>NC_137151.1:76668953-81636484 GCF_951394435.1 Stenella coeruleoalba | reverse complement strand
TTTAAAATGAAATAATTAATTCTTAAAATAAGCCCTTCAAACCATTAAGGCAAGTATTATAATTCCCATTCTGCAGATGAGGAAATTCAGACTCAGGTGATTTGTCTAAGATCACAAAAAAAAGTAAGGCAGGACCTGAACTGATACCTTCAAAGCTCAGAGGTCTTTACGTATACCCAAAACTAAATAGTTAAAACTTTAACTTAGAGCTAACAGGCTATAATAACTTATTATGATAAGAAGAATGTTATCTAAAACTAATTAATTTTCTATAAATTCAATTTAAAACCAACAACATTGCCAAATCAGACAGTTCCGGCTTATAGAAAACATTTCTGACATTCACTAGCTCATTGCATTCAATAGCATTTTACCCCTCCCTGCTCCCTCTCCCATCTTGTACATCTATCATTTCCCCTGCCTGCACTGAAGTCCATATCATGTTCTCACCCATGATTCAGATAAAGCTGGAAGCAAGGGGCACATCTGCCCAGAACATGACAATTAAAATGAACACCAGAACTCACCCAGCATTGTCCTATGAGATTTTTCTCCTATTTATTCTATGCTTTTTATCCTACTAATTGTATTACTTTTCTAATGGATCAGGCCCTTTTCAGTCTCATTTCCTCAAATCTATTCCACATCCCACTTCCAGGTTAATATTCCCAAATTACCTGGCTCCCCATTTCTTGGCCAATAAAAGACAGCCTCCTCAGACTTGTGATCACATCCTCTCCAAACAGCACCTCCCGCCAAGTCTCCATAGTACCCTACATTTTAGCTCCAGCTGCTTAGTTCTAAGAGGGAATTCCTACACAAATATTGCATTTTCCACTTCTGCTTGAGCTACTCCTTCTCTCTGGAATGTTCTTTTTCTTATGGAAAAAAAGGAGATTTTACAGTATTACTGTACTGGTCAGTGGTCAGTTGCAGAGACAAAAGTCTAGCTAGTTTAAATCCACAGGGATTTATTACAGCGCTCCCAATGGCTTACAGCATTCTTAGGGCTGCTGAGGGAACAGGCTCTAGGTTGATACTCAAATCAATACCACTGAGGTAGACCACCAATCACCTCTTCGATGTGAAGATCACTGGCTCCAGATCCACACTGACACAGGGAACTTCCAAAGTCAGGAGACAGCCACTATCAAGAAGCCACCACCTTCACTGCAGGCTTCAGCACTATACTGAGACTACTGGAATCACAAATTGATTCTGCATGCTCTATCTCTCAACACCCCTAAGGCTAGTGGCAAGACACTCTGCTACCACTACCAAGGAAGGAAGGAGGGAAAAAAGTCACTTCATGACTGAACTTGGCAGCAGAAACAGCAGAATCAGGCCTTCACTTCAATTCTGTCTTCCAAATCTCACATGCAAGCACATCATCTGTCAAAGGTAAATTGCATTATCACCCTAAGTCTATTATTTTTCCACCCTGAGTCACCAACCCTTGTGGCTACTACTTTCCCTTTCAAAAACCACTATTATTTTCCTCCAAGGACCTTTGCTTCCAAGGCCCTAAGTATGTTCATATTTGTTCATTCATTCATTTATTCATTCACTCATTCAGCCAGTTGCAAAGGTTTATGAGAAATGTTTTTAGCTTTCTGGCCTCTTAACTACAGGAAGAACACTAGTAGAGGAGTGGAATAGATGTTGAGTGCTAAGCCACCATCTCTGCTGCAATTCTCTCTTCATGGTGCCCATTCCAAACCCACCATGAATATTCCCCAAGTGGCCCCTCCCTTCTTTGTCCTCTTATACTCTGTAGTTTCTACATTTGCACATTTTCTCTTCTTTTCTAAGTATGTGTGTATTCTTCTACTGGATTATAAATTTCTTGAGAATAGGACATTGGGTCTTTCTACAAATTCGGGGACTCCACAGTGTCTTTCAGAATATGGATGTTGTTTCTCTATGAAACCTTGTATGATCATAATGGGTATATTTAATAAACATAGGCTGAATGAATGAATAAATGAACAAGTGAAAAAATATGAACATACTTAGGGCCTTGGAAGCAGAGAAAAGGTCTCTGAAGGAAGATAAATCATGGTGGTTTTTAAAAAGGAAAGTAGTAGTCAAAAGAGTTTGGAGACTCAGGATGGAAAAATAATAGGGTGATAAAACAACTAAGAGTGCAGAAAGTTCACACACGAAAAACAGATTTATCTACATAAAAATTATTCTAGGATAAACCTTTTGTATTAGGAACCAGAGTTTTATTTTTTGCTTTAATTTATTCAACAAGAAGTAAAGAAAATATGATATAAAATGTCTTCTTTTTTGAGATTTTTCAAAAGTGACAAAGAATTGAAAGATAGTTATAAGACGAATAACTTCTGGGGATTCAACGTACAGCATGATGATTATAGTTAATAACACTGTATTGTATACTTTACTTTTGTTAATAGAGTAGATCTTAAGTGTTCTCACCACTACAACAACAACAAAAAAATGGTAACTATGTAAGGTATTAGAGGTATTAATTAACCTGATTGTGGTAATTATGCCACATTGTATACTTATATCGAACCATCACATTGTACATATCAAATATATAAAATTTTTGTCAATTATACCTCAATTTATATTTTTCAGATTCTCCCCAGCTTTATTAACAAATATTTGATGTGATTTAGAATCATGTGACCACCCTCTCAGGAAGAAGAAAGTGCAACCACGCCTTCAGGTTATACTTTGTGTGAAGAAACACAGGAGGGCTAATAGGTGATATTATGCAGGAAGTAGATGGTGCAACACACTGTAGGGAGGATCACTGATTAGAACAGAGATGATATTTTGATTTGTGGGTCTGAAGAGCATAATATAAATATGCTCTTAATATGAACTCTAGAATCTTATGTGAAACATACCAGTTGTCATGGATACCTTTATTTATTTTTCTTTATACACAAACCCAATCCAGTTGTTCAACTGTGATTTATAGACAACCTCTCTTAGATTACTCATTCTTTAATCTGAACCCTTAAGAATATAAAATTCTCGAATGCCATTGTTGTTTTATTTTCAGTGATCAACAGCTGGGGAGTGGGAAAGACTTCTCAAAGTCCAGTTTCTTTCTTAATCCATCCTATTAATATGTAATTTTAAATAACTTTTCAAAAACTTCATCAGGGTACCTCGTGAAAAAAGTGCAATGATAATGGATTAGCACAAAGATCATATTTAACTTCTGAGAACATCTCAGTGATTCTTGTCATTGTTTTAACTTAGCATTGCATTGTTCTTTGCCTATTATTAATGAGACACTTTGGTTATTACTCATTCTTTGGTTCGTTGAAATGGAAAACTCTTCAAATTAACAGCTGCACTGTATTATTTACTCATATAAACTTTCTTCATTATAGTCATTATTGTCATTCTTATAGTCATTATTGCCATTCTTATAGTCATGACTATAAATTAATGTCATTGATTTTTTAATGCGTGTCTGTGGCAAAATGTGCTATTATTCACCAATGCCATTCTTCCCTTTTTCCATAAGAACTGAACCCCAGTTTTCAGCTAGATTCATAATCAGCTAAATAGAATAAAGACATTTCTTAGCCTGTCTGCTAGGTGTAGGCATGTGATTAACTTCTGGCTAGTGGAGTGGTAATAAAAATGATGTGTGCAACATCAAGTCACACTCCTCAGAGAAGGGCCCTTTTCCTCTGACTGGAATGTGGCCCTGCTGGTGAAACATCATGGCCACAGGGATGAGGAAGGGCAGCACCCAGTGCTGTGCTGGGGCTAAGCTCGTGCCAGCTTGCCAGAGCTGACTGTTCAATTTTCAAGAATCTTGCAAGCCAGTGGTTAAACCACTAGTAGCTTATAATTGGCCACTATGGACTTCCCTGGTGGCGCAGTGGTTGAGAGTCCGCCTGCCAATGCAGGGGACACAGGTTTGTGCCCCAGTCCGGGAAGATCCCACATGCCGCAGAGTGGCTGGGCCCGTGAGTCATGGCCGCTGAGCCTGTGCGTCTGGAGCCTGTGCTCTGCAACGGGAGAGGCCACAACAGTGAGAGGACCATGTACCACAAAAAAAAAAAAAAAAAATTGGCCATTATAAGTATTTACACCACAAAAAACAGCAAACACCACAAGTCAGGGATTTTTTTTTTTTTTCCAGAGAGCCAGTTTACCTGCACACCTCTGACAATTGGGATAAGGAGAGTAACAAGACAGACAGGGTCTGGGTCCTTATATAATCATAGTACCAGAGCTGGATTCCCTATGCCTAAACTATTATAGTAAGAGATAAATTTCAGGTTGTTTCAGCAACTGTTATTTGAGCATTTGTTACAGATGCTGAACATACTACATAAAATGACTACAATGTCTTCAATTTCACATCTGAAAAGTGCTGTAATCTTCTGTGGGAGCCTATGTAGTGTGACGAAGCTGCTATGTATGTTTCACACATAAAAATCAGTCTTATATGTGAATTATCGATCCACAAATATAAAACTTCAAATATTCCATTTCTAGAAGTTTAAAATTTAAAAAGAATAAATAAATATTGGGCTTCCCTGGTGGCGCAGTGGTTGAGAGTCCGCCTGCCGATGCAGGGGACACGGGTTCGTGCCCCAGTCTGGGAAGATCTCACATGCCGCGGAGCAGCTGGGCCCGTGAGCCATGGCCGCCGAGCCTGCGCGTCCGGAGCCTGTGCTCCTCAATGGGAGAGGCCACAACAGTGAGAGGCCTGCATACCGCAAAAAAAAAAAAAACAAAAAACCCCACAAACAAAAAAAAACCAAACAAAAAAACTATATTAAATATATATAATAAATCTCTAAAAGAGAAGTGAAAACTGTGTGCGAAAAGGCAGTAGCAAATACATTTGCCATTGAGGCTGATATAATTGGTGTGATTTAGCAAGAAACTTAGCTTGAGCTTTCCAGAAGTCCCTGCAGAAAGGGAAACACAAATGGATTACATAATTCTTATCATCTCAAAAAAGATGACTCAGTATCTGCTTAAGAGAAAGAAAAATTTCACTTGTTCTGCATTCACAAAAAGAATAATTTCATGAGTTCTTTCATAAGAGTAATTAAATAATTTTTAAAAATAAATGATCAACATTTTAAGGAATTTTTATGCAATAAAAGCATTCTTAAGAAAATAATCTTTGTCATTAACCTGTAAGAGCCAGACTTTCCTGAATATAGATTTCATTTAGGAATAGGAAAGTAGGTTTGGACACTCTAATACTGTCAAAGGGCCAGCTGTTGTGATGGAATTACACTGTGACTCTGTCAAAATTTCTCAACAACAAAATGACAAGACCAACAAATATCATCTAAGGCCACTTTCATGTTTAAATAATTCTGTATTATTACTGAAAGGTCCAAGTGCATGCCAGTTTCAGCCCACACAGGGTCATGTCAGAGGCTGAGCACAATGAAGAGAGTATTTGAATTAGGGGATGCCTAGGCTGGGTGTGTCAGAGCATGAATTAAATAAAAAGGGTGTCAGTGGATGGGTGGTGATAACAGAAATGAGAAGCTGGTTATATTGAGGGGTCATTGGCCTAAGAAGTTAATATACTGATGATTACAGAATCCAGGTTTCTCATTGTCAGAAAAGAGTTCCAAATATAGAAAGGAAAAAAACTAGAATGAATCCTGTGGTGCTGAACTGGTATTGATGTTGACTCATAGTGTTAGATAGATAATAGAGAGAGAGAGAGAGATAGGTAGATAAATAAAGTTGTGTGTGAACATACATGTGGATAATATTCTCTTGCATATAATACATATTTGAATATATATATTTGTATATATATTTGTATGTGCATATATATAACTTATTAAAAATATAAACTAGTCCTCGCTATGTCCACTCAGAAGCCTAGGAGCAGCAATATTCTAATAGTAATAAGCTCACTTGACAGCTAAAGTTGATTTTCAAATACAATTCATGAAATGAATTTCAAATACAATACCGGAAAAAAAAAAAAAAGTTCATGTTAGAAGTCAGAATAGTGATCAGACCCTTGATGACAGAAGAAAGTGAAATTGATTGAAAGGTGGCAAAAGAGAACTTCTCAAATTCACTGTAATCCATATAAAAATTCCAACACCCTTTTTTGTAGAATTGAAAAGGCAAATTCTCAAATCCATATGGAATTGCAAGGTGTCCTGAAGAGCAAAAGCAGCCTTGAAAAGAAGAATGAAATTGGAGGACTGACACTTCCTGACTTCAAAACTTACTGCAAAGCTACAGTAATTTAAAACAGTACAGTGCTGGCATAAGGACAGACATATAGACTAATGGAATAGAACAGAGAGCCCAAAAATAAACTCTCATGTATACGGTCAATTAAATTTGACAAGAGTGCCAAGACCATTTAATGGAGAAAGGACAGTCTTTTTAATAAATTGTGCTGGGAAAACTGGATATCCACCTTCAAAAGAATGAAGTTGGACCTTTATCTTCCACTATCTACAAAAATTAACTCAAAATGCACCAAAGACCTAAACTTAAGAGCTAAAACTACAAAACTCTTAGAAGAAAACTTTGTGGAAAATCTTCATGACACTGGATTTGGCAAAGATTACGTGGATATGACACCCAAAACTGCAGGAAACAAAAGAAGAAACAGATAAATTGTTCTAAAAGTTCAAAATTAAGAACTTTTGTATATTAAGTGATACTGTCAAAAAAATGAAAAAACAGCCTACAGGAAAAATATTTATAAATCACGTATCTAATAAGTGACTAAAGTCCAGAACATATAAAGAACTCCTAAAACTCAACAACAAAAAACAACCCAGTTCAAAATTGGGCAAAGGACTTGAATAAACATTTCTCTAAATAAAATGTACAAATGGCCAATAAGTACATGAAAAGATGCTTAACAACATTACTCATTAGGAAAAAGCAAATGAAAACCACAGTAAGATACCACTTCACACCTACTAGGATAACTAAAAAAGAATAGAACATAATGTGATAGCAAGGAAGTGGAGAAATTGGAACCCTCGGCATTTCTGATTGGTAAAGTAAAGTGATGCATTATGTTTAATGAAATATGCCAGACACAGGAGGACAAATATTGTGTGATTCCTCTTATATGAGGTACCTAGAAAAGGCAAATTCATAGAGCAGAAAGTAAAATAGAGGTTTCCAGGGACTGGGGGAAGAGAGGAAGTTGAGTTATTGTTTAATGCATACATATGGGGATGATGAAAAAGTTTTGGGTACAGACCACAGAGATGGTTAAATAGTATCTTGAAATGTATTTAATGCCACTAGATTATACACTTAAGATTAAAATGATAAATATTATATTATGTAATTTTCCCAAAATAAAAAAAGAGGGCACTGAGTTCTACTAATGTACTTATTGAGAAGCTAAAGACATATATATGTAGGTATGTGTATGTGTATATACATATATGTGTGGATATACGTACATATATTCACATATGCATACTTTCCCAAGATTCATCCAGCTGTACACCTATGATTTGCCCTTTATTTATTTATTTTTTTTTGTGGTACGCAGGCCTCTCACTGTTGTGGCCTCTCCCGTTGCGGAGCACAGGCTCCGGACGCGCAGGCTCAGAGGCTCATGGCTCACAGGCCCAGCCGCTCCGCGGCATGTGGGATCCTCCCGGACGGGGGCACGAACCCCTGTCCCCTGCATCGGCAGGCGGACCCTCAACCACTGCACCACCAGGGAAGCCCTGATTTGCCCTTTTTTTAAAGTATGTTATACTTCCATAAAATTTACATTAAAATAACAGAAAAAGTCAGTTTATCCTACTGATACATACATTTTCTATGGTAAATAACAACATAAATAATATATGGTAAAAGCTAAACTTTATTAAAAGTCATTTACTTGGTCCTTGGAAAGTTACATAAAATTCTTATACTCAGTTTGTTAAGCCATAAGCTCAATCATTTAACATAAAAATACAAATGAGATGCTTGCATTGCTATATTAGTTTGCTAAGCCTACCATAACTAAGTACTACAAACTGAGGGACTTAACAGAAATTTATATCTCATAGTTCTGGAGGCTAAAAGTCTGAGATCAGGGTGTCACAGCGTTGATTCCTAATGAGAACTATGAGAGAGATTCTTTTCTATGCCTCTCTTCTAGCTACTAGTGACTTACTGACAATTTTTGGCATTTCTTGGCTTGTAGAAACATCTCTCTAATCTCTGCCCTCATCTTTAAATGACATTGTCTTTGTGTGCATGTTTCTGTGTCCAAATTTCCCCTTTTAATAAGGATACCAGTTATTTTGGATTAGGGGTCCACCCTAATATGACCTCCTCTGAACTAAGTATGTCTACCACGACCCTCTGTCTAAATAGGTCACATTCTGAGATACTAGAGGTTAGGACTTCAATGTATGAATTACGGGAGGACAAAATTCAACTCATAACAATTACCTTGTCCTTGAGTTAGGTTTACTTATTCATAAAGATCAAACCGTAAACATGTTGGTGATTCTTAGGCTTATCAACAGATTTTTCTCTGTAATACTGATATTGCTGAAGTCAATAAAAAATGCAGGGACACAGGTGAATTTGGGGCATATTTTTGCCTGACATCATTCTTCTAGGAGGCTAGTTCTGAGCTTTATATTGTTTCCAATGCATTATGAAGTTTGGGTTTTCTCACTCTTAAATAAGTTGTCCAGATTTATTTCATTAGTTAATAATGAAATAAATATTTGAAACTCAAAATAAATTTCAGTAACTGTCTCTCCTGTAGTCTCCATTTTTATTTATTGGAAGTTTCTTTATAAAAGCTATAGTAAAGGCATCTTTCTTTTCTAGGAAAGTCAGGAATTACAGGAATGTTTTAACATATCCTTTGATAGTTACCTACCCATCCATTACCCTTCATATAGAGCCAACATTCCCAGGGGTGGCAACCACCTATCTATTTTACTGCAGCAGTAGCTGAAAGCCTTTTTCTGCAGCCAGGGTTGCAAATAGAACTTCCAATAACCACTGGAAATCATTCTAGCACACATGCTAAATACATTACTCAGTAGTAAAACTATTTAAATTTTCCATCCCTGGAAAGAAAGCTAACAGTTATGGAGACCACGTGGTACTCTAAGGATGAGTATAAAATCCTCTTTGATATTAAGGCATATTGATAAAAATAATTAATTGTGCTACAAAGATTATAATTTTATTCTTTGAATCCTCTCCACAGAACACTTACGTTTTGATAAGGGAAATCAGATCTTTGTTGAACGTAATGATAGTAACCATCTGTTGAGTTAAGTAACTATTTGGACTTAGCACGAAAATCAGAAAAATTCCATATCTCGGATACATCAAGGGTATGATTTAGAGCGAGCTAGCCTATTGTTGGAAAATCAGCAAATGTAATAATGAAACATTCTTTCCTCTATCTTTTATCAGAAACTGGCATTCCAAAGTACAGAGTGTACTTTACACCACTCCCAAAATGAGGCTGCTAGGGCTTATACTTTTGAAGACCTGGCAAAACATTAATAAGCAAATCTTCTCACTCTGACTTAATAAGAGGAAAAGTCTGTAACAAGGACCAACAGGGTAGAAAACCACCAGTTTTCTTCGGGAAATTTGAGGGGGAAAAAGTGCTCTGTCTGCCCAGATAACTCTTGCATTTCCAGTCCAAAAGGCCTTAGTATTTTTAAGTCAAGGATTACTTCCAGGAAGCCAAAATAAAACAGGATTTGCCATGAAGTGTTATAAAAGTAATAAAGCATTAACAAGGATTTGTTAGCCAAAATTTTAATACAGCTGTGGGAACTGAGGAAATGAGACAGGGCAAGTATATCCTGATGGGTAATTAAGGAGGAAAGGCCCAACGCACTCAGCTAAAAAGGACAGGCTGAGGGTGGTGCTTCAGAGGCAGAGTCTGAATTCTGGAAACTGGGGAGACATGAGTGGGTGCTTGCAAAATAAGGAGAGAAAGAGAGAGACGCAAGGATTTCCTCTGTGGATTCCATGAAGTTCATTCCACGTCCAGGCCAGGAAGTTAAAAGAATAAAATTTGGAACTTATATGGATAATCTCTAAAGAGCTTCTTATTTGTCATGTGAAACATATTTACATTGAACATACTAAAACAGAAGTTTGTATCAAGTATTATGTTCCCAACTAAGGTGGGATGAAGGAACAACTAGAACAAAAAAGGCAGCCCCAGATATCCAGGACCTGGTATGGCACTGACAGCAAGGCTTTGGTGGTCTCCTACCTAACACAATCACACAGAATATCAATATCAGACAAGGCCACTTTATGTCCATGGTGGATCAAGGCAAAGATAAGACCATTCTATAATCATGTCTGAACACACACAAAACAGGAACACTGCTAAAGGACAAAATTCCAAATAGTTCCCATTCTCAGCTGATGGGTGCTTTACCAATCTCTGCTTTAGCCTTGCTCTAGTCTATACTCCCTAAAAATTTATTTAGAACCCAATCATAGACAATGGCCAATCTATAGCAAACCCCTAATTCCTTGGACTCTTCCCCAAATCACCCAACCAAAGCCAAAATACTGTAACAAGTTCTAACACCCTACTACTAAGTTACCCATAGTACTTCATGATGTATATGCTCCCTCACTGTAATGAGTAATAAACCCAAGTTTCTCAACTGCAGATATTTTCCTGGTGGTCCCTGGCTAGGACATTGACAAGAATTACTGAAATTTCAAAAAAAAAATTAGATTATTGAGGATTATTTCTGCTACTGAAATGTGAAGCCTTACTTATTTAATCTCTGTAATACTATGATGGCAACAATAGAGCTTTAATTTGGCCTTAAATAACCTATTAGCCACCTTACTTCTCCTCTCTATAAATGAATCGCTTGATAGGCCCATTTTGACCTCTGAGAAGAAGGCTAATGTGTACCTTGTGAAGCAGTTAAAAAGGTAAATAACCTGTGCCATGCTGACTTCTACCATAGAAAAGAATTATCTAAAATATAGCAGAAATGATTGTCAGAGAGGAGCTGTTTCTCCTTCCCCAATTTGTAGACTATTGGTGGAGCCTCAGTGAGCCATGCCTTCAGTGTTCCTGCTTCAATGTAGTACTTTTCCATGTTGAATCTGGGCTTGTCTGTGTATTTTGCTTTGCCCAACGGGACATTAGCAAATGTTATATATTGAATTGTGTACCCCCCAAAATGCACAGGTTGAAGTCTTAACCCCCAATGTGATTATATATGGAGAGAGGGGCTTTAAGGAGATAATTGAAGTTAAATGAGTTTATAAGTATAGAGCTTAAATCCAGTAGGACTGGTGTCCTTAGAAGAGGAAGAGACACCAGGGATGTGTATGTACAGAGAAAATGCCATGTAAGGACACAGTGAGAAGTCAGCCTTGTGCAAATCAAGGAGAGAGACCTTATAAGAAATCAACCTGCAGGCACCTTGACCTTGGACATAAAGCTTCTAGAACCATGAGAAAAATAAATTTCTTTTTTTAAAGCCACATTTTGGGTGCATTTTGTTGTACCGCCCTAGCAGATTATTGCAGCAAATATGATGTAAGCACAGCCTTGATACATGCTTGTATACTGGAACCTTCTTGGGACCCTGAAACCACTATGCTGTGGAGAAGTTCAAGTTTGAAAGACTGCATGTGGAAGAGAACCAAGAAACTCAGCTAATGTTCGGAACTGAGGCCACAGACATAAGGTCCCAATCAAACCATCCCTTCCATCTTCCAGCCATTTGATCAACCCCAGCTGATGTCCTAGATATCATGGAGCAGACATTTTTGCCCTGCCCAAATTGTTGATGCACAGAATCATTAGCACAAAAAAAAAGGTTTTAACCTCCTAAGTTTTGATATGGTTTGTTACATAGCAGTAGATAAAACAGAAATTGGTACTGGAAATGAGATGCTATCATAAAAAAACATGTAACATTGCCTTGGTGCCTGGGCAGTGGGTATAATGCTTTGTATTATTGTTCTCCAGAGTAAAAGAACCAATAGGAGACACACACATAACACACATACCACCACACGTAATATGTCAGAAACAGAAAGAGAGATTTCAAGGAATTGTGAAATCTCGGGATTATGAAGCCCGGCAGTTCTAAATCTTCAGAGTAGGCCACCAGATTGGAGACCCAGGGAAGAACTGATATTGCAGCTCAAGTCCCAAGGCAGTCTGGAAGCAGCATTCCCTCTTCATCAAAGGGCTTCAGTCTTTTCTCTTAAGGCTTTCAACTGATTGGATGGGGCCCACAAACACTATGAATGGCAATCTGCCTTACTCAAAGTCTACTCATTTAAATGTTAATAGAATATAATAAAACACAAGGAAACAGAAAGAGAAAAAGAAGAGGGGAAAAAATAACAGAACAGAGCATCCAAGAACTATGCAAAAACATCACATGGTCTATCATATGTACAGTTGACATCTCAGAATGAAAAGAGAGAAAGGAACAGAAAAAACTATTTGAAAAAGTACTATCTGAAAATTTTCAAAAATTAATGAAAAACAACAAATCACAGATCAAAGAAGCCTAGAGAACTTCAAGCAAGATAAACACCCTTTAAAAACTACAAATAGAAATCAAATCAGACCCTAAGCAAGCAGAAGGAATGAAATAATAAAGAGCCAAAATCAGTGAGGTTGGGAACAATAAAGAAAATCAGTAAAATAAATATCTGGTTATTTGAAAAGATCAAAACATCTGATAACTCTCCAGCCAAATTAGTCAAGAAAAAAAGAAAGAAGAAATAATTAATGTCAGAAATAAAAAAGGAGAACCACTGCATATCCGTATATATTTAAGAGGACAATTCAGGAATATTTTGAATAGCTTTATATCAATAAATTTGATAACTCATATTAAGAGGAAAAAGTTCATTTTAACGACACAAATTACCAAAGCTCACTCAAGAAGAAATTAAAAACTTACATAGCTCTATATCAATGGTCACCAAACTTTTCATCAAAGAACCACAAATTTTTATTTTAGATTTTGCAGATCATAGAATGGCTATTCCTCATTACTCTTCTCTGTGTAGTAGTGCAAAAAAACCCATAGACAATACATAAACTAATGTCCATGTCTATTTTCCAATAAAATTTTATTCACAAAAATAGATGACTGACCCATAATCCATAGTTTGCCAACCCTTGTCCTATATCTAACAATTCAATAAGTTATTACTGAATGCCTATAACAGGTATCATGCTAGGTTCTAACAATACAACACTGACCAAAACAAATTCTTAGCACTCAGAGAATTTATGGTCTAGTCACTGATACAAATAAACAAATAGTCAAATAAAATATGATGACTGTAACAACTGAGGTACAGGCATGTATGAAAAACACCTAACCCAGACTGTGGGGCTCAGAAAATTACCAGAAATAATTTACATCTATATTAAGAAATTCACCAGAAGATGAAGGGGATAAAATATACCAGGAACAAAAAACAAAAATCAGGTACAAGAATATCATAAAGATAAAAAAACTATGGGAAATTCTAGAAATTAATAAAACTTCAGTATGAATGAAACTTGAAAGGCAAGTTGTAGAATAGCACAAAAGGAACAGAATCCACCTGTGCAGAGGAAATGTCAACTGTCCTTATTGAAGAAGTCAGCTCTGCATTCATATGTGTGTGTACATGGATGGGGCGGGCAAAGTACCAATGGAAATTAGGAAGAGACTAAAATTCTCTAAGACCTACCTTGAATTTCTACTAAGTGGCTTACTTCTTTCATTTTGGTTTGATTTTGGAAATAACATCACAGTTTCATTTTCATTGTAACAGGCTTTTAAGTATCAGAAAACTATAATATTAGTATCTTTACTAAAGACAACTGAAGCAAAACAACTTTCTAACATCTAAGAAAAATTTTAAGATCTGGTTAAACTGTAAACAGTGACAGAAAAAGCTACAAGTGTTGCAAATGTATGAAGACTATGCACTGGTTGGAGATAAAAAGCTGACTTAGTTAGATGGACCTCTTAGAATATCTTTCAGGTACATAAAAACCAAGGAATTTTAATCTATTCTAATCTAGTTAAAACGCCAAAAAGGAAATACTCCCCCCACTGCCAGTGTTATGCTATTACTGAATGGATAATGGATTTCAAGAACATAGCGCTGAATAACGATGGGCTAGTTCACAGAGGAACAAAAATACTACTGGCACTGACTGAACGGCTTTTACTGGCTCTGCGTGACCTTTGAAAGGTGATTCCTGCCACCAAAGTAAGCACAGCAGAGGATGGCTAAAACAAAGGTAGAACAGCTGACTCTTTTAAATGGACCAGAGAGAGTTTCATGGAAAATTTGAGTACTCTAAAGTTGTGCTCTTTTAAACAATGTCAGGCTGTTCTTAAACCAAATAGAGGGAATGAGTTAAAATGATTGCCAGGATAACACAGTCGACCCACAGCCCCCACCCCCGCAAATAGTTATTTAGGAAGAGAATTTAAGTTGAATCTGAATACCAACATCAACCATATTCACCCAAATACTAATTAGAATTTCTTACTTCACTAAAGCATAACTTTCATGCTACAAATAAAAGCCAGAAAAACAAAAGAGCCTAAACCACTCTTTTAAAGCAGAGTAAATCCACTCCAACAACTAGCACCTCAAATGTGCTATTCAACTATGTTCTGAAATTTGTAAGTTAAAATATAAATAAATAAAACCTAATCTCAAAACTAAGCTCTTAGTTGTAGAATACAGTAGTAACAGATGACACCGTTAGCTGGAAGTCTGTAGAAGCTGACTTTGACCAAAGGAAATCTAATTATGAAGGTAGGTCTCTGTCAGGAGTTAATCTGTTATTGAAGGAGTAGTGATAGCATCTTCTTGATTAACCAAATCACCTGAAAAGGGTTCTAGGATTTTAGCTTATTACTCAAATAATACAAACTTCAGAAATTAGAATAAATTTTTATAGTTACATTTTCTGAAAGACCAAAAAAATATCATCTGTCCTGTGCTGCTATTCATTCATCCAACATGCCTTAAATTACTCCTTATCCGGTACTTCACTTTCACCTCACACACTCAAGGTGGCCTGTTCAGATTCCACTTCTGAAGAACTTAAGAAAGAAAGCTGTTAGCTAGAATAGGAGAGAATATTGCTAAGTAAGCACTCTATAAACACAACCTGTACTTAACACTCTCCTAGATGTGTAAACTGTCATAGTAATAAGAGATTCTGTGAGAGGTAAGGGCACAGGAAAAACAAATGTTAAGAGATTCTATCAAGATTTTATGTCATATAAGCAGAACTGTAAAATATCTACCTTAAATATAAGTTCAGATTTTATAATTTAATGCAGATGCAAAAATCACAGGTACTCTTGGAAAGATAATTAAAATTCCTTCTAATTATTTGGCTAGGATTAGTCAACCTCAATGGAAAAATTTACCATTTATGTCTTGAACTGTCTTCTTCCAAAGTAAGCAGTGTTTGCCCTAAGAGAAGATCAAGATGACTGTTTGGGAAGAAGGCACCTAACCAAGATCTCTCCCATCTGTCAACATTAAAATCCTCAGCTTCTTTTGGGGACATCTAGTGAAAAACAGTATAGCATTGGGGGCAAAAAAAAAAAGAATGACTCCTTCCAATAGCCACAATTACTTAATCTTTTACTATATAATCAGAACAAGTTATACATAGATCTTTTTAATCCTCACCCTAGGTGGTATTATGTTCCCCAATTTACATATGGGAAGCTGGAGGCTTGAGAAATAAAATAAGTGGTCTGAATTCACATTATTAGCTGAAGGGTAGTGTCATGACTCTCATCAAGAGTCTCTGAGTTTGACTCCAAACCCCATGATCTGTATTCTGTGCTTCCTCTTACATAGCTAATACCAAGGCAGAAATTAATTTATCTGATTAACTTATTACTACCCATCATGCCTTGGTGGAGACTTCAAGGGGTTTGAATAAATATAAGGAACGTATTCAAAGATAATAGGATATTCAAAGATAATAGGACACCACTAGTAAACAACTCAGTATGGGCTGCTGCCATGATGCTAGAACAGCCAGCACAGAAATTCTGAGCTGGAAGAGAGCATACCTCAGAAAGACAGGAAGATAAAGACAAACTGCTCACTCCAGAAGTTTATTGAGGAAACTCCTGAGTATAAAGGTAAAACATAGAGTCTCCTTTTTGTAAAAATATGTCTTGATAATTCATTTGTCAAGTGGATAATGTCAAGACAAATTTATTCGCGTTTCCATTCATTTATTAAGCAAATATTTACTGAGATAGGTATATTAGATGTGATTCTGATGTAATACACTAGTGAAAAGACATACAACGCATTTTTGCTGAATTTTACTGGTTAAGGGAAGTCACAACATCAATCCAAGATTAAAAAGGGGAAATTAGTCTTGATGAAACATCAGAACAGAATTTATGATCATATATTATCCAACACTATTTTGATATATTCTTATTTTTTTTACAGTTTTCCTTAAGTAATCTCTGGAAAGAAGTTAATTCTCTGGCAATAACAGTTACTCAAAATTGAGTGGTTCTAGACTTTCTGACTATACTATAAAGAAGCTTGTATGTTTAATCAATGCCTTTTACTAACCTATGAAAATTAAGCAGAGCAAAACATAAAAAGCCCAGCCTTTTTTGTGATAAAGAATATTCTTTTGGGGATTATTTATGATCACAAGGGGGAACTGTTAAGAAAAATTATCCAAAATGGCTATTAAATCAATAGAATATCTGCATGTAATTTCAGTATTATACTGGGGCATTAACAGGATCACACAAGAATAATTTAATTCCCTAGGGTATGTACCTCTGTTTGCTTTACTATTTACTATTGATTAGGTCAAGAATCAGTGAAGTTACATGTTCACTTGTAGTTTTTTTCCACTGGAGATGTACATAGTTCCTATACAGAAGAAGGGTAATCTTAAAGATTGTAATTTTATTGCCCTGTAGGATATTAACCAGTTTTATTCCTAACTTGGCAAATTTATTACAGCATGTCTTTCTTAACAGACTTCATCAATCTCTGTTCTTCAAATGCTCCTTGAAGTAGCTTTACCTTCCTGATGATTCCCTCATTAATGATTTAAGTAGATGTTTGGCATGTGCTCACTTGATATTTGTAAGAAAGTCACATTTCTAACTTTAAAAATTATACTTTGACAGTGCAATTATAAAGTGGAGGTGCAAAAATATAGTGTGAAGACTCACTGATTGATTGGATGTGAGAACTGAGGAAAAGAGAAAGATGAAATATAACTTTCAAATTTTCTCAGACTTTGAAACAATCATTTGTGAAAATAACTTAACATCACAAAACTTAAAGTCTCCCAGGGTAAATTTTAAGGCTGTGGATGAATTAATCTCGCCTGTTTTAGATCAAACGCGAAGAGTTTCTGCTTTTGTCTCAAATACCATTAAGTACTGTAGGAGCATTTAAAACATTAACATTTTCTAAGATAGTATCCCTGGGAAAATTATGTTTTAACCTTGAAAAAGTTAGATAATGTTTTGAATCGCAAAACACACACTACACACATTTTGGCTAGGAAACAGAAAGAACAACATTATCATCATTAAAAAACTATTAATGTTCACCTATGCATCGCATGAGATTTATTTCCTATAGCCTAGTAACACAGTGGAAAAGAAAAATAAACAAATGTGAAAGAAGTTTTAAGGTAAATGAAGTGGAAATGAAAGGAGATAAAATTTAAAGGGAAAAACCAAGTGAAATCACAGTTATAATATAAAAATATGATGAAAATCTGTTCAGATAAATGTTATAAGTTGAAGAAATTGAGAAAAAAGAGAGGTGATAGACTAAAGTAGTTAAGAGCATGCTCCTCAGGGTTGAAAGTATTTGTGATTGAATTCTGATTCTGTCACTTCCAATGAATGAGCTTGGGCAAGTTATTTTATTTCTATGTGATTCAGCTTAAAGAGCTTTAAAATAAGGATAATAATAGAACATCTGAGGATTGTTGCAAGGAGTAAATGAGAAAATAAATGTGAAATACTTAGTTTTGCTAACATAGTATACACTTACACTTAATAATAGTATTGTTAAATGAACCAATCATGATAACCTCTCTGGATGTGAAGCTATTTTTGAACAGTTAAAGATAGATACAGAATGTTCAAATGGGAACTAACAGGCTGTCCTCAGTTTCTTATAGCATTTTAGGTTCTTGTTTACATTTGGTGTCACAGTAAATCTATGGTTCTTAGCTTTATTTGTTGTGTTACATCGAAACTGCACATTTCTGTGGTTTACACCTGGTTTATTGTTTACCATAGTGCCTTGTCCAAAAAGGTACTAAATAAATATTTACTGAGTACTGATAACATTTTTTAACTAGAGTTTTTGAGGGAAATGAAAAGAGGGATGTGTTTTTCCAGATTTGGTTTTCTCACCTATACTTATTATTCTACTTGGTGTCACCTAATATCACCCCCAAAATTCTGGGTGCACAAGGAAAATATGTCAAACGAGTTCTGTTTGAAACTCAGATTGTGAAGATCAGACTATTATGCTGAGGAAGTTGCTAAGACATGTAAAAATGACTGGGAAAACTTGTAACGTCACTAATGCAGTTATTTCCAATAGACCTGAAATTACAAAAATAATGATGTTGAAATGTAAGACACATTCATTGGTTGTTGTTTTTTTTCCCGCAATAGTAACAATAATGAATTTTTACTGAAGCCTAAACTCTTTCACCCAAACCTTCCTACAATCAATTCCATAATATTAACTGAATTTGTGGTTCAGCACTTGACCATAAACATTAACTGACCATTATCCCTCAGCTTTCTTTTGTGTTTTAACAATTGTTAAAATATGTTACTGTACATAACTATTGAGGTTTAGATCCTGATGTATATATTTGAAACTCTTCTGACTCTTCTGAAGTTTTCCTTCTAGAGAGAATTTTGCACCTTTACTTTTATAAATCTATCACTTTCTTTTTTTTAAACAAATAACTAAACCCATGTATTTAATAATAAGATTAAAGTTTAGGTGCTTAAATATCTCCCCTAGTAGGACACTCAATTTTCTTCTCTGTATTTGACATTTGAAATGGAAGTAGTACAGAATAAAGCTACTGAAATAATAATTCTTGAAATGAAGTATATTAAAACAGTATAATTTTTCCATAAGCATATACAACCTGTGCAAATTGAAAAAGAGCCTAGGTGAAATGTTTTGTAAAGTGAATCTATTTAATTATGCCTGAAGACATTGTTCAATAATTCTCAGGAAATAAAATGCTTTGAGCATAGGTTAAAGTTCATTTTTATGTTTATGAAGTTGATGTTTTCAAGCTTATTTGATTTTGCTGATCAAATCCACTTACTTGAAAATTAAAATTAAATCTGCTACAGTGAGTGCTTTTGGATGACATGGATAATAAAACTGAACACATGTTATATTCCTTATGTCCATGATTGTGACTAAATTTAGATCCTAACTAATGCCTAAGAGCATGAATTTAGCATTCAAAATGACCATGAAGAGTTGAATAAAAAGATCAACATCGTTGAAATTCACTAAGGAAGAGTCACTGAATACATACTGTATATACATAGTGTTGTATATACATAGTGTATACTTGGGCTTTCTATGTAAAACAAAGTCAAACTGGGTCTAAATTCATCAAGAAGTAAACCTTTAAAACACCAATGACTTCATTCTTCTGATCTTCTTTATTTAGGACCTGGTTATAATCATTATCTCAACTGTGTTGATATCTGCTTGGAGGCCTCTAAACTTCTGTGAGAAACTAAGAATTCCAATAAGAAATGAACATCTTTAGCATTTGTAAGATTTGTCTTGTAATCATCCAGCTGTTGGACTTTTCTGCAGCTGACAAATAACTTTTTAAAAGAATCTAACCCGTGTTAGGTTCTGTGCTATAAATTTTAAGTATATGTTATAATTTAATTCTCACAACAATCTATGAATAAGTAATATTAACCCTACATTAAAGATAAGTAACTTGCTCAGGTCATTTGGCTGTCAAGTTTCAGAGCTGTACTATTTCTCTCTAAAACCTGTGGTCTTTACATTTGAACTAAAGATGAACTTCATAAGAAGCGGGAAGGTGTTACACCATTAGTCACATTTGTAGCAGGGAAATCTGTTGTCAGTTACTGGGCAATTCCAAATGTACACAATATCTTGGGCAATATTTCTAGAAATTCCCAGAGATCTACTATTAGAATGGCATTTTTGTTAAAAAAAAAAATTAGTATAAGTAAATACATAGAGATATAAATACATATTCCTTAACCTGGAGAAAGTACTTATACTAAACATTCTATAATATACCTATGTTCTTTCTTAAGGATTATTAGTTTTTTAAGGGTTAAAGAACATTACCAATAATTTGAATATCATTAACTCTTAAGAAGAAAAAAAGCATACTTCATAAGCAACATCATACGTATATACATCTCCTTACCCTCTTCTCCAGATCATTAAATTCTTAAGTAACCATATCCAAGTCAAATGTATTTTCTTCTCCCCTGTTATTCCATCCAGATTTTGTTTCTACCAACAGTACACTGATAATAAAAATTTCAAATACCAAGTATCAAGCTGTTCTCTACAAGTCAAGATTTTTGGAAAGATTTAAAATATGACAATAAAAAATAATATTTTTTTAAAAAAAGAGATACAACATTTCAAGAAACTCAAACTTTTTTCCCATTAGAATCAATGGGGGAAATCAAAAAAGCAGAAGTCCTGGACCCAAATTCAGAGATTGTGAAATAGTTGGTCCCCCATAAATCTATATTTTAGAAAGTTCCCCTATTGATGGTAATTCACAACAAAAACTGTCTTAAAAGTTAAATCTGGAAAGTGATGTTCACTTAAAGAATGGCCTTTGCACATAGAGAATAAGCTATATTTAAGAGAATATGAATGGCCTAAAAAACCTTAAGTTGAGGTGTTGGCTTTCCTTTATCTCCATAATTTCCCTGGACCTACTGTAAAATCATTGTAAAGACTTCCCTTTTTCATAGCATTTTAAATTTGTATTTGAATTCTATCTCCAGTTGTTTGTCCCTTATAGTAGGTTGTATAATGGTCACCCAAAGATGGCAGGTCCTAATCCCTGGAATTTACAAATGTTTCCTTTTTTGGAAAAAAGACCTCTGCAGATGTTGTTAAATCAGGGTCTTCAGATGGGAAGATTATCCTGGATTTTCCAGGTAGACCCTACATGTAATCACACATGGAGACACAAGCCAGAGAATGCTAGCAGCCCAGAAACTGGAAGAGACAAGGGATGGATTCTTCCCTAGAGCCACTGAAGGGAGCATGGCCCTGCCATAAACCTGACGTTAGACCTCTGGCCTCCAGAATTGTGAGAAAATAAATTTTTGTTGTTTTAAGCCACCAAGTTAGTGGTAATTTGTTACACCAGCCATTGGAAACTAATACAGTCCCCTATGAGGGAAGGAACTTCATCATTTTCATCTTGCAATCTCATCACCTGGAACGTTGTTGGTTTAGGACAGTGGTTCTAAATCTTGACTGCTATTCAGAATAACACACAAAACTTTTAAAAATTACTGATGCCAAAACCAAATCTCTCCACTATAGGAATTCTGATTTAGTTGCTCTGAGGTGAGCTTTGGGTGTATTTTTTTTAAACTCTCCAGATTATTTAGTGTGTAACCAAAGTTGAGAACTACAGGCATCAAGAATGATTGAATGAAAGGAGATTTATTTAGTAGGGTGTAGTAGCTAAGAGCAATGGCTCTGGAATCAGATTGCTAGAGGTCCAGTCCCAGCTCCACAGTGTGCCAGCTGTGAGAGCTAAATTAAGATGCCCAATCCTCAGTTTCTCCATTTTTAAAAAGTGAGAAAACAGAATTCTCTTCATTTAGGGTTATTGTGAAGATTAAATAAAATAATGCAGATTTTTAAAAAATATAGTGCCTAATCCATTGTAAATTCTCAATAAATGTTAGATCTCAATGTTAGAAAAAAATTATTTCACAAGTCTTCAATCATTACTTTGAATTTGGGTTAATGAGGAAGACTAAGGATTTTAATCAAAATGAATATTTAATATTATGTAAATAAACCTTATACAAACTTCAGTTCGATTGTTTCAATTTACTGAGCTTCTGAAATTCTTAAATATAAGTTTATTGCCAGTAACCCAGAGATTTGCCAAGCAACTTCTTTAAAATCCTACAACAGAATTCCTACTATTGACTCATACAATGTGTTCTCTTTTAATGTAATTACATTAGAATTCCCTTGTTTGAGTTAAAATTTGTATTGCTTTACATGGTAGAGAGAATGGAGCAACATTTTGTATATAGTGGAGCCATGCAAATCTTTCCAAAGTTTTTTCCCTTTTTTCTCCCCCTTTCCCAAATCCCCATCTGTTTTGCTGATGTGCCAATATCTGGGGTCTGTTTTTCATAATGTCATTTTGTTTGTGAGGATGTCTGTTCCTGAGAGTTCATGAGCTGGCTGACAATGAAAAAGTGATCACAATGAGGCCAGGAAATATCCTGAAAAATAAAGCAAAAGCCAGGAAAACCGTTGCACCCTGCTGGCCAGTGCACAGAGGGCCTAGGAGAGCAGGGGCAGCAGTTATGGACATTACTGGAGAGGATCTCCTTGGTGGCTAAAGAAACTTCCAAGAAGGGGCCACTGAATATTAGAATCACATCACAGCTGCTGACATTCCCTCCAGAATGGTTTAAACAAAATAACTCTGTGTGGAAAAACAGTTTCATTTTACAAAGAAAGAAAGCAAATAAGAGAAATGGGAAATGACATTTTTAAAAATCCTCTCTGAAACATCAAGAAAATGGAGATGAGAGGAGGGGGAAAAAGCTAAAAAATTTCAATACTTCTATTAAGTATTCATTAGTTTTGTTTCCATATTTAACTAAAAGAAGACAGTCTAAACACTGCTTGGAATAAAAGTTTGTTTCCTTCTGGTATTTTTTGCATAGCTGATAATTCTAATTCCTTCAACACTGAGTGGATGAATATGTCAGAAGGAGGATTTTTTTCCCTCTGTTTTAAAAAAGGGGCATCAAAATTCTAGGCAATTTATCTTTGTTAGAATTTTACATAAAATTTCCAGTGTTACATGTGGGTTGGCTTTGATTAATGGTCTGTGTTGTAGATGTTATAAACATAAGAATACAACCCTTAAAGTTTTACATACATATGAAAATTGCTAAAGAAAAAAATTTATTTTAACAAGAGTAAATCCCCACTTGATGTGATAATAAAGAGAAAATCTTTAATCTTATGTTATTTTCTAATTTTATGCTGGGTAGAAGGCATGGATGTTTTACTTTTACTTTGGCACTGGATTTAAAGATAAGTAAGGTCATCTGTGATGTAACACGATTTTCATACTAATAGAAAATAGGATTTCTCTTGTCTTGGGTAATAGGATAGTGTGATTTTCATACAGGAGGGGTGGGTAGAGGTTTGAAAAATGCTCACAAAGTAGCCTGTGAAACTTCCTGTGATAGCACACCACTAGGAAGAATTTACAGACTGTTTTTTGTTTTTTTCTTTACCTCCATTTTATCTGTAAATACTTCAGAAAGAACAAGTGAGAGTACCTCAGAAATGTGCAGGCTCTGGACTAGTCCAACCAAGACTGTACACTGTGGCCCATCAGCTTGACAGCCATTGAGCAGGGCTTCCATTTGGCAATAGGAAACCAAGAGGAAAAATAAAGAATGCAATTCCTCTCCACTTCTGTTTAATCAGTTTCAAGTAGAATAGCTTATAATGACACAATATGTAAAAAGATGAGGGTGGGGGAAGAACATTTCAATAAAAATGTAAACCTAACTTTGGAAATTACATTCCCTAGTTGGTTCTACATCTATGCAAATTAAAACCCTCATCATTAGCTCTAAACTTTTTTTAAACCTTTTGTGTAAAATTCCATTTTCAGTGGAGATGTCACCTTGTGCTATATCCCTTTCCCCTCCCTCTGGCTTTAATTCAGGTGATAGACAGGAAAAGGAGAGTTCCAGAATCCCGCCTTTTCCCAGCTAGGCACAGCTTTTTCAGCTTGAGGTATAACAATTGTAGGAAATGGTGAATGATGGAAACTTTTTCCTAGAAGGGGAGTTTGAAGCCTAGAAGAGCCACTCCTATTTGAGCCATAACTACTTACAGAAGCATGAATCGGAGGAAGCTTGCCACATTGAGAAGGCCCGAACAGACCAACTTGACAGAGGACTAGATTGTCACTTCCTGAAAGTGATGGACTAACACACTCCCAGGATGCACCTTCCTCTGACATTTCCTGAGCTTTGCCTCATTATTTATCTACTCCCAGGATTCATGAAAGGGATTACAACCTGCATTTTTTAAAGAATACATAAAAAAGCAGCCACTAATAATAATTCTCTGAAGCAACAGATCGCATATGTATACAACTTTCCTAGGGCTAGCATTTCTTACATGAGGTCAAGTTGCAAAGGAAACAACTTAAATATGGCCTTGCATTTTAAAATGCACCCCTCACCTCAAAAAATGAGCTGCTGAGAGACTTAAAGAAAAACCTGACTGCCTGTAGTTTAAAAATAAAACATTTCCATTCCTCATACATGGAATTTTCAGTCAGTGTTCAAATGAGAGCAAATCATTAGCTGTCAGGACTTTTATGTCCCTGAAAAATAAAAGTAAATTGCTTCGGTTGTCCTTTTTTAGCTTTTTGCCTTACAGTTACAAATAAGATTATAGATGAGAACTGATTTGGATTCAAGATGACTTGAAAATTAATATCATTATACTAGGCAAGGATGTCATTTACAGGATGAACGTGGGGAGAGTTGAAATTGCATTTTGCTTTAAATACCATTATAACAAATTAATATTGTCATATGTTACAATTAAGAAAAAAAATAACATATATATTTTATACGATGTCTTAAGAGTAATTTTTTCTCCAGAACATGTGTTGGGGAGTGGGAGGAGTATATGGATATTAAGTCACAGAAAAAGGCTATTTATTATTGAGGCTTCAATATTAATAATTAACAAAAACTTAAGGAGGTAGCAGATTAAATTCAAGTAAGGAACTTTCAATTAAACAATGATTATGAGGATACAAGGCATTTCCTGAGGATTTATCTTTGATTAGGAGAAGTTGTTGAAAGCATATGGCCTTTAATTCTAGCCAGTACCTAATCCCCAGGAAGTATCCTTAACTTTACTGCTATTTTAAAGATAACACTAAACACTTTCAGACAGAAAATGGCAGGTGATCTGTCTTTTTTAAGCCTGATGTAGCTCAAAGATATTCAGATCTCTCTAACCATTTCTCAGCATTTCATACACTTCTGTGCAGCTTACATGTAGTACTCCTACATACAGTCTAAGATCTATAGTACAATGGTTAAGGGTAGGACTTCTCAGTCACATAAAATGCCTCTGAATCTTGGTTCCAAAAGCACTAACTATATGACTTTGAACAGGTTACTTAATTTCTCCAAGTAACTATTTCATAAACTGTAGCATGGGGATAATACAATCCTAATTAATGATGATTAAATGAAATAAGAAAATAATATTATGCAGAGTGCTTAGTACAGTGCCTGGTGCACAGTTGAGTTCCCTCATAGGTATTGCTAAGTTTTCCTGAAATTTTAAAACTCTATAAATAAGATAAACATCTCCATTATTTAATAATCACTTTCTTGCATGTTTTTCCTCAAAAACTTTATGAAATGAGGACCTAGCTATTCCTGTATTAAAACTCCCTCAAAGTTTGCATGTTAAGACCTTGTTGGATTATTTTACTAATACAGTTATATCCAGATAATTACAAAATTCACATGGAAATAATGCGTGCCTGGCTCTGGATTTTGTTATGTCCATCTCACAATAAAAGATCTCTACTTAAGGTCCAAGGCTACAGAAACCCTTTATCTTACAGCTTCAATTTTGACTAAAAACAAAAATCAATTTTGGTGTTGAGATCTTTTAGCATGCAGTTTGACAAAGCAAAATGAAAAGTTTGGCAAAATAAAAATTTTAATCAAAAAATCTATTTTACATATAATTTACATAGAAATAATTTCTTGTAATGGTAAATACAAAGGAGGCAGTAAAAATTAAGAAAGTGATTTATAATTATTTCTAAATTTGTAAGGCATAAGAAATGTTGAAGGCGCATGCTCCATCTCACGAACAAGGTAGAAGACCAGGTTGATAGATTTAAAATAAAAGAAATGGAGGGCTTCCCTGGCAGCGCAGTGGTTGAGAATCTGCCTGCTAATGCAGGGGACACGGGTTCGAGCCCTGGTCTGGGAAGATCCGACATGCCGCGGAGCAACTAGGCCCGTGAGCCACAGCTACTGAGCCTGCGCGTCTGGAGCCTGTGCTCCGCAACAAGAGAGGCCGCGATAGTGAGAGGCCCACGCACCGCGATGAAGAGTGGCCCCCGCTTGCCACAAATAGAGAAAGCCCTCGCACAGAAACGGAGACTCAAGACAGCCAAAAAATAAATAAATAAACAAATGTGGGCTTTAAAAAAAAAAAAAAGAAATGGAAAAAAAATGAACAGAAGCAGCCACAACAGGGAGAACAGGGCAAAAGGTGATATAAAGCATTCCTCCTTCCTTTTATAAAAACATGCAATGAGCTTCTACTATAGAAGCCAAAATGTAGGTTGAGGAGGAGATGTTAAGACAGATAAATGAGACCTCTGTGCTTGAATGATCTAGGTTTTGGCAAAGAAGACATATGCTCAAACAAATAAGCACAATATAATATAAAAAGCATTATAATCAGGGAAGGTATAAAGTGGGCAACCATACAGAAGAGCAGGAAACAAGCTATAGGGAACCAGAAAGTCTTCATAGAAGGGGCCGTATTTAACCTGAATCTTGAGGAATAAGTAAGCATGTACTAAAAGGCAGACAGATGGGAAAGGATGTCCAGGAAATGGAAAAACATTCAGTTTTTACATAGAGATGTGAAAGAACACAATGTGTATGGAAAATTAAAAGATGGAA
Organism: Stenella coeruleoalba; assembly: GCF_951394435.1. Taxonomy (NCBI): domain Eukaryota; kingdom Metazoa; phylum Chordata; class Mammalia; order Artiodactyla; family Delphinidae; genus Stenella; species Stenella coeruleoalba. The sequence continues at coordinate 81,609,446 of NC_137151.1, read as the reverse complement.
ACTTGGGTGTCTGGAGATTGAAATGCAGAATAAGGCCAAAAGATGAATGTGGGACATAATACAAAGACCTTATATGTCTTGCCAAGATGGTTAGACTTTTAGTGTGCAGCAAGAGACTAGAGAGAAGAAGACCAATTAGGAAATGAGTGATTTGTCCAGACAGACCTGCCACTAACATTTGTGGGACAGGGCAAGTGTATAAATGGAGCCCCCAGCCTGTGCCCCTCTTCAGGCCCCTCCTCCAGCTCTCCTCTTCACCTCGAGAGATCTCAGACAAAAAGCAATCTACCACCACCACCACCACCACCCTTCCCCATAACGTTCAAGAAACAAAGAACCTTTGGCCGTAACTCAGTCCTATGAGTCCCCACCCAATCCCCTGGAAGGTAGGACCAGGGAAAGGCCCTTGAAAAGCCCTGGGTTCCTGCAGTATAGTCTAGAAGGGTGAGAGACACAGGGTCTAGGAAGCACATTCCCCTTAGCTCCATAGACTTCTCACCCATGGGAACTTGGCTAGGAAAAAAACAAAGAATGTTCCTCTAAAGTATGGTCTAGAACAGTGGTCCTCTCACTTCGGTGGTACTTGTACAAAGATGAGATGATATGGCCCAAACTAACTCATGACTGTGGGATAGAGAAGAAAGGCCAGTCTCACACAATGAGATTCAATTACAGCCATATGATGACACACAATATAAGGCAGAAATATGTACAATGGCTATAAACTTAACATATGAAAGGAATGAATGAAACTGGAATTTCTAGCTTGATATATATATAGGAAATAGTGTTAAGAACAACTATAATAATGACTACTACTACTATTGCCACTATATTACTGTTCAGTTACTAGGTACCAAGACTAAATCAGAAAGAAATAGAAAATTTGAATAGACCAATTACCAGTAAATGAAATTGAATCAGTAGTTTTAAAAACTATCAAAAAACAGAAGTCAGGACCAGATGGCTTCACAGGTAAATTCTACAAAACATTTAAAGAAGAATTAATGACTATCCTCCTCCAACTATTCCAAAAATTGAAAAGGAAGGAACACTCCAAACTCACTCTATGAGGCCAGCATCACCTTGACAGCAAAAGCAGAGACACCACAAAAAAAAAGAATATTACAGACCAACATTACGGATGAATTTAGATGCAAAAAATTTCCACAAAAATTTAGCAGACTGAATTCAACAATGCATTAAAATGAACATACACCATGATCAAGTGGGATTTATCCTAGGGATGCAAGAATGGTTTAATATCCACAAATCATTCAGTGTGATATATCACATTAACAAACTGAAAAGTAAAAACCATACAGTCATCTCAATGGATGTAGAAGCTTTCAACAAAATTGGACATCCATTTATGATAAAAACTCTCAATAAAGTGGGTATAGAGGGAACATACCTCAAAATAAGAAAGGCCATGTATGACAAACCTGCAGCTAACATCATACTCAATGGTGAAAAGCTGAAAGTATTTCCTCTACGATCAGGAACGAAACAAAGATGCCCACTCTCACCACTTTTATTCAACATAGTACAGGCAGTTTTAGCTACAGCAATTGGATAGATAGATAAATAAACAAACAAACAAATAAATAAATAAAATAAAAGGAATCCAAATTTGAAAGGAAGAAATACAACTGTCACTGTTTGCAGGATGTGATACTGTATATAGAAAATTCTAAAAATGCCAGCAAAAAACTACTAGAATAAATGATTCAGTAAAGTTGCACAATACAAAATTAATATACAGAAATCTGTTATATATTTATACTCTAATAAAAAACTATCAAAAAGAGAAATTAAGAAAAAATCCCAGTTACAACTGCATCAAAAAGAATAAAATACCTAGGGAAAACAATCTAACCAAGGAGGTAAAAGATTGTACTCTGAAAACTCTGAAGACAGTGATGAAAGAATTTGAAACTTTTATGATCAATTAATCTACAACAAAAACAGCAGGAATATACAGTGGGAAAAACATAGCTCTTCAATAAATGGTGCTGGGAAAACTGGACAGCTACATGCCAAAGAATGAAACTGGACTACTTTCCCATACCATATACAAAAATAAACTCAAAATGGATTAAAAACGTATGTGTAAGACCAGAAACCATAAAACTCCTAGAAGAAAACATAGACAGTACACTCTTTAACATCAATCTCAGCAATATATTTTTTTGGATATGTCTCTTCAGGCAAGAGAAATAAAAGCAAAAATAAACAAATGGAACCATATCAAACTAAAAAGCTTTGGTACAGCAAAGGAAACTATCAACAAAATGAAAAAGCAGCCTAATAAATGAGAGAAGATGTTTGTTAATGATATATCTGGTAAGAGGTTAATATCCAAAATATACAAAGAACTCATGCAGCCCAACATCAAAAACAAAAACAGCCAATTAAAAACATGGGCAGAGGAGCTGAATAGAAATTTTTCCAAAGAAGACATACAGATGGCCAATAGACACATGAAAATATGCTCAACATCACTCACTAATCATCAGGGGAAGCAAATTAAAACCACAGTGATATACCACCTCACCCCTCTCAGAATGGCTATTATCAAAAGGCGAGAAATAACAAGTGTTGGTGAGGATGTGGAGAAAAGGGAACGCCTGTGCACTGTTAGTGAAATTTTAAATTAGGGTAGCCACTATGGAAAACAGTATGGAGGTCCCTCAAAAAATTAAAAATAGAAATGCCATATGATCTAGCAGTTTCACTTCTGACTGTTTACCCAAAGAAAACAAAAACACTAATTCCAAAAGATATATGTACCTCAATGTTCATTACAGCCTTATTTATAATAGCCAAGATATGGAAGCAATCTAAGAGTTCTCCAATAATTGAATGGATAAGGAGGATGTGGCATATATACGTAAACACACACACACCCCCCACACCCACACATACACTCACAAATGGAATATTTCTCATTAAAAATGAAATCTTGCCATTTGTGACAAGACGGATATATCTAGAAGGTATCATACTAAGTGAAATACAAATACTGTTTGATGTCACTTATATGTGGAATCTAAAAAATAAAACAAACAAAAATGAAAACAGATACAGAGAAATGTAAACAGACTCAGATACAGAGAATAAAGGAGGGGTTGCCAGAGGGGGAGGGTTTGGGGTAGGGGGTTAAATGGGTGAAAGAGATTAGGAGGTATAAATCTCCAGTTATAAAATAAATAAACCAAAGGGATATAATATACGGCATAAGGAATATGGTCAATAATACTGTAATAACTTTACATGGAGGCAGATAGTTACTAGAGTTATAGACTTATTGTGGTGATCATTTCATAATATATGAAAATATCAAATCACTATGTATTACACCTGAAACAAATATTATACATCAACTATATTTCAATAAAAATAATTTTATTTAAAGCATAACAGAAGAGAAAATCTACACAGACAATAAAGTAGACTTTATTTACCTATTCATGCATCAGTTTGTTCTCAAAAGGATTTTATGTGACTTAGAACTATGTATAGTCTAAAATCAAGGTATATATAACTCATTTAGATATAAACATGAAGTTATCTTATTTTCCAATGTTTACCAGCCGTGTTCCATCAAACCACCTTTTCCACTAAATAGAAGACTTTAGAGACCCACTAGCTCAATTTTATACCTTTTGTTTTTAAAACAGGTTTATTCTAGTTATTTGGACTTAGTCCTCTTCATTTAAACACTTCAATCTCATGGTCATTTAAAAGCAAATAAAGGCATTATACATTTTTTTCTACTGGTGAAATTGTAATCTCCATTCTCTGTTCATCATCGCTGATCTACTTCCTGCTTATAGAACCAAGATGCACAGGTTGGCCTCAACACACCTCACTGATGAGTAACTCAACCACAAGGAGCTTCCTTAAGTATTAGTGGTCCCTGGCAAGATGAAACCACAACTTGCAACTGATGCCCGGTTTTTGGCACCATACAAATTCTTCTTATGTCTAAGCTTCTTTGTTTCTAATGTTCAATATGTAGTTTTCTGTAAATAGGCATGATTTATCTTCTATACATCTAAGGAATCAGGAAATTAAGGGAGGGAACAGGCCTTGATTCACTCTATCAATATACACTGCCATATCCTCAAGGCTCTGATAGGATGAGATTGGTCAGCAATCTCAGGGGCTATTTGTTCAACTGGAAGAGATGTCAGTCTCTTCTTACATGGTTTAAAATGATCTGGGTATGACAAAGTAAGTCAGCTATACGTATCACTTTGTTATACAGCAGAAACTAACACAACAATGTAAAGCAATTATACTCCAATAAAGATATTAAAAAAAAAGTGGTTTGGGGGAAGATCTTTCGATTGGGGACTAACGAATAACTTCTATTTCCAAACATCAAAATACTCCAAAAGGCTGCCTTCCCCTCATACCTCTAGATGGTAAAAGCTGCCAAAGAAAGCCTCTCTCATCCCCAAGAGGCATGATGAGTCTCATGCCTAGAACTGAGCCTTCTTTGACCTCAATCTTAGAGAAATGGGGAACGTTGTTCTGAATAGTTGCCCTGAAGGCTGACCACCTGGGATTAAATCTTCATTTGAACACTTATTCCAGCAAATTAGTTAATGTCTCTTGGTTTGTAAAATAGGGTTATTTCTCATTTGTAAAATAGAGATAATAATAGTACCTACTATACAATGTTGTTGTAAGAATTAACTGTGTAAACAAATGTGCATGTTTTACATCCTTTTGTTCATCCAAATTCATTTCCACTCTACTCTGTGCCACTCTGTGCCCTGGGAGGCTGACCTCTACAGACTGTAGCAGACAGCCTCCCTCGCCTTCAGACTCTGAATTGGGTTCAGCCAATGGGAGGCACCAGCAGTATATGAGACGGGTGGGAAGAAACAGAGGTCGAGGTATTGCTTTCTGTTTTGCTTCCTCTGGGTTTTGTAATTATGGTCAGGCAGAGAAATGTTTCTCCATTTCTACAGCTCCTTTCCAGGAGCCCCTCTTCTAGGGACCAGCTCTCACCCTGCTCTAGTACCATTGCTCCCTCCTCTTCCTTCTTCAAACCCAGGGGTAGCATGGCCTCCAACTGTTGCTAGTTCCTGGTTCCAATGATATTCAACATACAGTTATTAATTATATCACCTTCCTATACATACAACTAGGTTGTCATTGAATATCCTTGTTATTTAATTACATTTTTATAGATGCATTTTTCAATTAGTAGAGAGAAACTTTTGCAGAACCATTTTGATTTAATTCATCAAATCAAATTTGATTCAATCATTCATCAGATCATTTGATTTCTCATCATCTATTGATATATATATACATATTCACATTCATATCCATACACATACAGAAACATATACATATAGTTTGGCCACAAAACGCAGTGCAAAATGTTCCTCTCTACACAGTCATCATATTATTCTTTTTGCTAGACAAATCACATCAGACATCTTATTTAGACTTTACAATGACTTTTTTTGAAACCCAACTCCTCATAATACCTATCATTTTCTGATGCTAATTACTTCTTTCTACTGATACCTCCCTTCCTTTTGTGCACCATGTTCTAGCAATATTGGACTTATTATTTCTTAGTCAAGTTCATTCTCATGACTTTTGACACTTTCTGTTGCCTCTGAAAGGAAAGCTCTTACCTGGGTCTTTACATGGGTCCTTCTCATCTTTATTTCTAAAGAGTCAATGTCTGGTTAGTGGTAAAAACAGCACATAAACTCAAGTCCTCTGGTTTCCTTATTAAAGTTGTTTTCACTGTCAATAGTTTATGCTTTCAAATTAAAGGAGTATAAGATAAATAAAAAGAGTCAATATAATTGTACAGATTGCAGAAAATCGCACTTAATACTACAGAGCTTTGGAAAGTGCTCTAAAACAATAAATAGATGTCTTGATACCTAGCAACCTATTTTAATTAAACCCTACTTTGAACTTGAAAGGCTAACAGCAATCGACACAGTTATATCACGGGTATTGCCCAACTGGGCTAACAGTCAAGAATATCTATTACATGTTCTTTATTCCTCAATCAATGGTCCATGTGTCTACAGTTCTTTACCAGATCTGTGACATGACTTGTAAAGACTATAAAATCCATTTACATGACTATTTTTATATTCTGTTATAATCACCAAAATAAGTCCACTTGAAGAACTAAAAGGAAAGCTCTAATGATCTAGAAAGCCTATCTCTCAAACTTTTAAATATTTCTCATTCTGATTAAAGTTAATAATGATTATATTGACACATTCCCAATATCTTTAAGAAGTTTTTATCCAGCCTTTATTACTAAACTCAAAATAATTCAGTTTTTTAGCCAATTCAATAGATATCCTTTTCTACCTTAAGTTCCAGGACAAACTAATTGACAATATATTCGACAATATTGGCAATATGAGTACTTTGGTGCTTCCTGGGTGGCTTTTTAAAATGTAATGCTTGGGGGGCTTCCGGGAAGATGGCGGAAGAGTAAGACGCGGAGATCACCTTCCTCCCCACAGATACACCAGAAATACATCTATACGTGGAAATACTCCTACAGAACACCTACTGAAGGCTGGCAGAAGACCTCAGACCTCCCAAAAGGCAAGAAACCCCCACGTACCTGGGTAGGGCAAAAGAAAAAACAGAGACAAAAGAATAGGGATGGGACCTGCACCAGTGGGAGGGAGCTGTGGAGGAGGAAAGGTTTCCACACACTAGGAAGCCCCTTCGCGGGTGGAGACGGCAGGTGGCAGAGGGGGAAGCTTCAGAGCCGCGGAGGAGAGCACAGCAACAGGGGTGCGGAGGGCAAAGCGGAGAGATTCCCGCACAGAGGATCAGGGCCTACCGGCACTCACCAGTTTGAGAGGCTTGTCTGCTCACCCGCCAGGGAGGGCAAGGCTGGGAGTTAAGGCTCAGGCTTCGGTTAGATCCCAGTGAGAGGACTGGGATTGGCGGAGTGAACACAGCCTGAAGGGAGTTAGCACGCCACGGCTAGCCAGGAGGAAGCCCGGGAAAAGTCTGGACCTGCTGATGAGGCAAGAGACTTTTTCTTTCCTCTTTGTTTCCTGGTGCGTGAGGAGAGGGGATTAAGACCCCTGCTTAAAGGAGCTCCAGAGACGGGCGCGGGCCGCGGCTAAAAGCGTGGACCCCAGAGACGGGCATGAAATGCTAAGGCTGCTGCTGCCACCACCAAGAAGCCTGTGTGCGAGCACAGGTCACTATCCACAACCCCCTTCCGGGGAGCCTGTGCAGCCAGCCACTGCCAGGGTCCCGGGATCCAGGGACAACTTCCCCGGAAGAATGCACGGCGCGCCTCAGGCTGGTGCAACGTCCCGCCTGCTTCTGCCGCCGCAGGCTTGCCCCGCATCGTGCCCCTACCTCCCCGCGGCCTGAGTGAGCCAGAGCCCCCGAATCAGCGGCTCCTTTAACCCCGTCCAGTCTGAGCGAAGTACAGACGCCCTCCTGCTACCTACACGCAGAGGCGGGGCCAAATCCAAAGCTGAGGCCCTGGGAGCTGCGAGAACAAAGAAGAGAAAGGGAAATCTCTCCCAGCAGCCTCAGAAGCAGCGGATTAAAGCTCCACAATCAACTTGATGTACCCTGCATCTGTGGAATACATGAATTGAAAACAAATCATCCCAAATTAAGAAGGTGGATTTTGAGAGCAAGATTTATGATTTTTTCCCCTTTTCCTCTTCTTGCGAGTGTGTATGTGTATGCTTGTGTGTGAGACTGTGTCTGTATAGCTTTCTTTCCACCATTTGTTCTAGGGTTCTCTCCGTCCGCTTTTTTCTTTTAAAAAAAATTATTTTTGCTTAATAATTATTTTTTATAACTTTATTTTATTTTACTTTATCTTCTTTCTTTCTTTCCTTCCTTCCCTCCTTTAGAAAACGAATCATCTCAAATTAAGGAGGTGGATTTTCAGAGCAAGATTTATGATTTTTTCCCCTTTCCCTCTTTTTGTGAGTGTGTATGTGTATGCTTCTGGGTGAAATTTTGTCTGTATAGCTCTGCTTCCACCATTTGTCCTAGGGTTCTCTCCGTCCGTTTTTTTGTTTCTTTTAAATTTTTTTCTTTTTTTTCTCTTTTTTTATTTTAATAACTATTATATTTTATCTTACTTTATTTTATTTTACTTTACCTTCTTTCTTTCTTCTTTTCCTTCCTTCCCTCCTTCCGTCCTTCCTTCCTCCCTCCCTCCCTCCCTTTTCTTTCTTTCTTTCTTTCTTTCTTTCTTTCTTTCTACTTCTACTAATTCTTTCTTTCTACTTTTTCTCCCTTTTATTCTGAGCCGTGTGGATGAAAGGATCTTGGGGCTCCAGCCAGGAGTCAGTGCTGTGCCTCTGAGGTGGGAGAGCCAACTTCAGGCCACTGGTCCACAAGAGACCTCCCAGCTCCACATAATATGAAACGGTGAAAATCTCCCAGAGATCTCCATCTCAACACCAGCACCCAGCTTCACTCAACAATCAGCAAGCTACAGTGCTGGACATCCTATGCCAAACAACTAGCAAGACAGGAACACCCCACCCATTAGCAGAGAGGCTGCCTAAAATCATAATAAGTCTTCAGACACCCGAAAACACACCACCAGATGTGGACCTGCCCAGCAGAAAGACAAGATCCAGCCTCATCCACCAGAACACAGGCACTAGTCCCCTCCACCAGGAAGCCTACACAACCCACTGAACCAACCTTAGCCACTGGGGACAGACACCAAAAACAACAGGAACTACAAACTTGCAGCCTGCAAAAAGGAGACCACAAACACAGTAAGATAAGCAAAATGAGAAGACACAAAAACATACAGCAGATGAAGGAGCAAGATAAAAACCCACCAGACCTAACAAATGAGGAGGAAACAGGCAGTCTACCTGAAAAAGAATTCAGAATAATGATAGTAAAGATGATCCAAAATCTTGGAAACAGAATAGGCAAAATGCAAGAAACATTTAACAAGGACCTAGACAAACTAAAGATGAAATAAACAATGATGAACAACACAATAAATGAAATGAAAAATACTCTAGATGGGATCAATAGCAGAATAATGAGGCAGAAGAAGGGATAAGTGACCTGGAAGATAAAATAATGGAAATAACTAATGCAGAGCAGAATAAAGAAAAAAACAATGAAAAGAACTGAGGACAGTCTCAGACACCTCTGGGACAACATTAAACGCACCAACATTCGAATTACAGGGGTTCCACAAGAAGAAGAGAAAAAGAAAGGGACTGAGAAAATATTTGAAGAGATTATAGTTGAAAACTTCCCTAATATGGGCAAGCAAATACTTAAGTCCAGGAAGCACAGAGAGTCCCATACAGGATAACTCCAAGGAGAAATACGCCAAGACACATATTAATCAAACTGTCAAAAATTAAATACAAAGAAAACATATTAAAAGCAGCAAGTGAAAAACAACAAATAACACACAAGGGAATCCCCATAAGGTTAACAGCTATTCTTTCAGCAGAAACTCTACAAGCCAGAAGGGACTGGCAGGACATATTTAAAGTGATGAAGGAGAAAACCTCCAACCAAGATTACTCTACCCAGCAAGGATCTCATTCAGATTTGATAGAGAAATGAAAACCTTTACAGACAAGCAAAAGCTGAGAGAGTTCAGCACCACCAAACCAGCTTTACAACAAATGCTAAAGGAACTTCTCTAGGCAAGAAACACAAGTGAAGGAAAAGACCTACAATAATGAACCCAAAACAATTAAGAAAATGGAATAGGAACATACATATCGATAATTACCTTAAATGTAAATGGACTAAATGCTCCCACCAAAAGACACAGATTGGCTGAATGGATACAAAAACAAGACCCATATATTTGCTGTCTACAAGAGACCCACTTCAGACCTAGAGACACATACAGACTGAAAGTAAGGGGATGGAAAAAGATATTTCATGCAAATGGAAACGAAAAGAAAGCTGGTGTTGCAATTCTCATGTCAAAATAGACTTTAAAATAAAGACTATTAGAAGAGACAAAGAAGGACACTACTTAATGACAAAGGATCGATCCAAGAAGAAGATATAACAATAGTAAATATTTATGCACCCAACATAGGAGCTCCTCAATACATAAGGCAAATACTAACAGCCATAAAAGGGGAAATAGAAAGTAACACATTCATTGTAGGGGACTTTAACACCCCACTTTCACCAATGGAGGGATCATCCAAAATGAAAATAAATAAGGAAACACAGCTTTAAATGATACATTAAACAAGATGGACTTAATTGAAATTTATAGGACATTCCATCCAAAAACAACAGAACACACATTTTTCTCAAGGGCTCATGCAACATTCTCCAGGATAGATCATATCTTGGGTCACAGATCAAGCCTTGGTAAATTTAAGAAAACTGAAATTGTATCAAGTATCTTTCCCAATCACAACACTATGAGACTAAATATCACTTACAGGAAAAGATCTGTAAAAAATACAAACACATGGAGGCTAAACAATACACTACTTTATAACGAAGTGATCACTGAAGAAATCAAAGAGGAAATAAAAAAATACCTACAAACAAATGACAATGGAGACACGACGACCCAAAACCTATGGGATGCAGCAAAAGCAGTTCTAAGAGGGAAATTTATAGCAATACAATCCTACCTTAAGAAACAGGAAACATCTCGAATAAACAACATAACCTTGCACCTAAAGCAATTAGAGAAAGAAGAACAAAAAAAGCCCAAAGTTAGCAGAAGGAAAGATCATAAAAATCAGATCAGAAATAAAAAAGAAATGAAGGAAACGATAGCAAAGATCAATAAAATTAAAAGCTGGATCTTTGAGAACATACACAAAATTTATAAGCCATTAGCCAGACTCATCAAGTAAAGAAGGGGAAGACTCAAAACAATAGAATTAGAAAGGAAAAAGGAGAAGTAACAACTGACACTGCAGAAATACAAAAGATCATGAGACATTACTACAAGTAACTCTATGCCATAAAATGGACAACCTGGAAGAAATGGACAAATTCTTAGAAATGCACAACCTTCCAAGACTGAATCAGGAAGAAATAGAAAATATGAACAGACCAATCACAAGCACTCAAATTGAAACTGTGATTAAAAATCTTCCAACAAACAAAAGCCCAGGACCAGATGGCTTCACAGGTGAATTCTATCAAACATTTAGAGAAGAGCTAACACCTATCCTTCTCAAGTTCTTCCAAAATATAGCAGAGGGAGGAACACTCCCAAACTCATTCTACGAGGCCACCATCACCCTGATACCAAAACCAGACAAGGATGTCACAAAGAAAGAAAACTACAGGCCAATATCAATGATGAACATAGATGCAAAAATCCTCAACACAATGCAAACAGAATCCAACAGCACATTAAACAGATCATACACCATAATCAAGTGGGGTTTATTCCAGGAATGCAAGTATTCTTTAGTATACGCATATCACTCAATGTGATACACCATATTAACAAATTGAAGGAGAAAAACCATATGATCATCTCAATAGATGCAGAGAAAGCTTTCAACAAAATTCAACACCTACTTATGATAAAAACCCTGCAGAAAGTAGGCATAGAGGGAAGTTTCCTCTATATAATAAAGGCCATATATGACAAACCCACAGCCAACATAGTCGTCAATGTTCAAAAACTGAAATCATTTCCACTAAGATCAGGAACAAGACAAGGTTGCCCACTCTCACCACTCTTATTTAACATAGTTTTGGAAATTTTAGCCACAGCAATCCGAGAAAAAAAGGAAATAAAAGGAATCCAAATCGGAAAAGAAGAAATAAAGCTGTCACTGTTTGCAGATGACATGACACTATACACAGAGAATTCTAAAGATGCTACCAGAAAACTACTAGAGCTAATCAATGAATTTGGTAAAGTAGCAGGATACAAAATTAATGCACAGAAAGCTCTGGCATTCCTATACACTAATGAAAAATCTGAAAGTGAAATCAAGAATCACTCCCATTTACCACTGCAACAAAAAGAATAAAATATCTAGGAATAAACCTACCTAAGGAGACAAAAGACCTGTATGCAGAAAATTATAAGACACCAATGAAAGAAATTAAAGATGATACAAATAGATGGAGAGATATACCATGTTCTTGGATTGGAAGAATCCACATTGTGAAAATGACTCTACTACCCAAAGCAATCTATAGATTCAATGCAATCCCTATCAAACTACCACTGGCATGTTTCACAGAACTAGAACAAAAAATTTCACAATTTGTATGGAAACACAAAAGATCCCGAATAGCCAAAGCAATCTTGAGAAAGAAAAACAGAGCTGGAGGAATCAGGCTCCCTGGTTTCAAACTATACTACAAAGCTACAGTAATCAAGACAGTATGGTACTGGCACAAAAACATAAAGATAGATCAATGGAACAGGATAGAAAGCCCAGAGATAAACCCACGCACATATGGTCACCTTATCTTTGATAAAGGAGGCAGGAATGTACAGTGGAGAAAGGACAGCCTCTTCAATAAGTGGTGCTGGGAAAACTGGACAGGTATATGTAAAAGTATGAGATTAGATCACCCTATAACACCATACACAAATATAAGCTCAAAATGGATTAAAGACCTAAATGTAAGGCCAGACACTATCAAACTCTTAGAGGAAAACATACGCAGAACACTCTATGACATAAATCACAGCAAGATCCTTTTTGACCCACCTCCTAGAGAAATGGAAATAAAAACAAAAATAAACAAATGGGACCTAATGAAACTTCAAAGCTTTTGCACAGCAAAGGAAACCATAAACAAGATGAAAGGACAACCCTCAGAATGGGAGAAAATATTTGCAAATGAAGCAACTGACAAAGGATTAATCTCCAAAATATACCAACAGCTCATGCAGCTCAATATCAAAAAAAACAAACAACCCAATCCAAAAATGGGCAGAAGACCTAAATAGACATTTCCCCAAAGAAGATATACAGACTGCCAACAAACATATGAAAGAATGCTCAACATCATTAATCATTAGAGAAATGCAAATCAAAACTACAATGAGATATCATCTCACACCAGTCAGAATGGCCATCATCAAAAAATCTAGAAACAATATATGCTGGAGAGGGTGTGGAGAAAAGGGAAGTCTCTTGCACTGTTGGTGGGAATGTAAATTGATACAGCCACTGTGGAGAACAGTATGGAGGTTCCTTAAAAAACTACAAATAGAACTACCATATGACCCAGCAATCCCACTACTGGGCATATACCCTGAGAAAACCATAATTCAAAGAGCCATGTACCAAAATGTTCATTGTAGCTCTATTTACAATAGCCCGGAGATGGAAACAACCTAAGTGCCCATCATCGGATGAATGAATAAAGAAGATGTGGCACATATATACAATGGAATATTACTCAGCCATAAAAAGAAACGAAATTGAGCTATTTGTAATGAGGTGGAAAGACCTAGAGTCTGTCATACAGAGTGAAGTAAGTCAGAAAGAGAAAGACAAATACCGTATGCTAACACATATATATGGAATTTAAGGAAAAAAATGTCATGAAGAACCTAGGAGTAAGACAGGAATAAAGACACAGACCTACTAGAGAATGGACTTGAGGATATGGGGAGGGGGAAGGGTAAGCTGTGACAAAGCGAGAGAGAGGCATGGACATATATACACTACCAAACATAAGGTAGATAGCTAGTAGGAAGCAGCCGCACAGCACAGGGAGATCAACTCGGTGCTTTGTGACCGCCTGGAGGGGTGGGATAGGGAGGGTGGGAGGGAAGGAGACACAAGAGGGAAGAGGTATGGGAACATATGTATAACTGATTCACTTTGTTATAAAGCAGAAACTAACACACCACTGTAAAGCAATTATATTCCAATAATGATGTAAAAAAAAAATATATATATATATTTAAAAAAAGAAAAAAATGTAATGCTTGTTTTTATAAAATAATTTTCACAGGAATCACTGTGGCTTTAATGAAAGGTCATAATATTGCCACTGGATATAAAAACAGTTCCCATAACTGAACTCAGAGCCCTTAAAATAGCTTTTACTATTAGACATGTTTTGTTACTCCTGTGTTACTGGGACATTTTGATCAAAATCATATTTGAACTTCATGTGAAGACAATGCATGTTTATGGAAAGAAGGCAGTTCATTTACTGCTTAACTTTATCTTAGCGATGTTGTCTCTAAATACAGTGCCACAAAATATTTATCAGTTTTATTTAAATGATAACATACAGAAGACATCATTATCTTACCATTTACATGAGGACTTATTTTACCAAGAATGTGTGTGTGTGTGTATGTGTGTGTTAGTGTGTTTCTTTCAGGACATACCTTATATATAAATGAGGCAGATTATTACAATAAATATTTGTCATTTGATAATTTAGCCTAGAAAATAATATGTGTATATCCCAACCTGTAACTGTAAAACATTTGCAAAATTATATCCGTTTTGTAACTAGAATATACAAACACCATACTCATAACACACCTAAACAAATAATTATACTTCAGAATAAAACAGAGATTTAGGGAGATGTTTCTAATTGATAATTTGCCAACTTCTAAATACATTTTAAATACCCAAGTTCACTGCAGGAATTTTCAGGAAGAAATACATGCTCCATGCTATTTTCAGAATATGAAGTTTAAGCTAGTACATCTGTTAAATACTGAAATAGCCAAAAGAAATCCCCAAAGACATAGTCTGCTTTTTCAGGCAGCAATTTTTCCTTTTAGCCAAAGGTTTATAATCAGAGAAGTTTTACCCAGTCCAGGTGTGGCCTTGAATACTGAAGCACAGCTGCAAAGAAGTTGATCTGATTTTTTTTCACTTTCCTTTCACTCCCTAAGTAATGCAGCAAATATTGCCTTTTCCTCTCTTGAGGGGAATTCATGGATTTATGTTTTGAAGATTTTTCTCTTTCTGTTGCTTAGCAAACATGCTGTTGTGGTTAGATGAAAAATATATGAAAGTGAACACAAAGAGAGCTGAGAACATTTGATGTGTTTATGATATGGCCAAACCTCAACATAAAGAAAATGAATTGTGTATAGTATGGATTTTTATGAGTTAACCATTTACCATGCTTTTTTAAAGAAGGATTACACAGATTATGAATTATGCATGGAAAAAAGATGTTGTGTATTTTTTTAAAATGCTAAAAGCTACAGTTTGAAAAACATGTATTTTTGGACTGTTCATAAACTAATGGTGAGCTCATTTGATGGAATGATGATGTCTTCATTGTGTTCTTTTTTTAATATCCCAAAATTCTGGCTTTATAAATAAAAGAGAAAGCACAAGCCTCATGTGTGTCTCTACCAACAAATATATATTCAACAAACACATATTGTCTAGCTACCAGGTTCCAGGTTCTATGTTATATGTTTGAAATGCTGAGACAAATACTGCCAATGAGCTCATAACTTACTGGGGGAAATGGGTATGTGGATAGATAAAACCCAGTGATAAGATATAAACAAAGTTCTTTAAGAATCTCAAGAGTATAGCCATGGTGCTTGTTTAAATGATCAGCTCTTGGCCTAGACTTAAAACCTACTGAATCATAATCTTGAGGGTGAACCAAGAACTTGTAAGGAATTTTGTAAGCACCCCAAGGTGATTTTCATTGTACAGACGATCAAGGTCCACTGAAGGGGAATTCATGTCTTCTGAAGATGTTGGAGAAGGCCTCTTCAAGTAGTTGACTGTTGAACTCAAAAACAGTACACCCAAATACTGCTTTTCTTTGTCAGAATTCTACAGGTTGGAGAACCAATTTCACTTATTATTCATTTAATATCTGTTTAACAATCATTTGCTGAGCATCTAATCTATGCCAGGCGCCTTATACATGCAGTAACGAGGGGCTTAGTAATACTGAGCCTCAGAATTACGAAGATGAAAGTAATCCCTTTAACCACATGGCAGAAAGAAGAGAAAACATGTCCAGAGCTGAAGAAAAACGTGAAAAGAGGGAGCAAAACCATGTATGCCCAGGTCTTTCTCCAAAATTCACCAATCTGAGAGTCTGTCCACTTCTCCTGAGAAGAATAGTTAGGAGAGCACTTAAAAGTCTTGTTTGTAGAGATCCTTCCACATGGAAAGAGTCAACATGTGTAGGAAGTATTTCCCTTCCTCCTCAATGATGACATCTGAATTGGGTCTCGAAGGAAGAATAATCATTTTCCAGATCATGGGAGGTTGTGGTGGGAGATAAGAAAAATTAAGCATAGAATGATAAACAAACATATTCAAATCCAAGTCTAATTAACACCAGAGCCCATGTTTAGAACCAACGCATGAGACAATGAAGAGCCTTCAGAGGATTTTAAGTCAGTGTGTAGAAAATTCAGGTTTGTCCATTTAAGAATATGGCTCTGAGGAGACCTTCAAGACGGCGGAAGAGTAAGACCCGGAGATCACCTTCTTCCCCACAGATACATCAGAAATACATCTACACGTGGAACTGCTCCTACAGAACACCTACTGAACGCTGGCAGAAGACCTCAGACCTCCCGAAAGGCAAGAAAATCCCCCACGTACCAGGGTAGGGCAAAAGAAAAAAGAGAAAACAGAGACAAAGAATAGGGATGGGACCTGCACCAGTGGGAGGGAGCTGTGAAGGAGGAAAAGTTTCCACACAGTCGGAAGCCCCTTTGCGGGTGGAGACTGCGGGTGGTGGAGGGGGAAAGCTTCGGAGCCGCGCAAGAGAGCACAGCAACAGGGGTGCGGAGGGCAAAGCGGAGAGATTCCCGCACAGAGGATCGGTGCCGACCAGCCCGAGAGGCTTGTGTGCTCACCCGCTGGGGCGGGCGGGGGCTGGGAGCTGAGGCTCGGGCTTCGGAGGTCGGATCCCAGGGAGAGGACTGGGCAAGTTGGCTGCGTGAACAGAGCCTGAAGGGGGCTAGTGATCCACGGCTAGCCAGGAGGGAGTCCGGGAAAAAGTCTGCAGTTGCCGAAGAGGCAAGAGACTATTGTTTCGGGGTGCGTGAGGAGAGGGGGATTCAGAGCACCGCCTAAACGATCTGCAGAGACGGGCGCGAGCCACGGCTATCAGCGCAGAGCCCAGAGACGGGCATGAGACGCTAAGGCCACTGCTGCAGCCACCAAGAAGCTGTGTGCAAGCACAGGTCACTGTCCACACCTCCCCTCCAGGGAGCCTGTGCAGCCCGCCACTGCCAGGGTCCCATGATCCAGGGACAACTTCCCTGGGAGAACGTACGGCGCGCCTCAGGCTGGTGCAATGTCATGCTGGCCTCTGCCGCCGCAGGCTCGCCCCGCATCCGAACCCCTCCCTCACCCCGCCTGAGTGAGCCAGAGCCCCCGAATCAGCGGCTCCTTTAACCCCGTCCTGTCTAAGCGAAGAACAGAGGCCCTCAGGTGACCTACACGCAGAGGCGGGGCTAATCCAAAGCTGAATCCCGGGAGCTGTGCGAACAAAGAAGAGAAAGGGAAATCTCTCCCATTAGCCTCAGGAGCAGCGGATTAAATCTCTACAATCAACGTGATGTACCCTGCATCTGTGGAATACCTGAATAGACAACGAATCATCCCAAATTGAGGAGGTGGACTTTGGGAACAAGGATATATTTTTTTTTTTCCTTTTTCTCTTTCTGTGACTGTGACTGTGTATGTGTATTGTTCTGTGTGTGATTTTATATATATAGCTTTGCTTTTACCATTTGTCCTAGGGTTCTGTCTGAACATTTTTTGTTTTTTTTTTTTCTTTTTTAGTATACTTTTTAGCACTTGTTATCATTGGTGGATTTGTTTTTTGGTTTGGTTGCTCTCTTTTTTTTTTCTTTTCCTTTTTTTCTTTATTACTTTCTAATATTTTATTTTTAATATTTATTTTTTATTTTAATAACTTTCTTTTCTTTCCTTTATTTCTTCCTTCCTTCCTTTCCTTCTTCCTTCCTTCCTTCCTCCCTCCCTCCCTATCTCTTTCTCTTTCTTTCTTTCTTTCTCCCTTTTCTTCTGAGGCCTGTGGCTGACAGGGTCTTGGTGCTCCAGCCGGGTGTCAAGCATATGCTTCTGTGGGAGAGATGAGTTCAGGACATTGGTCCACCAGAAACCTCCCAGCTCCACATAATATCAAACGGCAAAACGTCTCCCAGAGATCTCCATCTCAACGTTAAGACCCAGCTCCACTCAACAACCAGCCAGCTACAGTGCTGAACACCCTATAACAAACAACTAGCAAGACAGGAACACGACCCCACCCATTAGCAGAGAGGCTGCTTAAAATCATAATAAGGTCACAGACACCACAAAACACACCACCAGACGCATTCCTGCCCACCAAAAAGATAAGATCCAGCCTCATCCAACAGAACACAGGCACCAGTTCTCTCCACCAGGAAGCCTACACAACCCACTGAAACAACCTCACCCACTGGGGGTAGACACCAAAAACAATGGGAATAATGAGCCTGTGAAAAGGAGACCCCAAACGCAGTAACTTAAGCAAAATGAGAAGACAGAGAAATATGCACCAGATGAAGGAGCAAGGTAAAAACCCACCAGACCAAACAACTGAAAAGGAAATAGACAGTCTACCTGAAAAAGAATTCAGAGTAATGATAGTAAAGATGATCCAAAATCTTGGAAACAGAATGCAGAAAATACAAGAAATGTTTAACAAGGACCTAGAAGAACTAAAGAGCAAACAAACAATGATGAACAACACAATAACTGAAATTTAAGATTCTCCAGAAGGAATCAATAGCAGACTAACTAAGGCAGAAGAATGGAAAAGTGACCTGGAAGATAAAATAGTAGAAATAACTACTGCAGAGCAGAATAAAGGAAAAAGAATGAAAAGAACTGAGGACAGTCTCAGAGACCTCTGGGACAACATTAAACGCACCAATATTCGAATTATAGGGGTCCCATAAGAAGAGAAAAAGAAAGGGACTGAGAAAATATTTGAAGAGATTATAGCTGAAAACTTCCCTAATATGGGAAAGGAAATAGTTAATCAAGTCCAGGAAGAGCAGAGAGTCCCATACAGGATGAATCCAAGGAGAAACACGCCAAGACACATATTAATCAAACTATCAAAATTTAAATACAAAGAAAAAATATTAAAAGCAGCAAAGGAAAAACAACAAATAACATACACGGCATCACCATAAGGCTAACAGCTGATCCTTTGGCAGAAATTCTGCAAGCCAGAGGGAGTGGCAGGACATATTTAAAGTGATGAAACAGGAAAAACCTACAAACAAGATTACTCTACCCTGCAGGGGTCTCATTCAGATTTGACGGAGAAATTAAAACCTTTAAAGACAAGCAAAAGCTAGAAGAATTCGGCACCACCAAACCAGCTTTACGACAAATGCTAAAGGAATTTCTCCAAACAGGAAACACAAGAGAAGGAAAAAACCTAAATAACAAACCCAAAACAATTAAGAAAATGGTAATAGGAACAAACATATTGATAATTACCTTAAATGTAAATGGATTAAATGCTCCCACCAAAAGACATAGACAGGCTGAACAGATACAAAAACAAGATCCGTACATGTGCTGTCTACAAGAGACCCACTTCAGACCTAGGGAAAGATACAGACTGAAAGTGAGGGGATGGAATAAGAAATCCATGCAAAAGGAAATCAAAAGAAAGTTGGAGTAGCAATTCTCATACCAGACAAAATAGAGTTTAAATTAAAGACTATTAAAAGAGACAAAGGACACTACATAATGATCAAGCGATCAATCCAAGAAGATGTAACAACTGCAAATATTTATGGACCCAACATAGGAGCACCTCAATACACAAGGCAAATGCTAACAGCCATAAAAGGGGAAATCGACAGTAACATAATCATAGTAGAGGAGGGATCCCAATGGAGGGATCATCCAAAATGAAAATAAATAAGGAAACACAAGTTTTAAATGATACATTAAACAAGATGGACTTAAGTGATATTTATAGGACAATCAATCCAAAAACAACAGAATACACTTTCTTCTCAATTGCTCATTGAACATTCTCCAGGATAGATCATATCATGGGTCACAAATCAAGCCTTGGTAAATTTAAGAAAATTGAAATCGTATCAAGTACCTTTTCTGACCACAACGCTATGATACTAGCTATCAATTGCAGGAAAAAAATCTGTAAAAATATACAAACACATGGAGGTTAAACAAGACATGACTTAATAACCAAGAGGTCACTGAGGAAATCAAAGAGGAAATCAGAAAATACCTAGACAATGAAAACACGATGACCCAAAACCTATGGGATGCAGCAAAAGCAGTTCTAAGAGGGAAGTTTATAGCAATACAATCCTACATCAAGAAACAAGAAACATCTCAAATAAACAACCTAACCTTACACCTAAAGCAATTAGAGAAAGAAGAACAAAAAACCCACAGAGTTAGCAGAAGGAAAGAAATCATAAAGGGGAGATCAGAATCAAATGTAAAAGAAATGAAGGAAACATTAGCAAAGATCAATACAACTAAAAGCTGGTTCTTTGAGAAGATAAACAAAATTGATAAACCATTAGCCAGACTCATCAAGAAAAATAGGGAGAAGACTCAAATCAACAGAATTAGAAAGGAAAAGGAGAAGTAACAACTGACACTGAGGAAATACAAAGGATAATGAGAGATTACTACAAGCAACTATATGCCAAAAAAATGGACAACCTGGAAGAAATGGACAAATTCTTAGAAAAGCACAACCTTCTGAAACTGAACCAGGAAGAAATAGAAAATATAAGCAGACCAATCACAAGCACTGAAATTGAAATCGTGATTAAAATTCTTCCAGCAAACAAAAGCCCAAGACCAGATGGCTTCACAGGAGAATTCTATCAAACATTTAGAGAAGAGCTAACACCTATCCTTCTCAAGTTCTTCCAAAATATAGCAGAGGGAGGAACACTCCCAAACTCATTCTATGAGGCCAATATCACCATGATACCAAAACCAGACAAAGATGTCACAAAGAAAGAAAAACTACAGGCTAATATCACTGATGAACATAAATGCAAAAATCCTCAACAAAATACTAGCAAACAGAATCCAACAGCACATTAAAAGGATCATTCATCATGATCAAGTGGGGTTTATCCAAGGAATGCAAGGATTCTTCAATATACGCAAAGCCATCAATGTGATACACCATATTAAAAAACTGGAGAAAAACCATATGAAAATCTCAATAGATGTGGAAAAATCTTTCAATAAAATTCAACACCGATTTATGATAAAAACCCTCCAGAAACTAGGCATAGAGTGAACTTATATCAAAATAATAAATACCATATATGACAAACTCACAGCCAACAGTGTTCTCAGTGGTAAAAAACTGAAATCATTTCCACTAAGATCAGGAAGAAGACAAGGTTGCCCACTCTCACCACTATTATTCAACATAATTTTGGAAGTTTTAGCCAGAGCAATGAAAGAAGAAATAGAAATAAAAGGAATCCAAGTTGGAAAAGAAGAAGTAAAGCTGTCATTGTTCACAGATGACATGATACTATACCCAGACAATCCTAAACATACTACCAGAAAACCACTAGAGCTAATCAATTAATTTGGTAAAGTAGCAGGATACAAAATTAATGCACAGAAATCTCTTGTATTCCTATACAATAATGATGAACTATCTGAAAGAGAAACTGAGAAAACCCTCCCATTTACCATTGCAACAAAAAGAATAAAATACCTAGGAATAAACCTACCTAAGGAGACAAAAGACCTGTATGCAGAAAACTATAAGACACTGGTGAAAGAAATTAAACATGACAGAGACAGATGGAGAGATATACCATGTTCTTGGATTGGAAGAATCAACACTGTGAAAATGACTACACTACCCAAAGCAATCTACAGATTCAATGCAATTCCTATCAAACCATCAATGGCATTTTCACAGAACTAGAACAAAAAATTGCACAATTTGTATGGAAACACAAAAGACCCCAAATAGCCAATGCAATCTTGAGAAAGAAACATGGAGGTAGAGGAATCAGGCTCCCTGACTTCAGACTATACTACAAAGGTACAGTAATCAAGACAGTACGATACTGGCACAAAAACAGAAAGACAGACCAATGGAACAGGATAGAAAGCCCAGAGATAAACCTACACACATATGGGTCACCTTATTTTTGATAAAGGAGGCAAGAATATACAATGGAGAAAAGACTGCCTCTTCAATAAGTGGTGCTGGAAAACTGGACAGCTACATGTAAAAGAATGAAATTAGAACACTCCTTAACACCATACATAAAAATAAACTCAAAATGGATTAAAGACATAAATGTAAGGCCAGACACTATAAAACTCTTAGAGGAAAACATACGCAGAACACTGTATGACATAAAGCACAGCAAGATCCTTTTTGACCCACCTCCTAGATAAACGGAAATGAAATCAAAAATGGGACTTAATGAAACTTAAAAGCTTTTGTACAGGAAAGGAAAGCATAAACAAGACGAAAAGACAACCCTCAGAATGGGAGAAAATATTTTCAAATGATGCAACTGACAAAGGATTAATCTCCAAAATTTACAAGCAGCCCATACAGCTCAATATCAAAAAAACAAACGACTCAATCCAAAAATGGGCCGAAGACCTAAACAGACATTTCTCCAAAGAAGATATACAGATTGTCAACAAACACATGAAAGAATGCTCAACATCATTAATCATTAGAGAAATGCAAATCAAAACTACAGTGAGGTATCACCTCACACCAGTCAGAATGGCCATCATCAAAAAATCTACATACAATAAATGCTCGAGAGGGTGTGGAGAAAAGGGAACTCTCTTGCACTGTTGGTGGGAATGTAAATTGATACAGCCACTATGAAGAACAGTATAGAGGTTCCTTACAAAACTAAAAACTGTACTACTATACGACCCAGCAATCCCACTACTGGGCATATACCCTGAGAAAACCATAATTCAAAAAGAGTCATGTACCACAATGTTTTTTTGCAGCTCTATTTCCAATAGCTAGGACATGGAAGCAACCTAAGTGTCCATCAACAGATGAATGGATAAAGAAGATGTGGCACATATGTACAATAGAATATTACTCAACCATAAAAAGAAACGAAATTGAGTTATTTGTAGCGAGGTGGATGGACCTAGAGTCTGTCATACAGAGTGAAGTAAGTCAGAAAGAGAAAAACAAATACCATATGCTAACAAATATACATGGAATCTAAAACAAAACAAAAAAAAATGGTTTCCAAGAACCTAGGGGCAGGACAGGAATAAAGACGCAGACGTAGAGAATGGACTGAGGACATTGGGAGGGGGAAGGGCAAAGTGAGAGAGTCACATGGGCATATATACACTACCAAACGTAAAATAGATAGCTAGTGGGAAGTAGCTGCATAGCACAGGGAGATCCAGCTTGGTGCTTAGTGACCACCTAGAGGTGCGGGATGGGGAAGGTTGGAGGGAGACGCAAAAGGGAAGAGATATGGGAACATATGTATATGTATAACTGATTCACTTTGTTATGAAGCAGAACTAACACACCATTGTAAAGCAATTATACTCCAATAAAGATGTTTAAAAAAAAAGAATATGGCTCTGGGATCAGTGTATGTCTGATCTAGGATAACAAAGGACTGGTATCAGGGAGACTGGTTGGAAGGGCATTAATAATTCAAGATGGAAATTATAAAGGCCTGAATGAAGGCCATAGCAAAATAAACAGAAAGCAGTGGACAGATTTTGTAGATCGTTCTATAAAATGGATGGGAATTGGTGACTAATTGTTTGTGTAGGGGAGCTGAGAGAAAATAAGACTGAAACTGAGTGTGGGATTCTAGTTTGACAGATCTACACTCAAACATGTTCTAAAATGAGCTCATTATGTGTGGTTCATTAGCTGTGGAATTTGATGTTCAAGTTTAGAATTAAATTAAGCTTACATTTGAAAAAAAAGATTTCTGTCAGAAATAAAAAATAATAAATTGCTTTACATTTGAGTCTTTGCAGTGACTTATGGGAACTGCTCTCAGAAATTTCTAAATAAAAGTCTTTAAGATGGGGATGACAACATCAGAGCAAACAAAGAGGTTCTAGGCCTTGCTTTTAAGCTCCTTGGGTCAAAATAAGGAATAGAAATCAAGCTTAATATAGTCTTCCTAAATAGGCAAAATCCATCAATTAGAAACAAAATATAGTAAGGATAAATGGACAAAAATTAAAATAATGATAATGTGAGTATCCTAGCCGTTGAAGTTGCTTTGAGTTCTTTTCTTCTATCTAAAATGTAAGCATCTCTTCTACTCACATGACACTGAAAGACTTTATGGAAGGCAAATTGAAATGCATAGTAAAGAGAGTATTGAAAATAGTGTGAAGATAATTAAAATCAGAATAGGCCAAGAGCCTAAAATTCCTCTTTTGTGAGTAAAATACAAATGAAAAAAATACATCCCTGTAAGGGGAGAAGTTTTTTCCAATGCAAATAGAGAACTGTATTTTTTAGCTAAAGCTTAATATGAAAAAACAAAAACATTCTAGCCTTCTTTTGTAAATACAATGACTAGAAAGAAAAAGTCCAATATAGGGATATATGGGGTATAGTCCAATATAGAGGTATTGTGTGTGTCTAATAATTTTAATAAAAACTACATTTTAAAGGTCTGAGAACTCTGATTATTAATAGTTAGGAGTTAGTCCATTGTAAACATTTGTCTGGATTTTCAGTCTCCTTCCTGGTTTTATTGTAAGCAAATTCCAATTTTACTGAGGCCAGTTGAAACTCATTTGTAGGAATACAGATTATATTAACTGATGTGAGGCCCTCTGATCCCGTTCCATCTGTGTTTAGCTGAAATTTCTGTACTGCTTATGTCTTTAATATCGTAAGTTGACCCATCCATGAAGAAATGAACTATAATAAACTCACTGATATCAGAGGTGAACCTAGCTGATATCACTAGGTGTGACAAAAGACATTTCAATTTGTAAAACTCTAAATGCCATTATTTTCTGAATAATGTGTGGATTCAAGAACACTTTCATAGTACTGATTTTTTTTCTAGGAGAAAATTTCAGAGAAAAAGAATAAAATATGCTCATAGAAGGTAGACAAGGCCTTATCTGCTGGAGAAGGGAAATAATTCCTTCTAATTGGGCACATATGCTTGGTTTCTGTTCACCTGAATTTCATAACTCTAATATCATTCATCTATTTATTTATGGAAGAAATATTTTGTGAGTAAAAAGTATGCACCAGATGTGTTATGGGGTAAGGAGATAAAAGGTGTGTTTCCTCACTTAGCACTGGAGAAGCCAGCTTAAAAATCACTTGAAAATTATTAGATGAAGGATTGCACAGAATGCTACCATTGCACAGAGTGGCACTCTCTCGAGCTGAATATTAAAAAAATGAGCTGGGGGATGACAGAGAAACTAACATTTTCAAAATGTATAGAAGAAAGTTTAGGCAACTGCAGCTATCCAGGAATTTAAAAAGCACAAGGGAGATTCGGGAGGAGGAAGAAGCAAAGCTAAAGAGGTGGGGCAAGTTACATAAAAAGATGCTCAACATCACTAATCAACAGGGAAATGCAAATCAAAACCACAATGAGATATCACCTCATACCAGTTAGAATGGCTATTATCAAAAAAAAGAAACAGAAACAAGAAATGAGTGTTGGTGAGGACATGGAGAAAAGGGAACCCTCATGCACTATTGGTCGGAACGTAAATTTGTGCAGCCACTACAGAAAACAGAATGAAAGTTCCCCCCCAAATTAAAAATAGAATTACTATATGATCCAGTGATTCCACTTCTTAGTATATACACAAAGGAAAGGAAAACAGAATATTGAAGAGATATATGCATTCTTATGTTTATTGATAGCATTATTTATAATAGTCAAGATATGGAAACAAACTGTCAACACATGAGTGGATAAAGATGTCATACACACACACACACACACACACACACACACACACACACGAATATTGTTTAGCCATGAGAAAGAAAGAAATACTACCATTTGTGACAACATGGATGGACCTTGAGGACATTATGCTAAGTGAAATAAGACAGAAAAAGACAAACACTGTGTAATAGCACTTATATGTGGAATCTAAAAAAGCCAAACTCAAAAACAGAGTAAATTGATGGTTATCAGGAGCTGGGGGGTGGAGGGACAGAGAGATGTTGATTAAGGGTACAAATTAATGGTACAATTTTACAACCTGTAGTAAATAAATCCTAGCTATCTAATGCACAGTACAGTGAATCTATAGACAACAATACTTTATTACAATCAAATTTACTGAGACTAAATCTTAATTATTCCAAAAGAAAAAGAAATGATAATCACGTGATGTGATAGAAGTGTTAACACTACACTGGCAATCATATTGCAATACATAAGTGTCCAAAAAAGAAGTTGGATAGTGGCCAAGTACAAAGTCTCCTGTTTACTAAGTTAAGGAATTTGTATTTTATCCTGAAATTGATGAATTTCAAAAACTTGCAGTTCTTGAGTATTGAAGTCACACATACTCTCCTCTTAGAAAATGAACTTTATCCTTTAAAATTATACTATTTCCATATTTTTGATAATACTATTAAAAATGTCAAAGGCTTCATTGACTGTATTACTCCTAGACTATTTTAAATTTTAACTACATTTTTGTGTATTCTCTCCACAATAACAAGGAAAGACTACATACTAGCTTCTTTTTTTTTTTTTTTGCGGTACGCAGGCCTCTTATTGTTGTGGCCTCTCCCGTTGCGGAGCATAGGCTCCGGACGCGCATGCTCAGCGGCCGTGGCTCACGGGCCTAGCCGCTCCACGCATGTGGGATCTTCCTGGACCGGGGAATGAACCCATGTCCCCTGCATCGGCAGGCGGACTCTCAAACACTGCACCACCAGGGAAGCCCACATCCTAGGTTCTTTAAAGATTTAAATCCCTTTCAGTAGCTCAACAGTCTTATGATACTCTGGAATGCTATTTTTTTCTAATCCTTCCTCTTTCTATCCTCTCTTAAAGGAGTTAGTGTTGGCTGTTGAGAATTTTTTTTCAATGCTGGCTTCAAAGGTATATTAGTAAGGGAACTGAAGAGATAAGAAATAGAGTGACAATCTTCTATCACCTCATACTATTTTCTTGCTTTCCAAGAATTTCAACGTCTTTTACATGTGACATAACTCATACACTCTTTAAATTCAGTCACATCACAGTCTTTTGCTGAAAAGAAAAAAGTTTACCTAAAAATCAGACAGCATGGGGGTAGGGGAAATATAACACTAAACTGAGAATTTTGGATTCCTTGATGTAAGTCCAGGTTCTGTGAGTTAATAAGTATTATATCATTGTTTAGCCAAATAGGAGCATCACCATTAGATCTTAACATTTCACCAATAGCCAATAAGCAGGGTGCTATTAGCTCTGAAAAATTTGTAATCTCAGAATTTGATACTGTGTCCAACAATTTCACCATGAACTTGAAACAAATAATAAAATGCATATATAAGCCATACACAGAAATTATCCAACCAAGTATTTGATGAGTAAATATTTCACCCATGAGAATAGGTTATCTCGCAAGTCTCGTAAGAAGTCTAATACTGAAATAATATAAAAAAACTGTATTTTGAATAATTCTAATATTCTCAAGTCAATACTGTTTGTACATTAGAACTATGTTTACTTTCCTTTTCTTTCTGGAAATGTAAAACATAAATATATTAAATTTTCATTAATATATTTTTAATTCCAGTACAATTTATATTAGAATTTTATTATGCATAGTTTATTATATTTTATTATATTATATATTAAAATATATTTATATGTTATATTTTATTAATATATTGTATATTTTATTATATTTTATTATCCATAGTTTGAATTTCTTTGGAAAATAAAATCAATCCAGTGATACATATACACATTTCAAAATAAACCAGTGATTCTGAGAAATAGTTACATTAAAATAATATATTTTTTCTTCTGATTAATATATTGCTTTAAATAAATGGATTCAACACGTTTTCACCGTGAATTTCTGAAATCCAAAATTTCCAGTTCACCGGAAAAATAAATGACACAAAGAAAAAAATTATTTTCACAAAATAAAATTCACTAAAAAATTTTAGATCCATTTTTCAGTTCTCTTAAATAGTGTCACTTTCATCTCCCTTTTGAAAGCAAAAGCAAGCAATAAAACGAAACTGCATAAGAAAATACATGTCATTAGAGAAGTTGAGGATCATCAAAATATACATGTAAATAGTCTTCTTTTATAGCACATTTAAGGAACACTATGTTCCTTTTTTTAAAATTAAAAGACAGTGCCATTCAGAATTAAAATGACCAGATTTCAGAAACTGAAGCAGAGACTGAGTATGCTGCAAAGTTCTTAAAGGACATATCCAAAAACATGAAACTTGGCAATGTAGACAAGCAAAGTGTGGCTATAGCTCACAATATCTACAAAACTGCTGAGTTCGAAAGGAAAATAAGATGGAGGCAGAAGAACAGAGGAGATAATACGTAATAGCTGAACAATTTATAAATAAGGTTAACCAATTCACTTTGGCTTATATTTCCTTTTTATGATTATTCAAGCCCTTGTAGTTTAATATGTAACCAATTTACTAAAGAGTTTCTAGTCATCAGGGTATAAGCATAAATTTTAATTTTCCCAGTAATTGCCTTTCAGCTGTATTATGTTCCACTTGGTATTTTGGCTAAATTCTATCTCTTTCTTGTTACATTTGGCTATTATTACTGTCTCATTTTATTTTTTAGACTCAGTTCTGCTCTTGTTTAAAAGTTTGCTTTTAAACTTGTTTCCATTTTTGTATCCTCCCATCCCCCAACCCCATATTGAAGTAGAACTGAGTCCTGCTTGTTAAGAGTGGGGAGGGTACATGGTTGGCCTGACTCAGAGACATCTCATCTTCCTTTTCTAGGCACTAGTTTCACTCCTACTGAGGGTAGGAAGAAAAATATTAAAACATTACTTTCTTCTCTGTTACTGTTTCAGTCTGCTCTATCTGATGCTAATGTTCTCTGCTGATAGGCTGGAGTCTTCACAAAGCTGGCACATGTAGTTTTCTTGGAGCAACGTTCAGCAACACTCCTGCCTTCCTTGCTACTGGGCACAAGAACTCGCAGCTGAGAGGATGATCGGATGCTGAAATGCAGCCCTCACTCTGTTTCTTAAGACTGTGTCAAAAGCACACAGATGGTGTCATGTAAACAGAGATGCACCTTCCAGTTTCCTATAGACCATGAGGCAGCTTTAGCATCATGAAGACTCAGTAAATCACAGGTAGAGATCAAGGAAACATGGAAAACCTAAGAGACTTCAAAGTATTAGCATTGGGGCAGTAGTGTCCAGGAGAATGGAGAGAAACCTAGTGACTTCTGTGAAATACATTGCTATCCACTGGAGCCCTAAGAAACTGTTGTACTCTAGGAAATAACTGCAGTGGCCAGGAAAAATGGAGTGCTAGAAGTAGTGGCACAATGCCCAAAATGATTGGACTCATTTCTCAGTACATTTGATTCCCCCCATTATGATTTCTGTAAGTCCTTGAGGAACAATTAGTGTGAAGTCCTGTATGAATAAATGGGAACTCCCATACGAGTTGCTAAGACTTCATCTGTAGCCCCAAGCAGATGGAAATTCTAATTACCTACCACCAACCATCTAAGAGCCAGATGACTAGAGATGAGCTCCTGATGCTTGCCTCTGTCACCTGATGAGCATAAATGTTGGAAGTATCAGTGAATCCAATAGAAACTGTTATAAATAACCATGCTTAGAACACTGTCCACCAATTCTATATTTTAGATTCATTTTATTTTTTAACAATACAATTTGATGCAAGACATAATCTTTATTTTTTTAATAGCCAAATTTAATATTTTTAGGAGAAATAAGCTGCTCTCCTGGGAACGGATAATAAAAGTTATTAGCTGTTCTTTTTATGGAATAGGTTTTGTAACCAGGTAATATCATGCTTTTTAAAGTATGCTTAATTAAATACATTATACTTGGAATAAATTAAAATTTGAATAATATTCATGTTATAAATATTAATCAGAGTTCTGAAAAACAACCTAAGAAAATACACTATGCTGTCCATATTCACGCAGTAGTCCTAAGTTATAATTTAAATTTTGAATATACTGATAATTTGTAAGAACTAGAAATCCTATACAATAACCAATTAAATCTCAAGTACTATTTACTCAACCAAATTACTAGAATAAGGCATAGTGAATAGAGATATTTTAAAGATTTTAAAGGCCAATTCCAAATGATTTGGATGTGAATACTGTCACTGATCATGAGATGTTCAAAACTATATACATGTTTAGACACTAACGTGCTATATCTAAATCATTTATATAGTTGACTACAAAAATATTTCTTAAAATTTGTATTTTATCATAGAATATCTACATATTTAAAAGAAAATAATATGCTTGTCTTACAGTAACTCTTGATCTATTGTTTCAAAACTATATTTCTTGAAGAATTCCCCTCTAGACCTGTCAATTCCTTTATTGATTCCACTTCTATGTCTAGGGTGATACTAGTGGGAACATCATCTAAAGGGATTTTGCTAGGTTCGAGGAGTGATTATTCTAAATTTCCTAAGGCAAAATAACCATCTCCATGTTGTGACAAAAAAGGGAAGCCATGTTCAAAGTCAGGAAAGCAGACCAAGAGGAAAAGCTAAAGATGAGGGTTGATGGTGAATGGCAGGATAAAACATGAAGGCAGAACAAGGGCTTGGGTATAAGGTCAGGGTGAAAAGATTAGATCAGAAGCAGTTGGGACATGATAGGAGGAAAGACGTTCTTTTCAAAAATGCTGGGATGCCAGTGACCATCACATGGGCCATCCTGGTAATTTAAAGGGAAAAAGCTGTGTAGAGCCAAGAGCTAGACTTTCATGAGTAAGATACACCCTATCTAGGATAAGCCTGGGTGTAGAGCTTAGACTATCTGTACTCTGGACATCGGGCAATGTTCCTTTGAGTTTACTTTTCCTTACCTTCATAATAATAATTTTTAGAGTGTCAGTTTTATGGCATGAGTCTGAAAGAGAGAACAGCCTGAAAGGAGAAATGCTGTGAAAAGCCTCTTGGTAGGCTAGTAGGATAGACTCTGGGGCAGAAGTGCAAGGAGAACATTTGGATCTCTAGTGTTCTTTCCAGGTCCACATGTCTGCCCCCTTCCATAAGAAGCTTTTGAGTATACTGTGGCTGCTAAAAGTCACGGCACTGTCTGGCTTTTGCTCTTGCTAAGGACGAATTATTTAAATTTTCCTTGGAATAACCCAGTAACCTCTTAATAAATTCCATTGGGTTTTGGATAAAATACTTTGACTTATTTTCTATTGATTGTAATTAAATTAAGAAAATCTCCAAAATCATTCTATCAATCTCATTTAAGGCAGGCCTTCTACTTAGGAGTTTAAGGCCATATTTTTAAATTAATTGCAATAAATATGCAATTTTGTCTCTTCTTCTCTTTACTCTGGTAAAGAAAAGCAGTTCATGAATAAACTGAGAATGATCCTAGCCATCTCAACAGTAGGTCATGACAATAAACATAACATAATAAATTTAGTACTGCAAGAAGAGTACTTTTGAGAGCTTGTCAAAAGAAGCAAGCAAATAAACATGAGCTGGGAAGATTGTACCCTTAATACTCTGGATTTCCTGAACTTCCTTGTTTAAAAATATTCCTACTACATCAGCAGATCTCTCAGAGAGAATTTATAAGCAAGGGAATCTGTAAAGAACACATTTCAAAAAAGTTAAAGGGATTTACTTACTTAGAACTATAAATACTGTTTAAAAGTTTTCTGGCTTTACCTTCAGCTGCCTATTCAATACAACCGTGGGCTTCTGGTAAATGATCTGTGTATCAAATTCTCAAACAGGAGCAAACTACTTATTTTGAGTACAGCTGGAAAAAACTTTCATTTGATAGCACTGACAGTCAGAACAGCCATTGATTTCACTGTTTGTTTGTTGTTCAAATACAGCTTGATCTATTTTTTCAGTCCTTTCTTTTCTTATATTCTTTTCAAATGACTACAGAAATAGACACAAGAGAGGAACTTTTTGTAG
This sequence comes from Stenella coeruleoalba, assembly GCF_951394435.1. Lineage (NCBI taxonomy): Eukaryota > Metazoa > Chordata > Mammalia > Artiodactyla > Delphinidae > Stenella > Stenella coeruleoalba. Next base: position 81,577,289 of record NC_137151.1, on the reverse strand, counting down.
CAATCCTCTACAGCTCTCTTACTTTAACTACAGAATATAGCCCAAAGACCATTAACAGCTGTGATCTATTGTATGTTGTGAATTTAACTTTTTACCAATCTATATCTAAAATATTTGCATTTTAAAATTGTACAAAATGCCTAGAGCAGACAGTAGTATATAATAACATTATGAAAAGATTCTCATGATTTTGATAATTCCTATGTTTCTTTCATTCATTGATATTTTCCACGTTTCTTGGTTTACTCTGTACTTAGTAAAGTACTTAGTATTCTACATAATAAAGACTCAGTAAACATCTGTAAATTGAAAAATCATCCGAGAAAGACATTTTAGTCCATCATACCTCACACATAGAGAAAAAGTATTACAAAGTAAAACAAAATGAAAATAAAAATAATTTGTAATTTCTTTGGCTGTATTCAAGGTTCAGGTTTTACTCCATGTTTCACTGTCTTTAATCACCTCAAAATAAAGTGATTATGTTAAGACTTAAGAATCATTTTAAAAATTAAATGGTTTGCCTGTAATATTAAATATTAATTCACCTAAGGGTTGAATCCCAAAAAGGAAAGAACACTAAATGTGTTTTTACAGTAGCAGCAAACTGTTTGATCGAAGTTAGAAAAAATATTTCAGAACATATTTTAATATTAGAAATCACTGCTCTGTATGCTTTCTGTGCTTTTGAATTTTAACACATAATCTACATCCATTATTATCCAAGAGACACTCTTCCAATGACCAATAAAGAACACTGTTTTGTTTTGCTTCCTAAAAGACATCTATTATTTTCTCTTTTTTCACTGTCAGATGGAAAATCTATTAGGAAATAAAATACAAAATATAGTCTCTCAGCAACCCTGTTGAAATTAGACCCAATTTCCTAACACAACTCATATTCTCTTTGTTGAATAATAAACAGAACAGTTTTCCAAATGCCTATATTCCAAAGTCCACTAGGGATCAAAAGGAATATACTCTAAGGAAGGTGACAAAGGTCAGACCTAGATTTGAAAATAAAAGTTGAGATTAGTGGTCAAGGAACCAAATTCTAGGGAAGAAAAACAGCATCCATTAATTAGTTTAAAACCTTGAGACATTACATTGAAGACATTTTTTAAAAACAACAGAAGTGGCAGTATCCGTGCAGGCCCGCCAAGCCGAGGCATCAGGCGCAGCGGTTCTGTGCTGGGAACTCTAATCCAATGTGCAAGGTGCAAGGCCTCTGCACAGGCTCCCTACAGCTAATTTTTGCATGGCTTACCTAGACATTTTCCTCTGAAGAAACTGAAGTTCGAGGAAAATTCCTGCAGACTGATTTAGAGGATTACATTTAAAAAGGAATTAAGAAGTATACACCAAAAAGACAGAAAGAAGTGCTACTATGCATTTAGGGGAAGTGTGCTGCATGAGATGAGGGACTCATCTGTCTGGTTCTACGCTGAATCTCAAGCTCTCAACTCATACCGTGTGGCTAACAGAGTCTTGGTGCTCCAGTTGTGTGTCAGGCCTGTGCCTGTGAGGTGGGAGAGCCGAGTTCAGGACATTGGTCCACCAGAGACCTCCTGGCTCCACGTAATATCAAATGGTGAAAGCTCTCCCAGAGATCTCCGTCTCAATGCTAAGACCCAGCTCCACTCAAGAACCAGCAAGCTACAGTGCTGAACACCCTATAGCAAACAACTAGCAAGACAGGAACATGACCCCACCCATTAGCAGAGAGGCTGCCTAAAATCATAATAAGGTCACAGACATCCCAAAACACACCACTGGATGCGGTCCTGCCCACCAGAAAGAGAAGATCCAGCCTCATCCAACAGAATAAAGGCACCAGTCCCTCTACCAGGAACCTACAAAACCCACTGACCCAACCTCACCCACTGGGGACAGACACCAAAAACAATGGAAACTACGAACCTGCAGCCTGTGAAAAGGAGACGCCAAACACAGTAATTAAGCAAAATGAGACAGAGAAACACACAGCAGATGAAGGAGCAAGGTAAAAAACTCACCAAACCAAACAACTGAAAAGGAAATAGGCAGCCTGCGTGAAAAAGAATTGAGAGTAATAATAGTAAAGATGATCCAAAATCTTGGCAATAGAATGGAGAAAATACAAGAAACATTTAACAAGGATCTAGAAGAACTAAAGAGCAAACAATCAATGATGAACAACACAATAAAAGAAATTTAAAATTCTCTAAAAGGAATCAACAGTAGAATAACTGAGGCAGAAGAATAAAAAAGTGACCTAGAAAATAAAATAGTGGAAATAACTACCACAGAGCAGAATAAAAAACAAAAGAATGAAAAGAATTGAGGACAGTTTTAGACACCTCTGGGACAATATTAAATGCACCAACATTCGAATTATAAGGGTCCTAGAAGAAGAAGAGAAAAAGGGACTGAGAAAATATTTGAAGAGATTATAATTGAAAACTTCCCTAATATGGGAAAGGAAATAGTCAGTCAAGTCCAGGAAGGGCAGAGAGTCCCATACAGGATAATTCCAAGGAGAAAAACGCCAAGACACATATTAATCAAACTATCAAAAGTTAAATACAAAGAAAAAGTATTAAAAGCAGCAATGGAAAAACAACATACAACATACAAGGGAATCCCCATAAGGTTAACAGCTGATCTTTCATCAGAAACTCTGCAAGCCAGAAGGGAGTGGCAGGACATATTTAAAGTGATGAAAGGGAAGAACCTATAACCAAGATTACTCTACCCCACAAGGATCTCACTCAGATTTAATGGAGAAATTAAAACCTTTACAGACAAGCAAAAGCTAAGAGAATTCGGCAACACCAAACCAGCTTTACAACAAATGTTAAAGGAACTTCTCTAGGCAGGAAACACAAGAGAAGGCAAAGACCTACAATAACAAACCCAAAACAATTAAGAATATGGTACTAGGAACATACATATTGATAACTACCTTAAATGTAAATGAATTAAATGCTCCAACCAAATGACATAGACTGGTTGAATGAATACAAAGACAAGACCCATACATATGCTATCTACAAGAGACCCACTTCAGACCTAGGGACACATACTGACTGAAAGTGAGGGGATGGAAAAAGATATTCCAAGCAAACAGAAATCAAAAGAAAGCTGGAGTAGTAATTCTTATATCACACAAAATAGACTTTAAAATGAAGATTACTATAGGAGACAAAGAAGGACACTACAAAATGATCAAGGGATCAATCCAAGAAGAAGATATAACAATTATAAATATTTATGCACCCAACATATGAGCACCTCAGTACATAAGGCAAATGCTACAGCCATAAAAGGGGAAATCGACAGTAACAAAATAATAGTAGAGGACTTTAACACCCCACTCTCACCAATGGACAGATCAACCAAAATGAAAATAAATAAGGAAGAACAAACTTTAAATGACACATTAAACAAGATGGACTTAAGGGATATTTATAGGACAATCAATCCAAAAACAACAGAATACACCTTCTTCTCAAGTGCTCATGGAACATTCTCCAGGATAGATCATATCTTCGGTCACTATAAAGCCTTGGTAAATTTAAGAAAACTGAAATCATATCAAGCATCTTTTCTGACCACAATGCTATGATACTAGCTATCAACTACAGGGAAAAAACTAAAAAATACAAACACATGGAAGCTAAACAATACATTACTAAATAACCAAGAGACCACTGAAGAAATCAAAGAGGAAATCAAAAAATACCCAGAAACAAATGACAATGAAAATACGATGATGCAAAACCTATGGGAGGAAGCAAAAGCAGTTCTAAGAGGGAAGTTTATAGTAAAATGGATTAAAGACTTAAATGTAAGGCCAGACACTATCAAACTCTTAGAGGAAAACATAGGCAGGACACTCTATGACATAAATCACAGCAAGATCCTTTTTGACCCACCTCCTACAGAAATGGAAATAAAAACAAAAATAAACAAATGGGACCTAATGAAACTTAAAATCTTTTGCACAGCAAAGAAAACCATAAACAAGACCAAAAGACAACCCTCAGAATGGGAGAAAATATTTGCAAATGAAGCAACTGACAAAGGATTAATCTCCAAAATTTATAAGCAGCTCATGCAGCTCAATAACAAAAAAACAAACAACCCAATCCAAAAATGGGCAGAAGACCTAAATAGACATTTCTCCAAAGAAGATATACAGATTGCCAACAAACACATGAAAGAATGCTCGACATCATTAATCATTGGAGAAATGCAAATCAAAACTACAATGAGATATCACCTCACACCAGTCAGAATGGCCATCATCAAAAAATCTAGAAACAATAAATGCTAGAGAGGGTGTGGAGAAAAGGGAACACTCTTGCACTGTTGGTGGGAATGTAAATTCATACAGCCACTATGGAGAAAAGTATGGAAGTTCCTTAGAAAACTAAAAATAGAACTACCATACGACCCAGCAATCCCACTACTGGGCATATACCCTGAGAAAACCATAATTCAAAAAGAGTCAGGTACCAAAATGTTCATTGTAGCTCTATTTACAATAGTCAGGACATGGAAGCAACCTAAATGTCCATCATCAGATGAATGGATAAAGAAGATGTGGCACATACATACAATGGAGGCTTACTCAGCCATAAAAAGAAACGAAATTGAGATATTTGTAGTGAGGTGGATGGACCTAGAGTCTGTCATACAGAGTGAAGTAAGTCAGAAAGAGAAAAGCAAATACCATATGCTAACACATATATATGGAATCTAAGAAAAATAAAAAGGTCATGAAGAACCTAGGGGTAAGATGGGAATAAAGACACAGACCTACTAGAGAATGGACTTGAGGATATGGGGAGGGGGAAGGGTAAGCTGGTGTGAAGTGAGAGAGAGGCATGGACATATATACACTACCAAATGTAAAATAGATAGCTAGTGGGAAGCAGCCACATAGCACAGGGATATCAGCTCAGTGCTCTGTGACCACCTAGAGGGGTGGGTTTGGGAGGGGGTGGGAGGGAGACGTAAGCGGGAGGAGATATGGGGATATATGTGTATGTATAGCTGATTCACTTTGTTATAAAGCAGAAACTAACACACCATTGTAAAGCAATTATACTCCAATAAAGTTGTTAAAAAAAAAATAGAAGTATTTTTATAAAACAGAATGGCTGAAAAAATGTTAAGACAAAATATCAAGAAACAAATACAATTCACAGCAAGCAAACAAAAAAACACCATTCAAATCAAATTTATATCCTTGCATTCTTAATCACATTATTTTAAAAAGTAATATTTGTACACTTAGGGGAATGCAGGGCAAGAAAAATGATAAATTTAAATTAAAAATTGAGAATTTGATCACTACCTGATAGTCATAAATAGTAGCCTATAGCATTCAGAAAGTTTATTTTAATGACCACTAGTGTTTATTTAAAATATAAGGTAACAAAGATTTTATAGCAGACATAAACATAAAAATGAATTTTTTATATACAACGACTAAGAATTAGAATAAAGGTTTTCCATAAATTCCTGCAAACATCTTTTATTACTAATTTTTGCTTATATTTTTAAATGTTGATTTTAAACTCAATTAGTAGACATTACTTAAAACCTTTCTAGTATGTTCCAATATTGTCACAGGCAACCATCTTTAATGGGAAAAAAAATCTATTCTCCAAATATAAACCACAGAGAACTAAGAAATCAAATGCATTTGATAGAAATAAACAATTGTGCATTATACTTGGCTTCTACTTCCATTTTAGATTTATTAGCCACTTGGACACAGAAATGACAGTTATTGTCTTAGTCCTATGCTGGGAAAATAGAAATCTGGTTACATTAAGTGCTATTACTTAAAAAAAAATAGTAATAAAGGATAAGATACCCTGCACTAAAGCACTAGCTGTACTGCTCACTGTTCTACTTCTCTGATGTAAAAAAGAAAACGGAAATAAGAAAGGTAAACAATCATTTTATAAATTTGTCAGGCCTCTATTACACTTAGCTGATTGAATACTAATAATGTGCTTTGGCTTCCATTCCACTATAATAATCTCCTGTTAGAGACACCAATAATTTTTTAAATGATAAATCCAACATATTCCTTTCAAACTTTATGTTCCTAGATCTGAATACAGCATCTTATAATATTAACCACTCCTAATTCCTTGATGTCTTTTTTATTCATGGCTTCCAGGACACAACTTTTTCCTACAGTCACATCTACCTCTTTTCAGTGATATTTTCCTTTAACTCTTAATGTTACTCATGGTGGCAACCTGGCACATTTTCTCTTCTCAGTATACACACTGATGATTTCAACTGTTACATGTTCTTTGACTTCTGTAACTCTACCCAAGAACTTGTTCTCTGGTCTAGAACAAGTATGCATGACTGTCTTCTGGATGTGTCCATATTATTGTCCCTTAAATACCTCAAGCTCAATATGCCAAAAATTGAATTCATTACCTTCTCCCCCAAATCTGCTTTCTCATTCTTCACCTAGATAAAATGAGCCAATTCCCTGAAAGAGACAATCTGTCAAAACTCATACAAGGAGAAAAAGACTATTTCCATTAAATAAATTGAATAAATAATTAATAACCTTCCAAAATAGAAAGCACCAGGCCCAGACTGGTTTACTGGTAAATTCTACCAAACACTTAAGAAAGAGATTATGCCAATTCCCTACAATCTCTTTCAAAAGATGGAAGCAGATGAATACAGGGAATACTTCCTTACTCAATCTATGCGGCCAGCATTACCCTAACACCAAAACTATACCATGACATTACAAGAAAAAAAGACTATAAATCAATATTTATCATGAACATATCAATAGATGCAAAATCCTCAACAAAACATTAGCAAATAAAACCTAATGATGTATAAAAAGAATTATACACTATGACCAAGTTAGATTTAACCCAGGTTTGCAAACCTGGTTTAACCTTCAATATCCATCATATCAACAATCTAAGAATAAAGATCACAATAACATACCAAAAGATGCAGAAAAAGCATATGACAAAATTCAACAGTCATTCATGATAAAATTCTAAGGAAGAGAGGGGAACCTCCCTCAACTTCATAGAAAATGTCTATATAAAACCTCCACCTAACATCATACTTAATGGTGAGAAACTAGAAGCTTTCCCACTAAGGTCAGAAACAAGGTAAAGTCTCCTCTCACCACTACTTTTAACATTGTACTGGAAGTCCTAGTTAATGCAATAATACAAGAAAAGGAAATAAGAGGTACACTGACTGGGGGAAGAAATAAACTGTCTTTGTTTGAAGATGACATGAACGTCTATGTAGAAAAATCTTAAAGAACTGCCAAAAAAGAACATTCTGAAACTAGTAAACAATTAAAGCAAGGTATCAGGATACAAGGTTATACCAACACTCCCAAAAATGAAATATTTAGGTCTAACAAAAATGTACAAATATATATGAGGAAAACCACAAAATTCAGACAGAAGAAATCAAAGAAGACTAAAGAAATGGAGATATATTCCATGTTCATGGACAGGGAGACAATATTATCAAGATATCAATTCTTCTCAATTTGATCTATAGATTGAACACAATCCCAGTCAAAATCCAAGCAAGTTATTTTGTGAATAACAACAAACTGATTCTAAATTTTATATGGAGAGGCAAAAGATCTAGAATGGCCAACACAATACTGAAGGAGAATAGCAAAGTTAGAAGATTAAAATTATGTGACTTCAAGACTTACTACAAAGCTACAGTAATACAGTGTGGCATGGTTGAAAGAATAGAAAGATAGATCAATGGAACATAGTAGAAAGCCCCCCAAAATAAACTCACACAAATGCAGTCAACTGATCTGTGACAAAGGAGCAAAGGCCATACAATGGGGAAAAATAGTCTTTTCAACAAATGATGGTGGCATAGTTGGACATCTACATGCAAAAAAAGAAAAAAAAAGAATCTAGACACAGACATTTCACAAAATTTAATTCAAAATGGATCACAGACCTAAATACAAAACGCAAAACTATAAAATTCCTAGAAGATAACATATGAGAAAATCTAGATGACCTTGTGTTTGGCAATGACTTTTTAGATATAATACCAAAGGCATGATCCAGAAAAAATTAATAAGCTGGACTTCATTAAAATTAAAAATTTCTGCTCTGTGAAAAGCACTGTGAAGGGAATGAAAAGACAAGCCACAGACTGAGGGAAAGTATTTGCAAAAAAACACATCTGATAAAGGACTGTCATCTAAAATATACAAAGAACTCTTAAAACTCAGCAATAAGTAAACCACCAGCCTGATTTTAAAATAGGCCAGGGGCTTCCCTGGTGACGCAGTGGTTGAGAGTCCACCTGCCAATGCAGGGAACACAGGTTCGTGCCCCAGTCCGGGAAGATCCCACATGCCGCGGAGTGGCTGGGCCCGTGAGCCATGGCCGCTGAGTCTGCGCGTCTGGAGCCTGTGCTCCACAACGGGAGAGGCCACAGCAGTGAGAGGCCCGCGTATGGCAAAATAAATAAATAAATAATAAAATAAAATAGGCCAAAGACTGACCACAGCAGCCACTTTAACAAAGAAGATATACTGATGGTAAACAGGCATATGAAAAGATGTGCCACATCATCTGTCATTGGGGAAATGCAAATTAAAATAATACTAAGATACTACTACATACTTATTAGAATGGCCAAAATCCAGAACGCTGACACTAACAAATGCTTGTAAGGATGTGGAATAATAGGAACTATCATTCGGTGCTGGTGGGAATGCAAAATGGTACAACCATTTTACATTTTACATTTTTCATGGAAGACAGTTGGGCACTTCCTTGCAAAACTAAACACACTCTAATCATACAATCATTCTCCTTGGTATTTTTCCAAATGAACTGAAAAACTTATGTCCACACCAAAATCTGTACACATGTTTATAGCAGCTTTATTCATAATTGCCAAACTTCAAAGCAACCAAGATGTCCTTCAGTAGGTTAAAAGATAAACAAACTGTGGTATATCCAGACAGTGGAATATTATTCAGCACTGAAAATAAATGAGCTATCAAGCCATGAAAAGACATGGAGGAAACAAATGCATATTACTAAGTAAAAGCAGCCAATCTGAAAAGGCTACATACAGCATGATTCCAACTATATGACATTCTGGGAAAGGCAAAGTATGGAGATCGTAAGAAATCAAAGGTTACCAGGGGTTTAGGGAGAGAGAGAGAGAGATAAATAAGTGGAGCACAGATGATTTTTAAGGCAATGAAACTATTCTGTATGATATTGTAATGGTGGATACACATCATTATAAATTTGTCCAAATCTATAGAATGTATACCAAGAATGAACCCTAATGTAAACTATGGACGCTGCATGATAATTATGTGTCAATATAGGTTCATCAGTGATAACAAATGGGCCACTCTGGTGGGTGATATTGATAATGGGGGAGGCTACACATGTACAGGGGCAGGAGATATAAGAGAAATCACTGTACCTTCCACTCAAGTTTTGCTGTGAACCTAAAACTGCCCTACAAAAAATAAAAATAAGGTCTATTCTTAAAAAAAAAAATACACAGTCATCTATCAAGAGAAATTGAGCTTCCCACACTTGCAAACACAGAATGCAAGTCAGCATATTGCAAGTCAGATGACTTGGAAACAAGTGTTGCCTTGGAGAATATATTACAGAAACATCTGTTAATATGGTATTTCTATGTCCGGGAGTGTGTGGTCTCAGTGACCTTATAATAAAAGACTGGTCAAGGTAAGCAGAAGGATGAGGGCAAGGGACTGAGAATAAAGCACAAGAAAGGAGTGGTGTTGAAGAACCCAGCCTCACTCTATGCTAGTCCACTCCCTTCCTCATCCTTCTTTTGTCTCATGAACGATTACTCTTATATCAGAAAAAACAAAGTAACAAATATTTATTGAGTGCTGTGTTTAGTGAAGTATTAAGGATTGCTAAGGTCAGGAAAAGGAGCATGAAGTATAAATCAGGCCAAGGTAAGAAGCAAGATTGACCACTATTGCTGCTCCACGTAGCATCAGATTAGGGTTCTGACATCACTGACCAAAGGTAGAACCAGATCAGAAACTAGAAATGGAGTTGAAAGTCAAACTTCTCATCAGACTTAAGGACATTTTCTACTTAAAAATAGAAACACGAGTTAGATTGAGGCTGAGCAAGAAAACAACTTATTAGAATTCTATGGTCAGAAACTGGTTATTTTGATGTTGTGATAGTTTTGAGAAAGTGAGGCTGTGAATTCCTAAGATGCTCAGTTCATTAAAAGTCTCAATTAAGCTTTCAAGTCTGCAAAGTCAGGGGAAAACCCTTCACATTAAAAGAAAACTTCTACCTTGTAAATGTTATGTTTAGTGTAGAGACACCAATATAGGGCTATTTAATATGGATAAGAATTTATAGAATTATAAACATATAAATATGGAAAGAAACCAAGAGGTGGAACATGTCAAACATCACTCCCAATGCAGGAATTCTTTCAACATTTTCAACCAAAGTTTATACAGCCTCTGCCTGATATATGCAGTGACAATGAGCTCACTCCTTTTATAGAAAGCTCAATATTCATCTTTGATTATCTACAGCAACAAACATTTCCTGTGAACTCTCGTTTGCCAGATACAACTCTAGGCACCGGAGATACAAGCATGTATAATAAATGTATTCCTTAAGTTGGACTCACTTCCATCTCTCTTTAACTTCCATCTACTGCTCTTTATTCTTACAGTACCACATGGAAGAAGTCCTAAGTATTCACTTTATCCAATTAACCATTCCCTCATATGACTGTTTTGCAGAATGCCCATAATCTGAATGACTCCCATTTGCTGCTCTTACTGGTTAATATCCTGGACTAAAAACAATATTTCAGATTTTGCACAAGCATTTCAGAGCAAGGAAGAGTCAATACCTTCTTGACATGGAATATGGTTACTTCTAAGAGTTACAGGGCTGTTTTTTTTTTTAATAGTTATAGAATTTGTTAGGGACCTATTTAATGCATTCTAGAGTCAGGAACAATTAACATGATTTAATAATCATAAGATATTATCATAACATTAAAGCAAATCTAAGGTAAAAAGTGTTTTAAAGGTTAAAAGCACTATGTAAATATATGCAGTGGTTATTATTATTAGATTCCGTTATATAGCTTTATAATGTCATAAGGACTGGACTAGAACATGCCAAGAGGACCAGGACTAGAGATGTAAATATAGGAATATTTTCCACCTACGTGACAGCTGGGCCTATAAAAGTGTTAACAGTCTTTCACAGGAGTGAATGTTTAATGAGTGAAAGCAAATTACATTTTAAAGATTAGTTTGCTAAAGTAAATAAATCACTGCATTTAAAAAGTTGAATATGTATATAAAAAAAGCTCTGACTATAATTTCTTTCAGCTTTTGTGGATTTTGTTGTTCTGAATGACAACATAATATGTACTTTGGCATGTTATTCTTTACCCAAACATTCTGCAAGGTCCTGGACTTCAGGAAGACTTTGTAACAGAGTCCTCAGTTTTAATTGCCCAGGGATTCCCCTGGAGCCCTTGAAAAATTATTGGATGGGGAAAATTTCTAAAAGTGAGAATTCTACTTCACAAGGGACAAGAAACATAATATTCTAATCAGATAGTAGAGAATCTCAACAAATGCTCATATTTCTCCCATTTGCAATTTTCCCCAAGTGTTCTGGCACTTGTTAAAAGTCAGAGTTAAGAGGCAGCAATAGGGCCAATTTGGCTGACCATATAAGAGTAGATTTTGCTAACTGCTGAGAAAGAGGGTGGTTCAATCATGAGAGTCCAAAATGATATATGTTGAAAATTTGTCAATATTTTCAAAAGCCAAGGAGAAAACATGTGAAACTGGATTTCAAACATAAACAAGATTGTATATTCACACAATGAGAATTAGTTCTTAATCGTAACAATGATATATTAAAACAAATACAACTACCTAAAGTATTGGTCTTCAGAGATCACATTTATCAAGAAGCTTTATTTTTTCTATAGAAATGTACAGTAAAATTGATAAACAAAACAATGATAGGACATTTTGGTTAGTAAGCAGGTAGTTCATGATGATCAAATATAAGTGGAAAGTAGTGGTAAATAATGCAAAAAAAATATTTAATCAATTCAACAATCATTTATGCTTGACTTTAGGTGTGCTTTTGCTCTAGAAAATTAATAATGGCATGCCCAGAGCTCTGGAACTCCTCAGTACTTCAAACTATATAAGGCAGACACACTGAAGATCTCAACACAGACAGAAACATTCTCTTCTCATCCTGTGTTTGACACTGATCATTTATTACCTCCTTTACACTTTCTAGGGTCAGCTTAACTTTCTGGCATTCATTTAATATTACTCTAATTCTTATTCAATATTGGTAAGAATTTATAGCATTTAATTTTATAAAGATGGAGAGAAATTAAGAGATGTTCCTCTTGTTGGCCTCTCACCCCCACTTATTAAATATTTGCTCCACCACGGATTGCTCTGTGCTTGGGGGATGCTATACTCCCAAGCAAGAGCAAAGTTCTGCCCCATCCACATTGGGCTGACCTCCTATTACTTGTCACTGTGCTTTTGTCTTGGGACTAGTGAAAAGAGTAACAAGCCACTACATCCAGAATCCTCTAAAACAGGTCTGAAGAAGACATGGCTTAAGTTAACTGCAAGGAAAATGTGTACAATTAAAACATATGTTCCTTTTCCACTTTGTTAAACAATTAGCATATATCTACTGACAGGCGTTTTTGTCTGTCTTTTTGCTTCCATACTCTCTGGACTAATTCTCCCTTCTGCATGCAAATCTAAAAACAATATTTAAATTTCACTCTCTCAAATGCTGATAATGGCCTATTAAATCTAATCCAGATACTGTGTTACAGAATTTAAGGATTTCTATCAATTGACAACACATGCCTCTTCATGCCATACCCTGTTAAAATTCTAGCACATGCTCTTTGCCCCAATAAGTCAGATTTAGATCATTTTAAGATCTATGACAGTTTCACTGACCAGTAGGAATGATAAGCACACACTGCAACAGATAGGAAAATAAAATTGGGTCCCTGCATGGAAAAAAATAAAAGCTTAAAGCATCCAAAAGAGACAAATCTTATTATTGTTTAACTTACTCTGCAGATGTGCATCAACTGCCTGCTCTGTGCCAGGTACTGATCTAGATGCTGGGGACACACAAAGAACAAGAGGCACTCTTTATTTGAGAAGAGTTTTTGTCACTTACGATAATCCTTATACAATCCTGTATCCCTGCTGAAGCTAGAGTTTCAGAAATATCTCACAAAAGAAAAAGGAGCTTGAAAGATGATACTGACTACCATATGAGGTGCACACACAATTCTACAAGTTGCTACCTTAAACAAATGTTTTAACCTAGTATTCAGTTTCCTGGTATTGACAATTGCTTAAATAAGGAGATAAAAATTATGTATCCAAAATATTTCCTTCAATTTTTAATGCCCATTTTCTGTTTTTAATATATTTGCCTCACAAGTTAATTACTAGTATATAATATTAAAAACTACATATACCATATATAATCTCACATATATAATATAAAAATGTTGAATTAATAGAACCAGAGAGTAGAATGGTTGTTGCCAGGGACTGAGGGGAGGGGGAAATGGAGAGATGTTGGTCAAAGTGTAAAAACTTCCCATTTTAAAAGGAATAGGTTCTGGGGATCTACTATGCAGCACGGTGAATATAATTAATAATACTGTTTTGTATACCTGTAATTTGCTACGAAAGGAGATCTTAAGTGTTCTTATCACATGTGCACATACACACAAAATGGTAACTATATGAGGGGATGGATATGTTAATTAGATTGTGGAATATTTTGCAATATATATCAAATCATCACATTAAACACTTTAAATATATACAATTCTTATTTGTCAATTATACCTCAATAAAGCTGGGGGAGAAAAAAAACCTATATGGGTCCCAAGCAAACAAAAAAAACAGTAAGTATGAAAGAATACGTTGTGATTACATCTTGTTTTCTCTGGCAGAGTGAACTAGCTATGGCACAATTTCCTTTGGTAGAGATTGTTCCAAACTTCCTTTAAAAATCGGCTTTCAATATTTCATGTCAGTGCTGTCTATTCAAGAAGTGAAAAATCATGTTTCAGGGGGTGGATTCAAGATGGCATGCTATGAGGACATGGAATTCGCATCTCCTCACAAGTAGGGCACCTACCAGGCACTGGTGGGGGACCACAGACACCTAAGGGGACAGGAGGAACCCCCAGCAACCAGCTTGCAGGATCTTGGTTCCCAAGCTGGAGGTCAGGCTCGAGCTCCTGTGATGGGAGCTCTGAGTCCGAACCACTAGACTAATAGAGAACCTCAGACCCCAGGGAATATCAGTCAGAGTGAGGCCTCCCAGAGGTCCTCATCTTAGCATCAAGACCCACCTCTATCCAACTGCCTGCAAACTCGACGGCTGAAAGTTTCAGGCCAAACAACAAGTAAGAGAGGAATACAGCACCGCCCATCAGAAAAAAAAAAAAATTTTGTTACAAGTGAAGAAGCAAGGTAAACACCTAAAAGACCAAATAAATGAAGATGAAATAGGCAACCAACCTGAAAAAGAATTCAGAGTAATAATAGTAAAGATGATCCAAAATCTCATAAACAGAATGGAGAAAATACCAGAAACAATTAACAAGTATCTAGAACAAAGAGCAAACAGTGATGAACAATACAATGACTGAAATTAAAAGTACCCTAGAAGGAATCAAACAGAATAACTAAAGCAGAAGAACAGAGAAGTGAGCTGGAAGATAAAATGGTGGAAATAACTGCCAGGGAGGATAATAAAGAAAAAAGAATGAAAAGAATTGAAGACAGTCTCAGAGACTTCTGGGACAATATTAAATGCACCAAAATTCAAATTATAGGGGTCCCAGAAGAAGAAGAGAAAAAGAAAGGGTCTGAGAAAATATTTGAAGAGATTATAGTTGAAAACTTCCCTAACATGGGAAAGGAAATAGTCAATCAAGTCCAGGAAACACAGAGAGTACCATACAGGATAAACCCAAAGAGAAACATGCTGACACACATACTAATCAAACTATCAAAACTTAAATACAAAGAAAAAATATTGAAAGCAGCAAGGGAAAAGCAACAAATAACATAAAGGGAATCCCCATAAGGTTAACGGCTGATTTTTCAGCAGAAACTCTGCAAGCAAGACGGGAATGGGAGGACATACTGAAAGTGATGAAAGGGGAAAACCTACAACCAAGATTACCCCACCCAGCAAGGATATTGTTCAGATTCAATGGAGAAATTAAAACCTTTACCGAAAAGCAAAACCTAACAAAATGCAGCATCACCAAACCAGCTTTACAACAAATGCTAAAGGCATTTCTCTAGGCAGGAAATACAAGAGAAGGAAAAGACCTAAAACAAACCCAAAACAATTAACAAAATGGTAATAGAAACATGCATATCAACAACTACCTTAAATGTAAATGGATTAAATTATCCAACTGAAAGACACAGACTGGTTGAATGGATACAAAAACAAGACCCGTACATAAGCTCTCTACAAGAGACCCACTTCAGACCTAGGGACACATACTGACTGAAAGTGAGGGGATGGAAAAAGATATTCCATGCAAATGGAAATCAAAAGAAAGCTGGAGTAGCAATTCTCATATCAGAATAAATAGACTTTCAAATAAAGATTATTAGAAGAGACAAAGAAGGACACTACATAATGATCAAGGGATCAATCAATCAATAACAACTGTAAATATTTATGCACCCATCATAGCAGCACCTCAATACATAAGGCAAACCCTAACAGCCATAAAAGGGGAAATTGACAGTAACACAATCATAGTAGGGGACTTTAACACCCCACTTTCACCGATGGACAGATCATCCAAAACGAAAATAAATAAGGAAACAGAAGCTTTAAATGACACATTAAACAAGATGGACTCCAGTGATATTTATAGGACATTCCATCCAAAACAACAGAATACACGTTCTTCTCAAGCGCTCATGGAACATTCTCCAGGATAGATCATATCATGGGTCACAAATCAAGCCTTGGTAATTTTAAGAAACTTGAAATTGTATCAAGTGTCTTTTCTGACCACAATGCTATGATACTAGCTATCAATTACAGGAGAAAAAATGTAAAAAATACAAACACTTGGAGGTTAAACAATACGCTACTAAATAACTAAAAAATCACAGAAGAAATCAAAGAAGAAATCAGAAAATACCTAGAAACAAATAATGATGAAAACATGATGACCCAAAACCTATGGGATGCAGCAAAAGCAGTTCTAAAATGGAGGTTTATAGCAATACAATCCTACCTCAAGAAACATGGAAAAATCTTAAATAAACAACCTAAACGTACATTTAAACAATTAGAGAAAAAAGAACAAAAAAACCCAAAGATAGCAGAAGGAAATAAATCATAAAGATGAGATCAGAAATAAATGAAAAAGAAAGTAAAGAAACGATAGCAAAGATCAATAAAACTAAAGGCTGGTTTTTTGAGAAGATAAACAAAATTGATAAACCATTAGCCAGACTCATCAAGAAAAAAATGGGAAAAGACTCAAATCAACAGAATTAGAAATGAAAAAGGAAAAGTAATAACTGACACTGAAGAAATACAAAGGATCATGAGAGATTACTACAAGCAACTATATGCCAAAAAATGGACAACCTGGAAGAAATGGACAAATTCTTAGAAAAGCACAACCTTCTGAGACAGAACCAGGGAGAAATAGAAAATATAAACAGACAAATCACAAGCATGGAAATTGAAACTGTGATTAAAAATTTTCCAACAAACAAAAACCCAGGACCAGAAGGCTTCACAGGCGAATTCTATCAAACATTTAGAAAAAAACTTACACCTATCCTTCTCAAACTCTTCCAAAGTACAGCAGAGGGAGAAACACTCCCAAACTCATTCTATGAAGCCGCCATCACCCTGATACCAAAACCAGACAAAGATGTCACAAAAAAAGAAAACTAGAGGCCAACATCACTGATGAACATAAATGCAAAAATCCTAAACAAAATACTAGCAAACAGAATCCAACAGCACATTAAAAGGATCATACACCATGATCAAGTGGGGTTTATTCCAGGAATGCAATGATTCTTCAATATACGCAGACCAATCAATGTGATACACCATATTAACAAATTGAAGAAGAAAAACCATATGTTCATCCCAATAGATGCAGAACAAGCTTTTGACAAAATTCAACACGGATTTATGATAAAAACCTTCCAGAAAGTAGGCATAAAGTGAAATTACCTCAACATACTAAAGGCCATATATGACACACCCACAGCCAATATCGTTCTCAATGGTGAAAAACTGAAACCATTTCCACTAAGATCAGGACCAAGACAAGGTTGCCCACTCTCACCACTCTTATTCAACATAGTTTTGGAAGTTTTAGCCACAGCAATCAGAGAAGAAAAAGAAAAGAAAGGAATCCAAATCGGAAAAGAAGTAAACCTGTCACTGTTTGCAGACAACATGATACTATACATAGAGAATCCTGAAGATGTTACCAGAAAACTACCAGAGCTAATCAATTAATTTAGTAAAGTAGCAGGATACAAAATTACTGCACAGAAATCTCTTGCATGCCTATACACTAATGATGAAAAATCTGCAAAAGAAATTAAGGAAACATTCCCATTTACCGCTGCAACAAAAAGAATAAAATACCTAGGAATAAACCTACTTAAGGAGACAAAAGATCTGTATGCAGAAAACTATAAGACACTGATGAAAGAAATTAAAGATGATACAAACAGATAGAGAGATATACCATGTTCTTGGATTGGAAGAATCAACATTGTGAAAATGACACTACCCAAAGCAATCTACAGATTCAGTGCAATCCCTGTCAAACTACCAATGGCATTTTCCCTAGAACTAGAACAAAAAATTTCACAATGTATAAGGAAATACAAAAGACCCTGAATAGCCAAAGCAATCTTGAGAAAGAAAAATGGAACTGGAGGAATCAGGCTCCCTGACTTCAGACTACAATGCTACAGTAATCAAGGCATTATGGTACTGGCACAAAAACAGAAATATAGATCAATGGAACAGGATAGAAAGCCCAGAGATAAACCACGCACCTACGGTCACCTTATCTTTGATAAAGGAAGCAAGAATATACAATGCAGAAAGATAGCCTCTTCAGTAAGTTATGCTGGGAAAACTGGACTGCTACATGTAAAAGAATGAAATTAGAACACTTCCTAACACCATATACAAAAATTAACTCAAAATGGATTAAAGACCTAAATGTAAGGCCAGACACTATCAAACTCTTAGAGGAAAACATACGCAGAACACTCTATGACATAAATCACAGCAAGATCCTTTTTGACCCACCTCCTACAGAAATGGAAATAAAAACAAAAATAAACACATGGGACCTAATGAAACTTAAAAGCTTTTGCACAGCAAAGGAAACCATAAACAAGACAAAAAAACAACCCTCAGAATGGGAGAAAATATTTGCAAATGAAGAAACTGACAAAGGATTAATCTCCAAAATATACAAGCAGCTCATGCAGCTCAATATCAAAAAAACAAACAACCCAATCCAAAAATGGGCAGAAGATCTAAATAGACATTTCTCCAAAGCAGACATACAGATAGCCAACAAACACATGAAAGGATGCTCAACATCACTAATCATTAGAGAACCGCAAATCAAAACTACAATGAAATATCATCTCACACCAGTGAAAATGGCCATCATCAAAAATTCTGCAAAATATAAATGCTGGAGAGGGTGTGGAGAAAAAGGAACATTGTTCCTACATTGTTGTTGGGAATATAAATTGATACAGCCAGTAAAGTGAACCGTATGGAGGTTCCTTAAAAAACTAAAAATAGAGCTACCATATGACCCAGCAATCCCACCACTGGACATATAGCCAGAGAAACTATAATTCAAAAAGAGTCATGTACCACAATGTTCACTGTAGCTCTATTTACAATAGCCAGGACATGGAAGCAACCTAAGTGTCCATCAACAGATGAATGGATAAAGAAGATGTGGCACATATATACAATGGAATATTACTCAGCCATAAAAAAGAAACGAAATTGAGTATTTGTAGTGAGGTGGAAAGACCTAGAGTCTGTCATACAGAGTGAAGTAAGTCAGAAAGAGAAAAACAAATACCATATGCTAACACATGTATGTGGAATCTATAAAAAAAATGGTTCTGAAGAACCTAGGGGCAGGACAGGAATAAAGACACAGATGTAGAGAATGGACTTGAGGACACGGGGAGGGGGAAGGGTAAGCTGGGACGAAGTGAGAGTGGCATGGACATATATACACTACAAAATGTAAAATAGATAGCTAGTGGGAAGCAACCATATAGCACAGGGATATCAGGTCGGTGCTTTGTGACCACCTAGAGGGGTAGGATAGGGAGGGTGGGAGGGAGATGCAAGAGGGAGGGGATATGGGGATATACGTATACGTATAGCTGATTTACTTAATGATACAGCAGAAACTAACACACCATTGTAAAGCAATTATACTCCAAAAAAGATGGTTAAGTAAATAAATAATAGAAGTTCATAGTCACTGAAAAAAAACTATAGACCAGTATCACTTGTGAATATCAATGCAAAAGTACTAAATAAAATGTTAGCAAATAGAATTCAACATTATGTTACATAAAACTACATGACCAAGTGGGATATTCTCAAGGAATGACAGATTGGTTGAATATTAGGAAATCCATTAAGATAACAAACCATCTAAATAGATCTAAGGAGAAAAAAAGGTATGATTTTTTCATAAATGCTGAAGAAACGAAACCTCTGAAATATTCCATAGTCCAATTTTTTACATTTTTAAAATATTTTATTGAAGTATAGTTGATTTACAATGTTGTATTAATTTCTGCTGTATAGCCAAGTAACCCAGTTATACATATATATATTCTTTCTCATATTCTTTTCCATTATGGATTATCACCGGATATTGAATATAGTTACCTGTGCTATACAATAAAAAGGACCTTATAGTTTATCCATCCTATATATACTAGTTTGCAGCTGCTAATCCCAAACTCCCAATCCTTCCCTCCCCCATGAAATAGTCCATAATCAATTCCTGATTTTTTAAAAAAATCAATAGGAATTTACTGATGCCTTCTTAACATGATAAAATGTAACCTAGTCCTAAAGTCAGCATCTTATTTAATGAGGAAACACTAAAGGCATTTCTTCTAAGATAAGGAACTTGTTAAGGATGCTATCTCAAACACTGTATTAGAGATATTTAATGCATTTAAACAAGAGAAATCAATTAGAGGAAAGAATTGGTAAAGAAGATGGTATTATAGTTTTCTACTCCTAGAAAACACAGAAAATCAATGATAAAACTACCTCAAACAATAAGAATTCAATAAGGAAGTAGGATAAAATATTAATATACAGAAATCTATAACATTCATATATCCAAATAATCAAATTGCATAAAAGTAGAAAAATTATCATGATAAAAAGATTAAATATTTTAAAATAAGCAAAAGATGTACAAAACAATAAGAAATTGTATACAGCTACTAAAAGTGTAAACTTGAACAAAAAGAAAGGTATTCACTGTTCTTGGATGGAATGAGTCAGCATCATAAAGATATCACTTATCTCTAAGTTAATTTATCAATTTAAAAATAGGAAAATACTAAAAAGGAAAATATATGAAGGTCTCTAATTGGGTAAGGTTTTAAAACACACTAGGATGCCTCTGTAATGAAAAGAATGTGTTACTAACATGAACAGACAATCAGACCAGTGGAACAGAATAGAAAGACTCAAACATCATTGGGAGACATTTCTCTGTAGGTCTCTCACATTTCTGCATGTCTTATATCAGCTTCTATTTCAGGCTATCTTTCAAGTATATTTATATAGCAAATAGCCTTGGAAGACAGAGATAGTGTCTCCCTCCAGGACAGAAAGCAGATTTGTTTCTTGACCAGTAAAATAATGTCTTATAGATAAATGAATGTATTTGAATATATTGAAAAACGTATACTTTTGGCAGTCTGGGGACGAGTCAGAGAAAGAAACATAGAAAATGAAAGCAAAGTAATATAATTATTATTTCAAGGAAAACAAAATATAATAAAGAAAATATTATTCAATATATATCTCATTTGTAAATGACATTTACAAAATCATAATTTATGAATAATAAGTACTGGTTTAAACAAATCAACGTCTGCTTAATTTAAGCAATATGTGAGTACTATTTCGATTAAAGCCTTAAATAAAAGCAGTTTATTTATGAGAAATCTGGTACATAGGCATAACTTAAAATTATTACTCAAAAGAGCGAACATCTCTTTATAAAAGAAATTTCTCTAAGTTGACCACGAAGAAGGAACTTGTTATTAAAACCAGAACCTGTAGATTTTTTTTGTGATCTTTATTCTTATACACAACTGTAATAGTATGTTAATATGATCTCTTGCAAACATTTTTACAATGTGTACTGAGTCTAAAATGTTTTTATTCATTTTAGTCATTAATTCCATTTTTTAAATTTACTATGAAGACACCATCTTAGCAATAACTGTTTTGTTATTAATAATAGCAAAAAAATTAGAAAAATCCTCAAGATAAAGGAATAACATAGTACCTAATTATAGCTTTCTTGATGAAATTATATAGAATTGTTTAAAAATATGACTGAAAAGATGTCATTATATGGAATATGCTTGTGATATGATGCTGTTTTAGAAATTTTTATTATAACATTTCTTTACCTTGAGAATAAAAAATATATAAACAAAAAAAGGCCCTCCCCCAAAGTACCATATTTTCAATGTAACCTCTCTATGCAAAAGCATCCCTCTCCTGGTAATTAAAAATATTATAAAATATAATATTATATTGTTATGTATAGTCAAATGACATCTTTTATTACGAGTTAACTTTATTTCTCCTATACTTCATTGCTTAGAATAATCTCCCCTGAACTTTATCCTCTCACTACTTAAGCAAGCTTTCAGGTATAAATTTTTTTAATTATAAATTCTTTATCCTTATATGCCAGGGTGATATTTTTTAAATGTTTTGCCAAGAGTACAGCACATGACATCAAAAAAGGCACTGACCAACTGTAGCATGTGATGGCTATTAAACAGTATGACTGTACTGACCTTTACTGGCTCATTATAGTTTCAGCCTCCAGGTAGGGTAACCATACAATTCTGTTTACTCAGTACAGTCCTAGTTTATACCTGCTTTCCTGGAACAATCAACAATGTACACTTTCATTCTCAAGTGTCCTAGGTAAATGATAAATTATATTGTCTCCCTGGCTTGCATATACAATGACATAAATGATTCCTTTGGAATATCAACCACCATAGCTCTACTTTCATTGAGGACTGGATGACAAATATTTCCATTTTAGCCTTCTAGCATATGCCAGGAATCAAACTTTCTATTTTCATTATCAGAAAACTTGATGTGCATTCTTGCCCATACCCAAAACCATTCTACCTCTGCACAAAAGTAGAAAATTTGCACACGGGGTCTGTAAGAATCCTGGAATACTGTACTTGAAGAAGAATGTGGTTAAAGCCTTCTCTCCTGAACCAAAAGTATGAAGATATAACTTACTTGGGCAATTCTAAGGACATACATCAGTCATATAGCTTTCCTGTTAGAAGACATCTAAAGTGACTCCCGAGGAACTTTTACTTGTGAGTAGGCAAGCCTCTCTGGGAGTCCAGTAGACTGTGTGATTCATAAAATGCACTTCCAGACAGCTGAAAGTGGATGGAGTGCCCACAGAAGGCATCACAGAAGAGGCACAGTTTGAGCCAGGGTTCCAAGTGTACATGAGGTCCACAGTGATTACAGGGGAGTTTGCCAGGGGAAGGCTGGCTGCCTCCCAACAGGCCTCACAGAGTGATATTCTTTACCTGCATAGATTCACAACAGCTGAAAAACTGCCCTGCAGATTTACATGCCTAGTAACTTGATTTTGTCAGCATTCCAAAAGCAAATCCACTTCTCAAGAACAAGCTCACATTATCCAAGCTCCTGAGGTAAATAAATAAAACCAGAATGTAACTTAATTTATATTGTGAAATAATTGTTACAGGGACTAAAATACTTGAAGCTCATATGAGCAACACATTTTGTCCTTGTAGGCACAAACATGGAAAAGACAAATAATAATCAGAAGGTTATTTAATAAATGTGGAATCAAAACAAAAACGTTAGATGAATCCTAAATTTTAATGGCATTAAGCTCAGACAGCTGATGAATTCATCTTAAAATAGGAGTAAGCTTGCCAAAGGAGTCAATATACTGAAAGTCTGTTGGCTTAGTGTCCTTTTCTCCTGGACAATGCTTGGATGGAAATTGCCAAATATGCCTTCGTGAGTTTTTTGTTTTAAGGCTTCCATGACTAACCAACTTACATCAAATTGAGACATTCTTTCTTTGGATATCTATATAATGCTCTATATCCAATTACACTCATTATACAGCCAGTAAAGCCTTTCTTCTTTTGCCATTTTTAATTTTTTAATTGCATAAATTATAACGTACATGAATATTTTTAAAAGGGGAAACTCCTTCAAACTCTTTCAAAATATCACGGCCCTTTCCAGAAATGTACTCGCATACATATAAACACATGTGTATTTAGGCATATAAGAAATTCTACCTTGGTTTCTTTCCTTAAAATTAAATTAAATCCTAATCCTTTCACTTATTTAGGCTAGAAGGATGTTTAATCCTGGTAACTGAGGCTTGCTCATCCCATTCCCATCCCAGGACTCTTGCCCTCTTTGGTTCCTGCTGCCACAGTCATTTTTCATGGTAGCCCCCCTCCGAGGAGGGCCACACCTTCAGAGTTCTGAAGGAGGTTAACTGTGGATTTTTACAACATTGCAATCTCATTCCACCAGGATTTTAAGTTCACTAGCTCTACCTCTTTTCACTTCCCAATACCCTCCTGATTTCCCCCAACTCCTCCCTTACCTAGCTTACATTGTATGATTCATTATTATTATATTATTTAATTTAATTAATTAATTTATTTATTTTGTGGTACGCGGGCCTCTCACCCTTGTTGCCTCTCCCGTTGCGGAGCACAGACTCCGGACGCGCAGGCTCAGCGGCCATGGCTCACGGACCCAGCCGCTCCGTGGCACGTGGGATCTTCCCGGACCGGGGCACGATGTCCCCTGCATTGGCAGGCGGACTCTCAACCACTGCGCCACCAGGGAAGCCCTGGTTCATTATTTTAACTACTCTTTGCATATCCTTGGGGTTTTCATCTCCCTTATCCTGCCTTCATTCTATCTCACCTGGATAACCCAAACTGTGAAAAGCCACCATTCTACCCCGCTAGTTACACCAAGGTAACTGTGCAAATAGCTGAAGAAAACCAGAAAATTATACTGGCCTACTTAAATTTATTACCATGAAGTCTCAAACGGCCTGTTAGTGCTGCCTGGTAACTATACTACATTTTTTAGTCAATTCACATTTCATTCATCCAAAATAATTATTTCACCCTTTTCTTCTCTCAAAATTTCAAAACCCAATACTACTACTTTACTCTTAGCTGATCACCTTGCTTTTACTTTCACGTAGAAAAAAATAAAAATTTCAAGGGCGAAATTTTATACCTTTCAACATTAAATCCACCAGCTTACATGTCTTTAAGCCCCAACTCTTCTTTTCATCTTATTAGAATGGATAAATAGCCTTTATCCCTAAGACCCAATGGTCTGCCTGAGTTTTTTTTCTCATTTCTATTACAGTCTCAAATACTGCTTCTTGCCATCATTCTCCCTCTCTTGCATCATCATTTTTTCCTTCCTATGGATCATTCCCATCAACAAAAAGCATGCTCCACTTCTTTGCTCTCATTTTCAGGAAAAAATAAAACTTGTAAGTATTATTTACATACATTATTTTCACTTTCTATCCTAGCTGCACCCCTCCACTGAAACAGCTCTGTTCAAGTTCAAAGTCTTACACATCCAACAGTCAGATCTCAGTCTCCATCCAGCTTGACTTCTTAGTATCGTTTGTAACCACTGATAATTCCCTTCTTGCAATTCCCTCCCTCATGTGCTTTCCTAACAGTTTCCCTAGCCAACAGTCTGCACAAGCTACTTCCTTTGTCAGACTTCTTCGCTGGATCTTCCTACTCTTCCTAACCCCTACATATTGAAATGCTCCAGAACTTAGTCCCCAAGCCTCTTCTTTTCTCCTTTTACAATTACTTTCTGGGTGATCTCACCAAATTCCATATTTTTAAAGTCACATATGACCAGTTCTAAGTTTTTATACCTAGCCCTATTTTTGCTACTAAACTCCTCCAACATACCAGGCTTGTTCCCACTTCAAGGCCTTTTGCAATCAATATTCCTTTGGCAAGAATGTTCTTTCTTCCCTTATATTGGTGTAGTTCATTCCCCCAATTCATTCAGCTTCTTAGTCTAATTTCACCTGCTCAGACAGACCCTTCCCTGACAACTCTATCATAGCAAATCCTGCCACTCTCTACAACCTTAATGTACTGGATTGTTTCCAAAGATGGATACAATAATTCCTCCTATGAAATCTGCCCTTTAGTGATATAGTTTTACCACTCTTCTGGTCAAGGGGTAAAAGCTATGTCCCCTCCCTATAAATCTGGACTAGCCTTGTGACTTCCTTTGACCAATAGTATGATGAAAGTGATGCTGTGTGATTTTCAGGCCTAAGTCTTAGGAGCTTTTCTTTTGGCTCTCTTAGAAGCCAGTCATCATGTGAAGAATCTCAGTCTAGAATACTGAATGATGGAACACCCCATGGAGAGGCCAATGAAGAACTGAGTTACCTTAGCCAACAGCCAGCACCAGTCCCCCTGGGGTGTGTGTGTGTGTGTTGCCATCTTGGGTAGTCCAGTCCCAACAGAGCATTCTTCCTGAGTGTAGGCATGTAAATGACCACAAGGGATTTTTTTCCCTGATTCTATATCATGCTTAAACTATAAACAATTAGCCACTCTGTTCACAAATAAGTAAAATAATTTCAGAAGAGCTTTTGTGGAGGAGTTTAGGACTTCTTACTTACTGGATTGTAACATGGAATATGTATTGTGGGATATACTTAGAAACTTCTTTCAGCCAAGAAAACAATGCTATCAAAGCTGTCAATCATTTCATTATCTTAGCATCAGGAGAGAGATAAATAGAAAAGATTTTGACAAATATAATAGAGAGAAAAGCAAGTATTCAAAATATAAAGTGATGGTAGATCAAATCAAAAGACTAAATAGATTTTTTTAGATTTTATTTCACATTATTTGGAATGATATTTACATTTTTATCAACTAAAAACCTCAAAAATAATTATTTTTTTCAAAAAACAAAGTGCTTATATGTTTACAATACCCTACTGTGAATTTTGTCTGCTCTTAGATTTTTTTTTTTAATTTACTTATTTTATTTATTTATTTTTGGCTGTGTTGGGTCTTCATTGCTGCACACAGGCCTTCTCTAGTTGTGGCGAGCGGGGACTACTCTCCTTTGCAGTGTGCGGGGTTCTCCTTGCAGTGGCTTCTCATTTCAAAGCACGGGCTCTAGGCGCACAGGCTTCAGTAATTGTGGCACGTGGGCTCAGTGTTTGAGGCTCACCGGCTCTAGAGCACAGGCTCAGTAGTTGTGAAACACGGGGTTAGTTGCTCCGTGGCATGTGGGATCTTCCCCGACCAGGGCTTGAACCTGTGTCCCCTGCATTGGCAGGCGGATTCTTAACCACTGCGCCACCAGGGAAGACCCATTCCCTATTCTTAGATTTCTATTTAAACATGAATTCAGCCATAACCAATTACTGTCAATTCTGGAATTTTAAAGATTCCAATAGCTGGTAGTTTTTACTGAGAAAAATCAACACAAAGTTAGTGAAATAGTTGGCCTATTTATGGAATAAAATCTCACTTCAGTTACTCAACTTATTTTAGAACTCTAACTGTAAGTTAACACTATAATTTTATGAATCCATTCATCTTATGTCTTCATAAGATATTGATTTAAATATTTCCTTGAACCTTTTTATACCAGCATATACTTTGAGATAAGCCTCTGTCCCCCACTGCTATTTTTTTTTAGTATAAAATTTTTTCTAGCATGTTGGCTGCCCAGATTGGATTCCCCAGGAAGCATACCCTGAGGTAAACTTTAGCATGGAGAATGTTTAATAAGAAGTGTTCTTGGAACCAATACTTGTGCAGAGGTAGGAAGGTCACAGCTGGATTAGACAGAGGAAGAAGTTGAGCTACAATGCAGTCCTGAGAGCCTCAACTGACTCAAATGGGAGTTCTCAAATCATAAAGAACCTTCAAAAGTTCTCATGTTGGGCCAGAATGAAAGATCATTATATTCCTGCATCTATTTATCATTATATGTGGACCACGACAGTCATGGGCCCACTCTCATACCTCCTATGGTACAGAAATCAGTCCTCTGGATAGACACGATGTTATCAGGATTCCATGCTGGTGGATCAAACACTATGTAAACATAACTTAAATAGCAGTGCCAGCTGAGATCTGACAGGTAGTAAATGAAAACCCATTCCTGAAATGTCTGTTATTATTTTCAGAGCTCATCACTGGCCTTTCCAGGAAGGAAAGATAACATTGGTATTATCTACTTGTCACCAAGTGGCCAGTTAGTGTCCTCAGGGGATGGTGCCGTATCAAGGACTTAGTCTTGGCCTCTGTCACTGACAGGGTAGACATTTTGTGGCAATAGTAGGTAGACCAGGCTCAGTGTGTTGGAGCCCATGCTGCTGGATTCATACATAGCCTCCATCCTACCACCATGCCACTTCACTCATGTGCCCATTGTGCCAGCACCAGGGTAGCTGATGACAAGTTCTGGCTTACGGCCAAGTATTTTCATCTACTTTGTGTTTTAGTGCTTCTTACCTGGTAGGTGTTCTCTGACTGGCATTAACATCTGATATGAAGATTTTCAAACTTCACACCTATTCCATACATACAACCAGATGTCTCTGCCCCAGATCCTTGTCAATTTTCCAATCTTTTTCCTTCCAGGTTCCTGAACCTGGTCACACCATTTGCCACTAGCCATATACACATCTATATGTATACAGTCTATACGAATATATACATATCTATGTATATGAGTATGTATGAGTCTATACATACCTAACCTCAGGTCACTTCTTCCACAAAAACCGGATAACCAGGTGCATCGTCCAAACCTATATCCACTGAAAGGCTTTTCCCTATCCACTGTCTGTCAAGACCACCCCTCGCTGGGGCTGAAGTACAGTTGCTATCTATTTGCAGCTTACACTCATATCCTGATCCAATCTCCCTGAGGCAGGACACCTCTAAGTTGGCCTCTAGTGATCTCTGTCTCCTGATATTCACACTCTTGTGTAATCCCACCCTCCTTGAGTGTACCCTTGATTATGGGCACAAACTATTGCTTCTAGTCAATAGAAAATGACAAACGTGATGGAATGACACGACACTTCTGTGATTAGAATGTATAAAAGAGTAACTTCTCTCTTGCTAGTAGACTCTTTTTCTGGCTTTGATTGAAAAAAAAATTGCCACGTTCAAGAAGCTCCCATGGCAAGGAATTGAGGGTAGCCCCCAGGCAACAGCCAACAAAAAACTGAGGCCTTCATTCCAACAACCCTCTAGGAACTAAATTCTATCAAAAAACACAAAATGAGCTTAGAAAGGGATCGTCCCCCAGTTGATCCTTCAGATGAGACTCTAGCCCTGGACAATATTTGCAGTCTCATGAAAAACTCTGAAGGAGCAGACTCAGCTAAACCATGCCCAGATTCCTGAGCCACACAAATTGGGAGGAAATACATGTGTATTATTTTAAGTTTGGGGACGATTTGTTACACAGCAAAGGTTAGTAGCATATTATCCATAAACTAAATAAAGGGTCTGTTTTAAAAATAAAAGTAGAAATTTTACTTTGTATAGGAAAGTATAAAATATAATAGAGGACTTTCAATTATAGTCTAGAGGTGTTTCTTCTAAATTTGGTAGGAAATAGGGAACCACTGTACATTTTATTACCCAGGAAGTGGTGGGATTTTTTTCCTACTCTTTTAACATTATTAGTTGGGTTTTAACATATCAAAAGGATAAAGGTGAGAACAGTTAGAATGGCATTATGCTTTTACAGACGGAACATGAGAGTTTGAGCCAAGGTATAGCAATAAGAATGAAAAGAGAAAATAAGTTCAATGGAAGAGACTGTCTCAACATTCAACTGGTAGTATTAAATGTGGGAGATTAAGGAGGGGGAATAGTTTAACTGATTAGGCATCGATTAGACTGGGAAATGCTGGCCCTCTAACAGGATGAAAAGAACAGAAAGAGTTGTTGTCTTAAAATCTTAAATATTGCTTTTTTTAAAAAAAAGAACTAACAGTATACAGAATTTTTTAATTATTGTTGTTTTTGTTGTATAACCAGAAGTTTAGAGATGAGGATCTGGACCCTAGGAGATACTGATTTGGTAGATATCAATAAAACAAAAATAGTTTAAAAGAGAAACTAGAGAAAGAATAGATTTGGTTAAGGAAATAACTTGGAGAATTAATCCACATAAAAAGAAAAGATGAGATGTGAAAAGGGAAATAAAAAGGTTGTATTGCAAGAAATCTAAGGGAGAAGAGAGAGTCATGAAGGTGGAGCTAAAAATTAGAAGGACTGAAAAAAGTTCAGTTACCCTGGAATTTACAGAAAGATTAATTTCGAAAGAGCAGTAGAGTAACTGGCTTACAAGAGGTCAGGGGTGAGAAGGTAAAAACTGGTGGCAGCAAATTTCCTTTTTTCAAAGAGTAGTTTTATGGAGTAACAGATCAAAAGGAGAACGTGGGGTGGGAGTCAAATAGGCAGAGGGAAGAGGAGCTTTGAAGCCAGGAGATAGGAAGTTGCATTATCCCTTGTCAGACGGCTCCCACTTCAAAGGCATACTTACAAGAGATTGGGCTAGACCAGACTGGAGTTTAGGAAAGATGTAAACATTTAAAATAGCCCCTGTGATGAGTAAAGAGAAACATTCAGAACATCCTTAGTAGTGATGAAAATCCAGCTACATTTAAACAGCATATGTAACTCCCTTAGTTATGGCGGCAATCTACTAGATGACCACAAGCTCAAATAGAACCCCAAAATGGTAAACTTTCTGTTTTTCATTTGTCCCCTTTTGTTCATCCAAAGTCCACAAACAACTGACACATGAGAATCCTATTATTTCTGTATTTCAGGCATATTACGTTATTTGCCATTCTTGGCTCGGACCATGCCTCCATGCCTTTGCTTATACTGCTCTCTCTGCCTGAAGTGAGCCTGCCCCCATATTTCAACTCAAGCATAATTTATGAAGCCTCTCTGCCATCTGTTTCTTAAACACTATAGAGCTGACCATATTCTCCATTACACTGTACCCTACACTTTCTTAATAAATAAAATCTGCTACAGAAATACCCTATTTTCAAATGTAATGTATTTTAGAAAATGTATACTAAAGTCAAATTTGGAAAAGCCAAATAACTGACTGAAAGTGTAAAGATGGAACAAACCCAGAAAAATAATAAATGTAGGTCTAATTACCTCTCTTGTTAGATCAGTGGTTCCAAATCCCCAACAGATATCACCATGCCTGTTGCTTAACTAAAAGTCAATTAATTTATTAATTAAGGCTTTCAGCATTTTCGGGCTGGAATATCACAATACCATCTTAACCATTCTCAACAGTATCTTCTAATTTCAATGTATTTTACTCACACACCACCATTCTATAAAATGATATGAATCATGTCACTTCCCTATTAAAAACTCCATAGTCTGGTATAGAAGGTCTTTCAATGCAATTTGACTTTGGGGCCCCTCTCCCACCATCATTCCAATCAGTCGATGATACTGCCATACATCCAGAGCATTTTTTCACCAATTCATGCTTTCCCATTTCCTCATATATCCTCCATTACCCATTCAGCCTTCTGAACTTGGAAAATTGTAGCTCATCATTAAGGCCTACTACACAGGTCACCACATCAGTGAATTCTTTCCTGAGACAACTTAGTTGCTCCATCCTCTGTGTTCCTTATGTTATCTTTAACTCTGAAAAAGCACTTGCATGGTACCGGTGTATTATAACTGATCTTTTTTCACAGTTTTCCCCCAATAGAATGGACATAATGTAAATGCACTTAATAATCAATTTGAGTTCCAATTTTGTTAATAAGAACAGAATAAAAGCATAAAGTTGATTATGGTGATTTTATTTAATTTGCTCAACTGAACCCCAATTATACGCCTACCTTAGAATTAAAGTCAGACTATACTGTGGCAAACCCTTTATAGAACTTAAAGTTTAGTAAGGTAAAATCATATACAAATAAAACAAAAAACCTGCATAAAATGACAAATTGTTTTTAAATGTTGAGAAAAAGCATAATGGGACTTAAACTAGTTTAGATAAATCATAGAAAGCCTCTCTGAGTAGTTGACATTTATGCTAAGAACTCATGGGGAGAAAACCTATTTTTTAAGTTATGAAAGGAATTGGATAGAACCTTCCAAGCAGAAGTAACAACATATACACACTCCTAAGGCAGAATAAAGCTTGGCATACAGGAGACAGAACAAATGTGGTTAAAGTTGGGAATATTTGAGGAGAAGAAGGAATGGAGAGGTAGCCAAAAGCTATATAATTAAAGAATTTGTCCACCAAAGTAAGACATTTTGATTTTACTCCGGACATATTAGGAAGACATTAAAAACTTTCAACCTGGAAATTGATACATTCCAATTTATACTTTAAAGAATTTCTCCTGCTAGCCTTTGGAGAATACATTGGAGGTGGCAAGAACAGAAACAGAAAATAAGGAGAATATTGTGGATGCCCAGGTGAAAGATGATTAATTTGGACCAGAGTCATAGAAATTGAACCGCAGAGACATAGGAATATTTGAGGTGTGCTTTCTAGAGGATGAAGAGGTTTTGATGATGGAATGGATGGGGGTTTAAAGGAGAGAAAAGTGTTAAGTTAGATCCCATGCCATTAATCATTGTTCCCATTAAGCTTTACGTAGGACCTGTGCCTGTGGCTTACCTACAAGCTGTGCCAATAGACAAAGAAAAGAAACGTGAACGTCAGGAAAAATTGTCAGTGTATGTAGGCAACACTTTTCTTGAAATGAGGGGAAAAATAGTCCCACATCTATCTCCCTCCATGCAACTCTCAATTTTGTAGTTAGGCAAACTTGAACTATAAATCTGCCTGTACCTTTACATGACATAAGACTTAGCTAGTCAAGTTATTTAACTTCTATTACTCAAATTCCTCAGTCTGAAAACCAAGTACAAACTTCCTATGTGCAAGGGTGTTGTCAAATTTAAAGGAGACAATATATATACATGAAGAACATAATGCAGTACCTTGCATATGGTAAGTACCCATGTTTATAAGTCTTTTCAGTTGTAGGTGTTTCTTTAAAAAGTTTTGCATCATTATGTATTCATGTACTATGACTTTCATCTCCCCCAGCAATGCCACTACTCCCTGATAATAAAGCCGGTACATGCTCAGAAAAATCCTGTAGTCAGTCTATCATTATAAGTCTCAAAAAGCTAAAAGATATTGTGACAACTGCTTCAAATAATGATTTTACATTTTAAAGGCACAACAGACTGTCAAGATATACTGGCATATTTTTCCATTGTACTGGTTATTAAACGTGTCACAGGAAGTACAAATTGCATTGACGACGTAAAATAGTTCAATAAAATATCTTAAAAGAAGATTGTTTCAGTTCCTTCTCAGATATATTCATTTATTTTCTCTCTGTATATGAAACTGTCAGGTTACATATATTCCCATTGTACTTATATTTTTAGTACAGCATTCATTCTTTGGAACTGGTAGAGGCCTGAAAGAAAATCAATCTATTCTAGCACAAAGCACATAGTCCTAGCATCTGTCACAAAGGTAAAATAGCACAGATGACAGCATACAAGAGTGGGGATAGAACATTTTAGAATCTTTCATTGCTCATAAAATCTTGAATAGAATTACACAAAACTGTCACACTTCCATATAACGCCTTAAAAATCTTTATGCTTTAGGATATCTGGGGTGTCAGAGTAAAATCAGAAGAATGATTACCATTGTGATCAAAAGAAATGATAAGCACAGAGTAGCTCCCCACTTTTCTCTTTTGCAAAAAGCAATTCTTGATTTAGAGAAATCAAAAGGTAACTGAGATCTCAGGATCAAGATGGTGGAGGAGGAGGACACTGAGCTCAACTCTCCAAACGAACGCATGAAAACTGTACCTACATATAGACTAACTTTTGCTGAAAACTAGCAGAATGGCTCTTTGACAACCAAGGCTGTAAATATTCATATGGAGTCTGGTAGGAAAGGAGGAGAAGCGATTTAGTCAGTATCTTCACCCCTAGCAGGGAACCCAGAGGAGAAGGGGGATATGATAGTCTCGGGCATCCTCCCTGGGGAGCAAGGGGCTCAAGCCACATATCAGACACCTCAGCCCTGGTGTCTGACACTGGTAAGACGAGTCCCCTTAGCTGGTTTGAAAACCAGTGGGGCTTACCAGAGGACTGTAATAAATTGAGACTCCACTCTTGAAGAGGATGTGCACAGACTTGCAAATAGACGGTGCACCTGCTCCAGCACCTCTTGCTCCAACACTGCTCCCCACTGATGTGAAGGGAACAGAGCCAGCTCTGGCCCCAGCACTGCCTCTGACCACAGGAGAGACCACCATTTCCTGCACAAACATCTGTGTGCATACTTGGTGGGGAATAAAACCAGTTCAGTAGTGTGGCCCCAACCCCTCTGGCTGGACTCAGCCTCTAACCAGGGATATACACTTGGCGGAAAAAGTGAAACCAGCACAGAAGCGCAGCCCCAAGCCCTTAGACCCCATCCATGCCCCTAACCAAAGCAAAGACGGCCATCACAACATGATGAAACCCAGCTCCCTCAGGGTTTCTGCTCCAGTCCCTTGGGCCATAACCTCACCCCCACAGGGAGGTGACTGCCATTGAACATAGAAGCCCTACCTTACAGCTGATAATTTACCTGGTGAAAAGTTCAAAGCAATGGTAATATGATTGATAACTGAACTTGGGAAAAGAATGGACGACCACAGTGAGAATTTCAATGAAGAACTAGAAAATATAAAAAAGAACCAGTCAGGCCACATGTGAAAGAATGAAATTCCAACATTCTCTAACACCAGATACAAAAATAAACTCAAAATTGAAAAGACCTAAATGTAAGACCAGAAACCATAAAACTCCTAGAAGAAATCTTAGTTGGAACACTATTTGACATAAACTGTAGCAATATTTTTTTGAATCAATCTCCTAAAGCAAAGGAAATAAAAGCAAAAATAAATAAATGGGACCTAATTAAACTTAAAAGCTTTTGCACAGCAAAGGAAACCATAGACAAGACAAGAAAACCTTCTAAATGGGAGAAAATATTTGCAGATCATATGACTGATGAGGAGTCAATATTCAAAATGTATAAACATCTCATACAACTCAACATCAAAAAACAATTTGATTATAAAATGGACAGAAGACTTGAACAGACAATTTTCCAAAGAAGACATATGAATGGTCAACAGAAACATGAAAAGATGCTCAACATCATTAATCATCAGGGAAATGCAAATCAAAACCACAATGAGATATCACCTCACACCTGTCGGAATAACTATCACCAACAAGAACACAAATAACAAATGTTGGCGAGGATGTGGACAAAAGGGAGCCCTTGTACCTTGTAGTAGGGCTCCCTTTTGTCCACAACCTCGCCAACATTTGTTATTCCACCTGTAGGTGGAATACGAATTGCTGTAGCCACTGTGGAAAACAGTATGGCGGTTTCTAAAAAAACTAAACATAGAGCTACCATATGACCTAGCAATTCCACTCCTGGGTATACATCCAAAAACTACGAAAACACTGATTTGAAAAGATACATGTACCCCAATGTTCATAGCAGGATTATTTACAATTGCCAAGATATGGAAGCAACTTAAGTGTCCATAGGTAGATGAAGGGATAAAGAAGATGTAGAATATATACACAATGGACTACTACTCAGCCATTAAAAAAAAATGAACTTTCCCATTTACAGTAACATGGATGGACATGGAGGATATTATGCTTAGTGAAATCTGTCAGAAAAAGACATCTATTACATGCTTTCACTTATATGTGGAATCAAAAAATAAAACGAATGAATGTAACAATACAGAAATAGACTCACAGATACAGAGAACAAACCCAGTGGTTACCAGTGGGGAGAGAGGTGGGATGAGGGACAAGATAGGGGAAGGGGATTAAGAGGTACAAACTAATAAGAGGTACAAACTAATAGGTATAAAATCAATGTGATACAAGGAGGTAATATACAGCACAGCAAATGTAGTCAATATTTTATAATAACTTTAAATGGAGTATAATCTATAAAAATATCAAATCACTGTGTTGTACACCTAAAACTAATATTGTAAATCAAATCTAATTCAAAAAAAGGTAACTGAAAAAGATAGGATATGATAAAATGATTAGATTCAGTTTCCAGTAAGTGGCCAGGTGTCAACTCCCAGGATAAGGTAAACAAGGTCCTGCCTTGATTGTCTGCCTTCCTCATTAATGGTACCCTCAAATGGGCTATATGTGATTTGCACTGCTATCCCAGACAGCTTCCTAGTGAGGGATTGTATCCTGGAACTAGCCGCCACCTCAGTCCAAATGAAGAGAGGTCCAAGGCAGTGAACTTCACCCATTCATGTAATAATCATATTCTCAGTCAAATAGCAGTCTTTGTCAATCTTATATATGAAACACTGTATCCCTAATTCCTATTCCAGAGCTCAGATTACTAGACTGTGTGGTTGCCTTCAGAAATGTTCAATTTAAAATTATACTACCGTGGAGAAAGAAAACTGACAGTTTCCAGGCATTTGCGAATTTCAAACTCACTACTTTGGATCTAATATCGTCAACCAAATAACTCATAAATAAACTATTGTTAATCTAAAATTTGATTCTTGTATGTGACCCTAATCACATTTAAACAATGACACCTTTTCAAATAAGCATTATATGTATGGCAATCCCTAGCTTTCAGTATTATAAAAGTGATTCTGTGTATTAATAATATTCCAAAATTTATTTGGGCAAATCAAGGTCAAGTCCCCATTATAACGGGCTGTAATTTCCTCATCTGTAAAATTAGATGATCAGATTACATGATCTCTGATGTCTCATCCACCTTAAAAATTTATAAGTTTTATTTCCAAGAATGGAGGTGAAGGAATCTAATCTCTATCTCTGACCTCAGCACTGAATAACCCTGTGTTTTTTTGTCTCTTTTTCTCCCCAGGGGGCTTAGCATTAAAAAAAAATGTACATTGATATGCAATATGCCTACAGCAACAAAAGGTGAAAATTATCAGAGGCTTAGTTGCTCAGCAGTATTTCAATTCATAGAGACTCCAAAATAGCGAGCCACTTGTATACTCAATGGATTAAACCCATTTAATGACAATCAAAAACATACATATATACAAATTGGCACATTTGCCTCCATGAAATCTCAGTATTCAAAGAATTACACATATTGTTTTAAACTTGGCTCAGGAATGGTGATGTGAGATATCCTTAGAGGAAATCTATTAATATGAACATATTCTTAATACACCAAAGACTGTGACTGATCTCTTTCAGATTGCAGCTGGCCTTCTGCCACAGGTTAGTCTAGAAATAAAGCAAACAGGATAGAAAGAAATCTAAGAAGGCTAAGGCAAGAAAGCATTTTTTTCCCTTAGTGCCTGAGATTCTTGAGAAAGCAAATAAACTTTTATTGTTTTCTGATTCAACTATTACAAAAATAATTTGGAAAACAGTTATTCATACAAATAGAAGCACTGGCAATTTATATCCCGTGATAACTCTAGCTGCCCCATTTTGTTTCCAGGTTCTCACACAAATCTCATCTAAGCTTTAACAAGTGTCAGAATTCACCTCAGTTTAAACACTTCTGTCTGCCGTTGCTCCCTTTAAAGTGTAGACATTTATAAATATGACAAGAACACATGGAAGAGTCAAAGAGGGTAAGGATAAAATAGTAGCAATGTCATCCACTCCTACCTGGCCTCACAGAGACCTCACTTCAGAGCACCTAGCTCATTCCCTAGCACAGCACCTGGCAAAATTAAGGTGCTCAACACATATTTCATTAATACCTGAGAGCAAACCCAGCTTATATAGTGCGTGAAGCGATAGAGACACATGTAATATATTAACAACCAGTGGGAATCATGTGCCATAAGCAGCCTGGATACTAACCTACAGATTTTTCTCTCCCAGATCTGTTTGCCCAAGACTTACAACTAGTTTTCCCTCTAAAATTCTAACTATATGACCTCTTTTGACACTGGAATCCTGCATTGAATGTCAGCCTATTTTGACTGATATTCCAATATATTGCTTTATTCCTGCCAGTTGCAGTACCTCCAGGGCCTGGTTCTCCTTTCCTATAGCTTTAGCCACTGGCTGTGCACTCTCCAGGATCTGCAAGTTTGACCACAGTAATAGGATATTGAATGCAACTGTTTCTGTCTCAGTTTCTACTGAGGTCCAGAGCAGTAGGTATCAACTACTTTAATATTCCCAGATGAAATATGAGAGCACCTATGCAGGACTGCAAAAGAGCTGTCTGTGAATCAGTTTTAACAAACCTTAGATTTCATTCAGCTCTGGGTTTTAAAGGGAGTGGGAGAGGCACATACATGAGAAAACAGAAAGAGGATTTCTTTGGAGACCATTGCTAGTGAGCTGGAAGAGGCATGTGGGGACACATGGAGATTTTGCCCCGGTCCCAAATCGAGTGAACGGAGCTTCGAGGAGACCATTTTTCGAGAAGTTTGATATAATCCCCTGGAGTCTGAGAACATGCAATCTGATTTCCACCTCAAGCCTGATTGTGTAAGCAGTAGAAGGCTGCCAAAACAGCCTGTGGTGGCAAAGCAGAGAACTAGTTAGGGAAGCTACTGACCATCTCACAGTGGGAAAAGGGACCAGGTTTCCCAGGGACAAGGCATGGGCCACCTGAGACACAGAGGTAGCCTGTAGAGGTTTTGAATGATGTCCAAGAGGGCTCTCTGCAATGATCAAGATAATCTCATCCAGGGAGGCTCAAAGTATAGAGCCAGGTGCAGAAGCTGTGTGGGAATAACAACTGGACAGATGAAGGAGAATTACTTACTCAAGTGGAGAGAGCCTCAAGAAAATAATAGAGTAGTTCACTAAATACCCAGAGAAGAATCACTTCGAACAATAGGAAAGGCCAGAGAAAATCAACGTAAGATGCTACCTGAGCTCACATTAGACCTTTCTTCCCTCTTACTCCTCCTCCCTTTGGCCTACCAAAGATCTCACCCAGGGGTAGAGGAATTATTATGGGATAGAAGAAATTTTTTTTTAAATGACAACAAATCCGGGAAGATCCCGCATGCCGCGGAGCGGCTAGGCCCGTGAGCCGCGGCCGCAGAGCCTGCGCGTCTGGAGCCTGTGCTCCGCAACGGGAGAGGCCCCAACACTGAGAGGCCCGCGTACCGCAAAAAAAAAAAAAAAAGACAGCAAAAGTTAAAATCGGTTTCTAACTCCACCATGTTATTTCACATATCAATTATACCATTAATAAGTATTACCTACCCCTCCAAGTTTTGTGGGAACCATATCTTACTCCCTAGATCAGAGCCAATTAAATTTGCATTTGTTTGGATATTTTAACTTAACAGCTTTTCTAGTGGGGCAGCCCTATATTCTGGTTAACTTCCCCCAAACTTTGTACTCCATTACTCCTCGTTTCCATTGAGGTATCAGCATGTATGATAACTGAACCAAGAGGGGAACTGAAGAAATAAACTGGTGGTGTGTATTTTCTAGAGACTGATAATTAGAGCTGTATTCAGGTAGTCATTTCAGAAGATACAGCCTCTTTGCTTTTTTGTTTTTGCTTTTTTGCCCTTTTGAATGAGTATTCTCTCCTTTTTAATATACTTTTCAGTAAAATGGGCTAGGGGTAAAAGAAGAAAATATTGTCAGGGTTGTGTTGCTTGTTAGTTTTTTCGTAACAGTAGCTGACATCCTAAATAAAACATAAATCTAATGATATGCAGCTATAACAAATTACAACAAATTTGGTAGTTTAAAACAACACAAATTTATTACCTTACAGTTCTGTAGGTCAGAAGTCTGATGCAGGTCTTTCCTTCTGGAGATCCTAAGGAAAAATGCATTTCCATGCTTTTTCCAGATTCTAGAAACCACCAGAATTCCTTGGCTCACGGCCCCACTCTGCCTTCAAAGGTAGCAGTGCCCTGGACAGTCAATTCTTTCTCAAATGACACCACTCTAACACTTGTTTTACCTCCTCCTGCCTCTTTGAAGGATGCTTGTGATTACATTGGGCCCACCTGGAGAATCTGGGCATGCGCAGTTTTAAAGTAAACTGATTGGCTGCTAAGACCCCTTTGCCTGGTAACAACCTCTTCACAGGTTCTGGGCATTAAGCCATTTTTCTGCTTACTCCACCACCATGGCCACCACCACCATCACCCACACAGACACACAGACGATATTGTTTCTCTGTTTAATGGAATAAGCATGGTAAATGTCCTTAGAATGCCAGATAATGCTTCAGCATGTGAGAAATGTACCCTCTGACTTCTCTTTATTAATCGGTATGAATACCATTTGTCTAGATAAACACTCTCTGAATTTTTTTAACCTTCTCGAATGACAAGTTTCATTGTATTTATTCACATTCACTGGATAAAGTAAAAACAACCTTTATTTATTCTAACACTAATCCCTACAAATGAAATCAATATGCTTCAACAAGGAAATCGAGTTTGTTCTTTCTCTAGTTCCTTCTCCTTTGTCTGATTTTCATGGAAAATGTATATTTGGCAGTAGAATTGAACTTAACATATTTGTTCAAGTTGGTGCTTGGATGGAGTTTTCAGCGAAAAATTTAAAAGATGGTTGGAGAAAGACTAGGTTCACTAGTAAATTAGAGTGAAAAACAAAATCAGGTGTTGCATTTTGAGGTTAATGGTATGGTAAGAAGCTCTCAAGGCTGAAGAGAAGGGTTGAGTTGTTGGTGTTTTTGTTTTTTCTACTTTTTTTCTTCCTTTATCTTAAGTAGAATTCCCCGAAAGTAGGGTCTGAGACGGGAATCCAAGCACACATGATTTTAGGAAAAACATATATGAGACAGAGGGAAGGATAGGGAAGGAGAAAGAGCCGGCAAGCATGTGACTTCAGATAGAGGCTAGCATGGACTGTAAATTGCATGGATTGAGTTAGCTCACCTGGAAGCAAGAAGGCTGAGCTTCTGTACCTTGTATCACTCAGTCATTAGCTGCTTCAGGGATGCAGAGTCATGTAACCTCTCAAGTATTAGCAGTTAAGGATCAGGTCAACTAAGGACAGTTCTTCAGAGTTAGTTCAACACTTGCACAGCTGGAGCACAGCTTCCTGATCAAGTAAAAAGGATCTGGGAGGAAAAGTAACAGCATCTCCTCCATCCTTCCTTCCTTTTTCCTACACACTCTCCTTACTTTTGTCCTTCCTTCCTCTATTCCCTTTAAATCTTGCTTTCTTCCACATTGCTATATTTTCAAAAATACAGGTCTTATTGGAATTATTCACCCATAATCTGTAAGCAATGGAAAATGTGGTGTTTCTGCTTAAGCTGATTCACATGATTTCTGACATCTGCACAGAACCCTAATTAGTACGATTACTACAAAACATTTGGATTCACATTGTAAGTACATTTTTAAAAAATTTTTTCTTCCAGTTTTTAGGATATAATTGACATAGAGCACTGTATAAGTTTAAGGTATACAGCATAATGATTTGATTTACATACATCACAAAATGATTAGCACAGTAACTTTAGTGAACATCCATCATCTCATACAGATACAAAATTAAATAGACAAAAAATTTTTCCTTGTGATAAGAACTCTTAGGATTTCCTCTTTTAACAACTTTCATATGTAACATACAGCAGTGTTAGTTTTATTTATCCTTGAACATTATAATCCTATATTTATCTTATGCATCTTATTTACCTTATAACTGGAAGTTTGTAACTTTTGGCTGCCTTCGTCCAATTCCCTCTCCCCCTACTCCCCAATCCCCACCCTCCACCTCTAGTAACCACAAATCTGATCTGTTTATCTATGACTTTGTTTGTTTCTGAAGTATAATTGACCTACAATACTGTCTTAGTTCCTGTTACAAGTCATAGTTATTTGATATTTCTATACATTTCAAAATGATCACCATGATAAGTCGTTATGATGTCACCTTACAAAGATATAGCTATTAATTATATTCCCCACACTGTACATTTCATACCCATGACTCATTTATTTTGCAACTGGAAGTTTGTACCTCTTAACCTCCCTCACCTATTTCTTTCCTTCTCCCCACCCCCTGGCAAACCCCTGTTTGTTCTATGTATCTATAACTCTGTTTCTGTTTTGCTATGTTTGTTCATTTGTTTTTTAGATTCCACATATAAGTGAAATCATACAGTATTTGTCTTTCTCTGACTTATTTCACTTATCATAATACCCTCTGGGTTCATCCATGTTGTCACAAATGGCAAGATTTCATTCTTCTTTTATGGCTGAATAAGATAACACATCTTTATCTATTCATCTATTGATGGGCATTTGGGTTGCTTCCATATCTTGGCTATTGTGAATAATGCTGCAGTGAACATAGGGGTGAATATATCTTTTCTAAACAGTGTTCTTCTTTTCCTTGGATAAATACCCTGGAGTAAAACTGCTGGGTCATATGGTAGTCTCATATTTAATTTTTTGAGGAATATCCATTCCTCAATGGATATTTTTTTCCACCGTGGCCGCAGTGATTTACATTCCCACCAACAGTGCAGGAGGATTCCCTTTTCACAACATTCAATACATATTTTTTAAAAATTAGAATTAGATCTGAGTAACATAAGCATAAGCATAATCCTCTGAAATGTAGCCTGTCCAACTATGATTTCTGCCCAATCTGCTAGATTCTAGAAATCTATGAAATGCTACCATAAATTTGTTTCTTTAGCTCAAACCATAGTACCAGATTGACAGATCATTGATGACATAATTGCCTGAGAATTGCAGTAGTGACATGTTGGAAATATTTCTCCTAAATGGCACATATATCTAAGTTGACTATGGGATATCATCAAAGTTTGAGCACTTTCTTTAGCTATCCCAAAAATTGAGCCAAAGCACCCTTAAATTTGTTGGACAATGAATTTAGAACATAATTTACTTACATTTTATAATGGAAACAACCCAAATTGGAAATCAAGGACATCTGGAAGATCTATAACAACTTATTAAATCTTCTTTCATCTTTCATTTCCTCATTTGTAAATGATTTAACAAAATTATCTAAAGGTTGCCTTCCAGAATTAAAATTCTGTCATTAAATGTCTATTTCTAATTTGAAATAGTGTACAGAGTAATACTTGGAGTTATGACATCATTCTTTGGCTGCATGATGCTTCGGCTGTTTCCATTCTGAAATAAAAGGATAATGTAAAACAAATGGGCCATTTTCCTTTCAATGGGGCTGAGAAATCTCATGAAAAAATATTGAGTTTCTGTAATCACTACATCAAACTGTCACAATATATAAAGTATGGGAAAAGTTATTTAGAGGTTCTCATAACTGGTCACTTATTTTCTTTTACCGACATAAAAAATAATTCATAATTATAATTCTATGTAGCTCACATTTCTTAACCAACGTTGCAGATATTTTTTTCTCATAAAAAATCTTGGATTTTTTAATCCACATTTTACATGCATATTGGGGAATAAGGGACCAAAGTCAGATAGTGTATCAGTAGTGAAATCAAGATTGGAAACTATAATTCCAGATTCCTGGGATCTTCGTACTGTAGTACACCCTTTCATCACCAGGCATAGTCTGGCCTCACATAATACACAGATTTCATTGGCATCACACAATTAATCCAAGTATTATTATGTTGACATTCAATTAAAAATTAAAAGTTTTACAAATATTTTTATTGTTCATAAGTCAATTATATTGTCCCTAGTGAACTATAAATGTATGGCCATGTTATCATCCATAGAGCTGGATGGGAAATATTGTCAAGTAATCTAAGTTCTGAAATACCTTACATTCATCTTTGGATATATTCAACTCTACCTCCCATCCAGTGCCCTCTTGCTGACCTTTGATAATCACTGGACTCTCTTCAATCTATCCTCCCATCATCCATTTGATTAAAAGTGAAAAACAACAAGAATCATGCAGATGTTCAATTCTTACTGTGACTAAAAGGCATGAGCCCAAACGACCTTTCCTATTAATGCTAAGATTATCAAATTAAACCAGGGCCACTGTACATTTAACTTTTTCATTTTGCTTTATATACCTGCATCGAATTCAATATCATTGTAAACAATTTTTTCTTGTTAAAAAAAAATTACCTTTCACTTAATCATCTGATAAATACTGTTAAACGAGGAGGCCATTAGACTGAGGCGGCTCTAATACCTGAGTGACCTACGTAAGCAAACCAAAGTCTTAAGCCTATAAATGCCTCAAGGTTAAGAAATCAAAACCCAAGGGCTACAAATCACAAACAGCCAACAAAGGTTTTCCAACTAAGGCAAACACTTAAGCCACAGCCGTTCAAATAATTTCCTTGCTTTGCTTCCACCTTTTCTCTACAAAAGTCTCTCCCTCAGCTACTGTGGGTGGAGCCCTCCTAACAGCTTCCAGTTTGGTGCTGCCCAATTTGAATCGATTTTTGCTCAAATAAACTTAAAAGTTTCAATATGCCTCAGTTTACCTTTTAACAGTTTGAACATTAGTGCTACAATCATATACTCAGTGGGTGTGTAGTAAGTCAGGACAATGAACAGGAGTGGGGAAAGTCGATCTATGTAACAATTTCTGGTATCTACAATGAATCATTATCCTTTTAATCCATCTCTTCACCAGACACATTCTAGTTCCTGGAACGTGCTCTGTAGATTTGTATTTAGGTTCACCTTTTTGTAAAGCATATAAGTTAGCAAAAGTTTCATTGCCTCTCGATGGTTTAGACTGAGTCCAATGTCTATCCTCAACCTATCACTGTGGCCAAGAAAATGCAATGCACTGATTGTTTGGGGGTCAGGTCTTGTGCCTCACTCCTGAGACACGGTGGAGCCCCCACCCAGCTTAAGGAGAGAAGAGGTAGATTCTGGTACTGTTTGCCAAAACGATAGGCCATAGTGGCAGGGAGCATCAAGTTTCTATTACTGTAGCACTTCCTCAGCTTTTATCTACCTTCTCCCAATTTTTATATAAACATTCTAAACTGTCAAAATGTCAAAAAGCTTATTCTAATCATCCTGTAATTTCTATTCAAATACCAACCTTGCGAATCATTTCCTGTTTCTGTCAGAATTCTTCCCTCCCTTAACGATTTGTCTTTCTACTAGTATGTTATTTAATTGAACATTGCATATATTGTTTGCTTAACTTCTGCCAGCTTTGGTGACCTGGTTTTCAAGTAGATGATTCTATAACTACATTGTCTTATTTCCAGTATGTGCCTCCAATAGTGCTTCACGCATATTAACAGGCA
This sequence comes from Stenella coeruleoalba, assembly GCF_951394435.1. Lineage (NCBI taxonomy): Eukaryota > Metazoa > Chordata > Mammalia > Artiodactyla > Delphinidae > Stenella > Stenella coeruleoalba. The sequence goes on along the minus strand of NC_137151.1, from coordinate 81,532,392 downwards.
CTTGCTAAAATGAAATCTCCTATGAAGTACCAAGAAATATATCCAGGGAATAGTTTTATAACTAAGCACATCCTATGAGACATGTTGAATAAATCACACATTCAAATGTGAAAGGGCATTTCAGTCAGTGTTAATAAACCGTCAAGACTACGACTCATTGAATTTAGGACACTTAGATTCAGTAGTATCAAAAGAGAAGAGAGTATAGTTTAGACGAATGTCCCAGGGCTACAGCAGAGTTTCGCCCAACTCCAGCAGATATCACAGCATCAGAGGTGTTTTGAATGGCAGTGCCTGGATTTGTGTGGTACATGACATGCCTGACCACACACAGAAACCCTGAATTTCTACCTTCAGTCTTGGTCACTTTAAGGTACAAAACACACAACATTTTTATCAGAGGAAAAAAGCTCATAAAAACCTAGGTTAAGGGGGCTTCCGGGAAGATGGCGGAAGAGTAAGACACGGAGATCACCTTCCTCCCCACAGATACACCAGAAATACCTCTACACGTGGAACAACTCCTACAGAACACCTACTGAACACTGGCAGAAGACCTCAGACCTCCCAAAAGGCAAGAAACCCCCCACGTACCTGGGTAGGGCAAAAGAAAAAAGAAAAAACAGAGACAAAGAATAGGGACGGGACCCGCACCAGTGGGAGGGAGCTGTGAAGGAGGAAAAGTTTCCACACACTAGGAAGCCCTTCGCGGGTGGAGACTGCGGGTGGCAGAGGGGGAAAGCTTTGGAGCCGCGGAGGAGAGCGCAGCAACAGGGGTGCGGAGGGCAAAGCGGAGAGATTCCCACACAGAGGATCAAGGCCGACTGGCACTCACCAGTCCGAGAGGCTTGTCTGCTCACCCGCCGGGGCGGGCGAGGCTGTGAGTTGAGGCTCGGGCTTCGGTCTGAGCACAGGGAGAGGATTGGAGTTGGCGCGTGAACACAGCCTGAAGGGGTTACTGCGCCACGGCTAGCCGGGAGGGAGTCCGGGGAAAAGTCTGGAGCTGCCGAAGAGGCAAGAGACTTTTTCTTCCCTCTTTGTTTCCTGGTGCGTGAGGAGAGGGGTTTAAGAGCGCTGCTTAAAGGAGCTCCAGAGACGGGCGCGAGCCGCGGCTAAAAGCGCGGACCCCAGAGACGCGCATGAGACGCTAAGGCTGCTGCTGCCGCCACCAAGAAGCCTGTGTGCGAGCACAGGGCACTATCCACACCCTCTTCCGGGGAGCCTGTCCAGCCCGCCACTGCCAGGGTCCCGGGACCCAGGGACAACTCTCCCGGGAGAACGCATGGCGCGCCAAAAGCTGGTGCAATGTCAGGCCGGCCTCTGCCGCCGCAGGCCCGCCCTGCACGCACTCCGTGCCCCCCCCGGCCTGAGCGAGCCAGAGCCCGCGAAAAGGCCAGCGGCTCCTTTAACCCCATCCTGTCTGAGAGAAGAACAGAGGCCCTCCGGCGACCTACACGCAGAGGCGGGGCCAAATCCAAAGCTGAACCCCTGGGAGCTGTGGGAACAAAGAAGAGAAAGGGAAATCTCTCCCAGCAGCCTCAGAAGCAGCGGATTAAAGCTCCACAATCAACTAGATGTACGCTGCATCTGTGGAATACATGAATACACAATGAATCATCGCAAATTAAGGAGATGGACGTTGAGAGCAAGATTTATGATTTTCTCCCCTTTTCCTCTTTCTGTGAGTGTGTATATGTATGCTTCTGTGTGAGATTTTGTCTGTATACCTTGGCTTCCACCATTTGTCCTAGGGTTCTATCCGTCCATTTGTTTTTTCTCTTAATAATTATTTTTTAATTTTAATAACTTTATTATATTTTATCTTACTTTATTTTACTGTATCTTCTTTCTTTCTTTTTTCTTCCTTCCATCCTTCCTTCCTTCCGTCCTCCCTCCCTTCCTCACTCCCTCCTTTCTTTCTTTCTTTCTTTCTACTTCTACTAATACTTTCTTTCTACTTTTTCTCCCTTTTATTCTGAGCCATGTGGATGAAAGGCTCTTGGTGCTGTAGCCAGGAGTCAGTGCTGTGCCTCTGAGGTGAGAAAGCCAACTTCAGGACACTGGTCCACAAGAGACCTCCCAGCTCCACATAATATCAAACGGTGAAAATCTCCCAGAGATCTTCACCTCAACACCAGCAGCCAGCTTCACTCAACGACCAGGAAGCTACAGTGCTGGACATCCTATGCCAAACAACTAGCAAGACAGGAACACAACCCCACCCATTAGCACAGAGGCTGCCTAAAATCATAATAAGTCCACAGACACCCCAAAACACACCACCAGATGTGGACCTACCCACCAGAAACACAAGATCCAGCCTCATCCACCAGAACACAGGCACTAGTCCCCTCCACCAGGAAGCCTACACAACCCACTGAACCAACCTTAGCCACTGGGGACAGACACCGAAAACAACGGGAACTATGAACCTGCAGCCTGCAAAAAGGAGACCCCAAACACAGTAAGATAAGCAATATGAGAAGACAGATAAACACACAGCAGATGAAGGAGCAAGATAAAAACCCACCAGACCTAACAAATGAAGAGGAAATAGTCTACCTGAAAAAGAATTCAGAATAATGATAGTAAAGATGATCCAAAATCTTGGAAACAGAATAGACAAAATGCAAGAAACTTTTAACAAGGACCTAGAAGAACTAAAGATGAAAAAAACCATGATCAACAACACAATAAATGAAATGAAAAATACTCTAGATGGGGTCAATAGCAGAATAACTGAGGCAGAAGAACAGATAAGTGACCTGGAAGATAAAATAATGAAAATAACTACTGCAGAGCAGAATATAGAAAAAAGAATGAAAAGAACTGAAGACAGTCTCAGAGACCTCTGGGACAACATTAAATGCACCAACATTCGAATTATAGGGGTTCCAGAAGAAGAAGAGAAAAAGAAAGGGACTGAGAAAATATTTGAAGAAATTATAGTTAAAAACTTCCCTAATATGGGCAAGGAAATAGTTAAATCAAGTCCAGGAAGCACAGACAGTCCCATACAGGATAAATCCAAGGAGAAATACGCCAAGACACATATTAATCAAACTGTCAAAAAGTAAATACAAAGAAAACATATTAAAAGCAACTAGGGAAAAACAACAAATAACACACAAGGGAATCCCCATAAGGTTAACAGCTGATCTTTCAATAGAAACTCTGCAAGCCAGAAGGGACTGGCAGGACATATTTAAAGTGATGAAGGAGAAAAACCTGCAACAAAGATTACTCTACCCAGCAAGGATCTCACTCAGATTTGATGGAGAAATTTGCTTGTCCTTTACAGACAAGCAAAAGCTGAGAGACTTCAGCACCACCAAACCAGCTCTACAGCAACTGCTAAAGGAACTTCTCTAGGCAAGAAAAAAAGAGAAGGAAAAGACCTACAATAACGAACCCAAAACAATTAAGAAAATGGGAATAGGAACATACATATCAATAATTACCTTAAATGTAAATGGACCAAATGCTCCCATCAAAAGACACAGATTGGCTGAATGGATACAAAAACAAGACCCATATATTTACTGTCTACTAGAGACCCACTTCAGACCTAGAGACACATACAGACTGAAAGTGAGGGGATGGAAAAAGATATTCCATGCAAATGGAAATCAAAAGAAAGCTGGAGTAGCAATTCTCATATCAGACAAGATAGACTTTAAAATAAAGACTATTAGATGAGACAAAGAAGGACACTACATAATGATCAAGGGATCAATCCAAGAAGAAGATATAAAAATTGTAAATATTTATGCACCAAACATAGGAGCACCTCATTACATAAGGCAAATACTAACAGGCATAAAAGGGGAAATCGACAGTAACACATTCATATTAGGGGACTTTAACACCCCACTTTCACCGATGGACAGATCATCCAAAATGAAAATAAATAAGGAAACACAAGCTTTAAATGATACATTAAACAAGATGGACTTAATTGATATTTATAGGACATTCCATCCAAAAACAACAGAATACACATTTTTCTCAAGTGCTCATGGAACATTCTCCAGGATAGATCATATCTTGGGTCACAAATCAAGCCCTGGTAAATTTAAGAAAATTGAAATTGTATCAAGTATCTTTTCCTACCACAACACTATGAGACTAGATATCAATTACAGGAAAAGATCTGTAAAAAATACAAACACATGGAGGCTAAACAATATACTACTTAATAACGAAGTGATCACTGAAGAAATCAGAGGAAATTAAAAAATACCTACAAACAAATGACAATGGAGACACGACGACCCAAAACCTATGGGATGCAGCAAAAGCAGTTCTAAGAGGGAAGTTTATAGCAATACAATCCTACCTTAAGAAACAGGAAACATCTCGAATAAACAACATAACCTTGCACCTAAAGCAATTAGAGAAAGAAGAACAAAAAAACCCCAAAGTTAGCAGAAGGAAAAAAATCATAAAAATCAGATCAGAAATAAATGAAAAAGAAATGGAGGAAACGATAGCAAAGATCAATAAAACTAAAAGCTGGTTCTTTGAGAAGATAAACAAAATTGATAAACCATTAGCCAGACTGAACAAGAAAAAAAGGGAGAAGACTCAAATCAATAGAATTAGAAATGAAAAAGGAGAAGTAACAACTGACGCTGCAGAAATACAAAAGATCATGAGACATTACTACAAGCAACTCTATGCCAATAAAATGGACAACCTGGAAGAAATGGACAAATTCTTAGAAATGCACAACTGCCAAGACTGAATCAGGAAGAAATAGAAAATATGAACAGACCAATCACAAGCACTGAACTTCAAACTGTGATTAAAAATCTTCCAACAAAGAAAAGCCCAGGACCAGATGGCTTCACAAGCGAATTCTATCAAACATTTAGAGAAGAGCTAACACCTATCCTTCTCAAACTCTTCCAAATATAGCAGAGGGAGGAACACTCCCAAACTCATTCTACGAGGCCACCAGCACCCTGATAGCAAAACCAGACAAAGATGTCACAAAGAAAGAAAACTACAGGCCAATATCACTGATGAACATAGATGCAAAAATCCTCAACAAAATACTAGTAAACAGAATCCACAGCACATTAAACGGATCATACACCATGATCAAGTGGGGTTTATTCCAGGAATGCAAGGATTCTTCAATATACGCAAATCAATCACATGATACACCATATTAACAAATTGAAGGAGAAAAACCATATGATCATCTCAATAGATGCAGAGAAAGCTTTCGACAAAATTCAACACCCATTTATGATAAACACCCTCCAGAAAGTAGGCATAGAAGGAACTTGCCTCAACATAATAAAGGCCATATATGACAAACCCACAGCCAATATCGTCCTCAATGGTGAAAAACTGAAAGCATTTCCACTAAGATCAGGAACAAGACAAGGTTCCCCACTCTCACCACTCTTATCCAACATAGTTTTGGAAGTTTTAGCCACAGCAATCCGAGAAGAAAAGGAAATAAAAGGAATCCAAATCGGAAAAGAAGAAATAAAGCTGTCACTGTTTGCAGATGACATGATACTATACATAGAGAATCCTAAAGACGCTACCAGAAAACTACTAGAGCTAATCAATGAATTTGGTAAAGTAGCAGGATACAAAATTAATGCACAGAAATCTCTGGCATTCCTATACACTAATGATGAAAAATATGAAAGTGAAATCAAGAAAACACTCCCATTTACCATTGCAACAAAAAGAATAAAATATCTAGGAATAAACCTACCTAAGGAGACAAAAGACCTGTATGCAGAAAATTATAAGACACTGATGAAAGAAATTAAAGATGATACAAATAGATGGAGAGATATACCATGTTCTTGAATTGGAAGAATCAACATTGTGAAAATGACTCTACTATGCAAAGCAATCTACAGATTCAATGCAATCCCTGTCAAACTACCACTGGCATTTTTCGCAGAAATAAAACAAAAAATTTCACAATTTGTATGGAAACACAAAAGATCCCGAATAGCAAAAGCAATCTTGAGAACGAAAATTGGAGCTGGAGGAATCAGGCTCCCTGACTTCAGACTATACTACAAAGCTACAGTAATCAAGACAGTATGGTACTGGCACAAAAACAGAAAGATAGATCAATGGAACAGGATAGAAAGCCCATAGATAAACCCATGCACATATGGTCACCTTATCTTTGATAAAGGAGGCAGGAATGTACAGTGGAAAAAGGACAGCCTCTTCAATAAGTGGTGCTGGGAAAACTGGACAAGTACATTTAAAAGTATGAGATTAGATCACTCCCTAACACCATACACAAAAATAAGCTCAAAATGGATTAAAGACCTAAATATAAGGCCAGAAACTATCAAACTCTTAGAGGAAAACATAGGCAGGACACTCTATGACATAAATCACAGCAAGATCCTTTTTGACCCACTTCCTAGAGAAATAGAAATAAAAACAAAAATAAATAAAGGGGACCTAATGAAACTTCAAAGCTTTTGCACAGCAAAGGAAACCATAAGCAAGACGAAAAGACAATCCTCAGAATGGGAGAAAATATTTGCAAATGAAGCAACTGACAAAGGATTATTCTCCAAAATTTATAAGCAGCTCATGCAGCTCAATAACAAAAAAACAAACAACCCAATCCAAAAATGGGCCGAAGACCTAAATAGACATTTCTCCAAAGAAGATATACAGACTGCCAACAAACACATGAAAGAATGCTCAACATCACTAATCATTAGAGAAATGCAAATCAAAAGTACAATGAGATATCATCTCACACCAGTCAGAATGCCCATCATCAAAAAATCTAGAAACAATAAATGCTGAGAGGGTGTGGAGAAAAGGGAACACTCTTGCACTGTTGGTGGGAATGTAAATTGATACAGCCACTGTGGAGAACAGTATGGAGGTTCCTTAAAAAACTACAAATAGAACTACCATATGACCCAGCAATCCCACTATTGGTCATATACCCTGAGAAAACCATAATTCAAAAAGAGTCATGTACACAATGTTCACTGCAGCACTATTTACAATAGGCAGGACATGGAAGCCACCTAAGTGTCCATCGATAGCTGAATGGATAAAGAAGATGTGGTACATATGTATACAATGGAATATTACTCAGCCATAAAAAGAAACGAAATTGAGCTATTTGTAATGAGGTGGAAAGACCTAGAGTCTGTCATACAGAGTGAAGTAAGTCAGAAAGAGAGAGATAAATACCGTATGCTAACACATATATATGGAATTTAAGAAAAAGTCATGAAGAACCTAGGACTAAGACAGGAATAAAGACACAGACCTACTAGAGAATGGACTTGAGGATATGGGGAGGGTGAAGGGTAAGCTGTGACAAAGCAAGAGAGAGGAATGGACATATATACACTACCAAACGTAAGGTAGATAGCTAGTGGGAAGCAGCCGCACAGCACAGGGAGATTAGCTCGGTGGTTTGTGACCGCCTGTAGGGGTGGGATAGGGAGGGTGGGAGGGAGGGATACGCAAGAGGGAAGAGATATGGGAACATATGTATATATATAACTGATTCATTTTGTTGTAAAAAAGAAACTAACACACCGTTGTAAAGCAATTGTACTCCAATAAAGATGTTTGAAAAAAAAAAAAAAACCTAGGTTAAGAGAAAAGGTATCTAAGGTTTTAAAGAGATATCTGATTTAATGTTTTTAATAAACGACTGCTGCTAAGCATGAGGGGAACACACGTTCTGAGTTATGTTTTCAGCTAAGGTGATAGTCGTGAATCTCTCCTTTTCTCTTCAGTCCCTTGACCTTTGGTAATTATTTACAATGAAGCAGAATGAGCTAGATTGTAGTTACAGACATAGAGAATAATGACCCTCCTCAAAGAGAGCTCATAAACATAACTTTAACTACAGTAACAGTAGTTCTCCAACATTTTTTTCATATTTCAAGGACCCACTTGAGAGAGAAACTCATTTACACAGCTTGCATGGATTTATGAGTACAGACAGCTCAAGACCAACTGCTGTGAACATTGGTTCTCAACCTAGTGTGGTTCCCCCCACACCTGAGTAGGAGGTTGGCGGTGCTTACTGACATCTAATAAGTAGAGGCCAGGGATGCTGCCAAACATCCTACAATGCACAAGACAGCCCTCTACACTAAAGATTTATTGAGCCAAAAAGCCAAAAATGTCAGTAGTGCACAGGTTGAGAAACTACTTTAGAGATAAAATTACGTGTATCCTTTGTCTTCCACAGATTGCTGTTACTGGAAAACACTTGAAACAGTTCCAAGGTGTCATGACAATAGATACGGTCTCACAGAGGCCTTTGAACTGACCACCTAATGCATTCTTAAAATGTTACAATAATGAGAACTCTAATTTAATCTTTATATAGAAATGTGGTTTAAAAAAATCTATATGATGGAATATCATGCAGTTATTAAGCATAGTTTTTTAGGATGATTTTAAGTGGCATGTAAAAATACCCATCACCTGATAATTAGAAAGAACCAGTATTTTTTACAGTATGTTACAACCTTACTATATATATTTGCTGATACAGGCAAATTCATGGGTAATGTATATGCATGCAAGTATAAATAAAAATACATACTGGGCTGCCCTGGTGGCGCAGTGGTTGAGAGTCCGCCTGCTGATGCAGGGGACACGGGTTCGTGCCCCGGTCCGGGAAGATCCCACATGCCGCGGAGTGGCTGGGCCCGTGAGCCATGGCCGCTGAGCCTGCGCGTCCGGAGCCTGCGCTCCGCAACGGGAGAGGCCACAACAGTGAGAGGCCCGCATACCGAAAAAAAAATAATAATACATACTGAAAGTCTATTAGTGATATAATTTACAGGTAATTTTAATTACTTCTTTATACTTTTCAGATTTTTTTAAATAACTAAAGTAGGACTTTATTAAAGGGAAAATATTATTTAAAATTGAGAAGAAACTGTTTAATGTATGCTTCTGAAACTTTTGAAAGGTTCTGTAAAGACATATTTGGCTATTGCTATCACAGAAATCATGGTGAAAACAAGTTAAAGCAAAATTTTAAAAATATTTTGAAATGAATTACTTTATTTGCAAAAAAGTCAGCATTAAAATTGGAAAACACAAAATGCAAACAATTTATGGGTAAAAAATGAGAAACATCTGCTTTATTCATTCTCCATCATTCCCAGGAACATTTAAATGCAGGAAGTAAGATTATAAGATAGCATTTGAGAAAATAAAACCAACCAATAATGTTGAATATATGTAAAATCTCCTTTGGCTTTTAGGGCATCAAGTTTCAACTTCTTACCTAACTAGAAGTTATTTTCCTACTGCTCCACATAGCATAGAAGGGAGCATTATTTAATACACACACACACACACACACACACACACACACACACACACACACACAAAGGCTTTTGTAGCTAATTGTGCACACAAATGGAATCAGAAAAATGCTTGAGAAGCCTTTGACTCCAAGTAATTAGAGTCTTCAGACGGGCAGAGTGTCAGGAGTGATTTATCTAGTTTAATCGACTTCTACTGAGTTCTACCCTACTGTAATCCTAGAGAAATATTTCTTAAATAACACCTGCATAGAATGCAGATTTCTAAGCCTCCTCAGAAACTCAGCTTTAGAAGGCCTGGACCTGAGGCTTAGGAACCTGCATGGTTAATAGATACCTACAGGTGGTTCAGGACCCAAGGGACACCCCTCCCAGCCTCAGCTCTCTGCAGAGCTGTCTTTCTGAATCTCTCTCCTCCCCACTGCCCACCCCCAGCTCTGAGTTCCATTAGGCACTTCCCAAAAATATTCCTCCTTCTCTAATGTAAGAACTACAGGGAGTGCGCTATGGACCTTTCTCTTTTGCCAGGTACTGCAACTAGATAAGGGACAGGATAAGGAGACAGAAGAAAACTTCCTATCCTAAAGATGTAGAAGAGAAGAGACAAAACCACTCTGTGGTCTGCTTGGAGTGTTAAATCTTTGTACAGAAAAGATCAATCTAACCTACTGCTAGCAAATATTTTAAATCTTAACATGCTGAGAGCCTCACTCTTCTATGCTAGGCTAAGGAATTATTAGAAAAGTTTTCTTCTGAAATTTTAAGCATTATAGGTATCAGTCTTCAGGAAGTGATGGAAACCCCCAAAACGTGTCCATCTGAAGAGGATTCCTCTTCTTTTTTAATACAAACTACAGGAAATAAAGGTTTAAACAAATTCCAGATTTAACTTGATTGTATCTTCTTTCTCTCTCCCCCAACCAAGAAGATTCTCAACTTGTGAGGTATATCCCCCCAAAGAAGTGAGTGGAATGAAGTAGAGTGGTTTGTAAGATTTTCATAGTAATCAAAAGAGAGTATGTGTTATAGGATGAATATTTGTGCACCCTAAAATCATGAGTTGAAATCCTAATCCCTAAGGTGATGGTATTAGGATGCAGGCCTTGGGGAAATGGTAGGTTATGCGTATGAAGGCCCTCATGAATAGGGTTAGTTCCTTTATAAAAGAGAGCTCCCTTGCCCCTCCCAACATGTGAAGACCCAGCAAAAAGACAACTCGCTATGAGCCAGGAGGTGGGCCCTCATCAGAACTCAACCATACTGGCAACCTGATCTTAGGTTTCAGCCTCCAGAACTGTGAGGAATAGATTTCTGTTGTTTATAAGCCACCCAGTCTATGGTATTTGGTTATAGCAACCCAAACTAAGACATCAAAAGAAGGTATGGTTCAACCATTTTGAAAAACTCTCCTTGAAAGACAACAACTTGGACTGAAAAATGGAAGTAATTGGTTAAGTGATTAAGCACCAAAACTTTCATTCAGAAGATCCCAAAGTTAAAAAAACAGATTGGATTCAAAGTATATTCATTTCCCCACTTCATGTCCTCATGTAAATTGCTTCATCCATTTTACTGTCTCATGTAAACAAAAGTGTAATTAACTTTGCAACTGGAATATTTTTGTATTCCTTATAAGACTAAACACAGTGGTGAATAACTGGAGGCTTTTTGAGTATAAAACAAGGAAATACAAAATAAACACAAATTTTTGAAAAGCAAAAAAATCTTAAGCAATCTCTGACTCCTAGTCTCTTCCCAAAATGGATCAGAATATTTATATCAAACCTTGAAAATTCCCCTCTGGAAAAAAACCACTCAGAGCCAGAAACTGTCTAAAACCAGGAGCTGGCCATTATGGCAAGACAGATACCTAGGGAACTGGGCCCAGTATGTCCCCCAAAACAGCAAACATCCTGAGTTGGAGACACAGATCCCATACTTTTGACAAGAGGAAAAAATGTCTAAAAGTTTTAATTTGTAGTTATACTGGAAAACAGTAGGGGTAGGAGTTGGGTTGTGAATGAGAATAAAATTGTTTTTAGTGTCCCTTAATTGCCTCACATTTAAATATACTGTATTAATCAGCGTTCTCCAGAGAAACACAACCAGTAGGATGTGTATATAATATAAAGAGAGAGAAATTTGTCTGTAAGAATTGGCTCACATGATTGCGGAGGATGGAAAGTCCAAACTCTGCAGGACAGGCTGTCAGGTTGGGGACCCAGAGAAAAGCTGATGTTGCAGCTAAGACTGAGGCAGCCTGGAGGCAGAATTCCCTCTTCCTCAAGGCATCATCTTTTCTCCCTTATGGCCTTAAACTGATTGGATGAGGGCCACCCATATAATGGAGGGTAATCTGCTTTACTCAAAGGCTACTAATTTCAATGTTAATCTCATCTGAAAAATACTATCACAGTAACATCTAGACTGGTATGTTGTCAAGTATCTGGGTACTGTGGCCTAGCCAAGTTGACACATAAAATTAACTATCACCTATACCAATATTATATTCACATTTTGTGATCCTAATGATTTGACTAACATTAGGGAAAGTAATTAATATTTTGAATACCCATTTAAATTGTTTAACGAACAATCATATCTTTTCAATTTAACTCAAAATTTGGAAATGGTTAAAGTTTCATTTCAATACGAAAATATTTTACAGTGCCACATGCTTCACAAAGCAGCGATTATGGTCTCTCTGGTTCAGTGAAGTTTCAAGCTATTAACAGGTCCCTGCACTAAGAAAATAATTTTAAATTATTAAAATATTAGATGACTACTATGAAAAATATTTATTTACAGCTCAATTGCTGACCTTAGGCTGATAGTCACTAAACTTCTGAAATTTAAAATCCTCCTACTATGTAATTTGATTTAGTAGTTGCAAACTTGGCTTCACATTGTATTCACCTCAGATACTGAGGCCTGGGTCTCACCCCCAGAGGTTCTGATTTAATTGATCTGGTATGCGCACTGGGAATTGGGATTTTTCAAAGCTCCACAGATGAAGCTAATACACGACCAGAATTGAGAACCACTGCATGCATTATAGTTTATCAATCCAACCTAAGTGTGCATAGCCCATTATTAGTACAAGTTTATAGCAGTGTCTTAGCAAAGAAAAGAGAGTAGAAATACTTATCCATTCTACATTTAGTGTATAGATAACACAGATAAAAGTTTTTTTTTTCCAGATAATTTGCTCCAATAATACAAATGTATATTTTGAAAGTACTAGACACATTCATATTCATAAATAAAATTAGTCTGTGGTTTTCCTTTTTTCGCTTTATTTCTCAGAGCTTGGTATTAAAATAATATATTAGGAGATTTCCTTTTAAATTATTTAGTTAGTTAGTTAGTTTATGTGGGAAAATGAAGATGTAAACATATAGGAAAAAAGTCTTGGGGGATGAAAAATATAAGCCAGTATGCATAGGTTAAAGTATATAAACTTTAAAATGTTCTGCCAAGAAATAATGATAAATTTTAAGAAAATTTCTGAATTTGCTGAAGAGGGAGAAATTATTCTGGGGGAGAGGGGCATCTGGGAAGGGTGGGAGTGGCTGATTGAAAGACCCTACTTCCAAGATCAGAGAACTGCTGGAGCAAACACCTGGAGAAGAAAGAGTATTCCTGGCAAGACAAAGGCCAGGAGGAGGGACAGAGCCTGCCATGTTCCAGGAATAATGGGGAGGTGGAAGGCTGGAGTTGGGTGAGTGAGGGGAGATGAAGGCGTGGAGCCTGGATCCTCCAAGCCCTAACCCACCGCTGTCACCGCCTTCTCCAGGTCAACCCAAATCAAGACCTACTCGTAGGAAAATGTACAGATGCTGCTGGTGGGGAACAAGTGTGACACAGAGGATGTTGTTGGAACGCAACTGGCCTACCATCTTGGTGAGTGCCTAGTGAGGCTGGGGCTGGAATCCAGACAATTCACACTTTCTACAAACTGCCTTGATCCAAGAACCATTTGAGGTGGATATTAATAGATGTATAGGAGTTTACAATGCAGGAAGTTACTGATTCATTCTGACAACCTCATTGCCCAGCTGGGCCCCTGAGAGGGGTAGAGGAAGGGACCTGGGCTAAGGGATAGTGGGGTAGAGCTTTGTGGAGCACAGGGAAGGACCTGGGTTTGGGGAGTCCCTGGAGAGAACCAGGCTCTGCTTGGCAAAGTAAAACATTGGCAGGGGGTTGGGAATTGGAACTGGTGCTTGAAGAAAGGGTGATCTTACAGGCAGAGAAAACAGCTTGGGCAAAGGCCCAAAGTGGGAAAGATCCTGTGTGTTTTGGCAAATAATTTTACATGGCTGGAACATGAGGTTCACTTGGAGGAAATGTGCAGGTCCTGAACCACATGTTGAGGAGCTGAAACTCTTCTGAGGGCAATAGGGAGCCACAGAGGGTTGTGAGCAGGAGAGCGTATGGATGTATCTGAGCGTCAGAACTAGTGCACAGGGGTGGGCTAAATGGTGGATTTCGGGAAGAATTTCCTCTAACATTTATGCTTCGGAGTAACTGAAAGAATATCAGATTTTTATACGCTTAGAAGGTTTCATAGAGTTTGTGACTTTGTAGATGTGTATGTAATTTTTTTATTGTGTTAAACTGTTAGTCTTTAACCACTTACTCAATTTCTTAATGGCACTTGACTTCTTTAGGTTTTTATTTCTCTTCTCGGGTCTTTTTCACAATTTATATTTTTCTAAACTAAAATCATGTCTTCCATCTCAATTTTCAGATGTATTGACATAGATCTGCTGGTTATTAAACTAGTGTCTCTCAGCTTGAAACCCACCAATCTATTCTCTGCAACGTGATGCTGTAACTAGGATAGGCCAAATCCATTTCCCCTGTGCTGGCCAGCTCCCTGCAGGGCTGTGCCAATAAGGAGAGTTTCCTGGAGGGAAACTGCAAAGCTGGAGGAGACAATGGAAAAATGTCCCTTCTTTTCTTCCTGTTCCTGTCAGCATCACTTCTGCAATAGTTTTTTACCATAGCAACAACAGTTAGTTCCAGTTTGCAATTATTCCAAGTCTCCCAAACCAGGCTCAGTGTACCCCTTCAGACATACCAACACCAGTCTACTAGCATGCCAACTCAGATTTCTGGGTCTTCCTTGATGGGCCCTTCTTCTTCAAGCTTCTACATTTTACTAACCTCAGTTCTTCCCTTTGTCCCTCCATCCTCAGGGTGGTAATTTTTTCCTGTGTTTAATACCTCTATGATACTTCTATGACCTCTTTTCGATTCCAGTTCTTCAATATCTGGTTTACAATTCTTTATATTAAATTTTCTCTGTTAAAATAATTGTGGTTCTGTCTCCTGAATGGAAAACTACTCAGACTTATTCTCTTATAATTCTTTTCATTTCTTCAATATCTATGAATATATTACTATTGTCATTCTAGAGGCATTTTTTTCCTTTCATTTTTATTGTTTTTTTTTAATAAGACAGTATATTTTTTATTTTACATATATAATTTTACGTGAATAAATGGAATAATATAATGCATGTGAAGTTTTGGAGTAAATCTCTTCATTTTCATTTTGCTCACCCTTATTCCCTACCCCTCCTACTCTCTTTCACCCACAGCAGCCTTTCCCAATTCCCACCCATACCTCACATGGGCAAGGACCCAAATTAACTATCTCATATATATCTGTAATGTTCTCCATGTCCATATAATTATACACAAATATTCAGCTGTTTAACTCAGTTTTTTTATTGCTATATAAAATTAAGATAGTTACAATTTTATTTTTCAACATTCCTTTTTCAGTGGAAATTAACTTTGTTTCTAGTTTTTTCCCACTCCCCCTCCTACTCTCTTTGATAATTCCCTCATATTGAAATACCCTTGCAGTCCCCAATAAATATTCTTATTCATTATATATTTTGGGAGACACTGCTAGAGCTAGTTATAAATACCTTATTTAGACTTTCTGCTTCTATACTCATAAGAATGGTCAATAGGTTTTTTTTTCTTTTTTCATTTTTTTGTACTACAATTCACACATTTAACACAGTAGTGTTTGAAAATATGTTGACATTATAAATAAATTAGGGAGAGTTCCAGATTTTTCTGGGGCTATAACTAGTTTAAATAATATTGCAATTCTTTATTCCTTGAAAACTAGTAGAACCATCTGGTCCTCATTCCATTTCCAATGGTAGATTAAGCAATCCTTCAATCTTATCAACATTAATTGATTCATTCAAGATTTTCAATTCTTCTTTATTCCTTTGTTAGTTTATATCTTGCTAGTAAACAATTAATTTCATAATTTTTAAATTAGTTCCCATAGATTTATATTGTACTGTCTTAAGATCTCTTTAATAACTGTGGCTATGTAACTTTTCTCATTTACTGTCTCATTTTTTCTTTGAATTTCTGAGAGATTTGTCTACTTTACTGACCTCTTCAAACAGCAAACTTTTGAATTGACTTACTCTTTCTACTTTATTTTCTTTGTTTTTTATTTCATTCATTTCTACTTTTACCTTTATTGGCAACTTCCTTCTATTTTTCTTTGGATGTGTGTGTGTGTGTTTCTAGTTTAAGTGAGTTTCTTTGCTGGACTTTAATAGGAAGAATTTTTTTCTTCCTTATTTGGTAGATCATTTATGATTTCTCAATTGATTTCCTTTTTTTAATCAAAGGATTATTTAGAAAAATAATTATTAACTTTCAGGTGGTTAATATTTCAATGACATTTTACTTATTTCTAACTTTATGTGAATATGATCAGAAAATTGCTTAGTAAAACTTTCCATACTTTCAAATGCTTTTTTTGTAGCCAATATATGATTAATTTTAACCAATTCATAGAAAAATGAAAAAAGTCATAATATCTAGGGACTTAGGGATCTTATATATTTACTAAGCCAAGTTTTTAAAAAAACTTAATTAAATTTCCTTGCTTATTTTTGTCTAGTAGTCATGTCTAATTCTCAAAAAGACTGAAATAAAATTCTCCTAATATAATTATGTTTTCTAAACTTATCCTTGTATTCCTAATATATTGATTTTTATCTTTAGCTACTATTTAGGGGTTTTCTAGCTTTACTCTTACATTTATCATAAACTGCATCTTTCATTATGATGTAATGTCCATCTTTACCCTTACTTATTGCTTTTATAGATAAATTATACCCTTTCTCATATTCATACAGCCATTCTTGATTTACTTGTCCTATGTGTGCCTGCCATCTCTTTGCTCTTCGCCTTATCACTTATTTTTTTTCTTTGAAAAGTCATATGTCAGTTTTCATTTTTGAGCCAATCTATTTTCCAATGAGTGAATTCAATTCATTCATATATAGCATAATGACGAATATCAATATATGTATTTTATTCCTTCCATCAAACTTTGTCTTATTTTGTATTGTGTTCTTGTTTTCCTTTTCCTTAATTTTGCTGATTTAACTAATTATTTCATTTTATTTATCTACATATTTCATTTTGTTTGTTTTGTTCTTTTTAAATGTCATTTAATTAGGTTACTATACTTTTATCAGTTCCCTTCCTTTCTCCTAGCATCATAATTAGAAGCATATTTTTGTACTACTATTTGAAAGGAAAAAAAAAAAAACTACCTATTGAAAGGAAAAAAACTACCTATTTTCTCCACAAACTTTTTTTTCCATAACTTCCTACTTGCTACACCTCAATAATATGGAACTCTTAGAAAACATTTTTTTTAACCCTTTTCATTGCTATTTTTTTCTGGATTAGTATAGTATTCCCTGCAGCTTGTCCCCTCCATTTCAAGGATCTTTATTTCACCTTATATTACTCATTCCCAATCCATAAAATTCAGTGTAACTATGTACATATATATACTTTTAAGTTCATTATCTAACACTTGTTTCCTCTGTTCATCCCCTTCACCCAGGATGGGAAGGATGTTTCGATTCATTTGTTGTTTAATTAGAGCTATTCTCATGTGAGCAGGTTGCCTCACATGATTTATATGGGTGATGCACAGCCTGAATATTTTTATATTCTCAAATATCTTTTTTCCAGTTTTATTGAGATATCATCGACATACAATACTGTATAAGTTTAAGGCATAAAGTATAATAACTTGACACGCATGTATTGCAAAATGATTGCCACAGTAAGTTGACATCCATCACCTCATATAGTAACACACCAAAATAACTTTTCCTTGTGATGAGAACTTTAAGCAAGTTTCAAATATACTACACAGCAGTGTTAACTACTGTCATGTTGTACACGACATCCCCAGTGCTTATTTATCTTATACCTGTAAGTTTATACCTTTTGACAACCTTCACCTATTTTCCTCACCCCTCACCCCCTGCCTCTGACAACCACAAATCTGATCTCTTTTTCTTGAGTTTGGTTTTTTTTTTAAAGATTCTACGATATTGTGATTTACAATAAGAAATGTATATGTTTGGTTTTTAACCCTGCTCTGGCACTGAGCTCTTAAAACCCTTGGAATTTCCTAAGTAATGAGAGCAAAATAAAGATGTCTTTTGTTCCGTTAATGAGGTGGCTTTGGTCCACACAGAAAGATGGGGGTTGATCCCAGGAGAGCCAACCTTGTGGTTAGAGGGTTGGAAATTTCAGTCCCAACTCCCAGACTTCCAGGGAGGGGAGAGGGTCTGGAGGTTGAATTGAATTGATCACTGAAGGCCAATGATTTAATCAGTCATGCCTACACAATGAAGACTCCATAAAAATCCAACAGGACTGGGTTCAGGGAGTGTCTGGGTGGGTAAAGGTTTTTATCATGAATGGATGTTGAATTTTGTCAAATGCTTTTTCTGCCTCTATTGAGATGATCATATAAATTTTATTCTATTAATGTGATATATCACATTTATTAATTTGTGTAGGTTGAACCATCTTTGCATCCCAGGAATGAATCCCACTTGATTGTGGTGCATGATCCTTTTAAGTGCTGCTGAATTTGGTGTGTTAGTCTTTTTTGAGAATTTTTGCATCATCATTTTCTTCAATTCATCTACAGAACAATTTGCTTCAAAAAACTGCTTTAAAGTTCTAGAGAGTCTTTTTTCTTCTGTACTTGAATCATACTAAAGCTTTTGCTTGTTTGTTTATTACTCGAATTGTTTTCTGTCATCTCCAGCAATTCTATTTCTCTGGATGCCTGGTTTTTATCTCAGCCATTGGAGGTTTCTTTCCACTATTTGAGCTTCTCCTCAGTGTCTTAGGGTCAGACTGACATGGTTTGGGGTCCATGTTGGTCTTAGCCCAAGTCTTAGGCTGGCTCTGCCTGTCAGACCTCTCCCATGGCCCAAAGCTCACATGCAGTCTGCTGCTAGCCATCTCCAGATGTTCTGAAGGAGAAGATGGATTAATCTTCAGGGTAGAAGAAACATGAGAAATGCTCATATGAAGTTACCATTTCTACTCACTGAATCTCTTTTTGAATTTATTTTATTAGATTAACTAACAATTCATCCATTGTTTGTTTTTTGAATAAACAGATCTTAAATATGTTTATTATTTGCCTTCTTTGCTTCTAATTTTTCGTATTATCTTTATTGGTTCTCTCCTGCTCTCCATGTTTTATTGTCTTTTTAAATACTCTTCAATTGAAGGATTTATTTTCATTTCTTCTTGTTTATAATGCAATCATGATTCTATGATTTGGGGAGAGAGACAAACTTCAATCTTTCTAACTAACTAACTTTAGTTGATCTCATAGATCATAATATACCATTTTTCTTAATTTTTAAGTTTTAGATATTTTTGCCATTTTGATAGAATGTTTTTATTATCTATTTTCTGGGCTTTTTCTAAGTCTATTATTAATTTTAATGTTACTGTAATGAGGTCAATGAATTGTGCTTTACTATTATTAATTTGCTCATTCTACTGAGATTTGTATTGTGGTCCCAAATTTGATCAAATTTTGATATGTCCTGGGGACATTAGAGGAATCCTGCATCAGGCAGAAATGGGTTGTCGCTAATACCCTGCCATGCTCAGTCACTGCCTTGCAGCAGTCTAGGGATAGCTTGGCCTCAGATTCACAGGGGTGGTAGCTCAAAACTGTCAGTCAATTTTGCTCCCACAGCAGCTTCTCACATATGCGATCTGAATGGCACATCTCCATGACCACCATACACCACCAAAGCTTAATTGAAACATAAATTTTAACACCACACCTTTAGACATTTTAAGATGCAAAATGTCTCTGAATAAGGGTAAAAATATCAGCAATAAATAAGTTTATTTTGTTCCTTCCCTATAAAGTTTTTGTACCCACCCCTTTACAGACATAGGTGATTTTTGTATTAAGTTGGACATGAACTTGGGAGATTATTCTTTGGCTGAGCCTTATAAATTCTTTGTTAAAGCCTCTCTCGGGTATAAGGCATATCCAGAGTAGAACATTACCTAACCTTCAAGTGTACAGGGACAGTTAAAGAGAGTTGATTGCTAAAGAAGAATCACAGGACCCAAACTGGCAATACGTTCAAGTCTACAGTAAAGGACACAATACAACAACAGCATAAAGCACAGATATGCATCACAGCCAAAGGTTATCACCAAAGCCTGTTCCAAAGGCTACTTGGAACAAGGTATCCAGGCAGGCCAGGCAGGGGCTCCAATTTTTCTTCCTCTAAGGGCCATAGCAGAAGTCTTTTTATTCTCAGATCAGGTAATATCAGTATGTACATGGAACACCTCCAAACCAGGGAGCCCAAAGGGTGTCTTATCCTGGGTTCCATATATTCTGCTGATCATGTAAGCACATTCTTGATACATAACCAGCCATAATAGCAGAGATTTATAGGGGTCTCACTGAGGCCAGATGCAAACCATCAGTCTCAATGTTATTAATAAATAATGTTGACACACTGGTACAATTCTTCTCAGACCCATGGTTACAAAGCAACATTCAAATAAATATTTTCCAATTCTACAACCATTAAAGACCGTGTTTTGGAAAAACATTTAACTATTTGAGGAAAAGGTTCACAGTATGAAAATACACAAGAAAATCACTGTAGCTATAGAATTTTTAAATGACATTATTGACTCAGGAATAATTAAAAAGTTGAGGAAAGAATTGCTTCTCACCATGTACACTGAAAACAATTAAGAACTAAGAAGATCTGGCCCTTGACTCCACAGAAATACCTTGGCTTGCCAGCCTGTTCTATTTTATTTTTCACTGCTAGTCCACCAATCTGGCCTATACGGTATGGAAGAAATATACGCTGACAAGAGTGAGAATGAAAGGTTTCTGTTCTAGGAAAAGACTGTTCTTTTGCCATAGAAACAAGGAGGCATTGATCGAAGTGATTAATAACAGTTTCACACCACTGCACATGCCTCTATGCTTTGTACAGAGAGACTGTATCCTACAAGCACAGCTCCCTCATGATTAGCAAGGAATAAAATCAGCTTTCTTTTTAAGATCCTGAGTGGCAGCCTCTTCCTTCAACAGGTGGCTCCTGTTATGTATATTAGAAGAGAGAAGAGTGGGTTAGCAAGGGGAGAAAGAGAGGGAGGAAGGAAGGAAGGAAGGAAGGAAAAGAAAGAAAGAAAATAGGACTTTAAAGTAAAAAGTAGTGAGAAGCATTAAGGAAATTAACTACCTTACAGGCAAAACAGACTTTCTGGAACCAAAATTATGATTTCTGAATTTTAAAAGTAAACAGACTAAATAGGAAATAGAGTGAATACAATGTAAAACTATAGTACTGATGTATACAGGTTAAACATGCAAACAGCCCACAAAACCAAGCAAGTAAACAAAGAAACTGAAAAAAAGTGTTGGAAGCTAAATCTTATGATTATCCTTTTCTGGAAGAAGTAAAAGAAATGGAAAGAAGAGAGACAATAATTTTTAAAATGAGAGAAGATTCTGGTTAGACATAGGAGAATGAAAACATGTCTACTCCCACCAAAAACCCCACTAAAGAGACAGTAAAGGGTTTTCTTTTTACATCATCCACTTATAAAGACAAAGTGAACAAGGGAAGTAACAACAAATAAGAAATTCAGCAAGATTTTAGAAGCTGAGTATCAGATGGATGAGGATAAATGACAAGAAAAAAAATAAAGCTGAATCTACAGGAGGAAAGCAACCACAAAGTAATCTGATTCATATTTGAGTTTTAACACTAAGTATATATTTATAATTTAAAATTTTTTTTTAATTATTTTAAAAGCATACAACTAAGTTTCTTTAGATACAAGAGTAGAATTAGCAAGAAATATGCCTATGTCATCAAGGGTTATACTTGTACATCATAGGGACTATTCCACTTTACGTATCTTAAACACAGTATTATGTGTTCAATAAGCAATGCAAGAAATTGTATCATTCCTAAGCACAAAGAGTTATGATACACAGCTCTAACATGAGCGAACCCCAAACAGAAGTTGGCCTCATTTTCTTAGTTTCCATTCTTAATTCACACACATTAGTGCACTGAGGGTTTAACTTTTTATTGCATACATTTCCTTATTAAGAATTATAAAGATGATCACCAGTTCATCTTAAGCTACTTATACAGTAACCAGTAAAAACATTCCTTAAGAAATATTTAAAGCTTTGTACAAAGATTTATATGCAATTTTCATTGCAATGTTATGTATCATAATAAAAATTGGTGAAAATATTCATTTAGAAGGTACTGATTGATTAAGTTATGATAATCTTTTTGTAGAATATTAAACAGTTATTTAAAATGATATCATAGGAAAATGACATGGAAAATGGTCATGATGTATGATTACAAAATAATATGACCCTAATTTAGTTTTATTGAATGCACATACTATATATTTCTGTGTGTGTTACTGAATATACATATATGCATGTACTTTATGTATATATATTCATTTAGAGAGAGGGAGAGACAGAGAAAAATGAAGAGAATACAGTAAAATGCTTAACGCTGAGGGTGAAAGAAGTGGCAAAAACTATAGCAAAATCAACAAATTAGCCCTTTAAGAAAAAAATATGCTATTGAGAAATTCTTTGACCTTTGAGCATACTGATTCCTCCTTTCTCCCTATCCTTTAAGCCACTGAAGCTTAATGAAAGCACTAAAGGGAAGAAGCTAAATTCTTCCCTACACAGTTTATATTTCACGAGTCCTCATTTCAATTTATCTTCTTCAGTGTAATTTCTAAATTTCTTTGCCCCTTGCATAATACTCACCTGTCAAAGCTTCATGTTGCTTTCACCATACCTGTCACCAAACTGATGTTAATAAATGACTAAATCTGGTGGTACCAATAAAACTGCCTTATGATCAGCCCCACCTTGACCCCTAAGCCCAGTCTGGTGATCCTGTTACACTTGTTTAGCCAGCATGACCCCTATCCCTGCACCATGATCATTTCAACCTTCCCACTCTCCTTAAACTACCAACCTCATCACTTCTTCCTTTTCATAAATTGACCTCATCAGACAGCAACCCCCTCACCTTGTGGCCACCAAATTTACAAGTACACCTGTACCTATATTCAACCTTTCCTCCATTCTCCATTCATAAGAGAGGAATTGTCCTATCAAAATTCAGTTTCTGCCCAGTGCTCCAGCTTCCTTCCCCTCCCACCATATATCAGATCCTGATAAATTTATTATCCCTCTCATATTATTTAAGAATAAACTATTCCACTTAACCCCACATTCTTCTCCAGACACCACTTCATAATTCTTTTTAGAGTCAGATAGTGTGTTAAGCATTTTTAACTTAGAGTATCTTAGTTACCCCTCTCAACAACTCATTGCCCAGATTGGCAACTGGAACTTATTTTAAAAAAAAAAACGATAATTTTCAAAAAGTGTTAAAACCATGATTCCCATACAAATATAAAATAAACATGTCAATGTCTACTCAACTCAATTAATGAGAGGATAAGACAGAAGTCCAAAACCCCACAAATTTATAGGGAGTGGAGGAATGGTGACATGAATTTTGAAATGGATTGAAAATGTACTTTTTTGACAGTAAGAGAGAGAAATAGATTGGCTCTCTACTAGACTGAATTTATTTGCATATTTATAAACAAGAATTATTTGTATTACTATCAGTGCTCTACAAGTAAACTTTTATTGCTAACAGAGCTGTAAAATAGACTAGTCAGTGACAAAAGTGCATATCCCTACAGAATCAGCTAATTTCCAGCATTTCTGTGAAAGATATTCAGGAAAATTTTTTGCTAATTGCAAAGTCTTAAAATTTTTCCTACATAGAGATTAGAAGTCATATAAATAATAATTGGAAAATCTAGGATTTAAACCCTAGCCTGAAAAACTTATGCTATTACCCTCTATCTTTCTTTTTTTCTTTCTCTTCTTCAAATTTCCTTAATGAGTTATCCTCAGATGCTCTCTCCATGAATTATCCATCTCTAACTGAATACTCAAACTCAAACTGATTTCTGCCTTTACTATTCATTCTACTGAAATATCCTCATTTAGGTCATGAATAAATTCTGTATCCCCAGAGCCAGTCACCATTCACTTAGTCGTTATTTAATATCAGAAACATCAGACAATATTGAGCATGCACTCCTTTTGAAACACTTTTTAAATTTCCCTTCCATCTTGACACCCTCTCCTAGTTTTAGTCCACCTTACCCCACTCCTGTTCAGGCTACTTTGCCTGTTATCCTCTTCTAGTCATCATTTAAATAAATGAGGCTCTTCAAGGAGCTGTTCTTCCCTTTATTTATTTTTTTAAATTTTTATTGGAGTATAGTTGTTTTACAATGTTGTGTTATTTTCTACAGTACAGCAAAGTGAATCAGCTATACCTATAAATATATCCCCTCTTTTTTGGATTTCCTTCCGATTTAGGTCACCACAGAGCACTGAGTAGAGTTCCCTGTGCTATACAGTAGGTTCGCATTAGTTATCTATTTTATACATAGAATCAATAGTGTATACATGTCAATCTCCCAATTCATCCCCCCCCTTTCCCCCTTATGTTTGTTCTCTACATCTGTGTCTCTATTTCTGCTTTGTAAATAAGATCATCTTTACCAATTTTTTCAGATTCCACATATATGTGTTAATATATGATATTTGTTTTGTCTTTCTGACATACTTCACTCTGTATGACAGTCTCTAGGTCCATCCACATCTCTTCAAATGACCCAATATCATTCCTTTATATGGCAGAGTAATATTTCATTGTATATATGTACCACATCTTCTTTATCCATTCCTCTATTGATGGACATTTAGGTTGTTTCTATGTCCTGGCTATTGTAAATAGTGCTACAATGAACATTGTGGTACATGACTCTTTTTGTATTATGGTTTTCTCTGGGTATATGTCCAGTAGTGGGATTGCTGGGTCATATAATAGGTCTATTTTTAGTTTTTTAAGGAACCTCCACACTGCTTTCCATAGTGGCTGTATCAATTTACATCCACAGTGCAAGAGGGTTCCCTTTTCTCCACACTTTCTTCAGAATTTATTGTTTGTAGTTTTGTGATAATGGCCATTCTGACCAGTGTGAGATGATATCTCATTGTAGTTTTGATTTGCATTTCTCTAATGATTAGTGATGTTGAGCGTTTTTCATGTATTTTTTGTCCATCTGTTATGTTTTCTTTGGAGAAATGTCTATTTAGGTCTTCCACCCATTTTTTGATTGGGTTGTTTGTTTTTTTGATATTGAGCTGCATGAGCTGTTTGTATATTTTGGAGATTAATCCTTTGTCAGTTGCTTCGTTGGCAAATATTTTCTCCCATTCTGAGGCTTGTCTTTTCATCTTGTTTATGGTTTCCTTTGCTGTGCAGAAGCTTTTAAGTTTAATTAGGTCCCATTTGTTTATTTTTGTTTTTATTTTCATTACTCTAGGAGGTGGGTCAAAAAAGATCTTGCTGTGATTTATGTCAAAGAGTGTTCTGCTTATGTTTTTCTCTAAGAGTTTTATAGTGTCTGGCATCACATTTAGGTCTTTAATCCATTTTGAGAATGTACAATGGAGCAAAGACAGCCTCTTCAATAAGTGGTGCTGGGAAAACTAGACAGCTATGTGTAAAAGAATGAAATTAGAACACTCCCTAACACCATACACAAAAATAAACTCAAAATGGATTAAAGACCTAAATGTATGTCCTTCCCTTTAGAATCTACATTGTCTGTGTGGGCTATTTTGTTCTTCCCAATAATCATATATTTCATAATATATCCAAAATTTGCCTCTGGCATTCCAGTATCACATATCAAATTTTTAAATGGTTATACCCACTGGGTGTTCATTCAACATATACCTTTTGAAAATTTGCTATACGCCACAGACTTTAATACACGCTTGGGCACCATCCAGTCATAGGATTTCTCACAGGTATTTCACTCTCAATAACTGAACTTAACTCAAGTTTGTGTTTCCTCCAGTTTCCCTTCACTGTAAACAGAATCTCTATCAATAGTGTTGCTTAAAGCAGAAAACTACAAGGCATTTTTGACCCTTCCCTCTCCCTGTACTTCTACATCATAACAAGTCCTATTCATTCTACCTCATAAGTTTGTCTCAAATTAATACAGTGCACCTCATTCCTATTCCCATCCCAAGTGAAAATTAGGGATATCTCTTAAAACAAAATCTGGTCATTGTCACTTGCTTAATTCAAATGCTTCCATAGAACCCCATCTCTCTTAAAATTAGGTCTCAAATCCTTAAATCGATCCTCTAGGTGCTCCTCTTTTTCCTCTGTCTCCATTATTTTTTCTTCAGTCCTAAAATGTGAGGCTCTGTCTCTTTTGCCTGAAGGTTTCCCCAAAGACTGTTTCCTCTGCCTAAAACACCCTTTTACCTAATTTTGTATTTGCAAGTTCCTAATCAACTTCCAGGCCTCAGCTTAAGTTTTATCTTTTCAGGGAGACTTCCTATGAACTGAGAGTTTACATTGTGTATTCCTGCTTTATTTGACATTTCCCCTTGTATTACTCTTTAAATATCTGATTATTTGTCCAAAGTTTATCTTTCAGGGACCATGTTCATATTGTGTAGTGAAGCACTTCAGCACTTCATATCCTTGGCACATAGTAGGGGCTTTCTACTTATTGACTAGATGAGTGATGCTTATATAGAAGCTGCCTATGACACACACACACACAAAAGTCAGAACTGGGAGAATGGGAGAACTGAATGACAACACTTAAAATTTTTGTGGGCCTATGTAAAGTTGTGTTGCCACATTTCTGATCATTTCCCTGCCTTTTATAATGAATGCGGGCATGATCTTTTGGGACACACACTCATACACACATACACACACATTTAACTCTACTACCAATATAGAATGTAATTTGCACAGTTTTAGAATCTTGAAATAAAAGTAGTCTAAATAGACAGTATACAATTTATATTCAAATTTATTTATTATATATTAAGATTTATATACAATAAATTTTACTAACTCTTACTTGAAAGACAGGCACCTTAGCAAGTATTCTAAAAGGAAAGTGATTATCTTTGGTGAACACTTGCCAAATTTCAAAGTGTTTGGAAATAATTTGCACACAAGTTTCCTTGGAGTACATTTTGCAAACAGTCTTATATGTACACTTAAAAGTAGTAGTACCTTATGTAACTAACTGATGGGTGCTTTTGCCTGAAGCACTGCCTGAAATTTTTTTAAGCTCAAATCTCAAGATATAGTAACCATAATTTAGTTTAAGAAAAAGAACTTTGGATTCTTAAAAGTTAACAAATTATCAAAGATAACAAATTATCCATTTGTCCATTAATGAGATTTACAGCAACTTTCTGAAGAGTATCTTGGTGTGCCCATAAGTACCCCTTTGGCTCTCCACAAAGCAAAGATATCATGGTCTTCTCTTCAGGCATATATTCTTCTTAGAGTCCTCAGCCTCCATATAATGTGTTTATTGTACACTCTTCTGTGGGCCCACTAGGCCTCTGGACTTATTATAGCATATGTCACACTGCACTACAAATGCCTGCTTATTTTTCTGTTTTCCCCAGTTGTTAATAACTTTCAGTGAAGACAGAGTCAATTTCTGTCTTCTTTACAATTGCATTTTAATTTTCTAGAACAGAAAAGTGACACAGTACAGGTGCTCAGTAAAATTGGATGAATGGACCTAATGAACAAGAGATAATGTGACACAACTTCATGAATAAATATTAAATTGAATTGACCAATTAAAATATATTTATACAATAACTTATATGGTCTATGTCAAGAAAAATAGTAGCAGATAAAATGGGTAGTTTGAATGGTTTTATGTACATGCTATATAAAAAATGAATCAATTTAATAAATTATGATTTTTGCATGGCAGACTCAGATTTTAGGCATAATCTAATATACTGATGATAGATATTTTAAAAGCTAAGTGAAGGCTTAAAGGATTTCAGTTTTATTCCCTTTGTTTTAATAAAGGAAATCATTTGTTTTTACTAGATATTGGAATGCTATCATGTTGTGCCAAGAATCTGGTCTTAAAGTTGATGAAAAGGAGCAAATTAAAGGTTATAGCCCATAGATCACAATAACATTTATAATGAAAAATATCCTAATTTCAAACAGAGACCTATGACCATTTTTATAAAGATGGGCATTGTGGCTGAAACTACCTCTTCCAGGAATTTTAGCCAACTAAATAATTCACTATGTAGTTTTTCAGAAATTTATTATTGTAAGAAAGATTTTTGAAATGTAGTCAAATAACCTGAATAGAGCTAGTTAGAGTCAGAAATTTTAATGTTTATTTTATTAACCCTTTGAGGCAGGGGAAGTATCTCCTTAGCAATGGTTACATTTTCAGATGAGCCAAATGGGAAATCTTGGTGTAGTTAGAATCAAAGCTCTATTAACAATTTTGATATGTGCTACACAAATGAACCTTGAAAACATTATGCTAAGTGAAATAAGCCAGACACCAAAGGACAAATAATATGTGATTCCAGTTATATGAGATAGCTAGAATAGTCAAATTCATAAAGATAGAAAGTAGAAACCAGATTGGGAAACAGAGTACTGGGGAGTTATTTAATGGATACAAAGTTTCGGTTTGGATGATTAGAAAGTTCTGCAGAGGGATAGTGGCGATAGTTATATAACAATGTGACTGTCCTTAATGCCACTGAATTGTACAATTAAAAGTGGTAAATTTTGTGCAATGTCTATTTTACCATAATAAAAAATAATTTTTTAAATTCCATTATCACATACTAAGAAATTGAACTACTCATTTTATAACTGGCCTGTTCACAGCCAACATCAGATCCAGAATTCTCTCCTGGGATGGTTAGAATGGACAAGGGCAGCCAGAATTAGAGGCGAAATCATTCTGGCTTATTAAAGGAAGTCATTGGTACCACAGTTTGTTGATTAGTTGTTTGGTTGATTGATTCTCCTAAACATTTGAACCATTGGCTAGATCTTTTCTCTTTTTAACTAGACACAGTGCCCACTGGTTGATGAATTCTTTCAAAAATTTGAGCATAGGGCTTCCCTGGTGGTGCAGTGGTTGAGAGTCAGCCTGCCGATGCAGGGAACACGGGTTCGTGTCCCGGTCCGGGAAGATCCCACATGCCGCGGAGCGGCTAGGCCCGTGAGCCATGGCCGCTGAGCCTGTGCGTCTGGAGCCTGTGCTCCGCAACGGGAGAGGCCACAACAATGACAGGCCTGCACACCGCAAAAAAAAAAAAAAAAAAAAAAATTTGAGCATAGCTTCTAGGAAGAAATAATAAAGGTAAGGCAGGGATGAAAAGAGCAACTAATGAATAAGTCAAGGAATCAGAGGGCAGAAAATGGTTAGTATGGTCCAAGGGTGTGTGATGTCTAACCACGTAGATCAGGGAAAGAAGACCGAGAGTTTTGATCTAGTTAGTCTGGAGCTGACCGGATGTTCAATAGAATAATAATGATAAATTTTCAACTCATTAAATACAAAATAAAAATCAATTAATGTGGTCAAGGTATAAACCCCTTACTTTTCTCTTCCAATTTAACCTGCTCTCTGAAATTTTCCTCTTTTCATGCCTTGTGTCTTCTATGGTCAGAGACCCATTTAGCTGATCTTTTAAGGCTATAAATTACTAAGAGTGTCTATTGCACTCTTGCCCTCCAAAAACTGAATCTCCATGTGTTCACTAGTCTCACCTTTTTTGCTTGAATCAGACACTTACGGGAGTTCTTCAAAGCATAATAAGGCCTTATTATTTCTTTCTATCTTGAGAATATTTTTTAATCCTGAGTATAGGAAATACAGTTGAGCCATTTTTTTCAATTTCTAAAAGGATAAAAAGCTAGTACTCTTGACAATGACAAACTCTTCACAAACATTAAGAATGATTCCTGCGTTCAAACTGAAAATCCATCACTTTTCAGCAATCTTATCATAGAAAAAAATGTTTAAGATTCTCTGAGCCTCAGTTTCATCTGCAAAATGGTAAGAATTACAACTACAAAACATAATTATTTTTCTCTTCCTGCAGATAAACTGACATCAAATGTCAAAGGAGATGAGTTACCCAAGAAAATAAATTGAGAAAACAATTCAGTGAATGTAAAATTTTAATAGGTATGGGTTTTCTGCACTGTTTTGGTAATGTTCAAATATGTCTTTTTAGGAAAACTGTGAAATTTCATTAAAAATAGGGTTGATCACAGCTCTGACCTATAATTAATAATAATAATTATCCTATCCATAGGTTCTAACATTATTTGTAGTAAACTTTAGTAGGAATTTCAAGATGAAACCTAAGCCTAGATCTTCATGTTCTATCAAAATTTTACCTTATTTGTCAAATGGAAAGATATCTCAAATAGGTATCAATTTCCTTTTTTAATTTATTACTATGGAAAATTTCAAAAACACACACATAAAGAAAGAGTACAATGAACTATCATGTACACATTGCCCATCTTCAGCAACCACCAAATCAACCATGTTATCACTACTATGCCCCCCAAATTAATATTAATTTCTTACTATTTTCAAATTTCTAAACAATGTTTAAATTTTCCCAATAGTCATATATTTACAGCTTGCTTGAAACAGGATCTTACTAAGGCCCATAGATTTTACTACGTTGTTACATCTCATCTCCTTTCATCTATATACTAGCTCACAGTCTGCCTCTCTTTTTTCCCTTGAAAGTTTATTTGTTGACCAACTAGGCACTTCTTGTTGTAGAGGTTTTTCAGTTAGATTTGGCATGCCACTCATAATCAATTTACTTTTATTTAGAATACTAGAAATTTTCTTCATTACATTCTCCTCAAATGCCAATATTAAATGAAGGTAAACTTGTACTTCAGTCACATATGTGACTATGTATTTAAATTTCATTATATTTCTTAGTATATGTAGAACAGGGATCTTCAGGCCTCATTGACCAGAAAGTAAAAACATAAGGCCACATTCCACTAATATTCAAACAACAATAATTTGGAGTACCCACAATCTAAATGCAAAAAAATGATTCATCTTTACAATATCTTCTAGATGTTTCTAGAGTCCTTGAATATGCTTTCCCCTTGTACTTAAGAACAGGAGCCGCTCAGCCTCATTTGTTCCAGACTTTTCTAAAGACATGACAAAAACTATTGTCTCTTGTTTTCAACAGCTGTGGGACTACTGACCTCTCGCAAGATGCTGCTGCTCCCACCATGCTGTTCTCCAAATGTACCATTGTACCATTATACTGTTGGATGGGGAGAAAGTAATGCTCTCCTTTTTATTGCTTAATCCCTTGGCATGCAGCAGCAGTTCAGAGACAAAGCTGCAACTTTAACAAAATTGTACTGAATTTTCTGCTATAAAGGAAGCCAGACAACGTAAAGAATAACTTAAATTGTTACCACATATGATTATTCTTAGAGCTTACAGGTCGTTATGTCCTTGGATTTCTTTAAAGACCTTCCCTGTCTACTTTTGAGTCTATTTCCAATAGGTTTGACCCCTACCTTACACCATATACAAAATTAATTTGATGTGGTACATATAACTAAACATAAAAGCTAAAACTATGAAGATTTTTAAAGAAAATATATAGACTTTTTGCACACTTGCAATAATAAACTTGCAAGGAATTCTTAAAGAGAACATAAGCAAAACTGTTGAAGAAAAAAGATAAGTTGGACCTCATAAAACTTACAAATTTCCATTCATAAGAAAATAATACTGTAGGGACTTCCCTGATGGTGCAGTGGTTAAGAATCTGCCTGCCAATGCAGGGGACACGAGTTCAAGCCCTGGTCCGGGAAGATCCCACATGCCGCGGAGCAACTAAGCCCGTGTGCCACAACTACTGAGCCTGCGCTCTAGAGCCCGTGAGCCACAACTACTGAAGCCTACATGACTAGAGCCCATGCTCCACAACAAGAGAAGCCACCTCCATGAGAAGCCCGTGCACCGCAACAAAGAGTAGCCCCCGCTCGCTACAACTAGAGAAAGCCCGTGCACAGCATCGAAGACCTAATGCAGACAAAAATAAATTAATTAATTAACTAAAAAAAAAGAAAAGAATACTGTTAAGAAAATTAAAAAGCCAGTCACAAACTGGAAGGAAACATATGCAGTATAGATATCTGGCAAAGGAATTTATCCAAAATATGTAAGAAATTCCTATAACTTAATAATAAAAAGTCAAATAATTTTAGGGGAGGTATTTTTTAATGGACAAACCCTTAATAGACATTTCACAGAAGAAGATATATGAATAACCAATAAACACAGGAAAAATTGTTCAATATCATTAGTCATTAGAGAAATGTAAATTAAAGTCACAATGAGCTAACAGTTCACATCTTAAAGAATAGCTAAAATTAAAAAGATTTAAAATTCAACTTTTGGCAAGAATGTGGAGTAACTGCAACTCTCATACATTGCTGAGTGATAGTGTGCACTTATCAATCATTTCAGAAAAATAGAAATATATTATAAAATGAAACATACAACTACTCAAATTATCTAGCAATTTCACTCCTAGATATTTACCCAAGATAAATGGAAATGTACTCTAACAGTAAGACGGGTACAAAAATATTTATAGTAGTTTTATTCATTATAGCTCCAAATTAGAACCATCTAAAATATTCATCAATAGATGAATGGATAAAAAAATTCTGGTGGATTCATACATTGATGTACTACTCAGAAATAAAAAGGAATACACTATTATACGACAATAATGTGGATGAATCTCAAAAAAAAGTGCTGTGTGAAAGAAGGCAATCACAGGAATATATATTGTATTGTTATTTATTTACTTTTGGCTGTGTTGGGTCTTTGTTGCTGCACATGGGCTTTCTCTAGTTGCGGTGAGCGGGGCCTATTCTTCATTGCAGTGCAGGGGCATCTCATTGCGGTGGCTTCTCTTGTTGCAGAGCACGGGCTCTATGTGCGCAGGCTTCAGTTGTTGTGGCACGCAGGCTCAGTAGTTGCGGCCCCCGGGCTCTAGAGCGCAGGCTCAGTAGTTGTGGAGCCCGGGCTTAGTTGCCCCGCAGCATGTGGGATCTTCCCGGACCAGGGCTTGAACCCGTGTCCCGTGCATTGGCAGGTGGATTCTTAACCACTGCACCACCAGGGAAGTCCTATTGTATTGTTATTAACTCAAGTTGGAAAGAAATCAGAAGAGTGATTGCCTGGGTAGGGGATGGAGGGACATTGACTGGAGAGATACATGAAGATACTTTCTAGGGTGATGGAAATCTTGACTGGGGTGATGGTTACACAGATGTATAAATTTGTCAAAACCCATCAAACTATACCCTTAAAATCTGTGTGTTTTATTGTTATGAAATTATACCCTTAAAAGTTTTTCTGGGGGGTAGTACAGAGAAGTCCCTCTAATGAACAAATGGTAAATAAAACAGATATGGTCCCTACTTTCAGGTAGCAAGCTCAGGCTCAATCAGGAGGTTAGACATAGTATAAATCTCCCCACACCACAAGTTCCAGGCACAGCAGCCTAACTCTTAGAGAAAATAAAATAAAATAACCCTATAGTTTAAGCTCTTCCTCTCCATTTTTATACTCCCAATTTAAAGTGAGCCACTTTACAGGATGTTTAAGAGTGGTAAGTTCTGCCTTCAGAAAAAACCCAGAAGTCATTATGTATGTTTTGCCCTCTTCTCCAATAGGAAATATACATCTGAACATGATAATACAGCATTAGCACATGTAGATTATTTGGTTTTAAATAATACTATGAGCAAGGGCATCAGTAGTCCTGTACACATTGAGAAGTGCCAAGTCCTATTCAAATCCATTTTCACAGTCTCTCTTAAAGCATGAAGTCATGCCTGCCGGTCCTTCCCACAGACTTCTGTCTCAGCTCCTTTTCATTGTTAGCCACCGATTGCCTTACTTATTATGGTATTTCAAGTGACAAGACTACTTATAAGTCTGAGCATATTTAGAAACTGTGGCTAGAAACAGTGCAGTGTCTGAGTCCAGACTTAAGGATTTACCTAACACAAGCTATTTGTCCCACCCCTAGAGCAAGAACACCTCTAACGGTTACTAGGTACTAAATGGTCAACCTAGAAGATAAAAACCGCTTGGGAAGACTGGTGTAAAATCTCAGCCCTGTATAGATAGACAGCTTGTCACCAGCTGCTCTGAGAAATGCCATAATCCTTAGTCTTCTGTAGTTGATTTCATGCCCACTTTTCTGTTTATGTATTAAAGTGTTGGCCAGTAGAATGGCTGTCCATCTTCAACATATTAGCTACAACATGGCTTTAGCAACACATTGTAAAGACTTTGTCTAAGCAATTTATATAAGCAAATTAGTGGAGCAGTATAACCTGTTTACTCATATTGCATAATAGGTTTATAAAGAACCTCAGTTATTCTAGCTAGGACCAATTTTAGCCTATCCCTCAGACTGGACAAAAATAATATCCACACCTCCACACACATATAAAAAAGTTAAAACCATACAAAGGAAGGAAATATTTTCACAAAGAAGCAACAACTCTAATGAGTTGTGACATTAGCTAAAGTATACACTCAACAAATGCTATTGTCATCAGAACTCTTAGCTTTTCAGACTGAAATATATATGTATTCAAGTTACATCAAACTTTCCCACAAACAGTGGTTGTGTATTTCCTGTACTTCAGTTTGTTTAACTGAAGGGATGCAGGAGAGCTGTCCAGAAGTAAACTTTACCTGAAAGGTAAATTCAAGCTTTCACATCTTTCATGGCTTGCAGCTTTTCAAAAGCAGTTGTTTGGGTTTTTTTGTTTGTTTGTTTGTTTTGTTTTGTTCTTTTAACTTCACCCCATCGATGTTAGGCAGAAAGAAAAAGGGAAAAATGAAGACCACATTTTGAGTTACTGCACCCTGTTAGAGAAAAATAAATAAATGAGATTCCTGTGAAGAACATTTGGTTCTTTACTGAGGAGTTTTCTATTTAATGTAAACTTCATTTTTAGTTTTAACATCAAAACTTTACATCAGCTGACAAAACACAGAAAGAAAAGAAAAGGAATCTTTGTTATATTTGTTTTGGCTTTTTTCTACGTATTAAACAACAGTCACTCAGTATATCAAGGGAATGAGGAACAACATTTTCTCCTGTTAAATATTGCCTTTGGGAGACAGCATGGTGTATCAGAAAGAGTGGCGTTTTAAAATGAGGAGTGAATTCAAACTCTGAGTTTTCCCTTAATTAACTCTATGTCTCTGTCATATTCCATTATTTTTCTGGGCTTCAGGCCTCTCGTTTGTTAAATAAAGATAATTATACCTGATAGTTACTGTGAAAAGGAGATTCAACTGAATATTGGTTCTGCCTCAGATAGTAGCTAGTTTTCTGATAATGAAATTTTTATTTATGGCTATCCTATGATTTCATTTTTTAATCTATAAATCTGTAGAATTGATAAACCAGCTCTAACAATTTCAAATTATTATGAAAATGATCAATCTATATTTTCATTAATATCTTTAGGATTCCACTGAAGACTTACCCAGATAGCTATCTAGTTGACAGAATTATTCATCCTAACCCTGAATTAAACAATGTTTTATTTATAAGTTTCATGCATCTTAAAATGAAAACTTAAGCTATAAAATTCTAGAGATTAGCCCTAAAATAAGAACTAAAACTCTCCTTGAAGGATTGATGAGATCAGAAAAGACCAAGAAAGCCCAAGTTTATTCTTCAAATGATTTTTTTTATTGCCATGCAACAATTATTTAAATTAAACATTGGAAATTTACAGAACTGTTCAGCTTCCCTGAATGACTTCTCTAGGCTAGATTGCAAGGATACAGTTTGCTGAGCAAATACTAATTGCATCTCAGGGACACTTTATACAGTAAATTTTACTGAGTAAAATGCTGAAGGTAAGGAAACAGTCTAAAATACATCAGATTTTACAAAATCTGACAAAATTCTCTTCTCATAGGAGTCATATTGTATATTTACACGTAGTAATGATTATTAAGGTCCACTCTAACCATAGTCTTACAACTACATGCATCTATATCAGGGCACTTTAGTTCACCTCTGCTCTTCCTTCTGGTTTACAGTATCCCCTAAGACCATAGATCACAGCACTCTCCCTGTTTTCATAACTACTGTAATATTGATTCTTACACACACAAACCTTTATGATTCCTCAGATCAACACCTCAAACTGATACATTTCCCCCTGGGCCCTACCCCTATTTCCCCAGATAAGGAAATAGACTCCTTCACATTCCAATCACCAAAAAGAAAAACACACATGCACAACCTGGACTGTTATGACAATCTAGCCAATTTAAACAAATTCACTGAGTTTCAGCCTGGGAGAAGGGATAATGAGAAAGACAGGGTGGCTATGCTACTTCATTCCACACGTGTATATATATATATATATATATATATATATATATATATGTATATACGTATATATATACGTATATACATATATATATATATTCAGGAGGAGCATGCAGAATGTTTAAAAGGCCATATTCAACACTAATATTTGAAAAAGTATATCCAATATTAAATTTGAAAAGATGAATTTTTTTTTTTTCCCATCAAGTCACTCGGCTTTCTTGCCTTTTTTTTTTTTTTTTTTTTTCCCGGTACGCGGGCCTCTCACTGTTGTGGCCTCTCCCTTTCCGGAGCACAGGCTCCTGATGCACAGGCTCAGCGGCCATGGCTCACGGGCCCAGCTGCTCCGCGGCATGTGGGATCTTCCCGGACCGGGGCACGAACCTGCGTCCCATGCATCGGCAGGCGGACTCTCAACCACTGCACCACCAGGGAAGCCCTTGTCTTTTTTTTTTTTAACTTTTTATTTTATATTGGGGTATAACCAGTTAAAAATGTTGTTATAGTTTCAGGTGCACAGCAAAGTGACTCAGACATATATATTCATGTATCCCTTCTCCCCCAAACTCCCCTCCCATCCAGGCTGCCACATAACATTGAGCAGAGTTCCCTGTGCTATACAGTAGGTCCTTGTTGGTTATCCACCTTAAATATAGCAGTACGTACATGTCAGTCCAAACTCCCTAACTATCCCTCCCCCTCCCCCTTGCCCCTAGTTACCATAAATTGGTTCTCTAAGTCTATGAGTCTGTTTCTGTTTTGTAAATGAGTTCATTTGTATCATTTCTTTTTAGATTCCACATATAAGGGATATCATACGTTATTTCTCTTTCTCTGTCTGACTTACTTCACTCAGTATGATAATCTCTAGGTCCATCCATGTTACTGCAAATGGCATTATTTCATTCTAAAAAAAATGTATTTAATACTAAAATTTATTTATTTGGTGATGATATTTAATTTTCTTCTGATATTGCAAATAACACTAAAGGAAGAGAGTAGGGTTTTTTAGTGTGAGAATACTGAACTAATTGAATACTTAAAGTATATTTCTTTTTTTAATGAATAGTTAAGGAACACAATATATGAAGGGACTAAGGACCAAGTTTTAGTACTCTAAAAGAGGAAAGCACTCTTCACAAATACTCAATACACAGAATTTATGGTACAAGACATCATTATCCAGCACAAAATTACCTAGCCCTTTCAAAAACAAGCGTAAATATCTTTTCTGTTGAATAGACACAATATACACCTAAAAGTAGTAGTGGTACAGTATTGAGAAAAACCTAGGCATACGGTATTCAATCAGATCAGTCTGTTTACTTTGGAACAATTACTTATGAAAATGTTTGGCAGAATATGTAAAAATTACTAATGAAAAATTATATAACTTTTAAAGAAACCAAATCTTTGTATATTTGGTACACAGGGGAATCAGAATAATTATCATCAGTCCTATAAAGTGAACTGTACCAATATCAACTTTGTCAACTCTGTACAGATTGTGAAACAATTTGCCCCAGTTAGTTTTATGCCATAACAATGGCAAAGTCTAATTTCCAATTCCAGGCTCCATTGTGGAAATAAGCCACTTCAAGCTAGTTTAGTTAATGATTTCCTTTAGGTTTATTTACAAAATAAAGATAAATCCA
Organism: Stenella coeruleoalba; assembly: GCF_951394435.1. Classification (NCBI taxonomy): domain Eukaryota; kingdom Metazoa; phylum Chordata; class Mammalia; order Artiodactyla; family Delphinidae; genus Stenella; species Stenella coeruleoalba. Next base: position 81,494,594 of record NC_137151.1, on the reverse strand, counting down.
CATTGATTCAGATTTTTCTAGGGTGAAATAGATACCCCGAGTATGTTTTTATTCCTTAGGAGCAGGTTGAATGCATATAAAAAACTATTATATGGTGTTATGCTTGGCTGGCCTTTGATTGGTGAAGAGCGTCAGTTGAGTGTTTAATATCTGGGAGGATTTATGTGTGAAAAACAAAATTTTAAACTGTCTGAGCTTTAGCTTATTAATTAAGATTTAAAATCTTCAACCTATTTCCTAATCCTTTATGTCAATGCAAAAAAAAATCTTAAATCTATTTAAAATAAGAATGACAAGTTTTACTTGATCCTTTTGAAAGTTTAATATAGCTGATCTTCATCACTTCAAACTCCTGATAAATCAGACTTAAATGTTGTTATGGATTTAATTGTGTCCCCCCAGACTCTTATGTTGAACTCCTAATCTTCAGGACCTCAGAATTCAACCTTATTCGGATATATGTTCATTGCAGATGTAATTAGTTAAGATGAGGTCATACCTGAGTAGCAAGGGCCCCGAATCTAATATGACTGGTGTCCTTATTAAAAGGGGAACTGTAGACACAGCAATGCCCACAGGGAGATCACCCTGTGAAGATGCAGGCAGAAAACATGGTGACACCAAGGAACACCAAAGATTGTCAGCATACCACCAGAAGCTGAGAGAGAGAGGCATGGAACAATTTTCTCCCTCATAACCCACCAAATGAACCAAACCTGCTGACATCTTAATCCTGGACTTCTAGCCTCCTGAACTGTGAGACAATAAATTTCTGTTGTTTAAGCCACCAGTCTGTAGTACTTTATTACAACAACCCTAACAAACTAATACAAATGCTTAACTTGCAAGTCACTTCTAAGTATTTAAGCAACTTTTGTAAATCTAATGAACCAAATATAAATGTAAATAGCTTTTCTTAAACAGACAAATAAAATTCTCCTACACATTTCAAATTTAAATCTTGACAAAGCTAATATGTCTATGTTTCTTACCTGTCATATTCTTTTAAATGTTTTCTATATCTTAATTAATGTATATTCTCATTATCATGATGATTTAAAAATTAAATACCAAAATATTAATTTTATGGGATTCTTTTACTTCATCAAAAATTTACTTATATTTTTCCTAAGTTTCAGTGTTTAGCTTATCTGGCCAAAGCAAGCATATTTATCATCACAGATGGGCTATGTTTACCATGACCTTTTCATAAAATTTAACTGTCTGATTTGAAATCATGAGATCATGTAACATCCTGACCCAGGATTGTAAATAAATGTTTTACTGCTCTTTGGGTCCTGAACCCTTATTTATTCCTCAGTCACAATTGTATTCTTCAGGCTTTTCCCACTATTCTACAATCACTTTATTGGCAAAGGAATCCTATTTGCTAAGGCAGTGTTTTGCAAGAAACAGCTTATTATCAGGTAGGTTTGAGAGGACACCTATGAGGATACCTTGACTCTACCGATCTCGGCCCTGGACAATTGAACACCTACTCAGACTGTTGACTAAATCCTGAGTCATTGAGTGAGCCTGACTCACTTTTCCCAGTAACTGGGAAAAGTCACAGAAGTGACCGAGGTTCACATTCTCCCTTCCCAAAGATCCTAAGTTAGACTTTGGTTCCTTTTCAACTCAGTGTAAAGCAATAATAATTAGAATACAGAGACAATATCTGTGACAGGAGAGTGATCAAGGGGGAGAGGAAGATGAACTGATATATAAAAGATAAGGGCATGGGGAGCCAGTTATGTAGGGACTTGTAAGCCAGTGTGAGGAGTTGGACAGAGGCATGAAGTAGTCTGACTTAAAGTTTTAAAAGATCATGTTTCTGGTCTGTTGCTCTGGACAGTCACAGTCAGACTGAGCATTCACCTTTTCTCAATCCTGGTTTCTGATTAATGAGATTTCTTTCCAGCAAGGAGAGAAGATCATTCTCACCAAAGTCAAAGAGGAAGTAGGAAATACCCAAAGTTCCCTAGAGCATTTCAACTTTAACTCTACCTGATCAGACTCCCACTATGTTTGTGGCTACTTTCACTCTAGAAAGGAATGAAGGATTTAGCTAAAAACCAAATCCTTCATTCTCCTTGCTTTGTACCTCTGCTTCAATCAGGTCTCTTTGTCTCCTCAATATCTGATTTACTTGCATAGTTTTTCCTAAATATATTGCCTCTACTCCTTCTATTTCATCTGGCTAATCTTAATGCATTCCTTTTCCCACCTATACCATATATTCACAATTTGATTAGTACTTATCAAACTACTGTGTCAAGCTGATATCTCCACCCTTCCCCAAGGAATTTGGTAACAAATAACCAGCTTCTTTCAACCTCATACTGGCAACCAAATGGAAATATTTGAACTAAATTGTTGCTTCAAAATTAATCATTAAGATGATCACAGATATACAGCTACATCTTATAAAATTGATTTGTTTGTACTGTTTAAAGAAGACTGTGTTATCCATAAATATTGCCTAAGAAGTTTATTTCTGGTAGTGAACATGGAAAAATACACATAATATAGTGGGTTTTTAAAAAATTATGAACATATGTGCCAGCCCCTGACCGAGTTCAACTACAGATCCCATGTGTGACCCTACAACCTAGTGAGGAAGACAAGGGTAAAAACAAATTAAACCACATTTTGTTAAGCAATATCCTGTCACTCATCCATTCAATAAACATTCATCAGATCCCTACTTTGTTCCTGACCTTAAGCTAAGGATACATGAAGAAGATATATTAACTGACCTCAAAAAAGCAGGCTTACGAGAGAAGAAATCAGTAAACCAAGAATTAGAATGCAATGTGTAGTATGTAAATTATTCATTCATTCAACAAACATTTCTTGAAAATCACTTTGTGCCAGACGATGTAGCAGTTGCTTGGGTTATAAAGACGTAATTCATGATTCTTTCCCTTACTGGGAACCCATCAACTCTAGCACATTTTGAGGTGACAATTTGTGGAAAAGCACAGGGGCAAGGGAAAGCAAGGCATGTTCCAGAAACTGTAAGTGGCAGAATTAGGATTTAGCGTGGAGTACCTGTGAAAAAATAGTAAAAATGAGTCTAGACAGGTAGAGACCAGATTTTAAGAGAATTTATTCTAAAAGACTGAAGACGTTTATATTCTCCAAACTTTATAATAATGTTTCAAGAAAATTTTTATCATTGCACTACAAATATTGTTTACTTTGTAATTTGTATAGATATTGTGGAATGTCAAGAAATGGAGTTTAGTTCCCCCAGAAGGCAGAGGCTAAAACTACGAGTTGTGTGAGGGTAGATTATTTGGAAGACAGACAAGGTAGAGCGAAACAGGAAAAGCTAAATTGAGAATGTTATACTGGGCTGATCACGGCCGTTAGCAGCCAGGGGCTCAGCACCATGGTCTCTGAGGAGCATTTAGAAGAGCTCACAGTATCTTCCACGCAAAGATAGAAAGGGAGACGCATTCATCGTGTAGTTCCCATCCCCGTTTATTGATTGGCGCCTTCACTTCACGGCAAATATGCACATGCGCACGCGCACACGCACACGCACGCCCGCGTCCTTAAAGGTACGTAAGCGTGTGGCGCACAGCGCCCGCAGGTATCGACCCCTACAACCTAAGAGGGGTCCTGGGACAGAAGCCAAAGGACATGTGCTGGAGATGAGACATTGTCACTGCAAAGTGAACTGTGGAATTCCGCAAGGAGCTAACTGTCCGAGTCAAGGCCAGAATCAGATCGGAGGCGGAGAGGGATGTAAGGACCTAAGAAGTGTCTGAGGTACTTATTTATTTTACAACCACATATTTGAAATGCTCCCTAATACGTGTGATGGCGATTAAACACTGACCTCTCACCTTAAAAAATAATATCTGTCTTAAGGTTAACTTGTTTCAATTTACAGTTTAGAAAGATCTCTTGAGTAGCAGTTTTCAGCATGGAAATGTTTGATGACAAGGAAACTGAAGTGATTGGGACTTACATTAAAGCAATGGAAGAAAATAGTACAGATCAGAAAGCTTCTTTAGGAGATAAAGTTGATAAGCTGGAGAACATAGGAGAGAAACAGCATATCGTTGGACAGTGTTTCTTAGACACTTTTTACTATAACCCACATGAAGAAATAGATTCATACCAGGAAGACCCTCCGTCCCTCACGTCTCCCCATTCACAAACATACATTTTAATGATGCAAAAGTTTTACAAAGTAATCAGTATCTTGACTGAGATGCCTTCTAATAGTTTTATATTTTATTGTTTCTATTTTTAAATATTGGCTGCAGAAATTGATATTACCACAGTTTGAAAATATTGATTTAGGGTTACTCTCAGCTTTCTAGCTTGGCAACAGAGAAAAATTGATGGATCATCAAGATGAGGAATATAGGAAAAGGAACGAGGAGAAAGTTGGGAAGAGTTCAGCATATGTTCAGGGTATGTTAGGGACTTTCACATGTAACGCTTTATTTAATCTTTGTAATCACCTTAATAGGAAGTTGTTATTCCAACTTTAAAGATGAAGATATTAAGGCTCAAAAAAATTATGGTACTTTTCAAAAATTGTACAGGCAGAAAATGGAGAAAGGTTTTGAAACAATTTTTTATTGCCTTGTTAAAAATTAAATATTTTGCAGGGCTCCCCTTTAAATTAATTAATATGAACCTTGCTTTATGTTTGAAAAGCTAACAATACAAGTAAATAGTGCCATTAAATTTCTGGCTGACCCTGTAGTCTACTGGGAATTGTGTTTTGTTAATTTAGTTGTATGAAATAAATTTTCTGTTCTTTATTCATATAACAACCACTCTTCATAAGGGAAAAAAAATATATAATTCTATTTGTTTGGTGGATGAGGGAGAATAAGAGACCTGAATTTTTTTTCCTCGGCATTGTCCATTTTAATAGAATTTTTAAACCGAAAGAGACTATAATCTACTGGAGACATCCAATTCCTTTACTTCATAAATGAGAAAACTGATCTCATCTATTTATTGGCAGAACTGGGTGTGTAGGAAACCCTTGTAAATCATGTGTTCTGCCATTTAAAATTTGTGATTATTATTCAACTTCCTTCTCTGCTCCATTCTAATTGCTTTTTCCAGAAAAATCATTTCCCAAGTGTCCAGATAACAAAATAGAACACAAAGAAAGTTTCAAGCACAAGGAGGAGGAAAGGGTGGAGTTGCTAACATCCTCCATCTTCCTCGAGTGGGTTCAAAGCTTTTTTTTTTTTTCACTCCAACTTCAATACACAAAGACTGAACATGTGTGGAGGCCACACTGTTTTATATCCAGGTCCTACAGAAACTGGAAAATTATTTCTCTCTTTCCACATTGATGGTTGACAGCTAACATCCTGAAGATTAACTTTTCTGTCGACTTTTCTGTTTTCCTTTTCCCCTCCCATTCTATGAAATAGCCTTATACATACCACTACATCTTCATATTCTGTCTCCATCAGGATGGACTTTATTGACAGAGGACCTACCCTGTTCTTTCATATGTCCTGTCAGGGTGGAAAGCTACAGGGAAAGAGTCACAGAGAGGGATTCAGCCAAGGCCGAAGAAAATTGTTTGTGTACTTTAAATCCCAAACATGGGGAACTCTTTTTCAGTTTGTGCAGTAAGTGGAGCTAAATTATTTGGGGCATAAAAACTGTCCTGATAACCCAACATGTCCTACTTGTTTGCAAAAGTTTATATATGTAAGATGTGTTAAAAACAGTTGGAGAATTCTGATGTTGGTACTCACCTAATTCAACTGGTTGATAGCCAGCTGTATTAATCATGGTTCTCCAGAGAAACAGAACCAGTAGGATGGAGCGATAGAGAGTGATTGAACAAGAGAGAGACTGATTGATTTTAAGGAATTGGCTGTCATGATTGTGAAAGCTGGCAAGTCTGAAATCCATAAGGCAGGCCAGCAGGCTAGAAACTCAGGTAAGAGTTGATGTTGCAATCTTGAATCTGAATTTCACAGGTCAGCAGACTGGAAACTTAGGTAGGGTTTCTTTCTTGATCTCTGGAGGAGAATCCCTTCTTCAGGAAACCTCAGTCTTTGCTCTTAAGATCTCAACTAATTGGAAGAGGCCCAACCCATATCTACTTTACCCCAAGTCTATTGATTTAAATGTTAATCACATCTAAAAAATACATTCAGAGCAACATCTTGACTGGTGTTTGACCAAGCAACTAAGTACCATAGCATAGTACCATACCATAGCTTAGCTATGTTGATACATAAGATTAATCATCACACAAGCTAACCATAACTTTGCTTTTCACAGGCAGAGTAATTATTTAAAATTGTAATATAATGGAATTACATTAAGTTTTAAAAAGCATCACCACAGGGTAACATACACAACCATTTTAACTGTTTTAATTTATCTGAATGGCTAATTTTGGTAATGTGTACGTAATTTTTATCAATAATCACTTAATTTTATTTAACATAAAAGAATAACCTGTAGACGTTTTTGGTTTGAAATTTGGGGCGTGTGTGTGTGTGTGTGTGTGTGTGTGTGTGAGAGAGAGAGAGAGAGAGAGAGAATGCTATTACTTGACAGAAACTAAAATTTTACCTGATAGAAACTAAAAATTATTCTGCACTAGTAGTCAATTCAATTTATCATTTACATATTTATATTTTGAAACTCTCTAAGTCAAATGTATATAGAGAAGCCAAAAAGTCTACAGATTTAAATCTAGTATCAATATATTCCCTGTGGTATATGCTTTAAATTACACTAAATAAACTAATTCTGCAACAGAAAATAAAACTACTCCATAAGACTATAAATTAGCATGTGGTTTTCTAGGAAACAAACAACAGCATTTTTCACCTAAATATGATTTGCAAAAACTTCCCCCTTTCCCTGAGGAGAGAAGTAAGTATAAAAAATAATAGAATGTTGTGCCTTATTTCCATGACATTTTCATAGTTATATGAGTTTGTATGAGGAACCCTGTAGGCTCTTCTCTTTTCTTTTTAATAATTAGCAATAGCAGTAACCTCCCTCCCACTCAGCTTTGACCTCTCTAGTTTATACATTCCCTCTGTGAGGCTCAGCCCAGGTTCACATGTAAAGTCAGGAGAAATTTGAAACTTTTTGCAGGTCAATTCTATAGCTAATAGAGCTGTTCATCACTCAGCACAGAATACATAGGAAGTGGCTGTACTTCGTTTTGTTCATCAACTTTTACTTTTCCCCTCTTTTTTATGAACTATTTCAAACATTTGGAAACAGTTTGTATCCAACACCCAACATCCAATAGTTTGTATCCAACAGTTAATTTTTTAACTGTTTCAGAAACTTTTGGAAGGAAATGAAAAATGGTAACTACAGAGAAAGCCCCTTTCACACCCTCCTGAGTCTTTTAATTAACCTGAATTACTCCTCCCCTTCTACCTGCCTTCCTCCCTTTCCAGAGATAACCAATGTATTAATAGATTGGGCAGCCTTCCTATCTTGGCTTTTGTTACTTTTACCACATATGTATAGAGACATTAAAATTATAGGTATTATTTTACATTATTTAAAATTTTATATAATCCATATTTGCAGCTTAATTTTTAACTTAAGCTTATGCTTTCAAAATGTATCAGAGTTGGTACATGTAGACTTACTTCATTTATTTTAACTGCTAGGGTAGTATTCTATTTAAAAAAAAGATACCACTACTGAGGTGTTTTATATGCATAAGTCTTTTTCTGGAATCTTTATTCCTTTACATTGGTTGTTTTGTCTAGCCCTATACAAATAGTAAAATAGAATAATACTTATAATTTTATAATTTGTCTTTATATCTGCAAAGAATTTCCTCTTGTTTCTTCTTCAAAAGAGGCTTAAATATTCCTGGCCCTTTCCTGTTCCAGAGGAATTTTCAAATCAGCTTAACTGACATTGTACAGGATTTATAAATTAATGTGGGGAGAATTTATATTCTTACAGTATTAAATCTTCCCATCCATAATTTACTTAATCATTTCTTTATCAGTAAATATTCCTTTTACTTATTTTCATATCTTGTTGTGCTGGTTAAAAACTTCTATAAAATTCTTGTCTAGCTCCCCAAATTAATGGAAATTTTATAAGGTTTCACCATTAATAGTATTTACTGCATCCAGTTTTTCAGCATTCTCTTATGCCCTCCACTAAAAATGTAGGTATCTTTTGGTTTTTGCTCCTCTTATGATTTTGGTCTTCTTTTCTATAATAGTTTAAGGAGGTTGGGAATGAATAGGAATGCCAGTGTTTTTGTATATTGATAATGTATCCAGCAAATGTGCCAAATTCATTAGTTCAAATCATTTGTTTATATGGATATTATATATATATATATATATATATATTTACATCATCTGAAAATAATGACCATTTAATTTCTTCCTTTCCAATTCTCATTCCTGTTCCTTATTTTCATGTCTTACTGTGCTGGTTACAAACTCTTCTAAAATCTTATCTAGTTCCCAACATTAATGGAAATTTTGTACGGCTTCACCATTAATAGTGTTTGCTACAGGTTTTTGGTAGATACACTTTGGTAGGTGGGCAAGTTCCTTTCTATTCACAGTTTATTAAAAGTTTTTATCATGAATGAGAGCTGCATATATTGCATGGGTTTTCTATGTCTATTGAATTGATCATAAATTTTTCTCCTTTAATATATTAATATAGTTATATATTAAAGATATTTGTAATTATTGTGCTAAACCATCCTTGAAATCCCAGAATACACACTATTTGATAATGATGTATTTTAATACATTGAAGAATATAGCTAGTTAATATTTTACTTTGTATTTTTACATCTATACTAGTAAGAATACTGGAGTAGAGTTTTCCTTTTATGTGCTGACCATTCCTTGTTTGGGTACCTTAAAAATAAGAAGAAAAGAATAGCTAACATTTATTTTGCACTTACTGTGGCAGACATTGTTCTCAGCATTTCTTTCTTTCTTTTTTTTTTTGTCATTGAATTATCACAGTTCAAAGAGGTATGTACTTTGGTCATTATTCCCATTTGACAAATGAGAATTCTAGTCATTAATCTGGGAATATAGAAGTAGTAAGTGGCTGAACTGGGAGTAGGAGACTTTTTCTTCTTTTTCTGTTCTCTAAAATAATTTTAAAGTTAGTAGCTATCTATTTGCTGATAGTTTGACAAAAGAGTGTCAGTAACTGGTACTCCTACTTTAAAAAAATTTTTTTATTTATTTTTGACCACTAACTGATTCCATTTCCTTAGAAGATATAAGTATATTCAGTTTTCGCTGTCTTGAATCCATTTTGGTAAGGTATATTTCTCTAGAAAATTGTCCGTTAAATCTACATTTTTATATTAAGTTATAAATGAGTAATATACTATTAAATATTTTAATATGAAAATGCAGATTATCTCTGGTTTTTCTTGATTAATGTTCTTAGAGATTTGTGTAAGTTTTTAATCTTTTCAAAGATAAACTTTATACAGTGCTAATTCTCTCTATTATGGCTTGGTTTTCTAGATTCATTTCTGTTATTATCATTATCACTCCTCTCTACTCTTAAGATTTACTGTTTTCCTAATTTCTTGAGTTAAACGTTTAGCTAATAAATTTCCAATTTTTTCTTTAATATAGGCATTTAAAGTTAAAACTTTCCTCTAAGAGTAATTTGTGCTGTAGTCTACCAGTTGTGCTTCTATTGTTTTTAAGTTCTAAATAGTTTGTAATTTTCAATATGATTTCTTTTTTGAACTATGGAATATTTGTAAGTGTGTGATTTGATATTATTCTCTAATTTTATTACATTGTTCTCAGAGAACATAGTTTGTATGTTATCAACTCTTAGAGAATTTCTTTGTGGCCAAGTACATGAACAACTTTTAAATATATCTCTGGATGGATTTCTGGTACCAGTCAAGATGGAGTAAGCATGCAAGAGGCTTTCTCTCTCACTGATTATAGTTTAAAATTCTGATAATTGTTTAAAATTCTGGACAAAATGCTAAACCAACTATCTGACAACTCTGAAAAGTAAAAAATAGCAAGAAGATTGAGAAGAGAATTTAAATTCAAAAAACCACCAGAATGGCGGTGATGAGTTTCCTGATATTTTTCTTCCTCCAAGATCTTCTGCCTTTGACTTAAGGATGGGCCAAATCAGGGAGCTGTGCAAAAGCCTTGCTCTTCTCATAGCAAAAATTTGAGATAAACCTGTTTTGCTAGCCATAGGACTGGGAAGCAGGACCCCTGCAAGTCAGAGAGTGTAAGTATGTGGAGGGGAGGGGGATTCCAACATAATTCTCTCTCTCTCGTTGTTTTCTAACTCTGCCCCAAGGCCAGCTTCAGTGCCTGCAGAGGCAGCAGCAGGGATGCAAGACCCTAAAATCCTGAGAAAACCCATCTCTCTGAATAGAGAAATCAGGAAAATGGGCCTCTGTTGTGCAGAGTGTGGAAGGAATCCCTACTTTTATTTTCTGTCTTTTCTTTCGCTACTTCTCCACAAGGTGTATCCAGTTACACAGAACTGTACAACAGTGTAAGAGTCAACAACTTTGAGAGAAGCCTATCTTTCTGGCCAGAGGGACTTGAAAAGGGGACCTCTGGGAGCCAGACAGTATAAGGGAAGATCCTGAAAAGAGAACTGAAGAAGGGAATTCTCAGGCTCAACCCAAACTGCCTGTACAGAACATATCAAAATAATCACAGGAAAGTCTTGGAGAATTCATCATGAACCAGCTCCACAGTCCCACACTGATTCCCAACTGGCTCAGATAGCACAGTAAAGGCTTTAAAACCTGAACCAACATTGAAACAGCCACCCACAGAAGGCAAGATAGAACTCAGCAGTCTGAATCAACTGGGTTGATTTACTGGTGAACCAACAATTCAGCCTGCTTCAGAGGATTTTAGCAAGATGCAGAGTCTCAGAACACATTATCAAAATGTTGAAGATACAATCCAAAATTGCTCAACATACAAATAACCAGGAAAATTGGACCAGCTTTCCAGAGAAAGAATAATTAACAGATATCAAATCTAAAATGACCCAGATGTTGAAATAAAGATTTTTTAATTAGCTGTCATAACCATCCTCCATAAGGTAAAGGTAACTCTTGAAATGAGTGGAAATGTAGATATTCTTAACAGAGAAATAGAAACTATTTGGTTAAAAAAAAAAGGAACAAAATGGAAAAGTTTTAATTGAAAAATATAATACCTGTAATTTTAAAATTCCCTGTGCAGGCTCAATAGAAGAATGGAAATGTCAGAAGAAAAAGTCAATGGACTTAAAGATAAATCAATAAAAATTATCCAGTCTAAATAACAGAGAGAAAAAGATAGAAAATTAAAATGACCAGAGCTTCTAGGACCTAAGGATAATATGATAATAATATCAAAAATCTATTATTTGTGTCAGTAGAGTGTATGAAGTAAAGGAGAAAATGGTTGGTGCAGAAAAATATTTGAAGACATAGTGAATGAAAAAATTTCCCCATGTTTGAAAAAAATTCAAGAATCTCAGCAAACCCCAAACAGTTTAGACTTAAGGGATATTATAAAAGACTTAAGGGAAATTATAACAGAGGAAAACTTGGAACTGTAGGAATGAAGGAAAAGCAAGGTAAATGATAAATATCTTAATAAATATAATTTACTATTTTTCTTCTTTTTATTAAAATATGTCACTTTGAAAGCAAAATTTAAAATATTTTCTGGTAAGTTTCAGTGTATGTACCTGTAATATGTATGACAGAGCAAGTAGACAGAAAATCAGTGAGGACATAGAAAACCTGAACAACACTGTCAACCAGCTTGACCTACTTGACGTTTGTAAAACACGCCACCCAATAATAGAATAGAAGAATATACCTTATTTTCAAGTACACGTGAACATTCACTAAGACAGATCATAAAACAAACATTAACAAATTTAGGAGAATTCAAATTATATAAATTATAAACATCAGTAACAGAAAAATATCTGCAAAGTACCTAAATATTTGAAAATTAACCCTTGTGTCAAAGGAGAAATTTCAAGAGAAGTTAGAAAATATTTTGAACTGAATGAGAGCACAAATTAACAATGTAAAGCATATAAAAGGAGATACTCCTACAGACTCCACAGATATTAAAGGGTAATATGAGAATACTACAAAATTCTATGCACATAATTTCAACAGCCTAAATGAAATGGATCACTTCCTTGAGAAACAAATTACCAAAATTCACTCAATAGTAAATAGTTTATATCTATTAGAAAATTGAATTTGTAGTTTTAAACCTGCCAAAAAAGAAAACTGTAATCCCAGATGGTTTCACTTGTGAATTTGACCAAGTATTTAACACAGAAATAATTCCAATTCTGCATAACCTCTTGCAGAAAATCAAGGGGAGGAAAGGGGCATGGGGTATTTCCCAACTCACTTTCTTTTTTTTTTTTTTTTGCGGTACGGGGGCCTCTCACTGTGTGGCCTCTTCCGTTGCGGAGCACAGGCTCCAGACGTGCAGGCTCAGCGGCCATGGCTCACAGGCCCAGGCGCTCCGCGGCATGTGGGATCTTTCCGGACTGGGGCACGAACCCATGTCCCCTGCATCAGCAGGCGGACTCTCAACCACTGCGCCACCAGGGAAGCCCCCAACTCACTTTCTGAAACCAACTTGATAACCAAAACCAGCGAAAGGGATTGCAAGAAAATTACAGAGCACTGTCCGTCATGAACATAAATGTAAAAACTCCTCAATGCTATGGTCTGAATATTTATGCCCACCCCCCCAAAAAAAAAAATTCATATGTTGAAATCTTAATCCTCAAAGGTGATGATGGTATTAGTAGGTGGAGGCCTTTGAGAGGTGATTAGGTCATGAGGGCGGAGCCCTCACAAATGAGATTAGTGCTCTTATTAAAAGCATTCCACAGAACTTCCTAGCCCCTTCCACCATGTGAGGACACAGTGAGAAGTTGTCCTCTATGAGCCAGGAAGTGGGCCCTCACCAGCCACCACACAGAATCTGCCTGCCCTGTGATCTTGGACTTCCCAGTCTCCAGAACTATGAGAAGTGAATATCTGCTGTTTACAAGCCGCTCAATATTTTGTTAGTGGTATTTTGTTATCACAGCCTGAGTGAACTGAGACCCTCAAAAAATTGAATCCTGTAGTATGTAAAAAAGATAATATGAAAATAAAAATCATGATGAGATACCAATACACATCTATTAGAATGTCTTTTTTCTTTAATTGACAACAAGCTAGCAGGGACACAAAGTGACAGAAACGCTCATGCATAGTTGGTGGGAATGCAAAATGGCACAGCCACTCTAGAAAATGATGTCTTATAAAGTTAAACATACATTTACCACAGCAATTACCAACCAATACCACACTTTGGCATTTACCCAAGTGAAATGAAAATTATATTCACACAAATATTACAGTAATTTTAAAACAATTTTATTAGTATCACCAGAAACTAAAAATAACACTAGTGCCCCTGAACTGGAGAACAGATAAATTGTGGTACATCCGTACAGTGAAATACCATTCAGCAACGAAAAGGAATGAACTATTGATACATGTGAGAAACTGATGAATCTGAAATGTATTATGCTAAGAGAAAAAAGCCTTTCTCCACAGGCTATATACTATATAATTCCATATATATTACCCTCTAGAATAGACAAAGCAATAGGGATAGAGAATCAGTCAGTGATTGTCAGATATTAATAGTGGGGGAAGTGTTTGACTACAGAGTGTAGCATGAGATAATTTCTGATGGAGTGATAGAATTGTTCTGTATCTTGATTGTAGTGGTGTTTGTGCTACAGTGTGCATATGTCAAAATTCATAGAACTCTACACTAAAAAGGACAAATTTTCTGTATGTAAATTTTTTTAATTTAAAAATATTCCATGGATGTTGGAAAATAATTTATTTCCCTGTTTGTTGAATGTAATGTTTTATATGCATCCTAATTTTGGATGTATGCCATCTATCGTTTTCTGGAAAAGTTATAATAAAATCTCCTACTACAATTGATAATTTGTCAATTTTAACCTTAATACTATTAATATTTGCTTTATGCATTTTTGAAGCATTATATGTTTTTCAATATATATACATTCAGGGTTGTTGTATCTTTCTAGAGAATTATGACATCCTTTCATCATAAGTCTTTTTTTGGTTCAAAGTTTATTTTGCCTTTTATTAATGTAGCAAAAGTGAATTTAGTTGTATTCATCTTTGCCTGCATATGTTTTTCCATTTCAATATTTTCTATATCATCATGTTTAGGTACATTTCTCATAAATAGTATACAATTGGATTTTTAAAATATGATTTGAAACTACCTATCTTTTAAGAAGTAAATTTAGATTTAAATCTACATTAAATTAAATTTAGTTTATAGATTAACATTATTATTACTGCTCTGTTTTGACTTGTTTTTATTATCTTTTAATTTTTATTTTGTTTTCCCTGCTGTTTATTTGCTTATATTCTTCCCCTTTCCTTTATTGAGCAACACAGACTTCTGTTGGTTTGGTTTGGTTTTACACTATATTGCTCACCTTAGAGTGGTGGTCCTTAAATATTTAACATGCGTTCTTGGCCTAATAGAGTGAAAGTTTAGTCAGTATTTATATCTCCCTCCAAAAAATCAAAGGGTCTGAGAAAGCTTGAAGTTCAACCGTTTATCTGTGAATTTTCCATGCAATTAGAGCACCACTTTTTTGAGGCACTCAAAATTAGTTACCACCATTATTTTATTATTCCTTTTGGCACTCATTGCTTATTTAGATTGATCTATAGGTTAATCAGACATGCTAATCCACATTCCTTGCAGACATGCTAATCCACATTTTAATCAATTTCTTTGATTCTTGCATCCTGTTCTTCTGTGTTCCCTATCCTTTTTAAAGTGCATTGTTTGATGTTTCCTTTAGTGGTTCTGAATAAGAATCCTCTTAGTCCTAATTTTTCTGAATGATTTTATTTTGTTTCTATTCTTCTGTAACATGTTTTTTGGTCCTGGGTACCAGAAATGGACTCTAAGCCTCTCAGTTGAGGCAAAAGCACTAAGCACCTCGAATCTAAGTGCACTAATTTTTTAGCTATTTATACCCACCCATGAAAGGATTGCTAAAGGCAATTTTCCTGCAAAACTGTTACTACCACACCCACTCCTCATTCAATATAAGAGGAAGTTCAGGAAAATGGAAGGTGAATTTTTGTGGGATGCCCAATTCACGAAGAATGTTTTTATTTCTCCTTATGTATCCCTCCATGTGAAAGAAATGTATATTTTCCCTTTCTGAAGCCAGGAGAGGGAGAAACAAAGAAAATCACTAAAACAAATTAGGGTATCCAAACCACTTACTTTCCTCTAAGTCAGGTAATCATGAGTATCTCTCACATAAAATTATCCAGACCATTTACTTGGCCAAGAGAGAGCCTAGAGTTGCTGGGATATGGAAACAGGGACAGAAAAAATGCTAAGAGATGTCAGTGATGCAGCCAACACTTCCACCATTTGGCTTCACAGGGAGTGGATGAGTTTCTCAGAATTTTCTAAAGCCCTCAGCTGCCTTATCAGTATATATGAACTATATATGAACCTTATGAACTATAGCAGGAGCTAAAGAGGGGGAAAAAAAGAGTTAGAACCAAAGCCAAATTCCCACATCAGAGATAACGCAGGGGAAAGACACAGGAGTCTCAGAAGAACCAATTAATGGTCCATTTGTATGGGTGCAACTATAGAAACTGGAAGGTTGTCAGTCTCAGCCAGAGATGTACGAATGAAGATTTCCAGACTCCAATCAGGACAATTATTTAAAAATTGTAATATCTCAATGAGTTGTTGCTTCTCTATAAACCAGTAAAACCTAAATAATATTTTGGGAAGGTATAGAATTACAAATTTCTATTTTTGTTTCTGCTGGAGCTCCAGTTAATTTCCTGACTTAAGAGTTGTGTCCCATATAGGGAGACAATGTCAAAGTCTGGCATTGGAATGGGTTTTTAGTTTCTCTAACGTAAATTTGTTTTTCTTCTTAACCATAATTCATAATTTTTTTAAAAAACCCAGTATTCCTTACTACTTCCTTAGACTGGTGGCAAACTTTAGGTAGGCTCTTTTCACAAATAAAGTAGACCAGTCTTTGTTGAAGCCTTACCTCCACATTCCCATTGAGACGCTAAAATTCCAATCTTCAGTCTTTAAAGCCCACATACCATTTCAACCTCACTACTATATAAATTCCCATTACTTCGCTTCCTTTGTATGGCACAGGCTTAAAATTTTTCCTAATTTCTACAACTTGAGTAATTTCTTTCTATGAATTAATTACATATTGAAAAAAGTTTATATTTTTTATTAGTGTCAGATCAAAAGCCAAATGTCAAAGTATGACTTTTATCAGTTAATTCCCTATATCCTCCTTATATAGGGTAAAACCAATATATTTAAATGACTTCATATCCACATATTTAACTTTTTATTAGTGATCTGAAATGACATTTAAATATGCTTTCAAATGTTAGGCTCTGCTATGGCCTGAATGTTTGTGTCCCTCCAGAATTCATGTGTTGAAATCCTGATACCCAGTATGATGATATTAAGAGGCGGGCTTTTGGGAGATGCTTAGGTCCTGAGGGTGGAGCCCACATGAGTGGGATTAGTGCTTATTAAAGAAACCCCATCTCTTATTAAAGAGATCCCTCGCCCCCTTCCACCATGTGAGGATATGATGAGAAGTCTGTGACCCTGAAGAGGGCCTTCACACAACCATGCTGGTACCCTGATCTTGGACTTCCACAGTTTCTCAGAACTGTGAAAAATAAATTTCTATTATTTATAAGCCTCCAGTCTATGGAACTTTGGCCCAAACTGACCGAGACAGGCTCTGTAGCCAATCTTCTTAAATCAAATGTCTATGATGCAAAATCCCATTTTGGTGTTAAATGAATTTTGTTGATAAAAAATTAGAATATCACTTATAATCTTGTAAATACACACATGCATGTACACACACACTAAATTATAACTAGTTTCAGGTACACCCTGGTTGTTTCCATGACTGGATTCCTGTTCTCTTGCTAACTTTCATTAACTTTCTGAAAATATCAGTAGTAGCGAAAGCCATGTTCTGAATAAGCAGGTTTCAACTCCTGTTATTTCATCACTGGACTCCTCCCAAACTGAGTTTGGCAAGAGTCATTCTGAAATCAACAAAGGAAGTCACAGAAGAACAAATTGGGGTCATCTGACTCATTCCACTTGTGACGTAAAGTGCATTTGAACTCACATCTCCAGAGGGGAAAGTTAGTTATAAAGTATTGCAAATCAACTAATGTCACTTGTTTCAATTTCTTTTAAACTTTGAGTCAGAGGGGAAACAAGGTGGAGAAAGATGAGAAAGAGAAATGAGTATTTTTAAATAGGACATTTCCAAATTGCTGAAAATAATTTTTATATCGTAAATTTAGAAATAATTTCAAAGGAGAGGATCCATAAGCTTTACTAAGTCATTTACTAAGTCATTAGTAAAGTCATTTACTAAGTCATTTACTAAGTCATTTACTAAGCTTTACTAAGCTTTACTAAGAGGATCCATAAGCTTTACTAAGTCATCTTCTAAAAAATATTTTAAATTGTACTTCTAAAATAAAAAGCAGTAATTTTATTTATTAAAATCCTGTTTTGATATTCCGTTCCTGAGTTCAAAATACTACATACCCCCAGAAGTCTAAAACTAAAGTATTAAGCACTCAAACTTATTTATCCTTCCTTCTCTAGATAAAATCTCATGTTCTTAAGTTTTAGACAATTGTATTGTTAGAAAACTATGGTTTTAATTATATCTATATTAACAAAAATATTATGAAAAGTAAATATTTAATCGCATATAGTTTGTCTATTAACATCATATATTTCCAAAAATATGGTTAACAGGTACTATCAAACATTTCTACCTCAGACTCAAGAGACTGTTGATATGAGCTCGTTGCTTCCTATGAGTTACTTGGGGACATAAAGACAATCCAGAGAGGAACAGAGAATGTCCTTCTCTATGTTTACTGCACTACAAAATCACTAGTGTTAAGAAGGAGGGATGTGCTTTTGTTATTGAATTTGCTGCCACTAAAAACATTAGTAGAACAATCAATTCTATTTGTCCATTCTAGTCTTTACTTAAGCTCTTTTCCTCATGCTTCCTTTTCTCATCTTTAACCCTGTTGTCTCCTGATTCTGAGTATTTCGTTTCCTTCCTTTTTGTCCTCTATATCTCTTCCTATTCAATCAAGTATTTTGAAGGCTAGCTTAAAGACCAACACACAATGTTCTTGCACAACAATCTCTTTTCCAACAGATTCCTCTTCTAAAGAAAAGCACTTCTACTGAATGACTTATAGTGGATGTGCAGATGCCACTCCAGCTATGCTTGGAGTGAAGCTGATTAAATTATTTTTCACTTACGATATATGTGTATTTTTTCTAATGAAACTAAGTTTTATAGGTCCCTAAAAATAAAGTCTTTCAAGAATGATAAAAATATTTTTATAGCAATTTTGTAATGTATTCCCCTAAGAAGATCATAGGTTCATATTAATAATACGTTTATCTTAGCTTCACTATGATGTTCTCTGAAGAAGCATGTTAAATGTTTTTTACTGGTGGACTAACAAGCAACAGTATGTAATGTTGGGAGAGAGATCAACCAGGTACAGGGATAGACATGCTTTTCTGAAGAAGTGCCATCATTGACAATTAGGCCATTTATTAACTACTCAACATATTCCATGCTCTTAGCTAAACACATTACACACGTTACTGCACCTCATCCTCCCAACCAATCTTGTAATTCTGAGTATTTTTAACAAGATTTAGTAGATGAGGAGACAGCCACAGATCAGCTAGGTAATTTTTCCATGATCACATTAGCAATAAAGGAACATTCAAACACAGGTCTGTCTGTCTCCAAAGACAGTGCTGTTGCCTACCAGGCAAACCATGTATCTACTGGAAAATAGGGAACTAAATCCATTATATAAAAGAAGGAAGAAAAAGAAGATATGGGAATCTAGATTACCCTGAAAATGGAAAACATGAAAAATAAACCAAAAGTCCCAAGAATGCTGTAAAAGTAAAGTATCATTAAGTTCTTGGCCAATGGCACAAATAATTTGTACATAAAACTAAAACATGAATAAAAATTAGAATTATTCATGAAAACGTACAGCTTTTATTTATGTTTTTCCTATATAATAAAATGATCACCTTTCTCCTTTTCTAATTCAAAAGCAACATTTACTCTCATATTAAAGAAGAAAATTTGGAAGGTTTACTGAGTGTTAAGGACTGTAAACTTCAGTAAGTAACAGGCTCTTGCTCATTCCTTGCACAAAATTTCAAAATTAGTTAGGAGTTTTATATGTAACTCTTAAATCTCTACTTGTAAAGTATATAGAACTGCTGATCAAATGTTAGTTAATTTTACATTGTCCTATATTTTAATGTGCTTTTCAAGAAAATATATCAATGACTTTACTAAAAACATAATTGCAAAGTGTCCATGGCTGTTACTAACATATCAAAAAAGAACTGATTTATTATCAGGTGAAATACACAAACTAGTGAGAAGGAACATTTCCTATATATATTTATTTAACCAGAATCTAAGGGAGTCCTTATTTGTACTTTATTGAGATTGAAACCATCCAGGGAACCTCAGAGTAACAATAGAAAGAATGGGACTCTTCCTTTAAAGATAATTTTCTCCCACCAGGAAATTAAATGTTTCTCCTGGCAGCAAGTAAAGTACACAGAGGAATGTAGGCTCACACGTATACCTCTTCAAAGTTAATCAGAAACCAGGGTTACCCAAGGTTCAGACTAAAGGGTGGGGGTAGGGACAGTTTCATCTCTAGATATTATTTGAGCATATACGCCAAGTTAGAAGTATTAGCTAAAATGTTTGTTCTTCTAGTAGGGTATTATGAAAGAATTAAATGCAGTAAACTGTAACACCTTCATATGACTAAAGGAAGGGAAGGAACTAGCATCTGCCTTAAAGATGGCCCAGGTTATATTTTGTGTGTTCAAAGTTGTAATGTATGGATGCATATATTTGACTCACAGTTCATCAAAATATATGTAATAAGGAATCATCTAAAAGTGCTCATCTAGGCAAAGGTGGTTTTATTCAGGGGAATGAACAATAAATTTAGAATGAGAATCAGTAAGTTAATATGGGGTCAGTCAGTAGTTACTATGACAACTTATAAATGTTCTATAACATTTGTGAGCCTCAGTTTCCTCAACTGTAAAAATTGAGATAACCAGAATACCTAGCTTACAAGAGTGCTGTGAGAACAGAATGAAATAATACATGTGAGAGGGTTCCATATATTTTCTACCTCTATGCAAATGTAAAATAGTATTATCAGTCATATCTGTAAGTCAAAAAGGGCCATAGATAAAATCTAGCTACAGGGACACATGGAATCTGAGAACATACACATTACAGAACATGAATGCCCCTGACTCCTCAGGGCCAACACTGGGTAAGTAAATGTCTCCTTGCTCTGGAATCCTGTGTTAGTCTAGGCTGAATGAGCTCATGTGAGTAGCAAAGTGAGACTGGCACTAGAGAGACATCTAGTGTTTGAATTAACAGAAGAGCAGATTTGGAGGTTGAAATAATTTTGTTAAAGAAAGAAAGAAATATTCTGCGTCCAAATAAAACCATACAAAAATTAAATCAACATTATGAAAATGTTCCTACATCGTTTCAAATCCCCTAGAAATGTGAAAAATTTTGTATTTGAATTTTCAATTCATACGCAGACATTTTAAGGAGAGCCAGGAGTCAAGGAATGTAACTCTAGGAATTCCTTTTTTAAGACAGTTACCACCTAACAGGGTAGAGTTTGGTGTGAAAAGGAGAGCAGATAGGTCTGGAAGAGAGGATAAATGAAAAGCAGAGGGAGGTTTCATTAGGTAGAAATCAGTGAAGGAAAAATAATTAGGGGCTATGTCTATGGAGAAGGTGAGAAAAGGCTGTGGCAGAAGACCAGACAAGAAGATTCTACGTTATTAGTAGTAATGCACCCTGCTAAAAATGCAATTTGTTGATTATTATTTAATTATCACCAGTTGTAATGCATCAAGAGTAATTAAGCTTACAGATTTTAATAACTGGACATCAACAAAAGCATTTTCACCTCAAATAGTTAATAGATATTTATTAAATGATTATGATGAGTCAGGAATCTTCTAGATATTTGGAATGCATCAATTAACAAAACAGATAAAGACCCTTGGACCTGCAGTTTATATTCTAGATAAGAAGAAAGACAATAAGTAATAAACAGAATAAATAAGCAAAATGTATGGCATATTAAAAGGAAGTAATTCAAAAAATGATATAATAAAAAATATGGAAAAAAATGAGAAGTAGAATAGAATAGAAGACATAGGGTGTGTGTGGCAAAAGGGAAAGGGAATTCAATTTTTGCTAAAGTAACAGTATAACTAATCTCTCCCATCAAAAAGTGAAAAATGAGAATAACCTGGGCCATCTTTAAGGCAAATGTTAGTTCTTTCCCCTCCCACTGTAAATAAAATTTGTTAGTCACAGTTCCATATTAGTTAATTCAAGTTTTTGGTTGGAATAAGTTAAGTAGTGGAATCAATCATATTTATGCGTAATTTCTTATAGTTTTCCATACCTTAAAGTTCTCACCTAACATTCCTCTAATTGCTGTTGTTTCAATTTATAAACTTATCAAAGTTCCCTGCCACTGCAAAGATTCCATAAATGATTTTTGGTAATCATAGTAACAATAAATGCAGAACTTCTTCCTTCTATTTACATGTTTAGAGTCTATAGATATATGTCCCTAAATATATGAATAAAATATATTAATTAGCTTTTTCTTCCCTAAATTCTAAGAATCACTAAACTCTAGTAATGTCAAGCAGAAGAGATAAAGTACTCTTATCCCCAAGATTGAGAAGGATTTTTTAAGGAAATACTTGGTAAAAATGGAATGCAGATCAATCTTAGTGTTTAGAAAACTCTTAGAAACATTTGTTGAATTGCTTTTTATTTTTTTATTGAGGTATAGTTGATGTAAATTGTTATATAAGTTTCAGGTGTACAACACAGTGATTCACATTTTTTAAGGTTATATTCTATTTATAGTTATTATAAAATATGGGCTATTTGCCCTGGGTTGTACAATATATCCTTGTAGCTTATTTATTTTGTACATAGTAGTTTGTACCTCTTAATCTTCTACCCCTATCTTGCCCATTGCCCCCTCTCCTCGCCCTGTAGGTATCCACTAGTTTGTTCTCTATATCTGTGAGTCTGCTTCTTTTTTGTTGTATTCACGTTTGTTTTATTTTTTAGATTTATTTTTATTTTTTAGATTCCACATCTAAGTGCTCTACAGTATTCATACAGAATTCAAACACAGTATTCGTCTTCTCTGTCTGACATTTCACTTAGCATAATACCCTCCAAGTCCATCCATGTTGTTGCAAATTTCTGTCTTTTTATGGCTGAGTAGTATTCCATTGAATATATATACCACATTCACCTGTTGATAAACACTTAGGTTGCTTCCGTATCTTGGCAATTGTAAATAATGCTGCTGTGAACACTGGGGGGCATGTATCTTTTCAAATTAGTGTTTTTGGAAAATATTGTTATTAGCATCCAACTACTGAATGGATAAGAGATGATATATTTAAGGGACATATATACATTATTATTATGCATACCAAAATAGTCAAATATTTTTCAGGAGTTTTATGCTGGTGATTTCTCCCTGAAATTTTTCTAAATAGTAACATAATCTTTTTTGTTTAGTTTGTTCCCATTATAAAAGAGACTTTTATTCTTCATGTTGATATTTATTCTATATCATCTTTTTGTTAATGTATGTCATATGTTACTCTTTAATAGCTCTCTTAACTAAAAACATAACAACACATATAATTATGTTTTGCTATGTACTTTGGTATGATTTTTTTATTTTGTAGTAAACTTGTGCTATCACAATTCTACAGTAACTCCCAGGTTTAAATTCCAATATTTAAAATTTCTGTACCTAACATTTTTTGTGATAAAATCTGTCAAAAATGTTATTTTTCCTTTTATTATGATAAAATGTAGTACTATAACTCTAGCAAACATTAGAGAGTTTTCTCCCCAAGACATCTATGTTCATATTCTCTACATAACCAAAAAATAATGATAAATTTTGGTATGCACAGAAGTTCATATACCAACTTATTCTTATTTGCCATTATTACAGAAGTCATATTTCTTGATTCAAAAATCCTTGCATACAGCCTTCTATTGCTTGTTCCCCTCTGGTTTCTGGTCATGCAATGGTCATATTTAAGATTCAAAATCACAGTGAGAATTACCTAATTGTGTGATGAGAGAAGAATTGAACTCCTTACTCACTTTTCATTTTGTTATAAGTGACAGTTATCAAACATTTCAATTATTTTCAATCAACAGAAAAACTTCCTTGTAATTTCAGATTCTTTAGCAAACACACATACACAGGACAGAAATTGTTGGAATAGAAACATTATATGATACTCTTTTTTTATTCAGATTATTTATTTTCATTACTTATTCTGAAAGAGAAGGTTGATCTCAAATGTCACTTTATCTTAGTTCCTGTTGAGTTGGAATGTCACACATAGAAATTCATACCTTGTTTAAAATGTGAATATCACTGAAATATTGGTCTAAGATCTTATTACTATGAGATACTTTGTTATGATTTTATTCAGTTTGCTCTGTAAGACTCTGAGATGTTATAGAAAATGATTATTTCTTACGTGTCATCCACATAATATCCAACTATAACATTGCAATATGGAATTTTAAAAAGGTAATGGTCCTGAGATATAACACTGCAGAACTGAATCCAGCAGGTTATCAGAAGTGTGCTTCGGAACCATCCCTGTCTTCAAAACAGAGTCTATCCAAATCCTTACATGAATTTTCTCTGGCTGGTCCTATATACTGGTATCCCACAGAATGGTATAGAGATTTTCTTAAGGCAAACTTAAGGACAGAAAGCATCTGCCCACAATCATGGAAGCTGATAATGCAAACATACCCCTCATTTCAGTATAATTCAACCGTATGCCTATGAAAGGAGTCCTTAAATGATCAGAAAGCTATGGATCATCTAGAGTTGGAATTTCACCCGAAGACTAGATATTTTTCACATAAAAAGGCCATTAATAATAGATGTATATCCATAACTCACTACATAGTTTGAAACTTACAGATCTGGCCAAGTTGGAAGATTCAAAACACTGAAAATATTTTATTAATATGATTTTCTGGTTTCAAGTCTGTGATAAAAATTACATAATAGATTGGGAGTTTGGGATTGACATGTACACACTGCTATGTTTAAAATAGATAACCAGCAAGGACCTACTATATAGCACTGGGAACTCTGCTCAGTATACTGTAATAACCTAAATGGGAAAAGAATTTGAAAAAGAATAGATACATTTATATGTATAAGTGAATCACTTTGCTGTACACCTGAAACTAACACAACATTGTTAATCAACTATACTCCAATACAAGCTTAAAAAAAATTTAATAAAAAATAATACACAGGAGCACATTTCAATCTAACTACTCATGTATAATTGTGAGAACAATAATCACAGCCATCAATGAGTAGCATGAACCCATGAGGATGTAAAGCCTTTTAAGTGAACTAATTTCATTTAATTCTCATAACAACTCTTTGAGGTAGATACAATTATTTATATAACAGATGAGGAAATTAAGACTGAGAATTTCAACAAGTTCCCCGACTAAGTAACATTGGCTGGAATTCATTCTAAGTCTATTGCCTCCAGAGCCAAAACCATTAAACACTATGCTTTACTGGTGAACTCGAGTATTTAAAGCTCAATATCTAAAAACTGTACCTGAAACCTAGCCTTGATCCTATGTCTATAAGAGGTAACAAAAATTGGAAAACAAGTTACAATGCAAACTGGAAAGATTTGTGGCTAGGTTAAGAGCTCCTGGTATTCAAGGGCACGTATTTACAGTAGACAATAGATGCCTGAAAGATTGAATAAGCTGTGCAGCAAAAGGCAAATTTATATCCTCACACTTTCAGGGACAAAGTGGCACAGTGGAAAGAACACCACATTTAAAGTCAAACAAGCCTTCTCTAGCTCCACCACTTAGCAGCTGTGAGATCTTAATCACTGTTCTTAAACTCTATTTGCCTCCTTTTCTTTGGGGAATAATATACCTATTTATTTCCTATTTTGTATTGAGGATTTAGTGGCACAATGTATATTCAGTTACTGACACTCAGAAAGTGCTATGAGTGGTATTATCTCTAAAAAACAACTTTCCGGGCTTCCCTGGTGGTGCAGTGGTTAAGAATCCGCTTGTCAACGCAGGGGACACGGGTTCAAGCCCTGGTCAGGGAAGATCCCACATGCCGCGGAGCAACTAAGCCCGCGAGCCACAACTACTGAGCCCGCATGCCACAACTACTGAAGCCCACGCGCCTAGAGCCCGTGCTCTGCAACAAGAGAAGCCACCGCAATGAAAAGCCCGCGCACGGCAATGAAGAGTGGCCCCCGCTCGCTGCAACTAGAGAAAAGCCCGCGCGCAGCAACGAAGACCCAACGCAGCCAAAAATAAATATATAAATATATTTTAAAATGCACGTTTTACAAAATTCAATATTTTCAATGTTTAATTTTTAGAATAAATTTTTCCCATTATTTTTGAAAGTCATTTTTAACAAATTTTTTTTGGTATAAATTTATTTATATATTTATTTTTGGCTGTGTTGTGTCTTCGTTGCTGCGCGCGGGCTTTTCTCTAGTTGCAGCGAGTGGGGGCCACTCTTCATTGCCCTGCGCGGGCTTTTCATTGCAGTGGCTTCTCTTATTGCAGAGCACGGGCTGTAGGCACATGGGCTTCAGTAGTTGTGGCATGTGGGCCCTAGAGCACAGGCTCAGTAGTGTGGTGCACGGGCTTAGTTGCTCTGCAGCATGTGGGATCTTCCCGGACCAGGGCTTGAACCCGTGTCCCCTGCATTGGCAGGCAGATTCTTGACCACTGCACCACCAGGGAAGTCCCAAAACATGCACTTTTTTAGGATATCCATTTTTAAAATTTTCTCATGTATATATGGACTAAAATTTGGTTAGTGAATTTTTTCTTATCACATGCAATTTTAATAACATATAGCTACACCCTTAACAGGCTACCTATGTTAGCAAACTACAAGGGCAAGGATAGCTTAATAAGTATATTTGGACATATTTTCACCTATATAGACAGCCATTATGGTGAAAGCTCCTGAAATATTATTCACTTGAATGGCTATATTTTTACAGTAATTTTGTTTCAAATATGTCTTACCTTTAGAAAATTATTTTATGAAAAATTTTCATCTGCTGAACAATGTTTTCTGAACCACAAAATTTTTATCAATTTGCTGTTTAAATTAGAATCTTGATTATAAACTAAAAGCATTCCCCCTAATCCTTTAATCCATTCACCACATTTTTACAAAGAATGAAACATGGATCTGAGGTTATGTGACTTGCTCAAGGCTTATGTGTGTCTGATTCTTGACCCAGGGACATTTTCATCAAGTAAGCGTCCTCCCTCTTTAGATGCCTTTTCCTTAAAGCTTTTCATTTTGAAATAATTACACAGTGACAGGAACTAGAAAAAGTAGTACACAGAGTCTTTCATACCCTTCATCCAGCTTTGGCCAGTATTGCATCATATAAAACTATAGAACTATGTCAAAACCAGGAAATTGACATTGGTTTAATACTGTTAACTAGACTATAGATGCTATTCAATTTCACCATTTTTACATGCATTCATTTCTCTCTGTGTGTGTGTGTGTGTGTGTGTGTTTCTGTGTGTGTGGTTCTATGTAATTTTATCCTACTTATAAAGATGCTTCTGCTAATGCAGTCAATGATAGGAAGCATTAATAGCTGAATGACAAATAATGCCAGAATGACTGGGCTGCTTGCTTTTTTAAGTTTTCATGTCTCATAAATCAAGTTCTTTTAGATTTGACATAATATCTTTTCTCCTCTGATTGGAAAAACCTGAGCAAATAACTAAACTAAAGATTTTGAATGTCAAGTTTTCATTCCATGAATAATGAACTTGAAGCAAATGGTCTGAGGTTAATAGTAGAAAACTGGTCACATTATTTGAGGCTATCCTCTATTTTATGCAGAGGAAAGCAATTAGATGACAACATCTTCACACATGTTTATACCTCCAGAAAGGGGTCTGTGCTTCAGGCTTTTGTGGAAAGCACACTGCACCAGCTACTTATGACTCAAGATCAGTGTCTGCTTTGCACAGCATGAGAGAACAGGTGGGTCATAGATGGCCATACATGTTATATTTAATACGCTTGCCAGTTTGCCTTGTGTTTTCTTTATTTCTGCAGATGTGTCATAAGGAAATTGAGTCAGTCTATTTTTGTCTCTTGCTATAAATATCCAAGCTGATTTTATGAAGGCACATGTTGGTAATAAAATACTCATTGCCTCCTACAAGCACAAGAAAAAAAAGTTAAAGGATTATTTTGAGAAATGTACTTTTATAAATTTGCCTGAAGGTTTATGACAAGATGTTTTATTATTTGATAATTATTTACAGAAAGGGTTTCTTAGATTTTCCTTTTCTAGATACATCATCTAGATCCTAGATGAATTAAAAGATATTTTCTGTGTTGATTGGTGTAATGAATTAAAAACCAAACTGAAGATTTTAAATTTATATTATGCATATAAATGTATCCCTATATTCATGTATTTTAATGAAAAAATAAGTCACTGTTATTTTATGTCTCCTCAAAGATTTAAGAACTACTTAACCACAATGAATAGAGTCTAGGGAATTGGGGGGCTAAACCTCAAAGGCATTGATCTAAAACTACTTTTGAGACTTGACTTCATCAAAATCTACATTTTTAAAAAAAAATAAATTTATTTATTTCTTTTTGGCTGCGTTAGGTCTTCGTTGCTGTGTGCGGGCTTTCTCTAGTTGCAGCGAGGGGGGATACTCTTCCTTGCAGTGCACAGGCTTCTCATTGTGGTGGCTCCTCTTGTTGTGGAGCACAAGCTGTAGGCACACGGGCTTCAGTGGTTGTGGCACGCAGGCTCAGTTGTTGTGGCTTGTGTGCTATAGAGCGCAGGCTCAGTAGTTGTGGCGCATGGGCTTAGTTGCTCCGCGGTATGTAGGATCTTCCCAGACCAGGACTCGAACCCGTGTCCCCTGCATTGGCAGGTGGATTCCTAACCACTGAGCCACCAGGGAAGCCCCATTTAAGTCTACTTTGAAGGTATCTAATAAAACAATTACACAACTAGCCTGTTAAAATATAACTTTTTACTGTGTTGTTTCAATAAGTAACAATTTTTATTAATATCTAATCGATAATAAATTAAAGAAATACATGCAAAAAAATTTAGAGAAATCCATGCGCTCCCGCAAAGGGAAAATATTACAAATATCTTTTTTCAAATGATCAATTTTAATTACCCAACAATAAATTTAACAAGTAAATCAAGGACTTAATACACTACTCAGTGAGAAAATGGCTGCACCATGAAGGGTGTTTTCATCCACAATTTAGAATGGAAAACTATTGCTAATTCTAATGTTTTTTTAAACTTCCATTTATTTTTCTACATTTTCATTAATTTAACAAATATTTATTGCACACCTACTATGAACCAGGCATTGGGCTGATTCAGAGGGTACAGTGGTAAACAAGAAGACAGAGTCCTCTCAAGAAACTAATCTAGCAGAGCAAGCAGAAAAGAAAACAAGGACTCACAATATAGAGTTTGATAGCATTAAAATAAACATTAATTTTCAATTCATCCATAACCTTTTTTCTCAGGTATTTGAGACTATTGATAGCCCAATTTTTCAAATTTCTTGTAACTCCTATACCTTTAAGAGCACAGTGCTTTTAACAAGTGTTTATTTTCTCTATGATCTTGCAGTGACTATGAAATTTACCATCAATTATTTCTATTTGATGTATAATCAAATATAATTAGTTAATATATAAGAATTCAAAATATTTTTACACTTATGTGCCAAAAATGGCTTTAAGATATTAAAAGTTCATACAGTTTTTTTGGTTTCTTATTTTCCAAAGATTTTATTTCCCTTGCACTTTTTCTGTTAACATTCTATTACAATAACGTAAGAAGAAACTTCCTCTATAGGAAATTTCCTTCCATTTGTGTCTTCAACCCTTTCTCTTCCAAAACACTTAATTTAAAGTTTAGTCCATTTGTGGAGAGGATATGAATCTTTAGTAGACACAGTGAAATCTGAAATTATACATATTAAAAATTATATCAAAGACATGACTAAAGCATATATGTGTGAGATGTACATTTAAATACTTCTTTAAGATTGTAAAATTAAGCCCTCTGTCTTCGATCAGAGCCACCACTGATAGTTCTCATGGCTTCACATCAGATGGGGCAAGGGTGATAAATGGAGAGAGACATAAAGTCCAACCATTAAACTCAGAAAAATTTTCCCATCACCATCTGACCCAACTCATCTGTCTTAAGAATATTGACCCTGCGCTGAGGCACTAACCCAACTGGAAAGCACATCCTTGCATTCATATATTACTCTAATGACATAAGAATGGATAGACTTGGTCCTTCTACTTAAAAGTATTATATGTTGAAATTTCTGCTGTGATAAGACAAAAATAAAAGTTCTTAAAGGTCTGATACATTAACAAATCCAGTAAGTCGTCATGTTTCTTGTGAGCTCAGAAAATCTAAGGCTTCTTTTTGTCCTGTCTTTTAATGCCTGTAATCTAACCGATACTGACTGCCCAACCCTGTTTGCTACGAATTTCTTGCTTTTCTCTCCTAACCAACCATTCAATATGGATTCTGATCTTGTTATTTATTTCTGGAGTCATTTCCCTCTATCCATTTCACCTGAAATAGTAGATTCCATTTTAAGCATATACTTCCTTATTTATGATAGTTTGGACTCCCTCTTGTGCCTAAAGATGTATATTGCCTGACTGGCTTCTCTCTTGTATCTTCTCTTAACTGCAACCTACGAATGGCATATCTCTAAGTATAATGCAGGAATATTATCATGTCGTGTGATTTTACATAACATCAATCAACAGAATTCCATCCTTAGATTGCTGCCAAGACATTATTGAAGATAGGTGGAAGTCATAAAAGAAAATCCACTTTAATATATAATTTATGGGGCTTCCCTGGTGGCGCAGTGGTTGAGAGTCCGCCTGCCGATGCAGGGGACACGGGTTCGTGCCCCGGTCCGGGAGGATCCCACATGCCGCGGAGCGGCTGGGCCCTTGAGCCATGGCCGCTGGGTCTGCGCGTCTGGAGCCTGTGCTCCGCGGCGGGAGAGGCCACAACAGTGAGAGGCCCGCGTACCGCAAAAAAAAAAAAAATATATATATATATATATAATTTATGATAACAGCTCAGTTCATTTGCAAAGTGCATAATTCTAACCACATAACAAGGGAAAGGGGGGATTATGATAAATCTAAATATTTATATTAAATTTGGGGTTAAAGAACAAAACATAATAACAGTATCTGAAGAAGAGAAAAAAAAATATTTTTAGGCCATGAAAACTTAATGCTGAAAAGGTTATGATGTTTTAATCTGCTCAGTATGTTTTTCTCTGATATGGGCCAAGTCCCTAGAATAGGCCTTGGCATAGTATATAAACTCTGTAAATATTTGTTGAATTAACAAATAAATCATTAAAACACTACATTTTCATGTTAATCATCCACTAATAAAAGTTTTGTTTGGATAGTTTGAGCTTTGCTTCCATCTTCTGAGGAGCCTACTATCTCTGAATACCATTGCCAAAAATATATATATGTATATATTTTAGAACCATGTCTTGTAGCTATTAAATTATTGTTGTTTAAAATTACTAGTATCTAAATTTTGCTTAAGAGTCACGATGTTAACATTATTTTGCTCTGAAGAAGTGTCATTAATTTTGACTAATACTAACCTTTCAACTTGGGACTTTGTAAATAAGATATTTTTGGTAACTTTTATTTCTTGCTAGAATGGGTCATGCTCCTTATGATTCTTTTTTCTACTTAGTCAGGGTAGTAAGTATGAACATTGATATTTTTCTTGAACTTTTAAAGTTGTTTTTCAAAATAGGACTTTAAATCCTGAACTAAACTCCGGCCTGCGCGTCCGGAGCCTGTGCTCCACAACGGGAGAGGCCACAACAGTAAGAGGCCCGCGTACCGCAAAAAAAAAAAAAAAAAAAAAAAAAAAAAAGAGTCTAGGGTAGGGGAAACCAGGTAAGATAATTTACCCCCATTTAAGTATCTCATTCAGTTGAAGTATTCTGATCAACTTAATACTTTCTAAATATATGGATAAATATCACATCAATTTAACTCAGATTTTCTAACTGGAGATTCCTCAACTAATCTACCAAGAAATGAGAGCACAATTTCCATCTACGCCTAGCTATTTCTGTGATACCTGTTAAATTTGTTAAGTTAGAGAAGCCATGAAAAAATATTTTTCTTCATGTAAAGAAAATAGAAGAATTACAGTTCAGTCAAGCAGGGGAGGTTTTCCTAGTCATGTTACCAAGGCAGAAACCATAAATGTAAACAAAGATAGATGAGATGTCACAAACATTTAAAATTTCAGAGCAGAAAAAAATTAATTAGGTCAAAAGGGAAATATCCACTGCTCTGTCATATTATATTGATGGGTACAGAATTGCTGTGATTTTTCTGAAATACTGAAGTATTATTTGGTTATATTGATGTAGTTACAGATTCAGGTATAGATTCAGAAATAGATACTGATGGTAATGATATAGATGCAGACAGATATAAAAATAGGCTTACCCTGTGCCCCAAAATTCCAATTCCAGGAATTTACCTTAAGGACATAATAAGACTAGTAAGAGAAAATTTATGGATTTTCATTTATATCAGGAAAATTAAATTAATCTAAATATCCAACAAGGCAGGATGTTAAATAAACACTGAACATTTATACCCACATCGAACAATAGTGCAAGTATTTAAAATGTTGATGTATTTCTATGTTTTTATACATCTATATTATATTGTTTCATTTTTTTAAATTCTAAAATTATATATAGAGAGATATGAAATTGTATCATCTCAGTTTCCTTTTTAAAAAGACAGTTTGTAAATGTGGGTACACATACATAATGGAAATATTTAGAAATAATTAATATCAAGATACAGATGATAGTCACGTCTGATTTGAAGGTTGAACAATTATTTTCTTTCTTTTTATGCTTTTCTGAATATCTGATTTCTTCAAAGAAAAAATAAAGTTCACACTGGGAAAAAAATTCAAACAAATGCAAGCAAAGTCAATGCTTTGGAAAGCAAATATACTTATATCGGATTATCTAAGTTTTTTTCTTTCTAATATTTTATCATTCTAACATAATTAAAATATTTTACCACTCATTGATCAAGAGTTGTGTGTAACATAACTTGATTTTAGGATTGTAATAGTTAAAATCCATACATTATTAAAAGATAAACTTATGCAGATATTTTTGTGCTTTTGATAATGAATTTCTTAATAATGAGGCAGGTCCTTCAAATCATATTCTATAAAAAATTTTTATAGGATATTATTTTAGTTTTTATCTATATTTTCTCCCCTTTCTTTTGTCTTCTTCCTCCTCTTTCCTCATCTTTTGTTTCTTTCTTCTTGACTATTCTACAATTCTCTATCCCACAATTGTACCATGATTTCATTAAGTCCTCAATGAATCTCAATTTATGGTATACAGAGATGCCTGAAATTGTGGGATTTTTATGCTAGCAAACTGAGCATAATAAAATGCTTATGCATCCCTATGGTATATGGAAATGTGATAATATTTAGTAACACTTTTATTTCCTTTTTAAATATTCAAATTAATATATACTATTTTATCATTATAATGCATTTCTCCAGAGAGTTTTCCCAAAAGCACTTTACATCCAGTAATTAAGTACACTCACAGAGCATGGCACAGTTTTTATTTAATGCAATTTTCTTAATGAAAAATTATAATATTAAACAGTTTTTAATAATAATAACTAGACATTTGCTATATACCAAATGATCTGTATTCATCCTGACATTTAATCTTCCCTACTTCATCTTAAAGATAAAGAAACTGAGGCTCAGGAGAGTTTTATAATTTGCTCAGTTTGAATAATTGAAAAATAAAAAGGTCATATGTGAGGTTTACAGCAGATTGTGAAATTATTTTTGTAAGAATTCCTTCCAGGACTCTACTTGGGAATGAAAGGAAATGTTAAGTGCTCAAATTTTAAAACTTTAAATAAAGTAATGTACAGATGGCAGGCCACTCAAAGTAAATTCTGCTCTATAGTTTTGAATAAAACCTTGACAGAGAGTAATCTTCATGCACACAATAAGTATTGGTAATTTTTATGTCAACTTAACACACATCTTAGAATAGAAACAAAAAGTCTGGGATGGTTTCCTTTTCTCTTACAATATTGCTGCCAAGACTGTCAAGATTAGTGAAAAAAGGGTGTGAAGCTACCTAGAAATGTAAAGAGGAGTCAGGCACGCATGTGAACTGTTATGTTTCATAACAATGTCCGTTTCATGTATTTTACTTTCTTTAGAAAACTACCCAGGGAGGGTACAACCCAGAGGGATAGGCCAACCACCTGAGATAAGGAAAGATGCACAGAAAGATTTCACACACCCAAACTCTCCCATGGACACAATCTAATTTATAAATTAGAGTCTTATTTGCATTGGTAGAGTCCCCTTCTATAATGAAATATTCTCCTGGAAGAATAATTCTACCAGTTTTCGCCATCTTAACTTCAATGCATGAGTGAGATATGCAAACCTGGTAAATCGGAGTAATGATGAAACAGGGAAGAAAACAGTTATAACTGAAAACAGGGGATAGAAGGAGATTTTTTAGTGATTAAAGTAGTAAATTTTAAAGAACTAAAGGACTTGGTCATTGGGGGAGGAGGGGAGATCTAGAAATAAAAAGATAAACTTGATAAAACCGTTCCAGTAGATAAATGGGGTTCACCAAAGTCAAATTTTTACAACATGCAATCTTGCCTAGGACCCCAGTGACAGCCCTTCCTTTTACCCCAATCTCAAAAAACCTCCAACTCTCTACCCCAGCTGTTAAATCTCAAAGAATTTTTCCAACTATATCTCTTCCTCCTCTAAATAATAACTATTAATTTTCATCATTGGCTTGCAGTACCATTTGAAATTCTTGAATTGTTGCCTTGTCCACAACTGGGAGCTAGGGCACTGGAACATCAGGGTGGGAAAATCAGGGTCCTGATAACAGTAAGGGAGGAACACTCACTCTCTGAGAGCCACAGGGTCCAACCACGGTGACTAAGATCAAAGGCTCTGAAGAGATGCTGAGCAAAGGCCAAGCCCACTATCCAATTGATTATTAATCCTAATGGGATAGATAGAAAAAGAAACTTCCTAAGTCAGTGAAAAGGCGATAGCCTAGGCATCCAAGGAAATCAATGAGGTTCACAGCAGAGAGTGATCCAGGGACAGAGTTCTGAGATAGACCGGAAATAAAGAGAGATGACACAGTAGAAAGGGACCACCTTGGTCTGGCTATTTCGTTACTGTTGCATCAGTTTTGCTTTGCTTCTTCCATTAGACTGCCAGAGAATATTCCATGTGCACCTCTTTGAAAAGTCCTGCTATACTTTTCCTAACAGTGAGGAAGCAGAAGCTGAGCAACATTCAGAAGCCACTAACAGGTGATAAATCTAGAAAGGGAACAAACCAGGAATAGAATCAGCACCAAGCTTCTTCTGACCTAGTTTTTGTATTTAGAAATTTGGTTTTTTTGTTGTTGTTGTTTTTGCGGTACACAGGGCTCTCACTGTTGTGGCCTCTCCCGTTGCGGAGCACAGGCTCCGGACGCACAGGCTCAGCGGCCATGGCTCACTGGCCCAGCCGCTCCCGGGACCCTCCCGGACCGGGGCACGAACCCGTGTCCCCTGCATCGGCAGGCGGACTCTCAACCACTGCGCCACCAGGGAAGCCCAAGAAATTTCTGTATTTTTTAAATCACCTTTTCTACCAGAACCGTAAGATTGACCTTTTAATAACAATAGAACTGCCCCAAATTAATTGCCATATCCCTTGCCTTCTCTGAGTTCTTCCCACCTTCCATTCGCCCCACCCTCTAAGAGTTTCCACTACCTAACTGGATAAAAAATTGACACTATGAGCTACACATGTATGAAAGTAGGGACCATGGAAATAATTCAAAGACTCTGGCAAAATTAATAGGAGAAATCTCAAGGAGCAATCAATTAATGCAATCCATTTGTTTTACATAGGAAGACTTTAAGGGAAATTAAGGTCGTGTAGTTAATGTAGACTTTAAATCTCTTAGATCCTGCATTTTAAAAAAATTGCGTAGCATTAAGAAGAGTTTTACAATCTTAGTTATCAAAAAACATTTTTACTTAAAACAAATTACGTAAGTACATAAAATAAATAGACTGAGGAAACTTGCTTTAAAAACAGTGATAGAACCAACGGTATACTTCAGTTAGGGTCCATTATTGTTCATCACCCTGTAAGAGAAGGCCAGACACACACACCATTTGTCTGGCTCCATCTGAATCTAACTCTTGAATAAAGAGTGCACTGAAAAAAAGGGTAGAATTACTTCAGATGAAAATAATTTGGCCCAGTTAGATGCATACTATGTAGAAGCAGCATCAAAATTTGCTATAAATCAAGAGATGTAACTGGGATAATTCCTACTTGAACAAGCTATAAAAGCTTAAGTCGATATACAACCTGCCTGTGGAGAAAAGGGGGAGAAGAAAAGTCTGGATCAGCCCACTCCTCACTTCGGATGACAGGGAAGTCTTTCCTGTGAATTTTTTTCCCATTAGTTCACCATGGCACCTTTTCCTCCTGAGGTGCCTGAAGTCAGGGATGAGTTTCAACCCTGCATTGCTGATGAGAGGTTTCATCTGCAAGATGATATGTGACATCACTCTTGCTAGTGCTGAACTTATCACACCCTTCATCAAAGGACCTGCCAAATATTTGTGGCTTACCAGCAGATCCTTGAGGACAGAAACAATGCCCATATTGTTCAGGATTACCATTACCTTTATTTACTAATATTAGTACAGAAAATTACACCGCAAAATATTTACAGATACATGGCAACAACTATATGATAAAAGCAGGGGAGGGATTTCTATCCTCACCTTACTGAAAAGCAGACTGAGAGAGACTCTAATGTGTCCGGGGGGGTGATGGCTAACCAGGAAGGAACCAGAACTAGAACATAAATAGCCCCCTCCTGATTCAGACTGCCTCACCTAAGGCTAGTCATAGATGCCTGTACTAAGAGAAACAGATGCTGCTTGTATTAGTACAATACCACAGAAAACTAAAAAATAAAATGGGAAAAATCACTTGTTAGGAAAATCAATGGTTTCTTTGACCTTTTTTCTGAATGATTTCTAGGATTAAATTACTCAACTAGGTAGGCTGATTTAAAAACTTTTCAGGATATTTCCCAACACTGAGTTATCCTATACAAGTGCTTTTAGCTATGCTGTTTTCCCAGACATAATTCAGGAGTGGACAGAATGACTTACGTCAAAGAATGACAAAATACTTCTGAAATTTTACAAAATATTCTAACAAATCACCTCACTCACTTCAAACTGTAGCTGCTCCCAAATACAAATGCCACATTTATTTTAAGGATCTAGGATATCTGAAGAATAGTAAAGATCTGCTCAGCATTTCTTTCACTGTAGGAAACTGTAAATTCCACAGACGTGCTACACAATGCGGTTCTTATTTAGAAAAGGAAGAGAAAGCGAAGGCATGAAACAATATATTATTTGTTTTTAGTGTTTTTTACACTCAAATTATTTGACTTAGGCTGCAAGAAGCAGAGAGAGATAACCCCATATGAAGCACCTCCTAAACTTCAAACCTCTTTTAAGGGTTTGAAGACAGATGTAGGATGTCTGCTGGCTTTGATAAGCAGCTGTAAAAGAAACGACAGAGCCTTAGGAAGTGGAAAGAAACACAAAAGTGTATTCATTACTCAAGTTAGTAAAATTATGATAAAGAACAGTTGCACTATTTGTGTAAGGAGAGAGCTAAAATTCTTAAATACAGAGCATGTATCTTTCTTACAGCAGCAATCTAAATTTTAATAACAGGAAAAGTAGATATGTTTCTTTTTAAAATTTTTATTAAATTAGAAAAGTTATAAATCTTACTGCCCTTGATATTATTACTTAATCATTGAAAGAATAAATCATGTGTTGGACAAGCTATAAAAAATTTCATTTGAATCTTTCTTTTATTAAAAACAAACATTTTTTAAAATAAACTTTTCATAAGGGATTATGCCAAGTATGTACTTCAAAGCCTGTTTCTCTTTGATGGGAGCTAGAGGCAACTCATAATCTAATTGTCAAGGGTCCTTGGAATTCATTTCCAACCTATTCATTAACCACTAGAAATATTTATTGGACAACTACTACCTACCCATCGTGATTGTTTTATAAAGAAGAAAAACAAAGTGTCCCTCTCTTAGTGCGGGATCTCTAAAGCTTTCTCTGTCAACTTTGGTGTAGCTCTGAATTCCTACCGCACTTCACTCTTTGTTGATAATAAGCAAGTAGGGAAGAAAGCAGCGAGATATATTTATTCAGAGAGCCTGTGTAAATTATTTAAAGCTACAGCAGTTTTCTTTCATATTTATTACTTACTTAAGGCAACAGTCTAAAGTCAAGATTTTGCTGTTCCCTGTATGTTTGATTTACATAGACAGTAAATAATTCTCACTTGTAAAAAAGCATTTAACACAGGGAGAGGACAGCTGTATACAAGCCAAGGAGAGAGGCCTCAGAAGAACCCAGCCCTGCCCTGATCTTGGACTTCTAACCTTGAGAACTGTGAGGAAATAACACTTCTGTTGTATAAGCAAAAAAAAAAAAAAAAAAAAAAAAAAAAAAAAAATCAATTAAACTACATAACCTTGGGAATTTTCTACTTTACTTGATTATATTAGGAGAATTGAGAATTGTACATGACTTTTTCTTTTCATTATAATTTATTTGCTTGTATTGCTTTCACATTTTGATTACTTCTTTGAACTTTATAAATATCAACATTTTTATGAACATCAGATCTATGTACCCTTACTGCCTTAATGAGCAAAGCAAATGTTAAACGTGTCATTAAATATCGGTAGATAGATCTAAATTTTTTAAATTATAATTTTTAAAATATAATTTAAAGTAAATTTTTAAATTATATTAATCTTGAAGAGCAAGTTACCTACAAAGTTTAAAGTACTTGACTTTCTAGAAATTGAACTGATTTTTCTGGCTTAACTTAAATTGGTTTCTCTAACTAAAACTGGTATAAAATCACATTCCAACTTAGAAGTCTTAAAACATTGACTTACTAATCAAGTTATTAATTCATTAACATGAAAATATATTTTAACATTAACCATTCTAATCGTAAGTATTTAGTTTTAAAGTTTTAAGTTAAACAATAGAATCAAATGAAAATTAGAGTGGGTACTACAATTTATTTTTGCTTTGTTTTCAAAAACTACATAACAGAAATATAGAAATAATAGACTCTCCAATATAAAGACAGTTTGGATTAGTGACACCAACAAATGTTTAAGTTTCACTATTTTTACTCACAGCTTTCTGAGTTAAGTTCATTTTTCTTCCTTTCTTTTCATTGAAATATAGTTGACTTGCAGTATTATTTTAGATTCAGATGTACAAACATGATTCGATATTTTTATACATTATAAAACAAGCACCACAAAAAATCTAGTTACCATCTGTCACAATAAAAAGTTATTACAGTATTTTTGATTATATTCACTATGCTATACATCCCCATGAATTATTTATTTTATAACTGGAAGTCTGTACCTCTTAATCTTCTTCACCTATTTTAATCATCCCCTACTCTCCTCTCCTCTGGCAACAATCAGTTTGTTCTCTCTCTTTATAAGTCTGTTTCTATTTTGTTGTTTGTTCATTTGTTTTGCTTTTTTCAGATTCCACATATAAGTGAAATCATATGGTATCCGTCTTTCTCTGTGACTTTTTTCATTTACCATAATACCCTCTAGGTTCATCCTTATTCTCACAAAAGGCAAGACTCCATTACTTTTTATGGTTGAGTAATACTGCACTGTATGTATTTACCACATCTTCTTTATCCATTCAGCTATTGATGGACTCTTGGGTTGCTTCCATATCTTGGCTTTTGTAAATAATGCTGCAATGAACACAGAGGTGAATAAATCTTTTCAAATTAGTGTTTTTGTTTTATTTGGAAAAATACCCAGAAGTGGAATTGATGAATTATATGATAGTTCTATTTTTAATTGTTTGAGGAGCCACCATACTGTTTTCAATAATGGCTGTACCAATTTACATTCCCACCAACAATGCACAAGAGTTCCCTTTTCTCCACATCCTTGCCAACATATTATTTCTCATCTTTTTGATAATAGCCATTCTGACAGGGGTGAGGTAAATATCTCATTGTGGTTTTTATTTGCATTTCTCTGATGATTGTGATGTAGAACACCTTTTCATAAACCTGTTGCCCAACTGTATGTCTTTGGTGGAAAAAGATCTATTCAGATTCTCTACCCATTTGTTAATTGGATTGTTTGATTTTTGCTACTAAGTTGTATAAGTACTTTCTATATTTTTGATATTAACTCCTAATCAGATATATTGTTTGCAAATATCTTCTGCCGTTTAGTATGCTGCCTTTTTGTTTTATTGATGGTTTCCTTCACTGTGCAAAAGCTTTTTAATTTGATGTAGTCCCATTTGCTTATTTTTGCTTTTCCTTCCCTTGCCTGAAGAGACATATCAAAAAAACATGGCTAATACCAATGTCAGAAAGAGTACTGCCAATGTTTTCTTCTAAGAGTTTTATGGTTTCAAATCTTACATTTAAGACTTTAATCCGTTTTGTGTTTATTTTTGTATAAAGTATGAGAAAGTAGTCCAATCTGATTCCTTTGCATCTAACAGCCCAGTTTTCCCAACACCATTTATTAAAGGAGCTGTCTTTTCCCCATCATATATTCTTGCCTCCTTTGTCATAGATTATTTGACCATATAAATGTGGGTTCATTTATGGGCTCTCTATTCTGTTCCATTGATCTATGTGTCTTTTTATGTGCTAGTACCATACTGCTTTGATTACTGTGGCTTTGTAGTATAATTTGAAATCAAGAAGTGTGATAACTCCAGCTTTATTCTTTCTCAAAATTGTTTTGGCTCTCCAGGGTGTTTTGTGTTTCCATACAAATTTTAGAATTATTGTTCTATTTTTGTGAAAAATGCCATTGGTATTTTGATAGGGATTGCACTAAATCTGTAGATTGCCTTGGTGAGTATGTCGTTTTAACAATTTTAATTCTTCCAATCCATGAGCATAGTATGTATTTCCATTTACTTGTGTCATCTTTAATTTCTTTCACCAGTGTCATATAGTTTTTCAAGTACAGGTCTTTTATTCCTTAGTTAGATTTATTCCTAGGTTTTTAATTCTTTCTGACGCAATTATACATGGGATTGTTTTCTTAATTTCTCTTTTATTTATAGTTCATTGTTATTATATAGAAATGCAACCAATTTCTGTATATTAATTTTATATCCTTCAACTTTACTGAATTCATTTGTTAGTTCTAATAGTTTTTTGGTGGCATCTTTAGGATTTCCATATATAGTGTTATATCATCTGCAAACACTGACAGTTTTACTTCTTCCTTTCCAATTTGGATTCCTTTTATTTTTCTTGTATGATTGCTGTGGCTAACATTTTCAATACTATGAAGAGAAGTGGCAAGAGTGGTTATTCCGGTCTTGTTCTTGATTTTAGAAGAAATTCTTTCAGCTTTTCACCATTGAGTATAATGTTGGCTGTAGGTTTGTAATATATGGACTTTATTATGTTGAGGTATATTCCCTCTATAGCCACTTTCTTGAGAGTTTTTATCAGAAATAAATGTTGAATTTTGCCAAAAGCTTTTTTGCATCTATTGAGAGGATCATATGATATTTAATCTTCAGTTTGTTAATGTGATATATCATGTTACTTGATTTGCAGATATTGAACTATCTTTGCATCCCTGGGATAAATCCCACTTTATCATGGTGTATCATCCTTTTAATGTATTGTTGAACTCAGTTTGCTATATTTTGTTGAGGATTTTTACATCTCTATTCATCAGTGATATTGGCCTGTAGTTTTCTTTTTTGTGTTATTATTGTCTGGTTTTGGTATCAGAGGATGTTGGCCTTGTAGAATGAGTTTGAAAGTATTCCTTGCTCTTCAATTTTTTGGGAATAGTTTGAGAAGGACAGGTGTTAACTCTCCATTATATATTTGATAGAATTCATCTGTGAAGCCATCTGGTCCTGGAGTTTTGTTTGTTGGGAGTTTTTTCATTACTGATTCAATTTCATTACTGGTAATCAGTTTTATCATATTTTCTATTTCTTCCTGATTCAGTCTTAGGAGATTGTGTGTTTCTAAGAATTTATCCATTTCTTCTAGGTTGTCCAATTTGTTGGCATATAATTGTTCATAGTAGTCTCTTATGATCTTTTGTATTTCTGTGGTATCAGTTGTAACTTCTCCTCTCTCATTTCTGATTTTATTTATTTGGGCCCTCCCTCATTTTTTCTTGATGAGTCTGGCAAAAGATTTATCAATTTTGTTCATCTTTTCAAAGAACCAGCTCTTAGTTTCATTGATTTTTCTTTCTTTCTTTTTTTTTTTTTTTAGTCTCTATTTCATTTATTTCTGCTCTGATCTTTATGATCATTACTTTGAACTCTTTATTAGGTAGATTGTTTATATCTATTTCATTTAGTTCTTCTTCTGGGGTTTTGTCTTGTTCTTTCATTTGAAATGTATTCCTTTGTCTCCTCATGTTGCCTAATTCTCTGTGTTTATTTCTTTGTATTAGGTAGGTCTGTTACATATCTTAGTCTTGGAGATGTCCTGTGGAGCCTAGCCACACACTCCTCCCTAGTCAACAGAACTATATGCTCTAAGGGTATCCACTATGTGGGCTGTGTGTGCCCTTCTGTTATGGCAGGGCTGACTACTGTGGGTGCACTGGTAGGCAGGGTTGGGCCCTGTCCCAGTTGGCTGCCAGGCCCTGACTTGTGTAGTGGCTGCCAGCCTGCTAATGGGCAGAGTCGGGTCCCAGTGCAGCAGGTTGCAGGTCCCAGGGGAACCCAGGGCTGGTGCTGGCCCACTGGTATGTGGGTAATCCTCCAGCACTAATAGGCTACAGGGAGAACTCCAAAATGGTGCTTCCCAGCACCAGTGCCCTCATGATAGAACAAGCTCCTAAAAATGGCTACCACAAGCATCCATGTCCCCAATTGCCTCCTGCCTCTCCAAGAGGTTCTCCAAGATCAGCAGGTGGGTCTGACTCTTAAAGGGCATGCCTCTGTGTGCATGCCCTTTCAGAGTTGAGTCTGTTTCCTATAGCCCTCTGGCTAACCTTCAAAGTCAGATGTTCTGGGGCTCATCTTCCCAGAGCAAGGACCCTCAGGCTGGGGAACTTAGTATTGGGCTTGGACCCCTTGTTCCTTGGGCAGAATC
Organism: Stenella coeruleoalba; assembly: GCF_951394435.1. Taxonomy (NCBI): domain Eukaryota; kingdom Metazoa; phylum Chordata; class Mammalia; order Artiodactyla; family Delphinidae; genus Stenella; species Stenella coeruleoalba. The sequence continues at coordinate 81,451,767 of NC_137151.1, read as the reverse complement.
TCTGCAACTGTGATTATCCTCCCACTTGTGGATCACCTACCAGGGTTGTGGATCTTGACTATACCACACCTCTGCCCCTCCTACCCATCTCATTGTGATTCCTTCCTTATCTCTTCAGTTGTGTAAAATCTTTTCTTCTTGTCTTCAGCTCACTCTCATAGATGGTTGTTCTGTAAATAGCTATACCTTTGTGTATCTGTGGGAGGAGGTGAGCTCAGGGCCTTCCTATTCCACCATCTTCTTGGGTTCATTTTTTACAACTATCAGAATAGAAGTATGTCATATTTGGTATAGAATAGAAAAGAATAGAGTCCCAGAGTCATCAGACATGACTCTGGAATGGAGAGACCAAGCCATGGCCATAAATCTGAAGTCTCAGGATGGCAAGAAAGACTTTTGTAATGAAGCCTCGTGTTTAAGGAAGAACTCTTAGAGATCAGTTGCATGGAAGAGCCCATTTTTTTTAGGGAGCCAGAATCTACTAACCCAGACCTGTGCCAAAATAGGACCTCTGGTTTCTAGTTCTGTCTTGTGGCAACCATGGTTGTCCTAAAGAATTTAGGCCCATGATTTACTCGCACACAGTGAGGAGGCTTCAGTTGTGGCGTCTGAATTATGAATGCGTCTATGATATTCAATTTCCCTTGCTTGGCATAAAAGTTCCTAAAGAGATTATCTAAAGTCATTCAGGTAAACTTAATCTTCTAAGAGAATCCAGTGCCCATTCTCCTTCCTCTAACCACCTAGGATAGGAATAGAAGCCTTAGGCCAAATGTACTCAACATATATAAAATCACACTGATTGTCTGACAAGCATGTCGATTGTCATGAACCTCAAGTCTCCTATTGTGCAATTGATGACTGAATTAGTGAACACATTATCTCTTTTAAGTAGAAAACACTGAGAGCTCTGCCCATATACTCCATGTATGCACATTCAGGGAGAAGTTAGTTTGGAGCAGAAGGAACAGGGAATAGAAAGGTAACATTTTTGTTAGTTTTGTGGCAAAAGCCCCAATCTCTAATACCCTCCACTTGAAGCTGAGATATATAAGGAAAGTACTTATCAATAAACAAAAATTTTATTAATATGTTTTGTTATTCAAGTTATCAAAGCTAAAAGGTTCCCTTGGAGCCATCTCTGTGTTAGTGCCTAGATAAGAAAAAATATACTTGGATAACATAATGCAAAAAGAAAGGAAACTAATGACAAAATCATACTATATCATTAATAAACAAGTACTGAGTATTCTAGAAATTATAGTAACAATATATTCCTAACTCCACAACTTTAACAGCAGTATGACTATTAATGATAGCAGTAGGTAAATTATTTTCAGATTGATACATCTCAGGTGTGTTTATGTTCCATCCGATCAATATAAAATGTCCAGTCTTATAATCCTAAAACCTACTGTCAATGGCATGCTGAATAATCCTTTGAATGGCTCATCTCAGTAAGGATCCTAACATTATATCTGTTTTTTAATATGAACTCAAAAATTGCTCTGATTCTAAACTAGGTATTGAAAATCAATTGGGAATTCTTTCAAAGAATGAATACCTAAACGTACCTTAATCCAGTCAGGCAAATTTAGATATTTCAGAAATTTAAATATAACCTAAAACACTGACGTTTTCTTGTGCACAAGAGCTATAAAAAATTTTGTTACATAGAGAAAAATTGAACATCTGCTTTAAAGAATAGAGTTCCAGGGGCTTCCCTGGTGGCGCAGTGGTTGAGAGTCCACCTGCCAATGCAGGGGACACGGGTTCGTGCCCCGGTCCGGGAGGATCCCACATGCCGCGGAGCGGCTGGGCCCGTGAGCCATGGCCGCTGAGCCTGCACATCCGGAGCCTGTGCTCCGCAACGGGAGAGGCCACAACAGTGAGAGGCCCGTGTACCGCAAAAAAAAAAAAAAAAAAAAGAGTTCCAAAACGCTAATCCATAATTGAATGGCATATTTTAAAGAAATGTATAAATGAATGAATAGTTAACTAGTTAGTTAGCTATTTCTCTCTCTCTCTCTCTCTCTCTCTATATATATATATAGAGAGAGAGAGAGAGAGAGATAGATAGATATGTGTGTGTGTGTGTGTGTGTGTGTATATATATATATATATATATATATATATATATATATATATATATATATATATATATATAAGTATAGGGTCTTAAGGATATCAAACTCTCCCAATTTGAAGAACCAGACAGACCTGGGCTTGAAGGTTTCTCTATGATTTTTTATGCAACCATAGGAAAATTACTTAGATTCTTTTAAAATGTTTCTTCAACTGTTAAGTCAAAATAATAATATCTACCTCACAAGGTGGATTAAATAAGATAGCATATTAAGCATTTAGCGTGTACCTAGCCTATAGTGCACTAAATGTTCATTAATATTAATAATTACAATTATTAACCATAATATGCCAAGTACAAATGGAGTTGGCAGTCATGGGAAACTTCCTGGAGAACACAGGAATTGAGTTGGACCTTTAAGGGCAGCAATGTTATAATGGATGCCAAAGGTTAGGCACATAGAATGTGCTAACTCAATATTTTTTAACCTGTTGCTTTGTGGAGTAATCAAAACTGTTCACTAAAAGAAGCTAGTCACAAAAGACTACATATTCTATGATTCCGATTACATTAAATTTCCAGAATAGGCAAATCTATAGAGACAGAAAGTACATTAGTGGCTGCTTAGAACTAGAGGAGGGATAGGGAGGTTGCAGCATGATAGCAAAGGGTATGAGCTTTCTTTGTAAGGTGATGAAAATGTTCTAAAATTGATTGTAGCTATGGTTACACAACACTGTGGATATATGAAAAACCATTAAATTGTGTACTTAAAAGGGTGAATTGTATGGTATATGAATTATTTATCTCAATAAAGTTGCTACCAAAAAAAAAAAAACTGTTCACTAGGGATCTCATTTTTCCTATTCTTCCGTAATATGGACAGAGTGTTTCTGAGCATGCAGTCTCCATTTGCGCAGCACGGCTCAAGGGAGAAGAAAGGACTAAGCCTCAGAGAGACCATAGCTATTGTCTTTCTGCCCTGGAATTCTTCCTTCAATAGGCACAAGAGTTTTTCCGGGCATGTGCAATTGAAATGCATCCATTCTAAACAAAATATCTTAAAATGGTAGAATATATTGGCATGAAAAGAAAAAAAAATTTCCCTAAGTTAAAACTCTTTGAAGCACTTATGTCATTTAAAGTTGCCAATGGGTCTAAAGCTTAAGAGAAAATATAAGATTAAAAGAAATTGTGAGCTCGAAAATAAGAACCAGAATAAAAGATAAAATTTAATTCAAAGAATTTGTTCAGTAACTCTTAGGATTTAAACTGCCTTCAGATGCATTCACCCTAAGCTGCCAAAAATTCACTGAGTGGCAGACTGGTAAACTAATACAAAATGTGCCTATTTGCTGGCTGTGAAAGAAGTTTACTCTTCACTTATTCATATATTAACTGTGGCCTTTCTATCATCTACTTATATATGTAAATCATTTGGCTTTATTAGTAGAAACACAATCTACTAAATTCTCTGATACCATAACTCAGAAATTATTCCTTTTTATGATTTTCTTTAGATTACATAATGTTCTGTTTAGATTCCAATGGTGCATGTTTATACACAGACATACCCACATGTTCAGTATTAAATAAGAGAGAAATTACTGAAAGCTTTAAATTATTACAAAACATAACTCATGAAATTCTCCCACTGGACAAAGCTTTGGGCAGAACACTTTCCAGTCCTCTGCCATAAAGGCAAGAATTTACTCCGATTCTTAGGCAGTTAGACAGAGGCTGATATCTGGCTAGATGGTAAAGAATTGGTGAGGTTGAAAAATTGGAGGGAAGGACGCTTGGAAAGAAGTGTGTGAAAGGAATACTCGGAAAAACACCAGATCGTGAAAATATCTGTACCTCAGGTAGGTTCTAACATCATCAGTCCCCATAAAAGGAGCCTTAATAACCCAGATGTATAAGCTGAATGTGAATGTGAGTCATTCTACTTCCACGGTTGACCAATGTTATTAATGTCCAATTTGCCAGCAACAGTGGCCAAACATGATGTCTTAAGGGAACTAGCAGCTATATGGTAATTGTTCAATTAAATTGTGGCCTTTTCATTGCAAAGGAAGCAATCCATAAAATATTGCCCTCAATTAAAACACCAGCTTTACATTTTAAATTAGCAAGCTGATGTTCAAAGGCAATAATCCTATGGAATAGCCAAATGCCTTACTAGGAACTTAGCTGCGCTACCAGTTTGCAGACAACACTTTGTAAGGTTGGTATGCTGACTTACAGAATGTGGTATTTGCTCTGAATCAATGACTGATATATATGATTCTATTTCCCCAAAAATGTACAAGTCTTAGTTTGAAGGGGAAGCAGTGCAGATGAGGCTCCTATAATTATATCTAATGATCTTCTTGACAAATTATTTGCTTTTGAGCCCAGGAATTTGCTTTTCTGTAAGTTTTAGTACCCAAGGAAGATATGTGTATACGAATGAACACAATAATGGTTTCTCTGAGTTAAAAACAGAGGCTGCATCCGATAATTTTGGTTTCACCCTGTCTCTAGGCAGAGAGTTTAAAATTGCAGCTATGCTATTGTTTGAGATTGACTATCAAGAGTAAATAGGATTTCTGCTCTATAACGGGGGCTGGGAAGAGTTAGGCTAGAACCCAGGGGGATTGTTGTACAATAATGAAAATCAGTGAGTGTGCTTCAAGCCTTTATAGAAAGGACCACTGAGTCCTATAAAAGATGAAGTATTGGATCACATCACTAAGGAAAAAGTACCAAACAACCAGGATTCTGTTCAAATGGAAGAGAAATACGGACGAGGTAGTGGAGAAGCAAAATGAAATTTACCAGATACTAACTGCAGAAATGAGAACTCTAGCCTGTATATTAATTCTCTCACTTTCTGAATATGTATTGTCAAATGTGCCTGTGTGTGTGTAAGTGTACACACATTTCATTCTCCTTTCTTTCCTTTTATAGTATTAAACAGAGAGAATATTGGCAATGGCAAAATTTCACATTTATCGAATAGGCTGCAAAATATTTATCTCTTACCTTGGTTCTGTGAGTGATACTCTATCTTTTAAAAAAAATCTTTTTCAAGGTTAAGTTCATCAGAGTCAGTTTCTGCTACTTAGAACCAAAGAACTCAAATAGTGATTATGTATTAATCATGTACATATATCAATACCTTAATTTCACCCATGATTTTATGGCCAATAGGTACTAAAAAGAAAGTCCATAAATTCCATAAATCAAATTATTGTTCAAATCCTTGCATATCAGAATTATTTAAGTCTAACAAATTATTTTCTAACCAAATTTCATCAACTCCATTTCAAACTACTTTTAGCCTGAGGGAGAAGGGTAAGATAATGTTAATAACCAACATGTACTGAGCGCCTACTATGTATCTGGCTCTGATACATTTCGTTTAACACTCATGAGTTACTTATTATAATTATACCAATATTGGCAAATAGGAAATTGATATTAACAATTTTCCATAATCACACAGTAAGTACCAGTGTTATATTCTCAACTATTATACTGTCTCCTTAAAAGTCAGTCTATTCAAGGAGTCTGTAAAGAGGCCTTGGGGATGTTGCCTATGGGGGGAAAGGGAATAAAATAGTCTGTAGGGACAACACTGTAAAACACAAAGAAGAGTAAATTATATTAAAAGAAACAATATTCCAAAACTTTGTAGAAGAAAGTTGTTTTTTGTTTGTTTGTTTGGTTTTTTTTTTAAGGTGGGAGCAGCTTCAAACACTTACAAAGAGATCGAGGATTTCAGATGCAGAAGTCACCAGGGGGCAAACAAAGGAGCAAGGATAATGGTCAGCCCTTCCACAATTCCCTACATCTTACGCAGAGGGGGAGCAACAGATTGTGGGCGCTTAGGACAGAGAGGTAGGACAGTGATCTCATAACTGAAACATACAAGATAAAAGGGAGCTCCTAATAGATCCCTCAGGGTGGTGTATCCTGCCCCTCCCCTCCAATAAGTAGGCAACAATAAATAGAATCAGAAAAAGCAGTCAGCCTAAGCAACAATTAAAAGCAAACATATGAGCCTACAGATAAGAATCACTAACCAACTGAGAAAATCAAAGCCGAGAAAGAGAGGTACTCTCCAGAAATGTGGAGAGTGCAGCAAAGGTACACAAAGTACTACTTTGAAGACGTGTAATTTATGTCCTCAGAAAAAATGTGAAATGAAATTGCTTCCATAAAAAAAAGTATCACCTGGGCTTCCCTGGTGGCGCAGTGGTTGGGAGTCCGCCTGTCGATGCAGGGGGCGCGGGTTCGTGCCCTCGTCCAGGAGGATCCCACGCGCCGCAGAGCGGCTGGGCCCGTGAGCCATGGCTGCTGAGCCTGTGTGTCCAGAGCCTGTGCTCCACAGCGGGAGAGGCAACAGCAATGAGAGGCCCGCATACTGAAGAAAAAAAAAAAAAAAAGTATCACCTGAATAACTTCGATATTGAAAGATAATTATTTAAGAAAGCAACTTTACAGTGGAAAAACCCTGGCAAACACTACATTGGCCAGGGAATCATGGTTAACATCGTAAGTGATGAGTCATGTTGCTAGCAGGTGCACCTCTATCTGATAGATGAGAAGGGCACTTCACCACTGTGGCACTCTTTACAAAAAATGACAACCCTCATAATGATGAAAACATAATACAAACTGGGGATATTCTAAAACATCCTCAAAACTGTCAAGGTCAAGAAAAACAAGTCTGAGAAACTGTCTCAGACCTGAGGAGACTAAAGAGACATGACAACTAAACACAATGTGGTATTCTGGATGAGAAACTGGAAGGGAAAAAGAAAACTAGTGAAAAAATTTAGTAAAATTTGAATAAAGCCTGGAGCTTAGTTAATAGTAACACACCAATGTTGGATCTTTAGTTTTACAAATGTATCATGGTTATGTAAGATGTCAGCAATAGAGGGAATTGGGTGAAGGGCAGACAAACAGTCTTCACTATTACTGCAACTTTTCTGTTAATCTAAAACTATTCCAAAATTAAAATTTTATTATTAAAAACTTACTCAAATCTAAAACTGAGTAGCAGGACCATTAAGCAGAAGAATAAGGGGAAGTATGATTTAACATTCTGACTTCAGTAATATGATAGATCACATATTCTAAAAATCCCTTTCCTATACAACATTCAGATCCTAGATAAATTACAATAAATATACTTTTAAATAAACTCTTTTGGGCTTATAAAAATTTAAGAGCAATTTCCTGAGAGAAATAAAATAGTAAATGTATTTTAAATCATAAAGTGTTAACCTAAAACAAAGAGGTAATTTTTAGTACTCAATATTGCCCTGGGTGATTAAAAAAAAATTGTCCTTTCTGAGAATTTGTAACAATAGACCTGCTTTCACATGTTTGTGGTTTGAATTTTTCCTACCATTTCAATCAGGGAATCCCCAGGCTAAAGAGTGGATAAAAGTCACAGGTTGGTAACAACCTCTGGCCCCCAGTGAAAGTAAAAAGAAATCCTACAATGAGAAAAACATTTTTAATCTAAGCACTTCAGATTAAGTCCAGGCAAATCTAAGTTCGTATTTAAAAAGAAAAAACTAACGAAAAGAAAGCTAACATACAATGAAACAAGCCACCAGTGGCAAGTGAGCAAAAACACATCAGTGTTCATTATAGATTATAATCCAAAGACTTCAGATACAGGAATGATCAAATATAGATTAGAAAAAATTATGTGTGAAATGTTGAAAAAAAGTAGGAATAAATAAAAGCATGAAACAAAAGACTCAAAAATGTTCAAAAAGATCTGAAAGTAATAAAACAAATTATCAATCTGAAATTATAATTTTTAAAACTAAAATAAAAATGGATAAGTTAAACAGAAAATTGAAGAAAGCTGAGGAAAGAATTGGAGAAGCTACAAATATATCTGAAGAAATCAGTCAAAATATAGACAATAAAGAGGTAGAAAATATGAAAGAGAGGTTAAGTTCATTGAGGGATAGACTCAGAAATTCTAACTTGTGTCTATTTAGAGTCCCAAATAAAAGTATTAGAAAAAATGAGGAAAAGGAAACTTTAAAAAAGGTAATAGCTAAGAATTTTCTAAAACTATGCATACATATAATTCATAGATCAATGTACATATAGCTGACCCTTGAACAACTTGGGTTTGAACTGTGGGGATCCACTTATATGCAGATTTTTTTCAATAAAAACATATATGTACTATAAATGTATTTTCTCTTCCTTATGATTTTCTTAATAAAACATTTTCTTTTCTGTAGCTTACTTTACTGTAATAATACAATATATAATACATTTCACATACAAAATATGTGTTAATTGACTATTTATGTTATCAGTAAGGTTTCTGGTCAACAGTAGGCTACTAGTAGTTAAGTTTGGGGGGAGCCATAATTATACATGAATTTTCAACTGCCAAGGGAGTCAGTGCCCCTAACTCCCATGTTGTTCAAGGGTCAACTGTACCACCAAAACAAATCTACTCCTATAGTGCAAAAGAGCAAGAGAAAACCTTAAAAGTAGTCAGAGAATAAAGACAGTTAATCTAAAAAGATGAGACAATTAAAATTACAGCTGAATTCCCAACAATGGAATCCAGAAGGCTTTGGAATAACATCTTTAAAGATCAAACAGAAAATAACTGGCCACCTAGAATTGTATACATAGTGAAACTACTTTTGTAAGGAAAAAGGCCAAATAGAGCCTTTTCAAATAAACAAAATACATTCAGCTTAACAGTAACAGAGTTTCATGGAAAGAATTTCAAAACAATGAACATTAGAAAGAAGATAAGTGACCATAGAAGGAAGGCCTGAAATTTAAGAGTGAGAAGAAATATATAAAGAAATGTTGACTGTGAGAAAAACAATAATAATATCTACTTTGGAGTATTGGAAATATAAGTTTGAACCAAATTACTTGACTGTCTAAGCATGTCAGGAGGATAGGATCAGTGTTAAAGCATTATAAATTTCTTATCTTGAGGGGGGAGGAATCAGAGATTGATTAGTTTTTTACTTTCTTAAGTTAAATAAGCACATTAAAGTTGCTATAGTAACCTCTACAGAACAGTTAGAAAATACCTACATGTTAAACCAAGAGGAGAACGGGAAGAAAACATAATCTACAAGATGGAGAGAGAGAATAAAACCATACCTAGAAACAGTAGGACAATAAAAACAAATTAAAATGATAGAAATTATTACAAATAGAGAACTATTCACAATTCATGTAAAGAAACAAAACTCAAAAGTTGGTGGACTAGATTAGCGAACAAAATCAAATTGCATTAGCACCTCTAAAACATAAAGATAGAGACAGGAAGAAAGTTAAAGGATGAAAAAATACACAGTAAGCTAAAACAATCAAAAGAAAGCAAGTGTGGCTTGGTTAACACAAAAAATTTAATATACAAAATTAAAGATATAAACCATTATTAAAGGTAAAACTTAATACTGCATAAGGATGAAAGTTTAAAATCACAGGGAGTATATACACATATATGAACTTCTAACAAAATACTGTCAATAAAGTTAAGGAAATAGTCAAAAGAACTACTAGGTAAAAGTAAGTAATCCACCATTATAGCTATGACATCTCTCTCAGTAACTGACAAGTTAAGCACAAAAAATAGTAATTGTAAAGAAGATTTAAACAATGCAAATAAAAATATTGATTGTGCATTTAGATATAACCAAAAAGTTAAGCATCATCTTATAACGTTTTTCAAAAGAACAAATTAAATCTAAAGTAAATAAAGGAAGCAATAAAAGAAAAGCAGGAGTTCAACAGAAAAAAAGACAACAGAATTATTTTAAAAAGGCAAACAAAGAGATTCTCTGAAAAGATTAACAAATTTTGTAAACTCATGGCAGGACTGATTAAGAAAAGGAGAAAGATGGTATTAAATGTTAAAATTTCTAGGATGACCCCTAAGAAAATAGAAATAAAATGCATAAATGTCAAAACAATGGAGGGGGTAGAGAATTAGAGAAAACACTTTCAGTCCAAAAGAAGGCAAGAGAGGAAATATTTTTTAATGGGTCAAAAAGAAAGCACCACAAAATATAACAGAAATGAAATATATCTGAAATGACAATACATATAAATCACCAATTAACTTACCAATTAAAACAAAGATTAAAAAATTGGATACTAAATATGCAACTCTAGGTGCAAAACAATGTACTGAACAAAAATATAGAGCAAAAAATATATAAATGTAATTATAATAATGTCAGACAAACTAGGGCAAAAATATGTCAAGCAATAAAGCTATCAATACATATTAAGTCAAGTTCAATTTATCAGAAAGCTATAATCATTTTAAACAAATAAGGTAGCAGCAAAATTGTCAGGACTTGAAGAACAAACTGACAAATCTATATCATAGTGAGATTTGTTAAAGCTCTCAGTCCTCCGTAGGTAAAGCATACAAAAAAAAATCATTCAGGATTAGATTACTTAATAACACAATTAACAAATTTGATCTAATGTATGTCAATAAACTGGTGACTACACATTTTTGAGCAAATATTTATGATAGAGAATACACACTAAGGCCATTGAGCAAGTCTTAACAAACTCAAGCATCTAGTTTCATAGAGAAAAAAATTCTTTAACCTAACATAATTAAATTTAAAATTATACCAAAACTGTAATTAAATATCAAAGGATAACATGCAATTAGAAATTTACAAACACATCTAAATAGTTGACTCGAAGAATAAATATCATTTATATGTGAAATATTAAAAAGTCAAATTTACACAATGAGAGTAAAATGGTAATTACCAGGGGATAGTGGGTAGAGAGATAAGACATGTTTAAGGGTACAAATTTACAGTGAGTAGTAAATAAGCCCTAAAGATCTAATGCACAGTATAGTGAATATAGAGAACAATATTACACTGTAATCATCAAACTTGTTAGAACTTAATTATTCCAACTACTAAAAAGAAAGGATAATTATGTAACCTGACAGAGGTACTAATTATCACTACAAAAGCAATCATATCACAATGTATAAAAGTTTCAAATTACATATATACATTACCAAATGTAAAATAGATAGCTAGTGGGAAGCAGCTGCATAGCACAGGGAGATCAGCTCAGTGCTTTGTGACAACCTAGAGGGGTGGGATAGGGAGGGTGGGCGGGAGGGAGATGCAAGAGGGAAGAGATATGGGGACATATGTATAACTGATTCACTTTGTTATAAAGCAGAAACTAACACACCATTGTAAAGCAATTATACTCCAATAAAGATGTTTAAAAAAAATAGAAGTGTCAAATTAATATGCTGTATACCTTAAATTTACACAATGTTATATATCAAGTATATTTCAATTAAAAAAGAGTTGAAGAATAAATCAAAATATAAATTAGAAAATACTAATAACTGGTAAAGTAAATCTACATGTCAAGACTTGCAGGATGCAGCTACTATCGTTTTTAGAAAGAAACATATAGTCTTAAATTCTGATATTAGAACATAAGAAAGACTGAAAATTAGTTTAGATAGAACTTTAAAAGTAGAAAAAGAAAAAATAGAAAAAACTAAAGATGATACGATATAAGGAAAGAATAGAAATTAATAATATAGAAAACAAAGTTCAGTGCAATAGTAAACAAATATAAAACCTTATTCTTTGAAAAGACTAATGAAATTGACAATACTCTGACATGACTAAGATAAAAGGCAAAAATCCACAGTGTGGCAGAGTTTTTAAGGCTAATAAGAGAATACTATTAAAAACTTTTGACAATATTGGAAAATAAAACTGAAATGAAACTGACCATTTCCTAGAAAAACATAACTTATAATGACAGCATACATAAAAACTCCTCAAAATCAATAAGGAAAAGAAAATAAAACTCAAGCGAAAAATGAGCAAGAAACAAAACAGATATTTCATTAAAAAGGAAACCCAAAGGCTTAATAAACCTATAAAAAGATGCTCAATCTCATTAGCAATTTTTAAAATATAAATTAAAGTCACAATAAGAAATAATTTTATTACCACTAGGTTGTCAATAAAGTCATAAATCTCCACATGTGGAACTACAAAAACTCATATGCTACTGTTCTGCTGATTTGGTACAAATTCTTTGGAAATTATCTAGTATATCAGAAGGTGAGCAGAACCTACAGGCCAGCAAATCCACTACTCAGTGTGAACGCTATTCAGGAAAACTCTCCAGTGGGGAACTAACTATCTGATACTAAAGCAAATCTTATAGAGTCACATTTTTAAGTGTAAGAGACAGGTTAATAAAAATAATAGACTAAAAAGTTAAGAAATATACCTAGATGCATGTGGAAATTTAGTGTATAAAGGGATCTCAAATCAGTTGGAGAACAGATGAATTATATGACTGTGGGTTTAGGACAACTGAATAGTCATCTAGAAAAAAATAATTAAGTTGGATTCATATCTCATATCCTATACCTTGATAAATTCAAAATGGATACATGACTTTTTATTTTACTAATTTTTAAAAAAAAATTTATTAAAGTACAGTTGATTTACAGTGTTGTATTAGTTTCAGGTGTACAGCAAAGTGATTCAGTTATATATATATTTATATATATATTTATATATATACATTCTTTTTCAGATTATTTTCCATTTTAGGTTATTACAAGATATTGAATATAGTTTCCTGTGCTATACAGCAGGACCTTGTTTTTTATCTATTTTATATATAGTACTGTGCATATGTTAATCCCAAAGTCCTAATTTATTCCCCCCCCCCGCCCTTTCCCCCTTTGGTAACTATATGGCTATGAGTCTATTTCTGTTTTATAAATAAGATCATTTGTATCATTTTTTAAGATTCCACATATAAGTGATATCATATATTTATCTTCCTCTGTCTTACTTCACTTAGTATGATAACCTCTAGGTCCATCCATGTTGCTGCAAATGGCAGTAATTCATTCTTTTTATGGCTGAGTAATACTCCATTGTATATATTCAAATTGATAAATTCAAAATGGACACATGATTTAAATAGGGAAGTGAAAATATAAAATTACAAGAAGAAACCATTGGATGATTATTTTAAACTCAGGGAGAAAGACCTTTCAAACTATGACACAAAACACAAGACTTGTCAAAATCAAGAAGATTTGACTTTTTTTTTAAATACTGGGCAAGCATCTTTAGGATTCTCGATGTATAGTATGTCATCTGCAAACAGTGAAAGTTTTACTTCTTTTCTTATTTGGGTTCCTTTTATTTCTTTTTCTTCTCTGATTGCTGTGGCTAAAACTTCAAAAACTATGTTGAATAATAGTGGTGAGAGTGGACATCCTTGTCTTGTTCCTGATCTTAGTGGATGAATAAAATACCTAGGAATAAACCTACCTAAGGACACAAAAGACCTCTAGGCAGAAAACTATAAGACACAGATGAAAGAAATTAAAGATGATACAGATGGAGAGATATACCATGTTCTTGGATTGGAAGAATCAACATTCTGAAAATGACTATACTATCAATGATACAAAAGATGGAGAGATATACCATGTTGTTGGATTGGAAGAGTCAACATTGTGAAAATGACTATACTACCCAAAGCAATCTACAGATTCAATGCAATCCCTATCAAACTACCAATGGCATTTTTCACAGAACTAGAACCAAAAAATTACACAATTTGTATGGAAACACAAAAGACCCCAAATAGCCAAAGCAATCTTGAGAAAGAAAAACGGGGCTGGAGGAATCAGGCTCCCTGACTTCAGACTATACTACACAGCTACAGTAATCAAGACAGTATGGTACTGGCACAAAAACAGAAATATAGATCAATGGAACAGGATAGAAAGCCCAGAGATAAACCCATGCACATATGGTCACCTTATCTTTGATAAAGAAGGCAAGAATATACAATGGAGAAAAGACACCCTCTTTAATAAGTGGTGCTGGGAAAAATGGACAGCTACATGCATAAAAGAATAAAATTAGAACACTCCCTAACACCATACACAAAAATAAACTCCAAATGGATTAAAGACCTAAATGTAAGGTCAGACACTATAAAACTCTTCAAGGAAAACATAAGCAGAACACTGACATAAACCACAGCAGGATCCTTTTTGACCCACCACCTAGAGAAATGGAGATAAAAACAAAAATAAACAAATGGGACCTAATGAACCTTAAAAAGCTTCTGCACAGCAAAGGCAACCATAAACAAGATGAAAAGACAACCCTCTGAATGGGAGAAAATATTTGCAAACGAAGCAACTGACAAAGGATTAATCTCCAAAATATACAAGCAGCTCATGCAGCTCAATACCAAAACAAACAAACAACCCAATCCAAAAATGGGCAGAAGACCTAAACAGACATTTCTCCAAAGAAGATATACAGATTGCCAACAAACACATGAAAGGATCTCAACCTCACTGATCATTAGAGAAATGTAAATCAAAACTACAATGAGGTATCACCTCACACCGGTCAGAATGGCCATCGTCAAAAAGTCTACAAACAATAAATGCTGGATAGGGTGTGGAGAAAAGGGAACCTTCTTGCACTGTTGGTGAGAATATAAATTGATACAGCCACTATGGAGAACAGTATGGAGGTTACCTAAAAAACTAAAAATAGAGCTACCATATGACCCAGCAATCCCACCACTGGGCATATACCCTGAGAAAATCAAAATTCAAAAAGAGTCATGTACCACAATGTTCATTGCAGCTCTATTTACAATAGCCAGGACATGGAAGCAACCTAAGTGTCCATCGACAGATGAATGGATAAAGAAGATGTGGCACATATATGCAATGGAACATTACTCAGCCATAAAAAGAAACGAAATTAAGTTATTTGTAGTGAGGTGGATGGACCTAGAGACAGTCATGCAGAATGAAGTAAGTCAGAAAGAGAAAAACAAATACCATATGCTAGCACATATATATAGAATCTAAAAAAAAAAAATGGTTCTGAAGAACCTAGGGGCAGGACAGGAATAAAGATGCAGACGTAGATAATGGACTTGAGGACACGGGGAGGGGGAAGGGTAAGCTGGGACAAAGTGAGAGAGTGGCATGGACATATATACACTACCAAATGTAAAATAGATAGCTAGTGGGAAGCAGCCACATAGCACAGGGAGATCATCTCGGTGCTTTATGTCCACCTAGAGGGGTGGGATAGGGAGGCTGGGAGGGAGATGCAAGAGGGAGGAGATATGGGGATATATATATATGTATAGCTGACTCACTTTGTTATACAACAGAAACTAACACACCATTGTAAAGCAATTATACTCCAATAAAAATGTTAAAAAATAAATACATACATACAGACAGACAGACATGGCAAAAAGTACCATGAGGATAGCCTAAAAACAGCAAACTGGGGAAAGTATTCATAATTTTTATGTCATTAAAATTAAAAATAGCTCCTAATATTCAATAAGAAAAAGACTAATATATCTTTTGAACATAGAAATTAACAAAGGCTATGAACATACAGTTCACCAAAAAAATGCAACATAAAAAGTAGGAAAAGATATCCATCTCAGTTCATGATAAGAGATATGCTAATTAACTACTACCATTTTTTATCTATCAGATTTATAAAGATTGAAATTGATCCTATTTGTCCATTTATCTTACTTGCTGGCTTGGTTACGCACATCCCCATACTACAGGAAAAGCCTCCTAAAATGTAGCTTCCTCTCTGGTGGTTCTGAGAGTACATTGCTTCTTTGTCACTACGTCATGAAAAACTGCACTAACTTATCAAATCTGGTACTATACTCTCTGAGAACCATGGAACATCAGATCAAAATATAGAAAACCTCTTTTGCAGTCTAAAGGAAGAAAAACCTCCTAAAGGTCAATAAAATAGTAGTAATAATAATGCTAATAATAATACAGCCACATGCCTTGCAGTATACTAGGCATGCATTTTAATACTGAATCCTTTTAATATTAACACTGAATTCTTTGTTAAGGAAGACAGTCTAGTCGAGGGTGTAAAGTAGAAATGTTTCATTGTTTTGGGGGAAAGCAACATTTGACAGAGACAGTGACAAGTCATTCATAGACAAGTAATTGGAGAATATTTGGTGTTCATTTCAAATGAATAATCCAATTGAAAAAAAATCCTTAAAAATGAAAAACGAGATTTTTTCAGAATAGTATTCCTATTCTTGTAGCATTTTGAGAAGATAAATGTGTTCAGAATAACCAGGCATAGCCATTCCCTTCCTTGCAGTCCTGACCCACAAAGCTACTGTTGTGTTGGGTTCAGCATAGTGCATCAGTGTATTTTGCTCTTCATCAAACAAGTTGTATGAAAGAATATCTGGAATGAGTATGCAATTTGCTGCTCTGTAGAAAGGAGAGACTCCTCCATGCTCATCATAGTATGATGTGGTAATTTTGTCTACCTGAAGGCAGATTGCAATGCATTATTGAACAAAAACCATTGCAACTCTGTTATGTCAGCTCTGGCACCAACAACATGAATCATTAACTCTGGGTCATATATCAAAGACTGTATAATTAATGTATTACCTCTGGATCTTCTCTGCTTAAAAAAAAAAGTGATCAGGAGCCGTTCTTCATGATTTAGGATATAAGCTGTTCCTCCCACATTCAAAGCAGAGAAACACTGGGCTCGTTAATTGCCCTTCCATCCAAATCTGTTCTTCTGGCTAAAACATTTCCAGCTCCATCGACCATTTCAAGTCTATGACTCCAAGATCAAAGAATTGACATGCCTGACTGAATACCCTGAATAAAATCTTGAAATCTGATTACACAAACTGAAGCTGTCAATCAGGAAAACACATTTTTATCCAGTTAAACATGAAACCATCAGCTAGCAAGTGTCAGGCAAATACGTGAACGCATAAGAATGATTAGTTCATCACTCTGATAGCCAGTTATCATAATATCTCTATTTCTAAAAACATGCTGAGAACTGCATAGTAAATTCTTATGAAGGCCACAGAATCTCATGTGAAAGACCAAGTAAATACAGTCACGTGTTGCACAGGCAAGATAAGGGAGGAAATTTTGTTTTGGTTCATTTCTATTTTCATTTTAGACCTAGAGAAAGTTAATCTTCACCTAAACTTTAACTTCTTTTCCTGCCTTCATTCATCCCCCCTATGGCCCCCTATACAACATTGCTGTAATCATTGGTAAGCTGTTATCTAACAACATCTGATTATTAGACAAAAATATATTATTGTTTTTACTGCTTCCAGAAGCTTTTGAATTTTATTTAGATAAGCATGTGATGTGAAAACAGTAGGAAAATAGTGACATTCCACGCTCCAAATGTGGAGAGAGATTTAAGGACAGCTGGGACTTACCAAGGGATGTTAAAGGATACAGCATAAATGGGTGACTGCTGTATATGTTGTTCTTGAAAGGAAGGCAGTGGCATAGCAGTAAACCTTCTGAATCTCAATTCTATTTTCTATTCAAATAAGGCAATACTTTGTTCCCAAACTTAACATATTACTTTAAAACTACCTTACCTATTTCACTATAAGTAAAGTAAGTATATTAAAGTACTCTGAAAAAGGAATAAGAAGTATTTTCATCATTTTAAAATATTTTCTCATTAAAAACAGTAGCAATACTAATGAACTACAAAAACTTCTTTCAGATTTTGTCATTATTAAAATCAAATCTGATAAGAATATGGATCTGGGACTTCCCTTGTGGCACAGTGGTTAAGAATCTGCCTGCCAATGCAGGGGACACGGGTTCGGTCTCTGGTCCGGGAAGATCCCACGTGCCACGGAGCAGCTAAGCCCGTGTGCCACAACTACTGAGCCTGCGCTCTAGAGCCCATGCGCCACAACTACTGAAGCCTGTGTGCCTAGAGCCTGCGCTCCGCAAGGAGAGAAGCCACCGCAATGAGAAGCCCGTGCACCGCAACGAAGAGTAGCCCCCACTCACTGCAACTAGAGAAAGTCCGCGCGCAGCAACAAAGACCCAACGTGGCCAAAAATAAATAAATAAATTTATATATTAAAAAAAAATATATGAATCTGGGATAGAAAACCCATTCAAATAACGTTTTAACCAAAAAATTGAATGCCTTGATATAATCCCAATCTGAACTGAAAGCCTGAGGGATAAGTGGAAATAACCACACCAGTAGTCAGGGAGAGAGAGTGGGGGCAGGGGAGAACCACACCAGTAGTCAGGGAGAGAGAGTGGGGGCAGGGGAGAGAGGGGAGAAATAAGAAGGTAGAGGGAGATAAAATTACAAAAAGAAAACTGGCACACATAATGAGCTTGCAATCTTAAATTCTAAAAGACACTTTAAAAGTTAACGTTCCATTTTTTTGATAATAGCCATCCTGACCAGTACAAGGTGGTATCTCATTGTGGTTTGGGTTTCCGTTTTACTGATGACTTTGAGCATCTTTTCATATACCTGTTCATACACCACTTGTGTGTCATCTTTGAAGAAATGACTATTCAATCCTTAACCCATTTTTTAAATCAGCTTGTTAGGGTTTTGTTTTGTTTTGTTTTTTGATTTTGGGGGTTTTTGCTATTAACTCCTTACGTATTTTAGAGATGAATCCCTTATCACATATACTGTTTGCAAATGTTTCCTCCCATTCCATAGATTGCCTTTTAGCACTCCCATGTTC
The DNA here is from genome assembly GCF_951394435.1 of Stenella coeruleoalba. Lineage (NCBI taxonomy): Eukaryota > Metazoa > Chordata > Mammalia > Artiodactyla > Delphinidae > Stenella > Stenella coeruleoalba. The sequence goes on along the minus strand of NC_137151.1, from coordinate 81,433,022 downwards.
ATTGCAGCCATCCATTGGTTATTCACAATAACCAAGATGTGGAAACAACCTAAATGTCCATCCACACATTAATGGATAAAGAAAATGTGGTATCGAATACAATGGAAATTCTGCAATATGTGACAACATGGATAGACCTTGAGGACATTATGCTAAGTGAAATAAGCCAGTCACAGAAAGACAAATACTGTACAACTCCATTTATATGAGATATCCAAAATAATCAAATTCGCAGAATCAGAGAATAGAAGGAGGGGCTTGAGAGAAGGGAAAATGGAGAGTTACAATCAATGGGCATAAAATTTCAGTTAAGTAAGATGAATAACCTCTAAAGATCTGCTGTACAACATTGTACCAGTAGTCAACAATAATGTATTGTACACTTAAAAATTTGTTAAGAAGGTAGATCTCATGTTAAGTGTCCTTACCACAATAAAATAAAATTATAAACAAAGAACACAACCATTTAAAGCAAGCAAGAATTTTTAAAACAAAAATAAGCATTAATTAAATAAGCCCAAGTGGACATGAAAAGGTAATCACCTAGAAAAAATGGATATTAGAAATGAAGACACTGAAAAAAATTCCAATGACAGAATAAACTCTAGATTGGACTCAAAGAGAGCATCAGTAGATTAGCAGATAATTCACAAGGTCTTGCCATTGGTCATGTTATCTAACTTTGCTGCTATTTAAACTACAGCTTCTGTTTGTGCTCCTTTCCTCAAATCTGTTAATATCATTTATTACTTAATATTATTAGTAGCCCAAGACAAGGCAAATTTAGCCAGTCTACTTAAATCCAATTCTTCATATGAAAACTGAAGGGCATTATGAAATAGATTCCAATAAATTAAATTTGCCATCTTCCTTTTCACCCTGAACTTAATCCCAGTAATCAATTACGCTGACTCATAACCAAATCATGAAGTACAAATAAAGGAGAACTGAAGTAAAGGAGAAAATTGAAGTGGAATAATAAAATTTATTTTATGAAGATATGGTTCCTCTACTGAATTACTGATATATTAAAAAGGTAACCACACAGAAGATATTTTAGGGTAGTGAAAATACTCTGTATGATATTATAATTATGGATATATATGTCATTATACTTTTGTCCAAGCCCATAGAATGTACAACACCAAGAGTGAATCCTAAAGTGAACTATGGACTTTGGATGAATTATGAAGTGTCAATGTATGTTCATCCTTGGTTAAAAATATACCATTCTGATGAATGATGTTGATAATGAGGGAGGCTATACTTGTGTGCAGGAAGGGAGTATGTGCAAAATCTCTGTATCTTCCTCTCAATTTTATTGTAAACCTAAAACTGCTCTAAAAGATAAAGTCTTAAAAATTAAAAAAATGAGGACTGTAAAAAAACAAAGTTATTTAAATGGCTTGAAATGCTTACTGTTTCTTTTAAAGCAACATAAAATGTTTTCTATATTTTAAATGTGACTCAACTTAGAAAATGTTTAAATATGATGGCCACAGCCTCAAGTCCATTTGTGGGCAAGGAAAATCATTAAATTCTATTAAACCTCCTAATGGTAGAGGGGGGAAAAAGACAGTAATTATGTGTTGTCCCATAAACCCTAATACTGACTGAGAAATAGAATATTCCCTGCCATACCAGTAAACAAAGGATGTCAGTCATCAGCGATTGCAGCCACAGCCTATGGTGAGCTGGTGAGCCCTGAGGGAACTCAGGAAAGAATACCTTCCATCTAGCAGCCATCAGACTGCAGCCATTCCATATCTGGTTTTCCTTAATTAATAGCAATCTTTTGATGTTCCCGATTACCTGCCCTTTGTTGCAAAACTCCTATATATCCTAGCTCCCCCCTCTCCTCCTTGGAGCAGTTCTCTCAGGGTTACTTGAGATGCTGCCTCCTGGGCTTGAAGTCCTAAAAATTCCCACCAAATAAGACATAGCTCTCAACTTTTAGGTTGTGAATAATTTTTCAGTCGACATGACATAAAATAAAATCTGTTGATTGAGTAAGCAAAAAATTTACCTGGGAATTCTCCAGGTTTGGTTTGTATCTGCAGTTGCCTTTTGCAGGATCTGTTCCTATTACTTGATAACTCCTATAAGAGTAAATCTTGACATAACTACATGGCATACAGAGGCTTTCTACCAGACTACCTATCAGACTCTCTCCTGCCATGCCCCATATCCTGCACCAGAACACACTCTACTCTCCAACAATTCTAAACAATTCTAAGAATTGTTCCCAAAATGCCAGGCTCTCTCCCCATTCCTCACCTTCACATGTTCCTGCATCTGCTAGATTCCTTCTGTAATCTGCTCCACCTGACAAGCCCTTCCTTACTCATCCTTCAGATACCGCTCAAATGCTGTGACTTTTCCCCTGGCTCCCTAAGCAGCATGGGTTGCTTCTTGGATCTCCCTGAATACTGTGCAGTTCCTATTGTATCATTATTTTACTGAGCTACAGTATTTTGTTTGTTTGTTTGTTTTTTGTTTGTTTGCTTCTTTTTCTCTCACACTACACCATAAGCTCCTGGAGGGCAGGGGGTTTGCTTTTGTGTTCCCAAGACCCAGCTGACTGCTTTGCTCGTCATTCGCACACAAAAATATCTATTGCACCTGAGGTCAGAAAAAGCCAAGCAGCCCTTAATGGGAAAATATCAGTCTTGTATATCTATTCTTTTACCTTGCTGCATCATTTTGTACCTGAAGGTGCTGTCAAAATTATGCCAGTATTCTTTATTACTTAGATAACAAAGCCTAGTGTTCAAGCACACTGGCTGTGATGTCCAAGAGCTCAGATTTCCTATTATAATGCCAGCATTTATAAGTTATGAAATCTCAAGTAAGGTACCTAAAATATTTATAACTAGTTTAGATACCTAAACTAGTTATAAAATCTCAAGTAAAGTACCTAAACTGTTTCACAACACTATGATATAGGGTAATAATAATAGCTAACAGTTTTTGAGTATTTACTATGTTCCAGGCTTTGTTCATGCAATAAACAACTCACTTAATCCTCTCAACAACTCTGTGTTATCTTCCTTTACACGTGAGGAAACTAAAGCACAGAGAGATTAGGTAACTTGACCAAGGTCACACAGCTCATAAGTTGTAGAGTCAGAATTCAAATTGAAACAGCCTGGCTCCAGAGCCCATCACTTAAATATGAACTTATACTGCCTCTCTACCATAATATTGTCATATTGGAGGCTTAAAGGAAATAATGCAGGTACATAACTTAGCACATAGTAAACCTGCAGATGGCAGTTGTACTTATTGTCGTATTAACAATTCAGTCTTGCTTCTTAGCTCCAATACTAGGCACTGATAATCTGCATTTTATTTAATGCTAAAAATGGACAATTTGGGAATTGCTTATGATACACTCACTAAACCCTGAAAGTTTAGTATTCATATATGCACAGCATTAGAACCATGTCCAGTTAATCCACTTCAATTAAATCTTAATAATTTAAATGAAAAACATAAGTCAAAATATAGATTAGTTCTGTGTTAGCAAACTTTTCCCCTTTTCTATAATGTAGCAAGGCCAAAAAGTACTCTCTTGTAGTAACAATTTGAATTTTGAGTTTCAGAAGCATTGCAACTGACAAGGCAGTGTGGAAAAGCATAACTTCCCCTCTAAAATTCTTATTATAAAGTCTTTCCAGAGTTGATTTCAGTAATGGGTCAGAATTAGAAGGTTCATGTTATTCGAGGTTAGAGGTGAGTTAATTGTACTAAGATGGCACATTGAAAAACAAGTGTGGCTGGAAGCACAACAGAAGGAGTGTTCAGCTACATTACCAAACTCTCTGGAGAAATCAAGCAAGCCAACAGACTCATCTAAGATAATTGCAGCACTGGAGTCTCTGCCCAAACGAATTTTATTCCCACACTCACAGGGTGTGCCCACTTGGAACAGAATATATGTAAGCAAATGGCAGAAATAGCACCAGGAATCCCTTTCACAAAAATTTCTATGGTAGGAAGTAAGATATGGAAGATGGACGTGTTACTACGATCTCAAATTTAAACTCCTGACTCTAAGTAACTGCAACCAGATTATCAGTACTGTTTCAGGGATTAAAAACAAAACATTTCAAAATATTTTATGTTATAGAAGATACCCAGAGTAATAAGTTATTGTATAAGCAGTATATAAATAAATCCTCCTATGGAAAATGTTAATTGTAGATAAAAAGAATAACTACTAGAAGAGCTGCATAAGGTTTCAAGCTTTAGACGAAGTCATTAAAAACAGGATTGAACTTTAGACAATTCCATGTCACTTATCAAAATATAAGGATTACAAATGCCAGCTTGGCTATAGAGTTTAAATAAAAATTATATGCAGTGGAGATATGCAGTTTAACGAGGCAGGAAATTTTGATTGGAAAAAGTGAAGCAGAAGCCACTTGGATTCTGATCCCAGCTGTATCACTTAAAAGTCTAAATCCCATCCTTAAGCTACAAAGTATATTTTTCTGTCCATTTTTTTGCCATTTAAAATGAACTAAATATTATTGTCCTATGATTTTAATGCAAAATTCACATTCAATAAACAAATTACAATGTGATAGTAGATACTTGTTTTGAAGGCCCAGTTAAATAATTTTTGAACTAATAAATGGATTTTTATGGGTGGTAATAGAAGGTCTAAACGCTCCATTAATCTTTCATGCTTATTCTTATACAATGTTCCCCATTCTATTCCACACTGCTTAATGTAATAAGAGAAGAAAAGCAAAAATGTCAAAAATATTCAGTTGTTTGAAAATCATAAATATCATATAGACTTAATAATATCCTTTTGAATTTCAGAGGTTTACTATAAGGAAAAAAATTGCTTATTTTCTAAACTGAATTCTCCTATTCTTAGTTGGTGGTGATATTATCAATCCATTTAATCAAACAAGGTAGAAACACAAAGGAATCAACTCCCCCCTCTCCATCATACCCCCAAACCAAGCAGTCATCTGTTTATCATTTTATATCCTAATTCCCAAAGAGGTTACTCTCTAACTCTCATTATTTCCACTGCCTTGGTTAGTGTCTTTACCACATCTCCATTGTATTACAGCTGCAGCCCCACAAGTAAATTTTCTTCCTCTGAATAGGCCCACCTTACACAGCTATCACAGTAATTCATCTAAAACAGAAGTCTGACCCACTCACATTCCTGACTAAACTAATGTGAATGGCTTCCCACTGCCGACAGGCTAAATTACAACCTCTCTAATGTGCAACTCAAGGCATCCACGATCTAATCCCAGACTGACTCTCCATGATGACAGATATTGTTTATATCTTGCTCTCCGTGGTATCGTCGGCAAAGTTTCTGATGAATAATATCACTCAATAACAAACTAAATAATAAATTTCAGTTAATAAACTTTGTTGACTAAATAGATACATAAATGAATGACTGTTGTCTCATTTCTGACACTCCTCATTTAGCAATTTGTTCTCTAGCAAGATCAAAGGGCTTCTAATTCCCCACACATTCCAAGTTGTTCTACCCTGTGGTTTCTTCCCTTTTTTCTTTGGTTACTCCTCCTAAGCAGCTGGAACACTGGCTACTCCTAGAAGCTTTCCCAAATCCTCCTCCCTTCTTCTGGGCTCCCAAAACACCCTGTGAGAAATCCTTAGACTTGAACTGAAGATGACATGAAATTATAAACCGTGTTCCTATTCCCAGCACTTGTCTCATGCCAAGCATGCAGAAGGTGCCCAATAGCTGTTAGGTAATAAACGAATGAGTAATTCTAATCCAAATGTCATATATATATAAAACATATATATAAAAAACTTATTCAATTTAGAAATCAATTAAAATTCACAAAATCTGTTTCTTCACAAAATCGCAGCATTCTACAAAACATAGTTAAATGCATAAATTCTGATTTAACATCTTCAAAAATAGGTCTGTAGGCTTTGATTTATCACAACCAAATATGAAGTAAAGGTTTACTATCTCTGTGTTGGTTAGTATTCCCTGAATAATCTATCTATGAGGTAGATACCACTTAAAGAAGAGATGATAATTTTAAAAGAGCTATAAAATAAAGGCAATGCATTAAATTATTGTTGTTATTAAATATTTAATGTGTCTTTCATGTATCAAATATATGGATGTGATCTTTACTTGGCTGCTCTGCTAAAAATATTCAAGTTGCTAACCACTGATTAACCTACACACAGATTAAGATATACATAGAATAATACTGAATTGATCTGAGTTTGAAATCATACCAAAGGCTCTTTATTTTGTAGTAAGCTGATAATGTTTAAAATGTCTGTACACATATGTACTTACACACTATAGTGACAGGCATAGAAAAGATAGCTCTCGGACTTTCCTGGTGGCGCAGTGTTTGAGCGTCCGCCTGCCGATGCAGGGGACACGGGTTCGTGCCCCGGTCCGGGAAGATCCCACATGCCGCGGAGCGGCTGGGCCCGTGAGCCATGGCCGCTGAGGCTGCGCATCCGGAGCCTGTGCTCCGCAACGGGAGGGGTCGCAACAGTGAGAGGCCCGCGTACTGCAAAAAAAAAAAAAAAAAAAATAGACCTCATAGGGTATTTTCATATATGGAAGAATATATGATTTTTCTAGTAAATCTAAATATGAATTTCTTTCAGAAGTAGTCACCAAATATAATATTAATAAGGGAATTTTACTATATACTTAATAGACATATTTTTGCAATAGAAAATTTAAAAGCATAAGTGCGTTTTGATTTTTTTTAACATGCCTACTAATAGGACGGTTAAATAATCGTTGCATTATTCAGCCAGCTGAATTCATTTATCCATTGCTTTTTACAAATATTTTTGAGCACATATCACATACAAGGCACTGGAAGTAAACATTGGAAATAGAAAAAATACAAAACCAATCTTTTGAAGTGATTTATGCTCTCAAAAATGTTAATAATTTATGGGGATATTATTTGTGATCTGATCATATAAAGAATTAAATAAAGAAGTAAAGAGTTTGAAATTTATTTTGTAACAAATTTTAAATCACAAATCATCTATGAGCTTTAATCCAGTGAATATCTAGAAGCAGTACAGGAAATAGTTTGAAGGGGGCAAGGTCAGCCAGAATACTATACCAGTTCAAGAATAAAGCAATGAGGGCCTGTAGCTATGGAATTAAACATTACACGTGGGAAGATTATGACCTATGAAAACATATTTTATCATTGTATGTTATTGAATAAGACCAAAAATATTTTCATTCCCTATTGGACACATTTTCTTTGGCAGGAATTTTTGTACCTACAATACTTTGATTTTACCTGTATCATAAAACTTATTGTGCTGCATTTTAATTATATGTTTGTGTCTCTCTCCTTAGCTAAATCACAGCTCCCTGGAGAGCATGAACTGGGTCAAAATCAGCTTTGAATCCCCAGTGCTTAACGTGTGACTGCAAAGAAGTAGGAATTCACTGTAAAAATGTTGTTGGGGGTATTCTTTATTAATTTACAAGGTGAGAACCCAAAGGAGAATTACTGTTTGCTCTCAGTATCATAAATAGTTGTGCTTTTCTAGAAAAAATGGGTTATTTCTATCTTATAAGGAATAAAATTTCTGGTTTTGTTTCCTTCTTTCCCATCGGCTGTTAGAAAATGAAAGAACAATTTATACTCTCCAATAACAAGTGCATAGAATGCCAGGGCATTTGTTTTCTATAAAATATTCAATTCCTGCTTCCATCTTATTTTTGCTTCTTTACTTCTACCTGCTTCATCTCTTCTACTAACTTCAAATGATTTCATCTTCTTCAATTAGTTACATTTATGTAAATCAGCTTAAATTTATTTTTAAACAAACTGGGTTAAAATGATTAAGCAAATGGCAGGTGTTCAAAAATATCTCTTCAATAATTGAAAAATGGGATAAATTGTTGAATTTAAATTAAATTGAATTTACACTTATACTTTTCTTTGTAAAATTCTCTTGCCTTACATGAGGTAAATTCTCATATATTCTTTAACCTTCTATCATCAGTACAAGTTTAATAACAAAAGTTATAGATATAACAGTGACTAAGTGCTAGAGCTACTCTATACGTATAGATATTCTATCCTACGTTTGTAATATAGTACGTATAATGAAACTTTCTCCAGAAGGTAATTTTAGTTAAGTCAGTAACTCACTAAATAACATGAGGCTTTAGAATTGTTCTATTAAAATAAAAGTATAGCTTGTATTTTTCCATGTAAAATAACTGTGATCTAACTGCTCTGAGGTTATGTATTTAAAGTCATTCCTTTTGAATTTTTATTACAAATGACCCTTAGTATTCGCACTCTCATCAGTTTAAGCCACATGAGAGAGAAAAAGAAAAAAAAAAACTGTGGGAAACTAGGAGTAGTGGGTGGGGTAGGGAAGCACTATGTTTCTTCAGGATTCCCAGAAGTTCTCATTGTTAGCTGACACGTGTAATAGCTAAGGCATTAAAAACAATAACAAGTGCTTCTTTCGCAGTTCATAGTTCGTACTGCAAAATTAAAGTTTAAAGATGAAACATAAGCAGCAAAATTTTCAGATGAATTTACAGGAAATGACTTGTAGCCAAGGCCACATTTTTATTGAATAGTTTTCACACATATTCCAATGAACAAAATTTCTAGGCCATTTAATGTTTTTATATTTAATCAACAATAAGAAAGGATTAATATATTAAGCTGCATAATTTATTTCATATTAGTAAATATCTTGCTCTCCATATGCTATCCTAGTGAGAATTTCTAATTGAGGAAAAAAATCTATAGCTTATATTAAGCCTAAAAAAATGCATTGTAGCATCAGTTTATCATAATTTCTATCCTATTATTCACAAAATAAAGTATATATATGACTCATTCAATATTAAGTTTGGGGAGATCTTTCCCTAAAAAGCTACTAGATACTTGGGTACTTTTACTTTATATCTAAACTAGAAGAAGCAATCCTCAGGAGAAATTATATTCATTCTATCAAAGGATATAAGACAAACATCCATGTGACATTTTTAAAACCTAAACTCTGAAAAGGAGCTTGTACAAATTTTTATTTTTTTAAGAACTTTTTCAAAGGTCAGCAGTGTTGCACTTTTCATGGGAGACATTTTAAAATTTTACTCCAAAAACCACCTAATGATCTGTGGCGTATCAAGGTACGTGAAATGACTGAGTGCATTTTAGCACATAGCTTTTTATAAAAACAATGAAGAGACAAGAAAACCACAAATTGTCATAGGTTACAGACATTCTAGGAAAGAAATTTCAGATTTGCCTCTAAAGATTATTTTTCACTTTTGCAATGTATTTCATCATTCTATTGCATCATTATTAATAAGACACAACTTTGTTTGCAATCTCTTAAATGTTGAAAGCATGATGGCTAACTTGGGCATATTAGTCAAATAGTATAAAAATCACATTCAGACCTTTTCAGATTGTTTACAAAATGATCTTTTATAAAGCATAGATTCTAATATTTTTATGAATTAGATTTTATAATTTGGATACAATGTCATGTCAATTCAAAATCAGAGCTGATAAAGGAGTTCCTAGATGGATTAGGGAAAAGAGAAAGTATTTTATCATTAGAAATCAAGGGGATACTCTTCATACAACTTTTCTTGGAAAAGCTTGAAAATATGTAATATTTAGCAGAGTTCTTACTCCCTCTTGTGACAGATAAATGAAATGTAAATGGTACATAAGAGTTTCAACAGGGATTTCTTTTTTGTAAGTACAGTTGATTTACAATGTTGTATTAGTTTCAGGTGTACAGCAAAGTGATTCAGTTATACATGTGTGTATATATATATATATATATATTCTTTTTCAGATTCTTTTCCATTATAGGTTATTATAAGATATCGAATATAGTTCTCTGTGCTATACAGTAGGTCCTTGTCAACAAGGATTTTAATGAAATTTCCCAAACCTAGCTAGATTATAAACGTTTCTTAGAATTCATGTTATATCAAATACCTACACGTCTAAAAAGAATTCATTGAAAGAGAAATTCATTGTAACTTAATATCAAAAATTTACTTTTTTGTGTTTTTTCTTTTTATTTCAAGATGCATATTTTTAAATATCTAAATTTCCTGATAAATAAAACTAGAGTGCAAGATAAAAAGGAAGCAGCACAATTCTTCAGATGGATTTAACTAGAAATGACTTGTAGCCAAGACCCACATTTTTACTAAGTAGTTCCCACAGATATTTGTACTTTGATACGGCCAAAGAAAGGGAGCAGGAGGAAAGGACTGTTGTCCCAAAAACGTCAAAGGGCCCAGAGTCACAGAAATGTTCCACTATACAGAGACCTGGAGCTTCAATCTAACTGTTTCCTTTCAGGTTCTCAGAGACCAACTGAGACAAGGCAGTTAAAACCACCCTAAGTTAAAATGTAAGGAGGTTGACATATACACACTACTATACACAAAATAGATAACCCATAAAGACCTACTGTATAACACAGGGAACTCTAGTCAATACAGTACTCTATAACTGCCTATATGAGGAAAGAATCTAAAAAAGAGTGGATATATGTATAACAGATTCACTTTGCTGTACATCTGAAACTAACACAAATTGTAAATCAACTGTACTCCAATAAAAATTAATTTAGAAAAAAATTTTAATGTGAGGAGCTTGAAGCTTTTCTTAGATGCACTCTTCCCTGTCCATCAGCACCGCTCCTAACAAGCCTCAGCATTGAGACTTTATCTCCCTCTTTTCTAAAAATCCAAAGTTCTTTAGGGGCCTGGGACCAAAATGTATACGCAAACCTTCCCTTAGTCAGTGTCCTATATTTCATACTTATCACACCACCCCTCATATATGTCAAAAGCCCATAGGTACCCTATCCATTTCTTCCATGACTGATTCTCAGTATTCTACCACCTCAGAGATAAATATGTATATAAATACACACACACACACACACACACACATACCCATACATTAACTGAAGCTAAAATGTAAATGTTTGCCTCTCATATCCTATGTTTGCATTTAACTGGGGATTCCTGGAGATATAATCCTTTAATCCAAAATAATATAGTATTTGAGGCACCATTGTTAAAAAAAAGTAGAAGTATTAAGCATCTGCTTTAGCAGGTACTGTATTTGACATTTTATATATATTATCTCATTTAACCTTCATGATATCCCTGTAATGCAAGCTTAATTATCTTCAGTTTATACATGAAAATAACTAAGATTTAAGTAATCCATCCAAGGTTACTTGGTTGATAGTGGATTCAAGTTTCACACCCAGATTTATATAGCTCCAAAGTCTTAGGTGCTAAGGACATGGTTTTGGCCCAGACTTTTTCAGGCGATTTTCAAATCTCAAATAAAGTTTGTTGTCTTCTCTATCTATGCCTAATGATCTTCTGGGTGAGCTGTGAATCATGCCCAGTACATCAAATATGGAAAAACATCTCAAAACTAAACATGAATATGAGATCGTTAAACTAATTTTCACTTGAGTCCCAGGATTTTTCATTATTATTATTTATAGTCCTCTATTGGGTGTTTTATTGTATTATGAAATTCTGTGGAGTTCTAGCCAAACTTTATTATACATCATTAAAAGTTTTTGAATATTCACTTGAATTTGTCCACCAATTATTTATTGAAATCTATTATGAGTAAAACCTATATTATATTATTTTGCATTATTTTATGTTACATTATATTAAAATCCATTATAATGCTCCCTGCCCTTACAGTTTCATGGGGGATACGTATAAAGAAAGAAAGAAAGAAAAAAAACTCTCAAAGAAATGGGATAAGAGCTATGATAGAAGTAGAAGAACAAGGAAGAATGAAACAAAGTAGAGGGGCCACTAGTCCCAGACAAAGATAATGGCCTCCCAGGGAAAACAATGTCAAACTGAGCCAATGAAAGAAGAGGAAACAATGTTCCAAGCAGAGACAATAGCACTGAAAAATGGACAAGTATTTAAGATTTGTAAGCAATAGGATTTTGTAAAATGTATTATATGAGGCAGCAGAGAAAGATGAAGGACAGATTTTGGAGGGCCTTTAGATTCTGAAATTTGGAATACATTCTGAGGGTGTAGCTGAAAAGCTGGTAAACTGATAAGCAAAGGAGAGACACAATCTGATAGGCATTTAGACATATCACTCTAGACAACTGCTTGGAAAGAGGCCAGATTTGAGTCTGTTTCAGCAACCAAGTAAAGAGTAAGTGCTTGCTCAGTCTAAGGTCATAACAGTAGCAATGCCGAGAAACGGACCAATTTTTAAAATGTATAAGCTACAGGATTTAGGGATTTTGATAAAATGAGAGAGAAAAAAGGATCCCAGGGAGATGTTTGTATTTCTGCCAAATGAATGAAAATACCATCTGTGAGATACAAAACAATAAAGAAGAAAGTTTAGGCGAAGGGAGGAAAATGAGAATGTTTGATATTTCAGGATAAATGAAGTTAGTTTGATTTCGTAATGCCATATAGTTTGTAGTTTGAGAAAAATGAGGCATATTTTAAGTATTGTGGAGAAAGGGAGAATAACATGACTGGCAAAATAAGGCTCGTCTGGCATCACTGAGACCCCAGGTACAATTGAAACGGAAGGACCTGTCCTGTGACATGACTTGATTTTCACCATCAGTGCTCAGCCGTTCACTTACCAAGGCAGGCAGGGGACCATCGGGTTTATTCAGGATTGACACTCTGCTGGGGAATGAAACAAAAAGTCAGTGGAGGGGCTTCCCTGGTGGCGCAGTGGTTGGGAGTCTGCCTGCCGACTCCCGTGACCCGGTCCGGGAGGATCCCACGTGCCGCGGAGCGGCTGGGCCCGTGGGCCATGGCCGCTGGGCCTGCGTGTCCGTTGCTCCGCAACGGGAGAGGCCTCAACGGTGAGAGGCCCGCGTACCAAACAAAAAAAAAAAAAAAAAAAAAGTCAGTGGAGCTAGGAAGGGCGTAAATGTGGATTGACGACAGCTGAGGGATTAATGTTTCAAAAACAAGTGTAGTGGAGTAACTAAATGGAAGAGTTAAAACTGGTTCTCAATCTTGGAGGCATATTAGTGTCACCTGGGGAGCTTTACGATCTACTGAATTTTGGATTGCACCTCCAGAGAGTCCAGAAATTCTGATTTAATTAATCTAGGATGTGGCCTAGCCTGGGCATCAGGATTTTTCAAATTTCTCTAATGTGCAGCCTGGGCCCGAAGAGTGAGCTGTAAGGATATGAGATTGAGAACTGGTTGTTTGACTTTAACATTTGAAAGGAGAGGAAGTAATGAGTGATAAAAAGGTCCCGGATGTGGCTGAGGGACTGGCTGACTGCAGTGCTGTGGAAGTAAAAGTCACTGAAGATGTGGAAATCAAGGACCTGAGCAAGAGCCAGATGGGTCATCCTCGTGGACACTAACGTTACCCAAGGAGATGGCAGAACTTGGAGCAGAGTAAACTGTGAGCCAAATGCTTAATTTAAGATAATCTTAGATTTAAAAGACAAGTATAAACCAGGTGTTGATGATTCACTTTACAAATTATACAGTGTAACTCTTGAAATAAACCTAAAAGTTATATGTATTTATAAATATATATTTAACATTTTCATGTATAAAATGTAAAATAATATAATCTATAACAGTAAGCCAATGGTATTAATAAAATAAATTCAGACGACTTCATCGACCTTTCCAGGAGGAAAAATATATTATTTATCATGACCTATAAAACATAGTATATAGAAAAAAATAGCCTTCAGTACAGGCAAATATCCTTTTATGGGTGTGAATTTTAACATGGATAAATGAATCCTACCCTTTTTTCAGAGCTTATATTCACCTGGTAAGAAACTGTTTCTCTTCCCTAATGTGTACCTACTCAAGCCACTTGTCAAGGTTAGCAGCGGGGAAGGCAGAAAATTTTTAGCAATTTTTACCTGGTTCCAAAATATATTCTCCTAGTTTCCACCAGTTGGTCCAAAGGAGAAAAAAATATAACAATAGATATTATTTGACAGTGTTACAATAGCAGCTGCTTATAGTTAGGTTAGAGTGTAGCTATGTGGTTCTTCATAGGACCATTCCATTCGGCAAGATGATCACAATGAGCTCCTTTATTAGTCATTTAAGTAAATAAATTCCTTTGGTTGTGGCTCAAGACTGATTTATCTTACACAGAAATATTTAGATGGTTGACATAATTTTGGAGTTTTCTCTTTAAATTTTAAAGTTGTGTACATTTTGGAATCATAGTAGATATGTAATCTCTGCTTTGTTTTCTAAACTATACGTGACATTTGTTTTCTGACATAACATGAACATTTTTTCCTTCTCTTTAGAATTTTTTGGTAGTTTTGTCAACTGTGATACATTCTATATATTCACTGACAGCCCATAGACTTGACTAGCTAGGAGCATATCATTGACAACATTTGGAGAATCTAATTTCCCACATATGCTTTCAATGAGTAAATACAGTTGTTAAGAACTATATCAATACAAATCTTCCCCTACAGTGGTCAAATACAACTTTTGTTTTTATATTCACCATAATTTAGAATATCATTTAAAGAAGCACAAGAGTAGACCAGATCATAACAGGAGTAAATGTATTTTTAAAAAAATACAAAGGAAAACAAATATATAAATTGTGAGGAGTATATCAGCAATAAGATCTGAAAGACAAATGCTGGCACTGGCCCACCTAAGCAGTGTTGACTAGAACTTATTTCTATTGTAGAAATTCTGTTAAACCCTCAGATCATATTTGTCACTTATGATGTTCCCATGTGCACCAAGCACATTTCTGGTTATTTGTAAAAAAGAACACTCTGGCTAAAAGACAGGAGTGTTGTGTTATGTTGGCTGTTATATTTCTTATTGTCAAATAACACACTGGCTTTCTGATTTATATACTTCAGTCTCTCGTGAGTTTAGTCAGTGTGAGTCATCCAACACATATGACTAATTGTAGGGTATTCACAAGATTGAGTCTCTCAATCTGTTAAGCTGGACCAGAGTGAAATCACCAGTGTTGTAATTCTACTTTGTGTCACCTTTGGCCTCTTGAAATTTGACCAGCAGGCTTTCCCAACCTCAACATTTCCAAACCTCCACGATGAAGTTCTTTGTTTATAAGAGATTAAGTACAACACAAATAATAGATAGGCTCTCCTTCTGTCAATCAAAGTATCTCATTGTGATCTATGTATGAACAATATAATTGAATATTTACATCAAGACTTTCTCCTTCCATGATTCATTTACACAGAAAAAACAAAAGAAATTACCATAATTACATATTGATTTTTTATTGTAGCAATGCTTTTATAATAAACAAATACTGTGTTTTCTAAAAATGAAAGTATTTCGATCACGATGAAGAAAAGTAGAGATGATGTAGGGTATTTGAAGCAAAGTTTGTTAAGATATTTTAATATTTTTAAAGATATTTTTAAAGATATTTTAATGGTATTATGGCATATATCCAGGAACAAATAAACCCTGCATTGCACAGTGTCCTTCCTCCCTTGGTTGGGAGGCAGGGGAACAGGGGAATCAAAACAATGGGCCAAGAGGAGAATAAATCAAAGGATACTTTGTTAATATCAGAGCAAGCACAGCATCCTCAATGCTGTGCTCTGCTCATAAGGTCAGGAATAAGACCAACGAGAAGCCATCAACAATCTATTTATATTCTCTACCATCATTTTCAGCCTCCATCTTCATTCACACAAATGAACCTGAATATAAAGTTTGGAATCTTAACCACTTTCTGGTTAGCTGTATGGATAAAGAAAATTGAGAAAGGGAGGAATTGGCCCAGGGCACCATTACTATACAACTTTATAAAATGGAAAACAAGAAAGAGCAGAGTCTAGACTAGTGCCTTTTAAAGTGCAGGAAACTTTCCCACTTAACTGTGGCCAAATAGGGTGTGAGAGTAAAGAATGGTCAAAGGTGCTGGGTGGTCAAGGGAGGATGTAGAGGCAGGGCTGGCACAGAGTAGGTGAGCTGAAAATTCCCTCAAGGCTCCAGTGTAAATGGAAAAACCATAGGCTTTGATGTCAGATAAACCTGAGTTCATTATCAGTTCATCCTTAATTAGCTTTATGGTTTCTATATAATCCTCAGTTGCCAATTTGTGAAATGCTGATAGCAATTTCTACTAGGGATTTTATGAAGATTAAACAAATGACTAAAAATGGTTATTGGCACAGAGTAGGTACTCAATAAATGATGGTTATTTTTAAATATTATGAGATATTTGTTTGCAGGCCATACATACTTTGTTTAAAATAGAGTTTAAAAGATAAAGTACCAGATACCTCCGATTTGTTACAATTGGTAATCATTTATTTAGCATTTTCATCTATACTAAAAAGAGCTTTAAAATATTTCACTTAAGAATAATTTTATTTCTATGACTTACTACCAAAATCCAACAAAATAATGAGAAATTCATTTTTTTAATTATCCGAGGACTAAATTGTTTTCTCACATACATGCATTTCTATCACTACTTAAGAGTTTCTAAGAACATTCATTTAGGATCAATCTAGACATACTAAATATGTGTTCAACATATGAAATGAGTTTAGATAAATATTCTTAGTCTTCAAATAATCTATTTCCCTGTCAGGGAAATATATATCTAGCTTTTTTTTATTTTCTAAAAATTAATTTTATTCAACATCTCCATCCCCTGGGATTTAGAGGCATGCCAAAGGTTGCATAGCATCAGACTATTTCATCATGGAATTGTGAAACGAAAAATTGTTCTGCCAAAGGCTCTTGGTAGACAGTAAATAGTGAAATTCATACTCTCTTACTAATGTATGTCCTTAGCAGCTTGTTTTTAAGACAGCAGTTCAGAAGGTCACTATGTTATTAAACTTGAGTAAACCTCAATTCACAGTTAAATTTTATCTAATTCCATTTTCTTTTTTAAATTTAATTTTATTGAGATATAATTTTTTAATATTTTAATTTTATTGGAGTATAGTTGATTTACAGTGTTGTGTTAGTTTCAGGTGTACAGCAAAGCGATTCAGCTATACATATACATATATTCATTCTCTTTTAGATTCTTTTCTCATATAGGTTATCACAGAATATTGAGTAGAGTTCCCTGTGCTATACAGTAGGTCCTTGTTGGTTATCTATCTTATATATAGTAGTGTGTGTATGTTCATCCCAAGCTCCTGATATAGCCCTCCCCCAACATCTCCCCTTTGGTAACCATAAGTTTGTTTTGGATATCTGTAAGTCTGTTTCTGTTTTGTAAATAAGTTCATTTGTATTTTTTTTTTAATTAAGTTACACATGTAAGTGAAATCATGTGATATTTGTCTTTCTCTGTCTGACTTACTTCAATTAGTATGATAATCTCTAGGTCCATCCAAGTTGCTGCAAATGTCATTAATTTATTCTTATTGAGATATAATCGACGCATAACATTGTATAAGTTTAAGGTGTACAAAATATCGATTTGATACATTTATATATTGCAGTATGATTACCACGGTAGCATAAATTAACACCTTTATTACAGCAGATAATTATCACTTCTTTTTTTATGGTGGGAATAATTAAGATCTAGTCTCTTGGCAGCTTTGAAGTTTATAACACAGTATTGTCTGTAATCACTATGCTGTGCATTAGATCTCCAGGACTTATTTATCTACAAGTTTCAAGTTTGTACCCCTAAATAACATATCCCCAATTCCCCCATCCCCCATCCCCTGGTAAACACTGTTCTACTCTGTTTTTATGAGGTTGGCTTTTTAGGATTCCACATAGAAGTGATATCATTACAGTATTTGTCCTTCTCTGTCTGATTTACTTCACTTAACATAATGTCCTCAAGGTCCGTCCATGTTGTTGCAAATGGCAGAATTTCCTTCTTTCTCATGATGGAATAATATTCCATTGTGGTATATATATACATCACATCTTTTATCCATTCATCTGTTGACAAGCACTTATGTTGTTTTCATATTTGGCTATTGTGAAAAATGCTGTAATAAATGTGGGAGTGCATTTACCTCTTCAATATCATATTTTCATTTCCTTTGGATATGTTCCCAGAAGTGGAATTGCTGGATAATATGGTAGTTCTATTTTTAATTTTTGAGGAGCTTCCATACTGTTTCCCATGTAAATTGGCTAAACCAATTTACATTCCCACCAACAGTGTACAGGTGTTCTCTTTTCTCCACCTCCCCCCCCTTACCAACACTTGTTAACTCTTGTCTTCTCCATGATTGGCTATCCTAACAGGTGAGAGGTGATATCTCATTGTGGTTTTAATTTGCATTTCCCTGATGATTAGTGATGCTGAGATCTTTTCATATACCTGTTGGCCATCTGATTGAGTTGTATGACTTCTTTACATATTTTAGATATTAACCATTTATCCAATATATATATGGTTTGCAAATATTTTCTCCCATTCCATACATTGCCTTTTTATTTTGTTGATTGTTTCTTTTGCTGTGCTTTTTATTTGGTGTAGTCCCTCTTGTTGATTTTTGCTTTTGTTGCTTGAGCTTTTGGTGCATTATCCAAAAAATCATTGCCCAGACCAGTGTCAAGGAGCTTCTTCCATATGTGTACTTGCAGGAGTTTTACAATATTATGTTTTATTTAGGTCTTATGTTTCAGTCCTCAATCCATTTCAAGGATTTTTTGTGTGTGTGTGTGAATAGTGTAAGATAGGAGGCAAATTTCATTTTTCTGTATGTGATTATTCAATTTTTCCCAGGACCATTTGTTGATGAGACTATTCTTTGCCCACTGGTATTCTTGGCTCCCTTGTCAAATATTAGTTGAGCATATATATGTGGGTTTATTGCTGGGCTCTCTATTCTGTTCCATTGGTCTATGTGTCTATTTTTATGCCAGTACCATACTGTTTTAATTACTATAGCTTTATAGTATAGTTTGAAATCAAAAAGTGTGATGCATCCAACTTTATTATTCTTACTCTTGATTTCTTTGGCTATTCGGAGTATTTTGTGGTTTCATATAAACTTTAGGATTGTTTTCTATATTTCTGTGAAAAATGCTATTGGAATTTTGATAGAGATTGAATGAAATCCATAGATAGCTGTGGGTATTATGGACATTTTTATAATATTAATTCTTCCAATCAAGGAACATGGAATATCTTTTAAATTGTGTCTTCTTCAATTTCTTTCATCAAGGTCTTGTAGTTTTCATTGTACACATCTCTCACTTTCTTGGTTAAATTTATTTCTAAGTATCTTATTGCTTTTTTGTTTTTGTTGAAATGAGATATAATTGACATATAACACTGTATTAGTTTTAGGTGTACAACTTAATGCTTTGATATATGTATATATTACAGAATTAATATATACATATATTATATTATATAATAAGTTTCCAAACTTATTGTGATATGGTTTATGTATGTACGGTTATGGTTATGGCTTATGTATGTATAAACCATACATAGTTACATTTTTTTTCTTGTGATGAGAATTTTTAAGATTTATGCTCCTAGCAACTTTCAAATATACAGTAGGCTATTATTAACTATAGCCACCATGTTGTACTTTATATCCAGGACTCATTAATCTTCTAACTGGACGTTTGTAACTTGACAACATTCACCTATTTTGCCCATTCCTCATGCCCCACCTCTAATAACCACCTCTATATCTATGAGTTTGGGGGGTTTTTATTCCTCATGTAAATTATATTATACAGTATTTGTCTTCCTCTGTCTGACTTATTTCATTTAACACCATGTCCTCAAGGTCCATCCATGTTGTTGCAAATGACATGGTTACCTTTGTTTTTATGACTACTTTACATATATACACCAGATTTTCTTTATTCATTTATCTGTCAATGAACACAGGTTTTTTCCCATATCTTGGCTATTGTAAATAATGCTGCAATGAACATGAGGGTTGCAGATATCTTTTCAAGATAAGTGATATGTTATTTGGTTTTCTTTGAGATAAGTGCCCAAAGAAGTGGAATTGCTTGATCATATATTAACTCTATTTTTAATTTTTTGAGGAACCTCTATACTTTTTTCCATAGTGGCTGCACCAATTTACAATTCCACCAGCAGTATAAAAGTGTTCCCTTTTCTCCACACCCTCACAAACGCTTGTTATTTCCTATCTTTTTTATAATTGCCATTTTAACATATAGGGATATCTCATTGTGGTTTTCATTTGCATTTCCCTGGTGATTAGTGATGTAGAACACCTTTTCATAAACCCGTTGGTCATTTTTATGTCTTTGTTGGAAAAAGATCTATTCAGATTCTCTACCCATTTTTTAATTGGATTATTTGGTTTTTTGCTATTGAGTTGTATGAGTACTTTATATATTTTGGTATTAACCTGTTAATAGATATATGATTTGCAAATAGTTTCTCTCGTTCAGTAGGTTGTCTTTTTTTGTTTATTGCTTCCTTTGCTGTATAGAAGCTTTTTAGTTTGATGTAGTCCCACTTGTTGATTTTTGCTTTTGTTGCTTTTTATTTTTGGTGTCATATCCAAAATATCATTGTTGCACTTCCATAAAGGAGCTTACCATATTATTTTATTTTTTAATTTTTTTGTTTATTTTTATTTATTTATTTTTGACTGCAATGGGTCTCGTTGCTGTGCACGGACTTTCTCTAGTTGCAGTGAGCGGGGGCTACTCTTCATTGTAGTGTGTGGGCTTCTCATTGTGGTGGCTTCTCTTGTTGCAGAGCATGGGCTGTAGGTGCACAGGCTTCAGTAGTTGTGGTTCACAGACTCTAGAGTGCAGGCTCAGGGGTTGTGGCGCATAGGCTTATTTGCTCCAAGGCATGTGGGATCTTCCCAGACCAGGGTTCAAACCCATGTCCCCTGCATTGGCAGGTGGATTCTTAACCACTGCACCACAAGGGAAGCCCTAATTTTTATTTTTTTAATGAAATTTTTATTGGAGTATAGTTGATTTACAATGTCATGTTAGTTTCTGCTGTACAGTAAAGTGAGTCAATTCAATCAGATATATATATCTCCACTCTTTTTTAGATTCTGTTCCCATATAGCTTATTACAGAGTACTGAATAGAGTTCCCTGTGCTATACAGTAGGTTCTCATTAGTTATCTATTTTATATATAGTAGTATGTATATGTCAATCCCAATCTCCCAATTTATCCCTCCCCTCCTTTCCCCCTTGGTAACCATGTTTGTTTTCTATTTCTGTGACTCAATTTCTATTTTGGAAATAGGTTCATTTGTACTATTTTTTTAGATTCCACACATAAGTGATATCATATATTTGTCTTTGTCTGACTTACTTCACTCAGTATGACAAACTCTAGGTCCATCCATGTCACTGCAAATAGCATGATTTTGTTCTTTTTTATGGCTGAGTAATATTCCGTTGTATGTATGTACCACATCTTTATCCCTCCTCTGTTGATAGACATTTAGGTTGCTTCCAGGTCCTGGCTACTGTAACTAGTGCTTCAATGAAAATTGGGGTGCATGTATCCTTTCGAATTATGGTTTTCTCCAGATACTTGCCCAGGAGTGGGATTGCTGGATCATATGGTAGCTCTATTTTTAGTTTTTTAAGGAATCGCGATACAGTTCTCCATAGTGGCTGTACCAATTTACATTCCCATGCACAGTGTAAGAGGATTCCCTTTTCTCCTTACCTTCTCCAGCATTTATTGTTTGTAGATTTTTTGATGATGGCCATTTTAATCAGTGTGAGGTGATACCTCATTGTAATTTTGATTTGCATTTCTCTAATAATTAGTGATGTTGAGCATCTTTTCATGTACCTCTTGGCCAACTGTATTAGAAATTTTATGGTTTCATGTCTTACGTACAAATCTTTAATACTTTTGAATTGATTTGTGTGTATGATGTAAAAACGTCCAGCTTCATTCTTTTACACATGGTGGTCCAGTTTTCCCAGCACTGGTCTTTATTAAAGGGACTATCCTTTCCTTATTGTATATTCTTGGTGCCTTTGTCTGTTATGTGTACTATTTGATCATATATATGTGAGTTTATTCTAGTCCCTTATTCTGTTCCATTGATCAATGTGTCTGTTTTTATACCAACACCATATTATTTTGAAAACTATAGCTTGGTAATATAGTGTGAAATCAGGAAGCATGATGCTGCCAGCATTTTTCTTCTGTTTGAAGATTGCTTTGCTATTTGGGGTTTATGGTTCTATACAAATTTTAGGATTGTTTGTTCTATTTCTGTGAAAAATGCCATTAGAATTTTTATAGGGATTGCACTGAATCTGTAGACTACTTTGGATAGTTTGGATATTTAATAGTATCAGTTCTTCCAATCCATGAGAACAGAATATCTTTCCATTTATTTGTGTCTTCTTCACTTTCTTTCATCAATGTCTTATAGTTTTCAGCGTACAGGTCTTTCACCTCCTTGGTTAAATTTATTCCTAAGTATCTTTTTCTTTCTGGTGCATTGTAAATGGGATTGTTTTCTTAAGTTCTCCTTCCAATAGTTCATTTTTAGTGTATAGAATTGCAACAGATTTTTGTACATTGATTTTGTATCCTGCAACTTTACTGAATGCATTTATTAGTTCTAACAGTTTTTTGGTGGAGTGTTTAGAGTACTCTATATATAACATCATGTCATCTGCAAATAGTGATAGTGTTATAGTTTACTTCTTTCTTTTCACTTTGGATGCTTTCTTTGTGGCCTAGTTGCCCTGGCTAGGACGTCCAATACTATGTTGAATAAAAGTAGCAAGAGTGGGCATCCTCGTCTTTTTCCTGATCTTAGAGGAAAAGCTTTCAGCTTTTCACCATTTAGTGTGATGTTAGCTGTAGGTTTGTTATATATGGCTGGCCTGTATTGTGTTGAGGTATATTCTCTCTATACCCACTTTGTTGGGAATTTTTAATTATAAATGGATGTTGAATTTTGTCAAATGCTTTTCCTGCATCTATTGAGATTATCATATGATTTTTATCCCTCATATTGTTAATTGGTGTATCACATTGATTGTTTTGTGGATGTTGAACAATCCTCACATCCTTAGAATAAATCCTAGTTGATCATGGTGTATGATCCTGTGATGAGAAAACAGTTATTTTGTGTTCCTGCCTAGGCATTTTCTAGTATGACAGTCCTGCTCACACCTAGAGTCTGGACATTTAGATAAGGATCCAAGCTTAGGATTCCTACCACAAATTCTCACTTTGCTTTTCCCAGGGCACCTTTTTAAAAGACTACTTAAAGTTAAGCTCAAGAAAAGTTAGTAACTGCTACCCATAACACCTTATAAGTAACAGGTGCTCACTACTCTGCTCTATCTTCTGCTCGCTCATGACCTGGGATGGAGGACCACCCTTCCCCCAGCTCATTGCACCCACCCCTTTTCTGGGATCCATAATTAATAAAATATTGTGACTTGGATTCCTTTGTATGCGTATACTGAAACTGCAACTTCAATGAAAACGGCCTGGGGTTTTCACTTCCCCAGAGTGGGAGCTCAGATGCTGAGAGAGCTACCTGCCGACACTGTGAGGGTGGCTTGTGCCTCCTCATTCAGCAGATCATAATAAACATATCCTTAATTTAACACATCAGCTACAGGCCCCCCAACAAAGAGCCTTTTAAAGTATTGTTGAATTATGTTTGCCAATATTTTATTGAGGATTTTTAAATCTATATCCCTCAGAATATTGGCCTGTAATTTTCTTTTCTTAAGAGTTCTTGTCTGGTTTTGGTATTAGGTTGATACTGGCCTGATAAAATAAGTTTGGAAGTGTTCCCTCCTCTTCTACTTTTTAGAAAAGTTTGAAAAGGGATGGTACTAATTATTCTTTAAATGTTTGATAGAATTCACCAGTGAAGCCATCTTGTCTGGACTTTATTTGTTGGGAGATTTCGATTACTGATTCAATCTCCTTACTAGTAATGAATCTGTTCAGATTTTCTATTTCTTCATTATTCAGTCTTGGTAGGTTGTATGTTTCTAGGAATGTATCCATTTCTTCTTGGTTGTCCAATTTCTTTGTGTATAATTGTTCATGGTAGTCTCTTATGACCTTTTACATTTCTGTGATATCATTTGTAACACCTCCTCTTTCATTTCTGATTTTATTTGTGTTCTCTCTCTTTTCTTGATGAGTCTGGCTAGAAGTTTGTCTATTTTGTTTATCTTTTCAGAAAACCAACTCTTTCATTGATCTTTTCTATTGTCTTTTTGTTTCTATTTTATTTTTCTCTGCTCTGATCTTTGTTATTCCCTTCCCTGTATTAATGTTTGGCTTAGTTTATTTTTCTTTTTCTAATTCCTTGAGGTGTAAAGTTAGGTTGCTTATTTGAGAAATTTCTCACCTATTAAAGTACAAATTTCTAAGAACTTCTCTCTTAAAACTGCTTTTGCTACATCCCATAAGTTTTGGTATGTTATATTTCCACTTTCATTTGTCCCAATATATTTTTAATTTCTCTTTTGATTTATTATTGGCCATCAGTTGTTCAGTAGCATGGTACCGAACACAAATCTCCACACATCTGTGAATTTTCCAGTTTTCTTCTTGTAGTTGATTTCTGGTTCATGCCACAGTAGTCAGTCATGCTTGGTATGATTTCAATCCACTTAAATTTATTAAAACTTGTTTTGTGGCCTAACATATGATCTATCCTGGAGAATGTGCCATAAGTGCTTGAGAAGAACATATATTCTGCTGTTGTTGGATGGACGGTTCTGTAAATGTCTGTTAAGTCCATCTGGCCTAATGTGCAATTGAAGTCCAATGCTTCCTTATGGGTTTTCTGTCTGGATAATCTATCCATTGATGAAAGTGGGGTATTAAAGTTCCCTCCCATTATTGTATTTGCTTTATATATTTAGGCACTCCTACGTTGGGTGTATAAATATTTACAAATGTTATATGCTCTTGTTAGATCAACTCCTTTATCATTATATAATGACCTTTTGTGTCTCTTATGACATTCTTTGTCCTAAAGTCTAATTTGTCTGATTTAACTATAACCACCCCAGCTTTCCTTAGGTTTCCATTTGCAAGGAATATGTTTTCCATCCCTTCACTTTGAGTCTGTGTGGGTTCTTAAAGCTGAAGTATCTTATAGGAAACTTATGCTTGAGTCTGTTTTGTGGGGGTCTTTTACCCATTGTTACCCATATACTTGAGTCTTTTTTTTATAGAATTTAGTCTATTTACACTTAAAGTAATTATTGATAAGTATGGACTTCTTTACATTTTGGTAATTTTTCTTTTACTGTATTGTAATACTTTTGTTCTTTTCTTCTTCTCTTGCTCCTCCTTTGTGATTTGATGATTTTCTATAGTAGTATATTTAGACTCCTTGCTCTTTACCATTTGTGTATCTACTATAGGTTTTTGCTTTGTGATTGTGTGAAGCTTACATAAAACATCTTATAGTTATAACCATCTATTTTAAGTTCAAATGCATTCTAGAGCTCTACAGTTTTACTCTCTCCCCCCCACACCATGTTTTATGTTTTTGATGTCACAATTTACATCCTTTTCTCTTGTGTATCCATTAACAAATTATTGTAGTTTTAATTATTTTTACTCCTTTTATCTTTTAAATTACATACTAGACTTATAAGTGATTAATCTACCACCATCACGATATTAGTTTATTCTGAATTTAACTATATATTTAACTTTATTAGTGAGACTCATACATTCATATGTTTTCTTATTACTATTTAGCACTCTTACATTTCAACTTTTAAAATTTCCTCTAACATTTTTTATAAGGCCAGTCTAGTGGTGCTAAGCTCCTTCAGTTTTTGCTTATCTGGAAAACTCTGTATCTCTTTTAATTCTGAAAGACAGTTGCCAGGTAGAGTGTTCATGGTTGGCAGTTCTTTTCTTTCAGCACTTTGCATGTATTATGCTATTCCCTTCTGGCCTGCAAAGTTTCTGCAGAAAATCTGCTGACAGTCTTAAAGAGGTTGCCTTGTATGTAACAAGTTGTTTTTCTCATGCTGCTTTTAAAATTCTCTACTTGTCTTTAACTTTGACAATTTATTTATAATGTGTCTTGATGTGAGTCTCTTTGGGTTCCTCTTATTGGAATTCTCTGGGCTTTCTGGATCTGGATGTGTTTCCTTCCCTAGGTTAGGAAAGTTTTAGCCATTATTTCTTCAAATAAGTTTCCTGCCCCTTTCTCTCTTTCTTCTCCTTCTGGGACCCCTATAATGTAAATGTTGGTCTGCTTGTCCCATATTGTCCCATAAGTCCCTTAAGCTATCTCCACTCTTTTTCATTCTTTTTTCTTTCATTGCTTTGATTGAGTTCCACCACCTTGTCTTTGAGTCTCTAGATGAACTCAAAGACAAGACTTCATTTAGTCTGCTATTGAACCCCTCTGTTACATTTTTCAGTTCAATTATTATATTCTACAGCTCTGTGACTTTGATTTGGTACTTTCTCATATTTTCTATGTCTTTGTTGAAATTCTTACTTTGTTTATCCATTCTTCTCCTGAGCTTGGTGAACATCTTCATGACCATTATTTTGAACTTTTTATCATGTAAATCACTTATCTCTGTTTCATTAAGACCTTTTTCTGAGGTCTTGTTCTTTCAGTTGGAATTTATTCCTCTGTTTCTTCTTTTCCCATTACTCTTTGTGTTGGTTTCTATGCATTAGATAAAGCAGCCACCATGTCCGGTCTTGAAGGAGTGGCCTAGTGTATGAGATGAGCCTTATTGTTCAACTCTGTCCTATCTCTGTTTGTGTGTCAAACCTTTGTGATTGTCCAAGCAGCCTCCTTTATTCTTATGACTCCCAGTAGTAGTTGAGGGTGTGCTAAGACCTGGCAGTGTTCCAAAGGGGTGGGTCTGTCAGCACCTAGATTTAGGCAGCAGTTTTTAAAGTGTGCAAATATACCTCTTTCAGGGGAAGACTGGTAGATAGGTGTTTCTCTCTGATCTCTCTGTACTGAGCCTCAGGATGATAGCCAGTCAAGAACTGTTTCTTTGTTTGATACCCTTGAACCCATAAGCACAAGTCCAACTGATCACCAGAGCCAGGCTGTCAAAGGATGTGTCCTCTGGACAGGAGACACAAAAGTTGGGCTCCAGACATATACACAAGTTTCTTTCTCAGAGACACTGCAGACCTGTGGCAGCACAGAGGGAGAACACAAACATGGTTTCCAATGGCCTCCCAGCCTCTGTAATGTTTGGCAGTTGGCTCAGAGTATATTAAGTTAGCAGCCCTAAGTCCTCAGCTATTAAAATGAGCAAATAGGCCTCTTTTATGGAAACACTGGGTATTTCTATCTGTTGCCTCTGCACTATGCCCTGAGTGTATAGCCAGCCAAGAACTGTTTCTGTCACTATAGTTCTGTGTGACCCTTGAGTGCAAGCCCCACTGGTCACCAGAACCAGGCTATCTAGGGGTGTCCCCTTGGTGGCAGCCACAAAGACCAGGGCACCAAAGATGTGCACAAGCTTCTTTCCAGGAGATACCAGCAACCTGGGGTGAGGTAGAGGGCGAACATGAAGATGGCAACTGCTGGCCTCCATAGTCTCTGGAGAGTATTGCAGTTGGCCCATAGATATATGTTAAATTAGAAGCCTGCCCTTCAGACCAAAGCTTTTAAGATAAGCAAATAGACCTCCTTCATGGGAAGACTGGGCATGTTTCAGTTTGCTACCTCTGTGGTGGTGCCTGGGGTGGGTGAGTTTATGAGCCCTTTAAGAACTGATTCTCAGATCACTATAGTCTATGGGATCACTATAGCCTATGGATGCAAACCCTGTTAGCTTTCAAATCTAGATATTTTGGGGCCCATCTCTCAGGTGAAAGACTTAAATGTTGGGGTGCCATATGTGGGGTCCAAACCCTTCACACCTCAGAGTTTCCTCCCAGTTGCATGTCACCTCACCAGGGGTGGGGTTTATGGTGAGATTGATTCTCAACCGCTCCTACCCATCACAATGAGTTTTTCTTGTTCACCTGCTGTGTAGGTGTCATTCAGCTAGTTTCTGGATTTCCTTCAGAGAAAATTGTTCCAAATATAACTGTAGATTCAGTGTGTCCATGGGAGGAGGTGAGTTCTGGAATATCCTACATTGCCATCTTGATTTGGGACCTTTTTTTTTTTTTTTTTTTTCCTGTACACGGGTCTCTCACTGCTGTGGCCTCTCGCGTTGCAGAGCACAGGCTCCAGATGCACAGGCTCAGCGGCCATGGCTCACGGGCCCAGCCACTTGGCAGCATGTGGGATCCTCCTGGACTGGGGCACGAACCCATGTCCCCTGCATCGGCAGGCGGACTCTCAACCACTGTGCCACCAGGGAAGCCCCTGGAACCTATTATTTTTGACGCTATTGTGAATGGGATAGTTTTCTTCATTTCTTTTTCAGATGTTTCATTGCTCGTGTATAGAAATGCAACTGAATTTTGTGTATTGATTTTGTATCTTACAAGTTTACTGAATTCATTAATTAGTTCTAACAGTTTTTTGGTTGAGTCTTTAAGATTTTCTATATTTAATATTATATCATCTGCAAATAACAATTTTATTTCTTCCTTTCTGATTTGGATCCTTTTTACTTCTTTATATTGACTAATTACTCTAGCAAGGATTTCCAGTATTATAATGAGTAAGAGTGGTGAGATTGAGACCCTTGCCTTGTTTCAAAACTTAGAAGTAAAGCTTTCAATTTTTCATCCTTGAGTGTAATGTTAGTTGTCTGTTTGTCCTATATTGCCTTTATTATACTGAGGTATGTTCCTTCTGTGCTTAATTTGTTGAGGGTTTTTATTCATCAAAGAATGTTTGCAAGAACTTTGTCAAATACTTTTTCTGCTTCTATTGAGATGATCGTATAAAATTCATCTTCTATTCTATTAATGTGGTATATCACATTCATTGATTTGCATGTGTTGAACCATTCTTGGGTCCCAGGGATAAATCCCAAATGATTAAAGTGTATAATTCTTTTACTATATTTTTGAATTCAGTTTTCTAATATTTTGTTGAGAGTTTTTATAGCTATATTCTTCAGGGATATTGGTCTGTAGTTTTCTTTTCTTATTGTGTCTTTATCTGGCTTTGGGACCAAGGTAACAATGGCCTCATAAAATGAGTTTGAAAGTATTGTGTCCTCTTCAATTTTTTGGAAGATTTTGAGAAGAATTGGCATTGATTCTTCTTTAAATGTTTGGTAGAATTCACCTCTGAAGCCATTTGGTTCTGGGGTTTTCTGTGTTGGGAGGTGTTTCATTACTGTTTTAATCTAACCTTACACATTATTTATCTGTTCAGATATTCTATTTCTTCCTGATTCAGTCTTGTTATGTTGTATGTATCTAGGAATTTATCCATTTCTTCTCAGTTGTCCAATTTGTTCACATATAATTGTTCAAAGTAGCCTCTTATGTTAGTCAGTGCCAAGCTTTGTACAGTTTATACCAGGGATTGTCAAGCTTTCTGTAAAGGGCCAAAAACTTTCTTAATCACTTTGGACACGTAGTCAGACCCACTCCTTATCCAGTGCTAAGAAGCTAAAGTTTTTTCTGGCTTCATGCTATGTTTACTCTGAAATAAGCAGAAGAATATGGAATGTGAGAATCAGAAGAAATAATAACCTCGTGAAACCCCCTTACTTTAGAGAAGAAAGTTATTCCTAGAGAAGTTCTGATTTACCTCAGGCCACACCTCTTAGTGGTAGAAGCCACACTGGAACTTCCTCAAACCTGTGCGCAGTCCTGAGTACAGCCACAGGAACCCTGAAACATGAATGTTCTGGATGGTGAAGGAGTCTGCTGGAAAGTGAGATTTTTAGATAGGTCTAAATTGTTAGGAAGCTCCTCCTTAAATTGAACTAATATCTGCCTCCAGTTGAACTTTCTAGTCTTTTAACTTTATTCCAACTCTAACGCAAGTCAGAGTGAAGAATATGATGAAATGAAATGTAATCAATAATCAGAATGGGATTCCAGCAACACTTTATGAGGGGAAGGCATTCAGCCTGAGAGAGTGGACACTAAGACAAGTCATAGTTGGGAGATAATTAATAGGTGTGACAAGATTAATGGTTACCAGTGTATTCAAGAATCTTGACTACTGACACCCAATAGAACTTTCTTCAACGATGGAAATATTCTGTCTGTGCTATCCAATATGGTACCAGCCATATGAATCTATTGCATACTCAAATGATATATATGTGACAAAATTAAGACTCAGAGCTTTGCCACTCAAGATATGGTATGGAAACAGCAGCTGCACCTGGGAGCTCATTAAAAATGCAGACTCTTGGCCCCACCCCAAATCTACTGATTCAGAATCTGCACTTTTTACAGTGTATTGACATAGACTGTACATATTTAACTATGGTTAACACACCATCCTATTACAGAATTAGAGTTTTCTAAGTCTGACTGTATATTTACCTTTATGAGCATGTTGTATACTTTTGCATGTTTTCATGACACTGGTTAGCATCTTTTCATTTCAACTTGAAGAACGCCCTTCAACAATTCTTGCAAGGCAGGTCTAGGGGTGATGAACTCCCTCAGCATTTTTTCTTTTTTTTTTTTTTTTTTTCAGTCTGGGGAAATCCTTATTTCTCCTTTATATCTGAAGAAAAATTTTGCCAGAATGATATTCTTGGCTGGCAGTTTTTCTTTCAGCACTTTGAATATGTCATTCTGCTCTCTCCTAGCATACAGGGTTTCTGCTGAGAAATCCACAGATAGCCTAATGGGAGATCCTTTATAGATTTTAATAATTTTTCTCTGGCTGCTTTTAGGATTCTCTATTTTTTATTTTTGATGTTTTCATTATAATGTGTCTTGGAGAAGGTCTTTTTGCGTTGAGGTAATAGGGTGATCTGTTAGCTTCGTGAACCGGGATCTCCAGATCTTTCCCCAGATTTTAAATGGTTTCAGCTATTATTTCTTTAAATAAAATTTCAGACCCTTTCTCCCTCTCTTCTCTTTCTGGAACTCCAATTTTTCTAATATTTTGTTAATGGAGTCCTATACATCATGTGGGCTATTAGGTTTCTTCATCTTTTTACTTTGTTCTGCTCTGAGTTATTTCAAAATTCCTGCCCTCCAGCTCACTTATTCTGTCTTCCATTTGCTGTACTCTGATGCAGATGCTCTCTATTGAATTTTTCATTTCATTCATTGAACTCTTCATCTCCAGAATTTCTGCTTGGTTTATTATCTCTATCTCTTCGGTAAACATCTCATTTTGTTCATGTATTTTTCCCCTGATTTTATTGAATTGTCCTTCCAAGTTTCCTTGTAGCTCACTGAATTTCTTCAAAACAGCTATTTTGAATTCTTTATCGTTAGATCTCAAAATTCTTTGGGTTCAGTTAATGGGGAATTACTATCTTTTTGTGATGACATATTTCCTTGATTTTTCATTTTCATTATAGTTTTTCAGTGTTGCTTTTGCATTTGAAGCAGCAGACACCTCCTTAAATCTTTACTAATTGTCTTCAGATTGGGTAGTGTCTTCAGACTATTCATTGGTGCTGTTATATCTGAGGTTTTCTCTGCCTTCTGGACTTTCAATAAGGTAAGACTATACATAGCTCATATTTGTAGTTTCATCCTTACCCCCAGATCCTGTTCTTTTCTTCTAACAGCATTCCATTTACCAGACTTGCTTTTACCACTGCACTCAGGAGCATGACAAGAAGCCACAGGATGACTGAAGTCCTGTTACAGTCAGCAAGAACCTTGTCCCTTTAATGCTTTTTTATATTCTTATCTGCCTCTTTCCCGATATCCTCCCTCCTCTCAGTCCTGGAGATCCTACTTCAGTACTGGGTGCTTCTGGTTGCTGGGCTATACAGCTTCCAAGGGTTCTCAACAGTCCCTCTGGTCATGTGAGGCCAGGAGACACTCTCCAGAGCAGGTGAGGCTATGGCTCAGCTCCTTACCTGGGCTTAAGCAAATCAGGCTCTGGGCCTGGCAAAACTCTTTTGAGAATCCAAGTCAGGTAGGTCTACACCCTGCCAAATTCTCTGGTCAGAGTGCACCATTCTGCAGATGAGCAAAGCCACTGGTTGGGATTACTGCTTGGGCACTGCAGGTATGAACTCAGTCTGCCAAGATTCGTGTGCTGATAGTAGCATGCCCCTCCTCCCTTCTCCATCACAGTCAGATTACCAGTGGTTGAGCCCCTGCAGATTTGACTACAACCCCTGTGGGATGAGATCAGAGTAGGGGTTCCCACAAAAAGGCCCACAATGCTGTGGGGAGGTGACTAGTTGTTCCTCTGGGTTCTCTTTTCCCACTGGAGGAACAGAGGCTCAGGGAGACCTCTGCTTATGGTGCTGTGCTGGCCTGGAGAAAGGGCAATGTGGTCAACTTATGGCTGCTTCTCTTATCCTTCTAATGCAGTCTGTCTTCATCTCTGTGGTGCAGGGGGTGCTTCTGTCTCACCTCTGTTTTCTAGGATTCTCTCAGAGGTGTCTTGTCCCTGAAAAATTGTTAGTTGTTCCTCTTGTGAGGGGAGCAAAGTCAGAAACAACCTATGTCGTCATCTTGGTGAAATCACTCTCCTAAAGCTTGTCTTGTATCTATAAAATTAGAATTCTATTAGATTAACTCATATCCACTACAATAGTTTCATAAAGATCAATGATATTCCTTTAACATTTTTTATTATTCTTATTGCTATATTCTATTCTTCCTGGCAAAAGACCTTGGAAATTCAATAGCATCATTGCACGTGAAATTTTTAATCTAATTATCAAGTCTCTTCCTTAACTGGGAAGGGGGCCAGAGGATGAGGAAGATGAGGAGCAGAAAGAGGAGGTGAAGGTAGAGGCAGCTAGTAGACTCAGCAGTAATAAAATGTAATGTCTTTGGATCCAAGAGGACACAGAGTAACATTCCTAGGGACCATGATAACTACTCACTAACAAATTATTCTTTGAACTTGCAAGATTAACTTTGTCCTTAGGACCAAGTCCTTCTTTATGTATGCTGAAATATCTGCTCCATAATTCAAAGAAAGTCAGTGGCAAGTAAAATTAGGAGTGTTTCAAAATGTATTTTTAGGGGCTTCCCTGGTGGCGCAGTGGTTGAGAGTCCACCTGCCGATGCAGGGGACACGGGTTCGTGCCCCAGTCCGGGAAGATCCCACATGCTGCGGAGCAGCTGGGCCTGTGAGCCATGGCCGCTGAGCCTGCGCATCTGGAGCCTGTGCTCCACAACGGGAGAGGCCACAACAGGGAGAGGCCACAACAGTAAGAGGCCTGTGTACAGCAAAAAAAAAAATAAATAAATATATATATATATTTTTTTAAATAAAATATGAGAGTTTTTTTTTTACAATTACAATAGTCAGTACTATAATATAGCATCTGTAAAACTTTAAATTTAAAAATTAAAATTGCAGAAATGTAGACTTCTTTAAACTGATACTAAGTTTGAGATTCCTCTTTGATATAAAACTACTGATATATATCATTTGTTAATAGATTTCTAAAAGCAAGTGAAACATGTTGAAACTGCCTGACAACTACAAACTACACATGTATAATACCAAGAAGAGGCAAGCCCTATTTTAACATTTAGGGTGAACAGATCAGGTTACCAACTTACCTTGAGGGATTACTTTTGAAGTTTCTCAGGGTAGGGGCGGAGTAAGAAATAGTGTACCACTGACTAGGCACCATCAGACCTAAGAGCTCTGAGTATAAGCACTCCACCCACAAACAGCTGCATGGCCCAATTTAAGCATGTGATTTTGAGAGGGAAACGTTGGGAAAAAACAGAGTCAAAGATTGCACAATTCAGGAGATTTTTGCCAAAGTGCTCCCCAGCTTGCCTGAGACACCCTGGATCTGGCTCTCAGACATGCTGAAAGGGCTTTCCTTGATCTCCACAAAGCCAGAAGCAAGGCCGCTGTAGCAGCCAACTGATTCTCCTGGGTCACTCAGACCCAAGTTCAACAGCCTCGTAACATCTGGGCTACAGCAGAGAAAGATTCTTCTCTTTTTTGTTGTGTCCAACATCAGCACAGAACAAAACTAAACTAGCTAAATAATATTCTGTCTGCCTTTTGATACTTCCATGTGTGATTATCCTAAATAAAAATAAGGCAGAGTTTGTTTTTTAATCAAGTTGTAGTACTAGGCTGCCTTTGCTTTATATTGTGCTTTTCTTAAGAAAAAATTTTTAAGAAAAATTTCTCACAATAAAACATTAAATATACTTATTCAGTGGTAAACTAGTTGAAAAAATGTCTGTAAATTTAAAAAATGGAATTCTTCAATGGTAAAACCTGATAAGATCAACAGAAAGTTAGAGGCAGAAACAGAATTATTAAAAACATCATTGTTCCCATGAAGATAGAAATGACCCTTTATTCTATGTTATACTCTCCATAGCAAAAGATACTTAATAACTTCAATATATTTGATTTTTTCTTTTTTAATCTGGTTGTCTAGTCCTCTTCTCTAAACAAAGAGAGTGGCCATGGGGGAGAGAAAAGAACCCAAAAAACAAAAAAGGAAGAAAAAGAAAATGAAGAAAGAAGGTGTAAAGCCATAATAAGATTTCCTTTCTTTAGTGTCAGAGGGCTTGCAGAGAAGCTCCTGGGGATGATGACAAGCGCTTTGATAAACTATGGTGTGCTTTAGGACTTTTGTGTTTGGTTCTTCATAAGCAATAGAGAAGACAATCAGTGTATGACTATCAGAATTGTCCTAGGGTCCTAAGGGCAAAAATTCACAACCAACATAGTTTTTTCCAGCACAAATAGGTATGTAAATATCACATATGGGAATTTCCTGGTGGTCCAGTGGTTAGGACTCAGTGCTTTCACTGCCAAGGGCCCGGGTTCAATCCCTGATCAGGGAACTAAGATCCCACAAGTCACATGGCACGGCCAAAAATAAATAAAGAGTTTAAAAAAAAAAAAAAGATGTCACATATGGCCGTAGTGTATTTTGTTTAAAATACAAAAATGCACTTTAAGACACTGATTTTCCAGTACCATTTTTACTTATTAACCCTGGTATTATCTTAAGCATGAGTTTTCTCTGTCTGCACTTTGGCAGGAAACCAGCTTATTTCTCCTCTAATGGATGCCTGGATGATAGATATTTTAAGCTTCTTCAGCAATCTACAGCCTCTGCCTGCTTGAATCCAAACTGGAAATGGCTCTTGTATTTGTATAGAACCACGACACCTCCTGTGTAACACAATTAACTTTCCCCTGGAGACAGCTTAATATTTTAACATTTAATTACTTTATGCTAAGGGCATGTGCTTTATAATAGATTCACTAAATTCAGTAGTTGATCCACATGACATGGGTCTTCCTGATCATGGCCATAAGAAGATACAAGATATAGGGAGACACTGTCTCTAAGGTAACCAGAAGATTTAAAGGAGTCCAATAAGGTATTTGTGCATCCCATACAGTTGTTCACTAATAAATAATGACTTGTTCAATCAATGAAACCTTATGTAGTCACTGAAAATGAAGATTATAAAATATACAAAAACCATGAAAATGTGTATTCTATAATATTAATTTTTAAGAAAAAGTTATATTCAAAATTAAAAGTACATATATATGTGCATTGGGTATGTGTGTGTATATACACATTTGATTGCAGTCTTGAAAATATATTGAAAAACATACAGGGAGAGAAAACGAATCAAAATGTTCACAGTGGCTATGTCAATTGGTGAAGACTATATACTATTATTTTTCTTCTCTCCAGAAGTTTTGATAATTCATTTTTTTAACCTTTTTGAAAAGAAGGAATGTGGAAACCATTGTGAAAAACTTCTCAAATTATTTTTTAACAAATCCAATATGGCTCAAACAATAGGTTTTATCACATTGGTAGATAACTCTAGAATATACCCACCATGATTCAAGTAACACTTTTTTTTAAAAAACACCTTTATTGGAATATATACAATTCCTTTACAATGGTGTGTTAGTTTCTGCTTTATAACAAAGTGAATCAGTTATACATATGTTCCCATATCTCTTCCCTCTTGAGTCTCCCTCCCTCCCACCCTCCCTATCCCACCCCTCTAGGTGGTCACAGAGCACTGAGCTGATCTCCTTGTACTATGTGGCTGCTTCCCACTAGCTGTCTATTTTACATTTGGTAGTGTATATATGTCCATGCCACTCTCTCACTTTGTCACAGCTTACCCTTCCCACTCCCCATATCCTCAAGTCCATTCTCTAGTAGGTCTGTGTCTTTATTCCCGTCTTACCCCTATGTTCTTCATGACCTTTTTTTTCTTAGATTCCATATATATGTGTTAGCCTACGGTATTTGTTTTTCTCTTTCTGACTTACTTCACTCTGTATGACAGACTCTAGGTCCATCCACCTCACTACAAATAACTCAATTTCATTCCTTTTTATGTCTGAGTAATATTCCATTGTATATATGTGCCACATCTTCTTTATCCATTCATCTGTTGATGGACATTTAGGTTGCTTCCATGTCCTGGCTATTGTAAATAGAGCTGCAATGAACATTTTGGTACATGACTCTTCTTGAATTATGGTTTTCTCAGGGTATATGCCCAGTAGTGGGATTGCTGGGTCATATGGTAATTCTATTTTTAGTTTTTTAAGTAACCTCCATACTGTTCTCCATAGTGGCTGTATCAATTTACATTCCCACCAACAGTGCAAGAGTGTTCCCTTTTCTCCACACCCTCTCCAGCATTTATCATTTGTAGATTTTTTGATGATGGGCATTCTGACTGGTGTGAGCTGAAACTTCATTGTACTTTTGATTTGCATTTCTCTCATGATTAGTGATGTTGAGCATTCTTTCATGTGTTTGTAGACAATGTGTATATCTTCTGTGGAGAACTGTCTATTTAGGTCCTCTGGATTTTGGATTGGGTTGTTTGTTTTTTTGTTATTGAGTTGCATGAGCTGCTTGTAAACTTTGGAGATTAATCCTTTGTCAGTTGCTTCATTTGCAAATATTTTCTCCCATTCTGAGGGTTGTCTTTGGTCTTGTTTATGGTTTCCTTTCTTGTGCAAAAGCTTTGAAGTTTCATTAGGTCCCATTTGTTTAATTTTGTTTTTATTTCCATTTCCCAAGGAGGTGGGTCAAGAAGGATCTTCCTGTGATTTATGTCTTAGAGTGTTCTGCCTAGGTTTTCCTCTAAGAGTTTGATAGTGTCTGGCGTCACATTTAGGTCTTTAATCCATTTGGAGTTTATTTTTGTGTATGGTGTTAGGGAGTGTTCTACTTTCATACTTTTACATGTACCTATCCAGTTGTCCCAGCACCACTTATTGAAGAGGCTGTCTTTTCTCCACTGTATATTCTTGCCTCCTTTATCAAAGACAAGGTGACCATATGTGTGTGGGTTTATCTCTGCGCTTTCTATCCTGTTCCATTGATCTATATTTCTGTTTTTGTGCCAGTACCATACTGTCTTGATTACTATAGCTTTGTAGTATAATCTGAAGTCAGGGAGCCTGATTCCTCCAGCTCCATTTTTCGTTCTCAAGATTGCTTTGGCTATTTGGGGTCTTTTGTGTTTCCATACAAATTGTGAATTTTTTGGTTCTAGTTCTGTGAAAAATGCCAGTGGTAGTTTGATAGGGATTGCATTGAATCTGTAGATTGCTTTGGGTAGTAGAGTCATTTTCACAATGTTGATTCTTCCAATTCAAGAATATGGTATATCTCTCCATCTATTTGTATGGTCTTTAATTTCTTTCATCAGTGTCTTATAATTTTCTGCATACAGGTCTTTTGTGTCCTTAGGTAGGTTTATTCCTAGATATTTTATTCTTTTTGTTGCAATGGTAAATGGGAGTGTTTTCTTGATTTCACTTTCAGATTTTTCATCATTAGTGTATAGGAATGCCAGAGATTTATGTGCATTAATTTTGTATCCTGCTACTTTACCAAATTCATTGATTAGCTCTAGTAGTTTTCTGGTAGCATCTTTAGGATTCTCTATGTATAGTATCATGTCATCTGCAAACAGTGACAGCTTTACTTCTTCTTTTCCAATTTGGATTCCTTTTATTTCTTTTTCTTCTCTGATTGCTGTGGCTAAAACTTCCAAAACCATGTTGAATAATAGTGGTGAGAGTGGGCAAATTTGTCTTGTTCCTGATCTTGGTGGAAATGGTTTCAGTTTTTCACCATTGAGGACGATGTTGGCTGTGGGTTTGTCATATATGGCCTTTATTATGTTGAGGAAAGTTCCCTCTATGCCTACTTTCTGCAAGGTTTTTATCATAATTGGGTGTTGAATTTTGTCTAAAGTTTTCTCTCCATTGAGATGATCATATGGTTTTTCTCTTTCAATTTGTTAATATGGTGGATCACATTGATTGATTTGCATATATTGAAGAATCCTTGCATTCCTAGAATAAACCCCACTTGATCATGGTGTATGATCCTTTTAATGTGCTGTTGGATTCTGTTTGCTAGTATTATGTTGAGAATTTTTGCATCTCTGTTCATCAGTGATATTGGCCTGTAGTTTTCTTTCTTTGTGACATCTTTGTCTGGTTTTGGTCTCAGGGTGATAGTGGCCTCGTAGAATGAGTTTGGGAGTGTTCCTCCCTCTGCTATATTTTGGAAGAGTTTGAGAAGGATAGGTGTTAGCTCTTCTCTAAATGTTTGATAGAATTCGCTTGTGAAGCCATCTGGTCCTGGGCTTTTGTTTGTTGGAAGATTTTTAATCACAGTTTCAATTTCAGTGCTTGTAATTTGTCTGTTCATATTTTCTATTTCTTCCTGGTTCAGTCTCGGAAGGTTGTGCATTTCTAAGAATTTGTCCATTTCTTCCAGGTTGTCCATTTTATTGGCATAGAGTTGCTTGTAGTAATCTCTCATGATCCTTTGTATTTCTGCAGTGTCAGTTGTTACTTCTCCTTTTTCATTTCTAATTCTATTGATTTGAGTTTTCTCCGTTTTTTTCTTGTTCAGTCTGGCTAATGGTTTATCAATTTTGTTTATCTTCTCAAAGAACAAGCTTTTAGTTTTATTGACCTTTGCTATAGTTTCCTTCATTTCTTTTTCATTTATTTCTGATCTGATCTTTTTGATTTCTTTCCTTCTGCTAACTTTGGGGAATTTTTGTTCTTCTTTCTCTAAATGCTTTAGGTGCAATGTTAGGTTGTTTATTTGAGATGTTTCCTCTTTCTTAAGGTAGGATTGTATGGCTATAAACTTACCTCTTAGAACTACTTTTGCTGCATCCCATAGGTTTTGTGTCATCGTGTTTCCATTGTCATTTGTTTCTAGATATTTTTTGATTTCCTCTTTGATTTCTTCAGTGATCACTTCGTTATTAAGTAGTGTATTGTTTAGCCTCCATGTGTTTGTATTTTTACAGATCTTTTCCTGTAATTGATATCTAGTCTCATAGCATTGTGGTCGGAAAAGATACTTGATACGATTTCAATTTTCTTAAATTTACCAGGGCTTGATTTGTGACCCAAGATATGATCTATCCTGGAGAATGTTGCATGAGCCCTTGAGAAAAATGTGTGTTCTGTTGGTTATGGATGGAATGTCCTATAAATATAAGTTAAGCCCATCTTGTTTAATGTATCATTTAAAGCTTGTGTTTCCTTATTTATTTTCATGATGGATGATCTGTCCATTTTTGAAATTGGGGTGTTAAAGTCCTCTACTATGATTGTGTTACTGTCAATTTCCCCTTTTATGGCTGTTACTACTTGCCTTACGTATTGAGGTGTTCCTATGTTGGTTGCATAAATATTTACAATTGTTATATCTTCTTCTTGGATCAATTCCTTGATCATTATG
Source organism: Stenella coeruleoalba (assembly GCF_951394435.1). Classification (NCBI taxonomy): domain Eukaryota; kingdom Metazoa; phylum Chordata; class Mammalia; order Artiodactyla; family Delphinidae; genus Stenella; species Stenella coeruleoalba. The sequence goes on along the minus strand of NC_137151.1, from coordinate 81,393,196 downwards.
TAGTGTCCTTCTTTGTCTCTTGTGATAGTCTTTATTTTAAAGTCTATTTTGTCTGATATGAGAATTGCTACTCCAGCTTTCTTTTGATTTCCATTTGCATGGAATATCTTTTTCCAACCCCTCACTTTCAGTCTGCATGTGTCCCTACGTCTGAAGTGGGTCTCTTGTAGACAGCGTATATATGGGTCTTGTTTTTTCTATCCATTCAGCCAGTCTGTGTCTTTTGGTGGGAGCATTTAATCCATCTACATTTAAGGTAATTATCGATATGTATGTTCCTATTCCCATTTTCTTACTTGTTTTGGGTTTGTTATTGTAGGTCTTTCCTTCTCTTGTATTTCTTGCCTAGAGAGGTTCCTTTATCATTTGTTGTAAAGCTGGTTTGGTGGTGCTGAACAATCTCAGCTTTTGCTTGTTTGTAAAGGTTTTAATTTCTCCATCAAATCTGAATGAGATCCTTGCTGGGTAGAGTAATCTTGGTTGTAGGTTTTTCTCCTTCATCACTTTAAATATGTCCTGCCAGTCCCTTCTGGCTTGCAGAGTTTCTGCTGAAAGAATAGCTGTTAACCTTATGGGGATTCCCTTGTGTGTTATTTGTTGTTTTTCCCTTGCTGCTTTTAATATGTTTTCTTTGTATTTAATTTTTGATAGTTTGATTAATATGTGTCTTGGCGTATTTCTCCTTGGATTTATCCTGTATGGGACTCTCTGTGCTTCCTGGACTTGATTAACTATTTCATTTCCCGTATTAGGGAAGTTTTCAACTATAATCTCTTCAAATATATTCTCAGTCCCTTTCTTTTTCTCTTCTTCTTCTGGAACCCCTATAATTTGAATGTTGGTTCATTTAATGTTGTCCCAGAGGTCTCTGAGACTGTCCTCAGTTCTTTTCATTCTTTTTTCTTTATTCTCCTCTGCAATAGTTATTTCCACTGTTTTATCTTCCAGGTCACTTATCCGTTCTTCTGCCTCAGTTATTCTGCTATTGATCCCTTCTAGAGTATTTTTAATTGCATTTATTGTGTTGTTCATCATTGCTTGTTTCCTCTTTAGTTCTTCTAGGTCCTTGGTAAATGCTTCTTGCATTTTCTCTATTCTATTTCCAAGATTTTGGATCATCTTTACTATCATTATTCTGAATTGTTTTTCAGGTAGACTGCGTATTTCCTCTTTATTTGCTAGGTCTGGTGGATTTTTACCTTGCTCCTTCATCTGCTGTGTGTTTTTCTGTCTTCTCATTTTGCTTATCTTACTGTGTTTGGGGTCTCCTTTTCGCAGTCTGCAGGTTTGTAGTTCCTGTTGTTTTTGGTGTCTGTCCCCAGTGGCTAAGGTTGGTTCAGTGGGTTGTGTAGGCTTCCTGGTGGAGGGGACTAGTGCCTGTGTTCTGGTGGATGAGGCTGGATCTTGTCTTTCTGGCGGGCAGGTCCACGTCTGGTGGTGTGTTTTGGGGTGTCTATGGCCTTATTATGGTTTTAGGCAGCCTCTCTGCTAATGGATGGGGCTGTGTTCCTGTCTTGCTAGTTGTTTGGGATAGGGTGTTCAGCACTGTAGCTTGCTGGTCGTTGAGTGAAGCTGGGTCTTGGTGTTGAGATGGAGATCTCTGGGAGATTTTCGCTGCTTGATATTACGTAGAGCTGGGAGGTCTCCTGTGGACCAGTGTTCTGAAGTTGGCTCTCCCACCTCAGAGGCACAGCAGTGACTCCTGGCTGGAGCACTAAGAGCCTTTCATCCACACGGCTCAGAGTAAAAGGGAGAAAAAATAGAAAGAAAGGAAGAAAGAAAGGAAGAAAGAAAGAAAGAAAGAAAGAAAGGAAAGAAGGGGGATAAAATAAAATAAAGTAAGATAAAATAAAATAATTAAAATAAAATAATAATTATTAAGAAAAAAAATTTTTTTAAGAAAAAAAGAAAAAACGGACGGACAGAACCCTAGGACAAATGGTGAAAGCAAACCTATACAGACAAAATCTCACACAGAAGCATACACATACACACTCACAAAAAGAGGAAAAGGGGAAAAAATAATATATCTTGCTCCCAAAGTCCACCTCCTCAATTTGGGCGATTCGTTGTCTATTCAGGTATTCCACCGATGCAGGGTACATCAGGTTGATTGTGGAGATTTAATCCGCTGCTTCTGAGGCTACTGGGAGAAATTTCCATTTCTCTTCTTTGTTCGCACAGCTCCCGGGGTTCAGCTTTGTATCTGTCCCAGCCTCTGCGTGTAGGTCGCCTGAGGGCATCTGTTCTTTGCTCAGACAGGACTGGGTTGAAGGAGCAGCTGATTCGGGGGCTCTGACTCACTCAGGCTGGGGAGAGGGATAGGTACGGATGCGGGGCGTGCCTGCAGCAGCAGAGGCCTCTATAACGTTGCACCAGCCTGAGGCGCGCCGTGCGTTCTCCCGGGGAAGTTGTCCCTGGTATCACGGGACCCTGGCAGTGGCGGGCTGCACAGGCTCCCGGGAGGGGAGGTGGGGATAGTGACCTGTGCTCGCACACAGGCTTCTTGGTGACGGCAGCAGCATTCTTAGCGTCTCATGCCCGTCTCTGGGGTCTGCACTGATAGCCGTGGCTCGCGCCAGTCTCTGGAGCTCCTTTAAGCAGGGCTCTTAATCCCCTCTCCTTGTGCACCAGGAAACAAAGAGGCAAGAAATAGTCTCTTGCCGCTTCGGCAGGTCCAGACTTTTCCCGGACTCCCTCCCAGCTAGCCGTGGCACACTAACCCCTTCAGGCTGTGTTCACGCCGCCAACCTCAGTCCTCTCCCTGGGATCTAAGCTCCGAAGCCCGAACCTCAACTCTCAGCCCACGCCCACCCCGGGGGGTGAGCAGACAAGCCCCTCAGGCTGGTGAGTGCTGGTCGGCACCGATCCTCTGTGCGGGAATCTCTCCGCTTTGCCCTCAGCACCCCTGTTGCTGCGCTCTCCTCCGTGGCTCCGAAGCTTTCCCCCTCCACCACCCGCAGTCTCCTTCCACGAAGGGGCTTCCTAGTGTGTGGAAACCTTTCCTCCTTCACAGCTCCCTCCCACTGGTGCAGATCCCATCCCTATTCTTTTGTCTCTGTTTTTTCTTTTTTCTTTTGCCCTACCCAGGTATGTGGGGAATTTCTTGCCTTTTGGGAGGTCTGAGGTCTTCTAACAGCATTCAGTAGGTGTTCTATAGGAGCAGTTCCACGTGTAGATGTATTTCTGATGTATTTTGGGGAGGAAGGTGATCTCCGCGTCTTACTCTTCTGCCATCTTCTCAAATCACTCAGGTAACTCTTTAACAACAGATGTATACCCCAATTAAAATATACAAAATAAAAATCCCTAAATGAAATGAGTTTTTTAGTTTACAAAAGGCACAAAGTCTTTATTTATGGCAAAAGTTTAGCCACGAAATGGAAATTCCCTTTTCTTCTGAAATAAGAGAATACAATTGGAATTTTTAACATACATTGCAGATGAACACAATTTTTAAATTATTAAGAAATGTTTAATTGTATGTTTTGAAATATTGTGTTATTTCCTGACATAACTTTTTAATTTAACCATTATTTTCCCATTTTTAAAAAATGGAGGTCATCAGTCCAAAGTGAAGAAGATAAAATGGCTACTTTTATAAAGTTTTTAATGTTTAAGGATTTCTAAGCATTTTATGCTGGAGGCTAATCCCATATCTCCAGTTCTGTCTATAATATTATTAGATATCTTCAGTTCTGTCTGTAATATTATTAGCATAATATTCTCTTAGCACAGCTTTACCAGATTGTAACCTGCCTGACACTTTTCCTGTATTTGTGCTCTGTTTAACACAAGAAAGCCTGAAGCTTCCTGTGTGATGGTGATAACATATGCCTGGCTTTGTTGTTGGCTGCTGGAGTGAAAGGGAAGACAATGCCCTTTAACCTGTGCAAAGTAGAATAAGGCTTATCAGATCCTCCCCAGATATCATTAAAGGAAATGGGCTATGAAGGTTGCCTCTGTTAGGAAACATATATTTTAGAAAACTGTCACTGCTAATCTTTTTTGTTTGGGCACTAGAAAATTGCTTCTACAAATTTCAGTCCTTGTAGACAACGAAACCATACCAAGATAAACTGAAGAAAGTAACAAGAAAAGCATAACAGGCAATAAATTTTCCTCTTGCAATCACTATGGCAAATGCTCTTTACCAAAAGAATTAACTCACTATGACTATTGGAAATTAAGTCTGAAATCCATTGTGTTTAAAAAGTAAGAACTAAGGCAAATTTTTATAAACTTGTTTATAAAGTACAAATGTGTAATTTTACTTATATTTAAGTTGCAGTTTGTTTATTCCCAACTAAGTTTATTTAGTCTCTCAGGATATTCTGTTAGGCAGAATATTGACGGTTGCACTTTCAAATCTCCTTGCCCCCTCCCCATTTCCATCTTCACATACACAAGAAAATTGTTAGTCCTAATAAACAAAGTCAGTAAATTTGCAAGACAGAAAATCAACATACAAAAGTCAATTGTGTTTCTTTCTACTAACAACAAGCAGTCTGAAAGGCAATTAAGAAAACAATCCTATTTATAATAGTATCAAAAAAGAATGAAACACTTAGGAATAAACTTAACCAAGGAGGCAAAAAACCTATATACTTAAAACTACAGAACATTGCCGAAAGAAATTAAAGTAGATGCAGATAAATAGAAAAAGATCCCATGTTCATGGATCAGAAGACATACATTGCTAAAATTTCCATCCTACCCAAAATTATCTACAGAATCAATTCAATACCCATCAAAATCCCAATGGCATTTTTATAGAAATAGAATAAACAATCCTCAAATTCATATGGAACCACAAAGGACCCCAAATAACCAGAATAATCTTGAGAAACAACAGATCAGATGCTTCCACCTTCCTGATTTCAAAACATATTGCAAAGCTACAGTAATCAAATAGCATGGTACTGGCGTAAAGACAGACATATAGATCAACAGAACAGAATAGAGAGCCCAGAAATAAACCCATGCATATACAGTCAACTGATCTTCAACAAAGGTGCCAAGAATACACAATGAGGAAAAAATTGTTTTCAACAATAGGTGTTGGGAAAATTAGATATCCATATGTGAAAAAATAAAATTGAACCTTTATCTTACACAATACACAGAAATCAACTCCAAATGGATTAAAGACTTAAACATAAGACCTAAAACTGTAAAACTCCTAGAAGAAAACATAGGGAAAAATCTTTGTGACATTGGTCTTGGCAATGATTTCTTGAATATGACACCAAAAGCACAGGGAACAAAAGCAAAAATACACAAGTGGGACTACATCAAACTATAAAGCTTCTTCACAACAAAGGAAACAATCAACAAAATGAAAATACAACCTATGAAATGGGAGAAAATGTTTGCAAACCATCTATCTTATAAAGGGTTAATTGCTAAACTACATAAGGAACTTCTAGAACCTGACAGCAAAAAATACAATAAAATTAGTAACCTGATTTTAAAAGTGGGCAAAAGATTTGAATAGATATTTCTCCAAAGAAGACATACAAATGGTCAACAAGTATATGAAAAGATGCTCAATATCACTTATCATCATGGAAATGCAAGTCAAAACCACAATGAGATATCACCTCACATCTGACAAAATGTCTATTACCAAAAAAAAAAAGGAAAGAAAAGAAAAGAAACCCAGAAAGCAGAAAATAATAAATGATGATGTGGAGAGTGAAAGACTTGTGCACTGTTGGTAGAAATGTAAAATGGTGTAGCCTATGGAGGACAATTTGAAAGTTCCTCAAAAAATTAAAAATAGAATTACCATATGCTCCAGCAATCCTACTTCTGTGTACAGTATTTATCCAAAAGATCTGAAATCAGGATCTCAAAGAGGCATCTGTACGTCTGTATTCATTACAGCATTGCTCACAGTACCTAAACTGGAAACAACCTAAATGCCCATCAGTAGATTAATGGATTAAGAAAATGTAGTATATGCATACAATGGAAAATTATTCAGCCATAAAAAAAGAAAGCAATCCTGTCATATGCTACAACACGGATAAACTTTAAGGACATTATGCTAAGTGAAATAAGCCAGTCACAGAAGAACAAATACTGTATAATTCGACTTACATGAAGTATCTAAGTAGTCAAACTCATCAAAGCACAGAGTAGAATGGTGGTTTCCAGGAGCTGGGGGGAGGGAGAACTGTGGAGTTGCTATTTGATGGGTATAAATTTTCAGTTTTACAAGATGAAAAAGTTTTAGAGATCTGTACAATATTGTGCTTATAGTTAGCATTACTGTACTGTAGACTTAAATTTTTAAGAGGGTAAAAAAAATACTGTACTTGGGTAGCACACAGATCATTTTGCTTAATGATGTGTTTGCAATCCAAAGATGTTATTCAAGAAATAATAATCGGAATAGCATTTGTATCCGTTTGTTCAATTTTTTCATAAGAATTACTCAGGTAAAATATCCTCTGTGTCATGTAATGTATAGTACTCAACAAATTTTGAACATCTTACGAGTGTCAAATAATAGCACAGCCCTTTTTTATTGGAAAGCTCCTCCAATTGACACATCACTCCACTCCCTGCTCTTGAATTCCAGAACACTTTAAAATTCTGAGCATAAATCTGGCACACATCCATTCTAAGAATTTCTAGATTTTCAACATGATCTGGTTATTTATACATCCTATTCTGTCCATCCTTGCACTGTTTCTGTAATCCAGATCTCTTACCTCCAGGTAGAGATGGCTTTGTTAAAATGTTACCCTGTCTGTATTTTACATTTTATATAAATAACTTCAATGTCCTGCTCGTAAAACTCTCTGTAATCTCTACTCTCAGCCTCTGTTTTCCCAACATTTAGTAAAGGATTTTGTTTGTTTCTTTGTTTGTTTGTTTAATGAACAAGCAGCTCATGTGAAAAGGTAGAAAAAGGACTTCCCTGATGGTGCAGTGGTTAAGAATCTGCCTGCCAAGACAGGGGACACGGGTTTGATCCCTGGTCTGGGAAGATCCCACATGCCGCAGAAGAACTAAGCCCATGCACCACAACTACTGACCCTGTGCTCTAGAGCCTGCAAACCACAACTGCTGAAGCCCATGCGCCTAGAGCCTGTGCTCTGCAACAAGAGAAGCCACCACAATGAGAAGCCTACGCACCGCAACGAAGAGTAACCCCTACCCCCCGCAACTAGAGAAAGTCCACTCGCAGCAATGAAGACCCAACGCAGCCAAAACTTAATTAATTAATTATTTAATTAATTAATTAATTTAAAAATAAACTCATCTTAAAAAAAAGGTAGAAGGGCTTCCCTGGTGGCGCAGTGGTTGAGAGTCCGCCTGCCAATGCAGGGGACGTGGGTTCGTGCCCCGGTCCGGGAAGATCCCACATGGCGCGGAGCATCTGGGCCCGTGAGCCATGGCCTCTGAGCCTGTGCATCCAGAGCCTGTGCTCCGCAACGGGAGAGGCCACAACAGTGAGAGGCCTGCATACCACAAAAAAAAAAAAAGGTAGAAAAGAAGGTATGTGATGAATCTCACATATCCTGGAAAGTTATTAACATAAGGTTGTTCTCCATATCTCTGCTTTTCTCATTGCTTAGGAATGTGGGCCTTGAGTCACATTACCTAAGTCTAAAATCTTGTTCCACCATTTGCTAGCTATATGACTTTAGATTAACTATTTATTATATCTAAGGCTTATTTTCCCCATCTAAAAAATGGGAACAAAAAAGTACCTCTCTAATAAAGATATGGTGACATTAGAGATGTAAAGTTCTTAGAATAATACTTGTAGTTATGTAATAAGTGTAAGTTCTCATATTATCTCTGCTTCTTTCTTTGTGTACACTGAATCACTCAAGTTCAACATGGCTGCTGCCCAAACTCTACAATCACAACCACCTGGTCCTTCTCCCCAACTGATTCATCATCCTATTTGAGCAATACGACACAATGATATGGCTAATATTGGGTCAACTGTCCTCTATTGCTTAAATAATTGTTGCCCACAGCTAGGTTTTTGAGGCATGAAGGGTAGCCCTGTCTAGGAGATGTGAGCATGCTGAATTCACATGGCAATGGGTCTTGGACACTGTGTCCTGAGTCTGTAAACTACATACTCTAGGTAAGTTATTGGTCATAGTTACAGTCATTTTTCTGTTGCCGTTTCCAACAAATTGGTGGCACTTATAGGGCCAGATCCAAAGTGTACTGATTTCTACCTGAGGATTTTTTCCTCTACCCTATGCCTCTAGATAGCTATTTTATACTAAGCAAGTTATTTCACTTCTTTGATCACTGAATTTCTCAACTATATAATGTGATTTTTTTTTTTTTTTTTTTTTTTGGCCACGCCACACGGCTGGCAGGATGCTAGTTCCCCAACCAGGGACTGAACCCGGGCCATGGCAGTGAAAGTGCCGAGTCCTAACCATTGGACCGCCAGGGAATTCCCATATATAGTAATTTATATAGATCAGTGTTTCTCAAACTATCTCTGTGCAGCCATGGCAGATGGCAGCTCACAGGCACAACACTCTTGAACAGATGAGATGGACAACAGATTAGGAGAAATTCCTGGTAGTTTCTCTATAACTTTACCCCTTTTCCTACAACTCAAAAAATATATGCATATTGGTGGGTAAATCAGGACACTTAAAATAACATAACTAGATAATCTCTAAAACCTCTTCCATTCTAAGAGTTCTAAGACAGCTCAAGAAAAATTCAAAGAAGTTCCTTTCAGTAATCTAAAGTAGCATAAATTTGCTGCATTTCTCCAGTAATCTAGTAGCCTTATTATTTTAAATGAACAAAGATTTGGGTAAGCATTCTCAAGAATAAGTGTTTTATATGTACTGGAAACAAAGGAAAGTGGTTGTTCCTTAGACTGTTGAATGGCTAATAAAATCACAAAATTATTCTTATCTATTAACATTTGCAGAATTATTTTATGAAATATTGACAAAGATATATGGAGTTTACTATTCAATCCCAAACACAGGTGACTTTATTATTCTTAGCACTATCTCAAGAAATAATTCATGGGGCTTCCCTGGTGGTGCAGTGGTTAAGAATCCACCTGCCATTGCAGGGGACATGGGTTCGAGCCCTGGTCCGGGAAGATCCCACATGCCGTGGAGGAACTAAGCCTGTGCACCACAACTACTGAACCTGCGCTCTAGAGTCCGTGAACCACAACTACTGAAGCCTGTGCGCCTACAGCCTGTGCTCTGCAACAAGAGAAGCCACCGCAATGAGAAGCCCGTACACCACAACAAAGAGTAGCCCCTGCTCGCTGCAACTAGAGAAAGCCTGCACGCAGCACTGAAGACCCGACACAGCCAAAAATAAATAAATAAATATTTTTTAAAAAGAAATAATTCATTGAGTATCTTATATACAAAAGAATTCATTTCTAATATCTTTCAAGTATATTTTGGGGTCATTGTTGAATATGGACACTTCAGTCAAAAACTTTGGCCCTCTTTGCAAAAGAGTTTGACAGAAAATAGACAAATCTAAAATTATCTTCCTTCTAAAGTATTAGGCTGTTTTATTAACAAGAGCATTTCATAGTTTTATATTATCTTATTCCAATATTTCTATAGGACCAATTGCCCTGTCAGGCTATTCCCAGTGGGCACATACCTACATTCATGGCAGAGAGAACAGTTCTTTAAGCACAGGATTTCCTGTTCAGTGGCTACAAAATTGCAAGGATCTTGGTTTGGAATAACTTTGAAACAAGTATTTAATAGTAAGTAATAATAGCATATATTTGACAGACCCCAGACAAAAATGTGATCTACCTACTAAAATAATTTTTATTCATTTTCTATTTTGCCTTAAAGACAACTTATATTCCTTCAGTTCTCCAAAGTAAATGATACATTCTAGCAACCATACTCCTATAAAAATTAACTAAAAAAACAAAAAAAGATATATTCTATTGTTTATTTTAATATTATATATGCCTGATTCAAGATAACAAAATGTATCAGTTGAGCAACTTTATATTAACCATTATGAGACTATAATAATGGGTAGCATGGCCAGTACATTCCTATCAAGACTCATTATATTTTCTGGTTAATTCTCTCCTCTTTTTAGAGAATAATCTGAAAATTATGCTTAAATTTGACTCTAGAAGAGAATTGTAGTATCATAATCAATATATTTTTCACAATTCTGCAACCAATCCAGAAGATATTGGAGCAAGCCTAGTAAGATCTCATGACAAATCATAGTGGTGTACAATTGTAATTGTTTAAGTGAATTGATAGGTTTAAGAATTCTCCAGGAAAGTGTTTAGGTGCCAATCCATTTTATGTACAGCATGAAGTTACCGTAGAAATTAGTAGTGGACATTTTCAAACTGTAGTAATCAGAATTCTGAAACCATGAGCCGCAATTCCACCTTGAACTGATTTCTAGACTAGATGGTACTTTCTGAGTAAGGAATGTCAGTGACTGCAAATAACATAATAAAATGGCTTAAATAACAGACATTGTTATCTCACATAATAAGAAATCTGAAGGTGGACAATTTCAAGGTTTGTTGACAAGCTAACGATGACAAGGTTCTGGAATTTTATGTCTACAGTTCTTTTGACCTTTCCTTCATGCTTGCAAGGTAGCTGCTATAGTTCCAGACATCATTTGTCTAAAGCAGGATTCTGGAAGGGAGAAAGCAATGGGACTAGAGTATGATAAATTTGTATTCCTCCCTCCTTTTTATGAGAGGGAAAAATCTTACCTAAATGTTCTCTAACAGACTTCTCCTTTCTTCTCATTTGTCTGAACAGTTTCATATGCTCATTCTTGGGTGCAAAGAATTATGGGAAAGGAACTACTTGGCCGAGGAAAATGTGATTGCCATGACTGGCTCATACCACTTTTGAGTCTGCACAAGTAAATTTGAGATTCCATTAGTATTTAAAGAGGGTGAGTCTCAGAAAAAAAAAAAGTTTTGATAACGTAGAGGAAAATAAGGAGTGAGAAATTGTGGAACCAAAATGAACCAAGTAAAATTTTTATTTTCGAGTAAATTTTGTGAAACAGTTGATAGGCATTTGAATAAATATTTGTGCTCTTTTAAACAATCGACAGTCTCCAATATCTGTTCTAAAATTTGAATGGTGATTTGCTACTACCTTGAGCTCATTATCTTAATGTGGTTAACTTGAGAGGTCAGTTAGAGGTCAAGAGTACTCTGTTGGGTTAGCTTTTCAATGTGCAGCAGCACCACCAAACTTCCCAAGCTTGTTAGTTGAAGATTCACGCATAATCCCCTTATAAACACATCACTTCTGCTGAGTAACCAAAGTTAACCTCTCAAAACAAAGCATTTTTATTAAAATCACTTGTTTGGCACATAATTAGGGTTGTACTATTATTAGTTCCAGGCAAACAGATGTCTTCCTGGATGAAATCCAAGCCAGGCATCTTTTTTTTTTTTTTTTTTGGCAAGTGGGTGAGATGCTAAATTATACTTTTTCCAGCTCAGTAAGTTTTTAGCATTAGAAAGAGATAAAATCTTGCAATTCCATTTGATTTGAATCATAATCTACTCTTTTACAGTAAATACTACAGCAATTTGATTCTTCACAAAAGCAAGATAGTAAACTCCATGCTTTCTAAAAATGTAGATATACTGGCTGATGACATAAAAGTTCAAGACCAGAATATTTATAACCCTTTTGAGAGTATCAATATCCATTTCTAATGAAAAATATGTGCAATTATTATTTCTAAAATGTGCATAGTAATATCAGAAATTAAAGCATCCCTCAGGAGTACTACCATGTGTGAAGGACTTTAAAATGTTCTAAACACTTACACTGCAACTTTTTCTTTTAATATAGAAGCAGAAATCCCCTTTTCTCTTTTTCCATATAAATAAAGACATATTTTAGCAATGTTTTCCATAGTAAGAGTAATTTTAAAAATTTACTCTATTTAAGTTTGTACATCTACAAATTAAAAGAAGTAAGTATTGCAAAGACAACTACTTTTCCCATTATGTATTGTCACCTTTTTCCTTTTAGTAATACAATCCTCCTGAACACATCATAACCCAGGTAGATGCCATACTTCTCGGCTTCCTTTGCCACCAGAGATGGTCATATGACTATATTTTGGCCAATAGCTTATGAACAGAAGTGATGTATGCTACTTCTGGATCATTTCCTTAAACAGAAGTTGCTTTTTCTTTTTTTTTCTTCCTTCTTCTTCTGTGTCCTCTTTTCCCCTCTGTGGGCTGTTGCCAATGAGCTAGCTTTGGCACTAGGAAACAAGAAACAATATAATAGAAGGAACCTCAAATTCTGATTGACCTTAAGAAGAAGAGCCACTTACATTACCTAAACTTCTTACTTATCTCTGGAATGTTGTTCTTAGAGGGACTGAACCACTGTATATTTAATTTTCTTTGTTACAGCTGCTTAGCCTATTCGATGCATCAGTTTTTAATCAGTACAAATATAATATATGAACAATATCATATTATTTTGTCTGATAATCTATTTGGGGGTATTTTCAATCCATGTAATTCAGGTAGGGATGCCTTTATCACCAGCCTTTTCAACAAGGATACAGAGAACCCAGATCTGGTCACTCACAGTATTGCAACATGCTAACCATCATGAATGTTTTATGGCTGGAAACATGGCCCGTGCCAGGCCCATAAAAGCCTTCCCAGCTTTTTTTCGTTTAAAATGTCAGCAACAAGATCCATCTCCTTCAGAACTTAAAGGCAAGCAAGCTTGGATTCTTGAGGCTCTCTTGGCCACCAAGTGGGGAACATCCACCTAGAAGTTCAAATGCAGCACAAAAGAAAACATAGCCGAGAGAAGAAGAAAGAAAAGGTCTTGATGATATTATTTAGGCACCTGCATCCAGCTGTGGTAAAGCCACATGCATCCTGGGCTTCCCACTTTTCTGAGCCAATAATTTCCCACTTCTCTTAAAACTAATTAAAGTTGGATTTCTATAATTTGCAATAACTCTTGACTAAAATAGCTGTTAATTAGTCATTTTAATTGACAGAAAATGTCAAGACTTTTAATCTAAAAATACTTCTTAACTTCAAAGTCATCCCCATGTTCCCAAGAATGTCAGTTGGAGATTCTTATTTTACATGATCATTCTGGCTTATTAAAAACTAAATCTGTGACATGTTTAACTCCATGACACCAAGTCTGATCAGCAGTTTTAGGCTATTACTTCTCTACCATAATCCAAACACATAAATACTCTTTAACACATGATGCCATAAACAAATAATTCAAGTATGGTATATAGAATGTAATTTAATAACATTATCATTTGAATTAAACTTTTTTCTGCTATTTTGTAGCATCACCATCCTTTATTTTAGGTGATGAAAGAGATAAGATTTATTTGCAAGAGATCTTTCAAACTGAATTATATAAGCATAAGTATATAACTGGAACCTATTTTTGTTCCATTCTTTATGGCGTGAACAAAGAATTCATAAATTCAAATAGGCATTATTACAGATTGGCAATTCAAATTAGTTCCACTAAGTTAAGACTCAGGAGTCTTGGGTACTTCCAATCACTGCCAACTCATTCAACACAAAATACTTGAGCACCCTATGGCAAGCAGGGTCCTAAGCATTGAGAATACTGTATTGAAGAAAACAGTCAAGCTCTTATTCCATAAGAGGTGAGTTTTCTTAGAGGTTTTGAATCCCCTCATACCACCTGATCGGAGGTTCTCTTCAGGATCCATCCAATCACAGTCATTGTTGTCTTGAATACGTTTCTAAAAGTCATGAATCCTGAGGAGAAACTAAAGTCACAGATAGTTGGCCTCATTGGACAGCTGACATCACCTAAGGCTTCTGTCTACATCTACTTAGAACCTTCAAACCTGGCAGGATTAATCCCATTCTATGGCTGTTTATCCTGTTCAGCACAAAATTCAGACCCCTTACTGAGCTTTCCTTTCATATGCTCTCATTCCTGGACCACTCAATGCTTCTTCAACCCTCACTGCCAATGCTCTTCTCTTTCCCAACACTTTCCTTTCTATAATATGTCCTAGAATTGTTTTTCATTGTTTTGTTGTTTTCTAATTAGTTTTTGTAACAATGAATAAATATCACTTATGTAGAAGGCGGTGTTAAATATGGATTTAATTCCTATTTTGTTATTTTTATAAATACTGAGCAAAATTGTTAGCGTAACAACGTGGGATGAGACAGATGGGAATGAAAATTTTGGTATTAGCAATATAACTCAACTATTGAACTCCTTTCAAGTTATTTGCCAACTATCACAGTGATTTATTATCAAAAAGTGTATTTTAATGATCAATTAGCTCCTTTAATTGTTTTGAAAGTGAAAGCTAGAAATGCCTTAACTTTCAAAAAGATTTGTTTCTGAGCCATTAAAGACATTCATTTTCTTACCATCAATACAAATTTTCCTTTTGTTTGGTGTCCCAGTGATTTTCACACCCTGGGGTGATGAACACCAGATTGGATGTAAGATATGATTTTGTTTTCTAAAGTGAGAGAAGTATGATTGCAAAGGAAGTGGAAAAGGAAGACAAAGTGTGATGTTTTAACTCAAGTTCTCAGGCCGATTAATATTAGGAAAGAGTAGATATGGGATCAGGACATTGAATCTCTTAAAATTATTCTAAGCCCATGTACTCTGTAAAGTCTTTGTGAACTTTAAGAAGTACACATATCTCAATTTGAAGACTGCTGGTCCACTACCCCGTTAAATCCCACCTGTAAGTCAGCTGGCTTTAGCAACATTAAGTGCCATGTTTTCTCTCTCCCTTTCTTTGAATATCTGTATTCCATCAAAATGTAGTCTACAGTATATATTCACTATCTTCACTTACTCACTTTTCACATATTCCTCAGTCATACTGTAAACAGTATGACTGCCTCAAAATGGCAAAATCTGAACTCATCATCTTTCCTGCCAAACTTGTGCCTCTTCCCAGAGTCTCAACTTTTAATGAATGCCACTACGAAGCCTTCTAAATTAGAAAACCCAAATAGTCTTTCTCAATTTCTCAACCTTCTGCTTCCATATGTGACCAAGTTTTATTGATTAAATCACACATGTATCTTCTCTATTCATGTCTGTTAATTTATCCTTTTAACAAATATTTATTACATACCTGTTATGTTCCAGGTACTAGTCTAATCATAATTAACAGAAGATAAATATAGACATGTTCCTTGTATTTCTAAATGTGTATATGGATATGCATATGTATGTGTGTATATATACCCTTCATCTTAGAGTTGTATCATAATATTTATTCAACTTAAACTTTTAAAAGATTGTTTTGCCAAAAAAGGAAGGCGTTTAGAGATATCAGTTTACCTAATATTTCTCTATACTCTTTCCCTACGGTATAGAATAAGTTAATATCCTAAAATTTATATAGTTTACATCATTTGATATTGGCTTTTTATTATGTAATTGACCAATATTGTGAGTAAATTAACACTGAAAATAAGTCTTTTACTATGAAAAACTAGCATGAAGGAGTGGAAATTCCTGTGAATTTCAAGGAAAATTTTCAAAGAAAAATGACAAGATTATAACCCAAAATTAACGAATTGAGATTTATAATACTTTATTAAAATCAGAATACATTGCCACAGGATCCCCCCCTACCTTCTGTGGCTGAAAACTTATTACAATGTTGACCACATTAAAAACAAGTGCCCAAAATGGTGCACTTTAATGCATTTCTATGTACTGTTATTTGAAAAATAATTCAGCATGTCATTTTTTTCCTCTAAAATATAGTAACAATTGTATTAAGCAAAATGACAGTTTTTGCATACTAAGGAAAACAACTCAATATGAAATAACTTTCACAAATATAAAGCTATTTCTGGCCTTTGAAGATATGACCTAAGGCACATCTTCACTATTTAATGTAAGATGAAACTGATGTTCAGATGAATTAAGGTGAAGTCAACATAAAGCCAAAACCAGAGATGCTACATTGAGTAGTCATAGGCGGAAAAAATAAGTTAAAAATATCTAACTCATAAATTACCCAACACATCCTCTTAACAAGAAAGTTTACCAGTCAGCATGACACTAAGCTAGTCAATTATTGCTCATATCCTTTAAAGCATATTTAAAAACTAGATAACAGAAGGGAGAAATGTCATATTTTTGATCTTCTCTATTGGTCAAATGTCTTTTATAACCTACTGAAGGAAAAAGCCACTGACAAAACCCAAAATACAGATGCAGGAAGCATACTCATGACTGTCATTCCTGTGTGTGATTGCTTTCTTTTTCTATTCCCTTGATGTAGATTACCACCCCAGCAGCTGACATTAATTTGAATAGGAAAAACAAAAATGAACATTTGGGTAGACAATAATTATTATAACCACACAAACTGATTACATTATTAAATCTACATTTCATATCATCATTCTCAGAAAGATGAATAAAAACATGTTTATGAACAAGCAATGATTTAATAATTGTTCACCCAGCAACATTCAGATTCACAGTGCTATGCTGACACCTAGTGGAATAAAAACAGGAGTCCAGGGCTGCCAAGAAACCTGTTTTTAAGCTTTTCACACTTTAACCTACGCAGTAAACAACACACACACACACACACACCCGATACACATATAATATATGCTGAAAGACAATATGGTCTTGGGGCCAATTTAATAAGAAAGCAATTAAAAACAGATGCTATTGGATCTCAAATAATAATACCTTACCAAATCCTGTGAAAATTATATGTATTTAAAAGTAGCCATGAATTTTTCTTTATTTTTATTTTAACCAAAGTTTAAATGAATATATTTATAAAATCAATGTTTATTAAGACAAAAATTAGCCTCTGCCCCCTCTACATCCCATTTCTCCTTCCCCAGAGGCAAATATTTTAAGTTATTTTACTAGTTGATTCTTTTTATTTTTATGTCTGTATCTTCAAATGACTTTTTAATTTTTCCATTTACTTCCCACAATGGAAGTTAAAGGTAAAGCTTTAACTTTAACTAATGGAAGTTAAAGGTTTAGCTTTTTCTCACCCCTATACTACCAACACACAGTTACCCTTACCATCCTCTCATTCTCACAGAAGAGTTCCAGCATACTTTTATTTAGGTCATTATTCAATGTGTTAAAATACTGTGTCATGAATGTGTAAATGCTAATCAGAGTAAAGCCATGTAGTAAACTACAAATATGTTTTGCATTTCTGTACATTATTTTTACTCTTAGAACTAGTATTTGTTGAAGAAGTGTTGGTTGGTTGGTTTGTTGGTTGGTTGGTTTGCCTCTAAGCCTGGTTCCCTAGAAAACCAAGCCTAAGGTGAAACTTGTATGCCAGTATTTTACTGGGGGGTGAAAACCCAGAAACACAGGAATAAAGGAAAGGCGAGAGGGGCAGGAAAATAGTATAAGCAAATATGAGGGAATGAATTATTGAAACTGATCTCTGCTTGATATCAAGCACAGCTGATTGCTCCATCTTGCAGGACCATCTTCAGAGTTTGTATTTCAGGAGAGTATGGAGCCAGGGCAGGGAAACAACTTATCCACCAGTTCCTGTCTCCCATTAGTCTCCCCATGGATGTTAAATTCCCAACATTTCCAAGCCCCAGTCATACTGGCTTGCCCATGGTTTTACCCAGTTGAGAGTTGAAAGTTCTGCTTCCTGGGCACCCCTTTCAGATCTGGGCAAACCAGGACAGTTGGTCACCTGAAGGACATCTCATACCTAAGAGCAATAGGTCAGACTGAGGAATCCAAGGCTGGAGAAGAGTTGCTGTCAGATTGGACCCACATAAGGAAACAGTTACCCAAAAACCACCAAAAGAATTGTAACCAAGATAACCTGAGGTGACACATAAGGTGTTCTGATGAAGTTTACTCCTTAATTTTCTGTTCCTATCACTGATTTAACCAGAAACTCTGAAAATAATATCAAAAACCCCTCTCAAAACTTTTAGACACATCACATATTCTATGACATATTCTATCAATTTTATCTTTTTGAAAAAAATCTCCTGATGTTTCCTCAACTGCTCCAGTCTAGACTGTTTTTCTTCTACTCCTTGTGCAGTTATTATCCTGGATATTCCCTCTATGTATATCTTCTGTTAGAATTCCTATGTCCAATAGTGTGTGTCTTTCTCTTTATTAGTTTACTTCTGTGTTTTGCTGGAGCATATGCTCCAGTATCTTCCTTAGGGGGAAAAAAATTGATGGAAGGTAAACATTCCAAAATCTTGCATGTCTGAAAATGTTTTTATCCTATCCGCACAATACTAGATATGGCTAGTTATAGATCTCTAGGTTTGAAATGACTTTTCTTTAGAATTTTGAAGTCCATGTCTTATAGTTTCAGTGTTGATGAAAAGTAAAATTCTGATTCCAGATCATTTAGTCAGATGCGCTCTCTCTCTCTCAGTCTTTCCTCTCTCTCTCTCTCTCTCTCTCTCTCTCTCTCTCTCTCTCTCTCTCACACACACACACACACACACAGTGTAAAACCTTCTCTCTGATTCCATGATTATGAAATTTTACATTCATGAGCCTTGGTACTAGGCATCAGGGCCACCATATGCAGCATACATATCAGCATTGCACAACTCCACTTATGTATATAGGGTGCCCCCTTAGGGTGATTCAATGCCCAACCTATACACCCACCTCAACAGATGTGCTTTTACACTTTATAAGCCCTTTTCAATCAGTTAATTCATGCCTTTCAGTTCCAGCAAATATTTTGTATCGTTTGTTTAATGTTTTCTTCTTTCTTTTCTTTGGTCTTTTTCTGGAATTTCTATTTATGAGGTATTACATCTCTTGTACTGTCTTACAGTATTATTTTCTCACTTAAATTCTCTTCCGTTTTTTGGTGGTGGCGGTGGTGGTTAGTTGGGAGTTGTTGTTGTTGCTTTGTTATGTTTGTTTTCTCTGGGGGGTAAATTTCCTCAGTTCTTACAATCCTCTTGTGCTTTCTTGTGTCATATTTTAAATTGCTAAAAGCTATTTTTTTGTTTTCTTAAATTTTCTTCATGATAGCATTTTGTTCTTTTTTTTAAGGTTTTAATAGACTTATCTCTCTGAAAAGATGATGCAAAACTTTTCATGTTTTCTTCTCCCTGCTGAGTCTCGGTTTCTTTCTCAAAGTTTTTTGCTTTTAGCTATTTGATCTCTATCTCTTATGTTAAAGGTCTCCCTTAGGTTTCTAATCCTTAGTTACCAGCTCATATTTAAGAATGGGTGATGGAAAATCCCAGTTTGAAACTCTGAGTTTGCAGGTGGGGCTTTTTGCTGACTGTAATCAGCACTGCAAGTGATCTGGCTGGGCCATGTCATTGTCACTGGGGAGCCCCTGTGGTCAATGTTTAGGTCTTTCATCTTGGGGAAGTTTCCCTAGAGAAGACTCTTCCTTCCTTCTTCTTGGAAAGTAAATATCTGACAACAGTGATCTAGTTGTGGGTGGAGTAATGGGCTGGGATTCATCCTCTAATACATATATGCTTACTTAATACCTCTCTTTTCAGTATGATACTACCACCCTTGATTATTCTTGGGGTCCCCCAATGTAGATCCCTTCTGTTTTACCTCCTGCAGAGAATAAACCTCAGCTGATTTACCTGGGTGGAGGAAGTTGTCTGAATGTTCAGAATAAGGAAGGGGAACTGGGGATATAACTCCTTCCTAAGCAGCTTTTAATCAATTTTTCTTATTTTAGAATATCATCCCACTGCATCTTCCAACTGCCAGGGGTAGTTGATCCCATTAATCCTTAGGCTCCTTTGGAATTCTTCAAGGTAAACTGGACTGGTTCTCACCTTTTGCAACACAGATTCAATACACAGCTATCACCAGCTGGCTATGGCAGCTACCATTTTCCAAAATTATGTTGCTGCTGTGTCCACTCTCATCCTTTTGTACTTGTGGGTTCATTCCTTTTAAAACATTCCTTTACTATAACGTCACTGGGGTTTTGGAAGGTAGCTTAGTGAGAGTCATATGTTTCATTTATCAAGCAGCAACCTTGCATTCTATTCAGCTAGTAGATTTTTTTTTTTTTTTTTTTGCCACTTAGGGCCCTGAGAAGGAAAACCAAAATATATTACAGATATCAGTTTATACGTGTTTCAGTGCAACAGAACTAAAGATGATATTTACAGAGTCCCGCTGTCCACGTCCACACCTGAATCACCTTGGAGGCATCATAAGCTCATGACTGATTCCTCAAGTTTGTGCCTCTAGAAACATAATTTTATTGGTGGCTCAGAATTGCTCAGTCCTTTGGCAACTAGCTCACACTAACAAAAAATTTCACAAAGGACTCCTGTATAAAAAAGGGTTACAATTTATTGACTTATAGTAAGAAGGATACTATCAAGTGAATAAAATATTCAAGTTTTATGAATTACAATTCTGTGCTCAAAGTACAGAAGGTCAAATAGTATGTATTAAAATAATATGATTATTTTAAAAGAATGAAAGCTTAATTAATAATGGTATGTTACTATATTAGTTTGATGTACTCTTACTATGTCAATTTGCAGATCAAATCATTGTCAAAATCCTTAGTTATAAATAATTCAACATAAAAATGTTTCATGACAATTAAGTCTTATTTCTGGGGGAAAAAAGAATATTGCATTAAGATGAGTCCAAACTAATGTATCCAACTTTTTAATATGCATCTTCATTGAATGTCCCACAGGCACTACAATCTTAACATGTTTAAACCTGTACTTGACATGTTTAAATCTGGACTCAAGATCTTTCTGTTCAACTTTCTGATCAACTCTTTCTTCTGTGTTATCTCTCCCAAGGGTTTGAGACTCATCTTTGACTCTTCCCTCTTGCTATCATCCATATCTCATTGGTTTCTAAGGCATTTTGATTCTATGCTTGAGACCCATTCTTTCTTCTATATCTCGACAACCACTAAGTTAATGAAGAGCCTCATTTTACGTACAAAAAAGTTACCTCATTTGGTAACAAAAAAGCAGAGACTCACTCAAGCTAATTAAGGCAAGAGGGTTTATTGTACCGAGTAACTGGTGAATCACACAATAAGCTGGGATATAAAAGGACAGGTGTTAATAGAAACCATTTAAGCATAAAATTAAACAATAAAAAATAATAATACATAAATACAAATTTAAACAGCCCTGGTTTATCTGGTAGACATCCTCTAGTGCCTTATTCATTAATCATGCATGGGAGATAAGCTTTCTAAATCCTATGTGTCCTTATATTTTTTTGATAACTTAGCTAGATATAAAATTCTAGTGTTGGTGTCATTTTCCCTCAGAACTCCTCCCAGTCTTTTAGCATCCCCTGATGTAAATGAAAAATTGGATGCTTATCCAATTTTTGCCTTTTTGTACCTATTTTTCCCATAGTGTAAACAGTTAGGTTTTTCTCATTCTCTTCAATGTTCTGAAATTTATTAGCCAAATATCTAGGTATGATATAAATCATTATTCATTCATCTTTACTCAGCACTTGATAAGGTCTTTCCATTTGAAGGTAAGTTCTCCCCCTTTGTTTTAGGAAATACCTTTTAGTAAATCTTTGATAATTTCCTCACCTTCATTCTGCCCTTTGGAAATCTTAATAGTCTGAATTTGTCCATCTTACATTAATCCTCTTTCTTTCTTTCTTTTTAATATTTATCATCTTGCTTCCTTTCTGCTTTATATTCTGGATTATTGACTTCATCTTTCAAAACTTCTATTGAACTTTTTATTTGACAATCATTTTTAATACTGAAAAGCTCTTTCTTATTCTCTGAGTGTTACTTTTGACTGGCTAAACCATTTTTATCTCTCTCCTCTTACCCATTCTGGTAGCTCTCCAATTTGTTAATACCCCCTTTCCATATTTCTGAGATTTTTTTTTTCTTTTGGCCTCTAGATTGTAAAGACATGACTAGCTTCTGCCAAGACTTGAAAGGCAGAAGAGAAGCTTTTGAGACCACCCAGCCCAACTAGCAATCACAGTTAAAAAGTCCTTTGGTTTTTCTGTAGCAATAATAGTGGAAGTACTGATATCTAATCCTTAACTTCTAGAGTGTCTGGGAGGGATTTCCAAAGGAAAAATCTCATGGAGTGAACAGTTTTCCTGAGTGCCTCACTTTAGAGTGGGATCATACCTTGATTCTGTGGCCTTTCTAAATATTCTGTAAGCTAACTTATATGCTATAATAAATTTCTTTATACTTAGAATCAGCCAGAGTGATTCTATTGTCAAACCCAATGCTGGCAGATAACAAGGAGTAAACTGTTCCATGTTCATACCTTCACTTATCCCCCTTTTCACCAGTCAGTACTTTCCATCCATATATATCCTGGTAGTTTGTTGAAATTTGCCAGTTCATTTTCTATTACTGTGTTAAAAATGACCACAAACTTAGTGGCCACCCATTTATTAGTTTACAGGTCTATAGGTCAGAAGTTGAGGCAGGCCTGACTACGTTCTCTGCTCAGGATATTACAAGGCCAAAATCAAGGTATCAGCTAGGCTGTAGTCTTATCTGGAAGCTCTGGGGAAGAATCTGATTTCAACCTCATTAAGCTTGCTGGCAAAACCCAGTTCTTTGTTGCTATAAGTCTAAGGTCACCATTTCCTTTCTGGCTGTTAGTCAGAGGTTGCTGTTTTCTTCCAGAGCCCCCACCACCACCACCATCACCACTGCTTTATCACATGGGCCCCTCCATCTTCAAGGCCAACAAGAGAATCATGTTTTAATCCTGGCCTCTCCTTCTGCCACCAGACAAAGAAAATTCTGCTTTTAAAGGATTTGTGAGATTAGATTAGGATGACCCAAATTATCTCCTTTTTATTAACCCAGTCAACTGATTAGTAACCTTAATTACATGTGCAAAAATCTCTTTTGCCATATAACATGACATATTCACAAGAGAGGGAATTATGCAAGGACAAAGGTCATTGGGGTCATTCTTAAAACTCTGCCTATCTCAGCCCTCTCTAGTTCACTTTAATATCAGAGGTTGAAACCTTTTTTATTTTTTTATTATTTTCATAAGCTCTTCAGATTGAAAAGGATCTGACATTAACTACTCAGTTTTGCATCTTAATAGTATCAATCACACTCATAGTTGGTTACAAATTTATATTAGACTTGGATGTGCAAAATATTGAAGTATGTTCTCTCTATAAATGATCCAATCACTTGCTAGCCACTACTCCCCTAATGGCGGGGGGGAAGCATAACTTCATAAACTCATTTAGTCTGATTTAATAAAGTCTTTTTAGATAAATGGTATATATTGCCAAAGAAAAATTGCACTGGCAGAGTAAACAGGCAAAGAAGTCTATTCAAGACATTACAGCAGGGGAGAGAGATTGAGCTCAACTATACTGGAACAAAAGGTGGGAGTTTTGAATCCTTTGGTGAGCTAGTTGGAAAGTACTGGAGGACCTTAAGGATAAGATTGGTCACTGCGATTAGACCATTTATGTTTGCTATTTGGTGATTATCAAAGTTAGGCTCCACGCTGCCACAAAAACTGGGAGATAGGAACAGTATCTTTTTTGATTCTATTTCAAAGGGATGGCTAGCAGGTTCTTGAGAAAGATATTACTAGGTTGTAAAACTGGCAAGATTCTGTGAGAAAATCTGCATCTCAAAGGGGCAGTGAAAGAATTTACAATTGAAAGTTTTCTAAAGGAAATGCTCTAAGAAAAGGGAGGTCAGGGACTTAAAGTCCAGAAGAAATCTGTCTGAAGTTTAGTCAAGGTGAGAGGAATGTTAAGGCTACTTTGGTCACTATTAAGGATAAAATGTTTAGCATTTCAGTTTTCTACCCATCACCTATTTCTCTCCACAAATGTATATGAGTGTTTGAGGAAAGTGAAGCTTATGTAACCTTGTGTCTGATGATGAAAGATGGAGACCTTGAATCCATACAATGTCCCCTGGATTCTTGCTGGTCACTTCTGCAGTGTGGCCACTGTTGATCACCTGTTAGTAATCACTGAGTTGTTCTGGACCTATTGGATTTTTTTTTAATGGAAGGTATCATGTTGGTTCCTCCCACTAGAGTCCTTGGTTCTATTTGCTTCCAGTCTTGAAGTCATTGAGTTCTGCACCCTCTTTGTATCCACTAGTATTCTGCCCTTCTTTTGTGACCATTCTCTAGGGGTAAACACAAATTCCTATATTCATTATATATCTTTACCCCTTGAGAACCAGGGCATTACCTCCAGTTCATTTACCTGTCTTCCACTGGCACCTCTGCATATTGCTTATCGTGTTTTAGGGCACTAAACTAGAAACTCAAGTTTCCTACTAGCCTGTACCTCCCTAACACTATTTCAGAAGTAAGCATACTACTACTACTACTACTACTCCTCCTCCTCCTCCTCCTCCTCACACACACACACACACACACACACACACACACACACACACACCCCCCCTAGATGTTCTCAGTCTTCCCAAACCCAGCTCATAGTTTCAATCCATCCCTCCACCTACTCCCACTCTTACCCCAACACACACATACCCACCCATGTTGAGAGTGGCAGCTGACTTTTTCCACTGACTTCTGTTACTCTTCTTCCCAACCCCTCAGGGCATTCTCTTTCATATAATTCCCAGGCCTAATACTCTAAGCCCAGTTTTTTATATCTTAATCTGTAGCTATAATAATTTTTAATTCCTGCCTTTATAACCAAATTGTATTGCTAAAGGGCCTAAAACTTAGTTCATGTAATTCAAAGCTTATCAATGACTTTCTAGCACTAACCACTTCCCTCTTTCCGAGGGCATTATGCTTCAAAATAGAACTTAGAGGGGAACAATTCCCTTAAATATTTGCAAAATATTACCCCTGTCACACACTCTTAAGAGATGAAGCAAACATATGGGATAGTCACCTGGCTAAAAAAATGTTTTTAAAGTCTTAACAGAGATACAAAAACAAATGTCTTATAGCTAAAGTTCTGTCTAGCAACCTGTGCTTTCTCTTTTTAATTTCCATAAAAGTATGAATACTGTTACTTTTATCATTCCCCAAAATAGAATTTATGAACCTATATTCAGTTGACATAATGACAATTGTGTCTTAAAGATGCGATCTTTTGAGAATGCTGTTTACCAGTTACACGTGTATCAAGTATTATTACCTAATTATAATAAGTAAAACAATTTACTTATTTACAAAAATAATTTGAACAATTATTTGCTATTGTTTGTTTCTTAAAGTTCCCTTCAAGGTAATTCTTAAATAACTATATACATAATATATGTAATATATATGGAGATATATTATGTATGTATGTGTGTATATGGAGAGAGAGGGAAATGGTGGTTGAATAAAGTGGCTTCACTCTGAAACCTTACTCACCTTCTCATTTAGAAAGTGTAGATTGTCATTTATTTGGAGTTTTTTAAATTATAAGTATTAATAAATAAACTAAGTTAATTCAATTTATAAGTTCTTTTGGTTTCAATATGAAGTTTTTTCTTAATGCATAAAGTTTAACATCTAGCACCATTAAATTGATGGTAAAGTGGCAGTATGGTAGTACGTACATTAGTTGTTATTAGTAAAAATAGGAGAGTAGAGATAAAATTTAGTTAAGTTAAAATCTTAGACCTAGGATTAGATGCTGTTTATCCAGATGTCTCACATGTGAAAGCTGCCATTTCCATCATCTTCTTTCATACTGGGGCCTTTGGCCATTTTCTCCTTCCTGCGCTTGACATAATCTAGTTGTGAGTTCCTCCCATGATAAAATGGGACAAATATCCCCCAGCTTTATATTTTCGCCACCAACTGGCTATTTCCTGATTTCAATTTCTGAAAGAGATATTCCAGTAATATGGCTTCTTTACTTGACTCATACTGTATTACAGCTCTCCCCCTAGAACGTAGTAACAAAGCTCATAGACAATTTGAACTATTGAGTCAACATTGCACAGCTTATTCCTTAAATTGGGATTTGTAAATTTAGAGGGCATAGAGGCAATGGATTCCGCACCCCACCCCAAACACCCATCCCTACACAAACATGCAACTTAAAGATGCTCCCCTCGTTTAAAGACCATCCCCCCACCAACACACACATCCCTACTTAAGAGTCTAACTTCCCAGGTTAAAATCCTGTCTTCCACATCATTGATCTTCCCCCAGCGCTTCATTCAGATTATGCACCTAGTATGCAATCGGAAAATGTTTTTGGAACACTGTTGAATGTCAACAGTCACTCTGGGCTTTCGGATAAAAATGATGAATCATCACAGGATCATTTCAGCATCCAGAGCCCAAACTGTAACCGGGGGGTTGTGCGACTATCCTAACACAGAATTCACAAGCCCCCGCCTGCGAGGAACCAGCAGAAGGAACGCGAGAGATTTGACAGCGACGACTTTGGCCACCAGCTTTTAAATCAGCCAGTTAGGTATTAGAAACACTCTACAGTCAGGATTGTCGCTTCAGGAAGGAGTGGAGGCGGGGGCGAGCTGCGGAAACAAACCTCCGCGCAAGGCACTCTGGGACACTGCGACTTAACCGCCGTCTCCAAGGCAACCGGCGGGCACGCGGTTGTCATGGAGACCGGCGGGCGACTCAGAAAGCGGAGGGGCTGCCTTCGCCCCTACCCAGACAAGATGCTTCGCGGAGGCTGTAAGGCCTCTGAAAGGCGAAGACACTTTAGCGACCGCCTCAACTGGCAACAAGACCAGGCGCTGAGCAGCAGCATCTACCTCCTACGAGAGATGGGCCCCACCTCCTTTCTACTGAGAGAGGAAGAGCCGGAAAACAGGGATTTCCGAGTAACTACCCCCACAAACCCGCCTTGGCTCCCTGCCAGGCCGACCCGCGCGGTACCCCCAGGCCCACCTTGTATGTAGCCACTTGCTGCCGAACCCCACCCGCGAGTGTTCCAGACTCTAAATATGTGCACACTGCAGATTGAAACAGTATTTGTTAGAAAAGTTCCATTATTGGAGGTTAGGACTCCAAATTGCATCCAACTCTCCTAAGATTATGGCCTTTGATCTCTGGACTTAAAAACGGGAGACATTTTATCTGAATATATGGTTTGCATTTACGTGCGTTCTCAGATCCGTTAGCAGTCACTAACCCTGTAATTCAAACGAAATGAAAATTGTACAATCTGTTTACAAGCCGTATATATTTGCTAAATAAATAAAATCAGGTTTTCTTTACTTTTTAGTCAGTCTGAAGCTATAACAAGACCCTTTTGAAGTATGGCTTAAATGGTGATTCCTTGGAAATGTCTTAATGAATAAAAATTCTTTTTAATTTTGCTGAAAGACCACAGATATTTCATATTCGTATATCCTACTCTCACCACTCAAAAGTCAGCCACCACTCTACCTCCCTGGAGTTGACTTGAAAATTTTTAATTTAGTGTCATACTGCTTATGTCAGACGTCCTTTTTTCACTTTATAACCCTTAGGGCATTTAATAAATAGTTTAAACCAGTATAGACTTGGTGAATAAAATTCGTTTTCTTGAATAAAATTAAATAAAGTAAACTCACCAATTGAAACGCACAAAACAAAAACCCCAGAAGAACTACTTTACAAAAGGTCTTTAGCTCTATTGCAAAGTAGAATTTCCTTTCAGTTAAAAATTTATAGATTTTTTTTCAAGTTTTTAAAATTAGATTTCTTTTCACTTGCCTGAATGTAGGTCTCTTAAAAACAGTCTTAGCTGACAATGCAATTTGTTGAACAAGGCAAAGAATAAGGAAGTGAAAAATTAGACTTGTGTCAAGAATTAAGATGTTCCAGTAGACTATGTTCAACCTTTTGGAGTCACCTAAACTAAAATATCTCTTGAAATCTCTTTTAATCCAATTATCTATTAATTTTACTCTATAACTCTAAAAACTGACTGGAACTTTTTTTTAAGTATGCATTTTTCCATTTTTCTTTTGAAGGTTTCTCTAGGAAATCCTCATGTTTGTAATTGTTCCATATTTCTGAAAGGAGGGGAACTTTGTAAGCATATATGCTGGTAAGTGACATTATAATGAAGATCTTCCACAAAGGAACATCTTGGTATATTACATGTTTTGCCTTTTTCATGGCTTGAGTACTGCAAGATTAAAGAAATTTGGTGTTGGGAGAACTTAAAGGTAAAATGGTTGTAGCTTGTCAATATCGTTTTGGATATTTTATTTCATCCCCAAAATTAAGTGAGGTTTAAAAATTAAGTGAGGTTTAAAAATTAAAGTGAGGAAAGCATACTACCACCTCTATATGTTTGGAATGTTATTGTTTTTAATAAGAAAAAAGTCAATGTTTAGATTTTCATTATGTACAAAGGTGAAATGTAACAATAAAACAAAAAATCTCCCCTGTTCACACCACTGATGATAATTGCATGGTTCATTATGATATTTTTAAATTTTACTATTTTCCTTTTCAATAAGCATTTGACTCTGAATCTTTTAAGATTAAAATAGGACTCTGCTGAAGATTACTTCTGTCAAATCTAAAATTTTTCCTCTAGAGTCAGATCCTGTTTGTAGGTGATCCCAGAAATGAAAAACAAAAAAATTCCTTCCATGTAATTTAAACCCACATCAACTCATTTGTTTACCTACTATACTTATACCAACAAATCACTAATTATATTATTATAGAAAGTTTGTAATTAATATTTTAAGAGAAAAAAATCAAACAAGAAATTAAGAAAAGTGTGTATCATATTTCTAATGCTTTTCTTTATAGGTTAGAAAACAGTATATATACATATAGCTGTTCTTTTTAATGCTTTTATTTACCAAGTTTTTTGTTGTCTTGATCAGTTTTTATTGAGCATCTACTAACACAAGTTATTTGCTCTAGTTAGCATAAAAATATAAAATATGGTCCCTTCAGAATTTGCAATTTGGTTTTATTATTATACATAAAATAGGTTTTTTCCATTTTTATTTTATGCCAGCTTCCTCAGAGCAAGGGCATTCTGTTCTGATGTTTATGTAATGTAACTTATTTTTTACAGTATATTTACCATAAACTTAATGGAAATATAATCCAAGTATTTAACATACTAAAGTATATTTAATATATTTAAGTAAGAATTTAATATATATTTCCCACTTTTTAAAAAAAAGTCATATTCCATTTTAATTGGTGATATTTGAAAGTATTTTTCTGTCATACGTTAAAGTGGTATGTATAGGAAAACAGTCATTTGTTACTCTATCCAGAAAATTCCTCCATGTCCAGGAGTAAGAAACTTCCAGGGAAGTTTAAAAAGAGTGCTGTGAATACTTAGATTCCCTCACTAACCTCTCTTTGTGAGCTACTCTATGTCATAAAGAAATAAATGGACTCTCTCCGACAAATCTCTTTACTGCAAATGTCTTTGGTTTCCATGTATCATACTTTTTACACATATGCTTATTTTAAAACAAAAATTTAACGACTCTTGTAACAGAAAACTGATGAGAATTTTAAGTTTATCCCTAATACTTTCAGCAATATAAATTCTGTAATGCCATTCCTATTCTAAAATTAATAATACCTTTTGAGGTTATGTCAGAAATAAATGTTTTATTTTGTTTTTCTACTTCTGAATATTAGGGTCTTGTTGAAAAAATTCAGGCTTCCAAGGAATCATGAATGTAAGTTGCATTTGCGTGTTTTTACTACTTTGAAGCTAACGAATTTAATAATTGTTTATTTAGACATATTCTAAATTTAGACAGTTATTGTCCAGACAGTCTGAAAACTGTAACAGTTTGTTACATTTAAGACAGTTGGAACATTTTTCTTCCTATTTACCAAAAAAATGTAACTTTATATGCCATTTCACATTAAAAAGCACTTAATAAAAAATGAGGTGAAATAATGGCCAGGTTTTCAGTAGAAAAACTTTCCCTCATGAATTCTAAGCAAGAATTTACAGTAGTTTCTGTATCTAAATTTATTTTAATTATGAGAAAAATGACAAATGTAATTTTTCAGGTCCCAGAAATAGTTGACATGATATATAATTTCATTTAAAAATGTTTACTGACAAGTTTTTAATGCAAAAAATATATGTATTTTACAGTTAAATAGTTTTTATGTCAGTACCTACATTGAGTTTAAAGTCAGGCATATGACATTTTTTATAATTTTCAATTTGAAATTTAATTTAAAATTAAATTCTAGAGTCCTCAAAAATAAAAGAGAAAGAAAAATAATTCTATCACAGGTTATTTCGATTTATACATTTTATAATAAAGATGCTATCATTATGGAAATGTTTCCTGCAAAGATTTATTTAACCTATACTAGATTCATCTAAGAACTGCAAAGGCATTTAACATTTATTAATAAATGTTTATAATATTCATAAAGAATTAAAGTGATAATCAGTCTTCAATTTTTTTTCAATTCAATTCAGGTTATTGGTTCTGTTTAGGCAACTATTATATAAGTACAAGCACAGTTGACATTTAAAAGTCCTACTAGATAATAAATTAATATTAGTGTTTCATAGGGATTTTTCTTTTGTATTCTTCTCTCTACCCATTTTCTTAGAAACATCTCATATTTTCTGTCTCCACCTGTTACCTCTGTAACAGTGATTTCCACATCTCATCAGCAGACCAGTATTTCCAGCTGCCTTCTGAGCACCACAATTTTGGAGGTCCCGCAGGCATTTGGAATAGTAAATTCCCCCCGATATGTGCTCTCCTGTTGTATTCCCTATCTCACATATTGGCTTTCCTTTTACTTTAGTCTCCAAAGCTAGAAACCTTGGCTTTTTCCTTTCTCATCCTCTTCTCTCATAAACAAATCCTGTTTATGTTACATCCTACCTACTTCTCAACAGTGATTTTTCTTCCCCATCCTCATTCTTACCTTTGTTCAACCTTCATCAGCCCTTAGTACTGTTCTTTGTAGCCTCCATTTCCAGCATCTGCACTTTGTTGCTTTCTCCTTCACATTGTAGACAAAAGGTTCTTTCTGAAATGTCACCTACTCTGTACTTCATCCTCTCTCCCAATCCCTTCATACACAATAATTAGGTTGGATGAGTTCATGGATATTGTTTTCTTCTCTATTTCTCCATTGTATACACCTGAAGTTAAATGGTCATATCTCTTCAAAGTCTTAGTTATTATCTACACTATTTTCCATATCATTTTCACAAGCTTCTATACTAGGGCTACCCAACAGAAATATAATGTGAACCACATATGTAATTTTCTGCTAACATATTATAGAAAGTAAAAATAAACAGGAAAATTAGTTTTAATAACATATTTTAATTTAACCCAATACATCAAAATATCATGTCAGCATGTAATCAATATAAAAATTATGATATTTTAATGTTTTTTCATACTGCCTTCAAAATCTAGTGTGTATTTTACATTTACAATGCATCTCACCTCAGACACTATATTTTCATTGGAAATGCTTGATCTGCATTTAGACATCGTAAAATATTCAGTTGAAAAATAAATTCATATAATACCCAAATTGTTATAAACGTAAATTTTCCAGAAACTATAGATTATCTGTTTTCCATTTAAATTTAAATAAGACAAAATTTAAAATTCAATTTTCAGTCACACTATCCACATTTCAGGTGCTCAGCAGCCACATATGGCTGATGGTTACCATATTGAACAGTGCAGCTCTACCCAATTACATTCAACAAATATTTATTGTACTGCATATTAATCAGGAATTCTACTAGGTGATTTTTTTAATAAATTGAATCATATGAATTGCCAATATTTTTTCATCTACAAAAATAGCAATTTCATATGGATCAATCTAATACTTTATATCATATTATCCTTTGTGCTCTTGAAGGCAGAAACCACATCTTATTCTTATTATAAATATCCCTATTTTATTAGGAAATTTAGTAGGAAATTTTTTGTCTAAATTTGATCCTATATATTAATTTTGAAAAATTATATTTCCTACTAAAATAAAATATTTTTTATACCTCATATTTAAAAGACGTTTTAGCTACTCAACATTGAGAAAATCCTTTGTGCACAAATATTCAAAGAAAGTATAAGTCTCAATAATGTTGAAATTTATCATTTAAATGAAAGTTTGAAAATAAAGTAATTCAAAGAAAGCTATAAACAATTATTCAATAATATTATGTAAAGTGTGTACATAAGTGTGGAGAAGGAGGTATTGAAGCAGAAGCATTTTGAACATCATTCATAGATTCTTTTCTAAAACAAATCTGGAAACAATTATTTGTGCCCTAGTGTTGCATACAAGAAACCTGAGACTCTCTTTTATTTTTGAAGACCTATAAAGATGATTACATAGGAATTTTTTATAAAGATATCAGTTTTTGAACACTGAATATTATTTTCCATCACCCAACAAATGCTTCCCAGTAAAACCTAGCTTTATTACCTAATGTTTTTTCCTAAATACAATGTCTAGTAAATGCCATCTTGTCCTTTTCTCAATTAAATATTTATGGATAAAATAAAAACTGCATTTTAGGAAAATTTTTAAAATCCCCACCACAAAGATATAATAAACTTTTTATTTTCTATTTTCTTTTTTGACCTTGTATTTATGTATACCTAATAGTCTGTGGGAATTCTGTGTTCTGCTTTTGTCACACACTGTTACTTTATTTCAGTGCTATGTAGTCTCTCTCATTCAAGTCATCAGTGAATGTTAAATAAACTATGATATACCATGTTAGTGTATGGTATATCATAATTTATTTAACATTCTTCCATTTGAGGCATTTAATTTACTTCTGACTACCTGTTATATTCTTTGTAAATGAAACTTCTTCTCCTCTCAATTATTTCTGTAGCCTGAAGTCTCATTAACTGGATCTTGCAGTAAAACTATTATTTTTTTACTGAGATATAATTGACATATAACATTATATTAGTTTTGGGTGTACAACATAATGATTCAGTGTAAGTATATATTGCAAAATGATCAACACAATTAATCCAGTTAACATCCACTACCACACATAGTTACAATTTTTTTTTCTTGAGATGAGAATTTTTAAGATTTATTCTTTTAGCAACCTTCAAATATGCAGCAGAGTACTATTAACTATAGTCACCATACTGTACATTATGTCCCCATGACTTACTTATTTTATAAGTGGAAGTCTGTTCCTTTTGACCACCTTCAGCCATTTCTCCTACCTCCTAGCCGTCCCCTGGCCCAACATCTGGCAACCATCAATCTGTTCTCTGTATCTGTGAGTTCGAGTTTTTTTTCCTTTTTTTAAGTATTAATATTTTTATGTCTGTCACCCATAGGTATTGCTTTATAGCAATACTTTTGCTGATTTATGATTTCAGCAATTTTAGCTTTGCTTTTTGGATTCATGTTTTAGGCATATTTAACCATATTACTTAAGCATAAAATGGAAGACATTAACAGCATATTTAAGTCTCCAAAGAAAATAAAGATACATGGAAATATTTTGAAAAGCTAATAATATTTCTATAATATTAGAAAAAAAGACTAAGTCACACAAAGTGGGAAAAAATAACAGATACAAAGTTCATAGTAATCTATTCATTCCTAGTAAATTAAGTAACTTTTTCAAATAAAAAGAGAAAATAACATAAGGCAAACAAGATGTAACATTCTATTTATTTATTACCTTTTATTTAGATTTATTCTGTGTCTGCACCTCATTTTGATTTTAACTCATTTTCTTTTGATATTAATGAAATTGAACATCTGTTGACTATAATATTTGTACTACATGTGTAAATTAAACTTCGGCTATTTATTTATTGGGATAAAACTACACACTCTTCCTAAATATAGGGATTACCCCTCTTTGCAAATGTTTTTCTAATGTCATAATTCTTTTTTATATGGTTTCATTAAATTTTTTTTATATATATGTATATGGATTTTTCTGTGTTGCTAAATCTGACCATTTTTACTTTTTATATGTATTGTTTTGATACTTTGAAAGTTGTCTATCTTCCATAGTATTTTAGAGATTTTTTTTTTCTGCTAGCTTTTCTATTTTATTTTTATTCTTCTTTATAGTATCCATGTGTAGTTGTATTGATATAAATTGGAGGTTGGTATTTGGTTTGAAGTAGTTAAATTTTCTCCATATTTCTACCTAGTGATCTCAATAACAGCTATTAAATAGTGCTTTTCATCCTTGTTTCATAATTTTTATAGTGAGTTTTGTTTTTTTATAATACATTATGATATCTGATAAGGTTAGCTGTCTTGCTCTCCTTTATGAAAGAATATTCTTTTATAGTCTCATACATTAATTTTTCCAAATTAATTTCAGAAGAGTTTGTTTCTCCCTTTTATTCTCCAATTCATGTTATACCACAAAGAACAGTTTGTAGCCAACTCCTCTTATGAAATTTTATGTTTCAGTATTTCTGCTGCTCTAGAGAATCTTTATCCCCCAAAGCACAATCTTTTGTTCTTCATTTTCCTCCTCATTTTTTTAGGGAGCAGATTTTGCTGTGTCTCTGTGACAAATAGCCCTCATCCTCCAAAGTAATGGTTAATTAAAGTATGATATCCTCCCACATTCCACCTGCCATGCCACCTCAGACAAGGAACAGAGATTTCTGTATTGAAATGTAACTGTGATGTTTTCAGTATTGTTAAAGTTTATTTGGTAATCTTTTTAGGGGAAATGGAGCTTTTCATTATCTTACAAATGATTTTTTAATCTCTATGTATTAAAGAATATATAAAATGAATAGAACTTAAGGGGACCAATAACACCTGGCATTTAAATTATGTTAAGAAGAGGGAAAGAGGAGGGGCATGGGAATGGGCCAGAGAAAAAGGGAATCTAAGATGCCTGGATCAAAACTATATGCACTTAGTACACCATTTCTTAGAAGGACAGCAGGATGGAGAAAATTCAGAATTCAAAGACTGTGTATCCCAAATGTATAGGCAATATAGTTCCTAACAGATTGTCCTGAGGAATACTGACCAAATCTATGAAGAATGTGGCTACCGAGACACTTGTAGAGACGTAAAACTAAGGAAAATAGGCGCAACTGTGTCTTGCTCTCTCATTATCTATTTACTAATTTATTCATCTAACAAATGTTAATTACACTAACCACTCGAATCTCTCTTCTCCTTTCTGTATTTATGCCCATTTCTTTTAATACTCCTGTATGATGATAAGTATTTGTTTATGAACAAGAGAACAGATCAAAATGTAAGAGATGATTATAGCACCAATCCAAGGAGGAACACTGTCTTATAATTAATCTGAAACCTTTATAATGCACTGGTTACACTGACTCTTTTCAGTAACAGGAAAACAAGAGATAACTTCTATTCTTTTTATAAATGACTCTTTTCTGACCTTTGGCTCTGAAAGGAATACGATAAGTGGTAAATGTCAGTGTAATAATTCAACCAAACTTTCTGATATTCGGGAAAAAAATGCTAATTTTCTGCCTAAGTTGTTTCTTTGTCTCCAATTTGCCACTGAATTTTAATACTTTGGAATTTATCATTAGCTGCTTTGCAATTAGGTCTTGTGGAAAGAGAAATCAGCGACTTGCTTCGAGGGATACATCGAGTTCAAACTCCCCAACAAGGAAGGAACAATGAAAATGCACAGATTGAAGAAGATGGTTACATTAAACAGAAGGAAATTAGTTCAGATGATATATGCTCTATTTGTCAAGAAGTACTTTTAGAGAAAAAGGTTCCTGTCACCTTTTGCAGGTGACATGATTTTTCTTTGGATTCTAGAAACTTAGGAAAAAATTCTAATTTAATATATTTGTAATATGTTATGAAACGTTGATAGAAAAATAATACATATTTAAAAAATTATACTTAATTGGCCACCTTTTATTTCCTAACATGTTGTGAGAGGTCCTGTTCTAACTCTAAATATTTCTGGGCTACATTTTAAAGGGTGAAAGTTAAAAAATAACTCCACTTTATTTACTTTTTCACTTTAAGTTATTAAAGTAGATAATTTTCATGTTTCTGTTTTATACACATGAATAAATGCCACGGCTTAGAGTAGTTACAAACAGTTTTTCTGAAAGTGAAGATTATTTTATTTTAAAATGATAAAAATTCTCTTCAGCTTTTCTAAATTTTATCTTTAAAACTAAATAATTCAAAATATCACATACATAAATGTTTATTGAGAGTATTGTACTTAACTATGCTTCAAAGGCACTGTAAATTTGGACTTGGAAAATTTGGGCAACCATTTGGTATTGAACTTTTCAGTTCTTTTTTTTTCCTGATTATTTACCAAAATTTTCATCCACATTGTATTTTTTTCACATAGCTGCTTCTTTTGCATATTTTAAAGTTACTATTTCCCAAAATATTATTTCTCTCAGCAGATATTTATTGGATACAACCACATTCATATTGTGTGATTTCTAGAAAAATAAGGTGACACCCCTGCTCTCAGTGATGCTTTTTATTTAAAAATAATAATTATTGTTATACTTTTCCTTTTTGTTAAGACTGTATGCATTCTCACTTTAAAAATGAAAAATATTATAATGATGCAAAATCTTTTTCCCATTGAAATGGGAAAGATTTTGTTTGGAATTCTGATGTACTAAATTAAATATGATAGATTAGATTAGATAGATAAAATAGTGTTTATGTGTGTAATCAAGCTATATCTGGATAATCAGTTCAGAATCTATTTTTATAGGAAATAAAGATGGTAGCACAGAAAACATTTTATATATATATATATATATGTATAACTTTGCTGTACACAAATGGTAAACTTGGATTTTATTTCTAACAGGTTTGGCTGTGGCAATAGTGTTCATATAAAATGCATGAAGATCTTAGCTAATTATCAGGATAAGGTATCACACACTTCCATGTTGAAATGTCCCTTGTGTAGGAAAGACTTTGCACCATTAAAACTTATTTTAGAGGAATTCAAAAACTCTAGCAAACTTGTGGCTACAGCTGAGAAAGAGCGACTAGACAAACACCTTGGAATTCCCTGTAATAACTGTCGACAGTTTCCAGTTGAGGGGAAGTGTTATAAGTAAGTATCAATCAGTAATATTATAAATTTGTAGTCTAACTTTTTTTTTAATTTTAGGAAACTTTGAACATTAGAGTACTAGTCATTTAGCCTTCTTCTTTTCCTCCTTTATATAGTGTGTTAGCCTTAAAGATGGCTACGTATTTAAGATTTTCAGACTAGTGATCTGTGTCAGCCCAGTACCTTAATAATTTCAGTAATTTTATTTTCTTTACTCACACAGAGTATTGGCTTTGTATTCCAGTCTAGATTGAGAGTCTGAAGTTGCATCCTTTCTTGGAAGCTCTGAACACAGGCTTGGTAGTTTGGCCTAAATGAGTTTCCAAGCTCAGAGCCCTGCTAGATAGACCTCTCACCCCCTGTAACTTTCTTTGAACCACCAATGAGGTCATTGCCAAAAACTCCTAGGACTGAGCCAGAGGGATATTGACTAGATCAACTGAACTTGAGTTCCCCAACTCCAAACTGCAATGATGCGTGTTTTGTTTTCTTTCACATCTTATACCTTAACAACAACAAGATACTTATTAGAGAAAGAAATTTTCATTACTTTTTGAGTATTCCTCAAACTTTCCCACAATTCCACAATAAAACATCAATTAATTGCTATGCTTGGGATATTGTGCTTTCTTAATTGAAATCTTAATTGTATGTTAAGAAGAAAATATTTTGCTTCAGTCTTTGTTAAAATTTTTTCTAAAATGCATCAGTTTACTTTTCAGTCTTCCTGGAATTACATTATGATGAGTCTAATTAATATTTTTAAAACCCTCTCATAAAACCATAAAACTGTTTTTAATCACCCCCAAAGGTGAATGATACCTTTCTCCTTTAAACTGTTTTAGTCCTTTGTTTTCTCAATGTGTCACATAGAAGTAAATCAACTAGAGCACCATTAGCAAAAGTCTTTATTGAAAACAGCAAGCCTGAGAAAGCTCACTTGAGGAAGAAGGGCAGAATTTTTATAAAGTTTAGCAGGAGGTGTTCAGCTAGTTTCAGGAATGTTGGTTAAAGAGAGTTCTAGAAAAAGGAAAGACTTGATATTTGGCATTAGCAGCCATTTTGGGGGCAATCTGAATTTTTTCAAAAGGGGTGGGTAAGAACAATAAGGGGCTAAGGTAACGTGTGGAAAGGTGGGTTGGGAGGAACAGCTGGGGGTGACAAGGACAGGTGAAAGCCACGGTGTAAAATTTTCAGTTTTTATAGTGATGTATTCCTCAAATTGTTAATGCGTGGGTGGCTTTGGTAAATTATCTCAAATCTTGCTTTTAAGTATTTTGTTAATGACAGTGCTCTCCTCTGTCCCTCTGACTGCTTTCTGTCCCCAAGGGTGATTCTTCCTACTACCCCTCAATACAGGCATTCTCCACTGTTCTGCTTCCTGCCTGCTGCTCTGCACTCTCCTTTCAGAATAACTTCTCTACGCAGTTGGCTCACAATTAT
The DNA here is from genome assembly GCF_951394435.1 of Stenella coeruleoalba. Lineage (NCBI taxonomy): Eukaryota > Metazoa > Chordata > Mammalia > Artiodactyla > Delphinidae > Stenella > Stenella coeruleoalba. Next base: position 81,354,710 of record NC_137151.1, on the reverse strand, counting down.
TCACATCCATATCTCCTGCCACTCCCTCAAATGCTAGCATTTCAGCCGTTAGCCTGAAAAAACTATTTCTGGTAGTTTTAGTAATGGTTTGAGTAGGAGATAAGGTAAACTAGAACGCTTTTCAGTTCCTCTTCATTAAAGTTTCATAATATAGCTACTTACCTTTTAAGAAGTTAATTCCAAAACTATCATATATATATATATTAAAATATAGAGATACTTAACTTTTTGAAGCCCAGCACAATTTGATGTATTGAATAAACTGCACCATTGCTTTGATTGGTTGATGTTAATTATTAAGAATCTTCCCTGTTTGTATAAACAATAATAATGAATAAATTAATACTTGCTGCCTCTAAGATGTCTGAAGGATATATTTTCCCAGAGTTCTCTTAGAAATAGTCTTCTAATTCTTTGATAACTTGAGTAAGAAAATAACTTTATTTGCTTGAAATGTTATTTTTGGTGAATATTGCTGAAAGTAAATTAAAATTCTCTGCTTGTGGCAAAATTTTTATAAGCGATACAAGTTTAGATTGAGCTTTGTGGAAAATTAAATTTTTTAGTATATCAATGATTTTTATTGCAAATTTTTTATACATATACCTTTTTCTATTTTGTGAGGACAGAGAAGGAATATAGTGCAATTCCTGTTTTCAAGAAGTATTCTGCTAAGTATAACTCTAGCATTCATGAAATAATAGGAAAACACTGGGTAATCAAATGATAGAATGTCCAATAGGCTGTACATCCTAAAGGAACTTAGAAAAAGAGACAAATGAAAGATAAAGCATTCCAGGAAGACATCATGGTAGGGATATGTGGTAGGCAAAATAATGCCCTCCCAAATATATCCACATCCCCATGCCCAGAACCTGTATTTTAGGTTACATGTTGTAGGGGGATTAAGGTTGCATATGAAATTCAGGTTGCTAATCACCTGACCTTGAAATAAGGAGGTTATCTTGGATTGCCTGGGCTCAGTGTATAATCACAAGAGTTCTTAAAAGTGGGAGAGGGCAGCAAAGAAGAGAGTCAAAGGGATATGTGAATATGGAAGAAAGGCACAGAGAGATGCTGCATTGCTTGCTTTGAAGATGGAGGAAAGTGCCACAAGCTAAGCTAAGGAATGTGGGCAGCCTCTAGAAGAAAGGGCAAAGAAACAGATCTCTATAGCCTCCAAAAAGAAATGCCATTCTGTGGACCCCTTGATTTTAAACCCATTGAGACCCATGTCAGACTTCTGACGTACAAAACCGTAAGATAATAAAGTGTTGTTTAAGCTGCTAAATTTGTTGTAATTTGTTTCAGTAGCAACAGGAAGCTAATATGGGGTGAAATTTAAGATGGGCCTTGTCATATCTGCATAGTTCCCAGGAAATCTTGACCAGAATTTTTCACCAAAAACAATCAAAATAATTGGATTTTTTCTTGTATGTTTTGGTGTTTTGCATTTTTAGGTGTACCAAATGTATAGAATATCACTTATGCCAGAATTGTTTTGATAGCTGCTGCCATCTTTCTCACTCATTTACATTTCGTGAGGTACAGTATCCATCTTGAATTTCGTATAGTGTTTGTATTTTCCTATTGTAAATCTAAGTAAAATCTAAGAATAGGTAACTCTCTGGAATAGAGCTGACTGTGTTTGAATAAAAACCAAAGACCATAATTTTTGGAGAACTCTTTTTCATAAGGATTTATAAGCAATCAATTCTTACATTGGTAATTTATAAAATCCAACACAATAACAAATATGTAATGATATCATACATAAATCTTAAGGACAGAAATTACAGCCATCAAGCTTGAAAATTCATTTTAAAAAAAGATCTCAACACTACAAAATGACTTATAATGCTACTGACAACCATTTACAGTTTTAAAATTTCTTACATCATGGAATTTTATTGCTATCATTTGAATCTAACAAGTAAATAAGTATCTCCTGATGTTGAATAATAATGCTACCTTCTATTTACTACACAAGATAAAACATCCACAATTACCATTATTGATTAATAGATAAATATTTTTACCTTAAAAAGTAACTGTTATAGTAGCTGTGCAACAGTATATTAGACTCACTAATAATTTGCAAATTCTTTAATGTGTTAAAAAGCTATCTTTTAAAATGATTAGTCTTTATTTACATTATTATGTTATTGATACACAGCCTACTGATTTAATGCACAAGATAAAAGCTTCCACAATTTACAAAGTAACATTCACCTTTTACCTATTACAGAAGAGAAATCAAAAATGGAGATCGTTGGAAAAAAGATCAGATGAAACTGTAAAATATATAGATATTAAAGATGAGATAGAAAAGATGCCACATTTTCAAGAAAAGCAAGGGTGAGATTCTCAGTGAAATTTATATTTCTTAGGATATTTAAACAATTTTTCAGTTCAGATAAGTTTTATTCATTTCTTTATTCAATAAATATGTATTGAGTACTTATGATATATACTAGGTGACATAGTATTCAAGTGAAGAGCAAGGCTCTGGAGTCAGAATGCTTAAATCCAATCCTAGTACAACCATAAGTTGGCTATGCAACTTTTGGGCTAGTTACTTCACATCTCCTTGCCACATTTTTATCTTTAAAATGGGGATAATTATAAAACCAGTCTCATAGTAATGTTGTGCATATGAGATGAATTAATACACACAGTAAATATTCAAATAATGCTGTCTATTATTATTATTAATTCTACCAGAGATTGTACTAGGTATTAGGGATATCTAGTTTCCTCAGCAATTAAGTGATCATCTAAATAAATGTAAAATTAAAACTGATACATGTTATGTAAAGAAAAAATACAGGGAGCTTTGAGATTTGCTTTGAAGTAAATGACCTCTATGGGAAGGAAGTCTTTCTTTCCTTATTGCCCTCTATTCCACCCCCAGGGAAGGAGAGTGCTAAGGGGATTGGTTGTATTTCAAAACCCTGACTAGTGGACAGTCGTCCAGACCTTTTGCCATACTTCGTATCAATTAAAGAAAATTAAACGCACCGTGTATAATTAACATATTAGGTACACTATAAAATATATACAAAGCTCATTTTAATAGGATGGGATAAAATTGAAATATTTTTTAAAGGACCATTTCAATGAATTAACCAAACAAAAATTGTGCTTGTTTATACATATATAGTGTGTATATATGTATTTCTATCCCACATATATATAGTAGTTAGATAGATAGATAGATTTCTATCCAACCCAGTGGATATCTAGCCCATGCCCTGTGGGTGCTCCACACACTTCAGAGACCACAACTCTTGTGGAGCATAAAATGCTTTGTGGGTATGAAAGGAGCCTATACAAAGGCTCTCCATCTCCATTTCCCTTGGCCCTGGCTGGGTATCACACTTCAACCTATTAGAATGATAAATTGTATAACTAATTGTTTAGGAGATATTGTAGGGGGAGACAAGAGAATATTAGGGGTAGAAGGACATTCTAGGCAGAGAAAATGGAATAAATAAAAGGAGAGAGTTTCAAGATTTTTTTTAAAAAGTGACTAACAACCTGAAATAATAAAAACACACAGATTTTTTTTAGTTGACAATTAAATGACCTTGGTAAAAGCAATTTTTGTAGCATTATGACAGTTTATCTGAAGAGTAATGAGAAGTATAAAGTTGTCTAAAGAATATATTTGAACTTTATTCTGAATGACTTTTGAATAATAGGAATGCATCTAACCTTTTAACCAAGATTTTGTTTTTAAATATTTGTTTTACGTGTTTTATCAGTTGCTAGTGGCATCAAATTTACATTGTGTAATCTTAGTTATGTTTGTTGGTACTTTTGGTACAAAAATGGGGTTTGTATCTTTAGAGTTCATTAACATGGTCTAACAATACAGAAGTAATAAGCATATACCCCAAGTGAAATAAGTCTCCTCATAGATTATGACCTACCAGTTTATAATAGTAGGCTGGAATATTTAATATGGTTTACCACGCATCTTACTTCCTACCAGATGACAGAGTGAATTGGGTTGTATTTTTCTAAACACAAGCCTGTGTGTTGGCTCAGTCTGAAAAAATTTGAGTATATGGTTCTCAAAATTATGTTCTGGTTTCATTGATGCTAAAAAGTGCAAATAATTTGAGTATATGGTTCATTGATGTTAAAAAGTGCAAATAATTTGAGTATATCGTTCTCAAAATTATGTTCTGGTTTCACTGATGTTAAAAAGTGCAAATCAAAAAAATTCAGGTTAGTATTTTTATTTGAAATGACTAAATTAAATTTTGTTCCTTATGAAGTTGATGTTGAAGTTGGATCCATCTTGTTCAAGATCAATACAATAGATTTTGTAACTTTATAATGTACGAGATTTATTATCTTCAGTTCTAGAAAGCACTGGGTTCATTTGCATTATTTATTTGGAGGTTATTACCTGTACTATTGATTACTTCCTTATCTACGATCACATATGACCATTCATGTCTCTCTGTTTATTCTCATTTAGCCAAGTTTACACACCAAAACACGTGGTAAGGTCACTGCCTCTCTTACTGATCACAAAAAATAGTAAGCTGCTTGCTCCAGGCTACCAGTGTCGACTTTGTTTGAAGGCATTTTGTCCTGGTCAGCATACAAGATTGCTACCATGTACTCACAAGGTAGAAGTCACATCATTTTAGTTTGACTTTCCCTGTAGGGCCAGTTTTCACAAATGAAGTGGCAATTTAAGTCTCTCCTTTTACTTTTTAGTTGAATTATGAGCAGAGATGTTCAAATTGAACAGTGTGTGCAGAAAGCTAGAGCAGAGACTATTGAGAAGGCAGCTCTGCCCCCCAAGGATGGATTCCTATTAATTAGGATTCATTTGTGTATAAACTATTGAGGAAAGATAAAATGGCACTTTAAGTTAGATTCTTTTATCTACTTTAGTTACCTGTAAAAGGAAAAGGCTTATAGAATACTAACTTTTTAATGTTATTTTTATGATTTTTTAGATGAAACAGAAATGCTTAATTTGACATAGTTTGTTATTATTTCAAATGAACTTACTGGAATCAGTCTAAAGTTGCTGAATCACTATGTAGTGGTAACCAGGTTTTTTCTGAGATAAAGTTGTTTTAATAAATAAACTTTTATAGCTTTAGAGTCACCCTTACTTATAATGACTGATAATTTGTTTTCTTCCCTAGAAGGTGATTTGTCACATTATGTCTTACCATCATCATATCAATTTTCAACTCTAGTTGGCTATGACATTTTTATTAATAATTTTCATTCATTAGAAAGCAACAGTGAAATTAATGGCTTGAATAAGTAGTGAGTTTTTAATGAAATTGAAAAAATGACATCCATAGAAGCCTTTTCATTTTAATGTGGAAAATGAAGATCAGTCTCTAACCAATTACATTTTTAAGAGAACTTCAAAATATTTCCATAAAACTTGATGAATTTTATTACCTTCCAATATTACGAAACAGTGTTAAAAGTAACACAATAATGAAAGTGGGGAAATTTTACGTAGATAGTATACATTATAAACAAGATAATATATCTCTGATTAACTTATAACTTTTTTTTAAGTTTCATAGGAAATGTATTGACAGTTGGTTACTCCACAAGTGCAATGCATGCCCTGTTGATGGACAAGTTATATATAACCCTTTAATCTGGAAAGATAGAGCAGTGAATGGACATGCACATCAATCTGTTTCAAACACAAACATCATTCATCTGTCAAAACAGGAAGAACCAGAACTTTTTATTCCTGGTACTGGATTAGTATTAAAACAAAATGGACTTGGAATTTTACCTATCATACCTCAGCGTAATTCTGAAAAGTTGAATGCACCTCAAAGTCCAATAGATACTTATCAGAATATAACAATAGATGATCTGTATTCTGTCAAAGTAGATGATTCAAATTTAAGAAAATCAATCTATGAATATAAAATTAGCCAACATTTCCCCAACTATCTCCAAGATTTACCCACTGGATCCTTTGGAAAAATATCATCTCAAACTTTTTTTCCTTCTGTTGATCACAAGAATATTATATATCCAACTGGAGCGGAAAAGCCATGTATCAGTAAAAAACACCATGCCAGTCAAAGCCAGAAGATAAACAAAGACTGTAAACGTGTTAACCACAATTCAAAGAAGACTCTTGGTAATAAAATAAGAGAGGACAACACGAGACCAAATACTTTGCTTCCAGAAGATTTAAATCTTATTGTCAATTGGGGTACAGCTAAGCTTAGTTTGTCTAAGAGGTATAATAAGTGTATGGGGAAAATTAGACCAAAATGTAGTGATTTATCCAGAAGGCCTATATCTCACCCTTTAAGTACAAAAAGTACTGAGCTATCTTTAATATTGGAAGGAGTTCAGTTATAAAAATATATTTTATTAAAATCAGAAAATATTTGAATATTGAACATAAAATTTTTTTTGTAGAACATAAAAACACTATATACGCTTGACAAATATTCTCTGTTGTTATTTTGCCTACTTGTCTATGAATAATGACCTACAGCTAAAGGAAATGGTCTCATTCCTTATAAGACTTAAAGAATTAGGTATCTTAATGATTATGTTCAGTATGTTATGAATTATAAATAATTTTTAGAACTTTCACATATGACTTTACACTAATTAAAATAATTGTTTTTAATTAAGGAAATAGATTTTCCATGCCCTGAGTCACTATTTTCAAACATTTCACTTGATGACATGTAACATACAGGGATTCTTTCCAGGTATTTTTACATTTTCTTGCACTAATAATCACCACAAACCTATAGGAAAATCCAGATGGTGGTTTTCTTTTTTACTTTATTCCTTAAAGGAGGTTTCTTGTATAGGAAATGAAATAAAATATCCTTACAATGCTATAAGCTATGCCACATTTATAGTGGTTTTACTGGGGTTTTTTTTTCATCAAGAAATATATAAAATTCCCCCTTTTATTGAAGTATAGTTGATTTATAATATTGTGTTAGTTTCAGGTGTACAGCATAGTGATTCAATATTTTTGCAGATTATATTCCAGAATAGGTTGTTATAAGATAATGAGTATAATTCCCTGTGCTATTCCATTATAGATTATTACAAGATAATGGGTATAACTCCCAAGTATAACCTTGTTGCTTATCTATTTTATATATAGTAATTTGTATTTGTTAATCCTACATCCCTAATTTGTCCCTCCCTGCTTCCTCCCCACTTTGGTCACCACAGTTTGTTTTCTATATCTGTGAGTCTGTTTCTATTTTGTATATATATTCATTTTATTAGTTTTTAGATTCCACATATAAGTGATATCATGTAGTATTTCTCTTCTCTGCCTAACTTATTTCACTAAGCATAATATTCTCTAGGTCCATCCACATTGCTGCAAATGGCAGTATTTCATTCTTTTTTATGGCTGAGTAATATTGCATTATATATATATATATACACACATACACACACACACACACACACACACACACACACGCACACACACACACATACCACCTCTTATTTATCCAGTCATCTGTTGATGGGCACTTAGACTGCTTCCATGTCTTAGCTATTGTACATAGTGCTAGTCTGAACATTGGGAAGCATGTATCTTTTCAAATTAGTGTTTTAATTTTTTCTGGATATATACCTAAGAGTGGGATTGCTGGATCATATGGTAGTTCTATTTTTAGTTTTTTAAGGAATCTCTTCCACAGTGGCAGCACCAATTTACATTCCACCAAGTGTACAAGTGTTCCCTTTTCTCCACATCCTCTCCAACATTTGTTGTTTGTAGACTTTTTGATGACAGCCATTCTGAAAGGTCTGAGGTGATACCTAATTGTGGTTTTGATTTGTATTTCTCTAGTAATTAGCAATGTTGAGCATCTTTTCATGTGCCTGTTATCCATCCGTATGTCTTCTTTGGAAAACATGTCTATTCAAGTCTTCTGCAGATTTTCTGATTGGATTATTGTTTTGTTGATACTGAGTTGTATGAGCTACTTACATATTTGGATATTAACCCCTTGTTAGTCATATCATTTGCAAATATTTTCTCCCATTCCTTAGGTTGTCTTTTCGTTCAGTCAGTAGTTTTCTTTGCCATGCAAAAGCTTTTAAGTTTAGTTGGGTCACATTTGTTTGTTTGTTCTTGGCTTTTTTGGATTGATGAATTGAATTTTATTTTGTTGGAGTAAAAAACTTTACTTTGAGAGCATTTGTTTTTGTTCAACATGTATTTGTCAAGTTTTCTTTTAATGTAAGATGTTGGAGTAGAAGGACTTGAGCTCACCTCCTTCCATGAAAACAACAAAATCACAACTAACTGCTGAACAACCGAACAACCACGAATAAAAATGACTGGAACCTGCCAGAAAAGATGTTCTACATCCAAAGACAAAGAAGAAGCTACAACGAGACAGTAGGAGAGGCCCATTTGCAATAAAATCAAATCCCATACATGCTGGGTGGGCAATGCACAAACTGGAAAATAATTATATTGCAGAGGTTCTCCCACAGGAGTAAGAGTTCTGAGCCCCACATCAGGCTCCCCAGCCTGGGTGTCTGGCATTGGAAGGAGGAGGAGAATCCTGAGCATTGGGCTTTGAAGGCAAGTGGGGCTTGATCACAGGAACTCCACAGGACTGGGGGAAACAGAAACTCCATGCTTGGAGTGTGCACACAAGGACTTGTATGCACTGGGACCCAGAGAAAAAGCAGTGACTTCATAGGAGCCTGGGCCAGACCCACCTGCTGCTCTTGGAGGGTCTCCTGGGGAGGCAGGGGCAGCTATGGCTCATTGTGGGGACAAGGACACTGGTGGTGGAGGTACCAGGGAGTACTCATTGGCGTGAGCTCTCCTGGGGGCCACGATTTTGACACCAAGACCTGGCCCCACCCAATAGCCTGTAGGCTCCAGTGCTGGGACACTTCAGGCCAAACAACCAATAGGGTGGGAAAAGAGCCCCACCCTTCAGCAGACAGGCTGCCTAAAATCTTCCTGAGTCCACATCCATCTCTAAACACACCCCTTGACATGGCCCTGCCCACCAGAAGGATAAGACCCAGCTCCACCCATAAGGGGACAGATACCAGAAGCAAGAGGAGCTATAACCTCCGAAATGGAAACCACAATCACAGAAGGTTAGACAAAATGAGATGGCAGAGGAATATGTTCCAGATAAAGGAACAAGATAAAACCCCAAATGAACAAGTAATGAAGTAGAAATAGGCAATCTACCTGAAAAATAATTCAGAGTAATAATAGTAAATGATCAAAGATCTCAGAAAAAGAATGGAGTCATGGACCAAGAAAATACAAGAAATGTTTAACAAAGAGCTAGAACATATAAAGAACAAACAGAGATGAACAATATAATAATTAAAATGAAAAAATACAGTAAAAGGAATTAAAAGCAGAATAAATGAGGAAGAAGAACGGATAAGTGAGCTGGAAGACAGAATGGTAGAAATGACTGCCATGGAACAGAATAAAGAAAACAGAATAAAAAGAAATGAGGGCCGTTTAACAGACCTCTGGGACAACATTAAACGCACCAACATTTGCATTATAAGGGTTCCAGAAGGAGAAGAGAGAGAGAAAGGGCCTGAGAAAATATTCAAAGAGATAATAGCTGAAAACCTCCCTAACATGGGAAAGGAAACAGTCACTCAAGTCCAGGAAGTGCAGAGAGTCCCATACAGGATAAACCCAAGGAGGAACATGGTGAGACACATAGTAATCAAACTGACAAAAATTAAAGACAAAGAGAAAGGACTTTCCTGGTGGTGCAGTGGTTAAGAGTCTGCCTGCCAATGAAGGGGACATGGGTTCGATCCCGGTCCAAGAAAATCCCACAATGCCACGGAGCAACTAAGCCCATGCACCACAGCTACTGAGCTTGCGCTCTAGAGCCCACAAGCCATAACTACTGAGCCTGAATGCCACAACTACTGAAACTTGCACGCCTAGAGCCCATGCTCCACAACAAGAGAAGCCACTGCAATAAGAAGCCCACACACCGCAACAGAGTAGCCTCTGCTCGCTGAAACTAGAGAAAGCCCACACACAGCAACAAAGACCCAGTGCAGCCAAAAAATAAATAAATGAATGAATAAAATTTTTAAATGCCAATCAAAATATTTTTTTAAAAAAAGACAGAAAATATTAAAAGCAACAAGGGAAAAGCAACAAATAACATAAAAGGAAATCCCCATAACGTTATCAGCTGATTTTTCAGCAGAAACTCTGTAGACCAGAAGGGAGTGGCACAATATATTTAAAGTGATGAAACGGAAAAACCTACAACCAAGAATACTCTACCCAGCAAGGCTCTTGTTCAGGTTCAACAGAGAAATCAAAAGCTTTAAAGACAAGCAAAAGCTAAGAGAATTCAGCCCCACCAAACCAGCTTTACAACAAACGCTAAGGAAACTTCTCTAGGCAGAAAAGAAAAGCCCACAACTAGAAACAAAAAAATTACAAATGTGAAAGCTCACCAATAAAAGCAACCATACAGTAAAGGTAGGAAATCATCCACACACAAATATGATATCAAACCTAGCAATTGTGAGAAGAGGAGGGTACAAATGCAGAATATTAGAAATTCATTTGAAATTAAAAGACCAGCAACTTAAAATAATCTTGTATATATATAGACTGCTATATCAAAACCTCATGGTAACTGCAAACTGAAAATCTACAATTTATACACACCAAAAAAAGAAAAAGGAATCCAAACACAACCTATTTGTTTGTTTTTGCTTTTATTTCTTATGCCTTAGGAGACTGATCCAAGAAAAGTTTGCTACAATGTATGTCAAAGAATGTTCCACCTATGTTCTCTTCTAGGAGTTTTATGGTTTCACATCTTAAATTTAGGACTTTAAACCATTTTGAGCTTATTTGTGTATATGGTGTGAGGAAATATTCTAATCTCATTGTTTTACATGTAGCTGTCCAGTTTTCCCAGCATGACTTATTCAAGAAACTGTCTTTTCTCCACTGTATATTCTTGCCCCCTTTATCATAGATTAATTGACTGTAAATGCATGGATATATTTATGGGCTCTCCATTCTGTTCCAATGATCTGTGTGTCTGTTTTTATGCCAATATCATGCTGTTTTGATTGCTCTAGCTTTGTAGTATAGTCTGAAGTCTGGGCATTATGCCTCCAGCTTTGTTTTTTCAAAAGTTTATTCAAAGGTTTCTTTTATATGATTTTAAATAGTATTTTTTTTTACTTCCTGATATTTCATTATTAGTGTATAGAGATTTCTTGTATACTGCAACCTTGCTGAATTCATTTATTCTAATAGTTTGGGGTTGGAGAATTTAGGATTCTCTATATAGAGTATCATGTCATCTGCAAATAGTGACAGTTTTACTTCTTTCCAATTTGGATACCTTTTATTTCTTTTTCTTGTCTGACTGCTGTGACTAGGACTTCCAGTACTATGTTAAATAGAAGTGGTGAGAGTGGGCATCCTTGTCTTATTCCTGAATTTAGTGAGAACGTTTTCAGCTTTTCACCATTGAGCATTATGTTGGCTGTGGGTTTGTCCCAAATGGCCTTTATTATGTTGAGATATGTTCTCTCTATACCCACTTTGATGAGAGTTTTTATCATAAATGGATTTGAATTTTGTCAAATGCTTTTTCTTCATCTATTGAGATGATCATGTGACTTTTATCCTTTCTTTTGTTAATGTGGTGTGTCCACTTTGATTGATTTGAGTATGTTGAATCATCCTTGTGACACTGGAATAAATCCAAGTTGATCCTGGTGTATGATCCTATAGTTGAATTAAGTTTACTTATAGTTTGTTGAAGATTTTTGCATCCATATTCCTCAGAGACACTGGCCTGTAATTTTCTTTTTTTGTAGTGTCTTTGTCTGGTATCACGGTACTGGTGGTCTTGTAGAATGAATCCGGGAGTATTCCCCCCTCTACAGTTTTTTGGAATAGTTTGAGAAGGATAGGTATAAGCTATTCTTTATATGTTTGGTCAAATGCCTCTGTGGAGCTGTCCAGTCCTGGACTTTAGTTTTCTGGGATTTTTAAAAATTACAAATTCAATTTCACTTCTAGTGATTGGTCTGTTCAAATCGTCTTTTCTTCTAGACTCAGTCTTGGCAGGCTATCTTTTCCTAGAAATTTGTCTATTTCTTCTAGGTTGTTCAATTCATTGGCATATAACTGTTCATAGTATTCTTATGATTTTTTTGTATCTCTGTGGTATCAGTTATTACTGCTCCTCTTTCATTTCTTATTTTGTTTATTTGGGCCCTCTGTCTTCTTCATAAACCTGGTTAAAAGTTTATCAATTTTATTTTTTTTAAAAAGCAGCTTTTGGTTTCATTGATCTTTTCTGTTTTTTATCTCTATTTTATTTATTTCCTCTCTCATCTTTATTATTTCCTTCCTTCTGCTGACTTTGGGCTTTGTTTGTTCTTCTTTTTCCAATTCTTTTAGGTGGTAGAGTAGGTTGTTTATTTGATATTTTTCTTGTTTCTTGAGCATCACTATGAACTTGCCTCTTCTATGCTTTTGCTGCATCCCATAGATTTTGGAAAGTTATGTTTTCATTTTTATTTCTCTTGAGGTATTTTCTGATTCCCTTTTTGATTTCATTGTTGATCCATTGATTTTCTAGTAGCATGATGTTTAGTCTCCACTTTTCTGTTCTTTTCCCATTTTTCTTTCTGTAGTTGATTTCTAGTTCATACAGTTGTAGTTAAGAAAAATGCTTGATATAATTTCTATCCTCTTAAGTTTGTTGAGGATGGTTTTGTGACCTAGAATGTGGCTTATCCTGAAGAACATTCCATGTGCACTTGAAAAGAATGTGTATCCTAGTTTTTTGTTTGCTTGTTTGTTTGTGTGGATGTAATGTCCTGTAGATATCTATTAAGTTGAACTGGTCTATTGTGTCATCTAAGAACACTGTTCTCTTACTGATTTTCTGTCTGGATGATCTATTATTGATGTCAGTGGAGTATTAAATTAAGTCTCCCACCACTATTATTGTGTTATTATCAGTTTCTCCTTTTATGTCTGTTTGTATTTGCTTCATGTATTTAGGTGCTCCTGTGTTGGGTATGTGTATGTTAGTGAGTATAGTATCCTCTTCTTATATTGATCCCTTTATCATTATAGAATGCCCTTCTTTGTCTTTTGTTATAGCTTTCATTTTAAAGTCTATTTTGTCTGATATGAGTATTGCTACCCATGCTTTATTTTGTTGTTTCCACAGGTTTTTGATTGGTGGTTACCATGTTGTTCACATATGTTAACCCATAATTATATCAACTTGCTTTAAACTGATAATCATTTAAGTTCAAACACATTCTAAAAGATCTACATGTTTTACTCCCCTCCAGCACATTTTGTGTTTTTGATGTATCTTACATTTTCATGCTTATCCCTTTACTGTTTATTGTAGTTATAGTTGCTTTGCTATTTTTTTTTCTAATCTATGTACTGGCTTATTTAAGTGACCTCAATCCTTACTATGTATTTGCCTTTCCCATTAGAATTTTTCCCTTTCCTGTGGATTCTTACTTCTTTTCCATTTAGAGAAGACTCTTCAACATTTCTTTTAGCATAGGCTTAGTATTGCTGAATTCTTTTAGTTTTTGCTTCTCTGGGAAATTCTTTATCATTCCTTCTATTCTAAATGATAATTTTGTTGGGTAAAATATTCTAGGTTGCAGGGTTTTCCCTTTCAGGACTTTGAATATATCATGTCACTCCCTTCTGGCCTTTAAAGTTTCTACAGAGAAATCTGCTGATAGCCTTATGGGGTTCCCTTGTATATAGCTCTTTGTTTTTCTCTTGCTGCCTTTATCTTTAACTTTTGCCATTTTAATTACATGTCTTGGTGTGGGTCTGTTTAAGTTCATATTGTTTGGGACCCTCTGTACTTCCAGTACCTAGATATCTCTTTCCTTCTTTAGGTTTGGGAAGTTTTCAGCCACAATTTCTTCAAAAATATTTTTGATTCCCTTCTCTCTGTATTCTCCTTCTGGAACCCCTATATTGTGAATGTTGGCATGTTTTATGTTATTACATAAATCTTCTCTGTTTCTTGTGCTTTTTTTTCATTTGTATTTGTCTGCTGTTCTGATTGAGTGATTTCCATTATTCTATCTTCCAGATCACATGTGCATTCTTCTGTGTCATTTAGTCTGCTATTAATTGCTTCTAGAGTGCTTTCTATCTCAGAAATTGAATTATCTATTTTTAATTAGGTCTTCTTTATAGTCTCTTATTCCTTGTCAAAATGGTCTGTGCTTCGATTCTCTTTCTTAATTGTTGACATTTTTATTACCAAATTTTTAAACTCACTGTCTGGTAGGCTGATTATCTCTTTCATTATTTTTTTTTCAGAGTTTTTCTATTGCTCTTTCAATTGAAAAGGCAGGTAGTTCCTCTGCCTCTTCATTTTACTTAACTTTATCTGCCTTTATGAATTTAGGTGAAACAGTTATTTATTTTGGTCCTGAAAGAGTTTTTATGTGGTAGCATTCCTCTGTAGACTGCTTGTGATTAATGACATTGGTGTGAGGGTTGGATTTGACATGGATGCCAGCCATGTCGTTTCTCAAGGTGTACTGTCCACTATCACCTTGATAGGAGGTGTGGCTGGTGTTAGAGGAGCTGGAGTGTGTTCAGGGTCTCAGGAGGGACTTCCTCTCTGGTCAGTGACATTTGCCACCCTGTCAGAAGTGGGGTCTGCTCCCAAGTTGCTGGAATGGAAGCCCTGAGGGTCAGGCTTGAGCTGACTCTATTCCCTTTAAGTGTATGTTTTTCCTTCTCCCCACATTGGGACATTTGCTGGAAAGGAGGGGAGTGCTGAAACAAGTGGGGCTTGTGCACTACAGAGTTCCAATGTACTGCCTGTATAGGCATCTTCAGCTCCACTCAGATGCAGCCCAAAGTTGCATCTTTTCCCGTTGTTGTCATCTGACATCAAGTGTGAGGTTGCAGTGTAGAGTGGGTAGAGCCCAAGGATTTGCTCAGCTGAAGGTGGGATCATGGTGTGTTGGTCACAAGAGTTCAAGCAACCATGCTGCTTCAGAAGTCTGGGCTGCTTCTGAGGCACAGTCTGAGAAAGTGTCAACAATGGCCACAGCTGCCCCACCTGGACCACTCCCTGGGCCCCCAGGTTGCCTCTGCATCCCTAGATCAAGTCTTTTCTCAGGTCTGGCTGCCCTAGATCCAGTGCCAAGCTGTGCTGTGGAGTAAGTGGGGCCCGGGTATTTGCTCAGCTCAGATTGGGGAGTGCAGCAAAGTGGCAGCCACTAAGGCAGACCTCTCTCTGCCATATCTGGTGGCAAGCCAGCACTCACACACTTCTCACAAGTGGAGTCTAGACTTCTCCAGCCTTTCTCTCTGTCCCAGCGGTTCCCCAAGCAGCCGAGGGTGCTTTTCTCCTCAGCATAGGGCCCCAGGACTGGGATTTGACCCACTCACTCCCAGGGTGGGTGTCTACCCATGTGATCACCCTTTTCCTCTTAGTTCCCTTGCAGGGACACAAGTCCTGACCCAGTGCTTTTCTTCCCATCCTACACAATTATGTGGGAATCTTTCTTGCAACCTTGGATGTATAGGAGTTCTTTTGCCGGTTTCCAGTTAGTTTTCCATGAGAATTGTTCCACATGTAGATGTATTTTTGATGTGTTTGTCAGGGGAGGTGAGCTCCATGTCCTCTTACTCTACCGTCTTGATCCCCCCCCAAAAAAATTTCTTATTATACAATCACTATTGAAGGATCTGTTTTTTTTTTAACTGGCTCTATTTCCAAAATAATTAACCATTGTTTCAAAATGTTCATTTGAAAAATATAAGCCTTAGATTCTTACTTTTTCATTTTTAAATTTTGTGGCTCCGTAACTTTTTAATTTTATTATTTTTTTAAATTGATGATTTCATTGATTTTATTATCTATAGCAAAGGAAAAAAACCTTACATAATATTTGTCATGATGGTAATGGAATACATAGTTCTATGAAACAAATCTTGAAGAGATCAGAAAGGGAAAGTTCTTTGAAAACAGCATTTGAATTTAAAGAAATGATTGATTAAATTGAGGTTAATTACAAACAAAAAGTAATACTAAAATGTAGTTAGTCACAGTAACTAACTCTAATTAACAAGAGTTAATTAGAGCATGAGCAGAATTTTAAAAACAAATGGAAAGTTTGACTTGTTTCTGATATATAAAAGTAGGGCCAAAAATATACATTGTAAGAATTCTTTCTCACCACTGTCTCTTGAAGCCACTAGTGAGGCTACAGGGCAGTTGGCCCTCCATCCTCAATTTGTACCCACATATTCAGCCAAACCATCCAGAAACAAAGCCCAGATTTTTTCTCTGTCAGCTGGTCATAGATATTAGCCAAAGGAGGGGCACTGGTCCAACATTATCTAACATTGCTGGCTAAAATGGAGGTCTGGACCCTCTGTCATGCAGCTTGCCTTCTGATACTGCTCATGCCGTCTGGATGTACCACTTCCATCTTATGCTGGATTGCTGCTAGGCCTAACCAACTTTGTGACATGATGAATCTGACCCACCCCAGCTCATGATTGGCTTTTGTGGATACATGATCCATCTATTGGTATCTCATGGTCAGGGGCTCCATGTCTATCAGGGCATGCTGTGAGTTGTTTTCCAAAAGGCAAATTTCATGGCCTTGCTCCAAAAACCTCAGGAACCCACATATGATTCCCCCATGTGGGCTTGCCATAAGTTCCATAGCTCATCTGTATCATCACCAATACCTCTAACACCTCGAGACTGCGTGGCCTTAGCAGCAGAACTGCTTACATTATACTCTAGACCTGTAGCAGAAGTCCTTCCTGCTCTAGGTCCCACCAAAGCTGGTAGCCATTAGTGTCATCCAGCATATGGGCCACCAGCAGTATTCTCAGGTTTGGAATAGTGGAATATGCTGCCTCCATAACTCAAAGATACTGACCAGGTTAGTTAAGCTTCCTTTTTTGTTGTGCAAAGTGCAACACATGATAATTTGTCTTTTATTTTGGAGTGGATATCCTGGCATGCCTCTGTCCATAGGAACCCTAAATGAGAAGGCTTTGAATCTCTTTCAGTTTATCTCCCATCCTCTAGAACACATATATCTTACCAAGGAGCATGATAGCAACATCTTGCTTATCTTCCCCAATTAATGTAATGGCATCGATGTAGTGAATCAACTAGTAATGTTCTGCAGGATGTTCAAATGGTGCAGAAGGCAGGAGAACTAACATAGCCCTAGAGCAAAAGAAGAAATGTATATTATTACCTATTCCATGTGAATGAGAAGTCCTTCTGATCCTTTTTTCTCTCTGGAAGAGAAAGGATGCATTCACCATATCAATGTCTTTATATCATGAACCTGAGGACATATTGATCTTCTCTACCAAAAATATCACATCTTGGCATGGCCATGCAATTGGGATTATGACTTTGTTGAGTTTGCGGTGGCCTGCTGTCATCTTTCCAAGATTCTTCCAGTTTTGGCAAGGGTCATAATGGTGAATTAAATGGAAATTTGATAGGGACCAACACCCCTGCATCCTCTAGATTCTTAAGGTTGACACTAATTTCCACCATCCCCCTTGGGATGTAACATTGTTTTTGTTTTATTATCTCAGCTGAGTTTGGGGAGCAGTTTTAGAAGCCTCTGCTTGGGTGTAATTATCCTTATCCCATAGACCAAGAACTCAAAGTGGAGCTTGTGCTAATTATTTAGTATGTTATTCTCAATTATACTGTCAGGGACTGAGGAAAATAACTGCTGGATAGATCTGAAGAAATAATGGACCCATCACAAGCCAGATGTTTTTCAGGACTCAATTAATTACCTGACCCCCATGTGCCCTCACTCTAATAGAAGGACCATAATAGGGCTTCAAGCTTCCGGGTATCACTGTCAGTTCAGACTGTGTCCAACAGTTCTTGAAATATTGGCTATTCCCCTTTCTGCAACATATAGTACTGAAGTGACCAGCTCATCCCAGCTTGCTCAGGACTTTTCCCAATTAAAAAAAAAAAAAATGTTCAATGTCCCAAGAAACCCCTGAATTCTGGGAAATCTGTGATTGTTAGCCACTCTAACAGTCACCCAAGTAAACAATTTGGGGGCAATAGTGGGGAAATCATTACTTAGCATATTTTCTGTGCTATTGCAATTTCCTTCCTATTAGGGACTTGGCCTCCTCTTCAGTAGAGGGGTTCTGCGTCTGAAAACAACCTCAGATTCAGAAACTTGGCACTAGATTGTAACTTGTAATTAAGGCAATTGCCCTTGGCCTCCTGGTCATCTGTTCTTCATTTCTTATGATACTGCAAGCTGATTAGGATACCTTTGTTGGATTCCCATCTATTTTGCCCCTAGTGACAAAACAGACATTTAATCTGATTAACCATCTCCAACTATTGTGTCAGGCCTCCTGGCTGCTACTTTGATGCTACCAGTTATTACAATATTTTTATCAACCTGGATTTTGGCAGTTAAGTGCTACCACCTGGCCTTTATTTGGATCCAATCATCCCCATTGGTATAAGTGATCCTAATAGTAGGAGCCTATCCTACCATCAGCCTTGGGTTATAGAAGAGAACCACCACTGAACTCTTAGTGATCCTAGTGCCCCACACCAACACATTATTTATGGCTTTGGTAAATAATGTATTGCCTTCCCATAGAACATAACCATCTGGTAGGGTTCCTAGACTTACAAAGTATATTCATTCCAGCATGCTGGCTTCCATGGGTTTTTTAATCCCCTATTCTATTGTCTACTACGGCATTCTGGCATAGCAACTTCAATTAGCTTTAGCCATTGCTTTTTCTAGGCCTCTCGGAGTCATCTCAGTAGTGAGTATGCACCATCAGCTGGAGTCCTCACCAAACTGTTCAATCCAATATCAGTAGAAAGCTCCTAAGTAAATAAGCTCTCTTGACCAATCTTATTGTCTAGTCCACTTAACTAAGCACTCTTAGAATTCAGACCCACAGGTTCTCCTCCAGCACCTGACAATACACAATGGCTAAATTTTGTTTCTTCTTTAGGTTATTAGGTATAATTAACACCAGTGTATCAATGGCTGAGTTATGCTATGACTTAACCCTAATTATATACACTAACGGCCATAACAGAAGGTAAAGGCAAATCCTGAAAGGCAGGAGGCACATGATATTTCTTGGGGAGAGAACTCTGCTTTGCCTTCAAGCAAGGGGGGGTGGGGCAGGCTAGCCCTCAAGACAAAGGAAGGAAGGGTGGCTCACTTCTGCATTACAGAGTTCAGAAGAGTCTGCAGGTTCAAAATGTTCAGGATCATCCACCCAGATGTTCTCTTTCCAAATGTCAGGATCCCATTTTATCCCAGCCAAGCCCTGATCTTGTCATAACCAACCTGCCTTGATTGGACATTTAATCTTATCTGAAGCTCTACCACTCCATTAACTCCTGGTCTTCAGCTTCTTCTGCCTTCCTGCTGCAGGAGACTGTTTTTGTAAGCTATCAGGAAGGTTACTGCGTTGACTTTCACACTTGGTGATCAATTGCCCACACCTTTCCACGATCTTTTTCTAGGGTATCAATGGGCTTAACAATAGACATTCATTCCCATTATTTTTAAAGTTTGTTTCCCAGTTCTTCTCAGAGGTCTGATACTTTACACAAGCTAATGCATACTCCCCTCCCCCAGTGGTATACATCATAATTCACCAATGGAGAGAGTTTTAATAACTGGACATCCACCTTATGTCCGGATATGTCTGTGTTCCCCTTACCAATGACAGGTTCCTCATCCCCAGCTGGGTTGAAAGTGATCTTACTCCCAACCCTCATCTTATCATCTGTTTTCAGACACCTCCCATTACCAACTGGCATAAGTTATTTCTTCCAAAAACAGATGCTTAAATAGAATTTGATGTACAAGCTATTTATTAAGCATTAACACCTGTGGGAAGGAGGCGCCTGATTCTGTTTTTATTTAAAACGTTGTTTTGTTCATGATCTTTCTTCACCCTAGTCCCTTCCCTGGGGAAAGAAAACCAGATTTGTTGGAGAAAGAAGTAGAACTGTAAAGCCTTGGTCATACTCCTGCGACAATCAATCATGGGATGTTGCCATAGCAGGAAGGGTGTGATCTTGGCCTAGGTAATACTCTGCAGCTGAGGCAGATTCGGGAGATGCTGACAGCTGCAGGCTGTCTTCTAACTGCAATCCCAGCAGCCCAGGCAACAAGTCCTTCCGGGAAGGCCGATTTGTGGGCAGTGCATCTCCTGTTTACTGTAAGTATAGATGGAGAAATTACTGAATTAAAGAAACATTTAGAGGTTGTTGGCAAGGGAAAGGAGGAAAAAGAAGTCTAAAATAATTCTTTTTGTGGTAGATATTACTCATGCTCATCAATATCTGGTTCCTTTCTGGGCCTTTGGGAAACCACACTCCCCAGCCCCATTGTAGTCAGGTAGAGCTCTGTGACTAGCTCAGGACGAATGAAATGTGAGAAAAGCTGAAGTACATCACTGCCAACCAGAGACAGTCTCACCATCCAGTCTCTCTTCCCCAGCTACGGTATTTGGGAAGCCACATATTCCATGTGGTACAGCAACGAAAGAGTGGATCCTCCAGCAGCCTGCGTCCTTGAGGTAAGCACTTAAATGTAAGTTTGGAGCTCAGAAGAGGTCTGGGTTGAGATTTTAAATTTAGGCGTTATAGGCATGTAGACGAAAATTGTAAATTGTGTGACATCTAGTGTGTCAGAATCAGCTATCAGCTAAGGAGTGAATACAGAGTAAACAGAGGGCATTGGACAGAGTTCTAGAGAGCTCCAACATTTAAAACTCAGGAGAAGGGCTTCCCTGGTGGCGCAGTGTTTGAGAGTCCACCTCCCGATGCAGGGGACGCGGGTTCGTGCCCCGGTCTGGGAAGATCCCACATGCCGTGGAGCGGCTGGGCCCGTGAGCCATGGCCGCTGAGCCTGCACATCCGGAGCCTGTGCTCCGCAACGGGAGAGGCCACAGCAGTGAGAGGCCCGCGTACCACAAAAAAAAAAAAAGAAAAAAACTCAGGAGAAGACTGTAGCAAAGGAGGCTGAGAAAGAGTGAGAAATACTTTAATCTGGGATCTAATATAACTATTCTACTATTTTCATAACACTTTTGAAGGCTATATGACATTACTTAATCTCTCCTCCCTTAAAATATAAGGTACTTAGGGGCAAGGGCCTGGTTGTTTTCGCTGTTAACATGCTCAACATACATGCTTGACATACATGGATATTCTATAATATTTGTTGAACTATTGAATTATAAAGAAAAATGGCCAGATAAGAAGTGGAGGGGAAAGTAAAAATATATGGTATTAGAAAACCAAAGAAAGAAAGTGTAGTCAGCTAGCAGGGACTGGTCAATAAGAACAGCACTGAGGGATGCAGTTTTGCTTTAGCCATTAAGAGGGCATTTCTGATCCTGGCTAGGAGACTTTTAGTGGAGTGGTGGGAGCAAAGTCCAGGCTGGGTTGGGGTGAAGACAGAATGGCAGGTGTGGACACAGAACAGGATGTATAGATAACTATCATTATGAATAAAGGGATAAAAGTAACTGGAAGAGGGTGTTTGTTTCAGGGGTTTTTTAAAACTAAGACTCAAACGTTTGAGTCACTGAAGATACAGCTGGTGATAATTGATACTAATGAGGATCTAGAGCACAGGTGCTGGGGTAGCCTATGGTAGGATGCAGGAACGTATCCCCTATAACAGAAGGAAGATGGGGGGCAGGGGGAGGGTATTACAGATGTAGGCAGGTTTGGATATTTGCTGGCAGGAGGTGGTAAAGTTGTAATCTAGGTCAACAGAGAGTGAGTAAAGAATGAAGAGGTTCACAGTCATCGAAAAAGATTAAAGAACCTTTTACTTTCCTCAGAGAAATAGAAAGTGAACTGACTACTGACCCATGACAGAAATTCACGCGATTTTAAAGTCCTTTTAAGTTTGTTGGCTATGAATTTATATAGTTACCAATCCGACTTCCTTGCAAGACTTTTAGCTGCCGAAACAATCTTTGTGCAAGCACAGAGAAGTTGAAGAGTTGGAGTCACTCACAGTTGCAGTTTTGGTAGGCAGTTGGAATTAAAGGAAAATGGACAAGAAAGTTTGGGGCCTCAACAAGGGAGTGATTGAAGAGAGAGACTCAAAATCTAAACTGGATTAGAAGAGAACCCAGAAGAAGACTGACCCATAGGTAAAATAAATGAGCAAATGAATCAGAGGACAAAGATTGGTCAAAAAAGAGTGCTTAGGCAGGCAAGCTGCAAAAATAGGAAGTTTGGATCAGAGAAGGTAATGCCTGAAGAAGAGGTTTCAGAGGTGGGGCAGGTTTGAGTGAGGTCCCAGGTGTGGCCATGGGTTGGGGGAGGTAACAGAGAGAGGGCTGCAGGGGTGAAAACACAAAGGAAACTGAGCAGCAATGGCGATAACTGGGTCAGCCTCTTGGACATTACATCCTTCTTGATAACAGGAGTTAGGGAGGAAAGAAAGTTTGTAAACAAGTTGCCAAAAATCCTCAGTGATGGAATGTCTATAATGTCTACAGATGAGGGGATATAAAGGGAGAGCAAAAAATGGTAAACCCCTCAAAGGAACTGGCTTTTTTTCTTTTCTTTTTCTTTTTTTTTTTTTTTTTGCGGTACGCGGGGCTCTCACTGTTGTGGCCCCTCCCGTTGCGGAGCACAGGCTCCGGACGCGCAGGCTCAGCGGCCATGGCTCACGGGCCCAGCCGCTCCGCGGCATGTGGGATCTTCCCGGACCGGGGCACGAACCCGTGTCCCCTGCATCGGCAGGCGGACTCTCAACCACTGAGCCACCAGGGAAGCCCAGAACTGGCATTTTTATAAGAATGTCTGGAGCTGTGATCTGAAATAAGAGGAAAGAAGATGGGACTTAACTTGAGAAGTGACAGAGAAATGGGAATTTGAGGCAGAGAGAACAGGTCATTTCAATGATTATTAAGAGTTTTAGCCCCTGCTGGGTTGTGGCTAGGTGGAGAGATCCACAGGTGGGTGTGAGCTTTAGCACTGTATGCTCCTGACCCTCAGTCTGTCGGCAGCAAATATGAGGCCCAATTGTGTTGCCAAGTGTTACGGCAGAAAAACAGAGAGAGAGACAGCAGGAGCCTAAGTGAACAGGAGGCTGGTGGTCAGCAGAGCTGAGCAACGGTAAAAAGGTCCAAGAGGGGATCACAGTAGGAGACTTGGGTGAAAGAAGACTGGAGGCCAGCGTCTGGCTCAAACCCTTTTCTGTGGTCTCCTGATTTCCCTTAGCCTTTCGCCAGAGTCACAAAGTTTAAGAGCTGAAAGAATTTTGGGAAATCCTGTTTTCTTTATGAGGAAAATGAAGTTTAAAGGGCTTTAATATTTTACCCAAGTAGCCAAAACTATACCCCAAAAATCCACATTTCCTTGCTCCTAGTTTGACGTTCTCTCTCTCTCAACTTTTTCCTTCTCCCTCTTTCAATCTCTCTCAGCTTTAAATTGAGGGAGTGTTGTATTATCCCATTTTAAACTAATCTTTCTTATTATGGCTAGATAATGTTTTCTGGAGTTTGTAAAGGCAAAATTTTGCTCTTAACAGTGGTGTGTAGTTAACTTTTATAGAGTCAGTTTTATAGTGAATAAATACCTTCATTATCATGATTAGTATACATATATATGCTTGTACATATGGTAATAAATATTTTATTCAAATAAGCCATTATAATGAAATATTCAGTGACATGATTGCAGGAACATTTCAAAAAAGCAATTAGAGGATTCAAAACTGAGGGAAATGCTTTTTTCTAAGTGATGAGTACTGTGAAACAAGTTCTTTTAATGTGCTCTTTAAAGAAGATGACCAATTTCTTTTAAGTTAAAATGTCATTATTATTTGGTGAGTGACTGATCTCCCTGGAGTAGAGGAAGCATTCTCAAATTTGAGTAGAAAACACTGATTCATCTAAAAGACAATTTGGCCTACCACAGAGGTTTAAATCACTGAAAAGGCTCTCGTGTTTAAAAGCTGGATTTCAGTTTCTAAATAAATTATACTGTTTTGCGGCCATCTGCTTCATAATTAAAATACATTTCCAAAATGTATGCTTGTTCAAACATTAAAATCCTCAGAATAAGGACTAGAAGATGTAATACTAAGGATGAAATTGTGCTTCAGATACAACTTTAATTTAGTAGTTATGTACTAGTATATTATTCTTATAGTATAAAGGAGCAAGATAAGAAAGAAAATGTAAATTTTTTAAAGTAGTTGCTTTTATTTGAAAAATGTCAACCATGGACTAGAGGTATGTTTCAATGATATTTCAGTAATATCTGAGTAAAACAATCAAAGTATACTAATAAAAATTCCTCTCTCCAAAAAAAGTACTACTATATGAGTTATAAATTTAGGAGAAACATGTTCAAGCTAGAAGTAATAACATATGTTCCTTTTACACCTTATAAAAACACTAGACTATAAGAGTTAATTTTCCAAAAATTTACATGCCTGTCACTGGTTAATTAAAACAGAAATAATTTACTTATTAGTTTTTTCTCATTATGAATAATTAATAACTTTAAAATGCTAAAATTCTAAATGTTCATTACAGAAGAAAAATAGAATAAGAATCTAATAGTCAAAGTTTTCAAACACAAAATTTCAAAAATCAGTTATTTTGAACAAAAGAAGATTATTAAAATGACTAGATGCTGATTATTTCAATTTGTAGTACTAATTATATAATTACTTTAAAATAAAATAATAAAACCATTATAAATACGACACAGATTTTGAAAATAAAATATGGAAACAGCACTAATTTGTATACTTTTGTTTATAAGAAAACTTTCAAAAAATGTAATTTAAAAACTCGCAGTTCCTGATTTTACTGTACACTGTAGACTGCTAAGGGATCGTGCGTAAAAAAGAAAACAAAAAAAATAATATCATAATTCTCAAATGTAATATTTTTAACCTTTCATTGATTATTTTGGCAATAGGGAGTTTTAAAATGTATTATTTTTTTGAAATATAGTCGATTGATTTACAATATTAGTTTCAGATGTACAACAAAGTGATTCAATATTTTTATAGATTATAAACCTTTTAAAGTTATTATAAAATATTGGCTATGTTCCCTGTGCTATACAATATATCCTTGTAGCTTATTTATTTTATACATAGTAATTTGTACTTCTTAATCCTCTACCCTTATCATGCCTGTCCCCTGCTTTCCTCTCCCCACTGGTAACTACTAGTTTATTCTCTATATCTGTGAGTTTTTTTCTGTTTTGTTATATTCATTCATTTGTTTTGTTTTTTAGATTCCACATATAAGTGATAACATACAGTATTTTTTTTGTCTTTCTCTGTCTGACATATTTCACTAAGTGTAATACCCTCCAGGTATTATGTGGACGGCCACATTGTTGCAAATGGCAAAATTTCATTCTTTTTTATGGCTAAGTTGTATTCTGTTGTGTACATGTGTTATGTGCCATGTGGTATGTGTATCTTTATCCATTTATCTGTTGGACACTGAGGTTGTTTCCATATCTTAGCTTGGCTATTGTAAATAATGCTGCTACGAATATTGAGATGTATGTATCTTTTCAAATTAGTGTTTTCATTTTATTCAGGTGTATATCCAGGAGTGAAATCCAGGAGTGAAACAAAAACAAACCTATTTTTAGGTTTCTGAGGAATATCCGTAATGTTTTCTACACTGGCTGTACCAATTTATATTCCCACCAACAGTGTACTAGGGTTCCCTTTTCTCCACATCCTTGCCAACATTCATTATTTGTGTTCCTCTTGATGATAGCCATTCTGATAAGTGTGAAGTGATATTTCATTGTGGTTTGATTTGAATTTCTCTGATGATTAGCAGTGTTGAGCATTTTTCATGTGCCTTTTAGCCATCTGTATGTCTTCTTTGGAAAAATGTCTAGTCAGGTCTTCTGCCCATTTTTTGATTGTTTGTTTATTTGATATTGAGTTGTGTGAGTTGTTTATATATCAAGGATATTAACACTATATTAGTTATATCATTTGCAAATCTTTTCTCCCATTCAGTAGGTTGTCTTTTCATTTTGTTGAGGGTTCCCTTTGCCATGCAAGCTTTTTTCAAAATTTTTATTGAAATATAGTTGATTTACAATGTTGTATTAGTTTCAAGTGTACAGTAAAGTGATCCAGTTATACAAATATATATTAATATGTACTTTTTTACATTCTCTTTCATTATAGTTTGTTACAAGATATTGAATATAGTTCCCTGTGCTATACAGTAGGTCCTTTGTTGATTATCCATTTTATAGATAGTGTGTATATTTTAATCCCAAACTCCTAATTTAACACCCCATTTTTGTAACCATAAGTTTGTTTTCTATGTCTGTGAGTTCTTCACAACTATATGATTTATAATCTATCATTTTATAATCTGACCTTAAACTACTTGTTCTGCCTACATTCCCATCACTCATTTTCTCAATCAGCCTTTATTCCACTCCTGTTTAACATCTTATTATTTCCAAATATTCATTGTTCATGTTTTAGCATGTGCTACTCTCCAGGGTTTTCACTGCCCCTTTGTTTTGTGTGTATATTTTAATCCCAAACTCCTAATTTAACACTTTCTACCTCCCCTTTGGTAACCACAGTTTGTTTCTGTCTGTGAGTCTATTTCTGTTTCGTAAATAAGTTCATTTGTATCCTTTTTTTAGATTCCACATATAAGTGATATCATATGATATTTGTTTTTCTCTGTCTGGCTTACTTCACTTAGTGTGATAATCTCTAGGTCCATCCGTGTTGCTGCAAATGGCATAATTTCATTCCTTTTTATGGCTGAGTAATATTCCACTGTATATATATACCACATCTCCTTTATCCATTCATCTGTCAATGAACACTTATGTTGCTTCTGTGTCTTGCCTATTGTAAATAGTGTTGCTATGAACATTGGGGTGCATGTATCTTTTCAAATTATGGTTTCCTCCTGATATATGCCCAGGAGTGGGATTGCTAGATCATATGGTAGCTCTATTTTGACTTTTTTAAGGAACATCCATATGGTTCTCCATAGTGGCTGCACCAATGTACATTCCCACCAAGAGTGTAGGGGGGTTCCTTTTTCTCTGCACCCTCTCCAGCACCTACTGTTTGTAGACTTTTTGATGATGGCCATCCTGTCTGGTGTAAGGTGATACCTCATTATAGTTTTTTGTTTTGTTTTAATTTTTATTTATTTTTGTCTGTGTTGGGTCTTCATTGCTGCACGCAGGCTTTCTCTAGTTGCGGCGAGCAAGGGCTACTCTTCATTGCCATGTGCAGGCTTCTCATTGAAGTGGCTTCTCTTGTTGCAGAGCATGGGCTCTAGGCATGCAAGCTTCAGTAGTTGTGGCTCATGGGCTCTAGAGTTCAGGCTCAGTAGTTGTGGCACACAGACCTAGTTGCTCTGCGACACGTGGGATCTTCCCAGACCAGGGATCAAACCCATGTTCCCTGCCTTGGCAGGCAGATTCCTATCCACTGCGCCACCAGGGAAGCCCCTCATTATAGTTTTGATTTGCGTTTCTCTAATAATTAATGATGATGAGCATATTTTCATGTGCTTTTGGCCATCTGTATGTCTTCTTTGGAGAAATGTCTTTTTAGATCTTCTCCCCATTTTTTGACTGGGTTGTTTTTTCTTTTTTATACTGAGCTGTATGAGCTGTTTGCATATTTTGGAGATCAACCCCTTGTTAGTTGCATTGTTTGCAAATATTTTCTCCCATTCTGTAGGGTGTCTTTTTGTTTATGGTTCCCTTTACTGTGCAAAAGCTTTTAAGTTTAATTAGATCCCATTTGTTTATTTTTGCTTTTGTTTCCTTTGCCTCAGGATACAGGTCCAAAAAAAAAAATTGCTGCAATTTATGTCAAAGAGTGTTCTGCCTATGTTTTCTTCTAGGAGTTTTATGGTTTCCGATCTTATGTTTAGGCCTTTAATTCATTTTGAGTTTATTTTTGTATATGATTGAGCAAATATTCTAACTTCATTCTTTTACATGCAGCTTTCCAGTTTTCCCAGCACCACTTGTTGAAGAGACTGTCTTTGCTCCATTGTATATTCTTGACTCCTTTTTCATAGATTAATTCACCATAAGTACCTGGGGTTATTTCTGAGATGTCTTTTCTGTTCCACTGACCTATGTGTCTGTTTTTGTGCCAGTACCATGCTGATTTGGTTACTGTAGCTTTGTAGTATAGTCTGAAGTCAGGAAGCATGATACCTCCAGCTTTGTTCTTTTTTCTCAAGATTGCTTTGGCAATTTGGGGTATTTTGTGGTTTCATATAAATTTTAGAATTGTTTGTTCTATTTCTGTTAAAAATGTCTTGGGTATTTTGATAGGGATTGATTGCATTACATCTATAGATTGCTTTGGGTAGTATGGACATTTTAGCAATATTAATTCTTCAAATCCATAAACACAGGATATCTTTTCATTTCTTTGTATCATCTTCAATTTCCTTCACCAGTGTTTTATAGTTTTCAGAATATAAGCCCTTCACCTCCTTGATTAAGTTTATTACCAGATATTTTATTCTTTTTGATGCAATTTTAAACAGGATTGTTTTCTTGTTTTCTCTTTCTGATATTTCATTATTAGTGTATAGAAAAGCAACACATTTCTGTATATTAATTTTGTATCCTGAAACTTTACTGAGTTCATTTATTAATTCTAATAGTTTTGAGGTGGAGACTTTAGAGTTTTCTATATATAGTATCATGTTATTGGCAAATAGTGACAATTTTACTTCTTCCCTTCCAATTTAGATGCCTTTTATTTCTTTTTCTTTTCTGATTGCTGTGACTGGGACTTCCGATACTATGTTAAATAGAAGTGGTGAGAGTGGTTATCCTTGCTTTTTCCTGATTTAAGAGGAAAAGCTTTCAGCTTTTTACCATTGAGTATGATGTTAGCTGTGAGTTTGCCATACATGGCCTTTATCATGTTGAGATATGTTCCCTCTATACCCACTTTGATGAGAGTTTTTATCATGAATAGATGTTGAATTTTGTCAAAAGCTTTTTCTTCATCTATTGAGGGGATCATGTGATCTTCATCATTCCTTTTGTTAATGCAGTGTATCACATTGATTGATTTAAGTATACTGAACTATCCTTGCATCCCTGAGATAAATCCCGCTTGAATATAGTGTATGATCCTTTTTATATATTGTTGAATTAGGCTTACTAATATTTTGTTGAGGATTTTTTGCATCTAAATTCATCAGAGATATTGGCCTATAATTATTTTTTGTAGTGTCTTTGTCTAGTTTTGGTAACAGGGTAATTGTGGCCTCATAGAATGAATTTGGGAGTCTTCCCTCCTCTTCAGTTGTTTAGAATAGTATGAGAAGGGTAAGTATAAGCTCTTCTTTATATGTTTTGTAGAATTCACCTGTGAATCCATCCAGTCCAGGCCTTTTGTTTACTGGGAAATTTTTTATTACTAATTCAATTTCACTACTAGTGATTGGTCTGTTCATATTATCTGTTTCTTCCTGATTCATTCTTGAAAGGTTGTATATTCTAGAAACTTGTTCATGTCTTCTAGTCTGTCCAGTTTGTTGGCATATAACTGTTTGTTTTATTCTCTTATGATTTTTTGTATCTCTGTGATATAAGTTGTTATTTCTCCTCCTTCATTTCTTATTTTGTTTATTTTGGGCCTCTCTTTTCTTCTTGATGATCCTGGTTAAAGGCTTATCAGTTTTGTTTATCCTTTCAAAAGTCAGCTCTTGGTTTCATTGATCTTTTCTATTGTTGGTTTTTTTTGGGGGGGTACCTATTTTGTTCATTTCCTCTTTAATCTTTATCATTTCCTTCCTTCTGCTGACTTTGGGCTTTGTTTATTCTTTTTCTAATTCCTTTAGATTATATGTTAGGTTGTTTATTTGACATTTTTCTTGTTTCTTGAGAAAGGCCTGTATCATTGTAAACTTCCCTCTTAGAACTGATTTTTTTCACATACCATAGATTTTGGAAAGTTGTGTTTTTATTTTCATTGTCTCAAGTTATTTTTTGATTTCTTTATTAACCCATCAGTTTTTTAGTGGCATATTGTTTAGTCTCAACATGTTTGTGTTTTTCCCACTTATTTTTGTAATTGATTTCTAGTTTCATACCATTGTGGGTTAAAAAAAACGCTTGATATAATTTCTATCCTCTTAAATTTATTGAGACTTGTTTTGTGGCCTAGCATGTGATCTGTCCTGCAGAATGTTCCATGTGCACTTGAAAAGAGTGTGTATTCTGTTGTTTTGGCGTGGGATGTCATGTAGATATCTTTAAGTCCAACTGGTTTAATGTGTCATTTAAGACTACTGTTTCCTTGAATGTAAATTGATGCAGACACTATGGAGAACAATATGGAGGTTCCTTAAAAAAACTAAAAATAGAATTACCATATGATCCAGCAACCCCACTACTGGGCATATATCCAGAGAAAACCATAATTCAAAAAGACACGTGCACTCCAATATTCATTGCAGCACTATTTACAATAGCTAGGTCATGGAAGCCATCTAAATGCCCATTGACAGAGGAATGGATAAAGAAGATGTGGAACATATATACAATGGAATATTACTCAGCCATAAAAAGGAACAAAACTGGGTCATTTGTAGAGACATGGATGGACCTAGAGACTGTCATACAGAGTGAAGTAAGTCAGAAAGAGAAAAATGAATATCATATATTAATGCATATATGTGGAATCTAGAAAAATGGTACAGATGAACTGGTTTGCAAGGCAGAAATAGAGACACAAATGTAGAGAACAAACATATGGACACTAAGGGGGGAAAGCGGGGGGGTGGTGTGGTGGGATGAATTGGGAGATTGGGATTGACATATATACATTAATAAGTATAAAAGAGATAACTAATAAGAACCTGCTGTATAAAAAATTAAATTTAAAAAAAAGACTACTGTTTCCTTGTTGATTTTCTGGCTGGATGATCTGTCCATTGATGTCAGTGGGATGTTAAAGTTTCCTATATTGTTATATTATTGTCAGTTTCTCCCTTTATGTCTGTTAATATTTGCTTTATATATTTAAGTTCTCCTATATTAGGTGCATATATATTAACGAGTGTTATATCTTTTTCTTGTTTTGATCGCTTTATCATTACAGAGTGCCCTTCTTTGTCTTTTTGTATAACCTTTATTTTAAAGTATGTTTTGTCTAATATGAATATTGCTATCCCTGCTTTCTTATTGTTTTCATTTGCATAAAATATTTTTCCATCCCCTCACTTTTGTGTGTCTTTCTCTCTGAAATGAATCTCTTGTAAGCAGCATATAGGGTCTTGTTTTTTTTGTCTAATCAGCTACTCTATGTCTTTTGATTGAAGCATTTAGTCCATTGACATTTAAAATAATTAATGATAGCTTTATACTTACTGCCATTTTGTTACTCATTCTCTTGTTTTTGTAATTCTTCTCTGTTCTTTCCTTCTTCTTTTAGTTTCTTCCCTTGTGGTTTGATTGTTTTCTTTAGTGGTATGCTTCTGTTCCTTTCTCTCTAGTTTTTGTATATCTATTTTAAGTTTTTGATGTGGTTAATGTGGGGTTTATATATTTTGACATAAAACTATATTTGTGGGCTTCCCTGGTGGCGCAGTGCTTGAGAGTCTGTCTGCCAATGCAGGGGACACGGGTTCATGCCCCGGTCCGGGAAGATTCCACATGCGGCAGAGTGGCTGGGCCCGTGAGCCATGGTCCCTGAGCCTGCGCATCCAGAGCCTGTGCTCTGCAACGGGAGAGGCCACAACAGTGAGGGGCCCACGTACCGCAAAAAAAAAAAAAAAAAAAAAAAAATTTGTTTTAAACTGGTAGTCATTTAACTTCAAGCATATTCTAAAAGATCTACATGTTTTTACTCCCTTCCCCCACGTTTTGTGGTTTTTATGTCATATTTTACAGCTTCAACTTTGTCCCTTCACTGTTTATTGTAGTTATAGTTGATTTTCAATTTTTTTGTTTTTTAATCCTTATATTAGCTTATTTAAGTAGTTGATCACAGCCTTTACTGTATATTTGCCTTTTCTAGAGGGATTTTTACCCCTTATATAGATTCTTACTTCTTGTTGTAGCCTTTTCTTTTCCACTTAGATAAAACCCTTTAACCTTTCTTTTAGAGTCTGTTTTCTATTGATAAACTCTTAGTTTTCTCTTGTCTGAGAAGTTTTTTATCTCTCCTTCAATTCTGAATGATAATCTTGCCAGGTGAGTATTCTAGGTTGTAATATTTTCCCCTTTTCACTTTAAATATATCATACCACTCCCTTCTGGCCTTCAAAATTTCTGCAGAAAATCAGCCGATACCTTCTTGGGGTTCCCTTGTATGTGACTCATTGTATTTCTCTTGCTGCCTTTACAATTCTCTCTTTAAGTTAGCCATTTTAATTATGAAAGGTCTTGGTATGGGTTTCTTTGGGTTCATCTTGTTTGGGTCTCTCTCTGCTTCCTGTACCTGGATATCTGTTTCCTTCTTCAGGTTCAGGAACGTTTCAATCATAATTTTATCATATATGTTTTCAACCCCTTTCTCTCTCTCTTCTCCTGGAACTCTTGTAATGCAAGTGTTGGTATGCTTGATATCCCTTGAACTGTTCTCATTTTTTTTAAATTTGTTTTACTTTTTGCTATTCTGACTGGGTGATTTCCACTATTCTATCTTCCAGATCACTTATGTGCTTTTTTGTATCACCTAGTCTGCTGTTTATTCCTTCTGGTGTGTTTTTCATTTTGGTCATTGTATTCTTCAGCTCTGACTGATTCTTTTTCATATTTTCTAGTTCCTTATTAAAATTCTCACTGTATTTATCTATTCTTTTCCCTGGTTCAGTTAGCATTCTTATTACTAATGCTTTGAACTCTTTATCTGGTAAATTATCTCTGTTTCATTAGTTGTTTTTCAGGTTTTTTTTTCTTTTTCTTTTATTTGAAACAAACTCCTTTGTCTTCTCATTTTGTTCCACCTTCTCTCTCTCCATGAGATTAGGTGAAAGAGTTACCTATCCCAGTCTCAAAAGGATGTCCTTGTGTGGGTACATCCCTATACAGTCTGAAAGTGCCCAGTGTCTTTGGTGGGAGAGCTGGATCTGAAGTGAGCAAGAGACATGTCTTCCCCCAGGGTGTGCTAGTGGCTATCACCTTGCTGGGAAGTGGGGCTGGAGATGGAGGGGCTAGAGCTAGAACCAGGTGTGAGTCAGGACTTCTCCTATGCTTAGTGGCTGACACCATCCTACTGGGGACAAGGTCAGGTCCCAAGGTGCTGAAGCAGAAGCCCTGAGGGTCAGGGCCTGGCTCTGTTCCCTCTGTGTGCTCTCCCCCATCCCAGCATTGGCACCTTTGCCCCAGAAGAGAGCAACATCTGGAGAAAAAGGGGCTGGATTGGGCACCCAGTGCATGCTACTGCACATGCTGGGGTGGCCCCAGCACACCAGTCAGAATTCCAGATTGCTCCTGATCTTCTGCCTCCTAGCATGCCAGCAGTGGCCACCCCTGCCCCCTTCAGATGTACTGCCAGGTCCTAGACAGCACTATCCCTCACAAATGAGCACTCTCATCAGCAGTGACAACCTTCACCCTAGTGGGGAGCTGCATCATGGAGCAGGAGGGGCAAGACTGAGCACTTGACATGGGCAAGAGCATGCGCTGGGGCTATCACAGGAAACTGGCCAGAGTCCCAGGCACTCTCAACCTGCTTCCTCCACCTTGTTTTGGGAACAAGCAACCATGTGTATGCTCTTTATGAATGAAGTTCATGTTGCTCAAGCACCCCTGACAATCCCACTAGTTGGCAAACTAGCCAAGGGGACTAGTTTCCTAGTGTTGAACCCCAGGGCTTGGGTACCCCATATGTGTTTCAAACTGCTCACTCCCCAGGGAGGATATCTGAACCCGTGTAATCCCCCATTTCTGTGACCCCTCCTAGAGGTGCATAGCCCTACATGATCACTTGTCTTCCCTTCCTACCTGACTCCAAGTGGATATTTCTTTACAGCTTTCTTTGTATAAGAGTCTTTCTCCCAGTTTCCAGTTTGCTTTCAGTAAGAATTGCTACATATGTAGATATATTTTTGATGTGGTCATGGGGGAAGGTAAGCTCAGCATCCTCCTACTCTGCCATTTTAATCTCCTCCCCTAAAATATATTAACTTTATGTTGTAACCAGTGTAAATTCACTCATATTACCTCTAGAAAATTAGTATTTTATCTGATGTTTAAAGCATTAAAAAAAATTAAATCTGAAATGTATCATATCTGCATGTATTCTCTAACTATCCAAATGCCTTCAGTATTTTTGAAGGATGGTATAAAAATGACAATACCTGATTTCCTAGAAGCCAGGGAGTCCTGGACTTTAATGAGAGAGTATTACATAATTTAATGGGAAAGAATGTTGTCTAGAGAAAAATATAACCAAAGGAATATGCAAGAACATATCTTTAATATTCTATATGAGAATTTAGCTATACAATTCCTAGTAGTTCTCCACATAATTCACTAAAGATTAACTTTCTTATTTTTCAGCTTTATTGAGATATAATTAACAAGTAAAATTGTAAGATATTTAAAGTGTACATCATATGTTTGTCAAGGTATATGTATTGACAGACATATATATTGTGAAAGGATTCCTCCCATCTAGTAATACATACATATATATGTATGTGTACATATATATATACACTTATGTGTATTTACATATACACATACATATATAAACATTTAAGTTCTACTCTCTTAGCAAATTTCAATTATATGATACAGAGTTATCAACTATAGTCACCATAACATGTTATTTTTGAGGAACCTCCAAACTGTTTCCATAGGGACTGCACCCATTTAATCCGAAAACAGTGCACAAGGGTTCCCTTTCTGCTACAACCTTGCTAACACTTGTTCTCTTTTTGGTGATAGCCATTCTAATAGGTGTGAGGTGATCTCTCATTATGACATTGATTTGCATTTTCCCTGATGATTATTGATGTTGAGTCCCTTTTCATGTACCTATTGCCCATCTGTATGTATTCTTTGGAAAAATGTCTATTCAGATCCTCTGCCCATTTTTTAATCATATATTTTGTTTTGCTCTTGAGTTTTGTGAGTTCTTTATATATTTTGAATATTAACCCCTTATCAGATATATGATTTGCAAATATTTTCTCCCCTTTAATAGGTTGCCTTTTCATTTTATTGCTGGTTTCCTTTGGTGTGCAGAAGCATTTAGTTTGATGTAATCCCACTTGTTTATTTTTGCTTTTGTTGTCTTGTCTTTGGTATCAAATGCAAAAAATTCATTACCAAGATCGATGTCAGGGAGCTTACCACCTATGGTTTCTTCTAGACATTTTATGGATTCAGGTCTTACATTCAGGACTTTAGTCTATTTTTGAGTTGATTTTTGTGTATGGTGAAATATGGTGTAACATAGTGGTCGAGTTTCATTCTTTTTCCCAACACCACTGATTGGAGACACTGTTATTTCCCCATTGTGTATCCTTACCTCTTTTTTCATAAATTAATTGACAATATATGAGTAGATTTATTTCTGGGCTCTCTGTTCTGTTCCACTTATCTATGTGTCTGTTTGTATGCCAATAACAAACTGTTTTGATTGCTATAGCTTTGTAATATACTTTGAAATAAGGAAGTGTGATACTCCATATTTGTTGTTCTTTCTCAATATTGCTTTGGCTCTTCAGGGTTTTTACTGGTTTTATACAAGTTTTACAGTTATTAGTTTTATTTCTGTGGGAAAAAATGCCGTTTAATTTTTATAGGGATTGCATTGATTCTGTAGAATATTTTGGGTAGTATGGACATTTTAACAATATCCTTCCAATCCATTTGCCTTATCTTCAGTTTCTTTCATCAGCGTCTTATAGTTTTCAACATACAGGCCTTTCACCTCCTTGGTTAAATTCATTCCTAGGTATTTTATTCATTTTGATGCAATTGTAAATGGGATTGTTTTCTTAATTTCTTCTGACAGATTGTTATTAGTGTATAGAAATGCAACTGATTTTTGTATATTGATTTTGTATCCTAAAACTTCACTCAATTTGGTTATTAGTTCTAACAGTTTTCCGGTGGAGTCCTTAGAGTGTTTATACATAATATCATTTCATTTGCAAACTATGACAGTTTTGTTGCTTCCTTTCTGATTTTGATGCCTTTTATTTCTTGCTTAATTGCTCTGGCTAGAACTTATAATACTGTACTGAATAAAAGTGTTGAGAGTGGGCATCCTTGTCTTGTTCCTGATCTTGGAGGAAAAACTTTCAGCTTTGCATCAATGAGTACAATGGTAGTTGTGGGCTTGTCATATATGGACTTTATGTTGAGGTATGTTGCCTATGTATCCACTTTGTTGAGAGTTTTAATTGTAAAGAATGTTGAATCTGATCAAAAGGTTTTTCTGTGTCTATTGAGATGATCATATGATTTTTATCCTTCATTTTATTAATGTGATGCATCACATTGATTTTGTGGATATTGAACCAATCTTGCACCCCTGGAATAAACCCACTTGATCATGGTATATCATCCTTCTAATGCATTGTTGAATTCAGTTTCTTAATATTTGGTTGAGGAATTTGTATGCCTTTTGTCCAGTTTTATTAAGATATAATTGACATACAACACTGTATAAGTTTAAGGTGTACAGCATAATGATTTGACTTACATACATGGTGAAATGATTACCACAATAAATTTTGATAACATTCATCATCTCAGATACAATAAAGGAAAGAAAAAGAAAAAATATTTTGTGCCTTGTGATGACAACTCAGAATTCACTCTCTTAACATTTTTCATATATACCATACAACAGGGTTAACTTTAGTCATCATGTTGTACATTATATCTCTAGTACTTTTTAATCTTATAACTGGAAATTTGTACCTTTTGACACCTTTCATCCAGTTTCCCCTCCTCTCACCTCTGGTAACCACAAGTCAGATCTCTTTTTATGAGTTTTGTTTTTGTTTTTGTTTGATTATACACATAAGTGAGATGACACAGTATTTGTCTCTTTTAGACTTGTTTCATTTGGCATAATGCCCTCTATGTCCATCCATGCTGTCACAAATTGCAGGATTTTCTCTTTTATTCATGTTGGATTAATATTCTGTCATATATATATATATATATGTCTCACAATCTCTTTATCCATTCATTTGTCAAAACACTTAGGATGGTTTCATGTCTTGAAAATTGGAAAGAATTTTCCTATAAACATGGAGGTGCAGATATCTCTTCAACATAGTGTTTTTCTTTCCTTTCAGTATATTTGCAGAAACAGAATTGCTCGATCATATGGTAGTTCTATTTTTAGTGTTTTAAGTAACGTCCATGCTGTTTTCTATATTGGCTGGGATTGGCCACTTTGCAATCCCTCCAACAGGCATAAGTGTTCCCTTTCTTCCCCATCCCCACCAGCCATGTTATCTCTTGTTTGTTTGATGTTATCCATTCTAGCAGGTATTAGGTGATATCTCACTGTGGTTTTGATTTGCATTTCCCTAATTTTCAGTAATGTTGAGCATCTTTTCATGTACCTGTTGGCCATTCATATATCTTATTTGGAAAAATATCAATTCATGTCCTTTGCCCATTTTAAAATTGGATTATTTGGGGGGGGGGCTTTGCTATTGAGTTATATAAGTTCTTTTTATATTTTGGATATTAAGCCCTTATCAGATATAGGCATACCCCAGAGATATTGCAGATTTGGTTCCAGACCACTGCAATAAGGCAAATATCACAATAAAGCAAATCACACAAATTTTTTCGTTTCCCAATACATATAAAAGTTATGATTATGATCCAGTAATCCCACTCCTGGGCATATACCTGGAGAAGAACATGGTTCAAAAGGATACATGTCCCCCAATATTCACTGCAGCACTATTTAGAATAGCCAAAACATGGAAGCAACCTAAATGTCCATCGACAAAGGAATAAATAAAGAAGATGTTGTACATATATACAATGGAATGTTACTCAGCCATAAAAAAGAATAAAATAATGCCATTTGCAGCAGCATGAATGGAATTTTCATACTAAGTGAAGTAAGTCAGACAGAAAAAGACAAATATCATATGATATCACTCACATGAGGAATCTAATTTTTTTAAAAATGATACAAATTAACTTATTTACAAAAGAGGAAGCAGATTTACAGATATCGAAAACAAACTTATGGTTACCAAAAGGGAAATGTGTGGGGTAAGTGTGACTCAGGAGCTTAGGATGAACATACTCACACTACTATGTATATGATAGATAACAAACAAGGATCTACTGTACACCACAGGGAACTCTACTCAATATTCTGTGACAACCTATATGAGAAAATCTGAAAAGGAATGGATATATGTATATGTATAATTGAATCACTTTGCTGTACACCTAAAATTAACACAACATTGTAGATCAACTATAGTCCAATAAAATTTTTTAAGTTATGTTTACACTATATTGTAGTCTATTAAGTGTACAATACCATAATGTCTAAAAAAAGTATATACCTTAATTTAAAGATATCTTGCTAAAAAGTACTAATCATCATGTTAGAATACAGCGTTGCCACAAACCTTCAATTTGTAAAAAAAAATCCATATCTCCTAAGCATAACAATGTGGAGTGCAATACAATAAGATATGTATGTACATGGGTTGCAAATATTTTCTCGCATTCCATAGGATGTCTTTTCATTTTGCTGATTGTTTCTTTTGCAGTGCAGAGGCTGTTTGATGTATTTCCAGTTCTTCATTTTTTATTTTGTTACTTGTGCTTTATATGTTATGTCTAAATTATCATTGCCAAAACTAATGTCAAGGAGCTTTTCTTCTTTTCTTTTTCTTTTTTTTTCTTTTTTCTTCTTTTCTACATTTTCTTCTAGGACCTTCATGGTTTTTCATCTAACATTTAAGACTATAATCCATTTTGAGTTAATTTTTGTAAATGGTGTACAATAGGGGTCTATTCTATTTCTTACATGTGAATATCCAGATTTCCCAGCACCATCTATTGAAGAGACTTCTACTGAGTATTCTTGGTTCCCCTGTCAAACATTAGTTCACCATATATACATGGTCAACTAATATTGACTAATATTATTTCTGTGCTCTTAATTCTGTTTAATTGGTCTACATATCTGGTTTTGTACCATTACCATATTGTTTTAAAAACTGTTTAAAAATTGTTTAAAAACTGTGTTATAAAACTGTAGTTTTATAATATAGTTGGAAATAAGGAAGCATGATGCCTCCAGCTTTGTCTTTTCTTAGTATTGCTTTGGCTATTCAGGGACTTTTGTGATTCCATACAAGTATTAGAATTGTTTGTTCTATTTCTGTGAAAAAAATATTGGAATCTTCACAGGGATTGTATTTAATATATAGATGGCTTTGTGTAGTATGAACATTTTAACAATATTAATTCTTCCAGTCCATGAACATGGTGTTAATTTTTGTCTTCTTTGATTTCTTTCATCAATGTCTTGTAGTTCTCAGTGTAAAGTTTTCACATTCTTGGTTTAATTTATTCCTAAGTATTTTATTATTTTTGATGCTCTTTTAAATGGGATCATTTTCTTTATTTTTTTTATCAGATTATGTATTGTTATTGTATAGAAATGCTAATGATTTGTTTTGCTAATACTGTATCCAACAACTTTACTGAAATCACTGGGTAGATATAATACTTTTTCTGTGGAGTCCTTAGAATTTTCTCTAATAAAAATCATGTTGTCTGCACATAGACACAATTTTACTTTTTTCTTTCAAATTCTGACCTTTTTAAATTTCTTACCTGATTACTCTGGCAAGGGCTTCTACTACTATGTTGAATAGGGGAGAGTAGGCACCCATGTCTTGTTCTTGATCTTTGCAGAAAGGCTTTCCTACTTTCACCACTAAATATGTTAGCTGTTGGCTTGTCGCATGTGGCTTTTGTTATGTTGAGGTACATTTCTTCTATACATAATTTTTAAGAGTTTTTATATTAACTGATCTTGAATTTTGTCAAATTTTTCTTCTGCATCTATTGAGATTATATAATTTTTTTCATTAATGTGATATCACATTGATTCTGTGAATGTTGAATCATCCTTACATTCCAGGGATAAATCCCACTTGATCATGGTGAATGATCTTTTAAATGTGTTGCTAAATTTGGTTTGCTAGTATTTTATTGACAATTTCGCGTCTATATCCATCAGGGATACTGGCCTGTAGTTTTCTTTTCTGGTAGTGTCTTTGTCTACTTTTGGTATCAGCTTGCCTTGTAAAATCAGTTTTGGTGTATTCCTTCCCCTTGGTGTTTTTCTATGTCTATGAGTCTGTTTCTGTTTTGTAATTAGGTTCGTTTGTATCATTTGTTTTAGATACCACATATAAGCAATATCATATGATTTTTATCTTTCTCTATCTGACTTACTTCACTTAGTATGATCATCTCTAGGTCCATCCATATTGCTGCAAATGGCATTATTTCATTCTTTTTTAATGGCTGAGTAATATTCCATTGTATGTATATGTATGTATGTATGTGTGTATATATATATATATATATATATATATATATATATATATACATATATATATATATATATATATATATACATATATATATATATATATATATACCACATCTCCTTTATCCATTCCTCTGTCAGTGGACATTTAGGTTGCTCTCATGTCTTGGCTATTATAAATAGTGCTGCAGTGAACATTAGGGTGTATGTTTCCTTTCTTTTTTAAAAAAATATTTATTTATTTATTTGGCTGTGCTGGGTCTTAGTTGCGGCATGCAGGATCTTTACTTTTGGCATGCAGGATCTTCTCTTGCAGCATGCAGGATCTTTAGTTGTGGTGTGCGGGCTCTTTTAGTTGTGACATGTGGGATCTAGTTCCCTGACCACAGATCGAACCTGGGCCCCCTGCATTGGGAGCACGAAGTCCTAACCAGTGGACCACAAGGGAAGACCCACATGTATCCTTTCAAACCATGTTCTCTTCTGGATATATGTCCAGGAGTGGGATTGCTGGGTTATACGATAGCTCTGTTTTTAGTTTCTTAAGGAACACCCATACTGTTCTCCATAGTGGTTATACTAATTTACATTCCCACCAACAGTGTAGGAGGGTTCCTTTTTCTCCACACCCTCTCCAGCATTTATTGTTTGTAGACTTTTTGATGTTAGTCATTCTGACCAGAATGAGGTGATACTTCATTGTAGTTTTGATTTGCATTTCTCTAATAATTAGTGATGTTGAGCATCTTTTTATGTGTCTGTTAGCCATCTGTATGTCTTCTGTGGAGAAATGTCTATTTAGGCCTTCTGCCCATTTTCTGATTGGGTTGTTTGTTTTTTTAATATTGAGCCACAAGAGCTGTTTGTAAATTTTGGAGACTAATCCCTTGTCAGTCACATCATTTGCAAATATTTTCTCCCATTCTGTGGGTTGTCTTTTTGTTTTGTTTGTGCTTTCTTTTGATGTGCAAAAGCTTTTAAGTTTAATTAGGTCCATTTGTATATTTTTATTTCCATTTCTCTAGGAGGTGGGTCAAAAAGGACCTTGCTGTGATTTATGTCATGGAGTGTTCTGCCTATGTTTTCCTCTAAGAGTTTTATAGTATTCAGTCTTACATCTAGGTCTTTAATCCATTTTGAGTTTATTTTTGTGTATGGTGTTAAAGAATGTTCTATTTGGTTTTTTACATGTAGCTGTCCAGTTTTCCCAACACCATTTATTAAAAGAGACTATCTTTCCTCCATTGTGTAGTCTTGCCTCCTTTGTCATAGATTAATTGACCATAGGTGACTGGGTTTATTTCTGGGCATTCTATCCTGTTCCATTGATCTGTATTTCTGTTTTTGTGCAGTACCATACTGTTTTGATGACTGTAGCTTTGTAGTATAGTCTAAAGTCAGGGAGCCTGATTCCTCCAGCTCTGTCTTTCTTTCTCAAGATTCATTTGGCTATTTGGGGTCTTCTGTGCCTCCATACAAAGTTTAAGATTTTTGTTCTAGTTGTGTGAAAAATGCCATTGGTAATTTGATAGGGACTGCATTGAGTCTCTAGATTGCCTTGGGTAGTACAGTCATTTTCACAATATTGATTCTTCCAATACAAGAACATGGTATATCTTTCCAACTGTTTGCAGCATCTTGGACTTCTTTTATCAGCATCCTATAGTTTTCAGAGTACAGGTCTTTTCCCTCCTTAGGTAGGTTTATTCCTAGGTATTTTATTCTTTTTTATGTGATGGCAAATAGGATTTTGTTTTCTTTAATTCCTCTTTCTGATCTTTCATTGTTAGTGCGTAGAAATGCACCAGATTTCTGTGTATTAATTTTGTATCATGCAACTTTTCTGAATTCATTGATGAGCTCTAGTAGTTTTCTGGTAGCATCTTTAGGATTTTCTATGTATAGTATCATGTCATCTGCAAACAGTGACAGTTTTACATCTTCCTTTCCAATTTAGATTACTTTTATTTCTTTTTCTTCCCTGATTGCCGTGGCTAGACTTCCAAAACTATGTTGAAT
The DNA here is from genome assembly GCF_951394435.1 of Stenella coeruleoalba. NCBI lineage: Eukaryota > Metazoa > Chordata > Mammalia > Artiodactyla > Delphinidae > Stenella > Stenella coeruleoalba. The sequence continues at coordinate 81,312,032 of NC_137151.1, read as the reverse complement.
AAAAGTGGCAAGAGTGGACATCCTTATCTTGTTCCTGATCATAGAGGAAATGCTTTCAGCTTTTCACTGCTGAGTATGATGTTAGCTGTGGACTTGTCATATATGGCCTGTATTATGTTGAGATATGTTCCCTGTATGCCCAAATTCTGGAGAATTTTTACCATAAATGGTGTTGAACTTTGTCAGAAGCTTTTTCTGCGTCTATTGAGATGATCATATGGTTTTTATTCTTCAATTTGTTGATGTGGTGTGTCACACTGATTGCTTTGCATATATTGCAAAATCCTTGCATCCCTGAGATAAATCCCACTTGCTCATGGAGTATGATCCTTTTAACATATTGTTGGATTTGGATTGCTAGTATTTTGTTGAGGATTTTTACATCTACATTTATCAGTGATATTGGCCTATAATTTTCTTTTTTTGTGGTATCTTTGTCTGGTTTTTGTATCAAGATGATGGTGGCCTCATAGAATGAGTTTGGGAGTATTCCTTCCTCTGAAATTTTTTGGAATAATTTCAGAAAGAGAGGTGTTAACTCTTCTCTAAATGTTTGATAGAATTTACCTATGAAGCCATCTGGTCCTGGACTTTTGTCTGTTTGGAGTTTTTTGTCACAGTTTCAGTTTCAGTACTTGTGATTGGTCTGTTCATATTTTCTATTTCTTCCTGGTTCAGCCTTGGAAGGTTATATACCTTTCTAAGAATTTGTCCATTTCTTCCAGATTGTCCATTTTATTGGCATGTAGTTACGTGTAGTATTCTCTCATGATCCTTTGTATTTCTGTGGTGTCAGTTGTAACTTCTTTTTCATTTCTAATCTTATTGATTTGAGCTCTCTTGCTTTTTTTCTTGATGAGTCTGGCTAAAGGTTTATCAATTTTGTTTATCTTTTCAACGAACCAGGTTTTAGTTTCATTGATCTTTGCTACTGTTTTATTTGTCTCTATTTCATTTATTTCTGCTCTGATCTTTATGACTTCTTTCCTTCTATAATTACTAACTTTGGGTTTTGTTCGTTCTTCCTCTAGTTACTTTAGGTGTAAGGTTAGGTTGTTTGTATGTGATTTTTCTTGTTTCCTGAGATAAGATTGTATTCCTAAAAACTTTCCTCTTCAAACTGCTTTTGCCATGTCCCATAGGTTTCAGATTGTCATCCTTTCATTTTCATTTGTCTCTAGGTATTTTTTGATTTCCTCTTTGACTTCTACAGTGATCCATTGGTTTTTTAGTAGCATATTGTTTAGTTTCCACGTTTGGTTTTTTTTACAGTTTTTTTCTTGTAGTTGATTTCTAATATCATAGTGTTGTAGTAGGAAAAGATGCTTGATATTTCAGTTTTCTTAAATGTACCGAGGCTCGCTTTGAGGCCTGGCAAGTGCTCAATTGTGGAGAATGTTCCATGTGCACTTGAGAAGAATGTTTTTTTGGATGGAATACTCTATAAATATCAATTAAGTTGATCTGGTCCAATTTGTTATTTAAGGCCTGTGTTTCCTTAGTGATCTTCTACCTGGTTCATCTGTCCATTGATTAAAGTGTGGTGTTAAAGTCCCCCACTATTATTGTGTTACGGTCTATGTCTCCTTTTATGGCTGTTAGTATTTGCCTTATATATTGCGGTGCTCCTATGTTGGGTGCATATATATTTACACTTGTTATATCTTCTTGGATTGATTCCTTGATCATTATGTTGTGTCCTTCTTTGTCTCTTGTAACAGTCTTTATTTTAAAGTCTACTTTGTCTGATATGAGTATTACTACTCCAGCTTTCTTTTGATTTCCATTTGCATGGGATACCTTTTTCCATCCCCTCACTTTCAGTCTGGATGTGTCCCTAGATCTGAAGTGGGTCTCTTGTAGACAGCGTATATATGGGCCTTGTTTTTGTATCCATTCAGCCAGTCTATGTCTTTTGGTTGGAGCATTTACTCCATTTACATTTAAGGTAATTATCTATACGTATGTTCCTATTACCATTTTCCAAATTGTTTTGGATTGTTTTTTGTAGGTCTTTTTTCTTCCCTTCCTCTTTTGTTCTCTTCTCTTGTGACTTGATAACTAACATTAGTGTTGTGTTTAGATTCCTTTTTCTTTTTGTGTGTGAATATTTATTGTAGATTTTCAGTTTGTGGTTACCATGAGGTTTTGATATAGCAGTCTGTATATAAACAAGATTATTTTAAGTTGCTGGTCTTTTAATTTCAAATGAATTTCCAGTATCCTGAATTTGTGCTCTCCTCACAGTTGCTGATTTTGATTTATTTTTGTGAAGATGATTTCCTACCTTTACTTTATGTTTGCCTTTACCAGTGAGCTTTTCCATTCATAATTTTCTTGTTTCTAGTTCTGGCCTTTCCTTTTCCACTTGAAGTTGCTTTAACATTTGTTGCAAAGCTGGTCTGGTGGTGCTCGATTCTCTTAGCTTTTGCTTGTCTGTAATGCTTTTGATTTCTCTGCTGAGTCTGAATGAGAGCCTTGCTGGGTAGAGTATTCTTGGTTGTAGGTTCTTCCCTTTCATCACTTTAAATATATTGTGCCACTCCCTTCTGGCCTACAGAGTTTCTGCTGAGAAATCAGCTGATAACATTATGTGAGTTCCCTTGTATGTTACTTGTTGCTTTTCCTTTGTTGCTTTTAATATATTTTCTTTGTCTTTAATTTTTGTCAGTTTGTTTACTATGTGTCTTGCTGTGTTCCTCCATGTGTTATCCTGTATGGGACTCTGCTCTTCCTGGACTTCAGTGACTGTTTCCTTTCCCATGTTAGAAAAGTTTTCAGCTATTATCTCTTCAAATATTTTCTCAGGTCCTTTCTCTCTCTCTTGTCCTTCTGGAACCCCTATAATGTGAATATTGGTGCATTTAATGTTGTCCCAAAGGTCCCTTAGGCCAGCAGCCCCTAACCTTTTTGGCACCAGGGACTGGATTCGTGGAAGACAATTTTTCCACGGACCAGGGCAGGAGGAATGGTTTTGAGATGATTCAAGTGCATTACATTTATTGTGTACTTTATTTCTATTATTACTACATTGTAATATATAATGAAATAATTATACAACTCACAATAATGCAGAATCAGTGGGAGCCCTGAGCTTGTTTTCACTTTCCACTCACTGATCGGGTTTTTATGTGAGTCTGCAAGCAATTGATTTATTATGGTCACTATGCAGTCAAACCTCTCTGCTAATGATAATCTGTATGTGCAGCCACTTGCCAGCACCAGCATCACTGCCTCAGCTCCACCTCAGATCATCAGGCATTAGATTCTCATAAGGAGCATGCAACCTAGATCCCCTGCATGCACTGTTTACAGTAGGGTTTGTGCTTCTATGATAATCTAATGCCACCACTGATCTGACAGGAGGTGGAGCTCAAGCAGTAACACGAGTGATGGTGAGAGGCTGTAAATACAGATGAAACTTCACTCACTCACCCACTGCTCACCTCCTGTTTTGCAGCCTGGTTCCAAACAGGCCACGGACTGGTACTTGTCCATGGCCCAGGGGTTAGGGACCCCTACCTTAGACTGTCTTCATTTCTTTTCATTCTTTATTCTGTTCCATGACAGTGACTTCCACAATTCTTTCAGCTCAGTTATCTATTCTTCTGCCTCAGTTACTCTGCTATTGATTCCTTCTAGTATATTCTTCATTTCAGTTACTGTATTGTTCATCTCTGTTAGTTTTTTCTTTAGTTCTTCTAGGTCTTTTAAAAATATTTCTTGCATCTTCTCAATCTGTGCCTCCATTCTTTTTCCAAGATCTTGCATCATCTTCACTATCATTACTCTGAATTATTTTTATGATAGATTGCCTATCTCCACTTCATTTAGTTGTTCTTTCAGGTTTTATCTTGTTTCTTCATCTGGGACCTATTCCTCTGCCATCTCATTTTGTCTAACTTTCTGTGATTGCAGCTTGCATTCGGTAGACTGCAGGATTGTATTCTTCTTGCTTCTGCTGTCTGCCCTCTGGTGGATGAGACTAAGAGGCTTGTGTAGGCTTCCTGGTTGAAGAGTTCCTCCCCACTGGTGGGTGTGGCTGGGTCCTGTCCCTTTGGTGGGCAGGGCCATACGCAGGAAGACTTTAAGGAGCCTGTCTGATGATGGGTGGGGCTGTGTTCTCACCCTGTTGGTTGTTTTGCTTGAGGCACCCCAGCACTGGAGCCTACAGGCTGTTGGGTGGAGCTAGGTCTTGGGAAGGAAATGGCAGCCTCCGGAGGGCTCATGCCAATGATTACTCACCAGAACTGCCATTGCCAGTATCTTTGTCCCCACAATGAGCCACAGTCACCCCCCACCTCCACAGAAGACCCTTCAATGCTAGGATGTGGGTCTGGCTCAGTCTCTTATGAGGTCACTGCTTTTTTCCCTGGGTCTTGGTGTGCATGGGACCTTGTGTGCACCCTCCAAGAGTGGAGTTTCTTTTGCCCCCAGTCCTATGGAATTCTTGCAGTCAAACCCAGCTGGCCTTCAAAGCCAGCTTCTCTGGGGTCTCTTACTCCTGTTGCCAGAACCCCAGTCTGGGAAGCCTGATGTGGGGCTTAAGACTTTCACTCCTATGGGAGAACTTCTGTGGTATAAATATTTTCCAGTTTGTGAGTTGCCCACCCAGTGGGTATGGGATTTGATTTTATCATTGTTGTGCCCCTCATACCATCTCAGTGTCGCTTCTTCTTTGTCTTTGCATGTAGGGTATCTTTTTTGGTAGGTTCCAGCATTTTGTTGTTATTGTTGTTGATGGTTGTTCAGCAGTTAGTTGTGATCTTGGTATTTTTGTAAGAAGGGGTGATCTCACGTCCTCTACACCACCATCTTGCTGGCCACTGTAGCACATCTTCTTTATCCATTATGTGTTGATGTATATTTAGGTTGTTTCCATGTCTTGGCTATTGTAAATAGTGCTTCTATGAACATAAGTGTGCATGTATCTTTTTGAGTTACAGTTTGGTCCAGGTCTATGCCCATGAGTGGGATTGCTGGATCATATTGTACTCTACTTTTAGTTTTCTGAGGAACCTCCAAACTGTTTTTCATAGTGGCTGTACCAACTTACATTCTCCACACCCTCTCCAGCATTTGTTATTTGTAGACGCTTAATGATGGCCATTCTGACCAGTGTGAGGTGGTATCTCATTGTAGTTTTGATTGCATTTCTCTAATAATTAGTGATGTTGAGCATATTTTCATGTACCTACTGGCCCTCTGTATGTCTTCTTTGGGGAAATGTGTCTTTACGTCTTCTGCCCATTTTTCGATTCGGTTTTGTTTTTTTGTTGTTGAGTTGTATGAGCTGTTTGTATATTTTGGAGATTAAGCCTCATTGGCTGCATCATTTGCAAATATTTTCTCCCATCCCATAGGTTTTTGGTTTTTTTAATTGTTTCTTTTGCTGTGCAAAACTTGTAAGTTTTATTAGGTCCCATTTGTTTGTTTTGGTTTTATATATATTGCTTTGGGAGCAATTCCTAAGAAAACATTCATACAATTTATGTCAGAGAATATTTTGCCTATGCTCTCTTCTAGGAGTTTTATGGTATCATGTCCTACGTTTAAGTCTTTAAACCATTTTGAATTTATTTTTGTGCATGGTGTGAGGGTGTGTTCTAACTTCATTGGTTTACATGCAGCTGTCCAACTTTCCCAGCACCACTTGCTGAAGATAATGTCTTTTTTCCATTTTATATTTTTGCTTCCTTTGTCAAAGATTAATTTACTATAAGTGTGTGGGTTTATTTCTGGGTTCTCTATTGTGTTCCATTGATCCTATGTCTGTTTTTGTACCAGTACCACACTGTTTTGATTACTGTAGCTTTGCAGTATTGTCTGAAGTCTGGGAGATATATGCCTCCTGCTTTGTTGTTGTTTTCTCTCAGGATTGTTTTGGCAATTCTGGGTCTTTTATGGTTCCATAAGAATTGGGGGATTATTTGTTTTAGTTCTGTGAAAAATGTCATGGGTAATTTGATAGGGATCACATTAACTCTACAGATTGCTTTGGATAATATTGCCATTTTAACAATATTAATTCTTCTAGTCCCAAGAGCGTGGGACATCTTTCCATTTCTTTGCACCCTCTTTAATTTCCTTCATTAATATTTTACAGTTCTCAGCATATCTTACCTCCTTGGTGAGGTTTATTTCTAGTTTTTTGTTTTGTTTTTGGTGCAGTTTTAAAAGGTGTTGTCTTTTTACATTGCCTTTCTGATATTTCATTGTTAGTGTAAAGAAATGCAACTGATTTCTGAATATTAATCTTCTATCCTGCTACTTTGCTGAATTCATTTATCAGCTCTAGTAGTTTTTGTGTGGAACCCTTAGGCTTTTCTATATATAGCATCATGTCATTGGCATATAATGAAAATTTTACCTCTTCTCTTCCAATTTGGATATCTTTTGTTTCTTTTTCTTGTCTGATTGCTGTGGCTAGGACTTCCAATACTATGTTAAATAGAAATGCTGAGTGTGGGCATCCTTGTCCTGTTCCAGATTTTAGTGGGAAGGCTTTCAGGCTTTCACCATTGAGTATTATATTGGCTCTGGGTTTGTCATAAATGGCTTTTATTATGTTGAGATATGTTCCCTCTATACCCACTATGGTTAAGAGTTTTTTTCATAAATGCATGTTGAATGTTGTCAAATGCTTTTTTCTGCATCTATTGAGGTGATCATGTGGTTTTTGACTTTTCCTTTTTAATGTGGTGTATTACATTGATTGATTTGCTTTTTTTTTTTTTCACGGTATGTGGGCCTCTCACTGTTGTGGCCTCTCCCGTTGCGGAGCACAGGCTCCAGACGCACAGGCTCAGCAGCCATGGCTCACGGACCCAGCTGCTCCACAGCATGTGGAACCTTCCCGGACAAGGGCATGAACCCGTGTCCCCTGCATCGGCAGGCGGACTCTCAACCACTGTGCCAACAAGGAAGCCCGTGATTTGCATATTTTGAACCATCCTTGTGAAATTAGGATGAATCCCACTTGGCCGGGGTGTATGATCTTTTTTATGTGCTGTTGGATTCAGTTTGTTAATATTTTGCTGAGAATTTTTGCATCTATATTCATAAAAGATAATGGCCTGTAATTTCCTTTTTTAGTGGTATCATTGTCTGGTTTTGGTATCAGGGTGATGTTGGCTTCATAAAATGTCTTTGGGTGTGTTCCCACCTCTTCAGCCTTTTGGAAGAGTTTCAGAAGGATTGGTATACATTCTTCTTTGTATGTTTTGTAGAATTAGACTGTGAAGCCATCTTGTCCTGGAATTTTGTTTGTAAGGAGTTTTTTTGTTTGTTTATTACAGATTCTGTTTCACTTCTACTGACTGGTGTGTTCAAATTATCTATTTCTTTTTTATTCCGTTTTGGTGGGCCGTATGTTTCTAGGAAGTTGTCCATTTCTTCCAGGTTGTCAAATTTGTTGGCTCATAATTGTTCATAGTATTCTCTTATGGTCTTGTATTTCTGTGGTATCAGTTGAGATTTTTCCTTTTTCATTTCATTTATTCATTTTCATTTATATTGTTTATTTGGATTCTCTCTCTTTTCTTCTTGGTGAGCCTGACCAGAGTTTTGTCAATTTGTTTACCCTTTCAAAGAACCAGCTGTTTGATTTTTTTCTATTTTTTTTACTCTCTATTTTATTTATTTCCTCTCTAATCTTATTATTTCTTTCCTTCTGCTGAATTTAAGTTTTATTTGTTCTTCTTATTCTAATTCTTTAAGGTGGTAGGTCAGGTTGTTTATTTGAGATTTTTCTTCTTTTTGAGGAAGGCCTGTATCGCTATTAACTTCCCTGTACAAACTGCTTTTGCTGCATCCCATAGATTATGTACGGTTGTGTTTTCATTGTCATTTGTCTGAAGGTATTATTTAATTTCCTTTTTGATTTCCTCATTGAACCATTGGTTTCCTTCTTTTTAACATCTTTATTGGAGTATAATTACTTTACAATGATGTGTTAGTTTCTGCTTTATAACAAAGTGAATCAGTTATACATATACATATGTTCCCATATCTCTTCCCTCTTGCATCTCCCTCCCTCCCACCCTCCCTATCCCACCACTCTAGGTGGTCACAAAGCACCAAGCTGATCTCCCTGTGCCATGTGGCTGCTTCCCACTAGCTATCTATTTTATGTTTGGTAGTGTATATATGTCCATGCCACTCTCTCACTTTGTCACAGCTTCCCCTTCCACCTCCCCATATCCTCAAGTCCATTCTTTAGTAGGTCTGTGTCTTTATTTCCGTCTTACTCCTAGGTTCTTCACGACTTTTTCTTTTTTCCTTAGATTCCTTATATATGAGTTAGCATATGGTACTTGTTTTTCTCTTTCTGACTTACTTCACTCTGTATGACAAACTCTACGTCCATCCACCTCACTACAAATAACTCAATTTCGTTTCTTTTTATGGCTGAGTAATATTCCATTGTACATATGTGCCACATATTCTTTATCCATTCATCTGATGATGGACACTTAGGTTACTTCCATCTCTTGGCTATTGTAAATAGAGCTGCAATGAACATTTTGGTACATGACCCTTTTTGAATTATGATTTTCTCAGGGTATATGCCCAGTAGTGGGATTGCTAGGCTATATGGTCATTCTATTTGTAGTTTTTTAAGGAACCTCCATACTGTTCTCCATAGTGACTGTATCAATTTACATTCCCACCAACAGTACAAGAGTGTTCCCTTTTCTCCACACCCTGACCAGCATTTATTGTTTCTAGATTTTTTGATGATGGCCATTCTGACCGGTGTGAGTTGATATCTCATTGTACTTTTGATTTGCATTTCTCTAATGATTAATGATGTTGAGAATTCTTTCATGTGTTTGTTGGCAGTCTGTATATTTTCTTTGGAGAAATATCTATTTAGGTCTTCTGCCCATTTTTGGATTGGGTTGTTTGTTTTTTGTTATTGAGCTGCATGAGCTGCTTGTAAATTTTTGGAGATTAATCCTTTGTCAGTTGCTTCATTTGCAAATATTTTCTCCCATTCTGAGGGTTGTTTTTTGGTCTTGTTTATGGTTTCCTTTCTTGTGCAGAAGCTTTGAAGTTTCATTAGGTCCCATTTGTTTATTTTTGTTTTTATTTCCATTTCTCTAGGAGGTGGGTCAAAAAGGATCTTGCTGTGATTTACGTCTCAGATTGTTCTACCTATGTTTTCCTCTAAGAGTTTTATAGTTTCTGGCCTTGCATTTAGATCTTTAATCTATTTTGAGTTTATTTTTGTGTATGGTGTTAGGGAGTGTTCAAATCTCATATGTTTACATGTACCCGTCCAGTTTTCCCAGCACCACTTATTGAAGAGGCTGTCTTTTCTCCACTGTATATTCTTGCTTCCTTTATCAAAGATAAGGTGACCATATGTGTGTGGGTTTATCTCTGGGCTTTCTATCCTGTTCCATTGATCTATATTTCTGTTTTTGTGCCAGTACAATACTGTCTCAATTACTGTAGCTTCGTAGTATAGTCTGAAGTCAGGGAGCCTGATTCCTCCAGCTCCATTTTTCGCTCTCAAGATTGCTTTGGCTCTTCGGGGTCTTTTGTGTTTCCATACAAATTGTGCAATTTTTTGTTCTAGTTCTGTGAAAAATGCCAGTGATAGTTTGATAGGGATTACATTGAATCTGTAGATTGCTTTGGGTAGTAGAGTCATTTTCACAATGTTGATCCTTCCAATCCAAGAACATGGTATATCTCTCCATCTATTTGTATCATCTTTAATTTCTTTCATCAGTGTCTTATAATTTTCTCCATACAGGTCTTTTGTCTTCTTAGGTAGGTTTATTCCTAGGTAGTTTATTCTTTTTGTTGCAATGGTAAATGGGAGTATTTTCTTAATTTCATTTTCAGATTTTTCATCATTAGTGTATAGGAATGCAGGAAATTTCTGTGCATTAATTTTGTACCCTGCTACTTTACTAAATTCATTGATTAGCTCTAGTAGTTTTCTGGCAGCATCTTTGGGGTTCTCTGTGTATAGTATCATGTCATCTGCAAACAGTGACAGCTTTACTTCTTCTTTTCCAATTTGTATTCCTTTTATTTCTTTTTCTTCTCTGATTGCTATGGCTAAACCTTCCAAAACTATGTTGAATAAGAGGGGTGAGAGTGGACAACCTTGTATTCTTCCTGATCTTAGAGGAAATGGTTTCAGTTTTTCACCACTGAGTACGATGTTGGCTGTGGGTTTGTCATATATGGCCTTTATTATGTTGAGGAAACTTCCCTCTATGCCTACTTTCTGGAGAGTTTTTATCATAAATGGGTGTTGAATTCTGTCGAAAGCTTTCTCTAGATCTATTGAGATGATCATATGGTTTTTCTCCTTCAATTTGTTAATGTGGTGTATCATGCTGATTGATTTGTGTATATTGAAGAATCCTTGCATTCCTAGAATAAAACTCACTTGATCATGGTGTGTGATCTTTTTAATGTGCTGTTGGACTCTGTTTGCTGGTATTTTGTTGAGGATTTTTGCATCTATGTTCATCAATGCTATTGGCCTATAGTTTTCTTTCTTTGTGACATCCATTTCTGGTTTTGGTATCAGGGTGATGATGGCCTCGTAGAATGAGTTTGGGAGTGTTCCTCCCTCTGCTATATTTTGGAAGAGTTTTAGAAGGATAGGTATTAGCTATTCTCTAAATGTTTGATAGAATTTGCCTGTGAAGCCATCTGGTCCTGGGCTTTTGTTTGTTGGAAGATTTTTAATCAGAGTCTCAATTTCAGTGCTTGTGATTGGTCTGTTCATATTTTCTATTTCTTCTTGGTTCAATCATGGCAGGTTGTGCATTTCTAAGAATTTGTCCATTTCTTCCAGGTTGTCCATTTTATTGGCATAGAGTTGCTTGTAGTAATCTCTCATGATCCTTTGTATTTCTGCAGTGTCAGTTGTTACTTCTCCTTTTTCATCTCTAATTCTATTGATTTGAGTCTTCTCCCTTTGTTTCTTGATGAATCTGGCTAATTGTTTATCAATATTGTTTATCTTCTCAAAGAACCAGCTTTTAATTTTATTGATCTTTGCTATTGTTTCCTTTATTTCTTTTTCATTCATTTCTGATCTGATCTTTGTGATTTCTTTCCTTCTGCTAACTTTGGGGTTTTTTTGTTCTTCTTTCTCTAATTGCTTTAGGTGCGAGGTTCAGTTGTTTATTTGAGATGTTTCCTGTTTCTTAAGGTAGCATTGTATTGCTATAAACTTCCCTCTTAGAAGTGCTTTTGCTGCATCCCATAGGTTTTGGGTCGTTGTGTCTCCGTTGTCATTTGTTTCTAGATATTTTTTGATTTCCTCTTTGATTTCTTCAGTGATCACTTCGTTATCAAGTATTGTATTACTTAGCCTCTATGTGTTTGTATTTCTTACAGATCTTTTCCTGTAATTGATATCTACTCACATAGCGTTGTGGTCGGAAAAGATACTTGATACGATTTCAATTTTCTTAAATTTACCAGGGCTTGATTTGTGACCCAAGATATGATCTAACCTGGAGAATGTTCCATGAGCACTTGAGAAAAAGGTGTATTCTGTTGTTTTTGGATAGAATGTCCTATAAATATCAGTTAAGTCCATCTTGTTTAATGTATCATTGAAAGCTTGTGTTTCCTTATTTATTTTCATTTTGGATGATCTGTCCATTGGTGAAAGTGGGGTGTTAAAGTCCCCTACTATGAATGTGTTACTGTTGATTTCCCCTTTTATGACTGTTAGTATTTGCCTTATGTATTGAGGAGCTCCTATGTTGGTTGCATAAATATTTACAATTGTTATATCTTCTTCTTGGATCAATCCCTTGATCATTATGTAGTGTCTTTCTTTGTCTCTTGTAATAGTCTTTATTTTAAAGTCTATTTTGTCTGATATGAGAATTGCTACTCCAGCTTTCTTTTGATTTCCATTTGCATGTAATATCTTTTTCCAACCCCTCACTTTCAGTCTGTATGTGTCCCTACGTCTGAAGTGGGTCTCTTGTAGACAGCATATATATGGGTCTTGTTTTTGTATCCATTCAGCCAGTCTGTGTCTTTTGGTGAGAGCATTTAATCCATCTACATTTAAGGTAATTATCGATATGTATGTTCCTATTCCCATTTTCTTAATTGTTTTGGGTTTGTTATTGTAGGTCTTTTCCTTCTCTTGTGTTTCTTGCCTAGAGAAGTTCCTTTAGCATTTGTTGTAAAGCTGGTTTGGTGGTGCTGAACTCTCTCAGCTTTTGCTTGTCTGTAAAGGTTTTGATTTCTCCATCAAATGTGAATGAGATCCTTGCTGGGTAGAGTAATCTTGGTTGTAGGTTTTTCTCCTTCATCACTTTAAATATGTCCTGCCAGTCCCTTCTGGCTTGCAGAGTTTCTATTGAAAGATCAGCTGTTAACCTTATGGGGATTCCCTTGTGTGTTATTTTTCCCTTGCTGCTTTTAATATGTTTTCTTTGTATTTAATTTTTGACAGTTTGATTAATATGTGTCTTGGCATGTTTCTCTTTGGGTTTATCCTGTATACGATTCTCCGTGCTTCCTGGACTTGATTAACTATTTCCTTGCCCATATTAGGGAAGTTTTCAACTATAATGTCTTCAAATATTTTCTCAGTCCATTTCTTTTTATCTTCTTCTTCTGGGACCCCTATAATTCGAATGTTGTTGTGTTTCATGTTTTCCCAGAGGTCTCTGAGACTGTCCTCAGTTCTTTTCATTCTTGTTTCTTCATTCTGCTCTGCAGTAGTTATTTCCACTATTTTATCTTCCAGGTCACTTATCCGTTCTTCTGCCTCAGTTATTCTGCTATTGATCCCTTCTAGAGTATTTTTAATTTCATATATTGTGTTGTTCATCATTGCTTGTTTCCTCTTTAGTTCTTCTAGGACATTGTTAAATGTTTCTTGCATTTTCTCTATTCTATTTCCAAGATTTTGGATCATCTTTACTATAACTATTCTGAATTCTTTTTCAGGTAGACTGCCTATTTCCTCTTCATTTGTTAGGTCTGGTGGGTTTTTATCTTGCTCCTTCATCTGCTATGTGTTTTTCTGTCTTCTCATTTTGCTTGTCTTACTGTGTTTGGGGTCTCCTTTTTGCAGGCTGTAGGTTCGTAGTTCCTGTTGATTTTGGTGTCTGTACCCAGTGGCTAAAGTTAGTTCAGTTGGTTGTGTAGGCTTCCTGGTGGAGGGGACTAGTGCCTGTGTTCTGGTGGATGAGGCTGGATCTTGTCTTTCTGGTGGGCAGGTCCACGTCTGGTGGTGTGTTTTGGGGTGTCTGTGAACTTATGATTTTAGCCTGCCTCTCTGTTAATGGGTGGGGTTGTGTTCCTGTCTTGCTAGTTTTTTGGCATAGGGTGTCCAGCACTGTCGCTTGCTGGTCATTGTGTGAAGCTGGGTGTTGGTTTTGAGATGGAGGTCTCAGGGAGATTTTCGCCGTTTGGTATTACGTGGAGTTGGGAAGTCTCTTGTCGACCAGTGTCCTGAAGTTGGCTCTCTCACCTCAGAGGCACAGCACTGACTCCTGGCTGCAGCACCAAGAGCCTTTCATCCACACGGCTCAGAATAAAAGGGAGAAAAAGTAGAAAGAAAGAAAGAAAGAGCCTAAAATAAAATAAAAGATATTAAAATAAAAAATAATTTAAAAAAATTTCTTTTAAGTAAAACAAAACAAACAAACAAAAAAACGGACGCACAGAACCCTAGGACAAATGGTGAAAGCAAAGCTATACAGACAAAATCTCACACAGAAGCATACACATACATACTCACATAAAGAGGAAAAGGGGAAAAAATAATATATCTTGCTCTCCTCCTCCTCAGTTTGGGATGGTTTGTTGTCTATTCAGGTATTTCACAGATGCAGGGTATATCAAGTTGATTGCGGAGATTTAATCCGCTGCTCCTGAGGCTGCTGGGAGAGATTTCCCTTTCTCTTCTTTGTTCGCACAGCTCCCGGGGTTCAGCTTTGGATTTGGCCCCGCCTCTGCATGTAGGTCGCCGGAGGGCGTCTGTTCTTCGCTCATACAGGACGGGGTTAAAGGAGCCACTGATTCGGGGGCTCTGGCTCACTCAGGCCAGGGGAGGGAGGGGCACAGAGTGCGGGGCGAGCCTGCGGTGACAGAGGCCGGCGTGACGTTGTAGCAGCCTGAGGCGCGCCGTGCATTCTCCCAGGGAAGTTGTCCCTGGATCCTGGGACCCTGGCAGTGGCGGGCTGCACAGGCTCCCCGGAAAGGAGGTGTGGAGAGTGGCCTGTGCTCGCACACAGGCTTCTTGGTGGCGGCAGCTGCGGCCTTAGCGTCTCATGCCCGTCTCTGGGGTCCGCGCTGTTAACTGCAGCTCGCACCCGTCTCTGGAGCTCCTTTAAGCAGCTCTCTTAATCCCCTCTCGTCGCGCACCAGGGAACAAAGAGGGAAGAAAAAGTCTCTTGCCTCTTCGGCAGGTCCAGACTTTTCCCCAGACTCCCTCCTGGCTATCTGTGGCGCACTAGCCCCCTTCAGGCTGTGTTCACGCTACCAACCCCAGTCCTCTCCCTGCGATCCGATCGAAGCCCGAGCCTCAGCTCCCAGCCCCGCCTGGCCCAGCGGGTGAGCAGACAAGCCTCTCGGGCTGGTGAGTGCTGGTCGGCACTGATCCGCTGTGCGGCAATCTCTCCTCTTTGCCCTCCCCACCCCTGTTGCTGTGTGCTGTCCTCCGTGGGTCTGAAACTCCCCCCCTCCGCCACCCGTAGTCTCCGCCCGCGAAGGGGCTTCCTAGTGTGTGGAAACCTTTCCTCCTTCACAGCTCCCTCCCACTGGTGCAGGTCCTGTCCCTATTCTTTTGTCTCTGTTTATTCATTTTTCTTTTGCCCTACCCAGGTACGTGGGGAGTTTCTTGCCTTTTGGGAGGTCTGAGGTCTTCTGCCAGCGTTCAGTGGGTATTTTGTACGAGTTGTTCCATGTGTAGATGTATTTCTGATGTATCTGTGGGGAGGAAGGTGAGCTCTGCATCTTACTCTTCCACCATCTGCCCCCTCTCCCATCCCCACTGGTTTTTTAGTAGCATGTTGTTTAGCCTCCATGTAATCGTTTTTTCTCATTTCTTTTCCTGTGGTTGATTTCTAGTTTCATGCCGTTGTGGTCAGAGAAGTTGTTTAAAATAATTTTATACTCTTAAATGTGTTGAGGTTAGTTTTGTGCCCTAGTATGTGGTCAATCCTAGAGAATGTTCCATGTGCACTTGAAAAGAATGTGTATTCTGTGGTTTGTTTCAATGTAATGTTGTGAAAATATCAATTAAGTATAACTGTTCTATTGTATCATTTAGGATCTATGTTGCCTTATTGATTTTCCATCTAGAAGATCTTTCCATTGATGTGAGTGGGGTGTTAGTCCCCTACTGTTATTGTATTCCCATCAATTTCTCCCTTTTTGTCTGTTAGTATTTATTTTATGTATTTGGGTGCTCCTCTATTAGGTTCATATATGTTGACAAGTGTAAAATCCTCTTATTGATCCTTTTATCATTATATAGTGTCTTTCTTTATTTTTCTTTATGGCCTTTGTTTTAAAGTCTATTTTGTTTTAAAGTCTATTTTGTCTGTTATGAGTATTGCAATTCCCACTTTATTTTCATATCCATTTGCATGAAATATCTTTTTCCATCCCTCATGTCCAATCTATGTGTGTCCTTTGCCCTAAGATGCGTCTCCTGTGGGCAGCATATTGCAACCTCTTTTTTTATTGTCAGCCAGTCTGTCTTTTTTTTTTTTTTGGCTGTGCCATGTGGTTTGTGGGATCTTAGTTCACTGACCAGGGAGTGAACCCATGCCCACTGCAGTGGAAGCGCAGAGTCATAACCACTGGACTGCCATGGAATTCCCCACTCTATGTCTTTTGATTGAAGCATTCAGTCCATTGACATTTAAGGTAATTATTGATACATATTTATTTATTGCCATTTCAAACCTTGTTTTCCAGTTGATTCTATGTTTATTCTTTGTTTCTTTTTCTTTGTTTCTTTTTGTGGTTTGATGATTTCCTTTTATTTTATGCTTGTGTTCTCTTATTTTTGGTTTTTGTGAATCTATTGCATGTTTTTGATTTGTGGTTGCCCTGTTTTTCAAGTATGTTAACCCCTTCCTGTATCTCCTTGCTTTAGACTGATAGTCATATAGGCTCAAACACATTCTTAAAAATAAGAATCTATATTTTCATACTCTCCTTCCCCACAGTTTATGATTTTGATGTCATTTTTTACTTCTTTATATTAATTCTTTTGCTGTTCCTTGTGATTATCATCGCTTTCACAAATGGTTTTTTTTTTTTTTTTCTGATCTATATACGGGCTTATTCAAGTGATGTTACTGTCCAACTGTGATTTCCTCCTTCCTGTATCTTCTTCTTTTCTATTTAAAGAAGACATTTCAATATTTCAACACTAAACCTATTAGGATAGGTTTAGTATTGTTGTATTTTTTTAGTTTTTGCTTGCCAGAGAAATTCTTTATTTCTCCTCCTATTCTATTCTAAATGATAATCTTGCTGGGTAGAGTATTCTAAGTTGAAGATTTTTCCGTTTCAAGACTTAGAATATATTTTGCCATTCCCTTCTGGCCTGCAGAGTTTCCGTAGAGAAATCAGCTGATCACCTTATGGGGGTTCCCTTGTAATTAACTCTTTGTTTTTCTCTTGCTGCCTTTAGAGTCATCTATCCTTAACTTTTCCCATTTTTATTATATGTCTAGGTGTAGGTCTTTTTGGGTTCATCTTGATTGGGACTCTCTGTGCTTCCTGTATCTGGATATCTGTTTCCTTCTTTAAATTTGGGTAGTTTTCAGCCAAAATTTCTTCAAATACATTTTAAATCCCCTTTTCTCTTTCTTCTCCTTCTGGAATCCCTGTTATGCATAGATTGGCATGCTTTATGTTATCCCATAGGTCTCATATTGCTTTCTTTTTTTTTTTTTTTTCATTTGGCTTTCTATCTTCTGTTTTGATTGGGTAATTATTCTATCTTACGGATCACTTATTTCTTCTGCATTATTCATTCTGCTATTCATTGCCTTTAGCTCGGCTTTCGTCTCAGCAAATGAATTTTCTAATTTTTCTTGGCTCCTCCTTTTAGTTTCTAGTTCCTTTTTACATTTCTGTTGATAGCCTTTCTTAATTTCTTCAGTATTTTCATTACCTCCTTTTCGAAATCAGTGTCTGTTAGATTGAAGAGGTCTGTTTCACCGTTTGTTCCTCCAGGGGAATTTTCTTGGTCTTTCATCTGGGAGTGGTTCCTCTGCTTCTTCATTTTGCTTATATTTCTTTTACTCTGTGAGCTTAGGAGAGACAATTATCTACTGTAGTCTTGTGGGGCTATTTATATGTGGGAGCGTCCCTGCATAGCTTGTGTGGGTTTAATTATTTTTTCACATGAGGGCTGTTTTTGGTTTGGATGCTGGCTGTCTCTTTCCTTAGCATGTGCTGGCCATTATTCCCTTGATAGAGGCTGTGCAGGTGAGTGGCCTGTGCCTGCCCCCGGGAAGGTGGGGGCAGCAAGTGACACCTACTCGCAGGACCCTTGGCAGTGACAGCAGTCTGTACCCACCTCTGGAGTCTGAGATGGCAGCGGCGTCTTGCACGCACCCCTGGAGCTTGTGTAGGCAGTGCCCTCCTGCCTGAGAGCACACACACGCAGAAAAAGAAACTCTTATGGTGGTCCCACCCCTCTCCTTGCACACCCTCCTCTCCTTGCCTCTCTGGCGGGCCCAGGCTTCTTCCCATACTCCCTTGGTTGGGGCGCACCATACCCCAGGCCCCTCAGGCTGTCTCCACACAGCCAACCCCAGTCCTTTCCCCAGGTCTGACCTCCACAGCCCGAGCTTCAACACCCAGTCCCCACCCACCACAGTAGATGAGCAAGCATCTCAGGCCAGGGAGTGCCAGGCGGTGACACAGACCATCTCTGCAAGTCTCTCTCCCCTTTGCCTTCTGCAAACTGGTTGCTGCACCCTCCTCTGAAGCTCCAAAGCTCCCCCTCTGTCCTAGCTGATCTCCCCACCAGTGAGGCAACTTCTCAGTGTGCAGAAACCTTTCTTCTTTCACAGCTCCCTTCCAGGGGTGCAGGTCCCATCACAATTCCTTTCTTTTTTTTTTTTTTCTTTTTTCTTTTGTGCTACCCAGTTTCATGAAGATTTTCTTGCCCTTTTGGAAGTCTGAGGTCTTTTGCCAGCATTCAGTAGATGTTCTGTGAGAACTGTTCCACATGTAGATGTATTTTTGATGTATTTGTGGGAGAAGGTGAGCTCCATGTCCCACTCCTCTGCCATCTTGATCTGATCCAAAAAAGAATTCTTATTCCCACCTGGTGGCATCACAATGCCATCTCCCACAGTACTTTTCCCCCACTTGCACTAGGACAGGACAGCAATCCAATCATAGAAAGAGATGTCTGTGTCCCCTTATTGTAGATACCCCCAAACTTCACTAGTGATCCTCTTGTCCCCCCACTGAAACTTCTGGGAGGAGTACCAGTAAAGTGCTCCTTTCACCACCACAGGGGGTAAGGTGAGGGGTAGCTCCCTTCAATGACAACCTCTCCCCAGAAAGGGCACTTCTCTGCTTCCCCATCTTCCTCTTGCATTAATGAAATGGGGTGGGGGGTGAAGTTAGCACCAATTCTGCAAAAAAACTGCTCTCAACAGACATTTTGAAGAGATGGTTGACCTGATAACTGAGGGTTCTCTGGACTGAAAACACACGTGTTTTATTCTTCTTCTATGGACTTGATCCTTCGGGCTACCAGGAAATCTCCTACTCAATGTTTTGGTCCATTTTTTACAAGTTTTAGAATACATTAAAAATATCAGTGAAGAGATCAAGAAAAAGTTTTCTAGAAACAATCTGTTTCTGAAGGAAACTGTATAATTAAATACTTCTAGTTTGTATAACATATTTCAGATTAATAAAAATGTAGGAGAAAACTACTAGGGTGAGGATGTTTAGAAATAACTCAGGTTCCTTTGATTCATGAATCACTGAATAATGGTGATTTTTTTATGCCTCTTTGATGGTTGTTGCTAAATCATTCTAGATAGCTGAGCAGTTATTGAGTTATATGAGACAATATGAAGTATGGGAGGCAGGATATGCATGAGAGCTGTACCCCAATTTATCAAATTCCCTGAATAATTTGAGTGGTTCTCTTCTTTCCCCAATTCCTAATGGTCCTAAGTGAAAAAGCACAATAGTGGCTGTAAGGAGAACTCTGGCATCTGGAGGCTACACTCTGATAATTAGCTATCAGTGATATAGGTGTTAGTGTGCAGTGATAATCAGCTCTTAACTGGAGATAATCCTATTGGTTAAAAAGGATTGAATCACAAAAGTGACCCCTTGTAATTTGTAAATTCATCAAATGTAGTGCCATAGGTCAATAACTAATATTTGCCAGGTCTGTGCTTTTCCTTTGTACCACCTTCAGTCTTACAATATTACTGTTCTGAACATTGTCAGAGCCAGGTAACATGAGGAAACTGAAGTTTACTAGAAATGTGAAGTGTCATGGCTTGAACCCAGATCTCCTAACGTTTGCTCCACTACTTGTAAAATATTTATTGAAAATCTACATTGTGAAAATGCAAGATAGAAAAAAAGAACAAATTTAGTAATGAAGAAATTGACTTATTTGCCACTTATTTTTAAATAAGATTCTACTTACAAAAATTAAAATTATATTCAACTTGAGATGTAAAGTGAAAGTCGTATCTATGAAATATAAAAGGAGGTGCTGAAGTCACTGTCTTTTTACTTTCAACTTAAATATATACACATCAGTTTGTTTGTAAAACCAATATTCTTAAATAGAATTGATATTTTACTTATATTTTTAAGTTATTTTTTACATAAATAATTTAATGACATCAGTGGGAGTCTTTTCTCACCGTACATACTCTTTCTTGACCATCTCACCTTTGCCTGTAGCTTCAAACAACCATCTGAAATTCTTCAAATCTCTACTGCCTGCATATCTAACATCTGATGTGACCCTAATAGCTAACCCAAGATGGATTCAAAGGTGCACAGGAAATCTCCTAGATACCACACTGATCCTTTTAACTTGGAATATCCAAAAGAAAATGACAGATCTCCTCTCAAGCCTTCCTGCAGTCACCTAGTTACCCAAATAATCAGTAACAAACACCAAATTAAAAAATTAATAATGAGAATATATGTAAAAGTACATGTTAATAATTAAACATTTCTGTATTTAATGGACAAGTCTTTCAGCAGTTATCTAAGTTAGAACTCAGCGTTTCAAGATAGTATTTATTTCAGAATGCTGGATATTAGAGATAAATTTAAGCTGAATAAACTTACTTTAAAAGTATTTTCTACATAAAACAAAAAAAATCTTTATTTTCCAGACTGAAATATGGGGATATATAAAATAAAAATTATTTTGAAAAAATATCTACTGCACATTACTTAATAGCTACAATTCTACTTTTCAATACAGTATTTAGGAAATGTTCTTAACCAAGATGTTCAAGTGTAATAAGGCCAGAGACTCCTGGCCTTATTAGAATTAGAATGTCTGCAGTTAGCCTAGTGTTTTAATAAGGTCTATAGGGATTAGAACCAGTCAACATATGAATTATGAAACTTCTAGTCAACCTGAAGAATATAAGTAGAAAGAAATAGACTAAATCATTTGGGAAACTGGAGTATCCCTACCGGACTGTGGAATGTTATTTACAATTGTAACAAGTGTAGGTTTGAAAACCAGGAAATATAGGGTTCAACCAAGAAAAGTTTTGCCACCAAAGGTTAAAAAAAATGCCATATGCTTCTTCTCAACACGTGAACTTTCCCAACAGAAACAGGCAGATATTCATCTACAATAGCAAACACAAAGTGGAGAAAAGTTTTACTGCAGTGTTTTGACAAACACCACAGGTAATTTTAAAATGTGACCTTTAAGCTTAGCTATCTTAGGAAGAAAGTATTTATCAAGAAAAATAGTTATTTTTCCCTTAAGAAATTTTTCATATATATCTAATGAAAATGTTTCTCCATCATTTGTAATTGAGTTAACTTTTGGTATTTAACATTATAAATTGTGATTGTCTAGAAATCAATTTTTTTTAATTTTATTTATTTTTGGCTGCATTGGGTCTTCATTGCTGCACGTGGGCTTTCTCTAGTTGCAGCAAGCAGGGGCTACTCATCGTTGCAATGTGGGCTTCTCATTGTGGTGGCGTCTCTTGTTGCAGAGCATGGGCTCTAGGCACATGGGCTTCAGTAGTTGCAGCACACGGGCTCAGTAGTTGTGGCTCATGGGCTCAGTAGTTGTGGCTCGTGGGCTCTAGAGCTCCGCCTCAGTAATTGTGGTGCACAGGCTTAGTTGCTCCGTGGCATGTGGGATCTTCCTGGACCAGGGATGGAACCCGTGTCCCCTGCATTGGCAGGTGGATTCTTAACCACTGCACCACGAGGGAAGTCCTAGAAATCAATTTTTCTCTAGTCAAACTGAAAATGTTTTTATAACGAAAAATACTAAGTCAATGGTGAGAAGTGCACAGTCCCAAATTAGAGGCCCAAAATAAAGGAAAAAGATAAGAAAACAAGTCAAAGGAAAAATATTTATTTATTTATATAAATTTATTTTATTTATTTTTGGCTGCGTTGGATCTTCATTGCTGCATGTGGGCTTTCTCTAGTTGCGGCGAGCGGGGGCTACTCTTCGTAGTGGAGCACGGGCTCTAGGCACATGGGCTTCAGTAGTTGTGGCTCGCGGGCTCTAGAGTGCAGGCTCAGTAGTTGTGGCTCATGGGCTTAGTTGCTCCGCGGCATGTGGGATCTTCCTGGATCAGGGCTCGAACCTGTGTCCCCTGCATTGGCAGGCGGATTCTTAACCACTGCGCCACCAGGGAAGCCCAAAAAGTATTTATTTTGATGGAGAAAACATATCCAAATCTAAGACAATAGGGCTGATTTTGCAAAAGAAATTAACTCAATTTATTTAGAGAGAGCTTACTGTTGGAATCAAGCTATCTCACTGTAGCTTATGATAAAGAAATCCACCTATAAAAAGGCCAAAAGATGATTTTATGAAGTCTAGATAAAGCAACACTACCATATAGTTTAACATTTTTCCAGCATGTAGTTCAAAGGAAGGGTCCCTGATTAGCTGTCACAATTATCAAGAACTGATGAGTGAAGACTTTTGATAAACTTTTAAAAATACCTACTAACTCCATTCACTTTTTTTCCTGTAGTTCCTACATATCCGTCTTCCCATATTAATTTCCCTTGAGAATGTGATGAACTTCAGTCTGTTTGGAAGCTAAATTTCTGATTGTGATTTATGAAATCTCTTTTCTGTTACAACCAATTCCATGTGAGGTTGGGTCCTGCATGATTCTTCCAGGGGCTACATCATTTCTATTAAGACTCCACACTCTCCTAGATGGAGACCAGGCCCTGAAAAAGGTGGCCATAGCCTGGCTTGCACTTGGGGATCCAAGCGGAAGTGTCTATTTCAACACCAGTGTTGAGGGTCATAATCTCCACTGTGTTTGTGAGTAGATTCAGAGCCCAATTCCCATTAGAACTGACCACAGGTATTTCTAGTACCATATTTATTTAAGTTGTACAAAATGTCTAAAAACATGAAGTCAGGATAATCATTCTAAAAGATCTAAAGCCCCAAAATACAGACTGCATGAACTTGGGCATTGTTCAATTAACTGAGCAGAAAGCGTCTTGAAGGAGATCTAACTCTCTAAGTGTAAACAGCCTTTGTGTCATCATTTAGTCTTTGGTTTAAAGTCAAAAGAAATTTTTTTGCAGGGGCTGTGGGAGGGTGTATTGTATCATTTCTCCTTTAGAATATAAAACTGCAACTACCTAAATATCTATCAGATTATCTTGAAAAGTATTCTCATTGAATGGAAAAATAATGTCTATACTCAGCTTTAGTAGTAAAAATGTGAACCTTGGAGAACGTGAAATACAAAGAGAAATCAAGTTCATTATATAAACAAAGGGTATTCAAATATGTTTATTTTACTATAGGGAGTGTAATAAAGAAAAAATAATTGAATATCCGCTATATTAAACAACAGTTTGGGAAGGAATGTTTCATAGTTTACCCAAAATAAAACAATGCATCAAGTACATTTTTAGATTTATTTTATTATCTTTACTGAACTATGTTTAACATTTTTCAAATCTTCAGATTGTTAACAGTTTTCAGCAGTAAATATCCTAGTAATGGCACTAAGTACACTGAAATGTGAGATTCCTCTGATGAAAAAATACAAAAGATAGAAACACTTGGAAACAAGAGAGCAAAATGTCAACTCTAGGTCTGAGATGGAAATTAACATAGTCAAATTCTTTACAACTCTAGTACATGGAGAAATGAGTACTTCATTCCCTATAAATGAATACGTTAACTTTGAGCTTCACCTTCCTGGGAAGTTTTGAGGGACACAATTTGACCCACAGACCCCTAAAACTCTATACTATGTATTGATACCAGAGGATTCAAACACATAGAAAGTGATCTGAAAATGACTGCCAAAGCAAAGAAGTGCTTTTATTCCTCAATACTGGTGACCTTCGTGCTATACTGTGTATTATAAAAGGGCATAATCCCTATACAACTGCATAAATGTCATAAAAATGGATTTTATAAATTCAAGATCATAATATGTATTCAAAAATACATATAGCTGTGCTTTAGTAAATGAACCCATCAGTTAATTAAGGGATAATTTTGCCTTTAAGATATATCCAAAGTATATATAAAGGATCCACAGATGTTAACATTTGTGACCAAAATTCTCAAGGTTTTCATTTGCAAAAAACTGTTGGTTTTCAATTTAAAAATTTTAAGAAACTTGTGAATATTGCAGGTTTATTATCACTTGGGTTAAGAAAAAGTAGATGGCTTCAGCTTTTTAACAGGAAATCTGTGAACTACTCACATTTTGTTTGGATCATTAGAAAAGATAAATTGCCTATACTACCCAATTGAGAACAGAATGTGCAGTGTATAAAAAAATAAGACTTTATTCTGAAACCAAAAACAGTATTTCTAGAAAAGCCCTTGGGGATACATCTTCTCATTTCCTTTACACAAGAATGAGTAAGTGGCATACCTGAATGGTATACCCTTATATCAATGTGTGTATTCCATTACCAAGATAAGAGATTAAACATTTTTAAGGGTGGGGAAAATATACACTTAAAATATTGAAGTGCAATATATTACTATATAGTTTCTAACTTCATTCCAACATAACAATGTATCAATATAAACTGGATTCAAAAAATAATTAAACACACAAAGAGATGTCACTGGCATGCAAAATTCATTGTTCCAACGTGAAACACGAGGTCTATATTTTTAATTAATAAAAACGGCACATCTGTTTAATTTGGCTAACAGAAAGAAAATGCACATTTAAGAAAGATGTTATCATATCCTTCTAATAAAGCAAGTCTATATCAAAGGCACTTCAGCAGAGCACTAACTCCTTAACCTTTTCCAAATCATTTTCATTTATGCCGCTTTTACTACATCTTTCTGTGTAAACCAATAAGAAGCTGCTTCTAATTTTGGACCTTATCACTCCCCCCCCCCAAAAAAAAAGTAAATCTAGGTATTATCCAAAACATTTATCTGTTTCATGGATTGGGGTAGAATATAGCAAACTTCTGCCTAGGTCTTAAATTCTTCGGGTTAATACAGAAAGGAGTGTTATATCTGACATGTTAGATGCTTCAGAAATGGTTGCAGGAAAAAACTGGCTGAAGTCTACTGTCTTGGGGAAAAAGCTGTTGCCTTTTGTTGTATATCTATATAATTTGACTGAAGCTAATGTGGCTAATTTTAGTTCTTTCAACTTGTTTATGTGCCTTGGGTCTCTATGTTGCTTCCAAGTTAATTAGTAGGGCATGAGAAATAAAGCAGTTTAGTTTCATTTTTTCCCCAGGGGAAAGGGGAAGCTGCTTCAGACATCTGTCTTTATGGAAATTAAGAAAAATGGGATGAGCTGATTTTAATTAACAAAGAGCTTCATTTTTAGGACATAGGAATGATAATTTGGAGTTGAAAACACATAATTAAAAAGAGCTGTTGAATGTGTTCACACTGAATTCTTTGCTATGATGAAAAGAATATGAATATATGACTTCCAAACTTGGAAAAAATGTTATATAACTTAAAGCATTTAAGTGATTTAAGAAAAATCTTTTACTTTTCCCATGAAATTGAAACTGTTTTTCCCAAACATTTTTTATGAATGTCAACTGAAAAAAAAGAGCTGGATATACACCTAGTATCATGAAGGTATTTTTGAGTCTCTCTCAGGGAAATGGCATTTTTTTTTCTGCTTGACATTTCAGAAAATATTGAAATATTTACTTCCTTTAGCTCCATATATTTTAATTTTGAGTGTTCATAAGAAACTTTCAATTCATTGATTTTTTAAATCAAGTTTAATAGTGTTTAAGTGACTAAATTTTTTTAAATAGAAGAAATACCTTAAAACTGATTTTAGCCTACATGTATCAGTGAGTCTTAAACTAAAAATTGGGGAGGGGGAGGAATGTTTAGGTTTTTTTTTTTTTTTAGATTGGTAAAAAGTTTTCCTTGACAGCTAAGCTCACTTCACTTTTGGTGATGGGGAAGGGGGTAAGAAATTTTTAAATAAAAATTCAGTATCAGGGCATTCATTTCTCAGATTTCTAAATAAACTAACCTTTTTATTCTGTGACGTTGTATCCAAAAACAACCAAAGAGCTGGCATTTCCCTCTCTAACAACCAAGTAGCTTCTTGCCCATCTTATGTGAGTATGGAATTTACTTTTGGGTTGATAACAATACACATGCTGTTTAAAAAAAGAAAGAAAATGAGGTTTGGCCTTTGAACTCTAGAATAACATCAATCCAGAATATTTATCAAGTTATTTTCAAGTATAGGCAGTGGAGAACATAATAGTAACATTTCACAAGAATATGATGCCTGAAGAATACAGTTTCATTTCTAAACATTTCACAGGGGTAGTCATCAAAGCAGAAGCAACATTTTTGGAAGCAACTTTAGGAGTACAATTTTCACTGTTATTCTTCAGAGTCAGGACTCAACTTGCTGACTGAGCAACATTTTTGGATAACTAACATCTTGAAGCTATTTCACATTTTGAACTCTTGGATACTTCAAATTCATCACCCAAAAATAAATGAAAAGAATAGGCCAGAAAAAGCATTCCTTAGTATCTTTCTCTCACTACTGAATTACCATTTTACTATTTACTCTGCTTGAGACATGTCCAGGGACCATGAGATTGCTCAGTCTCAACTTCTGCAGAAGTTCATACGGCAGTTTATAACAACAAGCAAGAATAAACAGCACGAGACAGCAGAGACACAACCACTCTTGCTGTTAATTGATGGGAATCAGTGGGCGTTCCTCTCGCTTCTTCCAGATATTAGTCTTGCTATCTTTTTTGACTAGTGGTGGTCTTCCCCTTTTTTTAGTGGGGGATATATTGGCTTCAAAATCTTCAACGGTGCTTTTTCTTCCTGGGGACTCTTCCCCAGGGTGCTCCATGATAGCTCCACTCCCTCCATCTAGGAAGTGCCTTAAAGCTGGGTCCTCGGGGGAGCAGACAGTGGTTCCACTCTCACTACTGCTCAGGTCTAAATCTTCTAAGTAAAGGATCTTAGGCTGATGCATACTTTTGATGAACGTTTTTTCCCTCTCCAGTTTTCTACTTGAGTGGTGCTCATTCATGTCTACCCCAGAGTCCAGACTCGTGTCGTTGCTCTGGGCTCTCTTGCCCTTTTTCAGGTCTATGAAGGAATGCCTCACTTGTGCGACTGGCTTTCCATCAAGAGACACAAACCAGGCTCTGGGATGGGGGGAGGGCTTTCCTTTGGACAGTTCTAGGAGGGTCTGTTCTGAAATTCCTTGAAGCTCTGATGAAAAGGGAGTCATTACAACAGCTTCATTTAGTGTTCCAGGAACAGAAACAGATTCTAGTAGGCTGTTTGAATACCGGCTCCAATCTGCAGTTTGGGATGGCAAGCTCTGTTGACCTTCGAGTGGGATATTCTCTTCCCTGGCATCTGGTGGCTGTACATGAGAATGCATTGGCATTTTGGGCAATGTCTGCGTAAAGTTCTCTCTATTTACTGGTTCCATCAATTGGCCATAGACTAACTGTCCCTTTCTTGGCAAAGTAGCTGACTTAGCAGTATGTAACTGCTCTGGAGTGGAGAAGAGGTCAGATGTCTGAAGGATGGCAATGGGCTGGCTGTAGATATGCATAAGCTGTTCTGGAATGTGAGAATGCCCATACACATCTTCACTACCTGTGAGATACCTCTTTTCCTCTTGAGCATCACCTAGAGATGAAGATATATTGTTGTTAATATGTTTAGGTTGTTTGGATCCTACATTGGGCTCCAAAGACTGAGCTGGGTTTCTTGAGTAATTATTTTGATTGACTGACAGAAATGAAACATCTTCATTGTAGATTTTTAAACTGTCCCGAGTTTTTACCATGGAAACTCTTTCTTCTGCTTCTACCTTTGATGGTTCCTTTTTCTGAGGGTTGTACGAGGAGCTTTTGGCACTGAATAACTGTGACTTGTCCTCGGTTTTTAATGCAACTTTGACTGAACTGATGTGATTTATGTGAGTTGTTGAAGTTGTCTGGTCTCTCTTGAGGACCTCAAGTTTAGTGATATTTCTTTCTCTTTTCTGTGGAGTACCACACTTATCCCTAGAGTAGAAGAGAAGGCAAAAAAATGTTTAAAACTTATCTAGAAGGTTTCATTTTAAAAAATCGTCTCATAATATGTTTATTAATATATGCAATGCTACTCTAAGAATATATCCATTTTTATTTTAATCTACATATTTTAAAGATCAAACCATTGATTTCTACTAACATTGTAATACACAGAATTGACATGATACTATAGTCTGATAGTTTCTGTGTTCATACACATTAATACTGTTCTTACCTGCAATAACAAAGAAGTACAGCAAAAAATCCAATGACAATAATTATTGTTCCTCCTAATATGGCTGAAAGAAACACTGTGTGGTAGGCAGTTATGTCCTTTGAATCTCCATTTATACCTGACCCTAAATGGTTCAAAATAAACAAAGAGAAAATATATTATTTTAGGTCAAATTTTCAATGTCCTATCTTGGGCAAGGCTGACTAAATACGTGTATACACAGTTGTATTTATTTGCTCCCCTCCCATGGCAGGCTTCTTTGTGGGTGGAGATTACTTTCCCTACCCTCTTTGGGCTTAATCAATTGACTTGCTCTGCCCAGTGAAATGTGAGCATCTTAAATGAGGCCGCCTGAATGGCCTGTCCTCTTGCTAAGGCCCTCTATTATGTGAATAGTATATCCCAAAGTTTTGCTATTCCTTCAACCTAGGTTCTGGAACGAGAAAAAATGTTGAGCCGAACCAAGCCAAGCCCAACAGTCATGAAGTGAAAGCAACAAACAAGTGTTTGCTATCGTTAGCTGCTGAGATAACAGGTTTATTTGTTACTTATGGCTGAGTATTGCAGACAGTGGCAGCGAGATGCTGAAGTGCTGCTATGACAAAACCTAAAATGTGTGACACTGGCTTCCAAGCCAGGCAGTGAGGAAACTGTTGCAGGAGGCAATAAAAATGGTGGCCCAAGCCATGTGGTAGCAAAATATTTGCTGGAATAAACTGGGAGAAAATATTTCTAACGAGAGCTTTGTGCAAAGAGGTTTTGAGATAGAATGGAGTGAGCGTTGACTATGATTAGCTGCATTTGATTAAAAAAGAAATTTTAAAGATAAATCCAAAAAGAATTTGCCAAAGTAAGCAGGGATGAAAAGGACCAAAGAGAATGCAAAAACTGGGGGACCTGAGGAATTAAAAGTTGCAACTTTTAATTGCAGGCTGGACTCCAGAACAAGATGACGCTATGATCCCAGCAAGCTAAGCCCAGCAGCGGCACAGGTGAGCCATTATTCTTCTTCATGAGCACATATATACAATGAGCACACATATACAGTGCTGTTGTAATTAGCTTAACTGCAGTAAAAGCAGACTAAGCACTGGGATGATCAGGGCAGGCTATGAATATTCTGCACGAAAATAAATGCAACTTATCTTGAGGTAATGTTTCAACGTCACTAAGACCTAATTTTGCTCAAAAATGTATATAACAACAACTCTACAGATCAGTATCAACTGGATTTTAATACGTATTCAAGGTGATGAGACACCCGATTTTCTGGTCATCTTGACCATGAGAAGATGTCCAGCGTGAAGCTTTCAGCTTCACCAAGGACACTGGAAAGACTAAGGATCATGAGGCCTTTAGATCCTTTAACTTTTGCATCATCTAAGTTGATTAAAGTAATAGTAATATTAAAGGATTTGGAGAAGCAGTGTTGTGGTTATGCATTCAGACTTTAGAGCCAGAATGCCTGAACTGGAATCCTGGCCTCACCCTTTCTTCCTGTGAGGTATTGGGCAGGCTTCATTTACTTGTGTCTCAGTCCATAACTGTCATACCTCACCCATGTGGGTTGTTACGAAGATTAAATGGGTCAATACGTATAAAATTTACGACAGTGCTTAGCACATGATAAGCACTCAGTAAGTGTTAGCTGTATTATACCACTGTTGTTAAATGAAACATCAAGGTTATAGAAGAACAGGCACTTCAGTATTGACCATGCTTTCCTATATGGTAACTGATAACAAAATGTTTATCATATTGGATAGGCAACCAAGCACAGCATCGCACAATATGAAATTTCTTCAAACAAAAAAGAGATAAGGGTAACAATTCTACCTACAGATTCTTATTCAGGATCCAGAGCTGCAACAGAGTAAAGTTCGGCTATTCACTGGGTGAAATTCAACTTCTTCTCCAAAAGAATATTGAATATATATTTCCACAATAGAGTAATGCTAACAATTTTCACTCCACAGAATTCCAACAGAACTCACTTTTGGAATTAAGAGGCTGACATTGTTGCATTTGTCCCAAATCTTATATGTATGACAATAGCAAAAAAGCATACATCTGCATGTGTGTGTGGGCGCACTGGGTGTATATGCGCATGCCCAAAAGGGGTTAGAAAGGTAGAAAATTACAATATATTTTCATTCAAATATACCTGAAAATGCATATTTAAAAAAAGTAATGGTACTTGTTTAATAAATTCTATACTCAGCCACCTATTTACCTGTAGCAATCTGTGAAAAACCAATTGATTTTAATTTCTTGCACTTAAACAGATTTCTAGAATTCCTTGAAAAAATATTAAGATTTACTTTAAAAACAGATTTAGTATATTATTAACCAAATTATAACTAAAGTAGCTCTAGCACACCAGACACTAACTGGCCCATCATAGGACCAATTTTGAGTTTACTGTAGCACTCGCATCCTAAAATGTTTAGGGACATTAGTGATCCTCATATCCAACTCCCGCAATTTAGAAAAGAGAAAACGAATACTCAGATGGGTAAGTACCTATTTCAAGCTTACCCTGTTAATTACTGTCAAAGCCAGAACTACAGTCAAGTTATCAAGTTATCCATATTTCTCGTATGGATTTTTCAAAACCATCACTAGAAGGTATCTAATTCAAACTGAATGGGAATCCCACACTTCTGTGTTAGTACTCTGATTCACACAAAATCGTTCCTGACATACAAGCTAAAACAAAACTTCCACCTATTTTAGAAAATTATTTCAGCTTTTAGAATTCATAGTCATCTTGTATAGATTGGTTGCTTCAGGTATATTTTCAGTGGAAAGCACACTTCTCTATAAAACTCAAGTGCCCCTTAGGTCATTTTTATTAGAAATGAAAGAACTTGGATTTAGCTGAAGTATTAAATATTGTTCTTTTTCATCTTTTCATCATTTTATAGTGGCAAATCTAGAATGGGATATGGTCAGATAGCTGGCAAGACTGCATGATATTTTGCACCATGAAAAACAAAAGTAATCACCCTCTGGTTTCTGAATAAATCTCATAAGCACTAAGTTCAAACAAAAACAGAACATCCTCTTGATCGTAATGGCTAATATTAATAGCTCATATTTCTTCTATTGAAATACTAAATTTTAGCTTCAATGAAAAAAAGTCTTGTTACCTTGCATGGTTTAAAATTCAAAGGTTGTCAAATGTAAAATGAAAATACCAAACTATTTTTAAAATTGCAGGAAAAAAGCAAAGCCTAACAAAGTTAGCAGATAAATTGCTAACAAAGCTAGCAGATAAATTGCTACAGAGAAATGTATGCAAAATATCATCCACATCCTGGATCAGGGTGTGCACTGGGACTATTCCTGAACAGCATGAAATCGCCAGGTTGCAGCTGCCTTTCAGCTGGGAACCAAGACACTAGATAAACCAAAAGAATTTTCTCTGACACATGATTAAAGATGAAGGAATGACATATGCATTTGGCTTTCACACTTTCCCTAAACTTTACTAAAATGACACTGAAAGCTTTGTTTTGTTTTTTTTTACATTATTTTATTTTTTTCATCTTGGAGTACACTTGCTTTACAATGCTGTGTTAGTTTCTGCTGTATAACCAAGTGAATCAGCTATATGTATCCATATATCCCCATATCCCCTCCCTCTTGCATCTCCCTCCCACCCTCCCTATCCCACCCCTCTAGGTGGTCACAAAGAACCGAGCTGATCTCCCTGTGCTATGCAGCTGCTTCCCACTAGCTATCTACCTTACGTTTGGTAGTGTATATATGTCCATGCTTCTCTCTCGCTTTGTCACAGCTTACCCTTCCCCCTCCCTGTGTCCTCAAGTCCATTCTCTACGTCTGCATTCAGAACCTTTTTTTTTTTTTAGATTCCATATATGTGTGTTAGCATACAGTATTTGTTTTTCTCTTTCTGACTGACTTCACTCTGTATGACAGACTCTAGGTCCATCTGCCTTGCTACAAATAACTCAATTTCATTTCTTTTTATGGCTGAGTAATATTCCATTGTATATATGTGCCACATCTTCTTTATCCATTCATCTGTTGATGGACACTTAGGTTGCTTCCATGTCCTGGCTATTGCTTCCATGTCCTGGCTATTGTAAATAGTGTTGCAATGAACATTGTGGTACATGACTCTTTTTGAATTATGGTTTTCTCAGGGTATATGCCCTGAAGTGGGATTGCTGGGTCATATGGTAGTTCTATTTTTAGTTTTTTAAGGAACCTCCATACTGTTCTCCATAGTGGCTGTATCAATTTACATTCCCACCAACAGTGCAAGAGGGTTCCCTTTTCTCCACACCCTCTCCAGCATTTATTGTTTGTAGACTTTTTGATGATGTTTTGTTTTTATAAATAGACAAAAACCCATAGGTTAAGGCAGACTGAGATAAGAGACAAGAGCAACAAGATGCTGACTGCTGGAAAGTTGACTTAGCAGAGCTGGCAGCAGGGAAAGCCAAGAATTTATACCAGTGAACACCCAGATGCCCTAGAAAGTGGTAGCAGGTCCATGATGCAACCAGTCTACACTACAGTAGGTTAGAGTATTTCTTTTTTT
Organism: Stenella coeruleoalba; assembly: GCF_951394435.1. Taxonomy (NCBI): domain Eukaryota; kingdom Metazoa; phylum Chordata; class Mammalia; order Artiodactyla; family Delphinidae; genus Stenella; species Stenella coeruleoalba. Next base: position 81,279,462 of record NC_137151.1, on the reverse strand, counting down.
AAGATGAATTAATGGATGAAACATGCAATGTTTGAGTATTTTGAGATAGAAATCCTACGTCTTGAGTTGTGTTTAAGCACAAAGTAAATAGATAATTTGATACCATGTTAAATCTAGGAAAAATGAAATACTTATTTCTCCTAGAATATGAATAGGCCATTCCTAGCAGATAGCTCTTGGTTTTTGTCCACCTTCTGTGCATATGTCAGGCCACTCTCCATTTGACCTATCACTTGTCTTATCTCGGAAACAGTCTGGGGACACTATTATTCAACAGCCCCTCCTCCTCCCCACCACAGCCCCACCAAGGAGAATGCTCACGACCTAAGTCTGGGCCCATCTAAATTCCACATCTCTAGAAAGATCAGGACCAGTATGAGGAAAGGACTGCAAAGGGTTAGTATCAGCTGTTATGAAGCAGCAGTCTTCCAAAGACAGTCAAGTAGGTCTGCTAACTGGGCCCTCTAGGATTCCTGCCTTTTATAATCTGCTTCTTCAGCTTTCCCTAGGATCCTGCAAACTCCCTATATCCTAACACATGTTTTTAATTATCTAAAATCTATTCCTGTTTTTTGCAACCAAAAACGCTAACTGATCTGGGTAGAATTTATTCATAAAAAGTAAACTAAGGAAATTCTTGATTTGAATACACTTCATACTTCAGATTCATCAGATATTACAGCTATAAAGGACCTTCGAGTTCATGGAATTTAATCTTTCCTGATACACATGGAAAAAATAAAATAAAGCTGAGATCAAGAGACTAAAAGCTTTTTCCAGTGTCATACAGTAAGTAGCAATGCTCAGAATAAAATAGGAATCTCCTAATATCAATTTCAGCATGACTATTTGGACTTTTTAAAATTTACTCTTTGTTTCATTTTTACCATACCTCTAGTTCCTGGAAGTGGAGCTGCTATCCAGTAGCCCAAATGAGGTGCCTCGTATGTCCAAATTAAATGATTGTTATATTCCTTGACCATTCCCCGGCCATGATTTACCCAAGCACCTACAAAGGAAGGCAAGTAAAAAATACTAATCAATTAGTTTATATATCTTTAATGCTGATAGGAGTTTGCTGATAGTCATGTATAGAATACTTTGCAAGACTTTTTCAAAGATTATGAAAACTGTGGCAATATATTATCATGGGATAATATATATATTACATCATAATACAGTACATATTATAATATATTAAATAGAATAATTTGATTTGTTAAGACTAAAGGAAATAAAATCAATACTAATAAACTAAGGATATAGATCTATTTAGGGAAATCATGACTCCAAATAATGTCTACATTGTGCATATTGAGATATGTCTTAATAAGAATGTGAGTAATTAAATCCAAATTTATCAACAGGTGGTTGTTACCTATTCTGGGATTCTGATTAAACACTTATAGTCTATGTTTTATGGCCTTATTATTTATTAAATACAGTTTTGTTCTAGTACTGCTGGCTTAGCTCTTTTAGAGCTCAATTTTTTAAAACTTTAAAAAATGCTATTTGGATTCAATTAAATGTTATTCACAGAAAAAAGCATTCAGTAAAGCCAGTATCTTTTATGAAGTCCAGCATAACAAAGCTATTTATAAGTTTGGTGTATAGTTGTATTTGGTTTATTGATTCCTTGTAATGATGTATATCTATAACATGTAAAACAGTGTTTTTAATAAGGTAGACAAACTTGGAATTATCAGAATAAGTCAACCTACTGCTTTTTAAATAGTCACATTAAAACTAAGCATTACATATGTGACAAATTAATTCAAAAATTGTGCCACTGGAAGGTACATTAGAGACAAAAGCCTTTTTCAGGAGAAACAATCAGAAAGCAGAACTCAAAGCAGATATTCTTCTTTAAAGTGTCTTAAAACAATTCTCTCATTCAACAAATTAGGAAATTGAGGCCGGAATAAATTAAGTGATTTGTTCAAAATCACACTGCTGGTAAATGGACCAGAATCCAGGTCTTAGAGCTCTTAATCCAATGTTTAACAGTAGTATACCACTGTGACATTGTGATTTATAATAAGAAATATATATGTGGTTTTAATCCCCAGTCCTGGCACAGAGCTCCTAAAACCTCGGAATTTCCTATGTGATAAGGTCCAAAAAGGTGGAGAGTGTCTTTTGTTGTTCATAACAAGCTGCTTTCAATGACACCTGAGTTTATGTTAATGAGATGAATTTTGGAAAGTCCCTGTGGATAGGAGGCTGGTTGCCAGAGGAGCCAACCACGTGATCAGAGAGTTGGACCTTTCATCCCCACCCCTACGCACCCCTGTAGAGGAGGAAGAGGGGCTGGAGCTTGAACTCAATCACCAGTGTTCAACGATTTAATCAAGCATGCCTACATAATAAGGCCTCCATAAAAATCCCTGAACTCCAGGGTTTAGAGAGCAGAGTTGGTGAACACGTGGAGGTGCTGGGAGGGTGGAGCACCAGAGGAGAGAGCACTGAAGCTCCAGGCCCTTTCTCCCATACCTTGCCCTGTGCATCTCCTCCATCTGGCTATTACCAAGTCGTACCCTTCTATAACAAACTGATAATCTAGTTGGTAAACTGTCTTCCTGTGAGCTGTTCTAGCAAGTTATCAAACTCGAGGAGAGGGTCATGGGAACCTCCAATTTATAGCCAGCTGGGCAGAAGCATGGGTGACAAGCTGGACTTGCAACTGGCCTCTTGAGTTGGGGGCTGCAGGACCGAGTCCTTAACCTGTAGGATCTGACACTAACTCCAGGTAGAGAGTGTCTAAATTGAATGAAATTTTAGGACACTTATTAGCTCGTGTTAAGAGTCCTGCTTGGTACAGAAAAAACACCCTCACATTTGGTGACCAGAAGTGAAGTTCTGAGTGTAGAATAGAGTTGAGAGAAGAAGAGTTTGTCCCTTACAACTACCATTGTTACTTATATAGTTTCCAGTCTTTCTTAAACAATAATATATCCATGTTTTTATCTTCTATAGTGAACATGTGTGTGTTTGTGCCTCACTACCTACCCTTCCAGTTACAGTGAAACCTCATTCCAAATCTCCTTTGAGGATCTACTGCTCCCTATTCTCAGTCCACATGACTAGTTTAGGGCTCCAATCCCAGTTCCAACACATGACTTAAGCCTAAGTAAATTTGTGCAATCTATTTGCAGACCACAAAGATTGGTTCCAAGATGGGCATGCAAACCCCATTCTAGAAATGCAGTGAATCCAAGGGCTTAGGTAATAGCTACTAGGAAAAGAATTTCTCTTTCCGTTGGACTTTAACCTGGGTAGTATAAAGTGAGAGCACCTACAGCCTTCTTGATACTCAGAAGGGAAATCCTATTCCAGAAAGGTATTAACACAGGAAACAGATGAGAAAGAAATCAAGTCCTGCAAAACTGTCTAGCTTGTGTAACGTGACTTAACCCAAGACAGTTCTACCCCTGGACCCAGTTTTGGACTGATCATCTTTTCTTGTTTTTGTTTTTTGGTAAAGATTCCCACCTTATTTACATGGAAACACAAGAAAACCAAGAGAAGCAGAAGGGAAAAAAGTGCATCCAGCTGCCATTTAGGAGGATAAACTCAGGGAACAAAATTGGTACGAAAGATTTTTTTTTGGAAAATAATCTCTCTACTCTCTCCCTCTCTCTCTCTCTCTATAAATGTAACACCCATACATATATACACACACATACATATAAAAAACAGTGTTATTTTCATGAAATTAGCATATATTTATCAATTGCTTTAGCCAAGCTTTTATATATAACTTCATATTTCCTATCAAAACAAAAATAAACTCATAAGAGCAGAACTAATTTTAAAAATTTTATTTATGCTCAAAATATAAAAACATGGGAATGTGAGTAAATAATGCTATCTTAAAATGTAACAGTGATATCCTTTTCCCCACAATTGTATTATATTAATCAAAGTAGGGTCACTTTTCGTCATTAACAAAGTGCTTAAAATTATAATATTACTGATTTAGTACTCTACTAAAGAAAAAACATTCAAATATAAATATTTTAATGATTTAAATAATGCATATTAAAATTTAATATTTTGTATAAAATATAGAAAGTTTATTTGTCAATTATACCTTAATAAAGATGAAAATTTTAAATAAAAATATAGAAACATACTTCTAAAATATTCAGAACCTTTTCACCTAGCTCACATACCTGTATTCATATCAAATGTCCAGGCAGGTATGTGATCCCCTGCACTTATACCATTTGTACGTAGAAGTGGGAGAGAAATTTGAATAGAGCCATCCACCTTTAATTCTTTTCCTCCCGAATATATTTTCACACATATTGCTGCAAGAGGAGTCAGTTCATTGCCTTCAAAACCTAAAAACAGAAGACAGTTCATTAAAATCATATGTAAAACACAAACTGTAGTTGTGTATTAACAACAGACTAATATGGGCCTAAAATATCTAGTTCCTCTATTTCACCCAGGGTTATCCATTTTAATATCAAATAGATACTGGATTCTACTTAAGGATTTTTAAAGTATATAATATATCATAAATAAATGCTATACTTATGTAACACTGACAAATCAGTATGAGCCTAAAGATCAAATTCTCTCTGAGTCCTCTGATTTAAGGTCACTGGAATCTAATTCAATGTTTTTAAAAACCTACAAAACCAACAGGAAGGCTGCCTCTCTGAGGGGGAGACATTTGAGCAGTGGCCAAATGAGAAGGTGCCATCCATGCAGAGACCTCAGAGAAGAGCCTTCCAGGCAGAAGAAACCAGCACAAAGCTCCCAAATCGGAAGTGATCTTGGCATGTGTAAGAAAGAAAGAAGCCTGGAGGTCAGAGAGAGATGGAAATAGCATAGCGCCTTGGAGGCCATCGAAAGGAATCCTTATTATCGCTGCCACCGAATCTGGTATATGTCTTCAGTTATCAGACAGGGCAACCACTGGCTTATTGGAAATTTTCTGTTAAATGTAAGAGAATTAACCTTTGCAAACATCCTGAAACTCTAACTATAAGGTAAGCAAAATAATGCCATACATATTCTGTAGACTAGTTGCACTGGTCAGTAATGCACTGTAAAAAGTACTATGTAATCTGTAAGTAATTATAATCTCTTCTATCAAACTATTTATAAAGCCAGCTGGCTTTCTTAACTCCACCCCTCAGTTCTATACAGTCGGTGGCTTCACATAGTGAATGCAGCTGAAACTGATGAAATCAGCATCCCACCATTTGGGATAAGGCCAACTCAAAGAAGAAAGAAAAAAGAGTCTGAAAAACAATGAGGAGGAAACTTTCACAAAGAATTTTCATACTCGTAGAGCTCTAGAACTGTACAATCCAGTAGAGTAGCCAGAAGCGATTGCAGCAATTTAAATTTAAATGAAATGAGCAATACAGTTTCTCAGTGCACTGGTTATGTGTCAAGAGCTCAACAGCCACATGTGGCTCAGCAGCTACCAGACGGGGCAGAGCAGAACATTCCCATTTGTCAGCACAGCTCTAGAACTTTGAAAATGTTAACAGCATTCTCAGGACAATTGAAATGTTTAATGAATAATCTCAAAAGCAGGGGGTAGAGGAACGCTGAAGGGCACAGCACATTATGACTCCTTCCCACTGAATCTAATGAGTGTTGTTCATAAAAACCCTCCAATGCACCATGAGCTTCATTTGCAATAGTGTATATATTGGTATCATTCTTGTGATGTTTTTATTTTGAAAGCATCCTGTAACTTACAACTGGAAAACTTTGGCAGGTATCTTAGATTGGCTTCCTCACGAAGCAAACCCTGAAATAACAATATGGAGGAAGCACTCACCACTGAGAGAATGGAGGAGTAACACAGAAGAAGGAAGCCAACACAGGATGTGTTAATGAACAGGTGTGTATGCGTTATGTGTTCTTTATCTGTCATTGGTTGAGAGCTTGCCCCTTGTGAGGGCCAAGTCTGCATCCTGGACCAGGGAATGCCCTTAGGCAGAGTCGCAGTAGGAAACATAGGCTTGTAACAGAAGACAGGGTCATCTGGCTGGGGTATCAACAGCATCAGCTACAGCAAGTTAGGAAAAAAAAGAGAAAAAAAGCCTATCTAACCATAACATCTATATGCTTATTACTCTAATTTCTGACTACTCCCCAAACGATATGGACCAAAAATTTGACTCAAGGGAAACCATAAAAATTACATATTGTCTGAGGTGATTTTAAAAACAGTGGAATAAATAGAAGTTAAAAAAAAATAATTGCCAGGGGACGTTCAAGATGGCGGAGGAGTTAAGATGTGGAGATCACCTTCCTCCCCACAAATACATCAAAAATACATCTACATGTATGTAACAACTCGTACAGAACACCTACTGAATGCTGGCAGAAGACCTCAGACTTCCCAAAAGGCAAGAAACTGCCCACGTACCTGGCCGTGTAGCTAACAGGGTCTTGGTGATCTGTCCGGGTGTCAGGCCTGAGCCTCTGAGGTGGGAGAGCCAAGCTCAGGACATTGGTCCACCAGAGACCTCCTGGCCCAGCCTCATGTAATATCAATCAGCAAGCGCTCTCCCAGAGATCTCCATCTTAACGCTAAGACCCAGCTCCACTCAATGACCAGCAAGCTCCAGTGCTGAACTCCCCATGCCAAACAACTAGCCAGACAGAAACACAACCACACCCATTAGCAGAGATGCTGCCTAAAATCATAATAAGTTCACAGACACCCCATAACACACCACCGGACGCAGTCTTGCCCACCAGAAAGACAAGATCCAGCCTCATCCACCAGAACACAGGCACCAGTCCCCTCCACCAGGAAGCCTACACAACCCACTGAACCAACCTTACCCACGGGGGGAAAACACCAAAAACAATGGGAACTACAAACCTGCAGCCTGTGAAAAGGAGACCCCAAACACAGTAAGATAAGCAAAAGGAAAAGACAGAGAAATACACAGCAGATGAAGGAGCAAGGTTAAAACCCACCAGACCAAACAAATGAAGGTGAAATAGGCAGTCTACCTGAAAAAGAATACAGAGTAATGACAGTAAAGATGATTCAAAATCTTGGAAGTAGAATGGAGAAAATACAAGAAACGTTTAACAAGGACCTAGAAGAACTAAAGAGCAAACAAACAGTGATGAACAACACAATATAAATGAAATTAAAAATTCTCTAGAAGGAATCAATAGCAGAATAACTGAGGCAGAAGAATGGATAAGTGACTTGGAACATAAAACAGTGGAAATAACTACCACAGAGAAGAATAAAGAAAAAAGAATTGAGGACAGTCTCAGAGACCTCTGGGACAACAATAAATGCACCAACATTCGAATTACAGGGGTCCCAGAAGAAGAGAAAAAGAAAGGGACTGAGAAAATATTTGAAGAGATTATGGTTGAAAACTTCCCTAATATAGGAAAGAAAATAGTCAATCAAGTCCAGGAAGCACAGAGAGTCCCATACAGGATAAATCCAAGGAGAAATGCGCCAAGAGACATATTAATCAAACTATCAAAAAATTAATACACAGAAAAAATATTAAATGCAGCAAGGGAAAAACAACAAATAACATACAAGGGAATCCCCATAAGGTTAACAGCTGAGCTTTCAGCAGAAACTCTGCAAGGCAGAAGGGAGTGGCAGGAAGTATTTAAAGTGATGAAAGGGAAACACCTACAACCAAGATTACTCTACCCAGCAAGGATCTCATTCAGATGCGACAGAGAAATTAAAACCTAAGAGAATTCACCACCAACAAACCAACTTTACAACAAATGCTAAAGGAACTTCTCTAGGCAGGAAACACAAGAGAGGAAAAGACCTACAATAACAAACCTAAAACAATTAATATGGTAATAGGAACATACACATCAATAATTACCTTAAATGTAAATGGATTAAATGCTCCAACCAAATGACACAGACTGGCTGAATGGATACAAAAACAAGACCCATATGTATGCTGTCTAGAAGAGACCCATTTCAGACCTAGGGACACATACAGACTGAAAGTGAGGGGATGGAAAAAGATATTCCATGCAAATGGAAATCTAAAGAAAGCTGGAGTCACAATTCTCATATCAGACAAAATAGACTTTAAAACAAAGACTATACCAGAGACAAAGAAGGACACTGCATAATGATCAAGGGATCAATCCAGGAAGAAGATATAACAATTGTAAATATTTATGCACCCAACATAGGAGCACCTCAATATATAAGGCAAATACTAACAGCTATAAAAGGGGAAATTGACAGTAACACAATCATAGTAGGGGACTTTAACACCCCACTTTCACTAATGGATAGATCATCCAAAATGAAAATAAATAAGGAAACACAAGCTTTAAATGATATATTAAACAAGATGGAATTATTGATATTTATAGGACATTCTATCCAAAAACAACAGAATACACTTTCTTCTCAAGTGCTCATGGGACATTCTCCAGGATAGATCATATCTTGGGTCACAAATCAAGCCCTGGTAAATTTAAGAAAATTGAAATTGTATCAAGTATCTTTTCTGACCACAATGCTATGAGACTAGATATCAATTACAGGAAAAAATCTGTAAAAAATATAAACACATGGAGGCTAAACAATACATTATTAAATAACCAAGAGATCACGGAAGAAATCAAAGAGGAAATCAAAACATACCTAGAAACAAATGACAATAAAAACATGATGACCGAAAACCTATGGGATGGAGCAAAAGCAGGTCTAAGAGAGAAGTTTATAGCAATACAATCCTACCTCAAGAAACAAGAAAAATCTCAAATAAACAACCTAACCTTACACCTAAAGCAAGTACAGAAAGAACAAAAAAACCCAAAGTTAACAGAAGGAAAGAAATCATAAAGATCATATCATAAATAAATGAAAAAGAAATGAAGGAAACGATAGCAAAGATCAATAAAACTAAAAGCTGGTTCTTTAAGAAGATAAACAAAATTGATAAACCATTAGCCAGACTCATCAAGGAAAAAAGGGAGAAGACTCAAATCAACAGAATTAGAAATGAAAAGGAGAAGTAACAACTGACACTGCAGAAATACAAAGGATCATGAGAGATTAATGCACGCAACTAATTATATGCCAATAAAATGGACAACCTGGAAGAAATGGACAAATTCTTAGAAAAGCACAACCTTCTGAGACTGAATCAGGAAGAAATAGAAAATATAAACAGACCAATCACAAGCACTGAAATTGAGACTCTGATTAAAAATCTTCCAACAAACAAAAGCCCAGGACCAGATGGCTTCACAGGGGAATTCTATCAAACATCATAGAAGAGTTAACACCTGTTCTTCTCACACTCTTCCAAAATATAGCAGAGGGAGGAACACTCCCAAACTCATTCTGCGAGGCCACCATCACCCTGATACCAAAACCAGACAAGGATGTCACAAAGAAAGAAAACTACAGGCCAATATCACTGATAAACATAGATGCAAAAATCCTCAACAAAATACTAGCAAACAGAGTCCAACAGCGCATTAAAAGGATAATACACCATGATCAAGTGGGGTTTATCCCAGGAATGCAAGGATTCTTCAATATATGCAAATCAATCAATGTGATAAACCATATTAACAAACTGAAGGAGAAAAACCATATGATCATCTCAGTAGATGCAGAGAAAGCTTTCAACAAAATTCCACACCGATTTATGATAAAAACCCTCCAGAAAGTAGGCATAGAGGGAACTTACCTCAACATAATAAAGGCCATATATGACAAACCCACAGCCAACATCGTTCTCAATGGTGAAAAACTGAAAGCATTTCCACTAAGATCAGGAACAAGACAAGGTTGCCCACTCTCACTACTATTATTCAACATAGTTTTGGAAGTTCAAGCCACAGCAACCAGAGAAGAAAAAGAAATGAAAGGAATACAAATCGGAAAGGAGGAAGTAAAACTGTCACTGTTTGCAGATGACATGATACTATACATAGAGAATCCCAAAGATGCTACCAGAAAACTACTAGAGCTAATCAATGAATTTGGTAAAGTAGCAGGATACAAAATTAATGCACAGAAATCTCCTGCATTCCTATACACTAATGATGAAAAATCTGAAAGAGAAATTAAGGAAACACTCCCATTTACCACTGCAACAAAATACCTAGGAATAAGCCTACCTAAGTAAACAAAAGACCTGTATGCAGAAAACTATAAGACACTGATGAAAGAAATTAAAGATGATATCAACAAATGGAGAGATATACCATGTTTTTGGATTGGAAGAATCAACATTGTGAAAATGACTCTACTACCCAAAGCAATCTACAGATTCAATGCAATCCCTATCAAACTATCAATGGCATTTTTCACAGAACTAGAACAAAAAATTTCACAATTTGTATGGAAACACAAAAGACCCCCAATAGCCAAAGCAATCTTGAGAAAGAGTATCAGAGCTGGAGGATTCAGGCTCCCTGACTTCAGACTATACTACAAAGCTACAGTAATCAGGATAGTATGGTACTGGCACAGAAACAGAAAGATAGATCAATGGAACAGGATAGAAAGCCCAGAGATAAAGCCACGCACATATGGTCACCTTATCTCTGATAAAGGAGGCAAGAATATACAATGGAAATAGACAACCTCTTCAATAAGTGGTGCTGGGAAAACTGGACAGCTACATGTAAAAGAATGAAATTAGAACACTCCCTAACACCATACACAAAAATAAACTCAAAATGGATTAAAGACCTAAATGTAAGGCCAGACACTATCAAACTCTTAAGAGGAAAACATAGGCAGAACACTCCATGACATAAATCACAGCAAGGTCCTTTTTGACCCACCTCCTAGAGAAATGGAAATAAAAACAAAAATAAATGGGACCTAATGAAACTTAAAAGCTTTTTCACAGCAAAGGAAAGCATAAACAAGACCAAAAGACAACCCTCAGAATGGGAGAAAATATTTGCAAATGAAGTAACTGACAAAGGATTATTCCCCAAAATTTACAAGCAGCTCATGCAGCTCAATAACAAAAAAACAAACAACCCAATCCAAAAATGGGCCGAAGACCTAAATAGACATTTCTCCAAAGAAGATATACAGACTGCCAACAAACACATGAAAGGATGCTCAACATCACTAATCATGAGAGAAATGCAAATCAAAACTACAATGAAGTTTCAGCTCACACCGGTCAGAATGCCCATCATCAAAAAATCTACAAATGATATATGCTGGAGAGGGTGTGGAGAAAAAGTAACCCTCTTGCACTGTTGGTGGGAATGTAAATTGATACAGCCACTGTGGAGAACAGTATGGAGGTTCCTTAAAAAACTAAAAATAGAACTACCATACGACCCAGCAATCCCACTACTGGGCATATACCCTGAGAAAACCATAATTCAAAAAGAGTCATGTAGCACAATGTTCACTGCAGCACTATTTACAATAGCCAGGACATGGAAGCAACCTAAGTGTTCATTGACAGATGAATGGATAAAGAAGATGTGGTGCATATATACAATGGAATATTACTCAGCCATAGAAAGAAATGAAATTGAGTTATTTGTAGTGAGGTGGATGGACCTAGAGACTGTCATACAGAGTGAAGTAAGTCAGAAAGAGTAAAACAAATATTGTATGCTAACACATATATATGGAATTTAAAAAAAAAAAAAAGGTTCTGAAGAACCTAGGGGCAGGACAGGAATAAAGACACAGACGTAGAGAATGGACTGAGGACATGGGGAGGGGGAAGGGCCAAGTGAGAGAGTGGCATGGACATATATACAGTACCAAAGGTAAAAGAGATAGCTAGTGGGAAGCAGCCGCATAGCACAGGGAGATCAGCTCAGTGCTTTGTGTCCACTTAGAGGGGTGGGATAGGGAGGGTGGGAGGGAGAAGCAAGAGGGAGGGGATATGGGGATATATGTATATGTATAGCTGATTCACTTTGTTGTGCAGCAGAAACTAGCAAACCATTGTGAAGCAATTATACTCCAATAAAGATGTTAAAAAAATAACCTTGTAAAGTTTTTAAAGTTTTAGCAAAATACACGGTAACTCAAAGTGAAAAAATAATAATAAAAAAATAAAAACAGTGGAGTTTGTTAATTGCAACAACTGGTAGAAATGGTAGAACAAGTGTGGATGTACAGAGGGAAGATACAGTTTTTACAGGTGTCATTCATAAGTTAATTGTTAAATAAAGTGTAAGATTCCATCATCTTCGTAATGTAGGTCATGACAGCCTTATGTAAGTGTACTAGTGCTGCTGAATGTAAAAAGTACTTTTCAATATTACCGTTTTACTCAGAGTATATCAAATATATTTGAAAAGAAAAATTTCCAGTTGCTTACTCTAATCTATAAACTTTTTTATATCTAATGATTATTGACACTGCTGATCAATTTGATAAGAATGAATAGGTCAAATTATAATATATATGTAAACTTCTTAATCAAATTTCTACTTTCAATATTTTTTAATTTGCAAAATTATACAATAATCATTACTATTTTCTATACCTTGATTACCTCCTTTGGATAAAAATATCCTGTAAATTAAACTCTCTATTAATTTGAAATAATGTATGCAGAAGACTGGTATAATCTTTCATTAGATCAAAGGGACTGCCTATAAACACTTTAATAACTATATTTATGTTTCAAAAGTGACATGTCTCCTCCAAAGCTTAAATGAATTTCAGACATCTAAATAAATAGTACTTGATGAGAGATTTATGTGCTGTTTTTATAAATAGATTAGATTATAAAAAATTAGAAAATACCTGACTTATTGAGAGTAATTCCAGTCGTATACAGAAAATTATCCACTTTCAAAAACTGTTGTAGGACTGTAAGGTAGCCTGTAACGTTGCTAATGTGATGGCTGTTGGGTAGTCTAATTAAGGCTTTTGAAAACTGAACACTTGGTTGAGATTTGGCATCTGGAAAAAGGAAACCTCATTAGCAAATAGACAAAACAAATGCATATTAAGCACAGCACTATTGGTCAGGACATTTTACTCTAAGTGAACCAGTTATTTCTAAAACATTACTGACATCTCCTAATTATAATTATTATTTTATATTCAGATCTGAATAAATAAGAAATGCCCCTTTCTTTAGATCATACAAGGCACCTTTAGCCTAGAGAGTGCTTGATTCACTTGCCCAGAATTTCTTCACCCTTTGAGTTTCACTTCTAGGGAACCACACATTGACCCATGTGGTTCACTTGGGGTTTCATTTCTGTAACAAGAGTAGAGGTAATGGTGCATGCCAGAATGGGCTGAAACCAATCAAAAGCATCTCATTATCCTGTTGGTCACAGTGATTTGTTGAACTATGGGACTTGTGACAACCACAGTTAATGAGATAAAATGTGAGTTTTGCTTGGACTTCTAGGGGAAAAGACCTTCTATTCCCCACTAGATTTTATGTGAGCAGATATATGTCTGGGAGTTGCAAAAGCCATCTTGTGACCAAAAATGAGAGCTCCTTTGAAAATGAGACAATATTTAAGGACCGGAGAGTTGAGAAACAGAAAGAGTAAAACTAGTTCTCAATTATTTCAGCTGAAGCCCTGATCAAGCCATGTCTAAAGGTGGTCCCATTCCTACACTTATCAATCATTTGAGCAATAAATAAGTGCTTCCTTTGGGCTTAAACTAGTTGCGGGTTGGGTTTTCAGCAACTTGCAACAGAAAGTATCTTTGATGATAAGCCATATACTTAAGTGGGTAGGTTTCTGCATCAGGCAATTAAACATGCATTAAAAGTTTTTCAAATGCCAGGCATTCAATTTATAAATATTATCTCATGTAAATAACTTTGAATTGACTATCCTCTAATTTATCGAGAACCCAGGGACAATATTGATTTTTTTCTGTATTCAGCAGATCTTTAACAATTCAAGGGTCAACTCATATCATTAAAACTAAAAATTATCAGAAACAATCAGTTAAGTTCTTAGGATGAAAAAAGTATCCATTTTTAAAGAGTTACATGACAATAAAAAATAAACTATACACTGACTGAGAATTATCTTACATTGTTTTATTTATCATTTATGTATGAAGCTAGAAAAATGGTACCTGGAAAATAAACAGTTAAGGGATATAAAGAAAAAAACAACACATCTATATTATCCTTGTTAAATTGCTTTGAGGGAACAATGTAATACCTTTTGATCCCTTACAGGTACTATCTACAACTTACTTTTTTAAAATGTGTGGCTTAATTATGATGAAAATCCAAACTTCTTTACAACTGAAAACATGTACACTAAAGGAAATGTCTAACTGAACTTCTCTAAGGTTTTACACATTCCTGAAGTTCCCAATTTTTGCTGCTCCTTTTACTACAAATATATTTACACACAGGCCTAACATACTTTTCACTACACAAAATGAACAACTTCCTGATAAAATCTTAGAAGGAAAAATATTAACGTTTTCTGGAAGTTAAGAAGTGAGGATGTGTACTTTCCTAAGGAAAGATTTAACATCATCAGAAACATCCATCCCTTCTTAGTTGGCCTCACCAATAGGTCAACTCTTAGGGAAATGAGGCAGTAAAAGGAATTCCAGAGGGCTCACAGTGTTCTCACAGAGATGGGCACATGGCATGTGCAGTGCCACCCAGACAGACGAGAGCTCACCACAGCTTCGTACAGTGGCAAAGGAGTGGTACATGAACATGCTCATGCTGACCCTTTTCATATAACCCAGCAGAAATTACAATTTGTGATGGGGTTTGAAGAATCCAGGAAGGAGTAGGATGTGTCAAGATAAAACCAAAACAAACAAATGAAGCAGGACTGTGGAGAACCTGATTTCACTAAGGTCCCAGCAGTGTACAATGTGGCCTCTCTCTGCAAACATGTACTTCCTATTTACTTTCCACCTTTCATACTCAACGCTACATCCACCCATTCTGCCATGCACCGGCAAACTCAGTGCAAGAGTAAGAGATTCTACTGCCTTGCTCAGTAAATTACTCTAAGATTAATCAAGCCCTAGTTAATTTTTTCCAAATGATAGTGTTAGGCTTTCTTTTTTAATACATTAGGACTAAATAAGATAAGCTTCTGAAGATGAAGAGAACTTCAAAAACAGTTCTTTTTACCATGACTCTTGTATTGGACTTTGAGGTTTTCTGCCTTTACCAGTCATTCTTATTATGCTTTAGTTCTCAACATTAATTTCCCAAAAGAAACAAAAGCCAATTATTGTCATTTATAGAGGTTTTACATAATATGCAGTTAAGAGTCACAAAATGCTGGGACTAGTTAAGGGGGTAAGGAGGTGAGGTAAGGATAAAACTGTCATCTTCGTGGTTGGTAAAGCAGAGCTGGAGGACACAGCTTGAATCAGACCCCAAATCACGCTTCCTGTATTCCTGCCCTTGGGATATGTGAGTGGGGCAAATCATGTCTGCCAAGCAGATACTTAACTCCCCAGCCTCAGACCCTTCCCACACAGGCAGCAAGATTAATGTCAGAGGCAGGAATGAAAGTGACCTGCAAACTAGAAAGCCCCAGAGATCTGAGTCCTTTTCCCAATTTCACCAACCACTAAAGCTCAGTGAGAGATGTGATTTGGAAAGCAGTTCAGGGACTCTTTCCAGTACTTCTGAAAGTCAGATGTTCTACTGGGGGTGGCTAAAATGGTAAAAGAGAGAATGATTCCCACTACACACACACACACACACACACACAAATGCTATAGTTTGATAGTGAAATAAGAATCAGTTCAGATCAACTTATAGTCAGTACTAATCATCCCTGATCAACTTAGATTTTTCCCACCTTATAATCAACACTGATCCACTGGTGAAGAAGTATAGTTATACAATATAGTCACAATATAGTCTCTTTACTTACTAGCTAAGTAAGAAGTGGTGTACTTACCAGCTAATTTTCCAGTAATTAAAACAGTGTCTTCAAATAGCCATATATTTGCTTGGCTTTGCGGGAACAGTGAAAGTGTAACTGATGAATATACTGTGAAATATAGCATAATTAGGATATTTTATTAGACATGGGGGGGGAAAACTGGGACAAATATAGTTCTGCTCTGGCAGGTCCTAAAATTGTGGGGAAAAAGAAGTTCTGTGATGGGAAAAGCAATTCAAAACAAAGGAAGAATGCATGTATAATATGATGGAGGAAAAAAAGGAACATAATAAAGTGAGACGATTTGGCATCACTATTTTACTAATTTTTTAAAATTTTATAAGTAGTTTGTACCAAGGTGACTAATAATGTTCTCTAACTAAGCCCAGATATATTTGGTCAAGTTAAATGCTTAAACAACCCTCTGCTATTTTCTCTATATAATCGTTACTTATTTCCTTCTTATACTGAATAATTTTTAAGCCGTTTTTTCCTGGCCCCATGATTCAAGGTTCTCTCAGATGGGGAGTATATCCACTCTTCTTTTTTAACTCCCCATACAAAGGTGCAGTGCTCTTCTTCACAGTGTGGTTCACCAAACAGACTGTGCTTTGCCAAAGGAAGAAACAGTTTAACACATAAAATGATCCAGAGGCAACCTTTAGTAGTAGGGAGGATGGGGCTGGACCCGCCTACAAGAGTAGGCACCTGAAATGCCTGGTGGGATGAGTAAGTGCAGATCCCCTGAAAGATAACTAAATTCTTTCAAGATCAGGAACAAGAGGCAGGGACAAAAGACCATCGTTTTATAAGCAAGACCAAATCAAACAACCTGACCAATCCTGCAAAAGAAAAATAAGTTCTGAGGCATCACCTAGAGTTCAAGTTCTCACTGATCTCTCTCCTCCATGCAATGCAAGTAAATATCAACAGAAATGATACAATACCCCTAAATCACTTAAGAAAGGATAAAACACACTTGCATGAGAATACTTTTAAAATCTGGAGATATTTCAAAGAGCTGTAAAGGAAATACGGAAAAGACAGGATAAAATATTAAAAGTATACGATGATGTATGGGTGGATGTAAAATAATATACTTTTTTCTTAAGTAGGAATAGAGGACTACCAAATGAAAGTAATTTTAATTGAGAATACACTAACATTTAGATGGATTGTTAGACGTATTAGATTGGAGAGGAGGTGGTTAGGGTAGTAGCTTGGACCCGAGATGATTGTATCCCATATTTGGATATTTTCTTAGTCCCAGGGAGGTTAAAAAGGGCTCTTCTATTAAACCTGAGGAGAATCTTTCAGAAAGTCACTTAAACTTGGATTCAGATTTCCTTTGACTTTAAAAAATGTTTCTGATTATAAACGGGATATATATCCACTCTGGAAAAGTTGAGAAATACAGAAAAGGAAAGAAGAAAATGATGGTCATCACAATACCACCACAGAGACAACCACTATTAGTATTTCAGTGTAGCTCTTCCTGGATTTTTCCTGTGATTTTGTTTTTAAAAAGAAGGAGTATGATATTGTATACAGAATACTTTCACCCTGCTTTTTCACTTAAAATAATATTGTAAGCATTTCTGTTCCTCAATAGAAACTTTCATAACATTTTCAAGGTCACATATTTCTTAAAGTATCAAGATTCACTTAACCACCACACTGTACAATACTGTATATTTAGATTGTTTCCATTTTCACTATTACAAAATAATATTTGACTCGACATCCTTGTGCACAGATACCTGTCCACTTTATTTGTATGTTTGTTTTTAGGATATATTCCCAGCAGTCAATGATGATGAAGATTTCGAAGACACTGACACACACATTTCAAAGTTGTTATCCAGATAACACTGCCGACTTCTCCCACCAGCAGTGTTTGAGGATGGCCGTCTTGCCCAGCTTGTCAATATTGAGTATGTTCACTTTTAAAAAATGTTTCTAAAGTGAAAAAAATCTAAGAAATGTGTATTTTGGAGGCGTACTTGGATTATTAGGAAGGTAAAATATTTTATCGTATTTACTAATCATTTGTATTTCCTGTTTTGAAAACTAAGTCATGATTTTATCCATTCACCTTATTTAGGCAGGGCCTTGGTTTTTTACTGATGTGTATGAATTCTTAACACATTAAGGATATCATTCCTTATTATTTCATATATTTTTTTTACTACTTTTTAAAATTATGGGGAAATCTACCTTTTATGACATCTTTCATTGCTTTTCGGTTTAAAAAGACCATACTAAAAAAATAAGATAGTTTATTAAATTTAATATAATTTAATTTTCCATATTTTAACTTTTTGAGCAATATATTTTGGAATATGGATTCAAATTAATTTACTCCAAATAGTTAACCAAAGTATCCCAATATTACTTATTGAATATTCAGGTTTTTCCTCTATGATTTATGATTCCTATCATAGATTATATTTTTTATGCCTACTAGTATCTGATTTGTACCACATTACAAATCATAGCACAATATCACTTAATTCTGTAGCTATATATTTTAGTTATCTGGAATGGCAAATTGCCTCTAGTAAATCGTCTTTTAAAACAAGATTTCAGGTATTTTGACACATCTGTTCTTTAAGGGTTATTTTGCCAAGTGTTTTGTTAATGCATTAAATCTATAAATTAATCTGGGAAGAATTCAAATCTTTACAATATTCAAGCTAAGAAAAAATATTTTTCCAGTTTCTGGTGTTTTAGTTGAGCTGGTTTTTTTTTTTAGGTCTATCAGTAACATTTGGTAGTTTTATTTTCCCTCCCCACAGTTACTTCACTTTTTTTTGTAGGTTTCCCTGCATATTTTGTTTGTTCTTGTTGTTCTGAGAGGGATTTCTTTTCATTATTTTTCCTAATTGTTTATTACTTCTGGTATATAAGAACATGTATTGATTTGTAGCAATACTTATTTGTAGTTTTCCAGGGATATGATCATAACCAGAAAAAATGGTTTTGATTCTTCCTTCCTAATAGCTATTCCCTTTTTTTAATCTGTTAATATCTTTTTGCTCTGATAATAACTTCTACTACAATGTAAAATAATATAGACATCTGTGTTTAGTTTCTTATTTTAGTAGGATCACCTCTAATATTTTACAGTTAAGTATGATTTTGAGATACCTAAGGATATCTTTGTGGTCCTAGTTTTTAAAGAGTGTGTTCTTGGTTAGGCATGAATGGTGAACTTATAAAATGCATTTCAGGCAACATTTCAGGCAATTGTTGATATTATCACATATTAGTTCTAATTTGTTCTACTAATATGATACATAAAATTAATGAAGTTTGACATCCTTATAGTTCTGCAAAGAAGAAAAATCCTACTTGGTCTTGACAGTATCCTATATTTAAATAATGGTGAAATTCTTTTCTGTATTGTTTAGGAATTTTACATTTAGAGTTATAAGTATGACTGGTCAATAGAGAGGTGTGTGTATATGAGAGACAGTATGCACACATGAGGGCATTTAATTTTGTATTACCTTTGTTAGGTCTCAGAATCAAGGCTGTACTGATTCGGTAAAATGATCTGGGGCACTTTTCCTTATAGCCTTTGAAGTTATTTTTACCCAGAACATTTTACCCATGGTTATTAATCTACCTCATCTAAAATCAATATACCATTTATATTATCACAAAATTGTTTGTTTTATTGGATTTTTAAGATTATTGCCAAATTTTTTGATAATTTTTATGATTTTTAAAGCTTTTATATATTTTTATCTTTTATTTCCCTCATTTTTGTTTAAATTAGCTAGATGTATGTATAATTTACTTCAAAGAACTAACACTTTGTCAATTATTTCTTTTTATTTTTCTAATATATGCCAATCTACTTCAATCTTTTTATTTCCTTTTTCCCATTTTAGTTGGTTTCGTCTTTCATTATTTTTCTCACTTTTGTTGAATGAATAGTTGTACTTAATTTCTGTCTTTAAAAAAATTTAAAGCATTTGATACCATGAAGTCACCTCAAATACATCCGTATCTGGATTTTCCAGTCATTTTATTACAATTTCACATGAGTCTTATTAAATTATCTAATTCATTTTTCATTTTCTTTCTCATTCTAAATTTAAATAGTTCAGGAATTCAAATGTTTCCATTATGAAACTAAATAAAATATCTAAAACCTAACAACAAGAACCACCACAATAAAAAATAAAATTTTTAGAAAGATTGACTACCTAATGTATCATCCTTCCAGTCAATCAGACTTGTATTCTGGTACCTTGTATGGCCAATTTTCCCAGTATTCAATTAGTTATAATCACTCCTACCAATTTTTTTCCAGCTTTATTGAGATATAATTGACAGCTAACATCATGTAAGTTTAAGGTGTACAATGTGATGATTTGATATGTTTTTATATTGTGAAATGATTGCCACAATAATTAATAATTCTTTCTCCAGTATGCCTCTTGTACTCTCACCTCTCCTTTCCATTTCCTTTCTTACATCAGGCTACTGTCCAGCAGCACAACCACAGCTTCATAGCCAGGCTCCCTGAATCCATTTTAGCGCTGCTGTTGCCCTGTTCTTTATACACTGTAAATTCAGTTTCTAAATTATTCGTCACATAAATCTAAACTGTTCATCTTATCTTTTGAGACTGTCCTTTAATTATCTGGCCCTTTACTTTACTTTGGGCCAGATAATTTACTTTACTTTACTATCCTGCTTCTAACTAATTCTTTGGGCATGCCACACCCCTCTCCGCCACCTGCAGACAAGCTTTGTGCCAGAGCAGAGCTGTAGCTCGGGATTCCTTCAAGCTTCTGTAGAAGGAAAAAGACCTTCATGTTTTCTTCAAACTGGCACGCCTTTCTACCTCCTTATATTGGCTTCACATAGTCTCATTTTCGGTTTATCAGAACAAGAGAAAAAAATCATTTACATTTAGTGAAAGCAAAACATTGTTTAACTGCTTACTTGGCATTCTTCCAGTCTTCCAAGGCAGAGGTGTCAACACATAGCCATCTTTGTAAGCAATAATGGTTAGGCTGAGTCCTAACTTGTAGGGTACTCTTATCAACACTGCTCCATTGTTTCTAGTTACTGTGGAATTTGTCTTCGTGTAGTTTACAAACACTTCTACAACTGCTTGACTCAGGTACTGACGACTGATGATGTCATTCACCTGGACCTTCAGCATAAATACAGACACTGGAAGAGAAAAAGAAAATCGCAGCACGTTATATCCTAGAAAGCATATGTCACTATACTTTAAAATGTCATTTAAGGCACCTGAACCAACAGTACAAAACTGTTGAAAAATTTAGGAAATACATACACATGGATGGATAGAAAGAGGTGTTAAACATTCCAACAAATTCATTATTCTCCCTAAAACTGAATAAATTTGAATTTATTATTAACACGGCGCAGGATTATCACTCCATTTTCTCTGCCATTTAGAAGAAGAAGGGAGAACAGTGAATAATGGAAAGAGTTTCTGGCTTTAGGAAAATAATTTTTACTTTATGTTACTAATTTCTAATATTATCAAGTTATATAGATTTAATACTAATTTAAAATACAGTCAAAGGTCTTAGAATAAAATGCCATCTCACCAAACCCCTTAGTGCATGGCTAGCTCCTTTATTTTGTTCTGTTGTCTGGAAAGCAGGGGATGTGTTTTAGTTCCAAATTACAAAATATCAAAACAGAATCTCAGATGCACCTAGAGAATATTATGCTTAGTGAAATAAGTCAGAAAGATAAATACTATGATGTCACTTATATGTGGAATCTAAAAAATAACACTAATGTATATGCAAAACAAACACATTCACAGACATAGAAAATAAACTTAAGGTAATCAAAAGGGAGAGGGAAGGGGGAGGGACAAATTAGGGGTATAGGATTAACAGATACAAACTACTATCTATAAAATAGATAAGCAACAAGAAGGTATTGTATAGCATAAGGAATTATAGCCGTTACTTTGTAATAACCTATAATGGAACATAATCTGCAAAAATACTGAATCACTATGCTGTATACCTGAAACTAAGATTGTAGATCAACTATACTTAAGTTAAAAAAAAAACCCTTTTTCTAAAATATAAAAAAACATTATCCATTAAATATATAGATACAACATGTGAAAATAATAAAGTCAAGAAAATAAGAATTAAAGCTTTTTCTACTTAAACCTCCAGCCTTATAGATCTTGACAATGTGTCCATGCATTTACCAATGATAATGTTTGGCTACAAAAGAACTTTTACCATCATGGAAATGCCTTTGCAAAGCCTGTATCATAACACCTTTGCTAAAGATGCCTTATCTTCTACCATAATGGGCTCTGCAGCCAGTCAAGGTCCATCTCTTCCATTCCCTAGACATGTGACTTTGGGTGAGTTACTCACCTCTCGGTCCATTTGCTCATCTGTAAAATCAGGAGATAGCAACTATTTTGAGCTAGTAAAATAAAATAATGCAAATAATGTGCTCAGTACAGTGTTTGGTTGTCACATCTAATGTTAGTATCGTTATTTATAACAAAAATTATTACTTCACAACTGGAGACCACTTCATAAACATGAGTACTTCAATAAGAAACATCTCATAAGGATTAATTATGCTGTTATGCATTTGTGTAAACAAACCCATTTTTTAAAAAGAATTTTTAGCAAGAACATCACGTCAGGTAAAAAATCCTAGTCAACAATGATTGAGTTGCAATATTGCTACAAAACTGTTGTCACACCGTATCTATTTTTTGTTAAGATAAGCTAGACTTTAAATTGCTTTTGACCATACAAAGATATTTTAAATACAAATAGAACCACTGTAACTGCCCAGTCCTAGGAAAGGTATCATTCAGCAAGTTATAAAATAGTCCTTAACCTTTTAAGAATCAAAAAATGAGGTTAAATGTTATCCAAACACAATTCTTTACATATTTAGACACAAACATATTTTTCATATATTTCCTCATACATGATAATAATTAACTCTAAAAAGAACTAAAATGTGTTGGCGGTTAATGAACCAGGCATTGTGTTAATTTTTAAGTGCATCATTCCATTTTCTCTTCAAAACATCCCCGTTAGATAGATACGACTGTCTTCATTTCATATATTGGTAACTGCAGGTTAGCACGGTTTGTAAGTTGGCCATGGAGGAAACCAGACACAAACTTGCCGCAGTCTCTCCTCAAAGCTTGTGCTCTTATTGCACTACAATTGCCTGATTATACCCTTAAAAGCTACTCTAGTCCCACTTTAGAGCATGGAAATGGGAAGAACTGGGGGAAAAAATGACTCCTGTAGAGTCATACCTTAAAATGAGGTTCCATTAGTATATCTGAAAAATGGTTAATTTCCAAAACAACTTTGTATATATTCAAATGTAAATATGGAGAATAGATTACAAGGAAAAATATAGATAACTGATGTTTATCCACACCTCTACTTTCTCGGCATTTTTAATAATAAAAAGCCTTTGTGGGAGGTTAAATTATTTGTGAGCAGTCATTACTATCATTACTTTTAATAGAAAAATTCAGGAGCATCTGGTACTAAAAGGTCAACTAAGCCTTTGGCTGTAACTCCAAGCTTTCCTCAAATTATTTAACTACCTCCCCATCATATAAATTCACACTAAAATAAATCATGTTGCTAACAATTTAAAATCAAAATATGAAAAAGGGCTAGGAATAAATACATGTTCCTGTTGCCAAGCCTTGTGTGTATATTATCAAAAAACATCTCAATATACCTTTGTCAAATATATATTATCAAGTCCATTTTACTGATGAAGAAGTGAGATTTCAGACATTCAGGCAGCTATGCAAACTGCCTCAAATCTCACAGTCATTAAGAAGCTGTGTCAATACAGCAGAAACTAACACAATATTGTAAAGCAATTATACTTCAATAAAGATGCTAAAAGAAAAAAAAAAGAAGCTGTGTCAGCCTTCAAGTGTCCCCCCCATGCATGACTCCAAAGCCATCTTTATATCATGTTATAGTGAGTCCTGGGGTCACATTACTCAGGTTAATTCAAGGAATGTATGATTGCAATCATCACTGAGAACTTAAATCCTTATACAACATCAATTAAAAAGAAAAAAAGTAATTATACATACATGCTGATGCCAAACCATGGCTTCAAATTCAAATGGGAATACAACTCTTAGGCAAAAAAGTAAAAGGTTGCCATATGTAAATAGGGCATGATGGGCTTCTAAACCAATGTCCTTGAATAGAGCCACCTAGTACAAAACACTAGTTATGTGTAGAGGACAAGTAGCTGCTGCTCAATTCAAAATAATTCCCCCAGTCACTTGCCCCTAATCCCCTAGACAAAATGTATTGAGCCACTGGCATAAAGCATCTAACTAACGCAGGCCAGACAGTCTGTCAGGCCCTCAAAATGTGAATAAAGATACACAGAGGCTAACAGTTGCTGGAGCTGAATCATCTGAGAGAGTCTATGAACTCCTACTCTCTGTGATTTCCAGTGCTTACATGTCCCTCTCCTTCCAGAAGCTGGGTTGTACTGTCCCTCTGCTGATTGAGCTATATCAAAATCCCTCCCCCGAATCTTGTAGCCAGAGTTGGGTTCTGTTGCTTGCTTCCAAAGCAAGTACCTTAAATGACATGGGATACAACTGTAAATATATGATATTTTATTTAATAGGCTACCCTATCTTTTATAAGAGAAGGCAAAGGAGGGAAGGCTAATGTACCAAAAATATGAGAAACCACATAAGAGGGAGACTGCACATAACTAGAAGATAAGGAATTAACATTCCCTATTAAAATTTGGTAATGGGTCTTATTCAAATCAAATGTACCTACAATGGTTCCTTCAACCGCATTTTCAGGAATGGGACTCAACAGGGAATTTTTATTAATTTGTTTGCTCCAAAGATTTTAGAAATTCTCAGAGCCTTTGGATTTATAGACAAAGTCCAATGTGTAGTAAGATCTTAAGCTAAACTCATTAAAAAAAAAAAACCTCTGCATATTCCATATGTTTCATCTTTGTGAAAGTACAGTTGCCAAAATAAGACACCCTAAAGCCTCCTGGCATTCTGAAGCTGGGTTTGATTCATAAAATGTTTTCTAATCCAGAACGGACGATTTTTTTCCACATGTGCTAATAATGTTAATGTAATAAATTTGATGAGAAAATGAGTATCAAATTCAGAAAAAACAATTTGCAAAGGTCACATCTTGGCTATCAAACTCATAGCCTCTCTGTCTGTGGAGATCCCCTATGTCTGTACCTTAGATTGCCTAACAGACTTAAGACATACTGTAGGCCTGACCAGCACTGTCCTCTCTAGCTCAAATGGGAAAAACTAGTTATTTGTATAATACACACACATTCACACACACACCCTGCTCCCTCAGGCCCAGTTCTAGAAACTTTACACAGGTTGTCCAATTTCATCCTAATACAAACCTGCAAAACTTCCCCCTTTTAAGGCAAGGAAATCGAGGCTAAAGTTGAGCAGCTAATAAATTACAGGCAGGATTAACAGGTTCATTTTACTCCAAGTTCCATGTGTTTTACTCCACATTCTCTCTCATTGAAAAGCCTTAGGAATTTGGTTTCCATCATATTCACTAGCTCACTTATTTCCTCCCAACTAGTGCAGAGAAGGAAGTGCTCATTTGCTGATTCTCTGACCTGCTCATCCCCTCTCTCAGCCTGGTTTTTCTGGCCCCGACATAAGCCGCAGCAAAAATAGCATTAAAATAAAAAAAAAAAACCCGAAAAACAAAATCTTGGCTGAAAGCCTGGTTACAGCAATTAAAGAGGCACAAACAACTCTTTTTCCTTCAAATAAAAAGTTATAAAGAATTACCTGCCATTGACTTAAACAGGATGCCTCTGACTTCTGTGATGTCAAGTTTGACCAGGCAAACAGCACTGGCAGCCAGAAGTAATATATATCCATAATAATCCCCCTCACTAGCTCTCTTCTCCAACAAAAATACTCTGGCATTTAGACGGGGCAGATTGTGTGATTAAATATATGATTTTCAACCAGAGGTGCTTTTGTCTCCATAATCTACCTACTCTTCTCCATTGTATTTTTCAGCTTTCCATGCCCATGTTATTTTCTCTGTCATGTAATTATAATCATTATGTCTTGCCCACATAATTTTCTTTTCAGTATGTCACCATTGGTTTAAAAATGGTTCAATATCAAATGATTTCAACTGCACCCTAAGAAAACATATAATCTAAATGTTGAGAGAAACAAGGAAAAATAAAATACACACCCATGAGCGAGGTCTGAGGTTGCTGACAAAGATTTAACTATTTAGCACATGATTAGAAGCATTAAGGAATGAGAATCACAAATTCAAAAGACTACTAAATAGGTATAAAAGAAATGTTCTTGCAAAAGCATATTAGAATCAACACTGTATTATGGTTTTGCTACAGGATATAGATAGGTAAATCAAAGTCCAAAATAGCTATTTATTTGACGACATCTGAAGTGGGGTGCGCTGAGAAATTACAACCCCACTTCTTTTCAAGAGAATCTGACATCATCTTATTATGTTGTTACTATTATGTAGGTTACAACTATACCCATGGAGAAACTTTTTCAGATTTCTCCAGTACAAAAACAAGCCTACTTCTTTTCAATTATGTTTCAAGCATCTACAATAATTTAATATACAACTTTTTTCCTCTCTAGGAATATAGAGCTAAAAATATACTAGGTAGATAAAGTTTTTATAAACAGATCACAGATAAAATTTAATAAAATATTTTAACAATGAAAATTTTAAAGCTTTGAGGTTTATGCATTCTAAATGAGAGCTATAAAAAAATAAAGAACACAAAAATATAGTGAAATTAAATAATTGGTTGGGAACAATTAGAAATGTTTACCTACATTGATTGATTCAACAAATATTTACTGACTGCCTGACTTTGGCCAGATCCGCACTAGCTAGGTAATGGGGCTGCAAACATTAATAGGATACATTCTTACCTTGAGGAAGATTCTAAGGAAACGTGAAAAAACAGTACTGCAGAATTATCTGATATTACTATAGAGGAAGTTTTAAAAAGGCAATATTGAAACCAAGAACAACTTTCTATAGTACGTAATACAATCTTCTATGAAATTATGTAGAAATTCAGAATCAACATGTGTCACTATTCCTATAAGTATCAGTCTCAAAGAGAGATGCCTGCACTCCCATGTTCACTGCAGCATTATTCCCAATAGCCAAGATATGGAAACAATCTAAACGGCCATCAGCAGATGAACAGATAAAGAAAACTCGTATATACATGCAATGAGATATTATTCAGCCTTTAAAAAAAAAGGAAATCCTGCCACTTGCAACAACATGGATGGAGCTGGAGGACATTATGCTAAGTGGAATAAGCCAGACACAGGAAGAAGATAATGTATGATCTCACTTATATGTGGAAACTAAATACTCAAACTCATAGAAGCAGAGATTAGAATGGTAATTGCCAGGGGCTGAGAGGAGGGGGAAATGGGGAGGTGATGGTCAAAGGGTGTGAAGTCTCAGTTACGCAAGATAAATAACACTAGAAATTTAGTATACAGCACAGAGCCTATTGTTAACAATACTGTACTATATATTTAACATTTCCTAAGAGGATTGATCTTACTTTAAGTGTTCTTACCACAAAATAATAATAATAATAGGGGCGGGAAGAAACTTTGGGAAGTGATGGATATGTCTATGGTTTTGATGGTAGCGATGTTTTCACAGGTGTATAGTTATCCCCAAACTCATTAAGTTACATACATTAAATATCTACAGCCTTTACATGTCAACCATGCCTCAATAAAATGGTTTTTAAAAAATGTGGATCTCATATCTATTTTGGAATCAGTTCACATTATCATTTCTTGAACAGGGAAACTGTGGACATTTTGAGCTCAGATCTCCAAAGGGCCTGCCCATTCATTCTCTCCTGTTTTCCATGATCTGACTTTTTGGTCCATTCCAGTGGAGACTTTATGTTATGACTCAAAGATGTTATGACTCAAATCAAACTTTACTGGGGGCATTCAGAGGCCTAGAGTTTGTTCTCCACCCACCATTTTCATACAAAATATTCAGTCAGAGAAACCTTGGAATAGAGCTAGCTATACAGATATCTTAGGATGTAAATAGAAAACATCTGGTTCCACATTTAAATGTTAAGGTATTTAAAGCCTTTAGTAGAGACATCATCATGGTTTCACTAAAGAGCGTTTCAATTAATTCCCAAGCCTTTAGCCTAGCATTCAAAAGCTGACATCTGGCTACCACCTTCCATTCCAGCCTTATTTCCCACTAACCACTCTTTTATGGGGATTAGCAAACTACAGCCTGCAGGCCAACTCTGACCTGCAGCCTGTTTTTGTAAATAAAGTTTTATTGGAACACTGCCAATATACTCATTTATGGATTACCTATGGCTGCTTTTGCTTCAACAGCACAGGCCATATGGTCTACGAAGAAATTATTTGCTCTCTGGCACTTTACAGAAAAAGTTTGCAGAACTCTGCTTTATATCGTCACATGAATGGGTCACTAGTCACTATCCAAGACCAACCCACTCTCCTGCTATATCATTCCTTTCTTCTATCTGAAAAAAATCTTAATTTTAATCTCTACCCATCAAAAATCCTAAGCTATCCTTCAAAGTTTAGGTCAAACGACACTCTTCAAATAAATGTGGCCTTATCCCAGTTAGATGGGCTCTTTTCTTCTGTACTGATTCGTCTGATAGCACATAGTATTTATGGTGTATGTTTTACTTTCTGTGCATTTGTCTTCTCTGTGAGAACAATCTCCTTGACAGCCGATACTGTTTCAAACTCAGCCTTGTGTTTCGCCAGAGTTTAGCATGTAGATTCTAGATGAATGCAACAGGGGTGGGGAGGAAGGGAGGGAAGATGAGAAGAGCAGGAAAAAGAGAAGAAATGAAGGAAGAGAGGAAGAGATGATCAGAAGTGACCATGAACTGGGGAAAGAATGATAATTATAGGATTTCTACAGAAGCCACTTGAAATTACAGCCAGCTTTCCGGCCCCAGTATTTGGTGAAATTTTGAGCTTAATCCCACAGTTGCCAATAAGAAACATTTTACATTATTACAATAATCACAAAAACAAATATTAAGATTCCTTTTCCTTTTGGAAATTAATACGAATTTTCCTTCTTTCTAAGAATATTTAACTTGGAAATTTTGACTAGAGAACACATAAGTAGCAAAACTTGCTAAATAAATATATTGCAATTGTATTACATCAAAGATTAACTTTACTTTCACTATTACAAAACAATACTAACAAAGTAGTTTTAAAATTCTTTCTCCCGGGTACCAGCACAATTTCCGTATTTAATTGGAAGGAGGGCCGAAAGTTTAGGAAAGAGTGAGGACAACAAAGGGGCTTGTGAAAGAAAGGAACATATTATTCCACATTCTGTAAAGCAGGGTGGAAAGGGCTTCAACAGTTTAATCTTTACAGCATTTCAAATATGGACACACAGCCTCCTTCTTTTAAAGGAACAAAAGGGAGCTGAATTAAAGAAAAAGTTCAATAAATTAGAAAAGCCTCCTTTTCATTGCTTAAGCATCAGATTGGATCCAAAATTCTTACTGGCTGTGGAGTTTAAGAGAAAAAAAATCTGTGCCTGTTTGAAGCAAAAACAAATTTATTGTACTAATATTCATTACAGAGAAAATGTCAAATCTAAGAAGAAATTACAGAGATAGAATAAGGACATGATCTCCAAAGGTGAAAAATGTTATAGACCAAGTAAAATGCACATTTTCTCCATTAGGACCATAATCTTAAATGAGTGTGATTCACCAAAACTAATGAAATGAATGACATAAAAAAGAGTCCTTATAACTTAAGAACAAGCACATTGCAGGTGACTGAATAGGGAACAAATGAGAAAGTGAACCATTAGTACTTGGACTCAGTTTCTTCTTGCCTACCCAAAGGGCCCCTTCCCTCAGTAGAAATAAATCAGTCTGATAAATAAACAAATCAAAATCCTAAAACATATTGCCCAAGCTCACTCCACAGGCATTTCTCATCCTAACTTTTATCTTGTCTTCTCAATTTTTCATCCTGCCTCAGAATCACAATTATTCATTCACTCACAAATTTCGCCCAACATGCATTAATTACGTACACTATATACGAAGGTGCTAAGTATGGAGTGACAGAAGAACTGACAGCCCAATGGCATCACAGATGAAAAGACTGAGAGATTTCTTTTCCTGAGAAAAATCAGCAAAAAAAATTTTTAAGACTGAGGAAAGAACAATGAGGTTAAACAGAATATGTGAAGTCTCCACCAAAGACAAATGATTGAGCTAAGAAAACGTGAGAAGCAGATATTCCTCCTTAGAGGAAAGATGGGAATTTAGTCACTTACCCAGCAAGCATATGCTGACTGACATCATCCCCTTCCCTCAAGAAGGTCCTTGCCTGAGATGACGTGTCCCACTGAGTCTTTGAGCTTAATCCTCGCCACTCCATCCTCACTCCTCTGATCCACATCGGCCCCTTGCACTTCCTTGAGCCAGGCAAGTGCCCACCTTTGGGTCTTTGCACAGGCTGTTCCTTCTGCCTAGAGTTCTCTCTCCCACCCCCCGCCCCCTCCCACATATCCAAATGTCTTACTCTCACCTCCTTAAAGTCAAAATTATACTTCTCATGAGTCCTACCCTCCCAGTCCTTTTTGCTCTATGTCTCAGGGGTCCCAAGACCACTTTCACGTTCAGTGATTCAGCAGAAGGCAAAAGGTACCACTTACTGGCAGGTCACACTCACAACTAAGATTTGTAACAGCAAAAGGATAAAGAGTAAAAAACAACATGAAAAATAAACGCATCAGCCATGCCCAGAGAGGTCAACTTAATAACTGCAAGGGAGGATGCAAGTGTGTGATATGAAGTACATAAGTCTTGCAGTGGAGGGAGGGGCAAGGAGATAATGTGTAAGCAACCATTTCTGTGCAGAGAACATTCATAATTATGTACTTTAAGCAAAGTACAGATTCTTTGATTCTTTACCAGTTGTTCTTTCAATAAATTCTTCAACAGATATGTTCACTCTTGTGATGTTGAGAAAGAACTTTACAAAACAAGATTAGGGCAACCATTGTGGCTTTTCCTTAGAAAAGCAATTAAATGATGATTAAGTTCTACCAATTATTGCCCAATTCTAAATAATTAATTGGAAAAATCTCTGTAGCAGATCATCAAGGAGCCAAAATTGAAGTTGACAATAAAAATGGAAACAAGTAATATGGGTGAAAACAAGAGACTGCTATAAGGGAAAAAAACCCATTTGGGAAAATAATTGAATTTAAAAATATAAAGTTGTTACAAAATCTATTTCACACAGACTTAGATTTCTTAATAAAACGCTATTTAAAAGGAAAAGTCCATTAGGAATCTGTGAGTGGTAAATGTTTTTCCCTTAGGTATTTCAAATATATTAATGATCGTATATAGGAGAGAAGACCTTTAGAGAACCAACAATCAATGAATGTTCCCTCTCGTGAATGTAACAATGGAAATCGGGTTAGCTGGTGTACAATACCCACTTGGGAATGAATTAAGTATGAACTCTTTGAACTGAATACAGAGTACTCTAGCCTCCTGTGCAACTTAATGACTCAATTTCCTTAAGTATCCCTAATTTAGTAAAATTGATGGATGAAGTCTGGAAAGGACTATGTCGTCCAGGCCAAAAGGAGAATCAAGCTATTGCTATTTATATAATTAATATCCTGAAAAAGATTTAGCGTACCAAACTAAAAATGCCTCCCTCAAATTATTCCCCCAAAATATTCCCCACCACGTTCCCAGAAAGGATGTAATACTCCAAAGAGCAAATAATTGTAAAGTGGGATTATTATTTTGGGCTGCACAACTCCAAGCCAGGGGACCTGGCATAAGAGAGAACTCATTCCTGGAGCCCGCGTTAGCACATTTCTCCAGAATGGGCTTTCAGGTAGGGTCACGGTCCATCCCAACTGGAATGGCCAGCACCCTCCACCTCCTGCCAAGAGAACAGTCAAGCACTGCCCAAAGACCACCATCTCTAAGCCCAACACAACAGGACAGACAGTCTATTCCTCTCTGTCCTGCATCAGGGAAGTTTTGTGAGATCGTTCAATTTCAAAAACATGATAGAATCAAAGAATATGATACTATAAAGTACTTATTAGTACAGTGCCTTGAATCCAAGTGCTTTTTCTAAGTATCTATTTTTAGTGGTTCCACATCTTAATGCTATAAAAAAGAAAGACTATGATTAGTCTTCTGTTAGAATGTATGCGTAGGCTTAGCAGTTGGATATCTAAAGCAAACAACATAAGCAACAAAAACTTAGTAGACAAATCCTGTCGTGCCTATAACAGAAAAACATCAGAAGCCCCAGATTTGGGGCCACAAAAACCTAAACTATGCTCGAAGCCACCAAAGGTGACACAACAAACTCAGAGGTGTCAGAAGATATTTTAAATTTTCATGAAAGCAAACTAATTTGAGAGTCCATAATTCAACATTCTATACTCAAATCAATGACATGAGATCTTTGAGAAGTTGAGTGCTCAGTGATTGTTCTGCTAAAAAGTAAACACTGCATGAAAACCAATGTTGAACAGAAATGAGGATGGCAGTGTTCCATCTCACTCCAGGGTCAGAGAAGTTGTGCAGTGTCTAACAGACAAGTACATCCCATTAAGTAATTAGCAAATATGGATTATTTTTTTCAAATGACTACTAAGTTGTTAGAAGTTGCTGTCCGGCCACACACACAAAAAAAATTACTGAGGCACTAAAAGGACTGTGAACCAAGAAAGTTCCAGAGTCTGGGTTTGAGCAGTCATTTTATGCGACACATGCACCTACAATATGCATGATCTGTACTAGTCACTGTGAGAGATGCAAAGAAATTAGTTGCCTTCAAATACCTACCTGAGAGAATCAAATGAAAAGAGTGATAGTGCCAAAAAAAGTGCACATAAGATGTTTGAGTTAAGAGAATTGTATGATTAAATTATTCTGGTTAACAATGTTAGGCAAGAAACGAGTCACATGTGAACTCTTAGCATCCATCTTTCTAAAAGTGCCTGTTCACTTTGTCTTAGTCAGAACATTCCAGAAAACAATTGTTCTTTGGAAAAAACACATTTAGAATTGTAAACATGCATGTGTCTACTCAATTATTTTCTGAATGTGTGACTGATTGCTTGAATAAACAAATACATGAAATATTAAATGAAAATCTAACAAAACCTCAAAATTATCAATTTGCATGATGTGCTACTATTGTTACCTTTTCCAGCATGTGCAACTCTCTTGGCCTAGGACAGTGGTTCTCAACCCTGTGTAGATATCAAAATTACCTGGGGAACCTTTAGTATATTCCCAGGCCCCACCCCAGTCCAATTAAGTCAGAATCATTGCAGATGCAGTCCAGAGAATCAAATTTTCATAAGGTCCCAGATGGTTCTAATGCACAGCCAAGGTTGAGAACCACTGACCTAAACAATAAGTATATCCCAAGGGGATAGGGTCATGACCTAAAGCCATCCTCTTCAAGTATTGTTTCTTTTACTACAAAAGAATTTAAACTTCTTATCTTTGAAACTGGCATGCTCATTTATTCCATGGCTTGCACATTTATTCCATGGCTTGCATAAGCACCCCAGGGAATCAGAGACATGGGATACTGACATGAAAGAAAGCTGACCTTGGTGGCTACGTCTACTAATAGTTATTGTTGGTGGTTTTGGGTATTTTTTAAATCACTGATATCTGCTATTTTTTAATCATTTATCTCTGTGTCCTTCTCACATTCAAAATACCTGGTTAACTCAGGTATGGCTTCACTCAGTGTTTTTTTTAATGTTCTATATAGATACTTTGGAAAATACAGAAAAATAAAAAAAATTTCCTAATCCAATTTCTCAGAAATAACTTGGATTCCATCCAAGTTACTTATAGATTTTAAAAGTACTGGATTCCATACAGTACTGGATTTCACCCAGTACTTTAAAAATCTATAAATAGATTTATAAAATTAAAAGCATATTGTATATATGTATATAATTGTGTATATGTTTATATAAGCATGAAGTAAGGTGTGAAGGAAACTGACCAAATTGTTAACACTATTATTATTATTATTATTATTTTTTTTTTTTTTTTGCGATACGCGGGCCTCTCACTGCCGTGGCCTCTCCCGTTGCGGAGCACAGGCTCCGTACGCGCAGGCTCAGCGGCCATGGCTCACGGGCCCAGCCGCTCCACGGCATGTGGGATCCTCCCGGACCAGGGCACGAACCCGTGTCCCCTGGATCGGCAGGCGGACCCTCAACCACTGTACCACCAGGGAAGCCCAACACTGACTATTATTAATTGGGTCATGGGGTGATACTATCTGACTTACTGCATACAACATGCGATGTGACTTACTACAGTGAGCATGCATTATAGTAAGAAGAAAAAAGAAAATAGATAAAGAATGTTATATGCTGTGTTTTTCAGTTAAGATTGTGTTGTGAACATGTATCCATGCTATTAAATATTTTTCAAAATTACCGTATTCATTAGTGAAGAATATTCTATGGGTTGTTATTCATTTACCTATTCTCCCATTAGTGTATGTTTAGTCATTTATAATTTTTTGCATTTGCAAACAATGCTTTAATTAAAATCCATGTACATATATCTCCATCTGAATTTTCAATTATTTCCTTGGGAGGAAAAATAATAGGCCAAAATGTATAAACTGTTTAAAGCTTCTTGATATGTATTATTAAACTGCTTTCCAGAATATGATACCAATTTATAGTGTAAACAGAAGAGTATTCATATTTTATTTTGCTGTAGTCAATATATCAATATGACTGCTCCTGTCTCCCCAGGGAGTTACCATGAAAACTACTCAGTAAAGTTTTGAAATCATTTATTCTATTTTCCTTTTACTTTAAATTTCATTCCTAACACTGTTGTTTTTTTTCCTTCACACCCTCTTGATAGGTTGAGAGAGCTTTCTTATGAACAAAACTAAATAGACAAACAATAGCCTGACAAAGAGCCCAACATATACTACGTATTTTGTTGTTCTGGGATGGCATTGGTGAATTTATAGACTTTATTCACGGGAAAATAAAGTGGAAAGGACTTAATAAAACATCCATTTTCCCTTTTTCAAAAGACATTCTCCTTGTTCTCTCCTTGTTCTTTCTACATGCAAAATATGTCTAAATCAGTACAGAGAAAATGGAACTTATTTAGAACCTGCCAGATACATGCTTCAGCACGGCTTTTTTAAAAGGGTCTTAAACTTACTGTCAGCATCTCGTTTAAGCAGATGAGACCCACCCTGTGGGGAGAGTGGTTAGATTTAAACAGAATGAGTACCAGAATTTTCTCCAATGCTCCTCTGACAACTTAGTAAAATGTAGCAATTTCGCTTTAATTAGACATCTGAAAGGAATACTGACCAGTAAACAGAAATTCAGGTGTTTGAAGAACGAGTGCCTAAAGCATGACCATAGCATGACTACTACAGCCTGAATGGGATGCAGTTTACAGTATTAGCAGAGAGGCAATATACTGGCCTGGAAATTTCAAGCAGAACAAATCATTAATTTCTTTTTTCAGTGAAAAAAATAACATGAAATCAAAAGATCTTAAAAGGTAAAGCAGTATGCGTTTTGTATGAAAGAAAGGTCCATAGGTAGCATCACAATATTTTCAAAACTCCAGATGAAATTCACTTGAGTAACCAGTTATTGAATATTGACCAGGCATCAGGTTAAATGCCAGATCCAGTGGAGCACATATCATAACTTTTATTTATTCAACACCATCTTTGTATCAGAAACTATGCTCTGCTAAATTTTTATGTGATTCTATTTAATAGTACCTAGTTTCAGGTCTGAAACAGTTCAAAATCTAGCAGGAAAGGCATACAAAAATGATATGAACAAAGTATTATAGGTATGCAGAAAAGGGAAATATGAATTCTAAGTGAGAATGTGAGGTATTTTCAAGTAGGAATTAACTGAGGCTAAACTCGAAAGAGTAGCTAAATTTTAAAACACAGACTTGACGCAAGGTCACATCAGGAAGAAGGACTGGCATGAGAAAGGGCACCAAAGTTAGGGGCCTTCAGTTTCACAGAATTGGTTTGCAACTCCTTTAACCAATCAAACATTGACAAGTTGCCTCAGTGAACGCCCCTCTGTAAGGCAACCACTCAGCGACCAACACTCCTAAGCATCAGCCTATCGGGAGCAGACTCACTCCAACGACTGTGCCTCTGCCCTGCCACCCAAACAGCAAAAGCCTCACCGGAGAAGCCAGATTCCCCTGCCAACGTCATCCCACAACACCTCTGAAAGCCCGTCCATCCCAGAACTCAACACTTCCTCAAAAATCTCCATGTAAGGTCAGTTTCCTGCTCTACTGAGAAAAACTGTGCCCGACCAACATAGCTCTCCCTATCAAGCATGCGACAAATTCAGCATTTTGCTTTTGTCTCAGATATCGAATGGTGGTCTCATCCTTCGACACAAAGCATGCTGTGTCAGGCCTAAGCAAACATCGAAAGTAATATTTACCACATTAAAAAATAATTTTGCTAACACCCTTCCAAGGCTAAGACCGCATCCTTCACACCAATACTAGGTATGACATGAATCGTTTTCCTTATGAATTGCTTTCATTTTGAATGCTTTGAAAGCAGTATTACTTCATAAATAAAGAGAACAGAATACATCTTTAAATAATTATTATGCACCAAATACAAATAACTGTATATATTGAATAAAAAGTATAGGTGCTTTTTAAATTTTCTCATATTTCTTGAAGCTTATTGAAAACTGAAAAAACACTAGATAAAATCTAACTGCCCATCAGTGTGGCTTTTTTATACAATGGGATATTATGTAGCAATTAAGCTGAATTAATGAGATGTTAATGTATCAACAATGAACATGATATTGAGTAAAAAAAAAAATCAAACTGCTAAAGGATATGTATAATATGTATGCACATCTGTTCCAGTTTTTGAAACAGATTAACACCAGTTTCAGGATAGTGATGAATTCTGGATAATGAGGGAAAGGGGATGAAAGTGGGGCTTGATTTGACCTTTAATTTTTATTTCCTAAAAAAAGACGGAGAGAGAAATCTGAAACAAATAGAGCAAAAGGCTAATATTTGATTAATTTCAGTGATGAAACTATATAGACTATATTTCTATGTTTGAAGTCTTTTATAATTAAGATGAAATTGTAAAAAATAAAAACAGAATAGAAGTGGGAAAATGTATTCCTACAGTGAATAGGTGAGTAAATACAAAAACACAAACCAAAATCTTAGTTTCTATTTCCTCCTTCTACCATCTGGCCTTCTACTAAGAGACAATCAGCACAAAAAACATTCTCCTTATTGCTTTCGAGCCACCCCCTGTAATGTAGGCTCTAAAACTGTGGTGACGAAAAAGCAGGTAATTAAACCATAAGCAGTTGGGAAATCAGTCCCTTAATGATTGAAAGTTTGTCTCTCCTTCCCTTAGGTTCCCACAGCACTTTGAAACTCATAATGGGGCATATTATGGCAACTTATGTTAAATTATATTTACATATGTTTATGCCCTCTCCATCAATTAAATGTTAAGTATCTTGAGAGCAAAAACCTTACTTTTCAAAGTTCCTTCAAAAAGTCAAAGAGACTTTGCATAATAAATGTTCACCTGCAGTTGCTATATTGACTTTGAGTGTTAGACTATACGCCCATCTCTCTATCTGACTGAATAATTTTCCATCTTAGAACTTCAGTATATCATTTAATTTTTAACTATTGGACTTAATAGATTAAGAAACTACCACTTCTAAACTAAGTGCTTCTAATTCTTTCTCATGACAATGCCTGAGAAGATAGCAAAAGCTGCTTTAGGTAAAGAACTGAGCAGTAGAAATCAAATCTTATATTTAGCCAGCCATCACTTTAGACACAGCTGCCTTATTAGCCTTTGCCACACCGGTCAATCAATTCCACCTAACCCATCAGGAAGCATACATTTATCCACTGATCCAACCATTCAGGAAGCTATTACTGTGAACCCAACACAAGTCCAGGGTTGATAATGCCTTCCTGCCACTTGCCAGGCTCTGAAAGTACAGAGGAAAAAAAAAAAAAAAAATCAGTCTGACATAGCTGAATCCTTTGTTTCCATGTACGTTCAAAGTGGACTAAAAATAATTCCTAAACTACTTGCTCTGATTTATTTTTGTCCTACGAACTTTGTAAACCTTCATCTGGTTTACTACTTAAATTTGAACATAACTATCATCATGACTAGGAATTTTCAGTAAACTCCTGATGAATCCTATTTGGCCTTTACAATTCATGACTGTCTCCTGCTTCCTACTTATAGAGAGAAGAATGGCCAATAATTTCAGAATCCTTTTCTCTTAATGTGTAGTTTATAATAATTCTATTTCATTCTTTCATCCCATCTTTTAATGAAGACTCCTTAAAATGTTGTTTGACTTGTGAATGTTGTTAACATTAGAAAATTTTAAACTGGTTAGATGCAACTGCCGTACCAATCGAGAATTCAATCAGCCTTGAATTTTACAGAACACAATCTTCCACACAATCTTCCAGATCTAATCAATAACGTTAATCAATCAGCTGGCTCCACTAGGATGTCAATGCCCTTCTCTGCTGTGGGGCAGTAACCGCAATACTACAAAGAAACATAATTTACTACTCCTCTGAGACACGTATTCAAAACTAAATTAAGATTTCATCTGCTTTGCAGAATTCTTTTCTAAAGAGAATGTTTCAAGACACACCATTTTAATGGACAGATCTGACGCCCCAGCACAATGCCAAGGCTAGCAAAAAGAGAAAGGAGGTGAGCTGCAAAACATTCCTGTTTGTTCCATAAAGAAGAAACACTACCTTTTCCATACAAAGTTTTCCAAAGGACCACAGCCAGTATCCGTTGGCTTATTTGTATGCTGAGAATATTCCAGCTCATGTTAAGATTTTCTAGACAGAAGAAAGAATAATAAAAACTACTGTTTGAATTCAGCCTTTCTTAAGGGCCAATTTGTCTTCTCAGCAAAACAAAAGGAATCAATATAGTAGTGAAAACATGAAGCTCACAGATGAATACCCTCCCTCTGATTTTTGGCTTTCAAATATATTTTGCTTGCTTGCTTGAGGTAACGTTCCAAAGACAATGTTGTTTCTAGGTTGCTTTAAAAGAAAAACAGAAATTTTATTCCACGATATGTTTTAATACTTCTTACTATATAAACATATTCTCTTTAGAGTCAATTTATAGGAAACGCAATAAAGCAATGAAAAGAAATCCAGCCTCATTTACTAGAAAGTGGTAAAACTGACACGTTACCTTTTCTGTCTACTTATTCAATCCTTACCACCATAGAATATAAATCAAGACAGAATATTCATATTTCTGAAATATTTAATTTACTAAAAATCGTCTCTAATACTAGCAGTAATTGATAGGTATCTGTTAAGTTCTAGGTATTTCACATACATCAACTCTAATACTTAACAACGCTGCAAGGTAAGTATCATTATCTCTGTCTCAGAGAAAGTTTAATTAGTTTGCCCAAGAGCATACCTAAGAAGAGGCAGAGCAGATTTTGAACTCCAGTTGCTCAAACTCCAAAGGCCATGGTCTAGCCACCAAACCACGCACCCTAGAAGGATTCCTCTTCTGGTAAAGACATCAACCACAGAAGCAAGTAGGAGTGCACGGAAGCCAATGCGCTGCCACAACCAACCATACCTGCATCCCTTAACCACCCCATCCCCCCACCCTCTCATCTCACTCTCCCCAGGGCAGCCACACAGGCCTTCTTCCACAGCTCAAACTCACCAAGGCCCTTCCTCTCCAAAATTACAATCATGAACCGCAGTTCAGCTAGTCGCCCAGTTTTTTAAAGTGCCAAAAAATAATCTTTAACGACTACCCTCATTTATTATGCTTTATTGTGACACAGAACTTTTATTTGATAATTATTGAGGACTAGATTAATTAAATGTACTTGTTTGCAATGTAGATTTAGAAATTTGCTTCTGTGAGTCAGAGGCCTGAGGGCAATATTCGGAGAAAATAAGATCCCTTTATGGAAACCTAAGGACATCTAAATTAGTACTGTGAAGTGAGGGGGAAATGTAAGTGAGAAAAAATGGGAAGCGGGAGTGAGAGGCATGATGTTTTTTCATCATGGACCAGAAAGTGACAAAACTAAGTGCTAATGAGAGATAAAAAATAAAGGTAGAAGTAAAAGGAAACAAAAATATAGAAAAGGGAAAGAAAATGGCTCTGACAAAGTACTCTGGGTTTAAGAACTGTACATGGTTGACTGACAGTTCACAATCTTAAAGCATCATAAAGTATTATTCAAATCATCATCCTCAAATTCATTTGAATATCATCAGCATTTACCCCAAACTCATAAATCTAAGAACAAATATGTTTTCATTAACATGAATTTTAAAGCACCTACCCTGTGTCTAGCACCGTGATAGGCATGAGGAGTAAATGAATAATATGAATAACAAAAGATCCTTGGTTCTTAGATAGTTCTCTTAATATATACTATCATAGCATGTTATGAATCAACATGCCATGCTTTTATTGAGCACTTACTGAGTGTTAGGTATTCTGGAATGTAAAAACGAATGAAGGAATATATCTATGCTCTAAAGGAACACCATATTATCAAGTACTGAATCACCAAATAGAGACTGACTGATGTAGTAAGAGAAAATAATTGTGGACTGAAAAAGCTTCATGAGAAAAGTAGAGCTGGGCTTCCCTGGTGGCGCAGTGGTTGAGAGTCCGCCTGCCGATGCAGGGGACACGGGTTCGTGCCCCGGTCCAGCCCACATGCCATGCAGGGGCTGGGCCCGTGAGCCATGGCCGCTGAGCCTGTGCATCCCAGGCCTGTACTCCACAACAGGAGAGGCCACAACAGTGAGAGGCCCACGCACCGCCAAAAAAAAAAGGAGAGCTAAGTTGGTTTCTGGTGGAGTTAGAGATAAAAAAGAGGTAGGGCAGTGCCAATGGGGAGGGAAAAGAGTCAAAGGATTTAAAATTTCCTTGGAGCTAGGACTTAGCTTGGGAAATAACATATTAAGCTATTAAGCTAGTTACGACTTTTTCGACTAAAGTTATAGAAATCCAACCAGAGTTTCCTGAAGCAAAATGGAAATTTATCAACTGATGGATACTAGAAAGGGTTGTACAAGAAAACCACAGGGATGGCAACTATCCAGCCGATCTGGAGAATGACTGGGACCAGGAACTCCATCTCTGAATACTGGCTTCATCATTTCCATTCATAGGCTTTCTCCACATGGTGGGCAGCATGGCTGAAGACAACTCTCAGGTTTTACATCTTACCATTTCCAACATCAAATGTGGATGGATAAGGGCAGCATAAGCAGAAGAAAGGGGAAGATAGGTACCAGACAGACAGTTCTATATACGTCCACCATAAACGTTACAAGTAAAAATTTGATTAATGGGAATTGATCCTAGATTGGTGGGAAATGACCAAAAAACAAAGTAACTTGAAAGCCTGGCAGAACCTCCCATTTTGTAGCATAATGTAGCTAAATTGCTACCTTTATACAAAACTCAGTCTTATCACAACCTGGTGGATGTGTAATGTGTTATTTGCACAAATATAACAAGCCAAAGTGAAACCTTCTTAAAAATTCCATATACAATCTATAAGATTCATTTACTCATTCATTCTTTACTTGAAGCTCTATACCTTTTCTTCATTGATGTTATACAGTTCAATTAAAAGTTTTTAATAATTGTTTTACCATTTCAAAAAAAGTGTTACTTGCCCACTGAATGTTCCCCAGATCTTAAGAGAAGCATGCTAAAGCTTTTAGGGATGAGAAGTCAGGATGTATAAATTTAAGTTTCAATTGGTTCTGCAATACTGTGTGTGTGTGTGTGTGTGTGTGTGTGTGTGTGTGTGTGTGTGTGTGTGTGTGTGTGTAAAGACAGATAATAATAGAGATAAAGCAAAAATGACAAATGTTAACAATTGTTGCATCTTGGAGGATATATGGATACCCATTACACTAATTGAATTTTTCAGTATACAGTATTTCAAAGTATTCATTATAAAAATTTGGAGGGAAGTAGAAGCCTGACAGAAGACTTCAAATTTTAAATGACAATATAATGAAAGCATAAAAAATGAAAGTAGTGTTTCAGGAAGATAATGTAGAAAGGGTATGGTTTGAATTAGAAGTAGTAAAAAATAGAGAGACCTAAGAGATTACTGTATAAGTCCAAACAGATGGGGGGCGGGGCAGCAATG
This sequence comes from Stenella coeruleoalba, assembly GCF_951394435.1. Lineage (NCBI taxonomy): Eukaryota > Metazoa > Chordata > Mammalia > Artiodactyla > Delphinidae > Stenella > Stenella coeruleoalba. Next base: position 81,237,166 of record NC_137151.1, on the reverse strand, counting down.
GGCTGGACTGAGAAGGAGGCTGTGAAAATGAAACAGAAGGAATGGATACTAAAGACTGTGATGAATACTTAAAAGAACCAGTGAGTGACAGGTGAGTGTGGGGGAGAGAGAAGACAGAATCAATGATGATCTCTGGTTCCCCAAGTCAAATGATTAGGGAAGGGATAGAAATAGATAAGGTCTAAAGCAGGGAACAGATTTGTCAGGTTAAGACAATGTCTTTCATTAAATATGTTAATATATTGCCTCTTCCATGTAAATATAGTTCATATGCTGACTATGTGGTATAATCTCCTCCTATAGTCTGTGAAAATCCAAAGACAACGTACCACACAAGCACCCTAAGAACGAGAGGCAGACACACTGGGCTAGAGCCTGGGGGAAAACAGCCAGAGTCAGCCCATATGCTCCCCCTGTTAAGCCACCTGTTTCAGTGTCTCAGTTCCCCTAGCCTGGAAGATTTACAGAATTTCAGGGATTTTTTAAAAATGCAAAAACTGCATGATAGGGTGCTTTAAAGTGGTAAGAGCAAACTTCGACTGTATCCACAAAAATACCTCAATGTATATAGCTTCAAGTAAATGTGAGAACTTTTCTCATGCATTGGTAATTTCAGCTAAATGGCCTCTTGCTATGAGTACACCTCTAGATTAACCTTAATGGAGAAAAAGTTCATGAATATATAAAATTCCTATCTATTATTTTTCATATACTTTCTGATTTAGCAGAAAAACAGGCAACTGCTATGTGCAATTACATTTTTTTAAAGTCTCAATTCGGATGGTGCAAACACAATCATTAACAAAATAAATCTTAAATCACTCACTGCCTTGTGGTGGGGTGTGGAAATAAAATTTGGGGTCACTGAGGAGGAAAGAAGAGAAGCCAAGTTGTTCCCATGATAGGGTGGGGAAATGGCCAACAGGCTGGCCCAGATGGGAGAGAGAGGCTACAGGAGACGTCAAGACACAGCTTTCTGTGCTGTGTTCATGTGGAGAACTGAGATGTTAAGAAAACAGCACAATTTGGTCAAGGTGGTGATACCCCACTGTTAAAGGCAGGGGAGAGTTATTTCTGCTATATATCAATGTAAAGGCAAGACACAGTCACTGCTAATTCACAGCAGACCTAAATTGATAGAAATGGGGCTTATCTTTGAATCCTGAATTCAATTCCTTTGTTTAGAAAGGAGAGGGCACATCTGGTGTCTTCAAGAAATGAGGAAACGGTGGAAGAACTATGTTATTTTTTTCTAACAGCATGGAATGATGAGCGGTAAAAGTATGAAATAAAGAGAAATTAAAGAAAAAAGAATTCTAGAGAATACTAAAGATAAAAGGAACAGAATTATTATACTGTTAATCACAAAAGAAATGGAAAAAATAGATCTAAATCAAAAATAATAAATAATTTCCTTTTGCTTTTCTATATCACTTTGGGACACACTTTAAATGTGCATTCTTCCAGGAAACAGGCCAAATTATTTCCCCTCAAGCCTGTGTTCCCACTGTCCCCTATATACTCCTCGAATAAAGCACTTATCACACTCTGTTATGATTTGTGGTCTCTCTCTGTCTCCACCAAGTGTTCTCTGCAATTAGTGAGATTTGAAAAAAAAAAAAAAGAAGAAAAAAATGAAATCATTTACTGTATGAATCTTTGTTATCTCTAGCCCCACATATAAACCAACATATGATGTGTTAACTCCAAATAAATACCAGTTCCTCTTTCAGTATATTTTTTTCAAATCATGGAATTGCTCTTGATATAAAACCTGCATACTTTGGCCACTCATTCTGCATGTCTTACAGTCTTTTCCCTATATAATATTCTTTTCATACATATACTCTCTAGAGAAGCCCACTCAAGCTTGGGGATGAAAGAAGATAATCAACTGCACAAATATCTAACTATATTCAGTCATTCATTTATTCACTCAACAACTATTTATACAGGAATACAGTCCCAACCAAAACAGTTATTGCACCTGGCTTCATCTTGCTTCCAATCTAGAGGTGAAGACAAATATGGAATTATGGAATAGATGCCTAGCTACAGATCAACTACAGACCATGAGTGATTAGGAAGTGCTTACAAGAGCACATTAACAGAGGAACCTAGCTCAGACTGGAAAGCTAAAGAAAATCTGTTTAAACGAAGTGGCACTTAAGCTAATACCTGAAGTTTAAATGAATTTAGCCAGGACAGAGAGAGAGAGTGAGTGTGCATGTGTGTGTGTGTGTGTATGTGTGTGTGTTGGATGGATCAGGGAAGTACTGCAAGCAGAGATACAGAGGAACAACCTGTACAAAGGCCCTGAGGTACAAAACCTGTCACACTCAAGGCACAGAGAACTGGAGCTGAGACTGGGGTGGGAAAGCATGCAGGCCCTTATAGGTCACTGATTCTCAATATCATGGGAAGCCTGATAAAACTTGTTCTTAAAAATAAACACTATTTGTAGGGTCTTGGGGGAGGATTCCCATAACTGGAGTATGGATTTTTAGAGCACCAAGAATGGAACAAGGAGGCCAGTTAATATGCTAACCTGAACTAGAGTGTTAAGAGTGACCTGGGCTAGAGCAGGGGCAGTGAAGATGAAGAGACGTTAACAGATGAGGAATATTTAGGAGATAGACTTGGTGGGTTTGGTGAGGGACTAGGAGAGGAAGGTAGAGGAAGCGGCAAGGACAGCACCCTCAACTCTCCTTATTGGCCAGAGGGGCACTTTAATAACAGTGGGGTTTTTAGTAACAAAAGGAAGAATGAATGGTGAAGGTGGTCGAAAGCTGAAAACTGCCAGTTATAAGTTCTGGAAGGTAATGTACAGCATGATGACCCTAGTTTAAAAAAATAAGAAGGGGACTTTTTTTTATCCTGGAAGGTCTGGTGAGAAATGAAGAGTCCAGACTTAGACATGCTTAAACTGAAATACCTGTGATCTATCCACATAAAGATGTCAAAATAATTGGTGGGTATATTCAGGAGTGCACTCTGGGAAGTCTTAGCATATAGGTGGTATTTAAAGCAACTAGAGGGGATGAGATCACCTTGTGAGAGAAGAGAATGAGAAGAGAGAATGTTAAATTAAATGGAAAAAATTTTTTTCTACTTTTAGAATATAAAGGTATTTTAATTACGTACATATTACACTATCAAATATTTTATGCCTATAATACTTAAGTATAATTTTACAATATAATGTAATTATTGCATAGCAAATTATTTAACAGTTACAGACTTGAGACTGTATTACTGACAAAGGATATTGATAGGGAAGAAAGGGGAGTAAATTGGGTCACCATATTTTCATCTTCCTTTGTCAGATCTATCTCTAAGCTGCTGGATCCATGAAGGGCCCCATATACAGTCCCTGCATACAGTTCCAGTCTGTGAGCCAGTCCTTACATACAGGAAACACAAAGGCCACAGTAAGATGGATTTGTCAGGAGAAGCTTATGTCTTTTTTGACCTCCCTGTCTGTGCCCCCGTGCCATTCTCTGAAGCTGTAGCTTTCCAAGTCTCAGCACATGCTATTATTTATCTTTGGAACATCAGAATGTGTTGAAATACAAATTTTTCCATTTGGACTTTCAAATGAAAGAAAAATTTTGCAATATAAATCCATTCCTCAAAACAAGGAATCGCTCTGCTATTCACTCTTCCTAGCATCTAGCTTTTCCAATGTAGTCAGTTATTAGTGAAACCAGGAGAGGTGTGAATCAAAAAAAGTAAATAAGGAAAACATGAGTTTCAATGAGTTTAGAGATGATATTAATTCTGAAAGTCGAGAAGAGCACTGGTGATGAAAAGAGCAAGTTCAATCACAGACGTAAATCACAGTAGCCTGAAATTACTATTTTGACCCCCAAACTGTTAAAAAACCAAAGATTAATACTTGCTTCAGCAGGTGGGAAATGGCTTAGGTTTTTATAAATGCCTTCTCTGAAGGCTAATAACAACCAGGGCAGGCCCTCATCTGCTAAAATGCATTGAAGTTTATAATCAGGCCTGAGGGACTGGATGAATCACAAAGTAATCAGAGCCCTTATTAAGATTATTAACTTGGTCTTAGTGACCCTATCCTTCAGTGCAAGAGCCAGGAGCCAAGATGCAGAGAGTTTCTGGGTTGACTGCCAAAAAATTCTGAACAGAGGGTTTTTTCAGGTATAAGATATCCCACTAGGTTATTATATAATGAAACCTGGATATAAAACAATTCAGAGTCATATGGTTTATCAAAAGATAATTATTGCATTTTGGTAGACATTATACAAACAGAATGGAAAAGCCAAAGGTTGAAAGAAAAGCCAAAGGTTGAAAGAATCGACCAAGGTACGTGCATCCCACACAATCAGTTTCTTCAAGGGTTAAGGCCTTCTGGCAGGACGGGTTATGTTGCTGTCACGCTTACTAATTCTACCCATCACATGTACACAATAACAGAAACCTCACATGTTAAGAAAACACAAAAATGTTATTTGAGTCTGAACGTTACCTTTGTTCTTTTCTTATTGAGTCCACTTACAAAGGTCTAATCAACCATGGCAGGTTTTCTTAACCTTTTGGGGGTGGTCAAGGATTCCTTTGAAAATCTTACAGATGATCTCAACACTAGATAACTGAGATTGTATAATTAATTTCAGGGTGCTCATAAACCCTCTACACCCTTCCACTGGTTCCCTAGAACCTCTGCCATATAGGGTATAAGGGATAGTGAGTCCCTTACACAAACAGGGGAGAAGAAGATTCACCATTTGTGAGTACTTTCTCTCCCTATGAACTTACTTGACCTCCACTCAAACTTGTCACAGCGAATTATATTACCTCTCTCTTCTTTGCTTATGAGCCTCCAAAATCTTCACCTTTTACATCTTGACACCCTATATTTACCAAACTTTATGGATTCACAAGACTTCTTTCCTATTAGAAATACTATGGCACAGAAGCAATTTAAAAAGGCACATTCTTTTGACTATTCTGATTCACAAAATTGAATCCATTGGTAGGGAAAAACTATTAAAAAGCTCACTTACCTTAGTTATATTTGCTATGAAGAAAATCATCAAATTATCCTTAAGTAACAGTTTTATCAGAATCTGTAACTGCCAGGTGGTACCACAATTTCTTTTAAGATGTGAATGTGGCATCTAGAGATTATCATACTAATTGAAGTAAGTCAGAGAGACAAATATCACATATCACTTATATGTGGAATCTAAAAAAATGATACAATGAACTTATTTACAGAACAGAAATAGACTCACTGACATAGAAAACAAACATGGTTACAAAAGGGGAAAGGCGGGGGGAGGGATAAATTAGAAATTTGGGAATAACATAGAAATTTAGGAGTAGCACATAAACAACAAGGACCTACTGCATAGCACTGGAACTATATTCAATATCTTGTTAAGAAACTATAATGGAAAAAAATCTGAAAAAAATATATATATTCAATATATGTGTATGTATAAATGAATCACTTTGCTGTACACGAGAAACTAACACATCGTAAAGCAACTATACTTCAATAAAAATTTTTAAATAAAAATAAAACAAATAGTACTTCAGATATAGAGAACAAACTAGTGTTTACAGGGATGGAGGGAAGACAGGGGTAGGGGATTAAGAGGTACAAACTACTATGTATGAGATAAATAAGCTACAAGGATATATTGTACAGCACAGAGAAGATAGCCAATATTTAATAATTATTATAAATGGTGTATAATAACCTTTAAGAATTGTGAATCATTATGTTGTATACCTGAAATTAATATAACATTGTAAATCAGTGACACTTCAATAAAAAATAAAATAACTGTCTTTAAAAAAAAGAAAATTTACAAATTACCAGATTAAAAAAAAAAGAAAAGACGTGGATGTGTTCCAGCTTATGTTATATACTTTTAAAACACTGCCAGAGCAAAGCACTTAGGAGAAGGTCATTTCTACCTCATCCCAATTCCAAGAGCCTATGATTCCAAGTCTTATTTTAATCTATGAAGTGAAAACTTTTGGTTTTTTTAAATTACTGCATATTTTAATTGATATTAGACATCATTTCGTTATAAATAGCATTAGAAGATCAGATTAGTTGTTTCATACATTAGTACAGAGATACTTTTCTTGCATATGATTATGAATGAGACTTAAATTCTGATTACTTTAAAGAAACACTGGAATTTGGGGAATCATTAAATCACAGCTTTTCTGCTAAAAGTCCAGAATCTAACAGCACAAAAATATTGTAAAATATATTTTGGAATGTACTTATTTTATGAGGAGAAGTAATTTGTTTTTAAATGCAAATATTTGGAATACACCAATTCATTTAAAAGTAAGTGACCAGATAGATTTTTTTTTAACTTCAGGCACACAACATGAATTAATCATAATCTGTGCTTCATGACACACTTATTGATCCATGCATGGTTCATTTTACTTAGTAAAATAATTAAATAAGTCGTACTATACCCATTATCCCTGGTGACATTTTTCCCCTTACGCAAAAAGTGTGGCCTCCCTCTACTTCATTTTTACAGTAAATGGATATTCTTTTGGTAATCCTGTCTCAGTCACCCAGACATTATAAACAAATCCTACTCATACAAATATGAAAACATTAGCAGCATGTTTAAAGTTTTGAAGAAACATAATCCATTTAACTATATAGAGCCATATTTTGACAGCTTAATTTCTATCATTTTCAAAAACACTGGCAGTTGGGGGCAGGGGTGGGAAACAGGCAAGGGTGGAATGGGTCACAAAATCCAGGACCTTCGCAGCTTCTATTCAACTCCTGGTTATAGTTAACCCATTAGAAAAAACAAATTATCCATCTACCCATGCTGTTTCTGTTTGTGTCACATTCCTATTACAAAAAAGTGGCAGAACAGGTAGGTGTGAATAAAACCATGGACACTGGTCTTATTTTATTTTAGAAAGAACAATGAATATGGAATTCTACAACATCCCTGGAGCACTTACCCCCGAGGTAAGCCAAAGGCCTTACAGCATGAGCCCCAGGTGAGGCTGGACATTTCTACGAGTTTCCAATTGATCAAGTGGTCACTGAAAGCCCAACTAGTATTTAGGTCCACAGATATGAACTGCTAATGGCTTAGCTATATATGTGTTCTAAATTTTAGCAGAGCTAACAAGTGAACTAAAACTATATAGTTTCTAAGTGCTGTTTCTCTAGGAATAGGAACAAAACTAAACTAAGTACAATAACTGATAATACTGGCAAATGTTTAATTTTAAATTAGACCCTCGTGTCATGATATAGAAACCTACTTGAGAAAAAAAACCACATTAAATAACAATTGAAATCTCTGTCACATATAAATAAAATTAATTTCAAATCTTGTTTTTTGTGCAAGACACAGAAACTGAACATGGAGAAATTAACAGGCATTATCAACTCAAGGCTTCAGAGAAGCCCAAGACGTTGCTGAGACATTTTACAGTCTAGGTTCACTAGGTCACAGATTTGACACGTTATTAACATGGAAAGCAATTGCCATTTCCTTGACACCCTCTACCCTACATGAAAGGGCACCCGGAAACCATTCCTCATTTCAGGCCCAAGTGAACTGGCCTAATTATACTCCGAGACATTATCAACAAGTAGTTAAGAATACTGCCTAGTCCTCATAACATAGACAGTCATAAAAAAAAAAATTTAAGGGCTTCCCTGGTGGCGCAGTGGTTGAGAGTCCGCCTGCCGATGCAGGGGACACGGGTTCGTGCCCTGGTCCGGGAAGATCCCACGTGCCGCGGAGCGGCTGGGCCCGTGAGCCATGGCCGCTGAGCCTGCGCGTCCGGAGCCTGTGCTCCGCAACGGGAGAGGCCACAACAGTGAGAGGCCCGCGTACCAAAAAAAAAAAAAAAAAAAAATTTAAGAGGCACAGAATCTGATATGTCTTGGACAGATGGATTGTGCTTACACAAAAGGGCAATTAAAGAGACATCTCCAAACAGAATCTTCAAAGCAAACAGAAGCTGTTTTCTTAAGCCTATGATGTATTTCACTACAATGCATAGCTTTCATAGTTTTAGAATTTTCCAGGTAACTATTCCAAAGCATACTTTTTATCAATAGCAGATGGAAAATATTATGTCCATTTCCTAGCTAAGGCAACTTGGAGGAAAGGAAATTAAGACACATTACACTAAGCCAGGTCAATGAATGACAACAATACTGCAGCTAGTACCTAGTCAGAATGCTGAAAGAGAATTAAGTTCAATATTTATATACTTAGGGGGAAGAGTTCTGTTTCAGAAAAATATTTGGTTGTTTCTGTTCAGGCACATTAAGAACACTGAAAAACCACCACTAAAACAAACTGGACTGAAATTCAACACAATGGCATGTGTTTTTCCACCTGTAATCAACACCAAGAAATAGCTCCCTTTGGTTATTAAAATCCTGGAAAGAAATCATAATTACTCCATCTGGGAATACGGCCTTCAAAGCATGAGTACTTTAGATAAAACAGCCAATGTCTAGTACCACTCTATTGATTTTCAAATTCCTTGAACGGAAAAAAACTAAACAAATGCTTTCATGGATAGGAGATTTTCAATCAGGTTTGCTTAAATCAAAGTTTAAATCAAGTTATTTGAATTTAATAAAAAGTATTCAGTAATACTCTCTACTGAATTTCAGTATTTTTAAATTTTGTTAAGTAGGTCCCAGCTACATAGAATATGAAAAAAATCTTTAAAAGTACAAGAATGTAGCAGCTTCATTTACAATAGCTAAAACTGGAAATAACCCAAATATCCATCAGAAGTGATAAACCAAACTGCAGTAATTGATACAATGGAATACTGCTCAGCAGTAAAAAGGAATAAACTACTGAACATCCATGCAACAACATGGATGAAACCTATGGAAATTAGACTGAGCTGAAGAAGCTAGACACAAAAAAGTACATGCTATATGGTTGTATTTTATGAAGGTCTAGAAAACACAAAATTAATCAGTGACGAAAACAATCAGAACAGTTGTCAATGGGTCAGGAGCAAAGATTGCCTGGGGGCATGAGGGAACTTTCTAAGGTGATATAAATGTTCTATATCTTGATATGGTAATGGTTACAAAGGTATATCCATTTGTCAAGAGAATACAGTTTATGTTAATACCAGAATCTGAAGTATGGACATCCATTAAGTAGCTTTTACAGCTTTTTTTCATTTTATGACTTTTGATATTTTTAAACCAATACTTACAAAATGTATATAATCATAAGCTCACTTGAAAATTACTTTTGAATATTTTTGTAAGGCAAACATAGAGTGATAATAAAATTCTAACATCAATTAAAAGATATATATTTTGGGCTTTCCCTGGTGGCGCAGTGGTTGAGAGTCCGCCTGCCGATGCAGGGGACACGGGTTCGTGCCCCGGTCCGGGAGGATCCCGCGTGCCGCGGAGCGGCTGGACCCGTGAGCCATGGCCGCTGAGCCTGCGCATCGGACGGCAACGGGAGAGGCCACAACAGTGAGAGGCCCACGTACCGCAAAAAAAAAAAAAAAAAAAAAGATATATATATATATATTTTTAATATTTAAATATATATATATATATATAATGTGGCAACTCTGTAAATCAAACACCACTTTCCCCACCCAATAAACTATAGTTTATTGTTAAAAAAAAAAGAAGTACAGTTTAGGTATGTACATTTTAATGTATGTACATTTTACCTCCCCGCTCCCCCCAAAAATCCCACATAATGGAAATGGATGGAGGTGTGAGTGAAATAGTCACAGCAGAACTTGATCATTGTTAAAGCTGGGTAATGGGTATGGGCTGTTTTTAATACTATCCTGTTTACTTTCTATATATTTGACGTTTTCCAAGGTAAAAGGTTTAAAAACATAGATCAGTAAAATGTACAATCAAAAATGTTTATACTGTGAAAATATATCCCTCAAGAGGCTTTCTCTGTATTCAGAAGACTTTTATAAAAATCCACAGAGATCCCCAGTGTCTGTGCTTCGCATGGAGAATTTGAAATGGAGCTTGTTATTTTCTCCAGCTCCCCTTGCCCCCATCCCCAGCATGCCTCCCATCTAATGGGCCATCAGACTGAATATGATATGGTTGTCTCCGCTACCACCAACCCCCAAATTAATTCTTCCCTCATCCCTCGAATATTTATTTCTAACAAATACTGGTGCAGATGGAGAAATCAGAGCTGCTGCAGACACTGGAGAAAACAGATCTCAACCTTAGTCTTTATTCTCATTACTCTCTGAGGATGGTGTTTTAGAAGTTAATGAGAAAATGAAAATTTACTTTTTTTACATCCTGATTTTTTAAAATCTCATATTCAACTTCTTTTAACCTCACTTTCTTATTTCTCAGCAATATGAAGAGACATAAATTTTCAAAATAATAAAATCCAGAGTAACCAGAGTCAGCAGTCAGTTTCTCTACTATGGACTTATGAGGCTCAATCAGGTATCAGTCACTAAACAAGTCTTATTAGTTTTCTAAATATTGCCTGAGAAAAGTCCTATAGCGTTTCACAAAACATGTCCAAAGAATCAGAAGCACCACACAGAGGCAAAGAATGAATTAAAGCTCAGTCAGAGCTATTTAAAGGTATGTTAATACCCTCCTAGAGCTATTTAAAGGTATGTTAATACCCATAAGAGGATTATAAGTGCACCTGGGTAAAGAATCTTCTTGACAGAACCTAAAAAGTGGACTTAAGTATTGTATCTAGCAGTTCTCTGTAGTGAACACAAGATAAACACTGAAATTAGCTAAAATTAAAAGTCCAAAATATATATACTTTATAACCTCCACTTACAAATATTTCTACCTAACATTTCTTTATGTTTATATGACCCTGCTAAATTCCAATGAAGAATTTCACAAGATGTGAAATAACAAACACTCATAAAGTAAAGGAGATCCTTGATGCCAGCATTTTTGTTCATTCATTCATTCATTCAAAAATATGTGTTCCTACGAGTAGCAAGTGCTCTTCTAGGTGCTAGAAATATATGTAATAATTCAATGTAATAACGAACAAAGCAAAGTTCATGCCCTCAGAGAGTTTACATTCTAGTAAGGGGAGACAGGCTTACAAGAAGGGCTGAGGATAGTAAGTGCCATGGAGGAGAATCAGTAGGAAAGAGCATGCAGATGGCTATTTAATACAGCTGTCAGGAAAGGCTTCTGTTAGCGTGACTGGAGCAAACCTGAAGAATCGAAGGTCCAGAATTCCACGCAGAGAAAATGACAAGTGCAAAGGCCCCACACCACAGCCCACTTGCAAACTGAAGAAACAAAGAGCCAGTGTGGCCCCAGCGCTGAATTAGTGTCAGAGCTGAGGGAGATGGGAGTGAGAGGGCCGCAGAGGATCTCAGCCTTTGTGGGCCATTTTCACGGTCTGGGCATCTAGTGTGAGGGAGATGGGAAGCTATTGGAGGGCTGTGAGCAGAAATGATCCTATTTAATGTTTTTAAAAAGATCACTAGGAAAAAAAAAAAATCACTAGGGCTTCCCTGGTGGCGCAGTGGTTGAGAGTCCGCCTGCCGATGCAGGGGACACGGGTTCGTGCCCCGGTCCGGGAAGATCCCACATGCCGCGAAGCCGCTGGGCCCGTGAGCCATGGCTGCTGAGCCTGTGCGTCCGGAGCTTGTGCTCGGCAACGGGAGAGGCCACAACAGTGAGAGGCCCGCGTACCGCGCAAAAAAAAAAAAAAAAAGATCACTAACTGTGTGAGGAGAACAGACAGAGGAGCAAAGGTTGAAGCAGGAAGACCAGTTCAACCTAGAGATCACAATGTGCTCAGAGGAACATTTTAAGTTCATTTGTTTATAGGTTATGTTTCATTATACAACCCAAATACTCCTGAAACTAAAACAGCAGTCAATTGAATTGCTCTCTTGTTTGCCACTGGCTTGGAGGGTTAGAGTTTTTGAGGGAAATGCAAGAGTCATCTTATGTTACTTTTCAGGCTGTAGTTTGATCTGTTGGCTAATGGTTCCTTTACCTCCATTAATAGGTAAATAAGATAAAAACTGCTAGTTTCCCCCAAAATAACCCTTTTCAAAAATATTACATCACAAATATCAGAAAACAAATATTTTCACACGTACACTGGATACAGATGTTTCTCATATTATTTCCGTTATTCGTAACCTTCATCACAACCTATCTATATGGTAGTAGCCAAAACCCATTTAACTAATATTCCTGAAAGACGATAAATCGAAATAAAAATATACTGCAAATCATAAAATCCATCACCACTCTGACTTCTGTTTCATCATTTATGAAATCCCTCCCATAATGAAGACAGGCTCTCGATCACTCTCCTATCTCTCATGTCCTTAAGTTTACCCAACAGCATATCTAATCGCTGCCTCGCCCGTACCCTGTGGTTAGCACTTTCAGTTATAAAAAGCCAGGTAGGAAAACCACCACACACAGCACATCTTTCAGGAGTTTCAGCCACGCTCAAGTGTTATTAAATGGTTTGAGAGGGTGTCAGAAACACATGCTTTCCGGCACACTTTGGTGATTTCATCCTACGCTCAGAGCACTCTGATAAATTAAATCATTCTGGCTGTGTCAGGAATCGCAGCTGGTGTACCTGAGTATTGCTCTTTGATGATGAGCAAACGGTACAAAATAAGATACCGAACCCTACTCTTTAAAATCTCATTTTCGGCATCTCGTATAACGTTACTAGGCAGGATTTTAAAGCGAAAACAAATGTTATAATTCACTTTGGTTTTGCAGAAACCTAAGCCCACTTGCCAAAAAAAACTGATGGCTTTTTTTCTTTCCAAAGAGCAGGCAGCTTCTACAGTAGGGAAGGGGACTGGGGTTGGGGGGTAGGGAGAAGCTATTAATATGGATAATCCAGCTTTTTGCTTACCGGCGTAGCTTTAATGGAGGGGAACCAGGCAGGAACTGAGGGACTGTTACAGCCACGTATACCAAAAGGGCTTTCCTCACCCTCAGCTGAATAGTGTGGAGAATCTGCCTCATTACCTTCTACTAACAAGTAAGGAGATTCCCCTCTCTGGGGGCAGGCTTTGCTGTACTAACATCCGCTACAGACTTCACCTCATCCAGCCCCCTCTCCTTTTCCCTTTCCTTCAGCCACAAGCTCCTATTTCTTTTTTGGTTTGTTTCATCTTATTATACTGAAGGCATTCTTGCAAACTGCCTTCAACCATTCCCGGGATAAGAAGAGACAGAAATAAATAATAAAATAAATTAAGATTTCTTTTCTCCAGAGCTAAATTTAAATATATAGGCGGAGTGAGATGGTGAAAAGGGGTGTGTGGGTGTCTACTGCAAGATTTTTCAGTCTCTAGGAGAGAAAAGGATAAAGAACAGAAGGCTAAAAGGATTTGAGAAGTGTGTGTGTATGTGTGTGTGTGTGTGTACAATCATTCCCAGGGCGGAGGGAAAAATTCAGGAAGGGAGGGAGAAGAAAAAAATCAATCCAGGCACTCACTCCCATCCCTCCCGACCCCTCCCCACCCCACTGCAGTGCTCTGCGCTTCCCAGAAAGCTCACCACCCAAAGGGCAGATTCCCAAAACCAAAGCAGAGCCCGAATCCGGGTCACGCAGGCAGGCGTTTGGGGGGGTGGGGGTGGGGGGGGTGTAGATGCAGGCGATGGGAAACCATCTGGCTAGGGAAGCGGCGAGGAGGCCAGCAAGACCAGAGGAGGAAAGGCAGGGCCGGGCTGCCGGGACCTACCGGGAGCAGTGACGGTAGAGGATGCCCCGGGCACCTCTGGCCTCTCCTCCTCAGCTTCCTCCCGCTGCCGTTGCTGCTGCTGCTGCTGCTGCTGCTGGATGAGGCTGAGGTCGGAGCGGCTGAGCTCAGCTCTGGCGGCCGCAGGGACCAGCCTCGCCTTCAGCAGCACCGCGGCCAGGCCGAGGAGCAGGGTGCAAGGGACGCGCCGGCTGAGCCTCGCCATGGCCGAGAGCCAGAGGGCCGCGGCGGCATATTGCGGCGGAGGTCCGGGCGGCGGCGGCGGGCGCCAGGGCTGCGGGCTCTGGCAGCGCCCGCCCGCTCGGTCCCCTCGCTCGGTCTGCCTCGCACACCCTCACCAGAAGGAGGAGGCTGTGGCGGCGGAGACGCCGGGGGAGGAGGAGGAGGGGGAAGTTAGCATCCTCGCGCACGTGACGCGCGGGGCGGGGTGGGGCGAGCCTCACGCCCGGCGCCGCGTCTACGCTCTCACCCCGGGCTCAGGGGCTTCGGACGCGCGCGCTCGGCGGGGCGCTGGGGCGCAGTGCTGGTGGTGGCTTCCTAGGGTAAACGAAAAAGGAGAGCCTTTCTGGGGGCTGGTAGACCTTCAGATCCTCTAGCCCCTACCGAGACACCGGGAAATTTTGCAGAAAGTGGAATAAAATTCCCTCCACCTGACCGCAAAGTAGAAGAGAAGGTGGTGTATTGATTACGCTCCCACAACACTTAACGCAGCACCAGCGGATCAAAAAGCCAGGATCTCTTAACCATGTGGGCTTTGGGGTATCACAGCCATCACTGGTTAGCTAGAAATTAAACTGCGGCTCTCCAGATTTTGATTAAATTCCTCTTTCTGCCCAAATTGGAATTTCTTTCTATATCGTAAAATATTCTTAATTACGTTTTGTCTAATTATAGTCTATACTTTTCATTTGCTCAAAAAATATTTTTCTAAATGCCTGCTAGGTGCTTACCACGTGCCAGTATTTAGTCAGGTGCTTGGAATAAGCAACATACAATCCCTGCGTTCTAGGAGCTCATTACCTGTTAGGACAGAGGAACATATAAACAAATTATAATCCAGGGTGGTGCCTGCCACTGGAGAAACACTACAGCATGCAGAGATTGCACTGAATTGGAAGAAATTAACAATGTGGTATATGGATGGGGGCTATGAAACACTAGGAAAGGTGGGGTTTAAAGAAGAATAAGAGTTCCACACATAGGTGGGTGTAACCAGGTCATCTAAAAAGTGTAGCTCTGTGTGTGTGTGTGTGTGTGTATGCCCGTGCACACACACCTAGAGGTGTGTAACAGCACAGTGTGCTTGGAAAATTGTCAGCAATGATTGTGACAGAGTGACAGTGTTTTAGATCGAAAAGGAGAGTGGAGATCAGGTCATTAAAAAAATAATAGCAGGGACTTTCCTGGTGCCGCAGTGGTTAAGAATCTCCCTGCCAATGCAGGGGACACGGGCTCGGGCCCTGGTCCAGGAAGATCCCATATGCCGCGGAGCAAATAAGCCCGTGTGCCACAACTACTGAGCCAGCAGGCCACAACTACTAAAGCCTGCACACCTGGAGCCAGTGCTCCGCAACAAGAGAAGCCACCCAATGAGAAGCCCGCGCACCGCAACGAAGAGTAGCCCCCACTCTCTGCAACTAGAGAAAGCCCGTGCACGGCAATGAAGACCCAACGCAGCCAAAAATAAATAAAATTTTTAAAAAAATAAATAACGGCAAACACTTCTATAGTACTTACTGTGCCCAGGCACTGTTCAAGCACTTTATATACATTAACTCCTGTAATAACCTTGGATGCTATACAAGGAAACTGAAATTTACATTGCAAGTGATTATGAAATAGTGAAAGAAATTAATCAGGGAAGGGACTTGCTACCAGTCTGTGTTTTCACTTTGCTATCGGTATGGAAGAGGAAGAGGGATAGATTGGCGGAGAGGAGGCCAGTTTAGTGGTGTCTGCAAAAGCCAGTGAGGAGATATCAAAGGCTTGTGAGACCAGAAAGGAGAAAAAAGGAGTGGGAGATTCAGTATGTAGGGCTAGAATCAGCAAAAATGGTTGATTGTTTGGGTGAGGAAGAGAAAAGGAGAAAGATGGGCATGTGTAGTATGACACTTAAATTGCCAGATTGAGATCTTGGGTGGCTGCTTATGACATTATCAAGATTAGCTGGTACTACTGACTACAGAATAAGTGATAAGCCATGGCTTGTTCAGTTGTAGTCTCTTTGTATTTGGAATGTCTGTGGGACATCTCATAATATATGTAAAATGTGATCTGTGACATCACATCCTTTACCATCATAGTTGATTCAGATGATTTGGCTGATTGGACAGTCCCTTTCCACACTCACCACTCTTTTGTGTGTTCGTCCCAATGTTTCCAACATGCTGGAAAAGAACAAATTTCTCACTAGTGGAAAGTTATTCTTTGGTCAAGGATGTGAAACTAGTGCCTATATAACCATAACTATATAGTTATAACTATAGTTATATAGTTATATAGTTATAACTATAACTAATAATAATAATAGGCATTTTACATACATTATCTCGTATCCTCAAAGCAGTCCTACAAATTAGCTCTCATTATTCTGTTTAGCAAATGGAAACACTGAAGATCAGAGAGGCAACTGTCTTGCCCAAGGCTACACTAATAAGAAGTGACTTTACCTTTCAGCACTGTTTGAAACTTTCGCCATGAGCTTGCATTGTTTTTTAGTGATTTTTAGATGAAAATAAACTACATAATATAGGCTACATAATTTTTTGAAGAGAGATGCCAAAATGAGGTCCCTCACACAAAACACCACTATTCCATCATGGCTTTGCCTCACCTGTGTGAGCAGGAATTATGGGGGGAGGGAGGCTGAATGCAGAGAGTCTTCATTAGTTTCATCAAGCTGTTTTTGTTGCATTTTCCTCCAATTTACCTCTGCTCCTGGAGAGAAGAAAGGAGAAAATGGAAATGGCTCCAGAATCCTGACTGGCAGATCAGAAGGAAAGGAATGCTGCCAGGATTTCTGTCATCCTGCCTTACGGTGGCCAAGTCATCTTTAATATATTAGAAGCTGACCTTCCAGAGGCAAAGTTGCTGATTTCACAGCCCTCAGTGGAGGGTAGACGTGAAATCCTTCAATACTACAGACTGTTTAAAGAAATAAGCTTTGCTAATCAAGATGGGTTTTAGATGGTCTTTAACTGCTCCATTACTCATATAGTTTATGCTTAATTTCTGTGCAATATACAAAAGCCATATTATTGGATGCAATCAGGACTAGTAGTTGGTGAATCAAAAAAGCAGGTCAAGAGACCAAAAAAATCAATATATTTTATGCTGCTTATTTTATCTTAAAATAGGCAAATATATATTCATTTACCAATCTTTTGACGTAGGGCCAATAATTTTTTTTTAAATCTAACCACATCCTAGGGTTTGAAGTAGTAAACCACAATTACAATGCATCCCTATTATTAATTGCAGTTTTCGATTAAGTGGAAGGAGTTCTTAAAAACTCTTGACAAACAATTCGAATGCCAAATCCTTCTATTTTCAATTTTTCCCCAATTTTACCATTTTCTCACCCACTTAGTATTAAACTTAGTTTTCATAGAAAAATATACTTCATTTAAATTTATATTTCATCCATACCTTATAACACATAGAACTGCCAAAAACAACTGTGTAAACAAACATAACTGACTTTCGGCACAGACACAGACCAACTGGTGGGGGCAAAACCAAGCAGATGTTCAGGAAAGGGTATCCTGCTAATTTCATGTACTTTACATGTCAGCCAGTGTGTTTTACAAAGGAATGGAAGATGCCGGTTGATCTAGGAAGTTATTTTCAGGTTCCTAATCCATGGTACTGTTCATGCTTAATACAATGTAATCATTAATGTTAGAATGTCTTCATTTTTATAAATATACTGCAAGAGCCATCGGAAAGCAGATTGTAATACCATACGTATATAATAATTCTTCCCTGCTTAAGATCTACTGGTACCTCCTCATTGCTCTTAGCATAACGTCCAAAATCCCCAACAGATTTACAAAGCCCTTCACAATATATCCTCTGACTATGCAGGCTCACCTTTTAATATTTCCTACATAAACACAGAGATGGTGGTTGGTGGGGGGAGGGAAGGGAAGGGAAAGGAAGGATTTCTTTTATTCCCTTGAACTAGACTTATTTAGGTTGCACATACTGATTTCCTCGCCTGGAACTCTACTCCCTCATCTCTAACTGACAGGCTCCCACAGAGCCTCAAGTTTAGCTTAGGTATTACTTCCTCTAGGGTACTTTCCCTGACACCCTTGGCTTTGATTAGGAGCCCTTGCTATGAACTTTCATGACCCTTGTATTTCCCCTTAGGACTCTGTTACTTAAAGTGGATATTTTCTTGCCTGTATCCTCACCAGTGTAGGCTCCACAAGGGTCAGGGCCATCACGTTCACAGCTGTATCCCCAGCTCCTGCCACAATGCCCAACAGTGGTTGTCTGATTACTTGGTTGATTAAATCAACAAATCGATTTTAAAGCGGCAGAACTGTTAGTTAATGGAGAAGAGCCCGGAGTCAGACAGCTCTGGTATCCACCCCTCACAGCTATGTGATTTACAGAAGATTCTCGGGCTCAGTTTTCTCAACTGTATAGTGGGAGAAATAACAGAGCCTAAAGGAGATAACAAAATAAGATAACATATAAATACTTAGAGTTTCTTGCTATAGGAACTGTTCAGTAAATGTCAGCCATTACTTCTTTTATTAATGTTATGTAGTATTGTTCTGTTTCATTTGTATATTTTTATAATGTATATAAAATTTTATACGTAATCAATTCTTATTTTTCTTGTTATATTTTATATAGTCACTGCAAACACTCAATTAGCAAATACTGAACCATTGTTCCTAGAGGAACAGAGTGAGTTAGATTTAATAACATATTAAACATATTAGATATATATTTATGTAAGGGGTAAGAACGTTTACCTTTTTGGAAATATGATTTGCAAGGTTTAGTAACTGACTGTTTCCTTAAATTATGACTCTTCCTCCAACACTGCTGCCTTCATTTGATAGTGAGCCATTTAATTTGAGTTTGAAAACCAAAGGACTAACTGTTAAAGAGGGTTGCACAAAGTTCAAATTTGTATTTCTTTGACTAAGAACCATTTATCCGGGTAGGGTTATCCATAGAGATAGGGACAGTTTGGGATTATTAACCAAAGTGGGTCATATGGTTCAAATAGTCACTAAACTCTGGGTTTAGAGGTCCTTCTCAGGTACAGGCATGTAAATCATTAAGACTCTCTGGGGTCAGCATGCATGGATTACCTGCTGTGCAGTTTTATCCATGGCATTTCAGGTACTTTCCACCCTCACCCCCAACAAGGTTGCTCCAAATATGGTGGCTCGGTAGAAGAGTTCATTAGGCACTACGGCTAGGATGGCCCAACGTGTAGAGGGAAGTGATGGAGCCAGCTCAAACTAGATTAAAAGGCTCAAGCCAGAGTTTACTTCAAGACCAGATCTAGATTTTCAAAAGCTTGGATTGTTTCAGGGACAAGACTGTTGAGGGCCTATGTGCCAAGCCCTCTGACCCCACTCTTGTGTGTCTTGACCTTAACTATCTAAATTCATTAAATAGATATGAATCTTTAAAAAAGAGAACCCAGGAAGCCAGGACTTTATGATTTGGGAACTTTTCAACATATCCAGATTGCAGAAGATGCTAAAATTAAGAGATTTATATATTTAGAGAGTTTCCTCTAGAAAGAACACAGAGACTGTACAAACATTTGCTAATATCTCAGAAATTTTTCTTTGAAGAGATTAAGTGTGTAACTCATAGATTCTCCTCACACAACCCAACAGAAGCCAAAGATAGAGATGAGATTATTTAGGAAAGCTCTGTGGCGTAGCCTCTAGTCTAATGGAGTGAAATATCCTTGACATACACAGGCGATCCGTAAGGTTCCTGTGAATTTTATATCAGCAGAAACACTGCCAGCTTAGTCTAAAGGGATAGTGTACAAAATGAAAAAGCATACTGAACCCACACAGTCTTATCAGTAGGAAGAAAATGATAACAATACTCAGCTGTAAACATTTGCTACATTTCATGAGGGGAGAAACGATGACTCATAAGGTGAAGCCATGAGCCACAGAGTTTGAGAACCACATAGTTTGAAACCACAGAAATTCATAGACTTTGAAACCAAATATAGATTGCTCAGCTGGATTTTGGAATTGCTTGGGACCAGTGACTTCTTTTATTTTCCTTCTATTTCTTCCCTTTTTTAAACCAGAATGTCTATAATTGTTATCATATGCTTGTCTTACTGTGATATGTTGGGAGCAGAAAACTTGTTTCTTTAGTTTCACATGTTCACATACAGAGACAAATTGTACCCCTGGATGGATCATACCCAAGCCTTGCCCATAATTTAGATGATGAGATTTGGGACATTTGAGCTGCTGAGATTAAGAAGTCGTTTTGGACTTTGAGTTGATGTTGCAGTGGTTTGACTTTGGGGGACTTTAGGAATGGGTTGAATGTATTTTGCTTGTGAGATTGATGTGAATCTTTGAGGGCCAGACCATGGACCGTGGTAGACATAATAATGCCCTCCAAAAGATGTTCATGATCTAATGCCGGATTCCGTGAATATGTTACCTATCATGGCAAAGAGACTGCAATAATTTAAAACTAATTCACTATCCAAGGCATGAGGTCACCAGCCTCATGCAATGACCAAGTCTGCGTGGATCTAGGAAAGGATATGGAGTAGATAAAGTTAAGAACTGGGGCTTCCCTGGTGGCGCAGTGGTTGAGAGTCCGCCTGCCGATGCAGGGGACGCGGGTTCATGCCCCGGTCCGGGAAGATCCCACATGCTGCGGAACGGCTGGGCCTGTGAGCCATGGCCGCTGAGCCTGCGTGTCCGGAGCCTGTGCTCCGCAACGGGAGAGGCCACAACAGTGAGAGTCCCGCGTACCGCCAAAAAAAAAAAGTTAAGAACTGGATTTGGAGAATTAGAGGTGAGAAGAGGGAACTATTTCTGTACAGTGTGTAAACCAGATTCTCAGCTCTGTTATTAAATCACTCCTATACTGCCGCTATTTTAGGGTTCCCTTGAGAGGCTAGGACTGTTCAGTGGGAATATGGTAAAATTAGTTTCTGTTCTGTCATCTCTATTACTTGGTAATCACTGAATACCTACCTGTGTAGTGATTGAGAAAAGAAACTTCAGGTTCAATTTTTGCTAGTAATTTAGTACCACATGATAGTGAAGTGCTTCGCTCTGGTTTAGTAGTAAAGGTTCGTCAGAAAGTCAAAACTGGCATTACTAAGAAGTAGGAAATTTGCTTATTCTTTAATAAACTCTTCCCTTTTATTTCCTTACTAAGGTGTACTGAAAAATTCAAAATCATTCACTTGTCTGCCAATCAGGTGATGATATTTCTGAATTTTAAAGGGGTTTATGTCACTTACAATCTCAAAAAAGAACTTTAACTGCACTGTTGAAAGATGAGAAAATTTATAAGCCACCAGAACTTTCTTGCTTTCTATGGTAAACTTACCATGACCCTATCCAAAATCAAGAATCACTTCTATTACTCAAGTGGAGAGCATAATTCTCCAAATTAAATACTGCTACATTTGTACATTACTTAGTGCTTTTTTGTGAATAACTTTGTAGCAAGTAATTAATATTCTGACTACAAGATTGACTAAAAAGTAATCCCTAAAGATTCCATTTCAACACTCTAATATCTGAGAAATGATGTAGAAGAACTTTGAGAATTACTTTGAAAAAAAATTAGGTTAATAACATGAAGGTAAGTTACTGTGTGAAGTTCAAAATCTAAGTCCTCCTTCTATTAAAACAACACCAATTTATGTATTTGCTATGCTTCAGGAAGTGAGGTTGACAAGGAAAGTGAACCTGAGTGTAAAAGCGAACCTAACTATATAACTCTCTAGGCAATTCAGGACAGTTTAGAAAATGAGTAAAAATATTCCGGTTGACCCTTGAACACAGGGGTAAGGGGCTACGACTCTCTGCGAAAATCAAGTATAATTTACAGTCAGTGCTCTGTATCTGTGGTTCCTCCATATCCAAAGTTCCACATTTGGGGATTCAACTAACCAAGGATCAGGCAGTACAACAGTATTTACTATTGAAAATATCCATGTATAGGTGGAACCATGCAGTTCAAATCCTGTTGCTCGAGTCAACTGTAATCGGAAAAGCACTGGTGGTACATCAATTGATATTCAGGCATCCCAACCTATCCCCTAGATAGTAACAAATCTATTTTATAAACTGTGACTAGTAGTTCAGGCAGTGTTGCACAGCAGAATGCATAACGTACTAGGTGTTTGAATATGCAAGCTTTAGTCCCAATCCTGCCGGTAACTTCTTTAGACAAGTAATGAACCCTCTGGGCATGGTTAACAGTACGAAGGGAGTGAGGTAACTCCTTCCAACGTGTGCTTTTTAACAATCTGACCATGACCTGCATAGATGGTGTTATCTGCAATTGTCCTGTTTAGGGTTTGTTGAGCTTCCAGAATTGCAGGTTGCTCTTTCTGATGAAATTTGGAAACTTTTTGGCTTCGAATATTTTGTCTGTCCCATTTTTCTCTCTCCTAAGACTCCTTTTGCACCTAGATTTATCCCACAGATCACTGTTTTTTTGTTTGGTTTTTGGGTTTTTTTGCCATCTGTGCTTCAGTTTGGGTAAGTCCTATTGATCTATCTCTAAGTTCATTGATCCTTTCCTTTGTCCTACCCAATCTACTTGTAATCCCCCTCCAATGAATTTCTGACTTCAGATATATTTTTTCAGTCTAAAGATTTCCACTTGAGTCTCTTTTGTTAGTTTCCAAACCTCTCCTGAAATGCCTGTCTTTTCATCCATAATGTTCATGTGTTCCTATAGACTCTTTAACATATTTATCATAGTTATTTAAAGTCATACCTGCTAAATTGTTTGTGGGTCTGTTTCTATTGACTATTTCTTCTCAAAGCCAAGCATCACATTTTCCTTTCTTCCCATTTACACACACACACGACCTTATGAATGATACACTGCAGTCTTTTGGTTGTGTTACCTTCCTCTGAAAGTAACTCCCTTTATGAGTAGACAAGTAAATTTCAGGTGGGTCACCTTAAACTTGTGGAAGCTTGGTTTCATGCTTTGTTAGGGTGGGACACTGGTTTTACCCTTTATCCTAGGGTGAATCAATCAATCTTGGGATGTAGTATTTATTCCCAAGGAATAGATCCTCTGGGGTTTCAATGGAAAGACTGGGGGTGTTTCCAAGGCTCTGTCACTGGGTAAGACTTGAACTACAGTCTCTTGTTTCTCCTGCATTGGACAGTAGCTGGAATAACTGCTCAGTTCTTTCAAACTTCCATCTGCTGTTTTCCTTTTGGGGCCTCACTAGAGCAGAGTCAGGGTCAGCCAAGGCTTTGAGGGGAAAATGTTCCCCTTTCCCACAATGTGGCTTCTCCCTCCCCCCATCCCTCAATTTCTAGCCATGATGGCAGTCCCATCATTCTAGGAAATGAGGGGGCACTTTTCTGCTTGCATTCCATCCACACAACAGAGAGTAAACTCAGGGAAAAGTGTGGTTCCCTCCCTTGAGACCAATTCCCTCCAGTTTCTGCCTGCTTTTAGTATCTGCAGTGTCTTTAAAAGTTTCTTTTTTGCTTCTTATTCCTCATTTCATTCATTGTTATCTGATACAAGCTACTTTGCCATTATTGAAATTGGAAGCCCCTTTAAAATTTTAAATGTCTATGATACTATGATTTGTAATTGGTGTATTTTAACATTAGTTTCCTTTTGCTCTGTTTGTGACACCTTTTTTCAAATAACTAACACTCTTAAGAATGTGGACTTTTAAAGAGGTATGTCACCTCTTTGAGGTCATCCTTTTAGTGCACTACTGCTAGCTCATGTGATTAAAAAACAAAACAAAACAACATAATAGAAGGAAAATACAAAGTCCTTGCACATAAGTGGCACCATATGCTCAAGTTTATTGAACAGACACAAGTTACACACTGGAGACTAATAAGCAGAACACTGTACCAGTTTTCACTAACTCAAATCAAGTTAGCAAATGACAAATTTTAGAAGACACTCATTTTATGTCTCACCCAATGTGGGTGATCACAAGAGAGCTAAATAAAGAAAATTACTTTCTATGTTACTTAGGTAGGAAATTAATTGATATACACAGCTTCCAAGTTACTTTAAGATATTGCAAAGTGTTTCAAAACTAGTGGGGAATAGTTCATGTCCAGCCTGAAATAAAGTGTAAAATGGACTTTTTAGGGGTAAATAACTTCATTCGTATATCCATCTCAATCATTCCTTCTTGCTAACAAAAATACTAATAAATCTCCGTTTAGATTAGGTTTACTAAGTTAATAATGACTTTGAAATATCTAGGTTTGGTTACATTGTTATATTGCACTTGAGAAGAATGACAAAAAAAATCAAAGATTCAGTACCTCTCCCAAGAAATTCATTATATATCAGAAATTACAATGAAATACAAGCATATATGCATGCTACATGTCCATAGGTTCATTGTTCAAACTAGCCTACCAACAGGTTAAAAGAAATACTCTCCAAAACACTGAGTATTAAGTCATTTCATTCACCATTTTGGATCCTATATTCAATTTTCAAATTTTATATTTTTTTCTTATTAATCAAACTATCACATATACAAGCTATCCAAGAGCACTAACACAGTGACACTGAGATAAGCAACAGTCATACACAAGTATTCCACGAATGACTTATTCTTTGCCAAGCTCAACACTACATTCTGTAACACAGGAACATCAATCAACTTACAGTTGTTTGCCTTATAAAAAACCAGCGGATCTATTTATTATATACTATACTTTTGCCACATACATCTCTCTTAGGGTCATGATTCACTATGAAAAATCTTTCACATCCTCTTAAGGAAGCCAGTATAGTCTCTAATACTTGAATTTTCTCTTTATATAAAGTATCAATGAGAATTGACTATGACTAAGTAGTTTCATAACAGGTAGAACTGTGGCACTAATATTTTGATTGTTTTACAATTCAGTATTAAGAACTTAATCAGAATTACAATAATCACCAATTACAAGAAAAAGGTAAAGGGAAGAAAAGGAAAGCACCTCCCTCACACAAATATTTCTCAAAATATCAAGTCTGAAATAAATGCCTATTTAAGGAATCAACAACAGCATCAATATTTCTTACCAATATCAAATGTTTTAAATATTCTCAACCCCAACCATGTGTATTTTCTTAAACTGAATCAGATTATAAGAATTTTACACTCAAAATGGCTTTCAATTCTCAATAAATCACAAACACAGCAGTGATTATTTTTTGACATTTTATCTAAAACATTCACATGCTACTTTAGGGTAAAAAGAAAAAACTCAACATTTCCCAAATATTTTCCTCAAGGACTAGGTTTTTAAATTATACTCCTACCATATTTTTGTACAGATATAAATCTTCATTTTTCTTAAAGAAAATACTATTGCTTTAAACTACATTCCATAAGAGCAATTTAAAGCATCATGTTAATTTCCACGACAACACCCTTCAATCTCCTCCAGTCTCAGGCTCTCCCAACTGAGCTATTTTGGCTCCTCCTTCAATCTCTGGTAGAAGATTATACCTTGAGATAAGAGGCCATAAAAGCAATAGACTGTGCAAAATCAAATAGTAACATTTTTTTAAAAGAGTGACTTTCTATCCAAAAGATAGTTTCAGGAATGACTGCTATTAGGTGGGAAAACAGGTAAGGTGAACATTGTTCTAGACCAATTCAGTGACTGTCTGGTGGCAGGCCCTAGGATAAAAATATTTTTTTCTTAAAAAACTTTAAATTTATTGGTAATAAAAATACTTACTGCATATGACTAAGATCTTTTGAGCTACTAATAAAATCTATATTACAACACCTATTAATTTTAAAAATCACTAAAGCTAAATATAGGGTCCTGTCAATGTTCTAACTTGTATAACTCACCTACATATGCCTCTGTTTTATGAATATATTCTAGCGTAGGCACTTGTTAGGGAGTTATAACACAAGACATGGCAAGATAAATTTCAATTATTTTTAAAACATAGAAAAATATTCAGTTATTTAAGTGAAATATTTATCATTGCCTAATGAAGACAGTAGTTAAAAAGCTATCAAACTCTCAATTTCTAATGCACAACATGATGTAATTGCACAAAAATAGGTATAACTAATAGTCATCCCCAGGCCTGGAGGAACTGTGAATAATTCACATATTCCTCTAGAAGATTCATCACCCTACGGACTTATAAAACTACAACTTGCCACCTGTGCAGCTTTTATTTAAAAATCCTAGAAAAGTAATTTATATTATAAACCTAAAAAAGTTTAAAAAGGTTTCCAATAACTTGAATTGCTTATAAAATAACCTCTAAGAAGTCATTTTGATAGCTGAGACTGGTTTTACGTGTTACACCTGGCTTCAACTGAGGTAATATCCATCTGAGCAGTACTACACTATTGCTAGAAGTAAACCAGTGAGCTACTTTAAGAATTTCAATTCCAAGCATTTCTTGCAGGGTTGGGAGGTTGAGTGCAGGTTCCTCTAAGTTGTAAAGATTCCTCATTGATCTTGACACATTCTCAGTAACAGTTTTGGAAACGGAAGGAAAAATACATATATAGGAGGAAAATAAATTAATCCCAACTAAAAACTCTTGCTTTAATCTAAGAACAAACTATTAATAAGCAACTCTGTCAAAGAACTACAAACATAGTCTTTTAATTTAAATGCTCCTTTTTCTTTTTTTTGTATTGTATTGTATATAGCCAGACTAATGCAATGGAATAAATGTACTTTGGAAATGATTTCCAACTCCATATGGCTTCAAGCATCATGATGTTTAGCAGAAATTAAATGACTACACAAAAGAGGCATTTTTGATTATAAAACTAATTTTCAGTATAAGTTGACTTAAAGGATTTGAAATAGAACTTAAACTTATACAAAATAAAATGTAATCAAATGGACTGTGGATAAAAATATAAATAAAAATTTAATAGCATGTATTCAATTTTCAGATTAAAACAAAAAACTGTACCTTTGCTATCACAGCAAAGAGTTTTGATGGGATCATGCATTTTTCTTTTTTAAAAGTTCTACCATATAGGTAATATTAAAATCCAAGTTTATGCAGTTATAAAGTTAGCTTGAAAACTCAACTGTAGTGTAATGTGTATTAACAGTAAGTATCTCTACAAAAGATGTGGATCCTAAGGTCCAAATTTGGATTGCTTTAAAACAACAAAAACAACAACAAACAAAATCCAACATACAAAATCAGAAACAATAATTGTAGGAGGTACTATTTTAGATAAAGTGGTAACTCAGGCACTACCTGTCTTATGTACATTGAAGAAGATCTATCCTTAAAATGTTATTATTTAAATACCTAAAAATACAAGTCAGTGGATGTGTATTAAATGTATGTCTGAACTTAATTATAATGAAAAGGTTGACAAATATTGCTCTCACTTTGTGGTTAATACCAATGGGTACCATCAGCAGTAGAGTCTTGGAACTTTATTCCTCATGAAGGAAATTTAAAAACCTATATTGAAGTTGGTACTTCTAATGGGACAGGATGTAGCACAACTTAAAAATCACAGTTAAGTTTCTGAGTTTCCTTCACCATTTTCATGAGGTTGAAGCTGTTCCCTTTCTTGTTCTTCTTGAGGTGGCCGGACACGTTTAAAGAAGCCCATCTGCCAGTTGAAAAAAAAAACACCTCACATTACTGCACATCACTGAAGAATACTGAAAGTATTCTGAGTGACCATATTATGACCAAGAAAATTTAAATGGCACTTAGTTGAATTTTTCTTCCTTCAAATGATAAGGACTGCTCATCATGCATCATCATTAAAGGTCCCTTTCTTCTCTCCCTCCCTTCTTTTGCTCCCTTCCTTCTCCTTTTCTTCTGCTTCCCCTCCCTCCCTCTCTTCCTAAGTCCATCACTTACCCTGTACATTACAAATACCAAAACAGCCAGTAACAACAATCCTGCTAGAACTGCTAAAATGATCACCCACACAGGTACAGGCATGGGTGCTGGCTGAATGCCCCAGGTGACATTAGTGGTAACCTGTTGGGGGAAAAAGTTCTTGAGTTTTGAAAATAGTTCACTGAATCATTCAACAAATATCTGAATGTCTACTATATTTTATGTCAATGTTACTCACATTATTTTCTTTTCTAGTACATGATAATTTATGATTACACATTTGGTATCAATAGCATACACACACACACACACACACACACGAAACTCTCAACAGGTTAACCTCTGACTGACTCTGAAATGATTTTTAAATAATCCAACCCAGTTTACGATGTGTTGGTCCCATTTTAATCCTCAAATTAAAGATTTATAAAATGCCCTCACTTAACTGCAGTTAATTTCCAACTTTCTAACTCTGTGGGGAGAAATTCCCAAAATTTTCCCTCATGAAATTTATTGATGCTAAGTAGCTTACAAAGGACAAGATGCTAAAGTAAAAGGTCTACCTTTAATAATTCTGGGATGGGGGGGAGGAAAATAGTAATATTAAACTAGTTTATACTAGGTTATAATCCATTCAAATAACTCAAGTTACTTTAAATTATCAAAATAATTAACTGCCATTATTTAAAATACAATAAAAATATCTATGGTATTGAACTGAGTGCATTTATTCCATTTCCCCAAATCAATGACTTACCAATGTGGAGTTGAAGATGTCCTCAATTAGAAGGTTCTTATATGGAAACTCTATAACATTAAATGAAGCAGACGACTTCAGAGAATATGAATGATTCTGGTTTTCCTTCTATATGGGAATAACAATAAAATGATTTTCTATATGTCAGGCCTTTTTTATTTCTTTGAAAAAATGGATAAGTTCACTGAATGCTGCATCTGCCCACTTACATTCATAAAGGTCTCAGTCCACAGCAGAGACTTTACATACAGGATTGCACTCTTTCCTCTGTCTAGTCGCCCCACCTGGCAGACGATCTTCAAGCATTCAGCAATTCCACAACCCTGCCAAAAAATTACTTACTTAAAAGAAAAGATCATTCTATCATCTCTTCAACATATGAAAAGCAGACAATTGACTTGTTTTATGTGAAGGCTAAAGAGATGATCTAGATTCTTTTGCCTTAATAGCAGTAACATTTAAAATGAGTAGGCTAACAGTTGAATCTATGAATGCTTCTTGTTATGAAGGGGTTGGTTTTAATGTGATTTGTTATGGAAGGATAAGTGCTATAACATTAAAATATTTATTGTTATAGCTAGAACTCAACATTCTTTAGGCAAACCCAGAGCATGGTGATTTTAGTAAGACATGAAAATCAGATCACAATAGGCCTGTGGAAAAGAAAAAGAAACAGAGTGAATCTTTAATAGCTATTCTACATCAGACCTGTAGAAATCAAGTGGCATGAGTGTTTTTATCAGTAACCTGAAGGCAGACAGTCAAAAGTAATAAATATTCACCACCTTCTACGTGCTGGTCAAACTGCATTAGACATGTCATATGCATATACCTCACAACAGTGTTATCCAGTAAGTGACACCTCCAGTTGATGAATAGGAGTAGAAGTGAACTCCCTTGACCTGGTAAAGGGCATCTATGAAAAGCCCACAGCTAACATCATACTTACTGGTGAAAGAATGGATGCTTTTCCCCTAAGATCAGGAACTGGACAACAGTGCCCACTCATGACACTTCTATTCTACATTGTTCAGAAGGTTCTAGCCAGTGCAATGAAGCAAGAAAAAAATTAAATAAACGGTATCCAGATTGGAAAGAAAGAAGTAAAGCTATCTCTATTCAAAGATGATAGAATCTTACTTACAGAAAACTTTAAAGAATCCACAATAAAACTATTAAAGCTAATAAACAAGTACAGAAAAGGTACAGAATACAAGATCAGTATACAAATATGAATTGGTTTTCTATACATTAGCAATGAAAAATATGAAAATGAATTTAAAAAAAACAATTCTATTTTAAATAGCATTTAACAAGAATAAAATATGTAACTAAGGAAGTGCACGACTTGTGCACTGAAAACTACAAAATGTTTTTGAAAGAAATTAAAGAAGACCTAAATAAACAGAAGACAGCTCATGTTCAAGGACTGAAAGACTTAATATTAAGATGGCAATATTACCAAAATGATAGACAGATCCAATAAAATTGCTATCAAAATTCCAAAAAAAAAAATTCCAACTACCATTTTTGTAGAAATGGACAAGCTAATCCTAAAATTCATATGGAATTGCCAGGAACCCCAACTAGCCAAAACAATTTTGAAAAAGATGAAAACACTGCAGGGCTCACACTCCCCAATTTCAAAACTTACTGCAGAAGGACAACAATCAAAAAAATTAGGATGCATGTATAGATCAATGGAATAGAATTGAGAGTCCAAAAACAAACTCATACATTCACAGTCAATTCATTTTCAACAAGGGAGCCAAGACCATTTAAAGGGAAGAGACAGGTCTTTCCAATAAATGATGCAGGGAGAACTAGAAAACCACATGCAAAAGAATGAATCTGGGCCTCTACTTCACACCATATACAAAAATTAACTCTATATGGATCAGAGATATAAAAGTAAGAGCTAAAAGTATAAAACTTAGAAAACCAGGGACTTCCCTGGTGGTCTAGTAGTTAAGACTCCATGCTCCCAACACAGGGGGCCTGGGGTTTGATCTCTGGTCAGGGAACTAGAGCCCGCATGCCATAACTAAAAATCCTGCATGCCACAACTAAAGTTCCCACATGGCACAACTAAAAGCTCCTGCATGCAGCAATGAAGATCCCGCACGCAGCAACGAAGATCCCGCGTGCACAACTAAGACCCGGCCTAGCCAAATAAATAAATAAATATTTTTTTTTAAAAAAAACAACAACTTAGAAAAACAGAAAACTTGTGTGTAAATCTCCAGGACTTTGGGTTAGGCAATGGTTTTTAAAATATGACAGTAAAAATATAAGCAACACAAGGAGAGATAGACTTGAGAAAAGAAATTTGGACTTCTTTAAATTTAAAACCTTTTTTCCATCAACAAATACTATCAAGAAAGTAAAAAAGACAACTTACAGAATGAAAGAAAATATGTGCAGTAACAGCTCTGATAAGGGTAGTATCCAGAATATATAAAGAACTCCTCATGACTCAACAACAAAAGGCAAACGACCCAATTTAAATATGGGCAAAAGGTTTGAACAGAGATTTTTCGAAAGAAGATATACAAATGAAAAGGTGCTCAGCATCATTAGTCATTAGGGAAATCCAAATAAAACTACAATGAGATGCTACTTCACTCCGATGAGGATGACTACAAAAAAAACCCCAGGCTTTGCAGTCTCTGGTTTTCTCTCTGAGTTAGACAGGAAGACACTGGAGTGACATGACCTGACCTACTTTTAAAAGGATCATTATGGCTTCTATGTGGCAAATAGACTGTCGTGGTGACAGGGGCAGGAATATGGAGTCCAACTGGAGGTTTGGCAATAGTTCAAGTGAGAGAGGAAGGTGGTCTAGGTTAGGTCGTGGCAGTGGTAGAGATGGCAAGCAGGGGCCACATTCTGGCTATTTTGAAAGTAGATAATGATAGAATTTGCTGATATGTAGGATTATGAAGTTTGAGAGAAAGAGGAGAGTCAAGCCCCATGCCAAAGTTTGGGACAGAGAACAGAGTTGATATTTACTAAAATGAGGAACACCATAGAAAGATCAGAGTTGAGAAAACTCAAGGATATGTTCTTAGAATTAAGTTTAAGATTCCTATTAAATATTTAAGAGGAGTTCCAGAGGATAATGGAGTCTGGAGTTCAATGCAGAGGATCGGGTTGGAAATATTAATCAAAGTCATCTACATAGAAATGGTACTTACCAGCCATACGAATGATTAAGATCATCTCATATGGCACTGTCAGATAGAACCTTCTACAATGACAGAAATCATCAGTGTGGAGATACCTGTGCTTCCCGAAGTGGTAGCCACTAGCCACATGTGGCTACTGAACACTTGAAATGTAGCTGGTGTCTACAACACTGGACTGCACAGATCTAATGAATGACTGTAGGTGGAGCAGACAAGAAGTCTGAGATCTGAGCCCTGGAATACTCTCTAGAGCTTAAAGGTCTGGAAATGGAGATTGAGACAAAGTAGCCAGTTGTGGTAGGTGGACAACCAAGAGAGTAGTGCCCAAGAAGTGAGAGAGGAGTGTTTCACAAAAGAGGAAGTGATTAATTGTGCCAAAAAGTCACTTTGCAGTTGAACTGAATGAGAACTAAGAAGAACCATGGCATCTGGAGATGTGAAAGTAACTGGTGATCACTAATGAACATAAACACTATACCAGGTTCTCTGTTAGTTGATGGTTTGCAGATCTGTTAAATTTTAAAAACTTAAGTGACAAACCTCTTTATAACATTATAGTCATTAGATAGGCTGACTCAATAAAAGTTGATCATAATGCTAATTATTCTTATATTTCTGTTGAGCCCTTCTGTTTTTTTCTGCAATATTGAACATAAGTTTCAAAGATTAGGGTGAGACTGAGAAAGAGGTCAGTTAAAGGAGTGCAGTCAGAGAAATAAGTTAGAACATAAAATATTTTTATTAGTAATCTACACAAAGACAGATCATTTGAAGAAAATGTGGCATTAATTCAATTAGGAACAAGGAAAGTAAGAGAAGTGAATGGTATAAAAATATACGGAGTTCTTTCCAGCACAGCTGTTGTTACTTTTGAAATGTTCTTTAGCATCAGTTCTATAATCACATATTTTAAAATATTTAAAGTGCTTGTTGTTGAAATGCCACTTACCAAAGTGTGCACATCTCCTTCAGTGAGGGTGAGATCCCGCTTAGTGATGAGATGGTTCCGGTCACCTTGCCCACCAATTGTGTCATTCTTTTCAGTTGTTTGCGAATTTGAGATCTAGGATTACATAAATAAACTGGTGGTAAATAACAATGGAAAATATTTGGCACTGACATTTTGGCATAAACTGTTATACATGATTAAAATATAGTGACTAAAAATTTGGTATGACAGAAAATTCACCACTTAATATATTGCTAAAACTAAGCAAAGGAAATAAAGATTAGAGTCCTTAATATGCGGGAAAAAAATTACCTCTACCTAGCCATCATTTTCTCCCCTTGCATAGCTAGAGGGGAAACTGATAAAATACTTAGAAACAGCTTGAAATTTCACAGTGTACATCTGTGATGTATGTCAATCATGAGTATACATTTTTTGCTTTGTTTTCTTAACTTTCCTTACTCTGACCTGTGAATAGCTTCTTATCCAAACATATGTGCTAGGATGGAGAAGACTATATCCAAATAGAATTCCATAAAATGACATTTTTCTAGGTCAAGTCAAAAGAGCCAAGAGTAAAATGTTATATCTTATCCCAAAGACAAAAATTTCAACATCCAAACACCCTTGACACATATTACATGTGGATAAACCACTCTGTGATAAAACCAAACTCAAATTGGGTCACTTAAGAATAACTCCGGATGGGAATTCCCTGGCGGTCCAGTGGTTAGGACTCCGCGCTTTCACTGCCGAGAGCGTGGGTTCAATCCCTGGTCAGGGAACTAAGAACCCGCAAGCTGCGAGACACGGCCAAAAAAAAAAAAACAAAGAGTATCTCCGGAGGCTCACTAAACACTACATAAATAAATGGTTTACTAGGACTTCACAAAATTCATCCTTACTCATTACACAAATAAACAATTTAATTCATAGTATACTGGTTATGAGCTAAAATATTTTCGCAGAATAGATTTATTATTAAAGCAATTGTTTATTTCATGCATTTCTTTTATAGATTTAGAAAGAAAAGCAATAAAATATCATCATAATAAATAGCTGCTATTAAGTACATTACCTTAATTCTCAAAGGGTTGATCTCCATATCTGAAGTGCAGTTCATTGGCCCATCAATATCATATTGAAGGATGTACAACAAAGTGTTATTGTTATATTTGTAAGGCCACTGAAGATTTAGCATTGCCTTGCTGAATGAACTCGGACCGTTATTTCTCAGCTAATGAGGAGAAGGAAATGTAAATACTTAGGGCAAAAATCTATTCTATAATCCTTCCCCTACAGCAACTTTAGGAATCATTAAGCAACAGGATTTGAATAACAGTTTGAATAACAGTTTCCATAGTTACTCTAATATTACAACATGATCATTATTATGCAAAAGAATCAAACTCAACATCTGCCTCTGCGTAGGGCAGTATAAATCAGGATGAATATATAAACAAAAGAGGAAAACGTGAAAAAGTTACTGATAAGTGGCATAGAAAATTTTCTTCCTACAGAACCAAAATTTTACTCAGTGCCCTATTCTTTTTACTCAAGTAGAACTAACTGGTTTTATTTTATTATTAAAATAATAATAATAAAATATTACTTTTAATAATTTTTATAATTATTTTTTTTACTAATTGGTTTTAAACAACAATTTGTTTAAACAGCTTTCTTTTACTACTGGAAGCTACTTGTCTAATAAAAATGAACTTAAGAATAGGGAAAAAATTCAAAGAAATCTCTGGTACATACTTAAACTATGCAGAGTTTACGTAAAAGTTAAATAGACTTGTTTTTTAAAAAGAGCCTATCTATTCCTCTCTTTGTTGGCTGTCTACCAGGTATCAGTTAAATCCAACAGCTGCAAACCTCGTAGATGTGCTGAACAACTGGCCCAACGTCTTCTTCAGTCTCAGGGTTCTCCTTGTGCTCCCAATTTGGAATCGGAAGAAAGATATGATCAGGACTTGAGACTCTAAACAATGACCAAAGAAAACCTACCATGAATATCAAAATGATATGGTCAGTTCATTTTCAAAAGTACCTAGTGTCCAAATGAATAAAATCAGAATTAATTAAAAAAAAAACATACCTTTAACAGACAAAACAGAAACTATACTTGTATGTGTACATGCACAGATGGACATACAAACCACTCTTTATTGAATCTAATGTAACAGGTGAATTGATAACAGGTGAACTTTTGCATAAAAGTTCAATAAATTTATTTTGTGCCACTTTTGCCATGTCTGGTTTATTTCCAAAGGATTATCAAATAAATATTTGGGGCTTTGGAATACACCCAGGACCTTCTTCTTTCTACAGAAGCTACAGCTCTAGTAAAACGACACTGAAACATGGAGCGTCTACTATCCAAAAGAAGCTAGGGGCCCTAGGACTTACTTTTAAGAAGTAACTACTTTTAAAGTAGTTTAAATCATGAGAATGAGATACTCAACTGGGTAATCATACTGACCCTCTTATCTCAACAGCAGCTAAAACAGCAAGGTCAACTTTGTAAGATACCACTGGGCTTACTTTGTCAAAAAGATTGGAGCTGAAAAAGAAAAAAATATATTTAGGACTGACTAGAGCATAATCGTCATCAATAGCATACAGAGGCAAATGTAGTGAAACTAAAAGTAAACAAATTAAAAGCAGTAAAGAAATGACAAACTACAAATCAAAATAATTACTTTCATTAGCATTTAATTCCAAGAAGATGAATTTTAGTTAACTTTTAGTTTTGTTTTACAAACTCAAAAGCAACATAAATTATTCTTATGATGTAAATATTGATTTTAAAATGCTATAATTAAGTACTAAAATTTTAGTCTATCCTATTCCAGAATATTTAAGTATACTGCATAATATATTTATAACAAATAATATTTGCTCCATAGTTATTATAAACGGAAAAAAGTTGTTTTCATACCTTTGGATTTGTAAGTCAAATTTCACGGAAGTATCCATCTCTGATTGCTGGTGCACACTGAAACGAAGACCAGCTAGGAGCTGAAGGAGGCGGGAAAGATGGCAATGTTAGTTAGAACAGTGTCAAATTAGTGAAATTCCAAATCCACCGTCCAAAGAAAAAAGAATAGTGTTTCTCTGAACTTACAATAAAACTGAAAGTACTCTAGCAAAGGTAATTAAGTCTGATCTTCTATCAAATCTCTATTATTTCAGATACTTGGGCCAATCCATAATGGAGCCTGTTTAACAATGATTAACCATAATTATATCTCCTTATAATATTAACTAATTATCTCCTTATTATATTAACTAATATTAACCTTCTGAAAAATGCAAGAGGAATTGCTTGTTGACCCAATGACAGTATAGTAGTTATGCACAATAATTTGGTGACAGGAAGCTAACACATGAACTTGTGTTAATGGAGCAGGAAGGAAGAAACAGATGGCTTACAAGAGTGAGAGAACTTGGCTAAAAAGGACAGATGTAGGGCCAGAAGCAGAATTTCTCCACGTCACCCACAACTCCATCAATAACGAACATCTTAACTTCTGCAGGAGGAAAATTGTTATTTTAAAGAAAAAACTGAGCTACAAGGTAAGGGAAAGCAGCCTTCTTGGGGGGGGGGGTCACATAAATGACATCTAAAAATGGCCCTTCTAGGGGACCTTGTGAAACTGCCTCCCACTTTACAAAGCTTGGAACCAGCCACAAGAATCAACCTGGAATTATCTATACTGAGTGAGCAGTGAGTGAGAAAGATAGAGGGAACGAGAATATAAGAAAATAAAAAGCATGCTCACTTGTTAATGAAACATTGTAGTTAAACACTGTGTTAAACACATGTGAAAAAATGCAACTCTGGGTACTTTGTTCAAGCCCTTTTCCCTAAGAGACCTTATATCTAGAAATAATAATGACTTTTAATGGAAAATATATTTAAAGAAATATGAAATATTTATTTTTATTGAAATATATTTGACATATAACACTGTAAATTTAAGGTTGATTTGATACATTTATACACTGTTATATGATTGCCACTGTGGCAATAATTGCACCTCTGTCACATTACATAATTATCATTTCCTTTTTCTGGTTGGAATTATTAAGACCTAGTCTCTTGCAAGTTTGATTATAATACGTTACTGTTGTCTATCATCACTATGCTGCACATTAGAGCTTTAGACTTACTTGCAAGTCTGTACCCTTAAACAACATCCAATAGGAGAGATGTTGTTTATATGGGTAGATATGGAATATTCAGCCCCATAATATCATAGATCTTCAAATTACCAATATCTATGTGCTTATTAAATTAAATTCTATTGAAAAGGTAACATGAAATATACTGCTGTTTTTTTTTTTTTTTCATTGATAATAGGAATTCTACAAGGTATATTTTTGTTTCCTTTTTAGAGGATTTGGGAAGCAACTCACTGAGTGCTTCTTCTCAAGCTCCTGGGCTCCCTTCTCCAACCCCTGAAGGGGAGCCTGATCCAACCACTGTGCTCTTTGATCCTACTGGGATGACCATATAGGTTTCAAGTTAATGAGATCATTGTAACTCACTTAAGAATGACAGTCTTGGTATTTGTCAGAGTAGCTTTGAGGATGCATTAAAGTGTTAGTTTAAAATATCAAAGTTACAATCTCAGTCCTTAGTTTCAACCATGTTCTCATCCATTTACCAAATTGAAGGTGAAGAGCAGCTTACTGAATACAGGTAATAACACAACGCATTACTTTAGTATCTTAATCAAAACTAAACTCTAATAATCATTACATTCTAAATCAAAGCCAGTTTACACACTATTTTGAAGTGCTTATAAAAAAATTACTATGGACAAACCCACAGAAAAATATGCTATTCTCTATAAAAGAAAAAACAATCCATTTAATTAAAATGCCTTACTTGAGTTCCAGCCTTCATTGGGTTTCCAAGGTCACATACCACCTGGCGGGTTTGGTTTTCTGTCTTAAAGGCACAGGAAAGTCTTGCTAAAGCCTTTGATAGACAAAGAGAAAGGATTGAAAGGAAAATAAATTAATGACCAAAAAAATGCAGAAGCCATAATAAGACTTTAAAGTTCCTAGACAATATCATGCAGTTGGATGATTAGGTTTCTGGCTTTACAAAGCAAATGCATCTATTTGAGCAATGAGGGGTACAGGGGAAAGCAGAATTGTGTACAAGTACCACATATAAAGTCAGAGTGTTTCTGAACGA
The DNA here is from genome assembly GCF_951394435.1 of Stenella coeruleoalba. NCBI lineage: Eukaryota > Metazoa > Chordata > Mammalia > Artiodactyla > Delphinidae > Stenella > Stenella coeruleoalba. The sequence goes on along the minus strand of NC_137151.1, from coordinate 81,199,217 downwards.
TCCCTAGAGGACATAGATACATAACCATATTACCTCTGAAAAATTATTTGATGGCCAGGCTTAGACACTTTATCCATCTGACCCTGTTTCAGGCACTTAGCTAGCAGTTTTGTAAATGTCCTATCAATGCATTATGCAAAGTTATTAGGCTTGAAAGGAATTATGTAAGATAGGCACTCTATTGTCTAGCAATTTAGCCTTAGGTAGAAAGGCTAAGCTTGTACTACACTAAATAGGGGAGCAGCTCATTAATGTTAATGTGAACTATGAGTGCATTTCAATTTTTAAAGGGGCAGCTTGCTTACTTCACTGTTGCGGACCACCCCGATGAAATCGGCCTGCGGTGGGATGGAAACGATGAGCTCAGCTTCATAGGCACCTTCCCCCTGATTCTGAGCCTTAACAATCAAGGTCAGAGGGTTGTCGTCCCCAATATAGATCTTCTTTTGATCACTACGAGTTAATACAAATCTAGACAATGAAAAAAGACTGCACGGCGAGAGCATGACTATTCAAAGCACTGACATGTTCAACAGTGTCTCGAGATTTTTTAAGACTACTCTACAGCTCAACAGAAAACTGGAAATAGCACACTGGGTGCAAATCCAATGCTTCTCCCAGTAAAAGAACACTGATGCCTTTAGCATATCACTATCACTCATATGTATTACGGAAGTAATTTTATATCTCTTTGTACTTATTAATCCCCTGATTTTTTTTCTAAAGGCTGAATTAATCATTTGTCATGATACTCACAATATTCGCTATAATTTGTACATCGTATAAAATGGTAATGAGTCCTTTAGTTAAGAGTATCTTTAAGAGGATATAATGTTACTTTGCGACACTACTCCATGCTGAATAGGAAGAGATCTGCTAACCTAGGTAGCCAGTGAAAACATAGCACCTATTTTTTTAAAGCTCAGTATTTATAGCTTTACTGAAAACCACGCATTATCCTCCAACATAACTAATTCTCATTACTATTACTTTAATAGAAAAATGTGTTCTTTCATTTAAATTTCTTATTATACAGTCTATAATTTGGAGCAAAACTTACCTATCTACAGAAACTTCCAGTTTGGGTTTACAGACATTGTCTTCACCACAGTCAAGCAGAATATGAGCCTAGAAAAAAATTTTATTTTTCTCTACATGAATAAATACCAGTACAGGTCACATATGCAGTATATACCAATATATGTGTGGATGTATATGAATATACATTTATGTACACATGTATATATTTATATATACTCTACTTGTATATATACCTGAATTCAAAAGGGATCATGGCTGCCTGTTTTTAAATAGGTCAGTCTTAGCTAGTAAGAATGAAAAGAAAGAAAAAGATTTATTAGGGTATAATACAACTAGTTGGAACCTTTTAGTTCTACCTCAAATTAAGCTGTTAAGATTTTGGAATGAAGTATAGAAGAGAAAGTAATATTCAAGAAATGAGGGTTCTACTTTACTCAGCTGCTGCTAGCCAAGTTGTGTGACCTTAGAGGGATCAAGAGGGATCTTAAAGGGAAAAAACAGTGACAGGCTTTCTTAAAAAACAAAACAAACAAAACAAAAACTGTATGTTTCCAAGTCACAAGGGAGGCACAGCTCCCCAGAATAGAATTGTATGGTAGAGATCTTAACTGTCAGTTTAATTGGGATGAAACCCAACAGTACATGTAAACTAATTCAATGACCTAGATGTAAACAGCTGCTATGCACTTCAAGAAGATGGGGGGAAAGGCCAGGACCAGTAGAAGAAACTTGAGGTGACTCCATAAATGATACCAAATACAATCACTGCTAATTTAGTTCATGAACAAAGAACGGATTTAATGATATGTGATATGGTGTGTATTAAAAGTCCCAGTTAGAATGATGAGTATCTGAAGTTTGGAATGAAAAGTATTATGAAATATTTTTTTCAACATCTTTATTGGAGTATAATTGCTTTACAATGGTGTGTTAGTTTCTGCTGTATAACAAAGTGAATCAGCTATACATAAACATATATCCCCATATCTCCTCCCTCTGTGTCTCCCTCCCACCCTCCCTATCCCACCCCTCTAGGTGAACACAAATCACTGAGCTTTTGTGTATATAAGTCAACACAACTCTCTCACTTCCTCCCAGCTTACCCTTTATTATGAAATATTAATAAACTATGGTAAAGGGATATTCGACTAACTACCATTCTACATTGAAGAGAGAGGATTAAACTGGCATTGGTGCAGCTATAGCCTTAAAATATGCTGTCAGGAAAGATAGTTTCAGAGATGGAAAAGACAAAGCAATGTCTTCCATTCACAGAGAACTAAATCTCTACGGTTACACACTTAATATCTTGTACAGAGTAAGAACTTAATACATATTTGAATGAATAAATGGAGGGTAGGAAAAACAAAACTCTCTTTCTGCAGGAAGCATGAAATCTCTAACTCCAAAGGATTAGGGTACAGAAAGGGAAACTCAAAAGCTGCCCTGTCTGATATAGTAGCCACTAGTGAGCCACATGTGGCTTTTGAGCACTTGAAATGTATCTAACGCTACTGGGGAATTGAGTTTTATATTTCATTTAATATTAATTAATTTAAATTTAAAACTGATACTTGATTCTGCTACCAAAAAACTTTTAGTATGTTTAGAACAACTTGGCTATATGAATCTACTTTTTCAATTATAAATTATATGAGTTCTAAATACAGAAAAAATATTTCTGATGAAGCTTTAGCATCTGAATTGAGATGTGTTGTAAGTATATAATACACTCTGGATTTTGAAGACCGTAAAAAACTGAACTTAAAAAATTTCACAGAAAATATGACTATTTGGAAATATGGTCTTAAAGAAGTAATAAGTTAAAATGACATCATTAGGGCGGTCCCTAATCCAATATGACTGGTGCTTTATAAGGAGATCAGGACATAGACACAGAGGGGAAATGATGTGAAGACACAGGGAGAAGGTGACCACCTACAAGCCAGTGGGAGAGGCCTCAGAGGAAACCAACCCTGCAGACACCTTCATCTCAGACTTTAAGCCTCCAGAATTGTGAGAAAATAAATTTCTATTATTTAAGCCACCCATTCTGTAGTATTTTGTTATGGCAGTCCTAGTAAACTAATACAGATATATTATTAAAATTAATGTCACCAGTTTTCTATGTTTTTTTTTAATGTTACTGACCAGTATATTTAAAATTACAAATGTGGCTAACGTTATATTTCTAACAGACAGCAGTACTTCGTAGAGAGAGTACAGTAAAAAAGTTTGTAATATGACCAGTGAAATAAAGGGCCATTTTAGAGAGAAGTAAATAAGAATGATGGGATAGGTAATTAACATCAAAATGAGAGTACATAATAAAGGTAAGAATACAGAAAAAAAGATGCCTAAGAGTAGGTAATGTCGGTGCTGAAACAAATGTAGAACACAAAGGAAACAAAGATTCAAATAATGAAGAAAGTGGGGTGGGGACAGGGAAGAAAACCAAATATTACTGAAGTTACTATTCCCTCAAAGTGGTTTCAAAAGTTAACCAATTTGATTAGCTGGCTTTAAACTGTATTGGTATTAAAGAGATTGGTGATCTCAGTAAACTAAACAAAAGTAATGTTAACACTAATAAACAGTTTCCAAAAAATTATAGAGAAAATAATCATAACTCCTATAACGAAACACATAATGTAAAAGGACAAGCAATGATTAACTTTTCTAAAAAATGTAAAATTGAATGACAGACTCTAAGAGGCTCAGCTGTTCATTATTAAATTATTAATCAACATAATATTGTATATCCCCTAAAAATAAAAATTGTAAGAAATATGAACACAGAACTATGTTTTAAAGTTCTATATTAATGGGTAGTAGAAACTAGCACATATACTATTCATGTGCAAAATGAAATATAAAATAAATTGTTAAAATATAAAAATTACAAAAGACTTAAAAAATTTTAATTTGCCTTATGCTGCTGTGATGTATATATAGTCTTCTCAAATTACGAAAAAAAATAGTTTATGAGATCTTAACAAGTTAGACAAAGAAGTAACAACCTAAATTTAGGGTAAAGCATTCTATGAGAGCAGAAATATTAATCTAAAAATATGAATATGTAATAAAAGACGAAAATATAGTAAATACAATAACATTTGAATGTATGGGTTTTACATAGGATTTTCTAAAAATATTTTAATATAGTCTTTATAAAATTTTATGTTGCTATATTTGGTTTTGTGAAAAGAATGATTTATGTACTATATATGCATATATGTGTGTACATATACTATTTTTTACAATTAAAATATAAATAAACTTGTTTAGCAAAATATAAAATACTATGTAAGTAAATTGGCATTTTGTTGTTTTCCTTGAATTATTTTACTGTTTTATGTGTATGAAATGCGACCCTGTCTTCCTCTGCATACCTCTAAGTTCTGAGTGGCTTTAAATGTCTTTGACCTGAAAATCCAGATTCCTTCTCCTGACTTCTCTGACTAAAACCCAACATTATAAAAGCAATCCCTTATGCTACTTAACAATATGAACTATAAGACTTTAAAAAGACAAAAGTATAAAATTAATGATAAATTAATAAAGTACAGTACCTGTCGACTAATATTGGCAGGAGTGAATTGGTTAAGAATAGGCTGCAAGCCTGTCGCATCAGCAGCTGTTCTATAATCCAACCGATACTCCATAAAAATAGTAATTGGAGTGAGTTTGTCTCTAAATTCAGATTCATCCTAAAAATGGAAAAGCTCTGAATTAATGATGACATCAACCTATGACATCAAGCTATCTGGAGAAATCCATAAGTACACAATACAAAGCCAGCTGTATTCACTCACCCCTTGATCAAATTCTACAAAAACTCTTTGAAAAACTACACTTACATAAGAATAGAATATCCAAAAAGAAGATTATGATTATCCAGTGAGAACACTTAATCAACTTTGTTTTATAATGTAATACTTGATTCACACAAAAATATATGAGGTATGTTAATAAAATGAGCACTCAAATACACACCCAATATAAATAATAACTAGGACATAACCTATATTGCTAAAGCTACCCACATGCTCTTTTCTCTTTTCATCCCTTTGTCTTCCTTCCAGAGGTAACCATTCCCTTGTTTGCTTTCAGCAGTTTTACTCTAGTGTGTGTGTCCTTGAACAATATGTTCTTCAGATTGCTTTTCCTGTTTATTTTAAAATGAGACCATACGTATTCTTCTGTCATTTGCTCTCTGTTCAACACTTTTTAAGATTCCTTCATGCTGTTACATGTAGCGAGGTTAATTTTTACTGTTGAGTAATATTTATCATATAATAATTTATTTACAATTTATTTATCAATTCGTCTGTCAAAGGTTACTTGGACTGCTTTGGGTTTTTGGTTTGTTTTTGCTATTACAAAAAAAAATGTTGTAATGTATTGTTCTACATAGTGGCAAGGAGATTTGTCAGCTCTGTAAGATACAATATTATTTTCCAAATTCTTCATATTGGCAACTTACACTGCCACGAGCAATGTGTAAGAATTCTGATTAACTCACATCTTGACCAAGCAATAGGTACTGGCAGACTTTGAGTGTAAAATGGTATTTCTTCATAATTGTAACGAGGTATTTGTCTTGTTTGCTCACATCATGAATAGTTATTTAATTTCATCAAAAACCTTTCCCTGCACTTAAGTAAGATGGCCATGTTTTCAGTCTATTCATGTGTAAAGTTACATTTCTATACTTCCAATGTTAACCCAACCTAGGATACATCCAAGTTGGTCTGTTTTTTAATCTTTTTTTATAAACTTCTAGAATTTAGTTTGCTTATATTTGGTTAGTAACTTTACATCTATGTCTTTGTATAACACTGTCATGAATTCTCCTTGCTTATACTAGCCTCGGTCAGTCTGGGTATCAGTTACACTACCTTCACAGAATAAGCTGGAAATATATTTTATTTTTCTATTCTAAGAGTTTAACATTGGAATGTCTCATTCTTGACAGTTTGTTAGATATTGCCTATAAAACCATCTAGGTCTTGTGATTCCTTTGTGTAAAGATTTTTAACTGCCAGTTCAATTTTTTTTAATGGCTTATATGGTTAAATGAATTGTTCGGGTTCTTCAAATGACAGCTGTGTTGTGTTTTTCTAAGAATGTCTGCTTTCTCTCAGTTTTTCTATGTCTTAGCAGAAGGTTATTCATAATATTTTATTAATTCCTCCATTATCTATAGGTACATCCTTTTTCAATTCCTATTTTTGTAGAGGCTTTTGGGGGTTTGTTTTTCCTTCATCTTTTTCTCAATCTTTCATTTAAATTAAATATCATTTAAAGCTATACATTTACCTTTACATTCTGCTTCTGGGATATCCTACACATTTTGATATGTAGTATTTTCATTATAATTTACTTCTAAGTAAATTCCTACTATGATCTCTTTTTTGATCCATAAGTTACTTAAAAATCACAATTCCTAATTCCCAATTTATCTTTGCTATTGATTTCTAAAGATTGCACTGTAATCAAATAGCATATTTTCCATGATTCCAATTGTTTCATATTTGTTCAGACTTCCTTTATATGTATATATGGGGAAATTTTATATTCTCTAATTGTTGGATGTCAAGTTCTATATAGGTGTATAGGTCTACTAAATCGAGCTGGTTAATTATGTTGAGTCTTCTAAATCTTTACTGATGTTTTTGTCTTTTTTTTTGGCCATACCATGGGGCATGCAGGATCTTAGTTCCCCAACCAGGGATCGAACCTGCGCCCCATGCAGTGGAAGCATGAAATGTTAACCACTGGACCACCAGAGAAGTCCTGATGTTTTTGTCTTTTAAAAAAAATTTCATCCTTTATTTCATTAAACATTTTATACACACTTATATTTTGTAACTGATAATTCTAACATCTCAAGCTTTTGCAGGACTAAGATTTATTTGCTGTGTCTTCTAATGGCTTATTTCCTGGTGTGTTTAGTACTTTTTTTAGAAATGAATTCCTATTTGATTGAACTTAACCTATGGGACCCATACTAGATTGCTCCAGTGAGACCTTGTATTTACTCTTGCAGAAGTCAGGGCGCATCTTTGTTTTGGGAACACTTTAGCCTTGTGGAAGACTCTGGACCTAATGCAGGAGGCTCAGGTCAGACCCCTGGTTTGCAGAAGGCCCCAGGCGAGCCTGAACCCCTGTGCTGGTGTCTGCAAGTACAGCTCACCCTCCGCCCAGGCTCCATCCCTCCCTCCCTAGCCATCCTGGCTCACACACTTGCTTACAACTCGTAAGTCAGGTTTAGCCAATGTAGTTTTTTCATTGATTGCTTATGGTGGGGGGCGGGGGGGGGGGTGGATTTCTTTTACTGTCTTGAGAGTCCAGCAATATTTAAGAAATATGTTTGTCATAATTTATTCAGTAGCATTGTTGTGGAAAGGCCACATGCAATATCCAGTCTGACAAGCGTAGAAGTCCATTACTCAAGTTTGACTCTTTAAAAAGCCCAATTTCCTCAAATGCATTTTTCTGTCTTCTTTTTGATTTACTACCAAAAAAATTTACAGAAAGTGAAAATCATTTAGATGAAAAGAAAAAATAATAAGTAGAAAGAAGAGATAATGGATAATCTCTTACCCGCAGATATGCTATTAGTTCTTCACATTGCATCTGTCCCCCCCTTGAGATGGTCATGTTCTTGGAGTGACCCGGGGACCTGTTATGGAGAAATAGTGCTCGTCGAATTGCTCCTTTTTGCTTGAGTTTATCCAAAAGAAGCTCCACCTGGAAGTCTATACAAACCAAAGGATTTATAACCAACATAATCTTTATGGACACCTATCTGTCCTAAATATCTCAAGTTTTCATTTAAACAGAGATATTTATCCCTTAAGAAGTAATCTGCTTCTAACTCATTAAAAATGTCTATACACTGCAATGAGATGACAACATATTAATTCTGAATAAATATTTAATAATTAAATAACTGATCCAACTATCCCCAAATTAATGTCATCTATTAAATTGAGACAATAGATAATGATGGTAATAAAACAACTATCAGATAGAGGGGAAATTTTTTCTTTTAATTTAAGCTGAGAGGAGGAAGTTCAGAAATAAAATATATGAATTAAGACTTTTATCACTAATGCAGGTAGCAGGACTCTTGCTGACTGTGATTAAGAAATGTTTACTAATATGCACCCATACCCCATACCATTACATTCACCATTATGATGAATGAGCAGTTTGCATCACTTGCAACTCCTACTTCTAATGAAGCTATTGTATCAAACTATCAGGTAAATATGTCCCTCGTGAAGCAAATAACCAAATATGGCTGACTGGGTCAAGAATCATCTTAAAATGAATGTGCAGCCAGTGAACAGTCTGAAGCACAGTTGCTAGACTACTGCCTTCTAAAATCAGTTCTTCTTTAAATAGTTTCTTCAAAGGAGATGAGAGTGCAGATCTTTAAAACCACAAGTCTCTTTCTAAGTTTCTCTAAATGCTGAACTTCATGTCAAATCTGAGTGAAAAGCCAGGGTCATTTTGCTTCTTGTTCTGTTCCACCCACCCTGTGAGAAATAGCAAGCTCCTGCTTCTGGCCTCTTGAAATTGCCATTTTGCCTGTGCAAAATACTCCTCCAGACATCGCTTAGCTCCTTCATTTCCTTCAGGTCTTTACTGAAAAGTTACCTTCCAGAGAGACCCGTTCTTGCTACTCTATGTGAACTTTCACGCACAAACACACCCCCAAGAGACTCAGTCCTCTATCCAGAGCTTTACTGTTATTCCTTAGCACATATACCGACAAATCTCCACAACAGTTACTTAACTCTCCTACCTTGCTCTCAGAATCACATAAACCATTTTTTGGACTGGAAGAGTCAAGTTAGAATTTGCTGTGTGGGCTAAATTTAGTGGTCTAACTTTTTTTCCTTCTCTCTGTTTCTAAACCACCTCTACTCTGGAGATGACTGGGGCTTCTCTAAGACAAAGTATAAACTTTTCAGTAGGTCACTGACTTATAAACAATGATACTTATTTCTCCTAGAGTTCACTTGTCTCATAATGATAACTGTTTAACATTGTGAAGGCCATATTTACCACTAACTGTTCACAATGTCAATAAATGTATTATTTCTGAATTGGCTTAAGAGTTGCCAAACAAAATAATTATGTTGCAATATTAAATGTCTTTAAGCATAAACATTCAAATAAAAAAGCAATAACAACTATTTGAATAGCTATTCAAATGTCCTAAAACATTTTTTAAGTGCTATGTATGCAGCATCATTAAAATAATATAATTTTTCCATAGAACACTTACTAAGTTTCGTGGGAAGTGCTCCTTTGCCATCTGCCTTTAAGCAGAACCTGACATTAAAACTGTAGAAAAATAAAAAATAAATACAAATCCCATAATCCAGGTTAGACATTTTTCCCATTTATATAGCATTACTTATTTGTTTATTTATCTTGGAATTGGAATTACAATTCAAACTTTAAAATACCAAAAAGTCACAATGCCTACAATTAATTTTTATAAAAAGACAGTAAAAGAGATTATCTATGCCTCTCTTATTCTCTTATTTATTATTTGAAAAACTCACTATAGGTGACATAATCTGATATTACCATGTAACAGTTTCCCCCTTTCCCCCCAAAATACACAAAGTAGATGAAATTATAGTATATTGCTTAAAAAATTAAATATTTACACTATGCCAGTTTAGGATACCCAATACCCTCTCATTCTTCATAATAATCTATTAGATAAGCTATCATCCCTATATTACAGATTGAAAACTGAGGCTTGGATGTTATTAATTTTCCCATTTTCATGGAACACATATTGAACAGAATTAGAATACAAACTCTAGTCTGTACGATTCTAAAACTTTTGTCGTTGTTACACTTTTGTTACACTGATAATATTTATTTTTTGTTGTTGTTGTTATACTTTTGTTACACTGATAATATTTACTTAGCTAGACATTTTTTTATTATGACCCAAATCTCACATTTCTTTGTTTTTAAATCTCATATTTCTAATACTTAATTCACATTGTGAAGCCTTGTATCTTTCTTTATGTCTTAATGTTATTTTTAAAACATGAAGCTATACAGAATAATCTAATTCATCCTTCAGTAATTTAGGCATGTTTCCTTTCATGGAAAGGAATGAGACAAAAAAAAGAGAGAAAGAAAAGAATTTCCTAACCTCCTGTCAAGCTTATAGAATCTGTTGATAAATTTAAATGAGGGAAATGACAGTCCAGATTTAAAATAAATGTCTCACTTATGAAAAAGCCCCATAAAGCTCCCTTTAATTAGCAAGCTCCTCTAGAACAGTATTTTCACAATTTATTACTAGGTTATGACATCAGTTTAATGGGTGTGTCCAGCATCTTAAAAAAATGAATATGTAAAATTGAGTTAAGTATCAAGGGTGAGATTTCATGAAACTTTTGTTTTAATTACATGCATGTGTTTACTGGATTATGATGTAAAATGTATTTCATCCTACATGTCATATTCGAAAACATATGAAAGCTACTGGTCTAGTTAGTGTATTCGAAGCCTTCACCTTGTTGCCATAATCATAAGCACATCATCAGCCATGTGCAGCAACTTCACCAGGACACAAAGGGTGAGCGAAGGGATGGAAGTCAGTAAAACTTACAAAATCTTGAGACAACTTCACTGCCAGTCAATGAAAATGAAGACTAAATATTACTGAATTTTTAATGCAATCCAATGAAAGAAATAAAAATTTTATTATATACATGTTTATTTATTTAATATATTTTATTATAAACAAAAATTTGAAAAATGATTTTAATAACAATAATACATAATTCAAAAACAAAATCAGAAAAAATATCTTTTCTTTTTTTTTTTTAAATATCTTTTCATTAGCTCTTCTGAAGGAAAATTTTCCCAGCTTCCAATCATTTTACCCTTCTTCTGTAAGTTCTCTCTGATTTTTCTATGTGAGCAAGGAACATGAAGTGAACAGTGTTTCCCAAAGTGGAGTACTCATGGTGAGGTTTTTTTTTTTTCCTTTGGCCGTGCCATGCGGCTTGCGGGATCTTAGTTCCCCGAGCAGGGATTGAACCAGGGCCCGTGGCAGTGAAAGTGCAGAGTCCTAACCACTGGACCACCAGGGAATTCCCCATGGTGAGTTTATATATGGGTCAAGACTTTTCATTATTAATTTTATGTTTATTTTGACATGTATGAGAAAGACACTGGTTTCTCTATTTTATTTTAATATGTTTTAAAGTAAATCATGAGTCAGTTTAAAGAAAAAAGCCTTAAGAAAATTATAAATACAGGCAGAATGAAAACATAGCAAAAAATCATACAACATAGAGAAAAGTAACATACAAATAATGGAAACTTAAGAAATACTGGACTAGAGAAGAATTCAGACATGAAGCTTACAAAAATATATTTTTCTTTAGAAACTAGTAAAAGAACAAATAGAAGACCAATACATTAAAACAAACTATTTTTTTCGTACAGCTAGTCACAGATATTAAATCTGAAAAAGATCATTAGTTTTTAAAAATTAAAATGAAAATGTTCACAGGCTTGTTTAGCATTAAATATGAGTTCTGAAATCTTATTGGCTTTATTTTTTAATATATACACTGAGATGCATAATTTTTTAAAATTAGTTTTCTACTAGTTTATAGCATATTTCTAGAGCCTTCTACATATCTTCTTTGGAACAATATTTCTATAATTCAATCTATGACAAGAAAATAGAGTGTACCCATAGAAACTGCTTTAGCAATATTTCAGCCTCCCCCTCCATTTTCAATTGTTTTTATAATGACTGAACCAATAATCACAATAATAACTATTACTAAACAAACATCCTTACCAGGAAACTTTGAGATCTGTCCCAGGCAGTGGGCAGGTTTTATTGTCTTGATTTAAAATGCTAGGATACACTTCAAGGCCAGCGTTTACAGTGATAACTGGTCTGGCCCTGGTTTAAAAGAAAAGAAAAGAAAAAAAAAGTTATTTAAAATGTTAGATTGATCTAAGCATTTCAGGTTCACATTCATTGCATATACAGTGTGATGTTCACTAAAGCAGTGTTTATAATAGCAAAAAGAATGGAAACAGCCTAAACTTAGCATGACCAAATATTCCAGTTTGCCCAGGACTGTCTTGACTTTATCAGTGAAAGTCCCATGACCTGGTAAATCCCCCTCAGTTCCAGGCAAAGCAGGACCACTGGTCACAACCTATCTGAATGCAGCCCATTAAAGCAAGATGGTTAAACAAGTTGTGGGATATCTACCTAATGCAGTGCAATACAGTGGGGGAAATGAGTGCTGTAAAGCCATCTGTGCTAATATGGGATGATAATAGCCAAGACATAATGAGAGGAAAAAAACACCATGTACAAAGGATGCATACACACACACACACACATAATTTTTTAATGCTCAGAATACTTCTGATAGGATATACTAATAAAACTAGTAACTGGTGTGAGAGGAAGTATATTTCTCTTATTGTATGCCCTTTTTACATTGCTTGAATTTTTACCACATGTATGTATTACTTTGTTAATAGCAATTTAAAAAACTGAAACAATAAATTAAAATACAGTTTCCAAAGTTCAGATGCACAGGTTTACGCTCTGTACAAAAATACAGCAGCCTCAAGGCAGTGTATCTGTCTCAATCATGATAAATCCTGGAATCTGTACAGACACAAGCTGCCCCGAGAAGCACAATCAAGTTGACCCATCACAACCTCCACTACACAGTACCAGTGTTAGTTTTCCTGCCATGTATAAGCACAGTCCATAGAGGAGTAAACATCTTAATCTACTTGGGAGGCTAGTTGATATTGTAAGGCACGAGGAATTGATGAAATTCAGAGAAATACTGGGAATATGTATGAAGCTGGGAAATGGAGATATGTGGATTTATACATATTGCTCTAATAAAAATATTCATTTGGGGAATCATTACATACTGCCCTTGTGGTCACAGAATGCTATGGCACAAACACCAAGTTAAGTTCTTGTCTCTTAGAGGAAAATGTAAACTCCTCTAATTTTAAACTCATATAATCTAAAACACAGGAGAACACCTTTGAACATAATTTAAAGAACAAAAAGGGAAAATTCTGAATGCTTTCCTAAATAAAAAAATCTAGGGCTTCCCTGGTGGCACAAGTGGTTGAGAGTCCGTCTGCCGATGCAGGGGACACGGGTTCGTGCCCCGGTACGGGAAGATCCCACATGCCACGGAGCAGCTAGGCCCGTGAGCCATGGCTGCTGAGCCTGCGCGTCTGGAGCCTGTGCTCCGCAACGGGAGAGGCCACAACAGTGAGAGGCCCGCGTACCACCAAAAAAAAAAAAAAAAAATCTATAGCTTTCTCTACTTTGGGATCTCCTTGTATCATTACTACTTGCCTGAAGCAAATCTTAAATAGAAAGAACAAATTTTATCATTACTTCAAGAAAATTAAACTGAAATTCAAACACTGGTGCTTAACTATAAAACTTTCATATAATTCATAATATTCCTATATTACCAGATAATGGAAATGCTTACCTGTATAACACAGCTCTATCTACACCAAAAGCTCCTACAATTAAGTCTTAAAAGAGAGCAGAAAAATATGTTAATAATGATTTTTTTTAATTCACATATCATTCCATAAAGCTCTCAATGCATATAATAAAGATACAGACATAGTCTCAAAACTATTCTTCATTAAGTGGTTGTAAGACAACATCTAAAAGGCTAAAATGTATATGAAAACTTAAAATATGCTATCATCAATGGCAAACACTCATCATAAAACTAATTTTTTCATCCATCCAGGTAGACAAGAATCTTTTTAATGGATACGTAGTAAAATTCAGCAACAATAAGGAAGTGTATACCACGCAAACACACACATCCCCAAAGGAAAAAGTTTATAGATGCCTGTGGATTTTACAATTTCATTGTAAAATTTCTCTTTTTCATTTACTTATTTTGTTTCAAAAACAAAACAAAACCAAAAAAGCACAATACATATACACTTGATCCTTGAACAACATAGATCTGAACTGCGCGGGTCTAGAACTGCGCGGGTCTACTTATAAGTGGACTTTTTTTCCACTGAAAAAAGTCCACTTTTTCTTCCACATACTATAGCACTACACAACCTAAGGTTGGCTGAATCCGCAGAGGTGGAACTGTGGATACAGAGGGCCGAGTGTACAGTTAGTTATATGTGGATTTTTGACTGTGCAGAAGGTTGGCACCCCTAACACTCACGTTGTTCAAGGGTCAACTGTACTTAGAATGCTTAGAATGACAGCAGAGAGCATCCAAATCAAAAAGAATAGAATGCATTAGTTTTTACACGTAGCTGGTACCACTGGTTCACAATTAGGAAAAAATGAAATCAGAACTCTCTCTCAGTATACCCAAGCTAAATTTGACGAAGCCCTTTCTAAGCAGAAAAGTACATGAGAAACCATAAAGACAGGTACAATGGATTACATAAAAATTAAGAATTTCTTTATGCCCCCAAAGAAAACATGACAAAACTGAGAAATATATGTAAGAGTTAAGGAGTTAAAACCCTCAATATTTAAGGAACAGCCACAAGTTTAAAAAAAATGAATGAAAGAAAAGAAAAACAACATTCCAATAGAAATGGAGAAAAAAAGATGTAGAAAGGGAATTCACAAAATATATATATGCAAGTAAACAAAAATGCTTATTACCCTCACTAATAATCCAAAACTGTAGATTAAAACAAAATAACATTTTCCACCTATCATATAAAGTTATTTTAAAAAGAAATAAAAGATGACCACCAGTGTGGGCACAAATGTGGGAAAATAACTCACTTACTGCTGGTAAGTGCTTAAAAAAGTTGCAAAACCTTCTTTAGAGGGATTAGGATTGTAATTTGACAAGGTGTATCAACAGCCTTAAAAAAAAAGTGCCTAATCTTTGACATAGCAATTCTAGAATTTTGTCCTAAGGAAATAATCAGAGGAATGCACCAGAATTATATATAAGGATACAAATGCCCCAAAATAAAGTTAAATAAGATATGATACAAATATTTGATAGAATGGAAAACATAAATTCATGCTTCAGAAGAATAATAACATGGGGAAATATCTAATATTTTAAGTGAATAAAATATGCTAATAACAGTGCATAATTGTATTTTGTTAAAAAAATTGTGTGAATGCACTGGAAAAAAGAAAGCATATTGAATGATATGCTTTGCTATATTTTCTAAAAGTTCTATAATAAATATATTACATTTATAACAAAAAATTCTTGAAATAACAGTAACATAGATAAGAATCAACTTCATGTCCTGTTTCTAAAAGCACTTCAACATATTATATATTGAGCTCATTAACTGTTTGAACAGCAAAGTAATTAAATTTTCCGCATTATATTTCACTTAAAGAATATATCCGTTATGATCCTAGATCCATTAAAATATTCCAAAGTATGTAAGAGCCAGAAAAAGGCCTCACTTCTTGTACCGGCACAAGCCAGTGGGCAAGCTTGGGCAAATTACCTTTCTCAGTCTTTTTTCTCATCCAGAAAATGACATAATAATGAGCTGAGCTACCTCATATTCCTCACCAGCCTTATTGTGAGAATTTACTGAGATAATATATTTAGTAAAAATCACGATGATTAGTCAAGTCCATAAAACTGCTAGACCATTAAAAACAAAAAGATGGCTGACATTTGAAAACTTAGACTAAGCTTTTGTTTATAGCTTCCACATTCTGACATTTCATTACAGACTTCAAGACAATAAAAGAAGTACGTGCTTTATATTGGAAGCTCCCAGGAAACAGAGCTGTCTGGGCTTTGTATCCCCTCAGTAACGAGAACAGTGCCTTGAGCAACGGCAAGGGCTTGAACAGTAGTTGAAATACTGAATTTAAATGATTTATAACAGAAATCAAGAGAGCAGTAACTAATACTACTTGCTATTAGGACCGAAAAATCTAAGACGCTCTTTGTATTTCTAGGAAAGCACCTGGATATCCATTCTTGTCTATATCCGTGGCTCCTTTCATTGAATAGCCGAAGCTTGGTGGCATGCTCCGAGCAGCCCACTTCCCTTCAAGGATCTGAGATGGTACCGCATTCAAGCCTGTGGGTCTTCCATTGAAAATATAAACAATTCCTTTTTTATCTTCACCCCCATATGGAGCAGCAATTGCAATATCTGAGGGGGAAAAGGAAGAGGGGAAGAGGGAGGAGAGGGAAAAGAGGGAGGGGAGAAGGTGAGGAAGAAAGGAGGAAAGGAGAGTGGGAGGGAGGACGGCAAGGATGGAGAGAAGGAAGTCTTAGTACTCATCATTATTTCTGTGGAAAAGAT
The DNA here is from genome assembly GCF_951394435.1 of Stenella coeruleoalba. Taxonomy (NCBI): domain Eukaryota; kingdom Metazoa; phylum Chordata; class Mammalia; order Artiodactyla; family Delphinidae; genus Stenella; species Stenella coeruleoalba. Next base: position 81,182,801 of record NC_137151.1, on the reverse strand, counting down.
CTTAACATCTTTAGAACCCATGTATCATGTTTATCGATTCAAAGTTCAGTAGGGTACTCTTTTTTTTTTTTTTAAACCAGTGCCATAAAACCTTTATTTCCCCTGGGATCGCATGTACAATTCTCTTCTCTTTCTGGGAATGAACTTTTCCCATTCCCCATTCCAGGACACATCCTGGCCATTCTCTCCTCTCCCTTTGGCTGGGCTACCCCATGGGACCTAGGAGACTTCCTGCGGCCGGGAGTTGCACAGGAAGCAGAGGCAGCTGTGGTCCCACGGCACCCTCATGTGATGATGTCCAAGATGACAACCTGCTACTCAAAGTAGGAAGCCCTCCAAGAAGGAATGAGTCCTCTGGGCAGCCAGGCTCTCTACTTCAGGCAAAGCAGCCATGCGTGGTGGCAGTAGGGTACTCTTAATTCAAAAGCAACAACCAAATTCAAGGAGATTCAAGCAAAACTGTATGGAAATGACATTAATTTGGAGCCAGATATTCCAGGTCTGTCTGGGTTTGTCCAAGCTTAATTAATCACTTGGACAAATCGCTTAACCAGATATTCCGGGTCTGACCTTGGACAAATCGCTTAACCATTCTGGACCTCAAATGCCTCATCCTTAAAATAGAGGGGAAGGGACATGTAAAAAGATTCCTCTAAGGTTCATTCTAGCTCTTAGAATTCTAGTTAATTTAGTTGGGCATGGTTTTCAGGTTTTTTGAGAAGTCAACCTGACTCAGAAAGTTGCAAGTTATGATTTCATCTCTATCTTGCTCAACTTATACTGAAATGAAATAAACAATAAAAAGTTTGAAATGCTTTAAAAACAAAACAGTACACCAAATAGTCACTATGACCTTTCCTCACTCCAGAATATATTACAAATAACTATGCCCACTTCCCTCTATCTTTGCTGGTCCCACCCTGGACAAGCCATTCTCATTCTTTGCCTGGACCCCTAAAGCAGCCTAAGTGGCCTCCCACTTCTACTCTTGCCCCTATAATCCATTCTCTTCAAAACTGCCAAATGTTAATATCATGTTATCTTCTTTCTTAAAATCCATATTTCCCAAAGCTTTTACGTGTTACCTGGTTTGTCCATTCATCACCCCACTCCCAACCCCAAGTCTACCCTCACTCACTCTTCCTACCAATCCCGGCCCTTTTCTCTGTTTCTTAAACTCAGCAAGCTAGTCCCCATCTCTGGATTTATACTTGCTGTTCCCTCTGCCTTAACAGTTCTTGCTCCAGAGCTTTTCAAGCTTTGCTCCTTCTGTTTGTCCAAATCACAGTTCAAATGTCATCTTGTCAGAGAGGTCTTCCCTGGCCATGCTATGGAGCAATGCACTCTCCCCTCTCCATCTAGGTACTCTATCACGTTACCTTGCCTTTTTTTGTTTAAACCCACAGCCTTTATCACTATCCGAATTTCCCCTTTATGTGTTTACTCTATGGCTCCTCCACAAAACCTAAATTTCACGAGAGCAAGGATGTGTCCATCTTGCCTATGATAGCCCCTATGTACCAGCCATTCCAAACTGACTCTATTTACTTAATATACCTGAAATGTATTCAGCCCCCTCAATGCTGCAACCCCTGAGACATCAAAGACACCTTGGTCACTCGTCTTTTCTTTAAGACCATCATGCCCAAGAATATCTCAAACACTGTGATGACTACATTCCAGTGTTTACTTGTTCACATTAAACTTGTTCCTACTGATGCTAAATTCCTTAAGGACATGGATGGGCTCTAATTTATCCTCTCATTTTTAGCAGTTAGAACAGTGCTTGGCCTGCAATAAGCACCAACTAAGAATTTGTTATCCTTAAATAAAAAGTAGTATTTAAATTATGTAAGAGTCCTTCCTTATCTTTTTCAAGTTTCAAAACATAAATATAACTTCTAAATTGACATGTGCATTAAGAAAGTTTTAATTAAAATACAATTTGCCAACAGAATATGGCTCTACTGTTGAGAGATGGTTTTTAAAAATTCTCCTTACCTTTTCTAAACCTTTCATTATTTTGTACATTCTAATCATCTTTTCTCTTGGCTGGTATCTGTCTAGTCTGGAGAGCCCTACTTTTTCATGTCATCAGTCTCTTCCTTTGATCATTTTAATTTCTCTTTTCTGTGTTTTTTCCCTCTGCCTTTCTGGAGAAGTATTGACAAAAACTCCACATAATTGTGGAACATAATTTTATTGTTTTGTTTTCGGCAACCCTCTTGATGATACCTAGGGTTTTTCCAGTGGGTGTAAGTGGAAAGGGAGGAAAACAGCAGCAAAGACATAACAAAGAGTCAATGTCATCAGGTCTGAACAAGGAAAAGATCCAGGTTACAACTAATACTTCATTATATGTATATATAAACTATATATACATATAAACTACAAATACATATATATACACATATAAACTATATAAATATAGTTACATAAATAACAGCTCAGATCATTTTCTCCTGAAGACACTGTCATTCACAATCTACTCTTTGGGACAATAAGACCCCCAGGAGATACTTTGGGAGAATAAAATCATCCTCTATGGTATCTCTCTCTAAAAGTAAAATCTCTTTGTAAAATCGTTGTAAAACTTCGATATTTTTTAGCTGTCATTGCTTGTAATTTTTGTGTTCATAGATAATACATTTTAATAGAAATAGGGAAAACAGGATGAGATGTTGTCTGGATCCTGATATTAAAGAAACATTCTTTAAAGTGTGTGGAATATCCTCAAGACAAGGTGACAGCAAACACGTCCAGGCTCTACCAAAACACCTGGAGACAGGCCCAGCTATAGCAAAGAACTCAGGTGTGTTCAAGGTAGAACCTCGAATCTGGCCCTGTGTTTTCCAGGTAGTCTTTGTTATCAATAAGTAATGATTTGGTCTGTTCTATAGTATTCTTTTACAGTTCTATGTTGAACTTTATACCAGAATTCCATTTGATTTATGTTAAGTTCTCTTGGTGGTAAAAAATCTTTAAGACTATTTTAGGAAGCAAAATGTCCCCTTGAGTAGTTTTTCACTAACAATGAAAACTTCTAGGGTGAGAGATGACACTTCTAGTGTGACATAAAACTACCCACAAGGCAGGAGTGGGGGTCTTGAGGCCAAACAAACATTTCCCTTTTCTACTACTAACTGGGAGATTTGAGAGTCATCTGCATTTTTGAAGCTTTCATCTTAATTTATAACTTTCTTTACATTTTCAGGGGCATATCCCTATATATTGTTGATTATATAAACAAACCAACAGTTCAATTCTTCATTTTGTGACCTCTAGAAAGGTTTTTAGCAGTATTCTTTTTTAAAAAAAAAAAACTTGGTAATTTGTAATCTATATTTTACTCTATAGTAGATGCCAACTTTGATTTTTAAAGATATCTACAGCTATTAATTAAATTTTTAAATGGGACTATTATAAAACACTGAGCTTATACCTTTTTACTTGTCCCCATGAAGGGAGATATAACCTCCCTCAGAATATTCTGGACAGCTACAACAATAAAATATTAGTGGCAAATAATACCTTTGAGGGATGCATTAGGGTCAGCATTGCCTTGACAATATGCCTGGGAGCATTTTTTACACTTGTACCCAAATGGACAGCAGAGGGCACTGCTGCTAAGCAGGACAGAGACACAGAAAATCACCAGCTCACACTGGGCTCCCTGGGAATGCAAGCTCCTTTCTAAAATGAACCACTTTGATAAACTGGGAGATTGGGATTGACATATATACACTACTATATATATAACAGATAACTAATAAGGACCTACTATATAGCACAGGGAACTCTACTCAATACTCTGTAATGACCTATATGGGATCTAAAAAAGAATGCATATATGTATAACTGATTCACTTTGCTGTACAGCAGAAATTAACACAACATTGTAAATCAACTATACTCCAATAAAATTTTTTTTTAAAATTAAGCACTCTAACGCTCTAATCTGAGGCTGCATGAATAATAACTCATGAGAATCAATTTTTGAAAATTTTGCTCTGATTTTTAAGGAAAACGAGCAACTTGTCATTGAACCTCGTGTGTCACTCAAATCCTTCTTTCCAGGAAGGAGGTTTGCTCAAGTGAACTACGGGTGGGGTACAGGACATTTCCAGGTGGACACAGAAAATCAGGACACACAGCTGTTATAAACTTTGACCTTACCATTGAAGCCGTCCTGGTCCAGATCTCCCAAAGGGGCTATGGCACTGCCGAACCTTGCAAACACCTCAAACCCATTCAGTTTGGTTGTCTGGAAGTCTCCCGAAGCTCTTTGCAGAGACACTGAGACCTGCCCCACCTCCTGGAGTTTGCCATCGGAACCACGATCCATGAAGAGAGGCGCTCCAATAAATACGTCTGCGTAACTAAAAAACATAATCTTTTTCACCAAAAGCAAGATCAAATTCCATGTGACTACTAATAATCATTTTCTTTCTTATTAAAACTCAAGTTTTCCTCTTTCTACAGCTCGTATAGCGACATTTGAAATGATCATTTCTAATTCAAGCCTTCCTTCAGCTCTTTTAAGAAACTATGAGTAATTCATAAAGTTACTTTATTCCTTCATATTATAAAAGCTATTGAAAGAAATTATTAACAACATAAAGGTTTTCTAGTATTTGTGATTAAGGTTGCTTCAAATCGGTTCCTTAAATAGAAAGATTAGCAGGAAGGGGACAGAGAAACAGAAGAAAAAATGTTTAGTTTTAGTAAAGCGTTCATAAACACACAGGAAAACTGTTTCTGGAAACATTTTTTTAAACTTACTCATCCCCATTAATGTCAGTGGCAGCGACAGAAAATCCAAAATATGCAGCCATCTGGATAATAAGATGAAAATGAAATGTTTACATTTCATCCAACTAGCTTAGACAGTTAATATTTGTTGTATATTTATGAAATAGAAAGGGTTATTTTTTTCTCTGCATATAGTGCTTCAATCTAAATTTCTTCTTTCGTTTATCCTACCAAAACAATGACAAGCAGTTAATGAGGCTTGCATACTCTCCTAGATTTACTGGCAAGACATAGCACATGTATATCATTTTGGTGTCTTCAGCACATGCCATTTAAGTCCAAATACAATCAAGCCTCCTTCCAAGGCCCCACCTACTGTCTCCCTTCCTCTCCACTTACCCAAAGCACACCAGACAAACACACTACCAGAAAGAGAGACAGTCACAAACAGACGTTTCAACTGAACCCAAGAAGTTATAAATGACGCCTATGCAGTAAAAATAATAATTATTAATAGGTCATAAATGGTTCTTCCTATGTGAAACCACTACAACTCTAAAGAAATTACTGTTCGGAAAGACAGAGACTGGAATTCATTTTTGTTTCACATCTCAATCAACTATGTGCCAGTGGTTTTGCTTTTGAATTACACACAGTACAAATGTACTTGGTTTTATCATGGCCTTGTTTTGCAGAGGGAGAAAGAATGTCCTCTCCCCACCACAGGAGACTGCTGGCCATCACAGACAGAGCAGCCTGGCTGGAAATACATGTGAAAAAGGAAAGTTCTAAAGAGACTCCGACATACAAAACTAGGAGAGGTGACAGATTAAAGACAAACTAAAATGAAGGATGAGTCAACAAACCAAAAAAACGTAAAGTTAGCAAAGCTTCCAAAATTTGATTAGCTGAGCTATCAGGAGGGAATGATATGGGAGATTAATATGTTAATCTATTTTGAATTTATACAGTGTAATTGAGAAAATGAAAAGTGCAATCTGTGTTCAATCACAAGGTAATAAAGTGCATTGTATTTGGGGTACCATGATGAAGTGCTGACTGGAATTTAACAGAATACTATTCTTGGGCCTTGGTCTCTCAGGGCATCAGGCCTGAAACTGTAAAGAAAGGATGGCATTTACTGAGACAAGTCCTGGCCTGGGTATTATCACTAAAATATTTTCCTTTGATTCTCACCACAACCCCATGAGCAAGTTACCAGTATCCCTATTTTTATACATGAGCCACCAGATTTACAGTGGGAAACACCCTGCCCAATGTAGTAGTGAGTAGTGAGAGCCCACGTTTGTCCTAATGGAAAGCCCGTGCTTTCCCCCACAAAAGAGCTGAGGAAGAACAGAGAAAGCATCAAGGATCAAGTACAACAAGATCCAGAGACACATGTGGCCATCGGACAGGAGAAGCTGCTTGAGGTGAAGAAGTCACAACAGCACAAAGGGACAGCCACCCCTGCCACAAGCCTAATGGCTGTCAACTGCAGGTGTCAACCCTGACCACCACACAAACGGGAAGAGGTTACTGGGGACCTCGGGTCTAGTTTCCCATCCTATCAATCCTCTCACAAAGCCCAACAGAGTCAACTGAACAAGAAGTGGGCTTAAATCCCAGATCTGCAAACTAGGAGACATTTCTTCTCTACCTATTGATTAATTTTTCCTTTATCATTACAGGCGTACCTCGGAGACATTGCAGGTTCAGTTCCAGACCACCACAACAAATCAAATAGCCTAATAAAGTGAGTCACACAAATATTTTGGTTTCCCATACATATAAAATTTACATTTACACTATACTATATAGTCTATTAAGTGTGCAATAGCATGATGTCTAAAAAAAACAATGTACATATCTTAATTTAAAAATACTTTATTGCTAAAAAATACTAACCATCATCTGACAACTCAGGGTTGCCACAAACCTTCAATTTGTAAAAAACGCAGAATCTATGAAGCATAATAAAACAAAACACAATAAAACAAGGTATGTCTGTACTAACTTACCACTTCAATCTTTGAGTCATACAATATAGAATATTATAAAACGCCTGTAATTGTAGAGAATGTCTAGTACTAAGTTTTAACTGAAGAACGTTTTATTTCTTGTAGCACAAATGAAGTTTACTTGTAATATCTATAGTAAACACATCTGGGCCATGCTTTGTTTTACATCTAATAAAATTAAAAGGCAGAGATCATTTTTTAAAAGATAATTTAATGTCATCAGCAAGGAAAAAGGAATTTTTTGGTTTTGTATGTGTGCAATTAGATTCTGCATTTCCTTTAAAAAAAAAAAGCTATTAGGGCAATTACAAGTCTTTACTTAAACAAATCACTTTGGTTATAACAAAGGAGAAATATTTAAAGCTTATTTTATATCTATAATATCAAATATTAAACAGTTACTATATATTGAATAGTAAACCATCAGAGTATTACTAAGAAAAGTTTTAAAGACATTAGGAAGTGCTGGTGTTAAAATGTTAAGTGAGAAAAAAAATAAAACAAAACACAACACTTTAAAAGCATACCTGTTCACCAGTAAAATTGTGTAAGGAGGACATATTTTTCCCATCATAAATATAAACCTGTGCAGGAAAAACAAAAGCATATGAAATAGAGTAAAATATAAAACAACCCAGATATTTTTAGAAAACACCTTTTAACTTTCCTACCATTCCCAAAGTCCTTGCTGCTCTTGGAACTCCTGAAACAAAGTCTGAAAAGAAAAAACTTAATTACTCATTTTTAAGGCCAGTATTGGCAACTGCAGGAATAAGTGGTTATGTCAGAAAGCTTTAAGTATTATTTCAGTAGACAATGAGTAAGAGATTTTAAAAACTTGGTACTCCATAATAAATGACCCCAACATTTTTTAACCACAAAATCAAATCTTTAAGAAACATGGAAAGATTCTTGAGAACTCAAATAAATGCATGTGTGCCCTCAAGGTATTCACAGTCTTGTGAAAGAGAAGAGACAAGAGCAAAGGGCTTAAGAATGAAGAAAAGCTAAACATACAGTAATGAAAGATAATTCAGAGCAAAGCGAAACAGGGTAGAGGTGGCAGTGGCACAGAAATGTGATCAAAATCAGGTAGAGCCTAGGATCCCCAGATTGAGCTCTGAAGATGAACAGAGAGAGGATGGGGTAACAGCCTTACTGACAGAGCTTGGAAGGTTACAAATTACGGGCCTGAAGAAAGAAGAAACTATTAAACTATGCCTCTCCAAGAGAAATGAATCTGCTGAAATCAAGAATGAAGGAGCTGAAGAAATAACTGAAGTGCTGGGGGCTGGAAAGGAGCAGACAAGAGGTCACTGAGGCCCTCAGCCCCCTTGGCTGCTAGAGAAAGTTTACCAGAGACCAAGCTCAATTTCAAAACTCTTTCATTGCTGAAATTTTTCTATGCCACTTGTTTCAAATGCTTAGCTTCATTTTTTTAAAGAGGATTAAATATAGTTCAAGTGCATCATACCATCTATGCCATCACCGTTGAAATCTCCGACGGCCACTGAGTAACCTAAAGGGGAACCAAAGGTAAGACACCATCAGGGCAGGACTGGTTATCTTCAGCGTACTTGCTGACTAAGCTTTCCTGGAAAATATCTTCAAGTAATTCCTTTAATTATGTAATATTTTGTCCTCTAGGAGTAATAGATTCATATGTATATGATAAATATATCTTAAAGAAAATAATGGAGTTAAATACTTAAACAGTATATCTCTGTTAGAAATATAAACCTGTTTTATCAACTTTACAAAGGAGTCAGTTAAAAACAGGGTAAATCTGCATCATAAAGAAGCGAAAACAGGTTTTCTCAATCAGCAAAATACTATTTCTGTCATGTATTATTTGGTTTAATGAATATGAGAAATTTAAAGAGAGAGAACAAAAGTTAATAAATCCTAAACGAAAACTGTAGTTTAACATAGTGAATAAAAGTTCAGGAGTCAGACTGCCTGGGTTGGAATCTCAGAAAAGCAAGTTACAAGTGAGGGGCTTTAGGCAAATTATTTTGCCTCTCTGTGCCTGTTTCTTTATCTATAAAATGGGAGTAAAACATTAGGACACTTTCATAGACCTGTTGTGAGGACTAAATGAGTTAATACAAGTAAGCACTTAGAACAATGCCCAGGATGGGCCAAGCATATCTTAAAGGTTATCTATTATTATTATCATTGTGTTAATAATCACGCTCTTAAATTTCAGTTACTGACATACAATATAACCTAAGTATTCATAACAAATATGTTCCCTATATTTTAAGAAAATCTTAATCTATTTCACATAAAAGATTTTCCTACTGAAAGCAGCATATGTAAATACAGGACAAATCCACCACAACACCAGAAAATAAATCCATATTTTGATTTTACCTACCCAAGTAACTGTCATCAAAAATAGCTTGTGCAGTCCGAGTTGCTAACTGGTTATTATACTTGATGCTATAAACTTTGGGGTCATATTTAGATACAATTTCTGCTATCTGATCTGAAATGAGCTGACCTGAAATAAATACATAAAATAAATTATAATTTGAAATGTGTGGACCTGAAAAAAATATATAAATGACAAGTTTCTAATGGGAACTTTATGACACAGATGATGGATAGCACCTGCATGAAAGAAAATAGATTAGATATGTCTTTCTAATTATTAGCCTTAAATAACTCTTCTTCATAATACTAAATCTGAAATTTGATTATTTTTTAAGTCACAATTATTTCTATTCAAGCTAGTACTTAAAATTAGTCTCTGCTAAAAAACAAAAATTTATAAATGCAGAATTAGTTTTAATTCACTAAAAAAAATCAATGTTAAATAAATGGAATCATAAAATCAAAGATTGTTTCCAAACCAAATTTCAAGTTAGAACTTGAAAAACCTACTGAAATAATTACTTTTACCTTCATAATAATTTGTTAAACTGATTTTTTTAACAAGTTATTTGGACACTTTTATGAAAGCAGCCTGAATGAGTGAGTTCACTTTTCTTCCCAACCTTAAGTTATTAAGTACACAAGAAATCCAGACAACTACATAAAAATCGACTGCCTCCCTGCCCCAAGAAAGGTTGTTTGATTTATCAAATGCCATCTCCATAACATATGAAAAATAATCTCTTCATTTCTGCTATTTCAGAAAGAAAATCATAATAGCTAAAGATATTAATCTTGTTCCAATTTTTCCAGTCACATAAGCTGAGTTTGTAGGGCAGAAACACTTTCTGTCTGGGTCACTACTTTACCCTCTGTGCCTAAACAGTACCTAACCCATAGGAGGGATTCATTAAATATTTCTTGAATCAAAGAACACAGGAAAATTTATCATGTCTTTGGAATAAAACACCATTATCATTTTCTCTATTCTTACAGAGACAATTCTGAGATCTATAGAAAAATTCATCCTAATATCTTACCTATTCACAGTGAAACGTGCTGATTTTAATCTTATTAAAACAAAATATTCTCCGTCCAGTCACTGAGTTTTCAGTTACATATTATATACCATTTATAATAAATCTCTAGTGAATATAATATTAATAGTATCTGTCCTAATTTATAATAAACAGGAATGCATACATTGTGCATGCTCAAGGTATTAAAAGAACAAGTCATTTAAACATGTTCACAGCTGTGTCTCTTAAAAAGGCAGAGTTAACAAAGAGTCCTGACTGAGAATCACAAAATCTATCTTTGGTTCCCTCACATGCTCATCAGACACTTCCCTCCCTTCCACTGAATGACATACCTAGCAGTAAAGAAGAAAAATAAATCCATGTTTTATAGCTAATTAGAAAGCATTAATATCTATTTTCTTACATAGAGTCAGAGCTGCTATTTTAATTTTTATTGTAAAACTGTAAAACTCAAGTATAATTTTCCTAAATCATTTCATTTTCCAATAGAGGTACAATTCATAGAAATTCAAATTTTTCAGTTTTAGTATGTTTCTCATACTGATCCTCTTTGCCTGATTTTTCTTTTTCTCCTTTGCCATCCCTTCCAATTTTTCACTTATTCCCATTTCTCATTCCTTCTTATTTTCCTTCCATCCTGTTTTCCTTCAGCAAATCTCTTTTAGTTTCCCTTTCTATAAAGCAAAAGCACGGGTTTTCCTACAAGGAAGCAAGTAAAGAAAGCAGAGTGCAGAATACAGAAGTAAAATTCAGAATCAGAAAGTACTTGCAAATCAATATAGTCATAGATTTTCCAGTTCTTCCAAATATTGACAATGCTTGAATAACAGAATCTGGTAAATGGCACTTTTTAGCAGAAAATAAACATGTGACTATATTGACTAAATAAATGTGTCTCTAATGATAAATGAATCATAAGCTAAGAAAATAAGCAGATATAGTTACCTGTTTTCAAACTGTCAGAAAATAATGATCTGTTATACATTTGTTCAAATGGTAATTTTATTAGTCCTCAGAAAATGACTAAAGAATGTAGTGTTTTATCTTTACATCAATCGTCAATGCCAGTTTAATATATTCTTTTGAAACTTAATAAGATCCTCTATTTAAAAAACTCCCCAAACACAAAGAAATCATTCTTGATGTCAGCGATTAATGAGAAAATAACCATTTAAATATTTTAATGTGCAAATTCAAATTAAGTTTAAAACCATGAGCTTTTGGAAGGCCACAATTTACCTATTACAAATCAGTTCCACACACTTTCTAATGCTTAATTACATCATTTCCTCTGAAGTACAGAGATGAAAAAGTACATATCATAAACAATAAAAATAAATTATTTTATTAATTTACTTTATAATTTACTTTTAAAATATTCAGTTTATTTTCTACTAGGAATATATATAATATACATTATATATTATGTTATATATTTATATATTTTACATACACCTTATATGATGTTACAGTCCTTTTTAAAAAAAATTGTACACAATTTTTATACAATTTATACAAAGATAGCGATTATACATTTAAATTTTATTTTTCCATTTCTTTGTTTAAAATAATTTGAAAGGTCTCATAGGCACATGATAAGCCAGATGAGTCTGAAACACAGTCATTATTGGGTAGTTTTTGAAAGATTAACCTACCTTGCCAATAAAAGCTACCAGGACCACCAAGAAGTACTCTGTCAGCCTAGATTAAATCAAACAAAAAGATACATATTTTAAAACAGGTAGCTTTAAAAATGGAGAGCAATGTAATAAACATAAAAGCTACATATACAAGTATATATGTATATATGACATATATATGCAAATATTATATGCATATATTAAACATGTATATATTAAAGCAAACAAAATCATAAGTCTTAAACTCATCTAATTCAGTAATTTTCACTATACTTTTTCTAAAACACAATGCAATAAATATCAAAAAGGAAACTTATAATATATTCACTTAATATGTGAAAATATACAAACATATATATACATATAGATTCGTAGATCTTGGCTACTTCACACACGTGGTATGACGTGCCATCAGCATAGTATTATTGGTTACAGTAAGAAAAAAGTCACTCCTTAATTCTGTATATAACCTTTGTGACTACATAGGCAAATTTCCTTTCTAATAATCATTAAAAATTTTTCAGCTAAAGGAAAAATTTTAGTGTCTTGCATATCTAAACAAGAGTGAGGTTAGAGGGTAAATTTTTCAGGGTATATTATATATACAAATTATACCTGACTAGCATTTCTTACATCTGTAACAAATTATAAGTATCTAATTCAAGGTAGTTAGTGTTTGAACATAGTATTTTTAAAATTTCCTCTTGCTGGAGGTTAAGAGAAAATTTTTCTCTCTCCAAATGGACATATAGCCTTTCAAGCTTTCAACAACCTCTGGCCATGGCTATGTAAAAGATATTTCTAAGTTGTCTGCTTTAAAATGACACCATTTTTCAGAAATGAGTTGAAGAAAGCAAACAGTTAATATAGCAATGACTGTTCATAGTATGGGAATATTTCTGGGGTTATAGTTGTACTGGCATAAGTACAGAAAATAAGGACACTTTTTGCTTTAATACAACACCTATTTGAAAACACATCATATGAGTCGAAACCTAATATGCATTAATATACTTTATCTCTCTTTGTTTTGCTTCCTTAAATTTTAAATTATAAGTAATTATGAATAAGTTTTGAATTATGAATTTCAAATTGAGTGAATTAAAATCAATTACTTAATAAGGAGAGTCAACTATAATTACCAGTATCTAATCTAGAAAAAAAATTTTAATACAGATAAAATACAAATTTAAAAAAATAAGAAAATGCTTTATTAGTTTTTCTGAATCATGATTATAGTTTCTGTTGTTTTAATAAATTTAAGGCACTTCTGTTTGCATTTTCTAAGAAAGCCATATTAAGCTTTCTAAGGAAGCTCTACTTTTAACCAAGCAATGTATTTTTGAGACTTCTCTAGGAGTAATTAATAGTCTCAATTTGATATTCAAAATGTTCATATATCCCACAAAAAAAAAAACCCACACACAAAAGAAAATTACATAAAGAGAAGTACTTAAGAAAAATTTCCTTTGAAAATATAAATGGAATTCTTATTTTTAAAAAATAGCTTAAAAACTATCAACTCTAGAGAGCACATCAGCTTAGCTAAAAATACATAGAGCCCTGTATATGAGATTTCTTACAATAATTAAATTGCTTCAACTTTACTTGTTGCCTGTAGGCACATAATAGATGGTAAATAAGCATGTTTTTCAACTTTTATGTAACTAAACTCTGATTTTGTAAGAAAGCTCCCATTGCTAGCTTTTACAAAAACTCAATTTCAGTCAAAAATAGAAAGGTTTAATAGTCTATCAATTTATCCAACTGGAAATTGTAATATTAAGTCATAACAGCTATTTATCTTCTACTCAGGAGATTTTCTACTGTCCTTCATTCCATTTTGATGTCTATTTCAAACAAGCAATGTCTCCTAGGGAGAGAATAATATAAAGCAACGGATATCAAAATGCATGGGTCATTTTTATTAGCTGTTTTCATAAAACAGGTAATAGTTACAGAGAATCTGAAGTATTAACCAGTTAATTTTTAACCATGGCTTAGATAATAAGGTAGATCTGAATCTCACTCAGTCTTAAATGAGAACTTACTTTAGTAAAATCAATGCTGAATCCTCCTTGACAAAATCCCTGTCCATCAGCATCAATATTTTCTAAAATAAAAAGATTGGAAATATACACAAACCCCAAAACAAACAACACAAAACAAAACATGAGAAAAATCTGATATCACTCTAACTGTAAGATAATGTACTAGTCTCTGAGAGTGTTCATTCACTCAGGCACTTAATGAGTTATTAACACATTCTAAACAAGTTAGTATGGGGCTTCCCTGGTGACGCAGTTTTTGGGAGTCCGTCTGCCGATGCAGGGGACACGGGTTCGTGCCCCGGTCCGGGAGGATCCCACATGCCGCGGAGCGGCTGGACCCGTGAGCCATGGCCGATGAGCCTGCTCGTCTGGAGCCTGTGCTCCGCAACGGGATAAGCCACGGTGGTGAGAGGCCCGCATACCACACACACACAAAAAAAGTTAGTATGCATGTTTACCAGCACCCATTAATCAGAAATGGCAACAGAGAGAGATGAAAGTACCTGGACCAGTCAGCAGGGGACAGAAAGATCACCTAAGATGGTGGATTTCAAACTTTTTATTTTTAACCACAACCCACAAGATTATAGTTTATATCATAGCCCACACAACCCAACATACACACATTATATTTCATTCCATTTTTTAAAAATTACTGGTTATGACTCATACTTTGATTTCATAAAACAATGATGAGTTGTAATCTTTGAGTTAAAAACTCCAATCTGAAATTTCTATTTCTTACTATTATTCTCCTACAGTTGTTAGGTCTTCACTAAGTTATTATGAATACTTAAAGGAGATACCTACATTCCTGATACATTTCCTATATATACACTTATATCCAACAACAACAACAAACCTGAAAAAAAGTAGTTCAGAATCTGGGGAGATGGCCAGACCCTAATTTAATATTCTGCAATGAGCAAAATACGAAAACTACTCCTACTCTCACAACACATTTGGAAAGTCAACTTTTTTAAACATGACACTTTTAAGTATTCTCCAAATGATAACAGACTCAACTGTTTTACTCCTTTATACTCAATTATTAAATTGGCCAATAATAATTAACTCTAATTAATAATAAATTAACTCTAATCATGAGTAATACTGTACCTAGAAGTAACAGTGAGCCTGAAAACTCTTCCTTGTTTTATTTTGAGGATAATAAGCAACAATGAAAAACAGCTGCTCTTCAGTCATCAAGGAATTCTTGTAGTCAATGTCACAATATCTAAATAATTTTGCTATAGTATTCCTGTATTTGCCACCCAAATACAGGAACCAAAAATATCTACTTTCAGTCATGAGGACAACTTGCAAGAATTTTTGTCAAATACTCCCATCTAAAATTTTGAACCCATTTTAAAACCTGGGAACTGCCCCAAGATTACACACTTAATATCTAAATTTAGAATTTTTTTTAGAAAATAGCCTCAAGAGTATAATGCTACCCCAATGTAAATTTTTCTAACCAAGAGGCAATGGGAAAATGCAGGGCTGGGGCTTCCAGTGTCTAGTGAATCATACTAAGGAATTCTGCTCTGACCTCAAGTCAGCCGTTTATTTCCTTTATTCAAGTTGCATCTGGGGAACTATTTCAAGCTATTTATAAAGACATCCTTTTTTGATTATCATACTGTACAATTATCTACTTTATTTGGTTTCCCAGAACATCCAGCTAGAAACATAACCGTCCTTTAAAATTTTAACAGGTACCTATTAAACAGTGCGAATGTAAAGAATTTTATGTTGACTGTAATCTATTTCAGTGAAGGCTTTTGTTTTTATTTCTATGGACAATTAATATTTCTGCTATTTGTTAAGCCTGACAATATTATAAATAATGTTATTGGTTATGATAGTAAGAGCAGCTAATGTTTATCAAGCCCTTAATTTCTGTGAGCCCAGTACCGTACTAAAGCATTTAAAATCTTTTAAAATCTATACAGCAATTCTATGAGAGATACTATTATTAGTCACAATTTACATATAAGAAAACTGAGGCTCACAGAAATTAAGGAACTTGACTATGGTAAACCACCTAGTAAATAAAAGAGCATGGATCTGAGGTGAGGAGTGTCTACACCACTAGGCTGCACTATCTCAAGCCAGCAGTGCATTTATAATTCCCCAAGCAACCATCAAGGGGAAGAAAAAACAAACTAGAAATCACAACTGAGAAAAATCTATATGCAAATAACATTATCATCAGAAAGTAGACAGAAAGAACAAAGACTCAGTCTGAGCATGGAGATGAAAGAGTATTTAAATCATATGATTTGTGGTTCAGGCACTTTAAGAACAGAAAGACATTTAGCCTATTGTATAATGCCAAGAATGGTCATAGATACAGTAATGAGAAGCCAAAAGCAAACATAATCAGTAATAAGGTAAACTTTTATAGAGTGACGTTCCACAGATCCATATAGGTCACATTAAAAACAAAAGCATGAAAAAACAAAAAACAAAAAACAAAAGCATGAGGTGGATGGACCCAGAGTCTGTCATACAGAGTGAAGTAAGTCAGAAAGAGGAAAACAAATACCGTATGCTAACACATATATATGGAATCTAAAAAAAAAAAATTGGTTATGAAGAACCTAGGGGCAGGACAGGAATTAAGACACAGACGTAGAGAATGGGCTTGAGGACACGGGGAGGGTTAAGGGTAAGCTGAGACGAAATGAGAGAGTGGCATGGACTTATATATACTACTAAATGTAAAATAGCTAGCTAGTGGGAAGCAGCTGCATAGCACAGGAAGATCAGCTCAGTGCTCTGTGACCACCTAGAGCGATTGGGAGGGTGGGAGGGAGACGCAAGAGGGAGGAGATATGGGGATATATGTATATGTATATGTATAGCTGATTCATTTTGTTATAAAGCAGAACCTAACACACCATTGTAAAGCAATTATACTCCAATAAAGGTGTTAAAAAAAAGAAAGCAAACAACAAACAAATGAACAAACAACAAAACCCACAAACTACCACCACCAAAACAAGCAGTTATCAAGAAGTTGGCAATGTAGCCCTACAAAACTGGCAGCCTCATGTAAAATCAGCCATTGGGTTACACAATTTATTGAAGTATGAAAAAGACATAAAATACAAAAACTGCATCTCTGAAGTCTTTTGCCTAAATCAGCGTTTTACCAGTGATGAATCACCCATGACTATAGATATACAGGTTGTTGGCAGAGTGCAAGAATATAACCCAAGTTCTGAGATTCCCACTCTTGAGCGTTCTTCTCTGGGCAGGTTGCCCCTTGCACTGTGGGCTGCAGGTAGCTTAATACTTCAAAGGTTGAGCCCTAAAGTACATACAATGATCAAGAGATATTGAAAGCCAGCTTATTAAGAAGAAAGGCATTCACTTTGATATTTTTAAGATTGTTCTCTCTGCTTTTTCTAATATTTGAGGTATTACTATTGAGATCGGGGATCAGCAAACATCTTCTGTAAAGGGCCAGATAATAAATGTTTTAGGCTTAGGGGCTATACAGTCTCTGTGGCAAGGACTCAACTCTCCCTTTATAGATAACATGTAAACAAATGGGTGTGGCTATGTTCCAATAAAACTTTATTTACAAAAACAGACTCACAAGCCATAGTTTGCTGATCTGATTTGGATGTTAAATACTTCAGAAAATAAGGTTAAAATGTCTGTGCTTAAACCAAATAAGTGAAAGCATTATGAGCAGCTACATCACGCAGTCTTAATCCTTTAAATACATGTTAAGAAGAGAACTGGTCGTTACTGAAGAGGCATAATGATGAAAAATACTAGCTGAACATGGCAGTATATCCTCAAGGGATCATCGTTAGAATGCTTGTTTTCAGAAGGGTTCTTGTCCTCTTACATCAGGAATTATCCAAACCTGCACTTTTTTTTTTTTTTGTTTCCCTTGTAATGTTTAGCAATTTTCATGACATGTGAATAGTATTCTAAGCTGTTAAATGGTAGAATGGGAGCTGCCTTGTCCTGTGACTATTATTTTTTTTTAAATAAATAAATTTATTTATTTATTTTTGTCTGTGTTGGGTCTTCGTTTCTGTGCGAGGGCTTTCTCTAGTTGCGGCGAGCGGGGGCCAGTCTTCATCGCGGTGCGCGGGCCTCTCACTATCTCGGCCTCTCTTGTTGCGGAGCACAGGCTCCAGACGCGCAGGCTCAGTAGTTGTGGCTCAAGGGCCCAGTTGCTCCGCGGCATGTGGGATCTTCCCAGACCAGGGCTCGAATCCGTGTCCCCTGCATTGGCAGGCAGATTCTCAACCACTGCACCACCAGGGAAGCCCCAAACCTGCACTTTTGGAAGCAGTGTTCTCTGTAGAAAAGTTGTGCTTAATACAGAGGAAATAGAAATGGAATACATTTTCTATTGTTAGTAATACAGGGAAAAGATTCCTTTGGAATAAGACAGACCTGGGTTAAAATCCTCATTAGATCACTCACTACCATAAGATGTAGGAAAAAAATGACTTCAACTGTCTGAATCTCAGTTCCCACATGTATCAGAAAAGAATAAAGGTGATTTTACAGGTGTGTCCATCACATAAACAATAGGTTACAAGCCTGGCACACAAGGGTTAGCTCATCCTTCAGAGCTACGAAATTATCTTCTCACCATAGGAACATTTTTGCAATACAGAAATTAAAAACACAAATTTAGTCCTCACATTTTCCACATGCCACCAAAGACAACAGTACTATGACCAAAACACCAATAGAAGGTGGTGTAGTCAGACACTGAGGATACATCTGCCCACCTCCTCCATTCTCGCAGGGTGTGCTTTCTGACCTACTCTAATAAAGCGGTTATGGGTATGTATCATTCTTTTCATGTTTACCTCCCACTTACAACAAGTAGGGCCAGGGCAGTGGGCTAACAAATAAGTGTTTCATGAAATCATTTTGCAATTTCTCAGAGGTTCAACTGCTTAGAATTTTGAAGACTAAATAGATACTTTGGTGTCACAAGTTACCTAACATGGAAAAAAAGTCTAGCAATAAGAGTCTTACATGTTGTACTTTTGTTATTAATTCTCTTTACTACACTACTTGGTGACCAGTGGAACAGAAAAAGTAATGGCCTAAAAAGTGGTCCAGGTATAAACACCACACTGCATTTCAAGAAGCTATTTTTATGTTTCTGATATAAAGAGGATCTGGAGTGGTGGCCAATTCAACAATAGTGGAGAAGCAAAAGGACTGCAACCTCCAAGAAGGAAAAAGTATACAGAGTTTGGAAAAGCATAATCAGAATTACAAGTGCTCAAAATCATCTTTAGCCACAATATAAATTTCATTGGAAATTTCAAATAATATTAGAGAACAGGGTGAGATCTTTTAGATCAAGAGGAGTGAGCTTAGTCGACAGACTGACAAAGAGACTGATTAAAAGCAAGGAAATTCAGACTCTGGCTCCTGACCCCAATGTTTCACCTTCTTATAAAAACTCTGGCTCCTTATGACAATTATTTTTTACTTTTAACATCATTATTAATATAGAGCTGCAGTTCTCAAATTTTGGTATCCATCAGAATTACCTTGTAGAGTCTGTTAAAAATGAAGGTGGCTAGGCCTGACCCAGACCTGCTGAATCAGAATCGTTAGCTGTGGGGTCTGCATCTCTGTTAGAGAAGCTCAAGGGAGCACCTTTTGACTAATAGTGACTAAAAATGCAGATTTCCAAAATCAAATATTAATTATTACTGACCAAGGAAGATGAAAACTAGTTCTTAGGGAGAAAGATAAGCCTGTTGACTGCATATTCTAAATTTCTTTACATTAATAAAATTGCCTTCATTTTGCTGTCATCAAACAGCACGGTATGTCTACAAATTTTAACACACACACACACACACACACACACACACACACACACACTTTTTTAACAGCCTAGGCTTCCCAAACCTCTTTGTAAAAGCTGGTCAATTTCCTATACATACTTGATCTGCATGGAGCATACTCAACAGTCTTTGTACCATCCTGAAGAAAGCATGTTCCAACAGGCTCTCTCTCCTGTTTCATTTCAGTCCTCCAGTGGTACAGTGGGGCACAGGCCTGAAATCAAAGGGGGTAGTCCACACATAAAAATTCTCTGAAAAAAATTAGTGTTTCATATAATCTATACTACCTCAGATTACAATATAGCTTTATAAGCATTTATAAAAATTAATCAAACCTATCCTTTACTTTAAATTCCTTATCACAGTAGTGGATAAAGATTTTTAAAGTACTCTTCTCATATGCTTCTAAAGGCCATATTTGGAGTCTAGGTATTTTTTTTTCAAAATAGCAAAATCATTATTTTGAGTAGCACCTTTCTTGACGTTAGGTGCTAAACTGAAGGGCACAGACGAAATCAATATTTAACTAAATAACACTCTCATGTGTGTAGAATATATCCCTAAGTTATAAAGCAAATAATTTATCAAGTAAGAAGAGAGTAAAAGAATTTGCAGTGCTTATTTTATTTACTTTCCAAATAAACTATGACCTTTTTGCTTTCAGATTTATAGACTTCAACACCATGTAAAAGTGGTAGAATGCATGTTTTTTTAACAGCATAGTAATCTACCAAAGTATAACAGTTTAATTTGCTGGAAAAAATTCAATGAATTTTCTATAATATCCTTTGAAGCAAAACATTTTAATACAAACACTACAGATAACACTGGGCTATTTTATATTTACCCTAAAAACTTAAAGTAAGAAATCACTGCCACTTCTCTACATGTACCTGATGTTCCCGAGTGGAGTATTTGCCACTTCTGCATATTTTTGCTTCTTTGTACCTCCTTCTGCCTAGAATGCCACCATTCTCAACCTCTCCCTTCACCTCCAATTGCTAAAATTTGACACATCCTTTGAAGCTCTGCCGAAATTTCACTTCCTAAACAAATCCTTCCCTGATGCCCCACAATCCGATGGAAAAAAGAAGAAAATAATAAATACTATGCAAGTGGTTAAAATAGGGAAGGGCTCTCTGAGGAAATGAAAGTAGAGCTGAAATCAGAATGAGAAGAAGCCAGCCCAAGTGAAAAGCAGTAAGATGAGCATAAGATAGGCAGAGGGACAAACACTAAGGATCTAACTGAAATGACTTGGTATGGAAGGAATAAAAAGACTAGTATAGCTACACATGTGAGGTGGAGTGAGATGATACCAAAGAGTCAGCAGCTGGTGACTGGATTACGCAGATGCTTATAAAAACCAGGATGAGCATGAGATTTTTACCCTGAGAGGGATGAAAAGCTGCTTGACTGTTTGAATCAGGCAGGTGAAATGCTCTGGTTCACTCTGGTCCTTCTATAAAGAATGGGTTGTAGCTGGGGCAAGAGAGGACGCAGAGGGATGAGAACAGCCACTGCACTGACCCAGGTGAGGAATGACGGTGGCTTGGTACAGGGTAGAAATAGTGGAGATGATGATTTACTGAGGGCCGTGGGATATATTCCGGAAGCTGAAGACAGAACTGACAGGGCTTGCTGGTGGATGGGGTAGAGAGTCCTGCCTCTAAGATGGGGAAGTTTATACGGAAATACTTATTTTTGTGGTTTTTCCTTTATGATGGAGGGTAACAGTTCCATTTTGGTCCACATTCATTTTGAATAATATATGAGATATACAAATGAAAGTGTCAAATTGGTAGTTTGGAAATACAACTTCTAAAGATCCAAGGAGAATTAAGAGCTAGAGCTATAGATTTGGGGATTATGATATATAGATTGTATTCAGAGCCACAGGATAGGATAGGAGCAGCTAGGTAAAAGGTGTAGCTGAAGAAGACAAGGGCCCAGAACAAAGCTCAGAGACACCTCAACATTTAGAAGCTCAGCTGAAGTAGAGCTATTAAAGGAGATGGCAAAAGAGCGACCAGCGGTAAAGGGGAAAACCAGAAAAGTACAGAGTCCCAGGAGCCAAGGAAATAAAAGTATTTCAAAAAGCATGGGTCAAATGACCTTGTTGAATGGTTTTGAGGGGGCAAGAAAAGTATTCTTGACCTGCAAGTCAAGGATGACCTTGCCCATGCCTACCTGAGCCTGACAGGAGGGGTTGGGAAGAGGATGGGAAGTGAGGAAGTGGAGATGGTTACTACAGAAACCACTTTCAACAAGTCTTTGAAAAGGGGAGCAAAGGAAGGGGACTGTAGCAGAGGGGACGATGAGGCAAAGGCAGGGGTGTTTTATTCGTAAGGAGAGGAGGTACTAGGGCATTTGATTAATCAACGGCACACTATTCCTAAACCTGGCTGGATAGAAACAAACTGATGGGAACCATCGAGTAGGGCAAAAAAAATGAACAGTGTAGGAATGAAGGTGAAAGTAGCAAAAGCCAAGTCTGTGAAGGGTGAGAGAGAGGGTATCCTTAGAAGGGGTGGCCTTTGATCAGAGCTAAGTGATCTGATTAAACTCTCTGCCCTTTAGCACACTGAATTTTACTATCAGCTTTCAAGCATAAAACTTCCTGTGTTCCCACATAAATTGACTAAAGTTAACTTATTAAATATCTAAAACACTTACCAAAATTTTATCCTGTTTTGACCTCACAGATGCTCCAAACCACTGATGAGACTTAAACTCCAACGGATCATCCTTGGCATAATCTCTATTGCCTAAAATAAAATTAAATTAAGTTAAAAAATAATTTAAAAAAAAAACTGTGAGGGGTGAGAAACAAAATATTCTTACTTAGTATAACATAGTTTCTTTCAATCCAACCAGGTTTATGACCAGTGTGCCTTTGATTAATCAAATAGTACACTGGCTATTTATCTCATATACTTTACATACGTTGGGGATTTTCAACTAATTAGAAAAAATAAAACACAGGATGACTTAGAAGTGTCTCAGATTTGTTATTAATCCTACCAATTATCACAATGCAGATTTGTTATTAATCCTACCAATTATCATAATGCAGAAGTGAAAAAGTAACAGCATGTGAAATTTTCCAGTTGCTAAATTGTAAGAAAATTAACTATTAAACAAACACTTATGATTACCTTCTGTACTCCCAGAACTTCTTTCTGTGGCATGAAGATATTTACAAAAATAGAAGGCTATGAAACACCTTTATAGAACACTAGCTAACACTTAGTCAAAGACTAAAGACTTAGTAAAACACTTAGCTAACACTACAGTAACACTTAGTAAAAGACTAAGATCTTACCAATGACATTATAATGTGAGTCAGAATCCAGAACACATGATTTGGCTGGCTGGAAAAAGAATTCGATTTGGCACACTACATGCAAACACTTATTTTTCAGCCTACATTATTGAGGAAATTATTCCTGATATAACAGGCACTCATGTAAAGCACTGTAGATTTAAAAAGATAAAGATAAAAATCTTTTCCATGAGAAAGCTCTTGATCTGGTCAATGAAAAAATTACAGAAATATATGCATAAAGTATTTGGGGAAGGAGAGACTGTTTTTAAAGTCCAGTCTGTTCCTCTTAAAATCTGTTTATAATAATCATTCCTTATAAACATATATTTCAATAACTGTATTGGACAAATACATCAGACAAGTGTCAATTTTAAGAATGCCAGCCAACATGTTAATATCATCAAAAGGTTTGGTTAAATCTACTCCCTAAACCCCACCCATCTAAGGTAGTGCTTATGGTTATTCAATTCCATTCTGAGGACTTAAGACCAATTGAAGAGTTATACATAATTAATGATCATTTCAATAATGCCAGATGTCATCTAGGCAAGGTGTTAACATATTAGTTGTACTATTCTTTGAACATTTTCATTGTTTTGCAAAAAAAATTTTAATGTGTCAATTTCCAAAGTCCTCTATCTGTAGTCTAAACACCACTCACTGTTTTTTGTCAGTGGTCACAAAGGCACCATTTACTAGTAAAGGGAGGGAGGAAGGAGGAACAAACTAGCTAGTACATGCCTTTTACCATATGAATCAAAGTTTCCCAACAGTAGCTGGCTTGCCTTTGAAGCCTATGTTCACATGCCGACCTCACACATCAGTGACCTATAGATCACCTAACAGTTCACGTGCTCCCTTACATTTCCCATCCTCCCATAGTTAGGTTAAAGCCACATAACTCATTTTTATCAATAAAATGAGTTCTGCTAAGAGCAGAAGTGGCATGTGTCCCTTCCAATTCAAGTCAGTTAAGAGTGGATATGAGTTCAGTAGTCATCAAGGAAATGCAAATCAAAACCACAATCAGATATCATCTCATATCAATTAAGGCGGCTATTATCAGAAGATGTGGAGAAAAGGGAACCCTGATACAACTGTTGGCTGGTAATGTAAATTGGTGCAGCCATTATGGAAAACAGTAGGGAGGCTACTCAAGAAATTACAGACAGAACTATTGTATGATCCAGCAATCCCACTCCAGGTATATATCTGAAGGAAATGATACCACTACCTTGAAGAGACCTCTGTACTCCCATGTTCACTGAAGCATTATTCACAATAGTCAAGGTGTGAAGCAACCTAAATGTCTATGGTCAAGTGAATGAAAAAAAGAAAATGTGGTATATAATTAAAATGGAATATTATTCAACCTTAAGAGAAGAAATCCTACCATGTGCACCAACATGGATGGACCTAGAAGACATTATGATAAGTGAAATAAGCCAGACACAGAAAGACAAACACTTCATTATATCACTTATATGTGAAATCTCAAATTGTCATTTCATTTTAAAAAACAAAATAAAACAAAAACAGTGGATAGGTATTCTCCATGTTTTCTTTCTCCCAGCCATGAGGTTGAAAGAATAGATGGTGTGGAATCCCTTAATGGAAGCAGCCTCAGTCCAAGTTTCTAAACCACCAAGAATAGCCAAATGACCTACACAAGATGATGACATGAGCAAGAAATTATCCTTTTTTAAGTGATTGAGATCTGGGATTTGTTTGTATATTAAAAAACAAAACCAAACCATGTTGCTACTGCAGTATAGCCTAGCACAGTTTGAGTAATATATGTTCTAAAAACAAAATGCTATATCCAAAATGGACTAACCTACAACTACAAAGAAGCTCAGCCCTTGGAAGAATTGGATTCAATTAATAGTTTTTTCAAGGATTTTAGCCATAAAATATATGCTTACAAGTTATTTAATAGAATTTTAAAAAAATTCCACTGCAAGCTAACTGTGTTCTCTCACTGTATTACTGGATTTCTATTCTATTCTTTTCTACAAAGGAAATAAAGGCATTTTCCCCCCTTACATTAATGAAGCAGGAGAAATACAGTATGACAGTGAAACAGTCGGTGCTTGGAGGGATTCACTTCTATTCATTGTCCCTTGAGACCATAAGCATCATGATAAACTCAGGTAAGCTTAGCCTGAGGGAACTGACTTTATGATCTAATGTATCTGAACAAAAAGTACAGCATTATCACAACTGCTACCTCCTGCTTCTGCTTTCATTTAAAACAGCCTTTTCAGCAAGACCCTAAAGATGTTAAAGCAGAAGCAAAACTTTTCTATATTAGAGGAAATCTTCCATGAACGAAAGTACCATATTAGAGAGGTGGTACTCAAATTAATTTAAGACTCCATGTATTTCCTCATACTCTAAAACTTTGATTCAGAAAAAAAAGAGAGAGATGTAGGGACTTCCCTGGTGGTGCAGTGGTTAAGAATCCACCTGCCAATGCAGGGGACACGGGTTCGATCCCTGGTCTGGGAAGATCCCACATGCCATGGAGCAACTAAGCCCATACGCCACAACTACTGAGCCTGTGCTCTAGAGCCCACGTGCCGCAACTACTGAGCCCGCATGCTGCAACTACTGAAGCCCACGCACCTGGAGCCCGTGCTCCACAACAAGGGAAGCCACCACAGTGAGAAGCCCATGCACCACAACGAAGAGTAGCCCCCGCTTGCCGCAACTAGAGAAAGCCCGTGCACAGCAAAGAAGACGCAACACAGCCAAAAATAAATAAATAAATAAATTTATTTGTTTAAAAAAAAAAAAAAAGACATGCAGACCCAACATCACTATATTCTTGCCAATACAATATTCCTGCCTACAAGACACCTGGTAAAGTTTCCTCAAAAATGTCAATGTCATGAAAGACAAAAAAAGTAAGATTCACGATTAAAAGAGAACAATCTATGGCAACCCAATGCAAGATGTGATCCTTGATTGAATCTTGTGTCTGAAGAAATTTTTCAAGTTACAATGGACTTTATTACATAACAGTATTGTAATAATGACATATTTCTAGTATGTGATGATGATGACAGTACTGTGGTTATATAAGGGGAAGTCCCAGTTATGAGGAACTGCCTGCTGAAGTGTTTTGAGGTAAAGTTTCACAATGTCTGCAAGAATACTTGAATCTAGGTGAAGGGTATATTGTTCATTGTATTACAGTTTCAAATTTTGTGTAAGTTTAAAATTTTTCAAAATAAAAGTACAGCAGTTAGCAAGTACAGATATTATGTACTATAAGGCCAACAACAGAATATCTTCTATTTCTCTTTATTTGTACTCTTTATTATATGTACTCTAATAATAATCATTAAAAATATTACAAAACAAATGAAAACATAAAACACAAAATAAAGCCATATGTAAAGATGAATCTAAATACCACCATCCCACCATAAAGAAATATCCTCTGATCACATTTTAGTGTCTATTCTTAAACACTTGTTTTAGGAATACATGCATATCCTTTTATGCAAAGTAGATATTAAGCCAATATTAAAAAAAATTCAAGCTAT
Source organism: Stenella coeruleoalba (assembly GCF_951394435.1). Taxonomy (NCBI): domain Eukaryota; kingdom Metazoa; phylum Chordata; class Mammalia; order Artiodactyla; family Delphinidae; genus Stenella; species Stenella coeruleoalba. The sequence continues at coordinate 81,156,181 of NC_137151.1, read as the reverse complement.
TACTATATATGTAAATGTATATACTTTCTTCCCTGTAACAATATGTCAATAAGAGTAGACCTACAGCACCGTTTTCATTGTTGTTGAGTACAACATTATACAGCTGTACAGCAGTTTATTTAATCAACCCCCTGTATCTCCTTCAGTTTCAAGTTTAGGAATATTTCTATTTTGATTTAAGAGACTTACATATTCCCTCAAAGTCACATCTACTTACTCTTCCAATATACACGGAAGTTCATTATAAGCTATCTGAGCATGAGCTCTTTGCTAAATGAAGATGATAAACCTTTTGGAAAATGGTATGTAATATAGAGTATTATTCTAATGGCTAAATTTTAATCAAGGTTCCAAGATAAACTTATTTCTATATGTAAGAGTTCCCTTACCCTGAGTCCCCAGTCCCTTACACAAGCCCTGTAGGCCTCTGTACCCAAGGGCCTCTGACCTAGAAAACCTTATTGCTTCCATGTTTGATCCAAACCCTAACTGAAAAGTCAGGTGTAGCTGTCCATGACCCTAACGCATGATGAAATGGTAGTCTGCCCCTGAAGGAAATATCTGATACAAGGGACAGTCATGGGAACAAGTAATTACAGTGGAGCAATGGTAGAGGACTGTGTAAAGAGTAATGGGAAAAGGGTGGCAGAGTACAAGTGAGGGAATGCTTTCTGGGCCAAGAGAAGATCCTACGCAAAGAAACAAAGGAGTGGATATTCTTGGATTTTTTAGAGACTTGTGAGTTGTTCACTGTGACTAGAGAAAAGGGTCTAGAGGGGAACAGTGGTCAAGAGCTTTCATGCAACGCTAAGAGTGGACTTCATGGCATTTCTGAATTGCCCTCTATGCTAAGCAATTTTTCTTCAGTTATGTTTCTGAAAGGAGGAAGAGAAGTTTCCTCTGTAAAATGTTATCCCATTCTCTTCCTACTACTTTGAAAAACTGCTTCCATAGATTTTAGTTTTCCTAAACAAATGGACTTTTCTCTAAATTTGTAAGTGGTGGCATAGGACGCTGCTATGCATGGTCAGGTATTATGTGCTTCTCATTGCTACCATGTTCTATGTCCTGTTTTTTTAAAAAAAGCATCAAAAACATCCCCTACCATTATGATTATGGTTATCTGCCTTTGTGGACATCAGGTTTAGCTTGAGCTAAAAAAATGTCCTGGAAAATAAGTAGAAATTTTACATATATTTTGTATATATATTTTTATACACAAAAATCCATAGTTCTTTCCAATATGGCAAGCAATTTACCCACAGCATTTAAGAAAAATGAAGCAGCACCAGTCAAAGGTGAAAAAGCACCAGGCAATATGGCTCTTTTTGATTAAAAAGTATATTTGAAAAACCAAGACAACAGCCGTATCTTATAGCATCCAGTGATTAAAGGTGTTTTCAATTACATTAACAAACACAAGAAGTCAAATGTATTTGGCTATAACGCATTGGCATATATTGGCAGCCAAAACTTGGTCAACAGTTTTCCAAAAAAATATGTTATCACCCATTGCTTTGAACGCCTTCAGCTTCAACAGGGTCACAACCTCAAATTACCATCTTTTTAAGAAGTTTGCTCAATGGGAAGTTCTTCTTTACCAATCAGAACTTTTTTATCCAGAGACCAAGTCTTAAAATACCCAATTCAACCTCAGGCAGAAGTTTCACTCAGAGGAAGTGTGAATAGAGGTGGGTGGGGAGAAAGAAAAGGAAAGCCTGTTCTCCAAACACACTGACAAGAAGTTCATTCATGACCTGGCTGAAACTGGCAGCTAATCCAGGGCACATGACGGAAGTAAATATTTTGAGTCACAGCCCTGAGTCACCATTTCGAGTGATGCCGGAACTCCCCAGGCTGCTTGGACCATGCCACCAACCTTGAAAGGGATACAGAGTACAGACAACTGCAGAAATTCCAGTGCTGAAGGAAATGCTTCCTCAGGGAACAGTCGAGAAAGAACAATGATTTCTGTCCATAATTCTGTAAAACACCTTGAAATATTAGCTCTGATCTCCCAAGTAAATTGAAAGGAAAAAGAGTGTCTCACACAATGGCAAAAATGAGAAGAAATTGCCCCATATTATGTAAATTAACAAAGGACTCCATACTATCACTTTCGGAAATTCATAGAAGGAAATGCTGCTAGAGAATCTTAAAGTTAATTAGCAAGTACATCACCAGAGACTTGAAAATTTAACACCTATTTTGGTCAGCTTTTAAACTTGCCAGTTGCACTTTATCAGACTCCCGTGATTGAAGACTTCGGGACAGAAGCATATTGGATGATGCAAACTGTCATAGCTTTAGACTCTGCCCGCTGATTAGTAACCAACTCCTCTCATTTTTTTCTCATTTCCTCCAACGGTTTGAAAAGACACTGTCGAACATTTAACTTGCTGGAGAATTACAGGAGATGCTTATTTTTAAGACAAAGTTACTTTATCACCCTAAAGCTACATTTTTTTGTTTCTTCTTTTCATGCCTAAAGAATATCCTTCGGAACAACAAGACTACATCACCTTTTTTGAAAAGGCCAAAGGCCAGAAGAATGCCAAAACATTAGAAAAGCAGAAAAGCAAAACAGTAAACTTTTATTTGGAAGTGACCTGTGTATTTAGTCATTCAGCTCCCATTTGTTACTTTACAAATAATGATGTAGGTCCTCAGAGGGCTTATATTTTGCCCCAAAAAAGTGGCTATTAAAACGATGTAATGTACAGCATGGTGACTATAGTTAATAATACTGTGCTGCATATTTGAAAGTGGCTAAGAGAGCAGATCTCAAAAGTTCTCACCACAAGAAAAAAATATTTTGTAACTATGAACGGTGATAGATGTTAATTGACTTATTGTGCTCATCATATTGCAATATATATAGATATCAAATCATGATGTTGTATACCTGAAACTAGTATGTCAATTATACCTCAATTAAAAAAAAAATGCCATCCCATATTCACCCTTTAATAAAATAGACAATTTGCAGTCTTCCTTAAGCAGCTTTTTACCTCAAACATCACTTTTGCTCAGTCACACTTCCTATAACAAATTTGCCTGAAAGAAAAATCTCCCAATATGGTTTACTTATTTATGTGAAAATTAACAGGACAGAGAAAGAAATCTCTTTGATCATTCAGTTAAATAAATAAATCACGGGTAACTCCTATGTCTAAATGAATGGAATATAGCAGTTAAATGAGACAGATAAGGTCCCTGCTTTCAAGGGAGAAAAATAATAAAGAATTACATAAAATATTTTCAGAGTTACAAATACTATAAAAGAAACATGAGAGAAAATGAAAAAGTAGTCAGACAGCAGCTAGTATCATGTATTTGTAACATAATGCTATTGTGAAATAATGTATTTCATTGACTCAGAGCTGCAAATATTCAGATATCAACAGCTTTGAAATATGAATGTGTATTACAGTCAATGGTAACATAATTATAACTAGCAGCATTTTTCAGTAGTACCTAAATAGCACATTTTAACATCAGTGGGGGTGTAATTGGGCAGTGGCTGGCATTGAACATGAGGTTTCTTTTTAGAGAGTGATAGAAATGCTCTGAAATTAGATTATAATAATATCTGCAAAACTCTATAATTATGTACCCTTAAAACAGGTGAATATTATGATAAATTATATCTCAATAAAACTGTTTTTAAAAGATGACAAACTTGTCAGGTAGAAAAGCAGCTGCCACATGACAGAAATGCATGTATATAATAAAGACTTTTTCAAAATTAACAAAAAAAACAAACAGATGTATTCAGAAGGGAAATAGACCAAGAATACAAATAGACAATACAAAACAAAAACACAGAAAGAGCTAATAAACATATGAGAAAAGACTTAACCTCATTAGAAATCAGAAATGCAAGTTAAAACAAGATAAATGTTTCACGCACCAAACTAAGAAAGATTATATCAAGTTTGGTTCAGAGATAGGTTGTATCGATGTTTTCCTACTTCGCAAATATCTATCAAATGTACGTTAAAAAACACATCTCTTTGACTTCCAAATTTCATTTTTAGAAATTAATCCTAATAATTTAAAATATGAACAAACACTTAATAAACATGCTCAAAGCACTGTTATAATAGATTTTAAAAACAGCAAAAAAATCTATCTCCAACACAATAGGACATAAATTGAGTAAATTATAATTTTACATATTTATACACACAGACACACACACACACACAGTATATACAAAGGCCACAAGGTACATGCACAAACATGTTATACACACCCATCCAAATATATCCTATGGCCATTGATTTCCTGGGTGATGGGACTTGGGAGATTTTTATTTCCTTTCGGCCCCTCGAAGTTTTATCATTTTTTTCAGTCAATGAATATGCATTATTTCCATGTTTTAAAAGGTTAAAAAAAAAACAGTAGTGTGGATACATATCCAATAATCTTCACATACAAAAGCTTAGTTACAAGCTTCCACATCCCCTCTTAATTAACTTTGTTTACATTTTCATCTCCCACACATAAAAGTTTTAGTTCATGAAATTCAAGAACATTTAAATTGAGCAAGCTCCTCCTAGCTATTTTTATAAGCATTATTCTTCCTATATTCAATAAGCATTATACTTCCTAGTACTCAAACTACTAGAGTAGAATACTGTGAAAAATAATTCATTAAAAAAATCAAAATTCCAGATATTACTGAAGATCAAAATGGAGGTTAATAACTTCTTTGACTTAGTAAGAAAATACAGTTTCTTAATTTACGAAACTCTGAAAGACAATATGCAGTGGTTAGGTATCAGTATTAATGCAATGATGATTTGCTGTATAACTTTAAAGTGTCTTTAAATGTCTCTAGAAGCATAATTGCATTGACTTAAAATAACAAGAGATAAAGGTCTCTAAATCCAGTGTTTGGGTCCACAGACTATTGAAAAACTAATCACTTGTGAATGTAAAAATAAGTTCTGAAATCACAGTCTATGAACATGAGAAAGTGATACTAATTTACCTAGAGCTATCCAAAAACATCTTTTATATAAAATTAGATATAACTGTTTTCTAAAAGCAAACAAGAAGAGTCAGAAAAGTAGAGCCAGAAAAAAATATGATGAAGCTCATTTCACTGGGGACTGGCATTTATTTATTTATTGAATTATTACCACCACGGGGAACAGAGAATCAAAATCTCCCTCTCCTTCCGTGAGCAATTCTGATGCTTCTCATGGAGCAAGCACAAAGAATACAGGCCCTTTGAAAACACCCACTGCTCCATCAATGCTGGTTTGTTTCCTCCTAGTGATGAGAAGGAAATGATCCTGAAAGCATCTAACATTTTAAAACAAAAACTCTTTACTAAAGTTAAAAAAAAAAAAGAAACCCAAGTCAATGTTAAGTCTTAAAATAATGGGTGTGAGTCAGGTCAAAATGAGCCAGGAAGAGGATAAGTTTAAAGGAATACATGAACTCAGTTTTGGTAAAACATTTAAAATGTTAAAATACCAACTAACTGCATGAGTTAAAATAACAACTAACTAGTAATAAAGGAATTGGATTAATTGATTTCTAGGTTGCCTGCCAGTTCTCCAACTGTATAATTCTCTACTGGGGAACAACAGATTATATCAGGAGAAACAGTTTCATTAAAAAACACACACATATATATAATTCTTTAGTATAAATTTATTTTGTATTAACCAAGGGAAGGGAGACTATTTTTCTCTGTGTTCTTTAACTTTCTAATTTGCAGGACTGTTGCAACTGGACAGATATCTAGACACCACTCTGAAAGACAGAAAATTCACCTAGAGGACAAAAGCAAACTTCGGAGGCTGTTTTTGAGATGGCCTGATTGTTTTAATTGCAATGAGCTGGCAACTGTACGGCAGAGAGGCCAGAGAGCAGCTAAGTTTTCTATTTTCTATTAAATACAAAGCGCTGTAATATCCAGAAAATACTCCACAGCATCTTTCTTGACTGGAAAATTGGCATGGCCAGGGTTTGCCCAGCCTACGGCCAAGCCCTTAGGGGAACAGGTAATAAGTGTTCCAGCAAGCCATTTGGGTGGCAGGGCAGTGATCTGACTTCTGACCTTCTCTAGAACAGATATTGTTGGTGAGAGGTGACATCCATTCACTGAATTTGGAACATAAACATAGGCGCTTCTCCTTTTATTAAGGGACGTATTTAACAATCATGCAGGCAAGCCCATCTTTCTACACAAAGAGACTTTGACCATGCCAGGTGCTACATGTTCTCCTCTGTCAGTGCACATCATCAGTCTATCTTTTGAGAAAAGACTTACTATTAAGAAAACTGGGCAACGGTCAGTCTGTTAGTAACATCTGCTTCCTAAAAATGGAAAGCATGCTGCAAGGAGATTTTCCCAAATGCCACCATACCAGAGGTTACAACACAAACCAAGATATAATCCATTTAAGAATATCCACAATTATCTTTAGTTTTTTTCCTTTTCCATAATCATTCACTTCCCCACAACTGTAGTATGGGCATGATGTAAACTATCCTTTCTTCATTTGTACACTGCTTCATCGCTTATAAAGTACCTTCATAGACATTATCTCATTAAATGCACATGACAAACTTGAAGGGTAGGTATTATGCTTATTTGACAGATGGGAAAAAGTGAGGCTGGCAAACTTAAATCACTTGCCCAAGGTCGCATCTAGTGCGTGTCAGAGCTTGAATCTGAGCCTTCACCTTCTAGTTTGCATTCCCCATAACCACAGAACCAAAGCAAAAACAACAAGAGAGGGAACAAGGCCGACTTACATACGCATGGCTGTGCCTAAAGTAGCTTATAGTATAACCAATATGAAACAAAATATTTAAAAGGGCACTGTGGTAACAGAATAATCCCCCCCCCACCCCGCCACCCGAAGATGTCCAAGTCCTAACCCCTGGAAACTTACATTTGAATATGTGACCTTACATGGCAAGAGGGACATTGCAGGTGTGATTAAATTAAGGGGCTTGAAATGGAAGGTTACTGCAGATTTTCTCGGTAGGTCTGATATAGTCACAACCGGGAGGCAGAAGAGTCAGTGTCAGAGTGGTGTAGCCTGAGAAAGATTCAACCAGCTACTGCTGGCTTTAACAACGGAGGAAGGGGCTACAAGCCAAGGAAGGTGGGTGGCCTCTAGAAGTTAGAAAAGGCATGAAAACAGATTCTTCCCTAGAGCCCCCAAGAGGAATGCAGCACTGCAGACATCTTGATTTTGGCCCAATGAGACAGCTGACCTTCAGAACTGAAGATAATAAATTTGTGTTGTTTTTAAGCCTCCAAGATTATAGTAACTTGTTATGACAACAATAAGAAACTAATTGAGGCATGAAGACAAAATTGAGATAACAGACTACCCCTAGCCTGCTACATAAATATTCTTGATATTGTTTTGTATACCAACATAATACAGTTTTAGAATATTTTTACTTCCTAAAATACATAGATCATTAATCCTTAAACTAAAGCAGATTTGCTTAAGTTCTACTTTTCCACATCTACATTCAGATAAATTGTGTTTTCTACATGACAATCATCTTTTTTTTTAGGAGTAGGGGAATAAGATACAACCTACTATGTATAAAATAAATAAGCTATAAGGATATACTGTACAGCACGGTGAATATTGCCAATATTTTATAATAACTATAAATGGAGTATGAGCTTTGAAAATTGTGAATCACTATGTTATACATCCAAAAATGTATATAATATTGTAAATCAACTATACCTTAATTTTTTTAAAAAAATCATCTTAGTACAAAACAAACAAATCATACTCCAAAATGACCTTTTAATTTTCACTAATTCAACAATGTTTCCAAGTTCAGATTATTCTGTCAATTTAGGGGAAAATCAGTTTTCAGCCATTATGCAAACCTTGGTTAAAACCTACAAATTTTCGGCTTCCCTGGTGGCACAGTGGTTGAGAGTCCGCCTGCCGATGCAGGGGACACGGGTTCGTGCCCCGGTCCGGGAGGATCCCACATGCCGCGGAGCGGCTGGGCCCGTGAGCCATAGCCGCTGAGCCTGCGCGTCCGGAGCCTGTGCTCCGCAGTGGGAGAGGCCACAGCAGTGAGAGGCCCACGTACCGCAAAAAAAAAAACCCTACAAATTTTGTGGAGTCACTAGATGAAGGGGTTTAAAAATCCAAGTGGGCAACTGGTATTTTGAAGCAAGGTATAATATTTCAATCACCATACAGGCATGTAAAATAAGACACTAGGTTTTCCTTTTTAACACTGTAGTTGTGGTTTTCTTTACATATTACATCAAGAAAATCAGCAGGAAAAAGAAAAAGAAGACAAGTCACACAAAAGGACACAACTAGAAATGTAATAAAGTTCATGTTTAGAAGTTAACAAAACAAAACAAAAAAGACAAGCAAAAGTCAAAAGCTTGAAAGAAAAAACAGAGAGCATGTTTGGGAACTAAGTTTCACAAATCCATGAAATAAGAAATTTTAGACTGAGGTTTCCTTTTATTGCTGCAGACTCAGTAATGCACAAATACCATTCAAAAATCAAAGCACTAAGTAAGCTTACCATCTTGGATTGAATTTTCTGCTAAATTAAACTGTTCATCGCAGAACCCTACATTTTCCCTCAATTTTTTAAAAGGCATGTCTACAATATTTTGGAGATATCCACATGATAATATTCATTATTTCATGTAACTTGTATAATTCTACCAAAAATAATGACTACGAAAATTAATAGAATGGGTACTGAAAGTGTTACTTTCTCTGTAATGGTCACATCAAATCTACTTAGCATGGCAAGGAACCAAGATCTACCCATTGAGCTCTAGATCCTTTTATTTTTAATACAATGCTCTTGTGTGTGTTAGGCTTGATGGTGAATTTATTTGATTGGACTGCTGGTTTAGAATATCTTTTTAAAGTTCATTTAGATCCTCCCTCAGTTTACTTCCAGCTTCATTTCTCAACATGCTCTCAACTCTCTCACATTGCACATATAAATCTTATAGATAGATGCATATACGCGGGTCACATGGAATTGTTGATTTTCCTTCATAAACATCTTTTACTAATCTATGCATATATTGTTTCCTCTGCCTGGAACCCTCTTCCACATCTGGTGAATTCTACCTCATCTTTTATTAGCTACCTAAAATATCACCAACCGATCTGGGAAGCCTTCCTCAAAGGCCCCAAGCAGAATTAGATACTTTCCAGGTATGCCTCATTTATTTTGGTATAAATCTATTTGTGTCTACTTCTCAGAGTTAAAATGAAGTAAATTTAGATTGGTCTTCCAAACATATTTCTGAAATCTTCCTTCCTCTCCCTCTACCCAAAATCATGCCTGGAGTAAGAAGAAAAGCACACTGAAAGTATTCATATTTCTCCTTAAGAGCTAAGAAACTAAGTGTTACACTATCCTAATACCAAAATCCAGACTTTCTTCCTTAGCTACTACTACATGTCTTAATGCATGTGACGACCCACAATAAAATGGCCTAATAAATTATACATCGTCTAATATCTAGGTACATCTTTGGTAAACAGAACATAAAATTGGTCCATGAATTATTGATCAGTAACAGATACACACTGGATTTGTAAAGGATGTTTTCTGACTAGTATCTTTTTTTCCAGCCCAAAAGAGAAAAAGGTACTCTCTTACTACTATTCTTTTTCTTCTTTTGAAGGACCCTAAGTTTTAGTTCTCTAAACAAGCTCTAATCTATCATTTCTTAGCTGTGCCAGATAAGATAGACTTTTTCTGACTTTCATAGGCATATGGCTTAGACTCAGTCAGATACTACCATAAAAGCTTTGAATCTCTAGCAAGTGAAGCAGAGAGCCAGGGATGGGTAAGAAATTATTCCCATGGTGTTGCCCCACAGTCAGTAAGAGCAATTCCAATAGCAATAAAACCCTACACTACTGGTTCCTCTGTTAGCTTCTCTTGCTCATTTTTCAGAAAGCTACAAGTTACCAATATCCTGCCAATAAATTCCTATTCAGCAAAATTCAGCCAAAGTCAATTTTTATTGCTTTGCACGAAGAACCCAACACCTGCATGCAATAAACACACATATACAACCTACCATATGCCAGACACTTCTCCATACACTAGCACACAATGGTGAGCAGAAACACATCTGTTCCCTCTCTGGAGAGTTTACAGTCTAATCAGGAAAACAAACACATCATAAGATAACCAGAAAAAAAAAGAAAAGAAAAGAAAACAAGTATAAATTTCAGCTAAATGAAGAAAAAGAGCTGTACTTAGTGCACTGACAGCCTGTATAGCAGAACCTGATCTAAAAGGAAGAAGAAGGAAATGGGAAAGGACATTGATAATATACTATTTAACGCCAAGCATTTATAGTATCTCCAAAAAGTACCTTACTCTAAAAAATTTTATGGTGATCCTGGAGCTAGCTGAAGTTTGTTCTTTTTACAGGAAGGGATAAAGTCATTATTCTGTTTTTTCTAAAGAGAAATAGCCCAAGAAACAAATGAGCCTAGAGCAGTACTTCAAACAGTTACAAACTTCAAATGTTGATGCAACAACTATCAGGAAGTCTTCTCGGGGCTCAGCTAAACTTTCAGACTCACAAAACTACCAAAGGCCACACACAGCACCAATCTATTTAGAGGCTATAGTACAGAACCAGGCATAACCTCCCCGATGAGAGTCCTTACATGAACTTCCCTGTGCAGCAGTACACACAGCTGTCCAGAGCTCTTCTCTTTGCCTCATCAGGAGACAGCTCAGGTATGAAGAAACTAGATGTGGTGGGTACAGCAGCTACCCATGCTTCAAAGCCTCCTGCCCCATAGGAATGGTATCTCTTGTAATGACCCCATAGCCAGAGCTTCCAGAGTTCCCGCAAAGGACATGCCAGTTGTAAGAGTCACTGAACTCAGGGAACTCCAAAGCTATGGCTTCCCCATCAGGTATTTATTAGTCTATTTACAGTTTCTCCCAGTCTAAATGCAATATACCAACCAGGGGCTTATTCTTAGCATAAGCAATGATACCTAGTCACTTAGCCACTCAGGACCCAGTAAAACAGAACAAGAAACTTAACAGAAGATCGAGTTGGCATACAGAATAGGAAAGAGTTTTAATGACCATTTTCCAAAAGCTGACTACTGATAATTTTACTCAACTTTAATATCCCTACGTGTATTATTCAGTTAGGCTGCATTACACTATAGTAACAAGCATCCCCAATAACTATTAGTCAAAAATAACAAAGGATTATTTTATACACATACATTGTGGGTCAGTAAGAGTCTAACCTTTATGTCTTCCTCACTCAGGGACCCAGGCTGAGGGAGGTTCTATTATTTACACTATCACTACTCACTATGGCATCTGGTAAGAGAAGAAGCAGAACAATGCCCCAACTCCTAAACACCTCCACCCATCAATGACACACTTCTGCTCATGTTTCATTGGCTAGCAAAAGTCACAGGGGCTTACCGAAATTCGAGGTTATTCCCAGAAATATGATACTAATGAACAGTTGTAATATCTACCATATCATGTAAGAGATAATTTAAATAAAATAATTTTATAAATTTTACTTCCCAAATATTAAAAACATGAGGATGGAGCCCTTTTAAGCACTAAAGTCTCCTCTGGATTCAGAAACACAATAAAGTAGAGAAAATAAGCTAACTAATTGAAACTTTTCATGATCACCCTGGGAATGTAGTACAGCTGTGGAAAGGTAGGTAATTTTCCCAAGGTAACACTGGAAGAACGGCAGAGTCTGGATTTGAACCCAGGCCTGTGTGACTCCATGGCCTATTTCTTTTTCATGACACAACAATGCATAGCAAATATGGATGGAGTGAATGAAGAAAGAAGAGTTAAAGGGTAAACTCCACAAGAGTATCAAGAAGGTTAGGAGGCAGGGAACTATATTCAATATCCTGTGACAAACCATAATGGAAAAGAATATGAAAAAGAATACATACATATGTATAACTGGGTCACTTTGCTGTACAGAAGAAATTAACACAATATTGTAAATCAACTATACTTCAATAAAATTTTTTTAAAAAGGTTAGGAGGAGTAAGGGGACAAGATATCAATAGTTTCAGACAGGCAAAGAGTGGAGACATTAAATATGGAAGGAATGAAGAGTGAGGCGAATTATAAGAGAGAGGTTCAGTAAGATGAGGGATCAAGTCTCCACTGAAGGAGGCTGCCACCAGCGATTGCAGTTCGGGCCACTGCTGGGCTGGGCTTAGGGAGCTGCCAGATTGAAATGGCTGAGCATGGGAAGTGATGAAGAGAGGCACCGTGTTCAATACCCTGCTTGTGAAGAAAAGGAGAAAGGAAAATGGCTAAAAGAAGACACATGCTCAAGGGAAAGCTGTTTTGATTAGTTTTCCAGGTAGGAAAAAAAAAAAAAAAAAAGAAGGGAGCAGGGGAAGAGCAGGAACATAGAGTTAAATGAGAAGGTTCCTGAGAAGGGAGAAGTAATAAAAATATAAAACAGCTTGGGCTTCCCTGGTGGCGCAGTGGTTGAGAGTCCACCTGCCAATGCAGGGGACACGGGTTCGTGCCCCGGTCCGGGAAGATCCCATATGCCGCGGAGTGGCTGGGCCCATGGGCCATGGCCGCTGGGCCTGCGCATCCGGAGCCTGTGCTCCGCAATGGGAGAGGCTGCAGCAGTGAGAGGTCCGCGTACCGCAAAAAAAAAAAACAAGAAACAAAACAAAAAAAACCCCAGCTTATACTAAGTGAGCCATGATAGTGTGCCCAGTCCCTACACTAAGCACTTTACATGTCTTAACACATGTAAATCAACTCATTCCATTTAATGCATTCCTATGGAGCAGGGTTGATGCCTCAGTCAGGGAGAGGGTAGTAACCTGTTAGTAACTTGTGCAAGTTAAACCGCTGTAAACTACAGGGCTGGGGCTTGAGTCCCAGGCAGTTTGCCTTCAGAAACCACATTTATCCACTCAGCTACTGTCTCCCAACACAAGACAGGGGCGAGGGAGAGAAAGAGGGAAAAGCCACTATTCTCCCTCGAGATAACGGAGAAGATAAAAGGCATCAGTGGGGCAGAGATGTTTATGTGTTTGGGCTCAGATGGGACAGAGGTGTGAGAAAAGTTCAGGTGGATTCTGTAAGTTGTAAGCATTTCTTCCACAGTCAAGACACAGTCTAATGGTGCTGTGTCCAGATATATGTACATGCTCATGACTAGATTATTGAAAACTATATTCTCCTTTTTTCTTAAATTCAAACACTATTTGGATAAAAATTCCAATGTAAAAAATGCAGTCAATTTGTATATTCTTTTCATAAGAGAAGTCTCAGAGGTTATACAAAATGATTAAGAGAAATATCATAAGCAAGGACAAAAAGAGAATAGAACAAAAAATCCGTATTTGTAAACATATAATGAAAGGACTTTAGTTATTTCCTCACTATAGAAAAAGCTCTTATGATTCATTCATCCATCTATTCAATTTATTGGGTACCACTTGTGCCAGGCACCAGGCATTGTTCTAGGCCCTGGGATTTCAGCAGTGAACAAAACAGATAAAAACTATCCCGGTGGAATACATATCCTAATTGAAAGAAAGAGGCATTAACTAAAAATAAATAACTTCTATAGCAATGTGAGTACTAAGGAAAAAATAAAGCTGAAAAGTGGATGGAAGCACAAAGTGGGAAAAGGGGAACTGGCATTTTAAATAAGCTGGTCAGAGCATTACTAAGAAGATAACACTTGAGCAATTCCCACAGGAGGTGGTGGAGGGGCACCCAATGTACACTGGAGGGATCAATGCTCCAGGCAGCGGGAACAGTCCAGGGGAAGGTGAGGTGGAAATGTGCCTACTGTTCACAAGCCATTGCAAGGAGCTCCAGTGAGGCTGGAAGAGCATGAAGAAGGGGAGAACACTAGAAGATGAAGGTAAAGATAGAAATGGTGGGCTGGAATACTCAGTCCTCTCGGCTACTGCAGGACAGATGGGGAGACATTAGTGGAATCTGAACGGGAGTGTCATAATCTGAATATTTTAAAAGAATCACTCTGGCTGCTCTAGAGAACAAACAGCAGGGGGTACCCAGGGCAGAATCGGGGAGAACTGCGAGGGGGGTGCCGGCTCTCTTCCCTCTGCCCCTCCAGGTTTCCTCTCCACCGTTCCCCACCCTGCTCTTTGCCCACGACGCTGACCAGTGTGAACTCATGGGCAGCCGGGCACGCTGGCTCCCACTTGGATTCAGCCAGTGGGGAGCACGCACAGAGATGAAAGGGAGGAAGGAGAGTGAGGCCAGGGTTTTATTCCCGTGTTCTTTCCAGTCACCTTGGGCTGGCTACTGTCCTCTGACAAAAGCCACAGTTCCCTCACGTGGCTCGCCCCACTGCCTGGATTCTGGTAACTGCTCCCTTCCCTTTCTCCCTTCAGGCTTAGAGGCCAAATTTTAGCTAGTGCCCACTTACTTTGTAAATAGTCCCCTTACTAAAAGCTCCTCAAACTATCCCAATTTAAGTGTGCCATCTCTTTCCTTTACTAATTCAGGAGCCCAGGGCAACAGTCCAGGTGAAAGACAATTGTGGCTTGAACTAGGATGTTAGCAGCAGAAGGACAAAGAAGCAGTTAGACTATGACTTGCTGAGATTTTATGTCAAGCATGACTCCAAATTTTGGCCTAACTAACCAAAAGGATGGAGTGCCATCAACTGAGATTCATTTTTTTTAATCCACTAATCAACAGAAAATATGTGCAAATATATTAAAAGTGGCTCAGAGGAAAAGGAATACTATGGCTTACAGACAAATGCAAAGGTGATTAGTCTTACTGTTAATTAAAGGAATACAAATTAATATAATATAAAATAATAATATATTACATATATGAATTATACATATATAATACATAGAATAATGATATGATATATAATATAAAATTGACAAAGATAAAAAATATGGTGATAAATGGTATTGGCATGGATGTCAGAAAACACTGGAGGGGTGTAAACTTCTGTGAAAAATAATTTGCAATTTCTATCAAAACAATACATATACTTTTTTTTCATTGAAGTATAGCTGATTTACAATGTTGTGCCAATCTCTACTATACAGCAAAGTGACTCAGTTCTACACATGTAGACATTCCTTTTTTTATATTCTTTCCCATTATGGTTTATCACAGGATAACGAATACAGTTCCCTGTGTTATACAGTAGGGCCTTGTTGTTTATACATCCTATATATAACAGTTTACACCTGCTAATCCCACACTCCCAGTCCTTCCCTCCCCCAGCCCCCTCGGCAACCACAAGTCTGTTCTCTATGTCTATGAGTCTGTTTCTGTTTTGTAGATAGGTTCATTTGTGCCATATTTTAAATTCCACCTAAAAGTGACATCATATGGTGTTGGTCTTTCTCCTTCTGACTTACTTCACTTAGTATCATAATCTCTAGTTGCATCCATGTTGCTGCAAATGTTATTATTTCATTCTTTTTCATGGCTGAGTAGTATTCCATTGCATATATGTACCACATCTTCTTTATCCATTCATCTGTTGATGGATATTTAGGTTGTTTCCATGTTTTGGCTATTGAGAATAGTACTGCTATGCACGTGGGGGGTTGTATCTGCCCAGGAGTGGGATTGCTGGATCATATGGTAATTCAATTTTTAGTTTTCTGAGGAACCTCCACACTGCTTTCCATAGTGGCTGCACCAACTTACATTCCCACCATCAGTGTAGGAGGTTTCCCTTTTCTCCACAGCCTCTCCACCATTTGTTATTTGTAGACTTTTTAATGATGGCCAATCTGACCAGTGTGAGGTGGTACCTCATTGCAGTTTTGATTTGCATTTCTCTAATAATTAGTAATATTGAGCATCTTTTCATGTGCCCACTGGCCATCTGTATATCTTCTCTGGAGAAATGTCTATTAAGGTCTTCTGTCCATTTTTCAATTGGGTTGTTTTTATTGTTGTTGTTGAGCTGTATGAGCCGTTTGTATATTTTGGAGATTAGGCCCTTGTCGTCACATCATTTGCAAATATTCTCTCCCATTCCGTAGGTTGTCTTTTTGTTTTTTTTATGGTTTCCTTTGCTATGCAAAAGCTTGTAAGTTTGATTACGTCCCATTTGTTTATTTTTGTTTTTATCTATATTGCCTTGGGAGACTGACCTAAGAAAACACTGGTACGATTTACGTAAGAGAATGTTTTGCCTGTGCTCTCTTCTAGGGGCTTTATGGTGTCATGTCTTATGTTTAAGTCTTTAAGCCATTTTGAGTTTATTTTTGTGCATGGTTTGAGGGTGTGTTTTAACTTCATTGATTTACATGCAGCTGTCCAACTTTCTCAGCACAACTTGCTGAAGAGACTGTCTTTTTCCCATTTTACATTCTTGCCACCTTTGTCGAAGATTAATTGACTGTAGGTGTGTGGGTTTATTTCTGGGCTCTCTATTCTGTTCCATTGATCCATGTCTGTTTTTGTACCAATACCACACTGTTTTGATTACTGTAGCTTTGTAGTATTAAAACAATACATATACTTTGATCTAAAAATCCTGCTAGGACTTTATCATACATATTCACACACTTGCACAAATACCTGTGTATAAGATTTTCACTATAGCAGTGTTTAAAATTACAAAAAAACAGAAACAATCTAAATGTCCATCAACAGGAAATATGAGTTAAATAATTTAGGCTATATATACTATAAAACAGAATACTATCAGTGGTTTTCAAAGAATGAGGTAAATCTATATATGTCTACGAGAGATTATATTGGGCAGGGAGGGGCGGGGGGCTGAGTCAGGTAGCTAATAGTAATATTTAGTATATTCCTATTTGTGAGTTGTTTTTTTTTTAAGGATATACAGATATATAGGAATAAGAAAATTCTAGGAAGATCAAAGAAACTATTTAAAGTGATTGCCTCTAAGCAGGCTAATGTGAGCAAGTCCTATTTTTTCACTGTCTACCCTCTTGGACTGTCTGAAATTTTTTCAATAAAAATAATACTAAAGCCAAATTTCAAAAAAGACCAGTAATAAATTATCTGGCACTGCACAAAACCTGTGGTGTTGAATACAGAAATATATCTGAACAGTTCAACATTTTTTTATTAGTGTTCACATGTTGTTAGAAGATATAAATGCCCTGACCCATAATATCCTGAATCCCAGGTATATTTCTCCATTTGTGGTAAAACTGAGCCTATTTACATACTCTTGGGGTTTTCCAAATGCCAGTCATATATGGAAAAAACAACAAAGTTTAATGTAGATAGTTTCAAATGGAAAAAAGCAAACATGTGACCCAATCCCTATGAAGAACTGGCTTAACGACACTCATTTTGGTACTGGTCATGATATCAAATGTAACAGTCCACAACATGATTTCTGTTTCACTGGTATTATAATTCCCAGAATGAATATGTTTTAGAACCAGCAAGAAATAACAATATGGAAAAAAATATTAATTTTCTTCAGGCTTATCTTAAAATATTTTGTCAAAGCCAGCAAATCAAAACTGGTAAAAAATTTTGCAGAAGTATTGTACCAGAAGAATGTCACACTATTTCTTTGAGGAGTCTCTAAACTTTCACATATGTGGATAAATATATCAATACAAATGTATACAGGATTATGTATATTTTATTTTACTGATGTAAATGTAAAACTTATTTCTTATTTGTCATCTTCCTTATGCTATTTTCCTCCTTACCACCACAATCTGACACTGGAATTTGTCTCTGTTAGATAAAAATTTAATGTTATCAGAACCATAACATATTATTTTCCCAATAAATTTTGGATAAGAATTTGTTTTTTAAGTCAACCAAATCTACTTGAATACAAAATATTCCTCAACTGGTTTTGACAGCACAACCCAAGACTTTAGATTATTTCACGATTAAGGAGTCAGTGAGTCAATTTTGCTGACAAGAGAAAGGACAAAAGCCTTTCTCAGAAGAGGTGCAAAAACATTTTAACAGATTTTCCCCAGACTTCTGCAGATTGACATTATCAGGGAAGTTGAAGACATCCAAAGCAGTGTGGAAACACAATATATTTTTAAGGCTTTTATATGCCACAAAACTGTACAAAAAAATCATATAATAAGTCATTTGTCTTTATATAACTTTCTCTGGGGATCTGAAGTGCTTATACATATTATTTCACTAAATTGTTACATTTAAGCTAAAGCAAGTACTTTCAAAAATTAAATCATGTTTTGAAACATATCAAATGGGGAGGGACTTCCCTGGTGGTGCAGTGGTTAACAATCTGCCTGCCAATGCAGGGGACACGGGTTCGAGCCCTGGTCTGGGAAGATCCCACATGCTGCGGAGCGACTAAGCCTGTGCGCCACAACTACTGAGCCTGTGCTCTAGAGCCCACGTGCCACAACTACTGAGCCCACGTGCCACAACTACTGAGCCCATGTGCCACAACTACTGAAGCCCACAAGCCTAGAGCCTGTGCTCCACAACAAGAGAAGCCACTGCAATGAGAAGCCCGCACACCGCACCACAACGAAGACCCAACGCAGCAAAAAATAAATAAATAAATAAGTTTATTAAAAATATAAAATTCTATTCAAATGGGGAGAGGCAAAGGTAGGCGGAAAATATCAAATAAAAGAAATTAAGAAAAGGGACCACGGCATCAACATTTACCTGTTGCATCAAATTCAATTGGCTGGCACCCACGGTGAGAAGACCAGTCACACTTGAGGACTTGCCCTCCTTCCACGATCCCAGGCTGGGTAGTGTTTGCTTTGGGAGCTCCCACCAGAAGAAACATCCTGCTAAAATACAAAAGGCAAGACAAGACTTTAAGTGGCAAAAGCATAAATAATATCTTATGACTTAGGAAGAGCAATCATTCTCTTGATTTTATCCACAAATATTCTTTAAAAAACACTCACTGAGAGCATAATCCACCTTCATTATTCACTTGGTGCTCTTTTACATACATACATTATTCAATATAGTTTACTCATCCTAGTAACACATTATAAGGCAACTTCAGGGTTATATGTCATTTAAAAATTTATGCTGGCCAAACTGTACACTTTGAATAGGTACAGTTTATTATATGTCAATTATAGCTCAATTAATTTGTTTAAAATGTATGCTGGCTACAGACACGGACATTTCTCTTGATTTTTGTTTTTTTTGTGTGTGATTTTCTGTACACTTTCCATATCCTGAATAATGAACAAAAAAAATAAATGATTCTAAATAAATAGTTCTAAAGTATGGTAATTTTAAATATTATCATTTTTCCATTGGGAAAACTTACCTTGTTTTAAAACTACATACTTCAATTTTTTTTTTAATAGTGACTAACGAATGTCTTTTTTCACTGGATTAATCTAATCAATTCCTGGTCAAAGAATAGAAGCACTATTCAATTTCTTAACAGGATAAAATTAGCAAAAGACAAAATAATCAGGAGTCAGATTTTTAAGTAAAAGAGATCTTTTCTTTAGTTGTTTCTATTCATTCAGGAAAAAAATATGGATTGAGTGTCTCCTCTACTAAGGCACAGCTATGGGCACTAGAGAAACGAGGATGAATAAGACAATCTTGGTTCCTGCTCTCAGTGGAGCTTACATTCCCTTTGGGAAGAAATCCAGAAACTTGCCAAGAAAATTAGTCACTGTTACAAGTGCTACGAAAGAACCAACAATTGGCTGAGAGGTATTATTTGGGAACAAGGAGAGGAGACCTTCTTTAGATTAAGGGAAGTTACCTCTAAGGAATGGAGGGGAGACACTTCCTTTGGATAAAGGGATGTCTAAGGAAGTTATCTTTAAAGAACAGGGAGAAGAGACCTCTTTCAGATAAAGCAGCAAAGGGATTTACCTCTAAGTAAATTGAGATGTACGGGATTAGAAGAAGGTCGCCAAGGAGTGTCTGTGTGTTGGGAGTGAGGGGCTAAGTGAGTGGGATGGAGAGGTGGATGGGAGGGCCCCAGGCAGAGGTACAAAGACTCAAGGCGGGAAAGAGCTTAGTCTCCAAGAGTTACAAGGAAAGAGGTGTGGCTAAAGGAGAGCAAGCTGGGAATGGCACAAGATAAAACTGCGGAGCTTGGCAAGAGCTAAATCACACAAGGTCCTTTAGCCAGGTAAAACTTTTGGATTTTATCATAAGGTCCACGTGAAGCTTCTGAATGTTTTTTAAAGCAAGGGAATGATCTAATAAAGAAAATGAAATGTGGCACCTCATGGGGAAAGTATTAAGGGGGAGGGGGGGCAAAAATGGAACAAGAAAAGCGAGAGACTTTGAGCACCTGAGGGAGGAGGTGACGGTAAACTAGGCTGGGAGGACAGATGGAGAAGGAGATGCACGGGCAGATTTGGGAAATATCTGGAGTAGAATGAACGGGAACAGCTGGAGGCTTGAATGTGGTAGAAAGGGAAGATTAGAATAAAGCACGCCACCTAGGTTTCTTTCTGGAGTGCAGGGATGGGAGAACCACTTACTGTGCTAGAAAAGCCCAGAGAGTAGGGAAGCAGAAGGCAGACTAAGTACTTACAGGAAAACCAAGAGTTCAGTTCCTAACATGTTAGGTCGAAACACCTGTGAGACACCTAATTGGTGGTCTGTTGCTCTGAGGAGAGTTCTGCCCTTAGAGATAACGTGTTGAGAATGTCAACTTGGAACGGATGGGTTCACACAGGGAGAGGCTTCAGAGAGAAGTGGAAAGAGAGGAAGCAACAACATTTAAGTCAGAGAAAGAGGATAGAGTAAAAGAGGCTGAGAAGAAGCTAACTGAAATATAGGAGAAGAAAACAGGATACAGATAGACAAAGAAGGCCCTCAATAAATGCTGTCACCATTATCATTTCATTTCCTTGTTAAACACTAAGCCACTTACATTCTTCTGGCAAAGAAAATACTCATAATTGCTTTTCACTTTTTTGTGAAGTTATGAACAAACCTACATCTTAAATATGGAATGCTTTCATTTTAACTTTTATTTATCAATTTCATTTCTTCTGGATGTATTTGCTAAATCATATTTAGACCAGTCAAAAGACGGCTGTATGAAATGCTGGAACCCCGTTTTCGTACACTTATCTTAAAACTCCATACTCAAGATAAAGACAAAACTCCCAACCAAACCACACCCTGTTTAATAAAGCTTTATGCAGTCATAGTTGGCATCAGTAAAACACCAATGCTGGCTCTTTCTCCTCATAGCCAACTTAGTTTTCATTCAGCAAGAAATATTATAAAGCTGACTAAGATAGCCCTCAGCCCCCATGAATAAGAGAGCAGCTAAGTATCATTATGCCCTCCTTTTCTACAGCAGAGCTGGTTAACAGCTAAATTATACACACACACACATATATGAAATTTACCTTTTTCAACAGGTCAAAAATTTGGCCACAAAATCACAAAACTGCCCCTCCCCATCTGGATTAAATGATGTTTTAGTACATGATAGGCAAAAAAAAATATTTCAGATAAGTATACTTTTCAGGTCTACATCTGAAGAGGCATAGGCTCATTCCTGCAATAGCCCTAATAAGGGTAATACGAGCACAGGTATGTGTATGATTTTCATATTGTGGATAATGGCCAGTTCCAGGAGATCAGGACAGGAGCTGATTCTCAGAATTTGCCTAGAAAACTACAAGCAAACTCATTTCTGGACTGTCCTCACATGGCACACTACAGAATCTTTAATACTTTTTTATCAAAGCACTTCTTTCTACCTTATGATAAACTGCTTCCTTGAATGGAGGGAACCCTCAGTCATCTTTTTGCTGCCACATAACAAGCACTCAAGAAAAGCTTTTTAAATTGACAACTGAGTAGCAAGTAAATTTGATAGTTATAATTCTCAATCAGAACAGCCATACATAAAAAGCCATCTCCACTATCACCAACCCCTGTAGAATGCAGAAATCATCCTCTAATAAACATCTGATTATTTAAATTATCCTTAAAATAATTTCTTTCTGTAACGTTTCTCTTCTTAATTTTGGATTTCAGATACTTTCTTTACTTGGTACTCAAGACAGAGAGGGCTGGAAAGTTATTAGGGGACACAGACTTCAGCAAAGACAGAAAAAAGGGCGTCGAGGAGAGTTCTGAATGGAAACTGCACTCACTATTGGCAGCACAGAGCTCTAGTTCCTTGGATAGGATCAGGAACAAGACTGCTGCTTTTCATCAGACCATTTGCACATTATAGGCATGAAATGATGGTAATTAGATGTACTAATATGGGTGTTCATCAAGTTTTCCTAAGCATACCTTCATGTGCAGTCTTGCACATTGGTGAAATGCCACAGAAATGGTAGAATAATATAAAAGGAATGTGTGAGCATTCTCAGTTTCTAAGTGCTAGGTTAATGAGGGGAAAAAGCTGAGAAATAAAGTTCTTTGTGCAAAGTGTCAACATGATATTTAAGCTCCTTTTAAGAGTGTTATAGAAAGTTTTAAAAGAGAAAAATGGAGAGATAAAGACAGTAAGACTGCCTTAGACAAATGTTAAGTCCTAAGAGGGAGGTGTGGAGAGAAAAATTAAGTATTTGTAGAGATTAAAGGGTACCGAATGGTGAAAGATGCTATATGAGAAAATTAAGGACTATAAAAGCAACACATATTACAGAAAACAAAAGCCTGTTAATGTGTCGGGAGGGTGAATTTTATGTCTTGTGTCTTTCTGCCACAATAACAAAAAACAGCCTGTTAATGAAACGCCTTACAAAAATATTAAATCATTACGACTTGAAGTTCATCTAGGAATGTCTAATGAATGTCTACAACAGCTTAATTAAAGTAAAAGAAGTGACAGACCAGAAAAAATTTCGCAATATAAGCAGCATTGTCTAATGGGCAGTTTGGGGCTAAAGGTTCCAGTCACCATATAAATCAACTGAGAAAGTCACTTTAAATCTCTGAGCCTCAGTTTCCTGTTCTATTGAATGGAAATAACAATGCCCACTATAATTACTTAAAAAAGAAAATTTCTGAATGTGGATAGTTTAGATAAAAGTAAACTTAGAAAATGTGAACGCATCATAAAAATACAAGATGATGACAGCAGAACTAAAAACAATAAAATACTCCTTAATGAAGTAGGAATAAAAGTTAAAATCTGTTTTCAAGGGCCATTAATTAACCCAAACGCAAGCTCTCAAGAGAGAAAAAAAAAAAAAAAGGATAGGTAATAGTTGGCTTGCAACATTTCCTGACAATGGTGGAGAGTTGGGGAAGATACACAGAGTTAGCTGAGGCTGACAGAGATTTCTCTGGTAAGCAGCAAAAATCTGAAGCTGAGCAACTTAGTTTCATATGCTTGCAACTTCTTCCTGACAGAATCCATCTCCCTTCCAAAAAGTTTGCCCAAGAACAGTATCAGGATCCCCATCCTCACCATTCTTTTTATTATTTATTTATTTATTTTTGCGGTACTAGGGCCTCTCACTGCTGTGGCCTCTCCCGTTGCGGAGCACAGGCTCCAGACGCGCAGGCTCAGCGGCCATGGCTCACGGGCCCAGCCACTCCGCGGCATGTGGGATCTTCCCGGACCGGGGCACGAACCCGTGTCCCCTGCATCGGCAGGCGGACTCTCAACCACTGTGCCACCAGGGAAGCCCTTCACCATTCTTTTTAAATGACTCGAATCATTTTCATTAAATGACTTTAAAATTAAGGTTTACATATATGAGCAAGCCATTAATATCATGCCAAGAAATTCTGAAAGATAAAGAGTAGCAATGTGTGTTTGGGGGAAGAGGGGGAAGAGAATAAGAAAGAGGGAGGGAGGGAAAGTGGGGGAGAAAGGAGAGAGGGAGGGACAGAACGATGGAGGGAGGAGAGGTAGCGGAGCAAGGGCAAGGGAGGGAGAAGGAGAGAAGAAAGGGGAGGTAGTAACGGAGAGGGGGAGGAAGGGGAAGAGGATGGGAGAGACAAGAGGATTCAAGAAGCCAACCAGGAGGATGCCCTTCGGATGCACTTTCAATCCAAAGTGTACTTTAAGGGCAGCTGCTTCAGGGAACATGACCTTGACTACCAAGGAGAGACAACCAGCCAAACAATGACAAGTACATTTTTTAAACTCTCCAAATGAACTAAGTTATTTGGCTGCTTTCAGCACTGACTTTTCCAAGATAAAGCATGGTTAATATATTTTGGCTGACTCTGGTTGACCAGTGAGGCTTCACCAAAAGGAACTTCTGAAAAATTATCATATACGTATATATAAAGAAACGTGTTACTGAATGTTACTTAAGAGCTATAATTCCAGTCTCATTTACCTTTCACTAAAAAAAAAAAAAGCTACAGTCAACATTTATGTGATGTAAAACAGATGCATTAACTATAAATCCTATACATTTTCCCTTCTCTTCTATAATATCCTATAAACCTTGGGCCTTAAGCAGGAGAAATCAACATAGGATTTGCCTTCTAAGTATATAATGATGATAGAATCTATGCACATATATTATTTATGATAAGAAAAAAGAACCAGGGGCTTCCCTGGTGGTGCAGTGGTTAAGAATCCGCATCCCAATGCAGGGGACACAGGTTCGAGCCCTGGTCCCTGGTCCGGGAAGAACCCACATGCCACGGAGCAACTAAGCCTGTGTGCCACAACTACTGAGCCTGCGCTCTAGAGCCTGCAAGCCACAACTACTGAGCCCACGAGCCACAACTACTGAAGCCCGTGCGCCTTGACCCTGTGCTCCACAACAAGAGAAGCCACCACAGTGAGAAGCCCGGCACCGCAACTAAGAGAAGCCCCCGCTCTCCACAACTTGAGAAAGCCCGCGCGTAGCAAAGAAGACCCAACGCAGGCAAAAATAAATAAATAAATTTTTTAAAAAAAGAAAGAAGAACCAATATAGCCAGAGCCACAGTAAAATAAGCTGGTGTCGCTTTGTAAAGGGTTGTGAAGATGGTTACAAAGGTGAAGAGAGAAACGGGACATAAGCTTTTAAAAGTAGATGCAGACTGGGACAGACTGAAAGGGGCCTTCATTCAGTTTAAGCAGTTTGGACTTTATCTCTGGACATGAGAACATTTTCGAGGAAATTTTAGCAGCAGAATACCAGGATCAAAAGATGCTTCAGAAAGATAAAACTATTAGAAACATGTAAGACGTTTTGCAGGTCTGAGAGCTAAATGATGGGCAGAGGGGTGATGACCTGAGTGCCACAGACCACGCTTGTAACGACTGGCCAAACTACAAGTGGAAAGCAGAGGTGGATGCAAGAAACATTAACAAGGGCTTCCCTGGCGGCACAGTGGTTAAGAATTTGCCTGCCAGTGCAGGGGACACAGGTTCGAGCCCTGGTCCGGAAGATCCCACATGCCGCAGATCAACTAAGCCCGTGCGCCACAACTACTGAGCCTGCCCTCTAGAGCCCACGAGCCACAACTACTGAAGCCTGCAATGAGAAGCCCGCGCACCGCAAGGAAGAGTAGCCCCCGCTCGCTGCAACTAGAGAAAGCCGCACCCAGCAACAAAGCCCCAATGCAGCCAAAAATAAATAATAAATAAATTAATAATAATAAAAAAAAGAAACATTAACAAGGAAGAATTTCTAGGATCTTCTGCCTGGTGACTAATCACTGACTAATATTAGGGGTGTCCAGTAGGAGAGACAAAGAAAAATAGAAAATGAGAGGGAGGAATATGAAATTATTTGCAGGGCGACAGAGAAAATGATGGTGCCATTAATAGAAACAGAGGTACAACTGACATCACTTGGTGAAAAAGAGTTCATTTTTTGTAAAATTCTTTCTACTCAAGAAGAAATGATCCACAGGCTGTTGAATATAAAGTTAGAGCTCTGCTTTTAGATCGAAGATGAAGCCAGGGCAGCAGTATGGTTTTAAAAGCTCTCCAAGTGTTGCAAATAGGAAGTTAGGATTGAGAACCATTGTATGTTCTGTGGGACCTTCTGCGACCAGGGCACACTCACCCACACCTTGTCTTTGGGGTCATAGGACATGAAGTAACTGTAAATAAGGCTCCAACAGTGTTTAACAGGGGAAAAAGCAAGTCTTGTAATCCGGTGTTGCTCACTATAGCATTATTTTAAAATAAATATATATGTAAAACGAGAACTGTATAACATATCTTAAAAGTAAGAAAATTATTCATTTTCTTCTTAAAATTTTAAAATTTGAATACAAAAAATTAAACGTAATTTGAATTTCATTTCCTCTGCGTTTTGTTCCCATCTTTTCCCTTACCCCACACCATCCCACTCAAACAGCTAAAGGCTGCAAACTCTTCCAGCTTCAGTTTCCTGTTCTGTAAGAGTGAATTTATCTGCTTCCCTATTTCCCCTGGTGGTCTATGGTGTAGAGTAAAATGAGATATCACAAGTAAAAGTGCTTTGTAAATTATAAAATAGGTCAAGCAATGTAAGATATCATTATTATAACTAAGCCTAGGGTGTAATTTTTAATTTCTCCAATTATTCTCCACAAGAAAAACATGCCTTTACTTCTTGGCCTGTATACAGTATTTAAATTTTACTTTAAGTTTGGCAATATAGTCACCATAAATTAATTCATACAGGAAAAATAATAGGAAGTGCTAATGTTTTATTTTTCACAATTTTTTTCCTTTTTTAAGTATAGCTAATTTACAGTGTTGTGTTAGTTTCTGGTGTACAGCAAAGTGATTCAGTTATACACACATATTCATATAATATATATGTTCTTTTTCATATTCTTTTCCATTATAGTTTATTACAGGATATTGAATATAGTTTCCTGTGCTATACAGTAAATCCTTGTTGTTTATTTATTTTATATATAGTAGTTTGTATCTTCTAATCTCCAAATCCTAATTTATCCTCCCCCACCTTTCCTCTTTGGTAACCATAAGTTTGTTTTCTATATTTTTCAAATCATAATTTTTGTGACTTTTCACTTCAAACCTAAGACTCATTCCTGGAGGAATTTTATTGTGGAGTCACCTTAATGTTTTTGCTTAGTACTTTCTTTTTCCTTCTTTTTAATTAACATTGATTCATTAGTTTTCACAACAATATGGAGATAATTCAATAACAATTTTCTGTAACAAGAAACAAGAAAAATGAGACAGAAAACAGTTCTATAGCTTGCCAGAGGTATTTAGACACCTATAGAAACCGGAAGCAGCAGGAGACCTCATTACCCTTGCTTCCTCATTAATACTAGCACTCTTCCTTCAGAAGAAAGGAAACTTTAATTAGCACTTTTCTATTATGTGAATTTTTTTTCCCTTTAGAAGTTTATTATCACACCAAATAACAACAATAAATGCAGCTGGTAATATTGTAAATGGCATCCTCATGCACCCTGGATTCCAATGCGTGTTAACTTTAAAAGTACCCTTTTACAAAATTAAGCATAAGTTTGCATTAATCTTTGTTAAACCTGAAAAGCTCAGAAGTAGAAACCTTTGTTTACATATATTTTGGGGTTTTTTAATCTCAAAGTTGATTTATATTTTTTATCTTAGGCTATACCTAGACCTCACTAGTCTATCAGTAACAAAGTCACTGAAGAAAGTTTCAAAATGTTATATGAAACCAAACCAAGTTCAATTTTACCTTACCATTAAAGGCCCACGTGGGAGGTCATGTAAACAAACCTGTGAGGTCATAGTATATTCAACAACTACAATGACTAATCACAAATTAGCCATCCAGCCTCGCAACCAAAAATAGGAAATATGCTAACAGTTCAGTATTACTGCATTTTCCATAGTAAAAACACTTAAAGTTTATCATTTTGTCATGTGTCTTTACACGACAGAACTCAGAGGGTTGCCACCGAATCAAGAGCAACATTTGCAAACCACTCCATCAATTTGTAAGTATTTAAGTGCTAACTCTGGCTACTCTAAGTACCAACTCTTGACAAAAGACAATATATATTTTCAAAATTATTAGAATTTCTGTAGAAATTAAATCCAAAACAGCACCCTTGGAAGCAACTAAAATCCTCTGCACTATAAAAGCATACATCCTGACGAATGTTGTAAGAGTCATGGAAAAATATTTAGATCATCCTCAAATTAGGCATGTAGGAATAGGAAAAATAGTACTAAAAAGTAATGACCATTACAATTATCCTCCCTCTCCCCCCAAAAAAACCATACTTTAAAGTATAGAAAAAAATTAAGAACAAAAATACGTTGTTACAATTTCTAAGAGCTTAGAAAGAACTCTAAGAACAGTTCTCCCTCTTGGAAACAAGATTTAAACATCAGAAGACATCCAGGGAACACATTAAATCAGTATTTCTAACGCTAAAAAAGGGGGTGGTGTGGTGAGAATGACGTCAGCGTTCGGTAAGGTCAGAGACAACTTTTAATCCAATAATGACAATAACTCTGTTCCAAATCCTGTGCAACGCGAAACGCTGGCAATTTGAAACATAACTGAATTCTTAAATACTACAGTATTCAAATGACCTTTAGTGAGTGAAAACTCAGCAAACATGCTTGTTCTTTCTGAACAATGACCTAAATAATGAATCACTATAAAAAGAACAGATGACACATCCAATTCATCTGTTCACCCTCAAATGTGCAAAGGTTTGACAGTCTCAGAGATAAGACACAATGAATTTACTACGACAGAATGGTCATTTTAGTCATCAGAATGTCTGGAAAAGGAGATGAGGAGAAACAGAATCAGACCGAGAGGAGTAAAGAATTGGGAAGGGCTTGTTTAGGAAGAGCGAAAAACACGGGTGTTTAAGTCTGTGAAGCCAAAAAACAAAAAGACTCCAGGGAAGGCTAACTAGTACGGGAGAAAAAGAAGTTCGGAAATTAAATTGACCAAGTCCCGGACACCGGCAAAGGCGGCGCGGTGTCCAGCCATACCAGCCTTTGTTGATTTCCGACTTTCCCCTAATTTCAAGCACAGGTCTGCTTCAAAGCGCTCCCTCTGAGGAGAGGAGAAGGGGGAACTGGGTGGTGGGAGGTGCGCGGGTTCACCTCCCCCAAGCATTGCATCCACCCAGAACCTAAATCGCCCAGTGGGGGGAGGGAGGGTTAGAGGAAACGGATAGAAAGGCGCCGGGATCTCTTGCAGAGATCTCTCCCTGTGGGAAATCGCAGGGTGGGTGCGCGCGATGGGGGAGGGGGCCGACTCCCCTTCCAAGTGCGGCCACTTACGAAGACGCGCTGGGTACGAAGAAATCGACCGCGAAGCCGAAGTAACTTCCCTCGGGGCCAGAGTACTCCGCAGGACTGTCCACATCTAGATTGAAGGCGCCGCAAAGAGGCAGCAGGAATCCGGGGAGAAGGAGAAGGAGGCGGCGGGGGCGAAGGCGCAGCCGCCGCCGCGGCAGGGAAGCCATCGCCGAAGTGCGCGCGGGGCGCCGAGCCCGGAGACGCGGCCACCCCGCCCGGAGCGCACGGTGCCCGCGGCCCGCCGCCTGCGCGCGCCGAAACTTGCCAGCTGCTCGCTTCCCGGCGAGTCCCGGACAGCGCCGGGGGAAGCAGGAGGGCTGAGCTCCCGAGCGGCCGCCCGGGAAGTGGGGCGCAGGGCGCGCGGGGCGGGGATAGCAGCGCGGGCGGCCCCTCGCCTCCCTCTCGCTCAGCCGCTCACCGCCGCGCCTCGGGCTCGGGACTGCTGGTCTGGGCGCCGCACCCCCAGCCAGAGCGCTGCCGCGGCCAGTGGGAGGAGGCAGAGCAGGAGGAGGAACCGCCCCGGAGGCTGAGCCAACGCGCAGGAGGAAGTGGGGGAAGAGAGTCGGCCTCGGCCTGGGACAAGTCGAGCGCACTTCCGCGCGCGCTGTCGTCTCCTGTCCCGAGAACAGAGCTCCTGTACCGAGGCCCCAGACGCTCAGAGCCCTCTGGGAGCACTCCTGGACTAGGGCCTCAGACCCAGGACCGGGAGGAGGGAGGTGGCGGGGTGGGGGGAGATGCTTAAGCGTCCCAACCCGCCCGCGTCCAACAGAGCGCCAAGGGCACCCGAATGCCGCCGGCAACTCCTGTGCGACTTTTATTTAAAAGTGAGGAAAGCTTTATCCGTTTCTCGTGTTTCTGCTACTTAAAAGCCTCGCAGGCACTCACAACCGAAACTCTATAATTATGGTCGTTTTCCTCCCCACTCGAGCCCACACGCAAACACTGAACTTAATTATAAACTTTCAGAATGCTAGCACAGCCTCTTCCAGGCAAGTTGTATTAAAGCTGAACTTCAGCCGTCCACGAAAGGATGGGCAAGGCAAAGAATCAGCAGAAATCGTTTTAAATCACATCAGATTAGTCGAAACCTTATTCCTAGTTTATTAGGGGAAGTCGCATGATTCGGATAACTAACTGGTTGATTTAGGACATTTGGGTAGAAATACGATTTTAGAGTTGGAAGAAGGAATATGCACCTTGGGGTCCCTTGGGGCTTGCTTGCTGCTGGTGTTTTCCATCCAGGCCCCCGCCAGCGGGACTGAGGAAGGAACCTTGACCTTCTCCTTTATATTCACAAGTCCTAGCACCTTGCCGGGCAGACAGTAAGCAATCATTAAAATGTTGAATGAATGAATGAATGGAGATGAAATGATGAGTAAACTTTGCCCAGAGAAGTGACTTCCCCATATTCTGTATCACGTGCTAAAGAATTTGGTGAACAGTATAAATAGCACTTTTTGGATCTTAAAAACTTACAAGTATTAGAACAGTAATTTCGAATGTAACTATTAACACTCAATTACAATGCACATTAATTGAGTTTAATCCTGTGAAGGGATATGTATGTAAATTGAAGTCTCTAATTTGAATATATAGTACTTCATTGCATCATATATTTTGACTTTTAAATGTGACTAAAAGATATGCAGCAAAACCTCAGGCATGTTTTACAAGATATGGTCCAGCACTTGCCTAAAGGAAATTACCATGTGAGACAGGCAATCCTACACAAATACTTACACATAAATACAAATGTACCTTTCTCCTCACCATGTTCTGTGGTACACAGAGAGGCCACAGGTATGTACACACAAACCCAAAGGGTCATTTATGCCTTAAAAGCCTGAGAACCAATCCCCTTGGAAATCCACCCAGATAGGGAGGGCAGAAGAGTGTTTGAACGCTGACTGGACCCAGTAAGCTCTCTCACTCCTCAACATCTGATCCAGGACAGAGGTCCAACAGACCAGAGGTGTGGAGGGAAGAAATGAGAAAACCAGGAAAAGGAAAAAGCCAAAGCCATGGCAACATGCATGTGCCCCCTGAAACTTGAGTGAATGAGGACCACATTTCTATGAGGAGACTGTGAACCAGGATAAGCCAGTATCTTAAGGCACCCAGGGTTGTAAATGCAGGCATTTTTGTAACAGAGTAGTCAGGCTTGAGCGGTCATCTATCCAGCACCTTGCAAATTGAGGGAGTTTATTACAGTACATATCAATTCAGCCAGCGCTTATTCAGAATCCACAATGTGCTGGGTACTGTATGTATAGGAGAGGGAAAGAGTGTATTTTATGCTACAGATGAAAACCTATGCCCCTCCCCCATTCCCATGGCACTCTTTAAACTACATTATAACAATTTTCCAATTTAAGACAACTATATAATATATTGACATTAAGTATAATCACTTTTTTACAGAGAAAATAAAATAGTAAATAGTAAAAGGATTTTGACTTTGAATTTTACCCCCTACTGCTTTATCCTATGATTAAAATCTTGATTCTACTGATTTCTATAAATTCAAATGCCTGAGTTCAATTAGTTTTGTGACCCTAGGCAAATGACTCCAATCATTATGTGCCTCAGTTTTCTTATCAAAGGAGCTCAGTCCAGTTACCATAAAATAATTTAAGAGGAATTTCAAATTTTTATTTTTCAGCTGACATCAAGGAGGATTCAGTTCATAATCCACAGAAACCCTTTTGAAATCCCCTTTTTCCACTCTCCATTTCTCTACAGCCCTTAATCCACTAAACCCAACAGACCCTACAGTGTTTGTTGCATTGCTTTTTTGTCCAACTCTCGCTTGCCTCTCCTCTCCCAGCTATTTATTAGGGAGATTTACTTGGCCACATCACCCCCAGTACTGCCTTTCTTTTTTATATTTATTTTTATTGAGATAACATTGGTTTATTACATTATATAACTTTCATGGGTACAGCATTATATTTCTACTTCTATGTACCCTACAGAGAGCTGCCTTTTCCTCTCTGTATCACAAAAGATCCCCGCCAGCCCTTGGGTGTGTGGAAGAGAAGAGAAGGAAGGCAGAAAACTTGTCTCCTTTCTGGGCTTTGTTTCCTAATCTGCTCCTTCAATGTTAGGGTTGTCCTGGTGTCTGTGTTTGATTCACTGCATTTCTCATCCGACACATCCCCAGCATGATCTTACTCACAGTCATGCCCTTACCACTCCCCACCTCACAAAGTACTTTTAGCCATATTAAATCAATTACATATTAAATTAATTATTTACGGTGTCCCCAGAATGCCATCTTTGTTCACAGGTCTCTATCTTCCTAGAAAACATTAGCCCTCCTCCTCAATCAGCCTTCATCCTTCTGCCACATACAAACCTACACAATGCCCTCTACCTGGCTATTTCTTACCCTCCTTTCAAGATGTGTATCAGGCATCATCATGTCCTCTAGGAAGCCTTCTATCAGGAACCATGCCTTTTGCTTTTGTATCCTCTGAGCTCAACACTGAGCACAGCAATGGAATTAATTCCATTGTTCAGAGACAATAATAACTAACATTTTTATTAAGTATATTCATTATGTACTGGGAACTGTGCTAAGTATTTTGTGTATATATTAAGTCATTTGTTAGGTAGTTTCTATTAATATGCTCAATTTAAAGACGAAGAAACTGATTCTCTACTAGATCGAATAATTTTTCCAAGGTCACAAAGGTAGTGTGGCAGAGGCAGATTTGGAATGCATGATGGTCAGACTCCAAGCTCACACCCATTAGCACTAAGTTGCCTCTTACGGTATAAAGATACATAATATAACAATACAAGGATAACAAAGATAAAAGAGTAATATATTCAAAGTGATCTGAAAGTTTACTTAAATTATCTTTACCCTTAATCCATGCTGTAGCATGTTTACCAATAAAATATTTTAATCAAACTTTATTATTGGTTGTATTCATCACTAACTTAGCAAGGTTTGTCTAAGAAGAAATTATAAAAGAGTAACTGAACAATGGTAGTAAAGACTAGAAATCGTCTTAACCTACTAAAGTTTTATTATGAAGAAAATAGTTGTAAGTGAATTTTTTGTGATGTTAATATGAAAGAGAAGAGACAATTTCGTATGTATATTCCATCTTCTAATCTCTTCACATCTTCTGACCTCCATATCTTTGTGGTCAAGGAAGGGCACTGGTGATGATCTCCAAGGTCCTCCCCACCCCTGAGAACCTGGGGCCTCAGTGACCTCCCCAGAGTAACTAGGGTGGTTGTTGACAGCCCCCATGGAACAAAGTCATCTGGTCTCATTCATATCTCCTTCCCCCACACTAGGCAGAATAATGATGTCCACTAAGGAGAAATTGGCTCACATCCATGAATATCAAGGAGGAGAATTGTTTTTCATCCTCATCTATAAGTAATATATTTATATTTTCATAACAGTAGGAAATCAATTATTTGTGGCATTTAGAACACTTTTTCCACGTACTAGGAAAAGTTAGTTACAAACTTGAGAAGTCTGAGATAAATGCTGGGAAAAATGTGGAAATATCTTCATTCCCTTGTTTAAAGAACAAGACATGGATAACTAATCTTTCAAAGTTTCAAAAACAAAAATGCAGCTCTTCTCTAAACTCTTTTGTTTTTAATGGATTTAACTTAAATGGACTATTGCTTAATAGAAATATTTACTATCCAGGAAACTTCTTTGGATTTTTCCCACTCAGCACTGAGTATGTTGGTAAGCCAAAGAAAACATGTATTGTCAAAAGATTAAGATCTGGCCTGATTAATAGGTAACATTTCACCATCTATATATTTCTTTTCTCTCCAACATGCATTTAGTTTATTCATCTCATACAATCTGGTTTTTAAATTTTCATCTTTTCTCTTTAATATCATGGGACTTAAAGGTCAAACTGAAAAGACCATATTGATTACTTTTGTATAAAAATCCTAAGAATGTACATGTATGAATGCCAAAATTGAAAATAATGACATCACTACATAATCTCAAGTGTGAAGAGAAAGTTAGTGAATGGATTAAGAAACTATACATAAAACATATGGTTTCTATTAGATTCAAACTTAGATTTAAAATATCCAGCATATTTCCTCCTGAAAATGCATATTTATTGAGCATCTTTTTCCTGGTTCTATTGCCTTAAGAGTCCTTTCTCAAACAACTTTCAGGGTTTGAATAACCTATGATAGAAGATATCCTAGAAAGTTGAGATTCAAAGCACCAAAATCGAAATCACAAAACAGGTAACTTTCATGCCTGTGAACAGAACAAGCTCTTGTTCTGTGCCTGAAGGGAGCAGAGCACTTTGGGCAGGAAGCTTCAGTACCAGTACGGTCGGTAAGCACCCGTGCAGATCTCCTCCAGTCTTATAAATATGCCGCACTCACCCCTTCCTCTGTGCCTCTGTTCCTGAGGTTCTTTTTTCCTCACCCTGGAATATCATTCTTTCACCTGCTCTCCTATCGCAATTCCACCCAAACTTCAGCATTCAGCGCAAGACTTCTCCAGGGAGATTTACATGGCTTCATTGTCTCCCTTTTCTTTAAAATGGCTTGTATTTCCAAGTCTAATCCACTCACAACTTAGCATTTAATTATTCCTGTGTTAATTTCCTGGTGTTTTTGACAGTATTTGAATATAATTCTATTTAATATTAATTCTTGATATATTCAGGTATCTTAGATTCTTCCTAGTGAAATTATCAGTTCCTTAAAAATAGCTATGTTTTCATAATTTATATATTCTTCCATAACATTGAATACAGTGCTGAATTTATATTTCAAAAAAATCACAAAGAACCTGTTGATGAATTTTGTCTGTAAATTCCATGGGAGAAGCGGACATGTTGATCTTTTCCCCCCAGCTTTATTGAGGTATACTTGACAAATAAAATTGCAATGACTGTGTTGATCTTACCCATCATTAAATGCCCAGTGCCCAGCACAGTTCTTTTTGAATAGCAAGAAACCAAGAAGTATTTGTTGAAGGATAAATGAATGAAAGTGTGAGTAAAAAAGGAATTGTGACCTTAAATTGAACACACGAAGGTAACAAGTCAATAAATAGTCTTGCATAAATGAATGAATGATGTACTTTTCAAGAAGTAGGAAAGTCCAAGGATATCTAATAGATTCATTTTATAAGTAGCAAGGAAATGGGATTAAGCTACTAACTTCATCTAGAAGAGTAGCTGTTTTCCATTCCTTGTTGCAATTTGGGATTAGGATATGGAGCTTATGAAGGATATAAAAATTAATCATGAATAGCAAGAAACATCCTGTGCACTCTTGGGGTTCTCTGCATCTCTTTGTGAAAAACCACTTTACTTTCATGATAGGCATTCTTTACTCCAAGGACACGCCTGATGGTTTTCAGAATTTCCCTTCAAATGATCAACATGTAAAAATGTAAAAGGAAGATCATGCATATTATTCCATTTAAACTAATTAAATATTACAGACTCCTCTTACATTATAACTGCTTAAGGGGATTTAATTTTTTTTTAAAGGCTTAAAGTGTTGATGTGTACTCTGATGTGTGCTAAGAAATAGATCACACTTCTCAGTACAGCACATATAATACAAGAAAAAAAATCCATGTGTGGAAGAGGGTAATGCTGTCTGCTACTCTTCAATCATTGGAAAGTCAAATTAGAGGCTTAGATATAGAGAGCAAAGTGTTTGTAGTATATTCAGAATTAGCAAACATATTTTTTAAAAATAATACATAAAAACCATAGAATTTTTTATAAATCACTGTTTTTTTTAATGCCATGAGTCATAGAAGGAATCGTGGTGTAAGTTTAAATGTTTTTGGCCCTTGATAGATGATTGCTAATGCTTTCCTCCTACTAATCATTTAGTATAAATGTAGCCTTACTTTTACTGGAGATTATAAACCAAAACCTCTAATTCCTTTTTTTTTTTTTTTTTTGGGCTGTGCCATGCAGCTTGTGGGATCATGGTTCCCCGACCAGGGATTGAATCCGGGCCCGCCGGGGAATTCCCAAAACCCCTAATTCTTTTTTCCATCAGATTTATAATAAATTTAAACACTCATAATCAGAAGATCTTTAAAAAATAAACTCTACAGAGTCATGCATATGTTTATTTCTTGGAAAAAATGGCAAGAAGATGTGTCATTAATGACAAAACACAGTATTTGTATAATATGTATGTATAGGTCCTGAAATTCTTTTCCTTAGATACATGATTTAATCCTACTATTGTTTAGTAATGTCATCTAAATGATTGTTATTTTCTTGTTAAACATTATCTCCAAAAGAACGAAAAAAAAATCATCTCCATGTCACTAAAAGACATAGCTAGACATATGTCTACATAACACAATTTTGCAGAAGACACTTCAATATCAAAAACATAAGAAGGTAATCCTACAATAGCATTTTTTGTTTTTAACTTTTTAATGTTTTTTTTTTTGGCCACACCACACAGCTTGTGGGATCTTAGTTCCCTGACCAGGGATCGAACCCGGACCCACGGCAGTGAAAGCACCAAGTCTTAACCACTGGACTGCAGGGAACTCCCACTACAATAGCATTTTATATTAGTGAATAATATTAAAATTATGTAACAGTATACACTACATTAGTATGCACTTTTTCATGTTCTATTATATAAACAGCTGTGAAAATCTGATTTTTAACACAAATAAAACATAAATTCATTCACATGACTATTGAATTTTCTTTCCACTTTCAGAAACATTCCACTTAACTAGTCTTATTAAAGACTAGTGAATCATTCATTTATTCATCAAATATTTATTATTAAGTGCCCTCTATATGCCCAACACTGCAATTGGAGCTTGAATTACCAAAACAAAACAGACATGAACCCCCCTGCCAGGAACCTACAGTTTAATTAGGCAAATACTCAAGTAAATAAAATTAGCTAACAATTAAGGGACATATTTCACAACTTGCCAAGTGCTGTATTAAAATGTTTTATATGGATTACACCTCTTCATAACAATACGATTACTGCATGTGGGTAATTTTAGCCCATTTTACAGAGGAAAACAAGTGTAGCGATGTTAAAGTATGTTTCCCTTCAGGAGGTGGAGCCTAATACCCCATCCTTGAGTGTGGTCTGAATCTTGTGAATTGTTTTCAATGAATAGGATTAAAAAAAAAAGTGACCATGCAACTTTGTTGACTAGGTCATAAAGGGTGTCCTTTTGCTCTTTCAGATGGGAAGCCAGATGCCTTGTGGTGGGAACTTACAAGTTGCCCTATGGAGAAGACCACATGGTGAGAACCTGAGGCCTCTTCCCAACAGCCATGCGAGTGAGTGACCTTCAAAGTGGCTGCTTCTTCCCAGTCAAGTCCTTCAGATGCTAGCAGCCCCTGCCAACATCTAACCTGAAGAGAGACGCTGAGCCAGAAACTATCCATCTAAGCTGTGGTATAATTACTAACCCACAGAAACTGTGAGATAATAAATATTTGCTGCTTTGAGCCAATACATTTGTTACTCAGCAATAGATAACTAAGACACAGAGTTTAGAGGAGTTATGTAATTTGCTAAGGTCACAGAGCTAGGAAGTGTTAGAGGTGTTTCAGCCAGTAAGTTATAGCTAAAGTAATCATATAATTTATTGTCCAACAGGGACACTTTTTAGAGAGTAATGGGGATAGTGATAATAACTATAGTGGTTCAACAGCTAGGCACCAGAACTATCTAGGGCAAACTGGGACACAGGATCAGTCTAGTCACAGTCTATGCTCTTTACTGCAACACAACTGTCTCCTATATAAATAATTGGATAAAGTGTGACCTATCCAACAATGGAAGTATAGCACAGGGAAGGGATAAACCACCTGCTCCAGCAGAGACCACTATCTACCTACCAAATATTCATTGTCCCCTTTGGTAATACTCCTATGTTGTGTGATGGCAATAATGTGTCTAACTGGGAAAAACAAAGACAAAAAAACCTGCATTTCCCACCTCCCTTATAGATGGCCAAAAGATGTCAGTAGAAGTTGTCATGTGGGGCTACTAGGAAACCTCTTACAAGAGGGCTAGCTTAACTATCAGGAGCCCTTTTTCCTCTACAGTTTCTTTACAGCTGATGCCTGGGACATGGGTGTGCTGGTTGGAGCTGCAGCAGCCTCACTGCAAACAAGAGGAGGTATATTTGGTAATGAAGGTCATGATTTAAGAATTACAGCAGAAAGTCTGGGTTTCTGATAACCACAGACCCATCATTTCTGTCTTAGAGAGTAAACCTCTCTATTACGTGAGAGAAAAAATATGCCTCTATCTTTGTTTAAATAGATATTACAAGGGTTTTCAGTTATACTGTGATTAACCTAATCCTAACTGATATACCCACCTTAATTCCTCAAACAACAGATTTAAATTTTGAGTACCAAACATTTGGATTCTTACCCTATTTTGACAGAAATTGTTCTAGATATATTGACCACTCTTCCTACTTTTTAAAGTAACTAAAACAAAAGCATTGACAGCTTTCTTGATGATACAAGGTTATTATTATTTACAGAAAGCAGGGTTGGTTCACTTTTTTAGTGCCTCATAGAGTTTTGTATGCCCTGTGGAAGCTCGTTCAACTGTTGGTATTAATAAAACAAGTATGAATTAAGTTCTTGTGAGCAATACTCTTTTAGATAGGCTGGTGCCCTCACCTATTTTGTTCCTTTTAAATGAGTCATTTGAGGGTTTTTCTAAACTCTCCACTCATACTTCCTCTAAAAACTTGAAGACTAATTAAAGATTTCCACCTTTCAGTCATTACAGAAATGTGCCAGGGGATTTTCATGAAATGTTAAATATCTGGATTTAATAGGAAATGATTGCATTCAGAAAGGAGTTAGATGCAGAGCTCTTAATCACATAATTGTATTAGGTTTAGCTCATAGAAACATAAAAGAATTAAATAAAAGCTTTGGTACATGTTCAGCATTTTTGTGAAGCATAAAGGCATTTCCGTAGTTAGTTTTTCTTTTGAGTTTCGAAAAAATAAACTACTATTATGGAGATAGTTACAACAATGCTACTCTTTAAGCAGAAATGAGATTCTTTAAGAAACTGAGTTAACTTTTTTATTCTAAATATTTCAGGTTAGTTATTCTATTTCAGTTCAGAATATCCTTATCATTAACAAAAATTTTGAAGTTATTGTAATAAAATGCTTCCTATAGAGAATAAATATTTTCATACGTGTAAAATATCTAGGATAAATATATGGAAGAAAACTTCAAGGACAACCTAACAATTACGTCTGACCCAAAATGCAATAGTGAATGACATTCGTAAAAAGAATTTAAGCTAAGGCTGGATGATCATTTGATAGGGATATAATAGACCTTTCTGCAATTATGGAAATATTCGACCTTTCTGCAATTATGGAAATATTCTGTATCTCTACTGCCTCAAATACTTACATTAGCCACATGTGACTACTGAATGCTTGAAATGTGGCTAGTATGACTGAGAAGTTAAATTTCAAATTTTATTTAATTTTAATAGTCACATGTGGCTAATGGCTCCTGAATTGGATAGTATAGTTATAGATGGTATTCATGGAGGTGAAAGAATTGAATTTGATGGATTCTAAACTCCCTTCCAACTTTATATTGCCATAGCTGCAAAAATGAGTAGTTAAACTTTATTTCTTCTCAGTTTTCTTCTCCATTCTGCACTGAAATTTCCCTCTTTCTAATACCTGGAATTAACCAAGGCATTAATTTAGTCATTGCAGAACTACAGTGTGTCAAATGCAGTGAAAAAAAAAAACCTGGATCTGCTCTGGCATTAATATTTCCAACCTTTTTTTTTTTTTTTTTTGAGGTATGCAGGCGTCTCACTGCTGTGGCCTCTCCCGTTGCGGAGTACAGGCTCTGGACACGCAGGCTCAGCGGCCATGGCTCCCAGACCCAGCTGCTCCGCAGCAAGTGGGATCTTCCCAGACCGGGGCACGAACCCGCATCCCCTGGCAGACTCTCAACCACTGAGCCACCAGGGAAGCCCTCCAACCTTCTTGATTTTCCTCTTACTACCTTCAATAACCTTTCCCTTCTGGGACACCTCTCTCATCTTCAAATATGATGTCTAGGTAGCAGGCTGTGGAGACCATACCTAAATGCTGGAACTTCCAGATTCACCAGAGATCTCTCTGCTTGGATGGAGCAAAGCCACAGGAATTGATGGTGTCATGCAGGAGAAATAAGGGTTCTGAATCAGATTCAAGTCGATTTTAAAGTAAAATGATATTACTTGCACATGTGAGATGTGCATCTGGTGAGCTATAAGTAATTCCTACTATTGCCAGCCTCTTTCCCAATGTTTCTCAGGATTCTCAAAGGAGCTTCAGCCTATATGGAGTTCTCAGTCTCACTTGTACCTCAGTCCTGCATCTGGTCTGCTCATTCAACCCTGCATATACACGCAAACACGGAACACAGTCCCTTTTACATTGATTCCACAAAACAACCTAAATGCAAGGTAGTTACATGTAGCAGAATTCTGTAGAAAGTTGGAGGGTAATAGTGGAAGGGGCTGTGTTACAGGTGAACATTAAATAACCCTGTTCTTTAAAGACATCAGCATTCCTACTGTGGCTTCTTCCTACCTGTGGCCCTTTCTCAGATTCCCAACCTCCCATCATGTTCGCACCCACCTCCACCAGGTCCTCTTCTTTCTCTTCGCCTCATTCCCAAACCCCCATTTCTTCACTCTGGGTCAAGGCCATGTCTAAATCTCCCTCATTTTTTCATTCTGAGCAGTTCAGTCTTCTCTGTTTTGCCCTAATTTTTCAGATGTTTGGGACTTATATTGCCAGACTCAAAATTTCAAATAAAAAAGTAAGTATAAAAAACTTCTTACCCTAAAAAAGGATTCTACTTCCACATTTTGAAGTAAAATTTTCTCTTTTTCATATAACTACATATGCTATATAACTGTATATTACTATAAAGTAGTTTCAGAAAAGACTTGGCCATGGTCGTAAAATTAATAAAAGGTGTTACGGCGACTAGAAGACAAAACTCTTGAAGAGAATTTATCCTTCCATTAAATTATAGCCATAAACTATATGGGTTAAATAAGATTTTATAAACATGTATGAGAATCTCACAACCACTTACAATGTGGTCTCCAATTGGAAAAGTTCATGAGCACTAGAAAATGGCATGGCAGACGCAGACATCTGGGGGGGGGAATCATATAAAAATGAAAACTGTACAGATTTTAAAAGTGATTGAAAATAGCTTCATATATATATATATACATACATACACATATATAGAGAGAGGGAGAGAGAGAGAGACCGACCATACTTATGCTATTTCCCATGGGTACATTAATTAAGAATTCAAGATATATGTATATGTATAACTGATGCACTTTGCCATATGCCTGAAACTAACACAACATTGTAAATCAACTATACTCCAATAAAAATTAAAAAAAAAAAAGAATTCAGTTACACTGTGAGGATCCAATGTTACACCAAGGAAA
Source organism: Stenella coeruleoalba (assembly GCF_951394435.1). Classification (NCBI taxonomy): domain Eukaryota; kingdom Metazoa; phylum Chordata; class Mammalia; order Artiodactyla; family Delphinidae; genus Stenella; species Stenella coeruleoalba. Next base: position 81,114,494 of record NC_137151.1, on the reverse strand, counting down.
TGGAACTTTAAAGAAGAAAATAATTTTTTTTCTTGAAGTTGAGTTAAAGAAGCAAGTAGACAACAATAATTATTTTCACAAAATTATGTGATGGCACCTACCACACCTTTCAATGATGCCGGAAGATAGATTCATCTATGCTTTCACTGAGTTAAAACCTTTACTGACTCAGCACTGTATGTAAAATACCATGGCCACATGGCAGATCCTACAGGGCTTCTAAAAATGAAGTGTTTGTCAGGACCATTTCAATTGCAAGTGACAATAACCCAGCTCACATGACCCAAAGCAGAAAGAAAATGGATTGGTTCACATAACAGGAAGCTCAGGGTCGGTTCTGGCTGGAAACACAACACAATTCCCAGGGAATGTGGTGTTTTCCCCGCACCCCATCCTCCCTTTTTTCTGCCTCTTCCTTTTCCAGCTCTACTTCCTTCTTTGTTTTAGTCTTCTCCTCTCCTACTGCTTCAGGCTCCCCAGTTGATGAGGGAAGATAGTTACCCACGATCTCAGACTATGTGTCATAGTTTAGCAATCCCATCCTAGCTAAAAATACTGCCTACTTCTCAAACCGGTATATCAACTCCAGGCAATGATTCTTATTGGCTCTGTTTATAATAATTACTTACCCCTGAACCAATCACTGTGTTCAGAGGAGTGAGATATTAGGATCGGCCATGCCTGGGTCACGTAATCACTCCTGTAGCAAGGATGTGGCACAGCACTGTAGTAGATAGGATGTTCTTAATGATTCAGGATGGAGGAAGGGTAGTTCTGCAAAGAAAGGGATACAACCAAGCATATAAATACATCTGCCCACTGTGGATTGATAAGTAACAAGTCTTGTCCTCAAGGAGTTTGTCCCATATAAATCTTAGTATTTATATATGGGAAAATATCCCCACATGTGCCCCCAATTTTTAATTCCAATATTAATCAGTTATCTCAATTATAAAATTTAAATATTCCCCCAGTCCTTATTGTTATATAAATCTGGTTTTGTTAGTTTTAAACTACATGTGAAAATTACTTGATCATTGGCGTAATATTTTTGTGGTGGTCAAAGGCAATGTTGGTTTAAAACTTTTTCTTTATATGATAAATGACAAATTTGTCTTTAGACACTGTGAAAACTATGTCAATCTAACAAGTCATTTCCTCAGTTAATCTTAGTTTTGTGGCTATGATGGCTTGAAAATTGTTTCTTGTCCTCACCACACATTGGTTGCTACTATATTTAGAGACAATTTGTTTTAGCCTTGACAGAAAAACTTACCATTATTTTCATAGGCATTTTATTGGCTAGAAAGCATAATTTGTGTTATTTTCTACTCATGCTATCTTGGTATATAGAAAGAAATAAAAAACCTGATGTTTGTATCATATTTTTACTAAATGTGTCTCATGCAATAGAGTGAAATACAAGCTTTTGCTGGGTTAAGTCACTGAGATTTCTGAATTAATTTGATACTGAAATATATCCTAGCCAATCTGATAAATGCAGATGTGGTAAGTTGCAAGTTATCATACTTTATAAACAAAAAGATTCTCACTGTAATTACACAAATACTATATATTTTCCCTTATTACAATATGTATAATTTATGTTCTAGGCAAACACACACGTATGTTTATGTGATTTCCTAAGAGTGACAGCTAATTCTACTTTTTTCCCAAGAGAAAGGGGGAAAAAATCATAATTTGGTGAGTGTCAGAGAGCCTTCAAGCCCGTAAAAAGCCAGGGAGGATCTTCAATGACAACTTTCTGTACATATCTATGATTTTTTTCTTACTCTATTTCAGCCACTTAAGTTTCACAAACAGCTCCTAAAAAGGGAGACTTCTGAGGAGAAGTTATGTTACTATACAAGAAATTGGGGTTTTCACCACAAGTTATTTCACTTTCACTGTGGCAAAGAAAATGCAGGTTGAACTCACCACAGGACCCGGGGACATGGCAGTTGTTGAAGGTTTTATGGGTTCCCATCACCTCCTGAGAACAAAAGAGAATCATAAGAAGACTGAATTTGACTATATCTGCCACTGAGAAGCAGTGATGTCAGAAACTAAAATATCACTGGTCTGATCATCTTTCTCTTCAATTAAATAACATTGCCTTCATGCTTTAACTCCTTGGTTTTCAAATGTTTCCTGGCAGTGGAACCCTTTCTTCCAATGGCACGTTAGCAGAAATCACATGTATGAGACGGATAAAAGCAGGACCCAGACGCTCCGAGGATCACCATCATCCAGCACAACCGAAAAAGCTAAGGCTTTAAAGACGCACGCCTGCTAGGGCCATCGCGGCGCGTACACATAAGTAAAAGACTCAGGTGTTTCTATCTAGCAGATTTGCCTTTGTCTTTCTACAGCAGCTTCAGGATATTCACCTGCAGTTGGTCTTGCCCCTCACTCCGATAAACCTCCCTGAGCATCTGTCTTTCCAATTCTCCTGCCTCCTCCTTTCACGACGCTCTAAGAAACCTGCACACTCTTTTTCTCTTTCTGCCTCAATTGTGCTGCTTTTTAAAAAACACCTACCCTCTCTTACTTCAAGACTTTAGCCCATATCAATTTCATTCAAAAATCTCCCACCTGGGCTTCCCTGGTGGCGCAGCGGTTGAGAGTCCGCCTGCCGATGCAGGGGACACGGGTTCGTGCCCCGGTCCGGGAAGATCCCACATGCCGCGGAGCGGCTGGGCCCATGAGCCATGGCCGCTGAGCCTGCGCGTCCAGAGCCTGTGCTCCGCAACGGGAGAGGCCACGGCATTGGGAGGCCAGTGTACCGCAAAAAAAAAAAAAAAAAAATTCCCACTAAATTTTTGTTCCCCCAGGAGGTCTGTGCTATTACTGCTTCCCTATTCAACCCCCTCCTCAATCAATCCATATTAGGCAAATGGGGAAGCTTAAAAATAACATTTTTGATTTCTATTTTATGTTATATATATATAACAAATATATGTATATATAGCCACATATATACAGTCTATCTTTTTATGCAAACATTAAAAAAAGTTTCTATCTGTACCTGGCCATTGCATGTGTTGATGTACATGTGCACTGCACAAATGCAAGAGCACCATTTGCAGGGCTGATGCACAATTATGCGGCCACCTGCCTCAGGCCTGCTCTGTGCTGAGGAAAATCTCACTAGGACATTCTCTCAAATGCTGGTCTGAGGATCGCCTCCATGGGGTCCTCGTGTGAAAAGTGTGATCAGAATCCCAAGCCAGGCCTACTGAATCAGAATTTCTGGAAAGGAGACCTGGGATGTGCCTTTTTAACAATTTCCTTTGGGAGTTTTAGTTACTTACTGTTAAGTAGCAATCCTCCCCCTACCCCCCAAACATAGTGGATTAAAGCAATGACTTATTACTTCTCGTGATTCTATGTGCATTGACCAGCAGTTTCTCCTGGGCTCACTCATGCAACATCACTCTAGCCTGGAAGGTCCAAAATGGCCTCACTCACATATTTGTCAGTTGGCGCTGGCTGTCAGTGGGGTGCCTCAGTTCTCTTTTCCTGTGGCTCCTCAAACTAGGGGTGGCTTCTTTACATGGCATTCTCAAGGCAGTGTTCCAAGAGGGCACAAGTGGAAGCTGCAAGCTCTCCTGAGGCCTAGGCTTTCCTGGCACATCATTTCTGCCACTTCTATTAGTCAAAGCAAGTTACAAGGCCAGACCAGGTTCAAAGCATGGGAAATTGATTTCATTTTTTGATAGAAGAGTTGCAAAGCATTTATAGCTATACTCCCCAACACACCATAGTGTATTGCTAAGTATATATGAGGTACTTAGTACTTTCAGCCTTCATCATCATGTCTGCAGAGATTGAAACTTCTAGAATATGTTATTTGTGGGCTTTGCTTTTAAATGAAAGTTTCTGCCTGCATTTGCTAGAAAAATGTTGATTTGCTTTCAGGTCCTGAAACTAGGATTGTCAAAAAAAAGTGTTGGTATCTACACTCACGTTTTCAACCTACTCAAAATCAACTATGGAATTATTTTTTAAAAATCATTAATATTGCATACTTTTCACAGTTATTTTATTCAGACTTTTCTGATCAAAAATTTTCCAAATTAAAAACCAAAAGGTCAGAATTGGCTAACGTAAATTTAGTTTCCTCTTCTACCAAAGCTAGTCTTTCAGTGATTTTGATAACAAGTGGTCTTAATTTAAAATAGTAAAATTGTAGGACAGAATAGAGAAGGATTAAAGACAACCTGAGAAATTAGGTACAGAGTGTAAAACTAAATAATCATTCCAGGAGGAAGGACTGAGATATCAGCTTTGCCTATAGTTGCAAAGCCTGTTGTGAGTCAGTGACAAAGGGAGGGTAGCCATCAAATCCACACCCCCATCTCTGCTCAAAAATGTGCTACTTTATTTGAAAACTACATGCAGTATTGAGAAAACGGATCTAACATGTATTCTTGGAAAGTGGCCTCTGAGGGTGCTTAAGTAGCAGTAATTCTAAAGAAAAATACCAAACTCTGAGTGCAATGGTGGAACAAACCATGAAAATATCTTATAGTCAACTAATGGAAAACATGCTATTACAAGTCCTTGAATTTGCTGCTGCCTCAAGTTAAAGTGTTTTATATATTGTACTGTATTTAACATTTGCTTTGGAAATCTTTTTCTTTTGGTTTAGGCTGAAGGAAAAGTTTGCCAAGTTTTATGTCTTCCTGAATCAGCAAGTAAATTTCCCATTACTCTCCCAGTTGGGTGAGTCATCAGTCCAGTTTAGGGATGTCACAGTCCTGGCTGTCTGGGCGGGATGAGAAACAACATTACAGTCAATCAGTCTAGACAGCCACTTGGCCATTTATGGTATCATTTCCCCTTTATTACTGAGAGCCTAGAGAGCAAAGAGACGCTCCTGGGAATATATGTAGGGTTACCAGATTTAGCAAATAAAAATACAGGATGCCCGGTTAAATTTGGAATTCAGATAAACAATGAATACTTTTTCTAGTATATGTATATTCCATGCAATATTCGTAACCCACTTTCACTTGAAAAAAAAAACATTTCTTATCTGAAATTCACGTTTAACTAGTCATCCTATATTTTATCTGGCAACCCTACAAACATGGATCTTACTTCATATCATCCACATTTTATTATCTGCAGAATGTCAGAGATATGAAAGTCTGTTTCCTGAGTTTTTGAGAAGAAAAGTTGAACCATTTTTCTTTCATCTTTTATTAATCATGTAATTACTGTCTAACATTATAGAAAGCAAAAAATTATCAAAGACAAGAATTCCTTCGAGCATTGATTCTCAGACTTTAATGTACATTTAGGTCACGTGGGGATCTTGCCAAAATTCAGATTCTAGTTCAGCAGCCTGAGGTGGGCCTGATGTTCTGCATTTCTAACAAGCTCCCAGATGATAGCAATGCTGCTGGTCCCTGGGCCCACAGTGGCAAAGTTTTCAGTGTTTCTCAAACATTGCTGCACATTAGAATCAGCTGAGGAGATTTTAAAACTCTTGATGCCCAAACTGTATCCCATCCAAGTTAAATCCGAATTGTGGCTGGTGGGAGCCACGTGTCAGTATTTTTTAAAGCTCCTCAGTTGCTTCCAGTGTGCAGCCAGTGTTGAGAACCACTGTCTTTGATGCATCCACTTTGATGTTGGTTAATGTTTATTATCAACTACCTGGGAGGCAAAGCTTTTTTTTGTTTTAAATTGACATGGTGCTTTATTACACATTAACTGTAATCTTGAGAGACTGATGTGTGGAAGGATTGTCACCACAGTCTTTTCAATGTGTCCACTTTCAATTACGCTTTCTAAGTAACTGAGGAGAGCAGTTTTATTATTTTAACTATTAGATCACCAACTATTTTCCAAATTTGGAAATTTTATATCTGTAACACACATTTTCCCATGAGTCCAAAATAATTTATTTCTCTTAATGTTTCTAATGGAAACCAAACAGTCACCACCTCAGAGTCAGTCTGGCTTGGAAAAAACTGGAATTTATAGTCCATTACTCTTTGTGAGGCTTGGCTAGAGTCAGGAAATGTGACTTAGGGAAGAAAATCAAATCTTTAAGTTCTTGTTGTTTTTCACACAAAGATGTCAACAAAAATAAAAGCATGCCTTCAAAGCTACTACTAAGAATATAGCATGGATATAACACATGTTTACACAAAACAGGTGCTGACATAAAGTTAGCTGTGGCAAATGTCTATAAAAAGCCTTGCTTCTTAACCAAACACCCTCCTCTTTTTTCTTCTAATTATGTCATTTTAGTGTCATCAATTTTTATGCCATCTTCCTTAAATCACGATCTTTTCTGCAGTATTGTTTAGCTCCAAGAATGCTTTTTGGGTTTCTTGTACCTTACACTGAATTTTTTACTGAAAGATTTTTTTTTTTCTTTTTAAAACTTTATCCTGGTGGGTGTTTTTGTTTTTGTTGTTGTTGTTGGGTTTTTTTGGTTCACTTGATTCATCATGCATTCTTTTCTCTTGTTCATGCCTAGCTTACACCCTCCATCACTTCTCTGCTCCATTCCTTCCCTTGGGCCCAAACATTCTAGAATCTGTGAACAGACCTTTAATTGACCTGCATCCCTCACCAGCTCCAGCAGTCATCACCATGCCCTGGGAAACAACCTTAAGAAGCCCACACATGCCCATGACCCTGGGTGGGCCCATTTGCCAAGATGAAAAGTTGGCTCAGAAGAAGTACAACAAGACAGTTATCGAGTGGGTGGCAAATTGCCGTGCAAACATTTAACTGTGGGTTCTTGGTGTGCCCTTTCAGAGAACTTTTGCCTGGGGAGGGAAAGGTGGAAAGTGGCTCTAGGCAGCAGAAGTCTCCCATGAAGAGGAGGAAATTAACCTGATCTGTCCTGCATACAAAGTAGCTACCTAAAAATGTATTTGTTCTAAATTATGGTAATTTACTCTTCCTGCCATGAAAGGCTTATATACATTTTCTTACGGAGCCCACAGTATAGCATTGCACTGTACAATATAATAATAACTAAGCTAACATTTATTAAGCACTCACTATGTGTTTTTATATGCATTAGACCTTTTAAGCTTTGTAACCACCCCAACAAATACTATCACTACTCCAATTTTAAAGATAAAGAAACTGAAGCTTAGAGAACAATGATTTGTCCATGGTCACACAGATAATTGGTAGTAAAGCCAGGATATGAAGCCAAACAAATCAAATTAGAGGTGAAACCCTGCATATACCTTAGCTACCACGTATTTAAATATATCCAGGGACTCCACTATGTGATACTGCCTCTTATGTGATACTTGCAGGGAATAATAGAATCCTAAAGGACCTTAATTTTAAGTATTAATGGTAGTAAATGCATTCACTGTAGTAGTTTTCTCCAAACTAAACCAATGGTTAAAGAGATTATTTGAAGTGTTAGCTAAGTGAATCACAGTAAGAATTTTACTCTCTTTTCAATTTTCTTTCAGTCTTTCTGATTGTAACAAAAGTTAAGTCTCAGATTGGTGCTAATTTGTATTAATCTTCCTTTATTAACAAAGAAGGCAGGCCTTGGACTAGGGGAGACAACAGTATCTACTGAGAATTTAGTAACATTGCTTTGTATTCATTTCTAATGTTGCCTTCTACTTATGGCAAGTGATTCTGTTTTCTTTCCTTTTGTTTTCCATTTATGGTAGGGATATATATCCTCTTAAAATAAAATTTAAATACTGTTATAAAAAAGTATGTAGGGGGCTTCCCTGGTGGCGCAGTGGTTGGGAGTCCGCCTGCCGATGCAGGGGACACGGGTTGGTGCCCCAGTCCGGGAGGATCCCACATGCCGTGGAGCGGCTGGGCCCGTGAGCCATGGCCACTGGGCCTGCACGTCCGGAGCCTGTGCTCCACGGCAGGAGAGGCCACAGCAGTGAGAGGCCCGCGTACCGCAAAAAAAAAAAAAAAAAAAGTATGTAGTAGAGTTGATATGCAGATATGTCAAAAATCATGGCATTAGTACTGTGATGGCTAAAGTCTAGAATACTTTAAACAAAACAACAAGAAAAAAAACCAAAAAGACTCTGCAGTCTTATTTCCATTAGCTGCATGAAAATGTCTGAATTAAGGAAGAAATGAAAAGTCTAACCCTAAAGAAAACAATGTTAACTGCTTTTGAATTCCCCTAGGCTCTAGATTCTAGAGTTCCAGACTACGGAAAAATTAATTATTCCTCATTCCATGCTATGAGGGTGTATTATATTGTAGAAAGAGCTCTTGATTCACTTTCAGAGGCTCCCGGTTTGATCCAACCTCTGCCACTCACCTTATGCAGGTCCTAATACCTTCCTTGAATTCAGTTTCTCCATCAAGAAATAAAAGATCAAATTAAGTTGTTTCTTCTAGCTCTTTTATTCTAGCTTTCTTCAATGTATCTGAAATGGTCTGCACATTTATTTGCCTTTCTTCCAAAGTGCTTATCTAGGTGAAGCTTTGTGTAGCCTGTACAACTCACATGTTTTTTGAGAGAATATAAGCCATGTTAATGCTTTATTTTGTAAAGCTTCTGTTTTTGTTACGAAAGGTTATCTAACTTAAAGGCTCATTTGGGGGTGGGGGGGAGGGCACTATTACAGGTCAGCTGCCTGTTACAACTTGATATCATTCTGGAAGAAATCGAGGCTTCCACTTCCTTTGCACCATTTAAAGAAACTATTCTGAATTCCAAGAATGCCCGTGGCATTTACCAGACACTGCGCTTTCTCCTGTATGTGTCTATTTTTACACTGGGCACAAAGTACAATTAATTACCACTGGTCACTGGAATAGAATGTAATTATGGCCTGAAAGGGTGACCAAACTGCCTTCTCTAGTTGATGACTAACTTCAGACATTCTTCCAGAGCTGCTTATCTGTGTGATCAGCTTCACGCTGACGGCCCAGCTTAAGCTAGTGCCCTTAACTCTCCCAGGTCTGGTTCCCTGACAAAAAGTAAAATCAAATCACACACTCAAAACACAAAAAGCAGCAAACGCAAGGCCAGTCCTTGTTAGCTGTGTAAGATCACTTAAACCCCTAGGTGCGTAATTCAGATTTTAATAAACACCTTTTCAGAGGTTCTAGCATATTTGGAAGAGAGGAGACACAATTTGCCCTGCAATCAGGATTAGTTAGAAAGACAGATATAGCACGTTCATTTCACTACAGTTTAGCATATGGCATCAACCACATAACTCTCACATTCTATTCTTCTTTGTGTTTGCTGACATTTTAAGCACTTTATGCATGAGATGGCTTTCATGAGACATAACAAAAAGTGGGGAAGGAACAATATGAGTATAGCTGCATTGAGATCCTGGGAATGCAGAGATAAATACCTGCAAAATAATGCTAATCTACAAGAAGGGCAAAATGATAAGTTTTTATTAACAATAATCTTTATAGATCCTTACACTGGAGACTGTATTACCGGAAGACAATGAAGTATTTGTTAAATGTCCAATACAACAAACCTCATAAGAGAAGTCTGATATAAAAAAATCTAGCTCCTTGACCTGGATATGGCACAGAGTAACAGTGTTTCCGTAATCTGGTTATGGACAGTCCTCTAGAGCAATAAACCTGAGCAAACTCTCAGTTGTCATTGTTGTTCAGTTTGGGGTAATCATCTACAAAGCGCCTGTTTGTCAGGATTGGTGGAATAGTTAGGGAGGAGAAGAAGAGAGCCGACTGTAGCAGAATCTGAATAATGTAAACCTTTATTGGCTGAATGCTATCACTGGTATTGTCAGGATTCACCTGGGATTGATCTCTGACATGACCGTTGACACTTCATGACAGCAACAATTTGACAGGACTACTGCAAATCACCAAATTACCTTGGTGATTCTCTCCCTGCTAGATGCAACAGCAGCTTTGGTTGTCATGGTTGGCTCCTAGCAAACCAGAGAGACCCAGGGGTTGGGGTCTACCAATATACCTCTCCCCCGTAAAGGTGGCAAATTGACAGCAAGGAAGCTAATCCTAAGGGAAGGAGGGGAATTAGTAAAAAGCTAGCAAGATTGGTGGTAAACTAGGACAGGTTTTCAGTTTCCAGGATAAAGGGTCAAATATCATAGGCTAAATTTGGATATTGCAAATTCAGTCTCATGAAGCTCAGGTATGCAAAGTCCAAATCAAAGTCATAGTTTAGGGGAATGGAAAGCAGCTTTCAAAGTACAGAGCATAAATGATGGTCAAATAGGACACAGAGTCCAAATATTCTAGAAATGTCATCTGGAAACAAGGCAAAGCAGAGTGTGAAAAGAGGCCAGCCCCTGGAAAGTAGTTTTGAGCAACCAGAACAAGTAGAATATGGCTCTGCAGCCAATAGGAAAACAGTGAAACTATCCCCCAAATATCATGCTTGGTGTCAAAGGCCTGAGAGTCTGGAAAATTCAAGTATGGGAGACACTTGAACAAAATTCATCCAAGTAAGTAAAACATACTACAGGAGTTCTCAGGGAGATTACCTGATGTTATACTTGGAATGGCCCATGTTGGACACAGGAGTGGGCTGAGACTGGCACCCAGGCTGTAGGAAATGCAGCAGACAGAGATACAGCGTCTAAAGGAAAATGAAAATCCAGGCAGGTAGTGCAAATGAGGTGTCATCAGAAGAGATCTGGCAAATAGACAAAACCTAGTCATCAAGCAAAAGTCTGGAATCAGGAATACTGGAGCAGAAGGTTTGAAATAGCACCCAGGTAGTAGATCACAGAGAGGTGCACTGAGTGGCTGTTGGAGTAGAATGCAGTTGCTTTTAATAGGGTACCCAAGTTCTCATCCCTTAGCAGGTGGAGAGGGCGCCTCTCAGTGCCCTACATTTATTCAGACCCAATTTAACTTTCTTCATGAAATAGCCTGGTGTGACAAAACTGAAAACATGAAAACTGTGAGTATTGGTAGGTTATGACATGTGTAATAATCATACTTGAATGTAGGATACTTTTCTAAGTATGGATTAGAATGGCAAGTAAATGAAAGAAAAAGTTGTGAACATCTGAAAATGGGGCCCTGTATATTTAAATCATGCTGCACCTATGCAATGAACTATGATGCTGGCATTAACAACAATAATCACAAAGAGTTTTCAATAACTTAAAAATGTTTTCCCTCTCCCACAATACCTCACTCTCTTCCTTTCCAACCTGGGCCCGGAGAATGGCTCAGGCAAAGAAGAATGGTTCTGCCATCAAGGGGGTAGAGACCAGAAGATACATCCTTGACATTCACCAGCTCATCCACGAAGTGGGTTTCAAGAAGTGGGGCCCTCAGGCACTCAGAGAGATCTGGAAATTTGCCATGAAGAAGATGGGAACTCCAGATGTGCACTTTCACACCAGGCTCAACAAAGCTGTCTGGGCCAAAGGAATAGGAATATCCCATACTGTTTCCATGTGTGGTTGTCCAGAAAGTGTAACGACGATGAAGATTCACCAAACAAGCAAGCTCTATATGTTGGTTATCTACGTACCTATCACTACTGTCAAAGATCTACAGCCAATGTGGATGAGGGCTAACAGCTGATTATAAAATAAAGTTGTAAAACCACAAAAAAGAAAGCTTTTAACCATTATTCAAAAAGACACGTGCACCCCAATGTTCATTGCAGCACTATTTACAATAGCCAGGACATGGAAACAACCTAAATGGCCATCAACAGATGAATGGATAAAGAAGATGTGGTACATATATACAATGGAATATTACTCAGCCATAAAAAGGAACAAAACTGGGTCAGTTGTGGAGATGTGGATGGACCTAGAGACTGCCATACAGAGTGAAGTAAGTCAGAAAAAGAAAAACAAATATCGTATATTAACGCATACATGTGGAATCTAGAAAAATGGTACAGATGAGCCTGTTTGCAAGGAAGAAATAGAGACACAGACATAGGGAACAAACATATGGACACCAAGGGGGTAAAGGTGGGTGGGATGAATTGGGAGATTGGGATTGACATATATACACTACTATGCATAAAATAGATAACTGATGAGAACTTGCTGTATAGCACAGGGAACTCTACTTAATGCTCTGTGGTGACCTAAATGGGAAGGAAATCCAAAAAAGAGGGGATATATGTATACACATAGCTGATTCACTTTGCTGTACAGCAGAAACTAACACAACATAAGCAACTATACCCCAGTTAAAAAAAATAGACATAAAAAAAAAAGGAAACGAAAGCTTTTGCTGTGTTAGGTGGATACAGGAGATACTTTATAGAATTGCAGATTTTATGTTATAAATTGTATTCAGCTGCTAAAGTACTAAAGAACTGAAATACTAGTGCTCAGGCAAGAGAGAATTTTGTATTCCTCTCACAGAAAATAAGTCCAGAGCTGGCAAGGCAGTTCCAGTCATCGGGCACCCTGTCTCTTTCTATTTATCATCTTCAGAGTTGGCTAAAATAGCTGTCAATGCTTTGGCTCTGGTGTCCACGTTCCAGGCAAGAAGTAGAAGTGAAGAAGAGCAAAAAAGCTGCATGCTAACGATATGTCCTCTTTTAAGAGGTCTTCCTAGAAGTGTAACAGATGTGCATAACAACAGTGGCTTAAACATGATCAGAGTTTTTTTCCTTACGGAGCTACACAGCCTAAGGTCATTACGGCAACCCTGATCCAAAACACCCTCAAAAATTCAGTCTCCTTTTTTTCTTGTTGGATATCTCCTAGCAACTTCCATTCCAAGATCACCTCAAGGATCAAAATAGCTGCTCAAGCTCCAGCCACCATGTGATATTGTGATTCATAATAAGAAATATATATATTTGGTCTTCTTCCTGGTTTCTGGCACAGAGCTCCTAAACCTTTGGAATTTCCTAAGTGATCAGAGAGATAAAGGTATCTTTGGTTATTCATAACAAGCACCTTTCAACTACATCAGAGTTTATATTAACGAGGTGACTTTGGAAAACCCATAACGATGGGAGCTGGTTGCCAGGGTAACCAACCCTGACTAGGTGCTGGGAGAGTGGCCTTTCCAGAGAAGGCATGGAAGCTCTTCGCCCCTTCCCACATACCTGTCCTGTGCATCTCTTCCACCTGGCTGTTCCTGCAGTGTTTCCTTTTATAATAAACTGATAATTTAGTAGTATACTGTTTGTCTGAGTTCTGTGAGCCACTCTAGAAAATTAATTGAACGCATGGAGGGGGTTGTGGGAACCTCTGATTTATAGCTGTCTGTCAGAAGCACAGATGACAACCTGGGCTTGCGACTGGCATCAGTGGGGGTGTGGGAGTGGCAGTCTGTGGGACTGAACCCTTAACCTGTGGGATGTGACGCTATCTCCAGGTAGTGTCAGAACTGAGTTATATTTTAGAACACACAGCTGGTGTCACAGAACCGATCGGCATGTGGAAAACCCACACATCTGGTGTTACAAGTGTTAAGTGTTCCTAAGTAGAGCATTGAGAGTTGAGAGACACAGAAAGAGTAATAGGAGTGTGTTTTTTCAAAAATTTTACTTACTGTATCAATAATCTAGCCAGCTAAAAAAGAGAAAGAGATAGGAAAGAAGGAGAGGCAAAACAGCCTACACTTGCTGCCTTTTCAGGAAGTCTTCTGGGAGCTTTCATGTAACCTTTCTGCTTATATCTCCTTTGCCAGAACTTAGTCGTATGGCCACACCTAGCTTCAAGGGAGGTTGAGAAATACAGTATTTTCAGGTAGGCACATTAATAAATCAAATAAAGTAAAAATTCTAATACTAAAGAAGAAGGGACCAGCAAACATTGGCCAGGCAGTTGGCAGCCTTTGCCACATCTGTACAATGATTTTAAAACATAACCACATGATTTTAAAACAGAAAAAGTCTTGGGGAATGGGACAAAGACATAAAGACATACATTTTGATTGGGACCAAGGTTGGAGACTTGGAGCTTGGGAAAGGGTATGGAAAGGCAGGCACTGTGAGTGTGGGGTTGTGGGAAAGTGTGGACATTCAGTGCAGAGGATGTAAAAATGTTAAGAAGTTAAGGATAAGATGGGCTTCCCTGGTGGCACAGTGGTTGAGAGTCTGCCTGCCGATGCAGGGAACACGGGTTCGTGCCCCGGTCCGGGAAGATCCCACATGCTGCGGAGCGGCTGGGCCCGTGAGCCATGGCCGCTAAGCCTGCGCGTCCGGAGCCTGTGCTCCGCAACAGGAGAGGCCGCAATAGTGAGAGGCCCACGTACCAAAAAAAAAAAGAAGTTAAGGATAAGAAAGAAAATAATGAATGGGAGTGTCTCAACTGAAACCAACGTGAGGACTAAGAGCCTGAACAAATGTCCTCCAAATATATATCTTTTATTTTTTTCTTTCTCTTTTGCTTGGCCTCCTTCACTGGGCACATCTCCTATCCTAGGCTCTCGTAGATGTGACCATCTGTCTCTCTTTCGTAAGCTTACACCTATTTGTATAATATATAGATTGACAGTGTAGCTCCATTAACTCAGGCACACTAACCCTTTTTTGCCAGAGATTGTATCCCCATGCCTGGTGTGGTGCCTGGTATGTAATAAACAAGCAACAAACATTTGCTGAGTTGGAATAAATATGTAAGGACACAGTGATAGGAAAAGAATGTTGACAGATCACATAACAAGATAAGGTTTCCAGAAAGGTGCCTTTCAAAGATAAAAGATACATGAATTTGTGAGGCATCACATATTTCCAGAATAGTCTTTACTATGAACAATTACAAATTGGAAGTTATTCCATTATTATTGAAATGTTATTTCCATTATTATTCTGTTCTTTTCCACCCCAGAAAGATCTTACATATATGCTTTTACTTTATCTCTACTTAATTGAATCATCTTGTCTCTGTCTGACCCTGGGCTCCTTCTTCCACATCCCCTTCCAGTCCTGTGACGTACATGAATTACCAGTATCTGGGTGGAGTCCAGAAAAGCACAGCAAGAGGATGTGATATTCCTTCCCATTTTATGCTTACTGGTTGTGTGACCTTGCAAAATTTATTTAACTGATCTATGCCGCCACTTGCCGACCTGTAAAGTGGGAATAATAAACTGACAGGTCAGGGTTGTTGAAAGGATTATGTAAAACTTTTAGCAGTCATGGTCTCTAATGTGCATTCAACATATGTTAACAATTACTACTTGTCCACAGAACAGAATGTTAGGAGATGATGCTCACATTTTCCATGGGGAGGTAAGACAGTTCCTCAACTATCAGTGCTGACAGGAAGGACTCCAGCAGGGGTGGCAGTGAGAGAGGAGAAGGGGGAGGCAAAGAGAGGGTTTTCCAAGGTCCCACAACAAGTAAGGGGCAGTACCATGAGGTGGGAAGGTGGGAGAAGGTGATAGAATCCCACCTATACTGGCTCTTGGGGAACTTCCAAGGTCAGGTGGGTGGTAAAGAAAATCTGACTTGAAATTTCCTCTCAGGGGGAGCAACGACCTCGGCTGCAGCCATGTGAGTCATGGGTTCTGGAGAAGAAACAGCACTGACTCAGTGGATTTGAGACAAAGGGAGTTTCCTTAAGGACTAGCTCCTGAATCAGCCACTGTTTGCCTAAGAGAAAATAAACCACACTTGCCAGTTGCATTAGGTAAAACCAAAACACAATATTCTCAAACACAAACTAACTAAGAAAGGAGTTTACTGGCTTGCATAACTGAAAAACCCAGGAGAAGGAAGCTCTTGGCGTCTGTCTTTTTAATCTCCATATGAAGATTCATGTGTGACATGGTCATGCTCCATTCTAAGTCTCCCCTTGGTGACAAGAGAGCTGCAGCAGCCCCGGTCTCACAACGCTTCTGGTTGGAGTCCAGCAGGAAAGAAGTCTGCCACCTTGATGGCTCCAACAAAAGTCCTGGAGTCTCATTAGCATGATTGACCTGCTTGTGAATTAGTAACTTGGCTCAGGCCAAGTATGGGTCACGTAACACCCTCCAGAGTTGAAAGTGGAATTATCTGCACAGGAACCACATGGACTGAGCAGGGAGGGGAGGTCAATCCCCAAACATAAATTGTGGGCTGTTACCAGAAGTAGGGTAAATAGATGTGCATAGCCAGAAAAAAATGTTTACTACACTACCCATTATTTTCTCTTGCCATGTGTTGTAGGCACTGTTGAAATGCTACTGTATTATACACAGTGGGAACCCTGAGAACCATACCCTTGCTTTGGCATTAAGTGTGAAACTTCCTTAGAGGCTAAAGGGCACTAGTAATTGTTCCACACTCCAGTTTAGAGAGTCTTAGCAGTACTGAGCGATCCTACTCATTGGATATAATTCAAACTACTTTTTAGTGTCAATGATGTTGTTCATATCAACGCATTTGTCTCCCCGTTACCCCACAAGCTGCTAGAAGGCAGGGGTCTAGCTGATTGCCCCACATAATGTCAGTATTAATAAATGATTTATTTACTGATTCATTCACTTAAGGGCTCTGTTTCCAGTCAGATCCGAAACAGTCAGAAGAGTTTGAGCTTCCACTGGCTTCAAAACAGGAATTATAATTCTTTTTGGCAAGTGTGAAATCATTGTAACTCGTGTTCTTTAGAAACACATTTGAACAACATCCTGCTGACTGGAAAAATGTATACAATCCTTCAACAGAACAATTGCTCATTCACCACTCCCATTTTAAATAGAAACAAAATTTCTAGTAATTAATTTTAATCATTTACCAGTCTGTTTTTTAGCAGATAGGCCCATACTATTATTCTTTTGGGCACAGACAATTTTTTCCAGAGAAGGACAGAGAATTTTTTTCCCTTTCAATTAGAACTAAGGTGTAAAGTCATCAATTTAAAGGTTGAGAAGTATCCATTTAAATCTGAGGCACTGAACTTGAGCTCTGATCCTCTGGCAGGAGCCTGTGTGTGTATTTGAGAGACAGAGAGATAGAGATGGAGGGACATATGGAAATTGACCAATTGTCTGGGAAACATGGAGGTCAGGGTGATACAAGACAATGCCAGGAAGCAAAATCAGAGTCCAGGGGCTTTCCTGGTGGCGCAGTGGTTGAGAGTCCGCCTGCCGATGCAGGGGACACGGGTTCGTGCCCCGGTCCGGGAGGATCCCACATGCCGCGGAGCGGCTGGGCCCGTGAGCCATGGCCGCTGAGCCTGCGCGTCCGGAGCCTGTGCTCCGCAACGGGAGAGGCCACAACAGTGAGAGGCCCGCGTACCGCAAAAAAAAAAAAAAAAAAAAAAATCAGAGTCCAAACAAGATATAAATCTAAGAGGAATAAGCAGAGAAGCTGAATTCTCTGAAGCTTGAATAGGCAAGAAGCAATAGGAAATAATAATAATAATAAATATCAGTGTAGCACTGACTATGAGGTAAGGACTTTCTAAGTGCTTTACACAGGAATGTGTATTCCCCTCTAGTCTAGACTACAGATTTCACGAAGGTAGGGACTGTGTTATTTTATTTCCTTCCTTGCTCAATAAATATTATTGAATACTAATGACACTGTATATGCCAAAACAAAGCCAGTGGGATAAAGCATGGAAGGTCGGGGGCAGATACTGAGACATTCCCTAAGCAGCTAAGTGAAACTGTCACTCTTCCTAAGGGGTGTCCAAGGCCTCGACTATGGTTTAGGAAGGGCTGTTCAAAGACAGTGGGGCATATCAGTTTCTACCCAGCTTTTGTCTACGTTCCAAAGATAATTTAAACCTTGCTTTTCATTACAGCAGCCATCAAAAGGCAATGCAATGACTGTGGCACTATAAAAATCAGTCCAGGGGCTTCCCTGGTGGCACAGTGGTTGAGAGTCCGCCTGCCGATGCAGGGGACACGGGTTCGTGCCCCGGTCCGGGAAGATCCCACATGCCGTGGAGCGGCTGGGCCCGTGAGCCATGGCCGCTGAGCCTGTGCGTCCAGAGCCTGTGCTCCGCAATGGGAGAGGCCACAGCAGTGAGAGGCCCGCGTACTGAAAAAAAAAAAAATCAGTCCCGGTGTGTTGCTCTCTTCACCTTATCCTGATTCCCCTCCCTACCCCATCCTACTCAGGCATCCTAGGGTATTCTGGGACTTCTCAAGTGGAGGCAGTCACATCCCTGCTTGTAGTAATGCTGGGCACAGTTTGTTATCTGGTGTTAGGCTTGTGTGCCAGTGTCTTTCTGGAGTTTCATACTGGTTGCAGCATAGGAGGCAACTGACCTCAATAACTGGGAGCTGTGGATACCTACTTCTTTTCATAGCACATTGCTCTTGAGTAGTGCTAACTCAGCAAGTCCCAAGAGACAATCAGTCTAGCCTGTCAGGTCTGCATGTAATCAGTAAGGAATTTTTCATTCCCGGGCTAATGCCTACATGCCATACAGTCTCTATCATGTGTTCTTAGTTAAGCGAACTATCTTAGTAGTAAACTGAACTTCTAAAAACCCAACACATTCATGTGCTGGAGAATGGGAGTGAGGGTAAAGAGGAGGCATCTCCAGACAAGAGATTTTATCACTTAAAGACACATTTTACAATGGAAAACCAGGGCAGTAAAAAAATAGAATGACTGGAGGATGCCTTTTGCTACTTGAAGGGCATCTAGATTCTGGAAACCAATCTGGGGTTTCTTTATTGATGTAACCGTTTAACGGTCTGATCACACAATAACAGACATTCTTCATTTGCAGACTCCCAAACCAATGATAACCTAACTGTGACAAAGAGAAACTTCGAGTTATTGGAATTGCTGGGGGTAGGGAAGTGGCGTATGAGCTGGGGAGGTTTAGGTAGCACAGCAACATGAAAGGCGTTGTTAATATTTCTCGGCTTATAAACAGTTGGGTTCTAGAGGGAGACTGTGTTTGAATCCCAGCTTTACCACTTACTGGATGTGTGAGCTTGGACGAATTTTTAAACCTCTCTATATCCCAGTTTCTTTGTCTGTAGAGGGGAGATAACATTAGTACATTCTTTCTAGAGGAATATTAGTACATTCTTTCTAGAGGCTTGGAACAATGTCCTAACTCATTGTAAAATTCAGCATATATTGCCCCCCAGCCCTCTCATTATTATTACTTTCATGTACCTCTCTAAGTTTCTCTATATTAAATCATTTTTCTTCTATTCCTTATTCCATAAATCTGGTTAATCTGGTTGGGTGTTAGTTGAAGATAGACTGTCCTTTCAGTTTTCATCATTTCATCAAGGCCAATCCTCAAGTTGTCATGTGGAGGGACTTCAACTGCCAAATACCTCAGGTTTCTGCCTTGTCACTCACTTCTCACCCTAGAGGGTTTGGGAGAAGGACCTGGGCTGTGTGGTCAGTGGATCTGTCATTGTGTCGACCAGATACATTCTGGTGTGGCTCTCCACCAACAGTCAGGCCTGGCCCTGTGGGGAAGATTTGAGTTTGTCTAGGTCTTCCATGACAAGGTAGATGATAACTGTACTATTTTAGAGCTATGATATCCATTATTTGGACCTATTTTCCAATCTACTTTTTAGCAGTAACAAAGTTTATATTTCTCCACCATATGACTAGGATGTCTTTTTCTCAGTTGGTTTTGACTCAGAGGGAGAATAATATTTTATTTATTGGGTCCCCAAATTCTCAAAACCTACTATGTGTAAGGTTCGCAGAGGTTTCTGTAGGTGATACATTAATGTCTAAGGTAACTTCTTTTCCTCGGGGAGCTTGAAATCTAGTAAAAAGAATGATAACTTTTCATAAGTAACTATAACACAGGATGAATAATTAAAATAAGAAAAGCAAATTGTGGGGACTTCCCTGGTGGTGCAGTGGTTAAGAATCGCCTGCCAATGGCAGGGGACATGGGTTTGATCCCTGGTCCGGGAAGATCCCACATGCCACGGAGCAACTAAGCCCGTGCACCACAACTACTGAGCCCATGTGCCACAACTACTGAAGCCCACAAGCCTAGAGACCGTGATCCGCAACGAGAAGCCACTGCAATGAGAAGCCCGCGCACGGCAACGAAGAGTAGCCCCCACTTGCCACAATTAGAGAAAGCTCGCATGCAGCAGCGAAGACTCAATGCAGCCCAAAATAAATAAATAAATACATAAAATAAAAAAGAAAAGCAAATTTTGTGGGCAATTCAAAGGAGGGAGAAATCACTTCCTTCTGGAGGCATCAGGAAAAAAAAAACTCATGGAAGAGATAGTATTTAATGTGGTTATTACTTTGACAGATTTAATGGGGGAGGGAGAGAGCATTTTAAACACACAGCAATACCATAAAGGCAGAAAAGCATGAATATGTGTGTCAGGAGAGGGAGGGTGGCAAGGAGGTATCTGTGGAGAAACAACAAGTAATTCATTCTGGCTGAAACTTAGAGTATAAGTAAGTTGGGGAAGAGGCTGGACAGGCTTTGACCATACTGTGGAAACACATGGAAAATTTTTGAACAAGGTACTCACTTTAGAGTTGCTTTTAAAGAAGATGAATCAGGCAGTGATACATAAGGCAGTTTCAATTCAGAGATAAGGGAATGGGAATAACTGAGATGGAATTGAGATTCAATTCCCTATTTGTATGATTCTAAGCCTTGACTTATCTGATTAAAGCAAATAAAAAACGATTTGTGTTAGAAGGATAAAACAATGAGCTCAGACTTAGATACTAAGTTTGAGATGTTACTGGGACATTCAAGTGAATAACTCTAGTCACTTCTGGCTCCATTCTGTCCTTCAATTGGTAGGGAAATAGACTCCACCTCCAATTCTGCAAAGAATTTGTTGCCACCTTGAATGTACTACACCAATTTTACAATGTATTAGCCCTGTAACCCAGGGCTTTTACCTTAATCCTTCTCAGCCTTAGTTTCCTAACATCGCAAAAGGAAAACCTATGTCATAGACTTCCGAAGTTAGATAACATATGTACCTACCTTGCACAGGTCCTAACATGTAGTTGGTGCTAAGAAACGATAGCGATCACCATCATCATCACCCTTACAGAGTCAGGTCCAAATACTGGCTCTGTCATTTACTAGCTGTGTGATTAATCTTTTTAAACCTTCGTTTGCTCATCTTTAAAATGGGGGATAATAAGAATAACTACAACAACTATGGTTGTTGTAAAGACTTATGAGATGATCTATGCATAGAACTTCTTAAGAGGATAGCACTTGTAGCTCCCAGACAGAGCTCTTGTGAAGATTCAACAAGTTCTTGAATGTATTCAGCATACAGTCAAGATTCTAAATGTTAGGTATTATTATTATAATTACATTGCTACTACTACAACTACATTGCATTAGGTAGATATTTGGTTGTTACTTCTCTATTAATTGTGGGTTCTTTAAAGAATTTTCTCAATATGTAATTTACTTAGAAAATAGATAGATAGATGGATGTTTTAAAATATAAATTGAAGATATCTAGAGGGCACTTTGCTCTGTTTATTGGGAACTTAGGGTTTGGGGCCTTAAGGTATGGATTTTAGAATACATGCATAGAGATAATAATTGAGAACGTTGAGGGAGTATAGGGAATAAGGAGGCCTGATGAACCTTACCAGGTGTTTTCTCATTGAAGATGGGAGGAGGAAGAGAGGCCAGGAAGGGATTCATAAGAAAAGATGAGTGATGCAGAAGTAGAATGACAGCCGTCACAGTCCCAAGAAAGGAGGACACTGCAGGAAGGACAGGGATGTTCAACATTGCTAAATGGTACATAAAAGCTTGAGAAAAACTGTAGGCTTTGCCAATTATGGGGTAATTGGTGACCTTGAGAGAACAGTTTTAGAAAGAGAATCAAGAGTAGAATCCAGGGCTTCCCTGGTGGCGCAGTGGTTGAGAGTCCGCCTGCCGATGCAGGGGACGCGGGTTCGTGCCCCGGTCCGGGAGGATCCCACATGCCACGGAGTGGCTGGCCCGGTGAGCCATGGCCGCTGAGCCTGTGCGTCCGGAGCCTGTGCTCCACAACGGGAGAGGCCACAACAGTGAGAGGCCCGCGTACCGCAAAAAAAAAAAAAAAAGAGAGGTCCTTGGTGGAATAGGGACCCAGAGGAAACAGGGAAGAATGGGAATAGAGGCTAGGTTGAACTTTATAAAAGCAGAGACATGAGCCTCTCTTGGAGGCCAGAGTAAAGCAAAGGAGTAGGCAGATTAAAATTACCAAGAGATACTAAGATGGAGCAAATGGAATTGCAAGAGGTCTCCATCAGCTATCTTGGATCTTACTGGTAAACAAGAAAGTGACTACAGTATTCTGAGAGATTGCCAGAAGTGGGTGGGAACTGAAGGACAAGGAAAGCCGTATGGAAAGGCTGCTGTGCAGAGCTGACTGTAGCTGAATTCAATAATTTCTGGGGCAGTAGAGAGCTCAGCTGAAATTAGATAATTAGTTTAGTGCCATTGGTTTAATGATATCCTGTAGACCCAATCTATTGACTTTCCCTAGAAATGATCAATCTTCAGGAGGAAGGTAGGGAAAGCATATTTTGCATTATATTAAACTTGATAATGCTGAGGCAGAAATGAGGGAACATAAAAATGGCAAGAGATGCCATGTGGTAATTAACAGTAAGTTACTAACATGGCTTGGTATATACCTGACATAACAAATGAACCCAGAACAGAGAGAATATATTGAAGAAAAGAGAGAGTTCAAGACACATATGGATACCATTAGGATTAAAAACAGGTTAGGTGATCATGAAGATATGGAAGGAATTGAAGTTGAGATTAGAATGTAGATTCTCAGGGGTTTTAAGATCCTAGAAGTGGAGCAACACCAAGTGAGATGAAGTCTAGAGGGGCCGTGTCAGGGGGGTCACCTCGTGGAGTGGAGCTCAGCTTCCGAAGTCCAGAAAGCAGTGAGGAACGGTTGCGTAGGAATACGATCCAGTGGGTCAGTCAGAGTGGTCTGGGTTCTAAGCCCCAGCTCTATCACTCTTCAGTTGGGTGACCCTGTGCACGTTACTAAACCTTTCCACATCTCTTTTCTCATCTGTAAAATGGAGGTCATATTGCTTCCCAACTTTTAGAATTGTTGGGAGGACTAAATGGGATAATATATGTAAAGTATCTCACATCTGACATCTGATAAGGGCTCAGAACATACTCTTATTAATATTTAGTGTTAGCTTTCAGTATTTTCATGAATCATACCTTAGTGTCTATCCTTGCGAGGATGACAGAGCGTAAAGTGGAGAGGAAGACTGTGGATGGAATACTAAAGTCAGTGAAAAAGATACTGTATCAGGTTTTAGAGGTTAGTGGATGATTGGGTAAGGACTGTTAGAAAGCCTAACTAAAAATGCCTTCAACAATACTGACTACCTCAAAACAACAAATCCCCAGGTAGAACTGCTCCAAAGTTTAGTGCCATAGGCTTAATGATATCTTGAAAGACCCAGATGTTTTCTCTGCTTGTTGGCTTGTCCCCTTGGACTATTTCTCAACATGGCCCCAATATCATGGCTGAAGCTTCAGGTACCGTTAGGCACTGAGTTTGACGGATCCTTAGTGGATCTCTCTACAGTGTGAGAGGGCTAGTACCTATTGATTTCAGTTTGGGGAATAAGACAACAGAGAAATACCATTTAACATTTTGTTGCACAAATGATGCTGCAATGAGCACGCTTGTAGATGCCTCATTATGCATATGTGAAGTATTTTGTAGGATGAATAGGGAGATGTCAAATTGTTTCCACAGACGGCAACATTTAAGTGTTGCAGAATCTTACAAATGCCATTACCACTTTACACACTAATTAGTAGTACAAAAAAAAATTTCCTTACTTCCTATCCAAAGTTTGATAAGATTAAACTTTTAAATATTTGTTAATCTGGCAGATGAAAAACTTATCACATTGCTTTTTCAGTGTGCATTTTCTTGGTTACAAATGAAGTTGACTAGCTTCTCAAATGTTTGGATTATTTGCACTAAATTTTCTATGAGTTTCCTGTTTACAACTTTTGCTTGCTTTTCTATTAGGTTGTTCATATTTTCTTCACTTATAGAAATTCCTCATATAGTCTAGATACTATATAACAATCCTTTGATTGCCATTTATGTCTATCTTTTGTCTTTTAGCTTTGTTTAAGGTGTCTATTGTAGGAAGCAACTTTTAATTTGCACAAATTTTTTGTACTCTTAAGGTTCTTAGGTTGTTCTACTGGCAGTAACTATGCAGTTGTTTAATCTCCAGGTCAACCCTGCCCAAAGTCAAGTACAGGAAGCTGTCTACACAGTGTCATTTAAATGATAAGGAGAGAAAGGCTCAACTGCTCAAATGTATTTCAATCCATGAGTCTGATGCCATGTCTGAATTTTCCCACCTGAGTCATTCCCAAGGGACTTTCTGGGAACTTGGATTTTAACTGTGTGAAGGATGTTATTATCTTGTTGAGACAGGATATTAGCCTATTAACAATAATTGTGCTCTCTGATTAAATTTTGCCTTTTTTTTGCAGTACGCGGGTCTCTCACTGTTGTGGCCTCCCGTGTTGCGGAGCACAGGCTCCGGACGCGCAGGCTCAGCGGCCATGGCTCACGGGCCTAGCCGCTCCGCGGCATGTGGGATCTTCCCGGACCGGGGCACGAACCCGTGTCTCCTGCATCGGCAGGCGGACGCTCAACCACTGCGCCACCAGGGAAGCCCGCCATTTATTTTTATCAGAGGGAATGAGATGTACAGGGAAAGTAAAGAATGTTTGAAACAGTGCATGGCTCATGTGCTTGAAGAAATTTTATGGAAGGATTCGGGTAGCAAGGAGGTAGCTTCAAGACAACTTTTCTCTTTCTCAGGAAGGAAGAAAAGAGAAAGACGAAAAGGGAAATACTCTCAAAACAAACCTTGATATTTTTTTTTCTCCCCTTAGGCTAGAGTCCTCTAACATTTGGGTTACTTGCTAGGTCAATATCAAAATGTGATAACTTTCCACTGAAAGTAGATGCTACTTTGATTATTTCCTTAATTAAAGCAAACTTAAATAAGCAGTTCCACAGTTATGATTCAATAAATCCTTTCAAACATTCCTCACGAAAGAGTCCTGTGATAAAGTCATTTCAGATGGAAAACAAGGGAATTAAAAAAGAAAAATGGCATAAAAGACTTCTCTTTTGCCATGTGTTAAGTTGGGGGAATTTTTTCTATCCTTGTAAGCGGTTTTTAGTCTCTGAGGAAAAAAATACTTAAAGAAAGCAGATGTTGATGAGTCACATTTAAGCTCTTATAGTTCGAAACATATTTTTTATTTGTGTATGAAGCTGTGGTCTGGAAGATAACTGGCTAAAGTCCTTGACTTTAGGGTTTTAACCCTATGTTGTCAATAACAAAGAAGTTGGACTAGAAAATCTCTACGAATACTCCCAACTCTTGTATTCTACACTTTTTAATGAACTTTATGCTTTTTTTGCCTTTGCCCCAATTATGTAGCCACAAGATGATATAGCCCCCAGCCCCTTTCTCCTCTGGCTATTTCTTTAAGTCACTGTCCAAGAATGAACAGTGAAGGAATTAGGAAGAAGGAGAAAACTTTCAAAGTGTGAGAATGGGAGCAGCGGTCAGTCACTGTTCAGTAGATTTTTACAGATTGCTAACCACAAGTAGACAGACTAACCAAATGATCACAAGCGTGATTACAGCTGAAGATAAGTCTCTTTATAACAAAGGACTGAAGACCTAACTGCGAAGTCAAAAAAACCCACTTCTCTCAGGAAGAACCAACACCTGAGCAGAGATCTGAAGGAGGAAGAGGGGTGACAAAGTGAAAGAGGGGTGGGTTGCCTGTGGTAAGAGCATGCCAGGCAGAAACAACTAGCACCTACAGGGTCCTGCAGCAGGGGGCACAGTGTGTTCAGGGAAGTTGGCGGTAAGGGGATGTATCCCCAAGGTAGTTAAGGGAAAACAGACAGGATTTAGAATTGATTTGGATCACTGGAGCTAGTTCTCCCTCAGAGTCCTTGCTACTCTCTTCCTCCTCTTTCTCTCCTAGCAGATAAAAAAACACTTGAGCTAGGCATTGTTTTAAGCACTTTACTCATATGAACTCAACTCTAACTCAACAATAACCCAATGAGTATATGGTAGAATATATGAACTCATGATCCTACCTGAAAATCTCTGCTTCACCTTTTTCTTCCATATATATATATATATATATATATATATATATATATATATATATATATATATATATCTTTAAGATAGCAGACTTTTTTTTTTTGCTAGGGACAAGCTCGGGGTTATTTGAGAAAAGAAAACAAAAAACAAAAAAACGATGGGAGTATTCAAATGCGGTTTGGACATGCTCAATCCCAAGGCATGGGACTTAAGAAGAAAATTACAGAAAACTACAGTCCATTCCTGTGTAATTTATTTAATTGAAATATATAATATCTATTGAGTGCATATTGCATCAAATACTATTCTGAACATTTTATATATTAGTTTATCTTCACACCTAACTCTATTGTGATGCCCATTTTACAAATGAGAACACCAAGGGAAATCTCCAAGAATGTACAGCTGATAGTAGTGAAGAGAGGTGGGTGCTGATCCTGGGCAGTCTGTCTTCAGAGGCCACTCTTAAGCACTAAACATCACTTGCTCATCTGTATGAGTACCCAATGCCTTGCTACCTCCTAAAATGGTTCTCTTCTTTCTTCTCCACTAGACTCCCTTATGATATATTAGGAAACAAAGGTCCTCACGACAAACATGATATAGTCATTGAATTAACAGAAAATAAAGAAACTGGTGGAACTCTATAAGGACAACTACCAAGACTGCTTTTTCTTCAACAAATGAGAATATGGAAGTCATTTTGTGGCCAATGAACATGAAATACTTAAGATATGAGGCAAGCCGCCATGTAACTCTAGATTCCTGAAACTGGTAGTATAAAAACTGCTCTAAGGCTGCTTTTGAGCAGGGATTATAGTCAATCCTACACCACTAAAGTAATTACAGCAGAAAAAAGAAAGACCATTTTCAACAAAGCTGCAGAATTTCTCTGATTTGCATTAAGAATTTGTCATTTTCTTGGCACATGTTTCTCCTTTCATTATTGAACTCTATGAGAGATCATGTGTTTCAAGTCTGCCTCACTTTCATTTAGGCTCAAATCAAATTCCAGAATGTTCTTTTGGATGAAGGGGTTTCCCTAAAGCTAACTGGAGTTTCCTGCACTTTTGTTGAGATCTAAACTAGCAAGATTTCAGTACCTCAGTCGTCACTCATCACTTTAATCGTTCAGTTGTATATATCCTCAGCTTTCTTGCTACTTTATTCCTCCATCTTACCCTCTTAGAAGATAATAAAGTACTTCTGTTGTGTTTTCTCTGTGCCCTTCCCCTCTCCTCCCCACCCTTCCCCTTGCCTCCTCTTCTTTCAGTGCTTAGAACTGTCCATCTATTCACTCAACAACACCCTCTGAGTATACGGCAGAGTACGTGGGCCCAGATGCAGGTAGGTTGAGAGACAGGGTGGTGGAAGCATGTAAAAGATCTCCTCTAAATGCTCCTAGTTTCTCTGTAAATGGGAAACAGACTATACTCATTTTACAGGTGAGGAATCTGAAGCACAGCGAGAGTAAGCAGTTTGTTCAAGACCACCTAGCTTCCAAGTGGCCGAACCATGATTTAAATCTAATCAGTCTGACTCCAGAGTGTATACTCTTCGCCTTCATGCACTGCTGCCAAACTCCTCTCTGGTTAAATTCAACTCTGTACTTCCCTGCCTGACCCACCAGGGTCCTTCTGACACTGCTCTAACAGCCCTCCTCTGCACTCCCACCTGACACACTAGGTGCTATAGGTGCTAATTCAAGGAATTTCCTAACTTCTTGCTTCTTTCTGAAAGACAAACAGTTGGTAACTTTTATGAATTAGGCTGTAACTACTTTATAACTAACATGTCCTGCCCATCATCTGTCAGCTGCAAGGTACTCTGGTGAGCCACCACTTGAGAGCTTTACTCATTTTAACAGATTTCATTGGCATAGCTCTGGGTGGCAATCCAGTTTTTTGAAAATGTGCTCAGCCATAAAGGCCCAAGTCCACGCAGCTGTGGCAAAGTTACAGTTCTGTGGTTTCACGTTAGTTACCTTATAGTTATTGTGTAATTAGCGCCACTTAATGTATATTACCAAAATAAATATATCTACCCCAGGAAAAAAAAAAAAAAAAGCTGAACATAGCTGAAGACTAATGACCATGCTGATTATTCTCCCTTTAGATTCATGCTTTGGCACAGCCCTGAAAGCCTACTCTACTTTCCCAGTCAGTTCATTTCTTAATTACTTTACCTCTTAGCTCTTTTCAAACTTTTGTTGCCACTTCTCCAGTCTTCACTCTGTAATGACTTGTTTCCCATTTCATTGAGAAAATGGAAGCAGTCAGAAGAGAACTTCCACATACTCCCCACACCACATCTACTGACCTACTTGCATTGGGCCCCATGTACTCTGCCTGACCTTTCACCATGGATGAATGTCTGTGTGCTTATCTAAATCCAGTAGCTCCTTATTGAGCACTGGATCCCATCCCCTCACCTTCTCCAGGATCTCTCTCTTTCAAATATACCCTCTCTTCTGTATCATCAGTTTTCCTACCCCCATAAGTCATTTCCCATCAGTAGACACATATTCTGTAATATTCCTATCTTAAAAACAAAAACAGACTTCTGGTTTCTGATCTGGCCTGTAAGGAGCTTGGCAATTGTCATTCTGTCTTGACAGCAAGTAAAAAGCTGAACAAATCGAAAAATCAACAATTTTTCTTAGCTCCATCAGAGAAGTGAGGTCATGGGCAAACCACTACCTCCCAAACTGGAGAGACAGGTAAATACAGAGAATCACAACTTACTGGAGCAGAAACCTTCATGAGAACCGGTGCTGGGATATGAAAACCTGAACTGTAATTGACAAATTGCTGGAGGCTCAGTGTGCACAAGCCTGAGAGTTAAAAACTCCAGGGGGACCCAGTCATCAGCAGGTCCCCACAATTTTGTGAGTTTTATCTCCAGGAGCTTGACCTGGTTCTTGCAGTGAATATCAGAGGAAAATTTGCTTGGGTTTCTGGAAGGAGGAGGAGAAAAGAAATCATTTTGAAATACGTAAGAGCATTTTTTTCTTAACAAGTCCTGCCCATAAGAGAAACTATTTTACAGAGCCTAAACTACTGAGATTTTATCAGAAGGGAAATACCCAAGTCTAGCCCATTCTAGCTTTCCACGTGGGAGAAAGGAAATACCCAATCCCAATCCCTTTTAGCCTTCCATGTGAGAGAAGGGAAGTAGCTAACTCCATCTCCCTCTAGCCATTCTGTCCCACCTGGGGGAAAACACTGAGACACACTTGTGAAGTTCACAGTTCAGAGGCACAGGCTCTCTGAAAGACTGAGACCTGAGAACACTTTCCCTTCCCCCACACCTTACTACCACATTACTAAAGGTCTATTTACCACAGTGCCTTTTAACCAATATATTATGTCTGGTTATAAAGGCAAAACATGCAGTTTGAAGAGACAGCAAGCACTAGAATTAGACTCAGATATTGCAGGGATGTTGGAATAATCAGACCAGGAATTTAAAACAACTATGATTAATATGCTAATTAAGGGCTCTAACAAATAAAGTAGACAGCATGCAAGAACAGATGGACAATGTAAGCAGAGAGATGGAAATTCTAAGAAAGAATAAAAAGGAAATACTAGAGATAAAAAAGCTGTAATGGAAATGAGGAGTGCCTTTGATGGGCTTATGGGTAGACAGGACACAGCTCAGAAAAGGATCTCTGTGCTTGAGCATATGTTAATAGAAATCTCCAAAACTGAAAAGGAAACAGAAGACTTTAAAAAAAGACAAAAAAACCCAGAACAGAATATCCAAGAACTGTGGGACAATGATAAAAGGGGTAACATACACATAATGGGAATATTAGGAGGAGAAGAAAGAAAGAATTGAAAGAAGGGACATCACAAAATATCCCATGAACATTTTAAGGATAATTATGCCCTTCACAAAAATTAATTCAAAATGTATCATATAGAAATGTAAAATACAAAAATTATAAAACTCCTAGAAGATAACATAGCAGAAAACCTAGATGACCTCTGATATGGCAATTACTTTTTAGATGTAACACCAAAGGCATGATCCATGAAAGAAAGAATTATAAGGTAGAGTTCATTAAAATTAAAAACTTCTGCTCTGCAAAAGACAATGTCAAGAAAATGAGAAGACAAGCCTTAGAGTGGGAGAAAATATTTCCAAAAGACATATCTATAAAGGACGGTTTTCCAAACTATACAAAGAACTCTTAAAACTCAACAATAAGAAAATCAACAACTACATTGAAAAATGAGCCAAAGACCTGAACAGACACTCTATCAAAGAATACATACAGATGGCAAATAACCATATAAAAAGATGCTCAACATCATATGTCATATGTCATTAGAGAAGTGCAAATTAAAATAACAATGAGATACCACTATACACCTATTAGTTGGGGCCAAAATCCAAAACACTAACAACAGCAAATGCTAGTGAAGATGTGGAGCAATAGGAACTGTCATTGCTAGTGGGAATGCAATATGGTACAGCCACTTTGGCAGACAGTTTGGCAATTTCTGTCAAAACTAAACATGTCTCACCATAAGATCCAACAATTGCACTCCTTGGTATTTACTCAAATGAATTGAAGAGTTGTATCCACACAAAACCTTGCACATAAAGATGTTTACAGCAGCTTGATTCATAGTTGCCAAAACATGGAAGCAACCAAGATGTCCTTCAGTAAGTGAATGGATAAATAAACTGTGGTACATTCAGACAATTGACTATATTCAGTGCTAAAAAGAAATAAATTATCAAGCCGTGAAAAGACATGGAGGAATCTTAAATGCATATTACTAAGTGAAAGAAGCCAATCTGAAGAGGCTACATATTGTATGATTCTAACTATATGCCATTCTAGAATAGGCAAAACTATAGAGACCATAAAAAGATCAGTTGTTGCAAGGGTGGGGTGGGGGTGAGGATATGAATAGGCAGAGCACTGAGGAGTTTTAGGGAATTTGGTTCTGGAAAAGGCAAAACTATGGAGAAGGTAAAAGGATCAGTGGTGCTAGGGTTTGGGGGAGGGAGGGATGAATAGGTGGAACACAGGATTTTTAGGGCAGTGAAACTACTAGGTATAATACTATAGTGGTGGATACATATTATACATATGTCAAAACCCAAAGAATGTAAAACACCAAGAGTGAACCCTAACGTAAACTATGGACTTTGGGTGATACTGATGTGTCAATACAGGTTCATCAATCGTAACAAATACAGCACTCTTGTGTGGGACTTTGATGGTGGGCGAGGCTGTATATATACATGTATGCTCAGTAGACATGTGGGAAACCTCTCTAACTTCTGCTCAATTTTGCTGTGCACTAAAACTGCTCTAAAAATAAAGTCAATTTAAAATCAAAACAAAACAAAAACAAAATAAAAAAACCTTCCTGGACCTACATTTGCTTCCAGCTGCCACCTTATTTCTCTGCTCCCTTTAGAGAAAAACTCCTCCAAAGAGTTGCCTGTACTCGCTAGCTGTCTCTATTTCCCCTCTTCCCATCTCTCTTGGATCTATTCCCACCAAGATTTTGCCCTCACTGTTCCACTGAAATGTGGTCAATTCTCAGTCCTCATGTTACCTGAAATATGAGCAGCTGTAGACACAGTGATAATTTCATTTTTTCAATAGACTGACTTCACTTGGTTCCTGGGATGTCCATTTTTAATGTCCCCCTTCTCCCCTGTGGGCCACTCTTCCTTAATATCCTTCGCTGGTTTCCCCTCATATCTCTAAATGCTAAACATTGGAGTGTACTGAGCTCAGTCTTTGGTCTTCTTTGCTGTATCTACACTTACTTTCTTGGTGGTCTCATCCAGACTCATGGCTTTAAATACTATTGATAACCGAGGATGCCTAAAAAAGACAAAAAAAACACACCAATTCATGGGGTTGTAATGAGGATTAAATGAGTTAATGCACACAGGCACTTAAAACTGTCTAGAACACAGTAAGTACTTTATATAATCAGCTAAAAACATGCTGGCTGTCTATTAGGCATCACAAACATCACATGTTTAAAACCAAATTTCCCATTTTTCTCCCTTAAGTTCTCGCTCCTGTAGACCTTCCTAACATCTTTAACTCCTTGCTTCCTATCATATTCCCCATTTAGACTATGAGAAAATCCGAGGGGTTCTACCTTCAAAATATATTCAGAATTCAAACTTTCCCAGTATTTCATCACTATATCCTTGTCCAAGGTACTATTATCTTCTACCTGCTCTATTGAAAATTTGCTGATCTGTCTCCCGGGCTTTCTCTTATTTCCCTTTGGCCTAGTTCAACACAGCAACCAGAGTGAACCTTTTAAAATGTAGGTCAGATCGTGCCATTCCTTTATTCTAAATCCTCCAATGGCTGTGCATCTTACTCAGAGCAAAAGCCAGTATCTGTGCAATGGCCTGGGAGGCCCTAGATTAATTGGCTGCTTGCTGCTTCTCTGATTTCATCGCTTACCACTCTGTAGTTCACTCTGCTTCAGCACACTAGCTTCCTTGCTCTTTCTCCAGATATACCAAATACACGCCTTTCGCCATTAATTTTGCATTTGATTTCCCTCTGCCTGGAGTGTCCTTCCACACGGCAACCTACTCAATGTCTCTGCTCGTCCCCTCTTCCTTCTCCAGTATCTCTCTCAAAGAATTTCCCTCTCCCGCATCATCAGGGCCACTAGGGGAGGACCTAGCCTGTATATTATGTAAAAACTTCAAAACCAAGTTCTTGATGACATCCTTTGAACATCTAGATCAAGCCTGGCCTAATGATAGCCCTACTCCTGAGCTGTTATATGAGGCAACCATGCCCTTTAGAGCTTATTACAATATGTGGCAAATAACTTGGAAGGTGTTGTACATAAAAAATATCATCATCATTATTATATTTTAATCATAATATACTGTTCATATTTTAATGTGGTAGAATTGTATAATGAGTATTAGCAGAAGGAAAACTTTAATTTGTCTAAATAAAGGATGGAGAAATGTATTGCTGGATCTTTTCTTCTGGAGTCATTATTATGTTGTACAACATGAAGAGAAGAGAAGAGAGAGGGGAAGGAGCTGACACTTATAAACTGTCAGGCTTTGTGCTAAGTGCTTCACATGCATTTTATTCTTCAAAAACTCAGCGTCCCCAGGACAAATCTTTTTCTCCACATTTTACAGATGAGGAATGTTAGAAGGTCAAGGTAATCTAGCTATTAAGGGGAATAGTCAGGATTTGTGACTAGGGCTGTGTTACTCCAAAATCTATTCTCTTGCCATTTTCACCATGCTGGGTTTGGTCTTTAAATCTTTCTCCAATAAATAAGTCCTGTTTATTGAGTCAGTGAGTGAAGCCAGAAACCAAGTGGAAAAAAGAATTCTCTTCAGTCTGCAAATGTCAAGGGTAATAATATGTAGCTGTGTTCTTACCATTGAGCTTAAAATCTTGCAATTCACGCTTTGTAGAAATATGAGGAAGAAATTACCCATCAGCACTTCTAATGAATTAGAGAATGATAAAATGTTACTGCACAAAGTGACAACATCCCACTTATCTCCTGGAACCCATTCAATGATGGAGAAGGATATGAATCAACTATAAATAGAATATATCGGCTCATCTGTTCTTACCGGATGCAGTGAAATTTAGTATCTAGGGCAAGGGTTGGTTTAAGGGTGCCTCTGAGCGTGCTTTTCAGTGAGCAAGTTTTTTTTGAATAGCATACGTTTAATAAATTATGATTAGTGGACTTCCCTGGTGGTGCAGTGGTTAAGAATCTGCCTGCCAATGCAGGGGACAGGGGTTCAAGCCCTGGTCCGGGAAGATCCCACATGCGGCGGAGCAACTAAGCCCGTGGGCCACAACTACTGAGCCCACGTGCCACAATTACTGATGCCCGCGTGCCTAGAGCCTGTGCTCTGCAACAAGAGAAGCCACCGCAATGAGAAGCCTGCGCACCACAACAAAGAGTAGCCCCCCGCTCGCCACAACTAGAGAAAGCCCACGTGCAGCAATGAAGACCCAACACAGGCATAAATAAATAAATTATGATTATTTACTTTTACACTGTGATTTAAATAGTATAACATTAGAAACATTTAAAGAAAGATAATTTGATATTTGTCCCAAAAGAGATTGATTTTAAACTACAGTAAAAAACCTAGTTAATCCATTCAAGTCAACATTATTTATTAAGTGCCTATTTGTGTTCTGAACTCTGCTGGATACTAAGTACAGAGAGCACGGTGTATTCAAACTAGTCCACAGCCCCTAGAAACCCTTGAGGAATTCTTCTTCTTTTTCTCTTTTGTGAGTTGGCAATGCAAAAGCTATTTGGGATGAGCTATATCCCAGGCACAAAGTAGTCATTTAAATGGTTGGCCAGTTCACCTCCTTCATGGAACAAGGAGAACTGAAATAAGGGCAGGGTATTCTTTGTCAATCCGTTTCATAACCAACCTCCATTTAATCCTTTAGATGTCTTCTAACTTAATCTGTCTCACATATTTTTATTGCTATTCTTTGAATCTATGCCAAAATACATTACATATTCCCAGTATTGAGATGCTGAGAAATGGATACAAAAGTTTTCCAATACTGCTTGTGAATACATATATATTTAAAAACTCTACATTTGGGGTTTTTGTTGGGACCACTGTTCTACCAAGGTTTATGGTTGATATTCTACCTGTATTAATATGATATCCACTTTACTTTTAGAGGCAATGTTCAGTTCATTTGTTACTAAAGATGTCCTCATCCCCATGAGCATTTTATACTGTGCCAATCAAAACAATATTTTAATCTATATAACATTTGTTTGTTTCTGCTCTCCCAACAATTTGCAATAGCAGCCAGTCTCCATTTGGGGCCACCAGTGTGTTATCATGCTTTTCTTTCATATAACAAAGAAGTTGTTCATGGTGTTATATCATACAATTAAAAGACTCCAAGAAAAAGTTTATTCAAGTCCAAATCAGCCACACCTTTCAATACACATATACAGCAGTGTCTGTAAACAGATGAGAAAAACACTTGGCAAACAAGACTCCAATACAGCTGGGGGAGGAGGAGGGATGACACACTGGCTATGAATTTTTACTTCTGAGGCCAAGAGGGCCCTTGTGCCTACACTTCTGTACTCTTCAACCCACTTTGGGTCCAGATTCAAGAAATCCTTACTAATGCTGGCAACCATGCCTTGCTTACATGGTTTCTGGCCATTGGGTGAAGCATCTGATGCTATGAATGTGCTTAGACATGAGGTAATTTTCAGGGACCCTAAGAAGCAAGGAATCATGACTTCTAGGTAAGCTTCTTCTTTCTTCTTTATCCAGTTTTGGGATATACAACTTTTGTCAGTTTGTGGTCTGTGCATAAGTATGGGGGCCAAGGATGGAGTTATGTAAGGAGAGAGAAACATTTCTTCTTTTTATGTTCAAACGTGGGACTCCAAAACATATGTATAGTAACACCTTCCAATCTGCAGGAAATATTAAGCTCCAATGTATTATTTTGCTATTTTTCAGAAAGAAAAACCTAAGGGAATTGTTGAAAGACTCACACAGTTGATAGAAACTAACTTGAAATTTGGGTAAACTCTGAAAATAAGATTTTTTTCATTTTAATATTGAATATATGAAGGAATTCAAGAATAAATTTTGTATATTAATACCAGACATGTATAACTTAATCCATTATTTCAAATCTTTCATTTATCACATTAATTAGAGATTATTTAATTCTTTTTTTTCTGGGTTATCTAATTAAGTAAATATTAGAGAATTTGGTCAATGTAATTAAATCAAATCTAATTTATGCTCTAAATGGTCTAATGTCTATTGAATTATAAACATATTAGACCAAGACATTAATAATAACTATACTTGAAAGTTATTTTTGAGTAATTCATTAAGAACTGGAGGAGACTGGGGTGAGTGGGATATGCAAGTAAGGGGAAAAATCCACCATTTGGAGATCAAAACCTGGCTCTTTGATGGCATAACATAGCAGAATTAACTTGGCTACTGCTTGGGTTTGATTAAATTGACTGCTAAAGGAGATGACTATCTCTGGTAATATTCAGGACTCAGTAGGCAGCAAAAATTTTTCAGCCATTTTAAGAAGCAGGAGGTGATGAGCTCTTTACTGTGCGGGCCCTTTCTCTATCTCAGGTGTAAAGGCTCACTGTAGGCTTCATTCCCCTGCACAAGCCCCCTCAGTACCTCAGGACTTCAAATCTCACTTTCTAGCCTAATCTAAAGGCCAGAAGTACTAGTTTACTTAAGTCATTAAAAGTCTTAGAAGAATCCAAGAATTGAGCCTATAATATTCCCTTACTTTAAGCAATGTTATTATATTTGACTGTAAACTTGCTTTTGGATTTTTAAGATCCTGAATCTTAATTATGGTTTCCTATGCCTAGAATGCTTTCAACCATGAAATCAGAAATCTCCCACGACCCCTTTTCATGTTCCAATTGTACTGAACTATGATCCACGCTTGCTCACACTTCTGTAGATTTAGTTAAAGTATTATTATAAGAAGGTGTCTGTGGGAAACCTTCTTGATCTTCTCTCGAGTTAAGCTCTTCCCTCACAGGCTTCCATAGGGCACATGCATATCTCTATTACAATGTATTCAATATTAAAATCATCCATTTATTTTCCCATCTTCCCATGAGACTGGGGTCTCGTGAAGATAGGTGGGTTGTTTTGTTTTGTTTTGTTTCTACCTCTGGTATCCCCTACACCTAGTGTAGTGTATGCACATAGTAGCTGCATAAGTGTTTGCTGAATAAATGAAAAAGTTGAGATGCTTAACAAAGGCACAGAACTAGAGGGATCTGACTACTTTTTCCCCTCCATATTTGACTGAACTAAAGTCATTTCTAAGAAGACACAGCACTCAAGTGGTCCCTTCTCCTATAATGACTTTAAATGAATTACTCTGTAGCAACAAGTTGTCCATGTGAAGCAAGCACAACAGCTTCACACAGTAAATGCTATGTATAATGACAGCATGTCGTTCTAACTAAAAAGTTGTTATAAGAACTGTTGTGAGGGAAATGCCATGTGGAGAAGAAACGAATGAGTAGGTCCAGGAATGAAATGAATAGATTCATTAAATGGTTAAGCTTTTGCTTCAGGAGTTCACTGGTATCACTGCATGATCATTTGGATCCCAGGGTTCAGTATTTATTCTGAATGGCTCTGCTGTGCCTTGGCCCAATTAATTCATCTTGCAAATCCATTGCCCAGAAGTAAGCCGTCGAATAGACTCAGATATTCTTCTAGTTAAATCATAGTAATGCCAATTTTCATATTGGTGATCACAATAGCCCCACAGTATATCAGCTATGGTTAAGAATAAAGAACTATTCATAAAATAATACCCTTAAAAATGACTGAGCTTTGATTCTGCTTCTGACACTTACTGGCTATTTGACCTTGGGACATTTTCTTAACCTCTCTGGAACTCAATTACCTTTTATGTAACATAGGGATAATAACACCCAGCTCACATGGTTGTTATGAGGAATATATGAGATGACCAATCAAGTTACAGACAATCAAGGGTACAGACATAAAAACAGATATATAGACCAATGGATCAGAATAGAGAGCCCAGAAATAAACCCTCACGTATATGGCCAGACAATTTGTACAAGACTGAAAAAAGGAAAAGGAGAGCCTCTGCAACAACAGTGTTGGGAAAACTGGATATCCACAAGCCAAAAGTGATTTGGAAGCTTACCTTATACCATATTAAAAATTAACTCAAAATGGATGAAAGACCTAAACCATAAGGTCTAAAACTGTAACTCCTATAAGAAAACTAGGGGAAAAGCTTCAGGACATTACATTTGGCAATGATTTCTTGGATATAACATCAAAAGCACAGGCAACAAAAGCAAAAATAGACAAATGGGACTATATCAAACTTAAAAATTCTGCACACCAAAGGAAATAATCAAAGAGTGAAAAGGCAACCTACAGAATGGGAGAAAATATTTGCAAATCACATATCTGATAAAGGGCTAATATCCAGAATATA
This sequence comes from Stenella coeruleoalba, assembly GCF_951394435.1. Taxonomy (NCBI): domain Eukaryota; kingdom Metazoa; phylum Chordata; class Mammalia; order Artiodactyla; family Delphinidae; genus Stenella; species Stenella coeruleoalba. The sequence continues at coordinate 81,076,434 of NC_137151.1, read as the reverse complement.
TAAGGAACTTCTGTAACTCAACAACAAAAAGCAGATAATTTGACTAAAAAGTGGGCAAAGGACTTGAAATGATAATCCTCCAAAGAAGATATACAGATGACCAACAAGCATATGAAAAGATGCTCAATATCAATAATCAGTCATAAAAATACAAATCAAAACCACAATGAGATATCACCCACACCCATTAGGATGGCCATTATCAAAAGAACAAAAATAACAAATATTGTCAAGGATGCAGAGAAATTGGAACCCTTGTGCACTGTTGGTGGAAATGTAAAATGGTGTGGCCATTATGGAAAACATTATGGAGTTTCCTTAAAAAAATAAAAATAGAATTGCTATATGATTAAGCAATCCCACTTCTGGGTATATATACAAAAGAATTCAAAGCAGGATCTTGAAGAGATATTTATACACCCATGTTCATTGCAGCATTATTCACAATAGCCAAGAGGTGGAAACAACCCAAGTGTCCACTGACAGATGAATGGATAAAGAAAATGTGGTATTTACATACAGTGGAATATCATGCAGCCTTTAAAAATAAGGAAATCCTGTCCCATGTTGCAACATCAATGGACCTGGAGGACATTATGCTAAGCAAAGTCATCAGTCTCTCTCTCTCTCTCTCTCTCTCTCTCTCACACACACACACACACACACACACACTGTATGATTCCACTTATATTAAGCATCTAAAGTCATCAAAATCATAGAAACAAAGAGCAGAAAGGTGGTGGCCCACAGCTTTAGGTAGGGTGAAGGATAAAAGAGGAATTAGTGTTTAATGGGTATAGAGTTTCAGTTTTGCAAGATGAAAAAGTTCTAGAGATCTGTTGCAAAATAACATGAACATACTTAACACTATAGAACTGACGCTTAACAATGGTTAAGATGGTAAATTTAATGTTATGTATATTGTGTTTTTTCTTTTTTGCCACACACACAGAAAGAAAAAATCTGAAAGTCAAGGGTCTCTGTAATTACATTCCCTTCCTACTACAAACAACTACAAACATACTACATAAACACCATACTACAAAGACAAATATTGTTAACAGGTATACAGTTTTAAAACATTCTTTTTTTTTATTTTAAAGGAATATACAGATATACCCATACATACTTTTCAGTAGAGTTCTCATACTTGCCTTTTTTCTTTTTAAATACTCAATAGAATATCATGGTCATCTTTTCATGTCAGTAAATGGAAAAATCTACTTGATTCTTTTAAACAACTGCATATTTCACTACATGAATGTACCATATTTGGCAAATGTAGTACCATAGTTCTCAGAGACTTCATACATCCAAAAAAATGAGCCCTTTAATGAAAAAAATTTTTTAAATTAACAAATATTCATTGACTAAAAGCACAGCACTGGGGTGTGGGGAAGGCACTATAATGAATGACAGAGTTCCTGTCCTCAAGCAAACAATGCTCTATTATGGAAGCAAAGATACACATACAAATAAACAAGGTGGAAAGACATATATATTAATCATCATGTGAATTTTATACCCCCAGTTTGCAGGGAATCAAAGGTAGTTTCAAGGGAATACATCTTCGGAACATTCAAGGATAGGAAGGATTTAGGAATGCGGAGATAGGGAGACTAGAGAAGAGGAAGAGAATATTTCACAAAGTAGAAACAGGTAGATAAGACATACAAAACTACAGTATGTAATAATATAATAGCTACCAGTTCCTCAGTGCCTATGTACTAAGTACTTGGCAAGTACTAAATATCTATGTACTAAGCTACATTCTTTACATATAATACCCCTTTCAGCTTTATAACTGAGAAATAAACATTTTGATCCCCATTTTACTAATGAGGTAACTCAGGATCAGAAAAGTTAAGTAAATATTAACATTGTGAGTTACTTGACTAAAGAAATGATAATACTGCAACATGGATGACCTTAAGGGCATTATGCTGAGTGGAATAAGTCAGACAGAGAAAGACAAATACTGTATGATCTCACTTATATGCGAAATCCAAAAAACCAAAAAAACCCAAACTCACAGAAAAAGAGATTAGATTTGTGTTTGCCAAAGATGGGAGGTGAAAAACTGGATGAAGGTGGGCAGAAGGTACAAACTTCCAGTTATAAGATAAATAAGTACAGAGGGTGTAATGTACAACACAATGACTGTAGTTAACATTGTTGTATGGTATATTTTAAAGTTGTTAAGGGAGTAGATCCTAAGATTTCCAATCACAAGGAAAAAACATTTCCCCCACTTTTTTGGTATCTATATGAGATGATGGATGTTAACTAACCTTACTGTAATCATTTCACAACATATGTAAGTCAAGTCATTATATTGTACATCTTTTTTTTTTTTAATATTCTTTTTGGCCATGCCACACAGCATGTGGGGATCTTAGTTCCCCAACCAGGGATTGAACCCATGCCCCCTGCATTGGGAACGCAGAGTCTTAACCACTGGACTGCCAAGGAAGTCCCTACACTGTACATCTTAAATGTATATATTGCTGTATGTCAATTACATCTCAATAAAACTGTAAAAGAAATAATAATGTAAGGGAAGGAAGCTGAGATCAGACTAAAGAAGACTTTGAAGAGCATGCCTGAACATTTAGATTCTATTTGGTAGGAAATTTAGAGCCACTGAAGAATTATGAAGGTGGAAGACATGATTAAAACAATGTTGTAAGAAGGCAAGTCTGGGAACTAGCAATACTCATATCAGACAAAATAGACTTTAAAACAAAGGCTATAACAAAAGACAAAGAAGGGCATTACATAACGATAAGGGGATCAGTACAAGAAGAGGATATTACACTTGTTAACACACACACACCCAATACAGGATCACCTAAACATATGAAGCAAATACTAACAAATATATAGGGAGAAACTGACAATAATACAATAATAGTAGGAGACTTTAATACCCCACTGATATCAATGACAGATCTCCAGACAGGAAATAAGGCAAGTGGTCTTAAATGACACAGTAGACCAGGTAGACGTAATTGATATCTACAGGACACTACATTCAAAAACAGCAGAATACACATTCTTTTCAAGTGCACGTGGAACATTCTTCAGGGTAGGTCATATACTAGATAACAAAACAAGCCTCAACAAACTTAAGAGGATAGAAATTATATCAAGCATTTTTTCCAACTACAACAGTATGAACTAGAAATCAACTACAGAAAGAAAAACAGGAAAAGAACAAACACATGGAGGCTAAACAACATGCTAATAAAATCTAGTGGATCAACAATGAAATCAAAGAGGGAACCAGAAAATACCTTGAGACAAATAAAACTGAAAACACAATTTTCCAAAATCTATGGGATTCAGAAAAAGCACATCTAAGAGGGAATTTCATAGTGATAAACGCCTTCCTCAAGAAACAAGAAAAATCTCAAATAAACAACCTAACCTATCACCTAAAAGAACCGGAAAAAGAACAAGCAAAGCCCAAAGTCAGCAGAAGGAAGGAAATAATATAGATCAGAGAGGAAATAATTAGAGTTTAAAGAAAAACAATAGAAAAGATCATTGAAACCAAAAGCTGTTTTTTAAAATAGATAAACAAAATCAATAAACCTTTAGCCAGGCTCACCAAGAAGAAAAGAGAGGACTTAGATATGAAAGAGCAGAAATAACAACCAATACCACAGAGATACGTTATATGCCAACAAACTGGACAACCTAGAAGAAATGGACAGATTTCTAGAAACATACAGCCTGCCAAGACTGAGTCAAGAAGAAACAGACAATTTGAACAGACCTATCACTAGAAGTGAAATTGAATCTGTAATCTAAAAACTCCCAGCAAACAAAAGTCCACAACTGGACAGCTTCACAGGGGAATTCTACCAAACATATAAAGAAGAACTAATACCTATCCTTCTCAAACTATTCCTAAAAATTGAAGAGGAGGGAATACTCTCAAATTCATTCTACGAGGTCACCATTATCCTGATACCAAAACCAAAGACACTACAAAAAAAGAAAATTACAGGCCAATATCTTTGATGAATATAGATGCAAAAGTCCTCAACAAAATATTAGCAAAGCAAATCCAACAATATATAAAAAGGATCACACAACATGATCAACTTGGACTCATTCCAGGGTCACAAGGATGGTTCAACATATGCAAATCAATGTGATACACCACATTAACAAAAGAAAGATAAAAATCACTTGATCATCTCAACAGACACAGAAAAAGAATTTGACAAAATTCAACATCCATTATAATGATAAAAATTCTCATCAAAGTGGGTATAGAGGGAACATATCCCAATAATAAAGGCCATTTATGACAAACCCACAGCCAAAATAACAGTGAAAAGCTGAAAGCCTTCCCTCTAAATTCAGGAATAAAACAATGATGCCCACTCTCATTGCTTCAATTTAACATAGTATTGGAAGTCCAGCCACATTAATCAGACAAGAAAAAGAAATAAAATGTATCCAAATTGGAAGGGAAGAGGTAAAACTGTCACTATTTGCAGATGACATGATACTCTATATAGAGAACCCTAAAGTCTCCATCCAAAAAGTATTAGAACTAATAAATGAATTCAGCAAGGTTGCAGGACACAAGATTAATATACAGAAATCTGGTGTGTTTCTATACACTAATAATGAAATATCAGAATGAGAAAAAAATTTTAAATCCCATTTAAAATCACATTAAAAATGCCTAGGAATAAATTTAACTAAGCTGGTGAAAGACCTATGCTCTGAAAACTATAAAATATTGATGAAGGAAATTGAAGATGATTCAAAGAAATGGAAAGATATCTTGTGCTCTTGGGTTTGAAGAATTAATATTATTAAAATGGCCATACTACCCAAAGCAAGCAATCTATAGTTTTAATGCAATTCCTATCAAAATACCCAAGACATTTTTCACAGAACTAGGACAAATAACCCTAAAATTTATATGGAACCACAAAAGACCCTGAATTGCCAAAGCAATTCTGAGAAAAAAGCACCAGGTTGGAGGTATAACCCTCCCAGACTTCAGACTATATTACAAAGATACAGTAATCAAAACAATATGGTAATGGTATAAAAACAGACACATAGAACAATGGAACAGAATAGAGAGCCCAGAAATAAACCCATGTACCTATGGTCATTAATCTATGACAAAGGAGGCAAGAATATACAATGAAAAAAAGACAGTCTCTTCAACAAGTGGTGCTGGGAAAACTGGAAAGCCAAATGTAAAACAATGAGATTAGAGCATTCCCTCACACCATATAAAAGAATAAACTCAAAATTGTTTGAAGACATAAATTAAGACCTGAAACCATAAAACTCCTAGAAAAGAACATAGGCAGAACACTCTTTAACACAAAGCACAGTAAAATTTACTTGGATCAGTCTCCCAAGGCAAAAGAAATAAAAGCAAAAATAAACAAATAGGACCTAATTAAACTTAAAAGCTTTTGCACAGCAAGGGAAACTATCAACAAAATGAAAAGACAACCTACATAATGGGAGAAAATATTTGCAAATGATGTGACAGACAAGGGCTTAATATCCACAATATACAAACAACTCATACAACTTAATATCAGAAAAACAAACAACCCAATCAAAAAATGGGCAGAAGATCTGAATAGACATTTTCCCAAAGATACACAGATGGCTAACAGGCACATGAGAAGGTGCTCAACATCGTTAATTATTAGAGAAATGCAAATCAAAACCACGAGGTATCACCTCACAACTGTCAGAATGGCTGTCATCAAAAAGTCTACAAATAAACGTTGGAGTGGATGTGGAAAAAAGGGAACCCTCATATACTGTTGGGGGGAATGTAAATTGGTGCAGCCAATATGGAAAACTGTATGGACAGTCCTTAAAAAACGAAAAGTAGAACTACCATATGATCCAGCAATTCCACTCCTGGGTATATATCTGGAAAAAACAAAAACACTAATTGCACCCCAATGTTCATAGCAGCACCATGTATAATAGCCAAGACATGGAAGCAACCCAAGTGCCCATCAACAGATGACTGGCTTACAAAAATGTGGCATATATATGCAATGGAATATTACTCAGCCATGAAAAAGAATGAAATACTGCCATTTGCAGCAATGTGAATAGACCTAGAGAATATTATGCTCAGTGAAATAAACTGGACAGAGAAAGACAAATACTGTATGCCAGCACTTATATATGAATCTAAAAAATAATACAAATGAATGTATATGCAAAATAGAAACAGAAAAATAGACATAGGAAACAAACTTGTGGTTAAGAGGAGAGAGGAGCAGGGAGGGCCAAATTATGGTTATGGGATTAACGGATACAAACTACTATATATAAAATAGATAAGTGGACTTCCCTGGTGGTGCAGTGGTTAAGAATCTGCCTGCCAATGCAGGGGACAAGGGTTCGATCCCTGGTCCAGGAAGATCCCACATGCCAAGGAGCAACTAAGCCCGTGTACCACAACTATCGAGCCTGTGCTCTAGAGCCCGCGAGCCACAACTACTGAAGCCCATGTGCCTAGGGTCCATGCTCCTCAACAAGAGAAGCCACCGCAATGAGAAGACCGCACACCACAATGAAGAGAAAGCCCACACGCAGCAACGAAGACTCAACGCAGCCAAAAATAAATAAAGTTCTTAAAAAAATAGATAAGCAACAAGGATATGCTGTATAGCACAGGGAATTATACCCATTATCTTGTAATGACCTATAATGGAGTATAATCTGCAAAAATATTGAATGACTATGGTATACACCTGAAACTAACACAATATTGTAAATCAACTATACTTCAATTTAAAAAAAAGAAGACAAATCTGGTATTGCTGTGGATGGATTTGTTACAGGAAGGAAGGAAATAAATTAATTAACTAGTGTACAGTGATCATATGCCCAAGTTTGCAAGGGACAGTCTGAGTGTATAACAGTTGTCCTAATATAAGTGTTAAAAGAGCCTTCTTCACTCTCCATAATGTCCCTTTTACACTCCAAAGTGTCCTGGTTTGGAAGAGAAATAACCATGTGATTAAATATGAAGGGAGATGAGAATCTGAGTAATATAGGATAGTGGCAGTGTGAAAAGAAAGGAGGATGGACGTGAGAGAAATCTTGGCATGGTAGAATAATAGGTATTTTTTTAGTTCAAGTGGCCGGATAAGAAAAAAAAAATCTCAAGAATGGGTTAAAAAAGAGATTAAAGAAAAAGGAAGGAGAAAAGAGTTAGGAGAGAAAATGATGACTTTAGTTTGGAATCTGATATACTGGCAGGATATCATGTTGAGCTGTGTGGTAGCTTACTGGAAATGTGAGGCTGGAATACTGTTGTACATATGGAAATTATAACTGAAATCATGAGAGTGAATGAGATTGCCAAGGAATAGAGAATAATCAAAGATGGCAAAGAGGCCTGAAGGACCTCAAGGAATACCTATTTAGAAAAACTCTCATCTTATAAATACTAAATGAGGTTAATAGACAGTTCTATAATTACTGATCATCTTGAGCCCAGTCAAAATTACCAACTGCCCACGTGGAATGCTGAGTTTGAAAGTAGCTCATCAGGAAACCAAAGGGCACCTTCACAAACTGTTTCCTGCTTTTTATCATTTCATGACATTTTTATCAACTTTTTTCTTTTGATGTGAACTCCTGAGTGTTATGTTATAAATATATTTTTAGCTCAGGACTACAGTGATTGATAAAAGAAGATTAAAAACAGCCGTAAGTGATATGGGCCACTCAAGTATCTACATTCTGTCACTCATTTTCCTGTACATTAATATATGTATAAGAATAATAATGTTATTGTTTCCTACATAACTTGCTGTAGATTGTCAAGCTGAGGGTTCTCCCACCGTTATCAGTGATGACATGAAGACTAAAGAACAGAATTAAGCTCTGTATTATTAGTGCATTCAGAACTATATGGTATATTGACAAGTTGCTTAGTGTTCATATGGGAAAGCCCAGGACTTACTCTTTCACTTATATAGAGAGATAAATTTTACCTATGAAAGACCAGGTACACCTTCAAATTACTATACGGCACTGATAAAAACATATAAAAGGGCATTTCAGTTTAATTTCAAGGCTGCTTTGACAAGTGAGAAAAAAGGTGCATTTAAAATTTTTACATTTTGAAAGGCAAATTCATATTCTTTTGCCCTTAAAACAAAGCCATATGAAAATACTTCAAATGCAAAACTCTATTTAACTGTCTAGAAAGTTGGAGTTAAACAGCAGGAGTACTGGCATGCTTTTTAAGCTTGTCTCCTTTTAAAAAAACCTTGATGTTTCAATAAGTATCAATAATATACATCATTTACTACAAGTCTAACTGAAAATAGTGACTTTGCAATTATTTAACTCTTTTCCATCATTTAACAAAATTCATTTTTGGAGGGAAAACAGTTTTAAAGTAGACCACGTATTTCTCCATCCATACATCTAAAAACAAATGGTACAGTGCACTGGAGTTATATTAAATTTATGGAGGAGAAACAGAGCAGGATAATGAATCTTTTCAAGCAATTTCAATAAATTTCAAACCTTAAACTACTGTCAGAAAGACATAGTGCAGCAACTCTATGATTCTCTGAAAAGTAGACAATGTGTTTTTAATACCTGCTTGGAAGAGAAGCATGTATGTATCCAGTTAAAAATTCAGATTCTTTGCCAATATTATGAAATGAATTCAGGCAATATGGGAATCTGCAATATGCAATTTATTACTCATCAGTGCAACCAATTTTTCCAGGTTGGCATTGGGCCTTTCAAATGTAAAACTGATAATTTTTAATATGATCACCATGGGAAGCTTGCTCCTGATGGTAAAGCACATTCAATAAGTTGTAAACAGTCACTAAATGACTGGCTAGAATTTCTCTAGACAATACGCTGTTTGACATTATAAATGGCTTCATCTTTGTTTTTTGAAAATGGACTGCAATATTCACGTCATTAAAAAAATTCTGTGAGGGACTTCCCTGGTGGCGCAGTGGTTAAGAATCTGCCTGCCAATGCAGGGGACATGGGTTCGAGCCCTGGTCCGTGAAGACCCCACATGCCGCGGAGCAACTAAGCCCGTGCACCACAACTACTGAGCCTGCGAGCCACAACTACTGAGCCTGCACTCTAGAGCCCGTGAGTCACAACTACTGAAGCCCGTGTGCCTAGATCCCATGCTCTGCAACAAGAGATGTCACCGCAATGAGAAGACCACGCACCACAATGAAGAGTAGCCCCTGCTAGCTGCAACTAGAAGAGGCCCACGTGCAGCAAGACCCAATGCAGCCAAAAAAAAAAAAAAATTCTGTGACCTGTTTTTGGCAATATGTTTAGTAAATAGCCTGTGCAGATGCTGAGCATCCCAGGATGATTACACAGCTAAATAATTATGTGGATGATATGTACAGAGGTTGAGGTAAAATAAACTGTTATCCTCTATGTTCCCTGAATTTCTAGAGCCTAAGTTTTAAAGTTAAGATCTTAAACAGGTTATTATCACTTCAAATGTTTTCCCCATTTTTAGGGCGCTGTTAGCTTCAGTCTTCATCATCAATATATGGGTAAGTAAATGAACCAAGAAAACAAAAGTGGTCAAATGTATCCAAATATTTCTTGAACCAAGAAATATATATTTCTTTATAGTACATTCACATATAGAGAATTTCTACTCTGATACTTCTGGAACCAAGAGATCCAATTTAAAGCAACAGCTTTTAATTTAAACATATGGAAATGAAAACAAGACATAAAGATATATTTGTATCTTCTCTGAGAAGGTCATCCACTAAATATTTCAGCTTCTATAAAGTTCTATAGTTATTGTGGGTTTTACATTAAAAGCCTTGAGAAAGAAAGAACAGTAATTTGGGGGAATCTTCTTTGTTTCACAGAATCATTTTAAATACTGATATATCTCTTCAACAGTGAATTCAAAGAACTAGGTAAAAGATCATTTTCTCAGACACTTAGTAGACTCCTGAAGTTCTTTCCCTTGAAGTTCTTGACATTTATTTATATTACATCTGAGTTGCTTTCATGAGATTTTAATACTTTATACTATATTCACATATAGAGAATTTCTATTCCAATACTTAATCATTAAAAAAGAATCTGGAAAACCAGATTTTTGGGGGAATATGAACATTCTTAATATTAGCAAAGCTATTTCTGTCAAGTAGATTTTTATGAGTAGTACTGACTAAAACCATAAGTTACCCAGGTAAACATAGGAAATGTGGTGAAGAATTAACTAGGGGTTTGGTACTTTGTGAACACCCACATCTTAGCAGATTTTGTAGAGAAAATTAATCAGCTTTCATTTAAATATTTCCTGTATCAAAAAGTGATGAAAATCTAAATTCAGATTTTACTTCTACTTCTGGCCAAGATGATGCAATGAATCAGATTTACCTCCCGCTTGAAACAATTAAAAAATCAGATGTAATATATAAACAATTGTTTTCAAGATATAAATATCAGACAATAGGCAATGATTTCTAAGAGATGGGAAACAAAAGTGACCCCCATGATTTTTCCAAGCTTACTGCCTGGAGTTTCTAGCCAAAGGATATGAAGGGGAAACCCAGGAGGAGATGGAGTCTAGGGAAGCCAAGGCAGCTAGAATTTGCAAGGCAAAGTGCCAGGGATGAAAGCCACACACAGAGAGAACTCTGGAGACACACAAAGGGTCTCTCTTGTGTCTTCAACTGAGTACTGCTGACTAGCCCGTGCATGTTAGGAAACTACTTAAGGCTGGAGAAAAAAACCACTTGACAGTTTTAGAGAGAATAATAATAACAGAAATACCTGTTAATTGAATGAATAAAAGCTAATTCTTTCTTCTTTGCCTATAAACAGAAAGCAATGAACAGTGAAACGGTAAACATACAACATTAAAATGGGTGGGGAGGGGAGTATTTGGAAATACATTTTGTACTAATGCCATTCAGGTTTATTTCTGAAGATGTCATGAAATTCTGTGGATGTTACTAAATTCTAGTTTAAAGTTAAAATGCTGTGGGCTTCTACTAATTTCAATCTTTGTAGTTTTTATTGAGAAACAAGGTATTATCTTTATTAAGAAAACACTGCTATTACCAATGGGATATGCACCAGAAAAAAGACAAAAACCCAAAACACAAGACTTTGGTAGTCCACCTACCTCTCATACAGTATTCCTTGTGATACATTCATTGCAACACGTACATAAGTTCATACGGTGCGAAGTGTTTTAATACCTGGAAGCTTTAATATAATAGTATATGTATCAGAATCACAGACCTGAACTTAATATATAGAGTGAGGAGTAGCCTACAGCTTGTGATCCTGAAAGTTCTTTATACGAAGTTCAATACCCAGAATACGAATGGAACTCATCCAGTAATACTATTAATAATCTGTATTAACTTGTCACAAACTCTCTCTGTGTACTTTGTGTGTTAAAACCTGAGGATGGATGCAATGCTTTCTTAATGATGTGCTATACCTAAATGTGTGATCCTGCAGCTTCATTTTTATCACATTCTAAATCACTTAATGATCAGAATGGACTAAAATTCAAATATATGGTACAACAATTACACAATTTGGTATCAGTCCATCCATGGTGGGCCTATTATGAAATCGTTTGTGCAAAAATAAATTAAAATTCATAATTTAATTATTTTGCATTAGAAATATTTTGGCAAACAAGGGATCATTATAGGTTGTAACTGTTATTGAGTACAGGATAAAAGAGTGTAGGGGTGATGTAATTCCTAGATGTTAACGAGAACATAAAAAGTTCTTATGTTTTGGAAAATGATCTCATTTACAAATTATATGGAAATAGGTGCAAAGCCACAGTTCTCCTCCTGTAGAAGGCTTACACTGTAAGTTTCTAAATTTCTAAATCACAAATCTTTAAAAATGAAGCTAAGTCATCACATAATTAAAATTAGATTACAGAGACTTACTATGTTTACAATGGAAATTATATAAAAGAGCAATGTGTAAGAAAAAACTATTTAAAGTTATGTGTAAATGAGTTTGAAAAACAAGAGCCAATTTCAGATTTATTATACTAAGACAGGGTAACTACACTGTAAACAATATTAGGTATACCTCGGAGATATTGCAGGTTCAGCTCCAGATTACCACAGTAAAGTGCATATTGCAATAAAATGAGTCACACAAATTTTCTGGCTTCCCAGTACATATAAAAGTTAAGTTTATACTATAGTCTATTAAGTATGCAATAGTATTACATCTAAAAAAACAAACATTAAAAAACAGCATTAATTTAAAAATAACACTGTTGGAAAAATGGCGCTGATATACTCGCTTGATGCAGGGATGCCACAGATCTTTGTTAAAACTGCAATACCCATATTTTATTGTACTTCGCTGAGCAAGTCTATCGGTGCCATTTTCCAACAGCATTTGCTGACTTTGTGTCTCTGTGTCACACTTTGGTAATGCTTGCAGCATTGCAAACTTTTCCATTATTATATTTGTTTTAGTGATATGTGATAGGGGATCTTTGATATTAATGCAATGACGTCCTGAAGGCTGAGATGACAGCATTTTTTAGCTATAGCTTTAAATTCAGGAATGTACATTGTTTTTTTGGACATAATGCTATTGCACACCTAATAGACTTCAGTATAGTGTAAATATAACTTTTACATGCACCAGGAAATCAAAAAAATTCGTGTAATTGCTTTATTGCAATACTTTGCTGTACTCTGGTGGTCTGAATCAAACCCTCAATATCTCTGAGGTATGCCTGTATATGTTACTTTAGAAGCAAATTTAATTTTGCATTTTGATTTTTTCAGATTTAAATGCTTTTTTGCGTTCTCTGAGCATATATTGTTTTTCTAATGAAAGACACTTATAGGCTAGATGAAGAATTGTGGGTTTCAAAAATTACTTCCACAATGTAGCATTTTCCTTTTAACTCACTGATTAAAGAAAATTTGGTTTTCAAAATCACATGCTTACTGTAAGGTAGTAATACTTTAAACTGAAAATGTTTCATTATTAAATCAAGCATAAGTAACATTTAAAACTTTTTAATAAAAACAATGAAAAAATCTTTCATAGAAAGTATTTAAGTATAATTCCACGGTAGATGGGAAACTTGGCTCATGACATTCTACATTTTAAAAATGTCAATTATGTTATAGTACTGAACAGCCAGGAACTCAATTTCTTTACCAACTTTGATGTTATCATTTGACAAAATTTACAGTCACGTTTTCTTAGGTTTTACAATTCAGAAGCACTTTAACTTCTCTATGCAGATGAAGAAACTAAGGTTCAGAGATTTAAAAATCATATAATTTATCTGAGGCAGAAATTAATTAGGGCCCAGGTCACCTGACCTTTTAGTGCTATTATCTTAAAATCCACTTATATTTGCAAATAACAAAAGAAGCACTGTATTAATATTTGAAAATATACTTACATAAAAATGATAAAAAGGTATAACTAGTATTAAATGTTACTGGCAAATTATGTCCATTTTAAATGTATCACCCTAATTTTTCAGGGGATCTCAATATCAAAGGCCCCCAGCCCAGTTTTCTTGTGGATTTGTTTACACTCTCTCAAACAGAGTAATCAAACTTTATCAGGTACTATTATAACACCATGGATCTCCACAATGATGCTTTAGTAGTATCTAGTTCAACTGTAGATGATACTTAATTAGGTTGATGATCCTCAATTCAGTAATTACCCTTTCATATAACATCACCTATGGTCTCATTCTGAGGCTAAGTATTGGTGTTACTAAGCTCATAGTAGGGCTATCAGCACTCTACACAGTCCTATAATCAGTATTAAGAGACCCCTTTAGGTGTCTGTGCCTTCTGTGATAGTTAACTCTAACAGATATTTAGTTAAAATTCTCAAGCTAGAAATGGTAAGAAAACTTTCATAGAAAAATCTTAAAAAAAAAAAAAGGCCCATACTTGGATTTTAATGTATCACGGTCTTTATTTACAACTTCATTGGCAAAAAAGAAAAGGAATAGTTTAAAACAGTTTAACACAGGGCACTGCAGCTGATCCTGGCAGATTAATGAAGTTTCATTTTAAATGTCCATCTAATTGTCCAAAGATATACAATACTGAATCTGCATATGCAGTTTCCTTTATGAAGTACAGGCTCATATCTCAGGCAGTCTTTTAAACATATAAATACAAAGGAAATAAAATCACTCATTAAAAACTGCATTAAATGAAGGGTAATTTACACTTATGTTGTCCTTGTAGTAACGCATGCCCACTGAAAATCAAAAGCTGGAAAAGCAGTTACACTTCCTACTTGAGTGGACAGTTACAACAATCAATCATTTTCTGCAATGACCATTATATTTTTAACTTATCATGAACTACTCTGAACTTACTATGAGATGTAGCCAAAGTCAGAAGACAAGATGTAGGGAGAATATTCCTTTTTTGGAGAGTAAGCCCTCCAGAATCAGCATGGGAAACAAACATCCTGTTGAAGAATTCTAGGTGGAAAAAAATTAATGTAGTCAATTTCAACTCATGCTGAGCTGACTTAATTTTTTCATTGACTTCTTTGGTGTCATTCTTCTAAATCAAGTGTGTTTAATTCTTCTTCTAGTTCATCCAAATCTTCCCCAGTAAAAAGATTTTCATCAACAGGAACAGCATCGATGACTCCATTTTCCTGTCCCTCCCCTTCGTTGTCCTCTTCCAAATCACTTCTTTCACCATTTTCAGCCCTACCTCCAGAAGCTTCACTTAATTTGTTTTCTAAAAATAAAAATTGAAATCAGTAAGGCCTAGAAAAAGAAAACACTAGTCCATTAGCAACGGACAGTCACAGACTGATACACTTCTTTTCCTTTTTCCATGAAAGCCTTCCCTAAGATTATTCCAACAAGAACTGCTCTTTTTCTGAGCTTATTTGTATCAATTATCTATACCTACTATAACATATGTCTTTCACTGTAGACATCTGACTGCTTAACGGTTCATACATTTGAGGTCAAGATTTATCTTATACAACCTTGTGTCCTCTACATGACCCAACAATTAGGTTTTTAAACAGTCAACTTCCACATATTTTGTTTGAATAAATGATTATGGAATAAAAAAAAACATTTATGATATAAGCAGCTACTTAGCTTTTGGTTTTACAAATAGCAGTTAAGTCACACTAGTTGTAATGCTGTAAATGAGTGTGAATGCAGAAATATTTCATCTTGTCATCAAACTGTGGGAAAAAAAACCAACAACCCTGGGGCTATGGAGCTACTTTTCCTTTCAGGCTATAATTATATGACTGAGAAAACAAAAATGCTGCCTTTTCTTGTTCAATGACATCAATACTGAACACACAGAATTTTTAATAGCCTAATTTAAAGTTATTTCAAACATCTTTGATGACAAATTCTTGGGAATTATAACCTCTGAGGTACTTGCAATTGTGCCTATTGTCACCAAAGCCCTACTTTTCAAAGGAGCAAATCAGTCTGCAGATTGGCATTAAGACAGTAGTCTGACAGCATTCTCAAATCTCAGGAGAACAGGCCAGTTTTTCAAGTTATAACTTTTATTCCTTTATTGTAAAAACAACGTTTAGCTTTTTTTCCCTCAACTTTTGCCTTGATCAGTAGTCTACCTTTTTCTCTCACAGCAACCATGCCAAACTTTTACTTTTTTCTTCAAATCCTCACTCAAGGCACAATTAGATATAAATTGTATCAGCAATCCTTATTTCCAAATACACCTAGCCAGCCTCTCCTCCATTCTCACTCTTAACTGAACTCATTATTTATACTTCCAGATCTTGCTTCTATACCTGATATTGTTTCATTTTTAATTTTTCATTCTTTCCCAGATCCTTTCTCTCTGGCCAACAGATATATTTAGATTTCCCATATCCTAAAATGAAATGACATCCTGACCATGTCTCCCCCTCAAAGTTCTTAAGAGTGAGTGATCTGTAGTCATTTTTTTCTCCTCATTCCTCATACCACTGCAGTCCCAATGAAAACTGTGTACCCTATTCCTACAACTCCTTCCCTAATCACAATTAAGGAATTATTTCTAATTCTCATCCTACTTAATCTTCCTGAAATTCTTCTTAATTTTTCTCTGTCCTTCTCAGTGTCTTTCCCAAGCTTTTTTCTCTTTTGACTACTCTAAAACATTGATATTTTCTGCAGTCTGTTCTAGAATGTTTTCATCATATGTATTGTGCCTGGGTGTGTTCATTCACTCTCAGCTACCAATGCAGATGACTTTCAAACCTTTTCCTCCTGGTAATGTCTACACAGTACCCTAGACAACGCCACTTTTAATAACCAAAATATCTCATACTCATGAGGTCCTGAAATGAACTCATTAGCTACATCTCGAAACTCATTTTGCCCCCTTCTAGTTTGTTAATGGCTTCAATATCCAACCAGCCACCCATTTCCACAGCCTCCACTGTTTACTACTTTTATATACGGCCAAATCACATGTTTATATGTTACCAGTCAGATACCTGCAGGCATCTAAGTTTGCCAAGCCTGGCCTAACCCCCTTTAGACAGTTTCTGAATTCTCAGAATTACACAAAAGTCAGCATACTTACCATCCTTTTCTGAAGTATATGTGCTGAATCTTTCAAGACTGGCTACAGTAATACCTGTCTCATCTACATCTCTTGGGATGTACAGGCTTAAATCTATGTCATTTATGCTCACTGAATCATCAACCTTTAAAAACACATAGAAAACAAAGTGTTACTAATAAGTTTTCATAAATTACTTGCCTTTTACCTCTGACATTTATCTTAATGAAATAAAATTATTAATAATGCCAAATGAAAACAAATGACTATTGCCAAAATTCACTTTTCTAAACTTCTTGAAAAAGGAATAGCAATGCCATACTTGAAGTTTCTTCCTCTGACATCATATTTTTACATATATATTTCCATCTTTCAACTCAAAGGCAGAAGTCAGAATTTTATGATAACCATATGAAAAATGAAAAGCTATCTGCTAATACTAAGTCTCTGTATCACCAAATAATTCTGCTGCTGTCTCCTGTTCCCTTCTCTGTACTTTTTAGTGTCTGTCTCATGATTTTTTTTGTTTAGTATAAAATATTAAACAAAACGCTTTTTTCTTTTAGAGGGAGAAAACAACATATTTTGCAGCTAATACACATAAGCATTTAACTATATATTAGGCACTGACCTAAGTTCTATAAAGAACTGTAAATAAACATAAACTTATAAACTCATTTAATTCTCACAAGTACTCTGTGATGTAGGGATTATCATTATGTCCGTATTACAGATGGGGGTGGAGGCCCAGCGTGTAACTAATTTCCCAGGTTAGAGTCAGGATGTGAACCAAGGCCCCGAAGTTGGTACTCTTAACTATACTGCTCTACTGTCACTCTCTACTGCTTCTCTCAATCAACATGAGAAGATGAGGCGACAACGCTTCCTCTTACCTCATCACCACCTGTTCCCTGGGTATAATGGGTATCATCTGCTTCTTCATCATCATCATCAACCAATTCAGGACGAAATTCAAACACCTCACGACCACTGATCTATTCAAATACACACATATATCAACTCAGGACAAAATTCAAACATTTCTTGGTCACTTATTTTAGACATACACATAATTAAATAAGGATAAAATCTTGCATAATACAGAAATTATAAAATGGAAGAAAGAATAGAGAATCTATTTGGGTGAGTCTGGGACATACCACTAATGCTTTCCCTGCCTTGAAGTCTGCTTTCCTTCTTTCCATATCTTGCTCAAGTTTATCAATCTTTTCTTGTCTTTTTCTTTTCTTCCATGCAAGAAAAGATTCTAGAGTGATTTTGGTAACATTTGGACCTAGGGCAGAACGCTGCAAAGATAAAAAAGTTAATTTTCTCCCCCTAAAGTCATCTATGATACTATGATCTAACAGTTTTCTCCTACTTCAATTAAGCCCTTG
Source organism: Stenella coeruleoalba (assembly GCF_951394435.1). Taxonomy (NCBI): domain Eukaryota; kingdom Metazoa; phylum Chordata; class Mammalia; order Artiodactyla; family Delphinidae; genus Stenella; species Stenella coeruleoalba. Next base: position 81,058,436 of record NC_137151.1, on the reverse strand, counting down.
CCTATGACTGTTATGAAGACATTAAACTTAGAATAAACTGATTTATTTTCACTTTACATGGCAAGGAGCAAAATGCATGTCCAGAGATACAAACATTTCTAAACATTATAAAATATATTATCCTGAGCTAGATGTCTTTTCAAAATTGAAGATGAGTAAAACTCGTCACAAGAAATAGTTTTAAAATAAGTCAATTGCTGAAAACAATAAATACGAAAAGCACCATGACAATATCCAAGTTTCATTTGTGATCCTCAAGAGATGAGAAAACAAACTAAGCAAAAGGCACCATCTGCTTTCCTCAGGGCCAATAATCAAATAATAAATATACAGAAAAATAATACTTGCTGAACATCTGCCAGGTATTCAATGTTAAATACTTCATACACATATGCTAACACATCCATCTCCACAAATAAGCAAACAGAGGGTGACGGAAAATTTACCAAAGGTTATTAGCTAATATGTGGCAGAACCAGGATACAAATAGTAATCTCAAATATATCTGACTCCAAAGTCTACATTTTCTATCACAGTATATTGCCTATGTGAGACACCAAACAGTATGTCCTTTTAAGAACAAATGTATATAATCTCAACATTAGACATGTACACAACACATTTAGATTACCCAAGACAAGGCAAAATGGATACAGTCTGAAGCATACAACCCTAAATCTAGTATTTCCAATAATCTCAACATTTTTCATGTCAAGGCCAAGAGCCTATCTGCTAACTCAGTAACCCTATCTGCTAGCTCAAGAATAAAACTCTTGTGCTGAGCCAGAGATGAACAGCTGAAGAGTCTTTGAGTCCAGGAATGATGATAAAACATATAGCTGAAAAACTGTAGTGGAGTTGTCTGCTTCCACACATGTTAAAAACTACTAAATAATTAGTAAAATGACAAAAAATAAAGACACCAAGGAAAATATCTAAAACTTCAAGTTCCATCACTCTGAATACTGACTAAGCATTTTCACAAACTGATATACCAGTATATCAATCTTATGGAAACAGTTTATTTGATAAGCCAGCAGCTAGTACTTAAAAAAATATTTCATAATCCTAAAATTAATGTCATGCTTGGCTAATCATTATGGCTAGGCTTACATTTCCTTTTCATAACAACATGCTATTGCCCCCAAGTGGTAAATATTAGAATTTCACAATAAATACTGCTTTAGTGTTTTATGGTAGGAAAAAGATACTAGTTACCTCTCTTTCAATTAGATCTTCTAATGAAATTTCATCTTCTTTTTCTTCTTTCTTTTTATCTTTTTTCAAGACGAACCCAGGAGGAAGTGCATGACGATACATGCAAATATCACCCCCTCCAGGGCATACCCAAAACCAGCCATATTTGTTGTTTTCAATAGCTTCAAGGAAATGCTTGCACACCTATAGAGACAATATTCACAAGCAGTGGCTCAGTGTGGTCCATTTCCAAGGTAAATGCTTAGGTATATGGAACAAGTACACTCAATTCACATCTTTTTTAGGCTAACCACTTACGTACAGAGCACCTTGCGTGCAGAAATGTAAATATAAATTAATCTTAAAATACTTAATACAATGGTAAATTCCCTTTAGAAAGGATCTGTATAAAATTTCTATTTTTGACATTGCTCTAAACTGAATTATACAAAAAAGATTTGCTGCCATTTAGGCTTTGTAAATGTAATCCAAAAGTCTGGTTTTCAAATATGAGAAAATAAAAATGGTTACAAAAAAATAAAAACCAACAACTTTGTTTTGATTTGATCTTTCCTAAAAACTAATCACATGCGTAAAGATACTAACACTATTTGAATTACCTGAAATTATAGGCAATTTCTTACATCTAAGAAAGGAGCAAGGCACAAAAGAAACACAAAGGATAGTGACCCTTTAAAACATGAATGGGTGCAAGATGCAACTGTACTGAAGCCTTAGGTAAACACGCTTTACAAACAAGAAGGAAAAATTAACTAATAAGTATCATTTTTTTCCTGAAAAAATACAATAGAAGTAAGTAAAAACAATACTTAGAATTTTTCTAACACGGCAAGGTTTTTCATGGTAACTATACTACAGAATAAAATTTCATTTTGCAATTCATATGCAACAATATTTTCACCCTTGTGATTTATTAATGTCTCCCTAACATTAAAACAGAATATGTTACAAATTAAGTGGGTTAATTTAATAGTTCTACCTCCATTCATTTTGCACAAAAAAATAAAGAATTCTACATGTTTGAGAAAGTAAAACCACCTCAGAAAACGGCATTTGAAGGACTTCAGTCACATGGTTTTCAAGTCACTTTTAAACAAGAAACAAATTTTGTATAACTTACACCTGTAAATTCCAAAAACAAAGCTTGATTCACCTAATCTTTATGAAAAGAGGCAATAACTTAAAGAATAATCCAGTAGAAAACAGCAGCAAATACCTTGCCACTTAATTCTCCCTAATGATAAATACCACAGCAACTCAATTCAAGAAAAGGACATACTATTTGAGTTTTTGGTTTTTTCTTTTCCGCCTCACCGTGCTTCTTGTTCACTACTTCTTCCAGTTTTTTCTCATCCCAATTATCCATAGTATCTAAATAAAAAGAGAGATGGAGACTAAATACTGTAATTTTATCTACTGTCCCCAAAACACACTGCATATATCCTTACACAGGAAAGTTCTATTTTAAGACTCACAACCAAACACATTTCCTTTAAAACACCAAAGGTAGGAATAACACTGTTGTGAGATTATCCACTAAAATCTAAGTACTTTAGGCAAATGAGAAAGTAGTACTGGAAGAATGGGTAAGAGACAAATACAAAATAATCCACTGTTTTTTAAACATCTTCATTTACTTAATCAAAGGGCATAATATGGTAAATTCAGATTTTATGAAAAACAACAACACACAACTATTCTTTAGGACAAACACAGTCCTACTAAGACTGAAATAGTCTTCAAGTTATTAAATATCTTATTGACAACAAACCAAAAGTAATATACATTTATTTTTAAGAGAATATCTTAAAAAAAAATACCTTTTTCAAGCTCTTCATCTCTTGCATCAATGTAAACACTTCGTTTTTCACATTTTCTCTCCAGAGTCAAGTCATGAGAGAACTTACATTTATCTCCTTTAGTACACTGTCCTTGCTTGAAGAATGCACATACCACGGATTTGGGATCTGCACCTATGTCAAATAGCATATGGTATTTGTACTATACTCTGCCAGATCACAAAGTAGAGCTTCTATCTGAGATATAATTACTTTTGGTTAACTTGTTATTTTCTACTACTGGTGTGAGAGGAAATGCCATATATAAATGAACAATAAGACATTTCTTCTAAGTTCTTTCTATAGCATTTTATATCTATTTTTGTTTCCTTTTTTCTTAACAAAAAGAAAGAGAGCAGGGGTGAGAAACCAAGCAAACACATAGGTTATTCTATCATCACTTGTCTAGTTAGCGTCAATGAGGCAGGAGGCAAAAGAGAAATATAAATGCAGGTATACTACCAACAGTTTGGGATTTACAGTTTTTACAACCATAGGTTTGCTTTGCCCACTACCAAAGATTGGATATTATAAATCAACTAGCAGACTGCCCCAAATCCTTAATTTTCCCTTAAGTGAGGGGCTAATGGCTGGTCTTACAGTTGTATGACACAGCTATGCACATGTATAAAGGAACCATAAGAAAGTCACTGACAAAGATAACTTTGACAAAGGGAGTATTATTTTCATAGCATACACAACTGGCTTATAATCTGAAGAAAACATAGTAAGAGTGTTAAAATATGAATTACATTTGATAAAAATAACGTTTCTGAAATTTAAAGTTTACCTTTACTTATTTTTTGAGCAGCAACTACAGGTTTGAACAACTCATTTAGCTCTTGCAATTCTTTCTTCTTGTCATCTTTCTTCAACTTCTTTTCAGCTTCACTTTGTGCTACCTATAATATTCCCAGGTATAAAATGTAAATTTGATTTCATATAATGAATTGTTTTTACTATATAGTAATATACAATATCGCTGACATAAAGACAAGTGCATATTACATGTATATAGTTCTTACTTCTTAATATCAGTGTTACAATGGCCTTCCAGTATATATTAAATGGTGTGGTTAAACTATTAAATGAAATTGCTAAATTTTGTAGCAGCTGACTTTTACCAAAAAAACCCTATAAATGGTACCATGCCAAGTTAAAAGCATATTCAAAAGCTTATAGCAATAGTATTTATTAAGCATATGCTACATGCCCAGCATTTTTAGCAAATGGTTCTCACCTGGGAATTTCTTCTGTGACAACAACCCAGAAACAAGTAGGTGCATTTTGAAGATTAGAGATACAAACATCCTGAAATGCACAGTCCCACACAATAAAGAATTGTACCAACCCAAATACCTATAAGTACCCTTGTGGAAAAACACTGGGCTAGGTCAATGGGGGAGATCAAACAAAACAAAACAAAACATGACATATGACATAATTCCAGGCACACAATTTACATACCTAATATGATTAGAGGATTCATCCAAACATTTATATGTCAGGTCCTATGTTAGATGACAGGGAATACAAAGATGAAAAGACAAAGATGCTTATTTAAAGAAGCTCGGAATCTAGTGGGAAGACAGACATGTCAACAACTATAATATAATACATGGTGCTCTGGGAACAAAGAATGCCAATATGCCTAAGAAAATTAGACTGAGCTAATACTTTACGGATGAATTCTTTTGATGGGCAAGAAATGCAGAGAGTGTCAGTCAGTGCAAAGATATGAAAAAGGTATGAGAGACATCAATGAGAAATTTGGACTGTATCAACAGGTGACAGGATAAGACTCAAGAGTTTAAAGTAAGCCAGTGATACAATCAGATTGTAGTTTATAAAGATCACAACTTTGCGAAGGGTGGACTAGAAGGAGCCCAAGAATGAAGGCAATAAAAATTAGGAAGCTAATGAAATTGCTGTATGCAAGAAAGCACAAGAGTTTTAATTTAAATAGGCATTAGTAGCAAGGATGGAGGAAAGGGGAAGGAGAGCTCTTAAGGAGGTAGAACTGTTAAGACTAAGTGACTGGACATGAAGTATAAGGGAGAGGGAGGAGTCTAGGATTATCATTTGCATGGTTAGTGCTGTTAAACAAGACAGGGAATATAGGAGGAACAGGTTTCAGGGCAGGAGGTGGGGATGAGCTCAGTTTTAGACATACTGAGTATGAGATGCTTACAGGGCATCTAGGTGGAGCTATTTAAAAGGCAGCTGGACATGGATCTTGATTCCCGGAGAGAACGTCTGCTTTGAGATAAAGATTTTAGAAACAGCTGCTTACAAATAAGTAAACTTTGGGTGTGTATCAGATTACGCAAGGACAGCATAAAAAAGTGGTAAGAGCAGAGAACAGCTCCCTGAAGAATACCAATATTAAACAAGCCAACAGAACCTAAAAAGCCTGTTAAAGGAACAAAGAAACATCAAAGAAACAGAAATCCAGGACAAAGATGTATTAAAGGAAGAGGAAATTTTAGGGAAAGATTGGCCAAATACTATAATAGGGTTAAAGGCATTCTAAATCCTGACTTTGACCCTGTGGGTCGGATGTGTTTAAACAGAAAAATGGGAGAAGTTTTCTAAAAAGAAAACATTTAAGTCACTTTATTTTTAATAAAAAGTATTCTTTGCTCATTAGGCCCATCTCAGACATTTGTGGGACCCCAAGCAAGAGTTCAGTGGATGCCTACAAATCATTTTTGTAAATATTTATAAATTAGAAATCAAACTAATGTTAAATAAAGTATGGTTTGTACCTAGTATGGTTTGTACCCCTACTTGACAAACATACCTTGTGACCTGGAAGGACAGTTTCAAATTTAAAATGCTTAGGCTCCATGGAGTTCCACACTGGAGCATGGCAGTAAAGTGAGAGTCAACCCCTGGCTCCTCCGCTTCCCACCCTGAGTTTCATCCCACCACATTTGTGCAGGGAGAAAGAAGGTGCAGAGGAGAACATGGAATGGATCAAGGCTCTGTCCACACTCCTAGCACATATCCTGCCTTTGACTACTTCAGGCATATTGGCAGTGTAGTATACCCTAAGATGGACTTGGGGTAACTGACCTTTGCAGGCCCTGAGCTGGTGTGGGGAGAGGTACATCTGGAGGAGACACAGAGTAGGGTCATCCTCGGCATCACAGGGTTTAGGGTGAGGCATCTCTTGCTTGGCTCCAACAGCAAGACTGCTGCTCATTTCCAATGTTACGTATGGTGTTTAGATAACTCAAGCTCACAGATAAAAGGTCAGGTACCCAAGAAATTATCAAAAATATATTACTAAATGTACTATCAAGCCTAAGAACCAAAACACATTTTATGGCTTTCTCAGGTCTATAAAATTTGAATACCAGTCAATATACTTCCCACTAGAAGAAAAAACAGGGGGGAGGGAACATGTTTGAAATGAATTCTTATATTATGCCAGATGATTTACATTATCTTCTCTTTTAGTTAAACCACAGAAACCCTACAAGGGTAACTGCCCCCCTTATACTATACTACAAATTAAAGACCAGTGTCACTAAATAATTTAAGATCATGTAACAAATAAGATAGGCGGATGCATACTCAAGTTGATCTGATTCCAAGGCCTGAGCATGCATTTTTATGAAACCAAGCTATTAAGTCAGCAGTGTGGAAGATCAAGCTTTTGGCTTTAGAGTCAAACTGTGTAAGAGAAACAAAAGTGTTGGAGGCACTAATTTGTAGACCGCATCAGTGACAGAGGTTAACCATCTCACAAATATATATTCTGATATTTTCAGATGGAAAAAAAAAGTGTTTCCAAAAGTTGAGGAAAAGGAGATAGGGTGGTGAAAAAAGTACTTTTTAAAATAAAGGTCCATGTCTGTAAAATCCTGAACTCAATAAAGTGAAAGATCTATATAAAATGAAGAATTGAGAATACAGAGATGTGAAGAAAATGGAGCTAAATTTTTTTGAATAAAATGGTAAAACTGATGAATGATAAAATAATTTCAAAATTCATATGGAAAAATAAACGCCTAAGAACAGCCAGGAAAAACAGAAAAGGAGTAACATCTTGGGGGGGGAGGACTTGCCTTAATAGCTAACAGAATATGTTACTAGGTCACTATAATCAAAATCAATGTGATACTGGTTTAGGGAAAGACAATAAACAGAAAAGAAAAGAGAATCCAGAAATAGATCTGAACATACATGAGACTTTAATATATGTCAATATGGGTATTTCAATTCAGTGAGATGAACGATGCTGGTATAAGTGGCTATTCATTTGAAAAGAAATAAACTTAGTATCATACAAAATAAATTTATATGATAAAATTACAGACTGTGCAAACAAAATAGTTAGAAAAAAATCGAGGAAAAACACACATAATCTCATGGCAGGGGAGACCTTTTAGCCATATAAAAGAAAAACTAGACATATCTGACAATACAAACTGTTGTACAACAAAATGTAACAGAAACATCACAAATTATCTATAATGTAGACAGAAGGTGTCTCTCATAAATTGACAGTAAAAAGACAAATAACCAAAAAAGCAAAGGATTTGAATAGACAAGTCAGAGAAGTACAAACCAAATTAGCCAACAAGCTTATGAAAAGGTACTCAAACTCACTAGGAGTAAGGGAAAGAGTAAAAATGAGGTATCACTTTATACATAATCAGATTGGAAAACATTAAAAAGAGCTTTAGTACCTAAAACTCACATACTGCAAATGAAAATCTGAAGTATTACAATCTCTATGGAGAATGATCAGGCAAATTTATTAAAAATTAGAAATCCATTTCCCTTTATTTAGAAATGTGTCACCAGACAATTTATGCTACCGAAATAAAAACACAAATGCATGTAAAAACACATGTATAAGGATATTTCTTGTACAATTGTTCTTAATGTCAGAAAGCTGGAAACAAAATGATTACTTATAGTGAAATGGGTGGATACTGTACATCCGCATCATAGTATGCAGCCATTAGAATAAATTAGAACTATATCAAAATGGTTTGGAGGAATATCTAAAAGGTATTGCTGAGTAACAAAGGCAAGATGCAGGAAAGTTTATAGAGTAGGATTCCATTTTGTTTTTGGTTTTGGTTTTGTTTTTTTGTGGTACGCGGGCCTCTCACTGTTGTGGCCTCTCCCGTTGCGGAGCACAGGCTCCGGACGCGCAGGCTCAGCGGCCATGGCTCACAGAGGGCCCAGCCGCTCCACAGCATGTGGGATCTTCCCGGACCAGGGCACGAACCCGTGTCCCCTGCATCAGCAGGCGGACTCTCAACCACTGCGCCACCAGGGAAGCCCTAGGATTCCATTTTGAAACACAATTACAATATCAAACATTTTTATCTGCAACGATGCTGTACTACATCCATATGAAGAAAACGAAGAAATTTAAGTTATTTACCTGACGTGGATTTTGTTGACCAAATTTAACTTGATGAGTGACAGCCTTGATAAACTTCTGTTGCTTTGCTCCTTTCTTATTCTTTAGACCAAAAGTTTTGTCCTAAATGAGAAAAATTATTGAGATATCTTAGCAATTTATATTAATTTCTTATCTATTTTTTCAGTCATGTCTAAAAATCATTCTTTCATTTACGCATTGGTAAGAAAATTATTCTTTCTTTATGCTATACACAGACATGCAAAACACTACAACGACAAGTCTAGGCAACATATGAGCTCAAAACATCACCCAGGATTCTTTAGGATTCAATACATACTTATAACTATCGTCAATAAGCTTGTTAGCCTATAATGCTTTTTCTGAATTGTGTTTTTAGAGTATCAGTATTACAGGATGTGCAGAGTTGTTACACCAGGATAATTAGTTCAACAGTCAAATAAGTTTAGGAAAATGCTTATTTAACAGGGTTTTTAATTCTCAAGCACAAGATATGTGAGAGCCTTTACCAGAGGAGATACAGTAGGCAGCAATCCCAAATCTTATTTTACCTCAGAAAACATTTTTCTCAGAGTATCCTGAGGGATTATGCACTACTGAACACATTTTAGGGAATACTGCATAAGAAGATACATTAAGTTCTGGATTGTTTTTTTTGGGTAATAGAGCTATCCTCTCAAAACAATTAAATTTATAGAAACCAAACTACTAAAATATACACTACTAGTTGTTGCTAAAAAGGAAATATTAAAATTGAAGTATTCCTAACTAAAAAGCAACAATCTAAATTTGGAATATTATTAAATAGTAATTTGGGCAAGTTATTAATACAATAGCAGCTATCACTTATGGTATGCTCATTATGTGCAAGGCACTAACAGTAGTCTTTGACTACTTATTCATATTTAGTAAGTATACAGCACAAAAACATTTAGAAAGCACTGCACAACTGTGTGTGTGTTTGGGGGCTACAGTGGGTTGAATAGGGTCCTCCCCCCAAATTCATGCCTACCCCGACCTCAGAATGTGAGAATTTATTTGGAAATAGGTCTTTGTAGCTGTAATAAATTAAGATGAAGTCACACTGGATTACCGTGAGCCCTAAATCCAATGACTGGTATCTCTATAAGAAGAGGAAAGGACACAAACATAGAGAGAGAAGGCAATGTGAAGAAAGAGGCAGAGAGATTAGAGTGATACAGCTATCAGCCAAGGAATGCCAAGGACTGCCAGAAGCCACCAGAAACCAGGAAAAGGCAAGAAAAGGTTCTTCCCTAGAGTCTTCAGAGGGAGCACTGCCCTGCCTGCACCTGATTTCAGATTTCTAGCCTCCACATCTGTGAAAGAATAAATTTCTGTTTCAAGTCACCTGGTTTGTGGTAATTTGTTATGGCAGCCCTAAGAAACTAACACAAGAAGCTAGACTGAGTGAGCTTCACTCTAAGGTAAACGGGTGAAAAGGCTGTCAGGAAACCACCAAACACTGGTATCTGAAGTCTTTTTTCCTGTCTTTTCTGTTTCTCTGGAGAAGAATCTTCTAGCTAGGAGAGCAATAACCCTGGCTAAAGGACTGGAGAAGAGAGCAGGTGGGAGAAGGTGTCTCTTAGTTTACTACACAGACTCCTTAGTGGCCCTTTTCAGGCTCATATTTTAACCATGCTCCCCACATCCTTTGTGCCTAGTTACAGAAGCAGAGAGGCCTCCTGATTTATCCCCTCCACCCCCTTTCTGGCGAGAGGAATAGGTAACAGCTATCAGCTACTTCTATACTTTTAACACCCAGTTTTCAGTCACTCGCCTTCTGCATTACCTAGTACCTCCCACTGTCAAGCTTTTGCAGACTTCTTCAGAGCAAACCCACCTGCTTCTCAATCGCACACTCCTAGGTGGGCCCTCAGGCCCAACTGCTCTGCTCTACTAAGCCAGTTAACCAACTCATCCATCTACTATCAATCTTCATATGCTGAGGTTCAAAAGTACAACACCATCTACATATGTCTCATCAGAGAACAGCGTTTCTGGGGTTCAACTCATGCCCCACATGTAACTACAGATGAGAAGCAAACTGTGAATAAACAAGGCCAAACGGCAAGGTAGATACTGATACATGAAAACTTAGGAAAGAAAAAAGTCCTCTAAGGGGATGTGGCCAGCTAGAGAAGAAAGTACTCATGACAACAGCTTCTGGTAGAGGTATATAAGCTCCAGATTCCAGGAGAAAAAGTTTTTCAGGTTTAATTACACTGCTTTAGCACATAATTAACCAGTCTAAAGAGAATGAATGAGTTGTGTCTTGGAAGTCTCTAATTAGGTTAGAACTTGGAAATTGTTATTTTTTTCCAGAGATAAGGGATACTTATTTACCTAGTATTCACTAAACATAAACTTCTGAATATATACTTTATTGAATCCTCTTAACAATCATATGATATACTATTACCTCATTCTGTAAATGTTGATACTGAAACTCAGAAATCTTCAACAATTCTTTTGAAGTAACACTGCTAATAAGGGGCAGGCTGTACAATGTAATGATTCAAGAGTATAAGCTCTGGAGTCAGACTGGCCAAATTCTAATCCCAAACAGGACTGGGCAAATTACCTTCTTTGTCAGTTTTCTTATTTGTAAAGTGGGTCTCACTCTAACCTCTTAGGGTTACTACAAAGAGGTGGAACACAGTGGTTAACATCAAGGACTCTGGAGCCAGAATCCTGACTCTGCCACTTGCCGGCTTAATAACCTTGGGCCAGTTATTTAACCTGTTTCTGTTTCCTCAACTGCAAAAAGGTACTTATCTCAGTGAGAGAATTAAAGGAGCTGTGTAAATTTATCACTTGTAGATGGCTTGTTTCTTTTCCTTCCTTTCCCCAAAACACTGAGAACTGTGTCTGGCCCAGGTATATCTGACTCCAAGCAAAGTCCTTGTTCTTTCCACCAGGAAAAACTACTTCCCAGAGAAACTAGTTAGGTTATTGGGTCGGTTGGTACACAACGTTTTCTGAATATTACACTGTGGACCTGGGATACTAACAGTACCTCTTGAAAATAGGATAGTTTGAAATTCAGAATACTTCCAAAAGGCTTCCTTTCCCTTCTTCTTGAGTTCAGGACAGACCTTACCTACAGATTAACCTGGATTTAGGGTCAGGGGATATGAGATGGGAAGACTGGAGGTTATACTCAACCCCAAATCATGGTTAAAATAAAACTAGGGAAACAGTGGTCCTCATTAAGTGATAAGGAAGGAACAGTGTGTGTTTCAGACTTGGGAAATTAAATACGAAGGAGTTTAGAGAACAGGCAGTAATTCTAAGAAAAGGACGACTCCCAGAGGTTCCAAAAGCCTTAACACTCAGTGAACTCCAGACTTCACTTAAAACTGACAGTTTCTCCCCCGTCCACTCTTCAGTAATCCTGCTTCTTTTACAGGACAGCCTCTACTCCTTAAATAAGATGTCTGAATAAAGGAAGGGGGCAGGAGTGCAGGTCAATAATGAATAGTACTCCAAGATAACTGGAGTCCTCCTTTTGGGACACTAGTATAAACAAAGGCCAGCACTGTTTTACCTCATTAGTTTGTTCCCCAAATGCACTCCAGTATACTTTTGTTGTCTATCCACGCAATGGATATTCTGCAGCTGGTTAATATAGATTCAAGTAATCAACAGCTGACCTTAGCTGAAGTTTTTCACTGGCAACGAGAATCATTTCTTTCTCCATCCTTCACATACCTGGATCCTATCCCTATAGGTCTCCATTACTACCTCCTTGCTGCTACAAGGCCTTAGCTGGACATCCTTTATTTGCTTGCCCTAAACCCAGATTATCCCCCCGTTTCCATTAACAAACCTTCCATTTCCCAAAGCTGACTTCAGTTTATTAAATTTCATCCAAAGAAAGCAAATAGTGCATGCCATTTGAGACAACAGTGTGAATGTTTAACAGAACCATAACCCTTTTTTTAAATAACCCTTTTTGATATACTCATTTCGGAAAGAAAATACTTATAAATGCAAATGAATTCATGAAATTTTGGGGAGTTTAAACAGGGAAAGAAAAAAAATGAAGGCACCATAAGGAAATTATTTCAAGTGATAGAAAGTAAGCACTGCATAACAGTACAGTTCAGTCTATTTCCCCTAACTAGCTTTTTATATTAATAAATTAACAACTGCCATTAATTGAACATATACCATACGTCAGGTACTTTACATGTCATCCACTGCTCTGTAATATAGGAATTAGCTCCATTTTGCTAATGAGAAACTGAGGTTCAGATAGGTCATGTAACTTGCCTAGAACTACAGAATTTGAAATATATATATATTTATTTATTCATTCATTCATTTATTTATGGTTGTGTTGGATCTTTGTTGCCGCGCACGGACTTTCTCTAGTTGTGGCAAGCAGGAGCTACTCTTTGTTGAGGTGCACAGGTTTCTCATTGCGGTGGCTTCTCTTGTTGCAGAGCACGGGCTCTAGGCACGCGGGCTTCAGTAGTTGTGGCACGCAGGCTCAGTAGTTGTGGCTCGCAGGCTCTAAAGCACAGGCTCAGTAGTTGTGGCGCACGGGCTTAGTTACTCCGTGGCATGTGGGATCTTCCCAGACCAGGGCTCGAACCCATTTCCCCTGCGTTGGCAGGCAGATTCTTAACCACTGCCACACCAGGGAAGCCTCCAAAATTTGAAATTTTAATGTGAAATATGGGACTCAAATGCAGGTCTATCTCACCCCAAGCCAGTGCTTCTTTCATTAAATTAGGCTGTCTCTCATGCCTCTTTTTACTTCCTTTACTTGGAGTTCTCAAAAGCTACGTGTTGCTGTTGTTCTTCTATAGTGAGTGCCTATGGTGGTGGCAGTGGAAGCAACAGAGGTACAGAAGATGGGACAGGCAAGTAGTGCAACCACTTATTTTAAAATCTCTTCAAAAGTACTGCTTAAAAAGCGTATGTTCTACTTAACTGTCAATTTTTGGTAAACTTAGAATTTCGGGTCATAGTCCTATAAAAACTTTCCAAAATTAACCAGACACTTAAATAAGTATTAGCCTTTTACAGGTCAAAGTATAGACTTTAAAGAAATATTTTTTTCCACAAATATTATGGTCATAGAGATAAACAACCAGTATGAACCAGGTTCCAATTACGTTCATTGTAAGTCTGTTGCAGAATATATTTTACATCGCTAAAAATAGAACTACCATATGACCCAGCAATTCCACTCCTGGGTATATATACAACCCCCCCCCAAACACTAATTTGAAAAGATGCATGCACCCCAATGTTCATAGCAGCATTGTTTACAATTGCCAAGATATGGAAGCAATCTAAGTGTCCATCAACAGATGAATGGATAAGGAAGGTATGGTACATATACATACACACACACACAATGGAATACTACTTAGCCATTAAAAGGAATGAAATTTTGCCATGTGCAGCAACATGGGTGGACTTGGAGGGCATTATACTAAGTTAAATGAGTCAGACAGAGAAAGACAAACACTGTATGATATCACTTATATGTGCACTCTAAAAAACACAACAAAGTAGTGAATAAAACACAAAACAAACTACTAGATACCAGTGGAGGGGGGAATATACAGGTGGAGAAGTGGGAGGTACAAACTATTGGGTGTATATAGGCTCAAGGATGTACTGTACAACACGCAGAATACAGTCAATATTTTGTAATAACTATAAATGGAAAGTAACCTTTAGAAGTTGTATATAAAACTTAAAAAATTAAAAAACATGTAGAATTCTTAAAAATATATTTTTTACTTCATCTTAACTTTTAAAGGCTTTGGTAATAAAAATCCTTTCTAGTATTCAAAATTATGCAAATTATACAAAAATTGATAAAGTGCTGTTCTGGATGAAATCTGATTGAGGAGCTGGGAGCTAAGCCTGCTATAACTCTCCTCAACCCCTTGCAAGAGCCACTGAGATATGTTAGGGCTTTAGGTAAGTTTAAAAAAAAAAAGTCACATATGATATTTAACAAAATGGAATATACTGTTTCCTAACCAGGATGAATATTCTCTATAAATCTAGTTTCACAAAAAATGATATAACTTAACCTACAACTTAAAATATTGTCATTCCTCTCTGGTGGTAGCAAAGATCTATGCAGCACACTACCATTTAAAACAAAAAACAAAAAAACACACACTCATCATATATGTTAAATGTGAGGAAAAAAGGCTTAATTTCACCATTCCGTTAGAATACTTTTGGCTAAAGAATACAGCTATTTTGCAATTTTCTTTTGTGAAGTCTTCATTAATGAAACTAAAGTCCTCTTTATCTTAAAAATAACCTTGTAACAAGATGAATGAATCCATAATATAACTACCATTTTTAGTCGATGGGATACTATAAGTAACTTTCATTTACAATTCCTTAAAACAAAAATAAATATTTATTTAAAAACAGAAACAATCATATATAGTTAAAACTTGATAATGTGTTAAGTATACTTAAATTGTCATGTAACATTTAATTTCATGTCTATATGGGAGTTGTATTTGGCATCATGGTCTAACATGTTAATACAACCTCAGTAAAGGAAGTTAACAGGTAAAATGTCATCCCTAAAATGCTCCTGGTTTATTTACACAGTACCGAATGCCATCAGATCTCCATCCCCAGAGATCTACCTAAGTGCCAGGAGTCCAGATTGTTCAAAAAGGTATAGCAGACACAGGTGTGAAGGTGACAATCATTCTGTTTTCAAATCTCTGGTTATGCTACTCATGACAGTTCTAAATAGCACAAACTGGCAATAAGAATACAGGTTCTGTTTCAGTGTTGGAACTTGGCCAAGGCTACCAGAATTCTAAATAAGCATGTTAGTTAAACTCAACCAACAGACTAAAACTTCTGTGAAATTTGACAAAGTTATGATTAGATTTATACAATGAAACCCTGGGGGCTTTCAATCCTATTTTTCAAGGCTATAAATACTAAATATTAAAAATAATAATCATTTATAAATAAACATCTCATTTCAAAACACGCACAACACGCATTTTGGTCGTGTTCTAATAAAAAGTTAACTATTCCACAAAAGGCTCTGCATTAATTATTCAGATATACCTCATGCAGGAAAAACGGTCATGGCTTTTCCAATTACTTCTAACGTACACGAGGAACTGTTTAATTATGAGAAGGATTAATAACAGGAATTGAGGGAAGAAATATCTTGTTGGGGACTACACTATACGTTTATGGAATCTCAAATACGGTCCACTCTCTTAAGGAAACTCATTGATACAGTCGTTGGACTACAAACATAAAACATTTGAGAACGTCAACAACGTTCCTCTGCCATTAAAGGGCAACAGGCTTAGTGCACTAAATGAATATGTATAATATATAACAAATCCAGATACGGCACTGTACACAGCTAGTGACATGAGACCTAATCTCTCTTAAAACGTCATTGGACTTAATGTAACTCAGAATCTGTGACAAGCGCCATGTACAAGACGGTGGGCTACGACATGAAAGAAACCTCCTCTCTTTATGTAACTTCAAACAGTTTAGAGATGGATCGAGACGGCCATGAAGAACTAATTTGTTGCTCTGAAAGAAGTAACCACTATTCCTAGGTGACGGGTAAAGAAACAAGGAACACAAAGGCTCGTAATGAGTCGGCCTCCCAGAAACAGTCTGGTCCGGGACAGTTCAGCGTATTTTTTAAAACACTAGCCTAAAAACGTCTTCAATTTCGGTGACTAGCGAAGGACACAACCTTGTGTGGGCACTGGGGTAGGGGTCGTTTCGCACGCGACCCAGTGAAGGCTACCGTGTGGGCGGAGAAGCAAAGGCTGGGTGCGGGGGCGCCAGCGGCGTCACTACAGCGATGAGAGGCAGTGAGCGTCATCAGGGGGCTGGAGAAGGGGCTGTGGGCACACAGAACCAAAGGGAGGGGCACGTGGCCCCGGAAGACGCGAACAGGAGCCGGGGAGCGGGGAACCGGGAGACTTCTTTCCTGAGGACTCGCGGCGTGAGTGGGGGAGGGGGTGGGTACTCACTTCAATAATCTTCTCCTTCTTTTTCTGCTCCGCCTTTTTGCTGCCCCCGGCCTGAGCCTGTTTCTTGGGGGGCATTGCGGAGATAGGTGGCACCGGCCAGACTTAAGCGTAGCTGGACTCCCTCAGGCACTCTGGCCCCGCGACAGAAGGAGGAGGGAGACGCGCGCAGCCGTTGCCGCCGCACCACACGGAAAGCTAGTCGCTCACTCGCCGCCGAAACGCGGCCTTTGCGACAGTTCGGTGCTGCGGAGCATTGTGGGTAGCGAAGGAGCGCGGAAGCGGAGGAGCGCGGAAGCGGAGGTGCGCGTGCGCTTCCGCAGCGGCCGGCCAGGATGGGGCAGGGGCAGGGACGGGACGTGGGAAAAATGACCGGGCGTCACACGTGATGTCACTTACGCGCCTAGCATTTTCTTGGTTGCGGCAGGCCTAATAATGGTTGGGGCGAGCGGGTTGGAACACACTGCGCTTGAGTTCTCCCTGCGCATCCTGTTCCGCTGAGGGTGTGCGACTCATGCCCATCTTCGCCTCGGGTGGAGGCTTTTTCTGCCTGCTGGATTAGTGGTCGCCTGTAGCATCCACAGCCTGGGTGATCACCGAGCAGCCGCAGCAACTCGGGGATGCTTGGAGGTTCAGGGTACCCAGTTACCTTCTTCTCGTGCCCAGGTGGGGCAGGGCCGGTCGGCCGGCGAGTGCAGCGTGCTTCAGGTTACTGTGAAGGTTTACGAAGAAGTAAACTTCGAAACTTTCTGCATAAGATAATGCCAAAGAATCCCGTGTGTGTGTGTGTGTGTGTGTGTGTGTGTGTGTGTGTGACGTATTTTACTTCATCTGGGATCCTATCCCTGGTTGATGGGTGGACTCCCCTGTCTTTTACTTATTTACTTTCTTGTTTATCTTTTATTATTTTTGTAGTTCATGTCAGAAGACGGAAGGACCCCCACCTTCTTCTCTATTCAGTATTATAATCTTTCTGATTCTTTGAGAATCTTCTCCTTTAAGACTTCCCGTGGGGGTGAAATGTATTTGCCTTGTTTCTCTTTTTAGTGCTCCCAAGGATAGCTTTGGGCCCTTTGATTTTTGAAGAATTTTATCGGTAATCATTCTTATAAAACTGATGAATTATAAGTAACAAATATGGGGGCATTATAAAGAATCTAGAAACTAAATTATAGTAGTGGCCCCAGGTTCATAGGTCTTAATTCCCTTCTACGTCCGACCATTACTTTTGTTTCTGCCCCGCAGTTGTGATCCAGGCAGAAAAAAAAGATCCTGTCTTGCCTTAAGTGGAATATATACATTTTAAAATATAGTACCTCCTCTGATAGCCCTCGTCCCTCATAGTCATTTCTTCATAGATTAGAAATAAGTCTAACTCATTGAATTCACTGTTTTCTGAGATAATTACTTGTTTGTGGTATCCAGTAGCAAATGAAAGTAGAATTAGGAATTCAATACCTTTTACTCCTTTATAATTTAAACTAAACTTCCACAAAACAAAGTTTAAAGGTGTAGTCCAGGGGTTACAAATTCAAATGCCCCAGAAAGCAGGGATATAAACATGGGTGTCAAGATGAATGAAATACACTAGGGCAGCAGTCCCCAACCCTTTTGGCACCAGGGACCGGTTTCGTGGAAGACAATTTTTCCACGGACTGGGGTCGGGTGGGGGGGGTGGGGAGATGGTTCAGGCGGTGATGCGAGCGATGTAGAGGGATGGGGAGCGTGCTTGCCCGCCGCTCACCTCCTGCTGTGCGCCCCAGCTCCTAACAGGCCGCCGGTCCGAGGCCTGGGGGTTGGGGACCCCTGCACTAAGGAATAGTGGACCAGCATTAAACCTGAGGTAAATGCCCACCATAAAAGAGCTCAAAAAATAAAAAAGTTAAAAAAAATGTTGGTCCTGGCTGATTGATTTGGTAGACAGGCTGTGGATTTATTGCCTTGGATGTAGTCTGTTCCCTTAACTACCTCTTCAGAAGACATCAGAATATATTACTTGGACCTGAGTCTCTAGGGAGTAGGAGATTTGGTACTGAAGAAATTATTTCTTTGCTACCCAGCAGCCAAAGGTGCTTCCTGACTATAGTTAACAATATGGTAATATAGTATTATGAATCAATTATACTTCAATTTTTAAAAAGATGCATAATAAATTTTAGAATAAATAGTAAAAAACTCAATACTGTATTGTATACTTGAAAGTTGTTGAGAGTAGATTTTAAAAGTTTGCTCACACACGCATACACACCCCCCCACACACACAGTAACTTATGTGAGGTGATGGGTGTGTTAACTAACTTGATTGTGGTAATAGTTTCACAACATATACATGTCAAATCACCATATTGTACACCTTAAGCTTACACAATATTATGTGTTAATTATATCTCGATAAATCTGGGGCGGGGGTAAGAGAAAAGAATAGAGATCCAAGATCCAAAACAAACAAAACCAAAGGTCCTTCCTGTGTGTGTGTGTGTGTGTGTGTGTGTGTGAGAGAGAGAGAGAGAGAGAGGGAGAGAGAGAGAGAGAGAGAGAGGGATAACCCATTACGTTAAAATTCCCACTTTAGAAACTAAAGGGGCAAGTTTCTCCCTTTCCCTTATCCCACAGAACCAGATTCTAGCTACATAATTTAGGGTTGGGCAGGCAGATTCTTCCTGCCACCTCCCCCCACCCCCATGTCTACGTTTTTTTATCTCAAAGGAATGAGACAAGACTCAGGAAGAGTTCTGGAGTCTTTCAGGGCATTAGAAGAATACACTTTATTACAAATCCAGGTGGTAGGTCAGTGGCAGTATCTGCTTTACACTTTAATTACATTCTTTGCTATTATCTCTTGCTCTTTAGGTTTTCCCAGCCTGATTCTCCAGGCTTCTCAAGATTCTGGATATCCTAAGTTTACCAGATTCCTTAGATTCTGTGGGCAACATTTCCTATATATATATAATATATATATATTTAATATATATATATTAAATTGGGCTTGATTTTAGTTGTTTGCACCTAAAGACTGTTACGGGATGATCTGTGCCTCCCCCCACCCTTCCAAATTCATATGTTGAAGCACTGATCTCTAGTGCCCCAGAATGTGACTGTGTTTACAGGTAAGGACTTTAGAGAGGTGATTAAATTAAAATGAGGCTTTTAGGTTGGGCTCTAATAGTGATACAATCTAACTGGTGTCCTTATAAGAAGAGGAAATTTCACACAGAAACATTAGGTATGCATGTGCACAAAGGAACTACCACCTGAAGACACAGCAAGAAAGTAGCCATCTGCAAGCCAAGGTGAGAGGCCTCAGAAGAAACCAAATCGGCTGACATTTTGATCTTGGACTTCTAGCCTGCAAAACCATAAGAATATAAACTTCTGTTGTGTAAGCCACCAAGTCTGTGATATTTTGTTATCATAGCATACTAATATACTAACTGATAAAGGACCAAACTATGCTGTGGGTGTTGTTACGGTGAGCAGAGGCAAGACTACTAGTTTATGTAAATAAATTCTTGTCATCAAGACAAGACTAATTTGACTGGCCATGTAAGTTGCTGATTTATGGATTGAGGCAGTACATATTAGAAAGTATTTTGATTTAAATATTGAGGGCTTCAAAATGCTTCTGACACGTTGGCAGTTTCCTTAAGACATTTTTTCCTCTCCCAAATAATAAACTATTACAAAAGATGTGCCATTGTTTCAGTAGCGCATGTAAAATCTCTTTTAACTTGTCAGTTTGAGTTTCAATTCTATGAACTTTCACTTCAGCCTACGCTGATGTAAAGTTTTCTTAAATGGGTGACTTACATGTGTGACTTATCTGTTTCTATTTGAAATATTTCTTGGTGCCATTATGATAAAATTATTATGGCATTTGTCAAGAAATCAAGATGTACAATTTCCAAATATTTTTTTGCTTCATTGAAGCTAAAACCATTTCTCATGATTCCCATCAATCACAGCATTTCCCTAGTACTAGCTTTCTGATGGTTTCCCATGTCCTTTTGAATTAATACAAGGGATTCCACTCTTTCCTCCACCCAGTTATGTCTGCTTTTTATCTTCTATTATTTCAGTTTATACTGCCCATTTTAGGCCAACTTTTCCTATCTCTCACACCCCACCTATCTCTCCACACCCCACCTATTACTCTCTACTGCCTTAGAGCTTTTCATAAATACAGTAGTCCCCCCTTATCCATCGGGGGTATGTATATTCCAATACCCCCAATGTATGCCTGAAACTGCAGATGGTACCAAACTCTCTATATATTATGTTTTCTTTTCCTGTACAGTGCTAACGGGCAGGTAGCATATATAGTACCGGTACGCTGGACAAAGGGATGATTCATGTTCTGGATGGGATGTAGTGGGATAGTATAAGATTTCATCATGCCACTCAGAACAGCTACTCAGAATGGCACACAATTTAAAACTTACAAATACAGTAAGTCCCCTACATACGAACTTTCGAGTTGCAAACTTTCAAAGAAGCGAACGTGCGTTCCCGTGTCCAGTCACATAAGTTAGTTCATGTGTCTGCATCTTCTGCAAGTGGTTGTGCTTTTGTGTACTTTACTGTACAGTACTGTATAGAGTACAGTAGTACAGTGTCTTTATTTCAAGCCCAGGATGTCTGGAAGCAAGTGTAAAAGCAGCGGTGATGTAGCTGGTACTGCTAAGAAGCGCCAGGAAATGGCGGCCCAGAGAAAGGATGAAGAGAGACAGGAGGAAGAAGTAACTGAAGAACTGATGAGATTCACGACATGGGAAATGGCAAGAGGATTTTCTTTATTTGAGGAGGCACTGTTAGTGTTTGAGGCACAGGACCTGAATGTAGAATGGTACACGAAATTTGCAGCAGCCATTCAGAATGCAATCCAGTGCTACCGTGTCATCAATGACGAGAAAAAAAAAGCTACTACCCAGATATCACTGGATCATGTTTTCAAGAGGGTAGATAGAATTGAATCCAGCAAGGAACCAGAACTTGTGCCATCATCGTCAGGCGTGAGTGAAATTACAGCTTGCCTTCCGTCTCCTATTGCTGATGATCTTTCAGCTCTACTATCTCCCACTTCCTCTCCCTCCTCCAGTCAGTAACTTTTCTTGCCTGTTCACTCGATGCCGGCCCCTGTATACCAGCTGTTGTACTGTACTACTGTACTTTTCAAGGTACTGTATTGTAAGATTAAAAATGTTTTCTTTACTTTTTGTGTTTTTCTTTGTATTATTTGTGTGAAAAGTATAATAAACCTATTATAGTACAGTTCTATATAGCTGATTGTGTTAGTTGGGTACCTAGGCTAACTTTGTTGGACTTAAAAACAAATTGGACTAACGAATGCACTCTTGGAACGGAACTCATTTGTATGTAGGGGATTTACTGTAGTTCATTTCTGGAATTTTCCATTGAATATTTTTGGACCAAAGTTGACCACAAGTAACTAAAACCATGGAAAGCAAAACTGTGGATAAATGGGGACCACTATAGTTTTATGTATATAACCCCAAACAAAAACTGCTATCTATGTTCCATCTATTATAAATAGAAACTTTGGTGAGTCATCTTTGATTCCTTCTTCTACCTCCAAATCCAGTCAAGTCCTATTGATTCTATCTCTTAAATATCTTTCAAATTATGCCCTTCCTACCTCACTACTTTATTTCAGGGCCACATCTCTTGCTTGGGCTACTGCAAGAAACTCTTTCTCTCAATTTCAAAATTTCTCCTTCACATTTGTTCTTTAAAAATGGGCAGGCTGCTAGCATTTTTAGTTAGCAAGTCATAAAACAAATGAACAAAGAAGAAACCAGCAGGAATGGATGGATAAAATATTTCATGTGACTAAAAGTGTTTTTTAGACATTCCAAATAATGTGGAGCTATTTAAGTAAAATATAGTCTTATTTTCTGTTAGAAACATTAGATCTAGGTTTTTGGAGAAATTAAAGGTGTCATTGTTTTGGTTGTTACCCAAATAACACCACAACTTTCAGATGTCTGTTTTGTGAACACATTTCACAATAACTGATTTAATTAATCGAACACCATGTCACCTTCATAGCTGGATTTAGTGCCTGTTATCCCAGAATTTTAAAATCTTTAAAGTGGTACGTTTGTTCCTAGGGAGAACTGTCAAGTTAAATGCTTAATTTTTCTGTTATGAAAGCTAATTTTTTTACTTTTCTATGATATAATGTTTAAAAGATCAGATTTTAGAGTCAGAAAAGTGTAGGTTAAATCTCATCCCTTCCACTTCCATAGGGGACTTTAGGGAAATTGCTAAAAACCTCTAAGCTTCAGTTTCTTTATATACACAAGAGAAATAATCATACTGTTCATAACTCACAGGGCTATTGGAAGGATGAAATGACATAATGCATGTGAATCATTCAGAATGCATAACATCTGTTAAACACATAATTAGTTTATGTTACTATAACTCCAGTTCATAGTGTAAAGAAGTGAAGAATTCATTGTTGACTTAATCTGGGGGAACTCACGCCAAGAAACGTTAAGATTGTAAAACTGGGAGATTGGGTGACTGTGTGTGGGAGCTGAGGGGGTAGAAGTCAGGAAATAGGAGAGGACTTCCAGGTGTCAAGTGCGGGCAAATGATCACTGATGGTGCTAGACAGGTTACATAGGCAATGCGTGGAGTATGTGGGCAGGGCAGGGAGTAATGTATCCAGTTTCGGCTCTGTTGAATTTAGAGTGCTAGTGGGACATCCATGTGGAGAAATCCAATGGAATATGGATATTTGACTTGGAAATTCGGGAGAGACTTTGGAACATATGGATGTCAATGGGAATGGAGAATTTTGAGGAGAATTGTACAGAGCAAAAAAAGAGTAGGAATGTAAGGGAAAAACATTTAAAAGGCAAATATAGAAGCAGCAGCTCAGGAAGCAAAGTGACAAGAGACAACTATGATAGGGATGCTTAGGGAGAAGAACCTTTCAAGTCGGAGGTTGTCACCAGGGTAGTTTTGACTCTGGAGTTGGCTTTAAAATGTGGCTACTCATTCAGAAATAGGGTGAGTCATACTGGACATCCGATTTAAGACATAGAAGTCTTAAATTAGTAGATATTTCAAACTATCTTGGCCTATATTTTTTTTCTTGTATATATGGATACTGCTGTCTGCTAATAACATGCATTTTTGTGATTAAGGTACTATATTTCGGGTATGGTCGCCCTTGTTCCCTCTTTAGGGTATATTCTTCTCCCAGATCTCCACGTGGTTGGCTTGTTTTCACCCAGAGGTGTCAGCTCAAATGCTATTTCCTCGGAATGGCCAGCCCTGACCATTAGAGCTAAAGGGCCTCCCTCCCCTACTCCCAGTTAATCTCTATCTCATCACTCTCTTCATTTCTTTAATAGCATTTATCACAAGCTGTAATTACTTTGTAATTTTGTTTCTTTATTTCTTAATTGGGTGTCTCTTGCCCCAGCATATAAGCTTCATTGGAGTAGGGATCCTGGGTCTCTTGTGTACTGCTCCATTGATGGCCCCTAACACAATCCGTCTCTTAGAAGGATCTCAATACATGTGTCAAAAAATAAGTGATGGGGGCAGAGTCAAGATGGCAGTGTGGGAAGATGTCGAGTTAGCGTCTCCCCACAACTAGGGCACCTGCTGGCCTCTGGTGGGGGACGCTGATGCCCAAGGAGACAGGAGGAACCTCCAAGTGAACTGGTAGGACGTGGCGGGACTGAGGGAGAAGGAGAAGTGGAGGCCAGACAGGACCGGCGCCCCTGAGGCCAGGGGTATCAGGAGAAGCAGGCGGGAGGGACCCTCTGGAAAGAGCGGGAGAGGAGCAGAGGGCAATCTCCTGGCCCACTTGGGCCGGGGAGGCTGCTGAGCTCCCTGGCTAGTCCCCTGACCTCCAAGACACCCTGCCCCCAGCCTCATTGGTTCTGGGGGCATAGGAGGGAGGGCGGGGACAACAGGAGAGACCGGTGGGAAGGGCCCTCCAGGACCAGAGGAGCAAGAGAGGAGAGGAGGACGTTTGCCCCTCCACTTCAAGCCCAGGAAGCCTGCTGGGCTCCCAGGTGAGGTGCCCTGCCCTCTGAGACCAGGGGCAGGGGGCATGCCTGGGCCCCTTCTGTTCCTTGAGCCTAAACCCCACTACCCACAGCCCCCAGGGCCTTTTCCTGCTCTGTGGGTCCTAAGTATAGGCCCCGCCCAACACCCAAACCTTCCCCTTGCTTAGGTCCCACCCTCCCTCCACAGACAAGGCCTTTCCCCCCCTTTTTTTTTCTTTCGTTTTTTTTTTCCTTTTCCCTCCTCTTTTTTACTACTGTGGTACTGTGATGTACCTTCTGGTTGTTCATTCATCTGTATTTTTATTTTTATATTCTTTCTGACATATCTGTTAGTTTCCTAATCTAATTTTATTTTTTACTTTGTTATTCTCTTTTTTTTTTTTTTGCCACCCCACGTGACTTGCAGGATCTTGGTTCATGAGCCAGAGGTTGGGCGGAAGCTCCTGCAGTGGGAGCTCCAAGTCCAAACCACTGGACTAACAGAGATCCTCAGACACCAGGGAATATTCATCAGGGTGAGGTCTCACAAAGTTCCTCATCTCAGCGCCAAGACCCAGCTCTACCCAACAGCCTACAAACTCCAGTGTTGGACGCCTCAGGCCAAACAACCAGTAAGACAGGAACACAATCCCACTCATTTAAAAAAAAAAAAGAGAGACAACAAAAAAAATATTTCACAGATGAAGGAGCAAGGTAAAAACCTAAAGACCAAATAAATGAAGAGGAAATGGGCAATCTACCTGAAAAAGAATTCAGAGTAATGATAGTAAAGATGATCCAGAATCTTGGAAATAGAATGGAGGCACGGATTGAGAAAACACAAGAAATGTTTAACAAAGGTCCAGAAGAACTACAGAACAAACAAACAGAGATGAACAGCACAATAACTGAAAGAAAAATACACTGGAAGGAATCAATAACAGAATAACTGAGGCAGAAGAATGAATAGTGAGCTGGAGTACAAAATGGTGGAAATAACTGCTGAGGAACAGAAAAAAGAAAAAAGAATGAAAAGAACTGAAGACAATCTCAGAGACCTCTGGGACAACACTAAATGCACCAACATTTAAATTATAGGGGTCCTAGAAGAATAAGAGAAAAAGAAATGGTCTGAGAAAATATTTGAAGAGATTATATTTGAAAACTTCCTTAACATGGGAAAGGAAGTAGTCACCGAAGTCCAGGAAGTGCAGAGGGTACCATAAAGGATAAACCTTAGGAAAAACACACCAAGACACATATTAATCAAACTAACAAAAATTAAATTCAAAGAAAAAATATTAAAAGCAGCAAGGGAAAAACATAAAAAAAGAAATAACATACAAAGGAATCCCCATAAGGTTATCAGCTAATTTTTCAGCAGAAATTCTGCAGGCCAGAAGGGAGTGGCAGGATATACTTAAAGTGATGAAACAGAAAAACCTACAATCAAGATTACTCTACCCAGTAAGGATCTCATTCAGATTTGATGGAGAAATAAAAAGCTCTTCAGACAAGCAAAAGCTAAGAGAATTCAGCACCACCAAACAAGCTTTACTACAAATGCTAAAGAAACTTCTCTAGGTGGGAAACACAAGAGAAGAAAAAGACCCACAAAAACAAACCCAAAACAATTAAGAAAATGGTAGTAGGAACATACATATTGATAATAACCTTGAATGTAAATGGATTAAAAGCTCCCCCAAAAAATACAGACTGGCTGAATGGATACAAAAACAAGACCCATATATATGCTGTCTACAAGAGACCAACTTCAGACCTAGGGACACATACAGACTGAAGGTGAAGGGTTGGAAAAAAGATATTCCATGAAAATGGAAATCAAAAGAAAGCTGCAGTAGCAATACTCATATCAGGAAAAACAGACTTTAAAATAAGGACTGTTATAAGAGATAAGGAGGAACACTACATAATGATCAAAGGATCAATCCAAGAAGAAGATATAACAATTAGAAATGCTTATGTACCCAACATAGGAGCACCTCAGTACATAAGGAAAATGTTAACAACCATGAAAAGAGAAATCGACAGAAATACAATAATAGTAGGGGACTTTAATACGCCACTTACACCAATGGACAGATCATCCAAACAGAAAATAAATAAGGAAACACAAGCTTTAAATGACATAATAGACCAGATAGATTTAATTGATATTATAGAACATTCCACCTCAAAGTGGCAGAATACACTTTCTTCTCAAGTGCACATGGAACATTCTCCAGGATAGATCATATCTTGAGTCACAAATTAAGCCTTGGAAAATTTAAGCATCTTTTCTGACCACAGTGCTATGAGATTGGAAATCAATTACAGGAAAAAAACTGTAAAAAACACAATTATATGGAGGCTAAACAGTGGGCTAATAAATAACCAAGAGATTACTGAAGAAATCAAAGAAGAAATAAAAAGATACATAGAAACAAATGACAATGAAACACAACGACCCAAAACCTATGGGACACAGCAAATGCAGTTCCAAGAAGGAAGTTTATAGCAATTCAATCTCATCTCAAGAAACAAGAAAACTCTCAAATAAACATCTAACCCTACACTTAAAACAACTAGAAAAAGAAGAACAAAGAAAACCCAAAGTCAGTAGAAGAAATCATAAAGATCAGAACAGAAATAAATCAAATAGAAATGAAGAAAACAATACCAAAGATCAACAAAACTAAAAGCTGGTTCTTGGGCTTCCCTGGTGGCGCAGTGGTTGAGAGTCTGCCTGCCGATGCAGGGGACACGTGGTCGTGCTCCAGTCCGGGAAGGTCCCGCATGCCGCGGAGCGGCTGGGCCCGTGAGCCGTGGCTGCTGAGCCTGTGCGTCCGGAGCCTGTGCTCCGCAGTGGGAGAGGCCACAACGGTGAGAGGCCCATGTACCGCAAAAAAAAAAAAAAAAGCTGGTTCTTTGAGAAGATAAACAAAATTGATATACCCTTAACCAGACTCATCAAGAAAAAAAGGGAGAGGACTCAAATCAATAAAATTAGAAATGAAAAAGGACAACTTACAACAGACACTGCAGAAATACAAAGCATCCTAAGAGACTACTACAAGCAACTCTATGCCAATAAAATGGACAACCATGAAGAAACAGACAAATTCCTGGAAAGGTACAATTTTCCAAGACTGAACTAGGAAGAATTAGAAAATATAAACAGACCTATCACAAGTAATGAAATTGAAACCATAATTAAAAATCTTCCAACAAACAAAAGTCCAGGACCAGATGCCTTCACAGGTGAATTCTAGCAAACATTTAGAGGACAGCTAACACTGATCCTTCTCAAACTCTTCCAAAAAATTGCAGCGGGAGAAACACTCCCAAATTCGTTCCACAAAGCCACCATCACCCTGATACCAAATCCAGAAAAAGATGTCACAAGAAAAGAAAATTATAGACCAGTATCACTGATGAACATAGATGCAAAAATCCTGAACAAAATACTAGCAAACAGCATCCAACAGCACGTTAAAAGGATCACACACCGTGATCAAGTGGGATTTAACCCAGGGATGCAAGGATTCTTCAATATATGCAAATCAATCAATGTGATACACCACATTAACAAATTAAGGAATAAAAACCATATGATCATCTCAATAGATGCAGGAAAAGCTTTTGACAAAATTCAACACCAATTTATGATAAAAATTCTCCAGAAAATGGGCACAGAGGGAACATACCTCAACATAATAAAGGCCACATATGACAAACCCACAGCAAGCATCATACTCAATGGTGAAGAACTGAAAGCATTTCCACTAAGGTCAGGAACGAGACAAGGATGTCCACTCTCGGCACTCTTATTCAACATAGCTTTGGAAGTCCTAGCCATAGCAATCAGAGAAGAAAAAGAAATAAAAGGAGTACAAATTGGAAAAGAAGAAGTAAATCTGTCAGTGTTTGCAGATGACATGATACTATACATATAAAATCTTAAAGATGCCCGCAGAAAACTACTAGAACTAATCAATGAATCTGGTAAGGTTGCAGGCTACAAAATTAATGCACAGAAATCTCTGGCATTCCTATACACCAACAACGAAAATTCAGAAAAAGAAATTAAGGAAACACTTCCATTTACCACTGCAACAAAAAGAAAAAACTGCCTAGGAATAAACGTGCCTAAGGAGGTGAAAGACTTGTACTCAGAAAACTATAAAACACTGATGAAAGAAATCAAAAATGACATAAACAGATGGAGAAATATACCATGTTCTTGGATTGGAAGAATCAACATTGTGAAAATGACTATACTACTCAAAGCAATCTACAGATTCAATGCAATCCCTATCAAACTACCAGTGATATCCTTCACAGAATTAGAACAAAAAATTTTACAACTCGTATGGAAACACAAAAGACCCCGAAAAGCCAAAGCAATCATGAGAAAGAAAAACGAAGTTGGAGGAATCAGGCTCCCTGACTTCAAACAATACCACAAAGCTACAGTAATCAAGGCAGTGTGGTACTGGCACACAAACAGACATAGATCAATGGCACAGGATAGAATGCCAAGAGATAAACCCATACACAGATGGTCACCTAATTTACGACAAAGGAGGTAAGAACATACAATGGAGAAAAGACAGCCTCTTCAATAAGTGGTGCTGGGAAAACTGAACAGCTACATTTAAAAGAATGAAATTAGAACACTACCTAACACCATACTCAAAAATAAACTCCAAATGGATTAAAGACCTAAATGTAAGTCCAGACACTATAAAACTCTTAGAGAAAAATATAGGAAAAACACTCTTTGACATAAACTGCAGCAAGGTCGTTTTTGACCCACCTCCTAGAGTAATGGAAATAAAAACAAAAATAAACAAATGGGACTTAATTAAACTTAAAAGCTTTTGCACAGCAAAGGAAGCCATAAACAAGACAAAAAGACAACCCTTAGAATGGGAGAAAATATTTGCAAATGAAACAACAGACAAAGGATTAATCCCCAAAATATACAAACAGCTCATGGAGCTCAATGTCAAAAAAACAAACAATCCAATTAAAAAATGGGTGGAAGACCTAAATAGACATTTCACCAAGGAAGACATACAGATGGCCAAGAGGCACATGAAAAGCTGCTCAACATCACTAATTATTAAAGAAATGCAAATCAAAACAACAATTGAGGTATCACCTCGTGCCGGTCAGAATGGCTATTATCAAAAAAAATCTAGAAACAGCAAATGCTGGAAAGGGTGTGGTGAAAAGGGAACCCTCCTGAACTGTTGGTGGGAATGTAAATTGATACAACCACTATTGAAAACAGTATGGAGGTTCCTTAAAAACTAGAACTACCATATGACCCAGCAATCCCACTACTGGGCATATACCCTGAGAAAACCATAATTCAAAAAGAGACATGTACCCCAATGTTCATTGCAGCACTGCTTACAATAGCCAGGACATGGAACCAACCTAAATGTCCATCAACAGATGAATGGATAAAGAAGATGTGGCACATATATACAATGGAATATTACTCAGCCATATAAAGAAATGAAATTGAGTTATTTGTAGTGAGGTGGATGGACCTGGAGTCTGTCATACGGAGTGAAGTTAAGTCAAAAAGAAAAAAAAATACCATATTCTAATGCATATATATGGAACCTAAAAAAAAAAAAAAAGGTGCTGGTTAACCTAGTTGCAGGGCAGGAATAAAGATGTAGACGTAGAGATGGACTTGAGGACACGGGGTGGGAGGGGGAAGCTGGGGCGAAGTGAGAGTAGCATCAACGTATATACACTACCGAATGTAAAATAGCTAGTGTGAAGCAGCAGCATAGCACAGGGAGATTGGCTCGGTGCTTTGTGATGACCTAGAGGGGTGGGATAGGGATAGTGGGACAGAGGCTCAAGAGGCAGGGGATTTGGGGACATATGTATGCATATGGCTGATTCACTTTGTTGTACAACAGAAACTAACATAGTATTGTGAAGCAATTATACTCCAATAAAGATCTGTTAAAAAAAAAAAAGTGATGGCCTGGAACTAAGGTGAGAGAGACAAGAGTTCTTTCCCATTTGCTCTGCAAGAGTGTATTTAGCTTTGGTATTTATCTCATCTATTGAAGGTGAGCTTAATAAAAGCCTCTGTGCCAAGATGTTATGAGGATTCAGATCCAACTGGGGAATTTTCCAGTAATGATGGGGATGCTATATGTCACTAAATGCCAAGATTCCACAAGAACAGGAAAAATTAATAGATGAGACCTCTGAGGATACACATCTATAATTAGATGTACAGACACATTTATAGGCTTCCCTTCTTTCAGTTCTCCTGATGACATCTCTGCTGCTTATTATGGAATGTGGGTTTTTAATGGTGTGGTGGGGGTTGTGGTGAATGGGGAACAGGCAATGTGGAGAAGGATATAAACGTTGGTAAAATATTTACCTGTGCTCTGGGCTTTAAATGATATTTTGCCTTCTTCGATGATGCATGTTTGCAACATAAAATCAGAAAAGATTCCAAAAATTCTGCAAGAGACAGGTAAGCCTCTTCCTGTAATAGGTTACTCTGGAATTCCTAGAGGGGACAAGTAGTGTCACTAGTAATCATATTTTCTGCATTAAAAGTGGGAAGCACTCTGATAAATTTATTCATGTTCTTATGAGGACATAAAGATAGAACATTAGAAACTGAAACAGTTCTAAAAACATCCATGACATATAGGTGATGAAGATATGCCATCAGGGGTCTTCCCTGGTGGTCCAATGGCTAAGACTCCGCACTCCCAATGCAGGGGGCCCAGGTTCAATCCCTGGTGAGGGAACTAGATCCCATATGCCACAACTAAAAGATCCCACGTGCTGCAACTAAGACCCGGCGCAGCCATATAAGTAAAATAAAATTTTAAAAAATGATATACCAACAGTGTATGCAAGATGATGTGAAACCATAGTAGATGAAAATGACTTCTCACCTAGGGAAGTCAGAGGGAGAAGCTTGGAGGAGGTTGTTTGAACTTGAAATATAAGAATTTACCAAGCAGCGTGGAGATAGTGGGTATGCCAGGCAGAGAAAAAGAGCATGTGCAAATATATGAATGTATAAAAGTACATGACATTTTTGGGGAACGGCAATGATTTGGGGAAGATGTGTTGAGACAGTGACAAGAGATGAAGCTAAAAACATATTAGGATCCGATTTTAAAGGGCCTTATATATCATTTTAAATGACTTGGGCTTTAAACTGAAGTTATTAGTGAGCCATTCAAGGTTTTTATAGAGATATATGATTTCAGATACATATTTTAGCCAAGATAAATCTGACAAAAGATAAGTTAGAAAAAGGAGAGACTAGACCTAAAGATCAATTATTAAGCTAGTGCAGTAGTCTTAGAGAGAGATGATGACGACCTGTACAAAGATGCTGATGATGGAGAGAGGAAATAAACTGAGAGTTATTTAGGGGGCATAAACAATAAGGATAAATCTATAACAAAGATATAAGAGGTGAGGAGAGGTAGCAATTGAGGATGACTTCATGTTTCCTATCTTGGGTAACTGCATTGAAGATATAGAAGAGCCAAACTGGAAGCAAAGAGAGACGAGGACAAGCATTTGGTTTTGGTTAGGCTAAGCTGGCTTTCTAGGTGACGTGTGATAGGCCGTTGAAAATACAAATATGGGTTTTGGAAGAGAGATGAAGACTAAAATAATGAATCTCAAATAATGATTTGAGATTCAATATTGATGCGTATATTCAACAATATAGACGGCACTTGGAACCATGGGAGTAGTTGAGATCACCCAGGGTGAGTGAATAAAGTGAGATGGTGAAAGGACTGGTAAGACCTCTTAGTAACAATTCAAGAAATGAAATGAAGTAGTCTGTGGTAATTAAGAAATATACCACAAATTGATACATTTCAAGAGGTAGAGCCTAATTCCTCTCTTCTTCAGTGTTGGGATGAACTTATTGGCTAACTTCCAAGAGTGGACAGTTTCAGAGAGGAGGGCATAAAATGTACTGCAGCTTTTCTGTTTGTCTGTTTGTCTGTCCTTCTTTACTTGATCTGGGGGATGTTATCTGTCATGCTGTGAAGACACTTAGGTAGCCCGTGGAGAGACCCATATCGTGAGGAACTAAGGCTTCTAGCAAACAGCTGGTGAGGAACTGAGACATATAGGACACATAGGAACTGGGGCCTTCTGCCAACAGCCATGTGAGTGAAACTTCATGGAAATGGATCCCCTCTCCCCATTTGAGCCTTTAGATAATTGCAGCCCCAGTTAATGCCTTGACTGCAACCTCATAAGAGACCCTGAGCCAGAATGTCCCTGTCTCCCCACCCCAAGCTGCTCCTGAATTCCTGACCATCAGATACTTTGAGATAAGTAAAGTTTGTTGTTTTGATGCACTAAGTTTTAGGGTAGCTTCTTACATAGCAATACATAACTAATACAAAGACATTGAAGGAAAAAAGACAAAAAGTTATCAGAGAGGTAGAAGGGAAACAAGGAGAAAGAGTAGTGTTGAAAAAGCCAAGAGAAGAAAGTCTTTAGGAGGAGGAGTTGTGTCAAATGCTATACGTAAGCACTTTTTGACCCTGTATTTATTCATCTTATTAATCATTTCCCTTATTTTGCCTATGTGTGCCTTGAGTCTTTGCTTTTCTCTACATGCTTTTTTTTTTTCCTAAAGAGATCCTATTTTCTCTCATGGCTTTACGTAATTACTGCCTGTAGGTCGAAAATGATTACATGCAGAATTCTAGGTTTGGTTTCTGGAAGTAGCAGCTTGAACTAAATCAGTGCCGTGTGCCAGGGAGTCTTAATGTGCTCAAACTTTATGATCTAGTTCAAATGGCAGGTACTCAGTAAAGCCTTCTCAAATAGAGTTATTTTCTTTTTCATAGTCCCACATGATTTTTTCTTCAATCTCTGCTATAGATATTATATACTATTATTTACCTCACTATCTCCCTCACCAGACTGATTTTCTCGAGTGTAGGGGGCCCATGTGAGATAGTCACATCTGCCTCTCCTTGGTACAATAACTGACACAAAGACATTTAGTATTTATTCACTGAATGAATAAATGAATGTTGAGCAAATGTTGACCATGTGTACTTGTTCTCAGTGGCAGCATAATAAATTACCCCAGAATTCAGTGGCTTAACCCAAAAAACATCTATCATCTCACACTTTCTGTTTGTCAGAAATCTGGGCTTGGCTTACTGGGTCCTCAAACTGCAATCAAGGGGTGGCCAGGGCTGTGATCTTACCTGAAGTCTCAACTAGGGAAGGAGCTACTTCCTGCTCACTCAAGTGGTTGATATCCTTGTGGGCTGTTCAACTGAGTGCCTGAGTTTCTCATGGACTGTGGGCTGGAGATGTCCCTCAGATCCTGACAAGATGGGCCTCTCCATCAGACAGTAACAACATGAAAGCTGGCTTCTATCAGAGTGAGCCAGGGAGAGAGGAAGAAAGGGCAAGCAAGTTGGACACCAAAGTCTTGTTGTAACCTAATCTTGGAAGCAACAGTCTGCCATTTTTGCTGCATTCTATTCGTAAAGCAAACCACGAAGTCCAGCCCACAGTTTGGGGCTGGGGTGGATTACACAAAGTTATGAATACCAGGGCAGGGGTCCTGAGATCATCAAGGGGCATCTTAGAAAGCACCTATCACACAATCTGTATTGATTAAGAGCAATAATTTCACAGACAAATATGTGGGCTGACTCATATTCCCTTCTACTTAATGAGCATGTACTTTTGATTTTACACATTAACGAAGATTAATAATGCTAAGATTTTAGTGTTATCCTTTGACTTGTGTCTGGTATTCTTTATAACACAGTTGCCAGATACTGCAGTGGTAATACAGTAATGGAGAAAGAAGAAAGAGACACTAGCAAAGAGGTGGGACTGAAATTTTAAAATTTGTCAGGTTTTTTAATCAGCATCCTCTCATTTTTTAAAAAAATAAAAACAAAGCCCCAAACAAAAAGGTGTCTAAAACCAGTGCTTAGAATACTACTTAGTACATTATTACAGTAAATGTTATTGTTATTATTATTTCTATTTTTCCAGTGATTTCTCCTGATTCTACTTTTCTCCTATTAGTACCACCAATCTTGGACTTGTCTTTTATACCACTTCTGCCATAGTTCCCCAAAGCTAAGGCATTATTGACATATTTACTTTTCCAATGCCTTTTAAATTATCTTTCCTTTCTTCTATTGTAACTTTTACTACCCTATGTTCCAGTTTTTCTTACATTATTGTTGAATGATTGCAAATGCCTTCCTACTAATTTTCCTCTTCTAATCTTTTCTACACAAACTTGATTTTTGCATCCTGTTTAGTCTGGAGGTCTGTTTCTAGGTTAGGACTAGTACATAAAGTTGCAGCTATTTGGTACTGAGTTGCCCATTTCTGCCAGGAGATAAGTGGGAGGTGTTTGCCAGTTCCTTAGTTCCCAGTACTTCAGTGCTGTGGATCAGAGGTTCTCAAATCAAGGTACATAAACACTGGGGTGGGGGAGGGAGCCTCCAAGCCTTTTCAGGGGGTCCATGAGGTCAAAATTATTTTCATAATGAAGTTGAGACTTTATTTGCCTTTCACATGTTTTAACATTTGCACTGATGGTGCATAGCAAGGCAGTGGCACCCAACAATATTAGCAGTCTTTGTATGCTTTGTTGCCACTTACAGAAAAAAAGCAAGTTTCACTTTAGAATGTCCTTGATAAAGTAGTGTAAACTATGAAGTTTATTAAAACTTGACCCTTAAATACATCTATGTAGCATTCTGTGTGGCAAAAATCAGAATTATTTATAAAGCTCTTCTGATGCATACTGAAACACAATGGCTGTCTCAAAGAAGAGCATTTGTGCAACTGTTTGGGTTGGAAGCTGAACCAGTTGCTTTTCTTATGGAACAGAATTTTTATTTAAAAGACTGACTGATAAACTATGGTTATTTAGACTTGGGTATTTTGCAAATATTTTCTTGAAAAACAACTGAGTGAGACTATCACTTCAAGGAAAATTAATTGTTGTCAATGGTAAAATTCAGCCTTTCAAGCAAAAGTTAGAATTTTGAAAAACTTGTACTTGTCATTATGGGCTTGACAGCTTCATACTGTCTAAAGATTTTTCTGATGACATGGTGGTGATATTAACAAATGTGATTTAAAAAAATAATTTTATAATAAACATTTGGAAAATCTATATAACTCATTGAACTGATATTTTTCAAAAGACCAATGCATGAGTTAACAGAATTATATGTGGGTAAAAGATCTACTCATAGTGCAAGGTGGGTCATTTTATGTAACAGAGTATGAAAATTTATTGATATAATTTTGGATTCCTCATCTCAAAAGGAATTTGTATTACCTGATAGAAAGTAGATACTGCTTGCCAAAGAGCTTGTTTTCTTAGTTTTTATTTTATAGTGAGACCCGAGCTTCTGAAGAATATTTAGGGCAAAGAAGAGAGTTAAATTCCTTTGAGGGAAGTGAATGAGGAAAGAGAAATCCCCCAACACTGAGCCTGGAGGTTTATGAACTTCAAAAATAGTGGTGATCCACCCTCTATTCCCTGGCAGTACCTTCAGGAACTGGCAAGACATCTGAGTTGATCTGCTGTGTGGTGCTCCTAGAGAGACTGGACCGGGAAATGGGACTCCCAGCTTTGACAGAGATTCCAGTGCTCAGGTTTGACATAGAATGAACAGAGCCATCTGCCTTCAGGAACCAAGAGGCCTTAAAAAATAAGATATCAAAGGGAAATATGATAAAGCTGAGAGGATATCTGTGAACTCTAAAGGACCTAGGTTGAAATTTTTTGCTGATCTGTGGAATGGGAACTTGGAGTTGGAATTAATTTGGTTTTAAAGAAATAATGGAGTTTAACATTTCCTGCACACTTCTTTGTAGTTGAAAATACAATATATACCTATTATATCAGTTAGAATTCTGCAAAGAACTTGGGTGTGTTTGTGTGTGTATGAGTGTGCACGTGGACATATATGTGTATTTATTTATTATAAGGAATTAGCTCATGTGATTTTGGGAGCTAGCATCCTGAAATTTGTAGGGCAGGCGGGCAGGCTGGATATTCAGGTAAGAGTCAATGTTGCAATCTTGTTACCATATTGAGGTGGCATTCCTTCTTTTCTGGGAAACTCTAGTTTTGCTCCATAAATCTTTTATCTTTACATTTACCTGTATATTTGCTTTTGTCATCATAGACAAAATAAAAAGAATATCAAAATGTCCAGGAAAAAGTAGAGGGAATAAAAATATCAACTTCTTTTTTAGTGTCAATTACAGTTCTAGTGTAAATTAAAATACTTTAAAAACAGATTAATTCTGAGAAATATGCTTCCACAAACACACTTTTTTCTTCTCTGATCTTATAGAAAGCTGTGTGACCGTTTCATGTGCAATACATCTGACTTATTTCCATTCCTCTCTTTCCCTAATATTTTTAGAAAATCCTAATAATATTTGGTATTTGAAAAGGCTTCCATCAAACAGAAAAAGACAATTCTTATATATGAGAAGATACACAATTATACTTGGAATGAAGTTGGAAGTAAAAATTATATGAATTAATTGGTATTACAAAGGGACATAAATAGATTGTTTATGGTGCTTTCTTTCTACAGCCCTCCCACGGTCCTTTTGGTCTTCATAATAAGGCAAAAATAAAAGTTTACAAAAATAAAATGAGCTTAGTTCCAAGATAAGATTTAACCTTGGATTTGAATGATTCTATTGATTTGGTTTTATGAACCTGAGGCAGGATTGCATTTAAGGATTGGGTGTACTTTAGTTTAAAGTTGATGCTTCTTAAATTGTTGGCAAATAGACTGCAATTGCCAATAAACTTGGCTGAGACAGGCTCAAGCAATAGCTAAGTTCATACAGAGATAATAACTGAGGTAAATATAGAGTCACAAGATGTTCATAAAAAAAATTTCTATACTATAATTATCAAAATAAATCTCACAAGTCATGAGAAGTGAAGCTAACCAAAACACCTCAAGGGTACTTATGACCTTCAGTGTGGAAAACTGGAGCATAGCTTTAATCTTTTTTTCCTATATCCTCCTTTTCACCTCTTCTCATTTTCTTCTTCTTGTACAATCTACAACATCAGCTTCACCTATAAGGAAGTGTCATTTTAAGTAATTTAAAAAATACTTGTTAAAGAAGTTCTGGCTCTGAAATCTTAGATAATGACAATTATCTAGTCACTGGGAACTGGAAGGGGAGGAAACAGTTGCAGTCTCATGCCTATTCCTCCCTCTCCTTTCCCCTCCCCCATTGGCTCAGCCAACTATCACTAATAGTAACCTTCCCATCCCTCTGCTAAAGCAATAAGCAATCAGCTATTGCTTTAGCAGAGGGATGGGAAGGTTACTATTAGTGATAACACAAGTTCATCCTAAATGTTTCATTTAAGCTAAGTTAGATAGTGTATTTTATTTTGTTTTGTTGTCTTTTAGAGATTAACGATGCCAGGCTGAATAAGGCATGGCCCCTGTCCTTAATAATGGTGGATATAGACATGAAGTAGTTACTATACAACTTGGTAAATTCTGTAACAGAAGTCAGC
Source organism: Stenella coeruleoalba (assembly GCF_951394435.1). Classification (NCBI taxonomy): domain Eukaryota; kingdom Metazoa; phylum Chordata; class Mammalia; order Artiodactyla; family Delphinidae; genus Stenella; species Stenella coeruleoalba. Next base: position 81,020,292 of record NC_137151.1, on the reverse strand, counting down.
AAAGTATTCTGAAACCATAATGCCAAGAACAATGAACTTTATATTAGGGTGACAAGAAATGTAATGGGATGTAAAAGTAGGTCTTATAGTATTTTGGAAATGTGTTGACATAGTAAAAATTAATTTAAGAAAAAAGGCCTCTTCCAAAGATCAGAAGTGAAAATACAAGGATAGTGAGAAAACAGACCCCACTGGCCTAATGCCAGCAGGCATTAGGGAGAAATAACAAGGGGACAGGTAGCTCCCTGTATTATAATATGCGAATAGGAAGAGGCATGGGTCTAATGTAATCCCAGGGGGGAGTGGTCAAGAGAGGAAACAAAGGGAAGAGGAGTTTTTGATTTTTTGTATAAATATGTACATCCAAGCCTGTGCACCTGAGAACTCTTTGGGTACCGCAAACCTACAGTAGCCTCACTCACTGACTCTGATGAAATCAGTGCAGACACTAAATCACAAAATGGCCACATAATCTTGTTGGCCATACTTGTTCTCCCAGTTGGACTCACTGAATAGAAGAAACATTTGACTGGGAAAAAAGTCAAAAGCTACCCAGGAAGTCAGCAGAAGGTAATGGGAAAGGTTCTCAAGGGAAGTGACCTTTTCCAGGCATGGAAGTAATGGAAAATTTATTCTAGGAAAAGCAAAATTTATGTGCAAAGGCTCAAGAGCATAGAAAAATTATGGTGAGTTTGATGAATAGTAGGTTGATCGGAGGAGCTAATGACAGCTGCCACCTTTAGAATCATTGGCAAGGCCACAGGGCACAGCTCTTCAAGTGCCACTACTCTGTGAGCTAATCTTCGACTTGAGGAACTTGGGTCAAGACTATGCTATAAATATCGGGAATTCAAAGCAGCAGAGCGAAAGGTCTCTGATACTAGATGAACTTCTAGATGGTTAGGAGTTCTGTTTAGAGGCCCCAGCTTAGGTTAGGATTGGTTTCACCTCTCCATGTACCTGAATTTCCCTTTACTAGCATCCATTTGTCTCTTGACCATTCGAGGTCTAGTGCCCTTAAGTGCCAAAACAGCACTAAATGATGAAGAAAAAGGAATGCATCACTCCTTTAAATTTAAAAGAGCTCTGGGCTGGAGCTACCATGATTTATATAGCAGCACAGCTCTAATGAGAGGTTTATATTAGCCTTTATATTATTTCCTTGTATTTATTTCTGTTTCCATTGTGCTTACCATGATAAAGTGCTTGCTACAATGAAGTTACAGTAAATTGTATGCTATAATAAAGTTACGGTTATCATTGCTGATTTTGATTTCTTATGATGAATATGTCAGGTAAAAAAAAAACAAAAAACATGAACTATAGTAATATAACACAAACAAGTAAAGTAAAAAACTCAAAGGCATAGTGTATTCGTTTTCTATTGCTGCATAATAAATTATCACAAACTTCATAGTTTAAAACAACACACAGTTATATCTTGCAGTTTCCATGGGTCAGGAGTCTGGGCACAGCTTAGCTGGGTCCTCTGTCTCACGGTCTCAGAAGGCTGCAATAAAGCTGTCAGATGGAGCTGCAACTCATCTGAGGCTTGAGTTCTCTTTCAAGCTTGCCAAGGTTGCTGGCAGAATTCGGTTTCTGCCATGTGACTCTTTCCACAACATGGCAGTTTGCTTCTAGCCCAACAGGAAGGTGTTTGCTGCTGCTTTGAGCCTCTTTTAAGGGCTCGTCTGATTAGTGCAGGCCCCCACCAAGCATAATCTCCCTTTTGAGTAACTCAAAGTCAACTAATTAGCCACCTTCATTACATCTGAAAAATTCCTTCACCTTTGCCATATAGTGTAACCTAATCAAGAAAATGATATCTCACCATATTTGCAGGCCCTGCCTACACTCAAGGGGAGGGGATTATACAAGGGTGTAGATCATTGGGAGTCATCTTAAAATTCTGCCTACCACATACATCAATCTTAAATTACGGATATATTTCCTATTTTCACAAATGAGCTGAGAATTTCCGTAATACCTATATAATATCTAAGGCTTAGATGTTATCACAGCACTATCTAGTAGAAGTATAATGCAAGCCACAAACGTGAGCCACATATGTAACTTTAAAATTTTTAGTAGCAACGTAAGAAAAAGTAAATAGAAATGAGTGAAATTAATTTTAATATGTTTTATTTAATCAGTATATCCAGGATATTATCATTTCAAAATGATCATTTCAAAATAATCAATATAGAACATTATAGGTGAGGTAAAATATTGTCTTTGAACACCAAGTCTCAGTTTGGGTTAGCAACATTTCAAGGGCTCAATGGCCACAAGTGGCTAGTGGCTGTCGTATTGGAAGCAAACTACTATTACTTGCCTTTTCAACAATATCCACCAGGTGTCACAATGAGTTTACAACTCTAAACCAGAGACGCCAGCAATTTCTTCTCTTGGTAACAATTTTCACATACATACGGAATCTGAAAAAAAGGAAAATGGTCCTGAAGAACCTAGGGGCAGGACAGGAATAAAGACACAGATGTAGAGAATGGACTTGAGGACACGGGGAGGGGGAAGGGTAAGCTGGGAAGAAGTGAGAGAGTGGCATGGACATATATATGCACTACCAAATGTAAAATAGATAGCTAGTGGGAAGCAGCCACATAGCACAGGGAGATCAGCTTGGTGCCTTGTGACCCCCTAGAGGGGTGGGATAGGGAGGGTGGGAGGGAGGGAGATGCAAGAGGGAGGGGATATGGGGATATATGTATGCGTATAGCTGATTCACTTTGTTATACAGCAGAAACTAACACAACAATGTAAAGCAATTATACTTCAATGAAGATGTTAAAAAAAAAGATTGGTGGATTGTATCAATGTTAATACCTTAGTTGTGAAATTATACTACAGTTTTACGTAATGTCATCATTACAGGAAACTGGTTACAGTGTACACGGAATGGATCTCTCCATATTTCTTATAATGCATGTGAATCTACAATTATCTAAAAAATTTAAATTAACAAAACAAAATCTACAGAATAGTTGAAAAATAAACATATGTTAAGGCAGAAATAAAAAAGAAAACAATTGTTAGTTCTCTTTGTATTCATGTATTTTTGACTTTCCATGTACTTGTAATATCCCTTGAATTTTTTGCCTAGATAAATAAGAAATCAAGCAATGTGGATTTTAGTACTTAAACAAATGAGTCAGAACTCAAAATGATGTGTATATTAGACCCATTATTCCTTAGTTTTTCTGTAATCTCATCCTTAGATGGTCTGCCTGGTGAGAGGGTAAATAATTAATAATTACATGCACGTGCAATACTCAATAACATAATAACAATTATTTTAAAATTAGATCATTTCAAATACCTAAGCAATTTTCTCAACCCCAGACACAATTAAATGGTGTTCTTTTTACCTTCTCAAATTTTTAATAGAACACATTAAGAATAGAAAACCAAAGTTTTTTTTAGGTGACAAAATATTCTTTAATTTTAATAACATTACTGCAATTTACTAATTGCCAATAATAACTTCTACTTCTCACATACACAATAAGCCTCAGTGGGATTATGAGGTTTGAGCTTATTAACACTTATTACTTTAGAAAGCAGCATCATTTAAAAATGTTCATTTACTTACTTGCAGGTTGTTTTAGGATTCCTTTTAAAATGAGGGACAGGGCTTCCCTGGTGGCGCAGTGGTTGAGAGTCCGTCTGCCGATGCAGGGGACGCGGGTTCGTGTCCCGGTCCGCGAGGATCCCACATGCCGCGGGGCGGCTGGGCCCGTGAGCCATGGCCACTGAGTCTGCGAGTCCGGAGCCTGTCCTCCGCAACGAGAGAGGCCACGACAGTGAGAGGCCCGCGTACCGCAAAAACAGAGGGACAAACTGGGCTTCCCTGGTGGCACAGTGGTTGAGAGTCCGCCTGCCGATGCAGGGGACACGGGTTTGTGCCCCGGTCCGGAAGGATCCCACATGCCGCGGAGCGGCTAGGCCCGTGAGCCATGGCCGCTGAGCCTGTGCGTCCGGAGCCTGTGCTCCGCAACGGGAGAGGCCACAGCAGTGAGAAGCCCGCATACCGCAAAAAAAAAAAAAAAAAAGAGTGATAAACTGCTTTTGTTTTAATATTCTGTGGTTTTAATTTTCACAGTCTTGTACTTTATTTCCTAGGTAAAACTAAATATACATATTTAGAGATTGAGGCATCTCAAATACCTTCTCCTTAACTTTTAGAAAATCACTAGTCTATAAAATATTTTAAAAAATACAAACAGATGTCATACAGAAGCACTCATGAGTAGTGAGAAGATTAAAATGTGAGTTTTTATCACTAACTTCCATAAAGTGAGTATAATTTACATGTACTCTAGTTTTATACCAATAATTATGCCTTCTTTTTGTCCTATTAGTTCCAACTATACGACGTCCATAAAATAAACTTGATTCTAATGAAAAACAATAATTATTTATCTCTTGAGGATTCACATTGTCAACTACCTTCAGAGGAAATGAATCAGCCTTGGCATCTTATTAACTAATATATTAAGGAGAGAAATGAACAGTGTTGTAGCCATAACTATATAAGATAGAAAAATGACCATGTGGAAGTACACAAGTAATATTTTTTTTAAAAATCCATAAAGCTTAAAGTTGGGATAATGTATACAGTACTTTTGTGTGTGTGTGTGTGCCTCCTGTTGGGATAAACCTCTTTTAACACATCTAGGAAAATTTAACCACATATATAAATATTTTAGAAACCAGATTTTTCATGAAATAATCAAGTATATGCAAATAACATTTTTTGCAGCTCAGCTCTTTACAATTTTTCTTATTTCCTTCTTGAAGAAATATTAGTAATATAAGGCCTAATTTGTTTGTTGTTTTTGAAAGCAAAAGGCTCATATAGTCCAGGAGATGGCAGCCAACACCTTTTGTAAAATAAATGAATTATGTTGATAGTTTATTATGGTAATTTTAATGTGATTTCTTGGTTTTAATAACATCAGCATTGAAGAGATCACTAAAAGAATAAAACTGTTGAAATTCTAAATGTAGATATCTCATTGTGTAAGTGTGCTTTAAAGAGATTCCTCAGAGTATTTTACAAGGCAAACTGAATACATTTCTTTCTCCTCTTTCCTCCTGCCCTCAGAGCATTGGTTTCTGCCACAATATTGACTTAGAATTACCTACAGAGCAGGAGGATTAAAGAATAAATTGTGATATTAATGAATATTTCAGAGGTATTCAAATTAAACACATAAAATATTAATAATATCATTTAGAAAGTATGTCAGAACCAATAACTGAGGTTTTTTTTTGAATACCATACTTTTCTGGTTAAATTCATAATTCATAAAGCAAGAAAAGAAGGCCAATACAGTGAGGATTTTGCATTTGCATTTGTTTTAAGGGGCTATTTTAACCTATGAATACATTACTTTGTACAATATTAAAGCTGTTTTATTATGTGAGCCTACAGGGTAAGGAAAGGCATTACTCTGTCCCTTGTCCACACATCTAGTGCCCCAATTTTTATGGCTACTACCTGAGGGACAGTCTACAAATCATGCAGTTCTGATAGCCAACAGAACTTGCATTTACAAGGCCCACAAGACTACAGCAAAGAAAAAAGCAGTTTTTATTTTTACTTATTTATTTTTTGGGGCTGCACCCAAAGCACGTGGGCTCCTAGTTCCCCGAACAGGGATGAAACCTGCACGCCTTAACCACTGGACCACCAGGGAAGTCACAAAACAGCAGTTTTTAAATGGGTAAAGAAGCACCCCCTTCCAACGCAGGCTATATACCTGGGCTCAGCACTGGGGGAGCATGCCAAAATGCCCATCTCCCAGTTCCTACCTGGAAGGAGTTTAACTGCATACTTTCCCAGGTGCTGCTTGAGAGTCTGGCTTCTACCCAGCCTGCATCTAGGTGCTGACTTCCATCCTCCCCTTTGGGACACTGCTGGGTCTTGGCACACCCTTAACTACTAGGAACCATTAAGAAAAAAGATGGCAACTTGGACAATTAAAAAGGTTTGAGAGGCAAACAGGAGCTCAGACCAGGCTGATTGATGAGACTCAACTCCTACAGAAGTCTGTCAAGATAGGGAGAGGTGGCTGTTTTATCTAATGTGCAGAAATCAACACAGAGAGTCAAGGAAAATTAAGAAACAAAAGAATATGTTTCAAACAAAAGAAGAAGGCACAAATATTCTGAAATCAATTTCAATAAAATGGAGAGAAACGCTTTATCCAGTAGTTCAAAATAATGGTCATAAAGATGCTCACTGAGGTCCAGTACAGCAGTGCATGAACAAAGCAAGAATTTCAACAAACAGAAATGCGAAAAAGTACCAGACAAAATAAATAGATAGATAGATAAATAAATAAATTAATTAATTAAAAGTACGAAACAGGGACTTCCCTGATGGCACAGTGGTTAAGAATATGCTTGCCAATGCAGGGGACTCGGGTTCAAGCCCTGGTCTGGGAAGATCACACATGCTGCAGAGCAAACAATCCCATGCGCCACAACTACTGAACCTGCACTCTAGAACCCATGAGCCACAACTACTGAGGCTGCGTGCCTAGAGCCTGTGCTCCACAACAAGAGAAGCCACCACAATGAGAAGCCCACGCACCGCAATGAAGAGTAGCCCCTGCTTGACACAACCAGAGAAAGCTTGCATGCAGCAACGAAGACCCAATGCAGCCAAAAATAAATAAATAAATTTATATTTTAAAAAGTGCCAAACAGAAGTCATAAAGATGAAGAATACAATAAGTGAATTGAAAAATTCAGTAGAGGAGTTCAACAAAAGGCTAAATACTGTAGAAGAAAGGATCAGCAAACTTGAAGACAGGTCAGTGGAGTTCATTCTATCAGAGGAACAAAAAAGAAAAAAAGAATAAAAAAAGAGTGAAGATAGCTTATGAGACTTATGGGGCACCAATATATACCTCATAGGGGCCCAAGAAGCAAAAGAGAAAAAGGTACAGAAAGCTTATTCAAAAAATAATGGATGAAAATTTCCCTAACTTGGGGAAAGAAATACATGTCCATATCCAGGAAGCCCAGAAAATTCCAGAAAATGTATGTCTAAAGAGACCCACACTGAGACACATAATTGAAAACAGCAAGAGAAAAGCAACTTGTTACATAAAAGGAACCCCCATAAGGCAGTCAGCAGATTTTTAAGCAGAAACCTTGTAGGTCAGATAGGAATGGGATAATGTAGTCAACGCGCTGAAATAAAATAAAACAAAAAACTGCTAGCCAAGAATTCTTTACCTGGCAAAGTTGTCCTTTAGAATTGAAGGAGGGATAAATAGTATCCAGACAAACAAAAGCTTAATAAGTTCATCATCACTGGATTAGTCTTACAAGAAATGTTAAAGATAGTTCTTCAAGCAGAAATGAAAGAACACTAATTTAGTAACATGAAAACATATGAAAGTATAAAACTCATTAGTAAAGTTAAATATATACTTAAATTCTGAATACTCTAATATTGTACTAGTGGTGGGTAAATCACTCATGAATCAGGTATAAAGGTTAAAAAACTAAAGTATTAAAAACAACTATAACTACAATGATTTGTTAACAGATACACAAGATAACAAGATGTGACTTGTGACATCAAAAACATAAAATAGGGCAGGAGTATGCAAATAAAATGGACAACCATGAGGAAATGGGCAAATTCTTGGAAAGGTATAATTTTCCAAGACTGAACTAGGAAGAATTAGAAAATATAAACAGACCTATCACAAGTAATGAAATTGAAACCATAATTAAAAATCTTCCAACAAACAAAAGTCCAGGACCAGATGGCTTCACAGGTGAATTCTAACAAACATTTAGAGAACAGCTAACACTGATCCTTCTCAAACTCTTCCAAAAAATTGCAGAGGGAGAAACACTCCCAAATTCATTCTATGAAGCCACCATCACCCTGGTACCAAAACCAGAGAAAGATATCACAAGAAAAGAAAATTATAGACCAGTATCACTGATGAACATATATGCAAAAATCCTGCACACAATACGAGCAAACAGAATCCAACAGCACATTAAAAGGATCATACACCATGATCAAGTGGGATTTATCCCAGGGATGCAAGGATTCTTCAATATACGCAAATCAATCAATGTGATATACCACATTAACAAATTAAGGAATAAAAACCATATGATCATCTCAATAGATGCAGAAAAAACGTTTGACAAAATTCAACACCCATTTATGATAAAAATTCTCCAGAAAATGGGCACAGAGGGAACATACCTCAACATAATAAAGGCCATATATGACAAACACACAGCAAGCATCATAATCAATGGTGAAAAACTGAAAGTATTTCCACTAAGATCAGGAACGAGACAAGGATGTCCACTCTCACCACTCTTACTCAACATAGTTTTGGAACACCTAGCCACGGCAATCAGAGAAGAAAAATAATAAAAGGAATACAAATTGGAAAAGAAGAAGTAAATCTGTCAGTGTTTGCAGATGACATATAAAATCTTAAAGATGCCACCGGAAAACTATTAGAACTAATCAATGAATTTGGTAAGGTTGCAGGCTACAAAATTAATGCACAGAAATCTCTGGCATTCCTATACACCAACAACGAAAATTCAGAAAGAGAAATTAAGGAAACACTCCCATTTACCACTGCAACAAAAAGAAAAAAGTACCTAGGAGGGCTTCCCTGGTGGCGCAGTGGTTGGGAGTCCGCCTGCCGATGCAGGGCACGTGGGTTCGTGCCCCGGTCCGGGAAGATCCCACATGCCGCGGAGCGGCTGGGCCCGTGAGCCATGGCCGATGAGCCTGTGCGTCCGGAGCCTGTGCTCCGCAGCGGGAGAGGCCACAACAGTGAGAGGCCCACGTACAGCAAAAAAAAAAAAAAAAAAAAAAAAGTACCTAGGATACCTAGGAATAAACCTGCCTAAGGAGGCAAAAGACTTGTACTCAGAAAAACTATAAAACACTGATGAAAGAAATCATTGACATAAACAGATGGAGAAATATACCATGTTCTTGGATTGGAAGAATCAACATTGTGAAAATGACTATACTACCCAAAGCAATCTACAGATTCAATGCAATCCCTATCAAACTATCAATGGAATTATTCACAGAATTAGAACAAAAATTTTACAATTCGTATGGTAACACAAAAGACACTGAAGAGCCAGAGCAATCTTGAGAAAGAAAAATGGAGTTGGAGGAATCAGGCTCTCCAACTTCAAACTACACCACAAAGCTACAGTAATCAAGGCAGTGTGGTACGGGCACAAAAACAGAAATATAGATCAATGGTACAGGATATAATGCCAAGAGATAAGCCCATACACAGATGGTCACCTAATTTATGACAAAGGAGGCAAAAGCATACAATGGAGAAAGACAGCCTCTCCAAATAGTGGTACTGGGGAAACTGGACAGCTACATGTAAAAGAATGAAATTAGAACACTACCTAACACCATACACAAAAATAAACTCCAGGTGGATTAAAGACTTAAATGTAAGACTAGACACTATAAAACTCTTAGAGGAAAACATAGGAAAACCACTCTTTGACATAAACCACAACAAGATCTTTTTTGACCCACCTCCTTGAGTAATGGAAATAAAAACAAAAATAAACAAATTGGGCTTAATTAAACTTAAAAGCTTTTGCACAGCAAGGGAAACTATAAACAAGACGAAAAGACAACCCTCAGAATGGGAGAAAATATTCGCAAATGAAACAACAGACAAAGGATTAATCTCCATAATATACAAACACCTCATGGAGCTCAATATCAAAAAAACAAACAATCCAGTTTAAAAATGGGTGGAAGACCTAAATAGACATTTCACCAAAGAAGACATACAGATGGCCAAGAGGCACATGAAAAGATACTCAACATCACTAATTATTAGAGAAATGCAAATCAAAACTACAGTGAGGTATCACTTCACGCTGGTCAAAATGGCTGTTATCTAAAAATCCAGAAACAGTAAATGCTGGAAAGGGTGTGGTGAAAAGGGAACCCTCCTGCACTGTTGGTGGGAATGTAAATTGATACAACCACTATTGAAAACAGTATGGAGGTTCCTTAAAAAACTAAAAATAGAGCTACCTTATGACCCAGCAATCCCACTACTGGGCATATACCCTGAGAAAACCATAATTCAAAAAGAGACATGTACCACAAAGTTCATTGTGGCACTATTTACAATAGCCAGGACATGGAACCAACCTAAATGTCCATCAACAGATGAATGGCTAAAGAAGATGTGGCACATATATACAATGGAATATTACTCGGCCATAAAAAGAAACGAAACTGAGTTATTTGTAGTGAGGTGGATGGACGTAGCTTCTGTCATACAGAGTGAAATAAGTCAGAAAGAGGAAAACAAATACTGTGTGCTAAAGCATATACATGGAATCTAAAAAAAGAAAGAAAAAAAGGTACTGGTTAAGCTAATTGCAGGGCAGGAATAAAGAGGTAGACATAGAAAATGGACTTTAGGACATGGGGTGGGAGGACGAAGCTGGGGCGAAGTGAGAGTAGCATCGGCATATGTATACTACCGAATGTAAACTAGTTGGCTGGTGGGAAGCAGCAGCATAGCACAGGGAGATCGGCTCAGTGCTTTGTGATGACCTATAGGGGTAGGATAGGGAGGATCAGAGGGAGATTCAAGAGCTAGTGGAGACTTCCCTGGTGGCGCAGTGGTTGAGAGTCCGCCTGCCGCTTCGGGAGACACGGGTTCGTGCCCCGGTCCAGGAAGATCCCACATGCCGTGGAGTGGCTCGGCCCGTGAGCCATGGTCGCTGAGCCTGCGCGTCCGGAGCCTGTGCTCCGCAACGAGAGAGGCCACGACAGTTAGAGTCCCGCGTACCGCAAAAAAAAAATAAAACAGTTAGGGGATATGGGGACATGTGTATGCATATGCCTGATTGGCTTTGTCGTGCAACAGAAACTAACACAGTATTGTGAAGCGATTATACTCCAATAAAGATCTATTTTTAAAAAATGTAGAGCTTGTGTATATGTTTGAAATTAAGTTGTTATTTTAAAATAAGCTGTTAAAATATACCACATATCTGATAAGAGATTAATATCTAAAATATATAAAGAACTTATACAACCCAACAGTAAAAAAACAAGCCAATTAAAAAATGGGCAAAGAACCCAAATAGACATTTTTCCGAAGAAGGTATACAAATGGCCAACTGATATGAAAAGGTGCTCAACATCACTAATCATCAGGAAAATGCAAATCAAACCACAACGAGATATCACCTCACATCTATTAGAATGGCTATCATCAAAAAGATCACAGGTAACAGATTACGGCAAGAATGTAGGGAAAAGGGAACACTTATACGCTGCTGGTGGAACTGTAAACTGGTACAGCCACTATGGAAAACAGTGTGGAGGTTTCTTAAAAAATTAAAAATAGAGCTATCATATGATCCAGCAATCTTACTTCCGGGTATCTATCCAAAGTAAGCAAAATTACTATGTTGAAGAGATAACTGTACTCCCACATTTATTGCAGCCTTATTTTCAATAACTAAGACATGGGAACAACCTAATTGTCTATTGATAGATGCATGGATAAAGAAGATGTGGTATAATTTTATATATATGATACATATTATATATATATAAAATTCAGCTTTAATAAAGAAGGAAATCCTCCCATTGCGACAACGTAGATGAACCTGGAGGGCATTATGCTAAGTGTAATAAACCAGGTAGTGTAAGACAAATACTGTATGATATCACTTATATGTGCAATCTAAAAAAAAAAAGTTGAATTCATAGAAATAGAGAGTAGAATGGTGGTTGTCAGGTGGGAAATAGGGAGATGCTTCTAAAAAGGTACAAACTTTATAATTGAAAATTTTGCTAAGAAAGTAGAAATTAAGTGTTCTAACCAAAAAAAAAAAAAAAAAAAAGTGAGATGATAGATGTGTTAATTAACTGAATGATGGGAATCCTTTCACAATGTATACTGCAATTTTGTCAGTTATACATCAATGCAGAATAAAGAAGATTTTGCTCATAACACTCCTCCCTTCACCCTTTTAATCCTTTAATATTAAAGCATTATAGTTTTATACTTTTAAATACCTTATTGTGCTTTATCAATGATTTTAGAGAGGTAACATTGATAATAGTATAATTAAATTGTTTTTTAAAGTGTTTATTATCTATATTATATTACCTGCCATATGTTAAATTCATGTAATCATTTTATTTGATCTCCATAAGAACTGCAGGAGATATTTTTAACTTAATTTTACAGATGAGGAAACAGGATCAGAGATGATAAGTAACTTTCTTAAAATCACACAAATAATAAGTGGTAGAGCATTATCTAAATCCCCTGAGCGTAATATCAGAGTTATTTTGAATATATCATTCTTTATCACAACCATTTCCGAAGTACAAGAAATCAAATTCTGTAAAAGCAGATTTTCTGACAAATTCTTGCCACATTTTGCTTACAATCTCACCTCTCAAAAGGTCAAAAGAGACTAAGGGGTATTGCTAGTCTGTGATTAATTCTAAATAAGAAAGTATTATTATTTTTTTTTTACATCTTTATTGGAGTATAATTGCTTGACAATGGTGTGCTAGTTTCTGCTTTATAACAAAGTGAATCAGTTATACATATACATATGTCCCCATATCTCTTCCCTCTTGCGTCTCCCTCCCTCCCACCCTCCCTATCCCACCCCTCTAAGTGGTCACAAAGCACCGAGCTGATCTCCCTGTGCTATGCGGCTGCTACCCACTAGCTATCTATTTTACGTTTGATAGTGTATATATGTCCATGCCACTCTCTCGCTTTGTCACAGCTTACCCTTCCCCCTCCCCATATTCTCAAGTCCATTCTCTAGCAGGTCTGTGTGTTTATTCCTGTCTTACTCCTAGGTTCTTCATGACATTTTTTTTTCTTAAATTCCATATATATGTGTTAGCATACAGTATTTGTCTTTTTCTCTCTGACTTACTTCACTCTGTATGACAGACTCTAGGTCTACCACCTCAATACAAATAGCTCAATTTCATTTCTTTTTATGGCTGAGTAATATTCCATTGTATATATGTGCCACATCTTCTTTATCCATTCATCCAATGATGGACACTTAGGTTGTTTCCATCTCTGAGCTATTGTAAATAGAGCTGCAATGAACATTTTGGTACATGACTCTTTTTGAATTATGAATTTCTCAGGGTATATGCCTAGTAGTGGGATTTCTGGGTCATATGGTAGTTCTATTTGTAGTTTTTTAAGGAACCTCCATAGTTCTCCATAGTGGCTGAACCAATTCACATTCCCACCAGCAGTGCAAGAGTGTTCCCTTTTCTTCACACCCTCTCCAGTATTTATTGTTTCCAGATTTTTTGACGATGGCCATTCTGACAGGTGTGAGATGATATCTCATTGTAGTTTTGATTTGCATTTCTCTAATGATTAATGATGTTGAGCATTCTTTCATGTGTTTGTTGGCAGTCTGTATATCTTCTTTGGAGAAATGTCTGTTTAGATCTTCTGCCCATTTTTGGATTGGATTGTATGTTTTTCTGTTATTGAGCTGCATGAGCTGCTTATAAATTTTGGAGATTAATCCTTTGTCAGTTGCTTCATTTGCAAATATTTTCTCCCATTCTGAGGGTTGTCTTTTGGTCTTGTTTATGGTTTCCTTTCTTGTGCAAAAGCTTTGAAGTTTCATTAGGTCCCATTTGTTTATTTTTATTTCCATTTTTCTGGGAGGTGCGTCAAAAAGGATCTTGCTGTGATTTATGTCATAGAGTGTTCTGCCTATGTTTTCCTCTAAGAGTTTGATAGTATCTGGCCTTACATTTAGGTCTTTAATCCATTTTGAGAGCTTATTTTTGTGTATGGTGTTAGGGAGTGTTTTTTTTTTTTTTTTTTTTTTTTTTTTTAACATCTTTATTGGGGTATAATTACTTTACAATGGTGTGTTAGTTTCTGCTTTATAACAAAGTGAATCAGTTATACACATACATATGTTCCCATATCTCTTCCCTCTTGCGTCTCCCTCCCTCCCACCCTCCCTATCCCACCCCTCCAGGCTGTCACAGAGCACCGAGCCAATATCCCCGTGCCATGCGGCTGCTTCCCTCTAGTTATCTACCTTACTACGTTTGTTAGTGTGTATATGTCCATGACTCTCTCTCGCCCCGTCACAGCTCACCCTTCCCCCTCCCCATAACCTCAAGTCCGTTCTCTAGGAGGTCTGCGTCTTTATTCCTGCCTTACCCCTAGGTTCTTCATGACATTTTTTTTTTTCTTAAATTCCATATATATGTGTTAGCATACTGTATTTGTCTTTTTCGTTCTGACTTACTTCACTGTGTATGACAGACTCTAGGTCTATCCACCTCATTACAAATAGCTCAATTTCGTTTCTTTTTATGGCTGAGTAATATTCCATTGTATATATGTGCCACATCTTCTTTATCCATTCATCCGATGATGGGCACTTAGGTTGTTTCCATCTCCGGGCTATTGTAAATAGAGCTGCGATGAACATTTTGGTACATGACTCTTTTTGAATTTCGGTTTTCTCAGGGTATATGCCCAGTAGTGGGATTGCTGGGTCATATGGTAGTTCTATTTGTAGTTTTTTAAGGAACCTCCATACTGTTCTCCATAGTGGCTGAACCAATTCACATTCCCACCAGCAGTGTAAGAGGGTTCCCTTTTCTCCACACCCTCTCCAGCATTTATTATTTCTAGATTTATTGATGATGGCCATTCTGACTGGTGTGAGATGATATCTCATTGTAGTTTTGATTTGCATTTCTCTAATGATTAATGATGTTGAGCATTCTTTCATGTGTTTGTTGGCAGTCTGTATATCTTCTTTGGAGAAATGTCTATTTAGGTCTTCTGCCCATTTTTGGATTGGGTTGTTTGTTTTTTTGTTGTTGAGCTGCATGAGCTGCTTGTAAATTTTGGAGATTAATCCTTTGTCAGTTGCTTCATTTGCAAATATTTTCTCCCATTCTGAGGGTTGTCTTTTGGTCTTGTTTATGGTTTCCTTTGCTGTGCAAAAGCTTTGAAGTTTCATTAGGTCCCATTTGTTTATTTTTGTTTTTATTTCCATTACTCTAGGGGGTGGGTCAGAAAGAATCTTGCTGTGATTTATGTCATAGAGTGTTCTGCCTATGTTTTCCTCTAATAGTTTGATAGTTTCTGGCCTTATATTTAGGTCTTTAATCCATTTTGAGCTTATTTTTGTGTATGGTGTTAGGGAGTGTTCTAATTTCATTCTTTTACATGTACCTGTCCAGTTTTCCCAGCACCATTTATTGAAGAGGCTGTCCTTTTTCCACTGTACATTCCTGCCACCTTTATCAAAGATAAGGTGTCCATATGTGCATGGGTTTATCTCTGGGCTTTCTATCCTGTTCCATTGATCTATCTTTCTGTTTTTGTGCCAGTACCATACTGTCTTGATAACTGTAGCTTTGTAGTATAGTCTGAAGTCAGGGAGCCTGATTCCTCCAGTTCCTTTTTTTGTTCTCAAGATTGCTTTGGCTATTCGGGGTCTTTTGTGTTTCCATACAAATTGCGAAATTTTTTGTTCTAGTTCTGTGAAAAATGCCAGTGGTAGTTTGATAGGGATTGCATTGAATCTATAGATTGCTTTGGGTAGTAGAGTCATTTTCACAATGTTGATTCTTCCAATCCAAGAACATGGTATATGTCTCCATCTATTTGTATCATCTTTAATTTCTTTCATCAGTGTCTTATAGTTTTCTGCATACAGGTCTTTTGTCTCCTTAGGTAGGTTTATTCCTAGATATTTTATTCTTTTTGTTGCAATGGTAAATGGCAGTGTTTTCTTGACTTCACTTTCAGATTTTTCATCATTAGTGTATAGGAATGCAAGAGATTTCTGTGCATTAATTTTGTATCCTGCTACTTAACCAAATTCATTGATTAGCTCTAGTAATTTTATGGTAGCATCGTTAGGATTCTCTATGTATAGTATCATGTCAACTGCAAACAGTGACAGCTCTACTTCTTCTTTTCCGATTTGGATTCCTTTTATTTCCTTTTCTTCTCTGATTGCTGTGTCTAAAACTTCCAAAACTATGTTGAATAAGAGTGGTGAGAGTGGGCAACCTCGTCTTGTTCCTGATCATAGTGGAAATGCTTTCAGTTTTTCACCACTGAGGATGATGTTGGCTGTGGGGTTGTCATATATGGTCTTTATTATGTTGAGGAAAGTTCCCTCTATGCCTACTTTCTGCAGGGTTTTTATCATACATGCATGTTGAATTTTGCTGAAAGCTTTCTCTGCATCTACTGAGATGATCATATGGTTTTTCTTCTTCAATTTGTTAATATGGTGTATCACGATTGATTTGCGTATATTGAAGAATCCCTGCATTCCTGGAATAAACTCCACTTGATCATGGTGTATGATACTTTTAATGTGCTGTTGGATTCTGTTTGCTAGTATTTTGTTGAAGATTTTTGCATCTATGTTCATCAGTGATATTGACCTATAGTTTTCTTTCTTTGTGACATCCGTGTCTGGTTTTGGTATCAGGGTGATGGTGGTCTCGTAGAGTGAGTTTGGGAGTGTTCCTCCCTCTGTTATATTTTGGGAAAGTTTGAGAAGGATAGGTGTTAGCTCTTCTCTAAATGTTTGATAGAATTCGCCTGTGAAGCCATGTGGTCCTGGTCTTTTGTTTGTTGGAAGATTTTAAATCACAGTTTCATTTCAGTGCTTGTGATTGGTCTGTTCATATTTTCTATTTCTTCCTGATTCAGTCTTGGCAGGTTGTGCTTTTCTAAGAATTTGTCCATTTCTTCCAGGTTGTCCATTTTATTGGCATAGAGTTCCTTGTAGTAATCTCTCATGATCTTTTGTATTTCTGCAGTGTCAGTTGTTACTTCTCCTTTTTCATTTCTAATTCTATTGATTTGCGTCTTCTCCCTTTTTTTTCTTGATGAGTCTGGCTAATGGTTTATCAATTTTGTTTATCTTCTGAAAGATCCAGCTTTCAGTTTTATTGATCTTTCCTATCATTTCCTTCATTTCTTTTTCATTTATTTCTGATCTGATCTTTATGATTTCTTTCCTTCTGCTAACTTTGGGGTTTTCTTGTTCTTCTTTCTCTAATTGCTTTAGGTGCATGGTTAGGTTGTTTATTCGAGATGTTTGCTGTTTCTTAAGGTAGGATTGTATTGCTATAAAATTCCCTTTTAGGACTGCTTTTGCTGCATCTCATAGGTTTTGGGTCATTGTGTCTCCATTGTCATTTGTTTCTAGGTATTCTTTGATTTCCCTTTGGATTTCTTCAGTGATCACTTTGTTATTAAGTAGTGTATTGTTTAGCCTCCATGTGTTTGTATTTTTTACAGATCTTTTCCTGTAATTGATATCTAGTCTCATAGTGTTGTGGTCGGAAAAGATACTTGATACAATTTCAATTTTCTTAAATTTACCAAGGCTTGATTTGTGACCCACGATATGATCTATCCTGGAGAATGTTCCATGAGCACTTGAGAAGAAGGTGTATTCTGTTGTTTTTGGATTGACTGTCCTATAAATATCCCTTAAGTCCATCTTGTTTAATGTATCATTTAAGCTTGTGTTTATTTATTTTCATTTTGGATGATCTGTCTATTGGTGAAAATGGGGTTTTAAAGTCCCCTACTATGATTGTGTTATTGTCGGTTTCCCCTTTTATGGCTGTTAGTATTTGCCTTATGTATTGAGATGCTCCTATGTTGGGTGCCTAAATATTTACAATTGTTATTTCTTCTTCTTGGATTGATCCCTTGATCATTATGTAGTGTCTTTCTTTGTCTCTTGTAATAGTCTTTATTTTAAAGTTGATTTTTTCTGATATGAGAATTTCTACTCCAGCTTTCTTTTGGTTTCCATTTGCATGGAATATCTTTTTCCATCCCCTCACTGTCAGTCTGTATGTGTCTCTAGGTCTGAAGTGGGTCTCTTGTAGACAGCATATATATGGGTCTTGTTTTTGTATCCATTCAGCCAGTCTGTGTCTTTTGGTGGGAGCATTTAGTCTATCTACATTTAAGGTAGTTATCGATATGTATGTTCCTATTCCCATTTTCTTAATTGTTTTGGGTTTGTTATTGTAGGTCTTTTCCTTCTCTTGTGTTTCTTGCCTAGAGAAGTTCCTTTAGCATTTGTTGTAAAGCTGGTTTGGTGGTGCTGAACTCTCTCAGCTTCTGCTTGTCTGTAAAAGTTTTAATTTCTCCATCAAATGTAAATGAGATCCTTGCTGGGTAGAGTAATCTTGGTTGTAGGTTTTTCTCCTTCATCACTTTAAATATGTCCTGCCAGTCCCTTCTGGCTTGTCAAGTTTCTGCTGAAAGATCAGCTGTTAACCTTATGGGGATTCCCTTGTGTGTTATTTGTTTTTTTTCCCTTGCTGCTTTTAATATGTTTTCTTTGTATTTAATTTTTGATAGTTTGATTAATATGTGTCTTGGCGTGTTTCTCCATGGATTTATCCTGTATAGGACTCTCTATGCTTCCTGGACTTGATTAACTATTTCCTTTCCCATATTAGGGAAGTTTTCAACCATAATCTCTTCAAATATTTTCTCAGCCCCTTTCTTTTTATCTTCTTCTTCTGGAACCCCTATAATTCGAATGTTGGTGCATTTAATGTTTTCCCAGAGGTCTCTGAGACTGTCCTTGATTCTTTTCATTCTTTTTTCTTTATTCTGCTCTGCAGTAGTTATTTCCACTATTTTATCTTCCAGGTCACTTATCCGTTCTTCTGCCTCAGTTATTCTGCTATTGATCCCATCTAGAGTATTTTTAATTTCATTTATTGTGTTGTTCATCATTGCTTGTTTCATCTTTAGTTCTTCTAGGTCCTTGTTAAATGTTTCTTGCATTTTCTCTATTCTATTTCCAAGATTTTGGATCATCTTTACTATCATTATTCTGAATTCTTTTTCAGGTAGACTGCCTATTTCCTCTTCATTTGTTAGGTCTGGTGGGTTTTTATCTTGTTCCCTCATCTGCTGTGTGTTTTTCTGTCTTCTCCTTTTGTTTATCTTACTGTGTTTGGGGTCTCCTTTTTGCAGGCTGCTGTTTCATAGTTCCTGTTGTTTTTGGTGTCTGTCCCTAGTGGCTAAATTTGGTTCAGTGGGTTGTGTAGGCTTCCTGGTGGAGGGGACTTCCTGGGTTCTGGTGGATGAGGCTGGATCTTGTGTTTCTGGTGGGCAGGTCCACATCTGGTGGTGTGTTTTGGGGTGTCTGTGGCCTTATTATGATTTTAGGCAGCCTCTCTTCTAATGGATGGGGTTGTGTTCCTGTCTTGCTAGTTGTTTGGCATAGGGTGTCCAGCACTGTAGCTTGCTGGTCATTTGTGAATCTGGGTGCTGGTGTTGAGATGGAGATCTCTGGGAGATTTTCGCCGTTTGATATTATGTGGAGCTGAGAGGTCTCTTGTGGACCAGTGCCCTGAAGTTGACTCTCCCACCTCAGAGGCACAGCACTGACTCCTGGCTCTGCCCAGGGAGAAATTCCAGCAGCAGGTATGGGTGACACATCCTCTTCTTTAGCAGGTGGCAGCCCAGCAACTCCTGGCCTGCCGTCCCCAAGACTCTTGCAGCTTCGGCCACCGGGGCTC
Source organism: Stenella coeruleoalba (assembly GCF_951394435.1). Lineage (NCBI taxonomy): Eukaryota > Metazoa > Chordata > Mammalia > Artiodactyla > Delphinidae > Stenella > Stenella coeruleoalba. The sequence goes on along the minus strand of NC_137151.1, from coordinate 81,000,629 downwards.
CTCCAGAACCGCCAGCCTCCGTGAGGCCGACCTCCCCTCGGGCTCCGGGGCAGTTCTGTGATGGCAGAGGGAAGAGACCCCGAGCCGGGAGTTCCAGCTCTGTGGCAACGCAGGCTCCAAATAAGAAAGTATTGATTGATGATGTGGAACTGATGTGCAGCTTGAGAGAAAACTCTGTGTGACACTGAACATAGTCAAGTATATATAGTGGATTCTAGGAAAGAAAATTTCAAAAACTTCAGAAAAAAAGATAGGCATAAGACCATGCTTGGAGACTTAAGTGGAAATATGGTTCTAGATGGTTGGGGAAGCATGAAATTAAATGCAGAATGTACCATGTACTCTATTGATAATGAATAGGGAGCTGCAGTGGAAGAAACCAATGTGAACAAGATGCTGAACAGAGAGTTTAAAGACCATTTACAGAAGATGGGAAGAAAATAAATACAAAAATAATGGTATGGGCCTATAACAGTGGTGGTAAATTGGATAACTGAAGTTCATGAGTTAACTTTTTGAAATATGCCACAAATAATTAAAAAATGGAATTAAAACCTATTTTGAGACAGGAAGAAAGAATGGGAGAATGAAGTAGAGACAGGTTTGCTGTTTCAAGCAGTTAGTGTAGTGTTAACAAATGTTAGGAAAAAGCCCAACTACTCAATGTGTATTTTACTCCTATTTTACCTATTAAGAGGGAATGGGCTTCAAAATATGACACAATCATAATTAAGAATAATTGAAGTCCAATATCAGGTGAGAAAAAATTAAAAGTATCATCACTTCAATGAATTCATCTCTTTGGGTTGGGTGAATTACATTTTTTACAAATACATAAATAGTACCATTAATGTATGTGATCAAAGAACCATCAGAAACTTTGTAGGAATGTTGAAAAACTTGAGAAATAAAAAAAGCCTAGGTATAATCAACTTTGATTTTTAAGATAAACAACTATAGACAGAGAAATTTGATTTCCAGGAAGGGAAAAAATGAATACTAGAAATTACAATCTGATAAATGAATTCTGAGAAAAATGTTGAAGGAAGTGTTAATCAAATCATGAAGAGAAAACATATTTGTGCCAAAATGAATTCAAGCCAAATTAGTCTTTCTTCTGCCCCTGCCACTTGCTTTTCCATGTTGAGAAAGATATTCCATGATGCAAAGTGCATAGTGAGGTATACAAAAGAATCCTGAAAGCATTGAAACTAGTCTCTCCAATACTGAAAAAACAGAAGTAACATGATAACTGCAAGGTTTTGATTGTGTATAAACATATGACAACAATAATCATCTTCAAGTTTAATCTGAATATAGCTTAATGATCACACATTCTTTTCATGGAGTCTTTTCAGAGGAAAGCAAGTATTTAAGATAACAACCACTTAATGCTATTTGTTTTTGTCTTATGTTGTTTTATTTACTCAACATACCTTTATTAAATTCACTTCTTAGGTGTCAGACTATGCTACATGCTCAGAATACAAGGATGAATAGAGCCACAAACATTGAAGGTTCAATACCTAGTGGTGGGGATAAAAACGTAATTATGGCAATATTATAAATATTATAATAATATAATTAATATACTATATTAACAAAATACTTGTATGATAAGTATTATAATGGAACTATAAGTGACCATGGGAATACAGAAGAGGCAATAATTAACTTTGCCTTGATTACTTGAGAATTTTAGAAAAATTTTCAAAAAGTTCAGAAAAAAAAATAGTCATAAAGTATGTGGGAACCTTTATATTGAGTCTTGAAATGTAAATGGTAAAAGGAAAATTGTAATTGCAGGAAAAAGGACTAGGCTATGAAAAGTCACATCTTGATATAGAATTGTGTCCTCAGGCACCTACAAGTGGCTTAGTATTGCTGGAAAATAATGTGCATGTAAAGGAGAAAGGGTGATGGGAATTGTGGTAGGAGAGTGGGTACCAACTAGTAACGAACATCTGACATTAAGCATGTTAACAAGTTGCTGGGCTGGAGGAATAATGATGGAAAGATAGGATTACTGCCTTTGAGGGCAAGCTAGTAGAAAGCCCTTGCATACTAAGGATCTTATTTTATAAGAAATAAGGAGCTATTGAAGAATATTAAGTAGAGGAAAAACATCATTTGGTTTCTTTTATAGAAACATCACTCTGACTGCAGAGAAGAGGTTGGACTAGAGGAGGCCAAGAAGGGAGGTAGGGAAACTAATAAACTTTTATAAGAAATGAGTTAAACTAAAGCAGTGGAAGGTGAAGAGGGAGGGATGAATTCAGTTTGGAAAATCCACTGGTTTTATTAACTAATTGGATATGATGTATAATGGAGAGGAAAGAGTCTAAGATAACCAGTAGATTCTTGGATTAAGTTATTAGTCAGATGGTGATGCCAATAACCAGGTAGGGTACATAAAAGAGAACCCCTATATTTGGAATAAAATAATAAATTTATTTTGAAAATGTTGAATTTCAGATAGTTGTGGGAAATTCAGAAGGAGATGTTCAATACTGGGAAATAAAGGTCTGGAGCTGAATATAGACTTGGGGATCATCACCATGTAAATCCCTAGAAGCCCTGTAGAATAGTATAAAAATCAAAGTTAGAATCAAGGTGAGTGTGTCCATCTGTTTGGTGATAATATTCTAAAGTCTAATATAAATGTTTAAAATATGTATATTGCATTTTGGACCTGTGTCTCTTTTTCTTTAATATGGAGCTACCTATTTTATTTTATTTTTAACTTATTTATTTTATTTGTTTATTCTTTGGCTGCATTGGGTCTTCGTTGCTCTTTGTGGGCTTTCTCTAGTTGTGGCAAGCAAGGGTTACTCTTCATTGTGGTGCGCGGGCTTCTCACTGCGGTGGCTTCTCCTGCTGTGGAGCATGGGCTCTAGGCACGTGGGCTTCGGTAGTTGTGGCTCGCGGGCTCTAGAGCGCAGGCTCAGTAGTAGTGACGCACGGGCTTAGTTGCTCCGCCGCATGTGGGATCTTCCTGGACCAGGGCTCAAACCCATGTCCCCTGCATTGGCAGGTGGATTCTTAGCCACTGCACCACCAGGGAAGGCCCGAGCTACCTATTTTAAATAGTAAGAAAGTCAATTTGAAAAAGTATCTGAATGTGAATAATATAATCTTGTTTTAAGACATATTTTGTAACTGTAAATTGAAAAATGAACTCTAAAACAAAAAATATGTGGATAAAAGTTACCATATAACTTTTTTTCTTAATTTGATTAAAGGGCATGTTAGTGTAGCTTGTGAAGCCTTAATATTTAAGTAGTATGTAAAATATGTGCATATTGTAAAAACATTTCTAAGAGCAGTACTTCAAAAATTTTTTACATATTTAGAATTTTATATAACAAATAAGCTCATGTTGTTAAATAGTATAACTGATAGATACTTACATTTATTTCCTTTTTAAAGACTCCTGTTTCTTCATAGGCTGGCTTAAATAAATGCCTTTTCTCCAGTTTCCATACAACCCTACATATAATTTTATCATAGAATTTATATTATTACCTTGAAATTTTCTCTTTACATGTCTATCACCAAACATTCTCCTCTGACCCAACCACCTCCCTGGACTGTGAGATATTCTAGAAGAGTAACTTTCAAATCTTTTTGCTGTCAACCATAGTAAGAAATACATTTTATGTGAGTTATGCATAAAACTGAAATTAAATTGCACAAAACAATACTTATATTTATTATGGGAACTGTACTCTGCTATTTTCAATTCCATTTTTTAAAAACATTGGTACAACTCAATATATTCATTTAACAAATCTCTAATTGGTCTCAAGCTGTGGTTTGAAAAAAATTACTCCGAGGCAAGTCTTCCTGATGCCCATATCTCTGGTTTTTAGCATAGGCTCTGGCACGACTGATTGAATGTAGACCCATGGAATTCTTCTAGATTGTACCTCTATGTAAATTCTAATATAGGAAAAAAATACTACTTCCACTGTGCCCAGCACAGGATTTTCTAAATTCATATTTTAAGAGGTAGCATATGCCATGAGCCATGAATTGTGTTAAAAATAAAAAGCTGTAAAGCCTTACTGCATTGCATTTTTGTGATTCTGCTAATACCAGTGTGATCTATCCACATGCATCCAGGGGTAGCATACTGACAAATTCTCAATTAATACAAGCATTTCTGAGCTTCTAGCAGGCAGCTCTAGTGTATTAAAAGCTTTAACTCTTTCAGCATGAAAAGAGCATAGAAGCTAAATGATTAGCGTATATAAAGGAGTTCAAATTTTTAATATTGCTTAAATGTAAGAAAAGTTGTACATTTTAAATGACTAGCCAGAGATAAAATAATAAATCAAGAGAAAATTATTCTTTTTCGGTGTGAATAACACAGTCTTAAAAAAACTGATGAAGTATTGAATAAATATAAAAATATTTGTATTTATATTCATAGTGTTTTTATGAACCTGAGTATACATAGGTAAATGAATAATGCAAGAATCTATTATGGAATTCATAATATAGACATTTACATTTATATATATTTTTCTCTAGCAACCTCCCTTACTCTTTTCTCACTTTCACAGCTAAATTTCTAAATTTCAACCTGCTTCAGTTATACTTACTCCCAGTTATACCACTGAAAATGCTTTTGCTTCAATTACCAATAATCTTATTATCACCCATTTCAAAGGACACTTTAGGACCTTATCTTTCTTGCCAAACCTGTTCAGTCTGAAACTTTGGTCAGTCTTGAAATTTTCTTCTTCCTTGGCTCCTTTGACATCATTCTTTTCTAGGTTTCCTTCTACACTTTATTGGCTGCTCCTCAATTTTCTTTCCAGGGTCTCCCCATTAGCACCTTCAATGTTTGTACCTACTCTAAATAGTCTTCATGGAAAATCTCATCCAGCTTCAAATATTTCTGGAACTCATATGACTACTAAATCTATGTCATCAGTCCCAACAACTTCTCTGAAATGTATAATACACTCATACATCTATCAAACTACCTCCTAAATATAGTTCTTATTAGGAATTGTAGTACCTATCCTAAAGTCTCATCAAACTCTACATGTCTGGAAAAGAACTATCTTCCTCTCCTTGCCCCTCACTCCAACTTGAACACATCTGCTCCATATGTATATCCTACTTTGCTTGCTATAGATTTCCCCTCTTTCACCTCCTCCCCCAATCCAATTATTGACCAAGGTAAATTTTCCTATTAACTATTACTTGAATATCTCCACATCTTTATTCCTATATTGTCCCTCTCAGCTAGTGTGGTGAGGAAAACAGAAATCATTTTAGGTGGAAGGTATTTGATACAGAAAATTAGACACAACACTATTGGAAGGCTGAGAGAGGAAGATCAGAAGAAAGTGTTTCTGGTAGTTAGGAAGTCCAGAAATGCAGGAATCACAGGGAAGTTGTGATTGCAATGCTGAAGCAAGTCCTAAGAGCTCTGCCCTCATTGTTGACGTTGGCTTATCTTGAACATCCCTTGAAACTTTGTAGGATCAATTTCTGTGTATTTAGATGTTGTGTCTCTCTGAGGGCTTTATCTGGCTGTAGTGGCATACTGTATGTGGGACAGGCTATAGGTGGCAGGAAGTGAATGCCTCAGGAGCAACCCTGAGGGACAGCAGCTTCCTTGCCTTAAGTGGGACAATTAAGGCAATTTTGCCTTAAGTGGGACAACTTTGAAATGTTCTACCTAGTCCCTTGGAGGGTTTCCAGCAGGACTGAGCCCTAGTTGGCTATAGTTGTAATCCACATGTCAATGTCCTTTTATTGCCTTTCTTTCCTTTCTTATTTTACTTCTGCACTCTTTTCTCCTGCTTCTGGATCAATTCCAAATCAAGCTATTTGCACTCAAAGTCTTGCTCATGGTCTAAGACATGTTTTGTACACTGCTTCTGGAGGAGAACAATACTTTTATTTCTCTTCAATCTTCTATGTTTTCTGAAAGTGCTCCTCTTTGAAGAATTTAAACCAGAAAATTGCCTGCAAAGTCTTCTGAGAAATGTATTTTTAGGGTTCTAGTCCTTGTGGTAATGAGGAATGTTTTTTAGAAGGGCAAGAATGATGCTGAACACCTTTTTTTTTTTTTTCATGTTTGAGAACTTTTTTTATTTTTTTTAACATCTTTATTGGGGTATAATTGCTTTACAATGGTGTGTTAGTTTCTGCTTTATAATAAAGTGAATCAGTTATACATATACATATGTTCCCACAACTCTTCCCTCTTGCGTCTCCCTCCCTCCCACCTCCCTATCCCACCCCTCCAGACGGTCACAAAGCACCGAGCTGATCTCCCTGTGCTATGCGGCTGCTTCCCACTAGCTATCTACCTTACCACGTTTGTTAGTGTGTATATGTCCATGACTCTCTCTCGCCCTGTCACAGCTCACCCTCCCCCCTCCCCATATCCTCAAGTCCGTTCTCCAGTAGGTCTGCGTCTTTATTCCTGTCTTACCCCTAGGTTCTTCATGACATTTTTTTCCTTAAATTCTATATATATGTGTTAGCATACGGTATTTGTCTTTTTCTTTCTGACTTACTTCACTCTGTATGATAGACTCTAGGTCTACCACCTCATTACAAATAGCTCAATTTCGTTTCTTTTTATGGCTGAGTAATATTCCATTGTATATATGTGCCACATCTTCTTTATCCATTCATCTGATGATGGGCACTTAGGTTGTTTCCATCTCTGAGCTATTGTAAATAGAGCTGCAATGAACATTGTGGTACATGACTCTTTTTGAATTTTGGTTTTCTCAGGGTATATGCCCTGTAGTGGGATTGCTGGGTCATATGGTAGTTCTATTTGTAGTTTTTTAAGGAACCTCCATACTGTTCTCCATAGTGGCTGAACAAATTCACATTCCCACCAGCAGTGCAAGAGTATTCCCTTTTCTCCACACCCTCTCCAACATTTATTGTTTCTAGATTTTTTGATGATGGCCATTCTGACAGGTGTGAGATGATATCTCATTGTAGTTTTGATTTGCATTTCTCTAATGATTAATGATGTTGAGCATTCTTTCATGTGTTTGTTGGCAGTCTGTATATCTTCTTTGGAGAAATGTCTATTTAGATCTTCTGCCCATTTTTGGATTGGATTGTTTGTTTTTTTGTTATTGAGCTGTATGAGCTGCTTGTAAATTTTGGAGATTAATCTTTTGTCAGTTGCCTCATTTGCAAATATTTTCTCCCATTCTGAGGGTTGTCTTTTGGTCTTGTTTATAGTTTCCTTTGTTGTGCAAAAGCTTTGAAGTTTCATTAGGTCCCATTTGTTTATTTTTGTTTTTATTTCCATTTTCCTGGGAGGTGCGTCAAAAAGGATCTTGCTGTGATTTATGTCATAGAGTGTTCTGCCTATGTTTTCCTCTAAGAGTTTGATAGTTGCTGGCCTTACATTTAGGTCTTTAATCCATTTTGAGCTTATTTTTGTGTATGGTCACTCCAGGGAGTGATCTAATCTCATACTTTTACATGTACCTGTCCAGTTTTCCTAGCACCACTTATTGAAGAGGCTGTCCTTTCTCCACTGTACATTCCTGCCTCCTTTATCAAAGATAAGGTGTCCATATGTGCATGGGTTTCTCTGGGCTTTCTATCCTGTTCCATTGATCTATCTTTCTGTTTTTGTGCCAGTACCATACTGTCTTGATTACTGTAGCTTTGTAGTATAGTCTGAAGTCAGGGAGCCTGATTCCTCCAGCTCCTTTTTTCGTTCTCAAGATTGCTTTGGCTATACAGGGTCTTTTGTGTTTCCATACAAATTGTGAAATTTTTTGTTCTAGTTCTGTGAAAAATGCCAGTGGTAGTTTGATAGGGATTGCATTGAATCTATAGATTGATTTGGGTAATAGAGTCATTTTCACAATGTTGATTCTTCCAATCCAAGAACATGGTATATCTCTCAATCTATTTGTATCATCTTTAATTTCTTTCATCAGTGTCTTATAATTTTCTGCATACAGGTCTTTTGTCTCCTTAGGTAGGTTTATCCCTAGATATTTTATTCTTTTAGTTGCAATGGTAAATGGGAGTGTTTTCTTGATTTCACGATGCTGAACATCTTCGATCACATATACATGATACCACTAATATCTGTTTAAAAATATAATATGTTTTACATTCACATGACACTTGATCTTATATATTATTCTACTGAGTATCCACACACTATCTAGCGAAGTCCACATCATCCAAATTTAAACTATACACATTTAGACAGTAGCAACTATATCATGCCATATAACGCAACTATCCCTTGTGTATAAAAATATCCTCACTATTTCCCCTAAAAGAAAAGACACCAAGTATTTCTTAGAGATGATAATTTCTCTTCTAGCTTACTCACAGTCTCATCAGGATATCCTATAAACTAAATATTAAATTGAAACACTCCATTTTGTTAGATGTTAATCCTTAAAAAGGCCTACAGAGTCTTACATATTCTCTTCCTAACCCAGTTTTCCATTCTCATCACACACTGCGCTTTCCCTCTCACTGCCTACTGCAGACACAGAGGTCTTTGTTGACTCCAAAGTATTCCCCAAGCTTGCTCCCACCATACACATTACTTATGGTCTTCCTGAGGTTTCAAATGAATGTAACCATCTTTTTCTTCTAATTAACCCATACTCATCTTTCAGATTTTAACTCTAGGGTCATTTCCTCAGGAGATCTCCTCTGACCTTGTGATGAAGCCAAAATCCATTAGTGGAGTGTGTGTGTGTGTACATAAAGCATTTACATGATTTCCTAGTTTCTATTTCCTATTTATTTGTAATTGATTGATTGACTGATTTACATGTTTCCTCGGTTAAAGTGTTTGTACCATGATGGCACGATCATTTATTTTTGCTATTTTTTTGCTTACCATTATACTCCCAGCACCTAGCACATGTAAGACCCCCAAAATAATTTTTTTAATGAATGAAAGCAAAGGATTGCTTGTGAGATGAGTTATAAAGATTGCTGAAATTTGCATCATAAACTCTATCACGTTATTATTACATATTATATTCTTCTTAGAATTCTTTTCCTTTTTCAAGCAATGTTTGTTAGTTGTAATTTTCAGTAACTTCAGGAAGGATACTTTTACAAGTACATCCTCTCTTAACTGTGATTTCTAAATTGCTGCTATTCTTGATTTTAAATTAAAAATCATGATATTTTGATGTCATTTTATCAATGATTTATCAATTTGGGGTTGCTTATTTAATCCAACAGTATGTAGCAATGCATACTTGCGTCAACAAAAATATTACAATATTATAGACTTTAAGGCACAGATGGATTCTAGTTTAAGATAACACAGTTATAGCTCTCTTGTTAAATAAGGTTAATAAATAGTGATACTCCCCAAATTTGTTTGTAAGTCAAGAGTCAGGTAGATTGGCTATGGGTCATGTACCAGTTAAATTCAGAATTCAGAAAATTCGAATTCAGAATATTTGATAGCTATTTCAGTTTGAGGGTTTAGGTTGCCTCATTCATCTTTGTATTCCCTAAGCCTAGAGAAAGTCTGGGCATTTACTCACTATGTCAGGTTTCAAAGGCTGGTTGAAGTTCATAGGTTGATACACATTATGAATCTACTTTGGATCATTCTCTTTGATTTTCTGCTGAATCAGCAATCAAGATTGCAAAGAATATATATGAATGGATACAGTTCCTCCAAATTTCCAGTTTTTCATGGAGATGAGTACTTAGTTTGATGATCAATATCGTACCCATAGTGTAAGAAACTGTAGGCTTAGAGCTACATCAGCCAGGGAAGCAGCCAGGCCAGCACTAAATGGTCTACCTACTGCCTTATAAAGCAATACCTTGTTGCACACTCAAGTTTTATTTCTCTTTGTGTCAGGCCAGGCTATAGCACATCACACTTTCCCTAAAATCCATACAAGGTGTAGTTTGTACGACAGAATAGATTTGGGCAGTTTTTTGTGTAATGTAAATAATTAGGCAAAAGGCACTTTAGAAACAGATGAGGATCTATCATAATTTCAGCATGGTGCTGGACTGAAAATATGATATTGGTGGGACTGTTCTATTGAGGCTTTTTTTAAAAAAATATTTTATTTATTTATTTATTATTTCTGGCTGTGTCGGGTCTTAGTTGCAGCATGCAGGATCTTCATTGCGGCATGTGGGATCTTTCGTTGTGGCACATGGGCTCTTCATTGTGGCACTCGGGCTTCTCTCTATTTGTGGTGTGTGGATTTCCTCTCTCTAGTTGAGGTGTAGGAGCTCAGTAGCTGTGGCACGCAGGCTTAGTTGCCCCCCGGCATGTGGGATCTTAATTCCCCAATGAGGGATCGAACCTGCATTCCCTGCCTTGGAAGGCGGATTCTTTACCATTGGACAACCAGGGAAGTCCCTCTATTGAGCCTTAGCACAATTTTTCTTTGCCAATAGAATGTCGTGTGGGTCAAAAATGTTTTTTGTTTTTTATTTTTAAGTTTTATTTTAAATGGTCTATATTGTCTGTTGTTATATTATATACAAAATTGAGAGAGATATCATGTAACTTATTTTTCATTCTGGATCAAACTTTAGGACATAGTATTTAAAGCAAGAATAAAATTGACATTTGTAGCTATCATTTGTGCGCCCCCAAAATGGTCTGCTCTAGAAGTGAGAGTTAATGTTTTCAGCAGCCTTTGATAAATCCTTCATTTTTAAAAATATCCACTGAAGAAGACACCTGAGCAGTCATTACAAACAACCTTTTGTATTTGAGGCTCTACCAGGTAAAGAAAACAGAGAATATCTTTGCAATCTTGGTGTTAAAGATTTCTTAGACAAGACACAAAAAGCACACAGCATAAAATGATAAGATGATAAATAAGACTTCATAAAAATTGAAAACTTCTGTTTAGCAAAAAGATACCATCAAGAAAATGAATAAGCATTCACAGATTTGAGAAAATACATGCAAGAAAAACATTTTAAAACAATTTTTATCAGAATATATAAAGAATTCCTAAAACCCAGTAATAATAGCTTTTGTGTTTCTATCTATTCTCCTTCTGAAATTAATTTTTGAGCATTGTGAGAGACATTTGAAGTTAGTTGTTTTTTTTTTTTTTCATATAGGTATCCAGTTGTTCCAATACCTTTTGCTGAAATGACTTTCCTTTCCCCATTGAATTACTTTAGGCCTTTGTAAAAATCAATTGACCATATAACTGTGTGTCTATTTCTGGACTCTATTCTATTCCATTGATCTATTTGTCTACCTTAATGATTACTATAACTTTTATAGTAAGTTTTGAAATCACGTATTGTGAATCCTCCAACTTTGTTTTTATATTTCAAGATTATTTTGGCTATTCCACATCCTTTTAACTCTCATGTAAATTTTACAAACAGCTTTGTCAGTTTCTACAAAAAGGGGACTCTGTGCTCTGCCTGGCTTCCACATTTTTGTGCAGTGGTTCGGAAAGTGCTTCCAGACCAAAGTCCGAGCAATTGTGGGACTCACCTGATGAGTTTCCTTTCTCTCATGGATTACGGTTCTTCACTACCTGTCACCAAAAATGTGACATCTGATGCTTCATATATTTTGTTTAGTTTTATATATGTTTAAAACAAGATAGTTAATTTAGTGCCAGTTATTTAGTGATGGTTGGAAGCAGAAAACTTAGAATTTTAACCTAGAATTCTACACAAAATATAGGAGAATATTACGTGGGAAATGTGACCATTCTTATTTTCTAATTACAAAAGTGCAGAAATGTTGATTAGAACATAGGATATATTAGTATGTAACCAAGTAAATACTGTATAAACAGAAGTTTAAAAAAATCAAGTGAACGTTTTGGTTGAATAAACTGATATTGTTTTGTATGATCAATATTTAATTTTTTGCTATTTGAATAGCTGAGTCAGTTAAGTCATTTCTCTTTGATTTAATTAATTAATTAATTTAAAGTAACAATTTCCTTTTTTGTAAAGCTTTGGAAATGTGTGTGGCAATTTGAGTAAAAGTCGATTTTGAATTTGCCTTAGATAAATGCCCTGTTTTTTTCTTGTCTTTAACACTAGTGACAGCAGGCAATTATTGAATGAATCTACCAGTTTGAGTTTGTAGTGGATGGACCAGCTGGATAACAGTTTGTACGTTACTGTTGTAAACATAGGGGGGAAGTCTCCCACTTGGGAGAGAAATTTAATTCCATCATTTGAAGCTACGAAATTAGATGTTTCCTATACATCATTTAAAATTGTATAATTTTAAAAGAAGGATATAGGGTTCTCTGGAATTTGCCCCTATTTAAGTTTTCATGACATCATTTGTACCAACACATTGAATATATTTAATGGTGTTAGGTATACACACAAATTTACCAACACATAAACACAAAGAGTTATGATGAGGTATCAAACATTAAGAAGTTAGTTAAACTGGCAACTGATTTGGTTTGAAGTATGGTCAAAAAGGTGTCATTTGATAGTGCTTAAAGACATGATAGTGTAGTCAATTTAGGGAAATGATGAAACTTCAATGTATTAGAATAACTAAACATAAAATATAATTGCATATCCAGTTAATAGATAATCCAGAACTTCCTATGGGTCACAAAAATACTATCCTAAGATTCTAATGCTCATTTTATTGTTCACTTAATTTTGATAGTCAAATACAGAATCCACCCAAGTAAAAACAAAAGTAAACAAACGGGACCTAATAATACTTATAAGCTTTTGCACAGCAAAGGAAACCACAAAAAAGACAAAAAGACAACCCTTAGAATGGGAGAAAATATTTGCAAATGAAGCAACTGACAAAGGATTTGTCTCCAAAATATACAAGCAGCTCATGCAGTTCAATATCAAATAAACAAACAACCCAATCCAAAAATGGGCAGAAGACCTAAATAGACATTTCTTCAAAGAAGATATACAGATTGCCAACAAATAGATGAAAGGATGCTCAACATCACTAATCATTAGAGAAATGCAAATCAAAACTACAATGAGATATCACCTCACACTGCTCAGAATGGCCATCAACAAAAAATCTACAAACAATAAATGCTAGAGGGGGTGTGGAGAAAAGGGAAACCTCTTGCACTGTTGGTGGGAATGTAAGTTGATACAGCCACTATGGAAAACAGTATGGAGGTTCCCTAAAAAACTAAAAATAGAACTACCATACGACCCAGCAATCTCACTACTGGGCATATACCCTGAGAAAACCATAATTCAAAAAGAGTCATGTACCACAATGTTCATTGCAGCACTATTTACAATAGCCAGGACATGGAAGCAACCTAAGTGTCCATCAACAGATGAATGGATAAAGAAGATGTTATTAGAGTAATATTGCTTTACAGTGGTGTGTTAGTTTCTGCTTTATAACAAAGTGAATCAGCTATACATATACATATATCCCCATATCTCTTCCCTCTTGCATCTCTCTCCCTCCGACCCTCCCTATCCCACCCCTCTAGGTGGTCACAAACCACCGAGCTGATCTCTCTGTGCTATGCGGCTGCTTCCCACTAGCTATCGGTTTTATATTTGGTAGTGTATATATGTCCATGCCACTCTCTCACTTTGTCCCAACTTACCCTTCCCCATCCCGGTGTCTTCCCCCTACCTCCATTCTCTAGTAGGTCTGCGTCTTTATTCCCGTCCTGCCCTTAGGTTCTTCATGACCTTTTAAAATTATTTTTTGTAGATTCCATATATATATATGCTAGCATATGGTATTTGTTTTTCTCTTTCTGACTTACTTCACTCTGTATGACAGACTCTAGGTCCATCCATCTCACTACAAATAACTCAATTTCATTTCTTTTTATGGGTGAGTAATATTACATTGTATATATGTGCCACATCTCCTTTATCCATTCATCTGTCGATAGACACTTAGGTTGCTTCCATGTCCTGGCTATTGTAAATAGAGCTGCAATGAACATTGTGGTACATGACTCTTTTTGAATTATAGTTTTCTCAGGGTATGGGCCTAGTAGTGGGATTGCTGGGCCATATGGTAGTTCTATTTTTAGTTTTTTAAGGAACCTCCATACTGTTCTCCATAGTGGCTGAACCAATTCACATTCCCACCAGCAGTGCAAGAGTGTTCCCTTTTCTCCACATCCTCTCCAGCATTTATTGTTTCCAGATTTTTTGACGATGGCCATTCTGACTGGTGTGAGATGATATCTCATTGTAGTTTTGATTTGCATTTCTCTAATGATTAGTGATGTTGAGCATTCTTTCATGTGCTTGTTGGCAATCGGTATATCTTCTTTGGAGAAATGTCTATTTAGGTCTTCTACTCATTTTTGGATTGGGTTTTTTTTTTTTTTATATTGAACTGCATGAGCTGCTTGTAAATTTTGGAGATTAATCCTTTGTCAGTTGCTTCATTTGCAAATATTTTCTCCCATTCTGAGGGTTGTCTTTTCGTCTTGTTTATGGTTTCCTTTGCTGTGCAAAAGCTTTGAAGTTTCATTAGGTCCCATTTGTTTATATTTGTTTTTATTTCCATTTCTGTAGGAGGTGGGTCAAAAAGGATTTTGCTGTGATTTATGTGTTCTGCCTATGTTTTCCTCTAAGAGTTTGATAGTGTCTGACCTTACATTTAGGTTTTTAATCCATTTTGAGTTTATTTTTGTATATGGTGTTAGGGAGTGTTCTAATTTCATTCTTATACATGTAGCTGTCCAGTTTTCCTAGCACCACTTATGGAAGAGGCTGTCTTTTCTCCATTGTATATTCTTGCCTCCTTTATCAAAGATAAAGTGACCATATGTGCATGGGTTTATCTCTGAGTTTTCTATCCTGTTCCATTGATCTATATTTCTGTTTTTGTGCCAGTACCATACTGTCTTGATTACTTTAGCTGTGTAGTATAGTCTGAAGTCAGGGAGCCTGATTCCTCCAGCTCCGTTTTTCGTTCTCAAGATTGCTATGGCTTTGCATTTCTCTAATGATTAATGATGTTGAGCATTCTTTCATGTGTTTGTTGGCAGTCTGTATATCTTCTTTGGAGAAATGTCTATTTAGGTCTTCTGCCCATTTTTGGATTGGGTTGTTTGTTTTTTTGTTATTGAGCTGCATGAGCTGCTTGTAAATTTTGGAGATTAATCCTTTGTCGGTTGTTTCATTTACAAATATTTTCTCCCATTCTGAGGGTTGTCTTTTGGTCTTGTTTGTGGTTTCCTTTGTTGTGCAAAAGCTTTGAAGTTTCATTAGGTCCCATTTGTTTATTTTTGTTTTTATTTCCATTACTCTAGGAGGTGGGTCAGAAAGAATCTTGCTGTGATTTATGTCATAGAGTGTTCTGCCTATGTTTTCCTCTAAGAGTTTGATAGTTTCTGGCCTTATATTTAGGTCTTTAATCCATTTTGAGCTTATTTTTGTGTATGGTGTTAGGTAGTGATCTAATCTCATACTTTTACATGTACCTGCCCAGTTTTCCCAGCACCACTTATTGAAGAGGCTGTCCTTTCTCCACTGTACATTCCTGCCATCTTTATCAAAGATAAGGTGTCCATATGTGCATGGGTTTATCTCTGGGCTTTCTATCCTGTTCCATTGATCTATCTTTCTGTTTTTGTGCTATTTGTAATGAGGTGGATAGACCTAGAGTCTATCATACAGAGTGAAGTAAGTCAGAAAGAAAAAGACAAATACCGTATGCTAACACATATATATGGAATTTAAGAAAAAAAAATGTCATGAAGAACCTAGGGGTAAGGCAGGAATAAAGACGCAGACCTCCTAGAGAACAGACTTGAGGTTATGGGGAGAGGGAAGGGTGAGCTGTGACGGGGCGAGAGAGAGTCATGGACATATACACACTAACAAACGTAGTAAGGTAGATAGCTAGTGGGAAGCAGCCGCATGGCACAGGGATATTGACTCGGTGCTTTGTGACAGCCTGGAGGGGTGGGATAGGGAGGGTGGGAGGGAGGGAGACGCAAGAGGGAAGAGATATGGGAACATATGTATATGTATAACTGATTCACTTTGTTATAAAGCAGAAACTAACACACCATTGTAAAGCAATTATACCCCAATAAAGATGTTAAAAAAAAAAAAAAGATTGCTATGGCTCTTCAGGGTCTTTTGTGTTTCCATACAAATTGTGCAATTTTTTGTTCTAGTTCTGTGAAAAGTGCCAGCAGTAGTGTGATAGGGATTGCATTGAATCTGTAGATTGCTTGGGGTAGTATAGTCATTTTCACAATGTTGATTCTTCCAATCCAAGAACATGGTATATCTCTCCATCTATTTGTATTATCTGTAATTTCTGTCATCAGTGTCTTACAGTTTTCTGCATACAGTTGTTTTGTCTCCTTTGGTAGGTTTATTCCTATGTATTTTATTCTTTTTGTCTCAATGCTAAATGAGAGTGTTTCTTAATTTTACTTTCATATTTTTTATCATTAGTGTATAGGAATGCAAGAGATTTCTGTGCATTAATTTTGTATCTTGCTACTTTACCAAATTCATTAATTAGCTCTAGTAGTTTTCTGGTAGCATCTTTAGGACTCTCTATGTATAGTATCATGTCATCTGCAAACAGTGACAGCTTTATTTCTTCTTTTCAGATTTGGATTCCTTTTATTTCTTTTTCTTCTCTGATTGCTGTGTCTCAAACTTCCAAAACTATGTTGAATAATAGTGGTGAGATTGGGCGACCTTGTCTTGTTCCTGATCATAGTGGAAATGGTTTCAGTTTTTCACCATTGAGGATGGTGTTGGCTGTGGTTTGTCATATATGGCCTTTGTTTTATTGAGATAAGTTCCCTCTAAGCCTACTTTCTGGAGGGTTTTTATCATAAGTGCGTGTTGAATTCCGTCGAAAGCTTTTTCTGCATCTATTGAGATGATCATATGGTTTTTATTCTTTAATTTATTAATATGGTGTATCACATTGATTGATTTGCATATATTGAAGAATCCTTGCATTCCTGGGATAAACCCCACTTGATCATGGTGTATGATCCTTTTAACGTGCTGTTGGATTCTGTTTGCTAGTATTTTGTTCAGGATTTTTGCATCTATGTTCATCAGTGATATTGGCTTGTAGTTTTCTTTCTTTGTGACATCCGTGTCTGGTTTTGGTATCAGGGTGATGGTGGCCTCATAGAATGAGTTTTGGAGTGTTCCTCCCTCTGCTATATTTTGGAAGAGTTTGAGAAGGATAGGTGTTAGCTGTACTTAAATGTTTGATAGAATTCGCCTGTGAAGCCATGTGGTCCTGGGCTTTTGTTTATTGGAAGATTTTTAATCACAGTTTCAATTTCAGTGCTTGTGATTGGTCTGTTTGTATTTTCTATTTCTTCCTGGTTCAGTCTTGGAAGGTTGTGCTTTTCTAAAAATTTGTCCATTTCTTCCAGGTTGTCCATTTTATTGGCATATAGTTGCTTGTAGTAATCTCTCATGTTCCTTTGTATTTCTGCAGTGTCAGTTGTGACTTCTCTTTTTCATTCGTTATTCTATTGATTTGAGTCTTCTCCCTTCTTTCTTGAATGAATCTGGCTAATGGTTTATCAATCTTGTTTATCTTCTCAAAGAACCAACTTTTAGTTTTATTGATCTTTGCTATCATTTCCTTCATTTCTTTTTCATTTATTTCTGATATGATCTTTATGATTTCTTTCCTTCTGTTAACTTTGGGGTTTTTTTGTTCTTCTTTCTCTAATTGCTTTAGGTGTAAGTTTAGGTTGTTTATTTAAGATGTTTCTTGAGGTAAGATTGTATTGCTATAAACTTCCGTCTTAGAACTGCTTTTGTTGCATCCCATAGGTTTTGGGTCGTCATGTTTTCATTGTCATTTGTTTCTAGATATTTTTTGATTTCCTCTTTGATTTCTGCAGTGATCTCTTGGTTATTAAATAGTGTATTCTTTAGTCTCCACGTATTTGTATTTTTTACAGATTTTTTCCTGTAATTGATATTTAGTCTCAGAGAGTTGTGGTAGGAAAAGATACTTGATACGATTTCAATTTTCTTAAATTTACAAAGGCTTGATTTGTGACCCAAGATATGACCTATCCTGGAGAATGTTCCATGAACACTTGAGAAGAAAGTGTGTTCTGTTGTTTTTGGATGGTTCAGTGGGTTGTGTAAGCTTTCTGGTGGAAGGGACTGGTGACTGTTTTCTGGTGGATGAGGCTGGATCTTGTCTTTCTGGTGGGCAGGACAGCATCCGGTGGTGTGTTTTTGGGTGTCTGTGACCTTATTATGATTTTAGGTGGCCTCTCTACTAATGCGTGGGGTTGCGTTCCTGTCTTGCTAGTTGTTTGGCATAGGGTGTCCAGCACTGTAGCTTGCTGGTCATTGAGTGGAGCTGGGTCTTGGCGTTGAGATGGAGATCTCTGGGAGATTTTTGCCGTTTGATGTTATGTGGAGCTGGGAGGTCTCTGGTGGACCAGTGTTCTGAACTCAGCTCTCCCAGCTCAGAGGCAGAGGCCTGACACCTGGCTGGAGCACCAAGACCCTGTCATCACACGGCTCAGAATAAAAGGGAGAAAAATAAATAAATAAATAAATAAAATTAAGTTATTAAAATAAATATTAAAAATAATTATTAAAAATAAAAATTGAAAAATAATAAAAGCAAAGAAAGAAGAGAGTAACCGAACCAAAAAACAAATCCTCCAATGATAACAAGGGCTACAACTATACTAAAAACAAAACAAAAAGCAAAAAAAACCCTGACAATTAGAACCCTAGGACAAATGGTAAAAGAAAGCTATACAGACAAAATCACACACAGAAGCATACACATACACACTCACAAAAAGAGAAAAAGCAAAAAAATATATATATATCCTTGCTCCCAAAGTCCACTACCTCAGTTTGGGGTTATTCGTTGTCTATTCAGGTATTCCACAGATGCAGGGTACATCAAGTTGATTGTGGAGATTTAATCCGCTGCTCCTGAGGCTGCTGGGAGAGATTTCCCTTTCTCTTCTTTGTTCTCACAGCTCCCAGGAGCTCAGCTTTGGATTTGGCCCCGCCTCTGCATATAGGTCACCGGAGGGCGTCTGTTCTTCGCTCAGACAGGACTGGGTTAAAGGAGCCGCTGATACGGCGGCTCTGGCTCACTCAGGCCGCGGGGAGGGAGGGGTACGGAGTGCGGGGCGAGTCTGCGGCAGCAGAGGCCAGCGTGATGTTGCACCAGTCTGAGGTGCGCCGTGCGTTCTCCCTGGGAAGTTGTCCCTGGATCCCAGGACTCTGGCAGTGGCGGGCTGCACAGGCTCCCAGGAAGGTAGGTGTGGATAGTGACCTGTGCTCACACACAGGCTTCTTGGTGGTGGCAGCAGCAGCCTTAGCATCTCATGCCAGTCTCTGGGGTCCGCACTGATAGCCACAGCTCGTGCCCGTCTCTGGAACTCATTTAGGCGGTGCTCTGAATCCCCTCTCCTCGCGCACCCCGAAACAATGGTCTCTTGCCTCTTCGGCAGTTTCAGACTTTTTCCCGGACTCCCTCCCGGCGAGCCGTGGCGCACTAGCTCCCTTCAGGCTGTGTTCACGCAGCCTCTCCCAGTCCTCTCCCTGGGATCCGACCTCCGAAGGCTGAGCCTCAGCTCCCAGCCCCCGCCCGCCCCAGCGGGTGAGCAGACAAGCCTCTCGGGCTGGTGAGTGCTGGTCGGCACCGATCCTCCGTGCGGGAATCTCCCCGCTTTGCTTTCCGCACCCCTGTGGCTGCGCTCTCCTCCGCGGCTTCGAAGCTTCGCCCCTCCGCCACCCGCAGCCTCCGCCCGCGAAGGGGCTTCCTAGTGTGTGGAAACCTTTCCTCCTTCACAGCTCCCTCCCACTGGTGCAGGTCCCATCCCTATTCTTTGTCTCTGTTTTTTCTTTTGCCCTCCCCAGGTACGTGGGGAGTTTCTTACCTTTTGGGAGGTCTGAGGTCTTCTGCCAGCGTTCAGTAGGTGTTCTGTCGGAGTTCCACGTGTAGATGTATTTCTGATGTATTTGTGGGGAGGAAAGTGATCTCCACGTCTTAGTCTTCCGCCATCTCGAAGCTCCTCATACCTTGGGGTTAATAAAACCTATTTTATAATTTTATTGTGAGGATTAAATACACTAATGTATGAAATAATTCTAATATAGGGTCTAGAAATATTAGGTACTCAGTAAATATTCATCTCTATTTCTAAATTTTCTTTATTTTTGCCTCTTAGTTACAAAGTATATTAGGTAATGTGTAAATCTAAGAAAATACGTTACAATAGGAAAAGATTTTTGTGTAATTGTGTACCAAGTTAAGCTAGGCAATTTTGCTGATGGATGTTGTTTATTTAGGACTAAGGAATATCTCTAAACAAAAATTTATTTTGTGTAACTTCTTGACCAATTTTAGTATAAGAATCTCTTATTTTAGGGAAAATCATTATATAAATTATTAAATTTAATGTAGGGACCAAATGGTAGATAGCATAATCATCATCATCGTCATTATCATAAATCTCAGTGCCCTTATATGGGATATGAGATTTGCAATTCTCTTTAGCTCTCAACATTCCCTATTGTCTTGGTGGCCAGCTTCTCTCCTTTACATTACCTGAATGGCTCCTGTAAATATTTGTTTGCTGTCCATGATTTTGAATATTGAAATAATCCTCCATCCTAAGGATTTGTTATTAGGCAAGACAATTTCCCTTTCCTAAGTTGTGAGTTGAATGTGGAGATTACCGACTAGAGAGTTAGCAACTGTAATACAAACTCAGATACTTGTGTTCATCTATTTTCAAAAGCCAAAGAAAGAGCAGCAACAGCAAAAATAATACCTGATTATACCAAAAAAGAAAAACAAATTAACTTTGACCTAAATAGGTAAAAATGATCAGCTCTCTCTTTTCAGCTTTAGAATGGTAGCATACTTAAAGCCCTTCCATAAATAACACTATTTTCTTTTTTTTAATTAAATTAAATTTAATTTTTTAAACATCTTTATTAAAGTATAATTACTTTACAATGGTGTGTTAGTTTCTGCTTTATAACAAAGTGAATCAGTTATACATATACATAGGTCCCCATATCTCTTCCCTCTTGCGTCTCCCTCCCTCCCTCCCTCCCTATCCCACCCCTCTAGGTGGTCACAAAGCACCGAGCTGATCTCCCTGTGCTACGTGGCTGCTTTCCACTAGCTATCTGTTTTACATTTGGTAGTGTATATATGTCCGTGCCACTCTCTCACTTTGTCACAGCTTACCCTTCCCCCTCCCCGTATCCTCAAGTCCATTCTCTAGTAGGCCTGCATCTTTATTCCCATCTTGCCCCTCGGTTCTTCTGACCCTTTTTTTTCTTTTATTTTAGATTCCATATATATGTGTTAGCATTGCAGTATTTGTTTTTCTCCTTCTGACTTACTTCACTCTGTATGACAGTCTCTAGGTCCATCCATCTCACTACAAATAACTCAGTTTTGTTCCTTTTTATGGCTGAGTAATATTCCATTGTATATATGTGCCACATCTTCTTTATCCATTCATCTGTTTATGGACACTTAGGTTGCTTCCATGTCCTGGCTATTGTAACTAGAGCTGCAATGAACATTGTGGTACATGACTCTTTTTGAATTATGGTTTTCAACATGGCCCATTTTGTAACACACCTATACTCTTATAAATCAGGAATCTTAGAAATCTTAAAAATCAACAGTTTTAATTCCTGGCCCTCTGAAAATTGATAGAATTCTGCTGAATTATTAATGTTAGCTTTGGAGATTGTACCTTCAATGGCAGGGCTAGCTTTTCTTAAAAATATTTTCTTTCCTTTCAATTTGAAAATAATATGTCCCCCAATGCTCTGATTTTTTATTGCAATTGCTATTACCCATTTAACAAAAAGTAAATGTTATCATAATATATGCTTAAGCATGAATCTAAAATTCAGGTTTTATTTGTTTTGCAAAATTGGCTTATATTACCTTACATTCTGATCATTGGATTTATAGTTAATATTTACCCAAGGTTAAACATACCATAATTGGACGATGTTCCAATTAAATACTAATGTTACGCATTATGTCTAGTCTCCTAGTGCTTACCAGTATTTATTTTCATGCTGATTTTACTATACATGTTTTTTTGTTTTTGTCTTTGTATCTTCTTTCTAATCTATCTTCTTTTGCCTTCAAATGAGTAAGTAGATGGATTATGGATAATAAAGTAAGGGGAATCTAGGTGCTTCAGTAATCTAAAGGGTATTAGATTCCAGTAACTTAACAACAACTTCATGATTTGGGATCAAATAAGTAGGATAAAGTTTAAAAGTGCTGACATGTTATTTAATCTTCAGAATTATGAAAGAGCAGGTACCAGAGCAGTGCTAAAGATTCATTTATGTTGACACTTTTAGGACAATGGGGAGAAAGTGTGACTGTCTGCTATCTCATTTTGTTACTTATGTAAAAGATCTGCTGATTTTTTTCTGTGCAACTCAAGAATCACTCTAAAATTTTCCTGGCTCCAAACATTGCCCTGGTATCATGCAACCACCTCCAACTATATTTTTCCTTTATTCTCCAGTTATGTGATTTTCCCCAAGATATTACAGGTTTTCTTATCTGATTAAGTAGTAATAACATTCATAAATAAACATGAAATAATTTTATTCCTTCATTCACCTAAAACCTGTATGTTGAACATTCCTCTATTTTCTGAAGCAGGTACTGGGGATGCAAAATCTAATAAAATATGGTCCACAGACAAATATACAAGGTGAGAAGTTCTGATAATGGTGAGTAAAGAGATAGGGAGTTGAAGCAGGATGATATTCATATCATCTAGGGCAGTAGTTCTTAACTTTAGGTGCACATTAGAATCACCTGGAAAGGTGTTAAAATTCCTATGCCCAGGTGGCAGCCCAATCAATTAAATCAGAATCTCTGAGGGTAGGTCCCAGGCCTCAGTTTTATTTTTAAGCTTTCCAAGGGATTCTTTTTTTATTATTAATTTTTTATAGGCTTGTTTTCTTTTTTATAAATTTATTTATTTATTTATTTTTGGCTGCGTTGGGTCTTTGTTGCTGAGCATGGGCCTTCTGTAGTTGCGGCGAGCAGGGGCTACTCTTTGTTGCAGTGTGCGGGCTTCTCATTGTGGTGGCTTCTCTTGTTGTGGAGCAACAAGCTCTAGGGCACAGGCTCAGTAGTTGTGGTGCACGGGCTTAATTGCTCCGCGGCATGTGGGATCTTCCCAGACCAGGGCTTGAACGCATGTCCCCTGCATTGGCACGCGGATTCTTAACCACTGCACCACCAGGGAAGTCCCAATTATTATTAACTTTTACTGGAGTATAATTGCTTTACAATGTTGTGTTAGCTTCTGCTGTACAGGAAAGTGAATCAGCTAAGTGTACATATATCCCCTCTTTTTTGGATTTCCTTCCCATTTAGGTCACCACAGAGCATTGAGTAGAGTTCCCTGTGTTATACAGTAGGTTCTCATTAGTTATCTATTTTATACATAGTAGTGTATATATGTCAATCCCAATCTCCCAATTCATCCCACCCCTCCTCCCCCACCTTGGTATCCATATGTTTGTTCTCTACGTCTGTGTCTCTATTTCTACTTTGCAAATAAGTTCATCTGTATCATTTTTCTAGATTCCACATGTATAAGCTTTCCAAGGGATTCTAATGTGCAGCCAACTTTGAGAATCAGAGATCTGGATATTTACAGATGGGGTCCCAGAAGAGTTGAGACTTGAGTAGACATTTTATTTAGCTATATGAAGAAATGGGGGATGTCACAATAGGAGGAAGGGGCATTTTGAAGAGGCATTTGAAAGGATTATGAAATAACATGAAGATTTAGGCGGTTCACAAGTTATTCAGTACAGCAGAAGGAAAGACAGTGAATGGAATGTTCTAAAGTTTGAGGGAGAGGTAGGTGGAGAACTAATCATAAAGAACCTTGACCTACTTATTTCCAATAGAAATGATTGTCATTGTCAGTGACAAACTGGCATAGGAAAGGGAGAGTGAGATTAGAATGAAGTAGAAGAATAAAGGTGGAAGACTAGGAGTGGATGGCTATGAGGAAGAAAGGAATAAACCAGGTTGGAAAGGCTCGCACCCTCTGGAAGGAGCCAGTAACTCAAATGGTCAAGGGCAGAAGGGCTGGTAGAGTCACAGGGAAAGAAAAAGTTTTGATTAATGTAGGTCAGGTTTGTTGAAACCAGGCTTAGTAAATGTTTGTAGGCAATTGTTACCTCTTGTGGACTTTCAAGGTGTGGATCACGGAAGGTAGTGCCTAGGAGAGGGGGTAGAGGGAACTAGGTAAGATGGTCCATGTCCTCTGTTACCTTGCTAGAGGGATCAGGATTCAGCTATTTCAGGCATGGAGAATCAGAGACCCGGGCTGAGGAGCAGATAGTGAGGTTGCTACTTAATGCTTACTTTAACATCCCAGGGTTAAAATGTTCTGGTTGTATCAGCAAATTTAGGACCTTCGGGTATCTGTAATCACATACCCTACTTTACCACTTGTTACAATGGATCCACTCTCTCTGCTCCTATTAGGGACAACACTTCCACCTGTATACTGGATCCCACCCTGTTAAAAGATTTTGGTTCTGCAATTACTCCCTTTTCTTCTTTACTAACAGTTTCCTTTTTCCTGATGGACCATTGCCAACAAGACACCAATATATTTGCTGTCTTTAAAGTAACTCTCTCTGTCCTTACATTCTTTTCCATGTACCGATCTTATTTTTCTTATCCTAATTATCTTAACCTATTTATTATCTCCATTTTTCTTAACCCTTTCAAAAGGGTTATCTATCTTCACTCTATCTCCTTCTTTACCTCAACTTTCTCCTGAACACATTCCAACAGGATTTTCATTTTCTCTATTCCTCTAGAATCTCTCTTGTTAAGGTAATTATTGGCTTTCAAATTGCCAAAATCAATGGCCAGATCTCAATTCTCATCTTACCTGAATTTATTTGCATCATTTGGCAACAATTAGACCCAATACATTGAACACTGTCTTCTTTGACTTAGGATACTATTCCTTTTTGGGTTTACCCACACCTCACTGGTCACACATTCTCAGTCTCCCTTGCATTTATTTCCTCTTCTTAACTTTTCTATTGCTCCTTATTCCTTCTCTCGCTACACGCATTCGCCAGGTCATCTCATCCAGTGCCACGGCTTTGATTTCCACCGGTAAACTTGACTCATAGTTATATCCCCAGCCTCTTCTATGAGTTCTAGACTCATTTATCAAATTGTCTTTTTCAAAACCTCTACTTGGAGTTCAAGTAGATACCTTTTACCTCAAACAGAAATCCTCCATTCAATCCTATTTCTTCCCCAGTGTTCCCCTACCTCAATAGTTGAATTACAATTCTTGTAATTGATAAAACTTGTATGATTTTCTCTTGGCTAGTTCTTTTACCTGTGCTTTTTTTGCTACTCTTCCTCTTGACTCACTGTATTGGCCATACTGATTTCCTTGCTGTTTTCTAAGCATCCCAGGCACACTCCTACCTCAGGGCCTTTGCACTTGCTGTTCCACTCCCTGGAATATGTTTCCCCCAGATATTCACGAGGCTTACTCTTTTACTTCATTCAGGTCTCTGCTCAAATATCATCTCTTCAGCAAAGCTTTTCTTGTTCACTCTAAAAGTGAAAGCTTTCCTTCATAATTCTCTATTCAATTCTAGTTTTATTTTTCTCTGAAGAAGTTATCACTGTCTGACATTCTGTTATTTGTCTATTTACTTTTTGCCTGTCTTTCTTACTAGACAGAAAGCTCTAAGAGGGCAGGGGGTTTTGTCTGTATTGTTTCCAGCTTTATTTTCAGCATCTAGAATAGCACAAAGTAAGGAGCTCAGTAAATATTTGTTAACTGACTGATCCAGTGAATGAACCAGCTGTTAATGAACGTAGATTCTCCTGAGATAAGAATTAATCATCTTGTGTCAGAATAATCTGGTATAGTTTCTTATTATTAGAAAACTTGTTAACTATGATATGGAAAAGTCATTATTTTTAGTCTTGTACCTAGACTTATCTTGATATGCCCTCTTAAGTGAATTTCCAAGCAATGTGGCAAATTGTTCTTAGTCTTATTCTAATAATTAATCTGGTATTTGAAGTAAAATAGGAAACATTAATTGTCCTTTGTTTTCTCAGAGTTTGACTTTATAATATACCCAATAGTTTTTCTCTTCCCCCTTCTTTTTCTACTACCCCTTCATCATAATAATGACACATTAAATACAAAGGAGAGGGTGGGAGCAATTCATTAGACTCCAGTGATACGTTCTATGTTCTACATCACATCAGTGGATAAGTCTTTTTTCTTTTTTTTATAAATTTATTTTTTTATTTATTTTTGGCTGCATGTGGGCTTTCTCTAGTTGCAGTGAGCGGGGGCTACTCTTCATTGTGGTGCGTGGGCTTTTCATTGCGGTGGCTTCTCTTGCTGTGGAACACAGGCTCTAGGCGCGCAGGCTTCAGTAGTTGTGGCTTTCGGGCTTAGTTGCTCCATGGCATGTGGGATCTTCCCGGACCAGGGCTCGAACCCGTGTCCCCTGCATTGGCAGGCAGATTCTTAACCACTGTGACTCCAGGGAAGTCCCATCAATGGATAAATTTTAAGTGGAACACAAGATGAGCTGTATTCCTCCAAAACTGACTAATAGGTTGAGCTAATCCAAGAAAAATGATTTGGCACACACTATAAAGTTTAGCTGACAAAGCAGATGGTTGAAATGTTTTTAAAAATTTTTCAAGATGTCACTTTTAAAATTAATGCTATACATAATAAAATTCTGAGTTCGGAGGCTTATCTTTTTCACGAAAATCTGAAACACGAGCCACTTATTTCTACAATTGTAAACATAAATCGCCACGGCACATAGTATGTTAGTAATCAGAAATGGCCCTTTGAATAAGTGCTCATGCATCAATAGACTTTGAGAAATGTGTTATTTGTGTATTTTCCCTGATAAAGAGGAAAGGTGACAAGGAGAACTAAACGCATGAACGTGAGTAAAACTTAGAAAATAGTAAAAACATTTACAACAGGAAAACAACGACTTATGTTGTGTTTACATTTCTAGTTTGTATTTTCAGATTTATAAGAGTACGGTTTTATTTCCAAATTAAACAGCAAACACTGAGTAATGTAATATAAAATTGATTTCATTCATCAGCTTAACTGGGAAGTATTAGAGGTGCCACATTGATATATAGCATTTAATCAAAAGAAAAGCACCCAATTGCTGATTTCAATGGCTCATATGATAATAAATCCTCAATCCATGCTAGAATTTTATGTTCCTAAGCAACAGTAGTCCTCCAGTGACTTCATTATGATCACGTTAATGTGTGTTTTTTCTCAAGGGTAGTTTGAGACACAAACTATAACTACTATGTATACTGGAATTACAGGGGAAAATCCCATATATGTTATTATTTTGATATTATAAATAGTTCTACCCATAACAACAAAGTAGATGAGGTTTACAATAATATCTAGGGCTTGGGGGTTCTTTTGGTATTGTAATTCATGAGCTTTCTAACCCCAGGCTAGGGACATATTTGTAATTTACTTCATTTCTTGTAATTCATTTTAGGCTGGAAAGGCTCTCAGGGTACACTTTCAAGGTTTCACAGGTATAATAGCTTGTGATGTATTTGCAATTCTGGTGATGACTTTAAATATTAAAACTGCAACTCTCATGGTGTTAACACTGATCTGGAACTAATAGCTACATAAGGAATGGTAGCTGCCTGCTTATAAAAACACTTGCTATAATTTAATAGTTGATATCCAGTTAAAAAATCCAGGCTTAAAACATCTTAATGCCTATACAAAGCTCTTTACTTTCTACTGATGAAACCCGCAAATAGTAAAATATACTTCAGTGTAAATACTGACAAAGTAATGAAAGAATTTAGAAACATTAGAATATATATATATATCTATATTCCAGTGAGTATTATTTTCTTAACAATTTGTATACTTATTTCAATGAGTCTGCCATTATTCAAAATATATTAGCCCTGACTAAAGAAATCCTCTTTTTTTCTTTTCTTTTTTAAATTGTGGTATAAAATGCGTGAAATCTACTTAACTTTTTAAGTATACGGTATTATCGATTTTAAACACAACGTTATACAGCAGATCTCTAGAACTTTTTCATCTTGCATGACTAAAAATGTACACCTATTGTTCTGTGTATTAGTTAGGTTCTCCAGAGAAACAGAACCAATAGGGTGTGTGGGTGTATATATATATGTATATATATATATGTACATATATATATAAAATATATATATGAAATTTATCGTAAAGAATTGGCTTAGGAGACTATGAAAGCTGAAAAATCTAAAGATCTGTAGCTGGCAAGCTGGAAACTCAGGAAAGCAGATGTGAAGGCTTGAACACCCAAACTATTAATATTTTCTTCTTAAGGATTTTAGGTAACCACAAAGGAAGGAAATGTCTCATTACACTAAGATTAAATAATATTTGTCAACAATTCCTGGATAATTTCTTTCAGTCTGTATGTTTCCAGGTATTGTTATTTAAAATGGGTATACAATACCAGTTATGTATTAGTTTTCAGATAGCATGGCTAATTTCTAGACTATCATAAGAAGAAGATTTTTTTTAAAAATCCAGTAATAGATGGTTAGGAAAATTATGGAAGCAAGATTTAAGTTAGATGTATTTCTCTAATCTTCCAACTATACGTCTTCCTTTTCTCCCCTACCTACCATAAATTATAATTTTTAATAAGTAAGTATTGTAGTGCTATTTGCCAACCCTTGGTATATTTAGTATATATGACCCTGAACTTGCTCAGGGAGAAATATTATATCTTACAGTATCTGTCCGTAAGGGGAGAGCACTCTCTACATCAAACTTGTCCTGTGAACTGTCCCAGAGTTTCAAGTCCTCAAAAAATCTATCTTTACTTGAACATATTAACTAGCATGGATACTCACTAAACAGCCGGAGAAAAATTCTACTTTTTAAATGTACAATGTCAAATGAAATTAGGAGAAATTTAAGAAAGAAAAAAAAAATGAAAAAGTGGTACCAGTAGTTTCTTCATGACTCTGGAAGTCTTAATATATAGTAATGGCAATCAATACATATTTATTTGTTAATTGGTTGAAAATAATTTTATAGTTCAAGTTGAAGTAAAATAAAGAACTTAGAGCTATGGATGAAATCTGAAAAAAAAAAAGACTAGAGTGAAAGTGCTGAAGCACGATCAGTAATTGAAATACTTTAGGAATCTAAAGTATTGCAGCGAGCAATACTTTAGCAACTCTGCTAATTTGCATATGTGCATATGTACGTGTGTATATATTTGGGTCTGTGTAACTTCTTATACTTGTAAGAACGTACTGTTACTTTTCTCTGCTTCATTAAAAATGTTATTATGTTCACACTAGGGTGGTAAATAATAAAAACACATTTTATTTTAACTATTAATCAATTTGTTTGGTAATACAATTAGAACATGATTCTCAAAGTGTGGTTGTTTTGGATCACAGTAGCATGACCACCATCTGGGAACTTGAAAGAAATGTAAAATCTCAAGCTTCACCCAAGATCTACTGAATTAGAGCCTTTATTGTATGATCATATTAACAAGACTGTCACATGATTTACATGCATGTTCAAGTTTGACAAGTAAATTTTTTTGATTGTATTTCGTTATTATTTTTTTCACACACACACACTGTATTTTATTTTTCCAAAAGATGAATAGACTGACATCAAGCATTGTAAATGGATGACCACAACAAAAGCAACGATGATTGCAATTACCAAACACGAAACACACTCATACTATGTCATAATATTGACATTCAGTCCAGTAATCCTCCACTGTAACAGCTCCTTTACTTTGCAGTGAAAATTGATTTGTATATTTTTTGCCTCTGAGTCCTGTGGGATTTTTTTTTTTAATTCAAACAGAAAGTCACAAAAATTATAATCATCCTCATCAGTTCACTCAGTCACATGTAATTAATTTTTTTTTCATCTTGATCTTTTGTTAGCACTTTTATGAGTTCATCAGTTTTCCATTAGAGTTCTGAAAATGCTTATTTTACATTTTAGGACATTTAATTTGGCAACAGGGAGAAGGATGGTGATGAGACACCTTGGGTGGCTTCTTGGGTGGGTCACAGTCTAGATAAATGATACTGAAGGTCTGAACAGCATAGTGATAGTGTGAAAAGCTATAAATTAAAAAAATAATTCTCCTGTGGGGTCCACTCTCAAATATTCTTTTTCAGTGGATCTGAGGTGAAGCCTAAGTACAAGTATTTTTAAAAGCTCCCCTGATGATTCTAAATGTGCAGCCAATGTTGAGAACCATTGCTCTATGGATTGGAAACTTTAAAATAAGCACGGTAAAAGTAAATAAAGATGTGACATGATAGTAACACAGAAGTATATTAGCTTCTTAATTATACAAAAAAAGCCCTACTTCATTAAGAAAAAAAACTTTAATTTAGCTTTTATTTTATTATTTTTTAAATCAAATAATTCTTACTCATTTGGGTCAAATTACCAAATAAGATTTGTCTTCTTCAGATTTTCATTGTATGGAATTTTGGCTCATGCTTTCAGCCTGTCATGCCTTAAATTAATTTTCTTAAATATATTGCCTGAGTTTAAAAATACTAAACATACAGAATAAATTGTTTTCTGTGGGGAATCACAAGGCATGAATATTATGTATCTAATTATGAAGTTCAAACTTCTTGTTAACAAACATTTCATTAAAAAGTGAATAGGGGACTTCCCTGGTGGTGCAGTGATTAAGAATCAGCCTGCCAGTGCAGGGGACACGGGTTCGAGCCCTGGTCCGGGAAGATCCCACATGCTGTGGAGCAACTAAACCTGTGCTCCACAACTACTGAGCCTGGGCTCTAGAGCCCGTGAGCCACAACTACTGAGCCCACGTGCCACAACTACTGAAGCCAGAGAACCTAGAGCCTGTGCTCCACGACAAGGGAAGCCACCACAGTGAGAAGCCCGCACGCTGGAACAAAGAGTAGCCCCCGCTCGCTGTAACTAGTGAAAGACCGTTCACAGCAACGAAGACCCAACGCCGCCAAAAATAAATAAATAAAATAAATAAATTTATTTTAAAAATGTTAATTTAAAAAAGTGAATAGGATGTAAGAAATATACTTAGGCAGCTGATTCATGCAGAGTCAAATAATTTTAATTCAAAAGTTTTTTTGTTTTGTTTTTTTTTTTTTTTTTGCGGTACGCGGGCCTCTCACTGTTGTGGCCTCCCGTTGCGGAGCACTAGCTCCCGACGCGCAGGCTCAGCGGCCATGGCTCACGGACCCAGCCGCTCCGTGGCATGTGGGATCTTCCCGGACCGGGACACGAACCCGTGTCCCCTGCATCAGCAGGTGGACTCTCAACCACTGCGCCACCAGGGAAGCCCCAAAAGTATTTTTCTTGCTCATTTTAAGATTTCGATTTATTATAAATTGTCAATGTTTCTCAATATTAATATTGGGGCTCAGTATTATTACCGTCTTTAAATATTTTGCTGCACATTTCTCAAACCCAATTAGTACATATCAGCAAGCACTTAGGTTTAGCATTGCTCAGAGTTTGAGTTTGTAAGCTACAAATTTAGAATTTCTTGGCTATTACTTTCACAGGGTACAATTGTTCACAAAGGGTATTAGCAATATCAAGTAGTTTTCAGGCTGCAGAGCTTCAACCAATTCATTTTCTCCTCCTCTGGTTCTCAAATAAACTCATGCTTTCTATTTATTTTGTTGTTCAGAGAAGAAAGAAAAGAGCTATTTTTTTCCTTTGAACACATACTACTTTGTCAAACATTGTGCTGGCAGCTTTACATACAAACTATCTAATTCTTATAACGAATTTACCAGATAACATTAAACTCAGGTCTGACATCCAGCCCATGCACATTTGATTAACTGCATAATCCTTCCTTGTTTAACATCACGGAGCTCAAGACAGTTGATATTTAACAGTATTTAGCAGAAAATCCTTTTGCTCTTACAAAACATCTTTCTTGATGTTGCCTAAGTCATATTGTAAAACCCCTTTCATAAGTTTATACTTTCGTTTATAATCCTCTAGCCCCTCATTGCCTTCTTCGTGTAAAGTCAAGAGAAATCTTACTGTCAGGTTCCTGCCTGTATTTGCAGATTCTTCTTTGGTGCACCCACACCCACTTTGGGTCCTGTCAAAACAAATCTACTTTAGTTCTCTGAATCTGCCCGAGTTCTTCTCTGTTCCCCTGTATATGTTGTTTGCTGTGTGCCTGGAATGCTATTATCCCTTCTTAATCCCATGACAAATTTCTACACTCTGTATTAGTCTGGGTTTTCCAGAGAAATAGAACTAAAGGAAATATACATATAAAGAGATTTATTGTAAGAAATTGGCTCATGTGGTTACGAAGGCTGAGAAGTCCTGGGACCTGCAGTCAGCAAGCTGAAGACCTAGGAGAGCTGGTGGTATAGTTTTAGGCTGGGTCCCAATACCTGAGAACCAGAAGAACTATGGTATAAGTTCCAGCTGGGGTCCAAACGTAGGAGAAAACATGTCCCAGCTTGAAGACCATCAGGCAGAGAAAGAATTCTCTTTTCACATTTTTATTCTCTTCAGGCCTTTAGTGGATTGGATGTGGCCCACCCACGTTGGGGAGGCAATCTACTTTAATTAGTCTACCGATTCAAATGTCAATCTCATCCGAAACACTCTGACACACCTAGAATAATGTTTAACCAAATATCTGAGCTCCCCTGGCCGAGTCAAGTTGACACATAAAGTTAACCATCACACCTTCCTATATTTAACCCAAAGGTGCTCTGTGCCTTCAAGCCTTTTCTGAGCATTATAGGCTGAGTTAATTGCTTTCCAGAGCACCTGTGGCAGATTGTTAGCTGTTCAACCAATCCATTTTCTTTTCCTGCTGGGCACTCACCTAGAGTACATTATCCAAACTCCCTTGTGCTCTGGTGTGGCCATGTAGCCTTACACTTAAATTTCTCCCACACAATCTGCTCTTCTTTCTTCTCTTGTCTTAGTTTTTTGCTTATACAGACAAGTTATCTTTGAAAGCCGTATATTGAAATGCCAGAGCCTGTCAACTGGGTTCCTGAATGACGGAAGGAATACATCTGCCACTCTTCCATCCTAACTCAGTCCTACAGTCCTATTGATTGAATTTTGTGTGAGAAATAAAATTTTATTGTATTAAGTCACTGAGATTTGGGGACTTATCTGTTACAACAGCAAGCCCTACTTTATCTAATACACACGATGTAACATGTTCTTAATGCCCTTTCCCATATTGTTACATCCTCAGCTTTGAGCTACCCGCACCTGGAGTAGAGGGTTTCTGGCACACTGACCACTTTGCATCTTAAACATCTTCACTTCTCTGCTTCAATGTCTGAGGGATTTCTCTGGCACCACATGAAGCTCGCCAGGCACAGTGGCAACTCAGAAGAGTGGGAGAGAGCCTTGGCCAATAGGAGACAGATGTCAAGTGCATACAGTGCTTCAGCTTTTCCATCTACTTGTGGGGCAATTGTGAAGTATGTTTCATATGGTTGTCAGCGGGTCCACAGTGGGATTTAGCCCCAGTGCCCATAGTGATAACCTGCTTTCCTTTTTTTTTTTCGGTACGCAGGCCTCTCACTGTTGTGGCCTTTCCTGTTGTGGAGCACAGGCTCCGGATGCGCAGGCTCAGCAGCCATGGCTCACGGGCCCAGGCGCTCCGCGGCATGTGGGATCTTCCCAGACCGGGGCGCGAACCCGTGTCCCCTGCATTGGCAGGTGGACTCGCAACCACTGTGCCACCAGGGAAGCCCTGCTTTCCTTTTTTTAAAAAAATATTTATTTATTTGGCTGCACTAGGTCTTAGTTGCAGCATGTGGGATCTTTTTTAGTTGTGACAAGAGGGATCTTTTAGTTGCTGCATGGGGGCTGTTGGTTTTGGCCTGCGGGATCTAGTGCCCTGAGCAGGGATCGAACCTGCGCCTCCTGCATTGGGAGTGTGGAGAGTTAACCGCTGGACCACAAGGGAAGTCCCTAACCTGCTTTTTTATTCTTTTAGGTTTTTTTTTTTTTTTTTGATGTGGACCATTTTTAAAGTCTTTATTGAATTTGTTACAATATTGCTTCTGTGGGTTTTTTTTTATGTTTTGATTTTTTGGCCATGAGGCATATGGGATTTTAGCTCCCCAACCAGGAGTCAAACCCACACCCCCTGCACTGGAAGATGAACTCTTAACCACTGGACTGCCAGGCAAGTCCCCCTAAACTGCTTTTTAATGCACCTTTTATATTGGCCTTTCTACTTTCGCTGTCTCACTTATGCTTCCTGGTTCAAAATAGACTGCACTCAAGGCCTTCTATCTGGGTCACCTTTTGGGGGACCCAAACAGGTATACACATCTAATATAGCTCATCTCACATTTCTTTAAACTGTTGGTCTTATGTCTATGTCTTCTACCAGATTATAAGAGCCTTGAGGTACTGTGGTATGTAGAGTTCTGAGGCAGCTCCCAAGGTTCCTGCCTCCTGGTGTACTTGCTGTGAATAATCCCCCTCATCTTGAGTGTGGGCAGGACCTGTGAATATGAGGGGGTAGTCACTCCTTTGATTAGATTACATTATATGGCAAGATGATAATTATGTTACATTGTACACAACTCTGCCTTAGCTGACTGCATTCAGAAGTTCTCCTGCTGAATCTTGAAGAACCAAACCACCATGAGTTCTACAGATGCAAGGAAATGAATTCTCCTAACAATCAAGTGACTCTAAAAGAGGATCCTAAGCCTCAGATGAGACTCCAGTCCTTGCCAACACCCTGACTACAGCCTTCTGAGAATCTGATTATGCAGCTAAGTCATACCCTGACTCCTGACCCATGGAAATTGTGAGATAATAAATGTATGTTGTTTTAAGCCATTAAGTTTGTGAACAGCATAGAAAACTATTACAGACATGTATATATTCTTTAAAAAATTACATAATATTTCAATATACAAAAATATTGGAGAATAATGTAACTAGTATCATCTATGCAGTATGAAGCTTGAACATAAAATTCATAAAATTATGGATAATGTTGAAATCTTCTGTGTAGTCTTTCTTAATTCTGGTTCCATTACTTCCTCTTGAGAACCCACACTGTCCTGAAGATAGTATTCAGCATTTCTGTGCATTTTTAAAAACTTTATTTCACTACATATGTCTGAAAATAACATACTATTGTTTCTTTTTGCTTGACCTCTCCTTCTCTAAAAGAAGTGAATTAAAACTCATGATTTTTTGGGTTAATTTTCCTTTGTAATATTGTTCAATTTTACATTGTGGACAAACTAACAAATATTTTGTTAGTTGCTACCACAGAAACATGTAACACTTACTGAACTAGCATGTACTCCAACACACCTGCTAGGCCCTAGCAATTGGGTCATGCCATGTGACAAATTCTGGCCAGCTGCCTATTAGTGGAAGTCAAGTGTGTCATTGCTGGGCTAAAGTACTGAAGAACTTCTTCAGGATGCTCAGTTTATCTGTTCTCTGTCTTGGTAACCAAGGAAGCTGCCTGTTGAGATGATTTCCAGGATGGAAACAGCCTGAATTTCAGGCTGTACAACTTGATGAGTTTGGAGATATACACCTGTGAAACCATCACCAAGGCCATGAACTCATCCATCCTCCAGAGGTCTCCCCTCATCCCCTTTTATTAAAAATTTTTTTTTTGTGTGATAAGAGCACTTAAGATTTACCTTCTTAGAAAAAATTTTAAGTATACAATTCAATATTGTTAACTATAGGTCCTGTGTTGTACAGTAGATTTCCAGAATTTATTCACCCTGCATAACTGAAACTTTGTACCCTTTGACTCACACTTTCCCATTTCTCCCTGCCCTCAGCCCCTCGTAACCACCTGCTTTTATGAGTGTGACAATTTTAGATTCCTCATAATGTGAGGATCATTCACTATTTATTCTTCTGTGACTGGCTTATTTTATTTACTTAGCTTATGTCCTCCAGGATCATTTGCCATGTAAATGGCAGGATTCCCTGCTTTTTTTATGGCTGAATAATATGCCATTATATGCATATAATGGAATATATATGTATTATATATGAATAATGGAATATTTATATGAATTTATATTTATATGAAGGATGAGCACTTAAGTTGTGTCCATGTCTTGGCTACTGTAAACAATGCCGCAATGAACATGGGGTACAGATTTCTGTTCAAGATAGTGATTTCATCTCTTTCAGATATATACTCAGAAGTGGGACTGCCCGATTATATGGTAGTTCTATTTTTAATTTTTGAGGGACCTCATAGTATTCCATTTCTTTAGGGTCAGTTATTGGAGCGTTACCGGATTCTTTGTGATCCTTGTATCCTTGCATTCTTGCTTTGGTATCTGTGCATTTGAGTAAGTGGTCGCTTCTTCCAGACTTCACAGGTGCACTTCAGCAAGGACAGACCTTCTACAATCAGCTCAGTGTAGGGTACTGGATGAGTCAATTGGTAGCATCTGGAGGCAGGTGGGGCCTGCTATTCGGTTTCTTGTTGGGTGAGGACACTGCCCTTGCTCTGAGGTGAGGGGATACCACTGGCTGGGCCCCGGGTAAGCTTGCGAGCTAGGCTCTGTACGTATGTGGGGCTGCTGGGTGGGCTCCCCGGTCAGGTTGGGGCCACTAGCTGGGCTCCGCGAACACGTCAGGAGAAGTTGCAAGCCGTGTTCCCTTTCAGGGCGGGGCCACGGGCTGGATTCTGCCTTTGGGCAGGGCTCGGGGCTCCGCGCTCACTCCTGGTTGGACGAGGCGTCAGGCGTACTCCTTGATTGGATGACGCGTATGGCGGGACGCTGCGTTCAGGCGGGCTCACGGGCCGGCTTCTCGGTTGGTGGCGGACGCAAGAGCTGTGCTCTGAGATCAAGTGGAAATGCAGAAGGTTCCCAAAGTTGTGCAGAACCACAGGCGGGGCTTCGCAATCAGGTGGGCCATTGTCTGTGCTCCTTTGGTGAGCGGGGACGCTGTAGTGCCTCTGTAGCTGGGTGGGGCTAGAGACTGCTCCCCACGCAGCAGGCTGGGTCCTCGTTCTGGCTTAAGTGTTAGGTGCGGCCGCAGGCCTTGCTCCAGGATTGGGCGGGGTCACAAGCTGGGTTCTCTATCCCAGCGAGGCTGCAGGCTGCGTTCAGCCATCTGGCAGGGGCCCAGTGCTGGGCACCGCTGCTGGGTGCGGTTGTAGGCGGGGCGCCCAGGCTGCTCAGGGGCACTGTTCAGGCTCCCTGGTTAAGTGGGGCCAGAAGCCAAGCTCGACAGCTGGGCCTGGCTGGTGGCTTGGCTCCCTGCCAGGGTGGCAGGCTGTGCTCCACAGCTTCCAGGTGTGTCCCAGAGGGGTGGGACTGGAGACTATGCGCTGCAGTTAGGCAGACCTATGAATCTGCAATGTGGTCTAAGTGTAGCTGCTCCTCTTACCCTTCCAGTGCGGCTCTTCTTGGTCTCCGTGGTCCATGGGAGTGCTTCAGCTTCCCCCTGACGCTTCTGAGATTTTCATAATGGTGTCTTGTCTATGGATGGTTACTAGGAGGTCTTCTTGTGAGGGGCACTGAAGTCGGAACACCTGTGTCTCCATTCTGAGGATGTTACAGGGACATAAAGTTGTGGATTCAAACACTACCTCAGTTGTTTAGTAGCTGTGTGGGCTCTGAGGCTCAATTTAAAAGGGGGATATTTAAAATGGAGATAATGAGGCCACCTTAGAGAATTATAATAAGATAAAGGAAAGTGTACTGTGGCGCATGGCTCTCAATAAGTCATAGCTTCCAAGGAAAGTTGTATTTAATTTGAGTGACTATCAATCAGATGGAAGAGAAAGAGTTGTTTAGCTATTTAAAAGTCGTTCTCATTTTGCAGATGAAACTTTACAACTCAGAGAGACAGAGTAACTTGCTCAGGTTACTTTCTCACAAAGCTTATAACTGTGACATAGATGTGAGAAGTTGAAAGACATGGGTATGTATTTCTAAACTGGAAGCCCCTAAAGGAGGCAGTCAAGGGGGGAAATGCACTTAATGATGGGGGAGAAATGCCTGATTTGATGAACATGATCATTTCTCTCAAGACTCTCAAGATCCCCTGTGTGGCTGGGACTGTGGTTCTTGACCTTTCTTTTCATCACTGAGCCTTTTGGGCCAGGCTTTGACATGTTCAGATGGAACGAACATGAGGGAAAGAAGGAGATGTCAGGTGAGGCTAGAAGTGGGCCTTGAGGCAGGTCATCTAGGATGCTGAAGGTCAATCTCATTAATCTGGGCTATTGAAGATTTTTGAGGATGAATGGAAATGTTTCTGATTCAGCCAGCACTATGTTTCCATGATAGAGACGTGACTCTGGAAGTGGAGAAATTGTGCTGTTATCTTCCCCTACCCCAGAGTCCAGACTGTTCTCTCCCAGGAGCTCACTGTCCCACCTGTGCGCCGGCAGTTCCTTCTCTGACCTTTGCACTAAATGATAAACACACTTTACGTGTGAGCTTTTACAGCCTTGAGGAAACATTTTTAGCAGAAGATGATGTCCTGTGGTGGCTGGAAAGACTGGTGAAGTTTTGGTCATGATTTCTTAGGATCAGTGATCCTGGAAAAGCCTAGCTGGGTGGTTCTTGCTTGGGGCATTTCACGAAGCTGTATTCAAGATGGTGGCGGGGCTGCAGTCTCTGAAGGCTTGGCTGGGGTTGGTGGATCTGCTTCCAAGAAGGTTCCCTCATATGGCTGTTGTCAGGAGGGCTTAATTCCTCACCATGTGGCCTTTCCACAAGGGCTTCTCACAACATGGTAACACACCTTCCCTAGAGCGAACAAGTGAGAGAGAGGTGATAGAAGGTTTTAAAAGACTTTTTTTTTTTTGTCTTTTTCTCCGATGTGTTTTTTCCTTTAACGTAGAGTGGTTTGCAAATGTTTCTTCCTGGCTCCTTGGTCCCGAAGATTATTTTATTAACAGGTTGGGGCTCCTTTTTTGTCACATTGAGGATATTGTATGTTGGTCACCCAACCTGTAGGTGGCTTGACTCATCAGTAGTCAACAGTCTATCCTCATCCTCTTCCTCCTAAGATCAGTGTCACAGAAGCCATAGGGTCAGCCAGTGTTTTGGAAGCAGCTTTTATCAGCATCATTTTATGAATAAGAGAGTATCATCTAAGTCTCTGTCTTCCATCAGGAATTTTGGGTACGCTACCCCACTTAGTGTTAAGTTCCAACGCACCCATGTGCTCTTCCAATTTATGCATTAGCCATTCTTTGTTTCAAAAAATCCTTTCCAGAATTTCACATGACTTTTTGTTTCAGCTCTCTAGAGAAGCCTTTCTTGACTGTTTTACCAGTTAAGGTAAAACACTGCTGTTCTGTTATCTCTCACCAAAGTGTAAATTCCATGAGACAGGGGCTTTGCAGGGTTTCTGTACAGCTCTGTTGCCCAGTGCAATGCAGAAAAACTGATCCGTAGTATATACGTAATACTTTTAAAAATAAATGAGTGACTGAAATTATGGCATTATATGTAATAAGGTTGTATGTGCTTGAAAAGGGAGAAAGGAGGAAGGAAGGAAATTAACACTGGTTGACAGACTATTATGTGCCATTCATTGTACTGGGCACCTTGAATATATTATCCCATTTAATCTTCATATACCTATGAGGCCAAGATCAAAGTCATACTGCTAATTGGTGACAGAGATAGATTTCAAGGTCTGAGTATACTGAATTTATATAGCAAATACTTTTGAGTATACAAAGATCACTGACTATTTAAAGTAAGAAAGCAATAAGTTCTATTGTGTTATAAATAATATTTTATGGACTATGATTGCAAGCTGTAGACATGGTCCATTATTTAGTTTTCAACATTCAGCTACCAAGAAATAGAATCTTGGAAATGTAGATGGTACATGGAGCCCATGCTGGGACAACTCCTTGCCCTCGGTCTATTTTTTTTTCCTTACAGGACCAGTCATAGGAACCACAAACAGTCCTTTGGGGCTGAAAACTTCTTTTGATCAAGTGAATTACTGCTGCCTTGAATTTATCTTCTTTGTAATAAATGAAGAAACAAATTAGCCATCCCATCTTCAAGATAGCCATCAAAAATCCTGGTAGAATTCCCATTGTTCTCTGAGCATCAAGACTTTAAAAGTGCAAATGTTTAAGTGTTTAGGGTATTTAGTTATATACCTTCTGGGAAAATATATGAAATGAAGTTGTCAGAGGCCTCTAAAAATCACTAGTGAGCAAATAATCCTCCAAGGCTGTCAGGGTCTAAGGGGATTTTTATTCAGCCTAGGGAGTTATCTTGTTGACAAGGGGCTTACTAAACACTGAACAGAAGAAAACCCATTTACAAGAAATGGGACAGTTGGTGCATCAAATCAGTGGATAATCTAAACCTAGCACAGAAACACATGGCTTGTGTTAGCTTAGTAGAATGCACATGGGTCATACATTTTCTTTCTCATTTGTTCCGATCACAAACCAGTTCAGCTCCATGGACTGTGTAGTGAAGAGAAATTGAGAAATACTGTGCAGAAAATTTAGATTATATCATCTATTTGGGGAGATACTTAAATATAGCAAACTGTAATCGAGCCCTCTGCGCTGCTTTAGCAATTGGAATATAAATTAGTTTTCTTTATGAAAAGTTATGAAAACTTTGACTATATGTGTATTATTTTCAGCACTCTGCAAAAGTAATTATTGAATTTGAAATTTCAAAAATTTTATAAGAAATCGAGAATATGGTAATCACTTAAATCTGAAGTAACATTTGGACCTTTTGGAAAGGCAATGCAAATCGAACTCAGTTATGCCACTAATGAAGAGCTCTGCATGGAGAAACCTTGGCCTGGAGTGGGGAGAGCTCAAGTAAAAGATTGAGGAGCCTTGAATTCCAGCCTTTGTTTTCTCAAACTCTCGTAATTTGACCTGGGTTAACTCACCTCATTTTTCAGGACTCAATCTCCTTGTCTGAATGGGGATTTACACCTGATCTATAGTACAAGATTTTCGGTTTCAGATTTTTCTTCAAAATATTTATTAAAGCATTATATCTAAGCCTAAAAGAGAAAACAAATTAGAAAATAGGGCTGCTTTGTTTGTGTTTGCAGCAGAGTGGTAACTGAGGCCTTACACTTCCCTGGTCCTAACTCATGTTCCCTTTGCCTATGGGGGTATCCTTGGAAGACAATGGAAACATTTTATTTTTGGTAGATAGTTTCTAAAGTTCTTTCTAGCTCTAATACTTTGAGATTCTGTGCTTTTTAATAATGACAGACTCTTTGGATCAGATTTTGATGTTCAATTATGTAAAATGGTCTCTTTGTTCCACAAATATTTATTGAGTTACTACTATATACCAGGTGTTGTTTAGGTGTTAGAGAAGTGAATGAACAAACAAGCAAACAAACAAATATTCTTATACTCACAGAGCCTGTATTTAATGAGGAATGACAAAATAGAAAAAAAAAAGTATGTCATATAACAGATGATAAGTACTATAAAGAAAAATAAATGCATGAGGGGGCTGGGGCTTCTGGGTTGGAGGCTGTATTTTGATTTCATATAGGGTGGTCAGGAAAGTCCTCACGTAAGTGAAGTAGTGGTGACTAAGGCCTTGGTTTCAATGATGGCATTCAACAGAAGAAAAAACGTTAGTACAGTAAATTTTTTGATGAGTTTTGCTATAAAGGTGAGCAGAGTAAAGGTCATATGTGGTAACAAGAAGTTATTTGTAAGATGGAATATATTACTGCATATTTGTGTGCAAATGAAGGGGATGATGCCTTAAAGAGAGGAGTGTTCCTAGAAGTGAAGTGGGTAGGTGGAGGATAATGGGATCTAGGGCACAAGTGCAGAGGTCAGTCTAAGATTGGAGAGAAGGTGGACTATTTTGGCAGGGATGCACTATGGGCATAGGTGTGGTGATGGGAGCCTGTGGGAATTCTGTTTGCTTCAGATATCTCAATGAAATGGAAGCCAGGTCATAATTTGAGGGTGGAGGTGTTAAAGTTTTGAGGAAAGTGAAAAAGCTGTGAAATACTCACAAGGAAAGTTAATAAGGTAGGAAAATATACTATGATTGCTTGGGCAAAATAAAGGGCCTAATTGAGGTTAATGCTCTTGAATTTAAAGTGAGACCAGTCAGCATGGTTATGTGTTTTTCTCCAGCTACTTGGACCCGTGTGAATATAGGTGCAAAGAAAACATGGGGTTGAATTTAATCACAATGGGCAAAATGGTTGAGATGAGATTGTGAAGATGGACTGCAGAATCTGAGGTGTGTAAGGAAAGGGGTTAGAATATAATGGGGACAGTAAACTGTGAAAAAAATCAAGTTTGTGGTTTTCAGTGAGTAGAAGAAATATTGAAAATCTGGTACCAGAGGGAATGGAGAAACATGTAATGGGGGTGGTGATAAAAGAGAATAATGTTTCAACTTGAGATTGTGAAAGGAATGCAGTTTAGGGCAGTGTGTGACTTAAGAAGGGTGGAGATCAAAGTTACTGAAAGAGTAGAGGTCAAGGAACTGCATGAATATTGAAATATATGAAAATATATTGAAAATCATCAAGATTGAATATATGAAAATCACCAAGAACTATGATAGCAGTAGAGTTGGAGAAAATGATAGTGACTATATCTCAATTACGTTATCAAAATCATGGTGTTTTTTAATTCAACATTCAAAATAGTTAGGAATTAAAATAGAAGGACAAAAGTCTTTATAGAGCAGTTTTCACTGAAAGGATAAATTAAAAATCACTGCTCCAAACTACATTTTATTGAAAAATGATTTTACATGTCACAGGTTGTTTGGGTGGAGAAACTTAGTAGAAATGACTTCCATACATATACACTCAGGGCTCCCACATCTTTGTGCTTGGCCATCACCTCTCACATGACAAAAAGTTACAGAATCCTATTGTGCAAAGAATTATTAAAAAAGTCGAATATTTATTTGAGGAGCAATTTCTGCTAACAAACCATTTATTTCATCATTCTAAATGGATACATTTCAAGTTTACCAGATTTTTCTCATAAAGTAGATGAATCATACCCATAAGACATAAATATTTATTTTTAGAATTAGACATAATCTGAACAGTAATATATATACTGACTATGCATTTCTTTCTTTTTTTTTTTTTTTTGCGGTATGCGGGCCTCTCACTGTTGTGGCCTCTCCCGTTGCGGAGCACAGGCTCCGGACGCGCAGGCTCAGCGGCCATGGCTCACGGGCCTAGCCGCTCCGCTGCATGTGGGATCTTCCCGGACCGGGGCACGAACCTGTGTCCCCTGCATCGGCAGGCGGACTCTCAACCACTGCGCCACCAGGGGAGCCCCTAACTCTGCATTTCTTGAATTTAATTTTTCAAACAGTTATAATTGGACCCCACAAGTGGAAGATAAATGTCTGTGGTGGTCTGAGTTTGACTTGGCCCTGGTGATAACAGCAGAGACATTTAAACTTTGATCTTCCTACTTTTCAGCTACTTTTTGAGGGAAAAAAGAAAGGTCATTTCAGATTTTGGCATGCAGAAAAACTTCAGAGATATCACTGGGGAAAACTCACTGTCCCAAGAAATTACCTATTAATGCAACTTGGACAAATTGCCATTCAGCATCTGTCTTTGGCAGTAAAGATTATATGCTAAATTGGTCCCCAGTAAAAGCAATAAACAGGCCACATCTTGTGGTCCTGTTTCTCCTGCAATTAGTGTCATTGTCTCACTTTTAATTTGTCTCAATTAGTGTCATTATTTCACCTTCAAATTAGAGAAGAACGTTCTAGGCTGTAGCTCTTTGATTTCAAAGCATTTTCTACTTGGAAGTGATCCTAGAATTCAGTTCAAATCAT
Source organism: Stenella coeruleoalba (assembly GCF_951394435.1). Taxonomy (NCBI): domain Eukaryota; kingdom Metazoa; phylum Chordata; class Mammalia; order Artiodactyla; family Delphinidae; genus Stenella; species Stenella coeruleoalba. The sequence continues at coordinate 80,956,705 of NC_137151.1, read as the reverse complement.
CTCATTTTACCAATAAGAAAACTGAAGACCAGGAAAGCACCGTGGTCTGTTCAAGTTCACAGTATTAATGGGATTTTGCAATGAGAAATATAGATCTCCTGTACCTACTATATCCAGTTGCCATTCAAATGTTAGTTGTAAATAAAAGTCGGCAAGTTAACAACTTGACACTTGAAAATGTTAATGATTCTTTACCTTAAAAGAGCTTCCTAAATTTAGACAGATATTCTGTTCTGTAACCACAGCACTATAGAAGCATAACTGGAGTCTGGGGGAATCTAAGCATTAACAACTATAACAGAGACATTTCTAAATAAAATCTGATTGCAAGTTTCTAAGTATGTTGATAATTATGATATAGCATTACTACTAGAAATATGTAAGGTTCTTTTTCTAAAATATTTGTTTCTATTCTCGATTATAAAAGTATGAGAAGATGCGTTACTGCTTTTAAAAGTTCATACTAAGGCTTATTTATTTATTTATTTATTTTGCGGTATGCGGGCCTCTCACTGCTGTGGCCTCTCCCGTTGCGGAGCACAGGCTCCGGACGCTCAGGCTCAGCGGCCATGGCTCACGGGCCCAGCCGCTCCGCGGCATGTGGGATCTTCCCGGACTGGGGCACGAACCCGTGTCCCCTGCATCGGCAGGCGGACTCTCAACCACTGCGCCACCAGGGAAGCCCCATACTAAGGCTTTTAATAGTAGTGATAATATATTCAAAGGTGAAGTATAATACTTCCTTGTAAATAAAAAAGAAGGAAAACTGTATTATGAGTTTCTTGATTAACTTTCATCCTGTTATTCTACATCATAACTCTGATATTAAAACCTTTCAATTTCAAAGGAATACCTCTTTTAAAACATTTTCAAGTTTTATTTAGTTAGAATTTACAAATAAAAATTGTATGTATTTAAAATATACAACATGGTGTTTTGATATAGGTATACATTGTGTGAAATGATTACCACAGTCAAGTTAGTTAACATGTCCATCACCTCACATACTCGCATAGTTACTTTTTTTTCTTTTTTTTTTGGTGAGACTACAAGATCCACTCTTTTAGCGAATTTCAAGTCTACGGTACGGTATTACTAACTGTAGTCACCATGTTGTACATTAGATCTCTGTGACTTATTAATCATGGATAAATTAAAATTTATATCCTTCAACCAACATCTCCCCCATTTTCCCCACTGCCCCAGCCCCTGGCAACCACAGTTCTACTTTCTGCTTTTATGAATTCAACGTTTTTAGATTCTTTATATGTGAGACCATGCAGTATTTGTCTTTCTGTGTCTAGTTTATTTCACTTAGCATAATGTCCTCCAGGTTCATCCATGTTGTCACAAATGGAAGGATTTCCTTCTTTTTAAAGGCTAAATAATATTCCATTGTGTATGTGGAGATATATATATATATATATATATATATATATATATATAGTCCAGAGTGTGTATGGAAACATTTAGGTTGTTTCCATATATATCTTGGGTATTGTGAATAATGCTGCAATGCACATGGGAGTGCATTAATCTCTTCAGGATACTGAGTTCTTTTGCTTTGGATATATCTCAGAAGTGAGATTGCTGGATTGTATGGTAATTCTATTTTTAAGTTTTTTGGGGAACCTCCATACTGTTTTCTATAGTGGCTGTACCAATTTACATTCCCTCCAACAATGTACACGGCTCCCTTCTCTCCACATCCATGCCAATACTTGTTATCTGTTGTCTTTTTGATAATAGCCATTCTAACAGGTGTGAGGTGATATTTCATTGTGGTTTTGACTAGCATTACCCTGATGATTGGTGATTGGAGCATCTTTTCATACACCTGATTGGTTAAGTTTTATGAATGACACAATTTCTAACAGCCTCAGATGCTTTCCAGAACCAGGTTAACTTAATTGTCTTGAATGAGTTGGTGATTTTACCCACATGCAGAATGTTATATTCAGTATATCCAAGGGAAAAAGGATATTTTTATTAATAACATATGGTCAGTGTGCTTTGACAGCAGTAGCAGTGGTAGTTCAGGTAGGCGTGGCTTTTCTGTTCTCTATATTTGTCACTCTGCTTATTAAAGGGGATTCATCCATAAATATTCATTAATGATTTTTTGCTACATGGCAAAGCAATAAACAAAAAATAGTCTTCTTCTTTTCTCCATAGATGTATTCTTATCATCTACCACTGTTTTAATATATGTTTATTGAAATAAAATAAACCCTTTATGTCCCTGCTCTCTAAGATCTTAAAGCCATTTTCTTTCTTGGGGCAACATTTGCTCCCCAGTGGCCTCCTATATCATACACTGCATCTGCTAGTTCCCAGGTTGCTTCCGCCTTATTTGTTCATTACTTTTATTACCACATGCTTTTTAAATTTGGCATTATTTGCTCATTACCACAACAGTTTTGTTTTTATCTTTCACACTCTAGATACTAGTGGTAGGGACTGGGAAGTTTCTTTCCCAGTTCACTCCTTTATGCAATTTGCTGATCTTACAGTAACAAACCAAAAGAAGATATTAACCTCTCTGAACTGGTTAATCTCTCTATGTTGACTACTCTTGGGTATAAGTCCTTTGTGCCTTCACTAAAGCTTCTCGTACCTCATGATAGTCTAACTACAGAACCATCCACCAAACAAGAACAACAACAAACCAGGAAACACAAACAAAACAGTCACACAAAAAGCATAAACTTGTTAACCCTGATCCATGTTCATGAAGGGTGACTATTGCTATTGAGGTGTGGTTCCCCAAAGGCTTTAAACTTCATCATCCTGTGGCTACAAGATCACTTGAAATATTTTCTGTCTTGTGATCAAAAGGTATTGACCACATATTAGTAAAATTACTCTGTGGAAAGAGGAGGAGTCTGGGACATAGTAGGAAGTCAGTAAGTGTCTGGGTTAAATACTAGATTTTTCATTTTCTATTAGCTGTGAACAGATCATATGAGTTATGTGTTTATAGCTATGAATGAAGCAGTTATTTTGTTTTTTTTTAAATAAATTTATTTTTGTCTGCGTTGGATCTTTGTTGCTGCACAAGCTTTCTCTAGTTGCTGTGAGCAGGGGCTACTCTCTTCATTGCAGTGCGTGGGCTTCTCATTGCAGTGGCTTCTCTTGTTGCGGAGCACGGGCTCTAGGCACGCAGGCTCAGTAGTTGTGGCATGCGGGCTTAGTTGCTCCGCGGCAAGTGGGATCTTCCCAGACTAGGGCTGGAACCCTTGTCCCCTGCACTGGCAGGAGGATTCTTAACTACTGCGCCACCAGGGAAGTCCCAGTTATTTAGGAATATAGTAATAATTGTAGTGATAGTACCGGTTACAGAGTCCTCATATGCTGGAGAGTGTGCTGAATACTTTAATGTATAATATCTCTTTTGAGATTCAAGACAGCTTCATGATAGTTTTTGTTATTTCTTATATTGAAACCTAAGAGAACTTGCACCCATAGACCTCAGACAATGATACTTATTGATGTTGTAAAGAATGCCCTCAAGGGCTTCCCTGGTGGCGCAGTGGTTGAGAGTCCGCCTGCCGATGCAGGGGACACGGGTTTGTGCCCCTGTCCGGGAGGATCCCACATGCCGCGGAGCGGCTGGGTCCGTGAGGCATGGCCGCTGAGCCTGCACGTCTGGAGCCTGTGCTCCGCAACGGGAGAGGAAAATGAGTGGCCCCCGCTTGCCACAACTAGAGAGAGCCCTCGCACAGAAACGAGGACCCAACACAGCCAAAAATAAATAAATAAATAAATTAAAAAAAAAAAAAGAATGCCCTCAAAACATTCCTGTTGTGTGTCAGGCTGCTCTAAGGACTGACCTGTCATCTTGTGCTTGGCCCCTCAGAAAAAAGAAGATAAGTAAATCTTTAATTATTTCTTCTATTTGTCAGAATTTTGTTGTTTTAAGAGTTGAGATGATTCTGGGATAATTTTCAGGTTTTTTTCTATGCTATTAACATTTTCCTTATTTCCCCTTAAATCTGGGAGGGTTAGCCAGGAAGAATCCTGAACACTGTAAGGGGACAGTGCACTTCGTATTAGTAAGTGTTGCCATATTTGTGGTGGAAGGAAAGATACTGAAAAATATAATTCTGCTATGCTTTTGTCCAGTGTGAGGTATCAGACCATGCCGATAGACCTGTGCCTCTTGAAAAAAACCTGTAAACAATAGTCAATGTGTAGGATCTGACTAGGGAAAAGACATTTCTGTAGCTCTGCTAATTGGTTACAATTAACCACTCTTGTATTTATTGAGCACAGAGTGTTCACATCAACAAATATATATTGCACAGTAACTATAGTAAACATTATAGTAATTAATTCAGAGTATAAGAAGATAATTTAATACTGTGCCTTCAAGAACCTTGCCATCTTGTATTGGGTATGACAAATATAAAAATATCTTCAGATAGCTGTTTTTGTATTTTTTACACACACACACACACACACACACACACACACTCTGTGTGAGTCTGGTTTTAGCTTATTCTGTCATTAGTAGCAGAAGTCCAGTTGAATTTATTTTATGCTTGAAAAGTATCATATTTGTTGGAAGGCTAATGTCTGGCTCAGTACCTTTTTTTTTTTTTTTTTTTTTTGCGGTACACGGGCCTCTCACTGTTGTGGCCTCTCGCGTTGTGGAGCACAGGCTCCGGACGCGCAGGCTCAGCGGCCATGGCTCGCGGGCCTAACCCCTCCGCGGCATGTGGGATCTTCCCAGACCGGGGCATGAACCCGTCTCCCCTGCATCGGCAGGCGGACTCTCAACCACTGCGCCACCAGGGAAGCCCCATTATATTCCTTTTTCATGTATGTCTTAAATAGAAATGCTTTCTGTATGGTTTCAGGGGAATGAAGCTATTATTGTGCCTGACATCAGAGGCATAGAAAATTGGTCGTCTAGATCCTGCAATTTCATTTATTTGTCTTTTTATTTTAAATTGTGGTTTAAACTTTTCATTTACCTTCAGAGCCTTATTATTAAAGGGTAGGAAAATTAAGGGTGGGATGGATGTTTTCTAGAATTACTGAATGTATTCATATGGATTTATTTCTGAGGAACCTATAAGAGGTTGCATGCAGATTACAAATACTTTTTGTTAATTGCCTTAGCAGGCTTTTTCCTCCATGTAATATTTTTTGTCTTAGATTGAAAAGATTCTGGAGGGAAGATTGTGTTTGGATTTGCTAGAGAATATAGAGGAGGCAGAAGCCTGTGAGTGAGTGTGAATGTGAGTGTGTGTGTGTGTGTATGTTCGTGTGCATGGAAAAAGGTAAACATTTACAATTATTTGATATAGGAATATATATAACTTCCTGAAATTGCTATCCAAGATATATTGGTTTTCTCCTTTTAATCTTTGAGACAAGATAACTTTTTCTGTATTCCATAACTTGTAGTATGTTAGACTTTTGGCCCTCTGCCATTTCCAAAAATCTTGGATTCAGACCAGATTTAGAAAAGATTCATAGGCTACCTAGCAATTCATATGCTGACCAGGACATTAATCTTCAGTGACGGCCAGGTGTTAAATCATGTGATGTTGGACACCTTGGCAAGAAAACAATTAAGAAGGAAGAAATATGGGAAAGGAAGACCAAAAAAAAGCAGCATGTAATGTCGTAATGGCTGTGATATTAGAGTGCCTAATGTCATCCAAAGCCAGAGGCTAAAAATGGAGAACTTGTGAACTTAACCTTGAATTTCTTTTACTGGTGAAAATTTGATGTACTTAATTTTAGTGTAGTTGTAGAATGTTCATGTTAGAAGAGATAGTCTAATAAAAATGACTGTTTTCAAGATAAGAAAATTAAGATCCAGAGGGACTTAATTTGCACAGTTTTTCTCAAGATAACTTAGCTATTTGGGGACAAATTCTTGGTTAAAAAGCAGGTCTCTATGTACTTACTGTTAATTCAGGCACTGAAAATTGGATTTTTTCCCGACTATAATAAGCATAATAATCATGTATAATATTTGAGATAAACTAATTTACAGTTTTTATCTAATGTACAGTTTTCCTGATGAAGTTTCTGCTGGCCATTACTTCCTCTCAGTGTCTACTCTAGTTCTTAGCTCACACTCAATGTCATTATGACTTGTGTCCTATCCTTATACTCTTTTATTGACTGCCCCATCTCCTTTTCTTAATCTAGGCAATCTCACCTTTCTTTGGCAGCTATAAGAGACACGAGAAAAGTTAGTTGACTGTCAGGATTGCCACAAAGCCAATCCTATTCCCAAGTACTCAGAGAGTTACCTCCTCTGATTCTTAGTCTAAGAATTTGCACAGGTGCCAGTAGGCAGAAGAGTAGAGGAAGAGAAGCAACAGGAAATCAGATAATACTGATTTATTCACACTGGCTGGCTACTGGCTCAGTGGCAGCACTGAAAGGTCTGCAACCCTGAAATGTTCAAAGTAAGCATGCCAGGGTTTGCATACTTTTACAAATACAGATCTAACCCCCTTCATTGTTCCTTCTTTTGTCTCCACAAAGTTTCCCACCATTTCTGCCCTAGGAACAATATGTGCCACTTCCTGGATAGTCCTCAAAGAGCTACTTATTTTATGCCATTATTAGGCTTGGGCATCTACTTTATTATACTACTACTATTATGTCAGTATACTATGGGAAGAGGTTTGGGGTCCCAGGCTACCTTGCTTGGTAACTGTATAGTACTTTCTAATCCTGGTTGGTTTGCTTCCAATACATGGAAACAGTATTATGCATTTGTAGTCTTAATTGTACACAGCAAACAAACAAACAAAGCCCAAGCTACTTAAGTTTATCCTACAGACACCAATTAGTGTTAAATTGACCAATCTATTTTATTCTGGTGTCTTTGTTCTTTGGTTCTGGTTTTAGTACAAAGGAATTCTTCCTTTGATGATTATACCTACTTATCTCTAAAATATTATTTGAACTTGAACCTATCTATGTAATATATTTTTACAATCATGATATTACTTCCAAGTTTTCTAAATAGTCTTTGTCTAATAATTTATGTTTCTGGACTTCTCTAGAATTCAAGGTCATTTCAGGTATTTATGCCCTTTTTGATATGTAAGGTGTTGGTGAAACAAAGCCACATATTATACTGGGTTGGGCTCCAAGTAATGGCAAATAATGAGGAAATGTGAGGTTTTACATTGAAAATCCTCGTTAGATTCTACAGGAGGGTGGATTCAGGGTGAGATTTTTCTATCAAATTCTAACTTCCTGGAGATTAGGGTTATTTCATCTTTAGTTACCTTTCTGGATGATGTGAGTTGTGAATAAGGACACTTTGTGTATATGGTAAATTTGGAGCACAGTGTAGATAATTTGTATTTGTATTATGAACATTTAACTTCATTGAGTTAGAAATCTATTTAATTAGGACAAGGCAAATTTTCAGTGTGACAGAAGGACCTAGTCCTCCTTAAGTAGAGCATAGACCATACCTACCATGTGTTATGAGGTCTAAGAATGGGAAAATAAATTGCAAAAGGAAAGAAAATAATGGTAAATAATGATGAGTATTTAAGCAAAAGTAGTAGAACAAAATGTAAGGTAGATTTATTTATTTAGGTGATATGGGAAGATAAAACAGTTCAAGGATAATACTGCCATTGTTAATAGTAAAGTTAACTTGGGCCTGAGGTGAGAGAAAGTTCATGCTCTAATACCATGAAATACTAATAGGCAGAATGTTCTGCTGTTACATGTGCTTCATCAGGCGCAAAAGTTAAAATGCCATTGCTTTCTTTGAACTTGCCTGTCATGTTTTATCTAGTGATGAATTACACAATATTACCTGCATAAACAGCATGTGAACTGTGGGGAACCTCTTTTCTCTAGTTATTTGGAAAGACGAACAACTCTTCATGCTCTAAAATAAATGATACTTCTTTAAATTCCAAGGTTTTAATTGTTGAATTGTAATCACAAGGTATAGATATATTTGTTTAATTCAGAAAGTCTGATGTTCAGGAGGAAATAAGAAAATGTGTAGCAGTGGCATACAAGAGTCAACACTGAGGGCTAAGTTTTTCATGACTGAGTTATCTTTGCACGTACAATTAAATACAATTCATCTATCATGTCTCATTTAAGGGAGATAGTTTAAAACAATTTATATGTTTATGAACTTATAGTTTACTTGGTATTCATCTGAACCCCTAATAAACTTGACTTTGAGGTAATTTTCAGTTGTATAATTTACCAGCAGCTTAATTTTTTTGTCTTTCAATCCATTTTAGTATTTGAATTTAAAATGAATTCAATTAAAGGGCAAATAAGCAATGATGAAAATAGAATAGATGTGAGAGCAAATTGTTGTCATTTGATAGAAAGGCAGGAGAACTGAAATGGCTGTCAGATCATGTAAATTCCGGTCCCAGGCTGACTGTCACTCACTGTGTGACCTTTATTTCCCTGGACTCCAAAAGCCTTTTATTTAAATTAAAACGTACAGATTAGAAAATTCCTGGGACATGAACTGGATAGTTGTTTAACAGATTCCCTTTTCCTATTGGACACGCAGCCTCCTTTGCATTTACAGGTGCCCATGTGACTGAATTATGGCCAGTGAAATCTGATATAAGTGATGTATATAATTTCCAGTCCTGGCCCATAAAAATTCCCACAGGCAAATGTCTCTTTATCTGTCTGCTGAATGGAGACAACTATAAGGCACTGTACAGGGCAGGTCACATGACAGAATAATCCTGGGACCCTGAATGACTGCATGGACCAGAACTACTTTTGCTGTCTCACATTTGGCAACTGTCTAAGTAAGAAATAAAACTTCTATTGTATTGAGCCACTGAAAATTTGAGGTTATTATTAAACAATAAACCTATCTTACTAATACAGTAGAGGTTTCCTTCTAGTTTTAAATTTTATGATTTGCGAAAAATCACTAAGAGTTAATACATGTGAAAACACTTTCAAAAGTAAAAACCTTTGTAAGTGTAAGTAAAATTTTTTTTATATTCAAGGTAGACACACAGAAGTATTCAAAATAATTGAAATTTAACACTTATTTCAATAAGGAAGTTCTTGTTTTACATAATTCCAATGTACATGATCTTTAATTACCATGGTTTAGTTAAATGATACCAGTTTCCCAACAACACAGCTCAAATTTCAGTTACTGTAGTATATTAGGTACATAAAATACAGATTTCACTGTTACCTCTTCAGTCCACAAATTACTACATAAATAATAGATGAATATTATGATAAAGTGACCAATCATGTCACTTCTTTCAAAGTCTGTTGGTGATTGGTCAGTGTGCATGTTATTTGATTCATGCAAAGTGTGAAGTTGTGTAGCCTCTTTGTAACCCATTGGTAAATCAAGGTGACATTTTACACACAAATAGATATTTGAAGGAGGAAATTGGCTAATCAAGATGAAAGTGGAGCAAAGAAACAGAAGGTGATAATGTTTGACATGAAATTCCAGTTGAACGTAAATGACATTATAGAAGTAAAAGCTGACTGTGGGAATGTTAACAGTGATCCACTGGAGAGACTCTAGATACGCAGCCAGAGGAACGTGGTAAAGGTAAACTTATCACCATAAATGAGGAAAGTGGTTGTAATGAAAAGATGTCCCAGAGAAAGTGACACTGTCTCAGAAAACAACATTATAGGAACATTTGGAAATATTTTATGACATTGAAAATACAAGATAAAAAGTTGGAGGTGGGGGGTGGGAACGGGAAGCCAAGCTGTACCTCCATTTTGAAAGTGAAGCCAACCCAGTTTTCTCATTTCCTTTTTGTTTTTTTGGAAAAAATTATCTAGGAATGCTTTTTGAGTTCTTTTCCAAATTCATATGGAATAAAAATCATATAGTCTCATGTTTTACAAAGTGCTTTGAGACATAATTTCATTTGCCTCTCATACTAATACTTTTAATTAGGTAGCCCAGGTATTATTATGCCCATTAAACAGATGATCATTGGGTAAACTGAGGCCCAGAGAAGTTAAGTGTCTTGCCCAGTGTCACAGAGTGGTAGAGCTGACTCTTTTTTTTTTAAAATATTATTTATTTATTTAGGCTGTGCTGGGTCTTAGTTGCGGCATGCAGACCTCTTAGTTGCGGCATGCGTGAGAGATCTAGTTCCCTGATCAGAGATCGAACCTGGGCCCCCTGCATTGGGAGCCCGGAGTCTTACCCTTTGGACCACTAAGGAAGTCCCTAGAGCTGACTCTTGAGTCCAGAACTTATAACTCTAAGACCAGTGTTCTTGTTCCTTCACCAATGACCATAAAATAAAACCTTGACCTGACTAATAACCTTTATGAACGAAGAACCTTGGCCATATTCATGGGAGCTGAGATGGTTCTAAAAGAGTGAACAGAACCAACAGGAGCATCTATTACACATGAACTTTTCTGTTGAGAGCACACCCTGGTTCTTGACTCATGGGAGAGTGGTGGGAGAGGCCACCGCTCCTGCCCTGTCCCTTCCCAGGAAGTCTGCCTCCTGAAAAAGAAAAAGAAAATACAAAGATAAAATGGTGGAAGCCAATCCAAACATAGGAATATGACAGTTTTCACGGCACAGAAAAGATGCTTGCTCTGTATTGTATTATATGACAAGAAGTAGAAGGAAGCACTGTTCATACTACTCTTGTTAGTACAGATCTTCCTTGACTTATGATGGTATTATAGCCTCATAATCCCATCATAAGTTGAAAATATTGTTAAGTCAAAAATGCATCTAATACACCTAACCTACTGAGCATCACAGTTTAGCCTAGCCTACCTTAAATGTGCTCAGAACATTTACATTAACCTACAATTGGGCGAAATCATCTAACACAAAGCCTATTTTATAATAAAGTGTTGAATATCTCATATAATTTATTGAATACAGCACTGAAAGTGAAAAACAGAATGGTTGTAAGTGTATCGATCGTTTACACTCATGATTGTGTGGCTGGGTGGGAGCTGTGGCTCTCTGCCACTGCCTGGTATCAGGAGGGAGTATCATACCACATTTTACTAGCCTGGGGAAAGATCAAAATTCAAAATACGGAGTACAGTTCCTACTGAATGTGTATTGCTTTTGTACCACTGTAAAGTTGAAAAATCGCGAGTCCAGTGATAAGTCGGGGGCCATGTGTATTTTATAAAGAAAACACCTCCTTGGGAGCTTCCCGGGGAACCTGAAATGGGCCCCTATAAACAGAGGGTAGGGAGAGACTGAAGAAGGAGGCAGACCACTCTAGATTGGTAGGTGGCAGGTTTAATAAGCAAGAGAACTTACATCTGAGGCTTGTCTTGGGTGGCTATAATACAAGTAGATCTCCACACCCATCTGCCAGAATCTTAATAGTATATATAGAGGCTTTAGTTAGGCTCAGTCATGTACACCATCTAGAAGGCCTCAACACCACCTTACTAACTCAAGGCTGTGACCTTGGGCAGCTTCCAGCATGGGGAAAGCAAGCGGAACGCACATTCCGTGGGCAAGGGAAGGGGTGAGGGAACTCCGAGATTGCCTGGATCCAGGTCACAGGTTATCTGGTGGTCATGTTCTTTTCATTACCTCTTCCAGAACGAATTTATAAATTATAATATGTTGAATAAATATCAGTTTCATTTTAAAAAATTCCCTATATATTTATAATGAACAGTCAGAGAGTTTTTAATATTTTAACAAATGTTTGTAAAGGTCACAAAATAATCGTTTTTTTCCAATTGATTTTTAGGATCACTTACCACAATTCATCTTGCACAATTGTTTTATATGAGTGGATCTTTTCTACAGTTCCATTCATCTAAACACCTAACACCAATACTAGCACTGTCTCGATTACTGTAGATTTATAGTAAGTATTGAAATCAGGTAGTTTGTCTGCAACTTTGTTGTTTTTCAAAAAATTTTTGGCTATACTACGTTCTTTGCATTTCCATATAATTTTTAGAGTCAACTTGTCAATTTCTACAAAAGCATCCTCCTGAGATTTTCATTGGCATATTGTAGAATCAGTAGCTTAATTTTGGAAAAATTCTTATCTTATAGCTTTGAGTCTTCTGGAACTTGAAGATGGTTCATCTCTTCATTTATTTAGGTCATATTTAATTTTCTTCAGCAATATCTGTAATTTTCATTTTATAGCTCTTGCATATGTTATGTTTCCTTTTTTATTACATTAGTTTATATAAAATGGTTTCAAACATTCACATACAATTTTTAAAAAAATTTTGTGCTTCACATTAGATTTTCCCCCAGTTTTATTGGGAAATAATCAACATACATCACTGTATAAGTTTAAGGTGTACAGCATGATGGTTTGATTTACATGTGTCATGAAATGATTACAATAGGTTTAATTAACATCCACTATCTCATATAGATACAATGAAAAGAAAAGAAAAACAATTTCCTCCTTGTGGTAAGAACTCAGGATCTACTCTCTTAAAAACTTCCCTATGTATCATATAGCAGTATTAACTATAATCATCATGTTGTACATTATATCCCTAGTACTTATTTATCTTGTAAGTACTTATAACTGGAAGTTTGTACCTTTTGACCACCTTCCTCCAACTCGCCCTCCATCCACTCCAGCCTCCGGTAACCATAAATCTAATCTATTTTTCTATGAGTTTGGTGTTTTGTTTTGTTTTGTTTTTAAGATTCCATATACGAGTCAGATCATGCAGCATTTGTATTTCTGACTTATTTCACTTAATGTCTTCAAGGTCTATCCATGTTGTTGCAAATGGTAGGATTTCCTCATTTTTTAATGGTTGAATAATATTCCATTATCTTTATATATATTACAACTTCTTTATTCATTCATCCATCAGTGGACACTTAGGTTGTTTACATGTCTTGGCTATTGTAAATAATGCTAAGATGAACATAGGGGTGCAGATATTTTTTTGAGTTAGTGTTTTCATTTCCTTTGGATATATTCCCAGAAGTGAAATTGCTGGATCATATGATAGTTCTGTTGTTAATTTTTGAGGAACCCCATACTGGTTTACACATTGGCTGTACCAATTTACAAGCCCACCAATACTGCACAAGGGTTTCCTTTTCTACACATCCATACCAGCACTAGTTATCACTTCACACACAAATTTTGAGTGGATCTATCTATGTATCATCTTCAGTTCTTAGGGTAAATACATAGGAATAGAATTTTAAGTCATATGGTAAGTATAAGTTCAAATTTGTGAGAAAGTGCCAAACTCAGTATTTTTGAGTTGTATCTTAGAAATTTTGATATGCATTTTTCATTTTAATTAAGTTCAAAATATTTTAAAATTTCCTTTGTAATTTTCTCTTTGAACCATGGGTCCTTTAGAAATATGTTGTTTCATTCCCTAGTGCATGGAGATTATTCAGATTTCTTTCTCTTACTGATCTGTAGTTATTTCCATTTTGATCAGAAATCATGTTCTATATAATGTCAGTATTTTTTTTATCTCAGTAAGTTTGTTGAGACTTGTTTTATGGCCAATATGTGGTCTTTTTCAATTAATATTACAGGGTATTTTTCAAGTCTCCTATATTTTTTGTCTGATTGTTTTGTCTATTTGTCACACCAGTTGCCAAGAGAGCAGCACTGAAATCTCCAACTGTAGTTGTGAGTTTATTTTTCATTTTTGTTCTGTCAGTTTTGATTCATGTATTTCAAGCTCTGTTTTTGGGTGTATATATATTTATATATTGCCACATATTTTACTTATGTTATAAATGTCAAAATACATTATTGTTTTTGCTATGAACAATGAATTATCTTTACAAGATTGAAAAATTTAAAACATTTTCTTTTATATTCATCCATAAATGCACCATTTCCATCTGGCATCACTTTTTTTCTGCCTGAAGATTTTCTTTTACATTTATTCTGTTCCAGGTTAGGGGTTAGTGGCATTGCAGCGAAACCGTTTATTTAGCTTTTGTTGGTTTCAAAAAGTTTCTATTTCATCTACATTTTGGAAGGATATTTTTGCTGAGTCTAGAATTTTAGATTAAGCTTCTTTCAATTTTTTCCAACAATTTAAAGATATTCTGTTGTCTTCTGGGTGGCATAGTTTCTAACGAGAATTTTACTGCCAATCTTATCTTTGTTCCCCTGTATGTATTGTGTCTTTTCTTTCTGTTGCTACTTTTATTCACTTTATGCCGGGTTTCCAGCAATTTAGTTATGTGCTCTGGTGTGGTTTTTGTTTATTATGCTTGGATTTTGTTTAATTTCTTGGATCTGTGTCTTTATGATTTCTATCAAATTGGGAAAATTTTGGCCATCATGTTGTCACATATTTTTTCTCCCCCTGCTCCTTCGGAGGCTCCAGTTATATACATTGTAGACTTTTGATATTATCCCACATTCCATTACCACAACTAACAGAATTAACTGTAATTCTCTAGTATCATCCTAACTAGAGATACCATATACCAAGTTCCACATGTTATATTTGGTTGTTATATTTCTTGAGTCTTTTTTATTCTGTAAAATCTTCCTCACCCTTTTTGTCTTTGATTTATTAAAGGTTTCAGATCATATATCATATAGACTAGTGCTTCTCAACTCTAATATTTGAGATATAAATTGTATAGAAGTCTTGTCAGATGAAGATTCTTTTTCAGCCCTGAGATTTTGCATTTTAAACAAACTGTCAGATGTTGTGTATTTTGATGGGCTGAGGACCACACTTTAAATAGCAAGGTTTTATAGGCCATCTAGACTTCCTGAATTAGAATCTGCATTTTATCAAGATCCCTAGTTGATTTATATGCACATTAAAGTTTGAGAAGCATGGCTATCAAGTGAGAAAGTAGGACCATATATGGTAAGGAAATGATCATTATTTTTACTTTTCTTAGTCCCTTAAGAGTAGAGTCTGATTCTTCATAATGAAGAATAATTTTTCCCTGTTGGCAGCAGGTTTGAGTATCTTTGCTTCCTTTAAATACAAATAGACTAATATGTATTACTATTATTAAATCATCATCAGATAATTAATAAGTACCTCACGGTTTACACAATTACCTTCTATTACTGATTATAATTCCCTTTCATCTGCCAGTGCTTATAGATTAATTTTAATTTCCTCAGAACATTAGAAGAGAGTATCAACTAATGATGAGGAATTTGATTGCATCTCTCTCTTCTCAACACTCATACAAGTTCTTGGCTTTTATTTTCTTATTCTCACTTTTCAGGATTTTTCATTATTTAGAAATAAAGAAAATACTTCATGGAATACAGTGGGGATATTTGTTGCAAAATAAAATAGTAATTTCATACATTACCATAAAAAGAGCTAGGCAAATCTTAAGAAACCTTGACATTAACAGCAAAGAGAGATTTTTAACTCTTGAAGATTTTTTAAAACAAGATAAAAATATAATTTTAAAGCAGGGCATATTTTAAAAATAACTAATCTAAATATACTTTACTTGCCTAAATTATGTTGTTTGATTTTCTTCATTATAGATATTCTTCTTTCCAGGAGAAAGCACTTTTAAGAACTAATTTTAGTTTCATTTTCACATACTATTAATTACATTTATATATGTCCATAAGCAGCACATACTGGTTTTTTCATGTGTGTGTTTAACTTTTTTTATATGGTATCTTACTTGTAGGCATCATTATGAGCCATGTCTTTTCTTCATTTAATATTTAAATGTTTCTGAGAAATAACCATGTTTTTATATGTGACTCTAGTTCATTTATTTTTCCTGCAGACTAGTGTACCATTATGAGTATATCACAACATACATGTATATATTTTCCTGTTGAAGAACATTTAATATGTTTCCAAATTTTGCTATTGTAAAGGATGCTGCAAGAAACAGGTATATTACTTCTTATAATATATTTGGGCATTTCCCTATTATAGATACCTAGAGTTGGAATTGTTGGATCTTATCTATGGCCAGTTTCAGTTTCATTAGATGATGCAACATTGCTCTTTGCTCCCTGAGGTGATTTTAACACTGTGACAACTAGCAGCATGTGAATTCTTATTTTTCTTTAGCCTAGCTTAAAATTGCTGTTTTTTTGTTTTGTTTTGTTTTGTTTTTGTTGAGGTTAAGAAAATAGTGTTGTCTGGCTATGGTGTCTTGAGACAAGAGACTCTGATAGATGATTAGTTTGTTCATGTTTATTGCTTAATTCCATTCTCCTGAATCAATTTGGTAGTCTATCTTTATAGGAAATTACATTTCAAATTTGTTGACAGTCTTTAATGTCCCTCAGGTTTGTTTCATTTTCCATTCTCAATATTGTTTAGTTTCAGCTTTCTCTCTTCTCTGTAAGTCTTGCTGGAGATATGTTGCTTTTGTTAATTAAAAATTGTTTTTTTGTGTGTTTTTTCCTCTTTTTTTCCTATATAATGTCTTTCATTGTCTTTTTAAAATTTCATCCTACCATCATGTTGTAGATTTACTTTCTTGTTCTTATTCTGGCATGTTGAATTGAACACAACTCACTTATTTTTAATCTCTTGTTTTAAAATGTATGGGTTTATGGCTGTAAATTAAACTCTAATATCACTTCAGCTGAATCCCATGGGTAGTGCTTGCATTGTTTGATTCTTAATATTTTGTAATTGTCATCAAACAGGTATATGTATATGTCCCACCCCCACACCCCCACACCCACCCCACCGGGGCTGTTTTTACTTGCTGACTTCTAATTAAATTCTGTGATCAGAGAATATAGTGCATGTAATTGAATTCTTTGACAGCTTTTGACTTTTCCTTTCTTACCATTTATGAGATCATTTTTGTAAATGTTCCTTGTATATGGAAAAAAAGCTCATTGTATGTCTTAGATCACACGTGCTAATTTTGCTTTATAAAACTTTATATAAAATTTGTCCTATCAATATCTGATATATATGGGTTAAAAATGTCCCCAACTGACTGAGGGCTTTTAAAATTCTCCTTGTATTTGAGTTCATTTTTGCTTTCTCTAGATATCAAGACTGAATGTTTTAGGTATATCTTAGGTATAACATAACCATTATCATTTTATCTTCTTGAATTGTTCCTTTTCTTATTATGTAAGGCCTAGGAATTTTTTTTTTAATCCCTGTTAATGTTTTCTTTTTTTGCCTTAAGTTCTGCTTTAGACTCATATTGATATTTACTCCATCCAGCTTCTTTTCATTTGTATTGTTTGCATATTATGTTTTATTTCTTTTGTGATCCTGCCTGTGAAGGTATTCAGGCTAACAGATCCAATCATTGAGCCAGTGTGCCCCTCAGTACATTCTTAGTTATAAGGCTTGTGCCTGTGATCTCTACCTACTAAGCGAGGCTACCTGCTAGAAGCAATCATTTTGCCAGTCTGGTCCCTGAATCAACTCTGAATGTTCCTGTTGGAATCTCTACTTTAAATCTCTTCTATTTGATATTACTCTTTCTTTTCTTTTTTTCTTAAAAATTTCTTTTTCTATATTCCTAGTAGAGTTTTAGAATTTCTTTTAAGGTTTTTTTCTCCTTCCTTCTCCAGCCCTACTGTTTATTTTAGGATGGTGGTTCACAGCCTTGACTGTGTATTGTATTCACCTGTGGAGTTTTAAAAACTTGAAGTCTGGGTCCCCTACCCTCCAAAGATTATGATTTAATTAGTTGGGGAGGGTAAGGCCTGGGCATCCGGACTTTCAAGTGTTCCACAGGTGATTCTAATGTGTAACCAGTATTGAGAACGACTATCTAGTTCTGGGTGCTCTCTCTAGACAAACCTCTCTTTTTGCTAAAGCCATTGCTGATTCTGGCTTGGCAAGGTGAAAGAGGAGAATAAAGAGTCTTTTGGTTTAGCTGTAGAATTTACGAAGTTCTTTACTTACTTCAGGGCCCCTTATCTTTATATATACTGTTTCTGAGGTTTGGATAGCTCTGAAATTGCTCTTACCTTTGTGTAGTTTTGTCCTGCATTCATTTGGCTGTGGATTGTCTTTGTTTTCCTTTCCCTGTCAATTTATCTTCCTGGAATCCCCTAAATATTTGATCTGTCAATATCACTATTGTTTTCTAGTACTATAATATATTAATATAATAATTATAAATTATTATATAAGGTATAGTACTATACTATGTAATATATATATATTACACATACATTCTATTGTTCAGGGGACTCTGAAAGAGAGGTTAGATGAATTTGCTCAGACTCTTTCTTGTTCTGATCTTTGCCTCTTCATTAAATTATCTCTTAAATCATTGTATGAACTAATTGAATCTTTTTTTAGTTCCTTATAAACCATGTTCTACCCCTCAGAAACTTGCCTCCTTTTTGAGATGACCCATAGATTAGTTATAATTTCCCTGGACTTTTTCCCTGGGATTTTGGACCAGAGTTGGCCCTGGGAAATTTGAAAAGATAGGGAAAAGATAATTTCCATGGCTCCTGCCGTCACACTCTTGCCACTTTGAGTTCTCTACTCAGAAAGCATAAGATAAATGATTTACATGAAAGGGGGAAGATCTTAAAAGGCTTAGTGTACCATTTTAAACAGCTAATTTAATGCTTTAGTTGAAAAGAGAAACCTTTAATCATGAAGTTTTAAACATTAGGTAAGAAGTCAATTAGGGAAGGTAAAATCATCCAAGTAAACTTATTCTTTAGGCAGGGTTAGGGGTCTCCTAAATGTGGGGGTGAAAATATACTTCTAAGGTAATAAATCTGTTTTACCTAAGAGTGTGACTAGGGCTAAGATGTTTTATTATATTTTATATTATATATATTTCTTGCTTGCTCTTCTATTTGTTTCCTGTTGTGTTAAAACCTTAATTTGCTGTTTATTGTGCTTGCAGAATATATCTAATCCTAGATCCCAGGGAATGTTTTTTTTTTTTTTTTTTTTTTTTTTTGCGTTACGCAGGCCTCTCACTGCTGTGGCCTCTCCCGTTGCGGAGCACAGGCTCCAGACGCGCAGGCCCAGCGGCCATGGCCCATGGGCCCAGCCGCTCCGCGGCATGCGGGATCCTCCCGGACCGGGGCACGAACCTGTGTCCCCTGCATCGGCAGGCGGACTCTCAACCACTGCGCCACCAGGGAAGCCCAGGGAATGTATTTTGATCACTGCGGGGAACCATATGATGACAGGTTTATGGATTAATATTGGGAAATAATATTTACTAGATGAAGTACATAAAACAGATGAATAGATTTTGCTCAATCTTCCTTATAATAGTCACCAAGAGACCAGTTGAAAAATATTAACACTGAAGTATTATTTTTTTGAGAAAATTTATAACAATTGAAAGCAGAACTTTAAGATGAAGTTGCCAGTGCAGTCTTAGAGCATCATCCCTAAGTATTGTCAGTAAGATTGAAATTTTTGATCTCCATCATTATTTTCTACATAGTACATTCACAGACTGAGCACAGGTAAATAATATTCTTCAATGAATTCAGTTCATAGTGCCGGTATCTTGAAAGGCACTTTACATCAGTGCTTCCTATTATATGTCAACAGGGGATTACTAGTCTCAGCTCTTCTGATTGTGTTCTGAAAACTCTGGTATTTATCTTAATCCTCTCTCTTTTCCCTTACCAAGATATCTTTTTCATATCTTTCAGGCAGTTTTGCCTCGGCATTTTCTTCGGGGATTACAGTTTCTTTTACATGTCCTGGGGTCTCCTCAAATACTTAGTAGGAAAGGAATTGGGGACTCCAACTTTGTTAATTTGTGTGTGTACACTAGTCCAATCTTGCAGCAGTTTTTTTATATTCCTAATAAACATATCAAGAGATTCAGCTTTCCTAATTGTGGTCACCTCTCAGATGATTGAATTCTACCAATCAACGGCTGGTAAATGACTTTACTAAGGAAAAAAAAAAATCACGTTTGCTTTCTTCTGGTAGGAGGGAGCCATAAAAACAATCCTACCATTGGAAAATTTTCTGAATAAAACATTAGGGGGAAAAAATCCTACTGATTATTAAAAGGAACAAAGTGAAATTCAATTTGACTGATTAAGACATAATTATCTTTTATAGCATGAGTCCCATGATAAATTTATTTACTTTTATCAATGATTAAAAGTTTAATTATAAAATAAATTTCTCTGTAAAATGACCTATTTTTAACCAATAACTTTATTGTGACAATTTAATAAGGGTACCTTAAATTATCTTATTTGTTTTATGATGGAAACCGGACACAATTTCCCCCTCACTTTGTTCAGGATACACTTAGGCTAGTCTCTCTCAATATCTTGTTTTTCTCTTCTCTCCCCTTGTTCTTACTCTGTGGTATTGATCCTTCTCAGGAACTTAAAGTTCTTAGGTTTTCTGTTCTTTTGTTTTCTCTTTAAAGCTCTATCTCAAGAAAGTACCTCATTGATTTATTCAAATTAACACATTTTATTAAACTATAAATTTGCATTTTTAACACAGGACAAAATCTAATTTTGCTTGCACCCATAAATGAAATTCAAATTAGTCATAATTTAGAGTGGGTAAATTTGGAAAAAATTTAAGCTTACATTGTGATTGAAAATCATCCAACAAATGACTGCTTCTAACAGCTTGTGCTGCATTGTCTGTTGTCAACTCAGCACAATCATCATTTCTTCTGAGGTTGGGAACTACATTTTCAAGAATGCTCTGTGTTCCCAACCTCCTTGGAAGCTTCCTGGGTGTAATCTGAGACCAGTCCCCATACTCCGAGGGCAAGGAGGGAACAAAGAAAAAGGCAGACTACCCTAGTGTAAGGTCGGATCTTAACAAACGGCACCGCGAAACAGAGGAAAGCTTCAAGTGAGCTTTATTAGGGAGCGCTCCCGGGCGAGGTTCACTGGTCCGAGAGAAAGGGGCCAGAGAAGTCGCACCCGGGCGAGGGTTGGGCAAGATTTTATAGGGGAAGAAGGGAAAGGGGTGTGGTGAATCCGGGAGGGCGCAAGGTATTCCTTATTTGGTGGTCTTTTCGGGTATCCTGGTGGACCGTTAGTCCCGCCCCTCGAAAGGCGGGAAGGCTGGGCTGGGTTCAGAGTCCCCAGGTCAGTTCCTGGAACTGGGTGGTCCGGAATGTCTCCAGGGCAGTTTCTGGAACTGGGTGGTCCGGAGAATTTCGGTCTGATGCAACCTGTGAATCTGATTGTGTTCCTCTGCCTCGGGCCAGTTGGCCTTACACCTAGATCGGTAGGTGGTAGGTTTAATAAGTAAGGAAACTTACTTAACAAGACTTGTCTTGGGTGGCCACAAGATGAGAACAGGCATACCTCAGAGATATTGTGGGTTTAGTTCCAGACCACTGCAATAAAGTGAACATCGCAAAAAAGCAAGTCACATGAATTTTTTGGTTTCCCAGTGCATTTTAAATTATGTTATTGTAGTCTATTAAGTGTGCAATAGCATTATGTCTAAAAACAAAAGTACATACCTTAATTTAAAAATAGTGCTAAAAGATACTGTCATCTGAGACTTCAGTAAGTCATAATAATATTAAAGATCATTAAAGATCATTGATCGCAGATCACTATAAAAAATATAATGTTACCGAGTCTAAGCTCGTATGCCGCACGACAGGCCAATAATTGAGAGACAAGTTGTTGGGGCGAAGAATAACGACTTTATTGGGAAAGCCAGCTAACCGAGAAGACGGTGGGCTGTACCCCCAAAGAACCATCTTGCCTGAGTTAGAATTCAGGCTTCTTTTATACTAAAAGGGGAGGGAGTAAAATCAGCACTTCCTGGTTCCCATCAGCCTCTGGAGGGGATGTGTTAATTTCTTCCTCTCTGCAGTCATTCACAGGTGGACCTGGTCAGGATGTTTCCTGTGAGCTCAACAAAGGTATTTTAGCTTAATGCTTATTGCCTGGGAAGCAGGGTTCCCAGAGATGGGCCATTATGTACAATTTAAGCTTACAGGCAATGTCCCTTTAGTGATTAACTTGTGACAGTATAGGAAAGGTTCTTCTCTATTACAGTTCCCCACTGTCAATGTCCTTTCCAGGATCTTCTTGTAAGGCCAACTGGCCCGAGGCTGGGGAACACAATCAGATTCACAGGTTGCATCAGACCGAAATTCTCCAGACCACCCAGTTCCAGAAACTGCCCTGGAGACATTCCGGACCACCCAGTTCCAGGAACTGACCTGGGGACTTTGAACCCAGCCCAGCCTTCCCGCCTTTCGAGGGGCGGGACCAACCGTCCCCCAGGATACCCGAAAAGACCACCAAATAAGGAATACCCTGCGCCCTCCCGGATTCACCACACCCCTTTCCCTTCTTCCCCTATAAAATCTTGCCCAACCCTCGCCCGGGTGCGACTTCTCTGGCCCCTTTCTCTCGGACCAGTGAACCTCGCCCGGGAGCGCTCCCTAATAAAGCTCACTTGAAGCTTTCCTCTGTTTCGTGGTGCCGTCTCTTAAGATCCGACCCTACACTTCTGGGAAGAGGAATGAAGACCATTCTGTTGAATGGAGGTGATGAATATTCCTTAGAATCTTTAGTCAGTCATTTTTTAGCCACAACTATTTGAACCAGATGCAACCTCTTAGCACTGTGTTGTCTAATTCATAATTGGACTTGGGGTTTTGGTTCCAGTTCCCAGTACATATACTAAATTCCTGTGCTATTTATTTGGACAAAATTAAACAAATTGGTTGCCCCTTCTCTGCTACGATGGAATTCCCATCTACCTCAGTTGGATAGGAAGACCTGTTGGAGGCAAACTCATGAATAGCATAGAGCCCAAAGTTTTAATATAGTTGGCAACTGCTAGGTCTTTTAGCATTTATAGATTCTCCTATCTGGGCAGACACCTGGAATGGCCTACCATACAGTATTTTAAAGGGGTTAATTTAAGCCTGCTTTTGGGAGCCACTGATCCGTAACAGGGCAACCGGCAAGGCCTTATCCCAAGTTAAATGTCTCTTGACATATTTTAGCGACTTTCCTTTTTAATGTATGATTCATTTTCTTGTTTTTTTCTGTTGATGGTGGTCTCCAGGATGAATGTTGTTTTAATGCCTTAATCCAAATAAGGAGATAATTTCCCTAAGGAGGGCTTTAACCACTTTAGAGATTTTCTGTCTGTGGGATATGCTTCCACCCATCCTGGAAAAGTGTCCACACACACTAGCAGGTTATCTGAAATTTCCTGCAATTCAAGGCATTTAAGTAAAGTCTGATTTTCAGTCCTCAATGGGGCAGGTTTCTCTGTGTTGAGTCCCCATCTGGGGATGCCTGACAGCAGTCTTTGGGTTATTTTTAAGACCTTGGGGGGAAGAGCTCTGTCTCCTTCTCTGGGATTTTCATGAGCCCTCTGTAGACTTAAAGCATTCTGGTGGGACTCTGATGTCAAGCTATTCTGGTGAAAAACTTCAGGGTGAGGTCCGTCAGAAACTTATTCAGCTCATTCCCCACTGTCAGTTTTACCCACGGCCCCTGTGGGGAATTAGGTGCCTCAAGTCCGAGGGAGCCCCTGGGCCTCTTCATTCAGTGTGTTCCTCTCTTTCTACCATATGGCAGGCTCTCATCTTTTATCATTCTTCTGTTTTAGCCTAGGGCAATCTTTTCCAATGTTCCTCCTCCTTACCGTGAGCACATTGTTCCTTCCCCAATGGGGGCTTACCTCTCTTCGAGTTAGTAAGATGTTGATGGTCCAAGGAGAGATTATCAGTATGAATTTTAATTAGCGATGACATACGTCAGACCAGAGCGGAAACATAGTTTGGAATGGCTGGTTAAACCATGAACACTGGGCATTTAAGGCACAGCATTTTCACTGTGTTTTGCTGTAAGACACCGTAATATATACATTTGCACGTAGCATGTAGGTCGATGATTATGATTTTAATGAATTAGTTATATGTACCTCAGTCATTTAATGTTTCATTGATAATGGTTATTCAAAGTATTTTTGTTGATAGGTAGAAGTTTTGAATTCACAAAGGACATTTTATTCATAATAAGTTGAAGGTATCATAATGCAAGTGAAGCCTATGGGATATAAAATTGATTTTTATTCTTCATTCATACTATAAAATTGAATATGAACCATGTAATGAAAAAAAGGGCTTGGGATGGATTTATTTAAATACCAGGAATGTTATTATTCTAACAAGAGAGGATCCATTCAACTTCTGTGTTACAAAAACCTACTGAGTTCAGGGCTTTAGAGATCTTTTCTTGCATAATGTACAAAGATGAATTCAAACATTACTATGTGAACAGTTTTAAGGAGGAAATGATATTTAGGAAGGCCTTGAAGCATGAGTAGGAGTTATACAAGAGGCCATGGGAAAAGGGAATCCCAGGCAGAAAAAGTGAAATGAGGAAGGAAGTGGAAATTCAGTGTATCTGCATGAGGCTGAGATGAATTCAGTTTGAACATCTGTGGGTGTGATAAAGATGATAAATTTGGGAAAATATTATGAGCAGACTTGAATTTCTGGCTCTCAAGTTTGGATGGAGATAGTGGACAACGATAAAATTCATTTGAGTTGGGTGAAAAAATAAAGGGGTCCAAGCTTTAGAAAATATAACCTGACAGTGGTGTGTCAAATGCACTGGTATCTAGAGAGGAAGGAGATGGGTAATTGGTTCTCTTGTAGTTGTAGCCTATGTGTGTGGTTAGGGTACAATGGCATTGCTGCATTCCGTGTGGTAGGAATGGCTGCCCTTTGCTCAGACCTGAGCCTCCCATTTCCTGTGTGAATCCTATGTGAGCTCAGCTATGTGTCACATTTTTTCTATGGGGCCCTTCATAGACAAATGGAAGTTTCTCTTTGCGTGTTTTTAACTTCTTGTTGATGGCAAAGCAACACTGCCTTCATTGTTTTTTAGCCATTTATTGTCGAAGCCAGGAAGTTTACCTTTCTCATTTTGCATTTTCGACTAGTGCATGAAAATTGTTAATTTTCTGGGAATCTTGGTTTTTCTGTTTCTCTAAAACAAGAGTTTTAGAGCCAGGCAGAATTGTGTTTGATTTTCTTTTCTCCTCCTTATTAGGAAAGTAGGAATTTTTGAGCCTCCAGTTCCTGACTGTGAGATGGGTGAAATAATACATAACTCAAGGTTTTTGAGAATTGTCAATGAGATTAGTTATGTAAAAAACATAGCTTATTGGCTTGTTCATATGGGTGATCAATGAATAATGCTAGCTTTCCTTCTCATCTTAATTGACTGTTTGTAGAATGGGCATTATTGATGATTTCTTTTCTTTTTTTAAAAAAAAACATTCCTTCCTCTTTCCTCTTCTGCAGTTCCTACTTATCTGGGGGTCTTCTCACATGCCTCTTCGGCTTCAGCATACTCTGCTTTTTCATTAGCTTTTCCCTTTTTAATATATGACATTTCCTGGAGTCTCATTCTCTGCCCTCTTCTCTCTATACTATAACTAGGTGATCTCCCTAGTGCCCACAATTTCAACTACTTTGTGAAAAATGATGTTTTCAGGTTTTAATGTTTAGTAGAATCTGTCCTCTTTGGTTTCATATCCATTTTTCCTACAACAGGCTAAATGTACACTCCTAGATGTTACACAAATATTTGAAACTTAACAAGTCTAAAACGTATATTATCTTCTTCGCTTTCTTGTGTATTTCCTCTTAAATTCCCAGTAAATGGTGTCACTGTTAACTGACGTTTGTAAGCCAGTATCCTAGGAGTTTTTCTAGATACCACCCTCTGCCTTACCTTCTGCTACTGATCTATTGTCATCTCCTAAATTCTTTTCAGTATGCCTCTCTTCTTTATGAAAAGGCTGTATTTCAGGTCCTCTCTGCAGAGATTATTATAATATCCTTCTGACACGTTCACCTGCATCCTATCTTTTTCCTCTGCAGATTCTCCCAGAGTCATCTTTCTAAATGCATATATGATCTCCATATCCATCAGGGTAAAAGTCAAACTTCTTATCTTGACATACAAGGCCAGCAGTTGTCAGACCTTTCCTATTTCTTTGGCTTCATCTATCTCACTAAACTGTTACACATCTCAGGGTACAATGTTAAAAACTTCTTTGCAGAAATTGTTTTCCCTATTTACCATGTGATTCCCTATCTTGTTTTCAAGTGTCTACATATCCTTTAAACACTCAGCTCAAAACTCAACTCATTTAATATTCAGAAATTCGTATTAAGCATCAACTATGTGCCAGGCACTGTGCTACTCAATTCTTTGTGAATAATTCCTTGACTCCCAGGCACTTCTCATTCTGCCCTGTGCACATCTCTATTATCAAATTGAATTGTCAAGAACTGCATATTTATCTGCCTCTTTCACTGAGCCATGTGCTTCCAGAAGGCAGGGAATTTATCTAATTCATTTAAGTATCATTAGCTCTTGACACAGTCATAGATAATCATTAAATGTTGAACAAATGAATGAATGGTTACTTTAAGCAAAATGTTAATAACAGTTCTTAGGGAGATTTGGAAAAACATAATTTTCCTTGAGCTTAGTAGAACACAAATACTGTTTCCTGAAATTCTAACCTACTGGGCTAGAAAATGAGTATTTTAAAATAAATGGAACACCTCAGCATTCTAGTTAATTGGCGTGAGTAATTTCTTACAGAAGGTTGAATATAAAACAGCTATCTACATTGCCTCTCTTTTGTATTTATCATATATGTTTTGATAGAAATTAGCAATAAACCAAAGAGATGTTTACTCACAGATACCATTGCTTTTCATTTGGATGTGGATATTGAACACTAAGAAGGCAGGCAGAGTTTACAGGGAGTAATTGATGTTGATGTTTTGTGCTATCATGTGGATATTATTAAAAAAAAAAAGAGGCACTAAACTATCATTACATGCCCAATAGTTACAAGCAAGGGCCATGCGGATCAGTGATTCTTTAATGAAATGCTGTGTAGCACATACTGTCATTACCTTGTTCTTACAAATAAGAAACAAGAATGAACTATTCTATTGAATTCTTGGGCAAGGAGGGCTGTTTGGATTGTATAACCCCAACTCCTCTTTTTATAAATGAGGGAATCGAGGGCTAAAGTTGTTACAGTATCAACTTGAAGTGACAAGGATAACTAGTGTTAGAGGTAGGATAGAAATCAGACATCCTAACTAAAATTTCTTTCAATTGTTTTAAGTTCTGACAGAAGCTCATACTCTGTCCACCATGTGGGCCTAAGATTGGTATCGTATTCCTTTTAAACAGTCACATTAATCAGTCTTTACTTATATGCATGTATTTATTGCTCATATGGTTAATATTTATGTGTCAAGTAGCTCATATTTGGTGTTAATTTTATATCATGAACCAAGATTTCACAGATTTTATTTTCCCTTTGTTAGCTCTTGAAAAAAAGTCAAGATTATGTCAGCTTTTCCTTCATCTCTTCACGGATAAATGTGATTTGCAGTGTCTAATGTAGTTACTCACCTCAGGGCCTATGGAAGATCAAGTCTAGGTTCCACGTTTTATATTTCCATTGGATTTCCTGTATGTCCTGGGAAAGTTGTTAGGAGGAGTTTGTAACAGATGGCCAGGTCCTCAGGAGCTCTGGGTTAGAACTTGCCAGGAAAAGAATGTGATATGAAGGCTGTCTGATGGTCTGGGAGTGGACAAAGAGCAGGAGAGAGAAAGGGAAGGAAGCAGTAGAACAGAGGAACTTAAGAAAAAAAAAAGGAAGTAAGGAAAGAACCAAGAATGGAAGGGCAGGAAAGTTTATTGAATTCCTGCCTGTTAGCTTAAGATACTGTGCTAGAAAATTTCACGCAGTTAATCCTCACAGCTTCAAAACATACAGGTGAGGAAATACGACCAAGTCACCTACTTAGTAAGTGTCAGGACTGGAATTCAAACCCTGATTTAGAACCTTTCCTGCTGCAGGAGGAAAAGCTCATTAAATGCTTCTCAGAATGCAAATTCATGGCTGGTAAGGACTGCCTTGAAAATTCAATCCTCACTAGGTTGATTCAAATGGCCTGGTAGTGCCTGCTTTTAGGAACTTCAGTGGGTTCCTTAGCAGAGGGCCCTGAAAAAATGAGGCCAGTTGATAAGTCCTGAATGGTCTGATTACTGAATATTATCTGAAAGATGGAAGGGAATTCTTTCATTAACAGGAACAAAAGAGTGAGAAAGCTGAAATAGTAGAAATTACAATAACGCAGGACCTCCCAGGAATGAGGGAGTAATGGTTTTCCCTCTTTGGCTGCAGAAATCACTCCTGTAAACAGAGTGGAAACCAGTCCCCAAATGTGGAGGGGTGTGTGTGTGTGTGTGTGTGTGTGTGTGTGTGTGTGTGTGTGTGTGTGTGTGTGTGTGGTGGCGGCGGCGGCTATGGTAGCAGTCCCATTCATAAAACTGGACTGGGATTTGGAGCCCTATATAATTAAGATTGTAATTACACTTTAGCTCTTTATTGTCCGCAAATATGGTCTAACTTGGGAACAAGGTTACTAGCAGGTTAAATTGTATTGCACACATTTAAGCACATCCAAATGCCCAACCTCTGCATTAAAATATTTAAAAAATCTCAGCTTGAAGTTGATTTAAAAAGACTAATGTATGTATTATTTTCATAAGAATGGAACAGTTTCAGTACATATAAAGAACTAAAAATGAAAAATTACAAAGAAGAAAGTAAAAAAATCAGCCAAAGTCTTTGTGAGAGAATAATCACTTTAAATATTTGCTGAATAACATTTAAGATATCTCTTTGTGTACATACAGGTAGAAAGATAGATAGCTAGGTAAAAATAATTTTGGAGCAGATGGGATAATAATTTATATGCAATTTTTTTCCTTTAATCATTTTTACTTTTTTTAACATCTTTATTGGAGTATAATTGCTTTACAATGGTGTGCTTCTGCTTTATAACAAAGTGTATCAGCTATACATATACATATATCCCTATATCTCTTCCCTCTTGCGTCTCCCTCCCACCCTCCCTATCCCATCCCTCTAGGTGGTCACAAAGCACCGAGCTGGTCTCCCTGTGCTTTGCAGCTGCTTCCCACTAGCTATCTATTTTACACTTGGTAGTATATATATGTCCATGCCTCTCTCTCACTTCGTCCCAGCTTACCCTTCCTCCTCCCCATGTTCTCATGTCTTTATATGCAATTTTAAATTAAAATGTGACATTTAACATGCATTTAATAAAAACCTGAAACTGAAGTAATTTTTAAACTTTACACTAAATACTTGGTTTTAATCACAGAACTATATTAGGCCTTGGAGTATCTCTCTAGAATTAAAAAAGATACTAAAAAAATTTAAGAAATTGGGTCATTGCATTTTGTCAATGATATTTTTTCAGCATTAGAGACTAGCTACAGATTTGCAACTATGAATAGACATTAGCATACGTAAACGTTTTTCCTTCTCTTGATTCCCCTTGTACCTGGTTCTTTCAGACATTTCTGAGTTTACTTTTGCCCCATTTTTCTTAAAAACTTTAAATTTCTGCTGTCTATTTATATTTTATGTATTTTTGCAAGTCACCCTTAATACACAACAGGAACAAGTCGAAATATAAATAAATCACAGATAAACATAAAATGTTAGAAGTTATTATAATTCAAAATGTCGATAATCCTCAATCATGATTTACCAGTAATTTTTCTGTGTTCAGTAGTATGTGTAAAGGTTACCTCTAAATTATATATTAATTACTAAAGGCACAATTTAGAACAATGCAGAAGTATCTCTTTTTAAATCAATATTCACCTATTCAACTAAGTCTCTTCTAAATTGTGTCTTCAATTTACCATTTATAAGCAATAGGAAAAAATTGCTTTGCTTTGCTTTGGTATTGAAATTTTGTGTTCTAGTATAGTGAGGCCATGAGGTGAGTGCCTCCTGGCTTACTGTTTTTTAAATTATAGGTTGTTAAGTAAGACCTACCAGAATCGGGTCCTAAATGTGAGTTATTTTTCACATATCAAAATCTAGGTTGTAACACTGGCTTGCTTATTAAGATTAATTAACTAGAGGTAATATTTGCACATTGGCTCGTTAACAGAAGAAAAATTGGCCCACTCTAATCACTCACAGAATTTTAGTAGAAAAGTTAATGATGAATGTAAGCAAACCTCATGTAAATACAACCCTTTTACTGTTTAGGAAAAAAAGAAAACATATTTTTTTTTTCCCCCTCCATGGAAGGGATAATTACCCAGTGTGTAGTTCTCCTGCAGCTCTTTTCTCTTCTTCATATGACCTCTCTTTCCTAGTGTTAGAAATCACAAACTTAACCATTTCTGATCTTGTATAGTTGAGCAGTATTGGATGTTAAAACAATAGTGAAGTTAGGCACAATGGCTCTGTCATAAGTAGACTTGAACACGGACAAGTTTCTTAGTCCTATGAGCCTCAGTTTCAGCTGAAAAAATGATGGGGGTGAACTAGTAGGTCTTTAAGTGCCTTCTTTCTGTAAAATTTTTCTTCCTAAATAAGCTGTGTTGAAAATATAAGAATGCCTTTTTGGGTATTGCTTGTGTCAAGCAGCATTGCAACAATTTCAAAAATGTACTTGCAGCAAAAATATATCGACTTGCTCTAATTTAAGCTTTAAGTGATTTTGTGAAATAAAACAATTGTAATTGAGTGTCCAGTCTCAACAAAGAGGGCCGTCACTGATCATGTTTCTGTGATCAGCAACACATTGTATCTCTAAAGCCCTGTAGCACTTCAGTCTGTTGGATTGATGGTTAATCTTTTCCAATTTCCACTGTGGTGGCCATCTTTGAATATTTGGAGAAGGTAAAAGACTAATTGTATATGAGCCAATGTAGTCATCTCGTAAAACAGTAACTATCTGCCTGCCCACTCTATGGTCAGTACAAATCCTAGGACTTTCAGCCAGGGTACACAACCAATGAGGTCAAGTATCTTCGACTAACTTTTAGTAGAATGTGTTTTGTTGTTGCTAACAAAGTTAGCAATGATAACGCATTTGTCAAGTTTTGATAATGGTTACTAATTAAGTACCATATATCCTGTATGAAATTTCTTTATAGATCTGTCAGTAGGTTAAATGTAAGTTTTACAGTGTTGAGTTTTCATATATATTCTGTGTCTTCATAAATATTTCAGTGAGAATATTGTGTTACAGTTTTCTAGTCAGATGTTTTATATGTAGAAAACCATGTTAGGGTTTTTTAGTTAGATGCTATCTTAATCAGAAAATAGTTCCATGAGTCCTACTTTCTCTCACTAGGTAGAAAATGTCAGGCTAGATCATCTTTAGGGCCCCTTAACTCCAAACTACTGTATTTCTTTAACTTACGCTCAGAAAGTTTCTCAGTTAAGGGTAATGCCACTCATTCTGAGTCTGTCCAAACTGCTAGATACACATGCTACATGCTAGCAACTACTTCAAGATTACTTTAGAGATGTTAGTAGATTGATACAAACAAGTAGATATAAGCATTTGAAATGATTGAAAGTTGCATGTAGTTAAGTCATCATTAGAAAAATAGATTTTAAAAGTTCTCTTCGTCATCTGAGTTTAGCAGGCACAGTTATTGTGTCTAGCCTGGAATTTGAATCCTTTAATTCACTGCTTATCATAGGACTGGGCCCAACAGGAGTCATGTGTTTGTTTCTTCACTGAAAAGCTGTGACAGGTTCTCCTAGCAATCTTAGTACAAAGTGATTTCAAAATAATGTTAGTCTGGAAACTGTTGTTCTTCCCTGCCTGGTGAGTGAGGAAAGTTGGGCATGTTGCTTCCTGCTGTTGCATTGCTTCCAAAGAACATTGTAATTGTAAAGAAGAGAAGGACTAATGACAATGGTGAAATCTGCATCTCATTTTAGGGATTACTTTTTAAAAACCAATCTTTGTTTCAGAAGCTTAATTTTTTTTTTCTTCAGATTCTACCTTTTTGTTGATGGAGCGGTAATATGTGGCATAGTCAAAGAGCATAAGCAGCTTTGAGTTCACCATAAAACTCTTATCTACCTATTAGTTTTTTTTTCTTTTAAAAATTATTAAAACACTCCAGGACTCATTTTTTCCCTTTGTAAAACTTCGTAGTATATGTAATATTTTTAGAAAATGGCATAGAGCTTATGAGGAAGTGTTCTTAGATTAGACTGGCTGATTTTGAATTTTGGCTCCAACCCTTAAGAACTGTGTGATTTTGCTTGGTCTACTTAGTCTAAGACTCAGTTATTTCAATGGTAAAAATGGGGAAAATAGTACTAACGGGCTTGTTCTGATCACTAAATCAGATAATCCATTGTAAAACATTTAGTACATTACCTGGCACAAATACATGCTTATTACCTGTTGGATGTTATTATTAACTCTTAGTAAATACAATGCAGACCCTTGTAGAAAGCACTCAAACTATTATTACTGAGCATGTAGGAGACTCAGTAGGTGTGCTATTAAGCAGTAATTATAGTTAGTCTCTTCTCTCTGTGTATCTATTATGTAATGACTTCTGAGAAGATATTGCTGATAGGACATCTATTCAGGCATTAAATTATGGTGGAGATTACTCATGTTTAGCCTGTTCTGCTTTTCCACATCCCTGGATTCTACATAATTTTTCTCAAATTGAATTGTCCTTTTTATTTCTAACTGCACACCAGGTTGTTGTCTAATGCCAGCATTTCTTAACTGAGAAACATCCAATTAGTTCTTATTCTGACGAACGAACATCTTTAATATTCTATCGTGGGTCTTTTATCTGGGATATTTAACAAGTTCTATGTTTTTTCTAATTGCAAAGGCTATAATGATACTGATTTCATTATCAGTATAGATTTGCGAGCAGCTATAATATAGTAAATAGGGCATTTCCCTGCTTTTTCTAAAAATGAATGCAGTTTAAGGGAAACCTTTTCTCTGAGTGATGGGTGATTTCAGTTATTTAAAGCAAATGTTTTTCCATGGAGTATACACAGCAGTAACTAGTAATATAGGTAAATAACACATAATTTTGCTTACATATTTCATAGCCTAATAGAATTTTTTAAAAGGAAAATGGTGTAATCTGTTTTGGAAGGAATATTTGTCAGAACAGTTCCTCTTATTGTCATATTAATGAGGTAATTAACATTTTTTTTTTTAGCTAAGGAAAGATGATTAAATTTTGCACAGTGTGCATATATGTATTGGGTTGGCCAAAAAGATCGTTTGGGTGTTTCCATAACATCTTCCATAAGATCTTACAGAAACATCCGAACGAACATTTTGGCCATTATATATATATTATATTATAAAACATGAGGATTTTGACTTTTAAAATGTACCATTATCCATTTTCTCAATTCTCACTCTTAATCACAGAATGTTGTAC
Organism: Stenella coeruleoalba; assembly: GCF_951394435.1. NCBI lineage: Eukaryota > Metazoa > Chordata > Mammalia > Artiodactyla > Delphinidae > Stenella > Stenella coeruleoalba. The sequence continues at coordinate 80,923,472 of NC_137151.1, read as the reverse complement.
GTACTGTCATTGTACTTAGGTACTTCACTAGAGACCTTTTCAGGGTGGTTTAGCTCCTGAACCGCAGTTGATTCTTCTCCCAGCCACTGGGAACAGGTACTCAGAACCTTCAAAGGGAGCTGGGAGGAGAACACCCAGACAGGCTCAGATCTTTAACTTCCATACTTGTGACTGTGGATATCACCACCTGTAGTACTGAGATCCATCAAAATGTACTTGCCCTTCATACTGACTTTGTGGAGGGAAGACTAAGGAAGGGAAGAGGCAAAGGGGAGGGTCTTAAGATCCTTTTTGAGATCAATAAGCCTCTGACATCTTTTTATGTATTCTTTTTGTTTTGTAACTCTAGAGATTTCCCATCCAAATGCTCTTTTAAAAGTCTGATGGTATACTTTATATCATACATTTATCATTATGGCTTTGACATATAAAAGTGACCTTTTAGAGACCTTATTATTAAAGATAAATCATTTTATGAAAAAAGGGAAAATAGAGAAATCATTTATCCTCTTTTGAGTACTATAGATTTGTTTACTATGTACTCATTTTTTGGTATTACAAAAAGAGAAGATCCTGAGACTTCCCTGGTGGTGCAGTGGTTAAAAATCCGCCTGCCAATGCAGTGGACACGGGTTCGAGCCCTGGTCCAGGAAGATCCCACATGCCATGGAGCAACTAAACCCGTGCGCTACAACTACTGAGCCTGTGCTCTAGAGCCCGTGAGCCACAACTACTGAGCCTGCGAGCCACAACTACTGAAGCCCGTGTGCCTAGAGCCCATGCTCCACAACAAGAGAAGCCACCACAATGATAAGCCCATGCACTGCAACAAAGAGTAGCCCCCGCTCGCCGCAACTAGAGAATGCCCGTGCACAGCAATGAAGACCCAGTGCAGCCAAAAATACATAAATAAATTTAGTAATTAAAAAAGCATTAAAAAAATGAGAAGATCCTGCATTGTTCATGTTAATCTCTACTGGTTTATCTTGTACCCTATATTGTAGAATAAGATTTATCCTCTGTTTTAGATACATACAGTGATATTTCTTTGGTCTTGGAATGTATTGCTATTTCCCAGGGCAATAAATCAAGGAGGCTGACTGAAAGCTCTAAAATAACTAAATAACTAAGTTGTTGAGCCACTAACAGGCGTATGCAATTCATCACATAAATGATACATGCCATGATAGGTAAGAGTTTGTGAATGATATGCTATTGCCCTCTTTTTGTTTATTTATTTTTAGTTTTATCAGAGTAGGTCACTGGGGCAGAGAATATGAAGAGGAGGATATAGAGAGGAGAGAAAAAGGAAGGAAAGCTTTATATTTTATTGATTTCAGAGGATAAAAGTTTGTTATTCATAGGGCTGGAAGGGGATATTCAGGCATTTTCTCTTTATATTTTAGCACCATGACTATGCTAAGGATGTTGTTTTAACCAAGGATCAAGAAGAAAACTTTTTTTTTAAGAATAATACTTTATTTTTTTGATGTGGATCATTTTTAAAATCTTTATTGAGTTTGTTACAATATTGCTGCTGTTTTCCTTTTTTTGGTATTTTGGTTGCAAGTGAGAAAGCATAGATATAAACTACATGATTAATTATTCACACTGACTAGTGCAGAGTCAGTGGAAAAAGCAAAAGGTCATCTGTGTCTAGAAATTCAATTTTTAATATTCTCCTTCATGACATTATTCAAAACATAATATTTCTCTTATTTTAAGATATATATTCATGCAAGTATAAAAATTCTATTCCATATTATATCCATGTTGTTTTTTAAATTTTTTTTTTAAATTAAATTATTTAGTTATTTTTGGCTGCATTGGGTGTTGCTGCACGTGGGCTTTCTTTAATTGCATTGAGGGGGAGCTACTCTTCGTTGCAGTGCATGGGCTTCTCATTGCGGTGGCTTCTCTTGTTGCAGAGCATGGGCTCTAGGTGTACGGGCTTCAGTAGTTGTGGCACACAGGCTCAGTAGTTGTGGCTCATGGGCTCTAGAGCACAGGCTCAGTAGTTGTGGCGCATGGACTTAGTTGCTCCATGGCATGTGGGATCTTCCTGGACCAGGGCTCGAGCCCATGTCCTCTGCATTGGCAGGTGAATTCTTAACCACTGCCCCGCCAGGGAAGCCCCTCCATGTTGTTTTAATATGAATATAATGTTTAAAATGACTTGCTTTCAAAGAAAAGGAATACATCACTAGAATGAGACATATCTATTTTATTTCATATATTTCTTTGGATAGTACTGGATATATTTATCCTCGTTTAGGAAGCATGTTCTTAAAGCATGGTATCTACTAAAAATGTATGGCCAAACAGGCACATGAAAAGATGCTCAGCATTGCTAAGTATTAGAAAAATGCAAATCAAAACTACAGACTACAATGAGGTATCACCTCACACCAGTCAGAATGGCCATCACCAAAAAGTCTACAAATAATAAATGCTGGAGAGGGTGTGGAGAAAAAGGAACCCTCCTACACTATTGGTGGGAATGTAAATTGGTGCAGTCACTATGGAGAACAGTATGGAGGTTCCTTAAAAAACAAAAAATAGAGCTACCATATGATCCAGCAATCTCACTCCTGGGTATATATCTGGAAAAGGCGAAACTCAGATTCAAAAAGATACGTGTACCTCAATGTTCATAGCAGAACTCTTTACGGTAGACAAGACATGGAAGCAAGCTAAATGTACATTGACAGATGAGTGTGTAAAGAAGAGGTGAGATACACACACACCCACAATGGAATATTACTCAGCCATAAAAAAGAATGAAATAATACCATTTGCAGCAACGTGGATGGACCTAGAGATTATCACACTAAGTGAAGTAAGTCAGACAGAGAAAGACAAATATCATATGATATCACTTATATGTGGAATCTAAAAAAATGATACAAATGATCTTACTTGCAAAACAGAAACAGACTCACAGACATAGAAAATAGACTTATGGTTACCAAAGGGGATAGTGGGGAGCAGGGAAGGGATAAATTAGGAGTTTGGGATTAACATATACACCCTTATATATAAAATAGATAAACAACAAGGACCTACTGTATAGCACAGGGAACTATATTCGATATCTTCTAAAAACCGATAATGGAAAAGAACCTGAAAAAGAATTATATATATATATTATATATATATATATCTGAATCACTTTGCTGTACAACTGAAACACTGTAAATCAACTATACTTCAATAAAAAAAACTTTAAAAATATATGGCCACCTTTTTTCCCCCTGTTTATTCATTATATATGAATAAACTAATCAAGCTATGAAACAGAACACTTAGATAACAAAGTGTGTTATTTATTTGTTAAACAGAAAAACTCATTTTTTATTTTTAGCCTCATTAAAAATTTTTTTGAAATATTTTCTTAGAAAATATTGGCTGCATGAAATACTTGAATATTTTTTGGTTGATTGAAAACTGGAAGTGCCTTAAGATCCTTGTTTGACTTTATTCAGGAAAGTAAGCACTCCCTGAGAACTTCTGATTATATTTCAAAGTCCAGAGCTATGCCATGTGGCCACAACTAGGTGCATGGTGGGCTGGGAATCTCATTATTTTGAATAGGTGTTGAATGAGCCAATGTACACCATCTACTGTACTGATAGTGGTGGAGGGCATATGCAGGAGAGAGACTGAATAGGTGAGAGAGAGGGAGGGAGGGCTGAAGGAAGGGAGAGAGAGTTAGAGAAAGAGGAAGAGAGAGAATTATTTCAGTGGTCAGTAATCTAGACAAAGGAGTGCACAGTGGGCAGGTGGTGGTGGTGGTAATAAGTGAAACAGCCAAGCAGCATTCTGAAAAAAAAAAATGTTTTTTTAAAAAGAATTTGTCAGGAGAGAAAGCCTCAATAGGAATTAAGTGGGACTGTGTTGAAGGGAATTTAGAGCTGCTGTACAAGCAAAGAGTAGTCTTTGAATGACATTGACAGAAGAAAGTGTTATTATTTTATCTTTTTCTTTTTAACTAAAGTTTTAAAAATACTACAATCACGTTAGATTTTTATGTTATAGTAGAATTTTGATTGTATAGCTACAATTGTGTTTTTGACCCAATCTCTTTATGACAGGTATACTTGCTACTGTAGGTAGGGAATAATTTGTAAAACAGTTTAATTAAATGGTACCTAAAATGGAAGATGACAAAGAAATAAGGAGTTTTTAAATGAATGCTTTGAGAAGACTCTATATTCACTTCAAAGATAATTTTTTGTCAAATTAGTTGTATGCTAGAAAATTCTAAAAGACAAAAATATATAAGAATTGTAGATTTAGTTGTTTGCAGGGTTGTTTTTCCTCTAATTTGAAGAAACCATGAAAGGAAATAGTATATGATGCATTATGAGAGTGATTAGAACAATAATTTTAAAAAAACAAATCCTACGACAAAACGTTGAGAAATATTTTATATATTTGTATGTTTAGAGTTAAAAAGAAAATGTTTAATATTTGCTTGTGGGACTTCTCTGGTGGCTCAGTGGTTAAGAATCCGCCTGCCAATGCAGGGGACACGGGTTTGATCCCTGGTGCAGGAAGATCCCACATGCTGCGGAGCAACTAAGCCCGTGCACCACAACCACTGAGCCTGTGCTCTAGAGCCTGTGAGCCACAACTACTGACCCCATGTGCCACAACTACTGAAGCCCGGGCTCCTAGAGCTCATGCTCTGCAACGAAGAGTAGCCCCCGCTCGCTGCAGCTAGAGAAAGCCCGTGCACAGCAAAGAAGACCCAATGCAGCCAAAAATAAATAAATAAATAAATTTATATATATAAAAAGATTTGCTTGCATTGGTATGTGTTATTTTTCCTTTTAACTGACATTTTGCTTAACTGATAAACTATCTGTTTTGGTTGTGTTAGATAAGAAGGTACTAGATATAAAGCTAAAAGATGCAACTGCATATAATAGGGCAGTTTAAAATAGGTGTCCATACTGTGTTTGAAAAATAAGAATATAGTATGCTCTTACACATGCACATATATATTTCTAACATTTCAACATATAAAATTTATTAAACTTAGCTTCTACCATTAGCTTTTCAGTATATTACTGTATTATAATTACATTCATCTCTCTATCACCAATCTGCCTTTTTTTGATCCATTTTAAAGTATATTGCAGACATCAGTACATTTCTCCCTAAATATTTTAGCAATGCATATCATTAACTATAGTTCAATATTTTTTATAGTTCTTTTTCTCTAGAGGTAAAATGTACATGCAATAAAATTCATAAAGCTTAAGTTATGCTTTCTGACTTTGTCAAATGTATTCACCTTCATAAACCAAATCTCTATTAAGATGTAGACCAATACATTACTCCGGAAAGTATTCTTGGGTCTATTTGCAGTCAATCTCTGTCCAACTTCCCCCTCAAGAGGCAATCATTTTACAAATTGTTTTTCATTTTATAATTTTTAAAAATTATGAATTAGCTTTCTCTTTTCTAGAACTCCATGTAAATGGAATCATACACTGTGTGCACTTTCAGATAAGGCCATTTTACCCAGCATAATGTTTTTGAAATTCATTTGTGTTGTGGGTATTGTTAGTTTGTTCCTTTATATTTCTGAGTATATATTCTATGGATACACCAGTTTGCTTATTAATTCTCCTTCTTATGAACACTTGGGTCGTTTCCAGTCTTTGGCTATTATTGATAAAGCTATAATGAATATATCTTTCCATTACTCTTAAATAAATACCAATAAATAGAATTTCTGGGTCATAGCGTAGGTATACATTTAGTTCTATAAGGAACTGCCAGACTTTTTCCAAAAGAGGTTGTATCACTTTACACCCCAATCAACAATGCACGAGAGTTCTGAGTGCTCTACATTTCTGTCAAAATTTTATGTTGTCTTTTTAATTTTAGTCATTCTGGTGGATGTATAGGATATGCATTTTTTAAAAAGATTTTTGTTCCTGGGCATTCCAGCCCCAACTTTCATAGACAACTTCAATATGCCTAGATTACTTGACCCTTGCATGTCTTGCCCTATAAAAGTTGAGTGTATAATCCAACTGACACTACTAAAGTGAATTTCTGATTGTCTTCTCTCTAAGACAGCCTGCATGAGTCAACAGGATAAGTATGTTAATTAGTTTGTGTAACTACTGTTGCACCCAATGAGAAAGGGAGGTGAAGGCTATTCTTCTAATTAGACAAAGAAAGCCCCAGTATCTTGGGGACCTCCAGACTGTTAGAATGGATGCACCTGTATAACTCCACGGTTGGTATGATTGGAATGCAGACCTGAGTAGTGAGAAACAGCAGCTGTTATATTCCTTCTTTGGCTAGAATTTCTTCCCCACTGGCTCTCAAGAGGATGAGAGGCAACATTAAGGGTAGCTTATATTATAGTCGTAATTTGAAAGTGTGTGTGTCTCTGCAAAGGCTAATTTATGTGATAAAAAGGGATCTCTCTTAGCCTGATCTCATGAAGTAGGAAATCAATCCTTAGTTAGACTGATATGTTATGATCTACTCTTGGAGAATATATCTTTTGGGTCCTTCGGGAAGCAATGCTGAGAGTGAGTTAGGGCTGCAAGAAGTTTGTATTACTCAGCTAGGGCTGCCATAACAAAATGACAGAGATTGGGTGACAAACAACAGAAATTAGTTTTCTCACAGTTCTGGAGGCTGGAAGTCCAAGATATAGGTGTTGGCAGTTTTGTTTTCTCCTGTGGTCTCTACTGTTGGCTTGCAGATGGCTGTCTTCACCCTGTGTCCTCACATGGCCCTTTCTCTGTGCACACACTACCCTGGTGTCTCTTCACACTACCCTGGTGTCTCTTCCTCTTCTTATAAGGATACCTGTCATATTGGATTAGGGCCACACCCTTATGGCCCCCTTTAACTTTGATTACCTCCTTAAAGGTCCTGTCTGCAAATGCAGTCACATTGAGGGTTGGGGCTTCAATGTATGAATTTGGCGGAGATACAATTCAGTCCATTATAAGCCTTATTGATAGGTAATACCTGTGGAAGATAAAAAGGGAAAGAAGCATTAATTAGGCAAGGAAAGCTTTCAGACCATGATGCCAATCTAACACCTGTGAAAGGAATGAGGGAAGGAAGCAGAAGTAGGTAGGGAGAACCTTAGCCAATAATGCAGATCTTGGCAAATTCAATGGAGAACTTGGAGCAAATACTGTACTTGCCTATTAGGATCCTGTAATGGGAAGAAATGGGCAGACCCTAGTACACCTGCTGTGCTCAGTCTTGGCTGAGGGCTTCATGGGAAGAGTATAGCCTTTAGGGTATGAAATATATCCACTTAATACCCTGATGGTCACTTTGCTTATTTGATGTTTTTCCCAGTAAATTTATAGATCCTATGTTTGATTATTATAAACAATACTAAATCATGTACATCTTCCTCATAACGTTCCAGAGATAAGGACTATCCTTTTATCAAATATCAGTATTCTGTTTACCAGGTGGTCCAGTTATCAGCATTTTATAAGGAGATTAGACCAGGACCTAGGCCTTCTTTCTTTCCCCAGGACAGTCACCCCTCCGCAACCAAATGAGGAGGGAAATGAATCCCATCCAGTTGCTTTAACTCCTTTCTCCCAATTGATTAATACCTAGAATTTAGGTATTAGACTTATATGTTTATCTCAAATGCTCAGAAAAGACAGGTTTATAAGACAGAAAGTAAATTAGTGGTTTCCTGGGACTAGAGGTGGGAACAGGAATTAACTATACATGGACATAAGAGATCTTATTGGTGGAATGAAAATGCACTAAAAATAATTTGTGATGGTGGTTTTACCACTTGGTAAAATTACTAAAAACATTGAATTGTAAATTTGAAATGGGTGAATTTTACTATATGTAAAATATAGCTCTATGAAGTTATTAAAAAAATGAAAGCTGAAAGTAAAATCCTTGTTACAAAGACAGATAAAAACCTGTCAGATTTGGGAGAAAAAGCATATCTGAAGAACATGTTTAGTAAGTGCAATTCAAGCTATCAGTCTTGTAAATCACAAACTTTCTTAACAAACAGTTTTATCTTGAGGTAACATCCAGTTATTATATATTCTATACTTTTATAGTATGAGTAATTTTCTTTAATTAATTGAAAAAAGCTATATAAAATTGAAACTACATTAAGTGAAAATTGCCCTCCCTACCCCAGATAACGAATGACAAAGATATAATAATTTTCTAATAGTGAAAGTAGGTCGTTTTGAGAAAAAATAGGTATAAATAGCATCCAAAATTCAAATGATAGCAATGGGAGATATTTGATATGTCATGATATACGACAGATTAAAGAAATGGTCTGGAAGTATCCCACATATATGCAGTACATAGGACATATATTTGAATCCCACACTGAGAGGCTGTTCTGCATTGTTGATCATAAATTGAATTGGTTAAGTAATTAAACTGTGAATTTCTGAAGGTCAAAGACATTGTTTCCCTGGCATGTTTTACTTGTTCTGTATATATTTAGTAATAGTACATACTGGGCCAATTTCTTAAAGTAATTCAATTATAGTAAATGATAATACTCAACTAAGAGAGTCATTAATCACTTTTCATCTATCTCTTACAGGCATTAGGTTCTTTTTATGGCATAGACTTTGTAATGATTTAGTTTTAGGCAATAATGCACAAATATATTTAGCCTTAGTAATTCATGAAGTACTAAAATATTGAACAACTTAAATCAAATCCACAATAAATTTATTGACTGGAAAAATATAGCATAATTTCACATATTTTAATTTGAGACTGTAAAGTTTATGATATGTTAAATATTTGGAATAAATAATTTTTCATTCACTGTTACAATTTGTAGGTCTCAGGAGAAGCCTGTTATAGATACCCTGTTCTCTGTCACTTTTCTACTCATCTCTGGTAGGAAAAACAATTTTTGTAGCACTGGGAATTTTTTTCCTTACGTACCTGCTTGCTATATCACCATCATCATTATCATTACTTTGTTTATGCCATTACAGAATATTAGCTTCAGAGTTTTTCCTATTCTCCCTGTTTCTCAGGAAGATTTGAGGTAAGCATCAAGCACCTTATTTTCTAGGCCTTCTAATGTCCTTCCTCACTGTCTTCAGGGTCAAGAAGGGAGCGGTGGCAGAATCACTTGCATTAATCGACTTTAGACTCTGCAATTTGCTTGAATTCATTTGTTCTGCTTTTCAGTGCCAAATGTTTGAGAGAAAATAGAGTTTGGGGATATAATAAATTACGTGGGTAAGTATATACACTTTGAAAAGTATCAATTCATGATTACTTTCATGGCTTGATTGCTGGGGGTCCATGAGCTCCCCTATTCTTTTATCCTTTGCTTAGGAATCTTTAGACCTCTAGTGGACTTTTAACTAAATCTTCATCATGGGCATAGTTATCTGTAACCAAGTGTGTTGGTGGGTAAAATCCTTCAATAAAAAATGACAGGATTGGGGCTTCCCTGGTGGCGCAGTGGTTGAGAATCTGCCTGCCGATGCAGGGGACACGGGTTCGTGCCCTGGTCCGGGAAGATCCCACACGCCGCGGAGCGGCTGGGCCCGTGAGCCATGGCCGCTGAGCCTGCGTGTCCGGAGCCTGTGCTCCGCAACGGGAGAGGCCACAACAGTGAGAGGCCCAGGTACCGCAAAAAAATAAAAAAAAGATTCCTTTGTTATGTGGCAGTTAAAAAAAGAAACCAACTTAGCTTGAGATATAGGAAAATTTACTGAATCAGGAAGGAATATTTACAGTCTTTGCTTGGAACTTTCTGGATCTGAAAGCCATATTTGCTCAGACATATTAGGAAAACATTGGCTATATGGGAAGTCTTCAGAATATATAGTGTGTTTAAAGAAAATTCCTATAGCATGGAAGGCCAAATTTAAAATTGAAGGTCAAACTGGCCTCTTAAAAAAATCTAGTTTTAAAAATCTTGTTTTTAAAAAAGAAACTGGAAAATAGAAATAGAGATAGACTGAAACTGTGGGAAATAGGAATAGAAGAATTAGTAATAGCATAGTGAGGCCAAATTGGGGTACATTTAATAATTTATAACCCCAACTGAACTTTATAAAGTGTAGGTAGCATGGCAAAACTTGAAGAAAGGAGATCTAGGTCTTATGTGATGGTTGCAGAGGCTATTTGGAGAACCATGAAAGTAGAATGGACACCTAAGGGCAAGGAAAAGCAAGAGCTGAAAAGAGACTTTAAAAAATGCAAAGGGAGGCAAAGACTTTTAAGGTAGATCTTAGAAAGCATTTTAAGAGCAGGTCTAATTCAACAATCTAGGAGCCAAAGTGGTGTGCAAACATAAGAACCTGGAAAGACTCTTCTGTAGGAATAAGGAGCTAGAGGCTCAAGGAATTCCGAAGCAGGCAGTAATGACAGAAGTCAGGGTGACAGAAATCTGACATAAAAAATAAATGTGTGGCTCATAATAATTATGTGGGGAGGGAGATCCTGTGAATGTTTTTCAGATGGCCACCTGTATTGTCACTATTCTTCACAATAGTAAAGAATCTTTCTCAGAAAAAGAACAGAGGCTGTATCTCTTGACTGAGTCCACATAATTCAGAATTGAGGTGCAAGAATGTAGGAATAAAGGCGGACATGGAGAGGCTCTCAAACACATTGAAATGTGATGTTATAAGGAGACCCGGGCTTGTAATCATCGTTACAAAAGTCTATAAATATTTTCAACACATAGTCTTCCCAATGGCAGTATCTAATCCAGTTTTACATTGAGGAACTCCAAAAAATTGAAAAGGATTTTTTCAAGACCCTAAAAAACCTGACCATGATGCTTTTCTCTTTTTCTTGCATTTTTGCCAGTCAAATGGAGTCTGATCAGTCAATGAAAAAAAGTCTGTTATTGCATTAGAGAATTGTGCATGATTTGTAAAATACTATAGTATTCATTTGGGTCTTGGATTCAATTCTGTTTTTATCTTTACTGATACATTGAATAATTATGAATCTTGTATTGTCATTTGTGCCTTGATATCAACCTTCCATCTATTCTAGGAATTTAAAAGTTGGACATTTAGGAGACAACAGGTGAGAGTTTCCACATAGGACTTAGGTCCAGGATCCATATTTAAAGTGAAAGATAAGTGTCTAGTTTGGATGGAGCTGTGATGCTTTCGTTGAAAACCTTCCTGGGACAACGCTTAGGCTCTGGTTTGATTCTGGAATGAAAGGCTTATGGCTTTGGCTAAGCTATGAAAGAAGAAAGGAGAGATCTTTCAATTATCTGAATTAATCTATGGGAGTAAAGGATTTGTAGTACTGTTTTATCCACAGAAGAAAAAAGATTTAGTGCCCCAAGTGTCAAAGGAAAAACTAAAAAGATAAATTAAAATGCCTTGGCACGCTTTCTCTATTCCCTTTGGATTTTGGGGGTAGTAAGAGTGAGGCTACTATAATAGTTTTTTTTTTTTTTTTTGGAGTTTTTGCTCATTTTTGATTTCTTGAAGTAGTAAAATATTAAAATATTAAATAATCTACTCCAGCATTTCTCAGTTTTTACTCATCAGATTGCAGTAACCTAATGCTCAGTACCTAACACAAAAACAAGCAAACCAGCAAACAAACAAAAGTTTACATGTCAAAAACCTTTAGAAAATAGGAAACACTATACCTCACCTCTTCTTTACATGGGTTAAGTGATGATTTTAAAATCACATTGTTGGTCTGTGTCTTCTCTTAGAAGAACATTTAAGATGTTTAAGTTAGTAAAACTCCTCCATTAGTAGCTTAGCTTGCTCAGTATACTCATACCTTGTCTCTGTTTATTGGAAGAGAGCAGAACTAACTAAAAATTCCCCTCTGGCTAAATATACTCTGGCTAAGTATATTCTCTCTGTTCCCTTCCTCTCTGTTCCTTTCCTCTCTCTCACTAAAAATTATTAAGTACATAATTAGCTAAATGATTTTAACAAGATAAAAATGGTGCTCTTAAATTAAGAGTTGTCTTCCTTCTTCCTGGTACAGGAGAGGAAGACACCTTTACAAATGGAACTTTCCTTTGTAAATTTAAATTTCCTTTACAAAAGGAAAATTTATGTTCTGTTTTTAGAGATTTTCCTGCATCTGCTATTCCTCAAATGCCTTCAGCTCAAAATAATATCAGAGTCATATTCGAGGTGGCATATTTTGTTTCTCTTCAATATATTTATATAAATACATAATTATATATATAAAGTACAGATACATATATCTGCTGTAATGTAATATGCATCTATGCTATCTATCAGCAATCAACAAAATTCATTTTGAAACAAAATAAATGATTAAATAGTTCTTATCCTCTTCAAGTTTTACTTTATTTCTTTTTTGGTAGAGATTTAAAAAGTTCTTTGGTTAGGTTTTGTCAAAGCAAAAATTGCACTGGATAAAGATAAACAGACAAAGAGGATGTTATTCAAGGCAGTTGCAATAGGACAGTAAAAGCAAAACTAAGTCTCGACTCCACTGAAACAATGGGCAGGAGGATTTTTAAGAACTGAGGTAAACTAGTGGAAAAACACTGAAGGGGAGGTTGATCAATGGGATCTGTTGAACACATTCAGTTATTTCCTGAGTTTGCATCTATTTTTCTCTGTGATTAGGCCATCTGTGTTTGCTAATTGGTGCTTATCAAAGAAGTTAGGCTCCTGCCCTCTTCCAGACTGGGAGATAGGGGCACTGTTTTCCTTGTTGATTACATATCAAAAGGACAGACCCCAGGCTCTTGAGAAAGGTGTTCCTGGGTTATAAAACAGCCAAGAGGCCTTTAAAAAAATGTACCTCTCAAAGGGGCAAAGAAAGAACTTAAAATTACGAGTTTTCTAAAGCAAATGCTCCAAGAGAGGCCAGGGCCCAGAGTCAGGAAGAAGCCTGTCTAAAATTTAACCAGGTCAAGGGGATTGTTAAGGCTCTCTTGGTCAGTTATTTAATTAGAAATCTTTGCTTATAAACCCAAAGTTCCTAATTATACAGACAAGTTTTTGATATTGAAGAAGCATATGAATGGTGTTTTGATCTTCAGTAAGTTTTCTTCTTGTGCTAGACTAGATGATGTAAACATGTAATCAAGTGATAATTAGGGATAATACAGATAATGTGAGCTTTTTTGGAATGAATTTTTTTTAGACCACTCCTATGGTGAGGTTTTGATGTATTAATTGATGTGGGTATTTCCTTTGCGTTTTTAAGTTTTTGAGAATTTTCCCCCAATCTTCATCAATTAAATATCTTTATTAGCATGTAGTTTAATTCCTTTTTAGTTGTCATTGAAATAAATTGGTTGCTTTGATGTGAGAACTATTGAGTTTCCTTTTATTAACCTACAGAGATGGATTTAACTAAGACCAAAAGCTCTGAATTTTCTGAGCTTTTCAAGCTCTGCTTCCCAACATCCAGTTTATAGCACGTTAGTTCTACAGTCTTTGTCCTTGCCCCAATACAAGTACATGGCATTTACTCCATTTTTAATAGACAAGAAACATGTTCAATGCCTGAGTCTGGTTGTTTTGTTTTATTCAGTCTTCTTGTTTTAACACAGCTTAGTCTTTCTCTTCAACTCCAAGTTTGTAACAAAAACTAATTATTAAAAAAAATGAGTATCTGAATCTTACTGAGGAAATATAATTAAAAATAAAATCTCCTGCCAACCCAGTGAATCCTCTCCACGAAATGTAAAAAGAATGAAACAGTTTTTTTAATTGTAAAATCATTAAATCAGACTGTGATGTGCATTATAGGCAATATGCTAAAGAAATTGAAAAGACAAAAAGAAATCATACTCTTTTTATGTAGCCAGGCAGACATAATCTATTATGTACATGTTAATTGTCTTTATCCAAGGAAAAAGAAAACTTCCTTTATCTTCTTGACAAGCAGGAAGTTATAACTTGGAGCCAGGCACCTCAGCTAAACTCCAGAGGAGACGGGGCAATAGGGCATCATCCTCCCTGATGTTCACATTTCAAAGGGATTGATTTCAGGTCCCTAAGAAAGACCTTTCTAGGGATACAAAACTGGCAAAAGACTCATTTAGCTTTTAAAAAGATTTACATACATCTCAAAGAGACAAAGAAAGCATTCATACAGATAGGTCTTTTTTTTTTTTTTTTTTAACCACAAACCTCCTCATTTATGTTTTTTGGAGGTTCATCAATTTCTTTATTTTTATTTTTAATTCTTTTTGGCTGTGTTGGGTCTTAGTTGCGGCACACAGGATCTTTTGTTGTGGCGCACGGGCTTCTCTCTAGTTGTGGCGTGTGGGCTCCAGAGCACAGTAGTTTTGGAGCTCAGTAGTTTTGGCACGTGGGCTTAGTTGCCCCGTGGCATGTGGGATCTTAGTTCCCTGACCAGGGATTGAACCCACGTCCCCTGTGTTGGAAGGTGGATTGTTAACCACTGGACCACCAGGGAAGTCCCACAGATAAGCCTTTCAGATAAAAAATTAACTCTGGTAATAGCTTTCTTTCTGATAGGCCTCCTTTCTTAGATAGGCCTCCTGTATAAATTCTTTTAGATAGTTAAGGGAAAGATAAAAGCTTTTCTTGAGTCTGCCAGGTCTTGATTGCCTTCAGCTCAGAATAATCCATATGCCAAAATGACACATTTTGGGGACTTGTATTCTCCCCTCACTCCCAAACAGGTGCTTCCTTAACTAAAGGCATCCGTTGTGAATTAATGAGAACACTTTTACATTTCACCAGAAATTATTTTTAAAACCTCACAAAATCTGTTTCTTTAAAACACCATAGAGCCGGATCAAGATGGTAGAATAGAAGGACATGGAGCTCACCTCCTCCCACAAATACATCAAAAATACATCTACATGTGGAACCAGTCTCACAGAGTATCTGTTTAATGCTGGCAGAAGATCTCATAAAACCAAAAATGCAAAAACGATCACCATGTAACCGGGTGGGATGAGAGAAAAAAAGGAACTGGGATGGGATCTTGCCCCTTGGGAGGGAGCTGTGAAAGAGGAAATGTTCTCTCACCCTAGGAACCCCCTTTACTGGCGGGGAGATCAGCAGGACAGAAAGTGAGCTTCAGAGGCTCAGAGGAGAGTGTAGCAGCTGGACTGTGACAGGCAGAACAGAGAGAGACCAGCACGAAGGGTCCTGGCCACCTCCCTGCGCCCCCCAGCCTGAGACGGGCACCTGCTGGTATGGGCAGGTGCTGGTGCAGAAGTTCAGGCTTCAGAGGACAGATGTGGGGAGAGGACTGGGGTTGGCTGCACGGAGACAGCCTGGAGGGGCTGGAGTGTGCTCTGGGCTGCAACCAAGAGTGTGTGCGGGATGCAGCGCGGGTCCGCTATTGAAGCCCCATTGTTAACCTCTGTGCTTGAAGGGAGGGCAGGGCCTGCCACAGCAGCCTCATTGTCACCTGCTCACAGGGGGAGTGGCTTTGCCTCTACCAGTTCTGGCTGCTCGCAAGTGCCAGTGGGTTACCCACTCGTGGAGGTGGGACTGAAACCCGAGCCGATCCCCAGGGGCTGTGTGACTTAGGAAGCAGGGCTGAAATCTGAGCTCTCTCCCCACGGCTGTGCAATCCTCAGATTTACACCACCACAGGCTTTGTAAACTCAGTACCTGTGAGACATCCCAGCAGAATACTGGTGCTCCTGTGGCTGGGGCATGTCTGGCATTAGCAGCTGTGGGCTTTGTGGGTGCAGCCGCTGATACACTGAGGCAGAACCAGGGTCTGGGCTATTTTGCTAGCTCCCACAGTGGGTCCAGGTGTGTGACTACTGCATCCTGGTGCCTGTCTTCAGTGGATCTGTGCCTACAGATCTGCACTAGTGGCTTTTCGAACACAGTGCCTGAGGGACACCAGGGCCTATTGCTTGCATTCCCATGGCTGAGGCAGGGCTGAAGGCAGTGCAAACAATAGTGTACTTTGTGAGCCTGCACATTGAGTGACAGGTGACACCACAGAGTGCACTTCCCAGTGAACAAGTCCTGCAGAGAAATACTCAATGGCTCATCTCCCAGGGAGTGTGTTTGAGTACCACCTACCTCACACCACAGTTCAGAAACAGATCTGGTGGCTTCTACTCTGACATCTGGGGAGGAGACCTTGCCCCTGACAGCGCTGTGACAACCACAGAGCAAAGAGGAGGCCCTGCTCAACATCCAGTGCAGGCTCTGGTCACCACAACACAAATCACACCCCCTATCAAGGGGATAACAGCCAGCACACACCAAGGAAAGACACTGCAGGCATCCATTTTAAAAACAGCCCTTGAACCCAGAACCTGAGACTCACGCAGGCTACAAAGGGATGCTCCCACATAAAAATAGCCCTCTAAGACCACAGTAGATAAGTGTTTCTCCTAAACTCAGAGTCAGAGAAATACAAGTAAAATGAAGAAGGAGGGGAACTATTCCCAATTAAAAGATCAAGAGAATTCCCCTGAAAGAACAAACAATGAAACAGATCTCTCCAGTGTAATAGACTCTGAGTTCAAAAAGGAGGTAATGAAAGTATTGAAGGAATTAAGAAAGGCCATTGATAGAAATGCAGATTACTGTAAAAAGGAACTAGAAACTATAAAGAGGAAACAAGTAAAATTAGAAGACTCATTTGCCCAGATGAAAGCTGAGCTGAGCTAAAGGCAATAAATAGTAAACTGAATAATGTAGAAGAGTGAGTAAGTGATCTGGAAGATAGAATAATGGAAATCACCCAATCAGAACAGCAGACAGAAAGACAAATTAAAAAAATGAAAGAAGTATACAAAACCTATGAAATAATGTAACGCATGCCAATCTATGCATAATAAGGATCCCAGAACGAGAAGAAAGAAAAAAGGGGATGCAAAATGTATTTGAAGAAATTATGGCTGAAAATTCCCAAACCTAAAGAAAGAAACAGATATCCAAGTAGAGGAAGCACAGAGGGTCCCAAACAAGATGAACCCAAATAGACATACACCAAGATATATTCTAATTAAAATGGCAAAAGTTAAAGATAGAGGATTTTACAGGCAGCAAGAGGAAATCAAAGAGTTAATTACAAGGGAACCCCCATAAGGGTATCAGCTGATTTCTATATAGAAATGTTGCAGGCCAGAAGGGAGTGGTAAGATATTTTCAAAGTCCTGAAAGGGAAGATCCTGCAACCTAGGATACTCTACCCTGCAAGATTATCGTTTAGAATAGAAAAAGAGATAATTTTTCAGACAAACAAAAACTAAAAGAATACAGCAATACTATACCTATCCTAAAAGAAATATTGAAAGGTCTTCTCTAAATAGAAAAGAAGCAAGAATCTATAGGAAAGAGAAAATCACAATTGGAAAGTAAATCACTTAAGCCAGTACACAGATTAAACAATTTTTTTGTGTGTGAAAGCAATGATAGCTACAATGGACAGCAAAAGGATAAACGTGAAGGTGTAAAAGAAGACATCAAAATTAGAAAATTTGGGGAAGGAGAGTAAGAAAATGCAGATTTTTTTTTTTAGAATGTGTTTGAACCTATATGACTACCAGTCTAAAGCAAGTAGATATAGTAATTGGTTAACGTACTTAAAAAAAAAATAGGATAACCACAAATCAAAAACATACAATAGATTCACAAAAACCAAAAAGAAGAGAATACAAACATAATATAAAAGAAAACCACCATACCGCAAAAAGAAAAAGAAAGGAATGAAGAAGAAACATAGAATCACCTGGAAAACAAGTCTTTAAAATGGCAATAAATACATATGTATCAATATTTACCTTAAATGTCAATGGACTGAATGCTCCAATCAAAAGACACAGTGTGGCAGATTAGATTAAAAAACAAGAGCCTAGAGCTTCCCTGGTGGCACAGTGGTTGAGAGTCTGCCTGCCGATGCAGGGGATGTGGGTTCGTGCCCTGGTCTGGGAGGATCCCACATGCCATGGAATGGCTGGGCCCATGAGCCATGGCCGCTGAGCCTGCGCATCCGGAGCCTGTGCTCCGCAGCAGGAGAGGCCACAACAGTGAGAGGCCCACGTACTGCAGAAAAACAAAAATAAAAACAAAACAAGAGCCTACAATATAGTGCCTACAAGAGACCCACTTTAGAGCAATGGACACACATAGATTGAAAGTGAGGGAATGGTAAAAGATATTTAATGCAAATGGAAATGACAAGAAAGTGAGGGTAGCAATACTCATATCAGACAAAATACACTTTAAAACAAAGGCTGTAAGGAAAGATAAAGAAGGACACTATATATAGATAAAAGGATCAATACAGGAAGAGGATAAGACACTCATTAACATATAGGCACCCAATATAGGAGCACCTAAATACATAAAACAAATACTATTGTACTAGACATAAAGGGAGAAATTGATGGGAATACAATAATAGGAGGAAACTTTAACACCCCACTCACATTAACAGACAGATATTCCAGACAGAAAATTAGTAAGGCAACAGAGATCCTAAATGATACAGTAGAATAGTTAGATTTAATTGATATCTTCAGGACATTACATCCAAAAAAAGAATACACATTCTTTTCAAGTGCACATGGAACATTCTCTAGGACTGACCACATACTAGGACATAAACCCCAACAAATCCCTTGAGGAGGATAGAAATTATTTCAAGCATCTTTTCTGACCACAACAGCATGAAACTAGGTATCAACCACAGAAAGAAAAACAAGAAAAAAATGATTACATGGAGACTAAGCAGTGTGTGCTACTAACAAACAAATGGGTCAACGATGAAATCAAAGAGGAAATTAAAAAATACCTTGAGACAAATAACAATGCAAACAAACCATACAAAATCTGTGAGATGCAGCAAGAGCAGTTCTTCAAGGGAAGCTCATAGTGATACAGGCTTTCCTCAGAAAACAAGAAAAATCTCAAATGAACAACCTAACTTACCACCTAAAACAATTAGAAAAAGAAGAACAAACAAAACCTAAAGTCATCAGAAGGAAGGAAATTATAAAGATCAGAGAGGAAATAAATAAAATAGAGATTAAAAAACAATAGAAGAAATCAATAAAACCAAGAGCTGGTTCTTTGAAAGGGTAAAGAAATTTGACAAACTTCTGGCCAGGCTCACCAAGAAGAAAAGAGAGAGGACCCAAATAAATAAAATAAGAAATGAAAAAGGAAACATAACAACCGATACTGCAGAAATACAAAAAAACCATAAGAAAATACTATGAGTAATTATATGCTAAATAATTGGACAACCTAGAAGAAATGGACAAGTTTCTAGAAATATACGGCCCACAAAAAAACTGAATCAAGAAGAAATAGATAATTTGAACAGACTGATCACTAGAAGTGAAATAGAATCTGTAATAAAAAAACTCCCTGCAAACAAAAGTCGAAGACCAGATGGCTTCACTAGGGAATTCTACCAAACACACAAAGAAGAACTTACACCAATCCATCTCAAACTCTTCCAAAAGATTGAAGAGGAGGGAACACTCCCAAGATCATTCTCTGAAGCAACCATCATCCTGATACCAAAACCAGACAAAGATACTACCAAAAAAGAAAATTACAGGCCAATATCTTTGATGAATATAGATGCAAAAGTTCTCAACAAAATATTAGCAAACCAAATCCAACAATGCATGAAAAAAATCATACACCACAATCAAGTTGGATTCATCCTAGTGTCACAAGGATGGTTCAACCTACACAAATCAATCAACATGATATACCACATTAACAAAAGAAAAGACAAAAACCACATGATCATCTCAATAGATTCAGAAAAAGCATTGACAGAATTCAACATCTATTCATGATAAAAACTCTTAACCAAAGTAAGTATAGAGGGAACATATCTCAAAATAGTAAAAGCTATTTATGACAAGCCCACAGCCAGCATAATACTCAATGGTGAAAAGTTGAAGCCTTCTTGATGAAACCTGGAACAAAACAAGGATGCCCACTCTCACCATATTCTACATATTATTGGAATTACTAGCCAAAGCAATCAGACAAGAAAAAGAAATAAAAAATATCCAAATTGGAAGAGAAGAGGTAAAATTGTCATTACATGCAGGTGATATGAAAACCCTAAAAGTTCCACACAATAATTACTAGAACTGATAAAAGAATTCAACAAGGTAGCAGCATACAAGCTTAACGTACAGAAATCTGTTCCATTTCTTTACACTAACAATGAAATATCAGAAAGGGAAAGTGAAAAATAATCTCTTTTTAAATCACATTAAAAAATACTTAGGAATAAACCTGACCAAGGAGGTGAAAGACTGATATGCTGAGAACTATAAAACATTGATAAAGGAAACTGAAAATGATTCAGAGAATTGGAAAGATATCCCATGATCTTGGATTCGAAGAATTAATATTTTTAAAATGGCCATACCACCCAAAGCAATCTACAGATTTTTTGTGATTCCACTCAAATTACCCATGAGTTTTTCACAGAACTAGAACAAATAATCCTAAACTTTATATGGAACCATAAAAGACCCAGAATTGCCAAAGCAATCCTGAGGAATAAGAACAAAGCAGGAGGCATAACCCTCTCAGACCTCAGACAATACTACAAAGCTACAGGAATCAA
Organism: Stenella coeruleoalba; assembly: GCF_951394435.1. Classification (NCBI taxonomy): domain Eukaryota; kingdom Metazoa; phylum Chordata; class Mammalia; order Artiodactyla; family Delphinidae; genus Stenella; species Stenella coeruleoalba. The sequence continues at coordinate 80,902,910 of NC_137151.1, read as the reverse complement.
AACAGTGAGGTACTGGCACAAAAACAGACATACTGATCAATGGAACAGAATAGAGAGACCAGAAATAAACCCACACACCTATGGACAATTAATCTGTGACAAAGGAGGCAAGAATATACAGTGGGGAAAAGACAGTCTGGAGATTCCTCAGAAAACTAAAAATAGAGTTGCCATATGATCCAGCAATCCCACTCCTGGGCATATATCCAGACAAAACTGTAATTAGAAAAGATACATACACCCCAATGTTCATAGCAGCTCTGTTTTCAATAGCCAAGACATGGAAGCAATCTAAGTGTCTATTGACAGATGAATAGATAAAGATGTGGTGTACACACACACACACACACACACACACACACACAATGGAGTATTACTCAACCATTAAAAAGAATGAAATAATGCCATTTTTAGCAACATGGATGGATCTAGAGATTATCATTCTAAGTGGAGTAAATCAGAAAGAGAAAGGCAAATACCATGTGATATCACTTATATGTAGAATCTAAAATTTGATACAAATGAACTTACTTACAAAACAGAAAGAGACTCACAGACATAGAAAACAAACTTATGATTACCAAAGGGGACAGGGTGTGGGGGAGAGATAAATTAGGAGTTTGGGATTAACAGATACAAACTATTGTATATAAAATAGATAGACAACAAGGTCCTACTATATAACAGAGGGAACTATATTCAATATCCTATAATAAACCATAATGGAAAAGAATATGAAAAAAGAATGTATATGTATGATAACTGAATCACGTTGCTGTATACCAGAAACTAACACAACATTGTAAATCAACTCTAATTTAAAAAAATTAAAAAACACCATAAAAGGACTTAGATGCCTGTTTGGAACTGTGTAGTAATTTCAAATGAATGAGATTTAATAAGTAATTAATGGTGAGAACTTTTATTTGCTGTAGGACTCTATTCTAGCTGTACACAAATTACAGAGCTAGATTTTCAAAGCCTCACATTTATTTATGAAATGGGAAAATTCTAATGGACATGTTCCTTTCAAACAATCATATTTAGACTCCTTAAATTCATTCTTTTACTAATTCAAAATTGTTCATGGGTCAAAGCTGTAAAAGGTTTAAGAGTGAGCAGATTGGGGAGTAACAATGTCATCGCTGGTTCAAAATAGGGTAAAGGAATCCAAAGGAGAAGATCTAATGGAAGGAACAGGAATCATTGCTTTTTGTCAACTCCCTTGCTCAGAGAGAGATGATCCACCTAGGAATAAAATAATTGGAACTATTTTCTTTTGTTTCTTTCTGTTTTGAATGCAGGAGATCATTTATCATATGGATAAAATATGCAAAATCTCAGTCATTCTGAGAAAAACCTATATGCTTTTATTTAAAATGGTTTTATACTGTTCAGTGAGTTATTAAAGTTTGCATAAAGAAGGTTGAGTTGTCTTATTAATATATTGGTCATTACTCTTTAGCTTCAGACCCTTCAATTATTTTTTCACTGCTTTTATAATAAAGTCCAAAGTCCCCAATGGGAAAAAAAAGGCCTTCTGTGGTAAAGCCCTTAGCAACTTCTCTTGACCTGTGTGTCCTGATTTATGCTTCCCATTCTTCATCCTAGAGGCTTGCTGAACCTCCTGCAGTTTTCTGGGCCTATTTCAGGTTACTGTGACTTTGTTTATTCTTTCCCCATCCTGTCCTCCTGGGAGTGAGTCGGACAGGAAAGGTTTCCTGAGTGATATGACACCTTAGCAGAAAAGCAGTTGTAACGAATGGTTCTCAAACTTTTGTGTGCTTCAGACTCTCCCAGCAAGCTAGCTTGCTAAACTATACATTCCCAGGCCTTCAGGGGATTTTAGATTCAGTAAGTGTGGGAGGTGAATACCAGGAACCTGAATTTTAACAAACACTGCAGGAGATTTCATGCAGGTGGTTCATGTTCATAGTTCTTAAAACCCTGCCTTTTAAGGGTGAGTAGCCCTCAGCTTGGCAGGAAGCAGGCTGCAGAATTGAATAAGATATTGCATAAGAACACCCTTGAGCAAAGGCATAAAGGCAGTGAGTGTGCTGGGGCCTTTCATTCTGGCTTGCAAGCATTGGTTGTTAAATTTTCAGGAATTTTGTGAGCCACTTGTTAAACACAGTCATTATTAGATTAAATTATATGAACTTGCAATTAAGTAAATTATATTAAAAGCAAAAGTAATAAACATGGAAAACATCACTTCCTAATTATTTTACTACATCTTATTATTATATATGTGCTTAAGATTATTTATGTTTATTTTGTCTAGGTGGTGGAAGTGCTATGTAATTATATACTACTGTGCATCTCTTCCCAACTTCATGTTCAGTGTTGCCATGTTAGTAGCTTGAAATTGGCCATGGTGGGAGTATTTATAATATGGAACTTGGCAAATGTTATAAATCAGTGTTCCACTTACATCCCCTGCCAGTCCCAAGGCAATTTATACCACATCACTGCATAAGGATGAAAAAGAGTTGGTTGTATGAAGTGGAATACAAGCAGTGTGATACTTCTGGATCTTTAGCTGGATTTAGCTAAATATGAGACCAAAGAAATAGATATTGGCTGTATCATGGAGTTCTTTGTGGCCCGGTTTTAAGAAGCATGGACTTTATTCTAGTGATGATGGGAAACCATTGTGTTAGTTTGGCCAGAGAGCACTATGGTCAGATTTAATTTTGGAAAGGTGGCTCTGTGGAGGATAATTTTGAAGGTGAAAAAAGTACAAACCAGATGACCATTTAGGAGGACATATTCCATATGACAGATGATGATGAGTTGGACTATGGGAGTGAAAATACAGATGGAGGAGAATGGACTAATTGGAGAAATATCTGGAAGTTAAACTTGACAATGATTAGAATGGTGATGAGAGAGAGGAGGGGGTCATGTATGATTAATAGTTCTAACCTGGGTGACTGAGTGTGTGGTGATAGAAGCCAGTGAGATAGAGAATATAATATTGTGGCCCACATATAACCTGTTGGAGGCATGCCACTGGGAAACTTCCGTATTGTATTCACTGTCTTCTTCTATCTCTATAAACTCATAAGAAAGTTTAGGGAAGAGGAGGGGGGGGTAAATATACATATGTATTATACACTACATAATATAATGCATGTTGTAAAACGTTCACAGAGCTCAGTTAAGTATCACATTTAATACTGATGTGACTTATTGGAAGTGGGAGAGTTGAAAATGAGACCAAATAAAAGAAGTGGTATAATGTAATGAGGTGCTCAACAGATTAGGCCAATTTAGTTATATGAAGAATATGTGTTAAAATAAACCAGTGTGCCAGAATGGATAGGTTTCAGTTAACATAATGCAGTTGGGGGAAATAAAGCTTTTTTTTTTTTTTTTTTTTTTTTTGCGGTACATGGGCCTCTCACTGCTGTGGCGTCTCTCGTTGCGGAGCACAGGCTCCGGACGCGCAGGCTCGGCGGCCATGGCTGACGGGCCTAGACGCTCTGCGGCATGTGGGATCTTCCCGGACCGGGGCATGAACCGGTGTACCCTGCATCGGCAGGCGGACTCTCAACCACTGTACCACCAGGGAAGCCCAATAAAGCTATTTTTATTTGTAATTTTGCAATCTATATGCATTTCAATATTTTAATATTTGCAATGCATTGGACTTCTTTTGGCCATTGATAGTGATTCCTGAAGGGTAGAGAAATTAAATAAATCTTATTAACTTTACTGTGAAAGTATGCATATTTAACTAAAAAAATTGGGAAAATATGTAAATGATATAGATATACTGTGCCTATAATACATATCCTAACGCATTAGGCCTGTAGAACATTTCTTCAATTTGTGATTATATCTAAAATATGCAGATAGAAGTTACTGGAGTGAACCCCTTGTTCCTAGTGGGAACCAATCAATGAGGAATGAAAGCAACTTTTTTTTTGTTTGTTTTTAATCATTTCATATCCTATTTAATGGATCTTTTAAAGTATTATTAGTGTAAAAGAGTAAATATTCCTTTCCTAAAAATGGTCATGTTTACTTTTAATTTTGGACTCAGAACATTTTTCTTACGAACATATTAGGTTAGAAAGTAGGATGTTCTTCATTAATTTTGAGGAAATGTTATATTTAAAAAAATTCAGCAGTCTGTAGTTACGATTGCCAATGTCAATGAGAAAACATAAGGAAGATTAACAAGAAGAATCACACTAAAGTCCTATATAGGAGTCACAAAGACCTGAGGCCTAATGGTGTGTCAACGTGCTCTTACAACAAACCAGCACAGAGTGCCTTTAAAGCAACAGGATGTTGGTATGAAGTAATTACTGAGAAGCAGGTTGAGGTGTTAAGTTTGATACATTGTGGTCTTTTCTATCTGTTCCAATTTGCCTCCATGGTAACCATTGCTACTTCTCCGGCCTGACTACCATCTAGCTGTCAGCATTTTCTTTTAATGGAAGATATTCTTTGTTTGGATGCAATTTCATTTACCCATATGTAGTTGGATTTTTAAAAATAATAATTCAAAACTTAATGATATAAATTGTTGATCTTCAGAGTATTAAGCCACAGAGAAGTTCATGTTGAGACTTGAATTTCCGGCCCCTTTCACTTTATTTACTTTGCTGGAATATTCAGTTAAAAAATAATTTCATAATAGCTTTGAACACTTTAGAGAAAACAACTACCAAAACAACTACCTAATGGTTATGCCATTGGCATTATGAGTCACTGGTTCCAAATTTTGCCTTCAGAAAGTTGAGAGGTAAAAAACCATGAATATTAATTTTTCATATTAATCTACTCAGTGTTTTACTTCTTTAATATGTCAGTAAAGTACTTTTAAAGTTAATTTCTAATTTTTCTCTCATTCTTCCCACGTATATTGAAAAATAAATAGTATGCTTTCTTCTGTGAAGAGAACCTGGACTTGCAGGCACATGATTGAGGTGTGAGCTTTGCCTTTGCCATATGTTACCTTGGTGACTCTGGTTAAGTTACTCAACCTCTCTGTTCTTTACCTTTGTCATCTGCACTGTTTAGGATGTTCTATCAAATAGCATGTGTGACATTTCCTAGCACAAAGTAAAAGTTGAGCACATGTTACACAAACTGTAGTTCTATTTTGGTTCAAAGGACAGGGAGCAAAGTTATGATTATCCAGGGTTCTTCAAAAATCAGGTATTACTTCCCATTTTATATAGTTTCAAATTATGCAGACACAAATGATTTGAGACTGTTTATGAACACATTGCAATAAAGATAATTGTTTTTTATTTTATTTTATTTTTTTTTGCGGTACACGGGCCTCTCACTGTTGTGGCCTCTCCCGTTGCGGAGCACAGGCTCCGGACGTGCAGGCTCAGCGGCCATGGCTCACGAGCCCAGCCGCTCCGCGGCATGTGGGATCTTCCCAGACCGGGGCACGAACTCGTGTCCCCTGCATCGACAGGCAGACTCTCAACCACTGAGCCACCAGGGAAGCCCTGCAATAAAGATAATTATTAAAAAATTTTTAACAAGGAAAAATTTTAGTTATACTTTCAATGTCACATGAAATTCAGAAAAACTATTCTGTGACAGAGTTCAACAAGAAATAAAATATAAAGTGATGCTTGCAGTATTCAATTCTGATAAGATTTTCTTTTCTTAGAAGATATGAAATCATGAATTTTAGTATTTTTATTACCATTACCATTAAAAGTAAAGCATGTGCTACATGTTGCAAAAAAGAATTGAGAATACTCACTGCTTTTGCTAGTATGATTGAAAGAGAAATGGCACGTAAATCTAGATCAATGTGAAGGGAATTTCAGGTTCTGTACCAGTCAAGAAGAAAAGTTGTTTTCCACTGACTCAAAATCTCTAGCAGGAAACTTAGATTCCATTTTTTTTTCATAGTAATTGAATGGCCCATGTAATTTCAGTTTTACCCTGTAACTACATAAGTGAACCTGGGTTATGGGATGGAAAAAATTAAAACTATTTAAGCTTTGCTTCTATTTAATTTCTCCTTCCACAGACAATTGTATAAAATGTATTTTTATGTTGTTATGGAGGAAAATGCAATATTAAATTTTTTTGCAGTATTCAAGTTTAACCTTTATTCAATGCAGTGTTGTATACAAAACTTACATTCTAATTTTTAAAATTTAATTAAAATATAAAACATTTTATGTAGATTATATAACAAAATTCTTGAGAGGGTTGGAAAGTAGAGGAGAAAAGCCCATTAACTAAATAATGATTGTTAGTAAAAAAATACTTTAGGTAACTGAACAGAGGAAATAAATATATTGATGTCTGCTCTTGCATATCTTAGAATGATTAAGGTATCCCGCACTGCACTCTTGATCTTCTCTACAAAAATCCATCTCCAGTTTTTTCTATCTTTAAGTGAAACACCATCCATTTGTTTGCTTAACAGATCTGTAAGGAATCCTTAACCCCATTTTCTCACCTCTCACACCCTATTAATCAAGTTGTTGATTCTACGGTTAAAATGTTTCCCTCTCCACATCTGTCCATTTCCATTGCCACTGCTCTAATTCAATTCCACTTTTTTTTTTTTTGCTGTTATGAATAATACTATATGAAATTTGTATACACATTTTTGCATGGACATATGTTTTCATTTCTTTTAGGTATATACCTAAGAGTAGAATTGCTTTGTCATATGGTAAGTCTGTTAAACATTCTAAGAAACCATCAAACTGTTTTCTAAAGAGATTCCATCATTTTACATTTCTACTGTCAATGTATGAGGATTCCAATTTTTCCACATCCTCACCAACACTTGTTACTATCTTTTTAATGATAGCCATCCTCATAGGTATGCAGTTGGTATCTCTTTGTGATTTTGATTTTTGTTTCTGTAATGACTAATGATGTTGAGCATCCTTTCATGGGCTGTTGGACACTTGTATGTCTTCTTAGGAGAAATGTCTATTCAGGGATTAATTCTTAAATATTAACATTCAACCAAGCATCTGTACATACAGAGAAAAGCCTAATCCACAAGAATTGAGATAAACATATAGAAAAAAAAAGACCCTAGGAAAACAGTAATAATTCAGGAGAAGGAAAGAAAACTCACTTTGATAAGCAGCCTCAGAGACATGAGATCTTTTGCAGTCACAAAAGAGGATGCTCCTGAAAAGAAAGTTTGAGCAGCAAAGACCATCTAGCAGTGTAGCTCTAAAATCTCTCAATGTGGAGAGGGGAGCTCTGAGACTTGCGTCTGGAGATGGGAGAGGCGTAGGACCTCCTGGCTGCTGGATTGGACCAAAAGCATGTGCTTTCCAATAAATGTGTGTACTAGTGCATAGAGTTGGTTCATAATATTCTGTCTGTGACTAACTAATCTTGGAGGCTGAGATGACAGCAGGGGTCAACCTGTGTTTTGGGGTTTTTCCTGTGCAGAATGTGGTTATAATTTTCTATCCTTGAAATAGCCTATATTCTATATTAACACATCCTTTATTAATGTCAAGTATTCAGATAATAAGCATGTTTTGGTTTAAAATGTAAAATTTATAAAGTAAATTTTGTATATATTTGCACACTGGATAAAGAGCTTAAACAATGAAAAAGTCCTCAGCTTCTTATACAATACAATACAAATGGTACAGGACTGGTGAGCAATTAGCTTTTCTCTGTTGGTCAGATAATAAGAGAAGGGGCAAAGCCCCTCAGGGATTGGATTTGCTGTGAGACATTAACTTGTTTGATTATAAGGAATTTAAATACTAAAAACAGTTAATCTTGCAATTACTCTTTCTGTCTTCCAGATTACCTCTCTGTGGTCCATTCGCTAAGTTATCCTAGTCATAACAGCTAGGGCTGAGATTAGAACCTAGGGAGTCTGATTCCATTTACCACTCTCTTAGTACACTCTGCCGCTTATTCTTTGCCAGGAAAAGCAATGGAGCAATTAAAAATGGTAGCCTTTCAGGGACTGTGTCTTGGTCTAAGAGTGGTCACTTAACATCAGTTTTTTGCTAACATATCTATCCTGTGGAAGAATGTCTGCCCTAAACCTAGCAGTAGAGATTGGGGGAAAGGGCACTTGATTTCTCTTTTTTCTTCTTTTCATTCATAACACACAATTAATAGGCCTTTTCTCCTTTTTAGTACTTGGTACTATTGAGTGGACTGGGGAGAAATAAAAGGAAGCTCTGTGAAGTAAATAAGTGAGCTCAGAAACAATTTTCTAACACTGCATGATAATGATTTTACTCCTTGGTATCAGGAATATCTGCCACCACCAAGGGTTTTTATAGCTATCAGAGAACTAATAAGAGAAAAAAAAAATCACTTGACTTCGGTGTATAAAATTAATACTAATGATAGTCATCAATAAGAATAATGAAAACTGCATATCATCCATGGATAATTACCTTATGTGTAACAACTGTGATGAATGTCATTAATATCTGTCAAATTATTACTATAGATTTTATTTGATTACAACACTAAATTATGTTCAGATATGCCCAGGTTCTTCAGTTCTGTGTCTGAAATCTTAAACTTGAATATCCCATTCTTTCATCATCACCTCCTTTCCTTCTAGGTTAATAATCTGGGTCAAACTCACTTTAATTCTTTGAACTTCAGTTTATCCATCAGTAAAACAAACACTGTTACAAAAGGTTATTGTGACAGCTGAATAACAATCACAAAGGCAAAGTACTTGGCAGCATGGCAGGCTCATTGCAGACACTGCATAAACATTCCCTTCTGCATTTTTCCTGTTTTTTTGGTCTTCAGATTCTTGACCTTTCAAGTTTACTTCAGTTACTCTCTTGACTATATCCATAAGCTCCTCATCTCCTTGTTCTTTTAATAAATTACTTCATACTTCACACACTTTTCTGGTCCTATGCCTGAGTGCTCAGTGCAAATAAAATTACATGTTGATGGATTGGTCCCCTACAAGTTCAGTTTTTGTATCATTTGAACTTCCAATACCCTTTATCTATTCTCATATTTGTCCTTGTTTAGATCCCTCTCATTTGCACTTATTATTTCAAAAGTGTCCTCTCAAAATCCTCAATCTAAGATTCACACCTTATCATTCTCTATGGTCTCAGTGTTTGTTCCTCCTTCCCCCCAAATTCATATGTTGAAATCCAAAACTCCAAAGATGATGATATTGGGAGGCAGGCATTGGGAGGTGCTTGGGTCTTGAGGGTGGAGCTTTCATGAACCAGATAAGTGCCTTATAGGGGAGGCTCTGGAGAGATCCCTAGGTCCTTCCACCATGTTAGGACACAGAGAGGAGATGTCAGCTATGCAGCAGGAAGAGGGCCCATATCAAATGTGACCATATTGGTGACTTGCTGTTAGACTTCTCAGCCTCCACAACTATGAGCAATAAATTCTGTTGTTATAAGGTACCTAATCTGCTATTTTGCTATAGTAGCCTGAACAGACTAAGTCACATTCTAGACAATGAACAACCTCACCGCCTATATCACAGAAAAAGTGTGATGCCTTCAAATCTGACTGTCATTGACCAACATGGCTGCATTTGCAGAATCCTGTACTTTTTTACTGGTCTCAGGGGAATACATGTTCATCCTTCTGTTCAAGGCATATCTTTCAACTTGTGCTTTTGATGCCATGTTCTGATCATTATTCTTTAGGACCTTGCTCTATCAGTTTCTCTCTTTCAGTCTTCTCTCTTTTTGTCTGTCTCTCCTGCATCTTGAGGTTCTTCTTGTCTCTTAGCATGTTCATATTTATTTAAAAATTTTTAATTTTATTTTTAATTGAGGTATAATTGATGTTTAACCTTGTATTAATTTTAGGTGTGCAACATAATGATTTGGTATATATGCACATACAAGGCATACCTCATTTTATTGCACTTTGCTTTTGCTTTATTGCATTTTGCAGATACTGCATTCCTTACATATTGAAAGTTTATTGCAACTCTGCCTTGAGCAAGTCTATTGGTGCCATTTTTCCAACAGCATTATTTTTTAATTCAGGTATATACATTTTTAAGACATAATGCTATTGCACACTTAATAGACTACAGTATAGTTGTAAACATACCTTTTGTATGCCCTGGGAAACCACAGAAAATTATGTGACTTGCATTATTGTGGTGGTCTGGAACTGAACCCCTGAAATATCTCCAAGGTATGCCTGTATGTTGGTATGTATATATAAATATATACATATATGTATGTAAAAGTGATCACCACAACAAGTCTAGTTAACACCTATCACCACACATGGTTACAAATTTTTTCTTGTGATAAGAACTTTTGAGATTTACTTTCTTAGCAACTTTCAAATATACATACAGTATTGTTAACTGTAGTCATTGTGTCATACATTACATCCCCAAGATTTATTTCTTATAACTGGAGTTAGTACCTTTTGACCACCTTCACTCATTTAACACCCTTTCTGACAACTGTCAGTCTGTTCTCTGTATCTATGAGTTTGGTTTTTTTTTTTTTTTTAGATTCCACATATAAGTGAGATCATACAGTATTTGCCTTTCTCAGTCTGATTTATTTCACTTAGGATAATGCCTTCAGGGTCCATCCATGTTGTAGCAAATGGCAGGATTTCTTTCTTTTTTATGGCTGAATAATATTCCATTGTATACATATATATATATATATGTACACATATATGCATATATTATATCATTCACAATTTCTTTATATATTTATCTGTCAGTGGACACTTAGATTGTTTCCATGTCTTTGCTTTTATAAATAATACTGCAATAAACATGGGGGTGCAGATATCAGATATCTTTATGAGTTAGTGACTTTGTTTCCTTTGGGTATATACCCAGAATTGGAATTGCTGGATCATATGGTAATTTTATTTTTAATTTTTTGAGGATCCTCCATACTGTTTCTGTACTGGCTGCACCAAGGTACTTTCCCACCAACAGTGCACAAGACTTCATTTTTCTCCACATTCTTGCCAACATGTCTTTCTTTTTTTTTTTGCTCTTTCTCCAGATTGTCCACTTGCATTGGCATAAAGGGTTGTGAAGTATATAACAAGTATAAAGTATAGTATAAGTGTACTTATATTTTATAAGTATAAAGCCATTGTGTAGTATATAACAATTCTTAACGCCATTAAAAAGAATTTTCTAGGACATGACAGTCATCTTGGATATACTTCATTACAAATTGTTACATCTTTAATTACAAATTATTAGAAAAGTAAAACTGAAATTTAGGTTTTCTGTTGTGAAATGATCAAATTATTTTATGCCTAGATAACAAAGTTTCCTTTTTACTGTCAAAATGTTATGTTAACTCTGTCCTTATGGCAAATTTTTAAGACATTTTAATGAATCAGTCCTTATTTTTTATGTTATGTTCCTAAAAATCACAGTTACACATTGCTATGCTTTTAAATATTACTTATATTAGTAATTATATCTTGTGTTTTAAAAATATACTTATATTCATGTCTTGTCTCACCTGACAATTTTCTTTACTTTTTTCTTTCCCTTATCACATCCTAAATTCTGAATAATAAAACTGTTAAGATGCCTTGAATTATCTGTGTGTTTTCTGGAGTGGCCACCATGGAACACAAAGATTTGCTCCCTCACCTTCTAAAGAAGAAGGATAATAGAGATAATTAAGTTTGTTTTGGTCTTCTCCAAATGTAATTTATTCAAAACAATTGTGATTACCAAATTTGAGATAAAAGAAAGACTGGTGAATCACAAGAAAAGTAGTCTTTTTAGTTTAATTACATTTGAGTAAAAAGTATGTATATGAATATACTTCACTGATTGTAATGTTTAAGTTAAAGGAGGCATACTTGTGTTCATACATAAATACTGGTACAATATCTACCTGTAAAGTGATTTTCTTTCTAGGTTTCCTCAGCCAGGGATAATCACAATACTTCCTAATACAAACCAGAAGTCCTAACAGTTTTTCAAGGTCGGCACTGATCAAAATATGTTCTTACTCCCATCGTAATCTTTGACTTCATTCTTATAAATTAATCGTGTGTTGTAACTTGAGAGAGAATGCTACTCTTTTATTCTGCCAGAGCTGCCAACATAATGCCAACATTATTCTGCCAACATAATGCGTTAGCCAGAGCTGTTAGTGTTATAACCGTGGCAGGGATAAATTGACTACATTTAAAAACTTGCATTGATGAGAACAATTTACAGAAAACGTAAAGGGATGTTTCTAGTGCCTGCCTACTGATGTAAGCAGGATGTCTTACCTGCCTGCAACGTAATCCTGGCAGAACTATAAAGCTGAAGTAGGACTGAAACCAAAACCTCATTGTTAGATTTAGTCCTAGATATCTTATAAATTTTATGTTATTTTTAAATAGGATTTTCCTTTCACTTTTTCCAGAAGACTGTGGTGATAAGAACAGTGTAGTTTCTGGCTAACAGATAAGGCTCTGCAGCATTCTTTATGACTGTGGAAGGAAAAATGGCCTTTTAAAATGCAAACTTCTGAATTCACCAGAGAGCTTCAACTATTTTGGCCTGAGGTACTCACTTTAGCGCTGGCTGACAATTCATCCTATTCCTTCAGGATCACAAAGGTTGTCTCCATATGAGTTTATGGCAGCTCACACTTAATGAGATTGAGAATCTCAGTTTTCAGGGTAGATTTCACCCTGGTCTTTGTAGATATAGCTAAATATTGTCAAGGTCATATTCTCAGAATATCATCAATATAAGGGAAACTAAAAAATATTTATAACTGAATGAAAATGAATGTACTACATGTTGATATTTGTGGGATGTCAAAATGGTACTTAGAGGTAAATTTAGAACCTCAATTGCTTAGACTAAAAAAAAAAAGTTATGTGTTAAGTCAGGAATCTAGATTAGAACAATAGACTAAACAACAAAGAAGTAGGAGCAAAGCAAAATAAAAATGAGTAGAAAAAAATTAAAAAGAAATATTAGAAATAATAGGTTAATAAAACCAGAAGATGGTTATTGGAAAATATAATTATGTATAAATCTTTAGCTAGAATGATCAAGGAATGAAGAGAAGCAGCACAGATAAATAATAGTTGCATCACAAAAAGGCAACATGACCTGAAATATATTAAGATTAATAAAAGAAATCTTGGGCTTTCCTGATGGCGCAGTGGTTGAGAGTCCGCCTGCCGATGCAGGGGACACGGGTTCGTGCCCCGGTCTGGGAAGATCCCACATGCCGCAGAGCAGCTAGGCCCGTGAGCCATGGCCGCTGGGCCCGTGCGTCCGGAGCCTGTGCTCCGCAACGGGAGAAGCCTCAACAGTGAGAGGCCCACGTACCGCAAAAAAAAAAAAAAAAGAAAGAAATCTTAGGAGAAGTCTATGAACAATTTTGTGCCAATACATTTCAGAACTTGGATGAAATAGAAAATTTTTTAGTAAATGTAAATGAAGAGGTTGAACAAAAAATAGAAATCCAAGTAAATCAATAAAAATTAAATAAATTAAATCAATAATTAAAATCTCCCTTAACAACAGACATCATAACTAGATGGTCTTACAGATTAATTTTATCAAACTTCTTTAAAAAAGATATTTCATATATATATACACAAGTATATATATCTATTAATTGATATAATTGACATATAACATTGTGTAAGTTAAGATGTAAAATGTGTTTATTTGATACATTTATATAGTGCAATATAATTACCACTGTAGCGTTAGCTAACACCTCGATCACAACACATAATTGTCATTTCTTTTTTGTGGTGAGACTATTTAAGATCTAGTCTCTTAGTAACTGTCAAGTATATAAGACAGTATTGTTAACTATAATCATAGTACTGTGCATTAGATCCCCAGAACTTATTCATCATCTAACAGCAAATTTGAAAAAAGGTACTTCTAATATTTTTATTATGAATACCTATCTATATGTATATGTATACTTTTCAGAGTAGAAACAGCAAAAACTATTCAAGTCATTTATGAGGTTCCTATTACTTCGATACAAAAACTGAATAACTATAGTGCAAGGAAATAAAATTATAGACCAGTTTGATTTATGAACTGAAATAGTTTATAAGTATATACTTACAACTCAAATTCAGGATTATGTAAAAATCAGTAATATGTCTCAATTCAATGATACATACCAGAAATGCAAGAAATTTTCAACATCCATAGATTAAAGAGGGTGAGGGATCATTACTGTAGATGCAGAAAAATGAATTGATAAGTTTACCATTCATCAGGAGAAAAACCATTAGCAAATTAAGAGAAAAAATTTACTAACCTTCAAAAGTATATCTAAAATTTTTTATATCAAGTATAATGATGGTGAAATTGTACACAAATTCCCAGTAAAGTCAAGAACAAGAGAAAATGCTATCATTTCTTTTCTTGATCATTGTAATAGAGGTCTTAACCAATGCAATAAGGAAGCAAATGATGTATAACATTGGAACAGAAATGTGTCCACTTCTTTTTATTCTGATGCTATAATTATTTCTATAGAAAATCCTAAAGAATTTATTAAAACTGTGGGCTTAGTATTTCCTTAAGGCAAAGCAACATAAAAAAAATAACATCTCTATACACCAACAGTTGTTAACCAGAATACAGAATGTGCAAAAATATTCCTATAAAAAACCATAAAATTTGTAAGATATCTAGGACTAAATCTAACAATGTGCAAGACCTATATGGAGAAACATAAAATCACACTGAAGGGTGAAAAAGAATAAGCAGTGTTTACTCAATATGTTAAATAACTCATTCCTTCTCAGTTTATAATCAAATGCAATTACAATGAAAAGTTTCTCCTTGAAAGGTGTCAAGCTGTTCCTAAGTAAAATTGAAAAGAAAAAAGTCAAGAAGACAAATGTTACAAGAATAATCCTAAAAATCCAATAAAGAGAGATCAGAATCAGTACTATGCATAAATATGTATAAATTGATATTGACAGAGATGTGGATATAAACGCATCAGTAGAACTACAAATAAGTAGAAAGAAGAACATCTTCTCATTATGTGGTGCCTGGATAATTGATCATCTAAGTTTAAAAAAAAGGACACGTTATCTCAAGCTAAAACAAAGGAATTGGGGCTTCCCTTGTGGCGCAGTGGTTGAGGATCTGCCTGCCAATGCAGGGGACACGGGTTCGAGCCCTAGTCCAGGAAGGTCCCACGTGCCTCGGAGCAGCTAGGCCCGTGAGCCACAACTACTGAGCCTGCGCGTCTGGAGCCTGTGCTCCCCAACCAGAGAGGCTGCATGCTGCGATGAAGAGTGGTCCCTGCTCACCGCAACTAGAGAAAGCCCTTGCACAGAAACGAAGACCCAACACAGCCAAAAATAAATTAATAAATTAAAAAAAAAACAAAGGAATTTTCCAGGTGGAGTAAAACTTTCAATGTGAATATTTTTTTCTTCAAAAATTTAAAAGAAAATGTAAGTGAATGTCTTTCTGACACGAAATTCTGGAGATTGGTTGCCTCTGAGAGAGATGGATGCAAAAGTTTATGTGGAGAAGCATATACATCATTTCAACTAAGTTAATATTCTTTTATTCTTTAAAACGTTTTAACCTGATCTAATATCTAACATCAAATTATAGCTCAAGCCTTGATAGTTTTTTTCCCTGTATTATTTGCATTTTTTCTGTATGTTTGAAACACTTAAAATAACAAAATAAAGAATGTACCAATCTGGGATTACTTCCTGGACAAGAAGAATAATTTTACTCTTTCTACAATTCTTTTTGACTAGTGAGATATAATTAAGGCCAAAGGCGAAAAAGTGGCTGAAGCTGTAGATTTTAAATCGTCCACTTTTTTTTTTATAGAACAAATACATATGTATCATATAATTACAGCTTTAAGAAAGTGATAGCATTGCCCTATTATCTTTCATTTAAAATATGACCTTTTAATTATTTATTGAGTAGACACAAGAAACAGTGAAAATAGGAAAAAGGTAAATGTTTTGAAGGAAATTGTAGCAGATAAAATTGAAATATGAGAAGTACTTGACAATTCATAGCTTATAAATTATATAGGCTGCTGTTAGGCACTGAATTGTAACTCCATGAATACATTAATGTTTCTTCTGTCTTTTCACTCAGAAATTTAAGGTGAAATAATATTTTGTTTAGTGTAAATTGTATGTGCATGGTAGGGATGTTAATTTTCTTTTCAACTGTTTTCTCTGAAGTGGATTATAAAATCTATCTCATGAATTTTCTCTTTAAAATGTATTTTTCTGGATCAAAAGAATTTGATCCAAAAATATAGATATTAGATATTTCAGATAAACACTATTCAAATAACAGTTTATCACACATTATTTTTAATGCAACCTTAATTTTTTCCGATATTTATGAACAAAATATTGGTAAGGATAAAAAGCAAATCAAATTTTAGGGAAATAATTGCACGTTCCAAGGATGGTGATAGTTATTGTATTACTTTTGTGTCTTCAAGTTGAAGGTGCCAAACAAAAATCTTTATATGTAAATATATACGTTTCCGAAGAACTTTATAGGTGCAGCAAAAAATTGTGAGGATTCTGGGTTCTCATTCTGTTGGTTAGATGCCCAATGCACTTTGTATGTTTTTGCCAGTTTACTTTTTGCTTTTCGTATCAACAACTTTATCTGACTTGTCTCCTACAAGATACAGTATGGTTTGTATTTGTTTTCCATTGCTGTGTACAAATTACCACACACTTAGTGGCTTAAATGAACACAAATTTACTATCTCGCAGTTTTGGTGGGTCAGGAATCCAGCATGATTTCACTGCAACCTCTGCTCTGGGTCTCACAAGGCTAAACTCACGGTGTTGGGTGGAACGGGGTTCCCATCTGGAGCTCAGGGTCATCTTCCAAGCTCATTCAGGTTATTGACAATTCAATCTTTGCAGTTGTAGGACTGATGGCAACTTGTTTCTTCACGGATAGCAGGAGAATTCTGACTTACGTCTTCTAAGATGAAGTCTAATATAGCCTAGTCAGAGGAGCGACTGTCCCATCATATTTAAGTTCTACCCACACTCAAGGGAGAGGCATAATCTACGGTGTGCCCACCAGGAGCAGGAATCTTGGGGGCAGTCTTAGAGTTCTGTCTACCACTGGGTGTTTTATGTCCTGACCCTGACTTTAATGTAAAAACTAATACAAAAACATCAATTAACTAATAATCTTGCTTTTCCTGTCTTTGGGTTATTGTGCCTGAGCAATTCAAAGAACTATTTTCTGATAATAACTTGCATGGCTAGTGGTAGGTATGTTTCTGATCTTCTGAATCAAACTTGGAGAAGCAGCTAGCTATAGATTAGCTCATGTTGCTTAAGGATGGTGAAATTATTTCTTCATTTATTTAGAGGTATATGAAACGCTGTGAACCTCATCTGTCAACAATAATAGATCACTTCATAGGAACTAGTATTTATTGAAGTAAGTAAAATTTGCGCTTTTAAATAAAATTTTTGGTAATTATATTTGAAGAGCAAAATTAGTAAAATAGTATATTGTCTAGGAGGGATATTAAAAATGGACTCAAATTTTATGGAATATTAAGATGAGAAACTCGGGGGAAATTCTTATTGTTAGACTGGATGCCACAGAAATTGATGTTCTCACCTTCTTAAGTGATACCAACCTTTGTTGAAAAAAAAATAATGATCGTGAAGTGGATTAGTCATGGAAACATAATGCCTTTATCTTTTTTGTCTTTCTCTTTTGAAGAGCATAGAATTGAAAATTTTATTTTTTAAACTAGAATTATTTTAGTCAGCAGTAAAGAGGGTGAATTGACATAAATCATAACAAGATCTTTTTTTTTTTGCGATACGCGGACCTCTCACTGTTGTGGCCTCTCCCGTTGCGGAGCACAGGCTCCGGACGCGCAGGCCCAGCGGCCATGGCTCACGGGCCTAGCCGCTCTGCGGCATGTGGGATCTTCCCGGACTGGGGCATGAACCTGTGTCCCCTGCATTGGCAGGCAGACTCTCAAGCACTGTGCCACCAGGGAAGCCCGCAAGATCTTTTTTGATCCACCTCCTAGAGTAATGGAAATAAAAACAAAAATAAAAACAATGCAATCCAAAAATGGGCAGAAGGTTTAAATAGACATGTCTCCAAAGAAGACATACAGATGGCCAAGAAGCACATGGAAAGCTGCTCAACATCACTAATTATTAGAGAAATGCAAATTAAAACTACCATGAGGTATCACCTCACACCAGTTAGAATGGGCATCATCAAAAAATCTACAAACAACAAATGCTGGAGAGGGTGTGGAGAAAAGGGAACCCTCTTGCACTGTTGGTGGGAATGTAAATTGATACAACCACTATGGAAAACAGTATGGAGGTTCCTTAAAAAACTGAAAATAGAGCTACCATATGACCCAGCAACCCCACTACTGGACATATAGCCAGAGAAAACCATAATTCAAAAAGATGCATGCACCCCAATGTTCATTGCAGCACTATTTATAATAGCCAGGTCATGGAAGCAACCTAAATGCCCATCAACAGAAAAACGGTTAAAGAAGATGTGGTACATATATCCAATGGAATATTACTCAGCCATAAAAAGGAACGAAATTGGGTCATTTGTAGAGACGTGGATGGATCTGGAGACTGTCATACAGAGTGAAGTAAGTCAGAAAGTGAAAAACAAATATCATATATTTAACACATATATATGGAGCCTAGAAAAAAGGTAGAGATGAACTGGTTTGCTAGGCAGAAATAGAGACACAGATGTAGAGAACAAATGTCTGGACACCAATGGGGGAAAGGGGGGGTGGGATGAATTGGGAGATTGGGATTGACATATATACACTAATATGTATAAAATAGATAACTAATAAGAACCTGCTGTATAAAAAAATAAATAAAATTTAAAAAAAAGTGAAGATCACAAAATACAAATGGATAAATAAAAATTCTGTATTTTGTGTTATTGGCCCGTTTCAGGACCTGGTGAGTTAATGGGGAGAGACTTCAAAGAAAAGACAATAGAAAAATTCAAGTCTATTTCAAGCATATGTAGACATAATCCTGTAATAGGATAGAAGTATGGTCAGAAGAAATGTGTTAAAGAAAGAAAAAAAAATTAGAATTACTTTTGAGGGACAGGGAACCCAGGTGCAAACTCTTGTCAGTCTGGGTAGATTATTAGTTCTCGTCACATTATCAGACCCATAAAATGCAATGAGTATGAAGTCTTCACACCCCTAACCTTGGTGCCCTCCTCCCCTCATTCCCAGGAGGTATTGAAAATGAAGTTGAGATATGAAATTCTAGATGTAGTTCTACCGTCAATGCAGATCCTTTTGCATTTAGTGGCCTCTACTGTAATGCAAATTATAATTTTGATCTGAATGCTTCTTTTTTAACCAGCATTTATACTTAAGCTGACACGATTTTACAAAAGATTTTAGATTTACCTAACTTCCAAATTTAATAGTTTAATTTTTGTAAGGAATAGAAGAAACATCCTTTATCAATGGTGACACAAAAAAGGGATAGTACGTGGAGGGATAATGGATAAATTCTACCCAAATAAATTCTCAAGAGTTTGAGATATGCTTACATCCTGATAAGAATGGAAAATGTTGAGTTTCTTACTTTTAACACTTTTTATGATGGATGTTATAGACTGTGGTCAATTTTTTTCTTTTACAAAGTTTAGATATCCATTTATATCTGATGGCTATATATGTTTTCACTTTACAGCATTGTACAGAACCTGAATCAGAACTTTATTTTGGTACGTTAGTACGGTTCTTTTTGGTACATTATTGCAATTAAATATTTTAGTTAATGGGTAATATAGAAGCAACTATAGATATATTTAGAATCATCTTGGCAAAAAAAAGTCTAAGGTTTTAAGGAAAATCATATCACTCATCTCTTGCATTATGTTGAAATGACACTGAAGCCATTTGCCAGAAATATAGTAGGTATTATTTATAGATTTCAGTCAATTTTAAGCAATTGAGCTTAGTTTTTGTAACAGTGACATTTGGGAAGTGTATCATGTATTTCCAGAAATTAGAAATAATGTCTTAAATTAAGCCAAATTCTTTTGAGATATACCATACTAACAAGGAGACAGGGAATTAATATTTGAAATAAAATGAGCATATTAAAATGTGCCAAGCTGAGTCTCAGTAAAAATTAGAAAAAAGGAATAATAAGGTTACAACAAAGTAACTACTTTCCTACATATTGAATAATATCTTCAGCAACCCAAACGAATTGGTCTAAGTAACAAACTAGCTAATAAGTAGCTTAAAGATAGAATACAGAAGTGCAGATAATTGCTCATGTTCCTTTGAAGTAGTGAGATATTCTTTTTCATGTTTTTCATTTCCAAAAGGAAATATGCCAAGCTACTTATGTCTGGTGAATTAATCTGAACTCAAAATTAATCAAGCTTTTTTTTCCTTCTTAGCATATTCAATTGTTAAGTGTAAATGACTGGAGTCAATTTTTTAAACCCTGGAATTAAAATTGGGAAAGTGGAGGAGTATTAATGATAGTGCAGTAGACTTTGATTGGGGCAAAAGTTCAGAAAAAGAATAGCAAGTCCCTGAATTAAGCACTATAACTGGAATGTTTATATTAGCAAGCTATAATCATTCAGAAACATATGAAATCAAGCAAAGTATCTATAAGTTAAGATGTAGCCAGTTAAAATAGCAATACAACTTACTTCTAATGGATTCATTCTCCATTCCACTGCCAGCTCTGTTAGTTATATTTGACAAAGCTTAATCCACCAAAGCAATGTAGTCTCCACTTTTCCTATCTTTATTTTCTGTTATATTGGGATATTGATTGACAAAAGATATATTCCAAAAACTGTTTTGTCAAAAATTTTATCATGAAGAGTAGATATGTTTCTGATTTTGCCACTTACCTGCTATGAGATGTTCAGGAAAGGTCTCTCTGGTAAGATGACCTTTGAACTGAGACCTGAATGGTGCAAAGAGGCCAGTCCTACAAAGATCAGGAAGAAATAGTTATAAGCAGAGGAAGGAGACAATGCAAAGTTGAGTAAAGTGGTGAACTGGGAGTCAGGGGCCACATCAGGTTGGCTTTTGTGCATCAAAGTTAGGATTCTGAATTTTATTCTTAGGGTAGTGAGAAGGGCAAACACTGAAAATTTAATGTAGTTTTTCATTGTAAAATATATAATACACATCAAAGAGTCTGTATCTGCCACTTAAATTAGGAAATAGACTGTTGCCAAATAATGCTGAAGCCCACTTATTTGCTTCCCAGTGGGACACAACTCCCCATATCCCCACCGGCCCGAATTTTTTAAAAATTAATTTTTATTGGAGTGTAGTTGCTTTACAATGTTGTGTCAGTTTCTGTTGTACAGCAAAGTGAATCAGCTATATGTATACATATATCCCCTCTTTTTCTGGATTTCCTTCCCATTTAGGTCACCACAGAGCATTGAGTAGGGTTCCCTGAGCTATACAGTAGGTTCTCATTAGTTATCTATTTTGTACATAGTATCAATAGTGTATATATGTCAATCCCAATCTCCCAATTCATCCCACTCCCCTCCCCCTCCTTGGTATCCATACGTTTGTTCTCTACGTCTGTGTCTCTATTTCTGCTTTGCAAATAAGATCATCTGTACCATTTTTCTAGATTCCACATATATGCGTTAATATTTGTTTTTCTCTTTCTGACTTACTTCACTCATGGACCTAAAGACTGTCATACAGCCTGAATTTTAAATTTTGCATTTCCTAGACTTTCTTCCTAGTTATTTCATATGCTACAATTCGTGGTTTAGTTTTCCATCTTTTGAACTATAAATATTGGATTCACACTGTATATATTCTTCTGTGACTTGCTCTTTTAGCTCAACATTATATACTTGTATTTCATTCATTTTTCTTGCTGAATAGTATTTCATTCTGTTACTACACCACAATTTATTTATCCATTATATTATTGATTGATATTTGACCTATCCCCTTCCTTTTTTTGCTCTAAAAAAATGAATAAACTATGTACTGTGCTATGAGTAAACTCGTATACTGATGCACATACGTAAGAGTCTTCCTAGAGAATTGTTGGATGTAGCCTATGTGCATCTCCAGTTTTATGAGGAAATACCAAATTGGTTTTCCAAGTGAATGTATCAGTTTATATATGCATCAGCAGGGGATGGGAGTCCCATTTACCAAATTTTAATTTTTTAAAATGAATTCAATGAAGTAAAATGTTAACTGTTTATGGTTTTACATTGGATTTCTCTGAATGTCAATGAGGTCAAGCACATTTTTTATGCTTTTTTTTTGGGATTCATCATCTTTTCTTAATTTGTAGATGCATGTGGTTTAAGACATATTCTAAATATGAGCCTTTTTAGTTTTATTTGCTGCAGATATCTTTCACTCTGTCTTTTCTTTTAATTCTGTAAATGATGTCTTTTGGCAAATATAAATTTTTATTTTAATTAAGCCTAATTATGAACGATTTATTTTATGATTAAAGCTTTCATAATCTTGTTTAAAATACTTTTAATACCCCAAGTCATGAAATTTATTCTGGTATATTACCTTCTAAAAGCTTTATTATTTTGCCTTTTACACATATTTACTATGAATCAATTTTAGTTTTTTGCATGAGAGTAACTTTTCTTTTTTTCATGTGGATCTGCAGTTATGTGACTTTGACTCTTACTCATAATTGATTATTTCCTTGTGTGTTTAGGGATATGTTTAATTCAAAAATCACTGCTCTGTTTTCCCATATTGGTTGTAATTCAGTGGGCCACATGCTCAATAATTGTCCCTCCTTTGTAGATAATCTCTCTTATTTCTCATTTTTTTTAGTCTTTTTGAATTTTTATTTTAAAATATTAGGTGTATGTTTCCATTTTTCTTTTGGAGGGAGGCTTGGGATGGGTTTCCTAAAACTCAGAAAGGATTTATTATATCAGTTCTGGACAACAATTGGTCATTACCTCTTTTTTTTTTTTTTTTAACATCTTTATTGGAGTATAATTGCTTTACAGTAGTGTGTTAGTTTCTGCTTTATAACACAGTGAATCAGTTATACATATACACATGTTCCCATATCTCTTCCCTCCTGCGTCTCCCTCCCTCCCACCCTATCCATTACCTCTTTACATAGTACTTTCTCTCATTCTGTCTCTCATCTCCTTCTGTCCTCCATTGAGATGTATGTTGACCAATCTCACTTGATCTTCTATGTCTTCTAACCTATGTTCAAATTTTTCATCTTTGTCTCTTGGTGAATTTATTCCAATTTGGATTCCAGTTTACTAGTTTCTCTCCACATATGACTAGTCTTGCTAATACAAGCATTGAGTTTCTATTATCTATTATATGCTTTATTTCTAGATACGTATGTATCTGGTTATTTTTCTAATATGCCTGGTGTATACTGATATTCTTTTATTCTTTGGTCTTCTTTTCAACCTCTTCTTTTTATTTCTTTAAGCATATTTCATATTATTTTTCTCATAATTCTAATATCTGCAGTAATTGTGAGTCATTCTATACTGCATGGCCTTTGCTAAATCTTATTCTTATTTATTTTTATTTCTTTGTGAGTTTATTGTTTATTTTTTTATGAGTTTAATGATTTTGCATACTGTGAGTTTATATGGTAGGTAGAATAATGTCCTCCAAACATGTGCATGTCCTAGTTCCCGGAACCTGTGGATATATTACTTGACATGGCAGAGGGACTTTGCAGATATTATTGACATTATGGACCTTGAGATGGAGAGATATTCCTGGATTATTTGGGTAGGCCAAGGCTAATCACAGGAAATTAATAAGCCAAAGAGAAAGGCAGAAGAGAAGGAAGGAGAGATGAAAGATAAGGGATAGAAGCACAATTACTGACTTCTAAGATGAAGGGAATCGTAAACAAAAGAATGCCAGTAGTCTCTAGAGGCTGAGAATGGACATAAGCTGACAATAGCAAGGAATTGTGGCTTTGGTCTTAAAAGAATAACACTATCCTGATCTTGTGTTTATATTTACTTTGGTTTTTAAAAGATATATTTATCATTTATTTTATTAAAGGTAAATTGCTTGGTTTTAGTTCTGTTTTGTTTTTAACTTTTAAGAAAAGGATATCAGACTTTCAGTTCCTGCTTGTAAAAAACATGTAAAACACTTGAAAGACATCACTTATACTCTCATAACAAGAAAAACACTGAACAAACTGAATATCAACCACTATTCTTAGATCCATTATTGGCAAATTCCTGCTCTGTAAACTGGAGAGACAGGTGAATACAGAGAATCATAGCTTATGTTGAGTAAAAACCACAAGAACCAGTTACTGGTAGGAATATATAAATAGTAATTAACAAATTGCTAGAGACTAAACATGGACTAGCTTAATAAAAAACTCCTGGGGCCCAGCCTTAGGGGTACTTCCACACTTTTGTGAGTTTTACCTCCAGGAACCCCATCAAGTGCTCATAATGAAGATTTGAGAAAAATGCTTCCTGCTTCTGACAGTTGGAGGTGAAAAGTAACCATTTAAAAATATGCAGAAAGTTCTGTTCTCTGTAACAAAGGCCTGTCCTCAATGGAAATAATCTACCAGAACCTGATTAACATAGGGAAAGAGGAAAACCCAACTTTATCCCCATCTAGCCTTTCTGACTCAACTAGGGAGGACAAATAACTGAGAAGCACTTGTGAAGGTCATAACTCATGGGTCTAGTAAAAGGATGTCATCTAATCATATGACTAGAGAACATTTCTCTTCCCCCAAACTTTACCACCACATCAACAAGGCTTCAGTATAATGGGATTATAGCTGAAACTGCAAGGCTCAGACTGTTTAAGACTAGAATATGCATTCTTCTCAAGCTCACATGGAACATTCATCAACATAGGCCACATTCTGTACCATAAAACAGGGGTCCCCAACCTCTAGGCCATGCACCGATATCTATCCACAGCCTTTTAGGAACCAGCTGCACAGCAGGAGGTGAGCAGTGGCGGGTGAGCAAGCGAAGCTTCATCTGCCGCTCCCCATTGCTCTCCATTGCTCGTGTTACTGCCTGAACCCTCCCCTCCTTCCGGTGCGTGGAAAAATTGTCTTCCACAAAACCGGTCCCTGGCGCCAAAAAAGTTGGGGACTGCTGCCATAAAACACACCTAACAAACATAAAAGAATAGAAGCTATGTAACGTATGTTTTCAGACCACAATGGAATTAAAATAGAAACCAATAACAAAACGATAGCTGGAAACTCCAAAGATATTTGGAGATTAAACAACATACTTCTAAATAACACATGGGTCAAAGGAGAAATCTCAAAACAAATTTAAAAATATTTTCAACCAGATGAAAATGAAAATACAACTTATCAAAAATTTTCAGATGCAGTGAGAGTAGTACTTAGAGGAAAATTTCTAGTTATAAATGCATATATTACAAAAAAGAAAGATCTAAAAATCAATAATTTAAGCTTCCACCTTAGAAAAGTAGAGAAAGAACAACTAAATCCAAAGTAAGCAGAAGAGAAATAATAAAAGAGCAGAAATCAATGAAATAGAAAACAGGAATTCAGTAGAGAAAATCATATTTATGAAAAGATCAATGGAATTGATAAATCTCTAGCCCAGTTAATCAAGAAAAAAAGGAAATACTAATTACTAATATCAAAAATGAAAGAGGAGGCATCTCTAATAATCCCATGGACACTAAATGGATAATAAAGGAATATTATGAACAACTCTATTTGATAACCTAGATGAAATGGATCAACTCCTTGAAAGACACAATTTACCAAAACTCACTCAAGGAGAATTAGATAATCTGAATAGGCTATATCTGGCTATATCTGTTAAATGAATTGAATCAACAATTAATAACATTTAAAAAAACAGAACAACAGGTCTAGATGGTTTCATTGGTGAATTCTACCAAACATTTAAGTAGGAATTGATACCAATTCTCTATAATTTCTAATGGAAAATAGAAGCAGAGGGAAAACTTCCTAACTAATTCTCTGAGGACAGCATTATCCTAATACCAATACAATATAAATACACTGTGAGACAGAAAAGCTACAGAAAGGTATCTCTCATGAAAATAAATGTAAAAATCTTCAACAAAATATTAGTGAATCAATTCTAACAATGTATAAAAAGAATTGTACATCAAAAATGAAAGCCCGTGATCAGATGGCTTCACTGGCAAATTATGCAAAACATTCAAAGAAGACGTTTTTCTTTCATAGATCTTGCTTTTGGTGTTGTACCTAAAAATTCAACCCTAAATGCAAGGTCACCTAGATTTCCTCCTATGTTATCTTCTAGACGTTTTATGGTTTTGTGTTTTACATTGAATCCTATGACCCCTTTTGAGTTAATTTTTGTGTTAGGTGCAAGGAATGTGTTTAGATTTTTTTTGTTTTTTGTTTTTGGCATGTAGATCAGCTGTTCCAGCACCTTACGTTGAAAAGGTTATCCTTTCTCCATTGAATTGCCTTTGCCCTTTTGTCAAAGATTGGTTAATTATATTTGTGTGGGTCTGGTTCTGGGCTCTCTGTTCCATTGATTTGTTTGTCTATACTTTTCTTTAATGGTACGCTGTCTTGATTACTGTGGCTTGATAAGGAATTTGAAGTTGGACCTTGTCAATCCTTCAACTCTGTTCTCCTTTAATATTGTGTTGGCCACTCTGGGTCTTTTGCCTCTCCTTACAAACTTGAGTATCAGTTTTATAATATCCACAAGATAACTTGCTGAGATTCTGGTTGGGATTTCATTGAATCTGTTGGTCAAGTTGGGAATAACTGACATCTTAACAATATTGAATCTTCCTATCCATGAACATGGTATATCTCTGCATTTATTTATATCTTCTTTGATTTCTTTCATTAGAGTTTGAAGTTTTCCTTGTATAGACCTTGTACATATTTTATTAGATTTATACCTAAGTATTTCAATTTTTGGTGCTACTGTAAATGGTATTGTGTTTTTAATTCCAAATTTGAAATGTTCATAGCTGGTAGAAAATCACCTTGTGGTTTTCTACCTGACAATGATGTCAGGTGTATATGATTCCAACCATATAACATTCTGGAAAAGGCAGAACTATAGAGACAGTAAAAAGATTGGTAGTTGCTAGGGGTTCAAAAGGATGAAGAGAGGTAAGGATGCATAATTAGGGTGGAGAAACTATTCTGTATGGTACTATAATGGTAGATACATGACATTATGCATTTTTCAAAATGCACGCAACTATGCAACACAAAGAATAAATGTTAATGTAGTCTTGGACTTTAGTTAATAACAATGTATCAATATTGATTCATTAGTTGTAACAAAGGTATCACACTATGCATAACGTTAATAATAGGGGAAACTGTGGGAGTGAGGGGGTATGTAGGAACTCTCTGCACTGTCTGCTCAGTTTTTCCCTAAATTTAAAATTGCTCTACAAACAAAGTCTATTAAGAAAAGAAGGCAAAAAAGAGTTGCCAGACTACATCTTCTAGAGTTGTTTTTTTTCCATGTTTTGCATATGAAAGCAATTCATATTTGACTGTTAGATACTATTCCACTGGTGACTGAACCACAGTTTTTACTCATTCTTCTGTGTTCTTTTGGAAATGGTTCTAGGATTTTAAATAGTGCTGCTATGAACATTCTTATGTATGTCTCCTGGTCTGTTTTGTGAAGAGTTTCTCACTGTCATATCTAAGAGTTGACTTGCTGGAGTACTATCCTAATTTATACTTCAGCCAGCAAAGCATAAGAAATACTATCTTCAGTTACTGTAATGTTAGACATCTTCATTTTTGACAATCAAGTGATGAAAATGGTTTTTTTTGTTCCATTTCCCTGTTCACTAATGAAGATGACAATCTATACATACATTTAATCAATATGTGATTGTTTTCCTCTTCTTTAGAATGACTGTTCATGTCTTTAATTAGGTTGCCTTTTTAACAAATATTGTATTATATGTTCTTAATTCTATTTTTTTGCATTCGTTGTAAATATCTCACTTTTCGTAGTTTTTAAGTCTTTAATAGTTCTTAATTTAAAATAAATTTACATATTTTTTCTTTTAGAGTTAGTACTCCTTTCTGTCATATTTAAGAAATACCTCCTTACCACAAAGCCAGAGAGAGAGTTTTCACTAATAGTTTTAAACTTTTGTTTTTGACATGGTCATCCCTCAGTATTTGCAGGGAATTGGTTCCATGACCCCCTTGGATACCAAAATCCAAGGATGCTCAAGACCTTTATATAAAATGAAGTAGTACACTTGGTCCTCTTTATTTGTGGGTTCTGCATCGGTGGATACAGAGGGCCAACTGTATAAGTACTTGATTCATCTGGAATTTTTTTTGTGTGTGTATAAGGTAGGGAATACAATTTCATTTTTTCCCTTATTTATTTTCAGCCTCACTTATAATAGATCCTTCTTCACTGATGTGGTAGACCATCTCAGTTATATATCAAATTCCCTTATGTCTGCTTTGTTGCATTGTTCAATTTGTCTATGTCTAGAGTAGTACTACAGTGTCTCAATTACTATAGCTTTAGAAGAAGACCCAAATCTTATCAGGGTAATTCCCCCTCCATGCTCTTCTTCAAAAATGTTTATCTATCCTTGGTCTTTGCATGTCCGTATAATTTAAAAATTAGTTTCCCAGTTCCAGTTAGAAAATACCCTGTTAGGATTCAGACTGGAATTGCATTGTGGGTAGAGATGAGTCTGGGGAGAATTGACAGCTTTGTAATATTAAGTATTGCCATCCATGAAGACTGTATATCTTTCTTTAATTTTTTTCAGTTTTAGATTTTTCCCACAGTTTATAAACATCTTTTGTTAGAGTTATTCATCAGTATTTGATCTTATTGTAAATGATGTCTTATTTTTCCCTTCCAGATGATTCTTGTATTTAGAGATGCAATTGATTTTTGTATTTTGATCATATGTCTAGCCACTGTGCTAAATTCTGTATGCACTGTTTTGTGTGTAAGTATGAAGGAAGGAGTGTGCACAGAATGGGAAGCGCAATAGAGTTAACTCAGTCCATTTTCTTGAAAAAAATCCTTCTGAGGTAAGACTTTTAAAAACATTTTTAAATTCTAAAAAGAAGACAAGCTAACAAAAATTCAAATTATGGACAAGCACGTAAAGGAAAGGGACTCTGTATTATATAATTCACTCTATGGAAATAATGATTATTTACAGTGTATCCTTCTAACGCTTATTCTTTTTCTCTCCCTCACTACACCTTTTGTGTATATATAGGTTGTTAGTAAACTGGGATAACAATTTACAGATTATTTTATTTCAAATAGCTATTTGGACTGTTAAAATGTCAAACTGATGTGCATTTTTATTGTGATTCAAAACTGTAATCCATTGCCTCATTCAAAAGCACTCTAAGGATCATAAGTTTTACTATGATCTATAATATGATTCATCGTAAGTCTTAAATCATCTACACTAGTTTCTACTTATCCTATAAAAAGGGAAAATGCTTTGGACAACTGCATCAATCTCCTTGTCTGAGCTGATATATTAGACACAGCTCACCACAATATTATGAATCATTTTATTCCAAGGCAAGACGTTTTTTTGATGCTATGTTCAGAGAGTCACCTTGCCAAAAATAACATAAAGGGAGTTATCTCAATTCCAGCCTCAGCCTTTACTGAACATGCCTTCTGGTGCTAATAGTGGCCATGCATTTACTTCTCATCCTATTTGCATCTACCATAACTAAACTGCTTCATGGTTGCCTATTACTTTTTTCATTTTCATTAATATTCCCTCTTTTCAAAACTAGATTTATCTCACTATACCATTTCTATTTTCTACTATCTTGTATTTCATATCTGTACTTTTCTTGCTTCAGTCTTCTTTTAATCTGGTTTGATTTTCTTGGTACTGCTTTGCTTATGATCATCTGATATAATATAGTCTGAGTTTGTTTTTGTTCAAGCTGGATGCAATTTTTAAAGATCTTTAAAAATGAAAAGCACCAAATTGTATTATTTTAATTGCTCCAAGTTACCATGATAATGAATTCTCTCAAATTCGTTTTCAAATATAAAACATTAAAAACATTAATTGTGGAATGATATTCAAATTTTTTTCTGGATTGAGGCACTGAGATAGGAAGATCGTAATTCTTCTTTTTCATAAGAGATTTTTTAAAATATTACCTAAGTTTTTATTTAAAAATATATGTAGACTTTTATTGCAAATGACACTGTTTTCTTTTTCCTGGCAAATGTCAAGAAGTGCATAGAGAAATTTAGAGAAAGACGAGTTATTTATTCATGTGAGACGTTTTAGTTTGTTTTGGTGATATTTTTCAATTCCTGATGTATGAGAGGCTTGAATGATTTTTTATGACTTTTCTGATCAGATAGTAACCAATTAAATACAGAAGTCAAAAGTTCAGCTCACGTTAGATGCTTTCAATGGTCATAATAGCACTTCCTCTAATTTTAGAGAGCTCAAATCAATACATTATTTCTTTTATGGGTACTAATTTGATATATATTTACCGCTGTCTTTTCCTCTTCCTTTTCAGAAATAGATATTAATTTACTCTTCGATTAATACGTAATTTTTTAGTTTTTGAATGTTTATTATTCATTACCAGTTACTAAATTTTCATGACTTTGATTATGAATATAGGCATAAATCATTCAGCAATTCATTCTTTTTTTGATTGAGCAGTATGCATTTATTAAAATAACTGTGCCAGCAGGAAAATACAAAAAGCAGAGCAAAATCATATGCCTACCTATAATTTTAATCTTGTAAAAATTTGTATTCATAGAGACAAAGACTAGAATATGAAAATAATTATTTCAAGTTCAATTATGGGTGTTTTTCCCTCTGTTCTTTTATTATAATTATAAAACATAATCATCATATAAGTGCTATTTCAGAACCTTAAAACTAATTGAGTTATTTTACAAGTGTGAGAAACTGAACCTCAATTTTATTGTTTAGTAAAAATCAAACTGTCCACATTTTTACGATGCTGTATTTTCTTTTGGGGGGGACTGATTCTCTTTATTTTTAATTTTTATTTTTTTAAACATCTTTATTGGAGTATAATTGCTTTACAATGGTGTGTTAGTTTCTGCTTTATAACAAAGTGAATCAGTTATACATGTACATATGTTCCCATATCTGTTCCCTCTTGCATCTCCCTCCCTCCCACCCTCCCTATCCCACCCCTCTAGGTGGTCACAAAGCACCGAGCTGATCTCCCTGTGCTATGCGGCTGCCTCCCACTAGCTATCTGTTTTACGTTTGGTAGTATATATATGTCCATGCCACTCTCTCACTTTGTCACAGCTTACCCTTCCCACTCCCCATATCCTCAAGTCCATTCTCTAGTAAGTCTGTGTCTTTATTCCCGTCCTGCCCCTAGGTTCCTCATGACCCTTTTTTTTTCTTTCTTAGATTCTATATAAATGTGTTAGCATATGGTATTTGTTTTTCTCTTTCTGACTTACTTCACTCTGTATGACAGATTCTAGGTCCATCCACCTCACTACAAATAACTCAATTTCGTTTCTTTTTATGGCTGAGTAATATTCCATTGTACATATGTGCCACATCTTCTTTATCCATTCATCTGTCGATGGACACTTAGGTTGCTTCCATGTCCTGGCTATTGTAAATACAGCTGCAATGAACATTTTGGTACATGACTCTGAATTATGGTTTTCTCAGGGTATATGCCCAGTAGTGGGATTGCTGGGTCCTATGGTAGTTCTAGTTTTAGCTTTTTAAGGAAGCACCATACTGTTCTCCATAGTGGCTGTATCAATTTACATTCCCACCAATAGTGCAAGAGGGTTCCCTTTTCTCTACATCCTCTCCAGCATTTATTGTTTGTAGATTTTTTGATGATGGCCATTCTGACTGGTGTGAGATGATAGATACCTCATTGTACTTTTGATTTGCATTTCTCTAATGATTAATGATGTTGAGCATTCTTTCATGTGTTTGTTGGCAATCTGTATATCTTCTTTGGAGAAATGTCTATTTAGGTCTTCTGCCCATTTTTGGATTGAGTTGTTTGATTTTTTTATATTGAGCTGCATCAGCTGCTTGCAAATTTTGGAGATTAATCCTTTGTCAGTTGCTTCATTTGCAAATACTTTCTCCCATTCTGAGTGTTGTCTTTTCGTCTTGTTTATGGTTTCCGTTGCTGTGCAAAAGCTTTTAAGTTTCATTAGGTCGCATTTGTTTATTTTAGTTTTTATTTCCATTTCTCTAGGAGGTGGGTCAAAAAGGATCTTGCTGTGATTTATGTCATAGAGTGTTCTGCCTATGTTTTCCTCTTAGAGTTTGATAGTCTTTGACCTTACATTTAGGTCTTTAATCCATTTTGAGTTTATTTTTGTGTATGGTGTTAGGGAGTATTCTAATTTCATACTTTTATATGTACCTGTCCAGTTTTCCCAGCACCACTTATTGAAGAGGCTCTCTTTTCTCCACTGTATATTCTTGCCTCCTTTATCAAAGATAAGGTGACCATATGTGCGTGGGTTTATCTCTGGGTCTTCTCTCCTGTTTATTGATCTATCTTTCTGTTTTTGTGCCAGTACCATAGTGTCTTGATTACTGTAGCTTTGTAATATAGTCTGAAGTCAGGGAGCCTGATTACTCCAGCTCCGCTTTTCTTTCTCAAGATTGCTTTGGCTATTAGGGGTCTTTTGTGTTCCCATACAAATTGTGAAATTTTTTGTTCTAGTTCTGTGAAAAATGCCAATGGTATTTTGATAGGGATTGCACTGAATCTGTAGATTGCTTTGGGTAGTAGAGTCATTTGCACAATGTTGATTCTTCCAATCCAGGAACATGGTATCTCTCTCCATCTAATTGTATCATCTTTACTTTTTTTTATCAGTGTCTGTTAGTTTTCTACATAGAGGTCTTTTGTCTTCCACCATTGAGGATTATGTTTGCTGTGGGCTTGTCATATATGGCCTTTATTATGTTGAGGAAAGTTCCCTCTATGCCTACTTTCTGCAGGGTTTTTATCATAAATGGGTGTTGAATTTTGTCAAAAGCTTTCTCTGCATCTATTGAGATGATCATATAGTTTTTCTCCTTCAATTTGTTAATATGGTTTATCACATTGATTGATTTGCGTGTATTGAAGAATCCTTGCATTCCTGGGATATACCCCACCTGATCATGGTGTATGATCCTTTTAATGTGCTGTTGGATTCTGTTTGCTAGTATTTTGTTGAGAATTTTTGCATCTCTGTTCATCAGTGATATTGACCTGTAGTTTTCTTTCTTTGTGACATCTTTGTCTGGTTTTGGTATCACGGTGATGGTGACCTTGTAGAATGAGTTTGGGAGTGTTCCTCCCTCTGCTATATTTTGGAAGAGTTTGAGAAGGATAGGTGTTAGCTCTTCTCTAAATATTTGATAGAACTTGCCTGTGAAGGCGTCTGGTCCTTGGCTTTTGTTTGTTGGAAGATTTTTAATCAGAGTCTCAATTTCAGTGCTTGTGATTGGTCTGTTCATATTTTCTATTTCTTCCTGGTTCAGTCTTGTCAGGTTGTGCATTTCTAAGGATTTGTCCATTTCTTCCAGATTATCATTTTATTGGCAAAGAGTTGCTGGTAGTAATCTCTCATGATCCTTTGTAGTTCTGCAGTGTCAATTGTTACTCCTCCTTTTTCATTGCTAATTCTATTGATCTGAGTCTTCTCCCTTTTTTTCTTGATGAGTCTGGCTAATGGTTTATCAATTTTGTTTATTTTCTCAAAGAACCAGCTTTTAGTTTTATTGATCTTTGCTATTGTTTCCTTCATTTCTTTTTCATTTATTTCTGATCTGATCTTTATGATTTCTTTCCTTCTGCTAACTTTGGGGTTTTCTTCTTCTTTCTCTAATTGCTTTAGGTGTGAGGTTAGGTTGTTTATTTGAGATGTTTCTTGTTTCCTAAGGTAGGATTGTATTGCTATAAACTTCCGTCTTAGAACTGCTTTTGCTGCAACCCATAGGTTTTGGGTCGTCCTGTTTTCATTGTCATTTGTTTCTAGATATTTTTTGATTTCCTTTTTGATTTCTTCAGTGATCTCTTGGTTATTAAGTTGTGTATTGTTTAGCATCCATGTGTTTGTATTTTTTCCAGATTTTTTCCTGTAATTGATATCTAGTCTCATAGTGTGGTCAGAAAAGATACTTGATACGATTTCAATTTCCTTGAATTTACCAAGGCTTGATTTGTGACCGAAGATATGATCTATCCTGGAGAATGTTCCATGAGCACTTGAGAAGAAAGTTTATTCTGTTCTTTTTGGATGGAATGTCCTATAAATATCAATTAAGTACATCTTGTTTAATGTATCATTTAAAGCTTGTGTTTCCTTATTTATTTTCATTTTGGATGATCTGTCCACTGGTGAAAGTGGTGTGTTAAAGTCCCCTACTTTGATTGTGTTACTGTCGATTTCCCCTTTTATACCTGTTAGTATTCGCCTTATGTATTGAGGTGCTCCTATGCTGGGTGCATAAATATTTACAGTTGTTATTTCTTCTTCTTGGATTGATCCCTTGATCATTATGTTGTGTCCTTCTTTGTCTCTTGTAATAGTGTTTGTTTTAAAGTCTATTTTGTCTGATATGAGAATTGCTACTCCAGCTTTCTTTCGATTTCCATTTTCATGTAGTATCTTTTTCCATCCCCTCACTTTCAGTCTGTATGTGTCCCTAGGTCTGAAGTGGGTCTCTTGTAGACAGCATGTATACAGGTCTTTTTTTTGTATCCATTCAGCCAGTCTATGTCTTTTGGTTGGAGCATTTAATCCATTTACATTCAAGGTAAATATCAATATGTATGTTCCTATTACTATTTTCTTAATTGTTTTGTGTTTATTATTGTAGGTCTTTTCCTCCTCTAGTGTCTCCTGTCTAGAGAAGTTCCTTCAGCATTTGTTGTAAAGCTGGTTTTGTGGTGCTGAATTCTTTTAGCTTTTGCTCGTCTGTAAAGGTTTTAATTTCTCCATCAAATCTGAATGAGATCCTTGCTGGGTAGAGTAATCTTGGTTGTAGGTTTTTCTCCTTCATCACTTTAAATATGTCCTGCCACTCCCTTCTGGCTTGCAGAGTTTCTGCTGAAAGATCAGCTGCTAAACTTATGGGGAGTCCCTTGTGTGTTACTTGTTGTTTTTCTGTTGCTGCTTTTAATATTTTTTCTTCATATTTAATTTTTGATAGTTTGATTTATATGTGTCTTGGCATTTTTCTCCTTGGATTTATCCTGTATGGGACTCTCTGTGCTTCCTGGACTTGCTTAACTATTTCCTTTCCCATATTAGGGAAGTTTTCAACTCTAATCTCTTCAAATATTTTCTCAGCCCCTTTCTTTTTCTCTTCTTCTTCTGGGACCTGTGTAATTCGAATGTTGGTGCATTTAATGTTGTCCCAGAGGTCTCTGAGACTGTCCTCAGTTCTTTTCATTCTTTTTTCTTTATTGTGCTCTGCAGTAGTTATTTTCACTATTTTATCTTCCAGGTCACTTATCCGTTCTTCTTCCTCAGTTATTCTGCTATTTGTTCCATCTAGAGAATTTTTAATTTCATTTATTGTATTGTTCTTCATTGTTTGTTTGCTCTTTCATTCTTCTAGGTCCTTGTCAAATGTTTCTTTTATTTTCTCTATTGTATTTCCAAGATTTTGGATCATCTTTACTATCATTCTAAATTCTTTTTAGAATTTAGGTAGACTACGTATTTCCTCTTCATTTGTTTGGTAGACTACGTATTTCCTCTTCATTTGTTTGGTAGACTACGTATTTCCTCTTCATTTGTTTGGTCTGGTGGGTTTTTGCCTTGCTCCTTCATCTGCATTGTGTTTTTCTTTCTTCTGATTTTGCTTATCTTACTGTGTTTGGGGGTCTCCTTTTTCAGGCTGCAGGTTCATAGTTCCCGTTGTTTTTGGTGTCTGTCCCCAGTGGCTATGCTTGGTTCAGTGGGTTGTGTAGGCTTCCTGGTGGAGGGGACTAGTGCCTGTGTTTTCGTGGATGAGGCTGGATCTTGTCATTCTGGTGGGCAGGTCCACGTCTGGTGGCGTGTTTTGGTGTGTCTGTGGCCTTATTATGATTTTGGGCAGCCTCTCTTCTAATGGGTGGGGTGTGTTCCTGTCTTGCTAGTTGGTTGCTATAGGGTGTCCAGCACTAGCTTACTGGTCGCTGAGTGAAGCTGGGCCCTGGCGTTGAGATGGAGATCTGTGGGAGATTTTCGCTGTTTGATTTTTTGTGGAGCTGGGAGGTCTCTTGTGGACCAGTGTCCTGAACTCAGCTCTCCCACCTCAGAGGTACAGCCCTGATGCCTGGCTGGAGCACCAAGAGCCTTTCATCCCCACGGCTCAGAATAAAAGGGAGAAAAAATAGAAGATAAAATAAAAAAAAATAAAATTAAGTAAAATAAAATAAAATAATTAAAATAAAAAGTAATAATTATTAAAAAAAAAATTTCAAAAGTAAAACAAAACAACAAAAACATGTACAGACAGAACCCTAGGACAAATGGTAAAAGCAAAGCTGTACAGACAAAATCACATACAGAAGCATACACAGTCACAAAAAGAGAAAAAGGGGAAAAAAATATATATCTTTTGTTCCCAAAGTCCACCTCCTCAATTTGGGATTATTCGTTGTCTATTCAGGTATTCCACAGATGCAGAGTACATCAAGTTGATTGTGGAGATTTAATCCACTGCTCTGGAGGCTGCTGGGAGAAATTTCCCTTTCTCTTCTTTTTTCGCACAGCTCCCGGGGTTCAGCTTTGGATTTGGCCCTGCCTCTGCGTGTAGGTCGCCTGAGGGCGTCTGTTCTTCGCTCAGACAGCCCGGGGTTGAAGGAGCAGCTGCTTCGGGGGCTCTGGCTCACTCAGGCCGGGGAGAGGGAGGGGTACGGATGCGGGGCGAGCCTGCAGCGTCAGTGGCCTCCGTGACGTTGCACCAGCCTGAGGTCGCCATGGGTTCTCCCGGGGACGTTGTCCCTGGATCACGGGACCCTGGCAGTGGCGGGCTGCACAGGCTCCCGGGAGGGGAGGTGTGGATAGTGACCTGTACTTGCACACAGAATTCTTGGTGGCTGCAGCAGCATCCTTAGAGTCTCATGCCTGTCTCTGGGGTCCGCGCTGATAGCTGCAGCTCGCGCCCGTTTCTGAAGCTCCTTTAAGCGGTGCTCTTAATCCCCTCTCCTCGCGCACCAGGAAACAAAGAGGCAAGAAAATGTCTCTTGCCTCTTTGCCAGCTCCAGACTTTTTCCTGGACTCCCTCCTGCCTAGCCGTGGCGCACTAGCCCCCTTCAGGCTGTGTTCACGCAGCCACCCCCAGTCCTCTCCCTGGGATCCGACCTCCGAAGCCCGAGCCTCAGCTCCCAGCCCCCACCCGCCCTGGCGGGTGAGCGGACAAGCCTCTCGGGCTGGTGAGTGCTGATTGGCACCAATCCTCTGTGCGGGAATCTCTCCGCTTTGCTCTCCGCACCCCTGTTGCTGTGCTCTCCTCTGTGGCTCTGAAGCTTCCCCGCTCCACCACCTGCAGTCTCCGCCCGTGGAAGGGCTTCCTAGTGTGTGGAAACCTTCCTCCTTCACAGCTCCCTCCCACTGGTGCAGGTCCCGTCCCTATTCTTTTGTGTCTGTTTTTTCTTTTTTCTTTTGCCCTACCCAGGTACGTGGGGGAGGTCTTCTGCCAGCGTTCAGTAGGTGTTCTGTACGAGCTGTTCCACATGTAGATGTATTTCTGAGGTATTTGTGGAGAGGAAGGTGATCTCCGCATTTTACCCTTCCGCCATCTTGAAACTCCTCCGACCGCAGTTCATTCTTTTAAACTTTAATTATATAGCATGTTTGACAGATAATGCTCCTTTATTTTTATCATAGTCAAGGTCTAACCATATTAAAAATATAATATGCCTTTATTTTTTCCTACTTCTTACAAATTAAGTATGAGGTTTTGAAAGACTTTAATGCCAGAAA
Organism: Stenella coeruleoalba; assembly: GCF_951394435.1. Lineage (NCBI taxonomy): Eukaryota > Metazoa > Chordata > Mammalia > Artiodactyla > Delphinidae > Stenella > Stenella coeruleoalba. Next base: position 80,864,911 of record NC_137151.1, on the reverse strand, counting down.
ATTTTTTCATATGAATTAATATATTGGCTTTTTCTGAGCGAGAGGTTTCAGTCAGGTATTACTTCAATCATATTGTCCTAACTTGGTGGCTTAAAACGATGCTGCCTCTTACACTTAGAGCTATGTGCAATTGCTGTGCTTCTGACTCTGCTTCTGGCTGCAAGTGTGTGAATCAGTCAGGGAAGCTGTGGTCCAAATGCCTTTTGGTTCCCAAAATGCAGGAAAGTGGCTACCTGGGGCCATCTTTTTTGTTTTGTTTTGTTTTTTGTTAACGGTGGTGGTGGAAAGGGTGAGTGGAAATATCTTAAGCCCTGGGCTTGAAACTGGTACTCTGTCACTTCTGCCTACATTCCAATGGACAAACCAAGTCATGTGATTTCGTCCAATATCAATGAAATGGGAAAATGTACTCTTTCCATGGAAGTTTAGGATGAGGAGTAGCATTTGCTGAACATTATGGAATTTACCACACTGCCTTTCTACTGTTAATTAATAGCTACATTATTTACAGTAAATGTAGTGGTATGCTTTTGTGACCAAATAAAAGTTTACATTTAGAAAAAATATCCAATTATATATTCACAAAGAATACTTTTATTTTCATTTCTTTGTGTTGATACTTGGAATAAATATTTTGTTTTTCCTGAAATTATGTTCACCGGGATTTTCTCACTAAAATGTATGCTATGTATTTTTAACCTCAAACAGCCTGAATTTACAACCTGATCTGTGAGCTTTATGCAGAGATTAAAGTTGTCATGAAAATAAGATAAAACTGTCAGCGCTTTGTAAACATTGTGTAAAAAGAATTAGTTTTCTAATGTTTTATAGGTCATATAACTTCAGTTTTGGTCTGTGATATATTATTTGCTGCAGAAATTATAGACTCAATCACATATACATTATATATACATTACTTATTCAGTGCAAGTCCTAAACAGTTTTTTATTGATAAAGTATTTCATCATCTTGTAATTTTAGTGTGAATTCAGTCATATGTGACAGTATCACCAGTTCTCCCCCTGTCCAAATCCTAAAATTTATACAGTATTGCTGTGTAAAAAAGAACAGTGTTTCTTTCTTTTCTCCATTCTCAATGATAGGATACATTACTATTTGAAAGTGGAAAATGATAGTGTTTAATAGGATTGTATCAAAAGACCTTTCTTCTCTGTTCATCTTTTAGTTGTTGTTATTTCTCATGGCTTTCTTTTGGAACTTCTCTTCTTTATAAATTTTCTGAGTAATATAACTACCTCCCATGGCTTCAATAAATATCTTTCCATATCCTGATGACTCTATTATGTATAGCTCATATCTCCTTCATAAGTTCAAAACTCTGTATTTACAAAATCCATATTAATCATCACATATGAATATATTATAAATAACTCAAACTCAACATATTAAAAACAGTTTATTTTATTTCTTGGTCAACCATACTCTTCCTCGTTTAATTCTATTTGGTTAATGGCATTGCTGCTCACATTGTCTCATAACCAGGAAACTTCACTGGCCCAGAAATGAATAGCCGGGTCATACCAGAACTTTGAGAACAGAGTATCTCCTTTCCCTATTATCAGGATTTATTAACCTAACCACTCTGTGATTCAGTTAATTTCATCATACTTCAAATATCCTTATTTATCAGCTAGGAAGCCCCTCCTCTGTCTTTCTTAATCTTTTTGTTCTAGGTAACTATCGATGGTTACAAACTAACTCACAACTTAATGGCTCAAAACTGTAATGTATTACTATTGCTTAAGTTCCTATAGGTTGATGGACTTAGCTGGGCAGCTTGTCCTTGGACACTCTCATGCAGTTCCAGTCAGATTTTGAATTGGAGTCACCTGAAAGATTGACTTGGCTGGACATCCAATATGGCTCAGTCACGTGGCTGGCAGTGGATGGTCAGCTGGAGTGGTTAAGCAGAGCACCTACCTGTTGCCTCTCTGAGTAACTTGGACTTCTCACAGTATGGTAGTTGCTGTATTATATTGATCAAAGCAGTCATAAAATGGTGGAAAAATAAACTCTGCTCCTCAATGGGGACAAGATCACTTTGTAGAAGAGCATAGGCCATGGGAGATAGTTCTGCAGCCATCTTCGGAAAATACAATCTTCCAGACTTACAAATCTTAGGCTCCAGATCGGTTTACCAAAAGCTTAGGTGTTGAAAGATCAGTTCACCAAATTATATGTATTTTATTTTAACACATTCACCAATTTACCTAAGACCTATTTATTTAAATTATCTTCAAAGTTTATAGTAATATTTAAGGGGCCCTTGGCAGGCTTTGGAAATCCAGGGTTCAAGAGCCTTCAGTCTCTTCCAGTGACCCTCAATCTTACCTCTTTATGCCCTCCTGTCCTCTCTTCACTGGCCTCCCTCTCTACTGTTTCTTCATCTCCCAAGCAGCTGCAGCTCAAGCTTGTGTTCAGTGTTGATTGTATTTTCCATCTTTCTCTCAACAACTACTCATTTTTTTTTTCAACATGGCACTCCTACAGTACTTATCACATTGCTTATTTATATTATTTACCTTTTAATGTCCCTTCCTAGGCTGAGCAACTAGAGGTCAAAGACAGTGTCTTGTTCTCTTTATAGCTCCATTACCAGGCTTGACTCCGAGTAGGTCATCAATAAATGTTTGCCTATTGAATTACTTATGATTCAAAACATCTTGATAGCTTTTAGTGCAGGTCTAGTTACAAGAAGGTGAAACTTAACAGCAGTAAATATAAGTTTCATTATTTAGGCTCAAATGGTTTGCTTTAGTGCGTTTGAGAATGGCTCTGCTTGTTGGCAATTCATGTGAAAAAAAATTCTCATGGGATTTTGGCAAATACAATTTCAATATTAGTCATGCATTAAAAAATATAATACAATGTTAGGCATGATGAAGACCCTAGAAATAACTTCATTTAAGGAAATATAAAAAGGAGTGAAAACAGGTGTCTTGGAGAAGACTTGAGAAAATGTGATAAGTTTTTCAAGCATTTGATAAGAAAGCATGTGGAGATTCTGCTAGCTGCTGAGTATGTCTATTCTAATTATGGTTTTTGGAACTTGGGGGAATAATTACAAAATAGGTTCAGGAACCCACTGAGTCCACTGTGAGACCTTATCTGAAATGCCATTGATCTCCTGATCTCCATAAGCCCCTACTCTGGCTGGTGGACCACAGTGATGTTTTGGATCCCCTGGAGCTCGTGTCAGTTCAGAGCCACTTTGTCCAGTAGTCCTTGAAAGGTCTGATTATGTTCTTTTTGCCAAAGTACAGTTACTTTGATAAAAGGCTGTAAGTCCCCTTTGGGGAAGGCTTGGAGAAAGATTAACAGTATACATTTTTGGCATCCACTTCATTTAAGAGATTCTGAGTCTGTAACCTGGCTAATCTGGGAATTAACTAAGGCACCATGACTCTGTTTTTATGACTCAAGTTAGCCATTTGTTCACTTGACCTAAGAACTTTTCTACTTATACAGAACAAGTAAGAATTTAGTGGGCTTCCTATCTATTTCAAATCTAGCACCACAATGATCAATTAGCCACCGCCACCAGTTTGTGCAAATCAGATTATTCTGATTGTGGCTTTGACTCTGCCGTCCATAATGGTAACCATGCCCACCTTACCCTTGACAGTTGAGTGCTGCCATTGGCCATGCTACCCTGGGATCCAGTTACTCCCATTGCATTTAGGTTTCTTGTTACAGTGACTGTAGTTCCCACTGTAAAATCTGGCTTACAGAGGAGAGTGATCACAGAGCTCTTCAAGGATTCCAGGGCTCCCCTCACAAATTTATTCCTTATAGCTGTGGTGAAAGGTATGTCTTCTTGACCCTCCCAGTATGGTTGAATAGATCTAAAATTGTAAGTCCACTCTCACAGTCCAATCTCCCTAAGCCTCTGAATCCCTTCCTCTACATTAAACCAAAGAAAGTCTGGCATTTCTAACTTGCTTATCATGGGCAATTTTTTGGCCCATGTTTCAGCCAATCAACCAATTAAATTGTTAGAGACCTTTTTGACTCTCCAAGCTGCATTAAATGCAGAATCTCTGCTTAGTGAGTCCATGTCAGCAAATGTAGCCTGATCCAACTTTATGTTCTTTTTACCATTATCCCACACCCTAATATTCATCTCTACACATGTTCCCAGATTTCTATCTGTATATTAGAAAATTCAAGTAGTTCTTTGGGAGTGTAGTACACCTTTTCACTGATCACACTTTGTATTTCACAAGAGCCAATAGCATAGTTCCAGTCTGAATGCCAGCAAGCTCAAGACCCAGGAGAGTCAATGTTTCAGCTCAAAGCTGAAGGCAGGAAAAAACAGACTGAGTCAGTGCTGGAAAGAAATGAAGGGTGGAATCTGAAGAGAGGCAAGTTTCAGTCTAACATTTGGAAAAACTTCTGCAGAGTTATAGTTGTAAAAACACAAAATTTATTTCTTAAGACTAAATTAGTAAATTCACTTTTATAGAAAGTATTCAGAAGATGAAGACGTATGCCTGGGATTTTTAGGATGGATGCCTGTGTTCAACTAGTCATTGTTTTCTCTAACAAACATTTTTCCAGTAGTATGTGCAAGACATACATTATAATGAAAACAATGTGTTTTGCTTCATTATTACTTTTCATAGGTTTGAGGATTATAGCCTAGAGGATCATGTAAAAATGATAATATGATAAGTAATTTGGAGTCAAGAACAGGGGTGGAAGTAATAAGAGCACTTCCTTAGAGGATGAACTAGGTGATCTCTAAGATTCTTTCAAATTCTAAGGGACTCTGGTTCTTAAAAATGATATTGGAATGCAAGTAGATTTGTTCTCTTTAATTCCCTTGGCTCATTTCTTAATTTCTATAAGTTGACACTTTAAGAAATACGTATTTACTTTTGTAACAAAACACTAGTTATGAAAACACTTATGAATGATGACAGAAGTGTGTTGCATTTATAAAAATACCTAATTCATCATTTAGGCATAGTTTTTTTAAAGTTTTATTTATTTATTTTATTTATTTGATTTGTTTATTATTTTTGGCTGTGTTGGGTCTTCGTTGCTGCGCAGGCTTTCTCTAGTTGCGGCGAGCAAGAGCTACTCTTCGTTGTGGTGTGCAGGTGTCTCATTTGCAGTTGTTTCTCTTGTTGTGGAGCACGGGCTTTAGGCGTGTGAGCTTCAGTAGTTGTGGCACATGGTCTCAGTAGTTGTGGCTTGTGGGCTCCAGAGCACAGCTCAGTAGTTGTGACGCACGGGCTTAGTTGCTCTGTGGCATGTGGGATCTTCCCGGACTAAGGTTCGAACCCGTGTCCCTTGCACTGGCAGGCGGATTCTTAACCACTGCGCCACCAGGGAAGCCCTAGGCATACTTCTGGTGTATCTAAGAAGATTCATATGTTTTCTTTTCCAGACAAATAATATTTATGAGACTTAGTCTTTCTTTCAGGTTTAATAATTTTAAAAAAGTTAACTGAAACAGCAGACCTGGGAGGTGATAACTTAATTATATCAGTTAAAAAATGGAGTATTTCTTTATTATTTAGGAGTCACAGCTGGCCAGTCCAATAAAAGCTTATAAACTAAGATTGGAAATTGCATTCTGTGAAATCAATGATTGGAAATATTAAACTTCCAGGTTAGAATGGTGGCATAATAAAGAGCTGATTTGCCCTTCTCAACCTCTGATTGGAATTCTAAAAAAGACGTAGAAAAGTAAAACCTACATGGGCATTGGAAAAATGGAGGCAAGAGTTTACTACAAGAAGGATAGGAAGTGATAATTCCATGTTCTTTAAAACTGATGAAGATGGCTTCAGAAACATGATTTAACAACTTCATCCTCTGAGCCAAAACGAAGTTTTTCTGTAGAGTAGTTGAGAGTAGAGAGATCATCTCCAAGGCTTTAGCTAAGAGAGGAAGAATCTTAGATCAGGTGGAGGATCAAAATTCTTGAAATTCTTGAAAACTCAAGAATTGTAAGTTATCATATGAAAGGACTTGTGGTGAGTGAAATCATAAAGTGAAAATATTATCACAGAATTAAAGGCACATTTTAGAAATTATTATAAAAAAGGATGATTATATTTTAAAAGGTGAAAATAATAAAAAAGCATAATCTGGGTCTATATTCCCCAAATCAGCCAATAGAAAAAAAGAATGGGGTGAGGTGAAAAAAGTACTGTAAAACTTCCTCTTATATACTATGTAGACAGGAGTAACTGTTTCATTTTTTACTTTATACTTAAAGAACATAGACTGGCATGTGTTTCTAAATGTACACCCAGGGCTAGTCTTTCCCTATTTGGCGAGTTAGACCGTTGAGTTTTTTATTTTGTCCTACTTGAGTTGTCCACATTTTAGTTTTCCTTATGGTAACACACTCTTTCCTATACCTACTGTCTTCTTTGGAACCCCGTTTTACTTGGTGCTGGTTACTGAAAATTCATGAACACAGATATTCCAGCAGTATGCTACTGTATATTCCTTTACTATGTTACATATTTATTCTCAACAATAGCCCAGAAGAGTTTGGGTAGTTAAAGAATATTACATTGTGGGAGGGGAAAACTAAACCTGTATGCTAAATATGACTGTTCTATGGGAAAGCACACAGGAATGACTCTTTATAGTGGCTTTCCATTGGTCTAGGCTACTTCCTTACCTCAGTCGTCCTTGCTCAGATCTGGGCCTCCCTGACAAGAAGAGGAGAATCTCATATTGATTTTTCAAGTGTTTTCAAATACAGTAACTACAAAATTGGAAATAAAATAACCAGGCAAATATAAATCAAGAAAACAGGAGTGGTAAATTTAATTTCAGGCAAAATACAATTCATGGCCAAAATGTCATACAGGATATACAAAGATATTTAATATAGTTGTGAACATATTTGCAGCCAACAATATATTCTTAACATAAATAAAGCAGGAACTGACAGAACTACAGAAATAAGTAAATAAACCAACAACAAATATAGGTGGAGATTTTAATATATTCCTTTGAAAATTAGATAGTAAGGAAGAAATAAGTAAAACTGTTTGAATAATACAGGTAGGATACTTTTGCTTTTACATAAATTTATGCCCAGCAAGAAGAAGAAATTCTTTCCAAGCACACACATGAGATATTTATAAAAATTGACAGTAACCTAGTTCGCAAAGAAAGGTTCACTAAATTCCCCAAATCAGTTTCATGGAGAGTGTACTGTTTTACCAAGCCCACTGCTGCTGAACTACCCTGGCTTGAAAAAGGAGCTGAGTAGAAGAGTTATGAAATTCTTAGAAGAGTGAGGCATAGCTCAGTCAGATATACTTAGGATCTGTGTACTTTCTGTTATATGTGTTATAACTCAGTAGCATTTATTTAAAGAAATAGAGGTCACCCAAATTTAAAAAGAGTAAAATTAAATCCCATTGGAGCTTTGGTTGGAATTACATTAAACCTTGCAAATAATTTGGAAAAGATAAACATCTTTAAAAGATTAGCATTTAATTTTATTTTGAAAAAGTCAATATTTTGACTAAAAATAGCTATTATAAAACAGTGTATAGAAGCGATCTAGAGTGGCATTCTTGGTAATCATGTAACTTGATTATCTTGAGTTTTCTTGATATTGGATCATTTAAAAGTTGTTTTGGTTAATGCAGTTGTTTAGATAGATCGTGGTACAGATGAGTTCAATGTAGCTTGCATTGATCCATCCGAACTCTTATAAATTATATAAATGGCAAGTCAATATTAGCATTTTATTTACCTAATAAATTTGAGTAAAATTGCTAGGACACTCTACATTTTGTGTCTAAAGACAATACTTATTTTTATATTTTCTGCATGGAATAATGTCAATTTTATTGTCAAGCAGATAACAGCCCATACCTTTATTTTGCATATTTTACTACTGTATACTTGAAGGACATTGAAAATTCTATTTGAAAAATGTTGTAGTAGGCATATTTGTTCCATGAGGCTTGTTTATTTCTCTACAGAGAAAACATTTCTTTTTTTTACATCTTTATTGGAGCATAATTGCTTTACAATGTAGTGTTAGTTTCTGCTGTATAACAAAGTGAATCAGCTATATGTACATATACCCCATATCCCCTCCCTCTTGCGCTTTCCTCCCACCCTCCCTATCCCACCCCTCTAGGTGGTCACAAAGCACCAAGCTGATCTCCCTGTGCTATGCAGCTGCTTCCCAATAGCTATCTATTTTACATTTGGTAGCGTATATGTGTCAGTGGTACTCTCTCACTTCGTCCCAGCTTCCCCTTCCCTCTACCCCTACTGTGTGTGTCCTCAAGTGCATTCTGTACGTCTGCATCTTTATTCCTGTCCTGCCCCTAGGTTCATCAGAACCATTTTTTTAGAAATTCCATATATATGTGTTAGCATACGGTATTTGTTTTTGTCTTTCTGACTTACTTCACTCTGTATGACAGACTCTAGGTCCATCCACCTACAGAGAGAACATTTTTGAAAATGAGCTTAGAACTCAACTATGCTTGTTGTAGTAACAATACCAGAAACAACAGCATAGCTTTTATAGGTTAGGTAAGGAAATGAATCAATTACTTATCTATGTCACTTTTGAGAGCATAATTTTTTATGAATTCAGAAATATATTCATATAATCCTGATAATAGTAAATTCCTATTAATCATAATAGTTTATGCATCATTTAGGGGATAATTACACATTATTTATAGCTTTTTTTGGGTCAAATTCGATTTGCAATTTCAGATAACGTAAATGTCTTAATTTTTAAATGCAAAGAATGTGACCTATATCCTTTAATATATTTCCTGACATTAAAAATGTTCATGGTCTTTTTTTTTTTAACCTTTTATTATAAAACAAAATATAGATACAGAAAATTTTCTATACAGAAGCTACAAAACATTACTGTTGATATATTACTAGTCAATCATTATTAATAAATGAAGGAATAGATCATGTTCATGATGGAAAGAGTCCATATTGTAAAGATGTCTATTCTCTCCAAATTATCTATAGAATCAATGTTATCCCAATAAAAATCTCATGGTCTGTTCCTTACAAATATCTATTTACACTTATAGTAACAAGATTGTGAAGAGCTGTTATTACCAAGAGAGATACTAGTTGATCCAGATGATAGGATAAATATAAGTGATATAATTTTAATAATAAGCTTATCTGGTTTATTATTTAAACAACTTTAAATCACCCTGATCTGCACATTTTTTTCTTCTTAAGATTAAATTATTTTCAAAATATGTGACTAGAATTTGTATAGTGCATTGCATTCATGAACTGAAGGAATAATATTAATTCAATTTCTCTTAATTTTTTACATCTCTTAAAAATAGCTGCTGATATGAAATTGTTTGCTTTAGTCTTTGCTTAGAGTTTTCTGGTGTTGATTATTTAATTGATTTATGATAAGTATACATGGTGCTTTTCATCTTTTCTAGTGAGAGAGGTATAAGAAAATCACCTTGAAATTACTGAAGTCACTCTTCCTCTATTGTCTGAAGAAAGGGGTCATAATATAAACATGTCATGTATGTCAGCCTTATGCCAGGCTCAATCCTCATGGAAGGGGTTGGAATTCTGGACCCTTGAGGCTGCTATCACCAGAATCAGTCTAGACCCAACGCTGTTCTGGGGTGGCTGCCTGCACTAGGACAGAGCTGCATCAGTGAAATGAGAGTTCAGCGTTAAAGATAATTCCCTTAGCACATGCTCAGGGGACCATGGTGCTCTGCACAGGGATACAGTCTTCTGAAAAAAGTCAGAGGAAAGGAATGTCATTATCATTAGGACCTTTCTTCTCTCAAATTCCCTAAATCTCTCATGTCTTACTAAAAATAACCTGAAAATATCATCTTCTTGAACTTTTCTCTTTATTATTTTCTTCAATTGTTACTGAACTTCCTAAAAAGTGAAATTTGCAAAGCAGATGCTTAAACTCAGGCTTGTTAATTATGTCAAATGAATTTTTAATGTCGGTTAATTTTGCACTTAACCTGTTTTTTTTTTTTTTTTGCGGTACGCGGGCCTCTCACTGTTGTGGCCTCTTGCGTTGCGGAGCACAGGCTCCGGACGCGCAGGCTCAGTGGCCATGGCTCACGGGCCCAGCCGCTCCGCGGCATGTGGGATTTTCCCGGACCGGGGCACGAACCCGTGTCCCCTACATCGGCAGGCGGACTCTCAAACCACTTCGCCACCAGGGAAGCCCCTTAACCTCTTTTAAATTTGTTTTGAGGAAATAAGTATCTGCTTTTCTATTATGTTTTATCTTAAAAAACTTAAATTGGAATTTTGATGACATATTTAAAGATGACTTGCTTCTAATTCAGGAATATTTAATATAGTATTTTAATGCAAAAACAGGTGTGTTTTGATGAGTGATCAGAAAAGAAGTGGGACATGGCTTCAAAGCTTTGGTCCAAATGTCAGTATTCCAGCCAACCAGAAGATGTCACTATTGTGTATACAATGTGTAAAAGAAGAAGAAAAAAAAAAAGAACCAATAACTTTTCTATAGTCCCATTGTGCCTCTCCTAATCTTGGTAAATTTCCTCTGGAGCTCTTTGAAAGAAAACACTGGGGTGAAACACTGTCTTCAAGCTGACAGGCACCGAAAAATTACTACCTTCATTGGACAGGCAGGCCAGTCAGTCACACTCCTACATCTTTTCATCTGGATAAGAGAAATTAAAGTACATTGGCAGAAAAATTCCACCTCAATTAATAATTTTGTATGGGGCAAACTGGGGATTAATAACCACACGCCAGATCTGTTTTACCTCTAGCAAAAGAATGTGTCCATCATAAGTAATTTAGCACACATTAATTAATAAAAATCAAACTGTTTTGCAGATGCCTGTGATTAAAATAATAGTTCATTTAAAACAGAGAAAATAAGCTGCCAAATATACATTTCAACTTTGGATTAATGGATGTCATTAAGATAATACATTTTTAAACAATACATTCGTCTGTTAAATTAGAGGTCTTTTTTTTTTTTTAAAGAAAATGATGTTGACATTCCTGTACATGGTGTTATGAGAGACGTTACAAAAGAATTTTACTTCAGTTCTTTTCACGGTTATTTTCCGGTTTAGGCAAGGAACCAAGATTGGTGGGGTAGCTTCTCTGTGGGTGAAGAACTTTCCTGGACATATTTACTCCAGGAGCAAACAGTGAGGGAAGGCAGGAAGACATGAACTGGATCCCAGTAGCCTGAAAGGCTTAGCAGGGTGATGTGGTCTGAACAGCTGGACTTATTTCGGGTCGCTGGTGGGTTTGACAGGCAGGATATCAAAAGGAAGGCAGCTAGGCAACATCAGGAATGTTTCCCACTGAGTTATTTATTTATTTATTTTCATGAAATGTTTTGTTATCTTACCCTTCTCTTCATTTAGCGCCCAATTGAAGTCTACCATATATTTACACATTGAGAGATAGTGACTTATGCGTTGAGACATAGTGACTAATGTTTCTGAAATTAGAAAGTATTCCTTTTTCTGGTTTAGGTAGTGAAAGCTACTCACTAAAAAAAAAAATCTTAAAAAAAAATAAGGATAGCAAACTCTAATTTGTATTTAGCCAGTGCTTACTATATATCAGGCATTATTACAAGTCCTTTGCATGCAGTACCTCCTCAATAACTCTGTGAGATAGGTTCTACTATTATTGAAACCCAGAGAGGGTCAGCAAATTATCCAACGTTGCTATAGGCTAAAGAGAGGCAGTGCTGGCATTCAAACCCTGACAGTGTAGTGTTAGAGACCAGTTTTAACCCCACTATTCTATATTGCTTCTCTGAAATATACGTAATACACCATTTAGCTGAGGTTATCTCTTTTGTAAAATCTGTTGTTGCAATTTTTTGCTGAGAGCAAGTGGGTAAAGGATTTCATGATCCACCCTAACCTACCAACATAGATGAAAATAATTGATCCTATTAAAACCTAGGCACTGATTTCATTTTTTAATTCATCTTAACCTATCTTAATATTTAGAAGAGCCAGAGAACATTTAATCTTACTTCAGTGAATAATTTTTTATTCATAAAACAGATGGTCATTTTTAGTGAAGGATCATTAGAACCCAGAGGTCTCTGAACTGTGATCTCATTATTTAAGAAGGGAAAGAATTGGAGCTATTTTCTAGCTTTGTGAACAACAGTGCCCATTTGAAAGTCTGCGATTAGGGTGAATATTTTAGCCCTAAAGAATTGCAAAACTTATTGACCCAAGTACTACTACAGTGTATGACCTGGGACCTAACATAACAAATAGACACTTCATCAGTTTAAGGCTGAACTTAAAACAGTGTGCATTCTAACATGTATTTCTACAAAGAACTTTTTTTTTTTGATGTGGACCATTTTTAAAGTCTTTTTTGAATTTGTTACAATATAACTTCTGTTTTATGTTTTTGTTTTTTTTTGGTCCAGAGGCATGTGGGATCCTAGCTCCCTGACCAGGGATCGAACCCACACCCCCTGCATTGGAAGGTGAAGTCTTAACCACTGGACTTCCAGGGAAGTCCCTCTGCAAAGAATTTTTATTGTAAAAGAGAAGAGAAACACTTTAAGATAAATATCTGTGCTAATTTTTATATGGTTTGTTGACTCTAACAAGAATTTGGGAATCTTTTGAGATTTCTTAATTGAGATTAGAGTTGAATTATTTATTGCCTCAAGGCCAAAGGAATGCAATAGTTTGTACTGACAAATAGAGATTTCCAGATTATAAGCTCACTAGGCAGTTCACTTGAGCCATTTATTTTTACTTTTATTGAGATATTATTGACATGTAACACTGTGGAAGTTTAAGCCTACAACGTGTTGATGTGGTACATTTATAAATTGCAGTATATTACCAGGAGAGTGTTAGCCAACATCTCTATCATGTTATAATTATCATTTCATTTTTGTGATGAAAACATTTAAGAAGTATATAATGCATCTTTGAAGTATATAATGCAGTATTGACTAAAATCACTAGGCTGTACATTAGATATCCAGAACTTATTTATCTTCTAGTTGCAAGTCTGTTTCTCTAACATGTCCCCAGTTCCCCAGGCCCCTTACCCCTGGTAGCCACCATTCTCTCTTGGTTTCTATGAGTTTGGTTTTTTTTAGATTCCACAGATACAGCTGACCCTTGAGCAACAGAGGGGTTAAGGACGATGACCCTCTGCTCAGTGAGATTTTTGTGTGTAACTTACTCTACCCTTTGTATAAGAGGTTCCTCATTATCCGTAGCTCCACATCTGTGGATTCAAGCAACATGGGTGGTGAAATACTCTAGCATTTTCTATTGAAAAAAATCTTTATGTAAGTGGACCTGCACAGTTCAAACCCGTGTTGTTCAAGGGCCAACTGTAGGTGATATCATATAGTAATTGTCTTTCTCTGTCTCATACCTCACTTAGCATAAAGCCCCTAAGGTTCATTCATTTTGTTGCAGTGTTTCTTTCTTTCTTATGGCTGAATAATATTACACACGTGTGTGTGTGTGTGTTTGTGTTCTTTCACATCTACTTTATCCATTCATTTGTGGATGAACACTTAGGTTGTTTCCACATCTTGGCTATTGTGCATAATGCTGCAGTAAGCATGGGAGTGCAGATATCTTTTCCATACCTTGTTTTTATTTCCTTTGGATATATACCCAGTGTGGGATTGCCAGATCATATGGTAGTTCTATTTTTAATTTTTTGAGCAACTTTCATACTATTTTCCATAGTGACTGAACCAATTTATTTTCCCATCAACAGTGCACAAGGATTTCTTTTTCTCCACATCCTTGCCAAGGATCTCTTGTTTTCTCTTGTTTTCCTGATGATAGCCATTCTAACAAGTGTGAGGCGATATCACATTGTGGCTTTGATTTGCAGTTCCTTGATGATTAGTGATGTTGTGTGCACTGATCAGTAGCTCAGTAGGCAGAGTAAAGGACTGTAGACTGGACATGTTTGAGCCATTTGTTTTAGTCATGTATAACGCCAGGGAGTAGGGCAGGAAAATCCCATCAGAATGCCTTAGTTCTTATGAAATGTATACAATGAGGGAGCGATGCCATTTTGAATAAATAGATCAGTGTAACAAATATTTATTAGTCATTTTACTATCAAGTCAAATAACTTAATGAGGGTTATATGTGCTCTTATAAACTGAAATAAGGGAGCAGGGATTGTGCTTATTTCTATCTTGTAAATTTACTGAGTATATAATTCCTCTTATTATTCCCTACTGTCTTTAGTAGATAATCCTGGCTATAGAGTCTGGTTTCTTATTGAACTTTTGGTCTAGTTAGGGAAACAAGTCATAAGCTCTATATTTGTATATCTGTGAGTTATATAGACAATCAGATCCGTATGCATTCAGGGATGAGGGAGAGGTTGCTGTAGACTACGGAGACCAGAGAAGACTTCGTGGGTGATGTGGAGCCTTAGCTGGGCCTTGCAAAATTGATAAGGTTTAGAAAGAAGAAATGCCCAAAGGTGCCTTCCAGACAGAGGCAAATGTAGAAAGGCAGGCCTGAGTAGGGAATAGTGTTACATGAGTATGCTTAAGTCAGAAGTTCCTGGAAGATGACTTTTGGTTGACTTAACACAAACCAATTTCTATTGGTAGAAATTCCTTAGAATACACATAATGCTGGTAATCAAGGTCCAGGATTGGCTTGGGTTGAAGAATTTCATATTAATTCCAATTCAATATGACTGAAGGGAAAAAATTCTCTTCTTATTTCATTCTCCTACAGGTGAATAATATATATTTCCTATCAATTAAATTATGTTGGTATTTAATTTTATGTGTGTGCTCAATAGTATATAGCTCCAGTATTCTGGGATTAAATTTGTGATAAAATTTGCTCTGAAATAGAATCCACTGGAACAATCATGGCTTAGGAATTGTTAAGGCTAATGCTCTTTCCTCTGTATTGAGGATATTGTTTGAACAGTGTCTTACTGGAACTGGAGGAAATATTAAAGTACAAAGTGTGAAGATATTTATGGGATTTTAGTGAAAAATGGGATTTATTAATCTAATGCTCTTTCTTTTTTACTTATAAATTTATTTTATTTATTTATTTTTGGCTGCATTGGGTCTTCGTTGCTGCATGCGGGCTTTTCTCTAGTTGCGGCTAGCAGGGGCTACTCTTCATTGCAGAGTGTGGGCTTCTCATTCTCTTGTTGCAGAGCACGGGCTCTAGGCACGCAGGCTTCAGTAGTTGTGGTACGCGGGCTCAGTAGCTCCGCGGCATGTGGGATCTTCCTGGAACAGGGATCAAACCCGTGTCCCCTGCATTGACAGGTGGATTCTTAACCACTGCGCCACCAGGGAAGCCCTCTAATGTTCTTTCTTAAATACTATAATGACAAAATAACATCATCCTCTGAATGAGGGAGTACTCGATAGAAAAATAGAGTTAATCTAAGAAGTAGAAAAAAAGTTTTCAACTCTAACTTGAAATTTGATATTTATCTTTCTGTCATAGGGAACAGTTACAAGTTTATTTCATAATTACATAATTAGAACATATATGGTAGAAATAATTTTGATAAATAACAACATTGTGCTTGTTACATTCAGTGCACATACTAATAATAAGTAACAACTAAAATTTGAGAGCAGCTGATAGATTGAAATGATTTTAAAATAGGTGAATATATTTCAATAAACATTTTTGTCAAAATAATTGCAAGAATAGAGAACGGATCTTTTGTGATGGAGTAAAAAGATTTCATCTGTATCTCAAAAGCAGACTTCAACAAACTATTACTCTCTGATAGAATTCAATAAAATTTAATTATTTAGATGCTTAGATGAGAGCTGGGATGAAGGTTACAAAAACATATTTTGAGAAATTGGGTGACATTGCAATTTAGGTGTGATTACAAGCAAGCATGATTTTAAGTATATTTTTCTTAGCTAAACACTGGTAAAAATTTAAATATTTGAAGACTTTTATCAATATTGAGTCAGGGAGTTATTCTTAAAATCATATGTAACTTTAAGGTAGTTACTGTGATAAGTCACAGAACCAATTCTGTCAAGTTATACTCTACTTAGGACATTATGATGGCCATTAAACATTAGCAGCTCTGGCACTTCCAGGAAGTATCCTTCCGTGTTTCAGGGACTGTTACAGTCCTTCATGTTCAAAAATCACATGAACAGAGAGTTTGACCAGAAATGGAAATCAGATCACCATTTTTTCTTGCTGTGTTGGCAATATATAAAAAAGGTTGTCAGGAATCTTGGCATTGTGATAGTATTACAGGTTTACACACACCCTCATTTTAAATACAGCAGCCATTTCTCTCAAATGTAGCTTATTCAACCCTTTACTGAAATCTCTGTAATTTACTTAATTTGAAATCTCTGTAATTTTTAGGCCTGACCAAATAGTCTTCATCATTTGAAAGTTTTATTTGACCCTACTGAATCTCTTGTCCACAACATTCTGATGGTTTTCGCTTTATGGCCTATGGTTTCTATCTGTTCTCATATTTAATTATTTTCCTTAATTACATGGCTATTTATTTTCTTATGTCTGTAGTATATAGGAATTTCAGTAAAAGTTATTGAATTTACTTTCTGTCCATAGGCCCCTGGGAAAACAAAAGCATATGCACAAGCATACAAACATTTCCTTTCTTTATGAAATGGTTTACTGAAATTTGACTAAAAATAAAACCATTTTAATTTTAGTATAAGTTGGCATTTCCTAGGAATTTCCCCAGTATTCAAATAGGAATTGTGAAGCATACATCCCTGAAGGAAATCTCTGTATCCTTGGCCTTTTGTTTCCATGTGGAGGGACTTCATGGAGTATAATGTTCCAGTTTCTATCTCTATCTTCCATTTATTTCTCTGAGAGAGAATGACTCACCTGGTGAGTTTGGGAAGAGGAACTGAGTCACTTTATCCTCCTTCTTTCCCTTCGTCTTGTGTTATTCAGCCTGACTGCCGCAGAGTACTTGAATTTGGGTCTATTTCTGCCTGCCTTTGGGGGAATCCTGGACAGTACTGCTTTTGCCTGAAGATATGTCTGTCTTACTCAGGGAAAGTATTAAGATTCCTGACAAAGTTGCAGATCAAACCATATACTCCAACCCATTTCATTAGAAATGAGTGACATTTTGTGTGAAATTTGAATCTTATCAATTATTTTCAAAGCTAGGAAGGAAACAAGCAAATATTATTGGTTTGACTTCTTAAATCCCCAACAATCATAATATACCCTTTTTTGTTTTATTTAACACAATAACCACTTAAGCTCTTGTTTTCAACTTACTGGGGGGAATGTCTTGTTCATTCAGCACTTTTCCCCTGATTCCAAATGATAAATTTAGCTTAGTAGAAATGAAGTACTACTAAAAATCTCGAATCTTTTGCTTGGAAAATGAAGCAATTCCGAAAGAATCACATTTTAGGTTTATCACCAAGTGAACAAAGAATGACTCCTTAAAAGTGATTTAAATCTTTTGGGATGTTTTTAATATTTTATTAGTTCAACTCACAAATTGTAGCAAAGATTGTACATGTACCTTTACAAAAAATTTTGGCCCTTGGAGAAAATGAAAAGTGACTGTGATAATTTAGAATATTTTTCTATGCTTTTATAACTACTTTTAGTTTTTTTTTCTGCATTTCTGCTGATATTTATCTTATAGCTGGAGATTTGAGGCATCTCCTTGTGCTGAAAAAAAATGTGTGAGAGAGGTACAATGACCACCTATTTCAGTTTTCCAGATGTAGTCCTGGTATATGCTTGTTGTCTCAGTATAATTATTATTTTTTTCATTATTTTTAAAAATTTTTACTGAAATATAGTTGATTTACAATGTTGTATTAGTTTCAGGTATACAGCAAAGTGCTTCAGATATATATATATATATATATATCTGGGGCAGAATCCAACTGGCCTGCTCCTTGTCCCATCACACCCCTGGGATGAATCTTAAAGCAATACTGTATCTAGGATCCAAATTCAGAGCCTTGAGACTGGCTTCTTCCATATTCAGGAAGTCTTCCCTCCCCCAACATCTTTTTTTTTGTGTGTGTGTTCCAATAAAACTTTATTTATGGACATTGAAATTCATATAATTTTCACATGTCACAAAATATTATTCTTCTTTTGATTTTTTCAACCACTTAAAAATGTAAAAATCATTCTCAGCTCACAGGCTCTACAAAAACAGGCAAGTTGGCCAGGTTTCATAGTTTGCCCATTCCTATACTATTCCATGAATTTTTTTTTTTTTCAGTTTACACTGGTTGTCACTATTTTTTGTTTTTCAGAATACTGTTTTAGTTCCTGTTGTACACCAAAGTGAATCAGCCATATGCATATATATATCCCCATATCCCCTCCCTTTTGAGCCTCCCTCCCATCCTCCCTAGCCCACCCCTCTAGGTCACACAAAGCACTGAGCACATCTCCCTGTGCTGTGGTGCTGCTTCCCACTAGATAACTCTTTTACATTTGGTAGTGTATATATGTCGATGCTACTGTCACTTCACCCCAGCTTCTCCCTCGCACCCCGTGTCCCCAAGTCCATTCTGTATATGTCTGCATCTTTATTCCTGCCCTGCAACTAGGTTAAACAGTATCATTTTTTTTTTTTTTAGATTCCATATATATGTGCTGGGATAAGCTATTTGCTTTTTTCTTTTTGACTTACTTCACTCCATATGACAGACTCTAGGTCCATCCACCTCACTACAAATAACTCAATTTTGTTTCTTTTTATGGCTGAGTAATATTCCATTGTATATATGTGCCACATCTTCTTTATCCATTCATCTGTTGATGGACATTTAGGTTGGTTCCATGTCCTGGCTATTGTAAACAGTGCTGCAGTGAACATTGTGGTACATGTCTCTTTTTGAATTATGGTTTTCTCAGGGTATATGCCCAGTAGTGGGATTGCTGGGTCATACGGTAGTTCTATTTTTAGTTTTTTAAGGAACCTCTATACTGTTTTCAATAGTGGTTGTATCAATTTACATTCCCACCAACAGTGCAGGAGGGTTCCCTTTTCACCACACCCTTTCCAGCTTTTATTGTTTCTAGATTTTTTGATAATAGCCATTCTGACTGGCATGAGGTGATACCTTAATGTAGTTTTGATTTGCATTTCTCTAATAATTAGTGATGTTGAGCATCTTTTCATGTGCCTCTTGGCCATCTGTATGTCTTCCTTGGTAAATGTCTATTTAGGTCTTCTGCCCATTTTTTAATTGGATTGTTTGTTTTTTTGATATTGAGCTCCATGAGCTGTTTGTATATTTTGGGGATTAATCCTTTGTCTGTTGTTTCATTTGCAAATATTTTCTCCCATTCTGAGGGTTGTCTTTTTGTCTTATTTATGGTTTCCTTTGCTGTGCAAAAGCTTTTAAGTTTAAATAAGTCCCATTTGTTTATTTTTGTTTTTATTTCCGTTACTCTAGGAGGTGGGTCAAAAAAGACCTTGCTGTGGTTTATGTCAAAGAGTGGTTTTCCTATGTTTTTCTCTAAGAGTTTTATAGTGTCTGGACTTACATTTAGGTCTTTAATCCATTTGGAGTTTATTTTTGTGTATGGTGTTAGGTAGTGTTCTAATTTCATTCTTTTACATGTAGCTGTCCAGTTTTCCCAGCACCACTTATTGAAGAGGCTGTCTTTTCTCCATTGTATGTTCTTACCTCCTTTGTCATAAATTAGGTGGCCATATGTGTATGGGTTTACCTCTTGGCATTCTATCCTGTACCATTGATCTATATGTCTGTTATTGTGCCAGTACCACACTGTCTTGATTACTGTAGCTTTGTAGTATTGTTTGAGGTCAGGGAGCCTGATTCCTCCAACTTCGTTTTTCTTTCTCATGATTGCTTTGGCTTTTTGGGGTCTTTTGTGTTTCCATACGAGTTGTAAAATTTTTTGTTCTAATTCTGTGAAGAATATCACTGGTAGTTTGATAGGGATTGCATTGAATCTATAGGTTGCTTTGGGTAGTATAGTCATTTTCACAATGTTGGTTCTTCCAATCCAAGAACATGGTGTATTTCTCCATCTGTTTATGTCATCTTTGATTTCTTTCATCAGTGTTTTATAATTTTCTGAGTACAAGTCTTTCACCTCCCTAGGCAGGTTTTTTCCTAGGTATTTCATTCTTTTTGTTGCAGTGGTAAATGGGATTGTTTCCTTAATTTCTCTTTCTGATTTTTCATTGTTGGTGTATGGGAATGCCAGAGATTTCTGTGCATTAATTTTGTTTCCTGTAACCTTGCCAAATTTGTTGATTAGTTCTAGTAGTTTTCTGGTGGCATATTTAGGATTTTCTATGTATAGTATCATGTCATTGGCAAACAGTGACAGTTTTATTTCTTTTTTTCCAATTTGTGTTCCTTTTATTTTGTTTTATTCTCTGATTGCCGTGGCTAGGACTTCCAAAACTATGTTGACTGAGAGTGGCAAGAGTGGACATCTTTGTCTTGTTCCTGAACTTACTGGAAATGCTTTCAGTTTTTCACCATTGAGTGTGATGCTTGCTGTGAGTTTGTCATATATGGCCTTTATTATGTTGAGGTATGTTCCCTCTATGCCCATTTTCTGGAGAGTTTTTATCATAAGTGGGTGTTGAATTTTTTCATAAGCTTTTTCTGCATCTATTGAGGTGATCATACGGTATTTATTCCTTAATTTGTTAATGTGGTGTATCACATTGATTGATTTGTGTATATTGAAGAATCCTTGCATCCCTGGGATAAATTCCACTTGATCATGGTGTATGATCCTTTTAATGTGCTGTTGGATTCTGTTTGCTCGTATTGTGTTCAGGATTTTTGCATCTATCTTGATCAGTGATGCTGGTCTATAATTTTCTTTTTTTGTGATATCTTTTCCTGGATTTGGTGTCAGGGTGATGGTGACTTCATAGAATGAATTTGGGAGTGTTTTTCCCTCTGCAATTTTTTAGAAGAATTTGAGAAGGATTGGTGTTACCTCTTCTTTAAGTGTTTCATAGAATTCACCTGTGAAACCATCTGGTCCTGGACTTCTGTTTGTTGGAAGATTTTTAATTATGGTTTCAATTTCATTACTTATGATAGGTCTGTTTATATTTTCTAATTCTTCCTGGTTCAGTCTTGGAAAATTGTACCTTTCCAAAAATTTTCCATTTCTTCGTGGTTGTCCATTTTATTGGCATATAGTTGTTTGTAGTAGTCTCTTATAATCCTTAGTATTTCTGTGGTGTCAGTTGTGATTTCTCTTTTTTCAATTCTAAGTTAATTGATTTGCATCCTCTCCCTTTTCTTCCTGATGAGTCTGGCTAATGGTTTATCAATTTTGTTTATCTTCTCTAAGAACCAGCTTTTAGTTTTATTGATCTTTGCTATCGTTTTCTTCATTTCTATTTCATATATTTCTGCTCTGATTTTTATGATGTGTTTCCTTCTACTGACTTTGGGTTTTCTTTGTTCTTCTTTCTCTAGTAATTTTAAATATAGGGTTAGATTGTTTATTTGAGATTTTTCTTGTTTCTTGAGGTGAGATTAAATTGCTATAAACTTTCCTTCTTAGAACTGCTTTTGCTGCATCTCATAGGTTTTGGGTCATCGTGTTTTCATTGTCTTTTGTTTCTGTGTATTTCTTTATTTCTTCTTTGATTTCTTCAGTGGTCTCTTGGTTATTTAATAGTTCACTGTTTAGCCTTCATGTATTTGTGTTTATTACAGTTTTTTTCCTGTAGTTGATTTCCCATCTCATTGTTGTGGTTAGAAAAGATGCTTTATATGATTTCAATTTTCTTAAATTTTCTGAGGTTTGATTTGTGACCCAAAATGTGATTTATCCTGGAGAATGTTCTGTGTGCACTTGAGAAGAAAGTGTATTCTGCTGCTTTTGGGTGGAACATTCTATAAATATCAATTAAATCTATCTGATATATTGTGTCATTTAAAGCTGTGTTTCCTTATTTATTTTCTATTTTCTGTTTGGATGATCTGTCCATTTGTGTAAGTGGCTTGTTAAAGTCCCCTACTATTATTGTGTTACTGTTGATTCCTCCTTTCATGGTTGTTAACATTTGCCTTATGTATTGAGGTGCTTTTATGTGGGGTGCATAAATATTTATAATTGTTATATCTTCTTGGATTGATAGTTTGATCATTAGGCAGTGTGTGTCCTTATCTCATGTAAGAGTCTTTATTTTAAAGTCTATTTTATTGATATGAGTATTGTTACTCCAGCTTTCTTTTGATTTACATTTGCTTGGAATATCTTTTGCCATCCCTTCAACTTCAGTCTGTATATGTTCCTAGGTCTGAAGTGGGTCTCTTATAGACAGCATATATATGGGTCTTGTTTTGTATCCATTCAGCCAGTCTGTGTCTTTTTTTGGGGGCATTTAGTCCATTTACATTCAAGGTTATTATCAATTTGTATGTTCCTATTACCATTTTCTTAGTTATTTTGGGTTTGTTTTTGTTGGTCTTTTTCTTTTGTGTTTCCCACCTGGAGAAGTTTCTTTAACATTTTTTGTAAATCTGGTTTTGTGGTGCTGAATTCTTTTAGCTTTCGCTTGACTGAAAAATTTTTGATATCTCCATCGAATCTGAATGAGATCCTTGCTGGGTAGAGTAATCTTGATTTTAGGTTTATCTCTTTCATCACTTTAAGTACATCCTGCCACTGTGTTCTGGCTTGCAGAGTTTCTGCTGAAAAATCAGCTGATAACCTTATGTGGGTTCCTTTGTACGTTAATTTTTGTTTTTCCCTTGATGCTTTTAATATTTTCTTTGAATTTAATCTTTTTTTAGTTGGATTAATATATGTCTTGGTGTGTTTTTCCTAGGGTTCGTCCTGTATGGGACTCTATGTGCTTCCT
The DNA here is from genome assembly GCF_951394435.1 of Stenella coeruleoalba. NCBI lineage: Eukaryota > Metazoa > Chordata > Mammalia > Artiodactyla > Delphinidae > Stenella > Stenella coeruleoalba. Next base: position 80,842,024 of record NC_137151.1, on the reverse strand, counting down.
GGACTTCGGTGATTATTTCCTTTCCCATGTTAGGGTAGTTTTCGAGTATAATCTCTTAAAATATTTTCTCAGTCCCTTTCTTTTTCTCTTCTTCTGGGACCCCTATAATTCGAATATTGGTGCATTTCGTGTTTTCCCAGAGGTCTCTGCGATTGTCTTCAATTCTTTTCATTCTTTTTTCTTTATTCTGCTCCTCAGCAGTTATTTCCACCATTTTGTCTTCCAGTTCACTTATTCGTTCTTCTGCCTCAGTTATTCTGTTATTGATTCCTTCTTGTGTATTTTTCATTTCAGTTATTGTGTTGTTCATCTCTGTTTGTTTGTCCTTTAGTTCTTCTAGATCTTTCTTAAACTTTTCTTGTATTTTCTCAGTCTTTGCCTGCATTCTATTTCTGAGATTCTGGATCATCTTTACTATCATTAATCTGAATTCTTTTCCAGGTAGATTGCCTATTTCCTCTTCATTTATTTGGTCTTGTAGGTTTTTACCTTGCTCCTTCATATGTGACATATTTTTTTGCCCTCTCATTCTTTTTCTTTTTTTTAATGAGTGGGATTATGTTCCTTTCTTACTGGTTGTTTGGCCTGAGGCTTCCAACACTGAAGTCTGTAGGCTGTTGGGTAGAGCTGGGTCTTGGTGCTGAGATGAAGACCTCTGTGAGACCTCACTCTAATGAGTATTCCCTGTGGTCTGAGGTTCTCTGTTAGTCCAGTGGTTCTGACACGGAGCTCCCATCATAGGAACTTCAGCTTGACACCCGGCTCGTGAATCAAGATCCTGCAAGCCACGTGGGGTGGCAAAAAAAAAAAAAAAGAGAGAACAATAACAAAGTAAAGTGCTTCCCTAGTGGTGCAGTGTTTAAGAATCCACCTGCCAATGCAGGGGACATGGGTTCGAGCCCTGGTCTGGGAAGATCCCACATGCCGCGGAGCACCTTAGCCCGTGCACCACAACTACTGAGTCTGCGCTCTAGAGCCTGTGAGCCACAACTACTGAAGCCTGAGTACCTAGAGCCCATGCTCTGCATCAAGAGAAGCCACCGCAATGAGAAGCCTGTGCACCGCAGTGAAGAGTAGCCGCCGCTTGCTGCAACTAGAGAAAAGCCCACACACAGCAACGAAGACCCAATGCCACCAGAAATAAATAGGTAAAATAAATAAATTAAAAAAAAAAGACAAAGTAAAAAGTAAAATTAGACTAGAAAACTAACAGATATGTTAGAAAGAATATAAAAATATAGATGATTCAACAACTGGAAGTTATAACAGTACCATAATAGTAAAAAAGAGGAGGAGGGAAAAAGGAAAAAAAAAGGGGGGGGTATGGCCTTCACTGTGGAGGGTGGGGCCTAAGCAAGGGAGAGGTTTGGGTGGTGGGCGGAGCCTATGCTAAGGACCCACAGGGCTGAAAAAGCTCCTTGGGGCTGTGGGGATAGGGGCTTAGGCTCAAGGAACAGAAGGGGCCCAGACGTGCCCCCCATACCTGGTGTCAGAGGGTGGGGGACCTCACCTGGGAGCCCAGCAGCCTTCCTGGGCTCAAGTGGGTGGGGCAAACGCCCTCCTCTCCTCTCCTGCCCCTCCCACCTACCTCTCCTGATCTCCCCGGCCTCAGAGACTCAGATCCTGTCTGGCCTCCACTTCTCCTCCTCCCCTCTGTCCCCCATCATGTCCCTCCCATCTCCTTGGGTGTCAGTGTTCTTCACCAGTGGCCAGCAGGCACCCTAGTTGTGGGGAGATGCTAACTCAGGGTCTTCCCACACTGCCATCTTGACTCCGCCCTCCTCAGTATAATTATTAATAACAGTTCTCTTTACTCTGAAAATGTCCCATAAGGATGATAAATTATATGATCACCCCAAGAACAAAGTACATATTTACTGGTATTTGTGCATGGAATCATTATTTTAGGTGTTTTGATGTTATTTGCTTCATCAATTTACATTCAGAATTTATCTTAAAAATTTCTATATGTTAACTTGAAGTGAAATTTAATGTTTTTAGTTTAGTTTTAATATTAATTTTTAACTTTGCTTTGATTAGGAGTTTATACTTAATTTTGTTAGTATATATTTAAGAGGAAATAATAATAGTACTTGCTGCCTAAGATTACTAGGAGGAATTAGCACAAGTGATTTTGCATCCTCTAGGACAGTTTGTAAATTGTCTATGATGGTGAAATTTTTAATCAGTGCAGATTCTGCATTAGCTGAACCTCACCTGTAAGTCATGCTGTTTCTGTGCCTGATATTTGTGTCCAAAATTGCATTGTATCAAATGACATCTAACGTTATTTGACTTTCAGAGTGTTGGTAAAAATGTCTGACCCTTAAGATGACATTTTCTAGTGTCAAAATAACACAAGTTATCCCATTTCTGCTCTTGTACTCATGTTGAATTTTTAGCCATTATTAAGAAAAAAATTATGTTTTGCAGTAAGCAATCAAGTCACATGGCATTTTAATACAAGAATTCTTTAAGTTGTTTAATAAACTGTGGCTTTAAACTGACAAGAAAGAAACATGGAATATTGGAGAAATATGCTACTTTAGTTATTTTACAGTACTGAGAAAAGAATACTGGCAGAAGTTAATGTATAAATGATGTTTCTTAAGAGATGGTCAATTTTCATCTCAATCTCATTTAAACATCTCACAATAGTTCAAATAAAGAAAAGTTTTGGGAGAATAAATTTATCATGGCTTTCCATATTCAAAAGAATCAACTATATAGTGTGCATGTGCATGTGTTTACCATATTTTATTGTGGATAGATGTTGCTCAAAGGTTCTGTCTTTATATTTAATGACTTGAATCAATTCATTAGTAGTAAATGTTTAAAAAAATACATAATAAGAAATTATTTTTAAATGATTGTTTTAATGTTAATGTTTTTTGGTATCCACTGTTAAGTAGAGTAGCCTATCAAAATAGTGCTTTAGTGGTTTAAGTTCAAAAAAAAGCTATGATAACACTAATGTTGAATGAAATCCCATTATGCTCAAAATCAAAGTCAGTTTAATACTATCTATTTACAACTAAACCCATTAATGACAATTTAGCTTCAGAAAATGTGTAATATATCAATCTATTTTTTTTTTAAGATTTAATTTAATTTTTATTTTTGGCTGCATTGGATCTTCCTTGCTGCGCACGGGCTTTCTCTAGTCGAATGGGAGCTTCTCTTGTTGCGGAGCACGGGCTCTAGGCGTGCGGGTTCAGTAGTTGTGGCACGTGGGCTCTAGAGTGCAGGCTCAGTGGTTGTGGTGCACGGGCTTAGTTGCTCTGCAGCATGTGGGATCTTCATGGACCATGGGTTGAACCTGTGTCCCCTGCACTGGCAGGTGGATTCTTATCCACTGTGCCACTAGGGAAGTCCCCAATCTATTGTTTTTCACTTTAAATATTAATTTTAAAATTTGTTTTTGATTAGCCATGTATAACTTATGTGGATGTATTTTAAGTCTCATGTTGATGAAATTATTTGTCAACAAAAGGATTTAATAAATATTTTCTTTGAAAAAATTTTATTATATTATGGATGTTTGATAAACTTCCCTGGAAGACATGAGATGGCCTCTTAATAGAACTGAAATATATGGATTACAGTAGGGACAATACAGTAGACAGTAGAGACTTCCAGATGTAGGCCTTTTAATTAGAGTTTATGTTTTTTGGCTTCTTTTATTGTTATTTTTAGAGGGGTGGGCTCAATTCATAAGATGTACTATACTTATACCAGTTTCTATAGAATCAGGTGGCAATTTTTGGCTTGAATTAAAATGTCTGTCAAATTTACCAAGGATATTGTGTTTTTTTTTTAAAAAGATGTCAGTTGCTCCTTATATTTTGTGCTTCTAATCTTCAGGCTGATGGAGGCACTGTGTATTTTAAAGGTTAAGTGATTCTGGGAGTGATTACTAGGAAAGACATTATACCAATGGTCTGTAATCTAAATGAGTATCAACTTGCCGAAGTAAAGTTTAAGACAGGTATTTTAGTTCCTTAAGTACTGTTTGGTCATCTCTTTTATGTACTTGCATTAGAATTGTCGTCATACAATATATATGATGTGGTAAAACAGAGACTTAAAGAACACTGTTCTCTGATAATTATTGCTTCTTTTAATTCAATACAGCCGTAGGTTACTGACTTGGAATGGGTTTAATGTATAGAATGCCAGTTTGAAGCTCTTTTAGTAAATGCTTAAAAGTTTTTTCATTACTAGATATTGAATCCAAAATTTCTAAATTACTTCCTCTGTTGGGTTTAGAAGGCTGAACTAATTCTCTTAACTGTTGGAATACCATTTCGGTAAATGTTAGTGAAACTTCATCAGATACCTGGTGGTTGTTAGATTCTTTATAACCGACGATGACACTTAACATGACTTTAAATTTATGATATATGAATGAATATATAATAATTTGAACTAATAAAGTGATGTGAGTTTTACAAAATCCACAAAGATGATATCTAAGAATGTAATTAGTAAGCCTGAGTATTGACTGGTAATTTATCATAATTTTTCCAATTATTACATTGTCCTTTGCTTGGACTTGAAAATAAAATTACAAAAAGCAAAAGAAATAGGAGTAGGACTAAAATTCTTGATCTGTCTGTGGGGCAGAAACTTCTTGCTGTCTGCTCAGTGTTTACTCTCTCCTTTTTCTTTACTAGTAGAACTCTGGTTGCGTGTCTAACAAAAGTTCAAATCTTCCCATATTCCTCTGCAGCTAGAGATGGATAAAGGCCTAAGGCAGAGATTAGCAAACTTTCTTAGTCACTGAGCTCTTGGGCCTCAGTAATTTTTCCACACTGCCCTGAAGCCAAAAGAAACGCCTAACAGTTTTGTTAAGTGGTTCCATTTAAACAACTTAGTAAATATGTATGTTCTAACAAGGTAATACCTATTTGAAAAAATAATACATATAAATTAAAAGAAAAACTATTTTTATTCCATTCTTGACCAACCAAGATTACATATTAATGGGGGGCTTGTGCCTTGAATGCTACACAACTTTTCAAATTTTGAAATCAGATTGGACCCAGTTGTCTTCATTTCCTGTTCCACATTGATTTTCGTATGGTACTTATATTTCTTTAAACAATAGTATTGTCAAACTCCCAGCTTTTCAAAGATATGTCATTTCAGTATAGCATGATAAATGTTGAAACTGAATTTGCTCAAGTTAGTAGTTCAGTCAGTGTCTGATAGGTGTTGAACATTACTATGCTTTCCTCAAAAATTTAAAATATTCTGTTATGCCCCAGTGAATTTGTTATGATACCATGAAGTAGTTTGGCACATGGTTTGGGAACTATGAGTGCAAGGAAAAATTGTTGAAAGGAACTTCAGGGAACATTTGGAAATAGGCCAAACTCAGCTGGCAGGTACCTTCTGCTCTCCATCCTCCTGCTTATTCCTGCTTATAATGCAGATACAGTGTCTCAAGATGGAGTAGCCATCATATAATCATGAGAATGAGACCCTAAAGATGACACAACAGTAAGTTAGAAGGAAAGTGAGTCCTAGATAATTGTTCCATCAGCCCTATGGGTTCTGGATTGCTCACCAATGGACCTTTTGTTACCTATGAACCACATTGTGGTACGGTTTCTACTGAATGCAGCTGACTGCAGTCTTAACTGATTTTATCTGAATTTTTAGCGAAGCATCAGGTACCAGACTGAACTTGAGGTTTCCATATATATGATTGCCATTTCAAAATATCAATCAATATTTGAAAGAATAGAATTTATCTGAAGGCTAAGCAAATTTATTGAGGATGATGCTTTTAATATTCTCCAGGAAAGAAAATGCTCCAACTTTCCCAGTCTTGACAGTGAGTTGGCAAAACTGTGAGGTATTGCTGCAAGAAGATCTGAGTTTAGTAGCTGAGTTTAGGAATGTTTGTTTAGAAACATGCATGTTTAAAAGACAATCTGACTAACCCTATTAACAGCAACCTTTCCAAACTTTTTCTATGGAAGGCATGGCATTGCAAACACATTGGGCTGTTGCCACTGAAATAAATAAAAATGCCAGTATACATCCATTTGATATTAGCAACCCTGCTTGTCTTCAGTTTCACTTTATGTCCTCCTTCCATGCTCTCTTGCTGTCACCCAATATGAAAGGTCCAAGGACAAATGCTCTTACTGTTATTTTAAAATGGAACTTTGAGTTTGACTTGCATATTGATTGAAAAAGAATACAATTCCTTTACAGGCGACGGAGAATCTTTTTGGGACTGTGAGTGATAAAGGAAAAAGAATCAACTATTTCAAACACAAAAACTCTGTTCACAGGTTATCAAACATTTAAACATTAAAGATGTGTGCAGAAGTTCTTAAATTCTTCCTTTTATGACCCTCAATCCCCAAAACCATTTTATATCATTACCCCTTACCTGCCACTGTCACCTCTCTACTCCCTCTACCTTCAGTCCAGAGAAATAGATGCATATTATTTCATTTACAAGGAACAGGGAAGGAACTTTATTGTACATGTTCAGAAAGTTTTTGGTGTGTGTTGTGTCTTAACTACTTTCCTTTATTTAGACCCTTTTCTCTTTGTCATTGAACTTAAATGGAGAGCAATAATCTTCAAAAATTAAGGAAGGAAATTAATATTTACTGATACCCACCATGCACCAAGTTCTAGAAAGTGCTTTCACATATTTTACGTAATTTTCAGTTACTGCAGCATAAGAATGAGAATAGGCAAGGTGGTATGGTGGAAGGCTTGGAAGTCCATCAGACTGGGTTTGTATCCCACCTTTTTCATTTAGTAGCTATTCAATCTTGCTCAATACCTCAATGGAGGTACTATTTCCATGTTAAAGATAGAGAGATCGAGTCTCAGGAGGATTTAAGGTTTTAATTGTTTATTCTTTAATAGATGAGCCAAAATTTTTAGGAAAATCCCTCAACTGTCTGAAAGGACTCAAATACTTCATAGAAACCTGCAGCCTAACGCCATCTTTTGTAGTACTAGTTTTCTGTTTTTGTAAGACTTCCAAATGAGCTTTAGAATTCTATTCTTACCATTGAGAGTTGAGACCACTTACGTCCACGTTACTAAACAATTAGGGGTGAGAACTGAGATTGCCTGTGTCAACATGCCTAAATATTTGTTTCAGGAAATTCTTACCCAGGAGGAGATTGCTCACCTGGGCAAATAGCAAATGTATCAATATCAGTTCACTTATGAAGATGTGTTTCATCTTCTTGTGAAGAAAGAACACAATGTGCTCCTCATGTGCCTACCAATCCTAAACTACTATATCATGAACTTTGCCCAATCCAAATTAGTTTCCTGCCTTGAAAGACCAGCCGTAAACCACTTTAGCCTAGATCCCCAAACTCTATAAATAGTATTCTCTCTTGTCTCCCTTTTTTTTTTTTTTTTTGCAGTACGCGGGCCTCTCACTGTTGTGGCCTCTCCCGTTGCGGAGCACAGGCTCCGGACGCGCAGGCTCAGCGGCCATGGCTCACAGGCCTAGCTTCTCCGCGGCATGTGGAATCTTCCTGGACTGGGGCATGAACCCGTGTCCCCTGCATCGGCAGGCGGACTCTCAACCACTGCGCCACCAGGGAAGCCCTGTCCTCTTCTTTTTGAGACACTATTATGACTTTGTTGATGGTGATGTTTTCCCTTATTACAGTAGGTCTAAACAACTTAGCTTTGTTTGTTTTCTGATGGTCTTTCGAGGAGTTGTCAGTCAACAACAACACCATTGACAACTCTGTGTTTTATACTCTATCATTTGAAAAGTGCTGTGTAGTATAGATTAACGTTACTCACAGAGAGATCTGACCTTTGTTCTTGGGAGATACCTCTAAGCCCTTGGATTGATCTGCCTGATAAGAGTGTCTTTGTTTACCTGGGATCTTGGGCCACACTGTGTAATCTAACACTATGATTTATGGTATGGGCTTTTGGCCAACAGTGTCATCTCAGCTTCCAGAGGGGCTGCAAACTTAGGGTCAGTCATGTGGGTGGTCAACCATGTCTATGTGCGTAAACCCCAATGAGGACTCTGAATACCAAGGCTTGGGTGAACTTCCCTGGTTGGCAATATTCCATGAATACTGTCACACATCATTGCCTGGAGAAGTTAGCACTGTCTACAACTCCACTGGGAGAGGACAGCTGGAAGTTTCAGATGTGGAACTGTCTTGAACTCTGTCCCTTGTGCTTCTTCCCTTGTTGATTTTAATTTGTATCCTTCTACTGTAAGAAACCATAACCATAAATGTAACAGCTTTTGGTGAATTCTCTGAATCTTTCTAGTAGATTATGGAACTTGAAGATGGTCTTGGGGACTTGCAATTGGTGTCAAAAGTAAGTGTTGTTTTGGGGACTGCTGAATTTTGTGTTGGTGTCAAGATGATATTAGTTTTGGGGACTCCTGAACTTTGTAAGCAGGTGACTCAGTAGGAGTATAGCACACTCCAGTTTTAAAAAGACCCTCAGGAATAATTCTGACACTTACCAAATTTCCTTCTTTTCTATGGTAAGAGAAAAGAGTGGAGAAATGCTGAAGAGCAAGGTCATCTAGTTATAGCTTTACTCTCTTAGGATATAAATGAATACATTCTATTTATAGGCTGGAGAGTGTAGAAGAAATCATAATAATATTATTACTCTACATGTTTCTGATTCCCCAATATTTCTATAAGGAATCTTTATTTTACTAATGAGGAAATTGCGGGCTCAGAGAAATGAAGTACTTTTCTTAGACCCATGAAAATAATAAAACCTTTACACCTAGGTTTTCTCATTAAAAATTCAGGGTGGTTTCTTTTAAATGTGTCATGTCTTATCCAAGTTACCCCCATAGAAACTGCAGGTGCACATATACTTTTGTGAAATAAGATTCTCTGGTCACATTGCTCAGCAACCTCAGCAGTATACTGTGGCACAAAAATGTTTGACACATTCATATGTGTTTTCTTTTGCTAATTTCCCATTTTCCTCATCCTACTCAAGCAGGCAGTCAATTTTGTAATTTTTCTCCTGGACATTTTCTGGCCGTGTAGGAGTAGAAGTTGTACACCAGACTTATTTCCTGGATTTTGTTTCCAAAAGCTTCAGCCCACTGAAGAGAATAGGGTCCAGTGAAAGAGAGCTTACAGAGAGGGATTTCCCACAGATTGCAAAGAATTTCCTTTTCTGCTGGGGATAGGAGGGAAAGATCTGTGGGTTTCATGTACCACAGAAATCTACTCCCTGTTCCCTGGTAATGAATCTCAGATGTGGAAGTCCTCAGAGGGAATGGCCACTGGGTACATCAGGGAAACTGATTTTAGTCCAGGAAATCCTAACTTCATTAAAGACTTGGTACCCAGTGTGAACCACAGAAGTGAGAGAGTGAACAATAGATCTGAAAGGTCCATGTGGGCTGGACTAATGGAAGACTAAGTGATATTCAATATAAACAAATGATGACTAAAGTAGTCCACCCCCCAATATCCTAGTATTGACTAGGAACCCAAGACCTTAATTTAACCCTAAATAGGAATCCCAAGAATGGCTGATGTCTGAATTTCATTCCAGCTTGGCAGAATGTAGGCTTGGGGTTAAAAATGAATAAATTTATACAAAAAAGTAAGGAACATTTAAAAATTTCTTATACGCCTAATGTTGTGAACTCAATTCATATATGCTCATCATTCCTTTCCTTCTGTTTCTAATAAGGCTTTATTTAGTATATCTCAGACCATTTGTTTATTTCAGTTTTTGGTGAAAATTTAGATGCATCTGTTAGGAACCTACATTTCTAGATTTCTAACAAATTTAAATGCCTCTGTCTTTTTTAAAAGACAGTTTTTTTTAGAAAAGTTTTAGGTTGACAGCAAAATTTGAAAAGAAAGTACAGAGATTTCTCATATACTTCCTGCCCCTAAACATGCACAGCCTCCCCCATTATCAACATCCCTTCCCCACATTGTGGTACATTTCTTACAACTCATGATCCTACATTGACACATCATAATCACCCAAAGTTTACATTATGATTCACGCTTGGTGATGTACATTCTGTGTGTTTGGACAAATGTATAATTGCATGCATCCATCATTATGGTATCACACAGCCCTAAACATCGTCTGTGCTTCACCCCTTAAGCCCCGATCTTTTTACTGTCTCCATAGCTTTGCCTTTTCCAGAATGTCATACAGTTGGAATCATATGTAGAATTTTCAGATTGGCCTCTTTCACTTAGTTATATGCATTTAAGTTTCTTCCATGTTTTTTTCATGGGTTATTAGCTCGTTTCTTTTTTGCACTGAGTAATATTCCATTGTCTGGATATACCACAGCTTATTTATCCATTCACCTACTGAAGGACATCTTGGTTGCTTCCAAGCTTTGGCAATTATGAATAAAGCTGCTATAAACATCTGTGTGCAGGTTTTGTATGGACAAAAATTCATTTTCAGTTCAATTCGATTCATTTGGGCAAATACCTTACCTCCTTGCTTAGGTGTTTTATTCTTTTTGATGTAGTTGTAAATGGAATTGTTTTCTTAATTTCTCTTTCTGATAGTTTGTTATCAGTGTATAGAAAAGCAAAAGATTTTTGTATATTGATTTTGTATTCTGCAACTTTACCGAATATGTTTATTAATTCTAACAGGCTTTTTTTTGGTGGAGTTTTTAGTGTTTTCTCTGTATAATATCCGTCATCTGAAAGTAGTGACAGTTTTACTTTTTCCTTTCCAATTTGGATATCTTTTATTTTTTCTTGCCTAATTTCTCTGGCTATGACTTCCAGTACTATGTTGAATTAAGGGTGAGAGTCAGCCATCATGTTTTAAAATAAACTTTCTGTCCCTTTCTCCCTCTCATCTTTTCGGACCCCAGTGATACATAAATTGTTTTTCTTAATGGGGTCCTGTAAGTCCCAGGTTCAGTGGTTAGGGATCAGGGCAGACAGCAGTGGTGGCCAGAGCCAGTGGTATACACACACTTAGCTGAGAGGGCCAACTGCAAGTGCCTCAGTAGGGGTAGTGCTGGTTGCAAACACACAAATAATGGTGGGATCTAGTGCAAGCAGCAAAGGCTGGGGTCAAATGCAGGAACACTAGCAGTTGCAGTGGCCCTGGCTGTACACTACTGTGGGTGCTGAGTCTTGCTGTGGGTGCATGGCAGTGAATACTGTTGATGGGAGTCAGGCTGGGGGCAGTTGCACAGCTCAGGGAGCTCGCTGCAAGTGAGCCCAGTGGTAAGAGAATGGGTCGAATTGGGGCTCACAAGGAGCTGTGAGGACCTTGGCTCTTGGTGAACACATCTGTGGCTGCAGGATCTTGAAGGCTGTTGACAGGCATCAGGTCAGCACCGTGCAAGTGCACAGCTTGAGAGCCTAGCTCCAAGTATGCATACAGTGGTGGGGGTCAGAGTGGAGGCTGAGGCTGGTGTCTAGTACTCATGAAGCTGTAGAGGCCTTGTTTGGCTGCTGGTGTGGGTCCTGGGCTCTGGCAGGGGTAAGGTAGGGGAGGGATTGTTGAGGAGTCAGGCAGCTGGCAAACATGAAGACTTGTAGGGTGAAAACTGGTAAACTCTGCAGGAGGTCCACAGGGTCTGTACTGGCCATTGATTTCTTCAGTGGTGTAACTGTTGGGGCCCTCTTCAGAACTGGCCGCTGGAAACCATGGTTGCTTCTACTGCATGGCTGATACTGGTAGTCCTGGCTCTTCTTCCTTGTTCTTAACCTTCTCTATACATCTCAGCTTTGTCTCTGGGTGGGGTGAAGCCAACGCTGTTCCTTCATATAGTGCCCTGAAAGGCTGGGGAAGCTGGTCACTTGTCTTGCTTTTCCTTTCCCAGGAAGGGAAATTCTTTCTAGTTGGGGAGTTTCCTCTTGGCTGTGAGGAATGCCGGCTTGGGGAATGGGTTGATGCAGCCAAAATGAAGCTGTTCTTTCTTCCCTTTTTGTGTGGTTATTGTCAAGCTCCTTCTCTGTTGAAGTTTCTTAAGTGGACTTCAGAACTCTCCCAGAGCTGTTTTGTCCATGGATAGCTGTATAATTGTTGATCCTTGCGGAGGCACAGGGGTGAGGGTTTCCTACTTTGCCCTCATGGTGACCTCACTCTTAAGTAATTTGTTTTTGTTTGCGTCCAAATTGCTCTCTATTGTTCCCAGTTTCTGTTTCTCTGATTCTGGGACTTCTGAGGTGCTCAATGGGAGAAATCTACCCATTGTATTCTAGGCACTCTTCTCTTTTGCCTGTGTTGAATCTTAGGCTGATTCATCCAACTATCAATCCCTTACATCTCTCATATTCCTGAAATTCCTGAAACCCTGTGGTTGATTGAGGTGAATCCTTGCTGTGTATATATGTGTGTGTGGGTGCACGTGTGCACATGCATGTGTGTGTTTTACAGATAGTAGATAACAGATAAAAATTTTCTTTACTTTTCTTTCCTTAATTTAATGATAGTTTAGAGGTGGAGGAAATAGTCCTAAGTGGCTTAATTCACTCAAGTATCTTCTTAAAACCACTAAATTGAATTTTGGTCAGGGGAATAGCATCTACAGGATTTAGAAGGTATGTAAGTGCTGTGCTGTTCTCAAAGGATTTATTTTTCAATCTTTTAATGATTACTACTTCTTTGATCTACTTCCAAATTTCCTACATGCATCACATACATTTTAAGGTCATAAATTATCTGTATTACCTTAGCACTTTTATTTTGTAGCTTTAAGAAATAATTGTATCAAAATGTTTGGAAACAATTTTCTTGATGTAAACACAGCCTAAATTCATCCCAGTTGGGCTACTATTTAATGACTTGGATTTCAGCTAGATTGACTACACTTAAAAGAATGGCATGTGTAGCCTCTAATGATCCACTGGTAACTTAAAAGTCAAATTAAAGACCTATAAACCCAGTCATCTGTGACAGTGACTTTAATCACCTCTTGGAGGAATTTACTAGGAACCTAAATTTTTCTAGTTCAGAAAACAACTTTCTTATATCAAATGGAAATCTCAGGTAAAATGTTTGATAGTGAAGAAGGAAAACTTAAGAATGTGTCATGTCTATGTTTTCTCATCAGAAATATGATGAGATATAGTTTTTTTCAATTAGTTTTTAAAGAAAGGATATTCATAAAATGACAAAAAGTAAATGAAATACAGTTTATTCATAATATAAAAGTTTCTTGATAAAAATGATTTTCCATTTTAACCCAAATGGTATGGAATGAGTACGATAAATGATAATGCTAATATAAAATGTGTGTTGAATTTTCTCTTTTATTTTTAAATAAATGAGATTATTTATACACAAAGCAGAGCTATTATTAGTTATTAAAATGTAAACAAAAAGAACAAAGAGTGTTGCTCATCATCCCCTTGTACAAAAGGTTATGTTACAACCCACCAACAGTGTGCCCTGAGGGGAATTCAGGATGGAAAAAACAGGATGAAGCATTCTGTGTTTTGGATATTTGGGTACCTAGATAATTAAGTTGCGTATCTAAGGAAAATTTCAATGACCCCAGATTTGTGCATACACAGAAAAGCACTAAAATCATTAACTTGAGATATCTGCTCTTTGTGACTAGCAGTAATCTTTTTATGCTTGACTACATGTATTTCACAGCCAAAAAAGTATCTATATATATATATGCTTGTCCCCTGTCTCTTCAGAGCTGTTCCTCAGAACTGAGAGGCTGTTTCCCCAGCTATAGTCCTCATTAAGGTCCCCACATAAAACTGAAACCCATTGATCTTACATTGTATGTTTTCTTTCAGTTGACAAGAACAAGAGCTAGTATTTCCTGAGTGTTTATTATGTGCCAGGCCCTGTCCCAGAAGTTGTATAAATATTATGAGTTAATCCTCACAACATTTCTATGAGATAGGATTCATCATCATTCCAATGTTAGGATAAAGAAGTGGAGACTTAGGGACTTCCCTGGTAGTCCAGTGGTTAAGACTTTGCCTTCCAGTGCGGGGGGTGTGGGTTCGATCCCTGGTCGGGGAGCTTAGATCCCACATGCCTCGTGGCCAAAACACCAAAATATAAAAACCAGAAGCAATACTGCAACAAATTCAATAAAGACTTAAAAAAAAAATCTTAATTAAAAAAAAAAAAAGAAATGGAGACTTAGAAAGTTTCACTTTTTTGCTATGTCCCCAAATCAGTAAGTGTTGGAGTATTAGAATCAGGCAGCCATACTCTGAAGATCTGTTTTTCAAGAATATTTAATTTTCTTGGTCCTTGGAATACAACGATGGAAATATGTTGTCTTTATCCTCAAGAACAGTACAGTTTGTTTCAATAAAAGATAATTGTTTTATAGGGGTAATCTGGTTGAATAGAAGTGTGAGTATGAGTCTGCCTAAGCAGTTTATGAAGATACAGAAAAGGTAGAGTTTGTACTAAATGTTCCAGAATGAGTAAAAGTTTTTCAACTGCTAAAGCGAGGGTTGGCATTCAGGGTGAAGAATTAGTGGGTGATATTCTAAAGGTTTATGAGAGCATTATATAGCTGAGAAAGAAAAGTAATTGATATTAAAGTTTTGAAGCAGAATGTCTTCTTAAAAAAAATAAGTCCTGTAGTTTTGACAACTCTCTCTCGCTCTCTCAATTTTACACACACACACACACACACACGTTACCTGAGAAAAGATATGTTTCAGGTTCCTAAGTTACTGAGAAATGACACCTCTATTTTTTCCACTGTTTCTACTGAACAAAATAATTTGGTCTTTATTGGACAGCCCTAAAGGGTTAGAATGTAGACTTCATCCAGCAGAGCAGCTGCAGTTTTCTCTTATTTTCACTTATCTTTATCCTTAACAAAACAGTTACAAATAAATGCGACGCCTAGGCTGTTGCTGACACGGATGTGAGGGTAAATATGGCAGCAGCCTGGTAGACTTAAGCATTTAAAAATGTGAATCACCTAAGGTAAGGAATATCCAGTTTCAATGGATTCAGCTAAAAAGCAATAACATTTTCAGTGGAAGACTAAAGTATCTTTAGTCTGGGAGAAAGTTAAACTGTATTGTCAACAGATTATCTTTTGAAAGTCTCTTTCTAGTTGTAAGAAAATGTAAAACTAATAAGAAGACTGATATATACTGATTCTTATTTGGAAATCTCACGGGAGCGTCGCCTTAGTAATTAGAATAATCATGGAACTACTGTAGATATGCATTTATCTCCAACTACATCCATATAATTAAGCAATTAAAAATTATATAATTTTAATTATATATATAATATATATTATATATAATATATAATTAAAAATTATAATTTGTTTTCTAGTACAAAATATATATATAATATATAATTAAAAATTTATATAATTAGAAATTATATATATAATATATATATAATATATAATTAAAAATATATAATTAAAAATTATGATTTGTTTTCTAGTACAAAATAATTATATATATTATATATATAATATATAATTAAAAATTATAATTTGTTTTCTAGTACAAAATAAAAATATTCTGAAAAAAATTCCATATGGATGGGGAGAAGGGAGGCAAACATTTCTCACGGTCTTACTATCCAGAGAAAATCATGTTAATGCTTGGTGTTTCTTTTCAATATCCTTATAAATGAAGTATGAATATTGCCATATTTCTTTAATCTATTAAAAGTGGGCATAGAGTTTTAGGATTGTAATATGAATAACTTGATAATTATGGTACTTTATGACAGAATTCTTTTTTTTATTGAAGTATAGTTGATTTACAATGTTGTGTTAATTACTGCTGTACAGCAAAGTGATTCAGTTATACATATATATACACTCTTTTTTATATTCTTTTCCATTATGGTTTACCATAGGATATTGAATATAGTTCTCTGTGCTATACAGTAGGACCTGGTTGTTTATCCATTCTGTATATTAAAGCTTACATCTGCTAACCCCAACCTCCCACTCCAGCCCTCCCCCTCCCCCTCGGCAACAACCAGTCTGTTCTCTATGTCCATGATTCTGTTTCTGTCTCATAGATAGGTTCATTTGTGTATAACAGAACTCTTTATATATTTCTGCTTTGAGTGGGCTGGTAATCAGCATCAAATCCATGGGATTTTGCCTGTAAGCCATCAGATTCTATTCCCACTGTGGCTCCTCTTAGATAAATATCAAATATGTATCCTTTTTTGATATGAAGCAAATACCCACTTGGGCCAATTAGCATTTGGTAGCTGTGAGAAATTTTTGGAAAGCTAAGGTAGTCTGATTATCAGCTGGGGTCTCCCTGCTGCTTCAGAAGTAGGTATGTTTAGCTTGAGCCTCCATTTCAGACCCTTTAGAGGTTCACAGCCCTCTTCAGCACTTGTGTAAATTCCCTTAGGACTTTCATTCTTCAGTAACCTCTTGCTTTTAGCCTCTGGTTCTGTTGACTTGGTTCAGGTTATAGATTATCTCACCTCCTCTAAAGGTTGGCTCAGACCTGGAATTCATCTCTGTTCTGTGACTTACATCAAGTGAACAAACAAACAAACAAACAAAACTGTTACTCAAGCCATATGCCTGCCTAAGTTTAGGAGAGAGGTGTGTGACTGAATGAGTTTGGGTGTTTAACATTCTCACAGCGTAAGCAACTTATAATCAGATATTTCTGTCTTAAAAGTTCTTTGGCTACCCTACAACAGGGGGTTATTAATGGGCATCTCACCTCATATAGCACTTTTGCCTGAAACTAGTTTGCTAAATTCTTTTCCTCTTGTCATTTTCCTAATTTTTTTACCTTATCCCCTTTTCCTCTCTTGCCCCAAGTAATCCCAACTTATTCTCAATTTTTGAAGAGGAATAAATTCATGTCTTTCCAGCTCCTAAACTCAAAATACTGCATATGCAAACTCACGAAGAAGCTCAGAAGAATGGTGTATTTCATTTATACGTAGAAAGAAATGCTGTAAATAGCATTATTTTCTTTCCATTATACAAGTTTTTAAAATAAAATAATTCTCATTTTTTTCATAAATTATTGTCAAAACCAAATATCTAGATCTAGCAATTAGAAAATTAATAAGTGCACCTGTTCTTTTTTCTTCTTCCTTTTCCTCCTCCACTTCTTTTTCTTCATCTTATTTATTTTACTTTTTCTTATACAAATAATTCTATAAAGATATTTGTATTTTAAGTACTTTTAAAATATTCTGAAATTCAGAGTTTTGAAGTAAAATACAAACAAAATCATGTGAATTTCTTTAAAAATGTAACTACTTGCTCAGTAACTATGACTAGTTAGTTAGTGTATCATATACTCAACATGATATGGTGTAATATTAATTTTATAGTTATTTTATTCTTATGGATGAGGCAGTTTAATGTGTGATAAAGTTAAGAAGGTACAGATTCAAGATCCAGTGGCAAATTTGGGAATGAGGAGCAGAAATACAAAATATTAGCTGTGGTAAAGATAACTAAGATTAAGATAAGGTGGATGAGCACGAGGCCTCTGAATTCCATTATTTTGTTACAATATCTTGCAGAGAATGTTCTTTGTTCACCAATGGCTTGCACTGTGTCAATTTTAGTGCCCTCATTTTAAAACCTGTACGTTTACAACTACTCTTGGGGTTCTAAAATAGGAGAGACAGTCGAGAATTCAGAGAAGTTCAAGTGGTTCCTTATGGCTCAAACATAGATTAGGAATATGGCAAGAGTCAAGGTTGAAGCTATGGGCAGGGCCCCATTAAGGGAGTCAGGTTATGGGGAGGGAGAACTTATAAACTTCATTAAAGAATGCATACTCTATTCTGTAGACAGTAAGGAACCATAGAAAAATTTAAGTTGAAAGTGATTTGGTCATTGTATTGGGAGATGTTCTTTATTAATAATGCTATTTATTTGTTGATTGATTTTCCTTATTGGAGAAGAAAGAGCAGTGCCCTTGGCTTGGAATTACACAGTACCCCTGGCCTGTCTTTTAACTACTTGGACCTTTGAAATTGAGGTACTATTGATAGTTATGGCCATGAATAAATTACTACTATTCATACATGCTTTTTTTGCAGTTTCATTAAAACCTGGTTGTATACTTGTCAACATCTTTCATTACATTTCATTACACTTCTCAGAAGAAAAGCAGATTGAGAGTGACTAATGTAGAGAGCATAGAGAGGCAAGTAGGAATACCAGCTGGAGATCTGTTATCTTCACGAAGGTTGATGTGACCTGAACTAAGGAATCGTTTTTGTGGATGGAAATTTGGGGATGCATATGAAAATGTCAAGTGGTATAATTAGAAAATGCTCAGCAATAGGATGTGGAAAATGAGGAAGAGAAGGGGAGGTAGATAGTTACAACTGTTTTTGTGTGTGATTGATTGTACACTGATATGCAGAGAAATCCAAATAAAGGATTAGACATTGTTAGAAAACTGGTGTGAGTGGGTTGGCAAACGTTAGTTTTGAACACATTGAGTGTAAATGTTCTGATTCTTGATGCTTTGTGTTTCAGAACCCTCTACTACTTGCTTTAAATTTATGTTGAATTTTCACTAAAAGAGGAAATTTCATCTTTACAATTGAGCAAAGACAAATGATGTCTATGGTAATATAAATAATAATTGCAACAGTCTAAGAATAACCTCCAACTAACCTGTGCTTCTCAGTGACAGCTGGAAAGATTTTGGCCCATGCCTTCCAGTCATCCTTTATTCTTATTTTTTTACTAGCATTATATTTGTTAAGAAATGAGACCTTATATCTAGTTTAAGGAACTAGGTAAATTTAACAATGTTAAAATTATAAAACTTAATTGTCATTAACTACAACATTCTTTTTTCAAATTATTTTTCATTATGGAAATTCTGAAATATATGCAAAATTAAAGACAATTGCTTAATAAACCCCTGACGCCCAAAACCCAGTCTAAGCAATTATGGCTGTTTCATTTAATTTCCACCTACTCCCTTCTTTAACTCTCTGGAACGCTAAAAGCAAAACAGCTTTACTGAATCATAATCATAACCATTTTTAGTGTAAAACTCAGTATCTTTTAGTAAGTTTACAGAGTTGTACAAATATCACCACACCAGTTGTAGAACATTTTTAATCACACCAAAGAGATTCCTTGTACCCATTTTCCTTTACTCTCTTTCCCACCCACCCTGAGCCCTCTGCAACCACTAACCTACTTTCCATCTCTATAGATTACAACATTCTTTTATTGGTAATGGGAATGATATTTATTATAGAGCTGTTTTATCTGAGGAAGTTTCTCAAACCATATTTATATGATTTTTGGTAATCTTATCATGTAAGTAGTCATTATCACCATTTTAGAGATGAGGAAATGTAGGATTAATTGATTAACTGATATACTCAAGATCACATCTTGGAGATGGTGAAGAAGTCATTCGATCTAAACCTGACAGAAACCCAGGCTCCTTTTTCTACACACACTGCTTTATAGCTTATGCCATAGTGTTTACAAATATTCTTAGTGTTTCACATATTCAATTATCCATCAAACAATCATTAGCTAAATTTAAGTGTATCAGGCATTGGGGTCTCAAACATAGCTTTGTTTCTACTGTTAAGGGACTCATAGTATGTGGACGAATATGACAAATATGTGGGGGATATTGATAAATTAGTGTAGTATATATATGTATCTGTGTATCTGTACACATAGTGTGTGTGTCTGTGTATGTGCATGTATATGTATATGTATGTGTGTGTACAGAAGTGATCAATTCTGCCTGGAGATTCACAAATGGCTTCCCATCAGAGAAGGTGTTTGAGTTGACACTTCATGAAAGGGTTTACAAGTTGAATGAGGGGTCTTAAGGTCATTCCAGCTAAGAGGAAAGGCATTGCAAAGACACACTGGTATTATTTTGCCCATCACTCTTCTCATTTTTTTTCTCCTTTTCCTTCTCATTCATGCTCTTCTTTCCTCTCCCCCTTTCTCTCTGGCATATGCTTTGCTCTTCAATTTCTTTTCTCTCTAATGCCTTCCTCTAGACTTCTGCAAACCCATAGGTAACTTTGTACAAATTTTTAAAAAAGATGTCCTTTCCTTGAAGTATGCAACCCTGTACCAAGATGCAGGAGACAAGTGAGTAAATCTGAGGTTCATCTCCAGTCCCCACTCTCTAGAGGCCCTGAGTAGGGCACATCCTGCACCACCTGATGAGATGAGGTGGTTCTGAACTCCTCTTGATGCACGTGTCTTCCCTTCCTTTAATCTCCTGAGATATCTTTCTTTTCTCCTCTTATTCTTTTTTCTTCCCTTTCTCATTCTTTTTCTGTTCTACTGTCTTTTTCTTTTTACCATTACCTCTGCTCTACTGATCATAATATGAAACTTAAGTAGACATTTAGAGATTTTTATTTACTTAACTAAAAATAAATGAGATAAATAAATGCTTTCATTATGTACACGAAAAACACATAAGTAAATGTGCTTTTATATGTGTCCCTGAAAAAAAAATCCTTACGATGATTTTCTGTAGAAAAATACTTTCCCTATCTGTTTGATACTACTAAAAATGGCTAGTTATTTTCTTCCTGACAGAAAATGTGCTGCCATTTGTCATGACTATGGAAAAATCTGTGAGCAATAGTGTTGCATCAGTAGAAACACTTTCCTTCAGATTGCTAGAAATCATCGAAATGAAACCTGTAATGCTTTTCAGTAGGCTCTGGCATAACATTTTGTAAGTAAAGGCAGCAATGATATGCTTTGTTGCAAAGGTTGGAATGATCTAGGTAGGACTTTCTAGGCAGTTTGGATACTAGAATGGGAAAAACTGAGAAATCAGTTACCTGACCGTCAGCAAAAATGAAAAGTATCTCTGTAAGCATGCTGCAGAGGGCAAATTGAAATGATCAAATAACGTATACTCTATCAATAAAAAGATCTACATGAAACTCTGGACATGGGGCAGTGAATAAAAAGTTGGGAAGGAGACTCTGGCAGAGAGTGCAGAAGTCCATAAGCAAATGGTTATGTTGGATTTGCAGGTTACAACTTAATTCTGGCTGCACATGAGAATTACTTGGAGTACTTTAAAAAAAAAAATACCAGCGCCAATGAGGTGCCTGAACAAGGTTTGTTTTGTCTTGGTTTATTTTGCTCTCCAAGTGATTCTGGTGATCTCATGAGGGCTGAGAACCACAATATTACACGACTTGTCCACAAAACTCTTTCCTGTCATTTTTTAGTGAGGAGCAAAAACTACGAGATTAACTGCTTTATATCATCTGTTATAAAACTACAGGCATTAATGGGGAACCAAACCAAAAATACTGAAATTTAACTATGATGCACCTCGCCCCGTCTAAGCTTCATTATTTTAAAACCAGAACGGGAGGAAACTAGGGACTCTTTTCTCTGAATCATACTAATACTAATAGAGAATTACTGTTTTTCTTCATTTTGTGGCATTCCAGGAGGTGTTGTAAAAATATCAGCTATATGTACCTCTAAAAGTTATTGTTCCTTTAAAGAAACTTAAAAAATCTAGTTATTGAAATATTGTTTTGAGGAAGTCCATGTGGGGGAATCATGCATGTGAGTTGTGAACAATAAGGGAGAGACCAATAACATCAAATTTGTTACTCATGTCGATGTTCATATTAGTTGTCTAATCTCTGCCAGAAGAGGGACGGTCTCTGTCTTGTTCATTGTCAGAGAGATGCCTGGCACTGAGCCTGGAAAAGAGTAGGTGTTCTGTAAATGTTTATTGAATGAATAGAATTTACTAGAAGGGAAGGAAGAAGCTGATGGTAGGAAACCTGTTAGAGAAAACATCAAGTGCTGAATGTGTCCATGGCTAGCGGAGTGGGGAAAACCTTACTTGATGTAACAATCTTGGGTGTCTCATAGAATTAGACCCCAGATTTTGGTGGCAGGAGAGGGGCATCACTAGGGTTGGATGAGTCTTGGTGAAGGGGTGTATATATTGTTTGAATTATCAGGCTGATGCCTGATCCAACTCTTTGGGTTCCACCTCCTGTGGAAGCAAGAGAAGCTAGGCCCCAGGAACAGGCAGTCACGATCTCAGAGGAATCACTCTTTTAATGTAGTATTCATTTTAGGGTAGGAAATACCACAAGAGAATGCTCTGACATAATGAAGAGTGAGAGACTTGGGGGCAAGGGGAAGTTGGAGTTGCTCTTTAAAACACTGTTTTAAGACGGATAATTTCATTAAATCTTTGTGACTTCGTTGGGATAGATTTGGATAAGCTTCTTCTGTTTTTTCTGAATTCTTACGGTTAAGGAATACCTGTAACCACACACCACCTAGCAAAATTGTACCTTCACACATTTCATTTGTATTATGTTACACTGTTATATTAATTGTATTATATATATTACCTTGCAGTTTGATATATATTACCTCTTCCTGTTCAATTCTGTTTTTTTAAAATGGATTTTTCTCTTTTCAGCAACACAGGGTGAGAGTGAACAGGAAGAACAATGATAGACTTTTAACGAAAGTTACTGAGCAAACACTATCCAAAATCTGATAATATAAATATAGGAAATGGAAAGTAACAGAAAAGGAAGACAAAAAACCCCCCACATTTTTATCAGAGGAACTTATCATATTAAACATCAACTTTCCCTTATTTACAGACATAATAATTTTCTATATTTATAAGAAACAGATATTCCTGCCAATTGGGTGATAGAAGATACCACTTCAGCTTTTTTTTTTTTATTTTCAAAATTCTGACAAAACTTTTGTCAAAATTTATGAGGGGAATTTCAAAAGAAAGTTATTAAACTGTGTTGGACAATCATTTAATAATAGAGAAAAAATGTCAATGTCAGCAGTTAACGTTAGCCAAGTCAGCCAGCATTATAACTCAATAATTCCAACTTAGGCTCGATATGAAATAGTAGAGACACAAAAGGAAAAGCCACGTGTTTTTGTTGTTGTTGTTGTTGTTTGGGAAGTCTTGCCCTTAATTTGAACTCATTTGACTCAAATATAAAATCTCAGGAAATTCAAGCCAGTAGAAATTCCACTGATTTCTTGGCCAACAAAGTAGCACTGTGGAACAGCTGAAAACCACATTTTCATGTGTTTGTAATTTAATTCTCTTCTACCACCTGCATGTGGCAAACAGTTTCCTCACAGTTGCCAATTATAGCTTTGCCAGCTGCTGGACAAAATGGAGGATAAATTTAACTCGTAAAAAACATTTTGATTCACTAGTTATGCTTACATGTCAGTCATATAGACTGGCTGTCATTCTCATTGGTCATCTAGAATTTGCTACTGCATAAGTGGAGTGGGTACTGTAGGCTCAGGCAGTTGGCACTGTGCTGAGATAATAATTGCTGTTTGAAACTGTTCATCAAAGCTATTTAAACTAAAGGGAAAGGATGGGCAAACCTGTCATAAGTTTCTCTGTATATCTGATTAGCTGAGACAGTTAAAATAAAGGGAGGGGTTCAGCTGAATAAGTGAATTGACATTAGAATTCTACATACTTGGATTTGAATTCTGCTTCCTCCTTATTGCAGTGTGACTTAGAAGCAAGTTTTATTATCCTTCTAAGTTACAGTTTCTGTATCTATAATATACAGATGTATTTCTACCTTAAATATTTATTAAGTCTTTATTATGTACCAGACGCGGAATAAGTGCTAGGGTTACAGTACCCAGCAAAACAGCTATGGTTATTGATTTAATGGAGCTTAGAGCATAGAGAGGGAGATGCATTAAGAATATCCACGAATAAACCTATTATTTCAAATTGGCAAACTGTTGTGAAGGACAGTATTGTGAACTATGAAAGATCATAATATGAGAGCCTAATTTAGATTGAATAGTGAAGTTTTCTCTGAAGAAGTTATGTTTGATTTGAGATTGGAGTAATGAATATAGATACTTTGTAAAATGGTAAGAGCAAGGAAGGGAAAAAAATTCATTTTACGAACAGGAAACAGCATGTGCAAAGGGCCAGCACTTTCAAGGACCTGACTTTAGATAAAAGAGCGATAATGGTGTGACTCGAGGCTAGAGATGGAGATTACAGAGGGACTTGGCCATATAAGAATTTGAAATTTCATCTTAAAAGCAATATGAAAAAAGGTTAAAGCAGAAAAATGATAAAATCAGATTTGTATTTTTAAAAGGTCAGCTCATGTACTGTTTTGAGAATGAACTAGGGAAGGGAGACAGTGTAGATGAAAGGAGAATGGCATAAGCTGGGTGGGTCTAGGTGTGGTCCTGGGGAAATATGATGGTAGCTTCTAATAAGGTTGAGATGAAAAGAAAGGATGGAATTCACAGACAGTTAAAGAAAACATCATTAGACTGCTGATTAATAGCGCATAGAGGAAGGGGTGGTAAAGAAGAGAGACTTGTCAGTGTTGATTCTTGTTCAGTCTTGAGGAACTGAATATATTGTACCATTCAGTGAACAAGGAAACATCAAAGTAAACTAGCTTAGGAGGAAAGAACTTCTGGACATGTTGAGTTTGAGGCAACTTTGATCCATTTGATACATCCAGGAGATCTTGCAGATATGTAGATCTGAAGCTGTAGAACAGGTCAAAAATAATGATATAAAATTGGGACTTATCAGTGATTGGATGTTTATAGAAGTCATAGATGTAGATTAGATTGCCTGGGTAGAAAACACAGTATAAGAAAGTAGAGTATAAGAATAGAAGAGGGACAATAACTGAGCCTTTAGAGATATCAGTATAGTCTAGGTAAAACACCAGATGCAGGTGAGGGTAACTGAGAAGGAGTGATTGAAAATTTAGGAGGAATGTGGCATCGTTGGTGAGTATATATTTCACTCAGTAAAAAAACTGCTAAACTGTTTTTGAGAATAGCTGTACCATTTCGCGTTTCCTCCAGCAAAATATGTGAGTTCCAGTTTATCCACGATCTTGACAAGCACTGGGTGGTGTCAGTTCTCAGCCTTAAATTTTTTTCCCATACTATTAGGTGTGTCTAGTACTATTTCAGTGTTTTAATTTGCATTTCCCTAATGGCTAATAAGTTTGGGACTTTTTTCATATGCTTATTAGTTGTACATCTTCTGCATGTCGTCTTTGGTGAGGTATTTGTTCAAATATTTTGCCCACTTAAAAAATGGGGTTATTTATTTTTTACTGCTGAGTTTTGAGAGTTCTTTGTATATTTTGGATATAAGTCCTTTGTTGGATATGCAAAATATTTTTCCCCACCCTATATAGCTTTTCCTTTTCCTTTTGCAGAAGAAAAGTTTTTTGATCTTGATGATGTCCAGTTTATCGTTTTGCTTTTTATAGAATCATGCCTTTGCTGTTTTATCTGAGAACTCTTTGAAAAGACCATCATTTCTACACTGAAATTTCTTTACCTTTGTAAAAAGTAATTATCCATATATGTATGGGTTCATTTCTGGATTCTCTATTCTGTTCCATTGATCTATTTGTTGATCTTGATACCACATTGTAATGTTGCATTAGATATTGAAATCAGGGGGTGTTAGTCTTTCAATTTTGTTCTTTATCAAGATTGTTTTGCCTATTGTAGGTCTTTTCCATTTCCATATGAATTTTAGAATCAGCTTGACAATTTTTATATAAAAGCCTGCTGGGGTTTTATTTGGAATTGGGTTGAATCTGTAGAACAACTTGGGGAGAAATGGGACTAGATAAGCTTCAGTGAGGGGAGAAATAAAATTCACATTTTGCCTGCAGTGGTTATGCCATTGAGTGCTGGTGTTTGGACTGGTGGGCAGAAGAAAATGTGAAGTGGGCTTTGAGAAAACATTGTGAAAAGGGGTAAAATATAGGAAAAGAATATTTGACTATTAGGAATGAAAATCTCGGTAGAATCGAATGAGTGATTATTGATTACTGTGGATTCAATACACATGCAAAAGACATTAGAAAGATATTGAGCGATTTAAATTTGAGAGAAAAGCACACTCTTTTCACATAGAAGGAACATTCAAGACTTAATGGCTACTCTAATGGAGTAATTATTTTAGCTGGGTTGGGGAGAGATTATACCAGAAGAGTTGAACTGAATTTTTGTACACTATAATTTCTGTCTTAAATAACAGTAAGCACTGTGATGCTATCCATTTCCCTAACTCAAATGTCTATAATTAAGCAACTGAATTCACCCCCTTACTTACTATGAATGTCAGAGTTTTTAAACCTTAATAGCTTTCACAATGCTCCTCAACTGAGCAAAATTTCAGACTAGAATAAAAATGTCTCAGGGATATCCAGGAGCTAATGAATAGATGACTTGTTTCCTTGTTCTCTACGTCTTTATTAATAGATACAAAGAGAGCTATATTAGGTGAATTTCCTTATAGACCTTAAAGTTCCTGCTTTCTTAGCATATTTATTTCTTTTACTATTTTCATACTCAATACCATTTGAAATACTTAGAGAAATACCTTAAGAGGTATGTAATGATGCAGAGACCAAGGAGTAAGGGACTAGTCAAGGAATTAGTATAGGAAGATGCCCATGAGGGTTGGATATACAAACAAAATCCTTTCCTTTTAATATGAAAGTGTTTCAAAGCAGGCTCTGTTGGCTTATCAACACCTCTCCCTCCTGCAATAGCAAAATAGGAGTTAACATTCCAAATGTTTACTTTATAAAAGTCAGGTACCTAAGGTCAGCTCTAACCCTGTGGAACACTAATTGCTTTGTTTCCCTGCATTTCTCAGGGACACTGTGGTTATGTGTAATAATTAAAATCAAGGCTTGAGATGAAGTAGAGTCTATACTTTGCAATAATCATCCTCTAAATGTGAGTCATTTTCCTGAAAGGGAGTTTCTAAAGGTCTGACATCACCTTATCATCAAGGGTTTAAAATTATCTGGAAAACCTGTAAGCTTGTAGTGTAGATAATTTGATCTTTCTTCCTAGGGAGTGATCTTGTTCGCCATCCACTTAACACATCTGTAATATCTTAGGACAGGGCTTTGAGGTGTTCATTAAGTGTTTGTTGAATATATTGAATGATTGATAGAACTGGGACTAGGATCTCAGTTCCCTTAATTACTAGTTCTTTTTTCTAATTACTTTAAAAGTAAAATTTAAGCTCCAACAAATTAGACACAGTAAATAAATTCCCATACAAGAATCTGGTTTACAAGTGTTTTTTTAAAAAACCCAAGTAACAGTCCTACAGCCAACAAACTTACTATCCTTAAGGGTTTGGAAAAGTAGTCCCGCTAAGCCTCCAACAACTGACAATTCCTTCCTTGTATTTTGAGGTGCTTCTTCATTGACTCACTGTGACGCCAATACTGCATTAGCCTGCTTTACAAAGGAGTAATGGAGAGAGGTTAAAACTTTTGGAGACATATTTGACAATAAAAATATCAATAAAAATATCAAATCTTTCACTAGGCTACTGACAGCATTTGGACCACACACAGATCAAATCTTGAGGCATTTTGAGTCACAAAATTGAATTAAAAGGGCCAAGAAGCAATGTAAAATGAAACTCTGGGTTTCAACACACGTGAGACTTATTAACATAGCAGTCTCCACTTTTTTTGCAATACCAAAAATTCTAAATGTTGCCATCAAGATAATCTGGGAGTCTCAAATGATAGAATTAGTTATATAGCACAGGAGCTCATTAAAGGGAATATATGAAAGAGTTTTCTGAATTTTATTTTAGTCTGTATTTTCACAAATTCTCAAAGGCCTCCAGGGCTATATCTGTCATCACAGTTCTCAAGAGATGAGTAGTCTTTTTAAAAAATATAAGTTGTGGGGCTTCCCTGGTGGCGCAGTGGTTGAGAGTTCACCTGCCGATGCAGGGGACACGGGTTCGTGACCTAGTCTGGGAAGATCCCACATGCCGCGGAGCAGCTGGGCCTCTGAGCGTCCGGAGTCTGTGCTCCGCAACGGGAGAGGCCGCAACAGTGAGAGGTCCACCTACCGCAAAAAAAAAAAAAAAAAAAAAGTTGTGGAGAGTTGTTCATATAACAGTGGTGAGTTTCCTGTAGGAGTGTTACATTTACCTTTATAATTTAAAAATATTTTAAATACATAATCATGGTTTAAAATGTCCAATAATGCTAAACATTACTAAAAATGGTCATGCCTGCCACCTCCCCAACACTATCTTACAGTGTTTTGTTTATTACTTCTGGCATTTACTTCCATGTATCTAACCAATTAAATACTGCATGATGATTATTATTATTTTTATTTTTGCAGTATGCGGGCCTCTCACTGTTGTGGCCTCTCCCGTTGCGGAGCACAGGCTCCGGACCCGCAGGCCCAGCGGCCATGGCTCACGGGCCCAGCTGCTCCGCGGCATGTGGGATCCTCCCAGACAGGGGCACGAACACGTGTCCCCTGCATCGGCAGGCGGACTCTCAACCACTGCGCCACCAGGGAAGCCCCGATTTTACCTCTTTTATGTCCCCCTTTTCTGCTTCTTTAACTGTGTATGGTGATATTAAAAGTTTCTGTTAAATCCATGGTCATTCTTTCCATAGTATGATTACGTAAGAAAGGTTAACTGCCAAGCCAAGTAGTGTGCCTTGTTTACATTTCTGTTCTTGTACAACATTTTGTTTTTCAGCTAAGAATCATATTTTTTCTGCTTTGAGAATTACCTAATTTTCTTTTCCTTTTGTTTATTTTTTTTCTTTCATCTGCTTAATTTTCTTTAATCTATGACATCTTGGTTCTTTTATCCTCTCCAGGAGCTCGATAAAATGCCTTTCATTACAGTTTTCCACGGAGTCAAGTCTTATCAGTTACTATATCTGTTCCAGTTTTGTTTGTCTTTGGTAAATTGCTCATAAATCTGACACAATTCCGATCTCCTCAGCTATAGTTGCTTGCTAAGATCTGCAGAAATGCTATTTTGGGAATTCCTTTTTCCTCTCCCCTTGGATCTCTAGTTTTCCAAATTCCATGTCTTCCTCTTCCTTGCTGTATTTCCTCTGGTAGCTTCATGATACTGAATTCATGAGAGGTAAAATTTTGATATGCTTAATGTTAGAAAATGTTTTTTTCTCTACCCTATTTTTTGACTAATAATTTGGATTGATATACACATTAGGCCAGAAATAATTTGGCCCTAGAAATAAGGAAGTCATGTTCCACTGCCTTCTAACCTTCATGTTGGTGTGGCTTTTAGACAGATTGATAATGTTATTTCTCATTCTTTTTGTGTGACCTAATCCTTCTAGGATCACCTCTTTTTTCCTGTTGTTCTCAAATTGTATAAGGATGTGCCTTGGTGTAGATCTTTTTACATCCATTTTGCTGGGCACTCTTCAAAGGAGACTCATTTCCTTCTGTTCTAGAAAATCTTCTGTAGTTTTTGTTTAAAATTATTTCCTTTCTTCCACTTTCTCTGTTCTTTTTTTCCAGGAGTGCTTCTTCCTCCCAGCTTAATTGAGATATAATTGACATATGTCTTTGTGTAAGTTTAAGGTGTACAACATGATAAATTTGACATATCTATATATTGTGAAATATTACCACAATAGAATTTCTGGAAATTTTTTAATTCACCTTTGGGATTCCTTGTGCCATCCCATAATTCCTTCATTCTTTTCTTTATTTTCTCTCCCATCCTCTTCCCTTCCTGCTCCTCCCCTTCCCTCTTTTCCGCTTGTTCTATTTCTCTCTCTTGCCTCCATCCCTTCCTGTCTTCCTGCCTTTCTTCTCCTTCTGGCCATCATTTTCTCTCTCAGTACATTCTGGGAGATATATTTGACTTTATCATCTAACCTTTCTTTACTCATGAAAAAAAAAACCTTCATCTGCCATTTTTTTTTTTTTTTTTTTTTTTGTGGTACGCAGGCCTCTCACTGCCGCGGCCTCTCCCGTTGCGGAGCACAGGCTCTGGACGCGCAGGCTCAGCGGCCATGGCTCACGGGCCCAGCCACGCCGTGGCACGTGGCATCCTCCCGGACGGGGCACAAACCCGTGTCCCCTGCATCGGCAGGCATACCCTCAACCACTGCGCCACCAGGGAAGCCCCTCTGCCATATTTTTAAAACCTGAGAACTTTATCTTGCTCTATAAATATTCATTTTGATCCTTGTAGTATTTTGTCTTTAATAGATGCATTATCATTTTTTATGTCACTGAGAATATTATTCATAGTTTAAAGTTTCTTCTGTACCTGCCATTGTCTGTGTCATCTGAATTTCTTTGTTTTCTTCCTGTTGATTTGGTATGTATTCCCATATGGAGATTTTGCTTGTATATTTGGTGTTTCTTGTCTTTCCATTCATTTTAGAACGAGTCCCTAAAACACTAGCGGAAGTTATATATCGGGTTGGCCAAAAAGTTCGTTCGAGTTTTTCCTTAAGATCTTATGGAAAAACCTGAACAAACTTTTTTGGCTAACCCAGTACATTGGTGGGCATGTTTAAATCATGGGTTTTTCTTGAGGATCATCAGGTAACCAATCAATAGTCTTTTTTAAAAAAAATCTCTTGACCTTCAAATGTCAGTATATAAAACCAGGGATTGACTAGTTTTTTCTATAAAGGACCAGTACATATTTCAGACTTTATGTACAGTCATCATCACAACTGCAGATGGTCCCCAACTTATGATGTTTAACTTACGATTTTTTGACTTTATGACAGTGTGAAAGTGATATGCATTTAGTAGAACCTGTACTTCAAATTTTGAATTTTGATCTTTTCTGGAGCTATGATATGCAGTACAATAATCTCCTCTGATCCTGGGCAGCAGCAGACAGCCACAACTACCAGTCATTCACACGATCATGAGGGTAAGCAATCCATACACTGACAACCATTCTGTACCCATACAACCATTGTTTTTCACTTTCAAGTGCACAGTATTCAATAAATTACATGAGATATTCGGCACTTAATTATAACATAGGCTTTGTGTTAGATGATTTTACCCAACTGTAGGCTAATGTAAGTTATTCTGAGCACATTTAATGTAGGCTAGGCTAAGCTATGATGTTTGGTAGGTTAGGTGTATTAAATGCATTTTTGACTTTCAGTATTTTCAGCTTATGATG
This sequence comes from Stenella coeruleoalba, assembly GCF_951394435.1. Lineage (NCBI taxonomy): Eukaryota > Metazoa > Chordata > Mammalia > Artiodactyla > Delphinidae > Stenella > Stenella coeruleoalba. The sequence continues at coordinate 80,811,041 of NC_137151.1, read as the reverse complement.
GTGTTATTGGGAAGTGACCGGTTGTAAGTTGAGGAAGATCTGTACTCAACTCTGCCCTTATAGTGAGTGAAAAGAGCCACAGGCACTATGTTAATGAATGGGTGTGGTTGTGTTCCAATAAAACTTTATTTATAAAAAATGTAGTGAGCTAAATTTGGCCTGAAGGCTGTAGTTTGCTGATCCTTGTCTGAGAACATTACTTTTAGGGGTTCATTTTCTTTAGAGATGGTTCTCCAGATTTTTAGCAGGAGTTGAGGATAAGGCAGGAAATCAGTCTGCTGGTGTTTTAGAGCTGGGTAGGGGAAGGTAGCTGAGGGTTGTACCATTTAATACAGAGATCCTCACTTAGTGTCTCACCTTTACCCTCTCCTGCTTGATATTCCAAAATCCTATGCTCCTGTAGGTAAATTTCTTGATAAGTGTTTCTCAAACTAATGTGCATGTGAAATACCTGGGGATATTATGAAAATGCAAGTTCAGATTTATTAGGTTTAAAGTTAGGCTGGAGAGTCTATATTTCTGTTAAGCTTCTGAGTGATGTTGATGCTGCTGGTCCTCATAGAACATTTTGAATAAATAGCAAGGGAATAAATACCACATTTCCTATGGATAGAACAGAGAAGATAATCTAGTTTTCTCTCTAGAGACTTTCAAATAATCCTTATGTTTCCTGCCCCATTTCTCACTTCTGCCTTCCATGGCTCAGATCCCTGAGTCTTTCCAGTCTTCTGTGGGTAAATTGACTAGCTTTTTGTCAGTGTCCTTCTCTGTAGGAAGCTAGATTTTCAATTCCTGTTCTAAGTCATGTTCAACTTTTTTCATTTATTCTCCAATTTTATGTATATATTTGGGGTTCCTCTCTTGGTTTTAGTGAAGATGGAGTTTGTACTTTGGGCTTTTAAAAAAGCATTTGGAATAATATTTGTGAGGATAAAAAGGAGAACATGTTTGAAATTGAAATTTAATTAGAAAGTAGACCATTATAAAGTATTTTCTTGAATTATGTTGTGGCCATCAGACATAATAACAAATCAAATTTTTATTATATCCAACCTGAAATGGTAAAGGAATTTAAATGTATTCATATAAGTAATTTCTGGAATAATACTTCAAAATGTTTGCTCAGGGACAATCATGATTATTTATTATTTGACTTTGGATTTTGCCAGTTGCTAATTTGTTATTAAAAAGATCCTTGAGAAAAGCTTCTTTCCTCTCATTTCTATTGTCTGAATTTTACTCTTGAAATATTTATATTCATAATAAAATGAATTAGAGAAATCAACAGCTTTCTGTCATGGAATTACGTATGGCCAGCCTGAAGCAAACTTGGGAAATAGATGAAATTTGTTTTCATTATCCTAATTCCAAACAAAGATAGCATGCCTTGACTCATCCCTGAAGTTCCACCTTTGCCGAAAAAGCTTCTTTTCTACTTTATGACTCAGAGTTTCATGTTCTCGATATTTTCTCTCTATCGTTCTTTGGTGTCCTTCCTCATAAATTATGGATTCTGAATCATAATATAATTTACCCGTTTAATAGATTATGGATAACACATTGTTAATGTAAAATAATGGATCTTTAAATAGTATTTCAGGAGTTATTCTCAAAATAGGCATATTATTGTTCTGCTGGTCCAGATTATTATCTGAATGCTTCAAATCATAACACTTAATCTGCTCTAAAGGAGTATTAGATTGAAAGTCATAAGATTGCCATAAACAATAAGACATTGGATAAGTTACTAAATGTCTCTAAAGTAGGGCATTAGGTTAATTCATTTTGAAAATATATGCTATTCTAACTTTATGTCCTTCTAAACATCGTATTATATTAGTCATATTAAGGAGATATAAATAAATTAAATAAATAAATAAATAAATAAATAAATATGGCTTTTGTACTTGGTAAAACAAAAGCCAAACTGCATTCATATGTAAACTCTTTCTGAGGATTATGTGACTATTGTGTATACTAGGTAGGAAAATATCTTAAAAATTACATTTTTTATGCAGAAATTTTATAAGAGAGTATTACTAGTTTAAAATATTTTATTTTCATGGACTAAAGCTATGGAGAAGTGAGACTAGTTGCAATATATTTCAAAATATACAGGTGACCAAAATTCCTTTTTATTTCCTCAGATTATCTTTATTATTTCTGCCAATAATAAAATTAATGCTTTCTTATAAAAATTCCAACAATATGGATGATTATTTGCAGTGTGGAACCTTTCCTTCCAGAAGTTTTATCCATATAAAAGATCTATGTATAAATTTGTTTACGTTAATATTAAAGGATAACACCATACATAATATTCTGTAATTTGATTTCATAGTTTTTTGAATTATAGGTAGTAATGAATTCTATAGAGGGCAATAAAATAGTTCACATTATAGAATCTGATTTCATAGCCATATCCATAAAACTCTTGTTAGTTATCGAAATGTTACACCCTAATGAGTAAAAGAAATGCTAATAAATTTTGTCTCTGATCCTCTAATTTATCTCTTATTTTGACAAGCATATTTTAATTTTAATCCTTTATGAATTTGTTTAATAACAAACTACTGAATGTGAATATTTAAAACTTACTGTCTTAACATTATGAGATCTTACTAAAACTGTGCTGTTTTTGGTGAAATGTGTGAATTACAATTTGGTGAAATTATGATACTATGGATTAGTAAAAAATCATTAGATATGTGAGCAATGACAGAATTCTACAATTTGAACAAGGATGTCTCTATATTTTTGTGCAGAGGAACTACCTTTCATTTTACTGAAGACTTGAGCTCTTGAGGGGGATGAAAAATTCAGAGCTGAGAGTGAACAGCAAAGGAGGTAGTTATGCTACCTGTGCATCCCCCCATTGATTGGGAATTCCAGGAATCCACAGAGAAAACTGTGAAGTTATCCAGGATATTCTGGTTTCCTGTTTGGGGGCCCATGTGTGGGCAATGGACTGGTGACCAAGGTCCAATCTCTTCAGCCTTTTCTAGGGATGTTCCTTTTGAAGTTAGTAGAGTGTGTTTGAGAAGAAGCAAAAGTGTATGTTAAAATTATACTACTTGGAAACATCTGGAAAGTATTTCTGAGTTGCTGTTTTCTCTTACCTTCCCATCCATATCTTCCTCCACCAGACTCCAACCTCAGCAAAGATAAAGGGTAGTATTTACTGGGAACAGATTTTGCAAAGAATTGATGACATGTCTTCATGGCAATTTTCCATGCTAGAAACATAGTGGCTACAGAGTTGATTGTAATATTTGACTTTATGTTGCTCTCAATAACTTTTCATGATGATCCTCTGACCAAGTTATAGAATGGAGGGGCTACCTTACCACTTGCAGACATCTCCAAACATTTGCTGATGATTTGTCAATTGGTCTTTTGGATCCTTATGGCTTCTAGTCCTATACACCAGGCAGTACTTCATGCCAGGAGAGCTATGTATATATATCAACCAAACAGTGGTCCAAGTCAGTGTTGGCAGTTATGCAGCAGCCATGCTTCCATTCTCAACTCCCACACCCATGGCAGACATTGCTAATCCACCTTGGCACTCTTTCTCACCGGGCTTAAATGTGACCTCAGAATTCTTTTCCACCAAGTGTTCAAGAATCTAGTCCCAATTTTTCGAAGTTTGTGTATAAAATGAAAATGAATTTGGTCTTAGGTCCAAGCTAAAGAGACAAAATTCAAAAGAAATTAAGATCACCTCCTTTGAGGTCACTTTAGTATGCCTTCTCTTTCCTGGGTCTGGATTTTATCCTCATGATTTCAGCCTCAGATACTTTGGATTTTAGACTTTATGTACTTTACTCTCTTCTTTTTGCTTACTCCACTGATCCAAGCATGCCTCTCTAGTGGAGGAGTACTGTGGTAATCGTTCACAAATGGTCATTGGTTTGAGTCCTGGCTCTGCCCTTTACAAGCTATGTTATTTAAACCTCTTAAGTCCAGGTTTCCTTCTTTACAAAATAAGTGCTGTGATACATGATATATAAGGTACTCTGTGTGAAAACATGTTCCAACTTAACATTACATAAATGTTGGGTATGTTTATTATTGATGAGGATTCAATTTCAATATTCAACTAAAAAGTGGAAACCTTGTACATTATGTTGAAAATAGTGAAATTATATTCATTAGAATGCTGCGTGCACCTGTTGTTGTTCAGATAGATTAAGTTTGAAATACTTTACCAAAATATGATAGTCTGATCATCTTAAGCGGCATAAAACTATATGAAGACATACTAAAATTGCTCACTAAACTCAGTCAAACCTGGACTTCTGCTAAAATAGCTGCAAGTGTTTAAAGAGACTATCTTCTGAGTTCTTAGCTCTAATTGGTCTACCACTATTTAGACAGCACTACAAATTTAATTCCAGGTGGAAATACTATGCCAGTGTCATTGGAGACATAGTCTCTCTCTTTTCTTAAATGATAAGTTTGGGAAAGTTACAGTACATTTTCCTGATACTCACATATACAAATTCAAAGTTGATTGCTCAGTCAGATTTGTAAGATTTGAATGGTTATTGCAAAAACTCACTTGAATTCATTCCTAGACAAGTTTTGTTATGGAATGCCTTATTAAAATAGTCATTCAAAATAAATGTATTTATATATGTTACAGTAAGGATGTCAGTTAATATTTGCTCACATATTTCTACCTAAAACATATTTCATACAGTCCCTTCTTCCTTGGTGGCCATTTTTATACCTCAAGATCCTATCTCTTGGCTACAGTTAAGTGGACTAGGAATGAGAATTGATGGTAAGAAAAGTTACAGCCAATAGATTGGCTTAATAGAAGCCTGTGACTTGTTCTGCTGTAAACAGGTGCATTAGGTCAATCAGATTCTCACCCTTGGGAATTTGAACTGGAAAGCACAAAGTCTGTTAGCAATAGGCATAGCAGCTGAAAGGATGCTTTTAGGTAGTTGCCGCATCGAAGTCATGTACAAACTGAAGTTATGAGGGAGCAAAAACTGGATAAACAGAGGAAACCACATAGCAAAGATGAATGATGTAGGTAAGGAGAGAGAACAGTGACACTAAGAAAGCTAATTTAGCTATTGATGGAGAGAAAGGTTAGCCAGCCCTTAAAGCTGATTCTGGGCCAGTTCCTGTATCATTACAACAAATTCCCTTTAGTTGAAATAAAGTGGATCTCTTTTCCTTGCCTAACCAATCCATGTGCTAATAAACATACATAATTCAGTTTTGTCTTGCAATCACACTTTGTTCTGATGCTTATTTTGAATACATTCTTGGTAAGAAATATGCGATAATATGAGCATGAAGTAAAGTTTTACTAGGATCTATGACTTTTAATACTTTACTGTTACATTAGTGTTTGGTAAATTTATGGTGGCAATCATGCCTGAGATTAAAAAGATTGTTTTTGTTTCATTATAAATAAACTACAGAAAAGTAGCTTGTTTTCTGTAACAAATTTTGAAAGTACAGGGCACCAATTTTTGAAGTGAACCTTGGGCAGATGTTAGGAATGCCACAACATGATGAGGAATATGTGTTCATTTAAGAATGGCACTGAGTCTGGAGGGAAGATCATTAGAGCAATAAAACAGATGTGGGGAACATATTAAAGGTGCTGATGGGGTAACTTGAAATGTCCTGGATGGTCATTTTCACTATTCTGTTTCATCAGGAAATTATCATGGCTTAAAAATATATTTTTAAAATTGTTATCCAGAAAAAGTAATTTATTTTCTATAAATAGCAAAAGTCACAATTTGAAAATAGCAAGTATGTTACATTTAAGATAGTTCTAGAAATATGTTGCAATTTTGTTTTACTTTATAAATACATTGCAAAAATATATTTAAAAAAGGGAGACAGGCTTCTGTAAAAGCATGCACACGTGTAAGGGTAGGCAGCTATCAAGAGATATATTCTGGCTCTAATACCAGGGATGTGCATATATTTATATTTTTCAACATCTTGGATGTGATTTAAAGGATGTTATGCACTGTGGTTTGGAATTGTAAATTGTTCTATCTTCTCTAAAGAGAGCTTATCTTTTCAAAAATCTTTCATTCACAATATTTATTACTGATTTTATCACATCTGATTTATGTTATTTTCATAAATTGTTTCTTGGGGTAAAATTGTACTCGGTTAAATAGTAATTTAAAATCTGTCTTCCAAGACTATAACAGAACTGTACTGGCATGACATATTTTTTAAAGTGTGTTTTACTTGAGGACTATCATATTTCTGAAACTGGCAGTTCTAAATGAAATAACTGTTTAAACTGCTTGCCAGTAGAGCGCTTACCTGGTAAGAAAAATATTGGAACTAGCCAAGCAGGAAGGTGTTTTAATTTCTATTTCATTACAGCTACAAAAATTTGTTTTTCTCTTTTAGGAATATTTCTTTTCTATACTCCCTTTTCCAAAGTTTGAGTCACTTGCTTGCTTTATAACTCTATGGAGTTTGGGTCCATTTAATTCCCTATAACTGATGAAAATTGGGAAGGACAGATGTACCAACTTGTTGAAATTATACATTAATTGATTTTTTTTTTAAGTCAGGAAAACCCCAAATATAATACTCTGGAGACTGCCATCTTAACAAAGTTGGTAAAATAATGGTACAGAGTTGTTACCTGTATATAACAAAGTCAGAAAACAAAGTATCCATTTCTATAACTAATGTATTGAGGACATTTAATGAAATTATTTGACTAAAGAAAACATGTTTTTACAAAGTGGAAACATTTATGATTTGACTTTGAGAAGTATTGGACCATACAGGTGTTTAAAAATTTAGATAATTTTTTTTTCATATATTATCTCTGCTATATTTTAGTATATTTTTTGGTAATGAAGTTATGAAATTATTTTCAAAACTCCGGACCTTTTTAGAAATACTGTGGAGAGCCGGTGAGGAATATAACCTATAATCTATGAATATAGTCTATTTTGAGTTCTGTTTCACCACCTTTTTTTTTTTTTTTTCTTTTGTGGTATGCGGGCCTCTCACTGTTGCGGCCTCTCCCGTTGCGGAGCACAGACTCCGGACGCTCACAGGCCCAGCCGTTCCGCGGCATGTGGAATCTTCCCAGACTGGGGCACAAACCTGTGTCCCCTGAATCGGCAGGCAGACTCTCAACCACTGCGCCACCAGGGAAGCCCTCACCCACCTTTTGCTGTATATATTATTACTACCAACTTGTGCTTATGAAGAAATAAAAATAGCTGTATTTGTAGACATTATAGTAAGTAAAGTTGTCTGAATAAATTATATGATTTGATCATTACAAAAACTTATTGAGGTGGTGGGCACTATGTTCCCACAAGCTGAAAAAGGAACAATTAACTAGTCTATCCACAAATTTGGGTTCATAAAACTGGAGCAAATCCAGTGTCTTGGGTTCAGATGTAGTACTCTTTTCCTAGAGGTCACTGTCTCTTAACAAGGAATGAAGGCACATTCAGGTAAAGTACTACTTATTTTCTTGGCTTGAGAGTAATGTAAATAAAAAATGAACTAAAAACTCCCCAAAGTAAAAGATGCGTTTAATGTCATTAAATAGTGGAAAGAGCAATGCAGTACAAATCATATATTAATTTAAGACTCATTTTTAAGTTGATCAAGTTACATAAAAGTCCCACCCTATTACATAAAATTAAAATGTCTTGGGTATAGCCACAAACATTTGACTTAATATTGAAATTGTGTTGATAACCTTTCCTAGTTTGAAGTTTCAGCCCTTTATGAGTAAAATTTGAGGATTAACTGCTATTACTGGTTCTGTAATTAATCCTAAATGGGGAAGATGGAGGCAGATGGGTCAAAGTTTCCTTTTAATTGAACACCGTCCTTTATTTGCCATAAATATGTTTCTTAAGTTACAAGGCAAAAAACTATCTTGAACGAGAATCCTACTCTTTGATGAATTAGAGCATTTAGTCCAGAGACAGTTCCAAGAAAAAGTTCAGAGAGAAATTTATTTTTAGAGAACTCATCTCACTGTTAACAGGAATAATGAAAGAGTGAATCATAGAATGCAGTTGGAGCCTGGTCCTGGCAATTATGCAGCCATTTACCCCTCAGTGACAACTTGGGAGCTAGAGCTTCAGCACATTCTGGGTGTTGATTTCCTACAGGGGCATGTTTATGTTGTAAATGAAGCACAGGCTGCTTGGAAGGCTTCAGATGGTTCTATTGGGTTGAGGATTAATGAGGTTAAATTAACTCAGTCACTTAATGCACATTTTATTGAAGTTCAAGCTGTTCAGACTGTTGCAGTTAATGTGAGTAACCCAGAATGTTGCCAGTTAAATGTAAGTCACACATTAGGGATGCCAGGATCATTACTGACAGGAAGAAAGCAGTTTTATTTGGTTATAACATTTATCATAAAGGCATTCTCATGTTTTTAAAGATATATATATATATACATATTTAAAAAATATGTTATGTAAAATGTATCTATAACTATCTTTAAATCATGAGACCACCTATATGATATATATGTGAAATATATGTATTTATATATATGATATATGTATATTTTCTCCTAAATGCCATTCATTTAGGGGTTTGATTGTCATCTAGGGCAAGATTATGATCTTAGCTTTGAATATTTTTGTCCTGATTTTAGAGAGCAAAATGTTGACTTGAGGAATATAAGTGAAATGAACAAAATTTCCTTCCTCCATGAGTCTGCATAAGAGGAACATGTTGGGATAGCTGTTTTCTCAAACCCTATAGTATCATAAAAACAATGTCCTGAAAAGCTCCCATGTTGAGAAGATATGAGTCAGACACATAATGCAAAACCCAAGCACCCATTCATTCACTAATTCATTCACTCATTGTTTTTTGAGCACCTAATATGTACTACCTCTTATGTTAGTGCTGGGGATAAATAGTTCTAGCTTCCTTATATTTAATGTGTGTATTAGCTTATGCATTTAAGTATGCATATCTTAAGTTATCAAGGGCTTTATGACTTCCTGTGGAACATCTACAGGTATACTATTGGCTTTCAAAAAACAATTTCTAGATGCTCATAAAGTAAATAAGCCCCCTAGGTGATGGAATCTAATATTCACATAAATTGCTCCATTTTTACTCTAGACAACAAAGGTGGACTTAGAACATCATAAATGACAACACCCTCCTCTACCAAAGGACTGCAAACAGACACTTTACTGACCTTTTGTGCAAGTACTATAGAGCTCTCACAATGTATAGAATCTCATGACCTATTCTACTTCCTATTGGCTGAGCTAACACTTGAAATGTCCATTTTACTTTCAGGCCAAGCATAATGACATTGGAAAAAATAATCCAGAGTGCATCTGCAGATAAAAACACACACACACACACACTCTGAATAAAGAGCTCATGGCAAGGCTCCAGGACTCTAAACGCAGACTTGCCTAGCACAACTGGTGCACCGCATGTTGCCACTTCTCTCCACCCCTGGCACAGCACTCCCCTGGTTTGGAAGTAGGGCTCTGCCATCCCTACTGAGAACAGGGCACTGAGAAGTGATTGCTAGAGGCAAGAAGCTTACAGTTGTCAACCACCACTGCAGTTTTATTGTTCTTCTTGTCATTTCCCTACTGTTATTTTCTGATAACTCTCCAGCTTAAAGGCACAAATGGTATTTATTTAATACAACAAATTCTTTTTAATTGCCAAGTGCTCTGTAGTCTCTTTAAGGAATATACCTGACTTTGACCGTTCAGGCATTTGGGGGTGGGGAACAGTAAAAGAGAGAAAGATCACATAAAGTCATAGTGATACAAAGCAGTATTTAGTGACATAACCAAGGCACATGTACATCAGGTACTCAAGACCTGATCACAGGTACTCAGTACATTTTAGTTTCTTCTTTGCTAGTCTTCCATATCTGCTTGGAGTAGGCTGGGTGTACATAGAGCTCTGAAACAGCCAGAGGTGTTTGTCTTTAACTTGGTCGGCTATCAGAAATTACTGAAGCTTATTTCCCTAAGAAAATGAAACCATTGGTATAAAAGGAAAAATTTGGAAATTAACTACTTTTGTGAAGTATATGTGATATTATATAAACCTAAATTTAAAATATGCCTGGAGATGTTTAATGTTGAATCATTTTTTCTGGCACATTCTGTATGCCTAAACTTAAGGGTAATGCTTCTAGATGAGTTATTCATTAAAAATGAAAAACATATATTTATTCAAGGTTGAGCATTAGAATTTTTAAAATAATATATGTTACCAAGTTAAGATAAAATAATTCTAAAATAAGAAGAAAAAGAAAAATGTCCAGAGATTGGTGAAAGTTTAACTTTCAGAATATGGTAGAAAGAAATGAACAAGATAGACGTGTGTTGATGTGTTCAGTTTTCAAAATAAAATATTGAAGTATGTTATAGACATGATGATGGTAGATATGGTATCTCTTCAGCATGCTGAAATTGACACTGTAAAGAAACTTCAGTCACATCAAGATCTGGGGACAAGATCAGCAGATTTTTAAATTTTTATTTTATTTTAACATCTTTATTGGAGTATAATTGCTTTACAGTGGTGTGTCAGTTTCTGCTTTATAACAAAGTGAATCAGTTATACCTATACATATATCCCCATATCTCCTCCCTCTTGCGATTTTTAAGCCTATGTTACCTTGACATGACAGAAGTACCTGTTATCATTTAATATGGAGCTGAGGGACTTCTCTGGTGGCATAGTGGTTAAGAATCCGCCTGCCAATGCAGGGGACACGGGTTCGATCCCTGGTCTGGGAAGATCCCACATGCCCTGGAGCAACTAAGCCCGCACCACAACTACTGAGGCTGCATGCCACAACTACGGAAGCCTGCACACCTAGAGCCCGTGCTCTTCAACAAGAGAAGCCATCGCAACGAGAAGCCCGTGCACTGCATCGAAGAGTAGCCCCCTCTCAACGCAACTAGAGAAAGCCCGTGCACAGCAACGAAGACCCAAAGCAGCCAAAAATAAAAATAAATAAATAAATTTATTTAAAAAAAGAATAATATGGAGCTGAAATAGAGCTTTGAAAGAAATGGCACATTTTCTTTGATATCTCAGGTTGATTCCCATGAAAATGTATAAATATAAGAATTAGTTTTTCCCTTATTATATAAAGTACATTATATATATTATACATATGAATACATATATACTTGTCCTTTATCATCAAGTAATATTTATGAATTTATAGTTAGTCTCATTGTAGGAAAGTTAAGGAATGAGAGCAGAATGTTTTGTTAGAAAATAATTGAAAGGAATAAAAGAATATATAGAAAACAAATTAGGAAGAAGTAGAGTATTTAGTGTCAGCTAAGTCCAAAAACTTCATTATGGCTTAGGTTTTCAGAATATATTACCTATCTTCCACCTGGTTTTCTGAGCCTCCTCTCCTATATTAAGTATCTTGCTACAGTAAGCTGAATTGTTCATGTCAGTTGTCACTAATACAAAAACAAAAAGAATTTGGCAAGAATTTCAGCTGATAATTTTTGGAGCTACAACTTAACATCCCTAGTGAAATATTTGAATGATACATAGGACAACCTAAAGCTGAAAGCTGGTATATTCTAGTATAAGTAGAATTGTCTTGTTACATGCTGAGGTAATGCAAGACTATGAAGATGAATGTTTACTGGGTACTTTCAGTAGACAATCTGATGTGCTCTGCATTACTCAATTGTGTTGACAATAGAATCTTGGCAAAATAAAGTCTAAGCACAAGGGAGGAAAGTGATGATATACCAAATGCAAATCATAGATTGAAATCAAATTGTTTTGGTAGTTCTTTCTTCATATAATCTCATATTTTTAGTTGATTTTGACACTTAATGGGTATACATTTTACAAAAGGGTTACAAATATCCATTATCTTTTTTTAAATCTCCTGTCCGAAATATGTAAAACTAAAATAAAATCATGTTATAAAAGAGAGCACAGGATCTAGACTCTGGAGTGTTAATCATGCAACTGGTACTAAGAAATTAGTTAAGAGGAACAGAGTAAGAATAAAAGCTCCAAAAATATGATTAAAATTTGGAACTTAACTCCAGAGTTTACTAATTCCTGTGTTCAGGACTAATAAGCTACAAGGTGTCAAAATGTAAATTTTTCTAGGCTAATTTATATTGTCAGAGAAATTGCAAGTCCTCATTTTTATTCATTCCTTCATTAATTAAATTGATAGATAAATATACTGAGTTCCTACTTTGTGCCAGGCACTCTGCTAGGCCATGGGGTAAGTAATAAATAATAAATACTAAGTAAATAAGTTCCAAAACAGAAGTAGAGTCATGGATGTAGAAAATAAACTTATGGTTACCAGGGGATAAGGTCGGGGGTGGGGGAAGGGATACACTGGGAGATTGGGACTGACATATACACACTACTATATATAAAATAGATAACTAACAAGAACCTGCTATATAGCACAGGGAACTTTACTCAGTACTCTGTAATGACCTATATGGGAATAGAATCTAAAACAGAGTGGATATATGTGTATGTATAACTGATTCACTTTACTGTACACCTGAAACTAACACAACATTGTAAATCAACTATACTCCAATAAAAATTTTTTAAAAATGGTAAGTAATTAGTAAAAGTATAAATGTGATAATTCTTATGAAGAAAAGATTGGTGGTATAGAGAGGGTGCGTCATAGGGAAAATTGACTGATAGTCTGTGCCAGGAAGATCTTCCCCAAGGATGTGACATTTGAGTTGACATTGAATGATGAATAAGAATCAACTAAGCAAACGGGAGGCATGAATGTTTCCTGTGGAGGGAACAGCTTGTACAAAGAGTCTTGGCTGAAAGACATACAGCATGTGTTCTGGGTTAAGTTTTGTTCCCCCAAAAGATATACGAAGTCCTGATTCCAGTATCTCATAAAAGGACCTTTTTGGGAATAGGGTCATTGCAGGCATAATTAGTTGTTAAGAGGAGGTCTCTCTGGAATAGTATGAGCCCTTAATCCAGTGTTACTGGTGCCATAATAAGAAGAGGAGAAGAGTCACCTGAGGGAAAATGTTATGTGACAATGGAGGCAGAGCCTGAAGTGCTGAAGTTGCAAACCAAGACTCACCAAGGCTCCTGGTAACCACCAGACTCCAGGAAGAGGCCAGAAAGAGACTGTCCTGATTTACAGCTGTTCGGCTAGCCTAATTATTAATAGCATCTACTTTCACTCTCGTCTGGGTGATAAGCTAACTGATTACTCTGGTTATAACTGGCTAGTTACTTAGAACTTGAAGGAAACCAGAATATGTCACCCTAAAATATACCTCTTTGACCTAAAAATTATTTTGAGCTGAAAGTAGTTAAGAAGTAGCAAATGCAGGAAAAGCTCTCTCTACCTTCCTCTTTTTTACCTAAAGGCAGAATGACTCTAGACTCTTATCAGCCCAGATAGGCACCAGAGGAGCTTGCAAACAAATCTTACTCCATTAGTTTTCTCTCTTACATTTACCTTCTCACAGTTTGCCACCCTCGGAAGCCTAAAACCACTTTCCTTTGTTCTGTCATTTCTGTACAAATGTATTCTTCTTTGTTGAAGATACTATTATCTCTGGACTACAAAACCACCTCTTTGAGTTGCTCATTCACTGGTTTCTCCTAGGAATATGTAAGATGCACATGTTAATAAACATTTCTTTTTCTCTTTAATCAGTCTTTCATCACAGGGGCTCCAGCTGAGAACTTAGAAGTGTAGGTGGAAAAGGACTTTATCCTCCCATATACCTCTTTCCGTATTCTCATATTTTATGCTTTGTAGGAGCAATGTATTTGTTCTTTCCCAGGACTCATTCCCTTCTTTCTCACCAGTGGTGCCCCAGTTTCCCTTTGAAGAGTTCATACTACCTTCGTTTTCATTTATGTGGGTTGATTCAAGGGTGGGTCTCTGTTGGCTTTACCCTATTGTTAAATCCTATTCCATTAGGCACAGTGGTTGGATTGGACATATTTAGGGATATTAAGGGGCAGTGAATTCCAGGACCTTGTATGGGAGGAAAAGAGACTCCATTTCCCTGGATGATGAATTGTTAGTATGTGAGGGCTGGACCAGTGGCAGCCATTATCAATCATAAGTGATTAATTTGAAGCTTATGTTGGTGGGTGATAAGAGGCAGTGTGTGGCTTAAGGATTAAGGACACCAGTGAGGGCTGAGTAGAGAGTGAAAGAGAAACTGGTTTTATGGTAACATTGTTTGAGCCACTGGATCATGACTAGCCTGAATCCAGACCTGCTACTGGAGCTTTATTCATGTGAATTAAAATGTGTCCCTTATTGCTTAAGCCAGCTTGATTTGAGTTTTGTCACTTATAAGTCCTAAGTGGTAGGCTATTCTTCCATAATTGATTTTATGTTGTACTATTAAATGTGTGTCGTCTTGGGTAGCGGGGTAGGTGGATGGATGTTAAGTAGAGTTTGTTGTTGGTTGAATGAAGGCAAAAGATCAAATATTATGCCTTCTGCATTTTTCCCCTCTAGTTGCAGATTGAGGAGGGAACCCTGTGACTTAAGGAATCTTCAAATTAACTATTTGAAAGGAATAAAGATGGAATTCTCTGGCAACCATGCAGAGCAATGCATTCAGAGATATAGCAAGTAAGATGTACAAAGTTACTCAAGTAGCATCTTTAGGGTGCTTATCCTTTGGCATCATGGGTATTTGGCTCATTTTTGGATCATTATTTTGTCTTACTGTTTATTCACTTCTACAAATATGGACTCCATCTCTAGTATATCAGTGTCTTTTATTCTAGTATTTAACCAGTCAGATATATTTGGAAATTTAAATATATTCTCTAGGTCCTACCAGCGCATCTATTCATGCTTATGTTACATTTCCATAAATAGGGGCGATTTTGAAGGTTTGATTCTGGGATTTCTGTATCAGGAATCTATTTACCTTGTATCGTATGCCTCTAACCACTGTGTTTGGTACGCATGTGGCCAATAGTAATGAGGATGCTAGATTTATTTCTCGTTCTTTACCTCTTGCATTTCAAAGTAATATGGGTTTTATTATTATGCTTTAGACAGATGCCACACTCAGGCTGGATAATTAAGGAACATGTAATAAAGAAAATATTTACCTTTTAGAGAAAGCAACAACGTATGGTGCAGTATACTGAAGCTAGTAGCAGCAGTGAGCCTTTAAAGGTACCAGGGGGGAGTGGTTACTAGAACCTGGAGAAAGGGTTTTATGAGGAGGATTCCCTGATGGGGGTTAAAAGGAAATATCAGCTTTCTAGGGCACAGAAAAAGCAAGAAAAGTATAGAGTGAATCTGGAAGGGTAAACAGAAGCTTAAAAGTTGTTGGGGTTTAGGCAGGATTTGAAGCTACGAAACTAAATGAAATCATAAGGCAATGAAGGGAAATAGGGAAGAGCTCCAAGAACTGAGCCCAAAGACTGTAATGTAAAGAAGAGAGAGAAGAGAATGAAGGCACAATAGATATGGAGAAGAGCATCTAGTGATGTAGAGGAACATGGGCAGTGTGAAGACCTGGAACCCAAATGAATAAAGTATTTGCAGGAGGAGGGAGTGATTAACTGTCAAATGATGCTCACAGGTCAAGTAAGAAGGGAACTGGGAACAGATAATTGAATTAGCCATATGGGGAATCACCAGCATCTTTGAATTGAATTTCAGTGGCTGGTTGGGTAGAAAGTTATTGGAGTTGTTTTGAAAGAAGATGGAAAAATAAGAATTTGAGATGGCAAATATAGACAAATATTTCCAAGAATTTTGCTTTTAAGGGAGCAGAAAAATGGTGGTAGGTGGGGCAAAAAGCAAAGTCAAGTCAAGGGAGTGTTTAGGATTCAAAAAATAGCATCCCACTTATTCACTCTCTTATGTGTATTTCCAGTATTTCACACTGTCAAACAGTGTTGCAGTAGAGTAACCTTGTGCATGTGTTTTTGTGCCGTGTCAGTTTGCATTTTCAAATATGGCCAATTTTTTTATGCTGAGGAAGATTATCATCTATCGTCTATAATCAGCAAAATGAATAAACTCCAATTAGCTTAAAGAAAGTGTTTCAAAATTGAAGAAAAAAAGAATGCTTTCTGCTTTGTTCTCAGCAGAACAAAGCAACATTTCAGCTTAGTTTAAAAAAAAAAACAGCAAAAAAGAAAAGAAACAGACATGGATTATGCAAAGAAGTAAGAGGATAATGAATCATGAAAGGTAAGAAACATGGAAAGGGAAACTAGGATTGTCACTTCTAAAATATTTCTTTTGTTTAACTGATGCTTTATTAACTTTTCTCCTTTCTCTTTCTCACTTCCCCGTTCCTATTCTTTGCTAACTGAGATCTCTTCCTAAATAAACCACTTGCAGTTAGTCCTATCTTAGATCAAGTTTTGATGGCAGACCACATGCCACAGACACAAATTGGAATTCTTTTTTTTGTTTTTTTTAAATTTACCTTGTTTTTTAGGCATCAAATGACTTCCTCCTAATTTATTAAATTTATTTATTTATTTTTGGCTGTGTTGGGTCTTCGTTGCTGCGCACAGGCTTTATCTAGTTGTGGCGAGTGGGGGCTACTCTTCGTTGCAGTGTGTGGGCTTCTCATTGCGGTGGCTTCTCTTTGTTGTGGAGCATGGGCTCTAGGCATGTGGGCTTCAGTAGTTGTGGCACGCAGGTTCAGTAGTTGCGGCACACGAGCTTGGTTGTTCTGTGGCATGTGGGACCTTCCCAGACCAGGGATCAAACCCATGTCCCCTGCATTGGCAGGCGGATTCTTAACCACTGTGCCACCAGGGAAGTCCCTTCAATGTTGCTAGACAAAACATTCCCCCCCCTTTTTTTTTTTTTTAATACACGCATTTATTTATTTGGCTGTGCCAGGTCTTAGTTGCGGCACGCGGGTTCTTGAGTTACGGCATGTGGGATCTAATTCCCTGACCAGGGGTCGAACCTGGGCCTCCTGCATTGGGAGCACAGAGTCTCAGCCACTGGACCACCAAGGAAGTCCTGGAATTCTTTAAAAGGATTTTTTCTCCTCACAATTGTTATAGATACTGATACAAAATAAGAATCCAGTTGTATTCTGCTCTTTCATAAATTTTCATGGGAACAAGAGATTTCTGGGCCATTTTCTTATTTGGAGGGGAGGAACTGGTCCCAGTTTGGTGGCATCTTAATGCACATGAGGTTAGAAAAACAGAGCTCCATTCATTTCTTGTACTGTTCAGGTTTTTAATGGTTTAGATTAGAACTTATATTTCCATATGTTGTATACAACATTCCCCAAATAATAATGAAGTCTATTAGGGCTGTTTTAGACCTTACATTTAATGTGTACATTTAACAGGTCCGATATTTTAAAACTGGGAGTCTTAGTCATTTGAAGGGAATATAATGAAACCTCTTTCAAAACCAAGAGAAATAAGTGCTTTTTGATTATGAAACCAGATTTCTTTAATTGATGAGAGAGATTGAGAGAGGAGAGGGAGAGAGAGAGGGAGATAAAGAGGGAGAGAGAGGGGGAGACAGAGAGAGGGAGGGTAGGGAGGAAGGGAGGGAGAGATTCCTTTGATCCATACAGCTTAAAGTGCCTTGGCATCATGGGCATGTATTATTTTAAAATGTATGAATCTGAAGAGGATGTTATTTGTTTGTAGGACAGCATGTTTTATGTTATATTTGAGCTTAGTCCCACTCGGCTCACCCAAAGTTGAAGTATAAAAACAAATTCTAACTCCATACTCTTTTTTTCCTCTTTTAGTATTTTGCAATATTTATTTCTGCTGGATTATCTGATTGCACCATGTTTGTTTGTGTGTTGGTTCTTATGGAATTCAACATTTTGTGTGCTTCCTTTGAGCTATTTAGTGCATGGCACCTTTTTTTTTTGAACTCTTGAGAGGATTGCTGCAAAGGCCCCTCTTCAGCCAACATTCTGGATATGTTTCTTTGGCTTCTATTTAAAAAATGTAAATCCATTTTTTTCCTGTTTATTGTGGCATTCTTCATTCAAGTTGTGCTCTCCATCAAAAGATGCATTATTCATCCAGCAACTATCTAAAAATATTTAGTATGTGCTGAGACCTGTGTGAAACACTGGTAATACACAAATATTCAAATAGTCATTGTCAAAATGGAAAAACTCTGTTACATTATAGAGAATGCATATCTTCTAGAACAGGTCTATTTTAAGCCATAATGAATTAAGCCTATTTGTAGCAGAAATTGTCAGTGCCCTGCTCAAAGCCCTTCAGCCCACCCGAGAGTTCACAGGGAAACAAACATGCTAAATACTGCTGCTTCCTGCATTCTTCTCCCCAGGAGGTGGGAGTTGTCATGATAAGGAGTTACTGTAGTCAAAGAGGAATGGGAATTGGTGAATAAAAGCCTCAGCATCTCAGTAGGCAAATTCTGAGGTGCATTCTACATAGCCCTCAGAGAGGTCCCCACAGGAACTGAGCCCCAGTTGTCACATTAGCAACTAACATTCTTTATTAACTTTCTCCTTTGTCTTTCTCACTTGCCCGTTCCTATACCTTGTTCATTGGGATCATTTTCCAAAGAAACCATTTGCAACTTACATCCTATCTAAGACTCTGCTTTTGGAAACCCACACTAAGATATTTAAGCTATAAAGTTTTGGTATTTCTCTTTCCAGGTGTTTTTTATTTTGACTGTTATTTAGTAGAACAATTTAGAAATGAGACGTTCTGTTGGCTTTCTTTGCAAAAAAATATTTTTCATTATCTGACTCAAGGCTTCTTCCTGCCTTTGGCAAATTGAAAAATGACTGTCTCTGAAGGGCCAACAGTCACCAAAGATAAAGTATCACTTAACATTCTGTTGCCCCTGCCGTATTTCTGTCTCAGGCAAGTGCCAGAATGGAGGGGACAACTATCTTGATTTCTGAAATAATAAAGCTGACTTTATTACTTTTCAAGATTATGTGTGTGTGTATATATATATATATATATATATATGGATACGTTTCTCTAGTTCCTGCTTATTATTCCCCTTTCAGATTTTGTTCTAATAGTAGACTTCTTTTGATACTGACTATTTTATCTTTATTTGTTCTGTTTTTGGAGTATTTGACTCATTAGATGGGACCGTAGATATTTTTATTTCTTCTCAGTGAGAAGAAAGTGTGATATGTATTACTGGCAAAATATATTTTCTTTAAACCTTTTCAAAATTTTATATATGTGTCCATATACTCATAAATATATACACATGTATTCAGTACTGATATACATATATATATATGTATCCACACGTGAAATAGAAAGGAGTAAAAATAAGAAGAAGAGTAAAGAAATATGAAGACTATCACAGTTTCAGTTTCATTTTTCTGTCATTGACACCTGCAGTTAGAACTGGCCTCAAGTATAATGGAGTATCCAATTATAGGAAGAATATTGAAACACCTATTTTAATCTCAAATATCTTCTTCCTCAGTCCCTCCAAGTTGCTTAAAACTCTCATGAGTATCTTATAATTTAGAACTTATTAAAAACGTCTTAAATGTCTTATAAGTATCTTATAATTTAGGAATTATTAATAAAAAGTATGTGATAAAATTCAAAGAAGATAACTTTTCCTTATATTTCATCAAAAGGAAATGGTTTGTATTAAACCATTAATTGGTTTATATTAAAGTACATATGCTTATCATTTTAAAGTACATTCTTATAAATGTAATTTCATTATATGCATGTTCAGGATTAGCTAGTTAATGTGCTAGCATGAGCAAAACAGAACGACAGGCTCACTAGTTCCCATTTCTGAGAGGTCAAGGTTTTCCTAGGAGGCAGTCAAGGGAGGTGGAGTGAATGTCAGAAACTTAAGATGGGGCCAGTACAATATATTGTGGAGTTGAAGATGGTTGAGTGAGGAGGATAATTCCAGAGATTCAGGAAAACTGAAAAGAAGAGTGGAAGATAAAAATACCATAAATTATTGAAAACAGATCTATTACAGATTTGTTTCCAGAACCAAGCCTAATGAAAAAGTAAAGTAGTAACTTATATAGGGGTGACTATAGTGAAGACAAGAAAATATGAAATTTTGGTGCTCATGATAATAGGAATCCTTTGTTTTTTTCAAAACTCTCTTCCTTTTTACCTGTTATCTTTTATTTTCTTCCTCCTTCCCTTCTCTTCCCTCTTCCTCTTGTCTGCCCTTCCTTCCTTCCATATACTTTTTTTTCTGTTAATGTATTATTTTTTAATTTTGCCGAATACAAAAGGGGAATAGAGACAATTGGAAATTTAAAAATGCCATGGATCTGTAAAGGCTGTGATGAAATTTTATCTGATCAATTGTGTAATAGTTATTCACAACTTCAATGAAATAACTTAAGAAGTCACAGATAATACTAAATATTATACAAAGAAAAAACAAAATTTGCAGTAAACCTATGACAAGATTTTGGGAACACTTGTCATTAATGGCATGACTAGTGGAATTTATCCATGTTATCTGTACTTTACTGCCAGGACAGAGCAAATCTGCCATTTCAAAGGAGAGTGGCACTATGCTTTTTCTGATACTGGTAGAAAAATCCAAAGTTTATATTAAATGAAAACTTCTTTCTCCTGCATGAATGTTATTTTTCTGAGATAGAGAACTAAAAGCTGTGATGCCCCATTTGATATTAATGCTTTAAAAAAAATCTGCATCTTGTCAGAGACACCGAAGTTTCAAGAAAGACTACAGGAAATTGGGATGTGTGAGAGCAGCAGTGATTTGTAGACTTACTGGAGATGAAGTCTCCTCAAGTAATGTGGTGTAGGTGGGAGCTGAGGTTTAGAATTGTGTCTTTGTACATGCCATGTTTATTCTAAGTACTGGATAACCAGTAGGTGGGTATAGGAGATGACCCCAGTTTAGAGCTACATCACCACTCTCGGTGAATGCTCCAAGAGATAGTGGGACTTAGGTTGAAAGCTGAGCATATCCTGTCATCCTGCTATAGATTTGTGAAGTATGATTCAACCATACCTCAAATTATCAATGATTAGGGCCAGAGACAATGTACACACTGTTCATTAGCAAACCCTGAATACAAATAGAAGTCTCCTCATTCAAGTGCACATGAAAATGTACTGACAACTGGTTTGATTATGTATTGCTGTATAACAAACCACTCCCAAAGCTTAGTAACTTAAAAAACCCACAATTTTATTATTTCTTGTGATCTATTGTTGACTAGACTCTGCACCCTGTGTGTTGTCTGGGCCTGACTCCATCTAGGGGCTTGACTGGGCTTGAACATTGAAGATGGTTCACTCACATGCTTGGCAATCGATGCTAACTACTTTCTCCCTGCCTGTACAGTAATTCTACGAATTTGGTGGCTTGATCCCACTCCTGGTTTCATAGGAGGGCCTTTCTCCCTTGCCAGTGATTGGTTTAAGCCTGAGCCAGTTAGTTCATGGCTTCCCCATTGATCATGGTGACTAGTTGAGGGATGGTTTAATAAAAGTGACTTTGAGTACTTTTATTTGATTGTTGTAGGAAACAATCTGCTATACTTCTCTTTGGAGCTTTTGTTTGGTGATCCTAAACATCTCACAGTCACTAGGGAAGCCAGTCTAAGTAGGGAGCCAACCAAGAGACAAGTGTAGAGCTGAAGGAATTACAGAGAAATGGAGCTGGAGCCCGTATCAAACATTGCCTGAATCTCCCCTATCTCTAAACATTTCAGGAACAAAAATGAGCCACTAAACCCACTCATTTGTTTAAACTAGTGTGGGTTAGATTTTCTGACACTTGCAAGAGAAAGCACTTTTTTAAAAAAAATTAATTTATTTAGTTTTGGCTGTGTTGGGTCTTTGTTTCTGTGCGAGGGCTTTCTCTAGTTGCGGCGAGCGGGGGCCAGTCTTCATCACGGTGCGCGGGCCTCTCACTGTCGTGGCCTCTCTTGTTGCGGAGCACAAGCTCCAGATGCACAGGCTCAGTAGTTGTGGCTCACGGGCCTAGCTGCTCCACGGCATGTGGGATCTTCCCAGACCAGGGCTCAAACCGGTGTCCCCTGCATTGGCAGGCAGATTCTTAACCACTGCGCCACCAGGGAAGCCCTGAGAAAGCATTCTAATAGATAGACACAGCTTTAAAAAAATGACCCGAAAAGGATGAAATAAAAGGTTGGGCATAGTTGTGGCTACTCAAGGGAAAATCAATCGATCAGTCAGTCAATCAACCAACCATAATGTAAATCAATGGATCAACAAAAAATGAGAAAAATAATAAGAAAGGTGATATGATAAATGCAGAGGCATTTGTATCTTAGGAAAGGATAATAATAGCAATAATAATAACAAAGTTTAAGTGCATACTGTGTTTGCTGTTCTAAGAGTTTTGTGTGTTTTAACTCTTTTAGCCTTTTAAAAAAACACTATAAAGTAAGCACCATTTTAATGCTTATTTGAATAATGAAGATTATGAGGCAAAAAGAAGTGTAGTTACTTATATAAGTCATGGCAACAGAACCCATATTTTATTATGTGTAATTTAACAAAAATACTCTGAAATTCTTGGTGAATTGAGAAATGTTCTTGGATTATTTATATTGCCAAAATCAATTCAAGAGGAAAGGAGGGCTTCCCTGGTGGCGCAGTGGTTCAGAGTCCGCCTGCCGATGCAGGGGACACGGGTTCGTGCCCCGGTCTGGGAAGATCCCACCTGCAGCGGAGCGGCTGGACCTGTGAGCCATGGCCGCTGAGCCTGCGTATCCGGAAGCTCCGCAACGGGAGAGGCCACAACAGTGAGAGGCCCGTGTACCACAAAAAAAAAAAAAAAAAGAGGAAAGGAAAACTTAGACTAATAATTGTGAAATTTGAAGTTACTAAAATATTACTTCCAAAAAGACTATGGAATCAAATGATTTTATTAGTGAGTTATTATAGAAACAGATAATCTATTCACAAAGCCACTTAATTTATGTTATGTTACCATAATCCTGCTGTCCAAAGCTGATATCATATAACAGTGGTAGACTGTTTTATGAATGTAGCCACAAGTGTCCTAAATGAAATATTTTCAAATTATGTTCACCTTTACATTTAAATTAATTGCCAGTACCAAATGTTACACTTTCTCTCCTCTATCTAGGTTATGTCAGTTCTTATTTTATTTTCTTATTATTCTGTATTAAATAGATTTCCAGTTTTAAGATCATCTGCTTACATTTCTGAAATGTAATCCACCTTGATTTTGAGGGGTGCCCTTCTTAACAGTAGCTACGGTCAATTCATAATAAAAGCATGGCACTTGAAGACATAACACAAAAGGGAAATGTAAAAACAAAAGGAAAATGATCTTTCCCGGAAGGCAATTCCACAGCTTCACACTGATCCAAGAACAGTGCCTTTATCTTGAATTTCACTAGGTAGTATAACTGCAATGGAGATAGAATGGAAAATGGGAAAACCTGCACATTCTATGAATATTATATCCCATGCGAATGATTCAGAAATAGGCTCTAAGGGGCACCAAATGGAAATGACTTCTTACAAGTATTCTAAATGTAATAACTTGAATTTTTCTTTATATATGCTGCTTTTTAACATGTGAATTTTATGAAAATGCCATGTATTTTAATATTTAAGTCATTAATAAAAATATTTCCTAGGGATATACCTGGGTAATTTCCTTGATATACATCACTGCAAAGAGTAATCTCTGAAAAATGAGCAATAACTAATTACTCCTCCAAGATTATGCTCTAAACCATAGTTTACTACCCTGTGTATCTTCTGAGCGTTACAGTCCAAAGCCTTGTGAAGCCAAGATATATGACTTCATTTGTTCCCCCACATTTATAAGGCTGTCACTGGGTAAAAGGGGATTCAATTGGACTGACATGATTTGTTGTCCACCAAGTCGTGTTGGTTATTACCCTGCCTCCTGTACTTTCTAGAGCTTTGCAAATTGCTTGCTGGGGGATTTGTTCCAATATCAGGAAAGATATTGAAGTTAAAACAAACTGATCTCTAATTTCAAAAGTGTTGTCATAGCCTACCTCTCATCAACTTCTCACCTTTTAACTTTCTCAGTCCCTTAGAAAAGAAGAGGTATACATCACCTGTTCCAGTCCCTTGAAACATATATAGCTCATAGCTGTTAAAATTTTAGTAAAATCCTTAGGTAACCTAAGTCATATATCACTGATAGTTCATACCTCAAAGTATCTGGCGTTTTGAAGTAATTTTGGACCATCTTCCTCTGTCTTTTGTTACATCACAGATATTTGGCACAAATTTCAATCTCTTTTAGTAATTGTGATTGGCCTTAGGTAGTTATTTTTGGGGGGATGCACTTGAAAATCTTCCTAAAATTTGACTATATGAAATGAAATATTGTCACAATCCCCACCCCACCCACCTTGGCTTGAAGGTGTGTTCTTATGAATAATTGTTAAAAGCAACATTTTCAAATGAAAAGATGAGCATTCTTGTTCTCTGAAGTCAGAATAACTATAGTTACTATTTGTTCCATGAAAAGAACAATAATTCAGCTCACAGCTCAAACAGTCACACAAGTACTTTTTCTTGAGGCCAACATTATATTATTGTTTATTGAAGTATAGTTGATTTACAATGTTGTATTAATTACTGCTATACAGCAAAGTGATTCAGTTATACATATATATTTTGTGTATGTATGTGTATATATATATATATATATATATATATATATATATATATATACATTCTTTTTTTATATTCTTTTCCATTATGGTTTATTATAGGATATTGAATATAGTTCCCTGTGCTATATAGTAGGACCTGGTTGTTCATCCATTTTATATATAAACACTTACATCTGCTAACCCCAACCTCCCACTCCATCCCTCCCCCAGCCCCCTCCCCCTTGGCAACTATCAGTCTGTTCTCTATGTCCATGATTCTGTTTCTGTTTCATAGATAGGATCAGTTGTTTTGTGAAATATGAAACCATACTAAAGAACATTTTGTACTCTATTTTATTAAAATTCATTGATTTATCTTGCACTTAGAATTGGTCTTTTACCCAGTGCATGATTTTGTGACATAATTTATTGATCACTTGCAAAATATTGGTACACGGAGACCCGAAAAATGTGGGTCACCCAAATGTTCATCTATTAATTATAAGATGTCCAAAATTGATTTATTACTATCACTACTAATCTTGTCAGATTATTAGGAATCTAACTTTCTCTTGAAATCCTGTATTTTATTATTGGTAACAAATGCTGTTGTTTTTTTTGGCTGTGCCTGGTCTTAGTTGCAGCACGCGGTATCTTCGTTGCTACGTGCGGGCTCTTAGTTGCGGCATGTGGGATCTAGTTCCCTGACCAGAGATCGAACCCAGTCTCCCTGCATTGGGAGCATGGAGTGTTAACCCCTGAACCACCAGGGAAGTCCTGATACTGTTGTTTTTCTTGAAGTGAAGGTTTACTTGGTTCACTTTTGAGAAGATGTCTGCCAGATACTGAAGTCAGAATAACTCTTGTTACTATTTGTTCCATGAAAAGAACAGTAATTCAGTTCACAACTCAAACAGTCACACAAGTACTTTTTCTTATACTTTTTCAAAGTATAAGGCCAACATTATACTTTGGTGTGTAGTAGAAGTGCCTTATACATACTTCCTATTTAGTCATGAGGAATATTTAAAAGAGGTATACATATGTGGGTAGGATACAGAGAAAAGCTTAGAAATCTTACATGTAATTGAAGTCTTACTCTTGTTATTTTCTGTGTATCCTTTTTGTACATGCTGAATAGTGGGATAATGGAAATCAATCTGCATGTGTTTCCTGATGATACAGTGGGAGATTTTCCAGTTCCACACATGAAGTCATCAATAGTCAATTTCTCACAATTCTTCACAGACTGTGCTTAAAATATGGTATTGTGTTAAGGTGCCTTTTTTGTGTTGAGTCAAATTAGTGCATTTAAATGATTTTCCTTACCAGTGATCTTGATTTATGGACTAAATATAAGCTTCTCTCATTTCTTATTTTAAAAGAACTACCTCTAAGCTAAAGCTTAATTGCACCTTGAAAAATATGGGGGCATTTTTATAATGCTTTTGGGAAGGTGGCTATGAATTAGAAGTAAATAAATAATGCTGTTAAATGATGTAAATATACATTTATTTATTTTGTTTGTATAATAACTGTCTCTCAGGAGTTCAGATTTATATATTGTTAAATTCTAATCCTTGGGAAATACTTGTAAGATAGGACTTTTAATTTTCAATTTATAGAGGAGCAAATGTGAGAATGGATATTGTAAACCAATTTATTTCCCACTAAGGAGATCATCAGTCACCTCCACACTGCCAAAGGCAGTTCATTTGTGTTCATCCTTTTCTTACCAGATCATTCTGTGACAGCTGGCAAATTTTACTACTAATTCATTTAAACTCTCTGTGTAACTGTTTTTTAAAATAATACTTGTCTCATAATTCCTTTTTAGTATTCTTTGTATCTTTTACAAAAATCATCCTTTTAAGTGTCTGTATTCTTGTGGCCTCTGTCCCTGGCATTATGCTCCTTTGAATCCATGTACTCTTCCTGTGTGGCCTCATTTGGAATACTCATGCTCCTAGTGACTTGCTACTTGATGCTGAGTCCTATATTTATGTCTGCAATCTAGAACAGCAGACCTCCACCCAGCTGCTTTCTGAATATCTACATATGATCATCCGTCTGGTGTCTCAAATTTCTCATATCCCAAACTGAACTTATTATCTTCTTCTGAATTTGCTCATCTCTTTGTATTCCCTGTCTTGGTGAATGATGTGGAGATGTACCAACTACCCAAGAGAGAACACTGATGGTAATCCAGAACCCCATTCAACCAAATCCAGAGGGTCACCAAGCCATTTTGATTCTACGTTCTTAATCTTGTTCCATTCCCACTGCCACTGCCTTCCTGCTGCTCACATTATTAATAATACTCTCATAATAACAATGATATTTAGTGAACAAGAACTGTATTTGGAAAACTTTACATGTATTATTTCCTTTAAGTTTCATGATAACCTTATGGTGTAGGTACTATTACTATTTCTGTTGTACAAAATAAAAAAGCCGAGCCTCAAAGAAGTTATGTACTTGGTCCAAGATCACACAAGTAAGTTTGTCAAGTAAATGGCAAACCCAGGATTTCATGTTGGATCAGTAAATGCATTAGTGTCCAAGCTGTTAATCAGCTTGGTAGTTGACATCTCTCTGCACTGTCAGAACTGAGTCTAACCTAGGCTCTACCCTACTTCACAGAGAAGCTTCTAAAATCTGGTGAAATTTGGTGAAAAGAAATCACAGCATGATTAGAACCTCCAAAGAATCCCATTGCTTCCAAGATAAAGTTCAAACATAGTCTTTGATGATGTGATTCCTGTGCATGTCTGTAACATTACCTTCAGTTTTTTATTGTGGCATACATTCTCCCCCAGACATACTGAGTCCTAAGGAATCCCTGAATGTATAATGCCACTTCACATTTCCTTCCCTCGTTCTAATATGCTATTTTCTCTACCTGGAATGTCTTTTCCTTGTTAACTAGCTAATGTCTGTTCATTCTTCGAAGCTCAGTTCATATATCGCTTCTGGTAGGCTTGACCTCCCATTATAATTTACACACCCCTCCTGTCTGTTTCCAGTACATTCCTAGCATTTACCAACCGATACGTAATAATTGATAGACCAGATATTTAAGGGTAAGAATCATGTTTATTTTACATTTACCTCCAGGGCTAGTGTGCTTCCACAAGGCACTAAAATATTTTTTGAATGAATGAGTGATTAAGGTTATTTCAGAACTCGCCTAGTTTAAGTTGCCTCCACATATTTTGATCAAATTTTGTAACATATTTTAAAGAATTAAATTAGATGTAAGGTTAAAAATCCTCTAAAATTTTGTTAGTAAACTTATTCTTCTGCTTTGCTCTTCATTTCATTTTTAACAGTCTGTTTCATAAAGAAAATGTAAATATAAGTGCAAATGTAAAAACAGTGCTAAAACACTGATGAACTCTAATAAGTTGGGTGGGAATAGAGATGGGTCAAGGCCAGTGGACAGCAAATACATATCACACAAGAAATTTTTTGAAATTGGGATATAGTTGAACTTTTCCTCAAAAATATCTGTCATGGTGTTTTTAGGAGGAAATGATATTTTATTACAGGAGAAGACTAGAGTGCATGGCAATAAATCTAGATTTCTTTCCAGATTTTAGATTAGTTATCTGAAAACCTTGTGATTTCTCACATGCAGAGAAGTGCAGGGGTGTATTAAGCAAACAATAAATAAAATCACGGAAACAAATAAATAAAACATATGTTCTGTTTGCCTATTTCACAAAATAGAATAAATTTATAAAAGTTTAGCTTTGTCAGGCTTCCCTGGTGGCGTAGTGGTTGAGAGTCCACCTGCCGATGCAGGGGACACGGGTTCGTGCCCCGGTCTGGGAAGATCCCACATGCCGTGGAGCGTCTAGGCCCGTGAGCCATGGCCACTGAGCCTGCGCGTCCGGAGCCTGTGCTCCGGGACGAGAGAGGCCACAGCAGGGAGAGGCCCGCGTACCGCAAAAAAAAAAAAAAAAAAAAGTTTAGCTTTGTCATTATAGAACAGAATAGCAAGAAAATGATCTTTGACTTTAACCCTATTGAAAGATGCACAAATTGTCATCTCGAGGCCTGAATTTACATTCGGGTTATGATTTGTTTGCTGGCACAATGTTTAAAACCCAGTTTGTAAAGAAGGCATTCTGACTGTGCATGTAGCCTCCAATTCAACCACAGATTACATCACCTCCTGTTAGGTTACATCTAGACTTTTCCACTCATTTTTAAAAATTGAAGTATAGTTGATTTACAATATTATATTTGTGTCCAGTGTACAGCATAGTGATTCAAAAATTTTATAGACTATACTTCATTTAAAGTTACTATAAGATATTGGCCACATTCCCTGTGCTGTATAACATATCCTTGCAGCTTATTCATTTTGTACATTGTAGTTTGTGCCTCTTACTCCCCTGCCCCTATCTTGCTCCTCTCCCCTTCCCTCTCCTCACTTGTAACCACTAGTTTGTTCTCTACATCTGAGTCGGTTTCTGTTTTGTTATATTTGTTTGTTTTATTTTTTAGATTCCACATATAAGTGATAATGTACAGTATTTGTCCTTGAAATGTCCTGTCTGACATTTCACTAAGCATAATACCCTATAGGTCCATCCATGTTGTTGCAAATTTCATTCTTTTTTGTGGCTGAGTAATTTCATTATATATATACCACATCTTCTTCTTCCATTCATCTGTTGATGGATGACATTTAGGTTGCTTCTATTTCCTGGCTATTGTAAATAATGCTGCTGTGAGCATTGAGGTGCATATATCTTTTCAAATTAGTGTTTTTGTTTTTTTTGGGTATATACCCAGGAGTGGAATTGCTGGATCATATGGTAGTCCTGTTTTAGTTTTTTGAGGAACCTCCATACTGTTTTCCATAGTGGTTGCACAAATTTACAATCCCATCAACCTTTTCTCTACATGGTCACCAGTATTTGTTATTTGTAGACTTTTTGATGATAGCCATTCTGACAGGTGTGAAATGATATCTCATTGGGGTTTTGATTTGTATTTCTCTGATGATTAGTGATGTTGAACATATTTCCATGTACCTTTTGGTCATCTGTATATCTTCTTTGGAAAAATGTCTATTCAGGTCTTCTGCCCACTTTTAAATTGGATTGTTTGTTTTTTGATATTAAGTTGTGTGGGCTGTTTATATATATTGGATATTAACCCCTTAGTGATCATATTATTTGTAAATATCTTCTCCCGTTCACTAGGACTTTTTTTGTTTTGTCAATGATTTCCTTTGCTGTGCAAAAGATTTTAAGTTTAATTAGGTCTCCTTCATTTAATTATGCTTTTGTTTCCTTTGCCTTAGGAGACAGACCCACCAAAATATTGCTTTTTACATTACAAAATATGTAAAAGAGTGTTCTGCCTATGTTTTCTTCTGTGGGTTTTATGGTTTCTGGTCTTACATTTAGGTCTTTAATCCATTTGGGGCTTATTTTTGTATATGGTGAGAGAAAATGTTCTTAATTTCATTCTTTTACATGTAGCTGCCCAGTTTTCCCAGCAGCACTTATGGAAGAGACTGTCTTTTCTCCATTGTAAATTCTTGCCTCCTTTGTCATAGATTAATTGGCCATAGGTGTGTGGGTTTATTTCTGGGCTTTCTATTTGTTCCATTGATCTTTGTTTTTGTGCCGGTCTCATACTGTTTTGATTACTATAACTTTATAGTATAGTTTGAAGTCTGGAAGGGTTATACCTCCAGCTTTGTTCTTTTTTCTCAAGATTTCTCTGGCTATTTGGGGTCTTTTGTGGTTCCATATAAATTTGAGAATTATTTGTTGTAGTTTTGTGGAAAATGTCATGAGTATTTTGATTAGGCTTGCATTGAGTTTGTAGATTGCTTTGGGTAGTATGGATATTTAAAAATATTAATTTTTTCAATCCATGAACATGAGATATCTTTCTATTTATTTGTATTGTCTTTAGTTTTCTTTATCAATGTCTTATAGTTTTCAGAGTATAGGTCTTTCACTTTCTTAATTAAATTTATTCCTAGATGTTTTATTCTTTTTGATGCAGTTGTAAATAGGCTTGTATTCTTGAATTGTCTTTCTGATAGTTCATTATTAGTGTGTAGAAAAGCAAGAGATTTCTGTATATGGAGCTTGTATCCTACAACTTTACTGAATTCATTTATTCTAATAGTTTTTTTGGTGGAGACTTCAGGATTTTTCTATATATAGTATCATGTCATCTGCAAATAGTGATTGTTTTACATCTTTTTGGATGCCTTTTATTTCTTTTTCTTGTCTGATTGCTGTGGCTAGGACTCCCAGTAGTATGTTGAATAAAAGTGACAGTAATGGGCATCCTTCTCTTGTTTCTGATTTTAGAGGAAAAGCTTTCAGCTTTTCAG
Organism: Stenella coeruleoalba; assembly: GCF_951394435.1. NCBI lineage: Eukaryota > Metazoa > Chordata > Mammalia > Artiodactyla > Delphinidae > Stenella > Stenella coeruleoalba. Next base: position 80,780,021 of record NC_137151.1, on the reverse strand, counting down.
CATTGAGTATTCCACTTATTTATATTACACGCTTGGTCTTATAAACATTTGGACTAGAGCCTGAAACTTGACTAAAATCTAGCTCTTTGCTTTGAAAACAAAATCCTTAATTGGTGTGAGGTAGACTGAACTCGAGAATGGTGGTAAGAGTTTGTGTTTGATCGGTTGTTTTTTTAAAGAGGGCCAGAATTTGGGTCTGGCTTTTCCATACCAAAATTAATGATCTTGCTACATTCTTTAACTTCTCTAAGACTTAATTTAAAAAAATCTTTAACGTGAAGCTATAATTCTTTACAGATAATTGTGAGAAGATAATTACAGAAATACTATATTGTAAACTATAAATTATTTTAAAATTGGCAGTTGTTTCAAGTTCTAACATAATTCCTGGAACCAGGTGCTTAATAACTGTTGAATTAAATTTCATATAAATGAAAATCTATTTTCACTTCCTGGTATACATTCTCTGACCAAAATTGAATTATATTTAAAAAGCAACTTAGTCTTCATTATATGGGTTACTGTGTTAGTTTGCTAGAGCTGTCATAACAAAATACTACAGATTGGATGTCTTAAGGAGAAGTGAATTTCTCACAGTTCTGAAATTGGAAATCCAAGATCAAGTTGTTGGTAGGTTTAGTTTCTCCTGAAGTCTTCCTCGCTCCTTGGCTTACATACGGCTGCCTTCTTGCTGTGTCCTCACATTGCCTTTTCTCTATGTACACTTCCTCTTCTTATAAGGACACCAGTCCTATTGGATTAGTGCCATACCCTTATGACCTCACTCAATCTTTTAATAACCTCTTTAAAAGACCTATCTCTAAAGTCACATTGGGGTTTAGGTTTTCAACATATGAATTCTGGGGAGACATGATTCAATCCACAGTAGTTACTATAGTTTAATAAATGCCTAAGAGGTAATAAAGAGTCAAACATGCACCCCAATGTTCATTGCAGCACTGTTTACAATATCCAGGTCATGGAAGCAACCTAAATGTCCATTGACAGACAAATGGATAAAGAAGATGTGGTACATATATACAATGGAATATTACTCAGCCATAAATAGGAATGAAATTGGGTCATTTGTAGAGACGTGGATGGATCTGGAGACTGTCATACAGAGTGAAGTAAGTCAGAAAAAGAAAAACAAATAACATATATTAACGCATATATGTGGAACCTAGAAAAATGGTACAGATGAACCGGTTTGCAGGGCAGAAAATGAGACACAGATGTAGAGAACAAACGTATGGACACTAAGTGGGGAAAGTGGCAGGGGGGTGGTGGTGGCGGTGTGATGAATTGGGTGATTGGGATTGGCATGTATACACTGATGTGTATAAAATTGATGACTAATGAGAACCTGCCGTATAAAAAAATAAATAAAATTCAAAAATTAAAATAAATAGTCAAAAGAAAATGTGAACTCTGCCAAATTCATGAGTTGAAAGAGAGAGTTTAATGTGTAAACATCCAAATATGCCACTATTTTTTTTTCTCCAGGATTTTCTAGCAGTGTTATGAAACTAAATCAAATTTTCCCTCCCAAATAATAAATTTCTGAGGGAGAGACATGGCATAATTCATCATCTTCAACATGAGAAAAGTGCAGCCCTGATCAAGCTCTAATTCCATACCTAAAGCTAATTTAGTCACACCATTTGCCAAACTCTCCATGCCCTCTCAGAATTCTTTGCTACTGTCTGTCTCTGCTGGAATGCTTATCTTTCCGTTCCTGGGTAGCCAGCTCCACTTCGATTTGCTTAAATTAACCTAATCTGCTTCTCTGTGGTCCTCACTATCTTGTTCATAACTCTATAAATGTGTGCATCACACTGTTTAGTAATTTTTTTGTTTGTCTGTCTCTTCGCCTTGAGGCTAGGATTGTGTTCCAATTTACTGTTTTCTACCAGTCTGGTATAGTATACCTCATTCACGAAGATGCTCAATGAATGTTGTCAAATAAATGGATTACCTGTTATGAGTTGGAAATAGCTTTTTGGAACACCAAATAGCTTGTTTTTTTCAGGAAAGTCACAATTTTATAGTACGTGGTGCAGGAAGGGAACTCTCATGGGTCAGAGACAAGGACTTTATTACTCGTACCAGAACAAGCAGCATAAATTGCATGTTTGTATCTGTCCTCTTTGCCTCCTGAGTCCTGCTGGGGAAGCAGAGGGGCTCCAGTGGGTGCTACACAGGCTGTGAGCTTACATTTCAGCTGAGGAACCACAGCTTAGACCACTTCAGTCTTTTACAAGGGACTGCAACCCAGCCTGCCCAAACTCCCCAGGGGGAGACATTATCTTTAGTATACTGGACAGTAAATAAACGTGTTCTTTGCCCTGGAGGGAGACAGTTTATAAATATCCTTGAAAAAATAGTCATGAATGTACATAACTGTGAGAAACCCGTGGAGAATTGTCTGTCAACAGAGCACAGCCAAGCAAAGATGTGGGTTGAAAGCTTTCCAGACAAGAGGTACAGAGAGACACACAAGCCTGGCATGTTTGAGGGAGGAAAAGAAGGTCAGTGTGGATAGAGTGTAGTGAGATGGGAACAATGTGTAAAAGAGGAGATCTGAAGGGTACACAGGGGCCAGGACTTGAAGGGCTCTCTAGCCATGGCTTTGTATTAAAAACCAATCCGTGAATCTCTGGTTAGAAAAGTTTAGCTAATTATCTGTAAGAAGAGTTGTTTCCAAAAAATAAATGCACACATATGTATGTGGTGGGTTTGAAATTATTTATACTTCTTCAGATTTTATTATGTATTCATATTGTGTGATTAAATTTTTCTCAAGCAAATCTATTTCTATATGAATTTAATTTATGTGTATATAGAACTCTATGCGTATATGTATATATATATTTTATAAATGAGAAAATCGAAGATATTGGCTACATTTAAATATGTTCAAATCACGATGTTCCCGTACATAATTATCTTACCCATGAGAGAAAGGAATATTTCATGATTTTGAAGCCCATGATTTTGTACCCCAAAGATTGTTTTTTTTACATTCAAATGTATAATCCTGATAAATCCTGATATATCAAAGACACTGGCCGTGGCTCTATTTTTTTTTATACGCCTAAATTATTTTTCAGATAAAGTTGACTTACTGATATTTCCACATTCTTGAAAAGACCATCTGCCATCAGTTCTTTCCAAACTCTTTGTGCTTTTGAAAACTGAACATAACTTTATGGATGCCTGGCTTTTTGGAGTTGTAAAGAAACTGGGAGATGATTTGCTTTATGCCTTCTTTCAAATAAATGAATATTTTCTAAAGCATTCATTCACTCATTCATTCAACAAAGAGTCACAGAGGCCCTGTCTTGTGTCAAGCAGTGTGTCAGACACCAGGGATGGTACCAAGATTTAAAAACACCACAGGTTTCTATCCTTAGATGAGCAGATTTTATGCAGTCCATCAGAGAGAGACAATAGAATAATCAAGGTGTGAATGAAGACCCAGGGGAAACCAGAGAAGGTGAGTGCCTTATTTTTATTGAAAGGTTATGAAAGACTTCAAAATAAAGCTAACAGTTACTTTATCTCCTCAGAGGCAGCTATTTACACTGATGAAAAGCATCAGTTAAAATTAAGTTTGGTCTAAATATTAAGCTATTATAGACTTCCTTTTAAATTTCACCCTTTGGGCAGAGTTTAGCTCTCTGGAGCATCATCTAAACTCCTTTGGGTGGAGTTTAGCTCCCTGGAGTATTACTCCCCTCCATCCCCAAAATGCCCGTCCCCATGGCAGACCTTCTAATTAATATCTGATCACTCCCTTTATATTTGATTTTTTTGTTCCTTATTTATAAAGCTATGCAGAGTTTTGTTAAACTTTGCTTTCTTCCTTTTTCCCACAACACTAGAATCTTTGCTCACAATAAAAATTTATTGCTGTAGTTTGTTTTACTTTTATATATTTTGGACCATCCTTCTAATAATTACTTGCTTATGTTTCTCCCTCAGACCCACAGTTTATAAATACTTAGAGTACTGTAGTCAGCGCTTAGTGCTATACTTTAAAAGGGTTGTAAACAAAATTAAATGGTCATAAGGTAACAACCAATGTGCAAAGTAATGGGGAATTACTTCTCTTGTGAAATAAGTGAAGAAACTAGAGATATTTAGCCAGGAGTAGCAAAGACAAAGGCAGAATCTAAGAGGCCTCTTTAAATATTGGGACCACTGTTACTAGAAAAAAACTGATTAGATGTGTTCAAGACCCTCCCAGCACCTCTATCAATCTATGTGTCAGGAAGGGAGAGGAGAACTGAAAATACTGATGAGCATTTGTAAAGTTTATAAAGATGCTTAGGCATGTGAATAGGAATTTAGCATTGATCCAAAGGATAGGGCAAATCAGAGAGATTAGGGAAATAATGTAGTCAACTTTTAATATTTATTTAGTATTTGTGTCTGAGTTGTATTTGAGGTAGAGGAGAAGTCATACAAGGTGTGAAAGTGATTTTAGCTTGGCTAGGATGATACACTTTGAGTTGTGCAAGTAGACAACAGAAGTCTCAGCTGGATTACCTATGAAGAAACTCAGGTACTGAGGCTAAGTAAGTGCCAAGGTTAAACAATTAGTATGTAGTTGAGTCAGGTTTGAACCTAGGTGGCTGACTCCAAAACCTAGACTCTTAAAAATTACACTATGCAAAGAAAAGTAACAATATACTGTCAAGTAAAAAAATTCAGTTTTCAAAAACTAAGATCTAACTTTTGTAAATGAGTTACCTGTCTATGCCTGAAAAGTTTGGGTAGGTAAACCCTAAAATGTTAATAGTAATGATGGCTGGGCAGTTTGATTTGGGGCCTTTTAACAAATTTCATCTCTATGCTTTTAAATTTTCACAAGAAACAAGTATTTTCTTTATATCTTTTATGTGCTGAATGAAAATACGTGCCAACCTACAATTATGTACCAAGAAAAAATATCCTTCAAGAATGTGAGCAAAATAAAGACAGAAATATAAAAACAGAGTTTGTTACCAATAGACCTTCAAAAATAAAAATTCTGAAGCTTATATATATATACAGAAGTTAGTGATACTTGATAGAAATTATGAGTTTCCAAACATATATGAACAGCAAGTAAAATGGTAAATCTGTGGATAAATCTGAAGAAACATTAACTCCAAAAAGCAATATAACAATATCTGTAGGTTAAAAGGAGAAAGCGTTAACACTTTTTCTTTTTAAGAGAAAATTTTGAAAACCTAATACAAATTATCTACAAAAAGTGAAAATATTAATAAATGGATTGTAAAAATATTATCCATGGATAGAGAGACATAATATTGGATTGATATCCATTTCACTCCCCCTGAGCCAGAGAATCATTAAAATCCACTCAAAATATTGATTTTTTTTTTGGGGGGGGGGTGATAGTATTTGGTAAGCTGATTGTAAGGTTTAAATAAAAGTGCAAAGGAACTCTCTTGAATTGGAAGAACAATGTGGTAGGATTTGCTGTAGCAGATATCCAGATTCATTATAAAGCTACAGTTGTAATTAAAATGGTATGATATTGGCACAAGAAATAGACAAATACACCCATAGGACAGAATGGAAAGCTTGAAAACAGACATAAATAGAGACTTATTTGGTTATATCTGTAACAGATGAGGGCAGGTAGATTTTTACAATATATGGTTCTGGCAAAATTGGTTATCTATATGAGCAAAAATTGGATCCGTAGTTCACATTGTATAGAAATAAACCAGTTGCAGATGTATTATTAATCTAAATATGAAAAACAAAACTATAAACATTTTAGAAGATAACAGAGGGAATATTGTCATGACCTTTGGGACAGGGAAAGATTTAATTCAGACACAGAATGAAAACTTAAATGAAAACGTGATAATTCCAACTGCGTTAATATTCAGAATTTCTGTTTTAAAACATATGTCATAAAGACAAAGAAAAAGGCATGGCAAGCCAGAGACGTTTGCCATACATATTTAACTAAGAAGTCATATCCACTATGTATAAAGACTTCTAAAATTCAGTAAGAAAAAAGACAGTTTATCTAAATTTAAAAATATATGAAAGAGATACTACAAAGAGATGGAAAATCAAATGGTCAATAAATTTGTGAAAGACACTCAACTTTAGTCAGAATCAGGTGTGTAGTAAAGAGTTAACCTTTCCCTCAAGGAGGCCTGACTTTTGCCCTCTGCTTCTGGGAGTTAATCTTTAAGCTCTAGGAATGTCATTCCTGATTGAAGTGTCTTTGTTTGCCTAGGAGCCTTGTGTTGGATAGTCTAACATTGTCATTTGGGGTGGGAGCTGGCTAAACCAGTGTGATTTAGAGTAAAGACCACAGACTAAGCCAGGTGATCACAGTATGATTAGGGTGGGGCTTTGGGTCATGAAGCCTGACCTCTGAAGTGGTAGAGCTTGAGATGATCTTGTGGGAAGTCTACCATTCCTATGTGATGGAACTCCAGTAAAGCCTCTAGACACCAAGGCTTGGGTGAGCTTCCTTGGATGGCAATAATATTCCACGCCTATTGCCACACATCAGTTAGTAGTGGGCAAGTAACGCTGCCCTGACTCCGTGGAGAGAGTGTTTTTCCCTGCATTCTGTCCTGTGTGCTTCTTCCCTTGGCTGATTTTAATCTGTATCATTTCCCTGAAATAAACCATGATCATGAGTATAACAGCGTTCAGTTAGTTCTGAGTCTTTCTAGAGATTTATCAAACTTGAGGTGGTTTCCAGAACCCTCAGACTTGTCACTGGCGTCAGAAGTGAGGGCCTTCTTGTGTGGACTAATTTCACAGTTGTCTAAAGTCAACATTATTTAAAAGCCACATGAATATTTATTGCACACCCATTGATTGGCAAAAATTTGCAGTACTGACTTTTGTTGAAAATTGGTATTAATTTGGAAAACAGTAAGAATGAAAGTAAAGTTGGGATTGTAATTACAGCTATGGTAGAGGAAGGTGGATGCACAACATCTGGGAGTGGTACACTAGGAATAGGTTTTATGTACCTTTTTTCTTTCAGTTTATTTTGTATTTTAATGTAAAGGCAAGAATTTAAGTAAAATTTTAAAAGACTGGATAGATAATAACACCATAATATCAATACTGATCTGTTGGATTATTTAAAAATCTTCCTTTGTTCTTTTCAGTTTTTTGCCACTGAATTGTATTATTTTTATCATAAAAAGAATAATTGAAGTGTGTTTTAAGGAAAAAGAAGTAAGGTTTTTGTGAGGTAAATGTGGTACAAGGGTTAAAGAAAAATTTTTTAACATGGATAAACAAGGTCCTACTATATAGCATAGGGAACTATATTCAATAGCCTATAATAAACCATAATGGAAAAGAATATGAAAAAGAATGTATATATATGTATAACTGAATCACTTTGCTATACAGCAGAAATTAACACAACATTGTAAATCAACTATACTTCAATAAAATAAATTAAACAAAACAAGGTCAGGTCTCCAGTGTTGGGACCCAGAAATAGTTTTGTGAGCGCTCTCAAAGTTGATCTACTAGTTGGGGACAGGTGAGTAACTGGCACGGATCTCTAAATTCCAGTTTTTAAATTCATAATTGGAGATATTTTCTTCCTTTGTAGCCTATCAGAATGCTTCCTTCCCTGAGTATGGGAATGTGGACAACTGAAGGGGTCATCAGAAAGTAGCTTTGGTATACATTCTGCAGGCTGTGGCAATGCCTGATGATCAAGATTCTCTCTAAATAGAGACCTCCAGATACAGGTTGTCACTGCTTTGCAGAATCCTGGATAAGTCCTGGCAAAATACTTCCTGGATCCATTTTCTAAGACTTTATGTGGGATCCTCTTAGTCACAAATGACTTTGTTTTCTTTTTTTTTTCTATGTAGTTTTCCTTCCACGAATTAAATTAACACCGTCTTTCAAGTCCTATTAGGCGTAATTAGATTTGTAGGCTTTGGTCTTCGAATTTTGTCCTAGGCGACATCCTTTCTTGTTAGGAGGCTCCTAGAGACAGTTAATCTCATCCGTTATGTATTGATTTTAGGAGGTTAACTCTCAAAGGGCCAGGTCCTGTTCTTTTCTCTTTGCTATGTACTCTATCTCTTTCCTTACTCACTATGTGTGATGTGTGATATTTTAAAATTTTTATTTAGCAAGGTAGGATAAAACACTTACTTGTTAAAATACCTTCTCCCTAAGTGGGATTTATTACTGAGTGAGATAAATGGACCTGTTGTTATCATTTCTGCCCCATGTGCTTATAAAGTACATTCTTCTTTTGTGTTAGAAAAAAGGAATGTATTACTTGGTTTCCTTGAAGCTTTTTTTTGCTACCAAAATATTTTCTAGGCTACACTAATATGAAGATTTTTCAGCAATTTACAGAAATGGTGCTTCTGAGCATACATTTTCTTTTTACTATTGAAAGGAAACCATGGGAATGCAGTATCCAATTTTGTTTGACAGGATTCTGGTTAGCAAACCACATGTGGTGTGTTTTTGTTTTGTTCTATAGTTGTTTCCATTGTGTTGGGTAATTCAGCCCAAGGATTTTGAGAATGGAAAATGTCACAAACCAAATATACAAAATTAATGAGTAGTTTACTCCATTGCAAGGGGCAGGCAGTGAACAGTCAGGCAGAACAAAAGCAACAAGAATCCTGGGGCATAAAGCTGTTTCACCTAATGAAGTTCATGTTTCTGTGTGTGATATGAAGTTGTCAGGGCACTGATAGCCATCTTGCTTAATTTTTAAATCTCTGAAAATCATAAATGATTATTCTTGCATTCACTTTACGTGACTTATCAATTAAGTCTAATCACATGTTTAAAGCAACTGAGAAAAACAGTTGCATACACAGCTATTAGTATTTTCAGAGCAATTTTAGAATGAACTTGTTACTAGCACCCAGATTCATTTCTTTTTTATTTATTTATTTATTTTTTTGCGGTACGCGGGCCTCTCACTGTTGTGGCCTCTCCCGTTGCGGAGCACAGGCTCCAGACGCACAGGCTCAGCGGCCATTGCTCACGGGACTAGCCGCTCCGCGGCATATGGGATCCTCCTGGACCAGGGCACGAACCCGTGTCCCCTGCATCGGCAGGCAGACTCTCAACCACTGCGCCACCAGGGAAGCCCCCATTTCTTTTTTTTAAAAGAAATATTTATTTATTTTATTTGGCTGCGCTGGGTCTTAATTGTGGCATATGGGATCTTTTTCTAGTTTCAGCATGCGGGATCTTTAGTTGCAGCATGTGGGATCTTTTTTTGTAGTTGCGACATGTGGGATCTGTTTCCCTGACCAGGGATTGAACCCAGACCCCCTGCATTGGGAGTGCAGAGTCTTAACCACTGGACCACCAGGGAAGTCCCCAGATTCATTTCTAATGAGTCCTGTGTTACTGTGGCAATGTATAAAATGTGGCATCAGGTTTGTTCTCTTACACTTATGAGCCAGTGATGTTATGATTATGTTTGCAAAAAGTGAGTTATGGATGTCTCTTACCTAGCTCATTTTGACCGAAACATACAAGCAAAAGGAGAGAAATAATAACCAGAGACCCTTGAACTCCAAACTCCTGCTTCTTCACTAACTGCAACATTTTATAATTCTCTCCCAGTTACATCACCCTTCCATTACGAAGACAACTATGGTTTTTTTCCAAGATAAAGTCAGCTTACTTCTGAGTTCTCTACTTCAAGTTCAGAAGGGTTTGCACTGAACGGTCTCTTCCTATACTCTTCAGAGCTTTTTGGTTTCTTGTGACTTGAAGCTACAGCTGTTTACCTTGGTACCAAAGATGTCTCCTGAGCCTTTCTTCGTTTCCATAATCAATGGATTACTTCAAAACCCAATTACTAAAATCCTACATGATTATGAAAGGATAAAACGTTTTAAGACAAGAGGAACAGAGGATGTCGTATCTGTTCAAAAGATAAGGGGCTTCCCTGGTGGCGCAGTGGTTGAGAGTCCGCCTGACGATGCAGGGGACACGGGTTCGTGCCCCGGTCCGGGAAGATCCCACATGCAGCGGAGCGGCTGGGCCCATGAGCTATGGCTGCTGAGCCTGCACATCCGGAGCCTGTGCTCCGCAACGGGAGAGGCCACAACAGTGAGAGGCCCATGTACCGCAAAAAAAAAAAAAAAAAAAAAGGAAATTCAGGATGGTATATGGGCCAGATATCTTCATTTCCTTTCCAGATCGTCCCCCCCTCCTCCACCTTGCTGTTTCCTGCGGAGAATGACTGTCACTCAGATTTCCCTGCCTTCTGGCTTCTAGCTGGGTTCGTTCCTGGTGAGTTCCAGCAGGAAATAGGGAAGGATGAAGAGTGAGGTTCAGGCATTCATTCTCCCTGGGGTTTGTCATATCCCTTAAACAAAGATTCCTGATCCTTTCCAGGTCACCTGTTCTGCATGAATTTCTCTTCTTTCAGGTTCCGGTAACTTCTCCCCTCATCTCCTGAGGCTGAGCTCTGCTGCTGCTAGCCCCGGGTCCCTGCTGTCCCCTGCCGTTCCCTGCATCCCATCACACTTTGATGATTTAGCGTCTTTTCAGTAAACTCTTCTTGAGTTAACTCATTTTTAGTATGAAATCTTTTCACCATTGAGAACCTGATTGAAACACCCCAAATGGTAATAATGCCTAAATCTGAAGCACAAAGTAAAAGAAATAATAAGAAGACCAGTCCAAAGTCCAAACTCTTGTTTTCTTAATCTAAAACATTTCCTCCAATTTTAAGTAGACCTGCCCTCAACTAGACAAGTAAAAAAAATGAAATCTAAAAAAGTGAAGGCTAAAAGAAAATCTGTAAATGTGCATGGAGTTGCTCTTTCCCTAGAACTTTCCCTCCCACAGCAGTGTATTCTCCTGTTCAAAACTGGACCCACTGCCTCCCAGCCCCCCACACATGTGCTACCCCAGGACTTTCCCTTTACTGCTTTCCTTCAGTGGACCCACTGCTTCCTGTATTTTATGTCTTTGGTCTTTCACTGGTTTTGTTTTGTTTGGTTTGGCTTGGTTGTGACATGGTGAGATGACTGGTTTTCTGAGACTCTGGAAAGTAGTAGGCAGTGATATTTTTCAGGAACACCTGGGCACTGACTCTGCTTGCCTTGAGAAAAAAATACCTTTCTAGTATTAAGTTTGGTTTAAAATTTAGGAAAGCTTAGTTTTTCTAAAGATTTCCTTGAACAGAAGTACATGGGTGGTGAGGTTAAGATCTGAAATGGAACTGAAATCATGGTATAAAAAGAATAGTGGCTTAGCAGGAATTTTGAGTTTTACCAGCAGCTGTGTGCCCTGTAGGGATACAGGGTCCAGGAAAAAGTCACACAGAGATATGCTGCATCTTCTTTGTGTGGATATTTCTGTTGAATTCTGTTTCCTTTTCCACAGAAATGAAAAACTTACAGGTGGTCTGAGTCTGTAGTTTTATTTCTGTTGATCCCTGACCCAACCTTCAATGCTGCTGTAATATCCATGCTTCCTAAGGAACTTTTAAGAAAAGATGCATGGAAAATTAACTTACTGAGCCTTTGTACATCTGAAAATGCTTTCACGCTTGATGGATGTATTGACTAACATTGCATTTTAAGTTTCCTCTGTATTTTGAAGCTTTTGTCTCCATTATTTTCTTGGTGAGATACTGGTTTCCATTTGATTCTCATTCTGACTCTTTTGTAGAAATTATAAAAATATTTTTTTATTTTTAGTATGATCTCAAATTGTATGGGCTAGTATCAAGATTTGTTCCTTTTGTATAGCCCATTTTAGTCTAAAGGCTTGCTTTTCTTTAGCGTTTGGAAATAATCTTCTACTATTTCTTCAGTCCATCCATTCTCTCTGGTTTTGGAATTCCTGTAAGATGAATATTGAACTCCCTGGATTAATTCTCTATGTAATTTCCCTCATATTTTCTGTCTCTTTGTCTTTTTGATTCATGTTCTGAGAGATTTCCTTGGCTTTTCTTCTAGCCTCTTTCTATCATTTAAAATTTTAGGTACTATCCTCTTACTTTCTTTAGACTTTTTCTTGTTATGACTGCTTCCTCTATTACCATTCCCTGAATGGGAATAGTATCCCACTCTTCATTTACAGAATTAATGTTTCCTTACTCTTCTCTGAGAATATTATTATACTGTATTCTCTCTCTTTCTCTCTCTCCTCTCTCTTTATTCCTCCCTCCCTCCTTCCCTTGGAATTAGGTTTTCATTTTGCATCATCTTTGTCTTGTATGCTCTTGATTCTCCTCATATACTAGTGACTTCTTGCCCATTCATATTTTAAAAAGAAAGAGGGTAGGTTTTTACTGTGTGTGTGTGCGTGCATGTGCGTGTGTGTGTGTACACATATATGCACTCTGCATATAGGCATCACATTAATTTTATTCCCTGAATTGGCATTTTGACCATGAACTCTATGTATGTGAGTTGAGTGGGGCATGAGGACCATCAGGTTTTGCCTTCAGATGTAGGTCACCAAATGCTAGAATGAGAAGAGCTCTACTTTGAGGTGCCAATATTTTCCTTAGAAGCATTAGAGTTCCTCAGATGATTATCTGTATTCCTTGAGAGATGAGCCCTCTGTTCTTTGCCTGATGGTAGATGACTGATGGTGGGAATGCTGAGAGCTGGGAGAGATTTTTTTCTTCAACATCTTTCCTGATGTCCCCAGACTGCTTCCAGCCCCAGTATGGGCTAGATGATTCCTTGGCACTCATATTTCCAGATGCAGTTGTTGCATTCTACTGTCACTTATTTATGTGTCTTTCTCCTGCATTAGCTTATGACCTCCTGAAGGGCAAGGGCCATGCATTATTATTCTATTGATATCACTTACTTTTCTATTCTTGTATTGTTAGAAAGAAAGAAGGTCTTTGGTGGGGCTAATGGCAGACTCGGGGAGGGCTTATGCCAAGGTGTACTTCCCAGAACTTCTGCTTTCAGTGTCCTTGTCCCCACGGTGAGCCACAGCCACCCCATGCCTCTGCAGGAGACCCAGCAACACAAGCAGGTCACCATGGAGTCCCGAGAGGAGTTCCTTGTGCTATAAACCATGTCGTTGACAGGGTCTTGGTGCTCTGGCCGGGTGTCAGGCCTGAGCCTCTGAGGTGGGAGAGCTGAGTTCAGAACATTGGTCCACCAGAGACCTCCCAGCCCCATGTAATATCAAACAGCAAAAGCTCTCCCAGAGCATTCCATCTCAACGCTAAGACGCAGCTCCACTCAATGACCAGCAAGTTACAGTGCTGGACACCCTATGCCAAACAACTAGCAAGAAAGAAACATAACCCCACCCATTAGCAGAGAGGCTGCCTAATATCATAACAAGGTCACAGACACCCCAAAACACACCACCGGATGCGGTCCTGTCCACCAGAAAGACAATATACAGCCTCATCCACCAGAACACAGACACCAGCCCCCTCCACAAGGAAGCCTACACAAGCCACTGAACCAACCTTATCCACTGGGGGCAGACACCAAAAACAATGGGAACTACGAACCTGCAGCCTGCGAAAAGGAGACCCCAAACACAGTAAGTTAAGCAAAATGAGAAGACAGAGGAATACACAGCAGATAAAGGAGCAAGGTAAAAACCCACCAGACCTAACAAATGAAGAGGAAATAGGCAGTCTACCTGAAAAAGCACTCAGAATAATGGTAGTAAAGATGATCCAAAGTCTTAGAAATAGAATGGAGAAAATACAAGAAAGGTTTAACAAGGAGCTAGAAAAACTAAAGAGCAAACAAACAATGATGAACAACACAATAAATGAAATTAAGAATTCTCTAGAAGGCATCAGTAGCAGAATAACTGAAGCAGAAGAACGGATAAGTGACCTAGAAGATAAAATAGTGAAAATAACTACCACAGAGCAGAATAAAGAAAAAAGAATTAAAAGAATTGAGGGCAGTCTCAGATACCTCTGGGACAACATTAAACACACCAACATTCGAATTATAGGGGTCCAAGAAGAAGAAGAGAAAAAGAAAGGGACTGAGAAAACATTTGAAGAGAGATGATAGTTGAAAACCTCCCTAACGTGGGAAAGGAAATAGTCAATCAAGTCCAGGAAGCACAGACAGTCCCGTACAGGATAAATCCAAGGAGAAACATGCCAAGACACATATTACTCAAACTATCAAAAATTAAATGCAAAGAAAAAAAATTAAAAGCAGCAAGGAAAAAGAAACAAATAGCATACAAGGGAATCCCCATAAGGTTAACAGCAGATCTTTTAGCAGAAACTCTGCAAGCCGGAAGGCAGTGGCAGGACATATTTAAAGTGATGAAAGGGAAAAACCTACAACCAAGATTACTCTACCCAGCAAGGATCTCATTCAGATTCGATGGAGAAATTAAAACCTTTATAGACAAGCAACAGCTAAGAGAATTCAGCACCACAAAACCAGCTTTACAACAAATGCTGAAGGAACTTCTCTAAGTGGGAAACACGAGAAGAAAAAGGCCTACAATAACAAACCCAAAACAATTAATAAAATGGTAATAGGAATGTGCATATCGATAACTACCTTAAATGTAAGTGGATTAAATGCTCCCACCAAAAGACATAGACTGGCTGAATGGATACAAATACAAGACCCGTACATATGCTTTCTACATGAGACCCACTTTAGACTGAGGGACACATACAGACTGAAAGTGAGGGGATGGAAAAAGATATTCCATGCAAATGGAAATCAAAAGAAAGCTGGAGTAGCAATTCTCATATCAGACAAAATAGACTTTAAAATAAAGACTATTACCAGAGACAAAGAAGGACACTACATAATGATCAAGGGATCAATCCAAGAAGAAGACATAACAATTGTAAATATCTATGTACACAGCATAGGAGAACCTCAATACATAAGGCAAATACTAACACCATAAAAGTGGAAATTGACAGTAACACAATCATAGTAGGAGATATTAACACCCCTCTTTCACCAATGGACAGATCATCCAAAATGAAAATAAATAAGGAAACATAATCTTTAAATGATACATTAAACAAGATGGACTTAATTGATACTTATAGGACATTCCATCCGAAAACAACAGAATACACTTTCTTCTCAAGTGCTCATGGGACATTCTCCAGGATAGATCATATGTTGGGTCACAAATCAAGCCTTGGTAAATTTAAGAAAATTGTAGTTGTATCAAGTATATTTTCTGACCATAATGCTATGAGACTAGATATCAATTACAGGAAAAAATCTGTAAAAAATACAAACACACAGAAGCTAAACTATATACTACTAAATAACTGAGAGATCACTGAAGAAATCAAAGAGGAAATCAAAAAATATCTAGAAACAAATGACAATGAAAACATGATGACGCAAAACCTATGGAATGCAGCAAAAGCAGTTGTAAGAGGGAAGTTTATAGCAATACAATCCTACCGCAAGAAATAAGAAACATCTCAAATAAAAAACCTAACCTCACACCTCAAGCAATTAGGGAAAGAACAAAAAAAAAAACCCCCAAAGTTAGCAGAAGGAAAGAAATCATAAAGGTAGGATCACAAATAAATGAAAAAGAAATGAAGGAAACAATAGCAAAGATCAATAAAACTAACAACTGGTTCTTTGAGAAGATAAACAAAATTGACAAACCATTAACCACACTTATCCAAAAAAAAAGGGAGAAGACTCAAACCAACAGAATTAGAAATGAAAAAGGAGAACTCACAACTGACACTGCAGAAATAGAAAGAATCATGAGAGACTACTACAAGCAGCTATATTTCAATAAAATGGACGACCTGGAAGAAATGGACAAATTCTTAGGAAAGCACAACCTTCGAAGACTGAACCAGGAAGAAATAGAAAGTATAAACAGACCAATCACAAGTACTGAAATTAAAACTGTGATTAAAAATCTTCCAACAAACTAACACCGAGAACCAGATGGCTTCACAGGCGAATTCTGGCAAATATTTAGAGAAGAGCTAACACCTATCCTTCTCAAACTCTTCCAAAATATAGCAGAGGGAGGAACACTCCCAAACTCATTCTATGAGGCCACCATCACCCTAATACCAAAACCAGACAAAGATGTCACAAAAAAAGAAAGCTACAGGCCAATAGCACTGATGAACATAGGTGCAAAAATCCTCAACAAAATACTAGCAAACAGAATCCAACAGTACATTAAAAGGATCATACACCATGAACAAGTGGAGTTTATCCCAGGAATGCAAGGATTCTTCAATATATGCAAATCAATCAATGTGATACACCATATTAACAAAATGAAGGATAAAAACTATATGGTAATCTCAATAGATGCAGAGAAAGCTTTTGACAAAATTCAACACCCGGTTATGATAAAAACTCTCCAGAAAGTAGGCATAGAGGGAACCTACCTCAACATAATAAAGGCCATATATGACAAACCGACAGCCAACATCATTCTCAATGGTGAAAAACTGAAACCATTTCCTCTCAGATCAGGAACAAGACAAGGTTGCCCACTCTCACCACTCTTATTCAACATAGTTTTGGAAGTTTTAGCCACAACAATCAGAGAAGAAAAAGAAATAAAAGGAATCGAAATTGGAAAAGAATAAGTAAAAGTGTCACTGTTTGCAGATGATATGAAAATATACATACCGAATCCTAAAGATGCTACCAGAAGACTACTAGAGCTAATCAATGAATTTGATAGAGTAGCAGGATACAAAATTAATGCACAGAAATCTCTTGCATTCCTATACACTAATGATGAGAAATCTGAAATAGAAATTAAGGAAACATTCCCAGTTACCATTGCAATGCAAAGAATAAAATACCAGGCTTCCCTGGTGGTGCAGTGGTTGAGGGTCTGCCTGCCGATGCAGGAGACGTGGGTTCGTGCCCCGGTCTGGGAGGATCCCACGTGCCGCGGAGTGGCTGAGCCCGTGAGCTATGGCAGCTGGGCCTGTGCATCCGGAGCCTGTGCTCTGCAACGGGAGAGGCCACAACAGTGAGAGGCCAGCGTACTGAAAAAAAAAAAAAAAAAGAATAAAATACCTAGGAATAAACCTAAGGAGACAAAAGACCCGTATGCCGAAAACTATAAGACACTGATGAAAGAAATTAAAGATGATACAAACAGATGGAGAGATATACCATGTTCTAGGATTGGAAGAATCAACATTGTGAAAATGAGTATACTACCCAAAGCAATCTACAGATTCAGTACAATCCCTATCAAACTACCAATGGCATTTTTCACAAAACTAGAACAAAAATTTCACAATTTGTATGGAAACATAAAAGACCCCAAAAAGCCAAAGCAATCTTGAGAAAGAGATATGGAGTTGGAGGAATCGGGCTCCCTGACTTCAGACTATACTACAAAGCTACAATAATCAAGACAGTATGGTACTGGCAGAAAAACAGCAATATAGATCAATGAAACAGGATAGGAAGCCCAGATATAAACCCACGCACATATGCTCACCTTATCTTTGATAAAGGAGGCAAGAATATACAATGGGGGAAAGACAGCCTCTTCAATAAGTGGTGCTGGGAAAACTGGACAACTACATGTAAAAGAATGAAATTAGAACACTCCGTAACACCATACACAAAAGTGAACTAAAAGTGGATTAAAGACCTAAATGTAAGGCCAGACACTATAAAACTCTTAGAGGAAAACATAGGCAGAACACTCTATGATATAAATCACAGCAAGATCCTTTTTGACCCACCTCCTAGAGAAATGGAAATAAAAACGAAAGTAAACAAATGGGAGCTAATGAAACTTAAAAGGTTTTGCACAGCAAAGGAAACAAGACGAAAAGACAACCCTCAGAATGGGAGAAAATATTTGCAAATGAAGCAGCTGACAAAGGATTAATCTCCAAAATTTACAAGCAGCTCATGCAGCTCAATATCAAAAAAACAACCCAATCCAAAACTGGGCAGAAGACCTACATAGACATTTCTCCAAGAAGATATACAGATTGCCAACAAACACATGAAAGGATGCTCAACATCACTAATCATTAGGGAAATGCAAATCAAAAATACAATGAGATATCACCTCATACTGGTCAGAATGGCCATCATGAAAAAATCTACCAACAATAAATTGTGGAGAAGGTGTGGAGAAAAGGGAACCCTGTTGCACTGTTGGTGGGAATGTAAATTAATATAGCCACTATGGAGAACAGTATAGAGGTTCCTTAAAAAACTAAAAAATGAACTACCATATGACCCAGCAATCCCACTACTGGGCATATACCCTGAGAAAACCATAATTCAAAAAGAGTCATGTACCAGAATGTTCATTGCAGCTCTGTTTATAATAGCCAGGACATGGAAGCAACCTAAGTGTCGATCGACAGATGAATGGATAAAGAAGATGTGGCACGTATATACAATGGAATATTACTCGGCCATAAAAAGAAACAAAAGTGAGTTATTTGTAGTGAGGTGGATCCACTTAGAGACTGTCATCCAGAGTGAAGTATGTCAGAAAGAGAAAAATAAATACCATATGCTAGCACATATATATGGAATCTAAAAAAAAAAAGAAAAATTTATGAAGAACCTAGGGGTAGGACAGGAATAACGACGCAGACGTAGAGAATGGACTGAGGACATGGGGAGTGGGAAGGGTAAGCTGGGACAAAGAGAGAGAGTGGCATGGACATATATACACTACCAAATGTAAAATAGGTAGCTAGTGGGAAGCAGCCGCCTAGCACAGGGAGATCAGCTCTGTGCTTTGTGACCACCTAGAAGGGTGGGATAAGGACTGTGGGAGGGAGACCCAAGCGGCAGTGGATATGAGGATATACGTATACATATAGCTGATTCTCTTTGTTATATAGCAGAAACTAACACACCATTGTAAAGCAGTTATACTCCAATAAAGTTGTTAAAAAAAATTATTCCCAGTGAAAGAAGCCAGACACGAAAGACCACATACTATATGATTCCATTGATATGGAAGTCCAGAATAGGGATAGAAGATAGGTTAGTGGTTGCCTAGGGTTGGGGGCGGAGATGGGAGACACAGGATTGATAGCTGTGGGTGAAGAGTTTCTTTTTTAGGGAGATGAAAATGTCCTAAAATTGACTGTAGGTATGGTTGCACACATCTATGAATATAATGAAAAGGATGAATTGCACACTTTAGATAGATTGTTTATGTGAATTATACCTCAATAAAGCTGTCAAAAAAAAGAAAAGAAATATTATTATTATGTCTAATTCTAAGAAAACTATCCCATAACTAACACTTAAGGGAGACTTATTTTGTTCCAGAGTTTGTTCTATGCATTATACAAATATTATCTTGATAATCCTCACACTTCCTTACTACTTCCTAATTTTCAGAAATGCTAAGGCACAGAGAGATAGTTACTTGCTGATAGTATAACACATAACAAATGATAGAGTCACAATCTGACCCTTTGCGATATGGATCCAAAGGAAGATAAGGAGCTTGCTCTTTTTACTTTCAAAGCAGACATCATTACATACCTTATGATAATGACTGATTCATGTCTTTATATGATTATGAATAGACTGTTTTCCTTTTGCCAAAAAAAGAAAAGTTTTGTGACATTAAAACCACTTTTCATTGTTGTTCAAATAGATATTTTACAATGTCAATTTATATTCAGTGAGACACTCAAATTATGTTCTGTTCCTTTAATGGTTTTCCTTGCACTATGTTTTCAGAATTCGGTATCTTCAGTAAAACAAGTATTCCTTGATTTTGTAGATACTGACTTTCCTCCATGTGATTTGTTTTTGTCAAGTGAGTCAATTTTATATGGCTCATTTAGTGCATTTTACTGTGATCACATTTGGGGGTAGAATTATGTAAAATGAATTTTTCTCCACTTTTTTTTTTTTTTACGAAGGGGGCAAATAAGTATAAATTAGCTTCATAATACAAAGACCTAGACATTAGAGTACAAGGATTCTTTTGGGGAACTGATTTCTGGTCTTGTTGTGGTAGACACGGGGGTGCACTGCCCAGATCCCTTTCAAAATAAGACTTCCTGCTCAGATGTGGGTGAGGAAGCAGCTTCTGGCTGTCACTTTTTCAGGATCAGCCTGTGCTGCCAAGTGCTACCTTATTCTACCTGAGGTCCTGCACTTCCTGGGCAGCCCACATCCCTTGATCAAGGAAGACAGAGGTAGAAAACACCCAGCCATTTCAGCCTTTCACGGGGATCTTAGATGCCAGTACTTTCTCCAGACTGGAGCTGGGTTGGCTGAGGCTTTGTGGCATCTGCATTGTAGTTCAGCTTCTTCTTCTGCCCAGTGCTTCTTTTTCTCCCTTCCTTTTGTAGATATTATCCCCAATAAACTATATTTCACTCCAAACTCCATTTTAGCACCTGTTTTGGGAGAATCCAACCTGTGACACCTATACTCTATAGACTGTAGTTCCTTCCTATTGTAAAATGATGGGGTTACACTTTACTCTTTATTATGTAAACATATTATTGTGGTAATCATTATCAAATTTTCATATATTTTAGGTAAAGAAATCAAGACATAGTTTTGTGTTTGTAAATATGATAAACCACTTGGCTTCTAGCCCCCTCAACATTCTAATCCCCATATGTGAACTCTACCTTTGTTTAGCTCTAGCAGCCCAATTCTGTTCATGGCCAAGGGGACTATAAGGAACATGGTCTTAGTCATTGAACAGCTTAAGAAGTTGCCTTCTTTGTTGTTTTCATAACAAGTAGAGGGTGCTTTCCATGGGCCTGTCAGCCTCCCCTTCCCTAGCTGTTATTGGGATCTTGCAAGAACACCAGCTCTGTTAGTTGGCCTTACCTCTGACCTCAGATACAAATAATTGAAGCTAATGGACTGACTAAGTCAGTTGATTCTTTTTCATGATGTTGACTCATACTGAAATTTGTCTTTTTCTTATTGCTGGGGTTTTTTGGCTTCTAACACTTCTTGAAACTTACACAGATGCGCATGCACACACGTGCGCACACACACAGAAACTTGTTGCCAAATTTTGATGCATAAGGAAAAGCTTATAAAAGTCTGACAGAAAGCCTATATATCTCAAAAGAACTAACAAATTGCAAAGTGCCTGCAAAAGCACCTTCCTCTCCACCCTCAATTCCCTGAGTGCTACTGTGATGGGGATTCTCTTTCTCTGTAATCCATCTATGTCCTTATGCTTGAATGCCTTAGAGGTATCTAGAATTCAAGAGATAGAGTAAAATCTTCCGTGCATTTTTTTACTCTTTTGTACTTTTGTTTCCATCTCTATTTATTTTGTGGTATGTGAGTTTTTTTAAACAAAATTGGAACAAAATACCACCCCTTTTTTTTTTTTTTTGTAACGAAAGCCAAATCTCATGAGTGGTAATTTATTGTTGAGTTCAACATTTTGTTTTATGAAAAGCAGTTTATATAACTGAGAGATTAAGTATTACAGTGTGGTTATAAATAGGTAAAATCATTTTTCTGCTTTTTATTGATATAACAACAATGACAGTCTTTATTAATTTACCAGCTAATGTCTAGACAGTTCTAATAAAAAGATAAATGGGAGCATTAAATATCTCTTCATTGTAATACAGAAGCATTTTAAGGGAGATCCTCAAAATACTAAATGAAATTTAGATCTAAACATCCTTATGGATCATCAGATGTGATCCTTGTATAAAATGAGTGTTCTACCTGCTGAACCAGAATATTTTAAAGCCCAACCGCTTCACTTTCAAGTTTCTTTCTGCTCTACTAATGTTAAAGGTTACCTTTTCTTCCTAACCATGAAAGCTATTACTCCCCAGTGGCAGGGAAAATGCTAACTTGTTAGTTCCAGTACAAGTGTATTCAACAGCACCAGTTTTTTCTTCATAATAGCATATCTACTTTTCTTATGTCATCCCACAGGAAAGTCATCATAGGGAATTTGAGATACCGATAAAAAAAATAGAGGCTTCCCTGGTGGCGCGGTGGTTAAGAATCCGCCTGCCAATGCAGAGGACTCAGGTTCAAGCCCTGATCTGGGAAGATCCCACATGCTGGGGAGCAACTAAGCCCGTGTGCTACAGCTACTGAGCCTGCGCTCTAGAGCCCACGAGCCACAACTACTGAAGCCTGCGGGCCTAGAGCCCATGCTCCGCAACAAGAGAAGCCATAGCAATGAGAAGCCTGCACACTACAACGAAGAGCAGACGTTGCTCCACACAACTAGAGAAAGCCTGCACGCAGCAACGAAGACCCAACACAGCCAAAAATATAAATAAATTAAAAATATATATATGTAATAGTCCATCTAAAATCACAGCAAAGATAGAAACCTGAATGGACCTTGATTACAGAACTAGGTAACTTCCTGTAGATATTGGCTATTGAACTTTTAGTATGAGAAAGTTGGAGTCCTGGGATACTGTAGGTTGGTGTGTATCTCAATGAACAAAATTTAAGACTTCCATAATATAGCAAATGGTTATGACAAAGGCTAAATGTTAGTAAAACAGTTGCTTGTCTTCACTGGCAAGCAGTGAAGACAGTTTTCCTCTGCCTGGAGAAGACAATGGGAGGGAGGCCTGTGAGGGAGAATTTTAACACCTCCTCCAACCTGTGAACCCTGACCACTGGGAGGAAAGGTGGACTAGGGGCTTCTCAGGGCTATAATCAGGGAGAGGGAGTTTAACTGGTTAGATGTGCACTTGGGGAGACTGATTCATTTATATTTGATTACATTCCCCAAAATTCAGGTAATTCCTACCAATGAAAATGCTGATGCCAAGCTGTAGACAAGAGAAAAGATGTTTAAATTTTCCTCACTTATTTCCACCATATAAATATGAATGTAATACTGTTTACACATACATAAAGTTATAAATATAAATATTACTCAATGAGTCATAAAGTCTTAGATTTAGAAAGACAGAGATCTTCTAGTGCAACTTCCTATTCACTATGGAAAATTCTTTTTTTTTTTTTCTTTTTTTTGCGGTACGCGGGCCTCTCACTGTTGTGGCCTCTCCCGTTGCGGAGCACAGGCTCCGGACGCGCAGGCTCAGCGGCCATGGCTCACGGGCCTAGCCTCTCCGCGGCATGTGGGATCTTCCCGGACCGGGACATGAACCCGTGTCCCCTGCATCGGCAGGCGCACTCTCAACCACTGCACCACCAGGGAAGCCCAAATTCTTCTTTCTTTATGACAGATGTTCAATAGATATTTACTGAGCACCAACTTAGTGAAAGAACAAAATATAAATAAGGCACGTTCTCCTCCCTTTTAGAACACAAAGCCTAGTTGAGCTTGAAAAGATACCGAAGATAGCAACAATTTGGACCTCCAAAATGATGTTTTTTTCCCTTATAAATTATGCTCTTAGATATTGATGTTTAACTCTATTCACCCTGAATTACAGATTTGGTTCTCTTAGAGAACTGATAGCACTTAATGTGAAAATATATCGGGCTACTCTAGCTTTTGGCTTTCAGAAAAAGCCATTCACGGGGCATCACCTCTGCTAAGTAGGACTTTTTGTGCTTTTCAAACGTTAATATACAAGCACATCACCTAGGATTTTAGTAAAATGAAGATTCTAATTTATTTAGTTGGAGTGGGACCTGAAACTCTGCATTTCTAATGAGCCACTTAGATGCCATGCTGCTCTTCAGAGGGCCATTTTGGACAGCCTACTGCTCTTGAGCTTTTCTCTTTACCCAGTTATATTATTATTTTCTGAAGAAAGACAATGGTAGTGATAAAATTCCAATCCCATCAATGATTTCTCTAATCATGGCAAATCAAACCTGATTCTAGTATTCTAGTCAGTTTTATTATTGCTTATAAAGTTAGTTTCCTTTTCCTTTTTAAACGAATAAATTGTGGAATTTTAATTCTTAGTCACTTTTAACAAGGAGGTCTTTAATACATGGTTATCTATTGAGAAAAATGATTTTCAATATGATAAATATTATGAATTAAAATAAATTAATTCTTTTTTCTGCCTTGCACTATTTCATTGGTGTCTAACTGGCCTTTAACATGGTATTAATAATTTTTATATTTATTTATGCTTTTGAAGTTTTACATATATAAGAAAGAACACCTGCTTGTTATGTAGAGAATAAATTCCTCCAGCACTGCTGCTTCCTTCCAAGTGAAGGGAGCTCCTCTTAGATAAACCTTCTGTTTTCTCTCCACACCATCACTCATTCCTCTGGAAGGAGGAAGAACACCTTACTTTATTGATGATTTAGGGTAGATAATTAACCGTAAGCCAAGCCCTTTTTCTTTTCTTCCTCTTTGTTAGCTGGCTTTCAGCAGAGAGCATATTATCTGCTTTGTCCCTTTATGCCATGGGATTTATAAGGCCACGCCCCACTTCCTACCATAGAGATGTGACCAGATGGATATCTGTGTAATTGTAGAGGTCAGTATCAGAGAGCTCACTTAGCCACAGGTATGAATTATGTCTTGCAATATTGGCTGATTGGTAATACAGTTGATATTTTAATTTCCATAAGCTGATTACTTTGTCTGGATTGGTTCAGATTTGGGTGGAAAGAGAGGTACATTTAAAAAAATATATTGTCATACTGTAATATTACTATGTGCCTTTCATTTATGTAAGTCATACCTAAATAAAAACTGAATATGAGACAAAAATAATTGCTATAGAAAATGAAAACACTAGCTTGAAAAGATATATGTACCTCCATGTTCATTGCAGCATTATTTACAATAGCCAAGATATGGAAACAACCTAAGTGCCCACTGATGGATAAATGGATAAGGTAGATATGGTATATATATGCAATGGAATATTATTCAGCCATATAAAAGAATGAAATCTTCCCATTTGTGATAATACGGATGGACCCCGAGTGCATTATGCTTAGTGAGATAAGTCAGACAGAGAAGTACAAATACTGTATGATATCACATGTGGAATCTAAAACCAAAGCCAAAAACAAAACCCAAGCTCATAGATACAGAGAACAGATCAGTGGTTGCCAGAGGTGGAGATTCAGACATGGGCGAAATGGGTAAAGGGAGTCAAAAGGTACAAACTTCCAGTTATAAAATAAATAAGTCGTGGGGATGTAATGTACAGTGTGGTGATTACAGTTAATAATGCTGTTTTGCATATTTGAAAGTTGCTAAGAGAGTACATCTTAAAAGTTTCCATTACAAGCAAAAAAATTCTGCAACTATGTCTGGTGACAGATGTTAACTAGAATTATTGTGGTGATCATTTTGCAATAAAAACAAATATGGAATTATTTTATACACCTGAAACTAATATAATGTTGTATGTCAAATGTACCTCAAGAAAAAAGAATTGCTATAAGACAGTAAGAAAAACAAGAGACAACTTCTGTATAGGGGAAGAATTAATGGAACATTGAATTGGGCCTTAAAAATAGTTTTTAATAGTGTTAAAAGGTGGTAATAAAAAGTCATAATATTTCAAAGGAGATAATTACATGAGCAATCACAGAAATATAAAAAGTTCTAATTTAGAGAATGATAACCTTCTTTAGCTAAAAGATGAGTTATATGCAGGGTTTGTGTGTGTGTGTGTGTGTGTGTGTGTGTGTGTGTGTGTGTATGTGTGTGTGTGTGAAGGGCAAATTCCAGAAAAAGAGTAATTGTACTTATATTTTTAGGTGTCTTGAAAGTCCGCTGAAAATTTTATTTTGAAGAATAATTGAAGATCTGAGTAAGAAAGTGACTTGATCTGATCTGTATTTAAAGGAAATAACTCTAGAAACTTTTGGAAGGCAGAAATAGAGTGGAGGAGATAAATGATCAATTAGAAATAAAAATTAGAACAGGTTAAGAGTAATTGGAATTTGACCCAGGGCCTTGGAAGTGGGAATATAAAGGAAGGAATGTTTTTGAGAGACTTTGAAGAAGTTCAGTCTTTATTGCTTAGCAACTGAATAAATGTGGGAGAAATGGGGGAAAATGATAACCATAAATAAAATTTTATGCCTAGTTATGAGTGGGACTGTAATGAAATTAAATAGAAATATGATTTCAGAAAGACTAATGTTTAATGTAAACTTAAATGTTTAATGGCAAGTTTAATGGAAAAGTTAAGTGTAGTTTTAGATATGATGGGCTTTTAGTGCTCTTGAGACATCTAAGGCATCTACAGAATAAAAACTGAATTTGAGGTTGTAGTCAATTGACACTTCAGACCTTTGGATTTTGAGAATTACTGGTAGTGAAGGGTGAAGCTGTGGAGGTAATGACTTAAAAATAGAGAGTATAGGGGCTTCCCTGGTGGCTCAGTGGTTGAGAGTCCGCCTGCCGATGCAGGGGACACGGGTTCGTGCCCCGGTCTGGGAGGATCCCACATGCCGTGGAGCGGCTGGGCCCGTGAGCCATGGCTGCTGTGCCTGCGCATCCGGAGCCTGTGCTCCGCAACGGGAGAGGCCACAACAGTGAGAGGCCCGCGTACCGCCAAAAAAAAAAAAAAAAAAAAAGTATATTAACAAAATATTAGGAAGAATGGCTGTGGAAACAAGCTTAGGGAATATATTTGAGTAATTGGACTAGGGAGAGATAAACAATTATGGACTATAGAAATGAACTTTGCATACACGTTTGTCTATATAATTAATGAAATTTGAGGTTGGTGTTTATGTTAAGAAACTTCTAAATGTTACTCAAACTTTATGATTTACCAAATACAATGGGAAGATGGAAAAGACCATCTCTTAATACCTCAAACAAAAGTACTGAATTCATTGCTTGATAAGCAATGGAAAGCTGTACTTGGAAGGTTCAGTTTCCCCCCAGAAAGCAACAACTAACCTCATAGGGGATTTTGGGGTTGTGGCTTTAAAAGATTAGCAAACATCAAAAAGTAGGAGGGTTTGACTAAATGATTGATTACATGATTACTGGTGGCTTGCTTTTATAGGTTTGGGGACTGATGTAAAATGGTCTGAAATTGATTCTGGGTCAGCACGTGTCTTTGTGGAGAAGTTCCAGTACACTGTTGGAGAAAAAAGATACAAGTTCGGACTCACTGGAGAGGGTAAGAGGAACAGTTTGATTTTACTGGCATCATTCCTCCCCTAAGGTCTTGGACCTTGATTTCTCCCATGGGGGAAAGTGAGAGTGTGTGAGTGAGCTCCCAGCTTCCCAAACTATGTGGAACACTGACAAAGAGACTCACTTCTCTTTCATCCCATCCAGGGTACTGATTCATGAGCTGTATTACTAGGGAGTGGGACGAGTCTGAGAGAGTGGCAGCTAGGGCTCTCAAAGGGCATTAGAGAAGCACAGATCCTATTAAGTAATGACATCAACAACTCCATCAAGAAGCCAATGAGCCTTTAGGGATGCCTCACCTGCATTTTCCAGTAACTGGCCCACAAGCATCCCAAGCACTCTGTGTGCCTCACATGCATGCATTCCCATCCTCTAGCTGACTTGCTGTGTGCACTCCCAATGGAGGTGCTGAGAGCAAGCTTTGGGAGACAGCTAATGAGCAAACAGAGAATGCTGGCTCAAATCTGCAGGCCAGGGGAGACCACAAACATGAGCTTTAGCACCACCTTTGGGAAAACAAAAAGGTGTGTCGCTGGATTGAGAGGAGGCATACTTGCTTACAAATTTTGCCACAAGAGGGAGCAAAAATTGCGGAGCAGGTGAGCTCACAGAAGGTCTGAGAAAGCATCAGAATACTTAACAGGGATGAGGGAAGTTATTTCTCTCCTGAGGCAGTTAGTAAAGACTGGAGAAGGTGACTGCTACTTAAAATGTGAAGAGAGCAGTGCAAAACTTAAAGGAACATGAAAAATCAAGGAAACATGACACCATCAAAGAATCACAGTAATCTTTCAGTAGTCAATCCTAAAGCTATGGAGATCTGTGATTTACCCAGTAAAGAATTAAAAGTAACTGTTTTAGTGAAACTCAATGAGCTCCAAGAAAACACAGAAAGGTAATCCAACAAAATCAGGAAAACAATACACAACAAAATGAGATGTTTAACAAAAAGATAGAAATCATAAAAAAGAACCAAATAGAAATTCTGGAGTTGAAGAATAAGACAAATGAAATGAAAAATGCAAATGAAAACATCACCAGAATGTTTTCAATAGTAGAAAGAATCTGTGAGTTAGATGAAAGGAACTTTGAAATTATCAAGAAGAACAAAGATAAAAGAATGAGAGTGAAGAAAGGCTATGTGATCTATGGAATACCATCAAAAAAAAAATTGCAAATTGATGGGGTTCCAGAAGGAGAAGAGAGGGAGCAGGGGGCAGAAAGCTTATGTAAAGAAATAATGGCAGGACTTCCCTGGTGGTCGAGTGGTTAAGAATCTGCCTTCAAATGCAGGGGACGTGGGTTCAATCCCTGGTTGGGGAACTAAGATTCCACATGCTATGGGGCAGCTACACCTGCGTGCTCTACAGCCCGCGTGCCACACAGAGAGAGCCCATGTGCTTCAACTACTGAGCTCGTGCACCACAAGTGGAGAGAAGCCTGCATGCCGCAACAAAAGATCCTGCATGCCACAACAAAGATCCCACATGCTGCGACGAAGACCCGACACAGCCAAATAAATTTAAAAAAAAAAAAAAAAAAGAAATAATGGCTGAGAGCTTTCCAAAGCTAGGGAGAGATTTAGATATCCAAGTTCAAGAAACTCATAGGTCACCAAACAAACTCAACTTAAAGAGATCCTTTCCAAGACACGTTACACTAAAACAGTCAAACATCAAAGGCAAAGAGAGAATCTAAAAAAGCAGCAAGAGAATAGGAGCTTATAACATAAAAAGGACCCCCACTAGGCTAATAGTGGATTTCTCATAAGAAACTTTACAGGCCACTAGAGAGTGGGATGATATATGCAAAGTGCTAAAAGAAAAACAAACAAAACAAAACACTGCCAACAAGAATATTCTATACAGAAAAGTTATCCTTCAGAATTGAAGGAAATGATCCAGCAATCCCACTTCTGGGAATATGTCCAAAGGAATTGAAATCAGGATTTTGAAGAGATATCTACACTCCCATGTTTATGGCAGCATTGTTCACAATAGTCGAGATATGGAAACCACCTAAGTGTTTGTCTATAGATGAATGGATAAAAAGATCCTGCCGAGGAAATCCTGCCGTTTGTGACAACATAGGTGAACCTTGAGGACGTTATGAAAAATGAAGTAAGTCAGAGAGGGAAAGACAAATACTGTATCATATCACTTATATATGAAATCTAAAAAGCCAAACTCATAGAAACCAAGAGAAGAATGGTGGTTGCCTGGGGCTAGGAATTGGGGGAAGTGGGGAGATATTGGTCAAAGGGTACAAATTTCCAGCTATAAGATGAATAAGTTCTGAGTATCTAATGTAACAGCATGATAATTATATTTAACAATACTGTATTATATACCTGAAAGTTGCTGAGAGTGTAAATCTTTAACGTTCTCACCACTAAAGAACTAGTAATTATGTGAGGTGATGGAGGTGTTAGGTAACACGACTGTGGTCATCATTTTGCAATAAAAGTATATCAGATCAACGTGTTGTACCCCTTAAGCTTACACAATGTTGTATGTCAATTATTTATCAATAAAGCTGGAGGTAAAAAGTACATATGGGAGTTGAGGAGGCAGTTTTGGAAAGATAATGGTTTTTGGAGAGAGGAAGGTTAAAAAAAAGTGAAATGGATACTGTATTTCAAGGAAAAATAAATCTGGGGGACATTTTAAAGTTTGTGGAAGGCAAAAGAAAACAACAGAAATTGGAAGGACAGACACATACACTCCTCAAAAGGCCACCTCATAAAGAAAGTGCAGTTTTATACACTAACAGAAGAGATTTCTCTTGAAATAAGAGTCTTGTGAGCTACTCCAAGCCATCAACTTTGTTTATCAAATGTGGCAACAGGGCAGTCTTCACACAACTCTACATAAAACTACTACAAGAATAAAACTGAAGAGAATAAAAATATTTTACCTAATAAAATTTCCCTTCCCTGCACAAAAAACAACTATGAAGCAAAAGGCTGTTTTAACACAAAATACCAAGCTGAATTAAATATGTTCAAACAAAAATTTGAGGATATAAAAACAAGCAGGATTTAACCTTAGTTTTTACTAAGAAGAAAAATGGACAAAAAGAGGAAAAAATTAAACAAGAGTTTTGTATTCTAAAAAAATAGAAAAGTCATAACAGGAGAAAAATCATAACAGATTTGAAGACTAAATTACAGATGCTCAAGTAAAAATATACACCAGTGAAATTTTAAGAATGACTTTAAAGGGAAAAAACTGAACTGTGATCATGTTGGTACACCCTTATGAACGGAAAGACCAATACCCTGCCATATATAGGCCCACTGGTTCTTTGCTCATGTGGAGGACAGAGCACTCACCATGTGGCATGCTGATTTCCACACTCTTAAAAGACGATGGCTAACTAGAATCCTCTAAAATGCCTTTGCTGCTGCTGCCTTTGCCTCTGTTTCCAAAAATGGTCCTCATTCTCAGGGTTATAGGTAAAACACATCCAAGACATTACTGTGGTGTAGTCAAGGATAAACCCAGCATAAGCCTGTGATTCTAAGCCCAGTAAAGCCATGGGAACACCTTTAACCCGGACAATAATTATTTGAGACTCTCTGGAGTAAGAAACTTGTAAATATTAGCAGTATAGAGAGGACACTCTCTCCCTTAAGTATATCCGTTAACTACCGCAAAAAATTCAAAACACAATAACAACAACAAAATCCCCCAAAACCCTGGGTACAGGAGGCGGAAACTCAACACTCAAACAGAAGCCCACAGTTTGACCCAATTGGAAACCAAAGTTTTCTAAAATAATGCATACAACAAAAAGATAAAAGGGCACTGGTTGGCATTTGTGCCTCTACAACATAGTGTTTTTTTGTTTGTTTTTGTTTTTTTGGCTGCGTTGGGTCTTTGTTGCTGTGCACGGGCTTTCTCTAGTTGCGGCGAGTGGGGCTACTCTTTGTTGAGCTGCACAGGTTTCTCATTGCTGTGGCTTCTCATTGCGGAGCACGGGCTCTAGGTGCACAGGCTTCAGTAGTTGTGGCTCGTGAGCTTAGTTGTTCTGCGGCATGTGGGATCTTCCTGGACCAGGGCTCGAACCCGTGTCCCCTGCTTTGACAGGCAGATTCTTGACCACTGCGCCACCAGGGAAGCCCTACAACATAGGTTTTGAATTAACTTTAACATATGCCGAAATGTACCAATTGACAAAAGTTAATGTCTTAATTATGGGCCTCAAATTACAGTTTTTCCTGGAGATATGACTAAATTTAAGTGAGATGCCAACTAATTAACTAACATTCACAAACACTCTGTCCCCAGACAGTAGAATAAATATGTAAGGAACAAATACTAAGACAGACACAATATTCTGGGCCATAATCCATGTCTCAATAATTGTTAAAATATTCACATCATAAAAAGTATGTTGTGTGAGCCTAGTGGAATTAAATTAGAAGTAAATATAAAGAAAATCTAGAAACTGTCAACATATTTGGAAATTTTTTTTTTCTGACCAAAAAATTTAATTAACCAAAAAATTACAATGGCAGAGAAAATAATAACAATAAAGAGAAATTATAAGAAGTGGGAGTCAGGGTAGAAAAAATGCAAAGGCCTTGCTCTCTAGGAGACCAGTACTGCAGCTGGGCTGGCCTCAGCCCCAGCCCCTTCTGAGTTTTCTTTGGCTGCTGGAGTCTTGTCTTCCCCCATGAGACGAATATTGTGTTTTTCCCGGAATTCATTTAGTTCTTTTCCCTTTGCCAGAAACCGCTGTGTCAGTGTCTCAGTAATCTTCTGTATCTGCTCCTGGTTGTTCTCCAGGGCAGGCAGCACGTCTTTGACAGTTCGCTCTATCAGCACCCTCCAACCATGCGGTAGCACTTGCAGGTTTCATCTACCTCCTTCAGAGTATCAATCACTAGACAGTGCTCATTCAACTCCGTCTCCAACTCAGCTGCTTTGGAGGCCAGGCCCCGCTGTTCCTGCCGAAGGCGATGGAAGCCAGCAATTACTTGCTCTGCTGATGTGAACCCCTTTCCCGGAGTCGCTCCGGCTGCTCTTGCCAGTGCGACCACTGCTCTCTGCCGTCTTCATTGCTTGCTGGGCTTCCAGTCTGCCCATATTTGGAAGTTTAAGTACGTAATTCTGAAAAATCCACCAGCAAAGAAAGAAACAACAGAAATTTTAAAGTATTTTAAGCTGAATGAAACAAAAAAAATTTGTGCAACACAGCTAAAGACTGCTTATATAGGAATTTATACCACTAAATATTTAGATTAAAATATAAATCTCAAGACAATAATATAAACTTGATCTTAAGAAATTAGAGAAAGAAAAATGCATTAGGCCGGAAAGTAATCATAAGACAGGAAACAATAAAGGTCAGAGTGGATATCAATGAAACAGAAAACAAAAACAACAGAAAAGACTGAAGAAACAAAAATCCATTTCTTTGGAAAGATCATTGAATGTATAAACATTTGCTACAACTGATGAAAAGAAAAGCTAAATAAGACAGAATTACCCATACCATAAGAGAGAGGGCATCAATATGGATTCTGCAATTTTTAAAAGAAAAATAAGGGGGAAATTATGAACTATTTTATATAAATAAATTTGAAAATTTGTATGAAATGAACAAAGGTTTTGAAGGATAGAAACTATCAAATCTCACTCAGGAAGAAACAGCCTGAAAAACCCCAAATAAATGAGAGAAAATGAATAAGTAGTTAAAAAGCTTTATGCAAAAGAAACTCTAGGTCTAGGTGCCTTAAGTGGTAAGTTCTACTAAAGACTTAAGGAATTAATAACTCCAATACTATACATACAGACAATAGAAGTGGAGGGGACATGTCCCAGCTCATTTTTTGAGGCCAGCATAAATTCTACAAGACACAAAAATATAGATCATTAGCTGTTATCAACATATACACAAAAATTCTTAATAAAATTTTATCCAATTGAATCCAATGATATATATAAAAGATAAAACATCATGATCAAGTGGATTTTATGCAAAGAATGCAAGGTTGGTTTGATACTAAAAAATCAATCAGTATAATCGTATTAACAGGTTAGAAAAAAATATAGGTTAGATTAAACCAACCTATATTTGTGAATAAAAGTCTAAGTCATTAGGAATAGAATATAACTTCCCCAATATGATGAAGAGCTTTAAGAAAAGCAATAGCTAACACCATATTTAATGGGTAAAAACTGGTTGTTTACCTCTAACATGGAGACAATGGCAAAGATATCCTTTCTCCTCACTTCTTTTTACTCTTTTGCTGGAATTCCTAACTATTGTAGTAAAGTAAGGAAAAGAAATATAAGACATACAGGTTGGAAAGAAAGAGGTAAAACTTTTTTATTTGTGGAATATCTAATTATGTAGAAAATGCAAAGAAAGCTATGAAAAACCTACTAGAACTAATTTATGAGTGTAGTGAGGTTCCAAGATATGTAAATGTATGAAAATCTCTCCAAGATATGTAAATTTATGAAAAGGAATGAGAATGTTCATTGCAGAATTATTCACAATAACCAAGATGTGGCAACAACCCAGTGTCCATGATGGGACAAAAAAATGTGGTATATACATACAATGGAATATTATTCAGTCAGAAAAAAAGGAGATCCTATCACTTGAAACAGTATAGATGGATCTGAAAGACATTATGCTATGTTGAATAAGTCAGTCAAAGATGAACAAATATTGCATGGTACCATTTATGTGAGATATCTAAAATAGTCAAATCATAGAAGCAGAAAATAGAATGGTGGTTGCCACGGGATGGGAGGAGAGGGGGAAATGGGGAGTTGTTGTTCAATAGATATTAATTTATAGTTATACAAGATGAATAAGCTCTAGAAATCTGCTGTGCAACATAGTACTTGTAGTTAACAATCAATATGGTGCACTTAAAAATTTAAGAGAGTAGATCTAATGTTAAGTGCTCTTACCACAAAAAACCAAAAAGCACCCCCTGCACCAAAGGGACACAAGGAAACTTTTGGAGGTGATGGATGTTTATTACCTTGATTGTGGTGATATCACAGTTGTATGCATGCATATTTCTGAAGTCATCAAATTATATACATTAAATATGTGCAGTTTTAAAAATATCAATTATACTTCAATAAACCTGTAAAAAAAAAAAACCTAAAAAATCTATGTGTTTCTATATACTAGCATTGAAAAATTGGAAACTGAAATTAAAATAAATACTATTTGCAAAAGCATCAAATAGAGATAAATATGAAAAACATATGAAACACCGAGAACTACAAAACATTGCTGAGAGGTATTAGAGAAGACCTAAATAGAGGAATATATCATATTAATGTATTGGAAAATTCAGTCTTATAAGATACCAATTCTTCCTAAACATTTCTAAAGTTTTCAGCAATCCTATTTAAGATTCCAGCAGTCTTCACTACAGAAATTGACAAGCAGATTCTAAAACTTACAT
Source organism: Stenella coeruleoalba (assembly GCF_951394435.1). Taxonomy (NCBI): domain Eukaryota; kingdom Metazoa; phylum Chordata; class Mammalia; order Artiodactyla; family Delphinidae; genus Stenella; species Stenella coeruleoalba. The sequence goes on along the minus strand of NC_137151.1, from coordinate 80,745,538 downwards.
AGAAATGCAAATATAATACAGTAGCTAAAATGATTTTGAAAAAGAATACCAAAGTTACTCGTCACGCTATCTGATTTCAACACTTATGAAAAATCTGCACTAGTCATGACAGCTTTGTATTGATATAAAAATGGACATATAGACCACACATATATGACCGATTGTTTTTTGACAAAGGTATCAAGGCAACTGAGTGGAAAAAAAAAAGATAAACTTACAACAAATGATGTTAGATAGCCATAGAAAAACAGATAAAAGCCCAACCCTTACTTCACACTATTAACTCAAAATGAATAATAGATCTAATTGTGATAGATAAACCCTTCAGAAGAAAGAGGAGAAAATTTTAGTGAGCCTGGATTTGACAAATATCTGTACAAAAAGATACACAAAGTACAAAAAGAAAAATTGTCAAATTGGATTTTATCAAAAATATAAAAAATGCTCTTCAATAATCACTGTTACAAAAAAGAAAAGACAAGTTACTGACTGGAAGAAGATATTTGCAAACATTTATCTGACAAAGGACTTCTTTCTAAAATATATTGTACAGCAAACTTACAACTCAATAAAAATAATACATACAACCCAATTAATAATGGAAAAAAGTTTTGAACAGACACTTCAACAAAGAATATGTATGGATATAAATAAGCATATAAAAAGATGCTTAAGATCATTAGTCATTAGAGAAATGCATATTAAACCACAGCGAGACACCACTGTATCCCTAGGAGAATTGCCAAAAATCAAGTTTGGACCATACCAAGTGTTGGTAAGCATGCAGAGCAACTCGAACTCTCATACACTGGCTGAAAGGAATGTAAACTATTATAATGACTTTGGAAAAATTCTTTACAGTTTCTTGAACATTTAAACATACGATTTTTGTATAACCTAATCATCCCCTGCCCATTCTATATCGAAGAGATATAAAATGTATGTCCACACAAAGACTGGTGCACAGTTTTTCGTGATGCTTTATTTTTTAGTAACCCCAAACTGTAAGCAACCCAAACATCTATTAACAGATGAATGGATAAGCAAATTGTAGTATATCCATATAATGAAATACTACTCAATAATTAAGAATATATTGATTCAGGCAACAAGGATGAATGTCAAAATAATTATGCTGTTTACAACAAGCCAGAGGAAAAAAGGGAACATAAATATATGTACATTTATTTAAAATTCTGGGATATACAAATTAATCTATAGTGACAGAAAACAGATGAGTGGTTGCCTGGGGAAGGGAGTGGAGATTGTTTAAACTTTTGGGACAATTGATATGTTCATTACCTTGATTTGCAGTGATGGTTTCATAGGTATAATGATAAATCAAAATTTTTCAAATTGAATATCTAGTTTATATTATACTTCCATTATATCTTAATACAGCTGTAAAATATGAATGATTCCCCATGAGGAATTTATTATTATAAGATTTCTTCATTTTTTTTATATTGAACTTTTAAAAATTTAAGCTTAACTTTGATTCTAATCAAGTAAAACGTATAAAGAATTCCACAAAATTCACATTATATTTATTCAATATTTAATTTGTTGTTTCATTCATCCATAAGCTATGTGTAATATTTAATTTGTTTCATTCATCCATAAACTATGTGTAAACTATGTGTAATTTAATGATTATTTCCATACTGTCACATGACATAGGAATTAGAATATTTTCAATAAATTTAGATTATTTGATGAATAAAGCTTCTAGTTTATCAAAAAATATTCTCTTAAAATAAATGAGCAACTAGATTATTGCTTTTTCCTAAAGAGGAATTTGGAAGGAGCTCTGCCACCTTCTGTATTTATTTTCTCCCAAGAGATAGCATCTAGTTTTAATTCATCAGAAGGAGGTTCCTCACAATTAGGGCATCTCAAAGCTCTGGGGACAGAAAGAAGAATTTTCTAAAGGAAACTAATTCTGATATTTGAAGGCATTTTAATTCAGTTTTATTTTCTTATAGATACATTTATTTTGTACATAGCCTGCATCTTCTTCAGTGTTACTGTATCTTTGCTCATGAACAAAACTGTTTGCCCCTCTTTTAAGGGATTTTAGAGCAAATTACATTTATATCTCTTTTATGAGCTGCCTGTTTCCTCTCCCCCCCTTCCTACCTTCCTTCCTTCCTTCCTGTCTTCCCCCCTTCCTTCCTGTCTTCCTCCCTCCCTCCTCTTCCTTCCCATTCCCTCCCTTCCCTTCTCTTCCCTTCCCTTCTATTTCTTTGCTTCCTTTTCCTTAATTTATTTCTTGTCTTCAGTGTATGAGAAAGAGGAAGCTAGACAAAGACTGCAATGTTGCATGTTTTGTTATTATAAAAAGAAAATACTCAGCTGCACTACAATGTTGCCAGTATACCACACTATTACAAATGCTGCAGCTACACAATGTTGATATCCTTTTCCTGATGAGCAGAAAGCTCGTTTTGCTTTGAAGCAACTTTAAGGCATAAAAACTCACAAACAAAATAAAAATTACTAGACTAGCACAGGGCACAGTTCTACATAGAGAGTGATAATACTGAAAACCCAAGTCACAGTGTGATAGTAATAATGCTTCATTATACATTTCTGGAAATTTCTTAATCCATTTCCTGGGAAGAAGTTGAAATACTGGACTCTTCAGTTAAAAACTAGATAATTGCCAATCTTATCATCACCTCTGAATGGGCCACATCTGCAGAGGATTTTGATTGTTAGGATCTGGACTTTAAAGGAGGTCTGATGTCATTAACTGACTTTTCTCAACTCACTAACTAAATAAATTCTGCTCACATACTGTTCACAGTTCCTATTTTGCTGTGCAAATGGAATGGTCATCTGCTTTAAACTTTAAAAAACATCGGAAAGAATATTGGTCCTACATGGCTCTCTGAATTTGGTCAGGGTCCATCTGGCATAATTTGCAAATGGACAGGTTTCCACATATTGGCTATAATACTTTTGAAACCAACCTGTAGATGATTTTACAGTCTGCAGATGGGAAATCCAATTATTGCCACCTGTTCTTATCTACAGCATAGCTATTTCTTAATGAAATATTTCTCTGAATACTTGAGACTTTCTTTTTTTTGCTTTTATTTAATAGTTGTTTGCTTTACTGTACCATTGTTTTTATTCCAAAAGAAATATTTCATTAATAACATACCAATGAGTATTCTTTCATTTATGTATAAAAATAATTGCAGCAGCATGTCCTTAGCTTATTTAAAACTTAACATGAGAAACAATCTCATGTAATTATGGAATTCTCTTTGTTAATATGAACTCCATTTTTTAAGATTTGCTAGAGCTCCTGATAAGTTATTCGGGGTTGCAATTAAGTGGATATTGTGATGACATCTGGATAGTGAAAGTACAGTTTATAGCAAAATTGTCAATAAGGCTGGTGTCAATAATTCATTTAATGTTTTTTCCTATGTACCTCAGAACATGTTTCAAACTATTTTTTAAAATGTAGAACACCATATTTAAAATTAGTATTCAAAAGTTCAGTGCATAAAATAAATGAATGAAATAGCTTTTTTGCCCAGGGTCTTCCCCACTCACACTACCCATTCCATGTCTTACCTCCATGGCCACCTGGAGTTAGCCCCGTGATATTTCTAATGTTCAGTGGAATCTTAGTTCAGTGGAATCTTAGTTTCAAGTTATGGCACAAGATCAGGGTGAGAAATGGAGATTAGTCCACCATGTTGTGTAGTGGCAATTAAGTGTAGTATTTTAGAGTTTGATATCCTCAAGTTGCCTTTTCAGTATTTTCCTTGAGTATCAAGGATGTTTTGAGAAATATAGAGCCCTGGCAAAATGCCTTAGGGATTAGGTTATATCCCTAATACAGGAGCCTAGGATGGTGGGAGAGACATCACAGACCCTCTGTCAATAAGAAACAGCAGCATTTGTTGGGAAAGCAGACAGCAAGGTTGAAGTCATAGGAAACCCCTTCCTCAAGCCACTCAATCTAAGGTAATTTATAGCGAGTTAAAACATTTAAACAGAGGCTACTCAAATTTTTGCTCATCTGGCATATGAGGAATCAAACTGCTTTCACCTTAATCTGGTGAGGTAAAAAAGATATGCTCACACATGCAGTAAACTTTATGAAGCAGTTCATGATCAGTTGTGCCAGCAAACTTTCTAAGTGACTTGTAGCAGCAAATAAACTGAGGCTTGCTTTAGGATTCCAAATGGTTGAGGAAAAGTTTTTCTTTCTGTTAATTCATAGTAATAGAAAAGTACTTCAGTTTGTAAGGCCACAGATTCAGAGTCTTTGCACATTCATTAAATCATTTTCCATTAAAGTAATGAAATAATCCAGTAACAAAAACCTGTAGATGAGGGTGTAAACAACTTAATATGACTTTTCCACTGTTCATCTCATGTATTCATTTTCTTGAATTCCCATTTCTGTTTGTTGCCAGGATCAGATCTTTATTCCACGTTTTGCTTTCAGATTGTGATTTAGGTGAACAAACAAAGTTTAGGGGGAAAAAAGCAGTTGCCATTTTGATGTAATTTGAATATTTAAAAGTTCTCGGTAAGTTACTTTGGAGCTCTTTTAAGTACATGAGGATTCCTTTCCTCCTAATCAACAGAATGCCTGCTCCTTTCTTTTTCTGCTTGCTGGAAGGAGTAAACTCTGAGAGCACCAAGAGTGCTTTCTATTCCTCGTGACACACTCCCTCATATCATTCCTGCCTTGGTTGCTGTGCTAACTGTTCCAGACAGATGAGGGAGCCAAGGCAGGCTTAGGAGGATCTTGATGTTTGCCTAGGTACTCTTCAAGCAGAGCTTCTGATTATTTGGCGCCCAGCACACACCTTACAACAGTTACATTACTGCATTGTGAGTATTCAGGCAGCAGAAGACTCTGCCTTTTGGGGGACTGTGATAAACACTGGAGTAAGTCACCTGCAGTTCTAGTCAATTAAGTTTCCTGAAATCTCTCTGTATTGTGTTTTCTGTCGTGAATCATATATTACACTGTCACAAAGTTATGTAGTGCAGTTTCGAATCTCTGAATAACCACTGAACAAAACTGCAGGGTTCCTTGTTAGGAATCACGAAAATGATTTCTTGTTCAGGGATATCACTCCTTGTGAGGTAAAACTTGTTGTTAAATAATATTAAAAGTATGAAGTGATTAATGATGGGGAAGATTTGCTATTTGATATTTTCATGCAGGATTTCTTTTTGTTTGTTTATTTTTAAGGATTATAGGTTTAATATTATTCTAGATTTGAATATTTTAATGTAAAAATGTATGATTATATGATGACTATGAAACTTAAGAAAGGTATGTCATCAAAACGTTAGATCACAGCAGTATGAAAAATAATGAACTACCATCTCTATAACAATCTAAACAAAATGCAAAATGTGTTCTTACTAAGAATATATTGGCATATATTACCACAGAAAGATATATCATAATAGAAAATGACCACAAAATTTCCCATTTATTCATCTATTCACTCATATATTAGTTCAGTAAATATTTACAATATATAATGGTGGTAATATTAAAAATTGAGACAGTCTTGATAGGGTCATACCAGTGAATTTTTTTTTTTTTTTTTTTTTTGCTTAAACAACAGAAATTTATTTTCTCACATTTCTGGAAGCTGGAAGTCCAAAACGAAGGTGTTGGCAGGTTTGGTTTCTCTGTAAACCTCTCTCTTTGGCTCGCAGATGATTGCCTTCTTACTGTGTCCTCATAAGACTCTTTCTCTGTTTATACATTCCCGATGTATCTCTTCTTATAAGGACATCAGTCATATGGATTAGGGCCTCACCCTAATGGCCTCATTTTAGCTTAATCACCTCTTTAAAGACCTATTTCTAAATATGGTTACATTCTGACATACTAGGGGTTGGGACTTCAACAAATAAATGTGATGGGGATGGGAGGGGTGTAATTCAGCCCATAGCACCATGTATTTATTTTGTATTACATAATTGTGGAGAAAAAATTAGGGACTTATGGGGACAGAAAGATTTTAATTTTTTTTTTTTTTTTTGGTACGTGGGCCTCTCACTGTTGCGGCCTCTCCCGTTGTGGAGCACAGGCACCGGACGCGCAGGCTCAGCGGCCATGGCTCACGGGCCCAGCCGCTCCGCGGCATGTGGGATATTCCCAGACTGGGGCACGAACCCGTGTCCCTTGCATCGGCAGGCGGACTCTCAACCCTGCGCCACCAGGGAAGCCCTAGATTTTAATTTTTATTAAAATCATCTTTCATTGTTTATAATCCTTCTAAAATTGACACGTTTATTTAACAAGAGGGCAAAAATATATCTATTTAAATTATGTTTGGAAGATTGACAAACATACCTTTTGATCTGGCTACTGTGCACACTATTTGTGTATAAAGGGAAGGAGAGGTCTCTAATATTTAATGAATACTTTGTGAGTAATACAATGAGAGTTCAATGTTAACCAATACTACTCTCTGCCAGGCTCATAGCAGTGAATTTTGAAGGAGGGAAATACAATGAATTATATGGCAGTCAACTGTAATTCTTCTTAACTAAAGAAAAATTGTTCTTCCATGAGCATAGGAAAGCAGCTGATTTACTTACCTCACTATATTCTTATGTTGTGAGCTATATTTTTATATAAATTTAAATTGCTCACATTTGTGAATTCAAACTCTATTAATGATTCTGAAATTAGACAGTATAATAGAAGAAAAAAATAGTTCCAGTGATGATAGCAAAACTTTGGCTTTCATCTCAAAGGGATGTAGTAGTGTTACAAATGTTGGGAGTGGATTTAGAAGAATATTAGATCAGTGGGGGAGATTGTCTAGTCTGCTGGTGAGTGCTTGTGAATATAGGTAGGCAGATAACCTATAATTTTGCTAAATTTGAAGCCCTGTCACATCTTTTTTATATTCTGTAAAAACTTGCTTTGATTTCAACTCAAACAAAAAGGTCTTTTACATAGAAATATAAAATTTCAAAATTGGCAAAAGGGCCCTGGAAACTGTCTAGTAAACCTGTTAAAGCAAAAACTGCATTGGATGTTGTTAAACAGGCAAGGATGAGTTTATTCAAGGCTGTTTTAGTAGAGGAGAGAGGGACCAGCATGTAGTCTAAATTCAAATACACTGAAACAAAAGGTGGGAGAATTTTTATGTTTGCTAATTGGCTTTACCCAAAGGAAACGTAAACTTTCATATCTTCATGATAAGAGGTAGTTTCACATCTTGAATTTCAAGTCACCCCTGGAATTAGGATCCTCCCCTTCCACAGAGACTGGGAGATAGAGACACTGTCTTCCTTGATGATTCCTTTTCAAAGAGATGTCTTCCAGGTCCTTGAGAAAGACATTTCTGGGTTGTAAACTGGCAAGAGGGTTTTTGAAGATATACTTCTCAAAGGACTGAGAAATAATTTACAATTGCATGTTTCCTATAATAAGTGCTCTAAGAAGAGGGAAGAGGGGACTCCTGTGGTTAGGTCATCTGGGCACATAAGGGCAGAGGTTGGAGGCAGGTCAAGGAGTTTAGAGTCAGGAGGAAGACTGTCTAAAGTTTAGTCAAGCTGAGGGAAAATTTGAGGCCATCTTGGTCAACCTCCTTAACTTTAAAGGTAAAGATAAGGTAAAGATAATGAGAACCAAAGGGAGAGGGGAATGGCTTTGGGGAATGTCTTGGTCATGTTACAGGGCAATTGGTATAAAAAACCAAGGCTAAGCCCAAAGCTTCCAGTTTAGTACTAATGGGGCTCAGTTGATTTTAAAATTCAGTTCATGAAAAGGAAAAAAGATCAAATTGCTTGTTGGAATTATGAAATCAGAATGGAAACATACCTTGAATATTCTTCTCACTTTAGCAAGGTCACACCTAAACAATTCTAGAGACTTCTAGAGACTAGATTGCTTCTTTAAATACCATCCAAGAAATGAGATTTCAGTTTCATTTACAATCTTCTTCTCAATTCCAATCACTATTTTCCAGTAAATTTAATCTTAATTGTTTCATGCTGGAGATGAAACCCTTTCCTTTTTACTCCTAACAAAATAGAAAATAGTTACTCAAAAATCTATAGTTAGAAATTTTAGGTTTGAAATAAACCATTTTATCCCCAAGGTAACTGAATAGGTAGAATAGGTGACTTTTCTAAATTTGCACAGTGAATTATGGACAGAGATTGTTGCATGCAAGTACACTACTCTATTAACATAATTTTAAAATTCTCTCTGAGCCTTTCTCATGAATGAATTGAGTCAGGTAATATTAAGCAGATGAGAAGCAAGTTAAAAAGTGAACAACTCTGAGCTTATCCTATCCTAGGTACTTCTGATGGTCAACTACAGGAACTAAAAGAAACAAAACCCATTATTATATACAACAAAACCATCTAGCATATATAACATATCACCTCCCTTAGCTAATGTAACCCTTTAATGAGCAGAGAAGCTTATCTGAGGCTGCCGCGGAGTTACTATAGTAGTTATTTAAATAGCGCGTGACCCCTTTTCATCTTTCGGTTGTAGCTGTAAAGAACTATGTATATATGTTAGATATTTCTTGAGAACTTGCTTCTAATAATTTCATGGTTTTAAATCATACTTAATGCCTTTGAAAATGATTTACATGGCAATGGCACTGGTCCGTGTGCACTATGGATTCTATATGGTGAAGGTCCTATGACATAATTATGGTAGAAGTAAAAAACAGCTAATTTGAGATTATCTCGTGATTCTTGGACATGATCAGCTTTGTGGTAAAAATGAGCAAACGATATTTACAAACAGCATAAAAATGTTCATATTTAACTTTTTTTGTTATGAATAAAACTGTATGAGTTTGATAAGAGTTTTTTCCTTCCAGTTTTATTGAGATATAATTGACGTACAGCACTGTTATAAGTTTAAGGTGCATAGCATAATGATTTGACTTATATACATCATGAAATAAGTACACAATAAGTTTAGTGAACATTCATCATCTCCTAAAGATACAAAGTAAAAGAAAAAAAGGTTTCTTGTGATGAGAACTCTTAGGATTTTCTCTCTTAACAACTTTCATATGTAACATCCAGCAGTGTTCATTGTATTTGTCATGTTGCATACTACATCCCTAGTACTTATTTACTTGTAACTGGAAGTTTGTACCTTTTACTACCTTCATCCAATTCCCCACTCTCCTAACCCCAATTCTGGTAACCACAAACCTGATCTTTTTTTCTATGAGTTTATCTGTTTGTGTTTGAAGTCTAATTGACCTACAACCCTATTTTTGTTCCTGAATCACAAGTAGTGATTCAGTATTTCTATACACTACAGAATGATCATTGTGATAAGTCTACTTATATCTGTGACTTTTATGTCCTCAGTAAAGTATAAATAAAGTGGTTTAGGTGGGCATTGGCATGCAAATCCACTTAGCAGCTATTACTTCTGTTATTTTTCTCTGGAGGGGCAATTTGAGCAACTGGAAAATTCCTTGGCTAGTTCTCCAAAATTCCTTCTTAAAGCACTTTTGTTCAACCAGTAGGAATTATTATTTCAACCTGGTCATTTGTTTAAACGGTATTAGGTAAACTCTCAAAGGCCATGATAAGATTCTTTACATAACTACCTTGTACCCAAGAAATTAAATGGGGAGCCATTAACATATACATGAGAAAGCCTGGAAATTCGTAAGTTGCTCATAAGTGAAGCCAAAGTATCACTGTTGCAGTAGAGGCTTGCGAGGGTGTTAAAAACATTCTAAGGCATTTTGAGAAATTCTCTGAATTATGTAGAATAGGCTTGCTTATGCTGCAGGAAAAAAAAAAATCAAACCCTGATGCCTTTGTAAAACAGAGATTTGTATCTCACTCCTGTGAAGTCTAATAAAGTTTGGTTGGCCCTTCTCTATCTTGCAGCCAGGCCATCTGGAACACATGACCTCCAAAGTCAACATAGCAGGATAAGAGGAGTTGTAAGATTGTTCAGGAGGTTTTTAATCACCAGGTCTTGAAGTGGCTTACTTTACATCCACCATCACATCCCCTTGGCCAGAACTGTCTCTGGCTCAACCTTCCAGGGGTGAGAAGTGGGGAAATACGGTTTTTCTATGTGCCTAGGAAGAGATTACAGTGTGATAAACTCCTATCATTGAATCTGCTGTAATCTCCCCACAATAATATTCTTCCCTAACTTCACCTCCCAAATTGTGTCACAAATCAGTATTCATTAAACATTCAGTGCATTTGTATAAATATGTTCAGTACCTTGACCTGAAGTACAGTGATTTACAGTAGTTACAATATCTGTGTGTATTCTGTCTACTTGTAAAACATAATTTATTGAGTTTTTCCAGCCCTACTGCCAAACTATTTATTAAATCGGGCTCTTCCTCTTAAATATCAGGTTCTCCAATAGGCTGTTGCAAACACTCAGTTGTGTTCAATTCATGGTTGAATTCAAGGATGAATACTATAAGAATCAATATCCTGGGTTATTATTTAAAGATAAGTTAATGTGTACAAACCATATATGCAGCTTGTAAGGACGACGTGCTCTTATGATGGTGTGCTAACTCTAACAGGTCTATCCCAGTATGTTACGAGTAGGGGTCCATTTTCCTTAGAAGAATTATTTCTAGTTATAGGCTCTGGTGAATAACTTTCAAATACATAATTTCAGGACATGTGAAATATAATTCTCTCAAAAATATATTGATTGCCCTCTGGAATGACAGTGTGACTCTCACATTTAAAAGCCATTCTTTAGCAGCAGATTCCTCACTTAGGTAACTTGTGCATAATTTATTCCCTTTATTCATATCCAGTTCCAGGAATAATTCACTGTAAGGCCTGCATAGTTAGTACAAGTCCAGAGTCTCTTATTTGATACCCTTGGGGACAGATGTGATTGGAAATTCAGAATTTTTACTATTTTTTGTGGGGGAGGGGTGAGTTAGGGCTTCTCCAATTTTATATGTATACGCTATGTGAATCTGTCTTACTCACTGTTTTGCTTTTTACTTAAATGTCAAAATCTGGGTGTTTGGGGCATTACTAAGCATAAGTAGTTTTAGTCTATGAGTAAGCAGGCAAGGAGAAATCCTGTGCTGCTTTGGGAATAAGTTCCTAAGTAGCATGGACCCATCACATTGCAAGACTCTTTGGTAAAAGAGCATAAGTTGCTTTTTCCATGTTATATCCACTGTGTCACAGAATGCAATGCAAATGCAACCTGAGACTCTGTTCAATTATCCTCTTAATTCAAGCTGCATGAAGTACACAGTGACTTCATGATAAAAACTCCCAATGGCATTCTTCTCTGGGGTTTGAGTTTAATAGGTGGACCTAAAATATAACACATGGGCCTAATTATTAATCTGAATAATGGCCAGCATGGATGTTGTGGTTTCCTAGATCCCTGTTCCAGTGGCTGGGAGAACGTCTCCCCCTTCACTGTCTATTTCTTCATGCATGCCTGCTTTGACAGGCTTCATGGGATTCACCAATGCACAGATGGTCTGTGCAGTTTCCTCAAGCACAAAACAACATTTCTGTACTTGTCAGGACCTTAAGTTGCACAGTATTCTATCTGATTATTTTCAAATTCTGGATTTGCTATAGGGAGTCAAATGAAAACTATTTGCATAAAAGAATTGAGAGCACAGGTTGAATTAAAGGGGCAAACATTTGGGTTGAAACTAAATCTTATGTAAAAGTCACTTACACTGGTTTTTTTTGTTTGTCATTGATATTATTTTCCCATGACCTCTAATAACATGAGGCAATGCTTGAGGTGTGCCTGTTTATAAAACTAAAAAAATAAATATGACGGCTTTTTCTTTTTCCAGTTAGAATAATACACCAAAGAGCAAATATTTACCTTCTAATTTAAAATTCATGTGATTCATGGAGATAACAATAAGCAATTAAAACTGATATAAAACCATAATATTTAATTTGGTATTTAATCTACTTATTGCAGTAATTTGTCCACAGATTTGTTTTGAGAGTTATTTCTATCCAGATATTGCGATAGTGTCTGGGCAAGGTTTGTGGGTATTTGAAGAGCTTTTTTATTCAAAGGAAACAGTCCACAAAGCTTTGAAAGAAAGATATATAAACCTACTGGGCTTAAACAGATTGTTTAATTTGGATTTTCTACTTTGCTCTTGATTTCTAGCCTTTAACTTCTCACTCTCTCAAAGTACTTTGAAATGGAGTAATGTGTTAAACATGCAGAGAAATTAGAAATTTGGCTCCAGCAAAGAAATTATTTCCAGGGGAAAAGAAAGTTGTGAAGAAAATGTTTTAGAAATGAGAACAGCATGTAATGGGAATGGGAGAAGTGAGCGTTTGAGCTCTCATTACCATATGAATTTTAATTCTGGCCCGAATAGCCCTCCTCTAAGTGCAAGGCCACACTCCACCAGAGGACTTGGTTTTCTGAGTCATTGCCCTTTCATGGTAACATGTGGGAATTACCACAGTAAAACACATGGCTTTATGAGTCTTCATTGGGTTCTTCACATTACTGGGACTAGATTCACTTTTTAACTTTTGCAAGGGGTGTGATGGAAGAAAAGATTTTCAGTTCATTGATTGTATAGGTTTCACAGGTACAGTTTTGACTACTAATGGGGATAGTCCATATAAATTTGGTGAATGGTCATTAGGTCAGCATATGAGAAGACCTGAAACGGTATGGACAGTGTAGTTCTCCATGTCTTTAGAATAGGAATTAACTTCTACCAACTACTTTTTATGTTTTTCATTTGTCTTCGTTCATCTTTGACTGTAATCAAAGTTGAATTGGATACTAATTGTCTAGGTCTATGCTGTCCAATACACTAGCCTCTAGCAACATGTAACTATTTACATTTTAATTATTTAAATGAAATAAAATGAAACATTCAGTTCCTTGGTCACGCTAGCCATATTTTACATGCACGGTAGTCACTGGTGGCTAGTGGATACAATATTGGACGGTTCAGAATGAACATCTCCATCATCACAGAAAGTTCTATTGTGCATCGCTAATCTAAATGCTAAATACTGAAGATTAGTTATCTTGCTTCACAGAGAAACACCTGAGTAAGTACCTATTTCCTAGTTATATTTACTATGGAACTAGCTGGGCATATTCTTGGGAGATACATTATTGTAAAATTCTTATTAGATGGCATTAGTTTTTAGCATTTTAAAAAATATTCTAAGAGTGCACCATTGGTTTAAATGGGTCAACTATTTGCCTAATATGCAATTTTTAAACTTTGTTACAATATCATCATTTATTTTGAAATAGAACATTTTCCTTACTTGGAATAAAACTAGTCCTTGTGGGATGGCAAAATGATCTGTCCTCTAAAGAAATTCACAAGAAGGATGACTTAGAGGCAGAGTAACTAGGAAATTTTTAAGCTAGTCATCTCTCCCCTCTCATTCCTCCCTTATCCAATAAATTCCCTGCATAGCTAGGAAACACACAGCGATCTCATTGTACTGGGGATGGATTTAAAAATGAAATTATTTGTATCCTTTGATTTCTCCCCATCTATCTTCAATCAAGAAATAAGATTTTTAATTAGAAAACTCACTTAATGTAAAACATTTACTCATTTCACCAGTTAACTACTATTTTATTTTTCTCATTATTTTCACAGCCCTATAGTATACTTCTAGAGTTGCCGTTAAATATCCTATCATGGCTGTATTTACCTCAGCTTTGCTGTTTAACAATATTATGCATGCATATAGTAAGCTTAATTTACTCAAATAAAATGTACAAGTCTAAAATCCTCAAGGTGAAATTCAAGGCTTTCCATCAAATGAACCTGCCTTACTGCTTAGCTATCTTCTTCACAGTGCTCCCAAAGAATCCTCCATCCTAATGTCACTGTTTAACTTATCATTTTTCTATGACTATACTCAAGTCTCTCACCTGTGCCAAAGACTAAAGGATTGTTACCTGGAGCCATGTAAAGGCATAGAGGTACTCACACTCGTTGCTTGCTCACTGCATCATTCTTAATTCTCTGATGGCTGGTGGATGGCAGCCTTAATTTGTCAACACTCTTTGGAAATCACTACAAAAACTCAAGGTTTGAGAAGCCATATCTGTTTCCTAGACAGACGGACAGAGACTAATATTACACAGAGTGAAATAAGGATTGGCCTTGGTGGAGGGTTCGGTTTGGTATGTGCTATTGTTTGATGCAGAAATTAGAACATAAAACATTTACCACCCTGAAAACCTTCTTTACAGATCACTGTACAAATACTGACCACTAATATTTCAATAATGTGTTGGAAAATACCAACTCTTGATTTTATACTTTTCCTACTGTCATTTTTTTGCAGAGTAAGATATTTTGAAAAGCATACAAGAAAGAAAAGAGAATAATAAACCATCACATATTTACACCCATCTCTATCAGAATCTAATAATGTTTTCATTTCACTGACTTCTTGTTTGGTTAAAACATTTTTTTTTTTTTTGGTTTTGGTTCTTTTAAACTTTTTAAAAAGAAATAGAACATTACAAACATGGTTAAAACCCCCAGTAAACATTTTCCAATACCTTTTCCCATCATCTCCCCTAGTTTCAATTTGGTATTTATCAAGTTAGGCCACTTTGAGTAGGTGACACTAAGCAAAGACTTTAAGAAGGTTTTGTTGCTATTGATATAAAAACTTTATTCCAGTACATTTTCTGAGGTCCCTTGTCTGAACAGCAGAATCTAATGTTTAATCATTCTTTTCCTGAAAGTCTATTGCTGTCATTATTTAGTTCCTGCTTTTAAATGATATATTATCTGGGTATAAAATTTCACACTAACAGGTTTTTCTCTTGGCAATTTGAAGATATTATTTTACAGATTTATGGCTTCTTATAACAGATGATGCCATCTGTTTATATTGCTTGCTAGTATAACAGATGCTAAGTTTGTTTGTTTGTTTGTTTGTTTTGAATAGTGACATCCCCATAACAGATGCTAAGTTTTTAAAACTTAGCATCTGTTTTACTGATTCCTAAGTTTTTAAAAAATAATCTATCTTTTCCCTCTGGCATTTTATACGATTTGTTCTATATTCTTAATGACCTGCAGTTTCACTATAATGTGACCAGCTATGGATTTGTGTTTATTTATTTATTCTGCTTAATACTGAGAATATATTTTTTATCTGTTAATCACATTCACCTTTGTGCAAAATTCTCAACTATTACCCATCACTCCTTTTGTAACAATTTTTTCTGTAACACCTATTAGATATCCATTTATTTCTTAATTACTTCTATGACATTTATGTCTTTGTCTCTCTATGCTGTATTTTGAGTGATTTCTTCAATTCTGTTTTCACTTCGAAGATTGCTTCTTTGTTTGTCCTGTCTCTTTTTATTTTTAAATTGGGCTTTTCATTTCAGTGATTATACTTTTCAACTATAACACTTCTCTTTTTCCATAGTTTTTGTTTCATTTCTTCCTGTTTTATTTCGTAATTTCTTGTTTCCTTTCATAGTTTATAAGCTTCCATTTATCTCTGAGTATTTAAAATCTTTATGTTAAAGTTTGCCAAATTGTTCTATGAAGTTAAATTTCTCCTGGAGTGCACACCTATTTTGATATTGATGTTTGCTGCCTTCCTTAGCATTGAGTTTTTCCTTTTTTTTTTTTTCTGGAATTAGTTTTGTGGTTGCCTTAATCCAACACTCTGGCAACTGGTTCAGAGCCTGATTTTATAATCTGGATCAGGGAGTGTTTTTAGGTCTGTTCCTAGTCATGTGGTTTAGTTTTGTCTTTTTTGCCTGTAGTTTCCTGTCTGTCATAGTTACATTCAGCAGGTTGGAAGCAGTTTGGATTAGCCTTCTTTATAGAGTATGCTGGCCCAATTCTAAACCTACCCACCTCCTGGCATCAGGTCATGAGCCTGACTCCAATCCATGTCCCTCTCGGAGTAAATATTGATGTTCATTAGCACACCAGAGCCAAACTTGAGACATTTCCTATCTCTGGATCCACAGGGTAGCACACCTGCTGCTTTGGTCCCATTAGCCAGTTAAGCATTGTTTTGTTTCTGGCTCTCAAAAACATACGTCTTGTATTTGAGCCCAGCAGGACAGTTTTTCTCTTTTGCCTATCATTGTTTTGTTTTTATAGTAGAGAAGTAAATGCTTTAAAGCATGAAATCCCTGCCATCTTGAGTGGAATTCGCCCTTCTAACAGTTTTTTAATCTCAAAGTATTGTGTTTAGAATACTAGTCTCAAACTATTGCACTTAAAAATGTTACAAAGTGTGTTACTTATTGAGACTATGCTCAGAGAGAGGAATTTCTCTCTTTTGTCACGCCCAAATTATGCCTAGAGTATAATAAGAAAGTTATATTCTCTTAGCTCTATCTTCTGGTTATCTGGGAAGCCATAATAATAAGAATCCCAACTCATACCAATTAATATTGTTACACTGATTATTAGTAGTGCATATTTTAGTACTTCACAGTTTTGTGGTTGACACTCTCGTTTACATAAAAATGCAGTTATTTTGGGGACCTTTTTAGGGTATGTATTTGAGACATTTTTTTCTAATTCTCCCTGACATAGAAGTGAGCACACAGATAAAGCTTTTTAAATAGTTTCTAAGTGAACCATAACTCTTCTGAGATAAGAATGACTTTAAATATGATCTAGTTAAACTTTTCATTTATAGATGAAGAAATTTGACCTTGGATAAGTTACGTGATTTTCATAAACACACACAGATAATGAATAGCAGATAGAAGTTGTCTTAGTTTTCTTGTTTCCATGACTAGATTTGAAGTTCTAGTTTGTAGAACTTTGAATGTGATGAACTGAGACACATCTTTGAATGTGACACTACGCATAATAAAAGTATTGCTCATAATAGTTACTCAGAAATTATTAGGAGATAATGATAATGATAAGAAAATTAGTAATAAAATAATGTGGCTTTGTTACTATTATTTATATTATTGATATTATAATTAACTATTCATCCACAAAGCGTGTACCATTTTAATGACACTTAATATGTAGGAAAAAATCATAGATTGGTCTCTTTTTCCTCAGAATGTCTTCAGGTATTTATGATTTTTACATATAATTCAATTTTTTAATCTCTAAAGCTATTTCCATTTTGCAAACATTAGAAATGCAAATGTACTTCCACTGTAAGCAATAATAGTGTAACAGGGACTCAATATAGTCTCCCACTGCAAATAAGCAACTAAAAAACTGAACAAAATTTACAAAAAAATGATTTTTAAAAATTGGACAACAAACAGCACAGGACCATGGTCCCTGACAGAAAGAAAATAAGAAGTTTTCTTGTTGAAATGAGCCTTACAACTGTCCCAATTTCATATTACCTGCAAAGAGTTTCCAGGTCACAGAGCAGGAAACAAAAACAGCCTGGTGGTCTCCTTGAATTGAAGAGACAGAATGGAATTTGGGGATGTGAAAGTGGTTAGACTTTATGGGCAGAGGACAGGAAATATGGTATCTGAACAGAGAGGTTCTGGAGATATGTGGAGGGATCCTCCTTAGTCTTTTTCTGTATACTATTAGTATAATCTGCACATGCTTTAGAGGAAACCCCAGAGACCAGCTAAAAAACCAGTGGTAAACAGTAGTTTGAACAGTTGCCAGAGTTCACACAGGACTGGAAGTAAAGTTGCTACCAGCCTGAAAAGAAGATCTTGTAATGTGTATTGTGTGGAGTCTCCTGAAGGGTATTACCTTGTGGTGGTGGTCAGGGTGGGGTTGGGGGGGGTATAAATTAGTACTAGGCTAAAAGCTGCTCTAGAACCAATCTAAAAATACTTAAAAGATAGCCAGATACAACAGATTTCAAGTGACTTAACTGGATAACTAACAAATACAAAGCTTTTAAAGGAATATCAAAACATAGCACCGAACAATATAATACTCACAATATAGAGGATTTGATAAAAAATGACAATTCAAAAAGGAAAGATTGTGATGTGCCCAATATGAAAAACATTAAAGGATCTTGGATTTTGCCCTGATTTCAAACTAACAAGTTAGCTTGCTACAGTTTCATTGGTGTTAGTAGAAGACACAATACTCCTGGATCAGAGACAACGAACTTTATCGCTCGTGCCACAGCAGCCTGCAATGAGCTTTAAGTTCACATTATTTCCCTTGACCCTGCCAAGTCCCACAGGAACTGGGAATTGCAGTAGGAATTGCAGAAGTGGATCCAAGTAGATGCTGTATACACAGTGGGTTTGTGTCAGCGGTGAGGAACGCCCAGGGCTTAGGAAACTCCCAATTTTATAAGGCACTGTTAGCAAACCTGCTCAATCTATCCCAGAGGGAGACATTGTCTTTATTATAATGGTCAAGAAATAAATCTGCCCTCTTCCCTGGAGGGAGACACTATCTCTATCATCCAAGGCTGTTTGCTATACAAACGTCCTTGAAAACATAGTCTGGAGCAAAAGCTGATACTAGAAATGTAGAAATGCCATGAATTATCTCTCAACATCCTGAACATAATAGATAGTAAAAAAGATTTGGCTTACATAACCCTTATAAATATTTCCCCGTATTCTTATGTCTTATCTTCTACACGTGTATACAGTTTCTTTAATATGGAATTGTTATACTTTATCTGAAAAAAAGCATTCCTTGAAAGCGATGTAAATTATATGTTTGCATAAAACTTTATGTAAGCAACTTTTTAAAAATCATCCTATTTAGCTTAGGTGCTAATATACAGGATAGATTTCATTAACAGTAGCTTCTATTACTTTCTAGTGGAAATTTGGAAATGACAATATGGTAAGACTATGATATTCATATTTAGTCAGAATGACCAAATACAGACTTAAAAATTATTATAAGTATATGTAAATCAAACATAACTTACAAATAATTTAAATATTTTCACTATGGAGATCATCTCAATGAATAATTATATCATAGAAATGTAGCAAAATTATATTAGATGTCATCTATCTTACTAATTAAGATGGGTTTTCAAGATGAAAACTGTAATAACCCACAAGTCTGGGTTAATAACCCACAAGTCTGCTGAATAAAGGCTTTGATAGGTTACTCAATGAAACTTTTTTGTAATGTTCAAATTACTGATTGATGATCACTGCTCAGACAGGTAAATCTCCTTTTTATTGTGGTTTGCCCAGTAGCATAGCTTAAAAGTATCTGGTTTATTTAAGTACAAACCATCCTAGGTCAGGCATGGAACTGAGTCTGAGGCAAGTTTAATAGAAGTGGAAATAATAATGGTTATAATCCACAAACTTAGAAATGTCATTTTTATAATTTTTATTATTATAAAATTTTCTCTTTAGACTTTTTACATACATTCTTTATCTCATTTAATATTCACAGAACATCACAAGGTGGGAAGTATAATCTCCTTTTAATATATGATAAAACAGACTCAAAGGAGTATCATGACTGACCCCAAATTGTATATATTGCCAGAGCCAGGATTTGAACACGTGTTGGTTTGATTTCAGTAACCACCCTCTTTCCCCAGTGCCAGTCTACATTCTTGGGTGTTATTAGTTAGTTTAGAACAGGGGTTAGCAAACTATTTTCCATGGGTCAAAGCTTGTACACCACCAGTTTTTAAAAATAGTTATTGTTATGCAGCCACACTCATTCACTTATGGATTCTCTATGGCTGCTTTTGCTACAGTGGCAGAGTTAAGTAGTGGTAGAGTTGAGTAATTATGACAGAGACCATATGGCTTCTAATGCCAAAAATATTTATTAGCTGGCTCTTTTAGAAAAAAATTGCTAACCTCTAGTTTAGAATAATTAGTGACCTAAGTTTATGGATTCATGGCAAAAATAAATGTATCTTATAAAATGAGGATGAATATGAGCCAGAATTCTTCATTATCTCCTGGAGCTTGGAATTCATAAGAAATTATTTTGGAGAGAAAAATCTATGAGTATCTTACTGGGGATTTATGCATAAAGAGCTGAAACCCTAAACAATTGGGCAGCAGTTCTTTTTATAAATGGGGAGGTGTTCTCAAGTGATCCAGAGAGGAGAAAGGGCTAAGGAAACCCAGTTGGTGACGGTTTGCAGGGCTAAATTCCGAGGCTTGGTGTATGAAGTAATCTGAAACAGTGACTGGACACCTGGCTGGGGGAGAAGAAAGTGTTAACAAACGGTAGTGGGTAAATAGAAAAGTTTAGCTACCTGATAATCTTGGCATAAGCAGTACTCATTTTGATATTGAGTCAGAGAGCATCTGCTCATTTAAATAGAGAGTATTTCAGTAAAGGATAAGTACTGATGGCTTTTTAAAAATAACCATGAAACTGACTCAAAGGTAGTCTTGCAGTGGCTTCCCAAGAAACAGTATTATTTTGTCAAGATAAAAAATCTCTGAGAAAGTCTATGAATATAGTTGATGCCTAAATATTCTTCAGCTAGTGTGTTTTACATGAATAGCACAAAGTCTGTGCTAAACTTAAATTTTCATCAGCTTGTAAATTTGATATTAAAAGCTTTAGTACTCTCCCATCTCCTCCCCAGAGTAATGGGAAAGCTAAAGGGATAGCGTGAACCCTTACCATTTTATCTTACAGTAAAAGAACTTAACCCCAAATTAATTAAAATGACATATCAAATCAGAAAGTAATTAAATAACATGTCACAGTTATGCTCTTGTTAGCTCTCTACTAAAGAAAAATTAAATAAAGATGCTGGACTTATAATTCCTTAGACCTCTAAAAGAAAGGACAGAATTTGAAAATGATGAAGTAGCACAAATATTTCATTCTAATTATTCTCATTCTTCTTTCTTGGCATATTCTCACTGAACCAAAAAGTCATTGCCAGTTCCCTTTGTCAAACATTCATTCATTCCTTCACTTATGTAAAGAAAATCTAAGAAAGATGGGGGCTGAGTAAGTAGGAAAGGTTATAAGCTAAAAATTATCGCAGAGTTTATAAGTTTTCCCACTTTCCTAGGGCCTATCCTTCTTAGAAGATGTTTTATTTGTGCTGCCAGAAGACTAGATTTCTATATGTAATAAAGAGGTTGCAGGATAATCAAGGTAAGATAGGAGAAGGATAGCTGATTAGTTGGAGGTAGAATTCAGACTGTTCTAGGCAGGGAAGAATGAGAAAAGCCATTAGAGAAGTTGCATTGTTGAGCGAATTTTTAGGGGGTAGTCGCAACACACAGATTTCTTTTTACAAATTTTGCTGTGTATCAGTAGTATTACTCTCAATACTCAGTAATGCTTCATGTAGTTGTATCATCATGGGGAGATGTGCCTGGGAGCAACAACAAAGTAAGTATTGAATTACAAACTATGATAGATGCTAAGAAGACTAAGTACAGAGTGCTTTGTACAGTTTCACATGGATATGTATCCCAGACTTTACATCCAAAATTATAGTACTTGAGAAGGGCTGTATCTTATCCCTAATACATATATTGGCCTGCCTGTTTCACCAAATTATTGTGAAGATCAACTGTATAAAAATTGCTTAAATGAATTTCTCATAGAGAGGCAGCAGTAAGATAAAAGCAAAACTTTTATTATAACTTGGAAAGTTACATTTGTGGACACCTGCATCCTATATTTCAAGTCAAATTTGGTGGTAATATCTCTGATAATGAAGTTTGAGAATATGGTCTCTCCATTAGGTATAGGTATTTTTTTAAAGCAGCTGTACAAGGATTCTCATACAAGCCTAAAAATAATACCAGAGTTCCAAACGGGCAGGTGGATAGCAAGAGGAGGAAAAGCTCTTCACATAAGGTAGGCAGGTGTGCTTTCAGACTGAATAAGCATTATGTTGGAACAATACAGGAAAGATGATAGTATCTGGAAACGTACTGTCCAGTATCATAATTAGTTTTCAGGTATTATGAAGTAAAAAGGATACATGGATTCCAAGATGATTGTAATGAAAGACTCCATGCTGAACTTGGCAGCTCGTAGCCACAATGATATTACTAAGAATGGAGACAGAACTACGTGATTTTTGATAGCATTTGTTAAATCGTAGCTCAAATCAGACAAATTACTAAATTATTATCTTTTTCTGTAATCCTTCATTGTCTACCAAATTAAGTACATCCTCTTCCAAGGCCTATAATACGTTCCAAACTAACTCTGACTTTTCTCTTTAAACTTTATGACATCTATCTTGCTAAACTTTTTGTAATTCTGCAATCATATTTTGTTCTTCATGCTTTCTTCATTCTTTTTACATAAAATACTCCTTTAACTTCTTTTTCTTTGCCCATTATTCAAGGTCCATTTCAAAATACAAATCTATGTTCTGTATATCGTCTTTTTTTGATCCATCTTTAACTGAATGCCCTTTCCCTTTTCTAAACCTCTCCAGGACTTTGTGTCATTTTTCATCATGTCTTTAGTGAGTACTTAGCATCTACAGGGAGAAACTGCACACGAGAATTATAAGTAAATTAGCCCTTAGAGTTAAACTTTAAAATCAATGCTAAAGATTCAGTGCAGAGCTAGAAGGGCTCCCAAAGGAGGAGAAATAGTTCCCAGTTCTAAAAGACTTGATCATAATCTGACTGAGCCTGTTAAGATATTGAAAGAATGAATTAGACAACCGTATTACATCAGACTTGGATGCAATAATTCAGAGAAGTGCCTGGCAAACTTTGGCAGTGACATCCAAAGGAAGTTTGAAGAAGAAGCCTTAGGATCAGTGTTTGTATATTTTAGCAAACAAGCATATCTCTAAGGTGTTTAAGCATTCTGTGAAGTAAAGGACTTTTAGTAGTATAAACACTCTTTTGGAAAATCATCTCAGTAGTGCGATTCTTGCTACCAAACACAAACATGTGCATACATTTGCATTCATTCTTCCCTTTTTTCTCTTGCTATCCTGCTTTAATAGAGGAAGTGTCTCTTCTCTTAGCTAAATCAAATCTTTGCACCTATGCCCTGGATCCCATCCCCTTTCTATATTCTCATGCATTGTATCCTATCCATTATTCCACAATCCCTGTATATTTATTTATTTATTTATTTTTAAACATCTTTATTGGGGTATAATTGCTTTACAATGGTGTGTTAGTTTCTGCTTTATAACAAAGTGAATCAGTTATACATATACATATGTTCCCATATCTCTTGCGTCTCCCTCCCTCCCACCCTCCCTATCCCACCCCTCCAGGCAGTCACAAAGCACCGAGCTGATCTCCCTGTGCTATGCGTCTGCTTCCCACTAGCTATCTACCTTATGTTTGGTAGTGTATATATGTCCATGCCTCTCTTGCTTTGTCAGAGCTCACTCTTCCCCCTCCCCAATCCCTGTATATTTAAATGTTCAATTGCAGAAGCCAGAAAAGTAAGCATCATCCTTGAGATTTCAGTTTAGCGTTATCCAAACATAAGATAAAGATTCAATAGCGAGAAGTTTATTTAAGACTTTCAAGGAACACCAGTAGAAGAATGAGAAGTGATACAGCGTAGGGAAAGCAGCCAAGAAAGGGTAGCATTTAAGTCTCCTACCCCTGTATGCAACCAGACCTTGATCAGGAAATGGTGGAAAACACATGCCTCAGGATTATCCTACCTAAAGGAGGTACGTCAGTGTCATAATGTGAGCAATTTTGTGGTCTCACTCTCCAGTGAAACTAGTGAAAATGATAAAAAATTCCAACCATTTTAAGTCTCTGGACATGGTCCCAAGGGCATGCAGAAAATGAAGAAACATTTATTTGAGAAAATCTACTAAAGTTTGGAAGGAACAGGGAGAGTAAGTGGTATTTGAACTGAGACCTACTTTCTCCCTCTCCCTACCCTACTCAGTGAGGTGGAAACTTGACTGTTGCAGTCAAGAATGCAGTGCTCTCTCTCCCCCCGCCTCCCAAGAGAGGAAGGATGTCTTATCCTGCCTCAGTTATCTGTTGTATCTAAGTTCTGGATTAGTAGAGCTGGGGCAGGGGGCGCTCCCTTTTTCGGTCCACCCCCACTCATAGGACAGAGACTGTACCTTGCGTGTGGAGTGACTGAGTATACTGGGGCCTCAATTGCCCTTGCTCATAAACTTCCATGTTGGGAGAGGCAATCTGAGAAGATGCGAGGCTACTTCCCGCACCCTCCCACCCCACCCTGGCTCACACCAACTAGGGAGTCAGCTCCTAACATGGAGGGTGTCACTCACAGAGATGTGTGTGAATGTCCCTGTGGCCAGCTCCAGGGTCATGGTTCAGAGAATCTTCCTGGGGAGAGAAGCAGGCTATAAAACTGGTAGCTCCTAATCTCTTCCCAAAGGAACTGACTTCATTTGTGACCCTTGATGGAAAAGTTCAACGCTTGGTGTGCTCTCAAAAATAGTAGAAGTAGTTGTGAAAGACAATTTGGAGGAGATTGGTAGATTCATTGGAAATACAGGCTAAACTTTGGGCCAGTTAGTTTTCCCAAGAGCACCTAAGAAAGAGACAGTTGGCTGGAGCCCACTTGGGATCAAAACAAATCTCAAACACTGACCTCAGGAATTAATCCTTTCAAAGGAGCCCCAAATTGTTTATTTTAATTTGTGGGGCAATTTATGCCACACTGCATTATTGAAAACAGTAAAGCACTCAGCTAGAAATTAGTGGAATTTAACAGCTTTATGTTCTCAGGGAAAGGGACAATCAGAGAGAGCCCTGCAAAAACCACCATCATCTCAGTATAACTGTGGACATATCCAAAGCTGTACCTTCTGAGTAGCAACATCAGAGGCTTAACACTCTAGGGGTAGTATGCACTTAACTAAAATAATCCAATCTTTAAACAAATTAACAAGCAAATAACAAGCCCCAAAGAGGGGTGACCATCTTCCACTCTTGCTCTAATATATCTATAATGTCCAGTTTGCAGCTAAATTTCTGAGACATGCAATGAAACAGGAAAGTAATGACCATATACCAGAAAACAGCAGGCAACTAAAACTGCCTGTGACCAGATGTCATATTTAACTCAGAGCCTTCAAAGTCATCATTATGAATATGATCAGAAAAATAAAGGAGACCATGATTAAAGAAAATAAAAGAAAATGTGATGACAATGTTTTGTTAAATAGGGAATAGCAATTGATTGAAATTCTAAAAAAAGAACCAAATGGGAATTCTAGAGTTGAAAAGTACAATAACTGAAATGAAAAATTTACTAGAGGGGCTCAAAGGAGATTTTAACTCGCAGAAGAAAGATTATTGAACTTGAAGACAGATTGATAGAGACTATGCAAGTCCAAAGGACAGAGATTAAAAAGAATGAAGAAAAATGAACAGAGCCTCAGAGAAATGTGGGATAGTATTAAATGCACAGGTAATTGGAGTACAAGAAAGAAAGGAGAGAGAAAGGAGCAGAAAATTTTCAAAGAAATAATGACTTAAAACTTCTCAAATTTATTTAAAAACAAAAGTCTACACATCCAGGAATCTCAATGAATTCCAAATAAGACAAACCACAAAACATCCATAACAGGTACATCATAGTAAAAATGCTGAAAGCCAAAGGCAAAAAATCTTGAAAGCAGCAAGAAAAAAACCCAAGTTGTCACTTACAAGAATAGCCCTTTAGATTAGATTAACAGGTTTCATCCCCTCAGAATCAGTAGAGGCCAGCAGGCAGTGGCATAATGTATTCAAAGCGCTCAGAGGGAAAAAAACCCTGTCTACCAAGAATCCTATATTCAGCAAAGCTATCTTGCAAAAATGAAGACAAAATAAAGGCATTTGGAGATGAACAAAACTGAGAGGAATTGTTGCCAATAGACACATCTTACAAGAAAATCACTGAATTGTACATTTCAAATTGTACACTTTAAACAGTAAATTATATCTCTATATTAAATAAGTACATGAATTACATTTCAATAAAACCTTTTTGTTTTTTTTTTTAAAAGAAGAATATCTCACCTGAGTGGTGGGGATGATTAGACATTTATAACCAATTCCCAATAGTCATTGTTGAGGGTGCTTCTGGTGGTAAATTTCCTGGCACATCCAGCCTTTGCAAATGGGCAGAGCAGCCGTGGTAATTATGGCCATTTGCCTCTGATGGTTACCTGTCTCCTAAAGACCCTTTCTATTCCAGAATCCTGTCATTACCAATCATAGTAATTAGTTCAGTTACATCATAGTAGTTCCCTACTGTCCACCTACTGTCTACCACTGTCTGCAAAGGACAGTCACAATTGAGCTTCTTACCCATGCCCATGCCCCTTACTAACTCATTTCTTATTGTTTTATTAAAGCATCCTTTGGGATTTCAAAGGAAATATAGTCAACTGGTGGGCTCTCTGGTGATACGTATGAATTTATTCTAGCATGCCCACCTCTCTGCTCCTGTCACCAATACTCTATAAGGCAGTTCTGGCATCTATACCTAATATACTATGGGCCAACAAAACAAATAAGGATATAAATATATATGTATCTATATATCTATATATCTATCTATATCTATGCCTATATCTATGTCTATATAAAAATGCCATTTAAAATAGGTTGCATTTTTATTTCCACATACCTAAGTTTGGGGTAATAAATCCCGTATCTAGGGTTAACTTTAAATTATCTCTGCAGCAAACTTTAGATGCAAGTTGCCAGCCTCCTGCCAAGGAACAGATGGTGTCTGGACCACCTTCCCCTCTGTCATTGGATATGTGTTTTCAGAATATAAAATCATGCTTTCATTAGCCTTCTCAGTGGATATAGATGTCCATTTGATCCATATAGATATTTCATACAAATATATTAATTCATGAACTGCAAAGTTAAATATGATTGATATTTAAATGTTCTGCTAATTTAAAACATCTGTGCATGCATTCCTTAATTTTTCCATTGGAACATGTAAATGAAAGTTGGCTATTACATTTATAATGCAACTTTTTTTTCAGTACATAACTTGTCATTTGTAAACGTCCTATTTGTATAAGAAATTTTAACATCCTCTGGCAAAACAAGTTTCAAAAGAAGTGCTGTAGCTGGCAACAAATCTCTCAGAACACATGATATTTAACACATCAGTCAATATGTGTCGTTAGTTTCTCTTGGCCAATTGGTTCCTCACATGCGAATAACTTGTGGGTCAGCAGGCAGTGAGCAATGTCAGGCTATTGTGCTAAGATTCCTTTTTGTCTAGAAAGAAGTAACCTGCTTGTGTCCCTTCAAAGTCCTGAGCAGTGTGATTTTAACATGTTGGCTTTCTTTTTGTGTTAGGTGAATTAGGAAGCTGTGCATATGTCACAAAATTGAGTACTGAATAGTTAAGGGCACTGTTGTTTAAAAAAAATTTATAAGACCCCAAAACCAAAAAAACTGTTTCTGCTCCAGTTGAATGTGAATACTGATTTCAGAGGAGTTGAAAGGTATGTTTTATGGTCTGTTACCAAAATAGCATTTGCTAAAGTTAGGGATAAAACCTCACTGGAGTAATTCAAATTTAAATTTTAGAAACCAGTTTAGACCTCAAAAGTGATATTCCATGAAAAGAATTATTCATAATGAAGAATGGCATAATTCTTTAAAATTTATATGTAACTGTCACATCTCTAGGATTTAACACATGATGCCAAAAAGCCAGTTGTTAGTTTTCTAACATTAAATCAAACAGTTAAAACTTAAAAGTACCAAGATAATTTGGAACAAAAAATATCTGTGACATGCTTAGTTAAAAACACAAAAGCAGGGCCAAATGGAAACTGTTTTTTGTAGCTTAAGGTTTTTAATACTTAACTCCACCATCTTATTCATTACATAAGAATGAAGTTAAAATAGAGTATCAATCTAAATTGCAGGTAAAATCATGACTATATTTCAAGTATTTAGATACGCTGACATTTAAGTTAATTCAGATATTTCTGCAAATGAGTGAGAGTTTTGAAAGAGCCGAAGGTTCTGTTTGATAATTTTGGTGATCTACTCAAATTTGTGGTGATCTTAACTGGAAACTTCCCATAAAATGAAAGGTGATACATGCGAAAATCAAAGACTTATTTATATTTACCCACTTACCCACTTTTGTCTTTATCTATCATGTTACCTTCGTGTTGTTAACTAGCACAGTAAAGCAGAAAAAGGAGAGAAATTATACAAATCCATGATCAACTGTCTTTTAAAAGATTAATATATCTGATTCACACGTGCAAATTTAAAACATCCCTGACTTGACCATACCTACAAATAAGAATAAATTCTGTAATCTGGAATTTGATAGGATACTATGCCAAGGTCTACTATCACATTTTTAAAATTTACTTTCATAACAAAATCTATATAACAGTGTCTCAGAATATTTGGAATTTAAAAATAAATTATACTAATATAGCAATTATCATTTTTCTCTTCCATTCTTATTTTCATATGGATTTTCATAATTATGCTCATAGATTTGAACTATTTTTTAGATGCTTAAACTCAGTAATTTTTTCTGTTGCTCCATAGATTTATAACTGTATTATTAAAGGCTGTATAATATTTTGTAAAGTGAATATTTAATAATTTACTTAACAATTGTCATATGATTGTATTTAGTCTGAATTCTCTGATTGGTATAGGTAATATAATTGCAGCAGATATTAAAATAATCACCTTTAGTGACACATAGCTTCCTGTGTTTATGCCCTTGCTTAATTTCCCCTTCATGAGGGACTCTGAGTTTGGCCATGTGACTTACTTGGCAAATGGAATATCAGTAAATGTGATGCAAGCAGGGGCTTGAAAAATGCTTGCACATTGGGGCTTGTTCTCTTTAAAAGCTACCACTATGTGCAGACGTCCAGGCTAGTCTGCTGGAGACATGTGGCCTAGCCAACAGCCAACAACAGACTAAAGACACGTGGGTGAGGGCCTTTTAGATCATCCAGGTACAGTAGATCCAACAGATTGGTGCAGCTGCATGAGTGACCCTGCTGCAGACAGCAGAAAAACCACTTAGTTAAACACAAAGCAAATTGATAACCTATAGTTATAGATAAATGAAGTGGTTGTTTTTTATGCCACTACAGTTTGGAAGTGGCAGTAGAAAACTACAAAAACAGTTGCCTGACTTCACCCTTTAGGCCAAAGTTAGTGAAAGGCAGGACATCAGGATTAATGTCTACACTGCACAGAGGAGGTGGCACGGTGCTGGCTGATAGCAGCATATACAAGAAATTGATGAGGTAGTCTCCGGGAGCAAGGCACAGTCCCAAACATCAAGTCTATAGGAGTTGGCAGAGAACGTGTGCCAGGCACAAAACCAAGGGTATATAAATGCACTTATGGATCAAGGAGTGAAAGGGTTTGTGCAGGGAAAAGTTGGTGATACCCCTTAAGGCAATGGATGAAGTAAGATAGGAGTCTTTTTCTGGAACAGCAGGGCTTTAGCTTGTAGGAAAATTCAGGTTAATAATTGACTTTGACTTGTTACTTTTTGGCGGTTGACCCTTGGTAATGAGATCATAGGGTCAAAAACTAGAAATATTCATTATTTTTGATATATAGTACATCATTCTCATTCATTGTTAAATCTTTCTTTTTAATTATAAATACTTCAAACATACACAAACTAACATAGTAAACATCTATGTACCCCATGTTAATGTTTTGACTTTGGCCTCATACCATTATTTTTTGTTTTTTGAAATAATATCATTGATATAGTTACCCTCTATATCTTTCCATTCCCTTTATTAGTCACATGAGTTACAAGCAAGGGTGATAATCAAAATAATGAGCAGCAGTTTGCTAAGAGTGACTTGAGGCTCTCTGCTGGATCATGCAGGTGTCTGGGAGCTCCTGGAAGGGCTGGGAAGGGGTCTTAGGGGAGCTCAGAGCAGCTGCTAATAATCATAACTGGTGCTGAATTATTTTAAATATAGCTATGACTTTCCCAGTGCGTACTAGCTGAAGATCAGCCTTGATTATAAATATCCTCTCCCAATCTGGTTGCCTTTTTACTTTTTAACGGTGTGTTTGGTGCATTTATTTGATTTTGGTGAATAGAAGCTTTTATATTTAATGACATCAAATGTATCTGTCTTTTTTCCTTTATAATCAGTGCCTTTTTTATCTTTGTTCAAAAATCCTTTGTTAAACAAAATATTTCCTTCTAAAATATATGGACGTGCTCTTCATTTTTAGATCTTTAATCCATGTAAATTTTATTTTTCTTTCCTGTGAGGTAGGGATTTAATTTTATCCTTTACTGTATAGATATGGTAACTCTGCCACTTATTAGCAGTGTGTCCTTGTCCAAGTTACCTGATATCTCTGTGCTGTAGTTTCCTCTTCAATGAAATGGGGTTAATAATAGTCTTTACCTCATAAATTACTGAAGAGATTAAATAATAGGTGTAAAATATCTACAACAATACTTATTACATAATGGCCATCCTGCAATTATTAGCTAATAGACCTCCCAACTTGTTTAGCAAAATGTATTGAATAGTCTCTACTTTACCTAGTGATTTGACAAGCCTCATAGATATATGTGGGTTCATTTCTAAGCTCTGTATTATGTTTCTTGATATATTTATCCCTCTTTGAACTTTTGATTGTCATAATTTTATAGCAATTTTTGATATCGGTGGAGTGCTCCCTAAATATTATTCAAAATGGTCTGTTTTTTTTTTACTCTTGATGAATTTTATGTCAAAATCATTGATTTCTATGAAAATTACTGTTGGGATTTTTATGAGAGTTGCATTGAGTTTACAAATATTTCGTGTAAAACTATCATCTTTATGATATTAATTCTTATGAATAAACAATACTCCATTGATTTAGGTCTTCTTTTATTTATTATTTCAAAACCTACTTGTATTAACTAATTATACCAGGAGGATATGGAATCTTCGAATCCTAGTGTAGGCTGCTCATTCCCCACACTCCAGAAACCAACAGGCTAGGAGGCAGAGTTGTCAGAATTAGAATTGTTGGCATATCTCCTCTCTGCTTAAAATTCTTCCATAGTCTCCCACAGCTCATCAAATTTTCAAACTCTTTAATGTGATACAATACATTCCATGTTTCCCAGGTTTATATCTCTGGTCCAGGCTTCTTCACTAACGGTCCAGAAATGGCCTGCTTTTCATTTGCATTGGATATCTAAGATACATTGGAAACTGAACTCGTAGTCTCCTTATACACATGATCTCACTGACTCTGAATGCTCATGAAATGGCATCTTCATCCACTCGGTTGTTCAGGATAAAAATCTTAAAATCATTCTTGACTCTTTTCTTACTCTCACGTTCTAGATCAGTTCATCATCTTGGTCAAGGCAGTTTCTTTGAAACATATCCTGAATCCAAAATTTTCTGCCCCCCCCACCCCAGCTACCCTGCTACGCCAAGTCATCATCAGCTCTAATCTAGATTAATAAAGAACCGTTGAAACTTTTGTCCCTTCTTCTACCCCTTTTGTTCCCTTCTGATCAGTTTTTCACCTAACAGCCTAAGCACTCTTAAAATAAAAATCGTGTCACTCCCATGCTCAAGCTCTCCAGTGCCTTTCCGTTATACTTCAGGGTGAAAACTCTGCTCCTGTCCAAGGCATCCTTCAAGTTCTGGCCTGTGTCCGCTCTCAGACCTCATCTCTGATCACTTTCCCTTTTGGAAAATCTTCTTTGGACACACTGGTCTTCTTGCTGTTTCCTAATCAGGCAGACTTATTCCTGCCTCAGAATCTTTGAACTGTTTGTTCTCCCTGCCTAGAATGGTCTTGGAAACAGTTAGACTATTGGTGAAGAGTGAGAGGTGGGGAAAAGCACATTAGTAATTTGATGGTCAGACTGTTTTCTGATTTTGGTTCAAATTTTGCTAGCTTTACAAAACAAATTCAAATGCTTTTCACTCAAAAGTGCATCCATCTATCTAACAGTTTCAATGGCATAGGAACTAGCTTGTTTTCTTAATTATTTTATTGTAGAAAATTCTAAGTATATATAAATGTAGAAAAAATTTAGTGTAATGAACCAACTATAACTGTAAATGTTATTAAATATCCAATCACATTTGCTCAGCTGCTACTATTTTTAATACTGCATTTTTTAAAATCAGGGATAAATAAGGTCCATATGTTTGTACTCGATGAATTTATCTCATTGATCTGCTTTAATTTCTCTCTCTCATTTTTCCTTGCACCTGAATTGTTGAACAACTTAGGTCATTTTTTTTGCTGTATAGTTTCCATTTAACACATTCCTCTTAACTGTGTATTTCTTGTAAATTCTTAGTTAAAGATAGAGACTGGATCAGATTCAGGTTCTATTTTTTTGTCAAGACTACTTCATAGATAGCATGGTGTGATTCTAGTGGAAGTACAAAATATATTTTGTTGTTGTTGTTACCACCCATTGATCACCATTGCTTACATCCATTATTTCATTAAGACTTGCAAAATGGTAATATTCTAATTCCATAAACCTTTCACTGAAAGAAATTTTTCCTTAGCAGCAATTTGGTTACTTTGAGGTAGAGTTTTATAGAAAAGGCAGATATGTTAATCCCAAACTGCCAATTTATCCCTCCCTCTCTGCCTTTCCCCTTTGGTAATGATAAATTTGTTTTTGAAGACTGTGAGTCTGTTTCTGTTTTGTAAATAATTTCATTTGTATCATCTTTTTAGAGTCCACATATAAGTGATATCATATGATATTTGTCTTTCTCTGTCTGACTTACTTTACTTAGTATGATAGTCTCTAGGTTCAAAAATAGGTAATCAACAAGGACCTACTGTATAGCACAGGGAACCCAACTCAGCATTCTGTAATAACCTATGTGGGAAAAGAATCTGAAAAAGAATGGATATATGTATACATACAACTGAACCACTTTGCTGTACACCTGAAACTAGCACAACATTGCAAATCAACTATAACCCAATATAAAATAAAAACTAAATTAAAAAAAGAAAAGGCAGATAAATGCTTGATTTTCCCCTTATTTAGCAATTTTCAGTAGCATATGTTGGTTCCATAGCATTTTCCAAGGGTTGCTACTTATTTTTTAATTCATCCACATTGTTTAATGACTGGATGAATTAATATAAGATCATTGACTGTGATAGCATAATCGAAGCTTGACAATAAAGGTGAAATCTTTGAAGGAAAGATCACCAGATTTGAATATGTAAAAATATTTATGTTGTTAAATATTTTAACAAATAAAAAATGTGAAGAATAGACTAAGGAATTTATTGGCAAACGACATGGCAAACAATGGGCAAATGGCTCCTGGGCTTTTTTCAGTTGGCCTCTTTTAGTTCTCTGCATTTTTATCTTTATAAATCCATCAGTTTAAATATTTGAAAACTTTAAAAAGAAAAAGAAATGTCTATGGAAGCACAGTTATTTAGTAAACGTAAAAAAATAGAAGTGTCAAACATCACTCAATCTTTATTTTCTTCCTCTTAACATCAGAGTGAAATATTTTCATTGTTCAACTATTCTTTTTCTTGAGATATATATTGTTAATCAGTTATCCTGTACTGTGTCTTAGTTTCTCATCTTCCTAATTTTTATATAACCAGTAGAATGTGATTTTCTCAGAGAATCATCTAAATACAATGGGTATAAAGCAATCCCGGAAGAAAGAGGCTGTAATTAGACTTATGATACTTTATAATATGATCCTCACCCTCCCACCCCACCTCCCTAGCACTTTTACCCTAAAACATGATTAGACCATTCCTGGTTCTTTCTTTACTGTAGATGTTTGGGAAGTATGTATGTATATGTTTGTGGGGAGTATGTGGGGAAGGTGTGCGTGTGTGTATCAGGGAATGCAGGGGTGCAGGTAGTAGGGTAAGAGGCCCTAATTTTCATTGTTTTTTTTTTCTTAAAAACCTATTAAGTTAGTGGAGTCGTACTTACAAGTGGCTCAACTTTTAAAAAATCTTTAGGTATAGATATTTAATAAACCAGAATCTTCTGGCTGGTTGATATTGACATGTACAGCGATATCTTAGCTTCACGAGATATTTTAGGTCTAAACAGAGTTTCTGACACCTATGTGTTTGTATTGCTTTTGCTTCCCTTTTCCAATGGAAGACAGGTCAGGAATATTCAATGTGAGGAATTTCCCATACCTGACGCTCTATTTTTGCATCTCAGGTCTACACATTTTGATAATCACAAACAGAACTTTGAAAGCACTAAAATTCACCTTATCTGTCAGTGTTTATTCAGGAGAGTGGAATTATTATTATTTTTATTGGTGTTGCTATTTTCTGTTATTTCATTGTCAAAGAAAGAAAGGGCTCTCAGACCAAATATTTGCCGAAAGTCAGAATGCCGGTTTTCAGTTCACCTGGGGCAGAATTGAATCCACTTCTTTGGCAGAAAAATATCAGGAACACATATTAATGTTCACCGCTCTTAGTCCAACCTAAGAACGGATTCATCTAGTATAGTTATATTAGACTCATGTATTATCATATCTCTCTTTTGACTGGCTTTATGACACTTACATGAGGAACAGTGCATGAAAAACTATAATCTGTAAAATGTACTGATGACACTGAGCTTTCTAGCTTCCACTCCTTTGTCATTTTATTTAAAAATTTTCTGTTTGGGATCTATTCTTTTTTTTTTTTTTTTTTTTGCGGTATGCGGGCCTCTCACTGTTGTGGCCTCTCCCGTTGCAGAGCACAGGCTCCGGATGCGCAGGCTCAGCGGCCATGGCTATGGCTCATGGGCCTAGCCGCTCCTCGGCATGTGGGATCTTCCCGGTCCGGGGCACGAACCTGTGTCTCCTGCATCAGCAGGCGGACTCTCAACCACTGCGCCACCAGGGAAGCCCAGGATCTATTCTTTAACAGTATGGCCTATGTGACCTCCATCCCCCTCCTCATACTTCTTACCACTCTTTTCTAAGAGAATCCATCTCAGAATGGATGTAGAAATATAAGACAAAAGTAATTATAGAGGAGGTTGCTTAGAAGAAATGAGAGAGGTGACCAGTTTTATTGTTTGCAGATTTTGCATTTATCTGCCCAGGAAAAATTGGAGTAGTCAAGAAAACATACTTCTAACATTGATTCTGGCTAGCAATTTTGCCCAGTTTCTGGCAAATATAATGATTGCTTCCTGGTCCAGTTTATCATGTCTTGGTGTAAATTTTTTTTCAGATTACTGCTGTAAATTGATTGTCGGTCCTAGTTTTTGAAGTGGTAAGAGTTTTTTGTTTTTTTCAAGATCCACTGTATTTTATATTGGGGTGTTCAAAGATACTGCATCAGGGTTGACTCCTGGAGAGTTCATATTTTAAAACCAAACTAGTTCTTGTTTCTTTCTGACAATACAGTTTCTGAAAACTGACTTTCCTTTATACTGTCTCAACTTTATATTTCTTTCTTATGTTTCCCCCAAGGGCCTAATTATGAATCGCTACTAGGCTTCTGAGTGCTAATAGTGTTTAAAGTTTGGTGAGCTCTTTGTTAATGCTTTTCCCAATTGGCTGGAAAGAAGCTGTTTACTTCCTGATCTGTGTGTTTCTACTTCACCTGCGTGGAATAAACCATGTTTGTTTGTTTCTTTCTTTCTCTAGTAAAACATATGAAATTTTGAGCTTTCACTGAAGCTACTTATTTGGCTAATATTTAAATGCTTTTTAAGATTTAACATACTCTTTGTATTCATCAATATTGACTAATTAAAATTTGTAAAGCTCAAAATAGAACTAGAGATATATTTTTGATAGAGATCTACCTGCTAGAAGCTAAGGTATGCATCACGATGACAGAAAATTTCAATGACAATAAATGGAATTCATACTGTTATTTCCAGTTTTTGCAGTCAGCCTCATTGTGCTCTATACAAGGGGGATGATACTCAGAAACAAAAGGACTAAAACATCTGGAAAATCCCAATGTGATTTGGTATTTGATAAGTAAGGAATGTCAAAAATAGAAGAGTTCTTAAATATGAGAGTTCTATGTTGTTGGCGTGCATGTGGTGTTTTCTTGTTGGGAATGTGCAGGGGAAGGGAAATAAATAATTCTATACAACAGCCTGCCTCTGCTGAGCCTAGGTTTCATACTGAGGGAAGACTAAGAATAGCAACAACTAGTCTAGAAAGCTTCCACTGTCCCAAGCAGTTCTTTCCCACAGAGAACCACTTTCATCTGCAACTTTCCCACAAAGACCGCCACTTTGACTGCTACACTGCACGTCTTGCTCAGAAGTGTAGTAACTTTATTATCCCATTATCCTTTTTCACATATTTGACCTGCCTGTCAAAACTGCTGTGGGAATGAGAAATACTTTGTGCACATTCAACCTCTCATCGCACCTCTCACGTGTGAGGGGCCTCCTTCTGAGTGAAGTCACAGCAGATACACTCTGTTTTAGAAATAATAGACGAATTGCCTACCCTCATTCGTGAACTTCTGGTATTGCACAAAGCAAACTGAAGAAACAATGTAACCTCTCATTTTAAAATTTAATCTTTTACAGCCTGCTGTCAGAGGCAGTTCCTCTATGAATCTGCTGACATTTTAAATTCTACTTTGGAAATTTCCTCACTGTTTCAAATATCCACTCTACTCAAAATTTTATATAAAGTTATCCCCTCCATATACTATCAATATGAAACTTCTTCCTTTCTTTCTTTCCTAAGGCATTCTAAGTCACTTCAGGAACCAGTTCCCTTAAGAGAAAACCACTAAATCTTGCTGCTTATGCTGCAGCCCCAAATCTTACCATAGTGCTTTTCAGAGTGAGAAATATTTTCTGTGTAAGCTCCTGCAAGGTTCACAGGCTTACTAGATTGTGCTTTCTAGCTAATAGGAAAGAAAAGAAAACTGCAGAAGCCCCTAGAGAACCTTCTGGCAGAAAGTAGATAACACAAAATAAAATCACTGTTTTATTTTATTAAGGACCTTTGTGAAGGTTCATTTAAAACAATTTAGTCTGTCTAACATAATTAAGTCACTAGCAGCAGCAGATAGTAGCCAGTTACAGTCTTGGATTGATAATGTTTAATTCATTTATAATTACTCTAATACATGTCTAGGAAGCATGCACAGCATTTTACAAAATGAAATATGATGAGTAAGGACAGTTGAATGTTGAGTCAGAAAATAGATTAAATTTTAGTCATTTGAGCTGCTATTTGAAATGTATGGCTGCCAACTGACAACCAGAGGTTTTTTTCTTTTGTTTGTTTGTTTTTTGTTTTTGATAAATAAGTTCAATAAAGCTATCCAGATAGGAAATCTGGAGCTGGAGTATGAGAATTATTTTTTAGCCTTCACCAGTAATGAGTTTTTTGAGATAGGAACACTAAGGAATGTTAAGGCAGAGTCACTGTGGAAGCAATACTGTGTCCAGCAAGATCCACTCTGGTAAATCCCCAACCCATCAGATCTTAATAATTGATATTCCTCAGCTGGATTGAACTGAGCTTAATCAATTGGAGTAGGAGAGAAAGAAGAATAAGGGTCAGATTTAGATAGATTTTTGCTGCAGTACAGATCTAAAATTGATTAGGGTTTGAAATGGGTTTGTTGAAGGGGTTAAGAAACATTATGGATGAATAGATGGTATAAACTAAATTGCAGCCCCATTTCTATATTTGCACTTGAAATTTAAAGATTTTCTTTTTCCTCCAGAGTTTGAGTAGGAAAGCCCTGCTTAAGCAGAGTAGAATCTTACAGCTTTTCTGATGGAAGAGAAGACAAATTAGGTATTGCAGTATTTCATTGACTGGACACAGGGTTAAATCTCAAGGTAATTCTAGCATCTGGAAATTTGTAATCTCTACATTTCAGAAGCTATAAATGTAAAGCAACTTCAGGATTGCTGAATTCTTACTGATATACTCAGCAAGATTGA
Organism: Stenella coeruleoalba; assembly: GCF_951394435.1. Lineage (NCBI taxonomy): Eukaryota > Metazoa > Chordata > Mammalia > Artiodactyla > Delphinidae > Stenella > Stenella coeruleoalba. Next base: position 80,707,721 of record NC_137151.1, on the reverse strand, counting down.
AGTTGTTAAGAAATTCCATCACTTGTCTAGAATCTGTATTATAGTTATTGGTTTAAAATTGTTTAAATGTGTTTTGTAACAAATTGTTATAAACATAACATAGATGTTACATATTTTTTCAGATTACATAGATTTGAATTTGTTTGACTTATTTACCTATACATCCTTTTGAACTTGGAACCCAAGGGCCTACTATTTTGCAGAACGTTGAAGGATAAGGAAATATAAAACAAAAGAAAACACTGTAAACTATTTCCTTGTTGTGAGTAATAGAAATCTGGAATATGCCACTATTTCTGGTTATGTGACAATTAGAAAGATTGAAAGACTTCTGGGAAGAAATAATCCTGGGATTTTAGATGTATTTGGATCAAGATAACAACTGGAGATAAACTATATAAAGAAGTTACATGATTGCTCCAAGTCACAAATTTCATTTATTCATTCAACAAATGGTAATGAGCCATGTCCCAGGTACCGATTTGGTGCCTGGGATGTGGCAGTGAAATAACAGAAAAAGTCTGTGCCATCGTTTGGACTGAAACTGAGAATAGGCACACCTTGCCAAGTAGTGTCATGATTAATGCAGGAGAGACTGCAAAACCTAAAATGCCAATACAAATAATGGAATTGAAATTTACTTTGAGACTTCATGAACTTTGAGAAGCGTATGAGTACATAATTTACATTTGCAGGGTTCAACTAGTGTTTGTTGAAGGATCCATTTAAAAGGATCCATGGGAGAAATATGCTTAGTACACTGACAGGGATATCTTGTTTCCCTTAAGAAAAGATATATATATATATATATTGCTTATAAACACTATAAATTTCATTTCCCTTTCTGCATTGGATGCTGAGAATATCAGTAATAAATTTGAGGGTAACATCTAGTAATCCAATAGGAAATGAATGTGTGTTTTTGTTATTATCTTCCTTTGTTTGTAGAATCTATTTTTAGAAAGACACAGGACATTAAACAAACATAAAAACAATGACAGTCACAATCATGGTTCCATTTGTAAATCCAGCTGAAGCTTTTTGAAGCACTGGCAACATATTAGTCTTTTCAATAGATAATAGGACCTGAGCCTACCACTGTGAAACAGTTTCCTCAGTGTTTAAAAAAACCCTACTTTATTAAGTTCAGCCTCCAGGTCCCAGAAGAATATTGTTCCTATCATTGAATAAAATCAGTTTAAAGCACAATCTGTCAATGTAGACAGATGACAATTGCAAAAGCTATTAGAGGGGTGGATTATGATACTATTGCAGGACATCTTGAGGGAGAGTTTGAATTGAAGCAAATGGAAGCTCAGGGAAACAGAAGCAGAAAATCAGCCAGTTATCATCCCAAAGATCCCCAAACTCTGCAGATATCAACTGGTGCCACAAACCAAGACAATTCTCTTATGCAGTGTGTAAATAAATAATCCTGGTTATAGATATATTTGGATGAAGGGTAATAAATAGAGATTGACAATATAAAGAGATAATATGATTGCTCTGAGATGCAGATGTCATCTGTTCATCCAACAAATAGCATCAAATAGCTATGACTGGCAGTAGCATTTTATTTGGAACCAAAAGATAATGGTGGAATTTAAAAATGTACTGAGTTTATTTTACATACTTACAAGTTGCAATGGTAAGAAATAGAGTTAAAAAAATCTCTTAGGATTTTGTAATCTACTCCAAAGTCAGCATGAATAGAGAGAATTAAATAGGAATTTCTGTATTTTATATATTTGTTATTCATTGCGTTTGAGTTAAAAAAAAGAAAATACTTTCCTACATGATTTGATCCAACTTTTTAAAAAATAATAATTTTTAAGGAGAATTCAGTGGTCACTGTGGTTATCACTGGCTATACCACCAGTGGGCTGAAACTGCTTCTCCAGGTTTAGTATGTGGAAATCTGTTCAATAAATGATTGTTCAGTTAAGATTCTTCTAGGGTAGAAACTGACAGAAGCAGAAACCAGTGGCTGAGGTGGTGGGTGTATTGACACCTCTCTCTTTTGCTGACAACTGGGGTGGAAAGGGCTATTCTGCATCCTTTGGCAATTTATCAGCATCTTATAAGCAGCCGCTTGGCCAGCTCTGAGCTATGTTTACTGCCAGCTAACGTAAGATTTAGAATGAGTGTAATTTTCAGCTTTTGTAAAGAGTATCAAATGATAAATAGAGTAATCAGATCTTTGCCTGTATTGCTTACTGCAGTGAAACATGGATTAAATGTGTAGTAAAAATATCAGTTAATCTGTCCAAGGAGCTAGATATATTCATTTGCTTTCTTTGATCCAGCTTAGTTGTTTCATTGGAAGAGAAGGGAGAAGAGAAAAGATGTTCTAGTTATTTATATGTTTACAAGCCTCCCCCTCCCCTTAGGCTACTGCTAAGTTGTCTCACTCCATACACTCTGTGCCACAGCAATTTAATATTTCATTAAAAAAGCATTAATGATAGATCCAGTAAATTTCTCCTATCCAGGCTCCACAATGATAGCAATTCAAGTTAGTATTGATCTCTGAGTGATGCTCATGAAAACAAAGCCCAAAAAAGGGACAGTTAGAGTGCTGCTCATTTTCCTTGCATCTTGAGGTCAAGTTGGAGACCTGAGTCTGACCTGTAATTGTAATTACTGCAATGCTGGCTCTTTTGGAAGAGTTTCCAAAGGCTTCTGCTTCTTGGCTTCTGGTTTTAATTTTAAAATAAAAATCAAAAGTTACTCCATGAGAAAATACCCTGTTGCCTTTGAAGTATTTGATCATTTATTTAATGAAACAACACAGTTATTAAATGCCTGTGTGTTTTCAAGTTACTACGGCCTCTACTTTAGAGAAGAGGAAGAGTTCTTGTTCTTAAGGATATGCTTTTTTTTTCACTTAGAGGAGAAAGGAAAAAATAAAATGCAAGCATAAATATGAACAAAAAACTTTAAATGATGAGGTTCAAATGATTTGTTCTCATAAATTATTAGGTTTGTGTATATAGAAAGGAATTAGTTCCAGCAAATATATTAAGAAATTTATATATGATTGGGATTTAAGTTAAAAAAAATTCAAGGATGTAATTTTCATGGTTTGAAAGTGGAGGGAGTATAGAGAGAACAGAAGTTTTATTTACTGGAGTAGTGGAATAAGAAGTGCAGAAAATGTTGGAAGCATATTGTAGAGGTCACTAGAATTTTAACTTCTAGGTAATTAATTTTATTATACAAATCACACAAAGCAACACTGTAAAAAAGAATGTAGGGTTTAAAAAGAAAAGCAAAATTAAAAAGTAACTTGGCCCTGCATCCCTTCCCAAGCAAATGATCTATTTTCATTTTTCTGTGTTCTCTCTCCCTGAAGATTTTTGAACAGTGAAATGACATGATGGAAATTGTGTTGTAGGCCTTTTAGAAAGATTAATCTATCAGTAGTAAGCAAGATGGAAAGTGAAGTGTCTGAAACCTAGAGACCAATTATAATTGTATTGAAGTAATCCAGGTGAGAAGTGATAAGGGCCTGAACAGAAATGGAAAGAAATGGGAAGTTGTAAGAGGTATTGAAATGGAAAAATCACTGATAGGAAATGGGACATTAGAGAAAGGTAATCTTTAGAGATACCTGGAGCCTGAGTTAACAGCAATAGTTCCAGAGATAGAAAGCAGAAGTAGAATGATTAAAGTAGGTGTCTGGCTATGAAATATGAGTTATATACATTTTTTAACATATTATATTTGAAAAAAATATGGTCACACAGAAATGATGCTAATGTAGTTAAAGATGGACAATTGGGATATATATGCATATTTCTAATCTTGAGATCTTTTCCATATTCCAGTCCCTCTTAATCATATAAAAGGGACATTTGGAGTGCAATCATCATCATGGTGGTGTGAATCACTCCTTTTTTCTCTCTCCTTTGACTTACAACTAATCAGACAACCATAACCAAAAAAAGTGCCTCTGCAAAGCACACCAGGACACCTGAGAGATCCATCTATCTATGCACCCAAAAGTGGGTGGATTGGATCATGGAGGAGGTGGCAGAGCAAAGGAAGTTGCAGCGAAGCCAGCAGTGGCAGAGGTAGTGATGGCAGAGAAGGTGGTAGCCAGTCCAGCAGGGAGACAGCACAGTTTTTCTGGCAGAGGAGGGCAGAGGATGAAGGAAATGAATGGGGGTCTACTTGGCCACGTGTGTGCAGCTGCAGGGACCAGGTGCTGTCTCTGAGGAGAGACTGCAGTGACTAAGGGGGAAGAAAGGAAAGGGAAATAGACAGAACAGAAGGAAAGTGTCTCCTGTTGTCTGCCTTGGAAGGCAAGAGGACTGCCCACTGGCTTCTGGGACCCCCAACTTGAGGGTCCTCCTACCAAGCTGTGGGCATACCCAAAGTCCCAAGTGTTAAGTACACACTTCACCCTGCTCTGCCACCACACTGCTTTTTTTTTTAAGTGTGTGAGCTCCCAACATTAGCAGGAATCAGCTCCAATAAGAAAAGCCCAAAACTTGTGCAATAGCACCTCATTCTAGAAAACAAAAGAAAGTGTCCTAACTATCAATCTGTTGAACTATTATAATCGAAGTGAACAAAGCCTTGTCTAAGTAAGAAAGGTGTTTGCTATGTCAAATGCAGCGGCGAGGCACTTCTCATCAAACACCATGAAAAATCACAGTAATACAGTGTCACAAAAATAAAATGACAATTTCCAGCAACCAAACCCAAAGACACGGAATATTGTAATCTGTATGATAAGGAATTTCAAATAGCTATTATGAAGAAATCCAACAAACTAAAGAAAATTCAGAAAAGCAATACAGTGACCTCAGAAATAAAAACGAACAAACAGAGGAGTACTTTACTAAAGAGATTGAAATTCTAAAAAAGAAACGAACAGAAATTCTGGAGCTGAAGTACTCAATAAATGAGGTGAAGAATGCATTGGAAATACAGCAGATCATATGGAAGAGAGAATTAGAAAGCTCAAGGAAAAAGATATAGAAATAATTTAGGTGAAAGAGGAGTGAGAACTAAGATTTTTAAAAAGTGAAGAAACTCTATGAGAACTGACTCCATTAGAAAAGCCAGCACAAGAATAATGAGTTCCTTAGAAGTAAAAGAGAGGGATAAGGAAGCAGAGAGTGTATTTAAAAACTAATAGCTGAGAACTTCCCAAACCTGGGAAGGAACTGGATATGCAAGGCCATGAAGCTAATAGAACACCTTATTATCTCACTGCAAAAATCTTTTCCAAGACACATTATATATATTAAAAAATTTTTATTGGAGTATTGTTGCTTTACAACTTTGTGTTAGTTTATGCTGTACAGCAAAGTGAATCAGTTATACGTATACATATATCTCCTCTTTTTTAGATTTCCTTCCCATTTATATCACCACAGAGCACTGAGTACAGTTCCCTGTGCTGTACAGTAGGTTCTCATTAGTTATCTATTTTATACATAGTGATATATATATGTCACTCCCAATCTCCCAATTCATCCCACTCCCCCTTTCCCCCTTGGTATCCATAAGTTTGTTCTCTACATTTGTGTCTCTATTTCTGCGCATTATATTAAAATTATCAAAAGTCAACAATAAAGGAAGAATTTTAAAAGCAGCTGGGGGAAAAAAGACAATAACCTGTGAATGTACCCTCATTAGGCTATCAACAGATTCATCAGCAGAAACGCTACAGGCCAGGAGAGAGTAGAATGACATATTCAAAATATTAAACCATAAAAATTGGTAGCCAAGAACATTCTATCCAGCAAAGTTATCATTCAAATATGAAGGAGAAATTAAGGCTTTCCTAGATGAACAAAAACTGAAGGAGTTCACCACTAGACCTGCCTTACAAGAAATGTTGAAAGGAGCTCTTTAAGCTGAAACAAAAAGACAAAAGCACACAAAACTCTGATTAAGGTGGCAAATAGAATAGAATACTGTAACTCTTTTTTTTAGAATAGTATATTAAACTCTTAACTGTAGCTTAAAAGTTAAAGGAAAAGAACATTAAAAATAACTGTAGCTGCTACAACTTGGTAATAAAATCACAGCACAAAAAGTCATGATTTGTGACATAAAAATATAAAAAGGGAAAAGTAAAAGAATGGAACCTTATAGGCAAATGAAGATAAATTGCTATCAGCAGAAAAAAGACTATTTTATCTATGAGATGTTTTATGTAAACCTCATGGTAACTGGCAAGCAAAAATCTAGAACAGAACACAAATCATAAAAAAAGGAGAGACTGAGCAAACCTCCATAGAATACCACCAATGTATAAAGGTGGACAGAAACAAAGGAAAAAGAAACAATGAAGAGCCAAAATAACCAGAAGGCAAAATATAAAATGGCAGTAGTAAATTCTTAAATATCAAAAATCATCCTAAATGTAAATGGATTGAACTCACCAGTCAAAAGGCACAGAGTGGCCGGATGGATAAAAAGACAAGACCCAGGTATATGCTGCCTAAAGGAGACTAATTTTAGCTCTAAAAACACATGTAGGCTCAAAGTAAAAGGATGGAAGATGATATTTCAAACAAACAGAAATGAAAAGTAGGTGAGGGTAGCCATACTAATATCAGAAAAAATAGACTTAAAAAAAAAGAGTAACAAGAGACAAAGAAGGTCATTATATAATGACAAATGGGTCAATACATCAAGAAGCTATAATAATCCTAAATATATCTGCTCCCAACACCCAAGCACCAAAATATATTAAGCGATTAATAACAGATCTTAAGGGAGAAATAGACAACAATACAATAATTGTAGGGAACTTCAATACTCCACTATCAACAATAGAGAGATCATCTAGGTGGAAAATCAACAAGGAAACATAGGAATTGAAACACACTTTAGAACAAATGGACTTAATAGACACATACAGGATACTCAATCCAACAGCTACAGAATATACATCATTATTAAGTGTACATGGACCATTCTCCAGGATAAATCATATGACAGGCAACTCAACAAACCTTAGCAAACTTAATAAGATTGACATAACACCATCTTCTCTCACCACAATAGTATGAAACTAGAAATCAACAATAAGAGGAAAGAGAAAATCTATGGTAATGTGGAAACTAAACAACACACTACTAAACAGTCATTGGGTCAAAGAAGAAATAAAAAGTGAAATAAAATTCTCAAAACAAAGGAAAATGGAAACACAACATATCAAAGACTGTGGGATGCAGCAAAAGCAGTTCTGAGAGAAAATTTTATAGCAATAAATGCATATATTATGAAATTAGAAAGATCTCAAATAAACAACCTAAATTTTCAACTCAAGAGCTAGAAAAAGAACAAACTATGCTCACAGTTACCAGAAGGAAGGAAATAATAAAAATAAGTGTGGAAATAAATGAAATAGAGACCAGGAGAGCAATTGAAATGATCATGGAAACTAAGAGCTGATTCTTTGAAAAGACAAATAAAATTGACAAACCTTTAGCTAGATTAACTAAGAAAAAAGAAGACTCAAATAAATAAAAATAGACAAGAAAGAGGAGACATTACAAATGATACTACAGAAATACATAAAATCAGAAGAGACTGCTATGAACAATTATATGCCAACAAATTATGTAACTCTGAAGAAATTGATATATTTCTAGAAGCACACGATCTACCAAGATCAGGAAGAAAAAGGAAATCTGAACAGACTAATAATCAATATAGAGATTGAGTCAGTAAGCAAAAACTCCCAACACAGAAATCTCCAGTAGCAGACAACTTCACTAGAGTATTCTACCAAACATTTAAAGAAGAATTAACACAATCCTCCTCAAACTCTTCTAACATATCGAAAAGGAGGGAACACTTCCAAATTACTGTATGAGACCAGCATCACTTTGATACCAAAATGAGATAAGGATACCACAAGAAAACTGTAGACCAGTATCCCTGATGAATATAGATGCAAAAATTCTCAACAAAACCTTAGCAAATTCAAGAATTCAAGACACAGTAAAAGGATTATACACTTTGACCAAGTGGGACTTATACCTGGGATGCAAGGATGGTTCAACCTATGCATATCAATAAATGTAATAAATCACATCAATAAAATGAAAGATAAAAATCACATGATAGTTTCAATAAATGAAGAAAAATCACTTGACATTCTTTCATGATAAAAACCCTTAACAGACTGGGTATAGAAAGAACATACTTTAATATAATAAAGTACATATGGGACAGACCCACTAACCCACTAACATTATACTCAATGGAGAGAAATTGAAAGTGTTTCCTTTAAGATTAGGACCAAGGTAAGCACATCCACTCTCACCTCTCCTATACAATATAGTAGTGGAAGTCCTAGCTAGAGAAATTAGGCAAAACAGAGAAATAAAGTGCATCCAAATTGGAAAGGAAAAGTAAAATTGTCATTATTTGCTGATGATATGATCCCATATATATATATAAATCCCATAGAAGCAGTCAAAAAACCTGTTGGAATTAATTAATAAAGTGGCAGGATACAAAATCAACATACAGAAATCAACTGCATTCCTTTACACTAATGATGAAACATCAGAAGGAAATAAAACCATCCCATTCACAATAGCATCAAAAAATACTTAGGAGTAAACTTGATTGAAGAAGTAAAAGATTTGTACAATGAAAACTACAAAACTACAGTGAAATAAATCAAAGAAGACACAAACAAATGGAAAGATATTTGTTCATGGATCAGAAGAATTAATATTGTTAAAATGGCCATACTACCCAAAGCCATGTACAGATTCAGTGCAATCCCCAACAAAATACTAAAAACATTTTTCACAGAAATAGAAGAAACTTCCTGAACTTTATGTGGAACTATAAAAGACCATAAGTAGCAAAACAGTCTGGAGGAAAAATAACAAAGCTGGAGATATCACACTTCCTGATTTCAAACTATACTACAAAGCCATAGTAATAAAGAAAGTATGGTACTGCCACAGAAATAGACACACTGACCAGTAGAACTGAATAAAAAGCCCAGAATTAGGGCTTCCCTGGTGGCGCAGTGGTTGAGAGTCCACCTGCCAATGCAGGAGACACAGGTTCATACCCTGTTCTGGGAGGATCCCACATGCCGCGGAGCGGCTGGGCTCGTGAGCCATGGCCACTGAGCCTGTGCGTCCGGAGCCTGTGCTCCGCAACGGGAGAGGCCACAACTGTGAGAGGCCCACGTACCACAAAAAAAAAAAAAAAAAAAGCCCAGAATTAAACCCCAACATATACAGTTAACTAATATTTAACATAGGAGCTAAGAATACTCAGTAGGGAAAGGATAGTCTCTTCAACAAATGATGTTGGGAAAACTGAATAAACACATTCAGAGAAATGAAATCGGACCCCTATCTCACAAAACTCACAAAAATTAACTTGAAATGGATCAAAGACTTAAACATAAGAGCTGATATGATAAAAACTCGTAGAGGAAAGTCTAGGAATGAAGCTCATCAATATTGGTCTTGGCAATAACTTTTTGGGCATGATGCCATAAGCACAAAAAATGAAACAAAACAAAAATCAAATGGGATTACATCAAACTCAAAAGCTTCTGCACAGCAACAGAAACAATTAAAATGAAAAGACAGTGTACAGAATGGAAGAAAATTTTTGAAAACCATATTTTGGATAAGGGGTTAATATCCAAAATATATGAATAAATCAGTTAACTCAATAACAACAACAACAACAAAATCCAGTTAAAAAGTGGACAGAAGAACTAAATAGACATTTCTCCAAAGAGGACATCAAAATGGCCAAGAGACACGTGAAAATATGCTCAACATCACTAATCATTAGGGAAATGCAAATCAAAACCACAATGAGATATCATGTCACACCTATTCGAATAACTGTTCAAGAAGACAAGAGACAAGTGCTGGCGAGGATGTGGTGAAAATGAAACTTGTATATATTGTTGGTGGGAATGTAAATTGGTCCAACCACTATGGAAAACAATATGGAGATTTTTCAAAAAATTAAAAACATATCTACCATACAATTCAGCAATTCCACTTCTGGGTATATAGCCAAAAGAAATGAAAACAGGATATCAAAGAGATATCTGCACTTTCATGTTTATCGCAACATCATTCACAATAGTGCTGGTACGGAAACAACACAAATGCCCATCAATGGATGAATGGATAAACAAGATGTGGTACACATATACAATAGAATATGAAATGAGATATCCTCCCATTTGCAACAACATGGATGAACATTGAGCATGTTATGCTAAGTGAGATAAGTCAGATAAAGACAAGTACTGTATGATCCCATATATGTGTAATCTAAAAAAGTTAAACCTGTAAAAACAGAATAAAATGGTGGTTACCAGTGGGGGTGGGGACAAGAGTGATGCTGTTTAAGCTACAAACTTGTAACAAGTAGTAAATAAACACCAGAGATCTAATACACAGTATAATGAATATAGACAGTAATATTGTACTATAATTATGTAATGTGATAAATACCACATCAGCAATATACAACATATATATGTATCAAAGTAACAAGTTGTACACCTTAAACTTACACAACGTTACACATCAAACTTGTTCAATTAAAAAAAAGCAGACATCAGGAAAATGCATATCAAAACCACAAATGAAGTATCACCTCACACCTGTCACAATGGCTATCATCAGAAAGACAACAAATAAAAACATTGGCCAGGTTGTGGAGAAAAGGGAACCCTAGTACACTGTTGGTAGGAATGTAAATTACCGCATCCACTATGGAAAACAATAAGGAGGTTCCTCAAAAAAACAAAAATAGAACTACCATATAATCTAGCAATTCTACTCCTGGAAAAAGAAAATAAAAACCACTAATTCAAAAAGGTATGTGCACCCCAGTGTTCATAGCAGCATTATTTACAATAGCCAAAATATGGAAACAACCTAAGTGTCCATCAACAGATGAATGAATAAAGAAAATCTGGTATATTTATATACAATGGAATTCTACTTAGTCATAAAAAGAATGAGATTTTGCCAGTTGTGACAACATGGATGGACCTGGAGGGTATTTTGCTTAGTGAAGTAAGTCAGAAATAGAAAGGCAAATACTGTATGTTTTCACCTGTATATGGAATCTGAAAAATAAACGAATATAACAAAACAGAAACGGACTCAGATAAATAGAGGAAACTAGTGGTTACCAAGGTAAGAGGGATGGGGGGAAGAGCAAGATAGGAGTAAAGGGTTCAGAAGTACAAAGTACTATGAATAAAATAAGATACAAGGATGTAATGCACAGAACAGGGAATATTGCAAATATTTTATAACTTTAAATGGAATATATTCCATAAAAATATTGAATCACTGTTGTACACATGAAACTAACAATATTGTAAATCAACTATACATCTTTAAAAGAAATGAATAGATTCAATAGATAGATAAACAGGAACAGTTGAAATCACAGATGTGAATTAATTGTGGTGTGTTAAGGAAGTAGATGAGATTATTAATAACTTTTTTGAGAAGAGGAAAAATAATCAGTGAGGAAAGGAGTGGTCAGTGAAGTGGATTGAGAACCCACATGATGATTATCAAAATTAGAGAAGAGAGCAAGAAAAGAGAGAAAAAACAAAACAAAACAAACCCACAACCATATTTAGAGAAGTAGTATAGGGAAGACAAGGAGAATGAGAACTGAGAAAAGGGCATTATATTTCACAACTAAAAGTTCATTGGTGACACTTTAGAAATCAGTGAAGAATTAATTTGTTAAACCATTTTCTAAAAGGTTAATTTTTCATTCGACACTTTTTTTTAATGAAAGGAGAGAAGGAAATGGAATGGAAGCTAGTAGGTGATGAAATTAAGCAAACTTTGTTTCCTTCATGCCATTAACTTATAATGTAAAAAATATTTAAATATAAAAAATGTTTTTTCAATTTTTAAGGCTGAGTAAAGGGAGCAACAGGTAAGTCAAAGAATAGATATGTGAGTATTAGGAAGATCTACAGGGACAGACAGAAAGGGTTTAGGGGAGAGTGAAACTAGAGAGGCCACTTAGGGAACTGTTTCAGTAGTCCTGGCAAGGGATGTTGCAAGGTGACTTGAATTAGGGTTGTAGTTGTGGAAGTGGTGAATATTGGTTGGATCCAGTCAATATTTTGAAGATAGAGCTGATCTGATTTGATAATGAATAAGATATGAGATGTGAGAACAAGAGAAATAAAAAATGATGTCGTTTTATTGGCTTAAGCAACTGAAAGAATGGGGGTGCCATTTACTGCGATAAGTGAGACTAAGGAAAATGCAGGACTTTTTTTCAATGTGTTAGTACTGGTTTTACTCTTTTATTATTATTTTTTTTTTATTGCGGTACGCGGGCCTCTCACTGTTGTGGCCTCTCCCGTTGCGGAGCACAGGCTCCGGACGCGCAGGCTCAGCGGCCATGGCTCACGGGCCCAGCGGCTTCGCGGCATGTGGGATCTTCCCGGACTGGGGCACGAACCCGTGTCCCCTGCATCGGCAGGCTGACTCTCAACCACTGCGCCACCAGGGAAGCCCTTGTTTTACTCTTAGACGTCCACGTGGTGATGTTGTCTAGAAAGTTAGACACATGAGTCTTTAAGAGTGAAATTCAGGACGTGTAAGTTTGATATTCATCCGTACATTAACAATATGGAAATAAGGAGAAATCAGCTATGAACATTAAGAGTAATCAGTGAGGTATGAAGATCTGGAGAGGATGATGTCTGCAAAACAAAAGAAAGGATGTTTCAAGAAAGGGCATGTTCAGCTGTGTCCAAGTCTGGTGAGACATAGAGTAAGATGTGTACACAGAATTAGGGGAGATTTGCACCTCTGGTAGTATCTGAAGTAAACAAAATCATTGATTAGTTGGTTAATCGACTCTAATTATCTTTTTCTTGGAATTGATTTTTTAGGCAAGGCTCTAGGTATTTTGATGTGGAGGAATGGGGTAGTGTTACATGAAGTAGAGTCACAGAAAATGGAGTGATGGCATTAGAACAGGCAGCTCTGGAGGGGGTATTTCTTACATATAGGTCTCTGTGGTGTTCCTAGACTTAATTTATAGAGTGTTAGGTGGTATCACTGCTGGGTGATTTGGGGGCCTGCCATAAACTTTGCTGAAAGGTTATCAGTGCCAGTATAGAGGGGTTGGGCTTATCAAAAGCCCGTGGAGATCTAGAGGGTAGACTTAAAGGACACCATTTTCTCTTTATCACTTTTAGTAGAAATATGTAATACAAAGTGTAGCAGTTTAGATCTGTGCAGAATAAAGATGTTATAACAAACACATTGAAAACAGAATTCTCATAAAATTCAACAATTATCTTCTCTTGGTGTCTCTTAAACTCAAGTAGATAGCAAGAGACAGGATGAGGGTTTTCACTGAGGATGAAAGAAATTTGTATGTCTTCTCATACATTCTTTTTCATATCCCTTTTGCCTGTGGTCATATAAATCTTTTTCTTACTTTAAATGATGAAACCTTCAAAGTCAGAGAGTTAATAACAAAAATAATTACCATAACTGTCCTATAAGGAAAACCTAAAGGTATTTAGATTTTTCTTGTTAATCACTGCACTATATTGCCAGGAATAGCAGTTCTCTATTTTATCTCCAGCACACATTTATAGAGGAAAGGTGTAAGTTAAAAAAATATTTTTAAATGCCCTATTTTGTTATTTTCATTCATTGTACCTTATAGTTACTTTTTGTTTTTCTTCTCTTGCTTGTCAGTCAGTGATAGAACCCAACAAGTCTAAGAAAACTTTATCTGTGTAAATTTTATACCTTGAATTCTACATCTTATTTTTGTCCTTTAATTTTACTATCTGCCTTGCTGAATATAAATACATACAAATATAATGCCTATAAAACTATTAATTGTATACTTTTATTATGATTATTATTATTTTGCTGCAAAGTGGGTAAAACAAAGTGGGTAGGGTAATGGATATTTTGCCTGATTATAAGAAAATATTGTACTATTAAAAATGGATTCCAGGGCTTCCCTGGTGGTGCAGTGGTTGAGAGTCCGCCTGCCAATGCAGGGGACATGGGTTCGTGCCCTGGTCCGGGAAGATCCCACAAGCTGCAGAGCAGCTAGGCCCTTGAGCCATGGCTGCTGAGCCTGCGCGTCCAGAGCCCGTGCTCCGCGACGGGAGAGGCCACAACAGTGAGAGGCCCGCGTACTGCAAAAAAAAACAAACAAAAAAAAAAAATGGATTCCATTGGTTACTTTATATTGTTATACAATTACTGATGAACAAGCTCATTGGCATCTTCTTATATTATTTTGGGAGTTTATTTGCCACTTCTACTATTGCCATGATTTGTATGTCACCACTAACCTGAATTATTTACTGTTTATGCAATATACTCACCTTTCCTACAAATTTGTGTTCCTGTCATTTTAGTTCCTAGATGTTCCTCCCTCTCATTTACCTATGACATTCCATTTATTCTTCAGGTTCTACCTCACATTTGTCCTTCCTTATAAAAGTTTACTGATGATATAACCAAAAGACCTCACCAATTATTACTTATTTGTACATGTCCTCTGACAATTATCCCATGTGGGCTTGATGTTTGTGTAAATGCTTTATCTTCTGTATTCCTTGAGGAGTGTCATTTTTTACATTTTATCTTCCACAGGTTTCTGTACAGACCACCAGTTCAATGAGAAGTGAATTTAATTGAGTCTTTGTGTTTGTACCCCTTTCTGTTTCCATGGTAAGGTAGTTGTTACCTCCCTTTTGCCTGTATCAATACCTCACACCTGCCTATGTTTGTAGTCTTTAATGAAAATAATGGCTACCGTTTGGAGGGTTTACTATATGCTGAGTATTGTCTTTTAGTACTTTATATACATTAATTTATTACTCCTCATAAAAAAATGGAGTTAACATGATGATAATCCCCACTTTACAGATGAGGAAATTGAGGTGCAGAGAATTTAAGTAATTTATCTAGAGCCATGCAGTTGGTGGAGTCAATTTTTAGAATTGAGAAATTTTCCATCTATAAATTCATCAGGGAATTTGACCTATAGTTTTCTTTTCTTTTAGTACTCTTATCTGTCTTTGGTATCCTGGTAATGCTGGCCTCCTAAAATGAGCTTGGGAGTGGTTCCTCCTCTTTATCTTTTTGGAAGAGTTTTAGAAGGATTGGCATTAATTCTTTAAGTGTTTGCTGGAATTCACCAGCAAAATCATCTTGTCTTGGGCTTTTCTTTGTTGGGAGGTTTTTGATTATTGCTTCAATTTTGTTAGTCATTATTAGTCTCTTCAGATTTTCTAATTTTTCGTGATTCAGTCCTGGTAGGTTGTGTGTTTCTAGGAATTTATCCATTTCTTCTAAGTTGTACAGTTTATTGGCTTGTAATTGTTCATAGTAGCCTGTTACGTCCTTTGTATTTCTGTGGTAATAGTTACAATGCCTCCTCTTTCATTTTTAATTTTATTTGAGTCCTCTCTCTTTTCTCTTGGTTAATCTAGTTAAAGATTTGTCCATTTTGTTTATCTTTTCTAAAAACCAACTCTTAGTTTCATTGATTGTTTTTCTATTATGTTTCTAGTCTCTATCATTTATTTCTGATCTAATCTTTATTTTTTCCTTCTCTCTACTAAATTGGGCTTAGTTTGTTCTTCTTTTTCTAATTCTTTGAGGTGTAAAGTTAGTTTGTTTATTTTAGCTTTTTCTTTTTTTTATAATGTAACATTTATTGCTATAAACTTCCCTCTTAGAACAGCTTTTTCTGCATCCCATCTGTTTTAGTATATCGTATTTTTCTTTACTTTCATCTCAAGATACTTTCTAATTTCCCTTTTGATTTCTTTGACTCATTGGTTGTTCAATAGTGTGTTGTTTAATTTCTACATATTTGTGAATTTTCCAGTTTTCTTCCTGTTAATTATTTCTAATTTCATACAATGGCAAACAAGAGTGACAAGGTGCCTGACCTAATGAAGGAAACAGAAAAATAAACAACACAAAAAAATTTTCAATTGTGATATTTGTCAGAGAGTCATGAGGTAGGAAATAATGGAAGATAGAAGATAGGGTAATCAAGACATTTTCTGAGAATTTAACATTAAAAATGAAGGATGAGAAGTTTGCTGTACAGAGGTCAGAAGGAGGAAGAGGAAATGAGAAAAAACATTCCAGGGACAGAAAACTCCAGGTGCAAGGGCCCTGGGTGAGAAAAGGAATATTTCCTTTCATTAAAAAAATAATAAATTTATTTATTTTATTTATTTTTAGCTGCTTTGGGTTTTTGTTGCTGTGCAAGGGATTTCTCTAGTTGTGGCAAACGGGGGCTACTCTTCGTTGTAGTACATGGGCCTCTCATTGCGGTGGTTTCTCTTGTTGTGGAGCACGGTCTCTAGGCATACAGGCTTCAGTAGTTGTGGCTGGCGGGCTCTAGAGTGCAGGCTCAGTAGCTGTGACGCACAGGCCCAGCCGCTCTGCGGCCTGTGGTATCCTTCTGGACCAGGGCTCGATCCTGTGTCCCCTGCATTGGCAGGCGGATTCTTAAGCACTGCACCACCAGGGAAGCCCCTCCTTTCATTTTTATTATTAGCATGTTCTTTGTAATTTGGCCATAGTGCTCTTCGTGATTAAACTACAGTAAAATTAAGGAAATGGTCATAGGGCCTCATTAATATGCTATCAGTAGTATATATTTAAAATAATTGTTTTTAAATCATTTAGAAATACTTGTTCTGTTTCTTAATATAAATTGTACCTGAGAATTGATATCTTCAGTTCCATTTCTCTGTTTTTAACTTACTGATTTTGCAAAAAGGTAAAAAATAGTAATTTAATTGGTATATTTTTTAACTTATGCAAGAAATTTTATTTTAGCTAAAGAATGTGCATTTTAAAAATTTCAGCATTATTTTCAACATGAAAATATCTAAAAAGACAGGAGCTGCACAATTGTTTAGTTTTTTTTTCCCTAACTTTGCAGTTTGTGTATAGATATCACCATATAACCTAAAAAAAGATGAATAGTGTTTTGACAATATTTTATACTTTCTTTACAAAGCAAGGTGAAATTATATTAAACCATTGACTTCTTGTGTATTGACCTTGCACTGGCTCTTGAAAGGGAATGAAAATAGAGACATTCATTGCTAAGAATAAATTTCTTGCCTGAAGTTGAGGGAAAATAAAAGCCCTAACAACCATGACAGAGAGTCAAAGGTTCTCATCTTTGGAGTAAAAAGGTGTCCACACATCAAGGGCAAAAAATGCTAAAATCTCAGAGGCAGAGAGAACGCTGTAGAGAGCCTTCCTGAACCTACTGAGGTTAAATCATTTAATTCATCATGTATTTTCATTCTACCTCCTTCTTCTAGTATTTTAGGACTGTGAATGCTTTTATTAATCTTAAGCTGTTAAATTGTCACTTTTAAATTTGCTATATGAAAGCGTTCCCTGTGGGAAAGCATTTTATTGAGCAGAGTTGGAACATTCAGGCTTGAAAGGGAAAATAGTTGTGTCCTTAGTCCATTTGTGTTTAATCTCCTCTTTGTTTCTCCTCCTTGTCCAAATTAAGAAAAACTCATACACAGGAGAAAAGTATGCTGAAATGTGTTTTCTTTCATTTTTAATGCTTTAATGGCACGCAGAATTATCTCCTTTTGTTTTAACGAAATATTTGTTAAATCACTCATCCTTCCATCATTTAGTTCACCTCCCAGAAGTCTTCACAGTTCTTCCAAATGGAAGAAATATTTCTCTTTTTTGTATTTCTATGATATATATTGTCTATAGAATGATTTCACAAATACAGTTTTTATATTACAGATTCCTCCCCTAAAAGGAACACTCTTCCCAATTTGATCATAATCTGAACATTAGAGTGTGCACTGTGCATATATTGATATCTCCACAGGATCTACCTCAATGCCTTGCACATAGCAACACTCAATGACTATTTCTTGAACTGATTTTTTCATGCTGCATCTAACAAAAGAGGCTTTGTCATTGTTCTTAGAAATCTGAGCAAATTAAATTCATTATAAATTTTAGGTTTTCTAGGGGTTCCTTGCCAATTTCCTGTAATAATTCTTGGTTTTTGAATATTTTCTTCTTATTTATTAGTCTTTATCCTTTATTAGTTCTTTATTAATCTGCTAATCAGATAACTATCTTATCAGGATCACTTAATATTTTTATGCTGGAATTTTGTTTTTTTAAGCGGTCAGTTTATTATTAGTTTTCTTCCTTTTCAGAAACATAGACCATGGAATCATTTATATCTTTATTGATTAAATCAACAAATATTTATCAACAAATATTTATTGAGTGCCTACTAGGTGTCTGACATATATGCTGATTGCATAATTGTGAATAAGATATTCACAGCATCTGTGGAGAAGGTACATATGACACATTGAGCTTATAAGTACTATAATGATGGTAGGTGCAAGGTATTGTGGACACACTTAGAGGGGGCACAAAAACAGTGCTAGGCGTTTAGGGATCTAAGTCATGAGTAGGAATTAGCTTGGGCAAGGTAGTAAAAGAAGGATCTCTGCGCTTAAAAAGTGCTTTGTTCTTATTTGCTTGTTTTCATATCTTGCTCTGATCAGGTTGTTGGTTTTAACCTTGGTTCTTATAAAATGCTTTCAGATCACTTGATTGTATTTTCTGAATGCAGCTTCCCATCGTTTCTTCTTCATTAACCATTTCTTTCTCTGGGTCAAAATTAAATGGAGAGAAACAGTTCCCTTTGTGGTTTTCTCAGCCTCTTAACAATGATTTTTTTCCCTAGAAAGCATGTTAAAAATATAATGCGTATGTAACGAATTTTCCGAAGATAGAAATATTTTTTAATACTTCTGATCTCTCTTAATTTTAAGACATCACATAATAGAGTTGTATGAACCTGTACTTCTCCCTAAACTACTTATCTCTCTCAGTGAAGAGCACTGTTACCAGATACTTTGCCGAGCGGTAAACTGATTGAAAGTAGATTGGTAGAAATCTGGGAGATATCACAGATACTTCACTTTCCTTAACCTCTAACATGTTTCTCCCACATTCCACCATCATTACAATTTTTGTTTTATTGTAAGAACACTTAATGTGAGATCTACCCTCTTAGCAAATATTTAAGTGCATAATACATTACTGTTGACCACAGCTATAATATTGTACAGTAGATCTCTAGAGAAAGCCTGAATTAATCACAAAACTTCTCAGTCAGTGGCCTTAATCAAACTAAATACTGACCAAAAGAGAGTAGATATTATCAACAGACTATCTCATACCTATATCAGCAATTTTGTGAAAGTGTTCTCAACTAGAGGCAGCAAACATGCCTTGGAGTCCTAGAGAACAGCCCTACCAGCCAGAAGTGTGCAGGGTGCCATGGTTATCAGCTGTTGCTTGGGAATCTAGAGTTTGTAGAGGTCAGTTAGAAGATGACCTCAGTACTACCAAAGGAAAAAATATGTTCCTTAATATAAATATTGGACATCATTTTTAAATGATAGTTCAGTTTCTTTCCTTCCTAATTTAAGCCTTCACACTATTTATTAAATTCAGTTTAGTTCAACAAAGGATTACTGATTACCTACTATATTTCAGGATATTTGAGAATACAAAAAAGAACAAGGCATCCAGTCCTTTTTTCATCAGAGATCATAGTCAAGTTGTGGAGACCTAAAGGATAGTTTTGAAATGATATGATAAATTCAAGTAATACAAGTATGTATAGGGTGCTATGGTCATATTATTAATAAGACAGACATAGATAATGAAGACTTTTCTCTAAACCCTTTGGAGTTTAAAAATGAAAACAAGATAATTCAGGAAAGGAAATGAACAAATATTCAAATTCTTTGGGTAGAAAGGACCTATTGACTGTCAAAGATGGTTATAAAACCACTTTGTATCTAGACACATCTGATGAGATTTCAGAACTCTAGGTCTAAAGGTAAATGATTTAAGCATATACAGGAAAAAAATACAACCAAATGAATGCAGTTGAGAATGACTTCAAATAACTTATCGACAACACGGGACTGGAAAGTGCAAAGTTCTGAGGGAAATTGACCTTGGATTTTTAATTCTGTTCATAGCCTGAAAGAGCAGAACATGAGATACAACGATGAAGGGCAGCTAAGTATGATCTGATAAGGAGTAGAGAGGGTCAACAATAATTCAGAGTGGATCCATTGAACTTGGATGCTTACAGCACTTGCCTTTGAGCAGGAAGAGTTTTTAAGGGAAATACAGCTAAACTTACTTCTGTAGTACATAATAATCCCAGTATTATACTGGCTTTTTTTTTTTGTACAACGGTGCTCACAACAGATTTGTTTGTAATAGTCAACGCTAAAAATAAACCAAATGTCCTTAAATAAGTGGTTAAACAAACTGTAATACTACTCAGCGGTAAAAAGGAGCACACTGTTGACAAACACAATGACTTAGATGGCTCTCAGGGGAATTATTCTGAGTGAAAATGAGCCAATATTGAAAGATTACATAATATATGATTCTATTTATACAACATTCTTTTTAAAAATTGAGGCATAATTGATATATAACTTGTAACATTATATTAATTTCAGATGTACAACATAATGATACAATATTTGTATATACTGTAAAATGATCACTACAATATCTAGTTAATATCCATCCCCATATATAGTTAAAAACATTTTTTTTCTTGTGATGAGTACTTTTAAGATCTACTCTCTTAGCCATATTCAAATATGCAACACAGTGTTCTTAACTATAGTCACCATGCTGTGCGTTACATCCCTGTGAAATTCTTTTATAACTGGAAGTTAGTACCTTTTAACTCCCTTTACTCATTTTGCCCAATCCCCACCTCTGGCAACCACCAATCTGTTTTTTATATCTATGGGCTTTGTTCATTTCTTTGTTTGCTTGCTTGTTTTTGATTTTAGATTCCACATGTGAGTGAGATCATATGGTATTTTTCTTTGTCTGACTTATTTCATTAGTATAATGCCCTCAAGGTCCACCTGTGTTGCTGCAGATTGCAAGAACTCATTCTTTTTTATGGCTTCTTTTTATATATATCTATATCTATATCTATCTATCTATCTATATATATATCTATCTATATATATATCTCACACCTTCTTTATCCATTCATCTATCAGTGGACACTTAAGTTTTTCCATATCTTGGCTGTTGTAAATAATGCAGTGAACATGGAGGTGCATATAGCTTTTCAAATTAGCGTTTTCATTTTCTTTGGATATATACCAAGAAATGGGATTGCTGGATCATATGTTAGTTTTATTTTTAATTTTTTTTGAGGAATCATCATATTGTTTTCCATAGCGGCTGCATCAATTTACAGTCCCACCAACAGTGCACAATATAATGGCTATTTTATCAGCTTTAAAATTATGGAGTTTTTCTATTGACAATACACAGAAATCTTATAGTTAGAGAACCAAAATTAATAGCATAACTGACAGAAATCAAAAGGATGAGGAGAAGTAAAGGTAGGTTCTTTAGCTTTCTAGATCAGCCAGTAGATCAGCTTAAAGGTGATAGAGCAAGAAACAGAGGTTTAAATCGATTATTTTATATTATAATTGTAACCACAATTAGAACTACAAATTATAACTAATACACATCATGAATTAGGAGGGGAAAACGAGAAGATTTATGAGGAAAATTATAAATTATTCATTTTTAAGAAGAGGTCTGGTAGAGGATATAAAAAAGAGAAACTGAAAAGTCGTTATATTTTTTTACTTAAAACTTTTCTGTATGGCTTGACTTTATTCCTCTAAGTGAATATATTGCTTTAGCAAAAAGATACTTAATGCATAAAACACAAGATGAAATACCAAAATATTACTGGGTAAGCATTTTAGGAATGACTCCCCTTCCACTTTAGGTTTTATATTTTTCCCCAAATTTTCTATGCACATTACTTTTATAATCTAAAATTCTATAAAATAAATTTCATGTTTAAAATAGTGGTAACATCTGATGTAACACAATGTATTTCAAATAGACGTGCAAGTTATTGCAAAAAATTGGATATATCCTTTACAAGGCCAAGTTGCTCACGTATGTTGAGTACCTATGATATAGTTGCAGTGTAACTGTTGATGGTTTTTTAATCTTGTAAGTACTGACTTAAGTCCTGTGCATCACAGATAATATGACAATTCCAAAAATTAAGCTGTAGAGAAAAATTCCTTGTTACTACATAGAAAATCGCTTGATAGAATTAAATGAGTCACTCAACCGTGCTGCACAAATTTATAGCCATTATCTGTGGAGAAATAGAGTTAGCACTGACATTAAATGTGCTATTTGATTTCTTTATTATAAATTTTATGTTCTGTTCAAATTCTTTACCCACTGCCATATGGTTTTCATTATGTTTGTTGCCATTTGTTATGCCCGATAAGTTAAAAATTTTATTATATATTGATTTACTGCTGTGAATGCCTGAAGACCTTTGTGCTCTCAACACCATCATTTATCAGATATCAATTGTTTTTTACTCTCAGACCACAGAACATATTAAACTGATTCTGGATATATCTTTACATGCTAAAGGGCCTGACCCCAATTTTTCTGTTAAAGGCCTTTTAGCTTCAGTTTTAAGAGCAATTTTGTTTTTTGCAATATTGTGGTGTTCTTGACTAGGATTCCCGCTTTTTCATTTATTTGGCTGGAAAACAGGACAAAAACAGTGTTTCAGATAATTTGTAGAGATGTGGCAGCTGTTCTTGATTTAATCAATGTCCATAAAAATGATTTAGGAATGTTTTATTTGGAAAATGAGTTGTACAGGTGGTCATAAATTAAAGTGCTTTAAAAAATATATACCAGTTAAAAGGAATGAATACGGACTTCCCTGGTGGTCCAGTGGTTAAGAGACTGCACTTCCAATGCAGGGGGCCCGGGTTCGATCCCTGGTCAGGGAACTAGATTTCGCATGCCCCAACGAAGATCCTGCACGTGGCAAATGAAGATCCCGTGTGCCTCAACTAAGATACAGCGCAGCCAAATAAATAAATAAATATATATATATATATATTTTTAAAAAAAGGAATGAATGCTTTGTCCCATCCTAGATTCTGTTACATATGGTTTTAATATGCCTCTATATGGTGGGATAATCATTGTCCAAAGAATGACAAACTGCAGCTGAATTTGCAAGATAATTTTCTGATTATTTTCCTATTTTTTCTACTTGCTTTGAGATACCTATTCAATTATCTAATACATAGTTGAAAATAAAATGCTGTATTCTAAGTGCAGAAGTCTACAATAATATGTAAATATTAAAAAGTTTAACCATCGTGACATATAGAACATTAAAAGGTTAACTGAATAATTAATATTAATACTTTCTGAAACAAATTGGTGAATCTGAGTGTTAGAATTCTTCTAAGCATTATTTTCTATTAAAAGTGATAGATTAGCCTACATATGAGTGAAATAGAAACAATAAACTTCTTTACAAACAAATGTTAGTGTCTCATTCTATATGAAAATTAGGGTTGTTGAAGGGCATTTTGTCAGCCTGAACTCTGAAGTCAGGCAAACCTGATTTTGAAACAAAGCTTTACATGAATTTACTACCTATTGGAAAAGGAATATTACTTTCCTTATATGAACTGAGGATTAAATGAGATTATGGTTGCATATGAGAAGTTCCTGGTACATAGTATGTAATAAAGGAAAAAAGCTGCCAATTATTTCATGAGATTGATTTACACTGATTGTCTAAGCATCTCAATTTATCTACCTTCCTGAATTAGCTGATTGACAGATAAAAATAATCTGATATGCTAAGAAAATAGCTAAAATTTCCTTATTTAGAAATGATAAACAAGGAATTACCACATGTTATTTCAAAGTTAATTAAATTTGATTCCTTTTATCTATTTTGTGTGTGTGTGTGTGTGTGGAGATTTCAGTTGGCTTTAGGACAGTGCTTTTCAAAATTTCAGTGTACATGTGAATCACCTGGAGATGTTGAAGAAATCCAGATTCTTGGTCAGTAGGTCTGGGGTAGGGTCTGAGATTCTGAATTTCTAAAAGCTTACTGGTGATACCAAAGCTATTGGACCATGGTGTGTGTGTGTGTGTGCTGGTACTTGGGGTAGCGAGATGCTACATAATATATCCTCCTGCTCTTTCCTATCATATGCTTCCATAGCACCCTGAATGTACACTCTCAAAATTATTTGTTTTGGGTGTTAAAATCTTTTTTTTTTTTGCGGTACGCGGGCCTCTCACTGTTGTGGCCTCTCCCGTTGTGGAGCACAGGCTCCGGACGCGCAGGCTCAGTGGCCATGGCTCACAGGCCCAGCCGCTCCGCGGCATGTGGGATCTTCCCGGACTGGGGCACGAACCCGTGTCTCCTGCATCGGC
This sequence comes from Stenella coeruleoalba, assembly GCF_951394435.1. NCBI lineage: Eukaryota > Metazoa > Chordata > Mammalia > Artiodactyla > Delphinidae > Stenella > Stenella coeruleoalba. The sequence continues at coordinate 80,683,311 of NC_137151.1, read as the reverse complement.
AGGCACACTCTCAACCACTGCGCCACCAGGGAAGCCCTAAAATCTTTTAAATCTTGTACTCCCTTCCATATATTGTAAGCTCCTGAAAGTATGTCTTCTTTTACTCACTGCTCTGTCCCAGAACAGCACAGTGCCTGGAGCTTGGCAATGAGTACTCATTTGTTTAGTGTTGGTAAACTACATGCCAGAAATGAAGTCCATGGCTGAAAAGATAATAAGAAGCCACAGATTGAAAGGTTCTACATAATGGCTGGGTTACAAAATAGTTTTGCAAAATGGACTACTTCTCCACACCCGTAGGTTTAGTTTAATTTCTTCCCCCAGAAATGTATGTATGTGCCTGTGTCTAGTGGGCATGGTCAAAATTGCTGTTTGAAAGACATTGTATCATTCTGGTAATTAGATACAATATAACTAAATTTACTGCTTTATAAATTTACTTTGACATTGATTCAAGAAGGAGCAATTGAAAAGAGTAACTGAAAACAAAGTCAAAAGAGGGCTAGGTCACTAAGTTTCTTTATGGCCAAGATGATGCTGCCACCTAGTAGAGTTTTGAGAAGGTAAAATACTGTATTGTATACTGGAAATTTTCTAAGAGAGTAGATCTTAAGTGTTCTCACCACACACACACACACACACACGCACACACAAATGGTAACTGTAATATGATGGTGTGTGGGTAAACTTGGTTGTGGTAAACATTTTACAGTGTATACCTATATCAAACCATCACATTTTTTCCCTGTCAATTATGTGTCAATAATTTGTCATAATAGCTTAGTTTGCATTTTCTGAGATTCTTATATAAATGGATTCATGTAATATGTACTCTTTTAGTCTGACTTCTTTTACTCAGCAAAATTATGTCGTTGTGTGTATCAATGGTTTGTTTCTTCCTAAATGGAGCAGAATTCCATTTAATGAAGAGAAAGTTTACATTTTGAAGTAGATGCTATCCAGGCATTCATTTCTCTGCAGGGTGTATGGAAAGAGAAAATTATGAACTTTCAGTTCTGATTGTGTTGTTATGTAGAGTATAGAAGTGGGTGATAAATATAAAATTTTGCCTTTCTAGTACTTCACAAGCTAACTTTAATGATTTTAGACGTAGGTATTAATGTGTGTATTCATTTTACTTGAAAATAACATATACAGTATTCATATGAGCTAACATTAGCCTATCAAATCTAGTTAACTCATGCTCTCAGCACATCCTTACAGGCAACAGTGAACTAATGGGGACTGGGACTGAGAACATTAATGTTGATTTGTTGTCTCTTGGAGTTTTCTTCTTGTACAATCCTTCATAAAAGGTTAATTATGCATGGAGAGACATACCTTGAAAGATGGACAGAAATTTCAGATTGTTTTCATCTATTATATCATATTCCTGTTTTGAACCCCTTCAGTTTTTCTTGTTCTCACTGTTTCTGGGGCAGCTGGCTACTTTTCCACTTTTTCAGTTCACACTGCAGAAACAGTGTGTGTGACTCTGGTCAGCTTCAGGCAAACACACATGTCCATATTCAGCACTCCTTGCCTTCTGCCACTTGGGATTAATCTTTGAACCAAGGAGTCTGGAGCAGGAAGAAAACATAGACAGAATCATAATGGTACTGTTTTCAGTAAACTCTCAAATACTGCAAATATTAACATCGAATTAATCATGACAGGAGAATATAAAGGAACAAGTTTGAAATTTGAGTAGGTATTTCTTAAAATTCCTAATATGACCATTATGAAATATATTAGAGTAGTTTATAAATTTGAATTTAAGATAAAATAGAAATATTCTTAAATTTTTAATGTCAAAACTTTCAATTTTTCATTTATTTGATAATTACATTACATATATACATATATATCTTTACATATAAATATATTAATAAATATTTTAAGGTTATTTGGGACTTTTACCCAAGAACTGAAAAACTCTTTTGAGTTTAGGAAGTTTGGTTTTTTTGTTGTGTCGTTGTCCTTTTCCTTGATTTGCATCTTATCTCAGGTGTCTGAACAGAATGCCGTATTTAGGGGATTGATTGCATTTCACATATTAAAGATGAAGAAACCCCAGAAACTCAGAAGTTTTTACTATTGCTTTTAGATAGATGAGGAGTGTGAAAAGGTAGATATCCTAAGTTAATATTAGGGAACTAAATCTATCTGAGTAAAACCAATTGGAAAGAATTTTTTTTATCTCAGGCTAAGGGCCTTTGTTCTGCAGTAATGGCAGCCATTTAAAGTAAATTGTCCATTAAAGTACCACTCCAGCTTTTGACAAATTGCATCAAACTGTTTTCTTCCTCCAGAGAAACACAAACCTGAGAACGGTGGTTTTATTTTTTTCTGCTTGACATATAGGTTTCCTGAATCAGCGGGCTAAAATGCTTTTAGGTGCTCTGTGAGACAACCCAAAGAGGTTATATATGGTCCAGTAGAGCCCAAGTGAAGACATTGAATACTAGCAACTTACCTTGTGTGATGACAAATAATTGGTCATGCTCTTATATCATTTATCATTTTGAAAACAGTTCTCACTTTTTAATCGTGTAATGTAAGAACAATGGAACAGAACTGACAAAAGCTATAAATCCTATTTTTGGCTAAAAAGCCATCGAACCATACAAAAATAATTCAAATGACTGTCAAGGTACAAAATCAAAGCACTGCTGTTGTAGGCAGCTACTATCTTACTTTCAGGTGACAAAAGTTCAAGTTGCTAATTATAACTGAGCAAAAAGATCAATTTTGATAGAAATATTCTTTCAAAAATTAAATTAGCTGTAGTAAAGTTGCAAAGATAACTATACAACTGTGGTTTAGATGTTAATGGAATGAAATATTTTACTGTCTTTTTTTTTTTTTTTTATAAATTTATTTATTTATTTATTTATTTTTGGTTGCATTGGGTCTTCATTGCTGTGCACGGGCTTTCTCTAGTTGTGGCAAGTGGGGGCTACTCTTCGTTGCGGTGCGCAGGCTTCTCATTTCAGTGGCTTCTCTCATTGTGGAGCATGGGCTCTAGGGCATGCGGGCTTCAGTAGTGGTGGCGCACGGGCTTGGTTGCTCCGCGGCATGTGGAATCTTCCCGGACCAGGGCTTGAACCCGTGTCCCCTGCATTGGCAGGCGGATTCTTAACCACTGCACCACCAGGGAAGTCCTATCTTTTTAACGTAGATTATTTTTTAGCTATGTGAAAATAATATCTGAATTGTTATTATCAGTAGTAAAAATAGTTATAATATTCTACCTTTACAGTATATAATAAGAAAAATAAACACTGCCTGTGTTTCTAAAACAAGCTATTCACTTTAGCTTTGATTATCTATATGTTGTGGTTATATAATTCATTAGTAAAAAATCCTTCATTGCAAACTAAAAATTCTAATTCACAAATATGAAAAGAGCATTATGCTAAAATAACTGAAATTTGCTTAAATCCTTTGATTTTAGGGATAATTTTCTAATGTACAGTATTTTGTGGAAAGTATAAAATTCATTATCTCATACTGGATCCATAGTCTGGAAAGTTCTGAGTAGTATCAATTTCCTTGACTTTCACAACTTTGACACTTTTGAAGATAACAGGTCTGTTATTTTGTAGACTGTCCCTGAATTTGGGTTTTTCTGATATTTCCTATTGATTAGATTCTAGTTATGCACATTTAGAAAGAATATCACAGAAATGAGGTTATGTTCCTTTCAGGAGGCCCATGATTTTGATTTGTCTCATTATTCATAATGTTAACTTTGATTATGTATTTAAAATTATGTCTGCCAGACTTATCCACTGTACAATTACTCATTTTACTTTTGTAGTGATTAAGAATTTTGTAGAGAAGTGTTTTAAAATGGTGTAAACATTCCATTCTTTACTAAACTTTTGATACATTCATTTATTTGTTTAGATTAGTAAATTTACTTATTTTGATGCCCAAATTGTCCTACATTTAGCCAAAGGGAGACTATTCAATATGGCTTCTGTGTCCTTTTGACATGTCCAAATTGTCCTTTAAGCACTTTATTTCTTTCAGGCATTAGTAAGATTTTCCAGGCCCTTTTTCTACTTTCCCTGACTCAGCTAGTCCACCAAAGATCTTCAGTTCCATTCCAGATGTTTAGAAACTGAGATCTGGTAGCACTTATTAATAAAGTATGCTCTTCCTAGGCTCAGTAGACAGTTCTAAGGTATATGTGTATGTACATACATGGATACATACATACATTTACATCTATATTAATTCTATATTTCCACACATACATTTGTATCTGTATTTCTTTCTCTCTCTCTGTCTTTGTCTCTTTGTATGTATTAAAATACCTGAGTTAACATCAGTGTCTTCAATTCTATTGAAGGATTTGTCCTTGTTTTCTCCCTTTCCCTTCTCTAAGTGTGAGAAACCCAACTCCTACTAGCTTCAGAATATGTACTGTATTTGTCAATCCCTCTGTATGTAACTAATCTCCTGTTGCCACCACTGCCCTCTGCAGCATAGATGCCTGCCTCATCCTGCTCAGGTTCAGATACCGTATCTCCCCTCTGCAAGGATGCTCCATTAACTGTTCATGCTCCAACAGCCCAGGTGAGGCCACTGGCTCTCCTCCACAAGGACTTTCTCTCATACAAGTTGGTCTCTGGCATTCTGCAAATGTGCCCTAGTGGCTTCTCCTTTCCCTTGTGATAACCCATTTCCTTTTTTCCTCTGATATCACACACACATACACACCTTCCTGGATTTCTTCTATCTTTGTTTTAGTTACATTTTTTTTTCTTTTCCTGCCTGCTCTCTAGAGTTCAAGTTCCCTAGATCTTTTTCCTTGCTGCCTATATGATGTCGATCAGTCTCATAGTTTTTTGTTTTGTTTTGTTTTGTTTTTTGGCGGTACGCGGGCCTCTCACTCTTGTGGCCTCTCCCATTGCAGAGCACAGGCTCTGGACGCGCAGGCTCAGCGGCCATGGCTCACAGGCCCAGCCGCTCCGCGGCATGTGGGATCTTCCTGGAACGAGGCACGAACGCATGTCCCCTGCATCGGCAGGCGGACTCTCAACCACTGCGCCACCAGGGAAGCCCCAGTCTCATAGTTTTAAGTTTCTTCTCCATTTCAATAACTCTCAAATCAGTATCTGCTGAGTTTAAAGCTGATACACATGACTGCCTACTTGGTGTCTATGCACGGGTCTCATGCATTTAGATATAAGATGGACAAATGAGAACTCTTGATTCTTCTTGTGCCACTCTTCTTCCTCCAATAAATGACACCACTATTGTTGTATAAGCCAGAATACAGGCATAGTCCTTGATTTGTTTTCCTGACCCACACACATGCAATATATTAGCAAATCCAGCTGGTATTTTCTTCAAATGTTTTCCTTATCTGCTGATTTCCATCAATCTCCATTGCTGCCACCGTGGGCCAAGCCATACTTATAACTCATGTAATTACCTCCTAATTATTTTCTCCTACTTCTATAATCGATAATCTATTCTTCTGTAATCTATAATCTATTCCTCTAAAGAAGGTAGAACTATCTTTTAAAAATTAAATCAGACCACATTGTCTCTCAACAGAAATCCTCGCTGCTTTTCCATTGCACTTATAATGAAATGCAATCTTCTTGACCTGGTCTACAGTGCTCCCTCTGTGGTCTGGCTCCAGTTTATCTCTGTCATGCCATCCTTTACCACTTTTTCCCTCTGGCTTACTAAGAGCTATTTTGTCCTTCTTGTTTTCCAACAGGGCAAGTTTTCCCCAACTCAGGCATTTGGATTTGCTCTCTAGTACACACTTTCTCCAAATCTTCATTTAGCTGACCCCTTCTCATTTGGATCTCACTGAAATATCACCTTCTTAGAGAGGTTAAATTAATTGACCAACTTGAGACCAAAACTCTCAAGTCTGTTAGTGAAGCTCTGAGTTCAGCAAGGCACTTAGTGATCATTTACAAGTGGCTGCTGAAAGTCTCCGAAGGGGGTTTGGAGTCTGTCCCACATATACGGTTCATAGGAGGCAACTGAGGTTTCATAAATCATGAGAGAGTTTAAGAATGTTAAGAGAACCCATGGAACAGCGCAAGTCAGGAGCCAGAAGATGGAGAACTTCTGATAGGTATGTAGGGTCTTGACTTTATGGCCTAGACTGTAGACTTCAGCAGCGGTCACAGGTACCCAGTAGCATCTGGTAAAACCATCTACTACAGCACAAGAAGCGCAAAGGAAGGTCAGACAGCCAGGAACTAAAGCTATCCTGCAACCTCCCTTAGATACTTCTGAAATACCCAGAAGAGATCTCCCAGATGTGAGGTTTCTTTCCTCAATAGCCCAGAAGACCTATAAATATCTCCTTAAACGTATCCCTAGGTATCGTCTTGGGGGAAGGGGTTAGGGGTGAATGAAGTGCTAAAAGAATTATCACTTGATTTAAAAAGACTGAGGTAGCCTGAGAAAATATAAATGGAAGAGATTTGGTTTATGAAACCTAAGCCCACCCAAGTTTCCTAGTGAACTAAGGGTAAATAGTCTATATGATCATTGTCACATGTACTGCTCATTTTATTCACCTAGAGGAGCTTTAAAAGCTAATGTCTGAGTCTGTCACCCCAGAGATTTTGATTTAATTGACCTGGGGTGTGGCCTGAGCATCATGATATTTTGAAATTTTCCAGGTGCTTCTAATGTACAGCCAAGGTTGACAGACTGAGAACCAGTGTTTTAGACTAAAATAATCTCTATACACATTTCCAGTCACATACCACCATTTCATATATGTTTATATATCCTGGTATGGGTGAGATTTAGCTAGGACCCCTAATCCCTGACTCACTAGACAAATTCTGATTTAAAAAGTTTCCAAGGGGTGTAAGTACTGAAATATTTCTAGAAAATGAATTATTTTAATCGAGTTAGCTCCATTAAAAAATTTATTAGCTTGAGGTCTCTTTTTGCCCCAGCTGGCTTCAGTGGAGTCTGGAAGCATGTCAACTGGCCTCTTTGGACACCTTTCCCCTAGGTTCATACCATCACCTCGACCTTTTACATATTACTATCCTCACCTTGAGAGGGGATGTGGAAAAATTAACTTAGTAAGACTTCTTCCCAAAGGCTTAAAGCAGAGCCGACCTTTGCGATATTTTCTCTTCCTTTCTCCTAGGGTTTGTGAGCAATCATCCTTGTGGTCAGGATCAATCCAAAAATTCCCAGTTTTATACATTTGGCAGAACTGCCTGGTTATTCTTATTAAAGAAAACAATAATACTAACAATAAAAATCATATCTTTCAGCTGCATCCTACCTAGTCTAAGAAACATAGCTGGCCAGCGTTAAGATTAATGGGGCTCAGGAAAGCACCATGGTAAAGCTTGCTAACCCAAAGCAGTCTTTTGAAATGTGCCATGACAACCTCAGCAATGACATCTTTATAATGTTTCATGAAGGTATGTATTGAGTCTAATGAACTTTTGTTAGCTTTGCTGTTTCTCACTTTGTTCACTTTTGCAGCTGCTAAAATGGGAAAGATTGAGATCAGCAAGTTTCTGAGTAAGCTAAAAGGAATAATTTTTTTCTACCTACTTAGCAAATTTCTCTTGGACAATTGGACGTTATTTGGGGTTTCATACTTGGAGGAAGAAGCACAAGCATATTTCAGTCATTTTAGAGAATAAATATTCTCTGTATATATATTTGTAGCTGTTATTTTCTTTCTTTTTGAGGTTTATGACTGATCCTTGGCATGTGGCCCCTTGTGTATTGCTCTTCTGAAACAGCCTGAGAAGAATTTTCCAAGAGTTATGTGGAGCTTCTCTTTAGTTAAAATTCTGCTTTTTTTCCTCACTTGAGTATCACTCTTCAGAGAACCAACATAACAAAGTAGTAAATACAAATAGATACAAAAATATCTATGAGAAGATCACTGAATTAGATTTGTGAAAGCACATTAAAAGTAATTTTCTACTGAAAAATTTAATCAAATTTATTAATCATATCTCTGCTGGTGTTAAATAAAAATTTAAAAGGTAGAAATCAATAAACAGAGATAAAAGCTTCTCAAGAATAAATGAAAGGAAGTAATAAAAAGACTAAGCTGAAGTGCCTCCTATCAACAGCAGCTGATAAAATATTAAAAGATTTGCCTTGTGTAATGTCTCTAGAGAACCATCTTGCTGATCTACTAGACCATGATTGACAACTTTGAGACCTTGCTGGAAGCCACAAAAGTATATCTATAATATTATGCTCAATTGCATAGGTCTTTCTTGCTAAACGGGGCTGGAAATAACATACCACCGAATGATGGGCTTTTAAGAAATTAAACATTCTCCTCAGTCCTAGCTGAAGTTTAATTTGCTTAGAATTAGATGTTACATGGTATCTGGAATGCAAAAAACAAAAAAACCAGAGCATTGTACCTAAGCACATGTAAAACTGTTTTGGAGGAGTTAAGAAGTCAGTGGAGGAAATTTTATGGGGGTGGGCAGGTGATTTCAACGGCAGAATAAATAATTAGTACTATTTACTGATATTTCATGTGCCTGGTACTAACCTCACTGATTTATGTTCATTGTCTTAATTAAGTCTCACAAAAAAAGCCTCACCTATGAGACTTGTAATGATACTTCCTCTTTTCTTGAGATAAGAAATTGAAACTCAGGAAAATTAAGGAACTTGCCCAAGGTCATAGTAAATAGTGGCTTAACTTGTATTTGAACCCACATCAGAGCAACTCCAAGTGACATGACAAACTGAAATTGAGTATGAGGCTGGTGACACCATAGGCATCTATTCACAAGAGTGATATGCCTTTTCAGTTTGTTGATTGTTTCCTTCACTGTGCAAAAGCTTTTCAGTTTGATGTAGTCTCATTCATTTATTTTTACTTTTTTGCCCTTGCCTGAGGTGACAGATCCAGAAGATCAATGTTAAAGAGTTTACTACCTATGCTTTCCTCTAGGATTTTTATGGTTACAAGTCTTACATTTAAGTCTTTAATACATTTTGAGTTTATTTTTGTATATATGAAAATGGTCCAGTTTCATTCATTTGCATGTATCTGTCCAGTTTTCCCAACACCATGTATTGAAGAGACAATCTTTTCCCATTTTATGTGCTTGCCTCCTTTGTTGTAGATTAACTGCCTGTGTAAGCATAGGTTTATTTCTGGGCTCTCTATTCTGTTCCATTGATCAATGTGTCTGTTTTTGTGCCAATACAGTAGTGTTTCGATTACCGTAGCTTTGTAATATTGTTTGAAATCAGGAAGTGTGATGCCCTCAGCTTTGCTCTTCCTTCTCAAGATTCCTTTGGCTATTCAGGTTCTTTTGTGTTTCTATACAAATTTCAAAATTATTTGTTCTAGTTCTGTGAAAAATAATGTCATTGGTATCTTTTTTTTCTTTACATATTTATTGGAGTATAATTGCTTTACAATGTTGTGTTAGTTTCTGCTTTATAACAAAGTAAATCAGCGATATATATATATATATATATATATATACATACACACATATATCTCCATATCTCCTCCCTTTTGCATCTCCCCCCCCACACTCCCTATCCCACCCCTCTAGGTGGTCACAAAGCACCAAGCTGATCCCCCTGTGCTATGTGGCTGCTTCCCACCCGCTATCTATTTTACATTTGGTAGTGTATATATGTCCATGCCACTCTCTCACTTCATCCCAGTTTACCCTTCCCCTTCCCCATGTCCTCAAGTCGATTCTCTACATCTGCATCTTTATTCCTGTCCTTTCCCTATGTTCTTCAGAACCATTTTTAAAATTTAGATTCCATATATATGTGTTAGCATATGGTATTTGATTTTCTCTTTCTGACTTACTTCACTCTGTATGACAGACTCTAGGTCCATCCACCTCACTACAAATAACTCAATTTCATTTCTTTTTATGACTGAGTAATATTCCATTGTATATATGTGCCACATCTTCCTTATCCACTCATCTGTTGATGGACACTTAGGTTGCTTCCATGTCCTGGCTATTGTAAACAGAGCTGCAATGAACATTGTGGTACATGACTCTTTTTCAATTATGGTTTTCTCAGGGTATATGCCCAGTAGTGGGATTGCTGGGTTGTATGATAGTTCTAATTTTAGTTTTTTAAGGAACCTCCATACTGTTCTCCATAGTGGCTGTAACAATTTACATTCCCACCAGCAATGCAAGAGGGTTCCCTTTTCCACACCCTCTCCAGCATTTATTATTTGTAGATTTTTTGATGACGGCCATTCTGACTGGTGTGAGGTAATACCTCATTGAAGTTTTGATTTGCATTTCTCTAATGATTAGTGATGTTGAGCATCCTTTCATGTGTTTGTTGGCAATCTGTATATCTTCTTGGAGAAATGTCTATTTAGATCTTCTGCACAGTTTTGGATTGGGTTGTTTGTTCTTTTGATATTGAGCTGCATGAGCTGCTTGTACATTTTGGAGATTAATCCTTTGTCACTTGCTTCATTTGCAAATATTTTCTCCCATTCTGAGGGTTGTCTTATCATCTTGTTTATGGTTTCCTTTGCTGTGCAAAAGCTTTGAAGTTTCATTAGGTCTCATTTGTTTATTTTTGTATTTATTTCCATTTCTCTAGGAAGTGGGTCAAAAAGGACCTTGCTGTGATTTATATCATAGAGTGTTCTGCCTATGTTTTCCTCTAAGAGTTTTATAGTGTCTGGCCTTACATTTAGGTCTTTAATCCATCTGACGTTTATTTTTGTGTGTGGTGTTAGGGAGTGTTCTAATTTCATTCTTTTACATGTAGCTGTCCTATTTCCCCATCATGACTTATTGAAATGGCTGTCTTTTCTCCATTGTATCTTCTTGCCTCCTTTATCAAAAATAAGGTGACCATATGTGCGTGGGTTTATCTCTGGGCTTTCTATCTGCTCCACTGATCTATATTTCTGTTTCTTTGCCAGTACCATACTGTCTTGATTACTGTATCTTCATAGTATAGTCTGAAGTCAGGGACCCTGATTCCTCCAGCTCCATATTTCTTTATCAAGATTCCTTTGGCTATTCGGGATCTTTTGTGTTTCCATACAAATTGTGAAATTTTTTGCTCTAGTCCTGTGAAAAATGCCATTGGTAGTTTGATAGGGATTGCATTGAATATGTAGATTGCTTTGGATTCTTCCATTCCAAGAACGTGGTATATATCTCCATCTGTTTGTATCATCTTTAATTTCTTTCATCAGCATCTTATAGTTTTCTACATACAGGTCGTTTGTCTCCTAGATATTTTATTATTCCTAGGTATTTTATTCTTTTGGTTGTGACGGTAAATGGGAGTGTTTACTTAATTTCTCTTTCAGGTGTTTCATCATTAGTGTATAGGAATGCAAGAGATTTCTGTGCGTTAATTTTGTATCCCGAAGCTCTACCAAATTCATTGATTAGCTCTAGTATTTTTCTGGTAGCATCTTTAGGAGTCTGTATGTATAGTATCATGTCATCTGCAAACAGTGACAGCTTTACTTCTTTTCCGATTTGAATTCATTTTATTTCTTTTTCTTCTCTGATTTCTGTGGCTAAAACTTCCAAATCTATGTTGAATAATAGTGGTGAGCGTGGACAACTTCATCTTGTTCCTGATCTTATAGGAAATGGTTTCAGTTTTTCACCATTGAGAACAATGTTGGCTGTGGGTTTGTTATATATGGCCTTTTTTATGTTGAGGTAAGTTCCCTCTATGCCTACTTTCTGGAGAGTTTTTATCATAAATAGGTGTTGAATTTTGTTGAAAGCTTTTTCTGCATCTATTGAGATGATCATATGGTTTTTCTCCTTCAATTTGTTAATATGGTTTATCACATTGATTGATTTGCGTATATTGAAGAATCCTTGCATTCGTGGGATATACCCCACTTGATCATGGTGTATGATCCTTTTAATGTGCTGTTGGATTCTGTTTGCTAGTATTTTGTTGAGGATTTTTGCACCTATGTTCATCAGTGGTATTGGCCTGTAGTTTTCTTTCTTTGTGACATCTTTGTCTGGTTTTGGTATCAGGGTGATTGTGGCATCGTAGAATGAGTTTGGGAGTATTCCTCCCTCTGCAATTTTTGGGAAGAGTTTGAGAAGGATAGGTGTTAGATGAGTTTGGGAGTGTTCCTCCCTCTGCAAGTTTTGGGGAGAGTTTGAAAAGGATAGGTGTTAGCTCTTCTCTGAATGTTTGATAGAATTTGCCAGTGAAGCCATCTGGTCCTGGGCTTTTGATTGTTAGAAGATTTTAAATCACAGTCTCAATTTCAGTGTTTGTGATTGGTCTGTTTATATTTTCTATTTCTTCCTGGTTCAGTCTCAGAAGGTTGTGCTTTTCTAAGAATTTGTCCATTTCTTCCAGATTGTCCATTTAATTGGCATATAGTTGCTTATAGTAATCTCACATGATCCTTTGTATTTCTGCAGTGTCAGTTGTTACTTCTCCTTTTTCATTTCTAATTCTGTTGATTTGAGTCTTCTCCTTTCTTTTCTTTACTAGTCTGAGTAATGGTTTATCAATTTTATTTATCTTCTCAAAGAACCAGCTTTTAGTTTTATTGATCTTTGCTATCATGTCCTTCATTTCTTTCTCATTTATTTCTGATCTGATCTTTATGATTTCTTTCCTTCTGCTAACTTTGTGGGTTTTTTGTTCTTCTTTCTCTAATTGCTTTAGGTGTAAGGTTAGGTTGTTTATTTGAGATGTTTCTTGTTTCTTGAGGTAGGATTGTATTGCTATAAACTTCCCTCTTAGAACTGCTTTTTCTGCATCCCATAGGTTTTGGGTCCTCGTGTTTTCATAGTCATTTGTTTCTAAGTGTTCTTTCCTTTCCTCTTTGATTTGTTCAGTGATCTTTTGGTTATTTAGTAGTGTCTTGTTTAGCCTCTATGTGTTTGTATTTTTTACAGACTTTTTTCCTGTAATTGTATCTAGTCTTATAACGTTGTGATCAGAAAAGATACTTGATACGATTTCAATTTTTTAAAATTTACCAAGGCTTGATTTGTGACCCAAGATATGATCTATCCTAGAGAATATTTCATGAGCACTTGAGAAGAAAGTGTATTCTATTGTTTTTGGGTGGAATGTCCTATAAATATCAATTAAGTCCATTCTGTTTAATGTATCATTTAAAGGTTGTGTTTCCTTATTTATTTTCATTTTAGATGATCTTTCCCTTGGTGAAAGTGTGGTGTTAAAGTCCCCTACTATGATTGTGTGAATTTCGATTCCCCCTTTATGACTGTTAGCATTTGCCTTATGCATTGAGGTGTTCCTATGTTGGGTGCATAAATATTTACAATTGTTATATCTTCTTCCTGGCTTGGTCCCTTGATCATTATGTAGTGTTCTTCTTTCTCTCTTGTAATAGTCTTTATTTTAAAGTCTATTTTGTCTGTTATGAGAATTGCTACTCCAGCTTTCTTTTGATTTTTATTTGCATGGAATATCTTTTTCCATCCCCTCACTTTCAGTCTGTATGTGTCCCTATGTCTGAAGTGGGTCTCTTGTAGACAGCATATATACGGGTCTTGTTTTTGTATTCATTCACCCAGTCTGTGTCTTTTGGTTGTAGCATTGAATCCATTTACATTTAAGGTAATTATCAGTATATGTTCCTATTACCATTTTCTTAATTGTTTTGGGTTTGTTATTGTAGCTCATTTCCTTCTCTTGTGTTTCCCACTTAGAGAAGTTCCTTTAGCATTTGTTGTAAAGCTGGTTTGGTGGTGCTGAATTCTCTTAGTTTTTGCTTGTCTGTAAAGTCTTTAATTTCTCCGTCGAATCTAAATGAGACCCTTGCTGGGTATCGTAATCTTGGTTTTTCCCTTTCATCACTTTAAATATGTCCTGCCAGTGCCTTCTGGCTGGCTGAGTTTCTGCTGAAAGATCAGCTGTTAACCTTATGGGGATTCCCTTGTATATTATTGTTTTTTTTCCTTGCTGCTTTTAATATTTTTTCTTTGTACTTAATTTTTAATTGTTTGATTAATATGTCTCTTGGCGTGTTGCTCCTCGTATTTATCCTGTATGGGTCTCTCTGTGCTTCCTGGACTTGATTGACTTTTTCCTTTCCCATATTAGGGAAGTTTTCCACTATAATCTGTTCAAATATTTTCTCAGTCCCTTTCTTTTTCTCTTCTTCTCTAGTACCCCTATAATTCGAATGTTGGTGCATTTAGTGTTGTCCCATAGGTCTGTGAGACTGTCCTCAATTCTTTTCATTGTTTTTTCTTTATTCTGCTGTACAGTAGTTATTTCCACTATTTTATCTTCCATGTTACCTATCCATTCTTCTACCTCAGTTATTCTGCTATTGATCCCTTCTAGAGAATTTTAAATTTCTTTTATTGTGTTGTTCATCATTGTTTGTTTGCTCCTTAGTTCTTCTATTTCCTTTTTAAATGTTTCTTGTTTTTTCTCCATTCTATTTCCAAGATTTTGGATCATCTTTATTATCATGACTCAGAATTCCCTTTCAGGTAGACTGCCTATTTCCTCTTCATTTGTGTGGTGTGGTGGGTTTTTACCTTGCTCCTTCATCTGCTGTGTGTTTCTCTGTCTTCTCATTTTGCTTAACTTACTGTGTTTGGGGTCTCCTTTTTGCAGGCAGCACGTTCATAGTTCCTGTTTTTTTTGGTGTCTGCCCCCAGTGGGTAAGGTTGGTTCAGTGTGTTGTGTAGGCTTCCTGGTGGAGGGGACTGGTGCCTGTGTTGTTGTGGATGAGGCTGGATCTTATCTTTCTGGTGGGCAGGACCAAGTCTGGTGGTGTGTTTTGGGGTGTCTGTGACCTTATCATGATTTTAGGCAGCCTCTCTGCTAATGGGTGGGTTTGTGTTCCTTTCTTGCTAGTTGTTTGGCATAGGGTGTCCAGCACTGTAGCTTGCTGATCATTGAGTGGAGCTGCATCTTAGCGTTGAGATTGAGATCTCTGGGAGAGTTTTCGCCATTTGATATTACATGGAGCCTGGAGGTCTCTGGTGGACCAATGTCCTGAATTTGGCTCTCCCACCTCAGAGGCTCTGGCGTGACATGCAACCAGAGCACCAAGAGCCTGTCATCCACCTGGCTCAGAAGGAAAAGGAGAAAAAAAGAGAGTGGTTGCAGCAGCAGCCTTAGCATTTCACGCCTGTCTCTGGTGTCTGAGCTGATAGCTGCGGCTCGCGCCCATCTCTGGAGCTTGCTTAGGTGGTGCTCTGAATCCCCTCTCCTTGTGCACCCCAGAACAATGGTTTCATGCCTCTTAGGCAGTTCCAGACTTTTTCCCGGACTCCCTCCCGGCTAGCTGTGGAGCACTAACCCCCTTCAGGCTGTGTTTACACAGCCAACCCCCGTCCTTTCCCTGGGATCTGACCTCTGAAGCCAGAGCCTCAGCTCCCAGCCCCCACCTGCCCCAGCAGGTGAGCAGACAGGCCTCTCAGGCTGGTGTGTGCTGGTCGGCACCAATCCTGTGTGGGAATCTCTTCTCTTTGCCCTCTGCACCCCTATTGCTACACTCTCCTCCGTGGCTCTGAAGCTTCCCCCCTGCCACTCCCTGTCTCCACCAGTGAAGTGGCTTCCTAGCATGTGGAAACTTTTCCTCCTTCACAGCTCCCTCCCAGAGGTGCAGATCCCATCCCTATTCTTTTGTCTCTGTTTTTTCTTTTTTTTCTTTTGCCCTACCCAGGTATGTGGGGAGTTTCTTGCCTTTTGGGAAGTCTGAGGTCTTCTGCCAGCATTCAGTAGGTGTTCTGTAGAAGTTGTTCCACTTGTAGATGTATTTCTGATGTATTTGTGGGGAGGAAGGTGATCTCCACATCTTACTCCTCTGCCATCTTGAAGGTCTCCCCGTCATTGGTATCTTGATAGGAATTATAATGAATCTGTAGATTACTTTGGGTAGTATGAACATTTAACAATATTAATTCTTCCAATTCATGAGCATGGTATATCTTTCCACTTATTTGTGTTGTCGTCAATTTATTTCATCAGTATCTTATAGTTTTCAGAGTATAGATCTTTTACCTCATTGGTTAAATTTATTCCTAGGTATTTTATTCTTTTTGATGCAGTTGTAATGGGGTTGTTTTCTTTCTTTTTAGTCGAGGTATAATTGAGTTCCAATATTATATTAGTTTCAGGTGTACAGCATAGTGATTCAAAATTTTAAAGATTATACTCCATTTAAAGTTATTATAAAATATTGGCTATATTCCCTGGGCTGTACAATATATTCTTGTAGCTTATTTATTTTATACATAATATTTTGTACCTTTTAATCCCGTACACCTTAAACACAGGACTATGTTATTTCTCTTTCTAGTTCCAGGATGTTGGTCTAACACTGGAGAGGATAAAAATGGATAGAAGCCAGAACATAATTTGAGATTTATGTACAAGCTGTGTGATTTTAGTGACCAGGCCACACAGAATTTGGGAGTGGAGCATTTTCCTTGTTTACTCATCTGTCACAGCATACTATCTAAGTTTACCTTCCAAAAACTTCTACCACTTCAGAAATGTAAGATTTTTTAGACTATATGTTCCCATTTTATTCCTTATTATAATTGGTGCTTATTTTGTAACACATTCTACTTCTACGTATATTATAAACCCCACATAAATTTTTAACATTTTTGATTTACACATAATTTTATTTTAAAAAAATTAAAAATGAAAAAGCAATATTTTATATTTACTACCATGTTTACTACGTCTTGTGCTTTTCGTTTCTTTGTAGAAATCTTAGTTTCCATATGTAATCCTTTTTATTCTTCCAAGGAATTTTCATTAACATTTTTTGTGGTGTTATTCTGATAGCAGAGAATTCTCTCGACTTTTGTTTTCTGAAACCATTTTTATCTTGCTCTTTTTTCTTAAGCACATTTTTTAATGGGGGGTATAGAATTCTATGTTAATAGGTTCTTTTTTTTTTTTTTTTTTTTTGTTGCGGTACGCAGGCCTCCCACCGCTGTGGCCTCTCCCATTGCGGAGCACAGGCTCCGGACGCGCAGGCCCAGCGGCCATGGCCCACGGGCCCAGCCGCTCCGCGGCACGCGGGATCCTCCCGGACCGGGCCACGAACCCGTGTCCCCCGCATCGGCAGGCGGACTCCCAACCACTGCGCCACCAGGGAAGCCCGACAGGTTCTTTTAATTTCAGCATGTAATGGTATAATTTTGTGATCTCTGACTTGCATAGTTTCTAATTAGAAGTCTGTGTTAATTCTTACCTTTATTCTTCTCTGCATACTATTTCCCTTACACAAGAAATATAGGAGATGAAAAACACCAGGACACAGGGCACTGATGGGTTTTTTTCTGCTTTGTTGTTAAGACTTCAAGTTCAACGATCTTTTCTTTTTCAGTGTTTAATCTGCTTTTAATCTCATCCAAGGGCAATTTCATTTCAGACCTTGTATTTTTGATCTTTATAATTTACATTCGATTATTTTTTATAGTTTCTATTTCCTATCATATTCATCTATTTCTCTATCTTCTTATGTATATAGAATACATTTAAAATAGCCTTTTGAATGCCCTTTTCTTCTAGTGTCATTCCTGAGTCTGTTTCTATTGGCTTATTTTTCTTCAGGTACTGGGTTACATTGTTTGGTTTTGGACATGAGTAGTAATTTTTTTATTGTATATTAGAGACATGTGAGTTACCTTGTTGAGTGTTTGGATTTTGTTGTCTTCCTTTAAAGAGTGTTTTATTTGTTCTTGTTTGGTCAGGCATTTTAGTTATTGTAGATCATTTTGATCCCTTCAAAGCAATTCTTTAGATCTTTGAGGGCAGAGATATCCCTCACTCTAGGGATAGTTAAAACTTACTACTAAATCTTGACCCTGTTAGGGTTCCATAAATATGTCAGACTGCAATCTCTATTTCCCTACCTCAACTAGGCCACTAGGTTTTGTTTGGGTTCCCCCTCCATGTTTTCCTGGTCTAGAAATTGCCTCTAAGCAGAAAGCCATGGTAATTTTATAGTTCATCTCATTTATTTCTCTTGTCTCAGAAATCATAGTTCTGAGTTGTCTCTTTTCTGGTCTCTGAAAACAGTTTTTAAATAATTTTCTAGCTTTCCAGTTTTTTACAGAAGAGGTTTTGCCTAGGTTGTTACTGCTTTCTAGCTTGAAGCAGCAATTAATCGATTTTTTTAAAGGAAATATTTGTTCAGCAAAGGCCTTTTAATGAAAAAGGAGACCATGTTTACACATATGTGAAATATACCAATTTTAATCTCATGAGAATGAAAAAGATATAATGGTAAATCCAAAAAATAAATTATAGATTCAGAGACATGGAAGGACTTTAAGAAGTCATTTGACCCAGTTGCCTGTATATTGACATTGGTGAATGTGTCATTAAGGTTAAGTTGACTAAGACTTATAATTGGCCTGATATATCACAGTATTCCATAAGAACATTTTATTATGAACATGATCACGATGTTTTTACCCCATAAAATCAGAATATTCCTGTTTTAATTTCATTCACCTCCACTTATTTGGATACTATTATCCTCCCCTTTTCTATTCATATGCAGAAGAGCTGAGGTGAATCTCTCATGTATAAAATATTTAATGGCAAAAGAAATTGTGCATGACAGTAGAAAAGCACAGGAGAAAATACAACAATATTGGTTGAAGAGGTGGTTTTTCTTCTTCGTAAGTAGCTATACAGGGACATATTCTAGAGCTATGAGAAAAGCTATACAAAAGTTAGAAAGACATTAAATTTACTTTATAATGATATACATTCTTCATTTCAGAGGTTTCCGGGACATTTTTTTCTTGTTCCTTTGTATGTATTTACATTTAAAATGATGTAAATAAATAATATCAAACCTATCGTAATACAGTTGTGGTTAACATAATTAATCTTGATCATATCAATATAAAACTATGAGTATACACTAATAAATATTATAATTACAAGTAAATCACCATACTTAAATTCCTCTTCAATGCTTCTACCTAAAATTTTTTTGTTTTTAAGTAATTACACATTTTTATGATGTTTCGGTATTTGTAATATATTTTATATTTCATTATAACTATATTATACATTGTGGCAAAAGTTTATTTCTTCAGACTCTAATAATAAACCCCATGAAAATTGCTTTATATTATT
This sequence comes from Stenella coeruleoalba, assembly GCF_951394435.1. NCBI lineage: Eukaryota > Metazoa > Chordata > Mammalia > Artiodactyla > Delphinidae > Stenella > Stenella coeruleoalba. Next base: position 80,664,198 of record NC_137151.1, on the reverse strand, counting down.
TTTTGTTACTTGGTAGAAATAATTCTATATCTGAATTTAATTCAACATTTACAAATTCATATTGGTTTTTGTGTATTAGTTGAAGCATTCCATTTATATAAATATTTCATGGGTTGTTTCAAACTAAATGTCAGATTTTTAAATGTTGTATAGATATGTACTTAAATATTCAGAAATAGCACTTTTTAAGTGCAAAACCAAGAATTATCACTCTAAACATATATGAAGTACTTTGATACATCAGAATAAAATTTGAAATAAACCTTGTTTCTGTTGAACTCTTGAGGAGAAACAAATTCACTTAAGAAGAATGATGAGAAAGGATATATCAAAGGAAAATAACAAATAGCACCACAAGCAAAATAATTTGATGAGATGTGATGAAATATACAGCAATAAAATATTTCTACTGAGAAATCTCACAAAGGTATAGAAAGTTTCTTAATACTGTAAAGAAAAGTAAGTTTACTTAAGTCTCAAATTTGGTCAAAGATCAGCTTATGATTTTGATGCATGGCTGCAATTTATTCAGTATCAAGGTTCACAGAAATTGCAAATCAGCTTCACACATTGGTTATGAATATTCTTTATCTGTTTCTTCTAGTTCCAGGTAACAAAAAACACTCACGGGTACCATGGAGGGTTTGCTGTGAATTTAATGTCTAATTTTGATGTGTATATTTATATCCAAAGAGTTTTAACCATGAAATTATAAATAGTAATCTAAATATACAAACCTGTATCTACCAAAATTGTATAAAAAATTACTCATTCTGTTCTTTAGAATTCTCTTGTGATTCTTCCTTTTCCCCCTTTAGTTCTTTTTATTACAGATTTTCAGACAAAAATAAATTCTTGTTGTTATTTGGTCAGAAATTGAGATGAAAAATACAAAGCCCTCCCTTTCCCCCTTTTCAAAAATTCTAAGTGGCAAAAGAACAGGCACACTGTTGTTAGTAAATTTTCTAAATGTTGCTTCTTCTTTATATGTATAATCTTCATACTGCTTGTTTCTTTCCATCATCCTATATCATCAAAAGACATCTAGTATAGTGCCCTGTCCACCAAGGTGTCAGACAAATGTCTCACTAACTGAATATATCATTGTATTCAGCTTCCTGGAATTAAGTTCTTAGTCATTTTTCTTATTTACTTTTTTAATCTTGAGTTATTTGGTACAATCATATATCATTGTTCATGAAATTGTCTCTATGTTATATGAGAAATCTGAGATGGTAAAATAATTATGCGTGTTATGCATCATTGCAAGGAGTGTGCAGGTTTCAATAACAGGTTCGTTGAATGTCAATAAGAAAGTAATTAGCTTTCTAAATTTTGCCAAAGCAATTTATATAAAGATCTCAAGGCTCTTAAGAAACAAGAGATAAAGGAAAAGCAACTCTGCTGGAGTTGCTGAACTCCACAAGTTGATGAACTTGTGCCTGTAATTTTTAAGAAGAACACATCAACTGATAACTCAATTTGGAAAATAATTTTTTAAACTGTATTTCGTATTTTCACTTTCTATAATCAATTTTTAGTGATAGTTTTGGCTAATTTCAGCAAAGTATTAGATGACATAACTTCCTCTTTACAATTTGAAATGATTACATCTCTGCCTGTAAAGTGTATTTACAAAAATATCTTCCTGCAACTTGCTTAAAACATTTTTTTTTCTTTAAAGCAGTTTTAGGTTCACAGAAAAATTGAACATAAAGTACACAGTTTTCATATACCCCCTGCCTGCCCGCATGTGCAGCCTCCCCCATTATCAAAATGCCACACCAGGGTGGTACATTTGTTACAGTCAATGAATCTACATCAACACTCTATTACCACCCAAAGCCCATAGTTCACATTAGGGTTTATACTTGGTGTTGTATATTCTATGAGTTTTGGCAGATGTACAGTGACATGTATATACTATTATAGTATCAACCAGGATAGTTTTACTGCCCCCAAATCCTCTATGTTCTGCCTCTAAAGCCCTGGCAACCATAGATTTTTTCACCATTTCCATAGTTTTGACTTTTCTGGAGTATCATGTAGTAGGAATCATATTATATGGCTTTTTGTATTGGCTTCTTTCACTTAGTAATAGGCAGTTAGTCTCCCTCCATGGCTTTTCACAGCTAAATTGCTCATTTCTTTTTAGTGCTGAATAATATTCTGTTGCCTGTATATAGGACAGTTTGTTTATTCACTTACCTATTGAAGTACATCTTGGTTGCTTCCAAGTTTTGGCAATTGAGAGTAAAGCTATAAAATATAAAATCCATGTGTTATGTTTGTGCAGACCTAAGATTTCAACTCCTCTGGGTAAATACCAAAGAGTGCAACTGCTGAATCATATGGTAAGAGGATGTTTAGTTTTGTAAGAAACTGCCACACTGTCTTAAGGTGGCTGTACCATTTTGCATTCCCACCATAAGCTGTTTTTAATAATGTAAAAATAAATATCCAGAGAACATGAGGTAATTCTATGGAATATGTAATCTTTCAGTAGAGATTCTCCTTGGAACTCCAGGTTAAGGTATCCAATATTTTCATTTGAATTTCTCATGCCTACTTCAGAGCAAAACAGACCTCTTGATATCCCCACATTTCTACTGCATAACTGGCCCTCAAACCTGTTCACTATCTCAGTAAATACACTCAGCCACCAAGATTTCTATCTTGCTCTCACTATTCACATTCTGTGCATTAGCAAATACAGTTATCTCTTTAAAATGTTTTATATCCATCTATTTTTCTTTAATAATATTCATTATTATTATGATACTGAGATTTTCTTTCCATTAACAAGCAGATGCTATGAGGGCAGAGATCTCACTTTTCCTATTCTTGATTTTGTTTCTGATGTTTAATTCTCAATGCCTGCAACATGGTAGACATTCAATAAATATTTACTTAACAAATAAATTAAATGATGAATGTAGTAGATGTTGTATAATGCTCACATAACATTTAGAGGAATTTCCTCAGTCCCCATTCCTTTCATACAATACCCTCATTTTGTTCAGATAATCCACTCTCCTTCCCAAGGTCCTGTGCTTCATGTAACCAATCATTTAGGCATATGACATCTTTCTGTACAATAAGATGTGAAGTCTTACATGTTATTGGCTTCTAAGAATTGTTTTCTTACTCTTAGTAAGAAACATAGGATTGTCATCTGTCATATTCTCTGCATGTTGTCCTATCTGCTTGGGACATTTGGGCCTGTGGAAGCCATTCCGTGGCCATGAAGGAAACAAAACTAGCAGAGAAAGCACTTTGAAAATGCCTGAGGAAATGATAGAAAGAATATGGGTCCTTGAAATGTTGAGTTAATGAAACCTGAGTTGCTGATGTTGGTATCTTTTGTGTGGAGTATTCCAACTTACTCATTGTTAGCAAGTTGAGCTAGAATTCTGGCTACTTGCTGCCCAAACCATCACAATACATACATTTACATTAAAAAGTTTATAAGAGATATAAGCAAATATAATCTAAAATATATTTTCTTTCAAATATCTGTGCCTATGTATATTAATCCAATAATTTTTAAATAAATAATACTGAGTTAAATTCTGAGATATTTATTTAAAGTTTTCTTGTTTTATCACCTGAATGAATTTCTAGTGCAAGAATAGATTAAATACAAAAAAAAAAAAAGAATAGATTAAATGCCTGAATTGTTATTATTATTATTTGGTATTTTATCTTATTACTTGTCTTTTAAAGTTAAAAAATTATTCTTCATTTAAAAAAATATTTTTACCTGCCTGGTGAGAGATTCTGACAGTTTTTTTGTTAAGGAAGAACAAAGAACCTTTGGGTCTACTTTCAAGGACAATTAAGACCTTTGGAAGTTTGAGAATTTTGCCATCTTCTGAGTTATTCTGAAGCCTTGGCGCTGACTTGTGGTTTAGTGTATGTTGTGACTGATCTTTTGCATTTATTACCAGTCCAAAAGTATCATATCTAATGGTCAGTCTGTTGTATACCTAGAGACTTAGACGTTCCTGGAATGAATTTCTCTGTAATGTTATCATTATCATCAAATACGTCCCACAAAAGTGAATTTATGGCCTAAAATTTTTGTTCTAGGGACTCTTCTATGCCAATTTTTATTACCTCAAATCTTCTAAAATAGCCATATCTTAAAGGTCATTTCAAAGTAACCAAAATACTTGTTTCCCAGAACAAGAGAAGAAAAATAAATGATGAAGTCATTATGTACTTAAAGGTCATTTCAAAGTAACCAAAATACTTGTTTCCCAGAACAAGAGAAGAAAAATAAATGATGAAGTCATTATGTACTTTAGAATAACAGTGGTCATAATTAACCTAGCATGTCATTTTATCCTATAATTTAGATTATGCCAAATGATTTTTATTGGATGATCTGTGCTTGTTAAATTCAGCAGACACTATGACAACCTATTCCCCTGGTGTGACAGAGTTCCAAGAAAAAAAATTATCAGTGATTCACAAAAACAGTCCCACAGGATTAGATGAAACACCTATCTACTTTCTTTGAAAGCATATTGAAATGATTTATAATAGCCAAATCACTAATACTACTAAAATTAGATATCGAATAAATGGTCACGTGTAGACCATTTGTTAAACTTTTGGGTCAATGGGAACATATGAGACTAGAATGAGAGGTTATTTTTGGAGGCTTAAAAGTAACTTTTTGAGAATAAGTAGAAGAAGGAAGGCATCAAAATGTCAAAGTGTGAAGTTCATTAATTCATTTATCCAACAAATAGTTTTTAAGTGCTTACTATCTTCTCAACTCCACCCAATATAGGAAAATATTTTTGCACTCCTCACTCATAGAACTTACAGTATAGTAGAGAAGGAAAGGAAATATCATACATAGAAAAATTGTATGCTAGATTGTGATAAATGCTATGGAATAAAAAGATCAGGGTAGATTGTGAGTGTGAGGTACAGGGTACATTCTTTGAGTTGCAGTTTAAAATAGGGTGATCAGAATAGACCTACTTTGAAAGTGATATTGTTCAACTTGTATCAGATATTTCATTATATTTTAGAACAATCCAATAATAAAAGGTTGACTGATTGATCTTCCAGGCAAATGCACCATGGAAAAGTGAGCATTATAACATCTTAAATGTGTATGACAATGTTTACACACACATACACACAATTCTCTAATGTATATGATGAGGTTGTTACTATTAGCCCATTTTACATGTGACATATTTTAGACAAAGAGAAATTAAATGACTTGCCTGAAGTTAATTAACTAGTTCTTTCAGCCCTAAATTTTGTATTTAAATCATGTTAGTTAATTCACTCTTAAGTTTTCCAGCTCTCATAATCTATTTTTTACCCTATTGGATGGCCATTGTGAGAAATCACAATTTATAATGTCCAGACTTGAAGAAGAGTCAAGATGTCATTATTACTATTACTATGATTATAGAGATTCATTTTTATATAACCACTAATACCTTTACCATTTAATGTGCTGATTATGTTAATAAGATTTGGCATATGTAACCCAATTAATTGGCACAGTGGAGAGTCAGCATAGGTATAGAAGCCAGGTGAGTTTCTCTTGATTAAATTGTACAGGATGCCCCCAACAGAGTCAAGTGTCAGATGTAATAACAATCTCATATTTCTGACTTACTGGCTTATGGACATTATTTAATAGCTTGTGAAAAGTCATTTAAGTAAACTGATTTGAAAAATGGAATTCAGTACAGATTATTCATGTAGAAAGCAACATTTAAATCAGAGTAATAAGCATTTTTGTTTTGTTACACATAATGTGTGAATTTACGTAAATTCCACTACAAGGTCTTATTAAAAGTATTGTTTTGATTCCTAGGTGTTTAGCAAGATTTTTTTAAATACATGAAATAGAGTTAGATGCCGTCTTAAAGATTATAATTGTATGACACCACACAGTTATCACATAGGATCTGACAACCAGAAAATACGTATTTTGTTTGTAAATTGAAATGCAAGAAGGCAAAGTTGTGAAACTCACTTTACATAAACAGTTTGTAGGAGAACTTTTTTTAACCTTTTTTAATATATACTTGGTGATCGTGTCCTATATGTGAGGCAGGACATAAAAATTAAGAATCAGAGTCTCCATGTTATACTGATAAGAAGTTCTGGACAAAAATTATTGGTGAGAGAAATTCATGGAGTATGATATGAAATGTCCATCAAGATAGTATAAAATGAAAATAAAGAAAGGTAGGAATCAGACCCTACAGAGCCTTGAAACAGTGTCAAAAAGTTTCACATTTGCCTTAAAAGCCAAGGAAAGTCATTGAGAAGGAGTTTGACATAATCAGATTTGAATTCCACAAGATCCCTTTGCCTGCAGTGTTAAAAATAAATTTAAAAGATATGCAGTAAAAGGTGGAGGACCACTTAAGACAAGGGGTTAGCAAACTAGGGATCTGTGGGCTAAATCCAGCCTGCCACGTGCTTTATTTTACAGCCCAGGAGTTAAATTTTGTTTTTACATTTTTAAATGTTTGAAAGAAAAATAGAAGAATAAAATTTCATGTCACATAAAAATTATGTGAAATTCAAATTTGTGTCCATAAATAAAGTTTTATTGGACCACAGTCATTCTTATTCATTTCATTAATTTACTGCCTGTGACTGCTATTGTCATTACAATTTCAGCATTAGTAATTGGAATAGAGATCACAATGCTCAAACACCCTAAATTATTTATTTTAGGGCCTTTACAGAAAAAGTTTACTGACTACTGATTTCAGCTATTGAATGATCTAGGTGAGAGCTGAGAGCTTACAAAGATAAACAGTAATACGTGAATCCAAGAGGGATAATCATACCTCCATTTCACAGTACACTGGGTATAGAAATAAGGGAAAATGTAATGTGAGAGAGGCTCCTGAATTTCTGAATTTCATGTGCATGTTGATAGCATTCATGAGTTAGTTAATACTGGAAGAGGATCACGTTGGCGAGGGAGTGGAGTGAAATAAAGATCTCAGTTTCATACATCTGAGTTTTCAGGTACTTTGAAATTTATAAGAACGTATGTCAGGTAGATAGTTGAATATATATGGAGTTCGGATGAGTGATTCATGTGGGAGCTATAAAGATGTGAGTAACCAATGGGCCATATATAGCAGTTAAACTCATTAGTTTCGATGAAGCATCCAAGGGTGAGAGTGCAGAATGATGCCAGAATATGTTCTAGCATCAAATCTTAAGGAATTGCAATATTTATTGTTTGGGTAAAGTAGGATGGCCCTGTGAAGGAAACAGAAAAAGAGGCGCAAGAGAGGAAAGATGAAACCCAGGAGACTTTAATATCATGGAAAATAAAGAAAAAATGTCAAGAAAGAAGGAGTGCTCAACCATGTACATCCTGCCAAGAGCTAAGAAAAATGACTGACTAAATCTCTATTGAGATTGCCAACTTTAGCCATGCCTTTTTTTGAACGGATGTTTATTTCTATGTTATCTATAATAAATATTCTGAATAGTGATCAGGCCAAATAAGTCAATAAAGACAAAAAAACTGATAGTTTGAATTACACAAATATTTAAAACTTCTGACAACTAAGAAGCAAATGCCAAATCGAAGAAAAACAAATTGGAAAATAGTGGCAATGCATGTGTAAAGATTTATGATACAAAATTATTAAAGGTCAATAATAAAATGCTGAGTACTGCAACAGAAAAATCGGACAAAAATTGAATAGGCAGTTCAGAAAAATAGCAATGCATATGGTTGGTAAACTTGAAAAAAAATACTCAGCAAATGAACATCTCATTTCTGTGCCTGTAAGGTTGAGATCTAGACCCTACAAAGTGGTAACTCCTCCTTATCTGGGAGATTCACTTCTGCCTTCTAGCTCCCAAACCAATATTAGTTAATTAATTGTACATTCAGGTTTTATAGATTGACTGAACTTTACAGTGATAACATCTGTCTAAAAATATTTTTTTGAGTGATCATAATACTTAAAAAATTATAGCCACAAAAGCATGACAAATGCTATTGAAATTCAGGGTTATACAGTGTAATTGAGGGAAAGCAAGAATGTCTCCCTTTCCTACTAACCAGAAGGAATGTGCAGGTTTTATACTGTACAAAACATAGATGAATGCTTAAATAAGTGGAAAGGGGTGGCCTGGGAGTTGAGAGACTTGTATGGTTCTATCCTTGTAAATAACATCTCTGTGTACCTTTCCTCATATAAAGAGAATTATCATGAGGAATAAACAAGTTATTTTGATGGAGAAAAATTATTACACATTTATTTTTTTCTCTGGGGTCAAATTGTATTGTTGGTCAATATGTTATTTACATATTGCTAATTTTCAAGATCCTCTTCCAGTGTAAATGGAAACATAAACAGAATATCAGCAATGACATTTAAAATGCATTGTCTTTATCAATAGAAGTTTATGCCATTTTAGTCATGTCAGGATGATGAATGGCATATAATTCAGAGAAAAATGGCCCAGAGCAGATATACAGAATTTACATAGGATGGATTCATCTGGCAGTAAATCAAATGAAAATTTCAGTTTTATGGTCTTCAAGAAGCTAATCCTAATTTACAATTTATTTGCATGATTTGAACATTTTGACCCTTTATTTAAACTCAAATTATGTCATTTTTACCTAAATGACCATCATTTTTGTATTATTAAGAGGTTAATTAGTTTTCTAATTTATAGAGCTGAAAGATATCTTTGAGATTGAGATAAATGCATTTTTCTAAAAGAAACAGTTTGCTATAATTCCAGTGTCCCAATTCCATCCTGTTATTCAATACTTCTAAACATAGTTCAAACATTTGATACATTCCTTTGAAAGCATGCTTAAGTCTTATTTACATATGCATGTCCAATATAATTAATGAAATCTAAAGTCCCTGGAGTACTGGGTTACTGTCCTTTTCTTTTATATTTCCCTACAACAAATAGTATAGTTCAGTGGTTTTCAACCCTGGCTGAGCATCAGAATGATCTGTGAAGCTGTTAAAAATACCTTGAGAGAGGCCAGCCTCCCCATGCATTCCCACTGAGTCTTAAGCTGAGACTGAATCTCCTGGGGTGAGCCTTGTCATTTTTATTTTGAAAAATCTTCACAGATGATAGTGAGACTGAATTAATTAAGACTTTTCAGGTTATAAATTAAAAAATTCCTCTTGAGCTATCTTATAAAAGGGGGACTTATTTTAAGGATACAGAAATCACTCACAGAACAGAGTAGGGATGTGGTTCAGCCCCAGAAATAGACTAGAGCCAGGGCCTGGGAGCATGGAAGGGTACCCCCAGGGGACTTCCCCTACAGCCTGCTTTCTAATCCCTTTTTTTTCTTTGCATGTCAACATTATTCATCTCTACCCTTACAGGCAAGCATCCACTGTTTCCCAGATTCTGAGTTTACACTTTCTCTTTTCGAGAAAAGCAGTCAGACTGACCCTTGAATCTCTTGGTTCCGATTCTTGGTTTTTGTTTTCATTTGTTAGTCACGTTGCGTGGCATGTGGGATCTTAGATCCCAAAGTTACTCAGGATAGGGTTCATCTGTTGAGTTTGAGTCATTCCAAATCTTAGCACAGGCCATATTCTACAACCATTACTGCTCCCACCGAGGATGGTGTGAGGGAGCTGGGGGGACAAATCTACAAGGTGTGGCCAGGGTTCGGGATCACTGGATAATTCATTTAAACGACAGACATTTATAAGCTCACAACAGGTGCCCCACTGGACTGAGAATACAAAATTAAACAGGAGAGATATGCTACCTGCTTTACGAGATGCTTCAAATATTCTGTTTAATTTTTTCCCCAGGGAGAGAGAGTAACATCCTGAAGCAACGGTAGTAGCATTGAAGAAGAAGAGATGTGGGCAAAATTGAGACACATTTAAGGAGAAGAATGAAAAGACCTGGTGTTTGTTCAGATACAAGTTGAAAGTGAAAGAGAAGAGACAAAGATGATCAAGGTAATCCTATAATTTATTGTCCAAAAGAATATACTTTCGAGAATGAAAGAGGACACTAATGAAAAATGAGAATATATTATCACTTTAAAGTTGAGGCTCGGGTTTCTGGCCTGGGAAACTGGATGATGATGCTAACATTTTATTAAAGGTCGCAGAACAGGTTCAAGTGGGGAGGAGGGCTTCAGTTTTAAACCCATTGAGGCGGAGGTGCGAGTGTGCCATACCAATGGAGCTACCCACCTGGCCTGTAGGCGTGTGGGTCTAGAACTCCAGAGACATTTTTTCAGCAGAGATATTTACTTGGAGAGTCAATAGTCCATTGACAATAAATGAAAGCAATGGAGTAGAAAATATCACTCTCACCAGAAGCTTCTATCTTTTAAATCTTCCTGAGGCAAAACGTTTATTTAAGATCTATATGTTCCTGTCTCTTTACCTCTTTCAGATGTTAACATAATCTGAAGCTACAGATCATATTACTGTTAGTAAACTACCTTTACATTATAAAAGTTCTGCCAAAACTAGATGGACATTTCTACTTTCAGTTTGGTAATCAAATTCACAGTAATGATTTGGAATTCACCATGTCTATTTATTTTCAGTGCCTTCTTAATTTTTTATTTGTAAAAATATTATGTGTAATTCTTGATGACATTTGGAGAATTATGTTCAATTATAGATTGAGTGACTAAAGAACTAGTGAAACCAGATGTTGAGAAGGGAGGATTTGAGGTTTTGAAAGCCTGTTCTCTTTGTAAGTTTAAGAATACAGTAATTGCATCTTCTTTTATTTTACTCTCAGTGAAGAGCAGTTGATGAGGATAGTGTGGTGTGTGTGTGTGAGGGGAGGGGGGAGATAAAGGGAGGACCTAAGAAAAGAAAGGGAAAAAGGAAGAAGGAAAGGGTTTTATGAGCTTTGCTAAATTCTTCAGCATTCTTATTATCTCATTATATTCTTAATGGTTCTCATGGTATAGGGCTCTTTCCTTCATTTTATTTTCTCACTTCCCAAGGCTGTGCTTAGGGCCATAAATTCTAAGGATTCTGAAAGGCAGTCATCTTTGTCAGTACCAGTGGGCACTAATGCCTGGAGACTTAAGAAAGTATTGATTTCACAGTGACATCATCTGTACCTCATTTTTCTGAGTATACACACTGATTCTCTATTGTCAAGACTGTGTAATCTAAGAAACACCACAGTAACTACTTTATGTGACATTAAAACAATTTTACCTATGGTACAAATATTTTCCCAGGTGTAGAGACTGACAAATAAAATGTGTAATGCCTAAAGAACTAGTGAAAAGCAGAATTTCTAAATCAGAAAAATCTGTCTTTGGTGTATTCCAAAATTATCTTTCAATATAGTCTCATTACTGAGATTCCAATTTTCAGGTGTCATTTTTATTGGTTTTAAACTAATGACTGATTAGACTGGAAGTGTGTGACATCTTTTCAGGCTCTCTTTAGCAATCTAAAACATAAATCTCTAGTGGTAAGCTCTAATATCTAAATTAATGGTATGTATCCTGTTGCTATTTTAATCAAGTTATATAAATATAACAATTATATAAGTATTTATTCTAACCAGTTTAGTAATGGACACATGTATTCCATTAAGATGTATTTTGTATTAACATGGAACACTTTCAAGACCAGTCAAATATATATGTACTTTTTCTTCTAGTTTTACTGGGATATAATTGACATATACCACTGTATAAGTTTAAGGTTTATAGCATAATGATTTGATTTACGTACATCATGAAGTGATTATCGCAAGTTTATTGAACATTCATCATCTCGTACAGATACAAAATTAATATTATGACATAGTATGAGTGTGCTTTGTGTTTGGTAATTGCAATCATTGTTGCTTTTGTTGTGGTCAATGCTTGGTGTCAGTTTATTTATCTTTTGTAAAAATAAAATACAGTGTGTGTGTGTGAAAAAAAAAAGAAAAACATTCTGGAGGTGGATGGTGGTGATGGTTGCACAAACAATGTGAATGTACTTAATGCCACTGAACTGTACACTTAAATATAGTGAAGATGGTAAGTTTTAGTTATGTATATTTTATCACTATTTTTTAAAATAAAGAATAATACCTTTTTAAACTCAAAAAAAAAAGAAATTAAAAAAATTTTTTCCTGTGCTGAAAGCTTTTAGGGTTTATTCTCTTAAAAACTTTCATATAGGACTTCCCTGGTGGTGTAGTGGTTGAGAGTCCGCCTGCCAATGCAGGGGACAAGGGTTTGAGCCCTGGTCCGGGAGGATCCCACATGCTGTGGAGCAACTAAGCCCGTTTGCCATGGCTGCTGGGCCTGCACTCTAGAGCCCACAAGCCACAACTACTGAAGCCCACACGCCTACAGCTGGTGCTCCGCAATGGAAAAAGCCACTGCAATGAGAACATGTGCACTGCAGCGGAGTGGCCCATGCTCACAGCAACTGGAGAAAGCCTACACACAGCAATGAAAACGCAACACAGCCAAAAATAAACTTTCATATATAACACACAACAGTGTTAATTATATTTATCATGTTGTACATTACATCCCTAGTATTTATTTATCTTATAACTGGATGTTTTTTAAATTTCTTTAATGCATTTTTTATTGTCATTCTATCAAGAAAGCCCTCTCTTTTCTTCTCCTCCCCTCACATCCCAATATCCAATAAGGGCCTCTATAAGTCTGCTTGGGTTTCCGTAACAAAATACCACATCCTGGATGGCTTAAACAACAGAAATTAGTTCATCACAGTTCTGGAGGTTGGGAAGTCAAAGATTAAGGTGCCAGCCAGGTATGTTTCATTCTGAGGCCTCCTCTCTTAGCTTGTAGGCAGCTACCATCTCACTGTGTATTCACACGACCTCTTTTTTGTGTGCTTGCTGAAAGCAAGTGAGCTCTCTGGTGTCTCTTCTTGTAAGGACACTAATCCCATCAGATCATGGCCCCATCCTTATGACCTCATTTAACCTTAATTACTTCCTTAGAGGTCCCCTCTTCAAATATATCTACACTGGGGTTTGGGCTTCAACATATGAATTTGGGGAGTTCATAACTCCCCAAATATTCAGTTCATAACAGGGACCAAATCCAGGAAAATTGGTAAAGATGATATTGCCATATCTACTATCTTATTTTAGATTCTTTCTGTTTCTTGTTTGAATAATGTAGAAGTCTCTAATCTCCAATCTTTATTTCTCCATTTTATCCTTCTTATAAGTGCCTTGTCTTGATTATAATGTTTAAACTTGGTGATTTTACTTCCATGACTAATACTTCAATTTTTCTTTGGAGTAAAGTATAAGTTGTGTGGCACATAAGGCCCTCTATCATCTATCTCTTTTTGCTTTACTCTACCGCATAATACATAGAGTGCTTCTCACGCTACATATAACATAATGTAATTGATTTACAAATAACTCCTCCAAGTATCAGGGTTTTATTCCTTTGTTTATTATTCTTTTTCTTCTTGGGAGACCCTTACCTTCATTAGAAAATGGCTACATATTATTATGGTCCCAGCAGACATGTCAAATCCTCTATGAAGTCTCACTTTTTTCTTGTTCCTATAGGGTGTGCCTAGAAAAAAATAATTTCTACCAAACTGAAACAAAATATATATTAAAAGAGACCTAAGATGCCTCTAAAAAACTTTTGGGCCACACAAGAAATCAAAGCTGTTATTGCAAAAGACTTAGAATAAATGAACAACATAAGCATTCCATATTCAAATACATGGGAATTCACTAAAGTAATGCTTGAGTGAAAATTTGTAGCTTTAAATGCTTATTTTAATAAATAAAAAGCTCACTTCAATCAGAATTATGCAAATTAATTTGAAAACCTGGTTGGAATGAATGAATTTTTAGGAAAATATAAAACATACATGCCAAAAGAGATATAAAATCCATATGGAATACTTTACATATTAAAAAAATGAGAAAAAGAGAAAAGCTATTTCTGAAATAACACCAGCTCAAGACATTCTTAAATGATTATTCAGAAGCAAACAACAACATGAAAGGAAGAATATCAAAAAGAAATCCAAATTCCAAATCCTTTTGAAGAATACGAAGGCCTGTGAAAGATAGCAACAAATAAGGAAAGCAGAAACCAAGACAATTTTTTGAATGTTGCTACAAAAATGGAAAGAAAAATGATAGCACATGAAAGAATAATAAACTTTGAACAAGTCAAGTTTATACAATAATGAAAAGATGATCCAGCATTAGGAAATCCTAAATCATCTCCATAGTTGCTAATAATATAATTGCCTACATTTAATGAAATTGGGATAGGCAGATATTTATTATCATAAAATATATTTACATGTGGCCCAATCCAAAAATCACAATTACACTTAACACAAAAATATAGGTATTCTTCTGTCATGTCAGGAGTGTAAAAATTATGTTTATTTCGAATATCTAAGAGGATATGAGAATTTAGAAAAATGTTGGATATAATATTAATGTTCAGAAATCAATTTTATTCCATATAAATGTTAGGCAGTTAGAAGCTGCACTAGAAGAAAAGACCCCAGTAACAATTACAATATGCTAAATGAAATATCTAATCATTGCATACCTTGTCAGTTACAGAATGGCAGCTATTTTCTCCATGTGGGTGGCTTGTTATTTCATTTTTTTATGGTTTAATTCTTTTTCACTTTTAAACATGGAAAAATTCAAATATATAGTGAAGTAGAGAGAATAGTGGAATGAACCTTTCACCCAGATTTAATAATAATATATGGCCAATCTTCTTTTATCCAAATGCCAACCAATACTCCACACTTCATTGATTTTCTTTTGAGTTAGATCATTTAATTTTATATGTAAATATTTCAGCATGTATTTCTAGAAACCTCACAAACAATTTGGACTAGTAATTATATGTAAAATACAGTTAAAAATAATATTGGATTCGCCAAAATGTTTGTTCTTTTTTTCTGTAAGATGGCTGTAGTAGCACTTAGTTGTCTTTAACTTCATTTGAAACAATTTTGTTAGATTGTATTGTGACAGCTGTCATATCAGCATGCATTAAAAAAAAAGTATCAAAATTGGTGAATTTTTGTGTAGCCATTTTAATATTGCAGATGGAAGAAATAAGCAACATTTTCAGCAGATTATGATTTATTATTTCAAGGAAGATTACAAATGCAACTGAAACGCAAAAAAGATTTGTGCAGTGTATGGAGAAGGTGCTGTGACTGATCAAATGTGTCAAAAGTGGTTTGTGAAGTTTCATGCTGGAGATTTCTCGCTGGACAATGCTCCATAGTTGGGTAGACCAGTTGAAGTCAATAACGATCAAATCGAGACATTAAGTGAGAACAATCAATGTTATACCACGCAGGAGATAGCCGACGTACTCAAAATACCAAAATCAAGCGCTGAAAATTATTTGCACCAGCTTGGTTATGTTAATCACTTTGATGTTTGGGTTCCATATAAACTAAGCGGAAAACACCTTCTTGACCATATTTCTGCATGAGATTCTCTACTTAAACATACTGAAAACGTTCTGTTTTTAAAACAAATTGTGACGGGTGATGAAACGTGGATACTGTACAATAATGTGGAACAGAAGATCATGGGGCAAGTGAATTGAACCACCACCAACCACACCAAAGGCTGGTCTTCATCCAAAGAAGGTGATGTTGTGTATATGGTGTGATTGGAAATGAGTCCTCTAGTGTGAGCTCCTTCTGGAAAACCAAATGATTAATTCCAACAAATACTGCTCCCAGTTAGACCAACGGAAAGCAGCACTCAACAAAAAGCGTCCAGAATTAGTCAACAGAAAACGCATAATCTTCCATCAGGATAACACAAGACTGCATGTTTCTTTGATGACCAGGCAAAAACTGTTACAGCTTGGCTGGGAAGTTCTGATTCATCCACCTATTCAGCAGACATTGCACCTTTGGATTTCCATTTATTTGGGTCTTTACAAAATTCTCTTAAAAGAAAAAATTTCAATTCCCTGCAAGACTGTTAAAGGCACCTGGAACAGTTCTTTGGTCAAAAAGATAAAAAGTTTTGGGAAGATGGAATTATGAAGTTGCCTGAAAAATGGCAGAAGGTAGTGGAACCAAAGGGTGAATACGTTGTTCAATGAAGTTCTTGGTGAAAATGAAAACTGTGTCTTTTATTTGTACTTAAAAACTGAAAGCGCTTTTTGGCAAACCCAATAATTCTTTTAATATCATCAGTGTTCAAATCCCCATGATTGTACACACATCACTCTTTCTTCCTGCCTCCCTTTCCCAATTTATTTATTAGCCAGTTTTGTCTCGTAGTTCCTGTTGTTTGAACTTTGGGGATGATATCCTCTAGTGTCATTTAGTGTATTCTTACAGATTTTGTAATTAGTGGTTAGATCTAGTGACTGTACAATTCAGGTTTATATATTTATATTTTAGTAAAGTACTTCAAATATGGTGCTGTACACGTCCATCAGGAAGCATGTATGTCTGGCTTCTCTTTTTGTAATGTTGGCAGCCACCGATAATCACTGTTAGATCCATATTTTTCATTATGAGTGACAAAATAGGGATATTCCAATTTTATCAATTCATTCTAATTAGACAGGCTAAATGTTGTCTATTGAATAACAGAAATACCTTTATTATTGTACAAATTTTTAATATTTTTGTAGCTTTCATTTTTTGTTGTGATTAAAGACATATACTTAACTTCATTTTTCTAAAAAGCCTATTGTTATTTAGTATTTTCATACTCTGCCCAGCCACTATTGCTTGACATATTTTAACAGTACACTAAAAGATATCCTAATCACACAGTTTAGCTATTGCCTTAGATTGAATTATTCAAATCTAACACTCTGAGGCAGAAATTTTTATGCAGGAGGTTTCTTAGGAGGTGCTTTTGGTAACAATATCTGTGCGCAAGAGAAGCAGACATGGGCAGGAAAGATGTTAAACTCTGATGCAAAAAAAAAATTATATGGGAGCCAATTATATGGAGAACTCTGGAGCTGGACAATTTCCAGAGTTGTCTTGGACCAGTGGGAGGAAATCAGATCTCATTACCCGGCAGGGACCAATTTTTGGAAGAAAAAAGGGGAGGAAGCTATGTGTGGTGAAGGACAATTCCTGGAGAGCAAATCAAAAGTGAGATGTCAGCAGGTACTGGCAACTGAGGGAAGATGCCTCAGGCCTGGAGGGCAATTTTGGTGGGGCACCACAGAATCCGGTACAGCCTATTCTGTGCATTCACATCCACTTGCTTCCTGTGGTAAGTTCAGCTCATCGAGAAATAGCTTCTCTAGGATTTGGGGGATGCTTACAAAAAGCAGGTTAGTGGAAAGGACTCAGATCTCAACAACTGCAGCTGGTCATGAAGACACAACTGATGCTTCTTATGTCCCTCATCTATAACTCATTCTAAATTCCCTAATTCCCAGCTAGGACCTCCTCTAGTCTAGGTGACTTATAAGATGGGGTGAGCCAGACCTTCACACCAGAGGGGTCCAAGCATCTGTTATCATGACCTTTTCAAGCAGGGGCTCCTGCACTTGTCTATTTGCTGCCCCAAATAGGCAGAGTGGGGGGTACTAAGAAACACCCCGGTGGATCCCAGGGAGACAAATGTATTCTTTTCTGCCTTCAGTGTATAATAACATACCCATCTCCTCTTGATAATCAAGGTTAGTTCACCAGCCAGTGTGGTGACTCCTTTCCTTGCTTGATGTTCTCTTGGAAAAAGGAACCTGAAGAAACCTATCAGCAGCCATCATTTAATGAGAATCTTGCTGTTTCCTGTGTTATAAACAATCTCTCTGAGAACTGGGACCTCTAGACCAACATCACCAAGAATGGAAAGCACAGATTCCCCAAGTATTTCGGTATGGTAAGCAAGGCCACTTCCACCCCTTGGTTACCTGACCCTCATAGTCTGTGTGGGATATACCACCATACAATGGTCTTTGAGGATGGAGAGTCGAAACTTTCTATTATTGGCTTGCCACACAAAAAAATTTTTTTTAATATTTTGGTTGTAAAAGTCTACAAAGTCAGGGATTAACTGTTTATTTGATTCTATTTAAAAAATAAGTCCATATGAATCATTTTCTCAAAAACTTTCTTAACTATAAATAGCAACATTCTTGGTATTTAGGTTTTCAAACCAGAGCAGAAAATGTTTATTCACAATTTGTAATCAACTAAATGGCTAACTTGCTAATGTCATTGAAATATGGTATGTGAATAAATTTTTCCCAACCCATTTTATGAAACAGTTTGTGCAGGGAACATAAAGTATGAAAAATTAAGCAAATATGAATGCAGTTAATATATACTAAATATTAACATTTTATTGTGGAGATAAAATGTGGTAGCAATTGGATTATAATAATACAAAAAGAAAGGCGATCTCAGCTATGTAATTCTAATTATTTTACCAGTTAACTCAGTAGGTAGCACTTTACATGTCTAAAATACTTACCTAAGCAAGTAATAAACATCGGGGATAGATGGCTGTAGTTAAGGTGTATAGTTTTTTTTTTGTTCCATAAACTGAAATTCTTTATGATTACATAGAGTTTTTGAGATTTAAGAGTAAAATAAAATATTGGGAATATAACTAAGACCCCCTTTTTTAATAGACATAGTTCTCCTTAATATATCCAAGGAAATATTTTAAATTATTGTCATTTGGGTCAGTCAATAAATAACATCCCAAAACATTGAATAAAATGAAATTACTCATCAAATTATATGACGGAATAACTTATTTGGTGAGTTGACATTGGAAACAGACCACAGAACTATGTATGATTTTTTACAATTTAAAAGGCATGAACAGGGGACTTCCCTGGGAGTCCAGCGGTTAAGACTTTGCCTCCCAATGCAGGGGGTGCGGTTTCCATCCCTGGTCGGGGAGCTAAGATCCCACATGCTTTGCGGCCAAAAACCAAAACATAAAACAGAAGCAATATTGTAATAAATTCAATAAAGACTTTTATTTAAAAATAATAATAAAAATAAAGACTTTAAAAATGGTCCACATCAAAAAAATCTTTAAAAAAAACATAAAAAGCATGAACATATGATAAATTTTTGGTATACAATTGTCATTCTCAGTATCATGAAACTAATGAAACAGGAAGCTTCATCATGTGTAAAAATGCATCATTTAATACAGAAAAAAAAATCCAAGTAGGTCTCATTCCCATTTCACTGTGTGTAAGTTGGTCGCCCTGGTCCACCGTCTGAAACTGGAGTTTATAGGGGACCATAGGACATTCCATGTATTTATGTCATTTCTGGAATGTATTGGAGAGCCATATTGTGGTGTAATTGCATTTGTAGATGTGAAATACTTAGTTTTGCATATTCAAACAATATTTTAGTTTCTTACCCTTTTATTTCCTTTGCAATAGTCAATCTACTGTCCTTTTGATTTGGAATGATTTTCCTGTATTAAATGGCTTTAGTTATTATGCTATAACTTATGATTCAAGAGACTAGAATAAAAAAATAATGATTTTTTATTTTACAAAGTAGATACATTGTAGGTAGAAAAGTGAGCTGATGCTGTAGCTATTTTCTATAAACCATGACAGCCAATAAAAAATGGTTAGCTATTGGTATAATAACTTATAATTTATACCAAATCAATGTTAGGTTTCAGTGTAGTTATATACAGGGAATTTGAACACACGTTACTTTGCCAGAATTTTCTCCTTGGTGCATTAGTCATAAAGGTGTCTCTATATATAACATACTATATAGCTGCAGTTTAGCAGTATTCCTACATAGCACATGTTAATACCGCATTACATACCCAAGTTGCCATTTTAAACAGTATTTTCACAGGTCATAATTTATAGTTTTATTACTTCATGAGATTATGCACTCATATCAGCATTTCAAAAACAGAACATTGCAAACTGCAAGGATGTAAGGTGTTTTATTTTTTTAAAACAATCAAAAAATTTTGCTTTATTTCCTCATTGGATATTCTCCAGTGTCCATAACTTTGACATGCTCCCAATTTTCTTGACATGCTGAGAAGTCAAGCTTTTTATCTCTCTGGTATGTATCTTGGGTTCCTGTGGTTGAAAAAAAAATTCCTTGAAATCAAAATGTCACAATAAGATTGGTTAAAATGACAAAGTTTTTACTTTAAGACAACTTATTTTTGTCAAAGCCTTCTACAATCGTTTTCTTTTCTTTTTCCGTTTCTTTCTTTTTATTTTTTAACTTTTTCTATGTTCTCTCTACTGAAACATATTAGAAATATTCCTATCTTCATGTATAGGTTTCAAATTGACCTATATTGTACTTCTGTGGAAAAAATTACCTTTCAGAGGCCTTTTACACTTTTCACCTTTCAAAAAAAATTATTTATATTTATATTTGGCTGGGTTGGGTCTTCGTTGCTGCACGTGGGCTATCTCTAGTTGAGGCAAACGGGGGCTACTCTGTTGAAGTGCTCAGGGTTCTCATTGCAGTGGCTTCTCTTGTTGTGGAGCACGGGCTCTAGGCGCGTGGGCTTCTGTAGTTGTGGCACATGGGCTCAGTAGTTGTGGTTTGTGGGCTCTAGAGCCCAGGTTCAGTAGTTGTTCAGTAGTTGCTCTGCAGCAAGTGGGATCTTCCCAGACCAGGGTTCGAACCTGTGTCCCCTGCATTGGCAGGTGGATTCTTAACCACTGCGCCACCAAGGAAGTCCTTTCACCTTTTTTTAAATTACTTTATAAATTGCCTTTTTTTTTTAGTTTCAAGTACAGCAAATACTTTCTCCCATCTAGTGGGTTGTCTGTATACTTTCTTGATGGTACAGTTTGAAGTATAAAATTTTAAAATTTTCATAAAATTTAAATTATTTACCTTATTTTTTCTCTTGTAGCTTTCCTTTTTCATGTTATATCTAAGAATGTCATGTCATTGCTGGATTCAGAATCATGAAAGTTTTCTCCTATGTTTTCTTCTATTAATTTTATAATTTTAGCACTTACTTTTAGGTTCCTGATGCCTTTTGAGTTATGTTTTGTATATCGAGTGAGGTAGGGGACCATCTTCACTCTTTTGCATGAGGATATCCAATTGTCATAGAACCATTTATTTGAAAAGACTATGATTTAGGGGGCTTCCCTGCTGGCGCAGTGTTTGAGAGTCTGCCTGCCGATGCAGGGGACACGGGTTCGTGCCCCGATCCGGGAAGATCCCACATGCCGCAGAGCGGCTGGGCCCGTGAGCCCTGGCCTCTGAGCCTGCGCGTCCGGAGGCTCAGAGGCCACAGGAGAGGCCACAGCAGTGAGAGGCCCGCGTACCACACACACACAAAAAAAGACTATGATTTACCCATGGAATGGTCTGGCACCCTTCTTGAAATCAACTTAGTATTAATGTGAGGGATTTTATTTCTGGTTTCTCAATTCTAGTCCATATACCTGTGTGTCTTTTCTTATGCTAGTACCACGCAGTCTTGATTACTGCAACTTTGTAGTAAGTTTTGAAAACGGAAAGTGTGAGCCTGCTGACTTTGTCCTTTTTCAAGATTGTTTTGGTGTTTTTCTGAGTCACACGTTGCTGTTTATTTGCATGTGTTTTAATGTTGTTTTGTTGCGAATTGGACACTTAAGATTATATATTGGAGCAGCTCCCCTCTCCCTGGGGTTGTTGTTGGTCTATTTGTTTAGTGACTAGCTGGATTATTTTAGTGACATCTACTTGCCCGGCAGTGTGAAGCCTCTGACTCTTTCTCAGAGGTGCAGTCTTGGGCGTGTGTATATTCACCCTGGAGTGACAGTGTTTTTAGGTTTCTCTTTGTCTCCTTTCCTGATTAAACCCAGCTGTTAGACTCCACTAATTGCGCTATTGTTTTGACAATGCCCTGGAGTGTAAATTGCTCCACTGTCTGATATAATTAACTTCGGCCCCTTTACAGGGGTAGTTTTGGAGGCCAATGTTTGAGGTTCCAGCTTATCCCATGAAAGTTATTAGTTGTCTGGATACTTGGTTTTATCTGATTAACTTGGTTTTCTATGGCTTAACTTGTTACTCATGTGAAGCTACCTTAATTGCTTACCACCAAAACCTTCACTGTTTTTGAGAGGACCATTATCTTTGACCTTTGCTACCCTCTGTTACACTGGGGAGAACTTCACATTTCCCTGTTCTTAAGGCCTGCCTCTCTTCTGGCCAAATCTCTGAGCCCTGGCTCTGGGTCTGGGGGTGGGACAGTGGCCCACTTTTCTCTTAGTGATGCCTCTGCTTTAAGAGAAAGGTGCTGGGTAGGGTGGTAGCCTCTGGTCTTCTCAGCTTGTGTCTCGTGGTGTGGAACCTCCACACTGTGTATGGGCCTTGGTAAGGATAGACTGGAGCCCAGTTTTCCTAGCCTTTCATGCCTGAGGTTGATTCTCTACCCTATGAGTGGAGACTGGTGGACAAAGAGAGCCTGTGTTATCTTGGCCACACTCACCTGAGATTTAGTTTCTGCAACTAATAGCTGGCAGAAATGAGAAATCCCGGCAGCCTGTTCCTCCCGGGAGGATACTGTGGGGGAGCAAAATTGGCCACCCTGAAATGTCTCTGGCATGTGGATTATTTTGAGCTGAAAACAATCAAGACCCAAAAGACTCAGGAAAAAGCTTTGGCCTCCCCCTTAGCTGCCTAAAATAATTTAGCTAGAGGGCTTAGTCCCTGAGTAGAGCTATCACCAGAGATACCTGCAAAGAATATGGGCTAGTTGGGGTGGGGGAAGCTCAGCAGGGCCTAGAGACTGGAGTACACTCTGTGTCCCAGTGTCTCTGCCTGGCCCAGCAAACATTTGTTTACTAAACATGTGCTTTCCCATCTCCATGTGCATTGCCTTCTTCCCCTTTGAAATCCCAAACTACTAGCCCCAACATCCTCTTTGTCTTTAACTGAAGATGGTGTTCAAGGTGAGGGTTTTGGCCTTTTTAAGTGAGTTACTGAGTTTTCCTGGGCTTCCCTCATGCGAACATGTTATTAAATTTTTGGTTTGGTTTTTCTCTTGTTAGTTTGCCTCCTGTCGATTTAATTCTTAGACTAGCCAGAAGAACCTAGAAGGGCAGAGGAAAATTTCTTCCTCCGCAACAATACCATAGCCCTTGATTGGGAGAAGGAACCCTGTATTCTTGGCTGTAGCCACCTTCAGTGGAGTTTCCATTAAGCTGAGCTAGGAGGAGAAGGAGGAAGTGGATCATGTTCAAATACCACAGACTTTCCCTGTTCTTATAGATTTTCTTAAATGTTTGCTATTTACTTTTTACCCTTGGAACAGTTTCCAAAAACTTCATTAAAAATTATTTTTCCTACCAGTTATACTTGTTTTGCTAGGAAATATGTCTTTGGAGGTCCTTCCATTGCCATTTCAGAAGTAGAGTTTCCCTTAATTTTTTTACATAGTTGTTTCCATAGGGTCTTAGGGAGATTCTTTCTCTCAGGAATCAGATGGCCAGGGCTTTGCAACAGCTTTTTTTTTTTTTTTTTTTTTTTTTTGCCACTCAGCTCTTTTCTCTATAACACTGTTAGTTCTTGCCAATGCCTGGAATTAACAGGTATGTGATATTTAAAAACAAATATAGTCTAAAGTCCGGGAGCCTGATTCTCAAGAATCCGTTTTTCTTTCTCAAGTTTGCTTTGGCTATTCGGGGTCTTCTATGTTGCCATACGAATTGCAAAATTTTTTGTTCTAGTTCTGTGAAAAATGCCATTGGTAGTTTGATAGGGATTGCATTGAATCTGTAGATTGCTTTGGGTAGTAGAGTCATTTTCACAATGTTGATTCTTCCAATCCAAGAACATGGTATATCTCTCCATCTGTTTGTATCATCTTTAATTTCTTTCATCAGTGTCTTATAGTTTTCTGCATACAGGTCTTTTGTCTCCTTTTATTTGTAGTGAGGTGGATGGACCTAGAGTTTGTCATACAGAGTGAAGCAAGTCAGAAAGAGAAAAACAAATACCGTATGCTAACACACATGTATGGAATCTAAAAAAAAAAAGGTTCTGAAGAACCTAGGGGCAGGACAGGAATAAAGACGCAGACATAGAGAATGGACTTGAGGACACCGGGAGGGGGAAGGGTAAGCTGGGACAAAGTGAGATAGTGGCATGGACATATGTACACTACCAAATGTAAAATAGAGATAGCTAGTGGGAATCAGCCACATAGCACAAGGAGACCAGGTTGGTGCTTTGTGACCACCTAGAGGGGTGGGAGGGAGACGCAAGAAGGAGAGGATATGGGGATATATGTATACGTAGAGCTGATTCACTTTGTTATACAGCAGAAGCTAACACAACAATGTAAAGCAATTGTACTCCAATAAAGATGTTAAAAAAAAAATAGAGACAATGAAATATTTCCAAAAAAACAAATATAAAATGGCAAGGAGAAAACAAATCATTATGAAAAAGGAGGCGTTAAAAATTGACTACTATATATCTCAGAGTCTATTCTACTTGAAGATGTTTAGTTTTGTTTATAAGCTATCACCCTTTCTGGAGGAAAATGCTCCAATTTACAGGTTCTGCTGAGACTTTAGTACCTTGTGATCCCAAACCTTGTTTTGTACGTTTTGACCAATTTTAGTCTGTCTAGGCACTCATGATTTGTGTCAGTCTCACAGAGATGAGTTGGGAAAATTGGATTTATTTGGAATTCTAAGAGGCAAAAAGGGAAGTTTTCAGTTGTAGTGGCATCTTGGGCAAGTATTATGAGCTTCATGGATGATTAAAAAGCAGAGAGAGCGGACCTATCACAAAAGAAAAAAAAAAAATGCTGGGAACAATACTTAGGAAGAGAGCTTCTGAGAAAGGGTGAAGACAAAATAGGGTAGCTACCTGAATCTTCAACAGTCTTTGATCCTCCTGGGACCTGGGTGTTGAATTTTCCTAGGGTTGTTTTTTTTTTGGCAGATTCTTGTGTTCTTTCAAATAAACTTTCCTTTTTCTGAGTTCCCTTAAGTGTGTTTTCCTTTCATGTAACAAAAATATTTCTAGCTAGAAATCCTGGAATGAAAGTGAGCTGGTATGTTATCAAAATTGATAAGGTTTTTAAGAATATTTTACCATCAGTAGAATATACTCTGTAGTTATGTACTTTTTTCTGTCAGAAAAATCACTTTAGTGGATGAACCCTTATGGGTTTAATTCAATTTTAATTTTTCAGTCCTATTATAAAGTGCATTAAAAATTTTAAAAAATCCTATACTTTATCTAGTCTTTTGATTATGAGCATTTACTTATCCTGAATATAATATCAATAAAACTGAAATCAGTGATTCATATGATATTGGAAAAGAACTACTTTTGTCTTTAGCATATTATTTTGCCTTTGTAATATAGTGGCAATTTTATATAATGTATGTTGATAGGATTTTTTTTGATAGTGACAAATTCAGAACAAGTCATATTTATAAAGGAAAGATAATTGAATATTGATACAACAAATGGAATTCAGAACTTTGTATTGTAATTGCTTTGAAAAACAATCAGTTATAAAAGTTTTGAATTAACTATACATATTTAAAAAGATATTCTCTTTGGGATTAACTGCTTAATCATAAATCCCATCATTTATCAGTTGATTTTAAAATAATTGCAAGTTTCTAAATGGAGATAATAAAATTTTTTTTTTCACTCAGCAGATGTGAAAAATATTTTAAATTTATAAATGTTTTCTAATATGGAAAGAAAAACCACCTAGCCTTGTACTCATTTTCTTATTTTATGCATATATTTAATGCGTATATTAATGGATAAACTAGAAAATTAATAACCAGGCTCTTTAGTTTTCAATGTCAGAAGCAGAACGAAATGATTTCCTCTTTACAGTGTCACTATATACTCAGAACTGCCAAATCCAGTGGTGTTTTCTCAGTCTTTATTTTAGGCGAGATTCATGGGAAATAGACTCTGAAGTGGAAATTTGTGTGCACGACCTTGCTGGGATAGTTCTCTAGAGCACGATGGCTGTTAGGGTGTGAGGAAGGCAAGACTGAGAAGAGGGAGAAGCTGAAGTGCAGCTATGTGGTTACTGCCGGGCCTCGGCCAAATTGTATCATGAGCTCTGAAGCTAGAGCCAGAGTTTGTACTCACTCATAAGCAAGTGATTGGATGTCAGATGCCTCTGGAGAAAAGGCATAACCTTGGGTAAGGTAACTCTCTCTGGCCAAGGACAGTTCCTGGGGAGGCACTCAGGTGTCAGCCAACAGTAGGCATCCCTCCCAGCAGCTAGGGGAATTAGTGCCTTGGTCCTAAGCAAAACCTGGTTAGCACATGGCAGCATCTGCTCCTGACCACACTTGTGCCTTTCAGATCCATAAATTAACTTCAATACATCTGGGAACAGCTCTTCCATTATTCTAGTTGGTTTCTTTTCTTAGGAAAATGTAGAAACATTAGTGGGAGTAACTACAGCCCTTATCACTACTATGTGGTTTCTGGGCTATGAGGACACTCCCTCTACTGCCTTCCATAAGCTAATACCTCTGCCGGACTATATGCCTCACTTGGTGGGGTAATAACATACCCTCATCTTTGAAAGTTCTGAATCACCATGTACTTGTGTTAATATGCTCTAGCAAACATTTTACATCTGGAAAGCATCTGCCATTGAGAATACTTCTTAGTTGAGTTTGTGGTAACACATTGTTATCCTCCAGGATCTTTCTGACTTTTACTGGAGAGAGGTGCATGAATTTAATGGGAGACAATATGGGGGCTGCCACCACTGCATTATTTTAGATCTTTAAGAGTTGCATTAATTTCTGCTGTTGTCAGCAGGTGGTGATATTTTTGGTTTAATAGCTTGACAGGAGGTCAGTTTCAAAGGTGCATACTGGCCTTGTGCACTATAATAGAACTTCCCCCACAGGCCAGGTGTCCATGTGGATATTCTGGCAAACACCAAGTATATCTATTCCAATCACACATTTGTGAATTGATTATATGGCCACTGGGTGGGTGTGTAGACCCTGTACTGATCCTGAGTCAAGATTACATTTAAGACATGCTCCCAATAAGTCCCCATGATAACTGAAATTTTGGGTCTCTGGGTATTGATGTCAACTTGGACCCATTGTCCAACAGTTCTCAACATCTCCAGGTATTTTCTTTTCTCCTAGTACACTTACCCTTTGGAGAAGACAGGGGGAATACTTACTAAATATGTTTTTTATGATTTTATAGGGTTCCTTTTACTGGGGCTTAAAAGTAAGCTTGGATCCAGAAATTAGGCAAGAAATCATGACTTTTTATTTTGGTGGTTTTTCCAAGGCTTCTGATTATTGATCCTTCATTTCTTTTGTAGTAAAGAGTGAGAAATATACTGTTGGCTGCCATCTATATTGACACTACAGATGTCATGTTCTGTTAACCATCTCTGTAGCTCTTGACCATCCAGGTTCACTTTGTTGCCGTTCAAATCTTGCTGCTATTATTGTAATTACACCCACTTTGTTTCTGACTGTTCGGTGCTGCCACCTGATCTCTATTATTTCAGGATTCTATCCTCCACGTTGCATTCAAGTAAGGCAGTTTGGTAGGTAAGAGCATCTTTCATAGTCATTCCTTGTCCAAAGAGTGTAGCCAACATTGACCTTGTTGGAGTTACTGATGCCCCTCTCACCAGCACATTCTTATTGCTTGATAATTGGAGTTATCATGACTTTCTCTAGTCTTTCCTGAAGAACATAACCATCTGCTGGGTTTTCCAGTCTTGTGTACTTTATTCCCTTCTCTGCATCTTTTCACCCCTTCTTCCTCCATCTCTCAAGAGTATACTGGCATTTCTACTTTACTTGATGTGGAATATCACTTTCTTCAAAGTTTCCAGGATCCTTTCTAGCCAGCACCATTCACCAGGCGCCTTTTCAGGGTGTTCAATCTTGTTTTATGGAAGAATGCTGCCACATCTATAGACTCTATTTTTTCTGGCCTTATAGAGCTTTAGGTCTACCAGGGTCCAATTGAACCCATACTACTGGATTCCTTGGGTTCATGCTGTCTAGATTCTGCAGATATTTCAAAGTATAACCCATTTCCTCCCTTAGGAGGTCTAACACTTCCTTGGTTTGGTTAATTTTTGACTTTATCCTCTTATTTCTGTGGTAACCAGAAGAGGATGGTTGGAGGAGATTCCTGAGAAGGTACAGAATTGAAGATGAGATATTTTTCAATGCTGCTAAAGAGGGCCTCTAGCTTTCACACTTTGCCCTTATTTGTGATTAATTACCCTCCACCATCCTGGGACTTCCTTCAGAGCCTCCATAACACTCAGCAGCCACCATCTTCTGACTACATTAGATAACTTGCAGGAAGAAAATGGCTAGTTCAAGTATTTAAATTTCTAGCCAGTCCCTCATACAGCTAAGACATAGGAAGATAACAAAAGCTAAAGGGCTGTAACAGTTGAAATATCAAATTCGAAACTCGACTGCTACTTGTAGAATTTAAATGTCAGTTGAATTCACCTTAATTAAAAAGAAGCAGTCATTTGTTTCACTGATAAAGAAATTTATCCTAGGGAGAGTATTGCCTTTTTTGGCTACAGTGCTTCAGCTAGCAGCACCATTCAATAACTTATAAAGTACTTATTTACTACCGTGTTGCTTCACATAGCCTTGCTTCTGATAATGGTTAACACATAAGCAAAATATATTTTACAATAAGCATATGTTGATTGAGTTCGCTGGTCTTGCCACATACTCTATTATGGAAAAGCACCTGGGGGAATTCCTGGGCTGTCCAGTGTTTAGGACCCCGCACTTTCACTGCTGAAGGTGTGGGTTCAATGCCTGAGCAGGGAACTAAGATCCCGCAAGCTGTGCGGCACAGCCAAAAAAATAAATAAATAAATAAAAATAAAGATAAAAATAAAATATTAAAAAAAAAAGCAGCTGGCATTGCATAACACAGCATCCATTTTGTAGCCCATGGGTCAAGAAGTAATTTCAACTTTCAAGCCTTATTATTTAGGAAAGATTTCATATGGTTATAGCTGCCATAGGTAGTGAATACTTTGATGGATCTGGGCAAAGCCCATGTGTAGAAACAAAGACCCAACACAGCCAAAAATAAAAATAAATAAATAAATTTATTTAAAAAAAAAAAGAAATTGCCACAGCCACACCAACACTTCAGCAATCACCCCCTGAGCAGTCAGCATTCATCTTCATCGAGGCAAGACCCTCCACCAGCAAACAGATTACAACTCGCTGAAGGCTCAGGAGAAGGTTAGCATTTTTTAGCAATAGAGAATTTTAAAATTAAGATATATACATTTTTAAAGAAATAATACTATTATTTGCACAGTTAATACACTGTAGTATAGTGTAAACATAACTTTTATATGCACTGGGAAACCAAAAAATTTGTTTGACTCACTTTATTGCCATATTCACTTCGTTGTGATGATCTGGAACCAAACTGCAATATTTCTGAGGTACGCCTGTACTCAGTGAGGTTCCTGCTACATAATACAAGTAGGGAAGGCTATGAATGGAATTCAAGGCATTCTCTGGTGTGTCACTTTAGTGATTCCACGTCCGGCTGTAAAAGTTAGTAGAAGATTAAATGGTTTGGCAGTATCTACTATAACTAAATGTGTTTTCCAAGATCCAGCAATTCTACTTCTTATACATATTCAACTGAAATGAATACATATGTTTATTAAAAGCAATATACTAGAATGTATATATAAGTACTATTTTCATAGGTAAGAATTAGGAATTACCCAAATTTCTATCAAGATAGAATAGAAAAGTGAACAATCTAAAACTACATGAATAATATTGATGAATCTCACAAACACAATGTTGAGGAAAAGATGCCAGGCACAAAATAATACTGTGATGGTTAATTTTACCTGTCAACTTGACTGGCTGCGGGGCACCCAGATTAAAGAGGGTGTTTTTGTGAGGGTGTCTGGATAAGATTAGCATTTGAATTGGTGGATTCAATAAAGTAGATTGTCCTCCCCAACGTGGGTGGACGTCATCTAAATCATTGAAGGCTTGAATAAAACAGAAGGTGGAGGCAAAAAAGAAAAGAACAAAAGGTGTAGGGAGGAGGAATTATCCCCTTCCTGCCTGATTGCTTCAGCTGGGGCATTCATCGTCTCCTGCTCTTGATGTACCTGGTTCTCAGTCCTTCAGACTCAAACTGGAATCTACATCATAGGCTTCCTTGCTTCTCAGACTGAATCACACTGTTGGCTTTCCTGAGTCTCCAGCTTGAAGATGAAAGACTGTGAGACTTTTCAGTCTCCATAATTACATGAGCCAATTCATCATTATCTATCTATCTATCTATCATCTTACTGGTTTCTCTGGAGAACTCTGACTAATACAGATTTATATTAAATTGATTCTATTCACGTAATGGTTTAAAGTAGGTAAAAGTAAAAAAGTTTGAAGTGTAGGGCTTCCCTGGTGGCGCAGTGGTTGAGAGTCCGCCTGCCGATGCAGGGGACACGGGTTCGTGCCCCAGTCCGGGAAGATCCCACATGCCGCGGAGCGGCTGGGCCCGTGAGCCGTGGTCGCTGAGCCTGCGTGTCCGGAGCCTGTACCCCGCGACAGGAGAGGCCACAACAGTGAGAGGCCCAAGTAACGCAAAAAAAAAAAAAGAAAAAAAAGTTTGAAGTGTAAAAGCAAGTAAAAATTGAATTCAAGATAATGAGTACTCTCAGAGAGGAAGATAGTGAATGGAAGGGAGCATGAGAGAAGCTTCCAGACTGCTGGTAGTGTTGATTTTTATCTGTGCTGATTATATAGTTGTGTTCAATTTTGAAAAATAATTTGATCTGCACATTTATTATATGAGTACCTTTGTGTATACATATTTTGCTTCAACGAACAGTTAAAATAATCTATTACAAGGTCATGGAGGATTAAGGCAACACAATAAGACAGGACAATTAATGATTCAGGGAGGATTAGGACAGTCCATTAGTAAAGATCCTTGGCCATATGAGGTTCTTGCTCAGGTTAAAAAAAACAAACCTGTAATATCTCATGGAAGTTATAACTATCATGTATGATCAACAAATTATACAAATAGAATTGTATGCACTTATTATTTCCATCTTTGAATATCATAATTATTTTCCTGTTTTACTAACATTTTGTATAAAGTGCATTGTTGATAGATAAATTTAAAATGTAATCTTTAATTCTAGAATATCCAAATGGACCGAAAGAAGAACTAACATTTTTCATAGTTGAGTACAATGACTGATGAAATTTTGTTTCCCCTTTTTGGGGAGAGGATGAACTTATTTTCATTTGTATGAGCTATTGTTGCATTTTACTAAAGTATTATTTATACTGTTTTTATTGTTGTTGAATAGAAATTTAAATACGAGCAGTGTCTTAGTCCAGTTGGGCTGCTGTAACAGAATACCATAGACTGGGTAGACTGTAAGCAGCAGAAATTTATGTCCCATGGTTCTGGAGGCTGAAAAGGCCAAAATCAAGGCACAGGAAATTTCAGTGTCTGGTGGGAGCCTTCTTCCTTGTTCATAGATGGTGGTCTTTTTGCTGTTTCCTCACATCGTGAAGGAGGCAAAGGAACTCTCTGGGGTCTCTTATTAGGGCACATTCATGTGGGCTCTGCTGTCATGACCTAGTCACATCCAAAAGGCCCCACCTTCAAATACCAACACATTGGAGATTAGGTGTCAATGTGTGAATTTTGAGGGGAGACACAAACATTCAGTCTTTAGCAAGTAGAGAAATGTATATGGATGCTGAGTTGTGGAAGGGGTAGACTCTAACATCTAGTCTCCCTCCACGTTGGTACACCTATACAGGTGTCCCCCACTTTTTGAAAGTTTGCCTTATGCTTTGTTTTTACAAAAGACCTACAATGGTACCTACATGTAGTACCTACATTAGTTTTCACTAATTGAAAGAAATACAAAGAGGATTTTCACTTTTACAAAAAAGGTAAAAAGTGAAAATAGCATTCAGTGTTTGTTTTGCAGCCAGCTGTTATAAAGGCAGCCTGCACCCTAAGCAGCAGGAGTGGCACCAGCAAGCTCCTTCCCCTGGAAATTCACTCAGCATCTCAGCATCAAGCCGCTGTAACTTTGAACTGTGTCTATGCTTTATCTCATTTTATTTTGTGCATCTGTTAATAAGATGTGTCCCAAGTTAATTGCTTCTTCACTTTAGGCAATTATGAAAGTTTTCATGGGAATGCTCTACTTTCCGATAGTGGGGGAAACCTGTACTTTCTTCTTCATTGGGGCTGGAAGCCTCAAATTGCACTTTCCAGAGTTGCTTAATACTTGACTTCATGTTAGCTTTTGCCAGTGGGAAAGTATAGGTGAAAGATTGAAAGGCAGAAAGAAAGCTGGAGCTATTTATATTCTGCTTCTATCAGTGATTGCTGGCAATGAGAGCAGCAGTTGACTGAAAATAGACCCATGTTGCCTTAGGATCAGGGGCAATTCCAAAAACATCAACAAGATTGCGGGCTTCTGAATCATAAGCAGTCCAGTTTTAAATGCAGAAAAAAAAAAAGCATCACTTCTGTCATTTCAGTGACACGTGCAGGCTCATAGCTTCCTACCTGAAAGAGGAAGCAGCTTCTAGATATCTCTTTTCCTTTTGTTCCTCCTGTCCCTTGTGCATTTTCTCCTTTTCCTTTTGCTCCTCCAGTTCTTTATCCAATTCCCTGCATTAAGTCTCTCATGCTTGAAATATCTAGAGAAGTTTCTCTTTTCTTATAGGATACTAAACAATTCAACAAGGAAACATTAATCCCGAGTAAGAAGCATGGATACATGCTAGCACATGTGGGGACTGTGTAGATATTGCGAAAAGGCAACAAATTTAGGTGAAGGAGTTGCAAAAAACAAACATGGTCTTTGGGTAGAATTATAAGAGTTACCCTTTTCTCCAGGGAAATGTTTGTTGCATGGAGCCTGGGTTGGATTTCCTCTTGCTACTCTAGTCAGGTACTTCAATGGTATTAACCACACAAGATAATCTGATGATCCTAAAGAAAAAAATCTTTAGATCTGGCATCTTTCCTCTTAATGTTTATTTTTGATGGCCTAGCCCCTTAGTTTTAATGAGCCACTTCCTTGGGGACCAGGAAACAAAGTCTTGATTTTAATGAACCATTCTCTAAGGGTCAGGATGAAGTTGGGAGGTTATATAAGAAAATCTCACATAAAACAAGGAGGGAAAACCTGGATTCAGAGAAAAGAAATATAAATTCAGTAATACAAAAGAAGTCAGGAGAAAAGAAAAAAGATGTGTAAAGTATACTGAACAGAAAAAAAAACCCAATGTACAAAGGAGATTAAGTAAAAAACACAAGATATTAGAAATTAATTCAAATACATCCATCAACGGTTAATCCAAATGGACTAACCCTCCAATGAAGATAAAAATTGCCAAATTGGATTAGAAAACAATGTGATTTTTGCACAGTTTACTAAAATCATACCTGGAATATAGACAGAGAAAACTTGAAAGTGAAGGCATGGCAAAAAAAAAAAAAAAAAAAAAAATATATATATATATATATATATATATATATATATATATATATATATATATATACAAGGAAAAGACTAACCGAAAAGAAGTTTGTACACCTATAGACTTTTTGACAAAAAAATATATATATAATATATATTGCTAGAAATTTTTTAAAAATCCAGTTTATGCTTTTGAAAGATACAAATTTCCAGGAATATGTAACAACCATAAAGTTGTATGCGCTTAATTATATAGACTGAAAATATATAAAGCAAAACCTGACAAATTAAATACAGAAGAAATCAACAACTCCTTAGAAGAGATTTTCACACACTTTTCTCACTAGTTTATGGATTATTCAGACTCAAAATCAATATGAATATAGAAAATTTTAAGAAAATTTCAAACATAACTAGTCCAGTATATGCATATTATATATATATCTATCTCTGTATCTCTGTATCTGTATGTATCTATACTTACATTGATCTACCATCTGTGTATGTATCTCTCTCTCTCTCTCTCTCTCTCCCCGCTAGAACTGGAAAACACATATTCTTTCCAAACAAACATGTAACATTTAAAAATTGACTATCTATTGGGCCCTAAAAATTTCTCAAAAAAATTGAGACCAATTTGCTGGCCACAATGAAATTAAGTTACAATTAAATAATAAAAAGATAACTGAAAATCCCCTTAAAGTTGGAAATGTAAATCCTCACTTTTTTATAACACATGTGTCAAATAAAAATGAAAATAAAATATTATGAATGAAATGAAACATGAAAATTAGAAATATTTAGTACTGACTGCTAATGAAAATACTTTTGCCACGTTTGTGGTATATATAAAAAGGGATATTTGAGGAGAAATTTATAATATTAAATGCTGACATCACAAAAGAAGAAAAGTAGGAAATGGACCAGTTAAACATATCTGCACAAAAACAAATCTGAATAAAAAGCGGGTCTAACCAGAACCCTTCCTCCAGTTATGACAATTATGTATTAAAACTCTATGCAATTTATGATAAATACAAGAATTTAAAGGAATCATTCTCTTTCCCCCTCATTATTTTAAATAGAAAAATCTATAAAATAAAAAATAGAACATTAAAAATAGATATTCTACTGATATAACTACTTTCTTCATTTACTGAATGGTTCTTATATTTTAAAAATGTTATTCTTTTCAGAGGGAAAGAGGATGACATAGAATTCAGCACTCAGCTTTTCCTCTAAGTAGCTAAAGTAATACCTTTCTTTTTGAAGCTGAGCTATTTAACAAATAGGAGACTAAAATCTGCTATTCTCACCTGAGCTACTTATAAGAAATTGTTGTCTTTAAAAAAGCATGGCTAAACATGATTCGTTTTCTGCTGAATCATTTTTAAAATTTAAAGTATTTGTTAAAAATATTTGTCCTGTGTTGAAATCAATCAAGAGAAAATAATTTCCATCAATATGAAGACAAGTAATAGCCTCTTCCTCATTCACAAATAAAATATGATAATATGAAAATTTATTTTTTCTCTGAGATCTTCTCAATCTTGGTTAGACTAAATTTACTAAGTGATAGGAATATAATTTTATTATACCAAATTTATAACCTTAGTGAGGAATAATTTTTCATTCCAAATAGACATGCATTTCTCAATGTCAAAGATAGGCTTAAAGGAAATTAAGTAAGGTAAGTCATTTGAATTTGTTATATATTTATAAACAATAGATTAAATTGAAATAAGGAGGTCTTTATTGTTTCTGATCTGTCTGTTGTATGACAGGTAGAGTATAAAGACAATTGTGGTCAGTATGTATATATAACATAAAGTATACATTTACTAATTTTGTGTTAAAATTATTTTGTGATGTAATCCTTTTCTTGTAATAATTTTTATTTAAATTTATTTCTTTTTCCTTAAGAAAACGATTCCTCTAGATAGTTCCTCAAAGCATAATAGCAAATGCCATCTAATGACTCACATATCAGCAATTCTTTCTTCAGAAAAGCATTAATACATTCCTGAAGACTTACAAGTGTTTTCTTTCAGGTAGTTTACTCTCTAACCATTACTCTGGTCTGAGCTCTGCTCCCTAGTATCAATATTTACCCATTACAGAGGTTCATTAATTGCATTTAATAATTTCTTGTCAAACGCTTTTGTTTCCTGCAACTTTTTAAAAACTCCATTGCACTTTTGTTGCAAAACTCCCACCTTATTAAAACTAAACAGTTCATCTACACTGAGCCTACCTAACAAGCAATAGAACATTATGAGAAAACATATTATGCTGACTGGTTGCACTTTAAATTTATAACTAAGAATAAGTGGTTGCTTAATATAGCATGGCAATCCTACCATATATCCTTACTCTGTTTTCTTCCCATTCTCCAAGAATATCACATATATTCACTCCTTCCCACAGAAATCTAATAACTTACTTGCCTTACTCAATCTCAGCTGATGACTCTGCTTTATATTGAGGAAAAAAGTGAACTACCCTTTATAACAAACTCTACTGTTCTACCTGCATGGAAACTCACATATCTTGCTGAGGTTGGTAGCCTCCAAAAATGGTCCCCAATGATTCTAACTTCTGCCATTATACCTTTTTGTATAGTCCCTGCCCAAATTGTACCAGGATTGTTCTATGTGACCAATAGAATACACTTTCAAGATTGAGTTATAAAAGATTACTTTCTTCTTTCTCTCTGCACTTGTTCTAGAGAAAGCCAGCTCACGAACAGCCTTATGAAATGACCTGCACTGTGAGGAACTTCAACTTCTCCTACAAACAAACATGTGAGTATGTTCACAATAAATTCTTCTTTAGAGACTGTATCCCTGTCTGACAGCTTGACTGCGACCTCATAAGAGACACTGAGCCAGAGAATCCCAGAAAAGCCTGCTCCTCAATTCCTGTACCTCAAACACTATTTAAAGTAATAAGTATTTGTTGTTTTAATCTACTAAGTTTGGGAGTGATTTTTGCACAACAATTACAAGGTAGATTTGGTACCAGAAGTTGGGTACTATCATAACAAAAACCTAAAATATAGGAATGATTTGGAACCAGGTGGGGAATGGAATTGGAGAAAGCTGTAAGGATCTTGAGAAGACTGTTAGTTAAATCATTAAATGTCTTCAACACTGTTTATAGAATTTTGAACTCTGAGGAGGCTGCTGGTGAGGTCTTAAAGTGAGAAAAATACTACTGAATATTGGAAGAAAGCGGATCCTCGTTATGTTGTGGCATAAAGTTTATCAACCCTGTTTCCTGTAGTAATGTGCAAATTAGACTATGTGCCCAGTGAACTGTGTGATATAGCTAAAGAAATTTGTAACTCTAGGGTTGAAAATGTCATCTTGTTTCTTCTGGCAGATTGTAGCAAAATGAAAGAAGAGAAAGTTAAGCTAATAGAAGGATCATTAAATAATGAAGCTGGGACTTGCTGATTTTGAAGGTTACCAACCTTTTCAGGTGGCAAAGAAAGCTAAAATTAATGAATGGTTTCTAAGCAAAAATCAAATTTACCAGTATCCATTGTATGCCAATTATTTTCTGTCTTTGAGGAAGAATGTCCATAACATTTATCCTATTCCTGTCTCAACATGTTGAGTGTATGAGACATATAACTATCTCTTTAGTTTTCCAGACTTCAGATAAAGAGGAACCATTCGCAAGTAGCTGTATGTAAGGAACAACACCTACGGGATCTCATTCACACTCAGATTTGATTTAGATGATGAGATTCCAGACCATGAGCTGACTGTCATGGGTCATGGGTTGAGATATTTAGGGGTCTTGAGAAGGTGTTCATGTATTTTGCGTGTGGAGTGGCTATGAATCACTGAAAGTCAGAGGCTAGATTATAGAAGACAGCCTCCAAGATGGCATCGTGATTTTAACCTTCCAGAATTCACACCTTTGTAGTCTCCCTCTCCCACCCACACTGATCAGATATTTTGTAGAATGCCCCTCTATTGGCATTTGTCTGATATTTTTCTGATGGTTAGACTGGGGTTATAGGTTTTGAGGAGGAATCCACAGAAGTAAAGCACTATTTTTATCACATCATGTCAAGAGTACATGTTATCAACAAGATTTATTACTGTTGATCTTGACCTTGATCACCTGGCTGAGCTAGTAGTTTTTCAGCTTTCTTCACTGTAGAGTTACTCTTTTTTCCACTCACTTTCCATATTGTAGTAATGGGAAGGAAGTCACTCTGCCTAGCTCACGCCTGAGTGAGTTCAGTCAACCTCCTTGAAGGGGGAGTATCTACATAAGTTATTTGGAGTTCTCTTACATGGGGTCTTATCCCTCATTTATTTATTAATTCAGTCACTTATGCATGTCATTATGGAATCATGGGTATTTAGTTTATACTTTGAGTTGTAACCAATAATTCATTACTTTCTTGCTCAAATAGTTTTAGCTTTGGCCATTGGAAGCACTTTAAATTAGCTTTTATGTCCCTTTGACAAATCCCCCACCACTGTGTTGCTGTTATTGTTGTTGTTGTTGTTGTTGTTTTTGCGGTACGCGGGCCTCTCACTGTTGTGGCCTTTCCCGTTGTGGAGCACAGGCTCCGGACGCGCAGGCTCAGCGGCCATGGCTCACGGGCTCAGCCGCTCCGCGGCATGTGGGATCCTCCCGGACCGGGGCACGAACCCGTGTTCCCTGCATCGGCAGGCGGACTCTCAACCACTGCGCCACCAGGGAAGCCCTGTTGTTGTTTTTAACACTTCTTTACTTTGTGACACTACAAGATGTTGCATGTTCATCTTGTTTATTTTTTCCCCAGTCCTAGGATCAGCAATAATATTCCTATATTATCCTTTTAAAGTACATGGGATCATCAGTGATGGCACCTCTTTCATTTTAATATTGATAATCTTGCCTTCTTTCATTTTTTCTTTGTTAGCTTGGCTAGAGGTTTATCAATTTAACTGAAATTTTAAAAATTAGTTTTTTTTAGTTTTAGTTTTTAAACTATAAATATTTAGTTTAAAATTTTGATTTAAATGTAGTTTAAAAAATTAAAAAAAATTTTCATGAGAGGACTTCCCTGGTGGCACAGTGGTTAAGAATCCTCCTGCCAATTCAGGGGACATGGGTTTGAGCCCTGGTCTGGGAAGATCCCACATGCTGCAGAGCAACAAAGCCCGTGCACCACAACTACAGAGCCTGCACTCTAGAGCCCACGAGCCACAACTACTGAGCCCACGTGCCACAACTACTGAAGCCCGCGCGCGTAGAGCCCGTGCTCTACAAGAGAAGCCACCACAATGAGAAGCCTGTGCACTGCAATGAAGAGTAGCACCCACTCGCCGCAACTAGAGAAAGCCCGCACACAGCAATGAAGGCCCAACACAGCTGAAAATAAAATAAATAAAATAAATTGATTAAAAAAAAATTTTCTCCTGAGACTTCTTCATTGACCCATGTTTTGCTTAGAAGTGTGTCATTTAATGTCCAAATATTTGGAGAATTTTCCACCTTTTATTGATTGTTATTGATTTATAATTCATTTTCATTGTGGTCTGAGAATACATTTTGCATGATTTCTGTCCTTTTAAACTGGTAAAGGGGTATTTTATTGCCTATAGTTTGGTCTGTTTTAGTGACTGTTCCATGTGAGTTTGAGAAAGATGTGTACTCTTCTGTTGTTTAATGGAGTATTCTGTAAATGTCAATGAGATCAAGTTGATTGATAGTTCTGTTCAGGTCATCTATATCCCTACTGATTTTCTGCCTTCTTGATTTATCAATTACTGAGAGAGGATTGCTGACTACAGTGGGTGTCCAACTATAATGGTGAATTGTCTATTTCTCCTTGCAGTTCTATCAGTTTTTGTTTCAAGTGTTTTGACACTTTTTAAATACACACATTAAGGGCTGTTATGTCTTTATGAAAAATTGAGTTCTTTGTCATTCTGAAATGCCTCTTTATTCCTGATAATATTCCTTGTTCTGAAATCTATTTTGCTTACTTCAGCTTTCTTTTGATTATTATTAGCATTATATATTTTCCCCCATCTCTTTACTTTTGATCTATCAGAGTCCTTATATTTAAAGTAGGTTTCTGTAGAAAACTTACAATTGGGTCTTTTTTTTCTAGTCTACTCTGACAATCTGTCTTTTCATTGGCATATTTAGACTATTTGCATTATTGATAGAGTTACATTAATATCTACCATATTTGTAACTGTTTTCTAATCACTGCATTTGTTCTTTGTTTCTTTTTCCTTTCCCTCTTTTTCTGCCTTTTCTAGTTTTCATTCAACATTTTATATAATTCCATTTTTCTCTCTCCCATCTTCCCTAATGTCTGTAAATTGCTAATCAGTTTACTGTTCGTAATTTTGCCTTTTCCAGAATGTCCTATAGTTGGAATCATACAGTTTGTAACCTTTACAGAGTGGCTTCTATCACTTAGTAATATGCATTTTAGGTTCTCTCATGTCTCTTCATAGCTTGATAGTTTCTCTTTATTCCATTGAATGGATTATCATAGTTTGTTTATCATTCATCTATTGAAGATCTTGGTTACTTCCAAGTATTGGCAATTATGAATAAAGCTGCTGTAAATATCCATGTGTAAGTTTTTGTGTGGAGATAAGTTTTCAGCTCATTTGCATAACTACCAAGGAGCATGATTATTGGATCATATGGTAAGATTATATTTATTATTTTTAAGAAACTGCAGAACTGTCTTCCTAAGTGGCTGTACCTTTTTGCATTTCTACCAGCAATGCATGAGAGTTCTTGGTTCTCTATAGCCTTGATAACATTTGGTATTGTCAGTGTTTTGGATTTTAGCCATTCTAGTAAGTGTATAGTTATATCTACTTTTTGTTTTAGTTCACAATTCCTTAATGACATATGATGTGGAGCATCTTTTTGTATGCTTTTTTTTTTTTTTGCCATCCTTGTATCTTCAGGTGAAGTATCTGTTCTAACCTTTTCCTCACTTTTTTGATTGGGTTGCATTTTTTTTATTGTTGATTTTTGAGTGTTCTTTGTATATTTTGGATACATGTCCTTTATCAGATATTTATTTTGCTAATATTTCCTCTCAGTCTGTGGCTTGTCTCTTCATCCTCTTAATAGTCTTTTGCAGAGAGTAGTTTTAATTTTAATGAGATCCAATATATACTTTTTTTTAAGGATCATGCTTTTGCTGTTTTACCTAAAAACATTTTGCCAAAGAGATAGTCACCTAGATATTCTCCTCTGTTATCTTCTATAAGCTTTATAGTTCTGTGTTTTACCTTGAGGTATATGCCCCACTTTGAGTCAATTTTTGTGAGAGTTGTAAGGTCATCTTGCACATAAATATCCAGTTGTTCCAGCACTATTTGTTGAAAAGAACTATTCTTTTTCTATTGCCATAGCCTCTGCCCCTTTTTCAAAGATTAGTTGACTATATTTGTGTAGGTTGCTTTCTGGGATATCTGTTCTGTCACATTGATCTATCTCTTCTTTCACCAGTACTGCACTGCCTTGATTGTTGTAGCTGTATAATAAGTCATGAAGTCACGTAGCATCTGTCCTCTGACTTTGTTCTTTTTCTTAAATATTGTATTGGCCATTCTAGATCTTTTGCCTTTCCATGTAAACTTTAAAATCAGTCTGTTGATGTCCACAAAGTAACTTGCTAGAATTTTGATTGGGAATGCATCCAATATGAAGAGAAGTTGGAAGATTTGATATTGTAACAATGATTTCTCTCTGAAAACTTGTTTTAATATATCTTACAATTCAGGTCTACTAGGGACAAATTCTCTCTACTTTTGCTTTCTTCAAAAAGCATTTCTCCTTCACTTTCGAAGAGAATTTAATTTGGTCAGAATTCTAGTTTGATTTTTTTTTTATTTCAGTGCTTTAAGTATTTTACTCCTCTTTCTTCTTGCCTGCATGGTTTCTGAAGGGAGGTCTGATCTATTTCTTATTCTTGTTCTTCTATAAGTAAGGTGCTATTTTCCTCTGGCTTCTTCCAAGGTTTCACTGTTTTGATTTTATGCAGTTTGAATGTGATATGCTTACCTGTATTTTTAAATTTTTAAAACTTTTTAGCTCACTCAGTATTCTCTGAGTTTCTAGGACCTTGGGTTTGGTGTCTGTCATTAATTTTGGAAAATTCTCAGTCATTATTACTTAAATATTTCTTCTGTTCTTTTTTCTCTTTCTTCTCCTTCTGGCATTTCCATTATGTTACACCTTTTGTAACTGTTTTTTCTTTATTCTTTTTCTCACTGCATTTTGATCTGGGAAGTTTATATTGACATATCTTCAAGTCTATTGATTCTTTCCTTAGCCATATCCAGTCTACTGATGAACTCATCAAAAGAATTCTTTATTTCTGTTACAATATTTTAAATTTTTACCATTTAAAAAAATTTTCATTTATTTATTTTACTTATTTACTTTTGGCTGCATTGGGTCTTCGTTGCTGTGCACAGGCTTTCTCTAGTTGCGGCGAGCAGGGCTACTGTTCGTTGCAGTGCATGGGCTTCTCATTGCAGTGCCTTCTCTTGTTGCAGAGCATGGGCTCTAGGCGCGCGGGCTCAGTAGTTGTGGTTCACAGGCTTAGTTGCTCTGTGGTATGTGGGATCTTCCTGAACCAGGGCTCGAACCTGTGTCCCCTGCATTGTCAGGCGGATTCTTAACCACTGCACCACTAGGGAAGACCTACATTTTTACCATTTTTAGATTCATTAAAAAAATTTATATCTCTGCCTACATTGGGTAATGTACCTGATCTTTTGTGTTTTCCAGTTTTTCCATTAGAGTCCTTAACATATTAATCATAGTTATTTTAATGCTTACTTTATGTCTTCAGATAGTGTTTTCTCTTGCCTTATTCATGCCTTGTAATTTTTGGTTGAAAGCAGGTATGATGTATTAAATAATTAGAGCAGAGGTAAAGGCCTTTATTGTGAAATTGTATGTTATTCTTGCTAGGAGTTGTACTATGTTTAGTGGTTGCTGTACCTGCAGTTGCCAGAGGATTTGAATTCTTCTAGTGTTTTTATTTTTGTCTCTCCTGTTGTCTTTGGACTTCTCTAAAAAGTCCTTCTTAAATAGAAATGGGAATTGGCTCACATGATTATGGAGGCTAACAATCCCATGATTTGCTGTTGACAAGCTGTATACTCAAGAAAGTAGATGGTGTAGTCCCAGTCTGAAGGACAGGAAGCTTAAGACCCAAGAAAAGCTAATGCTTCACAAAGGCAGAAATAAAACCTATGTTCCAGCTCATGGCTGTCAGGCAGGAGGGAATTCCCCCTTACTTGTGGGAGAATTGGCCTTTTTCTCTATCCAGACCTTCAACTGATTAAAAGGGGTCCACCCACATTATGGAGGGCAGCCTGCTTTACCCAGTCTACTGCTTCATATGTTAATCTCATCCAGAAACACTCCTACAGACACAATCAGAATAATGTTTGACTAAATATTATTCAATATTTAGTCTAGTCAACTTGCCACATAAAATTATCCATCACAGCTATTGCCTGATATGTGTCACTCATTCTTTCCCTTTGATTATTGAGGGCCCATGGGTCAGATAACTTGTCTTTTAGTTCATAAGATAATGAATCAAAAGTTGCAACATTCATCTGAGATAGAGATCGTCAACTTTCACCAAAGAATTCTGGACCCTGAACATGATTGCAGTATTGGAATAACCTTTGGGAGTATTTCTTTTTGAGCAGGAGTAGAATGCATAATGAGTGTAGGTAAAAGAGTGACCTAATGTTTGGTCACCAGAAGGATAGACTTCTGGCTACTTGGGAGAATTACATCACTCTGTTTCCTTGAGATTAGACATGATCATATCACTTGCTTTGACCAATAAAACGTGAACATGAGTGATCTGTTCCACTTACAGATGGAAGTAATTAAGTGAGATTGTGCTTCCACAATCATCATGGTAAGGGAAGTGAAATTGAAAGTTGAACAGCAGCAATTAAATAGCGGTGTTGCAAGTATTGAGATACAAAGGAAAGCTATCCAAGATACATGTTTATCCATTATTAATATCAGTAAAAATATATCTCATGTATTATTCTAAAAATGATTGACTCTCAAAGATAATAATTTTCTCCAGCGAATATTTACAGAGTTCAATATATTAGAGGCAATATTTAAGGACCAATTTTTATTTACACAGAACTGGAAAAAGTAATAGATTAAAAATCAAAAGTAAATAGGTAGGAGTTGTAACACAAACTCTTACCTAAATTTTGAAATGGACTTTAACTCAAATTAAATTTAGTTGAATCAGTAGATTGATAATAAATCATCCCAGTAACTCTCCCAAGTTGTTAGTCTTTCATGAATGGACTTTTATGTATTAATAATTTGTAACTTAAAATTTTTTCCTTGGAGAATTAATGTATATCTCAGTAATTAAATGTTCATTTCTCAAAATGAGCAGTATCTAAATAACCATTGCTTTCTTCAGATATTATCAAAGATGATCAACTTTTAAAAAATTGTCCAATTTTCTAGTTTTGTGCCATCAATAATAAAAAATTAAAAATTTAAAGTAAATCTATGAATATGTCATATAAGTAATTTATATTTCATTGCAAACTGATCTTTATGATTACTGTTCTTTAGGTCTGATCATTTTTAACAAGGAGTATGATTTTATATACATTAATTTTATTGTGTGTGTGTATGTGTGTGTGCATGCCTCTGTGTGTGTGTGCTGTAAAGCATTATTCTTTAAATGCTCCAGAAACCAAGGCTTAAATTAATTTTTCATATTCATTTGGCTTTCATATAGATGCTTTTTAAGAAAAGTTTTATATTATTTCTATAATAATGCCTCCCTTTCATATAAGAGAAGATATTTAGAAGTGAAATTGATTTAGTGTTTGTAACATGCATTTCTGATTCATGAAGCTTTGAATGGGAAAGACTCAAACAACATTAGAGCACAATAAAATGCCATCAATTTAGGAAATTAAAACATTTTTTTCTTTA
Organism: Stenella coeruleoalba; assembly: GCF_951394435.1. Taxonomy (NCBI): domain Eukaryota; kingdom Metazoa; phylum Chordata; class Mammalia; order Artiodactyla; family Delphinidae; genus Stenella; species Stenella coeruleoalba. Next base: position 80,619,702 of record NC_137151.1, on the reverse strand, counting down.
TAAAAATTATTTACCTCAGAGCTACAAGCTGCATACTTTTCATAGGTTGGAAATATTCAAGTTTAAGTAAGGCCAGTGACAGAATGTGGATTAAGAACACTTGTACTTCTTCATCTGTACTCATGGCACCAAATATGGCCAAACTATGGTACATTTATTATTTCCTCCAATTAACTGCCTTTATAAAAAACAAGAGATGTAGTCTAGGTCCAGATCCAGAGAGCCTGGATTCTGGAACACATTCCAACATTAAAATTAAAATTAGATAGTTTTTTAATAGTTCCAAAATTGAAAATAGAACTACCATGTGATATAGCGATCCCAACTCTGTGTATGTATGTGTGTATATATATATATATATATATATATATCCATGAGAATCAAAATCAGGATCTTAAAGAGATATTAGTACTCTCAATGTTCATTGCAGCACTATTCACACAATAGCCAAGGTGTGGAAACAACTTAAATTTCCATTTGCTGATAAATGGATAAATAAAGTGTGGTATGTGCATACAGTGGGATACTATCCAGACTTAAGAGAGAAGGAAATTCTGCAATATGCAGGAACATGGATGGATCTTGAGGATACTATGCTAAGTGAAATAAGCCAGACATAGATAAGTACTGTATGATTCCACTTATATGAGGTACCTTAAATAGTCAAAGTTATAAAATCAAAGACTGGAATGGTGATTACCAGGGGCTGTGTGGGGAGGAAATGATGAGTTACTAATCCACAGGCATATAGTTTCAATTAAGTAAGATAAAGTTCTAGAGATGTGTTGTATAACATTGTACCTATAATCAACAATAAATTTTTTTAAGTGGATAGATTTCATGTTGAGTGTTCTTAATCACAATAAAATAAGACATCACAAGAAAATAAAATTAGAAACCAATATCTCTTATAGTGTAGATGAAAAAAATCTTCAATCAAATATTAGCAAATGAAATTTAATAGAACATTTTTTTAAAGATTTTTTTTTGATGTGGACCATGTTTTAAGTCTTTATTGAATTTGTTACTATATTGCTTCTGTTTTGTTTTTGGTTTTTTGGCCACAATGCATTTGGGATCTTAGCTCCCTAACCAGGGATCAAACCCGCACCTCCTGCATTGGAAGGCGAAATCTTAACCACTGGACTGCCAGGGAAGTCCCAATAGCACATTAAAAGGATTACACCATAACTCTAGTGGATTTATGCCAGGAACGCAAGGATAGTTCAACATAAGCAAATAAATAAATTAATCTAATAATCACATTACTTGAATGATCTCAATTGATTCAGAACTGGCATTTGACAAATCCAATACACTTTGATTAAAAACAACAACAACAACAGCTCTCAGAGAACTAGGAATAAAGGGAAAATTCCTCAGCAAGATAAAAGGCATTTGTGAAAAACCCATAGCTAACATCATACTCAGTGGTGAAAGACAGATGCTTTCCCCTCAAGATCAGGAACAAGAGAAGGAGGCCTGCTTTCACCCTACTATTTGACATTGTACTGGAATTCTAGACAAAGAAATTTAGACAGGGAAAAAGAAATAAAAGGCATTCAAATTAGAGAGGAAGAAGTAAACTCATTTCACAGGTAACATGACCCCAAAATTGAATATCCTGAAGAATTCACAAGAAAGCCATTAGAGCTAATGCATGGATTAAGCAAAGTTGTAGGGTAGGAGATCAAGGCACAACAATCAGTTGTGTCTCTATACACCAGTAATGAACAATCAGAAAAAGAAATCAAGAAAAAAATTCCATTTACAATAGCGTTTTAAAGAATAACATACTGAGGATAAATTTAATTGTGGAGGTAAAAGAATGTACGCTAAAAATTCCAAAACATTGCTGAAAGAAATTAAAGAAGACTGGAGTAATGAAAAGACCTCTTATGTTCAAGGATAGAAAGACTTAATATTATCAAGATGTCAATTCTACTCAAAATGATCTACAGATTCAACAAAATCCTTTTAATTTCAATGGCCTTTTTTGCAGAAATGAAAAAAATTGATCCTCAAATTCAAATAAAACTGCATGAGGCTTCAAATAGCTAAAATAATCTTGAAAAAGATGACCAAATTTGGAGGACACATACTTCCTGATTTTAAAACTTACTACAAAGCTATGGCGATTAAAATACTGTAATACTGGCATGAAGATAAGACATATAAATCAATGGAATAGGATTGAGAGTTCAGAAGTAAATCTATACCTCCATAGCCAATTAATTTTTGACAAGGGTGCCAAGTTCATTCAATGGAGAAAGGATATTCTCTTCAAAAGATGGTGGTGGGACAAGTAGATTTCCACATGCAAAAGAATGATGTTGGGTCCCTAAATCATACCATATGAAAAAATTAACTCAAAATGATCAACAACCTAAATATAGAGTTAAAAACCACAAAATTGTTAGAAGAAAACATAGAAGTAAATCTTCATGACCATGGATTTGGCAATGGATTCTTAGATATGACACCAATCACAAACAACAGAATTTTTAAAATATAAATTGTGTTCATTGCAGCATTATTCACAATTGCCAAAAGGTGGAAACAACCCAAGTGTTCATCAACATATGAATGGATAAAACGTAGTATACATTTTATAATTTTCATCCATGAAAAGGAATGAAGTTCTTATACATGCTATAACATGGTTGAGCCTGGAAAACATGCTAAATGAAACAAGCCAGACACACAAGAACAAATATTGCATGATTTTATTTATATGAAATATCTGAAATAGGCAAATTCAGAGACAGAAAGTACATTAGAGGTTACTAGTGGCTTGGGGAGGTCAGGTGTAGAGTTTTTGTTTAATAGTTACAGAATTTCTATTTGGGGTGATAAAAAAATTTTAGAAATAGAGACTGGTAATAGTTGTATAACATGGTGAATGTAATTAATGTCATTGAATTATATACTTAAAAATGGATAAAATGGTAAATTTTATTATATATATATATTCCACAATTAAAAAGAATAATGTAATATACCTAAGCCATGGAATTGTACAATTTAATGTGTGAATTATGTAGTATGTGAATTATATCTAAATGAAGCTGTTAAAAAAAAGTCTGGACTTCGGCATAAAAAACAAATGATTCAACTCCATTTCATCACTTAACTCAAAGACTTTGGAAAATTTACCTAACCACTCTAAAGCTTCAGTGTCTTTCTCTGTATAATGGGGATAAATTGCACCAAATTTCCAGAGTTATTATGAGAAATAATTAGGTAATGATTGTAAAAAAACAAAAAAAACCCGAAGAGAACAAAAAGACCCCCCAAAAAACCCACTGTGACTGGCACATAGTTAGAAATCAATAACCAGTAAGCCCTGACTGTGGTGGTAGTGGTGATGATGATGATGACGAAGATGGCTGGGGTTGGATAGGGTAGCAGAGGAGGCTAAGATAGAGGAAGACGCTGATGAGGATATGAACCAAGGTGCACATTTAGGGTGGTACACTTACAGTCAGAAGGTGAAGTTGGAATCCTAGTCTTCCAGATTCTAACCATGTAGCTGGTGTGTTTCTTAACTGTCTCATTTTCTTATGTGAAAACTGGCTAAGTTCAGATGAAATATTGCTTATCTGAAAACTGGGAAATAACAATAGGTACCATACAGAATTGTGTTTCCACAGTATTGTTGGTTAGCCTTTTATCAGTATTCTTTGTCAGTGATGATTAACATTTAATAAGGTTATACTTTGTGTTCTACGATACAGGTGCAAGTCATTTTTTGAGTTTTGCTGGTGAAGAAATTAAAACAGAGAGAGCTTTAAAAACTTATCCATGAACAGCCAGCTATAAATGGCAGAGCTGGGATTCAAACCCAACCCGTGTGGCTCCAAAGCCTTATCCCTCACCACAAAACATGGAAACACAACTCTTGATAATAGCCACACTGGATTACCCTCCTCTGCTGTTGCAAACTAAGCATTTTGCTTAAAATACGAAAATTGTGGTTGCATTAAGCAGCTAACATCAAACACAAGGGATTTTCATTTTTTATTTATTTTTGCAGGGTGGTGGCAGAGAAATTGACTGCATACTTTTACTAGATCTTTGTTCTCATTAGGAAAATCATTTTAGCTCTGAAAACAAAATCTCCTAAAATAGTTTCCAAGGCAACTTGTAATAAACCAATACTACATATTTAGAGGATTATAGTAGAATGCTGTTAATCAGTATGACTTCTTTTGTGCATTTTTTCATTACTTATTGTTATTATATGGTATTCATTTTCATAGATGATTCTCCTCATCATTTAATAGCTGCATCTGCTCAACACCAGATTATATAAATAAAATGTAAAAACCAACATCTTTGTGTCTTGATTGCTCAGAATCTAGATTATAGTTGGGTTAACATATAGTTAGGTTAGATTATAGTATTTGACATAAAAAGAATTGAAAGATAAAAGGAACTGCTTCCTCCTATTAATTTTCTTATTCGGAAAACTGCTGTCTGAAGCCCTCTTACTTTTTGCATGTCTTCTTTTGATACTAAGGGGCTTTTAAAAAGAGGTGAAGTACTTCTATACAAATTACTGTTTGCTAAAGTTACTGTCACTTGAAGACTGAGTTTATTTTTGTTTCAGAGCTCTAGGTTAATATACCTCAAAAATCACTTTTCATTTATTCTTTTTTTTACGTTTTAAATCTTTTATTTTAAGTTGCAGTGTTTTCAAATACTGTTAAGTTAAAAGCAAAGACAGAAAATAATATGATTTGAAGATTTAAGTAGAAAGGATTTATAAAATAAGACCAGATACAGAATAAATAAAACTCTAAAAAAACAAATCCAAACAGAATCCTCAAAGGGTATACTAATCCTGTATTGGTTCTACATAGTGCTTGTTGGTAAATTATTTGTCCAATAATATTATTTACCCCTTTTTAGAAAGCAATGATCTGCCCAAGATGCATTACCAAGTTATATGTAAAGGAATTGGGCCATGCCAATTTGCTTTTCAGTTTGTGAGAAACAGGGCAAATCAATTCTACATAAATTCCAGATGTATTGACTATATACTGCCAATCTATTAATCTAAAATGTATTATTATATATTTTTGGACACCTACTATTTATGAAATTTCATCTGAATGCATAGGGATGTTGAAGAATCATTCCTACATTTGCTAGAGGCTTTATAACTAAATTGTAAATATTATTTTACAAGATCCTAGAGGCAGGGCCCTATTAAATTATCTTTTTATACTAAGGGTTTGGAACAAATCTGGGCATAAAGCAGAAGCTAACATATACTTATCAAATGACTAAACAGTTGACTTAGGTAATTCAGCTTTTTAGAAGAGGACAAATAAGCCCTGAAAGAAGAATGCCTGAGAATTCAGGAAGTACAGTGAGAACATATTATATACAATATGTGAGTTAAATACAATATTGGGAGTTTGTGTATGTCTCACACAATTCAATATTAAACTACTGTTAATTCGTTTTTAAAAGAATTTCTAATATATTGTTCTTTCAATAATATTTGAGAGTTTTCCAGTGGAATAAATTTGAAGTTTTATTTTGATCTTTACTGTCAAGATTTTAGATGCCCTTATAACTTTGCTTATTAGAAAAATGATGAAAAAACTAACAGTTTTAGAGAACAAGAGCATTTAGAATTTTGAGAGCTCAGATCAATTGCAAAAACTTAATTACTATTTTGTTAAAGCTGCTCTGAGATTAAAACTCAGATTTATACTAAAACTCGTTAGGTTCACCTGTGATTTAAAAATTGGTTTTTTTTCAGACCAAGAATGTGAACATATGCCATACTTTTACATGAGGATGGGTAAAATTATTTGGTCTTTATATTAAGTTATACTAAAAATATATATTATTTTTCTGATTGAGACATAAAATGTATCTTTAATTATAAAAGTAATTGATGCTTATGGGTAGAAAACATGAAAAATAAACAAGGACAGAAAATGAAAATATCTTATAGTGATGCCACCCAAAGATACTTAATCATTTTTTTAATGTATTTCCTGTTAGGCTTTTTCCTCTTGTCTCTTGCTGGGTGCCTTCCGTTTCTTTCTTTGTCTTTATTCTTTCCTTGTCTCTGTTTTTCTCTGCCTTTGTTTATGTTTGTCCCTCATTCCTTTCTCTGATTCCTATCTCTGTCTTTTTATTTTTTTATGTTATTTTCTCTGCTGGTCCCTTTCTCTTCTTTAATTAAAATGTCCACAGTATTTCATATTTGTCACTTTTAGTTTATTTTTACCTTATTACTATAACTGTTAAAGACTGATGTGGAAAATAGCAAGTCACCTATCCTCTGGAAACATTCTGGAATGTATCACATAAATGAAAAATTCTGTCGCTGGAGCAGGGACCTCTAAGGGAAGGAACTATTTTTAAGGTCTGTTTCATTTTTAACAGTCTATGGTAAATTGATGAAATCTCATGCTGTATTTCAGTCAGTTTTATTGAAGAAGAATTTTGAACTGGATAAAGTGAAAGCTGGTTACTGAAGTGATGATTTAAGTCATGGACGTAGTTGGAGATAAATGCAGGAATGTTTTAAGGAATATAGCAACACTAAGAGAACCAGGTGTGGAAGTAAAAGTAAGGATAAAGGAAAGAGTAAATCTGTTAGTGAGAAGTTGATAGTAAAATCCTGAGGATGGTAGGAGAATGGTCACAGGAAGGGGGAGGTTCAACTTGTAAGGGATAAGGGGAAAATAAAAGGAAAATAAAACTGAGACAGGAGAAATGAGAAGATAAAGCAGATAAAATAGAGAATGGATAAGGATTGTTTGTTGAGTGAAAGAATGACAAAAATTTCCAAATCCACTTCTGTACCAAGGGACTGTTTTGTTTGTTTTTGTTTGTGTAAGTGTTTAAAGAATAAACTTAATCTTAGTTTCCAGGTTATTGTATAAATCAATATGGACATGATTTTTTTTTTTCTTTACTACATAACTTTGTATAAACATGTCAGGGTTCTAAAAACCATATGGGAAATTTACTATATATAAATCTTGAGGCCCAAGTCCAGTTCCATTGAAATAGAATCTCTAGGAGAATTCTATATGATTAACAAGAGGCCAGACTATTTTGTGTGATCACAAAACTTTAAAAACTTATTATAAAACTACTCAACCACTAAATTAGAACAATCATTTGACTACTGCAACATTTTTCTCTATGTATGCCCCTTCTAAGTTTATGATGTCTATGGGAAAACACTATAAAATTTTTCTTGTTAAATATGTTGGGGAGGAAGAAATTTTTCTCTACTTTTCTAGGTTCTTCTGGCTAGTCTAAGAATTAAATTTATGTGAGATAGATTAACAGGAGAATATCAAACAAAATTTATTAACTTGTGTAGGTGGGAGGGACTTGGGAAAACTGAGTAACTCAGTTTTCAAAGACCTCACCTTAAATATCATCTTCAGCTAAATTCAAAAGAGGATATTGCGGGTAGGGGTTTGGGAGTTCAGAGGGGAGAAAGGCAATTCACATGGAGATGGAAAAGCAAAGGTTTGGTAAACAAATGTTTGCTGGGCCAGGCAGAGACACTGGGACACAGGATGGACTCTCATCTTTAGGCCAGGCCTGGAGTTTCCCCCACCACAACAAGCCCATATTCTTTGCAGATCTTTGTGGTAATAACTGTATTCTGGGAACAGTCCCTTTATCTAAATTCTTCAGGCAGCTTAGGGGGAGGTAAAAAGAAAGACTTCCCGAGTCTTCTTTTTCTTAATAATAATCAGCCTAAATTAATCCTCCTGCCAGAGAGATACATTCTGGGGTGGCAAATTTTGCTCCTCTAAAATATCTCCCAAAACTTTAAATTCAGACCTAATATAAGAGAAATTGAACTGGATAAAAGTCACTTGAAATAGGTTTTGGGTAGTATTTCAAGTTGTTTTCATTTTCTGCATACTCTCAGACTGTGCTGTCCAGTAAGGTAACCACTAGACACATGTGGCCATTAAGCACGTGAAATATGGCTAGACCAAACTGAGATGTCCTGTAAGTATTAGATCACGCTAAATTCTGAAGTTAGTACAGAAAAGGAAAAGAATGTGAAATATCTAGAGGTATTTTTTAAAAAAGATATTATTTAGGTACACAAAAGCATGCAGAATATAGTAATTTTATAAGAAAATTACTTAAAACAACTTTATGTGTTGATTACATTTAAAATGATAAATGTTGGATATATGGATTAAATGAAATATAGTATTAAACTTAATTTTACCTGTTTCTTTTTATTGTTTTAAATGAGGCCACTAGAAAATGTAGTATTAGATGTGTAGCTCATGCTTTTCTAGGTGACAGTGATGCTCTAAGGCAGCAGTCAGCAAACTACTGCCTTTGGCCAGATCCAACCAATGACCCCTTTTGTACAACAATACACCCATATGTTTCCACATTAGCTATAGCTGCTTTTAGGCTACAATGGCAGAGTTTAGTAGTTGCAACAGAGAGCATGTGATCTTCAAAACCTACAATATTTACTACCTGGATCTTTAAGAAAAAGTTTGCCAACCACTGTTCTAGAGTAAAAGGAATAATCAGGCAGATTTATTTAATGTTAATCTTTAGCTTTTTTCTTATCTGCACAAGAAGACTCTGTAGGTGAGAAGAGAAGCTAGCAAATGGAAAGGTATCCTATTTTAGTAAGGGAAATTGCCCATCATTTAAAAAATGTACATATTTCAGGGCCTGAAATTATAGCTATTTCATTTAAAGAAAAGAAAGCAATGATAATAATATCAACCAGAAAACTTCAATAATCTGTACTTCATTAATTTCTGTTTCTAGGCTGAGATGAATACATTTATGCTCCCTTCCTGCTCTAACAACTCCTGTTACATCTTCTTGCTGCCAAACTTCATTGCTGACCCTTTTAAGAAACATGGTTCATCAGCTCTTACTGGCTAAAGGGCAAGAAAATGCGTGAGCTGGTGATCTCATTGGTGGTTGTAGTTGTTACATGGGGAGGAGAAGTTTAAGACAGAAAGTAAAACTGAGCTGAGCATTTTGAGAAAAAGAGGAAAGAGTAATATGATGTGGAAAATAGCAATGTCTTTATTTTTAGGGATGGGCTCTTATTTCATTATTTGTTTTTTTCATTGTATATGACTAGTTTTACACTGACAGGGAACACTTCTCTCTAGACTTCTTTCAGCCACAAAAAAGAAAAAAAAAGAAAAGAAATCCAGTTTGTAAAACCTTTAAAAGGATAATGCTCAAGGAGCCTGATTTGCGTCTCATACACTTTGAGCCTGAAGCCATGATCGATGAGACTTTGAGGGTCTTGAGAGAGGGGAATGAGTTTATTTTGCATGTGGTATGGATATTAGTTATTGAGACCAAAGAGCAGACTGTGTTGGATTGCTTTGAAAGGTGTTTGAAACAATTCCTCCCATGTCCTCTGCAATGTAATTTTCTGCTCCTCCCATCAAGACTTGGAGTTTATTTCTCTATTCCTTGGAATATTAAGCTGACTTCTGACTTTCTTTGACCAACAGAATGTGATTAGAGTGATGTTACTTGATTTTGGAGGCTAGACCTTAAGAGATCTCGCAGCTTCCACTTTTATTCCCTTGGAATGCTTCCTCCAGGCTACTCTGTGAGAAAGACAGTGTGTCTGTTATCTATTGTTGTGTAACAATATTACTGTAAACTTGGTGGCTTAAAACCACACATGTTTATTACAGTTTCTGTGGTTTAGGAGTCCAGGCACAGCTATGCTCAGTCCTTGATTAGGGTGTCACACAGCTGAAATAAAAGTATTGGCTGGGACTGCAGTCTCATCTGAGGTCTGACAGAGAAAAGATCCACTCCTATGCTCACACAGGTTGTTGGAGGAATTCAATTCTTTGCTCCTAGAGGCATACTGTCCTTCCTTGCCATATGGGGCTTCTCCGTAAGGCTGCTTGCTTGCTACCTTAAAGCCAACCAGAGAGAAAGAAACTCAAAAGATAAGTACTGCATTCTTATGTCATGTAATCTCATATGCATAATCACATACATACCATCCCCTTTGCCATGTTCTATGGATTTTGAAGCAAATCACAGTTCCAGCCCATACCCAAGGGGAGGGAATCCCATAAGGATGTGAACAGCAGGAGGTGGCAATCATGAGGCTGCTTCTAGACTCTGTTCATCACAACCAGGCTACTTTACTGGAGGACGAAAGTTATCAAAAATTGTGAATGGTCTGAGATTTTACCCTACTTGTAAGCTACCAAGTGTACTTGCCACAGTTTCATGGACACATACTTCAGTGTCATAGATGAAGGATATTAGATTCCATAAGATCCCACTCATGGAGTGTGGATGGGGGTGGATTGAAGAAAAGGGGAGGTCCCTCGTAACAGGAATCAGGTTTTATTACATTGTTAAACAAAGAGTCATTTTTACAACACATTTTGTACATACATTACAAATTTATGTAAAGAAGTAAATTAAGGCATTTTCCCCAGTGTATGGAAACAAACTATAACAAAAACTAAAATAGAAGACATAAAAAGAGAAGAAGAATCAAAACCTTTCATTATCAAAGGAAACATCCATCTTGTATTAAAAATTACTTTCAAAAATTGTCAATTTGATAATAAATGCTTTGTGCAAATGTCCAAAGAAAATCAGAGGTAGGATTCAATTGAAAACTACCTTATTCTCCCCAAATTGACCTCTCAAAACTGTGTGTTGAGGCTAATTTTTCCTTTCTCTCTGTGTTGAAACTTGAGCAAATATGTAGCTTATCTCTTGACTTTTTGATGGTGTCTTAGTCTCCTTGGGCTACCGTAACAAAATACCATAGAATAGGAGGCTTACAAACAGAAATTAATTTTCTCACAGTTCTGGAGCCCCGAAGTCCAAGATCAAGGTTCCAGTTGATTTGGTTCTTCCTGTATTACAGATGGCCGTCTTCTCACAATGTCCTACCATGGCCTTTCCTCCTTGCATGTACACAGAGAGGATGAGAAAGCTCTCTGCTGTCTCCCCTCATACAGACACTAATTCTATCAGGGTCCCAACTCTTATTACTTAACTTAACTTAACCTTAATTACTTCCTTAGAGGCTCCATCACCCCAGAGTCACACTGGGGGTTAGGTCATCAACACATGAACTTTGGGGAGACATTCAGTTCATAACAGCTAGTAAACCAAAAGTTTTGTTTTCTCTTTAGTCTCAAACAATATCGGTTCATTAAGTTTTATGTCTATTCCAGTATAAAATTTAAAAATTATGAACTTCTTTTAAAGTTGTGGCAGCTTCTCTCTGGCTGCAGTGCTCTCTTTGTCTTTCTTCTAGCTCACTGGCTAGAGTGAGGGGAGCATAGAGGGAGGAGAAGCAAGGAGCAGGAGTGGTCCAGCCAGTCCCTCAGTCAAGGGTGAGTAAACTCTCTTCTGTTCAGCTTTGCCAGACATATGGTCTCTAGCACAGCCACTCAACTCTGCCAAAGTAGTATAAAAACAATCACAGACAATGAGTAAATAAAAGCATGGCTGTGTTCCAGTAAACTTTTTATTTACAAAAATAGGCAAAGGTACACAATTTGCCATTCTCTTTCCTAGAGCCTAAGTTAAACCAAAAAGAGAATTCCATTTTTATTACCCTGTTGCTTGGTTAGGTGTAGTGACACTTGAGAAGCTACATACCTTGGGGGATGGGATAGGTGCCTTTATTCTAAGGGTGCCTGTCTCACTAAGCATATCCTATTTCAGCATTTGCTGCATGTTAGAAATCTCTGAGAAACTTTTAAAAAATCTGATGCACACACCACACTAAAATGAGTTGAATCAGAAAGCTGGGTGGTGATTTGGTGCCCAGTACTAGTCCAACAAGCAGTCAAGATTAGAAACCACTGCTTTAGTTGCAGTTTATTGAAGAGTCAGGCACACATAGATAGCATCTTGACCCTATAAAAGTTAATAGGAATACCTAGGTTTCCATATAGTATTCTTCTAGGTTTTACATAATCTGATTTGGCTTCTATTTTGGTTCCATTTCTTGAATCTGTTGAGGTCACATGATTGGCAACGTATTTTTTGAATATTTATCTCAGTTTTGACCTGAAAACATTTCTTATGCAACACATGGAGTATTTCTTTTAGGTTCACACTCTGCTGAGGCAAGTAAGAAGCTCTTTGCACTCATGCCTTGCTGCAGCCCATACTTGATAGGGGAACAGGCCAAAATGTTCTGAAATCCCTTACCCTTAGTCAGCTCCTGTGTGTGTGTGTGTGTGTGTGTGTGTGTGTGTGTGTGTGTGTGTGTGTGCGCGCGCGCGTGCGCGCGCATACGTGCATGTTGAGGGTTGTTCTGTGATGACTGGAGAGCAGGATCTGAAATTGATCTCCAGTGGCCTCGGCCTGCAGCGGCTTGAAGCAGGGTTTCGGTTCCTGGCCAGTGATTGAGGTAGGGTCGCGGCGGTGAGAGCACCGAATCCTAGCCACTAGACCAGTGGTCAGTGACAAGGCCCTGGCCCTATGGTTTTGTAGAAATATGTGGTCTCTTATCTTCTATCTGGGCAGGGCCCAGCCTCCTCTCTCAGTTGTCCTGTTATTCCCATCTTGGAGTGTCGGTCCACAAGGAACAAACTCAAACTGTATGCCCTGGGGGCCCATCTGTCTCCTGTCTCAAAATGACTTTCTATTCTGTATCTATTTCCCCTGCTTACCCACTCTGATGACAGCATTCCTTGGACACCAGAGAGAAATAGAACAGGGGGTCAGGTTCCTGACTTCCCAGTACGCTGCTGTGGTCTGCTACTGTAGATCCTGCCCTAGATATTTATCAGTCATTTCTCAATGTTTCTGTATTATTCTGTTGTTATTATTTTTAGGTGAAGATATTTGGAGACCCAGCTGTAGCCTCATGGGAGGGACTTAGAAAAATTGAATTTCAAGTCTCTCCATTGGCAGAGGGTGAAGAAAAATGGACAGCTTAATGACAACTAGGTTGGTTTAGACAATTTAACTCCTAGGTGCCTTGAGTTATTGGTTCTGGAGTATTTCATGTCATGCCACAATATTTACAGTTACAGCATTCATGGAAGCACTGACAACACCTGATTGTTCACTTTTGAAACCAGGGGATTGCTGAAGAACATATTAAGGTCATTTTGAAACTTGTCCTTAGTTATATAGTGGTATATTCTATTTTTTCATGACACTAAGGTATTCTTTCTAATCAAGGAAATAACACATTCAGGACATCAAAGAGCTTCCAGGACTAAGCCTATCTAAATAAAGGCAAACTCAGTGTGAGGAGGCTGGTGCTACCTTTGATCAATTTCATTGTTTCCTTGCTACCACTTTGTTGAATCCCATGACTCTTATGCAGTCTGGAAAATTAATACTTTTTACTTCAGCATTCTGTAACTCACACTTTATTATAATTCCCAGTACTGTCTCTCTGGTCTCAACTTTATATTTTGCCTTGGACCCTGAATATAAATGTTACCTAATGCAAGTTCTGGTACCCGAGACACAGTAAGGCCAAACAAACTCAAACGATGGAGTTTGGAGCAGAGATAGGTTTATTGCAGGGCCAAGCAAGGAGAACAGGTGACTTGTGCTCCAGAAAACCCCAAGCTTCCCAAAGGGTTTCAGCAAAGCATTTTTAAAGGGAAGGTAAGGGAGGGGTAGCCCAGGGTATGTGATCAGCTTGTGCACAATTCTGATTGGTTGACCGTGATCAATCCTTAGGCTATGAAGGTCTGGGGGCTCGTGCTCTTGACCATCAAGTAGTAATTTCTTCCATTTGGTGGTGGTTTTAGCATCTGAAAAACTCAGGATATATGCCTCAGCTACTATTATCTAGGTATTGCTGAGAAGAGCTAAAGCAGAGGATATGGGGGAGGGATCTGTCTTAGGAAAGGCCCCGTAGAATCCTGCTTGATTACACAAATAATCCAGAAAATGTTTGAGTTATGTGACACAACTGAGTTTTAGGATAGACTATGGTTACTTGAATTTATGGAGGGTTATAGAATATAATCAATTTCTTTTCAGTAGATTGTCATCTCATCCCACCTTGAATTGAGAATGGATAAATTTAAGATTGTTTTTTCCCATATGATTTAAAATGTGTGCTCCTTTTTATTTTGCATGTTTGTGCTTTTTGTCTTTTCTCTTGATTAGGTGAGCTAATGGTTTGTTTATTTTATGATTTGCTTTTGTAAACAGCCAACACTTGGTTTTAAGGATTATTTTTTCTGTATTCTAATTTATTAATATTTGGATTTTTAATTTTAATTTCTTTCATCAAATATTTTTGTTGTTTTCCTTATAATTTCTTGAATTGAGTGTTTAATTAATTGATGTTCATCTTTCCTTTTTATAAATGTAAATATTTAGGACTGAGAATTTTCCTCTGCACTACTCTTAGTTGTATCTCAATACATTTCAGTAACGTTATCTGTAACTTCTGTTTTCATTGTTTCTTTGAACTTACATAGGAATAACATTTAAAAAAGGTTACCTTATGTTAGACAACATCTGAAGTTCTAATGAATCTTAAACAGTACAGACACCATTTTGATTACAACATAATAAAATAGAATACATCAAGAAAAAATGAAAGCACAGGCAAAGGCACATATGCAGAATCAATCTCTCTCTCTCACATACGTGTACACAGACACACAGACACAGACACAGACACACACACACACACACCTATGTTCCTTCCAAATAAGGACTTAAAAGTAATACATAAATAAAATATTGCAAATATTTCTTATGGAAATTTGAAAAAACTTGAATTTAATTGGAAAAAAACTTTTAAATTCCTTGAAAAGCCAAAAATATGTATATTTAGCTTAAAAGAAAAAGAAAAATGAAAAATTCTTTTACACTTTCTATGTGACTTGTTCCCAGTGTTTTGTAAATGTTGAAAAAATAGTGTAGTAGGACGTATAAAATCACCAATGCCTCTTAATTGTTAACAAGGAAAGGAGATAGTAGGAATCAAAGAAATGTAATACATTTTAATAACTAATATTTTAGTTTTTAAAAATGAAAGAAAATTCTATTCAAAAGAAAGGCTAACCAAACAAAGATATAATCTACAGGCAACTATTCTGTAGTGATAAATTCATCTGAATAATATTTTTGGAAGTTGAACAAAACATTCTACCATTAGGGAAAGAAAATAAATAGTAAATAACTAGATTTAAGAAACCCACTCAGAAAAACATTTAGAAGTAATGTAGAAGGGTGTAATTTTTTCTCAGTGGGCTAGATAGAGATATTAATTAAAAGTAATACAAAATATTAGAGGAGACCGGAACTAGAAAACCAGTGGGAATGAGAAATAAATGTTTCAAGAATTCCTGACAGTATTGAGATATGAGTTAATGATTTTTACAGAGTATCTTAAACATCATTATGCAACAACCTCCAGGCCAATTCAAGCTGATCCATTACACAAAGAAAAGCAATATGATGTACCCTTAGGTGCCTGTTTACCAAAAGACATTGAAAAAGAAATATAATGAAGATAATCTCAGACATTATAAAGTAAGAATAAATGCCATAAAAATGAGAATAGTAGGAATGTGAATTATGAGAAGAAAATATATTTCTACTTATGAAACTATGATTTAGCTTGGAATTGAAGTAAATTTTATTTCTATAAATGAAGGACTATTACATTAATTCTTTTAATATCCAGTAGAATACTAGATAACAAAGTGCTTAAAATTTCTATTATTTTATCCTTATACCACAAAAATTAAGAGCCCTTCAATAAGCCACTTTATCTGGACTAGAACATTTATTTCTGGATAAACTCAGATTTCAAAATTTCAAAATGCTTAATTTTATAACATCTTGGAGAGGTTAAAATTTTATATATATATAATATATATTTATATATTTCTATCTACACATATATTTTTTTCTATCCATATATTTTTATATTATTTATCTATCTATCTATCTACATCACCATC
Organism: Stenella coeruleoalba; assembly: GCF_951394435.1. Taxonomy (NCBI): domain Eukaryota; kingdom Metazoa; phylum Chordata; class Mammalia; order Artiodactyla; family Delphinidae; genus Stenella; species Stenella coeruleoalba. Next base: position 80,603,746 of record NC_137151.1, on the reverse strand, counting down.
TATCTACCCATCTCCATGCCTCTGTATCTGTATCTATCCCCTCTATGAGACTAAATAGAATACGTACATTATTTAAATGAAATCTGCAATGTACAGAAACATCTATTTAAAAATTTTAATCATAATGTCAGTAAATTAAAAGTGCATTTTTATTTCTTATAGTTCAGTAACAGGCAAAATTATTTTTAAAAGATAAAACTTTTATTGGATAATTAATATTTTTCAGCATAATGTGTTTTTCTTTTGTGGATTTAAAAAATAACTAATTTTGAACATCTCTGAAGCTATAATTTTATTTAAACTCTTAATAATTTCTTCTGACTTCAAAAAGAAAAAAAACTTCTATAGTAAATTTAAAAATCCCTTGATCCAAATCCATAGCAGTTGAAGGATAATGAAACCTGAAACAATTGCATGCATAATGCTTTAAGATGTTAACCAAAAATTTCAAAACTGGGTACCTGATTGAAATAAACAGGCATTTGTTTGCTGTTTGTTAGGCCTGCTGTTTGGGAGAGACAGATTCAAGAAGCACATGATTTATGTGCTGCCTGATTACAAAATGGGGGAGGTTTATAAAGGCAAAAAACTGTCCAGTTACATAAGTTGTTTGTCAATAATTAGAACTGGAGCTGGTAAGAAGTATGGGGGCTTGCTAAGCAAGGATTGGTTGGGGTCTGAAATTATTACATAGTTTCAAAGGGAGGAACTGTCAAAGTACAAGTTTGCAGCTGGTAGCCGCTAGCAGGTAGTGTTTTGAAAATGGTTAGTGGTGTCCTAGAGTTTGATACAGTTCAGAGAAAACTCAAGTTCCCAGTGATATAGGAATGTGTCTAAAACCACATCCACAATGGCCACCCAGCTCCCTTTTGGATACCTGAACCATAGTTACTCCAATTTGATTTTTAAATGATCTTAAGTATATCACTGAAGAAATGCCTTGATGGCTTCTTATTTCTCTTCCAAGTTTAGTGCTGGTGTTTAGCAGTTGATCATCCCTTTGGCCTTCTGCATGATGATTTAAAGACCAAGCTACCCCTTTGAATTTAGAGTCTTCTGTTAGACCCTTCACATCTGGTTACAAAAGAGAGAATGTGTAGATGATGCAAGTACTTTTCATGTAAGTGCGTTACATCCCTTCTTCCACATTTGTTTGTCAGAACTTAATCATATGGTTATACCTAACTCCAAGGTAGTGTGTGTGTTTATGTGTGTGTGTGTGTGTGTGTGTGTGTGTGTGTGTGTGTGTGTGTAGGTGTACTGTGGCTGGGAGGTGTTAACTGTGTGTTCAGGAGGAAAGCAAAACAAGTGTTAAATACAGTGAACTACATTCTGTAGAGGGAGCTTTTAACATTAAAACACAAATCAATGATTTTCTCATTAAAAAATTTCAGTAGAGCTAGAAAATGTACTAGAAAAAACATACAGTGTACAAAAGCCTCAAAATGGAAATAATTTAATAAGAAATGTTTTAGATCTATATGAAAAATTAAGGGATAGTTAGGAAGAACTGATTAATTACAGTCACAGTGTGATCTTGAGATGACTCACTATCAGAAAGGCACTATCTCTCCCTATTTTAATCTATAATTTTAACATATTTCCAATAATATATCAGTGTGAAGTTTTAGTTAGCAAAACTTATTCTAAATTCACATTAAAATAAATAGACAAATATTCCCAGGAAATTGTGTAAAAATAAAAAGTAGTGAGGAGATACTATCTCTACTATTAAAACTAATTTAAACTTTGCTTAATAAAAATAGATTTATCCAGTAATTTCATTCTTGGAAATTTGTCATATAGATTAATACAACATATAAAACTTTTAGAGCCAGTATTTTAATGGAACTGATTCATCAAATGATATGCCCAGTCTTTTAGAATAGATTACTACTGTAACCAACTATTATGAATGTGCTGTGATAAGCACTTGCTGATATCACATACTATTTATATTTATTTCAACAGTTTATCATACCAAAAAGTCAGAAAAAAAACAAAATATCAAACAATACCAGAATTTTTAAAATTGATATAGTAAACAGCCATGATAAAGAAATAGGTAGCATGGTATAATCTTTAAGACAACTTTTTTCTCCAGACTCAAAGAAATATGTACATTATGCTGCTAGTTTTTTTAAAGTCCTTTTATTTTGACATAATTGTAGATTCAAAGGAAGTTGTAAAGATAGGACAGAAAGACTCCTTGTATCCTTTACCCAATTCCCCCAATGGTTATATCTCACATAATTAGAGTACAATAATATCAAAACCAGGAATTTAGCATTGGTACAATGACGTTGGTGTGTGTAGTTCTTGTCCTTTTATCACATGGGTAGATTTATATAACAACCACTGCAGTAGAGATACAGACTGTTCCATCACTCTAAAGTTCTCCCTCATGCTATACATTTTTAGTCATTTCCACCCTCCACCCTCCAAACCTGGAAACCACTAATCTGTATTCCCTGCTAGCCCCTGGGAAACATTCCTGTTTTCCAACTCTTTAATATTGGCATTTCAAGACTGTTATATAAATGAAATCATAATGTATGTGACTTTTGAAATTGGATTTTTTTCACTCAGCATAATATCCTTGAGATCCATCTAAGGTGTTGTGTGTATCAGTAGCTTATCCCTTAATATTGCTGAGTATATGGTATGGGGGTACTGTAGTGTGTTTAACCATTCACTAATCAAGAGGTGTTTTGGTTGTTTCCAATTTTTGGCCACAATTTTTTTAAAAAGCCACTATGAACAATCACGGGCAGGTTTTTGTGAGGGCATAAATTTTCATTTCTTTGGCATAAATGCTCCAAATAACAGTTGCTGGGTTGTATGGTAAATATATGTTTAGGCTTTTTGTTTTGTTTTGTTTTGTTTTGTTTTAGAAACTGCTGAACTAGTTTTCCAGGATGGTTGTACCATTTTACATTTTCTCCACCAATGTATGAGAGATCAGATTCTCTGCATCCTTGTCATCATTTGGTTACATTATTTTTATATTTAATATTATTTAACTAAATCATTTAAATATTTTTATATAGGTTGCTATTCTTAAAATGTAAAAATTATCACTTTTTATTTTAGCTATTCTAGTAAGTGTGTAGTGATATCATTTTGATCTTAATGAGTAGTGATATTGCACATCTTTTCATGTGCTTGTTTGCCATCCACATATCCTCTGTGAAATGTCGCTCCATATCTTTTGCCCCTTTTGGAATTAGATTTTTTTACAGTTGATTTTAATAATTATTTATATATTCTCGTATGAGTCATTTATCAGATATATGGGGTTTTGTAGATACTATTAAGTTGAAGAAATTTTCTTGTATTTTTAATTTCTGAAAGTTTTTATTATGAATGGGTTTTGAATCATGTAAAAAGGTTTTTCCTCATCAATTGATATGATCATGTGATTTTTCTATTTTAGCTTGTTAGTATGATAGTACATTGACTGATTATTTTTTTTTGCGGTACGCGGGCCTCTCACCGCCGCGGCCTCTCCCTTCGCGGAGCACAGGCTCCCGACGTGCAGGCCCAGCGGCAACGGCCCACAGGCCCAGCCGCTCTGTGGCATGCGGGATCCTCCCGGACCGGGGCACGAATCCGTGTCCCTTGCATCGGCAGGTGGACTCCCAACCACTCTGCCACCAGGGAAGCCCTGATTGATTTTTGATTATTAAACCAGCCTTGAATGCCTGGAATACTCTGTTCATAGTATATAATTCTCTTTCTATATATTGCTGAATTCTACTTGGTAAAATTAAAGAATTTTTGCGTCTATATTCATGAGGAATATTAGTCTAGTTTTCTTTTTTGTACTGTCTTTGTCTGGTTTTAATATCTGTGTAATGCTACATAGGTTGAATTGGGAAGTGTTTACTCCTTTTCTATTTTCTGGATGAAATTGTGTAGAATTAATATTAATTCTTCTTTAAATATTTGGTAGAATCTTCAGTTAAACCATCTGTGCTAGGGATTTCTTTATTGAGAGATTTAAAAGAATAAATATACTTAATAGTTATAGGGCTATTAAAATTTTCTGTTTCATATTGGTTGTGTTGTGGTCATTTATATTTTTTGAAGAATTGGCCTAATTCATCTAATTTGTCAAGTTTGTACGTGTATTATTATTGATAGTATTCCCTTATTGTCCTTTTGTTGTCTGCAAAGTCTGAGGTGATATCCCTTGTTTTATTCCTTATTTTAGTAATGTGTGTCTTATTTCTATTTTGTCAGTTTTTATAAAGGTTTATCAATTTCATTGATCTTTTCAAAGACCCAGGTCTATTTTTTATTGATTTCCTGTATTGTTTCTCTGTTTCATACTTTGTTGATATCTGCTTTTATTATTTCCTTTATTTTACTTGCTTTGGGTTAATCTTCCTGTTCTTTTTTTTAGTTTCTCAAGGTGAGAGTTTATATTAGCTGACTCAGGACTTTCCCTTTTTCTAAGGCAAGCATTTAGTGCTACAAATTTCCCTCCAACACTGCTTTAGCTGCTTCTCATAAATTTTGATATATTTTATTTTCTTTTTCATTTAATTCAAGGCATTGTTTTTATTTCCCTTGAGAGTTATTCTTTAACCTATGGATTATTAAGAAATTCACTGTTTAGTTTTCATGTATTTGGAGATTTTTCTGTTTTCTTTCTGTTATTCATTTCTTGTTTGATTCCACTGTGGTCAGAGAGCATATCATTTTAAATTTGTTTGTTTTGTTTCATAGCACAGAATATAGTCTATCTTGGTATATATTCCATGCTGGGAAAAAAATGTCTATTGTTTTGGAGTGGACTGTTCTACAAAGGTTGATTAGATCCTGTTGGTTGACAGTGTTGTTGAGTTTTTCTAAATCTTTGTTGATGTTCTGTCAATAGACAAATAGGCTGTATCAATTGTTGATAAAAGGATATTGAAGTGAAGTCTCCATTTATAATTGTGCATTTGCCTATTTCTCCTTTCAGATCTATCAGTTTTGCTTTACATATTTTGCAGCTCTGTTGTTTGGTACATACACATTTAGGATTTCCATATCTTCTTAGTAGATTAGCCCTTTTAGCATTTCAATATGTCACCCTCTGTCATTAATAATTCTCTTTGCTCTGAAGCCTACTTAACTAATATAGCCATTCCTGATTTCTTTCACTTGATGTGGTGCATGCTGTAACTTTTTCCATCCTTTTATTTTCAACCTAAGTATTTTTGTTAAAATCAGTTTGTTTGAAATCATTTTGTTTGAAATCATTATATTTGAAGTAAGTTTATTTTAGCTAGCATATGATTCGTCAATTTGTTTTGTCCAGTTGGCCAAACTATCTTCTAATTGGTGTATTTAGACCATTGATATATATATATTTTTTTGTGTGTGTGTGGTACACAGGCCTCTCACTGTTGTGGCCCTCTCCCGTTACAGAGCACAGGCTCCCGACGCGAAGGCTCAGCGGCCATGGCTCACGGGCCCAGCCGCTCTATGGCATGTGGGATCTTCCTGGACCGGGGCACGAACCCGTGTCCCCTGCATCGGCAGGCAGACTCTCAACCACTGCGCCACCAGGGAAGCCCTCTCATATGTTTTTATAAGGAGTTTAAATTGGCTAAAACTTTTTAAGATGAAAAGATTTAGATCCATAATTTCACTTATAAAAATAGATCCTCAAGCAATATTTGCATGGGTATGTTTTATCCAATATATATTTGTAACAATAAATTTTGTAAGAACAAAAAATTTGCAATAGAAACGGTTGGAAGAAAATGTTTCATGCATGTAAAAATACTATTTTGTTGTAAAATATAAAATAATAATAATAAACAATACCAACAACTAAAAAACAGCTGAACATATTTAACATTGTGCTAAGAGCTTTACATGTATTGGCTCATTGAATTTTTATTAGAATCCTATGAGTCAGAAAATATTATCAGCATTTTATATACTAGGAAATTGGGCTTTTGAGAGATTTACATAATTTTTCTAGGTGACACAGCCAGTATGTGGTAGAATTTGAATGCAGTGTTTATAATTACAAAATCCATGCTATTGGCTATGATAATAGAATTTTAGATAGATTTAGGTATATAGATTTTTTTTTTCGGGGTTGGAACTTCCTGTCTTGTTTAAATCACTTCTATTGGGTGGTAATTCCCTGGTGGTCCAGTGGTTAGGACTTGGCACTTTCACTGCTGGGACCCGGGTTCAAAACCTAGCCAGGGAACTAAGATCCTGCAAGCCGTGTGGCCAAAAAAAAGAAAAAATCACTGCTATTGGAGGATTTCTGTCACTTGTAACCAAACCCCATTCTAGCCCCCCACTGTGTTGCTATCACAAGCAATATTGTGGTGACCCTGAGTGGGATTTTTCTCAGCTTTATATCCAGAAATGGAATCACAGATCATTGACTGTGCACCTACCCATTTTCTCTCTCTTTTTTACATCTTTATTGGAGTATAATTGCTTTACAACGTTGTGTTAGTTTCTGCTGTATAACAGAGTGAATCAGCTATATGTATACATATATCCCCATAACGCCTCCCTCTTGCATCTCCCTCCCACCCTCCTTATCCCACCCCTCTGGGTGGTTACAAAGCACCGAGCTGATCTCCCTGTGCTATACAGCTGCTTCCCACTAGCTATCTGTTTTACATTTCGTAGTGTATATATGTCAGTGCTACTCTCTCACTTTATCCCAGCTTACCCTTCTCCCTCCCCGTGTCCTCAAGTCCATTTTCTACATCTGTGTCTTTATTACTGTCCTGCCCCTAGGTTTTTCAGAACTTTTTCTTTTTAGAGTCCATATATATGTGTTAGCATACAGTATTTGTCTTTCTCTTTCTGACTTACTTCACTCTGTATGACACACTCAAGGTCTATCCATCTCACTACAAATAACTCAATTTCGTTTCTGTTTATGGCTGAGTAATATTCCATTGTATATATGTATCACATCTTCTTTATCCATTCATCTCTCAACTTAGGTTGCTTCCATGTCCTGGCTATTGTAAACAGAGCTGCAATGAACATTGTGGTACATGACTCTGTGAATTATGGTTTTCTCAGGGTATATGCTCAGTAGTGGGATTGCTGGGTCATATGGTAATTCTATTTGTAGTTTTTTAAGGAACCTCCATACTGTTCTCCATAGTGGCTTTACCAATTCACATTCCCACCAATAGTGCAAGACGGTTTCCTTTTTTCCTCACGCTCTCCAGCATTTATTGTTTCTAGATTTTTTGATGATGGCCATTCTGACTGGTGTGAGATGATATCTCATAGTAGTATTGATTTGCATTTCTCTAATGATTAATGATGTTGAACATTCTTTTTTTTTTTTTAACATCTTTATTGGAGTATAATTGCTTTACAATGGTATGTTAGTTTCAGCTTCACAACAAAATGAATCAGTTATATATATACATATATTCCCATATCTCTTCCCGCTTGCGTCTCCCTCCCTCCCACCCTCCCTATCCCACCCCTCCAGGCAGTCACAAAGCACCGAGCTGATCTCCCTGTGCTATGCGGCTGCTTCCCACTAGCTATCTACCTTACGTTTGGTAGTGTATATATGTCCATGCCTCTTTATCGCTTTGTCACCGTTTACACTTCCCCCTCCCCATAGCCTCAAGTCCATTCTCTAGTAAGTCTGTGTCTTTATTCCTGTTTCACCCCTAGGTTTTTCATGACATTTTTTTTTTTTAAATTCCATATATATGTGTTAGCATATGGTATTTGTCTCTCTCTTTCTGACTTACTTCACTCTGTATGACAGACTCTAGGTCTATCCACCTCATTACAAATAGCTCAATTTCGTCTCTTTTTATGGCTGAGTAATATTCCATTGTATATATGTGCCACATGTTCTTTATCCATTCATCCGATGATGGACACTTAGGTTGTTTCCATCTCTGGGCTATTGTAAATAGAGCTACAATGAACATTTTGGTACATGACTCTTTTTGAATTATGGTTTTCTCAGGGTATATGCCCAGTAGTGGGATTGCTGGGTCATATGGTAGTTCTATTTGTAGCTTTTTAAGGAACCTCCATACTGTTCTCCACAGTGGCTGTATCAATTTACATTCCCACCAACAGTGTAAGAGGGTTCCCTTTTCTCCACACCCTCTCCAGCATTTATTGTTTCTAGATTTTTTGATGATAGCCATTCTGACTGGTGTGAGATGATATCTCATTGTAGTTTTGATTTGCATTTCTCTCATGATTAGTGATGTTGAGCATTCTTTCATGTGTTTGTTGGCACTCTGTATATCTTCTTTGGAGAAATGTCTATTTAGGTCTTCTGCCCATTTTTGGATTGGGTTGTTTGTTTTTTTGTTATTGAGCTGCATGAGCTGCTTATAAATTTTGGAGATTAATCCTTGTCAGTTGCTTCATTTCCAAATATTTTCTCCCACTCTGAGAATTGTCTTTTGGTCTTGCTTATGGTTTCCTTTGCTGTGCAAAAGCTTTGAAGTTTCATTAGGTCCCATTTGTTTATTTTTGTTTTTATTTCCATTTCTCTAGGAGGTGAGTCAAAAAGGATCTTGCTGTGATTTATGTCCCAGAGTGTTCTGCCTATGTTTTCCTCTAAGAGTTTGATAGTTTCTGGCCTTATATTTAGGTCTTTAATCCATTTAGAGCTTATTTTTGTGTATGGTGTTAGGGAGTAATCTAATCTCATACTTTTACATGTACCTGTCCACTTTTCCCAGCACCACTTATTGAAGAGGCTGTCCTTTCTCCACTGTACATTCCTGCCTCCTTTATCAAAGATAAGATGACCATATGTGCGTGGGTTTATCTCTGGGCTTTCTATCCTGTTCCACTGATCTATATTTCTGTTTTTGTGCCAGTACCATACTGTCTTGATTACTGTAGCTTTGTAGTATAATCTGAAGTCAGGGAGCCTGATTCCTCCAGCTCCGTTTTTCGTTCTCAAGGTTGCTTTGGCTATTTGGGGTCTTTTTTTTTTTTTTTTTTTTTTGCGGTACGCGGGCCTCTCACTGTTGTGGCCTCTCCCATTGCGGAACACAGGCTCCGGACGCGCAGGCTCAGTGGCCATGGCTCACAGGCCCAGCCGTTCCACAGCATGTGAGATCTTCCCGCACCAGGACACAAACCCGTGTCCCCTGCATCGGCAGGCAGACTCTCAACCACTGCGCCACCAGGGAAGCCCGTTTTCGGGGACTTTTGTGTTTCCATACAAATTGTGAAGTTTTTTGTTCTGGTTCTGTGGAAAATGCCGGTGGTAGTTTGACAGGGATTGCACTGAATCTGTAGATTACTTTGGGTAGTAGAGTCATTTTCACAATGTTGATTCTTCCAATCCAAGAACATGGTATATCTCTCCATCTATTTGTATCATCTTTAATTTCTTTCATCAGTGTCTTATAATTTTCTGCATACAGAACTTTTGTCTCCTTAGGTAGGTTATTCCTAGATATTTTATTCTTTTCGTTGCAATGGTAAATGGCAGTGTTTTCTTGATTTCACTTTCAGATTTTTCATCATTAGTGTATAGGAATGCCAGAGATTTCTGTGCATTAATTTTGTATCCTGCTACTTTACCAAATTCATTGATTAGCTCTAATAGTTTTCTGTTAGCATCTTTAGGATTCTCTATGTATAGTATCATGTCATCTGCAAAGTGACTGCTTTACTTCTTCTTTTCCAACTTGGATTCCTTTTATTTCCTTTTCTTCTCTGATTGCTGTGGCTAAAACTTCCAAAGCTATGTTGAATAAGAGTGATGAGAGTGGGCAGCCTTGTCTTGTTCCTGATCTTAGTGGAAATGGTTTCAGTTTTTCACCATTGAGGACAGTGTTGGCTGTGGGTTTGTCATATATGGCCTTTATTATGTTGAGGAACGTTCCCTCTATGCCTACTTTCTGCACGGTTTTTATCATAAATGGGTGTTGAATTTTGTCGAAAGCTTTTTCTGCATCTATTGAGATGACCATATGGTTTTTCTCCTTCAATTTTTTAATATGGTGTATCACATTGATTGATTTGCGTATATTGAAAAATCCTTGCATTCCTGGAATAAACCCCACTTGATTATGGTGTATGATCCTTTTAATGTGCTGTTGGATTCGGTTTGCTAGTCTTTTGTTGAGTATTTTTGCATCTATGTTCATCAGTGATATTGGCCTGTAGTTTTCTTTCTTAGTGACATCCTTGTCTGGTTTTGGTATCAGGGTGATGGTGGCCTTGTTGAATGAGTTTGGGAGTGTTCCTCCCTCTGCTATATTTTGGAAGAGTTTGAGAAGGATAGGTGTTAGCTCTTCTCTAAATGTTTGAAAGAATGCGCCTGTGAAGCCATTTTGTCCTGGGCTTTTGTTTGTTGGAAGATTTAAATCACAGTCTCAATTTCAGTGCTTGTGATTGGTCTGGTCATATTTTTTATTTCTTCCTGATTCAGTTTTGGCAGGTTGTGCATTTATAAGAATTTGTCCATTTCTTCCAGGTTGTCCATTTTATTGGCATAGAGTTGCTTTTTGTAATTTCTCATGATCTTTTTTATTTCTGCAGTGTCAGTTGTTACTTCTCCTTTTTCATTTCTAATTCTATTGATTTGAGTCTTCTCCCTTTTTTTCTTGATGAGTCTGGCTAATGGTTTATCAATTTTGTTTATCTTCTCAAAGAACCAGCTTTTAGTTTTATTGATCTTTGCTATTGTTTCCTTCATTTCTTTTTCATTTATTTCTGATCTGATTTTTATGATTTCTTTCCTTCTGCTAACTTTGGGGGTTTTTTGTTCTTCTTTCCTCTAATTGCTTTAGGTGCAAGGTTAGGTTGTTTATTCGAGATGTTTCCTGTTTCTTAAGGTAGTATTATATTGCTATAAACTTCCCTCTTTGGGCATGCTTTTGCGGCATCCCATAGGTTTTAGGTCGTCATGTCTCCATTGTCATTTGTTCGTAGGTATTTTTTTATTTCCTCTTTGATTTCTTCAGTGATCACTTCGTTATTAAGTAGTGTACTGTTTAGCCTCCATGTGTTTGTATTTGTTACAAATCATTTCCTGTAATTCATATCTAGTCTCATAGCGTTGTGGTCAGAAAAGATACTTGATATAATTTCAATTTTCTTAAATTTACCAAGGCTTGATTTGTGACCCAAGATATGATCTATCCTGGAGAATGTACCATGAGCACCTGAGAAAAATGTGTAATCTGCTGTTTTTGCATGGAATGTTCTATAAATATCAATTAAGTCCATCTAGTTTAATGTATCATTTAAAGGTTGTGTTTCCTTATTTATTTTCATTTTGGATGATCTGTCCATGGGTGAAAGTGGGGTGTTAAAGTCCCCTACTATGAATGTGTTACTGTCGATTTCCCCTTTTATGTCTGTTAGTATTTGCCTTATGTATTGAGGTGCTCCTACGTTGGGTGTATAAATATTTACAATTGTTATATCTTCTTCTTGGATTGATCCCTTGATCATTATGTAGTGTCCTTCTATGTCTCTTGTAATAGTCTTTATTTTAAAGTCTATTTTGTCTGATATGAGAATTGCTACTCCAGCTTTCTTTGGGTTTTCATTTGCATGGAATGTCTTTTTCCATCCCCTTACTTTCAGTCTGTATGTGTCTCTATGTCTGAAGTGGGTCTCTTGTAGACAGCATATATGTGGGTCTTGTTTTTGTATCCATTCAGCCAGTCTGTGTTTTTTGGTGGGTGCATTTAATCCATTTACATTTAAGGTAATTATTGATATGTATGTTCCTATTCCCATTTTCTTAATTGTTTTGTGTTTGTTATTGTAGGTCTTTCTTTTCCTTCTCTTGTGTTTCTTGCCTAGAGAACATCCTCTAGCATTTGTTCTAAAGCTGGTTTGGTGGTGCTGATCTCTCTCAGCTTTTGCTTGTCTGTAAAGGTTTGAATTTCTCCATCAAATCTGAAAGAGATCCTTGCTGGGTAGAGTAATCTTGGTTGTAGGTTTTTCTCCTTCATCACTTTAAATATGTCCTGCCAGTCCCTTCTGGGTTGCAGAGTTTCTGCTGAAAGATCAGCTGTTAACCTTATGAGGATTCCCTTTTGTGTTATTTGTTGTTTTTCATTGCTGCTTTTAATATATTTTCTTTGTATTTAATTTTTGATAGTTTGATTAATACGTGTCTTGGGATGTTTCTCCTTGGATTTATCCTGTATGGAACTCTCTGTGCTTCCTGGACTTGATTAACTATCTCCTTTCCCATATTAGGGAAGTTTTCAACTATAATCTCTTCAAATATTTTCTCAGTCCCTTTCTTTTTCTCTTCTTCTTCTGGAACCCCTATAAATCGAATATTGGTGCATTTAATGTTTTCCCAGAGGTCTCTGAGACTGTCCTCAGTTCTTTTCTTTCTTTTTTCTTTATTCTGCTCTGCAGTAGTTATTTCCACTACTTTATCTTCCAGGTCACTTATCCGTTCTTCTGCCTCAGTTATTCTGCTATTGATCCCTTCTGGAGTATTTTTAATTTCATTTATTGTGTTGTTCATCGTTGCTTGTTTCCTCTTTAGTTCTTCTAGGCCCTTGTTAAATATTTCTTGCATTTTGTCTATTCTATTTCCAAGATTTTGGATCATCTTTACTGTCATTATTCTGAATTCTTTTTCAGGTAGACTGTCTATTTCCTCTTCATTTGTTAGGTCTGGTGGGTTTTTATCTTGCTCCTTTATCTGCTTTGTGTTTTTCTGTCTTCTCATTTTGCTTATCTTACTGTGTTTGGGGTCTCCTTTTTGCAGGCTGCAGGTTTGTAGTTCCCGTTGTTTTTGGTGTCTGTCCCCAGTGGCTAAAGTTGGTTCCGTGGGTTGTGTAGGCTTCCTGGTGGAGGGGACTAGTGCCTGTGTTCTGGTGGATAAGGCTGGATCTTGTCTTTCTGGTGGGCAGGTCCACGTCTGGTGGTGTGTTTTGGGGTGTCTGTGGACTTATTATGATTTTAGACAGCCTCTCTGCTAATGGGTGGGGTTGTGTTCCTGTCTTGCTAGTTGTTTGGCATAGGGTGTCCAGCACTGTAGCTTGCTGATCGTTGAGTGAAGCTGGGTGTTGGTGTTGAGATGGAGATCTTTGGGAGATTTTCGCTGTTTGATATTATGTGGCACTGGGACGTCTCTTGTGGACTATTGTCCTGAAGTTGGCTCTCCCACCTCAGAGGCACAGCACTGACTCCTAGCTGCAGCACCAAGAGCCTTTCATCCACATGGCTCAGAATAAAAGGGAGAAAAAGTAGAAAGAAAGAAAGAAAGAAAGAGAGAGAGAGAGAGAGGAAGGAAGGAAGAAAGGAAAGAAAGAGGATAAAAGAATATAAAATAAGGTAAAATAAAATAAAGTTATTAAAATAATTATTACGGAAAAAGGTTTTTTAAAAAGTAAAAACAAAACAACAACAATAAAAAAATGGACGGATAAACCCCGGGACAAATGATGAAAGCAAAGCTATACAGACAAAATCACACAGAAGCATACACATACACACTCACAAAAAGAGGAAAAAGGGAAAAAATAATAAATCTTGCTCTCAAAGTCCACCTTCTCAATTTGGGAAGATTCGTTGTCTCTTCATGTATTCCACAGAGGCAGGGTACATCAAGTTGTTTGTGGAGCTTTAATCCGCTTCTCCTGAGGCTGCTGGGAGAGATTTCCCTTTCTCTTCTTTGTTCGCACAGCTCCCGGGGTTCAGCTTTGGATTTGGCCCTGCCTCTGCATGTAGGTCGCCGGAGGGCATCTGTTCTTCGCTCAGACAGGAGGGGGTTAAAGGAGCAGCTGACTTGGGGGCTCTGGCTCACTCAGGCCGGGGGGAGGGAGGGGTATGGAGTGCGGGGCGAACCTGCGGCGGCAGAGGCCCCATGACGTTGAACAGGCGTGCCGTGCGTTCTCCCGGGGAAGTTGTCCCTGGATCCCGGGACCCTGGCAGTGGCGGGCTGCATAGCCTCCCTGGAAGGGAGGTGTGGAGAGTGACCTGTGCTCGCACACAGGCTTCTTGGTGGCGGCAGCAGCAGCCTTAGCGTCTCTTGCCTTTCTCTGGGGTCTGCGCTGTTAGCCGCGGCTCGCACCCGTCTCTGGAGCTCTTTTAAGCAGCTCTTAATCCCCTCTCCTCGCGCACCAGGAAACAAAGAGGGAAGAAAAAGTCTCTTGCCTCTTCGGCAAGTCCAGACTTTTTCCCGGACTCCCTCCCAGCTAGCCGTGGTGCACTAACCCCTTCAGGCTGTGTTCACGCTGCCAGTCCTCTCCCTGCGCTCCGACCGAAGCCCGAGCCTCAGCTCCCACGATATTATATATTTTTTAATGAAAAAGTCATTTTATAGTTTCTATAGCAAGATCCAATGATATAAACTAATGAAGGGAGAGAAAGAGATCTAGAAAAACATTTACAGGAAAAAACATGAACTATTAATAATGGTTATCCTTTGTGGATGATTTTAATGGAGACCTTCACTAAGAACAACATAGTAGGTTGGAATAGTTGGAATTTGTTCTTCTATTAATTTATATTCAAAGAAAACAACAAAGAATATTAAAGTTCAATGAAATGGCATTTTTATTTATTTGGTTTTTTGAGTGTGACTGATCATTTTCTTAAGAAACTACCCATTTCACAGGATACTGTTCAAAATCAATTATTGTTACTTGAAAAGTAAAGAAAATATTTTGCTATTCTAATAGGTTAATTGTGCTTCATTATTTTAATTGGAATAATTTTTTATTTTAATGATAAGAAACACCTTTTTTTCTTTGACATTTTAAAATATTGTCTGCCTCGCTACTGGGTTCAAGTCTTAGTCACTTTGTATTAAGGTAAATGATGACTGTAATAGTTGTTTTGATTTCCATAACCATAGTCATCATTGTCGTCATGTTCACCACGATATCAAAATTCTGAGAACCCAATTCCTGAATTATAGTATACTACATATTTTTAAATTGTAAGCTAATTTAATCAAATTCTCTACAGACCATTTTGTAAATGGATTTGCTCAGGATCAGTGTTAAATTCTCCCCTTTTAAAAAGCTACAGGTGGAAAAGTTGAAGAATATATCCTTTTCCTTCTCTAGCATACACAACTGGTTATTAAGCAATTTTCTCATAGACTATGTAATACGTGTAGTAGTCAGGGTTTTCCAGAGAAACGTAATCAATAAGATGTTTGTTAGTTTGATTGGTTATTTATTTAAAGGAATTGCTCATGCAGTTATAGAGGCTAGCAACTCCCAAGATCTGCAGGGTGAGTCAGCACGCTGGAGTCCTAGGAGAGCCAATTGTGTAGTTCCTGTCTGAAGACCGCAGCCTCAAGGCTCAGGAAGCACTGATCTTTCAGGTCAAGTCCAAAGGCAGGAAAAAGCCAATGTTCCAGTTTGAAGGCAGTCATTCAGAAAGAATTCTCTGTTACTCAGGGGAGGGTCAGCCTTTTTATCCTATTCAGGCCTTCAACTGATTGGATGAAGCCCACCCACATTAGGCAGGGCAATCTGCCTTACTCAGTCTACCAATTTCAATGTTAATCTAATTCAGGTACCCCCTTTTAGAAACATCCAGAATAATGTTTGGCCAAATATCTGAGTACTTCATGACCCAGTCAAGTTAACACAGAAAATTAACCATAGCAATATTCATATTTACTGATTACTGTATGACAGTTACTTTTCTTAGGATTTTACTTGTATTAATTTATTAAATACTCATAACAAATCTATGAGTTCATATTACTTTTTTTTTTTTCTATTTTGGAAACGAGGAGCAGGTAAATAATTTGCCTCAGAGCAAAAAAGCTGAAAAAAGATAGCATTAGAATTTCATTACAGTTTTCTGGTGACAAAAATGGCACTCCTTATCACAATTTAACACTGCCTCTTTAGATTGAACACTTTGGATTAAAAATGCAGTTGTCAAGAATTATCATTTATATCTAGACACTTTCTAGAGTAAAAGGATATGCTAAAAATTATGCTAGGACAACAGGCATAAATTGAGACTATTCCCCTCAAATAAATTTTCAGTAAAAGAGCTACTCTGTAACTATATAAGATTGCAGGCATATTTTCCCTCCCTTTTCCTACTACTGGTAAAAATTAAGAATAAAAACTCACATTTGCCCCAGCATGCAGAGATGACACGGCTGACTTTTAGTATGAGTTCAAGATAAAAAAAAAAAAAAAAGACAGACTGATTAGTTACAGAAGGAACTAGGAACTGCAGGGCCAAACAGATAATAGTCATTCCCAAGGTTAACAAGTAAAGCAGAAAGCTGGCATTTTGTAAAACACATTAGAAATAGACTCTGCATTGAATATCAACTGATAAAGGTTCAGTTCTTAAGTGGTACTTGCAGCATTGAGCATACAAAGGCTAAGAACTTAATAGTAAGGGCACTGTGACAAATAAGTGGAATTCTAATAGTGATGATATGAAGAAATAAAAGAATATTAGATCCACTAAAGAGAATCATCAAAAGTGAACAACATATATAATTCAAACCGGACCAGAAAAGATATCCTTCCCTTGAAAAGGCTGGTAGGTTTACTTTTCACTTGCTTTGTAGAAAACCTAAGATACTGCTATCAGAACCACAGTCTATATCTCTTACAATTCTGTTTATTCATTTTAGCAGTACTATATTAGTTATATATTATACCACAAATTACTCCAAAATTTAGCAGTTTAAAACTGCAAATATTATAATTCTTGTGGATCATGAGTTCAGGAGCAGCCTAAGCGGGTAACTCTGGCTCAAGATTTCTCATTATTTCAGTCACACTCTGAGCTGGGCCTGCATTCTCATCTGAAGGCTTGACTAGAGTAGAATTTGTTTCCAAAGTCACTCAGAGATTTTTGGCAGACCTCAGTTCCTTGTGGGCTTTTGGATTGAGGGCATCAATTCATCCCTGGATGTTGGCCTCTGTATGTGGACCTTTTATAGGAATCTCACATGGCTACTGGCTTCACCCAGAATAAATGATCTTGGAGGAAGTAAGAATGCACCTCAGATATTTATAACCTAATCTCAGAAGTAAATTATCACTTAACCTTATGTATTAGATGTAAGTCTAAATCTAGTCCACATGCAAGGGGAAGGGATCATGCAAAGACTGAATTCCAGGAGGTAAGATGATTTGTGCTATCTTGGATGCTGGCTTCCATAATCTACCCTTTGGGCCCCAATAGTTCACAGCCCTCCCACATATGAAATACACTCTCTTCCTCCCACGAGTGCCCGAAGTCTCGTCTCATAGCATCAGTTCAAAATCCATAGCCTTGTCCTTTAAATCAGGTCCAGGCATGGATGAGGCTCCTCAAGTGTAATTTCTTTACAGCTTCTTGAACACATTTCCTTTTGATCTGTGAAACTAAACAGATGAGTTATCTGCTCCCCATACACCTAACATACAATGGTGGAGCAGATATAGGATAGCCACTACAGACATTCCTGTTCAAAATGTGGGAAATGGGAGGCTAAAGTTGATCACTGGTCCATAGAATTTCTAAAGTCCATACTGAATAATGCTGCAAGTTTGAATTGTCTTAAGGCTTTGGAATAATTCTCCATGGCTTTGAGCTCCACCTTTTGGGCTCTTTTGAGTGAAGTTTCTTTCTCAGAAAATGTAGCACATGTTCACAACCGAGCGGTTCTCTCAGCCTAATTCCAAGTTTCCCATATTGGAATCTGTCCTCTAACCCCATTACAATTGTCAGAATCTCATTCCTTCCCAATTAATGACCTAACTTTAATAAAAGAGACCCCACAAGTTTAGGAATTCAATTGGCTTGTTTTGGTTTTCAGAAGTCTTGGCCCTGTAGCTACAGAAATAAGACTTTCTTCAGCAAAGTCATAGAGGCTTTCACATCCCTTACTTAAGGCCTTGAACTAGGAATTTAAAGGCCCGAGTGCATAATTTTCTTTCTCAAACCCTCCAGCACAGTTGGAGCAAGCAATCACAGAGAAGCAAGCAACTAACCATCTGCCCTATTCTGTTTATGTTCACTAAAATATTCTATGGGAGTGAATACATAATCACACAGAGCCTTGCCTTTCGACACTTGATTACAAGCATCTTAGCATGATAATTTGAGTAACTGTTTTCCTATGCATGTCATAGAATATCATGCCTCCTTTACCATTGGAAGCAGAGTCCTTAATGCTTTTATATCTAATCAGATCAGAGATCTCATTCCATAAATCTTAGAACAAATTCATAGAACTTATCCTTAAGAGTCTGATCCTCTGGAACCACTCTCAATGTATGTGTCTGTCAAGGTTCAGTCAGAACAGTGGAACCAGCAGTAGGTAACAGAGGAGCCTCCTTGGACCACTAACATTCCCCAACAACAAGCTTCAAAGTCTGTACATCATCTTTTCCAAATCAAATCATCTGTAAGAGGACCTCTGTGTCCTTTTGTTAAGGTCACAAAATTCTGACTCTCTCTTCTCTCATGGTCAGTCAATTAATGTCATTTATGATGGTAAATAGCAATAAATGATCCCTTGATCAAAGATACTGAGATCCATCTGACAGAGTTGCAGAACTCTGAAGCCTAGGGAGAAGGAGACTGAGTGATTTCCTTCCTTGCTTAATCTTGCTACCAAGATTTCTAGTTTTCTTATACCCTGTATACATAGGTCCAACCTCTTCAGATTCCTGGATATTAATAACAAGGCATAGTGCAGTCATGCTGTATTGAGAATTTTTCTTTTTTGCACAAAGTGTTTATTTTATTTAAATTTGTGTAAACTAAGAGCTTCTCAAAGGTCTCTAAAGATTAAAGATCTGTTCCAATATGATCATCTTTTTCTCCTTATGTAGAGAAGTGGCTGGAGCCTTTACCAAACTGAACAATGGACTTCATTACATTTAATGCAGCAGGAAGAGAGGAAAACATTTGTCCTTCCATGGTCTTAATATTATCAAAACTTCCCCTAGTCAGTATTTATATGATAGCTTTTTTTGTTGTTGTTAGTGTTCTAGAAACAGGTTTTAGAATCACAATCCATATCACTTATTATTCTGGATATTTATTCTTCAGTTTAGTTATTATTAATAAATTCTGTCAATTTCATAAAACTTTGAGTAAAAGTCTACATCAGATAATGGTATACAGAGAAATATGTATCTGCCCAAACGCTAGAGCCCAGAATAAGTAAAACCAAATATGGAGACCTACTTCAATCGGGTGTCCAGAAAAACCTACAAGATCCATGGAGGGTCCTTCACTTAAGAAAAATTTTTTTTGACAATAGAATATATAATTTGATAATCCACATATATACATATATGTAATAAATATGTGGACATATACGTGTAAATGTGCACATGTATGTGTCTCTGTGCACACATATATTTCCTTGGGAGAGTCAGTTCATACTTTTATCACACTCTCAAAAGCATCCATGAGCCCCAAAATTATTAAAAACCACTGATTTAGAGAATTCTGTCTGGGTTGAGCTTATGTTACAACTACAAATAGGCAGTGTAAATTTCTGGATACTAATTAGATGACATGAAGACTGAATTATAAATGAGTGGTGGCAACAAATTAGAATATTGCAAATTAGAATATTACAGGGAGTTTGAAATTGTAGAACACAGGCAATAAATAACGTGAAGGAGAGACAAGACCCACAAACATTTGGTCTGATGCACAATCCTCTGGGGTCAAGCTAGGGTCTTCCAACTTATATTTGAACTGATTTCTGTCTTTCACCTTAAAATACGAATATAATCTTAAATTTAGAGAAAAAGAAAAATGTTACATTAGGTTGGAGGGGAATTATTGGTTTGTAAACATGTTTTCAAAACTACTAAATAAAATGGAAAAGCGCAGCACAGAAATCTTACAGAAGAGATAGACATTATCTGCCTAGTAATTTTTATGTCATCATGAGTAAAAGAAATTTAAACAGATGATAGATTGGAGCTCCAATTTAGCCTTTAGTTATAGTTATGGGCAAAATTCACTCTCAAGCAGCAAAGGCATAGATGCAGGCCACTGAGCTGCATGATTAGATCTTGATATATAAGACAATAGGTTGCCTTTTGAAGCTGACTCTGAAAACGTCAAGCAAATATTGTACATTGATATTTTGTTTTCTTTTAATTTCTACGAGAGACAGTAAACCAATATGTTCAGTTATAAGAGGTTTTCTGTCTTTGTATTACTTACATATTTCCATCCCCAAATTCAAATCATTCATGTTTTCTTTGACTAATGGAATTTTTTCTCCCTATTCTCTTCAGTTTTGAATTTATTGTCAGAGAACTTGAATTTTATGCATCAGTTAGTTTACATAGAAACATCAGTTTCTGTGTAAACATCAGTTTCTGTGTTTACTAGAAACATGAGTTAGTTTACATACTAGTTTAAGACTACTAAAAACATAGTTTGAACTTTTATTTTTATTGTATTTCTTTTCAAAGACATACATCCATAGATATGTATGTTCTTGTTTATCATTGAAGTATAATTAGCATGCAAGAAAATTTTAAAATTTTGATTGTATGTTTAACAAGCTTTGTCAAATCAAGATATAGGACATTTCCATCATCTCAGAAATTTATGCTTTTCCCTTTTCTATCTAATCTCCCAAAACCACCCCAAAGCAATCACCATTCAGACTTTTAGCACCTTAGCTTCGTTTGCTGGTTTTAGAAATTCATGTTAATGCAATTATACATCAGGTGCTCTGTTTCTGGATTCTTATACTTAACACAATGTTTTTCAGATTTATCCAATTGTTGCATGAATCAGTACTTCATTCATTTTTATATCCTAGGAGTATTCCATTATATGAGTATACTCCAAATGTTTTATCCATTCTTTTGTTGATGGATATTTGGGTTGTTTTCAGATCTTTTAAATCAATTTTACCAAGGTAAAGTTTACATAAATTAAAATGAGCAGATTTTAAGACTACAATTTGATGAGTTTTGACAAATTTATACACTTGTGGAACCACAATCTCAAGATAGAAATTACTTCTATAATCATTGAAAGGTCCTCCTGATCTTTTGCTTTCAATGCCCTGGCCTCTGGGTAACTGTTGATCTGATTTTTATCACTACAGCTTTGATTTTTCAGTTCTGGAACTACATATAAATTGTGTTGTAAATTTTTTTCATCTGGCTTCTTTCACTCAGCAATGTTATGTTATTTTTAAAAATTCATCCATGATATATTTTTTTGAATTTTCTGTGGTGTTTCACAAAGCAGTAGTTTATATCATTTATTACTGAGTACTATCACAATGTAAGAATATGCCAAAACTTTCATATTTATTCTCTTGTCAATGGACTTTTGTGTTGTTTCCAGTTTTTAGCTATTATGAATAAAAATGCTATGAATATTAGTTTACAAATCTTTTATTAGTATATACATTATGTACTCTTCGGTATATATCCATGAATTGCTATCTCTGGTACACGGAATGAATATATGTTTAATTGTATAAGGTTTTCTAAAGTAGTTGTAACATTTTACACTCTCATCTAAAATATATAAGAATTATAGTTGCTCCATATCCTTGTCGCCACTAGGCATAGTCAATCCTTTTTATTTCAGCCATTTTATTGGGTATGAAGTGCTATCATACTGTGGTTTTTATTTGTATTTCCTTGATAACTAATGACAATTAGTGAACACATAAAGTGCCAGGCATTCTTCTAAGCAATTTGCTTATATTTTATACTCAAAATAATTCTAGAAAGTAGGTATTGAAAGGACTGATAATCAGAGAGAGCTACTTTGTTTTTTTTTAATTTTCATAAGATTGTGTATTAGCTGCAACTCTTCCCACAGTTTCTTTCACAAACTTTGGGCATTTTTCAAGGCAAAGTGCCATATTTATTACAGTATTTATGTGTTTCTTAATCATTTAATGTGTATAAAATTGTACTACTGTTTTATTAGAGTCCCATGTTGTTGTTGTTTTTAACGTGTCACTGACAGTTTTTGAATATTGTGCCTGCAGCCCTGTTGACCCATAATCCCTGTGGATTTTATTATGTCATTTTGCATAATACAATGATTTATAGGAACACATATGTCTCATTATAGCAGAACTATCTTTTTTTCCTTGCTGCATTTAAAATCTTTTCCTTTTTTTTTTTTTCCAGAAATTTTATTGTGATACCCTAAGTATGGTTTTTATCATGTTTTTCCTCTTTGGTGTTCCTAGTTCTTATAGAATATATAGGTTAATGTCTTTTATTGGTATTACAAATTCTTACCCAAAAACCTTCAAATATTTCTTCTGCCCCATTATCTATCTCCTCTCCTTTTAGTGTTTTATTTATACTTTATGTTGTACTTTTCCACCATAGCCTGTGTATTTCTTAACTTTTTTTTTCTGTAATTCTCTTTTCCTGCTCTGTGTTTTAGTTGGTATATTTGTTTGTGAACTCTCTGCTTGTTCACTAATTCTCTCTTTAGCTATGTCTCTTTTACTGTTAAACTATAAACTGTTTTCTTAACTTTACTATTTTCTTAATTCTAGAATTTTTCTATGTAGTCAGTCCTATGGCTACCCTCCCAAATGCAAACGTGGTCATATTCATCCCAAAGTATGCACACTCCTGTCTTAGTGTATGTTGAATGTTAATGCAGAGAAATTTTATACTAGTCATAGTCCTTTTCTCTAAAATATATGAGTTGATCTTTTGGCCTAGTAACCAAAAATTATTTTTTTGTTTAAAAAATCTAAATATTTCTCTAACATTTGACTTGGTGTTCGACACTCTTGGTTAACTTTCTCCGTCACAAAAAGTGCCCTTTCAACATCAGATTCTAGTCTATTATTAGAGGAATTTATTGAATTGTATTACTAAACATTTGTTCTCCCCATTTGTTTTAATATTTTTCTTTGGAAACTCCAAGTATACATACAGTAGCTATCCTTTCCCTATTCAGTGATCAATTTCTTACTAGTAATTTTTAATGTTTATTTTTGTTTCAGTTTGCTCACTATTTTATTTCTGTCCTTTATGTTCTCTACTTAACTACTAACCAGGTCTGTCATCTCCCGTGTGACTTAAAATTTTGACCTTGTTTCTGTAAATGTTTTATGTTTCTAAGAAACTGAGTTTTGCCTGTTTCTTAACAGTTAACTTAGTCCTAGAATCTGCTTCCAAGTTTAATTTTTCTATACCAGCTTTTTGCATAAGGGGAGAAGGCAAGGAAGATACCCCCAGGGAACTTTGTGGGGGCAGTTATTCTCTTTAAGTGCTGTGCCAATTGGTAGGTAACCTGCTTCTGACTTTTATGAACTCAGTCATGTTCTGGGGAGCTTCCTGTGTTCTCTAGTTCCTTCCCTGGCTGTTATCTCCAAAGTTCCTACCCCTCCTTATAAGCTATGTTCCTCTGTTTTATTTTTTTATTTTTTTTGCGGTACGCGGGCCTCTCACTGTTGTGACCTCTCTCATTGCGGAGCACAGGCTCCAGACGCGCAGGCTCAGCGGTCATGGCTCACGGGCCTAGCTGCTCCGCGGCATGTGGGATCTTCCTGGAACGGGGCACGAACCCGTGTCCCCTGCATCGGCAGGCGGACTATCAACAACTGCGCCACCAGGGAAGCCCTATTCCTCTGTTTTAGAAGATGTTTATTCCTCATACCTTATGAGGTCTGCCAACTTTGTGTCACTGGGTTATTTCTACACTTTCTCTCTATCCCTTCACATATGCTCACATCCTGTGCAAATGCAACATGAGGTGAAAGCTCACTTTTGCTTCTGATTTTGGGTATCTGCCATTCAATGCCTTTCTCTCTTTCCCCATTCTACTGTCACTCCCATTGCTGCTTCCTGATGTTCCAAAGTTCTCTGTTGTTTCTGTTAGCATTTAGAATTTGAGGATTTCCTCTTAGCGTGTTCTAGTTTCAAGTGTGAGTGTTTTCATTCTTTCTTTGGCTTTTCTCCCCTGAGAAAGTGTTTTTTGTTTGTGTGTGCTTGTGTGTTTGTTGTTAAGTGTGTTGTCCTATACACTAAGAAAGAACATCAATATTTTGAATGGGAGATTTCAAAACAAAACTGCTACTTTGTTCATATCAGGGACAATTTTTTAAACTTTGCCTATATTTACGTCAAGAATTTGTGGGGGAAATTTGGGGAGAATGATAAGAATCATCTGAAAGTTTTAGTTAGGTTGTACTCTATAAGGATACTTTTTCACCACATCTACTGGGTCCTCTCCCTGGGGTAACATGTCTGCCCTCATGTTTGGTGACCCCTTTTTTCATCTGCAGGAGTTTTTATTGCTTTCATAGTTCTCCCAAGTGGAAATTTATTTATCTGGTTTCAAGTGACTTGGATCAGTAGTTACAAAGGTGCTTCTTTCTCAAGCTTTTTTCTCCATTCTGCAACATCTTCAGTCCAGAGTTCTGGTTTATACAACTAGGTCTCAGAAGATTAAGAAGCAGATATCCTACTTTATTTCTTCCTTCCTGACTACTATACAGTCTATAATGAGAAACCTAGGGATGATTCACATCTCACCTGCAACAGGCCTGTTCTGAAACTTACATTTACTTCAAGATTTTGTTATTTGGATACCTAAGAGATGTGCCAAATTCTCTTAGAAAATTCTATACACTCCATTGGAATTGTAAATATATTTATATATCCAGTTCTGATATTTTCTACTAGTTGGTTTCAAAATATTCTCTATTTGGCAGTTATTCATTTATTAACTCTCTGTTTCTCACTTTCTCTCTAATGGACTTCAGTGAGTAACATGATTATCTAGATATTTTTCACTTTGAATTCATTTAATCTTTACTAAGTGAATATACATTATTTATGGACTATAAAATTATTACAAAAAGATTCTTGTTATATTTTCAGAATCATCATGATTTTTGAATGATTGTGTTAACTTAAATAAGCATGACAGTTAAAATGTTGAACTACTTAATACAAAACAAAAGAAAATATGTGAAAGAGTGCTTTATTCTATATATATTTTACTTATTAGTACAGTTCTTGGAAGCTTAATAAATTTACTTACTATCTGATAATGGGTTTCATTTTCCATTTTTTTGAAAATAAAAGACTGAAAGGACTAGGATAGCAGGACAAAAAAGAAAGAAAGAAAAGCCACAAAAGGCAGATGCAATAGACAATAGAGAAACTGCAGTGAGAAATTCTGTCAGAAGTTTATCACAACATCCATCATGTTTTTTCTGTCTGAGCCAGTCATGTAGACTTTTTAATATTTCTTTGAATGTGTCATATGTTCTTGTCAGAGGGTCTTTGTCCACATTGTTTTCTCTGCCTAAAACATTTTCACTATTCTGTTGATCTTATCCTTCAAACCTCAACTCAATATCACATCCTTAAGGAAACATCTCCTAGAGGTTCTCCTGTTTTATGTGCTCATCTTTTTTTACACCATCATTTCATGGCAATATTGTAAGATGGGGTTCACCTCAGGGGGATATTCCACTTTGGATTTTTCCTCTTTGCAGAAAATAGAGCTTTGGAAATGAGAAAAAGAAATGATGAGTTCTTCTGTTCCTCACCAGTCTTAGGTGAATTCTAAGAGATGAGAAGCAAAATTTTATAGCTAAGAGAGAACTATTTCTCTGGTAGGTAACATGCTTGATATCTGGAGCAGAACCAGGCATTTGAAAATTTTCAAGCATGCTCAAGTTGCTTTTCATAGCGACTAATTCAGTAATCATTAGACTGTTTTGAATTCTATCCTTAGAATTAATAATTAGTGAGCATATGTGCCTTGATTATGACTACTAAGTAATGAAAACTCATTTTCAGAGGAATTATTTATAATAGAATGTGCCTTGCCTTTAAATTCAGAAGATATGGTTGGATCTAGACTTTACTATTTACTAGTTAAGTAGCCTTAAGAAAATCACTTAACCACTGAAGCCTGCAGTTCATCATCTATAACTAAGACTGTAAATGCTTATGTACTAACTGGGCCATTCATATGATAAAAAGTAGACTATAAACATTGTAAACTACAAGCTCTAAAGTTATATTAGAAATATAAAGCAGTAAAAAAGTTTAGTTTATGCTTGAGCTAAGTACTCCATTAGCTTAATAATAGAAATGGCCACAAATTAGCAACTATTTCTTTCTTTCTACATTAACTAGTTATGTATGTGTATATATATATATATATATATGTATATATACTCTTTATGTAAGGATTTTTAAAAATATAGGCTTCTCAGATGTTAAGTATGTAATAAACATCCCTCTAATATTTTTTCTGCTTTCATCATTTCACATTCTGAGCATTTATAACCTGGTATCAAATTATTAAAAACATAAAGGTCATAAAACCAAATTCATTATCCAAGAGTTTGTGACGTCTAACTTTCTTTCTCTCTTTCCCTTTCTTTCTTTTTCTTGTTTCTTGCTTGCTTGCTTGCTTTCTTCCTTTCTTACCCTTTCTGTCTTACTTTCTATACTCTATTCAATGGTCATTGGTATGAAATATTACACATTTTTCAGTAGAGGAAGGGAGTGAACTTGTTACCAAGTCCAAGCTCATACTGCTTGCCACACGGCTGGCCAATAAGTGGAGGGATGGGTTGTTGGGGCAAGAAATGACTTTATTCTGAAAGCTGGCTGATGAAGAAGATAGTGGACAAGTGTCCCAAAGAACCATCTTGCCTGAGTTTGGATGCTAGTTTCTTTTATAGAACAAAGGCGGGGAGGTGAGTAAAAAAAAGGTGATAAGTTGTTGCAGATATTTCCTGGTTCCCACCAGACTCTAGAGGGGATGTGTTAATTTCTTCTTTCCTGCAGCTATTCACAGGTAAGCCTGGTCAAGATGTTTCCTGTGAGCTAAACAAAGGTATTTTAGTTTAACCTCATTGTATAGGAGGCAGGGTTCCCAGGGATAGGCCATTATGTATACTTTAAACTATAGGCAACATCTCTTTAGTAATTAACTTGTAGCAAAAACAATAGAAAGTTAAAGAAACAGACCCATATAGAGTCAGAGTCATCCTTCCCTATTGCAAACCTTATTTTACTTTTAAGAACTGGTGTATATTGATAGTTCTGTACATAGGAATATGACTAAAGTATAAAATACTTAAAAATATGAAAAAGGGAAAATAGGTCAATTCTATCATTTGTCTCATAGCAGCAGCCTTTGTGAGTCATTATTGACTATTTATAAATTTATTTTTTATTAATTCTATACGTTTCTTTGTCTATAATATAAATACAGGGATTAAAATTAATAGTATAGGATAATGTATGCAATAAAGATTAGATAATTTTTTCTCTATTCTATAACTCATTTCTGGTCTTCAAATATATTCCTTCTTAGATCATCCTAGTAATAAGTATTTATTTAATAGGGAAACATAGCAAAAAATTGATTTATCTTTTAGCTATATAATTCAAATGTACTGAAGTTTTCAAAATGGTTATTAACATCAAATGTCCAATTAACAGTGATAGAATTACAACACATATTGGAAAATTTGGGAAAAAAGCAAATAAATTATTACTTCAAACTAATTTGTCACACATTTTGAAAAACAAATTTCAGATCTGAATGATTAGGTTATTAAGATTGTGAGTTGGCGTTTCTATTACCAGATCCAATTTTTGTTACACAAATCAGGCACAACCTCAACTGTGATTGTTTGCTTCAGGAAATTGTATCTGAGCTGTGATTTATGCAACACTATAGTAGAAAAGCACTGGACTTGAAATCAGAAGACCTATGGTCTAGTCCAAGTTTAGGCATTTTTTAGCTTAGCTGACTTGAACACATTAATTGCCTTTCTAAATCTAAGCTATTTTAAATACAAAATACAAAAAAATTAAAACTAAATTACAGATATTTCTAAAAATTAAATTATGTAGATATGTAAAAAGAATTTTAAGTATAAAGCAATGCAAGATTGCTTTCTTTCACCCAGTTGTCCTTTTCTTCGCTTATGTTACCATTCTAGCTAGCAATGCCTTCTCCATTCTCTTTAAGTGTAAAATGTAAACACTATCTGTGTTTCTGACTTAAAGAACTATGTCTCCCCCTGTGTATTCCTTTAGTCTGCATTTAGTCATGAAGTCCCACTTCCCCAACTTTATTTGAAGCACTATGGGACCTGATACGTGTACTCTACCATTATTTCCTTCTCATAATATCAAACTGTAAGGGTCATGAGGGGAGGAGGCATACCCATTTTGATCACCATTGTTCGTACTTAGCCCAGTGGCTGGTAGATTCTTTAAAATGTTTTTTGATTGTATAATGAATATTCAGAACACAATTTAATTGATTGAAATAGAGAGTGTGATATTGTAGAGGGGGAAAAAACCTCTCTCAAGGGTAAGAGTATTGAGGTTCTATTCCTGAATAGCTTTGTTTCTATCTATATAACCTTGGATATGTCACTTAAACTCTGGCTGTCTGCTCCTCATCTGTAATACAAAGGGATTAATCCACAAATTCTAAAATTATGAATATGTACTTTTTTTAGAAATGTTTACATCCTTTAGAAATGACAGTAAATGATTCAGACAAATGCCTTTAAAATTTTCTTCTTTTCTCCCAGGCTCCCATAGATATAATTCTTCTCTTTTTTTTGGTAAAAACTAACAATTTTTAAGGCTTCTTTAGTAGCTTTCCAGAAGCCCAACATTGTTTCCCTAGAGTGCTGAGTTTTCATCTGTTATTTGTCTAAAACTGCAGTTTTCCTGACTTCAAGCTCTCACTCCCATACAGCTTTCTCTCCTGTCCTCATTGCATGATAACCTAAGTCATTAACTGCAATGCAGTTTAACCTAAGTCCATTTTATTTTAGAGATGATATGTGCCAGTATATGTTCATGAGGGTTGTGCTTTTTGAGACATTGGATGGGAAGAAGCAGTCATGGCTCTCAGGATACCTGTGAACTCTATATATTGCCCATTGGTGAAGGTATGGCCTCCCTAATAATGAGTTTCATATTCCCTTAAGTGAACGAAATAAGCTTGTATATTCTCCCCAACCTCCACCCTCTGCTGGGCTGGACACTTGAATTACTAAAGACCTAATGCCAGTAATTACTGACTTTCCTCAAATCTGGTTGGACTCTATCATGCTTGGGCAGGATTACCAGCAACTTTACATCTGTTACGGAACTAAGGCCAGGAGAAGTCCCATCAATCCTATCCTGTTTCTCTAACTCTTCTTCAATGTTTCTGAACCCTTAATTATGGAAAGTAAAGAGTTGGCATGTGGTCGTCTCACATTAACCCCAAGTGTTACCAGGCGAAAGAATGCAGTCCATGTGGCATATTTGAGACACAGTGCTATAGACAGTGTGTGAGCAAAAAGGCAGTTTCTGAGCCTGGTCTTTCACTTGAATAATCCTCACATTCTTTTCCAAGATTAGTTATGATGATTCCCCCAAATAATTTATTTCCTGTTAGCTTTCTTTCTCCATGTGGCTCAATTAGAGATTGAGATAGAATTTTGGTTCGTAACTATCCTTATTTACCTTTAAGTGGACACAAAGTGCTTATACCTTTTGAGTTTTTGTTTCACTTTGTTTTTTTTGTTTTTTTTTTTTTTGCGGTACGCGGGCCTCTCACTGTTGTGGCCTCTCCCATTGCGGAGCACAGGCTCCGGACGCGCAGGCTCAGCAGTCATGGCTCACGGTCCTAGCCGCTCCGCGGCATGTGGGATCTTCCCGGACTGGGGCACGAACCTGTGTCCCCTGCATCAGCAGGCGGACTCTCAACCACTGCGCCACCAGGGAAGCCCTTTCACTTTGTTTTTAAATAAGTTTTATAATCAAGATATGTCAGAATGCAGAGAGAGTAAATCCCAAGATATAAAATTTCTCTTCAGGTGTTAAAAGAAAATAAGTTTCAAACGTCAAATATAATTTTTTCCTAAGCTTATGGTCTATTCCTTTCTGCATCATACCTTATGCACGAAGAATCTTTAGTCTCTCAAATTACTCTTAGGGATTTTAGTTTTAATTTCTAATTTCTAGCTAAGAACACAGACTGTAAATGAATACATAATATATAATGATGACAAATGTTAAATACTAGCCTCCCCAAAATACCACTGGAATAATTTGTTAATAAGACAAAGGTGAGTCCATTACTTTCTGTGATAAGAGTGAGCACTACCTAGATAGAGTCTTAGCATCTCCAAGGGAAGACACAGAGTTGTGAAATTTATGAACTTTTTGATAGTATAGTTTGATTAGGATTGGGTAAAGATTATGATATGATAGTTTAGGCCTCATGGATACAGCAAAGTGAGGGTTTTGAGGCCTCATGGATACAACAAAGTGAGGGTTTTGAGGAAGGGGATTGAAAGAGTTTAGAAGATCATATGGTAGTTCTAATTATTCCACTTCTGGATATTTATCCAAAGAAAACAAAAGAACTAATTTGAAAAGACATATGCACCCCTATTTCATTGCACTATTATTTATAATAGCCAAGATGTGGAGGCAACCTAAGTGTCCATTGATAGGTGAATGGATAAAGAAAATGTGGTATTATGCTAAGTGAAATAAGTCAGATAGAGAAAGACAAATACCATATGATTTCACTCATATGTGGAATCTAAAAATCAAAACAACTGAACAACAACAAAAAACAAAATCAGACTCATAGATACAGAAGACAAATTGGTGGTTGCCAGAGAAGAGGTCAGTTGGGTGGTGGGCAAAATGGGTGAAGGGAATCAAGAGGTACAAAGTTCCAGTTATAAAATAAATAAGGCATGGGGAAGTAATGTACAACATATGAGATACAGTCAGTTATACTCTATTACTTTTGTATGGTGACAGATGGTAACTAGACTTAGTGTGGTGATTAATTTGTAATATATATAAATGTCAAATCACTATGTTATACACCTGAAACTAATATAATATTGTATGTCAATTATACTTCAATAAAAAAAACAAAAGTCTGGGAAAGAAACAGTCATTTGAGATTATTGATTAAAATGCTCAGTAATCTGATGTTCAATGAAATAGATCTCTCAGGAACTGTTCCTGAAATGAATAATAAAATTATTTGTAACTTTTTTCTTCCTGGGCAAGAGTTTCCTGGAAAACACAACCAAAAAAAGCTCAAAAGCCGTAACTGCTTTATGACCACTTGGTTGTGCTGATGAAGACGGTGAAAAACTAGAAGTCATTTTAATATAGATGGTAAGCTCTGTGCATGTACTGGTAAATGGTTTCAATTCTCATACATCTTAAAAGTGAAAGAGGGAAATGTAAATAAATTATAGAGAAGTATTTTCTTGAAGTTAATGTGACTGTTCCGTGTGTGTGTGTGTGTGTGTGTGTGTGTGTGTGTATTGATATGCTGGATGCCTATTGATGTTTATAGCAGAGGAAAGTATTTGTGAGGTCATCTGATATCTATTTGGGGTTGATAAGCACTTGAAAGCAGGAACAGTATTTTATTCATATTCCATATTTTGTCTCTGCACTGTAGGGACCAATTATCTTTTTCTGCAAGACATACACATGTGAATTATAGTAAAATAAACCAATAAATATCAAAACATAAAATAACACTATGAGAAAATATACAACACTACACAAGGAAGTATGCTTTGTCAGTATTTCCGACTGTACAGAATATGGGTTCTTGGCTCAAGTAGAGATGACTGAGTTTAAGCAATTAGGACAGGTATCATGGTACAGATGGTGTCTGTTCTGGGACATGAAAGACCCATAGACTTTTAATAATTAAAATCACCAAACGATGTCATATTATACAAGAGATGAACAAGGGTGCTAAGGTGGTACCTGGCACATAGTAGGTACTCAATGATTTGAGTTAAATTACAAGTGAGTTATGTGATGGTAAGTAGACTCTTGGTCTTTAAATGCAAATTTCCTGTATGATAGTATTGGGAAATTCGATTGAAAAACTATTTGGGCAAGGTTATAAAAGACATTAAGTAAGATAATGAGTGTTGACATTTTTCTATAGGCAGTGGAGAACTGATGACTCTTGAACAGAGAAATCATTTGAGGGTGCTTTTGAAAGAATAAGCAAGCAGTGCTATGCTGGGACAATTCAAAGGAGAGAAACTGGTGGTGGAGAGTATAGTTAGAAAGAATGTCAATCTGAAATGGAACCAGAGAGTATAAAATGGAAAATGTCATGCATGTGCCCTAAGAAAACAAAACTTAAGGACTGAGAGACTGATTTCCTATAAATGCCTGATTTACAGATGACTGATAATATTGGAATTTTCTTAAATGATATGGAGTTGGTTAGGGGTTGCCTCATATCAACGTTGGGAAAGTTTGCTTATGATTTCCAGAGGCAACAAGATATGAGCCAGGTCTCGTTGGTCTTGAAAAATAAGCTGAATTGAGCTTTGTTTATATGTCTGGACTGGTTTTGTCTGCTCAGGGAATTTTCACATCTGGTCTCCATTTGTTTTTGATTTTAACAGATTCCAACTGCACTCTCCCTTCGTTATGTTCCCTAACCATATATAGAGCCTACCCTAAACCCTCAGCAGATTCACCTGTTTGTGTGTCTGGAATTGTAATGCCTCTGTATTCCAAATAAACTCATCTTTTTTGATAATTTTGAGCTTGCTTCATTTTACCTTAAAAATAACAGAAGGTTATTACAATATTCCACAAATGAGTACATGTTATCTTTGTCTTAAGAGAAATGACAATAAATGGGTATTTAATGAACATTTAAAATATGTGATTCATTATGTTGTATGTTTTCGGAAAATTGTGGTCATTTGACACACAGCACCCACCAGCTTATACTTGAATATGACAGAAGGGATATTACCTGGTAAGATTTTGACATCACTTTTAGGTTATTTACAGATAAGCTGAAATGCATATTAAAAACATGTAATTTTTCTGGAAATAAAATTACAAACCTAATTCTAATTTATTAGTTATATACCATTCTATTCTTATAACTGGACTTGGGCAAAGGGTGAACATCTTTGCCAGGTTAAAAGAGATTATAAAATGTTTAATTAAATCTAAGCATTGCATTTGATAATTTTGTGGCTAACTTAAGATGCAGTGGTTGTTGTTGGCATTAAAGTCCTAATTAAAGAGAGGAGTACAGCCTTTTATAACACATTAAATAAATTTTCTCTAGTGTGGTCCATATGGTATATGGCTTAGGTAGATATTTTCATAATAAAATCATGAGGGAGAAAAGCCTTTACACTTTTAACAACAGTAATTAAAACACAAAGATTTGTTAGCCAAAAAGCTATTGTAACCTAACCTATTTAGGTTAGGTTAAAGTTAAGTGGAAATAGGTTCTTTGAAGCAGTTTTACAAACATATTAGTAAGTTTGACTGGTACTATCATAAATGAAAACATAAAAATTATTGAATGTATCATTTATAATGAATTCTCTGAAATAGGGAGAAGATAACACATACAAATTATGTTTTAAAACATACAAGGTGGGAAAAATGATCAGTAATTTGAGTTATCTTTAAAAAATCTATCAGATTCTACTTGGAATTTTAGTTATTATCCATGCACATGTCAACTACTTGAAAATAGAGATTTTTGTCTTATTTACTTTTTATATTCCCAATAGTATTTTCTATATTTTAACTTATTAATTACTTAATTATTATTGATAAATTTATATGGGGTATGGAGATTGTTTTGATCAAAGCTATAGTAACTAAATAAAATGTATTTATATTTTGTAGTAAAATTCATTAAAAATTATCTTAGATCTTGCGTTTTAGGCCCTGTATAAGAAATCCTTCCCACTCCATAAATCATCTTAGCTTTATCTTCCAGGCTTTATAATTTTGCTTGTCATATCTGGCATTTAATCCACCTGGGGCTTATTTTTATTTATGATGTGAGTTAATGATAATAGCATCATATTTTTTTTCTTAAAGTGAGTTAAATTCCCCCAATAATTTATTGAACATTCTATTATTTTCACATTTATTTGTGATGATACCTCTACATAAATCATACTTATTTCTGGATTCTATTTGGTCTGTTTGCCTATATCAGTTCCTTATTGTCTTAATTGCAGTGGCTTCAGCTGGCTTAATAGCTGTTAGGGTGCATTTTCCTTGACTTCTCTTATGTGTGTTCTTTTCAATTGCTTTTGCTCACTGTGGGCATTTATTTTCTCATGTAAATTTTAGGACCCCTTTATGAAATTGCATATTTTGTTCATATTTCTTTACATTTATAAATTAAATTTACTTATTTAAATATATACTTAAATTATTTTGGAGAGAATGGCATCTTTACAGTATTGATATTTTTCATCACTATGAAAATGGTATATGTCTGCATTTATATAGGTATTTTTTTCTGTTCTTTAATTGAATTTTAAAAATATGTATAAAGGTGTTATGTATTTTTTGTTAGGTGAATTGATTGATTAATTAATTTATTTATGCCACTGTGTTATAATTGTTTTTTATACTGAAAAATTTATAAACTCTTCTTGGATCCAACAATCTTTCCTCTTTCTATTAATAGTTATAGCAGTTTGTTTCCATTTGTATCATAGAATTTAAACATTTTGAGACCTTATCCATGTATAGCTTTAAGCCATATAATATTTTCATAAATAGCACAGTAGTCCCCAACTTCTCATTGGTATGGGTCACCCATAAAGTTTCTTAAGAGCAAAACTTCAGTACTTAGCCTGTTGCTATTTTTTTCTATAAAAATATTGCACTTTTCCTCTGTTTTGTTATATTCATTAGTTTATTTTCAACATTTTACATATAAGTGATAACATACAGTATTTGTTTCTGTCTGCCTTATTTCACTAAGCATAAGATTCTCTAGGTCCATCCTCATTGCTGCAAAGGACAATATTTCATTCATTTTTATGGCTGAGTAATATTCCATTGCATATATATACCACACCTTCTTTATCCATTCTTCTGTTGATGGATTCCTTATGCTTCCCGTACCTGGATATCTGTTTCCTTCTTCAGGTTTGGGATGGAAGACATTGCATTTTTGTTCAGAGTAGAAATTCTTGTTATAGTGAAAGATGCAGAATTTGGCAAATGCTACTAGCTTCCATATCTTATCATTGAAAGTGCAAATATACAATATCATAGCAAGATATCAGAGAATTTTCCTCTTCCCATTGTGTAGCATCCTTCCCTTTGGGGAATTACTGTCTTACCTGTATGTCATCCTGGTAAGGCACTTCCAGGTTTTACGGGAACAGTGATCAAGATCAGGCCAATTATGATTTCTCTTTCTTAACAGTGTTTGTCAAAGAATTATGCATGTAATCTAAACAGTGCCAGTGAGATATACTCTCAAATATTAATTTTAAGAAACAAGGAAAGAGGGAAGAAAACCCCCTCTAAACCTGCTAAACTATGAGATGTGATGTTGAGGACTCTGATGGTCATCTCACCTATTTGAATGCTGGAAGCCCATCTGTAGAGCTCACAAAAGGAGCCCTGCACAGTAGGAAGCAAAGCCAAGTCAATAGGAGAAGAGAGACCTGAATTCATTTTCCCCTTTCAAAGTCTCAATTTAGGCACTATATTTTCTTTTCTTAGAGCTAGTCTGAGATGTACTGGCATCATTTGCAGTCAAAAGTTTCCTAATACTTAATCTGATACTTGCAAGTAGGCTGTTACCTCTGACAAGCTCTAAAGTATGAAATTTTTGGAGTTGTCAGAAGGATGGGAATATGTTGGGTTAGTCAAAAAGTTCATTCAGATTTTTCCATAAGATGTTACGTTTATATAACATAATGAACAAACTTTTTGACCAACCCAATACATTCAGTAACAAGTGGGCATTTGGCAATCCTTATTTGGTAATTAAGCACCTGGTTAAATTATCTCTTTGTGTGTGTGTGTGTGTGTGTGTGTGTGTGTGTGTGTGTGTGTGTGTGTTGTGGAAAGACGTATATCATATGCCTACAGAGTTTGGATGTTTAGAGAACTAAGCAGAAAAATGTCAGACTGTAGAATTATGTTGACTCATTCTTGTGGCCTTTAATACTGTCTTGAAAGAAGCAGGGACAAAACTTTACTGAGAAGCACAGACCTTGGAGGGTCATTCAGACCATGTGAGAACTTTGGCTTTTGCTTTGAGTGAGATGGAGAGGCACTGAATGGTTTTGAAAAATAGAATGAGATGATCTGGATAATGATTCTAAGCCTCACTCTGGCTTTTGAGTAGAGAATAGACATAGAAATGCGAGGAAAGACCAGTTAAGAATCTATAATAATGACCCAGCTGAGAAATGGTGGTGGTTACTCACAGTGGATATAGTAAGAAATGGTCAGAGTTTCAGATAATATGTGTCAGTCTAGATATGCTAACTATGAAAGATGATTAGCCAGTGGGAAATCTCATACTGATCATCCAGAGAAACTGAGTGACAGATAACTCAACATACCTATAAACACTGACCCCTTCCAGCTCCCTAAAGACCCTTGCCTGACCTTTTCAGCTCACTCAGTGGGAACAGTGCCAGACTGAGGTATTTCAGAGCCTTTGCTCCCTAGACAGCAGAATACTTAAGCATATTTCTCTAGGTTCCACTCAACATGATTTTCTGTTGTCATTCCAGCCAGTAAAGGTACAAGTGTTCAGAGATGCTGTTCTATTAAGTCTATATATTATAATTGTAGACCAAAAGAGCTGACAGATATTTTTTGACTGTTTATAAATGTATCTACTTAAACCTAAAAAATGTTTGAAGTATATTGTCAAATTGTTATTCTACTACTTAAACAGAATTTAAATGTTTATAAGAACTGCATGTACTTTTCAGTCTATGAAAGAGATAATCTATTTAAAGAAAATTTGCTTTTAGCCACACAGCACTATATATTTCTCTCTCTTGAGAATTGCATCATCAAACTCATTCAGTGGGGCATCTGAGAAGAATAAGAATGCTATATGTTTCTAATGAATATAATAATATATAAATAAAATGTGTTGCTGTCTCATTAATGAACAATAAGAAAATTAAGAAGAGTTTACGCCACATCTTTATCCATTCATCTGTCGATGGACACTTAGGTTTCTTCCATGTCCTGGCTATTGTAAATAGAGTTGCAGTGAACATTGTGGTACATGACTCTTTTTGAATTATGGTTTTCTCAGGGTATATGCCCAGTAGTGGGATTGCTGGGTCATATGGTGGTACATATATACAATGGAATATTACTCAGCCATAAAAAGAAACGAAATTGAGTTATTTATAGTGAGGTGGATGGACCTAGAGTCTGTCATACAAAGTCAAGTAAGTCAGAAGGAGAAAAACAAATACCATATGCTAACACATATATATGGAATCTAAAAAAAAAAAAAAAATGGCTCTGAAGAACCTAGGGGCAGGACAGGAATAAAGATGCAGACGTAGAGAATGGACTTGAGGACACGGGGAGGGGGAAGGGTAAGCTGGGATGAAGTGAGAGAGTGGCATGGACTTATATATACTACCAAATGTAAAGTAGCTAGTGGGAAGCAGCTGCATAGTACAGGGAGATCAGCTCAGTGCTTTGTGACCATCTAGAGGGGTGGGATAGGGAGGGTGGGAGGGAGATGCAAGAGGAAGGATATATGTATATGTATAGCTGATTCACTTTGTGATACAGCAGAAGCTAACACACCATTGTAAAGCAATTATACTCCAATAAAGATGTTAAAAAAAGTGTTTACGCTATGCTTATTATAGCAAGCATTGTTAATTTGCACTAACATTTTGATTTTCACCTGTAATCTAGTGAGAAAGACATCTTAATGATGTAAAGCTAGATACAAAAAGGGAGTTAGACAGTATTGTATTTCTTTTATTTAAGAGTTATTGCTGGATTTATGTATTTTAATGAAGAAAATTATTAATTGATTAAAAGCCTATTGGCCAAATGTTTTCCTCTCTAACTAATCATTTGCATTTTCCTTGAGTAAGCACTTTTGAAAGCTAAGCTATTTTCTTCTGTATACTACTAATTTTTAGGAAGCAACCATATGTAAAACATGGCAAACATTAATTCCATCAAAACCTCACTGGGAGTTCTCAGAAATTGACAGGCTGATTCTCAAATTCATAAGAAAATATGAAGGACATAGAAAATCCAAAACATTTTAGAAAAAGGAGAGCAAAGTTAAAGGATTTAAGCTGCCTGATTTCAAGATTTACCATAAAGCTACAGTAATTAAGATAGTGTACTATTACTTAAGTATTATATGTATATATTGGTGCATAAAATAGAGAGTTCAGAAATACACCTGCACAGATATGGTCAATTCAGTTTTTATAAAAGAAATACGGTGGGAGA
The DNA here is from genome assembly GCF_951394435.1 of Stenella coeruleoalba. Lineage (NCBI taxonomy): Eukaryota > Metazoa > Chordata > Mammalia > Artiodactyla > Delphinidae > Stenella > Stenella coeruleoalba. Next base: position 80,565,500 of record NC_137151.1, on the reverse strand, counting down.
AATACTCAAAAAAAAGTGATGATGGGAAAGTTAAATATCCACATGGGAAAAAAATTTAACCTAAAAACTTAATTTACACATTTACAATACCTAATTCAGAGCTGATCATTGACCTAAATGTAAAAAGTAAAACTTTAAAGCTTCTAGTAGGTACAAAGAAAAAAATTTTGTGACCATAGGTTAGGCAAATACTTCTTAGACTGGACAAAAAAATCATGAATTATAAAATCCAAAAAAAATGATAAATGGGACTTCATCAAAGTTAAAATTATGATGCTCTTCAATAGTCATTGTAAGAAAATAAAAAGGCAAGCCATAGAATGGAAGGAAATATTTTCAAAACACATATCTGATAAAGGACTTGTACACACACACACACACACACACATATAAAATGAACACTTAGAACTCAATAATAAGAACATAATCTAATAAAAATGAGGAAAAGATTATGTTCTTGATTATTTTTTCCTTCTTATGCTTTTAAGAAATTAGTAAAGTTTGGATAGTTTTTGAAAACTCTTTTCCATTTCAAAACAGTTTTATTTTCTGACATATATCCTGTATTTCTCCTTAGAGAGCTCTTTATACCATTACTTAATCAGCTCAAAGTCCAGAATCTCATCATCTAATTCCATACATGGATAAAGCCCTTTAAGTTTGTTTTCTAAGTACAGCTCCTCAATTATAGTTCTGAATCTGTAGACCCTGGAAACCAAAAAGACATGTTGTCCACCCTCAAAATACCTAACATTAATGGTGAGACAGGTATAGGATAACTGCTATAGACATTCAGTTTAGAAAGGGGGGAAGTGAGACAAGTGGTCACTTGTTTATAAGAATTCTAAAATGTATGGAAATGTTAGGAGCTCCTTGATTATGCCTTAAGGCCTGGAAATAATTTTCCTTGGCACTCACAAAAAACTCATGTTTTCACCCTCTGAGTCATTTTACCTATTGCATGAAAGGTAGCACTTTTTTTTGTAGCTAAACAGATGTAGTAGCCTGCTTCCTGCAAGTAGAATCTGGAGGTCCAAAGGCCTCTTCTCTTTTGGTACATTCTTAATTTTAGCATCATGTGCTGTCTGGAGAGGCTGAAGATTTTTTAAACCGTCAAGTTTTGGCTCTTTTTTAAGTCTGTCTTTCAATTTATCTCTTTTTTCTTTCAGTTCACTATTAGCAACACGAAGAAGCTAGGCTGCACCTTCAAAACTTTTCTTATACATCTTTTTTCTTATGTATCTCTTTTCTTATACATCTCTTTAGGGAGATCACCCAGCTCATTAGGCATATGTTCTACTTTCTACACAATCCAGTTTAGTGTTGTTAATCTTTCTGCCACTAAGTAACAAGGATTCTCCTTATTCCATTTTTCAGAAAGATTTTCCTCTCTTTCTTGTAAGCCCTCACCCATAGCATAAAGTCCTAAATTCCACAGACAGAATGTTGAAGGCATTTTAAGTTTTCACTAACACTCTCCTTAAAGTCCACTGCTCAGTTTCAAAGTTGTTCCCACGTTTTAGGTTTTTGTAATGGCAGTCCTTACATTCAGGCACCAAAATCTGTGTTAGTAATCTATTTCTGCCTAATAAATTACTCCAAAACTTAGTGGTTGAAAACAGCAAACTTTTATTATTTCACGGTTTCTGTCAGTCAGGAAGTCAGGCACAGATTTGCTGCGTATTACTGCTCAATGACCTCTCAAGAGACTGCAATCAAAGTGTCAGCTAGGACTGCAGTTGACTCATATTTCAACTAGGGTAGGATTCACTTCCAAGCTTACTTTCACGATTATTGACAGGTCTCAGAAAGTCTGTTTGTAGGCATAGTGATGTGGCCTTTCCACAGGGCTGCCAGCTGGTTTCCCACTGAGTGGGCAGTCTAAGACAGAGCAAGAAAGACTGCAGCTCTTCATGTCCGCTATATCATATTCACTAGAAATGAGCAAGTAAGTCCAGGCCATATTCAAGGGTAGGGTATTACACAAGGACTTGAATACCCATAGGCAGGGGCAATGGAGGGATGAGGTAGGGAACATCTTCAAGGCTGCATGCTGCAATAGTTTTGTCTGTAATATTGAGTTAAATATTACCCCCAATTGCAAGGTTTTTACCAAAGATGTTATATACTTTATGTCTTAAAGAAAAAATTACAAATCTTGAATGAATGGACGATTTTCTCAATGTATCTTGTAAGTTATAATTTAGCAGACTCTAATTAGATGTTGGTGAAGTTATCTTTTCTAGGTAACTTTATTTTAGGTCTTGTTTTGTATATGTATGCACTGTGAAAAAAGATCACTACTTAAAACATTATGATTTTATTAAACATGTATTTTGTATTGATTTTCCAATGTAAGAATTTCAATAATACTTGGCTTGTGCTCTCATGCTGTCACATCTTTTCATGTTGTGTTCATGTTTATAAACTAAATTTTCTTGATGTATAAGAATTTATATTCCACTCCACCCCAGTTCTGAGAAAACATCCTGTATCAGCCAGGGTCCAGTAAAAAAAAAACAAAACACAGAGATTTAATACAGGCATCTGTTTTCATAGGTGGAGCCCAACAGAGGATAAAAGGATCCTAAGGGAACCCAGAGAATCAAAATTGCATAAAGGCCCCACCGTTATTTGAGCAGGGAAACCAAAGGGAAGAAGTTATATCACCTGAGTCTAGGAATCCTGACGCTGATGCTCACACCTGTGATGAAGGGCTGTGATTGATGGAGTATAGAGAGCAGAGGAGGGGTGGGTACAAATTGGTGCTTCTGAAGCTCTAACGCCTCAGTTCATGTTTCTGGGCTGTTATGCATACTCCAGAAGGAGTGACACATGACTGCTGGGTGTGTCAAAAAATGCTGGAATCTGGACTTAACCTTCCTAACCAGAGAGAGGTCAACCAGACCAATGAGCTGGAAGCTCTTCTCCTCATTCCAGCTTTCTAATCTTCCACCAGTGATTACTACTAGGAGAGAGTAACTCTCAGCTGGTAAAGGAATTAGCTAAATATAGTTTGCAGGTTTCCTACCCCAGCATCACTGAGCAGAGGATAGAAGGGTAGTCTTGACACCAAGAAACTAAAGGTCAGGAAGTGCTCCCTAACAGAAGGTGTAGTGCTTTGAGGTTAATAATGACCTGACCACAGATAAAGTTCTGTGAGCTCTTAAAATGTCATAATGTTTATTTTCAGATTGATATTAAGAGCCTTGGTTCATTTAAGTAGTGGTATAACAAAATTGTCTGCAATTGATCCAAAATCTCAGAAACAGAATGGAGAAAATACAAGAAATATTTAACGAGGATCTACAAGAACTAAAGAGCAAACAGCAGTGATGAACAGCACAATTACTGAAATTAAAATACTCTAGAAGGAATCAATAGCAGAATAACTGAGGCAGAAGAACAGATAAGTGAGCTGGAAGATAAAATGGTTACTACAAGGAACTATATGTCAATAAAATGGACAACCTGGAAGAAATGGACAAATTCTTAGAAAAGCACAACCTTCTGAGACTGAACCAGGAAGAAATAAAAAATATACACAGACCAATCAGAAGCACTGAAATTGAAACTGTGATTAAAAATCTTCCAACAAACAAAAGCCCAGGAACAGATGGCTTCACAGATGGCAAATTCCATCAAACATTTAGAGAAGAGCTAACACCTATCCTTCTCAAACTCTTCCCAAAAATTGCAGAGGGAGGAACACTCCCAAACTCATTCTACACGGCCACCATCACCCTGATACCAAAACCAGACAAAGATGTCACAAAGAGAGTAAACTACAGGCCAATATCACTGATGAACATAGATGCAAAAATCCTCAACAAAATACTAGCAAACAGAATCCAACAGCACATTAAAAGGATCATACATGATGATCAAGTGGGGTTTATCACAGAAAAGCAAGAAATCTTCAATAAATACAAATCAATCAATGTGATATACAATATCAACAAAATGAAGGATAAAAACCATATGATAATCTCAGTAGATGCAGAAAAAGCTTTTTACAAAATTCAACACCCATTTATGATAAAAACTCTCCAGAAAATAGGCATAGAGGGAACCTACCTCAACATAATAAAAAACATATATGACAAACCCACAGCCAAGATTATTCTCAATGGTGAAAAACTGAAACCATTTCCTCTCAGATCAGGACCAAGACAAGGTTGCCCACACTTACCATTATTATTCACATAGTTTTGGAAGTTTTAGCCACAGCAATCAGAGAAGAAAAAGAAATAAAAGGAATCCAAATTGGAAAAGAAGAAGTAAAACTGTCAATGTTTGCAGGTGACATGATACTATATGTAGAGAATCCTAAAGATGCTATTAGAAAATTACTAGAGCTAATCAATGAATTTGGTAAAGTAGCAGGATACAAAATTAATGCACAAAAATCTCTTGCATTACTATACACTAATGATGAAAAATCTGAAAGAGAAATTAAGGAAACACTCCCATTTACCACTGCAACAAAAGAATAAAATATCTAGGAATAACCCTACCTAAGGAGACAAAAGACCTGTATGCAGAAAACTATAAGACAGTGATGAAAGAAATTAAAGGTGATACAAACAGATGGAGAGATATACCATGTTCTTGGATTGGAAGAATCAACATTGTGAAAATGACTATACTACCCAAAGCAATCTACAGATTCAGTGCAATCCCTATCAAACTACCAATGACATTTTTCACAGAACTAGAACAAAAAATTTCACAATTTGTGTGGAAATACAAAAGACCTCGAATAGCCAAAGCAATCTTGAGAAAGATAAACGGAGCTGGAGGAATCAGGCTCCTGGACTTCAGACTATACTACAAAGCTACAGTAATCAAGACAGTATGGTACTGGCACAAAAACAGAAATATAGATCAATGGAACAGGATAGAAAGCCCAGAGATAAACCCATACACCTATGGTCACCTTATGTTTGATAAAGGAGGCAAGAGTATACAATGGAGGAAAAACTGCCTCTTCAATAAGTGGTGCTGGGAAAACTGGACAACTACATGTAAAAGAATGAAATTAGAACACTTCTGAACACCATACACAAAAATAAACTAAAAATGGATTAAAGACCTAAATGTAAGGGCAGAAACTATCAAAGTCTTAGAGGAAAACATAGGCAGAACACTCTATGACATAAATCACAGCAAGATCCTTTTTGACCCACCTCCTAGAGAAATGGAAATAAAAACAAAAGTAAACAAATGGGACCGAATGAAACTTAAAAGCTTTTGCATACCATAAACAAGATGAAAAGACAACCCTCAGAATGGGAGAAAATATTTTCAAAGGAAGCCACTGACAAAGGATTAATCTCCAAAATATACAAGCAGCTCATGCAGCTCAATATCAAAAGAACAAACAACTCAATCCAAAAATGGGCAGAAAACCTAAATAGACATTTCTCCAAAGAAGATATACAGATTGCCAACAAACACATGAAAGGATGCTCAACATCACTATTATTAGAGAAATGCAAATCAAAACTACAATGAAGTATCACCTCACACCTGTCAGAATGGCAATCATCAAAATATCTACAAACTATAAATGCTAGAAGGGGTGTGGAGAAAAGGGAAACCTCTTGCACTGTTGGTGGGAATGTAAATTGATACAGCCACTATGGAGAACATTATGGAGGTTCCTTAAAAAACTGAAAATAGAACTACCATATGACCCAGCAATCCCACTACTGGGCATATACCCTGAGAAAACCATAATTCAAAAAGAGTCATGTACCACAATGTTCATTGCAGCTCTGTTTACAATAGCCAGGACATGGCAGCCACCTAAGTTGAGAGATGAATGGATAAAGAAGATGTGGCACATATATACAATGGAATATTACTCAGCCATACAAAGAAACAAAATTGAGTTATTTGTAGTGAGTTGGATGGACCTTGAGTCTGTCATACAGAGTGAAGTAAGTCAGAAAGAGAAAGACAAATACTGTATGCTAACACATATGCTAACACATATATATGGAATCTAAAAAGAAAAAGTTCTAAAGGACCTAGGGGTAGGACAGGAATAAAGACACAGACATAGAAAATGGACTTGAGGACACGGGGAGGGAGAAGGGTAAGCTGGGATGAAGTGAGAGGGTAACATTGACATATATACACTACCAAATGTAAAACAGATAGCTAGTGGGAAGCAGCTGTATAGCACAGGGAGATCAGCTCGGTGCTTTGTGACCACCCAGAGGGGTGGGATAAGGAGGGTGGGAGGGAGATGCAAGGAGGAGGCATTATGGGGATATATGTATACATATAGCTGATTCAGTCTGTTATACAGCAGAAACTAACACAACGTTGTAAAGCAATTATACTCCAATAAAGATGTTAAAGGAAAAAAGAAAAAAAAATAAAAGAAAAGCCTTGGTCAACCTGGCAAGGGGCTCTCAGGAGTGTTGCCCATCAGATGATACCCAGTTGGTTCAAAAGGGCAAGGCCCTTGTCTCCTTATCTCTTTCAGTCTGGATACAGGTTTCCTGGGAAGGGCATGAAGTTGGGTGAGGTTAGGTGTTTGCAGCTGCGGCAGGCTCTGAAGAACTTACGAGCTGGAAGCTGTCTGCTGACTTTCCTCTCCACTGTTATGCAGTCAGCCTTCCTTGTGGGAGATCTGGTGGTACATCTCTATATTTACCAAAAATGTTGAAATAGTATTTCTTCACTGTGGACGATTGTTAAGTTTTTAAAAATTTCAATTAAATTAATGTAGTGTCCAATATTCAAACAAAATACAAATTATAGAACCACAGTTCCTCACACAACCATAAAACACAATGGAAAGAAAATAAAATGAATGTGATATCTCTGTGTCCTCATATTGTTCTGAAATAATTGTGCAATAAATTGTGCAAAGCTATTTTACAAAAATAATACAGGATGCAATTAAGGATGTTAGAGCTCTTTTGAAGGATATAGACATAAAGTCCAGGTATAATGGGTAAAATTTATGATTCAATTACCCCAAATATTCAGTTTCTTCATTGCAAATATATACTGTTCAAACCATGTTTGGTCTAATTATGAATTCATACTGAAACCAAAAATAAACTCATTGATGAATTATAACATATTTCAACATTAATATTGAAGTATATTTAAATATACTGTATCCTCAGATTCATTTTGGAATCTACATATATTTTTAAGCATTAAAACTTTCTCTTTACATATATCCAAAACCATAAAAATAGTTTTTTATTCAGAAGGTAACTAGCAGGGGGTTATCATTTTGAGAAATGAATTAATTATTTACTATGTAAAATGATCCCTTTTATTTTAAACTCTAAAGAGAATGAATTAGACTTTTTGTTTGCTTCACTTTGCAAATCCTATTACTGCTGGGTATACAGCTCAGGTGCTATTTTGCAAGGGCCATTCTCAACTAGTCATTTCCAACTCCATGACTTAGTAATAAGCTTATTCAAAAGTTGCTGCGAAAACTCTGATGTTCAGATTAAAAGATGCAAAGTCTAAAATAATCTTAAACCTGGCTGAAATAGGTGACAAATCTAAGGAAACCTATTATATAAGAATGTCCCATTCTTCACAATGTTCACTTTGAGGACTAAAAGTGACTCCTTAGAGATCTGGAGCTAATCTTCACCTAAGAAATGATGTGCTTTAAACACAAAGGAACAGATATGCTATATTGTTGCCAATTCTACAAGATTTCTTTATGTGAATATTTTATATTGCAATACCAAATGAAGCAATTCAATTTTTATAAGAATTTTGGTATTATTTATTATACCACATGTGTATTTAAATCATTAGAATATATTGATATGGCAAGATTATTTTAGGATTGATATTTTTCCAACAATATTTATAAGTCCATTCCAGTTATATTTAAACATGTATATGTAAATATGAGTTTATGTATGCTTTTGGAACAATGGGTCTTATGCTTTTGGATATGGACATGTATGGATGGTTTGAATATGATGTATGTGGGAATGAGAGAAGATGGGAGGTGTCTGTAAGTGGATCAGTGTTTACGAAGTTGATGTAGTTATTTTTAACACTGTCCCCTATGTCTATAATTATCCATATTTATGCATGTCTGCATGGGAGTGTTTGTGTGATTTTTAAATCAAATTCTATAACATTCATAGATTTAAATTAATGTTTGTATTTATAGAATTATAGTAGATTTAAATATAACATTAATTGGTTTAAATTGTATTTAACAAGTGTAGTGACAAGTTTTAAAATCATTGTGCTTGTCTGTATGTTTATTTGAAGCATTGAAGGAGATTGAAAAAAGTCTGATTTATTAGATGTAAAAGAGTTTTTCAAACATTTGGAAGTAGGTATTGCAAATGGTTGAGAGAAATAGATTACATTTTCAGATGTAGTTTGAAATGTCTTACAGAATTGATAAAATTAAGTTTGTAAACATTACTAGATATTTAGGGAAATTTACTCATGGAAATGAAAATGAAAATTAATTGGGCATTAAATTTGATTCCACTTATCTAAGGTTTCTAAAATAGTCAAACTCATAGAAACAGAGAGTAGAATAGTGGTTGCCAGGGGCTGGGGGGTTGAGGGAAATGGAGAGCTGTTGTTCAATGGAAGCAAAGTTTCCGTTATGCTAGGTGAGTAAATTCTAGAAATCTGCTGTATAATAGTGCCTATGGCTAACAATAAGGCATGGTGCACTCCAAAATTTGTTAGGAAGGTATACCTCATGTTAAGTGTTCTTACTGAAAAATTAAACAACAATAAAGGGACACAAGAAAACTTTGGGAGGTGTTGGATATGTCTACTACCTTGATTATACTGATGGCATCACAGATGTTTACTTGTGTCTAAACCCATCAAATGGCATATTTAAATATGTGTAGTTTTTTGTATACCTCAATAAAGTTGTTAAAAAAACAAATTTTCCAAATAAAGGTATTTAATGATAACCCACATTACTATATTTATAATTGAATACACCAGATTATAAACCATGTTTAGGAGTTTAAAAGGAAAATAGTTTTTTAAATTTGTAAACTGAATAAATTGAGAACTAAAGAAAATACAAGCAACCATAAAAGTTTTTTACCAAACACAGATACCACACCTCCCTCCCCCGCCCCCGCCCCCCCCATCCCCCGCAATACCATAATCTCAAATAATGAGTAGGTAGAAAGCCTGGGAAAAAATCCTCAAACAACCACAGCTGTGATCAGATGAAAGGTGATTTCTTTGTCTATAAATGGTTTCTTTTTCCTCACAGGCCATCCCCAACCCCTATCTTGGATAGCAGGCAAAGGAAAATCAACAAAAGAGCTAGACTTAGTATAGATAAGTGATTCAAGAATCTTTTAAGGAAACATTCAGTCTCTCTAGGTAAAATGCTTGGTCTCTCAGGCTTCTCAGACTTTGTCTACAAATGACAAGAGGTGTGTGGAAATATGGTTTATGGGATCTCTTATTAAGGTGAGGCACAGAACACTTCTGTCATTCGTATCCTCTGGTCACTGCCCAGATAGCCTTTGCAACAAAAGTCCATGCCAGAGTAACAAAGAACCTGATCTCCGTGTCTTAAAAAGTGCCCACTGACAGCGCTTGTCCCTCTCAGGCTTCCTTTCATCCTGAGTGGAAGAGGAGCCCTCTTTACTTCTCTGTCATATTTTTCTTCGGGCACCTGCTTTTTGGGACCCTGCTATTTCAGGGTCCCTGACTACAGACTTGACTCTGAACCAGTCATGTCCACATCACATGGGACTCATGGGAGGCTCTGTTATATAAACAAGGCAAAGATGGCCTCTGTCTATTGGGCCTATGGTGATTATTTCTTCATAGCAGGCTGGGGCCCATTAGCTCCAAAGCCCACAGGCACCAAACTCAGATTTTTTAGATTACGCCATTTAGAGACTGTTTGCTTTGCATACCCTGCAAAACTGCACTCAACACCTGCTAGCCATCTGTATGATAAACCTCAGTCTATAAAAGACCTCAGATGGCTGCTGTCCTTCAGAGTGTCTGACCCAGAGGCTCACCACTGTGCTGCTAAGCAAAATCACCTACACTGACACAATTCTACTAGTTAAGTTAGAATTTAAAATATTCTTTTAGAGCCACATGATGTTTGATCAATCAAATCATTTTTCTCTTTCTTCAATAATAAGAATAATAAGAACTCATATTTATTAAATGCTTGTTAAATTGGGCATTTTCCTAAGTATTTTATATATATTGACTTTATTCTCAACAACAAAAATATCAACTTTGCTGTAGGTCCTAGCATTATTCCAATTTAAAGATGAAGAAACTGAATCACAGGGAGGTTAAGTAATTTGTCCAAGGTCACAGAACCAAGACCCAAACTGAGGCATACTTATCTTAGATGCTTACAACCTTGCTTTCATTGAATTTCACTTTCCCAGGCCGTCATCTTTTATTAAAATTATAGCAAGACAAACAGAATACAAAAACCAAAGCAAAACAATACCCTCTATTTACTTCTGTTTTAAAAATTCTCTCCAAAAGAGTTCTCGTTATATCACCTTAGATGAACAAGGCAAATATAATAGCTGGTCTTCTTTTATACATATAACATATGTGTATTATATAATATACTCTAGATAGATAGATAAATGAATGGATGGATGATATATATGGGGGAAAGGTGGGGGAGACATTGACAAAGATAATGATCTTTCTTCTGTCTTGCCTCCCTATAGTTCATGCTGCTAAGAGTAGCCAGTATAATACTTTCAAAATAAAATCAAATCATTGCTCTGCTCAAAGCATGTCATGGTTTCCATTTCACCAATATGGCCCTGTTGTTTTTGGAACATGCTAAGAATGCATTGACATGTGTGTGACACTTCAGAAAGTTCCTTCTATCAAACACACTCTTCTACCTTTCCCTGTGACTTTTCCCCTATTTTCAGGTCTATGTTCAAAAGTTACTGTGTAGAAGTTCTTCTTGGACTATTCTATATATAGAACACTTCTCTCTGCAGTATGGCTAACTCTTACTTTGCCCTAATCTTCCTTATAGCATTTATATGGCTCCATAATGCAACTATAAAACCAGGGACCATGTCTATTTGGCTTACTGTTGTATCCCCAGTGTTTAAAATAGTGACTAGACAGTTTTCAGCACTCAATACTTATTTCTTATGTGAATAATATATTTATAGCTAACTTTGAAGAGATATTAAATGAGGTGCTAGGTGTTATGTTTAAGTGGTTTAAATATATGCTACATAACCATGACAAGAATTTCATGTTATAGAGAGAAACAACCAGCTTATAAGTGGCAGAGATAGGACTTGATCTGAGGCAGTCTGATTTTAGAGACTACACTATTTATCATCATATCAAACTACCAGACTATGAGAAATTTCTTTTAGTGTTTAAAACATGATTCCCTTCTTTGAGGTTTCGGTATTGTTCATTCTTTCAATTAAAGAGAGCAAATGCAATTAACATTTATTTTTACCCTGGCTGAGAGACAGTTTAAAATTTGGTTTGTTCTCCAGTCATTAATTTTTTCAATGCCTTGGAATATATGCCTGTTCTAAATACTACTCCAAGTTGTTGTTTTTTTCTGGAAAAAAATGTGGTAAATTAAAAAATTATAATTTGCCTTTAGGATCTCTAATCTGCTGATCTTGTGTTATGCCTTATTTGTGACTTGCATTGCATTCACTGTCTTCTGGGAAACTCCAGGCTTTGATTTTTTCTCCTCAGTATCTTATAGTACATTCATGGTTATTTCACTTAATTTTGTGCACACTTTTCCTACTTTACAATGTAATTTTAATTCTAATTACATATTTAATGTTACTTTCAATTCCACATATAAACTCCAGAAAAAAATGCAAAAGAATATATGTTACTTGGGCTTTATTCAGCAGTTGACAGTATAAGTTGGTCATAAAATTCTGCACTAATTTTTTACTGCTTTCTCACTGAGAGATTGAATATATAAATGGACAATAGCCAAAGTGTTACCAACCTAGGTCCTTGGACTCCTTAATCAAATAGAAATTGATAGAGGTCAGATGAGAAACTTAAGCAAGGCTTTACTGGGACTCCTGCTTCAGCAAGAGGGAGTGAAAACAAGTAACAGGTGCCCTTACTTGCTCCCCCAGGGTGGGGCAAGCTGGTTCCTTAAATGTGGTGAGAGTAGGGGCAGATGGGTGGGTGAGCAGGAAGGGTGGCTTAGGTGGTCTGCGTACCCCCTTGGTGGTGCTGTGTGCAGGGATCATGTGCAGTACCCTGCTTTTGCTCCTGGAACCTCAGACGTGTCAGTTGGTTTTTGGCCTTTTTCTATCTTACTGTTCATAATTTGCCCCAACTGTGCATGCATGCAGTTATTTTTAATCCCTTATAGTTTCTTTGTATTCTGTTGCTCAAGAAGGAGACGTCTGTCCAGGGGCAAGCACTCCAGTAAAGGGTCCCGGTCCCAGCCTATCTCAAAACCATATATAAAAGTAGAATTCTGACCCTCAACCTGCAGCAACCAGTCCAGGAAGCTAAACAACAGCCTCAGTAGCCATTGACCCAAAACAGCCAGGACTTGATCAGTAACGGAGGCTTCTCTAATTTTTGCCCCTGCTTCCAACTTAGGATCAACCAGAGAAAGCCAAGTGTGCTCCCCTAACCAATTGTATAGGTTGCTCCACTTCTAGTTAGTCTGCTTACGGCTTCTCCAGGGCAACAGCCTCCAATCAGAGGATACTGAAGCCTTCCTTTTTTTTTTCTTTCCATATAAAGCTTTCCCATTCATCTGTCTGCCTTTGAGTCTCTGCCAACAAAAGGGTTGATGGCTGACTCCCTTGCTATAGCAGGCTCTGAATAAATCTCATTTGCTCATTCTCATTTGGGTTGTCTTAGTTTATTTCCACAGTTCCTTTATCAGTACCCTGACAAATTTATTTTAATTGCTTCTAGAATATGTGTTCCTAATTTTATATTTAAAATGTAGACTTTCACGTATTTATACACTGTATTCATGAAAAACCATTCTTGAGACTGTAACTATGGAGAGAGTGGCAGACAAGGACAAAGCCCCCCACTTCTGGGCGAGCCATGTTCATATGCATATCAGCATTCCTAAAGTAGGTGCTGCCATTCAGAGCCCACAGCTGAGGCACATTTTAGGCGCCTCAGCTGAAACCTTCTTGCTGAAATATTTGCTCCACTCTGACTCAGCACTTTTTCACTCCTAGCACATCTCCCTCCCCCTGCTCCTGGCCACCTGGGTCTATAAAAGGCAGGAGGGTTTCTTTTTCTTTCTTTCTTTCTCAGGATCCTCAGCCTTGAGATGATTTCCCCCACTGTGCTGCATATCATCTGACTGACCCTCTGCCGGTACCCTTCCATGGGGAAAAATGGAACATTGGCTAGCCTATACTTTTCTTTTTCTTTGCTTCTTGCCTGCACTATCGCAGTATCATGGGGAAAATTGTGTCCCCGAACAATTCATATGCTGAAGTCCTAACTTCCAGTACCTCAGAATGTGACTGTATTTGGAAATACGGACTTAAAGAGGTAATAAGTTTAAATGAGGTCATTGGCATGGACTCTAATCCAGTATGACTGGTGTCCTTATAAGAAGAGAATTTTAGGACAAAGACACACAGAGGGAAGATCACGTGAAGACATAGGGAGAAGATGGTTATCTACAAGCCCAGGAGAGAGGCCTCAGAAGAAACAACCCTGCTGACATCTTGATCTCTAGCCTCTAGAACTGTAAGTTTAAACCACCCAGTCTGTGGTATGGTTTAGGCAGTTATGGCAGTCCTAACAAACACACACAGTAAGTGAACAAAGCCTTGATTGTTACTTTTGGTTTGGCTCATTGTCGGTAATCTACCACCTTGACACCTGGCAGCTCAACAGTTTTTCTCTTCATTGTATAATGTTTTTTGAGGAAAACTTTAAAAAAAAATTTATTTGGCTGCGCCGGGTCTTAGTTGAGGCATGTGGGATCTTTTAATTGAGGCATGTGGGATCCACTTCCCTGACCAGGGATGGAACTGAGTCCCCTGCATTGGGAGTGTGGAGTCTTAACTACTGGACAACCGGGGAAGTCCTTGAAGAAAGCTTTTTTTTTTTTTTCCCCCGGTACGCGGGCCTCTCACTGTTGTGGCCTCTCCCGTTGCAGAGCACAGGCTACGGATGCGCAGGCTCAGCGGCCATGGCTCACGGGCCTAGCCGCTCTGCGGCATGTGGGATCTTCCCAGACCGGGGCACAAACCCGTGTCCCTTGCATCAGCAGGCAGACTCTCAACCACTGCGTCACCAGGGAAGCCCAAGAACACTTTTTTTTAATGAAGTCGCAGTTTACAATTTTTTCTTTTATGTTCCATGTTTTGTTAATTTATCTAAAAAATCTTTATTAGATTACAAATAAACTGTTTTCTTTAAGAAATTTTATCATTTTTAGTTGAATATTTAGGTAGGCTTTTCATTTTGAGTTCATTTTTTCTTCATGGCATGAGAAAAGGGAGAATGCTCAATCTTTATGCATACAGATTAAATTTAATTGCTTTGGCATCTTTGTCAGAAACAAATTGACCCTATATATGTGGCCTATTTCTGGATGTTCCATTTTGTTACATTGATGTATATTATCTTTTCACTAATACCAAACAGTTTTGATTTTGTAGCTTTATTCTCAAAATTAGGTGGAATAAGTCTTCCAGATTTTTCTTTTTATTCAAAATCATTTTTGAATCAGCTTGTCGACTTGTATGATTGGAATTGTATTTAATGCATAGTTGAAATGGGAGGCGTTACTATCTTAAAAATACTAAGTGTTTCAGTCCATGAGTATTGAATATTTCTCCACCTAGTAGTCTTTTATTTTCTATCATTAACGATATGTAATTTACATTGTTGAGAAATAGTGCATCTTTTGTTAGACTTTTCATGAATATTTTATTTTGTGTATAGTGAATGGAAATTTAAATATTTTATTTTTTTAATTGTTGCCACTAGTTAACAAAAGTACAACTGATTTTGGTATTTTAATCTTTTATCCTTGAATTTTGCCGTATTAATTCATAAATATTAGTAGTTTTTTGTGGATTCATGGAATTTTCTATTTAAACAATCATACTATCTGCAAAAGGTTTACTTCTTACTTTCCTGGCTTTATCTTTTATTGATTTTTTTTTGCCTTATTGCAATGGCTAGGGCCTTCAGAACAATGTTGAACAGGAATGTTGAAAGTGGGAATCATTACCCTTTTCCTGATTACACAGGGTAAATATTCAGGTTTCCTTCATTATTGAAAATCTAGGCTGTAGATTTTTTTTTAGATTCATTTGATCAGATTGAGGAAGTTTCCTATTTTTTAACAGCCTTGTTGAGTTATCATTTATATGTATGCTGCATGTATTTAATGTGTACAGTTTGATGAATTGGGACATATGCAAACACCTTTGATACACCTTTGATACCATCACCACAATCAAGGTAATATACATAGCAGTACCTTCCAGAGTTTTCTTGTTTATTTATTTATTGTGGTGAGATATTAACATGCGATCTACCCTCTTAAATTTTTAAGAGCGCAATACTGTATTGTAAACTATATGTACTATGTTGCGCAGCATATATTCTAGAATTTATTCATCCAGTGTAACTGAAATTTTATGCCCATTAAATAACAATTCCCCATTTTCTCCATCCCCCCAGCCCCTGGCAAACACTGTTGTATTCTTTGCTTTTGAGAATTTGACTCTGTGTGTGTGTGTCGTATCAATATAAGACACCTCTCTCTCTTTTTTTTTTTTTTACCAAGCATGAACAACTGTCTCAATCTTATTTAACATTTTTAAATGACTATACAACTTTCTATAATACACAATACAAAAAAAGTGCAAAATATTTACCATAAGCATGTGGTTATGAAAGTGAATACCCACAGCGGTTGCATCATCAACCCAACTAAGCACTTTTACTCATTTAAAGAAGCCACAGCGTTTTTTGAAAGTTTGTTGGACGTTAACAGCTGCTCTACATCTTCTCCCACTACCGTCTTCAGAACTGGTTCATATTGCTTAGCACATAACCACTAGGGGTTAAGAAGGTGGTAAAAAACACCACGAGGGCAATAGCCACCTCTACGGTCGACACGGGGTGCTGGCGGGGAGGCTCCGAGTGGGCCAGACGCTGACCAGGCTGCAGGACCAGCAGGGTCACGTGGCAGCTGGGAAGTAGGCAGAGAACCGGCAGGCGTGGCATGACTCGGCTGAGGCACAGCAAGGCGAAGACGCGAGGCGAGGTGAGGTGAAGCGAAGTGATGCGAGGCGAGTTTTTTTGACATAAGATCTGAGATCTGTAGTTAGCAAACTGGAGATGCAGGAGAGCCAGCTAGTGGTGTAAGTTCCAGACTGAGCTTGAATGCAGGAGAATACTGATGTCCCAGCTTGAAGACAGTCAAGCAGTTAGAAATAAGTTTTCTTATTCAGTCTTTTAGTCTATTCATTCCTTCAATGGGTTGGTTGAGCCCCATTCACATTGGGGAGGACAGTCTGCTTTACTTGCTTTTATGAATTCAAATGTTAATCTCATCTAGAAACACCCTCACAGACCCATAAATATGTTTGACCAAATATCTGGCCACCCCGTGGGCACCAGTCAAGTTGACATAAAACTAACCACATCAGAAGCTCAGATGATTGATTTGAGGCAGTTGCTTCTTCATACCTGCAAGGGAATCACAGTGTTGATATTTTAATAGATTGCTTTACATAGTGAAGAAAATGTTTCAATGCATGATTTTATTTTCTTTGCTAAGGAGCCCTATCTATCCTTACAGCTAAATGAGTAGAAGAGCACTGATTATTGTTAGAGAAGTATCCTTTATTATTAGCATGGTTTACTTAAACTCTTTCCCAATGCAAGACAACTGGGATTAGCTAGTTTAACTAGATTGCTAGATTTTCAATGTATGAGCTCTAGTAATAATTCCTAACTAGTACAATTGCAGTTGTATATACAATTAGTTTCATAAATTAAGATGTTTATTTAACTATTGAAGCATAAGCAGGTGGTTAGGTTAATAAAGTAGTGTAACCAAAAATCTTTAATTTAGGCAGTGGTGATAAATTTAGTTTTACTCTTATGATCCATGATAAAAAATTATATAATATATAATTTTCTTCCAATAAGAATAAAACAGTTGAATATGGACCAAAAGTTGGTGCTGAAACAAAGTAAACCAAGATAGAATAAAGGTTAACTTTTATACTAAGACAGGCAGAACTAGCATAACTCAGATCAAGCTAGATTTTTTAGATTTCCGTGGAAGAATAACAAAACAAACTAAATATTCAGTTAAATTTAATAATGAAATGAACCTCCCCAAGTTCATGCAAAATGACCAACCATCATAGTATTGTATCAGAACTTCATGACCCGCAGTAGACTGATAGAACCCCTTAGTCTATTTCAGGTCTTCCCAGCTTCTACATAGATTAAGAATTGGTCTTCACACCCTTTTATACCTATATTTATATCTATATTTATGTGTATGTGTGTGTATATTTATATATGTGTGTGTGTATATATATATATATATATATCAAAACTTAACAAATAATATACATATATACTTTTCATACTAAGAGACTGGAAATTTTGTAACATCTAGGCCTGAGACATCAATCTTAACTTCGTGTTCCAGTTTTACTCACAATTTGTGACACATAATATGTGTTAAATCAGTTTTCTAAGTGAAAATGTAACATCATATATCCATACTCTAGAAATTGTAAAAGACAGAATTATGGGATTATTCAGGTAATCTAAAATATGCCAATCTACATCCCATAGTATACTTTCAAATTACTTTAGTTTTAACTTTAGCATTCTTATTTTATAGGTTGTTTCTAACTTCTGATTATTTTAAATATTTTGTGTTATAAGGGAGGACAATTACATTCATTGAAAAAAATTTTCTAATACTCATGTGACTTTGAGTGATTCTCAAAATTTTCAGTCAGGAACCTTTTAGATCTATTGTTTTGAACACCAAAGAAGAGAGTGCTATTACTGAAGTCATTTAATATAATCCACTTTGACCATTGCCAGAATACTGTTTATATGTTTTCTCTCTACTTCAAAATATACTACTCCTTATACAGATAAGTTTTATAGTCACTCACCAATATAATAATAAATTGTCATGACTATGAAAAGGAAAATTCTTTACCTATAATGATAAACTATCAAATTAAATAACAAATTTTGACCCACATCCTTAATATGAATTTTTATTTCATTTACCTATGCTTAATGATAATTTGAGTATTTTTAAAATATTCCATAGAAAATATTTATTCTAAAATTTTAACTTAGTAGACCAGACAAAAAGAACTCATTATATTATATGTAGCACAAGCAGAACTCTTTGCCCATTTGAAAAGATAAATATATTAGTTATGTACCTGGTGTAACATACTCTAAAACATAATTTAAGGGAGTGGCTCTCAAAATTTTCTCTCAGAAACTTATAAAATTCTTAAAAATTGTGGGGACCCTTAAAGTGGGTAAATTCTATCTATATTTTTCATATTAGAAATTTAAATGGAGAACTTTTAGAATATTCATTTAAAATAGGTATTGTATATAATATAAAACAATATAATTAAAATGAATATATTATGAAATATTTATAAAATATTCTATATATTCATATAACTATAAAAATAACTTTAAAACAAAAATAGCAAGAAGAGTGGCATCTTATCATTTTAGAAATCTCATGTTTGGTTCAATAGAACAGAGCTTATTCATTCAGTTGTAATATACATCACGTGGTCTGGAATACTTAAGAAAGTAGCATGAAAAAGGCAAACTTGTTCTTCCCCTCCCCCTTCTCTTCTTCCTCTTCTTCCTTCTCTTCTGCTGCTTCATATTACTGTTATTATTATTGAGAAAATAATTTTTACTTCACTGACCATTTTATGAGATATAGAAAACCAAGAAGTGGCCTTTTAAGTTACCTATTAGTTTTCTATAATCATGTTGTACTATTCGACAGCTATGGAAAAATTCTCCAATTTGTCCTCAGTGTCAGACCTTTGGGGTATAAAAATTCTTATCAGTATGTACCTGCTGGGCATTTAGTAGCTCAAGCAAGTTGACAAGATTGTTAGCACTCTCAGAATACAGAATTTCTCCACAAATAATATATAATGTGGTTTTATATGCAGAAACTTATTTCAGTTGATACAGTAAAAAGATATAGAATAAAATACTGATGAAAACATGCAAGTTAACAGAAATTCCTTTGTAATCATTTCCTTTCTCCATTATCTATTATAAGCTTTTTTTCCCTACCATTAACTTATTTCCAAAAGTTGGTGTATTAGTGTAATGATAATGACTTTGACAGTTATTCTGTGGAATTTTCCCTTTTCACAGTCTAGCAAACAGATTGCAAATGACTGCTATGTAGCATTAGGCTATTATTTACCCTTATGAAATTCATGGTCTCATATCAAGTGGGGCAATAATTCCTTTTTTACTGAGTCCAAGATCATACTGCTCGCTTCATGACAGGCCAATAAATGAGAGACAAGTTGTTGGGGCAAGGACTAGTGTCTTTATTTGGAAATCCAGCAGACTGAACCAAAAAGATGGTGGACTAGTGTCCAAAGAGCCGTCTTACCCGAGTTAGAATTCAGGCTTCTTTTATACTAAAAGGTTGCAGACTTCTTGGTGAAGAAATCCTTTGTTCTTGCAGCTGTCCTTCACAATGTTCTTGTGAGCCTCCAAGAAGGCAAATGTTATTTTCTGTTTTGCAACTTTTTATCTCTATGTAAATGGAAAAGTGTTATACCTTTAAAGGTCAGAGCCTATCATGTATATTTCAGGCTATAGGTAACATTCTTTTACAAAGGTGCACAGCCAGCATGACTAAGCACAGGCAACAGAGCACAAGGGTTAGAGCTAAAGGAATAGATCCAATATGAAGTCAGGTTTGTTTTTCTCTGTTACACTCTCATATCCATCTTACATAGTTATTAAATATATTAATATACAAAAAATATAATGTAAACTATAAGGTGATATCCAAATATAAGCTATAGTTATTTCAATGAAATATGAACACAGTGCATCTTAGTCGTTGACATATGTAAATTCAAGACACATACCTGGATCCAGGAATAGATGATGCCTTGATCTCTAATATCCAAATATTAGTGTGAAAATATGATTCCAGGTCGATGGTTGAAAAATACCTGTTGGGTAGTTGCCTGGTTTCTCTAGTGAAAATGACATTAGAAAATTCAGTCTAATTATAGATCCTTATAGATTAGTGGTTGCTCAAAAATACAACTAGTTCTGAAGTCCCTTTGGGAAGTTTTAATTTTATCATAGTAGTCTAACTTGTGATAGTTGATAACTGGGGAAGTGTGTGTGTGTGTAAAATGATGAATTACCTGAAAGCTTCTTATTGGAACATACTCTATTTCCACAGCCCCTAGCTGTTCTAGAAACATGGCAACTGCTGGAGATTCAATATAATTTTATTCTTTTGCATCAATTTTATGAATTTAGTATATTACTTATTTACATTAAAGGACACTCTGGACTCTTTGCCTACAATGGGAAGTGGAAGTTAACTGCTTTGTGGTAGCAGCAATGGACTGCATTCTGTCACTCAATTGTTATCAGTGACCTAAGTGAAATAAGATAGTTTCTTGGTAGTGAATTCAAAAGGAAAGCACTTAAATGTTTTCCACAGGAATCTTAGTATGCCTTTGTGAGCATAATATAGCTGATATAGTGGCAACCTAATTTCCCTGTGAGTATTCACTTTAGCCATACCAGCTGCTAGTCTCTACCACTAGCTTTGATATTACCACAGCTTTGATATTAAATAGAGATAGTCATTTTTGTAAAGAAGTAAATTGCTTTATTTATTACTGATGTTGCTTGCCTCATATATTGAAACACTTTGTCACAGCTGGAGAATGCAGCTGCTTTCTTTTTCCTTATACTGCAATAAAAAATAAATCATAAGTGAAATACATTAGAGAGTAAAATAGTTTATTCAGTGTTTAAAATAGGCTGTCAGCAAGTTAGAATTATATAATTTTCAGAAAATGAGTATATAATTTATAGCAAAACATATTGATAATGATCAATTATCTGATTGTGTTATAGTATTATTTTGAAATTCTTATTTCTTAGTTAAGACAATACCCTATTTCAAACTTTTAAAGAAATTGAAGCTTGTGAATTTTGGAATCTTTTGTGTAATCATCGATAAAAGATCAGATGTAAAATTTTTATAAATATATAATATCAGAGCCTGGCACATATTAGCAACGGGAGTCTTAAACACAAAATATAATTGTTCTGAATGATGTGATGAAACTGTTTAGAACATCAAAAAGTGATTTATCTAAACCACACTTCTCAAGTCAATAAAAAACTAAACTCATACACTCTAACTAAGAGTTCTCTAAGGTCAGGGATATTTAGACTTGGTGTTCTAAGCTCAGAGGAAATTCATGTGCTCCACAAGGAATGTATATAAAACTGTCTTGATCATGAACTGAACTGATTAAACTCTAGTGTATAAAATCTTTTAGTTGATCTGCTAGGAAGTTTCCAACTAAAACTACCTAATAGTTTTCTAATAAAATTTTAAAATAAGAGTAAGAATAAAATAATAACTTCCCTTTCCATCTATGACAGAGTAATGAACTGGATTTGCCCTTTCTCCTTCGGCAAAAACAAAATCTGAAGGCAGACGAAAAATATGAAATAATTGTTTTTGGACATTGGACAAAATGCAGTGTAAGTTTGTGATCCTTTGAGAAGAGAAAAGCGAACAACATGATCCTCTGATTTTTTCCAAATTATTAGCTGGAAATAGTTTTCTCACTGCAAGGCAGAAAGGGCTTCCAGGTGTGGAGTGGGGCTAGGTGAGATTTTTACCTTTTCCTCATGTTTTTATAGAGTATGGAACATGTGCACAAGACTCAATAGTGGAGTGAATATTTCTGGCTGTGAAGGAATATTAGGGCATTGAGGATATTTGATCTGAATGAAAATTATCTGTGAATTATACAATTCATTAATTTTAGAAAAAATTGAAGTAATGGTAAATTTAACTAAAATTCATCAACATACAGCAAAGTAGCTGTTATTTAGAATAAATAGTTGTAAATCTGGCTTTAAATTTTATGATCTATGACCTTGGGTAAGTCTATTAACTTTTTTCGATCTCAGTTTTCTCATCTGTAAAGTGAAATTGCTAAACAAAGTCAGTAGTTGATAATAATTGAGAGTAATAAGTTATTGAGCATCATCTACATGCTTCAATAATTCTTCCACAACATCTCTGTGAAATGGGAATTCTTAGTATCCCATTGTACAGCAAGAATAAGTAACCTGTCCCAGGTACTGGGTGACAGAGAGAAAATATGCACCCAGGTGTGTTTGTTTCTCAACTCTCTGTCATTATTCACCACATTATAATATTTAAATATGGATTAACCAAAACCCACGTGTTTTGACATGTACTCCATGATAGATAATGTAATAACAGAAGTAGTAGATAATTAACGTAATAGCAGAAAGGAAGATATAGCTATAACAGAAGTAGTAGATAATTAACGTAATAGCAGAAAGGAAGATATAGGTATTCACTTATTAATTTTAACCCCAAGAATATTTTATAAAAGAAAAAAGTAAATGCTCCTCAGAGCTAAAACAACTGTTTCAATTTCCCATATCACTTTCCAGACTTCTACTTATATACATGCATATTTATAAATATTTCTTTACATGTTTTTATATCTGACTTCCAGATTCTTTTCTATGATGGTGATATAATACAGTTCTTTATATTGCTTATATTTCCATCAGTTATTTTTTTTTGTTACAGAAGACATATTTGTATTTTCATTTTCTACAAATTTATTTATATAATTACTATGGAACTGAAAGTTCAGTGATTTAAAAATTATGCTATTTGGTACATTTAGATATGTTTTTCATTTATCTTTCATGTTTTGTTTATATTAGCCATACTACCTATTTTACATTATTGTGATTATCAGTTAATATATATTCCTTGTATTCTATACTGAGCCAGAGGCTGCAAACTGTTTTACTTATTTCTGTATTACCCAATGTGAGCAGTGCCTGAGATGTAGTAGAAGCTCAGTAAATATTTGAAGCCATCCCTCTTCGTGGCATTCAAGAGCATCAGGATATATATCTAAAATCCTGTGTGCAATTTAATTTAGCTTTTGAGATCATCAACATAGCATTTGTAGTTTGCATATATTGAGGTGAAAAGTCATAACTACCTCTTGTCTCTCTTAACTCAGATCTTTCTGGATGCAAGTGGCAATATTCTCTAAGGATGCCACTGTGCCCACTGGGAGCAATTTATCTGACCAACATAACATCTTCACATATTTATTGGGGTAAAAAGAGCTAGTTAACTCTTACAAGAACCAAATTTAACTGATATGAGCACTTCCTAAGTATATTTATTATTCTTTTTTATCCCTAGAACTCTTAGCACATTTCCAAATCTATGATTTTACCTCACGTGAAAGTACCACAAGACTTCCTTGCCATAGGTCCCTCGGCCGTCACCAACTGCCTTTGAAAAAATTGTATAACTGTTAACTCTGCTTTTGGTCTAAAGTAAACTAGGTGCCTTTCAATATGATTTCCTGGATTGTTTTAATTCTCCAGGGAAGAAATTAGGAATGAGAGGTTAGTTGGGAATATATGTTAATTATTTCATTTGAGCACTCTTAAATTTACTTTGTGTCAGGCTGTTCTAAGTGCTTTACACATTGCAAATCATTTAATTCTCATAACTCTTCAATTTTCATCATATCACCTCTCTAGTACAACTTTCTTGGAATTTCAATAAGAATTTTTGAAATAAGATTTTTCTTAGAAATTCCAAAGGTGATTTTATTCCATCAAAATAAAGACTTAAGTTATATGTACTATCAAAAATAACCTCCTTCACAAAAGTATATTTCACTATGCTTTTCAACTTTTGAAATGCTTTAAATAGCATTATTATATTAAACGGCATTCTTATAAGTGCTATAGCATAGAAACGTTTGAGAGCACATTTTTTCTTCATGATACTGGAAATTTTATAATTTAGTGTTACTTTTGAAAACATGATCAATTTGTAATAACATGATTAATTTGTAATATAGCTATATTTGTTCCAGTTTTTTTTTTTTTTTTTTTTTTTTTGCCAGTAAAAGCACTGACATTAAAGTGATAACAAATGATCTATGAAATTTGGGAAGATTAGTAGTTTTGTCCTCTAATATCCTTTTAAGTTAGTAATTACTTTGAACATCAATTGTCTAAATTTACCAATTAAAAGACAAGTTGTCAGATGGGTAAAAAAATAGACTAAGTATATGTTGTCTACAAGAAATTGCATTAATATGAAGACATATATAGGTTAAAAGTAAATGGATGGAGAAAAATATAATATGCTAATACTAATCAAAAGAAGACAGGAGTAGTTATATTAATTTTAGACAGCGAGGACTTCAAAGCAAGGAAAGATATCAGAGATAAATAAGGGCATTACATAATAATAAGATAAATTATCCAAGAAGTATAACAATCCTTAACATGTATACACCCAATAAGAGAATGACAAACTACATGAGGCAAAAATTAATAAAGTTGCAAAGAGAAATAGATAAACCAATTATCATCACTGGAGACTTCAACATCCCCATATTATAAATGGGCAGATTCAGTAGGCAGAAAATCAATAAGGACAATCAACTGGATATAACTGACATCTATAACCACTTTCTCCAACAACAGCAGCATATACATTCTTTTCAAGCACACATAATATATTCATCAAGGCTGACTACATTCTGAGCCATAAAACACACCTTAATGAATTTAAAAGAATGGAAATCATATAGTGACTGCTCTTAGAACACAATGGAATTGAACTAGAAATAACAGAAAAATAACTAGAAAATTCCCTCTATTGAGTCATTTTTATCCTATTTTAATTCTTTAAACATATATATATATATGTAAAATAGTTGAAGCATTTATCTACTAAATCCAACATCTAGGCCCTCTGAAAGTCTATTTTTAGTGCCTGCTTTTCTTCCAGAGTATGGATCATGGCTTTCTTATTCTTTCATATTTCCTAATTTTATTGACAAAATTGTGCATTTTAGGTAATATGTTGTAGCAAGTCTGAATCCTGCTTTATTTTTTGTAACTTTCCTGCATCTCAAAGAATATATCTGGTTATATCTCTTCTCATATTTTTTATTCTAATTATTTTTTAGCCTAGTGTCTAAGAGGCTAAGACTGCAAAGGTGTCAGCCAGTGATAGGGGAAAAACATGTGCTCCTACAACTCAAGTCCTTAAGAATTTAAACCTTAGCCTAATTACCTGCATGTATGTTGAAATGCATTCAAAATACAGCCAGTCTTCCAGTCTTTCTAGGCTTCCACTTCTCAGATATCTGAAATATCTCAGGGATGAGAGATCTCAGGATCTCTCAAGTATCCCTTATGCATGTACATAGTTTCTTTGTCAGCCAGGAATGTGTCAGCCAGGACAGCTTATCTCACCCTTACATAGTTCTCCAGTATCCAGCCTCTCTGGCTAGGGCACTGTGTACCAACTAGGACTACAAACTATTCCTAGCAGAGTTACAGGTTTTGCCCTTTATTTCCCACTCAGTTCCCTACTATTAATGAAAAAAAAATCACCACAAGTTTTTAGCTTTCACCCCAAATCAAGTGTCCCTTTCTGGAAGCAAAGCTTCTGGTTATAGTGGTCAACCATGCTCTGTGAAAACTGTCCTAGCTGATCAAGTTGGGAAGAGAGAAGGAAGGGAGCAGCCCCACACTGCTCCCCGCACCGCCCATGCAAAAAACAGACTCTGTTCTTACCTGAAATTATGAATAATACCTTCCCAAATTTTTTTGCCATTGTTCTATTTCCAGATTCCTAATATGGTTTGTTTTGATAATTCTGTCTAATTTTATACGTATTTTTGAGGAGGAGGATTCATTAAATTCCTCAAAGCCATAGCCAGAAGTCCCAGCCACAAGTTCTGCACATTAACCCAGACAATACTTTGGTATTCAGAGAAAACAGTTTCTTCATCTTTCTGTAAGTGTTCTAATATTCCTTCCCTTTGCCTTCCATGGGATCTCACTCTGCTAATGGAAAAATAAACTCCTTACTTGACAACATCCTGTTACTCTTGTTTAAATCTCTTTTGGTTACATGTTCAGTTAATTTAAGCAGTATCAGAGGACAAATAGTCTCTTGGGGATGACTGCTTCAATTGAGCAAGTATTGACAGTTGGGTTTCCTCTCTGATCATTGCTCTTAGCCTTAGAGTGGTGAGGTGATCCTGGTAATCTTCAGTCATTTCAGGCCCTCTAATGACACCCATCAATGAAATTCATCACCCCAAACTTTATTTTTGGTCACAAAGCTTAAAGCTGCCTTGCGATTATAATAATGTTTAAATATTCATATATGTGTGTGGGTGTACTTGAATGGGTGCATGTTTATAAAAAATCCATAGCATTGCTAATTTATTTGATATATTTAAGAATCGTAGTGACAAATTTTATAATCGCTATGCTTTTCTTCATGCTTTGAAATACTTGAGTGTTTGATTTTTTAAATTTAAAAGTCTGATCTCTTAAATTTAAAAGAGTTTTATAAGTGGTAGGAAGCCTTTGTTGTCTAGATTGAGATGTAGATATTTTGAATGCTTGAGAAAAATAAACTAATTTTTTCGTATAGCTTGAACCATCTTAAGGAATTTACCTAATGAAATTTGTAAACTGGTAAATACTTACGGTAATTCTCCACTGTCAAAATGATAAACTAAGTATTATTTGAACAAAGGACACAAGTAAAAGTGAGTGCCTTTAATTTTAACACAAATTTACTATATTTACAAGTGACTATTATAAGTGACAGGTTGTGTTACAAGTTTAAGGAGACTGAGATTTACAGATTGAATAATTGAATACTAAAAACAAAAATGCAAGCTTTGAATCAGTGAATTTTGGGGCCTATAGTACAGGCACTGTATTATTGTTAACTCAGTGCCTGTGTCCCAATTAAATAATCTAACACATTCCAAACATTTGATCCCTTGCATCACTCTACAACCAAGATGGTCTCAAGAAAAAGAAATAGAAATCAGGGAAACAGGGAAGCAGATGGAAAAGGGAGGTCTAAGAACTGACTTGATGGAGGAATGGTCAAGAAGTCAACAAAGATAGAGGGCTAATCACTGTTTTCCTCAAAGTTTTATCAAGGGCTCCATCTTGCCATATGCTTAATTTACATCTCAGATTCATAGTTTTTAGTTCCCTTTAATTGAGTGTAAGCAGCAAATGAAATTAGATTCTCTTGGATATATGAGGGTGAACTCTTAATTCTATGTATGAAGTAATGTGTTAGCTCAGTAATTGGTCTCCTTTCTTCTTTAGGAAAAAATGCAAGTCCAGTATTAGAGTTTGGTATAAATTAAGGAAAAAACCCACAAAATTTCCTTAGAAATGCTGTAGGCCAGCATTTCTGACCATGCTGCAGTGGGAAACTGCACATTGCATTTGGTCATGATATCTATGTTTTCCAAAAAAATAGAGTATGAGATAAAACTATTGACCTGATAAGCTCCTTATTGAAACTGATGCATAAGATTAGCAACATTGGGACAGCTAGCTTTAGGACAAGGTAAAAGAGGGAAGAAGTTAGTTTTATTATGAAGATGTGAAAATATATGAGAAAGGTTTATATAATGCAAATATAATAAGAAAAAGTGTGGGAAACCTAGTATTTAAAGTCTAATTAATATTGTTAAAATAAGAATAGTGTTACTGTGGAACACTAGTTTGAGGATTTAAAACTATAGTAGAGGTTAGTTTTCCATTGTTCTATTTATTAGCCCTTTTGCATCACTACAGTGTATGATAAAGTATATCCATAATAAAGAATTGCAGAAACTGTAAAAGATTGCATTTCTTCTGAATGGTCAATGAGGATTACAATTTCAGCCAGTCAGTTTTACTGCATTTCCATTCCCAGAGTCCAGTTTAAGAGGGTAACAGAAGAACTGTGTCTCACTGCCCACTCATTTCTTCTCATCATTGCCTTTTTCACTTACCTTTAAAAATGTTGCATCCAGTTGTCTAGGTTTATCTATTAAAATAGGTCTTCCTGTTTTCTGCATTAGATGTGCCTAGTAAGTAACTCTTTTCATTTATTGATGCTTTTCTCTGTTCAGTTATTCTATGTCCAGTTCTATATAACATCTTCAGTTTCTCTAGAAGGGTGAGAGTTTTAAATTTCTTTTATTGTGATAGAACATACAATATTTTTCAGTTTAAACATTTTTAAGTGTAAAATTCAGTGGCATTACATTCACAGTGTAATCACTGTGAGGATTACATCACCACTATTTGATGTATAGTGGTGAGGAATCATCACCACTATTTCCAAAAATTTCTCAGTACTCCAAGTAGAAACTGCAACAATTAAGTAGTAATTGTAAGCAGTAATCTCCATTCCTACCTTCAACCCCTGTTCCTGGTAACTTTTTATCTACTTTTTAGGTCTATGCATTTGCCTATTGTATACAATATATAATTTAAGTAGAATAAATATTTGTCCTGTGTCTGGATTATTTCACTTATTTAGTATAATGTTTTAGAGGTTCATTTCTGTTATAGCATGTGTAAGGGCTTCATTCTTTGATGGCTGAATAGTATTCCACTATATGTGTATACCACATTGTTTTTGTCCATTCATCTGTTGACAATAGTTGTTTCCACCTTGTGACAAATTACACTGCAATGAATGTTATTGTATAAGTATTTGAATTCCTGTTTTCAGAGTGGAATTGCTAAGTCATATGGTAATTCTATGTGTAGCTTTTTGAGGAACCACCAAACTTTTCCACAGCAGCTGCAATTCCCAACAGCAATTTAAGAGAATTCTAATTTCTCTATGTCCTGGCCAACCCTGTCATTTTCCTTAAAAAAAAAAAAAAAAAAAAAAAGTCATCCTAGTATGTATGAAACAGTAACTCATTCTGGTTTTGATTTCAATTTCCTAATGGTCAATGATACTGCATGTTTACAAAAGCTTATTGGCCATTTTTATATCTTGTTTGGAGAAATGTCTATTCAAGTCTTTGCCCATATTTTAATTGTTTTTTATTTCGAGTTGCATGAGTTTTTTATATATTCTGGATGTTGCACCTTCATCAGATATATGATTTGAAAATATTTAAATATTTTCCTCCATTCTACAAGTTGTCTCTTCACTTTCATGATAATATCCTTTGATGCACAAAAGTTTTTAATTTTGATGGAGTCCAGATATGTTGCTCACACTTTTGGTGTCATATCTAATAATGCATTGCCAAAAATATAAGAACATGAAGGTCTTTTCCATTTATTTAGTCCTTTTAAAATTTCTTTCAGAAATGTTATGAACTTTTTACTGTATAAGTCTTTCACGTCCTTGATTGATTATTATTTTATTTAGGTATGCTATTGTAGTGGGAATTGCTCTTAATTTTGGGGGGGATTATTTATTTTAGGTGTATAGAAATACAATTGACTTTTTGTGTTTATATTCTGTCCTGTAACCTTGCTGAGTTCACTTATTAGTTCTAGTAGTCTTCTTGTGGATTTGCATATTTGGGGATGTCTATTCACATCTGCAAATAGAGATAGTTTTACTTCTTTCTACCCCACTTGGATGCCTTTTATGTCTTTTTATTGTCTAATTGCTCTGGTAAAAAAAAGTTCTATTATGATGTTGGATAGTAGTGATGAAACAGGGCACTAAAAATCTCCCAACAGAGAAAAATCCAGGACCAGATGGCTTCAGTAGTGAATTATACTGAACACTTAAATGACACATAACAACAGTATTTCTCAAACTTTTCCAAAAATGGAAGAGGAAGGAACATTTCCTAACCTGTACTATGAGGCCAGCATTACCCTGACACCAAAGCCATGTAAGGACATCACAAGAAAAGAAAATTAAATACCAATATTTTTTATGAATATAAATGCAAAAATTCTCAACAGAAAACTAGCACACTGAATTTAATAGCATATTAAAAGGATTAGACACCATGACTCAATGGGATTTATCCCACAATGCAAGGAAGGTTCAACATGAGAAAACTAACCAATATGATACACTGTGTTATGGTTTGAATTGTGCCCCCTCCAAATTCATATATTGATTTTCTAACCTCTCTACCAAATAAAGTCACTTTATTTGGAAATAGGGTCATTGAGGATGTAATTATTTGTTGAGATGAAGTTGTAGTGGAGTATGGTGGGACCCTAATTCAATATGACTAATGTTATTGTAGAAGGAGCATCATGTAAAAACCCAGATATACACAGGGAAAATCCAATGTGAAGACTGGAGTTATACTGCCCAAAGCCAAGGAACTACCAAAAGCTAGAAGACAGGCTTAGAACAGATCCTGTTCTAGTGCTTTCAGAGGAAGGATGGCCCTGCAAACTCTGATCTCAGAATTCTAGCTTCTAGAACTGAGACATTTCTGTTGTTTAAGAAATGCACCAGTTTGTGGTGCTTTGTAACAGTAGCCCTAAGTAACTAATTGGGACTACGTTAATAGATTGAAGAAGAAAAGTGACATGATCATCTCAATGAACAGAGATAAAGGCATTTGACAAGGTCCACCATTCCTTCATGATAAAAACATTCATAAAACTAGGAATAGAAGGGAACTTCCTCAACATGATAAAGGGGATTTATTAAAAATCCACAGCTAATAACATCATACTCAATGGTGAAAAGTGGAAAGTTTCCTATTTTTTGGTCAATCTAGCTAAAAGTTTGTAAATTTTCATTTTTTCAAAAACACAAACATATGGCTTCATAGATTCTATTGTTTTTCTACTTCATATTTTATTTTTCTTCATTCTAATCTTTATTATTTCATTTTCTCTGCTAGCTTTGGGTTTATTTTGCTCCTCTTTCTAGTTCCTCAAGGTGTGAAGTTAAGGTTATTGACCTGAGATCTTTCTTCTTTTTTTAATGTAGACATTTACAGCCATAAATTTCCCTCTGAGCACTGCCTTTGCTGTATCCCATAAGTTTTGTTATGTTGCATCATTATTTTAATTTATTTAAAAGTATTTTCTAAACTCTTGAGATTTCTTCTTTGACCCATTGGTTAAGAGTATGTTGTCTAATTTGCACATATTTGTGAATTTTCCAATGTTCCTTATTGATATCTAACATTACTCCATTGTGGTCAGAAAAGATACTTTGTTTGACTCAGTCTTTTAGAATTTATTGTGATTTGTTTTGTCGCCTAACATGGTCTATTCTGAAGAATATTCTGTTTGCCCTTGTGGATTCTCTTCCTGGGTGTAGTGCTCTATATGTCTGTTAGGTCTAATCAATTCATAGTTTTACCTTAGTCTTCTATAATACTTATTGATATTCTATATAGAAGTTCTATTCATTATTGGAAGTGGTATATTGAAAAACTGTTTCTCCTTTGAATTCTGTCATTATTTGCTTTATTTATTTTGGGGGCTCTGTTGTTTGGTGCAGATATGTTTATAATTGTTTTATTAATGAATAGACCCTTTCATCAACATATAATGCCATTTTTTGTCTCGTAACATTGACCTAATCTATTTTGCCTGATATTAATATAGCAACCTAGGCCTCTTTTGGTTACTATTGGCATGGAGTATCTTTTTCCATCCTTTAAATCTATTTGTTTCTTTGGATCTAAAATGTGTCTCCTGTAGGCAGTATATAGTTGTATTATTATTATTTATTCTATATGCCTCTGCCTTTTGATTAGAGAATTTATTCCATTTACATGTAAAGTAATTACAGATAGGGAAGGATTTTTCCATTTAACTATTTTCTGTGTGCTTACAGCTATTTTTATCCTTCACTTTCTTCATCACTGCCTTCTTTCGTGTGTTGTTGCTTTTTTTGTGATGAACCATTTGACTATCTTTTTATTTTCTGTATATATTTAGATGTTTTATTAATATCTAAAATGTTAATAAAATAACATTATTTTATTACCATACCATGGAGAGAATACATTTACAAATTTATAACATAATTTGAATTGATGTCAACATAACTCTAATGGCATGGAAAATCACTTTTCTTATACAGCTTTATCTCCTCTTCTCCCCTGTACTTATTGTATGTAGAATACAATAAGTATTGTAAAAAATATATACATGATATGGCCAATACCACTGAATTATAATTTTAATGTATTTGTCTTCTAAATCCTATAGGAAAATTTGGAATTACAAACCAAAAATTAATAACATTATCTTTTATATTTGCCTATGTATTTACCTTTACCAGAG
Organism: Stenella coeruleoalba; assembly: GCF_951394435.1. NCBI lineage: Eukaryota > Metazoa > Chordata > Mammalia > Artiodactyla > Delphinidae > Stenella > Stenella coeruleoalba. The sequence continues at coordinate 80,533,061 of NC_137151.1, read as the reverse complement.
AACTTTACTTTTTCACAAAGCTTTGAGTTACTGTCTAGCATCTTTTCATTTCAATCTGAAGAATTCTTTTTATAAATCCTTGTAGGGCAGGTCTAGTGATAACACACTCCCTCAGCTTTTACCTGGGAATGTCTTAATTTCTCCCTATTTTAAGGACAGTTTTGTTTGACACAGAATTCTTAGTTGATAGTTTTTTTCTTTCAGCACTTTAAACGGGTCATCATACTGTCTTCTGCCACACATAGTTTGATGAGAAATTACCTGTTAATCTTATTGAGGTTCCTTGTACATGAATGTGAGGTGTCACTTCTCTCACTGTTTTCATGATAGCTTGTCTTTTGACAGGTTGATTATAATGTTTCTTGGTGTGAGTCTATCCAATTTTGAAACTAAAGTTTTTAGATTCATGAATTTCGATAAATTTGGGATGTTTGGGCCATTATTTCTTCACATATTCTTTCTGTCCTTTTTCTCTTTTCCTTCTGGGATTCACATAATGCATATTTTGGTCTACTGGACGGTATCACATAGGTCCTTATCTCTTAACATAGGTCCATATATATTTTTTAGGTTCTGTTTATTTTTCTTCATTTTTTTTTCTGCTTCTCAGACTAAATAATTTCAATTTTTCTATCTTCAAGTTCACTAATTATTTCTTCTGTGTGTTTAAATCTTCTGTTGAACCCCTCTAGTGAATTTTCTATTTCAGTTATTGTACTTTCATCTCCAGAATCTGTGTGGTTCCATTTTTTACAAGTTATTTATTATTATGATGATGATAAAAATACGTAACAAAATTTACCCTTTTAACCATATTTAAGTGTGTAATTCAGCACCATTAAGTACATTTACAATGATCTGCAAACATTACCTCTATCCATTTCCAGAACTTTTTCATCATCCCCCAAAGAAACTCTGTACCCATTAATCAATAACTTCCCAATCCACACTCTCTCCAGTTCCTGTTGACATCTATTTGACTTTTCTCTGTGAATTTTTTGGTTCTGTGTAACTCAGATAAGTGAAATCATACATTAACCATTTTTTGTGTCTGGTTTATTTCACTTAGCGTAATGTTTTCAAGGTTCATCCATGTTATAGTGTATATCAGAATTTTATTCCTTTTTAAGGCTGAATAATATTTTGTACATTTATACTATGTCTTGTTTATCCATTCACCTATTGATGAACATTTGGGTTGTTTCCACCTTTGGCTATTGTGAATAGTGGTGCTATGAACATTGGTGTACAAGTATCTGAATCCCTGCTTTCAGTTCTTTTGGTTATATACCTAGAAGTGGAATTAATGAAATATGTAGCAATTCTATACTTCTTGAGGGACTGTCAAAATTTTCCATGGTGGCTGTTTGGTTCCCTTTTATAATTTCTACTTCTGTACTGATATTCTCATTTAGTTCACATATTATTTTCCTGATTTCCTTCAGTCTATGTCTATGTTTTCCTTTGGCTTTTTGAGGATATTTAATATAATTGTTCTATGGTCTTTGTATAACTACTCCAAAGTCTGGACTCCCTCAAGGAGGGTTTCTTAATGTTTATTTTGTTCCTCTAAAGGGGCTATATGTTTCCTGTTTCTTTGTATTCCTTGTGGGGTTTTTTGGGTTGTTTTTATTGTTGAAAACTGGACATTTGCATATTATAATGTGGTAACTTGGAAATCAGATCTGCCTCTTTTCCGTGTTTTTTGGTGTTTTTATGTTTTTGATTTTTGAAGGCTATAGTAGCCCATTTGTTTAGTGACTTCCCCAAACTATATTTTCAGAGGATGTGTTCCTTATCTTCTGTGGTCACTGAAGTCTCCGTTCCTTGTGTTAAGCTAGAGTTTTCATAGAGATTCCCTTGAAGACCAGGAGCTAAAAAACATACACACCCTAGTCTGTGCAGATTGGATCTATGAAGGGAACTACTTCAAATACTTAGGTAGGCTTACACTGAGCCTAAGGATTGGTTTGAGGTGAAAATTTAGGGTGTTTCATATCTTTTCTGAGCATGAGTTTTGTTCTGGGCTTGTCCATGGCTTTCTAAATTCCTCTCATGGATGCTTTTGAATGCCTTAATTTCTTAATGAAACTCCCTAACTTTTGTTCCAGGGCTTTTGGCATCTGTTTTATATTTCCATCACATTTTTTTCCCCTAAGCATCTGTGAGTTGTTAATTTGGCTTGCAGCTTTTTTGAGCTATGCCTACTGCTTTTCTGGTCTGAGTTCCCAGTTAAGCTGAACGGGGACAAGTGCTTTTCTACATTTCAGGCAGCTCCCAGTTTGTAACAGACAAACACAACAATTTTCCAATGAAGTCTGCTCTGCTTCCTTCAAAAGCAGGGACCAAGGACTTACACAAGGAATGCAAGTTTCTTTCTTTAAGACTGCTACTGTGCTGGGGAGGGGGTGGGGCAAGGACAAGTAAAAACATCATAAATCTTTGCTACCATTTGAAAGTTACCTTTTTCTTGATTCAATGTTTGATTAGTTACTGTAAACCTTTAACTGTTTTCCAGAGTTCTGAAAAGTTGGGTTTGACAGTTTTTGCTTGTCAGTGTTTCTGTGGGGGTATGGGAACTTAAAGGTGTATACTCCATTTTGCTGCAATCTAGACTAATGGTGAGGTTTTCACAAATGTGATTACCACGTGTTCTGAAAATATGTCTGGATCCATTTTGATTGGCTATTTCTAAGGTAATAAACAATTTTTACTGGAAATTCAACCTCACATTAAGTCTTGATCTAACTTTTTTTCCAACTTTCTTTTTCTAACTCAAGGTATATTTTAGCAGAATGCTCATGTGCCTTCTCAGCAATGTATTCAATATCCAAATTACTAAAAATATGAATATTTAAACCTTATGTATTAATTTTTTGTAATAAAATTTGAAACTTCCCTAGTAAAATTCATTGCTTTTGTTTGTTTGGCCTCACTGCACGGATTGTGGGATTTTAGTTCCCTGACCAGGGACTGAACCCAGGCCCTCAGCAATGGAAGCTCCAAGTCCTAACCACTGGACTGCCAGGGAACTCCCAAAGTTCATTGTTTTTAGAAATATATGTGCCCTTAATATCAAACTCAGTTAGTTTATGGGTCCCAAATTTTCATAGTACATGAGTCAGGAAACTACCACCCATGGGGTAAACCTGGCCTGCCATCTATTTTTGACAAGCCTGTAAAGTAAGAATGGTTTTATAAGTTTTTAATCACTGGAAAAAAATGATGTTTTGGGGTGTAAAACTATAAAAAAAACCCTCAAATTTTACTTTTCATAAATATTCATTGAATTCCCGCCACATTCACTTGTTCATATATTGTCTATGGTTGCTTTTGTGCTAGCAAGGCATAATGAAATAATTTTGACAGAGACCATTATGCCCTGCAAAAGTATGATGTTTACTATCTATCCCTTCACATAAAAGGTTTGCCAGCCTCTGTACAACAGAAACAGAGTCAACAACCTGAGAACTCATTCCCATGCCTTATGGATTAAGAGGTATTCTTCAGAATCAAAAGCTCGTTACTTATAGAAATTTAAGCTACTACAGACTTTATCAGGTAATATGCATTTTTTCCCACTAAGTTATCTAAACAGTCACAAAGTTTTTTTTTTTTTTTTTTTTTTTTTTGGCGGTATGCGGGCCTCTCACTGTTGTGGCCTCTCCCGTTGCGGAGCACAAGCTCCGGACGCGCAGGCTCAGCAACCATGGCTCACGGGCCTAGCCGCTCTGCGGCATGTGGGATCTTCCCGGACTGGGGCACGAACCCGTGTTCCCTGCATCGGCAGGCGGACTCTCAACCACTGCGCCACCAGGGAAGCCCCACAAAGTTTCATTTAACACATGACATATAACAGAAGCTTTTTGGGATTAAGGTTTTTCCTAGAACTTAAATTTATCAATAATTTAAACCACTTTTTCCATAATTTTGACAGCTTCAAGGATTCTGAACTTTATGCTTCTTTCTCGAGTTGGAGAAAATTGGAAATCTCCTTTATCATTAAAAACCTTCTATCAGAGAGTACATTACTCTTATATGTTAAATCTTTAATTAGAGACGTATGTGAACCAGAATGCCTTAAAATCAGAGTGCATTTCAGCACTAAAGATTTGATTATTTCCTTATCAACTTTTGAAAACATGGGCGAGAACTTTGATAAAAAAATTTTACACTAAAATCTTCTGTTATGTTAAAAGGCAACCTAAAAGTATGTGATTTCTGAAGCTGGGGAGCATCAGTGGTTTGTTTGGACGACATCTGTAAGGATACTTTCAATACCACTGTCAATTTATGCACACTGGAAGAATTAGTTCTCCTGAAAATTGTTTTGATCTGGACTGCCAGTCATTTCTCATCAACTATCATTTTTGAAAAGGTCTACATCTATAGGGTACATCATTTTGTATGATCTTTGAGATCAAATAATTTATCAGAGATTATTATAAATAGACTACATTACTAATTGAGTAGCTTCATCATCACTGGAATGTAAAAATTCTTTATAATTACATTTTTTCCCTCTGGAGCTATCTGTTATAACCTCACTGACTAACTTTATTAAAGGAAATCCAATTTTGTGAAACAAAATTTTCTCAGATGTTTCTGCTTTAGCGCTGGCTACTGTCAAGAAGATTATAGATAAAAGGTACCACATTCTCTAAAAATGTGTGAGTCAGCATTAGGGTAGATAGTGATGATGACTGAAATTCTTTACTGTTTGGTCCACCTTTTTTATCTTTTAAACAAGACTTTTAGAATCTAGAGGCAAACATGCTGAACGAAGTTGGATCCATGTCACAAAGTAGCAAGTTAACTGATTTTGAAAAAATAGATAGCACTAGCTGTCCATCTTATTAAGTTTTCCTCAGTGCTTTTTATGTTCTCACAAATAGAATCTTTATATCTATATTCATATAAGGTATCTATATAAAGGATTTAATAACTATTGACCAACAATTTATGTATTGATGGTATTTTATCCACAAAATGTACCTTGTCAGAAAAGGGTTTTTTAGTCACGGAGTCTTTTTATGTATATATAATATTTTATGCACAATAATTCTTTACTTCTTGATGGTGCTTTATCCATAGTTGGATCTTTTGGGGAGGTGTTTTATAAACTGATGAAATTTTATCTGCAGGTAGTATAGATACTTTTATTTGAACATCCAAATACATCTTTTATAGTGAACCAATCAGTTTCATAGCTGTGTCATAGAATTAAACTTGAGTTTCATCTCAGTTTGCTAACTATTTTGGTGATCATACCCTCTAAAAATTTAACAGGAAAAATTCAAGTTCATTTTCTGATGGGTAATGAGGACTAACTGGTTTACTAGGTACACTTTTTGTCTCTTTATCTTCATGGCATGTTTGTATTGAATAATACTAGCACTCAGCATCTTCTTATACCAAAATGCTTATCAAAAGCATTATCAAAACTTTCTCTCACCCAGGTCTCTAATATACTTCTCTTGCTTTTAATATTTTGCTCAGCATTACAAGAATCATCTTACAGGACACTATGTTATGTTTTAAAAAATATTTTATTTTCTAAGGGAAGTAAGCATAGTTATATCAGGTGTAGAAACTTCAGTGCTTGTCCTGGCGAGGTGGTGAGGAAGATTTGGAAATATTGGTGTTAGTTCGAGAAAACACCTTTGACAGAGCTGAAGATATCTTTGCCAGCATTTTAGATCCTTGTTTAGGAATACTAGCCTTCGGAGTTTCTGTGGACAAAGCAACAAAAGTAATATAGATAATTATTAGACATTCTAGTTGAGGCAGCCATACTATACAATTAATGATTTAGAATTCAAAAACTGACATTTATAGAATAATTTATGGGATTAAAAAAGAAAGATTCTTTTGATTGGATTCTTCCAACACTCCTGTGAAGGAAACAGGGAAAATATCTCCATTTTTGTATGTGAATCTTGGCGAGGTCAGAAACCTTGCCTAAGGTCACATGAGGAGTGGCCAAGCTTGGACAGGGAACAGCTTTCTCTCATGGCATTATTATATGCTGCACTCTGATATTTCGTTAATCAGGTGTACAAAGAATACCTTTCTTTTTCTAGCAGAAAAACCTCTGAAAAAGTCTGATGAGCTAAACTCACAAGGGAAAGTAACTTTCAGCGCTATACAGTGAGGGTGTCTATTTCAGAGTGTTCACTTGAAAACAGAAGTGCATTAAAACTGCTATAATTTCTCACCACTTTGGGTAAACTTTTAGTTGATAACTTCAAGTATTTTTTATTTTTTGTCATGTAACAGAAGACTGTATAGATAATAAAAATTTCCATTTGGATTCATTTTTCTATACCACTCTTCAGGGCATGGACTCTCAGAATATATTATAATTTAACAAAATGAATATTTTACATGTAAAGACAAGTAAATATGTACTTCTCTGAAACTTTATGATAGGATGTGATAGGACATGAAAACACACATGATAGTAAAAGCCCATCTTTTCTTAATTTCAGTACATGCCAAAGTTCATGACTATACCTCTTGCAGTTACCTAGATTTGTCTTTTCTAGCAAGGTAATCTTTTATTGTTAAAGCTAAGATAGCCAACAGCAGATTTAAAACTAAGAAAGCCAACAGAATAAAGAATAAAAATGTATGTTTAGGTTTTTACTGTGCTATAAAAAGGAAAAAGCCAAAATCTGCAGCAGATAAGACAAAAGCATGAATGAAAGAGAAAGATGTATATTCTGAAAAGGCAAGATAAAACTTTTACTAACACGACCAAGGCACTGATACAAGGCTTCTGAAATTCTTGTTGGAGAGGTAAGAGTTAATGTTCTGAAAACTTGGTGGCCTTGTTAAAAATGCAGATTCCTGGGCATCATTACTCTAAGATGCTAACTTAGCCAGCTAGAGATGGTCCATTTTTAAAAAGTATTCTGGGTGGTTCCAGTATAAAGCAGTTCCTAGAAACACAATGAAGACACTGCCCAAATCCATATTCACTATTAGAAGACTGGTGGGTTGCTGGTGTCCTAGGTTAATAGCATCATCCCCAGAGAGAATAGTGAATGCTTGTGCTTATCAGTTAATAGCTCTTTTCGCAGTAAAACTTTAAGCTATCTTTGTCATTGAGGACATAATTCTGGGATGCAATGGCAACTCTATGGAACCACAATGTAGAGGGAAGAAAGAATGTTGGGTCAGAGTCAGAAGATATGTTTTTGAGCCCTAAAAGCTCTCCATTTGTTGGCTGTATAACCTCAGCCAGTTATTTACCTACATTTTCTCATTTGTAAATTAGGGCTCTAAGACTTGCAGAGGGAATATAATACGGTGTAGGAGATATGAACAAGTTTGGTTTGGTCCATAAAGTGTTTTGCATTACTTGATAAAACCTGAAAGTCAGGAATTTTCACATAGAACTTCCATTTCCAGTTTCTTTGAAAAATGCTAGAACCTGAATTAGAAGTCCTGGCAACAATCCAGCATGCCAATGACTGGACCTGAGTAACAGCTCCCTTCTTTAAATGGGGCATGCCATCTCCAGTGGACCACAGACCCCTGCTCAAAATACTGCTCTTGTTTTTTACCTACCTAGCTCCTGTGAACATTTGATTATGTGAACTGTGGTCATGTTGAATGAGCTTAGGCTTTGAAGTCGGGCAGATCTGTTATTTGAATCCCAGCTCTGCAGCTTACTAGCTTGGGGTGACCTTGAGTAACCTACTCTCACTTTCTCTTTAGTAAAATGAAGATAGCTGATACCTGTTCAACATTAGTTCTGTTATCTATTACTCCTTTGGTTTAAGAATTGCATAGAAAACTGCAAATGGAAATAATATCTTACTATTTATATTTTTATATATAGCAATCTCATATTGATAATACATGTCAATACTGCAAGGGAGAAACTACCCATTCTAGGAGTAATGTTAAAAGGATAGTATATTTTGTACCTGAAATGACTTCTTTTGAGGAATTCACACTACCAAGAATATTCTTGTTTCCTTCAAATATGGTGGTAAACTGCCAAGACAAAACAAAGTATTGACTCGATCTTTTGTTGGATACTACACACTAGAGATACCTAGAAATCCTCAAGAGATGTAGCACAATCATTACAGCATTTTATATAATTTCTGTGTTCTGCAGTCACAAATAATTATTCTCTGAGACTTAGACTCATACATTTTGCCAATTATGATGGCTAGGATTGACCCTTTTCATAGATATGGGCCTTGGCTACCAAATGATGATTAAAGATTCAGCCATGTTAAAAGTGACAAAAAATGTCAGCTCTGTCTCTCCCCCCTCCCCTTTTGGATGAATTGGAGTGAGAAGTAAGTTATAAATTCTTTTCTGATAATAGAGATAAGAGAAGGAAAATGGATGTTTACTATATAAGCCCAATTTCCTTTTATGGAAATTTTAGCAATTTTGGAATCTAGAGAAGTAAAGTAGGTGTGTGGAGCTAGGGCCAGGAACATGGCTCAGGTACTGGTTTTACTCTGTACATCTTTATCGTATCTTTGAATGCAAAGGGAGCAATTTTCCCAGAAAGGCATAAAATAGCCTGGGACAGGTACCTGGGCTTCACTGTAACTATTCTATAATGCTAGAAATTTAAAAAGTAAAAAAGTCAATGAAGTGAGGCTAAATACATGTAACATAAAATGTATTGTATATAGATTATGTAAAGACTACCAGATATTAATGAGTTTTACCACAATTCACTTTTTTTAAAGTACGTAATTAACCCATTAAGTTTCAGACCACACATCCTACTCTGCCTTCTATGGCTGTGGTTCCAATGTAAGTTCAGTTTTCAAAGTCTTGGTGTTATTTTTTAGTCTATACCACTATTAAGACTGTAGTTCAAGTTCTCATAGTCTTTTGTCTATAGAACTTCAGGTCAGTTCCTGGCATGCACATCTCAGGAGACAATTTATAAACAGATTTGGAGGGATTCCTTTTTTGATATCCCTCCTCTCTTTGATTTCTTTTAGTGTCTCTGACGCTCAACAGTCCCCTTTTCTGGTTCTATGCCTGGAATGCTGTGTGCTTCTAGCCTTCCTGTGTGCTGTCTCTCACATCCCATGACTGTATCCACGTCTGGGGTAAATTAACAAGAGAAAGCAGAGAAAAAAGTAGCACGTTTCCCCCTAATGTCCTTCAGGTTACTGGAGCCTTTTTCCTAATTCCTCTGGTCAGAAGGATTTTCTTTCAGTCCTAAGTGCCTCACAGCCTTTGCTGCCATTGTTGTGTAGCTTCATGGCTGAAACTTACCTTGTGGCAGGGGCAGAAGAGGGGGAAAAAGTGGGCTTCCCTATTTTCCATTTCATAGGAACTTCTTCCTAATTCTGGTAAGAGAGCAGTGGATTCTCTTGGAGCTTTCTTATTTTATCCATTCCCTCTATATAATTACAGGATTTGAACTGCCCTGGGTCATTGCTAGGAGATGTGAGAGGAAAAAACGCAGGAAACTCATAATGGTATTATTTTCTGAGTTTTGATTTCCCTCCTCAAACTCCTTCTATTATTTACTTTTCAGAACCCTCAGTAGTTGTCCAAAGTTTTTAGTTTTAATCAGTGAGAGATACAGGTGGAATGTGCTTATTACTCCACCTTACTCAGAACTGGACTGAATAACAACTTTAGTTATAGTTTTACCATGGAAAAAGCAGTAAGCAAGGAAAAGAGCAAGAACCAAAAGGGTCCAGATTAGCCTGCAATTCACTTTGGCACAAGGAATGGCCTGTCATCAGACTAGAGAATCATTGTCTCCCCTTTAGTGCCATATGATTTTACTTGGAAAATATGGCCTAAGTGCAGCCTGAGGTTGTCAAATAGATGTTTATGTTCAAAAATGAAGATTAGGTTGAGTGAGGAACTAACCCAGCATCTTTAGATATGTGGCAAAAGTTATCTTAAGTATGAGTTGTAGTTCTGAAAATTACTCTGATAATGAGAAGTGACTGGATAATCGATGGACTATAATGTCATGGGGTTGGGGAGATTTGCTTAAAAATGGGATTAAATTGAGTGAAGAAACAAACAAAACAGAAGAGGATTTGTAGCTTGAGCACTCATTGGAAGCTTTCTGAAAAGGATTAGCAAAGAGGACACTTTCTGAGTTTACACTGGAGAACAGCTGGGCCTTTTGGAAAACTGCCTTTAGACAGTCAGTCCTTAGGAATACAGAGAAATAGATGGAATCAGCAATTATTTCTTATAAACTGCTCTCTTCCATTTTTGCTTGTATTTCCTCCCTGCCTCCACCAAGTCCCTCACTTGGGTCTACCTGCCCTAGGCAGGGCCAAGTGACTCACTCCCTCTAGGATTTCCTCCAGAGACTGCAGTAACAGGGTTAAGGGATGGAATTGCAATTAGGTGCTAGGGAGGAACGGTGGCTTATCCAGTGCACTTAAGCAAGGAATGATAACTTAACCCTAAGGTGAGAACTAATGGATTTCTTGGGTACCACCAACAAGTCTCAGCCAGGAGGAGAGATCTGAGCATGAAGAAATTGCAAATAGGGGAATGCTTCCTGATGCCTCTCAAATAGCACCACGTAGTCCCTGGTTTGACCTTGAAAATTGGGCTATGTTCACCTGGACTCCATGTATTCTAATTAGAGGATATTGAAAAATATTTACCTTAACACCGTTTGAACTTTCTGGCCTTCGTTCCCGAGAACTTGCTGTAGAGGGGGGAAAAGTAGTATTTTTTCTGAGGCATAAATAGTGTTGACACAAATCTGATCTTATTGTTTTTCACCAAAAAGTCATATAATTTAGGCTGATAGAGGAAATTATTATTATTTTTAGTGTACAGACAATGTGAACAAAACTGAAATAGGTGAGATTGCTAGAATTCTGTGGCATATCTTAGCCCTTCTTTTAGAAATTATGAAAGATGAAGTGTGATGTAGTAGGTAAGGCAGATTCTGTAACTTAGTAGGCATACATCTATGCATGGCCACTCAATCCCTACAGACCTATTTATTGTACATGTAAAATGAGAAGTTACCCTGTAGGTGATTCCTAAGGGCCTTTCTAGCTTTAACACTCTTTGATTCTACATAGTTAATTAAAAGCAGATAATTGGAACAAAGAGGAAGGTGCTGGTCTTATGAAATACTCTGAGTGAAAATCAGGAGAATTTTGAGGCAATACCAAGAAGAAACCTTGTGGAGTTGTACAGAACTAAAAGTTACCTAAATTTCAGGTGAGGTCAAGACACCAGTAGAAGAATTCAACCCAAGGAGGTAGAAATGGTACTGTGAGGTAAGTTTCATAAAGACCCCAGCTAACGTGTTAGAGAGTCAGAAAACCCGAGTTTGAGTCTTGGCTTCACTACTTAGAGCTGTGTGAATATTGGCAAATTTAATCTAACTTCTCTCCCAGTTTCCTCCTATGTAGAATGTGAATAAGACTATCTTCCTGCCTGTCACTCAAGAGGACTCAATGAGATATCTCATACGTAAAAAGTATGCATTTTATAGACATGCGATCATCAAGAGTCCACACATGTGATTACTCTCTGAATTACCCTTTGGGGCAGTGTAGGTTCTGGAAAAAAATAGTAAAACCTCAATTAACTCAAATATGATAAGAGCTGATAATCTGACTTATCTGAGAAAATTGGTAAAATTTCATTGTTGGTTGATAATATTTCTGAAGTGTCTGACTCTATATCACATATAGCTGAACTGACTTTTGCTTTTAAATGACTGAGGACATTTGGGTTTACTACCAGGACTATTATTCCAAACACTAGTTTTTATGTTTCCAGGTTAGATGGCTATCAACTTTCCAGGATTATACTAGGAATTTGTTTTGATGAAGAGTCACAGAAAAATTCCTGCTAATTCAGGATCTAACATACTCAGATTTATTTGATATTTTCTCCCATATTCTGTATAAAACTATAAACTAAAATTAGGAATGTATGTGTTCAACCCTAAGCTTGTCACTGAACTCCAGACTGAAATATCCTATTGCTTATGTGACACCTCAACTTAAATATCTAATATCTAATACCTTAACATAACCAAAAGAGAATTCTTGTGTAACCTCCTTAGATTCCCATAGTCGCTCCTATTTTACTAACTCCTCCTACTATATGCCTGTTTTAGGCTCTTGGGAATATAGCTGTGATCTTCATGGAGCTTACATTCTAGAGGGAGGTAGTGAAAAAACAATTAATTAAAACATACAGTCTGGCATATAGTAATAAATGCTAGGGAGAAAAATAGCAAAGAAGTGGAATATGCAGTGCCATCTTGAGAATGAGGTTACAATTTCAAAAAGTGGTCAAAGAAGATGTCACTGAGAAGGTGACATTGGAGCAAAGTTCTGAAGGTGAGGAATGAGCAATGTAGATACAGAGGAAAGAGCACTACATGAGGATCAGCAAGTGCAAAGGCCCTGAATTCCTGGAATATTTGAGGAACAGCAAGAAGGTCAGTGAGGCCTGAGCAGGGTGAGCCAGAAAGAAACAGAGGAGGAGGTTAGAGAGGTAATAGGGGTTTGGAGTGATGTCCAGATGATGTATGGTTTTGCAAGCCACTGTAAGTTCTTTGGCTTTTGTCCCAGATGAGATGGGAAATACTTATACTTGGAATTATCTTTGATGCCCTGCCTCAAGTTACAATGTAAATTCTTTGAGATCAAGGACTTTTTCAGTTTTGTTCACACATGGGATTTTAGAACACAAAAGAGGTGCTCAGTAAAATCTTTGAATGAATGAATGAATAAACGATTGAATTGGACAGCTGCAATATTACTGAAGGATATAAGAATTAAGCTGGATAATTGCAACAAAGTTGGAAAAAACAAAACACTGAATTTAGGGTCAGGAGCCTTGGGATCTAGACTGTGTTCCGCCTCTGACTCAAAGTAATCTTGGACATTTTCTCATCTTGAGCTTGAGTTTCCTCATGTAAACAATGAGGGGCGTCATAGTAAGTGATTTCTGTCTAACTCTAGCAGCCTAGGATTCCATAATACAGGAATCATACAGTGATTATTTTGACCCCTGGTTATGGTACATTTATAGAATTTTGGCATGCTTACTGTTACTCTATGAATCCCATCTTAATAAAAATGACTTCCACTTCCAAGTTGAGAGAATATGTTTCTGTAGTAACAACCTAAGTGAGTTGTATGTTTGAAATAGCCAGGGTAAACCTGTGGTTCAAATTTCAAGGCCACTTTATAGTAAACATGACACTCAACCTCTTGGACATGCTACCATCGTTAGAACCACATTAATCATCTGAGGTTTCAACAGAGTGCCAAACAGTCATCACACAAATGTTCTAAGCAGTCAGTACAATTATAGATTAAAAAAACAACAACAAAGTGAGGTCCATACTAGCCATATTTAAATTTAAGCAAATAAATTTAGCTTTAAAAGTCTTTTTTGGGGTACATTTTGATAGGGTTAAGCACAAATGAAGGATAACTTCTCAAAGAAATTGTTAAATCCTAGTATCATGGGTTCTGGTTCAGCTAGAAACTATCATGATATACCCTGATTTTATGAATATTTCTCACAGGAGCATGGTAAATATAAATTCATATTATACTATATTCTTGACCAAAATCATTAATAAGACAAACTAGCTGACTTATTTTAACACATGTGTGATGTCGTACTGGATCATTTCTAAAAGTAGATAAGCTCATAGGAAAAAAAAAAGTATCAATTTCAGGTTTGATAACTAAAAACACTGATCAAAGCAGTAGAGTGTCCTTTTGAATACTTTCTACTTTAAATCAAGAAATACAAAACTCCAACCTTCCGTAATTTTTGTACTTTTATCTGCCATACAATCTTCAGTCTCACTAAAACAAAAGAAAAAAATATTTAATTTTTTTGTGTATTTAATGAATCAAGAAATTACTGGTTAAGTAAAAGAACAATCTCTCAGTCATTCTTCATATGGAAATAAACCTGGAAGAGTGTATCACTGAGTTTCCAAATTGAATGCAAATTATTTATAAATTGACTCTTTTTTCCCAACTTAAAAAATTTTGGTTAAATACACATAACACAAAATTTACCATCTTAACCATTTTTCAGTGTACAGTTCTTTGCTTGAGTACATTCACATTATTGTGCAACCATCACCACCATTCGTCTATAGAACTTTTTCATTTTCCCCAGTTGCAACTCTGTACTCCTAAATACTAACACCACATATTCCTCTCTCTCCATCTCCTGGAACCAACCTTCACCTTTTGCCTCTGTGATTTGACTACTTAGGTATCTCATATAAGTGGAATCATATAATATTTGTCATTTTGAGACTGACTTATTCACTTAGCATAATGTCTTCAAGGTGACATATAGCATGTGTCAGGATGTTCTTCCTTTCTAAAACTGAATAATATTCTACTGAATGTATGTACCATATTTTGTTTTTCCATTCATCCATCAATGTACTCTTAGTGCTGCTTCCATGATTTGGCTATTGTGAATAATGATGCTATGAATATGAGTGTAAAAATATCTGCTTGAGTCCCCGTTTTCAATTCTTTGGGGTATATACCCGGAAGTAGAATTGCTGGATCATATGGTTACTCTATATATTTAACTTTTTAGAGAAACTCTCACACTGTTTTCCGTAGTGACTGCACCATTTTAAATTCCCAGCAGCACTGTACAAGGGTTCCAGTTTCTTCACATTCTTGCCAACGTGTTATTTTCTGAAAATTTTTTTGATAATAGCTATCCTAATGGGTGTGCAATAGCATCTCATGGTTTTGACTTGCATTTCCCTGATGATTAGTGATGTTGAGGATCTTTTCATGTGCTTATTGCCCATTTGTACATCCTCTTTGTAGAAGTATCTATTCAAGTCCCTTGCCCAATTTTTAATCAGGTTGTTTGGTTTTTTGCTGTTGTTGAGTTATAGGAGTTCTTTATGTATTCTGGATAGTAATCCCTTATCAGACATATGACTTGCAAATATTTTCTCCCATTCTATGTGCTAACTTTTCACTCTGTCCTTTGAAGCACAAAAGTTTTTAAATTTGGTTAAGTCAAACTTATCTAATTTTTCTTTTACTGCTTGTGCTTTTAGTATCATATCCAAGAAACTATTGTCAAATCCAGTGTCATGGGGCTTTCCCCCTATGTTTTCTTATAAGAGTTCTATAGTTTTATGTAGGTTTTTGATCCATTTTGAATTAGTTTTTATACACAATATAAGGTAAGGGTCTAACTTCATTTTTGTTTGTGTGTGGTTATCTAGTTTTCCCAACACTGTTTGTTGAAAAGACTTTTTTTTCTCCATTGGATGGTCTTGGCATGCTTATCAAAAATTATTTGACCATATATTAAGGATTTGTTTCTGGGCTCTTTATTCTATTCCATTGGTCTACATATCTGTCTTCATGTCAGCACCACACTGTTTTGATTACCATAGCTCTGTGGTAAGTTTTGAAATCAGGAAGTCCAAGTATGTTCTTCCTTTTCAAGATTGTTTTGGCTGTTTGGAGTCCTTTGAGATACTACATAAATTCTAGAATGAATTTTTTCTTCTCCTGCAGAAAAAGGTCATTAAGTATTTTTATAAGGATTCATTTAATCTGTAGAATCCTTTGCGTAATACTGAAATCTTAACGGCCTATTTCCATTAATCTGTGTCTCCTTTAATTTCCTTTAGGTATGTTTTGTAGTTTTCAGTGTACAAATCTTTTGCCGCTTGGTAAGTCCATTCCTAAATATTCTGTTTGGTACTAGTGCAGATTGAATTTTTCTTTGTTTTTGGATTGTTCATTGTTAAGTGTTTAGAAATGCAATTTTCTTCTTCTGTATTGATTCTATATCCAGCAACTTTGATGAATTCATTTATTTGTTCTAAGAGTTTTCTTTCTTTTTTGTATAGAATCTTTAGGGTTTTCTACATATAAGATAATGCCATCTGTGAACAGAGCTCACTTTACTTCTCATCCAATTTAGATGCCTTTTATTTCTTGCCTAATTGCTCTGGCTAGGACTTCTGGTAATATACTCAACAGAAGTGATAAGAATGGGCACCCTTGTCTTTTTCCTGAGCTTAGAGGAAAATCTTTCAGAATTTCACCCTGAGTACAATAATGTTAGTTGTAGTTTTTCCATATATGGCTTTTATTATTTCAATGTAATTTGCTCTTATTTCTAGTCTGTTAAGTGTCATTATCATGAAAAGGTGTTGAATTTTGTTAAATGGTTTTTCCTGCATTTAGATAAGAATGTGTTTCTTTTTCCTTCATCCTGTTAATGTCTTGTGTTACACTGACTGATTCTCATATGTTGAACTTCCCTTGTATTCCTGGGATAAATCAACCTTAGTCATAGTGTATAATCATTTTAATCTGCTATTGAATTCTGTTTACTAGTATTTTGTTGAAGATTTTTGTATCAATAGTTTGAAGAGGTTTTTTCTTGTTTTCTTTGGAGGAAGTTTACTTTACATCAATAGTTTGAGGAGGATTGGTTTTAATTCTCCTTTAAATGTTTGCTACAATCCACCAGTGAAATCATCTGGTCCTGAGTTTTTCTTTGTTAGGAGCTTCTTAATTACTGATTCAATTTCTTTACTAGTTATAGGTTTCTTCAGATTTTTCCATTTTTTCATGAATCAATCTTGGTAGGTCATGTTTTTAGGAATTTGTCTATTTCATTTAGATTATCCAATTTGTTGGCATACAATTGTTAATAGTACTCTTATACTTCTTTTTACTTCTGTAAAATCATAGTACTCTTATAATTCTTTTTATTTCTGTAAAATCAGTTATAATGTCTCTTCTTTCACTTATGATTTTAGCTATTTGAGTCTTCTCTTTTTTTTTCCTTAGGCAAT
This sequence comes from Stenella coeruleoalba, assembly GCF_951394435.1. NCBI lineage: Eukaryota > Metazoa > Chordata > Mammalia > Artiodactyla > Delphinidae > Stenella > Stenella coeruleoalba. The sequence continues at coordinate 80,516,224 of NC_137151.1, read as the reverse complement.
GTAGCTAAAATTTGTCAATTTTATCAATGTTTTGAAGAACCAACTCTTGGTTTCACTGATTTTATTTTTGTATTCTCTTATTTTGTCTATCTCTACTTTAATCTTTATTATTTCCTTCCATCTAATAGTTTTGAGTTTAGCTTATTTTTCTTTTTCTAGGTAGGTATTTAAGATGTAATGTTAGGTTGTTATTATAAGATCTTTTTTCTTTTTTATTGAAGTATAGTTGCTTTACAATGTTTTGTTAGCTTCTGCTGTACAGCAAAGTGAGTCAGTTATACGTATACATATAACCACTCTTTTTAGATTTCCTTCCCATTTAGGTCACCACAGATCATTGAGTAGAGTTCCCTGTGCTAAACAGTATGTTCTCAATAGTTACCTATTTTATACATAGTAGTGTATATATGTCAATCCCAATCTCCCAATTAGTCCCACCCTACCCTTCTCCCCTTGGTAACCATAAGTTTGTTCTCTACTTATGTGACTCTATTTCTGCTTTGCCAGTAAGTTCATCTGTACATTTTTCTAGATTCCACATATAAGTGATATTATATGATATTTGTTTTTCTCTTTCTGACTTACTTCAATCTGTATGACCATCTCTAGGTCCTTCCATGTCTCTGCAAATGGCACTATTTTCTTCCTTTTTATGGCTAATATTCCATTGTATATATGTACCACATCTTCTTTATCCATTCCTCTGTCGATGGACTTTTAAGTTGCTTCCATGTCTTGGCTATTGTAAACAGTGATGCAGTGAATATTGGGGTGCATGTATCCTTTCGGACCATGTTTTTCTCCAGATATATGCCCAGGAGTGAGATTGCAGGATAATATGGTAGCTTTATTTTCTTAAAACAATGTTGAATAAAAGTGCAAGACTGGACATCCTTGTCTTGCTCCTGATCTTAGAGGAAATGTTTTCAGCTTTTCACTGAGTATGATGTTAGCTGTAGGTTTGTCGTATATGGCCTTTATTATATTGAGGTATGTAATCCCTCATTTCCTCCACTACTGCCTTCCTTTGTGTCAGTTGAGGTTTTGCAGAGATGCATTTTGATTACCTTTTTATTTTCTTTCATTTATATTCTATATTTTCTTTGTTACCACACAGATTCCATATAATGTTCTAAAGTTATGACAGTCTATCTTAAATTGATACCAATTTAACCTCAACTTCATACAAAGACTCTACTCCTTTATAGATCAACACCCATCCCTTTGTTATTACTGTCCCAAATTATGGCTTTATATATTCCATGCCCATCAGCATAAATTTATAATTATTTTTATGTGTTTTTTAAATCTTGTAGAAAATAAAAGTGGAATTATGAACTGAAATTATTATAATACTGGTTTTTATATTTGTCCCTGTGTTTACCTTTACTAGAGAGTTTTATATTTTCATATGGTTTTGAGTTACTGTCTAGCATCTTTTACTTTCAATTTGAAGAACTTCTTTTAGTGTTTCTTGCAGTCATGTCTAATGGTAATGAACTTTCTCAGCTTTTTGTTTTAGTTTTTGTCTTAGAATATTCTGATTTCTTTCTCATTTTTGAAGGGTATTTTTTGCTGGTTATAGTGTTCTCACTTGATAGTTTTCTTTCTTTTAGCCCTTTAAATATATAATCTACTGCCTTCCATCCTGCAAGATTGCTTCTGAAAATTTTACTGATAACTTTATGGAGATCTCTTGTACAAGTCATTTCTGTCTTGTCACTTTCAAGACTCTCTTTTTGTCTTTGGCTTTTGATGACTGTGATTATAAGATGTCTCAGGTAGTCTCTGGGTGCTTATGCTACTTAGAATTCACTGAACTTATTGTATTTGTATATTCATGCTTTTTCAAATATGAGGAGGTTTTAGCCATTATTTCCTCAAATAATCTCCCTGCCTCTTTCTCTCTCTCTTCTCTGGAACTCACCATGGTGTGTATGTGTGTATATAAATATATATATATATATATATACTTACATATGTATATATCGCTGCTTGAAGGTATCCATTAAGTGCCACAGAATCTGTTCACTCTTTGTTCAGTCTTTTTTTTGCTGCTCAGACTCAATAATTTCAAATGACTTGTGTTCAAGTTCACTGATTCTTTCTTCAACTTGATTGAGTCTGCTCTTGAATCATCTAGTGAATTTTTGAGCTCCAGAATTTCTGTTATTTCTGTCTGGTTCCTCTTTAGTTTCTATCTCTTTGTTTTTATTTATATGTATTTTATTCATATACTTTTCCCCTGATTTCCTTTAGTTCTTTGTGTTTTTCTGTAGCTTTTGAACATATTTAAGACAGTTATTTTAAAATCTTTTTCATGTATGTCTAGTTCGTGTGCTTCTCCATGGACATTTTCTGGGAATTTATTTGGTTTCTTAAAATGTGCCCTATTTTCATTAATATGCATTGTGATCTTATGTCGAAATTTGAGCATTTAAAGAAATAGCTACCTCTTCCAGTTTTTGGAGATTGTTGTAGAAGCCCTTCACTAATTAGTAGGACTCTGAACCTTGGGAACAGTCTGAGGTAAAGCCTTCAAATCTTACTTTTGTTCTGGGTATATGTCCTTCTGGGCCTATGTATGTACTTTTTTTTTTTTCCTTCCTCCATTTTCCTGACCTGCTTTTCAATGTTTTATTTCTTAAGGGTCTCATCATGTTTCTTCTAAGGGCCTTAGCTATCTTATTGTTTCCCCCTGCCTGTAATCTCTTTCCCTCAGGTACCTGTTTGTGCATCTGCAGTCCCTTGTGATTTTCATGCACCATGGCATCCATCTACTGACTTCAGTGGCTTCTAGGCTTAGACCCAAACAATGCCAGCATTCCCAATTTGAGCTCCTATTCAGGTGAGACAGAAAACATTCCCTCAGGCAGCCCACAGATAGGCCCAAACATTACAAACAAGTTCCAATCTACTCTTTCCACCTCAAGAGAGAAAACTGAGAATTGGCCATTTCTTCCCAACTGTGCCACATTATGTTGCAGAAGGGGGTTGGGCAAAAACAAGTAAAAGTGTGTGGAATTTCCTGCCACTTTGAATGTGGCTTTTCTTTGATTGGGCATTCCCTTGGTTGCTGCAGTTATTTGACTGGTTTCCAGAGCTCCTATAAAGTTGTTTTAGCAGTGTGTAGTTGTCTATTTTTTCTTCCTACAAGAAAATAAGGGTGTGCAGTTTCTTGGTCTGCTATCTTGCTCTAAATTATCTTTTATTTGGTATTATCTGTGTCCTCTGTCTCCACTGATATAAACAATAGAGAGGTACCTGCATTACTAATTTTGTATGTTAATATAATCATTACACAGGAAAAAAGAGGCAATGATTGGTCAGGAAAATATGTCCCAAAATAGTGTCAGTGTCAAAAAGAAACAATTCCATCATGTTGAGTGGGAAAAAATTATAACCAGGTAGATTTTTCTCCTATTTATACCTATTGCTTCTCCCACAATAGAAATGCTACCTCTTCTAGGTTATGAATATTCTTATAAACTTAAGAATAATTTTAGACAAGTTCTAACTGTTTTAGATAGTTATTGTTTTAGATATAGTTATTAATTAGATTTCAAGTCTACAGTGTACTTTTTCTCTCTGTCCTCTATAAATGCCATATAGTTCAGACTTTCCTCCTATAGTCATCCGAACTTGGGTTGCCTTCTCCTCATGTAAATGCTGTCTATCTTTACAGGCCCACATCAAACTCAATTGCTTTCTAGAATTCATCCCTGAATGCTTCGGCTTACACTGCTCCCTCTCTTATTTGGATTCTTCTTAGAGGCAGTTATACACACTGGAACATTTTGTTACTTAAAGAGAGTTGAGCAGGAACCCTTTGGGCTGAAAGGCACTGGGTCACAATAGAATCTGCTCTATCTTCCAGGTAAGAAAAACAAAAAACAAAACCAAAACACACTAGCAAATTCTTCATCCAAGACACTTTATACTAGGAAGAACATAGAGGCCAAGTAACTAGAAATGGGGAATCAGATAGAAAGGAGAGGGTTTAGGGAATGTCCACAGTAGGGAGCCAAGGGAGAAAAGGATAAGGAGTGAGGGAAGGTCTAGGGCTGAATACTTGCCCAATCGTAGTTTTACCAGAGACCTCATTCTTCCCATAAGCATTACTTTCATCTCATATTTCTATTTTTATATTGCTTTAATCTCATGTACCCAGCAGATGAAATCAGGTCTTCTTGGTTGTATGAAGATGAACTCATAATTCTGTGTATGAAGTAATGTGTCGGCTCAGAAATATGGTTTCTTTCTTCTTTCTGGAAAAGTGCAAACCATATGTTATATAAAGTAGCGTTTGATATGCACTTTCTCATATACTTGGCATATTCTGCCCTCTAATCTACACTATTATTAGAAAAAGTTTCAGAGATTACATTAAAAATGGATGAACACTGTAATTCTAATTAAAAGGTCTCTTTCCAATAATTCTTTGGAAATGGCTAGTAAAGATGATCTATATTATAATATTGAAGTCTGAATAAACATTAAAGATTAACCTAGCACAAACTTTGAAGAATATAGTTTTCCATTTCTGTACTTTACAAATATTTTAATGAAAACTTAGTTCAAAAAGAAAAAAAACAGATATATATATAATTCTGGTCAGTTCAGAAGTTTGTCAAGTCAGCCATCTTAACCGTACTCTGATCTGTTTGTTGGGAAGTCATGTGTGATTTTATGGCTATAACTTTTGTAAGAATACCTTAATTGTTATGTCTATTAGAATCTTGAAAAAACAGACTACTATTATTGGGATTATTGTATATGAACAATAATCCATTATATGAAATCCATTTTGACTTTTGGTATTGTTATAACAATTCTTTAGTTATCTATGAAGCCAGGATTTCTGACTATGAGGCTCAACAAAACTATTCTGCAGACTGCATTTGGTCATGTAATCACACATAGATTCCCAACAAATAGGTCAGAGTATGTGTTAAAATGATTTACCTGGGAAACTTCTGAACTGAAGAGTTGTATCTCTGTTCTTTTTCTCTGGCTCATCTCAGCTTTTGTGTTAACCTAGGAATAATGTCAAATGGATAATCAATAGAATTGTCTCACCAGGAAATCCTGTACCATATACACTTTTCCAAGACATGTTTTGGTATGGATTTTTGGACAGGAACCACCCAAAGGGTCACTGAAGTCTAGACCATTATGTTATGTGAGGGGTATGGTATTAGGGACAAGAGCTGTTCCCCATGACGAGAGTGGAGTTTATGGGCTGATTGCAAGGGTGATATTTAAAATATTTTGATTAACTTAACTTTGGGAAAGTTGGCTAACTTGTAAGGAAAAAGTTGGCTATGTAACTGCCCAAAAGATATATATCTATTAAAGTGAGAGTCAAGATTCAAACTCAGACAATCTGAATTCGTATGGATTCTTTTTTACCTCTTCCTACCTTGGCCTATTTTCTGGTCCCACCCTACCTGCTCAAAAGGTATTTGTCAGCCAAAATACAAAAGGGCTGGAATCTATTAAAAGATGGATGTAAATAATTAGCTTGCATTTCTCTTAAATAGCTTCCATTTTCTGTTATCCCTGGACTTCTAGCTAATATATGTCTCTTTCCATTACCTGCTTTCCCTCAATTCTGTTTTATGGCTTCATCTGTTAGTTATTTCTCTCATACTGTAAATGTTGCCAGACTAAGGAAGAGACTATCTGGAACCATTTTAGTATTTTTTTCTGCCCAATTAAGGTACATTCTTGGACAGAATTTCTGAAGATCTCTATTCTTTCCATAGATATCTGGTTATTGACAGTCATATTTCTCACTCACCTTCCTCTGTGGCTTTTCCTCCCAAATAGAATCTGTTTCAGTCAAGGTTCTTGAGCAGGTGGCCATGTCAAGTTTAGCAAGAGTTCCTTTAACTTGTCCCTCCTTCGGTTCTATTACATGATTTGAGGTTGCTTCAGTATTTTCAACATTTGCATTGGATGTGGGCTGACAACATTTGCTTAATGAAAAATTCTTTTTCAGGCTACTTGTGCTTCGTGTTGGCTTGGGAGAAACAACTTTGGTTTCTATTGGCTTTGTGGCTTCTTTCACTTGATCTTCAACTTTTTCTCCTAAGTGTTCTTCTTGTACAATCTCTCTTAAAACAACTTCATTTTCATCAGACATTAGTTCCTCTTCTATGGTACTTTCTGAAACTTCTTGATCAATATCATGAGCTACTAAACGAAGGATAAGTTCTTTTTTGTTCTGAACATCTTTTAAAAGCTCCACCTTGGTGATATCAGGCTTCCTTATATTCTGAAATGAATTTCTGCAAACAGCCTGGAATTGAAGGTATAATGAATATCAAAAACAAATGCCTCAATCACTTTTCCTATGATTCTATTATAATACAGCTATTTTAGTATGATTTTTAGTTTCATTGTTAAAGTAGTATTATCTTAAGATGCCATGCTTACATTAGCAATATTTTAAAAAAAAACATGAAAATTGTAAGAAATATTTGTTGGTATCATTTCTTTTACCTTCAGAGGTTATTTTATTAATCTACCATAATTTACTTCAGAGTTTAAAGGAAGGACTAAAGGAAGGACTTTTTCTTCTTTTTTTGGTTAAACTTTATATTTTGTTGCATCATATTTACTTCTTTGTTTTTTGGTTACTTTGAAAGTTTGTGACAGAAGTAGACATGATAATATATTTTTCTAAAATTGTAGATGGGTTATCATAGAGAAATTGAAATGTACATATTTTCAACAAGAAAGCAAGGTATTATCTGATCTTGACTTTTAAAAATGATGAATAACCAAGATTGTGAAGGTCTTTGACTCTTTAATCCCTATCATTCCACCCCTGATCCTTTGGATATATTTTCCAAAAGAATCTTGAAAATATAAATCTTCATTTTTTTCTCACCTCCCTAGTCAAATCTCACTTTCCATTTTCAATGTCTTAAGACAGATAAAAGACAGTTACAATTAAATAATAGAACTTCTGCATTTCAGTAGCCTTTGATGATGCCACAGAACCTCCAAATTGTTTTGAGTTAATAATTCTAGACTTCAACATCCCTGTGTAACACTTTAAGCCAGTTTTTTCAGATATTGGTGTCCTAAAAGAATATCTTCTGTGGAAAAAAAATATAGAAACAGCTTCCTTAAGAATTTAAAACCAATCAGTTTTGATTTCTGTGTTAGTGGAGGGGACCAGTGGTTTACAAAATCCAAAATCTTTCTATATGGCTTTGGAATTTGTGACTATATATGGTTTTCATATGTACATGCCTAGTGTGTTGGGAACTTATGGTATCTCAAAACAGAAAATAAAGCCCTTGGGTGAGGCCAACAAGTGTCTAGATTCGCTGATCTAATCTACTGTTCTTTGGTTTCTTCTCTGGTCCCTATGCAGGAGATTGATACTCAGATTGGTACAAATCGTATGTCGTATCAGAGTTGTCTAGGTCTGCTTCTTTGTGTTTTATTTTGAGGATGGATTTTCTTCCCCTTAAGAGGACAGCAGTAATTATTTTGGTTTAAATATTCCCATCCTGCTTTCCTGTGGTCTATAAATGACTTAATGAAAGAGAACTGGTAAATACGAGTAAGATTTGTGACAGAAAATTCTACAGATAATTAAAAACTGCTTTTGACTAATGTTATTCTATAGTCTGTTCAACAGATTTTACTCCTAAGGGGTTACTTATGTATGAATGAAGACTACCAAATAATATGCTAATGCAAACAATGAGAATCCATGTTGAAGGATAAATTTTAGAGTTTGAAAGGACTGTCATCTGGTTCAAAAAATTTAGGGAAAAGATTAAATTAGTATGTTAGCCCATAATAATCTCAGTATTTGAGTATGAAAACACAAAGTGCCAATTAACATATTTAACAGCCCTGAGACCTAGTTCAATGGGTTGCAGGATAGTGCTGGAGAAAATTTACTTCAAGTTTATGCTCCAGCGAGAATGGTTCTATAAAACTTTGCTCATTGTCCAGGCCACAGACTGTACCCCTAAGCACACTCAGTCCTCTTATGAGTGAATACCATGAGTAGAAGAGGCTCTGATAAAAATCAAAATGTGTAGTAGATCAGTGTAACTATTGGCTAGACCACCCTTTGACCTCAGTGGTATAGTTTCCTTGTAACAAGGACATCATTTTGTCATTTTAAAGTCTCAATTAGTTTAATATATTTGGGGCCTAAGTATGGAGCTGCAGGGCAGAGCTAGGGACTAAAGCATGAGGAAACAGGTTCATAAATATGGCAGCATTAAAGCAGCTAAATCTAGAACAAGGATAGAAGAAGAAAGAAACGTGCCACTTCTTGAGAGTATAGAAGAACTTGAGGAAGGCTAATATAATTAAAGTGAAATAATAAGAAACAAGTATAACCTAAGAGTTTATAGAGCAGTAGTAATCAGAGTAGTCTGATATGTGTTGATGAATGTTGTTAAAAGGAAAAAGAGTAGTATTACTCTTGTAGAGCCTTAGGTTTGAGAAATGTATTTTAGATAGTTTTTATCATTATAATTTCAGTCAGCCTGATTTTACTGTTATTTCCCTACATTCCCATTATTTTTTTAAAGCCAGTTTAAACTTATTGTCTTAGGAAAACTAGCCTGAGACCTTTAGAGTGAGCCACAGAGCTGATATGGCAAGTCCCAGTAAGTCATATAACTATACGAATGAACTTGTGCAACCAATTTTCCTATTGGGCTAGGCAATAACAACAACAACAAAAAAATACATTCCCATATACCTATTTGAGGAAGGGAATCACAGAACAACCATGGCTCACTTTTTTTTTTTCTATTTCTTTTTCACTTACCTCAAAGGGTTTTACATCGAGTCGTCCCATCTTATTCAATGAGGTACGTCTTTCTCTTTTTAACTGTCCTACAGTAGATGTGTCTGAGGAATAACTTCTTCTACTTATTGATGCTCTTCTCAGTTCTGCTATGTTATGTCCAGTGTTTTTAAAACATTCCACCTTAAGTTTCTCAAGAGGTTGAGTTTTTACAGAAATTACTGCTAAATGTTCTGAGATAATGTTTGGATCTATTTTGAGTGGTTTATTCCCAACATGTGGAACTATTTTAATTGTAGAGTCCTCTACAATTGAATCTTTATTTGACTCTTCTTTATCTAAGTCAGGGATCACTTTAGCATGCTCTTGTGCCTTTTGAACAATTCTGTTAATGTCTAGATCTCCTAAGAGACCAGCATTTGAATTCTTTGGACTAACGATATCTAAGGGAAAATTTGAAACTTCATTAATAATTAAACTGGCCACTTTTTTAGGGAAAACTCCATTTGTACTTTTTATATCATAATAAAGATCTTTATGGGTTCTCGGTTGTTGTAGTACATTACTATAAATAGAATCAATAACCTGAGAAATCATTTCTATACTTTCTGGATTTAAAAAGTGTTCTTCAGAATCAGCAGCAACAAGATTAATATTACTCTTAGAAATTTCAGCCGTCACAGATTTTGTCAGTTGAGATGCAATTTTATTTAACTCAGGCTTTGATAAGTTTTTTGCATGTTTGCTTGAGGCACTTGGCAACCTTACTATTTTAGCCAAGAACAAAGCCAATGCTTCCTCTAAAAACGTGGCATCTAACACAGAACCTTTTTTGGATGAAGACTTTTCCTGGGACTTAAATTCATTAACCATTTTGGCCACTCTTTCCATAATTTTGATAGCTTCCAGAGCTAATTCTGAACTTGGTAATTCTTCCTCTACTTGAGGTTGAAATTTAGAATTGGAAATTTCTTTCACCAATAAAAAACCTATTATATCAGAGAGGACATTACTCTTACCCATTAAATCTTTAAATATAGAAATGTGTGAGCCAGAGTGCTTTAAAATACTGGTATAAACAGAATTAACTACTTTTTCAATGGTTTCATTGTCAGCTAAAGGTACAGTAGGCAATTCCTTCGCTGGTGATACAACTTTAATCTTACTTTTGGAGATAAATTCTTGTATTGAATTTAATATTTTTGAGATAATTTTTTGAATTTCAGTTTCTAGGGATTTGGGTCTTTCATTATCTACTTTTGGAAACATAGATAAAAGCTTCGATAAAAATTTCACAGCAATTTCTTCTATTATGTTATAAGGCAGTATACGAGCATGTGATGGTTGAGGCTGGGGAACATCAGCAGTTTGGATAACATCTTTAAGAATATTTTCAACAACATTGTCAACTTCTGCACACTGATATGGAGTTAGCTCTCCAGAAAAGTAGTTCTGCAACTGATTACCAGTCACTTCTTGTAGAATTAAGTCAACCATGGTTTCTGAAAGAATTCTACATCCACTGGTTGCACAATTTTGTATAATCTCTTGTGATCCAAACTGTGACAAGAGATTATTATAGAGCGATTGAACCACTAATTGAATAATTTCATCATCATTGGGATGTAAGGATTCCACATACTGTATAATCATATCTTCATTTTTGGAGATCTCTGTTGTAACTGTACTTAATAACTTCATTTGAAAGAAATCTAGTTCTGTGAACCGGTTGCCCTCAGATGTTTCTGCTTCAGTGTTGGATACTGTTGAGAAAATTTTAGATGAAAGAGCGTAAATCACATTCTCTAAGAATTCATGAGGCAGCATGATGGTATATGGCGATGATGTTTGACATTCTTTGCTGGCTGTTCGAGCCAGCTTTTGGACCTTTTTAACAACATCCTTAGTTTCCAGAGGCAAACATGAAGGTGGAAACTCATCACACGATATCAAATTTAGCTTATATTGAAAAATTTCACTTATCACTGCACTAGTTAGTTGTCTTGCTAAATTTCCCCCATTACTCTTTATAGTCTTACAAATGGAGTCTTGAGATTTATATTCCTTCAAAATATTGCACACAGAGGAGTGAACAACTTTGTTGACCAATGTTTTATCAATTGATATTTTATCTAGGAAAAGTATCTTATTTGAAGAGGGTTTTTCAGTCATTTTATGCATATTATCCACAGTTATTTTCTTGACATTGGATGGTGCTTTATCTATATTTGATTCTTTATGCCTGGGAGGTTCTTTAGGAACTGATGACACTTTATCTACAGGTAGAAAAAACTGATTTTCCTTATCTGGCCTAAATACCTTAATTTGAGCATCTGAAAACTCCTTCAACAGTGAATCAATAAGTCTCATAGCTGTGTCATAGAGTTCAGCTTGATTTTCATCATCACTTACATTTTGGCATCTATCATATGTTTGTGTTTCTGGTGAGGAAGAAAAGACCAATTTGTTAACCACTTCGGTGATAACATCTTCTAAAAATTTAGCAGGAAAAATTCCAGGTTCACTTTTTGGTGGGTACTGAGGACTGTCTGATTTACTAGGTTCCTTTTTAATATCCTTAACTTTTACTTTCTCTTTTTCTCTTTTTTCCCCTCTCTCTTTCTCTTTCTCCCTCTGTTTTTCTATTTCTCTTGCTTTCTCTTTTTCTTCTTTTTTCTCTTTGGCAGGGAGATTTTTGTTAATTGACAGGTATAAATCCTTTGTTGAAATGGACTGTGCAAAATCCTTGCCAACCTCTTGAACTAGAGGCAATGATATATAACTTGGCAGACTTTGTCGTTTTGAATAATCTGCTAATTCTTGAGAATGATATATTCCTAAGATATTATCATAAATATTTTCAGTGACATTTTGAACACATTCATAATGTGAGCACTGTCCTTCCTTTATATCTATTTGAGCTGGAGAGTCTTTCCTTTCCTCATCGTTTGGCTTTTGGGCAACTGTTTTCTCTATTGTGGTCTTTGTATTTCTTGCTTTGGTTGTCAAAGAAGATAACTGAAAGGGCTTGTCTTCTTTTTTTAATGAATTTTCTCTTGTTTTGTCAATCTTCTTCTCAATGTCTATTGCAAAATCTGGTCTAAGTATTTCCTTTTCACATTCTGTACCATCAGTAGCTACTAGAAACTGTGTGTGTACCTCCTTACCTTGCCCCTCCTTATTTGAAAGTGATATGCTTTTCTTCTCAATTTCATTATTTTTAAGTGTTCCCTTCAAATACAGCTCCTGTTTATCTTTATTTTTCACACTAGTAGTTGGAGAAGTAACTTCTGATACATTATATTTTTGAATTGGAATTCCCATTTTATTTTCATTCTCTTTCTTTTTATTTGCCACATCTGCAGCTGACTCTGATAACAGGTTAACCATGTTGCTTTCCATAATTCTAGTTACAGAGGTAACTATTGGATCTTGGATGTCACCTTTTTTCATTGATGTCTCCTTAGTTTTGAAACTTTTCTTTTTACTCATTGCACCTCTATCTATTTCCAAAGTATCCAACACATTTTTCTGGTCTGAGGTTAGAGATGTGTGTTTATATGATTGTTCTGGTAAAGTAAGTTGGTTCCCTTTTAAGCATCTGTTTATCTGTGTAGAGGTTTTCTGTAGAAGGTGTTTAACCCTTTGGGTGATGTTATCTGGATTTAGAAATGAATAGAAGGTGGAAGACCAGTCTCCTGAAAAAAGTGGTTGAATCTTGAAAGCAGAGATGGCCTTCTGGGCTGAAGCAGCAATCATTTCTGTAACAATGTTGTTTTTATCATCCTTCTGAATAGCATTAGATCCATACTTTCCTATGAACTGATCATACACAAAATTGGATATCTTATCAACTGTCTCTTTATCAATTGGTGGAAAAGAAAAAATTTCTTCAGCATTTGGTAGAACTTTAGTTTCACTTTTCCTAAATTCTCCTACCAGAGAGTTTGCAAATTTTATAGCCAAGCTCACAATGTCTGGCTCTGGTGTTTCTTTTTTCTTAGAATCTTCAGTAATACTTGGAAGAGAGCAAAACTTGTGAACAAGGTCAACAATTACATCTTCCAAAAATGTAGCTGAATATAGAGAAGGCTGTCTCTTTTCTTTACCAGGTTTAGTATGTACAGAGACATGGTCATAATTAGATAAGTTATTGGAAGATGATTCTTCACCATGTAAAAATGGCCTCAGATGATGATCCATGATTTCCTTCATAATGAAACCAGCTACTTTACTGAGGAATGAGCCTCCTTTTTTGTCTGCATCTTTCTGGACTTCAGCTTGAAATTCAGATTTTTTGAAAATATTATTACATATAGAGTCAACCAAGTTCTCAGTCACTTCTAATTGCATACTCTCTGTGTTCTCCTCTGCCCTAGCAAGACGGATCTCATGTTCAGAAATTTCTTTGATAATTTCATCAGTTAATTTTGATGCTGCATCCACAAACTCATAATCTGGTGAAACCTCTTCCTCTTGTAGTTCACTTTCAGTGTCAGTTGAAGGGAAGATATGCACTAGAAGCTTGTAAATCATGTCTTCTAAAAGAGAATGTGACAGCACAGTAATACGTAATGGCAAGGCATGGCTATCTCTCATGATGACATTGAGCACATTTCTGATGATTTTATCAGCTTGAGGGGAAGAGTAGGAAGAAGATACTAATTCTCCTGAAACTAATGACTGCACCTGATAATCATAAATTTCTTCCAAAAGCAAATTAAATATTTTTCTTCCAAAACAAGCTGTGTCACTTTGTATAGCCCTATATATTTGAATCAGAGATTTATATTCATCTAATAGTTTTTCATAAATTAGGTTGACTGTTTTTTTAACCATTTCTTTATATCCTTCTGAAAAACACATATCATCATCAAAGTTATCTGAAACTAAAATCTCCGCTGTGGTGAACTCCAGAACAATTGATTTTACTAATGTTGTAACAATGCCAGTAATTTTGTCTTTAACTATATCTGGATTTTCAGCAGCCAAGACATTATGTGAGAATGCATAAAGAAGTTTACATAAAAGTTCAGAAATTACTTCCTCCAAAAAGACAGCTGAATTCACAATTAAAGACAACTCTTTTTGTTTAGGATCTACTACTTTCTGTTTGTAAGTTTGATCAACTGCGGCTGAAAGGAGAGTTTTATCTCCAGATAAAAATAACTGAAGATGATGGTTAAAGATTTCTTTTATTATAAAACTTGCTATTTTTGAAACAGGTATATTACTTATATTTTTTTTATCTTTTGTAAGAGACTGGTATATATTTGAATAGGAAAGATCAGCATAAATGGAATCAACCATGGATTGGATATCTTTTTCTGAAATCATACTATGTTTTTCATTCCCATGTTTAATAATACATATTGAATGTTTTGAAATTATTGACATGATTTCATTTATCAGTTTTATTACTGTATTACTTAAGTCTGATTGAGAAGTATTTTGGTGTTCTGTACTGGAGGCCAATGGACTCATCTGAGATATAAGCTGAGACACAATTTTTTCCAAATGAGTATGTGATAACATAGTAGTATATATTGTTGAAGCCTGTCTTTGGAATCTTGATTTAGTAATGTCACATTGAACTTTCTTTATCAAAATATCAGTACTAAGTTTGGATTGTGATCCAAATGGAAACTTTTCTATAAGATTTGTATGAATTTGGAAATCAAAGGTTTCGGCTAGGATGGTTTTAGTTATCCTTGCAGCCAGTGTCTTTGTGTCATTTAGAAAATCTTTATCAGGCATCATATCCATTTCATATTCTTGCACAACTTTGCTGTACACCATGTCAATGATGTTTTTGACTACATCTCTCTCCACTGGAGGCAAACATAAATTTTCCTCAGCATTCTCTAAAATGCTAACTTGGGCTTTTGAGAATTCCTCTGTTATGAACTGTATGAGTTTTTCAGCTTTATCAAACAGTTCATCTTCTGAATCTGTTACTGATTTTGTTTGTACAATGCCTAACACCCTGTGGAATATCTTGCCTAAAACCCCAGAAATCACATCTTCCAAAAAAGTTGAGGAATAAACACTGGCATAAAACCACTGCCTTTTCTCATCACCAAAATATGTATATGATGAAGAAGGTAATGACTTTCTGTTCACAAATGGCTGAAGATGTTGTTGACAGATATGTTTAATGATAAAACCAGCTATTCTGTCAATAAAAACATCATTACTGCTTGTGATATTTTGCTCAACTGATTCTTGAGACTCAGAGTTTGAAATATTTTTGAATACTGAGTCCACAAGATGCTGAACACTGTCTTCTGAATAAACAAACTTGGTTTCTTCATCTCTTGAACATCGAATGTCATGTTGGGAAATTTTCATCCTAATATCACTGATTATATTTGAAGCAATTTCATTGAAATTAACTTTTGATCTATCTTTTGGAGTTTCTCTGTTTGCAACAATGCTAGATGCAGAAGGGAAAATTCTAGATAATAGTATTCTGATCATGTCTTCTAAAAATGTATATGGCAGCAAGGTGTTATATGGAGATAAACTCTGACTTGGCTTGGTAGACCTACTGATGTTACTAAGAACATCTTGAATGATATTCTCAGTTGTTGAAATAAAATATGAAGATGGCAAATCCCCAGAAAACAGTGGATGAAGAAGGTAATCTGAAATAGCTGCTACAACTAAGTTGGTAATTTTTTCCACAAAAATATCTCTGTCTTCAGACTCTTTATCAACCTCAGGGTCTAATCCATGCTGTTTTAAAACATTTCTATAAACTGAGGTGACGAGTTCATCCACAATATCTGTATCTACAGAGGGGTAAGACTGTTCTTTGTCATTATATAGAATGTGAACTTTAGCTTTGTCAAAATGGTTATTTACTGAGTTTACTATTTTTTGGGTCATGTTTTCCAGCTCAATTTCAGTGTTATGCTTTGGACTGAAAATTTTTGATAAAAGTCTGGCAACAATTTCCCCTACAAATGTCTTAGGGTAAATACCTGAGGGTGATGGTGTCTGGGGTCTGTGTGACTCTATGACTTCACTGAGAACCTGTTTAACCGTATTCGATATTGTATCCGATGGAGTCTTTGGACGAGGTAAACCTTCTCCACACAAAAATGGTTGAAGATGATTTTCAATAATCTCTTGGATAATAAAACTGGCTATTTGGTCAACCATAATTGGGCTTCTGCTGACTATACTTTTCTGTATTGAAAGAAGAGAGTCAGATGTTTGCATAATATTTCTATAAACAGAATCCACCATCTTCTGGAGGTTTTTTCCTGTACATAGATATTGATTATCATATATAGTGAACCAAATTTTATGTTTTGAAATGGCTGATATAACCTTATTTATTATACAGGTTGATATTTCATTAAAATCTGAACTCATGAAATATTTTTTTCCCAAAGAGGACGCCTTACTGGGTGGAGGAATGAGTTGAGATAAAAGTCTTCTGATGATATCTTCTAAAAATGAGTGTGATAACATGGTGCTATAGCCCGCTGAAGACCTAGCTTGGGAAGTAAATTCTCCCAGGTTGTTTTGAAGTTTCTGTAATATAATTTCAGCATTGAGAGGGTAGTATGAATTATGTAAGAGCTTTCCCCTGAAGCAAGATGGGAGTTGGTAGTCCAAAATCTCTAACAATATGCTATTCGTTATTTGTTCTGCTATTGAAGTACTGTCACATGCCAGATTACCACCACAGGTCATTTTCAACTTATATTGCTGTAAAACATCATAATAAACGGAGTCAACAATCCTACTAAAAGTTTCTTTATGGATTGGTGGAAAACACAGTCTTTCTTCAGAATTCCGTAAAACAGTGACCCTTGCCTTATTAAACTCATTCACTACACTGTTGATAAATAATGCATTCATCTCATTGAGCTGGGCTTCAGTGATGTTTTCATTTTTGCCCCACAGTGAAATAGAGAGGTTAAAAAACAGTTCTGAAATTATGTCCTCTAAAAATGTGGCTGAATAAACACCCGTATTCATATCTCCTGGATATAGCTTATTATGGATGGCTATTGTATCCATATCCTTTGTTCCCTGTCTTTTAAAAGGTGACACATTAGCAAAATTTGCTGAATACGTCTTGCCAAATGGTGCTTGTATTTTGGAGTTAACTACACTGAGATTATTCAGGGGTCCTGTCAAAGCATTGCCATCATAACTCGTGAGTCCTAAAGAACCTTTACCTTGTCCTAATTCTGTTAACTCTGGCCTTTTTGTTTTTATGAAACTAGACTGTATTTCTCTCGTTCCATACTTCAAATGCTTGTTTGCAAAAGGTGGACTTTGGGGCAGTTGTATACTGTGACATAATTTATCCATCAATGATTTAACCAAGCTGTGGGAAAGAACAGTAAGAATAGAGTCTGATGACAGTAAATCTTGATCCATTTCTGCCAGATTTTCCAAAACGTCTGACATATAATCCCCTTGAAATTGTTCACAGTCCATCGTTCTCTTACAACAACCGAATTCTTCACCTTGTACACTTCGAAGTATTTTTAAAAATTGACATTCTTCTGCTGATATCTCTTCAGAAAGAGGGCTATTATCAAGAAAGACAGAGTTTGTGCATTTTTCTAAAAGTGTTCTAATAAGTTTCTCACACACAACATTGAGAAGGAAAACTGATTTGGGGGTGAGCCCTAAGTTATTTCCAAGTATGTTATTACATTGCCGATCATTTGATGATGCAAAAAATATTGCTTTTTTATCAGCATCCATAGCCTCATATGGCTGTTCATCTGGTAAAAATAAATCCAAAACAATACTGAAAACTTTGTTGACTACTTCTTTGGATTCATGAGGTTTTAGGCTACCAGCCAGACTATCTAACTTATGGGCCAGATAACTTAATTTATTTTTTTGAATGATATGATCAGTTTTGTGAGTAGATAATTCCCAGTCTCTGGAAGCTTTCTGTCTTTGCATGGTATTTTTTTTGTTGCAAATGGGCACACTGTTGCTTCTAAGCATGGAAAATGGTCTATTTCTTCCACTGTTTTCCAGGTGATGATTTAACCCTATTTCTTTGGACAGTACATGAATCACACCTATTAAGAGATCCTGAAAGAGATCATCAAAGTCAGCAGCAGCTACTCCTGGGCAGCAAATGTACTTTCTTTTTAAGGAAGACATTTGCTGTGCAGTGTCAATCTCTATGATATTACTATTTAAAAGGATTTCAGCAATGATTTCAGAAATACTTAAAGCAAGTTCTCCAACAGAAATTGACCTACTCTCAAACACTTGAGAATCAATTGAAATAATTGTGTTAAATGCTGCATGGGAAGCTTTCTCCTTTTCTCTGCTATCTGTGGTGCTATCAGAAATGCTTGAAATTAAATGGCAAATGACGGACTCAGTGAGATGTTCACAAAATTGATAAAGAGAATAATCATTGTATATGCTTCTTAGAGGCTGTTTTGATTCATATTTTTTTCTTGACGGTGTGGAAACAATAGACACCTCCTCACTGGAAACTTAAAAAAGAAAACATTACCATTTTAGCACGCATTAAGGGACATATGGAAAATTCTATATATTGGTAGTTATTTACATATGAATTTCACCTTTGGAACACCTCACTAAAGAAAAAGAAAAATCTAGTCAAGAAAGATATTGGGTTTTCTTCAGATACTTATTTTCCCACCTGTGGAATCTTAGTTTTAGCCATAAAGTTGAGAAAATAACCCTAAAGAATTCAAATCTCTAAGTCTAGTGCTGATACCTATCTTGCTTAGATGGGTGAAGGTGCTCAAAGAAGCTGGAAATCCTGGGGCAGAGAAATGATTTCCAAGTGTGATGTTACATCTTAACATGTCTGCAGTGATCTCTAGAGACTTCATATAATTATTTAAAAAATATTTTTAGTCAAACATATAATATGTATTACTTTTAGGAAACTAAAGAGTTGTGTTGCAATAACAACTTGACTGAAATAAGAGTGCTCACTTCAGAAAGGTTAGGGATGGACTGTAACATCAGCAGTACTTTAACCCCTAGATTAGTTTGTTACAAAGATGATGGGCCAACCCAACCAGGCACAGGACTGTATTCTGCTATTCAACAGAGTACTGCAAATCATATACCTACTTGGTATGGCCAATTTCTTGGAGTGGCAGCCAGAGCTACATACTATTTTTTTCACAAAACTACCTCAGAATGTAATAACCTATTATACCTCTGCATGTGGAATCAGGCAAGACTCAGTGGAGAGGGGAGGCTTTAAGCTGAACTTTGACAGCTAGACAGGTTTTGGCCATGTTGAGATGAAGGGAGGGAGGAAAGAGTGCTCCACGTGGAAGGAACATGAGTGAAATCGCTGGAAGGCCCTGGACATGTCTGGGAATAGAGAAGATATATGATAGAAAGAGCCAAATACCAGTGGGAGGGAATCATGGATCTTCTCTTGTTTGCTTTCTTTTTCTTATTCTCTAAGTTCAATTAGGCTATGCTTAAAGAAATTCTACTTATAAGCTTGCAGTTGCAGATACACAACTGCCCACCTTGAAATCATACCAGTTTTAAGTATAGGAAATGGCCTCATGGTGCAGGTAGGTAGGACTGATAGTATGTGTTGTGCAATTTGAATGATGGGCAAGTGATGTATCTGGACTGGTAACGTAGCAACTAATTATTGGCAACTAGAATTACTGATCCAGTTCAAAGCTATAATAGATTATTCGATTGAATGTTATGAACTTTCCAATAATAAATTTTCACATATGAAAGTAGCTATCACATATGGTTCAACCTCTAGCATATACAGATAAGCCTTTTTAAAAAGGGAATGAAAATATATTTTTAAATATATGTTTAGAGTATTATACCTAAAAGGAATTTAATAACACTGGAATATAAGCAAAATAAGATGTTTAACACAACTGTTCTTATACACTGTGACTAATAATAGCAACGACTTCAACTGTACACATTAAAGTTGAATCACAACCTTCAGTTACCTGTACATTTGGTATGATTATAAAGAAATCATGCATGAGAACTTTAATAATCTTTGGAACTCGGACCTCATGTTCAACCAAAATCCCCTGCTTTAAAAAAGTCACATTTTCTCTCATCTGCAGATATGGAAAATTGAGAGACAGACCTTTTCAGATTCAAACCATATGAATGTTTAATTTTTTTTTTTTTTTTTTAGTATCCTGATATATTAAGAAGTAATTAAATACCCTCCTTCTAAGGCTGTTTTCAGAAAAACAGTAAATGAAGCTTCTTGGACAGGAGATCTTTTAAATATATCTATTTTTTTCTAAATTATGCCCACTCTTACTTACCTCTAGTTTCAAAGTTCTTGAAATATGTGACCACAGATGTGGTGACATGTCTTGCTACCAAATGAATTTCATTTGGACCCAGTTCATGATCAGCAAAAGCAATGACTTCAACTTCCTTCAGAGTCTTTATCTTCAGGTAACTCTTATTTTCCAATTTTTGCATTAAAGAAAAATCTCCTCTGCTGGCTTCAGGTTTTTTGTTTTCTTCTTCAGGTATACAACTGATTCTTCTATCCCACATTCTAAGCAAACTTTTTTCCTCATTCTTTTGACCATATATTACAGACAAAGGGTTTTGCTTTGATATGAAAAATGGTTTCATTGTTTCTGTGCTTTCATTAATGTGTGGTTGACTTGGAAAGCCGTAGCTTAACAGCACAGTACTGACAATATTTTCTGCGGCTAAACAAATTTTGAGTGGAGAGACAGTTGTCTGAATTTGGTTTGGCTCAACAACTGGTTTGGAGATCTGATAATGAAACACTCTTGGATTTTCACCTTTTCTCATTTCTGTGAATGACATGACTTGCTGTGATGCTGTTTCTGTGGATTCATTTGCTTTCTTTAACAGTTTTTGTAAGACACTCCCTTCAGGGAGGGAGCTATTTCCTTTCATAGCTTGATCAAAATAGCCCAAGTCAGATTCCTTTCGGCTAAAGTCTTGTACTTTGTTTCTAGAGCATGATGGTATGTTTTCTGAATCAGGCCTTTCCATTGGCTCTGAGCTTCTAATTGTGTCTTCTACGGAGGCTCTGGAATATAAGGGTAAATTTGATGAAGACTTATACCTTTTTTTCTTATCTTCCTCTGAATAAAACCCTAAACCTGGTATGCTGCTTTGTGGAGGATGATTCCCGAATCCTACTTCCTTTAACTTTGACATGGGCATTTTCGTATCAGTTGCTAATTCAACCTGATTAACAATGTAGGTATTTTCTACTCCTTGGAACAAACTTTCCTTTGGAAGGTTTTTGATCAGAGACTCATTGAAATGAGTATACTGGTCCATCAGTGTACCAATGATCTCACTTGCTGCAATATTTTCTTTCAATATGCTAATTGAAGATGGTTCTGCTTGGCTTATTTCTTTGTCCAGCTTGCTCTTAATTATACCAAGCATGTCGCTGACAATATTAATGGCATATGTAAGTAACTCTGAATGGAACGAATGAACCTGTAGAAGGGTATTCTGTACATTTTCCTTGGAAATAACAGTACTTGACTTGGATTCATCAGAAAACTTTTTTAGTGGTTGTAATTTTGGCAACATCTTTTTGCTTAGTCTCTGTTGGACAGGAAAAAGGTTTTCTACAGGCATCTTCGCTACTTCAGAAAACTCATATTTAGAGATATGTTTAAACTGTAAGTCTACAAAAGACTCTAACAGGTTTAAAACCCTGTCTACAATTTCTCGAACAATTTGGTTGCTAGAGCCCAAAGGACTTTGGTCTTCGGTTTTAGTGTTATATATTGGTTCATTGCTGAGGATGTCCTTGGTTGGAAAACCACATTTACTTTTAGTAGTAATGTGTTCTTTCCTGCTTGCTGGAGTTTCTTTACCACGTGGGGTGGGCATTTGGGATAAAAAGCACAGCTGTAATTTTTCAAATAGCATTTCAACAATTTCCCTTCCAAACATATTAATTTGTGCTTTGGTGTCTTCAGCTCTTGTAGAAGCTCCCTTAAAACAACTATGAAACCTGTTTTCACAATCTTCAAGATGTGGCAAATTTAAAAGTGAAAGAGAATATTCTAATTCTTTTGCTTTTATTGAAATTTCTGTCAAACCATTTTCAGCTATCATCAAGAGCTTACATTTTTCATTTTCCATGTCATTTGATTCTGCTTGCCATTTGTCAAACATTTTTTTAAATACACCTTCTTTAGGAAAAATCTGTTCTAACTGTGAAGAAACATCTTCCAAGTAAAAACATGCTTGTGGTTTGGCAAGAGACTCTGCACCTATATTCCCCTGTGAAAGTCTGGGATCATCCAGATGACAGAATACGATAGGATTAGCCAAATTTTGGTTATTTGTAGCATATAATCCTTGCAAAACCGTACTAACTATTTTATGTGCTGCCATGATTTGATCGGATGGTAAAGCTTTATCACCTACCATTGCTCTAATTTGCGTCACCTTTTCAAATTCTTTAACAGTTGTTTTCAGGATATTACTTATTATATCCTTGGCATACATTTTTAGTTCTGAAGTAGGCAACTTTACTTTCAGTAAGTTTTTGGCATCTCCCATTGATAGGATGTGTGGCAGCCCAATGGCAGTCTTGGACCAGATGTATTTTGGAGTCTTCTCTCCAGGACCTAATTTAGTCTTGCTTTTGGCCTTAGTACGACTAGGTCCTAGGTGTGGTTTTGCTCTAAATTTAGGCAAAGGAGTAACTTTTGATCTTGCTTTTAAACTTGTTTTAAAACCTGGCTTAGGGTTGCCCTTAGGGCTTAGTTTAGAACTGTGTAGCCTTAGAGGTTGCAACTCAACAGAACCACCTTTATGGGACAGGGCCTCTTCTAGATAAAGTGAGGCAAAATTTGTGATCTTATTGAGAACCATTTGGACTAAATCCTTCCCCACTTTTAATGGTGAATATTGTAAAAAAGTTTTTTCCAATAGAGAGACATTTTGACTGCCTGCATAAGGATAAACCTGTGGTAGCATATAGCTAGTGAGATTACTTCCTATTCCTGCTTGTGTAGTTTCTCTGATGCATGATGATTTCTTTGGTAAAATATTTTTGTCAGTTGCTTGTACTTTATTACTTTCATATAACGACGTCACAACTACAGAGTACATTTCCCCCAAAACGCTTTCAATTATGTCACTTGCTACACTGTTAATATGGGATTGAAAGAAGTTTTTTTGTGTTATGTCTAATGTTTTAATTTTAGAGCTAGACATAAAGTGGGGGATTTCATTAAATGAAGGCAAATGGCCTATGATTTCCATTATTCTTTGATACACTTTACTTAAAACTTCTTCCACTGCACTGAATAATGCAGTTCTTGCTTTTTGTTTTGATTCTTCATTTTTTGTAAATATTTCCTCTAGAACAATTCTCTGGCTTTCCCTTTCCAATGCCATTTGGTTTTGTTCTAATGGATACTTTGAAAACAGAGACAGTTTGGTGTGTGTTTCCTGAGCTCTTTGTCCCAGTGATATTTCATTTGATGCAGTTCGTTGTGAAAATAAGTTAGGATTGTCCTTTGAGTAAAAACTGATTTCCTTTACAGATCTTTTATTATATAAAATCTTTAAGATACTGTTGACAATTTCACTCACAGTGGTGATTTCTTGGAATGAAATGTTGTTTGGGTATGGATGCATCTTTTGGATTTTGAGGTCTAAGTCATTTTTAATCAGCTTCAAAATGGCACTGGCAATGATGTCAGCATATTCTTTAAGACTAGCTTGTGATAGATGAATTGTAGATCCAAGTTTTTCTCTGTAACTGGCAAAAGTGAAATCTGTGAGCTCTTCACTGAGAACAGTTTCATTTGATATTTTCAGAATATTCACATTTGATTCCACCTGGCTTGATTCATGAAAGATGCTGTCATCTCGTCTACAGTTTTCCAGTTCTGGGCTCAGAAATGACTTTTCTTTAGGCTGGAAAGCAAGAGTAATTAACAAATCCATTCTTTCTGTGGCAAATGATTCTAACCGATTGAAAATAGTTTTAGTAATGAAGTCAGCACTTTCCTCACATGGGTCAGGAACAGATTTCTTGGGGTCTTCTTTCTCTACTATAGTTATATGAGTATCATTAGCATAAGCTGATTTCAGATTTTTTGAAGATGGAAAATGCCCTGTTTTTCTTTCACTTTTTGACTCCATAAGAAGAGGCTGTTGACACTCTGCTTTTGGAAACATATCACAAAAGGTCAGGGGCAATCTTGTAGAAGTAGGATCCTTTGAATTTATGCTAAGTATGACAGCAGAACTGAGATTATGAAGAACGATATCTACTATATCAGTGGATATCAATATGACATCTGAGTTAGGAACTGAAAAATTTGGAAGAATCTTATTTGCACCCTCAATGAACATTTCAGAATTTGCTCTGGAATGTTTGCCAGCTATGCTACATTTCAAAGTGGGTGTGGCAAATGAGAGATTATTCTGATACAGTATTTTTTCATAAATATCACATAAGATACTTTCAATGGTATCTTGTATTTGAAACTGAAGTACTTTTTGATACTCAGTCTTAATAAACAGCTTTTCAATAATACCTTCTTGCTGATCTGAATTAATGTCTTTGTCAGGATTGTTTTTGTCACATTTTCCTTTAGATGATACAATATCTAACACTGTGTTAACAATTTGACTTGCAATACTCTCAGAAACCACAATGTTATGAGTTAAGAAAGAATTTTCCCTTTCTTTATCTAATTCATGTTTGATTCCTTGTAAAATTTTTCTGGCCACTTCTGTTGCATATGTATTTAATTTATTCAAAGAGACTTGACATAATGAGTTGGTCTTTTCTGACATAATATGATCCACTGAGCAACAGGAAAATTGATCATCAGAATACAAATCTTTGGCTGATAATGCTTTGCTTAATGTACTCTTATCCTGCTGAATAGGTAAAGCCATTGGAACTGTGAAGTTGATCTGGGGACAAAAGAGAGATTGTACTTTGGAAGTAGCAAAAATTTCTAAACTTATTAATATTGCCTGTATAATATCTTCAACTATGTTTACTTTAGCCTGTTTGTCAACATTGAATCTGGACTGAAGAGTATACGGATTCTTGTTCGGCACAGTGATGGAGGGCTTTCCTCCTCCACTGGTGTGTTCATGAAAAGAAACATTTGTTGAAAAGGTGATGGTCTTATACCTGTTTTCACTTGCATTTCTCCCTGTCATAGCAGCTGAATAAAGTTTATCAAACACAGTCCTAACAACATCATCTACCACTATGGTTACATCTGCTTCAGACACCATCATTTTATCTATAAATTGAACAGATGTTTGAGCAACTGTCTCTTCAATATTGTGAGGGATGCCACTTAAATAGGAGTGGGAGAGAGAAAGCATATTTAATTGACTGACCAAAGCACTTTGAAAAATTTCATTCAAAATATTTCTTATAATGGGAACAACTGGAGATTTCTGTGGTTCTTTGAGTTTCACTTCAGTTTTGTTTAAGGTTCTTTCTAGAACACATTGTTGAAGAGAATCTGATTTAGTTTCTTCTCTAAGTGATCTTCTCTCTCCAATGAATTCTTTCTCTGTATTTGCAGCATCTTCTAGAAATGAATCTGATTCAACTCCACCAGGAAGAAAATTTCCATAGGTTGGCCTGTATCTGTAAGTTTGAATGCCTCTCTCTTCAGATTCAGTTTCATTAAGCATATCTGAGGATACTGCATCTAAAATTAAACTGACTATATTCTCAAGCATTTGTTTGTCAGGTGATGGTGTTTCCATACTTGTCCTCAAATCTAATAAGTTCATCTTTAATTCTGTTTGAATAGCTTTCAAAATAGCACTTGATACCTTCTTTGCATGCGTGTATAAAGCAGATTGCAATAGTTCTTCATGTGTGTCCGTGAAAACACTGGGACTTTCACATTCCAAGTCCATCTTACTGATTTTTTTATTTCCATCATTGATAGACGCCTCCAGAGTTTCTAAATTTCCATTGGCAAACTCTTCTAGTTTAGCAAAAACCATATTAAGAATATCTGAAGCCACAGCTTTCAGTTTATTAGAATGAATTTCTTTTTTGCTCCCTGTTTTGGAAGACTTAGGAGCAATAGATTTTTCCTTGCTTTTAGTCTTCTCTTTATTACCCTGCTGAACCATCCTGGAAACTATGCTGGAGATTATGTCAGTGCACTTGGCCATTTCCTCAATAACTGAAGTAAACAATAGGCTGTCAATATCAAGAGACTCTGAGACAGCTTTAAATCCTGAACTTACAGAACTACTATCCATGTCAACACTACATAATTTTGCAAGGATATATTCCAAAATTGTTGTGGAAATGAGCTGAATATTAGACTGTATTTCAGTGGCTGTTTGCTGATTCTCATTTGTCTTCTCTCTGCTTAGCTTACTACAAGATGGCTGACAGTGAGGGTGGGCTCCTATGAGCTTGCATAACATTTCATAGAGTGTTTCCCCAATATCATCTAACACTTGCAATCTGGAATTCTCTTTGAGATCTTTTTCATTAATGACACTGTGGAGAGCACATGGCGTAGCTAAAAATTTGTAAAAAGTGTTTTTATCCTGTCCACTTGGCAAAATGTTCCCTTTATCAACATTATCAGATCCGCATGACGTCATAGGCTTTGGATTTTCTGAAGGGAGTGAAATATTGCTTTGATCTGAATGTCCACTTGATAATATTTCACAAATGCAAGTTAATAATGCAGATGCCATAATGTCATCACTGAGATTTGAGACAAGAGATTCTGATTTATCAGTGTCAGTAAAAAATCCTTTACCTGTAAGGGATTTGGTATGGTCTGTTTCCCTAAGATTTAGGTTTTTCTTATTGAGTTCCAGTTCATTCTGGATAGCATGCAAAACAATGTTTACCACTTTAGTTGTATAAGTACTAAGTTGAGATTGTAATGAAGATTGCTCTGCAAGTGAAGGTTTGAAGCCCATTTGCAATTTTGGACAAACAAATAACTTCAGCCTTTTAAAAACTGCATTAATGATCTTATCAGTAATGTCATCTATAGGCTTAGGTTCACTTTCTTCAGATTTTAACAGGGAAGGCTTTGCAGGATCTACATCGAGTGAAGATAAATATTTCATTTTCTTTTCACTCTCGAACCATATTTTTAATGGCTTTTGATTTGGTGCTTTTTTGACCATGTGGAGAGTGTCAGGACTCTCTAGAGAAGTTTGAAGAACTGATGATGAAATGGAACTTTTGGTGGTATTGGGAATGCAGCTTGCCTTATAAAGTATATTTAATACAGCATCTGTTATTTCTTGAGCCACTGCACTAATTTCTGACACAGAAAACATCTGGTCCATCCATTCTTGATGTGACAGTCCTTGAGGTTTTTCTGAAACAACAACTGAAGCTTCTTTGCCAGTTTTACTGTCTAAATGACCAAGAGGAATAGAAGATACGTCCTTGAGCATTTCCGTTAAAACACTTTTAACTATGTTTTCTGAAGCCTTTTGTATTTGATGCTTTTGATCTTGGCTGAAAAACAAAATGTCTTTATTTAAACAGGGATTTTCCTTTAAAATTTTATTCTTAAAAAATGGTAGCTCAGTCTTTAACCTCCGATCATGAAATGCAGTTTTGCTTCTTGGAGAAGCAGGCTTTGTAGGTTGTTTGCTATTTCTTTTGTATTCAAGACAAGTGTTTCCTTTTGTAAACCAATGCTCAGGAATCTGTTCTTGTGATTTTGCTTTTTCATCTTTAAAAGATGAATCAAGCACATTTTCCACAATTTTGTCTATTTCTTCATTATCATCTTCAGAATAAAGGACCATGCCAGGAACATTAATAGGTGGAAATGGTCTTCCAGACACAGAACCATTAGATAATCTAGTGCCAGTGAGTCTGTACTTTACTTCAGTGTCAGAAGGACTTCTCAGTCTAGAATGTCTACATTTTTGATTATCTGCTTTTACTGGTTCCTGATGTAACTGAGTAAAGATCTCATCGAGCAGCTTAAGGAGTACTACTGTTTCATCAGATGCAATAAGTCTCTCATTGTTAAGTTCGGTTTGTACATGTCTTAGTATAGTGCTGATTGCTTCCTCTATAAAGCCAACCAAAGAGGACTGGGAAAAAATATTTGACATTAAATTTTGTATTTCCTCTTTAACAATTAAATTAGCTGCATCAAGTTCAGGACATTTCTTTTTGTTGGCTTTTATAAAGCACATATATGTTGGGTCTGCCATATGTTGCTGATAAGAAAGTTTAGCTGCATCTTCAAGATGAGGAAGTTCATATTGCTTGCAAGATGCAAGAGTCATCAACTTTTCTAAAATGGCATGCACCATATCCTCTGCAATATCACACATGGGTTCCACAGTATGAGGCAGTGAATCTATTAAAGGTTTTCCATATGATGGAGTGAGAGATTCTCCACTGGGTGTTAAGCTTGGTTTAATGTTGACTGACAAATCTTCTTGTGAAAATATCTGGATACATTTTTTCTCAACTGCAGACTGTAGCTTCTCAAGCATGTTTTCCACGATCTCTGAAGCTACTGAGCAGATATCAGCATTAGAAACCAAGTCTCCTTTTTCAGGCTCACTTTGGTCAACAAAAACTTCAGCAGTAACAGAAGAAATAGAAGGAATGGCCTGTGTTAAATCAGACATTATTTCTTGAAAAATGCTTTCCAAAATCAATTCAGTTTCCCCTTTTAAGTGACATTTAAAGTTAACAAAAACATTCTTTAAATTCTTCATTTCATTCATAGCTTTTGTTTTTTGATCAGAAAACAATGGACTCTCTAAGCCGTCTGTTTCAGTGGTAGCATCCTTTGATTTTTTTGTGCCCGTTTCAAATGATGCTAGAAGGTGACTATCAGATTTACAACTTCTGAGCTTAGGGTATGTATATATCATGCTTGTTTTATTATAGTTGAGTTCAGATGTTATAGATTGTCCTTTAATGTGATGTGTTTTTCCCACAACTGTTCTTTCCACATGGGCAGATGGTGGTTTTAAAGGTGTGGTCGGTCGCCTTACTGATATGTCAACTGCAAATGCACAGGGCTCTCCCTGAAATGTTTTAGTTGTTGCAGATGTGTAGCTTCCATATGTAAACTCTTCACTGCATGTGCTACAAAAACTCGAACTATCTGAAGAGAGGATGGAGTCATCAGATACTGGGTATGCATTATTTTTCAACCTTTCTTCATACTTTGTGATGGCTGGGTATAATATACTGGTCACTGTAGCCACAACCCAGGTCATTATGTTCTGAATTGTGCTATTCAGTTCCCCAGAAGTTACCTGGAAAAGAGGCAAGCAGGAATGAAAAGAAAATCATGTTAACAACTTACTCTATTCTGGGACAGAGGACAACATTTAATTTTTTATGTCAAACAATGCATAGCTTGATACCACCATCGTTATAAAAAGAACACAGTGAAAGAAAACCTATTTGGAATTTCAAATTAATTTCAAGTTGGTTTATTCTGTGCTACAGTAAAATACTTTTTGTATAAGTTTCCAATTGACTCCCATTCCCTCAGAAGCTTTTTCTCCCCCCCAACCTTTATTGCTAGGATAAATGAATTTCTGGTAAAAAAAAAAAAAAAAGATCACTAACTAGCTATCCAGGCACATTACTGGCAAGTATTTCGGCAAGAAGAAATATGGTGTCTACAACCCAGCAAAATTACTTTGAAATGAACCAGATTATTTCTAACAAAGCATTTCTCAAACAGATGCAGTCAAAACATTTGGGTGCCTTCAGAGGCATCTGTCTAGCTAAGATGTAAGGATGGACAAGAAGCCATCTCTCCTCCCCTTCCCTGCTGCAGGGGTGAGCCTGTGATGTGTACATATGGAAATGACTACAGCTAATTGCTAAGAATCATTTGATAGGCAACAAAAAAGTTCATGCTTTACAGAGATTGAGTGGCTTTGTATCCAACAAAAAAGTTATCAGTGGAAACTGTTAAGAAGGCTGAGAAAAGGTGATGCACTGAGGGAACAAATGAATTTAGATTGAAAACAAGGGCAAGCTAGAACTGAGTCTCAAAGAGTCAGTCAGGAGGGCTGAGCAAGAATAGGTGTTGGAGAATCCCTCATTTTGAGCTGGAAATAACAACTCAGGGACCAGATTTGAATGACAGTTTCCTTAGTGGTTAGTGGTGCTGTCCTACATTTAAACTGGACCAACAGTAGAAACAAAATCTATCTGTTTCTATATACCTCAAATTATGTACTGAAAAAAATATTTTTTTTATTCATTTATTTTTGGCTGCATTGGGTCTTCATTGCTGTGTGCGGGCTTTCTCTAGCTGCAGCAAGCGGGGGCTACTCTTCGTTGGGGTACACAGGCTTCTCATTGCAGTGGCTTCTCTTGTTGCAGAGCATGGGCTCTAGGTGCATGGGCTTCAGTAGTTGTGGCGTGTGGGCTCAGTAGTTGTGGCTCACAGGCTCTAGAGCGCAGGCTTAGTAGTTTAGTTGCTCCATGGCATGGGGGATCTTCCCTGGCCAGGGCTCAAACCTGCGTCCTCTGCATTGGCAGGCAGATTCTCAACCACTGGGCCACCAGGGAAGCCCCTGAAAATATATTTTGGACTCACAAAACATCCTCTTGCCTATAATAAACTAATAGTATGTTTTAAATTGTTATTACTCTTAAAACAAAAAGCAATAAGTACAAGTAATTGGCAGCAAAGCCTGGAAGGCTGGCTTGTAGGGAGGAGGATAAAGAATAGGATTCCTGTAATGGAGCTGTTCACACCCAAAATATTGCCTTAAGTTAGTTAGAATTAATTATTCCCATTTCAGACCAACATTGAAAAATAAGTTAACACCTATGTAGCATACTCTCTCCTGACACATTAAAGACTGTTTACGGGCACCCCAAGGAAAGCTATTTTATTCTGCTCTAATCCCTGAATCTCCTAATACATTTTTGCATTTATTATACAGACAATGGCTAGTGGTCTGAAAAACATATTTTGGGCGATAGCATATATGTCATATAATACTTATATAATCACATCCAAAATCTAATATTTTAAGAACAAAGCAACTGTTCTAATCTACTATGACATATAAACTAAGACATTCAACATATATTATTTTTCTTAGTACCAGAGATAATAAACAGTAGCCCTACATTATTACTCTTAGGCTAGGTATGAGAAAAAGTTTCCAACCTTGATATATGAAAGATATTCCTAAAATTTTCTATGTAGTAAAATACGATAAATAGAACCTAGTTTGCAGTTGCTTTCCATTATATTAAACTGAGAAACATTCTCCTGAATCAAAGTTTTCATTTTGCTACATGTTCTATGAATTGAGTCCATGTGAAAAAGTATGTCAGAATATATGTTGTTTTCAAACCTCTCTCTTTCCTAACTGGTCTGACTGGATCCAGAATTAGGCCTTATAAAAATACCCTCTTATCCAAGTCTCAGCTCATAGGTGACCAGGTCCTTTCTATGTGACTGGGTGCTTCCCACCAAACTGGCTAGAGACAAACCCAGGCATCTCAACTTATCAGCCAAGTCTGTGAAGTGATTTTGTTAATGGCTTCCCATGACAGACTGGGTTTATGATTATTTGATGGCTAGGTCCCTTAATGACCCTTCCCTGACTTCTTGCTCATCCCCATGAGACATCTTCCTGAAGAGGCAAAATTATATTTTGATGAGAACTTTAGACTACTGTGAAATCTAAGAATTAACTTAAAGTAAACTTATTAAAGAAGAAAAAAAGGGCAAAGAGGGACACTAATATCAATAAATGATTACTCATTGTTTGATTCATAGAGTTTTTTTCCTATTATGACACATACAAGAGTATCGTTAATATG
This sequence comes from Stenella coeruleoalba, assembly GCF_951394435.1. Taxonomy (NCBI): domain Eukaryota; kingdom Metazoa; phylum Chordata; class Mammalia; order Artiodactyla; family Delphinidae; genus Stenella; species Stenella coeruleoalba. The sequence continues at coordinate 80,484,599 of NC_137151.1, read as the reverse complement.
CTGCTTTATCAATGAGTTTTATGATACATACTTTTTCTTGCAAGCAGTTTTGTAGGAGATTCTGTTGTCTGTAAAGTCAAGAAAGGTTGATGATTTAGTTATTATTTAGGGTCACGAATTTATGTAGCTTTTTCCAAAACTTCTAATCAGTGAATCAGTTTTTTCTCTTTAAGAGATTTTTAAAAGAAATTCAAAAGAATAAACTTTTTTATTGTCCACCCCCACCACCTATTTCTCTTCCTTCTTTGATTTTGGCCCACATGATTTATTACTCAGAGGAGTAGAATTGTGGCTGCTGCATAAAAAATATGTCTATTTGAAAATTCCAATTCTGACCCATGTTAACCATTCCTGCTTTGAGGTTCTCTGGGGAAGGCCACAGACTTGGAGGGAGACAGTGAGCTAGTCCTTTCTGTTTGCTAAAAGACACATGAGGTAGCAAGACAATCTGACAAGAGCTTCCGGATAATTCTTACTTACCCTTTCAAATCCCATAGTCCTACCCACACTCTCATCAAACAGTAGTAAGGAATTAAGTGGTGACTATTTAATAACTACGGGTTAAAATCATAAATTTCTAGCCATATTAAATACTAATTTAGATGTAGCCCTTTTCTATGTATGACAATATTCTATCATGTGTTCTAATTAGATTTTTTATCATGATACTAATGAAATAAACAACATAGTTTCCTGAATTGTAAAAATTAAAGAACTCAGTGAAAAATATAGAATAACATACAGTTAATGAAACAAGATCTAAGACTTTAGTTCTGATTTATTTTTGTATATTTCAGATATTTATTTTCAAAAATTTCAACATAGGTCCTTTGCTTACCTTCTTCCTGCTTTCTTAAGAGATAATTGATATACCTTTTTTACTTTTTCTAGGCCTGTACTTTACATTATAAAATTAGACACTGAGTTTGTGTTGTGCAGTGATGAGAGCTGGGATCCTGCTCCAATAGCAGTGAGCATCACTGACCTGTGAAGAAGACCACACGCAGAGGAAACAAACTTGGACTGAAATCAGTGATAGCTTACTCATCAACTGTGTTCTCCCAAGATCTCAGAAGAACATGTATACAGTTAAATGGGTTCCCTCAGAAGGGTGGCAAGATGGCCGAGTAGAAGGATTTGAGCTCACCTTCTCTCATGAAAACACCAAAAACACAACTAATGGCTGAAGAACCATCGACAGAAAAGACTGGAACCTATCAAAAAACATATTCTACATCCAAAGACAAAGAAGAAGCCACAAAAAGATGGTAGAAGGGGTGCTTTCATAATATAATCAAATCCTATACCCATCAGGTTGGCAACCCACAAACTGGAAACTTAATTATATCACAGAGGTTCTCCCACAGGACTGAGAGTTCTGAGTCACACATCAGGTTCCCCAGCCTGGGGGTTTGGCACCAAGAGGAGGAGCCCCCAGAGCATTTGGTTTGAAGGCTAGCAGGTCTTGAGTGCAGGAGCTCCATTGGACTGGGGGAAACAGAGACTCCACTCTTGGAGGGTGCACACAAGGTTTCATGTGCACAGGGACCCAGGGCAAAGCAGTGTCTCTGTAGGAACCTGGGCCAGACCTATCTGTGGGTCTTGGAGTGTCTACTGGGGGTCAGCTGTGGCCCACTGGGGGGCAAGAACACTGGTGGCAGAGGCCCCTGGGAAAATTCCTCAGCATGAGCTCTCCCAAAGGTCACCGTTTTGGCACTGAGACCTGGCCCCACCCATTAGCCTGCAGGTTCAAGTGCTGGGATGCCTCAGGCCAGAAAACCAACAGGATGGGAACACAGCCCCACCCATCAACAGACAGGCTGGCTAAAGTCCTCCTGAGCCCCTTGACACAGGCCTGTCCACCAGAGGGACATGACCCAGTTCCACCCAAAGTGGGCAGGTACCAGTCCCTCCTGCCAAGAAGCCTGCATGAGCCCCTGAACCGACCTAACCCACCAGGGGGCAGACACCAGAAGCAAGAACTACAATCCTGCAGCATGCGGAATGGAGACTACAAACATAGACATTCAGGCCAGAAGGGAGTGGTATGATATATGTAAAGTGAAGAAAGGGAAAAATGTACAACCAAGAATACTCAAACCAGCAAGGCTTTCATTCAGATTTGACAGAGAAATCAAAAGCTTTACAGACAAGCAAAAGTTAAAAGAATTCAGCACCACCAAACCAGCTTTATGCCAAATGCTGAAGGAGCTTCTCTAGGAGGAAAAGAAAAGGCCACAGCTAAAAACAAGAAAAGTATGAATGGAAAAGCTCACCAGTAAAGGCAAACATAACAATAAAGGTAGGAAATCATCCACACACAAATATGATATCAAAACCATCAATCGTGAGAAGAGGAGAGTATAAATGCATGATATATTGGAAATGCATTTGAAATTGAGACCAGCAACTTAAAACAACCTTGCATATATATAGACTTCTTTATCAAAACCTCATGGTAACTGTATCTACAATAGATACATACACAAAAAAGAAAAAGGAATCCAACACTAAAGATAGTCATCAAATCACAAGAGAAGAGGAAGAGAAGAAAAAAACCCTACATAAACAAACCCCCCAAAATTAAGAAAATAGCAAGTAGAGGCAAGACAGGACACGTGCCCCTGAGAGGCTGGGGTATGGGGGCAGTTCCCACGCTCAGAGGGGCCCACACATGGAGAGGGGATCAGCAGGGATGGGGAGAGACTTTTGGGGGATCAGAAGGGAACACGGCCAGCATTTTCCCCATTGGCTCCGGACCCTGGGGTCCCAAGCCTAAACCTTCACCCCCTGGCTGTGCTGAGCCTAGGCCCTGTCCCTCAATCCCCCAAGGCCTTTTCCGGCATGCCAGTCCTGAGCCTATGCCCTGTTCCCCTCACCTAATCCCCAACCCCCCATCGAGGTCTTTTCTGGCCCTTTTTTATTTTTGGTTGCTGTTGTGGTTTGGTTTTGCCTTGTTGTTGTTTCATTTATATTTTTATTTTTTCTAATGTATTTTTTATTCTAATTTTATTTTTTATTCTTTGTTGTTGTTCTCCTTTTTGTTTGTTGCCAATTTTTTTTTTTTTTTGGCTGTGCCACGCAACTTGCAGGATCTTGGTTTCCCAGGCCAGGGGTCAGACCTTAGCTCCTGTGGTGGGAGCACTGAGTCCAAACCACTGGACTAACAGAGAACCTCAGACCCCAAGGAATATTAATTGCTGTGAGATCTCTGGGAGGTCCTCATCTTGGCACCAAGACCCAGCTCTACCCAACTGCCTGCAAACTCCAGTGCTGGATGCCTCAGGCCAAACAACCAGTAAAAGAAGAACATAACCCCACCCATGAAAAAAAATGAGATGACAAAAAAATATGTTACTGATGAAGGAGCAAGGTAAAAAACTACAAGACCAAATAAATGAAGAGGAAATAGGCAAGCTACCTGAAAAATATTTCAGAGTAATGACAGTAAAGATGATCCAAAATCTCAGAAATAGAATGGCGGTACGGATCGAGAAAATACAAAAAATGTTTAACAAGGATGTAGAAGAACTAAAGAAAAAACAAACAATGATGAACAACATAATAACTGAAGTAAAAAATACACTAGAAGGAATCAGTAACAGAAGAACAAATAAGTTAGCTAGAAAATAGAATGGTGGAAATCACTGCTGAGGAGCAGAATAAAGAAAAAAGAATGAGAAGAAATGAGGACAGTCTCAGAAACCTCTAGGACAACATTAAATGCACCAACATTTGAATTATAGGGGTTCCAGAAGAAGAAGAGAAAAAGAAAGGGTCTGAGAAAATATTTGAAGAGATTATAGTCAAAAACTTCCCTAACATGGGAAATAGGCACCCAAGTCCAGGAAGCACAGAGAGTCCCATACAGAATAAATACAAGGAGATACACACCAAGACACATATTAATCAAACTAACAAAAATTAAATTCAAAGAAAAAACATTAAAAGCAGCAAGGGAAAAGCAACAAATAACATACAAGGGAATCCCCATAAAGTTATCAGCTGATTTTTCAGCAGAAACTCTGCCAGCCAGAAGGGAGCGGCAGGAAATACTTAAAGTGATGAAAGGGAAAAACCTACAACCAAGATTACTCTACTCAACAAGGACCTCATTCAGATTCAAGAGAGAAATCAAAAACTTTACAGACAAGCAAAAGACAAGAAAACTCAGCACCACCAAACTAGCTTTACAACAAATGCTAAAGCAAATTCTCTTGACAGGAAACACAAGATAAGGAAAAGACCTACAAAAACAAACCCAAAACAATTAAGAAAATGGTAATAGGAACATATGTATTGATAATTACCTTGAATGTAAATGGATTAAATGCTCCAACCAAAAGACACAGCCTGGCTGAAATGATAAAAAAACAAGACCCATATCTATGCTGTCTACAAGAGACCCACTTCAGACCTAGGGACACATACAGACTGAAAGTGAGGGGATGGAAAAAGCCATTCCATGCAACTGGAAATCAAAGAAAGCTGGAGGAGCAATACTCATATCAGAAAAAATAGACTTTAAAGACTGTTACAAGAGATAAGGAAGGACACTACATAATGATCAAGTGGTTCAATCCAAGAAGAAGATGTAACAATCAAATATTTACGCACCCAACATAGGAGCACCTCAATACACAAGGCAAATGCTAAGAGCTGTAATAGGGGAAATTGACAGCAACACAATAATAGTGGGGGACTTTGGTTTCCCACTGAAACCAATGGGCAGATCAGCCAGACAGAAAATAAGGAAACACAAGCTTTAAATGACACAACAGACCAGATAGACTTGCTATTTATAGGACATTCCACACAAAAGGGACAGAATACACTTTCTTCTCAAGTGCACATGGAACATTCTCCAGGACAGATCACATCTTGGGTCACAAATGAAGCTTTGGAAAATTGAAGAAAATTGAAATTGTATCAAGTGTCTTTTCTGAACACAATACTATGAGATTAGAAATCAATTAAAGGAAAAAAACTGTAAAAAATACAAACACATGGAGGCTAAATAGTACACTACTAAACAACCAAGAGATCACTGAAGAAATCAAAGAGGAAAGAAAAAATACATAGAAACAAATGACAATGAAAACACAACAACCCAAAGCCTATGGGATGCAGCAAAAGCAGTTCTAAGAAGGAAGTTGACAGCAATTCAATCTCACCTTGAGAAACAAGAACAATCTCAAATAAGCAATCTAACCTTACACCTAAAGCAACTAGAGAATGAAGAACAAAGACAACTGAAAGTCAGTAAAAGGAAAGAGATCATAAAAATCAGAGCAGAAATAAATGAAATAGAAATTAAGATAACAATAGCAAAGATCAAAACTAGAAGTTGGTTCTTTGAGAAGATAAAATTGATAAACCTATAGCCAGACTCATCAAGAAAAAAAGGGAGGACTCAATAAAATTAGGAATGAAAAAGAAGAAATTACAACTTCCACTGCAGAAATACAAAGGATCATAAGAGACTGCTACAGGCAACTATATGCCAATAAAATGGACAACCTGCAAGAAATGGACAAATTCTTGGAAAGGTACAACTTTCCAAGACTGAACCAGGAAGAATTAGAAGATATAAACAGACCAATCACAATTAACGAAATTGAAACTGTGATTTAAAATCTTCCAACAAACAAAATCCAGGACCAGATGGCTTCACAGGCCAATTCTATCAAACATTTAGAGTAGAGCTAACACCAATTCTTCTCAAACTCTTCCAAAAGATTGCAGAGGGAGGAACACTCCTAAACTCATTCTATGAGGCCACTGTCACCCAAAACCCGACAAAAATATCACAAAGAAAATTACAGACCAATATTACTGATGAACATAGAATGAAAAAATCCTCAACAGAGTACTAGCAAACAGAATCCAACAGCACATTAAAAGGATCCTACACCATGATCAAGTTGGATTTATCCCAGGGATGCAAGGATTCTTCAAAATACGCAAAACAATCAATGTGATACACCATTTTAACAAATTGAAGAATAAAAACCATATGATCATCTCAATAGATGCAGAAAAAGGTTTTGACAAAATTCAACACCCATTTATGATAAAAACTCTCCATAAAGTGGGCATAGAGGGAAACTACCTCAAAATAATAAAGGTCATATATGACAAAGCCACAGAAAACATCATTCCCAATGGTGAAAAACTGAAGGCATTTCATCTAAGATCAGGAACAAGACAAGGATGTCCACTCTCGCCACTATTATTCAACATAGTTTTGGAAGTCCTACCTGTGGCACTCAGAGAAGAAAAATAATAGGAATTCAAATTGGAAAAGACAATGTAAAAGTGTCACTCTTTATAGGTGACATATTATATATAGAGAATCCTAAAGATGCTACCAGAAAAGATGCTACTACTAGAGCTAATCAATGAATTTGGTAAAGTTGCATGATACAAAATTAATGCACAGAAATCTCTTGTACCTCCTATACACTAACAATGAAAGATCAGAAAGAGAAGCTAAGGAAATAAACCTAAGTAAGGAGGCAAAAAACCTGTACTCAGAAAACTATAAAACACTGATGAAAGGAATCAAAGACGACACAAACAGATGGAGAGATATACCATGTTCCTGGATTGGAAGAATCAATATTGTGGAAATGACTATCATACCCAGGGCAATCTACAGAGTCAGTGCAAGACCTATCAAATTGCCCGTGGCATCTTTCACAGAACTAGAACAAAAACTTTTACAATTTGTATGGAAACACAAAAGACCCGTAATAGGCAAAGCAACCTTGAGAAGGAAATGCAGAGCTGGAGGAATCAGGATGCCTGATTTCAGACTATACTACAAAGTACAGTAATCAAAACAGTATGGTACAGGCACAATAATAGAAATATAGATCAATGGAACAGGATAGACAGCCCAGAGATAAACCCATGCACCTGTGGTCACCTAATCTATGACAAAGGAGGCAGGAACATACAATGGAAGACAGACAGTATCTTCCATAAGTGATGCCGGGAAAACTGGACAGCTACATGCAAAAGAATCAAATTCAAACTCTACCTAACACCATACACAAAAATAAACTGAAAATGGATTAAAGAACTAAATGTAAGGCCGGACACTATAAAACTCTTAGATGAAAACATAGGAAAAACACTGACATAAGTCACAGCAAGATCTTTTTTGACCCACTTCCTAGAGTAATGGAAATAAAAACAAAAATAAACAAATGGGACCAATTAAACCTAAAAGCTTTTTCACAGCAAAGGAAACCATAAACAGGATGAAAAGACAACCCTCAGAATGGGAAATATTCTGAGCAAATATTTACAAATGAAACAACTAACAAAGGATTAATCTCCAAAATATACAAACAGCTCAAGCAGCTCAATATCAAAAAAAAACCAAACAACCAAATCCAAAAATGGGCAGAAGATCTAAATAGACATTTCTCCAAAGAAGACATACAGATGGCCTGGAGGCACATGGAAAGCTGCTCAACAACACAATTATTAGAGAAATGCAAATCAAAACTATAATGAGGTATTACCTCACACCAGCCAGAATGGACATCATCAAAAAATCTACAACAAATGCTGGAGAGGGTGTGAAGAAAAGGGTACCCTCTTGCACTGTTGGTGGGAATGTAAACTGATACAGCCACTATGGAGAACAGTATGGAGGTTCCTTAAAAAACTACAAATAGAACTACCATATGACCCAGCAATCCCACTACTGGGCATAAACCCTGAGAAAACCATAATTCAAAATGAGACATGTACCACAATGTTCATAGCAGCATGATTTACAATAGCCAGGACATGGAAACAACCTAAATGTCTATTGATAGATGAATGGATAAAGAAAATGTAGTACATATATACAATGGTATATTACTCAACAATAGAAAGGAACAAAATTGGGTCATTTGTAGAAATTTGGATGAACCTAGAATGTGTCATACAGAGTGAAGTCAGAAAAAGAACAAATATTGCATATTAATGCATTATGTGGAATTGAGAAAAATGGTACAGATGAAACCTATTTGCAGCGCAGGGACAGAGATGAAGACATAGAGAAAGCAGGTGTGGACATGGCGGGAAGGGGAGGATGGGATGAATTGGGAGATTAGGATTGACATAAATATACTACCATGTGTAAAATAGATAGCTAGTGGGAACCTGCTGTAGAGCACAGGGAGCTCAGCTCAATGCTCTGTGATGACCTAGATAGGTGGGAGGGGTGGTGGGTGGGAGGGAGGTCCACGAGGGAGTGGATATATGTATACATACAGCTGATTCACTTCATTGTACAGCAGGAACTAGCACACTGTCAAGCAATTATACTCCAATTAAAAAAAAGATTAAATAAATAAATAACTTAGGGGTAGTAGAAAGCATGTAGAAGGTACTCAATTAAGATCTGCTGACCAATGAAGGCTTATTAATGAACAGACTCCAGTGGAACTTTTCTGAAAGAAAACAATGAGTAAATTAGTGTCACCCACATTCAGCGCCCTCTGTGTCTTCAGTTCAACAAGCCAAGCCCCAGGGACACAAATATGAACAAGATGTAGTCCCTGATCTTAAGGAGTGTACAGACCTGTGGGGACACAGATGTGTAGGCAACTGTAATATTTACAAAACACATGGGCACATCTTATCTCATTTACATCATGAGAACCCAAGGTAGCTGGTATAACATGTGACTTTATACTCAATGTTTAGAAGAGAAACTGAGGTTAAGTGACTTGTCCAAGATCACTCCAGTAGTACGTGGAGTTGTAACAAGAACCCAGTTCTGACTCTAAACCAAGGGCTCTTTCTGCTGCACACTAATGTTCCAGCATAACATGCTTATTTCCCAGTGCCAGTGATGATAGAGAAATCCAGCTCATGAAAAGTATTGATATCTAGTGAGTGAGAGGCAGGCATTGATGGCATCAAGGAAGGCAGGCTTTGAAAAGCACCTGTGAATAGTTAAATATTTTTCTTCTCATTAACTATAATTTTTCAAATACCAAAAAGAATTTGAGGTTACTTTTGACAAAGCATGATATCATATATATTTTTTTATGTTTAAAAGAATAAAGTAATGAACAGAAATAGAGATGAAATCCCTGTGTCAGAAAATTGAGGGTAAGAATAGGTGGGCATAACTCTTAGCTCTGAGCTTCCTGAGAGACAAAGCAAACTGGGAAGTGACAAGGTTCTTGTATATAAAAGGAGGTGGACTAATTTTAATTTTAGCATATACTATCACCATTTGTCCTCTGATTTCTGAATCACACAGCAAAAATCAGTATTCTTACAGAAAACATTGATTTGAAAGTATAGCATTTTACCAATAAAAAAAGTGAATTTGTTATATTTGTAAATTCTGTGGGTTGATCAGAAAAAGATTTGGAAATTTGGTAACAACATACTCAATAGCACATGATTGCCAACATTAATGGTTTGGTCTGTTCTGTAAAGGAAAATGGGAGAAATGGCATCCAGTTTAGAAGGATCATGCAGCAGAGTATCAGAAATGTAATGGGGATAGGGGGGTGAGAAAAAGATTGCCCTCTTCATAAATAGTACACATTTCAAGTTCTTAACTGAGTGAACTATAGCCAAAATGCCACATCAAACACAAGATGACATTCACCAGCTATAAGGATATTTCATCATTCATTCGCTCATTCCACAAACAGTTACTGAGTGCCCAGAGTGGGCATTCAAGCCCTGTCCTTAAAGATGAAGACAGAGCAGTGAACAACACAGACAAAAATGCCTGCCTTCGCCAAGCTTTCATGAGGCAAAGCCTAGCATGTAGCACAAATTAAAGATGGATGTGTACTTTGTCTATGAGAGAGCTGGAGTTCCCACAGTCACACTGGCATCCAAATGAGACAACCTAAAAAGGCTACAGCCCTGTGTTACTGCAGACTGTGAAACGCATGCTTGGTTTTTGTCACAGAACTATCTAGAGCATAGGGGCAGCTAGGAAGGGAGGTGCAAACACCGATCCTAACTGCCGTAAAACAGGGCTGAAGGTCCCACCTTTGAAGCTCACATCGGATGGAGGGTGGGCCAACCCTCCCGCTGCAGAAGTAGCCAACAAGCACCTCCTTCAGTTTGAGGAAATGGTCCTCTCCTGCTATAAAGATGGCTTTAAGGAGCAGTTGGGGGTGGGGGAGCTACACCAGCCACAGAAGCTGTTAGACAAGGTAAAAAAAAAAAAAAAAAAATATATATATATATATATATATATATATATTTATATATGGTTTTTTAAGACCCATACATGCATTTATTCAACTAATATTTATTAAATCCTCACTACATATGCAAAAAGCACCATGGTAGGAACTAGGGAAAGAGAGAGGGGAGTGGGTGGAGACATGGTTCCTGCCCTCATGTCTCTTACCTGCTAGAAAGAGAGTCAGACATTGAACAACTAATCAATTAATTAAAAGTAGAACATCTACTAGGAAGAACGATTGGAGTCTATAAGAACTTTAAAAGGGCAAATTAACCGAGTGCGAAAGATAACAGAAACCCTTTACACAATCCCACTCACTTTCTCACTCTCTCCTCTCCCTCTCCTCCATTCAGTCCCCTCCCCCATCCCTCCTCTCTCAGACACACATGCACACACACTTGTGGGCACACAGGTGCATACACAGGCACACATAGCTATGATGTAATCAGGCACCTCTTTGTCTTCCTTTCAAAGAGACAATTTTTGACCTATAAATACTAAAGATACTATTCATTCTGGCTTTTAGGCTAACAGGCTGCAACCCTGGCAAAATCATGTCAAAATTCCTACTCTGAGTTAGGATGCAGTCAGGTCTAGATGAAAAAAGGAATGTTTCAACTGATTACATCTTCAAATATTTCCTAGTTATTTGAGTTTATGGTTGTGCTTGTCCTTCTTGATACTTAATTAGAATGTACAGGCCTCAGATATGAGCTTGCAGGAGACAGACAGTGTTCAAAATGAAAATGACAGCTTTCCATTGGCTTGTGTGCTGTTCTATAGCAGCTCAGTGTCAGGTGTTGAAGTTAAGCTAAACTACGTAAAACCAGAAGATGTAAAGGCTAAAGTTGAAAAATTAAAACTTAGAGTCTACATATACTGAACTTTGGCTATTCAGTTATAAAGTCAAATTGGAAAAAAAGCATAATAAAAACAAGTAAGGAACATAATTTTGGACAAAGCATTGAGCTGGGCAGATTTTAAAACTTTTCAATTAAGTTATATAACTACAAAATATTTGTGGTAGATAAAAATGAGAAAATACAGGTATATAGAGAGATAAAAATACAGCCATATTTAATAACCAAAGCACTTTCCATAAAATGACTATATCAAAGTATTTAACCAATTCTTTATTATTGGGCATTTATGCTTTTGCCTAATCTTTATTAACACAAATGTTTCGATGAACACCTTTATATATGCATTTCTGCACATCTCTCATTTTTTTATAATAAATTCTTAGAAGTAGAATTTCTTAGCTGGGCAGTATTCAGATGTTTAAAATCAGAATTAAAGCAATAGCCAACTTCAGAAAACAGAAATCATAAGTAACACAATAACAGTGGGGGACTTTCACACTCCACTTTCATCAATGGACAGTTCATCCAGAGAGAAAATCAATAAGGAAACACAGGCTTTAAATGACACATTAAACCAGACAGACTTAATTGATATTTATAGGACATTCCATCCAAAAGCAGCAGAATACACATTCTTCTTAAGTGCATATGGAACATTCTGCAGGATAGGCAATATGTGGGGCCACAAAGTGAGCCTTGCTAAATTTAAGAAAATTGAAACCATATCAAGCATCTTTCCAACTATAACTCTATGAGATTAGAAACTGACTACAAGAAAAAAAAATTATAAAAACCACAAGCAAGTAGAGGCTAAAAAATATGTTACTAAAGGACCAAGGGATCACTGAAGAAATCAAAGAGGAAATCAAAAAATACCTAGAGACAGATATTGGAGATTGGTTCAAGATGGCGGAGTGGAAGGATGTGCTCTCAACTCCCTCTTGCGAGAGCACCGGAATCACAACTAACTGCTGAACAATCATCAATAAGAAGACACTAGAACTCACCAAAAAAGATACCCCACATCGAAAAACAAAGGAGAAGCTGCAATGAGATGGTAGGAGTTGCACAATCACAATAAAATCAAATCCCATAGCTGCTGGGTGGGTGACTCACAAACTGGAGAACACTTAAACCACAGAAGTCCACCAACTGGAGTGAAGGTTCTGAGCCCCATAGCAGGCTTCCCAACCTGGGGGTCTGGCAACAGGAGGAGGAATTCCCAGAGAATCAGACTTTGAAGGCTAGTGGGATTTGATTGCAGGACTTCGACAGGATTTGGGAAAACAGAGACTCCACTCTTGGAGGGCATACACAAAGTAGTGTGTATATCAGGACCCAGGTAAAGGAGCAGTGACCCCATAGGAGACTGAACCAGACCAACCTGCTAGTGTTGGAGGGTCTCCTGTACAGGTGGGGGCGGGAGTGGCTGTGGCTCACCACAGGGACAAGGACTCTGGCAGCAGAAGTTCTGGGAAGTACTCCTTAGTGTGAGCCCTCCCAGAGTCCACCATGTGCCCCACCAAAGAGCCAGGTAGACTCCAAAGCTGGGTCACCTTAGGCCAAACAACCAACAGGGAGGGAAGCCAGCCCCACCCATCAGCAGACAAGCCGATTAAAGTTCTACTGAGCTCTTCCCAACAGAGCAACACCCAGCTCTACCCACCACCAGTCCCTCCCGTCAGGAAGCTTGCACAAGCCTCTTATCCACTAGAGGGCAGACAGCAGAAGCAAGAAGAACTACAATCCTGCAGCCTGTGAAACAAAAACCACATTCACAGAAAGACAGACAAAATGAAAAGGCAGAGGACTATGTACTAGATGAAGAAAAAAGATAAAACCCCAGAAAAACAACTAAATGAAGTGGAGATAGGCAACCTTTCAGAAAAAGAATTCAGAATAACAATAGTGAAGATGATCCAGGACCTCAGAAAAAGAATGGAGGCAAAGATCCAGAAGATGCAAGAAATGTTTAATGAAGACCTAGAAGAATGAAAGAACAAACACCTAGAAGAATTAAAGAACAAACAGAGATGAACAATACAATAATTGAAAAATACACTAGAAGGAATGAATAGCAGAATAACTGAGGCAGAAGAACGGATAAGTTACCTGGAAGACAGAATGGTGTAATTCACTGCCACAGAACAGAATAAAGGAAAAAGAATGAAAAGAAATGAAGATAGCCTAAGAGACCTCTGGGACAACATTAAATGCACATTATAGGGGTCCCAGAAGGAGAAGAGAGAGAGAAAGGACCAGAGAAGACATTTGAAGAGATTAAAGTTGAAAATTTCCCTAACATCGGAAAGAAAATAGCCACCCAAGTCCAGGAAGTGCAGAGAGTATCAGGCAGGATAAACCCAAGGAGAAACACATCAAGAAACATATTGATCAAACTGACAAAAATTAAAGACAGAAACTATTAAAAGCAACAAAGGAAAAATGACAAATAAAATAAAAGGGAACTCCCATAAGGTTAACAGCTGATTTCTCAGCAGAAACTCTACAAGCCAGAAGGGCATGGCATGATATATTTAAAGTATTTAAAGTGATGAAAGGGAAGAACCTAAATCAAGATTACTCTACTCGGCAAGGATCTCATTCAGATTCGAAAGAGAAATCAAAAGCTTTACAGACAAGCAAAAGCTAAGAAAATTCAGCAGCACCAAACCAGCTCTACAACAAATGCTAAAGTTACTTCTCTAAGTGGGAAACATAAGAGAAGGAAAGGACCTAAAAAAACAAACCCAAAACAATTAAGAAAATGGTAATAGGAACATACATATCAATAATTACCTTAAAAGTGAATGGATTAAATGCTCCAAACAAAAGACGCAGGCTCACTGAATGGATACAAAAACAAGACCCATATATATGCTGTTTACAAGAGACCCACTTCAGACCTAGGGACACATACAAACTGAAAATAAGGGGATGGAAAAAGATATTCCATGCAAATGTAAATCAAAAGAAAGCAGGTAAAATAGACTTTAAAATAAAGAATGTTACAAGATACAAGGAAGGACACTACATAATGATTAAGGGATCAATCCAAGAAAATATAACAATTATAAATATATATGCACCCAACATAGGATCACCTCAATACATAAAGCAAATGCTAACAGCTATAAAAGAGGAAATCAACAGTAACACAATAATAGTGAGGGACTTTGACACCTCACTTACACCAATGGACAGATCATCCAGACAGAGAATTAATAAGGATACACAATCTTTAAATGACACACTAGACCAGGTAGATTGAATTGATATTTATAGGACATTCCATCCAAAACCAGCAGATAACACTTTCTGCTCAAGTGCACACGGAACATTCTCCAGGATAGATCACATTTTGGGTCACAAATCAAGCCTCGGTAAATTTAAGAAAATTGAAACCATATCAAGCACCTTTTCCAACCACAACACTATGAGATTAGAAATCTTTTACAGGGAAAAAAATGTAAAAAACACAAACACATGGAGGATAAACAATACATTACTAAATAACCAAGAGATCACTGAAGAAATCAAAAAATACCTAGAGAAAATAACAATGAAAACATGATGATCCAAAACCTATGGAATGCAGCAAAAGCAGTTCTGAGAAGGAAGTTTATAGCAATACAATCCTATCTCAAGAAACAAAAGTCTCAAATAAACAATCTAACCTTACACCTATTGAAAGTAGAGAAAAAAGAACGAAGAAAACCCAAAGTCATAGAAGGAAAGAATTCATAAAGATCAGAACAGAAATAAATGAAATAGAGAAAAAGAAAACAGTAGCAAGATGAATAAAACTAAAAGTTGGTCCTTTGAGAAGATAAACAAAATTGATGAACCTTTAGCCAAACACATCAAGTAAAAGAGGGAGAGAACTCAAATCAATAAAATTAGAAATGAAAAAGGACAAGTTACAACAGATATTGCAGAAATAGAAAGCATCATAAGAGACTACTACAAGCAACTCTATGCCAATAAAATGGACAACCTGGAAGAAATGGACAAACTCTTAGAAAGGTATAACCTTCCAAGACTGAACCAGGAAGAAATAGAAAATGTGAACAGACCAATCACAAGTCATGAAATTGAAACTGTGATTAAAAATCTTCCAACAAACAAAAGCCCAGGACCAGATGGCTTCACAGGCCAATTCTATAAAACATTTAGAGAAGAGCTAAAACAAATCCTTCTCAAACTCTTCCAGAAAACTGCAGAGGAAAGAAAATTCCCAAACTCATTCTACAAGGCCACCATCACCCTGATATGAAAAGCAGACAAAGATATCACAAAAAAAGAAAATTACAGACCAATATCACTGATGAATATAGATGCAAAAATATTCAACAAAATACTAGCAAACAGAATCCAACAACACATTAAAAGGATCATACACCATGATCAAGTTGGATTTATCCCAGGGATGCAAGGATTCTTCAATACATGCAAAACAATGTAATACGCCATATTAAAAATTGAAGAATAAAAACCATATGATCATCTCAATAGATGCAGAAAAAGCTTCTGAAAAACTCTACACCCATTTATGATAAAAACTCTCCATATAGTGGGCATAGAGGGAACCTACCTGAACATAATAAAGGCCATATATGACAAACCCACAGCAAACATCATTCTCAATGGTGAAAAGCTGACAGTATTCCCCCTAAGGTCAGGAACAAGACAAGGATGTCCACTCTCGCCACTATTATTCAACATAGTTTTGGAAGTCCTAGCCATGGCAATCAGAGAAGAAAAAGAAATAAAAGGAATACAAATTGGAAAAGAAGTAGTAAAACTGTCACTCTTTGCAGATGACATGATACTATACATAGATAATCCTAAAGATGCCACCAGAAAACTACTAGAGCTAATCAATGAATTTGGTAAAGTTTCAGGATACAAAATTAATGCACAGAAATCTCTTGCATTCCTATACACTAACAACAAAAGATCAGAAAAATAAATTAAGGAAGCAATCCCATTCACCACTGCAACAAAAATAATAAAATACCTAGGAATAAACCTACCTAAGGAGGTAAAAGACCTGTACTCAGAAAACTATAAGACACTGAGGAAAGAAATCAAAGATGACACAGATGGTGAGAGATATACCATGTTCTTGGATTAGAAGAATATTGTGAAAATGACTATACTACAAAAAGCAATCTACAGATTCAATGCAATCCCTGTCAAAGTACCAATGGCATTTTTTACAGAACTAGAACAAAAAACCTTAAAATTTGTGTGGAGACATAAAAGACACCGAATAGCCAAAGCGGTCTTGAGGGAAAAAAATGGAGCTGAAGGAATCAGACTTCCTGACTTCAGACAATACTACAAAGCTACAGTAATCAAGACAGAATGGTACTGGCACAAAAACAGAAATATAGATCAATGGAACAGGATAGAAAGCCCACAGATAAACCCATGTATCTATGGTCACCTAATCTATGACAAAGGAGGCAAGGATATACATGGAAAAGAAAGTCTCTTCAATAAGTGGTGCTGGTAAAACTGGACAGCTACATGTAAAACAATAAAATTAGAAAACTCCCTAACAACATTCACAAAAATAAACTCAAAATGGATTAAAGACCTAAATGTAAGATGGAACATTATAAAACTCTTAGAGTAAAACATAGAAAGAATACTCTTTGATAAATCACAGCAAGATCTTTTTTGACTCACCTCCTAGAGTAATGGAAATAAAAACAAAAATAAACAAATGGGACCTAATGCATCTTAAAAGCTTTTGCAAAGCAAAGGAAACTATAAACAACACGAAAAGACAGCCCTCAGAATGGGAGAAATTATTTGCAAATGAATCAACGGACAAAGGATTAATCTCCAAAATATATAAACAGCTCATGCAGGTCAATATTAAAAAAACAAATAACCCGATGAAAAAATGGGCAGAAGATCTAAACAGACATTTCTCCAAAGAAGACATACAGATGGCCAAGAGGCACATGAAAAGATGTTCAACATTTTTGCTAATTATTAGAGAAATGCAAATCAAAACTACAATCCAGTATCACCTATACTGGTCAGAATGGCCATCATCAAAAAGTCTACAAACAGGGAATTCCCTGGCTTTCTAGTGGTTAGGAATTTGCGGTTCCACTGCAGGGCACCTGGGTTTGATCCCTGTTTGGGGAACTAGAATCCCACAAGCTATGCAGCGCAGCCAAAGAAAAATGTCTACAAACAATAAATGCTGGAGAGGGTGTGGAAAAAAGGGAACCCTCCTACACTGTTGGTGGGAATATAAACTGGTATAACCACTATGGAGAACAATGGAGGTTCCTTAAAAAACTAAGAATACAACTACCATATGATCTAGCAATCCCACTCCTGGACATGTATCCAGAGAAAACCATACTTCAAAAAGATACATGCACCCCAATGTTCATTGCAGCACTATTTACAGTATCCAAGACATAGAAGCAACCTAAATGTCCATTGACAGAGGAATGGATAAAGAAGATGTGGTACATATATACAATGGGATATTACTCGGCCACAAAAAAGAATGAAATGATGCCACAACATGGATCAACCTAGAGATTATCATACCAAGTGAAGTAAGTCAGACAAATATCATATGATATCACTTATATGTGGAGTCTAAAAAATGATAGAAATGAACTTATTTACAGAACAGAAACAGACTCACAGACTTTGAAAACAAACTTCTGGTTACCAAAGGGGAAATGGGGTGGGAGGGATAAATTCAGAGTTTGGGATTAACATATACACACTACTATATATAAAATAGATACTTAACAGGACCTACTGTACAGGACAGGGAACTCAACTCAATATTCTATAATAACCTATATGGGAAAAAAATCTGAAAAAGAATAGATATATGTATATGTATAACTGAATCACTTTGCTGTATACCTGAAACTAACACTGTAAATCCACTATACTCCAATATAAAAAAAATTTTAATAAACAAATAAAATAAATAAAATTAAAAATTTCCTAAAGTCTAAAATTCAGTTACGAGAAACAGCAAGACAGAGAATTATATCCTATATCTTGGCAGAAAATGAAAACTCCCTGGTTTCAGCTCAGACATGGGCTTTGTAGCAACAGTCCATACTCAGACTAGTACTTTTTGCAATATGGAACCTGGAGCCTGAAAGGTAATGTCAGTGACATGTTTTTATCTTTTGGCCTCCTTTATTTTGTCAGGATCTGTTTTCTTAGGTCAACCTAAGCACAGGTTTGTTTTTTTTTCTTTTTGATATTCTGCAACCTAACTCTCCCAGATTCATTTTTCCATTCTCTTCACATTATATTGTAGGCACCAAATGGAACTCAAGGAGTCCACTGTATTAACTGATACCTGTACCTGACTCCAACAGACTTTCTTCCTCAAAGGCATGCAGAAATATCCAAACAAAGAGAAAAGAACTAAGAATAAAAATAATCAAATAACTGAGAAAACTTCAAAGAAGACCACTAAAAAACAACTGTGATAACCAGATAAAGGTTGACATCAGTGAAAATGGCAGAGTAAAGAGCTCTGAAAATTTACTCCTTCTTAAAAGCAATAGGTAAACTAACAAATTTTTTCATTATTTTATAGTAAATGGTTTTCATAGTCAATTTTTTTCAGTTTTCAGAACTCTGAAAATTAACCAAAGGCTTTCAGCATTCCAGAGAGTGTTTACTCAAGAAAAATAGATCATCTAGGTAAGAACAGTGAGCTTTGTGGTGTTTTAACTTGTCCTATTTCCATTCTCTTTCTCACCAACAGGGTATCTTTGAAAAAGAACAGCTCACAATCACAGTGGCATAGGTTTCTTCCTTGTGGTATATGCCCAATATCTAGCATTATGCTTTGAACATAAATAAATTCCCATTTAAAATCGTTTGGATTTGGGCCTACTCACTCTAACACAAAATGAAGCCTTTGTGCAGGCCACTAATGGACTTCTACAACTGGTTCCTAGTTTCTTGCCATCAATTTTTCTTATATATTTCTGTTGGAGTTATCCATCATGTATGCTAATTTGACCATATCATTCCCCTTCCAACACATCAGAGTATTGCCCAATAAGTAAACTATAAATTTCTGACCACAGTATGCAAGTAGCAGGCAGACTTACTGTCTTCATCACTCTGTTACTTCCTACATCTTCCATCCCAATAATATAAATATATTCATTATCTAAGTGTAATGCGTAATTGTTGAAACTGTTTATACCCACTGCTATCATACTTGCTTTGTCTTCATTCCCTTGGTCTTGAATTTCCATGTCTATTTTACAAATGTTTCTGTCTTTTGTATTAACATTAGAAAAAATAGAACTAATCAATAGACGAAAGGGAGGGAGAGATAGGGTGGATGATAAAATACATGCAATGATTCCACAGTAAAGTCTTACAAAATCTGGAATTAAATCAGAATGAGAAGAATGTGAATGTGTATGATGGGCAGAGTCAGACCAGAAAGTATTGTTAGCTGTGTTTTGTTTGTATTCTGACAGGATGTTGGGCTGGCTGGCTGCAACTAAAAGTATTTTTCCCTGTCAATTTGGGAGGGCGTGGTGAAGAATCTCCAGGTAATACAGAGTTACTCATCTTACCGAGCTAAGATTTTTAATGAAAAAGTATCCAAAGTATTTGCTATGAAAGATCCAAATGACTCTGTAGTTCTATAATGTTGGGTGGAGAATAAAGAGGCAGCACTCAAGACTTTATTATGATCTTCCTCTAACCACTTCTATATAGAGGCAGGTATTTATATTTAATAAACATTTATTAAATAACTAAAATAAAAATGGCCATTTTGTACAAACGATCACCATTCTTCCACCTTGTTCTATTTCTTTAAACTGGACTAGTCCAGTTTCCTTCTTTCTGCATCTATTATAGTGCTGTGTATCCTATGAACTCTCAGTAAGTCAGTTAAACTGATGTTCATCAGTCCTAAAGTCAAGATCCTTCCTCCAAGAAAGCTTGGTCTGAATATGTCAACATCATTTACCATCATATACCACTTAACTCTATCCAACCATTTTCATAGAAATTTGGGGTTTGTAAAGTCTTTCCTGGACCTCAGTTGAGTTATTGATTTTTTTAAAAAAGGCAACAGTGTTGGGTCTAAAATGATAGTCTCTAAAGTTGAGAAAGCCATATATAGACACCAACAGAAATAGGCTGCCACCAGTTTGAGGAATAAAAATCCCTCAGGCTCCCCAAATTTCTTCTCCAGAGACTTGCAAGTTCCATCATTAGAGATTATTATTTTGGATTATATGGCAAATACACTTTAGGTTAGGAATGACTAATTAAAAATTTTAAAAGTAAAACTAATCTAAACTAACCTGTCCTTAGGAAACCAGTAATCTCAAAAGGTTTAAGGAATGGTAAATGTTTCAAAGGGGAGAAAGGCAAAGAGACAAGTCCAGATCCTGGAAAGCTACCTGAAGAGGAGAAGACATGGTTGGATATACTTGAAAGTGGCATGAAGACTCTGAAAATAGGGCAAGTGTAGAACCACAGTGGGGTAAGGAAATAAGGAAAAGGAAGAACATTAACTTTGTCTACTTTACAATTTAAGCTTAGTGAGGAGAATTTGCAAAAGACAAACGTTTCACTAAATCTAAGTAGAAGTACAAGAATGGAGGATTCCACGTAATTATTTGCTTTTTAATATGACCCACGTACTTATTAGAATATTAATTTATCATTATACATTAATTTTCTTAGATACTTACGTATTTGAGAAAACAGAAGAAGAGAAAGTACCCTGGACTGTGGCAGGAGCCCGAGGTCCTATTTACCAGAAAAAGAAAATAATTAGTTTGCATACTTCCCCAACAACTTGTAAAATGATAATATCCTCTAATAGTTCTTTATTCTCTGTTGTCACAGTCTTGTTTAAAAGCCTCCAGAGACTCTCGACAATGAAGTCTAAATTTCTTTGCAAAGCATAAAATATACCATACAATCTGATGTTCTTATCTACCTCTCTAGTGTCTTCTCTGGCTAGTCTTCCATGTGTATTCTATGGATCAGAGGTGCAAAATAACTTATTTTCTAAATGTATCATCTTTTCCATGCCTCTGGGCCCTTGTTTTTGTCATTTCCTCTGTCTGGAGCACCCTATGCCCTCTCTTTTTTTTTTTGGCGGTATGTGGGCCTCTCACTGTTGTGGCCTCTCCGGTTGCGGAGCACAGGCTCCGGACGCGCAGGCTCAGCAGCCACGGCTCACGGGCCTAGCCGCTCTGCGGCATGTGGGATCTTCCTGGACCGGGGCACAAACCCGTGTCCCCTGCATCGGCAGGCGGACTCTCAACCACTGCACCACCAGGGAAGCCCCCATGCCCTCTTTTAACTTATCTTTTAGGTCTCAGTCAGCTTGTGTTAACTCTTCTAGAAAGCCTTCCTTGAAACTAAGTAAATCTTCTTCTCTAGTGGTCCTAAGGCATTCTACCCATTTCTATTATAAAACTCATTATGCTATACTGTAATTAAAGGTTTACTCTTCTGTCTCCCTGATTATGATGTAAATTTCTCACTATATCTCCAGCATTTATTTTTGGAGAATACTACGTAATTAATATGTTTCCTCAACATTTATTCATTGATTTGTTGGCCATTAATCTCTTCCCACTCAAACATCATCTCACTCGCTTTGTATGTAATCTAGCTAGATTTCATTACTGGATTTTAGTAAAGATTCTGGATACAGATGACATAGAAAGCTTTTATGCACAACACCTTCACACTGGATTTGGTGTTTGTTAATTATGCAAATACACAAATGAATAAAAATTGTAGACAAAAAGAATGTCCTGGTTACAGAAAGTAGTGTTAGTAATTAGAGCCTGTTCAGTCAAGTTTAAGTGGTAACTCGTTTCTCTCAATAAATAAGTAACCAATAGGTACCAGTGATGCATAAAAAAGTCTTACTTAAATCCTTATGAACCTTTTTGACTTTGTGTAGATATGTTTTTTTGTGTGTGTTCAGATTTGGAGAAGCAGTACCTGAAATTAAGAATTTATAGACCTGAGAAATTAAGTGTGAAGATAATATAATTTTAAAAGCAAAATAAAAAACAAACTCTTCTGTGGTTTCATTAATATTCTGGAGTAAA
The DNA here is from genome assembly GCF_951394435.1 of Stenella coeruleoalba. Lineage (NCBI taxonomy): Eukaryota > Metazoa > Chordata > Mammalia > Artiodactyla > Delphinidae > Stenella > Stenella coeruleoalba. The sequence goes on along the minus strand of NC_137151.1, from coordinate 80,462,376 downwards.
TATTCTAAAAATATTTTCCTAGAATTCTATATAAAATATTAAAACCATCCTCTTAAAAACAGCTAAGCTTTCAAGGAGGTAAGAGAAATCTTTGAGAGTAAAAAATTGGGGGGAACACACATATGGAATTGTAAGCAAATGATGAAGCTGATGCCTGCCCTGTACCCACTGGCCATAACTGCAAACTTAATGGATAACCAGGGGACCTAAAACCATATATCAGGCTCAAACCAGATGGGAAATAAAATCTTAGAGCTTGTGAAAATATACTTTATCCCACAAAACTACACCCTTGGTGAAAGAGCTGTCTTAAAAAAATCATGCCACAGAGGTAGCAGCACAAACAAATTATGCCTTGGCATCAGCTGTGGATAGAGGAAGAACAGCAGAAAAGAAAAATATCTCTGAAGAATTCATAACCATATATTATCTCTTACGTGACTTTGAGGTTCAAATTCACTGTATGGTCCATAAAACTCCAAATGAGAAATTTAAAATGAACCTGTTTTTATCGCTCTCCCAGATGCCTAGCAGTAGCATATGAAGAAAACTTAACAGCTTTATTGAAGTATAATTGATATTTGCAAAACTGTACATATTTAATGTGTTCAGTTTGAGTTTCTACATAGTAATACATCCTATCAAAGTATGGAATTCTGTCAAAAATGATGCATTTCTGTCAAAAACAAGCTAACATATAACAACACATCCCTGCCACTCACACATACCCAAATATGAAGAAACAAACCAACATGCCAGTTATCAGGAAAAAAAAAAGCATTAAAATTAGACCACAAATATTTCAGATATTGGAATTATCAAATATAGAATATAAAATATGTGCATTTTATATGTTTAAATAAATAAAGTAGTAATTGGAAATCACAGGAATGGAACCTATCAAAAAAGTCCAATCAAATCTGAATAATAATGAGACATTTTATAATATATATTATATATATATGTTTAATCAAACAAATTTAAAAGTGCATTAAATTTATATAATAGTAAAATAGATACAACTGAAGAGAGAATTGGTGAAATGGAAGACAACCTCAAAGAAATTAACCAGAATACAATAGAGAGAAATGGAAAATGTGGTTTTTAGACGATGTAGAAGTAGACACACACACACACACACACACACACACACACACATGTATATAACTGGAGTTTCAGAAGAAAAGAATAAAGAAAATGAGGAGAAGCAACATAGGAGAGAAAAACAGCTGAGACTTGGCCAGAACTGCTCATCATAGTGATACTAAAGTAAAGCAGATGAAAGATCTTAAAAGCAGCCTTTGGTGTGTGTGTGGCAGGGGTGAGAAGGTAGGGAGGGGGATGTGGGAGGAAGGACCACTACATAGGAATTAAGTAGAACAGAAAGTAGATCATTTAAGTAAAACAATATTTTTAAAGTGCTAAGAAAAAAAGAACTGTCCCTGAGAACTGGTATATCCAGCCATAATTATATCCCATAACATGGATAAAATACAGTTTTATTAAACAGAATCTGAGACTTTACTCCCAAAATACATTCATTAGTGACATTTCTAAAGAATGGATGTATTTTAGGAAAAATGAAGGTGATTCTATAAAGTATGAAATGCAAAAAGGAATGATGAACAACAATAAAATGGTTAACATGTGAGAAAATATAAATAAAACTTGAAAAATAGAATAGTAATTTAATAGAAAAATAGAAACATAATTTCTATAACATAGAAAAGTAATTTAATTTTGAATTTTTTACCAGATAAATTATTAAATATGATACGAGATAGTGAGTAGAAGTAAATTATTCTAACTTTGACTTTTACTTTAAGTATACATGTTAAAATTTAAGGGTAATTGTCAAAAGAAATATACACATAGTAAAAAATGTCCAAAACAGCAGAAGGAAAGCTGAATTAAAAAATACACTTAATATTCTAAAAGAGAAGAAGAAAGGAAAAATTAAATATAGGTGTGTGTGTATATATATATATATATATATATATATATTTAAAAGGAGAACAAACTGAAAGCAAAAATAAGGCAGTAAAAATCTTCCAAAGATCTGTAATTAACATAAATGTAAATGGTTTAAACTCAGTTAAAAATCAGTACTTCTAATACTGAATAAAATAAAGCAAAATCCAAAGTCAAGTATTTGTAAGAGCTACAATTAAACATTGTAGTTCTTAAAGACTCTAAGATTGAAAGCTGATACAACTATAGTAACATCAGGCAAATTGAATTTAAGACAGAAAGCATGGCTCAGGATAAAGGTCACTACATAATAATAAGATTAAGTTATTAACTTGGTAATAAGTTACCAAGATAACCCTAGGTATGACTAATAACCTTGATCAAGAAATAAAAAAGCAGGGCTTCCCTGGTGGCACAGTGGTTGGGAGTCTGCCTGCTGATGCAGGGGACGCGGGTTTGTGCCCCAGTCTGGGGGGATCCCACGTGCTGCAGAGCGGCTGGTCCCGTGGGCTGTGGCTGCTGAGCCTGTGCATCTGGGGCCTGTGCTCTGCAGCGGGAGGGGCCACAGCAGTGAGAGGCCCACGTACCGCAAAAAAAAAAAAAAAAGAAATAAAAAAGCAAAAATGGATACAACTACACAGAGGAGTTAAACTATCCTATCATTCCCAATAATTTTTTGAAGAATTTAAAAAGTAAGACTATAGACTACTTGAACTATACAACTAAACATCTCAGTTGAACGGAAATATTTAGAATATTGTACTTCAAAGTTGACAATATTCATTGTTTTCAAACAGGACATTAAACAACTTAATCATGTACACTAAGCCAATAAAGCAATTCTTCAGATACTTCAAAAGGCTGGTAACATAAATGTCATGTTCTCAGTCTACAAAGCAATTAGAAATCAATAACAAAAAGAAAAACAAATCCAATATACTTGAAATTTTAAAACTCATGAATACAAAATAACACACAAAATTGGAATTTAGATATGATTTAGGGAATAAAAATACTGCACATCAAATTTTGCAGTACATTTCAAAATCTCTTTTGTACATACCACCAATTTAGTGTCATACACAGTTCTAAACACTTGACAAATATTAAGTTATTGAATTGCCACAGCAATCATATGAACAACATACTATTATTAGTCTCATTTTATAGTTGGAAAAACTAAAGAGCAGAGAAGTTAAACAACTTGGCCAAACATAAATTTTAAGTGTGGGAGTGTGGATTCAACTTAACTAGTCTGGGGTCAGAGTATGTGTTCTTTCCCACTATGCCATACTACCTTTCAATAATCCTATCCTTTCAATATGTATGGAAAGGATATATGATAAATTTATGTCAATAAATTTGAAAATTCATATGAATTGAATACATTTTCAAGAAAAGTTTAACATGCCCCAAAAATCTGAAAAGAAATGAAAAATAGGAATAGTTCTGAATCACTAAAGTCATTGAATCTGTAAAGTTTTTGTCACATAGTGAGCCAGGCCCAGGTTATTTTGCCAGGAATTTCTACCAAGCATTTATGAAATATATGATTCTAACTTTAGAAACTTCCGGAAAATAATAAAGAGGTAATATAACTCATAAAGCTAGTGTAAACTTGTAGAAAAACCACACCACCTGGTGGCGCAGTGATTGAGAGTCCGCCTGCCGATGCAGGGGACACGGGTTCGTGCCCCGGTCTGGGAAGATCCCACATGCCGCGGAGCGGCTGGGCCCGTGGGCCCGTGGGCCATGGCCGCTGAGCCTGCGCGTCCGGAGCCTGTGCTCCGCAACGCGAGAGGCCACAATAGCGGGAGGCCACAACAGGGAGAGGCCTGCGTACCGCAAAAAAAAAAAAAAAAAAAAAACACACCAGAAAACTATGAAAAAGGAAAATTACAGCTGAACTTCTCTCAAGAACCTGGATGCTAAAATCCTACAATAATTACTAGAAAATATAATCTAGAAATGTATACTACATGATGAATAAATTTGATTTAATCAAGGAATGAACGATTGTTCTGAGAATAAAAAGTGATCATCTCAACAAGAGATGCACTAAAAAGTCAACATTCACTGATAAACCTTAGCAAGTTAGAAACAGAAGTGCATTTTCTTAACCTGGCATCTACCAAAATATTGTGGTGGGCATCATATTTAATGAATAATTTTAAAATATTTTAAATCAGAAAGAAGACAAAAAGCCCACTTTCATCATTTTATTCACCATTTCTCTGAAGGCCCTAGAAATGGGAAGAGTACAAGAAATAATTTAAAAATATTAAGATTGCAAATAAAGTAACTAATCTGTCATTATTTACCGGTAATATGTTTATATTAAAAAACAAAAGAATCAACAAATAAGGAATAAGAATTAGAGATTTGAAAAGGTTGCTGGACACATAATCATATAAAAACCAATCACATTAGTATACATTAGTAACAAGTAGTTAGAGAATATACAATTTTTAATAGCAATAGAAATAGTACCTAGGAACAAATCTAACAAAAAGATGTGTAAGATGTTTCTGGCGAAAACACTAAACTTAAAGAAATGAAATTTCCATAAAATGGAATGATAGACCATTTACGCTGATAGGGAGAATCAGTATTGTAAAGATATCTGTTCTCCCCTTATTAATTTATAGTTTCAATGCAGTTTCAGTCAACACCTCAGCTGGGTGTGTTTGCATGTGTTTCTGAGACTGGCAGGTCAACTTAAAATTTATATGGAGGAAGATAGATTTAGCCAAGGCACTCCCAGAAAAGTAGAACAAAGTGGTAAAAGTGGTAGCAGATGGGAGCTGGTGGATAAGGTGTCTTCTCCTTACTGATGTCAAGACATTGTGAATCATCAACAGTGTGATACTAGTGCAATGACAAACTGATCTTTTGGAACAGAATAGAGAAATCAGAAACAGATCCACACATATATGGTATCTGCATATTAGCAAGCTGGCATTCCAGATAAGTGGGTGAGGACAGATCTTTCAAAAGAATAGTTATCAGGCAGAGAGTCAATAGCAGTTGCTGGTATACCCACGGTTAAGCTGGGACTGAGAGCAGTAACAACAACAGTGTACTTTGTGAGCCCGCACAATAGGCAAAAGGGGACACAACAGAGCACACTCACAGGTGAACAGCTCCAGAGGTGGAATACTCAGTGGCTTCTCTCCCCATGGGAGTGCTCCAGTCCCACCTACCTCATATCATAGACCAGAAACACAGCTAAGAAACAGATCTGGAGGCCTCTATGTGAACAACTAGGGAGCAGACCCTGCCCCTGACAGGGCAGTGACAACCACAGAGTGAAGGGGAGGCCCCACTCAATATCCAGGGCAGGCTATAGTCAGCACAACACCAGTCAAACCCTCCATCAAAGGGATAGGGCATACACTGAGAAAAGAGGTGGCAGTCATCCATACTAAAAACAGCCCTTGCACGAAAAACAAAACAAAACAAAAAAAACCCATTAAACCCAAGCAGGCTACATAGGGATGTTCCCACATAAAAATAGCCCTCCAAACTCTGAGGGTCTGGCATCGGGAGGAAGAACCTCCAGAAAATTTAGCCTTGAAGCCCAGCAGGGCTTGAGTGCAGGTGCTCCACTCTTGGAGGGTGCACACAAGGTTTCATGTGCACTGGGACTCAGCATAAAGCAGTACCTCCATAGGAACCTGGGCTAGATCTACCTAGGGGTCTTGGAGGGTCTCCTGGGGAGATGGGGGTTGGTTGGCTGTACCTCACTGTGTGGGCAAGGGGACTGGTAGCAGAGGCCCCAGAGAATATTAATTAGCGTGAGCTCTCTTGGAGGTCCCCATTTTGGCACCAAGAACCAACCCCATCCAACAGCCTGCAGGCTCCAGTGCTGGAATGCCTCAGGCCAAACAACCAGCAAGACAGGAACACAGCCCTACCCATCAGCAGACAGGCTGCCTAAAGTTGTACTAAGCTCACAGACACCCCAAAACACACCCCGGACATGGCCCTGCCCATCAGAGGGACAACACTAAGCTCCACCCACCTGAGGGCAGGCACCTGTCCCCCCCACCAGGAAGCCTGGACCAACCTCACCCACCAAGGGGCAGATACCAGAAGCAAGAGGAACTATGATCCTGCAGCCCATGGAAAGGAGACCACAAACACAGTAACTTATAGAGAATTAGATGACAGAAATATGTTGCAGAAGGAGCAAGATAAAAACCTACAAGACCAAATAAATGAAGAGGAGATAGGAAATCTACCTGAAAAAGAATTCAGAGTAATGATAGTAAAGATGATCTAAAATCTCAGAAAAAGTATGGAGGATCAGATCGAGATGATACAAGAAATATTTAACAAAGACCTAGAAAAACTAAAGAACAATCAGAAATGAATACAATAACTGAAATGAAAAATACACTAGAAGGAACTGATAGGAGAATAAATGAGGAAGAAGAATGGATAAGTGAGCTAGAAGATAGAATGATGGAAATCACTGCTGTAGAATAGAATAAAGAAAAAAAGAATGAAAAGAAATGAGGACAGTCTCAGAGACCTCTGGGACAACATTAAACACACCAACATTTGAATTATAGTGGTGCCAGAAGAAGAGAAAGAGACTGAGAAAATATTTGAAGAGGTTAGAGTAGAAAACTTCCCTAACATGGGAAAGGAAATAGTCACCCAAGTCCAGGAAGCACAGAGAGTCCCATACAGTATAAACCCAAGAAGGAACATGCTCAGACATATATTAATCGAATTAACAAAAATTAATACAAAGAAAAAATATTGAAAGCAACAAGGGAAAATCAACAAACAACATACAAGGGAATCCCCAATGGTTATCAGCTGATTTTTCAGTGGAAACTCTGCAGGCCAGAATGGAGTGGCAGGATATGTTTAAAGTGATGAAAGGGAAAAAGCTACAGCCAAGAATACTCTACCCAGCAAGGTGCTCATTCAGATTCGATGGAGAAATCAAAAGCTTTACAGACAAGCAATGGCTAAGAGAATTCAGCACCACCAAACCAGCTTTACAACAAATGCTAAAGGAACTTCTCTAGGCAGGTGAGGTTAAAAAAAAAAAAAAAAAAAAAAGGCCACAACTAGGAACAAGAAACTCACAAATTGTAAAGTACACTGGTAAAAGCAAACCTACAGTAAAAGTAGGAAATCATCCATACACAAATATGATAGCAAAACCAGCAAACATGAGGAGAGTACAAATACAGGAAATGGGAATTACATTTGAAATTGAGAGACCAGCAACTTAAAACAAACTTGTATATATATAGACTGCTACATCAAAACCTCATGGGAAATGCAAACCAAAAAATAGATACACACACAAAAAAGAAAAAGCAACCCAAACACAACACTACAGATGGTCATCAAACCACAAGAGAAGAGAACAAAAGAGGAAGGGATGGAAAAAGACCTACAAAAACAAATTCAAAACAATTAAGAAAATGGTAATAGGAACATACATATCAATAATTACCTAAAATGTAAATGGATTAAATGCTCCAACCAATAGACACAGAATGGCTGAATAGATACAAAACAAGACCTGTGTATATGCTGTCTATAAGAGACCAACTTCAGACCTGGGACACACACAGACTGAAAGTGAGGGGATGGAAAAAGATATTCCATGCAAATGGAAATCAAAGAAAGCTGCAGTAGCAATACTCATATCAGACAAAATAGACTTTAAAATAAGAGACAAGGAAGGACACTACATAATGATCAAGGGATCATTCCAAGAAGAAGATATAACAATTATAAATATATATGCACCCAACATAGGAGTACCAATATATAAAGCAAATGCTAATGGCCATAAAAAGGGAAATCAAAAGTAACACAATAATAGTGGGGGACTTTAAGACCCCACTTACACTAATAGCAGATCATTCAGACAGAAAATTAATAAGGAAACACAAGCCTTAAATGACACATTAGACAAGATAGACTTGATATTTATAGAACATTCCATCCCAAACCAGCAGAATACACTTTCTTCTCAAGTGCACATGGAACATTCTCCAGGATAAATCACACCTTGGGTCACAAATCAAGCCTTGAAAATTTAAGAAAACTGAAATCATATCAAGCATCTTTTCTGACCACAACGCTATGAGTTTAGAAATCAATTACAGGAAAAAAACCTATAAAAAACACAAACACATGGAGGCTAAACAATATGTTACTAAACAACCAATGGATCACTGAAGAAATCAAAGAGGAAATCAAATAATACCTAGAGACAAATGACAACAAAAGAAAGAGAATCCAAAACCTATGGGATACAGCAAAGGGAGTTCTATGATGGAAGTTTATAGCAATACAATCTTAACCTCAGAAAACAAATCTCAAACAACCTAACCTTACACCTAAAGCAACTAGAGAAACAAGAACAAACAAAGCCCAAAGTTAGTAGAAGGAAAAGAAATCATAAAAATCAGAGCAGAAATAAATGAAATGGAGATAAAGAAAACAGCAGTAAAGATCAATGAAACTAAAAGCTAGTTCTTTTGGAACAACAAAACTGATAAATCTTTAGTTATACTCATCAAGAAAAAAAAGGGAGAGGGCTCCAATCAATAAAATTAGAAATGAAAAAAGGAATTTACAACTGACACCACAGGAATACAAAGGATCATAAGAGACCATTACAAGCAACCATACACAAATAAAATGGACAACCTAGAAGAAACAAATTCTTAGAAAGGTACAACCTTCCAATACTGAACCAGGAAGAAATAGAATATATGAACAGACCAATCACAAGTACTGAAATTGAAACTACGATTAAAAAACTTGCAGCGAACACAAGTCCAGGAACAGATAGCTTCACAGGGGAATTCTGTAAAACATTTAGAGAAGAGTTAACACCTACCTTCTGGAACTCTTCAAAAAATTGCAGAGGAAGGGAAGGAATACTTCCCAAGCTCATTGTATGAGGCCACCATCACTCTGATACCAAAACCAGACAAAGATGTCACACACACAAAAAATTACAGGCCAATATCACCTATGAACATAGATGCAAAAATCCTCAACAAAATACTAGCCAACCAAATCCAACAACACATTAAAAGCATCATACACCATGATCAAGTGGGATTTATCTCAGGGATGCAAGGATTCTCAATATATGCAAACCAATCAATGTGATACACTGTATTAACAAATTGAAGAATAAAAACCATATGATCATCTCAATAGATGAAGAAAAAGCTTCTGACAAATTTCAACACCCATTTATGATAAAAACTCTCCATAAAGTGGGCATAGAGGGAACCTACTTCAACATAATAAAGGTCATATACAACAAACTCACAGCAAACATCATTCTCAATGGCAAAAACTGAAACCATTTCCTCTAAGGTCAGGAACAAGACAAGGATGTCCACTCTTGCCATTACTATTCAACATAGTTTTGGAAGCCCTAGCCACACAATCAGTGAAGAAAACGAAATAAAAGGAATCCAGATTGGAAAAGAAGAAGTAAAACTGTCACTGTTTGCAGATAACATGATATTATACATAGAAAACCCTAAAGATGCTACCAGAAAAGTACTAGAGCTTATCAATGAATTCTGTAAAGTTGCACGATACATAATACACAGAAACCTCTTGCATTTCTATACACTAATAATGAAAGATCAGAAAGATAAATTAAGGAAACAATCCCATTTACCATCACATCAAGACAAATAAAATAAAATACCTAGGAATAAACTTACCTAAGGAGGCAAACGCTTGTACTCAGAATAAGTACTGAGTATAAGGTACTGACAAAAGAAACCAAAGATGACACAAACAGATGGAGAGATATACCATGTTCCTGGGAAGAATCAATATTGTGAAAATAACTATACTACCCAAAGCAATCTACAGATTCAATGCAATCTCTATCAAATTACCAATGACATTTTTGACAAAATTAGAACAAAAATTTTTACAATTTGTATGGAAACAAGAAAGACCCCGAATAGCCAAAGCAATCTTGAGAAAGAAAGATGGAGCTGGAGTAATCACACTCCTTGATGTCAGGCTATACTGCAAAGCCACAGTAATCAAAACAGTATGGTACTGGCACAAAAAAAGAAATATAAAAAAAAAGAAATATAGATCAGTGGAACAGGATAGAAAGCCCAGAAATAAACCCATGCACCTGTGGTCACCTAACCTATGGCAAAGGAGGCAAGAATATACAATGGAGAAAAGACAGTCTTTTCAATAGTGCTGTGAAACCATAAACAAAATGAAATGACAACCTACAGAATGGGAGAAAATATCTGCAAATGATGCGACCAACAAGGGGTTAATATCCAAAATATACAGACAGCTCTTGCAGCTCAGTATCAAAAACACGAACAACCCAATCAAAAAATGGGCGTAAGATCTAAATAGACATTTCTCCAAAGAAAACATGTCAATGGCCAAATAGCACATGGAAATATGCTCAACCTCACTAATTATTAGAGGAATGCAAATCAAAACTACAAGGAGATATCACCTCACACTGGTCTGAGTGCCCATCATCAAAAAATCTGCAAACAATAAATGCTGGAGAGGAGGTGGAGAAAAGGGAACCCTCTTGCACTGTTGATGGGAATGTAAACTGGTACAGCCACTATGGAGAACAGTATGGATGTTCCTTAAAAAACTAAAAATAGATTTACCATATGATCCAGCAATCCCACTCCTGGGCATATATTTGGAGAAAATCATAGTTCAAAAAGATACATGTACCCCAGTGTTCACTGCAGCACTATTTACAATAGTCAGGACATGGAAACAACATAAATGTCCATCAACAGAGGAATGGATAAAGAAGATGTGGTACGTATATACAATGGAATATTCTCAGCCATAAAAAAGAACTAATGTCATTTGCAGCAACAGGTATGGACCTAGAGATTGTCATACTGAGTGAAGTCAGACAGAGGAAGACAAATATCATATGATATCACTTATATGTGGGATCTAAAAAAAAAAAGGTACAAATGAATCTATTTACAAAACAGAAATAGTCACAGGTGTAGAAAACAAACTTGTGATTACTATGGGGTAAAGGGGGGGAAGGGATAAAATGAGAGACTTGGATTGATATATACACACACTGCATATACACAGTGTGTGTGTATACATATATGGATAACTATATATATATAATAGATAACTAATAAGGACATACTGTGTATGACAGGGAACTCTACTCAGTACTCTGTAATGTATAATGGCCTATATAGGAAAAGAATCTAAAAAAGAGTGGATATATGTATATGTATAACTGACTCACTCTGCTGTACACCTGAAACTAACACTGTATTTTAAATCAACTATACTCTAGTAAAAATTTAAAAAGGAAAAAAAAGTTCTCAGGCAAACAGTTATTCATGTGGGGAGGAAGGCAAGGGAGATAACAGTTTTACACTGAGAGGACCTGAAGGGGAGCTCTACTGGTAGACTGGTTTTGCTGTAGGTCCTTAAGGCAAGAAAGGGCTACAAATTATACCTGACGGGAGGTACAGGAACTTTCTCTTTACAGAGGGTTATTTATGATTCTATTCATCCTGTTCCCCTTATGCAGAAATAATTGTGGTTTCCTCTACTTGCTGATTTCCTGCTAATACCTAGGCCTAACAGCTAAGGTCATTAAAAAAAAGTATGACCAAGTAGAGAAAATTAAAAACTCACTTAAGAGGAACCCAGAAATCATAGGGCTAAGAACTACATGTGACATTGTCAAAAGCAAAACTGATGAAAGACTCAAGCTATGCCCATTCACTGCATATTGCCTATGGCTGATTTACAGCTACAGCGGCAGAGGTGAATAGTTGCAATAGAGACTTCATGGCTGGCTAACACATGAATTAAAACCTTAGGTCTCTCAAATAAAGAATAGACATTTTTTTGGTATATCTGTGGAACATTAAAAAATATCAATACATATTTGGCCACGAAGAAAACTTAACTTCAATGAAGAGAGATTTAAAGGCTATATTTTCTGATACTAATTCAAAGAAATTAAAAATAAGAATGTTACCAAAATTATTTATTAGAAATTTAAATATATACACAGATATCTGTTTTGAAAGAGAATTTAAGAGGGGAAGTAAAATCTATGTGTAAACCAATAAAAAACAGAGCAATTTATATCAAAATCTACAGTTGTGAGCTACACTCACATGAAAACGTTTAGCATAGAGGGTATTATTATTAGAATAAAAAACAAAACAAAATTCCACAGTTTTGGAAGACAGAGTTAATAGCTTGGCTGGGAATGCTCTGTCCTTATCTCTATGGAAAAATGGATGTTTGACTTTGACTTTATTAAATTTACTTTTTGCTTATTTATTTTTTAAACTACAATTGATTTACAATATTTCCTTAGTCTCAGGTGTATAGTAATTCAATATATATATATATTTCCAGATTATATTCCATTATAGATTACAAAATACTGAATTTAATTCTTCATGCTATACAGTAAATCCTTGTTGCTTATGTATAGTAGTTTGTATCTGTTAATCCCATACTCCTCTCATTTGTCTCTCCTTCCCTCCCTTCTCCCCTTTGGAAACCATATATTTGTTATCTATCTCTGTGTGACTGTTGTAGTTTTGTATATAGAAGTGATTCTGCTGTATCCCATAGATTTTGTATGGTTGTGAGTTCATTTTTGTTTATCTTGAGGTATTTTCTGATGTCTTCTTTGATTTCATCATTGACCTAGTGGTTTTTTAGTATCATGTTGTTTAGTCTCCATTAGTGTTCATTCTTTTCCCATTTTTCTTTCTGTGGTTGATTTCTGGTTTCATACTATTGTGGTCAGAAAAGATGCTTGAAATAATATCCACCCTCTCAAATTTGTTGAAGCTTGTTTGGTTATCTTAGTATGTGGTCTATTCTAGAGCTTTCCATGCATGATTGAGAAGAATGTGTAGTCTTTTTTTTTTTGGATGTAGTATCCTGTAGATGTCAATTAAGTCAAACTTGTCTACTGTGTCAATGCAGGACCTCCATTGCATTACTGATTTTTTGAGAAGATAAATATCTGAAATAAACACCTTAGCTTTAACAGCTCAAGGAACTAATTAAAGAAGGACAAACTAAGCCCAAAGATAATAGATGGAAAGTAATAACGAAGATCAGAGTGGAAATAAATGAAATAGAGCCTAAAAAGAAAATAGGAAAGATTAATAAAAATAAGTACTTTTTAAAAAAGATTAACAAAATAGACAAACCTTTAGCTTGACTTAACAGGAAAAAAAAGGCGGAAAGACTCAAAATTAGAAATGAAAAAGACATTACAGTTGATACCACATAAAGTCAAAGGATAATAAAAAACTACCATGATTAATTATATCCCAACAAATTAGATAACCTAGAAGAACTGGATAAATTCTTATAAACGTCCAACCTACCAAGACGGAATTATAAAGAAGTTGAATATCTGACAGACCAATTACTAATAAGGAGATTGAATCAGTAATCAAAAACCTTCCACACAGGGAACTATATTCAATATCCTATGATAAAACGTAATGGAAAATAATATAAAAAAAGAACGTATATATGTGTATAACTGAGTCACTCTGCTGTATGGAAGAGAGTGGCACAACACTGTAAATCAAGTATAGTTCAATGAAAAAAATTAAAACCTTCCAGCAAAGAAAAGTCCAGGACCAGATGGTTTCACTGGTGAATTGACCAAACATTCAAAGATGATGAATTAATACAAATCCTTATCAAACTCTTCCAAAAAAAAAAAAAAAACCAAAAGAACCCCAAACCCAGAAGATGAGGGATCAGTTCAAAATTCATTATACAAGGCCAGCATTACTGAGATATCAAAGCCAGACAAGAACACTACAAGGAAAAAAAACCAAAAAAAAGCTATAGGCCAATATCCCTGATGAACATAGATGCAAAAATTCAAAACAAAATATTAGCAAACCAGAGGGGGGACCTTGAAGATGGCGGAAGAGTAAGACACGGAGATCACCTTCCTCCCCACAGATACACCAGAAATACATCTACACGTGGAACAACTCCTACAGAACACCTACTGAAGGCTGGCAGAAGACCTCAGACCTCCCAAAAGGCAAGAAACTCCCCACGTACCTGGGTAGGGCAAAAGAAAAAAAGAAAAAACAGAGACAAAAGAATAGGAATAGGACCTGAACCAGTGGGAGGGAGCTGTGAAGGAGGAAAGGTTTCTACACACTAGGAAGCCCCTTCGCGGGTGGAGACTGCGGGAGGCAGAGGGGGGAGCTTCGGAGCCGCGGAGGAGTGCACAGCAACAGCGGTGCGGAGAGCAAAGCGAGGAGATTCCCGCACAGAGTATCGGTGCGGACCGGCACTCACAAGCCCAAGAGGCTTGTCTGCTCACCCGCCGGGGCGGGCGGGGCTGCGAGCTGAGGCTCTGAGGCTCGGGTTTCGGTTTCAGACGAAGCACAGGGAGAGGACTGCGGTTGGTGGCTTGAACGTAGCCTGAAGGGGTTAGTGCACCACGGCTAGCCGGGAGGGAGTCCGGGGAAAAGTCTGCACCTGACGAAAAGGCAAGAGACTTTTTCTTCCCTCTTTGTTTCCTGGTGCGCGAGGAGATGGGTTTAAGAGCGCTGCTTAAAGGAACTCCAGAGACGGGCGCAAGCCGTGGCTAAAAGCGTGAACCCCAGAGACGGGCGTGAGCCGCGGCTATAAGCACAGACCCCAGGGACGGGCGGGAGACGCTAAGGCTGCTGCTGCCGCCACCAAGGGGCCTATGTGCGAGCACAGGTCACTATCCACACCCCTCTTCCGCGGAGCCTGTGTAGCCCGCCACCGCCAGGTTCCTGGGATCCAGGGACAACTTCCCTGGGAGAACGCACAGTGGGCCTCAGGCTGGTGCAACGTCATGCTGGCCTCTGCTGCCGCAGGCCCGCCCCACACGCAATGCCCCTCCCTCCCCCCAAGCCTGAGTGCGCCAGAGCTCCGGAATCAGCGGCTGCTTTAACCCCGTCCTGTCTGAGCAAAAAACAGACGCCCTCCAGCGACCTACACACAGAGGCAGGGCCAAATCCAAAGCTGAGCCCCTGTGAGCTGTGAGCACAAAGAAGAGAAAGGGAAATCTCTCCCAGCAGCCTAAGAAACAGCGGATTAAAGCTCCACAATCAACTTGATGTACCTGCCTCTGTGGAATACATGAATAGACGAGTCATCCCAAATTGAGGAGGTGGGCTTCGAGAGCAAGATCTATGATTTTTTCCCCTTTTCCTCTTTTTGTGAATGTGTAGGTGTATGCTTCTGTGTGAGATCTTGTCTGTATAGTTTTGCTTCCATCATTTGTCTTAGGGTTCTATCTGTCCATGGTTTTTTTTTTAAATTTTTTTCTTAATAATTAATTATAATTTTAATAACTTCATTACACTCTACTTTCTTTCTTTCTCTTTCTTTCTTTCTTTCCTTCCTTCCTTCCTTCCCTCCTTTAGACAACGAATCATCCCAAGTTGAGGAGGTGGTCTCTGAGAGCAAGATTTATGATTTTTTTCCCCTTTACCTCTTTTGGTGAGGGTGTATGTATATGCTGCTGTGTAAGATTTTGTCTGTATAGCTTTGCTCCCAACATTTGTCCTAAGATTCTATCCGTCCCTTTTTTTCTAAATAATTATTTTTAATTCAATAACTTTATTATACTTTATTTTATTTTATTGTATCTTCTTTCTTTCTTTTTTCCTTCCTTCCCTCCTACCTGCCTTCCTCCCTCCCTCCCCCTCCTTTCTTTCCTTCTTTCTTTCTTTCTTTCTTCCTTCCTTCCTTCCTTCCCTCCTTTCTTTCTTCATACTTCTACTAATTCTGTCTAATTTTTCTCCCTTTTATTCTGAGCCGTGTGGACGAAAGGATCTTTGTGCTCCAGCCAGGAGTCAGGGCTCTGCCTCTGAGGTAGGAGAGCCAACTTCAGGACACTGGTCCACAAGAGACCTCCCAGCTCCACATAATATCAAATGGCGAAAGTCTCCCAGAGACCTCCATCTTAACACCAGCACCCAGCTTCACTCAACAACCAGCAAGCTACAATGCAGGACAACCTATGCCAAACAACGAGCAAAACAGGAACACAACCCCACCCATTAGCAGAGAAGCTGCGTAAAATCATAATAAGGCCACAGACACCCCAAAACACATCACCAGACATGGACCTGCCCACTAGAGAGACAAGATCCAGCCTCATCCACCACAACACAGGCACTAGTCCCTTCCACCAGGAAGCCTACACAACCCACGGAACCAACCTTAGCCACTAGAGACAGACATCAAAAACAGCGGGAACTACGAACCTGCAGCCTGCAAAAAGGAGACCCCAAACACAGTAAGATAAGCAAAATGAGAAGACAGAAAAACACACAGCAGATAAAGGAGCAAGATAAAAATGCACCAGACCTAACAAATGAAGAGGAAATAGGCAGTCTACCTGAAAAAGAATTCAGAATAATGATAGTAAGGATGATCCAAAATCTTGGAAATAGAATGGACAAAATGCAAGAAACAGTTAACAAGGACCTAGAAGAAATAAAGATGAAAGAAGCAACGATGAACAACACAGTAAATGAAATTAAAAGTACTCTAGATGGGATCAATAGCAGAATAACTGAGGCAGAAGAACGGATAAGTGACCTGGAAGATAAAATAGTGGAAATAACTACTGCAGAGCAGAATAAAGAAAAAAGAATGAAAAGAACTGAGGACAGTCTCAGAGACCTCTGGGACAACATTAAATGCACCAACATTCGAATTATAGGGGTTCCAGAAGAAGAAGAGAAAAAGAAAGGGACTGAGAAAATATTTGAAGAGATTATAGTTGAAAACTTCCCTAATATGAGAAAGGAAATAGTTAATCAAGTCCAGGAAGCACAGAGAGTCCCAAACAGGATAAATCCAAGGAGAAATACTCCAGGACACATATTAATCAAACTGTCAAAAATTAAATACAAAGAAAGCATATTAAAAGCAGCAAGGGAAAAACAAGAAATAACACACAAGGGAATCCCCATAAGGTTAACAGCTGATCTCTCAGCAGAAACCCTACAAGCCAGAAGGGAGTGGCAGGACATACTGAAAGTGATGAAGGAGAAAACCCTGCAACCAAGACTACTCTACCCAGCAAGGATCTCATTCAGATTTGATGGAGAAATTAAAACCTTTACAGACAAGCAAAAGCTGAGAGAGTTCAGCACCACCAAACCAGCTTTACAACAAATGCTAAAGGAACTTCTCTAGACAAGAAACACAAGAGAAGGAAAAGACCTATAATAACAAACCCAAAACAATTAAGAAAATGGGAATAGGAACATACATATCGATAATTACCTTAAATGTAAATGGACTAAATGCTCCCACCAAAAGACACAGATTGGCTGAATGGCTACAAAAACAAGACCCTTATATATGCTGTCTACAAGAGACCCACTTCAGACCTAGAGACACATACAGACTGAAAGTAAGGGGATGGAAAAAGATATTCCATGCAAATGGAAACCAAAAGAAAGCTGCAGTAGCAATTCTCATATCAGACAAAATAGACTTTAAAATAAGGATGATTAGAAGAGACAAAGAAGGACACTACATAATGATCAAGGGATCGATCCAAGAAGAAGATATAACAATTGTAAATATTTATGCACCCAACACAGGAGCACCTCAATACATAAGGCAAATACTAACAGTCATAAAAGGGGAAATCGACAGTAACACATTCATAGTAGGGGATTTTAACACCCCACTTTCACCCATGGACAGATCATCCAAAATGAAAATAAATAAGGAAACACAAGCTTTAAATGATACATTAAACAAGATGGACTTAACTGATATTTATAGGACACTCCATCCAAAAACAACAGAATACACATTTTTCTCAAGTGCTCATGGAACATTCTCCAGGATAGATCATATCTTGGGTCACAAATCAAGCCTTGGTAAATTTAAGAAAATTGAAATTGTATCAAGTATCTTTTCTGACCACAACGCCATGAGACTAGATATCAATTACAGGAAAAGATCTGTAAAAAATACAAACACATGGAGGCTAAACAATACTTAATAATACTTAACTACTTAATAATGAAGTGATCACTGAAGAAATCAAAGAGGAAATCAAAAAATACCTAGAAACAAATGACAATGGACACACAACGACCCAAAACCTATGGGATGCAGCAAAAGCAGTTCTAAGGGGGAAGTTTATAGCAATACAAGCCCACCTTAAGAAGCAGGAAACATCTCGAATAAACAACCTAACCTTGCACCTCAAGCAATTAGAGAAAGAAGAACAAAAAAACCCCAAAGCTAGCAGAAGGAAAGAAATCATAAAAATTAGATCAGAAATAAATGAAAAAGAAATGAAGGAAACAATAGCAAAGATCAATAAAACTAAAAGCTGGTTCTTTGAGAAGATAAAATAGATAAACCACTAGCCAGACTCATCAAGAAAAAAAGGGAGAAGACTCAAATCAATAGAATTAGAAATGAAAAAGGAGAAGTAACAACTGACACTGCAGAAATAAAAAAGATCATGAGAGATTACTACAAGCAACTCTATGCCAATAAAATGGACAATCTGGATGAAATGGACAAATTCTTAGAAATGCACAACCTGCCAAGACTGAATCAGGAAGAAATAGAAAATATGAACAGACCAATCACAAGCACTGAAATTGAAACTGTGATTAAAAATCTTCCAACAAACAAAAGCCCAGGACCAGATGGCTTCACAGGCGAATTCTATCAAACATTTAGAGAAGAGCTAACACCTATCCTTCTCAAACTTTTCCAAAATATAGCAGAGGGAGGAACACTCCCAAACTCATTCTACGAGGCCACCATCACCCTGATACCAAAACCAGACAAGGATGTCACAAAGAAAGAAAACTACAGGCCAATATCACTGATGAACATAGATGCAAAAATCCTCAACAAAATACTAGCAAACAGAATCCAACAGCACGTTAAAAGGATAATACACCATGATCAAGTGGGGTTTATTCCAGGAAAGCAAGGATTCTTCAATATACGCAAATCTATCAATGTGATAAACCATATTAACAAATTGAAGGAGAAAAACCATATGATCATCTCAATAGATGCAGAGAAAGCTTTTGACAAAATTCAACACCCATTTATGATAAAAACCCTGCAGAAAGTAGGCATAGAGGGAACTTTCCTCAACATAATAAAGGCCATATATGACAAGCCCACAGCAAACATCATCCTCAATGGTGAAAAACTGAAGGCATTTCCACTAAGATCAGGAAGAAGACAAGGTTGCCCACTCTCACCACTCTTATTCAACATAGTTTTGGAAGTTTCAGCCACAGCAATCAGAGAAGAAAAGGAAATAAAAGGAATCCAAATCGGAAAAGAAGAAGTTAAGCTGTCACTGTTTGCAGATGACATGATACTATACATGGAGAATCCTAAAGATGCTACCAGAAAACTACTAGAGCTAATCAATGAATTTGGTAAAGTGGCAGGATACAAAATTAATGCACAGAAATCTCTGGCATTCCTATATACTAATGATGAAAAATCTGAAAGTGAAATCAAGAAAACACTCCCATTTACCATTGCAACAAAAAGAATAAAATATCTAGGAATAAACCTACCTAAGGAGACAAAAGACCTGTATGCAGAAAATTATAAGACACTGATGAAAGAAATTAAAGATGATACAAATAGATGGAGAGATATACCATGTTCTTGGATTGGAAGACTCAACATTGTGAAAATGACTCTACTACCCAAAGCAATCTACAGATTCAATGCAATCCCTATCAAACTACCACTTGTATTTTTCACAGAACTAGAACAAAAAATTGCACAATTTGTATGGAAACACAAAAGACCCCGAATAGCCAAAGCAATCTTGAGAACAAAAAAAGGAGCTGTAGGAATCAGGCTCCCTGACTTCAGACTATACTACAAAGCTACAGTAACCAAGATAGTATGGTACTGGCACAAAAACAGAAAGATAGATCAATGGAACAGGATAGAAAGCCCAGAGATAAACCCACGCACATACGGACACCTTATCTTTGATAAAGGTGGCAGGAATGTACAGTGGAGAAAGGACAGCCTCTTCAGTAAGTGGTGCTGGGAAAACTGGACAGATACATGTAAAAGTATGAGATTAGATCACTCCCTAACACCATACACAAAAATAAGCTCTAAATGGATTAAAGACCTAAATGTAAGGCCAGAAACTATCAAACTCTTAGAGGAAAACATAGGCAGAACACTCTATGACATAAATCACAGCAAGGTCCTTTCTGACCCACCTCATAGAGTAACGGAAATAAAAAGAAAAATAAACAAATGGGACCTAATGAAACTTCAAAGCTTTTGCACAGCAAAGGAAACCATAAACAAGACCAAAAGACAACCCTCAGAAGGGGAGAAAATATTTGCAAATGAAGCAACTGACAAAGGATTAATTTCCAAAATTTACAGGCAACTCATGCAGCTCAATAACAAAAAAACAAACAACCCAATCCAAAAGTGGGCAGAAGACCTAAATAGATATTTCTCCAAAGAAGATATACAGACTGCCAACAGACACATGAAAGAATGCTCAACATCATTAATCATTAGAGAAATGCAAATCAAAACTACAATGAGGTATCATCTCACACCAGTCAGAATGGCCATCATCAAAAAATCTAGAAACAATAAATGCTGGAGAGGGTGTGGAGAAAAGGGAACCCTCTTGCACTGCTGGTGGGAATGTGAATTGGTTCAGCCACCATGGAGAACGGTATGGAGGTTCCTTAAAAAACTACAAATAGAACTACCATATGACCCAGCGCAATCCCTCTACTGGGCATATACCCGGAGGAAAGCAAAATTCAAAAAGAGTCATGGACCAAAATCTTCATTGTACCTCTATTTACAATAGCCAGGACATGGAAGCAACCTAAGTGGCCGTCAACGGATGAATGGATAAAGAAGATGTGGCACATATATACAATTGAATATTACTCAGCCATAAAAAGAAATGAAATTGAGCTATTTGTAATGAGGTGGATAGACCTAGAGTCTGTCATACAGAGTGAAGTAAGTCAGAAAAAAAAAGACAAATACCGTATGCTAACACATATATATGGAATTTAAGAAAAAAAGAATGTCATGAAGAACCTAGGGGTAAGACAGGAATAAAGACACAGCCCTACTGGAGAACGGACTTGAGGATATGGGGAGGGGGAAGGGTGAGCTGTGACAGGGCGAGAGAGAGTCATGGACATATACACACTAACAAACGTAAGGTAGATAGCTAGTGGGAAGCAGCCGCATGGCACAGGGATATCGGCTCGGTGCTTTGTGACCACCTGAAGGGGTGGGATAGGGAGGGTGGGAGGGAGGGAGACGCAAGTCGGAAGAGATATGGGAACATTTGTATATGTATAACTGATTCACTTTGTTATAAAGCAGAAACTATCACACCATTGTAAAGTAATTATACCCCAATAAAGATGTTAAAAAAAATTAAAAAAATAAACAGGAAATGTAAAAGCTAAAAAAAAAAAAATTAGCAAACCATTTTTTTAGTACATTAAAAGAATCATATGCCAGGATCGAGTGGGATTTATCCCTGTGATGCAAGAATGGTTCAACATATGCAAGTGGTTAACTGTAATACACCACATTAAGAAACAGATCTGTGTTTTAGAAAGATTGCTTTACACCAAAATGTAGGGTGGATTAAAAAGACGAGGAGAGGTTGGAGGAAGGTTACTGAAATAGTCAAGGATGGAGGAAAGAAAGGCAGCAGTTGTGGGAATACAAAAGAGAGGGAAGGAGGAATGAAGGAGGTAGATTAGACAGAGAGTGGCAACTTGGGGATACAAAATTCAAGAAAGAGGAAGAGTCAAAGATAAGTCCAGTTTTGTGCCTGGGTAAAAACAGAAGGATCAAGAAGTTGAAAATTTTGATTTTTGTATTGAATTTGAGGTGGTCATTGGCCACTGGATGGAGGTGTCTAGTATTTTCTATGTGTGTATATAGGTTTTGCATGAGAGTGTTTTTAGTGACTTCCAAAAATCTAACAAGGTGCAGAAAAACTTAGTTATTGTATATTCCACTCAAGGGGAGATGGGAAATAGGATGTATTGTCTGTGGGGAATAGATGGCAGTGCAGTATGAGGACCTTCCTGGGCATATTTCTCTGTATTATAACCTACTGAACCATAGTATGTCAGTACCTTACTCTACCTATCACTATAAACAGCTACAGCAGAGACTCTAACTTTTCCACACTTTGCATATTTCAGAAGTCATACTTATCAAGCAATCATTCAAACATATAGGCTAATTATAACATCAAAATTCATAAACAGTTTTATACCATGCTTTATTTTCCAAAATAACCATGGTTTTTAAAATCCATGGTATAACAAGTAACTTGAGAAACCATATGGTGAAACCATAATTAGGTACTTAACAAACAACAGAACAATTATGAATGTTTTTTATTTTCTTACCTCTATTATCAGAAACACTTGATTTTTTATTTGTCTCTCCATCTTTCTATATGGTACAACATTAAAGATAAAAACATTCGTTAGTAACTTCACTTCTGAAAGATTTTGCCTTCTACCAATCAACCAAATTAATACAGATTTTCTTCCCTTTTATCTTCTAACTCTCTCATGAAAATTGTCTCAGGGACAATACTTATTACCAACCTCCTAGGACACCTTCCACAGGGATCTCAAATTTCACTAGTTCAAAATTGAGTTTAATATGCAGCCACGTACAAACTTTACCCTCTTCTAGTACTCCACATTTTTTTTAAAGACATGGTAATCTATTTAGTGGTTGGTTCTAAAACGTTTAGTCATTCAGTTTGTTTCAGGGAAATACAATCCAACCTATTCTAATCCAATCTAATGCTTTAAAAACACATTGCTAAGAATCAAAATAAAATTTATCATCCCAGACTCTCAACTTACTGTAATAACATTTTTGCATCTGTCTGCCCCATTAGACAATGAGTCCTCAAGGGGAAAGATTATATCTGATTCTTCTTTGTATCCTATGTGACCAATTTATTCATTTTCCCTTCCTTCAGGAAAAAGTCACAGGGCTTTGGCCAACAGTAGATGCTCAATAAATATTAGATATTGCAATTGCTAAATGTTTGTTTGGATTAGTTTCTACTAATGAGAGTGAGTGAGTTTAGCACAAAGGTAACTCAACACTTCTAGGGAAAGGGATCAGTTCTCATAAATAGATCCTAATATCCCTAACCAATCCATAACACGGTAGAGAGGGAGATGGGTCACAGAAGTAAAAGTTAACTAGATAAATTAATAATCACCATACAGAAGCTTGAGACATAATTTCATACCTTTTGTTCAGTATCATTATCTTGTACATCTGGTTGAGAAACAAGAGAAGGTACTGATGTTTTGGCAATATTCTTTGAACTACTTAGAGACCGATGAATGGTGTTTACAAAGGGTTCTAAAAGTAAATGAAAGAAACAGTATAGTTTTTAAAAGAACTCACTGAAGTATAATTTAATGGTTTAATTATAATTGTTTGGTTTAATTATAACTTAATTATTTAAATTGAATGGTTTCCTCAATTTAAAAATACATCTATAACTGTGAAGTCATCACTGCAACCAAAATAAAATTTCTAATACCCCTGAAAGTTTTCTCATCCACCTTTGTAATCCATTTATCTCTTTCTTCCCATCCTCAGACAACAGTGCTCTCTACCTCTTACACAAGATTAATCTGAATTTTCTAGAATTTTATATGAATGGGATCATATAGTATGTGATATATAGTATTCCTTGCCTGGCTTCTTTCACTCAGTATTGTATGTTTTAATAATTCATTCCTTTTTTTAAAAAATTTCTGAGAAGTATTCCATTGTATGGATATGCTACCATTCTTTATCTATTCACCTGTTGTTTGGGTTGTTTCCAGTTTTGGCAACTTACAAATATTTATGAACTTACCTGCACAAGTTTTTGTGTGGGCATACTTTTTCATTTCTATTGGGTAAATACACCTAGTAGTAGAATGGCTGGGTCATATGGTAAGTATATGTCTAACTTTTAAGAAATGCCAAACTGTTTTCCCAAGTGGCTGTACCATTTCATACCATTCAGCAGTGTGTCAGAGTTTTAATTCTCCCACATCCTTGTCAACACTTAGTAGGCAGAAGAAAGGAAATAAGATCAAAGTGAAAAAGAAATAGAAAAACAAGAGAGAAAAACTAACAGTTGACTCCTTGAGAAGTTCAATAAAACTGATAAAGCCAGATTGACCAGGAAAAAGAGAAGACACAAATTTCCATCATCAGGGAAATTAGAGATAACAGCATAACAGTCTATAGATAATACTAAAAATAACAGATTATGAAAATTTATAGCAATAAACTTATATGAAAGGGACAGATTTTCCTCAAAAACAATCAAATCTCATTCATGAATAAATAGAAAATATGAAGAATCTCATATCTATTAAAGAAATGGAATATATAGTTTAAAACATTTCTACAAAGAAAACTCCAGGCTCAAAAGACTTTACTTCTGAATTACACAAAATACCAAAGGAAGAATTTACACTAATTCTACACAAATTCATCCAGAAAATTGAAGAGCAGTAAACTCCTCTCCCAACTCATACTTTGATACCAGAATCACTCAGATATAAAAATCATTACAAGACATTACAAGAAAAGAAAAACTCAGTCAATATTCTCCTATGAATAAAGATGCAAAATCTATAAATAAATTGAATCTAATAATATACAATAAAAGATAATACATAATGAATAAGTGAGGCTTATTCCAAGAATGCAGGGTTAGTTTATCATTCAAAAATAAGCCAAAGTAACTTACTACAGTAAGAGAAAAGAGGAGGAAATGTAGACAATTATCTCAAAGATGAAAGGAAAAACTTGATAAAATTCAACACCCATTCATGATGAAACTTCTTAGTGAATGAGGAGTATGAGGGTATGTCCTTCCTTTGATAAAAGCTATCTTCAAATCTCCAGAACTATATTCTAATTTATATTGATCACTTGGCCTTATATTTTAGAACAAGATCAGGATGTACACAATCACCATTTTGTTCAGCACTGTTCTGGAGGTCCTGGCCAGCAAGAAAAAGAAATGAAAGGTGAACCCAAATAAAATCCCAGCTGACTATGTTGTAGAAACTGGAGAGCTGAAAAGATACATACATGCCAATGTTCACAGCACTGCTATTTACAGTAGTCAAGACATGGAAATAACCCAAGTGCCCATCAAAAAATGATTGGCTTAAGAAGATGTGGTGTATCATGTATGTGTATACACACACACGGAATATTAGGCGACCATAAAAAATAATGAAATATTGCTGTTTGCAGTAACATGGATGGACCTAGAGAATATTACGCTTAGTGCATTAAGTCAGACACAGAAAGACAAATACTATATATCACTTATATGTGGAATCTAAAAAATAATACAAATGAATCTATACAAAAGAGAAATGGACTCACAGACTTAGAAAACAAACTTAATGATTACCAAAGGGGAGAGGGAATAAGGAAGGGACAAATTAGTATTGGATTAATGGATACACACTATATTCATAAAAGAGATAAGCAACAAGGATTTACTGTATAGCACAGGGAATTATACTCAATATCTTGTAATAACCTATAATGGAATATAATCTGCCAAAAAAACCCCTGAATCATTATGCTGTACACCTGAAACTATTGCAATATTGTAAATCTACTATACTTAAATAAAAAAAATAAAATTTCTGTGGAAATGCAAAGGCCCTAGAACAACCAAGTCAACTTAGAAGAACAACAAATGTTGGAGAACTCAAACTGCCAAATTTCAAGACTTATTATAAAGCTACAGTAATTATGAGAATGCTATTGAATATACTCACATAAGGACAAATAGACCAATAAAAGAAAAGAGCATGTCCAGAAATAGGTCCAACAATATATGATTACTTCATCTTCTCAAAGATACCAATGAAACTCACTGGTGTTGAAACAACTGAATGTGTTCAAGGTAAGACTGGATAGTCCAGTCTTCTCAGATAGCAAGGAAGCTAACAAAAATCACTAGGGTTGTGTCAAAAAGGACTCGAAAGTTATCTTGAAGGGGCCCTCACTGGCCAGAGCTGTCACAATTTCAACATTAGTAAGCACAGTAATAGAAAATTTTAAGCACATAAAATTTATATAAATCTGTGAATTCATAATGAAACAAAACTAATTGCTCACTGTTAGAAGATGCTACTGAAACAATACATTATTTTGAAAACTAATAAATGATGGTAAAATATTAAGCATCAGTCTGCTTTTCTCAAGTATCCTGTATCACAAAGTAACCAAATAGTAGTTGGGGGAAAGTTTCTTTTTATTAGAAATTTTCTAGCTAGTTTACGAAGAAGGAAAAATATCCCAATTTTTTAATGCATAATTAATGTGTGGATCAAGGCCTTGAACATAAATGGCTGCTAATATCACAAAGAGAAAGACAATGCAATATTATGTGTCTCTTGATGGAAAGATACACCATCATGTATGCATCAGTCTTGCTAAAGAAACTGAACCTGAAAGTGCATAGATTTAACTAATACTTTACAGGAAATACAGAAGAAATAACATATACCATATAGATGCAATCAGCAAAAATTCAGTAACTGAGGAGCTCAACAAGACAAGCAACTCAATTTCTTCAACAAATAAACTAATTTTAAAGAAGAGGAGGAAGGGAGGGAGGGAAAGAGAGGAATATATGGAAGGAGAACCTATAGATTAAAAGACTCAAAAGACATACAAACTATCGCAGTATGTGTCAATGTAGATTCAAAGTAACGTCAAAATACTTTTGTGACATTTATGAGATTACTGGAAAGCTGAATTGTAATTAGATATTTGATTACATTAAGGAATTATTATTTGTGCAATGTGATCATGGTATTGTGCTTACGCATTAAAAAAATAATCCTTATCTTTTAGGTACATACTGATATGTTGATGGATGAAATAATATGTGTGGGATGTGCTTTAAAACAATATGGCAGCAGGGAGAAGTTGAGGGCATAGACAAAACAAAACTGTCCAGGAGTTGCTGAAGCTGAAAGATAGGCACATAAAGATTCTGTTGGTTTTTGCTTATGTTTGAAATGCTTAATAAGCCTAAAAAAAGTCATTAACAAAATTATGGAAATATGTGCCACAAATAAGACAAAAGATTAATGTCTTTGCCATATCAAAGAGAACTCATAGAAATGAACCTCAAATAAAAAGTAACAAAATATACAAACTATAAGGAAAAATGTAACATTTTATTATACTGAACTAAGAACTTCTGTACATCAAAAGATAAAAAAAGAATAGAAACATATTACAAATTGGAAGAAGATATTGCTATACCGTATATATGTATATAATAGAATGTGTGACCAAAAAAATCTTTCAAATCTGTAAAAGAAAGAAAAATAACCCAATAGGAAAATGGACAAGAGATTTGAAAACATAATTTCTCAGAAGAGGGAACATGACCCAGAAATCCCATATCGAGGCATATAACCCCTAAAGAATCACCTGTCCATGAATACCAGGAGATATATATGTATAGAATGGTGAAATATTGTTCAAATAACCGATACTTCCACCAAAAGAAAAACATATTAAATTGTGGTATATTTACACAATGGGATATTCACACAATGGGATAGGATTAGTACTGAAAGGAAGTAAAATGTCAGACAATACATAGGTAAAACTTTTGAAATATAATGCTGAGTATAAAAAGCAAGTCACAAAACACTGTATACAATATCATACCAATTATAGTAAAATACCTTAATAATGTTATCTATGTCCATCAGAACCCTGGAGAACAACAGTTTTAAAGTTTTTTTGGGGAAAAAAAAAAGCCTGACAACTTATAATTCGATATCAAGGGTAAATAGTATAATTCAGGAATGAAGGTAAAATAAAAATACTCTCAGGTGAAGGAAAACTAAGATAATTCAGTGCCAGATAATTTGTTCTAAAAGAGATGCTAAGGGAAGTTCTACAGACTGAAGGAAAATGATACCAGAAAGAAACATGGGACCAGAAACATCAGGAATTAATGGGCGACCAAATTTGAGTAAATATGATAGGCTGTTCTTCCCCTATTTAGTCATTTAAATGATGATTACTCTGAGTGGCTGTTTGGTATATGTAGATGTAATACATAAGATCATTATAACAAAGGGGAGAGGAGTAAGGAGGCATATATAGTGGTAAGGTTTCCACATTCTACATAAAGAAGTAGAATATCTAGTTAGGGTTGACTGTGATAAGCTAAGTAAGTACACTGTTACTTAGAACAACCACTAAAAAGTCTGTACAAAGAGACATAGTAAAAACAATAGCCATGAACAATTGGAAATCAAACTTTAAAAATACCATGTACAACAGTACCAAAAATGAAGCACTTATGTATACACATAACAACATATACAAGATTTCTATACTGAAAACTACAAAACACTTATGAAAGAAATCAAGGACTACCTAAAAGTCCTTGATTGGAAGGACCCTGTAAAAATTTCTTTCCCCCTTAAATCGATCTATAGATTGATTTAATATACTTCATTCAAAAATCCTGGCATAATTTTTGCAGTAAAGCTGAGTATAAAGTTTATACTCAGGCAAATGAATTAAAATCTCCATAAAAATTTTGAAGAAAAGTAAAGTTGCTGGAATTATGCTACATTTTAATAACAAGCTACAGTAATCAAAGACAGAGCAATATGGGCAAAGGGGGAGACACACTGATCAATCAGAAACAGAAACAGAAAATTAAAAGGCAAGTTACAGACTGAGAGAAAATATTTGCAAGTCACACCTGAAAAATACTTATATTCAGAATATACAAATAACTCCCAAAACTCAACAGAGCAAAAAGCTTCAACAGATACTTCACCAGGCAGGATTTACAAAAGGCAAACAGCATATGAAAAGATATTCATCATCATTAGCCATCAGGCAAATACAAATGAAAACCACAATGAGATACCATTACATCTATTAGAATGATTAAAATAAAAAGTACTGATAATACCAACAGTTACAAGGATGCACAGCAAACAGGGAATGCAAAATGCTAAAGCCACTCTGGAAAACAGTTGGGCAATTCTTTATAAACTTAAACATATACAACAATTCCTTGTTCACACAAAAAGCTTAATGTATACTTCTGATCTTTCTATTCATAATCACCAAAATCTGGAAACAACCAAATTTCCTTCAACTGATGTATACATAAATAAACCTGGTACATACACACAATGGACTACTACTCAGCAATAAAAAAGAGTCAACTATTGACAAATGAAATAATTTGAAAGAATTTCAAAGGCATGCTGAAAGGAGCAATTATCAAAAGATCAAATACGATATGATTCCATTTACAAGGCATTTTCCAAAGGAAAAAGAACTATAGTGATGGAGAACATATCAGTGGTTGCCTGGGCTTATTAGTGGGAGAGAAGGCGGTGTGACTGCAAAAGGACATTTTTGGAATGTTGTAAATGTTCTCACATGATTGTGGTAAAGGTCATACTAATTCATACGTGTGTTAAAATTCATGCAATTATATAAAAAAATTCCATTTTGCTTTAGGGTAATTTAAAATCCAAAATAAATTACCTCAGGATCTTTTTATGAGAATGAAAAAATACAGAGACAAGATCAGAAGCAGGAACTATAGAGAATTCTGGCCTCTGAACTCTGGATAGTTGCCAATTATAAAACGTGGAGGCAGACTGCCCATAAGAGTGTAAAGGTTGTGACACTGTATGGAGTTCATACTCAGTTCAGTGATGAGATGGAAACTAAGGAGGTTTGATTATGGTGAATGGGAAAGAGGGGCACTTTTAATATATAATGAATTGTGATATCACTACTGTACATTTCTAAAATTCACACAAAACAAGAATGATTCACTTGCCAATCTCTTAGAGGGTAGAAATAGATCCTCTCCCCTCCAGATATGTATTAATATAGTTTTAGAATTCATCTTTGTCTCCCAACTATGCTTAATTAAATTTATAGTTTTGATACCTGGACAACTGTCACAGATAGAGTGGTACCTTAGTGAGGCTGAAAATCATATTTTCCATCTATCATCCTTTCCTCCAATAACACTGAGATTTTTTTGACATCAGTAAGACCAGTCTGGCCTGCATTCAACACTAGACTTTTAGAAGACCATCTGCATGAGATAACTGCTTTAGAGACTGAGAATTTAGTTTTATTGTCTACATTTAGTAGATATGTGGCTTGTGTTGTCACAATTGTATGTGTTGTAAGTAACTCTTTGATATTTTATTTAAAAAATCTTCGGACTTTAAAAATGGGACCAAAAAATCTTTGGACTTCAAAAATCTTTGGTCTTTAAAGCTTAGAGCTGAATTAAGTAAACCTCAGTAGTCCTGAGTGGAAGACAGCCTCAGCTAACCGTATCTTATCCCAGAGACTTTATGAGACTAATCAAATTACACAGTCAGGGAAGAAAAGATTTTAAACTTTTTCTTTAGAATTTAACTGATAAAGACAAAGGGATTTAATTTTTATACTTTAATTTTTCCCTGGAAATTTAATATGGGAGAAGAATTCATATTGCTCAATTTCTAACAGTCTTTTTTTTTTTTTTTTTTTTTGGTATGCGGGCCTCTCACTGTTGTGGCCTCTCCCGCCGCGGAGCACAGGCTCCGGACGCGCAGGCCCAGCGGCCACGGCCCATGGGCCCAGCCGCTCTGCGGCACGCGGGATCCTCCCGGAGCGGGGCACGAACCCGCGTCCCCTGCATCGGCAGGCGGACTCTCAACCACCGCGCCACCAGGAAGCCCAGTCTTATACTTTTGATAGTATATTATTTGGAGGATATTTATGCTGTTGTTTGGGTTCTGGTCTAATCCAATGAGCTCTAATGGACAACATGAAGTAACATAGAATGATATAAATAAAGAAAGTGATATTTCACTGGGGTCCCTAGTGGGTTGAGTGAATGTACATAAACTTAATTTCTGACTCACTTCAGAGTTTTTTTTCTTTTTTTTAACATCTTTATTGGAGTATAATTGCTTTATATTGTTGGGTTAGTTGCTGCTGTATAACGAAGTGAGTCAGCTATACGTATACATATATCCCCATATCCCCTCCCTCTTGCGTTTCAGAGTTTTTAAAAATCATTTCGAGCAATATAAAAATTATCTTGCAATTTGTTACGTCCATGTATTTTTCATTCAGCAGCAATAGACCATTTAATTTGTCTAAAATGATAAGTTTAGAACACTAAATCTGTAACTTGAGATGAAATTCTGAAAGCAATAGAGGTTATATCATTGTTTGTAAGCATCACTCTAAATCTGTCATTTGACACCAAAGAACAGAGGAATTATCTGAACTTAAGCAAAAAAGGCCATCCAAATTCAGTCTTTCCCAAAAATACTATTTAATATTTCTTATCACAATATTAAATTACCATATGCTCCTTTATTTGCTTTCTGGTCATCAAGAGGATAAATTATCTTTATGTCATCATTACTCTTCTTTTTCTTCTTTGGAGAATAAGCTTAAAAAAATGCAACAAAACATTTATTTTTAATAATGATGATCACAGAATTACCCAAGACAGGCTCTCTTTTCATGCCCAATAGGAAGTGAGCCTATATGCTAATTTCTATTTAGGATTGTGGGGAGGTATTGGAGAAGATGGAGGAATGTGAAAAACGATTACTCTTCAAATATTATCCTTTCAAGTTAAAAGATAGAAGGACAGAATTTTCCTCTGACAGAGAGAAAAGCTATACCTGGCTCAACTGTAACACGCCATTTCGTCTTTGTAGAGATGGATACCAATATAGCTACTGGCTGGAGACCCACCAGCCCACAGTGACAATTGCAACTCTTGAATGTACCTCACAGCCTAGCATAAACAACCATATACATATTCCTCCTTTGTGATAAAGGAAATTATAGTTCCCATTTCTAACCATTTAGGAGGGCAAAGGATCCTCACAGCATGTGCGCTCAATGGGTTTTCATTAAGGCTGTCAAATGTGAGAGTGATCTGTCTTCTCATTGGAGCAGGTTCACCCAATGTTCCTGTCCTCTCTTATTCTCTCTGTCCCTCTGGAAGCTATCTACTTGGTGGAAGATGACAATATTACTACAGAGGAATAATTCAATTTCATTTGTCACCTTGATAAAATAAATTAATTTATATCCCACTTCTTCAAAAAAAGGGATTTGAGGCAACAAGTGTTTAAAAATGTCTTCTTGAAACTCTTTTCCTATTAAATGAGAAAATCAATGGTTGTTGATGCAGGGATGTATATAGTTTCTAAAGTGATTTCTTTTTTGAAGGATGAAATTGCTATCATTATCTCAATGAGCTGAATAGACTGAATAGTCCATTCAGTAAGCATGCATGTATACAAACACACACAAAGATATACATATATACATACAATACTAGGTGCTCTGTGAAACAGAAAGGTGGGAGTTACAATATAATAGGTAATTAAGACAGTGGGAAGTATGGAATACATGTATTAAGAATAATACAAAGTACTATAAGTGATTCGAAGGACAGGTATCTTCCAATTACAGTTATCAAGAAAGACTTTTTGTAGTGTCACTTACAGTGGAGCTTAAAGAATTGTAGGAGTTACAGAGATGGACAGTGAGCATGTCATTCCAGGCTAGAAACTTGGATAAAGAGAGGCGCAGAAGTATAAAAGTTCACTTGTGTTTTAGGAACGGTCAGCAGTCTCGTTTGATTAGACAATGAAATTAATTGAATGCTTACTATGGGCTAGAACTCTTGGGCTCTTTATGGGATTTAGGAGTATTTTCTTCTCAGATGATGCAACTGTGATTCAAAGAGGTTAAATAATTTTGTTCAAGCTATTTACATGGCTAGACAATGGTAAAGCAGGACTTTGACTTCAGCAGTTTGGCTCTAGAGCCTAAGCATATCACCCCTAGATCATATCTGCCTTATTCAAGGAGGTAATGTGAAATAGTTAGGTTTGGGTTTGACTCTAGATGGTGATGAATGGTTGTCTAAGAAGTCTGAGCTTCATTTAAGAGGTAATGGGGATCTTTAAGTTTTGAGGCCAGGAGAAAAAAACTAGAACAGAGTTTTACATGTAATTATGTAGCAGTGTAAAAAATGGATCTGAAGTAGGTAAAAATAAGAGCCAATGGAGACTAGTTAGTAATATACTTAAGTGACAAAGGGAGGCTCTCACATAGAAACAGGATTGATGGGACAGAGATAGGATTGATCGGATGCTATGATGATAACTCATGGAAGATTATTATCTTCTTTCCTGATACATTTAGTCACAGATAATTAAAACAAGTCTACATTTTTGTATTCTGGCCATGAAATTTTAATATCATTAATTAATTTAATAAATCCTACTATAGTCTTAAAATGTTAAAAATAAAAGGAAGCTGGTAGATACTGGGCATAACAAAGTAATGACTTGATGTTCTTCCTTTAAACTTTCATTTCTTCCCTTTTTTTCCTTTCTTTGTTACTTTCTATCTTTCTCTACCTCCTCCTTTCCTTCTTCCCTGTGTTCTTTTCTGGTACTGTCTATTCTTTATGGCTGGCAAAATAGTAGAACACCATGTTGATATGTGATAGCAATTATCTTACAAATTTTTAAGGTTTCAGTAGCAAAAAATACATTAAGTATAGGGAAGTTGGTTAGAACTGCAATATAGGCAAGCCTGTCTGCTGAACCACTTGATAAGGTTATTTTAATTTTTACATGTATGTCTACTTTTCAACTTGAACTATTATAGGGAAATGCCTAGAACCCTTCGCTGGCACAAAGCAGGTAGCAAACGTGAGCAAACAGAGTTTTGTAAAAGGATCTTTTACATAAATACACAGACAAGCACTTTCTACATAGCTACATCAGCCCTTAATGTTCTCACATTCATGTGGTCCATCTTGTTCTCTGTAATCAATTGTATTTTTCTTCATATCTTCTCTTTTAATGCCACTTTCTTGCATTTTTTGTAAATGATAAGCCATTTTTTTCTCTAGAAGGGCTTGTTTCTAAAATATTAAAGAAGTATATTGGTTAACATCAACTTGCTGTTTAGAAATACAAATAAATATTTAAAATGTGAGAGTATGTTGGAAATGAGCAAGCCTTATGACTTGTAAGGTTATTCTGAGTACAAATTTGGGAGGGTAGTAAGGGGTAAATTTCCACACATGAAGAATATATTTAACCCTTAGATGCAACTTATCTCACTGCACACCTTCAGGGTGTCTAGTTTCAGATCAGATAGCATCTCAATGCATTGCTCTCCTGGTGAGTTTAGGCAATTTCAAATCATCTTCAGTTGGAGGATTCCTTAACCAAGAGTCACTCAGGCCTATTATATTATATATTATATATAATTATATATTATAATAATATATTGTTATATATATAATAATATATAATAATAATATAATATATATATTATATTATATTATAATAATACATAATTGTATATATTATATTATAGGTAAATGTAATATCATACATGAAATTTGACTTCTCTCTGTAAATCTCTGGACTAATATTGATACTGGATGTGCCAGAAAAGAGATAGCTGCACAGAGGAAATCACCCAGAAATCCTCAGAGAATTTCCTAAAGTAGTCAGCAATGGAATGGATCACTATGTGTATGTGAGGAGACAATCCAAGACCAAAGACAGGATCATCCCAAAAGATTCAATAAAACAGTACTTGGCACCTACCTATGATGCCTATTCTCACCAGCCACCCCAGAAAAATTCTGTAAGTCGTAGGGCACTGGGTAGAGTACTAAAATGTTGCCTCAGTAGTGGGGAATAACTAGTCCCAGATTAAACATGGTTCTGGCCCCATCTAACAACTATTAAAAAGCAAGACCTATAAAAATCAAACCATTTCCAAATAAACTACCTATCTACATTCAAGAAAAAAAGCTAAGGAATATTTATAAAAAGCTGAAACTATTCAGCACACACAATATAAAATTCACGATATCTGGCATCTAATCAAAGAATACCAAGCATATAAAGAAGCACAGACCCATAAAGTGAGTAATCAATCAAAAATGATCCAGAAATGATACAGCTGTTAGAATTAAAGATAACATTAAAATAGATAAACTAAAAATAGAGTTATCATATGATGCCACAATCCTACTTCTGGGCATATATCTGGAGAAAACTCTAATTTGGAAAGATACATGCACCCCAATGCTCACTGCAGCACTATTTACAACAGTCAGGACATGGAAGCAACCTAAATGTCCATCAACATAGGAATGGATAAAGAAGATGTGGTATATATATATATACATATATATATATATAAATAAATACAATGGAATATTACTCAGCCATAAAAAAGAATTACATAATGCCATTTGCAGCAACATGGATGGACCTAGAGATCATCACATAAGTGAAGTAAGTCAGAGAAAGACAAATATCATATCACTTACATGTGGAATCTAAAAAAATGATACAAATGAACTTATTTACAAAGCAGCAATAGACTCAACAGACATAGAAAACAAACTTATGGTTACCAAAGGGGATAGCAGAGAGTGGGTGCAGAGATAAATTAGGAGTTTGGGATTAACATATACATACACTATTATATATAAAATAGGTAAACAACAAGGACTTGATCTATAGCACAGGGAACTATATGCAGTATCTTGTAATAACCTATAATGGAAAAGAATCAGAAAAAGCATCTATCTAGATATACTTATATATGTACAACTGAATCACTGTTGCACACTTGAACCTAACACGACTTGTAAATTAACTATACTTGAATTAAAAAAAAACAGATAACATAACTACATTCCATATATTTACAAGGTAAACAAGAGACACGGAAGATATAAAAAGGGCCCAAATCAATTTTTTTTTTAATGTGTGAGATGAGTAATGCAATGGATGCATTAATGGCAGAGTAGATATTGCAGGGAAAGAGATTAATTAATACATGTTCAGAAAAAGAAACCATCTAAAAAGAAACACTGAGAGAAAAAGAAAATTACAAAATGAGAGGCTGTGGCCAAGATGGCAGAGTAGCAAGACCCTGAGCTCACCTCCTTCCATGGGCACACCGAAATTAAAACTATCTGCAGGGAAACTGTGAGAATGACATGAAGACTAGCAGAAAAGATTTTCCACAACTAAAGCTATAAAGAAGTAACCACAATGAGATGGGTAGGAGAGGAAGAGGTGAGGTATAGTCAAGAGCCACACCTTGGGGTAGCTTGGGGTATCCTTGGGGTATCCACAAGAGGATAATCACAATTGCAGAGGTTCTTCCCAAGGAGAAAGAGGTCCAAGCTCAACATCAGGCTCCCCAGCCAGGGGGTCCTGCACCAAGAAGACGAACCTCAAGAACATCTGGCTTTGAAGGTCAGCAGGGCTTGTGTATGGGAGAACCAGAGGGCTGTAGGAAATAGTGACTCTGTTCTTAAAGGGCACATGTAAATCTCACATGTTCTAAGTCCCAGTACAGAGGCAGTAAGTTGAAAGAAGCCTGGGTCAGACCAACTTGTTCATCTTGGAGAGACTCCTGGAGAGATAGGAGGCAGCTGGCATTCCCTTTGGGGATGGAGATGCTGGTGGTAGCCATTTTGGGAGACTTGTTCTACTATGAAGACACCAGTGCTGGCAAGTGCCATTTTGGAATCCTCCCTCTAGCTTATTAGCACTGGGGGATGATCTTCTCACCAGGGAGCTGGCACCAGTCCTGGGATCCACCTGGGCCATACAACCAGCCTCACTGTGACCCACCATCTCCCAACAGGTGACTAGTTCCTAACCCAGCCACCAGAGGCCCCATAGCCAGCCTCACCAGGACATGCTTTGCCCACCAGTTGGCTGGCATGAGACATGGGACTCCCTGGGCCTTGTAACCAGCTGCACCAGGACCCAGCTATGTCCACCAGTGGGCAGGCAGCCATCACATGAGGCACGGCCTGGTAGCCAACCAGACCAGGGGCCAGCCCTGCCTACTGGCGCACCAAAGTAGTCAGCCCTGCAACTGCAGAAGAGAAGAGCCCATGCAGCCCCCATAGGGGACACTCCTAGAGCATAGAGCTCTCACGACCAGAGGGGAGTGTGCTGCTGGGCGTCATAGGATGGTACCTATATAAGGACACTTCTTCAAGATTGGGAAATGTAACTAATCTACCTAATACACAGAAATAAACACAAAGAATTAGGCAAAATGAGGAGAGAGAGCAATATGTTCCAAACAAAAACAAAACTTCAGAAAAAGAACTAAATAAAGTGGAGATAAACAATTTATCTGATAAAATTGAGTTCAAGGTAATGGTCATAAACACACTCAAGGAACACAGAAGAAGATGAACAGTGAGAAGTTCAACAAGAGTTAGAAAACATAAAGAAGAATCAGGTGGAAGTGGGAAGATGGCGGAAGAGTAAGACGCGGAGATCACCTTCCTCCCCACAGATACACCAGAAATACATCTACACGTGGAACAACTCCTACAGAACACCTACTGAAGGCTGGCAGAAGACCTCAGACCTCCCCACGTACCTGGGTAGGGCAAAAGAAAAAAAAAGAAAAAACAGAGACAAAAGTATAGGGACGACACCTGCACCAGTGGGAGGGAGCTGTGAAGGAGGAAAAGTTTCCACACACTAGGAAGCCCCTTCGCGGGCGGAGACTGTGGGAGGCGGAGGGGGGAGTTTCGAAGCCGCGGAGGAGTGCACAGCAACGGGTGCAGAGGGCAAAGCGGGGAGATTCCCGCACAGAGAATCGGTGCCGACCAGGCACTCACCAGCCCTAGAGGCTTGTCTGCTCACCCGCCGGGGCGGGCGGGGCTGCGAACTGAGGCTCTGAGGCTCGGGTTTCGGTTTCCAACGGAGCGCAGGGAGAGGACAGGGGTTTGGCGGCTTGAACATAGCCTGAAGGGGTTAGTGCACCATGGTTAGCCGGGAGGGAGTCCGGGGAAAAGTCTGCACCTGCCGAAGAGGCAAGAGACTTTTTCTTCTTTCTTTGTTTCCTGGTGCGCGAGAAGATGGGTTTAAGAGCGCTGCTTAAAGGAGCCCCAGAGACGGGCGCGAGCCGTGACTAAAAGCGCGAACCCCAAAGACGGGCGCGAGCCGCGGCTAAAAGCGCGGACCCCAGAGACGGGCGCGAGCCGCGGCTAAAAGCGCGGACCCCAGAGACGGGCGGGAGACGCTAAGGCTGCTGCTGCCGCCACCAAGGGGCCTGTGTGCGAGCACAGGTCACTCTCCACACCCCTTTTTCCGTGGAGCCTGTGCAGCCCGCCACTGCCAGGTTCCCGGGATCCAGGGACAACTTCCCCGGGAGAACGCACGGCGGGCCTCAGGCTGGTGCAAAGTCACGTCTGCCTTTGCCGCCGCAGGCCCGCCCCGCACTCCATGCCCCTCCCTCCCCGCCGGCCTGAGTGCGCCAGAGCCCCCAAATCAGCGGCTCCTTTAACCCCGTCCTGTCTGAGCAAAAAACAGACGCCCTCCAGCGACCTACACACAGAGGCAGGGCCAAATCCAAAGCTGAGCCCCTGTGAGCTGTGAGCACAAAGAAGAGAAAGGGAAATCTCTCCCAGCAGCCTAAGAAACAGCAGATTAAAGCTCCACAATCAACTTGATGTACCTGCCTCTGTGGAATACATGAATAGACGAGTCATCCCAAATTGAGGAGGCGGGCTTCGAGAGCAAGATCTATGATTTTTTCCCCTTTTCCTCTTTTTGTGAATGTGTATGTGTATGCTTCTGTGTGAGATCTTGTCTGTATAGTCTTGCTTCCACCATTTGTCCTAGGGTTCTATCCGTCCATGGTTTTTTCTTAAAATTTTTTTCTTAATAATCAATTTTAATTTTAATAACGTTATTATACTTTACCTTCGTTCTTTCTTTCTTTCTTTCCTTCCTTCCTTCCCTCCTTTAGACAACGAATCATCCCAAATTGAGGAGGTGGTCTCTGACAGCAAGATTTATGATTTTTCCCCCTTTACCTCTTTTAGTGAGGGTGTATGTGTATGCTTCTGTGTAAGATTTTGTCTGTATAGCTTTGCTTCCAACATTTGTCCTAAGGTTCTATCCATCCCTTTTTTTTTCTAAATAAGAATTTTGTAATTCAACAACTTTATTATACTTTATTTTATTTTTTACTGTATCTTCTTTCTTTCTGTCTTTTTTCCTTCTTTCCCTCCTTCCTTCCTTCCTCCCTCCCTCCTTTCTTTCCTTCTTGCCTTCTTTCCTTCTTTGCTTCTTTCTTTCTTTCTTCCTTCCTTCCTTCCCTCCTTTCCTTCTTTCTTTCCTCATACTTCTACTAATTCTCTCTACTTTTTCTCCCTTTTATTCTGAGCCCTGTGGATGAAAGGCTCTTGGTGCTCCAGCCAGGAGTCAGGGCTCTGCCTCTGAGGTAGGAGAGCCAACTTCAGGACACTGGTCCACAAGAGACCTCCCAGCTCCACATAATATCAAATGGCGAAAATCTCCCAGAGACCTCCATCTTAACACCAGCACCCAGCTTCACTCAACGACCAGTAAGCCACAGTGCTGGACAACCTATGCCAAACAACTAGCAAAACAGGAACACAACCCCACCCATTAGCAGAGAGGCTGCCTAAAATCATAATAAGGCCACAGACACCCCAAAACACATCACCAGACGTGAACCTGCCCACTAGAGAGACAAGATCCAGCCTCATCCACCACAACACAGGCACTAGTCCCCTCCACCAGGAAGCCTACACAACCCACTGAACCAACCTTAGCCACTGGAGACAGACATAAAAAACAGCGGGAACTACGAACCTGCAGTCTGCAAAAAGGAGACCCCAAACACAGTAAGATAAGCAAAATGAGAAGACAGAAAAACACACAGCAGATAAAGGAGCAAGATAAAAACCCACCAGACCTAACAAATGAAGAGGAAATAGGCAGTCTACCTGAAAAAGAATTCAGAATAATGATAGTAAGGATGATCCAAAATCTTGGAAATAGAATGGACAAAATGCAAGAAACAGTTAACAAGGACCTAGAAGAAATAAAGATGAAAGAAGCAACGATGAACAACACAATAAATGAAATTAAAAGTACTCTAGATGGGATCAATAGCAGAATAACTGAGGCATAAGAACGGATAAGTGACCTGGAAGATAAAATAGTGGAAATAACTACTGCAGAGCAGAATAAAGAAAAAAGAATGAAAAGAACTGAGGACAGTCTCAGAGACCTCTGGGACAACATTAAACGCACCAACATTCGAATTATAGGGGTTCCAGAAGAAGGAGAAAAAGAAAGGGACTGAGAAAATATTCGAAGAGATTATAGTTGAAAACTTCCCTAATATGGGAAAGGAAATAGTTAATCAAGTCCAGGAAGCACAGAGAGTCCCATACAGGATAAATCCAAGGAGAAATACGCCAAGACACATATTAATCAAACTGTCAAAAATTAAATACAAAGAAAGCATATTAAAAGCAGCAAGGGAAAAACAAGAAATAACACACAAGGGAATCCCCATAAGGTTAACAGCTGATCTCTCAGCAGAAACCCTACAAGCCAGAAGGGAGTGGCAGGACATACTGAAAGTGATGAAGGAGAAAAACCTGCAACCAAGACTACTCTACCCAGCAAGGATCTCATTCAGATTTGATGGAGAAATTAAAACCTTTACAGACAAGCAAAAGCTGAGAGAGTTCAGCACCACCAAACCAGCTTTACAACAAATGCTAAAGGAACTTCTCTAGACAAGAAACACAAGAGAAGGAAAAGACCTACAATAACGAACCCAAAACAATTTAGAAAATGGGAATAGGAACATACATATCGATAATTACCTTAAATGTAAATGGACTAAATGCTCCCACCAAAAGACACAGATTGGCTGAATGGCTACAAAAACAAGACCCTTATATATGCTGTCTACAAGAGACCCACTTCAGACCTAGAGACACATACAGACTGAAAGTAAGGGGATGGAAAAAGATATTCCATGCAAATGGAAACCAAAAGAAAGCTGCAGTAGCAATTCTCATATCAGACAAAATAGACTTTAAAATAAGGATGATTAGAAGAGACAAAGAAGGACACTACATAATGACCAAGGGATCGATCCAAGAAGAAGATATAACAATTGTAAATATTTATGCACCCAACATAGGAGCACCTCAATACAAAAGGCAAATACTAACAGTCATAAAAGGGGAAATCGACAGTAACACATTCATAGTAGGGGATTTTAACACCCCACTTTCACCCATGGACAGATCATCCAAAATGAAAATAAATAAGGAAACACAAGCTTTAAATGATACATTAAACAAGATGGACTTAACTGATATTTATAGGACACTCCATCCAAAAACAACAGAATACACATTTTTCTCAAGTGCTCATGGAACATTCTCCAGGATAGATCATATCTTGGGTCACAAATCAAGCCTTGGTAAATTTAAGAAAATTGAAATTGTATCAAGTATCTTTTCTGACCACAACGCCATGAGACTAGATATCAATTACAGGAAAAGATCTGTAAAAAATACAAACACATGGAGGCTAAACAACACTACTTAATAATGAAGTGATCACTGAAGAAATCAAAGAGGAAATCAAAAAATACCTAGAAACAAATGACAATGGACACACAACGACCCAAAACCTATGGGATGCAGCAAAAGCAGTTCTAAGGGCGAAGTTCATAGCAATACAAGCCCACCTTAAGAAGCAGGAAACATCTCGAATAAACAACCTAACCTTGCACCTCAAGCAATTAGAGAAAGAAGAAAAAAAAACCTCAAAGCTAGCAGAAGGAAAGAAATCATAAAAATCAGATCAGAAATAAATGAAAAAGAAATGAAGGAAACAATAGCAAAGATCAGTAAAACTAAAAGCTGGTTCTTTGAGAAGATAAACAAAATAGATAAACCACTAGCCAGACTCATCAAGAAAAAAAGGGAGAAGACGCAACTCAATAGAATTAGAAATGAAAAAGGAGAGGTAACAATTGACACTGCAGAAATAAAAAAGATCATGAGAGATTACTACAAGCAACTCTATGCCAATAAAATGGACAATCTGGATGAAATGGACAAATTCTTAGAAAGGCACAACCTGCCAAGACTGAATCAGGAAGAAATAGAAAATATGAACAGACCAATCACAAGCACTGAAATTGAAACTGTGATTAAAAATCTTCCAACAAACAAAAGCCCAGGACCAGATGGCTTCACAGGCGAATTCTATCAAACATTTAGAGAAAAGCTAACACCTATCCTTCTCAAACTCTTCCAAAATATAGCAGAGGGAGGAACACTCCCAAATTCCTTCTACGAGGCCACCATCATCTTGATACCAAAACCAGACAAGGATGTCACAAAGAAAGAAAACTACAGGCCAATATCACTGATGAACATAGTTGCAAAAATCCTCAACAAATACTAGCAAACAGAATCCAACAGCACATTAAAAGGATAATACACCATGATCAAGTGGGGTTTATTCCAGGAAAGCAAGGATTCTTCAATATACGCAAATCTATCAATGTGATAAACCATATTAACAAATTGAAGGAGAAAAACCATATGATCATCTCAATAGATGCAGAGAAAGCTTTTGACAAAATTCAACACCCATTTATGATAAAAACCCTGCAGAAAGTAGGCATAGAGGGAACTTTCCTCAACATAATAAAGGCCATAT
This sequence comes from Stenella coeruleoalba, assembly GCF_951394435.1. NCBI lineage: Eukaryota > Metazoa > Chordata > Mammalia > Artiodactyla > Delphinidae > Stenella > Stenella coeruleoalba. The sequence goes on along the minus strand of NC_137151.1, from coordinate 80,419,597 downwards.
ATGACAAGCCCACAGCAAACATCATCCTCAATGGTGAAAAACTGAAAGCATTTCCACTAAGATCAGGAAGAAGACAAGGTTGCCGACTCTCACCACTCTTATTCAACATAGTTTTGGAAGTTTCAGCCACAGCAATCAGAGAAGAAAAGGAAATAAAAGGAATCCAAATCGGAAAAGAAGAAGTTAAGCTGTCACTGTTTGCAGATGACATGATACTATACATAGAGAATCCTAAAGATGCTACCAGAAAACTACTAGAGCTAATCAATGAATTTGGTAAAGTGGCAGGATACAAAATTAATGCACAGAAATCTCTGGCATTCCTATATACTAATGATGAAAAATCTGAAAGTGAAATCAAGAAAATACTCCCATTTACCATTGCAACAAAAAGAATAAAATATCTAGGAATAAACCTACCTAAGGAGACAAAAGACCTGTATGCAGAAAATTATAAGACACTGATGAAAGAAATTAAAGATGATACAAATAGATGGAGAGATATACCATGTTCTTGGATTGGAAGAATCAACATTGTGAAAATGACTCTACTACCCAATGCAATCTATAGATTCAATGCAATCCCTATCAAACTCCAACTGGCATTTTTCACAGAACTAGAAGAAAAAAATTCGCAATTTGTATGGAAACACAAAAGACCCCGAATAGCCAAAGCAATCTTGAGAACGAAAAGAGGAGCTGTAGGACTCAGGCTCCCTGACTTCAGACTATACTACAAAGCTACAGTAATCAAGACAGTATGGTACTGGCACAAAAACAGAAAGATAGATCAATGGAACAGGATAGAAAGCCCAGAGATAAACCCACACACATATGGACACCTTATCTTTGATAAAGGTGGCTGGAATGTACAGTGGAGAAAGGACAGCCTCTTCAATAAGTGGTGCTGGGAAAACTGGACAGGTACATGTAAAAGTATGAGATTAGATCACTCCCTAACACCATACACAAAAATAAGCTCAAAATGGATTAAAGACCTAAATGTAAGGCCAGAAACTATCAAACTCTTAGAGGAAAACATGACATAAATCACAGCAAGATCCTTTCTGACCCACCTCCTAGAGTAATGGAAATAAAAACAAAAATAAACAAATGGGACCTAATGAAACTTCAAAGCTTTTGCACAGCAAAGGAAACCATAAACAAGACCAAAAGACAACCCTCAGAATGGGAGAAAATATTTGCAAATGAAGCAACCGACAAAGGATTAATCTCCAAAATTTACAAGCAGCTCATGCAGCTCAATAACAAAAAAACAGACAACCCAATCCAATAATGGGCAGAAGACCTAAATAGACATTTCTCCAAAGAAGATATACAGACTGCCAACAGACACATGAAAGAATGCTCAACATCATTAATCATTAGAGAAATGCAAATCAAAACTACAATGAGATATCATCTCACACCAGTCAGAATGGCCATCATCAAAAAATCTAGAAACAATAAATGCTGGAGAGGGTGTGGAGAAAAGGGAACCCTCTTGCACCGCTGCTGGGAATGTGAATTGGTTCAGCCTCTATGGAGAACAGTATGGAGTTTCCTTAAAAAACTACAAAGAGAACTACCATATGACCCAGCAATCCCACTACTGGGCATATACCCTGAGAAAACCAAAATTCAAAAAGAGTCATGTACCAAAATGTTCATTGCAGCTCTATTTACAATAGCCCGGAGATGGAAACAACCTAAGTGCCCATCATCTGATGAATGGATAAAGAAGATGTGGCACATATATACAATGGAATATTACTCAGCCACAAAAAGAAACGAAATTGAGCTATTTGTAAGGAGGTGGATAGACCTAGAGTTTGTCATACAGAATGAAGTAAGTCAGAAAGAAAAAGACAAATATCGTATGCTAACACATATATATGGAATTTAAGAAAAAAAAAATGTCATGAAGAACCTAGGGGTAAGGCAGGAATAAAGACACAGACCTACTAGAGAACGGACTTGAGGTTATGGGGAGGGGGAAGGGTGAGCTGTGACAGGGCGAGAGAGAGTCATGGACATATACACACTAACAAACGTAGTAAGGTAGATAGCTAGTGGGAAGCAGCCGCATGGCACAGGGATATCGGCTCGGAGCTTTGTGATCGCCTGGAGGGGTGGGATAGGGAGGGTGGGAGGGAGGGAGACGCAAGAGGGAAGACATATGGGAACATATGTATATGTATAACTGATTCACTTTGTTATAAAGCAGAAACTAACACACCATTGTAAAGCAATTATACCCCAATAAAGATGTTAAAAAAAAAAGAAGAATCAAACAGACTGAATAATACAATAACTAAAATAAAAAATACACTAGAAGGAATCAACAGATTAGCTGATACAGAAGAACAGATTGGTGAACCGGAAGACAGAGTAGTTGGAATCACCCAAGCTGAACAGAAAAAAGAAAAAAAAAGAGTTCAACAAAATAAGGAGAGTTTAAGACATCTCTGGACATCAACCACACTATCATTTGCATTACAGGGTTCCCAGAAGAAGAAGAGAGAGGGAAAGGGACTGATAACTTATTTGAAGAAATAGAATAAAACTTGTCTAACCTGGGAGAGAAAATAGACATTCAGGTCTAGGAAGCACAAAGAAACCCAATCAAGATCAACCCAAAGAGATCCACACCAAGACACATTATAATTAAAATGGCAGAAGTTAAAGAATCGTAAAAGCAGCAGGAGAAAAGCAACTAGTTATGTACAAGGTGACTCACATAAGACTCTGAGCTAACTTTTCAGCAGAAATTTTGCAGACCAGAAAAGAGTGGCACAATATATTCAAAGTGTGAAAGGGAAAACTATAACCAAGAATACCTGGCAAGGCTATCATTCACATCTGAAGGACAGCTCTTAAGTTTTGTAGATAAGCAAAAGCTAAGAGTTCAGCACTACTAAACTGGCTTTACAAGAAATGTGAAAGGAACTTCTCTAAGCAGAAAATAGCACAACTAGAAATATGAAAAACACAAAAGGAAAAATCTCATTGGTAAAGGCAAGCATACAATAAAGGCAGTGAATCAACCACTTATAAAGTTAGTAGGAAAGTTAAAAGACAAAAGTAGTAAAATCATCTATATCCACTATAAGTAGTTAAGGGATACATAAAACAAAAAGATGTAAAATATATCAAAACATTAAAAGTGGAGGGGAGAGTAAAAATGTAGGGTTGCTAGAATGCATTTGAATCTGAGATAATCAACTAAAATAATCATATATATATATGGGTTTTTACACAAGAACCTCCCAGTAACCACAAACCAAAAATATATAATAAAACACACAAAAAAGAGAAACAAATCCAAGCATAATGTTAAAGATGCTCATCAAGTCACAATGGAAGAGAGCAAAAGATTAAAGGAATGTAAAAGAACTACAAAACAACCACAAATCAATGAACAAAATGGCATTAAGTACATACATATCAATAACTGCTTTAAATGTAAATGGACTAAATGTTCCAATCAAATGACAGAGTGGCTGAATGAATACAAAAACAAGACCCATACATATGCTGCTTACAAGTGACTCACTTCAGATCTAAAGACACACAAACTGAAAGTTAAGGGGATGAAAAAGTACTCCATACAAAATCTGGGGTAGCAGTACTTTTATCAGACAAAATAGACTTTAAAACAAAGACTGCGACAAGAAACAAGGAAGGATATTACATAATGATAAAAGGATTGATCCAGGAAGATATAACAATTTTAAGTATCTATGTATCCAACATAGAAGCACCTAAATACACAAAGTAAATGCTAACAAACATAAAGGGAGAAATTGACAGTAACACAATAATAGTAGGGGACAATAACACTCCACTTACATAAATAGATAGATCATCCAGACAGAAAATCAATAAGGAAACACTAGCATTAAATAACACATTAGACCCAATGGATTTTATATATACATATAACATTCCATCAAAAAGCAGCAGAATACACATTCTTTTCAAGTACATGTGGGACATTCTCCAGCATAGATCAATCACATGTTAGGCCACAAAACAAATCTAAATAAGTTTAAGAAGATTGAAATCATATCAAGCATCTTTTCTGACCACAAGGAAATCACCACAAGAAAAAACGTGCAAAAAACACAAATATGTAGAGGCTAGACAACATGGTACTAACCAACCAATGGGTCACTGAAGAAATCAAACTAAACATACCTGGAAACAAAAGAAAATAGAAACACAATGATCCAAAATCTATGGGACACAGCAAAAGCAGTTCTAAGAAGGAAGTTTATAACAATACAAGCTTACCTCAGGAAACAAGAAAATTCTCAAATAAAGAATCTAACCCACACCTAACAGAATTAGAAAGAGAAGAACATACAAAACTCAGAGTTAGTAGAAGGAAACAAGTCATAACGATCAGAGCAGAATAAATGGAATAAAGACTAAAAATAAAAAGGTGGAAAATATCAATGAAACTAAGAGCTGGTTCTTTGAAAAGATAAACAGAATTGATAAACCTTTAGCCAGACTCATCAAGAAAGAGAGGGCCCAAATAAATAAATCAGAAATGAAAAAGAAGAAGTTACAACCAACATCACAGAAATACAAAGGATAAGAGATTATTATGAACAATTATATGCCAATAAAATATACAGCCTAGAAGAAATATACATTCCCAGAAATGTACAATCTCCCAAGACTGAATTGGGAGGAAAATATGAACAAACCAATTACCAGTAATGAAGTTTAACCAGCAGGACCTAAGGGCTTCACTGGTGAATTCTACCAATATTTAAAGATGAGTTAACACCTATTCTTCTCAAACTATTCCAAAATATCAAAGAGAAAGGAAGGGTCTTCTAAACTCATTCTAGGAGACCAGCATCACCCTGATACTGAAACAAGACAAAGACACAACAAAAAAGGGAAATTACAGGCATTATCACTGGTGAACCTAAGATGTAAAAATCCTCAACAAAATATTAGAAGTAGAAATTGACAATACATTATAAGGATCACACACCACAATCAAGTGGGATTTATCACAGGGATATAAGAATGGTTCAATATCTGCAAATCAATCTATGTGATACACCACATTAACAGTCTGAAGAAAAATCATATGACTTTCTCCATAGATGCAGAATAAAGTTTTGACAAAATTCAACATCCAGTTATGATAAAAACAAAAACCCTCCACAAAGCGGGTACAGAGGAAGCAGACCTCAACATAATAAAGACCCTTTGTGACAAACCTACAGTCAACATCATACTCAATGGTGAAAAACTGAAAGCATTTCCTCTAAGATCAGGAATAAGACAAGGATGCCCCATCTCACCACTTTCCTTGAATATAGTATTGGAAGTCCTAGCCATGGCAATCAGACAACAAAAGTAATAAAATGCATCCAAATTGGAAAGGAAGATGTAAAACTGTCTGTTTGCAGATGGCATGATACTATATACAGAAAATCCTAGAGATGCCCCCCAAAGTTATTAGAACTAGTAAATGAATTCAGTAAAGTTGCAGGATACAAAATTAATATACAGAAATCTGTCCTGTTTCTACACACTAACAATGAGCTATCAGAAAGAGAAATTAAGAATCACATTTACAGTTGCATCAAAAAGAATACAATACCTAACAATAACTCTAACAAAGGAGGTAAGAGACTTAATACTTGAAAACTATAAGACATTAATGAAATAAACTGAAGACAAATGGGAAGATATACTGTGCTCATGAATTGGAAGAATTAATATTGTTAAAATGACCGTATTACCCAAGGCAATATACAGATTCAATGTAATCCCTAACCCTAACCAATGGCAGTTTTTAGAACTAGAACAAATAATTCTAAAATTGGTATGAAAACACAAAAGACTCTGAAGAACCAAAACAATCTTGAGAAAGATGACCAAAATCATGGTCCCTGATTTCAAAGTATACTACAGAGCTACAGTTCAAAGCAGTATGGAGCTGGCACCAAAGCAGACACATATATCACTGGAACAGAAGAGAGCCCAGAAATAAACCCACACATACATGGTCAATTAATCTACAATAAAGGAGGCATGAATATAAAACAGGGAAAAGACAGCTTCTTCAATTAATGGTGCTGGGAAAACTGGACAGCTACAGAGAAAGGATCAAATTGATTTACTTTCTCATACCATATACAAAAACAAATTCAAAATTGGATTTTGAAGACCCCAAACCAATAAACTCCTAGGGGAAAACAGGTAGTATGCTCTTTGACATCGATGTTAGCATTATTATTATTACTTTGATCTGTCTCCTCAGGCAAGAAAAACAAAAGCAAAAATAAACAAATGGGATTCCAACAAACTAAAACGTTTTCGGACATGTAGACTATTGGCAAAACAAAAGGCAGCTTACTGAATAGGAGAAGATATTTGCAAACAATACACCCAATAAAGGGTTAATATCCAAAATACACAATGGAATCTTACGAGTCATCAAAAAAAACAAACAAAAAAAACAAGCCAACTTAAAAATGGTCAGAGGACTTGCTCAACATGACTAATCTTCAGGGAAATGCAAACCAAAATCACAATGAGTTACCACCTCACCCCTGCCAGAACGGCTATCATTAAAAAGACAACTAATAACAAATGGTGAGGATGTGGAGAAAAGGCAACCCTCAAGGCACTGTTGATAGGATTGTAAATTATTAGATGGTAGCAGCCACTACGGAAAACAGTATGGAAACTCCTCAAAAAATTAAAAATAGAGCTACCATACGACCCAGGAATTTCACTTCTGGGTATTTAACCAAAGGAAATACAAACACTAATACAAAAGATACCTGCACCCCAGTGTTCACTGCAGCATTATTAACGGTAGCCAAGATATGGAAGCAACCTAAGTGTCCATCCATAGCCAAATGGATAAAGAAGATGTGGTCACACACACAATGGAATATTACTCAGCCATTAAAAATGAAATCTTGCCATTTGTGACAATGTGGATGAACTAGAGGATATTATAGCTAAGTGAAATAAGTCAGAGTAAGACAAATACTGCATATCACGTGTAGCATCTAAAAAATAAAACGAACAACAACAACAAAATAAAACAGATTCAGATACAGAGAAGAAACAGGTGGTTTCCAGAAGGGAGGGGGTGGAAAGTGGGTGAAATAGATGTAGGGGATTAAGAGGTGCAAACCTCAAGTTATATAATAAATGAATCACAAGGACAAAATATATAGCATAGGGAATATGGTCAATAATATCATAATAACTTTGTATAAGGATAGAGGATTACTAGACTTATTGTGGTGATCATTTTATAATGTATGCAAATGTCAAATCATTATGTAATACATCTGAAACTAACATAATATTGTACACTGACTATATTTCAATTTAAAAGTTACAAAATGAAAAGCATATCAGTGAAGCCTGGTACAGTGTCAAGCAGGCTATTATGTCTGTAGAGAGGCAAGATAGGACAAAAAAAATTTGATAATAATATCCATTATAATTGCTTCTATTCTACATAATACTGGAGGTTCTAGTCAGTGCAGTCAGGCAAGAAAAGAAAATAAGAAGGCATCCATGTTCAGTGAGAAGTTAAACTACTTTTATTTCTAGCAACATGATCATGTAGAATATCGATTGGTACATAGAATAAAACAACTAGAACTAAAAAGTGTTTTTATCAATACAAGATACGAAAAGAATATTAAAAATTGTTTTTCTATATCCTAACCTCAATTGGAATTTGAAATTAAAAATACAAACTACAATAGCATAAATCATGAAATACATAGGGCAAAGAGCAGAAAAGGAGTAAATTTAGACTAATACAAATGATTTTTGACAAAGAAGCTAAGACAGATCTCTTTAAAGTTTTTGACAACCCTGTAACTTAAGCACATAAATTGGAGTAAAAATAGATATCAAATCTTAAAGCAAAAAAATAAATATATTAAGAAAAATATACAAATGAATTGAAAACCTCTCATATTAAAACATGATTCAAAAACGACAATTTAGAATAGCTGCATTGGAAATATCAATAATTCAAATAGCTCTGCCATTAAGATGCCTCAGGTAGCCTGTGGTGTTACCATACCTACCATCAGTGGTCATGTTTAATGGACACTCCCAGTGCCATAATTTGATCCACTGCACTAGATGTCACTAAATTGGCCAAGACTCCTTGAAAAGCAAATTGTAATCATGCAAAAATTAAGAGGAAACCTAGGGCACGTTGTTGCTACATGTAAAAGAGTGAAATTAGAACACTCTCTAACATGGTACACAAAAATAAACTCAAAATGTATCAAAGACCTAAATGTAAGTTCGTACATTATAAAACTCTTAGGGGAAATCATAGGCAGAACACTCTTTGACATAAATTGCAGCAATATCTTTTTGATCCACCTCCTAGAATAATGAAAATAAAAACAAAACTAAACAAATGGGACCTAATTAAACGCTTCTGCACAGCAAAGGAAACCATAAATAAAATGAATAGACAAACCTCATAATGGGAGAAAATATTTGCAGATGAAGTGACTGACAAGGGATTAACCTCCAAAATATACAAACAGTTCATTCAGTTCTATGTCAAAACAAAGAAACAACCCAATCAAAAAATAGGCAGAAGATCTAAATAGACATTTCTCCAAAGAAGACATATATATGGCCAAAAAGCACATGAAAAGATGCTCAACATCACTAATTATCAGAGAAATGCAAATCAAAACTACAATGAGATATGACCTCACACTGGTCAGAATGGCCAACAAAAAGTCTACAAACAACAAATGCTGGAGAATAGAACTATGATTCTATTTTTGATCCAGCAATCCAATATGATCCAGTAATCCCCCTCCTGGACACATATCCAGAGAAAACTATAATCTAAAAGAATACATGCACCCCAGTGTGCACTGCAGCACTATTTACAGTAGACAAAACAGGGAAGCAACCTAAACATCCATCGACAGAGGAATGGATAAAGAAGATGTGGTACATATATACAATAGAATATTACTCTGCCATAAAAAATGAAATAATGCCATTTGCAGCAACATGGATGGACCTAGAGATTATCATACTAAGTCAGAAAGAGAAAGACAAATATCATGAGATATAACTCATACGTGGAATCTAATTTAAAAAAATAAGAAACAAATGAACTTATTTACAAAACAGAAACAGACCTACAGATATCGAAAACAAACTTATGGGTAACCAAAGGGGAAACGTGGTGGGGGAAGGGATAAATGAGAAGCTTGGGATGAATACACACACACTACTATATATAGGATAGATAACCAACAAGGACCTACTGTATAGCACAGGGTACTCTACTCAATATTCTGTGATAACCTATATGAGAAAAGAATCTAAAAAAGAATGAATATAGGTACATGTATAACTGAATCACTTTGCTGTACACCTGAAAACTAACAATGTTGCAAATCAACTATACTCCAATAAAAAAGTGGTGAAAAATTAAATACTAGAAAATAATAATTATAGTAAATTAGAATAAGCTGAGCTTGCCATATGGGTAATGAGTCCCTGATAATACTTAAAGGTACATGTATGAAGGGTAGAATAAAAGATTACCAACATATTTCAATTTCCAATATTTAAAAAATTATATAGCAGTAGATAGCAGTATGACCAAATTATGTAAATCTTACACTTACATATCGGTTTCTCAACAACATACTACCTAAAATAATCATTTAGATTAGATTATTTTAGGTTAATACTTATTGACATGAAGAGTTGTCAGTGTTATTTTGTTAAATGAAAAAGCAGTCTACAAAACAGCCTATAAGGAACAATAACATGTATTTATTGCAATATATAAATATTCATAGACATATTATGCAATGTATGTGTATGTAGTTGTGTGTGTATGTATACCAATAAATAGGGTGGTGCTGGGATTACAAATGAATTTTCTTTCTCTTTATACTGATTTATACTCTGAATCATAAAATATTACATATTATTTAAGGTTCAAAACAGTTACTCTAAAAAAATTAACTGGTGGGGAAAAATTGAGAACTTTCTCCAAGAAATTCTGATTCTAAGAAAAACAATCAGTTATGTCATTGTTTTCTATAGGAATTACAAGTGTAGTTTATGGTGTGAGATAAAGTCAAAAGTAGTTATATCAAAAAACAGAGAAGTACTTTTTATATTATAGTTGCAATATGACCAAAATATAGCAAAAATTTTTATAACTTTCAGTTCTGTGTAATACAAATCATTTGGGGTAACTATTCTATCGTCTCACAAAGTGAACTACATTCAAAAATCAAAACTATCAAAAGTTTGTCCTCAAACAGCCCCAATTAGAGGTTAAAGCTCACCCTACCTTTCTGTCACTCTCTTCTCTGTTTTTACGCCGTTGTTCCTCTATCCTAGCTTCTCTTTTAGCATCTTCTCCGATCCTTGTTAGAAGTAACATCTCTTTTGCCTTCCATTCCTAAAGAGCACGATGTTACTGTATTCAGGATGTATTCACAATAAACCAACAAGCAAGTTAGAACAAGTCAAGAGCCTAACAGAAATCAGGTCAAGCGTAACTGAAGTCATACATTGGCTTTAGAATGCGCTTCCTTCACTGCACTCCTATTAGGAATGCAGGGATGGTTATTTTTAACTAAAGCTAAATTTAAAATTTTTGCCTCTCCACACTGAGGGCTATAGGAGAGTTAAACAGTATCTAGTAACTTTCACCATCATCACTTTAAGAGCAGATATTAGCTCATATATGTAGTTTGTGGTGTCATCCTCATTTTATGTAACAACATGCATACCATAGCTGTGAACAAAGATCAATGTGGGTAAAATGCTTAGACTTGAAATGACTTCAAGAAGTATGATGGACAGCTCAAATTATTTACAAATGAAATAACTGTACACAATTTTTCTCTCAATATTTTAAATTTGTTGTCTCTCACCTCTTCAATTTTTCTACGAAGATCAAGTTTTCTTCTTGTGTGTTCTCGCTGTTGTCTTTCTTCTCTATCCATCCGTATTAGGCGTTGTTCTGCTGCTGTGCGCTCAAGATGTTCTAATTCCCTACTTATCGTATCCAAATATCTAAGTAAAAATGCAAATGTAAGTGAAGGTGAATTGAGAGTTTTCCTTATTATGGCATCATCTGCTTTGATATTCCCAAACTACCTCCTTTCTTGCTTTTTATTTCTTGAGCTACAGGAATTTTACTGTTTTTCTATCAGCTCTGTTCATGGACTTTAACCCAGCCTGACCCATGAACTCACCATATTTTATTCATTATACAGATCTCCCTACTATATATATAAGAATCTGTTGTTATGGCCAAGACAATGATAAAATGTGGAGCAGACTGATTAAAAACATTTTGTACAGTACATATTCACAATAGACTTAGGAATATGAGTTTGCAAAGAAGACTGAAATAACTGAAACACTAACTTCAAATCTGGAAAAATTCAGATTTGAATTTCCTTAGAAAGATGTGTGTTGAGCCCCCTTGTAATTTATAAGGCCTTGAACAAATCTTCCATCTATAGTCTGGGTCTCTGGTATGTCAATCTGTATTATGGAACTACCATGGAACATAAAATCAGGTAATGCAGCTTAATTTCTCACCTTAATGGAGAAGGAGGAAAGAACTATAGTAAGAAATGGTCTTGACCATGGAAAGGTAATGATTGAATGTAAGTAGATAATATCTAAAGAGCTTGCAGGGTTTTTTTTTGAGATAATGCATGTTTATATTAGTATTAAAGTTATACCAAACTCCTTTATTGACTTTGCATTAATTTCCTCAAACTTAATGCTGTCAGAGCTTAAAGAAGACCCATAAAAAACTATTATTAGAGGCATGTGCTAAAGATACTTTCCCACCATCTCCTACTATAGGAAGGATTTTGGATTTGATTAATTCTTCAGTTATCAGCTTGGATTACCTCTTGAACTCCCAGAAACTCTATCTTCTCTAGTAGAAACTCATCTTTAGCCTTGGCACCCAAGTTTCCAATTCCTGTACTTCTTGATCTCCCTTCCTCTCCATACTGAAAGAGTGGAGTTAAATAGCATCCAGTACTTTAAAAAATTTCCTACCTTCAATTATTTGTAGTATTTTCCAACTTATTTGGGTCCACATTATATATATAAAATATGCATTAACTTCAATCTCACCTGTGCCTTATTAATCGTTCCTGGTCCTTAATAGATGGGGTGCCCTCCTGTAACAACCAATTTTGGAACTGTGCAACATCAGAACGTCCACGTATTTGATTGTCTTCCTGTAGTTTACTTACTTGTTTTGCAAGTATTTTCTATTAAGAAAAAGTGTGTATCATATATATGTATATGTGTGTATATATATATATATAAATTTTTTTAAACATTTCCCAGAAAACTGTCATTTGATATGTCTTTTCATATTTAGCGTTTAGTAAAATTCCCATACTTTGTAAATAACTAATATTGTTTAACTGTATTTAAATCTTTTTTTTAAAAGATTTTTTCGATGTGGACCATTGTTAAAGTCTTTACTGAATTTGTTACAATATTGTTTTTGTTTTTTGTTTTTAGTTTTTTGGCCCTGAGGCATGTGGGATCCTAGCTCCTGGACCAGGGATTGAACCCACACCCCCTGCATTGGAAGGTGAAGTCTTAACCACTGGACTGCCAGGGAAGTCCCTAACTGCATTTAAATCTATTTTGAATCCACTGCAGACATGGACAACTGAACCAAAGTAAAGATTTCTCTCTCTGAAAATAAAAGATAAATATTTCAGCTTATTTTTCTACCCATTCTGAAGAAATTTTAAAAAATGGAAGAAGTGGAGGAGAAACTGTAGGCACAGAGGAGGAAATGGGGGGAAATACAGAACACTTAAAAGTACTGGGGAGTAATCCTCATTTCTATACAACTCTCTTGACCTTACAACATAAACTTGTAAAAGTACATATATGAGCACCTTTCTCATTTTTACCCAACTCTCTTGACTCTAACGCCTGAATTCACTCACGCAGGCACACATGTGCACACACTCTCACATGAACTTTGAGTGAAAATGTGAAAGGAAGTCACTAACTTTACCCACTCACTCTATACCAATCATTCCAGTTCACCTTTAAGGACATTTTTTACTGTATGAACACAGCTACATGTGTGTGGGTACAAACATACAGTGTACATGTTCTTTGAGTCACCTTTAGGATGTTATAACTATTCATACTGTTCCTCTCCTGTTACTTAAGCTGTTTTGGTTTCCAGCTTAAGAATCTTGCTACTACAATGGACTCTTCCCATTGGTCCCAGCTCACGTAGAAGGGACACATCTGAGTAGCAATTTAATTACTAAATTTTGTCAGCTACCACTGGCATATTAATAGATGATTTGGTCCCTTTCCTTCTCTTGGCACAAAATAGGAACCTCAAAATATTATTTACTACTGCTCTAAATTTTTACTTGGAAAAATTAAGTTATCAAAATTCAAAGTAAAATATTATAAGAAAATACTTTGTATACAAATCTTTCCTCCAAACTCTATGTAAAAAAAACAAATTTAAGTATTTAACTTACTTGTTCTCTTATATAGTTTCTTTCAAAGTCTAATTTTAAACTGGTAAGATATTGCCTGTACTTATTCAATTCCCTCAAGGTACATACAATCTAAAAAAAAACACACAAAACAAGAATAACAACAAAAATATATAAATACAAATATTTTAAAATCAAAGCAATTACTTTCCAGAGCAAAAATAACATTTTGATATCGAGTAATAAATTGCTAACAATTTTGTAAGTAATATCTCTCTAAAATTGTTAATCAATAGGAAACTGCTATCCAAGTAACATTACTTTATTAATATGACTTATGCCATGATAAGGAATTGAGTACACACAATTGGAGCTATTAAAAAATACCAACGTAATAATGTTCAACCCCAATAAGAATAGAGTCTATCAGGACTCTATCGGGCTGATTTTGCTAGATTCTTATTTTGTCTAAAGTTTTTAAAAAGTGTATGGGACATAATCCTTGACAAGCATACATGCCATCAGAAACAGAGAAAGAGGACTATGATACAGTTGGGAAAATTATTTGTATATCCTCAAATTATTTGGTAATCATCTTTTGATATAACAAAGAAAAAACGTAAATGAGGAAGTAGTTTCACTTAGAAAACAACTGCTGTCTGACTTCCTTTGATCCAAATACTGAATAATTTATGGACTTTTCCATTAAGTATCTCTTATGACAAAGTTAAAGGTGATACAGGTCACCCAGTGAGGTACAGAAGCAAGCTTATACCAAGTCTTGGAGGTTTTCAATGATTAAAAGAAATTATCTTCAACTCACTCTATTATTGCTGGTGATGTAGCCACCTTTCTTTAATCTCCTCAAGATGTCTTTACGGTTATGGTAGGCTCTTAAATGTGGATCATGGAGACTTTTATATTGGTTTTCCAAAAGTCGACAATAAGGATCAGTCAGGTTAAAACCATAAGAAGGTCGGAAAAGCTGCAAACATGGATTTAAACATAAATTAATGAATTTTACTTTTAATATCAACCTATTAAAATACCAGATTGTTCACTGAAAATAAAGTATGCAAGAAGAATGTGAAGTGGGGAAAAACCAGCAATAGAAGAATTTGGAATGGGCAATGTTAATTTCTTATCCCTACCTCTTTTCTTCACTGACCTGAATTATTCTAAAAATCCACCCTCACTCAGTTAATCCACCCCCCCACCCCAATCTCCATCAGCTCCTGACCCAAAGCTAGAAAACAGAGGAGGAAAGGAAAAGAAAGGGAATAGTATAAAATTTGTTTTTAATGTATAAAACTAATACTAAGATTCTCCCTTTTCTTCCTCCCTCTTCCAGATCAAGGCACTGCATTAGAAGGATAAAGGGATAATATCAATTATCATGATTATATCTCAATAATCTGAAAATGAAGGAAAACAGAAAATCTTTCACAAAAATTCATTGAAACAACTCTGACAAAAAATAGAAGTAAAACTCAGATGTTAAAGATGATGAATTAAAGAGTTACTGTATTTTCAGTTCTTATCTAATACAAGAAACCAAATGATTTCTGAGCACTACAGTCAGGAAAAAATTCAAGGTCTATATTATACAGTTCAACATATTGAAGAACCAATTATAAAGGATATTGATAGGGATTGAGGTTTCTCCATATGTGTAAAGACCAAATACAACCTTATGAAGTAGTCATTAACATATAAAAGAAGGAAAATATCAGCTAATAGTCATAATGCTATATCTGTTACTTTAGAGGAAGCAGATGAATTATTTAATCTCATCTGTAAGTTAAAACATTACAGAGTGAGGGGGTTTAAAATTTGGGGGGGGGGATGTGAGTACTTAGTCCATTTTTCAAAAATTTTTCAATAGCAGGATGGTGATAATGGGTAATGGGAGAACCTCTGAAAGGGAAAAAGTAGAGGATGGAAGCAGGTGTGGAAGTCACCCGAATGTTGTCTTTGCATCCTATCTTTGTGCTTTCCTTTAGGTTTTCTTGGCCAGAACAACAGAAATTTTAGTCTAAAGTGATGTCAAAGCAGGAATTGCCTCAAGTGAAAGGCAGTTGGGAGATGTGGCAAACCTGAGAGCACGTGCCCTGTCTGCAGGCATCTAATTCAATTTATATGACCCCACACATTGTGCATCAATCCAGAACTGTCTGGAGGTACCAATTTGTGCTCAGTCTGTGTTCTGTCTGGCGGTAGCCACCTCAGTCAGATTCTCAACACTAAGGAGCCTAGGTTGGGACCCTAAAAAGAACTCCCTCAAGGTAAGTATGAGGATTCTTCTTATGTGGACAAAAGGGGAGACTGGGGAACCTGATAGGATGCTAGTGTTCCTTATCCATTTAAAAGCTTCCTGGTAAGTTTCTGACCACTTGCTTAATACCAGACTTTAATCTCTTCCAAGCGGTCTAAGTTGTAAAGTAGAATTCCCTAATTACCAAAGCTTCCCTGAGAAGGCAAGAAAAAAAAAAGGGAATTCTATAGGGCAATGTCTTAAATTCAGTGAGACCAGATAAAAAGTTCATATCTTTCTTGTAAGGGAAATAGTCAAAAATCATGAGTCAAGGAGTGGATTGTTTCTTTTAGATGTTGATGTTTAGCTGTCAACTTCTTTTAGATGTTGAATTTTAGCTTTGATGGCCTATGTTTCTCAAAACCAGCCCTGGACTAGTGACCTGTAAACAAACACCTTTCATATTGGGTTGCCCCAAAAGTTCGTTCGGGTTTTTCAGTAACATCTTACCGAAAAACCTGAATGAACTTTTTGGGCAACCCAATACAAACCCATTTATTAGTGTCAGGGTAACCCATCTGTTGTCAATTAAAATAATTGGAAAGAAACAACTAAAAGTGTAAATATAAAGCACTACTTCATTGAGGAGATTGATATCCTTCTTTTTCTTTCAGTACAAAGTCAGTCTTCAGGGAAATTGGGCCTAATTATGATTAAATGAAGAGTCTGGGGGAAAATGAATGTAATAAAGAACAGAGAACATCTTTTTAAAAAGTAGTTGACAAGTGAATTATTATTTGACAGAGAAAACGGTAATATAGCAAACAATATTTGAGGAAGCAGACAGAAGACAGGGCTAAGTTTACATAATAAAAAGGAGTGATATAGGTTTCAAGCATGCTTTAGGAAAGCTGGTTTGTGTGTATATGACTTAGTCAAATTGTGTGAGGTTGGCATATTTTTAGTTAACTTGCTGTATTCTAGTAGAAGACACTTTTTTTTAAAAAGGGAAGTTATGTATTTTCCATAAACAAAATTTACTTTAAGAAATCATGTTTATTAGGCAAGTATCAAATATGAAGGGCCCCTACTCATTTCTGATGACATCATAAATACTAGATGAGTAAGGGGGTAACTCAGAATTCTTCCTTGTAGAATTTTTTGCAATACGGATCAAAGCAACTGCTCAAAAAGAATGTATTGAACCTCCTTTAGTGTTAAGTACTGAATCAAGGAATGGGGAGGTTTGAGAGAGGGGGTCACACTGAGGACTAAAAACATGAAAGAGTTTGAGGGCAGTATACACTATAACCCAGTAAGATTTAAATTATAAAATTATAGTGTTGAGTAAAATTATACAAACCAAGGGCAATGCAAATTATAAGGAAATATAAGCTAATTGGGGGGCTGTAATGGTTGAGAAGGAATCTTGAAAGATGGCCCAAATTCACAGTTGGGGAGAAGAGCAAAGGGTATGCCAGGTTTGGGAGGCAAGGTGAACAAAGTCACAGAAGTATTAACATGGTCTGTGTGAGTAGGTATAAAAGACCTCAACTAGAAAAAGCAGAGGTTGTGCACTGGAGAAAAGACTGGATAGGGAGGCTGGGGCAAGGGAGACAGAGCCTTGTTTTCCTAAAGTCAGGTTAAAGGACTAAACACTTTAATTCATTTCAACTCTACTTTTTTTTCACACTTTGTGTGTGAAACAGAATTCAGCTCAAAACAAAGAGAGGTGTTCTGTAATGAGAATTCTGTCCAAGCTATTATTGGTTAAAATCATAACATATAATTAAATGCCAGCCAGTACAGATAACCTTCCACCTTTCGACCAAACATTTCTAAGTGAATTAAATCTCAAATAGGTATAAGTGAAGTGTTATTATAAAGTTAATTTATGGAATCATATTAAGACAGAACTAAGAATCTAAACTTTCTAGCCCATGATTCTGTCCAAATCATACTAGATGAAGTTGCTTGGTACGCATCCTAAACAATACCTTAGGATAGGATAGGTACGCAACATTAGTGCAAATTCCCTCAATGCACTTCGCCTGATGTAGCTAGCGCCTGAATTTAACAGCAGTCGAAAAGGATAAAGAAACCAACGTAAGCCAATTAAACATCACTTTACCTTTTCACTTAATTTCGTGGTATAGTATAAAGGGTTGCTTCCTGGGATCACAGGCAGCTTCACCCCAAGAGGCAGATCCAGTAGTTGAGCCGCTCCGATCCCCGGAAAGTGGGTTTTGTGCGCGACCTGTCAGGTACAATTGGAGAGTTTTGTCTTTCCTTTAGGTATGTTAGTTTAACTCCAACCTAAGGAACGGAAGGGTCCAGCCCTGCCAGACAGCCGGAAAGACCTCCGCTTCCGGGTTACCAGCTCCCTCCCACCGCGCCAGTTGGGGCCAGTGCCGCCCAAGCCCTGCCATCTGCCGCGCCGCACGAGGGCGCCAGAAGCTGGACGGTTACGGTCCACAGGGATCGCACGTGACTGTCCGCGGCACCGCCCCACCACTGCGCCCAGCAGGCCTGAGGCCTGGTAGAGGACAAGGACGACCGGTCTTCGCTGACACTCACGTTTCCGCACTGCTGGCTGTCCGCGGCCACGCCGCTGGCGGCCGTCTTGGTAGCGGCGACATTGGCAGCCTTGGAGCAGGCGCTGAGGTACAACTCCATAGCCGGCCTGGGCCCCTCTGCGCCTCTGCCGCCCTCCCCTCTCGCTTCCCCTCGCACCCCTTTCCCGTCGTTGTCCCTCAGTCCCCACCGGGCCGGAATGGCCGGTACCCCGAGTTCCGGCTGCCCACCCTCGCGGCGTCACAGGCTCCGAATGTGCGGGCGCAGCAACAGCAGTGCCCTCCGCGAGGGCCGGTCCCTTGCGCCGGAGGCCTGGGCGCCTCAGAGCTGGGGAAATCGGTACTAGGGGCTTGGTCCCAGCGCGCCAAGGTCGAAATATCTTTTCTCTCTGAACCCTACAGCCCTCAGTCAAACCAACTCAGAATCAAAATGTATAAAGCTTTGCTGGCGTGCCAGCTGGCTAATTTCTCCTGGCCTCCGAGAAGGTTTGGTTCCATGCAGAAAACAAACAAAAAAGAGTGACTGTGCAGCCCATTCTAGGGCCAGAGGCCTGGCTTTCTACATGCCCCGCCCCCCCACCCCCCTTGCAGACTTGACCATACCACATCCCCAGGTTCCCATAACCTCGCCCCACCCCACTCCAGGTCCCACAGGACGTACCGTCCTCCGACCCCCCTCTAGTCTTCCTCTTTCATTTATAGCTCTCTTCTCTCTCTCTCCCAATCCCTCCTCGCCAACTCTCCACCTCTCTTGCTCTTCTCCTAGATGCCTCTTTCTCCTCTCAACCATCCAGCCAAAATTTATAAAGTGCCTGACACCTTTGGGCCAGTCATCTGAGCTGGGTACTAAAGGATACAGTGATGAGAAAAAAAATATGGTCCCTTTCTTCAAGGAGCTAACTAGACTGTGAGTACTTTGAGGGCAGAGACTGTATCTGATGTCAGGAATTTGGACTTAGTCTCTTAGATTCCTTGGCACACTCTTATCCTCTTACTTTGGGGTCATTAGTAATAATACCTACCATTTATTGAGAATTTGCTAACTCCAGATTCTGTGCTAAACACTCTCTACATTAACCTTTATAACAGCCTTGTCAAGAAATACCCCATTTTTTTTCAAAGATTAAAGAAGAATAACAATCACTATTAAATAGTGGCCCCAGAGGCAGTTTCTTAAATCCGTACACTCTACTTTTACATCTGCTCTATTTGTTTTAATGCCATGCAGTTGCTTAGGACTCCTAAATTTGAACGGATGTCTCACAATCATCTCAAATTTAATATATTCAAATCTCAACCGACACCTTCCACCATAGAACAAAACAAAGACCCTATTCTTCCTGCATTTCCCATCTCAGTGACAGTGTCAGTATCTACCCAAACCAGAAGGTGAGAAATTCTAGATACTTCCCCTTCTGAGCCTGCTGATTCAAGACTGACTGTGTCTTTGCTGTGCTGTTTCCTCTGCCTGACAGCCCTTTGCACTTCATTGCTTGGCTAATTGCAATCAGCCTTTAAGACTGCTTAAGTATTCTCTCCTCTAGGAAGCCTTTCTGACATTTCTAAGCTTTTTCAAATTATCTTCCTCTGTGCTTCCCTCCGTTTTAGCACTTTTCCCAATACATCAAAAATGTCTCTTTACCTGTCACTCTCCCTTTAATAAAATGGAAACTCCTTGAAAGCAGGTATTTGCCTATTCAATTTTTTATGTACAGTACTTGGCATAGTACCTAGCAAGCGTTTAGTGAGTCCTAAGTATATTTTTGTTGCTACATACTAATGATGGCCCTACCCACACAATAGCAATAGCAAAAATCTTTTTCTATGGAATGCTTTTAGCAGGACTTTCCTAAATTGTCTAGAATTGCTTATGGTAAACAAACTGGAATATAAAGATTTATGGATAATGGTTGGTTGGAGAATGTTACATAATCTGCATAACCCAATATAAAATATAAATGTCTTATAATCTAACTGGCTCCTTCTATCAAAGTGAAGTAATGCATTCCTCACAAAAACCTCATCTGTTAACTTGGGCCAGAGTGCATCTGATGTGGTGTAGTAGGACTTGGAGAACTGTGCTAGAGGTCTTGGACCTTTTTTTAAATGTTACCTGTGCCTTATGATTACATATATCCTTGAAATTATTAGTAAAGCTTGATACTGGGTATGAGTCCCTTGAATCTGAATTATCAAGCTAATCCTTTATGTTATCTTAAATTCCAAGATGCATTGATTTCTATGATAGCCCTTCTCAGCTTTCATCCTATTGATTGATTTAGTCATTTGATGTCCCTCAGAAGGCATAAGATGAAGAATTTTATATTGGTAAAGTAATAACATATGTGGGTAAAAATCTGAAGACTAAAATTAATTTGCCCTTATTCTCAGATCCCAAGACTCTCAACCCAGAAGCAACTACTGATATAATCTGTGTATTGTTATGTACATGCAGACATACCTTATGAAGCATTTAGTATTCATTTTTACTGAACAGTGTCTTGAAGATCATTCCATATGAACAACTGTGATTTAATTTAGTTTTTAACTACACATGTATAGTGTGTAATTACCATAATTTATTCAACTAGTCTTATATTTATGAATTTTTATTTTCTTCTGTTACAAAAATTCTGTAATAAGCATCCTTTTAAATAGATTCCTAGATTAAAGGGTATGTTGTTTTTTTTTCTTACAGATATTGTCATGTTTCCCTCAAAGCAGTTATACTAATTCATCCTACCACAAACAGAGATTTGGTAAGGTATGTGCCTGATGTTATTGTCTTCTTTCTGTCCTGAGTAGATATTTCTCATAGGTTGTGGTTTCAAGTAACAGCTAAAACTAGTTTTTATAATTTTTTTTTGTTTCAGAGACAATATAGATACTTTTCCCTCAATTTTCATGCTCTTTTTTTTTTTACTCTTGTATTTTGAAACCTTTACTCTGCTAACCTTAAGCAAAATCACTGGATAATTTTCTGTTAATGTATTTAAAGTTATATAAGCTTAGGGAATGAATAAAAGGAAAGTAGTGGCCAAATTGCTTATTATGGACTAACCGGCAAAATATATTTTTTGTCTCCTTTAAAAATTAAAGCAACATTTAGTAATCATAATAAACATATGTGTATATTTAGCCCAAAATATATCACAAATTAAAAATAAGCTTGAACTTGTCAGCCTGTGTACAAAAGGGTTAATACACTACACCTGATCCTGCTATCTTTTTAGAGAAGCCTGCTTGCAAGATTCTCTCATGACTAGCATCTGGGAACTTGGCAGTTGAACCACTCACAAACTGATTACATGGGTTCACTGTTCCTAGACTGTAAAGACAGTGTTTATGCTGGGACACGTGCTTTCTATCTGGGATTTTGATATGTGCTAGGGAGCAGGTGCTATCTAATCATCCACCATAAAAACCTTGGGCTCTGTTATGGGTTGAATTGTGTTCCCCTAAAATTCCTATGTAGAAATCCGAACCCTCAGTACCTGAGAATGTCGCCATATTTGGAGGGAGGGCCTTTAAATAGGTGATTAAGTTAAAATGACATCATCAGAATAGGCCCTAATCTAATATGACTGATATCCTTATCAGAATGGGAGGTTAGGATATAGACAGGCACAGAGGGAGGATCATATGAAGACATGGGTCTGTCTCATCACGATAAAATGATAATTCTTCAGGGAAGATTTGTCTGTCTTGTTCAATGTACTCTTCAATAACTAGATCAGTGCTCAGTAATTATTATTAAATAGAAAAGACAGTAGGAGGTAATCAATAAACACCATTTCAGTAAATGAGTAAATTTAAGAAAAGGGAAATTTTTTTTTCTTGGTTATTGCTTAAAAGGACATTACCAGTGTTTACTTCAGGATATTTATGCTTTTGTTTTCATTTTATTTTATTGCATCCATTTCTGAGCAATGATCTTTCTAATTGACACTATCTTCTTTAGATAGCATCCCACATTTTTAATCCCTAAATTATTGTTTTCCTACACGGTGTTAAGAACATGAGCTATGGACCTGGAGATTATCATAGTAAGTGAAGTAAGTCAGAGAAAGACAAATATCATATGATATCGCTTACATGCAGAATCTAAAATGAATGATACAAATGAATTTATTTACAAAACAGAAACAGACTCAGAGACTTAGAAAATAAACTTATGGTTACCAAAGGAGAAAGGTGCGGGGGTGGGAGGGGTGGCAAAGGATAAATTGGGAGTATGGGGTTGATATATACACACTACTGTATTTAAAACATATAACAAGGACCTACTGTATAGCACAGGGAACTGTACTCGGTATTCTGTAATAACCTAAATGGGAAAAGAATTTGGAAAAGGATTGATATGTGTATAGCTGAATCACTGTGCTGTACACCTGAAACAACACTGTAAATCAACTGTGCTCCAATATATATTTTAAAAAATGAGCTATAGGGTAGTAAAAAAAAAAAAAACTGTAATAGCTTGTCATTCCTCTTTATCTTTCATTTAATTATTTATTTAAAGATAGATACATCATTAAATTATAGTAATAACTTTCTTGCATACTTCAACTGCATCAGAATATTTTAATTGCAATTGTTCGGCTTTCATACAGTGATACGTATAAAACCTATCAGTATCTGCAGATTAAACAAAGTTCAGGGGCTTACTGATCTGGGTAAAGGTATAGTTATTTTGTTAAATGGAGGATCAAAAACTGTTAGCTCCTTGTGAAATTAACTCGGTTGATCAAGGCAATATTTTTAAAGATAAACAAAAGAGAAAAGATAAAAAAATAGTTTTTCAGAATTAGCATGATTACTTTATGCAAATTTTCTTTAGTTATAGATTTATAATTGACATATTTTCCTTATATATGTAATGTGTGTATTATGAATTTAAGGAAGGACAGCCACAAAATAAAATCTAATAATAGATTATGAGCATTTATACTTCAATAAAAAGATTTTAAAACATGAAAATCCTTCAGAATATTAGAACAGAAAATGGTATCAGACATTTAAATGAATACTTTTATTTTACAAATAAAATCACAGGAAATTAGTAAAATTAAATCTTCCAAAATTACCAATAGATTAATGGGAAATTTAAGGTTGTAACTCAAGGCTTCTGTCAATTTTTCAAATCGTGGCACTTAAGAGAATATAATGCTTTATGCTGTTCGAGAATATAACTTTGGATCTGTTCTACTCAGACTGAAACTGGAATCAAGTTAAGATTAATTTTTTTTCAATAAGCATATTTGTTTTATACTAGGTGCAATCACCATAGAAATGTGGTTGTTCAACTTTGTTAAAAAAATAGACATTCATTTAAATGTATAACCACAATTAGAGGCATTTATTAATTTAACTTTTTTATCCTTGTAATAATGAATTGAGAAATTTTTGTTAACATGGAATAATTGTCACCTTTTCATGTAGTTGGTATCAAAACTATCCTAATATAAGTGTTCAGAATAAGCACCAGTTAAAAATATTACTACGTCCTATGGTCTTCTGTCAGTTGGTCATTTATATTAATGTTGCAGGGAATCACAGGGTTATTTCACAGGAAGCAGCTTATCAGTTGCAGGGCTTTTTGTTTGTTTGGTTAATTTTCACCTAATTAGTGAACAGTCTGAAAAAAACTTTTATCTTTAGTATGGTTTCAAAAATAATGAAGGTGGGAATAAAAAAGACCTTAGAGGACATTGGTAGAAAAAAAAAATCTCTCAATTCTTTTTCATTTGAGACTTTTGTCTGAATTTTACCTTGTCTGATATAGGAGCTCATTTCTGTTTTATTAGTGGTGGCATGACAGACATATGCATTTGCCTATTTCTTTATTGTAAATCGTTCTGAATCACTTTTAGATATATCTGTGACATACAGAAAACAGTTGGGTTTTGTTTTGTGGGACAATTTGAAATTTTTAAAAAATTTAATAAACCCATTTTAACTTATTAACATAAATATATGTTCTACTGTCAAATTATTTTATGCTGTATTTACTAAGATTCCTTTGGTGACTTTCTTGCTCCCTTTCTTGTTTAACTTTATTACTTAACTGCCCTATTAATGCTTCTAGATTTCTTTGATATCTTTAAACAGAAAGTACTAGTAAAATTATTTTGAAATTATTAGGAGAGGTTTATATTGGAAAAGATCTTCAAATCATTAAGTCTGATTTGGAAATGGAATCCTTTGTGTTATCTCAGGGTTAATAACTTGTTCAAGGTTACAGAATTAGAAAGTGATTCCTCCTTCACTCCAGAACACACTATATATTAGTGTGTTCACAGGAATAAAATTTATCTTTGTCACACTAATTTAAAAAATTTCCAACAGGCTCTTGTACAAGGTAGTCCTAAGTTCACCTTTACCAACTCTTAACTGAATGAGCTATGAACCACAATTCCTTAATTCATAAAATGGCAATGATAATATCTATTTTAAATAATTATGTTATTACAAGGTGAAATAGCATATGTAAAGAAGCTGTGCAATCGTTTGTAGACAGCCCTAAATAGATGTTATTTTACACTTCTTTATATAATTTTTTCCTCTTCCCTTTATGGAAACAAGAATTATTGTGAGAACTTGAATAGATAATGCCTGCCTGTGATCATAAGATTCAAATGCATATTCTGTGTCTTTGGGCAACTTTCACTTTCCTCATTAATTTTTTACTCAAATAATGCAGTTTTCTATAATTGAGTTTTATCAGATTTCATCAAAAATTACTTCAAAGATAGTATTTTCATCACATCTATTTGGAGACTATTTTATCACTAAGGAGGAAACTCTTACCAATGAATATCTGATTGTCCAAAGGTATTCAGATAACACATTTCAATTCCTACTTTATTTGCAGCTAATCATAAATAAGAACAGTTTCTGACCTTTGCTAATTATCATCTTTCTACCATTGCAAAATGCTAACATTGCAAAATCTTAGTGTCTATAACCATTATGCTTCATAAAATATATTTTAAAACCAAAATTATTTCTTTAACCTTCACGAAGTACAAGAATTTTAAAAAAATCTTTGTTTTGGTAACTCAAGTTTGTTAATTACCTGGTAAAGTTTCCGAAGACTTTTAGAGTGATAAAGGAAGCAGTCTACCTTTATAAATAAGAAGATTGTTACATTAATTAAAAGTTAATAAAGTCTAAGTTTTGCATGTAGAATATAGAAAATATGCTTTCACTGCTAACATTGGTACATTGTTCTTATTATAAATTACATCTCTTTAAATTGTTTTGAAGTGCTTAAATAACATGTCAGTAAGTTATCCTGTTCTTTAACTTAAAAAATGTGAATGTGGCAGTAAAGTTGGAAAACTTCAATGTGTAAAATATCAAAGTGGCTTCTCAGTTAACAAAACTGAGCCATTCAACTTTTATATGAGTGAGGGGTTTAATAAAATGAATTAGAGCTTATACAAAAGCAGGAAAGGCTAGTATGAACATCTGAAATGCTACAGCTGGATGATCACTGAGACAGTAACAACTAGAGCCTAAAGCACTAGAGCAAGAGGAAAAGCTGGTGTTTAAATAGAAATCCAGTTATGCGATGTGTCTAGCCAAAAGGTGGGAGCATGAAGAGAGAGCTCATGAAGAATTCTGCGAAGTCTGCCACAGTGGGACAGTGTGAGCTTGTAAAGTCATCTGCAGCTTCACTCTGATTAAGGCACTATGACTGATCTCTGAAAACAATGGCTTTTGCTTCACTTCTCCCTTCCGTATCTCACACAAATTACTTTCATTGGCAAATTCTGACCTAGAGCTTACGGGGAAGAAGATTCCAGAAAAATTAGTTTTTATCCTTAGCAAGATTATGTTAGAGACAGGTATAGAGGAGATAATCTAGCACAGTTATAATGTTTTCTTTATATTTGATAAAATAAGCATTTATCTTCCTGTTTCTAGAACAATTGATCTTTTATGTGTATTATCATAAAATGAAATATAAACAGTTAAACAGTAAGTGATCAGAACTTTAATATGACACTCTGTGATTCCTTTCCAACTTTTTGCCTTGGATTTCTATCTTGTGTATAAAAACTCAGTCCAGGTTACAGCCTCTCTTTGAGTATGAATGTGCTAATCTTAAAATTCTGAGACATAAAATTTTAAAACTTTCTTAAATAAATGTTGAGCATCGCACACTGCTGTCAATTTGTGTTTTATCTTTTTGATATTTATTTTCAAAAGTATTATAACAGCTTCTTTAACTTATTAAAAGAAATAGAAGATTTCTGCTGGCTTAGTTCTGTCAGTCTTCTTGGAGCCACAAATTGCAATGAAGCTGACCAAACTGCATGAATTGGGGCTTGATTTCTTGTCTATTTAATTTTTTCTATTGAAGCATACTCTATATCCAGTAAAATGCAAAAATATTAAGCATATATCTCTATGAGTTTTACTAAATGAACTCACCTATATAACTGTCACCTAGATCAAGATCTAGAACATTATCAGTATACCAGAAGTCTATCAGTGATGTCTCCAAGCAAAATATTCTGACATATATCACTATAGATGAAATTTGAATGTTTTATATATTACATAAATAGAATCTAACGACATGTATCATTTGTGCTTGGTTTATTTTATTCAATATTATGTCTGTGAGATTCATTCATGTTGTTGCCTGTAGGAGCAGTTCATTGAATGGTATCCACTATATGGATATAGCAAACTGTACTTTTACATTTCATTATTGATGGGCATTTTGATTGTTTCTAGTTTGGAGATATTACAAATAATGATGCTACAAAAATTTTTGTACATGCTCTTTGATGCACAAGTATATGTATTTCTGGAATAGAATTGATGAGTGGTAGTATGAATATTTTCAGCTTTAGTAAATACTGCAAACTATTTTCCAAAGTGGATTTCTAATTTGCAGCCCCACCAGTAGGACAGAAAAGTTCTAGCTCTCCACATCATCACTAATAATTGGCATAATCAGTTGTTGTTATTTTGTTTTAGCCCTCTGGTAGTGGTATCTAATTTTCATTTCTCTAGTGACTAATGATGCATATTTTCCCATGTGCCGTCTGTCATTTGTTTATCCTCTTTTGTGAAGTTTTTGACTTTGCTGGCATGTCTGCTTTTTTATTATTGATTTGTAGCAGTTTTTATGGACTTGCATATATCCTTTGTTGTTTTCACATATTGCAGATATCTGTCATTTTGAGGCCTAATTTTCACTTTCTTAATGTCTTTTGTTGGTCAGAATCTTTTTTTAGTAATTGTATTTATTTATTTTTTGGCTGCGTTGGGTCTTCGTTGCTGCGTGCGGGCTTTCTCTAGTTGTGGAGAGTGGAGGCTACTCTTCCTTGTGGTGTGCGGGCTTCTCATTGCGGTGGCTTCTCTTGTTTCAGAGCACAGGCTCTAGGCCTGCGGGCTTCAGTAGTTGCAGCATCTGGGCTCAGTAGTTGTGTCTCCCGGACTCCAGAGTGCAAGCTCAGTAGTTGTGGCACACGGGCTTAATTGCTCTGTGGCATTTGGGATCTTCCCGGACCAGGGCTCAAACCTGTGTCCCCTGCATTGGCAGGCGGATTCTTAACCACTGAGCCACCAGGGAAGTCCCAGAATCTCTTAATTTTTGACATATAATTAATCTATCTTTTCTTTAATATTTTGTTTCTTATATACTTACTCATAAATTGTTGTCTATCCTAGGGTCTTGAAGATATTTGCCTGTGTTAACTTCTAAAAGCTTTATTGTTTTAACTTTCAAATTTAGTTTTATAATCTATCTGAATTGCTATTTGTGTGTTGTGGAGGAAAAGATGTATTTTTCACACAGATTCCAACTGATCCAGTACCATTTATTCGAAAAAGAACACCTTTCCTCATTTCAATGCAGTGTCACTTGGACGTAAACCAGGTGACAATAGGAGTCAGTATGTTTCTCTCTTTGCTCCATTGAGCTATTTGTCTTTCCTTGCACCTGTACCACATTCTCCTAATTACTACAGATTTGCCTGTCATTGTACAACATCCAGCTTTCTTTATCATCTTCAAACCAATCTTAGATTTGTGGACCCTTTCCACTTATATATAAATTTTAGAATAAGTTTGTAAATTTCTACGAAAACAAAAATGTTCCATAATTTTGATTGGAATTGTGGGAGATATTTTAAGACTATATAGTATGTTTCTCAACACATTTTCATCCATGAGTGTTAGTATCCACTGAGGATAGTCACCTGAAAAAATAGGACTGTTATGTTTACCAAATTTTTATTTGTTTCTGATTCTACAATTCATTCTATTTATGTAGAACTTCTTAATTGTGGTTATACTGTAAAAATGATCTTTCCCTACTTTATTCATTCCCAATACTAGTTCCTGTTTGTTATTACTGCTTTTGAAACTTTTATTTTAAAAACCTAGACATTAAATGTGCTCGTAGCTTCCAGGTATTTTCATTAGACAGAGCTAAGATACACACACATGCACAAAGAGACCTATATCTGTTTCTTTGTTTATTCATATCCATTTGTTAACACACAGCTCACACCAATTTATCTAAGTCCAATCAAATGCCACAGGCTTCATTCTTGTCTTCATCTTTCTCATGTTTTAATTCCCTGCTGGTATCCATTATCCTTAATAAATTTACTTATTTTTTTCATGACCCCTTTGTTTAACCATTCCCCAATCCTGCCAGTTACTTCTACCTCAGTCATATTTGCCTCTTCTATCTTGGTCACCTTGATAAAAGGAAAGAAAATGGAAAGAAATTGAAACAGTTTTCTTTTCTCTTTTTTGAAGAGAAAAGATAGAAGACAAAATGACAGGGAAGAAAAATAGATGAAGTGAGCAAGATGGAGGAAAAAGAGGTTCTCATTGATATCTCACCTCAGCAACAATAACTTGGCAACCATAAATGGGCAAAAGTGCCTTTGTAGGAGCTTTGGGATCTAGGTAGGAGTTGTGAAACTTCAGTGGAGTCCAAAACTTAGGAAATCCATTTTGAGAAGGCATGCCTGCACCCAAGACACTGACTTGCCAATTGTGGTCTCGATTAAAGACCCAGAAACAGCTCTGTACCCCTAAGGAGTAGGCTACAGCCCCATTAGCCATGGTCCTGTCACTAGCACTATTTACTAAGGGCCTGGGAGGAGTTGCTCACCAATGCAAGAGTGCATTGATCGTGAAGAAACAGGCAAATATGATACTGCCAAAGGAAACTTTTAAGCTTTAGTAACTTACCCTAAAGAAATGGAGTTCTACAAATTAACTGTTTTGAATTCTTTGTCAGACGTCTTAAGGAAACTTAATGAAATGCAAGAGGACACAGATGGACAACTAAATAAAATCAGGAAAAAATGCACTAATAGAATGAGAAGTTTTATAAAGAAGTAGAAACCACAGAGCAACTAATTCTGGAATTGAGGAATGCAACGAGCATCTAAATATAAAAAGCAAATATTAACAGAACTAAAGAGAGAAATAGACAGTAATATAATAGGGGATTTCAGTACCTTGCTTTCAATATTGGGTAGATCATCCAGACAGAAAATTAATGAGTAAACAGTGGCCCTGAATAACACTTTACACCAAATAGACCTAAAAGACATATATAGAACATTCTAGACAACAGCACCACAATACACATACTTTTCAAGGCACACAGAACATTCTCTAGATCATATTTTAGGCCACAAAGCAAATATTAATAAATTTATAGAAGACTGTAATCCTATCAGTTGTTTCTTTCTGATCATAATATGAAACAAGAAGTCAATAACGGGAAAATGGAAAAACGTACAAATACTTGAAAATTAAAACACAACCTTGAAAAACTAGTGGGTAAATGAAAGAATCAAAAGGGAAATCAGAAAGTAACTTGAGACACATGAAAATGAAAACAATAAAATTGCTTATGGGATGCAGCAAAATCAGTTCTAAAAGGATAGTTTACAGTGGTAAATGCCTATGTTAAGAAACAGACCTCAAATAAATGATCAAATTTTATACCTCAAGGAATTTGAAAAAGAAACTAATTCCAAAGTTAGCAATAGAAAGGAAATAAAAGATTGGAGCAGAAATAAATATAACCAAGAAAAAAAGAACTCAAATATACAAAATTATAAATGAAAGAGAAAAAATTACAATTTACACCACAGAAATACAAAATATCATAAGAGGCTACTATGAACAATTATATGACAATAAATTGTATAAGCTGGAAGAAATGGATAAATTTGCTAAGATTGAATCATGAAAAATACAAAATCTGAACATACCAATAATGACTTAGGAGACCGAGCAGTAATCAAAACCCTAGCAACAAAGAAGCCCAGGACCAAGTAGCTTCACTGGTGAATCCTATCAAACATTTAAAGAATTAATGCCAATTCTTCTCAAACTCCACCCCAAAACTGAGGAGGTGAGAATACTCCCAAAGTGTTCTCTGTTCCCAAAGACAAAATTTCTCTGACACCTAAGTCAGATAAAGACTACAAGAAAAGAAGACCACTGGCCAATATCCCTGGTGAATATAAATGGAAAAATTCCAAACAAAATACTAGCAAACCAAATTCAACAGCATATGTAAATGAGCATACACCATGATCAAGTGGGATTTATCCATGGAATGCAGGGATGGCTCAATCTATATAAATCAATAAACTCCATACACCACCTTAATAGAAAGAAGTATAAAAATTGTATGATTCTCTAAATAGATACAGAAGTAGTATTTGACAAAATTCAACACCTTTTCATGATAAAAGCTCTGAACATATTGGGAAGAACATACCTCAACATAGTAAAAGCTGCATATGACAAACCCACAGCTAACATCATACTCAATGGGAAAGTTTGAAAGCTTTTCCTCTAAGATATGTACAAGACAAGTGTGCCCATCTTTATTCAACATAGTGCTGGAAATCCTAGCCAGAGCAATTAGGGAAGAAAAAGAAGACAGCCAAATCAGAAAGGATGAAATAATATTGTTTCTCTTTGGAGATGACATACTATTACATGGAAAACCCTAAAGATTCCACTAAAAAACTGTTAGAATAAGCAAATTCTGTAAAGTTTCAGGATAATTCCTCTTATATGGTAGTTCCTATATCAGATCACTTCTTCAGGGCAAGTCATCCTAGTGAGAGTTAAAGCACTTTTTAGTTCTGTTTCTTACTCTTGTTTCATATAAATCACTGAAGCTCTTAGATTTTGGCCTGGAAACTTCTGGCCATTATATTACAGAAGCTACATAAATCATATAGCTACTTACCATTCCTTAAAAAAATCCAAGATTAGACTTTGAGATCTACAGTTGCAGTACTACTTCTTCTTGTAAGCCAGACACCTGATATGTTTACTCTTTAAATTCTTGCTAAGAGACAAAAAGCATACCTGGCATGTTTCTTAAAATATATTAAAGCTAACGAGTAATTATAGATATGGACAGTTGTCATATTTTTAAGCTAGTGTGTACTAGTCAGGGCTCATCCAGAGAAACAGAGTCAGTAGGAAAGTGAATATATATATTTGTTTGTTTATCGTGAGGAATTACTGTATGCAGTTGTGGGGGCTGGCTAAACAAGCCCTAAAGTCTACAGGGCAGGCAGCCAGAAAAGGTAGATCATGAGCAGGATGAAATGCCATGAGATGAGCTGAAGCTTATGGTGCACAGCTGGGCAACCAGAAAGGAAGGTCCACTGAAAAGGAGAGAAATTGCAGATCCAGCTTCTGTTTGTAGTCTTTGATCAGGGAAGTGCTAAGCCCTCTTTTAATGTTCTTCCAACAGAGGGCAGTGGCCAAGATGGTGGAGTAGGAAAACACTGATCTTACCTCCTTCCATGGACACATGAAATTTAAAACGATTTACAGAGGAAGTATCAATGAGAATGACCTGAAGACTAGCAGGAAAGATCTTCTACAACTAAAGATAAAAAGAAGGAAACACAACAAGGCAGGTAAGAGGGGTGGAGACACAGTACAGTCAAGGCCCATACCCCCAGGTAGGCGACCCACCAACAGAAGGAATAATTACAATTCCAGAGGCTTTCCCCAAAGACTGAGGGGTTCTGGCTCAACATTGGGCTGCCCAGTCCAGTGGGTCTGCATTGGAAATATTAGCTTCCAGAGTGTTTGGCTTTGAAGGCTAGCAGGGTTTACTTTCATGAGGGCCAGAGGACTGTAGGAAAGAGACTCTGTACTTAAAGGGCATATGCAAAGTCTCACACACTCTGAGACCTAGTGCAGAGGCAGTAATTTGAAAGGAGCCTGGTTCAGACCTACTTGGAGATCTTGGAGAAGCCTCTTGGAGAGGCAAGAGGCCAATGGGACCGTTTGGGGACATAGACACTGGCGGCAACCGTTTGTAGGAGCTTCTTCCAATGTGAGGACACTGGTACTGGTAAGCACCATTTTGGAGTCCTCTTTCTAGACTATTAACGCTGGGACCTTAGCCCACCTACAAGCACACCCACAGTAATCATCCCTGCCACAAAAGAAGAGGCCACACACAGTCCATATAGGGAACACCCCTAGAGCACAGGGCTCTGGTGACCAGAGATGAGTGTGTTGCTGGGCTCCATAGGATGTCTCCCACATAAGGCCACTTCTCCAAGATGAGAAATGTTACTGACATTCCTAATACATAGAAATAAAACAGAATTAGTCAAAAAGAGGCAACAGAGGAATATGTCCCAAATGAAGGAACAAGATAAAGCCACAGAAGAGCTAAGCAAAGTGGAGATAAGTAATCTACCCAATAAAAGCTCATCATAATCATGCTCAATGAATTCAGGGGAAGAATGGATGAACACAGTATAAGTTTAAAAAAAGAGTTAGAAAATATGAAGAAGAACCAAACATAGCTTAAGAATGAAATAATAAATAAAAAATACACTAGAAGGAATCAACAGTACATTAGGTGATACAGAGGCACAAATCAGCAAACTAGAAGATAGAGTCATGGAAATCACCCAAGCTGAACAGAAAAAAGAATTTAAAAAAATGAGGGCAGTTTAGGAGACCTCTGGAGCAACATCAAGTGTACTAACATACACATTGTAGGGGTCCCAGAAAGAAAAGAGACAGAAAAGGGGGCAGAAAATCTACTTAAAGAGGTAATAGCTGAAAACTTACCTTATCTGGGAAAGAAAACAGACATCCATGTCCAGGACTCACAGAGAGTCCCAAAGAATATCAACCCAAAGAGGTCCACAACTTGTAATTAAGATGGCAAAAGTCAAGACAAAGAGAGACTCTTAAAAGCAGCAAGGGAAAAGCACTAGTTACATACAAGAGAACTTCTGTAAGACTGTAAGCTGACTTTTCAGTGGAAGCTCTGCAGGCAAAAAGGGAGTGGCATAATATATCAAAGTGAAGAAAAGAAAAGACCCACGACCAAGAATAATCTACCTGGCAAGTCTATCATTCAGGTTTGAAGGAGAGGTAGAGTTTTACAAAAAAGGAAAATTAAGAGTTCAGCACCACTAAACTGGCTTTAAAAGAAATGTTAAAGGGATCTTTCTAAGCAGAAAAGACCATGACTAGAAATATGAAAATTATGAAAGGAAAAATCTTATTGGTAAAGGCAAACATACAGTAAAGGTAGTAGGTCAACCACTTATAAAGCTAGTATTAAGATTAGAAGACAAAAGTAGTAGAATCATCTATATGCATATATGTAGTTAAGGGATACAGAAAAAGATGTAAAATATGATATCAAAAGCATTAAACTTGAGAGTAAAATGTAGGGTGGTTAGAATGTGTTTGAATTTAGAAAGCATCAACTTTAAATAATCACATATATTTAAGAAGTTATATATATGAATCTCATGGTAACCAGAAATCAAAAAACTATAATACATACAGAAAAAAAGAGAAAGTAATCCAAACATAACACTAAACATAGGAAGAGGGTAAAATAAAAAGGAAAAAAAATCTACAAAACAACCAGAAAACAATGAACAAAATGGCAATAATTACATGCCTATCAATAGTTACTTTAAATGTAAATGGAATAAATACTTCAATCAGAAGCATACAGTGCCTGAATTGATAAAAAAACAAGATCCATGCATATGTGAGTCTCCAAGAGACTCACTTCAGATCTAAAGACACACACAGACTGAAAATCGGCAGATGGAAAAAGGTTATTTCAAGGAAATGGATACAAAGGTGGGGTAACAATACGTGTATCAGACAAAATAGACTTTAAAACAAAGATGGTACAAGAGACAAAGAAGTACATGATATAAAGATAGAGGGATCGATCTAACAAGAAGATATAATTGTAAACATATATGCACCCAATATAGGAGCACCTAGATACATAAAGCAAATATTAATAAACAGAAGGAGGTGTTGATAGTCATATAGCAATAGTCAGGGATTTTAACACCCCACTTACATCAATGGATAGATCATCCAGAGAGAAAATCTGTCAGGAAGCTCTGGCCTTAAACAACACATGAGATCAGATTGACTTAATCGTTATATAGAGAGCATTCCATCCAAAAACAGAATACACATTCTTTTCAAGTGCACTTGGAGCATTCTTCAGGATAGATCATGTGGTAGGCCACAGAATTAGCCTCAATAAATTTAAGAAGATTGTAGTTATCTCAAGCATCTTTTCTGACACACTGTGGGTCTAGAAATCAACTGTAAGACACACAAACACATGGAGGCTAAACAATGTGCTACTAAACAACCAGTGGATCACTGAAGAAATCAACAGGAAATTTAAAAGATACCTGGAGACAAATGACAGTGAAAACACAATGATTCAAAATATATGGGACACAGGATAAACTGTCTAGGAGGGAAGTTTATAGCAATACAAGCCTACCTCAGGAAACAAGTAAAATGTCAAACAACCTAACTTTACACCTAAAGGAACTAGAAAAATAATAAAACCCAAAGTTAGAAAGAAAGGAATGTTAAAGTCAGGGCAGAAATAAATGAAATAGAGATTTAACAAAAGAAGAGATGAATGAGACTAAAAGCTGGTTCTTAGAAAAAATAAATAAAATTGATAAACCTTTAGCCAGACTCATCAGAAAAACAGAGGCCCAAATAAAATCAGAAAGAAAAAAGAAGTTGCAATATGTACTAGAGAAATACAAAGGATCATAAGAGATTATTACAAATTAGTTGATTTATACACCAATGAAATGGACAAACTAGAAGATAAGGACAAATTACTAGAAATATACAATCTCCCAAAACAGAATCAGAAAGAAATAGAAAATATGAACAAATTACTAGTAATGAAATTGAATCAGTAATCCAAAAACTGTAAAGAGACAAAAGCCCAGGACAAGAAGGCTTAACAAGTGAACTCTACCAAACATTTAAAAAAGATTTAACACCTATCCTTCTCAAACTACTCCAAAAAAAGGAAGAGGAAAGAATGCTTCTGAACTTAGTCTATGAGGTTAGCATCACCCTGATACCAAAACAAGAAAACGATGCCACAACGAAAGTTACAGCCCAATAATCACTTATGAATAAAGATGCAGAAATCTTCAAGAGATCAGCAAACCTAACTATACAATACATTAAAAGGACCATAAAACCTAATCAAGTGAGATTTATCCTAGGGATGCAAGGATGGTTCAATATCCAAAAATCAGTGTGATAAAACACAGTAACAAATTGAAGAAAAATCACATGATCATCCTAGTAGATTCAGACAAAGCGTTTGACAAAATTAACATCCATTTCATAAAAACTCTCAACAACACAGGTATAGAGGGAACATATCTCAACATGATAAAGGCCATATATGACAAGCCAACAGCTAACATCAGACTCAGTGATGAGAAGCTGAAAGAATTTCCTCTAAGATTAAGAACAAGACAAGGATGCCCACTCTCACCACTTCTATTCAACATAGTATTGGAATTCCTGGCCAAATCAATAAGACAATAAAAATAAAAGGAATTCAAATTGGAAAGGAAGATTTAAAACTGCCACTGTTTGCAGATGACAGGATGCCATATTGAAATTCCAAATATGCCTCCGCTCAAAACTATTAGAACTAGTAGAAGCATTCAGTAAATTTAAAGGATACAAAATACAGAAATCTGTCACAATTGCATCAAAATAAAATACCTAGGAATAAAACTATCCAAGGTGGCAAAAGACTTGTGTTCAGAAAACTATAAGACATTCATAAAATACAGACAACAAAAACATGTGAAGCCACACCATGCTTATTGATTAGAAGA
Source organism: Stenella coeruleoalba (assembly GCF_951394435.1). Taxonomy (NCBI): domain Eukaryota; kingdom Metazoa; phylum Chordata; class Mammalia; order Artiodactyla; family Delphinidae; genus Stenella; species Stenella coeruleoalba. Next base: position 80,383,011 of record NC_137151.1, on the reverse strand, counting down.
ATACTGTTAAAAATGACCATATTACCCAAGGCAATCTATAGATTCAATGCAATCTTTATCAAAATACCAATGGCATTTTTCACAAGCCTAGAACAAATAATTCTAAAATTTGTATGGAAACACAAAAAACCCAAAAAGCCAAAATAACCTTAAGAAAGAAGAAGAAAGCTGGAAGTATCACACCTTCTGATTTACTGAATGGGAGAAAATATTTTTCAAATGATATATCTGATAGGAGATTAATATCGAAAATATACACAAAACTTCACACAACTCAGTATTAAAAAACAACCTGTATAAAAAATGGGCAGAGAACCTGAATAGACATTTTTTCCAAAGAAGAGATACAGGTGGCCCACAGACATATGAAAAGATGCTCAACCTTAGTAATTATCAGGGAAATGCACATCAAAGCCTCAATGAAATATTACCTCATATCTGTCAGAATGGGTATTATAAAAAAGATAAATAAGTGTTGGTGAGGATGTGGAGAAAAGGGAATCTTTGTGCACTGTTGGTAGGAATGCAAAATTGGTGCAGCCACTATGGAAAACAATAGAGAGGTTCCTCAAAAACTTAAAAATTGATCCAGAAATTCCACTTCTGGGTATTTTTCTGAAGAAAACAAACACACTAATTTGAAAAGATAAACACACCCCAGTGTTCATCACAGCATTATTTACAATAGCCAAAATGTGGATGCTACCTTTGATAGATAAATGGATAAGGAAGATGTGGTATATTTATACAGTTAGCCATAAAAAAATGAAATCTTGCCTTTTGCAACAATATGGATAGATGGAGAGGGCATAATGCTAAGTGAAATAAGTCAGAGAAAGATGAATATGGTATGAAATCACTTATGTGGAATTCAAAACAAAAAAGAATAAAACAGAGTTGTACATACAGAGAACAAACAGGTGGTTGCCAGAGGTGAGGAGGATGGTGGGATGAGGAAAATATTTGAGAAAAATTAAGAGGTACAAACTTCCAGTTACAAAATAAATGAGTCACAGGGATGAAATGTATGGTTAGGGGAATATAGTCAATATTAATCTCTTTGTATGGTGACAGGTAGTAAATAAACTTATCATGGTGATCATTTTGTAATGTGTAGGAATATCAAATCACTATGTTGTTCACCTGGAACTAACAGTGTTGTAGGTCAATTATACTAAATAAATAAATACCAACAGATCAAGTTTGGTGTATGCAGGATGCTGTCTTTTGATTCACTTAAAATCAACTGATTAGGGACTTTAATATTTATAAAATCCCTTTACAGTGGCACATAGAGTAATGTTTGATTGAATAACCAGGAGAAGGTGTGCATATGGTAAAAAATTACTACTGTCACGTTTCTTTTAACTATGTCAAAATATTCCCTGTAGCCTACTCTAATTAGAAATATACTAGGAAGAGAATTCTGGGGAATATTGTTCAGCCAAGTTGACACATCATAAAGCCAGCACACAGTCACCCAAAACACCTTAAAACAGGGGAGAGAGGACACATTTCACTAAAACATTTTATTTTCCATTACTCACCTCAAAGCTTATATGAATGAGTCCAGCTGTCACCTTGATATTCTAGAATCAACAATCAATTGAATTCTAGAATTCAATTCTCATATGAATTTAGACCTGGGATCTTTGTGTCAATCTTACTGGACACAAATCTATGTGAGTTCACAGTGGTATAATGAAGAGATGGTCATAAATATGGTACAGAAAAATTAAATGATATGATGTTTGCTTATTAGTATACAATATGGGATGCTGTATAAAAATTACAACACAAGAATATTGAAGAATGAATTTTCATAATATGCTGCCAGAATACATATGACTTCCTAGGTCACATCCAAAGTGTGAACAATCTGTCACTCACAAGGCTTTCCCTTTGCCTTTCTTATGAGGTTTGTATACCTCTTGGTTTACAGTTCTGCCTGAATGTTTCAGATACTCCAGAAAAAAGTGACTAGGTTTTGCCCAATATGTTTTTGGATCTGTATTTTTAATATTGTATTTGAGATTCAGAAGTTTGACATAAATGATGGAAAATTAAGTTTAGCATATACTGTAATACTCAGGTGATCAGGACTGTTCAGTTATTCTTTATTGAGATTCTATTGTCCCCATGCTTTTACTAAACACTTTACATGTAATTAATACTAATGCACATTGTCTATTTTCAAGGAGCTTATTTTCAAGAGATGAGACATTTTAATCAAGTACTTACAATACAGTATGATGAGTGCTCTTCATGAATACTATGGGAGAACATAAGAGTCTTGACAAAGCATTAGGTAAAAGGGAGATCTTAGCCAGAAAAGGCGTCTAAACATTTGCAATGGACCAGTAATGAGAAATAGTAAATTAATGAGGAGATAAATAATTTAAATAATTGGATTTCATAGAAAAAGATGAGCTCATTGAAGAGTTTTAAAGAAGATAATAATATGATTAACTGAGTTTTAGAAAGATTAACCATACACACAAAACAGTGTCTGGTCCCATAGTATATATTAAATACTAGATAAATGAATGAGTGAATGAATGCAATACAGAGAGTGAATCAGAAGAGTTCATTTACAAGAGACAGGTAGCCCAGCTCATAGGCTGTTGAAGTAAACTAAGCTAGAGATCATGGGCTTAGCTAACTATTGGCTTGAAGGAGAAAAGGTATAGATTTCAGAAATATTAAGAAAGTAGAACAAGGAATATTTCATAATTTAGTTGTTTAGGATGAGAGTAGATAAAGGAAAGAAAGGAATCAAAAGCAAATATGTGGCTTAAATTACTGAGAATGGAAATGTGGGATGAAGAGAAGATAGGAGTATCAGTGAAGAATAACTCCAATAATATTTTCATTAAAACAAAGCCTGTGAGAGGTTTTATAGGATAAAGACACTTCTGTTTTATAATATTCAAGTTTCAGTTAGCAACTATCAAGACTTTAAACGCAAGCAGTATATATTTAACAGCACACTTATAATTTAGAATTTAATGTGCTGTTTTTACATATTATAAAGAATCAATAAGGTTCTTCTGTGAGTTTCAGAGTACAGCTCTCTATGTTATGTTTGTACATATGGCACAGTTCTCAATGGGATAAATATGAGGACAGATCTTGTGTAATACACACATACCTCTCTGTTATGATACTATAATTTAACCAGCTAGTACATGAAACTAGTAGTTATTTTCATAAGGATTTTTTTGAAATAAACTTTGTATTTCTAAGAAGTTAGATCAAAACAAACTATTTTTTGTGTTCTCTGAACAACAGTGATGCCTTAGTCTGGAAAATATATAATGCTGTTGTGAACAATTGCTGATTGAATATACTCATGAAAAACCATATTTAGATCTCTCCATGTATATTGATCATCATCATTCTCTTGTAGAACCTGACGTAGGGAACTGTCTCTAAATGGGGTCCTTGTTTTATGATAGAAAAGGGTTTTCAGAAGAAAGATTACTCAATATCAAAAGGGTAAGCCATTTTTCGTAAAATGTCATCAGACACTTTTAGAGAACAAATATCTTTACAGTACTCAGGTTGGCAGCAGATAGAAGCAATATGTCTAAATCATCATGTTTTGTTTTGTTATTTAAAGAGGTATATTTTACAAAATGTCCATCAATGAGATCTGTAAAATTCCTTTACAGTGTTAATTTTATATAGGTAACTAAATAACATAAGAAATAAATTCACTTAAAATAATTGTTTTCCACACATTTTGAGCATGGAACCCTTTAAATACCAAAATATTTCAGCCATTTACCATGCTAGCATTTGAATTTTCAGATTCAGCTGATTGAAGGAACACATTATGAATAATAAGTATATAGATTCATTTCTTTAAACATACTATATATTTATTAACCAAAATATTCACTTAATATTTCAAGAATACTAATACATTTATAATGTATATAAATTCATGCAACTCTTGCTGAATTACCATTAATTACCATTAACCCATCTGGCAAATGCTGAAATAGAAAATAAAATTGAGTCTGTAAGATTCAAAAGACAAAAACCTTAAAATGAGCTTGTACTTTATCCTACTAATTTCTCTCCCAGAGAAATATCTATTGGATATTGAGCTTGCTGCAATACTATGGAATAGGACTAACATCTATCTCTGGATCTAGATATGGTTCTTACCTTCTTTGAGTCTTTTCTCCAGAAATGATATATTTTTGTCTCTTTGCCCTATGTCATGTCTAATCTAACCTTGACTTACTTCTAAACTGTTACCTCAGCTTACTACCAATTCGTTAAAAAAACATATTGCTAAATGAGATAAGTCAGAGAAAGACAAAGTCTGTATGATATCACTTATATATGGAATCTAAAAAAGCCAAACTTGTAGAAACAGAGAGTAGAATGTTGATTACCGGGGGCTGGAGAGGGCGGGGAAATCAGAAGATGTTATTAAAGGATACATAATTGCAATTAGAAGGTGAATAAGTTCTAGAGATCTAATGCATAGCATAGTAATTATAGCCAACAATACTGCATTATATACTTAATAGATGCTAAGAGACTAGATATTAAATGATCTCACCACAAAAAAGAAGTGATACTTACGTAATATTATAGATGTGTTAGTTAATGCTTTGATGGTAATCATATTGCAATATATAAATTTATCAAATCAATACATACACCTTAAACTTATAAAATGTTATATGTCTATTGATCTGTACATCTGAAGGTGGGTGGATTGGACCTCATGGAGGTGGTAGAACTGGAGGAGTAGTGGTGGAACTGGAGGAGCAGTGGTGGAACTGGAGGAGCAGTGGTGGAACTGGAGGAGCAGTGGTGGTGGTTCCCACAATCCCAGTTCCAGGAATAGCAGTGATACGCATGACCCTGGCATCCCTGGCAGCAGTGGCAACACCTGCAACCCTAGCTCCCCCAGAAGTGGTTGTGGTGCCTGCAATCCTGGTGACCCCAGCAATGATGGTGGTGCCTGTGACCCTGGCAATTTTGTTAGCAGCAACAGAACTGGTGACCTCTGTGGTACAAGCAAGGACAATGGCACCCACAACCCCTCTGGCAGAAGGAGTGGAGGGTGGAAAGTGTGCACTCACAAATATAGCTGGAGGCAACGCCTTTAAAAACAAGCAAAAGAAAATATGTGGTATAGTGCCACTTGCTAGAAAACAAGAGAAAGGCCTCTAATTCCCTAGGTAAAGAAGCTTTACCTAAATAGGTAAAGAAGCTTTTCCTAAATAGAAAGGTGTCCCTAGGGACTTCCCTGGTGGCACAGTGGTTAAGAATCCACCTGCCAATGTAGGGGACACGAGTTTGAGCCCTGGTCCAGGAAGGTCCCACATGCCGTGGAGCAATTAAGCCCTGTGACACAACCACTGAGCCTGTGTTCTAGAGCCTGTGAGCCACAACTACTGAGCTCTCATGCCACAACTACTGAAGGCCGTGTGCCTAGAGCCTGTGCTCCGCAACAAGAGAAGCCACTGCAATGAGAAGCCTGCACACCACAATGAAGAGTAGCCTCCTGCTCGCCGCAACTAGAGAAAGCCCACATGCAGCAATGAAGACCCAACACAGCCAAAAATAGATAAATAAAAATAAATTTAAAAAAAGGAAAGGTGTCCTTAGTTCAAATGTGCCAGCAGAGGCACATCTCATCAAATACCATGAAAAATCACAGTAATATGGTATCACAGAAAAGAGAATGGCAATTTTCCAGCAGCCAAAGTCATGGAAGATTGGCATCTAACTGAGAGAGAATTCAAAATAGCTGTTATGAAGAAATTCAGTGAGCTACAAGAAAACTCAGAAAGGTAATTCAGAAAGGTAGTTCAGTTAACTCAGTAATAAAATTAGTGAACAGATGTAATTTGCCAAAAATATTGAAATTATAAAGAACAAAAATTCTGGAGCTGAAGAACTCAACATATGAGATGAAGAATGCATTGGAACACATGGAAACAGATCAGGTGGAGGAGCTAATAAGCAATCTGGAAGATAGGAATCTAGAAATGATTCTGGTGGAATAGGAGAGAGAACTAAGACTTTAAAAAAGTAAAGAAACCTTATGAGAATTATCAGACTCCATTAGGAGAGCTAACTTAAGAGTAACAGGTATACCAGAAGAAGAGAAGAGGGCAGAGAGGTTATTCAAGGAAATAATAGCTGAGAATTTCCCAAACCAAGGGAAATAAGTAGACATATAGTCCATGAAGATAACAGATCACTATCTCAATGAGAAAAGACCCCCTCCAAGACACATTACAATGAATCTGCCAAAAGTCAATGATAAAAGACTATTAAAGGCAGTCAGGGAAAAACCTACAGATGAACCCCCATTAGACCATAAGCAAATTTCTCAGCAGAAATTCTACAGACTGGGAGAGAGTGGAATGACATATTGAAAGTATTGAAAGATAAAGACTTCCAGCAAAGAATAATTTATTCAGCAAAGTTATCTTTCAGGTATGAAAGGGAAATAAAAGCTTTCTCAGATAAACAAAAACTGAGGGATTTTACCACTACTAAACTTGCCTTACAAGAAATGTTGAAGGGAGCTTTTCTACTTAAAGCAGTAAGACAAAAATACACAAAACTTTGAGTACAGTGATAAAAGACAGAATCAGAAAATTGTAACTATTTTAGAGTAGGATGTTAAACAATTATAGCATAGAGGTTTAAAGGGAAAAAGCATTAAAAATAACTATAGCTACTACAGTTTAGTAACAAACTCACAGCATAAAAAAGGATAATTTGTGACACCAAAAATATAAAAGGGGGTGGGAAAATGATGGAGCCTGTATAAGCAAATGAAGATAAGCTGCTATCAATAGAAAAAGGACTGTTTCATCTTATGACAGTTTATTCAAACCTCATGGTAACCACAAAACCAAAGTCTAGAAGAAAAGCACAAAAGGGGAAACTGAGCAAATCATCATAGAAAACTACCAACCCAAAAAGGCAAACAGAAACACAAAGTAAAAACAAGCAATAGAGATACAAAACAATGAGAAAACAAAACATAAAACGACAGTAATGAGTCCTTATATATCAATAATCACCCTAAATATAAATGAGTTAAACTCACCAATCGAAAGGCACAGAGTGGCTGGATGGATTGAAGAGCAAACTATATGCTGCCTTAGGAGACTCATTTCAACTCCAAAGACAAACAGATTCAAAGTGAGGGGGTGGAAGATGATACTGCAAGTAAATGTTAACTGAAAGAAAGCAGGTATAGCCATACTTACATCAGACAAAATGGATCAAGCCAAAAATGGTAATAAGAAAGGTAATTATGTAATGAATGATAAAGGGTCAAGAGAACAAGACGCTAACAAAGTAATACACTGTGCACTTTAAATATATAAAATGTAACGTGGCAAATTTATCAAAAAAATCAAATCAAAAACAGCCAACAACCTAAAATGTATACATAATAAAATCATAGGATGACATAATAAAACAAAATATATATATATATATATCTAGTTAAATTCAGCTGTAGACATTCTGGAATGCTTTCACTGTTTATATCTTCAGAAATGTAACATTTCTATTAAATGTTATTCTATTAAGACAAAAATAGATATTTCATGTTTTCAAACAGGTATATTTCATTTTTTTGGTATATAGTCAACAGATTATGTATACATATCTTTTGAGTTTCTCTATAGAAACAATTTAAAGTACAATGTAATCTCCCTGAGATTGTTTATTTGGGGCAATAGGACATATGGTGTGAAAAATAAAACTCATGCTACGGTTGAGGTCACAGGATAGCACATGCTTAATACCACTTGAATGATGTTGCGTGGTATCAAAGAAGTAAGGATATGTGAAAGACTTTGTGAAAGTAGACTGAACCGTAAAGAATGTTTGGAGTTCATTAAACAGAAGGACTTTATCAATCTGTATTAAGTTTAGTGTGATTTTCAGTGTATCAATATAGTAATAAAGTAACTCAAAAGAATTGCAGTTTTAAATTCAATCTATTGCAAAATATATAACAAAAATGATATACCTATAAAATAATCACAAGGATCCTAAGATTCATTTTATTTAAGTAGAAATAATATACAGTATTTCTAAAATCTGGAGTAGATGGGCCATTATTAATTCATAAGTTATAAAACCCATTTGACACGAAAATGAAAATAAAGAAAAATTGACTCTTGAAATTGATTTTAATCAGCAGGTTAGAGAAAGGTTCATAAAATATTAACGTGTGTCAAAATTTAAGGCATATTTATTCTTTTTTTTTTTTTTTTCGGTACGTGGGCCTCTCACTGTTGTGGCCTCTCCCGTTGCAGAGCACAGGCTCCGGACGCGCAGGCTCACATGGCTCACAGGCCCAGCCGCTCCGCGGCATGTGGGATCTTCCCAGACCGGGGCACAAACCTGTGTACCTTGCTCCTCTATCGGCAGGCGGACTCTCAACCACTGTGCCACCAGGGAAGCCCAAGGCATATTTATTCTTGATGCCATATTACATACAAATGAAGAAAATCATTATGTCTATTTTTTGCATGTGGAATTTTATATATTGTACTTATTTTATGCACTTATTTCATCTCCCATTGTCTCCATAATTATATCTTAAACTTCCAACTTACCTTGATTAAAAAATACTAATTTACCATGAAAACTTTAAAATTTGACAATTACGTAGTAACTGGATTCTGTTTTTTACTTATACTGCTTAAGTTATATTTGAGCCCTTAAAATCTGAGGTTTTTACTATCAGAGCCACATGGAGAAATACAGTAGCTGGGATAAGCTTAGGCAGGACTAGATATGTACGATTCACTTCTCTAGCAAAATATTTACTACATAGTAGACACAATATTCATTTTTCCAGTTTACCTACATACGCTCTATTAAAATGCCTTACTTGTCTAAGCATTTATAAGAATTGTAGAAATGAAAAGGACTACTGAAATAGTTGGACTAATAGAATGGTTGCCTGTAGCAGGTACAAAAATACCATGAATTCATTTGACACCGGTTCAGTAATATAGTTCAAATGAAAGATGAAAGGTCCACAAAAATACTTTTAGGATGGCTAGCCCCTTTAGTAACTGATATTTGTGACACTTTAAATGACAGGGTTTTAGTCTGACATAGCAAAGTCTTTATACATAATTGCTGCCAGAATTTGTTGTCGGCCACAGAGGACTAAGCATTTAACACACTGGTCTTTTCACAAATAAGTTATTAATAATTTGGGAGGAAAAAATAACACAACACTCCCTGGGGGCGCTATAGCTTTAAAAGAGTAGGCTTTTTTTTTTTTTCTTCTGAGAGGCAGCAAAACTTGGGAGAATTGATCAACATGGAGTGATTCCTACCATAGTTACAAAAGTGGCAGCACTAGGTTCCAAAAGCCTAATAGAAAAATGTGAAATCTGTGAAGCTAAAGGAACCTTGTGAAGGAACTCCAGGAAACCACAGCTGCTATAAAGTGAGGAAGGAGTCCCTAGTAAGGGAAGAGACAGGAGAAACCTGATTCCTTCATTAACTTAGTCCGTGTTCACTGAATGGTGCCTGAACAAGGCACATGAGGGTCAAATTGAAAGCAGATTGCAACCGAAGATTAAGGAATCGAGTGGAAATCTAAACTGCCACTCTATGCAGGCATGAGTCAGCAATTTAAGTCTAATAAACTAAAATGAAACATTTGTATTCTTGGAGAAGTATAAAAGAATCTAGAATGTACCAAACATACTATTGACAATGTTCAGGACAAAAATCAAGTTAATCACAGGAAAATGTGACCTAGTATCAAGAAAAAGCTCTCAACAAATGGCGATTGCTAGTTAACTCAGATGGTGCAATTTTCAGACCAAGATTTTAAAATAACTTTCGACTATGTTCATTGAAGCAAAGGAAAATATGCTTGTAATGAGTGTAAACATAGGCAATATCAGTAGAGGAATAGCAAATTTGAAAGAAAATTCAATTGAAATATTAGATCTGAAAATAGAGGTGAGGAGCTCCAAATTCTATGTACAAATTCTGATAAAATCTCTGACTGATTAGCCACTAAGGAAATGCAAATTAAAACTGCAATGAGACACTACACACATCCATCAGAATGTCTGTTAAAATGACTGCGAACATCAAATGTCAGCAACAATGTGAAATATCCAGACCTCTCTGGTTGTTGATTGGAACAACCAACCAATATATAGTTGGTTGAATGTAAAATGGTAAAACAACTCCAAAAGACAATCTGGAAGCTTTTTTTCCCCTTCTTTTTTAGTAAAAATAAACTCCCCTTTGACCCAGCAGTCCCCTCCTGGGTATTTATTAAAAAGAAATAACTTATTTTCACAAAAAAATAAGTGTAGATGAATGTTAATAGCAGCTCTATTTCATAATAGGCAAAAACATGGAAACATCCCAGGTGTCCTTCAACAGGAGAACTGCTGAACAAATGTGTTACATTCCTACAGTGGACTACTACTCAGAAGTGGAAAGGAACAAACTAGTATTTCACAAGTTTCCAGTAGCTAAATATTTCTCTAAAGTCTAAAACACTTTATCAGCACTTCGCAAAACTGTGTCATCATGACTAACAAGATTTTTCTCTTGTTTTAGTTTGGTTTTTTCCTAAAGAAGCTACAATATAAATATTGTGAACCGAACAAAGACAACCAGTCTGTCTGCTTACCTTCTGTATCTCTTAAGGTCCTGATGAAAGAGCAAAAAAGAAACATAAAGGGAAGCAGAAAAACCAAAACAAGGTTGGAAAATATGAAATGGAAAAACTACAGTCCAACATGCTGAAAAACAGACTGATGAAAGAATAAAAACCAGGGGAAACACTCACCCAAGAGAGCAGAGGAAAGCGTAGTTCTTCCTGAAAGAGCTCTGAACAAACTGCAGCAGAGAAGCAACCAATATAAGGAGCAGGTGTGGACCTCGGGCCCCCAGGCAGGTTAACTACTAACAACATTTATTCATGACAGGTGGCCATGTGGATGCTCCCTCTCCCCATTCCCAGGTTCTGTAGAGTATTGGAAAGCTTTAACTTCTTGAATAAAAGTTGAGAACCACTCTCAAAAGAAAGTTGTTTGTCTAGGTAGCAAACCAGTGTGGGTTGTCAAGCCCAAGATAAAAGAGCAAAGCTTGAGGAAACTCTGGACTTTATATCAGATGCTGAAAAAAAATACACGTGTAACAAAAGTGTTGAAGGCGACTTTACCCAGGAAAAAATGCAGATGTTCTCCCTGGAGATTAGAAGAGCCTTTACTTTGGTAGTTGTGGGGATCCACAGCCTAGCTCCCTCTGTGTTCCACCAACACCAAGACCCACTTCCAAAAAACACCCTATTGGTCCTTACATTAAAAGGAATGGACTGTTAGGAAAACAGGTCTACAGCAGCAAAGGAAAACCACCCAGGACAGCTACTATATTCATCAACCTAATTCTTCATGGTAACCAGTTGTAAGGGGTGATCATCGAGTTTCTAAGGTAAGGAAAATTAATAGAATGTGTTAAAAACAAGACAACAGGCCCAAAATGAAGACACTTATGCTAAGCCACACGTAGCTAGCTAAGACTTAAACTTAATTACAGCTTCAGCTCTCTGGGAAATGGAATCTTAAACCAGTCAATCAGGAATCACCTGATCAGCACTAGTTAGGTAATCTGAGTTACTCTTGCCATCTCAAGGAAAGGAAAGGAAAGTAACTTTGTAATAACCAACCTACTTTTTTTGCTTAGTATAACTTCCTTGTTCCCATTCCCCTCTGCCTGTAAAACTTTCATTTTGTACAACTCTTTGGAGCTTTCTATCTGCTATATTGGTTGCTGCCTGACTTGAATGAATTTTTGCTCAAATAAATTGCTTAAATTAAAATAAATGAATAAATAAAGTAAAAGTAATCAGAAATAAAAGGAACAAACTAGTGATATATACTGCATCACGGGTACATTGTAAAAACCCTTTGTTGAGTGAAATATGCTTTCTCTAAAGAATGCATATTGAATGATTCAATTTATATGGATTTGTAGGATGCATAAAACTAATGCTTATGGGGAAGATCATAGCAATACTTACATTTGGAGTGTGAGTGAGAATTGAATGGGAAGGGAAAGAAAGGAAATTTCTGAGGTGATGATAATGTTCTTTATCTTGGATAAGGATTTGGCTTTCATAGGACTATTCGTTCATCAAAACTCAGCCAATGTACACTTAAGATTTGTGCATTTTATTGTATTTGAATATTACATTAAAAAAAACCTAAACTTGAACAAAAATTTGAACGAATTTTGAACTCTGTCCATACTGCAGTATTCAGGGGTAAATGTAATAACGTTTGCATTTACTTTGAAACATATCAAAAATATGAAATTAATTATGGGAAAACTAGTTAAAGAGCTGCAAATAGCCAATTGATTTAAAAATTACGGACAAGAAAATCTATAAATATTTGATTCAAAAGTTTATTTTAGTTTGATGCAGTTTGCTATGTCAGTCCCCCCCGGCCCTCCCCACCCCCAGAAAAGAGAAAAAGTTGGTGATAAGATACTGGAGAATGATAAATAATAAAATCATAAGCAAATATTATACATTTTGAATAATTTATTAAAATATATCATGAATTTTTCTTAGCATAACTTTAGAATATTAGAAATATCTATGTATAAGGTAAAAAATAGTTTTATAAATCCTCATGATGTAGCATACTGGCAGATTTAATACTTTTTTTTTTTTTGGCCAAACCATGCGGCTTTTGAGATCTTAGTTTCCTGACCAGGGACTGAACCCCGGGCCCTTGGCAGTGAGAGTGTGGAGTCCTAACCACTGGACCACCAGGGAATCCCTTAATACATTCTTGATGTAGATAAAGGGTTTTATAGTTCAGATCTGTGAGGGAGGGCTCTGGAATGGACAAAATGTATTTGGCTAGAGGAAAAAGGATCTGGGAAATGGAAGTATCTGGGTTCTGATTTCATACCACCTTGAGGTTTCTTGAAGAAAGAAAGTGCTATAGGACTACTGAGTATATGCATGTCCTCAGATGGAAGAGAGGCACACTTGGTGCCCTTTCAAATATTTTGACGAGAGAACAACGTATACGTGAAATTGGTTGCTTTGTTTTCTTTGGAAAGAATAAAATATTGATGTAGATAAAAAAATAGATTTTACTGTAATTATTGTACTGAGGAATCCAGAAAGAAGTTATGGAAGAAACCTTCTGACCTAAGGCAGTCTATGCTATTTGCATCCTGATTTCCAGTGTCTCTGTTCTTTACTACTCATAATTTTGTTGAGAAAGGCAATGTGTCCATTTAAATATCCTCACTTCCTCAGACTCTCCTGCAGCTAGTGTGGCCAAGTATTACAGTTTTGGACAAAAAGATGTAAAGTCAGTAGAAGTGGATTTCTGGGAAAGGTTTTGCTTCATTCTGCCCTTTTCTTTCTCCTTGGAACATAGCATACTAACAGACTGAAGGCAGAATAGCGTTATTGTACCATGAGGGGAAAAGTCACAGAGGCTCAAATACTGAAAGATAGAAGAAACTTTTTTTGGCAGCTAAATAAGCTCTGGACTGCCTATACCAGACTTATAACTGCATGAGAAAAATAAACCCCTATTTGTTAAAGCTTCTATGGGCAGGTCTTTCTTTTGTGTAGCTAAATCCAATTACTAAATAGATACAGAAAGGATGAGCAAATATCCAGAAATAAGTCCTCAGAAAAAGAAGGGGAGTATAAAGTCTGGATTCCAGAGACTAAGAAAAACAGGAATATGATTCTAAGAATCAACACAAAAAGAATACCACATATGTCTAAATGGAAAGTAGTTTTAAAATAATAACTCAGAAATAACTTTCAAATTTACCTCTTGCATCTTGGGAATTATGGTGTAAATACTTATTAGAGGGAAATGTAAACCTAAAAAAATTTTTTTAAATATCTAAGAACTGGATGAGATGAGCTATACATAGAGTGAGATAATTCAGTGTTAACATAAAGATCCATGTCATTGAGAAGGAAATTATTCCTTTACAGCTAAAAGAGCTGAATCCTAAGTTCTTGAGAAGTAGGGTGGGGTGAAGATGTTGACTAATATTAACCAAAAAAATGATCAGCACTTCTTGAAACTGAGATAACTGAGCATATCTTGAAAGAAGCAACATTAAGGCTTGAGGAAGAAACTGGCTTGGGACATAACATATCTGGACCCACTATCTTGCTTTGATTTTCCATTTGCCCCCTCTATTATTTGTTTTTTCTCCTTTTTGAATATTTTCAGTGTTCTATGCTATCTCCTCTGTGTATTCCTATCTGTATCTCTTTGATTTATTTTTCGCCATGCTCTAGAGAATACAGTTTGCCTCTTTATTCTACACAGTCTACCTACAAATACCGTTAAATCATTTCATTTATAATGTAAATTCTTATAAGGGTATATTTTCATTTGCTTTTTTTTTTTTGGCTGTTGTCATGTTTTTTCCTATATGTTATGAAACCCACGATGATTGTTATTTTTCCTTTAAGTGTCAATTACCTTTTAATGAAATCATAAACTGAAAAACATCTTTTATTATACTTATCCACAATACTTTGGTATTTACTTTGAGTAGATCCAAGTTTCAATGCAACGTCATTTTCTTTCTTCCCGAGGCACATACTTTGATAGTTCTTGTAGTTCACATTTGGTGGCCATGAATTCTTTCAACTTTTTCCATGTAAAAAATTATTTTGCCTTCACTTTTGAAGGATGTTTTTCCTCAATATGGAATTCTAGGTTGAAAATTTTATTTAAAAATCTTTTACTTTTTCCATTTTCTCTAGGTATTCTTTTTTTTCTCACAAGACTTTTAGACATTCTTTTTTTTTCTCACAAGAAGACTTTTAGACATTTTTTAACCTTTATTATTCATATGATAGACTGCATGATATTGTCCTACATATAACAAAAGAATTGTTTGTTTTTGACTACCAAGTGAAAGTTTCATAAATTATATTTCATAAATTATACTTTTCTGCTATAGAGTTAACATTTGGTTGTTTTCTAATATCATTTGTTTCTATTTTCATATTTTCTTTTAATTCTTTATATCTATATTTTTATTTCTTAAAGCATATTTATTTATTTATTCTTAAATATTTATTTATTTTGGCTGCGCTGGGTCTTAGTTGTGGCACATGGGATCTTTGTTGCAGCATGTTTAGTTGTGGAATGCGGGATCTTTAGTTGTGGCATGCAAACTCTTAGTTGCAGCATCCGAACTCTTAGTTGTGGCATGCATGTGAGATCTAGTTCCCCGACCAGGGATTGAACCTGGGCACCCTGCATTGGGAGCGCAGAGTCTTACCCACTGGACCACCAGGGAAGTCCCTCTTTAAGCATATTTATAATAGCAGTTTTAATGTTTGTCTTCTAATTCCATCTTCTCTCTCATTTTGATTCTATTTTTATTGACTGATTTTTTTCCTATTTATGAATCTACTTATGCCGCTTCTTTGCATGTAGTAATTTTCCCAACATTATTATTTAAACAACTTTATTGAGATATTAATTTACATAACATACAATTTACCCGTTCAAAGTGAACAATTCAATGATTTATGGTATAGTCACAGATATGAGCAATCATCCACAGAGTCCATTATAACACTGTTTCATCACCTGAAAAAGAAGCCCATATATTTTAGGTATCATATCCCTATTCTCTCACCCTCCTCAAATCTACTCAACCACTAATCCTCTTGCTCTGTCTATAGATTTTCCTATTTAAGATATTTATAACTGACATATCATACAACATTAGACATTTCATGTTTGTCTTCTTTCACTTAGTGTAACATTTTCAAGGTTCCTCCAGATGGTAGTATGTATCTGTACTTCATTCTTTTTATGGCGACATAATATTCTATTGTATGGGCATGCCTCATTTGTTTATCACTCATCGGTTAATGAGCATTTTAGATTTTTGCACTTATTGTCTATTAAGAATAATGCTGCTGGGCTTCCCTTACGGCGCCGTGGTTGAGAATCTGCCTGCTAATGCAGGGGACATGGGTTCAGGCCCTGGTCTGGGAAGATCCCACATGTCATGGAGCAACTAGGCCCGTGAGCCACAACTACTGAGCCTGCACATCTGGAGCCTGTGCTCTGCAATGGGAGAGGCTACGACAGTGAGAGACCCGTGCACCGGGATGAAGAGTGGCCCCCACTTGCCACAACTAGAGAAAGCCCTTGCACAGAAACGAAGACCCAACACAGCCAAAAATAAAAATAAATAAAAGAAGGCTCAACATTAAAAAATAATAATAATAATGCTGCTATGATAATTGATGTATAAGTTATTGTGTGAAAATATTTTCTGCTCTCTTTGTTACATACTTAGGAGTAGAATTTTTTGGGTCATATGGTAGTTCTATGTTTAACTCTGTGAGGAATTGCCAAAGTGTTTTCCACAGACCGTTTCATGTTCCCACCAGCGCTGTATGAAGGCTTCAATTTCTCTATATCTTTATTAATACTTGTTTTTTGTTTTTGTTTTTTCATAGTAGCTATCCTATTGAGTGTGAAGTGCTATCTCATTGTGGTTTTAAAGGGTCCTTAATGACTAGTAATGATGAGCATTTTTTCATGTGCTTATTGGCCTTTGATTTATTTTCTTTGGAGAAATGTCTGTTCAATTCCTTTGCCCATTTTAAAAAATATATACTTTTTTTTTTTCAGAGCAAATTTAGGTATGCAGAGCAAAAAAATTGAGTGGAAAGTACAGTGAGTTCCCACATATGTTCTCACTTGCCCTATTATCCCTCTTTTATAACATATTGCATTACTGTGGTACATTTGTTAAAATAGGTGAGCCAATATGGATACATTGTTATTAACTAAAGTACATAATTCACATTAAGGCTCACTCTGTGTTACAGTTTCTACCAGTTTTGACAAACGTGTAATGACATGAAGTCACCATTACAGTCTCATCCAGAATAGATTCAATGCTCTAAAAATCCCTTGTGATCCACCTGTTTATCCCTCCTTTTCTCTATCTCCTCCCCACTAAACCCCAGGAAACCACTGATATTTTTTAGAGAATCCATAGTTTTACCTTTTCTGGAATGTCATATAGTTGGAAACATGTAGCCTTTTCAGTTTGGCTTTTTTCACTTAGCCATATCTGTGTAAGATTTTCTCATGTATTTTCATGGCCTGATAGCTCTTTTCTTTTTATGCTGAATGATATCCCGTTTTCTGAATATACTACAGTTTGTTTATCCATTCACCTTATTGAAGTTTATCCTGGTTGACAATGATGAATAGAGCTGCTATAAACATTTGTGTGCAGACTTTTGTGAGGACATAAATTTTCAATTCTTTTGGGCAAAGTAAATACTAAGCAACTCAGCTGTTGGATCATATGGTTAAATGTATGTTTGGTTTTGTAAGAAACTGCCAAAGTGTCTTCCAAAGTGGCTGTAAAATTTTGCATTTCCAACAGCAATGAACAAAAGTTCCTTTTTCTCCACATCCTCACGAAGATCTGATGTTGGCACTGTTTTGGATTTTAGCCATTCTAATATGTGTGTAGTGGTATCTTATTGTTTTAATTTGCAATTCCCTAATGATACATGATGTTGAACATCTATTAGTGTGCTTACCACCTACATATCTTCTTGGGTGAGGTGTCTGTTTAGATCTTTTGTCCATTTTTTAATTGGGTTGTTTGTCTTCTTATTGTTGAGGTGTTTTTTGAATTTTGCATATTATTGAGTTTTTTGCATATTTGGGTTACCAGTCCTTTATCATATATGTGTTTTGCAAATATTTCTTCCAGTGTCTTTCACAGTGGAGAAGTGTTTAATTTTATTAAATTTCAGCTTACAGATTTTTTCTTTGATGGCTCACACTTGGTGTGGTACCTAAGAAGTCATCCCCAGACCCAATGTTAGCGAGATTTTCTCTTATTTTATCTTCTAGGAGTTTTACAGCTTTGTATTTTACATTAATGTCTATGATTATTTTGAGTTGATTTTGTGAAAGGTGAAAGGTTTCTGTTTAGATGTTTGTTTTTTGCATATGGGTGTCTAGGTGTTCCAGTCCATTTGTTAAAAAGACTATACTTTCTTAATTAAATTGCTTTTGATTCTTTGTCAAAAAGCATTTGACCTCTGGGATTCTCTTTCTTTGTAATTACTTTCCCTATAGAACTTCATTTGGAGTAAATTTTGTTGTGGTCAGACTAGATTTCTTATAGAGATTCACTTAATATCAATCTTCAGGGAAAAAAAGAAAGCTGATTCTTGCATATTTACTTTCATTAATAAGACAAGGTCTCAAATTTATCTATTCCACTAGGTAAAATTACTTGGAGGAAAGGAAAGTGAACTTAAGGACTAAAATAGCGTCCAGAAAACGTGCTTTTTCTACACAGATCCTAACATTATAAGAAAATCTTCAAAATAGATTTTCTATTGTGTTTTTCATTTTAGTTATTTTACTCTTCAGTTCTGATGGGCTCTTTTTTCTGTTTCCTAATTCCTTGTTAAAATTCTCACTGTGTTCATCAACTCTTTTCATTAATTCAGTTAGCTTTCTTATTACAGATGCTTTAATAGTAATAGCCCACTCCAGATCACACCTGAAGCCAGAGAATGTCACCATTATTTCCTAGCTCTGAAGTTTTCGTCCAGAAAACAATGGCAAGATAGAGGATGTAAACGTATAGATGTCTTAATATTTAGTTTATTTACACTGATTATAACTCATGCCAGTTGGGAAAACTATAGGGTTGTGATGTTCATAAATGCTCTAATGCATTCTCATTATAGTATAATCTACTTAAAAACCCAAGTCCCCACAATCTTAATTCTATCCTTTGTTCATTACACAATACCGTGCAGAACACACTAATTCTTCCTCCAAGTAGAGGTAGGTAAATTGTATGTTGATGTCCATAATGTTGTGGGGTTTTTTGTCCATTTTGTTTCTAATCATCATACAGAAAGAGAAAAAAATTGATAAAACCTTGAGATAATTAAAATTAAGTAAGAAAATGCTGTGTATTTTTAGAGAGGGAAAAATCTTCCTAATAAAAACTACAAAGACAGAACCTAAAAAAGGAAATGATAGACAAAGATTTATATGAATTTTTAAAGTGTATGGTCAAAACAACAATGAAAAACAAAGATAAAAAGCAAATGCATATTTAATTCAAGATGGCAGAGTACATAATTTACCCTTTCTTTTTCATAAACTCTGATTGACGTTATATACAAAATAGTAATCACAAAAGTATATCAGTATCAAAATAAGAAATAGTACCATCAACTGAAGAGAAACACTGACAAATTCCTGAGGGGAGAGAGCAGATGATTTATTGACTAAGACATCTGAGGAGTAGAATGTGTAACTCTAATTTTGCACAGAAGGGAATGCAGTAGAAAATCTGAATGCAGTGATAGGCTTTTGGAGAAGAAATCACTGTAATGAATTAAAGAACTGTCTTCAAAAATGCATACATTCTGTGTACAAGGAGCAACAGGCTGTAGCATATGGCCTTAGCTGGACCCAAGAAATACTTTCTAATTAACCATTCCACAGAAGGGAACTAGTGTGGGAACTGGAGAACAGACAGAAGTTAAGACAATTTCAATCCCCAAAATAAACAAGGGAAAAAAAAAGTAGAGGAGCTCAGTGTCACTTAGTTTTGAAATAAGTATTAAATATGCCAACCCCAGAGCAGCTTCCTTGTGATTATAGTGAGTTGGAGAGTCTTAAGCATCTCCCTAATAAATAATTTAAATGGAAGGCTGCTTCTACTTAGAACCTGCCCATTTTGCAAACCTTGTACTATTTGCATGTTGTTTGCAACCTTTCACCCCTGCAAAGGAATAAAACGCCAATACCAATACTAAGCAACATATTTCTTTATTCATAAATATGAAATACTAATCAAGGATGAAAGCCAGGAGCAGAAAGAGTAAGATCAGCATATAAAAACCGAACCAGAGATTCCAAAACATACTGAGATAATGTAAAGAATGGAAGAAACATTTTAAAAAATGTAATTAATATTCCTTAAAAGGATTAAGAGTACAGTATGTCCAGTATTTTAAGGAACTAAAAAAAAACCTGAAAACAAAAAGGTTAAATAATAGCAATATTGTCACAGGAAAAATTATAATATATATTACATTCATTAAAATATTTTAAACTACTATTATAATTTGTTCAATAAAATGAGAAATTTAACAAAGGTTGTTCATTTCATATATTATCAAAACATCAAGTAATAACTTGAATTTAATAGGCAGTAATATTTGATAAATAATCAAATAGCATGTTGAACAGCAACGCAAGGTGAGTGATATTGGTGATATAGAGAGCGTGATGATGATGAGAGATAGGCAGCATGCCTCAATGGAAAGAGGATTAGACTAGGAATTATGAGGCTCAACTTGTAATTTCAGGCCTGCCTCAAATTTATGGTATGAGTTGACACACGATTTTCTCTCACAGGTGACTGTTTTTCTCCTCTACAAATTTAGTTTCCATCATGTTAGAGTTTCTATATTATTATCATACGATTCATGACAATGTTTGCATAATTCCTTATAGTGTATTTAAATACACAAACTTTAGATATCTAAGAAAGTGAGTTTTAGTTTTTGCCTTCAATGAATATGTTATGCCTTTTAAATTTTCTTTTGTATTTTTCATCTTTGTGTATTCTTCCGGTACAGCATCTGCAGTTCACATTTTTGTAGTTCATAATTCTTTCTGGCTACTGTGCCATATTTACCTTGGTGCAGCAGCCAGCCTTTCTGCATCTGCAGCTCTCACAGGGGTGGTGGCTGGAATGGATGGATGAAGTGCCTGATTGCAGCCTTGGCACACTCAAGCAAACAAGCTTCTCATATTCTTTTGTTTGCTTAACAAATCATGTAGGACAAATTAAAGCAGCCGGCCAAACATGCCTCAGTACTACCCCAGGGTGCAGTCCCCATATTCATGCATGGGCACACTCTCCATTGTGACCCTTTGCAATTTGTCTAATGAACTTATTTTCCTTATCCTATGTGCCAGATGTACTGTAAGCATTTATGACCAAAATTCAAATTCCCTGCAGAAGATAAACTCACATACTTCAAAATAATCCAATTTTAAATATTCATTTTCTCTCAGTTTGGGGGAGGATAAATGAGTAAATTTTCAGCCCCACATCTTGATTTCAACCAGTTATAACTATTCCATGCTGGAAGGTAAATTGAACGAGGCACAGAGTGTATTTTTCAGTTACTTGGTGTAGATGACATTTAATGAGTATTTATTATAAAATAACAAGCTGTCAAATCTCTCCCATTCAGAATCCACAAAATCATTTTGAATTGATACATCATTTAAGCACTTGATAATCAAACTGGTTTCCCAAATAGTGACGTCCTTGGTTCATTAAAGAGTCCCCAGGAGAAAGGAAAGAATCCATGAGAATATTTAAAGCAATTTTTCCATTGTCTACAGAAATAACAAAAAAATCTGCCATGGATTATGAAGTTTATTTTATTTCAGTATTAAATTTCTGGAAACTACCATGCTTTTAAATAGGACACTGAGTTAGCTACTTGGGCCATTAAAATATAAGTAAAAAGCTTTTGAAATATAACAGACTTATTGGAATAATTTCTCTATTAGGTATTCTTATGAAAGAAAAATGTTTTTCCTGTCTCTACTTAGTGTATACTCTATATCATCTTAGTTCAGCATTAAATATAAAATAACTGAGAGTTGATGGTCAATCAGATGGAGTAAACTCTCTTTCCTTTAAATCACTTTGAGCTAACCTATCTGGAATAGAATACTTTTATTTTTATTGGACCAAATCCCCAAGTCAGTGCTTCTTAAACACGAGTGTGACCAAGAATCACCTGGCAATCTTGTTGGATATGTAGATTCCCATAGACTCAGATTAGTCAGTTACCCCATTAGAATGAATCAATTGTATACCTGTAGAAACATTTTCCCCCTTTCTCATCAGCATTATTTATTCATAAAGATATAACCTTGCTTAACTTTTTATGTGGAAGAAAATTTATTCTAAAACAATAGCTTTAAAACATATTTTGAAATCTGTCATGGCAATTCCAATTCCTGCTTTATGGAGCCAGAAAGGGGAGCTACATGGGTATAAAAAAAATCTACCCTCTCCAAGATCTATAGCTGATTCAAAACTATAGTATCTTCTTACATCTATTTTTTTGAATTTATTTACTCTTTTTTGGCACTTGGTTGTTTCTCTTTATTTTTATCTCAGGTGTATAATTGAATAGTTTATATTTTATTGCTTCTCAATTCAGTGGATCTGGGCTGGATACTTCATTTCTGGGCTGTATACTTCATTTCTTATCAAGGTATAGGTAGTATACACCTCATATTGTTTTCTCCCAAAGGTTTCAACTGCTCAATTTTCACTATAATTCAAACATGTATTCTTCATAGAGCTGGTTGTTGCATAGGAATTTTACAGTGTATCCTTATCCTTCTCCATTTATTCTTTCCGACTTGTCTCCATTATATATCCATCTACAGTTAAAGCAACTTCTATGTTATTTTGTATTTGGGAAACTTTATTTGATTTATTTTCACTTTTTTTCCCCTTTATATCTATTTCTTCTTAATAAAATATAGTTTTATGTTTTGAAAATACATCACATATTATCTATTTAAAATATAGTGTTTTCATATGAGGACTCATATGATCTAGATTATTCAGGTGACCTGAGTAATCCTGTCTGACCACATTTTCAGCATCTGGCTTGTTGTATGTGCCGTGTGTGTGTGTGTGTGTGTGTGTGTGTGTGTGTGCGCGCGCGCGCATATAATTAAAACAATTTTGTTAAAGTGTTGAATGACGGTGGGCCCTTGGAGCAAGAACAAGTAAATGTACAAAAATATAGTCTAATGGTTAACATATCCGAAATTATTTTACTGAAAATAGAGCAACCAGTCCTAAGATTGGATGAAAGCAGGAATTAGCGCTATGTATCTACTATAGGCCTGACAAGTATTGTACAGAATATAAGAAAGAAGTCGTGGATGTCAAATGTAACACTTGTATTAATTAATAGTCTTATTCAATATTTGAAATTACTTCTCACAGATTATCATTGCATTATACATGAGCACAAACAACAAGGAAAATCAAATTATAATTGAATATATAGTTACCAATGTCGATTTTTTTAGAGTCAGGAAACGTTCCCTTTATCTTTGTTTTCATTTGTTTTTTGTACACTAGAAATACCTTTGTATTCATCCGTCATTCTTAAAACAATTTGATGTTTGTCATGAGACACAGTTGTTTTTCTTTTTAATCCAAGATGAATAACTTTTCATAGAGTTTAGTGTGGGATCACTTTTAAACTACTTTTTTTCTCATGCTGATTTTCCCTCTTCTTTTTCAAATGTGAGGTGAACATAGTAGAACAAAACAAATGATAAAGACAGTTCTTTAATTTTTGCATGGCATTTGTTTACAATGAACTATTTTCAAATCTAAGTTCAAAATTATTACATTGTTTATTTACAGCCATTTTTTTATAGTAATACAAGCTGCCCATGAATGTAAAGACTAGAATATTTTGTACAATTTATTTGATATGAAAGAAGTTTATTTGAAGCCTGAAGCTATGTATGATGTACTTTCTTTTAGAGTTGATCTCTCTTATTTTTTCCTCATTAATACGTTTGTCTAAAAAGTGGTGAATCATTTATAAAATATAATTTTATATATGTATATTTTCTTTTTTGGAAAGGATTACAGAAGTTTATCATTTACCAATCATGGTATCTAGTAAACATGAGTATATATTCTCAAATATGTTGATTGATTAAATTATCTCAGGGGCTCAATAGGTATTGCCTTAGAAAAAATCAGCAGTTACTGCATTTCTTTGTCAGATACGAAGGTATATCAGTGCTCTTAAATGATTTTCTCCATCTATAGCATAAAATTATTTTTTTGTGTGTATTTTGGTTGGTTTAAACTTTATGTTTGACAAATTAAAACGTATTGAAAAGAAAAATGGATGTGGAAAATTAACAGAATAAATATATGTAGCGTTTTCATGCTTATACATAAATTGCTTGCTAATCATCAGCTTAGAGTAATAGAAAAGGGCCATCCTGATTTCCTCAACGTCATCATATTTTGGGACAATTGAAAATTATTCCAAATGCATATTCTGATGTTTAGATGCTTACATATTTACTTCATGATGTGACTATGTTTATAAAATAGTTTTAAATTAAAAATACAAAAATTGTGTTTTATTTAAGAAGACTAGTTTGCATCTGTTGCATCTATTACAGTATCTACCAACCAAAGTAATATGACAACTATATTATTCAACATAATTTCAGACAGTTCATAAAATGACATAAGGAGGAGCATAAGGAATAAAGGACAAGTAAGATGTAGTTTTCTTTTTTTAGAAGTGGGCCATCATCATTCTTTGAACAGGACATTTGTTTGCACAGCTCTAAATTAGCCATGTTGTGTTAATTTAATATTCATTGAATAAATATATGTAAATAAGCATAGAAAAGGGATGCTTCTTTCTCAGGCATCACTGTGTATTGATTAGAAAAAAAAGTCTTTGAAATGATGCTGAGTGTGTTGGATTTCTAGAGATAGTGCTGTAGAATGTAAAACTTTTAGATTCTGAGTTCACGTTGTACTTTTTTCTAATATTCCTACAAGATTCCTTCAATAGCATTTACAACTTATTCCTAAAATATTTGGTTAAATTAACAAAATTCAATTTGAAATAAACCAAACTGAATAATTATACAAGATATAACTGTTTGTAAAACATACAAATACCAACATTTACTTTCCTTTGTTAAAAATTTTGTAATGTTCCATGTGATTATATCTTTTCAGTAGAATAAAGCCATATTGATACAAGGAGTTGCATACTTTATATTACATTAGATATTATGAGGCACAATGCATGCTTGTGTTTGGCAATGCAAGTTATGCTTTTAAAAAATGAATTAGATCTTGTAGTATGGGGAGAAAGAGTAGATGTAAGAGCAATATTTCTTTATGGACATCTGTTAAACATATAATACTGTCATGTACTATGATGGGGCTGACGTTCTACCCTACTTGTAAGTTAACAACTTGGCTTCATGGAATATAGCTTGAGACTCCTTTGTCAGAGATGAAGGATTTATTACTCACAGCACAGAAGGCAATATGAATTTTATGTTTGTATTAGTTTACTTTGGCCCCAGTCTCCCAAGTGAAGTGGAAGAGGACAAAAGTGGATGCTGAATACACAGTGGGTTTGTGTTAAAACTGAGTAACCCTGAGCTTAGGAAACCCAAGTTCATTATCAGATTCTGCAAGCAAGCCTGCCCAAACTTTGCCCTGGAGAAAGACATTATCTTTATTACACTGAACAGGAGACAAGTCTTTCCTTTATTCCAATGGGAGATAATATCTCCATCTTCCAAAATTCTTTGCTATACGGACATCCTTGAAAGGGTACTTTGAAGTTGTCAGTGTCTCTGCAGAAATGCAAGAGACCCCTGGAGAAATGTCTTTCAGCAATATCCACCTCACATTTCTACACTGCATTACCTCTGGTGAATCTTTCATGGGAATGTAAATTACTCTGATTAATCTGATTGACAAGGATTGGGACCAGATTTGTTTCATGCAGTATATAATTAAGGCCACTATCAACAAGACTAGAACCAGCAAGATGAGTCAACCTGCAATGTTGACTTCAGCCTTCCCCTGCAGGGTACCAGTATCAACTTATTGAACAAATGCTATACACTATTAGGGTCTAACTCAGAGAGAAAGGTGATTGATTATCTTTTTAAGTTTCTGTATTAGCCTTTCCATTTAGCCTAAGGCATTAATCTAGTTAGAGCAAGATGTACAGGGTTTAACTTGGCCCATGAAGAGGCCATCTGAGCAATACTATAATCTCTATCTATATTGTCTAAGCAATCAAAGCTGACCTGAATAACTTCCACAGCCAAGAGTGTCATTGATTGCTTCAGCTAAAATCAGGGACAAATTTTGTGTTCACTTTCTTAATTGAACAACTTCTATTGCAGGGAAAACTGCCTGCAGCATACACGTAAATAAGGGCAGCCTCATCTGGGAGAAATTTCTTCAGTCATTTGAGAGCTACATAATCTGCTTGTAAGTTGCTTATGAGCTCCCCTGAGGTTAAAGTCACTGTGTTTCAGAAGACAGGAGAGTTTATGCCTGGCTTCCACATAAGATGTACAATTCTGGGAGCACATATATACACCTAGAAAGTGGTGTTTACAATTATTGGGCCTCCCCCCCTCCAATGGGACTTATATTAGACAGGGGGCACAGTTGGAAAGTGTCTCTAATGTGGCCTTGCAACACGCTGGTAAGTCTTAGGGTCCCCCAATTCAGTTTAAATAATTGAGTCTAATCCTTGTTTTTGTTTGCTGCCTGAAAACAGTTAATCTAATGTGTCATTTGTCCGCGCCACCAGCTAGGTGGCCTTCTTTTCACACGTGTGGAATAATGGAGAGTGAAAGTGTGGAAGATCTGGAAGTGTTTTGCACAAGAGGTACAGAAGCTGGAGAGATTTCCTGAATTTTTTGATAACCCTTTCAGTAAGGTTAAAGGGAATGGCAAGCAAGTCATGGCCAGAATTACCTGGAGGAGCATTGCAGACCAAGCAGTTGATTAAATTTGTGATGCTTGCAAGTTTGGGAATTCAGCTTGGGAGAGTGCTACCAGAGTATTTCCCTTCATGAACAAGGCTGCAGGGGCAGTACTAAAAGATCATCAGTGACAAAAGATCATTAATGCTTCCTCTTCCTCATTCCTCCCAGCGTCTAAGCTGTCCTCTCCCCAGTGGAAATGTGTTGCTCTCCCTATATACACACAGAACGTGTATGCACCAGTAGAGTAATTATAACTTTACCTTTTGTCCACTTATTTCCTACCGACACACAGACATTTCATTCAGAAGAGTGAAGTGCAGGAGACAAGGGCATTTATATAGAAATTAATCAAGTGTTCTTGGATGTAGAAATATGTAAAATAGTCCTTCACCTTTGAGAACGTAGAATGGGGCAGCCATTCAGGTGAACAGTCTGGCACATCTCAGTCTAATTAATTTTACTGATACCCTGTATCCTAGCAATTGTGATCCTAGATATATATTCCACTCTCTACTCTCCTCTCCCACCAAACTTCTTTTACAGTTCAATAATGGGACATGCATTACAATGTCTATTAAATTATCTGTGCTGTCAACAAGATGGAGAAAATGTCTGTGTCCTTTACTGGATTAGAGGATAGTTAAATGACATGTAAGTACAACATGAGTTTTGTGCCCCAAATAGAAACAGTAGATTAGATGGACAGAGGAACATAGATAAATATTTTTAAGTTTATATAAAAAAAGAATTGTGTGTATATATATATATATATATATATATATATATATATATGGAATGTGTAATTATATATAAGACATATGTGTGTGTGTGTCACAATATGTTTCCATGAATCAAAATATATACACATAAAACAGGGAAATTGGAAATAATATTAGGGATATCTAAATCTATACTGGATGCAAGATATAAAGGAATGGAAGAGGAAAAGTTTAAGTTTACATTGAAACTGAATTTTAAAGGAATAATATAGGCTTTGTTCACTCATTAACCCGTAGTCCACCTAATTCTTAATAAGAATGAGAATGATATAAATAATTAAGCTTTAAAATGCACTATGAGACTTGGGACAATTCTGTTGTTCCCCCTTCCTTTGTGGATTCTAAACTGACACTCTAAGATTTGCTATCTAATACATAAAGTATAAATTCTATTATATTTGTGGACAAAACAGATAATGCAAGCAATTACAGTGGATATTAAGGGGGCAAAATTTGTAGAGGATTGTGTTTCTGTTGGATTGAACATCCTCCAGAGCTTCCTGGGTGTAATCTGAAACCAGCCTGCATATACAGAAGGCAAGGAGAGACCAATGAAAGAGGCAGAGTACTCTAGATTGGTAGGTGGCAGGTTTTTTTCTAATTTTTAAAAATTGAAGTATAGTTGATTTACAATTTTAAATTAGTTTCAGGTGTACAGCATAGTTATTCAATATTTTTATAGGTTATACTCCATTTAAAGTTATTATAAAATATGACCAAATCCTCTGTGCTTTACAGTATATCCTTGTAGGTTAATTATTGTATACAGCATAGTTTGTACCTCTTAATCCTCTACCTCCATCTTATCCCTCACCCCTTCTCTCTCAGCACTGGTAACCACTAGCTTGTTCTCTGTTATCTGTGAGTATGTTTCTTTTTTGTTATATTTATGCATTTGTTTTATTTTTTACATTCCACATGTAAGTGATAATGTAGAGTATTTGTCTTTCTCTGTCTGACTCATTTCACTAGCATAATACCCTTCAGTTATATCCAAGTTTTTGCAAGAGGCAAAATTTCATTCTTTTTGTGGCTGAACAATATTCTACTGTGTGTGTGTGTATATATATATATATATATATATATATATATATATATATACACCACATTCTCTCATTCATCTGTTGATGGACATTTAGATTGCTTACATATCTTGGCTATTGTAATTAATACTGTTATGAACATTGGGGTGCATGTATCTTTTTAAATTAATGGTTTCCTTTTCTTCAGATATATACCCAGGAGGGGAATTGCTGGATCATATGGTATTTCTAGTTTTAGATTTTTTGAGAAACCTCCATACTGTTTTCCATAGAGGCTGAATCAATTTACATTCCCAGCAGCAGTGTACTAGGGTCCCTGAATCTCTGCATCCTCACCAACATTTTGTTATTTGTGGTCTTTTTGTTGATAACTTGATGTGGTCTTTTCATGTAAGGTGATATCTCATTATGGTTTTAATTTGCATTTCTATGATGATTAGCGATGTTGCACATCATTTCATATGCCTGTTGACCATCTGTGTGTCTTCTTGGAAAAATGTCTAATCTATTCTTCTGTACATTTTTTAATTGGGGTGTTTTTCTTTTTTTGATGTTAAGTGTACGAGATGTTTATATATTTTGGGTATTAACCCCTTATTGGTCATATCATTTACAAATATTTTCTCCCATTCAGTAGGTAGTCTTTTTGATTTGTTGATGGTTTCCTTTGCTGTGTAAAAACTTTTAAGTTTAATTGGGTCCCATTTGTTTATTATGCTTTTGTTTCTTTTGCCTTAGGAGACATTTCTAAAAAAATGTATTGCTATGATTTATGTCAATGTGTGTTCTGCCTATGTTGCCTTCTAGGAGTTTTATGGTTTCTGTGCTTACAGTTAGGTCTTTAATCCATTTTGAGTTTATTTTTGTATATGGTATGAGAAAATGTTCTACTTTCATTCTTTTATATGTAGCTGTTCCATTTTCCTAGCACTAGTTATTGAAGAGAATGTCTTTTCTCTATTTTATATTCTTGTCTCTTTTGTCATAGATTAATTGACCATAACTGTGGGTTTATTTTTGGGCTCTTTATTCTGTTTCATTGATCTATGTGTCTATTTTTGTGACAGCACCATACTGTTTTGATTACTGTAACTTTGTAGTATAGTCTGAAGTCACAGAGAGTGATACCTCCAACTTTGTTCTTTTTTCTCAAGATTGCCTTGGCAATTCAGGGTATTTTGTGTTTCCATATAAATTTTAGGATTATTTGTTGTAGTTCTGTGAAAATGTTATGGGTATTTTAATAGGGATTGTGTTAAATCTGTAGATTGCTTTGGCTAATATAGACATTTTAACTATTATTAATTCTTCCAACCTATGAATATTGGATATCTTTCCATTTTTTGGTATCATCTTCAATTTTCTTCATCAGTGTTTTTTTATAGTTTTGAGATCATAGGTCTTTCACCTCCTTAGTTAAGTTTATTCCTAGATATTTTATTCTTTTTGAAGTATTGTTATTTTATTTTTATTTTAAACATTAATGTACTTTTTTTATTGAAGTATAATTAATTTACAGTGTTGTGATAGTTTCAGGTATTTGGCAAAGTGATATATATATATCTTTTCATATTCTTTACCATTATAGGTTATTACAGGATATTGAATATATTTCCCCATGCTGTATAGTAGGCCCTTGCTGTTTATCTATTTTTATATATAATAGTGTGTATCTGTTAATCCCAAACTACTAATTTATCCCTCCCCCGCTTTCCCCTTTGATAACCATAAGTTTGTTTTCTATCTGTGAGTCTATTTTTATTTTGTAAATAAGTTAATTTGTATCATTTTTTTAGAATCCACATATGTGATATAATATAATTTGTCTTTCTCTGACTTACTTCACTTAGTATGATAATCTCTAAGTCCATCCATGTTTCTGCAAATGGTATTATTTCACTCTGTTTTTTAAGATTGAGTAATATTCTATTGTGTGTGTGTATACACACATATATATATTATCACATTGTCTTTATCCATTCATCTGTCGATGGACATTTAAGTTGCTTCTGTGTCTTGGCTGTTGGAAATAGTTCTGCTGTGATCATTAGGGTACAGGTATCTTTTCAAATTAGTGTTTTCATCTTTTCTGGATATATGCCCAGGAGTGGAATTGCTGGCTCCTATGGTAACTCTATTTTTAAAGGAACCTCCATACTGTTCTCCATAGTGGCTGTATCAATTTACATTCCCACCAACAGTGCAAGAGGGTTCTCTTTTCTCTACACCTCTCCAGCATTTACTGTTTGTACATTTTTTGATGAAGGCCATTCTGACCAGTGTGAGGTGATACCTCATTTCAGTTTTGATTTGCATTTCTTAGAGCTACTTTTGACATATTTCATAGATATTGACAAGCTGTGTTTTTAGTTTCATGTGTCTCGAAGTGTTTTCTGATTTCCTCTTTGATCTTTTCATTGACCCATTGGTTTTTTAGCAGCATGTTGTTTAGTCTCCACATGTTTGTGTTTTTCCCATTTTTCTTTCCATAACTGATTTCTAGTTTCATACTGCTGTGGTCAGAAAAAAATGCTTGATGTTATTTCTATCCTCTTAAATTTGTTGATACTTGTTTTGGGGCTTAGAATGTGATCTATCCTGGAGAATATTCCATGTGTACTTGAAAAAATATGTATTATGCTGTTTTTGGATGGAACATCCTGTAGATATCTATTAAGTTCAAATGGTCTAAAGTGTCGTTCAATACTATGGTTGTTTATTGACTTTCTGACTGGGTTATTGTCTATTGAGGTAAGTGTGTTATCTCAATAGACAATATTGTGTTAAATTCTGTTAAAGTTCTCTACTATTGTTGTATTATTGTCAATTTTTCCTTTTATGTCTGTTAATATTTATATATTTAGGTACCCTTATATTAGGTGAATATATTCTCTTCTTGTATGGATCCCTTTTTCACTATATAATGCCCTTATTTGTCTTTTAGTATAGACTTTGTTCTAAAGTCTATTTTGTCTAACAAAAGTATTGCTATCCCAGCTTTTTTATCATGTCCATTTACATGAAATATCTTTTTCCATCCTCTCACCTTTAGTCGATGTGTGCCTTTTGGTCTGAAGTGAGTTTCTTGTAAGCAGTGTATGGATGGGTCTTGTTTTTTATCCAAACAGCCACTCTCTATCTCTTGATAGGTGCATTTAGTCCATTGAGATTTAAAATAGTTATTGATAGGTATGTACTTATTGCCATTTTGTTACTTGTTTTCTGTTTTTTTTTTTTAATAGTTCTTCTCTGATTTGTCTTCTAATTTCTTTGTGGTTTTTCTCTAATTAGTGCTTGTGTTCCTTTCTCTCTAGTCTTTGTGTATCTGTTGTACATTTTTGATTTGTGGTTACCATGGGGTTCATGTATTTTAACCTATATCTACTTGTTTTAAACTGGTAGTCATTTAAGTTTAAAGACATTCCATGAGTTCTATAGTTTTTAGTCCCCTCCCCATATTTTGTGTTTTGATGTCATATTTTACATCTTCATATTTATTCCTTCACTGTTTATTATAGTTATGGTTCATTTTTCAATTGTCTTTTAAAATCTTCATACTAGCTTATTTAAGTGGTTGAGCCTCAGCTTTTACTCTATATTTGCCTGTATTAGTGGAATTTTTCCTTTCCTATACATTCTTCTATTTTCAGGTTCAGGAAGTTTTCAGCCATAATTTCATCAAATACATTTTTAACCCCCTTCTCTCCCTCTTTTCTTTCTGGGACTGCTATAATGCTAATGTTACTATGCATGATGTTGTCCTAGAGGTCCCTTAAACTCTTCTCTTTTTTAAAAATTTGTTTTCCGTTTTTGCTGTTCTAATTGGGTGACTTCCATTATCTATCTTTCAGATCACTCATGTGTTCTTCTTTATCAGCTGGTCTACTGTTAATTTCTTTTAGTGTGTTTTTTTCGGTTATTGTATTCTTCAGTTCTGACTGGTTCTTTTTCATATTTTCTAGTTCCTTGTTAAAATTCTCACTGTGTTCATCTATTCTTTTCCCTAGTTCAGTTAGCATTCTTATTACTAGTGCTTTGAATCTCTTTATCTATTAAATTACTTATCTCTGTCCATTAGTTATTTTTTCAGGGCTTTTTTCTTGTTCTTTCATTTGAAATAACTTGCTCTGTCTTATTTTGCTTAACTTTCTCTGTCTGTATGAAATTAGGTGAAATAGTTACATATCCTGGTCTTGAAGGGGTGTCCTTGTGTGAGAGCATTTCTATAGAATGTGCATGGGCCCAGAGCTTTGGTGGGAGAGCAGGATCTGAAGTAAGCATGTTTTCCCCTAGGGTGTGCTGGTAGCTATCACCTTGGTAGTAGTTGGGGCTAGAGATGGAGTGGCTGGAGTCAGAGCCAGGTATGAGCCAGGGCTCCTTCTCTGCTCATTGGCCAACACCACCCTTTCAGAGGCAGGTTTGGGTCCTAAGTTTCTGGAGCCCAGAGAGTCAGGTCTGAGCTGGTTCCGTTCCCTCTAAGTGTGCACTATCATCCTTCTCAGCATTGGCACCTTCTCCTCAAAGGGCAGCAGATTGTAGCGGGATGGGCTGGAGTGGGCGCTGGTGCAGGCCAAGGCATGTGCTGATGCAGTCTGGGTACTAGAGGTCCAGACTGCTCCCCATCTGCTGCCTCCACGAATTCCAGTAATGGCTACCCTCACCTGCTGAGATGCTATGTTGAGTCTGAGCCAGATCCATCCCCCACAAAAGTACATACTTTTCAGCAATGGCACCTTTGCCTTAGTGGGGATATGCACTGTGGAGCAAGAGGGGCCAGATCAGCTCCCTTGTGTGGGTCGGGGCTCATGCTGGGGTGGTCCCAGTGCACCAGTGTTCCAGACTGCTCCTGATATGCTGCCCCCATGAACACCAGTAATGGTTGCCCTCAACCTGTGAGGATGCTGCACCAGTTCTGAGCTGGCTTTGTTGTCCACAACTGTGCACTCTCCTCACACGGCAGCCTTCACTCTAGTGTGGAGCTGTGTTGTGTAGCACGAGGAGCTGGAATGGGCACCCATTGTGAGTTGGGACATACACTAGTGTGGTCATGGGAAACTGACCACAGTTCTGAGCAGTGTCAGTATTCTTCCTCCACATTGTTTTGGGAGTAAGCAAGCATGTGCACACTCTTCATGAGTAGAATATAGGTCTTACAGCCCTGCTGTTAGTCCCACTGGTTTTCAAACCACCTAAGGGTACTTGTCTATCCAGTGTTGGACCCCCAGGGCTGGGTTGCCCAATGTGTGGTTTGAACAGCTCACTCCCCAGGGAGGATATCTGAGCTCAGTTAATCCCTTTCCTCTTGTGTGCTTCCTGCTAGTGGTGCAGGTCCCAACATGATTGTTTCTTTTCCCTTCCTACCTGACTCTGTGTAGATCTTTCCCACAGCTTTGGTTGTATTAGTGTCTTTCTGCCAGTCTCCAGTTGTTTTCAGTGAGAATTGCTCCACATGTAGGTGTATTTTTGATGTGTTTATGGGGGGAGGTGAGTGCCATGTCCTACTCTGCCATCTTGATCTCTTCCCAGTGGCCGGTTTAGTAAGCAAGGAAACTTACTTATCAGGCTCGTCTTGGGTGGCCGCAAGATGTGTAGATTTCTGCACTTGCTTGCCAAATCTTAAAAGTTTATATAGAGGCCTTAACTGGGTTCAGTCACATACACAGTCAGGTTGGTCTCAACACCATATTACCGTCTCAAGGCTGTGTCCCTGGGCAGCTTCTAGCTCAGGAAAAGCAAGTGGAACATACATTCCAAGGACAGGAGTGGGGGTGAGGAGCCTCTGATTGCCCAGGTCCAGGTCAAATGGGCAGTCACATCTTCTTAATGACCTCCTCCAACAGTTTTATGTCCACTTAAGGTATTCAAACATAATTTTTAAACCTCCCATACATGGTAAATAAAACCCATCTATTACTTGAATTGCTTGGATTCAGCCCTTGCCAAAAATTTGCAACTGTTGGCAATCAAAATGAAAATGGTTTATTAAAATAGAATGTGGAGTTTATCATTTGAGCCAACAAGGGAAATTGAACTACCTGAGATAATCTCAGACTACCACAAAAAGAGACTTTAAGCAGATTAGGAAAAAAAAAAAAGAGAGAGAGAAGTTACCTGCATTTAAAAAAACTTCCAACCAGCAAAACATTCCAACCCTAGAAGGAAGCCTTGGTAATTAGAATCTGAAGTAGCCAAGAGTTAATTAGGGATTTTAATTTTGAATGAGGAAGTAGACTGCTTAAACTAAGCTATGAAATTAAATATGGGACTTTCAGTTTCTGACAGGATGACACACTTAGCAAAGAGTTGTTCTCTCGAATAAGCAGCATTGGATATTCTATCAAAGAAATGGTATGGAGAGGCACACAGGAGATTCTAAAACTATTGTTAATGTTCTAAGTTGTAAACTGGATGTGAGATACATGGGTGCTTTACTATTAATATTATTGCCATGATATAAAGTGTATACATACATACACATAATTAAAATAAAAATACATAATATGAAATATATAATATTTAGGACATTAAAGTATACGTGTTTCAGAAAGAGTGAAAAAATGAATGTAATACAGGATATTTTGCAAAAATAATGAGCAAGAATTGTCAAGAATTAAGACAGTTGTAGTACTTTAGGTTGAAAAATAATTTGTTATCAAACATAATTAAGTTAAAAATGGGAAATATTTTGAAATTAAAAATATCAAAAGAGATATTCTAAAATTTCAGAAAAATAATGAAAGAATTAAATTGACATCAGACAGCTCCACAAAACCTGGTATATTTGTTTCTTATTGTGATGTAACAAACTACGACAAATTTACTGTAATAATTTTCGAGAACTGTTGTAACAAAGTACCACAAACTGGGTAGCTTAAAACATGTAAATGTGTTGTCTTATAGCCCTGAAGGCTAGAAGTATGAACTCAAGGTGTTGGCAGGGCCAAGCTTTCTGAAACTTGTAGAGGAGAATCTTTCCTTGCTTCTTCATAGCTTCTGGTGCTTAACTGGCAATCCTTGGTGTTCCTGAGCTTGCAGGTATAGTACTTCAATCTCTGTCTCCAGGGAACATGATTTTCTTTGTGTTCTTCTCCTCTCTCTGTATACACATTTCTCTCTTATAAGGACACCAGCCATAATGACCTTATCTTAACTTGATTACATCTGCAAAGATCCTATTTCCAAAGAAGTTCACATTCACAAGTATCAGATTCTAGGCATTGGGACTTCAGCACATCTTTTGTGGGGGCACCATCAATCTCTAACATCTACTACCTTAAAAGATCACACAAACTTATGATCACACAGTTTCCAGGGGTCAGGAGTCTGGGCAAGGGTAAGTTGTTGGGTCTTCTGTTCATGATCTCACGAAGTTCAAGCTGTTATCCAGACTATGTTCTCATCTGGAGCTCAGATTTCTATTTGAAGCTCATTCAGGTTTTTGACAGAATTTACTCCTATGCAATTGCCAGACTGAGGTCTCCATTTTCTTGCTAACTGTTGGTCAGAGATTGCTTGCAGCTCTTTTGATGTCACCCTCAAGTCTTTGCCATTTGGCCCCCTCTCATAAGATGGTAGTTAATTTCTTCTAGGTCAAGCAGAAAATCTCTAACCAATAGGTTTTCTTTGAAAGCGCTCACTTGATTAGTTCAAGACCACTCAAGATAATTCACATTTGATTAGCCTGAAGTCAATTGGTTAGGGACGTAATCACACCTTCACTTTTGCCACACAACATAATCTAATCACAGAAATGACATCACATAATGTTCACAGATCCTGCTGAACTCAGGAATTATATAGACTATGTACTCCTGGAAGCAGGAATCTTGGAGATAACATTATAATTCTGACTACCACACTTAAGTTCAAGAAAACGTATGATTAATTATGTTTATATCCAGGAAAACTGCTAATTAAATGAACAGGAGAAATAGAAGTATCCCTTGGCGTATACAGCCTCAGAATGTTTATCACATGAAGGCTCCTTTGAACGAATTCTTGGAGAAAGTATTCTGGTAGAAGAAGAAACAAATCACGGAGAATTATGGGAAGGATGGGTGAATAATTCTAAATTAAGTTTACCGATGGCATGATAAGCAATGACATTAAGAAAGAAAATATCTAAAGCATTCCTCACTAAAACCTTAAAGTAAAATAATGCTAGAGAATGGGCAAAGTAAAGTAACAGAAGGTATATCTGTAGTTTTCAGATGAAATGTAAACTTTGCTAAGCTTAAGAAATGAATAAGTAAAAATAACTTAAAATGGGTTATTTAGGAGTAATCAGAATAATAAAGTAATAATGGAAGTTTTCAAGCCAGTAAAATATTATATGAATCTTTTGATATATATAATTGAAAACCAAAAGAAAAATCTAATTTTGGTTAGGTATTAAGTAAACATTTTTCTATTCTTCATAAGAATTTGACTCTTAACTTTCTAGCTTTTCTGCCTGTAAACCTGCTAAAATTGGAATATCAACTAGGCAGCATTACTTATGGTAAAATTAACTACTGGTTATTAAATTGAAACTGAACTTGGAGGAACTATAAATATCAAGAGGTAACCTGAACTTTACGTTTTCCTGATGATGGAGCTCATGCCTTTCTAAGAGCTATTCTTCTGGACTTGTTACAAGAGATACCAGCTCATGTGTGACTTGAAATTTCCAAACTAAATGAATCCATTACCACTGGTGGGATTCTGGTCTCCTGACACCTGAACTTACTTGAGAGCTCAGAGAATATCTCCTGGACAGCTATATAAGTGCTGCAAAGACAATTCTTAACATAGAGGAAACTTGATACTTTCCTGATGACAAGCAGTTTTCTCTTACCCTGTATACTTTTAAGTAACTCTGATGCCAGATGTGACCTTTTTAGTCTTGTCAGTTTGAACATTTGGTTGATACTGAAAAGATTCCCTGGTGAGCATTGTAATGGTAAAGAGAAAATAGATAATAAAATTAAAACTTAATATAATGTTAATTTGAAAATGCAAATTATCAGATTCAATTTTAAACATCTAATAATATATATTATATAACTGATATATAGAAAATGAAAAGGCATGATTATATAGAAAATTTCAAGGATGGTAAATAAAGACCATAAAAATTGAACCAGGACTACCCTGGCAGTCCAGTGGTTAAGACTCCGTGCTTCCAAGGCAGGGGGCACAGGTTCGATCCCTGGTCGGGGAACTAAGATTCCACATGCTGCATGGAGTGGCAAAAAAAAAAAAAATTGAACAAGAGGATAGCCAGAGTAGCAATTTTTTTTTAACATCTTTATTGGAGTATAATTGCTTTACAATGTTGTATTAGTTTCTGCTGTATAACAAAGTGAATCAGCTATATGTACACATATATCTCCGTATCCCTTCCCTCTTGCTTCTTCATCCCACCCTCCCTATCCCACCCCTCTAGGTGGTCACAAAGCACGGAGCTGATGTCCCTGTGCTATGTGGCTGCTTCCCACTAGCTATCTGTTTTACATTTGGTAGTGTATATATGTCAATGCCACTCTCTCACTTCGTCCCAGCTTACCCTTCAGAGTAGCAATTTTGATAAATGTCTAAAAGTATTTAAGGCTAAATATCCTAAGGAATGTGAAGAATATTGATAAAATGATTCATAAATTTAAAAGTATTACTGTGGTTTTCAAAATATTTGCACCTACCAACATAGCCTTAAATATTTATTGACAGAACTGCAGGGAGAAATATAATATAATGTATCATTGGGGATTTTTAACACACCATCCTCAGAACTTGCTAGATAAAGAAAACAAATAATAAGAGCTATGAATTTTTGTATAACATAGTTAATAAGCTCTTGGGGGAATCATGGGGGCCATCCTAGAATTCTCCTACCATAGTCTTCCTTCTGACCATAAAAAATTCACATTCCTCTCACATGTAGCATACATTGACTCCCTCCCAAGGACCCAAGAGTTTAGTCCCATTATAGCATCGACTCAAAGTCCAAAATCTCATTTAAATCATCTAAGGTTATGATGAGGCTCCTGAGCATAGTCTATTATGATCAACTCCTGGGACATAATCCCTAGCCTTATGTGGGACTGTGAAACTACAGAGATGTGTTATCTGCCCCCAGGATTCCCAATGTACAATGATAGGACAAGTATAGAATAATACAACAGGCATTGATCAAAAAAGAGGGGAAATAGAAGCACAAAAATGTCACTGGTCCAAAATAGTTCTGAAATCCAGCCAGGCAAATGTTAGAATTCTCTTCATTAGGTATTAAGGCCTAGGAATAATTTTCCTTTGCTCTCAGCTCTGTCGTCTTGGTTCTAGCTTCCCATGTCTGAGTCATCCTATTTTATCAAAAAAGTTACTGTATCTTTGCAGCTGAGTTGTTTTATCAACTTGCTTCCTGCCAGTAGAATTTTGATGGTCTGACAGCCTCCCTTCACTTTGTACTTTCTCTGTCTCTTTTAGTCCAATTTGGGAGTGTCTCTACTGAAACAATTTTCTCAAGAATTTTGGGGGTCTTCCATGGATTTATCGTGTATTTACCCCATATAGTAAAAGTCAGATCCACAGATATTTTAGAGTTAATTCCTTCTCTACCATGGCTTCCTGTCGAGATGGCTAAGGGTCAGCACCCTTAAGTTTTAGAGATCCTCTGGTTTGGTTGAGGTCCGTAAGACACATCCTTCATTCCTGGAAAGAGCCCATTGTATGTTGAATATCTGACCTTTCATCTTTCTGGGGTTTTAACAAAATGTTACATAGTCACATACTTAGTCATTTCTGTATGCCACACTTTCAGTAGCCATTTCTGACTTTTGGAATATTTGCCACTTGGAAGCACTGCACATTTTCAAAATCATCTAGTCCTGGTTCTTTTTTTTTTCGTCATACTATTCTTTTCTCAATTTACCTTTCTTCTCTCACATTGTATTATATGCAGCAAGAGGAAACCAGACAAGCATCCTCAACTTTTTGCTTAAAAAGTTCTGAAACTATATATCATATTTGTCACTTACAGGTTCTGCTTTGCACATAATTGCAGGATACAATTTCACTAAGCTTACTGCCATTATGTAACAAGGATCTCCCCTTCTCCAGTTTGCAAAAGCATATTCTTCACTTCCTTCAGAAGTCTTATCAGCAGCGTTTTTAACAGTCTGTTAGAAGCAATATAAAAAACCTTCTCTATCACGCTTCTCAAAATTATTCCAGCCTTCATCTTTGCCAGATCCAAAGCCACTGCCACATTTTTAAAGTATTTGTTAGAGCACCACCCCACAGATACCAAAATCTATATTAGTTTTTATTTCAGTGTAGCAAATTCCACAAACTTGATTTAAGAGCACAGATTTAGGGTTAGGAATCTAAGTGTAGTTTGGCTGGTTCCTCTGCTTAGGGCCTTGACAGGCCGAAATCAGGGTGTGGGCAAGGACTGTGATATCCTCTGAAATTCAAAGTCCTTTTCCATGTTCAGTTGCTGATGGAATTCATTTCTTTTTGACTGTATTTTGGTCACTGTTTTCTTGCCAGCTCTTGGGCAAGCACTATTCTTAGTTCTTGGTGACCTAGAAAGGGTGAGAAAAATAAATAACAAAAATTAATTATATTAGGATATGGGAAAATCTAGAAAAAGTTAGAAGGGAACATAAAGCCAACCTGGGGATATTGCACAAAATACTTTATTAGATATGGAAAGCTTAGCAAGAATGGAAACACAAACTGTTAGGAGCTCAGTAGTGTCCCTAAGGCAAAAAACAAATGTTTTTCCTTGGATTTTGTCATTTTTTGGTATAAATTCCAAGAAAAAAATCTCTTTGTTTTCTTTGACAGAATCTTGTAAAATATAGTTGTAAATCCTTAATTATACAAAAATGAATATAATAGTAAGTTACATTTATTTCTTAAAATATAAGAATTAAATCAACAGAAAGAGTTCAAGATATTATAATAAATAATATAAGAAAATTGGGCTTCCCTGGTGGCGCAGTGGTTGAGAGTCCGCCTGCCGATGCAGGGGACATGGGTTCATGCTCCGGTCCGGGAAGATCCCACATGCCGTGGAGTGGCTGGGCCTGTGAGACATGGCTGCTGAGCCTGCGCGTCCGGAGCCTGTGCTCCGCTACGGGAGAGGCCACAACAGTGAGAGGTCTGCGTAACACAAAAAAAAAAAAAAAAAAAGTAAGGGAATAAAACTAAAAGGAAAGAAGAAAGCAACTGGCCTGGAAAAAATTTTTCTCCTATGATGAGGAGAGGGTGTAGAGGGCAGGTGACTCAGTCTAATATTCTTATAAACATTCTTGTAAACAATTACTTGGAAAATAAATTATTTTTCTTATTGGGAAAGTTAAAGTTGGGGATTGTTTTTTATCATGATGCCCATGGACTGATTGCTTGTGTTAAACAAACATGAAATTTTAGATTTATGGGAGATTCTCTCCCAGAAAGACATCAGATAAGGTACATAACTATCTAAATATTAAATGTAGATTTTCATAACTGAGTTAGTTCCTTCCGTGTAAATAAAGTAAACCACCTTCATCACCTAGAAACCTCATCTGACAAAGAGAAGCAGGACCTGGGAAGATGTGTT
Organism: Stenella coeruleoalba; assembly: GCF_951394435.1. Taxonomy (NCBI): domain Eukaryota; kingdom Metazoa; phylum Chordata; class Mammalia; order Artiodactyla; family Delphinidae; genus Stenella; species Stenella coeruleoalba. The sequence continues at coordinate 80,341,883 of NC_137151.1, read as the reverse complement.
AAGAATCCTCGACTACTTCCTGCCCCACCTGTGGCTCTTAATTTCCTCTATCCTTGAAATTATAGTAAAGCTTGACACTGGGTAAGATGTCTGATACATGAAAGTGTGATTTAACAGTTTAGTCCTTTGTAAAAGTTCAGAGACCATGGAGGTTTAAAATTGGTGGGATTTTATCATGTTTGTATTCTGAAGGTAAAATATCAGAGGATATGGGAGAAGAGCCAAGAGGATATAATTGGTGCAGCAGCATATTACAAGGGAAGTTAGAAACAACTTCTGTATATCTAATGAGTGAATCTCAAATAAATTGTATCATATATCGAGAAGTTAATTAAAATGTAAGTAGGGAAGACAGATGCATTTAGATTTTGTGTCATTATTCTCAGTTAAATAAAAAAATTGTATTAAACACTAGCTTCCAAAATATTACCTGGAAAAAATGGGAAAAATTCACATTCCCAGGTGATATCCACCCCACTCCCCCAAATTCTGGTGCTATAAATTTGAGGTAGAGCCAAAGAAACTTACATTGTAAACAAGCATTTGAGGTGATATTGTTGCAGTTAGTCTACTGAACACAATTTTGAACCTCAACTATGGAAAATTGTGTGAAATACTCCCGGAAATAAAATTTTGTAGTAATTCTGTTACCTACACTATTTTATTTGATAATTTTTCTTGTCTGATAATTTTTGTAAACATTACTGAACTGTAGACTTAGTCTATTTGTTGGATAGTCTAGTGTATTTATTGTACAACCAGATAATGAAGCATTTATTTACTATCTTAGGTTTTATAGTACACAAATCCATAGAGGTGTCATTAGTATACTGAGCTTATCCTTGTTGTCTAAATGTATGTTGTTATCATTATAAACTATATATTTCTAAACTTTGAAAACAAATATTTATTGAATACACACTAAGTACCAGATACTCTTTTAGTCATTTGGGATATATCAGTGACCAAATCAAACAAAAATTTTTGCCTGTCTGAAGCTTATAGTTCAGGGATGAGAGGCAGATAACATGCAATAAAGATAATAAATAATCTAGCATGTTGTAAGGTGATAAGTGTTGTGGAAGAAAATAAACAGTAGAGCAGGAAGAAGGCTCACAAGTTTGTGGAGTGAGATATTACAGATTACAGCATTAAATTTGGTGGTTAAGAATAGAACTTACTGAGAAGCTGACTGTTGAGAAACTCCTTGAAAAGAGTAAGGGACTTCTATGCAGATATCTGAGGCTGGAGTGTTGCAGACAAAGGACAGGGCTAAAGTAAAGCTGCAAATGTAGCAGTAGACCTGGTATACTTCAGAGGCAATGTGGATGGAATAGAGAATGTGAGAGGTGATATATGGTGGAACTGAGGAGCGGATGATATCATATGACATCACAAATATTTTGGCTTTTATTTAAGTGAAATGGACACTGAAGTGGCATATTTTTAAATGATTTTCTGTTAAAAACAGACTGTGGTAGGGCAGAGTGTAGCACCAGGAATAACTTCAGGATGCTGTTTTTGTATTTTAAGTGAGAAGTGGTGGTGGCTGAGTGAGATGGTAGTTGTGAAGGTAGAAAGAATGGGAAGGAGTTTGCATATATGTTCAGGTAAAGTCAGTGGATTTCCTGATTATTGGATATAAGGTGTAAGAGAGAAATAAAGGAGTTAAGAACGACATTAAGGTTTCTGGCCAGAGCTGTTGGAAAAAATGGAATTACCATTAACTTTGATGGCAAACATGGAGGGAAGAGTTTTATGTTTGGAAATACTGTGTTTGATTTGTCTAATAGACATAAGCATGAGGATGTAGAGTAGTCAGTTGGCAATACAAAATCAGAATTTGGACAGGAGGTCTGGAATGAAGCTATAGATAGTATTTCAAAGCCAGGAGGCCAGATATCTTCTGCAACAACAATATTACTAATCTGGCATTATTAGCCATGCCCCAATTACAGTTTCAGGAACTATTTTTGCAAGGTTACATTTTACCTTGTGTCTTCTGAGCTTTGCATATTCAGTCTTTTAATTTATTCATCGCAGAGAGCTGGTAATAACTTACCAATATAGTCTTTCCCTAGAATTATCACCATTTTACCCCTCTGTTCAAACATTGCAATTTTGCCAGCTCATATCCATTTTAGCATCTTTTTTAAAATTTTCCATTCTCATTTTAAAACTCCCCTTTGTTTCAGTTCCTTCTGCTTCCTAACCCTAATGTATATTTCCATGTTTACATCTAATTTATCAATTTTTTAAAATTTTTATTTGTTTTTGGTTGTGTTGGTTTTTCATTGCTGTACGTGGGCTTTCTCTAGTTGGCGGCAAGCAGGGGCTACTCTTCACTGCGGTGCATGGGTTTCTCATTGAGGTGGGTTCTCTTGTTGCAGAGCACGGGCTCTAAGTGTGAGGGCTTCAGTAGTTGCAGCACGCAGACTTAGTAGTTGCAGTGCACTGGCTCTAGGGTGTGCGGGCTTCAGTAGCTGTGGTGTGCGGGCTCTAGACTGCAGGCTCAGTAGTTGTGGCACATGGGCTTAGTTTCTCCACGGCATGTGGGATCTTCCCAGACCAGGGATTGAACCCATGTCCCCTGCGTTGGCAGGCAGATTCTTAACCACTGCGTCACCAGGGAAGTCCCTAATTTATTAATTTTTAAAACATCATACCAGAGAAAAGAAGTTTATAAACACATGCCAGGTTCAGGGTAAATTTTAATGGTCCAGATGGAAAACAGAGTTACATAAACATTCCAAGTTCATATCTGAGTTTTATATCAGAAAATAAAATGCAAATATGTGAATAATACCCTTGTGTTTTGTTTTTTTTTAAGATGTTGGGGGTAGGAGTTTATTAATTTATTTATTTTTGCTGTGTTGGGTCTTCGTTTCTGTGCGAGGACTTTCTCTAGTTGTGGCAAGCGGGGGCCACTCTTCACTGCGATGCGCGGGCCTCTCACTGTCACGGCCTCTCTTGTTGTGGAGCACGGGCTCCAGATGCGCAGGCTCAGTAGTTGTGGCTCACGGGCCTAGTTGCTCCGCGGCATGTGGGATCCTCCCAGACCAGGGCTCGAACCCGTGTCCCCTGCATTAGCAGGCAGATTCTCAACCACTGCGCCACCAGGGAAGCCCCCCTTGTGATTTTTTTAAGAGAAAATAAACCAAAATAAAAAGGAAGGAAAACACACTTTAACTTTCTATCATTTTGAGTTGTTAGAAAGGTTGCAATAAAAATAAATATTGTTTCTGCTGAACAATTTTCCTTAATCAGGTAATTTAAAAGTGCATTTAAATATAAACTAATGTTAAGAAGTTATAGTAAAATACATCCTATCTGTTCACACTTAAAAAACATAAATCATGTAAGTAGAGCTGAAAAACTCTACTAAGGAATAGGGAATAGTTGAGTAGACATCAAATGTTATTAAAAGCAGAATATATTTGTTTTTCTCTCTTTTTTGGGGAAGGAGAGATAGATGTAAATACTAATAAAATTTGGTCCTATTGTAACTACTTATTAGCATTCACATTTCTACAATTTAATAAACTTTATATATGTATATGTAGAATACACATAATACATGTATATTTTATATGTATATATGTATAGATAGATACAGATATAAAACCATCATCTAATACTTCAATTTATAATGTTGTGTTAGTTTCAGGTGTACAGCAAAATTATTCAGTTATATATCTGTATAAAACATGTTTATATTCTTTTTCAGATTCTTTTCCATTGTAGGTTATTACAAGATACTGAATATAATTCCCTGTGCTGTAGAGTAGGTCCTTGTTGTTTATCTATTTTATATATAGTAGTGTGTATCTGTTAATCCCAAACTCCTAATTTATCCCACCAAGAACTTTTCACTATAGAATTTGAAGAGTAACTAACATATATTACATATAAACTGAATCATTATTGCATTTTTAGTTTAAACCAGTTTTTGTGCCATCTGTCTTACTTATGGCTGCAATATTGATGTGGTATCTGAACAGTTCCTTCCACAAAAACCAGAAAAAAAGCAGCAACAGTAATCGACGCAGTGGGGCTCAAAATCAGGTATTCTTGAGATTTATCTCAGATATTTTCTTAAGGCCTAAAACACCTGGGAATCTCTGTTTTCAAAGGTGACTAGAGTACTTAAAACCATGCTGAGAATTTTAAGTGGTTGAATAGACTATCTCAATAATTCCTCAACATTTCTTTTACTTTATTAGAGACACTCCTGATGAAAAAGATGAAAATTCACAATAAACCACATTTAAAACGTACTTTGTTGGGGGAGTGTTAAGTTTTTTAGAATAAGATTTCAGAAAAATGTGAAAGCCAAATGGACCCTTTCTGGATTTGCACCAAATCATGGAGAACTCCTTGATTAAAAACCCAGACAATGAAGTATTCACATTGCATGTAATAAGTTCATATTGATTCATAAATAAAAGTTCATGTTGATTGATAGTTGATTCTAAAATGTAATTGTATGTATACCCATTTTACTGTTTTATTTTGCTGATTAGGAAGCTCAACCAAGCCAGCAGGAAGTAGAAAGATATTGAGAAAGATAAGCTATGTAGATACTTGCAGTGAATATATTTTCATTCTCTCTTTAATATCTGTACTATGTGCACTTCAAATATTGTGATGGATGAAATTATAATGAAAATATCCAAAGACTAATTTAGAATTTCCTTTTGTCTCTATGACATCTGTCATAAAATGAAATCGAACTTCATTTTTGCTGTCTCTCTTGTTAAAAAATATATTTTTATACATCTTAATATAGCAGTTAAGAATCCCTGTGGGAAATATAATTTTGATCTTTTATGGAAGCAGTAAAATCAATATATTCTGAAAATGTTAAAATTACCTGTGACTGTTCAGACAACACACTAAATTCATACCAAGTGTGTCATCCCCCAGGGGTCAAATGTCATGTTATGGAACTGGCATAAGAGCAGTGGAGTAAATGGAATGTATAATAATAAATGTTGACTTTTAAAAATGTATTTATATCCTTACTTTTTATAGTATTTTGCTTTATGGACATAAATCAAGTGCTGAATTATTCTGTTAGATTATGTAATAAATATATTGTAATTATAGAAACCATTTTCCTAGTGTTTTCCACTCCTTGAACAGGACTATCTGGGCTTCAAATACAAAGAGGCATTGTACCAAGACATTAATTCCACCCCCCTTCAAATTATAAAAGCTTTTCATCAAATATAACGTTATTTAATGCTCCATAGAAATGATGTCATGTTGTAATCGATGAATATATAAACTCCATGGGTGTTTTTTAACAGAAATAAATTTTAGTCTTCATTATAATCTATTAATTTATCAATAGTCAATGACAAAGTTCACAGATAAAAACTTCTTAGGAGCACAGAGAAAAATACTCTAAGACCTTGCATATGCTATGCATATGTTTGAATATATATAGTTATTTTGCAAACAGATCAACTTATCTGCAAATGTTTATATGATACAATAAAAGTTTTATAAGCAAGGGAAAAATATATATGTAGTATTGAAGGCACTAGTGTTAAAACTGTTCAGTACTGATATTGAGTTTCTGAGATTTGCATGTAAATAGTTAATATTTTGTTTTTCATTAACAGAGTAATAATTAAAAAAAAATACTAGTGTGAGTCACTTTCTCAATTTGGCCAAAGATTTAATTTCACTTTAACTCCATGGAATTTTCTATTGTATTAAAGTGATTAAAAATAGTATGTTATTTTTTTAATCCCTACACAAGATTTTTCTCTTAGCTTCTTATGTTCCTCATCTAGTATTCTATTTTTGTGCCCATTTGTAAATGAGTCAGTAGTTCATGCTAAGTAATCACTAGCTGAGATATGTATCTGCTAATGTCTTTACCTCATTTTAGGGATAACTTTGTAGTGACATTCCCAACTCAGATAGAGTTACATGGAACAGCCATATAAATGAGACCAAGAGATGGAATCTCAGAACTAAGGGTACAATTGAGTGATTCTTTATCATGAGTTTGTCACCACTTAAGTCTTAAGGGACTAATTCTCTGGGCAGTGAGTTTCTTTGGAAATAGTGTATTTCATCTGACAAACCCGTAGAAAAATGATCTCTTTAAGATCAGATGTATTCTTGAAACCTCATGTTACAATTCTATCCACTTCTAGGGTCTTCAAAAATCCCTCACCATTATTAGAGTTGGAATACTCATGAATCTCACCTGACCTCTGACATTTCCTGGTGTGTGCATACATCTGTTCAAAAATCTTGGATCTAGGTAAACCCATGATTATGCTCATTCTTCAGCATCAACCATTCTCCAAAATGTAAACCACTTAGGTCAATTCCAGTCAATATTATCACATAATTTTACATATTACCTTGTATTTCTTTACATGCCCCTTTATTTTATTACTGACATCTCCTTCCTTGTGTCCTACATAAATTAAACCCCACACCTCCCCTTCAGGATTACTTCACAAAACAAGCTTCATTCTTATTCTGATACCAAACCTGGCTCCCCTAAGAGAATGGTAATTTCTCAGAAATCTCTCATGGGTGTCTCGCTCACTGACCTCATATACTGCAGTCCTTAGGTATAGAACCAGCATCAGTACACACCTTGATTTTACCATTTGAGGACACTGAAGATGCCTTGACTGCCACTATGATTTTTACACTCTTTATATTCCTCTATTATATAAAATCTCCTTTTCATTGTGTATATGTATTTGGTTCTTCCTTTCTCTTTACTGATCCTATTGATACCATCTACTTATGTCCTGTCCCCCATACCCACACTTTTCTTTCTTTTGATAAATACCTTTGGAAACAAACTGATAGCTTTTCTTTTAAATTTAAGTAAGGTGGCTTTTCTGCAAACGTGTAACATTCAATTAAGTGACCTATCTAGTGGCTCAGCCACAATAATTTTCTCTCATTTTGGGTGGATTGCTTCTTCATATAGTATTCTAATTGTGTGCCTATTTGTGAATGAGTCAGTAGTTCATGCTTAATAGTCACTACTACTGTGATTAGACTATGTCTACACGTTACTTCATTCATCCACTCCCATTAATGTGGTTACTTATAAATGTGGTTATAATATATATATAATATATATAATGTGGTTATATATTATTATATATTATAATAATATATTATATTATAATAATATATTTGTAATTATTTGTAATTATATATATTATATATATAATATTATATATATAATATATATAATGTGGTTACTTTATAAAAGTTAATAAACCTTCAAACTGGATCCTTTTTAAAAACTCTTACCTAACCTACTCTTCTGCCTCTAGAAGCCAGTCTTCTTATTGTCTTATCTCATTCCCTATGTAGCCTAAATTCCAGTGTGCAACACTGTACACAAGTTCTTGCCAGCATCCTCAACATTCTAAATCCCTTGTTTCCATTCTGCTGCTTTGCACCAGCAGCCTGGAAGCAATGCAACTACCTTCTCTGCTTGATATCTGGATTACCACTAGCTAATATTTTAGGGAATCTTTTCAGGCTCTGTTTACAAACTTTTCCAAAATCACTTTGCAATCTATAATTTTTGGACAATTTTTTTGATATTTTTCTCTCTACTTCTCTTTGTGTTAATACTTTTTCAAGTATTTTATTTGATTCTCAATGTACCTTCTTCCATGGGTTTTCTACTTGACTCATTCTGCCAACTTTTATCTCAGGCTACAAACTGGCTCCAATTTGCTTGTAAATTCAACAACTAGCCAGCCTGTAAATGTAGCTAGGTGAAAACACTGTACATTCCAGTTCTTAGTAATTATTGTATTTGTAACCACCACACTATAACAATGTTTTAAGATATCAGTTTTACTTAAGAATATTCTTGATAAAGCAGAAAAAGATTTTATTAAATCTTGACCCTTGAGTGAAATGATTTTCAATAGACTCTATGACAAAATGGAAAATATGAAAGAAACATGATGTTTCATGTAAAAATATGGTGGTTGTCTCCAGGAAAATAATTTGATTGTTTGAGTTGTGAGCTGACCTAGTTGTTTATTCATAGAACAGCATTTTTCACTAGGCAAACTATGGCTATTTAGATCTCAAAATGGATGTCACTTCAAGGAAGACAGTGAAGATATTTTGCCAGTGATAAAATGTAAGATTTGGTTAAAATTAGAACTTTGGAAAACTTCTGTTCTTCACCATGACTTTGACAGCCTCCCAGTACTACAGTATACTTTTATGATGAGAATAGTAGTGATATAAATGAATGTAATTAAAAATATTGTGTTGGGGCTTCCCTGGTGGCGCAGTGGTTGAGAGTCCGCCTGCCGATGCAGGGGACCCGGGTTCGTGCCCCGGTCTGGGAAGATCCCACATGCTGCGGAGCGGCTAGGCCTGTGAGCCATGGCTGCTGAGCCTGCGCGTCCGGAGCCTGTGCTCCACAACAGGAGAGGCCACAACACTGAGAGGCCCGTGTACCGCAAAAAAAAAAAAAAAAAGAAAAATATTGTGTAAAGAAATATATTAACAATTGGAAGATCTTTATTATTCAGTGAACTAATATTTTCCAAATGACTAATGCTTGATGCTACAAAATTATGCTTGGGTAAAAGATCCATTCAAATTACAAAACAAACCAATGGATTTGTTTTTTCTATTGGAGTATAATTGATTTACAATGTTGTGTTAGTTTCTGCTGTACAATGAACTGAATCAGCTATATGTATACATATATCCCCTCCCTCTGGGACCTCCCTCCCATCCCCCCATCCCACCCATCTAGGTTATCACAGAGCACTAAGCTGAGCTCCTTGTGCAATACAGCAGGTTCCCACTAGCTATTTCACAGACCAATGGATTTTAATGTAACATCAATAAGCTTTTGGATTCTGCATTGGGAATACATTTCATGAAATCGCCATTTATTGAGTTTCGGAGTAGTGTCAAAGAATAATGTCTGCATAATCTGAGAAGACTTTTGAAATACTCCTCTTATATCCTACTACATAATCTGTTTGATGCTGGATTTTCTTCAGCATATTTGCAAAAGATTGAATGCAGAGCAGATAAACAATCCAGTTGTCTTTTACTAATTTAGATATTAAAGAGGTTTTCAAAAATGTAAAACAGTGCCCTTTCCCTATTTTTTATTTTTCACAATGTAGTTTTTTCATAAAAATGTTATCTAAATGAACATGTGGTTGGTGTATGATTTTATTTTTAAATGATTTAATAGTTTAAAACTTTTCCATTTTCAATATACTAAATATTAGTAGATGTAGCCCATACAAATTAAAGCTCTTTATGGTTTTCAGTAATTTTTATGAAAGTAAAGGAATCTTTAGCAGAAAATGTTTAAGAACTGAATAGTTTTGTTGAAGGTTAAAGATCTTGGGGTTTAAAAGAGGAATTTAGAATTTATTAGTCTAAAATAAATTTATCTAAAAGAAAAAAGTACACGTGAATACCTATAAAGAAAAAAATGAAGGATTAAATTAGCTAACATCTGTATATTTGTGCACATATATTTACATATACTGGAAATTGTATATGTTATACTCAATATATCAATCAATATACAAAAATTAAAATTCAGAGCAATACCTTTGAGATAGGAATTTTCATCTTCTTTGATGAGTTAACTGAATCCTATAGTATTTATTTAATTTGTGAAAATTCATGGCACATGTATGTGATGTACCAGACACCAGTTATTCTCACACAAAAATTTGTTAATTAATCCATCTTTTTACATTATATGGAACTTAATAAAATATATGATAAAATTTTCAAAAGATTTGGAAACCTCTTTCAGATGTAGACATTGAGGTGATAAAGAATGGCATGTTGTCGACCTCATGGAACTTTGAGGGTTGAAAGAGAAGGGAGGTGAGGAAGACACCTGTAAGATACTATTTTGATATGTAGGAAGTGCTTTGAGGAATGCAAATATACTATGGAACATCTTCCTGAAGACAGTGACATATACACCGAGTTCTAAAATATATGTAGCAAGGATATGTGAAGAGAGGGCAGATTAGAGATAGACCAGAGGTAAACAACACCATGAAGAAAACAACTAATTGTAAATAATCAGCAAGATTGGAGCAAAAGAATGGCTGGTGAGAAGGTTGTGGAGGTGATTACTGCACAGTAAACATCTTTGTAAATCAGATCCAAAGGGCTGTGGAAATCCAATTTATATGTTTTAAGGTGGATTTTGAATGGAAACTCTTACTGCATTGTGGATAGGTCTAACCCTGAGTTTAGGGAGATCTGTTAGGGATTGATAATTCAGAAAAGAGAATAGACGTGGACTAAACTAGGTAGTTACAATGGAGATGTAAAATTTTGAAATATCTAAAAGTTCTTAAGAAGGAAATTTTCAAACACCCAATGAGTGATTAGGTTTGGATAGTAAAGGAGAGAAAAGATTGAAGTATTGTTGGAGTCCTGGTGCAAAGAGCACCAGGAACACATTGACTATATTCAAACACAGTGGAGTGTATTAATTTTCCGTAGCAAGGAGAATGCATAACAAAGGGAACCGTGGAGCATCTTGGTATGAAAGAATTAGAATGGATTTTTTTAGGTGATTTGGGGGAGTGTTCAAGGATTCAGTACTGCCAGAAAGTAATAGCAATTCAATGACTTTATTTCTTAATAATTTACATGTAGGAGGTGGGAGTAAGGAGCGAGAGCTGTCATTGGTAAAGGATTAGCAGTCATTTGTTTTAGGTGACAGAGGGGACTGTTTGATTATTTTTGTGGCAGCATAGAATCCTTCTCTTTGTATTATATTCAGGCATAATTACAGAAGGTTTATGTTCCACCGTAGTCATAAAATGATCTTGTTTAATTTTTCTTGACTTTTGTTCAGTAGAGAATACCATAGCCTATTTGATAACTGCTTTCAGGGCCATTTTATTTTCTTTGTATTTTTTTCCTCTTTCTCATTCTTCTCTATTTTGTCCAAGACAGGCCACAGTATATCAGTCTTGTGATCCATTGCCAAGATTCTGTTGATCAGTACATTGTCTGGAAAATGTTAATTGTAGTTAGTTTAGAGTGGTTCCCTCCTGTTCCTTTTGCTGTAGGATCAATTGTTAAATCTTATGACATAATAATGGTTGTGAGATAGCATTTAAGATTCTTGTAAGGACTCATCATCCAACTATAATTTAGGCAATTTCCAGAGATAAAATGATTATCTGTCCCTGTAATTAGATTTTGGTGTCAAGGACTTAACCCACCTCACAAATATGTTTTTGAAATCTGTCTGATTCTCTTTTAGAGAGCCATGTGGCTTTTTCTTTTGGCCTAGGGAACAGTATGGAAGTACTTTTGCCTGTAGATAACAGAAAATCTTTGGAGAATTTTTTCATGTGTTGAAATCCCAGTGACGGTGCGATGGTATTAGGAGATGGGGCCTTTGGGAGGTGATTAGGTCATGAAGATAGAGCCCTCATGAATGAGATTAATGCCCTTACAAAAAGACATGGAAAGCTTGCTTTCTCTCTCCTGTGCTGTCCTCCATGTGAGGATACTATGAGAAAATGTCCATCTGCAAACCAGGAAGTAAGCTCTCACCAGACACTGGATCTGCTGATGCCTTAATCTTGGACTTCTCAGCCACCAAAACTGTGAGAAATAAATTAAGCCACCCAGTCTATGGTATTCTGTTAGCGCAGCCTGAACTGACTTAAGTTAAAATATACGAACCAGTTGAGTGATTATGAGCATAATGCTTCAGACTCCCTGATTTAAATGCCAGTTCTAACACTTGTATCTTGTGTGATATTACACAATTTTTTAAAGTTTTCTGTGCTTCAAGTTCTGTATCTGTATAAAGAAAATAACCATTATAAGGATATTGTGAGGACTGATAAAATAAATCTGAAAGGCTTGAACAGTGTGTGATGCATAATGAGCATAATAGAAATGTTAGATGATGATGATAATGATGATGATTGCCTCATAATTTTAAATAAGTAATGCTGTCAATTTGTACGATATTATCCTTGTTTACAGCAATAATGCATTCTTTGTATTCTGATGATTGCAAAACTACTCTAAGTAAAAAATGTTTCGAAACATTTTTGGAACAATACTCTTTTTTACATCCTCTCACATGAGTTAACATATGCAATTTATAAAATTTCATTATCATTGCCTTCAGAATAGAAGTACCGATATATCATTCCAGAAATCAAAAGTGTTTAGGCAAATTCCTAACTTGAATAAAATTCAATATCTATTGAAAAATAAAGAAAATGTGTTTATATGATAGTGCACAGCAACATGTAATAGATTGCTTCTTAATGTAGAAAGAACTATAAATTATGTACATTTAATTTCACAAACAGAAAGAAAGTAGAATTGTAGATACATCTGTCAGTCTTATTTAATGCATCTAAAAAAATATGTCTGACTGAAAGATATCAAGAGAGATGAAAGAATGACAACAAAACTGATTTTTTTAGCAACCACTGTATGGTAGAGGTTATTGTAGTCACAATGGTTATTTAAAGCCATTTAATACACTGATATTATTCTATAAGACGGAAATTAAAGCTTTCATCCATCTCACTTATCACTTAAATTCTTATAAAATTATATTGTGTTTCACATTCTATTCCAATTATATATCTGATTGACTACATTGGACTTTAGATTTTAAATTCCAAGAAATAGTATAACAATAGGAGCTTTTAGGATCTGTGTTAGATGCCATTCATTAATTTTGCAAAATCTCTGCCATTATCTCAAGGTTTTTATTTACCTCTTTCTCTTTCTTCTTCAAAGATCTGAACTACATACATGTCTTGCCTTTGATATTGTTCTGTGGTTTTTAAATACTCTGTTCTGATTTTTCTTCTTTATTTTTTTCTGTCTGCTTGTTTCAGTTTTGATAATTTCTTTTGATCTATCTTCAAGTTAATTGATTCTTCCCCAGCTATGATCATTCTGTTGATGAGTCCATTAAAGGAATTCTTCATCTCTTACATCATGATTTCCCTCCTAGCATTTTTATTTAATTATTTTTATAGTTTTCAAATTCCCTATACATTAATGTGTGTTTCTGCTGGTTTGTTTAACTTAAAAATCATGGTTATTTTAAAGTTCCTGTGTGATAGTACCAGTAGTATGATCATCTTTCAGTATGGCTATATAGTTTACTTTATCTCTTGAAAATGGTTTGCTTTTCCTTGTTACTGTGTCTTTGTAATATTTATGCATTATACATTGTATGTGAAAGAAGACTGAGATAACTAGTGTTTGTATCCAGAAATGGGCATGCCTATTCTGTCAGGCCACTAGCATGGGCAATTGATTCTATATAGTAGTACATGAACTGAGTTTGAGTTTTGTTTTTGCTACTGTTACATTCAGTTCACTACAGACTTCAGATTCCTCAGCAATGGGCTGCTCTTATCCTATGCTTAGAGAAGCATCTATGGTGCCAGAACGTTTTCCTCAGTGCTTTGGTTCTTCATCTTCCAGTAATTTATATAAGTCTGTGCCACAAATGGGGCCTGGCTCCATGCTCTTGTCCCTCTCCCAGTGGTAGACTGGTGATGTTTGTTAGCTGACGCTTCATTTTCTCTGTAGTGCCTAAGAGTTAGGCATATGTGCCTGATTCTTGGGGGTAGGTGTTTCTCAGTATTCCTTCCCTTCTCTCCATGAAAGCCAATCTCTGGCCTGTATCTGTGGTGGATCTTGGGTAGAAAACAGTTTCCTTCACCTTCCTCAATGGCAGCAGACCTCTACTTTGTACTGAAAAAGAAGCTGGAGCACAAGAGGGTCCAAGTGGGGAAGAGAATTTTCTCCGTCTCCGTGAAACCATGGATCTGTCTCCGGGCATCTGCTCTGCTCTGAATTATTTTCATGAGTACTCAGAAGAGGCCATGGAAAAAAGCCTATAAGCAAATGTGAACTCTGTTTACAGCTGGAGTTATCAGTTAGTCCACACTGACATGCTATCTCATGCTACTCCTTTATGAATTTGTTAAAATTTTACCCAATTTCTTTTTTCCTGCCTTGTATGGCAGCCACCTTTCCCTGCTGTGCTTTCCCAGAGCTGAAAAAGTTTGTGGGTGATGTCTTTCTTTTGTGAGGCTTATCACTCTCTGGAATTTAATTCAGTTGTTTGTCTCGTCAGTTCCTGTTTTTCTGTTTTAATAATAAAACAGAATAACAAATATTGGTGAGGATGTGGATAAATAGGAACCTTTATACCTTGCTTGTGGGAATGTAAATTGTTTCAGCCATTTTGGAAAACAGTTTGGCCATTCCTCAAAAAATTATACATAGAATTACTGTATGACCCAGGATTCTATTCCTAGGTATATACCCCCCCAAAATGAAAACAAGTACTCATCAAAAACTTGTACATGAATGTCATAGCTGTACTATACACAATAACCAAAAGGTAGAAACAACAAAACTGTCCATCAACTGATGGATAGATAAAGAAAATGTGATATATATGTACAATAGCATGTTTTTCAGCCATAAAAAGGAAGGACTTTCACATGCTACAGCATAGATAAACCTCAAAAGCATTATTCTAAGTGAAAGAAGCCAGACACAAAAGATACTTTATTGTATAATTCCATTTATATGGAATACCCAGAATAAATAAATACATTGAGACATAGTGCAGGTTGGTTCCAGGGGCTGGGGTGTAGATGGGGAGAGCAAAGAATGGGGAATAAATGTTTAATGCATATTTTCTTTTGAGGTGAAGCAAATGTCTTGGAACTAGATAGATGCGATGACCGCACAATATTGTAAATGTACTAAATGCTACTGAATTGTTGACTTTCAACTAACTAATCTTATAGCATGTGAATTTCACTTCAGTGAAAACAAAATATGCAAGTGCTTAGGGAGGTTGGGGTGGAACGTAAAAGTCATTGATTGAGGAACAAGCTTCTGGAAAAATCAGAAGATGGAAACAAAAGTGTTGACTTAAGATGTTAGACTTGGACAGGCGTGATGCTAATGCCTTGGTATGTGGAGGAAGATAGATAGGGTTGTTGACCAACTCTGAGATGACTAATGCTGAAGAAGTTTAGATTCAGACACAAGTACACAGTGTGAGGGCAGGGGTATATAGTTCAGGCTTCAAAAAATTTGAAATATTTTTATTAATTAACCTAGGTTCTCAATTCTCTTGGTTCAGTATCTAAATAATATTTCCAGAAAGAATTCAAAGGTTGGACTAGTAATCAAAAAATTTAAAATCTTCATAAAGGACAGAAATTATTCCACAGATTGATATTTTATGCCAACTTTCAATGTCTAACATAAGACACATTCTTGAAAAATTATAAAATTCAAAGGGCCAAGAATCATGTGGACTGATTTAACTACTGGAAGCAACTATTTATTCGTTGGAAGAATTAAAATAATGGGAAAATGTATTTAAAATTCTGTTTAATTCTATAGTATTCAATACTGACATAAACTACCAATCAGAAATGGTGATGTAATAAAAATGTTTTCAGACACAAAAAGCTTCAAAGTATTTTCTTTCTGTTGTAAATATTTTAAAGTACTTAACAATATTAGACTCCCTTCTTTTTAAAGGGCACCCAGATGACTATACTTCCTACCTCCTTGCAGTTACCCAGTGAGCTAGTGGTGGGAATGACATTTGCCACCTTTTGGATTATAAATTGAAAAGCAGATGGTGAATTTCTAGACTTTTCTTTTTCTGTGGATTTCCACTTTTCTCTTTCTCTGGACTTTTCTCAGACTGCTATTACAACTCCTGGGAAAATTCAGAATTATTAATCTAGCTACATTTAGTGTCAGTTATTCTCAGTTGTTTTTCCCAAGCTGTGACTACTAACTCCTATTCTTGATCTCTCAATATAATTTTTGAGCCAATTAATTTTTTTCAGTGTTTTGCTGCCCTCAGGGGAATGAGCCCTCAGAAAACAGTGCTTCCAAGTACATTTTTTACTTTTAGATTCTCTAGCCTTTTTGATCAGCAATTGCTAGACCAATGATAGCTTCAGCACCAAACCCTTTTTAGGTAGAAGGGAAAATGTTTATGCTTTCCCATTTTTCTTTTGTTAATACTTATGATAATATCAAACTGAGCCTCATTCATATTAAATAATTCACTTGAAATATATAGAGAAATTATAATTTTTTAACTTTTATTTTTAAGAGACTAAAGTAACACTTAACTACTTATGTAAATTATAGATCCTAAATTCATGCACCCTGTGGGAGCTCAATAGTATCACCTCACACCAGTCAGAATGGCCATCATCAAAAAATCTACAAACAATAAATGCCGGAGAGGGTGTGGAGAAAAGCGAACCCTCTTGCACTGTTGGTGGGAATGTAAATTGATACAGCCACTATGGAGAACAGCATGGACGTTCCTTAAAAATCTAAAAATAGAAGTACCATATGACCCAGCAGTCTCACTACTGGGCATATACCCTGAGAAAACTGTAACTCAGAAAGAGTCATGTACCACAATGTTCATTACAGCTCTATTTACAATAGCCAGGACATGGAAGCAACCTAAGTGTCATTGACAGATGAATGGATAAAGAAGATGTGGCACATATATACAATGGAATATTACACAGCCATAAAAAGAAATGAAATTGAATTATTTGTAGTGAGGTGGATGGACCTAGAGACTGTCATACAGAGTGAAGTAAGTCAGAAAGAGAAAAACAAATACTGTGTGCTAACACATATATGTATGGAATCTAAAAAAAAAAAGGTTCTGAAGAACCTAGAAGGAGGATAGAAATAAAGATGCAGATGTAGAGAATGGACTTGAGGACACGGGGAGGGGGAAGGGTAAGCTGGGACGAAGTGAGAGAGTAACACTGACATATATACACTACCAAATGTAAAATAGATAGCTAGTGGGAAGCAGTTGCATAGCACAGGGTGATCAGCTCGGTGCTTTGTGACTACCTAGGGGGTAGCATAGGGAGGGTGGGAGGGAGATTCAAGGGGAAGGGGATATGGGGATATATGTATACGTATAGCTGATTCACTTTGTTATACAGCAGAAACTAACAGACCATTGTAAAGCAACTATACTCGAATGAAGATGTTAAAAAAAAAAAAAGGTGTATTGAATTGAAAAAAATTTGTATTTCCTACTTTCCTCTCTCTCTCCACTGTGACAAAGAAGACCTCATTTGGAGATATCAGGGCCACAAGAATAAAGCAGCCCAAATGACTAAGTCATTTCTACCTTGGTGACCCATAGTAGAAATGACATGAGGGATAAGAAAGCTTGTGTTGTGTAACGCCACTGATATTTTTTTATTACAGCTTAACTAAACCAGTTATGACTAATAGAGTATATATTCTATTAAAATCTCAAAGGGAAAGAGTTGTTAGAGGAAATGAGAATTCCAACAGAGAGGAGTGGGGCAAGGAAACCAGTGGTAGTTGACAACTAATATTGTTTTAAGTAGATTTTTCAAAGATTGTATGTAAGATCTCTATAAGGGAAATTACACATTTTGGCTTATATTATTTGAATACACTGATAAGCATTTAAGAAATCTGTTGGAGAATTTGAAGAGTAATTAATGATAAGTGAAGAAAACAAGAAATATTTTTAAAAATTGAAAAAATTATTAATTCCAGAGAAAACACAAAAGTAGATGGTAATCCCAACTGACCCTGTCATTTATCTATAGGCAATACTTATGTTGTCATACAATTAAAAAAATTAAATACTTATTTACTCAAATATTTTGGTGTAACTGTATTGGGAGGAAGGAAGGCAATGAAACTTCTTTAGACATTTAGATGTGTGGAGAAAGAGGAGATATTTCACATAGATAAATAATTTTCTTAATAGAGAGCCAACAGATACATTTGAAAGATAAAAAGCAAGATATACCAGTAAAGTGTTATTATTTAGAAGTGTGAATCTATTATTATTTAGAAGTGTGAATCTAATAAATGATAAAAATATTGAGAGTCTATTCTGGGGAGATGGCACTAGTGAATTAGGAGAATGCTATTTTCCATTATAAGCCTTGAAACACTATTTTGTATGTTTAAACTAGGTGCAGGTGTTATTATTCTAATAAAAATTTAATTAAAAATTATTCTCAAATCATTTTTATGGCTATTTTTTATTGATGTATAATTAATTTATAATATATTATTTTCAGGTATACAGCATAGAAATTCAATATTTTTATAGATTGTACTCTATTTAAAGTTATTATAAAATATTGGCTATATGTCCATACTGTACAATGTATCCTTGAAACTTATTTGTTTTATACATAGTAGCTTGTACCTCTTAATCTCCTATTTTTTAATGATCACTGGTATCTAGGATTTTCCCTGTATAAACACACTGCTTAAATATGCCAAACCCTGCAATAGGAGATAAATTTTCTGGCAATGCCTGGTCATTAACAGGTGAAAGTATGAAGTTGATATGTTAAAATAATTTTACCACCACATTTTTATGCTGATTCTTTGACGCATACTGTAGTATCAAGAAAAAACATTTCAATTATAATCTTGCATCTAGAAAGATTAGTATATGAAATTGATGTTAATGAGAAGATAGAAGGGTAATTTTTTTGTATATATGTCTTATCTACTTTTTTCCTGTACTACAGTTTGTAAGGTTAGGGTTAGCAGCTTATTTATCCTCCAGTGTTTAAAAGTGCCTGCCACAGAAATTTAGTAAAAAGTTAGTATCTCTTAGGAAAAAATAAAGCAACTCTTCTATATGTTTTGCAACCAGGTTTCTTGGTAGTATAATAGGGTAGATTTATTTGTCACCTATAATTTGAGGCTACTGGGAAAGAAGAGTGAAAGGAAAATGCATGTTGTTAAGGTCATCACAAAGTATCTGGAAAGCTATGAACAGTTAAAAAACACACTGCAGTTAAAAACAAGCATTTAATGTTACTTACAAAATAGTTTTTGTGTTAAGTTCATGAAAGTCAGAATTATTTCAATATATTTTTATATGGGAGAGGGTTTTTTTGTTGTTTGCTTGTTTGTGGTCTCACTTCAAACGGATAACAATGCTAAGAACTAAAAATTTTGCCATCGAATTAGGGAGGGGGAAACTCAGCGTGGCCTTTTTTCCTAATAACACATGTAGCTTGAAAATGATTTGATGAAGGCTTTTTATAAAAACCCTTGCTTTTTTTGATACAAGGACAATTTCAGTGAAAGTTACTGCTACAATGCAAGGGGCACAGAAGGAGGGAGAAAATGTATGCATAACTAAAGGAGCAAAAAAGCAAGGACAAATAAAACATCAGAAAAAGAGTGAAATTGAAGATTTCAATAGGAAACTTAGTTCAAAGAGAGAGAGAGAGAGAGAGAGACACGCTATCCAGCATCTCTTTTAGAGGGTTTAACCTGGTGTGAATACCCAGTTAATCTTGGTAAGAGGACGTGACGATGGAGTTGGGAGGGCATAGATGGGTGGCGAGGTTGAAGGGGGGAAAAAAGGCCTGGAATTAATGCACGTTTGGGTGCTTATGTGTTTTTCTGAGGATTCACTCTTCCATAGTTTTCATTACCTCCTCAGACTGTCCCTAATCCAAAGAAAGGCCAGGAACATTGTTCTAAAGATATTTATATCTATAAAGGAATATATATATATATATATTTCAGAAGCTACCAGTAAACATTCCCAGACATACAACGTATTGTTTGCATCAAAAATAAATTTAAATATTTAATATTGAAATAAAATTCAGAAACTCGGAAATTTAAGTCTATTTCAAAATGATTCGTTTTGGGAAGTGCAGTTTTTTTAATGAACTTTTATTATTAATTTATTTAAAATTTATTTTTTTTCATATTAATGACATTGTTTTCTTTAATTTTATAGGCAATACATATTCACTGCAGGTTTGATAATCATTTTATTCACATGCATTTTTACTGAATTTTTTAGGTCTAGCTTTCTTGTTTTAATTTTGCTTTTCTTTTCTTTCTCGTTTTATATTTTGGTTCTAGTTTCTGAAAGATTTTTCTAACTTTATCTCTTTTTACTTCTGTTATTTTCTTTATGCCATCATA
Source organism: Stenella coeruleoalba (assembly GCF_951394435.1). Classification (NCBI taxonomy): domain Eukaryota; kingdom Metazoa; phylum Chordata; class Mammalia; order Artiodactyla; family Delphinidae; genus Stenella; species Stenella coeruleoalba. The sequence continues at coordinate 80,321,810 of NC_137151.1, read as the reverse complement.
ATGTTTTTTTCTAATAGCTTAAGAAATGTTATATTTTATCATGTCCTTTTATATTTCAAAGATCCCACATCTTCTTTTAATTCTGAGGTTATGAATTAAAGGTCGTTTAAATTTTCTTGGCTTTTATGCTTAGTCTTTTTCACCTGACCTTCATCTTCTTCCCTTTTTTTCCCCTATTTGATTGATTTAAGGGAATTTTTTTGTTTGTTTGTTTTTGTTTTTCTTCCCAAGTTGAAGGCCTTGTCGAAATGTCTGGTCCGTGACTATCCATTTATATTTTAGAATGAGGGACAAACGGGCATGGGCTGGCCTAATTAATTGGTGGCTTTTACTGCAGAGTGATCAAGTGGGGGATAAAGATATTTCGATGGAGAATCCCACTGCCAGTAAGTATAGATCCTTTCTTTTAGGCCAGTTTCTGCAGAGAGAAATCCCACACACTTCTACTGGGAGTACAGAAGTATAGCTCCAGTTTTTGGATTAAGACAGAAAAGGGAGATGATGGGCAAGGATGATGGGTCTTTATCTTGTAGTCACCTTTTTTTCAATTCAGCACTTCACACCTGATCACTATTGTATTCAAAGTTTTAAGTCCAGAATGTGTCTGGTTCAGAAGCTCTGAAGAAAACATTTAACTCATGACAGAGTCAGGAAATAGTAGGTATCTGTCTGCCAGGGTTTGGGAACATACATCCAGTGATATAACTACTCTCACACAGCACTCTTTTCCTTCAGGATTCAATTCTTATTAACATCTAAGGTATGATTACTGCAATATATCAAAAATATGCCTGAGATTTCAGGTATAATGGTTAACCACCATGCTCCAAATTTTATCAGAACCATATCAGATACTTTTAATGAGTGGCAGACACTTAGAAAATGGGCTTTTTCCTATTTGAGATGCCATGTAAACATCCATAGGAAAAAGACCTACAACAAACTCACATTTGCCTATGTCAAATCTTAGAAGCTATGACTTATTTGATTTTCTGTTAGACAGCATTTACCCTATCCTTCTTCAAAGAGCTAGAATGGGGAAGTTAATCACAAACAAACTTAGACTAAGCTTACACTAGATGGCATTGCACTTTTAGAAAGCTCAGTCTATGTCTTGTTAATTGTAATTCCTATGGTGTGAGTCTCCAAGCATAACAACTGAAAGCTTGGAAAGTTTACCAGTGCCTTTCTTTCTTGGTGGATCCTAAATTACAGTCTTTCTCCTCAGTATCTTGAGAGTGCCAAAAACTGTTCTGCGTTTCAGTGGCTTTTTCTTGACTTGTTAGCCTCTTGCTCTGCTTAGTAAGAATTCGACAAAAGCCTCAAGGGGAAAACTGTTATGTGCCATGCTTACTTCTGTTCACCTCCATTCTCTCAGAAATCAAACCTCTTTCCTTTTCAAGCTCTTGATCTCTTATGTCCTGGTTACCTTAACATTGACCCTCGCCCAGCCTATTCTCCTACCCAAGGGACTTTTATATATTTTAGTGAAGTCTGCTGTCAGAAATTCCTGAAGAGAAAAGTTGTACACAGAAAATTGGGTTTACCCTGAAAAAAAATCCCCTTCTTCTCAAGATCTTGGCCCTTCAAGCCCTGTAGGCCTTTGAGGTTCTCTGATTCCTTTAAACTAAAAATATTAAATAATAAATATTGAAAAATATATTATTACTGTTCTTGATCTGTGCATTGTCCTGCTTACACAGTATTCCATCATAGTTGGAAGTTAGGGTAAGTGGTTTGGTTGAAGAAAGAATATGTTTCTGAGCAAAGAGGGTTTGGAAGAGGGGCATGTCTGTAATTTACAGTGGAAAGACTGCAAGGAAGGGGAGAAAAAGTATAACATGATCTTTGGGAGAACAGAAAATCAGTTCATATCAAAGTCATCACACCTAGGTGTTCCTTGGACTATGCTACTCATTTCATCTCATGTGCTGGGGAGAAATTTAGGAAGACTAAAGTCAGGGACCAAAGGTTATCTATCCTTTGTTTTCTCACCTATAGGAAGAAGTAAAGAGGATTGGGTTACTGATGCATTACAGAACATTTGCCACTTGAAGTAACATACAAACATGCATAGGTCTCCTGATTTATTACAAATATGATATCTCCTCAGAATTCTTTGGTTTAAATGATTGTATCAAGTGCTTTTTGCTTAGCTTTTCTATTGCTTCCTGATGTCTCCATGTGAGGCGAAATCTATCTGCAAAAAGTATAAAGATTATTGTTGTTGCTTCTTTATCTCTTCCATGACCAGAACTCTCTGACATGTTGGGGTTGCTACGGTCCTAAAACTTAACTGAGACTTATTACTTTCCATGAGTATGGATATTAAGCATAGTATGAATACTTTGTATGGGTTGAGATATTATAAATATTTTGTCTCAGTTGGGGCAAATATCAGATATGGTTGTTATAGTCTCCTTGTTTTCAAAAATATGTCTTTATCTTGATACTTTGTGTACCTGTTTTGGAATTTCTTATGCAACCAGCTTAAAAGAAAGAAATCTTGGAAGTGTTTCTGGTTCAAGCTGGTATTCTGGCCTTGTGTTTGTGCTTCATCAAGCATAACACCTCTGCATTGGTAAAAGTACAGGCTAAACTGCTATACCAAAACTCTATAAGTCTCTAACAAGCTATTACAAAACTTGGTTAATTCTTGCTTAACAGTTGAGGAATATTGAGAAACTACATGCAGACATACTGTTAGGCTGTTATGCTTCACATGGTCACCCAAATACCCAGGTTACTTCAATTTGATTGGTCTACCATCTGCGAGGTTACATATCTGCTCCATCATCTGCATAGTCAGTGAGGATTAGAATCTATCTCACTAGCACAGTTTTATATTGCAGCTTTGTGAAGGTATAAATAAAATTCAATAGAAAAGGGATTACCCATCTAATCACTTTATGGGCAAGACTCAATGTATACATTGCTTTTGCTCCCATTTCATTGCTAAGAACTTAGTTACATAACCAAATGAATCTGTGAGGGGGGCTGGGAAATATAATCTGTAGGTGGATGACATGGGCTTGGTGAAAGCCTAGGGAGTTCTATTCTTAAAGAGTTGAGGGAAAGACTTTATACTGGAAGATAATTTGCCATCTTTGGCCCAGGGTTTATCAGGAATTCTTAATTTTCTTATGTTATTTAGGTGCTGTAAAGATTTTAAAGGACTGCTAGACTTTTTGCTTGATCTCTGCAACCAAGAACCTCTCTATTATACCCTCACTGTTGCAAAGGGTTTGGGATTTTCATTTTTTATATTTTCAGTCACTTCTGATTCTTACATGGCAGCAATAGTACTGACTGATAATTTTGGTTTTGTGGTAAAATTGTAAGATTTCTCTCTCATACGGGTCTAAGGCAAACCTGAGTAATTCATTGCTGACCAAGACCTGTATGGGACTCTGGGTCCTAATGCTGGCTCACAAAAACAGGAAAATTGAAGGAGGTTTAAACTATATGCATTATTGAAAGAATGTCATTGGAAGTTAGATTCCACCAAGTCCAGGTTTCAAATGTAGACTCAGACTTGGTCAGCTATTCTGTGAGTACTGGGTAGTGAATAAAATGATTAGGTTAAGACACACATGGTATGCTTACTCATGAATTTAGTGGAGGAGGCAGATATTAATTAGATTACTGTTAATGGATATATTATTGGAGAGGGACACACTGAAAGAAAATTGCGAGTTTATACGAGGACATAATAAAGGAAGCTGACTTAGACTGGAGGATCTGGGAAGGAATCCTTGTGTAAAATTCATAGCATGGTAATAAAGCTGGCCTAGGCAGCTATCTTGTATGCCGTTTGTGCTACAGAATAGTACCTGTTTATCAGAAATGCATTTCCTTTTCTGCCTGGCAACAGTACTAGACTATGTCCTCTGGTTTCCCTGTAGTTAGGTATGCCAGTGTGACTCATTCCAGCCAATCAGATGTGCATAGAAATCCTGTTTGCCATTCTGGGCTGTTCCTGCTAAGAGAGGATGTGGTGCTTCTTTGTTAACTTTTACCTTTCTACTTGCTAAATATAGTGGCAATGAGGCCATAAGGGATAATGGAGCAATACCATAGAAGGAATGCAGGTTCTTGAATCATCATATAAATAAGAAGAAACTTCTATTGTGTTTTACATTTGGGTGTATTTGTTATAGCATCTAGCTTTACTCTGAACAATACACCATGTGACCATACTCTTTCTAACAGTTATAACTAATATTGATACATGCACTAGATTAGATGCAGAAGCAGCTCATCCATTAACTGGCCAAAAGGTATGATTTGGTTGGAATAAAAAGAACTTGAGTAATTTAATTTTATTCCTGGGTAGGGCCAGTTTCATAAGTATGTGACCTTTATAGTCCTCCTTTAGAAAGACTCCTTCCCTGGTTTATTTCTGCCTCTTGAGATTCTTAATACTTTTTGAAGACGGAGCCCCTCATTTTCACTTTTCACTGGGTCTTTCAAATTATATAGCTGGTCATGCTACTGAAACTGAGTGAATGAGAGAATTTCCTGCTATGCCAGAGGAATTTAAGTGGAGTATTAATGAGAGGGAGTAAATATCATAGTCAAAGTCATTGTAAATTCCATGCATGTTGAGAAAAAGGGAAGCAGAATCAGAAGTTAGTTAGGTGAGAGGGGAAATGATAATGTGAAATAGAAGGGCCATGAAAGAGAAAAATTAAGAAGTGGCCAACATCTTGAATAAGTTTAGTTTCTGCTCTTCCTGTGGCCTGGGTTCTCAGCTACATGTTTTTTTCTTTTTGTTTGTTTTTTTGTTTTGCGGTACGCGGGCCTCTCACTGTTGTGGCCTCTCCCGTTGTGGAGCACAGGCTCCGGACGCGCAGGCTCAGCGGCCATGGCTCACGGGCCCAGCCGCTCCGCGGCATGTGGGATCTTCCCGCACCGGGGCTCGAACCCGTGTCCCCTGCATCGGCAGGTGGACTCTCAACCACTGCGCCACCAGGGAAGCCGCCTTATCTTTTTTAATTAAAGATTTCAGTGTAGTAATGAAAGCTCTCTTCAACACAAGCATCTTTTATGCCCTCAAAAATATTTCTCCTAACTTTATCCAGGGTCAACCCAATGTAGAAAATATTTTAACATATCATAATAAAAATAAGCCCTGACTTAAAAAAGGAAAGTTTTTATTCAGAAAGACTGTGGTAGAGGGAGAATGCTCTGACCATAGAATCTGTGTCTGTGAGTAAAGAAAGAAGGGGATTCTTTCTTTTATAAGGAGAAGCAAAATCAGGCTAGAAAAGGACTAGGTGTAGAGGAGTGGTGTGAGCAGGTAGCATTATCAAAGAACTGAACAAAAAATGTTGTCTTTGTGGTCAGCTGATTTTCAGAAGGTGCCATTAGCAGGACCTTGGTTTTCATTACAGTGCTTAAGCTCAAGTGTGGGACAAATTTCAGGGGTCTGGTAAGAGGACAGAAGCCTGACTGAAGTTTTGTCAAGTCAAGTTAGCAGGTGTTTGGTGAGCGTTTGGTCAAACACAAAAATAAGAAGCAAAGCATTGAGCAGTAATGTCTTTTTCATAATACTGAATGTCCTAGGGCTTCTGTGATAGAATAACATAGACTGGGTAGCTTAAACAACAATCATTTATTTCTCGCAGTTCTGGAGGCTGGAAGCCTAAGATCAGACTGACAGGGTGGTTGGATTCTTGGTGAAGACCCCCTTCCTAGTTTATAGATGGCTGTCTTCTCGTGTCCTCATATGGTGGAGAAAGAGATTACCTCTCACTTGTCTCTTCTTGTAAAGGCACTGACTTCATCATGAGAGTTCCACTCTCATGACCTAAATACCTCCCAAAGTCTCTACCTCCTAATGTTGAGGGTTAGAATTTCAAAATACGATGTTGAGAGAATGTCGATACATCATTTGACACAGTTTTCTCATTAGAAATGGGTAATATTGTATAAAATATAAGAATTATTCAAATGAATAATCATGAAGAACCTAACTTCAAAATATTCTAATAATAAATACCGTCATGTTAGATGTTCTAATAAAAGTTAAGTTTTTAAAAAGGTATGGGTATTCAAGAAACTGGCAGCATAAATGTGCCTTACCTAGGCTCCTGCCTAAACGCTATTTCAGTCCTCTTCCATTCTTGGTCCAAGCAGCCGCTTATGCCAGTATATAGGTCAAGATCAGAAAGGAATAAATCCTCCTTGAGAGAACCAGAGAGGTCTTAGACATTTTGGGAAGGGCCACAGTAACTCCTCTGGTTGTACTCATTCCCCCTGACCCTCAAAGGCATGTATGTATGATAAAACTAGTTGTATCAGAGCCTCTGATACTTACACCACTTTATCATCTATAATCATGCTTAAGAATAAATAGGTATGATAATGAACAAAAATGTTATGTTTATATTGTGAATAATACTAATAACTTGTCATTTTACATATATAAATGCTTCCTGTTTTCATTTGTATTTATGATTAGAATTTTTACTACATTTTTTTCCTGCTTCAGTTATATATAGGATGTTTTTATCCTAAAAAATAACAATTGTAGTTATATACAGGAATGAAATTATTTCAGATGAAGAGAATATTGTGTGTGCACTTGTCTGGTGTATAAGTTGTGAAAACTGTAGATCCATCTGGAGATCTTTAAAATGGTAATACACTAATCAAACTAAGATATTTTTATATTAAATTATTTATCCAAGCTCTTTTATTTTAGCTGAGCTTTTAAGGAAAACTGCGTTGTGAACAGTACTTATCTTTAGGTTGAATCTTTATATAAAGTTGGCCAGCATTACATACAATACTGAAACTCTTCTTGCAGAAGTCAGCAGTAACTGCCACATTGCCAGAGGCATGGCCTGTTTTGTCCTTCATCTCCCTGGCATCCCTGACACTGTTTGCTCATTCGTCCTTCCTGAAAGTTTTTTCTATCCTGCGGTCTGTGAAACCCACCATACTGGAAGTTACTTCTCAGTATTTTTAAGCTTATTTTTATCCTTTTCTTACATGTATGGCTCCTCTTACTTAGATAAGCCTTACACAGATAACTTCTATAAATTTACTCTCGGTCCTGTTTTTCATACTCTCCTTTGAGAGACTTTACCTACCTATATATCTTCAGGAGCTACAGAACTTATCGAAGTTTCTATTATGGAGAAGAACTTTTGTTTAGGAAAATACAATTGATATTCACTTGGGATAAAAGATAAGTGCCTTTTATAGAGACAGACACACACACAAATATCGTTCGATTTCTAATTGACAGAACAAACAGGAAACTGGGGGTGGGGGGGAGAATAGAAGAAAGGAGAGAGAGAGAAGAGTAGGATATTGTAAGGACAACATAGATTAGTTGTAGAACCCTCAAGGACAAAGATATGTAATGTTTGACTAATGTTCATTTTGTTTTGAGTTAACTCTCTTCTCTTTCTCCTCTCTTTACCCAGTTACCTAGTTTGACATTCAGGATTAGGCTAGTGTTTTTTTTAAGTTTAGTTTTGTGTGTAGTAATATAAAGAAAAGAGCTGAGTTCCACATTTGTGTCACTGAAGAAACCAACACTTGCAAGGGGCTGAACAAAGAAATGAGCCAGAGATCACCATGTAAATGTTTTTCCCCAGAAATTTGCAGGAGCTTGTTGAAATCATTAGATTCTTTTTTCACAGGCCTCTCTGCATACCTTTACCATAATATCCATAATTTTCCAGAACTATATCACCTATCTATTGTCCCACTGGACTCCAAACTACTTTAGCACAGAAGCCGTGCCCTTTGGTACTAAAATAATAACCCATTTCTACCAGGTGCTTAAAAATGAGTGACTACAGCAATGAAGGACTTAATGTGGGCTGTCACTGAGCTTAAGGGAAAAGTCAAGAAGTAGACCCAGCAGCACTGACCTAGTTAAAGAATTGGATGTCATGAGGTGAGCCTTCAGTCCAAATTCCCATGTTCAAGAAATTGTGAAAAACCCAGTTTTCTGGCAGGCAGTGTGATAAAGAGTTAAGAGTGCTTCTTTTGGAGTTATTCAGACTTGTGTTTAAGCACTCGCTCTATCATTTACTGGCTGTGTAATTTGTTTTCACTTAGCTCCTCTGAATTAAAATTTAGTTCATTTTAATTCACAATGTTATGAGGAGGATTAAATTGTTTAACACATGCAAAATGAGTTAATGTTCAACTAAGGTAAATTTAATGCCTGAGATGTTTTTCGCAGAAGTGGAAAAATATTACAGCAACTGTAGACAAATTTTGCTTACTCTACAGTTTCACCTGGACCCAGTTGTGCCGTGAGGCAGTCACTATTTATTTATGTCTGAAAGAGTATTGCTGAGCTAGAATCAAATTTTATTTTTGTTTAAACAACTCAGCTTTTGCTACCGAGGGCATAAAGCCAAATCAAATGGACAAGTGGGAATGTATGTGTTTATGCTCATGCCTGTGCTTGGTGATAGTAGTGGATTCTAGGAACATTGCAACCTTGGATTCAGCAGAAGTACTCTAACATGCCTTTCCCCCAAGACTTCATGAAATCAACTATTCATGAGAAAAACAGCTTAATTCACTTTCTTAAAAACATTACTTTGTATTAACTTACCCTCTAACTTATAGGAGATGGTGTAATGAAAAAGTCTAAAATTTACCTGAAGTGTAATGTTTGATTGTTGCTGGTATGAGGAAAAATATATCTGTAATTCATTTTGCAAAGCCCATTTCCTGTTACTTGCTACAGAGATTGCTACCACATCTAATTGTGTTTGTGTACTTCCTTCATTTGAATGAAAGAAGATAACATAAATGAAAAACTCAGGAGGATGACTAATTCACATTACTAGTCCAGGCAAGCTAATTTGTTATTCATTAAATGCTAATGAACCCAACACCAATATTTTATTTGTTTCACTCTATTTGAGATTTGAAAGGTCTTGTAACATAGTGAAAGTCTACAATAAACAGATATGTGAAAGTAAAGGATTACTTTTCTCTTGTTTCTGTTTGATAGATATGCAATTATTTCTGGACTAGGAAAACCAAGTAAATCAATATGGAAAAGCATGTTTTCTTTCTGTTTAAGAAAACAAATGTAATAACATTAAGCTCTTTACATGCATGTTTTCTTCAGTTCCATAGGATCTAGACGTTTTATATATCAGCCTGGAGTCAACCCTACTTTAAAAGAATGTAAAAGTGAAATGGAGTGTGAGTGAAGTGAAACTTGTTATATGTATGCATATGTATATCTGTGTAGGTGTATATATATATATATATATATATATATATATATATATATGTTACCATTTAAACATTATTTGTTAACAGGTTTTTTTCTCACTATATTTTCTATGACTGATTTCTGTAAAATGAAGCATTTAGAAAGTGATGATGGCATATGTAATCAGGGTAGGTTTGTTGCTTATTTTTTGACCTAATGTTTATATTAATTAGGTGGATTATTCATTGGTGAACTTGGCCATTATGTAGAATTACTGAATTTACTTACTTTTTTTGTAACATCTTTATTGGATTATAATTGCTTTACAATGTTGTGTTAGTTTCTGCTGTATAAAAAAGTGAATCAGCTATAGATATACATGTATTCCCGTGTCTCCTCCCTCTTGCATCTCCCTCCCACCGTCCCTATCCCACCACTCTAGGTGGACAAAAAGCACCAAGGTGATCTCCCTGTGCTATGCGGCTGCTTCCCACTAACTATCTATTTTACATTCGGTAGTGTACATATGTCCATGCCACTCTCTCACTTCGTTCCGGCTTACCCTTCCCCCTCCCCGTGTCCTAGAGTCCATTCTCTATGTCTGCATCTTTTTTTTTCTTAATTTTTTTTAACATCTTTATTGGAGTATAATTGCTTTACAATGGTGTGTTAGTTTCTGCTTCACAACAAAATGAATCAGTAATATATATATACATATGTTCCCATATCTCTTCCCGTTTGCGTCTCCCTCCCTCCCACCCTCCCTGTCCCACCCCTCCAGGTGGTCACAAAGCACCGAGCCGATATCCCTGTGCTATGCGGCTGCTTCCCATTAGCTATCTACCTTACGTTTGTTAGTGTATATATGTCCATACCTCTCTCTCGCTTTGTCACATCTCACCCTTCCCCCTCCCCATATCCTCAAGTCCGTTCTCCAGTAGGTCTGTGTCTTTATTCCTGTCTTAGCCCTAGGTTCTTCATGACATTTTTTTCCCTTAAATTCCATATATATGTGTTAGCATACAGTATTTGTCTTTCTCTTTCTGATTTACTTCACTCTGTATGACAGACTCTAGGTCTATCCACCTCATTACAAATAGCTCAATTTCGTTTCTTTTTATGGCTAATATTCCATTGTATATATGTGCCACATCTTCTTTATCCATTCATCCGTTGACGGACACTTAGGTTGCTTCCATGTCCTGGCTATTGTAAATAGAGGTACAATGAAGATTTTGGTCCATGACTCTTTTTGAATTTTGCTTTTCTCCGGGTATATGCCCAGTAGTGGGATTGCGCTGGGTCATATGGTAGTTCTAGTTGTAGTTTTTTAAGGAACCTCCATACCGTTCTCCATAGTGGGTGAACCAATTCACATTCCCACCAGCAGTGCAAGAGTGTTCCCTTTTCTCCACACCCTCTCCAGCATTTATTGTTTCTAGATTTTTTGATGATGGCCATTCTGACTGGTATGAGATGATACCTCATTGTAGTTTTGATTTGCAATTCTCTAATGATTAACGATGTTGAGCATTCTTTCATGTGCTTGTTGGCAGTCTGTATATCTTCTTTGGAGAAATGTCTATTTAGGTCTTCTGCCCATTTTTGGATTGGGTTGTTTGTTTTTTTGTTATTGAGCTGCATGAGCTGCCTGTAAATTTTGGAAATTAATCCTTTGTCAGTTGTTTCATTTGCAAATACTTTCTCCCATTCTGAGGGTTGTCTTTTGGTCTTCCTTATGGTTTCCTTTGCTGTGCAAAAGCTTTGAAGTTTCTTTAGGTCCCATTTGTTTATTTTTGTTTTTATTTCCATTTCTCTAGGAGGTGGGTAAAAAAGGATCTTGCTGTGATTTATGTCATAGAGTATTCTGCCTATGTTTTCCTCTAAGAGTTTGATAGTTTCTGGCCTTACATTTAGGTCTTTAATCCATTTTGAGCTTATTTTTGTGTATGGTGTTAGGGAGTGATCTAATCTCATACTTTTACATGTATCTGTCCAGTTTTCCCAGCACCACTTATTGAAGAGGCTGTCCTTTCTCCACTGTACATTCCCTCCTCCTTTATCAAAGATAAGGTGACTATATGTGCGTGGGTTTATCTCTGGGCTTTCTATCCTGTTCCATTGATCTATCTTTCTGTTTTTGTGCCAGTACCATACTGTCTTGATTACTGTAGCTATGTAGTATAGTCTGAAGTCAGGGAGCCTGATTCCTCCAGCTCCGTTTTCGTTCTCAAGATTGCTTTGGCTGTTCGGGGTCTTTTGTGTTTCCATACAAATTGTGGGATTTTTTGTTCTAGTTCTGTGAAAAATGCCAGTGGTAGTTTGATAGGGATTGCATTGAATCTGTAGATTGCTTTGTGTAGTAGAGTCATTTTCACAATGTTGATTCTTCCAATCCAAGAACATGGTATATCTCTCCATCTATTTGTATCATCTTTAATTTCTTTCATCAGTGTCTTATAATTTTCTGCATACAGGTCTTTTGTCTCCTTAGGTAGGTTTATTCCTAGATATTTTATTCTTTTTGTTGCAGTGGTAAATGGGAGTGTTTTCTTGATTTCACTTTCAGATTTTTCATCATTAGTATATAGGAATGCCAGAGATTTCTGTTCATTAATTTTGTATCCTGCTACTTTACCAAATTCATTGATTAGCTCTAGTAGTTTTCTGGTAGCATCTTTAGGATTCTCTATGTATAGTATCATGTCATCTGCAAACAGTGACAGGTTTACTTCTTTCCTGATTTTGATTCCTTTTATTTCCTTTTCTTCTCTGATTGCTGTGGCTAAAACTTCCAAAACTATGTTGAATAAGAGTGGTGAGAGTGGGCAACCTTGTCTTGTTCCTGATCTTAGTGGAAATGCTTTCAGTTTTTCACCATTGAGGACGATGTTGGCTGTGGGTTTGTCATATATGACCTTTATTATGTTGAGGAAAGTTCCTTCTATGCCTAATTTCTGCAGGGTTTTTATCATAAAGGGTGTTGAATTTTGTCAAAAGCTTTTTCTGCATCTATTGAGATGATCATATGGTTTTTCTCCTTCCATTTGTTAATATGGTTTATCACATTGATTGATTTGCATATATTGAAGAATCCTTGCATTCCTGGAATAAACCCCACTTGATCATGGTGTATGATCCTTTTAATGTGCTGTTGGATTCTGTTTGCTAGTATTTGTTGAGGATTTTTGCATCTATGTTCATCAGTGATATTGGCCTGTAGTTTTCTTTCTTTGTGATATCCTTGTCTGGTTTTGGTATCAGGGTGATGGTGGCCTCGTAGAATGAGTTTGGGAGTGTTCCTCCCTCTGCTATTTTTTGGAAGAGTTTGAGAAGGATAGGTGTTAGCTCTTCTCTCACTGTTTGATAGAATGCACCTGTGAAGCCATCTGGTCCTGGGCTTTTGTTTGTTGAAAGATATTTAATCACAGTTTCAATTTCAGTGCTTGTGATTGGTCTGTTCATATTTTCTATTTCTTCCTGATTCAGTCTTGGCAGGTTGTGCCTTTCTAAGAATTTGTTCATTTCTTCCAGGTTGTCCATTTTATTGGCATAGAATAGCTTACAGTAATCTCTCATGATCCTTTGTATTTCTGCAGTGTCAGTTGTTACTTCTCCTTTTTCATTTCTAATTCTATTGATTTGAGTCTTCTCCCTTTTTTTCTTGATGAGTCTGGCTAATGGTTTATCAATTTTGTTTATCTTCTCAAAGAACCAGCTTTTAGTTTTATTGATCTTTGCTATCGTTTCCTTCATTTCTTTTTCATTTATTTCTGATCTGATTTTTATGATTTCTTTACTTCTCCTAACTTTGGGTTTTTTTTGTTCTTCTTTCTCTAATTGCTTTAGGTGCAAGGTTAGGTTGTTTATTCGAGATGTTTTCTGTTTCTTAAGGTAGGATTGTATTGCTATAAACTTCCCTCTTAGAACTGCTTTTGCTGCATCCCATAGGTTGTGGGTCATCGTGCGTTCATTGTCATTTGTTTCTTGGTTTTTTTTAATTTCCTTTTTGATTTCTTCAGTGATCACTTCGTTATTAAGTAGTGTATTGTTTAGCCTCCATGTGTTTGTATGTTTTACAGATCTTTTCCTGTAATTAATATCTAGTCTCATAGCATTGTGGTCGGAAAAGATACTTGATACAATTTCAATTTTCTTAAATTTACCAAGGCTTGATTTGTGACCCCAAGATATGATCTATCCTGGAAAATGTTCCGTGAGCACTAGAGAAAAATGTGTATTCTGTTGTTTTTGGATGGAGTGTCCTATAAATATCAATTAAGTCCATCTTTTTTAATGTATCATTTAAAGCTTGGGTTTCCTTATTTGTTTTCATTTTGGATGATCTGTCCATTGGTGAAAATGGAGTGTTAAAGTCCCCTACTATGAATGTGTTACTGTCGATTTCTCCCTTTATGGCTGTTAGTATTTGCCTTATCTATTGAGGTGCTCCTATGTTGGGTGCATAAATATTTACAATTGTTACATTTTCTTCTTGGATCGATCCCTTGATCATTATGTAGTGTCCTTCTTTGTCTCTTCTAATAGTCTTTATTTTAAAGTCTATTTTCTCTGATATGAGAATTGCTACTCCAGCTTTCTTCTGGTTTCCATTTGCATGAAATATCTTTTTCCATCCCCTTACTTTCAGTCTGTATGTGTCTCTAGGTCTGAAGTGGGTCTCTTGTAGACAGCATATATATGGGTCTTGTTTTTGTATCCATTCAGCCAATCTGTGTCTTTTGGTGGGAGCGTTTAGTCCATTTACATTTAAGGTAATTATCGAGATGTATGTTCCTATTCCCATTTTCTTAATTGTTTTGGGCTCATTATTGTAGGTGTTTTCCTTCTCTTGTGTTTCTTGTCTAGAGAAGTTCCTTTAGCAGTTGTTGTAGAGCTGGTTTGGTGGTGCTGAACTCTCTCAGCTTTTGCTTGTCTGTAAAGGTTTTCATTTCTCCATCAAATCTGAATGAGATCCTTGCTGGGTAGAGTAATCTTGCTTGTAGGTTTTTCTCCTTCATCACTTTAAATATGTCCTGCCAGACCCTTCTGGCTTGTAGAGTTTCTGCTGAGAGATCAGCTGTTAACCTTATGGGGATTCCCTTATGTGTTATTTCTTGTTTTTCCCTTGCTGCTTTTAGTATGTTTTCTTCGTATTTGATTTTTGACAGTTTGATTAATATGTATCTTGGCGTATTTCTCCTTTGATGTATCCTGTATGGTACTCTGTGTGCTGCCTAGACTTGATTAACTATTTCCTTTCCCATATTAGGGAAGTTTTCAACTCTAATCTCTTCAAATATTTTCTCAGTCCCTTTCTTTTTCTCTTCTTCTTCTGGAACCCCTATAATTCGAATGTTAGTGCATTTAATGTTGTCCCAGAGGTCTCTGAGACTGTCCTCAGTTCTTTTCATTCTTTTTTCTTTATTCTGCTCTGCAGTAGTTATTTCCACTATTTTATCTTCCAGGTCACTTATCCGTTCTTCTGCCTCAGTTATTCTGCTATTGATCCCATCTAGAGTATTTTTCATTTCATTTATTGTGTTGTTGATCATGGTTTGTTTCATCTTTAGTTCTTCTAGGCCCTTGTTAAAAGTTTCTTGCATTTTGTCTATTCTATTTCCAAGATTTTGGATCATCTTTACTATCATTATTCTGAATTCTTTTTCAGGTAGACTGCCTGTTTCCTCTTCATTTGTTAGGTCTGGTGGGTTTTTATCCTGCTCCTTCATCTGCTGTGTGTTTTTCTTTCTTCTCATTTTGCTTCTCTTACTGTGTTTGGGCTCTCCTTTTTGCAGGCTGCAGGTTCATAGTTCCCGTTGTTTTTTGTGTCTGTTCCCACTGGCTAAGATTGGTTCCGTGTGTTGTGTAGACTTCCTCGTGGAGGGGACTAATGCCTGTGTTCTGGTGGATGAGGCTGGATCTTTTCTTTCTGGTGGGCAGTTCCACGTCTGCTGGTGTGTTTCGGGGTGTCTGTGGACTTATTATGATTTTAGGCAGCCTCTCTGCTAATGGGTGGGGTTGTGTTCCTGTTTTTCTAGTTGTTTGGCATAGGATGTCCAGCAGTGTAGCTTGCTGGTCATTGAGTGAAGCTGGGTGCTGGTGTTGAGATGGAGATCTCTGGGAGATTTTCGCCATTTGATATTATGTGGAGCTTGGAGGTCTCTTGTGGACCAGTGTCCTGAAGTTGGCTCTCCCACCTCAGAGGCACAGCACTACTCCTGGCTGCAACACCAAGAGCCGTTCAGAAGAACGGCTCAGAAGAAAAGGGAGACAAAGTAGAAAGAAAAAATTAGTAGAAGTAGAAAGAAAAGAAAGAAAGAAAGGAGGGAGGGAGGGAGGAAGGAAGGAAGGAGGGAAGGAAGGAAAAAAAAGAAAGAAGATAAAGTAAAATAAGAAAATATAATAAAGTTATTAAAATAAAATAATTATTAAGAGAAAAAAAAACATAAAAACGGATGGTTAGAACCCTGGGACATATGGTGGAAGCGAAGCTGTACAGACAAAATCTCACACAGAAGCATACACATACACATTCACAAAAAGAGGAAAAGGGGAAAAAATCATAAATCTTGCTCTCAAAATCCACCTCCTCAATTTGGGATGATTCGCTGTCTAAAGGGGGGAAGGAAGGAAAGAAAGAACGAAGATGAAGTAAAATAAATAAAGTTATTAAAATAAAAAAGTAATTATTAAGAAAAAAATAAACAAAAAACAGACGGATAGAACCCTCGGACAAATGGTGGAAGCAAAGCTATACAGACAAAATCCCACCCAGAAGCATACACGTACACACTCACAAAAAAAGGAAAAGGGGAAAAAATAATAAATACTGCTCTCAAAGTCCACCTCCTTAATTTGGTATGATTCGTTGTCTATTCATGTATTCCACAGATGCAGGGTACATCAAGTTGATTGTGGAGCTTTAGTCTGCTGCTTCTGAGGCTGCTGGGAGAGATTTCCCTTTCTCTTTGTTTTCACAGCTCCCAGGGGCTCAGCTTTGGATTTGGCCCCGCCTGTGCGTGTAGGTCGCCTGAGGGCGTCTGTTGTTTGCTCAGACAGGACAGGGTTAAAGGAGCCGCTGATGCGGGGGCTCTGGCTCACTCAAGCCGGGGGTAGGGAGAATCACGGAGTGCAGGGTGAGCCTGCGGCAGCAGAGGCCAGCGTGACGTTGTACCAGCCTGAGGCGCGCAGTGCGTTCTCCTGGGGAAGTTGTCCGTGGATCCCGGGACCCTGGCAGTGGCGGGCTGAACAGGCTCCCCGGAAGGGGGGTGTGGATAGTGACCTGTGCTCGCACACTGGCTTCTTGATGGCGGCAGCAGCAGCCTTAACGTCTCATGTCTCTCTCTGGGGTCCCAGCTTTTAGCCGCGGCTCACACCCATCTCTGGAGCTCCTTTAAGCAGCGCTCTTAATCCCCTCTCCTTGCACACCAGGAAACAAAGAGGGAAGAAAAAGTCTCTTGCTTCTTCGGCAGGTCCAGACTTTTTCCGGGACTCCCTCCCGGCCAGCCGTGGCGCACTAAGCCCCTGCAGGCTGTGTTCACGTCGCCAACGCCAGTCTTCTCCCTGCGCTCCGACCAAAGCTTGAGCCTCAGCTCCCAGCTCCGCCTGCTCCGGCAGGGGAGCAGACAAGGCGCTCGGGCTGGTGAGTGCCCGTTGGCAGCAGTCCTCTGTGCGGGATTCTCTCCGCTTTGCCCTCCACACCCCTGTTGCTGTGCTCTCATCTGCGGCTCTGAAGCTCACCCTCTCCGCCACCCGCAGTCTCCACCCATGAAGGGGCTTCCTAGTGTGTGGAAACCTTTCCTCCTTCACAGCTCCCTCCCACTGGTGCAGGTCCCGTCCCTATCCTTCTGTCTCTGTTTATTCTTTTCTCTTTTGCCCTTCCCAGGTACGTGGGGGATTTCTTGCCTTTTGGGAGGTCTGAGGTCCTCTGCCAGCGTTCAGTAGGTGTTCTGTATTAGTTGTTCCACGTGTAGATGTATTTCTGGTGTATTTGTGGGGAGGAAGGTGATCTCCGCATCTTACTCTTCCGCCATCTTCCTGGAAGTCTCCCAGATCATTCTCTCTACGTCTGCATCTTTATTCCTGTCCTGCCCCTAGGTTCTTCAGAACCATTTATTTTCTCTTTTTCAGATTCCATTTATATGTGTTAGCATATGGTATTTGTTTATCTCTTTCTCACTTACTTCACTCTGTATGACAGTGTCTAGGTCCATCCACCTCACTACAAATAACTCAATTTCGTTTCTTTTTATGGCTGAGTAATATTCCATTGTATGTATGTGCCACATTTTCTTTGTCCATTCATCTGTTGATAGACACTTAGGTTGCTTCCATGTCCTGTATATTTTAAATAGAGCTGCAGTGAACATTGTGGTACATGACTCTTTTTGAATTATGGTTTTCTCAGGGTATATGCCTAGTAGTGAGAGTGCTGGGTCATATTGTAGTTCTATTTTTAGTTCTGTAAGGAACCTCCATACTGTTCTCCATAGTGGCTGTATCAATTTACATTCCCACCCACAGTGCAAGAGGGTTCTCTTTTCTCTGCACCCTCTCCAGCATTTATTGTTTCTAGATTTTTTGATGATGGCCATTCTGAATAGTGTGAGGTGATACCTCATTGTAGTTTTGATTTGCATTTCTCTAATGATTAGTGATGTTGAGCATCCTTTCATGTGTTTGTTGGCAATCTGTATATCTTCTTTGGAGAAATGTCTATTTAGGTCTTCTGCACATTTTTGAATTGGGTTTTTTGTGTTTTTGTTATTGAGCTGCATCAGCTGCTTGTATACTTTAGAGATTAATCCTTTGTCATTGGCTTCCTTTGCAAATATTTCCTCCCATTCTGAGGGTTGTCTTTTCATCTTTTTTATGGTTTCCTTTGCTGTACAGTAGTTTTTAGGTTTTATTAGGTCCCATTTATTTTTTTTAAATTTCCATTTCTCTACGAGGTGGGTCAAAAAGAATCTTGCTGTGATTTATGTCCCAGAGTGTTATGCCTGTGTTTTCCTCTAAGAGTTTTATAGTGTCTGGCCTTACATTTAGGTTTTTAATCCATTTTGAGTTTATTTTTCTGTATGGTGTTAGGGAGTGTTCTAGCTTCATTCTTTTACATGTAGCTGTCCAGTTTCCCAGCACCACTTATTGAAGAAGGCTGTCTTTTCTGCATTGTATATTCTTGTCTTCTTTATCAAAGATAAGGTGACCATATGTGCGTGAGTTTATCTCTGGGCTTTCTGTCCTGTTCCATTGATCTGTATTTCTGTTTTTGTGCCAGTACCATACTGTCTTTATTACTGTAGCTTTGTAGTATAGTTTGAAGTCAGGGAGCCTGATTCCTCTAGCTCCATTTTTCTTTCTCAAGATTGCTTTGGCTATTAGGAGTCTTCCATGTTTCCATACAAATTGTGAAGTTTTTTATTATAGTTCTGTAAAAAATGCCATTAGCATTTTGATAGCGATTGCATTGAATCTGTAGATTGCCTTGGATAGTAGACTCATTTTCACAATGTTGATTCGTCCAATCCAGGAACATGGTATATTTCTCCATCGGTTTGTACCATCTTTCATTTCTTTCATCAGTGTCTTACAGTTTTCTGCATACAGGTCTTTTGTCTCCTTAGGTAGGTTTATTCCTAGGTATTTTATTCTTTTTGTTGCAATGCTAAATGGGGGTGTTTCCTTAATTTCTCTTTCAGATTTTTCATCATTAGTGTATAGGAATTCAAGAGATTTCTCTGCAATAATTTT
This sequence comes from Stenella coeruleoalba, assembly GCF_951394435.1. Lineage (NCBI taxonomy): Eukaryota > Metazoa > Chordata > Mammalia > Artiodactyla > Delphinidae > Stenella > Stenella coeruleoalba. The sequence goes on along the minus strand of NC_137151.1, from coordinate 80,302,852 downwards.
GTATCCTGCCACTTTACCAAATTCATTGATTAGCTCTAGTAGTTTTCTGGTAGCATCTTTAGGATTCTCTCTATGTACTATCATGTCATCTGCAAACAGTGACAATTTTATGTCTTCTTTTCCAATTTTGATTCCTTTTATTTCTTTTTCTTCTCTGTTTGCTGTGGCTAAAACTTCCAAGACTACATGAATAGTAGTGTTGAGAGTGGGCAACCTTGTCTTGTTCCTGATCTTAGTGGAAATGGTTTCAGTTTTTCACCATTGAGAAATATGTTGGCTGTGGGTTTGTCATATATGGCCTTTATTATGTTGAGGAAAGTTCCCTCTATGCCTACTTTCTGGAGACTTTTTGTCATAAATGGGTGTTGAATTTTGTCCAGAGATTTTTCTGCATCTATTGAGATGATCATATCATTTTTCTCCTTCCATTTGTTAATATGGTTTATTACATTGAGTGATTTGCATATATTGAAGAATCCTTGCATCCTGGGATAAACCCTGCATGATCATCGTGTGTCAACCTTTTCATGTGCTGTTGGATTCTGTTTGCTAGTATTTTGTTGAGGATTATTGCATCTATGTTCATCAGTGATAATGGCCTATAGTTTTCTTTCTTTGTGACATCTTTGTCTGGTTCTGGTATCAGGGTGATGGTGGCCTCATAGAATGAGTTTGGGAGTGTTCTTCCCTCTGCTATATTTTGGAAGAGTTTGAGAAGGATAGGTGTTAGCTCTTCTCTCAATGTTTAATATAATTCCCCTGTGAAGCCATCTGGTTCTGGGCTTTTTTTTGTTGGAAGATTTTTAATCACAGTTTCAACTTCAGTGCTGTGATTGGTCTGTTTATATTTTCTGTTTCTTCCTGGTTCAGTCTCAGAAGGTTGTGCTTTTCTAAAAACGTGTCCATTTCTTCCAGGTTGTCCATTTTATTGGCATATAGTTGCTTGTAGTAGTCTGTCATGATCCTTTGTATTTCTTCAGTTCAGTTGTTACTTCTCCTTTTTCATTTCTAATTCTGTTGATTTGAGTCTTCTCCCTTCTTTTCTTGATGAGTCTGAGTAATGGTTTATCAATTTTGTTTTTCTTCTCAAGGAACCAGCTTTTAGTTTTATTGATCTTTGCTATCATTTCCTGCATTTCTTTTTCATTTATTTCTGATCTGATTTTTATGATTTCTTTCCTTCTGCTAACTTTGGGGTTTTTTTGTTCTTCTGTCTCTAATTGCTTTAGGTGTAAGGTTAGGTTGTTACTTTGAGATGTTTCTTGTTTCCTGAGGTAAGATTGTATTGCTATAAACTTCCCTCTTAGAACTGGTTTTGCTGCATCCATAGGTTTTACGCTGTTGTGTTTTCATTGTCATTTGTTTCTAGATATATTTTGATTTCCTCTTTGATTTCTTCAGTGATATCTTGGTTATTTAATAATGTATTGTTTAGCCTCCATGTGTTAATATTTTTTACAGATATTTTTCCTGTAATTGATATCGAGTTTCATAGCATTGTGGTCAGGAAAGATACTTGGTATAATTTCAATTTTTTTAAGTTTACTAAGGCTTGATTTGTGACCCACATATGATCTATCTTGGAGAATGTTCCATGAGCACTTGAAAAGAAAGTGTATTCTGTTGGGTTTGGATGGAATGTCCTATAAACAACAATTTAGTGCATCTTGTTTAATGTGTCATTTAAAGCATCTGTTTCCTTATTTATTTTCATTTTGGATGATCTGTCCATTGGTGAAAGTGGGGTGTTAAAGTCCCCTATTATGGTTGTGTTAGTGTCGATTTCCCCTTTTATGGAGGTTAGCATTTGCCTTATGTATTGAGGTGCTCCTATGTTGGTTGCATAAATATTTACAATTGTTATAGCTTTTTCTTGGAATGATCCCTTAATCATTTTGTAATGTCCTTTTTTGTCTCTTATAATAGTTGTTATTTTAAAGTCTATTTTGTCTTATATGAGGATTGGTACTCCAGCTTTCTTTTGATTTCCTTTTTCATGGAATATCTTTTTCCATCCCCTCACTTTCAGTCTGTTGTGTCCCTAGGTCTGAAGTGGGTCCCTTTTAGACAGCATATGTATAGATCTTGTTTTTGTATCCATTCAGCCAGTCTGTGTCTTTTGGTGGGAGCATTTAATCCATCTACATTTAAGGTAATTATCAATATGCATATTCCTATTACCATTTTCTTAATTGTTTTGGGTTTGTTTTTGTAGGTCTTTTCCTTATCTTGTGTTTCCTGTCAAGAGAATTTGCTTTAGCATTTGTTGTAAAGCTAGTTTGGTGATGCTGAGTTTTCTTAGCTTTTGCTTGTTTGTAAAGGTTTTAATTTCTCCATCTAATGTGAATGAGATCCTTACTGGGTAAAGTAATCTTGGTTGTAGGTTTTTCCCTTTCATCACTTTAAATAAGTCTTGCCACTCCCTTCTGGCTTGCAGAGTTTCTGCTGAAAGATCAGCTGTTAACCCTATGGGGATTCCCTTTTATGTTTTTTTTTGCTTTTCCTTTGCTGCTTTTAATATTTTTTCTTGTATTTAATTTAATTTCATTTATTGTATTGTTTATCCTTTTTTTTTTTGCTCTTTACTTCTTCCAGGTCCTTGTTAAACGTTTCTTATATTTTTTCCATTGTATTTCCAAGATTTTGGATCATCCTTACTATCATTCTTCTGAATTCTTTTTCAGGTAGACTGCCTATTTCCTCTTCATTTGTTTGGTCTGGTGGGTTTTTACCTGCTCCTTCATCTGCTGTGTGCTTCTCTGTCTTCTCATTTTGCTTAACTTTCTGTGTTTGGGGTCTCCTTTTTGCAGGCTGCCAGTTCATACATCCTGTTGTTTTTGGTGTCTTCCCCCAGTGGGTAAGTTCGGTTCAGTGGGTTGTGTAGGCTTCCTGGTGGAGGGGACTGATGCCTTCGTTTTGGTGGATGAGGCTGGATCTTTTCTTTCTGGTTGGCCGGACCATTTCCGGTTGTGTGTTTTGGGGTGTCTGTGAACTTATCATGTTTTTAGGCAGTCGTTTTGTTAATGGGTGAGGTTGTGTTCCTGTCTTGCTAGTTGCTTGGCAAAGGGTGTCCAACACTGTAGCTTGCTGGTCATTGAGTGGACCTGGGTCTTAATGTTGAGACGGAGATTTCTGGGAGAGCTTTCACCATTTGATATTATGTGGGTCCAGGAGGTCTCTGGTGGAGCAGTTTCCTGCACTCAGTCTCCCACCTCAGAGACTCAGGCTTGAAACCTGGCCAGAGCACCAAGACCCTGTCAGCCACACAGCTCAGAAGAAAAGGGAGAAAAAAAAAGAAAGAAAAAAAAAGAATAAAATAAATTTATTAAAATAAAAAATTTAAAAATATATTAAAAATTAAAAATTAAAAAAGTAATTAAAAAAAGGAAAGAAGAGAGCAACCAAATGAAAAAACAAATCCACCAATGATAAGAAGCACTACAAGTATACAAAAAAAAAAAAAGGATGGACAGAACCCTACGATAAATGGTCAAAGTAAAGCTATACAGACAAAATCACACAAAGAAGCATACACTACACACTCAGAAAAAGAAAAAAAGAAAAAAATATATGTATATAAAAAGGAAGAGAACGACCAAATCAATAAACAAATCTACCAATGATAATCTCTAAATACTAAACTAAGATAAATATAAAACCAGAAACAAATTAGTTGCAGAAAGCAAACCCCTAGCCTATAGTTGCTCCCAAAGTCCACCGCCTCAAATTTGGGATGATTCATTGTCTATTCAGTTATTCCACAGATGCAAGATACATCAAGTTGATTGTGGAGATTTAGTCCGCTACTCCTGAGGCTGCTGGGAGATATTTCCCTTTCTCTCTTTGTTCACACAGCTCCTGTGGTTCAGCTTTGGTTTGGCCCCACCTCTGTGTGGGTCACCTGAGGGTGTCTCTTCCTTGGCCAGACACAGTGTGGTTAAAATAGCAGCTGATTAGGGGGCTCTGGCTCACTCAGGCTGGGTATGGAATGAGGGGCAATGGTGGTGGCATATGCTGCCGTGATGTTGCAACAGCCTGAGGCATGCCATGTGTTCTCCTGGGGAATTTGTCCCTAGATCACAGGACCCTGGTGGTGGCAGCCTGCACAGGCTCCCAGCAGTGGAGGTGTGGTCATGACCTGTGCTTGCACACAGGCTTCTTTGTGGCTGTAGCAGCAGCCTTAGTGTCTCATGCCCGTCTCTGGTTTTTTAATCACAGATTCAAAATTTCAGTACTTGTAATTGGTCTTTTCATATTTTCTATTTCTTCCTAGTTCAGTCTTGGGAGATTGTAACTTTCTAAGAATTTGTTTATTTCTTCCAGGTTGTCCATTTTATTGGTGTCTAGTTGCTTGTAGTAGTGTCTTATGATCCTTTGTATTTCTGTGTTGTTTGTTGTAACTTCTTTTCTATTTCTCATTTTATTGATTTGAGCCCTCTCCCTTTTTTTCTTGATGAGTCTGGCTAAAGGTTTATGAATTTTGCTTATCTTTTCAGAGAACCAGCTTTTAGTTTCATTGGCCTTTTCTACTGTTTTCTTAGTCTCTATTTCATTTATTTCTGCTCTGATTTTCATGATTTATTTCCCTCTACTAACTTTAGGGGTTTTTTTTGTTGTTGTTGTTCTTCCCTAGTTGCTTTAGGCATAAGGTTAGGTGGTTTATTTAAGATTTTTCTTGCTTCCTGGTGTAAGCTTGTATAAACTCCCCTCTTAGAATTGCTTTTGCTGCATCCCATAGGTTTTGGATCATCATGTTTTCATTTTCATTTGTCTCTAGGTATTATTTGATTTCCTCTTTGATTTCTTCAGTGATCCATTGGTTGTTTAGTGGTATATTGTTTAGCTTCCATGTATTTGTGGTTTTTGCAGTTTTTTCTTATAGTTGATTTCTAGCCTCATAGTGTGGTCAGAAAAGATGCTTGATATGATTTCAGATTTTTTAAGTTTATGGAAGCTTGCTTTGTAGCCTAGCGTGTGATTTCTCCTCGAGAATGTTCCATGTGCACTTGAAAAGAATGTGTATTCTGCTTTTGGGTGGAATGCTATATAAATATCAATTAAGTTCATCTGGTCTAAGGAGTCATTTAAGGCCTGTGTTTTCTTATTGATTTTATTCCTGAATGATCTATTGATGTAGGTGGGCTCTTAAAGTCCCCCACTATTATTTTGTTAGTGTCAAATTCTCCTCTTATGTCTGTCAACATTTGCTTCATATATTGAGGTGTTCCTATGTTGGTTGCATATATATTTACAATTGTTATTTTTTCTTCTTGGTTTGATCCTTTGACCATTATATAGTGTCCTTTATCTCTTGAAACAGTATTTACTTTAAAGTCTATTTTTTTCTGTTACAAGTATTGCAACTCTGGCTTTCTTTTGATTTCCATTTGCGTGGAATACTTTTTTTCATCCCCTCACTTTCAGTATGTATGTGTCTCTAGGTCTGAAGTGAGTCTTTTGTAGGCAGCATATATACAGGTCTTGTTTTTGTATCCATTTATCCAGTCTGTGTCTTTTGGTTGGAGGACTTAGTCTGCTTACATTTAAGGTAATTATTGATATCTATATTCCTATTGCCATTTTGTTAATTGTTTTGGATTTGTTTTTGTAGATTTTTTCTACTTCTCTTGTTCTTTTCTCTTGTGATTTGATGACTATCTTAGTATTTTAAAGATATTCAGTTAGCTTCATATTGATCATAAAATTTTGCTCTAGATGTAGTTTTATCTCTTGCCTATGATTATTTTTGAATTCTCTTTTTTATAGTATTATGGAATTTCACTCAGATATGTTCAGCTGTGAATTTTTATTCGTTTATCTTACTTGAAATTTTATGCTTTTTTGCATTGAAAAATCTCATCTTCTATTCTGGTAAATTTTGTCTCTGAGTGGGAGTGTATCTCCACAGTGGGTTTTGGTTTGCTTTCATTAGACATATTAGGAATTCAAATGCCAATAACCAACTTTTATGTTAATTTCATGGCTTGGGGATATCCAGGGTATATCTAGGCTGAACTGAGAATCCTATTTTTTTGGTTTGTTTTCACCTACAGCCTATGCAGATACAGAGAAGCTTGTAATAGTCTGCATTTCTCTGTCCACCTACTTTTCCTGGTTTTCAGATAGCTGGGGTTCCTGGTTTATCTTCAGTGATCTTATTTTCTACCTTCTGCCCTACATGGGCACAAGGCCTAGTCTGTTGGGTTTATGTGGATGGAACCCTCTCCTGCTGTGTACTCTTATCGCCGAGACCTCACACAGGAGCAGTATCAGCTTATCTGCTTTCCTCACTAGGTTCCAGTGTTCCACCTAATACTTGGAAACTGGAAACTTCTTTTTCTTTAAGATAAGATCAGACTTGAATTTGAAATATATTAGTTTTTACCCATGATTTCCAGATGTTTATGGCAGGAGAATACTTACATTTATTTAATCCATTGTCTTACAATAACCACAAAACATTCTACGTATCAGTCTCTTTAAGCAGTTAAGAAAAGTTCTTTACTTTATTCAAATAAGAGACATTTCACAGTTGTAATTCACAGAAGAAAAGGAAACAAAAAATAATTACATTAAATCAACATTGGAAACTCTAATTACAGACTTAAAAAGGTATTTCATTTTTTAAATCACTCCAGATAAATACCTTGCCAATCCTTGGCAATTACAGATAGTAAGCATTTTTTTAAAATATATTTTTTATGAGAACCATTAGTGTTTATTTACGACCTTATTTTTTATTATATTTTTCTAGCTTGTTGAGGTATGCTTGATAAATAAAAGTTTTTTATATTTAGGTTTTACAGTGTGATTTAAGATGCAAATGTGATGATTTAATATACATATACATTGTAAAATGATTACCACATTCAAGTTAATTAACACATCCATCACCTCGCCAAATTTACTAAAACAGTAAGCATTTATTGAATAAAGGAAGAAAGGACACCATAGTTATATGCTTCATGACCCTAAATAGTTAAAAATAATTTTGCTTATTGTGTGGCTGTTATATATGTCATGATGACAATATTCAGTGTTACCTAACTTTTATTAATCAATTCTTCTCCCTTCATATTTTGTAGACTCATAATGGTAACATCTTGTAATTTTGGAAGTTACATGCACAAGAAGCTTCCATTATGCTTCTAGGAAGAAGCTTCCACGAAAACCTTCCTATTAGCTAAGGATCATGTAGTGAACTCTTATCCTCTATGGCATTTCCTTCAAATATGAATCGTTGCCTATGAATGCATAATTCTGTCAAGTTGCAGACAGTGTTAGGAACGTACAGAAAGACCTACTCATCTGAAATAGGAATCACTATGAGAATAGAGAAGTGTTCTCTTACTATAAACCTAATATTTAATTAAGTGGAGTGCATAATTGAGAGAAGAGTATAAAGTTCAGCATCACTTCCTATTATAAAATATTTTTTATTTCCAAAATGTGATATTTTGATTCTTTTTCTTTAACATAAATTTCACTCAGCTGAGTTAAATCAATTGATATGTTTATAGGTACTGCTTTATCTGTGCTTTCAAATCTTTTGTACAAGAAATAAAATTAGAAAAACCATCTTCCCCGTCTGGAAAAGTTGAACATAACTTTTGATATGACTAAAGCATATTTTCTCTTTTAAAAAACTTAGAAAACTACTTAAGAAATGTTAAAAAAGTAAGGGAGCACATTAACTCACATCATTCACTCTATAATTTGAGGGATTTAAAATGGGTCATTAACTATAATTTGACAGTGCTATTCTGAGTGCAGGAAGAAAAACAGAAATGTTACTACAAAGGTTGATACTGTATTCCTTTTGAAAATGTATAGTTATCATACTAACAAAAGCACTTGAAAGGCTTTTTCCTTTGACTGTGAAATTTAATTATATATGGCATCTGTCATAAAAAAACTTTCAGTGAGAGCTTGTAGGCAATTGATACTTCTAGTTCATTACAGTCCATCAATTTTATATTATTGAAATTGCATTACTAATTGAAAGCTACAGATATTCAGTTGCAATTGTTTTAGGGAAGAAAATATTCATAATTTTGAAGTCTACTTCTACTATGTGTTGAACCCAAAATAAAGTTGTCATTTTTAGCTCTAATAAAGTAGTCTGTTTTATCAGAACCCATCTAAATAATAACTTAGACTATTTCAGGAGTTCACTCTTAAGAGGAACATCACATAGCTTTAATAAAAATGGATATTTTACATTCAGATATAAACAATTAATTTTAATTTTTTAATTTTTTTTTTTTTTTTTTTGTGGTACACGGGCCTCTCACTGTTGTGGCCTCTCCCATTGTGGAGCACAGGCTCTGGACGCACAGGCTCAGTGGCCATGGCTCACAGGCCCAGCCACTCCACGGCATGTGGGATCTTCCCAGACCGGGGCACGAACCCGTGTCCCCTGCATCGGCAGGTGGACTCTCAACCACCGCGCCACCAGGGAAGCCCAACAATTTATTTTTAATGATATTCCAGCAGAGGTTAAACTCTATTTTTGAGATATAAATAATAAAATAATTCATTATTTTTCAGATCTATGGTTAAATCTAGTAAAATTTCTGTGAGTCAATCATTCTGGTAGATATGTAGTGTATTAATTTAGTTTTAATTTGCATTTCTGTAATTACTATGATATTGAATACCTTTTTATTCATTAGTCATTTATATATATTCTTTTGTGACATACCCATTCAAAGTTTTAACCTGTTTTCTATGCAATTCTCTATTTTAAAAATTGCCATGACATATATGCTGGGTACAAGTCATTTATGCCTCTTATGATCTACAGATATCTCTTCAAAGTTTATACCTTTCCCCTTCACTCTCAGCACTATTTTTTGATAATTAAAATTTTACTTTTTCTTCGGGATTCATCCTCTTCATTTTCTATTTGAAAAACAGCCTTTGCTTGCTTTAGGTTTAGGAAGATATTATCCTACTGACATCTAGAATTGTTATTGTTGTAATGCAGGTGCTATAATCTGTAATGTTTTATCAGGATATGTGGGAGGCAATAAGAAAACCCATGGAACTCACCATGTGTTATCCTTCATGATTGGAGGTCCCTAAGTTGATTTTCTTCTTCTTTCCATCTATCATAGTCTTCCTGTTCTTGCTTGTGGCAAGAGTGTTTTAGTTGTACAGGGTCTTGAAGAAATAATCTTTGTAGAATCAGAAATCCTCCAGTAATATTTCAATATTTTTCCCTGTTTTATTTGTACCTATGTCACTGAAATATTAAGAATTATATCTTGAACTGTCTTGTAAAGGACATGTTTTGCCAGTATTCTTTTCTTAGTTATTTATCTCAAGATGTGCATGTCTACTTACATTGAACTTAGCTGTGAAGTGGTAGAATCAGTACAACTCTGCTTTTTTAGGCTTGTTGTGGTATATATGCACATTGTTTTTAGAATTAATTTGCTTGCAATGAATGTAATATGTTATACGTCAGCATTTATATTCTATAAGCAGTAAAAAGATCAATCGTCATTTTGTGTAAAGAGATTTAATTCAATGAGCATCTGTAGTGTGGTATGAAAATTTTATCAGATGAATCTATACAGTTTTAATATAGGTGCTAACATTTCTTTCTCATTATTCCTACAAAATGTAATCCTATAAGTCTCAACTATGGGAGATAACTCATAGGGGAACTTCTCTCCATCTACTAACAAGCTGAATTGTTGAAAGCAGGACAATACTGAGAACAGATGTTTTAGTACTCATCCAAAAACTCTGACCATTTAATAGCCATCTGGCCAAAATAATATTTAGAAGTCCCTGAAAACATAAGTATTCTTTCTCTCCAGGTAATGTGGCTGCTAGGATAGAAAATGGGTTATAAATACAATGCAACATCAGTCAACAATAGAGAATCAGGTTAATTTTACTTAAAAAAATATTATGTAATAGCACAGTGGTAAATATCATACAGGATTTACCTTATGGGTGACACTCTATATTACTAAAATTCCTCCATGTTAATACTCAGTGCTGGAGAATTCTGCCTGACTTCAGTGCCATCTGTTTTCAGATAATGTGCTGTAATTGACTGATGGGAACTTTAAAACAGAAAATACAGCTGTTCTACATTTGTCCTCTTTGATCAAAAGTAAAATTATCATATTATACATGTACATAATTACATTTATTTCCACTATAATGTGACCGTGTAGAAGGTAGAGTCTTTAATAACCAGATGACACTTGAGTTTCTGTTTATAGAAATTATGTATTAATACTAGAATATCACATCTCAAACAAAACAGTGGCACAGATTTAAATCCAAAAGCAGTCCAATTTTAGACCAGTCAGGACTACTGGAGACACTAACAACATCTCATACCTGGAACTAATTTGGCAGTAAAAGGAAGGTTCACCTGCCATGCTGGTAATATATGCGGTCAGCTATTCCTGTGCAGCAAGCTGTACATTTAGTTTTATCTGTGTTTGTGTTTAGCATATAATGTGTATAACAATACATGGGAAGTGATTCTCACTGTCCCCATGAGACTGTATAGTACATGACTTTTTCTTTGAAAGAATTTTCCATGAGATACAGGTAATAAAAGATTTAATTCATTTTATTTATTCACTTATCTATATAGTTGTAGTAGTATGATATTTGTATTTTGGAGATCTCCCAAAATGTGCTATAAGTGACTAAATTTGAAATTTCAGCTATTGATTTTTTTTGGTTATTTAGATGACAAAATTAGGGCCAATTAAGGGTAATTTCATGGAAGTATTTCTCTACCACAGTATACATGTTACTATGAGCAACAAGTATTTCACATATACACGCACACACATACATATACATATATAACAGCAAACCCATACCTAAGGCAATATAAAATGCACTGTCTGCTAGAGAGCATGGGTCATTGTAATTGTTCAAAATAACTAAAACACAAGCAACAAATGGAGAAATGGTCAGAGACAAAGCAAAGATTAGCAAGAAACAATTGAAAAAGTTTCATGAAGCAATAACGAATCTGGATTTTATTGAAAGAGTAATAGAATGCTTTTGGACTATTACAAAGGGAAAGTAACATGATATGCCATATATTTAGATATATTGCTAAAGATAATGTTAACTGGGGATGCAGATGGGAGTAATCAACTCTGGAGGTGATGTCAGTGAGTCAAGTGACAAGCTGAGACTCCACACACAGTTGACATCAATGCAGAACAAAGTTCTTCAAGATGAAATAGTCAGTGCTCTAGTCCTCTTGGTATCAGTGGGATCCAGTGGATATCTGAGGTTCCACAACCAACCAGCATCAGTGAAGCAGAAAGGTGTGGAATGAGGAAGGTCTAGTTGGCACTGTATTTCTTCCACACTGTCTCCTGGTGTCAGCTGGTCCCAAAGGAGACAAAAGCTGCTGCTCCCAACCTGCAACAACAAAACAGTGTGAGCAATCCTTCCACTTCCACCTTCCTTGTTGATGGTGATATTACCCTGCCCCCACAACTAGGAGGCACTGAAATGATATGAGTTAGTGTCCTCTCTCACCAGGAAGGTGTCAGGCTGAACCAAAGGGAGCTGAACTTCCATCTACCCATCTTCAATGAAACAGTATGGGTAAGTGCTCCACTTTTGATGAAGTGGAGTTGGTGGGGTCTAAGGGAAAGCTGAATATACACAACCACCATGCCAGTGTGCTACACCTCACCAGGGAGATGGCCTGCTATAAAAACAAGGTAAATAAGAATCAGAGTGTCATACTATCTAAGATATTGAGGATGAAGTTAAAGTTATTTGTCATACCAAGAATCAGGAAAATGACAGCATGAATGACAAAAGACAATCAATAGATGCCAGTACTGATATGAGTTAGATGTTGGAATTATCTTACAAATATTTTCAAGTAATTATCATAATAATGCTTCAACAACGAATTAGGGATTTTACAGAAGCAAATTAAAACATAGAAAATCTCTCAAAAGAAATAAAAATTGTATATAAAAATAACCAAATGGAAATAATGAGGCTGAAAAATACAGTAACTGAAATAAAAACTCACTGGTTGGGCTCAATAGCAGAGTGTAGATTACAGAGGATTGAGTCAGTGAATTTAAGGACAAATCAATAGAACGTACCAAATCTGAACAATAGAGAAAATAGGCTGAAAAAATATGAACATCTCACAGAATTTTGAGATAATAATTTTTAAAAAGTTAACCTTTTAATCATCAGATTCCCAAAAGAAAGGACACAGTGTTGAACCAAAAATGTATTTAAAGAAATTATGACTGAAAACTTCTCAAATTTTGGAAATGACATCAACCTAGAGATTTAATAAACTGAACAGACACTAAATGTAATACTCAAGGAAATCCACACAAAAATATATCACAATTAAATTTCTGAAAACTGAAGACAAAAAAAAAAGTTTTTGAAATCAACCAGAAAGAAAGGATATGTTACTTATAAGAGAAAACCAATTTGAAATGCATTCAGTTTCTCTTTTGCGACCATAGAAGCCAGAAGTACTCAAAGAAAACACCTATCTACTGTGTAGAACTCTAGAAAACAGTCAAAGGTTTACAGCTGAATCAAGAGAAAGGGAACTTTAGAAAGGTAGAAAAATGTGGTATTTTTACTTGACCTTGCCCTAATTCCCTCCCCTTCATTGTGGTGGCTTGGAGATGGCACTCTTTGTATCTAATATAGAATCCTGGTCCCTGAAAACAAAGGGATCACAGCAGAATTTATTATCGAAGAATTAATGTCATTTATTCCATCTGGGGGCTGCCTGAAGGACTGACTCAAGGTGCTTACTTTTGTTTTGCCTAAATCAGAATTCACTCAGTGTAGAAATGTGGTGGGTGTTTCTCAAAAATAGTTTAAAGTAAACAAACAACACAAAAACCTGCAATTTCCTGGATCAGAAGGTTACAGTTGAAGCAAACAATGGAACAACTAAAATCTGGGAAAATAAATCTGGGGAAAGAGTTTCTTTGGAAATTAGAGAATTCAAAAGTGCCCATGTACACTGAGAAATTTGTAAAGTCATGTGCATGCCCTGGGCAGGGCACATACCGAGAAGAAACCTTAGGGGATTTTACCTCTTTGCTAGTCTCAGTGCCATCAGGAAGTAAAAGCTAAGGTAGAGTTGTAAACAGCCTAGCTAAGCATCAAAGGAGTCCCACAGTACAGAGCCAGTCTTCAATGACTGAGAGTTCTCTCTCTCTCTCTCTCTCTCTCTGCATTCTATCATTCAATGAAATATTTGTCAAAACATTAGCTGAACACAAGCTGAAGTAACAGAGAATTCAGAGATTATACATGATAAAGCTCGTACATTTACAGAAATAGTTCTGAAGAGTCACTAAATAAACAGAAATTAATGAAAAGTCTAAGGAAGAGAAAGAATCTACTTTTCATAGGTAACACATTAAAATGTTAAAAATGTCGATTTTTTAGTAAAATATTATAAATCATGTAAAAAAAACCAAACTTGTGGCCCATTTGCAGAGGAAACTTTCAAAAAGTGTCTCTGAGGAAACAAAGATGTTGGATTAGCTAAATACAGACTATAAATTGACTTTTAAATAGGTTCAAAAAGTTAAAGGAAACCATGGGCAAGAAGTAATGGAAATCAGGAGAATGATGTATAAACTTGAAAATGTCAATAAAGAGATAGAAATTGTAAAAAGGAACAAACTAATTCAGGAGCTTAAAATTACAATAACTGAAATAAAAATTCATTAGAACATCTCAATAGCAGATTTGAGCAGGCAGAAGATAGAATCAATAGAATAAGATAGGATTAATGAACTTGAGGATAGATAATTGAAACTATTTCTTCTGAGGAACAGAAAGCCATAAAGAATAAAAAAATTAAACAGAGACTAAAAGACCTGTGGATTATCATGAAGCATACCAACATATGCATAATGGGAATCCTAGGTGTAAAGAAAAAGATAAATGGGGCAGAAAGAATAAATGAAGATATAATAGCTGAAGCTTTCTGAATTTTATAAAGAACATTAATCTACACAATAAAGAAGCTCAAAAAGTCAGAGGAAAATAAACCCAAAGAAATCGACACAAAGACATATTACAATAAGACAAAGAGAAAACCTTTGAAGGAAGCAAGAGAGAAGTGATTCCTTATGTATAGCAGTGTATCTTCAATAGGATTAATAGGAGATTTCTCATTTTAAACCATGGCAACCAGAAGGGAGTGGATGATATTTTTTTTTAAGGTAGAAGAAAAAATTGTCAACCAAGAATTTTATATTTGACAAAACTATCCTTCAAAAATAAGGAAGAAATTAAGATGCTTCTAGATTAAAAAAAAAAAAAAAGCTGAAAGTGTTTGGTACTAGTAGACCTGCTCTGCAATAAATGCTAAAAGAGTCCTTCAGGCTGAAAGAAAAGGATACTAGTCAGTAACTAAAAGCCATACAAAGAAATAAAGAACCAGATTAAAAGTAACTACATAGGTAAATATAAAAGCCAGTATTATTGTTATTTTGGTTTTTAACTTCTCTTTTTATTTCCTGTATTATTCAAAAGGCAAATGCATAAAACAATAATTATAGAATATATATTTATAAGTGTACTATAGAAAGATGTAATTTGTGATTATAACAACATAAAGGGGAGGTGGAACTTTATAGGAGAAAATTTTATGTTATTGAAGCTAAGTAAATATCAATTAAAACAAGATTTTAATAAATTTAGGATATTAATTCCGCTCTCCATGTTCTCTATTAAGAAAATATCTAAACAATAACACCAAAGGAAATGAGAACGGAAGCTAAATTGTACACCACAAAACTCTTAATTAAAGAAGTCACTAATGCAAGTACGGAGGAACAAAAAATTTGAAAGACATGTTGAAAACAAATAGCAAAATGACAGAAATAAATTCTTCCTTTATAGTAATTAATTTAAAGGTAAATAGATTAATCTCTCTAATCAAAAAGCAGAGATTGACAGAACGGATAAAAAAAAATTATCCAAATACATACTGTCTACCAGAGATTGACTTCACATCTAAAGACACAAATAGATAAAAGTGAAAAGATGAAAAAGACATTTTATACAAATAGTAACAAAAAGAGAGCAGGAGTGACTATACTAATATCAGACAAAATGGACTTAAAGTCAAAAACTGTTAAAAGAGACCAAGTCATATATTACATTTTGACAAAAGGGTCAATTCATCAGGAAGATATAACAATTATAAACATATATGCACCAACAACAGAGTCCCAAAATATATCAAGCAAATATCCACAGAATTGAAAAGAGAAGCAGAGTTCTAAAATAATTGTTAGAGTTTTCATTATCACATTTTCAGTTAGGATAGAATATCTAGACAGAAGCTTAGTAAGGAAATACTGGATTTGAACAACTCTGCATGTTTTCTAGACATGTATAGAACACTTATCCAACAAAAGCAGAATACAAATTCTTTTCAGGTGTGTATGGAACATTCTGCAGGTTAGACCGTACTTTAGTCCACAAAACAAGTCTCAATAAATGTAGAAAAATTGAATTCATATAGTCTCTTTTTTGATCACAATAAAATTATTTGAATACATAGTTCTCAAGAAACAATACAAATGACAAACACATGAAATAATGGTCAATATCATCAGTCATTAGAGAAATGCAAATCAAAACTATAAAAGACTACTTCCTACCAACCATGATGGCTATAATTAAAATGAGAGAATAACAAGTGTTGGTGAGGATGTGAAGAATTTGAAACCCTCATATATTGCTGGTAGTGATTTAAAATGGTGCAGCTGCTTTCAAAAATAATTTGGTGGTTCCTTAAAATGTTAACTGTAGTTACTATATCACCCAGTAATATTATTTCTACATGTATACCCAAGGTAAATAGAAACCTATATCCACGCAGAAGCTTATGAAGAATGTTCATAACATTATTCGTAATAGCAAAAAAAGTGGAAACAATCCAAATGTTTATCAATTATTGAATGGATAAATAACATGTGACATATCCATACAATGGAATAGTATTTGACCATAGAAAGGAATGACGTAGTGAGTCAAGCCACAATAAGGGTAAACTTTGAAAACATTATGCTTAGTGAAAGAGCCAGTTACTAAAATCTACATATTATATGGTATAATGTACAGAAAATGTTCAGAATAAGCAAATATATAGAGATAGAAAATTACTGGTTGCCTAGGCCTGGGGTATAGGGAGGTAAGGAATGAAGAGTGATCGCAAATTAATGTAGTGTTTCTTTGGAGATGATGAAAATGTTCTAAGATTAGATTGAGATGATGTGTGCATAACTCTGTGAATCTAGTAAAACCCTAAATTTTACACTTTAAGTAGATGGATTTTTATGGCATGCGAATTATTCCTCAATACAGCTGTTAAAAAAACAAAAACAACATTAAGAACTAAATTATGAAAATACATTTGACTAATTGTCAATTAAAGTTTTTTCTTTGTGTAGAGTGTGAAAAAGGAATTCTATCTTATAAATGCTGATTAGATGAAAGGGTCTGGAAAAAGAGTTGTTGGAGATAGGGCTGAATTCTTCTGCTTGATGTCCAAAATTTCTGGTGATTGCTTACAACTTTCAAACTCTGAATGTCGTTCATATATTTCAAGTTGCATGATTCACTCATTTGGATTGTCTTGGACTGACCTCATTAATGCTCTCTGCCTTATTGGATGATCACTTGTTCTTGTTAGGTTGTGTGTGTGTGTGTGTGTGTGTGTGTGTGTGTGTAGAACAGTGATTAGGTCAATGACCTAGTCAGTGATTAGGTCATTTCTCACAGGACCAGTTAACATATCTTCTAACACACTATATAAATTGCTTTGCCTACCTGGTTCTCAGAAATCCTCTTTTCTCTATCTTATCCACAAATGTATTTACACACAGACTCGATTGTCACTTTATCACTGTGTTTTAGTAATTTGATTAATATATGCCTTGTGTGAGTTTCTTTGTATTTATGCGGTAGATACTGATTGTACTTCTTGGATCTGTGGTTTTATTGTGCTTCACACATTTGGAAAAAAAATGCTGGTCATTATTTCTCTTTTTTTTTTTTTTTTTTTTTTTTGCGGTACGCAGGCCTCTCACTGTTGTGGCCTCTCCCGTTGTGGAGCACAGCCTCCGGACGCGCAGGCTCAGCGGCCATGGCACACGGGCCCAGCCGCTCCGCGGCATGTGGGATCCTCCCGGATCGGGGCATGAACCCGTGTCCCCTGTATCGGCAGGCAGACTCTCAACCACTGCGCCACCAGGGAAGCCCCGATCATTATTTCTTTAAATATTTTTCTCTGTCTCCTTGTCTTCTCCCTTTTCTGAGATACCAGTTACATGTATGTTAGATTGCTTGCTAATAGCACAGGTCAATTGGTTCTGGATATTCTTCCCCTTGTGCTTCTGTTTGCTATGTCTTAAATTTAGTGAATTACAGTTTCTAATCCACTGTAACTAAAATAAGTTATTTCCCCTATTTTATCTATTTCACTTTTCATATCTAGAAGTATTATTTATTTATTTTTATTTAATTTCTTTTCACACTAAATAATATGCTTTAACTATATGGACATATTTAAAATAAATGTATTGAAGTCCATTTCTAAGTCTTTTCTAATTCTTTTTAAATTGGAGATTCATTTTATTTTTTCATTTCTCCTAGTGATATATTTCTCTGTTTATTTGAATGTACAATTATTTTTAATAAGATGGTCAGTTTTATTGTTGTATATTTTATATTTTCAAGTGCCATATTATAAGTATTCCTTTAAAGATTGTTGACTTTGTTTTGGGAGTTAATTAACTAATGATTGACAGACTTGATCCTTCTGAGGCTGTTTTTAAGCCTTTTGTTTTTCTGGGGAAACAAAAACTTTTCTTTATTCTAGGACTAGCTTAATTGTATATTGAGGTATGAATCTTCTGGCATCTCTGTTGAATGCTCTGGGTTTTCAGAAGGACCCTTAAATCTGGTTAGTTGGAACTTCAGTGTCTCCCAGCCCTGTGTGAACTCAGGATTACTCACCTTACTTCTCCAAAGTCATTTCTCAATATTGTGAAATTTCATTCTACATATGCCTATTTGTATTCTGCTAAGGACCCAAAGTGATCCATGTGAAGATTTATTTCATGCTTCCTCTGCATAGCTTCCTTTTCTCCAGTAGTCTGTCCTGCAAGATCTTAGCTTCTCAAAACTCCCATCTTTGTTTTCTCAACTTAGTGAGATAACTCGCTTATCATCACTATAAATAAGTATATATGTACCTATGTATATGTGTTGTGAACACACACACGTACACACACACACACGTGCACACATACACACAAGGGATGTAGACCTCAGCATCTTCCTTTGTTTTGATCCAGGAGTAAAGCTTTTTTTTTTTTTTTAAGAGTAAAGCATTTGACTTCTGTATGTCACAGTTTGTGATTGGGAAGAGGGCTTGTGCTAGACAGCATTTGACATAGCCCCCAGTAGTTCTCACATCCAGGTTTTCCGGCTCCTGTGTAATCCCCTCTCCCTGAGTGTGCACTGGGTGTAGACTTGCTTCTAAAAAATAGAATATGACAAAGGTGGTAGAATTTACCTCTATGATTACTCTATCAACATACTTTTTATGTTGCTAGCACTATTTCTTGCTAGCACACACTCTCTCTTGCTGGCACTCTCTCACCCTTTCATTTGGTCACTCTGATGAAGCTAGGTGTCATGTAAAATAATCTATAAGGAGGCAAGCCTAAGTAGACATTTCTCCAAAGAAGACACACAGATGACCAAGAGGCACAGGAAAATATGTTCAACATTGCTAATTATTAGAGAAATGCAAATCAAAACTACAATGAGATACCACCTCATAGCAGTCAAAATGGCTATCATCAAAAAATCCACAAACAATAAATGCTGGAGAGGGTGTGGAGAGAAAGGAACCCTCCTACATTGTTGGTGGGAATGTAAATTGGTACAGCCACTATGGAGAACAGTATGGAGGTTTCTTTAAAAATTAAAAATAGAGCTACCATATGATCCTGCAATCCCACTCCTGCGCATATATCTGGAGAAAAACATGGTCCGAAAGGACACATGCACCCCAATGTTCATTGCAGCACTGTTTACAATAGCCAAGACGTGGAAGCAACCTAAATGTCCATTGACAGAGGAATGGATAAAGAAGATGTGGCACATATATACAATGGATTATTACTCAGCTATTAAAAAGAATGAAGTAATGCCATTTGCAGCAACATGGACGGACCTAGAGATTGTCATACTGAGTGAAGTCAGTCAGACAGAGAAAGAGAAATATCATTTATAAGCGGAGTCTAAAAGAAATGATACAAATGAACTTACTTACAAAAGAGAAAGAGACTTACAGAGTTAGAGAACGAACTTATGGTTGTGGGGGGGAAGGTGGGGGAAGGGATAGTTAGGGAGTTTGGGATTGACATGTACACACTACTATGTTTAAAATGGATAAACAACAAGGACCTACTGTATAGAACAGGGAACTCGGCTCAATATTATGTAACAACCTAAGTGGGAGAAGAATTTGAAGAATAGATACATGTATATATATAACTGAATCATTTTGCTGTACACCTGAAACTATCACATTATTAATCAACTATACTCCAATGTAAAATAAAAAGTTTTAAAAAAAGAGGCAAGGAATTAGGGGAGGCCTCCAGCAAATGGCTCTTGAAGAACTGAGGCCTCCATTTAAAAGCCTGTGAGAAACTGAATTCTGCCAACTATCTCTGAATGAGTTTGGAAAGAGATCATGCGAACCTTGAGACAACTATGTCCGTGGCCTACATTTTGTGCAGTCTTGTGAGAGATCTTGAAGAAATGGACCCAGCTGTGCTGTGTCTGGATCCTTGACCACAGAAACTATGAGGTAATAAGTGCTTGTTATCTTAAGCTACTAAACTTTGGACTAATGGGTTATGTAGTAAGAGATAGCTAATATAGGACTACACCTTTGTTCCTTGGAATGTGGAATTAATTTGTCTGATTTTATTGTTTCTATGTAGTGTTCTTAATTTTTGGAGAGGGCAATGTGTATGAATACCATTTTTATATCTGCTTTAACTGGAAAACAAGTCTTTTTTTAGTTTCAAATAAGTAGAAAATTATTACTTGCATATCAACAAATGCAAACATTCTTTAGTTAATCACAGTAAAATGTTATGGTATGATGGAATCAAAATTAAAAGTTTCTAAAATTCAATTTTATTTATAAGGACTTAAAATAGCAATAATAGCTACTCTTTCCATGTTTAGTACACATGATATACAAATAAACTATAGAAAACCAATTTTTATAGAAGTATATTTATACCATATCATTGGCCAGACCATTTATCAAAAGAGCAAAGTGTAGAAACAGGAAATATTTCCTTCACAGTATATTAATTTGACTAGAATAATAAATTCTACAAAATATCTTTTTGCATGATAACCATGTCCAGCATTATTGTGATCTTTGTCCTTTCTTTAAAATTAAGAAGCCAAATATGTACCTTATGAGAAGATTTTAATCACAAAGCATTTTTAAAATTAGTTTTTATTGGGATATAGTTGCTTTACTATGTTGTGTTAGCTTCTACTGCACAACAAAATGAATCAGCCATACATATACATATATCCCCTCCCTTTTGGATTTCCCCCTCATTTAGGATACCACAGTGCATTAGGTAGAGTTCCCTTGTGACAAAGCATTTTTTTTTATTATTATGGGGATTTGAAACTGATGCTTGCCTTGGTTAAATTATCAACAGCTCTATATTTACATTTAGCGGATACATAATTATTTAAGCGTTATTAACAATTAAACACAGAAGGTGTTTTTCAGAATTATTCATTTTATCCAAACCTTTCCTTTTGCTCTTCATAGAATTTTTTATGAAACTGCCTTTGGCTACATAGGAAACAGGAAGAATTGACATTTTAACAATTAGAAGTATTCAAATATTTGATGAGATTAGTATTTTATTAACTAGAAAGTTTTAAATTCTACATAACATTTTCAAATATATTTTTGCTAACTTTACAATGTATATATTAAACCATTTCCTTTTCAGAGAAGTGGCTAAAACCTATAGTCAAAAAGGAAGTTATTAAGATTTATATGTGAGTGTTAAGGAATTAAAAGGCTCTGTCGCTATAGCAAATGCTTTAGAAATTTGCTTTAAGCATAGAGTTTATCAAGAGTCTCTTTTTATTAAAAAATAGATTTCCTGTTGGATATAGAATCCCATAGTTCTCATCCAGACTCTTGGCAGCACTTTACTTTTAATAAGGAAAAAAAAAAGATCTTCAATCTGGGATTTTTATTGCACTTGATTAAACTTCTTTAATAAAACTTAAAAGACATTAAAATTGTGCATAAGTAATATTAAAACTCACTAAGGCACAAACATACATGAGAAGAGAAATGAAATAATCTTGTTGAAACAAATTACTGATATGCAATTTCAATGAGGATCTAGAGAATCTTTGAAAAGCTTATAAATTTTAACATTTGTTTGCTATTGACAAATTTATTCTTATGAACTTAAAATGCAATTGTACATTTAATCTCTATTATTTAGAAATGATTGTGTCCAGGTGTTAGTGTGGTAACTGCTCTCAGGCTGTCACATAAAGTAGATTAAAAAGAACATCAGGGGAATTCCCTGGCAGTCCAGTGGTTAGGACTCTGCACTCTCACTGCCGAGGGCCTGGGGTTCAATCCCTGGTCAGGGAGCTAAGATCCCACAAGCTGTACAATGTGGCCAAAAAATAAATAAATAAATAAATACTATCAGTTTACAATAAAGAGTACCTATTTTTACAAGATGCAGTCTTTTTGTAAAAGAATGTTTATGGAACTTTATTTGAAAAGTTTAAGGTAAATTTAAAACTTTAAAATTTTAAGATAAAAATTCAAATTTTTGTAACAAATGAACTAAGAAAATAACAACTCTTGGACTTTTAATATCAGGATGTCAGGATTATGATGTAGACATTTGAAATGTACACACATACCATCCTGAAGTGGCTCCCAATGGCCAAATCTGGAACAATTTGCACTCTGTAATAAATAAATAATGATAAATAATGGATTATAATCTAACCCATAGAATCATATAAATATCTATGTAATGATCTAAATAGTGTAAATAATTGAATAAATAAATGGGGAAGATAGACAAACTTTTCCTAAAACTAGAATTACACTTAATACATGGAAAAGAGAAACAAATGCATAAAGAATGAAGGAAATAGAAAAACCACTATGGCATATATTGGAATAGTAATGGCTTCAGAAAAAATAAATCATCAGTAGATGAGGAAAGTAGTGTGTGGAAGTATCATGAGGAACAGGATACTTATTTTGTCCCATAATATCTCAAAAAATACTTAGCAATTACAAAAGGCTCTGGCAGATTTATGGATCCTGGGATAAATGGGAGGCTGAGAGATAGGACTAGGAGTAAAGTACTGAGTCAGAATGGGGAAAAGTGTCCAAGTCTTCTCTCTCTTCTTCTTGATAAGGAGATCTTGGCAGAGGTACCTGAAAGAAGACAAGGCCTCAGATAAAGAGACTTAAGAATGAAGCTGCCAAGGCTAGGAATGCAAATATGTGAAAAGCATAACTGGCCAGAGATGCCTGAGACCTTGACTATAACTCTCTTCAGATACTGCAGTGCGCTGACTGTGCGCTTAGTCTGGTGTATGGAGGGCAGCTTTTCCCTGAGCCCTGGTAAAGCCTTTGTAATTGTCTATAGACAGGCCTGAAAAATTGCAAGTAGGTTTTTAACCAGAAGATGGACTGCTCACCTAGGAATAGAAGTACTTGCATGTAGAGTAGGGAAAGCATTTTCAATATTTCACTGTTACTTATGCTATCAGATGTAGATTTTTGTAGGTGATCTTTTTCAAATTGAGAAAATTCCCCTCTGTTCCTAGTTTACTATAAGTTTTTACCATGAATGGTGTATAATTTTGCCAAATACATTTTCTTTTTCAATTGCAATGATCAAATTATTTTTCCTTTATTTTGGTAATATGGTTAATTATAATACATTGATTTATAGCTGAGCACCAAATATCCTTGCATTCTTGTATAAACTTTTGGTTCATGATGTATGCTATGTTTTATATATTTTTCTATTCACTTGCTAATATTTGGTTAGTGATTTTTGCATCACTGTTCATGGGGAATACTTGGTCCGTAATTTTCTCTTCTAGTAATGTCTTTAATTAGATTTGGACAGAGTGAGACTGTCCTTATAAATAATTTGAGAATTGTTCTTTCTTATTCTACTTTATAAAATAATTTTTATTGATTTGGTATTTGTTTTTCATTAGGTGTTATAAAATATTCACAGGTGAATTCCTCAAGTCTTGGAATTTACTTTTTGGGAGATTTTCATTTACAAATCTAATTTCTCTACTAGATAATAGGCTATTAAGATCTATTTGTTCTTGTGGCATATTTCATAACATTTGTCTTTTAAGTCATTTGCCATTTTATCTAAGTTGTCAAATATGTTACAATAAAGTTTATACACACACACCTTTTTCTTTATAATATCTGTACAGTCTGTACTAATATAGCATTTCTTTTCCTTTTCTTATCCATGTAATGCATAGTAGTGACCCCTTTTTCATTTCTAATTTGGGTAATTTGTGTTCTCTCTCCCTCTCTTTGGGATCAATCTACCTGCAGATTTAAAAAAAAAAAAAACTTCACTGTGGTAAGAACACTTAAAATGAGATCTATCGGGCTTCCCTGGTGGCTCAGTGGTTGAGAGTCCGCCTGCCGATGCACGGGACACGCATTCGTACCCCGGTCCAGGAAGATCCCACATGCCGCGGAGCGGCTGGGCCCGTGAGCCATGGCCGCTGAGCCTGCGCGTCCAGAGCCTGTGCTCCGCAACAGGAGAAGCCACAACAGTGAGAGGCCTGCGTACTGCAAACAAAAAAATGAGATCTATCCTCTTAGCAAATGTTCTAAGTGTATAATATAGCATTGTTAATTATAGACACAATTTGTAGAGCAGATGTCTAGAATTTATTGATCTTGCATGATTGCAACTTTATGTCCACTGATTGGCAGTTTCTCCTTCCACATACCCAATTCCTGATATCCACTGTTTTACTCTAATTCTATGAGTTTGACTATTTTAGATACTTCATATAAGTAGAACCATGCAGTATTTGTTCTGTGACAGACTTATTCTATTTAGCCTAATGTGTTCCAGGTTCATCCATGTTATTGCGTATTGCAGGATTTCCTTCTTTTTTAGCATGGAATAATATTCCAGCGTATGTATATATCTCATTTTCTTTACCTGTTTGTGTGTTCATGGACAGTAAGGTTGTTTCCATTTCTTGACTGTTGTGAATAGTGTTGTAATGAACACTGAAGTACTGGTATTTCTTCAAGGTGCTAATTTCAGTTCTTCCTGAATAAATACTCAGAAATGAGATTGCTCAATCATGTGATACTTATATTTTTATTTTCGGTGAGCCTCCGTACTGTCTTTCACAGTGGCTGCATCATTTTACATTGCTACTAACAGGGTGAAAGGGTCCCAATTTCTCCACATTCTCTCAAACACTTGTTATTTTTGTTGTTGATGTTGTTTTTCTTTCTGTTTTTGTTATTTTGATAATGGCTTTCCTAACAAGTTTGAGGTGGTATCTCATTGAGGTTTTGATTTGCATATCCCTACTGATTAGTGACATTTAACATCTTTGAAAATACCTATTGGAATATCTTCTTAGAATAAGACATTCCTATTCATGTTTTAGTCTATTTTTTAGCTGGGTTATTAATTATTTTGCTGTTGAGTTATAGGAGTTCCTTATGTATTTTGGATATTAACCCCTTGTCAGATATGTGGCAAATATTTTCTGTCATTTCATAGGTTCCCTTTTCACTCTGTTTATTATTTCCTTTTCTGTGCAGAACTTTTTAGTTTGATCTAGTCCCATTTGTCTATTTTCACTTTTGTTGGCTGTGTTTTTGGTGTCATCTCAATGAAATTATCCAAGTCCGATGTCATGACGCTTTTCCTCTATGTTTTCTTCTAGGAGTTTACAGCTTCAGGTCTTATTTTTAAGTCTTTAATCTATTTTCAGCTGATTTTTCTCTATGGTGTAAAATATGGGTCCAAATTCATTCTTTCGCATGTGGCTATCCAGTTTTCCCAACAACATTTGTTGAAAAGACTGTCTTCCCCATTGTGCATTCTTGGCACCCTTGTAGAAGATCATTTGACCTTATGGGTAAGGATTTATTTCTGGCTTCTCTATTCTATTCCATTGCTCTATGTGTCTGCCTTTATGCCAAAACTATAATGTTTTATTTACTATTGCTTTGCAGTATATTTGGTCAGGAAGTGTGAGGTCTCCAACTTTGTTCCTTCTAAAGATTATTTTGGCTATTTGGGTTATTGTGTGCTTCCACAAGAATTTTAGAGTTTTTTCTATTTCTGTAAAAATATGCCATTTGGTTTTTGATAGAAATTGCATTGAATCTATAGATCACTTTGAGTAGAATGGACACTTCAGTAGTAATGTCTTCTTTTTTTAAAAAAACTTATTTTGGCTGCATTAGGTCTTCATTGCTGCATGCAGGCTTTAGTTGCATCGAGCAGGGGCTACTCTTTGTTGCAGTGCACTGGTTGCTCATTGCAGTGGCTTCTCTTGTTGCAGAGCACGGGCTCTAGGTGTGCAGGCTTCAGTAGTTGTGGCACACTGGCTCAGTAGTTGTGGCACGCGAGCTTTAGAGTGCAGGCTCAGTAGTTGTGGCGCATGGGCTTAGTTGCTCCGTGGCATGTGGGATATTCCTGAACCAGGGCTCATACCTGTGTCCCCTGCATTGGCAGGCGGATTCTTAACCACTGTGCCACCAGGGAAGCCCAGTAGTAATGTGTTCTAATCCATGAACATGGGATGTCTTTCCATTTGTGTCTTCTTTTATTTCTTTCATCAATTTTTAATTTTTCAGTTTATAAGTCATTCACCTCCTTAGTTAAGTTTATTACTAAGTATTCTGTTCTTTTTGATGCTATTGTAAGGGAATTTTTCCCTTAATTTTCTTTTCACACAGTACATAGTTGGTGTATAGAAATGCAAATAATTTGTGTATGTTGATTTTTTTGTCCTGCCACTTCACTGAATTCATTTATTAGTCTAACAGTTTGTATATGTCTCTGTGTGTGTGTGTGTGTGTGTGTGTGTGTGTGTGTGTGTGTGTAACCTTTAGGGTTTTCTAAGTATAAGATGAGGTCATCTACAAACAGAAGTAATTTCACTTCTTTCTTTCTGATTTGGATGCTCTTTATTTCTATTTCTTGCCTAATTGCTCTAGCTAGGACTTGCAGTACTATGTTGAATAGAAGTGCAAGAGTAGGAACCCTTGCCTTTTGCCTTATCTTAGAAGAAAATCTTTTAGTTTTTCACTGCTGAGTATGATGTTAGCTGTGGCATTTTCATATATGATCTTTATTATGTTAAGGTTATGTTAATTTATTTTTATTCCTAGTGTTTTGGAATGAAAACGTGTTGAATATTGTCAAATGCTTTTTTTGCATTTATTATGATAATATTTTGATTTTAAACTTGTTCTGTTAATGTGGTGTACCATACTGAGTGATTTAGGTATGCTGAACCTTCCTTTCGTCCCACAGATAATGTTCACTTGATCATGGTGTATGATCCTTTTAATGTCTTATTGAATCTGTTCGTAATATATTGTTGAGGAATTTTGCCTCTATATTTATCTGTAATATTGATTTTTAGTTTTCTTATCTGGTTTGGATATCAGATGAGGGTAACACTGACCTCATAAAATGAGTTTGCAGTTGTTGCCCGCTTATCAATTTTTTGGAAAAGTTTGATAAGGATTGGCATCATTTCTTTTTTAAATGTTTGGTGTAACTCATTAGTGAAGACATCTGGTCCTGGGCTTTTCTTTGTCGGGAGGTTTTTAATTATTGTTTCAATCTTCTTGTTAGTTATAAGTCTGTTCAGACTTTCTCTTTCTTCATGATTCAGTCTTGGTAAGTTGTAGTTTTCTAGAAATTCATGCATTTTTTTCTAGTTTATCAAGTTTCTTGGCAAATAATTGTTCATAGCAATATCTTATGATTCCTTTTACTTCTGTGGCATCAACTATACTGTCTCCTTTTTCATTTCTGATTTTATTTATTTGTGTCCTGTCTCTTTTCTTCCTTTGTTAATCTAGCTAAAGGTTTGTCAATTTTGTTTATTTTCTTCAGAAAACCAACTCTTGTGCTTCCCTGGTGGTGCAGTGGTTAAGAATCTGCCTGTCGGGGCTTCCCTGGTGGCACAGTGGTTGAGAGTCTGCCTGCTGATGCAGGGGACATGGGTTCGTGCCCTGGTCCGGGAAGATCCCACATGCCATGGAGCAACTAAGCCCATGTGCCACAACTACTGAGCCTGAGCTCTACAGCCCATGAGCCACAACTACTGAGCCTGCATGCTGCAACTACTGAAGCCCACATGCCTAGAGCCCATGCTCCACAACAAGAGAAGCCACCACAATGAGAAGCCTGTGCACCACAATGAAGAGTAGCCCCCACTCATGGCAACTAGAGAAAGTCCGTGTGCAGCAATGAAGACCCAATGCAGCCAAAAATAAATAAATAAAATAAATAAATTAATTAAAAAAAACAGAATAGGTTTTAAAAAAAACTCCTAGTTTTAGTGATTTTTCTATTTATTTTGTTTATTTCTGCTCTAATTTTTATTGTTTCCTTTCCTCTGATAATACTTGACTTAGCTTTTCTTTTTGTAGCTCCTTGTGGTGTAAAGGTTAGATTGTTTATTAGAGTTTTTTTTCTTTTTTAATGTAAGTGTTTATTGCCATACACTTCCCTCTTATAACTGCTTTTGCTGCATCTCATAAGTTTTGGTGTGTTGTATTTTCATTCATCTGAAGATATTCTCTAATTTGTCTTTTAATTTCTTCTTTGACCTATTATTCGTTCAAACTGTACTATTTAATCTCCAAATATTTATTAATTTTCTAGTTTTCCTTCTGTTGTTGATCTCTACTTTCATTCCATAGCAGTCAGAAAAGATACTTGGTATGACTTAAGTCTTCTTGTTTGTTAAGGCTTGTTTTGTGTCTTAACATGTGAGCTATACTGGATAAGGTTCAATGTGCAACTGAGAAGAACATATATTCTGTTCCTGTTGGGTAGAATGTTCTGTATATGTCTGTTAGATTCATGTGGTCTGTAGTGTTGTTCAAGTTCCCTGTTTGCTGATTTTCTGTCTGATTGATCTGTCCATTATTGAAAATGGGATATTGAAATCCCCTATTATTAATGTACTTCGGTCTGTTCTTTTCTTCAGTTCTGTCAGTGTTTGCTTTATATATTTAAGTGTTCTATTATTGGATGAACATATATTTATAATTATTATATATTACTGTTAAATTGATTTCTTTATCATTATATACTGTTCTTTTTTCTCTTGTGATGATTTTTGGCTTAAAATGTATTTTGTCTCATATCTCGTATAAGTATAGCTGCTTCTGCTCTCTTTTGGCTGCCATTGCATAGAATATATTTTTCTACTCTTTCACTTTCAGCTTGTGTGTGTCCTTAAATATAAAGTGAGGTTTTTTGTTTATTTGTTTGTTTATTTTGTAGACAGCATATATTCATATCTTTGGGTTAAATTTTTACCATTCTTCTAGATTCCCACAGTGGAAGCCTATTTATTTTATTTCAAAACTTTCTTAATGTACACTAAAGCTATAAATTTTCTTCTAAATGCAGCTTAAGATATGTCCCAAAATTTTTAGTAAGTTGTGCTTTCATTGTCATTGAATTTCTACAATTTTCTAATATCCTTTGCAACTTCTTCCTTAACAATTGGTGGTTTAGAATTAAATTGTTTAATTTGCAGATACTCATTGCCTTTATAGGTGCTTTATTGATGTTTATTTCTAATTTAATTACATGCTAATCAAAGAACATATCTATGATATTTCAATCTTTTAAAATAAATTTTGTTTCATTTTATGTCAATTTTATAAGAAATTTGAGAATAAATGTTACTTGTTAAGTCTGGCAAACCTACCGTTAAGAAACATGCATTATATTTCATATGAAAAGCCAATTCCCACCAAGTCTGCCCAGCAAACCTATGTGATGTCTAATGGTTTAGAAGGCTCAAATGTTTCAAGTAGTCAGGAAGGTCAGTTTCTGCCAGGCCAGGAATCTTACACGTTTTGTGAGACATCAAAGAGAGGAATTAAGCCTCATTTATAAGTAGAGCAGGTGAAATCCACTGGAGGTAAATTTCTTAGTTACTTTTCAATTTCCCAAAAAACAAAGAAAACAATAATAACAGCATAATAATGGGAAGATCCCTGGACATTCACAATATATTTATAAAAGCTCCAAAGTGAAGTTAATGGAATGAAGATGAGGAGGCATATATATGTAGTAAAACCTCTTGTTGCACTTATTAAAAACAAGAACAGCCTAACCCTAATGAAAGTAGCCTGTCTTTGTGTGATCAAGAATAACCTTTGCAGATTATTTATGATCACAAGAATTACTGTTAGGGAAAAGTTGCCCAAGAATTGGTGATAGACAAGAAGAATTACGGGGTGTTCCTTCGGGGTCTATTGGGTGTGTCTAGCAGGCTCATCTGGGATTATCTGATTCTGTACATGTGTGAGTATCTTTGACTTACTCTTTGCTACTGATTAGTGCATTTTACGATGCTGTAAGGATAGATATTATGCTGTAGAAAACTGATATTTACAAATAGTTTTTGTGTGAAAGCAAAGAAAATTAATTTTGTCTGGTAGAGATGTTAGGAGTTTCTGGGTTTTGTCCAGTTTAGAAGATTACAACCTCAAACCTATGGTTTTATTTTGTGTGTAAATTAGAAATCTTACTTGAATATTCTTTTCCTCAACCTTTTTATAGGCATAACTTGGAGATATTTCGGGCTCAGTTGCAGACCACCATGATAAAGCAAATTCACAATAAAGTGAGTCACACAATTTTTTTTGTTTTCCAGTGTATATAAAAGTTATGTTTACACTATAGTCTATTAAGTATGTAATAGCTATGTCTAAAACAAGTACCTACCTTAATTGAAAAATACTGCTAAAAATTGCTAACCATCATCTGAGCCTTTAGTAAGTCATAGTAGTAGCATCAAAGATCACTGATCACAGATTACCGTACAAATGTAATAATAATAAAAAAGTTTGAAATATTGTTAGAATATTACCACTATGTGATACAGACATTAAAAGTGAGCAAATGCTGTTGGAAAAAATGGCTCCAATAAATTTGCTCTAAGCAGGGTTGCTGCAAACCTTCAATATGTAAAAAGTGCAGTATTTTCAAAGTGCAGTAAAGCAAAGCACAATAAAATGAGGTATGCCTGTAAATACTTCCATTTATCTAATTCCCTTTGAAGGGGGTTTACTATCCTGCTGGTTCCTTTATACACTAGTTAAGCAAACTTTTTGATGGAGCTTTATACTAAACAAACAAAAAATGTGGTATTTGACAAACAACTGATAGAGAATCCTAAAAGTAATTTTTTTAAAAAAAATAATAGAAAATAGATTTTAGGCAAATGGAAAAAAATAATTTTACTAGATAACAATTAAAGTATCAGAATAAATTACAATACTTTTAAATATAATACAGTTTAAAACTCAAGCTTTTAAAAGGAAAATGATGTTCATAATTTCTATTGTGGATTATGTTTTTGGATGCTTGTTATTTTCAATTTTTTTCTTTTATGGAGTTTCTAAATTTTCTATTATGAGAATTTATTCTGTACATAGTCAGAGAATATTATTTTACATTGAATATATATGGGAAAATGGACAAAATGAAACAGAATGTAATGGAAAGTCTTTATCTTTGACATTTTTGTCTGTGATGTCATATGTTTATTTAAATAGCAACATAGAAAGGTAATGTAAGTCTATAGATTATAGGACTTACAGAGTAATCTACTATAATTACTATTGATCAGGTCTTTATTGAAATTTTATTGTCATGATGGACAACTTAGAAACCTAAGAGTGAAAACAATTGATTAAAAGTTAGGGGAAATAGCTCTCTGAGGAGACATTATAGTTTGTAGTTTGACATGATGGAATGCTTTAAATAAATACTGCCTTTCATCAACATCACAGCTGTCTATTTTATCCATGTGCTTATACTGAGCCTATTTCACAGATGAAAAGATTGTAGATTGGAGGAGTCTTGTGCTAAAGTCATATAGTAAACGAGTCGCCTATTAGTTTCTGTCAGCTTCATGAAGGATATTCTCATTCTTTTATAATTTTTATATCCATTATGCCTTTGAATATAATAGAAATACGTTTATATTGACATCTGACTTCAAATGGAAGCTATATTTTCCATGATTCTGAACCGTTTTGCTGGCCATCAAGTCTCTAATGAAATCAAGGTTATCTTTGGAAAGTCCAGTAAGCACAGCGGCTCCCACCCTCACCTGTCTCTGTCAGCCTAATTTTTGGACAAGAGTGGGTTAGGCTGTGAAACCATTTCAGCTGCTTTGCTTTTGCTGCTAGGAGAGGCTCAATTGATGTAGAGCACTGTCAGTTAAAGTGTGATCTTAGTGACAAGCAAACAGGAGAACTGTAGGCTCCACTAGCCTGAGGTTGTGGTTTTGTTTGGCGAAAGCAGTGGACACGTGGATTTGTTGGGGAATTCAAAAGGGAGCTCTAGGTGTGAAATAGCCATATCTTAGCCAAAATTGACGTTATTCCCATATCCTGAGTTGATGAAAAATTGTGTATATATACAACATAGACTATAGTGGGCCCAAGCTACCAACATGTTCTTGGCCAACAGAGACTGTGTGCTCACACAAAGATGTAAGAAAACCCCATGGGAAATAAAATATCAAGCAGACTTGAGAATGACATGTTGGTCCTTTCTACAACTATATAAAGTGAAATGTTTTTATAATGTTTATAGCTATTGTGAAATTCGGTTGAGAATATTTTGCTTTCCTAAAGGGTTACATTTGGAATAATTATGTATAAAAAAGTTGATCCTTACTAAGAAGATATCTATTTCTCCTGAACTTGAAGTGAAAGTGATGGGTGTGTTAATTATATATAATAAAAATATGTTGAAAATGTATTAAAATAAGCCTAATCCCTACTTAAACATTAGCTTCATTTATTTCACTTTAACTATTTATGTTGAAT
The DNA here is from genome assembly GCF_951394435.1 of Stenella coeruleoalba. Taxonomy (NCBI): domain Eukaryota; kingdom Metazoa; phylum Chordata; class Mammalia; order Artiodactyla; family Delphinidae; genus Stenella; species Stenella coeruleoalba. The sequence continues at coordinate 80,270,580 of NC_137151.1, read as the reverse complement.
TTTAAGCAGTTATGGCAGACTGACCTTACCCTTGGTGGACAGTTCAAAAACTGCTGCTCACATGATTTCATTACCTCTGACAAGACAAAATGTCTGTTGTAAATAGTTATACTGTTCATTCATTACATTGTTAAGCATTTAATATAAAGACTATCGATATATCAAACTGTATCTAGAATTCTCTGGTTTTAAAGAAAAACTGAGACTGGGAGAACCTAACAAGTGCCAAGAATCAGTAGTAAAGTAAATAATCAATTATGGAGGCATGGTTGGATTTCAAGTAACCCAAACATGAAAATAATGCATTTTTCACATTTACATTTGTACTAACTCCTAGTGACTAGGACAGTGTCTTCTCAGATAGATGTTGTCTTTCTGAGGTCTAAATGTAGAAACTTTCACTGCCTCATCGTGTTTATGTGCATAGGTAGAATAGGTGAAACACCTTAAAGGGCTATTCAATTTTCATTCCTATTACCTAGACATTTTTATCTGGATTTTCTTTAATTAGTTTCATTGTTTTGGTGTTTCAGTATAAAATTGCAATAATAATGCATTTAAAGTGATAAAATAGGAGAACAAAATTAAATACAACAGAAAAACAAGTAGACAGTGAGAAATACTATGACAAATAACCAAATACTTTTTGCCATGCACACATATTGCATAAGTGAAAAATGACTCAGATTACTCTTAATGTGGATCAAATCATAAATTGCCACCGTAAGCAACATCACTTCTAATATTTGTCCAAATCATCATACTGATTTCTCAATTAACTGTAATGAATGTATGCCCTCCTGTGTGGTACACAATTGAGGAACACCAGATGAATATTAACTATGATGTTGATTAGAAAGTAGTAACAGAAGAAGCAGGGCTTGTCAATTTGTCAGCACACTAGTATAACAACCTTTCCTATGTCAAAGCAGATCAAATAATGAAATTTAGGAAGAAGTGCTGTACAGATACCCAAACTGTCAACCATGTGTGCTGTGAGCTAATGAAAAACATGTATGCTTATCTTGATATACTTGGATGAAGAATTGCCAAGAAAAACTACTGTTGCAATTACTCTTCTGTTTATAACAAATCAATTATTGGTAAATAGATAACAAAATGTGGACTGAAAAACTAAGGTAATGAGATAAATGTACTGAGGAATTATTCTAGACTGTAGTTTGAATACAACTATATACTTTTCTGGAAGTGAAAAGCTATGTTTTCTTAATAGGATAACTATAAAAATATTTGAAGAGATTTACAAGTATTTTAGACTTCAATCAGTATACTGCTGGAATGCTTTGACAGGTAGATTTTGTTTGTTTTTAATCAAAGGAAATACGTACATAGTTGGATCTTCGATTATGAATGCCAGAAGCATTTTGCCATATAGCAGAATATGTTGAAGAGACATTATGTTAATCTATCAAGGAAGCCTTAACAGACATATAGTACACATATGTAATGCAAGCAGTAGTCATATTCTAGAGATGTTATGGAATTTGCATGGTATTTTTTCTCATGATAAAATGAAATAGGATGAGGTTACCTGTGGTATCAGCTTTGTATTGGAATAGTTAAGCCTTCCATAATTTGAGTATAATATGAAACTAAACATTGAAAACCAGTATGTAGCTTTTATTTATTACCAAAGATATTACTTTACAATGAGTTTGTGTTGCATTTAATTATCTATGGGTATAGTGTTCCTAAACTCTTAAAAAATAAATTCTAAGTAACACTTAAAAGGATGTTTTTTAAGACCCCATCAATTATTTTTACTCTGTTTAAAAAATTTTTCAGTCTATATATTTTTAACTATTCTATTAAATCATCATACTTCTTAAGGATCACAGTCCCTTAATTCTTCTCGAACATACAGTTATAACTGTCTCAGCTTGCTGCTTTGTTGAACCTCTGGAACTAGATGTCATCTGTCTCCTAGGTTCAATCCTGTTTCCAATATCAGGTTTACTTCCCTGTAAGCCTAGTAAAGGTCATTTGGACTGTAAGATTTTGCATCTTAGAAACTTTATTCTGTTGTCATACTTGATAATTTATTTGCGAATAGGATTCAAAAGTGAAAATAATTTTTTAGATTTACATGTTATTCAGAGAGCCCTCTCTATGTGAATATGTGTTTCCTCTGGCTATAAGAAACTTGCATATTCTCCATTTAAAATTTTTCTTTGCTCTATTTTCTCTATTCCCTTTTTCAGATAGGTGCTCTATCTTTTAATTCTCTTAAATAGTTTCTGGGCTTTTTTGTCTATTCTGTGAGATTATTTTTGGATTTTATATCAGTCTTTGACTTTTTAATGTAAGTAACAATTAGTAAATATCTAAATTTATTTCAAGTTAATTTTTATAAAATTTGGGGGTTTTTTGGTGGTTGCAATATTTTCTTTAAGATGTCAGATAATTTATTTTAAATTGCCTTCTGTTGCCCAAATATCTCTTTCCTTGATGTTTTTGTTCTTTCTTTTTTTAAAACCACATTCCTTATCTTTTATGTTGTAGGTTTTCTCAGATTTCTGGTGATCTTTCTCTATTTTCCTATAAAAATAAAATGATACCATAAAAAGTTTAGAGTTCTGTGTGTGTATGGGGACTGTTGACCAAAGAACTTGACTTCTTTAAACTGTGGGGTCTGAAGGCTCTGACCTTTAAATTGTGGGATTCCTGCATGCTTCTATGCAGATTCCTTTCCTGATCACTTTCAGTCTTAGGTTTCATAGAGCAAATCATTCCAATATTTTGATAGTAACCCTCAAACTTTGAGTCTAGGGCAAGGTTCAGCACACTGTGAAACACAGGCAAAATCTGGCCAAACACCTGCTTTTGTCTGTTACTGCTTTCATGCTACCATGGCAAAGTTAAGTAGTTGCGGACTGTGTGTATGGCTCACAAAGCCTAAAATATTTATTATTTCGTCTTTTATTTCTGCTACTCCTTGTCTAAAGGAAAAAAATGCCTCATTGCTATGTTTTCTATGCTTAGTTTATAAAGGACAAAAATAGTGGGAAGCAATGTTTTACAAATTAGAGATCAAGCTAACTCTCTCTGATCCTATATCTAACTCCCTTCTTTGAGCATCCTTGAGTATCCTTATCCTGAGTCAGGTTTTCAGAGAAGATCGATTCCCTTATTAGTTAGAATTCACTCAAGGTAGTAAGTTTTTCTTGTATTCTACAAGTTCAAGGTTCATCAGCTATGACACAAACCACTGGAAGCATAGCATGCATTAGGGCCCCTCTATATTGTCTTGCTGGCTTGGGAGACAAGTAGAACTCATGGGAAAATGCTGATGTTCATGCTGCTTATTGTGCAAAGAGTAATAAAAAGCCGTTTGCCCAAGTCTTGTGTCTTCTGCAAGTATCCACAAAACAATAACAGGTTAACATTAGCTTTTAAGTAGAGTAAAATCTCTGACCTTAACAGTTGTGGTGATGAGAATAGGATGCTGACAGAGAGAGGGCTTTATGGATGAGAAAATACAAAGAACCCCACAGGGCAGATGTGGGGAATATGAGAAGACTCTCTAGGATCCAGTAGTGAATACTTCTACTCAACGTAGTGTGGAAAGTGGGTAGGATAAGTAACCACTTTCCTACCTCATAATGAGACTGAACAAGCAAGAGGTAGAATTGAATCAAGCTGTCAGAATAGTGCTTTGGTTGTTTTCAGTCTCCTCTGTATAGGAGGAGGAAGATATTTTATCATGACAGTGGGTCAGAAAGCCGCCCATTCCCATCTGAAAGGCAATATAGCTGTGGCTTCTGAATAAAGACGTTCCTAATGACAAATGGTGTCAGCAACAAAGACTTTAGTATATGGTATAGAACTTTGTGTGGACCAGAAACATTGGAAATTCATTTAGTTGAAGCCAGTCATATGCTGCTGGAAACCAAAAGTAAATTCATAGTCTTGCTTACTGGTATGGAACTAATCTCTTCTTTCACGTATCTGCTTGTTTTTATTTTTTGTTTATTTTCAGATTCTACATTAAATGTGGAGTCCATGAGGTCAAGGATTTGTGTCTGTTATATTCACTGCTGTATTTCCAGGACCTAAAATACTATCAGGAACAAAGTAAAAGATCTATTTATATTTGATGAACAAATAAAAATAGTATGCTGCATAAAAACAACTGTTAAGACAATATGGCAGACTTAGCCGACATGAAAACTACTCACCTCCTCTTTCCCCACCCTTGCTATGCTACCACAGACTAAACAGTTTTATATTTTCCAAAAAATAAACTAGTTTAAAATGCATTGCCAAAGAAGCAAAATCATTAATGCCAAAGAATAAAAGGAAAGAATATAAAAATTCAGAGCAGTGAATCAGAACTAGAGATAAAAGACTCAGGGGATTATTATAAACAAATGAAAGTGTAAACATCTGGGGCTTGTGTTTAAAGCCCATGTGAGGAGGGAACTTTAGCATGGAGGTTCTATGTATTTAGGTAGTTGGAAGTAAGTCTACTACTACACAAAGCAAACAGTCATAAAATCTCTTAAAACATGGACTATTTGACTTAGGGATACAGTAAAAAGGGGTCACCTACAAAAATTGGAATCCTGGTCTTTCATTGTACATAGAAATGAGTCAGAGGTTCACACTAACTGTTTGGTGTTTGGATGCTACTCTGAAAAAGCATCATAAATGCTGGTTTAGAACCAGTGAAATCCACTGGATCCAGTCAGAGGCAAATGTACTGTTGCCTGTGGAAGTATACCCAAAATGTAGAGTCCTCTAAGTTAAAGGAAGCTTCCCTCAACTGAAAAGTAGCTTGCTGTAAAGAAGTACATGAGGAAATATGTTCTCCTAGAAGAAATACATAATGTATTCTCTGAAGGAATATTTAAAATAAATAGGATTAAAAGTTCAAAAATAATATAGAAAGAACAATATGAAAGAAGGCCACATATATTTAGTAAAGAATTCTGGGAATGAAAGGTATATACAATTTATTGTACAGCTGATGGTTGAGCAACACTGCCAAAGAGAGAATTAATATGTAGGAATTTAAGTGTGAAGATTTATCCCTTAATGGAGGGCATGAAATAAAAGGAATGAAGGTAGGACAACAAGAAGGCAGGAAGGAAAGAAGAAAGAAAAAGGAAAGAAACATAGTTTAAAAGCCATGAAGTATAAAAAAATAAGATCCAGTATTTAATAGAAATTGCAAGAAGAAAAAATAGTAGATTAAGGGAAGGGAGTGAGGCCGAGTTCAATATTCAGAGAATTAATATTTATAAAAATGACAAAATTGAAGAAGGTATGCCTCTTCAGATAGAAAGAACTTATACAGTCTTGAGCAGCATAGATAGAAATATTTCTATACTTACATTGTAGTGCAAATGCAGAACATAAAAGCAAATAGAAAATGTGGACAGTTGTGAGGGAAAAATATATTCTTTACAAAGATATGACACAATTACAGTAAGCTTCCCATCAGTCACAATATGTGACAGATGAAATAAGTAAATTTAACCTTCTGTACCCAGATAAACTCAAATTATTTAAGATTGAAAGTGCTATATGTATGCATATGGCTGATTCACTTTGTTGTACAACAGAAACTAACATAGCATTGTGAAGCAATTATACTCCAATAAAGATGTATAAAAAATAAACAAAGTGAAATAAAATGTATTCTGACGTATAAATACTAAAAATATAACCTAAAAGAAGTATGAAATGATGAATTTGAAAACAAAATGTGGACACTGGCAGGAAGGAGTTGATTAAAGATATTAGTGAAACTGTCATTAAATCTAAATGCATATTGGCTCTAAACAGTATTATTAATAATTAGGACTAATGAAAGTTTATTTAAAAAAAGAAGATTAGACTCAAATTGCAGATCACAGTAACAGAAAATTGGTGGGGATCAGGAAGAAAATGGGTTCAGGTGGACTTAATCAGCTGAGGAGGATGATAGGGGTATTAATTATGGGCTTTGGTAATCTAAGTCTTCAAGTAAAAATTAAGGGAGGATTACTAAATCATAAAAATAAGGGGTAAAACTCCCAGAGCAGAAGAAATAAAGAAAATAGATAAATCCTAAAGAAGTAAGGAAAGAAGATTTAAAAAACAAATAAATAGTATGATATCAATACATAGAAAACAAAATTATGTAATTATGTAAATAAGTCCAAATATATCTATAATCATAATACATGCAAACTGAATGAGTAAATAAGTTATGTAAATAAGTTTAAATATATATGTAATCATAATATATGCAAACTGAATGAGTTATCATATTAAAAGATAACTATAACTTTGTATAAATGAAAATTTTAAAAAAGAACAAGAGGAGCAGCAGCAGCAACAAACATAATGAAGTCCAGTTATATGCTATTTACATGAGACACTAAATGACACAAAAAGGTTGAAGAGAGATAAATCAGGGAAATATAACTGAAATGTAGCTTAGATGCTAGTATTTCTATCAAATAAATTTGAATATAGAACAAAAACTTGTATAAAGGTAATATTATTCACTGAATAATAAAAATGTGGCTACCCTACTAAAATGTGCACCAATTCTGAATTTGTAACCACCTAATAATATAGCAAGATATAGTTAATAACTAACTTAAAGGAAAATCTAAAGTATTTCATAAGGCTACTGTGACATACAAACTACAATATGAAGATGTCTTTATTGGAAAATAAAATTATAGACCAATCCAGTAAGTGCAGAAGTCCCAAATAAATTATTAGCAATTGGAATAGTAAGTATCACAAATAAGTACAGCTTGACCAAGGAATTAAAAATAAGGATTATCATAGTAACTTTATCAATGCAATTCCTTACCTTAACAAATAATATAAGAAAAGAAAAAACCTTACACATATCCCTCAATACATGCAGAAAAAATGTATTTAATTAAATTCACACCTTAGCACAAGAAATGGACAATGAAATGTATTGAAATATTATAACTAACTCTGATTAAACTTGTATAATTAAGAATTTCATTTAATTTTACAAACATATCTAAGAACGCATGTTTTGCTCATTGTAGGATAACGATTGGTTTTAAGATAGCATCTTTATTGGTTTCATTCAACCAAGTATACAAAAAAGTGCTCATTTATGGTATTTTGGAATACGATTTTATGATAAAGAGAATGATATGTTCCGTAAAGTTTAACAGTTTTTTTTTAGTTTCAGTTTGTGTGCTTGTTTTTATATAAATAGAATGTTACAGATATGTTTAGCCAGAGTAAGTTAGAGCATTTGATTCTACAGTAGCCCCCTTTTATCCATGGGGTATGTTTCCAAGAGCCCCAGTGGATGCCTGAAATCTCGAATAGTACCAGATGCTATATGTACTGTTTTTTCTGTACGTACAACCTATAATAAAGTTTAATTAGGCACAGTAAGAAAATATCTGAATTGCCAGCATCACTGTTCTTGTACTTTGGGGCCATTATTAAGTAAAATAAGGGTCACTTGAACACAAGCACTGTGATACTGGGGCAGTTGATTGTCTGATAACCGAGAGGGCTACTAGGTGAATAATAGGCAGGTAATGTATACAGTGGGGATATGCTGGACAAAGGGTTGATTCACTTCCCAGTTGGGACATATTTCATCAAGCTACTCAGAACAGTGCACAATTTTAAAACTTATGGATTGTTTATTTCCAGAATTTTCCATTTAATATTTTCGGCATGGTTGACCACAGGTAACTGAAATCGTGTTTTTTTAAAATTACTCTTAAGTGGAAATATTTTCTATGAGTAATCAACCATTTTTTAATTGAAATTTTATATAACATTACTTTAAAATGTGGGCAAGATACATACCGTTATCTCAGAGAGAGAGAGATATATATATATATATATATATATATATATATATATATATGTGTGTGTATCCCTAGGCTACATGATTTTATTGGCTAATGTTATGAGTATTTGGTCAGATAATCATATACTTCTTAATTTTTAAGGTGTGATATAAAGATATTTGTTTCATTCTTAATGTAATATTTGTTTTATTATAGTAGAATTGTCAATCAAAGTCTAATGAATTATCAATTCCAGTGTCAGTCAAGATCTATCTTAGGTCAAGCTGCCACAACAAAAATAAAATAGACTGGGTGGCTTAAGCAACTGAAATTTATTTCTCACAGTTCTGGAAGCTGGGAACTTCAGAGTCAAGGTGCTAGCATGGTCAGTTTCTTGTGATAATTAATTAATAAATGAAACTCTGAGGGTTATATTTTAAAACTATAGCTACAGGTGCTTTACTCTTTTAGTGCATGGTACCATTATGCATTCAATTGCCTGTCAGAAAAATTGAGTCATTATTGAATCTTTCTCTTCCTCCACCCATATATTGGCAGTGAATGAAGCCATATTGCTTCCATCTACTTCTTTCCATCCCTACTGCTACTGCTTACTGGATCATTGAAATAAGATCTGAATTGGTCTTTCCTCTTTTGCTCTTAATGCCATCCCTTCTTCTGCATAGTTGTCAGAATAATAATTCTCAAGTTGTATCAGATCATGTCAGCCATCAGGTTTAAAATACTTTTGTAACTTCTCTTACAAAACATTTTACAATTCAAAAATCAAAATTCTTTAGAATGACAAATATAATTTATGCCCACTTTCAGCCTTTTTTTCCTCTCCTTATATGTAACATGACTCTGCCTTTTTATATGCTTTTCTCTTTATGTAATATTATTTACTCCCTCCCCTACTGTGAAAATTATATTCGTTCTTCTTGTTTTCTTAAATATCATTTTTTACCATGATACTTTAACTAAGCAGTTTAATTCATAATCTACTTTCTCTTTAGGGCCAGTCAGTTATATATGTTTAAATGTATTTTTTTTTCTATTAGGATCAGTTTAGTTTGTCTAACAAAATACACTTGAGTTGTTGATTACCAAAACAGAATGATGCTACTCATTTAAATATCAAATAACTTTGTCATACTTATCTGTCAAGTTTAAAATGTTGTCAAAAACATCTGTCAGATATTGCTATTGGTGCTAAATGTAGCATAGAAATTATATTTCCTCTAGGATTCTAAAAACATCCAATCATTTTTCTTATATCCTGATTATTTGATATATTATTATATTCTTAAAATGTTTAGTAAATCATATCTTAATTTTTAAAAACTGCATTTAAGAAATATTTTGGAGTTTATGACATAAACCTAATTTACAGTTTAAAATCTCTTAAAATGAGGTATTTTAGTTACTAAATTGATTTCAACTAGATTTTCAAACAGTACAGCTTTTCTTTATGTCTGTTCTGCCTGATGTTACAATAAGATCAAAACTACTCAGTTAATTGTAGAATGGATAAAGAAATTTCTCTTAAATAGTCCAAGATTTTGATGATTGTAATGAACATGAATTTTCAGGTTTATTCTCTTATTCATTTATTCAAGATCATTTTTGATCATCTACCTTGTGCTGGGAACTGAGTGAGTTGCTAATGATACAAGGATTAATATATTCTCTAAAATCAAATAAACATACATGTGAAAGAGAAACAACATGGGGTGGAAGGCTGTATGATGATGGTAAAAATAAGACAGTATTCAAATCTGCCCGTATAGGTTACCAAGAAATTTATACATAACATGATATGTAGGATGGACCTTGACTGTATTAATGTATTGTATATGTAAAGGAAAGATTAAAGTTTCCTAAGCAGAAAGACACACACCCACCACACTTAAATATGACTTACAGTTTTGCCTATGATGAAGTAGCTTACATTGGGTTAACCCTTCTTCTGAAGCAATTATAAGTGTTGGACAGAATTTTAACAAAATGTTGTTTAAATACATTGAAAGAGCATCAATTTAAAGCAGTTTTGAGGGATTACAATACTTGAAAAAGGGAAACATCAGTAAAGACAACAGTCATTTTGGATTTTTTGCTGAGGGCAATTTTTTACAGTTCCAAGTTAACTGAAAGAGACCAGGGATGCAATGTTTTTAGACTGAGGGTGCCCAGGTCAGAGTTTGGGCTGAAACGTGGTAGGAACTCAGAAAAGTGAGTCACACAATTTCCAAAATATTTCCCTCAACTTTTTGGCCAACTTCTAAGCTGCCCATGCATGGGGGAGGCACCAAGAAACACAGCAGAAAATAGTAGCTGGGAGGCTGAATACCATTTTTGAAAAAAAAATTTTAAGGTTAGATTTTCAAATTTTGTAAGAATTTCTGAACATGCCTATTAATTGCTAAAAGGAAGCCCTATCTGATTTTAAATTAAATGAGTAAATTATAGCAAATAATTTCAAAAGCAATATTATAATCCTGTTTAAGCTTACAAAAAACATTTAATTTAATATGGGATCCATAAGAATCTTCATGCTTGGTATGAAGCAAGATGAAATCTCTAAAAGAAAGAATGTCTTGAACCTTGAGCGTTCTCAAGAATTCTCATTAGTCATCCCTAATCTTTCTCTGCTAAATTAAAAGATGTATGAGGGAAAATGCAGACTTTGCTCCTTGGGATTGTAACAATATTGATCTCAAGGAGAATAACCTGTGCTCAGTGAAGGAAAGGTTATGGAGAAAACATAAAGTGGAGGCCAAATTTGTTTATACAAGAAAGAATATTCCAATGTCATTAAAAGGGCAGAAAGATATTGTGGTGAAGAAGATGTGTATGATAATTAGGACAAGGAGATAACATTCTGAGACTGTTGCCTATATTTTGGGCAAAGATGAAAGGCACAAACAGAATGAATTGTCACTCTGTACATTCTTGTTCTGTGCTAGAATGTCAGAAGGATGCCAAGCAGTGCCAGGGATAGGTTTCCACAGTTTATAATTTTCTAGGGACTTCCTCCATTAATTTTGTGCTTCCTATTTTCCTATTCTGGTATTTTTCATTACATATAGAATGAGGTTATATCAATAAATCAGTTCCAAATGACTATACACTCCTTTACCTGTAAATTAGAATATGCATATATATATATAAACATATATATATAAACATATATATATATATATATATATATATATACACACACACACACACATTTGTAATTTAATTCAATTTTGACTTCAGTGACATTGCTTGTTTTATTTTGGATGCCACATAGCCCCAGATCGTTCAAATAAATATGTATATCTCAGCTGTCAGGGAACAAATGATGGGCATCAGCCATCAATGTTCATTAAGTTGAAGCTTTGGCATGCCTTGTATTAGATAAAGCCAAATTTAATAAACGTCATGTAGCCTGCCAGATGTTTCATTGTAAAATATGATAGATTTTACCAGAATAATGTTTCATAAGCAAGGTCAGTTGTATTCAATTAAATTGTCTTCATATGTTCTTAGTATCAATTTATGAGAATGACACATTGATAATTTTGAAACTATAATTTCATTTTTCTATATGTAATTTTCAACTTCCAATTGATCAAAGACAATCTTAGTAGTAAAATGGAGGTTTAGTCTAAGCAATCTAAGAAATAAATGTACTTTAGTATTAGTTTTTAAAGAAAATTACTCTAGAATACAGGAATACTTTTCTTCTCTCACCACATTATATTGTTAGTTCCTATGTTACCTGCTCCTTCTAAACATACAAACAAAAAAGAAAGAAACTATCCTTTTTATCTGCTTTAAGTAGCTTTGTTAAGAGCTCAGACAAAAATTGATCATTGATTTGATTCTTTTTTTTCCAAAAATCTACTTGTTAACTGTATAAATAACCACTATCAAATTAGGTCTTAAACAGTTAAGTAGGAATGCAAAATAGGTTTAAAAAGTGTCATAGTTTTATATATACATATATGTTATACACACATATTCTACATACTTAATATAAAGTATTTCACAGAGGCATACTCAATTAACTATTTGTTGACTGAAAGAGTGAGTGAATGGGACAGATATTTTGACTCTATCAGTATATTAACTGGTTATTTAGAAACTGAAACTAAAAATTACAAGAAATAATGAAAAATATATGTGAAGAGGGTAAAATTATTAAGAAAGGAAAATAATTTTCCTAAAAAAGAGAAAGAGCTACAATATGTTGATTTATGAAACAACAGATTCCATTCAAGAGTCACTTGAAGTTAGGTACTTTTGCACTCAATTTTTCATCATTTATTTTGTTGGAAATAATTTTGTGAACTAGTCAATAATAAAATCAGGAAAACAAATAAACAAAAACAACAATAGCAACAAAAAGAGCAGCAGTTTAGTGCTTAAATTCACAAGATTCTGGAATCAGATGGTATGACATTCCTGGCCTGTCTGCTTACTATCTTTCTGATATTAGGCAAGTTACCTAATGCCTCTGTTCCTCAGTTCACTTATCTGATAGTGTTAATAATAACTCTATGGGAGGAATGAATAAGTTAACATGCATAAAGTGCTATGAGCAACACTTGGAAAACTGATGTCAGTATGTACAAATTATGGTTAAGATTCAGCATTAACAATTTTTTAAAAGTCTCTTGTATCTTCTTGGATTGTTAGGCTTAGGAGGTTATGAAACAATAAGATGTTAAGCAGGTTAAACAGGAGTTGGTCATTATATTGTCACCTCTTAATCATTTATTCTCTGACTTCACACTTTGATAAATCAACCATGCTCTCCTAATTATCAAAACCCGGATACATATTACTCAACCTTGCTTCAGCGTTTGACTGTGCAATCTACCTTGAACTGCTTGTATCCATCCAATGACACTTCAGTCTCCAGATTTTCCCCTTCTTTTTCTGATTGATTGGGTTTCCTTCCACAGTCAACTTTCTCCCCATGTTCATTGAAAGGTCTTCCCAAAGACTAAATTTTATCTCTACATTTTCTTGTTTCTAGTATACTTTCTTCTCACCTCTTTTGTTAGCATCTCATACTGATACCTCTCAATCTCTAAGATCCAGGCTTAGATGTCAGCTTCCTAATTCACATAATTTTCTGAATATTCTGGAAGTACATATAACTCAATCTGTATAAAACCCAAACTAGCTCTCATCTTTCCTCACTACCTCTTAAAAACATGTCTGTTCTTTTGGTCCAGTTCACCTTCGTAAGCCTATCCTGGCCACTATACTCAGAATAAATATTTTTCTAAATTTGTATCTTTTGTATGTCAAGCTTGTTCTGCTGTTATGGTAATTACTCAACACTTATTTAAATTCTAACTATTCTAGCTCATGCTCTACTTTTCCTATTAAGATATTTTTAAAGGCATGAGCCATGCCTTATATGAACTTACACATATCAAATATTTAACACAGTGTCTGGACTATAATGAGTATTATTATTTTTAAAATTTTAACATGATCAAATGTAGATAAATAAATAGTCAAGTGGAGAAAGATTTATAAGACTTATCATTTAAACAGTCACAAAATAAATATTTATGTGTTATTGTATATAACAGAATATTCACTAATGAAATGTTTAGGTCCTACTTGTGCGTAAAGTAGCAAAGCACTAAGTCCGTGAGGTAGTGTCCTGAATAAAGTGTAAGCCAAGGGGAGTTGCCAGTTGTAGTAATCACCATTTCCTTTCCAATAAGTTGAGTCTCTAAGAGGCCAGGCAATAATTAAACTAATAACATAGCTCATTAGTCAGTCATGAAAGGCTTTGTTGTTGCTATAATATGACAGTTGTGCAGATAGATGAACCGAGGCAGTATTGAGTGGTACAGGAAGTAATATAGCACTGAGATTTAACTTCTAGATATATACTTCTGTACATTATGATTGCATCCAATACTTTCATGTCTTGCATACGTTATTCCTTAGGTTTCCCTGTGCCACTTCAAAATTAGTCTCTAAACACCCACCCTGGCTTTGGACTCACTCTCTAAATTAAAATGACTATTATTAATAAAATATATACATTTGCTTTTGTACACTATGAGTCTAACCCTTAAAATAAAACAAAATTACCAGTAGGTTATATCAGAATTTTAAACTAAAAGCCCAAGAAAAAATGGGTCATTAAAAGTTAATAGGATTTTTCTTACTCTGTAGGAATATAATTCTCTATACTCTTGTCACCTTCATTCTAATCTTGAGATCCAGCTGTTGAATAAATAGACTTGAGATTATCACACAGTATACGTTCATGTGTAAAATAGAATTCCACTTAAAGTTCATTGCTTCAATTGAAATACGCTTTGTAGCATTTCCTGTGAAGAACCCTTCTGTGGTCTGTCATGATACACTGAAACACACTTTACTCTTTCAACTTACTCTTTAGTGCCTGGGGAATGTGTTATTTTATTTTGTTTATTTATTTTTGGTTATGTTTTGCAACATATTGACAGAAATGATACCAATTTTAGCACTACTCAGTGATTACACTAAAGGGCAACATATAATATTTCTACACTATTTAAATGTGTAAAACCATAGCACAGGCAAATCAATGTGTTTGTGCTGCTGCAAGGAATATTTATGTTTATAAGAATAATTTTCTGAAGCTTCCCCTCTGTCCTGGCTGATTTCCCTGGGGGTGAGGGGGTTTCCCAGGGTGCAGGAACATTTCCTCTTTCACAACTTCCTCCCAGGGGGGCAGGTCCTGTTCCCGATTCCGTTCTCACTTTCTTTTTTTCTTTATTCTTTTGTCCTACCTGGTTAAATGGAGATTTTCTTGCCCTCCCAAAAGTCTGAGGTCTTCTTCCTGGGTTCAGTAGGTATTCTGTGAGAATCGTTATACATGTAGATACATTTTTGACGTATTTTTGGGAAGAGTTGAGCTTCATGTCCTATACTCTGCCACCATCTTGATCCACTCCTCCAAGAATACTTTTCTAGTCTATATTCTTATAGTAAGAATTTCATTGAGAATAATTTTGATTTTAAGAATTTACCCAAGACAAATTTTAATCATAGTATGGAATAAAGAGACTGTATCCTCATCACAAGGAATAAAGGATTGTTTTAAATTCAGATCAACATATAAGTTCGTATTTTTTCCCTGATTCCTCTTCTACTTTCCCCTTAAATTTAGACCTCTATCATTACTTACCTGACTAGTGAGAAACATTTTAAGTGTTTTCACTGACTTCAGTGATTAAACTTGTACCAGTGATGAGTTATTGTAACAAAATATTCAGAAGAAAGAAGAGTTGCCAAAAGAACAATTCAACAGATTCTTTGAGAGACAAGTGAGGATTGTTTTTTTTTCATAAAATTTACCTCCTGAGGAAACGAGTAGGAGAGCTGCACAAAATATTCTTAAAAATCTCTAAGATTTCAGAGGCAATATTTGAAGAGAATAGGGCTTACACTACACCCAAGCTGAGAAAAGATATCATACCCACTACAAAGATTCTAGGATCCTTACAAATTTTAAGAGAGATAAATACAAGAACAAGTGCACTAAGCATATAATAACACTGTTAACAACCAGAGTAACAAGAATCATATTACAGTTTAACTTCAGAGGAATTACAGTAAGAATGTTCCCTCTTTAAAAAAAAAAAAAAAAAAGAATGTTCCCTCTTTAAAAAAAGCAATGGGAGCCAAAAGACAATGAAATGATATAAAGTTGGCCCAAATATGAAAGATAAAATAATAAAACTTTTAGGGAAAAAATTGAATATAGCTTCATGATTTGGGACAAACAATGATACTTTAATCAGAAATAAGAATTTAAAATGTTAAAGATAAAATATATAATTGAATTTAACATTTTAAAATATTAAAGGTAAAATATAAAATTGAAATTAAATTCTACTCAAAGGACTAAAGATTCAAATCTAAAATATAAAATTCCTAAAATTAGTAATAAAAAGACACAAAATCCAATGGAAGAGTAAGTGCCTCAAAAAAATGGATATCTAAATGGTTTAAAATTTTTGAAAGAAAATGCTAAATTTTTAATAGTCATCAGAAATATTGAGTAAAACTAAAATTTAATATTATAAACCTAACATAAAGGTTAAAATGAAGAAAAGGCTGGTAAGGATTTTAAACAATTTGGATTTTTATACATTGCTGGTAGGAATATAAATTGGTGAAACATAAAGGAAAACCATTTGTGTTTGCTAAAGCTGCATGTAGTACCACCCTTAGACCTGTGCAGACAGTACCCCTGCTACGGTCCCTGCATCTCAGGGGTCACCACACTTTAGAGTACGTACTTTATATTTCCAAGTATGCCTTCTGTTCTTGGAACTTGCCGTAATTCAGCATTGCCGTCTGCCTCAGCAGCTGCAATGAGGACCCAATCACTTGCTGGTTAAAAGTATAATAGAACACAGACAGACGGTGGCAAAAGGTGACAGTGCAATTGTTAAAACTTTCACCGGTGATGAACTGGGATAGTGTGGTGTACTGGTTAAAGGAAATGCATTGGCAAGTACAAGATTTCAGACTTCTGAGAGGTCCAGAAGAAATAGTAATTATGGAAAAAGGAATATGAGGACTATTTTTGAAAGACAAGAATCACTGAAGGTGACTAATTACCTAAGTAAATTAAGGTGTGAAAACCAATATATAAAGACACTCATCTCCTTTAGACAGAGAACAGAAAGAGCTGAGGATAAGGCCTGGAGCATATTATAATAATAGCAGTGCTCTGTTGAAGGCTGAGTTATCATTCCCAGCAAGTCTGCTATGCCAAGTATGCCATTTCTGATTGGGAAGGAATAAGACCCTAAGACTTGGCATGTGGACATCTGGGAATTATACACTCAAATACCTTGAATCCCATATTTTTCCTCAATCCTATGAATCCTCTGAAGTGACCCACTTCTAAAGACTTGTGCTTTCTTCCTTGCTTGAAATTGATTCAGATATCTGTCTTGCAAGAGAACATTGCCTGCTCAGAATCTAAGTCCTAGTCCCCTACTGGCCACTAGATCAATAAGTGTTGTTAAGTTATAACACAACCCAGCCAGACAAGTTCTGGAACTGCTAAGAGAAGAGATTATAGGTCGAAGGAGCTGAGTTGGAACTATATTCATTTCCAAGAAAAAATATTATATATACAGTTGAACCTTTAACAACATGGGTTTGAACTAGGCAGTTTCACTTATACATGGTTTTTTTTTCTTCAGTAAATAGATGCTGTAGTACTAACTGCACAATCCTTGGTTGAATCAGCTGATATAGAACTGCGGAGAGTATTGATACATAACTGTAAACGTGTACATGTATTTTCAACTGTGCAGAGGGTCAGCACCCCAACCCCCATGCTGTTCAAGGTTCAAATGTATATATAAATATTTTTTTCTTGGAAGTGAATATATACACACACACACACACACACACACACACACACACACGTGTGTGTGTGTGTGTATAGCAAATATATATATATATATTTATCAGGATCTTTGAGTGTGCAGGAAAAATATATGTGGGGGGGGAGAGGTGAAACGCAAATGTGTTTAATCACATATTGTGTCACTCCCTTGTAAACAGTTTTGATATGAAATGGGCAAGTACAGGAGTTCCAAACATAACCCTGCATTACTCACTTCTCTATGGTCTGGTTCCTGAGAACTATCTCCAATAAACCACATGCATGAAAATTGAGACTAGACTTTCTCCTACAATTTTTTATATACTTTAAAATAAGTATGCTTTATTTATCTTTATAAGACAAGTGGCTAGTGTGATGTTGAGTATATATTGAGCACACAGAATATTTTTTAATGACTACATTGATAAGAAAATACCTCTTTAAAAATAGATTTATGGAGTATTTCTATAGACTTCTAAAGAAGTATTGATCTTACGAAATAATTTTAAATCAGTACCTATACAAAGGATTTATATAAGATTGTTTAAATTCCCCTGTGAAAAGAAGTCCATTTCTGTCCTTTCCAGTTTCATGGTTTATATCATTACTTGACAATAATGCCATTCTACAGAACAGCGGGAAAAGGGGATTTTTCTTTCAAAAGGAACTGCTCAATTGTAATTTGTTATTGAAGGAACAAATATATCTTTTCCTGACTGTAGACAGCATAAGAGCAACACTGAAGACCTTTTAAGATATGAAGCAACTTGGCTGATCTTTGATGAAATAGGTGATATCAGAGGTGACTGTTTTGTTACATGTTATGATACTGTGTTTTGAGTGGTCTGTGGATTTTCCTAACTTGGATGGTTAAGATTATAATTTATTAAAATAAATGTTTATGCATTTTATGTTATTTTTTAATGCAATTTTGGAGTCAAATTGATAAACCTTAAAATATCATACATTATAACAGTTTTTCTACCTGTGACTGGGATGCAGCTTGCATCATATGCAGTATACCTTGTGAGTTTTTCTACACCTGAATTGGTCTATATCCTGTTCACCAAGATGGTTCCAGTAATTGTGTGCTGGGATGCCCTGGTAACACTTCACAGACCTGAAGTAATAAACCTGCACCACACTTTGTGTAGCCCTGTCCTAAAGAAATCAGACATAGAATCAACCACAATCTCCACCAAAATTAAAGTATCCCTGCTGTTGATTCAACATTTCCTCTAGTCACCACAGTTGTCAAAACTCTTTGTACTGAGCCTTGAAAAACCATGGTCTATTCATCCTCAAATATTGTATAAAAGAAGAATCATCTTACTTATAGTATCCCTAAAAATTAGCAGATGCTGTGTGCAGGATGAAAGGGAACTCTGTGTTCTCTCTGCAACCTTTATCCAAGTTTAAAATTATTTCAAAATAAAACATTTTATAATTATTTTTCAAAAAATTAAGTTCCAAGAATAATAAGAATATACTACATGTAGAGTACATAATTCTCCACAAGAAGGCTCCATTTGTTCCTGGTTTACAACCACCTCAGATGAAAAAAAGGAATTGTTATGAATCAAATTATTAATTTTGTTTTAATATCACTTTGAGTGTTATCCTAAAGTGCATTGAATCTCTGGTCTCTTCCCAATATTTTTCTAGTTAAATTTTCTTTAGTTGTTTTGAATCGTTGTGACTTTCTGCTTGACAAACATAGCTTTGTCAAGTTAACTAATAGTAAACTATACATAAAAATTTTCCCTACAGAAATTCATTGTCAGCTAATGAACCAGCCAAAGTGACATCAAGTTGACTGATGTTCATTTTCAAACACAAGTCAGGGTAGTTTATCAAAGCCATTGCAGCTGTTGTATTTATGGTTGAGAACAACTAGAAGCCTTGCTTATCTGGCTGTAAATCACAGAGAATCAATATACCCTTTCTACCACTGTGTACTCTCTGCAAATTTCTTATTGTATATTAAGGAATAGAATAATATATCAAAAAATTGAGTGACTTTAAGTTAACATTAGTAATATACTATACTTGACATTGCACAGCAGCAATATCCTGAGTGACAATTTTTATTGTGTCTTGTATTAATTTGTTTAGGCATTTGTACGTTGATAGAGAATTTAAGGAAATAGGTTATTTATTTTATTCTTTACAAGATGAATACCAAATGTACAGATTCTCAATAGTTTGTAAATACAGTGTATTAATCTGATTGCTCAGGATTGTGATTTATTTTCACGTTCTGTAACTGCCAATAAATTGAACTCAAAATCTTGGATGCTCTTTAAATATTAAATAATGCTGAGCCTAGGAAAATTTTGAGAAAATTAGAGAAGGAAGCTTTCTGGTCAAATATATATAACACACATATTTCCTTTCCATTAGGGTTTTCATTCTTTCCCCCTAACACTCAGCCCAAGATATGCCAGGTGTTTAATATATGCATACCTATAGACTCTTTTTTAAAAAAAAATCTTTATTGGAGTATAATTGCTTCACAATACTGTGTTAGTTTCTGTTGTACACCAAAATGAATCAGCTGTATGCATACATATGTCCCCATATCCTCTCCCTCTTGAGCCTCCTTCCCATCCTCCCTATCCCACCCCTCTAGGTCATTGCAAAGCACCGAGCTGATCTCCCTGTGCTATGGTGCTGCTTCACACTACCTATTTTACATTCGGTAGTGTATATATGTCGATGTTACTAACACTTCACCCCAGCTTCTCCATCCCACCCCGTGTCCTCAAGCCCATTCTCTATGTCTACATCTTTATTACTGCCCTACAACTAGGTTCATCAGTACCATTTTTTTTTTTTAGATTCCATATATATGCATTAGCATATGGTATTTGTTTTTCTCTTTCTGACTTACTTCACTCTGTATGACAGACTCTAGGTCCATCTGCCTCACCACAAATAACTCAATTTCGTTTCTTTTTATGGCTAAGTAATACTCCATTATATATATGTGTCACATCTTCTTCATCCATTCATCTGTGGATGGACATTTAGGTTGGTTCCATGTCCTGGCCATTGTAAATAGTGCTGAAATGAACATTGTGGTACATGTCTCTTTTTGAATTATGGTTTTCTCAGGGTATATGCCCAGTAGTTGGATTGCTAGGTCATATGGCAGTTCTATTTTTAGTTTTTTAAGGAACCTCCATACTGTTTTCCATAGTGGCTGTATCAATTTACATTCCCACCAACAGTGCAGGAGGGTTCTGTTTTCACCACACCCTTTCCTGATTTTATTGTTTCTAGATTTTTTGATAATACCCATTCTACCTGGTATGAGGTGATACCTCATTGTAGTTTTGATTTACATTTCTCTAATAATTAGTGATGTTGAGCAGCTTTCCATGTGCCTCTTGGCCATCTGTATGTCTTCCTTGGTGAAATGTCTATTTAGATCTTCTGCCCATTTTTAATTGGATTGTTTGTTTTTATGGTATTGAGCTCCATGAGTTGATTGTATATTTTGGATATTAATCCTTTGTGTTTCATTTGCAAATATTCTCTCCCACTCTGAGGGTTGTCTTTTTTATGGTTTCCTTTGCTGTGCAAAAGCTTTTAAGTTTCATTAGGCACCATTTGTTTATTTTTGTTTTTATTTCCGTTACTCTAGGAGGTGGGTCAAAAAAGAACTTGCTGTGGTTTATGTCAAAGAGTGTTTTCCCTGTGTTTTCCTCTAAGAGTTTTATAGTGTCTGGTATTACATTCAAGTCTTTAATCCATTTGGAGTTTATTTTTGTGTATGGTGTTAGGTAGTATTCTAATTTCATTCTTTCACATGTTGTCCAGTTTTTCCAGCACCATTTATTGAAGAGGCTGTCTTTTCTGCATTGTATGTTCTTGTCTCCTTTGTCATAAATTCGGTGACCATATGTGTGTGGGCTTATCTCTGGGCATTCTATCCTGTACCATTGATCTATATTTCTCTTTTGCGCCAGTACCATACTGTCTTGATTACTGTAGCTTTGTGGTATAGTGTGAAGACAGGGAGCCTGATTCCTCCAGCACCGTTTTTATTTCTCAAGATTGCTTCAGCTATTTGGGGTCTTTTGTGTTTCCATACGAATTGTAAAATTTTTGGTTCTAATTCTGTGAAGAATGCCGTTGGTAGTTTGATAGGGATTGCCTTGAATCTGTAGATTGCTTTGGGTAGTATAGTCATTTTCACAATATTGATTGTTCCAATCCAAGAACATGGTATATTTCTCCATCTGTTTATGTCATCTTTGATTTTTTTCATCAGTATTTTATAGTTTTCTGAGTATTAGTCTTTTGCCTCCTTAGGCAGGTTTATTCCTAGGTATTTTATTCTTTTTGTTGCGATGGTAAATGGGATTGTTTCCTTAATTTCTCTTTCTGATTTTTCATTGTTGGTATATCGGAATGCCAGAGATTTCTGTGTATCAATTTTGTATCCTGCAACCTTACCAAATTAATTGATTAGTTCTAGTAGTTGTCTGGTGGCATCTTTAGGATTTTCTATATATAGTATCATGTCATCCACAAACAGTGACAGTTTTACTTCTTCTTTTTTAATTTGTGTTCCTTTTATTTCTTTTTCTTCTCTGATTGCCATGGCTAGGACTTCCAAAACTATGTTGAATAATAGTGGTGAGAGTGGACATCCATGTCTTGTTCCCAATCTTAGTGGAAATGCTTTCATTTTTTCACCATTGAGTATGATGTTTGCTGTGGGTTTGTCATATACGGCCTTTATTATTTTGAGGTAGGTTCCCTGTATACCCGTTTTCTGGAGAGTTTTTATCATAAGTAGTGTTGAATTTTGTCAAAAGCTTTTTCCGCATCTATTGAGATGATTGTATGGTTTTTATTCCTTAATTTGTTAATGTGGTGTATCACATTGATTGATTTGTGTATGCTGAAGAATACTTGCATTCCCAGGATAAATCCCACTTGATCATGGTGTATGATCCTTTTCATGTGTTGTTGAATTCTGTTTACTAGCTTTTGTTCAGGATTTTTGCATCTATGTTCATCAGTGATGTTCGTCTATAATCTTTTTTAGCGGTATCTTTTCCTGGTTTTGGTATCAAGTTGTTGGTGGCTTCGTAGAATGTATTTGACAGTGTTTCTCCCTCTGCAATTTTTTGGAAGAGTTTGAGAATGATCAGTGTTAGGTCTTCTCTAAATGTTTGATAGAATTCGCCTGTGAAGCCATGTAGTTCTGGACTTTTGTTTGTTGGAAGATTTTTAATTACAGTTTCAATTTCATTACTTGTGATAGGTCTGTTCATATTTTCTAATTCTTCCCGGTTCAGTCTTGGAAATTGTACCTTTCCAAGAAAGTGTCCATTTCTTTGTGGTTGTCCATTTTATCGGCATATAGTTGTTTGTAATAGTCTCTTATAATCCTTTGTATTTCTGTGGTGTCAGTTGTGATTTCTCCTTTTTCATTTCTAATTATATTGATCTGTGTCCTCTTCCTTTTTTTCTTGATGTGTCTGGCTAAGGGTTTATCAATTTTGTTTATCTTCTCAAAGAACCAACTTTAAGTTTTACAGATCTTTGCTACTGTTTTCTTCATTTCTATTTCATTTATTTCTACTCTGATCTTTATGATTTCTTTCTTTCTACTGACTTTGGGTTTTCTTTGTTCTTCTTTCTCTAGTTGTTTTAAGTGTAGGGTTAGGTTGTTCATTTGAGATTTTTCTTGTTTCTTGAGGTGAGATTGAATTGCTCTAAACTTCCCTCTTAGAACTGCTTTTGCTGCGTCCCATAGCTTTTGGGTCGTCGTGTTTTCATTGTCATTTATTTCTGTGTATATTTTTAATTTCTTTTTTGATGTCTTCAGTGATCTCTTGGTTATTTAGTAGTGCACTGTTTAGCCTCCATGTATTTGTGTTTTTTACAGTCTTTTTTTTTTCTGAAATTGATTTCCAATCTCATAGCGTTGTGGTTAGAAAAGATGCTTGATATAATTTCAATATTATTAAATTTTCCGAGGCTTGATTTTTGCTGCAAGATGTGATCTGTCCTAGAGAATGTTGCATGTGCACTTGAGAAGAAAGTGTATTCTGCCACTTTCGGGTGGAATGTTCTATAAATATCAATTAAATCTATCTGGTTTATTGTGTCATTTAAAGCTTGTGTTTCCTTATTTATTTTCTGTTTGGATGATCTGTCCATTGGTGTAAGTGGGGTGTTAAAGTCCCCTACTGTTATTGTGTTACTCTCGATTTCTCCTTTCATAGTTGACTATTCATAGTTGACTATTCATAGTGATTATTTCCTTTTCCATGTTAGGGAAGTTTTCCACTATAATCTCTTCAAATATTTTCTCAGACCCTTTCTTTTTCTATTCTTCTTCTGGGACCCCTATAATTTGAATGTTGGTGCGTTTAGTGTTGTCCCAGAGGTCTCTGAGATTCTCTTCAGTTCTTTTCACTGTTTTTTCTTTATTCTGCTCCTCGGCAGTTATTTCCACCATTTTGTCTTCCAGCTCACTGATTCGTTTTGCTCTCTCTGTTATTCTGCTACTGATTCCTTCTAGTGTATTTTTCATTTCAATTCGTATGTTGTTCATCTGTTTGTTTGTTCTTTAGTTCTTCTAGATCTTTGTTAAACATTTCTTGTATTTTCTCAGTCCATGGTTCCATTCTATCTCCAAAATTCTGGATCATCCATACTATCATTACTCTGAATTCTTTTTCAGGTTGATTTGCTATTTCCTCTTCGTTTATTTGGTCTTGTAGGTTTTTACCTTGCTCCTTCATCTGTGACATATTATTTTTGCCATCTCATTTTTTTTTTTTTTTTTAATAAGTGGGATTGTGTTTCTGTCTTAGTGGTTGTTTGGCTTCCAACACTGGAGTGAGGCTTCCAACACTGGAGTTTGTACGCTTCTGGGTAGAGCTGGGTCTTGGTGCTGATATGAGGACCTCCCTGACACCTCACTCTGATACATATTCCCTGGGGTCTGAGGTTCTCTGTTAGTCCAGTGTTTCCGACATGGAGCTTTCACTGCAAGAGCTTCAGACATACCCCTGGCTCATGAACCAAGATCCCACAAGCCACGTGGGTTAGCCAGGAAAAAAAATAAAAGAGAGAACAATAACAAAGTAAAAAATAAAATTATACTAGGAAACTAACAGCTATGTTATAAAGAATATAAAAAGAAAAATATAGATGAATCAACAACTGGAAGGTACAACAGTACCACATTAATAAAAAAGATGAGGTGGGAAGAGAAACAAAGATTTAAAAAAGGGGGGGAGGGGGAAAGGCCTTGGCTGTGGAGGACTGAGCCTCAGGATGGGCGAGGTTTTGGGCGGTGGGCAAGGCCTATGCTTAGGACCCACACGGCTGGAAAAGGCCCTGGGGGCTCTGGGGTGTGAGGCTTAGGCTTAAGGAGCAGAAGGGTCCCAGGTCTCAGAGGTCGTGGGACCTCATCTGGGAGCTCAGCAGGCTCCCCGGGCCTGAGTGGTCAGGGCAAACACCCTCTGCTCCTTTCCCACTCCTTCCATATTGCCCCTCCCACCTGCATCTCCTGATCTCCCTGGCCTCAGGGGCACTGACCCTGTCTGGCTGCCACTTCTCCTCCCCCCTCTCCCCTCTGTCCCCCCACATCCTATTGGTTCACTTGGGGGCTCCTCCCATCTCCTTGGGCATCAGGATCCCCCACCAGTGGCCGGCAATTGCCCTAGTTGTGGGGAGATGCTAACTCAGTGTGTTCCCCCATCACCATCTTGACTCCCCTATAGACTCTTAATGCAATTAAAAATAGCAACAAGGAATACATTCTGTCCTTATAATAGCTTGCACTCTTCTCTTACAACAGTACCTTAGCTTATTCCTACGGGGCATGCTATTAATATTACTCTCCCTTAAGCTAATGTTATTCTTAATGGTGAAACACTGAGTACTTTCACCCTAAGATCAGTAAGGTAATTTTATTTTTGATATCTGAAAATATTATTCTAAGAGTTTAATGAATTGAAACCCAACTGTAAAATAACTGTCCTTTGAAACATTAATTTTGATAGTCTAATTTATTATTATTGCTATTTTTTGCTGTGCTTTTAGTTTTGTATCTAAGAAAGCATTGTTTAATCCAAGGCCACAAATGTTTATTCCTATGCTATCTTCTAAGAGTTTCAGAGTTTTAGCTCTTAAATATAGATCTACAACTCATTTGGAATTACTTTAATATGGTGTAAGGTATGAGTCTAACTTTATTCTTTAAAATGTGGATACCCACTTGTCCTAGTGTTAGTTGCTAAAAAGAATATTCTATTCTCATTGAATTGTGTTTGTTTTTTCACTTTCTTGTTGGTAATCAATGTATGGGTTTATATCTGAACTCTCAATTTTATGGTATTGATTAATATTTCTGTCCTTATGCCAGTCCCACTTTGTCTTGATTACTGTAGCTTTGCATTGTTTTTTTTGTTTTGTTTTTTTTAAATAAATTTATTTATTTATTTATTTTGGCTGTGTTGGCTCTTTGTTGCTGCACATGGGCTTTCTCTGGTTGTGTTAAGCGGGGGCTACTCTTCGTTGTGGTGTGCCAGCTTCTCATTGCAGTGGCTTCTCTTGTTGTGGAGCACGGGCTCTAGGCGCATGCACTTCAGTAGTTGCAGCATGTGGGCTCAGTAGTTGTGGCTCGTCGGCTCCAGAGAGCAGGCTCAGTAGTTGTGGCACACAGGCTTAGTTGCTCCACAGCATGTGGGATCTTCCCAGACCAGGGCTTGAACCCATGTCCTCTGTGTTGGCAGGCGGATTCTTAACCACTGTGCCATCAGGGAAGCCCCTTTGCATTGTTTTGAATTTGGGAAGTGTGACTCTTCCAAGTTTGTTTTCCTTTTTGAAACTATTTTGGTTATTCTGTTTCTTGGGTACCATATGAACTTCAGAATCATCTTTCCAATTTCTGCAAAAAAGTAGATCTTAATATGGATTGTGTTGCATCTATAAATGGATTTGATGAGTGTTGCCAATTTAGAAATATTAAGACTACATTCATAAAACATGAAATATATTTCCTTTTTTTTTCAGATCTTAATTTCTTTAAACAATATTTTGTATTTTTCAGTATGTGTCTTGTACTTCTTTTGTTAAATTTATTCCTAAGTATTATATTCTTTTTGATTCTGTTGTAAATGGAATTTTCTTGATTTTATTTTCAGAAAGTTTATTGCTAGTGTGTAGAGATACAAATGTTTATGTACTGATCTTTTTGTCATGGAACATTGCTGAATTCATTTATTACTTCTGATGGATTTTTCTTTGTGATTGCTTAGAATTTTCTGTATACAAAATCAATACATCTATAAATAGAGGCTATTTTACTTCTTCCTTTCCATCTGCATACCTTGAATTTCTTTTTCTTGCTTAATTGCCCTATCTGGAATCTCCAGTACAATTTTAAGTAGAACTGGCAAGAGTGTACATCTTTGTCTTATTTCCGATCTTGGCAGTTAAACATTCAGTCTTCCACTATTAAGTATAAATACCAGCTGTAGTTTTTTTTAGAAGACCCTTAACAGGTTGCAGAAGTTTATATATATTCCTAATGTGTGGAATTTTTTTTTATCATCAAGGGGTATTGGACTTCATCAAAAAGTTTTTCTGCATCTTTTGAGATAATCATGCTGTCTTTGTCCTTTATGCTATTAATATGTTGAATTACACTGGTTGATTATTATATGTTAAACCAAACATAAGTTCATGGAGGATTATGTTTGCTAATATTTTGTTGAGGATTTTTGTATTTATATTCATAAGGGATCTTGATCTGTAGTTTAAGTTTCTCGTGATGGCCTTGTCTTATTTTCATATAAGGGTAACACACATAATACACATAGAATGAGTTTTCAAATGTTCTACATTTTTGAAGAGCATTCAGAGAATTGGTGTTAATTCTTTACTTTTTGGCACAATTCACCTGTGAAGCCATGCAGGCCCAAACTTTTCTTGGTAGGGTGTTTTGATTATTAATCTCTTTACTTTTTATAAGCCAATTTAGATTTTCTCTTTCTCTTGACCATTTTTGGTACTTTCTGTCTTTTGAAATCTTTTTCCAATTCCAGTAGGTTATCTAATTTGTTGGCATACAATTGTTCATAATATTCCTTTATATTATTTTTTTATTTCAGTAAGTTGGTAGTATGCCATGTCTTTCATTCCTGAGTTTTAAAAATTAATTTTTATTGCAGTATATATATGTTGATTTTCATTCCTTTTTTTCTTGATCAGTCCTACTAAAGTTTTGTGTTAATTTTGGCTGATCATTTAAAAACAGGTCTTTTGTTTCTTTGATTTTGTCTGTTGTTTTTCCAATCTCCATTTCATTTATTTCTGCTATAGTCTTTATTATTTTCCCCCTTATGTTTTCATTCTGTTTAATCTGATCTTTTTCTAGTCTCTTAAAGTGGAAAGTTAAGTTACCAATTTGAAATTTTCCACTTTTTAAATGTAAGCATTTATATATATATATATATAATTTTTCTTCTAAACACTGTTTTTCCTGCCTATAAGTTTTGGTATACTGAGTTTACCTTTTCTTCTATCTCAAAGTATTTCCTAATAGCCTTTTTTGATTTCTTCTTTGACCCATTGTTTACTTAGGAGTGTGCTTTTAATTTCCACATATTTGTTACTTTCAAAATGTTCTTCAAATACTGAGCTCTAATTTTATCCCATTGTTATAAGAATATATACTTTGTATGATTTAAATCCTTTAAAATGTGTTGAAGTTTGTTTTATGGGCTAAATTATGGTCAGTCCTGGAGAGTGTTCCATGTGTACTTGAGAAGAATGTCTATTCTGCTGTTATTGAGTGGAGTGTGCTATAGATGTCTGTCTTCTATCTACCCTGGTGAATGCTTCATGTGCATCTGATTGGAGTTTGTATGTGCCGTTGTTGAATGAAGTGTTTTTTAAGTTTCTGTTAACCTTAACTGGTGTATAGTACTGATCTTCTGCCAGATTATTCTGTCCACCATTGAAAGCAAAATATTAAACTATGTAGCTATTATTGTAGAATTGTCTGTTTTCTACCTTCAATTCTCTCTGTTTCTGTTCCATGTATTTTGGGATTCTGTTCTTAGGTGTATATATGTTTATAATTCTTATATTTTCGTGATACTTGCTTCTGTTATCATGATAAAATATCCCTCTTTGTCTCTAACAATTTCATCTTAAGCTCTTTTTGTCTGATATGAGTATAGTCACCCTTTTTCTCTTTTGTGTACTATTTACATGGCATGTTTTTTATTACCCATTTACTTAGCTGACTTTAGCCTTCATTTTCTGCTTACACAGATGCTCAAAGTCAGCCAGAGGTTAGAATTTAGAGTCTTCTCAGGTTTGCATGGTCAGATACATATCCCTGTGTATCTTTTTTTTAATTCAATTTTTTTTTTATACAGTAGGTTCTGATTAGTTATTCATTTTATGCATATTAGTGTATACATGTCAAGCCCAATCTCCCAATTCATCACAACACACCCCTCCCACCACTTTCCCCCATTGGTGTCCATACATTTGTTTTCTACATCTGTGTCTCTATTTCTTCCCTGCAAACTGGTTCATCTGTACCATTTTTCTAGGTTCCACATATATGTGTTAATATATGATATTTCTCTTTCTGACTTACTTTACTCTGTATGACAGTCTCTAAATCCATCCACATCTCTACAAATGACCCAATTTCATTCCTTTTTATGGCTGAGTAATATTCCATTGTATATATGTACCACTTCTTCTTTATCTATTCATCTGTTGATGGGCATTTAGGTTGCTTCCATGACCTGGCTATTGTAAATAGTGCTGCAATGAACATGGGGTGCACCTGTCTTTTTGAATTATGGTTTTCTCTGGGTATATGCCCAGTAGTGGGATTGCTGGGTCATATGGTAATTCTATTTTCAGTTTTACAAAGAACCTCTATACTGTTCTGCTTAGTGGCTGTATCAATTTACATACCCACCAACAGTGCAAGAGGGTTCCTTTTTCTCCACACCCTCTCCAGCATTTGTTGTTTGAAGATTTTCTGATGATGCCCATTCAAACTGGTGTGAGGTGATACCTCATTGTAGTTTTGATTTGCATTTCTCTAATAATTAGTAATGTTGAGCAGCTTTTCATGTGCTTCTTGGCCATCTGTATGTCTTCTTTGGAGAAATGTCTATTTAGGTCTTCTGCCCATTTTTAGATTTGGTTGTTTGTTTTTTTAATATTGAGCTACATGAGCTGTTTATATATTTTGGAGATTAATCCTTTGTCCGTTGATTTGTTTGCAAATATTTTCTCCCATTCTGAGGGTTCTCTTTTCGACTTGTTTGTAGTTTCCTTTGCTGTGCAAAAGCCTTTAAGCTTCATTAGGTCCCATTTGTTTATTTTTGTTTTTATTTCTGTTACTCTAGGAGGGGGATCAAAAAAGATCTTGCTGTGATTTATGTCAAAGAGTGTTCTTCCTGTGTTTTCCTCTAAGAGTTTTATACTGTCTGGTCTTACATTTAGCTCTGTAATCCATTTTGAGTTTACTTTTGTGTATGGTGTCAGGGAGTGTTCTAATTTCATTCTTTCACATCTAGCTCTCCAGTTTTCCCAGCACCACTTACTGAAGAGACTTTCTTTTCTCCATTCTATATCTTTGCCTCCTTTGTCATAGATTAGTTGACCATAGGTGCGTGGGTTTATCTCTGGGCTTTCTATCCTGCTCCATTGATCTGTATTTCTGTTTTTGTGCCAGTACCATAGTGTCTTGATTACTGTAGCTTTGTAGTATTGTCTGAACCCAGGGAGTCTGATTCCTCCAGCTCCATTTTTTTCCCTCAAGACTGCTTTGGCTATTTCAGGTCTTTTTTGTCTCCATAAAAATTTTAAGATTTTTTGTTCTAGTTCTGTAAAAAATATTATTGGTAATTTGATAGGGATTGCATTGAATCTGTAGATTGCTTTGGGTAGTAGAGTCATTGTCACAATATTGATTCTTCCATTCCAAGAACATGGTGTATCTCTCCATCTCTTGGTATCATCTTTAATTTCTTTCATCAATGTCTTATAGTTTTCTGCATACAGGTATTTGTCTCCCTAGGTAGGTTTATTCTTAGGTATTTTATTCTTTTTGTTGCAATGGTAAATGGGAGTGTTTCCTTAATTTCACTTTCAGATTTTTCATCATTAGTGTATAGGAATGCAAGAGATTTCTGTGCATTAATTTTGTATCCTGCAACTTTACCAATTCATTGATTAGCTCTAGTAATTTTCTGGTGGCATCTTTAGGATTCTCTATGTATAGTATCATGTCACCTGTAAACAGTGACAGTTTTACTTCTTCTTTTCCATTTTAAGTTCCTTTTATTTCTTTTTCTTCTCTGATTGACGTGGCTAGGACTTCCAAAACTATGTTGAATAATAGTGGTGAGAGTGGACATCCTTGTCTTGTTCCTGATCTTAGAGGAAATTCTTTTAGTTTTTCGCCACTGAGACGGAAGTTTGCTGTAGGTTTGTCATATATGGCCTTTATTATGTTGAGATAGGTTCCCTCTATGCCCACTTTATGGAGAGTTTTTATCATAAATGGGTATTGAATTTTGTCAAATGCTTTTTCTGCACCTATTTAGATGATCATATGGTTTTTATTCCTTAATTTGTTAATGTGCTGTATCACATTGATTGATTTGCATATACTGAAGAATCGTGCATCCCCGGGATAAATCCCACTTGATCATGGTGTATAATCCTTTTAATGTGTTGTTGGATTCTGATTGCTAGTATTTTGTTGAGGATTCTTGCATTTATATTCATCAGTTTTATAGGTCTGTAATTTTTTTTTTGTAGTGTCTTTGGTTTTGGTATCAGGGTGATGGTGGCCTCATAGAATGAGTTTAGGAGTGTTCCTTCCTGTGCAATTTTTTGGAAGAGTTTGAGTAGGGTGGCTGTTAACTCTTCTCTAAATGTTTGATAAAATACACCTGTGAAGCCATCTGGTCCTGAACTTTTGTTTGTTGGAAGATTTTTAATCACAGTTTCAATTTCATTACTTGTGATTGGTCTGTTCATATTTTTTATTTCTTCCTGGTTCAGTATTGAAAGGTTATACCTTTCTAAGAATTCGTCCATTTTCTCCAGGTTGTCCATTTTATTGTCATAAAGTTGCTTGTAGTAGTCTCTCAGGATGATTTGTATGTCTGCGTTGTCTGTTGTAACTTCTTTTTCATTTCTAATTTTATTGATTTGAGTCCTCTCCCTCTTTTTCTTGATGTGTCTGACTAATGGTTTTTCAATTTTATTTATCTTCTCAAAAACCAGGTTTTAGTTTTATTGATCTTTGCTATTGTTTTCTTTGTTTCTA
Source organism: Stenella coeruleoalba (assembly GCF_951394435.1). NCBI lineage: Eukaryota > Metazoa > Chordata > Mammalia > Artiodactyla > Delphinidae > Stenella > Stenella coeruleoalba. The sequence goes on along the minus strand of NC_137151.1, from coordinate 80,238,989 downwards.
TTTCATTTATTTCTGCTCTGATCTTTATGATTTCTTTCCTTCTACTAACTTCGGGTTTTGTTTATTCTTCTTTCTCTAGTTCCTTTAGGTGTAAGGTTAGATTGCTTATTTGTGGTGTTCCTTGTTTCTTGAGGTAGGCTTCTATTACTATAAACTTCCCTTTTAGAACTGCTTTTGCTGCATCCCATTGGTTTTGGATAATCATGTTTTCATTATAATTTGTCTGTAGGTATTTTTTGAATTCCTCTTTGATTTCTTCAGTGATCTGTTGGTTATTTAGTAACGTATTGTTTAGCCTCCATGTGTTTGTGTTTTTTACCCTGTAATTGATTTCTAATCTCATAGCATTGTGGTCAGAAAAGATGTTTGATATGACTTCAACTTTCTTAAATTTACTGAGGCTTGATTTGTGACCCAAGATGTGATCTGTCCTGGAGAATGTTCTGTGTGCACTAGAGAAGAAAGTGTAATTTGCTGTTTTTGGATGGAATATTCGATAAATGTCAATTAAATCTCTCTGATCTGTTGTGTCATTTAAAGCTTGTGTTTCCTTATTAATTTTCTGTTTGGATAATCTGTCCATTGGTGTTAGTGAGGTGTTAAAGTCCCCCACTATTATTGTGTTACTGTTGATTTCCTCTTTTATAGCTATTAGCAGTTGCCTTATCTATTGAGGTGCTCCTATGTTGGGTGCATATATATTTATAATTGTTATATCTTCCTCTTGGATTGATCCCTTGATCACTATGTAGTGTCCTTCCTTGTCTCTTGTAACATTCTTTATTTAAAGTCTATTTCATATGATATGAGTGTTCCTACTCCAGCTTTCTTTTGGTTTCCATTTTCATGGAATATCTTTTTCCATCCCCTCACTTTCAGTCTGTATGTGTCCCTAGGACTGAAGTGGGTCTCTTGTAGACAACATATATATGGGTCTTGTTTTTGTATCCATTCAGTAAGCCTGTGTTTTTTGTTTGGAGCATTTAATCCATTCACGTTTAAGGTAAATATCAATATGCATGTTCCTCTTACCATTTTCTTAATTGTTATGGGTTTGTATTTGTAGGTCCTTTTCTTCTCTTGTATTTCCCACTTAGAGAAGTTCCTTTAGTATTTGTTTTAGAGCTGGTTTGGTAGTGCTGAATTCTCTTAGCTTTTGCTTGTCTGTAAAGCTTTTGAGTTCTCTGACAAATCTGAATGAGAACCTTGCCAGGTAGAGTAATCTTGGTTGTAGGTTGTTCCCTTTCATCACTTTAAATATATCATGCCACTCCCTTCTGGCTTGTAGAGTTTCTGCTGAGAAATCAGCTGTTAACCTTATGGGAGTTCCCTTGTATGTTATTTGTCATTTTTCCCTTGTTGCTTTCAATAATTTTTGTCTTTAATATTTGCCAGTTTGATTACTATGTGCCTCGACATGTTTATCCTTGGGTTTATGCTCTATGGGACTCTGTGCTTCCTGGACTTGGGTGGCTATTTCCTTTCCCATGTTAGGGAAGTTTTCAACTGTAATCTCTTATAATATTTTCTTGGGTCCTTTCTCTCTCTCTTCTCCTTCTAGGACCCATATAATGTGAATGTTGTTGCATTTAATGTTATCCCAGAGGTTTCTTAGCCTGTCTTCATTTCTTTTCATTCTTTTTTCTTTATTCTGTTCCACAACAGTGAATTCCACCATTCTGTCTTCCAGGTCACTTATCCGTTCTTCTACCTTAGTTATTCTGCTATTGATTTCTTCTAGTGTGTTTTCATTTCAGTTATTTTATTCTTCATCTCTGTTTGTTCTTTAATTCTTCTAGGTCTTTGTTAAACATTTCTTGCATCCTCTCAATCTTTGCCTCCATTCTTTTCCCGAGGTCCTGGATCATCTTCACTATCATTATTCTGAATTCTTTTTCTGGAAGCTTACCTATCTTCATTGATTTAGTTGTTTTTCTGGGGTTTTATCTTGTTCCTTCATCTGGTATATAGCCCTCTGCCTTTTCATCTTGTCTATCTTTCTATGAATGTGGTTTTTGTTCCATAGGCTGCAGGATTGTAGTTCTTCTTGCTTCTGTTGTCTGCCCTCTGGTGGATGATTCTATCTAAGGGGCTTTTGCAAGTTTCCTGATGGGAGGGACTTGTGGTGGGTAGAGCTGGTTGTTGCTCTGGTGAGCAGAGCTCAATAAAATTTTAATCCGCTTCTCTGATGATCATGGGGCTGGTTTCCCTCCCTGTTTGTTGTTTGGCCTGAGATGACCAACACTGGAGCCTACCTGGCTCTTTGGTGGGGCTAATGGTGGACTCTGGATGGGCTGTGCCAAGGAGTACTTCCTAGAACTTCTGCTGCCAGTGTCCTTGTCCTCAAGGTGAGCTGCAGCCACCCCCCACCACTGCAGGAGATCCTCTAACACTAGCAGATAGGTCTGGTTCAGTTTCCTATGGTGTCACTGCTCCTTCCCCTGGGTCCCAATGTGCACACTACTTTGTGTGTCCCCTCCAAGAGTGGAGTCTCTGTTTCCCCCAGTCCTGTTGAAGTCCCACATTCAAATCCCACTAGCCTTCAAAGTGTGATTCTCTAGGAATTCCTCTTCCTGTTGCCAGACCACCAGGTTGGGAAGCCTGAGGTGGGGCTCAGAACCTTCACTCCAGTGGGTGGACTTCTGTGATATAAATGTTGTCCAGTTTGTGAGTCACCCACCCAGCAGTTATGGGATTTGACTTTATTGTGATTGCACCCCTCCTACCATCTCATTGTGGCTTCTCCTTTGTCTTTGGATGTGGAGTATCTTTTCTGGTGAGTTCCAGTGTCTTCCTGTCGACGATTGTTCAGCAGTTGTTATTCCAGTGCTCTCGCAAGAGGGAGTGAACGCACATCCTTCTACTCCACCATCCTGAACCAGTCAATCTCCCAGTGTATCTTTTTGCCTTCTAGATTCCAAGCAATATGCCAGAAATTGCCAGAATTCCCTATGGACTTTTCATTCTTCATTCTTTATTATTATTACTTTTGGCCAGCTTGTCTTTTGGTCATCTTGTTATTTTTTTTTTTGCTGGCCTCACTTTATTTTATTTAGTTATTAAAAAATACTCTTTCCTTTTGTAGAGAGCCCTTAGGATCTACCATCTTAACAACTTTACTATATAACGTACACAGTATTAATTATATTTACCATGTTGTACATTACATCCCTAGTACTTGTTTATCTTATAACTGGAAGTTTGTACCGTTTGACCACCTTTATCCAATTCCCCCCTCCCTCCCTACCCCTTACCTCTACTAACTACAAATCTGATCTCTTTTTCTCTGAGTTTGCTTGCTTTTTGAAGTATTACTGCCTACAACACTATGCAAGTTCTTGGTGCACAACATGCTGATTTGATATTTCTATACATTACAAAATGATCACCACAAAAAAATCTAGTTAATATCCCTTGCCATACAAAGTTATTAACGTTATTGATTATATTACCCACACTGTACATTTCATCCCTGTCACTCATCCATTTGCAACTGGATGTTTGTACCTCTTAATTTTCGTCACCTATTTCATTCATTCCCCTACCCGCTCCCCTCTGCAACCACCCATTTGTTCTCTGTATGTGTGAATCTATTTGTTTTGTTATTCTTATTCATTTGTTTTTTAGATTTCACATATATGTAAAATCAGATGGCATTTGTCTTTCTCTGTTTGACTTATTTCACTTTGCATAATACACTCTAGGTTGATCCATGTTATCACAGATGGCAAGATTTCATTCTTTTCTATAGCTGAGTCATATTCCATTGTGTGTGTGTGTGTGTGTGTGTGTGTGTGTGTGTGTGTGTGTGTACACATACATACACATACCCCACATCTTCTTTATCCATTCATCTAACCATGGACACTTAGGTTGCTTCCATAACTTGGATATTATGGGTGCAATGAACATTGGGGTGCATATATCTTTTCAAATTAGTGCTTTTGTTTTCTTTGGAAAAGCACCCAGAAATGGGATTGCTGGATTATATGGTAGTTCTATTTTTAATTTTTTGAGGAATCTCCATACTGTTTTTCATAGTGGCTGCATCAATTTACATTCCTGCCAACACGGCACAAGGGTTTCCTTTTCCCACATCCTCACCAACACTTACTATTTGTTGTGTTTTTGATAATAACCATTTTGACAGGTGTGAGGTGATATCAAATGTGGTTTTGATTTGCATTTCCCTGATGATTAGTGATGTTGAACATCTTTTCATATGTGTGTTGTCCATCTGTATGTCTTCTTTGGAAAAATGTTTATTCAGGTCCTCTGCACATTTTTTAAATCAGGTTGTTTGTGTTTTTGATGTTGAGTTGTATGAGTTCTTTGTATATTTTGGATATTAGCCCCTCATGAGATATATGATTTGCAAATATTTTCTCCCATTCAGTAGATTACCTTTTGTTTTGTTGGTTTCCTTTGCTGTGCAGAAGATTTTTATTTTGATGAATTTTGACAGATAACAAGAAGATAGCCTGTTATGTTCAGAGCGGCTCTGAATCAGGTCAGCTAATGAAAACCTTGGGAATGGAGCTTTCTAGTGAGCCAGGACATCAGATGTTTACAGTTCCTTGGTAATGGGGCTTTTGTGGACCTCCAAATCTGTTTTTCCTCCTCCAGTGTCTGCAAAGACTGTTTCCACACATGCATCAAGTTAGGGAGAAGGGGAATAAGAATAGTGTAAATAAATTTTAAAAACTTGTTTTTCGTACTGAGAGTTGGCTATTTTTCTTACATAACTACTATTCAGATTTTTTAAAGTGTGTAATTCATTTTCAGCATTCTGAAAAAGTTGATTTTGACATTTTTGGCAGAGTGTTCATTGTTTTTATCGAGGAGTGGCTTTTCAAGGTCTTACTATGCAATTCTGGTAAAATTCCCTCCTAAATGTACTTTAAAAGTAAATGTTTATTACACACCTGCTACATTAGAGATAATATTTTAATTAATAGAGTTAAAAGCAAGCTAAGACAAATTCATGATAGTTAGCAATTACTAAGTGGCAATGGAGTTTCTGGTAAAATGCTAAGTGCATTATTGAATGGTCTCATTGAATTTACACAATTAATCTGTAAGGTAGTTTTTATTATCTCCCTTATCTGGATAAGGAGGCTCAGGTTTAGTGATATTAAATTACTTGGCCAAGGTGTTAGAGTAGGTTTGGGGCTAAGACACTGCTTGATACTAAGATTAATACTCTTTAAAATATTATGTAATAAGGGTAACTTCAAATGCATACGTTATATTGTTTAATTAACAGATTTATGTATACTCAACATTTATATTTTATAAGCTGCTTTCATAAGAATTTTCGTGAAAAAACTTACCTAGGGATACCCTAGATCAGGAAAAATTTTGAAATCTTCATTTAAATAACTCTTAACGCTGTCACACTAGACATACATCAAGATGTTATCCTGCTGATCTCATTCAAACAGTTGTTTTGAATGTTTAAAATGTGTTTAAAATGAGTTTAAAATGTGACCTAAAATCTTTTCCTTCATCAATAGGGAAAGATCAAAATTATCTTCTAGAATTTAACCAGTGAATAAAGGTGGATGCCCTTCATAATCTCACTTCTATCTCAACAAGGAAGCCCAGAACTTCATTTTCTGAACTTCAGTTGTCTTGGAATTTTTCATTTGCAAATGTTCTATTTTATATATGTTCTTTTAAATTTTTCCCAGATTTTTAATATCAATTTTAATCTAAGGAGCCATAGTTCAGAAGCATTTAATACTTGTGCCTTTCATGATACATGATAGATATCAAAATAGTGGTATCTTTGGGCAGGGGAGGAAAGTCCTGGGAAGTGGCATGTGACAGCTTTCTGAGATGCTGAAAATATTTTTTATCTTGACAGGTGATGGTTACATAAAAGCATCATATATAAAAAAATTGCTCAGTAAATTTAAGATTTATATCATGCATTTTATTGTATAGTGCTGAAGGATATTTCAAATAAAATAAGTATAACAAAAATATAATTTGTGTTGTGCACAAAACAATAATCTAATTTTCCTCTGTTCCTTCTTGTAAAAGTTCTAAACATCATTTAAAAATTACCATCATTCTTCAAATGTCATGTATTCTTTTAGCATAAATCCTGATTTAAAATTCATTGTGTGGCCACCATGTCCTGCCTGCCATCTGCCGCACACGGTGGGGTGTTACTACAGGACCTTGCTTCAGACAGGTCTGGACTCAAAGAGGGCTAAACATCCTCAACAGAAACTCTCTGGTAATTAAGCAGCATGCAGCAACAAATGAGCACAGCCACATGGCTGACAGGGTCTTGGTGCTCTGGCCAGGTGTCAGGCCTGAGCCTCTGAGGTGGGAGAGTCGAGTTCAGGACATTGGACCACCAGAGGCCTCCCAGCCCCACATAATAACAAACAGTAAAAGATCTCCAAGAGATCTCCATCTCAACGCTAAGACCAAGCTCCACTCAATGACCAGCAGGATACAGTGCTGGACACCCTATGCCAAACAATTAGCAAGATAGGAACACAAATCCACCCATTAGCAGAGAGGCTGCCTAAAATCATAATAAGTTCACAGACACCCCAAAACACACCACCAGACGTTGTCCTGTACTCCAGAAAGACAAGATGCAGCCTCAACCACCAAAACACAGGCACGAGTCCCCTCCACCAGGAAGGCTACACAAACCACTGAACCAACCTTACTGACCGGGAGCATACACCAAAAACAACAGGAAACACAAACCTGCAGCCTGCAAAATGGACACCCAAAGGCAGTAAGTTAGCAGAGTGAAAGACAGAGAAATACACAGCGAATGAAGGAGCAAGGTAAAAACCCACCAGACCAAACAAATGAAGAGGAAATAGGCAGTCTACCTGAAAAAGAATTCAGAGTAATGATAGTGAAGATGATCCAAAATCTTGGAAATAGAATGGAAAAAATAAAAGAAATGTTTAACAAAGACCTACAAGAACTAAAGAGCAAACAAACAAGGATGAACAACAATATAAATGAAATTAAAAATTCTCTAGAAGGAATTAGTAGCAGAATAACTGAGGTAAAAGAACGGATAAGGGACCTGGAAGATAAAACAGTGGAATAACCACCAGAGAGCAAAATAAAGAAAAAAGAATGAAAAGAATTAAGGAAAGCTCAGAGACCTCTGGGATAATAATAAATACATCAACATTCGAATTATTGGGGTCCTAGAAAAAGAAGAGAAAATAAAGGGGGCTGAGAAACTATTTGAAGAGATTATAGTTGAAAACTTCCCTTATATGGCTAAGGAAATAGTCAAGTCCAGGAAGCTCAGAGTCCCATAAAGGATAAATCCAAGGAGAAACATGCCAAGACACATGTTAATCAAACTACCAAAAATTAAATACCAGAAAAAATATTAAAAGCAGCAAGGGAAAAGCAACAATTAACATACAAGGGAATCCTCGTAAGGTTAACAGCTGCACTTTCAGCAGAAATTCTGCAAGCCAGAATGGAGTGGCAGGACATATTTAAAGTGATGAAAGGGAAAAACCTACAACCAAGATTACTCTACCCAGCAAGGATCTCATTCAGATTCGATGGAGAAATTAAAACGTTTATAGACAAGCCAAAGTTAAGAGAATTCAGCACCACCAAACTAGCTTTACAACAAATTCTAAAGGAACTTCTCTAGGCAGGAAACACAAGGGAAGGAAAAGACCTATGAAAACAAACCCAAAACAATTAAGAAAATGGTAATAGGAACATACATATCGATAACTACCTTAAATGTAAATGGATTAAATGCTCCAACCAAAAGACATAGACTGGCTGAATGAATACAAAAACAAGACCCATATATATGCTGTCAACAGTAGACAAACTTCAGCCCTAGGGACACATACAGATTGAAAGTGAGGGGATGGAAAAAGATATTCCATGCAAACGGAAATCAAAAGAAAGCTGGGGTAGCAATTCTCATATCAGACAAAATCAACTTTAAAACAAACACTATTACAAGAGACAAAGAAGGACACTACATAATGATCAAGGGATCAATCCAAGAAGAAGTTATAAAAATTGTATATATTTATGCACCCAACATAGGAGCACCTCAATACGTAAGGCAAATGCTAACAGCCATAAAAGGGAAAATCAACAGTAACACAATCATAATAGGGGACTTTAGCACCCCACTTTCACCAATGGACAGATCATCCAAAATTAAAATAAATAAGGAAACACAAGCTTTAAATGCTATGTTAAACAAGATGGACTTAATTGATATTATAGGACATTCCATCTAAAAACAGCAGATTACACTTTCTTCTCAAGTGCTCATGGAACATTCTCCAGGATAGATCATGTCTTGCATCACAAATCAAATCTTGGTAAATTTAAGAAAATTGAAATTATATCAAGTATCTTTTCTGACCACAACGCTATGAGACTTGATGTCAATTACAGGAAATATCTGAAAAAATACGAATACATGGAGGCTAAACAAAACACTACTAAATAACCAAGAGATCACTGAAGAAATCAAAGAGGAAATCAAAAAATACCTAGAAACATATGACAATGAAAACACAACAGCCCAAAACCTATGGGATGCAGCAAAAGCAGTTCTAAGAGAGATGTTTATATAATACAATCCTACCTCAAGAAACAAGAAACATCTAAAATAAACAACCTAACCTTACACCTAAAGCAGTTAGAGAAAGAAAGAAAAAAAAACCCTCAAAGTTAGCAGAAAGAAAGAACTCATAAAGAGCAGATCAGAAATAAATGAACAAGAAATGAAGGAAATGATAGTAAAGATCAATAAAACTAAAAGCTGGTTCTTTGATAAAATAAACAAAATTGATAAACCATTAGGCAGACTCATCAAGAAAAAAAAGAAGACGCAGATCAATACAATTAGAAATGAAAAAGGATTAGTTACAACTGACACTGTAGAAATACAAAGGATCATGAGAGATTACTACAAGCAACTATATGCCAATAAACTAGACAACCTGGAAGAAATGGACAATTTCTTAGAAAAGCACAACCTTCTGAGACTGAACCAGGAAGAAATAGAAAATACAAACAGATCAATCACAAGCACTGAAATTCAAGCTGTGACTAACAATCTTCCAACAAACAAAAGCCCAGGACCAGATGGCTTCACAGGCAAATTCTATCAAACATTTAGAGAAGTGCTGACACCTATTCTTCTCAAACTCTTCCAAAGAGTTAGCAGAGGCAGGAACACTCCCAAACTCATTCTGTGAGGCCACGATCACCCTGATACCAAAACCAGACAAAGATGCCAGAGAAAAAGAAAACTACAGGCCAATATCACTGATGAACATAGATGCAAAAATCCTCAACAAAATACTAGCAAACAGAATCCAACAGCACATTAAAAGGATCATACATTATAATCAAGTGGGGTTTATCCCAGGAATGCAAGGATTCTTCAATATATGCAAATCAATCAGTGTGATAAACCATACTAACAAATTGCAGGACAAAAACCATATGATCATCTCAAGATGCAGAAAAAGATTTTGACAAAATTCAATACCATTTATGATAAAAAGTCTCCAGAAAGTAGGCAAAGAGGGAACTTACCTCAAGATAATAAAGGCCATATATAACAAACCCACAGCCAATATCGTTCTCAATGGTGAAAAAGTGAAACCATTTCCACTAAGATTAGGAACAAGACAAGGTTGCCTACTCTCACCAGTGTTATTCAACATAGTTTTGGAAATTTCAGCCACAGCCATCAGAGAAGAAAAAGAAATAAAAGGAATCCAAACCGGAAAAGATTAAGAAAAAAAGTCACTGTTTGCAGATGACATGATACTATACATAGAAAATCCTAAAGATGCTACTAGAAAACTAGTAGACCTAATCAGTGAATTGGGTAAAGTAACAGGACACAAAGTTAAGTCACAGAAATCTCTGGCATTCCTATACACTAATGATGAAACATCTGAAAGAGAAATTAAAGAAACACTCCCATTTACCATTGCAACAGAAAGAATAAAATACCTAGGAATAAACCTACCTAGGGAGACAGAAGACCTGTATGCAGAAAACTATAAGACACTGATGAAAGAAATTAAAGATGATACAAACAGATGGAGAGATATACCATGTTCTTGGATTGGAAGAATCAACATTGTGAGAATGACTCTACTACCCAAAGCAATCTACAGATTCAATGCAATCCCTATCAAACTACCAATCGCATTTTCACAGAACTAGAACAAAAAAATTCACAATTTATATGGAAACACAAAAGACCCCGAATAGCCAAAGCAAACTTGAGAAAGAAAACTGGAACTGGAAGAATCAGGCTGCCTGACTTCAGAGTATACTATAGCGCTACAGTAATCAAGGCAGTATGCTACTGGCACAAAAACAGAAATATAGATCAATGGAATAGGATAGAAAGCCCAGAGATAAGCCCATACACGTATGGTCATCTTATCTTTGATAAAGGAGGAAGAATATACAGTGGAGAAAAACAGCCTCTTCAATAAGTGGTGCTGGGAAAACTGGACAGCTACATGTAAAAGAATGAAATTAGAACACTCCCTAACACCATACACAAACTCAAAATGGATTAAAAACCTAAATGTAAGGCCAGACACTATAAAGCTTTAGAGGAAAACATAGGGAGAACACTCCATGACATAAATCACAGAAAGATCCTTTTTGACCCACCTCCTAGAGAAATGGAAATAAAACAAAAATAAATGGGACCTAATGAAACTTCAAAGCTTTTGCACAGCAAAGGAAACCATAAACAAGATGAAAAGACAGCCCTCAGACTGGGAGAAAATATTTGCAAACGAAGCAACTGACAAAGGATTAATCTCCAAAATATACAAGCAGCTCCTGTAGCTCAATATCAAAAAAACAAACAAGCCAATCCAAAAATGGGCAGAAGACCTAAATAGACATTTCTCCAAAGAAGATATACTGATTGCCAAAAACACATGAAAGGATGCTCAACATCACTAATCATTAAAGAAATGCAAATCGAAACTACAATGAGTTGTCACCTCACACTGGTCAGAATGGCCATCATCAAATCATCTACAAACAATAAATGCTGGAGGGGCTTCCCTGGTGGCGCAGTGGTTGAGAGTCCACCTACCGATAAAGGGAGTACGGGTTTGTGCCCCGGTCCGGGAAGATCCCACATGCCGTGGAGCGGCTTTGCCCGTGAGCCATGGCTGCTGAGCCTGCGCGTCTGGAGCCTGTGCTCTGCAATGGGAGAGGCCACAACAGTGAGAGGCCCGCGTACCGCAAAAAGTAAAATAATAAATGCTGGAGAGGGTGTGAAGAAAAGGGAGCTCTCTTGCACTGTGGGTGGGAATGTAAATTGATACAGCCACTATGGAAAACAGTTTGGAGGTTCCTCAAGAAACTAAGAATAGAACTACCATACAACCCAGCAATCCCACTACTGGGCATATACCCTGAGAAAACCATAATTCAAAAAGATTCATGTACCACAATGTTCTTTGCAGCACTATTTACAGTAGCCTGGACATGGAAGCAACCTACGTGTCCACTGACAGTTGAATGGATAAAGAAGATGTGGCACATACATACAATGGAATGTTATTCACCATAAAAAGAAATGAAATTAAATTATTTGTAGTGAGTTGGATGGACCTAGAGTCTGTCATACAGAGTGAAGTAAGTCAGAAAGAGTAAAACAAATACCGTATGGTAACACATATATATGGAATGTAAAAAAACAAAATGGTTCTAAAGAACCTAAGGGCAGGACATGAATAAAGATATAGACTTAGAAAATGGACTTGAGGACATGGGGAGGAGGAAGGGTAAACTGGGATGAAAGGAGAGAGTGGCCTGGACCTATATACACTACCGAATGTAAAATAGCTAGTGGGAAGCAGCCACATAGCACAGTGAAATCAGCTTGGTGCTTTGTGACCACCCAGAGGGGTGGGATAGGGAGGGTGGGAGGGAGACGCAAGAGGGTGGGGGTATGGGGATGTATGTATATCTGTAGCTGATCCACTATGTTATACAGCAGAAACTAACACACCATTGTAAAGCAGTTATACTCCAATAAAGATGGTAAATAAAATTAAAAAATTGTGTTTCAACTCGGTACTTTAAGATATAATTCTGATATAGTTTCCATAGATATATAAAGTGATTTGAATGAATCATAACTTTAAATGTTGTCAAATATATATAGGCTTTTTTTTTTTTTTGGCTTTGATTTTTTTTTATTGGGGTATAGTTGTTTTACAATGTTGTGTTAGTTTCTACAGTACAGAGAAGTGAAGTAGAGCATACAGCCGTTTACATTTGTTATCTATTTTATACATATTAGTGTATATATGTCAATTCCAATCTCCCAATTCATCCCATTCCCCTTTTGCCCCCTTGGTGTCCATATATTTGTTCTCTGTATCTGTGTTTCTATTTGTGCCTTGCAAACAGGTTCATCTCTTCCTTTTTTCCAGATTCCACATATATGCATTAATATATTGATATTTGTTTTTCTCTTTCTGACTTACTTCACTCTGTAAGACAGTACCTAGGTCCATCCACGTCTCTACAAATGACTCAATTTCATTGCTTTATATGGCTGAGTAATATTCCATTGTATATATGTACCACATCTTCTTTATTCATTTATCTGTCGATGGACAATTAGGTTACTTCCATGACCTGGCTATTGTAAATAGTGCTGCAATAAACATTGGGTGCATGTGTCTTTTTGAATTATGGTTTTCTCTGGGTATATGCCCAGTAGTGGGATTGCTGGGTCATATGGTACTTCTATTTTTAGATTTTTAAGGAAACTTCATACTGTTCTCCATAGTGGCTGTATCAATTTACATTCCCACCAAAAGTTCAAGAGGGTTCTCTTTTCTCCACACCCTCTCCAGCATTTATTGTTTGTAGATTTTTTTGATGATGCCCATTCTAACTGGTGTGAGGTGATACCTCATTGTGGTTTTGATTTGCATTTCTCTTACAATTAGTGATGTTGAGCATCTTTTCATATGTTTTTTGGCCATCTGTATGTCTTCTTTGAAGAAATGGCTATTTAGATCGTCTGCCCATTTTTTGATTGTGTTGCTTGTTGTTTTGATATTGAACTTCATGTGCTCTTTGTATATTTTAGAGATTAATCCTTTGTCAGTTGCTTCCTTTGCAAATATTTTCTCCCATTCTGAAGGTTTTCTTTCCTTCTTGTGTATGGTTTCCTTTACTGTGCAAAAGCTTTTATGTTTCATTAGGTCCCATTTGTTTATTTTTGTTTTTATTCCCATTACTGTAGGAGGTGGATCAAGAAAAGATCTTGCTGTGATTTACATCAAAGAGTGTTCTTCCTATGTTTCCTCTAAGAGTTTTATAGTGTCCAGTCTTATATATAGGCTTTTGAAATAACTTGGTCCACAAATTTCCTGAAAAATATTTTTAAGTTACTGACAAAACATCAACCAAATACTGGATTAGTTCTTTCAGGATTACTAAAAATAATAGTGCTGGGAAACTAATTTTATTTTGATCATGCTCTTCACTCTCTGACATTTCATATAGTTATTGTCTTTTCCAGTAGAAATATAGTTTGTTAATGACTCCTAGTAAACATACAAATCATCCATGTTGGGAGTTTATGGGTATAATTTAATCATCCCTGATGATTCTAAGCAGTTTTTACATAAAATAGCTACAAGGTCATTCAAACCCTTAAATGGTCCTTTGGAATCACCTTATTAATCACACTTCTTAGCTAGTGGGCCAGGTATGACAACATGGAAACAGAAAACTCAGCAATAGAATAATGCAATAAATTCACATTTGTGATTTACCGAACCTGTCACCATATACGTAGCTGAATTTCCTGGAAATACTCTCAGACCCGCAAAATTAGTAGACACATCTACATAACAGGATATTAGATCCCAGGTAGATCCACATAAATAAATAAACTTTGTACTAAATAAATTGTATGCAAAACTTTACAAAAAGAAATTAGAAAGATACTTCTCAGGAATTTCCTAAAAAAAATTCCCAGTACAATTTTATTTTACTGAATTTTCTGTCATTTACCTTAATTGAAAATTGACTCTCAATTGGAAAGAAAGGGATGTATTTTTTGTCTCTTCTCAATCATAAATATTTTTTAGCAATGTATAACTCTTTTTAATAATCTTAAGCAGTTCCTATTTTATCTACTCCCACTCATCTCTCCACATTCATTAAGGACCTTGTACCTGGCTTGCTATCTTCATCCCTATTAAACATGATTCAGCATCTTGCATGTTTTCAGAGACCCTGTGGTCAATATATTCAGCGCCTTATTTCATAATGCTCTGACATAGAGTCCAGCGTTGTGCTCTGCTCCCGCTCAGCCACCCGCCCCGGACACGGCGCCACCATGCCCAAGTGCCCCAAGTGCAACAAGGAGGTGTACTTTGCTGAGTGGGTGACCTCCGTCGGGAAGGACTGGCATCACCCTTGCCTGAAATATGAGAAACGTGGAAAGACGCTGACCTCAAGGGGTCATGCCGAGCATGAAGGCAAGCCCTATTGCACCCATCCCTGCTACGCGGCCATGTTCAGCCCCAAAGGCTTCAGGCACGGTGGGGCAGAGAGCCACACTTTCAAGTAAACCCAGGTTTTGGAGACCCCATCCCTGGCTGCTTGCTGGGCCGCTGCCCCTCTAGGGCGATGGCAGGCCCTCCCCACAGGCATCTGGGGCTCCCCTGTAGACCCTCGAGCCCTCAAGAAACCCGGCCACTTGGAAGACCTACAAAAAAAAAATTATCTCCCAGATCCCCTACCTCCTAATACCCTAAGGGGTAGGTTCTCAACATACAAATTTTGGGAGGACGCAAACATATAGTCCAGAACACTTAGATTAGAATTTCCTGTGGTAAACATACCTAGAACCTATGGAGTATGAAGCATGACTTCCAGGAGAATTTCACCTAAGCTATGTCTCTGATGTATAAAATGAAAATAGTTCATAACTTAAGTGCTCCCAGCTTTGTGAGATAATGACCTACTGAGTTAACAGAGTCCTGATCTTTTAATACAGACTATTAAGCACGTATGTGTCCAGTAGTGTCCAATGCAGGAACCAGAGGCCTAGGAAACATGTGGAATGTCCCAGGCCTCTTCCTGCTTTACCCATACCTTTTGATCAATTGTATCTTTGAAATTATTAGGAAGGCTTGGTACTGGGTAAGATCTCTAATTTATTAGCTCATACTGGTGTAATAATGATATTGTCTACTGGACCAACAAACCACTGACTATGGCACATTTAGCAAGAAAAAAGAAGGGAAATTATAAAGGACAAATGTCACCAATGAAATTTGGAGAAAATATTTTTGGACCCATGAGGAAACTTGCTAAGTGGAATGATAGGGAGAAATGACCAGAAGGAAAAAACAATGGAAGAAAGGAGTTAAAAAATCTGACCTGCAAGGTCCACTCATTCTTCTTTTCTGTAGGATACCCCAGGAAAAGAAAAAAAAGAAGAATGACCTAGGTAAAGAGACTGCTGATGCTTGCTATGAAGAAGGTAGTTTATCTCTAAAATGCCCTAGAGAATGTCCCTGGCCAAGGATTATCTAATAGAACTCAGGGTCTATATGACACGGTTCCCTGGAGAATGTCAGAGCTATACAAGTTTCTAGAGTATAAAATAAACATCTTTCAAAATTTAACTACTGCTGCTGTACGAGATGATCCCTTGAAACCCAGTTAGAGAACTCATCTTTTCTGGCCTGGAGGGGCAGAGTTTGTGTGAGAAGGACCTGAGGAAAATCTAAGCTTTATGGTAGATTTTATCTTTCATAATATTTAGTAAAACTTGGTACTGATGAGTCTGATTTGACTATCCAATCCTGCGGATTAGGTTAATAGGCTAAAATTCTACCCTGGCAATTGCTAGCAGCAGTGGTGATAATGACACCTTTAAAAGAGAAGGAGAAATACTGTCAAACTTGGTTTTTCTTATTATTGGAAGGCCTACTTTTTCTTTTATGCTACCTGGAGCTATTTCCTGTTCATTCACAAATTAAAGTAAGTCCTACGATTATAGGAAGTCTTATAGTTGGAGAACAAGATCAAGTGACCACTGAATCCTAAGAATACTCCGTAAAAGAACTTGAATCTTTCAGTGAGAAATGCTAGCAGAAGTCTGGTCTGTATAGACATGGATATGTGCTCAGTTGTCAGGAAGGTACATTGCTAATTTCAGGTACACCTGAAAAAATGAAATAATAGGACCATAAATGCCTAAGAGGCTACAAACTTCTGTGAGCAGATGCTTCTCAATAATATGAGTTAGTTTGTTCCTTGGAGTTAAGGACAAGCTGTAACAAACCTATTTTGAGAAGAGTTACTTTCCCACACCCTTCCCCACCTACAAATGGGATACTTGTTTGAAATTGGTTGGTTGGACTGCTATAAGTACAAGACCTTAGACTAGTTTATTGATGACGAAAGAGAGAGCCTAATTTAGAGTTGTTGACACTAATGATAATAGATGTGGTCCACAATGGGGCAGGGATAGAAGCTCCTTATTTAAGAGTTCCTTATTTAAGCATGCCAAGAAAATATTGTGGAGGAAGCAACTAAACTGCTGGCTCATTTTCTGTACATAGAATGTGTGTTGTGTGGATCCAGAGCATGAAAATGACAGAATACATTCAGGAGAAAAATTAAAAGAGAGAGAGAAATCAAACCAGTTCAAGCCAGAAATTCTGAGACTAGCAGAGTTATTAAGGTTTTGGTAAAATCATATTCCATATCTTTTCCTTCCCAGCCTTAAAATGCCACTCCCCTACTGATGTTTTTTCGAATCACCTCCTTAAACAAAAGTAATACTTGCATTCAAAACTTTGTCTCAGGCTCTGCTTCAGGGAAAACTCAAAGTAAGAAACAGAAGTAGATTAACAAAGAGCTATCATTTACTCCTTTTAATCCTTGGTTGGTTTCCCATAATCTTTTTCCACTCTAGGTGTCACCCAAAGTAAAAAATTAAAATTTTAGCTAACATCTCAAATATTATCAGTAATTATATGAAATGTAAACCAACTAAACACTACAATTAAAAGATTATGATTCTCACATTGAATTTAGGGGAGAAATGTCTACAGGTCACATATAAAAAAAGAAGCACATTAAATATAAGAACAAAGAAAACTTGAAAAAAACAAGTTTCATGTCATATTACCTAACCAAAAAATTGTAGAAAAATTAAATGTAAGTTTAAAAAAATTTCTAAAGAAAGATGTTTTATAATCAGGAAAGTATCAATAAGCTTGGGATATTGAATAATTTAAAATTTATATCCAATTTGTAATAGAGCTTTAAAATATGTACAACATATAGAGAGTTTTTGTTTATGATAAATTCTTTAATCTATCATCAATTTTAATAAAACTGATAAAATAACTAAATGGAATATGGTACAAATTCTACCAAAACCATATAATTAAATATCTCAAATTCTTCAAAAAGTTGACTGTGTTTACATAGCACAGTTACAAAATGTGGAAAAGGTGAAAATTTGTCAATGTTTTTTGCATCATCTTTATGAAACTAATCTTATATGCCTAATTGGTCAATTTACTTTTTATAATCTTAGAGATTTTATATTCTTATACTCTTATAGATTTTTAAAGATTTTAGCATAGATGAGAACATAGTTTTCCACACAATACTTATAATGCCTTGCCTAGATTAGGTGATTAATTAATCATTATTAATAAGTGAACAAATGAATATCATTGGTTTATGGCTACATAATAACATAGGTACTTATTTTTGCCATGTTTAACAGAAACAAATTTATTGATGTGCCTTATTGCAGTTATTTCATTCACATTGTTGAATCATGACCACCACCTCCCTGCAGAAGATTTCAAGAATATGTAATGGAAAAGAGTTTCAGAAAGAATCTAAAGTGTCTTTAGGAGAACTTGGATTACTTTAGATCTTGTCAAATGAATTAGTGATTATATCCTATCTCTACAATTTAATCCATCTTAAAGTTCTTTACTGAAATAAAACATTGCAAAACCATTTAGTTATCAAGTTAGAAAACTTGTTAATACCTTTTCACAATTAAGTAAGCAAAAACACCACAAGCTCATTCTGTAACCACTTTTTTTTTTTAAATTTTTATTGTATAGTTGACTTACAATGTTGTATTAGTTTCAGGTGTACAGCAAAGTGAATCAATTATACATATGTATATTTCCATTCTTTTTCAGATTCTTTTCCCATATAGGTTATTACAGAATATTGAGTAGAGTTCCCTGTGCATACAGTGGGTCGTTATTAGTTATCTAGTTTCTATATAGTAGTGTGTATATGTTAATTCCAGTCTCCTAATTTATCACTTCCCCCCACGTTTCCCCTTTGGTAACCGTAAATTTGATTTTGAGATCTGTGAGTCGGTTTCTGTTTTGTAAGTAAGTTCATTTATATCATTTTTAATTAATTACACATGTAAGTAATATCATATGGTATTTGTCTCTGTCTGATTTACTTCATTTAATATGGTAATCTCTAGGTCCGTCCATGTTGCTGCAAATGGCATTATTTCATTCTTTTTTATGTCTGAGTAAAATTCCATTGTATATATGTACTACATCTTCTTTATCCATTTCTCTGTTGATGGACATTTAGGTTGCTACCATGTCTTGGCTATTGTAAATAGTGCTGCAATGAATATCGGGGTGCATGTGTCTTTTCAATTATGGTTTTCTCTGGATATATGCCCAGGAGTGGGATTGCTGGATCATATGGTAGTTCTATATTTCGTTTTTTAAGGACCCTCCATAGTGTTCTCCATAATGGTTGTACCAATTTACATTCCCACCAAAAGTGTAGGAAGATTCCCTTTTCTCCACACCCTCTCCAGCATTTATTGTTTATAATCACTTCTTAGTTGCATTCTTTGCACACCTTTTCCCCAAATTACTTCTCTAGACCAGGTCTCCACAATATGTCTCATTAACAAATTAATCTGCTTTAGAAGAGGTGTCAATTCTGGAATACTCTCCTGAAATCAGTCCTTTATTAGCAAAGTAGCCTATTTAAGTTTTAAATCTGACTGTGTCTTTCCTTTTGCTTGGTTAAATGCCCAACCTCTGAAATAGCTACAAGATGAAAGTCAAAATGGTAAGTATGAAGTATAAAGTCCCCCATGATCTGATCTTTACATATTTTTCTAGCATAATCTCTTGTCACTTCCTAATTTTCTTTAAACTCCAAAAATTATTCAAATAATATATTTTATAGAGCATTTCTTATTCTGTGACACATGCCAGGAATGATTTACTATTTTCCAGCTGATTTACCTAGCTAGCTCCTGTTTACCTTTTAAATCTCTGCTTGTGTACTCTCTTTCCCAGAAAGACTTTCCAATTCCATATTATATCATGTGCTATCACTTTCATTAACATCTTGTAAGATTAAATTTACAAGACTACATTATGATAGCTTATTAGTACATCTATACCTGTCGTTAGAGTGAGAATTCTTCAACATCAGGAAGTATGTCTCAGCTTTGTATTTTCATTCTTTAGCACAGTGCCTTACAAATTGTAATCTCTCAATAATTTGTTATAGCAAGAATGAAAAATAATTTTGCAAAATTAGTGCTATGTAAGCTCAGTAGTGTTAGGCAGTTTCTCTAAAATATAATATGCTTTCTTATGCTATGGTAGTATTGCAAATGTGAAAGATTTCAGAAGTAACCAATCACATTCCATACCCTGATAGCTTTCTTAGAAGATTTATTATGAAACAGAATGTAAATTACATTATCTGCTGCCTCCCATCTCCTTTCAGCAATGAAAAAAGCACAGTTATCTGGCAAAATAATATAAGGCAAATTTTAAGAGATTCTAAATAATTTGGAGAGATATTTTTAAGAAAAACTTTTAGAAAGATCAATAGCAATGAATTATAGTCAAGATTTAAGGTACTCCTTATGAGTATAGATAACCCATTTTTTCATCATCATTTTGTGTACAGATGTTTTACTTTAACTATGTGCTTATGATTGCTGTCATTTGAAATTAAGGGTGGATCTTATCCTTTAAAAAATCAAAATAAAATTTCCAAAAGTTTCAATATGCACATTTTAAATTTGTAGAAAAATAATAGCTTTGTGCTTGGAGAACAATTATAAAAGACCACTCATTTTGATTCCTAAGGCATTCATACACTCCTTAATATTTTTTTATTTGATATATATGTTTTAAAGTGTTAAAAAAGATTTAACAATGTTTTTTATTCACTAATTTCACAAAATTGTAGAGTTAATATTTTCATATTTATTTACGTAATACTTTAAAAAAAGGAAAATTACAAAGATAACAGTGTAGCAGTTCTAATGGCGACACAGGTGCAGGATAAGTTAATTCGTCAAATCCTAACACAATTTTAGATCACATGACCAGTTTTGTTTTATACATACATACAAAATAGTTGTCTTAACATTTTAGTACCAATTAGATAAAATGCTAGATTAGACAATGAAAAAGGAGTGTTTTTAAAATTTTAAAAAAAGTAATTAGAGACTAATTCAATCAGTTTCTGACCTGTAGTTAAATGTAATGATACAGATGTGCTCTTTTGTGTTTGACTTCTTTCACCCAACTTGATACTTGTGAGGTTTATCCACATTGATGCATATACCAATAGTGTGCTGCTTTTACATTACTGTGTAATATTTTATAGAAATATACTGCAATTTGTCAATTCTCTTGTTAAGTAGATGACATTTTGTACATGTGTTTTGTTAGACCATGTTTGTTTATAAACCTAAGACTGTAATGCCAAATCAGTTTTAAAAGTGATTGTACCTGAATTTGTGGCTGTTGCCTCTGTGATGGTAGACACTCTCTAGCACCAGCAATGCCTCTGCCTCTGTGAGCTAATGGCAAATGAGGAGGGGCCTAAAAAGGACTTCTTTACCATGGACCAAGCCAATTGCCTGCAAAACAGTTAGCTAGGAAAGCTCTTCGCAAGAGTTTGTCCACTACCAGAAAGGTGAAATCTTAGTTTGTCATACATAGTAAAGCACAATCAAACACAATGATATCAGACATTATCAGAATTTCCCCAAACTCCTTATTTGTAAACTCCTTTTCCACCATTTGATATGGAAAATTATAAGGTCTTCAAAAGACAGCTGTTCTTCCTGAATAAAGCTATTAGATATGTGCAGGCATAAGTGAAGCCCAACTGTCTAACCCATTTGAAAATATCTACCTGGCTTCTATCCATGCAAAATATTATGCCAAGAAACATTAAGTAGCATGCCATGTAAGTGCTGATGGTTCAGTTCGATGGGAAACAGGACTTTTCTTTTGAAAAAGGTTTTATCTTTTTATTGGCAGTTCTGAACACTAGATACTTTTCCCCATTGTGTTGAAACTACCTAATGTATAACAGCAAAAGGAAAAATAGAAGACAAAATCAGGTTTTTACAAGATTTTCTTTTTCATTTTCGTTCGTGTGTTAATATTTTAGTAAAAATGTAGGGACATAAAATCCAAATCAGAGCAATTTTATTGCACAAACTTCAACAGTTCATCATTAAAATAATTATAGATAAACTTTGACATTTCCTGCATTTGGAAGTTTGTACAAGAAGTAAATTTTTATTGATGTTAGCTAGTGTTCGTAGTCTTTTTAAAAAGTCATACAATGAAAATTTTGTAACTATGAATGGTGATGGATGTTAACTAGACTTAGTGTGCTCATCATTTTACAATATATACAAATACTGAATCAGCATGTTGTACACCTGAAGCTAATATAATGTTATATGTCAGTTATCTCTCGATTTTAAAATGGCACTTATGAGACTCCTAAGAATAAAATATTTAGCAATGCTGTTATTAATCACATAAAAATCATACATTGGATAACATCCATTTAGTATGCTTTTTGAAATAAAATATTCTACATGCAAGAACATATTTTTAATGTTATCTGTCTTCTGATCTTTTTCTATATATTTGCAATTAAAATGTATTTAAATGTCTTTAAGAAAAGTGATGATATTAATTTACACCTCCACAGGCAGTGTGTGAGAATGCTACTTAGTACACATCTGTATATATATTTTGTTATTTTTTTATTTTAATGTTGGCCTAATATTATGGTGGGTAGATAATGTTTTATCTCATTGTGATTTTGTTTTGCATTTCTCTGATGACTGTTTGCTTATAGACTATTAATATGCTCATTTTATGAAATTCCCATTTAACCCTTTAGCCCATTTTTTTCCTATTAGTTTTTTGTTTTTGTTTTTGTTTTACTGATTTCTGGATAAGAATCCTCTGTTTGACATATATGTATATGTGTTCAGGTTCCTGGCTTGACTAAACTTTTTTAATATTTAATTTTGATGAACACGTTTTTAATGAAGACTTTATCAAATTTATTTTACTGTTAGTACTTTTTGTGTCTCATTTAAGAAATTATTGGCTTTCTCAAGGCTATAGAGATATTTTCCTATTTATCTTCTAAAAGTTTTATTGTTTAATTGTATGCTCCATCTAAGATTTATTTAGTATATAAGTGCTAATTTTTTTTCCAATATGGATATCTAACTAAACAAACACCATTAATTGAAGAATCTTTTCTCCACTGCATTTTGGTGGTAATTTTGTCATAATTCAGGATACATGTGATTTTGTGTCTGCTTCTGTACTCTTTATTGTGCTCCATTGCTGTATTTGTTGTGTTTACTACCAAATCGCTATAGTGTTTTCATAATAAATCTTGATATCTAACACACTCACATTTTGTAATTCTCCCTCAAGAGTGACTTGCTATTTTTGTCTTTGTATTGCCAAATACATTTTTAATTATCTTACCAATATCCTCCAAAAATATCTTGCTAGGACTTTGAGAGTACATTAATACTATAGGGTAAATTTAGGGAGAATTAATGTCTTAAGAAATATTGTCTTCTGTTTCATAAATATGATACATCTTTTCATTTATTTCGTTTTCACTCAGAATTTATTATATAGTAAATAACTTGTTATTCTCCAAGTGAATGATGTATATGCAATATTTTCAAAATTTATTTGGGTACAGAACCCTTTTTCCAGAACATCTTTTAAAACTAGCATTTAGCAGTGCATATTTTGGGAAACATTCTCTTAAGAGGATGGGGTTAACATAGCTGAGGTGATGGATTACATTTCTGTATCAATCATGTAATATCCTGATTCATAGATTAAAGTAACATTTCTTTACCTTGGAATAATATAATGCATTTGGATGTGTGTAATCTAAGAAAACGCTTTCTATTGCTTGGTGTCAATGCCACTAAATTTATAATTTTATTAATGACTAGCATTCCATATACCCACGGATTCCTTATTTTTTACTTATATTCAGTTACTTAATTTCACAATATCGTGAGAAAGGTAATGCCCCTATTTTATAGAAGAGAAAACTAAAGGACAATGAAGACATTATGATTAGAATCATACAGTTAATACTTTACAAAGCTGGGAATCAATTCAAGTGGTTTGACATCCTAAGCCCCCACCCCACCAAAATCCCTTTGGTTTACCTATTTTAAACTGCCATTTGACATTCAGCATATTATACTTTTTAATTCAGAAATAAAATATCATACAAACACTGATGGCAAAAATAATACTTGTATACAATCTCAACCTTCATGACTAAATTACTTAAGGAAAGAAGCTAAATAATCAGAGGATATCTTAATTATAAATCTGTGAAAGAGGCAACTGTGCCAACTCATTAAAACCGATACTGTAAGTTTGTGGCTTGAATATTACTTATGAAAATAAACATCTGTTTTAAAAGAAATGTATGGCCTTGGGAAAATAATCACATTGATAGAATGCATGTTATTTATAAAAAGAGTTTCTTCAAAATATCAGCTTACACTGAAGTCTTCTGTGGTAAACTGATGAACAGAACCCATGATGTTGCCTGTTGGTAATTGTCTAATGATTTCACATATGTAAATTCTATCTCCTTCAATGGATAGTAAACTGTTTTAGGGCATTTTAATCTTTCTTATGCTTATTTTGTTGTCAACGAATATGTTTAATGAAATACCAAATATGTAGGTGTTAATAAACACTTCTTTGCACAATTAATGAATGGAATCAGGGCCAGAGGCAAAAGTTGATATATATATATGTATGTATATATATATATACATATATATTTGTGTGTGTATATATATGTGTGTGTGTATATATATGTATATATATATACATATATATACACACACATAAAAATGGCACATAAAAATGGTTCAATGGATGTTAGTGTTTGAAAATAGATGTTTTTTTAAAAAATTATTTATTTATTTTTGGCTGTGTTGGGTCTTCGTTTCTGTGCGAGGGCCCTCTCTAGTTGCGGCAAGCGGGGGCCACTCTTCATGGCGGTGTGCGGGCCTCTCACTATCGCGGCCTCTCTTGTTGCGGAGCACAGGCTCCAGACGCGCAGTCTCAGTAGTTGTGGCTCACAGGCCTAGTTGCTCTGCGGCATGTGGTATCTTCCCAGACCAGGGCTCGAACCCATGTCCCCTGCATTGGCAGGCAGATTCTCAACCACTGTGCCACTATGGAAGCCCTGAAAATAGTTTTTAAACTGTAGTAATTTACAAAAATTTTGTTTATCCTTGGAACAACAAAAGATTTGTATCAGGCACAAATTATATAATTAGTGATATTTTCTGAAAAAATTATCCAAAATACTCGAAATTCTAAGTTGAAGGTAAACTGCGTGAAATGGTTGAAAAATAATTATAATTCCAAAGAGAACTGATGATCAAACATGTAGATTTTTAGTAGAAAATGCAAATTAATTATTAAAGAATAAAAGCAATTTGGGCCACCACAATGTATGGAAGATCCTATTACATTACTAATAGTTTCGTAACTCTCAGACTACCAGGTTGGCAGAACTACACCTCCACTACTTTCATATCACATACTTTTTTATTTGCCTCCTTTAGTTTTCCAGTTTATCCTATGACTTATTAAAATATATCAAATATTTTAATCTAGATGAACTCTATTTTTCTGCACCTTTAGAATTAAGGCAGCATATATAATAAAGTTAACAAATTAGTTGGTATGAATTTAAATATATTGCTTAAATATTATGTTTTCTATAATAGTTTTAATAATTTAAGAACTGAACATCAATTGAAATGACATATTTAAATACTACCTCTTTTTTCTTAATGAATTAGATTACCACTATGTGATTTTGTATATGAGGAAACAATTCCAAGGCTACATGGTTCTGTATCAACTGCAGAGATAGTGAAAAATCACTTACTTTCTCTTGATGGCCTTAGGAATAATGGCAATAACAAGGATATAACATTCTGTCATTCTAACTGCAGAAAATAAAAACAGTATTGGTTTTCCTATACTAACTGATATTATGTCAAAATAATTTGTATTAAACTGAATTAATAATCTAGTGTTTCTGCTACTCCTGATAGCAACCAAATTTGAATCTCCAAAATAGTTTTCATTTGGATAATCGTAAACTTGTTGAAGGCAATTTAAAAGCAATAATAAAGGATATAACCTTGATTTCCACTTGGGCAGAATAAGTTAGCAGCAGTTATGGTGGTGCTGAAATTCTCCAGATGTTTCTAATGAGAGCAATTAATTCTCTATCCTCTAATGACATTAATTGTTCAATACAGAACATGAAGGATATGCCCTCTGAGAAAGAAGATTCTAAGTCTGCTGTTAGAAATCAGATTTCTTTCTGTAAGTTAAAAAATTAGAACTATTGTGATATATGTATCTTTGGAAACAATTTGGATTGTTCAGAAGGAAATTAGCAAATTGTTCTATATTTAGATAATAAGTTATTCATTTTCATATCTCTTATTAAACGTGATTACATTAAATTACTGTTAACCTGTAAACACACATATAGTAACAAATGGTTTTTATGACTTTATGTAGAAAAAAATACAAGTGACAAGTGTTTTGAAGGCTTCTAAATTGTGCCTATTTGTGCCTATTTGTATGATTAATATCCATGACTATCTAGTGACAACCCCAATTTTAGGCAAAACTTTTCAATTCTTTATTCTTCTTCAGTGCAGTTAAATATATATTTATTCCTTCTGAATATAGTCACTACCTAATAATTTCCCTTGCATGAGACAACGTAGAGATCTGAAGAAGACATTTTTAAGCAATCATACACACACAGAAGAGATTAAGTTAATATTTATTCAGCTCTAAGTAGTGCCATACATATAAAGTGCAATTTTATTTCATTTTAGAAAGCTTTTTTTGTAGAAAAAGTCTAGTAGTGTTATATATATTTTCCCATACAGTGAATAAATGGAAAAGATGTGATTTGAGTTCCAGTATTTGATAGGAGAGTCTATGCCTTTTCCTCTACAGCATTCTCCTTTCCTTTCCACAATTCTATACTAATTAGAAAATCCATAAATTAAGAATTACATACATTAGTGAATCATATTTATTCATCTATAAGATAGATATTCTGTGTCTATGTTGTGGCAAACCCTGCTTGAGAGGAAATGAAAAAGTATACAGTTGACCCTTGAACGTAAATGTTTGAAGTGTGTGGGTCTACTTATATGCAGATTATTTAAAATAAATATATGAGACAAATTTTTGGAGATTTGTAACAATTTGAAAAATCTTGCAAATGAACCACATAGTCTAGAAATATTGAAAAAATTAAGAAAAATTTGATAGGTCATGAATGAATAAAATAGATGTACATACTAGTCTATCCTTATATATGCATGAGTGGTATTTAATATTAAATGACCAATGTGTTAGTTTTCTTACTGTTTAGTAACTTTGCTTTTAAAGAATTAGATTATTGTACAGTATGCCCCTCTTTCTTATAATTGGAGAAACTGTGTATCAACCTATCATCACAGGTAAGTAATTTTTTTTAAGAAATTAAATTTTCTAATACTTTATAATGAATATGACTGCAATACCATATGTAATAAAAATTTTATAACAATTCATTCATTAGTGTATAGGCTAGGCTACCATGAGGCAATCGTATTGATTACACTAAGCTACCCCAAAGCAATCATATTGCTGCTGCTTTGTTATCAATGCATGAGTCATTATACCTGCAAATAAACATGAATTTCTTTTTCACATTATCTTTTCATTTCTGATGTCAATGTTATTAATACGTGTAACATCTACAGTGTTTTGATTCATATAAGACAATATTGATGTAGGTACTGACAGACAATTCATTTTGTAAACAGATGACATAAACTTATAGTATCGATAAATACAGTACAGTACTGTAAATGCTTTTCCTTATAATTCATTTCCTTAAAATTTTCTTAATAACATTTTCTTTTTTCTAGCTTACTTTATTGTAAGAATACAGTATATAATACATATAACATACAAAATATGTGTTGACTATTTATGTTATTGGTAAGGCTTTCAGTCGACAGTAGGCTATTAGTGGTTAAGTTCTGGGGGAGTCAAAAGTTATATTTGGATTTTCAGCTGTGTGGGGGTTGGTGCCCCCTATCCCCCATGTTATTCAAGGGTGAACTGTACAAGGGATCTCTGATTTTTCAGTCAGGTTTGAGTGTGGTCAAGGAATGACTTTTGGTCGGGAACAATCCTCTGGAGTGCTGACATTGTATTATGACCTGAGTCACAAAAGGAAAACACGAGGACAGTGTGTTTCAGGCAGAGGGAACAAAAATAGGAAGACTCTCAAGGTGGAACTAGTTTACCTCACAGAGTAACAGAAGGAAGACTGATATGATTACAGCACAACAAGCAGTTGGATGAGTGGCTAAAGATGTGGAAGAAGAGTCATCAGACGCAAGCAATATAGGTCATAATATGCAGATTGGAATTTTGTAGATGAAAAGCAGTTTTAAATAGAGTGAGATTTGTAGTTTTAAGATATTGCTTTGGTTAAGTGTGTGGAAAATAGATTGCAGGTGTCAAGAATGGAAGAACAGATCCCAGTCAAGATAATTTTCCCTTCATAATCCAGGTGAGGAGGAATTATGTAGCTTGCCAAAGAAGTGGGCAATAGAATGAATCAAGAATGTCTTCTATGTTTTTGACCTGAGTAATTTGGTGAATATTGTTACCATTTACTAATTTAGGAAGATTGCAAGAGGAAAAGGATGAAAAGTAGATTCTAGAAGGAAAGCAACCACATGTATGATTTTTCAATTCTATAAAACCCTAAGAAATAAAATTTCAGAAAAATTTATTACAAATTCAAATCATATTTAGAAATATAATTCTGAAATCATGGCTTTAGATACATTTTCTAAAGGTGTTTTTTCTCTCTTTAATGTTGTATATTAGTCCAATGCAGAGACTAATGCATTTAGATAGAATATCTATATATATTACAGCTATAGATACATAGACTTTCATCCCTAGTCACTGTAGTAAGAGGTACTCGTACAGTACTCTTAAGGGTTTCATAAATACTATTAATAAATGTTCTTGAGGCCTTCAATAAAGTTTTTATACTGTCTGACAAATTTTTTGAATTTCCAAAATTATTATGTAGTACATAATTATTTAAATTTTTTCAGCTGAAAAAAAACTTTTCAAAAGAATAGTTACTTAAATGGTTTTCATTTATCATTTTGGCAACCGGCCAAGAACTCCTATGTGTAAAAGGAAGTGGAAAGGGGAGTTTGTAGATGCCACCATCTTACTTAGTACAGACATGACCTTCCAATATCCAATGCTGTGATTTTTGTGTAAGACCATGGTAAATGCTTAATCAATATATACCTACCTTGAGGAAAATATATTTGGTCCAGAAAAATAGTTTCTATACATAGATATAATTGTGAGAGTTATAATATTTTATTGATTTGTGTGAGATGGTATGTATTATATAATTATTTAGTTGAATATTATAAATCTCTTTATTTACATACATATGCTATATATACATATATTTTAATTGAAATATTTTTTGAGAAAGCATATTTGACTAGAGGGTAAAAATCTATAGCTACGTAATAGAAATAGTGATTATTGTATGCAACAATGAATTTTCATTAGGAGGCAGAAATTCTTGTTCTAATGGAATCAGCAGTTTTTCTCTAATTAGACATATGCTATACTTCTAGTTTCTGTTAAAAAGAAGTGTCATCTCATTAAATGTGGGCAGTACTAGTGTTCTCTTATTGTAGTTATTTCAAATTATTCTACTTTTATTCTGTGACTATGTTATCGGCACCAACTAGGAAAAAATATATATTAGGCTAAAAAAATGCATATGTTGAAAATGTTAATTACTTATTAAGATGTATTTTAATGTTTCTTTTGTGGAATTTGGAATGTTTTATAAGCAAAATAACAATTGACCATGTATAAGTATGTTATTCCTTCCCTGCAACTTTGTTCACTTTATAAATAACATAACTTCTATTCTTCCCTTTACAGCTAAGATACTTGAAAGAGCAATTAGGCAGTCTCCAATTTTTCTCATCCCTTTTCCCCTAAAACTAATTTAAAACGTTTGGTTTTACTTCCACTGCTTCATTTAAACTGCTCTTGCCAAAGTCACCAATGAGCTTACTCTTGCTAAATCTAATGTTTAATTGTCAGATTTCTTTTTATTTAAATCATCATTAGCATTTGTCAGCACATTGATGATTAATATGGAGAATCACTGTGAAACTTATTAATTTTTTTCTTAGTATACAATAGTAATTCAGCATAGAGAAACTGGTCTCATGGAAGTATATTGATGGGAATGCCAAAGATATTTATAACAATTTCATCAAGCAATAATACTCACATTTTTTTCCCAAAATGAATCATTGAGTGTATTTTCAACAGTTATGTTCAATGCTATGTGAGTAGCCAGTCTAACAGGTTATCCTGTGAATAAATATTTAAATTTAACTTTTGATAAAAGAAATGGATTCCAGGTCTGATATATTGATGGAAGATAAATATCAATACATACTGTCAATCAAATTAATAAGATATTTTCTAATAAAATCACACATATGCAATATATAATTTCATTGATAATTGTTATTAAACCATAGAAAATATCAAAACAATCTATAGATACTCTGCTTTTCCAAGCTTGTTATTTTCATTTTCCATCAATCTTATGTGATATTTAAAAACAGGTTGCACTACTTCCTTGTATGAGCAATATTAAAATCATTAAAATATTATTATTATTTAAAGTTTATTAAAATGCTTAGAGGATATCAAATTTGTGGGCATGGAGTTGTTCATGATATTTCTTTACTATTCTTGTAATGACCATAGGATTTGTAGTTATGTCCTCTCTTTCATTTTTTTATAACTGTATTAGTAATACATTCCCTCTCTTTTTTTCTTAGCCTCGCTATTGCATTATCGATTTTTTATCATTTCAAAGGACTAACTTGTTTTTCTTGATTTTCTCATTGATTTTCTATTTTCAGTTTTATTGATTTCTGCTCTAATTCTTATTATTTCTCTTCCTCTGGTTACTTTTGATTTCATTTGTTCTTTTTGTAGTTTCTCAAGGTAGAAACTTAGATTACTGATTTTAAATATTTCTCTTTCCTGTGGTAGGCATTCAATGCTATAAATATCTTTCTATGTCCTGCTTTCTCCTCATCTCAAAAATTCTGATAGAGCTTTCATTTTCATTTAGTTCAAAATAGAGTTTTCATTTTCATTTAGTTTAAAATATTTTTAATTTATCTTGAAATTTTTTCTTTGATTTATGTGTTATTAAGAACTGTGTTGTTTAATCTCCATGTATTTAGGATTAGCTAGTTATCATTATGTCATTGATTTCTAGATTTAATACCATTGTGGTCTGAGAGCAGATATTGTGTAATTTCTTTTCTTCAAATTTGCTCAATTGTGTTTTTTGACCCACAGTGTTGTATATCTTTGTGAATATTCCATGTGAGCTTGAGAAAAATGTGTTTTCTGATGTTGAATGAAGAATTCTATAGACTTCAGTTACACAGAGTTGATTGGTGGTGCTGTTGGGTTTAACTGTTTTCTTACTGAATTTCTGCCTACTGAACTTCTCCATTTCAGAAAGAAGGGTGCTGAAGTCACCAGTTATGATAATGGATTCATCTATTTCTCCTGCAGTTCTATCAGTTTTTGCCTTACATAGTGTGATGCTCTGTTGCTAGGTGCATACACATTAGGAATTGTTATGTTTTCTTGGAAAATCAGCCCCTTTATCATTATTTAATGCCTGTGTGTGTGTGTGTGTGGTAAGCGGGCCCCTCACTGTTGGCCTCTCCCGTTGCGGAGCACAGACTTCGGATGTGCAGGCTCTGTGGCCATGGCTTACAGGCCTAGCCGCTCCGCGGCACGTGGGATCTTCCCGGACCGGGGCACGAACCCATGTCCCCTGCATCGCAGGCAGACTCTCAACCACTGTGCCACCAGGGAAGCCCTATTTGATGGCTTTTTAAAAAAATCTTTGATCATTTTACTGAATTTGAAGTGTGTTCTTTTAGAAGTTAGTCTACCTGCTTCTGCTTTCTTTGGATTAGTGTTAGGGTGATATATTTTCCTCCATTCATTTACTTTTAATCCATACGTGTCTTTATATTGAAAGTGGGTTTCTTGTAGGCAACGTATATTAGGATCATGTTTTTTGATCAACTCTGAAAATCTCAGGCTTTACTTGGTGCATTTAGACCATTGACCTTCAAAGCGATTACTGATATACTTGGATTAGTATCTACTATATTCCTTACAGTTTTCTATTTGTTGTATTTTGCTTTGTTCCTATTTTTGTCTTCCATTCATTTTCTGGCTTTTGTGGTTTTAACTGAGCATTTTATATGATTCCATTTTTTCTCTTAGCTTATCAGTTATACTTCTTAAAAAACGTTTTAGTTTGTGAGCTTGATTGAATATATCGTTGCCATTATTTTGAAAATGTTTGTTAATGAAACTAAGGATGAGAAAAATAAAAGTTTTTATTTTACCTTTACTTATTCCTTTTTTGATGCTGTTTCTTTATGTAGGTCTGAGTACCTGGCCAAAATTATTTTACTTCTCTCTTAAGAAATTATTTTAATATTTTTGGCAAGTTATGTCTGCTGGCAACAAATTTTCTCAATTTTTGTTTGTTGAGAAAGTCTATTTCTCCCTCACTTTAGTAAGATAATTTTTCAGGGTACAGAATTATAAGTTAGTGTTTTGTTTTGTTTTGTTTTTTTGTGGCAAATCATTGATATCTTTATTATATAAAGAAACTTTACAGAACATTAGGAGAAAAGTAGATACCTCAATAGAGAGAAAAGAGGAGGGGAAGAACAGAGAGTTAATTTATATGAAAAGAAATAAGAATGTCTTTTAACATATTTAAGCACACTAGAAATAACTGAAATACAAATTGAAACAATTTTCATGTGTTATTTTGACAAAGTTTAATAGAATAATTAATAGTGTTAGTGAGAGTGTAATATAAGTTCTGTGCATTTGTGGCTTTTAATTTTGCATAGTCTGTTGGATTAGCAATTTGCCCTTTTACAGAGGCTCAAAAATCCATAACTTGTGATCTAGGAATTATCTCTAAGAGAATAATTACAAATTCAGATTCAAATTTTTGTAAAAGAATATTCAGAGAAGCATCTAAAATAATGAAAATAAAAACAGCCTAGGTGTCTTAAAATATGGCATCAATTAAGTAAGATGGTTGCATCTAGAGAAGCGAATATTAGACAACTCTTAGAAGTTGTGTTTTGGTGACTATTAACTTAATAGGAAAACTTTCCAGAGTTCCAGTGGGAGAACAAAGAGAAAAAATGGTACTTTGGAAACAACAGAAACAATTGGAAGGCCCTCACTAAAGCAATAGTGAGATTATGAGCTATTTGAATATTCAAATATTCAAAGCCTATATATATTTATAGGCTCCTTCGTATATTTTTTTAAAGATTTTTTTTGATATGGTCCGTTTTTAAAGTCTTTATTGAATTTGTTACAATATTGCTTCTGTTTTATGTTTTTGGTTTTTTGGCCACAAGGCATGTGGGATCTTAGCTCTCTGACCAGGGATCAAACCTGTACCCCCTGCATTGGAAGGCAAAGTCTTAACCACTGGACTGCCAGGAAGGTCCCCTAGGCTCCTTTATATATTAACTTTTATAATTGTTTTGTTTTTTCTCAACAGTTCACACTCTTTTTGTTTATGTGGTTTCTGAGAAGCCAGATGTAATTCTTACCTTTGTTCCTCTTTTTTTTTTAAGCTTTTTAATTTATCTTTGATTTTCTGTAGTTTGAAGATAATATACCTATATGTAGGGTTGTTTTTTGTTTTATTTGTTTGTTTGACATTTATCCTGTTTGGTGTTCTTTAAGCTTTCTGGATGTGTGCTTTGATGTCTGATATTAATTGGGGCAAATTCTCAGTAATTATTGATGCAGATATTTCTTTTGTTCTTGTTTTTATTTTCCTTCTGGTATTCCTATTTTGCATATGTTGCACCTTTTGTAGTTGCCCTACAATTCTTGGATGTTTTATTTGTTTGTTTCCATCTTTCTTCTTTTCGCTTTTTTGTTTTTTAGAATTCTATTGATACATGTTCTAGCTAGAGATTCTTTCCTCAGTCATGTCCAGTCCACTAATAGGTCCATCAAAGGTGTTCTTCATTTCTGTTACAGCTTTTTTTTTCTTTTATGTCTAACATTTCTGTTTGATCCTTTCTTAAGATTTCAGTCTCTCTGTTTATGTTGCTCACCTGATTTTGCATGTTGTCTACTTTATCTGTAGAACCTTTAATATATTAATCATAGTTATTTTAAATTCCTAATTTGATACTTCTAACATCTCTGCCATGTGTGTCTCCTTAAATGGTGCTTTTACCTTTTGTAATATCTTTCTTGATAGCCAGACATGATGTACCAGGTAAAAGGAGTTGCTGTAAATAGGGCTTTAGTAATGTGTTGGTGAGGTATGGAGGGAGGGAAATGTTCTATAGTCCTCTGATTGAATCTCAAGTCTCAGTCTTTTAGTGAACCTATGCCTCTGGACTATGAACTTCACAAGTGTGTCTCAGTTTTTCTCCCCACTTCGGTGAGACAGGATAACTGGAGAGGGCTGGACTAAGTAGTTCCCATCTCCCATGTGGAAGGCTAGAACCAGCTGGAGTTGGGTATTTCCTATCCCCGTATCAGTTAGGCTATACTAATACTCCAGTAGGTTAGACTCTGCTTAACTAGTTTCCCCTGAGGGCCGGCCTTGTTAAGATAAACAGAGTGCTCTGGTGTATTTCAAAATGGTTTATTTTCTCCTCCGCTTGCTGAAAGCCTTGAGGGGAATTTTCATTAATATTTACTGTAGGAATCTGGTTAAGCTCCTGGAGGTAAATCTCACATTACTGTGGGGGACTCCCTGTGACCAGGTCCCCCTGGAGTTCTTAATTCTCATGGTTGTCCACACTGAGCTTTCAGCAATTCCTCAATCACAGTTCAGAATTTCCTACCCTGGAACTGGTTCCCACGGCAGCTTTAACTGTTGAGTCTCTGCTTCAGTGAGCCATTACTCACTTTTTTCCACGGTCTCTCCAGTTTTGCTCTGTGTCTTCTCCCCTCTTATGGATCCAAGAAGAGTTGTTGATTTTTTGTTCTGTTCAGCTTTTTACTTTTTGTTCGGACAGAGTGGTGACTTCCATGCTCTTTACATGTGGAACTGGATATCAGAGGTCTCCAAATTGAATTTTTTTAATTTTAGTTTTTTAAAAAAATTTATTGGGGTATAGTTGATTTACAATGTTATACTAGTTTCAGGTGTACAGCAAAGTGAACCTGTTATACATATACATATACATATATTCACTCCTCCCCAGGTTCTTTTCCCATATATACCAACACAAAATATTGAGTAGAGTTCCCTGGCCTATACAAAGGTTCTTATTAGTTATCTATTTTATATATAGTAGTACATATATGTCAATCCCAATCTTCCAATTTATCCCTCCCCCCGCTTACCCCCTGGTAACTGTAAGTTTATTTTCTACATCTGTAACTCTATTTCTGTTTTGTAGATAAGTTCATTTGTACCCTTTTTTTAGATTCCACATATAAGCAAAATCACATGACATTTGTCTTTCTCTGTCTTACTTGCTTCACTCACTATGACAGTCTCTAGGTCCATCCATGTTGCTGCAAATGACATTGTTTCATTCATTTTATGGCTGAGTAATATTCCACTGCATATATGTACCACATCTTCTTTATCCATTCATCTGTTGATGGACATTTAAGTTGCTTCCATGTCCTGGCTATTGTAAATAGTGCTGCAGTGAATATTGGGGTGCATGTATCTTTTCAAGTTATGGTTTTCTCCAAATATATGCCCAGGAGTGGGATTGCTGGATTATATGGTAGCTCTATGTTTACCTTTTTAAGGAACCTCCATACTTTCTCCATAGTGACTGTACCAGTTTACATTGCCACCAACAGTGTAGGAGGGTTGCCTTTTCTCTACACCTTCTCCAGCATTTACTGTTTGTAGATTTTTTGATGATGGCCATTCTGACTGGTGCTAGGTAATACCTAATTATAGTTTTGATTTGCATTTCTCTAATAATTAGTGATGTTGAGCATATTTTCATGTGCTTTTTAACCATCTGTATGTCTTCTTTGGAGAAATGTCTATTTCTATCTTCCACCCATTTTTTAATTGGGTTGTTTGTTTTTTCACATAGAGCTGCATGGGCTGGTTGTATACTTTAGAGATTAATCCCTTGTCTGTTGCTTCGTTTGCAAATATTTTCTCCCATTCTGAGGGTTGTCTTTATGTTTTGTTTATGGCTTCCTTTGCTGTACAAAAGGTTTTAAATTTAATTAGGTCCCACTTGTTTATTTCTGTTTTTATTTTCATTACTCTAGAGAGGAGGTAGATTGAAAAAGATCTTGCTGTGATTTATGTCAGAGAGTGTTCCGCCTAGATTTTCCTGTATGAGTTTTATAGTCTCCAGCCTTACATATAGGTCTTTAATCCATTTTACAATTTTTTATGGACACACAAAAAATCACGAATAGCCAAAGCAATCTTGAGAAAGAAAAACGGAACTGGAGGAATCAGGCTCCCTGACTTCAGACTATACTATTATACAAAGCTACTGTCATCAAAACAGTATGGTACTGGCACAAAAACAGAAATATAGATCAATGGAACATGATAGAAAGGCCGGAAATAAACCTATGTACTTATAGTCATCTAATCTATGACAAAGGAAGCAAGAATATACAATGGAGAAAGACAGTCTCTTCAATGGGTGATGCTGGAAAACTGGACAGCTGCATGTAAAGAATGAAATTAGAATAGACCCTAATACCATACACAAAAATAAACTCAAAATGGATTAAAGTACTAATTGAATTTTTAAAAATATTAGTCCTATATAAGAAGGAAAGAAGGGAAGAATAAAGGAAAAACAACAAACAGTTGGAACAATAGAAAACAGATAGTGAGATTGTAGATTTAAAGGGAACTATGTCAGTCATTACAGTAAATAAAGATGTGATGATCTCATTAATCGAAAGATAAAGATTGCCTGCCGGAATGGGAAAAATACACAAAATAACAAAACCCAACTGTATGCTATTAAAAAGAGAATATATTATAAAAATAAAGTCACAGATAGGCAGAAAGTAAATATATGGAAGAAAAGAAAAATATGTCATTAAAAGTAAAAGTAAGGATAATAAAGGCAGTTATAGTAACATCACAAAAAGTAGAATTTAATGCAAGAAATATTACTGGACATTAAGGAGGACATTTCACGGTGATGAAATAGTTAAACAGAAATGCACAATAGTGTTTCAAAATATATAAAGCAAAGCAGACAAAACTGGATGGAAGAATAGAAAAATGCTTATCATATTTGAAGATAATATGATAGTCTCATTAAGTGACATAAGCAGCAAACATAAACTTAGTAAAAATATAGGAAATTGAACAACAGTATTTATCAACGACCTATACCTAACCTATGAAATACATTATTTTCAAGTGTACATGGTTTTTTTAACCATATCTAACAAAAGACATATAACCTACTTTAACAGTACCTATTTCTAAAAAACTGTAAAACTATTCTGCAAATCAGAAGAACCAAACTAACTAAAAAATGAACAAAATAGTTGAAAAGGCACTTCACAAAAGATTATATCTAAACGGCCAATTAGGCACTTTATGGGGAGAGACATTCAAGATGGAGGAGGAGTGGGACGTGGAGATCACCTTTCTCCCCACAAATACATCAGATACATGTGGAACAAATCCTACAGAACACCTACTGAACACTGGCAGAAGACCTCAGACTTCCCAAAGGCAAGAAACTCCCCACGTACATGGGCAGGGCAAAAGAAAAAAGAAAAAACGGAGACAAAAGAATAGCAATGGGACCTCCACCTCTGGGAGGGAGCTGTGAAGGAGGAAAAGTTTCCACACACTAGGAAACCCCTTCACTGGCAGAGATGAGGGGTGGGGGAGGAAGCTTTGCAGCCACAGAAGAGAGCGCAGCAAGGGTGCAGAGAGCAGACTGGAGAGATTCCCGCACAGAGGATCAGTGCCGACCAGCACTCACCAGCATGAGAGGCTTGTATGCTCATCCGCAGGGGCAGGTGGGGGCTGGGAGCTGAGGCTCTGGCTTCGGAGGTCAGATCACAGGGAGAGGACTGGGATTGGCTGCGTGAACACAGCCTGAAGGGGGCTAGTGCACCACAGCTAGCCGGGAGGGAGTCTGGGAATAAGTCTGGAACTGCCTAAGGGCAAGAGACCATTGTTTCGGGGTGAGGAGAGGAGATTCAGAGCACCAGCAACTGAGGTCCAGAGATGGGCGTGAGCCACGGCTATCAGGCAGACACCAGAGACTTGCATGAAACGCTAACGCTGCTGCTGCAACCACCAAGAAGCTTGTGTGCAAGCACAGGTCACTATCCACACCTCCCCTCCCAGGAGCCTGTGCAGCCTGCCACTGCCAGGGCCCTATG
Source organism: Stenella coeruleoalba (assembly GCF_951394435.1). Lineage (NCBI taxonomy): Eukaryota > Metazoa > Chordata > Mammalia > Artiodactyla > Delphinidae > Stenella > Stenella coeruleoalba. The sequence continues at coordinate 80,200,947 of NC_137151.1, read as the reverse complement.
ATCCAGGTACAACTCCCCAGGGAGAACACACAGCACACTTCAGGCTGTTGTTATGTCATGCTGGACTCTGCCACCACAGGCTCACCCCCCATTCCTTACCACTCCCTCCCCAAGGCCTGAGTGAACCAGAGCCCCCTAATCAGCTGCTACTTTAACCCTGTCCTGTCTGAGTGAAGACCAGACGCCCTCAGGTGACCTGCATGCAGAGATCGGGACAAATCCAAAGCTGAACCCCAGGAACTGTGTGAACAAAGAAGAGAAAGGGAAATTTCTCCCAGCAGCCTCAAGAGCAGTGGATTAAATCTCCACAATCAACTTGATATACCCTGCCTCTCTGGAATACTTGAATTGACAGCGAATCATCACAAAATTGAGGCAGTGGACTTTGGGAGCAACTGTAGACTTGAACCGTGTGGCTGACAGGGTCTTGGTGCCCAGGCCGGGTGTCAGGCCTGAGCCTCTGAGGTGGGAGAGCCGAGTTCAGGACATTGGGCCACCAGAAACCTCCCATGTAATATCAAACAGCAAGAGCTCTCCCAGAGATCTCCATCTCAACGCTAAGACCCAACTTCACTCAACGACCAGCAAGCTCCAATGCTGGACACCCCATGCCAAACAATGAGCAAGACAGGAACACAACCTCACCCATTAGCAGAGAGGCTGCCTAAAATCATAGTAAGTTCACAGACACCCCAAAACACACGACTGGATGTGGTCCTGCCCACCAGAAATACAAGATCAAGCCTCATCCACCAGAACCCAGTCACCAGTTCCCTCCACCAGGAAACCTACACAACCCACTGAGCCAACCTTAGCCACTGGGGGTAGACACCAAAAACAATGGGAACTACAAACCTGCAGCCTGAGAAGAGGAGACCCCAAACACAGTAAGTTAAACAAAATGAGAAGACAGAGGAACACACAGAGGATGAAGGAGCAAGGTAAAAACCCACCAGGCCAAACAAAGAGGAAATAGGCAGTCTACCTGAAGAAGAATTTGGAGTAATGAAAGTAAGGACGACCCAAAATCTTGGAAATAGAATGGAGAAAATACAAGAAACGTTTAACAAGGACCTAGAAGAACTAAAGAGCAAATAAACAATGATGAACAACACAATAAATGAAACTAAAAATTCTCTAGAAGGAATCAATAGCAGAATAACTGAGGCAGAAGAACGGATAAGTGACCTGGAAGATAAAACAGTGGAATAACTACCAAGAGAGCAGAATAAAGAAAAAAGAATGAAGAGAATGGAGGAGAGTCTCAGAGACCTCTGGGACAACATTAAACACACTAACATTCGAATTATAGGGGGCCCCAGAAGAAGAAGAGAGAAAGAAAGGGACTGAGAAAATATTTCAAGGGATTATCGTTGAAAACTTCCCTAACATGGGAAAGGAAATAGTCAATCAAGTCCAGGAAGTGCAGAGAGTCCCATACAGGATAAATCCAAGGAGAAACACGCCAAGACAAATATTATAAAACTATCAAAAATTAAACACAAAGAAAAAATATTAAAAGCAGCAAAGGAAATGCAACAAATAACATACAAGGGGATCACCATAGGGTTAACAGCTGATCTTTCAACAAAAATTCTGCAAGCCAGAAGGGAGTGGCAGGACATATTTAAAGTGATGAAAGCGAAAAACTTACAACCAAGATTACTCTACCCCACAAGGATCTCATTCCGAGTCAATAGAGAAATTAAAACCTTTACAGAGGAGCAAAAGTTAAGAGAATTCAGCACCAACAATTCAACTTTACAACAAATGCTAAAGGAACTTCTCTAGGCAGGACACACAAGAGAAGGAAAAGAGCTACAATAACAAAACAATTAAATGGTAATATGAACATACATGTTGATAATTACCTTAATGTAAGTGGATTAAATGCTCCAACAAAAAGACATAGACTGGCTGAATGGATGCAAAAACAAGACCTATATATATGCTGTCTACAAGAGGCCCACTTCAGATCTATGGACACACACAGACTGAAAGTGAGGGGATGGAAAAAGATATTCCATGCAAATAGAAATCAAAAGAAAGCTGGAGTAGCAGTACTCATATCAGAAAAAAATAGACTTTAAAATAAAGACTATTACAAGAGACAAAGAAGGACACTACATAATGATCAACAGATCAATCCAAGAAGAAGATATAACAATTATAAATATTTATGCACCCATCCTAGGAGCACCTCAATACATAAGGCAAATGGTAACAGACATAAAGAGGGAAATCAACAGTAACAATCATAGTAGGGGACTCACTGATATTTCACCAATGGACAGATAAACAAAAGTGAAAATAGGAAACACATGCTTTAAATGAAACATTAAACAAGATGTATTTAATTGATATTTATAGGACATTCCATGCGAAAGCAACAGAACACACTTTCTTCTCAAGTGATCATGGAACATTCACCTGGGTTTTGTGACCCATATCTTGGGTCACAAATCAAACCTTGGTAAATTTAAGAAAATCGAAATCATATCAAGTATCTTTTCCGACCACAATGTTATTAGACTAGATATCAATTACAGGAAAAAAAAACTGTAAAAAATACAAACACATACAGCCTAAACAATACACTAGTAATTAACCAAGAGATAACTGAAGAAGTCAAAGAGGAAATCAAAAATACACGAAAACAAGTGACAATGAAAACACGAAGCCCCAAAACATTTGGGAAGCAGCAAAAGCAGTTCTAAGAGGGAAGTTTATAGCAATACAATCCTTCCTCAATAAACAAGAAACATCTCAAATAAACAATCTAACCTTACACCTAGAACAATTAGAGAAAGAAAAAAAAAGAACCCAAAGTTAATAGAAGGAAAGAAATCATAAAGATCAGATCAGAAATAAATGAAAAAGAAAAGGAAACAATAGTAAAGATCAATAAAATGAAAAGGTGGTTCTTTGAGAAGATAAACAAAATTTATAAACCATTAGCCTGACTCATCAAGAAAAAAATGGAGAAGGCTCAAATCAATAGAATTAGAAATGAAAAAGGAAAAGTAACAACTGACACTGCAAAAATACAAAGGATCATGAGAGATTACTACAAGCAACTATATGCTAATAAAATGGACAACCTGAAAGAAATGGACAAATTCTTAGAAAAGCACAATCTTCTGAGACTGAACAAGGGAGAATTATAAACAGACCCATCACAAGCACTGAAATGGAGACTGTGATTAAAAATCTTCCAACAAAGAAAAGACCAGGACCAGATGGCTTCACAAGCAAATGCTAACAAACACTTAGAGAAGAGCTAACACCTATCCTTCTCAAACTCTTCCAAAATATAGCAGAGGGAGGAACACTGCCAACCTCATTCTATGAGGTCACCATCACGCGGATACCAAAACCAGACAAAGATGTCACAAAGAAAGAAAACTACAGGCCAGTATCACTGATGAACATAGATGCAAAAGTCCTCAACAAAATACTAGCAAACAGAATCCAACAGCACATTAAAAGGATCATACATTATAATCAAGTGAGGTTTATCCCAGGAATGCAATGATTCTTCAGTATATGCAAATCAATCAATGTTATAAACCATATTAAAAAATTGAAGGATAAAAACCATATGATCGGGGCTTCCCTGGTGGTGCAGTGGTTGAGAATATGCCTGCCGATGCAGGGAACACGGGTTCGTGCCCTGATCCAGGAAGATCCCACATGCCGTGGAGTGGCTTGGCCCGTGAGCCATGGCCGCTGAGCCTGCATGTCCAGAGCCTGTGCTCCACAACGGGAGAGGCCACAACAGTGAGAGGCCCAGGTACAGGAAAAGAAAACAAAAACAAAAACCATATGATCATCTCAATAGATGCAGGAAAAGCTTTTGACGAAATTTAGCACCCTTTTATGATAAAAACCCTCTGGAAAGTAGGCATAGAGGAAACTTTCCTCAACATAATAAAGGCCATATATGAGAAACCCAGAGCCAACATTGTTCTCAGTGGTGAAAACCATTTCCACTAACATCAGGAACAAAACAAGGTTGCCCACTCTCACCACTATTATTCCACATAGTTTTGGAAGTTTCAGCCACAGCAATCAGAGAAGAAAAAGAAATAACAGGAATCCACATCAGAAAAGATGAAGTAAAACTGTCACTGTTTGCAGATGACATGATAGTATATAGAGGAAATCCTAAAGATACTACCAGAAAACTGCTGGAGCTAATCAATGAATTTGGTAGAGTAGCAGGATACAAAATTAATGCGCAGAAATCTCTTGCATTCCTATACACTAATGATGAAAAATCTGAAAGAGAAATTAAGGAAACACTCCCGTTTACCATTGCAACAAAAAGAATAAAACACCTAGGAATAACCCTACCTAAGGAGACAAAAGACCTGTATGCAGAAAACTATAAGACACTGATGAAAGAAATTAAAGGTGATACCAACAGATGGAGAGATATACCATGTTCCTGGATTGGAAGAATCAACATTGTGAAAATGATTCTACTATCCAAAGCAATCTACAGATTCAATGCAATCCCTATCAAACTACCAATCGCATTTTTCACAGAAGTAGAACAAAAAATTTCACAATTTGTATGGAAACATGAAAGACCCCGAATAGCGAAAGCAGTCATAAGAAAGAAAAACAGAGCTGGAGGAATCAGGCTCCCGGATTTCCAACTAGACTACAAAGCTACGGCAATCAAGACAGTATGGTACTGGCACACACACAAAAAAATCAGAAACATAGATCAATGGAACAGGATAGAAAGCCCAGAGATAAGCCCATACACCTATGGTCACCTTACTTTTGATAAAGGAGGCAAGAATATACCATGGAGAAAAGGCAGCCTCTTCAATAAGTGGTGCTAGGAAAACTGGCCAGCTACATGTAAAAGAATGAAATTAGAATACTCCCTAACACCATACACAAAAATAAACTCAAAATGGATTAAAGACCTGAATGTAAGGCCAGACACTATAAAACTCTTAGAGAAAAACATAGGCAGAACACTCTATGACATTAGTCACAGCAAGATCCTTTTTGACCCACCTCCTACAGAAATGGAAGTAAAAACAAAAATAAACAGTTGGGACCTAATGAGACCTAAATGCTTTTGCACAGCAAAGGAAGCCATAAACAAGGCAAAAAGAATACCCTCAGAATGGGAGAAAATATTTGCAAACGAAGCAACTGACAAAGGATTAATCTCCAAACTATACAAGCAGCTTATGCAACTCAATATCAAAAAATACAAACAACCCAATCCAAAAATGGGCAGAAGACCTAAACCGACATTTCTCCAGAGAAGATATACAAATTGCCAACAAACACATGAAAGGATGCTCAACATTACTAATCATTAGAGAAATGCAAATCAAAACTACAATGAGGTATCACCTCACACTGGTCAGAATGGCAATCATGAAAAAATCTACAAACAATAAATTCTGGAGAGGGTGTGGAGAAAAGGGAACCCTCTTGCACTATTATTGGGAAGGTAAACTGATACAGCCACTATGGAGAACAGTATGGAGGTTCGTTAAAAAACTAAAAATAGAACTACCATATGACCCACCATTCGCACTACTGGGCGTATACCCTGAGAAAACCATAAGTCAGAAAGAATATGTACCACAATGTTCATTGCAGCAGTATTTACAATCATCAGGACACGGAAGCAACCTAAGTGTCCATCGACAGATAAATGGTTAAAGAAGATATGGCACATATATACAATGGAATATTGCTCAGCCATAAAAAGAAACGAAATTGAGTTATTTGTAGTGAGGTAGATGGATCTAGAGTAGGCCATACAGAGTGAAGTAAGTCAGAAAGAGAAAAACAAATACCATATTCTAACACATATATATGGAATCTAAAAAAAAAAAAGAAAAAAATAGTTCTGAAGAACCTAATGGCAGGACAGGAATAAAGACGCAGACGTAGAGAATGGACTTGAGGACACAGGGAGGGGGAAGGGTAAGCCGAAACGAAGTGAGAGAGTGGCATGGGCATATATACACTACCAAACGTAAGGTAGATAGTTAGTGGGAAGCAGCCGCATAGCACAGGGAGATCAGCTCGGTGCTTTGTGACCACCTAGAAGGGTGGAATAAGGAGGGTTGGAGGGAGATGCAAGTGAGAGGGGATATGGTGTTATATATATCCTGATTGCTGATTCAGTTTGTTATACGGCAGCAACTAACACAACAATGTAAAGCAATTATACTCCAATAAAGATGTTAAGAAAAAATTTTGGTGTTAAGTATTGTATTTAGAGAGAATTCCTTTTTTAGGAAGAATTCTGAATCATTTTTATGATAGTTTTTTTCTCATTCATGGCTGCTTAATATATTCTTAGAAAGCACTTTAACATTCTATTTTTTATTAAAGTAAATAAAAATTCAAAAACTTATTTCTAAAATTTACTTTATCCTTTTTCTCTATCTGTGGATTTGGTCAGCTGAGCCAGTAAGCAGCCCGTGGGAAGTGTATTAGTGCTATAGCTACCTAATGAAGGGCTCTTACCTTTTGTAGAAGATATGAATTATTTAATAGAAAATTACCTCTTAATGTGCCTTGAAGTTACCTTATGCATGGTATAATCAAATTCCTAAAGTTAATGAGTGTCCATGGTCTCAGAACTCCAAGGTGAAAGGGATTCTAAGAAATATCCTGAAAATTTGACTTTTTTTGTAACTTCTTGCTGGTCTGCTGGCCAAACAAGCTGCTCTTCTTAAAGGTAGTATCCTGCAGATTTACCTCACACAGACTGCTCCATTATGACTTTGCACCATGACAGCTCATGAAAAGTTCCTCCACCTTCCATTAATGACTGCTATTTTTTGTATAATGTATTTTAATAGAAAACATTAAATAAGTATGCAGTATTTTGACATTATGTTTTTGGGCAAAGATACCCTCACCACTTCACTCAACAGTGTTTTTTAGTCGTAATATGTCATAGGAAATAAATTTGAATTGTGCAACTTGTTGCTTTGTGGACACCTACAAGCTGTGCATATCCATCTTTTATGACCCCAAAGTCTATTTTTAATACATATGCTAATTCCACGTGGCTTGAAGCACATTTATCTTTAGATTTTGTTTTATTCAAAGGGTAATTTTCTGTGCCATAACTTTTAAAATTACAATAGTCTGTCATACAGAGTGAAGTAAGTCAGAGAAAGACAAATACCGTATGCTAACACATATATATGGAATCTAAGAAAAATATCATGAAGAACCTAGGGGTAAGACGGGAATAAAGACACAGACCTACTAGAGAATGGACTTGAGGATATGGGGAGGGGGAAGGGTAAGCTGTGACAAAGTGAGAGAGTGGCATGGACATATATACACTACCAAACGTAAAATAGATAGCTATTGGGAAGCAGCTGCATAGCACAGGGAAATCAGCTTGGTGCTTTGTGACCACCTGCATGGGTGGGATAGGGAGGGTGGGAGGGAGGGAGACGCAAGAGGGAGGAGATATGGGAACATATGTATATGTATAACTGATTCACTTTGTTATAAAGCAGAAACTAACCACACCATCGTAAAACAATTATACTCCAATAAAGATGTAAAAAAAAAAAAAAAGATAATGGTGAGTCACCAAAGTTTTGAAATGTTACTAAAGAAAATGTGATAGAATAAGAATGTCCTTCCAAAGTCTCACATCCTGGCAAACCTCCCCTACCAGTAACTGCCCTCTTTTCTTCTTTTGGAGAATATGATAAATCTTTGTTACAGTAAATTTTATGTTTAAACATATATATATATATATATATATATATATATATATATATATATATATATAATGTCAAATTGTCTATTATTTACATAAACTTTGCACTTTTCAAATGATTTTTTAGAAGCAAATTAAAATTGCAAGTAGATATATGTAGACATCTTTTAGGCATGTCCTATGAACATATTTTTTATATTATCAAAATCTAACATAAGTGTTTAAAATTATTTTACAGTGCTCATTCAATAAGTAATTTACTTTAGATGTTGAATTGTCTTGCAATATTTGGCTATCTTAAATTGTCTTTCAGTTGTATTTTACTTCAGCATTCATTCACTACTTTACTTAATTGTTTTTTTAAGTATGACTTCATTTCACCACTTTTAATTTTTCTACAAATATGAATGCTTTTGTATATTCAGTATACATGTTCTTCTGTATGCCACATATGCATGATCAAATAGCACTGTGAAGACCATGTTTGCCTTGGTTAGGATTGGTTCCTTTTTAAACAAAGGATATGAAGAGTCATTTAGAGAAAGATCAAATAGAATGTTTAATAACTCAGAAATGAGAAACCTCAAGGTGAGTTAGCCTACAGAGAAGTCTTTTCAAGTAGATCTTTAAAAATAATTAATGTGAACCTCCTTTCTGTTCATTATTACAGCAATATCTCTAAGGAATCTCTCTCAATAGCTGCATAAAATTAAACTGTTGTAGAGCTAAAGTTGAAATTTTTTATCTATTCGAAAATTGGCAAAAATATTGTATAACATAATTTACTAAATCAAAATTCATGAGGGAAATGATATTTTGTTTCTTCTCCTCCTAAATGTTCATCACCTAAAACAGTCCTTTGCATATAATTTTTATTTATTGACTATCTTTTCCAATATAATATCATTATAACTATTCATAATTATACATTATAATAATAAATGCAACAATAGTAACACTTTACATTGTAATGTTGTTTATATAATAGAAAATATGTCCATATATATTAACTTTTACATCAGAATTCTATTAAGTTTACAAGATAAATATTACCATTTTAAAAGAGTAAAAAAGTTTCATTTGTTCATAATCCTGAAGCTGTTGTTTTCACAAGTAGAGCCAGGAAGCAATTATTCTCATTTATAGTTCAATATTTTTTTCTCTGTGCTTCAGTATCTCTTTTGTGATAACTTCTTATTTCCACCTGATATTATAAATGTCTTTTATGCTTTTTACTGAAAAATGAGTTCCAACACAATCTTCTCAAAGATATTTGCTATTCACTGCACTTAGGACCCCTTTGTGATTTCAGTTCAGTCCAGTTAGATTGAGTCCAAGCAAATTCACATTTATGGTGGATCTGCTAGATACTGAGTTCTCTGTTACGAACTGAGATCCATATTTGGGGAGGTATTTTCGGTACACCTGGGAAATTACCAGTGTAAAAGGAGAGTGATATATACATAAATGACTCTAATGTATGGAAGTCTTTGGTTAATGCTGTATAACAGCTGTGAACAGAGTGCTATAGTGAAGCAGAAAAATCAATTAACTTGACTAAGAAGAGGAACAGGAAGGCTTCATTTTGAAATGACATATGTAATGAATATGATATAATATGCCATACATCATACATACAAAAATATTTTTTAATAACTGTACATAAGTCCTTTCCAAAACTCCAATATACCATCCAGTATTCCCAGTAGTGGATATTTTAACTTGATAATTAGGCCTGTACATTGGTTTGTATATGGGTCAGGTGAGAATGTGCGGAAGGTGATCTGTTATATCGGTTTGGTTGCTAAATTTTCATTAGAAACATTCAATGATTTGCTTAAGTTATTTGTTTTATATTCTGTTTAGTAAGATTGCACCTTTTCTTTAGGTGCATTTTGTTTTAAACAATTTGACAGTTCTTCATGGTAGGGGCCTATTCCTTTAAGTGTGACTCCCAGTTATCGAATGAATGACATGCTTCTTAAAATAATACCCTTTGGAAGTCAAATCGTTGTCAAATGAATTCTTTTACCATCTAAATAATATGTCCTCATAGTTTAAGTATTTCAGTTGCTAACCGTAAGACACGTTAATTAATTATTTCAATATTTGAAATGCTTGAAAAAATTGCTCTGCAGAAGGTCAAGGAAGCACAAAACCATATCCTTTGGAAGAATCATTAAACAAAACAGCTGGCTCTATTATCCCCTTCTCCCATGATTCCATTTATTATTTATTTATAAACTAATTTTAAGTTAAAATTGCTCCATGGGAAATAGTAATTCATTTTAACAAAGATACTAGAGAGAATTAAAAATAATATAATATACTAAGTTATATATACTTAAATATATCTGAACATATAAAACATTTAAATAGTTAAATATATATTTATATAATTATCAGACTTACATTTGTAGAATCTTCTGCTTTTTATTCTATATATATTTTACCTATTTTAGTTATCAATGTCCTCTTTTAAAAATATTAAATGACAAATAGCCACCGCAATTTTTTTTTCATATGGCTTTTCTTATGCTGCAGCTAGGCACCAAAGATTTTACTACATTTTTGAAAGAATTAAATGGATGCTTTGGCATTCACTGAGAAAAAAAATGATTTCAAGAATACTTTTGCTTTGATACTCAATTGTGTCTAAATAAATTCATAATTCTAGAGGGTCAAGCATTCCCCTCTTCCAGAGAATGGAAATATTATAAATCCACCTAATAAACTCACTATACACTTTGCAGTACACGTAATATGTGGGAGTTACTAAAAGTTGCATACAGAATTACTATGCTGAGTTGTATATGCAGTCATGATGGAGCGCAGTAAAATCAAAACAAGCAAGTTATAGTTGAAAGTTTATTTAAAACACATTTGTCTTAATCAAAGGCACACCAAATCCAAAGATGCTAAATACATAGATAGACAAATACAAATACACACGTCCATGCACACACAATGCACCCTTCCTGCACATTACCTTTAAACATGTTTTTGAATATTTATTGACTAATGTTCATCTTGTAGACAAACACTAATCATAAGGGAATGCAATTAGTTCACTAAAGGCAAGATTAGTAAGGATATGTTAGTTGTATTGCCATCGGTAAAGAGTTTACCAATTTTAAATGCATGAATATTTCAATGTGAATTCACTTTCCATTTGCTCACATAATTTTTTACTTAGATTGCATCTCAGGGTTTCACTTGGACAAATAGGAAATGCAAAACGAAATGGAGATGTGCCTAATTACATAGGCAGTCTTACATATGCAATAAAATTAAGTAAGAGAGAAAGTATATTGAGTAAATAATAGTGTAATACCTAGTCTGGGAAATTTGTGTTTTAGCTCAGGGCACCAAAGCAATTTAGAAGTAATAACGTCTTTTGTGCAGTTTCTGTGTAGCTAAACAGCCTTAATAAGATGTAAGATACGGCAAACTTCACCAACTGACTGGTTCTTATAACAGATAGAATTAATTAGAATCTGGATAAACTTCAGTATATCTTGTTTTTTTAATTTCAAACTTTTATCACTAGTTCTAACAGACATTACACTCACAGTGTCGTGGAGATTTCTATTCTTAAAAGTGTTATGCCAAGACCAATACTCATTAAGTATAGTGTTATGACTATTAAAACCAATCTGTAAAATATGTTATATTTGTATGTAATTCAGTGAACCAGACTCAACTAGCTTTAACCATCCATTAATCAATATAATGCAATTCTGGCAGAGCTTCACCAAGGGGAAATGAATTAATAAATTTTTGTCTGGCAGTGGTTCCTTCTATAGTGTTTTTAATTTCATGTTTTTCAATACCATAAGTTTTATCATTTAAGTCCAGATTTTATTTTTCCTTACATTTCTTCCTCAGTTCACTTCAATGTGTCTTGTATCTTGGTTTGTTGACTATATGTAGATATAGAGATATACAAATACTGGTAGAATTGTATTCTAATTAATATTGTAATATTTTTATAGTAAGAAAATAGAAATAGAAGAAAAATCATGTTACAAGCCATTGTATTTTGTAGAAGTAAATATTATATATATATATATATATATATATATATATATATATATTCCTAAAATAATTTAATGATAAAGGAAAATCTTTACCAAAAATGCTAGGAGAAAAAAAAAACAAACAGCACATAACATTTTGTGTACAGTAGCATATAAAATTGTGTTATTTTGTATACATGTATATACAAACCTATGCAGCATACATAATGTGCTGGAAGTCATAGATAAAATAAGTAATGGCTTTTCACTCCTAGCTGAGTTCTTTGATGAATTAATTTAACCATTCTGATCCTCTTTGCCATCTTTGCTTTGATCTCTATATTCCTTTCAGAGTTATATTTTTATACTCTTCTAACTCTAATCATAGTTTCTCTCTTCCTGCCTTTACACACATATTACTTATGTCCCTTCAATGTTTTGGAAACATTTGTAGTCCTATTATAGTGGTGAACGAGACAGAGTATGTGTCATCGTGGAACAAGTGCAGGGATCGATAAGCATTTTCTATTAGGGCCAGATAGTAAGTATCCCTGCTGAACAATCTTCTTTGTTTTGTTTGTCTTCTTTAATCTCTTTACAAATGTAAAACCATTCTTAGCTCATGGGCCATGCAGAAGGGGCCAGTAGGTCATATTTGGCACAGCAGGCCATACTTTCCCAACCCCTGTTCCAGGTCAGTGGTATCCTTAGAGGTTGTTTGGTTGTCATAATAAGGACTGGGGCACTTTTTGACAAAACGTCAAATATGTCAGACATATAGCAGAACAGTCTGAAAAAGTGAAAATTAGTTCTGTGTGTCCAATAAGATTTCTAAATATCCTATCAGTCATATAGGTGAAATACTTGATCACAGTGACCTGGGTCTAAAACCTAGCTTCATCTTACAAATGAACACAAACTATATTTGTAAGATTTTAATAGTTACTAAAAATTTTAAGAATAAAACTAGTATATTAAAAAAAGGAGGATAATACATTTTTGGTGCTGTTATTGGGGGTCATTACTAAAAATTGTTAATCAGAAACCCTGCATATAGAAATTGAATTACAAATACAGTGTACTTTTATCAGTCTGCATTTATAACTATCACATTCATTATTTTTTATAGGAGCAGAAATCTATTTCATTGTTACTTCTAATGTAGTATTGTTTTAAATGATTCTTGTTTTATTTTTTATATTATAGACAAGGAATCATAGATTTTCACACCCACGCTTACACACACAGATGTAATTATGTGTGTTATATTATTTCTGAATTTAATTTCACAGTGGGGTTCAGTATTTTAATGTAAATCAGATTCTATCCTGCTATACTTTACTCTAAAATAAATGGTTTTAGTGGAAATTAAAAGGATGTAAATTTACCCATCATGGTCAGTGAGAAAAAAAAAGTGATTTCATATTTAATTATTAGATCATTATTTAATATGATCTAAACAAAAAAGTGATCAAATCTCTCAATTGTCTATTCATTTAGCAATAAAGCCTCACGAAATATTTTATTCTTACTGTATGCCCACTTTTTTTTTTTAACCTCTCTGATGTTAGGTCTCTTTACTCATTTCACCTATTCACTTATTTAAATTTGTTCACTTTCTCTCTAGCATTTGTGAAACAAACATACAGTTGTAATGTTTTATACATTAGGGACACTATCACAGATTTTACCATCTTAGAATCATACATGATTTACTAGGTATCTTTCTTTAAATCAACTCGAATGAATGACCAATAATTTGGGTTGAGAAGAAAAATCATTGACTTTGATATGTAAGTGGTAACTTTAACTCATTAAAAACAAACAAAAAAAACAACTGCTTCCCCAGACCAGAATAAATAAGATCATCTAACAGTAAATTCAACCTTGTCTTTTTCTACCTCTATATTTTATTACTGGGTTGGATACTTCCACTTGAAATTGTGGGGTTTTGGTTGGGATTAGCTTAATATCCTAGCTTGAAGCCTTCTAGTGACCTTAAGGGAGATGAAATTACAAGAAAGCTCAGAGACGAAGAATCAGGTGAAAAAGGACATCAGCTAATGAGTCTCATGTGTTTAAAAAATACCCACTACTATGAAATTTATGAAGTTAGATTCTTTTTAGAATCCTTCTCTGCTTCAGCTCAGATTGAAAAGAGAATAGTACTGTTCAGGTACTCTTGAAATTATTCTTGTAACTCATAACTTCTAAATGGGGTCAATTTAATATACATTCCAAAAATTTAAATCATGTTTCCTCTTCCAATAATTCTGTCAGACACTTTTCTAGGTTTCAGCTACACATCAGGGAACAAGAAAAAAAGGTTTCTGATCTCGTGAGACTTATAATTTAGTGTACATCATAGGAGATGGAGATGGAGAGACATTTAACAAATAAAAATATAATTTAAAAAATTAAGTTTAGAAGTAAGTCAGAAAGAGAAAGACAAATACTATATGATATCACTTACATGTGGAATCTAAAATATGAAACAAATGAACCTAACTATGAAACAAACAGTCTCATGGACATAGAGAACAGACTGGTGGTTGCCAGTGGGGAGAGGGTTGGGTGAGGGATAGAGTGGGAGTTTGGGGTTAAGGCAGATGTAAATTATTCTACATAGCACAGGGAGCTATATTCAGTATCTTGTAATAATCTAGAATGGAAAAGAATCTGGAAAAGAATGTGTGTGTGTGTGTGTGTGTGTGTGTGTGTGTGTGTGTGTGTGTGTGTGTATAAAACTAAATCATTTTGCTGTACAGCAGAAATTAACAAAACATTGTAAGTTAACTATAATTCAATTAAAAAGTAAGTTTATGCAAAAAAAAAAAAGTAAATATGAGAGTCTGGAAGGCCTAATAATTGGTCAAGGAAGTTTTCACTGAATTAACAATGTTTGAGCTTAGACCTGAAACACAGGAAGGAACCAGGCCATAGCAAAGCTTTGTTTGCAAAGGGAAGTGCAAGTGCAAAGGCCCCAAGGCAGAAAGAAAAAATAACTCACAATGTTCTAGAAACAGTAAAACCTATAACGTTTCAGGTCACTGACTAAAGTTGAGGGTGGTAGATGGGAAATTTATTTGGAAGGGTGAGACCACAAAGGGCATTGAGGAGTAAGGTAAGAAGCTTGGATTTTAAGTAAAATGGAAAGTTATTAAAGTACTTTGAACAGTTGAGTGTCATAATCCAGAAGTGGTATGATGACATTTTTATAGAAGAATAAGAATGGGAAAGGAAAAGCATTTAGTAGTCTCTTGTAGTTATCTGAACAAAAGAAAATTGTAACTTAAGTGGAATGATAGCTCCATGAGGGAATGAGTTGTAATTTTCGTCATAGAGTCACTGAAATCTACCCATACACAAAATATATAAAGTCCATAAAAGTGAAAATACCTTCGTTTATAAATATTAAATGAACAAGTAGTTTAGATACGGGTAATGAGGAAAAAGAAAATTCAACACTAATTCCTACGTTTGGGACTTGAAAAACTATGTGGTTGTGGATCATGATGCCATTTACTTAGAAGAATACAGGACTCTTGTAGTTCTTTCATTTTAGTAGTCTGTCACCATTATTCCATTGTCTTCTGAATTCCAGAGTTGAAGATACTGGAACTGAGAGACTATTGTATTTTAGTTTTAGAGATAATTTGTTCTCTTGGATGAAAGCTCCTGAGATTTTAGCTTTTTTTCGAAGTTCATGAATTTTATCAGGATACGGTTAGTTCTAAAACTTTTCACAACAGTCCTGTCTGAAACTAGATTAACCCTTTAAACTGGAAGACTCATATCTAAAAGTAGTTTATTCCATAACTTACGTATGAGAATTAAAAATGGAAAAATTAAAACTAAATGCCAAAATAACTGAACAAATTAACATGTATTTTTACTTGAAGAAATAGTTGAACATAACATTTATGTAGTAAACTGCGTATAAATGAAAAACAATGAGAAATTTATCTTAACAGTATTTTATATATGTATTTCAAATTTTTGAGCCATAAAATTCATATATAAATCTAAACACTATTAATAATATGAACATAAAACAATAAGATCTTACATATTAAATAAGAATATGGAAGCTAGCATATCCATGTAAAAATGTTTATGTATTTACAGGGTCTTGTAATTCCATATGTATTGTATAGATGTTAGAAATAGCTGTTTTAGAGTTTAAAAGTTTATTTCCCTGGGTGAGTTCTCAGAAAACATATTCCCTGGAAGTAATAAGTAGAGACAGGTTGCAGTAGTATAAATTTAATTTCTCCATTCTTTTATTTTTCCTCCAGAAATCCCTTAAATTATTCTCTTTGCTTATGTCAACAAATTGCATGCCTGAAGTTTAGACTTTATTATTGTGATAGAATATGTTACTCTTTTGAATTTGTTTTTACATAAGAAAAATTCCTCCCATATTTTCCTGTATTCATTAAAAGAAGCAGTCTTCGAAGAGCTCCCTGGTAAAGACAAATTAACTTAAAGATGTGTGGCTTATTTCCTTATAATTAGGTGTATTTAAGTTTATATAACTGGGGAAGACCAACCTGATACTAAGTGTAGTACCTTGGAATGTGTAGCCCCATGATTTCATAGAAAACATGGATAACATTGTTAAGTTTTAGAATAACTGAGACTATGGTAGAACAAACAAGGAAACATATGTTACAGAGCAAAACAAACCAGGTTTCTCATTGAAATTGAAGAATTTAAGTTGGCAGTTTGGAAATGGAAAGAAATAGTAGAGTAGCATAAAAAAGTTTGAATTAAGAGAAGCGCCATAAAACATGGGCATTTGTTGAGTTCTTCCCTAGCATTTATTACCATTGACTTCCCTTTGAGAAAGTCAATCCTTTTACACTGTGTCAAATTCAGAGAGTGTGTTGGGGGTGAGGATTGGTGCTGAGCTCACTCAGAGCTACACTGGTTAGCCCCAACTGAGAGAAGAAAATCAATTATTCAACTCTCTGGCCATAAAAATCATTTCAGTTATGGGAAAGTGACCTAAGTCAGGTCAATGAGAGGAATGGAATCCCACTATTTGCACAGAAGACACCAGAAATATTACCACTTATCTTTCAGATAAGAAAGAAGAATATGCCTCTTGACTGAGGCAACATTAAGATAAAGTCAAAAATCATAGAAAGCAGGGCTTCCCTGGTGGTGCAGTGGTTGAGAGTCTGCCAGCCGATGCAGGGGGCACGGGTTCATACCCCAGTCCGGGAAGATCCCACATGCCACGGAGCGGCTGGGCCCGTGAGCCATGGCCGCTGAGCCTGCGCGTCCGGAGCCTGTGCTCCACAACGGGAGAGGCCACAACAGTGAGAGGCCCACGTACTGCAAAAAAAAAAAAAAAAAAAAAATCATAGAAAGCAGAGCAGAGATAGAAATTCTTTCTCTCTAAAAACTTTTAACAACTGTCTCAAAATTATCAAGATCAGGAAAAGACCTACAATAATAAACCAAAAAAAAAGAGAAAATGATAATAGGAACATACATATCGATAATTACCTTAAATGTAAATGAATTAAACGCTCCCACCAAAAGACATAGACTGGCTGAATGAATACAAAAATAAGACCCATATATATGCTGTCTACAAGAGACCCACTTCAGACCTAGGGACTCATACAGACAGAAAGTGAGGGGATGGAAAAAGATATTCCATGCAAATTGAAATCAAAAGAAAGCTTGAGTAGCAATTCTCATAAAAGACAAAATAGACTTTAAAACAAAGACTATTACAAGAGACAAAGAAGGACACTACATAATGATCAAGGGATAAATCCAAGAAGAAGATATAACAATTGTAAATATTTATGCACCCAGCATAAGAGCACCTCAATACATAAGGCAAATAGTAACAGCCATAAAAAGGGAAATCAACAGAAACACAATCATAGTAGGGGACTTCAACACCCCACTTTCACCAATGGACAGATCATCCGAAATGAAAATAAATAAGGAAACACAAGCTTTAAATGATACATTAAAAAGATGGACTTAATTGATTTTATAGGATACTCCATACAAAAACAACAGAATACACATTCTTCTCAAGTGCTCATGGAACATTCTCCAGGATAGATCATATCTTGGGTCACAAATCAAGCCTTGGTAAATTTTAAAAAATTGAAATCGTATCAAGTATCTTTTCTGACCACAACACTATGAGACTAGATACCAATTACAGGAAAAAAACCTGTAAGAAATACAAACACATGGTGGCTAAACAACACACTACTTAATAACCAAGAGATCACTGAAGAAATCAAAGAGGAAATCAAAACATACCTAGAAATAAATGACAATGAAAACACAATGACCCAAAACCTATGGGATGTAGCAAAAGCAGTTCTAAGAGAGAAGTTTATAGCTATACAAGCCTACCTTAAGAAACAAGAAACATCTCAAATAAACAACCTAACCTTACACCTAAAGCAGTTAGACAAAGAACAAAAAAACCCCAAAGTTATCACAAAGAAAGAAATCATAAAGATCAGACCAGAAATAAATGAAAAAGAAATGAAGGAAACGATAGCAAAGATAAATAAAACTAAAAGCTTGTTCTCTGAGAAGATAAACAAAATTGATAAACCATTAGCCAGACTTATTTAGAAAAAAAGGGAGAAGACTCAAATCAATAGAATTAGAAATGAAAAAGAAGTAACAACTGACACTGCAGAAATACAAAGGATCATGAGAAATTACTACAAGCAACTATATGCCAATAAAATGGACAACCTGGAAGAAATGGACAAATTCTTAGGAATGCACAACCTTCCAAGACTGAACCATGAAGAAAGAGAAAATATGAACAGACCAATCACAAGCACTGAAATTGAAAATGTGATTAAAAATCTTCCAACAAACAAAAGCCAGGACAGATGGCTTCACAGGGGAATGATATCAAACACTGAAAGAAGAGCTAACACCTATCCTTCTCAAGCTCTTCCAAAATATAGCAGAGGGAGGAACACTCCCAAACTCATTCTATGAGGCCACCATCACCCTGATACCAAAAGCAGACAAAGATGTCACAAAGAAAGAAACCTACAGGCCAATATCACTGATGAATATAGATGCAAAAATCCTCAGCAAAATACTAGCAAACAGAATCCAACAGCACATTAAAAGGATCATACACCATGATCAAGTGGGGTATATCCCAGGAATGCAAGGTTTCTTCAATATACGCAAATCAATCAACGTGATACACCATATTAACACATTGAAGGAGCAAAACCATATGATCATCTCAATGGATGCAGAGAGAGCTTTCGACAAAATTCAACACCCATTTATGATAAAAATCCTACAGAAAGTAGGCATAGAGGGAACTTTCCTCAACATAATAAAGGCCATATATGACAAACCCACAGCCAACATTGTCCTCAATGGTGAAAAACTGAAAACATTTCCACTAAGAACAGGAACAAGACAAGGTTGCCCACTCTCACCACTATTATTCAACATAGTTTTGGAAGTTTTAGCCACAGCAATCAGAGAAGAAAAAGAAATAAAAGTAATCCAAATTGGAAAAGAAGAAATAAAGCTGTCACTGTTTGCAGATGACATGATACTATACATAGAGAATACTAAAGATGCTACCAGAAAACTACTAGAGCTAATCAATGAATTTGGTAAAGTAGCAGAATACAAAATTAATGCACAGAAATCCCTTGCATTCCTATACACTAATGATGAAAAATCTGAAAGTGAAATTAAGAAAACACTTCCATTTACCATTGTAACAAAAAGAATAAAAGAGGAATAAACCTCCCTAAGGAAACAAAAGACCTGTATGCAAAAAATTATAACACTGATGAAAGAAATTAAGGATGATACAAATAGATGGAGAGATATATGATGTTCTTGGATTGGAATAATCAACATTGTGAAAATGACTACTACCCAAAGTAATCTACAAATTCAATGCAATCCCTATCAAGCTACCAGTGGCATTTTTCACAGAACTAGAACAAAAAATTTCACAATTTGTATGGAAACACAAAAGACCCCGAATAGCCAAAGCAATCTTAAGAAAGAAAAACAGAGCTGGAGGAATCAGGCTCCCTGACTTCAGACTATACTACAAAGCTACAGTAATCAAGACAGTATGGTACTGGCACAAAAACAGAAATACAGATCAATGGAACAGGATAGAAAGCCCAGAGAAAAACCCATGCATGTATGGTCACCTTATCTTTGATAAAGGAGGCAAGAATATACAGTGGAGAAAAGACAGCCTCTTCAATAAGTGATGCTGGGAAAACTGGCCAGCTACATGTAAAAGAATGAAATTAGAACACTTCCTAACACTATACACAAAAATAAAATCAAAATGGATTAAAGACCTAAATGTAAGGCCAGACACCATCAAATTCATAGAGGA
The DNA here is from genome assembly GCF_951394435.1 of Stenella coeruleoalba. Lineage (NCBI taxonomy): Eukaryota > Metazoa > Chordata > Mammalia > Artiodactyla > Delphinidae > Stenella > Stenella coeruleoalba. The sequence goes on along the minus strand of NC_137151.1, from coordinate 80,180,789 downwards.
AAACATAGGCAGAACACTCTATGACATAAATCACAGCAAGGTCCTTTCTGACCCACCTCCGAGAGAAATGGAAATAAAAGCAAAAATAAACAAATTGGACCTAATGAAACTTGAAAGCTTTTGCACAGCAAAGGAAACCATAAAAAAAACGAAAAGACAACCCTCAGAATGGAAGAAAATATTTGCAAATGAAGCAACTGACAAAGGATTAATCTCCAAAACATACAAGCAACTCATGCAGCTCAATATCAAAAAAGCAAGCAACCCAATCCTAAAATGGGCAGAAGACCTAAATAGACATTTCTCCAAAGAAGATATACAGATTGCCAACAAACACATGAAAGGATACTCAGCATCATTAATCATTAGAGAAATGCAAATCAAAAGTACAATGAGATATCATCTCACACGGGTCAGAATGGCCATCATCAAAAATTCTACAAACATTAAATGCTGGAGAGGGTGTGGAGGAAAGGGAACCCTCTTGCACTGCTGGTGGGAATGTAAATTGATACAGCCACTATGAAGAATAGTACAGAGGTTCCTTAAAAAACTAAATATAGAACTACCATACGACCCATTAATCCCACTACTGGGTATATAGCCTGAGAAAATCATAATTCAAAAAGAGTCATGTACCACAGTGTTCATTGCAGCTCTAATTACAATAGCCAGGACATGGAAGCAACCTAAGTGTCCATCAACAGATGAATGGATAAAGAGTATGTGGCACATATATACAATGGAATATTGCTCAGCCATAAAAAGGAACGAAACTGAGTTATTTGTAGTTAGGTGGATGGACCTAGAGACTGTCATACAGAGTGAAGTAAGTCAGAAAGAGAAAAACAAATACCATATGTTAACACATATATATGGAATCTAAAAAACAACAAAACAACAACAAAAAAAGAAAATGGTCAGAAGAACCTAGGGGCCAGACGGGAATAAAGATGCAGACCCACTAGAGAATGGACTTGAGGATTCGGGGAGGGGGAAGGGTTAGCTGGGACAAAGTGATAGAGTGGCATGGACATATATACACTACCAAACGTAAAGTAGTTAGCTAGTGGGAAGCAACCGCATAACACAGAGAGATCAGCTTGGTGCTTTGTGACCACCTAGAGGGGTGGGATAGGGAGGGTGGGAGGGAGGGAGATGAAAGAGGGAAGAGTTATTGGGACATATGTATATGTATAGCTGATTCACTTTGTTATAAAGCAGAAACTGACACACCATTGTAAAACAATAATATTCTAATAAAGATGTTTTAAAAAATTGTCAAGATCAGTCTTATGTATAATATTCATAGCAGTTAATGTCTTTCTTTCAGTGTTTTAATATATTTGATTAGGTTTCTACTATTAAATGCATTCTCATTTATTCTGACTTTCCGGGAAGAAATATATATATATCCATATATGTACAATACCTATCATCTGTCAGTCTATCTATCTGTCTATCTATTTATCTACAGAGAGAGAAACAAAGAGATTCAGAGAGAGAGAGACAGAGAGACAGAGAATAGTATGAGGGGGGAAAAAAACCCAGGTCATATATGAGAGAAAAAACATAGGCATAATAACAATGCATTATAGAAAAGAATTAAAAGTGAAAAGTTGAAAGATACAGGAAAATAGAAAGGAGAGTTTACTACACATCATGAAAGATACAAGGAAGTTAAATATGGAATAAAAGGGAGTTAGGATGTTTTACAAACAAGATAGAAAATCCTTCAATATATGTACTCCTTGGAATAGTCAGACATTTGCCTCCAGGACTACTTTATTTAATGAATTATATCTTATTTTTTGAAAAAACTTTATGTCTTATAATTGTTCCAGCTTTTTTTAATGTTCAAAATAGTCAGATGTTGATTTTTTATTATCTCAAATAAAACAAGGAATGAAACATACCTGCACGAAGACTAAAATTATTCAATCCTTTTACTGTAATTGCTTCGTTGCATTCTTGAACATTTAATAAATATGACTTGTTTATTAGAGTAAGATGTCCAAGGAAACTGGGTTTTTGTACAAAAAATTATCTCAAATTAACAAATATACCTTTTCTTGAGTTGTTAAGCTCCTTATTACAAGAAATATTCAAGATTGATGATGAGCAGAAATATTTATATGTATATATATATATGTGTATGTATACACACATACATATGGGCTGAGCTAGATTGCATATTGTAGTAAAGTATTGAAATATAGTTGCCTGCAAGATTTTAGTCTAAATAAGAAAGTGATAGGAAAGAAATGCCCTTCACTAACAAAATACCAAAATACCACTGTTCTATTCTGGGCATTAACAGAAACCATTTTCCATACCAAGAATAAAATTAGTACAAAGTGCCATATTTTCCAAGTATAAAAGATAACTAGGATGACTTCAGAGCAACACTAGCTTCTTTGCTGTTAGCGGAATCAACAGGGGTGTCAGCCAAGAGCACTGTAGCTAGTTAAAAGCATACATGTTTCTAGAAAAGAACATATTCTGAAGTGAGATATTTTAGTTCTTCCTGCAAAATTTACCTTCTAAATATGGACTTGAGTAAGTTTGGCTTCAGAGATTACTAAATAAAATATGGCAAGGGGATTTGAGACTCTGCATATGTAGGAAAGTTATTAATGACAACAATTAAAATAATTCTATCCAGAGAGTAATATCTCAGGTGTAGCGCAGAAATTATACTTCAAGGTATGTTGTGTCTTGCTCTAAATTAGAGTTAGCCTTTTGAGTATAAACAAGTGTATTTTATCTGAGGAATCCTGCTTGAAAATAAAGATATATGTGCGTACATATATTTGGACATACATAAATATGCATACATATGTAGATATACACATATGTAAATGTATATTATATTCAATAGAGTGTTTTATGGAATAACCCACATTTTAATAACTATCTAATCTTATTTTACAATTCATGAATCATCACAAAATTTATAAAAGGCAGTAGGACAATTAAAATACTTGCCTTATATAGTTATTTTTTAAATATCATAGAGGAAAATATTTCATACAAAGGGAAGAAAATTTTTCAGTTAGACTGATTACTATCATCTTAAGGAGATCGAAAAGCACACAATACTATTTTAAATTTGTGTTAAGGCAATTTAAACATTAGTAAAATATCATTATGATTGTAAGTGATAATATGTAAGCATCTATAAAAATTGGCTACGGACAATAAAAGTGAAGGGAATGGGAAATTTTGAAGAGTCTAAAATAAATTGGGAAATTAAATGTAAATCTGTACACCCAGATGATGAATTACTTTTCATGAAAAAAAAACTGGTTGTCTACTTCATACAGCAAATATTTCCAATGTCATAAAACAATATTTTTAGATTTCTGTCATTTATATTCTTATTTACTTTTGTGACAGGTCAGTATCTCCAAACTTTTCAAACCTGTTCAGAAATTATACCAAAATAATGGTATAAATATTATAAGTCATTTACTGTTCACTTTTTCCTTATATGACAGTACTTCTTAGTATTTAGTACCAATAAATATTATCTCATTACTACTATCATCAGTACTATAAAATAGGCACTTTATGAGGTGCAGTGGGAGGTTAGGGTAAGGAACACACGAATCTGCAGAAGTGGGGAGGAGTGCAATAAGTATATATATGTGTACATGTGTATGATATATATGTGTATGCATAGGTATTTATGTGGAGAAATTGGTCAGGGATTTTATAGAGGGGAAAGATCACTTGGACTTGACGTTATACAGTGATTTCAGAGAGGAATTATAACTATGATAAATAATACATAAAATTACAAAAATGTGTTAAGGCATTGTAGACCTTACTCTACAACCCTCCCCCCACCCTCACAACACACACCAGCTATAAAGTTTCAGGTTAATTATGGCAAAGATACAGAATGTACAGACTCTGGGTTGTTATACAGAGCAGAGGCTGCTGCAGATTATATTTGTGAGACTCCCTTGACCCGTTTCCATCTAAGATACTGTGCTGCAGATTACACTTCCTGCTAGAGTTAAGAAGGAAGCTAATTTTTTGCCTTGCCCTGACCTTTTAGACTCTGGGTAATTTATACACTATTGGAATACTTCACAAAATTCCTCCTTGGACTTGCTCTACCAATATGAACCTCTGCTGGCTTATCAAAGCAACATCTTCAGATTGAGAGGATAGGAAGACATATGGACATAGTCAGTGACCAGGACTCCTGAACCATACCTCAGCCTCCACTCTCTAACAGACTCAAAGCTGATTTCCTCACACACAGTGTGCTGCTGAAATGTACAGAATTAGGGGTTGTAATAGCTGAATAGGTCAAATGAGTAATTAAAAGGGCTTAAGGGGTTGTGTTTGAATCTGCACATGATGGGAGCTACTGTATGTTTTTGAGAAAAGGAAGGGCAGGATAAAGTATTCAAAATTTAAAAAAAAAACACTTTCTCTCATTGTAGTATAAAGGATAAAATGAAAGGAGAGATTAGAAGTAGGGAGAGATTTGAAATCTGTTGTTGCTGTTCAGGGTGAGATGGTAATAGTCTGAACTAAGGAAAAGGTGATAAAGAGAAGGTTATGAATTTGTCAAATTAACACTCATTAAGTGGAGCACAAGGCTCTGGATGGTGAGCAGCGGTTAAACAACAGACCACAAGAGAAGCTGAAATAGAGAAGTTTATTACAGATCCTGGAGGAAGTACCTGGCATGCCTTGAGGGCTCACACAGGGAGGTCAAGGCAGAGTGCAGACAGAGAGACAGACAGGACCTCAGGTATATGCCTTTATTAGGTTCCATGGGTGGAGTACTTGGGGGTTCCTGGGCTAAGGACAGTTTGGTCAACTTACCAAAGGTTTTGGTAAGCCCCATGGGTGTCTTAATCAAAGGAGCTCATGAGGGGAGGGGAAGGCATTGATGGCCAGGGAGACTACTCATCACAAGACTGTTGGGGAAGTCATATCAGGAACTTAAATTTCCTTGTGACTGTGTTGCTATCTAGGGCATTCATAAGCAGCTAGTGTCAGTTTAAAGTCACTGCAGGCCAGTTGACCAAACAAAATGAATGCTGAGGCAACAATACTGTGGCGTAATTTAGGTAAACTCTCTTCAAGGGCAGGGAAATATGTCTGGATGGGTGTGGAGAGAAAATGGGATAGGCAGTGTTTGGAGAGACATTGGCGAGAGACTTCATTGATCATATAACACATTGGAAAGGCTATGGTGAAAGACGGGGTAAAGCTGATGATAAAACTTGGTTAAAATTTCAGAGTTTGGGCTTCCCTGGTGGCGCAGTGGTTGGGAGTCTGCCTGCCGATGCAGGGGGCGCGGGTTCATGCCCCGGTCTGGGAGGATCCTGCGTGCCGCGGAGTGGCTGGGCCCGTGGGCCGTGGCCTCTGGGCCTGCGCGTCCGGAGCCTGTGCTCCGCGGCGGGAGAGGCCACAGTAGTGAGAGGTCCGCGTACCGCAAAAAAAAAGAAAAAGAAAAAAAAAAAATTTCAGAGTCTATACTGAGGTCTACATGTAATGTGCATAATTCTGGCCAAATTAAGCCTTCTTGAAATTGAAGTTCACATTCAGAAGTCCATTTATTAGGATCAGTGTCAATTTTGTTTTATTCCTTTTATGAACAGAGTTTTCTTATGAATGGGAATCCAGAAGCTTGTAGGGTTTTTTTGATGCAAGAGTGGATTTGCTGGAATTTTATTTTCTGGTACTCATTTATTCAGCTCTGGACAAATATCAGAGTGCTGGACAGCTTTCAACAGCAGTCACCTGTCCTTCATTAGTTTTACTGTAGTAACTACCACTTTATTTGTCCTTTAACTGTGTTTTATTAAGAAAAAGTCCAAAATGTATAATAATGTGAAATATAATAAAACTTCTTTCCTAGATAAAAAAATTAAAATAGTTGTTTTGGATTAACACATTTTTTCTCCAGGTTCTAATTTGAACTTCCAAGTTCCTTACATTTTTTTTCTCTCCACAATTTGCATCTGGCTTTCATGGTGATTGTTCTCATCTACATCATGGAAGTAGAAAGAGCATGAAGAATCATTTTTTGAACATTTTTTGTGGTGTGACCAGAAATGGTACACACCATGTCAGTTTACATATAAAAAGTGATAGGTAACTAAATATATATGTCTGGGTTTGAAAAGCATAACTATTTACCTGTAGATTTGAAGCATGAAAGAATTATAAAATGTTAAACCAGAATTGATGCAATAAACTAGCTAGATGTTGTATAGGAAACTGTTATTCATGGCCAGAAGTAAGACTTCTGGATAAAGAGAACTACAAACATTTTTTTAGACAGCAAACCTGAGCAAGCTTCATTGATGATTCTAGGGATATAGTTGAGGTTCTCCCACTCATTAAAGTGTTTATTTATTACCTTTTAGTATTATTGTTATTTTCTAACTGAGATTTCATTTTAATTCAAAATTGTTTCCTTCAGAAGGCAGAGGGAATAATCAGCTTCATTACTAGAAATTAAATAAAACCACTTATTATCACTGCCTCCCTGAATGTTTCTCCATGCCCTTAACAAGGGGAGAATAATTCTTAACTGTTATAAAGGCATAATTTTGGATCCAGAGTCCAGAAGGACAGGTGGTAGCAATGGCAAAATGAGTAAAAAATGAAGAATGAGGGAAAGGAAGATGGAGTGAGAGCGAAAAGTTGAGAGAACTTTTGACTCAAATAAGCAAATCAAATATACAAAATATAGGAATGTATCTAATAAATACTGAGCCAGTAAAATCAACAATTAGAACAGTAACTTCTCTTAGAGAGACTACACTTTGCATAACATTTGAAAAGATTTTATTTTATTTTTATGGTGTAATTGATATATAACATTGTGTAAGTTTAAGTATACCTTGTGTCGATTTGATGCACTTATATATTGCAAAATTATTACCGCTACAGTGTTAGTTAACACCTCCATCATTTCACATAATTACCATTTCTTTTTTGTGGTAAGAACATTTAAGATCTACTCTTAGCAATTTTCGAGTATATAATACACTATTGGTGACTATAATCACCATTTTGAACACTAGATCCCCAAAACATATTCATCTTACAACTGAAAGTTTGTACATTTTGACCGTCTCCCCATTTCCCCTACCCCACAGCCCCTGGTAACCAGCATTTAACTCTCTGTGTCTATGAGTTAGGCTTTTTTAGTTTCCACATGTAAGTGATAATATGCAGTGTTTGTCTTTCTTTATCTGACTTATTTCACTTACCATAATGCCCTCAGGTTTCATCCATGTTGTCACAAATTGAAGAATTTCCTTCAGTCTCAAGGCTGAATAATATACCACATATTCTTTATTTATATCCATTTAGTATAAATAGATGGTCTTTATCCATTTATCCATCGACCGATACTTAGGTGTTTCCATATCTTGGCTATCCTGAATAATGCTGCAATAAACATGGGAGTGCAGATGTCTCTTTGAGGTCCTGATTTCATTTCCTTTGGATATATATTCAGAAGTGGGATTGCTGGATCAAAAGATTTTAAAAATTAAATGTGGAAAATATTTGAAGCATTAAAAGAAGCTAATTGTAAGACTTAGAAAACAGTGGTTCCTGAAATTAAAAATGCAATATATGGAACGAAGTATAGCTTGGAAAGAATTAGAACTGAAACTTTCACTTATAATTCCTTGTAGTTATGGGGTAAAGAAATAATGAATGAGCAGTTAATAGAATTTTTTTGAGACTCCAGTGCTTTGTGTTGTTTTCATTCTTTTGCAGTAACAACAATGCTGATGTGAACATTCGTATGCATATCTTGCTGTTTAATTGTGCGAGAATTTCTCAAGGATTTATATTTAGAAATAAAATCAGTGTGTTGTAATATATACTTTTTCCAAAATTTATAGTATGCTTCTAAACTGCTCTTTAATATGTACACACCAAATTTACATCACCATAGAGAGTGAGATTTTTTCCTACATTTTAACAGCAATCTGTAACATGAGGCTCTTTTCCTACCTTTAGCAATTTGATGGGTTTAAAGTGGAAGCTCAAGGCTTTATTTTACATAGTCCACGTAGGGACCATTGACAAGAATGTGCCATGCATCAAAAAAATAGGATTTTTGCAATTCAGTGTGCTTGAGGTCCAAAAAATAAATGAGTGAGTTACATTTTCAGCATCAGAATCTAGGAAAAACAACCAGGTAAATCTGAATATATTGAAGGAAATAAATAAAGGTAAGTAAAGACACTAATTAAAAGGAGCAAAGACACAATAAAGCAGTATAAGCAATCCAGAAAACCAAGAGTTGACTCATTGAAAAGCTAATAGAAAGTAATAAACATTAGAGTTTGATAATTTTAAAAGAATAGAAAAAAATGTAATTAATATTATAAACAAAATACTGGAAAACAGTAGAGATTTTCAAAATTTCTTTGTAAAGATTTACAGCAAATTCATGCAGATGAATTTGCAATAAATGGATAATTAAAGTCACTAGACCCAAGCTAAGTTTTACCAGACTTTCACAGAATAGATGATCACTCCATTTAAAACTGTCTCAGAAAGTAGACAAGATAAAATATCATTATATTGTAGAATTATTATAAAGTTGATTATAAGATTTTCTTCACAAGGAAAACACAAAGGATATTGTAGACACACCTTGTGAATATAAATATAAAAATTAGCCAGTTGAACCCAGTAGTGTTTAAAAACAAACTATCTCGTGTTCAGGAAAGGAAGAAATAAATTGTCACTATTTGCAGATGACATGATATTAAATATAGAAAACCGTAACCAATATCAAATCACTGGACCAAATCAAGGTGGAGTGGGGGTGGGGGGGAATACATGCAGACTCATAGAAGCCTGTGAAAACGTGGGACTTTCAAGAAACTTCACCAAGTAAAAGGCTGATTAACCCTTGAGAATGAATAGAAATAACCTCTGGCTAGCTATCATATCTCAGGTCTTCCTTCTTAGTATTTTTGTAGCAAATAAAAAAGACAAGTGTGGGCACATCTGCCACCTTTACTTAAATCCTCAAGATACCTATTTCTCATTTAGCTATGTTTCTTTTAACGTTTGGAGTTCCAAAAAATACAGGTAGCATGAATTAATTGATGCTATCAGACAAAACAATTACAAATAATACGAATTACAACTTATATAAGCTTTTTCAGGAATTTTGCTCAGTTCGGCATTTTCTATAGGGCCACCTGACAGAACCATTTAAATTTTTAAGCAGACACGAGCGGTGGGTACACAGGTATAATGAATTGTCAGATTTAATTGAAAAGAACCCTGGTGAATTTTACTTTATGTTAACTATGCCTCAATATAAAAATAATTAAGAACAGATCGCTATGTCTAGGCCAGATTTTTGTACCCTAAAATACAATATGCAACATGTGTTGGATGTGAGGAACTCTGGACTGCATGAAGAAAGATGTGACTTTACACAGACCTGTCAGCATTTTTTAGTTCTGTTATGTAAAACTAAAGTTTGGAATCACATCCTTTGCAGTTTGAGAATTGTAATTTTGCCTATGCTTTGATAGAATATATCAAATTCTGGTTCTGACCATTTTGTTACTGGTTTAGCAAAGCCACTTGTTAATATTGAGCACTGGTCTGAGAGGTGTCAGGGAAGCAAGGACCTGAGTCAGCTCTCATATAGGTATTTCTGGCTATGCAGAAATGCAGCTCTGAGATGTCTTGCTCACGCCTAATTTTGAATACAAGTACATAAATCTAAAAGGGAAAATATGCTGTGACTTATTTCTCTTTTTAAATCCACAAAAAATGCTCAATAAAAGAAATTTTAATTATCTTGTAGTTTTAGACATTTACTGAAAGCATTTGATGACTTGAAAAGCAGTGACTTTTCTTAGCTGTGTATGAGAGCTGATTGATTTTCAACACTGGTTTTCTTTGATGAAATCAACACTACTTTTCTCTTCATAGACTATTTACCTGTCAGAGTGAACAAACATTCCATCAAATGATTGCATCACTTTTCATTTCACTCTTAGTAGAAATAATACATTGTTGAGCGATAAGGTGGGAAAATATTCTAAAGAACAACTGTCTTCAACTAAGAGTGATTGAATATATAACTCCATTACCTGCTTTATCCTCTCAATCATATATAAAACTACAATTTCATTCAAACCAGCACTTTAAGTTCTTTATCCCATGTCCTGTTTTTGGAATGAGTTAAAGAATAATGAATATTTGAGAGAGGAAAATAATCGGTTGAAATCATTTGCATAGCTAACAGCACAGTGACTGACACATAGTAAGCATTACAGGTTTTAAAATATATCCAAAAATACGAATGCATATAGGAATTTATACATATACAAATGCATTTTTATATAAGAACATGTATGTACATATAGATATGGGTATAATCCACATCTGTAGTCCACATCACTGTATTTACACACACATACGTATAGTGTACACAATATATATATGTGCACCATATACATGTGTGTATATATACATAGTGCATATCAGTGTGTTTATAGATATGGTTCATATTAACGTGTGTATATGTACATACATACTCTATACACACATTATACACACACACTTTCAGAAATACTAATAACTAGATTTTTATTTTTTAATCAATTAAAAATTGCTATTAACTGTCATTTAAATATAAACAATGTTATTGTTATTAAGGATGATTTTAAACATTTTTAAATCCATAACTGATATTCTTTCTGAACATTGAAAATTACCTGTATAAATTTATAAATTTCTTGGGAGAAATGTGTCACTCACACTATTTGGAATGTGTGTAACAATTACATATTTAACTTAATTCCCTGAAACACAGTATTCTCCAATCTATTTAAATAACAAAGTTTAATGTGCCCACAGATTAAATGCATACATACTACACACTTCTTTAGTCGAATTTAATGTGGAGCTAGTCATGACTGGTTGCTCCAGAAATAGCAACCGAGTAAATATATATAGTGTTGCAAGAATTAGTGGTTGGAAAAATTACATTTTGGAATGGAAATTTGATTTTAAAGTAAATGCTAAAACCCTTGCTATGACAGATGGACTCAGCAGCTATAGAGTGGGCCCCTGCTGTCTCTGTCACACTCTTGGCTGCCTCGTGTAGGCTCCAGCCCTTAAAGCAATAATGATTCCTGTGGAGGCAAAAGGATAATGCACACCTCAAATAGCTATAAATAGTATGAGCCCAACTAATTAATATGTACTCTCAGATTCTTAACCACTGTGAATTCACCTGAAAGTTGTGTCAGCTGCTTAAAAAAAAAAAATAGACTACAGTAGAATGTCACAAGCGAAAAAAAATCTGTAGCTTTTATACATATATTACATCTTTAAGTAGACTTCCTCTCTCTGGTTTTCCATTTTTAACTGTAGTACTTCCATTCTTGATAAATAATAGTTCTTGAAAATAGTGGAATGTGTGTGTTGCTGTTACAATGCCAGAATAAAACCATGGTTAACATTTTGGGAAATAAGAGTGATTGTATATGTATATTTCTGGGGGTAAAAGGACTAGAATATAGAAAATAGAGGTGTGTTTTGGAGCAATTTAAACCTTTTTTCATATTTTCTATCATATTTACCATCTATAACATAGACACACTACCTCTGTATATATGATAACTGAAATTATATCTATACAATGTCAAAAGAACTTGCTGATGAATAGAAAAGGGAAAACTAAAATAAGACAGAATAGAATTCTTGGCATCTTTGTAGACAAAATAACTGGGTACCTAGATAGAATTCATCTTTTTACAAATAGTTGTCTACCATTAAGTAGACATTATCTAAGACGTGAGAGACAAAGTTTAGGGAGAAAAAATTAGCCTCTCTCTGATATAAGTATTTAACAGTACTTTAATTGCTCTTTCTTTACTTTTGCTATTTTAATCAATCATACAATATGGTCAGAGCAGATACCTAGAATGTGACACAAAATGATAGATACACATAATAGATAAATATTAGTCATGAATCAGATATAATGGTCTAAGCACTCATACTTTGTACAAAGGTAGAGGTCCCTCAGTCCTCCCAGCATCTCACAGAGAAGTGTGCTGAGGGTGTGCAGTGAGAGGACGTGTTCCAGTGGCAGATTCTGTGCTCTCTTCCTCTCTTTCTTATAGGGCATTCATATATTTCTATAGGTCATTCATAAGAACCATATTACCAGTGGAGAGAGAAGTGCCCTCATAGGTATCAGACAATGTGGGTTAGATAGCAACTGTTTATAGTAGTTGTCTGAAAAATATCAGACAACTATTGATATTTTGTCCATCCTCTAACCATGTGGAGGATTTGATGTTTGTGAAAAGCTGAGTTCAAATGAAATTCCTTCACAAGGAGAAGTCAGAAGCCTCTTGTACCAGCTAGCTTATTGTCCAAGTACCCAGAGTGAGCTTCCTGGGTGAATTTCAGGCAACACTGACACCCCTGGAGTTAACTTAAACAGTTTAAGCAATGACATCTTTGCCATTTATAATTCTACACTACTGATTAAATAAAACATTTAAAATATATATATGTAATAAATATAAAGTTATTTTGCCCTAAGGATGTTTGTTTATTTTAACTGCAAGCAAGCCTAAGGCCAACTTGGAAAAGTAATATAGAAGCCCACGATTCATAAAGCTGAGAACACAATGAACAGTCAGGGAAAAAGTTAAACAGAAATAGCCCCTTTTCCACCCAGAAGAAAGCAGTGAAAGTTACCTTCTCACTGAGCAGAGGAAGGGGGAAATTAACTCACCCCTGATAATTTTTAATCAGAAGCCAGCCTTAACACAGAGATGCACCCTAAATTCAAATTCCATGAGTGACCCCCCTCTTTCACCCAAAATCTCAAACTATGAATTTTGTTTAAAGGTGGTAGGAAGTGGTAGATTCCTCAAGTCTCTGGCAGAAGTAAACCAAATGTTTTCTGGAGGAAGATTGTAATAAGCATAATGATAGACTAAAAGAATTTCTTCAAATAATTCTACAAGGTATGTGAGCAGTACAAGTATATAAATTAAAGACAACACAAAAAAATAATAAGGCACATGAACAAGAACCATCAAAAACATTCTTAACTATAGCTCTACAAATATTTTGTATGCTAGAATTTTAAGATATAGAAACTAATGCATTCAATATTTTAAAAAATAAATAAACATGAAAGAAATGGTTGTACAGTTAATAAGAAATAAGATGATATAATGAATTAACCAGGATCCTGAAAAATAGCTATATTTATAACTATATAATCTATTTAAATATCATATTTCTATATAATATAAAATATATATATAATATATGTGTATAATAACTAAACAGACTCCACAATAGGAAAACATAAGAATAGATATTAAAAATTATGGATTTAAGAGCACATTAAATTGGGAATTGGTGAACTGAGAGTAGATGTTAAGAAACTTCACCAAATGCAGCACAAAGTGATTGATAGAGTATAGAAAAATGTAAAGAGAAAGCACAGAGTGAAAAATTCTATCTTCAAACTAATCAAAATTCTGTAAAGAGAAAGGAGAAAGAGAAAGAGACAAGACAATGCTCACTCCTGAGTTGGCAGCACTTACAGTGATAGCAAAGTATACTCAAGAGACTACTTGTAAAATAATTTTAATTGCCCAATTTTAAAGTTAAGAATATCTAACATGGCCTGGAATGGAAAGAGATAATTTTTTTAAGGAATACATTTATTTAATATGGTAAATGAGAGAGGTAAAATACTTTTAACTTGAGCTGACTGAATAGTTATTGTATGATCTTGAATAGGAAAGTTAATGGAAAGGAAGTCAGTGGGTCCTGCCTTGAGGGCATTATGCTAAATGAAATAAGTCAGAGAAAGACACTCTATCACGTATATGTGGAATCTAAAAATATCAAACTCAGAGAAACAGAGAGTAGAGTGGTGATTACTAGGGGTTCAGGGTGTGGGGGAAAATGGGGAGATACTGGTCCAAAGGTACAAACTTCCACCTAAAATAGTAACAAGTTTGGGGATCTAATGTACAGCATGGTATACATGATGATTAACAAGGTGATTATAGCTAATAATACTATATCATATAATTAAATGTTGCTAAGAGAGTACATCTTAAATGTTATAATCATTTTGTAATTTATAAATGTATCAAATTAACACACAGTACACCTTAAACTTACACAGTGCTATGTATTAATTATATCTCAATATAATTAATTGGGGGGTGGGGAGGAGTCAGAGTACTGAAGGTATGGGTAGCTCTTGATTTCTTCTGAGGGTATGTTCATGCTAATGAATTTATCATCATTTTGTAATTTTTAATATTAATCTCAGTTTGTATCCTGAAAATATCCTCCTTGGTTTTAGAAGTTAGATTTATATCAAATTTATCTAATATATTAATATATATTATGATAATGTACATGATGTTTGTTTTCTTTCCTTTCTCATATTGTTAAAATGCAGAGACCAATAGTTGATATTTTATATATTAATCTGTGTATCAGTAGTACAGATATATTTAGTTGATTAATAATTCTTCTAACCATACTGAGACAGCTATTTTGTTCATGATAAAAAAAAGTAACAAAATAAAGTTTAGTATGAGATTTAGCTTTTTTCAGAAATATATTCAGCGGTGTTCAGGTTATGTTTGAAAAGCAACCAATCTAAAACATATTTTGTGATAATTTTCCCCAGTGTGTGCAATTATAGGGTTTTGAGAACTTTGTACAATAACTTACACTCATTAATTTATGCAACAATAACAATTTTGGCATGAGGTTAGTACTGCAGGCAGATGAAACAGATGAGCAGGCAAATTTTCACTGACTGTAAAGACAATAAGCCTTAGAGGATTTAAGGGAAAGACTATACTGATAAGTATTTAAACAGAGTGATTTTGACTACAGTTTGTTTATCTGTCCTTTAGGTCGTTTGTGCTGGAAGATTGCAAAATAGAATTTACAACTTGTAAAAGTGAAAAAGTTTATATAAAATCATATTTTATGCACCTCCTTTTATTCAGTTTGAGTTGTTTTTTTCTCTCTCTAATAATACCAAAATTTCAGTAGAATTGAATAGTAGGTTCCAGAGGAACAAAACTTCATTATAAAAATGTTACTTTTAAACAGTTTCTTCCTTTCTTCTCACCAGGAGGTATATGTGGAATTAACAAGTACTATAGAAAATTAACAGTTAAATAAGAATGTATGTGGAGGTAGAGTCAAGATGGTGGTGTGGGAGACATGGAGTTTGCATCTCCCAACAACTAGGGCACCTGCTGGCCACTGGTGGGGGACTCTGATGCCCAAGGAGATGGCCAGACAGGATTGGCACCTCTGAGGCCAGGGAGATCAGGAGAGGCAGGCGGGGGAGACTCTCTGAGAAGAGTGGGAGAGGAGAGGAGGGCGATCACCTGGCCCACTCGGGCTGGGGAGCCCACTGAGCTCCCAGGCCTCTACCCTCCTCCAAAGACCCATCCAGGCCGTGTGGGTCCAGGGGGCATAGGAGGGAAGCCAAGGAGATCAGGAGAGGCAGGCGAGAGAGGCCCTCCCAGACTGGAGGAGCAGGAGAGGAGAGCAGGGTGTTAACCCCGCTCATTCAAGCCCAGGAAACTTGCTGAGCTCCCAGGTGAGGTCCCCTGCCCTCTAAGACCAGGGGTGGGGGGCACACCTGGGCCCCTTCTGTTCCTTGAGCCTAAGTGCCACACCTCACAGCCCCAAGGGCCTTTTCCAGCCCTGTGCGTCCTGAGCATTGGCCCCAACCACTGCCCAAACTTCAGCCTTTAAGGGAAAATCATTAATAATAACTATTAAACCAATATAATAATAACTATTAAACCTATATATCCAAGTATCATCATTTTCATTGCATGCCTAAAAACGAATGCAGCTTAGTGACTAGTGCTAATTTAATCAACTATAATATTTGATTACTAAAACACAATCAATGTTTGCAACACATTATTCCAGTTGCTTTAAAAAATGTAAACCAAGAATAAACAATTTGCATAACATTATAATTGTAACTCTTGAAACATGTGCTATTTTCCTGGCAGGTTCAAAACACACCCTCAAATAAGCAGGATGAATTAAGAGAGAAGCAAAGCAAAAAGTATCTTCTAGGGCAGCCCATTCATCAGCCATTAGCAGGAGACAACCAGCTAAAACCCAGATTCTTCCTTGTATTCTTCAGGAACCCACAAAGGAAAGAGTGCAGAAAACGATTAAAGAAGCAAAGAGCAGACTCAGCACCAATAGCTGAGTTAGGCAACTTATCAGGTAACTAGGAAAATCCTGAGTGGTATAAATTTACAAAAGGTTTCTAAATTCATTGTGCTGAGTAGAAAAGATCCCAGTGGCCAAATCTAATCCAATTAGGATAAAAACATTTTCCTCCTTAGCTGCCAGTCTTTGTATGAAAAATTGCTTCTTCTCAAACTCAGTCAATTTTAAAATGTCTACTAGCTGGGTTTGCCCAACAGGAGGCTAAGGCGTCTATTATGCTGACAGATGCTACCTGCTTTAAGAGTGTATAGAATTTAAATAACTTTTACTTTCTGTTTATAGCCATTTCAATTAAATTAATATGAAAATAAAACTTTGCCAATTAAAAGATCCCTTTTTAGATTGTACTTTAAATGGTTGCAGACATCACTAATAGTCTATATTTTTGTTAATATGCCAAATTATATTTTTCTGTTTTATATTAGTAAAATGCTTTTAAAAATGTTAATTGTTAATATTTGTTACAGCTTTGTATTTTACAGTTTTGAAAAATTTTTGTATTATTGTTATGACAATCAGATGAAGTGGATAGGTGGGTATAATTATATCCAATTAAGTATTGAGGAAAAATAATTTTATTTATTTGTTTATCGTTCACTATTATTTTTAAGATGTTGAGTGGTAGAACTAGGACTATTACCCAGAATCTTTTCTGTCTAGCTCAGATTACATCATATTAAGCTCCCTGCCATTGTAAAAATTCAAGTGAAAACATATTCATTATGTTGTATATTCATAAAATGCATAAAAATTAAATAAAATGAAATATTTGAAGCAATTGTCCACATACCTAGGAAAAAATTTAGCCATTTTTTTTTTGGGGGGGGGAAGGAAAAACGTTGGATATTTTCATAAGTTACTTAAACAGAATCTTTTAATTTATTGTTTTTTACCTATGTATTATTATTTCTCTGTATTAGTTTGCTAGTACTGCCTTAACAAAGTACCACAAACTTCAACAGTAGAAAATCCTTTTCTCACAGTTCTGGAGGAGAGAAGTCCAAAATCGACAGGGTTGGTTCCTCCTGAGGATTGAGGGCAGCATCATTCCAGGGCTCTCTCCTTGGCCTGTAGATGGCCATCTTCTCCCTTTGTCTCTTTACATCATCTTCCCTCTATGCATATGTCTCTGTGTCCAGATTTCCTCCTTTTATAAGGACACCAGTCGTATTGGATTAAAGACCACCCTAATGAGCTCACTTTAACTTGATTTCCTCTGTAAAGACCCTGTTCCAAATAAGGTCATATTCCAAGGTACTGAGGATTAGAAAATATAAAGGAATAAATGATTTAACCCTATCTGTTCCCTAAAATATGATTTTTTTCTTTTTTCCTAGTACATGATCAGTCATTCCTACTCTTACTGAAAGCCATCTTTACAGTGACCTTGATTTCGTCACTCAACTCTGCTTTTTTTTAATCTGCAAATTTCCCTTTGCAAACTTCATACGTTTTAATATTTTCTTGGTTATTATTATTTTGGGGGGCTTGTTAACCTCTAATTATTCACTAGTCACTGTCCTGTCATCTCTGTCATTCTTAACAGTTGAGCTTCTTGAAAGTCATTTCTTATCCCTCATTTCATTGCCATTTAGTTTGTACCCTCACAGTTTCACCAAAACTACTCTGAATAGTCAGCCATTAAAAAAGAACAAAATTAATGTAAATTTTTATTTTTCTTCTCACTTTAACCTTTCTTTGATATTTGTTATTATTGATCCTCCTTTTTTGAAATTTTTTCTCCTCTATCTTCTACTTTTCTCTTTTTACCTTTCACTTCTCAAATTATCTTCTTTCAATCATCCAGTTACATTGGTTTTCACCCTATCTCCTTGGCATCATGCTATTTTCATTCTAAACAGATATTTTATTTAACTTAATTCAAACCTTTGTTTGAAGTGGTATCTATGGGCTTCTCACTCCCAAAGTGATATCACCAAATTTATATATCCAGTAACCTAGTACTAGATATCCACATTTGAAGTTGCAACAATTGCTCAAAATCAGTGTAAAAAAAAGAATCAATCATCTTCCATGCTCCTTTCCAAATCTTTTTCATTTGCTTTTCTTATCTCAGATATGTATATAATCTTACACGTTGCATGACTCATAACTCTTGCTTCTTATAACTCCCAGGATAGTAGAAACCAAAGTTATTTGATATTCTAGATTTCTTATTCTATCTACCTAGCAGCTATTAAGACATGGCCTTTAGTACTGATCCTACTGATAAGGATCTTTTACACTCACCATTTCAAAACCCATAGGAGTCACTTGAAGAGTAGATAAAGCGCATTTTGGAGGTGCAGTATGGGGAAAGATAATTACATAAAGGAAACGTGAGCTCTCATGGATGATAAAGAAGTAGTGCTCTTCCTCTGCCTCATCAAAATATAGTTTTGCCGATTCATATGTCCAAAATATAAAATATATAAAATTATGCTATAGTAAGAGATAAAGAATGAAATAATAATGTCAAAACTGACCAAAGAAACTTGATAATAAACATTTGGCATTTTAAAGTTGCTATTAGGAAGGATTTATATAAAAGTATTAATAAAAACAGTCTAGCAAGTAGAATTAGATGGCATATAATTGCTATTTTAAAATTCTGATATATCCTAAAGTAACCATGTATATAATTTTGAAATCATGTAAAATACTCTATATTTCAGTGAAAAGTGATTTTATTTTTACTTCCCAATCCAAATATGAAAAAATGCTACAACAAAAGCTATGTATTTTAAAACTGGTCTATATAGTGTCATTTATATCTTAAATACTGTTCTTTGCTCTCAATTCTTTTAAGAATAGCAAGCTTGACTGAATACTAGACTTAAAATCCTTTTTTAAATTCCATGTTTTATTGTTTTTTAAAAATCATTCAATTTAATTGACAGTCACATAAAATTAATGCTGAATAAAAACTATTTACTGATCTGTTTTGTATACCTTTCTTTGGTCCTAGTATTTTTTTTCTATAAAGTGTCAATTTTCCCTATCTTTTACTTTGACCCCAAAACATTACCCTGCTTTTCATAATAGATGATGACTAAATGAATTTCAGTACCTGCAGTATAAGTTAAAACTAATAAGAACCTGCTGTATAAATAAATAAATGAAATTCTAAAAAAGAAAAACTTGTGGTTGCCAGTGGGGAGAGGAAAGGGGAGAGGAGCAAGATAAGGGTAGGGGATCAAGAGGTACACAATATCAGGTATAAAATAAGCTAAAAGGGTATATTGTACAACATGGAGAATATAGCTAATATTTTATAATAACTATAAATGGAGTATAACCTTTAAAAATTGTGAATCACTATAGTGCACAAAAAAAAAAAAAACCAACAGCATTAATCTGTGTTTACAGACTAAAATGTTAAATTAAAACTCTTATTTTGATAAATCCAAGTGACAAAAGAGCATAGCATCATTTAGTATCTTAGATATAAAGTTGATTATCCTGGAAATTATTCTATTTTTTTCAGTAATCTTTGCATAATTTGGGAAGCAATATTCAAAATCCAATGCTTTACTCTATGGTCATGTCTACTTTTCAGGTATGTCCTCTAAGTCAAAAATTTACTTTGCAATTAAAATTTTATTTTATGATATTTTCACAGAAGTGTTTAGATTTGGAAATACATATTTGTTTACTTAGGGGTAAATATTTACTTGGCAGAATTAGGATTTTCAATTCTGGAAGAACAAGAAAAAAAAGATTACTCTGGTTACTCAAAGCAATTTGGCAGAAGAATTTTTAATATTTATAATTTCCAGTAACTCTTGAGAACCAACTGCCTCTTGGTTAACTTTTTAGTAAATTAATTAATTAATTAATTATTTAATAGATCCTTATTGGAGTATAATTGCTTCACAATACTGTGTTAGTTTCGGTGGCACAACAAAGCGAATCAGCCATATGCATACACATGTCCCCATATCCCCTCCCTTTTGAGCCTTCCTCCCAACCTCCCTATCCCTCGTCTCTAGGTCATCACAAAGTACCAAGCTAATTTCCCTGTGCTGTGCTGCTGCTACCTACTAGCTAACTATTTTACATTCAGTAGTGTATGTATGTCAATGCTACTCTCACTTTGCCCCAGCTTCCCCTTCCCCTTCCCCTGTGTCCTCACGTCCATTCTCTATGTCTACGTCTTCATTCCTGCCCTGCCACTAGGTTAATCAGTACCTTTTTTTTTTTTTTTTAGATTCCATATATGTGTGTTAGAATACAGTATTTGATTTTCTCTTTCTGACTTACGTGACTCTGTATAGCAGACTCTAGGTCCATCCACCTCACTACAAATAACTCAATTTCGTTTCTTCTATGGCTGAGTAATATTCCATTGTATATATGTGCCACGTCTTCTTTAGCCATTCATCTGTTGATGGGCATTTAGGTTGGTTCCATATCCTGGTTATTGTAAATAATGCTGCAATGAACATTGTGGTACATGTCTCTTTTTGAATTATGGTTTTCTCAGAGTATATGCCCAGTAGTGGGATTGCTGAGTCATATGGTAGTTCTATTTTTAGTTTTTTAGGAGTAAATACTGCATACTGTTCTCCATAGTGGTTGTATCAATTTACATTCCCACCAACAGTGCAGGAGGGTACCTTTTTCACCACACCCTTTCCAGCATTTATTGTTTCTAGATTTTTTGATAATGGCCATTCTGACCAGTGTGAGGTGATACCTCATTGTAGTTTTGATTTGCATTTCTCTAATAATTAGTAGTGTTGAACATCTTTTCATGTGCCTCCTGGCCATCAGTATGTCTTCTTTGGTGAAATATCTATTTAGGTCTTCTGCCCATTTTTTAATTGAATTGTTTGTTTTTTTTGATATTGAGCTCCATGAGCTGTTTGTAGATTTTGAAGATTAATCCATTGTCAGTTGTTTCATTTGCAAATATTTTCTCCCATTCTGAGGGTTGTCTTTTCGTCTTGATTATGGTTTCCTTTGCTGTGCAAAAGCTTTTAAGTTTAATTAGGTCCATTTGTTTATTTTGTTTTTATTTCCATTACTGTAGGAAGTGGATCAAAAAGAATCTTGCAGTGGTTTATGTCAAAGAGTGGTTTTCCTATGTTGTCCTCTAAGAATTTTACAGTGTCTGGCCTTACACTTAGGTCTTTAATCCATTTGGAGTTTATTTTTGTGTATGGTGTTAGGTAATGTTCTAACCTCATTCTTTTACAGGTAGCTGACCAGTTTTCCCAGCACCACTTATTGAAGAGCTGTCTTTTCTCCATTGTATGTTCTTGCCTCATTTGTCATAAATTAGTTTCCAATATATTCATTCAAGCACATCTCTGGGCTTCCTATCCGTTACCATTGAACTATATTTCTCTTTTTGTGCCAGTACCATACTGTATTGATCACTGTAGCTTTGTAGTATAGTTTGAAGTCAGGGAGCCTAATGCCTCCAGCTCCGTTTTTCTTTCTAAAGATTGCTTTGACTATTCAGGGTCTTTTGTATTTCCATACGAATTGTAAAATTTTTTGTCCTAATTCTGTAAAGAATGCCATTGGTAGTTTGATAGGGATTGCATTGAATCTGTAGATTGCTTTGGGTAGTATAGTCATTTTCACAATATTGATTCTTCCAATCCAAGAACATGGTATATCTCTCCATCTGTTTGTATCATCTTTAATTTCTTTCATCCGTGTTTTATAGTTTTCTAAGTCCTTCACCTCCTTAGATAAGTTTATCCCAAGGTATTTTATTCTTTTTGTTGTGATGGTAAATGGGATTGTTTCCTTAAATTTTCTTTCTGATTTTTCGTTTTTAATGTATAGGAATGCCAGAGATTTCTGTGCATTAATTTTGTATCCTGCAAACTTACCAAATTCATTGATTAGTCCTAGTAGTTTTCTGGTGGCATCTTTAGGATTTTCTATGTATAGTATCATGCCATCTGCAAACAGTGACAGCTTTACTTCTTCCTTTCTGATTTGGATTCCTTTTGTTTCTTTTTCTTCTCTGACTGCTGTGGCTAGGGCTTCCACAACTATGTTGAATAAGAGCGTCAAGAGTGGACATCCTTTTCTTGTTCCTGATCTTAGTGGAAATGCTTTCAGTTTTGCACCATTGAGTATGATGTTTGCTGTGGGTTTGTCATATATAGCCTTTATTATGTTGAGGTAGGTTCCCTCTGTGCCCATTTTCTGGAGAGTTATCATAAATGGGTGTTGAATTTTGTCAAAAGCTTTTTCTGCATCTATTGAGATGATTATATAGTTTTTATTCCTTAATTTGTTAATATGGTGTTTAACATTGATTGATTTGTGTATATTGAAGAATTCTTACATCCCTGGGATAAAACCCACTTGATCATGGTGTATGATCCTTCTAATGTGCTGTTGGATTCTGTTTGCTAGTATTTTGTTCAGGATTTTTGCATCTATGTTCATCAGTGATATTGGTCTACAATTTTCTTTTCTTGTGGTATCTTTTTCTGGTTTGGTATCAGGGTGATGGTGGCTTCATAGAATGAATTTGGGAGTGTTCCTCCCTCTGCAATTTTTTGGAAGAATTTGAGAAGGATCAGTGTTAGCTCTTCTCTAAATGTTTGATACAATTTGCCTGTGAAGCCATCTGTTCTTGGACTTTTGTTTGTTGGAATATTTTAAATTACGGTTTCAATTTCATTACTTGTGATAGGTCTGTTTATATATTCTAATTCTTCCTGGTTCAGTCTTGGAAAATTGGACCTTTCCAAGAATTTGCCCATTTCTTTGTGGTAGTCCATTTTATTGGCATATAGTTGTTTGTAGTAGTCTCTCTTAATCCTTTGTATTTCTGTGGTGTCAGTTGCAATTTCTCTGTTTTCATTTCTAATTTTATTGATTTGTGTCCACTCTTTTTTTCTTGGTGAGTCTGACTAAGGTTTTATCACTTCTGTTTATCTTCTAAAAGAACCAGCTTTTAGTTTTATTGATCTTTGCTATTTTCTTCATTTCTATTTCATTTATTTCGGCTTTGATCTTTATGGTTTCTTTCTTTCAACTGACTTTAGGTTTTCTTTGTTTTTCTTTCTCCAGTTGCTTTAGGTGTAGGATTAGATTGTTTATTTGAGATTTTTCTTGTTTCTTGAGGGGAGATTAAATAGCTATAAACTTCCCTCTTAGAACTGCTTTTGCTGTTTTGGGCAAACGTGTTTTGGGTTTTGGGTAAATGTGTTTTCATTGTCACTTGTTTCTATGAATTTTTTAATTTCTTCTTTGATTTCTTCAGTGATCTCTTGGTTATTTAGTAGCACACTGTTTAGACTCCATGTATTTGTGGTTCTTACAATTTTTTTCCTGTAATTGATTTCCAATCTCATTGCGTTGTGGTCAGAAAAGATGCTTGATATGATTACAATATTCTTAAATTTTCCAAGGCTTTATTTATGACCCAAGATGTGATCTGTACTGGAGAATGTTCCATGTGCACTTAAGAAGAAAGTGTATTCCTCCACTTTCGGGTGGAATGTTCAATAAATATCAATTAAATCTCTGTAGTCTATTGCATCATTTAAAGCTTGTGTTTCTGTATTTATTTCCTGTCCATTTATGTATGTGGGGTGTTAAAGTCCCCACTATTATTTTGTTACTGTCGATTTCCCCTTTCATGCTTGTTAGAATTTGCCTTATGTATTGAGGTGCTCCTATGTTGGGTGCATAAATATTTATAATTGTTATATCTTCTTCTTGGATTGATCCCTTGATCATTATGTAGTGTCCTTCCTTATCTCTTGTAACAGTCTTTATTTTAAAGTCTATTTTATCTGATTTGAGTATTGCTACTCCAGCTTTCTTTTGGTTTCCATTTGCATGGAATATCTTTTTCCATCTCTTCACTTTCAGTCTCTATGTGTCCCTAGGTGTGAAATGGGCCTCTTGTAGACAGCATGTATATAGGTCTTGTTTCTGTATCCATTCAGCCAGTCTGTGTCTCTTGGTTGGGGCATTTAATTCATTTACATTCAAGGTTATTATCAACATGTATGTTCCATTACCATTTTCTTAGTTCTTCTGGGTTTGGTTTTGTGGGTCTTTTTCTTCTCTTGTGATTCCCACCTAGAGAAGTTTCTTTACCATTTGTTGTAAAGCTGGTTTGGTGGTGCTGAATTCTCTTAGCTTTTGCTTGTCTGAAAAGCTTTTGACTTCTCCATCCAATCTCAATGAGATCCTTGCTGGGTAAAGTAATCTTGGTTGTAGGTTTTACTCTTTCATCTCTTTAAGTATATCCTGCCACTCCCTTCTGGCCTGCAGAGTTTCCCCTGAAAAATCAGCTGATAACCTTATGGGGATTCCTTTATATGCTATTTTTTGTTTTTCCCTTGCTGCTTTTAATATATTTTCTTTGAGTTTAATTTTTGTTAGTTTGATTAATACGTGTCTTGGTGTGTTTTTCCTAGGGTTTATTCTGTATGGGACTCTCTGTGCTTCCTGGACTTTGGTGACTATTTCCTTCCCATGTTAGGGAAGTCTTCCACTATAATCTCTTCAAATATTTTCTCAGACCCTTTCTTTTTCTCTTCTTCTGGGACCCCTATAATTCAAATGTTGGTATGTTTAGTGTTGTCAGAAGAGGTCTCTGAGATTCTCTTCAGTTCTTTTCATTCTTTTTTCTTTATCCTGCTCCTCAGCAGTTATTTCCACCATTTTGTCTTCCAGATCACTTATTCGTTCTTTTGCCTCAGTCATTCTGTTATTGATTCCTTCCAGTGTATTTTTCATTTCAGTTATTCTGTTGTTAATTTCTGTTTGTTTGTTCTTTATTTCTTCTAGATCTTTGTTAAACATTTCTTGTATTTTCTCAATCTGTGTGTCCATTCTATTTCTGAGATTCTGGATCATCTTTATTATCATTATTCTGAATTCTTTTTTAGGTAGATTGCCTATTTCCTCTTCATTTATTTGGTCTTGTACGTGTTTACCTTGCTCCTTCATCTGTGACATTTTTTTGCCATCTCTTTTTTTTTTATGAGTGGGATTGTTTTCCTGTCTTACTGGTTGTTTGGCCTGAGCCTTCCAACACTGGAGTTTGTAGGCTGTTGGGTTGAGCTGGGTCTTGGTGGTGAGATGAGGAACTCCATGAGAACTCATTCTGATGAATATTCCCTGGGGTCTAAGGTTCTCTGTTAGTCCAGTGGTTTGGACTTGGAGCTCCCACCACAGGAGCCTCGGCCTGACCCCCAGCTCATGAATCAAGATCCCACAAGCCATGTAGAGCGTCAAGAAAAAAAAAAGAAGAAAGGAGAACAATAACAAAGTAAAAAATAAAATTAGACTTGGAAACTACCAGCTATGTTAGAAAAAATACAAAAATAAAAATATAGATGAAACAGCAATCAGAAGGTAAAACAGAACCACAATAATAAAAAAGATGAGGAGGAAAAAAAAAAGAAAAAAGGAGAACAATAAGAAAGTAAAAAATAAAATTAGACTAGCAAACTAACAGATATGTTAGAAAAAATATAACATAAAATATAGATGAAACAACAACTGGAACATAAACAGGACCATAATAGTAAAAAAAAAGAGGAGAAAAAAAAAAGGTGGAAAAAGCCTTGCCTGTGGAGGGCAGGGCCTAAGCAGGGGCGAAATTTGGTGGTGGGCAGGGCCTATGCTTAGGACCCTATGCCTATGCTTATATGCTTAGGACCCACAGGGCTGGAAAATACTGTGGAGGGGGTGGGGGGGTGGGACTTAGGCTCTATGCTTAGGACCCACAGGGCTGGAAAATACTGTGGAGGGGGTGGGGGGTGGGGCTTAGGCTCAACAGAACAGAAGGGGCCCAGGCGTGCCTCTGGTCTGAGAGGGTGGGTGACCCCACCTGGGAACCCAGCAGACTTCCTGGGTTCAAGTGGGTGGAGCAAATGCCCTCCACTCCTCTCCTGCTCCTCCAGTCCTTGAGGTGCCCTCTCACCTGCCTCTCCTGTTCTCTCCCAGCTTCCCTCCTACGTCCCCAGGACCAACCCAGCCTGGAGGCGACCTCTGCAGGTGTAGGGCCCAGTCTGAGAGCCGGGTAGACTTCCTTGGCCAATTGGGCAGTGGAAATGCTGGGCCCACATCCCCTCAGTATCCCCACGTCCTACTGATTTGCTTGGGGGTTCTTCCCATCTCCTTGGTCATTGGGGTCCGCACCAGTGTCCAGCAGGTGCCCTAGTGGGGAGATGTGCCACCTCTTGGTTAACTGTATCTCTTAGAAATGAACAGGTTGGAGAAAGTGATGTAAGGGAATAGAATGTTTCCTTGTTGGATGGTTCTAATTTTATGGTGATAAATGCCAGTGAAAAAAGTGGGTAAGGAAGAAGTGTGTTCTGTTGTGGGGGGTTAAGATTTTAAAAAAGATCCTGAAGCAGAAAATAACTGCTAGAGAATTGTAGAAGAGGAAGCAGAAGTATTGTTTGGGGGTATAAATTAAATTGTCTTTATTATTTACTGAGGAAATATCAGAATTCTTTAAATATGTATTTTTGCAATATGTCAGTTTAAATCCAATATTATTTAAACAGAGGATCCTGAGATTACACACATTACTTATGAATATATAGTAGAAGTCACTAACCAAAAGATTAGTACTGATGAACTGTAAATAAATAAGATTATCTTGTGAAAATGCAGTTTTTCTGCCTTTAAAGTAGCAAAACTATAGTGCAGACCTAATATTCTACTTTGTAAACAGTTATCAAGACTTTATCAGCCTGAAAATTTCTATTTGAGGGAGAAATTCTTCATTAAGTGTTCCAATATCCCTATTACCTTTGTTTTTTGCATAGCTAGATTAAGGAAAGTGGTATATCTATGTTCAAGGAACTATATGGGATACATGAATACATTTGCATAAATATGTGAGCATTATCAGTACTTGGATGTTGCAATGAAAACTTTCCAAAAGTTTCGAGTAAGGAGAACTAGAAGGCCACCATAAAGGTGCAATTTGCTGTATTTGATGATAGGCTGATTGAATGTATTTGCATAGCTAGAGACATAGTGTTCTAATCAGATATAAATGGTAATTTCAAAAGTAGCTTCACCCACAGAAACAGTATCCATCCAAGCCTTAATCAGGGGATATGAAGTCTTTGCCAATAGTTTTTAATTATGCTAGTCCAATATTCCAAAACCAAAGAGTATCATTGTATGGATACCATCAGACATATATTGATCTACTTAGTTTTATTTACTTTTATCCTATGCCCACTTAAAACTTTAGGAGTAGGAACTGTCTTTTCATGTAATCAGCTATGGGAAGTGATTGACCTGCCTATGGTGAAAAGAATATACTGATCGATTTTGGTTACATTTATAATAATAAGTCTAGTAATTAAGCAACTTCATGAATTTTAGTTATGTTAATCTATGCCAACAGTTCTTAACAATGTCAGGCTTCTGAGTGTGCAAGCTGGAACAACAAAAATCAAAGTTATGGTAATTCAATAAAACAATGAATTTCAGTTTTTGAGATCTCCTGACAAACAGCCTCCCTAAGTGATCCTCATGTTAAGAGAGCTTTATTTTTAAAAAGTTTTTCTTTAAATTTTGTAGAAAAATACTGGAATATTTAGTTCAAGATTTTACAAACCACTGAAAGTTCATTTTCCAATGAGGATTTCCTCTAGATGCTATATTTTGGGATGTTGAACTCTTTTTTATCATTCTTATCTAGATAGCAATATTAGAGTTTCCATAAAACAAAGCAAATCAATGAAAAATACAAAAAAGAAAAAGTAAACAGAGAACCTTGATATAGGACCATTCGATGACTCATCATTTTCTTCTGTGCTTTTATGAACTCACAATTTTTATCTCTCTTGAGCTGGTGGTTTTAACTTGTCTTGTCTTTGGACAGCACCTTAAAATGTTTCCTAAAAAAAGTTTGTCAAGTGTCTGTGATTTAGGAAAAAAATTGTCTAACAACTATTTCCCCTTCAAAACACACTAAATTGAGATACCAATCCCCAAATTCCATAAGTATTCAAACCTAACAGTTAGCTTATATTTACAATAGTGTAAGTTAACATCATATATTAATAATGTAAAAAGATGTGAAATATGAATACTTTCTAAAGAAATTATAATGTGAGTGTATATGTTTGATGTCCTTGAATGAAACCATATATAAATCCATTTATTCTTGCAACTTACATATTGATATTTATTCATTGAAAGTTTGTCAGTCTATCTATCTATCTATCTGTTGATATCTATGTATAATTATCTACCTATCACATTCAAATAGCATGAACAGCTGAATCAGACAAACCAATGATGTAATATTTTTGTTTCACTGTCTATTCAGTCTTTTAAAGTTTAAAAGAGTAGAGATCAAAAAGTATTTGTTGTCATCATATGGATAATTTTCATAAGACTATCTAAATACTCTATGCAATCCTGCTGTAATGCAGGTCATAAATCCTGTATTGGATTTGTATAGAATTATTTGTTCTATGTTCAGTATGTTTCCTTGCTTAGAACTCGTGATATTTTTTAAATAACTGATATAAACAATAAATAGTAAACTTGAGATTTGAGGGTAATATTGGCCAGGGAATTTCCTTTTCATCCTTATCCACAGATGACATCACTAAAACTCCACAATATCTTACAAATGTGAAATAGCCTGCACAATAAAAACTGGAAAAGATAATACAAATTAATTAATAGAAGTCCACTGTAATCTTTGGAAAAAATATATTAAAGTATATATATACTTTATTGAGTGAATAAAAATGCTATAATTTTTTCTTACAAGAAAGTTACTTTATAGTCCTTATATAGTCATAGAATTCTCATGTTATCATTAAAACTTGATAAAAGTCATAAGTTCAAATAATAAAAATTTTGTAACAAGGTCAGAAATATTTCACAACTGTGTTCCCAAGTTTTCTTTGTCATTTAATGTTATTTCTTGGTAACAAAATGCTAACATTTAAATGTCAAGTTTTGCTATAATCATTGAAAATTGATATTTAAAAGTCACTCAAGAATTAGATCTAAAGATAAGAATAGTATCAAACTGTAACATTAAAAATAATTTTCCCTACTGATCTTCTAAGAGATATTAGGGAATAACAGAAGCACAAAGAGAATATATGTCATTGAACGATTTCAAGCCCTCAAAAGGGTGCTAATTTTTACTACTAGTAAGTACTACTAGTTTTTAAATTAAAGTTTCTCACAAAATTCTCAGCTGTTTTAAATGTCCCAAGCTACCATATTACCCATTATTCTTATCAATACAATGAAGTGTAAGTATGATATGACTTTTAAATACCAACCATCTGGTTTAGCATTTCTTTTTAAATATGAGAATTAATCTCTTCCTTTTCTAATCTGGCAAATTCTTCTTTACTGTAATTCCATGTTGCACAAGTAAAATTATTTTCTATGGGCTTCTTCTAGGTATTGGAACCCATTTAAGTTCTCTAGGACAAGAGTAGTTTTTATTACTTGTCCACCTCACACTAGTACCTCATTTCTGAAGCTGTCACATGCATATAATATAGAAATTGAACACAAAAGTGGCATACCTGCTGCTGACAGCTGTGCATATCTGTGCAGCATTCATAGTGACATCTTCACAATTGCTACCTCATCTAGTCTTCAATTAATGTAATCAGGAAGGTGTACAATTCCCAGTGCACAAATCATTGAGAATTGTAACTTTTACCTGTCTTTTCATTGCCTAAAATTAGTAGTGTGCTCTTCACATATTCAATACATCTGCATAAATTTCCATATTATACACCTCTGGAGTTGCTTTCCTAACATCTTCCCTAAGGGGGTGAATATAAATGCCTTTTCTTTATTGAGATTAGCCATAAGTGTTAGTTTAAAATTTTTTTATTCTAGAATAAATTAATTTCAGCACCTAGTAGTATCATTCACATTACATGTACTTAATGAAAATTCCAAAAATTAGTAACATATAACAAAGCAATAAGTGCTATTATGTATGTGTAAACTGTAAGTTTTATACTTATTCACCTAGGTTTGCCCTATCTTTTAGTCTCCTTACCTTTTCACATTGCACTTCATCTTAAAACATGAAGAATGCGTTTTGTATATTCTGAAATATCTGGTAATTATTCTAAGACTCATCCAAATCACCTTACTTTTAGAGACAAAAACACTGGAAATCTGCTTAAATCTCTGAAAAAATATTACCTCTCTAATAAATTGATTTGAATTTTAAGAATATTTACATTTTCAATCCCATAACTATGAGATTAGCATTATAATGATTTTAAATCTTATGTAAGATGGTACTCTATTTTATTTAAGACACTGTAATTTGTATAAAGACTGGGTTGCTCAATGTAGATCAATAGACCAAGACCGAAATATAATTGACTTATGTGAACATTTTTTCTTAATTGTTTCATTTTCAAGTAAAAAGAATTTGTCAAAAAACACTGCTGCTAGAATTCACTATACATTCTAATTCGGAGATTACATTTAACTCATATTTTTATTATTTTTTGCAAAGTCTTTGGAAAATCTTAATTCTAAGCTATTAAAACAAATCTTTGTTCATTGTTCTTAATATTAACAATAAAAAGTTGTGTCCAAAAATAGGCCATTCAGTTAGCTTTCCTTTTTGTATTTGATCTGTTAGGTGTCAGTTGGAGGTGACACCTAACAGGTGTCACCTGTTAGGTGAGGAAACAAGGATATAACACGAGTAAAAGATTTTTTAAGTACAGTTTGAGGGTTAGAAAAATAAAATAACAGAATATCTTTTTGTTGAATTTAATCTCCTTTTATCCTTTGCTTCTTTGGTGGGTGGAAAGTGAAGGGCAGGGAACTAAGGTGAAAATAAAAGAAGACATCTGGAAATGAAGGAGGGAATATGAGAGAAATCTTTGGAAAGTGGAAATAAAGCCACCAAAAAAAGAAATTTTATATCATATCCCCATGAATATTTCTATCTCAAGAAATGGAAGAAAAAGAAACTTAAAATAATTTGCATGTAGTAGTGTCCTATAGGTTTAAAATGTGATAACATGGTTAACAGAGAAGAGTCAACTGAAAATGCCTACAATTTCAAATTAATTAGTTATTAAATTTACCTTTGAAGAATTGCACCAATTTTTTGAAAATAATAAAAATAAAAAACTGTATTTTTAAAAGTACCTTCTTCTAAGAAAAAAACAGCTTTGTATCAGAGAAAGATGGCTAATAAACAAACTGAATTACCTCCGAATATACCCAAAATAATTATTCCATGTATTAATTTTTGTTATTCAGATATTCAATAATAAGCTGTTTTAATTTGCTTTTTTATACTAAGATACATGTTATGTTTATCCTTGAAAAAAAGAAAAAACAACACTTTACATTCTGGAATGATTTAGACTTACAAAAAAATTCCAGACACTATAGACAGTTTCTGTACATTCCTCACCTATTGTAATGGTTAATTTTATGTGTCAATTTGACTAGTCCATGGTGTCTAGTTGTTTGGTCAAACATTAGTCTAGATGTTGCTATGAAGGCATTAGGTAGATGTGATTAACATGTACAGTCAGTTGACTTTACTCTGAGTAAAGTAGATTACCCTCTATAATGTGTGTGGGACTTATCCAATCAGTTGATGGCCTTAATAGTAAAAACTGAATTTTCCCACAGGTGAAGGAATTCTGCCTTAATATCTATCATAAAATAAAAGTTGTGCATTAGTGTGATATAAACAATCACCTGCACATTTTGTGTGGGCATGAGTTTTCAACTAATTTGTATAAACACCTAGTAGCGTGATTGCTGAGTAACATATAAGACTGTATGTGTAAGAATCTGACTATTCAGTGTGGTATTATCTCATTTTAACTTGCAATTCTCCAATACATATGACGTTGAGCATTTTTTCATATGCTTATTTACCATCTATACATCTTCTATGGTGAGGTGTCTGTTCTAATCTTTTGCCCACTTTTAAATTTTTAATATTATTGAATTTTAAGAGTTCTTTGTATATTTTGGATACAAGTTCTTTGTGAGATATATATTTTGCAAATATTTTCCCCAGTTTTCTCATTCTTTCAATAGTGACTTTCTCAGAGCAGAAGTTTTGTTTTTTACGGAGGTTCTACTTATCAACTTTTTTCTTTAATGGATCATGCTTTTGTTGTTGTATCTAAAATTCACCACCATCATTAGGGAATCCAAATTAAAACAACAATGAGATATCATTGCACAACTATTAGATTGGTAAAAATCAAAAACACTGACAACAGCAAATGCTGGTGAAGATGTGGAGCAACAGGAACTCTCATTCATTGCTGGGGGAGTGCAAAATGGTGCAGCCACTTTGGAAGACTGTTTGGCTGTTTCTTACAAAACTAAACATACTCTTACTATAATGAGCCAGCTGTCACTCCCCTTGGTATTTACCCAAATGAGCTTTTAAAACCTGCACTTGAATGTTTAAGTGGCTTTATTCATAATTGCAAAAATGTGGAAGCAACCAAGATACCTTTCAGTAGGTTAATGTATAAATAAACTGTAGTACATCTATAAAATAGAATATTATTCAGTGCTAACATGGAAATGAGCTATTAAATCATGAAAAGACATGGAAGAACCTTAAATGCATATTAGTAAGTGAAAGATGTCAATCTTAAAAGACTACATAGTGTATGATTCCAACTCTATGACATTCTGAAAAAAAAAAATAGACCAGTAAAAAGATCAGTGGTTACAGGGGGTTGGGTGAAGGGAGAGTTGAATGGACAGAGCACAGAGACGTTTAGGGCAATGAAACTATTCTGTATGATACTTATTATAAAGTGGATACATATTATTATATATTTGTCCAAATCCATAGAATGTATAACACCAAGAGTTAACCTTAATGTAAACTTTGGACTTTGAGTGATGATGTGTATATAGGTTCATTAATTGTAACAAATGTACCGGTTTGATATAGGATGTTGACAGTGGTGGAGGCTGTTCATGTGTGGAATCAGAGGTTATGTAGGATCTCTCTATATTTTACATCCAATTTTACTGTGAATCTACAACTTTACCAAAAATAAGCCTATTTGGGAAAAAAGAAGTCATCACAAAACCCTAGGCCGCCTAGGTTTTCTCTTATGTTATCTTCTAGAAATTTTATAGTTTTGTGTTTTACTTTTAGGTATATGATCCCTATTGAGTGAAAGATGTGAAGTCTGTGTTGAGATACCCTTTTTTTTTTTTTGGCATGTGGATAACCAGGTGTCCTATTACCATTTGTTGAAAAGAATATTCTTTCTATATCAAAATGCCTTTTGTTCTTTTGTTAAAGTCAGTTATCATGTGGGTCTGTATTGTGTGTGTCTATTTCTAGGCACTCAATCCTGTTACAAGGATGTATCTGTCTGTTCTTTTGCCGGTACCATGCTGTCTTGATTACTATGGCTTTATAGTCAGTTTTGAAGTTGTCAGTCCTCTTTGTTCTTTTTCAATTTTGTTTTGACTTTTCTGAGATTTTTGCTTTTCCATTTAAACTTCAAAATCAGTTATTCAATAACCAGAAAGTAACTTGTTGGGATTTTGATTGGAATTGCGTTGGATCTTTATAACAAGAAAAATTGACCTTTTAATATTGAGAGTCCCTATCCACGAATATGGAATATCTTTCCATTTAGATCTTTTATTTCTTTTATCAGAGGTTTCTAGGTTTCCTCATACAGTTCTAATACATTTTATGTTAGAGTTATACCTAAGTATTTAATTTTGGAGGTGTTAATGTATATGGCTTTAATTTAAAATGTCAGTTGTTCATTGCTGGCATATAGGAAATCAATTAAATTTTGTACAATAACTTTGCATCCTGTGATCTTGCTAAACTTCCTTATTAGTTCCAGGAATTTTTTTATTGTTCTTTGGAATTTTCTACATATATAATCATACAATCTGGAAACAAAGACAGTTTCATTTATTCCATCTCAATTAATATGTTTTATTTTCTTATTACATTATACTTCCAGTATGATGTTCAATAAAAGCGGTGGAGGGGACATCCTTGCCTACTTCCCATTCTAAGGGGGAATGATTTGTTTCTCACCATTAAGTATGACATTAGCCAGTAAGTAGGATTTTGTAGATGTTCCCTATCAAGTTGAGGAAGTTATTCTTTATTTCCAATTTGTAGAGTTGTTTTTTTTTTTAAACATGAATTGGTGTTGGGTTTTGTAAAATGCTTTCTCTGTGTCTATTGATATGATTATATGACTTTCCCACTTTACCCTGTTGATGTGGTCAATGTAGTTATTGCTTTTTTGAATATTTTTGCATTTTACATCTCTTTTATACTAATATATTTTTAATTTTAAAACATACACTAAATTATGCTAAAATTTAAGTTTATCAGATTAAAAAATAGAAATGAAAAGTAATTTCTTTTTCCTACACATTTTCTTCCTTTTTAAAATATAATTGACCCACACCACTATGTTAGTTTCAGGTGCACAACATAGTGATTCAGTATTTTTATACATTACAAAATGATTACCAACATAAGTCTAGTTACCATCTGTCACCATACAAAGGTATTACAGTATTGTTGACTATATTCCCCATGATGTACACTTCATTCCCATGATTCATTTATTTTTTAACTGGAAGTTTGTACCTCATAATTTCTCTCACCTATTTCATTCATTCAACTCCCAAACCCACCCCATTACCCCTGGCAACCACCTGTTTGTGCTCTGTATCAGTGAGTCTGTTTTAGTTCATTTGTTTTGTTTTTTAGATTCCACATCTAAGTGAAATGATACAGTATTTGTCTTTCTCTTTCTGACTTATTTTACTTAACATAATACCCTCTGTGTCCATGCCTATTGTCACAAATGGCAAAATTCAGTGCTGTGTTTTGAATTAAGCTATTACTTGAATGGAAATTTATTTAGGGCTTATTTCTATTGAGATGTATCATTCAGTAAGAAGAAATTTCTCAGAACAATTATTGGGCTTCTCTAATAGCTATACAGCAAGTGTTTCTACTACTAAAGTTAATACTTTTTCCTAAAATTATTCTTCATTAAACAGTATTTTATTAATATTATAATCCTCACAGAGCAATCTAATTGTTTTTCAAAAATAATCCAAACAAGTAGCCCAATGCCCTAATGAATCATACTGAAGCTCTTAAAATATTTAGGCTTTTAAGATTTTGATGTGTAATCAATTATGTAAATAGCATGTATCTTGGGTATTCCTCAGTATTAAGTTTTATTACATATAAAAACATTTCTTTAGATTTAATTTATTAGTGCAAAAATGAAAAACACCATCTGCTTTAGTTGTGACAGAAATTTGGCCTAAAATGGATTTAAAAAACCTTCATATTACATGTCATAGTAAGAACCCACGTTTCTAATTTCAACCTCAATTACTCAGTTCCTCAAGAAGAGAACAGTAGCTTATAAAAACATTTTCTGATAGTGAAAAACTAATAAACAACAAAAAAGTACCTCAGAAGCATGGTAAATAATTGGACCTGGCAGAAAATTATACACTCTTTGTGTCATGACTACATTTAGACATTTAGATCCAGGATAAGGTGAGATATTTAAAAGTTGTAAATTTAATTTGTCTTTGAATAGGATATAATTTACCTTTGTATATTTAAAATAATATGTCAGACAATTTTAGGGTCAAGCAATACCCCATTGATTATCATTTGAAGATATAAATAAAACCAATTTCCAAAAATACCCAGGATTTGGGAAATAGTAATTTTTGACCTAAGAAACAATGTTCAAAATGTAATGGAGGAAAGAAAATAAGAGTAGAATGTTAAACTTGGAAATTTTCAAAGGTCTGTAGACTGATATAAAGTTCAACATCAGATCAAGTCAGATTACTTTTTCTCAAAAAACAGTGAGAACTCATGAGGTTTAATGTGATTAGAAATATAAATACTATTAAAAGTTATAGTAATATAGTCATTCATTCAACAAATATCACTGAAAATTAACCCTGTTCTGGGTTTGGCTCTCTGACCTGAACAAGAGAGCAAGAACAGAGAACAAAACAGGCAAGTTCCTGTCTTCATGAACCATATATTATTATTGAGGATAAATAAACATAAAATATAACAAATAACTAAAAACAATAGAGGCTGTTATTATGGAGAACAAAAATAAACTCAATACCTTAATGCTGTGTAAAACAATAAAAGTTAAAATACCATTTAGATTACAGAATGATTTAGATTATTAAATATTTGAGAAACCTTTGTTTCAATTGTAGAAGAGAAAACATGAAGGTTGTGAGATGAAAAATGGTCTGCTGTGTTGGAAGGACTGACAGGAGACTCAGGTAAGGAGCTTAGTCACAAGTGAAATGGGGAGACTTGCAAAGATGCCACATAGAACTGTGCTGACTGGTCCGCCTGGATTACAAGTATAACATTTATTTTGATTAACTTAAAGATACATGTGTACCAATTTGGAATGATTTTCTTACTATAGTTGCTTAATGAAATAATGTACTTGATATATCCTATATTTGATATATCCTGTATATGAATCTCAAACAAAAGTTTGATAAATAAATATTGTTTATGCTGCTTAAATATATTACTTCATGTACTATAAACATCTGTGATTTAGTGAATACAATAAGGAGGATAAATAGAAGTCATAGGTCATTATCACAGTAATTAAGTACATGTAAAAATAATAAATTCTCTTCCTCACAGTATCATTTATCTCTAACTATTTAGGGGTCCCTAAAAATCAAAATGGTGAGAAAAAGGAAACAGATTCTATTCAGAATGAGTCTATGTAATATATGAATTTCTTCTGTTCATGAACTCCCCACCAGTAGTATTAGCTTTTAATTCAAACTGATGATTACAGATAAGACAACTAAATGAGTCTAATTCTGCTACTCACAGATGCCAAAGTCTTCTGTCACTGGAGATCCAAATTTACTTGGTTGGGATTTTCTAAAGATTGAATTTTGAAATTAAGATACAACTTAAGTTATATAAACCCCAGCTGTGGCAAAGGAACCTTTAATTCAAGTTGCACTCAGCATGCAACAGGAGTCTGCCCTAAAGAGTGAAAATTTGAATTTCACTAATGGGCAAGATAGTGAACCATGTAGCTTGTAGCATTGGACTACATATCCCCTTATCAAATTAAAGACTTGTGTCAAGAAAAGTACAACTAGGGCTTCCCTGGTGGTACAGTGGTTGAGAGTCCGCCTGCCGATGCAGGGGACACGGGTTCATGCCCCGGTCCAGGAAGATCCCACATGCCGTGGAGTGGCTAGGGCCGTGAGCCATGGCCGCTGAACCTGCGTGTCCGGAGCCTGTGCTCCACAAAGGGAGAGGCCACAACAGTGAGAGGCCCGCGTACCGCAAAAAAAAAAAAAGTACAACTATTTTAAGTCTGAAAATGCATGCTGTATTATTAATACTGAAAATTTTAATTCTATATTTATAGGTATAAATCCCACACCAGAATTATTGTAAAACAAATTTCTAGATTAGTTAATAAAAATAGTACACACATAGTTAAGAACATGATGATGTGAAATGAATACATACCTGTAAGAGAATAAATATGGCTTATAGGTCTAAATACTGCAAAAATTTATATTACTGATCTAAGTATCTAAGCAAAATTAATGAATATTCCACCCAAATATCCTCATTAAAAATTCTTTTTTTCCTACCTTTGTGGTTAGTAAAGCACTCTTATTTTCCTGAAATCTGGTACAATTTAGTACTGTCTATGTTTTGGTATGGGAATCTGCTTTAAACCTACTCTTGATTTCTTTGTTCCCAACTATGAGTCATATGCCTAGCACTTCCACAATTGTTCACACATCATACCAGCTTTGCTTTAATTTATTTTCTTATATCAACTCACTATTCTATGTACCATTTTAGCTTAAAAGGTAACAGTTATCACTATGGTTAAAAATACAATGTCACTTACAGTGTATAAAAGCTAATTCTAAAAAAGCATAGTGGAAAAATTATGTTATTAACTTCTCCTTAGATATTGCTGTCTGCCAAAGCTTTGAACTTAAGACCTATTTTTCCTTTGTTAAAACGGAGTTTAGAAAACATTAGAAATTTCTCCTTGGTTCAATGTAAAGAACAGAAAAATAGTAGAAATGGATTAGATAGAATTCTGATTCATTACACACTACGTTTAAAAATACATAAATATCTGTGAATACAACTGCCAATATAAGTAGAATACTGAAAATAATTTACCTATATGCACCCCTGATCCCAGTGCTCCTCTCCATATAGAAGGACAAATAAGAAAGAGGGGAAGAGAGAGAAAGAGAGGTTGAGATTGAGATTATCATCAATAAAAAATTATACTAAGGTATTTTTCAAATTTGGTTGTACTAATTTATATCCCAACCAGTGAATTATGAGAACAGCTATTGATATACATCTGCAACATTTGGTATCATCAGAACTCTAACGTGTTTTAATCAAATGCTTGAAAAGTATGGTTTAATTTTGGTTTGAATTTGTCCATATTTCTATTGGGTTGTCTTTGTAAATTGATTTCAAAATGTGCGTGTGTGTGTGTGTGTATGTGTACATATGTGTATGTGTGTATAGATGCTATTCTTCATATTATACCTTTTGTCTGTTATGTGTGTTGTAAATATATTAACAGAAATTTTAATTTAAAATTTTTTATCCAAAATTAACAAAAGTTTTTAGAGGTGGTACTTCTGGGTCTAGTTTAAGAAATTATTTCCTCCATGTATGTCAAAAATATATTCACATTTATTTTTTCACTGCAAATTTTCAAATTTTATAACAAAATTTAAATAATTGATATCATATGTCCTATACAATGTTAATTTAAATGCTGATAATAAAAATAGATATTCACTCATTTTGAAATTTTAAGAAAACTATTACTTTTCACACTTGAGTCAAATCAATAATAATGGTATTTTAATAATGCAACTGGGTATTAAAATATCCCATATCAAAATATGTGGAATGTAGTACAAATGAAAATTTAAGAAAAATGTCATTAATTATTTACATAAGAAAAAAGAATGATAATAAATCAAATGATTGTCCATAGATCCAAGTACCTCTGAAAACATCATTCATAATTCATACCAAAACAAAGTGTGTCAGCACACAGACACATACTCACACACTCCTTAGATATATTATATTCAAATTGCTGACACCAAAGACAAAGGAAAATCTTAAGCCAGAGAAAATTGCGTGTTACCTACAGAGAAAAAGGATAAGAATTACAGTAGATTTTTCTCAAGAAAAAATGCAAGTAAGAACAAAATGGATGATATTTTTAAACAACTGAAAGAAAAATATTGTCAACTCAAATATAAATAATAGTAGAAATCATCCTCAACAGTAAATGAGAATTAAAGACTCTAAGAAGCAAACAAAAACTGAGTAATCCATTGCCTGCAGAACTAATCTACAAACAATGTTAAAGAAGTTCTTCAGGCAGAAGGGATATGATAATAAAAATCTTGGATCTTTAAAGTATAATGAAGAACATTTAAAATGGAATAAATGAAAATAAATGAACTTCTAAATTTTTAATAACTCTAAAAGGTAACTGTTTACAGCAAAATTAATAATAATGTACTGTATATTTAGGCAGGGAGTTATAAACTTTATTTCTAACAGACCAGATAGTAAATATTTTAGTCATATGGTCTCTGTTGCAATAAGTAAGCCTTCCATTGTAGCACAAAAACAGTCATGGATAATATGTAACATGAGTGTGGCTTTATTCTAATAAAGCAAAGCCTTGTTTCTGAAAATAGGTGGAAGGCTGGTTTAAGAACTTCTCTTTGAAAGACACTACTAAGAGAATGACTGGGAGATAATACCTAATAAAGAACTTTTATCTGATAAAGGACTTATATCCAAAATATATAATGAAATTTCTGTATTTATTTTTCTGTATATTATTATTTCTCAGGAGTTGGCTTTGATATTCCGTGATAACAAAAGATTTTAAGGCAAGTGTGTGTTTTGAAGAGATAGCTGCCAGTAGTTTCAAATATAATCTTGGTTTGGAAAAGACCTTATAGGATGATGTAATATGTTGGCCCTTTGTCATTAAATTAGTTAGCAGATTTGGGCAAATCCCACATTACAGTTGGTTGAGAGGTAACTAGAAGGTAGGGAGATATAGGAAATGTGTGTAAACAATTCAAGCATGAC
The DNA here is from genome assembly GCF_951394435.1 of Stenella coeruleoalba. NCBI lineage: Eukaryota > Metazoa > Chordata > Mammalia > Artiodactyla > Delphinidae > Stenella > Stenella coeruleoalba. The sequence goes on along the minus strand of NC_137151.1, from coordinate 80,140,282 downwards.
CTTTGGCTGTGAAGAAGAGGGAAAAAAGGCAGTAAATGATGGGGAAGATGAGTAGAACAAAATGTCTTGAAATACGAAATAAAATTAACAATATGAGAGGGAGGAGGTGAAAATATAAATGAGTAGGAGAATAATTGATAATGAAATTTCCTTTGGGAAGAAACAGAGGTTGAGATAGAGTATACAGTTAGAATATCAGCATGTAGACTATGATAGGATTTTCCTTATAAAATGAGGGAAAAAGCAGCATGTATAAAACATATATATATAGTATTCATATATAAATAAAACGTGTGTGTAATGAGTTTGTGTGTCTAGGTGCAGATATAATCTTTTTAGATTTGATGTAAGGAAGTTGTTTCAGTAAACATCTGATGGCATTTTTTCTGTGAAGTGAAAGGCAAGGTCTTTTGCTAAAAACCATTGGGAGTATTGGGGCTTTGCAGAAGTTTTCAGAAAGGGAAAATATTTTAAAACGATTATTATGAAAATTGGAAAATGCTTGAGTGGGACAATAGTAAAAGATTTCTGGGCATATTTTAGTCACCAGATGAGATTTCTGACAGTAATTTCATGTAGTGTCACTACAGACTTCTGGGTGATTTTATCCGAAACATTCAACAGTTTTATTATGGGTAGGGAAAGTAGATATTTAGATTTGTGAAGTGTTTGAAATTTAAGGAGGGAAATGTTAAAATATAGATATGAACAGGGTGAAAGAATGGACCATGTTTCAGAGATGAGCAGAAAGAAGAGGAAACGGATAGCTTATGCATGAGGAGAAAGAAAAGACATTGGCGGCAGAGGAAGAATCACTGTATAAAGAAAGAATTTTCTGGGGGGAAAAAGGAAGAACATTTGAACACTGGAGATTTTAAATTGAGCTCCCCACTTCCACCCTCAGAGTGAGGGGAAAACACTTGTTAAGTATACATTAAGGAAAATACTTGGACATTGGAGCAAAATCAATCCAATAATAAGTGTACCAATTACAGATTTAATAAAATACTTGAAAAAATTAAATAAATTTCTATTAAATAAGGTTTTAACAACAGAATTCACTCTGGTCAGAGAAAGTATAGTTTAAAATTCTGTGTGTCTTAGTAAGCAATATGCTATATTAAGAAATTTAATTTAGCTGAGATTGCTCTCTAATAAATGTAAAGAAAACAAAAGACTGAGAATTTTGCCCAGAGTTTTTGGTGAGATATTCAGCTGTGTGAAAAAGACAAGGTTAACACTGAGACATCTGTTACTTCTGTCCAGTTGTTCCCAAAACTCCAGTAATTCTTTTGTGCTCTTTTCTGTAGTTGGTCTAAGAGAACCTTCAAGGGGCTTTACTTACAACTTGCTCCTTAAGCTCACCTCCAGCCTTTTATTTCCCCCCTGTGGCCAAATGGTAGGAGTGAATGCTCGAATTTCCCATGGACTCCCAGTCGTGATGATATGCCTAAGTGGCTTACCAATGGTGGGGAGATGAGAACAGTCAGTTCCTGATGCAGCCAATAAAGGAACGCATTTTCTGCAAAGAATTTAAAAACAATTTAAAAATCCAAATAAAATGCCTGCTTTGGCAATTCTAAATAAAGCAATTATAAACCATTTTCCCCTGAAAAATAATTGATGACCTAAGTTCTAAACGGTTGCTGCAGTTACTGATTTCTAATACAAGCAGTCCTCATTTTGTATGTTTCTAATACACACAAATTTCAGTTACCATATTCTAGTAAAATGATACCAGTGTCCCAACAATGCAATTCAAAGTTTAGTTACCACACTACATTAAGTCTGAGTAGTTGCATAAAGTATAACTTCACTGGTAGCTCTTCAGTCCACAAATCATTATGTAAATAACAGATGCACATCATGATCAGTGACAATTATGTTACTTCTTTCAAAGTCTGTCAGTGATTGGTCATTGTGCCACTGTCATTCAGTTCATGCACAGACAGCAAGGCCTGTAGCTGTGCTGACTCCTTGTCTCACAGAGACAGGCCAGGTGGCATTTGCAAAGTTGGATATTAAAATGAAGCCACTGGCCAACAAAGATGAAAGTTCAGCAAGAAGTGAAAAGAGATAATGCTGAAAAAAAGTGAAATCTGAATCAAATTTAAATGCATATTTTGAAAAAATAACTGACCATAAGAATGTTGATACCGCCACCATTCTTGAGACTATATATACAGCCAGAAGATCTCAGTAAAGGCACATTTAGAGACATAAGGAAGAAAGTGATTGCAACCTTGCAACCAAAAAGATAAAGAGTTCCCACAGGAAGAAACTCTGGCAGAAAACTTCATTTAAAGGAAATCTTGAAGATATTTAACAATATTGAAAACAAAAATATGAAAATATTTGAAAATGATCCAAAACTAGAATGGACGATGATAATTCCTCAATCTATAGAAAACATGCTCACTTCATATCATAAACTATATGATAAGGCAAGTAATTTTACTAAGAAATAAAATACTTTGATCTCAATGTTTTAAATTATAGTTAAACAATTTTCTTCTTTTTCTCTGCCTTATACATTTATCACCAACAGTAAGAGAGCTTTTAATGTTTTGACAAAGATTTTAAAGGTCATGGAATAATTGTAAATTTTTCTCATTGAGTATTAACATCACTTTTCACAATTTCAGCTTGCAAGGTCTTTTTTTTGTCTCCACTACTATGCAAAGTGAGGACTGGCTTTATTATACCATTGCCTTAAGGTATTGCCTTAAATTAAGGTATTGCCTTAAATTAAGGCAATACCATTACTTATTATGTAGTAGACATTATAGTTTATATGGAAGTTAATATGGGGAACCCCCAGTTATACACAGTTACATGTGTTCACTTAAACAAAAAATTTATAAAAGTTTAGAATAATTCAAGCAATATTTTGGGTTAAATTTGTTTCTTCTACCCCTATGGTACTACATATTCCTGCAATTAAACAGTAAATTTGAATTTAACAATAATAGCACTATGTTACTTCAACCTTGTCCTTCTTTGTGATCACTTTTAGTTTCTATTTGTGTTTAAAATGTTTTAATTGCAGAAATTAAGTATCAGATTTTACTTTTTATTGTTGTAACAGAATATTATATAGGCATAAATTTTTATCTATATTTCAAAAATACATTAATTCATTTAACATCTGTTATACCTTTTTTTTGTTTCTATATATAATATTAATTATATTGTATTCTCTCTGTCACAGTTGCTTCCGGTCACCTCACTTCTGTAAAATGTTTCAGATCATTTTTCTAACATCTATCCTGTCTCTGCCTCTGGACATTTTTCTGGATAACTTTCCTGATATCTGTTTCACTCTTATAAAATATTCCATTCAAAAAGTAGAGTGTGGTTCTTTGTATCAAATCTTATTTGCAAGATTCCTTTATTTTCACAGACATCTGAAATGCCCCCAATTGGCAATTATATTTCTGTATATTTACATCTCTTAAATGACTAATTATCTTTTTCTTCTTATACACATCAGCCTTCTCTATCACCTGCTATTGCTATCATTTTTATACATTTTTCCCACTCAGCAGAATTGTCCCTTTGTATGGTCTAATATAAATATTACCCAATAGCACATTTTGGGGATAATACATTGTCACTGACAGACTGGACTTCCTTCCAAGACCTATGACTGTTTAGGCCTCGTTCCCTTCTACTAGTGTCTCCATCCTAGCCTGAAGCTTGCTCAGTCTCTCTATTCTTACTGCAATGTAATAAGAACATGCCTCGCTGGGTCCTGAAAAATGGGGATGCCTAATTAAAATAAATGTATTATTAGGAATAATAAACTTATTTTATAAGCCTGCATAATAGATACATATTGTCATAGGATGTCACATCAATTGTGACTGAGCACTCATAGATTAATAATAATGAAAGCCAAAAATTAAATATACATTACAGTAAACAGAAATATTTTCATTAATTCAATTAATTTTGTATTATACTTTTACATTAATAAGTGGTAATCATATTAGAAATTTAGGAAATAAATAAAAGATAAAACATTCCTTAAACAAAAACTTTAGTAAAGTACTGTTTAAAAATACACATACATGCATATACACATGCACACATGTATTTTTATGTAACATCTTGTAGTTTTAATTTCAATAAAATTTAATGTCGATAATGTGATTTATATCACTTTTGTTAATCTCTGCATAGTATCATATATTATGAATATAGAACATTTTATGTTAAAATTTTTCTATTATTGGACATTTAAATTGTGTTCAATTAGAAAAATCCCAATCTTTAAATTAAAAAAATTAATTTCAACTCTAAATAGCAAAATTAGCTACTTTAAAGTTTACTACCACTTCCATTTCTGTGTTCCTTTAGTTTCCCCTATAATAAATAAATAATAACTAATAAAAATTAAAATACAAAAGTATTGTGCAATTTATAAACAAACCGGCAAGTGAAGCATTAACATAAATTAAAGGCAGGGAATTTTATTCAAAGGATCTTATTATAAAGACAGGGAGATCAGCTCAGTGCTTTGTGACCACCTGGATGGGTGGGATAGAGAGGGTGGGAGGGAGGGAGACACAAGAGGGAGGAGATATGGGAACATATGTATATGTATAACTGATTTACTTTGTTATAAAGCAGAAACTAACACACCATTGTAAAGCAATTATACTCCAATAAAGATGTAAAAAAAAAAAGAGACTGTGGGTTTAATGCCTTTACCGGTGTTTTCTAAGTGAGTAAAGTGACATAATAAGAGAGTCTCCATAACTGTCAAACAATGAATTAATTGTCACACACACAAAAAAAAAAAAACACAAAAAGGGTATTTCCCAAAGTATCTCAGTTTTCCTAAATATCAAAAATAAAATCAAATTTTATAGAGAGTGTATTAGTGTAAGACCACTAGTATATGAACATATATGTAATGACTGTATAAAGGTGAAGCAGGAAAGAAGGGGTTTACTGCGGTGTTGCTCTTGTGAGGTTGAGAGGGAGAGTATATTTATAGTAGAGTAGACTGTTAAAGTTTGTATTGGTTGCTTGTGGTTTGAGAGTGTCATTTATTTTCTAGTGTGACAGATATGAATTTGTTTCAGATCAATTATATAATGTAGCCTGGGAAACATAATTTTTCTATAACACATTGGAGCAATATAGAGAGGTTAATGAGGAATTAAAAATAAACTGCAACCAGAGGAGAGAATATTATCAGGGAACAAGTGAGATTAACTCCACTGTAATATCCATTTAGGACTGGATTGAATGGCTCTCAGTCCTTTTTATAACTTTTCACATGATTGATGCCTCTAAAAGTTTTACTCCAGTACAAGATTTAGTTACCAGTAGCCAGTTATACTCAGACAGGTATTGAATGCGTTGTATTCTATCGTCAGTTGGACTCTGGTGATAAAGAACATATAGGAAGGCAAGATTTAGTCTCAGATCATATATGTATAAGTTTTTTGTATAAGCAACTTTATCTTTAATAGCATAGAAATAATTAACATAACTTTGTAGAGGGACATAAGAAATGTGGAAGAATAGGAAACTAACTACAAATGATTATTAACATAAAAAAGAAGAACCTAGAGGTAATTTCTGTCATGTCAGTAGAGCTCATATCCAATAAGATAAAAGCAGTTGGCAGGTGGACTTGTATGTGTACAGATGGAATTCTATGTGATTTGATTAGTAAGGTATCACCAGATCTCTGCTTCCTAAACATATCCTATTTTGACCTAGAACTATAATAAAAAATTTATCTAAATCACAGGGTTTGCACATTACACATAAATTATTTTGAATATTCTAAACATGGTGATATATTTACTATTTAAATTTATTAAAAATTTATATACAAACATAAATTGTGAAATGATTCATAATGAAGTCTCAGGATGAAAGATCTGAAAAGTGGATCATGATGTTAAGCACTTTAATGACTAGATCATGTTAAAAAAGGATTAATTAGCATTCTGCTATTTAAATAATGCAAGGAATCAAGTTAATAAGAATTGGCACTGTTCATTTGGAATTAGTAATGCTGATTCATTTTTTAAGTATATCTTTTACACATTCCTTATTTTACAAAAACAAACACATCATTGTTAAAATTGACAAAACAAGTTACTAACCAATAGACTATTTCTATCATTATTTATTTTCCATTTTTCACTATAAGATTAAGACCCACAACTTCACATGGACTCACATATTATAACTTCATGTTTCCTATTTTATCTTTTTTTTCTGTGGACCATTTTTTTAAAGTCTTTATTGAATTTGTTAAAATATTGCTTCTGTTTTTTTTTTTAACATCTATGTTGGAGTATAATTGCTTTACAATTGTGTCTTAGTTTCTGCTTTATAACAAAGTGAATCAACTTTACATATACATATATCCCCATATCTCCCGCCTCTTGTGTCTCCCTCCCACCCTCCCTAACGCACCCCTCTAGGTGGTCACAAAGCACTGAGCTGATCTCCCTGTGCTATGCGGCTGCTTCCCACTATCTATTTTACATTTGGTAGTGTATGTATGTCCAGGTCACTCTCTCACTTTGTCCCAGCTTACCCTTCCCCCTCCCCATGACCTCAACTCCATTCTCTACATCTGTGTCTTTATTCCTGTCCTGCCCCTAGGTCCTTCAGAATCATTTTTTTTCTTTTTTTTAGATTCCATATATATGTGTTAGCATACAGTATGTTTTTCTCTTTCTGACTTACTTCACTCTGTATGACAGACTCTAGGTCCATCCACCTCACTACAAATAACTCAATTTCGTTTCTTTTTATGGCTGAGTAATATTCCATGGTATATATGTGCCACATCTTCCTTATCCATTCATCTCTTGATGGACATTTAGGTTGGTTCCATGTCCTGGTTATTATAAATAGAGCTGCAATGAACATTGTGGTACATGACTCTTTTTGAATTATGGTTTTCTCAGGGTATATGTCCAGTAGTAGGATTTCTGGGTCATATGGTAGTTCTATTTTTAGTTTTTTAAGGAACCTCTATACTATTCTCCATAGTGGCTGTATCAATTTACATTACCAGCAATAGTGCAAGGGGGTTCCCTTTTCTCCACACCCTCTCCACAATTTATTGTTTGTAGATGTTTTGATGATAGCCATTCTGGCTGGGGTGAGGTGATACCTCATTGTAGTTTTGATTTGCATTTCTCTAATGATTAGTGATGTTGAGCACCCTTTCATGTGTTTGTTGGCAATCTGTATATCTTCTTTGGAGAAATGTCTGTTTAGGTCTTCTACCCATTTTTGGATTGGGTTGTTTGTTTTCTTTATATTGAGCTGCATGAGCTGTTTGTAAATTTTGGAGATTAATCCTTTGTCAGTTTCTTCATTTGCAAATATTTTCTCCCATTCTGAGGTTGTCTTTTTGTCTTGTTTAAGTTTCCTTGGCTGTGCAAAAGCTTTGAAGTTTCATTAGGTCCCATTTGTTTATTTTTGTTTTTATTTCCATTACTCTAGGAGGTGGGTCAGAAAGGATCTTGCTGTGATTTATGTCATAGAGTGTTTTGCCTATGTTTTTCTCTGAGTTTTTTTTTTTTTTTTTTTGTGGTATGTGGGCCTCTCACTGTTGTGGCCCATCCCGTTGCAGAGCACAGGCTCCAGACACACAGGCTCAGCGGCCATGGCTCACAGGCTTAGCCGCTCCACGGCATGCAGGATCTTCCTGGACCGGGGCATGAACCCGTGTCCCCTGTATCGGCAGGCGGACTCTCAACCACTGCGCCACCAGAGAAGCCCTCCCTTGCTGCTTTTAATATTTTTTCCTGGTACTTAATTTTTGATAGTTTGATTAATATGAGTCTTGGCATGTTTCTCCTTGGATTTATCCTGTATGGGACTCTCTGCGCTTCCTGGACTTGATTAACTATTTCCTTACCCATATTAGGGAAGTTTTCAACTATAATACCTTCAAACATTTTCTCAGTTCCTTTCTTTTTCTCTTCTTCTTCTGGGACCCCTATTATTTGAATGTTGGTGCATTTAATGTTGTCCCAGAGGTCTCTGAGAGTGTCCTCCATTCTTTTCATTCTTTTTTCTTTATTTTGCTCTGCGTAGTTATTTCCACTGTTTTATCTTCCCGGTCACTTATATGTTCTTCTGTCTCGTTTATTCTGCTATTGATTCCTTCTGGAGCATTTTTAATTTCATTTGTTGTGTTGTTCATCATTGTTTGTTTGCTCTTTAGTTCTTCCACGTCCTTGTTAAACTTTTCTTGTATTTTCTCCATTCTATTTCCAAGATTTTGGATCATCTTTACTATCATTACTCTGAATTCTTTTTCAGGTAGACTGCCCATTTCCTCTTTATTACTTTGGTCTGGTGTGTTTTTACCTTGCCCTTTCATCTGCTGTGTGTTTCTCTGTCTTCTCATTTTGTCTAACTTACTGTGTTTGGGGTCTCCTTTTCGCAAGCTGCAGGTTCGTAGTTCCCAGTGTTTTTGGTGTCTGCCCCCAGTGGCTAAGGCTGGTTTAGTGCATTGTCTAGGCTTCCTGGTGGAGGGGACTGTTGCCTGTGTTCTGGTGGATGTGGCTTGATCTTCTCTTTCTGGTGGGCAGGACCATGTCCGGTGGTGTGTTTGCGGTGTCTGTGACCTTATTATCATTTTAGGCAGCTTCTCAGCTAATGGGTGGGTTTGTGTTCCTGTCTTGGTAGTTTTTTGACGTAGGGTGTCCAGCACTGTAGTTTGCTCATTGTTGAGTGGAGATTGGTCTTAGCCTTGAGCTGGAGATCTCTGGGAATACTTTTGCCATTTGATATCATCTGGAGCCAGGAGTCTCTGGTGGACTAATGTTCTGAACTCGGCTCTCCCACCTCAGAGTCACAGGCCTGACCCCCGGCTGGAGCACGAAGACCCTGTCAGCCACATGGCTCTCTTTGAGCTTAAGGCATGTGTTTTTATCATTTCCCAGAATCTCTCTGTGAGATTATGTTTCAGTAGCTCACTATGGTAGATTTTTCATCCCCTTCCATTTTCTATATTACCTCACCACTTATTTGACATTTTTACTCTAATCCTTGTCTCAGAAGGTGTTTCTTGGGAAAGCCAAAATAAGATGGACATGCGTGTAAATCAAAATGAGATTCCAAATATTACAAGGATGAAATAAACCATCATGGCAGAAAGAACATTATTCTGAAAAAAGCTTCTTCATGGATACTCCTAAAGTGGGCAGTGGATGATGTATAAAACAACATCTATGGTGTCACTGCTCAGGCAATGTCTCTGACTCTTATGTCCATAACAGCTTCTCACTTTTCAAATAACATTTGTCATGCATGATCCCTGTGGAGATGAGCAGCCTTTCCTTTGTTTTCTCCTAACATGGGGCATTAAGCCCATTGCTTTTCATGATGTTTTGCAATCATTCAAAGATTGTTTCAAATCTCAGCTTTAATTTGACCATGTTGGTAAGAACAGAACAACAACAGAAAATAGCTTTTTTTTGCTGTGTAATCCAGGTAGATGGAAAAAGTATCCAGGAATCAAAACCACAGCACATAAAGTGGTACACGCATTCCAGCATTGGAGGAGGAAGTTGCCGCCCAGGACAAAGCTCTTCTGAAATGGCCCAGTTCTGTTTGGGGGTGGCACAAACAGTTCATCTTCCTAGTGGTGTGGCGGCCTCTGGCATGGCGTGCACGTGGGTGTGGGCATAGGGGCCACCTGCCTCCTCATGGCCCAGCAGGCAAGGCTTCACCCACTCCTGGGCCTGGGAACCCCAGACCGCCGAGCTGGGCGCCAGGCAAGACCCCCCTGGGTTGGGGCAGCTGTGCATGGCCCTCAGTGGCAGTAGCCACGACCTCCCAGGTCTTGTGGTCTCCAGGGCCAGCGAAGCACACCTTCTAAAACCCTTGGCTTAATGGGCCTTTTACAGGAAGGTTTGGATCAAAAAAAATGAGTGCTTCTGTTTTATGGTTTGGTTTTTTGGCTGTGAGGCATGTGGGATCTTAGCTCCCTGACCAGGGATCAAAACCACACCCTCTGCACTGGAAGGCAAAGTCCCAACCACTGGACCACCAGGGAAAACCTTCCTATTTTATCTTTTTTTTTTTTTTTCCGGGCTTGTCTCTGATCCTGGTGCATGCTCAGTGATGTCTGTTGATATAGGAGGATTCCATGTTAAGTTAACTTGAGTTAAAAGATACAGCTGTCTACCAAATAACCTGTTACTAAATCAGAAGAAATGTCACTGAATACAAGGCTAGAGAAAAGAGTAAAGTACGGTCCTGAAAATATTTGTCTGTCTCTAGAAAAGTGCATTTTTTGAGGCTTTTCCATCATGTACTAACCTTGCATTTGTATGGGAACACTATTTTCTTTCTTTTTTTTCTTTTTTTTGCGGTATGTGGGCCTCTCACTGTTGTGGCCTCTCCCGTTGTGGAGCACAGGCTCCGGACGCGCAGGCTCAGTGGCCATGGCTTATGGGCCCAGCCGCTCCCGCGGCATGTGGGATCTTCCCAGACCGGGGCACAAACCCGTGTCCCCTGCATCGGCAGGCAGACTCTCAACCACTGCGCCGCCAGGGAAGCCCGGATTATTTTCTTAATGGAAATTGGAGCTATACACATTTAAATATCCGAGGACTTTAATATATAAAATGTGTATTATCATATTTGCAGTCTTTTTGTTTTTAAGAGGGATTAGGCTCTGAACTGCAAGGGACTGAAAGAAAATAAAAAGGTATAACAATGCAGTCAATGCTGAAAATTAGTAATTGATTAAGAAAAGAAAATCAATCATGATTTTTAACAGCATAAACCTACCATTTCAGAATTGGATGCAAACTCCAATGACCCAAGAACACTTGGAAGGGGAAAGGGTCAGACTAAGTTCATATTTGGAAAATTTATTTTCTTTGTTCTCTGCATTCATAAAATTGCTTGTGTCCTTTCTTCAACTTTGAGCACTTTTAGCACTGTTTGGCATTAAAAAAAAATTTCCCTGGGACTTTCTCCAAATGACTTGTTTTCTTTAAATCCTTTCTTTAAATCCCTCTGATCTGAAAATCATTTTCATAAGATGTTCTTGATTCTTAGGTTTTTTTTAAATTTAAATATACCAGATTAAAATCTGATGATATCTGAGTTAATATTTAATACCTTGCTGTGGGTCTGACATCAGACTAGTGTTTAGAGATATAATCCATGAATATATTTAATGTTATATGTAGTTTGCTCTCATACATCTATCACACATTCTATATATCAATCCTCTCTTCTGCCGTTTTAAAACCACACTTCAGAAAGAGCATTCAATTAACCCAGCAATCCCCTGGATGTAACTCAATCATGTCTCCCTTCTTACAGCAATAATCCTCACATGAATAATTAATATTCTCATCCTTAGCCCCTTTTTTGTTTTCTGTAGCTGGCATTCTAACCTCTACCATTAAGATACTCCTCTTAAATATCACTACTGGTTTTCTACTAGCTAAGTTCAAAAGAAATTCTTCTCAAGCTTTCAAATTTATTTAAAAGATTAGTTATCCCTCCTTCATTAAACTATGTATTTTATCTTCTTAATTTCCTAACTTATTTGTCTTGTTTATTTGTCATCTTGCATTACTCCTCTGTCCTTTGACTGTAGACAATCCACCAACACTCCCAGTTATTTTTTTATAATTTATTTTTTGGAAAGATTCAAGTCTCAACTAAGTATAAAGTAATATCATACCCTAACAGTCTCCATTTGAAAATATCTTGCTTATATCAATACTAGCGCAGTATTCATAGCTTCCCGTTTTCTCTATCTTGAAGTGACTTTTGATGAATTTCTCTCATTTATCCACTGTATGCATCCAAGTATAATTTTCTCACATTCATGCCTCTATTTAGTTCTGTTTATGTCACTGCCTAAATGCTATTTAAGACCTTTGTCATCTTATACTTGCTGACTGGATCTTTTTTTCTCCCCACTTCTATCTATTCTATTTGTCACTATACAGGATACTGATTATGAAACATGCTTATGATGCTTAAAAATAGGCAATTTCTTTAATCTGAGTCTTGATTTCCCCAAATAGGAATAATAATATCTACCTCGTAAACTTGTTTTTGTGTTAAATAATTTATATATGTAAAATACTTCAGAAATTGCCTAACATATATTAAGTATTCTATAAATATTCACTTTTAAAATTACCATTGAAACTTTAAAAGAAATAGCATACTTCCTAAGATGCCCATTCTACTTTAGCATAACCACATTTTTCTGGAATATTCCCAAGTTCCTAAACTGACAAGGGAAACCTATGATACTGCGACAGCTTTGTGGCATGACAACATGGTTAAGCTTCACTATGGTCCACAATTATTCAAGCAAACAGTAATCTAGGTGCTGCTGTGAAGGGATTTTGCAAATGTGATTAAACTCCCTTATCCTGGATGGCCTGACCTAATCAGGTGAAGTCTGTTGAAGAGGGCTTAGGCAGTTCCTGTGACAAAGAGTCAGATTACAGCCTACTCATGATCATCTCTTCCTGACTGCTTGCCCTATGATTTTATATTCCCTTAGCCAGCCTCCACAGCCCATTCTTTGCATACACATATATACACATTTTGGAACAGCTAGCATATTAACACAAATAAATCATTCTCTAATGATATCATATACTTAATTAAGGGCCTGGTATGCAGTAGACACTCAACTAATATGTTTTAATGAACTAATGCCAGTTATATTTCTCTAATCAGCCTGCAAACTAATGTGAGTCTGTTTTTTTTTGAAAGTGGCTCTGTATCTCCAACAGTCTTAACACAATAATCATATTTATACATATGATAATTTGTTGTCTGTTGGTTATAATAAAATATCACTGACAGAGCTGGTTGGCTAATTAAAACTGAAATAAATTTTTCACTGGAAATTTTATATGTGGGGCTTCTTTCCCCTTCTTTAACTGTTCACATTTTATCTCAAAAACCTCTAGTTACCCATGAATTAAAAACCAGGATTGATAACTGCAAACCTTTAATTGAAAATATGCTATTACGTGTCAGTATTTTATTTTATTTTATTTTATTTTTTTAACATCTTTATTGGGGTATAATTGCTTTACAATGGTGTGTTAGTTTCTGCTTTACAACAAAGTGAATCAGTCATACATAAACATATGTTCCCATATGTCTTCCCTCTTGCGTCTCCCTCCCTCCCACCCTCCCTATCCCACCCCTCCAGGCTGTCACAAAGCACCGAGCCAATATCCCTGTGCCATGCGGCTGCTTCCCATTAGCTATCTACCTTACTACGTTTGTTAGTGTGTATATGCCCATGACTCTCTCTCGCCCTGTCACAGCTCACCCTTCCCCCTCCCCATAACCTCAAGTCCGTTCTCTAGGAGGTCTGCGTCTTTATTCCTGCCTTACCCCTAGGTTCTTCATGACATTTTTTTTTCTTAAATTCCATATATATGTGTTAGCATACAGTATTTGTCTTTTTCTTTCTGACTTACTTCACTCTGTATGACAGACTCTAGGTCTATCCACCTCATTACAAATAGCTCAATTTCGTTTCTTTTTATGGCTGAGTAATATTCCATTGTATATATGTGCCACATCTTCTTTACGTGTCAGTATTTTAAACTTCTACACAATCTGATAACATGTGACTAAATTAACTTAACTAGGGCATTAGAAATTAGTCATTCAAGAATATAAAGGAAGAAAATTGAATCCTTCAGGAGTATGTTCACATTCTAGTATTATCAGTACATTCTCTGAAATAAACTGGTAATGCTTTAAAAAAAAAGAAGTAAAATTATTGGTGATTTTGTATATGAGATATTTAAATCCACTAAGTATTGTTTTAGCTTTTTTAAATATCATTTTAGAAATACTCTAAGCCTATGAATTTTTAAAGTAAAATCATAATTTTATTAACATTTTATAAACTATTTAAGATACATGTTTTGATAACTTAACATTTATAATATAAGTTAAATCTATACTGTACCTTTACTTCTCTAGAATCTTTAATTCTGCACACCAAGACTCCTAGTTCTATCAGAAATAAACTGTTTCTCTTTTTCTTTAGGCTATTTCATTCTCAGGAGTTACAGTGTATTAGATAGTGACTAAGCTCTGAAACACAGACATGTAGGTCACAAGGGAGAAAAAATATTAATGGAGAGAGATTGAGAAATGCCGTTTCCTCAGAACTAAAACCGATCAAACACAAAAGAACAGTTTCTCCAATCTATGCAAAGACCCACCAACCATAATTTTATAAAAAGGACAGGATACAGAGGTACAGAATGATAATTTTTCTCTCATTGTTGATGCAAATTAATATGAAAATTTCATAAAGATGACACATATTTTATTTCCCTTTTGCGTATTTCACCTTTTGATTGTCAAAACATCAAGCTAATGACATATTTTAATGAGTATTTAGCTGCCTATGTATGCTGTCATAATCTTGGCAACCTACCTTGACCCATTTATTTCTAGTATTTATGCTTTTTGAATAAATGTATAAAAACATATTGAAATAAAGAAAATCTGCTTTAATCTAATTATAAGAATGTTAAATATAAGAAGTGTAAATGAGCATGGAGATTGCATAAATGAATCTAATTTGTAATAACATTATCCTGTATTATTAGAATTTTGAGCATATTCTTACAGTTTAACACTGTGTTAATTTGCAGTGTGTCATTTTGCTAAACATCAAAAAAGTATATGTAGGTATCTTACCAAATCTTATTTTTGTTTACTGCATTCTCAAAATTCAACAATGTATTATTTTACCAAAGCACTAAGATTCTATACTTAGAAATAGGGATGTTTGTCTCCATTATTATAGAATGGCTTCTACAGGTAAGTTAAATTATAATTCTACCTAACCCATGATTATGTTTCCAGTGAATGAAACAATAAACATAGATGATTAAAAAAGAAAAAGAGTACAAATTTGTTGTAGTCAAATAAGAAACTATAAGAATGTCACCAATTCCATTTAATTTTAAACTCCTGTCCCCAAAGTACAAAATGCTTACCATAAATTTTTCTCCTTATGATTGTATTAATTGTATATGAGTATGATACTAGGCCCTATTTCTAGTTGCTTTTCATTGTCATGGAGTATGTTGACAGGGCAACATTCATGGCCCATGAGCCATGGCCGCTGAGCCTGCGCATCCGGAGCCTGTGCTCTGCAATGAGAGAGACCACAACAGCGAGAGGCCTGTGTACCAAAAAAAAAAAAAAAAAAAAAAAAAAATCAATGAATTCATGAAATTTGGAGAGTATATCAAGACCTGGTGAGAAACCGACATAAATAAAGGAGAAATTACAAAATATGTACATATTTGCCAACACCACTGTGAGATGAGAGAAACAAAGGAGGAGTTTGTCCAAAGTGGAGGTTATTTTTAAGGAGGGAAGTGGGGCTTTCATATTATGCTACTGACATTATACTGAAAAACATACTTGTAAATGAAATAAAAATATTGCCAATTGTGATCCCAGAAATACTACTAGGAACAAAACTGGGAGGGGTTTCCCTAATGTAGAATAAGATTTAGTGAATGAGAAAGAGCATTTGATTTAGGTATAAAAAAATTACTGAGTACTGACAATTTCTTCAGGCACTGACTATTCCCAATTCACTGTCAGTAATATAATTTTTAAACTTATTGAAGTATAATTGATGAAAAACACTATGTTAGTTTAAGGTGCATAACATACTCATTCAGTGTTTCTATACATTACAGAATGATCACCACAATAAGTCTACCTACCTCATCTGTCACCCTACAAAACTCTTTGTTATTGATTATATTCTCTATGCTGTAAATTTCATCCCCATTACTCATTTATTAAGTAACTGGAAGTTTGTACCACTTAATCTCCCTCACCTATTTCATTCATCCTCCCTCACCTATTTCATTCATCCTCCTACCCCTCTCCCCTCTGTTCTCTGTATCTGTGAGTTTATGTCTGCTTTGTTTTGTTTGTTGTTTGTTTTTTTTAGATTCCACTTATAAGTGAAATCATACAGTATTTGTCTTTCTCTGTCTGATTTATTTCACTTAGCATAACACCCTCTAAACCTATCCATGTTGTTGAAAATGGCAAGATTTTATACTTTGTTATGGCTGAAGAATAGTCCATTGCATGTACACCACATCTTTATCCATTCATCTGTTGATGGACACGTAGGTTGTTTCCATGTCTTGGCAATTGTAAATAATCCTGTTGTGAACGTTGGGGTGAACGTATATTTTTGAATTAGTGTTTTTGTTTTTTTTCCAGATATATACCCACAAGTGGAATTGCTGGATCATATGGTAGTTACATTTTTAGTTTTTTGAGGAACCTACATACTGTTTTCCATAGTGGTTGCACCAATTTGTATTCCCACTAACAGTGTACTAGGATTCCCTTTTCTCCAAATCCTTGCCAACATTTGTTATTTGTAGACTTTTGGATGATAGCCATTCTGACAGTTGTGAGGTAATAGCTCATTGTAGTTTTGATTTGTGATTCTCTGATGATTAGTGATGTTGAGCATCTTTTCATGTGTCTGTTGACCATTCTTTCTTCTTTGAAAAAATGTCTATTCAGGTACTTGGCCCATTTTTAAATCAAATTATGTGGTTTTTTTGATGTTGAGTTGTATGAGGTCTTTGTATATTTTGTATATCAACCCTTTATAAGATAGATCATTTGCAAAATTCTCCCATTCAGTAGTCGACCTTTTCATCTGTTGATGGTGACTTTTTCTGTGTAAGGCTTGATATAGTATCATTTGTTTGTTTTTGCTTTTGTTTCCCTTGCCTGAGGAGACATAGCTTTAAAAAAAGCATTGCTAAAGACCAATGTCAAAGAGCATACTGCCTATGTTCTCTGCTAGGAGTTTTATGGTTTCAGGCCTGAAATTTAAGCCTCCAATCAATTTTGAGTTTATATCTGTATAGAGTGAGAAAGTTTGATTTTTTGCATATAGCTATTCAGTTTTCCCAACACCATTTATTGAAGAGGCTGTCTTTTCCCCATTATATAATCTTGCCTCCTTTGTTGTAGTTTTATTGACTATATAAATGTGGGTTCGTTTCTAGATTCTCTATTCTGTGCCACTGATCTATGTGTCTGTTTTTGTGCCAGCCCCGTACTGTTATGATTACTGTAGTATAGTTTTTATTATAGTTTGAAATCAGGGAGTGTGATCTCTAGCTTTGTTCTTTCTTAAGATTATTTTGGCTATTCAAGGTTTATTGTGTTTCCATACAAAGTTTAGAATTATTTGTCCTAGTTCTGTGAAAAATGCCATTGGTATTTTGATAGGGTTGCATTGAATCTGTAGATTACCTTTGGTATTATGGTCATTTTAACAATATTAATTCTTACAATCCATGAGTGTGGTATATATTTCCATTTGTTTGGGTTGTCTTCAATTTCTTTCACCAATATCTTATAGTTTTCAGAGCACACATCTTCTACCTCCTTGGTTAGATTTATTCCTAGCTATTTTATTCTTTTGTTGTGATTATAGATGGGATTGTTTCCTTAATTGTTCTTTCTGCTAGTTTATTATTAGTTTATAGAAACAACAGATTTTTGTGTATTGATTTTGTATCCTGCAACTTTGCTGAATTCATTTATTAGTTCTAATAACTTTTGATGGAGTGTTTAGGGCTTTCTATATGTAGTATTATGTCACCTGCAAACAGTAATAGTTTTACTTCTTCCTTTAAATTTTTTTTTGTGTGTGTGTGGTATGTGGGCCTCTCACTGTTGTGGGCTCTCCCATTGCAGAGCACAGGCTCCGGATGCGCAGGCTCAATGGCTATGGCTCACGGTCCCAGCCGCTCTGCAGCATGTGGGATCTTCCCGGACTGGGGCACGAACCCGTGTCCCCTGCATTGGCAGGCAGACTCTCAACCACTGCGCCACCAGGGAAGCCCTTCCTTTAAATTTTGAATTTCTTTTCCTTGTCTGATTGCTGTGGCAAGGACTTCCAATACTATGTTGAATAAAGTGTTGAGAGTGGGCATCCTCTTCTTGTTCCTGATCTTAGAGGAAATGATTTTTTTTACCATCGAGCATCTTGTTGCCTATAGGTTTGTCATATATGACCTTTATTATGTTAAGGTATATTCACTCTATGCTCACTTTGTTGAGATTTTTCTATCATAAATGGATGTTGAATTTTGTCAAATGCTTATTTTTGTATCTATTGAGATGATAATATGATTTTTATTCTTCAGTTTGTTAATATGGTCTATCACGTTGATTGATTAGTGGACATTGAACCATTCTTGCATCTCTGGGATAAATCCCACTTGATCATAGTTTTTCACTCTTTTAATGTATTGTTGAATTTGGTCTGCTGATATCCTGTTGAGGATTTTTGCATCTGTTCATCAGTGATATTGGCCTGTAATTTTCTTTTTTGTGGTGGCTTTGTCTGGTTTCGATATCAGGGTGATGCAGGCCTCATAGAAGGAGTTCAGGAGCATTCTTTACTCTGCAATTTTCTCGAATAGTTTGAGAAGGACAGGTGTTAAATAATTTAAAGATATTTGGTAGAGTTACCTGTTAAGCCATCTTGTCCAGGGCTTTTGTCGGTTGGGAGTTTTTGGATTACTGATTCAATTTTGTTGCTGGTAATTTGTCTGTTCATATTTTCTATTTCTTTCAGATTCAGTCCTGGGAGATTATACATTTCTAGGAATTTGTCCATTTGTTCTACGTTGTCCGTTTTATTGGTGTATAATTTTTCTTAGTAATGTCATAATTCTTTGTATTTCTGTGATGTTGGTGTTGGTTGTATCTTCTGCTGTTTGTGGATGAAAAGTACTGTAGATATCTACTAAGTCATCTGGTCTAATGTGTTGCTTAAGATCAGTGTTTCTTTATTGATTTTCTGTCTGGATGATCTGTCCATTGATGTAAGTGGATGTTAGAATCCCCTACTATTATTGTGTTACAGTCAATTTTCCCCTTTGTGTCTGTTAATATTTGCTTTATGTATTTAGATGCTCCTTTGTTGGGTGCATGTATATTTACAGTCGTTATCCCTTCTTGTTGGATTGATCCCTTTATCATTATGTAATGTCCTTCTTTGTCTCTTATTAAAGTCTTTGTTTTAAAGTCTATTTTGTCTGACATAGGTATTGCTACTCCAGCTTTTGTTTCCATTTCCATGGAATAACTTTTTCTATCCCCTAACTCTCAGGGTGTGTATGTCTTAGATATGAAGTGAACCATTTGTAGGCAGCATATATATGGACCTTGTTTTTCTATGCATTCAGCCACTCTATGTCTTTTGATTGGAGCATTTAGTCCATTTACATTTTTAAAAACTATTAATATGTATGCACTCATTGTCATTTTGTTAATTGTTCTAGAGTTGTTTTTATTGTTCTTTTCTGTTTATTTTTCTTTTGGGCTCTTCCTTTGAGATTTGATGACTATCCTTAGTGTTATGTTTAGATTCATTTCTCTTTTCATGTGTGTATCTATTATAGATCTTTGGTTTGTGGTTAACC
Source organism: Stenella coeruleoalba (assembly GCF_951394435.1). Taxonomy (NCBI): domain Eukaryota; kingdom Metazoa; phylum Chordata; class Mammalia; order Artiodactyla; family Delphinidae; genus Stenella; species Stenella coeruleoalba. The sequence goes on along the minus strand of NC_137151.1, from coordinate 80,120,756 downwards.
ATGAAGTTTATATATAGCAACTCATATATATATAAGTGATTATTTAAGTTGATGAGCTCTTAAATTCAAATGCATTCTAACAACCCTGCATTTTTACTACCCCAACCACGTTCAAAGTTTTTTTCATTATATTTTACATCTTTTTGTTTTGTGTATCCCTTAACTATATATTGTGGGGATGTTTTTACTACTTTTGTCTTTTAGCAAAAGTTTTGTAAGTGATTCATCTACTACATATACTGTATATTTACCAGTGAGATTTTTCCTTTCATAATTTCCATATTTCTAGTTATGGTCTTTTCTTTTCCACTTAAAGAAATTACTTTAACATTTTTTGTAAAACTCGTTTAGTGATGCTGAACTTTTTTAGCTTTTGCTCATCTGTAAAACTCTTTATCTCTCCTTCAGTTCTGAACGTTAGCCTTGCTGGGTAGAGTATTCTTGGTTGTAGGTGTTTTTCTTTCATCAAGTTGAATATATCATGCCACTCCATTCTGGTCTGCAAAGTTTTTGCTGAAAAGTCAGCTGATTATCTTATGGGAGCTCCCTTTTACATAACTAGTTGCTTTTCCCTTGATGCTTTTAAGATTTTCTCTGTTTTTAATTTTCGCCATTTTAATTATAATGAGTCTTAATGTGGATCCTTTGGGATTGATTTCATTTGGACACTCTGCGCTTCCTGGACCTGGATGCCTGTTCCATTTCCGAGGTTAGGGAAGTTTTCAGCTGTTATTTTTTCAAATAAGTTCTCTGCCCCTTTCTCCCTCTCCTTCTGGAACCCTTATTATATGAATCTTAGTACACTTGGTGTTATCTGAGAGCTCTCTTAAACTGTCCTCATCTTTTTAAATTCCTTTTTCTTTTTTTTTATGTTCAGCTTAGGTGATTTCTACTACTCTGTCTTCCAGTTCACTGATCCATTCCTCCCTATCATATAACTTGCTGTTATATTCTTCAGCTGTTTGATTCTTCTTTATATTTTCTAACTAACTCTTTATTAAACTTCTCATTGTGTTCATCCATTCTTCTCCTGAATTCATTAAGCATCTTTATGATAATTATCTTGAACACATTATTGGGTAAATTGTTATCTCCACTTCCCTTAGTTCTTCTTCTGGGGTTTTATCTTGGTTCTTCATTTGGAACATATTCCTGTCTCCTCATTTTACCTAATTCTCTTTTTTATTTTCTGTGTATTAGATAGATGGGTTACATTTCCCAGTTTTGGAGAAGTGGCCTTATACAGGAGAATTTGGGGGGGCCCAGCAGCACACTCCCCACTGGTCACCAGAGCTACATGTTCTAGGGGTGCCCCCTACATGGGCTGCCTGGACCCTTCTGTTGTGGCAGGGTCAACTATGTGGGCATGCTTGTAGGCAGAACTGGTCCCCAGCTTGGTTAGCTACCAGTCTCTGCTGCATGGGAAGGTTGTTGGCCACTGACGGGTGAAACTGACTCCTGGTATGGCTTGCTGCGTGGCCCAGGGAGTCCTGGGGCTGGGTCTCCAAGTGGTTGGTTGCTTGGCATGCGGGAGTCATAGGACTGGTACCAACTGATTGGGGGCAGGTAAGCCCCCTGGCTCTATGATGCTAAAAGGAGGACTCCAGAATGATGTTTGCCAGCGCCAGTGTCCTCATGGTAGATGAGCTCTTGAATATGGCTGCCTCTAATGTCTATGTCCCCATGGGGAGTTTCCATTGCCTCCTGCCTCTCTGGGAGGCTCTCCTACATCAGCAAGAGGGTCTGACCCAGACCCCTTTCAAATTACTGCCTCTGTCCTGCGATGTGGAGCATGTGAGACTTTGTGTGAGTCCTTTAAGAGTGGAGTCTCTCTATCTAACAGCCCTCTGGCTGTCCCATACACAATCTCCACTGGCCTCAGAGCTACACATTTGTGGGCTCATATTCCTGGTGCAGGACTCCCAAGTTGGGGAGCCTGATGTGGAGCTAAAACCCCTTGCCCCTTGAGGAGAACCTCTGCAACTGTGACTATCCTCCCTTCAGTGGGCTACCTACCCAGGGGTGTAGGTCTTGACTATACTGTGTCTCCACCTCTCCCCCGCATCTGACTGTGTTCTTTCTGTATGTGTTTAGTTGCAGAAAATATTTTCTGCTAGTCTTCAATTCATTCTCATCAATATGTGCTCTGTAAATAGTTGTAATCTTTGTGTGCCCATAAGAAGAGGTAAGCTCAGGATCTTCCTACTCTGCCATCTTGGCCACTCCTCTGGTAATAAATCTTATAGTTGAATATTCATGTTATTTTGTATGTTCTGCTAGCTTCTGTCTCTAACTGAAAGAAACCAGATTCTCAGAAAATTATAGCTCCCTCTCTTGGTTCCCTATTTAACTCAGTGTTAGAGCTGCAGTTTAAAGGGCTCTTCACCCAGGTTTGTGTGTTTGTGCATTTGCACATGGAGAAGTAGAATAAGGTGAGCAGAGGGGATCAAAGAAGTCCTAGTGGAGAACAAAATATCATCTGTAAATGCAAGATGTACACATGGAAATGGAAGAAATTACTCTCCTGTCAACAACTCCTACTCATCAATACAGGATGGGAAGGGATAAGGACATTTCTTTTAAGATATGGAAAGTGAAATCAAAAATCAAATATCAATCAGTTAAGACCATCTTTATTTTTTGGTACGAGGATACTAAGAACCAAAACATTTTTCTTTGGATTCTTCTGACCAAAACCAAAATTTCCCTGACCTGTTGTGTGTTTTAAATCAAAATATGCTTACTGTCGGGCTTCCCTGGTGGCGCAATGGTTGAGAGTCCGCCTGCCAATGCAGGGGACGGGGGTTCGTGCCCTGGTCCAGGAAGATACCACATGCCGCAGAGCAGCTAGGCCCATGAGCCATGACCACTGAGCGTGCGCGTCCGGAGCCTGTGCTCCACAATGGGAGAGGCCACAACAGTGAGAGACCCGTGTACCGCAAAAAAAAAAAAAAAAATATATATATATATATATATATAGTCTGAATCTTGAATTGTATTGTCTGAATTGTATTGTCTGAATATATATACTGTCTGAATCTTGAAAAAACAAGTATTAATTCTATTTCAATTATCCTTTATAGTGGAGTGGTGTGCATGACAACATATGTCATCCAACAGATGTAATAGCTTTCCTTATTACAACTGAGGTTAAGTAAATATGCAGGTTACTTTAAGAAATTTCCTCTACCTACATATATTTCAAAGACAATATTTGAGATGAACTAAGGTAGTTATTTTCTAATGATTATTCACAACACAGTGTCATCTAGGAATTTATTTGTGACAATATGAAAATTCAAAAGTAAATTAAAAATACAAATACAAGAATCTATTGAATGAGAGTGATCAAACAATCTGTTGGTAGAATTTTCCACTTTTCATTTCAGTGGAGGCATGATCTTTTCTGAATCTTCAGGTTCTCTAGTCTAGTACTCTGTAGTTCAAGTCATTTGGGAGCTATTGTGGATCAGTAGCTAAGCAACAGATTTAAAGTCCAGAGGCTATTCTATATTTCCTCTGCCAATAACTTTGCATGAGATGGTGAGCAAACCATTTAACCTTCCAATTTCACTATCCCTCATCTTTTCAACAGGGAGATAATATAGCTTACTTCCCACAGCTTGGTGAAATATCTCTTAAATAGTTCCTCAAATATGGTGGAAAAGATGCTCTACTGTATTGTCATAAAGTAAAAGCAGATCCTTCCTACTTTTTCCACATTATGTGTTAACCATTAGAGCCAATATTTTCTAATAGAGAAATATTTCCTCACCATGACTTGAGGTTTCTTAAATAACCCTTTATAATTTTTCTGATGTTTCAACCACTACCAAATCATGGATGCATTTATACATAGGCTACACTTACCTAATTCTCTTGATATTTATGGTTATATATAGACTCTATTTAACTGTCCTTAATATTTGAAGATTATTTCTTACTAGGGTGAATTCAGGGGAATAGTGCATTTGAATTCTATAGCATGTTGATATAGACATAGAATAAATGTCCTTTTTACCTCCTATTAAAACCGTAGATTTGCCTGTGATCCTAGTTTTACACTGAAGTGCCTGCTTAAAATGAAAAAATAAAAAGAAACAGATATGAGATTAAATGTCAGGGAAAAAATTCTACCTCAGTGTTTCTTCAGTAAAAGCAACCTTTACTTCTTTCTGTTCATAGAGCTGCTTCTAAAATACACAACATGAGCTGAGCAAGTTGGGAGGTGAGAGAATGATATTGGTAGCAGGGGATATGCTTCCAGGATCCAAATGACAAAGTCTTTGGGTATAGAGAAGTGATGATTTTACATAATGCCTAATTCATTCTGTGTGTATGTGTGTGTTTTTCTTCAAGTCTTAGTAGAAGAATGTGCAAAGATAGCTGTTTATAAATTTACTCATTGAACCCCAATTTCCCTATTTGAAAAAAATCAGAAATGTTTTAAGACTATCGGAATAACCTCCTCACACACCTTTCATTAAGATGCACATATTCAGCAGAAGCTTACACATCTGTTGTGGGGCCAAAGATAATAGCATAAAAAAGTATTCTGTGCATTTCCATTACATGACAAATTTGTAGTTTGTGTTTTATTTGTATTTTATTTGTTTTTATTTCGTTTTTAAAGCACTTGCCAAACAAGTGAAAAAAACTAGGAAATATAGATAGACAGAATGTAATTTTCCATTTGAAATTTAGCCAGACTATCCTGAAGGCCTGAGAAAGTTGGTGTCTCTTTAATTATTAAAAATTCTTTAGAATCATATTACTGTACAGATATTCTAGAGTTTGGACATATTTTAATAACTACCATTAGTTGCTGATGTGGCTTGTGTGTCACCAATAGTTTAGAGAAAATATAAACAGGTTAAGACAATGAAGAAGAAACATCCTTGCATAAACCAAGGTTTTAAAGATTAGCACCAACGGAAAAATGTAAAGCTCCTTTGCACTCAAAATGTAGTTACATTTTTCTATAATGACACTGAAACCACCTTTCAGAAACTGACCAATGTTTCTTTTATAATTTATATCACTTCCTCCTTTCTTGTTCAGAATTTCTGTCACTATAAGGCACAACATCTGTCTTAAGGCATATCATTGTTTTCAAAATTTAAATATGTATCTTGCTTCAATCTCTGCTCCTGAAAGACTGAAAGTATGTAATAAGCTACTTTTTTTTTGCCCTGAGTTATAAAATAGCTGTTACTTTATTTTGATATAATTGCCAACATAACAGTTTTAAGATTTCTATTTAAATTTACCTTTTATAACAGTGGTAGATTATTTTCTTAAAGAAAAGACCATATACCCCAATTGTAGAAAATTATACACCGTTGTCCTGAAACTTAAAGTGCTCCATCAATCTGTCAAAATAACCTCTCTCCTTAAAACAAAATAAAGAGTAAACAAGCAATTTGGTGACTCTTGATATCTCCAGTCCTATTTCAAAAAAGTTCTGATATCTAAGATATTAAAAGATCTTAGATTCTGAGTAAATTGTCTCAATTTAGAATTTACATGTGACTGGATACATCAGTAGAACTAGAATTTGTTTTTAACACCAGGGAAACTTCTAGAGATAGAAATCATCCGTAGAATAGAGAAAGTACACTTAAGTTTGATTAGAGGCAATTGGCCTATATCTGAGGGGGAAATAATTCTAAATAAAATGCAATTTCTGTCACTCATATTATGCTCTGACTACCCATTTTGGATTCATGATTTTCAGTTCTAGGGTAGAGTAGCTTCTGTAAGAGATAGAGAATAAGCAAATATACAAACAACACTTTAACACACAACATCAGCATCATTGATTAACTAGTGTCTAAAGTGTGATAGGAGATGGTACTATGGTTGCTTTAGCAGTGGCAGGACAATGCCCTAGGAGCAAACACCAGCATTATTGAATCAGCCCATGTGGTACTAATAACATGCACTAGCCCTGTGGCAGTAGATTAGTCACCGGCTTCATACATCCCACTTTTGTCATCTAATCCAGTTCTTTGCAAACTTTAACATACCTATGAATCACCTGGGGATCTTATCGAAATTGAAGATTCTAACTCAGTAGGTCTGAGGTAGGGTTTGAGATTCTGAACTTGAAAAATGTTCGTTTCTACATAATATTGACACTGTTAGTCCATAGATCAAACTTTAAATTGCAAGCCTCTGAAGCACCTAGAGTTAACCAAAGTGAACTGGAGCAGGAAAAGAGAAAACTGGTATGTGTTATTGAGACAGAAATCCCTGGTGAACAACAAAATGATTTAGAAGAAATTTAAAGTGGTCTCAAGTTCCAATAAGCAGGAGGATGCAGCTTTTCTGATAATGTTCTGACTTCTGTAAGGCTAGTTAGACTAGGAACATCTGTTATATGTGGTAAATATCTAATCTTAAAATGTAACACTTCTCCCACTTGAGCTTGATATATAAAAAGGGTGCTTTAAATTGCAGATGCAAAATTATTATATTGCTTTCTTCTTTTTGTACTATTTCAGTGGGGTTCAATATTTACTGAAGCTATTCAAGAAAGAATACAAATTGCCAAATATATGTTTTGTGGTCCAAATACTCTTAGAGTTTGTAGAACTTGTAACAACTTATCACAACTTAATCACAGTTCACATGAGCTAAGTTAATTAAATTATATCACATAATGGTACAGTTAGGAAAAGATTAATGGGGGAAAGATGTGGCTAAATCTAGAAAGCACAATAGCCCAAAAGCACCTTAACAAACCCTGTCTCTGTTTTTGCTTTGATTAGATTTTTGTCAGAATACTCTATCATGTAGTGAGAAGATTCTTGGAATGGGTTAGAATCTAAGCACTCCCTAGAATTACTTGATGGAGACCATAATCCTGGTGGAGAAAGTGACATCCAGCATGGCACCAAAGCAATAGAGAAGCAATGGCTATTGGGGTATATGGGAAGAAGGGATCTGAGAAGACTCACATGCCTGTGTTCCACTGGGTTGTGTGGGGAGGTCAGCCAACATTTCCAGTGTTCTAAGTTTTAAAAGGCTTAACTAAAGGTAGTTGTACCAAAACGGTCCTTGAACTTCTGACAGGAAGAACTCAAGGTTTAAAGATGTACTGAGAAGGTGCAATAGCTGAACCAGTATCTTGGCTCCTAAGGATTGATGCCAACTGAGGGCCAATGAGGATTACACACCACAGTGAAAGAAATGCACAAATTACAACTGAGCATTGGATACCCCTATGCCATATGCAAACAGCCCTCCCCAGGGAACATAGATGTTATTCCAAGGAAATAGAGGGTAAAGGAACTGGATCTTCAGTAGATGAAGTTTAAACCTTGAATTGATCTAGTAAATCTAAAAATAACCAAGGAAACACAGAAATGATGAGTTAATCATAAAATGGCTAGCCTCGTTTGTTTGCATCTATTGAATGGAAGTGTAGGACTAAGCATAAATGAAGGAAAATTATTTACTGTTTTGTTCATCTGCATACACCTTCTTTTCCATCCTCTAATCTCATCTCAGTTTAAAATTTTAAGTTGCAACCTCACTCATTATATGTAAGGCTTATGCAGAGACTGTAAATAAGTCAAAGTTTTATTTCTTTGTTTATTTCAGAAAAATTTAAAAGTTGGCACTTTAAAGACATGAAATTACACATATAAGTCCTGTGAGAAGGGCTTAATACTTCAGAGGTTAAGCAGACCAGTAGTTGGTCAGTGTTTAAAACATACCCCTCAGGACAGAATTTAAATTATTCTTTTGTACACATCAGACATTCATCACAATTTTAAGTTCTTCATCTTTTATAAAAAGAGGTTAAATATATCTGTATGAGTCGGCTATCCATATAAAACATGAAAATTATCTTAAGGCTAAAATGCTGATGGTAATAAGTTAGAATATGCCAGTAATATTGTGTTTTCTTTTACAATAAGTGGCTGAACTGTGAAAGTCTATATCCCAGCCTCTACAATATTAGTTCCGACAGCTAAGCTTCAGGGCTTCTCCTGCAATTTATATAATCCAGTTCTCAAAATAAAATAATCTTAAAAAGTATGAACATAATACATTTGTGTGTGGCATATTCAGGAGTCCACATAAGATTTTTGTCTTGGTTATCTTTGAAACTTACAAATACTCCTAGAGAACTGACAATTTACCATTTCACATTTTATGTACCTGGACCCTTGACAGTGCCTCTGCCAAATATAGTGTGAATATCCTTAAAACTAATATATCACCTCAACAATATACTCACCTCATAAAATCAAGGATTTTCAAATTGAGACAGACTCGTAGCTTTAGGCAGAGAGATATGAGAGCCTCAACTTTTGATTAATGTTTCTGACCACCACATGGAACATACTGCTGTATAGACAGTATAGGCAAACACATATGAGTTCTCAGTGGCCACAGTAAGCATGCAAATCCAGCAGACCCATCACGTATCCCCTCCATAACTTTTTCTTCAAGGCACTGTTCAACAGTCCTTTGCTGATTAAGAAGTGTGCAAATTATTTACACTGTCATTCAAGTCCTTTTGTAATATGATTCTCAAACTATATTAACCAGGCTTTCTCCTATTGTATTACTATTAGATCCAATATTCTGGAGCAGGGGCCTGTAAACTTTTTCTGTAAAGGGCCAGATAGTAAAATTTTTAGGATTTGCAGGCCACAAGCACCCTCTTCCTCCTTCTCTCCCTCCTCCTTCTTGAAATTCCTTTAAAGATGTGAGAAAGAAAAAAGAAAAAAAACTTTTAGCTCAGAAGTCATACAAAAATAGACCAAAGACCAAATTTTGCCCTTTCAATATTGTGAAATATCTCCAAGTGTTCCTTTAATGTGAAGATTTTTGTTGGTGTTGCCTGTACTGGGATATTATAATCTCCTTTATTGCAACTACTTTTCTCATGTCTCTAAATTTGCCTTTACTAAGATCTTCTGGCTGCATATACAGAGTCTTTAGAATGGTGGCAGCATCAACATCCCCATATTTCTTCTATATTTCCATTTCCATTCAATTCATATTTCCCCTTTTTTCAGTATTAGCACTTTGCATTTCTCTGTGGCATTTTCATTTTTGTTAGCCAATTACCTCATTCTATTATCGATTTTTCTAAATTCTTCATGGGCTTGTCACTGTGAGACAGGGAGTCAGCACAACTATAGGCCTTGCTGTCTGAATAACCGATTTATAGTGACCAACCGTTGACAGACTTTGAAAGAAGTGGCATGATTAGTCACTGATCATGATGTGCATCTATTACTTACATACCGATTTGTCGACTGAAAAGCTAGCAGTGAAGTTCATACTTTATGCAACTATTCACACTTAATAAAACATGGTAACTAAAATTTGAACTGTGTTGTTGGAACACTGCTATTATTTTACTAAAACATGGTAACTGATCTTTGAAATGTAAAATTGACAGTTAAAAAAATTATACAATAGAGATACACAATTTTATTTGGTCTCTCACTACGATCCCACTTTTTCTGCTTCTCAAAAGTAATTTTTCTTTGCTTCCTTCCAGATCCTTTCAATTTAAAACATGTGAACATAAATAGATTTTAAAAATTAATTTTTTAAATTTCTGTTCCAAAATAAATATGACACTGGAGCCTAGAACAGCATCCGGCACATAGTATAGGTGCAATAGATACCTGTTGGACAAATGTCTGCTATTTGCTACCACCTCTTTCACTGGACATTAATTTGTAAAGATTTTTTCCCAAAAGCACTTATAGAGTTGCTCCATTCATTATAATGGCTGCATAATATTACATTGTATCAATGAAATTATATTTAATGTATATTTCCCTGTTAATGGACAATCATTTTAATTGTTTTTTTGCTATTATAAAATAAGTCAGCAAACACCCTTGTTTATATGTTTTGTGTATCTATTGAATATTTCTCTAAAATGGTTAATTGCTGCAGTTTTCTTTGTTTTTCCTAAACCCAACTTAACTTTTTATTTTATATGGTGTTAATGTTTTGAAAAGTTTGTCTCTTATCATTTAACCTGGTTTAAAGTGTAGATTTCCATAAATTAATTTTTAGCCTATGAAGTTACACATAACATATCAAATTTGAAAATCTTTTCTTCTCAATAAACTGATGATCATAACAAAATATACTGCATATCCTGATTGTGAGTCCTGGATAAAATCGTTGTTTAATTTACAGTAAGATGTTATGCAGATCTTTGTTAAGAGATACAAATTTAAGAGAAATTATATGATGAAATATATTCTTGTAAAAATAAACCACCTTTGATTTTTTTGTTTTGTAACTCATGGAGTCAGTATTTTTATTAGCAGTAATGTAATAACTCCAAAATTTTATCTTTAATTAATGATAGTTTTTAATATCTTTTGGTATAGTAAATATCACTGTATCACATTTATATTCTTTTTTTTGAATTTCATGTTATTTATTTTTTATATAGCACGTTCTTATTATTTATCCATTTTGTACATATTTGTGTATATATGTCAATCCCTATCTCCCAATTCATCACACCACCACCACTCCCCCCCACACCAGTTTCCCCCCATGGTGTCCATACCTTTGTTCTCTGCATCTGTGTCTCAATTTCTGCCCTGCAAACCAGTTCATCTGTACCATTTTTCCACATATATCTGTTAATATATTTGTTGATATATTTGTTTTTTTCTTTCTGACTTACTTCACTCTGTATGACAGTATCTAGATCCATTCACATCTCTGTATGACAGTCTCTAGATCCATTCACATCTCTACAAATGACCCAATTTCATTCCTTTTCATGGCTGAGTAATATTCCATCATATATATGTACCACATCTTCTTTATCCATTTGTCTGTTGATGGGCATTTAGGTTGCTTCCATGACCTGGCTATTGTAAATAGTGCTGCAGTGAACATTGGGATGCATGTGTCTTTTTGAATTATGGTTTTCTCTGGGTATATGCCCAGGAGTGGGATTGCTGGGTCATATGGTAATTCTATTTTTAGTTTTTTAAGGAACCTCCATACTCTTCTCCATAGTGGCTGTATTAATTTACATTTCCACCAAAGAGGGTTCCCTTTTCTCCACACCCTCTCCAGCATTTGTTGTTTGTAGATTTTCTGATGATGCCCATTCTAACTGCTGTGAGGTGATGATACCTCATTGTAGTTTTGATTTGCATTTCTCTAATAATTAGTGATGTTGAGCAGCTTTTCATGTGCTACTTGGCCATCTGTATGTCGTCTTTGGAGAAATGTCTATTTAAGTCTTCTGCCCATTTTTTGATTGGCTTGTTTGTTTTTTTAATATTGAGCTGCATAAGTCGTTTATATATTTTGGAGATTAATCCTTTGTCCATTGATTTGTTTGCAAATATTTTCTCCCATTCTGAGGGTTCTCTTTTCGTCTTGTTTGTAGTTTCCTTTGCTTTGCAAAAGCTTTTAAGTTTCATTAGGTCCCATTTGTTTATTTTTGGTTTTATTTCCATTTCTCTAGGAGGTGGATCAAAAAAGATCTTGCTGTGATTTATGTCAAATAGTGTTCTTCCTATGTTTTCCTCTGAGAGCTTTATAGTGTCCAGACTTACATTTAGGTCTCTAATCCATTTTGAGTTTATTTTTGTGTATGGTGTTAGGGAGTGTTTTAATTTCATTCTTTTACATTTAACTGTCCAGTTTTCTTAGTACCACTTATTGAAGAGACTGTCTTTTCTCCATTGTATATCCTTGCCTCCTTTATCATAGATTAGTTGACCATAGGTGCGTGGGTTTATCTCTGAGCTTTCTATCCTGTTCCATTGTTCTATATTTCTGTTTTTGTGCCAGTACCATACTGTCTTGATTACTGTAGCTTTGTAGTAGTCTGAAGTCAGAGAGTCTGATTTCTCCAGCTCTGTTTTTTTCCCTCAAGACTGCTTTGGCTATTTGGGGTCTTTTGTGTCTCCATACAGATTTTAAGATTTTAATATTAAGATTTTTAAGATGTCATTCAGGAACTTCCTTGGTGGTCCAGTGGTTAAGACTTTGCCTCCAATGCAGGGAGTGAGAGTTCGATCCCTGGCCTGGTCAGGGAGCTAAGATCCCACATGCCTCACAGCCAAAGAACCAAAACATAAAACAGAAACAATATTGTAAAAAATTCAATAAAGACTTTAAAAATAGTCCACATCAAAGAAAATCTTTAAAAATAAAGATATAATCATTCAAATTTTATTTTTAATATTTACTTTATTATTAAAAAATTTCACTCTACATTTTCATTCTTTTTGTTCAATGAAATTCTAGAATGATGATTCTTACCATGTTTTTGAAGAAATGAATTATAAAATATTTAAAGTCTTTCAAAAGCAACATATAGGGTTCTAACAGATTTCATAAACTTTCCTCAGGATAAACATTTTGAATGTTTAGTAAAGTATAATTTAAAATGATAAGAAGAAATATTTACTTATTTAATATTTACAATTAGTCTTTGTTTAGGATTTTGAAAGCCATTTTAGTTGAGCTGTAAAATGAAAGAAAATAAAGGGCACAACTATAAATAATACATATCTTAACTTTTTTGAAAATAATGTATTTTTGCTCTTGAACTGTCATCCTGCCTAACACTGGGAAGGAAGAACTCTCCTAAACAAATACTGCTTCACCTCTTTGCTCCCAAAGGCCTGTTCAGTTCAGACTAAGCTGTGGTTTTGAAGACCTGTGTCTGGGAAGGTACAAAGATTATGATCCCTGCTGAAGCAGCCACAAGAGTCCAAATAGTTTTTATCTTTCAGCAGACAAGGTCTAAGACTGATTTGCCCCATACACGAATGTTTTAGCAACAAATTCACAAATTCCTACAGTAAATAACTATAATTTGAGTTTAGGTGATAAATATATTATCAGAACACTAGACAAAACAGCATTATAGTCATTTTATATGTTTACATGATATATTAATCATTAGATTAATCCATATAATATTGCTATTTTTCAGGGTAAAAATTGTTGAACATTAATGACTTCATATGGTTCAAATCAGCATAAGTGAAATTAACCTTTAAGTATTCCTTTATAAATTGAAATCAGAGTCCTTAGGATTTCTTTAAGGAAAATGTTTTTAAAGAAAAATCTTGCCCTAACCTATTTTCCATACTGAGCCAAATAATTGAAAGAGCAAATTATAAGAGTAATTGTTATGTATCATAAAACAGTTATTAATTCAAATCTTCTCTCCAATATTGAGATTTAACTACTTGAAAGTATCACTTTTGTTCCAAAAGAATTACTTAGTAAGCTCTAAAAAAGTATTTAATCATGAAAATTAATTTAATTTTGATTTTCTTTTCCCTCATCTTCCCAGCGTCCACTGGGGCATGATTATAGAGAAACCTGTTTAGAGATTTTCCATTTTCCAAATGTCCCTTTTTCTGATTCTTCTTTGGTCATTACTTTTACCTGGCTAGTATGAGGATTGAGAATTTGAGTGGTGCATGTATATGTACATGTGCTGTGTGTGTGTGTTCAGTTTTGAGCACACATCATGACAATTGTTAAAATTTAATATTCTTTTTTCCCCAAATCTTCATGCTGTATAATTGCTTAACTAAGTGCCACAATATAATCTTAATATTTCATTTTATCTTTTTTCTTGTTTAAAAATTCCAGAATCTGCTCTAGTGTACTTTTATGATCAAAGTATTTTTATATATTCCTTTACTCAATCTTTATTTTCAGATCCTTTAAACGATACCTTCTAAATTATCATGGTTTTTCTTTAAAAATGCACTTATTGATCTAAAAATGAAAAGTGGCTATAGGCTTTTTTGTATGAAAGCACTCCACTGCATGGTTATCTGTTTATATGCAAGAAATGAATAGCCATTTCCTTCAGGTAATAAGTCTACATTCTTTTTTTTAAAATAAATTTATTTATTTATTTGTTTTTGGCTGCATTGGGTCTTTGTTGCTGTGCATGGGCTTTCTCTAGTTGCAGCGAGCGGGAGCTACACTTCGTTGCAGTGTGTGGGCTTCTCATTGTGGTGGCTTCTCTTGTTATGGAGCATGGGCTCTAGGCGCGCGGGCTTCAGTAGTTGTAGCACACGGGCTCAGTAGTTGTGGCTCATGGGCTCTAGAGTGCAGGCTCAGTAGTTGTGGCACACAGGCTTAGTTGCTCCACAGCCTGTGGGATCTTCCCGGACCAGGGCTTGAACCCATGTCCCCCTGCATTGACAGGTGGATTCTTAACCACTGCTCCAACAGAGAAGTCCTCCATATTCTTAGGAATGCTTAATTTCCTCTGACAACTGGTTTGCTTTTGAAATATTACCCTACATAATAGCAGCAAAATGCAATTGTTATAGTAAACTACAATTAGCTGAGCATATTAACTGGTAAACTACTTTGACACTGTTAGGATTTTTGTTTTCCAAAATAAGGATCTCAAGACCAATGTTCTTTGACTCTCACAATAAATTAAGAAAATGAGTTTTTTTGTTGGAATGTGTCTGTCTGTTTTCTGGTCCCAAATGTGCATATCTTGTATATTATTTGATTTTCCTTGTGCTAGTATATATAGGAGAATCAGTGTGAACTCAAGAGCAATAGCTTAATATTGAAGTAGAAAAATATTTTATTATGTATTAGCTGTAGTATCTAGGTGGTGTTGAGGATGTCCCAATGTGCACAATTAGAATTTCAGGCTTCATGCCAGAAATAATAGGAATTCTACTTAATCCAGATGATTCCTGGCAGCAGCTTACTTAGTGAGATATTATACTTCACTTAAATTTTTTTTCTTTCTGTACCTGCATTTTCATTGACTTTGGCAAAGATATGCAAGGATTTGTGTATGTTTGCAACATGCTATGATAGTTTAAATGTCAGTTAAATCAATAACCATGGCAGAATTTTGGAATAAGAACCACTTTAAAGTCTGATTCTTCCATCAATATAAAGTTTTAACTGACATGAACATGAATAGTAATTACAGCCCTGAAACAAGGAATAGATTGCTATGGATTGCACCATGGCTAAGAAATATTTATAATCAGCATGTTTCATCATTTCACCCAGGTAATCATTGCTTGATTGCATGCTTGGAAATATTAAAACAAACAGAGTATAGAGAAATGGTAATCATTAAAGAGACAGGTGATATTGTTCATTTTATTTGATGGTTTTATTGATAATGTACACTAGAGGGTACTGGCAGTTTGCAGAGACTGCTGTAATAATATTATCATGCCAATATGTCAAACTCCTGCTCCAGAACAAGCTTTGAAACCTGGGATTCTTATTGGAAGACTAAAATTGAAGTTATGAACCTGTTTTTTATAATATTGTATAATCAGATTTGAGCTAATACCTGTTATCAATTCTGATACAATGTAGATTTTTTCATACCATTTATGTATTTAAAATTAGAATGTGAATGGGAGTTAAGAAAGTGTATGTTTTTTACCACATTGGATTGCATCCAAATAAATTTGAATACTGTTTTCTGATTAATGTAGTTGTTTATACCATATTGATTGTGTGTGGAAATTAGGCACTTCGTACAAATGCACAAATACAACTAAATTGAAGATATTTCCTCTAAAAACAAAACAGAAGTAATGGTTTAGAAAAAAATTGGAAGTAAACTATACATGAACTAAAAGGGAAATATTTGGTGAATTTACTGTAGTGAATATTACAGAGCATTAAATGTACAAGTGTAAATACTCTATGGTCAGGAACCAGAAAGTATAGGAAAATTTGAAGACACAGTTTTTTTCTTTTTTTGATAGTGTTGTTTCTTGTTTTTTGCTGTCTTTCAGCATGTTTTGATCCCAAAGAACTGATAATGTTTTTAAGAGTATTTTCTTCCCATGAGTGTTTCCCTTGTCTTTTAGCATTTCTAGGTTTCTAAAATTTAAATTAAAAAAAAAAACAGTAACTCCATGTGCAAAATAGAATGTCATTGCCATATCATTAACTTAGTCTTGAATAACTTGGACAAAAAAACCCTAATCAAAATAAAAAATAGGCATTGAATATCCTAGAATTAAGGAAGCCTTAATTTACCACCAAATCTGCAAATAGAATGGTAGGAAGATCACAAATATAGACATTCAAAGATGGAAAAATATAGGAGAGATAAGTTAATCAAATGTTTTGAGAGATGAGACATATCAATTTGGTTTTTCCCTAAACAGATGGCCTACTCAAAAGGGATGATTGAGGAAAGTTTAATGAAGGATCCATTTGCAAAAGTACAAACAGGAAAAATGAAGCATCTGGATTTAGTAATAACCACTAAACACCTAGACCTGAAGGAGAAGGAGGACCTGAAGGAAGTTGCTGTTAACTCTGATTTATATTTTATACATTTTAATCATTTTTAGTTATTAATACTTGCTGTATTAAAAAATTGAAATATTTTATAAATTTACTATGCTCTGGAAAAATTATGTGGCATAACATTATCTGGTCTTGCTGGACCTAGCAAGACCTGCAGCTCAAGGAGGCAACTCAGAGTTTAGTTATTCTCTCTTCTATCCCTTTCCCATTCCTACTCACCCCTCTAGCTAACAAATTCATAAGTTTCTGATTCGCACTTTCTGTGGTTTTATTTTACAAAAATTATAAGACACCTGGATATTTTCTTATGTCCCCCTTTTTTTACACAGAATATAACATAGTATGGATACTATTTGTTCCTTGTTTTTTTCATGTGACAAACTATCCAAGAAATTATAACATATCAATTTTTAATATCTACTCTTTTTATATAGCTACTTATTACACAGTTGTGAGGATTAACTACATTTTATTCAGTCTGTGCAAAAGCATTTAAATAATTTTCAAACTGTACTGATCAGAAATAATGCTGCAATGAATAATACTGTGTAGATGTATTTTCACATTGTTAGAAATGTACCTTCAAGGTATATTCTTAGAAAATGAATTTCCTGGGCCAAAAGGTAAATTTTGTAATTTCTTAAGGTATTGACTGACTACCCTTCTTAAAAGCTGTACAATCTCAACATCAATGATATGATATGATAACCCTGTGAAAAGAGTATATTATCAAGCTTTTTAAATTTTACCAAACTAATAGTTGAGATATTGTATCTCTGTCTAGCTTTATTTGCATTTCTCTTATTCTCTTATACTAAGTGAAAATGAACACTTTTTAAAATATGCTTACAGGTTACTTTTTAAATCTTTATGAAGTTTTTCTATGTTTCATAAATCTTTATTAAGTTTTTCTATGTTTTCTATATTGAGTTGCTAATATATTAGGAATGTTTGCTCTTTACCCATGATTTATATCACAGTTTTTTCCAGTTTTCACCTGTCTTTCATTTTGCTTCTGATGATGTAGAGAAGCACACCCATGTTATCTTCTAGTGTTTGTATGGTTTCATTTTTTACATTTAGATCTCCAATGTGGTTGAAGTTCATTCTTGCATGTGATGATGGTATGGATCCACTTTGTTTATTTTTAGTTTTTGGCTATACAGTTACCTCTTCACCCTTTATTTTGAAAGAAAGTTATTCAGACCAGTGTGAGTTGATACCTCATTTTAGTTTTGATTTGCATTTCTCTAATGATTAGTGATGTTCACCATCCTTTCATGTGTTTGTTGGCAATCTGTATATCTCCTTTGAAGAAATGTCTATTTAGGTCTTCTGCCCACTTTTGGATTGGATTGTTTGTTTTTTTGATATTGAGCTGCATGAACTGCTTATAAATTTTGGAGATTAATCCTTTGTCAGTTGCTTCATCTGCAAATATTTTCTCCCATTCTGAGAGTTGTCTTTTTGTTCTGTTTATGGTTTCCTTTGCTGTGCAAAAGCTTTTAAGTTTCATTAGGTCCCATTTGTTTATTTTTGTTTTTATTTCCATTTCTCTAGGAGGTGGGTCAACATCAAAAAATCTACAAACAATAAATGCTGGAGAGAGTGTGGAGAAAAGGGAACCCTCTTGCACTGTTGGTGGGAATGTAAATTGATACAGCCACTATGGAGAACAGTATGGTGCTTCCTTAAAAAGCTAAAACTAGAACTACCATATGACCCAGCAATCCCACTACTGGGCATATACCCTGAGAAAACCATAATTCAAAAAGAGTCATGTACAAAAGTGTTCATTGCAGCTGTATTTACAATAGCCAGGACATGGAAGCAACCTAAGTGTCCATCATCAGATGAATGGATAAAGAAGATGTGGCACATATATACAATGGAGTATTACTCAGCCATAAAAAGAAACGAAATTGAGTTATTTGTAGTGAGGTGGATGGACCTAGAGACTGTCATACAGAGTGAAGTAAGTCAGAAAGAGAAAAACAAATACCATATGTTAACACATATATACTGAATCTAAAAAAAAAAAAAAAAAGCGTTCTGAAGAACCTCGGGGCAGGACAGGAATAAAGATGCAGTTGTAGAGAATGGACTTCAGGACACGGGGAGGGGGAAGGGTAACATATAATTTGTTAAGAAAAGATACTCAACTTCATTATTACAAAAAGATTTTTAAGTTTATTTATGAGCATGGTAAGCAGTAGTGTGCTAGGTGTCAGCACCAAGGTGTCAGCAGTATTGGTTTCCTCTGATGACTGTGAAGAAAAAGTCTATTCCAGGCCTGTCTCCTTGGCTTGTGGTTGGCTTTCTTCTTCCTTTATCTCTTCACATCATCTCCCCAGTAAGTGTCTATCTCTGTGTCCAAATTTCCCCTTTTATTATAAGGGTACCAATCATGTTGGATTACGGCCCACCCTAATGACTTCATTTTAACTTGATTACTGCCCAAAAGACCAGTATCTCCAAATAAGGTAGCATTCTTAGGTTTTGGGGATTAGGACTCCAACAAACCATTTGGAGGGGACAACTTCAACCAATAACAAAAAGTAAATGTAGTATAAATGAAAATACACATACATATGCATTAATTCATTTAAAAATAGTTGTATTTACAAAATAATAGCTTATGGATTTCTAGTATGTGAAAAGATTAACTTCTGGGAACTTCAGTTTACAGTAAGCAGCCTAAAGCAACAGAGCTATTGGTAAAAAGCTGAGATCAGCCTTTTAGATTCTCCTAACAGCTAGAACAAACAAACAAGCTATATTATTAGCTCTTCCTAGGCAATTTTTTTCACAATTGGATTAATAATGTGGGAACATTTTTGAGCCTATTGAGTCTACTTCTGTGAGGATTTCAATAAATACCTTCGAATCTCTTACCATAAAACCATAAAACTCATACCGTCCTGGGTTATTCAGACTATTCTATAGTTCATGATGGAAACATAAGATTAAACCACATAGAAAATTTTAATAATATCAGAATACTACTGGAAAATCTACCTACAAAAGAATATCAAAAACTCTCATTAATCAAGCATCCTCTGCAATGACAAGGTCACTTCATGAGCTGAATGAAGTAATTTTTACAACATTTCCTATTCTGCAGTTAAATCTGAACTAAATAACAAATCAAGTTTGTGCAGTCATCATTTTAACACCAAATTGGATATAAAACTTTTTCACATTTAATTTATCAATCACTTCTGGATGTATATATAATTAATAATCTGTTATTAAGAGCTAAAGTAATCATATTCACATACCATTTACTGAATAATTATTAAAAATAATTCATATTTTATAATGATCTATGTCTGTCAAGGTCACAACAGGAAAGAGATGGCATAATCATACTCAAGTGAGGTTATTCACAAGGTGAATGTGTCACTTATTGTCCAATCCCTGCCAATCTACTATTAATAAGTACAGAGAACAAGAGGCATAAAGTGGAACTTTACTGAACAAATCACGGTGCATTGTCACTCTAGTAATTGAAAAAAATTAATAAAGAAAAACTTTTAATAAATATGTACCCTTTCCTGTAGAACTTTGTAGAAATTCTGGGTTCTGTGTCGATAGATAAGAAGACATATGGATGTGAATAAATGGATCAAACCAGGCAGATCTCTCTTTATGTACTTGGCTGGCATAGAGGAGGTTCAGTGTAGTCAACATGTAGACATTTCTGTTATCCTTCTACTGCAGTCTATCTTGATCTCTGTGATACAGGATGGGGTGGGGGTGGGGGTGCTTCAGCCTCACCCCATGTTCTAGGATTCTCTCAGTTATGTCTTGTTCTTAAATAGTTGTTAGTTGTTTTTCTTGTGAGGGTGAGTGAAGTCAGGAACAACCTATTTGGCCATCTTGGTCATGTCATACTCCCCACAATCTACAATTCTTGAAGAAATTTCTAGAATGAGTAAAACCAATTGATACTGGTGTTCTGAAAATTTTCTTTGCTTTTATGAGTTTTTAAAAAGATTTTTGGAGCAGTTTTAAGTTTACAAAAAAATTGAGAAAAAGGTACAGAGATTTCTTATACAGACCCTACACCTACATGTGCACAGCCTCCATTATCAACATCCCCAATCACACTGGTACATTTGTTACATTTGGGTGCTTCCAAGCTTTGGTAGTTGTGAATAAAGCTACTATAAATATCTTTGTGCAGGTTTTTGTGTGGACATAAGTTTGCAACTCCTTTAGGTAAATACCAGGGAGCACTATTTCTGGATCGTATGGTAAGAGTATGTTTAGTTTTGTAAGAAACTGCCAAGCTGTCTTCCAAAGTGGCTGTAACATTTTGCATTATCACCAGGAATGTATGAAAGTTCCTGTTGCTTCACATCCTCACCAACATTTAGTGTTGTCAGTATTCTGGATTTTGGCCATTCTACTTGGTGTGTAGTAGTATTTCATCATTATTTTAATTTGCATTTCCATGATGATTGAAATGTGGAGCATTTTTTCATATGATTATTTGTCATCAATATATATCTTCTTTGATAAGGTGTCAAGCTCTTTGGCCCATTTTTTAATCAGGTTGTTTGTTTTCTTATTGTTGAATTTTAAGAGTTCTTTGTATATTTTGGGATACCATTCCTTTATCAGATGTGTCTTTTGCAAATATTTTTTCCCAATCTGTGGCTTGTCCTCTCATTCTCCTGATCTTGTCTCTCACAGAACAGAAACTTTTATTTTTAATGAAGTACAGATTATCAGTTATTTCTTTCATGGATTGTCTTTAGTGTTGTACCTAAAAAGGCATCACCATCTAGGTTTTTTCTTACATTATCTTCTAGGGTTTTATCTTTAGATCTATGTCCATTTTGAGTTAATTTTTGTGAAAAGTGTAAGTTATGCATCTGGATTTATTTTTTTGCCTGTGGATGTCCAGTTGTTCCAGCTCCATTTTTTGAAGAGTCTCTCTTTGCTCCATTGCATTGCCTTTGCACCTTTGTCAAAAGTCAGTTGACTATATTTATGCAGGTCTATTTCTGGGCTCTCTATTCTGTTCATCAATACAGCACTGTTTTTTTAAAAAAATTTTAATTTATTTATTTTTGGCTGTGTTGGGTCTTCGTTGTTGTGCACGGGCTTTCTCTAGTTGCAGCAAGCAGGGCCTACTCTTCCTTGCGGTGCACACGCTTCTCATTGCGATGGCTTCTCTTGTGGAGCACGGGCTCTAGGTGCACGGGCTTCAATAGTTGTGGCGCATGGGCTCAGTAGTTGTGCCTCATGGGCTCTAGAGCGCAGGCTCAGTAGTTGTAGCACACGGATTTAGTTCCTCCACGGCATGGAGGATCTTCCCAGACCAGAGCTCGAACCCGAGTCCTCTGCATTGGCAGGTGGATTCTTAACCACTGCACCACCAGGGAACCCCAATACAGCACTGTTTTGATTACTGTAGCTTTATAGTAACTCTTAAAGTTGGGGACTGTCAGAGTCCTACAACTTTGTTCTTCTCCTTCAATATGTGTTGGCTATTGTGGGTCTTTTGCCTCTCCATATAAAGTTTAGGATTGGTTTGTCAATATCCATGAGATAATTTTCTGGATTTTTGATTGGAATTGTATTGAATCTATAGATCAAGTTGGGAAGATCTGACATCTTGACAATACTGTGTCTTCCTTTCTATGAACACAGGCTATCTTTCCATTTTATTAGTTCCTACTTGATTCCATTCATCAGCATTTTGTAGTTTTCCTCATATAAATCATGCACATATTTTGTTAGATTTACACTTATGTATTTCATTCCTGGGGTGCTAATATAAAAGATATTATGCTTTTAATTTTAAGTTCTACTTGTTTATTATTGGTATATAGGAAATCAACTGACTTTTGTATATTAACCTTGTATCCTGCAATCTTGCTATAATTACTTATTAGTTCCAGGAGTTTGTCAGTTCTTTCAAATTTTCTCCATAGACAATTATTTCATCTGTGAACAAAGACAGTTTTGTCTTCCTTCCCCATCTGTTTACCTTTTATTTCCTTTTTTTTTTTTTTTGCCTTATTACATTATCAAGGACTTCCAGTACAATGTTAAAAAGGAGTGGTGAGAGGAGACATCCTTGCCTTGTACCTGATCTTAGTGGGAAAGCTTTGAGTTTCTCACCATTAAGTATGATGTTAGCTGTAGGGTTTTAGTAGATAGTCTTTATCAAACTGAGAAAGTTCCCCTCTGCCCCTAGTGTGATGGGAATTTTTATCATAAATAGATGTTAGGTTTTGTAAGGTGCTTTTTATGCATCTATTGGTATGATCATGTAATTTTTCATGTTTTAGTCTGTTGATGTGATGGACTACATGAATTGATGATCAAATGTTGAACCAGCCTTGTATACCTGGAATAAATCTCTTGGCTGTGATGTGTAATTCTTTTTATACTTCTTTGGATTCATTTTGCTAATATTTTATTGAGAATTTTTACATCTATGTTCATGAGAGATATTTATCTTAGGGACTTTTTTTTTCCTTGTAATATCTTTGGTTTTGGTAATAGTGTAATGCTGGCCTCATAGAATGAGTCTGAAAGTATTCCTTCTGCTTTTAGCCTCTGAAAGGGATTATAGGGTATTTGTATAATTTCTTTCTTAAATGTTAGGGGGAATTCACCAGTGAACCCATCTGGACCTGATGTTTTCTATTTTGAAAGGTAATTAATTATGGATTCAATTTCTTTAATAGAAATAGACCTATTCAGACTGTCTGTTTCTCCCTATGTGCATTTTAGCAGAGTTTTTCAAGGAATTCGATCAGTTTTATCGAGGTTATCAAATTTGTGGGCATAGAGTTGTTGATAGTATTCCTTTATTATTTTTTTTTAATTTCCATGGGATCTGTAGTGACATCTCCTCTTTCATTTCTGATATTAGTTATTTGTTTCCTTTTTCTTTTTTTCTTAGTCAGTCTGGTTAGAGGCTTATAAATTTTATTGTTCTTTTCAAAGAACCAGTTTCAGTTTTGTTGATTTTCAATATTGATCTCCTATTTTCAATTTCACTGATTTCTGCTCTAATTATTATTTCTTTTTTTCTGGTTACTTTGGACTTAATTTGCTCTTGTTTTTCTAGTTTCCCAAGGTGGAGACTCAGATTACTGAATTTACATCTTTCTTCTTTTGTAAAATATGCATTCAGTGCTATAAATTTCCCTCTAAGCACCACTTTCACTGCATCCTACAAATTTTGATATGTTGTGTTTTCATTTTCATTTAATTCAAAATACTTTTAATTTTTTTTGAGATTTCATCTTTGTCCCATGGGTTATTTTAAAGTGTGTTTTCTAAACTCTACATATTTGGGGATTTTCTAGTTATCTTTCTGTTATTGGTTTCTAGTTTAATTCCATTATAGTTTGAAAGCAGCCATTGTATGACTTCTATTCTTTTAAATTCCTTAATGTGTGTTTTGTGGCCCACAATGTGGTTTACCTTGGTGAATGTTCCCTGTGAGCTTAATAAAAATGTATATTCTGTTGTTGTTGGAGAAGTAATCTATAGATGTCAATTATATCCAGCTGATTGATGGTGTTGTTGAGTTCATCCATACTGATTTTTTGCTTGCTGGACCTGTCCATTTCATAGAGAGGGATTATGAAGTCTCCAACTATGATAGTGGGTTTATTTATTTCTCCTTGCAGTTCTATCAGTTTTTGCCTCATGTAATTTGATGTTTTGATGTTAGGTGCTTTTATGAGCTTTTCATATGCAGATTTGTGACAACACAAAACAAACTGATTGACATTTGACAAAAATCAAATGAAAGCATTAATTATTGATTATTTACTACTTATTGAAACCTAATGTCAGCCAGGCACTGATAGAGTAGTGAAGAAGACAGGCAAGTGTTCTGCTCTAATAGACCTTACATTCTAGCTGGGAGATAAAGAGGAAAGGGAAAGGAAAAAACAACAACTCAGCAACATGCACTTGAAAGTAATTTAAGATGGTAAGCTTATGGGGAATAACAATTTCATCTACAAGTTCATCTCAGCAGAAAACTCAATGGCTCTTTTTAACCAGCGTTGAACTCCACTTTTCCTAGCCACAGGCTGCATTTACTAAATGGATCTGCCTGAGGCCTTTTAACATGTTTTCCTGTGATAAGTTAGCCTGGAATGCCCACAAATTATTTTACCATGAGTAACTGGATGATTCCGCTGAATTAGGGCCATTCAATTTTTCTGATGTTTATAATTCTGTCACTATATAATCACATAATATTAAAACGTAGAAAAGAAATGCAGGCATCTGCTTTGATCTAGAGGGTTTATGAAAGTATATTGTAATAATGAAATATTTTAGTGTAGAAAGTGAAAGAATCTAAACTTAAATGCAAAGTTTTAACATTAGAAACTTTTAGTGAAGTTTATAATTACTTTTATAAAATATAAAATTAATTTTATATTGTTATTGATGCTGCTTGTTTTCTTGGTTTTGTTTTCTTTAAAATCATTTCTGTGGTAGGCTGAATAATGACTCCCAAAGGTATCCATATCCTAATCCCCAGAACCTGTGAATGTTACTTTACATGGTAAAAAAGGACTTTGCAGATGTTATCATGTTAAGAATTTTGAGATAGGGAGGTTAGCCTGGATTATCTGGATGTGCACTAAATGATGTAATCACAAGGCTTATTATACAAGGGAAGCAAGAAGGTCAAAGGAGACAACAGGAGATGGGACAACGCAAGCAAGTATTTGAAGTGATACAAAGAAGGGGCCCAGAGCCAAGGAATGCAGAAGACCTCTAGAAGTTGGGAAAGACAAAGAAACAGATCTTTCCCGAAGACTTTCATTGACTAGAACAAAAATTAATTTATCAAATGGAAATTAAATAAAAATTTTAAAAGAACTTTATAAACAAACTGAAAATAATGTATTGAATTGTAAATCAAGGTGGTATATTGAACATAATTAGTTCAAATGTATTTCGAACACAGTGTACTCAGTGAAGGTTTGAAAATTTTTTTTGAATCTTAATGAAAATAACAAATATAAATATATACACTATTTTCATTTTGGAGGTGTATGTGCATGTATAATATTCTTTTCTTTTGATTGCTCATTCAACAGCTATATAAATGGATAAATAAATCCTTTTTTGGAGAAAAAAAAAAGAGATAAAGCAAACCTCATTTGTACCAGGCACTAAAGGCAGCTATAAAAATGTATATATAGGCCACAGACGCTGAAATCACAGAAAATGGCAAGGAGGGAGCTCAAAAAATTGGTTCCTGCACTGAGACAAACATAAACTAGCAAAGACTGGCAGAATTAACTTTTTCAGAACTCTGAAAATTAACCCCAAACTTAACAGCAACGAATGTGAATCTCTAGGCTCTGAGCTCACAGGTAGTAAAAGTTGATGCAGAGTTGTAGGTGGCCTGGTTTAGGCAGTGGAGGTACCTAATTTGGTTCGAAGCTGCAAAGACGTGGAGAGAAGTGTGTTTTGTTCTGTTTTGTTTTCTTTTCTTTTCTGCAGGCATTTAGGATAACTAATCTAACCGATCATATTCCAAGACACCGAATATGAAATTTTTGCAGGCATTCCCAGGAAATAGCTGGGTTTGACGTTCTTCTGCTTCCTCCTTTCACGTGATCAGATGCTTCCACCTTCTGTGGATCTCCAAAGGATTGTAAAATTCTATGATTCAGAATTGAGCATGGGAAGCAGGTATGCATCCCATTATTGTTATGCTTCAGTCTATTTTTACCAGATTTCTGGATTGTAACATTAGACTCAAAGTTCAACAACCAATAAAGTGGCTTTTCTTCCCTTGCCATTCTTTCAGGTAGGTCTCTAATCCATTAAGAACCTTTGGAAAAAGTAGAGAATGGTCTTGGGCAGGATTCTCATATATCTGGATTCCTAGACCATATTACCATCTAATAGAGTTTCATCTTTTTCCTATCAGCTGGCATATTCAAATCAAAGAAAAAACAAACAAAAGACTATAAAAATTGTACGAGTATTGAAAGTAATTGCTTTTTTACTAATCTCTAATGTAAAATTAAGACTATGGCAGAGAGATTAGAAGAAGTGCTATTTATAAAATGCAATCTAAATTCCTATGTGTATATATTTTTTCTTTTTCAAAGTATTGGTTTGTTTACTTGGGGTAGTCTCTATTGGCAATAAGAGTACAGATTTTAAGATGGTTTATAAATATTT
Source organism: Stenella coeruleoalba (assembly GCF_951394435.1). NCBI lineage: Eukaryota > Metazoa > Chordata > Mammalia > Artiodactyla > Delphinidae > Stenella > Stenella coeruleoalba. The sequence goes on along the minus strand of NC_137151.1, from coordinate 80,094,245 downwards.
AAGAATCGAATTAGTATACTTTCAGGTTAAGTGTACCAACTCTGGGGGCAACTGCTTGTGTTTAAATCCTGACCCAATTATTTTCTAGCTGTACTGCTTTGATCTAGTTACTTATCCTTGTACCTCTGCTTCCATATATTTGAAATGGAGATAATAAAAATATCTACCATGTAGAGCTGTGAAGAATAAAAATTTTGTGGGTTGCAAGGTGCTAAATAAAGGAGATGATCAATGATAATATAAGATTGAAATTATTTAGAAATAATTTTAAGTTCAATATATTTCATATTAAGAATTTTCATAGAAACTGATTCAATACTTTGTACAAACTGATTTATACTCAGTACAGATTATCTGCTTATAGTTCATTAAGGTAGCTTGTTGAGTAAGAGGGCATATGGTATACTTTGTACCCATTTCTCCCCACCAAAAAACTGAGAGATTGACAATATGTTTCACTGTAGATCCATGTGAAGTTAATGCATTTGAAAATGAGACCACAGCATGAGAGAGTGGGGAAGACGTTATGCACATCTAAAACACGATAGGGTTATCTACCCTCTCTCTCACACACACACAAAGTACAAACACACACAAAGAAACACACACAAAGGAGATCCTGAGGAACTTTAACTCATTCATATCAAATTTACTATTTTTGTAGGTTGTTTCAAAGTCCAAGATTTAAATTAAAACTTCACTTTCATTACTTAATTTGAGAACCTTAATTAGTACAGGTAATTTTATACATTTTAGTCCAGAACATTTGTAGGAATAATAAATTTAAAAATTGGCTCAGTGTTATAATATCAATGTGAAATATAGTCTAAATATATTCTCTTTCTCTAAGTCTCTGACTCTGTTTCTATTTTGTAAATAAGTTCACTTGCATTATTTCTTTTTTGATTCTGCATATAAGGGATATCATAAAATATTTCTCTTTCACTGTCTGACTTACTTCACTCAGTATGACAATCTCTAGGTCCATCTATGTTGCTGCAAATGGCATTATTTTATTTTTTTTTTTTTGCAGTACGCAGGCCTCTCACTATTTTGGCCTCTCCCATTGCGGAGCAACAGGCTCCGGACGCACAGGCTCAGCGGCCATTGCTCATGGGCCCAGCTGCTCCGTGGCATGTGGGATCTTCCCAGATGAGCCGCTTATCAATTTTGGAGATTAATCCTCTGTCAGTTGCTTCATTTGAAAATATTTTCTCCTATTCTGAGGACTGTCTTTTGGTCTTGTTTATGGTTCCCTTTGCTGTGCAAAAGCTTTCAAGTTTCATTAGGTCCCATTTGTTTATTTTGAGCTTATTTTTGTGTACAGTGTTAGGGAGTGATCTAATCTCATACTTTTAAATGTACCAGTCCAGTTTTCCCAGCACCACTTATTGAAGAGGCTGTCCTTTCTCCACTGTACATTCCTGCCTCCTTTATCAAAGATAAGGTGACCATATGTGTGTGGGTTTATCTCTGGGCTTTCTATCCTGTTCCATTGATCTATCTTTCTGTTTTTGTGCCAGTACCATACTGTCTTGATTACTGTAGCTTTGTTGTATAGACTGAAGTCAGGGAGCCTGATTCCTCCAGCTCCGTTTTTCATTCTGAAGATTGCTTTGGCTATTCGGGGTCTTTTGTGTTTGCATACAAATTGTGAAATTTTTTGTTGTAGTTCTGTGAAAAATACCAGTGGTAGTTTGATACAGATTGCATTGAATCTGTAGATTGCTTTGGGTAGTAGAGTCATTTTCACAATGTTGAGTCTTCCAATCCAAGAACATGGTATATCTCTCCATCTATTAGTATCATCTTTCATTTCTTTCATCAGTGTTATAATTTTCTGCATACAGGACTTTTGTCTCCTTAGGTAGGTTTATTCCTAGATATTTTATTCTTTTTGTTGCAGTGGTAAATGGGAGTGTCTTCTTGATTTCACTTTCAGATTTTTCATCATTAGTGTATAGGAATGCCAGAGATTTCTGTGCGTTAATTTTGTATCCTGCTACTTTACGAAATTCATTGATTAGCTCTACTAGTTTTCTGGTAGCATCTTTAGGATTCTCTATGTATAGTATCATGTCATCTGCAAACAGTGACAGCTTTACTTCTTCTTTTCTGATTTGGATTCCTTTTATTTCCTTTTCTTCTCTAATTGATGTGGCTAAAACTTGCAAAACTATGTTGAATAATAGTGGTGAGAGTGGGCAACCTTGTCTTGTTCCTGATCTTAGTGGAAATGCTTTCAGTTTTTCACCATTGAGGATGATGTTGGCTGTGGGTCTGTCATATATGGCCTTTATTATGTTGAGGAAATTCCCTCTATGCCTACTTTCTGCAGGGTTTTTATCATAAATGGGTGTTGAATTTTGTCAAAAGCTTTCTCTACATCTATTGAGATGACCATATGGTTTTTCTCCTTCAATGTGTTAATGTGGTTTATCACATCGATTGTTTTGTGTATATTGAAGAATCCTTGCATTCCTGGAATAAACCCCACTTGATCATGGTGTATGACCCTTTTAATGTGCTGTAGGATTCTGTTTGCTAGTATTTTGTTGAGGATTTTTGCATCTATGTTCATCAGTGATATTGGCCTGTAGTTTTCTTTCTTTGTGACATCCTTGTCTGGTTTTGGTATCAGGGTGATCGTGGCCTCGTAGAATGAGTTTGGTAGTGTTCCTCCCTCTGCTATATTTTGGAAGAGTTTGAGAAGGATAGGTGTTAGCTATTCTTAAAATGTTTGATAGAATTCGCCTGTGAAGCCATCTAGTCCTGGGCTTTTGTTTGTTGGAAGATTTTTAATCACAGTTTCAATTTCAGTGCTTGTGATTGGTCTGTTCATATTTTCTATTTCTTCCTGATTCAGTCTTGGCAGGTTGTGCCTTTCTAAGAATTTCTCCATTTCTTCCAGGTTGTCCATTTTATTGGCATAGAGTTGCTTATAGTAATCTCTCATGATCTTTTGTATTTCTTCAGTGTCAGTTGTTACTTCTCCTTTTTCATTTCTAACTCTATTGATTTGAGTCTTCTCCCTTTTTTTCTTGATGAGTCTGACTAATGGTTTATCAATTTTGTTTATCTTCTCAAGAACCAGGTTTTAGTTTTATTTATCTTTGCTATCATTTCCTGCATTTCTTTTTCATTTATTTCTGATCTGATTTTTATGATTTCTTTCCTTCTGCTAACTTTGGGGTTTTTTTGTTCTTCTTTCTCTAATTGCTTTAGGTGCAAGGTTAGGTTGTTTATTCGAGATGTTTCCTGTTTTTTAAGGTAGGATTGTATTGCTAAAAACTTCCCTCTTAGAACCGCTTTTGCTGCATCCCATAGATTTTGGGTCGTCGTGTCTCCATTGTCATTTGTTTCTAGGTATTTTTTTATTTCCTCTTTGATTTCTTCAGTGATCACTTCGTTATTAAGTAGGGTATTGTGTAGCCTCCATGTGTTTGTATTTTTTACAGATTTTTCCTGAATTGATATCTAGTCTCATAGCGTTGTGGTTGGAAAGATGCTTGAAACAATTTCAATTTTCTTAAGTTTACCAAGGCTTGACTTGTGACCCAAGATATGATCTATCCTGGATAATGTTCCATGAGCACTTGAGAAAAATATGTATTCTGTTGTTTTTGGATGGAATGTCCTATAAATATCAATTACGTCCATCTTGTTTAATGTATCATTTAAAGCTTGTGTTTCCTTATTTATTTTCATTTCGGATGATCTGTCCATTGGTGAAAGTGGGGTTTTAAAGTCCCCTACTATGAATGTGTTGCTGTCAATTTCCCCTCTTATGGCTGTTACTACTTGCCTTATGTATTGAGGTGCTCCTATGTTGGGCGCATAAATATTTACAATTGTTATATCTTCTTCTTAGATCGATTCCTTGATCATTATGTAGTGTCCTTCTTTGTCTCTTCTAATAGTCTTTATTTTAAAGTCCATTTTGTCTGATATGAGAATTGCTACTTCAGCTTTCTTTTGGTTTCCATTTGCATGAAATATCTTTTTCCATCCCCTTACTTTGTCTGTATGTGTCTCTAGGTCTGAAGTGGGTCTTTTGTAGACAGCAAATATATGGGTCTTGTCTTTGTATCCATTCAGCCAATCTGTGTCTTTTGGTGGGAGCATTTAATCCATTTACATTTAAGGTAATTCTTGATATGTATGTTCCTATTTCCAGTTTCTTAATTGTTTTGGGTTCGTTATTGTAGGTCTTTTCCTTCTCCTGTGTTTCTTGCCTAGAGAAGTTCCTTTAGCAGTTGTTGTAAAACTGGTTTGGTGGTGCTGAACTCTCTCAGCTTTTGCTTGTCTGTAAAGGTTTTAATTTTCCATCAAATCTGAATGAGATCCTTGCTGGGTAGAGTAATCTTGTTGCAGGTTTTTCTCCTTCATCACTTAAATATGTCCTGCCAGTCCCTTCTGGCTTGCAGAGTTTCTGCTGAAAGATCAGCTGTTAACCTTATGGGGATTCCCTTGTGTGTTATTTGTTGTTTTTCCCTTGCTGCTTTTAATATGTTTTCTTTGTATTTAATTTTTTACAGTTTGATTAATATGTGTCTTGGCGTATTTCTCCTTTGATTTATCCTGTATGGGACTCTCTGTGCTTCCTGGACTTGATTAACTATTTCCTTTCCCATATTAGGGAAGTTTTCAACTATAATCTCTTCAAATATTTTCTCAGTCCCTTTCTTTTTCTCTTCTTCTTCTGGAACCCCTATAATTCGAATGTTGTTGTGATTAATGTTGTCCCAGAAGTCTCTGAGACTGTCCTCTGTTCTTTTCATTCTTTTTTCTTTATTCTGCTCTGCAGTAGTTATTTCCACTATTTTATCTTCCAGGTCACTTATCCGTTCTTATGCCTCAGTTATTCTGCTATTGATCCCATCTAGAGTATTTTTAATTTCATTTATTGTGTTGTTCATCATTGTTTGTTTCATCTTTAGTTCTTCTAGGTCCTTGTTAAATGTTTCTTGCATTTTGTCCATCCTATTTCCAAGATTTTGGATCAGCTTTACTATCATCATTCTGAATTCTTCTTCAGGTAGACTGCCTATTTCCTCTTCATTTGTTAGGTCTGATGGGTTTTTATCTTGCTCCTTCATCTGCTGTGTGTTTTCTGTCTTCTCATTTTGCTTCTCTTACTGTGTTTGGGGTCTCCTTTTTGCAGGCTGCAGGTTCGTAGTTCCCGTTGTTTCTGGTGTCTGTCCCCAGTGGGTAAGCTTGGTTCAGTGGGTTTTGTAGGCTTCCTGGTGGAGGGGACTAGCGCCTGTGTTCTGGTGGATGAGGCTGGATCTTGTCTGTCAGGTGGGCAGGTCCACATCTGCTGGTGTGTTTCGGGGTGTCTGTGGACTTACTATGATTTTAGGCAGCCTCTCTGCTAATGGGTGGGGTTGTGTTCCTGTCTTGCTAGTTGTTTGGCATAAGATGTCCAGCACTGTGGCTTGCTGGTCGTTGAGTGAAGCTGGGTGCTGGTGTTGAGATGGAGCTATCCAGGAGATTTTTGCCATTTGATATTATGTGGAGCTGGGAGGTCTCTTGTGGACTAGTGTCCTGAAGTTGCCTCTCCCACCTCAGAGGCACAGCACTGACTCCTGACTGCAGCAGCAGGAGCCTTTCATCCATACGGTTCAGAATAAAAGGGAGAAAAAATAGAAAGAAAGAATTAGTAGAAGTAGAAAGAAAGAAAGAAAGGAGGGAGGGAAGGAGGGAGGAAGGAAGGAAGGAAGGAAGGAAGGAGGGAAGGAAGGAAAAAAAGAAAGAAAGAAGTTAAAGTAAAATGAAGTCAAGTAAGATAAAATATAATAAATTTATTAAAATAAAAAAATAATTATTAAAAAAAAAAGGACGGATAGAACCCTAGGACAAATGGTGGAAGCAAAGCTATACAGACATAATCTCACACAGAAGCATACACATACACACAAAAAGAGGAAAAGGAGAAAAAGCATAAACCTTGATCTCAAAGTCCACCTCCTTAATTTGGGATGATTCGTTGTCTATTCATGTATTCCACAGATGCAGGGTACATCAAGTTGAGTGTGGAGCTTTAATTCGCTGCTTCTGAGGCTGCTGGGAGAGATTTCCCTTTCTCTTTTTTCTCACAGCTCCCAAGGGCTCAGCTTTGGATTTGGCCGTGCCTTTGCGTGTAGGCCGCCAGAGGGCGTCTGTGCTTCGCTCAGACAGGACGAAGTTAAAGCAGCCGCTGATTCCGGGGCTCTGGCTCACTCAGGCTGCGGGGAGGGAGGGGCACGGAGTGCGTGGTGAGCCTGCGGCGGCAGAGGCCGGCGTCACGTTGCACCAGCCTGAGGCACGCCATGCGTTCTCCCGGGGGAGTTGTCCCTGGATCCCGGGACCCTGGCAGTGGCGGGCTGCACAGGCTCCCCGAAGGGGACTGTGGATAGTAACCTGTGCTCACACACAGGCTTCTTGGTGGCGGCAGCAGCAGCCTCAGCGTCTCATGCCCGTCTCTGGGATCCGCGGTTTTAGCCGCGGCTCGCGCCCGTCTCTGGAGCTTCTTTAAGCAGCGTTCTTAATCCCCTCTCCTCGCGCACCAGGAAACAAGGAGGGCAGAAAAAGTCTCTTGCCTCTTCGGCAGGTCCAGACTTTTCCCCGGACTCCCTCCCGGCTAGCCGTGGTGCACTAACCCTCTGCAAGCTCTGTTCACGCCGCCAACCTCAGTCCTCTCCCTGCGCTCAGACCGAAGCCCGAGCCTCAACTCCCAGCCCCGCCCGCCCCGCGGGCGAGCAGACAAGCCTCTCGAGCTGGTGAGTGCTGGTCGGCCCTGATCCTCTGTGCGGGAATCTCTCCGCTTTGTTCTCTGCACCCCTGTTGCTGTGCTCTCTTCCGTGTCTGCGAAGCTCCCCCACTCCGCCACCCGCAGTCTTCGCCCACGAAGGGGCTTCCTAGTGTGTGGAAACTGTTCCTCCTTCACAGCTCCCTCCCACTGGTGCAGGTCCCGTCCCTAACCTTTTGTCTCTGTTTTTTCTTTTCTCTTTTGCCCTACCCAGGTACGTGGGGGGTTTCTTGCCTTTTGGGAGCTCTGAGGTCTTCTGCCAGCGTTCAATAGGTGTTCTGTAGGAGTTGTTCCATGTGTAGATGTATTTCTGGTGTATCTGTGGGGAGGAAGGTGATCTCCACGTCTTACTCTTCCGCCATCTTCCCGGAAGCCCCCCGCTTCTGAATAACTAGGCTTTAAAATGCTTAGGCCCTGGATTCTACCTCACCCAGTTTCTGACTAAAACTGAAGTGGATTTAGCCCCTACCTGGCTTCTGAATAACTAGGCGTTAAAATGCTTAGGCCCAGGATTCTACCTCAGCAAGTTTCTGCCTAAAACTGAATGGATTTAGGCCCTACCCGGCTTCAGAATAACTAGGCTTTAAATCGCTCATTGTTTTATTGCTGAGTAGTAGTAGATGTAATAGATGTAATAATTTTTATATGTAATAAATTTATCTGCTCACCAGGTGATGGGCATTTGGGTCATTTTCAGTTTCAGGCTATGATGTGTAAACAATTTTTGGTAAAAGTGTTTACATGGGCATGTTTTCATTTCTTTGGGGTAAATACTTAGGAGTAGAATTGTTGGGTCATATGGTAGTTATAAATTTAACTTCATAACAAAATGCTATTGTGATCACATTGATGGATCTAGGCAGTTTTGTGCTAAGTGAAATAAGTCAGACGGATGGAGAAAGACAAATACTATATGATCTCACTTATATGTGAAGTCTAAAAAGCAAAACAAACAAAACACAGTGAAAACAGATTCATAGATACAGAGAACAAATGGGTGGTTGCCAGAGGGGAAGGGGGTTGGGGGTGAAACAGGTGAAAGAGATTAAAAAATGTACCAATTTTGCAAAATATATTCTAAATGCTGCAAAAAGAAGGCTATGATAAGGAAATAGTAAATATATGATAAAATAAGGCAAGAAACAATATATTAGTTGACATAGTTGTTGCACATTGGGAAAAAAAATCTATTTTCATTTTAAACTTATTTATTTTATTTTTTAGGTATGTTGGCTCATCTACCCTAGTAGATCATGGCCCATGACTTTCCATGGGTGCAAGGCATTCTCCATAAGAGTATTTCCAACAATATGTATTCCCAGTGTTTCAAAATCTCTTTAAAATTTTTGCCAAACTCAGAATGCAAATGTGTGCATTGTGTTAGAACCTTCTATCCAGATGGATGACTGGCCAATTCCCAGGTGAGTAAGAAAATGACTAAATTCTTAAAAAAAGGAACAATTTCTTTTATCTAAGAATTAGAAAACATAGCATGATTACTCATAAAAAAATGTTACGTAACAGTAAGGCTAAATGTAATATTTCAGTATTCATCTTGAAAATAACCATGTTTACACTGGCTTGTCCTTATACTGAATATCCTAGACATGCAGTCTTAATATCTGTTTTCTATGGAGAAACCAGAATGAAAATTATTTTTCAATTCTCAGGTGTCAATTGTAAATTGTTACATGACAATATACAATTTCCAGAACTCATCACACTGTACACTTGAAGTTGTTGAATCTCATTGTATATAAACTATACTTCAACAAAGTTGGGAGGAAAAGTGGTAAGAAGTTATACAGTGTTGCTATAAGATTAAAAGGGAGATTAATGCAAAGCTTTTAGCACAGGACCTCAGAAGTTGTAGATGTTTGATACATGTAGTCATTATTTTTACTTAATTTACTTATCCTTTATTTTACTTGATTGTTAAGCCCTTTACCTCATGGATTGTGCACTGTAAAGGTTAATTTCGGTAGACCTGGAATTGGCCTGAACTGTTTTGTTAAAATACTGCCACAACATTTACCTGTAGTCAAGGTATGAAACACACTTTTATAGTGTTGGTTTGTAATTATGGATCTGAAATTTTGGAGTGGTTTGTGTTAGGTTGTAGGTATTATTTATTGATAATTTACTGTGGTAACCAGTCAATATTTTATAGATTTATTTATACTAAGTCTCCTTTGAATTTTAAGATAAGTACTATGTGGCTGTGTTGTATTATACCTCAATATAAGGTTTAGCTTTGATTTCTTAAGGTTCTTTCAGAATGATCATGATAGGGGCCAAAAGACCTATAAAATAATTTGCACACTGAGGGCTGATGCTTAAGTTATTCTTCCAGATTCACATCATTCAGTCTTTTATGAGATTGCAAGGACAGAGTTCTCTTATAGCTGGACTGGGGCAGCTTCATGCTTATCTCTGGGGAAGTCTGATATTTATCATTTGGCCAAGAAAAGAATGAGCTGTACTAGCTAATGATTTATAATGTGCTGTTTAAAATTCAAAACTCTCCTGGGAACACATGGTACTAACTTGTCTCCATTGTTTACAGAAGTAGACATTGATAGTCTATTCCTGGTTTAACAGATACTGAGCCCAGCCTTAGCCAAGTGATAAATGGGGTATAAAAGACCCCTCAGTAGAAGAGGGAACCTCATGCATTGTTGGTTGGAACGTAAATTGGTGCAGCCACTATGGAAAACAGTATGGAGATTCCTCAAAAAATTTAAAATAGAACTACCATAAGATCCAGCAATTCTACTTCTTTGTATTTTCCCAAAGAAAACAAAAACATCAGTTTGAAAAGATATATGTACCCCTATGTTCATAGCAGCATTATTTACAATAGCCAAGATTATAGACACACTATGGGTCCATCAACAGATAAATAGAGAAAGGAGATGTGGTACACACACACACACACACACACACACACACAATGGAACATTACTCAGCCATAAAAATGAATGAAATTTTGCCATTTGTGATGACACAGATGGATCTGGAAGGTGTTATACTTACTGAAATAAATCAGACATAGAAAGATAAATACTGTATATTCTCACTTATATGTGGAATCTCAAAAATAAAACAAATGAACAAATATTACAAAACAGAAATAAACTCACAGACACAGAGAACAAACAAGTTGTTATCAGAGGGGAGAGAGGCAGTGGAGGGGCAAAAACTAGGTAAAGGGGATTAAGAGGCAGAAACTACTAGTGTAAAATAACTAAGTCACAAGGATATAATGTACAGCACATGTAATATAGTCAATATTTTATAATAACTTTGTATGGAGTATATTCTATAAACATGGAATTACTATGCTGTACGTGTGAAACTAGCATAATGTTGTAAGTCAACTATACTTCAATTAAAAAACAATTTAAAAAAAGACCCCTTAGTAAACTCCTGTATGGGCTCCTCTGGAACTGAGAAATACTGCACATACTTTGGTGGTTCCTAATCCAAAACCAAAGTATGACCTGTGTGATGGATAAAGGACTTTGGAGAACTGTGTTTGGAAATCTTTGGACTTCTCTACTATTGCTTGTGCTTTTTTTTTTCCTGCTGCTCCATATCCATTACCTTTACTAAAGCCTTGCATGAGTATACCCTGTGCAATCTTGCCTTTTCAATTATTTGACTCTGTCATATTATTGCAATAAGTATTCCCATGCAGAATTTGTTTTCACTTCCTGAATTTTCATCACTCAATTTCTCGTTTTATTTTTATCCTCAATAGTATTTACTAATCCAATTTCCCACTATTAACATTAGCATTCACTCAGAGCCTTATAATATTGCCCTATTCAAGTGTTCTAGATACAGAGAGAGAGTGTAGCATGGTCTTGGTTAAGCCCTTGACTATTATTTTTAAACTGATAAAAAATAGCAGTTAATAAAAAGATGTTATGCTGAATTTGAAGCCACTTCAATGCTCATTACCTTAAAATTGCAAATATATGGCAGGATGTAAAATAAGAACTCATACTACCTTCCTGTAGAAATACAGACAATAACAAGCCAATTAGCTTTAATTACAGTTTAGTTTGCAAACGTGGGGAAAAAAATCAGGGAATGTAATTGAATGAATAATCCTTATAGCTAAATCGAAGAAGCTAAAATTGTCCGTAACAGTTATCTTTATGTTAGGGACATGCTTGCCACATTAAACTCCTATTCTGGAGTTGGAGCCCTTTCCACTATCCAGTGAAGGCTAGAAAATACCATCAACATTTGTTTCTTAGATTCCTTTCACAATCTTTTGGATTTTTTTCCGTGGCATTCAAACACCTCATTTTAATGTCAAATTCTTTAGTTACGCATAATAATGACTTGAAACAACTTGCATTCAAGTCATACAACCAAGATTCTTTACATTTCTTTTAAAGTCTTATGTAACATTGTTTTGACCCATTAAGTACTGATTTTATAGTTTTATACTCAGAAAGGAATACTTCCATTTTAAATTTCCAATTTCTTGAAGCAGACAGTAATAATATAAGGGTATTTCTCTATTTGTGGAAGGACTCAATGGGCTTTTAAAATGTATCTAGAGGGCTTCCCTGGTGATGCAGTGGTTGAGAGTCCGCCTGCCGATGCAGGGGACACAGGTTCGTGCCCTGGTCCAGGAAGATCCCACATGCTGCGGAGCAGTTGGGCCCATGAGCCATGGCCACTGAGCCTGCGCGTCCGGAGCCTGTGCTCCGTAAAGGGAGAGGCCACAATAGTGAGAGGCCCGCGTACCGCAAAAAAAAAAAAAATTTGTCTAGATGCCTGGGTTATGATACATTTTCCTAAGAAGCCACTAGAAAATGCTAGTAATACCAAGGGAGAAAACCAGAAAGGAGCTTTTTGCATAATTGGTCCACTGATAAAAATAAATGTGAAAAAAAGAAAAAAATATATTTATATCTGAGGGAGTATAGCTATTGCATTGACCAACCTTTCTTTTAACAAGTTATAATGTATTTTAAATTATCTTTTGAACTATCTTCACAAATATCTGTTTTCAACACCTTTTACATTAAAAATTGGGGATTTTTAGAACTGTCTCAACTGCTTCCAATTAACTCCTCAAGCTGAAGTTAATATATCACTTAGCATGTTGGCTATTCACAAGCTAAGGTGATTAGACCCTATAAAATGCTGTTACTTAACAATTGTAGACAAATGGCTTTGTTGAAAAAGCTTTTCTTTAAATCTCTGGGTGCCCAGAGAACACTTTAACAAATGTAAAATAAATTGCAGTCTAACACCTTTCTAAAATTTTACTCCCTTTTTTTCCGCTCTGGAAACTTGAGTTACAGACTTGGGGGGATATAGATAGGTGAAAAACTGAACATATACTCCAGAATCACTAAAGGGAGTCTTGAATTTTCCTTTATAAAAGGCAGTTCTATAGAAACATGGATATTAAAAATATAGTCATGTCTGGAATGATTTCATGTGAAAAATTTATACTGTGTTGTGTATTTGAGTTACTGTCAGTTGAACATTTTTAAAGTTAATATGTAAAATCGTGAGACTTCCCTGGTGGTGCAGTGGTTAAGAATCTGCCTGTCAGTGCAGGGGTCACGGGTTCAAGCCCTGATCCGGGAAGACCGCACATGCCGCAGAACAGCTAAGCCCACGCACCACAACTACTGAGCTTGCGCTCTAGAGCCCGCGAGCCACAGCTACTGAAGCCTGCGTGCCTAAAGCCCATACTCCACAAGAAGAGAAGCCACTGCAGTGAGAAGCCCATGCACTGCAAGGAAGAGTAGCCCCCACTCGCCACAACTAAAGAAAGCCCATGCAAAGCAACGAAGACCCAATGTGACCAAAAATAAATAAATTCATAAAAAAATATATATAAAATCATGTAATAGTCCTCTTGATACATCAAATGCTTTTAGATAGCACACTGATAAAGCATTAAATAACGTTAAATATAAATCACATTTTAAAGAGTTACAAATAATGACCTTTTTAATCTTTCAGTTTTTCTGATAAGTCAAGGACAAATGACCAGACTCAAAAGCAACTTTATAAAACTTGATATTTTCCTTTCAAAAAGATGAAAACTATGATATTGGGTCAGATCCAGTTGAATAACATTTCTTGTTACACTTTTTTTTATAGCCAGAAATATTAGTTTTGTATTTACAGCAAGATTACAAAGTTTCTTTTAAGATAAATATACTTAAGTAAAAACATGAATCAATATAAATCAGATATTAAATAAATCATACTATACTTGTTATATATAATGTGTATATGAAGAAGGCAATATATGTGTGTGACAGAAATTAAGAAAACCCAGACGTAACCTGACTTCTGTAATACTGATAGGTTTGTGCCAAGTCCAATCAATATTATTGTAACAGGGAAGAGCCAATCCTGACTCCATGTTTGGTCTGTTTCTTATACTTTAACCTTTGCTTCCCATTGCTTTGTTCACTAAAAGGATACTGTCTATACATAATGGCCTGCCTCGGGGAACTCTGCCTCTCTGCCTGAAGAAATTAACACATCCACATCCCCTCTCCTCTGGGCCATTCCAGGAGGTATTTGCTAGACTTAGGGCCTTTTTACTTTACTTCCCCACCTCCTCCCACTCTCTGTTCTCTAAAAGAAACTGGCATCCAAACTCCCATAAGATAGTTTTTTGGACACATTAGTCTGCCATCTTCTCTGTCTGCTGGAGTTCCGAATAAAGCCGTACTCCTTGCTTCAAAACCTCGTCTCCCGATTTATTGGCCTGTTGTGCAGCAAGCAGAGCGAGCTTGGACTCGGTAACATTATAAAATAAAATAAAGTACTGAGAGAACTTTACTGAACAACTGAAGCTGTTATGCTAGCCACAACAGAGTTTGCAATCAATTGGGAAATATCAATATGTAAACACAAAGATCTAGATAAAATTAATAATAGATGATTTTTATTTTATTTTTTATTGGAGTATTGCTTTACAACACTGCTTTACAATGTTGTGTTAGTTTCTGCTATATAATGAAGTGAATCAGCTGTATGTATACCTATATTCCCTCCCTCTTGGACCTCCCTCCCACCCCCCACCCCCCCATCCCATGCATCTAGGTCATCACAGCACCAAGCTGAGCCTCCTGTGCTTTATAGCATGTTCCCACTAGCTGTCTATTTTATGCATAGTAGTGTATATATGTCAATCCTAATCTCCCAATTCATCCCAGCTTTCCCTCCCCCATCCACATCCACATGTCCGTTCTCTATGTCTGCTTCTCTATGCCTGCCCTGCAAGTAGGTTCATCTGTACCATTTTTCTAGATTCCACATATATGCATTAATACACGCTATTTGTTTTTCTCTTTCTGGCTTACTTCACTCTGTATGACAGACTCTAGGTCCATCCACATCTCTACAAATGACCCAATTTTGTTCCTTTTTATGGCTGAGTAATATTCATTGTATACATGTACCACATCTTCTTTATCCATTCATCTGTCATTGGACATTTAGGTTGTTTCTATGTCCTGGCTATTGTAAATAGTGCTGCAATTAACATTGGGGTACGTGTGTCCTTTTGTAGATAAAAGTGATTAAATCACGTTTCATCATGCTATGTCTTAAACTGGTCCTTTAACAATTAGAAGGATTTGGGTTGTTAGTGAAGGAATTGGAGAGAATAATTAGTCCAGAGAAAACATAAGACTAAACTCAGGGACCTTGAGCAGCATGTTATGGTTGAGAGTGTGGATAGTTTATAATATGCAACTAAACTGTAAAAATAGTGAGGAAGAACATGATATTTCTATGGATTGGGGACTTCAAACTCAAATCCAGTCATTCTCCACCCTGCCCCCTCATTAGGGAGATTTTAGAAAATACTTTACATGGGCTTTACCTCAGGCCAAATAAACTAGAATTTCTGAGATTGGGCTATGGCTTACTGTTTGCTTTTTGTTTCTTTTTAAGTTCCCATGGTGACTTTAATAAAATGCAACGAGATTGGCAAACCGTTACTTTCAGCAGTGAGCCACCATTACAAGCTTCTGATGAAGAATCTAACATAATTGGAAAGGTACTTTTGATTGCAATGTCTATTTTTCAGATACTTCTCAGAGAGGTAAAAGAAACATTATAGAGTAAGAGGTTGAAGTTTAAGAAATAAATTGTGAAGGGCAGAAATAGAGACACAGATGTAGAAAACAAACATATGGACACCAAGGGGGGAAAGTGGTGGTGGAGTGATGAATTGGGAGATTGGGGCTGACATATATACACTAATATGTATAAAATAGATAACTAATAAGAACCTGCTATATAAAAATATAAATAAAATAAAATTCAAAAAAAAAAGAAATTATGATGGTCCAGGTAAGAGATACTTTCTCTTGAGTTAGGATAGTAGGAATAGAAAAGTTTTAGAAAAGTTTTAGAAAGTTTAAAAGTGAAGATGTAAGTTTACCAACTCAATATTTAGAGGACATTATGCTTTGTTCTTGCTGTAGAGGTGATGCTTTTGTGTTGCTAGCCAATGCTTCCTGTCATCACTGACATGTTGACACAACTTTTTCTGAGAATGGACTGCTATTGAAATAGATGTGGATATATAATCACATTGACTTTAGTCTATGTATCTGTGGTTTGTTGTTAAGATTGTATGTGGCTTTACATAGAAACAAAGCTTACAAATTTAATCTAGTAATCAAATTTTTCCTTGACCTTATCATCTCATTGATTCAAGCAGTATCATTATTAACACTGGGTAATTTTAGATGAAAAAGGTATATGATCTGATGTTAATTTTCACACAGTCTTACTCTTTTTACGCATTGTAATGTAATATTAAATATTTATGTTTTTCTTTAATCATTTATTTTGGCATGTCTTCGGGCATGAAAACAGAAATGACAGTAATATTCAACCTGAAGGAGGATGATATTAAAAATTAATATTTTTTATTCATTTGTAATCATTGAGAAATTTATACATCTTGGAGATTAATAATACAGTAGCCAGGCAATTTGATCTTATTTGGATCATAGTCTTATAAAAATAGGCACATATATAAAGGCTGTGGATTATTTTAAGGAAAGAAGTATCATGGCAAGTAAGAAATAGTTGTATCATCATTTTATTATGGTTTCATTTACAGTCTTTTATATGGTGAGCTTCTCCTGATATATATGGAAGAAAAAAAGAGACACTTTGAGAAATAAATATTTGCATTCCCAGCTATTAATGCAGCCTCATAAAGAATAATATGAATTCACTTGTTTAATAAAAACAAAAGGGAAAAATGCACCTCGTTTGAAGTAAGCCATCCTACTGATTATTCCACAGCATTTTAGTACCACTAGAGAATATAGATATTTACTAAAGAAGGTTAATCTCCTTATCTAATTCCTTAATTTCAAAGAGACAGTATTTGGAAAGTTAAACTTAGTGACATACAATTTCAGTACTACATTTGATCATTGTGTCATAGTATAATATGTTGAATAAAATAAACACTAATTTAAAACTATATTTTATAGAGATAGATTTTTAAAAATTATAACTCAATTTTTATTGCTAGTATATTAAGCATATATATACTTTTTTAACATTACTGATATATAAAAATAAATGTCATTTAAAAACCTTTTTAAATATTGCATCTTGCTTTTACATAAAATTTGTATATTATTTCTATAAATAGTTTAATAATGATACTTTTTGTGCTTATGACCAACCAAATCTATTATTAGAGTCATTTACAGTCAAAGGCCCTGAAACAAAATTGTGATGTGATCAGGGTCACTTAGCGCTGCTAATGTTCATTACTATGTAACATTGCCCAATTTCCAGTTCCTATTTTCCTGTCTTTTAAAGCTCATGCAACTTGAGTTGCAAAAGCATCTTATAAAAATATTGATTTAAGCTAAATGCCCCATTGAGCAGGAGCTCCAGAGGTACTATGCAGAGAATGACTCAAACATGGATATTTGTGTGGAAAGGATTACTGTTTCAAAATGATAGATGCAACACCAGCCCCCTTCCCCACCCCCACCAGCCGTTCCCTCCCATAACAAATACCCAAAAATCACAGGAGAAGTGTTAATAACACTGGAATACAGTTGAACAGTGACAAGCAGATGAGATGTAATTGAAGAAGCAAAGTTACATCAGCATGGGAATGAAAGAGGACTGCCATAGAAGGTAGAAGCACTACGAAGTATGTTCTGTATCACAAAGTGATTACAGGGGAAGGAGGGTCTAGAGAAAACCAAAAGATTGAGAGCTTTGGTATTGCAATAGTAGTTTCTAGGCAATTCATTCTCAGATATTCACCACTGCTCCTATATTATTGGAAGTAACAATGGGAATTGATGTCTTCCTATTAAAAGAGAGGTTAGATTGGCAGTAAAGGGCAGTGCTCTCTCAGATCACTAGAGATGCATGGGAGAAACCAAAAACAGTTACAGTTTGTTGGGTTCATAAGACAACTGCTGAGATTGCTTTCTTTAGCAATATATCTCCTCCCATTTTTGTAGGAAAACAGGCTATTAAGAAGGTTAATGTATCATACCTAATTTAACAAAGCACATTTATCATTTCTTCTTCTAGGTTCCTTCTTAATAATGTAAGAATGTTTGAACTCTTTAAATCTGATCTCCTTTTTCTCCATTTTCAAAGTTAGAGATGTCTAAAGTTTTATTTATACCCTGTTTATTTTTTAGTAAACTTACTATTTTAGGAGAGTTTTAGATTTGCAGAAAAGCAGAAACAATTGTATAAACTTCCTACACACAGTTTCCCCTAGTGTTTACATCTTATGTTAGACTGGTACATGTGTCTCCATTATTGAACCAGTATCAGTAAATTGTTATTAAATAAAGGACACACTCTTTAATTTTTATCTAACGTCTTTTTTTGTTTTAGGGTGCCAGCATGGTCTGGTTCTTTTTATTTGTTTTTTTTTAAACATCCTTATTGGAATAAAATTGCTTTATAATTCTGTCTTAGTTTCTGCTGTATAACAAAGTGAATCAGCTATATGTATACATATATCCCCATATCCCCTCCCTCTTGCGTCTCCCTCCCACCCTACCTATCCCACCCCTCTGGGTAGTCACAAAGCACCAAGCTGATCTCCCTGTGCTATGCATCTGTTTCCCAACAGCTATCTATTTTACATTTGGTAGTGTATATGTCCATGCCACTCTCACACTTCATCCCAGCTTACCCTTCCCCCTCCCCGTGTCCTCAAGTGCAATTTCTACGACTGCATCTTTATTCCTGTCCTGCCCCTAGGGTCTTCAGAAACATTTCGGGATTTTTTTTTTTAGATTCCATATATATGTGTTAGCGTACAGTATGTGTTTTTCTCTTTCTGACTTACTTCACTCTGTATGAGAGCCTCTAGGTCCATCCACCTCACTACACATAACTAAATTTTGTTTTTTTTCATGGTTGAGTAATATTCCATTGTATATATGTGCCACATCTTATTTATCCATTCATCTGTCGATGGATACTTAGGTTGCTTCCATGTCCTGGCGATTGTAAATAGTGCTACAATGAACATTGTGGTACATGACTCTTTTTGAACTATGGTTTTCTCACAGTATATACCCGGTAGTGGGATTGCTGGGTCATATGGTAGTTCTATTTTTAGTTTTGTAAGGAACCTCCATACTGTTCTCCGTAGTGGCTATATCAATTTACATTCCCAACAACAATGCAAGAGGGCTCCCTTTTCTCCACACCTTCTCCAGCATTTATTGTTTTTAGACGTTTTGATGATGGCCATTCTGTCCTGTGTGAAGTGATACCTCATTGTCGTTTTGATTTCAATTTCACTAATGATTAGTCATGTTGAGCATCCTTTCATGTGTTTGTTGGCAATCTGTATATCTTCTTTGGAGAAATGTCTATTCAGGTCTTCTTCCCATATTTGGATTGGATTGTTTGTTTTCTTGATATTGAGCTGCATGAGCTGTTTGTATATTTTGGAGATTAACCCTTTGTCAGTTGCTTCATTTGCAAATAGTTTCTCCCACTCTGAGAGTTGTCTTCTCATCTTGTTTATGGTTTCCTTTGCTGTGCAAAAGCTTTTATGTTTCATTAGGTCCCCTTTGTTTATTTTTGTTTTTTTTCCCTTTTCTCTAGGAGGTGGGTCAAAAAGGATCTTGCTGTGATTTATGTCATAGAGTGTTCTTCCACTGTTTTCCTCTAAGAGATTTATAGTGTCTGGCCTTACATTTAGGCCTTTAACCTATTTTCACTTTATGTTTGTGTATGGTGTTAGGGAGAATTCTAATTTCATTCTTTTGCATGTAGCTGGCCAGTTTTCCCAGCACCACTTATTGAATAGGCTGTCCTTTCTCCATTGTATATTCTTGCATCTTTTATCAAAGATAAGATGACCATGTGCCTGGGTTTATCTCTGGACTTTGTATCCTGTTCCATTGATCTCTATTTCTGTTTTTGTGCCAGTACCATACTGTCTTCATTACTGTAACTTTGTAGTATAGTCTGAAGTCAGGGAGCCTGATTCCTCCAGCTCTTTTTTTCTTCCCCAAGTTTGCTTTGGCTATTCAGGGTCTTTTGTGTTTCCATACAAGTTGTGAAATTTTTTATTCTAGTTCTGTGAAAAATACCAGTGGTAGTTTGATAGGGATTATGTTGAATCTGTAGATTGCTTTCAGTAGTATAGTTGTTTTCACAATGTTGATTCTTCCAATCCAAGAACATGGTATATCTCTCCATCTGTTTGTATCACCTTTAATTTCTTCCATCTGTGTCTTATAGTTTTCTGCATACAGGTCTTTTGTCTCCTTAGGTAGGTTTATTCCTAGGTATTTTATTCTTTTTGTTGCAGTGGTAAATGGGAGTGTTTCCTTAATTTCTCTTTCAGATTTTTCATCATTAGTGTATAGGAATGCAAGAGATTTCTGTGCATTAATTTTGTATCCTTCTGCTTTACCAAATTCATTGATTAGCTCTAGTAGATTTCTGGTAGCATCTTTAGGATTCTCTATGTATAGTACCATGTCATCTGCAAACAGTGACAGTTCTACTACTTCGTTTCCAATTTGTATTCCTTTTATTTCTTTTTCTTCTCTAATTTCTGTGTCTAAAACTTCCAAAACTATGTTGAATAATAGTGGTGAGAGTGGGCAACCTTGTCTTGTTCCTGATCTTAGTGGAAATGGCTTCAGTTTTTTACAGTTGAGAACGATGTTGGCTCTGGGCTTGTCATATATGGCCTTTATTATGTTAAGGTAAGTTTCCTCTATGCCTACTTTTTAGAAGGTTTTTATCATGAAAGGGTGTTGAAATTTGTCGAAAGCTTTTTCTGCATCTTTTGAGATGATCATATGGTTTCTGTCCTTCAATTTGTTAACATGGTGTATCACATTGATTGATCTGTGTATATTGAAGAATCCTTGCATTCCTGGGGTAAGCCCCAATTGATTGTGGTGTATGATCCTTTTAATGTGCTGCTGAATTCTGTTTGCTAGTATTTTGTTGAGAATTTTTGCATCTGTGTTCATCAGTGACATTGACCTGTAGTTTTCTTTTTTTCTGACATCTTTGTCTGGTTTTGGTATCAGGGTGATCGTGGCCTTGTAGAATGAGTTTGGGAGTTTTCCTCCCTCTGCTATATTTTGGAAGAGTTTGAGAAGGTCAGGTGTTAGCTCTTCTCTAAATGTTTGATAGAATTAACCTGTGAAGCCATCTGGTCCTGGGTTTTTGTTTGTTGGAAGATTTTTAATCACAGTCTCAATTTCAGTGCTTGTGATTGGTCTGTTTATATTTTCTATTTCTTTCTGGTTCAGTCTCAGAAGGTTGTCCTTTCCTAAGAATTTGTCCATTTCTTCCAGGTTGTCCATTTTATTGGCATAGAGTTGCTTCTAGCAATCTCTCATGATCCTTTGTATTTCTGCAGTGTCAGTTGTTGCTTCTCCTTTTCCATTTCTAATGCTATGGATTTGAGTCTTCTCCCTTCTTTTCTTGAGGAATCTGGCTAAGGGTTTTTCAATTTTGTTTATCTCTTCAAAGAACCATCTTTTAGTTTTATTGATATTGCTATCATTTCCTTCATTTCTTTTTCATTTATTTCTGATCGGGTCTTTACGTTTTCTTTCCTTTTGCTAACTTTGAGGTTTTTTTTTTTTTCCTTCTTTCTCTGGTTGCTTTAGGTGTAAGGTTAGGTTGTTTGTTTGAGTTGTTTCTTGTTTCCTGAGGTAGGGTTGTATTGCTATAAACCTCCGTCTTTTAACTGCTTTTGCTGCATCCCAAAGGTTTTGGGCTGCTGTGTTTTCATTGTCATTTGTTTCTAGGTATTCTTTGATTTCCTCTTTGATTTCTGCACTGATCTCTTGGTTATTTGTAGTGTATTGTTTAGCCTCCATGTGTTTGTATTTTTTACAGTTTTTTCTTGTAATTGATATCTGGTCTTATAGCATTGAGGTTGGAAAAGATACTTGATACGATTTCAATTTTCTTGAGTTTACCAAGGCTTGATTTTTTGACGCAATATATGATCTATCCTGCAGAATATTCCATGAGCACTTGAGAAGAAAGTGTATTCTATTGTTTTTGGATGGAATGTCCTATAAATATCAATTAAGCCCATGTTATTTAATGTGTCATTTAAAGCTTGTGTTTCCTTATTTATTTTCATTTTGGATGATCTGTCCATTGGTGAAAGTGGAGTGTTAAAGTCCCCTACTATTATTGTGTTACTGTCGATTTCCCCTCTTATGGCTATTAGCATTTGCCTCATGTATTGAGGTGCTCCTGTGTTGGGTGCATAAATATATACAATTGTTATATCCTCTTCTTGGTTTGATTCCTTGATCATTATGTAGTTTCCTTCTTTGTCTCTTGTAATAGTCTTTATTTGAAAGTCTATTTTGTCTGATATGAGAATTACTACTCCAGATTTCTTTTGATTTACATTTGCATGGAATCTTTTTCCATCCCCTCAGTTTCAGTCTGTATGTGTCCCTAGGGCTGAAGTGGGTCTCTTGTAGACAGCATATATATGGGTCTTGTTTTTGTATCCATTCAGCTAGTCTATATCTTTTGGTTGGAGCTTTTAATCCATTTATATTTAAGGTAATTATTGATATGTATGTTCCTATTACCATTTTCTTAATTGTTTTGTATTTGTTTTTCTAAGTCTTTTCCTTCTCTTGTGTTTCCTCCCCAGAGAAGTTTCTTTAGCATTTGTTGTAAAGCTGGTTAGGTGGTGCTGAATTCTCTTAACTTTTGCTGGTCTGTAAAGGTTTTAATTTCTCTTTCGAATCTGAATGTGATCCTTGCTGGATAGAGTAATCCTGGTTGTAGGTTTTTCCCTTTCTTCACTTTAAATATGTCCTGCCATTCCCTTCTGGCTTGCAGAGTTTCTGCTGAAAGATCAGCTGTTAACCTTATGGGGATTCCCTTGTATGTTATTTGTTGTTTTTCCCTTGCTGCTTTTAATAGTTTTTCTTTGTATTTAATTTTTGATTGTTTGATTAATATGTGTCTTGGTGTGTTTCTCCTTGGATTTATCCTGTATGGGACTCTCTGTGCTTCCTGGACTTGACTATTTCCTTTCCCATATTAGGGAAGTTTTCAGCTATAATCTCTTCAAATATTTTCTCAGTCCCTTTTTTTTTCTCCTCTTCTTCCCCACTATAATCAAATGTTGGTATATTTAATGTTGTTCCAGAGGTCTCTGAAACTGTCCTCAATTCTTTCCATTCATTTTTCTTTATTCTGCTCTGTGCTAGGTTTTTCCAGTATTTTATCTTCCAGGTCACTTATCTATTCTTCTGCCTCAGTTATTCTGCTATTGATTCTTTCTAGAGAATTTTAAATTTCATTTATTGTTTTGTTCATTGTTGTTTGTTGGCTCTTTAGTTCTTCTAGTTCCTTCTTTAATATTTCTTGTATTTTCTCCATTCTATTTCCAAGATTTAGGATCATCTTTACTATCATTATTCTGAATTCTTTTTCAGGTGCACTGCCTATTTCCTCCTCATTTGTTTGGTGTGGTGGGTTTTTACCTTCCTCCTTCATCTGCTATTTCTCTGTCTTCTCATTTTGCTTCTCTTACTGTGTTTGAGGTCTACTTTTCTCAGGCTGCAGGTTTGTAGTTGTTGGTTTTGGTGTCTGCCTCCAGTGAGTAAGGTTGGTTCAGTGGGTTGTGTAGGCTTCCTGTTGGAGGGGACTGGTGTCTGTTTTCTGGTGGATGAGGCTGAATCTTCTTTCTGGTTGGCAGGACCACTTCCAGTGGTGTTTTTGGAGTGTTTGTGAACTTAATATGATTTTAGGCAGCCTCTCTGCTAATGGGTAGTGTTGTATTCCTGTCTTGCTAGCAGCTGTTTGGCATGGGGTGTCCAACACTGGAGGTTGCTCATCATTGAGTGTAGCTGGGTCTTAGTGTTGAGATGGAGATCTCTGGGAGAACCCTCACCCATTGATATTATGATGGGCCAGGAGGTCTTTGGTGGACCAATGTCCTGAACTCAGCCCTCCCACCTCAGAGGCTTGGGCCTGACACCCAGCCAGAGCACCAAGACCCTGTCAGCTACATGGCTTAGGCTTCTAAAAATGCATCAAGCATCCACTGCATAGAAGTCTGATTTTTCTTCTGTTGTAATTCACTCAGGAAAGTTTCTAGCGGTCAAGTGGTATGGTCCTGTCAAGCTCTCCCTTTTATAGCCATGAATAAGTTGCTGTATCTGGCCCTTCCTTTACAGTCCTTGCAGATTGGCTCTATTAGGTCACTTTTCTGACGCTCAGCAAGGCTGCTCACTGCTCCAGTTGACAGCTCATTTCTCACCTTCTCCTTTGCAGTCAGGATGCCCAGTGCCTCACAGGGCCTATCTAATGTCTTTTTTGTGTTCCTGGATCCCATCCAGTCTACCGCATTAGAGTTAGTCATACTTAGGCAACTTTTGATTGTGACTATTTCTCTGACTTGTCTTGTTTTTGATGATTTTGATGGTTTTGAGAAGTACTGACAAAGGCATTAAAGTCTCCAGTTATTAGATTTATCTGTTTCTCCTTTCTGTTCATCAGTTTTTCTTCATGTATTTCTACACTCTGTTAGATGCCTACACAGTTATGATTGTTATGTCTTGTAGGAAAATTAACTCA
The DNA here is from genome assembly GCF_951394435.1 of Stenella coeruleoalba. Classification (NCBI taxonomy): domain Eukaryota; kingdom Metazoa; phylum Chordata; class Mammalia; order Artiodactyla; family Delphinidae; genus Stenella; species Stenella coeruleoalba. Next base: position 80,070,328 of record NC_137151.1, on the reverse strand, counting down.
TTTGTGTTTACTTTAACAGCCTTTGTTCTCCCTCATAGCTGTCCCCTTCTGCTTTGTCTGAAATCAACATAACTACTCCAGCCTTATTTTGATTAGTGTTATCATGTATTATTCTTCTCCCATCTTTTAACCTATGTTGAGTTTTATATTGAAACTGAGTTTGTGGACACATATAGTTGGGTCTTGGTTTTTTATCTACTCTGACAATTTTTGTCTTTTAACTGATGTGTTCACTCAGTTCACATTTAAAATGATAATTAGTATAGTTGGAATAATATTTTCAATTCTTTTGTTATTTATTTAGGAGCGAAATTTCTAGGTCATATGATAATCATATGTTTAACTTTTTGAGGTACCACCAAACATTTTCCCAAAGTGACTGTGTCATTTTACATTCCCACAAGCAATGAATGGGGTTTCCAATCTCTCCATGTTTTGCCAATATTTGTTGTCATTTTAGTCTTTTTGATTATGGTCATTCAAACCGGTGTGAATTGTTATCTAATTATGGTTTTGACTGGCATTCCCCTAGTAGATAATTAGGTTGAACACATTTTCAGGTGCTTACTGATTATATACCTTCTATGGAGAAATACCTAGTTTGCCCACTTTTTAAAAAATTAGGCTGCTTACATTTCTATTATTAAGTTGTAAGAGTTCCTTCGTATATTCTAGATACAAGTTCCTCATCAGATATGTTTTGCAAATAGTACTGTTTTTTAGGCTATCTTTTCTCTTTCTTGATGGTGCCCTTTGAAGCACAAAAATTTTCAGTTTGATGAAGTTTAATTTATGTTTTTATTTCTTTTGTTGTTTTTGCCTTTGATGTCATATCTAAGAAGGTTTGCCTAATAAATGTCACAGATATTTACTCCTATGTTTTCTTCTAAGAGTTTTATAGCTCTTGCTCTTATATTTTGCTCTATCATCCATTGTAGCTTAGTTTTCATATATGGTATAATGGAAGGGTCAACTCTATTCCTTTGCATATTGACATCCCTTTGTCCTAACATCATTTGTCAGGAAATAAAGAGTGATTTTCCCCTCATTTGTCATAGAATCCTTGTCAAAAGCAATTGTCTATAAATGTAATGGTATGTTTCTGGACTCTCAGTCCTTTTTCATTGATCTTTATTTCTGTCCTATGCCAGTACCACATTATCTTGCTGATTGCATCTTTGTAGTGATTTTGAAATGGGGAAGGGTGAGTTCTTCAACTTTATTGTTCTTTTTCATGATTGTTTTGACAATTCTTTCATTGTTTCATATATGCAACATTTTTCTTCCTGGTTCAGTCTTAGCACATCATTAAGTGGCTTTTTCAGGAAAACCTGAAAATAGAAGTTTACATCTTATTATCTGAAGACCTCAAAGCTATATGTGTTTCTTTTGAATTTAGGAGCCTCTAGACTTTATGTAACACTCCCAGCAGAGTCTGAATCAACATACACACTCAAAATGGTAACTTTTTCCAGTAATATGTATAAATATTCATACTGAGATGAATAAAGGCTATGAATAGTTTATATCATTTCAGATAAAATTTTGCTGCCAAATGATTTGCTTAAAATCTTTGGAATTCATGAACACTCTTATCTAGAGCCCTTCAGTTTCTGAAGTTGCATCTGATGTTCCTCATCACTTGTTCCTTCCTCAGACTGTCAGGTACTACCAAACAATATGATCTGTCACAGCACCTAATTATCTTGTAAGTGTAATTAAAATACTAATTGTATAATGAATTGTCTAATGTCTGTCACAACCAGTAGATTTCAACTCTGTGAGTTCAGAAGCTAGCCTTTCTTGTCTACTATAGTCCTTTCTTGTTCAGAGCCTTGTAGGGTATCCCTCAGACAGTTATTTCTCACCACAGGAACCTTGTACTTATTAGTTCCTCTGTTAGAACAGTCTTGGGCCAGTTCTTGATATGACTAGTTCCTTTTTACCCTAATGTCTCAGTTTAAACACTATTTCCTCCAAGAGTATGTGTGTGTGTGTGTGTGTATGTGTATATATATTTCATATATATATGATTATTATGAAGTTTCTAAAATATTTAATATAATGCATCTAATTTACCTTCTTAATAAAGTATATTGAAAAAGCAAATAATAAAATAAAAACTAAACACTGAATTATTTTCTCTATACATTTCCTCAATAATAATCCTAAACAACCTTATAACAATAGATGCCTCCTACTAGTAAGCACTTAATATGAAGATCAATAAAAAGGTGGTAGATATCACTGATTAATTCTTTAAGATATTTTACCATCATACATGTTCAAGTAAGCCAATACATTTCTTATTATAAACTGTGAATAAATGAATCATAGAAGCCTCAAATATACAAAAGTTAAATATATCATAAAGACAGATATTAATATTGTTAAAACACTTAAAATGTGCTGCCTTCTTTTAAACAAAGTAGTCAGGATCTCTAAAATAATAAATGTTCAGTATGCAACTGCAAATAATCACAATAATATAGTAAGGAAGGAAATATTTAGGTCAATTTATGTGTCTATGTGGATGCTCTCAGATGTTCTGGAATTTAAAAAATACGTTTATGAAATTATAAGATAAAGTAGGTAACCACATAAACTATATAAAAAACAATGGTCATCGACTTTCAAAAAGTGTCAACCATAAAATTACTTTAAGAAAAATAAAGTTATTAGGCTGCTGATTCCAGCAGGTAACTTAATGTTAATGTTAGAGAGTTTGTGAATTCAAGAATTTGTGACATATGATATTAGGCTTTTCGTTAAGAAGACAGCTATTAACTTGGAAATAATTCAGCTTATTTGGAAGTTAGAGACAAAAAATATGTTAACAATAAAGTGAGAGCAACTATTTTTTTTCTACTACTGTGTTCAGAATAAAGATGAATGACTCATTATTTCAGCCCTCAAAGGGCTTTTGACTTACCGCAGGAAGTAAACGTGTAAAAAATTAACACAGAACATTGATTACTATAAAGAGTATGATAGAAATGAGGAGATCTTTGTTTGCTTATGTCTAGAAATAATGAGAATCAAGTTTCCAAAGTTAAATATTAGTATTGTGCCTATGCAGTTTTTTGATGTTGTCAATTTTTGAATGATGACCTGCTAGGGACAGATGAGGAGCCTGTACTGTGGGAACCACATATGTAGGCTAGAAGGAATTCACTTTTAATTCCTATTCCAATGGCATAGTTGATCTTGTTATTTCTCATTGGTCTGTGGACATGCAAGGGGATAGAAGCAGGAACCCTTGAGTTCTCAAAATAACCCTAACTTCCTTGCCAAGGTTGTTATTTACAAGAAATGTGTGTGAAGATTAATATGGTGTAATTTTGGGGAAAAAAAAAGAAGAAGACTTGAAGATCACAGTGGCCAAATGCTTCCAAGATTTATAAAGACGTAAAAAATTAGATGTTCCAAACGCTAACATGTGGTCTTGATAAAAATAATAATGTGGAACACTTGGAAGCATTATGAAGGAAAAAATGTAATAATAGTTTCTTTGAGAACAAATTATTATGCCTGGTGAGCAGGGAATGTTAAAAACATGGCGTTTAATTTTCCAACACTATCCATGAAGAAATTGCAATATATGGGCTCAATGAAAACAGTCATGCAAATTCTAAAGTTTTAATAGTTGATGACGACTTGTGTGAAGGCATGTCTTTAAAAATATATCACAGAGCACATTATTTGTATTATCAGTATGTTGGAGAAACGTTAGAGGTAATGGTTATCACATTTTGGGATGACAAGATTTTAGAAGGGATGCAAACACAATAATTCATATGATATCCAGAGATAGAAATGATGAGCTGAATCTATCCATACTGCACATAAAATATATAAATATTTTTGATAAAGAGAATTTGAACTAACAGTGGGCCAAGTTTGAAATCTAATACAGCTAACACAGTAAAAATTAAACAAAAAAATTTAATAATATAAAAGTAGCACAGGTACAGATATAGAGGTTAACTTACTTTGACATTGAAAGGAATTAGAAAGTCCATTTCTTGTTATATTTTAATTTTGTTTATTCCACAACTACAAAAATCTATGAATTGGAGTATTTCATAAAGGAACATCAACTGAGGAACAACTAATAAAACCTATCTTGCTTTTCCTGAAAAGTTCATTAAATGTAATTTTTGTAGGTAATTTTATTTTATATTTCAGGTGCAACAGAGAACTGATTGTGACAAGCCATCTCTCATTGTCATTCACAGCTCAAAATAAAAGTCTACACAACATTAAGATGAGAAAATTAAATGTTCCAGAGAAATATTTGAGGATTTAATTTTAACATTATATAAAAATTTGTTTGTTTCTTAGCACGCTGTAAAAGAAAAATTCAGTTATAATTTATGGAAGATTTGTATCCTTCTTGAAATGATTGCATAACTATACCTTTTAAGCAGCAAGATCAAAGGGGAAGAGAGGAATATGTGTTTTCTAGAATGGAAAATCCCAGCCTTCATATTTTTGTCAAAAATTGCAACACATTTGACTTGAAAACTAAAGAATGATACAAACCAGGCTTTATCCATTTTTTTGAAGACTATTACACTATAATACCTCTGAATTATAGTTATAGTAAGAACTAATCTACTAGCCAAATGACATGCAAAACAGTACCCAAACCTTAAAAAAAAATACATGTTTCATTGAGATCAGAAATGTACATTTTAGCTGTTTCCATCACTGCTAGTTTTCATGAAAAACATTTATGTACTGTCATTGTATTTTTCTTTCTTTCCATATTTCAATATCTAAACAATTACTTTTTATTCTATCAGACTCCTGCTACCATAATTTTTTTTTTTTTTTGGCGGTACGCAGGCTCTCACTGTTGTGGCCTCTCCTGTTGTGGAGCACAGGCTCCGGACGTGCAGGCTCAGTGGCCATGGCTCACGGGCCCAGCCGCTCTGCGGCATGTGGGATCTTCCCGGACCTGGGCACGAACCCGTGTCCCCTGCATCAGCAGGCGGACCCTCAACCACTGCGCCACCAGGGAAGCCCTGCTACCATAAATTTTATTATCCCATACTGACCAAACTAAAAGAGAGTTATGAAGATAGTTTTGTATATTAATATATGGTAAAACTTTATAAATTATTTATGTCTAGTAATTTTAAATTATATTTTCTATGTAAAATATAATTTGAAATAATTTTATTTTACTGATTCTTTAGTGGAAAAACAGAAGTTTTAGAGTCTTTGCCCCTTATTTCATTTTTGAGCCTTTTAACTCAGTTATTTTGCACTTGATAAAATTGGAGTTCAGAGAACTTTATATAATTTTTTTTTTTCCCCAGAATGCAGCATGGCAGCACTAAAAATGTGCTCACCTACAATTTAGGTAACTATGTAAAAATATTTCCTGAAGGTCCTATCAGAAGTATCAACCCCTATTCCCTGAGTCTGAGCATCCATATATGTGTTTTAGCAATATAAAGATCATATTAGTCAGGGTTCTCATGAAGAACAGAACAAATGTGATATACATTTAAATGGAGAAAGATTTATCTTATGGAATTGGCTTACATGATTGCATGGGCTGGCAGCTTCAAAATCCTCAGAACAAGCTGCTAGGTTGTAGACCCAAGGATAAGTTGATGATGTAGTCTTGAGTCTAAAAAACAGCCTGGAGGTGGAATTCCTTCTTCCTCCAGGAACCTTAATCTTTTCTCTTAAGCCTCTCAACTGATCGGATGAGACCCACCAACATTATGGAAGGAAATCTGCTATACTCAAAGTCTACCAATTTAAATGTTAATCATGTTTTTAAAAATGCTTTCACAGCAAAATCTAGGCTGGTGTTTGATCAAAAATACGGGCATCATAGCCTAGACAAGTTGACACATAAAATTAACCATCACAAAGGCAAATCCATTTCCCTAGGCAGGAGAAGGTCCTGATTACCACTGTAGCATATTGTATTATTAAATTGATTTACTTATTAAAGAAGATAGCTCCTCAAGTTTAAATATACATAGGACCTTCTTTGCAGTCAGAGACTAACCCACTTTGGGTGTTATCATCAGGTTTGTTTTTTTTTTAACATCTTTATTGGGGTATAATTGCTTTACAATTGTGTGTTAGTTTCTGCTTTATAACAAAGTGAATCAGTTATACATATACATATGTTCCCATATCTCTTCCCTCTTGCATCAGGTTTTTATGATGAGAGTTGTCTGAATCTAAGAAATTTTTATTCTATACAATTAAAAAACTGTTACTTAATAAACTGAACTATATTGGATGATGCAAAAAAGAACAATAGACAGCATGTGAGCAAAGAAGTTTTTGAAGTGCCTATGGCAATTAATATCTATTGCTATTATGTTTCAAGAAACACTTGGGTTTTTATAATATAAAACTATTATTAAACTTCAAAGCCCTATATTCTTGAGGCTAAAAGAAATCATTTCTATTAAATTTATTTTTTTAATCTTCTTCCAAACCATTGTGGTTATTCTCCAAATACATGTTATGCATTAAATTAGGTGTCCAAAATTCTAATAAAATTCTGGTGGATAGTTGGTAAAACTTTGTATATCAGTTTGCAAACATTTTCTTTGCTGACTTCAATATAGGTCTAGTATGTTTTAAATGTGAGAATATATGTTTAATTACCCTTCCTAGGAAATAACCCAGCAGGTATGTGTGTGTTTGCATGTGTGTGTGTATGTATGTATGTGTGCGTGTTGGGGTATTGTCCCTCAATCCCGAAACTATGTGAATTAGTCTACAATACACTACAAAATTCAAAAATTCCCTTTTTTTCAATATAAGAAGTTGTGGAAACATAGTACATTTCTAGATTACCTTTGCCTATGTATTATTACTGCTTCCAGAGGCTATAGCACCAGAGGCTGAAAGCACATTTACACACACACACGCATGCACACACATCCTCATACACACAGCCACATCATATAGCTGTGATGTTGGAATGATGTTATACGCTCTCTGACTTGACCTGAAATGATTTAAAAAGGCTCAGTTAGAGGACAACAAAATAAAGCCAAAGTCTAATTGTCAATATTGTGACTTATAAATAAAATCTGGTGGAGTGTTTTAGATAAAATCTCAAAAACCAGTGACTCCATGTATTTTTCCTTTCATTACTCTTTGCTATTAAGCCTAAGAGAAAAAAACACCTATTGTAAAAAAAAAAAAAAAGAAAGAAAAAAAAAAAACACCTATTGTTCCCTCTCTTTCTCTCTAATAGCCAATACTGATGTTTTGGTGGTCCTGGGGTTATATAGACGATCAATTCCAAAAGGGAAGAAACTGGAAAAGTAGCTGATAAATATAATAAAACATTATTTCCATTTTATTGTATATGTATATATTCTTGATTCATGATAATAATAATTACCACAGTGAATTCAGAAAGATTAAATTAATCAATATTTATAAAGCACCTACAACTATTCATGGCACATTGGTGTTTTAAAAGAACAAAAGCCAGGTTGTCTTTAAAGAGGGCAGCCAGCAATCCCTTCCCTCTTTGTACAGACATGCTGTTCTAACCATCTATGAGGTAGAGTCTGTTTTCCTCTTTGAAGATATGTATGTTCCTAACTGAACCACTGGGCTCTTTTACTCATTTATTGACATTAAGAAATAATTAGGAATTATTCCATTTAGTTGGATATAACATAAACACGAGATCATTTTTCAATGAAAGAGCATGTTACATTCTACTGCCACCTACTCTAGGTCACAAATCTGTGTTGACATAGAGTAGCAAAAAAAAGGGGGGGGAAGATAAATTGGATCTAGCTATGTTTATGGTGGTGAAACAATAGAAGTCATTGAGCTTCTGTAATTAGAATTGGAAGTACACCTCCTTTTGGCTTAGGAATGACCAGATGTTAGAATTACTCTTAGGAAACACCTAAACATTTTATTTGGGGTAAGCATCTCTTTTATAGTGTACCCAAATAATGCACTAGGTGTCTTATCAATTAAGCACAGCTGGTGTCAACCTGAAGCAGAAGTAAAATCAACGGAGATACATCGTTCATACACATCCAAAACCAATGCAATTAGAATATTTCATTTCTCAATATTGTTTCGTCTGTAGGACACCTCAAACCCAAACAAAGCAAATTCAACTCTATGAATTGTTACGGAAAGCTGAATTTACCCATGACGTTGCCACTCAGTTGTGAGCAAATTGACACCAAAGGAATTTTCAAAGATTGCAATGAAAGGGTATGATAAATATTGGACAGAAAGGCAGCAAAATCTTTACAGTGGTTTGATTATGGATGATTACTTTTTCTCAATCTCTCTATTTTCCTCAGAGAATATAAAATACAATTACTTTTTTTTTAAATTAAAAATAAGCCACAAGAAGAAGCTGAAAATAAAGCAATGTAACTACAGGTGCAAAATTAAAAACTGAATGGAGTCTATGTTGATTTTATTTTTATTTTGGCTTTCTTGGAGTATTACATATAGTTATATATAATTTATGTGTATATATTCATGTATGTATACATACATTTGCTTACAGTTGTCTATTTTTGTTACTTGATATCATTTTATTATCATTACTAAAAATATTGCTTAGGAGAAAACAAAGCTGAATAAGAATGAGCTTGAGGGATAATTTTGAGTAACAGTAAGATAAAGACAAATTTAATTATTCCTTCTTGGTCTTAAGTCAAAGAGAAGTTTGGAGAGGAGGTGGCAGAAAAGTGGGTGTTCAGGAGAAAAACATATCTGCTATAGCAATACAAACTACTATAACAATAAAAACTACTGTAGCAGTAAAAAACTAGCCTTTGTTCATCAACAATTCCAAATTCCAAAGTTGTAAACTTTCTTTCTTCATAAAATGTTAATAAATATATTCGTTTTTCTGACTCTGACTGAATAACTGGAGAAGATGGAATTTTAAAAATATATATTAATAATATAATAAAATTTACTTCTAACTGTAAACTTATTAAGATCTCTCCCACAGTTGAGAAACAAAATAATCTCTACATTTTCTGAGTTTGTCAATTTAATCATTTGTTTAAATAGCATTTACAGAAATCTGTAAATTATGAATATCTTTATATTTTGCTTTATACTTTTTTTAGTTTACAGCACTCTACTTCTGACAATTTTATAAATTGTTGACAGGAAGCAGAAATAAATCTATAACATTAATTCTTTTTTCTTAGCTTTGCTGATTTCATTCTGATATATGTGCTAGGGATTGTGGTGTCTATTTGTGTTGCCACTGAGTGACAAGCTAACTTTGACCTACTTATAATGAAACGTCATGTTGTCACTCAGGCTCAAGAAGCCATTAAACTTTGACAGCATTGCCTCCTGTCAGGTTTTCCTAAATTCGATTGAACAAAACATCTATCAGAATCATGACTTTGTTTCACAATTTTTTTTAAATGACGTCTTAACTAATGAAAAGTAACCTGTTGAATTTCAGTTCTGGCCCTCCACAAACTAAAGGTCAGCCTATTAAGAATTTTCTTATTGACAAGGCAGCTTTGCTTCTTAAGGATATATCATCATAGCAAAATATGGTAGTTTGGAAAAAGAAAAAAATCAGTTCATCATAAGCCCTGAACTTTGGCTTAGTTTATTTTTTTTTCCTAGGCTTGTGGTTTTCTGTCCAATAATCCATTAAATCTGAAAAGGAAAGCAAATGCAAGTCATAACATGAAGCTAGAGAGAAGTTTTCAAGTAATCTAATTATGTTTATAACACAGATCCTAAAATTGCATGTATTCATAATTACAATCTAGACACAATACTGCAAGCTTGATCTTGTTCATTTTAGAAGATATTTAAGGATATAAACAAGGTCGGTATATCAAAGAAGAAGAGATGTGTCAAATGGATAAAATGAGTTTAAAAAAGAGCAATTTAAATAAATTTGCCATTCTTAAGGATCAAAGAAAGATGAAGGAAGTCACAATGAGTGTCTGGGAATCATAAACTAAACTACAGTTTTTATTCATTCATTAGTCTCATATTTTTAAACATAAAAGAACTAGAGAGAGAAACAAAGTGCATCTGAATTAATTCCTCAAGTAGCATTTTAAAATGCTTTTCCCATTGAGACTTCAAATTTAACTTAATATTTTCTGAGATTTGCCTATGAATATGGCTAAATGGCACAAATAAAATAAAATATAAGAAAATAAAAGAAAAAATGAAAAAGATATCAAAATTTTAAAATGCATTCTTTCTAACAATAGCTATATAAATAGAATGTATTAATGAGCTATACATTTAAAAACCCACCATACAAACTATTGTATTGTTTTAGCAACCAATTTAAATTTAGTGGGATGAAGGTATGTTAAATCATGCCATATTTAACAAAAGATGATAGCATTACTAAACAAAAACTAATTTGAATTTAGAATTAAAAAGAGAAAACATTTCTTTGATGACAAATATGCAATTATTATAGCCTTGGCAACTGGGTGGGAAAATAATTCTACTTTTCTTGAAGTATAGTTCACTTGCAATATAATATTAGTTTTAATTGCACAATATAGTGATTCAATATTTTAATATGCTATGCATTATACAGAGTTATTACAATATTATTGACTATATTCCCTGGGCTGAACATGACTTACCTGTGACTTATTTTATAACTAGTAGTTTGTATCTCTTAATCCCCTTAACCTATTTTGACCATCCCCACAAACCACTCTCCTTTGGCAAACACTGGTTTGTTCTTAGTATCTGTAAGTCTATTTCTGTTTTGTTATATTTGTTCATTGGTTGTATTTTTAGGTTACACATATATAAGTGAAAACATAGTATATGTTTTTTTTTGTATGTATTTGTCTTTATTTCACTTAGCACAATACCCTCTAGGTCCATCCATTGTTGCAAATGGCAACGTTTCATGCTTTTTTATGGCTGAGTACACACACACACACACACACACACACACACCACTTCTTCTTTATCCATTTATTTATCAATGGATACTTAGGTGGTTTCCATATCTTGGCTATTGTAAATAATCCTTCAGTAAACATAAGGGTGAATATATCTTTTCACATTTGTGTTTTCATTCTCTTTGGATAAATACCCAGAAGTGGAATTGCTGGATCATATGGTAGTTCTATTTTGAACTTTTTAAGGAACCCCCATAGTGTTTTCCAGGAGCTGCATCCATTTACATTCCCAACAACAGGAAGTTTCCCCTTTCTCCACATCCTCACAAACACTTTTTAGTTGTTGTCTTGATGATGATAATTCTGGCAGATGTAAGGTAATATATGATTTGCGTTTCCCTGATGATTAGTGATGTTGAAGATCTTTTCATATGTTTGTTGGCCATCTGTATATCTTCTTTGGCAAATGCCTATTCAGGTCCTCAGCCCATTTTTAAATCAGATTATTCATGGGTTGTTTTCATATTGAGTTATATGAGTTCTTTATATATTTTGAGTATTAACCTCTTATCAAAAATATCATTTGAAAATATCTTCTCCTCTTCAGTAGAATGCCTTTTCATTTTGTTGATGGTTTCCTTTGCCGTTCCAAATCTTTTTCATTTGATGTGGTCCCATTTGTTTATTTTTGCTTTTGTTGTCTTTGCCCAAGAAGAGGGATCCAAAAAAATTTTGCTATCATCAATGTCAAAGAGTGTAAAACCTGTGTTTTTTGTTTATTTCTGAAAGTTTTATGGCTTCAGGTCTTACATTGATGTATTTATCCACTTCAGGTTTGTTTTTCTATATGGTGTGAGAAAATGATCCAGTTTCATTCTTTTACATGTAGCTGTCCAGTTTTCCCAACACCACTTATTGAAGCAATGGTCTTTTCCCCACTGTATGTTCTTGCCTACTTTGTCATTGATTAATTTACCATATATGAGTGGGTTTATTTCTGGGCTCTCTATTCTGTTCCATTGATTTATGTGTCTATTTTTATGTTCCAGTATCATACTGTTTTGATTACCTTAGCTTTGTATGGATAGCATAGTTTGAAGTCAGGGAGCATGATAGTATTCTCTTATGATTGTTTGTATTCTGTGATATCATTTGTAACTTCTCCTCTCTAATTTCTAATTTTATATATTTGGGTGCTCTCTCTTTTTTTCTTGATGAGTCTGGCTAAATATTTGTTAATTTTGTTTATCTTTTCAAAAAACCAGCTCTTAGTGCCATTGATCTTTTCTGTTGTTTTTGGGTCTCTATTTCATTTATTCTCTCTCTGATCTTTATTAATTCTTTCCTTCTACTAACTTTGGGCTTTGTTTGTTCTTTTTCTAATTCCCTTAGGTATAAAGTTAGGCTGTTTATTTGACTTTTTTTTTGTTTCTTGATGTAGGCCTCTATCTCTATAACCTTCCATCTTAGAACTGCATTTGCTGCATCCCATAGATTTTAGAAAGTTGTGTTTCTATTTTCATTTGCTTAGTATGTTTTTTTATTTCCTCTTTGATTTCTTAATTAACCTATTTTTTGGGTAGTATATTGTTTAGTCTCCAAATGTATTGTTTCTAGTTTTCTACTTATAGTTGATTTCTAGTTTCATACCATTGTGCTCAGAAAAGATGCTTTGATATGATTTCAATCTTCTTAAATTTACTGAGACTTGTTTTGGGGCTTAGTGTGTGATTTGTTGTGGAGAATGTTCCATGTACACTTGAAAAGAATGTATATTCTGCTCTTTTTGGATGAAATGTTTTGTAGATATCTGTTAAGTTCATTTGGTCTAATATGGTATTTAAGGCCAATGTTTCTTTATTGATTTTCTGTCTGGATGATCTATCCATTAAGTCCCCTACTATTATTGTATTACTGTCAATTTCTCTCTTTATTAATATTTCCTTTATATATTTATATGCTCCTATGTTAAGTGCATATATGCTTAAGAATGTTCTATCCTCTTCCTGGTTTGACTTTTATTGCTATGTAATGCCCTTCTTTGTCTTTTGTTATAGTGTCCATTTTAAAGTCTATTTTGTCTGATACGAGTATTGCTATCTCATCTTTCTTTTTGTTTCCATTTGCATGGAACATCATTTTGCATCCCTTCACTTTCAGTCTGTGTGTGTCTTCAGCTCTGAAGTAGGCAGCATAAAACTGGGTCTTTTTTTTTTCCCCATTCATCCACCCTATGTCTTTTGATTGAGGCATTCAGTCCATTTACATTTAAAGTTATTGTTGATATGTATGTACTCAATGCCATTTTGTTACTTTTTATCTGGTCATTTCTGTAGTTCTTCGGTCTTTTTTCTTCTTTTTTTAGTCTCTTCCCTTGTGGTTTGATGATTTTCTTTAGCATTATTTTTGAGTTCCTTTCCCTTGTTTTTCTGTTTATGTATGGTAGGTTTTTGATTTGTGATTGTGGTTACCATGAGAAAGATAGATAGATAGATAGATAGATGATAGATTTGCTTTAAGTTGATAGTCATTTACACTTAAACCTGTTCTAAAGCTCTACATTTTTTACCCTACCCTCCACATTTTGTTTTTGATGTCATATTGTGCATCTTTTTGTGGATCCCTTAACTACTTAATGTAGTTATAATTGAATTTATCACTTTTGTCTTTTTACCTTCATATTATCTTTTTAAGTGGTTGATCCAATGCCTTTACTATATATTTGCTTTTAGCAGTGAGATTTTTTTCCTTTTATATATTTTTATATTTCTAGTTGTGGTCTTTCATTTCCTCTTGGAGAAGTCTCTTTAACATTTCTTGTAAGGCTGGTTTAGTTTTTGGTTTTTGCTTGTCTGGGAAACTTTATAGCTCCTTCAATTCTGAATGATAGACTTGCTGAGTATCCTTGAGACTTGTTCTGTGGCCTTGCATGTGATCTACCTGGACAATGTTCCATGTGTCCTTGGTTTTTCCTCAGGACTTCAAATATATTTTGCCATTCCCTTCAGGCCAGAGTTTCTGCTGAAAAATTAGCTGATAGCCTTATGGGAGTTCCCTTGTATGTGACTTTTTGTTTTTCTCTTGCCATTTTAAAATACTCTCTTTATCCCTAACTTCTACCACTTTAAATGTGATGTGTCTTTGTGTGTATCTCTTTGGTTTTATCTTGTATAGGACTTTCTGTGCTTTCTGGACTGGGGATCTGTTTTCTTCCACAGATTAGGAAAGTTTTCAACTATTATTTCATCATAGTTGAAAGTAGAAAGTATATGAAAGTATATGAAAGTATACTAAAGAAAAATATGAAAGTATTTTCAACTATTCATCATAGTTGAAAGTAGAAAGTATATACTTTCTACTTTCTCTCTCTCTTGTCCTCTTGGGACCCTAGAATGTGAATATTAATACATTTGATGTTTTCCCGTAGGTTCCTTAAACTATTCTCAATTTTTTTTTAATTCTTTTTTCTTTTGGCTCTTCTGACTGGGTGATTTCCACTATTCTGTATTCCAAGTTGCTTATACAATCTTCTGTATCATCTAATCTGCTATTGATTCACTCTAGTGTATTTTTCATTTCAGTTATTGTATTCTTCAGCTCTGCTTGGTTCTTTCTTATATTTTCTAATTTGTTGTTGATTTTCTCCTTCTGTTCCTTCATTCTTCTCCTGAGTTCAGTAAGCATTTTTATGACTGTTGGTTTGAACTCTTTATCTTTACCTCCATTTCATTAAGGTTTTATTTATGGGGTTTTATCTTGTTCTTTCCTTTGGAACAAGTTCCTCTGTTTTCTCATTTTGTTTAACTTTCTGTGTTTTTTTCAATGAATTAGGCAAAACAGCTTCAGTCTTGAAGGTGAATTCTTATGTAGGACTGTACCTTTGCACCGTGTGTACTCAATGGTTTTGGTGGGAGGGCTGGACCTGAAGCAGGGTGGGTCAGGGCCTCTTCCAGAGTATGCTGGGGGCCATCACCTTAGGGTGGGGACTGGAGCCAGAGCTTGGTATGGGCTGGTGGGTATATTAGGGTGGTATTTGCTGGCTAGCTAGATTATGAAGTGTTTTTCAATCTGCTTCCTCTGTGCTGGAACTCGGGAGAATAAGTTTGTGTGCAAGCCCTTTCAGAGAGTTGTTTCTGGTCCCATAGCTCTCCAGCTCTCCCAGTCATAAGCCCCACTAGTTTTCAAAACCTGTTAAGGGGGCTTATCTTTCCAGTGCCAGTCCCAAAGTCTGGGGTACTCAATGTGTGCTCGATCCCCTCACTCCTTAGGTAGGACCTCCAAATGTGTGATATCCCCTCTGCTTATGGGTTATCTGCTGGAGGTGTGGGTCTTTACTAGATTGTGTTTCTGCCCCTCCTACCCATCTCAATATGTTTTTCTCTTTATATTCTTAATTGTAGAAAAGTTGTTCTGCTAGACTTCTAGACTTCTAGACTTCTGCTAGATTGTTCTCAGAGAATTGTTCTGTATGTAGTTGTAGTTTTGGTGTGTCTTGGGGAGGAGGTGCAGTCAGGATCTTCCTACTCCACCATCTTTGTACCACCTCTGGGAATGTGATTTGAAATCCTCACCAAACATAACACTGAGGGAAGATATTTGGATAATTGCTTAGTGTGAGTTGTATTTTTTTAATAGCCAAGATTTTTCAGAGGTTCCCCACAGTCCACGCTAGTTCTTAATATTCATAAAATGTTTGTCTTATGCAATTACACTCCTAAAGTGTACTTTTCTGATACTAAGTATACCTCCAATGCCCCTTGTAAACTATTCCTATATTACAGGTGTTCTTCTGAGTATAGAGAGTATCCAGATGGGAAAGACCTAGTCCTGACAGCCACCACAGGATTAAGAAGAATTGGTAGGGCAAGTCATTTAGGAAAGAAGTTCTGGTTACTCAGAGGAAATTTATGTAAGGGTGCAGGGTTTAAAGCAGAGAAAACAATTAGAAGGATACTACTGGAGAAAATGTAAAGATTTGGTGATTATTTGTGTTGTATAAGATGAGAGGGAGGGAAAATGGGTCAAATATAAGTAACTTTCAAGGTTTCAAGATTTGGTGTCTAAGGGTAAATGATGTTGTTATTCATGATGTCAAACACAAAAGAGAAAAGAAGTAGTTGGAGGTTTAAAATGACTAGATTCAATTTGGGGTATGTTGAATTTGAAGTATCTCAAGAATATTCAGCAAATAAGACATTATGAAGAAAATAAGCATATAAGTATGTGGTCTGCCTATCAGCATATAAAGAGAGATTGTGTGGGAACATGGGCTTAAGTACCTTCTTGAGGTATAGAATTTTCATGAGAAATTGCAGTCATTGTTTCTGAGAAACTTAGATTTTAAACATAGGCTAATATCAACCTAACTTTTTTCTATAGAATTGGTGAACTTAGCCAGTATCTACATTTACATTCATGAAAGAAGTGAATCGACTTAATGGAGGCCAGATATATATTAAGTTCACTTATACTTTGAAAAGAATACCTCATAAGGAAAGTAAGGGTCAACTGATTTTGGAAATTGTCATGCTCCATGTATGCCGTTGCCAATATACTATAATTACCTTCAGTTTTTTATATCTTTTAGCAAAATGCTGCACATATAGCATGGTGTGCTAAACAAATATTAGTTAGTTGATATCTTAAAGGGAATAGGCACTAGTTAAGGATAAAAAGGGGTCGCTATTGGTTTTAACAAAAGGGGTGATATTTTATTCGGGTTTGAAAGATGAGTAGCCTTTTGCAAGCAGAAAAGAAAGCTATAAATGGGGAGTAGTAGACATTTTAAGCAGAGGGAAGACAATGTTCAAAAACATGGAGTAGCATTTGCACATTTTAGAATGATATTATATGTATCATGATTGCTATATAGGGTACAAAAATTAAATAATATTCTCCAGAGAGGTAATTGAATGATCATATTGTGAAGGGCCTTACATCCCATGTTAAGAGATAAGCACTTTGGATATTTATTCTTTGGCTAATGAAGAGCCAATGGTGCTATTACATTTTCACCAGAGGAGTTAAATGATCTGATTTGATTTTCTAGAAGTTAACCCTCCTAACAGTATGAAAAGTCAACATGTGTATAAACAGATTTGCAGCAAGAGAGCAGTTGGCATATTAGCAATGGGAAATGATAAGAAGAAGATCTAATGTAGGAATAGCGGATTGAAGAAAAGAGAAGCAATAGAGAAAATATTTTTAAGGTATCAAAATTATAGAAAATAAAGTTTGAAAACCCAAACATTGATGTCCCTGCTATGCCAGATACTAAAAACATTCCAATAGATTAAATATTTAATAAAAATATATAAAACTAAATTAAATTTGAAGGTAGAGGACACTTTTAGTGAAAATTTAACTAAATATAGAATAAGAAATTATAAGGATTAAAAAATACTCCAAACTAAAAAATGATGGGTTAACTATGTAAAGTGAAAACATCTCTATATTAAGCACCATATAAATGATTAAAACAGTAAATGATAAATAGTAAAGTGGCAAATGGAAAGGTACATAGAAATATTTATAACAAATACAAGAAAAGTATCATTAATGATCTTAGTATTACAAGAGACATGATAAATCAATTAAATACCCTCAGTTATCCCAACAAAATAATTTTAAAAATATATAAAGACAATTCTTGAAAGAACAAGAAGTAACCAATGAAAAGGAAAAAAATATTTCATCATTGCTAACTGATCAAAATTTTAAAATAAAAGCAATATTGATTTATTCTTTAAACTATTAGTCTATCATAATTTAATAAGATAATATTTCATGGTAACAGTGTAGTATACATACCTTCAAATAAGTAGTATTAAATCACTATTTAGTAATACTCATATAAATATTATATTTTTTCAAACTGCATTAAAATAATTTAAACTGCAATTTCTTTTCATGTATATCAGAATGTTTAATGAGAAAGTTATTTTTAAGACTTCTAAAGTCTATACAAATCAAAAGTTGTAATTATAATGCAAACTAATCAGAAAAAACATCTATATTTGATATATGCTGAATAAATTAACATAAATTGATAAATTGCATAGTACATATTTTCAGTCAAATGCTTTCAGATATCACTCAAGGAACTGCTTTCACAAAAAGACCATTACCCTATAAATGTGTTAGTTTAAAGAGAACTTACACTAATTACCTCTCTTGGCTTCTGCCAAATGACTTTTTAGCTTTAACAACACAACAGTATCTTGATTGTGTCATTCTATAAAGATACCAAAATTACCAGCCACTTTAAAAAACCTGAATCACTTTACTATACACCTGAAACTAACACAACATTGTTAATCAACTATACTCTAATATAAAATAAAAAGTTAAAAAAAAAAGTCCTTTCTCTTTGGACTTAAAAATTCACCTATTTTTCTAAGTTGTGCATCGAAAAAACAGATTCTTATTCTAATGAAGTCATCCAAATACTCAAAATAAATACTTCCTTTTCAGTCCACATTTCCACCTAGATTTCAGGAACAGACAGAGAATTAAGTGTAACTTATCTTGCTAACTCGGATTTATAAGAGAGAGAAAATGAGTCAGGATTAATAAGAAATGCTGTCTTTATGAGCTCAATATTTGTCCAATAGTTCTTAAACATTTCCTATATTTATCAGATATTTTATTTATCAGTTGAATTCTAGGTGGAATGAGAGGTAGTGGGGGAACTTGTACGTGTGTAGCATTTCATTAAAAATTGATGCCAATTTATTTGTTAAAAAATTAGACTTAACTTTCTGTTCTCCAGCAGATGTTGTTAGCTACTCATCTATTTGTGTTTATTCTTTTATGGTTCTCATCACACTGCATTATAATTATATATTAACATTTCTAATTCCTCTAGAATAGAAGCTACTACTCTTCTGTTTCCTTTAGTATATCATGATAAATCGGGTAAAATATAAAATTAAGTGAATGCATAAACACTGAACATTGAATTCATAAATGTTTTCTATATATTCACTGACTCACAAATGAAATGCTTACAAAGAGTATCTGCAGATCCAGTTTTACATGTACTTAACTGAAGACAAGTTTGGATGAAAGTTAACATTCCAATAAATGCACTACTTCTAGATCAACTAAACCTTTTGTCTGTAGTACATCCTATTGATAAAATGGTTTATTCATACAAGATCGAATATATTCTCTTCTGGTGAAAACATGATGGAAAAAATAAATGATCTAGGAGGAGATAATTGAATCAGTTAAGATGTATTGTCTAATCAACCATAAAAATTGTTGTATGGCACTCATTCAATTGGAAACACCGTTGGAAATGCCTCCCCTTTCACTTGTTCAGTACTCACTGTTCATAAAGGTTTCCCAGGTTTGTTCTTGGTATCTGAAACTATGCTCTGTCTTGTCTAATAGGAGAGAACACAATAAGGTTACCAGTTTTGCAGGCTCTGAAGGTAAATTGCCTGAATTAGAAACTTGACTCCACTACCTTATAAAAGAGTGATCTGTGGAAAGTTTCTCAACCTGAAAGCTTCAATTTCCTCGAATTAAAACCTAAATATAAATAAAACATTTACTATCTCAATTATTCTTACAATAATATAAATGTCGAGCACAGAGCCTAGCTACTAGTTAAGGTGCTTGTTAACTGTTGTCATTTTTGTTTAGTGTGTAAGTTTTGTTTTTGTAGATTTTATTGATTTCCTTACTAAAAGCAAAGCTGACCACAACAAAACTGTTAAGATAAACTTCTTTATGGGAGGTGTGCAGGAGATATGTATGTGTATTTACTTGCATGTCCCATGGAACTTTGCAATTGAAAAACCGTATTTTGAATATTAGATTTTCATGTTAACTGGATTCCAAATCAGTTTTGATAACAGATTCTCCAAGACAAGAGACAAAGATACAGTAGAATCAAGAAGAAGATACCTACCCCTCCTCTAGATTTAAAATGCTTTCTGCTGCCTTGAGGATCACCATATTCTATATAATCATGTGCATACACACACACACACACACACACACACACACACAAACACACACATCAAGGTAGAAGGTGGAATTTCAAAATACACACAGATTTAATTTTTACAGTATTGGTTTTCTTATATGTAGTATATATCTTAGTACCTGAAGCCAGTATGAACAAATGTGTAATTAAAGAGATGAATCAAAGAATCAAATTCCTCTCAAATGTGTTCCTTAGTCCATGCAATGAAAATTGATTGACATTTAACCCCAACTTAAGATTTTATTTATAATTATAGTTGCTGTTGTTGTTATGGAGAGAAATAAAAATGGAAACAAAAAATTATAATTAATGCAGGGTTAGGGCTACTACAGGCTTCTATGGAAACATATGCTTTAAGTTAGATATATAACAATGTTGATTCCAATTCCAGTGTATGGGGTTTTATCCCCACACCACCAAGCAATTCTCCAACACCAGCTGGGTACCCTAAAATTCAACTCAATTTGGACACTATCTACCTGGAGATAGCATCAGATTTCAGAGGTTAAGAGCTCAGTACCACAGGACTGTCCTCCACTTCAGATACTGTTACCCAAAAACTGGGTTTACCTCTTGGTGGGTGTTGAGCCAAAAGATATAACCAAGCCAAAGATCAGGATAAGGAAGGATTTATTACTTGAAGTAAGTAAGGAGAATACTGGGAATCTTTCCTAAAGCAGTGTCTCCCTGAACAGCAAAATTGGGGAAGTTTTAAGCTAAGCGTACATGCATATTCATGGAGGGACTTGGGCTGTCGACAGAGTCCAAGCTTTAGTTGATTGAAGTCAGGAGAGTCAGAAAAGGTCAACATCATCATCCCTTAAGTTCCAGTTCATTTGGTGGTTGAGTGCTTCAGGCTAATCTTTACCACTGAAACAGAACTGAGAGTCTTTACAACTGATATATTATCTTTGCTATTGTTACTTCTCTTGCCTGACCACAGTTGTTTCTGCATTCTTTTGTTCTCTTAAGATCATTAATTACTGAGACCTGTCCAAGGACAAGCATTGTAGGCAGGCTAGATCACAAAATGGCTTAGGCAAAAAATGGCTTCTCTTCTGTCAAGAAAGCCATGCCTGGTTCTCATTCTCTGGGGACCCCCTACCCTACCGTATCTGCTTACAATACCAATCTCAAGTCCAGGTTGTTACCTGTGTTTCTGACTTACTGGCTATAAATCAGAGGTTCCCATGACTGATGCTGAAAACTCAGCCTCTGTGCAATGGTGCCTAATCAAATCTCAGAGACAGAGTTTTGGGTGAAGTGGAAAAAATAATCTTTATTTCTTTGCCAGGCAAAGAGGGACACAGCAAGCTCATGCCTCTCAAAACTGTGCGTCCCAACCCAGGAGGATGTGATGAGGAGTTTTATAGCAATGGTTCAAGGGTGGGGTCGCTTACAAGGATCAGGGTGTGTGCAGGGCCTGCACTCCTTTAATCTGGTCTCAAGTAGTCTCCTGATGAGCTTTTCTGGTTCCTTTAATCTGTCCTCAGGTCGTCTCTTAATGAGCTTCTTTGGTTCTTGAGACTATCAAACTGTGACCTTTTCTCTGGAATGAAGAATGCTAGCATCCTCCATTTGATAGGGGTTTTAGTTCTGCAGAAGAGCTTAAAGATATTGTTATGGGCATCACTTGAGGTGGAACCAGGACCCTGCCCCAAGGCTGCACTGTTGTTTCTTGGCTGCTTCTCCCTTGTCTCTGCATCCCTCCCTTCCCTGATTAGCAACTGTTCAAATCTGCCCTTCAGAACTCAGGGAAGGTCATGGAGGCTGGAGTCTATCCCCTACAAACAAGAAACAGAGAACACAGAAAGTCTTCCATGTCCAGGAGCCCCACAGCGTCCTGCTTGGTTTCATGACCACCTCCTTAGGTTTGATTAATCTGCTAGAGCATCTCACAGAACTCAGGAAAGCAAATTACTCACTAAATTACTGGTTTATTACAAATGATATTAAAAGATACAAATCAATAGAGAGATGGAAAAGATGCACAGGACAAATTATATAGGAAGGGATGCAGAGCTTCCATGCTCTCAGAATATGCCACTCTCCCCAAATCTCCACTTGTTCACCAACCCAAAAGCTCTCAGAACCCCATTTTTTTTGGTTTTTATGGAGGATTCATTACACAGACATGATTTACTAAGTCATTGGCCACTAGTGATTGATTCAACCTTCAGTCTCTCTCCTCTCCTCAGAAATCAGAGAGTGGAACTGAAAATTCCAATCCTCTAATCACTGTAACCAACCCCTATTCTTAGATGCACACCAAAAGTCACCTCATTAACATAAACTCAGGTGTGGTTGAAAGGGGTTAGTTGTAAATATCAAGATACCTTCATAGCTGTTATCACTTAGGAAATACAAGGGATTTAGGAGCTCTGCAAAAAATGAGGATGAAGATCAAAGATATATTTCTTATTATAAATTGCAATATATAAATTTTAACTTTAGAGACAAGTAGGAATTATAGAAATTAAGCATGATGGCAGAGAATGTAATAAGGTTAGCATTCGAAATGTATGGCAGGTGGTTGTTTATAGCAAGTTCACAGAACAATTGAAAGAATGGGAAGAAATTGATTTTGATATATATTTTGGGCAAGCAAAGTTTAAGAGCACTGAAGTGTCATTTTTAAAAGTTTGGTTTTAATCTTAAAATTAATGGGAGTCATTGAAGTATTTTAATACCTGAACAATATAAAGTTTTTCAGATGAGTGGTGTAATTAATTCCCAATCCTTAAATTTACTCTTTTTGTTTTCAGTTAAACTGAGTTCAGGAGAAAATAGAAGAAGACGTATCAGGAACAGTGAATGCAGACAACTATTTGAAAAAATATTTTTATAAAGGGGAGCAGAAAAAGGGAGCTATATTTGAAGGGTTGTGGGATTAAGAAAGTAAAAATAAATATGTTGAACAACTCCAGCCCTTAGACTAAGGAGTATTATTATATGAAGAGCCAAGAATATGAAGCTACATCTCTACCAAAATTTAAATTAAAAATTTATTATATTCTGGGAGTGGGGTTGGAGAGAAGCAAATTGGGAATCACAAATACTAGTGCCAACATTAAAGATTCCAGATCTTCAAGGGTGAGGATCCTTAGAGCATCCCTAGTTAAAATCCAGTTTGGATTTTGGTTCTGAGCAAAATGATACCCTCTTTGACAATTTATTGCTTCACCTCTGAGGAATGTTCTTCCTCTGTTTCCAGTTAAACAACAAAGATCTGATTAGGGAAATTCAGGTGACCGTATAATCCAAGTTTCTATTATAAACTAGTGCTTTTTTGTCATCAAGCCACAAAGTAAGGCACACAAGCAGATTCCATTATCACAAAGGGCCATGCAAAAGAAGGTGCACAGACATTGGGCTTAACTATTGGTATGCTTACATCTGCTATACTGCTACTGTGTTTTCAGCATTTATCTATAGTCACATGGGATATTCCCTCTATGAATATCTGTTAGAGAAGAAAAAATATTCAAGCCTGCTTTACAGAGTATTCTGTAAATATGCTGGCGTACTCAGATGTGGAGAGGTATGTTAGTGTGGTGGTGTTATGGCTAACCTCAAGAGTGGCCTTGAGGGACAATTGAAGAGGAAAATTACTAGTACTACCTACAGTCTCCTGACAAATACATAAAAACAAGGACAGCATTATCTGAATATATTTCCTTCCAAAGTGTGTAATAAAAATATATTTATATATTTAAAATAAATTTCACTTTTCTTTCCTCCCATTTTTATACACAGTTTTATATAAAATATGTTCGTGGTGTATAAATTACCAATTTTGGCTTCCTATTCTGCACCCAATGCCAATGGGTGTGGGCAGGGGTAGAGAGGAAAGTCGGGGTGGTGGGGGGGCGTTCCAGCACATCCAACAAGCAATTCTCTGACACCAGCTGGGTATCCTACAGTTCACCCCAGTTCTGATGTCATGTGCCAAGAGATGGCATCAGATTCCACAAGTTAAGGGCTCAATTATACAGGACTGCCACTACTCCTCCCTTCAGGTGCCAGTTGCAAGTGCAGGTTGTCACCTGTGCTTCTGACCAATCCACCTTGGGTTCTATTAGTTTGCTAGAGCAGCTCACAGAGCTCAGAGAAATATTTACTTACTAGATTACCAGTTTATTATAAAAGGATATAACTCAGGAATAGCCAGATGGAAGAGATGCACAGGGCAAGGCATGGGGAAAGGACTCAGAGCTTTCATGCCCTGTCAGGGGCACCACTCTCCCCAAATCTCCATGTTTTCACCAAATCCCCAAATCTGGAAGCTTTTCAAACTCTCTTTGGGGCTTTATGAAAGCTTCATTATATTTGCATGATAGATTAAATCATCGACCATTGGAGATTGATTCAATCTCCCTGTCTTCTTCCCTCTCCTCCCCAGAGGTCGGGGGTGGGGGGACGCGGTGGAGGGGGGACTGAAAGATCCAAATTTCTAATCATGTGCTTGGTTCTCCTGGCAACCAGCCCCCAACATTTAGTCACCTCATTAACATAACAAAAGGTACCTTTGTCTCTCTCAGTGCTCAGGAAATTATAAGGGATCTAGGAGCTTGGTGCCAGAAAAGGGAACAAAGACCAAATATGCATTTCTTATTATAAATCACAATATCACATGGCTACAGTTTACAGATAATCCAGTTGAAATCATGACAGAATGGGAAAAGGACTTTCCTTTACCTAAAAATCTGAGATTTGTTTCTAGGTACTGAAACTAAGGAAAGTTTGAATATATTTTGTTGGGAAACATATTTTCTGTTAGATAATGAAGCGTAGATGTGAGGTTTAGGGGAAAACTATTTTTTGATAAGGTGGGAAGCAGAGCCTCTTTCATTTACTATTGATATTGAAAATTCCAGGTACTTCATTTTCAGTCTTGCTTGCCTCTCCTTCATGTGAACCTAGTGAAGCCTCACCCAATCAATAGCATTAATTGTAGGTTATGAATAAGGAGCCAGAAAGCCAAGGAAGTAAATTAAGCAAAGGATTCATTCTCCAAATGATTAATTTTAGCGGCAAAAATGATTAATTTTAGGGGCAAAAATGATTAATTTTATGGGCTTTAGCAGTTGTGCCAGTATCTTGGACTGGCACCAGTGGTATGAGCTGTAGATGTTTGGGTTTAGTGTTGACAACAGCAGAATCGAATCTGTGGGCCTGCATGCTATCTAGACTCTTCTATCCCATTCATTTCCAGGTCTTGTTCTTTTGTGCTTTAAGTAAATTCTGTGAACTCTCCCATATTTTTCAATGTATATTTTATATTTAATTCATTCATTGTTAATTTCTGATCCTTGCAAAAACAAACAAAAAAGGCAACTCTGACACATGATTATTTCCTCTTTTTTTCATTATCAGTCTTGCCAAAGATTTATTAGATTTTAAAGAAAAAATGTTTTATCACATAATTATTTTTTAAATTATTCTATTTCATTTCATCTTATTTATTTGAATATGATATACTAATCTTTTTAAGTTTTTTTTAATGTGCACTATTACTGCCTTTATTTTCATTCTTCCTTTCCTCATGAAAGCATTAAAATCAATTTCTCTCTCTCTCTCTCTCCCTCCCTTTCTCTCTCTCAGTATTCTTCAATGACCCCTTTGGATTCAGTCTGGAAATTTGGAATTCATTACTTTTAATATTTTTTGTTTTAAATATTTTATAATTTCTCTTGCTTTCCTGTATAAGCTATGAGTTATTTAAAAACATGACGCTAGCATATTTATACATTAACATATATTTGCAAGCTATTATGTTTCTGCTTATGAGTTCAATTTCTTTGTAATCATTGATTATAATGATTTTGTGGGATTTATTGAAACTTTCTGTGTTTCTTTTTTTTTTTTTTTTTTTTTTGCGGTACGCGGGCCTCTCACTGCTGTGGCCTTTCCCGTTGGGCTCCGGACGCGCAGGCTCAGCGGCCATGGCTCACGGGCCCAGCCGCTCCACGGCATGTGGGATCTTCCCGGACCAGAGCACAAACCCGTGTCCCCTGCATTGGCAGGCGGACTCTCAACCACCGCGCCACCAGGGAAGCCCTCTGTGTTTCTTACACAATGTTTTTATTTTTAATGTCAGTGTTAATAATCTATGTGTCCAAGGCAGTACATAGTACATATCTTATTAAAAAAAGTTATTTTGTTTTTATTCTTTTAGTCACATTTTTAACACCTTGATTATTCTGATCAGTTACATCTATCAGTTCTCAAGATAATTATGATGAAACCACTATTTTAGGATTACTAATTTCTTTCTGTATTTCTAACAAATTTTGTCTTACAGATATCAAGACTATGTTATAAACGTAATATATTCTTACTAAATTATTCTTTTAGCTATTTGTTTTTAATCTTCTGTGTTATTCTTAATCTTGAGTTTTATTTTATCTGATATGAAATTGCCCACTTGGGGTATCTGCTCCACATTTGCCTTATATCTCTGTATATATCTTTTCAAGCTTAATTTTTTTCGTTTGCCTGTGTCACTTCCAGACAACACATTGTTGAATGCTTTTTGAAATCCAATCTGAGAATTATCTTAAACTTAAATATGTGTTCTGTCAATTTAGATAAAAGGAAATCTAAATAAAATCTTTATTAATCTTGCTTCCCATATAATGGCTTCCTCCTAGATTAATTTTACTTCAGCTGAGCTGAAGTACTTTTTGCAATTTTTTTTGGAGCATGTTTCTATTTGATAATGTATTTGAGTCTTGTGCACTTTAAAGAAAGCATGTATCCAGCTTAACATAAGATTTATTATAGAAACTTATGTTCAAAGTTGTTTTTCTTCAACATTTGGTTTATATAATAATCTTTCATCCAGTATTTTAGATAGATGATTGATGAAATATATGTAATTCTTGATTTTTATAGGATATACATTTTGCCTCTAGAACAGTTATTTTCAAGTTTGAATCTTTAGAATCATCACTAGGGGACATTTTAAATATGTTTAGTCCTCATTCTCATGGAATCAATGTATTTGATTTTCAGTGCATCCTTTGAAGCAGTATTTCTAAAATTCCCTAGGTGACTCTGATATAAAGCTATGCATGTAAAACAATGCATGGAAGCCATTAACATGTGTCTCCCTCTTACACTAGCTGTGTGTGTTTTTTTTTTTTCTTATGTAATCTGTTGAGACCACTTTATGCTCTTTCATGTGAGGTCTTTGGACTTTCCTCCGACCCATAAAAATGTCATTATTTCTGTGTTCTTATAATATGCCAAGTATAGAGTTAATTTCTTCACCTGCAATTTTATTTTCATAAAATTAATTGTTAAGTGCTGGCATGCCTACAAAGATATATTTGTTTGCCAATGATAAAATATTGGTATATTATCTAACATTAATGAATACATACTGCCACCAATTCTTTGCATCAATTGAGTGTCCTGCAAGTCAATTCAGTTCTGACACTCAATACCTTGGAGTTAGTGTCAGGTCCTACAAGTTAAATGACAAAGCATCCAACAAGACTACACTTACTTTAGACTACAAATTCTTGGGTTCCCATGGCCCTGCTTCAGGTGATAAAATTTACTAGAAAAATTCACTAAAAGTGCTACACTTACGACTATAGTTTTATTATAAAGGATACACTCAGGAACATCCAAATGGAAGAAATGAGTAAGGCAAGGTCTCAAGGGAGGAAGGTGGTGTAGAACTTCCATCCCCTCTGCTTGTAGCATCCAGGTATGCCACCCTCGCAGCACATCAATGTGTTCAGCAACCCAGAACCTACTGACCTTCAGTATTCAGAGATTTTATTTGGGTTTCATTAATTAGAAATGATTGATGAAATCATTGACCATGTGATTGAACTTAATCTCTAGTCCCACTCCCCTATGTACAGTTTGAGGAATAAAAGTGAAAGTTTCAACCCTCTAATGAAGTGCTTGGTCTTTCTGGCATGGCCAACCTTTCCCTCAAAACTATTGAAACTATCTAAGTTTCACCATGAGCCATCTCTTAGCATAAATTCAAGTATGATCTAAAGGGGCTCATTATGAAAAACAAAAGAACTCCTATCACTTAGGAAATTCCAAGGGATTTTGAAGCTCTGTGTCAGGAACTAGGGACAAAGAACACATATTATCAATATTTATTGTATCACAATGAATAACATAATAACCCAAGAAATTCCAGCTTTTCTTTATACTCTGCTTTTGAATAGTGCTTGTATGAAAATATCAAATAATTGCAATTAATCAACCATTATAATGTTATTAAGTCTTTGTTCTACTGTTCTGAATACAGAACATAAAAGATATTATATGACTAGGCATTCATTTCCTTCATAATCCTCCACTTTAAGGAAAATGGATTGCATAGATATAATTGAGGCTTTTTCATTTTACTTTGCCTATATATAAAAACACAAATTTGAGTAAAATGTCCCTTTTACTGAGAGCAGCTGACAATTCACTTTTTAAAATGGCATGGATTGATGGGAATGTTGTTCTATTTAAATGATTAGTAAGTTATACCTTATGAAGAATGGAGCATATCTAAGAAAGTATCTTAACTTTTTATCAAAAGGAAATTTATCATCACATATTCAATTGGTAAAAATGTTAGATGGCAACCTGAGTCCCTTATATTTATTGATGTTGGAAGTTCTTTGGCTAAGTCAGGATATAAAAATAACTCAAAAGCTATTTTAATGTAGCCAAAGGTTTTTATTTTTAAGAAGTCATTTCTTGCCTTCTCTAGACTTCAATTCACAATGATTTTCTTTTAACTTGGAGTCAGTCCTGCATAATGCAAGAATTGAATATGCCCTTTAAAGACATTTCCAAACCTGAAGTTCTTTGATTTAAAAATATAAATGTGTTATTTAGTGTCAAAGATGCTTGTTTTCTTCTCCTTGCCCTATCTTACAAAGGATACCAATTTAACTCTTAAACAAAACCCTAGCTCCACAAAAATATGGTCAAAATTCTGGCTCTTGGAAAGGAGCCTTTCTTTATACTTCACTGACTCTGAATCAACTCAACTTTGCTGTTTATCTCATCTGGCTCTTGT
Organism: Stenella coeruleoalba; assembly: GCF_951394435.1. Taxonomy (NCBI): domain Eukaryota; kingdom Metazoa; phylum Chordata; class Mammalia; order Artiodactyla; family Delphinidae; genus Stenella; species Stenella coeruleoalba. Next base: position 80,041,377 of record NC_137151.1, on the reverse strand, counting down.
GTTGTAAACTATCAGAGGTTGGGTTTGTGACATTTGTAATCTCATGTATAAATTCCTAGTTCATTAACTGCATTGTCCAGATTCTATGTTTTCTGATTTCTCTTGCATGCTAAAATCACCACCCTGCTCAGACTACAATGAAATTACTATTCCATCAGGATATTTATTTTATCATCATTTAGGAACTCACCATCACACTAATAGTTCATATGTCCTCTGTATGTCAAGTTTACTTCTTTCTTTAAGTCCTCCCTATCTTCCTCTTCTACCCATGACTGGATTGAAATAATGAACTTGAGTTTTGCTTTGATCTTGGTTTATGATACTAATGTTCTACAAATTCTTTCTCTTGTGTCTCATTTCCTGTTTCACTTGGCTATTTAATATATATTAGTATGTTTTACTTCAGTTTGTAATGCTGATCTGATTCTTACAGATGTGAAGTGACTTGAAAATTCCCATCTTTTAATAGATGGTGTGCTTATTCCCCAATTCTGCATTTTCCTAACTTGAAGAGTATTCCATTCAGGGCATCTTTTTTAGAGGAGAAGGAACAACTTTTCTGACTGGTGAATGTGGGAGAACTCAGCCTACATTGTCAGCCCATTTTTTCCATTCCTCTCTTTATTTGGAGCAGGGATTATCTAACTTTCTCCAGTAAGGACATTCTCTAGGCTACTTTAGTTCTTTGGGGAGAAGGTGGAGATAGTTTCCTTTGTCTAGACTTGACTATGACTAGCTATTTCATGAGCTATTCACATTTTTCACATTCAATGTCTATACAAATTCCAGTCCTCCATTTGCTTCATGTAAAGGTTTCTCATCTCACCAATAAAATACTAAAGAAACACTGACCACCTCTATGCTCTCAGAAGTCTTTCATAAATAAAAACACTCTGATAAATGATTTTTTTCATTTAATCTTCACAACATGATTTTGTAAAAGGATTATATCATCTTCAATTTGTAAATAAGGTTCAAAGAATATATATAGTTAAGTGGGTTATCTAGGATATTATACCAGATATGAAAACTCCATAGCATGCTGTACCCACCTATGGCAAGGAATTATTCTGCTAACCTGGGTCTATGCCAGCTTCCTGCACTTATTAGACAAGTCACTTTAGACAAGTGTTGAATTCATTTGCTACCTTTTCCTCCCTCTGTAAATAATGAACAGCAAAACCTGTCCTATGTAAATTTTAAAGTCGTATATACTTAAGAAAATACGTACCTGCACTTTGTATGATTAATGTTATTAAAAAGACGAACCAGAGTCCTTTAAAAATTACTTACATAATAAAAATTGCCTTAGAGTGAGCGATGTTAAGTTCTTTAATAGTATTAAAGTTTATATCAACTCATGAGTTGGTTTGTTATGAAAATCAAATAGTTATTATACCAGGAGTTTTTAACTTAGAGTTCCACAGATGGAATTCATTGAGTCCATGAAATTGGATGGGAGTAAAATATTTTTAGTTTTTCTTAACCTTGATCTTAAATTTAGCATTTCCTTCAATTACAAAAGTAGGAAACAAACCACAGTCACATGAACAGCAACTGTCACATTTTTCCCTATATAATCACAAAATTTTCATATTTATATATTTGTTTTAGTGCTTATCTTTTGATTTTTTTAAGCCTAGATTCCCATCAGAAAGTGGCATATAAGACAAGGGCTTCCCATGCAGGTTTGTTTTGGAAATTGATCCTAGGGAACAAGAGTGGGGGTTTGGGAAGAGTGAAACAAGGAGTGACGGGAAGAATACACACAGCTATGGGCAGTGATGCTCAATTCCTCCAGGGTGTTCTGAAGATACATCTAGTAGCACTCAAACCCTACTGGTCAAGCGGTTGCTTCCAGGTGTGTTAACTGTTAACCTCTGAACACTTCCAGATTTTCAATGAGTGAGCGTCCTGTGACTTCTCAGGAGTCCCAGCCTGTTGAGAGTTTAGTCAAACTACTCTATAATATTGTTGCCTTGGCATCCACTCTGTGTGGCCAAGAGGCATGCAGGGGCCTTGAATGGGAATGTGGGACCTTCCCACATTCCTAGATAACAGTTGGCAGAGCCACAGGTAAATGTAAATTCCTGATGTGAGTTCCCCAGCACACCTGGTGATAAACAGTCTCTCCTGCCATCTAACTCCTTCCTGTTGTGCACCCCTTAAAGAAGACCCCCACTCACAAAATAGATTTGAAATAAAAAGATCTGTAGGAATATCTAGTTTAAGTTTAAAACATGAATGTGAATTAGAACACAAGTAACTGTGAATGTTCCTTTCTGAACATTCTTGAAAACACCCAACAGATACTCAAAAAAAAAAACAAAAAAAAGAAGACCCCCACTGCTTACCAAAACTTACCACTCTTTGGGGCTTGAATTAACCAGTTCACTCTTAGTCAGGAAACTCCAAATCACTCCACCTAGGGATCCTAATAAAGGTGTGTGCCTTAGGTATAGCTGCTAGCTCTCTGTCTGCACCCTGCCTTTACCTTCTGTGTGGTCCTTTGAGGCCATGGACCTCCTCCAGGACCTGTGAGTAATAAACTTTTCTATTTTACTTTCCCTTGGGTTGAAACTTGGCTCACCATCCACCACCTCAGGGTTCTACTGAATAAATGTTAGTTTAACAAAAAATCACAACACAACTGTAGATTTCAGAGACAGTGCTGGAACAGAAAGAAAGAAATAGCTGTAAAACTGAGAGAAAGGCCCTATCTGGTTACAACGGCATTAAACTAGTTGTCATAGCAATAATTAGAGTAAAATATAGCAATAATTAGAATAAAATATAGACTCAGAAAGTGTGAGACAGGGCAAGAGAGATGTCTTCCATAACTTTGGACTTAGGATTTTATATAGCTACTTTCTTCCTTTTTATTTACAGTAGCTATCAGATCCTTGCTACAAGAAAAATAAAATTAGCTTCGTTCCCTAATTTTTGTCGCTAGTATTATCTTTCTTAGAGTTTACTTCTGTATTCTTGAATAAGTTTAGATTTCTACTACTTGTTTTGTCAGCTTTGACTCTCAGTTATTATAAATGAGACATGCATTAAGCATTTTTATTTTTTCCTATATATTTTTCTTATTTTTCTCCCTCTTTCTTTTAGATGTATCATTTCCACATTGTCAGTGTGTGTAATGTATGCATTTCATTCTTTCTCCTATCCCATTTTGGTTTTAGAACCTAGGATCTTTTTTTTTTTTTAATAGATCTTTATTGGAGTATAATTGCTTCACAATACTGTGTTAGTTTCTGTTGCACAACAAAGCAAATCAGCCATATGCATACACATGTCCCCATATCCCCTCCCTCTTGAACCTCCCTCCCACCCTCCCTATCCCACCCCTCTAGGTCATTGCAAAGCACTGAGCGGATCTCCCTGTGCTATGCTGCTGCTTCCCACCAGCCAACTATTTTACATTTGGGATGGGACTTGAACTTAAAAGCTTTTGCACAGCAAAGGAAACCATAAACAAGATAAAAAGACAACCCTCAGAATGGGAGAAAATATTTGCAAATGAAACAACAGATAAAGGATTAATCTCCAAAATATACAAACAGTTCATGGTACTCAGTATCAAAAAAACAAACAATCCAGTTAAAAAGTGGGAGGAAGACCTAAATAAACATTTTACCAAGGAATACATACAGATGGACAAAAGGCACATGAAAAGATGCTCAACATCACTAATTATTAGAGAAATGCAAATCAAAACTACAATGAAGTATCACCTCACACCATCAGAATAGCTATTATCAAAAAATCTAGAAACAATAAATGCTGGAAAGGGTGTGGTAAAAAAGGAACCCTCCTGCACTGTTGGTGGGAATATAAATTGATACAACCACTATGGAAAACAGTATGGAGGTTCCTTAAAAAACTAATAAAGAACCTAGGATCTTTAATTAAATATATTAAATAACCTGTGGCATTTATTTTGCTAAAATTTCCAAAGTTTTACTTGAATGACAAGAAATACTCCTTTTGTCTTTTCTTAGAAGTCTCATATTAACAATATTCTCTTTGATATTGCATGTTCAAGTAGTTTGTAGTGATTTTATGTAAAAGACAAATAGCTTGGATATTAATTTCTTTATTCCCATGAGAATGTTGTAGATGTCACTCCACTAATTTTGGTCATTAAATGTTGCTGAATTCATTAGCTTTTGCTTTATAACAAATCACCTGAAAATCTGAGTGGCATACAAGATTAAATAGTCATTTTTCATGCCTCTGCTGATAGGTGGAGAGTCTGCTGATCTAGTCTGAGCTCAGCTGGGCAGCTCTGATGATTTTGGTTAAGATAATTTTCATACCCACAGCTGGCTTAGGTCACCTGATCTAGGGTGATCCTGGATGTCTCTTTCATCCACATGTCTCATTCCACATGTCTTTATTCCAAGGAGGATCCATCCATACCGGGGGAGATCAGGCTGCTAGCCCAGCCATGTTCTTCTCATGGTGATGGTATAAGTGCAAAAGCAAATAAGTGCGATTGTTACCAACCCTTTCGAGTCAGGCCCCAAAAAGTGTCCTCCTGCTTGGTGTCTTTAGAACTGTTAGAATGAGAAAGAGTTTGGTTCAGAAGGAAAGCTTTATTCTTTGATCAAAGAATGGTGAGGTGCAAGCCTGAGCTCTAGAGGACACACTCTCCCCAAAAGGCTGTGAGCAGGCTGCTTTACAGGGTTCTTGTCAGAGGGGAGAGGAGGGAGTGGAGTTCTCTCCTGATTGGCACAGCTGCACTGCTCACATTCCACCTGACAGTGCCAGCACAGCGTCTCTGACGTGGCCTGCCACCGCCATCTCGAATTGCCGTGCTGTGCTCAGCACTTTTGTACAAGGTCCCAGCCTGAGCTGACGTGTCAGCATAGTCGTTTCAAACTAGGAACCCTGTCTGAAGTGCCAGGTGTGAGGCCTCTGCATGTGGCCCCCTATGAGCAAGTAAAACTGGATGAAACACAAAGGAAAAAGAAAAAAAAAAATAGGTTAGATTTCATTACCCAGATTCTATTTTTATTTCCCAGGAATTTTTAATGTTGGTGAAAAGTCTCTCCTGTGTCTTTTGTCCTGCTCCTCATTCTTGAGGAGCTCCGAGGGAGTGAAGTCTGTCTTCTGTATCTGCTTCTTGCTGATCTGGGGCGTCCTCATAACCTCGGGTACAGAAGCAGAACTTCTCTCCAGCTACTTTTAGATATGTTTGATTGTCACCAGGCCTCAGCCCTAACTGTTCTTACCCCTGAGGGACTACCAGTTGTCTAACCTTTTGGAGACAAAGGACACCAGACAATTTAAGACACATGGCCCAAATACTAGCAAGAGAATAATGGTCATATGTCAAATCTTTCCTAAAAATGAGGGTATCTAGATCTTTTGCCTGTAGGCAAAAGTATGCCCTGATGTTGAGGCTCACTGCCGAGGACTGAATATCTCTGGTGACACTTTTATTGTTTTTTGGAAAAGAAGCTTCAGGCCAGAGAGAGGTTCACATGAGTAGTCGAGGGAGTCCATTGCCCCAGGTTGTTAGTCTGGAGTTTGGGGCTCAGGGGCCCCCTTCACTTGAGTGTGATGTGCCCATGGAATAATCCCCTGCAACTTCAAGGCAGAATGCGTGGTTAGGATCGCTAAGTGTGGTCTGTTCCACTTAGGAGTGAGCTGATTATGGGCTGCCGGTTTTCCAGGTTTTATGGTACACCCAGTCTCCTGGCCAGAAGGAGTGTTGGGCCAGGTCAGTGGGTGCAGGCAGCACTAAGTTACCATATTCTATGAGAGCTTTCATGGTTTCACCTACCTGGTAGGCAAACTTGAGGTATAGGGGGCTCAAGAGGGTTAAGGTGTCCCTTAGGCTTGGGGAATGGGTCTACCGTACATGAGTTCAAATTCACTTAAATTTAACTTATCTCTTGGGGCTAACTGCATGCAGATTAGGGCAATTGGAAGCAACTTAATCCAATTTTCTTGAAGTTCCTAACATAGCTTGGCTAAGGCCCATTTGAAGATCTCATTGCATCGCTCTACGTTCCCTGATGATTGGGGTCTTCAGGCTGAGTGAAAGTTCCATTTTATTCCCAGGACACTCATTATCTCTTTTGTCACTTGAGACAGAAATGCTGGACCATTATCATTTTGTAGGGACTCTAGGAGCTCAAACCTGGAGATTATTTCTTTTAGTAATGCCTTAGCCACTTCAGCTGCCATTTCAGTTCTAGCAGGGAATGCTTCTATGCACCCAGAAAATGTGTCTACTAGCACCCAGAGATGCCTGAAATTGACTGGTACTCTCAGCATGATGGTGAAATCTGTCTGCTAACCTTCTCCAGGATATGTCCCTCTGGTTTGAATGGGCCTTATCTAAGAGCTTCTGAGGGGGCGGGGGTGGGGGTCTGGTGTTGGAGTTGGTCATTATGCAGATGAAGCACATCTCAACTATGCAACTAATTATACTTTTCATGACAGGAGTTACCATGACCTCAGTTAATGAGTTGTTAAGGGCTTGCCTCCTATACTGAGTTCCTTGATGAGCTTCCCTCATGGTTTGACAAGCTTCACTTTGGGGAAAGAATCATGGCCCATGTTCTTAACTAGCCATCCATGGCCTTTGGGGGCTTTGTCTAATTCTTCCTTTGTGTAGATTAGGGAATAATTGAATGGATCAGGCCTTCGAGGTATGAGGGTAGTTGACAGGTTACTGACTGGTTCTGGGGCCACTTTTTTGGCAGTTGCTTCTGCCTTGTTTTTTCCCTTTAATAACTCTGCATCCCCCTTTTGAGACTCCTACAATGAATCACTGCCACCTTTTTTTGCTGTGCTGCATCTAAGAGCTTAAACTTAAGCCATGTTATACCTGTTTATTCTCTGCAGTAAGCATACCTCTTTTCTTCCAAATAACCCAGTATATGTGTAAGGTGGCATAGGCATACCGAGAACCTGTGTAAACATTTAAGATTTTCTTGGTCCAGAGATGAGACCTCTCATAGATGAGGGCTATCAGCTCTGCCTTTTGGGCAGAAGTCCCTTGGGTTAGGCTTTTGCCTCTGTGACTTGGGTCTGGGAGGTCACTGTGTATCCCACCAACCTTTTTTCCTCTCTCATAAAACTGCTCCCATCTGTGAACCATTGTTCTTCGGCATTCAGGAGAGGCTCACTTCCTAGTTTGGGCAACTGGAATAGATCATGTCTGTGGTTTCTATACAGTCAGAGCTCCAGGGGCTCTGTTTCCATGGGTAGCAGGGTGGCAGGATTTATCATGTGACATATTTTTATTGTAGCCACTGGGTTGTCTATAAGCATAGTCTGAACTTGAATAGACCTTCCAGGGGATGGCTTTCTGCTCCCTTAGAACTTACTCGAACCTGGTGGGGAGTCCATATAGTGACTGGCTGACCAAACATTAACTTTTCAGCCTCCTTTAGCAGGGTTATAGTAACAGCTACTTCTCATAGGCAAGGAGGCCATCCCTTAGTGGTTCAAGCTAACTGTTTAGAAAAATAAACACCACCCAAGTTAAGAAGTCCCAGTTTTTGAGCTAATATTCCATGGGCGATTCCCCTTCTCTCATGAAAGTAAAGATCAAAGGGTTTAGCTAAATCTGGGAGGGCCAGGGCAGGGGCCTGAAATAATTGCTTTTTTAATTCTTGAAAGGCCCCTTTGCATTCTGAGTTCCATTCAAAAGGATCATCATCCTTCCTTTTCAACTTTTCATATAGAGGCCTAACTATTATACCATAGTTAGGGATCCAGATATGGCAAAACCTGGCCATCCCCAAGAAACCTCTAAGCTGTCTTCTAGTTTTAGGAGGGGTGAGGCTGCAAATGGCTTCTTCTCTTTTCTGGGGTAGGCTTCTCTGACCTTCTGTGAGAATGAAGCCTAGGTAGGTCACCCAAGTCTGTGATATTTGAGCCTTTTTCTTGGACAACTTTATGGGCTAGGTGGTTTATGGGCTAGGTGGTTCAGAGCAGTTATAGCATTTTTGTCAAGGACCTCCTTAGTAAGGCTGACGATCAGGATGCCATCTACTTACTGATGGAGGGTTCCCTCTTCCAGATGTACCTCTTTTAGGTCTTTAGCTAAAGTTTCCCCAAAGATGGTAGGAGAATTTTTGAAACCTTGGGGCAGGACTGTCCAGCAGTATTGTTGTTTTTATTGCGTGTAGGGTTCTGCCACTCAAAAGCAAAAATCTCTTTTGACTCTAGGGCTAATGAAATACAGAAGAAGGCATCTTTTATTTTTATTTTTTAAATTTTATTGAAGTATATTTGATTTACAATGTGTGAGTTTCTGATGTACAGCAAAGTGATTCAGTTATACATATGTATATTCTTTTTCATATTCTTTTCCATTATAGTTTATCACAGGATATTGGATATAGTTTCCTGTGCTATACCGTAGGACCTTGTTGTTTATCCATCCTATATATAATAGTTTGCGTCTGCTAATCCCAAACTCCCAATCCTTCCCTCCCCCACCCCTCTCCCCCTTGGTAATCACAAGTCTGTTCTCTATGTCTATGAGTTTGTTCCTGTTTTGTGGATATGTTCATTTGTGTCATATTTTAGATTCCACATATAAGTGATATCATATGGTATTTGTCTTTCTCTTTCTGACTTACTTCACTTAGTATGATCATCTCTAGGTCCATTCATGTTGCTGCAAATGGCATTATTTCATTCTTTTTTATGGCTGAGTAATATTCCATTGTATATATGTATACCACATCTTTTTTTGCATTCATCTGTCGATGGACATTTAAGTTGTTTTCATGTCCTGGCTATTGTAAATAGTGCTGCTATGAACATAGGGGTATATATGTATCTTTTTGAATTATGGTTTTGTCTGGATATATGCCCAGAACTGGGATTGCTGGATCATATGGCAACTCTATTTTTAGTTTTTTGAGGAACCTCCATACTATTTTCCATAGTGACTGCACCAATTTACATTCACACCAACAGTGTAGGAAGAAGGTTCCCTTTTCTCCACACCCCCTCCAGCATTTGTTATTTGTAGACTTTTGATGATGACCATTCTGACTGGAGTGAGTTGATATGTCATTATAGTTTTGACTTGCATTTCTCTAATGATTAGTGATATTGAGCATCGTTTCATGCGCCTACTGGCCATCTGTATGTCTTTAGAGAAATGTCTATTTAGGTTTTCTGCCCATTTTTTGATTGGGTTATTTATTTTTTCGTTATTGAGTTGTATGAGCTGTTTGTATATTTTGGAAATTAAGCCCTTGTTGGTCGCATCATTTGCAAATCAATTATCCCAGTCCATAGGTCGTTTTTTCATTTTGTTTATGTATTCCTTTGCTGTGCAAAAGCTTATAAGTTCGATTAGGTCCCATTTGTTTATTTTTGCTTTTATTTCTATTGCCTTGGGAGACTGACCTAAGAAAACATTGGTATGATTTATGTCCTATGTTTTGTTTTGCCTATGTTCTCTTCTAGGAGTTTTATGGTGTCCCTATGTTCTCTTCTAGGAGTTTAATGGTGTCATGTTTTACAGTTAAGTCTGTAAGAAGAAGATGTATTTTATATTTAATACAGAATACCAGATCCTCGTGGATGGTAAAGTGGCCCACAGTGTGTAGGGATTAGGGACCAGTGGATGTATATCCTTAGTGGCTTCATTGGACTGCTTCATTGGGTTTCTTTATGGAGAGAATGGGAGTATTACAGGCTGACTGGCATGCTCTAATAAGACCTAGGTCAATTAGGCCCTGTATAACAGGGTCAGTGCCCAACAAGGCCTCCCAACAGAGAAAGGGTACTGGTTTTGGGGGGGCCATGTAAGTCTGGGTTTTAGATGGATGATCACAGGATTGACTCCTACAGCTTGTCCCACCCATCCCTGTGCCCAGACTTCGGGATTTACTCCAGGGAGGTCAACTTGCTCTCTAGGGAGGTTTGGCCTCAGCCATTAACATTGCCATCTTGTGCCCTTTGTCTGAGAGGAGACCAATCTCCAGTTTGTCTCCCATTAGGTGGATAGTAGCCCCCAGTTTATATAAGATGCATCTTCCTAGCAGGGGTATAGGGCATTCGGGGAGTTTCAGGAAGGGATGGGCGAACATGTGTTTATCCAATTTACATTCTAATGGCTCTATGAATGCCTGTACTTGGGCCTTCCCTGATACCCCCATTATTTTACAACTCTTGTGACTGAGTTTGCCTGATCTGATGTTCAGAACCAAGTATGTGGCACTGGTGTTGACTAGAAATTTGACAGGCTTTTTCACTATGTCCAGTGTCACCCGGAGTCAATTGGAGTGCCAGCTTAGGAGCCCTCTTGCCCCATCATTCTGCATCTATTTGGGCCATCTGCCTTCAAGGGTAGTGGCCACTTCTACCCTCTTTCAGGGACAGGAAGGGCATTCTCTCTTCCATTGTCCCTCTTGTTTACATATAGTGCACCGATTGGGTCCTAGTTTCCTTGCTTGCTGTCCCTCGGTGGAGACCAGGCATGACTCACCAGAGTCGAGAGTCTCCATGGGTGGTTAGTCCAGTTTCCTGTGCTGACCAATTGACACTGGAGGGCAACAGCCAGAGCTGGGCTTGCCTCTGGGCCTTTAATTCTCTGACTTTTCTTCCTCTATATTTAGATTATTAAACACCCAGTAAGCAACCTTGACCAGGCGAGAGACAGGGGTATCTGGTTCTATTTCCAGCTTCTGAAGTTTATGCCTAATATTGGGGTCACTTTGGGAAATGAAATGTGCCCTCAGGATTGCATTCCCTTCCACTGACTCAGGATCAGTGGTAGTATAGATTTGGGTTTTCCATTGGCTCACGATTGATTTCTTTTATCTTATTCCAATTGGTAGGTTTCTTTCCTGCCTGGATTCCCTTTAGGATTGTATTTTTGTAATGAGTCAACCTTTGTCTTCCACCCATTTCTCCATTGTCTTGGTGGTCCCAACTGGGTTAGTGATCTGGGACTGCTTGACTCTCTGATCTGAAAATAGCATAACTTGCATCATTTCTCTTCCCTTTGTCTGCTTCCTCTTGGACTTTTGAAAAGACTGTGGCCTTTTCTTCCCCACATTAGGAGTGCACTGAGTCTCTGTCAACCCAGGTAGGGTCATGGGTCTGAAAGATTCCCCTAATCAGATTCAGGAACCCCTCTGGCTCTTCCCTCTATCCCTTACTATGACTTTTCCAGTAATACAAATCAGAGGTAGTAAATGGGACTATACCAAACTAAAAATGACTATGGAGATGCTACTGTTGACCTGTGGAGGTTGGCAAGAAGGGCAAAAAGCCCTAATGTGGCCACTACTGCCTTGTACAGGGATCAAGAGGACAGCAGGCAAGAATACCATGGCTTCTTCTTGTCCACAGGTCCTCACCATCCCCAGGTGCCCAGTACCATGAGAAGGCCAGCCAGAGGCAGTAGGCAGACACATGTGAGTTTCAGACTCTGATCCCCAACAATGCCTTAAGGGGGCACAGCCCAGATTCCTCTGGGAATGTTGTGTGAGCCCCACACCTGGGTTTTGGGTTGCTGGGCAGAGTTGCTCTGAATTTGGCCAAAGGCTCTCACCATTCTACCCCTTCAGAGTGTACTCAAAGATCAGTCAATCATCCTTACCCGAAAACCTCCCAAAGCCTCTGCCATCCTACCCCTGGAGCCCAGGTGAGGCCGGAGCCTAGTGGATAGGTGCAGGCAAAAAGGCCATGGTTCGTCCCACCCAGGGTGCCAAAATTTGTTACCAACCCTTTGGAGTTGGGCCACCACAAGGGTCCTCCTGCCTGGTGTCTTTCAAGCCAATAGAACAAGACTGAGTTTTGTTCAGAAGCAAAGGAAAGCTTTATCCTTTAATCAAAGGATGGAGAGGTGCGAGCTCACGCTAATGTTCTAGGGCACTTGCTCTCCCCACAGCTCTCCCTGAAAGGCAGTCAACAGGGCTGCTTTATAGGGTTCTTCTCTGGGAGGAGGGGGACAGAGTTCTTGCAGGTCAGTTACAACTTTGTTGCTCAGGGACCTCCAGGTGCAAGTCCCAGGCACAGTATCTCTGCAAATGGCTGGCCAAGCTGAAGTGTCAGGTGCAACCATTTTGCACTAGGAACGCTGGTCTGGAGAGCCAGGTGCAAGGCCTCTGCATGCTGCACTCTACGAGCAAGTGAAACTAGACTAAGCGCAAAGGAAAGGGGAAAAAAAGGTTAGACTTTATTTTATTACCCAGATTCTATTTTTGTTTCCTAGGAATTATTAATGGGCTTTGCTGGTAACATAATCATAGGAACACTTTTGAAGCCTTTAGTCACATCACACCAGAAACATTCCTTTGGCAAAAGTAAGACGTGTGGCTTACCCAAATTGAAGTGTTGGGGAAATATATATCAGTATTTTGTTTTTAGAAATTGCAAATTAGATATTCTTGGACCAATACTGAAATCTACCTCAATGCAATACATAAGCCTGATTTTATTTTCTAAATGAAATAACTTGATCTCATATTTGGCTGCCCAAAGAATTATTCCTTTGTCTTTAAAATCCAAGATTATACTAAAACGTGTACCATCTGGGTCAACTTTCCCTGGAGGACTATTGTTCTTTTCATGTGTAACTTATCTCATTTGATTTCAGGAAAATATTCTTGAATTTGTCAAAGTAAAAATTACATTGGTCAAAGTTAAACAGGCAAAGGAGACTTTTCAAGGGAGACTTTTCTTCACTTAAGAAAGAGTTCCAAAGTTGTAAAACATATTTTGTCAACCACGAAGGAAAGTTAATCAGACTTTTTATGATTTACTTTTATTATACAATACTGTGATAACTTTGAGGAAGACATAGTTTTGGAATTAACATTTGAAATCAAGGCTATCTGCTTAAGAATAGAATTCTAAAATTGGATTTTGGATCAGTAGTTTTCAATACAACTGTATACATCTTGCAGCATGAAGGATGCTCTGAGTGACAAGGGTCCAGATCCTCCTAAAAACTCTTTTATGTAAGTCATCAAAAGTCATGTTTGTAGTGTAGTGGGATGTCCTAATTTCACCTCATATTGTGACTGCTAATTCAAAAAGTAAATTATCACTTGAAGCACAATTCATAATTGAAATTGTAAAGTAGTGTAGTATGCATGAAATATTTCAGGCTGGGAGCCAAACTTTCCGTGTGTTAGTATATGCTATGTAGAAGAGTAAGGTGTGTGGGTATGCATATGTATTATTTTTCAAACATCTGTTCACAGGAAATTTGGAACCGAGGCCATAAAAAGTGTAGGAAAGAGGTTAATGCATGACTCTTCATTCAGAATAATCTACGAAAAGGAACTGGATTGGGAAGAACTTTTGATGTCCCACACGTTATATTCAAAGTTAACAACTCTTATATTAGAAAATAAATTAAGTTTGGACTATTGTGGTTTGATGTAACCCTAATTGTCAATCATATTGCTACTGGAATCCTTCTCTCAGATAATAAAGGGGGTGGTGGTCATATTATTAACATTAACAGTTCAGTCAGTCAGGAGCCTGAAAGGTTCTTGTAGGTACAGAATGAATTGCATGTAGAAAACCTACAGAAGAGAGATAAGCTTTACCTGGGGTACTTTTCAGTGAACTGATTTTATTTTTTTACAACATTCAGTGTAGTCACAAGCTGCAAGGGTTTCTAGACTCCTTCTTGGGCCATTGTCCTATTTCTTGGGAACAATCCTCAGTTATACATAGATTTCATGCTTACCCACAGGAAACCATGAATAGCTTACTACTTTAATATGTTGTTAATTCACCACTAAGAAATTGTTGGCAAAGTTGTACTCTGTTAGGCCTTGTCCCTCCAAATTATGGTATTTTTTTAAGGTTCATTCTCATCAACTTACCAATGATGCTGTTGGTTTTGTAGAAGGGACTTTTCAGCCCTTGATGCCTTCCTTTAATCCAGTACCACTGGCAATAGAGGTAGAGAAGTTATCTAGAATATTCAAGGATATTCTAGAAGGATTGCATGATTTTGTTATTTTTTATAATATATAGATATATATCTATAGCTTGTGCTCACATCAAGATCATATCCAGATCTCCCATGCCCATCTCAAAGTTTTTAGCTTTTGACACATTATTGGTTGCTGTTGATGGTTAATTGGTTAATGCTAATTGCACTGTTAACAGTGCTCAGAATAAATTTAAAGACAGAGAATGAAAACACATTTGTGGTTGTATTGGTATAGTTCTTGCTAACCAATAGAAATTTCCAGCTACAGACATAATATTTCAGAGGTCAAGCTCAAGAAAAATATAATCTTCCCCCTATACACACAAATAAATAGTTTGCAAACGAGTGAGAATATCTAATACAGTTTGATTTCCTTGATAAATTATAAAGAAGAATGTAATTTTCTTTAGAAGAACGTTATGTGCCATATGGGTACTTAGGTACTTTATATCTCACAACATTGAAAGAGAGAATTTTCATAGGTATCACATCCCCTCATGGGTTATACTTTGTACTTCACCTTCTGGAACATGTTTGGTCTACACTCTAGTTATAGGTCAAGAAGAACAGAGAGGAGGTGGAAATATATTCTAAGGAAGATCAGCAATCGTATGTAAGCCAGATACCTCAAGAGAGGCCATTAAAGTCTTGAAAAGGAGACTAAACTCAGGCAGGGGTAAAAGAGCCTCTTCTCAAGGTAAAGAAGGAATTTAGCGATTAATTGTCCCCAGTTTCATTAGAATCTGCCTTATGCCCAATCTAATTTTCAGGATTCCATTTCTTATCAATAACCTTTTTTTTTTGACTTTTTTAAACCATTTTTTAAATTGAAGTATAGTTAATTTACAATGTTGTGTTAGCTTCAGGTGTACAGCAAAGTAATTCAGTGATATATATATATATATATATATATATATATATATATATATATATATATACACTCTTTTTCAGATTCTTTTCCATTATAGGTTACTACAAGATATTGAGTATAGTTCCCTGTGCTATAGAGTAGGTCCTTGTTGTTTATCTATTTTATATATAGTAGTTTGTATATACTAATCCCAACCTCCTAATTTATCCAACCCCCTGCCCCCACTATCCCCTCTGGTAACCATAAGTTTGTTTTCTATGTCTGTGAGTCTATATCTGTTTTGTGAATAAGTTCACTTACATCATTTTTTTAAGATTTCATGTATGTGATATCATATGATATTTGTCTTTCTCTGTCTGACTTACTTCACTTAATATGATAATCTCTATGTCCATCTATATTGCTGCACATGGCATTATTTCATTCTTTTTTATGGCTGAGAAATAGTCCATTGTATATGTATACTACATCTTCTTTAGCCATTCATGTGTTGATGTACACTTAGATTGCTTCCATGTCTATTGTAAATAGTGCTATTGTAAATAGTGCTGCTATGAACATAGCGGTATATGTATCTTTTCGAATTAGAGTTTTCTCTGCATATATGCCCAGAACTGGGATTGCAGGATCATACAGTTACTCTATTTTTAGTTTTTTAAGGAACATCCATGCTGTTCTCCATTGTAGCTGTACCAATTTACATTCCCAACAGAGTAGAAGGGTTCCCTTTTCTCCATACCCTCTCTAGCATTTGTTATATATAGACTTTTTGATGATGGCCATTCTGACTGGTGTGAGGTGATACATCATTGTAGTTTTAATCAGCATTTCTCTAATAATTAGCCATGTTGAGCATCTTTTCATGTGCCTATTGGCCACCTGTATGCCTTCTTTAGAGAAATGTCTATTTAGTTCTTCTGCCCATTTTTTGATTGGGTTGTTTTTTTTTTTTTGATATTAAGCTTTATGAGCTGTTTGTATATTTTGGAAATTTATCCTTTGTTGGTAGCATTGTTTGTAAATATTTTCTCACAGTCTGTAGGTTGTCTTTGTTTTCTTTATGGGTTTCATTTCTGTGCAAAATCTTTTAAGTTAATTAGGTCTCATTTGTTTACTTTTGTTTTTATTTCCATTACTTTAGGAGATGGATCCAAAAAAACATAGTGGCAATTTATTCAAAAAGTGTTCAGCCTATGTTTTCCTCTAGGACTTTTTATAGTATCCAGTCTTACATTAGGTCTTTAATCCACTTTGAGTTTATTTTTGTATATGGTATTAGAGAAGGTTCTAATTTCATTGTCTTACATGTAGCTGTCCAGTTTTCCCAGCACCACTTATTGAAGAGACTGTCTTTTCTCCATTGTATATTCTTGCCTCCTCTGTCATACATTAATTGACTGTAAGTGCATGGGTTTATTTCTGGGCTTTCTCTCCTGTTCCATTGATCTATGTGTCTGTTTTTGTGCCAGTACCACACTGTTTTGATGACTGTAGCTTTGTAGTATAATTGGAAGTCAGGAAGCCTGATTCTTCCAACTTCGTTCTTCTTTCTCAAGATTTTTTTGACTATTCGGGGTCTTTTGTGTTTCCATATAAATTTTCAAATTTTTTGTTTTAGCTCTGTGAAAAATACCACTGGTAATTCAATAGGGATTGCATTGCAGATTGCCTTGTAGATTGCACTGTAGGTTGCCTTGGGTACTTTGGTCATTTTAAAAATATTGACTCTTCCAGTCCAAGAATATGACATATCTTTCCATCTGTTTGTGTCATCTTCAATTTCTTTCATCATTGTCTTTTAGTTTTCAGAGTACAGATCTTTTGCCTCCCTAGGTAGGTTTATTCTTAGATATTTTATTCTTTTTGATGTTATGGTAAACGGGATTGTTTCCTTAATTTCTCTTTCTGATATTTTGTTGTTATTGTATAGAAATGCAACTGATATCTGTATATTAATTTTGTATCCAGAAACTTTACTGAATTCCTTGATGAGCTCTAGTAGTTTTCTGGTAACATCTTTAGAATTTTCTATGTACAGCATCATGGCATCTGCAAACAGTGACAGTTTTACTTCTTTTCCAATTCAGATTCCTTTTATTTCTTCTTTTCCTCTGATTGCTGTGATTAGGTCTTCCAAAACTATGTTGAATAAAAGTGGTGAGACTGAGCAACTTTGTCTTGTTCCTGATCTTAGAGGAAATGTTTTCAGCTTTTCACCATTGAGTATGATGTTAGCTGTGGGTTTGTCATATATGATCTTTATTATGTTAGGATATTTTTCCTCTATGCCTACTCTCTGAAGATTTTTTTATCATAAATGGATGTTGAATTTTTATCAAAAGCTTTTTCTGCCTCTATTGAGATCATCATATAGTTTTTATTCTTCAGTTTGTTACTGTGGTGTATCACATTGATTGATTTGTGGATATTGAAAAATCCTTGCATCCCTGGGATAAATCCCACTTGATCGTAGTGTATGATCATTTTAATGTCTTGTTGCATTCAGTTTGCCAGTATTTTGTTGAGGATTTGTGCATCTATGTTCATCAGTGATATTGGCCTGTAATTTTTTTTTTGAGATATCTGTGTCTGGTTTTGGCATCAGGGTGATGGTGGCCTCATAGAATATATTCAGAAGTGTTCCTTCCTCTGCAATTTTTTGGAGTAGTTTCAGAAGGATAGGTGTTAACTCTTCTTATCTTCCTTCTTCCTGCCGGTTATGCAGCCTGCAATGAGTGGTATGTGCATGAGAGCTCTCCCTTCAGGGGTTTCCTGACTCCATTTTAAATGAGGCTTTCCTTTATTTATTTTCACATTTTCCCTTTTTTATCAAGCATTTTCCTGGAAAGCATTGCTTGTCAAGAGTCAGTTTGTACATATTTAGTGGGTATTATCCCTTGGTGCCAGGAATGACCTTTCTTGGTTGTCATGTCTCCCATCTGAGGGAAAGTGCATTGTGATTTGAAACCATTTTAGTAACAAGGAGGGACAGGAGGGAGAACTTTCAGCTGTTTCCCATTTAAAGTCTATATCCTTTCAAGGTCATGAACATTGGAGATCATCTCGAAGTGTGAAGCTAGCATCAATCTAATGAGTATGTCATTTCTACAAAGGATAGACAGGCAACAGGTACAGAACTGAAAAATAATTATGCAAAGCAGAGTTAAAATTAGCATGACTAGTCAATTTGTATTGTGCTTATTTCTTTATCATGTGTAATTAAATTTTTACCTCTCCAGAGGTATTTATTCATGTGCAACTTATGGTATTTGCTATTGTATAAATGCCTCCCTGTTCAGCAAGTAGGTAATCAAGGGCTACACAATTGTTCAAAACTACTTTAGCCAATGAATTAAGTGATTGTTGTTGGGCTGCTACTGCTTTGGCTCTGAAATTGTCCAGCTCTCCTCGTGTCAAAAAGAGATTTCTGGCCATATGTTCATTGGCACTTATTCTGACCCAAAGGAGAAAGGCTCTCCCTGTGGAGGCAAACTCAGAGTCATATATTCCCTGGGTAGTTCCCATTTAAGGGGCTGTGGAGGCTTAATAGGGTGGATCGATGGGAGGTTTCAAAAGCTTTACTTTGTAGCTGATATCAAGGGGATGCCGGGTGAAATTAGGAAGCACTTGAGACCAGTGAAAAAATGTATTACAGGGTGGACTGAAGGGTCACCACTGTTGTTAATGGATGGGAGTTTCTGGTGGCAAACCCAACAATTAGATAAGTATCCTCCTTTTGTAATAGATTGAGAAATGCAAATGAGAGCATGGTCTGTGAGAGAAGGAGGGAGAGAGACTAGGGTAGGAAGTAACCATGGGAAAAGATAAACAGGCCTGGTAAGGTCATCTTGAGAAAGCTATCTTATTCAGCCGTCATGTGCTTCGATTCCCGGTAAATTTGATTTGAAGGTCCCCAGTGCACATAGGACTAGATATCAGATGGAGCCTTCTTTAGCTATATGCTGTGTACCTAAGGCTTGAGTGTCTGATGTTTGGGTGCCATTTGGGTAGTGAGGAGGACCTTGTATAGTCCCTTCCAAGGAGATATAGGGAAGCATTTTTCTTATTGATTCCAAAACAGGAAGGTGTGAGAAAATGGGAACTGTTTAGTTTGGGAATCTGTAGTCAGATACTTGAGGAAACTGAAAAGTTTAGGGTCTAGTTCAGCTTACAGGGTCTAGTTCAGCTTACAGGTGTATAACAAAACCTTAAAGACAATTAACAGGACAAGAATCTAATATTTACAAATGTGCAAACAGTTTTTCTCTCCATAATTATTCCTCCTTTTGTCAAAGATAATCATAGTAAAACTAATTTGTTTGAATTAGTTTTGGCCTGATTATTTACCCAAATGCAGCAAGAATGGTGAGTGACCACATAAGCTCTTTTAAAGAATACTTTCCTGGAATCTTGTAAGCAAGGTACTAGAATGATTTTTCCAGGCAGTTTCTTAAAATTGGTCGTATCTGAGTGTATGTATATCTTTCTCAAATATGACATTCCAGTCAAAGGCTTGATAATATAGCCAATATTTCCAATTGTTTCCTGTTTCAAGGAGAACAGATTCTTATTAAACTCATGCAAACAACTATGTTGACATTAAAAGAAAAATACTCATTGACAGTTTCTGAATTTTGAAGGGATCAGGCAGAGAGAAAAAGTAAATGCTTCATTTTGTTTACAAAGGTACATTTTATCAAATTGCTGAAAGTCATAGATAGCTTAAGAGAAAAAGCTTTCTTAAATCTGATAAATCAAAACATTAAAAAAATCAGCAGTTTCAAATAAAAAGTCATACAAAGAATTATAACCATCTTCCTCAGTTTATTTAGTCCCATGTAACTAATTCTTGTTGATTTCAATCTTTTGTTGGAAGTTTTATGAAGCCATCAGTTTCTCCTTGAGAGTTCCAAAAATTTTTACCTAGTTCAGTGGTATGATCAGAAGAGTTATCAGAAACCTCTATTCCAGAATACCTGTCAGAGCCCTTTCCATGAATTTCTCTGTAGATGAAGCACTTGTGCAAGGACACTTTTGTAAAAGCACCAGAGTAAAACAATAACTGTAAGGAACAATAACTTAAAAATAGCCACAGTTAAAGATCTGATGAGAATTGCAGTTTATGAAGAAATTTGTTATTTCTGTGGCACATAACACTTTAAGATAATAACTAGAATTACAAGTGATAATGGAACATAGATTTCTAGGAATTTCATACAATTCTGGAATACATATATTAATAATATGTCCACACAGATATAATCTAATAAAGGTTTAGTATCACTTATTTGACAATGTTTCCCACATAACTTAACAAATCAATCAAGCCTAATTAGTGTAACATCTCTCCTTTTATATAAGGAGAGAGAACACATCTTTTGGGATGTTCCAGAGGCCCTCTGGAACATCCCAAAGTTAGTTTGAGGTCAAAAAGACTTCATTTAGAACTTGATTTTTTTTGGGGGGGAGGTATTTGTCAAATACCGAAAGGCTTCAAAACACCTGGTCAAATAGGATCATAGGTCTTTGTGAAACTATCCTTAGTTATCTAGGTGACCAAAACAACAATTAAAGACTTCACAGGAAAACATAGAAGGTTGCTCCACAGAAATATAGAACAAAACTTAGCTCTTTTATTATCAAGATGACTAGTTTCCTTAAGTAATCAAAGACCTGTGTAAACAGTGTGAAGCACAGTTGGTAAAACATAAAATCTTTGCTTTTAAGCAGATTACTTATAAAGGTAGGGAAAAATCTTTCATAAGATTTTCTTATATCAGGAGGAGATCAATAATAGTCCAATGAAACTTTGTTCTTTTAGCAGATGAAAGAAAATTAAGTTCCAGTTTTATAAGTACACTATTGATATTAAAGCTTAATTTAAAAACCCTTATAACCAATTTATTCAATCTTATTCAGCTTGATCATACATAAAATTCCCTTCCCAGGACTCTTTTTCCACAAACCTTCTACAACTTTCTATATCCACTTAGCTTTTGTCCTATCTTTTTTTCTTTTCTTATTCTGGAGCAATCATTTTATTTTAGGACAAATTTTTTTTCCCGTATCAAAAATGCATCTCCATTATTTATACCTTCTTTCAATGAAAGCTCATATCCTACTTTTCATATACAGTCTTTTTCTTGCATCCTTATTATTTCTAGTAGTTTTGTAAAAGCAAACAAACAAAACAAAATCCTTTTAGCTCTTAACAAATCAGGTTTGTATTTAAAATTTTTTCCTTCCTTTTTTTTTGCTGACAATTTCAATTTCATTAGTTCAAATGTTATCTTCTCAATTTCAAAAACTTAACAAAGCTTATCTAGGAAAGAAATGATGTGAGGTAGTTGTTATAGAATAATTACAGATTTACTCTTATAGGAGAGAATAAGTGTCTATTCACTATATTAAGTGAATGTAAATTCCTTCTACATAATATAGTTAAAATAAAGCATATACTTTTGGAAATTACAGTATGAGATTCACTGTCTTACCTGTGTCTACAGTTTCATCCTGACATTGCTCTGATAGAGTGTGAATGAATGAACAGACAGAGGCAACAGGATCCCCACATTACTGCTGAAAAGAGTTGTTCTAAATTGAGTAGACAGAATAAAGATTTGAAAAATGGGAAGACAACTTCTAAATTGATGGCAGATCTATAAATATCTGGGAAACCACTACCAGAATTCCCAGCCTTGCGAGTAATTATAAGAAATGGGAGAATTTCTTTTATACAAAGGTTGCTGCCTGGCTACAAATCTGAAAAGACCAGGTAACAAGTATGAGCATATTAAACAATTATTGCAGTCCGACCTTGAGGAATTATCACTGAGTTTGAACAGGGCAGAAAGGGTGGTTGTTTTTGAACTGACCTTTTCAGCTGGCTGCACAAACCATTTTGTGGCTCAGTTCATTGTGGTATAAGAGCAGTAGCTTTCAATCATGCTGAATCATTCCTTAGTAAGAAACATTGTGTATATTATGTATATACTTACATATGTGTATATATACTTACATATATAAAACCATCTAAGTAACAAAAATAAAAGTTTACCCTCTTGCACTGTTGGTGGGAATGTACACTGATACAGCCACTATGGAGAACAGTATGAAGGTTCCTTAAAAAACTTAAAATAGAACTACCATACAACCCAGCAATCCCACTACCAGGTATATACCCAGAGAAAACCATAATTCAAAAAGAGTCATGTACAACAATGTTCATTGCAGCTCTATTTACAATAGCCAGGACATGGAAGCAACCTAAGTGTCCATCAACAGATGAATGGTTAAAAAAATGTGGCACATATATACAATGGAATATTACTCAGCCATAAAAAGAAACAAAACTGAGTCATTTGTAGTGAGGTGGATGACCTAGAGTCTGTCATACAGAGTGAAGTAAGTCAGAAAGAGAAAAACAAATACTGCATGCTAACACATATATATGGAATCTAAAAAAAAAAAAAAAAAAGGTTCTGAAGAACCTAGGGGCAGGACAGGAATAAAGATGCAGTCATAGAGAAAGGACTTGAGGACACGGGGAAGGGGAAGGGTAACCTGGGACGAAGTGAGAGAGTGGCATGGACATATATACACTACCAAATGTAAAATAGATAGCTAGTGGGAAGCAGCCACATAGCACAGGGAGATCAGCTCAGTGCTTTGTGACCACCTAGAGGGGTAGGATAGGGAGGGTAGGAGGGAGACGCAAGAGGTGGGAGATATGGAGATATATGTATATGTGTAGCTGATTCACTTTGTTATAAAATGGAAAATAACACACCATTGTAAAGCAATTATACTCCAATAAAGATGTTAAAAAAAAGATCAAAAACTAACCAAAAAAAGTTTAATAAATTGACATGTATTTCCATTTTTAGTGTATGCCATGTATATATTCTGTTTTGCACCTTATGAAATTGCTCTTTTATTTATATATAGATAATAAATAAATCTATAACAAATCTATTTATAAATTATAGATAAAATATAAGATACATATTATCAATTTATCTATATAGACAAATACAGATAATATGTGTATCATAATTAACCGGTAGTATGTGAACACAGTTTGAAAAACAAGAAGTTATAGTAAATCCTCACAGGAAAATGCTTTCATGGGTGTTCCACTGTTTCTCATCTTCCAAAGCGGCACTAGCTGCTTTCTTTGAATTCTCTCATCATCAGTACATACAGTTTATGTGGAGTTAATTTACGCTTATTACTCTATATGTTTTGACACTTTCTCTTTGGTCTATTTTGTATTCTAAGCTCTTTTCTCAACCTTTTAAATTATTTGTAATTTTTGCTTTCCAGTGAAAACTAGGAAGCAGGCAACTGTGAACTATCTCTCATATATAAGGATCCTGCAGTAGATTGGAAAAATTATAAATACATTAAAAATATTTAGAAGTATGTTCTTCCTCATAATAATCTTTTCTTCAGTGTGGCATAAAACATGTTTATTAAGAGCCCCAAATAGCCCTTGTCTCTGCAAAAATTAAAAAGCCAAAACTAGACAAATTTATGTTTAGCAATCAGTATCTCAGTATACCATGCTATCTGGAAATGATTTAGATTTTCAATGAATATCCATTATTTGATTTAACTTAGTATAAACTTTTATCTTATTTATAATTATTTAAAATACTTGTTTTTAGCGACTATGCTTTGGTTAGATATTAAATAGTTAACCATCATCTTAAGTTGTTTTTCTTGTTGACAAATTCTGCGACAGGAATAGCACAACCTAACTTTATCAGTAAACCCAGGTAGAAAAGTTGTATATTTGCATTATATTCAATACTGATAACTCTGAAGACATGCCTTTTTCATTAAACCAGCAATTTAAACTAACTTTTATTTTTCAAAGATTAACTCAGATCATATGAACTCAAAAAAACATTTGGGTTAGTTTCTATATTTCTGAGAGTAAACTTGATTTATATAAACACTTAATGTTTCTTTAGGCCAATTAAATAGTGTTGTTTACAAATTAATTTTGACAATGCCACCTAGAGGTAGAAAAATATTATATACTTATACACATATAGACTTACATAATATACAGACAGACGCATACATCTTACAGGTTTTGTTTTTAATGATTTTAGCCATGTCTCAGGTAGAAAACGCAAAGGAATAGTTGCATCCAAGTTGTGTTTCTGGCAGATTCAGTAAGTTGAGTTTACTTGCGCAGATGGCCAAAGTTTTTTACTAAAGATTTTTTATTTGCATGCTGTAAGTAATTTTGTCTTAGACGTTTCTGTGTACCAATCAAAGAATGTATTCCATTGTCTCTGAGAGGTTTGGGATCCTCTTTTTTAAGGGTGCCCCTTATAAATCTTATATAAAATAAAGATTCCCCAGAATGGCCATTATAATGCCAAATTATCCAAAAGTTCATCCATTTTTTCAGAAAGGCACAAGATCCTGGTCCAAGGACTAGGTGGATCCTATCTTGCCTTTAGGATTCCCTAAAACACCTTAATTATGAGGGGTCCTGTTTTCCAACAGCTGTTCTAAAATACCAGGAATCACATGTTTTTCCCTCTTTTGAACAGAATGAGCGACTTACCAAGAAGGTTCATAAAAACAGATCCCAGATAAAGCTGGAGAGCTCAAAATGCAAAGAGGAGTGGGGCTCAGATCCAGGAGAGACCCTCAAACTCCAGGATTAGGGAGAAAGCACTGAGCTCAGTGAGCTTTGTGATTACTAGCATTTGTTTGCTCACATGCCTAGGAGTTGTTGAAGTCTTCTTTGGCTCTCACTTCTGATTACCAAATAATATCAACCACAGAAATAAAGTAGCCCATTATTTTACCAGCAAAATGGGTTTATTCAGAAATAGCAGAGAATTGCAATTCAAGGCAGGCAAGCTGGTGAATCAGGTAAATCTGAAGAGACAGAGGGAAGGTCTACTTTTATTAGGTTTTGGAAGGAAATTGGGGAGGGTTGTTTTGAATGAAATTTCACTGAAGAAGAACAGGAGTTCAAGATTGCAGCACTTTCTTATTGGCTGCAAGTGGTGGTTAGTGCATTCTTGCTGGGGCAGGAAATGCTGCTGGGGCATTTCCTTCTTTTTCTTAAAAGTGGGAGATTAAATTCCCTTGTGAAAAATGTTCTCCCTTGTACCAGAAGAAAAGTAACATTCTTATCATCAAAGATAAGAAGTTGAGACTGAGAAAACTTTCTACAAAGAATTCTATATGAACAGACCTTGTTAAAGTCTTATTTTCCTTCTTCCTACTGGTTATGCAGGCTGCAGTGAGTGGTATGTGCATGAGAGCTCTCCCTTCAGGGGCTTCCTGACTCCATTTTAAATGAGGTTTACTTTTATTTATTTTCACAATATCTACACATGATAATTTACAGAACTGTTTTGCCTCTGCATATTGTGGACTATAAATGTCCCTTCTGAAATTAAAACTGACATATACACACTACTTTTTTATATCTATATAAAATAGATAACTAATAAGGACCTTCTATGTAGCACAGGGAACTCTTCTCAATACTCTGTAATGACCTATATGAAAAAAGAATCTAAAAAAGAGTGGATATATGTATATGTATAACTGATTCCCTTTGCTGTGCAGCAGAAACTAACATGACATTAAATCAACTATACAACAATAAAATTTTTTTAAAAATCTACACAACCAGAGGGGAAAAAAATAAAATTCAATTCAATTAAAATTGAAAACATAGGTATTAATTTATTTAAATCTAATAAGATCAGAGACCCAGTTACAGGTAACATAGAATGAATTAAGATTATGTTTCTTTGGAACCACTCTTGATACAAAATTCTGTACTGGTCAGTGTTCAGTCAGAGAAATAGAATCACTTGTGTTGCTACTTAAATGCATACATGTTTGCAGGAATTTGTTTGAGAGATGTGACCTCACACAATTCTGTGAGCTGTTTCAACAGTGTGATACTTTCCTATTTTATATGTGCTTAAAGTTCACAAGACAGGCAGTTAGGAATTAAAAATGAATGTAATGTGGGTGAAAGCCAGGATAAGCTGGAACCCACAAACAGAAGAACGCATGAGAATAGACTGGAACCAAAGTCAGTTCTCACAGCCTTCATCCTTGATGAAGAGAGTATCTTAGAGAAGAAGCTGATATCTTTTATCATATACATAAATGCACATATGACCCAGAAGTAGAGAAACTAAAGGAGGATTCTGGGAAAACTGGATTTAATTTCAGGCCAGGCAGCTGCCACAGGCCAATGAGGAAAGTCAACAAATAGTCTCTGTCCTGACCTCTTGAGTACAAAAACAAAACGGCTGCTGCTTCACTTCTGCCCTTCAGATCCTGTGGAGAAATACCTTTGGTGGCTCATCCATTTTTTTAATTTTAAACTGCTCTTCTTCTTCTTCTTTTTTTTTTTTTTCTAATTTGGCTGCACTGCATGAGGGATCTTAGTTCCCCAACCAAGGATCAAACCTGGACCCACACAGTGGAAGGGCCGACTCCTAACCACTGGTGGGAATTCTGGGAAACATAGGTCAGGCAAGCCAAGTTGACAGTTTGCAAAGTTAGCACAAACACATTACTATTTGTGTAGCAAAACATTAATATCTACAAGTGACAACAAAAACACTAAATAGGTTCACATTAAATACACATCAGGTTTTGCCATCCAAAGATTTTTGCATTAATCTGACAAATACATTCAGTTTTAAAAGATTTTTGGATTTTGTAATTGTCAAGAGATTCAAGATTTACTTTATGTTTCCAGGTAGAACAAATTTAAAGTGATGGTTTTGGGCAAAAAAGAATGTGAATAAAAAATGATAATCAAGAAAACTGTTGTTCTGCAACAGCATCCAATAAAGCAGATACTTTCCTTGACTCTAAATAGTGACTTATGGGACTTCCCTGGTGACACAGTGGTTAAGAATCCGCCTGTCAAAGCAGGGGACACGGGTTCGAGCCCTGGTCTAGGAAGATCCCACATGCCGTGGACCAGCTAAGCCTGTACGCCACAACTACTGAGTCTGCACTCTTAGCCTGAAGCCACAACTACTGAGCCTGTGTGCCACAACTACTGAAGCTCACATGCCTAGAGGCTGTGCTCCACAACAAGAGAAGCCACCACAATAAGCCCGCGTACCGCAAAGAAGAGTAGCCCCCACTCGCTGCAACTAGAGAAAGCCCATGCGCAGCAAGGAAGACCCAACACAGCCAAAAATAAATAAATAAATAAATATATTTTAAAAATAAATAAATAAATCGTGACTTTCAAGTAACTCTTCTCAGTAGACATATAACATATATAAATGATAAACTAAATATCTTCAGGGCACAAGTATTCTTCCAACTATCATTTTTTGCACTAATCAGATTAAAAAATCTGGCAATGAGAATAACCTCTATCATGGATTCCAGATTCCCAAACCTAAAAAATATATAAATGTTCAAAAGATTTTCCAAAATGGTATGAAAAATGGATATATGAATGCTGTGACCATGAGAATATGCCTCTCAGATCTCTGACCACAGCAAACATCATTGAGCAACTTTCCAAGCTATTGCATTCTGAAATCCATTACCATGTTTGTGCCTAAACTAGATTTCTGATGAGCTATTCCAAGCCAGTGCCGGAGCATGGTAGGAATATTATGGTAGGCCTGTCCAGGAAATCCTGTGACCTCATAAATGACTTTGACTCCAAGATTCCATGACAATTCCTTAACACTTGAGATCAGTCTAAGATGCTTGCACCCAAATTTTCTTCCATCTTTCACTCACTCATGCATTTGAGATCAGACTTGTATCTCAGAATCATAGCTCTCCAAGCTCCTTCCTTTTTATCTCACATTAATTTTTTCTAATAAATTTTTGCACACTTATCTTGGTGTCTGTTTCTTGAAGGAGCTAGTGTAACACAATGTTATGTTTTGGCCTATGTGTTTGTGTGTGCATGTGTGTGTGCCACAAGAGCAAATACAAATAAAAATGAAATGCTTAATTCTCCTGTTATAAGTAAGAGACTTCTCCCCTCCTTTTTCTGAGCTCAATTACTTTAGAAAATGTGTAAACTCTTCACTGTCTCTTTGAAATATATATAAATCTTGTAAAAGCTAATTAAGCTTATTGCCAGTTTCAAGATACAGGAATGCTTTCTCAAGGACCTGGGAGCCATCTGTTTGAAGTGTAATCTTCAAGGAAGCTAGCCCCACTATCTCCAAGTTTCTGTGAGAAGGAAGGAGCCTAATTTGGGCAGATGCCTCTCTCCAAGTTGCAAAATTACTTAGGTATGACATTAATGTCATAAAGATATGAGAAATTTATTTTTCCTTTGGATAAAGCCAATTTCCTAACACAGATGGTCATTCCAATTACCAGATGAATTATGTGTGACCTATAGTGCTGTTAAATCCTTTTTCTTGAGAACTATTTATTATTTATCTTGAGAACATATATGTGATGGTTGGCCATTTGGCTATATAAAAATTGTCTCTAAAATCTCTTAGTGGATTGCCTATGATGTACATCAGATTCTGATTTAATTCTTATTCAACAGTAATATCATTTTCTTTCTCTTCTACCTATATGGAAGAAGTTTTCTAGGTTGGGAAGAGATTTTTTAAAAATTGTATGTCCCAACAATATGTATATGTATATATATACACACTTATACATGTATGTATGTATTGTGTGTGTATATATATATATGCCCCCAACAGAAGTATTTATAAAAATATATATATATGTATATACATATCTGTGTATATGTATATATATATACATACATTTCCCCAACATGTATATGTACATGTGTATGTATATATTTATATACATATATGTTTATATGTATACACATACTTTTCAAAACGTTGTGTTTCAGAAATGTTTACATAGTATTAATTTCAATTGCTTTAAAAATATTCTATGGTAATATTTTCTTCAAAATATTAAGCGAATTCAGAGGTATTCAACAAGTCATTAGATATTTCTTGCCCTTGTAAGACACAAACTTGTGACAAAAATATTTAGAAAAATAAGAGCTGGGATATATTTTATAATGCAGTATGAAACAAGTGTTATAGAAGTGTGTATCTATAGATTTTGGGAAATTTTCATAGAAGAAATCTTCTTGGCTTTATTGTCCAAATATGTACAGTAACACTATTCTTCATCTTCCTCATTATATCCAAGATATCTCTCTTCTTGTGGGGGTAATGGGACTTCTTGATTATGTCAGTAACTTCCTAGCTCCTCACCTTACTGCTTCTACCTGCCTTCCTTTCCCTAAAGGATTACATAGAAGCCTACATGATCCCTTAAATATATAACTCAGATAACTTCATTCCTTTGATAAATCTGTGCATTTGTCCCCATTTCACTCATTGGTCTGTAGGATTTGCACTCCTACCCCTCTGGCTTTTTCTTTTAGTACCCTGGTAAACTAACTCAACCCCAGATTCACTGACCTATATGCCTTTTCTTGCATTCCAGGCAAGCTCCCTCCTCATGGATATGGTCCCAGCTCTTCCTGTGGCTAACATCCTCATTTTCTTCTGTATTTTATTCAAGTGTCTCATTTTCAGTGACCTGCGTTGAACATCCAAATTTTATAATTCAATCTGCTTCCTCCCTCCCTCAGCACTCCTTCTCCTACTTATACTTTTCCCATATATATATATATAAATCCATAGTGTGTTTTTTATGGCTGCGTTGTGTGGCTTGTGGGTAATATTTTCTTTAAAAATCAACAGCTAATTCAGAGGTATTCAACAAGTCCCTGACCAGAGATTGAACCCAGGGCCGCATCAGTGAGAGTGCCAAGTACTAACCACTGGACTGCCAGGGAATTTCCATAGAATTTTTTTACCTTCTTAATAATTATGATTTACTTGTTTATCATACCTGTTGTTTATTCTCTCTTTACTCTAGCCTGAATATCAGCTGTTCAAATCCAGGTATCTTTGGCAATTTTGCTCACTGATGCATCTAAATCCTAACCATTTAGGATGGTTATGGTGCCTGACACATAGCTGGTACTCAGTAAGCATTTGTGTGATAAATGAATGCATGCATGCATAAAAGAAGCCATGTAAGATGGCAAGTGAAGGTAAAATGGATTTCAGTTGGCCGATGTAGGATTTTATGTAAATTACTGTGTGCTGAAGGAAAGCAGCAAGTCTGAGAATTGATGGGTATGTTTGTGGACTTTGAATAATGCAGAGGAGAAGAACTGGGTTCAAGGAAATTGAAGAAATATGTCTGAAAAAGTAAGCTGTTGCTCTATATTTTTTTCCTTACTTGTTCTCTGTACTTAGGTTTCCAGTCACTAGAAAACTACTCAGCATCTACAGTAGTCAGTGGTATAATGAGCACTGTTTCAGAAGATAGTATATAAAACAGGATGTAGGGGGAAAAGCCATTTGAAAACTGCTGCTGTTGTCCCTCAGTAATCTTAAGGGGATAGGTTTGAATGAAATGCCTTAAAATTCAAATATCACTAGTTCTAACATTTTTGTGATAACTGCCAATTTCTGTATCACCAGTATGATTGATTCTCTTTGTCCAGCAGTACTGTATTTCTGTTATCTGAGTTTTTTTAAATAACGTTTTACAAAACTTTCTTGTAAGTTATATGCTTTACATACCCTCCACAGAATTTATGTTCTATAATCATAATCAGAGGAGAGAAACAGAACAGAATTTAGACAAGTTAAAACTTAAAACTTGATTTAAAAAAATTTTGTATTAGTTAAGGCTTTATAAATTATTTAAACACAATATTTATAAAATTACTTTTCAGTTCTATTTTAAATGTCTGTTTGAGTTAAGTACACTGTAACAATATGTGGATAACTTTGAAGAGACATAAATGTAGAACAGATATGCTGAGACTGTCTGCTGTGTATACATCCTAAAATAGACATATTAGAGCCAAAGCTCAACTGCTCATATTAATAAAAGGAAAAATGTGTCTTCATCTGATAGGAGGTGATAAAAACTCATTTTTATACTTGAGCATAATTTGAAGTCTAAAAAATAATGTATTTATTTCATGAAGACCAAACTAATGAATTCCTGGAATTTCTTTACTGGTATTTGCTTATCTGTAAAAGCCATTTCAAGTGAATATTAGAGGGAATAATCTCTAAGATTGATGCAGAGCTCACACCCAAGAGAACTGAGCTAGCCATCATCTCTCCTCAAACAGATATAGTTAAATCCTTTGGTTTAAAGTATCTTCCAGTTAGATTGTAGGATGAATGAAATGATTAAACAAACTAATAAGGAAAGTACTTAAACTCAGTAAATTTGAAGGACAAATTATTTGGAAAATAGAATGTGCTAATAATAATTTCCCTGTAGAAAACTTCGAAAAAATAATTGCTCAGAAATAAGACACTATGTTGTGCTTCAGTAATCTAATTTACAATGAGCATTTAAATGCTGAAACCTCTTTAAGCACATTAATTTAAGGCCAAGGTCAATCGAAAAAGGATCCAATAATGGATTTTTTTTTTCTAGAATTGATGGATTAACTTAAGAAACTCAAACTCATAATTCAGAAACCATATAATATTTGGAATAAAAATATTGATGTTAACTTCTTAAAATAATTTTTAGTTTAAAAATGTATTTTGTGCTACTTGAGCTATAATTAGCAATTTGCATTTGAAATTACTCATTCCATAAACACTGATTGATAACCTCAAAGTTTATCCATGATATTACTTACTGAATTCCTGAATATTTAATGTTAAAATATACCTACATACCAATATTTCAACAAATTTAACACCACTGAGTCTGATAATGAAAATAGAAGGTTTTTTACATGTGCTGCCAGATTGATAGTAATTTTTAAATACCTTAACTTGTAAGATGCATTGCTATTTTAAGTAAAATAACTGTGAAAAAAATGGATACCTCTAAAGATGATAAACTGGAGAAATACATAGACAAAAGTAAATATGGGAAACAACCTTCTGAAGACAAGATCTATATTTAAAAATAATTAATATCACAAAATTTATAAAATGTTGGAAAGAGAAAATGATGAAAATCATTACAAGGAACACTTTGGTAAAATTATTTTGTGCTTTTTCATTACATGTACTTAGTACTGCTTTATGCTTTTAACTATTAAATTATTTGATTTTTTCACATTATTGACTAAGTTACTATTTTATATAGTTCTCAGCATCTCAAACATGTGGCATTTCTAGGAAGGACTATGCCATATAACTAGTGGTAAATTTGAGCATTTTTAATAATAGGTGAAGCTATTTCTCAGTATAGATTTCTTTAAAATCCTTGAGAACTGAAAGCTGAGTGTCTGTATTAACATTACTGTCCAACAGTCTGCATTAACATTATTTTGCTCTTCCAGGAAACTCTTACCCAGGAAGGTTAAGTTACAGATAAGTTTGTTCTAAGTACTTCATGAAAATCCAGATACCCAAAGCATAGAATATTTCACTAGCTCTCCTGAAGTACAATTCTCTTCTCACAGCCATCGACGTCTCAAATGGGCTCATCAAGGCTCACTTCGACAATCCCAACTGAGTCCCTTACTAATAAATTATTATTTTACAAATTTGACCCAATTTCAAGTATACCCTCTCACTGAAAGGACCCCCTTTATTTGGATTCCCCAAATCTTATAAATATCCTGTCCTGACCTTTCTGTTCCAAGTACTCCTAAAACTGTCAAGATAGTTCACTGTCTTTCTGCAGTAAGCAATAAATCTATCTTTATTCAGTCAATGGGTTATTTTGGTAGTCTTTCTAGAGAGGTGACAGGAGACACCCCTTCTACTTAAAGAATACCTAAGATTATTATTGACTTATTTACTGTCAGATTTCTATAAAATAAAAGAGCATTAGCATCACTGTTTTGTTATACTCAGCAGCTTGCCATATGGTAAGCATACATTAGAAGACAATTAAGGGTGAAAAGGACTGCTTTTCTCACATATCACAATTACATAGTGTGAAAACATTCAGGTGGTGTTTTTGAACTCAGTGGATGCTGAAACATAAGGTATTTCTTCACGAGACATAAGGAATTTTGCAAGAAAAATATAACCAGTATTTTAGTTCTTTTTTAGAGATCTAATTAGTATGTCTTTTAAAGAAAAAACTGTCTAAAATTTAAATTATTTTTAAGGGAATTTTAATCACTTGAAATCTTCAGATTATAAATCAGGCAAAAATCTTTTAACTCTTGATACTCTTACATAAGATCATGCAGCTTTAAGTTAGGTTAACAGTAGATTGCTGTTTATATTAAAATCTAACCCTTGAGTTAGTTAAACATACAGTTCCATGAGTCTGTTATAATGCTTGGAAGGTTTGAGTCTTTATTCATAAATATGTGAAAAATACTTTTGTATAGAAAAGAACTGCACAAAAATAGACATTAAGATTCGAGCAAAGAAAGCATAGGGGATGAAGACAAATCAGAGCATAATTTTTGAAAATTGAAATATAACATACACTAGAAAAAAGTGCACAAATCATCAGTTCAGTGAAACTCTACAAAGGCAAATATGCAGTCAACACTGGATGAGGAAACAGAATAATATCCATATCTTGGAATTTCCCTGCATGTTCCTTCTCTATCACCATCTCCCCTCAAAGATGATGTTTTCATGGAGGAGTTTTAGCGTTTTCATAGGTGTATACCTATGTCAAAATTATACTTTAAATATGTGAAATTTATTTTGTTAATTAATTATACCTCAATAAATTACTTATAAAAAGTAAGTATACAAAATGATTTCCAATAACAGTAAGTACTGTAAAGTAGTCAAATGGAAGGAGCAGGATGAATATCAAAACATCTCCTTTGAAATCACATCTTTTCATGATAGACCTGAATGATAAGAATGAGTCAAGCATGAAAAGACTATGGCAAAAATAAACAAACAAAATATTCCACATAGAACAGTGACTACACTTAAAAATATGGATGGGGCCTCACAAACATAATTTGAGTTAAAAGGCCAGGTACAAAAGAGTATTTATTAATAATTATTTATTTATAATGTAAAAAAAGTGCTGTAATTAATCTCTAAGAATTCAGAAGTGATTATCCCTGGAGAGTTATTGGATAGGTATGTTGACTTAAAGAAAGACACACAGCATAAGAGTTTAAATTCTATTCAGGGTGTAACTGAGGACTATAGCCCAGGAGAAAGCCACTAAATTGGCTCTGATGTGTTTGTGAAAATTCTGTAAGTCACACAGTTATATGAACACTATGTATTCATACATATGCTATGGTATGCAGATTTGAAATTTAATTTAAACTAAAAAATTATATTAAACATATGAAATAGATATATCCCAGCTAGACACTTACCCAAGAGTTAACTTTTGTTAAAAAATGATGCCACTCTTCTGATCCAGAACTATAAATGGCACACTTTAAATATATAAAATATATCAACCTATCTAAATTTCATATCATCTGTTATAATAATTAAAGCCCTTCCTTTTTATCCCCAGGATTAAATTTCTATTTATATTGCTTTGCATCTTTCTAATATGTACTTAAACATGAATCAAACAATATTTTAAAGCTATATTTGAAGATTTTAATGCTTTTACCCACTTTTTTAAACATAGCATGCAAAGAAGACATTGAAATTCACTCTCAGTTTAAATCTAAAGCACTATGAAACTTTATTCCTAAAAACAAAACAACACACATTACCAAAATGTGAAGTATCTACACTGAGAATACTGTCTACAATCCAGCAACTATACCTTGAAACAACAGAGTGGAGACGCTAGAAATTATTGAGGTGAGACCAAGATGAGAAAGAAGGAACTAATATGATGCATTTACAGCGAGATTCATGGTACCCAATAATTAAAATTTAATTGTGGACTAGTTATTCTCATTTCAGGTTTAGAAAGTATAAGCTGAGTTTAAGTAACTTGTTCAAGACTACATGACCAAGTGGTAAAATCATGTCTTTCTAACATATCATGTTTTCCTAAGACTAAAGCATTTAAAAAACAATAATATAAAAAAGTTTGAATACAGCAGAAATACAGCAGATACTATCTTCCTTATAATTTCCTTTAATTAACCAATAATTTATCTCTAAAATCTACAGAGAGCTAAAAAATAAGTTTAAAACATTATAAATATACTTTTATTATGTTGGAAGAAAAATGGTTAAGCAGCAGGTCAGGAATCTCTTCTGTCCCTTTGCTGTGGGAAAAGCTTTATCAAACCTTGTAAACATGCTAATGACAGATCTGCAGACAAATTATTTAATGGTTTTGCCAGTAGGAAAGTTGTTATCTATGGAATCATTTTAGCAGGATTTACCTAGTTTGTCTAGTGTGCCTGAAGTAAATACACTTGGAATCCATGAATTTAGGTGGCACAGATCCCTGGAAAAATCACATTAGCTATTTAAATATTTAAGTATAAAATGGAGATGACTGAGGGGCTCCCTTCTCTATTATGAACGTGGCTCCATATATTTCTTAGATACTTCTATATTAATCTGGTCAAAGTGTGTCTGATATGGAAAGAAAAGACCTGGAGTGCTATACAGTACCTGACCTGGAGTTATCTCTATTTGCCTGTGCCTTGTGATTACTAGGATCCTTGAATTCTTAAATATAGCTTGATACTAAGTATATTAGTTTCCTAGGGCTGCCGAAGTACCACAAATTGAGTGGTTTAAAACAACAGAAACATATTCCGAAGGTAGAGGTCTAAAATCAAGGTGTTGGTAGAGACATAAGAGAATCATTCCTTGCCTCATCCTAGCTTCTTACGGTTTGTGGGCAGTTCTTGGCATTCATTAGCTTGTAGCTTTATTGTTTTCCTTTATTACTACATGGCGTTTTCTGTGTGTGTGTCTTCACATGCCATCTTTTATAAGGACACTCATTATGTTTGATTAAGGGCCTCCCTACTCTGGTATAACCAAATCTCAATTAATTGCATTTGCAATGACACTGTTTCTACATTTTGAGGTACTAGAGGTTAGGATTTCAACACATTTTTTTTGGGGGGGGACACAATTCAACTCATAACATCAGGTAAAGTCTCTGATATTGTGTGAGTATGACTGACAATCAGATCCCTTTTGTTATCTGATTATAGACCAATGGGGTGAAAATAATCTAATTTAATTTCTAAGCTGCTAAGAGGAAATACTAAATGTCTTTCAACAAAATGTATATAAATAATTAATAAGATACCAAGAATATACTTGTTTAAATTAATAAGATACCATGTATCTCATACATCTTATTAATTTAAACAAGTATATTCCAACTACTTTTCTAACCTCTTGAGGCAGAGGTCAAAATAATAAAGTACCTAGTACTAGGTAACAATTTAGACTACATGAACTATAAATATGATCAATTTGGGGAACAAATCCTTATGTTTTATCTTAATTTGGGTTCTTCCATAGATACTAACACAGGAATTTAGATACAAGAAATCTCTTTGTGAATTGAGCCCTGGAACCACTTGAGAAAGAAGGGAAGTGAGAAATGAATGGAGTAAAGTCAATAGAAGATGAGTTAATGAGCAAGTTACCCGTGTTGGCAATTGGGATTAATATCACCAGAAGCTGCTAAAAGACTGTGCAAAACATGCCACAGAATTTGACTACTGAGGGGCAGGGAATTGAAGAACTTATATATAATCCCTTGCCCTGCAAATAAAAATTAGAGAAATTACCTACAACCCCTGGGACTCCAGGAGCTCCAGTGAATTATCTTGCATGCACTTTAAGCTTGCCTTGTGTGACTGCCTAGCAAGCATCTTCCCGTGGCCAGAGATATCTCCAGAGCAGAGATGCAGGAAGTTGTTGGTATATTTAAGTCCTCTATGTAAACTACCTGTGGTGTAGGCGAAAGAGATAGAGTGTGAAATTGACAGATTGTGCCACATAAATTGCCCCCTGTTTTGTGAACAGTATCCCTGACATTCTTAATGGAACTCTGGCTTTGTAATTAAGACCTAGGGTGAACTCAATGTTGGTTGAGAGTGTTCCTTCACAGAGGCAGCATAAACCTAAAATTGTTCTCCTCTTTTGAGTATGCTCCATGATGTTTCATGGTGTTTTCAGACTCCACATTTTACGCCATGAATTGTAATCTACAACATTTCTTGTGAAATATAGATAAAAATCAACCACATTAAAAAAAGTGGACCTTAGCAATAAGTAAAGGTGAATGGAACTGATCGTGTCAGGATAAAGTAAATAATCCAAGTAAATAATCAAGTAAATACTCCAAACTAGTCCAAGTAAATAAGATAGTCACAAGTTGGGTGTAGTGAACTAGGATGTCAAGTGGCTTAGGCCACTTAATATCTGACAACAGAGCAAGAACAAGTGTAGAGATAGATTACATAAACTGTGTCAAATAAATAGAAGATAACTCACAAGGGGAAAATAGAGAGCTAAGAAAGAAACTAAGACATGAGGATATTTTCAGGAAACTATGGCATAATGGTCTACTACAGGGGTACTTGGCAGTTGTTACTCTGACATCTAATAAGAGCTCTTCTGTTAATATTCCTGGCTCTACACGTCTAATATCCATGGGTATAAATGGTGTTCATTTAACTCAGATGATGTACATATTGCCCATATTATTTAAAAGGTATACATCCCCCTATAGTGCCTTACAAACAACCTGGAATTTAATGGGAAGGGTCTTAGGCCTTCTCATGGCTGACATATTAATACTTACCAAGTGATTGAGTAGGACTCCTAGTGGTAGAATCTCTGCCTCAAGCACAAGGAGCAATATTTGCAGCATGAAGTCTCTGGTATATGCACAGGAGTGATGCTTGTGAAAGTCACTGGGGGAGTGTATATGAAAAAGCAGTTTAACAGATGTAAAAAATAAATCTAACTTTCACACTGTTAAAGATATGATCCCACCACTTTTGATCAAAGTCTCTTTTGAGTCCTATATATAAATAGATTATGAGAGAAAGCTTAGATGAATAAGCCTTTAAAGAGAAGCTTTGACTTGTCAGAAGAGTCACCAGATCTAATGTTCACCTACCTAGTGTGTTTTGAGAGCCTGCTAATGTGTCAGAACTAGCTTAGTCTCCAATATATTAATAAGGTAGGGAGAGGGAGGCTGGTATATGGTATATCATCTTCCACTGCCATATAATCTGTTCACCGTGACTATAAAATGTGGATGATAACAGGGTTCCTGGTGGGCATTGAAGTATATGTAATGATGAAAGAAAAGACAGTTTAACAACAATTTCAATGAGAAAACGTTATTTGAGTATGGCTTTATTAATGATATCAAGAAATCACAGAATTTTTAGGGCATGGTTAACTATCTTCTAAGTTGGATGTGCATGTCATTAAAAATTGAAACTCAATTTACTCTTATTTTTTTCTCTGTGTATTTATTATTTTGTGGAATTGACTTGTTTAGACTTCTGCTAATGAGTAAATATATTCAACAATCTGTTTCTGTGAAGCAACCTGAAAATAAGTCATAGGAACCATGAGTTCTAGGAGAACTATGTCCCTATAATTTATGGCAAGGAATAGCTCTATTTTGCCCTAGATTTCATTTGGAGATGTATCTAGTTAAAGCAATAATTATCCTTCTTTCTTAACTTCAAAGCTGTTGATACTTCTGCACATATGAATGGCTTTCCCATATGGGAAATTTCAGTCTGCCATGGGTCTTGTTTGCACTATCTGTTTACCTTTTCCAAAATGATCAGTTTCTGCTTTGGCTTTTTTTCCCTCTTCAGAATTTTCCATTTTTGTCTCGTTTTTAAAGCAAAATATTGTTTAAATCTAGCAGCCCTATGTCTGATGCTTTGTGTTAATACAGTTCCCCACATATCAATGTTTTCCACATATCAATATTTATGTCAAATTATTTTCTATATGCCATTTAAGCAAAACCTAGTGCATGTAGTGTTCAGATTTTCTTCACTACTCTTATTTTTCATGCCAGTTTGACATTCATTTTTCATTCTATCAGACTGCGCTACTGCACAGAGGGATTTTGAGGAACATGGCCTAGATATCATTCATAAGGAAGAGGCTAGCTATCATACCACTGAAAACACATATAGTTGATGTCAAGAGATATTATAGTTTCTACTGAAATTTACCTCTTCATTGATACGAACTTTACTTACTGGGGAAATTACTTACTTTTTCTTTTCCCCACTGCTACATTTATCGCTTCCTAGCATAGAGAAGTGTTGTGAAGCAATATGTTTAGAAATACAGTTTCATCATATTACTACACAGACTATGCTAGTAAACATTTCCCCAACCTAACACAGTGTCTAATTTTCATTAAAAATATGTTAGCCTTTATTCTCAACAAACCCAGTGCTAAGTACTTTATATATTTTTTGACTTTGACTCTTCACCACAAATCCCAAAAGTACGTATTGCTGTTTTTCCCATATTATAAATAAAAATCCTGAGGCTTAGAGAGATTAAATAATTTGTCCAAAATTACAGAGCTAGGGAATTTGGGGCAAATATTTAAAACTAAGTCACCAGACCTCAGACACCTTGTTCTTAATCATTGTATTACGCTGAGTTCAGAAATTATAACACTATTTTTATTCGATTCTGTCAACTGCTAATAATGAGTAATAAATATGTGGGTTCACTTCTTTTTAGGTAAAATAAAAGTTTAATTAAACATTTCTATTATCCTCTGTAAATCTCCCTACCCTCACATAGATATAATCCTATCTTTCATTTGCTTTAATGTCTTGTGGAAGACTCCTTTGTCTTTGAAACTTTTTTTAAAAAAAAAAAAATTCTACCTGATATTAGTCTTCCTAAGTTTATACTACACAGCGATTTTTTAACAATTAGTATATTATTATTGTTAATTTCATTTAGTTAGTTTTCCAGTAATTTCATATAATATTTTTTTCTTATCAGCTTTATTGAGCTATAATTAGCATAAAATAAAATGCACAACAGTAAAGTATGCAATGTGTGTGTATACATATATATAAGTATTTCTAGTTGAGTAATTGAACAATTCTGTTACTGGCACAAGATGACTAAGTATTCAGTTTAACTTTAGACAATGAAACTACTAAAAGTGTTTCCTGGAATATTATTTTTTTTAATGGCCTTGCAGCCACACCTGATGCTGTTTTTGTGATAGTATTTCCTTAATGACATTACAAAATCAGATTCATATTTTTCATAGGACTTACAACATTGCATCTTTATTGGACTTGTGTAAATTTAGCATTTTCCGTGGTTTTAAATTTGAGTGAATGTGCTGTTTTGAAGAGAGAAATTTCTTATATATTTTCAAATGAAAGCAGTAAATGTCTTAGTAGTTAGAGAGGTTGGTATTTACTTAAGCTATATTCTAGGTCAAATATGTAGCAAGCAATAAAAGGATTTAAAAACAAGGTACTTGAGAAAAAAAAGATAAGATGATGTAGAATAGATGGACAATCTTAGATATCATGGTACAGTTCTTAAAGATTAAGAACCAAAATCTTCAACCAAAGATTATAGAAAAGAAAAAATCATGAAGATTAATGAAGATTTCAAAGTAGTACATAAGGGGGGAGAAATGCAAAATTTGGAGAAAGATAGGAGGGAATAGCTAAGCATGCAAATTAATTATATAGACTTATCTAGTCAATATTAATACTATTAATAAAACATGCATTTATGACCTAAGGTTGCAGTTCAATGGAGGGAAAATATATGTATACCAGTAATTTTCCTATAGCCTAATATGAAGCAAATTTTCTAAAATGTAGAAGCTAATATTTCTCCTTTTATTCCTAAGAAGTTTATTATCAAGGATCTCAGAACCTCAGAATGCCTTAAACATAACAGTAGCTCAGATGATTAAATGTAGCTTTGGATTTTGGATGATTATACTCCATTTTAATTAGAACCAAGAACTTACAGTAAAGTTTATATTCCTATGGATGATAATAGATAAAACCCTAACTAAGTTCATCTAATATGATTCTTGTCTAAAGATAGTAAACTTAAAATTTCAGATTAGTTATTTTGATCTATGTTAACCTATCTTTAAAGCCTGTCACATGCATTCATTTGTTTATAACAGCTCTTTTATTTATACTTATAAAACTTCCACCAATGCTTCACAATTCATTTAATATTATTTTGGAATTATAAGCTGACAATGTGCAGAAACTTCTCCATGTAACGTTATCACATATGCCGTATACTACGGTGTTGATAAGTTACATTCTTTGACTCTGTTTATGAAGTGTGTTAAAACATAAGGGATATATATATATATATATATATATATTTTTTTTTTTTTTTGCGTTACACGGACCTCTCACTGTTGTGGCCTCTCCCTTTGCGGAGCACAGGCTCCGGACGAGCAGGCTCAGCGGCCATGGCTCACGGGCCCAGCCGCTCCGCGGCATGTGGGATCTTCCCGGACTGGGGCACGAACCCATGTCCCCTGCATCGGCAGGCGGACTCTCAACCACTGCGCCATCAGGGAAGCCCAAGGGGTTATATTTTTATGGTCAACTCAAAAATAAATTTAAAGCTAAAAAATATAGACCATTTGCCATAATCTCATTTTACAGTAGGAAACTAAAGTCCTGAGAAATTAAATGTGCAGGAACTTACACAACTAGTTAGATGATGATCAGGGAGCTGAACGCAGATTTTCCTGCCTCCCAGTCCAGGGCTTATGCCACCATGTACCGCCTGTGCATGTGCACAGAATACAGTGTTCTCTGCAGAACGCCTGGATTCCTGGATTCTTTCTCTTTTTCTCTGTCTCCATCCAACCTGGAAAGGCAGAGCCAGAGAAGAAGATTTGGAATAAATGTTTCCTGCTGAGACCACAACTATCCTGACTTTCAAAAGAGCTAGCAGTTAGTCAACAGCATGAGAAGGAAGGGGTCACAGAGAAATTGGGAACCATAATTGATATTATTCAAAATACTTAGCTTCCTTTGGCCCCTGGATCAGGGAATGAGTCTTACTGTGAATATGGGTGTATAACTCCTACTCGTAGGCTTCTGTTCATAATTTTAATTTCATATAATTAGAAATTAGTCATTTGTATAGAACAACATAGTAAAGTGAATCTGAAATTCAGTGGGATTATTGGTTTTAAAGGGAAGTAACTCCATACCTCAAATACCAGTACATGTGATTGCAGTCCCTGGGAATTATCAAAATTTCCAGATTATGAGTAAAAATGAATGACAAGTACTGACTGCTTCAACCATATTAAATAAGTCTTGAGACATAGATCCTATTCATTTCTCTCAGTACAATTTTTGGAATACAATAGTTGCTCAAGAAATCTGTATATTTACACAAACTGTAAATTTATCCTTTTGTGTTTTATTATTTTAAAATTAACCATTAACATTCCAAGAACTTGTGTAATAATGTTATAATTGAATTCTTCTTTTTAAAATTTGCTGTCTTCTGTTGTTTCAAGTCTCAAAGTTAAATTTATCTGATTATTTTTAAAATCCACATATACTTATAGATACTCCCCAAAGTATTATTTTACCTTTTCCTTCATTTCCCTGTCAAGTACTTACTGTCTAATCCATGGTTTAAAAATTGTTTTTTTCTATAAAATAACAGATAGTGAATATTAGGTTTTACAGGCTGTGCATTCTGTTACAATAACGCAACTTGGCCACTGTAATGCAAAAACTGCCATAGATGGTACGTAAATAAAGGAGCCTTATTGCGTTCCAACAAAACTTTATTTATGGAATCTAAAACTTGAATTTCTTATAATTTTCACATGCCATAAATATTATTCCTGTTTTGTTTTTTGTGCCAGCCAGGTTATAACAATGATTTTCAAATGTTTTTTATTTTGACTCCACAATGAAAAAGATATTTTACTTTATGACTAAGTGTACATTTATATCCATATATATAAATATCTATATAGACCTAGATATATATATATATTTATCTGTATGTATTGGTGTAAGAATTTCATCCATATTGTAGTTTGTATAAGTACTTCATTCCTTTTTATGACTGGATAATATTCCATTGCATCAATATACCACATTGTGTTTATATATTCATCAAGAGATGAATATTTGGATAGCTTCCAGCTTTTGGCTATTATTAATAAAGCTGTTATGAACATGCGTGTACATGATTTTTTGTGGCTATATGTTTTCAATTCTCTTGGGTGTATACCTAGGTGTGGAATTGTTAGGCCATAACCCTATGCATAAATTTTTTTAGGAATTATCAAACTGTTCAAAAGTGGCTGTTCCATTTAAAATTCCCACTAGCATATATGAGGGTTCTGATTTCTTCATATTTTAGCAAACATTTGTTATTTCTGACCTTTTGATTAGAGCTATAGTAGTAGGTGTAAAATGGCGCTTGTTGTGGTTTTAATTTACATTGCCCTTATAACTAAAGATATTGAGTAA
Source organism: Stenella coeruleoalba (assembly GCF_951394435.1). Lineage (NCBI taxonomy): Eukaryota > Metazoa > Chordata > Mammalia > Artiodactyla > Delphinidae > Stenella > Stenella coeruleoalba. Next base: position 79,998,099 of record NC_137151.1, on the reverse strand, counting down.
CTTTTCATGTGCCCATTGTTTATCTTCTTTGGAGAAATGTCTATTCAAATCCTTTGTATATTATCTTTTTATTGTTTTGTTTTAAGAGTACTTTATATACTCTTGATACAAATCCCTCATCAGATATATGACTGGCATATATTTTCTTTCCTTTTGTGGGTTAACTTTATACTTTCTTGACAGTATAATCTAAAGCACATGTTAAAACTTTTTTTGATGTGGTCCAGTTTATCTATTTTGTTCTTTTGTTGTTCTGCTTTTGGTTTCATATCTATGAAATCATTGCCTAACTCAAGGTCACAAAGATCTGCATTTACATTTTCTACAAATTGTATAGTTTTAGATCTCACATTTATGTCTTTGATCTGTTTGATGTATTTTTGGTAAATGCTGTGAGGTATGGGTCCAAATCCATTCTTTTTGTATGTGGAGATCTGGTTTGCACAGAGACATTTATTAAAAATTCTATGCTTTCCCTTGAATTGTCTTTATACTGTTGTTAAAACTCAGTTGACTATAAATGTAAGGGTCTATATCTGAAATCTCAATTATATTCCATTAATCTATATATCTATCTATATAAAAATACCACATCCTATTGATTACTATGTGTTTGTAGTAATGTTTTAAAATCAGGAAATGTGAATTCTACAACTTTGTTCTTTTTCAAACTTGCTTTGGCTTCTCAGTGTTCCCAGCAATTCCATATGAATTTTAGGAGCAGTCTGTCAATTTCAGAAAAAAAGGAAGCTTGGACTTTGATATGGATTGTGTTGAATCTGTAGATAAATTTGGGGATTATTGACATCTTAACAAAACTAAGTCTTCAAGTCCATCAATATAGGATGTCTTTCCACTGACTTAGGTCTTCTTTAGTTTCTTTGAACAATGTTTTATAGTTTTCGATGTATAAACCTTGGATATCTTTTATTAAATTTATTTCTGAGGATTTTATTGTTTTTGATTCTACTGTAAATGGAACTGTTTTCTTTTTTCTTTCTTTCTTTCTTTTTTTTTTTTTTTGCGGCCTCTCACTGCTGCGGCCTCTCCCGTTGCGGAGCACAGGCTCCGGACGCGCAGGCCCAGTGGCCATGGCCCACGGGCCCAGCCGCTCCGCGGCATGCAGGATCCTCCCGGACCGGGGCACGAACCCGCGTCCCCTGCATCGGCAGGCGGACTCCCAACCACTACGCCACCAGGGAAGCCCGAAACTGTTTTCTTAATTTCAATTTTCATTGTTTATTGCCAATGTAAGAAATACAGTTGATTTTTGTATCTTGATCTTGTATCCTGCAGCCTTGTTAAATTCTTTTATCAAATAGTATTTTCCCGTGGATTACTTAGGATTTACTATATACAAGCTCACGCCATCTTTGAATAGAGTGTTTTAATTTCTTCTGTCCTATCAGGTGCCGTTTATTTCTTTTTTTCTGGCTAATTTCCCTGTCTAGAGCCTTCAGTACAATGTTGAGTAGAAGTGGCAAGAATGGACATATTTGTCTTGTTCTTGATGTTAGGAGGAGGAAATCCTTAAGTCTTTTATCATTAAATATGATGTTAGCTATGGATTTTTCATAAATGTTTTTGTCAGGTTGAAAAGTTCCCTTCTATTCCTGGCTTAGTTTTAGTGTTTTTATCATGAAATTGTGTTGGATTTTGTCAAATACTTTTTATTTCCATCAAATTGAGATGATCATTTGTTGTTTTTTCCCTTCATTCTATTAATATGGTATGTTACATTGATCAATTTTTTAGGTTGAACCAATCTTGAAACTTTTATATACTTGAAGCTCTTTTGGTCATGGTATTCAATTCATTTATACATTGCTTGATCTGTTTTGGTAGTATTTTGATGAATTTTTTTGTTTTTGTTTATTGGTTTTTTCATTTTTGTTATTTTTTTGTGTCTATAATCCTAAGGGATATTGGTCTGTAATTGTAGTTTTGTTACATCTGTTGTTTTTCTCTGCTTTTGTTATTAGGATAACACCGACCTCATAGCAAGACTTTAGAGTGAGCCTTTATGCAAATCATGAACTTTAGTTAATACTAATGTATCATTATTGGTTCTTCAGTTATAACAAATGTACCATACTATTACAAGATATTAATGATAGGGAAAACTATGTGGTGTAGGGAGGGTGGAGAGCATATCGGAATTCTCTGTACTATCTGGTTACTTTTTCTATAAATCTAAACTGTTCTAAAATAAAGTTTATTAATTAGAAAAAGTCAATTGATCATTGTTGGGAGTACTCCTGAAATTTATATTTTGTTCCGCTGATTTACATATCTATGCTTCACCAATATTACCCTATCCTGATTAGTAGCTTTATAGTAATATTGAAATAAACTAGTGTGTGAGTTCTTAAACTTTCTTCTTTTTCAAAATTGTCTGTCTATTCTAGTTTCTTCACCCTTTGAGAAAAATTGTAGATTCAGCTTGTCAACTTCTGCCTGGTAAGCCTATGGGGTTTTGGGATTTTTTTGAGAGTTTCAGTTTCAATGAAAACAGGAAAAGTTATGTTTATTTTTTTTACCAAAGTTATGTATACATTATCAGCATGAAGTTTTGAAAAAGTATTGACATTCATTCATTTACAGATGCCACACAAATTTACCTACCTATCTAATAAACAGTATAGATAAAACTCAGAATTTTAGTATATGCGTATTTCTCTTTGCTTGATGCACACAGTAAATACTTTATGAATGGGTAGAGTGGAACAGTTGTTTAATCATTGCTCAACTACATACATTTGTATTTGAAATAGTATGTTATTGCATCCTTTTCGAAAGCAATTGTGGCCAGCTGCAACCAATTTGTCTGTTAGTACAATAGAAATAGAAATGAATAAAGTTTTCAGCTAGCTAAATTAATGTGCCAAAGTCCATCCTTACACACACACACACTCATAGGCATACACAGCTCAAATACAAAACGCAGATGTCAAGGATTAAACATGTAGATATTATATGTGATAATGATTGTTCATACTTTGGAAGTAAAGAAGACCAATTTGCAGTCAAGTACAAGTTCTTCCTGAATAATCAAAATGCTGATGTGATCTGGTAGCTGAACAATTACTTTATTCCTGTCTTTAAATTTTTATTCTGCTTTTGTTGAATGAAGTATGAATCAGTCATTGGGAAATTTGCATCACTACAGCTTTTTAGTTAGTTTTAATCCCAGTTCTTAATTGACTATATTTCTAACATTGATGCTTATAACAGTTTATATCTATTGGGACCTGACTAGTCAAAACCAGTTCTTAAAGTTTTACCAATGAAGGAATACAAAATTTGGGGTGCATACTCCAAATATAAGATAGCAGTTGAAAATAGGAAACCTAAAAGCTTAGTCAAGGTCATCTCAAAAATCCTTATACTCTAGTGTTCCTTTATAATTGGCAGTTACATAAAATTTTCATTCCCTAAATTATTTCTGTGGAGAAATGTATCTTTAAGATAAATTTATCTTAAGAATGTATTTGATATGTAAAGTTAAAGTAGACTGCCAAATACTTATGAAGTTCCCAGTGAATGAATATAATTTTGGGGGATTGTTATTCTTTACAATGAAAATAAAATATTTAGATATTACTTGGAATCTTTCAGATGCAGGGTCTATAAAGTTTCATAGATGAAGGAATGTGAGTGACAGACACATTTACTTTTTGAGATCCAATTTATGTAGACTAAATTGCACAGACATTATATATTCACAGGAACCTATCAAGACACATAATATTTCCATTATCCAAGAGTCCTTTCTGTGCCTTTCCTGTCAATCTGAACCTCACTCACCATAGGCAAATAATATTCTTTTTTCACTCACCAAAGATTATGTTTGCCAGATCAAGAACTGTACATCAATGAAATGTTATATCATGTATTCTTTGGTGTCTGGATTTTTTCTCTCAGCATAATTTTTAAAGAGATTCTTTCAAGTTGTATGTATTGGTCTATTTTTTTTAATGCTAAACAGTATTCCATTACATATATTATACCACAGTTTTTTTATACATCCTCCAGTTAATGAAAATCTGAGCTTTTCTTTTTTCAAGTTTTAGGCTTCTGTGAAACTTTTTGTACAAGTCTTTTCATTAGCTTGTTTTTCATTTCTCTTGTGCAAATACTTAGATATGTAATGGTTAGATAGAGTATAGGTAAATGTTTAACATTATAAAAGACTTGCAAACCATTTTCTAAACTGGTGATACCATTTTGCAATCCACCAGCAGCATATAAAAATTCTTATTGCTACCAATCCTCACCAGGTTTTGATGTTGTTGTTAAATGTCATTTTTGCCTTTCTACTATGTATGTAGAGCTCAGGACCTCAGCTAGGCTGAGAGAGAGAGAGAGAGAGAGAGAGAGAGAGAGAGAGAGAGAGAGGAGTTCTCAGGTGCTGGAGTAGCCCATTAAAGCAACAAGCCAAAAGAATCACGCCTTTACTCGCTGTGATGGTGTTTTTAGCCACAGGCTAAAACCAGAGAAAGCACTCTGACTCTCCCTGTTACATTTCCCTACCTGAAACTGCCCACTGCCTGAGGGTCCCGCAGCTCAGCATAGATGTGGAGATTTTCTCACTATTGAGGGAGCCAGAACAAAAGGCTCTGGTAGTTTTATGGACTCTGAGGAGGAGGGGTGAGGAGGACAAAGGGGAAGGGCTAGGAGTAGAAAACACTGGGTTCTGAGTCAGAGCGGAGAAAAGTGTCTTCTCAGTTTCCCCTGGTCTCCCTGCTGTCCCCACCACCCCCACCATAAGTAGGTCTCAGCAGATGTACCTGAGGAAGACCTCTGTCCAAGACATCAGATAAAGAGATCTAGGAATGAGGGCACCAGGGCTAGGAATGCAAATATATGGAGAGCATGACTTACCGGAGGGATTTGAGTCCTTGCCTGCTTCTCCCTTCATAAACTGCGATGCATGGGCTGTACACCAAGTCTGATGTGGGGAAGGCAGCTTTCCCCCTGAGGCCTGGCAGATAAAGCCTTTGTAACTGCCTATGCTCAGACCTGGAAAATCTTTTAACCAGGAGCCAGACTCTGGACCTAATGGTATCACACTGATGTATTCATTTGCATTTCTCTCATGACTAATAATGTTGAGTATGATTTCCTGTCTTTACTGACTATTTCTTCTTTTATAAACTGTCTCTTTGAAGATCTTGCCCATTTTTTTTGTTTGTTTTTGCGGTACGCGGGCCTCTCACTGTTGTGTCCTTTCCCGTTGCGGAGCACAGGCTCCGGACGCGCAGGCTCAGCAGCCATGGCTCACGGGCCCAGCCGCTCCGCGGCATGTGGGATCTTCCCGGACCGGGGCACGAACCCGTGTCCCCTGCATCGGCAGGCGGACTCTCAACCACTGTGCCACCAGGGAAACCCCTTGCCCATTTTTAATTGAATTAATCTTTTAACTTCATTATTGAGTTGTAGGTAGGAGTTCTTTACATATGAAAAGTACAAGTTCTTATCAAATATACGCATTGTGAATACTACATGGTCTATGCTTTTCCTATTCATATTCTTAATGGTATCTCTTTCTCTTGAGGAGATAGAATTTGACAAAACTTTGTGGCTTCTCTTTCTGTATTCTACTATGAAATATTTGCCTCTTCTTTAATATTTATAGTGTATCTTTTGAAAATAATAAATAGCTGCATCTTGGTTTTTTTAATCCAATTGACATATAATCCAGTTGCAGTCAGTTTCAAATGCCATTTTAATAGATACTTTCTCTTTACCTCATCTGATTTGAGTTCCTTTTTTCTCTCTTTTCTTTCCACTTTGGAATTGAGTAGTTTTAAAATATCTATTGGTTTTTTAGGTATCGCTTTTTCTTTAGTGATTGCAATTTATATACTAATCTTACACAATATCTCATGAATTAGTATTATACAATTTAGTTTATAATATAAGAATAATACCACAATATAAATCCATTTAGTCTTGTTATATTTTTTGTGCTTTTGCTGCTTATAACTCTGTTTATATACAAACTCTTAATTATCCTGTGATTATCTTTGCTTTCAACTTTCAATTCTTTTAAAGAAATAAGAAAAAAATAAAAGAATTTTTAAAATATTCATCTACATATTTACTATTTCCAGAATATTTTTTTCTTTCTAGTGGTTTTCAGTTTCCACTGGGTGTCATCTTACCTTTGCTTGAAGGATAGCTTTTAATGTTTCTTGTAGTCCATAACTATTACTGTCAAATTCTCTGAGTTTTAATTTATTTTCAGATGCCTTTATTTTGTCTTTATTTTTAACAAACATTTTCACCTGGTAATGAATTATAGTCTGGCAGATTTCTCTTTCAGCACTGTAAGGATGCTATTCCATTGTGTTCTCTCAGGCATCAAATCATGCACTGCTTGCTTTCCAACATGTGAAAAAAGTTTCTTCCTCTAATTTATCCAGTTTTATGGTTTTACACAAGAGTTTAGTCTGATAAGAGATACTGTACATTGTTGTGGTCAAATGCCTAAACTTGGCCTTACTGACAGCAAATATTAGACTTTCTTTGAGTGGATTCATTTTTCTTTCTATCAATGAAAAATCTAGTACATATAACACTATGCTTGGCTTACTAGTAATATTGGAGCAATGTTGTCAAATGTATTTCTCCTGCCTATCTCAACAATATAATTGTATTTTGTTCTATACTTCTCAATATTGGACAATTATAATCTTTGATAATTATTAGTTACTGGAGAAGAACAGTTATGTTTTGTGAGTATTGTTCAATTGTCATCACCAATAGAATGATATTCAGATGTGTTCTTTCTGGAAAACTTTATAAGTAATAAAAGCAACATGCCTAGGTGATTTAACTTTTTCTAGAGTAATTGCTTTTTGGCATCATTATTGTGGGATAATATGTTATTGTACTGTCAGTACAATAGGTGTTGCTTCCAGGTGTATTAGCAAATGCTTCAGTTAAACTTGTGGTAACTAGTTCCTGATCATTTTGAAAAAAATAAAAATTAATAAATATATTTCTTAATGTTCTGAAAATTATGATCTTGAGCTCAACTAAGTTAATACTACTTCTTTGAATATTAAAAATTCCTCTGAGTTTTGTTGGCCTGTAGAACATTTGCTGACTACATATTGAGTAAGACCTATGGAAGTAATATTCTGGAGTTGAAAATGATCAGTTCTTTACACTCTGAAAGAAATCTTCCAGAGATCAGAGCAGCTGTTGCCATAGTAATAATATTTTAGATATTGTTTATTTTCAAGAGAAATGTTATTGGAGATTTATATGAGCTAAATAATTGATGGGCTTGATTGTGTCAGTTTCCCCAGGATATTATAGACTTATTTGCATTCTTAATTTCCAATCACACAGCATACTCCTTTTAATACTGAACTGTTCACAATTCCCTAAAATTGTCTAATTCTTTCAAATCTGTGAAATTTGTCCTATTAATACATCTCTTTGGAATTACCCCAACTACTTACTACTGTTATATACCAATGGACCTTTCAAGGCTTAACTCAAGTATTACTCCCTCTGTGGAGTGTTCCAGTCTCTGAAGTAGAGTTGACCAGTCCTTACCTTTTGCCATAAAAGCAATTATGACGTGCTCATGATTTTTAAAATATTTTTCTATTTCTCTTTAAAGACATAAAGTTTGAGGGGTCTGGAAAAAAAGAATCTATGTAAAATTTTTTTTTTTTTTTTTGTGGTACGTGGGCCTTATGTAAAATAATTTAAGTGCTGGGGTCTGTGTAAGTATTCAGTTTCTAGCTATTACCTTGCCAACTTACTATAACTCTGCAAGTCTCAGTTCCCTCATCTGAAAATGAACACTAACTTCCATGACTTCTTTTGGAGTTGTTGGTAAGATAACCTGACCTAAAGAAAATAAAGCACCTAAATAAATAGTAGGAATACAACCCACGGTAAATGTCATTGCAATGTTTCAGAAACACACTAGGTGTCCCTACTTTCCAACACAGATTTTTCCAAAGTGCAATTAAGCAGACTCTAACATTTACCTCAATAATTAGTCAAAAAAAAAAAAATACTCAAAAGATATTTAAGAGACATTTGATTACATCTGCAGTGACCAAAATAAAGCATTCAGTCTTCATGAGCTGTTGCTGGATTGTCAAATATAAATTATTTCAAACAAACAGGGCTCAGATTGCAACTCTAAACATCAATCATTTTGTCATGATTTCTGAATATATCCAACAGTTGATTCAAGGAACAAGGTGAAATACTGCTAATGCAAACATATAAATAAGGTTGGGAAAACAATCATCATGGAAATTTAATTGCATTTTCACATTTATTTATAAAATATTTCAAAACTTATTATGTGAGATTATTTTTAAGTAATTCTGTTCCATAAATGTTGCCATAATTACAATTATTAAAGAAATAATTGAGGAAACTGGATTTAGGTTAGTTACTTATGCTAAGTTAAGAAAAACTGTCATACATGTTGAATGATGAGCAGGAAAAAGAGAAAACAGTCCTACTCTTTAAAGAAACTTCCTAAATAAAATTTTACCTCAATGTACATATAAATGTCACTTTGATTTATAAAATTGTTTAATGCTTCTTGGAAAGTAACGGGACTAATGCTTTTTTTAAGTGAAGCAAAAGATCTATTAAGTAAATATTAGTGTTATTATATGAGGGTTTGGACTGATTGATATTTACTTTATTTAAAAACCAATGTTAATTTTCTAAAGACACAAAAACATAATACATCTTTTTCACTTTAAAAGCAGAGTTATCACATTTAATTATTTTGTGAGTTATCACATTTAATTATTAGGTTCATAATGAAAAGCAAAAGATAAAGCTCAATTACAAGCAAGATTTTTCCCCCAAGTAGAGATCTTCATTGGCAAACATTCCTTTGGAGTAAAATGGTAGACACTGTCTACTGAGTTATACCAAAGCACAGTTCAGAGGATAGTTACAGCACTTTTGGCTTGAATAGATTATTTTAGACTGCTTCCTTCGTCTCAAGTGAATGTGATTAACAAGATGAAAGATAACAACACTAAACATTGTTCAAAGGGCTTTAAAAGTCAATAGTGAGAACAAATTAACTGATTATATAAAGTAGCTAATTTCTGCCACCATAAGAATCACTCCCCTTAAGTGGGATCTATTGATTTATCAGGTATGTATTTGGAGATTATCTTTAAAAGTAGATTAGAGGAAGTAATTGAGTAAATTTGAGCTATTTTTGGGAAAATATATTATTATTAATAATCTCCTTATAGATTTATTTTTAGGCTTACTTTTCTTATAATTTAACTAAAGAGCAGAAGGATATGTAATTTAGAGCAATAATTTTTAGTCAGAATGTATTTCCTAATCTCTCAAGTCATGTTTTCTCAAGTGGATTTCTTAAATAGCTAAAATATGTATAAAATCAAAGACATTGTAAAAGATCTGGGCATAGTTAAAAATAATCAGTGCACTTTCTTAAGTCCAAGTATTGATTCTAGCTGTTTACCAGGACAGGATCATTTTTTTGTTCTGTTCTTACAATTCCATCTCAGGGCCCTGGGTAGAATACCATTTCTCACAATGATTATACTGATTTATTTCCCCCACATTCCACTTCGTGTATTTGACAAAACTGACAGCGTACAAGTATAAATGAATATAATCAAAATTGTCCTAATAAATATGGTCCTCAGAAATTTTTCACCATGTATGACATTATTATATTGATTCTTAATTACATTAATATTATCTCTAGTAATGTTACCTTTGCTGCTATTTAACTTATCCTTGAATATTTTGATTCCCTGGTGGAGAATGTAGCTTAGCTCACTCCGCGTCTGTAACAGATGATGTCATTGCTCTGCCAGTAGCCCCTTGGACGTCTTTACCATTTCATGTCCACAGGCTCTTGGTATGCTTTCATTCTCAATAGCTAGCACTTGTATCTCTTTTTCAGAGGGCTTCCCTCAAACTGGCAGAACTCAGATATGGAGTATGGGAATTGCTTGAACAATTACTCTCTCCAGGGAGCTGCCCTGAACCAATGACCTGTGGGTGTGGGAATATAAATATTTCTGCTCTCCTCTCTCAAACAAGGCAATGATGTGGCCCTGCCACTGACTCTAAAACTCCTTTATGAGACCGAGTCAAAATCATCCACTGGGATATCTGACTTGTTGTTTTATCTTTGCTTGGCTTTCTTCCTTTCTTTGTCTCACCCGTTTATCCCTATTAGATTTTCCTGTAAATAAATCACTTTCACGCAAAACTTTCAGGCCTGATTCTATGGAACATAATTTAAAGCAATATCCAATTCCTACTTTCTTCTCCTTTTGTTGATTTTACTAACAGAGTTTGTAAAAGCTAAATACTCAATTTCCCTACCTTCCTTATAACTCAGCTAACCTAGAGACTCTGAGAATCCTGGCCCTGACTTCATCGAGCCTCTGAAATAAAGGAAGCAGCAACCTAACTATAGTTCTTGTTATATGAGACAAATAAACTTTCATTTATGTAATTTTAGCTGTATATTCCAATATTTCCTAATAGATTATGGTTTTTAGAGGAAAGGCACCATATTTTCTACCTCTTTAGATCTTTTTATTGCTCTCTGTAATGTAAAAAAATGTTATCATGTGTGTATAGAGAGAATATTATGTACAATTTTTATATATTGTATGTTGATAATTTAAAAGACACTCATATATTATAAAAATTATTTGTTGACTTTATACATGTATAATTTTTTTTCCCTTCTCATCAGAATATAGCTCAATGAGGGCAAGGAAATAGATTTCCATCAATTTATCCCTAATGCCTAGAAAAATGTCGAATGCATAGAATAAGTTCAATAAAAAACTTGCAGAATTAACTTAATTAAAAATAAAATATATGCAAAAACAATGTAAATGATACAGTATTTTTAGGGTTTTTAAGGTAACATTGCATTTACTGTTTTGTTCCTCAAAGAAAACTTAGAAAATATATTGATAGTTTATTATATCAAATATGTTGTCAATATATTTTATGGATGCTACAATATCTGTTGTAGTGGTTAGATAAGGATATAGGTGAATAGACAGATATAAGAATGAATAAAAAACAATAATTTTGACTGCAGTTTTATAAAGGATTAATTCTGAGTTCATGAAAAGCATGTATATTATATTTTAGTTCAAAATTCAAGTTTTCTTTTTTTTACCTTTCATGAACTGGTTGGATAACAAGCAGCAAATGAGTAGCAATGTGGCAGATAAATGAATGTGCCCTGGACCCAAATCAGAGAATCTCAGTTTACCACTCATTAGTTACATACCTTGAATATATTTTCAGGCTCTTATAAAGTAAGGGTAAGCATGACCTTACAAAGCTGCATTGTCATCCAACAGTATCTATTCCATGTTACCCATGCCATATTACTACCAGTTACACTACCAATGGATATTTATAAGACATCCGCTATTAGATTGAACAATATGAATTTACTGTTTTTATAATTTTGAAAACCTGGCAGAATATTGGCAATTTACAGTTCAACCTAATTTAGATGAGAGATATTTTAGAGGATATAAAAATTAACAAGACTCTGCCCTGCTGTCAACTTTCTATTAAAGGACCTGGTGAGCAAATGTGACTTTATGTAAAGTGACCTAAATGGTAAAGTAAATCACACAGTTGACTCAAGTTTGTTTACAGTCACTTATTACTGTTGAAGCTGGCTTACAGTATATACTGCTCAATGCCACAATGTAGGACCTGGTCCTATTTTTATTATTTATGTAATTGATATCTTTCCTCTAGTTTGGTGATTTTAGATTAGTGTTTGTTCATATGCTCTTATGCATGTGTTAAATGTGCCTACCTCTAACACAAAATATGTTGACCACTTAGTTTTTATAATAATCTTATGACAACTGTGGAAATTGATCAATTAAGCCCTATGTCTTAGAACCAACAGGTGACCAAAAGGTCTTTGGAATGAATTGGAGACTCTAGGTCACATCTTTACCCCATTACTAACCTAATGAAATGCACTGTCTTTCCTTAATCAAATGAAAATTTCTTTGAGGCATTTTTAGTCATAATTTCAACTAACTTCATAATTTCAATATATTGCTATTTAATTGCTTTAAGATACTTTATCAAATGAACTAATTCAGCAGGAAACACATCCTTGAGAGAACACATTGTCCATGACTTACTGAATATTCTCTGACCTAACACGGCTAAATTATCAGTGAATTTTTTTAGTCAAAAAATCCTTACATTTGTATTTTAGTTATATCAAATATCTAAAATAATGCATATGTACCATACATGATTAATTCATAAGAGCTAAAGGGAATAAAAAAATCCCTTTTAAGTTCCCTTGTGGAAAGGGCAGTTGCCAGTTTAATTACCTTTTATTTTTTTACATTCACAAACTAGATCCATAAGATTAGACAATCTTTATTACAATGGTTCAACTGAGCTTTATATTTATATCAGCTTCTAGAATCAGGCAAAATTAGTGCTGGAAGAGAACTTAAAGGTCATGTACTCCAAACAGGTAAGGAATTAGTTCTGTGAGGTTATGACTAATCAAAGACTGCATGGTTATTTAAAGGTAGACACAATATTTGAATACAGGGGAATGAGTAAGAGAGAATAGTCAAAGAAGAGGAAGTGTCGGGCTATAAATTCCAGAAAGAGGAGTCAGGAGGCAAAGATGATTTTTTAAAAGAATGAAGAGCTAGCTTTTTAGATGTGTTTGAATTTTAAATGGAAATGCCCAGCAGGCAATGAAGGGATACAGGATTGAAATTTAAAGTAGAGAGATTAGAGTTTGAGATGTGGATTTTAGGATCAATTTCAGAGAGGTGATTGTTAAGCACTAAACTCTATGAATTCTCTGGGGAGGGTTAAGACTGAAGACTAAAATTTGAAATTAGAGTGTATAAGGGGTGAAAGAATGGAAAGATATAAAGTGATTCAGGGGACTTTCTCTCATCTGTATCTCTCTTGACTATTTATTCAATTGCTCCTTGTATTCCGGTTCATTGCCAACACTATTTGAAGATTATTAAGAATCTGCCATCTTAAATACAAAGAAGAAATTATGCACCATCTCTCTCTCCAACATGCTTACATAAGCCTGTCTCTACCCATTGTTTCACAAACACCTTTCTTGAAAGGTTATGTATTCACTGTCTCCATTCCCTTCTTTCCCATTTTTTTACAACTCATACAATCTGGCTTTAGTTCCCACTGCTCTACTCACTCAGCTTAGTAAGGTCATCCATCCATGGCCCCTTATAGTAACAACAACGGACTTGTTACTTCAGTACTTATTGTGCTTGACTTCTTGGAATAAAGTGATTATGTTAACCACTTTCTCCCATAATATTATCTTTCTTAGGCACTATGTCAACCTCTGTCCTATCTTTTTCAGTCACCATTTTACTGATTTTTCTCCCTCTTCCATAAGTTTTAGTGTTCCCTGAATTCTGTAAGAGTTGTACCTCATTTCTTACCCAAGAACCATACATTGATAATTTTACTCACAATCTTTTGTTTAAATGAGTTAACATCCATGGGGGCATTTAGAACAATGCCTAATACAGAGTAAGTGCTATACAGTTTAAAAAAATTATCACCTGTGTGTTAATCACAAACTATATGTCTGTTTTCCTTGGGATTTTGTACTTGAGCAAACTCAAGTTTCCAACAATGGAAAAGCCCTACAGATTACACTTAGAAAAGGTGGAAGCCCCAAGTATACTGCATTAAACCCACAGGCAAGTCACTTGACACTTAAGACACAACATGCTTAAAACTGTCCTGAGTGCCAAGCCCATTCCCTCAGCCTGTTCTCTATGGAATGCTGATATCTATGTGTAGACACTTAGGCTATGTGTAATTACATGGCCTTTTGCATTGTGAAGTGCTTACAAAATAAAATAAACTTCCTATAAATTTGTAAATAAGGCTCACATTATGAATGCTTCAGCTGAAGTTGATATATTAAAGGTAATTGCCATTTTCCAAATCAAGCCATGAATATCCGTATAAAAACAATAGTGTGTAAAGTGTAGAGAATGAAGAGCAAATATAAATTTAGAATGTAGTCTTTTTCATTTGCTTGTGTGTGGTTGAGGAGAGAAATATACATTTACATTTATCAGGATTATTATCGTCATATTCAAGTCAGTGTTGATATTTTTCTCTTTCACAATAACATAACCCAAAGGAGAAGATGTTTCAAGTTGAAAACCAGTTGTATCTCCATACATGTCTATTTCTGCCACTGTATAGTAAAGTCCCAAAGAGGCTTTAAAGTGTTTGGGGCACTCAATAAGTTTCTGTTGTGTTAAGAAGAACTAGAAATTACAACATTATGGATATAAAAGAGAAATAACTTCTGGAAGGGTAGTCAGTGATTCAAAGCACAAAGACAATTAGGAAGTAATCAGTGACCTTTAAATTAAATGGTGGGATAATGGAATTAGAGTAGGATACATGAAAGGATAATAGTATGAAATTATGCTGAAGAGAGGGTATGATTAGGATAGGTATGATATTAATCATGATAGGCTAGGTAATACAAAAAATAATAAAACTCTGTATGACTTCTTACATCAAAGGTTGAATTCCTTCTTATAGTTGGCAGAGTTTTGCTACACACAGTCACTAAGGAATCTAGCTGACATAGCTTTACCCATTTTGTAGCTGCAGTATACCTTGCATTTTTACATTGGAATATTGTAATATACAGTCTCCTTAATACTGGTAGCAGAAGAAAGCTGAGGGACCACACGTGGACTTTTTCTGCATCACTTTGGAAGGTTTTAGACTCAGATCACTAGTCAGAACTAGTTGTGTGGATCTGCCTCACCAAGTGTTGGTCTGGGAAATCACGAGCTGCTAACAGAATATTTGGTGAGAACTACTGTGATTTCCATGGTACTGAATTGCAGAGAAACTTAACATAGTTAAATTCAGTTTTACCCTCTGACAAGATATCGCAAATCCAAAATAAAAATAGTTAAAAAAATATGTTACAATGGCTAAAGAGAGACAGATTACATACAATATACAAGATTTGACTAAATTTTCGGCCTAGCCACTGCTTGCTATTTACTCTTTTCTTTACTCTTTTATTATTTTTTCCTTTCCTTTTCTTTTCTTTTTTTTCTTCCCTTCAGTTTTTATTCATCTCTTCAATTTCTGGCTGCTCCAATCATAACAGTTTACTGTCATGACAATCCTGATTTTCTACTTTTTTTTTAAAACACTTTGTCCTCTGTTCAGTAATGAACCACTTCCTTCTTAGGACAAGACTAGCTTTCAATTACCCTTCTGATAAAAAACTTCTTAAACTTAAAAAACTTTTTTTCCTTTATAAACAACCTCAGTAAGCAGCCCCAAGTAGACTATAAGTAAATGCAAAAAATAAGAAATCAATATCTTGCTGGAAATAGCAGGATCAGACTACACAGAAACACTCTTCATTAGATTTTTAATTCGATGTGTTAATTTGATCTGGGTCTACATTCAGTCATGCCTATTATATGATATACTCTTTTTAAACTCTGGGAAATTGATATGAAATAGTAAGATTGCTTCAGAAATCTTGCTTTTATGTTATTCCAGTTTCCTAAGACAATAAACTTATTATCCATTTTAAAAATCATTCTTTTTTTTTTGTTTGTTCTTTTGCTTTGTTTTGATACAAACCCAAGTCAGCAAAAACAAACAAGAAGCATTCAGAGTATTATTTATATTTTAAAAACACACAGAGAAATGGAATTCAAAGAAAAAAAGTAAAAAAATAAACAGTATGTAATCACTCATAAAACGGTTGCCTCTGTGTAAGAAAGATAGGAGGAAAATATGATTGAAGATTAGGGTTTAACTCAATCTTTATTTTCTATAGTAAAGAGATGGGATATGATTTTGATAAAATTATATTTGTTACTTCTAAGTAGTATATACATACTTTTTAAAACTGAAGTATAGTTGATCTACAGGGTTTCAGGTGTACAGCAAAGTGATTCAGTTATATATATATATATATTTTTTTTTTTTCTTTCTCAGATTCTTTCCACTATAGGTTATTACAAGATATTGAGTATAGTTCCCTGTACTATAAAGTAGGTCCTTGTTGCTTATCTATTTTATATATAGTAGTGTGTATCTGTTAATCCCAAATTCAGTATATACATACATTTTTATCATTATGTTTTCATTTGTGTTTTATAGTGTAGTTTAAAAATAGCAAATATAATTTTTAAAAGAACTTTCAGTACTTTAACCTATCACTAACTCTTCTTGTCAAGTAATGTTCTTTACAACTTTGAAAGGATAGTCTATTTTAGGTAATTTGTTAAAGTAATAAAACCAAGTCTTAACTCAGACTATGAATGGTTGACAAGAGATTCTGGAAAAGTTGATTTTGAAAAGTGAGATAATGCAAATCATGCACATTTGGTTTATTACATTTTCCTCTTACCTTATGCAAAATAATTTAAATCTATGGCAATATAATATACATAAATAATATAACAACAGGGGCTTCATTATTCTCTAGAGAATGTATTCATATAACCACTTTAAAAATACTTCTCATGCTTTATTTGCATATATGAGATGTTTTAAAATATTATAACCAAGTTTAAAAGATCATGTAGAATATTTGATAAGCCACCAATTTTCCCACTTTAAAATATTTATCCAAACAGCTAAGAGAGGGACTATTTACTGTCCTTTTAAGTAAAATTTGGTGTACTGTCCTGAGAATTCAATGGATCTAGTTGTTAAATTCTCATTCTCTTGTAGAACAAAATAACATTTACGTATAAGATATTAGATGAGTCATGTTTTGGCAAAGTCACAGGTTTTCCATTTGGTTTTACACATATTAGAAAGCAAAAACACTTTTTTGTTGTTATTGGTTTGATTGGTTGACTTTTGCAAATTTCAGAGACAATTGGAAGGGAAAGATACCATGAGAATTAAGTTACAATAAAATCAGTATAATAGAAATTAGGAATGAAAGGGAACCCCAGATGTCACTATTTCATTCTCTTATTCAATAGAATATTTTTCACAACTTTCCTAACAAGTGGTAATTCATTTGTTTTCAGCCCTTCCAGAAACAAAATAAGCGTAATATTCCTATGAAACAGAGTATTTGTTCAATGCATCCATATGTCACAAAGCACTTGTAGTCAGCAAAATATGCCTTCTCTAAATTTCCATTTATTGATCCAACCAAATCTTGAAATTAGTTGTGCAAGAAACAACCCATGATTTTGTATGGAGCAGCTTAATATCTACCATTGAGAACCATCTGGCCAAATTTATGAAGTGCTTAATCTAAATGATTCTTAAGTTTACCCCTTAAGTTTACCCCTTTACCTCAGTCATATCAAGACTCTAGAATCTAATGCTGAGCATTATATGTTTGAACAAGGGAAGGTAGAAGAATGTGAGTGTCATTAATCTACTGGAAATTGCTTTCCTAGCATGCTTGGGAAAAGTTAACTGCTGAGGCTGGTCATCCCATGCCAAGTTTCTTCCACACTAGAGGATCTTCTCTGGAATCCCCCTCTACTTCCCAGATATGATACCAACCAGTAGGGTGCAGGTCCTCATTGCTCCAAGACTCACAAATTTCTCTCTCTCTCACCTATTTCCCCCAAATTATTGGATGAGAAAGTGTTGTTAGACCCCATGATTTTCCAAGACCATTTTCTCTTTCTTTTTCTTTTTTGCAAACCCTCTAATGTCACCCAAGCGTTTAAGATTTTGTAATACAAAAGCTAGAAAAATAGTGAAATCTACTTGTGCTTTCTGCCCATCCACATACTTCCTCTAAGGTTATAAGAAACATTGAATTTGTGGAAATTTAAGAGAAGAGTCATGGAGGAATAAAAGCAAAAACCACAAATCAGTATCCCAATTTAGTATCAGCTACATGAACAATCCATGTACTATATACTCTCTGTTCCTAACATGTAAAGATATCACTCATATCTACTCCACAGTGCTTTTCTTTTACCACCTTAGATATTTCAGCATATGATGTAATTTTCTGTTCTCCTACTTCCTAATTTATATTCTGATACATTCCCATGAGTCAATATCCAGTTTTAAAAGAGGCCTCCTCCCTGAACATAACCCTCCTGATAAGATGTGACAGTGGAACATTACAGAGGGCTAGATGCCACATTTGTGCATGATTGTACTGTCATAATGACACAAATTTTTTTCTTAAGTTTCTCATCACTAAAACCAAATAATCTCTTTCTATATTAACAAATTCTAGGACTTATATTCAATAATCTATACATGTACTGTTGTGTGTGTGTGAGTGTATTTTAAGCATGAAACTTTCCATTTATCTCTATTAAATTCATTGGTATTTTGTTATTCATTTTAATATCTCAGTATTAATATTTTAGAAAGTAGTAGAAGAGACTTCTTCTAGTTTATCACACCTCGTGTTGTTCTCATGTAACAAAAATTCACCAATTTGGGCTCTACTATTTTCTGAATAATTTTTCCATTAATGTATCAGAAAAGAATCTGTCAAAATTAGTTTTGAGGGGCTTCCCTGGTGGCGCAGTGGTTGAGAGTCCGCCTGCCGATGCAGGGGACACGGGTTCGTGCCCCGGTCCGGGAAGATCCCACATGCCGCGGAGCGGCTGGGCCCGTGAGCCATGGCCGCTGAGCCTGCGCTTCCGGAGCCTGTGCTCCGTGCAACGGGAGAGACCACAACAGTGAGAGGCCCACGTACTGCAAAAAAAAAAAAAAAAAAATAGTTTTGAAAATCCATGGATTTGACTTAGTCTGTCAGTTGAGCGGACACATATATTAAATATACATTATAACTTATATGTTTTTTTTAATTTATACTAATCTTTCACTAATTCCTTTTCCAAGGACCTATAGAAATAATAACCATATTTTACAATAATATGGGATAAGTTTTAAGTTATTAATCTATAATTTTGAAAATGTATATATAAATTAGGTAATATATATCAGTCTCAAGACTTAATGACCTCTCTCATTATTCATTAATGACTGTTTTAATGTACATAATACATAACAAAATTCCTAATATATGACATTTGCACAAACATTTTTCAGACGGAGGGAGAGAGGAAGAAAGAAATTATATTCAAATAACTGAGTTGGCAGGAATCCTTCAAATAATGTATTCTTTCCTCTTTCTGGAATTAAAAAATATAATCAACAGAATACTTGAAAGATAGTCACAGAGACTCTCTTTAGGACTTAAATAATGAAGAATTAAATATCTCATTTCAAAAGAACTTGGAATGTTTCCAAGTAAAAGAACAATGTAGCATGCTACTCCTCACTGATTTAGTTATAAAAATGTCACTTTTCTATCACCATCATTTGTGTTCTGTGTATTTAAATAAATTTAATACAGTTCAAAATTATTTAACTTTTTAATTCAATGGTTTCAATTTTATGAGTATTGGTATATGCAATTGTAAAGGCCTATAACATGCAGCCTGGAACTGATTAGACAACTAAAACATATGTATAATATAAAATGAACACAGAGTCTACAAACGGGCTTTTCAGAAAATCAACACTGTAAACTCAAACAAGCCACTTAATATATTAATGACTACTTTGCTGAAAAGGGAATATAAAAACACCTATTTCATATAATTTTTGTGAGAATATAAATAAGTACGTGAAAGTACTTAGAAACAAGTTTAAAAGAACATTTTTCAGGATTTTTGTTATATTACCACTCTATATATTTTATAGCCAAACTTCTTGAAGTAATTGTCTAAATTTATTGTTCTTTACACCTCAAACCACTCATATCTATTCTTTCCTTTTAAGTTATTTTGCTCAATTTCTTTGTAAGCTGCTTATCATCATGCTATCTGTTAAATGATGGTATCCATTAGGCTCTCATTTTGGCCCCATTCTTGCTTCTATTTTAAAAATCCTAAAGTAAAAATAATGCCATAGGTCGGGCAAGTCTGAAGAACGTTGGAGTTGCAGATCAGTCTGATGTTAGAGACTGTATAGAGCAATTTATTCATTCAGTTGATAATCTCAGAAGTCATGCCACATGAGGTACTTCCTAAACTGAGTCATGGTCTGCAACAAAGGACAAAAGCCAAGTATTCTAGCCTTTACAAAGAATCCAAAGTTTTGGAAAAACATAATTTATATCTTCCTTTTAATTCTTCTATTAAAAGTATTTTGTTCTTTAAACATCATATTCAGCAATTGAAGCGAATCATCCAAATGTTAAGAAATGTTTTATTGTTAATCACTGTGTTTACAAACAAGTGTACTGAATGCAAAGACCTCCCAGTAATCAAACCACAAAATTATCTTCCAAATAAATATGTTGAAAATCAACACTTTCATATATATTTTTCCAAGTTACTAGTCTTCTAACACACTTTTCACAATATTTGCCAATTTTTTTTAAATCCAACTTTTATATGCTAGTATCCTTGATGCCTGTTTTGGATGACTAATATGTATTGTTTATCTTTGTCTTTCTTATTTTTGGGTAGAAGTAGTTTTTAACACACCAAAGAGGATGTTAACGTGGTGGGTATTCATAATCTAAGTTTTCGTTGTCAGCTTTATTTCCAAATATAAGCTACTGTAGGGAAGCAAAACTTATCATAACACAAAAAGTATTTGCTAATGAACTTGCCACAATAAAAGCTAGTTTTTATTAAAACACAGTTATTATTTAACATTTGTACCTTTTTTATCTCTCTAGAGAATTAAAAAATATTAGTATTCTGTCAATTGAAAAAAATGCAAATCAATTACAGACTGAAATAATTTATTTTTTAGCAGGTGAAACATTCATTTTATAAAGTCAATTAACAGTGTTTTTGAAAATATACCATGTGCAAACCCATGACTGATAATCAGTTGATATGTACTGGTTCAATACCTGCTCAGATGGTGTGTCTTCATGTCATACCAGTTGTAAATATTTTGCATAAAAAAATATCAAAAGCTTTGGCACCTAGAGATCTGGCAGAGATAGACCAGTTATCAATTGAAAAAGAGAAAATGGACAAAGATGATGATATACTTCAAAAAAATTATTATCATATCAATGTAAGTTGTCCTTACAAAAAGTGATAAAGCCTTGGGTAGTTTGACATAAATGACCCTTTTATTTAATCATGTTTTGATAGCCTCCTAAAAAGTGAAGATGCTTTATTTTATAATGATACAATTTTGTCTGAAAAATTATCCACAAAAAATCAACTCAGTTCATTTTTATTCGTTTATTCATTCATTCATTTACTCAGTATCAAATTATAATTTGAAGAATCGTTATATTAAGTATGTACATTTCAAAAATGATACTCATCACATTTAATTTCATTCTGTTTGTTTGCTTTATTATTTATTATAAAATTTTGACCCCATGCTAAATGATTTACTTTAAGTAGACTTTTTCAAATAACAATTTTCCATAATTGGTAAGAACCTCCAATTGACAAACTGTGATAAATAAGATGAAGGAAATTTAAGAATTCATGGAGAAGATTCTTAGGGCAGTGACACTACTCTGTATGATACTGTAATGGTAAATAAACGTCATAAATTTGTCCAAACCCACAGAACATAGAACACCAAGAGTGAACCATAATGTAAACTTTGGACTTAACATCATTGTGGACTATGATGATGTGTCAATGTAGGTTTATCAATTGTAACAAATGTACCACCTCTGGTGGGAGATGCTGCTAATAGGGGAGACTATGCATGTGTGGGGCTAGAAAGTATATGGGAAATCTCTGTACATTCAGCTCAATTTTGCTGTGAACCTAAAACAGCCATAAAAAAATAAATTCAGTTTAGAAAAAGAATCCATGAAAGCTTCAAACAGAGTAACCACTCTTAATCATGGGGGATTGGGAGATCTTACTAAGAAAGTCTTCATTAGGCTAAGATATGTATGTTGAACAAAGCAGAACCGGCATTCAGGAAGATGCAGTGTGCTCCACAGAGACATAGGAGCTTGTTAGAAAGCCTGTTGATAGGACTAGATACAAACACATTTAGAAAATGGAAAGAAAACAACAACAACTTGGCTGTAATACATAAAACAAGAAGTATATAATAGAGAAATCAAGAGATATAAGAGAAACCAGGTTTAAAGGGGATTTGTAATTTATATTTTAAAAGTTGGTGTATCGGTTTGATTCTCCCGAGAAAACACAATCAAATATAGATATTGATATCAGTAGCTATAGATATAAATAAAGAGAGATTTTAAGGAATTGACTCAACAGGATCGTGGGGGCTGACAAGACTGAATTGTGCAGGGCAGTCTGGTAGACTGGATCCAGGAAAGAGTTGATGTTTCAGCCTCAAGTCTGAGGCAGTCTGGAGGCAGAAATCCTTCTTCCTCCAGATTATCTCATTCTTTTCTTCTAAGGCCTTCAACTGGTTGGACAAAGTTCCCTATCCACATTAGGGGAGATAATTTCTTTACTCGAAGTCTACCGATTTAAATGTTAATCACAGCTAAAAAAAAAAAACACCTCCACAGCAACATCTAGACTGGTGTTTGACCCAACAACTGGGCATCATAGTCTAAGTAAATTGACAAATAAAATTAACATCATAATAGTAATGGAGAGCAGGGGCTATAACATGATACTGTATGTCTGCAATCTGAAATCAGAATCCTTGGGCCATATATGTTTAGGAATTCAAATGAGGGGGAGGTGGTGATTTAGAGACATAATAAGTTGCACATATTGCATATTTTATTACATTTGAAAGAGTCTAGGCATGGAAACTCGTAAATATTCAAATTAAATTGGATAAATAAATATCATCACATCAGTTAAAATAGTTTCATTTCTCATGGGTTTGGCAATAAACTTATAAAAGATGTGCCAGATCAAGATCACAAACAAACACTCACAGTATTAGGCCAACTTTTTTGCTTCCCCCTCTCTTTTCCCTTCAAATGTATTTCTTCTCTTCTTTGTCCCATATTATGACCATAAATATTAAATTTTACATAGCCACTTCTCTACTCCTTTGAACTCTTGACACCAATTGGCATTTGTCAACTCAGTCCTTTCTAACTACTGCCAACATATGTCTTGCTTTGCCCAGTGGAATTGTGGTTTAAAATTGTGCCCTCTTTCACCCTCAATGTTATATAGTGACACCATTACTAAGTCAAGCAATTAATCAAAACATTTTTCCCAAGTAATGACAATTTTTTCTAAGTGGAATTCTGGTTCTATTGATATGTAAATTCAGTTTTCTCCTCTTTATTAAAGTGGCTGGAGTAGCTGGTAATGGAGATAGAATTAGAGGTGTATTTGCAGTGTGAAACAGAAGGACCTGGTTAAAGCTGAAGGTGTTGCTGTCAGTAGGGAAGGAGATCCTTTTTCTTTTTAAAGTATCGTTGAGGACAACTTGGGGAGCTGCCCCTGCTGAGAGGCCTGAATCTCTATTGTGCTTTCAACATAACTCCAGCAGATCTTTTCATAATCTTAGTGCACTCAGCCTGCTCTACCAAAGCTGCTTCTATTGACTGAAAAATAGATAATGTTGCTTCAGATACAAAGACTATCTGCTCCAGCAGTCTAACAGTAATGGGGCACAGGAGTTGCTGATCTCTTTGTCAACCTAGCAATAAAAGGAGATGTGTTCTTAGTATATCAAATTGGAATTCTGAATCCAATTTCCCAGTTATTTATTCAACAAATATTTTTAAATGCCTATTTATATGTTAGATCCTATTCTAGGACATAGGGGTTCTTTCTTGCCCATTTACTACTTATATCGTAGTAGGAGGAAACAGACAATATATGCACAATAAATATTAAACTGTATAGTACCTAAGAAGGTAATAAGTGCAATAAGAATGAAAAATTAGAAAAGAATATATTACTCCAGGTGCCAACAGAAAAATAGTTCACATGTTCAGAAATGTGATTAAAAATAAATTAATAAATTGACTAGTATAAAAGAGTAGACATGGATTTGGAAGCATGCAGGGACCAGCAATACTGGAAAGCCTTCACCACATCCAGACCTGAGTTGGCAAGGTAAGGGAGCCATAAGGCAGTAGATGGTGAGTGCTGTGCCCATAGGAATATGATTGCCCCACAGAACCTGTAGCCTTAAACAAAGAAACACACCAATGACAAACTAGGGCTTAAGCCAGGAAGGAACTGCTGGAATGAATATTCTGATCTCTCTCTTCTATTTTTTAATCTTCTGAGAGTGCCACACAATAGCCAGTCTCAGCATGGAGCCACAGAGCAAGAGAGCCTGAAATGCAGGCTATAAAGACCAGCTTTCCAGAGCACAAGGCAGAGAAGCATGGAAAATAGAAGAGGCAGCCACCACAGGGTTAGAATTAATGAGAGACTTAGTCACTGTGGTATGGGAAGATTGCAAATTTAAATAAGTTAGTACAGGTGCATCTTACTATCGAATATGTTGGTCATGTTCTAAAGTGTTGGTAAAATGTTATATATTTATGCACTATATATCATCTACCATAAAACTTAGTAAACATGAAAAAATGTTTCTATTGAGTAATAATTTCTGTTTATCAAACAACCTGTTTGTACATAAATTTCTTATCATAAGCCATTGATAAGTTCGGTATTTACTATACTTAAGCAATAGAAATCAGATCATAAATTCTTATTTTTGGCAAACTATCAAATAAACAATGTTTTTTCTTTCTTTTTCTTCTTTTTTGTTTATCCTTAGTGTAATTATGTAGTTCTGTGAAAGCTCTGTTCATTTCAAGAATTTATTTATAGAGCAAGAAATACTGACAAAGAATTGACCTAAATTAGACGTTACTATGTAGCCCATCATAGACACTCTGATTAAAATATATATATATATATATTTATATTTATATATATCTTTCTTACTCATTTCAGGCTTTACTACCTTAAATTTTTAAAAAATGGGTTTTTTTGGATCTCAATATATTAATTAAACTATAATTATGACCAATTAAATACACTATATTTTTGTAATACAATGAAGCACATCTATAAAATTAAACTAATTTTTTTTCATACAGCATGTTCTATGTTTATTCAGTAAATATTGGAATCCTGAGGCAACACATTTAATAGCAAAATGCCAAGGATGGTAGAGTGGGACTAGGTAATGAGGCTGCCTCTTCAGTGATTTGAATTAATGCTCTGAAACCAACTCTGAATCTCCTACTTCCAGAATATTACATGAGACAATTAAGTACCTTTTTTCATTCAGGCATTTTAGGTATTCTGCTACTTTCAGTTGATGACAATACTAATGGATACAACAAACTTGGTCCAGTAGGAAAGATAAAGATAAAATACATACAGTGATTTAACATGTAAGGGCATGGTATATGAATATGCTGAAGATGGTACTAAAGCTTAATTTTTTAGAAGAAAGAGGATTTTGTGTTCAAGCTACTGAGTTAGTGAGAAAAACTGAGCTGAGTTAGTGAGAAAAACTAAGGAAAACAATAACAGCAACAACATTTTGGGGAAAGGGAACGATTTGAGTGATGCCAGAAAGGTGAAACACAACTGCGTGTAGGGTACCCAATAAATGGTTTAAGTGCTGGAGATTAATGTGAATTAAAAGAGATAAGGCTAGAGCGCTAAGCAAAGGTAAGATCACAGGGTGCATTTTATGCTCTGTTAAATGGCACAAACTTTATCCTGTGGAACTTGGGAACCATTGATTATATATATTTAAAATTTAAATGGAATAAGAAGACCTCAGAAAAGGAAAAGAAAACATTTCAAGAAATAAAAGTTTAGTTACATAGCAGTCATGAGCAGGGAGTTTCAATAATATTTAATAGAAAAAACATTTTAAGTTTCTGTGTATCCATTTTTAGTTTTATTTTTCTTGTGTACGTGCATTTTCTAATATGCGTTTTGGAATGTACACTGATTACGTATTTAAAATTGATAGCTATTATCAAAAAATGTAAAAGAAGATCTTTGCAAATAAATTATAGTTACCTAAATATAAAGGGCTAAGTGTAATGATTTCTTTTAGCCCATTTTTATTTACTTGGAATTCAAAAATGGCCTGACATACCCTAAGTGAATGAATTATCTGCCTAATATTGGTAGATGTGAGGAGTGCTGTCCTTTCTAAACATCATTACACAAATGTATTCTAGTTAGTGTGCTTATAATAAACAATGATTTGGTAGTACAACAGTGCATAAGGAGTTCACTGGAATATTTAATTTAAATGTAGCCTCAATTACATAAAACAAAACTACATGGCAACATGAATATTCATGGATTATTTCCAAAAGAAAAAAGAAAGGATGATTCTGCATTTTTTAGAATAAGCTTAGAAATAAGTGAAAACATTTCATCTTGGAAAGAACATGAGATTTAGATTTAGAATTTGTGCTCAAATCTTATACCAGATATTAGCATTGCAACTTTCAACCTGTCATGGATACATAGTAAAAATTTTTTTCTTTACATATTCTTAGAGAGAAAGACTTGAGGTGTTTCAATTATTTTTAGCCACTCTGATGAGGATATATTTAATTGTAGATATATATTCAGGGAATTGCTTTCAATAGCTTTCAAGATATTTTGTTGATTGGTAAGAACTTAACATTGTGAGATGTTTTACAGCATCTTGCTGTCATTGATGAACGGCTTTAAATATTTGATTTACACAAATTAATTGTATTCTTCTCATCTGGTACTAAGAAACTGTCTTTATAGTTCAAAAGTAGCTAAACATATTTAAGGTTGTTAAGAAAATGACCTTATTTAAGATTTTAGAGATATTGAAAACAATACTATCAGATATGAAATCATTTCCCTCTATGTTATACAAGTATCATGCACTATTAATGAATTTTTAATTCAATTCTGCCTAACTTCAAATGTGCAATGTTTGAAATTTATCATGGTGTCTCCTGGGAGATAATCAACTGGATTTCAACAGGTAAAGAACAGATAGCATGAAAAACATCATTTTTTTTAACATTCTATTTTTTTTATTGGATAAATTTGATGTGTAACTTTGCGTAAGTTTAAGGTGTACAGTGTGTTACTTTTATACATTTATATATTCTAGAGTGATTGCTAATGTAGCAATATTTATCACATTACATAATTACAGTACAATATTGTTGTCTATATTCTTTATACTGTACATTAGAGCTCTATGGCTTATTTACTACTTGTTACAAGTTTGTACCCATAAACGTCATTTCTCTGATTTACCACTTCTCTTCCCCTGACATCACCCCTGGTAACGCCATTTTACTCTGTTTTTTACAGGTTTTACTTTTTTAGATTTCACGTACAAGTGATATCATGTAGTACTCATCTTTGTCCAACTTACCTCACTTAGCATAATGTGCTCAAGTTCTATCCATGTTGTTACAAAAGGGAAGATACCTTCCTTTCTCATGGCTGAAAAATAGTCCATTGTGTATGTTACTGTATCTTTTAAATTAATTTATCTGTTGATGGCCATTTCATTGTTTCCATGTCTTAGCTATTGTGAATAATGCTGCAATAAACATAGGAGTACATATATATGGTCAAAATTCTGTTTTCATTTCCTTTGTGTATATACCCAGAAGTGGAATTGCTGGATTATATCGTCGGTCTATTTTTAATTTTTTGAGGAAGCTCCATATCGTTTTCCATAGTGGTTGGACCAATTTACATTTCTACCAACAATATATAAGAGTTCCCTTTCACTACATCCTTGCCAGACCCTGTTACCTCTTGTCTTTTTGATGGTGGCCATTCTAACAGGTGTGAGGTGATATTTCTTTGTGGTTTTGATTTGAATTTTCTTGGTGGTTAGTGATATTGAGCATCTTTTCATGTGTCTGTTGGTCATTTGATGTCCTTTTTGGAGAAATGTCTATTTAGTTCTTCTGTCCATTTATTAATCAGATTGATTTTTTGTTGTTGTTATTGAGTTTATTGAGTTCTTTTTATATTTTGGATTGGTATTTTTGATGCTGATTGAATTATATCTGTAAATGGCTCTGGGTAGTTTGGCCATTTTAACAACATTAATTCTTTTGATCCATGAACATGGGATGTATTTTCTTGTTTGTGTCTTTGATTTCTATCAGCAATGCCTTGTAGTTTTCATTGTACAGATCTTTCACTTCCTTCGTTAAATTTAATTCTAAAAATTTTTTTGTTTTTGATGCTATCGTGAGTAGGGTGGTTTTCTTTATTTCTTTTTCTGATGCTTCATCATTAGTTTAAAGGAATGTGATTCATCTCTGTTTGTTAATTTTGTATCCTGCAACTTTACTGAAATTTTAAATTAATTCTGACCGGTTTTTTTTTTTGGTTGATTCTTTGGGATTTTCTATATATAGGATGGTATCATCAGCAAAGAATGACAATTTTACTTTTTATTTTCAACTTAGATCACTTTATTTCTTTGACTTGCTTAATTGCTCTAGCTAGTTCTTCTAGTATTATATTAAATAAGAGTGGTGAAACAGGGCATCCTTGCCTTGTTCCTGATCTAGGGGAAACAATTTCAATTTCTATCTACTGAGTATAATGTTAGCTGTAGGTCTGTTGTATATGGCCTTTATTATGTTGAGGTATATTCCTTCTATACCCAATCTGTTAAGGGTTTTTATCATGAAAGGATGTTGATTTTGTCAGACGTTTTTCTGCATCTATTGAGATGATCATGTGATTTTTACCTTTCATTTTATTATATGATGTATTACATTTATTTACTTGTATATGTTGAATCATCCTTGCGTCCCAGGGGTAAATCCTAGTTGGTCATGATGTATAATCCTTTCAATATGTTCTTGAATTTAATTCACTAGTATTTTGTTGAGAAATTTTGCATCTATATTCATCATGGATACTAGTGTATAGTTTTCTACTCTTGTGGTATCTTTATCTGATATCAAGGTAATGCTGTCTTCATAGAATGAGTTTGCAAGTGTTCCCTTCTCAATATTTTATAAGTGTTTGAGGAGAATTGGTGCTAATTCTTTACATTTTTGGTAGAATTCACCAGTGAAGTCATCTGGCCTTGGAGTTTTCTGTGCTGGAAGTTTTTTGATTACTGACTCAATCTCTAGATTCCTTATTAGTCTTCAGATTTTCTGTTTCTTCCTGACTCAGTACTGTTTGGGTGTGTGTTTCTAAAAATGTATCCACTTTTTCTAGGTTATGTGATTTGTTGGTATATAATTGTTCAT
This sequence comes from Stenella coeruleoalba, assembly GCF_951394435.1. Classification (NCBI taxonomy): domain Eukaryota; kingdom Metazoa; phylum Chordata; class Mammalia; order Artiodactyla; family Delphinidae; genus Stenella; species Stenella coeruleoalba. The sequence continues at coordinate 79,968,848 of NC_137151.1, read as the reverse complement.
AGTAGTCACTTATGATTCTATGTACTTTGGTAGTATCAGTTGTAATGTCACCTCTTTCATTTCTAATTTTATTTGAGTCTTCTCTCTTTTTTTCTTAATCTAACTAAAGGTTGTCAATTCTGTTTATCTTTTCAAAGAATCAGCTCTTAATTTTGTTGATACTTTCTATTGTTTTTCTGACCTCTGTTTAATTTACAATCTACTCTGATTTTTATTCTTTCCTTTCTTCTGCTAACTTTGGGCTTAGGTAGCTCTTCTTTTTCTAGTTTCTTGAGTTGTAAGGTTGTTTATTTGAGATATTTCTAATTCGTAATGTATGCATTTGTTTCTAAAACTTCCCCCTCAGAAATGCTTTTGCTGCATCCCACAATATTTGATGCATTGTTTTTTTTCATTTGTTTTGAAATAATTTTTTACTTCCCTTTTGATTCCTTCTTTGACCCAGTGGTGGTTTAGAAGTATGTTGTTTAGTTTCCACATATTTGTAGATCTTCTCACGTTCCTCCTGTTGATTTCTAGTTTCATACCATGTGGTCAGAGAAGACAGTTGGTATGATTTCAGTCTTTTTAAATTTGCTAAAATTTGATTTGTCGCCTATCATATAATCTATCCTGGAGAATGTTCCCTGTGCTCTTGAGAAGAATGTGTATTCAGCTGCTGTTGGATTGGATGTTCTGTGTATGTTCCATCCAGCCTCCCTCTGCCTTTTGATTGGTGAATTGAATCCATTTACATTAGGATTTACTATTGCCATTTTATGTTTTGCCTTCTGGTTATTTTATCTCTCTGTTGTTTCTTTTTCCTTCCATTTATACCTTTGTAAGTTGGCAATTTTCCGTGGTAATTTGCTCAATCTCACCTTTGTGTTTCACGTCTCTGCTCTAGATTTTTACTTTGTGGTTACCATGAGGTTTACATAAAAAATACCAAATGAAATAATCCTATTTCTGATAGCAATTTATCATTTGCCTATAAAATTCTGTCTTCTTATTCTTCCCCTTTTATGTTTTTGATGTCACAAATTACGTTTTTTATGCTGTGACTTTTGTTAGCAAGTGGTAGTAGCAACAGTTATTTTTAATGCTTTTTTCCTTCAACATTTATGCTAAGAGTTAAGAGTTTAATATACTATTCTAGGAATGAGTTACAGTATTCTGACTATTTATTACCTTAATCAGAGTTTTATATAGTTTTGTTTTTTGTTTCAACTTGAAGTGCTCCTTTCAACATTTCTTGTAAGGCTGGTCTAATGGTGATAAACTTCCTCAGCTTTTGTTTATCTGAGAAAGCCTTTCTTTCTCCTTCATTTCTGAAGAATAACTTTGCTGGGTAGTGTATCTTGGCTTACAGTTTTTATCTTTCAATAATTTGAATATGTCCTTCCACTCTCTCCTGACCTGTAGATTCTGTTCAGAAATCTGCTGATAGCTTAATGGTCATAACTTTGTAAGTTACTGTCATTTTTTCCCCAGTGGCTGCCTTTAAAATTCTTTCTCTATTGTTGACTTTGACAGTTTTAATATAATGTGTATTGAAGAAAGTCTTTTTGTGTTGAGATACTAAGGTGTCCTATGAGTTTTGTGAACTTGTATAACCAGTCCCTTTTTCAGGTTTGGGAAGTTCCCAGGTATTATTTCTTTTAATAGTCTCTCTTCCCCCTTCTCCCTCACTTTTACTTCTGGGATAACCATTATTCTTATGCTGGATTTTCTAATGGAGTAAGATAGTTCTTATATGGTTTCTTCACTTTTAAAAAAATTTAGTTCTCTCTCCTCTTCTGCCTTAATCATTTCTATATTTCTATCCTTGAGCTCACTAATTCTCTCTTCCACATGATCTGCTCTATTTCCAGTGCATTCTAATGCATTTTTAATCTAATTTATTAGGTAGTTCAGCTCCAGAAATTCTGTTTGGTTCTTTCTTAGAATTTCAGTCACAATGGTAAAGTACTTTTGTTTGTTAAGTATATTCCTGAGATGATTGTATTGTCTTTTTGAATTTTTCTTGTAGTTCTTTGAATTTCTTTATAATAGCTATTTAAAATTCTATATCAGTTAGATCACAATATTCCATGTGTTTGGGTTTGATTTCTGGAGAATTGTAACCATAATTTTTACCATGATTTTTCATGATGTTTGATGAGAAGTGCTTCTTCCTCCACATTTGAAGTAGCAAATACCTTTCTTATTTAGGCAAGGACTTGTTTACTTCGATTTTAACAGTTCAACACATTGATAGTTAGTAGTCTTCCTTTTGTTTTCCAGAAGGTGACGTTATAGCACAGGTTTTTGGTTTCTCTTATGGGTACTGACTTGCCTCCAAGATTAGGGACACACACATTAAAAAATAATAATAAAAAAAAGCAAAGGATGGTGACTGAGCAGGAGAAAGGTGTGTACTTAGCAGCTGGGGCTTAGGGCACACCCACTGGCCTGGTAGAGAGATCCTCAAGTTGTGGAGTCCCAGAGGTCCATGGGCAGTTCTCTTGCTTCCTGGGCAGACAGCAGGAGACACTTTCCTGCAGTTCTCTGTGTCTGCCTACTTCTCTTCCTTCCCCCATGTCACTTCTGCCTCTCTTCAGAGAAAGAAACTGATCCCTCCAGTGCAGGTGGCTGAGCTGACCCCCACTCACTGCCTTCATCCTCTACCTCTTCTGCTAGAAAGGTCTGCTGACTTGCTACTGCCTTTTCTGCAGTCACTGCCTCTGCCACCCCTGGCTTTACTGCAACTTCCCTCACTCTGCTACATCCTCCACAGTCTAATCCACCTATTTTTGGGTACATAGCTGTATAGACCTCTCAGATGTCCTGGTATGCTGTGCAGAGGTGCTTTCTTTTTTTCACCTCCAATTATAGATGTCAGCTTAGTTGTAAATCAAAGGGGAGAGAAAAAAAAAAAACACAGTAATGATGTTCACCTAAACATCATTTTTAAAAATCCAATAAACAATTGGATTGACTTTCTTTCAAAGATGGCAAATTAAGCACATGCGTTTGCCCAGTTTCCTTCTAAAATTTTACTAAAATGAAAGTAAAATATTCACATAAATAAATAATCCTTCCTTAAGTGCAAAAATAATAAAAGAGGAATCTATAAGAACACAATTTTGGACACTGAAAAGTGCATGGATTAGTGGAAATTAGCAAATTTGAGAAACATAATCCTTGAGTTATAGCAGGAGAAGCACAAAAGTAACATGATTTTCCCTGTGGAAGCATAAAAACCTCATAAATTGGTAGCTCTAAACATGGGGCAGAATTGGCTCGAAAGCAAAGGGGTTTGTTGAATTCTTGAGCTTTAAAAAAAAAAAAAAACGTGGAAAATCTTTACACTAGCAGAAACCTGAAAATTTAGACTTTGGACAGAGTGATCCAGTGACATCTATATGGAGTACACCCAGGACCATCTAACTTCAGGAAGAGAGTACTGAAAACAAAAGGATAAGTTGAAAACCCACACAACAACTGACAAAATCCAGGCCCCTTCCCACCTTCATCTCTCTCTCTCTCTTTGTTTTTAATTTAAGAAACTGTTTAGTTTAATGCTTTTTAAAGGCAGTACATTCTGATTTATGTAGAACAATTTATGCCATGGAACAGGACTCATCTCTAAGTGAAAAATAAAGTTGGACTCATTGTCATCATCAAAAGAAACAGTGAGCTCCATTACATAGGGAGGGAACTTGGTTTTAACAAGGGAGAAGTTCTTTTCACCCTTAGAGTAGAGTTTGGTGAAATGATAAGGGAGATGCCATGTTACAGTAGAGGAACAGTCAGCACCATGGCACATAGATAGCACTCCAGTGCATCCTTTTTGGACCTCATCTCTTATTGGCAGCCAGGTTTATATCCTCTGGGCAGGGAATAGGAAGATTTTTATCTGAGTATTATAACTATCCTGAAATAAATCTCTGAAGATGCTGCCAGATTATCAATTTGAAGTTTTCACTTGATAATCCTTGCCTAAAAATGCCAAGTTTCTGCTCAACATTTTAGTGCCTCCTCCTTAAACATGAATGCACAGCCATGAATCCCCAAATATTTGATGAAAACCCGTAAAAATAAAATCTGATACTGAAACAAACCTGCAAGAAACAATTAGCTTGGATGACCAAAGACAATTTCCTCAGAGAGATGAGAAAGATATTGCTATGGAAAGGAGTACTCAGAGAACAAAACAGGAATTGTTTGAATTAAACATACTATAGCAGAAAATTTTTTTAAATTAATAAAAATTTTGGATGGTAAAGTTGAAAGCATTTCCTTAAAAAGGAAGAAAAATATATGGAAAATAAAAGAGATGGGATTATGAAATTTGAGAAAAACTTTGGGTGTCCAATACTAAATATTAGAAATCCCAGAAATAGAGAAAAAATTAGATCATGGTACATGCAGACTAATTTGCCTGATTAAGCTGGAGGATAACAAACATTTTCAGAGTTGTATGTGTTCTATTACTATGTGATTGCAAGTTTTCCCCAATTTTATATCTGCATTTCTTGATGCTGTGACAGTTTCTCTGTGACCCGTCTGCATGACATCATTTTAATGGTTATGACTTAGAAGCTTCATCATCATCATTTATTCCTTCCCTTTTTTATACATAATATTCATTCACACTTACTCAGTCCATCTGATTTTACCACCTTCTAAGTATTTTTCAACTCTGTCCACTTTTCCATCACCGTGACGTTTGATTAAGATTTATTCATTCCTTGCCTCATTGCAGTGGCCTCTGGAAATGTACAGTCTAATGTGAAATCTTTAAAATGAATAGGCATTGATTCTTGTCACTGGGTTATTTTGCAGTGACATTTGATTCTTGATTTTTTACTGCTGTTTTTAGCTGTTTGAAATTTTTTGATGTGAGTGAATTTAGTACTCAGAACTCTCTGCCTTCTGGTGCCTTCTACAATAAATCATATGTGTGTGGCTGTTTCTTTTCATTAAGACCAGTAGAAAAGATCAGATTGAGATTAATATTTTAAAAATTAATCTTTATATAAGTATTCTATGCTTTTTTTTTTAACATCTTTATTGGAGTATAATTGCTTTAAATTGTTGTGTTAGTTGCTGCTGTATAACAAAGTGAATCAGCTATATGTATACATATATCCCAATATCCCCTCCCTCTTGCGTCTTCCTCCCACCCTCCCTATCCTACCCCTCTAGGTGGTCACAAAGCACCGAGCTGATCTCCCTGTGCTATGTGGCTGCTTCCCCCCACCTATTTTACATTTGGTAGTGGATATATGTCCATGCCACTCTCTCACTTCGTCCCAGCTTACTCTTCCCCCTCCCCGTGTCCTCAAGTCCATTCTCTACGTCTGCGTCTTTATTCCTGTCCTGCCTCTAGGTGCTTTTTATCACATAAACTTACTTCTACCTAGTGCTAAAACTGGACTTTATCAGTATGTAATGGGGCAACAAAAATAATCTACGTTTGGAAGTTGGGGAAAAGGACCTTTCAAAAGTAAATGTTCTACGCTATTTTTCTGCACTAAGTGTTATCAGCATAAATGCAGAGGAAATTTTATTTACAACATAAATTAAAATCAACTCCCTTAAACAAAGATTTGTTGACCCCCTTAAACAAAGATTTGCTTGACTTCAAGAGAGCAGCAAAAGCACTGGGCTTTTGAAATTGAGTAGAGAGGGCATGTAGACATACCCTTTAAAGGATCAATACCTCAACTGGTAATGAGAAGTAGAGTTTATTTCAAGAAGTCCAATACCAAAAATCATAGATTAGGAGTTCTATTATATTTAAACTTTCAAACTCAAACAGAACAGCTAAAGAGTTCTTAAGAGAACAAGAGAGAATAAGTGGTCTTTATTAAATCACCCTGTGACTTTTTCCACCACCAATAACAGTTCTATTACAAAGACTAAATTAAGATCTAGGTTTCACAGCTTATTTTGAAGGTGTTTCCAGGGGAAGAAGCTGAGGCAGTCAATTTTCCTTTTAAAAGAATGACACAGGCAAATACTCATATGCCAAAAAGCTTGAGTATTTTCCCGGATAAAACCGTCCTCGAGGCAAGAAAAATCAGACAAAATCTATCTTGACCTCTGATTAGTCTTGATCTTTTAAAGTTTTATTTCTTAAGCTTGAGCAAGGTTTTGTGAAGTTTGCACTGTATTTAGGGTTATTTTAACTATATGCAATGTATCTTGTGCCTATAAGTGCCACCTAATTTTTACATTTATCTTAATTATTTTATTCTAATAGAGCATTAAATTGTGTTATTATTTTTCTGAACCTGGAATTCCTCGTTTGGATTTTAAGCCATGGGTTGTTCCCCTTGTTCAGTTATAATTATATTTCTTCCCCAAATTCTTATATTAGTTTCTAAATATGATGAAACATTCTAATCAGCTAAAGATTATCATAGAATTATGTAGGATATAGGAGTTCAATATAAATGTTAGTGATCCAGTCTGTTTCAAGAAAGAAATAGGATACCTTTTCTGATTTACATTTTGGGATTATATAATTTTCTTCTTTAAAAATACCCCTTTAAGAAGCTTTCCATCCTATCCCCAGGAAGAATAAAAGCACACCCAACCTCCCACCCGCACCCACACAGAGTTTTAATTTTTTTTAAGCTTAGAAAAAGATAATTTAAAAGTAAGTAATCATTGCTGTATCTATGACTACTGTGCACATAGTACCTGCCTAAGAATCACCTTAACGTGAAGTAATAATGCCAACTCACAAGACAATGACTATTTTCCAGACTCATGGATTCAAGTTCAAGAGATAATCTCATTTTCAATTTTTGTATGCCAAACTGGTTTGTGATAAGAAGTGTCTAGATTTATCAAATTTTTGAAATTTGTGGCTGGAAGTAAAAGTTATTACTGTGGTCTTAGCATATTTATTTTCTTACAAATTTCTGCCTATGAATTTCCTAAAGGTGCTATCCCTTAATAATTGATTTTCAAAACTTTTGCACTCTTTTCTAGTACTCTGACCTTAGCCAAAGTTATTTATCTCTCCCTCTGACTCAATTTCCTCTTCTGAAAAAGTTAAAAGTAGAAATGACTATAATTCCCTGTGCTATTGTCAACTTAAAAAAATTCACAGTGTGAGAGTTGTGAGTCAAGTTTTATTTGGGGCAAAATGAGGACTATAGCCTGGGAGACCGCATTTTAGATAGTTCTGAGAAACTGCTCCAAAAAGGTAGGGGGGAAGGTCAGTATATATGTGATTTTTGTGAAGGGGGAGTACATACAATCAAGCACATATTTTTTTGCAGAAGTTTTCTGTTAGTCACGAGGAGCAGACGTCACCGTGAAGGATTTTAGTGCTTTTCTAGATATGAGGAGATAACAAGAATTGGACTCATAAAATCAGCTCCTGAAATTGTCTAACTATCTGAAGACCTGTTCTGCCAGTTTTTCCCAGAGCACAGAGTGCCTCATTTCTGCTCACCACCTGAACTCCTTTCAGGGGGTGTTGAAGGTCAGCAGCTGCAGCAGCACATGTTTTATTCCTTGTAGAGGTAGCTGGCAAGTGCCAATGGCAAGTGCCAATTTGTTGTTGTCAGGGCCCCTCATGGTCATAAATTCAACCACGCGTTGGGAGGCATTTCATGACCATTTCATCCCACGGTGCTAGGAAGGCTCATTCTCAGGTCTGGCAAAGATTTCCCTGATAGGCCACTCAATGTGCTATTACTGGACTAGGTCTTTTAACAGTAACTAAGGACTCTGGACCACCTGTTTTACTAATTTGTATGGTCCAGGAAAATTCCCTCTTGTTGTATCTTCCCATATCTAGAGTTACACTATCACAATCATTGATCTCATATAAAGCTATATATTTTGTCGGAGGCTCAGTCACACATTTGGTAATGCAAGAAACAACAATCCTGTAAAACAGGCAAAATACAAATAACATAGCTAGCAGTATTATTAAAGTCGTAAGTAAAAATTAAGCCAAGAACTTCAGTTAGGTGCAGCCCAGTATATCCTCAGGTCATCTGACTTTGTCTGTTCTGTACCGGTCCTTATCTTTCAGGGAAATGATCTATTGGCACTGTCCATAAGGTTCCCAGCCCAATTTCCTAATGTTACTAGGCTGGTTATCCTTAATATAATTTAATTGTTCACAAGATAAAGGGGTGCCTTAAAACTTAAATGACCATAGCCTGGTGTTAATCACATAAATCCATCCCATAATTGTGGGAAGCTTTATTCTTGACAGAAATTTTGCTTGTTGCTCTGTTTGAGTGTGAGTAACTTTAGAGGAAAATTCATTTTTATGGCCAGGGTCAGAGCAGGTATTATTAATTGGCTAGGTGAGGGGATCCCATCTAGTAATATCAAGAGTAGCCTGAACAGGACTGAACTTTCTTCTAAAACAGTTGTGCAATTAGAGCCTTGGAGTGGAGAAATCCACCAAGGTAATCCAGAAGTCCTAGACACAGGTAATTGGCCACAAACCCAACAACTGGATTAATTTTTAAAACTAGCATAGAATCGTGTCCATGATAGAAAAACATTTGATTTATATGCAAAGGTCCAAGAAGTCAAGAGAACATTGTAAATGATCATATGAGTCAGGTCCAGCATCTTGGGTAAGCTGTCTACTTCTGATGTCATCCTCTAGTCCCGGTGTGAGTGTAGTTTCCTCTATTTGAGTGTCGTGTTAAGGTGAGTTTGAGGTCAGCAGTTCTCTCTATAGACCAGTCTGGTGCAGGGGCACCTTGTATTGGAAATTAATCCAAGAGTCAATTCCCTTCAGTTTCTCTGTGCATGAGTTAAAGAGTACCTGATAAGGATCCTTCCATCTAGGTTGGAGATAGTCCTTTAAATTATGTGTTTTCCAGTATGCATAATCCCCTGGTTGCAGGTCATGGAGCATCAGATCTTCATCCAAAGATAGATTACTGAGATAAGCTTCAGAAAAAAACTTAGAGTATCCTTTTAATAATTCAATTAAACATTACATTAATACAATGTAATAGCAAGGAACTATCCGGGAAGTAAGTCTAAGTAAATACAGACCTCCATTAACAAGACTGGGGTTTAACATTCATTGAAACGTCTTTTTCTTTCTAAAATTGCCCTCATTTCTACCAAATACAATAATTTGTTTGCAAAATAAGTCTAGTCTCAATAAACTTGGCCTGATAATTTATATAACTATAATTGGTCATATAGGCTTTTTGCTTTTCTGAAACTTTTATAAGGAGTCTCATACTGAACTTTTAAAAGGCTTCTCAAGGCTAGGAAAGTCATGCCAAGAGCTTATCACAGATTTCACCTAACAGATCTAGGTGAATTCCTCCCTTTTTAACGTCCCCCAAGTACCTTGAGCCTTCTGTACCTGTTAGTGAGTGGCCTTCCTAATTGATCTGATAAAGTTGCTGGGGACCTAAGAGTTTACAATCTCTGGAAGGAGCAGATAGAGAAAAAAGATAAATGTTTCAATTCTGCTTACAAAGGTATAATTTACCAAATTACTGTAAGTCATAATTAGTTTGAAGGAAAGGTTTCTTATACCTGGAAAACACAGATTTAAACCAGTAATTTTTCAGATAGAAACCATAAAAATTATAACCATATTTACCAGTTCACTCAGTCTTATGTAACTAACTCTTTTTGTTAGCAGTTTATGAAGCCATCAGGTTTCTCATTAGGATTCTTTAATTTCTTTTCCAGTTCAGCATTATGGTCTGAAAGTCGAAGACTTGTATTTATCCAAAAGTCCTTTTTATAAATTTTCTTGAAGAGAAAGCATTTTTGCAAAGGCAACAGAATAAAACCATAACTGTCTATAATGACAAAAGATTTATGAAGACACGTTTAAAAACTGATTACAGTGCAATTGACAAAGAACCTTGGTTACTACTGTGACATACAACACTTTAAGATAATAACTAGAAATATGACTGATAACATTTTACCAGGACATATCAGAATTTTAGGAACTCCATATAATTTCTAGGATGTCTATATTAGTAACATTTACCATACAATATAACCTGAGAAGATTTATTACTCATTTGACAATATTTCCATGTAATTTAACATACCTAATGAACCTAATTAGTTTAATATCTCTTTGGGATGTTTCAGGGGCCCTTTGAAGCATCCCACAGTTAGCTAGAGGTCAAAAGGACTTCATTAGAATTTGATTTAGGAAGTTTTGTATAAAAAAAATATCAAAAAGGGTTTAGAGCACTCAGATAGGATCACAGGTCACTATGAAACAGTAGTTATTCACTTACCAAAGTAACAATAAAAGATTTCAAAGGCAATTACGGAACAGATCACTTAAAAGGTAAAGAAAATTGAAATCTGTTATCAAAGGCAATTCAACATTTTAAGAAATCTTGTCCTCTTAAGAGAGAGAAAAATGAAATTCAAGTTTTGCACCCACTTACTTTTAAAATTCATTTACTCAGTTAAATTTATTTTAACCTTAGTCAATCCTGACCATGCACAAAATTCTTTTCTTGGGGTCCACTTTCCACAAACCTTTCCTCACTTTCTGTATCCATCACTTTATTTTCCCATTCAGAAGCAGCTGCCTATAAGTCAGACCTACTTCCTTTTCCCTTAATAAAATGTGATTCCATTCCTCATACCTTCTTTACTGAAAACACACATCCTACTTTCCTACTATATACTGAAATGTTTTCTTTGTTATTTCTATTACCTTTAATTACATGTTTAAATTAGAATCCTCAGCTCTGACAACCTTAATTTCTTGTGAAAACTAAGAAGTAAGCAATTATGAACTGTCCTTTATGTTAGCATTCTGTAGATTGGTGAACATAAATACCAGTGATATTTTCTAAAAACATTTGCTTTCTTTAGAGAATGTGGCACCAGACATATTCATCAATAGTCCTAAATACCTTTTGTTTCTCTGTAAAAGGAAGCCAATGTTCAGTATCTTATTTTATTTGGGAATGTCCTGGCTATTCAATAAGCTTCCATTACATAACTTAACTTAATTTAGCACAACTCTAGAATTTCAAAGTACCAGAATCTGGAGAGACTATTTTAGATAGACATTACTAAAGCATAATTATTCTTAATAGAGCTTATCTGAAAGCTCTTATTTCATTTATGTTTTCTTTCCTTAAAAGTTTCTTCACATCAAGTTACTTGCCTTGCTGACAAATAAGTAACAGATATAACAAGATTTTTTATATTAAACCTAGGTGCAATAAAAGTATTATACTTAATGTTGATGACTCTAAAGACATGTCTATATTAATTAGATCAACAAACAAACATTAATACCAGGTATTAATTTCATACTGACTATTTCCCAGTTCATGTGAACCTGAAATTAATTCTGGCCAGTTACCTTCTGTATTTTTTTCTTTGAGAATTTACATAAGCACTTAATTTCCTTTAATCCAATAGTAGAGCTCACTTATATATTAATTTTTGATAATACCATCCAAAAGTAAAAACAAAGATAATGCACAGATAAACATACAGACACAACAAGATGTCTCATAGCTTCATTTTCGAAACTTAGTCATGAACCAAATATCACAATATAAAACACTAGTTGTAAATAACAGTTGGAATAAGTTAAATTTTAAAAAGATTTTTTTTGTCCCCCCCCTTTTTTTCCCTCAGTATCAGAAATTTAGAGATAATCTAGATAAGATAAGTGATCCTGAGAGCTCTGGTCTCAAGGCACAGGGAGAGAAAATCAGGTTTTCCTAGTAGGACTTATTCCCTCAGGGTCAGAATTCTGAAAAGACATTTTTTTCTTTATTTTTCTTCAAACAGTCTTTCTCTACTAGTTGGGAATTAAACAGGGGTCTGTTAACCTTCGACTGGCATTGTGTACTTAATTGGCGCAACTGAAAGTTCATAATTTTTGTAGATACCCCTTTTCTTTTTAATGGTTTTGAAAAGTTGGTCTGATATAGTTTCGAGTAATTAATTATTGGTTTCCTGCAAAGAAGTTACTCTATCATTTCCTTTTTTAGAAGTTTCTAGATACCAAAGTAAGCATTCCATTCAGTCTGTTTGATCTAACAGCTGGCTTTTTCTAACTGTTGGCACAAAAGTATCAATTTTGAAATATCAAAAGAACCCCAATTTGGCCATTTTAGGTTGAGATCTCCTTTAGTATAAATTCCCCAATTAAGTAGGTACTTCTCGTATGCACATAAACCTGGCTGGAGTGTTAGTCATAGGCTGGCTTTCTGATGCTTCTTGTTTCCGTGTTTGAGAAGCTCTATTTCCCATTTTAAAGTTGAATTTGTCAGGGATAAAATTCACTAGTGAAATTGTGTTATGGGCCAGTGTGCTGCTTGTGAGCTTAGCTCCTCTAGGTGTCACCCTAGAGTCGTTTCAGCCCCCTTACGTGTCTCAGTTTCTCCCTTTGGTAATCTAAGGCCACCACGGGTGCTCGGATCGCTGAACAGCCAATTCTTAACCGCAACCCCTGGACAAGCAAGTGTTTTAATTAATGAGTGGGTTTCCCTATGGTACCACTGCATGGTATGAGGACTCTGCCTCCACCACTCCTGTAAATTTCTCAGTCACCTGAGAAAGCCGTAAACCGCCGGGAGGAGTCTTGTCCCTTTTCTTTGGAGCAAAGCTCTCATGTAATATCTTCACTTTGATGCCGACAAATTTTATTAAGGCAGCCGAATTGAGGAAAAGCATCAGATCAGCCTGTTACCCAACCACTCAGTGCAGACCACTCAGTCTCCTACAACTGAGCAAACCCTGGTATCTTTCAACCAGGTACACCCCCGACCAAATATATTTCACCTGGGTGGGTATTCCCTGGCATCTTTCAACTGAGTCCCCCTCCCCCACCATTATCTTTCAAGTGGGAGGGGGCAGGTACCTGCTATACACTGCCAAATAAAACTCAGGATCATCAAGCAATACGGGAGATCCGAGAACCAGGAGTGACTTACCCAAGTTCGTCTGGACTCTCTGAGGAGGTGGATGGGCGCAAGGGGCCTCTGCTGTTACCAAGGTTCCAGTTCCTCCTAGAGTTCAGGCGAAGAGAAGTCCACTCTGGGTCCCTTCTTCATGGTCGCCATAAAACTGTCAACTTAAAAAAAATGCACAACGTGAGAGCTGCGAGTTTTATTTGTGGCAAAATGAGGATTATAGCCCAGGAGACAGCATTTCAGATAGTTCTGAGAAACGGCTCCAAAGAGGCAGCGGGGAAGGTCAGTATATATGTGATTTTGGTGAAGGGGGAGTACATACAATCAAGCACATATTTTTTTGCAGAAGTTTTCTGCTAGTCACAAGGAGCAGTCATCACCACGGAGGATTTTAGTGCTTTTCTAGATATAAGGAGATATATGAGGAGAATTGGGCTCATAAAATCGGCGCCTGAAAATATCCAACTCTCTGAAGACCTGTTTTGCCAGTTTTTCCCAGAGCACAGAGTGCCTCATTTCTTAATCTCCACTCTGCTCCTTTCAAGGGGTGTTGAAAATTAGCAGCTGCAGCAGCACATGTTTTATTCCTTGTAGATGTAGCTGGCAAGTGCCAATTTTTGGTAGACACTCTACAACTTATATAATAATGTAAATCAACTATATTTCAATTAAAAATGTAGAAACGAATGAAGCCTCCTTCCATCCATAGCATTCTAGATTCTATATTCAAATTAATGGTCATCTGATAATATGTTTTAGTAATATGCATAAAAGCTATTATTTTCTAAGTAACTGTCAGACACTGGGTTAAGAACTTTGTATTATCCTATTTTATCTTTACAGCATGCATATAAGGTATTATACAAATTAGATAGTTCAGGGGAAAAAAGGTTAAGAAATGTCTTCAGTAATGTATACAGTATAAGATTCAGAAGACCTATGTTTAATGCCAAAATTAGGCCCTTCAACACTATCCTATACTGAAATTATTGCTTGTGTTCTAAGGACAAACTGTGCTTCAAGATTTACTACGAGAAATCCATTTCCCCCATTTAACCTTCATTATTCTTGGGGTAGAAATACAAGCAAACTGTTTCTTTTCTTTTCTTTTTTTTTTTCTCTAAGTGTTAACAAGATTCCCAGCCTCTCCTTATAAGTACCTAACTCCTTACAAAACTGGAGATAATTGGTGACTGGCCATCTGGAGATATCCAGGAAATTCTCTGGATTCCAGACATAGTACTTCCTGTCTCCATTATATGGCAGGCTGAAAGACAATTTCCACTTGGTGCTTGGAATCAATCACCACAGCTGTTACAGAGACCCTTTTCCCTATCGTATTTCATTGGCATGAGTTGCCCCAAATAGCCAACTAGTAAATTTCACCTTCCAATTCAATGTGAATATTACATTCTTTCCTGGAAACATTCTTCTCAGCCAGATCTAAAGTTTCAGAAAGAGGAATAAAAAAGCTATTTCAGTGGATCTCTAGGTATATTAGTGAGAAGGGCCACTCCTGCACCTTGATTCCCAGATCTCTGTATTCTGACTACAGGAAAGTGAGGCTCATGTCACTGCTTCAAAGCTTAGGGCATACTTTGCAAAACAGTACATTAGACTTACAGGGTATTGTCTTCCAGACGATATCATAAATAAATGTTAGCAAGTATTTTTCAAAATGATAATGATTTATTTAAATGAGTAATTCTGGACTGAATTGTACAATGCCCAAATTACATCTGACTTGGTAGCGCTAGTACTATTCAAGCTACCTCGTATATTGATGCCATTTGGCATTCATGGCATAGGTACAGGTTAGGTATGCAATATGAACCAAAACACTGTGTGCTTCATGAAACCATCAGTTGGTCATATTCCACCTCAAAGCTCAGTCTGGATGTGCCATTCATCCTCTGACAAGTGTTTTGTCTAAAGTGTCAAAGGACAGTCATTGGTGGAATGAGGCAATACCATCCTTGTGTCCACTGCCCTCAAACGAACCAGGTTCCACAGCCACTTTCTTTAAAGGTATTTCGTCCAATTTATGTTCAGTGTAGGCAAAGAGCAAGTCAAATAATATTTCAGGTATGTGGTAGCAATCTGCTACCCGTCACACACAGACAGCCGTCTTAGCAATGTGTCATATTGATTCATAGTCACACAAGCTATAGATAACTGGCTGTTCAGCAATTTTCACCCTGTGCAAATCAAAGGTAATCTCTCAGATTATCAGAAAAAGAAACAAATTAGTAAATATAGCCCTGAAATTGTAAACCAAATAATAGGTCTGACTTGCTACCTATCAGTTGAGTGATCAGGGAATTCTGTGTAAAATCTTTTCTCCAAATTATCCAGATTCAGTCTCTAGTCTGATACCATAAATCCTTAGAGGTCCTATTTCTCTTTTGTCAGGATCCGCTGTCCATCAGCAACTGGTGGGGAGAAATAGCTAAGAGTATTCTTTTCTTGCTCTGGGACACTCTCATTGCAATAAAATTACTGCATTTCTTCCATTTCCCAGCTGGTTATAATCTAGTATTTGTGTCTTCTTCCCACCCACTATAATCTCTTTCCATGTCCACTTATTACCTGTTTTAGCCCATATCCTTCCTCCCCCGGTGACATTTGCTTGCTTAGAGAATAGACAGATGCATTAAGTTCATCAGGGCTTCCTCCTTAACTTAATCTTAGGAAGATTTAGAATGTGATAGGAAAGTAACTAGAGGTATGATCCTGCCACTTAGTAACATGGCCGTATTCAAATTTACTTCCAATTTAACTTCATGGGGAAGTTATAATCCACACTTAATCGCCTGGAAATACATGCATACAATTAAATTTAGTAGTATGGATACCTGTTCCTTTGGATTGGTAT
Organism: Stenella coeruleoalba; assembly: GCF_951394435.1. NCBI lineage: Eukaryota > Metazoa > Chordata > Mammalia > Artiodactyla > Delphinidae > Stenella > Stenella coeruleoalba. The sequence continues at coordinate 79,953,077 of NC_137151.1, read as the reverse complement.
CTCTCTCTAATGGTAATGAATGAAGTGATATCAAATGATAGTTTTCGGGGGTGGAAAAGTTATGAAGTTGTATTGTATGGTTGTTGCATTCCCCAGCCCCTTACTCCCAAATTCTAAAAACATTTCCAGTGGAACCTCTGCCTTTCATTTGTGAGAACATCCATTTAGTCAATTTAGGCAGCCATTCAAGCCTTTATACCACTTATTTTAAATTGCAAATATTTAATTGTCTATTTCATTTTCAGTGAGACCAATAGAACCAATGTTCTGAAGGTGATAAGGACTGTGAAATTTTTATGTAATATTATGTTACCTTGCCTATGTATACTAATTGCTTTTGTACACTAGTAGCAGTGAAGTGCATACTTTGATGACAGGAAATATATGCTTGTTAGTAAATTGATAGACTTTGAAGCTACAATCCTTTAATTATGCTCACTATGGTTGGTTCTGTTACAGAATAGTTTTCAATTCAAGTCAATGCCCATTTGTATCTCCTGTAGGGCTCCTAGTAGGGTCCAATGTAGTCTACTTGCCAGCTAGTCACAGATACTTTTCCTCTGGAAATTTTGTCTAAAGCCATCTTCAGGCCATTTCTTTCCTCCTGATAAGGAAGTACAGTCAGTTACCCCACATTTGTTATTTCAACATGTGGAAGAAAATATGTAATCATTTGACCCATCTTTGCGTTGCTTAAGTCCATTTATTTCAAGAACCCAGATCTGAACCCAGTTCTAAGGATCTGACCTCGTCAATAATTTAAGTATTCCAATCCACTTCTGAGCTGGCTACCAGGTTTTGTTGATGAGTCTTCATGATTCACCCCAATTTTTCCTTTAAATTTCCACAGATATTTTCAGAATTGAGTGTGTGCATGTGGGGATGCCTTTATCGCACAATCATCTAGGACCCATTTACATGACCATACTGCCAGCTTAGTTATGGCTTTAGGATCTATAAATTTCCAATCCCCCCCTCTGAGGACACTAGCTTAAATTGTATTACTAAATAGTGTCTCTCAGCTTTAGCGATGGTGTAGATTTGTCCTTCTTCTCTTCCACTAGGCATCTTACCTTCTTTTCCCAGAGATTTACAGTCTATAGGATATTATACATCCCATTTTCAAATAGCAATACTACACTCAATGAAAACAAAACAAAACAAAAACCAAAAAGCACCTTGTTTTCCTTTGGTTTGGAGGGAATCATAGAATATCAACCAGCTAGCAATGGCTGTGGGAAGATCTTTGGAGGGCTCTATGATTAAACACACAGGCAGAGAAGCATACTGCATATGGATGGTTTGACCTCCCTGAACTCCTCTGAACCCATTATATTGCATCCTCCTGATTATACCAATTTTGCTTATTGAATGAAATCTGCTAAGCAGCTCCTTTTATTATCTATACGTTTTACTAGCATTACCAAAGACATGATAGGTATTTTTGGGCCGAGGATTACCTGATGTATGTCTGTAGTATAGTCTCAACTAACACCTGGTAGCAAGTTAACAATAATTGTCTTTAAAAAGGGATCTATTGAGGAACTGCATCAGGCAGTTTTGTCCAAAAATTCAATCCTGCTTGTATCCTAACTATAGACACTTCTAAAATCATTTGAATAATTGAATTAAATGAATAAATGGTGCAGCCTGAGCAATAGCAGTTTATGAATCCTTTTTTAGTTAAAAAATACTTTAGTGAGGTATAATTTACATGCAGCAAACTGCACATGTTGAAGGTGTACAATATGATACATTTTGATACATGTAGACACCTGTGAAACCAACACTGCAATCCATATAATAACCATATCAATTATCCTCAAAAGTTATCTCGTGCTCCTTTCTAAGCTCTCCTTCCCATCCCTCCCCACCACTTCCTGCCCCACACAACAACTGATCTCCTTTCTGCCATGATAGATTAGTTTGAAATATATAGAATTTTATATAAATTAAACCATAAAGTGGATATTTGGTTTTATTTGGCTTCTTTCACTAAACAATTAGTAATTCATCCATGTTTATACATTAAAAGTTCATTACTTTTTATTGCTGACTAATATTCCATTAGATATACATATCACAATATTATCCACCTTGCTTTTTTATAGGTTTTGGTGATTATCAATAAAACTGCTATCGGCATTCACGTCAAAGCTTTTGTGTGAACATAAATTAACACGGCACTGAGAATGGGATTGCTGAGCCATATGGTAAGTTTATGTTTAACCTCATATGAAATTGCTAAACTGTTTTCTAAAGTGGTTGAACTGTGTTGCATTCATACAAGCAAAATTAGAAGGACCTATGTCCTCCATATCTTTATAGCATGTGGTACAATCTGTTTTTTATATTTTAGCCTTTTTAAGAGACGTATTGTGGTTTTAATTTCTGTTTCCCTAATGATAGTCCATGTGTTTATCTGTCATCTTTATATCTTCTGTGGTAAAGCATGTGTTCAAAACCTTTACTAGTTTAAAGAACTTTTTTTTATTATTGAGTTTGAAAATTTATTTTAATATATTCTAGATAGAATAACTTTATCAGATACATGTTTCAAATGTTTTCTTTTTATCTGTGGCTCATCTTTTTATTCCCTTAACAGTGTCTTTAAAGAGCAGAAGGTTTTAAAATAAATAAAATAAAATTCAAATATTCAAAAAATAAAGAGCAGAAGGATTTAATTCTTCTGAGGTCTAATTTATCAATTTAGTCTTTTATGGATTGTGCTTTTGGGTCTCAATACCTCTGCAAAGTATTTAAAATATTTGTGTAACCAAGGTCACAGAGGTTTTCTCTTATGTTTTATTCTAGAAATTTTATCGTGTTGTGACTTACATTTAGGTCCATGATCCAGGGTCAGTTAATTTTTGTTCAACGTTATGTGGTATAGATTAAAAATTGTTTTTTCTACATATGGATAGCCAATTGTTTTATTACCCTTTGTTGAAAAGTGATAACTTCTTGAATTGCCTTTGCATTTTGTTTGAGCATGAATTTTCCACTTAGTGTTGGCCTATTACTTGATCCTCCTTTGTGTTGATTGATCAGCTTATCTATCCTTATGCCAATACCTCTTTATCTTGATTACTGTAGCTATATAGTAACTCTAGAAAATAGTGTTCCTCCTCCAGTTCCATTCTTTTCCAAAGTTGTTTTGACTAATCTAGGTTCTTTGCATTTTCATATGAATTTTAGAATCAGTTTTTCAATTTCTACAAATGAAGGTTGCTGGAATTTCAATTGGATGGTGTTGAAATTATAGATCTATTTGGACGAATTGACATCTTAATAACACTGAGTATATCAACCAATGAGCATAGTGTAGTGCATTCTTTATTTAGGTCTTCTTTAATTGCAGTCAGCAATGTTTTATAGATTTCAATGATAAACCTTGTGTATGTTTTGTCAAGTTTATCTCTAAACTTTTCAGTAAGTGTTTATAGTAATATAGTATTTATTTTAATTTCAAGTTACATTTTCTTGTTGCTTAAAGAAGTAATGCAATTGATTTTTGTACGTTGATCCTGTATCTTGAATTTTTTCTGAACCAATTCATTCATTATAGGAGGTTTTTAGTAGATTGTGCCAGTTTTCTCCATGGACAATAAGGTCATCTGTGAATACTTTTTTTTTTCTAAACACAATGCTTTTTTTTCCCCTTGTCTCAGTGAAATTGTTAGAACCTCAAGTATAATGTTGAATTTGTGAGAGTGGAAATCCTTGTTTATTCCTGATTTGTGGGGAAATATTCAGTCTTTCAAGATTAAAGGTAATATGAGCTGTAGTTTTTCCACAATTGATCACAATTAAGTTGAGGAAGGTCCTTTTTCCTAGTTTGCTGAGAGCTTTTTCTTTGTCTATTTGTTTGGTCTATTGGTTAATGTAAGGAGTTACATTAACTGATTTTCAAATGTAAAACCAAATTGGACTCTTGGGATAAATAACACTTGGTCTTGATGTATTTTGGTTTTAATATGTTGTTGGATTCAGTTTGCCAAAACTTTTACAAATTTTACGTCTTTGTTTAAGGGGGATATTGGCCATTAGTTTATTTTTCTTTTGAGGTCTTTGGTTTTATTACTGCCCTCATAGAAAAAGTTGGGAAACATTTCTTCATTTTTTCAATGTTGTGGAAATTTGATTATTATTAGCTCTATTTCTTCCCTAAAGGTTTGGTAATCTATCAGTAAAGCCATAGATTCATAGAATTATTTTTTTGTGGGAAGGTTTTAATTACAAATATAATTTCTTTAATAGATGTAGCTCTAATCGAATCTCGATTCTTTTTTTGCCTTAAATTTGTAATTGTGTTTTCTCTTTCTCCTTTTTTTGTTTTTGGTTTGGTTTGGTTTGGTTTTCATTATGGTGTCTAATGGTTTATCAATTTTATTGTTTTCAAAAAATCAGCTTTTGATTTCATTGATTTTCTCTGTAGGTTCTGTCTTTTATATTTCATTGATTTCCACTCTGGTCTTTCTTACTTCTACTTACTTTAGATTTTATTTGCTCTTTGTTTCCTTAAAAAGTGGAAGCTGTGGGCATTGATTGAATCACACCTTTATTCTGTTCTAATTTACATATGCTATAAATTCCTCCCAAAGTGATGTAATGGCATCTCTCATATTCTCAAATATTATGATGTGTTGAGATTTAATTTTCATTCAGTATAAAATATTCACTAAATTCTTTTCTGATTTCTTCTTTGATCCAGAGGTTATTTAAAAGGGTATTATATAGTTAGCTAATGTTTGAGAGATTTTATTTCAGACATCATTTTGTTATTGATTTTAGTTTAATTTTATTGTGATTAGAGATGAAAATTTGTATGACTTGATTCTTTTAACAATTATTGAGACTATTTTTATGTAAGATATGGCCTATCTTGGGAAATATTTTGTGTACATTTGAAGTGAATGTGTCCTGATATTATTTGCTGCTCTCTCCTGACATCTCAGTTAGGTCAAGTTAGTTGTTAGTATGTTTCAGATATGCTATACCATTACTGATTTTTGCTACTTATCCTATTAATTATTGAAGGAGGAACATTAAAATCTCTGAATATAATTGTGGATTTATCTATTTTCATGTTTAGTTTTTATCAGTTTTTAAAATTTATTTTGAAATTGTTATGATATGGAAAAAAATATTTGGAATTGTTATGTTTCCTTGAGGAATGGATTCCTTTGTTATTATCAGATACCATGCTTTATTACTGGTAATACCCTTTGCTCTGAAACCAGCTTTTGATTTTTTTTATTGCTTTTCTAGTCTCAATATCATTGATTTCTGCTCTAATTTTTATTATTCCTACTCTTTGCTTTGGGTTTAATTTGCTCTTCCTTCTCTAGTTTGTTTTTTTTAGCCTGTGCTTTAGTTTTAGTTTTTTTTTAGTTTTTTGGTTTTTTTAGTTTTTTTGCTTACTTATTATTGCTATTTATTATTTTCTAATATAAACACATCTTGCTATAAATTTCCCTCTAAGCATTGCTTTGGTTGTACTTCACAATTTTGATATATTTTCTTTTCATTTTCTGTTCAAAATATACATTATTTCCTTTGAAACTTCCTCTGTGACCCATGGTTTACTTATAAATATGTTGTTTAATTTTCTAATTATCAGTGGTTTTTTTCCAATATATCTTCCTGTTATAGATTTCTATTTTATTTTATGTTTGTTTAATTTTATTTTCAGTTATTTTAAATGTGTTAATATTTGTTTTATGGCCCAGTATGTGCTCTATCTTAGTGATTGTTCCATGTGCATGAAAGAATAATATATATTCTGCTGTTGACTGTAATATTTTCTAATATCAATTAGGTCAAGTTGATTGACAGTACAGTTTATGTTATTTATATGTTTACTTATTTTCTGCCTTCTTATTCTATCACTTACTGAGAAAAGAGTTTTATATTTCCAAGTATAATTATGGGTTTGTTTCAACTTTTATATTTATCAGGTTTCATCTTATGTATGTTGAATTTCTTCATTTTGTTTACCTTTTCTACTAGATCCTTTAGCATATTTAATTATTTAAAATTTTGAGTCTGATAATTATAGCGTCTTTTTCATGTGTGGAGGAGTCTGGTTCTGATAGTTACTTTGTCTGTTCAAAGTATGTTTTATCTTTCCTTTTTATGTATCTTATTTTTTTTTTGTTGTTGAAAGCCTAGTATGTTGTCTAGACCAGTGAATACTAATATAAGTACTTTTATGCTTGTGGACTAGCATACTTTTCCTTCTCCTAGATCTTTAGTGTGGGCTTTTGTGAGGTTTGGGATGAGTTTGAAGCTTGTTGTTATGCTTACCTTTATCACACCTCAGGGTTCTAATTCCTCTAGTGACAGTTTGTGTTTATTGTGTGAGCTAATTTGCCAGAGAGCTTTGCTCAGTATCTCCTTCCCACTCGCCTTCAAGTCTTCCTACGTGTCTTTGCATCTTTTCTTTGCACTCTTTCCCAGAGAGAATCTTTGTCTTGTAGCATTTCCTGATGCATCTTTCCCACTATTAGTTTTACTTGGTGCTTGTTAGCATTGTGATGTGGGGTGGGGAAAGGCAGCACTCACCCATCCTCTGATGAAGGCTCAATGTTAGGCAAAGGCTATGTACCTGGGTCTCTGGGTTCTGGGCTCCACAACTATTTCTGCCCCCTTCCAGATGTAGCTCTGGTCCTAACAGTATCTTTGGCACTCCTCCACTACGAGGAGTTTAAAACTTTAAAAATATTTTTTCTGTTTCTTATCTCTAGTTATTGTGGAACTCCACCAGTTCCCTCAGGATACAGGCTTACCTTGGAGGTATTGTAGGTTTGGTTCCAGACCACTGGAATAAATCCAGTATCACATTAAAGTGAGTCACACTAATTTTTTGGTTTCCCAGTGCATATATTCAAATTATGTTTATACTATACTGTAATCTATTAAGTGTGCAACAGCATTATGTCTAAAAAAATGTACATACCTTCATTAAATAATACTTTATTGCTAAAAAATGTTAACAATCATCTGAGCCTTCTGCATGTTGTAATCTTTTTGCTAGTGGAGGTTGTGTCTTGATGTTGATGGCTGCTGACGGATCAGGGTGGTGTTTCCTGACTGTTAGAGTGGCTGTGGCAATTTCTTAAAATAAGACAACACTGAAGTTTTCTGCATCGATTCCTTTCATGATTTCTTTGTAGCATGTATTGCTGTTTGATAGCACTTTACCCACAGTAGAACTTCTTTCAAAATTGGTGTCAGTCCTTCAAACCCTGCTAGTCACTGCATTATCAACTAAGTTTATGTCATATTCTAAATCCTTTGTTGTCATTTCAACAATCTTCACAGCATCTTCACTGTGAGTAGATTCTATTCCATTTCTTTGCTTATCCATAAGAAGCAGCTCCTCTTTAACATTTTATCATGAAATTGCAGCAATACATTCCCGTCTTCAGGTTTCACTTATAATTTTAGTTCTCTTGCTATTTCTTCTACATCTGCAGTTACTTCCTCCACTGAAGTCTTGAATCACTCAAAGTCATCCAAGAGGGTTGGAATCAACTTTTCCAAAACTCCTGTAAATGTTGATATTTTTACCTGTTCCCATGAATCACGAATGTTCTTAATGGCATCTAGAATGGTGAATCCTTTCAGAATGTTTTCAATTTACTGTGCCCAGATCTGTCAGAGAAATCATAATCTATGGCAGCTATAGCCTTACCAAATGTATTTCTGAAATAATCAGACTTGAAGATCAAAATTACCCCTTGATCCATGTGAAAACAAGTCCCCCTAAAACTTTGTTCCCCTCCCAAGTTTATGACTAACCTCTCTATCTAAAACTTTTTTCCCTTTCTTATCCCTCTCCCTTACCCCTCAGGATTGAGGAGTATCAAAGAAAAGTGAGGCTGAAAGCAAGCAGGACCCTGAAGGGTCCTCCTGGGTACAAGCCCCTCTGTGTCCCTGCTTCTAGTTTATAGAAAAAGTTTTGGTCTCCTAGTCGTTTCCCAAGCAGACCCAAACAGTTAATAATTAGAGAAGTGGAAATGCAGAAAGCAGTTCAGAAAGAAAAGCAATAATGGCTTAAACAATGGAATCACAGAACTCCTAGTTCCTCCTAAAGGGATATAGATAACAATCTGATGCATTTCTTTGAGTTTTTATGCAGAAACTAAGACTCTCACACAGTGGAGGATAGTGTCTAAGGCTGACCACAAGCACTAGACCCCAAAGTGATTGAAACTAAAAGTTGACAATTAAGATCCCTGAAACATCATCCTGTTACCTCACCACCAACCAATCAGAAGAATGTCCACAAGGTGATCATGCATCCTGCAACCCTCACCCTAACGTTGCCTTTAAAAATACTTGTCTGAAAGCCATCTGGGAGCTTGGGTCTTTTGAGCACTGGCTTCCCATTCTCCTTCCATGATGCCCTGCAAATAAATACTGGATTTCCTTCACCACAACCTCATGTCTGTAGGTTGGCTTTGTTGCCATGTCAGGCAAGTAGACCTGAGTTCAGTTTGGTTAACACATGGACTGCAGAATGGATATTGTGTTAGTAGGCATGAAAACAATATCATTGTACACCTCTATCTGAGCTCTTGGGTGACCAGGTGCATTGTCAATGAACAGTAATATTTTGAAAGGGATCTTTTTTTCTGAGCAGTAGGTCTCAACAACGGGCTTAAAATATTCAGTAAAGCATGTTGAAAACAGATGTGCTGTCATCTAGGCTTTCTTATTCCATTTATAATGCATAGGCAGAGTAGATTTAGCATAATTCTTAAGTGCCTTAGGATTTTTGGAATGGTGAATGAGCATTGTTGGTGAGGATATGGAGAAAAGGGAGCCTTAGTACACTGTTGGTGGGAATGTAAATTGGTGCAGCCACCCTGGAAAACAGTATGGAGGTTCCTCAGAAAATTAAAAACAGAACTACCTTATAATCCAGCAGTCCCACTCCTGGGTATATACCTGAAGAAAACAAAATCACTAATTCAAAAAGATACATGCACCCCAGTTTTCACAGAAGCATTATTTAAAATTGCCAAGGTATGGAAGCAACCTAAGTGTCCATCTACAAATGAATAGATAAAGAAGATGTGATATGTATGTATACAGTGGAATATTACTCAGGCATATGAATGAAATTTTACCATTTGCAACAAAATGGGTGGACCTGGAGGGTATTATGCTTAGTGAAATATGTCAGACAGAAAGATAAATACTATATGTTATCACTTATATGTGGAATCTAAAAAATAAAAAAAAGAATGTATGTAACAAAACAGAAACACTCACAGATATAGAGAACAAACTAGTGGTTACCAATGGATACAGGGATGAGGGGTTCAGGCAAGACAGATATAGGGGATTAAGAGATACAAACTACTATGTATAAAATAAATAAGCAACAAGGATATATTGTACAGCACAGGGAAATATAGCCATTATTTTGTAATAACTTTAAATGGATTATAATCTATAAATATTAAATCACTTTGTTATACACCTGAAACTAATATAATATTATAAATTAACTGTACAATAAAAAAATATAAATAAAGCTGCAAGTCCCTTTCTGATCTTTTTTTCTTTTTTACTATTTTTAGTTTATATTTAAATTTTTTAGCTTTTCTTATTTCTATATACATCTGTGTTTCTCACTACATTTGCCATAACCTCAACTCTCCATTAAAATCCCCTTATTTTTAAGTTTATGTGGTTTATTTTGTTTTGTATTTATTACATCTTCTCATATTTACTTTTCACATTTCTTTCCTGAATTCTTGTAATTTATGTGTGTTTTTAATAATAATAAATGCTTTAATAATAAAGCAATTATTTAAAAAAAGTATTTCAATTCTTGACAAAATGCTTGAACCCTCTCTTTCTTACTTGGTGGCAATATTTTTCTTATAAATTTTTCTTCTTGATCACCAGATTTCTGCTGTTTATTTCCTCACTTATTTGTAAAATGTATTTATTGATCCATGCCACTTTTTTCTTTCTTTTTATTTATCTTTAAATGAACTCGAGTTTTCAGGACATGATATTTGTAGGAAATTTCTGACACAGAAGGGCAGAAATGAGTTGCATCATAGTTTTTCAGACCAGCTAATTTTCACAACCTAAAGGTTCTCTTTTTCTTTACTGACACAAAGATACACTTCTTCATGCAAATGTAGCTCATCTTCAGCAAGTGGTGCTGGGAAAGTTGGACAGCTGCATGTAAATCAATGAAGTTATAACACACCCTTACACCATGCACAAAAATAAACTCCAAATGACTTAAAGACTTAAACATAAGACATGACACCATAAAATTCCTAGAAGAAAACATAGGCAAAACATTCTCTGACATAAATCGTACCAATGTTTTCTTAGGTCAGTCTCCCAAGGCAATAGAAACAAAAATAAACAAATGGGACCTAATCAAACTTACGAGCTTTTGCACAGTAAAAGAAACCATAAAAACAAACAAAAAGCAAAAAGACAACCTACAGAATGGGAAAAAATATTTACAAATGATGTGACCAACAAGGGTTTAATTGCCAAAATATAAAAACAGTTCATACAACTCAACAACAAAAAAACAAACAACCCAATCAAAAAATGAGCAGAAGACCTTAATAGACATTTCTCCAAAGATGACACACAGATGGCCAGTAGGCACATGGAAAGATGCTCAATGTCATTATAAGAGAAATGCAATCAAAACTACAATGAGGTACACTAGTCAGAATGGCCATCATTAAAAAGTCTACAAATAACAGATGCCAGAGAGTGTGTAGAAAATGGAACCCTCTTAAACTGTTGGTGGGAATGTAAGTTGGTGCAGCCACTATGGAAAACAGTATAAAGGTTCCTCAGAAAACTGAAAATAGAATTACCATATGATCTAGCAATCCCACTCTTGGGCATATAGCCAGACAAAACTATAATTCAAAAAGATACAGGCACCCTTATGTTCATAGCAGCACTACTCACAATAGCCAAGACTTGGAAACAACCTAAATGTCCATCGATAGATGAATGGATAAAGAAGATGTGGCACATATATACAATGGAATATTACTCAGCTATAAAAATGAACTAAATAATGCCATTTGCAGCAATGTGGATGTGACTAGAGATTATCATACTAAGGGAAGTAAGTCAGAAAGAGAAAGACAAATACCATATGATATCACTTATCTGTGGAATCTAAAATATGGTACAAATGAGCCTATCTACAAAACAGAAACAGACTCACAAACATAGAGAACAGATTTGTGGTTGCCGGGGGGGAAGAGGGGAGAGAGAGGGATAGACTGGGAGTTTGGGGTTAGTAGATGCAAGCTATTACATTTACATTTAATTTCACATAGCGAAGTGATGAAAAATAACTATTTTGAACTAGATGAGATGCATTTAAAATGTTTGGACCTCGATAGTAAAGGGAAAATAATCATTTCAGTGCTATCGTATTGTGCGTATATTCTGTCAACTTCTAATGTTAAACGACTTGAAAATCCTTATTAAGGACGAGTAGTGAAATATTGTTGAGTTGTGAGTAATATATTCATCCACATTTTATTTACACAAAACTTTCAGGATGTAATCTTGCTTATTTCAGGTTCTTTCAGAGTAAAACTTGGCTTATGGGTTTAAGTTTTTATGCATATTTTATTTACAAATTATTTAAATTCACATATCTGATTTAGAGATCAGTAAAGTGAAACATGGCTTTAGTTGATTTTTAGTATTCTCTAGATAGGACCTGGTTTGTGGAAAATACAATTTTATAAGTATTTAGGTTTTAATGTTGGTATATTGAAGTAAAGTGCCTCTAAAATCTGATCATACTTTTAAACATCAAAATTTATTACTGAGCATATGCAGTGGGTGATTTTTATTTTTTCTTTCAAATCAAAATTGGCAGCATATTAGACTTTTGTAATGGCATAATTAACCAGATTATTTTCTCTGTTTCATATTTTAGCTATTCTTAAATACAGTAACTTCAAATAAGATATTTAAATACATGGACACAGGGATATCATGAGTTGGTTTTTTTTAAGTCATAACAGTCCAACAGCATACATCCCATGTGTTAAAAATCAAATGCATTGCTATATCATATATAATGTCATTTTTAAAAAATGGAGTATATTGTATTAATATGTACATGTACTTTCTTCTACAGTGCTATAAAAGCCATATATATGTGATTATTTATAACCATGTTGTCTGAGAGACTCACAGAAAAAAACTCACACTTCTTGCCTTTCCTTATAATTTGGAATGACGCTCCTGTAAACATTTTCCCCACTGTATCATATTCCTGGCCTTTCTTTACCCCTCTATGCCTGTTTCCAGTGGGTCTTTGGCTTCAGGTGGAAGGTAGATGGAGTGCAGCACTCCTGCAGCCAAACCAGTCCTTGGAGAGAGAAAACTTCACAAGTTGTTGGCTAACTTTGGCTTGCTACCTCAAGGTTTGCCCCAAGGATGCCATAGCATAAATACAAATGGTAAAGAAGTAACAATAATATGAACTTTTATTTCTATTTTAAACCACTTATTTTCAGATCTAATAGAAATTTATATTGACTTCATGTCAGTGTTAGACTCATTTACTTTGTGAATATAAAAAAAAATAAAATGATGTTTCCTTCTAGTATGGAGGTTCACTGTAATGAAACGTGGGTATATACTGATATAATGAAACATGGGTAAACATGGGGATGTACTTGAGGCATAGGGAACCCTATTATATTACTGAGATAGCCAATCACCAAATTGCTCACCCTTCTTGATAGCAATGTAGAACTGGCCTTGACTTTCCTCTTAAAAATCATCCATAGAAACCTAAATCCTTTAAGAAGGTGCCTCTTGTTCACCTAATTAAATTGGTCTTAAATTTCCCCTTGGGTGCTTTTTCCTTTACTTCAGCAAGGTAAGTGAATCTAATTTTTTTTCTTTTTTTTTACTTTATCTAGAGAAAAGTATGTTCTTGATAATCTTTGTTGGTGGGCTTTGACAGTTCTGGAGCTTCCACTGACATTTTGTTGAGACTCTTGTTGCCACAGACTAATACCTTTATCTTAGAAGCAGTGTACTCATCTTATATCTAAGCCTACTAGAGGCAAACTTGACAATAATAGTAAAGGAAGTTAATACTGAAACTATGCTCCAAATCCAAATAAACAAGATTTTCTGTTTCCTCCTCAGAATGAAGGACTCAAAAACTCTTTGCATATCTGGTCTGTTTATACTCATTTTCCTTGATGAAGGACTGACAAATCATTTTCTGGCCATTAACCATCCTCTGTTTTTTGTTTGTTTGTATGTTGCTACTGCCTTGTTTATTAGAGGAATTTCGAGATCCCTCTAGGTCTGATAAATGTCTTTCCAACTGAACCTGAAGACTAAAAGCTCTCCTTAGACATTTCTTTTTTGGGGCAAACTTTGCCTTGTGTCATTAATCTACACAGTACTAACGCTTTCCTCAGAATTGTTAATGTATACAAAGTTGGCTTTTAAAGATATTTTCTCTCCACAAATTCCACCTGCCAGGGGAACTGCTGATTTCTCAAGTCAGCAGGCAGAAGCAGCTTGACCTTAAGGTTGAGGATCAAAGATATGCACAAGATGTACTTTTACTTTTGACTGATTGTCAGGCCAGCCGCTAATGAATTGGCTGCTGATAAATTTGTTACCTCCTGGCACTTGCTTTTGTATTATCCTTCTTGCATTTATCTTTCTAAGGGGCATGATTGTGCCAAGGACAATTGAAAATTGCGGTAGTAACTTTGGAGAACTTTAGATATAACCAAAATTGTGTTTTTGAGATGCACCTTGGAACAAAATGTGGAAAAAAAAAATCCCACTAAAAACTCACAAGGAAATAAAATCTTGTTTACAAAAAAGAAAGATTACTTTGTTTAATAGAGAAGACCTCCCTCTTTCTTTTTCTGTACTGTGAGGATTAATAAGTACCAAATTTTAATCATGAAATCGTGATGGAATTATGTAGGACCCAAATTATTGTTTAAACCAGCTACAGTGACAAGCTCTCTCTCTCATCAAAATTAATTTTCCTTCATAGATGCCTTCTTCCCATCTTGCAAAGAGAACACAATTAGCCTCTACACTGAACTTTAACTCTCTTCATGTCTGTCTATAGCTGGTGCACTCTAATTTGCATTTTTTTTCTTCCTCTCCTTGTTTTTCCCCTTCACTTAGGAAATTAATTCATCATAAAAATATACACATTCTAAGAATATCTGCTGTAGAAAATAGATCTAACACAAAAGGGGTCACATTATAGGAGAACATTTCCTACACTGTAATGATGTGAGCTTTTATAAACTATTTTGATATGTTAAAGGTTTACGTACATTTGACATTGGAGAATTCAAGAATTTCCAATAGAAAAAAGAAACAACTCTCTTTTCTTCAATTTTGTTGTTTCTAAAGAAGCAGCTCTACAAAAGAAAAATAATTAAGCTGCTATATTATTGACCTTGTTAACTACATTATATAGTAAAGGGGAAAGCAGGATACTTAGTTTTAAAATATGATCTAAATATTCTTTAAAATTTGATATTTAAATACCAAGATTTCTAAATTATATTAGAAAAAGTTTATATAATATTTGTATCAGAATGGGTATTTGTGTACCTTAAAATGATTTAAATGGCTTTAAGAAAAGATTTATGTCTCCTCCTTGATTTTACCAAAGCATAAATTATTTTATTTTATTTATTTTTAATTTTTATTCTTAATTTTTTTTTGCGGTATGCGGGCCTCTCACTGTTGTGGCCTCTCCCGTTGCGGAGCACAGGCTCTGGACACGCAGGCTCAGCGGCCATGGCTCACGGGCCCAGCCGCTCCGCGGTATGTGGGATCTTCCCGGACCAGGGCACGAACCCGTGTCCCCTGCATCGGCAGGCGGACTCTCAACCACTGCGCCACCAGGGAAGCCCTATTTTATTTTTATACAGTACAAGACCACAGTATTTTATTTTGTACAAGATTAAGGTTCATTTTCCTGTGATTTAACACTTAAAATGTTTTATATTGGTTTTAAGGATCAGGAAAATTGTAATTGATGCTACAAATTGTTTAAGTCTAAAAAAACATAAAATTATATCTATTTAAAGAAATTTTAATACTGGAAGTCTTTTACAGGAATTTAATCTTCTGAAATTCTTACAACCTTACAAATCATAGAGACTTACATGTGAACTTTATATTGCAATTTCCAGATCTTTGATTAGCTTTAAGATTTTAAAGTGATATAAATAATAGATAACAATATTATATCTCCATACAACAAAAGTTTAATTTACTGTGCTGTTTTAAATGCATCATAGAGTAGCCATCAGTTAAAAGGTTAAGAAGGATGCATAAATGCCTTTGATTTATATTAACATCAATGTTCTCTTTTGCAAAAAAATGTAAAATAATGTGTATAACAATACAGCAGATGTTTACAGCGGATCATAGCTAGATATGATTTGATTTATCAAAGAAACATTTTGTCTTTAGGGGAAAAATTTCAGTTCATGCCAGGAAATTTAAAAAAAGGGAGGATAAATGGTGAATTTGAAGAGATATATTAATAAAACTTTTATCCTTCTATATAATGCATACATGTAGTGAGTTTGATGGGAACAATGAAATATGTTAAAGTAATACAATTGGTTAAATTGTATTACTGATGTTGGTGCTTGTAAAAAAGAAAAAGCATAAGGATCTTTTATTGCAAAGTTTTGCTTAGATGATATAAAAAAAAAAAGCTAAACTTTTCAATTTTTTAGTTTAAAATGACCAAATATTCTGTGCCCAGTTGTTCTTTTATCACAAAAATACTGTGTTGTTTTACTGTACTTTTGATGTAATCTTGCTGTATTCCTGAAACTAACACAACATTGTAAATCAACTAGATGCAAATAAAAATTTTAAAAATAAAATAAAATATAAGTTCATTGTTCAAGAAAATATTTTTTTTGAAATATAATTGATATTTTTTGCTGAATTTAAAAATATAGTCTCGGGCTTCCCTGGTGGCGCAGTGGTTGAGAGTCCGCCTGCCGATGCAGGGGACACAGGTTCGTGCCCCGGTCCGGGAAGATCCCACATGCCGCGGAGCGGCTGGGCCCGTGAGCCATGGCCGCTGAGCCTGCGCGTCCGGAGCCTGTGCTCTGCAACGGGAGAGGCCACAACAGTGAGAGGCCCGCGTACCGCAAAAAAAAACCAAAAAAATGTAGTCTCAATCTTTTCTTTATAAACTTATGACTTATGTTCTTGTCTTCTCTGAAAATTTTTATTGATTTTTGTCCTTTCCTAACTCAAATACCAAATTCAGAATAAAAAATCTGTGAAAATAACTTTTACATTGAAACTATCTTTGCGTTACCTAAATCAAAATTAATATTTGACCTTTCACATTCTAAAGGGAAGGATAACAAGAATAATTTTGTTTGTAAATCTCTAAATTTTAATTAACTTCCAAATATTTTGAAAGCTTTTATTGTTTACAAAACTTCAGATTCCCCCTAAAATCTGACAAATCAAAGAGGAAATTTAGTCTATCTAGATTAATTATTTTTAAAAAATATATCAATATAGAAATACTTCAATGATAGTGCACTTTTCAGATTAAAACAATATGCCCATGTTTGTTTACAGAAGGGCACAAACATTGGCAACAAAGTAATTAGAAAAAAAAGAAGACTTGTCTCTGGGTTTTCATATTTTGTAAATTTCTGATGTTCATAATATACTTATGGAATAAATCAAAGGCCTAGAGATTTGTTCATGCCTTCACTGTTCCTATTATATTCCTATTGTCAGAGTGATCAATGAAGAAATATATTTATTGTCTGCTAAAACACAGGAGAGGATTCTACTACCTTCTATACTGGTTAATATAAAAAAAAAATTCCAGTAGTATCTAGTGATATCGCCAACAAGTACTGACTGTCTTCCCCTTGCCAGGGAAGCACTAAATGATCCTAAATTAGTAGGCTGGTGTATTTTGATAGCAGAATAATCCTCAGAAAAGCAATCCTAAGAAAAGCACTGCACTTGAAAGTCACTGGGAAAGGTCTTATCAGTAATATTAGTTGATATCAAATTGAAGTAAACCTTCAAGGGATTGATTTTTGAATGTTTATTTCCTGCTAAAACAACAGTGCCTGGTACCCAACAATAAATGTTAGAAATTCTACAATATTGGAAACTGAAAGAAAGGATTCTTAAGAATCCTTCAAAAGCAATCTTAGGAGGGAGACTGCTAACCCAAGATCTTTTAATTCAACAGATGACAATAAGAAGTAGAAAGCTTCCACCCAAGACAAGAGAAGGATTATTTCTCTGAGAACAGTTTTCCTCTAGCTTTATTTTTAGTTGTCTGTACTGTGATTATACTCCTAATCTCCCACAGCATTTCTATAGCTTCAAAGGGAATTTCATTTTCCTCTTACATCTGAAAGCTGAATTGGTCATCTTCCCTATATGATCTCATTGACAAAATATTAATAAGAGTTCACTTAAATACCACAGAACATAGATAACCTTCCATTAGTCTTTTCTAGCACTGATTTTTCTCACTTAAAGGAAAAAAAATTAAATTTTTAGTTAATAAACAAAAAAAATTTGTGATGCTAAGATAACAAAATACTTCCACTGAAATCACTGCATTGTTGTCATTGGAACCAAGCTCACCAGGAATTAAAAAAAAGATACTGCAGCAGTTGTTAGTCTGTTTTCTTCGAAGACTCTCTAGACTGTTTGCAGGAATTATTCAATTCAACATAAGGAAGCTTTCTATCTCAAGAGACCAAGAATCAGTTGGGATTAGTATGGAAATTTAGAAGCAGTTTGTTTTAATATGGCAAAATGATGAGGAGGATACTTTTACTTTCTTGCCCAGAGCTAAGTGAAGTCTACTGCACTTTTTTTGATATCCTCTTTAGGGACTTTTGTTGTCTTGAAATACTTCAGATCTATAATGTTGATCTTTTTTATTATTGACATTGTATTCACACTATTGAGCAGAAAGTAGAAGCACCCTGTATTCCTTGATAAGACATATATATGCCAGAGAATGAAGACAAATCTTGTGAATGTTGTAAGGCCTGGTTTTGGGCATGCAGAGATATCCTTTTTGAAGTGAGAGACAAAATACTGCACGTTACTGCACAAATACTGCTAACCATGAACATAGAACTAAAAACACCTCTTTGGATTTCAGAGGTAGCATATATCATATTAGCTTTAACCTTTTTACTGGTAGCTCAGAGGGCTGCAAGTTTGAAGTGTTATCTAGAACAAGAAATAGCTTTGCATCTCTGGCTCTGGTGCAATCTTTCCTGTAACTTTGACTTTTATGACCCAGCAGACTGATAGAATCAGAAGTGACTCTGGCAGACAGAGATGATGCACAGATCCTCAGGAAAGCCCCACTGTCCCAGGAAATCTCAGCTGAGACTACTCAGATTATGGAAAAATCTATGCCATTTTCTGATGAAAGTCATTGAAAAGTAGTTCTGGGATTGCTGCTAGACCCTGGTGGAAACTGCAACCCTGAGCCTGTGGCCACTGAACCGTAATATTGGACTTGCACAGAGTCTTTCCATTTTAAAAGGGAAGTAGTATATTCCAGACTAGGTCACGTTGCAGACAGAGATGAATGAATAAAATATGAATAAAATGTGATCCTATACTTTTACTGCTTATTCCTCAATCCCCAGCTATTGCATTTTGGTGATTTGCTGTGGTTATTTAACAAAGAAAAAAGTACAGGTTGGGTCATGTTTGGGTCTGTAAGATGGACCACAACCAGTCAAGTTGAACGGCTTCGATACAACAACCTTACCGACGAGTGACCTTGAAGACACTGACAAAATGAAATCCTCTGTGTGGGAGGTCTTTAGGCAGTACATCTCATTGTTTACTTCATATGGCCTGAGGTATGGTTCTAAAATGAATTATGGGTAGTAGCTATAGGGTTGGCTTGCTACTCAGGGACTTGGGAAGTGCAAATTAGGAATAAATGGTCATAATATTATGTGGGTGAGCCTTCCAGAATATGAAGATTTTTGTGTTCTCCGCAAATGCCCACCAGACAAGATCCATGGGGAAAATGTTCTTAATATTTAGATAGACAAGATGGTCTATCTTAGGAATATTGATCAGTTTTTCTCAGTTATCTTAGTGTTTACTCAGTGAGAACATATATGGAGTAGCCATGGTGAAAGTGATGTTGGCTAAGCATGGGTTCAAGTACCTGGTTTTCCCAGGTCATGGCTAATTTGGCCCTTCCTGCCAATAAATGCTAATATAATACTATTTCTTGGTGGGCCAGAGAGCTACCTGGTGAAAGGTAAAATTTTATACTGCTCCAATAATGGAGTGGGCAAACTTTTGTCTTCATAGAATTGGTCATATATTCCAGATAAGGATTTGCATTCCTGGACCAGAATACTCTGCCATTTCCATTATTAGTAGATTTGTAGATTGCCTCATTCAGCACTTTGGCATTGTACATGACATTGCATCTGTGCAAGGACAAAGATCATTTTACTGTGCAACACAATCTGTCACTGAGCCATTTTGTGTCTCACATGGCATTGAACCAGCAAGCTTGGGGGAAGGTGGTCACTAAATGGCTTTGAAAGATAAATCCCAATTACCAGTGGTAAATTGGATTGCTACTTCAAAATGCTGGTGCAGAGTACTATATTTAAAACTAAGTGGATTAATTAGTATGCTTTTATTTGTAATATCTTTCTCAAATGTACTGGTGAATAGCAAATTGTAATAACCCAGATTGAGTTGAAAGACACAAATTCTGAAGTTTTTAAGACTTGGACAAAAAGCCCTGTGCAGCTGAGCGGCTGGCAGAAGGTGAAAAGAACATAGAATGGGCAATGAAAGAAGACAGCCATAATAACTCTCTTTAGCCTCAAGAATAGTACTGAGGTGGTTAACTATCTTTGTCTTTTTAAAAATCAGTTTTTACCTCATCTTTCTGCCTATAAATTATATGAAGGGGCTTCCCTGGTGGCGCAGTGGTTGAGAGTCCGCCTGCCGATGCAGGGGACGCGGGCTCGTGCCCCGGTCCGGGAAGATCCCACATGTCGCGGAACGGCTGGGCCCGTGAGCCATGGCTGCTGAGCCTGCGCGTCCAGAGCCTGTGCTCCGCAACGGGAGAGGCCGCAACAGTGAGAGGCCCGCGTACCGCAAAAAAATAAAAAATTATATGAAGAACACTTGTGGGGGTTAATAGTTCAGGTTTAAGTAGGTATATGAGGGAGTTGACCTTGCCTCCCAACAATATGGTGCATGATGGAATATGTGTGTGTTGGGACAATCTGGTGAGGAACAACATCGATGGACTATGACAGATAACTTTTATTCATCTTTCTTACCCCTGTAGTCTACTTGAACAAGATAGCTTTTAGGGTTGTACAAATATCACATGTGTCTTCTGGCTTCCAATTGAGTTGGGCCAGTGGGAAATCTGGATGAGAAATAAAAGGAAGGTAGGAGGGTGAGATCAGGCAATCTATTCCTCTGGTTCCTTCCCTGTGAGATCAGCATGGACTTGCCATGCACTTTGACTCAAGTTCAGTGATTATCTCAAGGAGGTCTATTCTATACAAGTCACTCTTTCTGATTCTGATAATCACTCCCTCCACTTATACCTTCAGGCTTGTGATGAAAAGAGCTCTGCTTCTCTTAGCTCTGGGTTACTAAATTAAACTATTTGTTTATCTTTCACACCTTTCAAAAAAAACCATTTGTAAATAAACAGTCCTTTCAGTTTTCTAATTTGAGTATTCCATGTATTTCCAGTGGGACCTAGGTTGAAATAGTGGCCTACTTTAAAATACAATATTAAGTTATTGCATTGATAGACTAGTTTTTAAAATGTATTTATGAAATTAGAGACAGTAATTTAAATAAGCTATAGAGACCTGATACTGTAAAAGGTTCCCTAAAAGCTCTAATGTCCTACTAACTACAACATCTTACTTTGGATATATGCTATAGTAATGATAGGGGAAAGTTTAGCAAGAGAGATTTGCTAGAAAAGAGAAAGAAGAATGGTAGTAAACATAGGGACAGAGAATTCACAAAGGGACCTTGAAGAAGGGAATGTCTTACTCGGAAAAGACAAGACAGAGTGTGTTAATCATAGCACATCACAACAAGAGGAAAAATAAATTATACATATGTAAAATCAGAATAATATAAGCTATTAATTCACCTGTAATGCATAAACTTAGGTGAAACTGATTTCTTATGCGATGTTAAAAACAAACAGCCTACAATACAAGTTGTTAGAATGAAATAAATTTATGCTTCACCGTATATCCATAAAAAAGATAGGAACAGAATCAAAAAGCTATGGCCATTATTTCAAATTCTCATCTCTGCGTAGAAATATGTGAATAATTAAGCTGACAATAAAACTTAAGAAAAAATAGTGCAAATGTAACTGCAGAAAAATGGTCACTCTTTGAGTAACAGTCACAGGTAACAAAATCCTCATGTGACTACAAAAAGCAGAAACTGCTTTGTAAAGGAGTGTAAATCATGAGATCAGAATTGTGACCAAAATGCAGGTACTTTTGGGACAGCCCATAAGCAGACAATCTTAGGGAATTAAGGTATAATATCTGCTATACCTTAAAGTTACCTCAGGAAGTAGTCTTCTGTCAGAATTAAGTAGCAGTAGGTAACATTTATATTGATTATCAAATTATAGAATATCTTTCACATATATGGTTTTATTTATACTTTAATCTGTGATGTAGGTATTAGGTTTCAGTTATTATATTATTCCCTTTTTATAAATGTGGGAACCAAGGATAACAAGGTTAAATGAGATACCAAATATATTTGGTAAATAGGTGATTGAGCTGAAGCTAGAATTCAGGTCCTGAGAAACCAGGTTGTTTTTCACAGTATCATGCTTTTCTATATAAAGTTTTTATGTTTTTTAGATGCACAGTAGACACTGGATAGATGATAAATCTGGTTCTGAATTATGTTTTTAAGATATCCTCTAATTGCATTAAAACTATTTCTGCATATCATCATGTTTATTCAAACTATATCAGTATTTCATGAGAGCAACCTTGTGTGTTTTCATGTCAATAAACAATTGTTTGTTGACTTAAATGTGGACTGGGTATAATGCAGTTTTGGGTAATATCAAGAATTTCATACACCCTAATCTATGAGATCTCTCTAAACAGAAGGGAAAAAAAAAACTACACTGTATAGAGAAGATGCATTTTTTACTTGCTTTTCAATTAAACAGACAGGATTGGATTTGAAGTTCTGACTTACCAAAATAATCAAAGTTATTAGTTCATAACTAGAGGCAGAGTTGTGAATTTAGAACACAATCAGGGGCATCAGTCAAGCATAACAGGAACAGTTCTGTTCACATATGTTCTGTTTTAAAATGGAACATCCATAACAGTTCAGTGGAGCTCAAAATTACAGCTGAGAAGTGATCAGTTAACTACCCCCAAAAAACTGCATATGGGAAATAGACTGAAAAATTAGTTTCTTAACATTGATATGTTGCTGCAACATTATATTCATGGAGAGATCTAAAGAACATTCTCTTCAAAATAAATAGTGTATATACTTTAAAGGAAAATTTTTTTAAATTAGAATAAGCATATATTTTAAAGATCACATTTTTAAAAACAAATACAAAAAACCAATGCTAGGAAGATACAGTAAGAGAATTTATAGTGTCTTACATATTATGATAGGTACTGCGGGCAAGAAAGATAATCTAGGAAGTTGTTCCATTATTACCAGAAAAAAATTTCATATAGGTTTACATTTTGGAGTTTCTTGGTCATTGATTTTCCAAAGAAAATGATTGGATGTTCACAGTACTACAGAAGCAGAATTATGCATCAAGAAAAGAAACTGTGCCACGTAATCTCACACTTAAAATTTTTTTTCCTCATGGAAGCCATCATGACAGTAATGCTTGTTCATGCCAGTGCTGGTTGGGTGTTCCAATTAATTGGAAGGTACACAATCTGTAGGGAAAAACAGATAAGAGTAGAAATGAGGATCAGTGATCAAGCTACTTCTTTTTGTAATTGCCAGTCAACAGCAACAAAAATAACTCTGTGAAGTAAATTCACATGGAAGAGAGGCAGTAGAGTAAATTGGTCAGGAATACAAACTCTATACTAAACTGTCTAGGTTCAAATCCTAGATCAACCATTTGCTGAGTGACTACAGAAAGCTAATTAACTTATCTGTGCTCCCAATTCCTATTTATAAACTGAGGATAATAATAGTACCTGATTCAAGGAACTGTTGTAAAAATCATATTTTAGTTAACAGATAAAATGTGCTAAGAATGGTACTCAGCATGTTGTAAATATTGTATAAATATCAGTGTATTATTATTTTTTATTATCCATTAAAATACACACCTCCAAACAGTTAATATATTTTTTAAACAGACCTACTGGTGTCTGCCCCTGGTGGGTGAAATTGGTCCAGAGGCTTGTGTAGGCTTCCTGGTGGGAGAGACTGGTACCTGTGCTTTGGTGGGTGGAACTGAGTCTTGTCCCTCTGGTGGGCAGGGCCATGGAGGTTCCTTAAAAAACTGAAAATAAAGCTACCATATGATCCAGCAATCCCACTCCTAGGCATATATCCAGAGAAAACCATAATTCAAAAAGGTACATGCACTCCAAGTTCATTGCAGCACTATTTACAATAGCCAGGACATGGAAGCACGTAAATGTCCATCAACAGATGAATGGATAAAGAAGATGTGGTACATATATACAATGGAATATTACTCAGCCATAAAAAAGGAAAGAAATAGTGCCATTTGCAGCAACATGGATGGACCTAGAGGTTGCCATACTGAGTGAAGTAAGTCAGACAGAGAAAGACAAATATCATATGATATCGCTTATATGTGGAATCTAAAAAAAGGCTACAGATGAACTTATCTACAAAACCAAAATAGAGGTACATATGTAGAAAATAAACTTACGGTTACCTGGGGGATAAAGGAGGGGAGGGATAAATTGGAAGATTGGGATTGACATACACACTACTATATATAAAATAGATAACTAATAAGGACCTACTGTATAGCATAGGGAACTCTACTCAATACTCTGTAATGACCTATATGGGAAAAGAATCTAAAAAAGAGTGGATGTATGTATTTGTATAACGGATTCACTTTGCTGTACACCTGAAACTAACACAACATTGTATCAATTATACCCCTATAAAAATTTAAAAAAAAACCAGACATACTAGTGGTCTGCTTATAACATAATAGACTTAGACTGACACAAGTTGTATTCTGAATTAGGACCTGGCCACCCCCATCTTCCAGCTCCCTAGAGCTGGATCCCAGAGCAGAGGTTTTTCACATTATAGGGAGAAAGTTCCCAGCAACAAAGGCCCTTGAATGCACTGCCTGTGGCCTTGGCAATTGTTATTCTTATCGGATATTTAGATCATTAATTCCTGTCCATTTTTAATTTCTCAGATTAAGTGTCACCTTCTAATTGAGGTCTACTTTGGTACCCAGTTTAAGAATCTTCTCTGCTACTCAGCTCTAGAGTCAGTCTCCGACATCCCCCACCCCCAACAAAAAAAGAAAAAACCTGATTCATTTAGTGGAGAATGGGACTAGCTGTGCTTACTACTAACACTATGTCATTGTTTCTACTCCAATCTTGATTCAATACCATGTGCTGCTGTCTAGACTTTTCACTTTCTGTATCTGTAATTGCCTTTACAACAGTGAGAAACCTGACTTTCATTATCCTCAATGTATGTATTCATTTGTTTAAACATAGAATATGCAGATATTAGTTTAAGAATTGATACCTTATATCACTACAAAATTAAAGCTATTAGCTAGAGTTCAATATTGATTTACAGTTCAATTTTTAGGTAAAATATGCATACAGTGAAAGGTACAGATCTTAAGAATACAATTTGATGTGTTTTGACAAATGCAGACATTCACTTAACCATACTCTCATTAATATATATATTCATATCCTCAGAAAGTTCCTTCATGTTCCCTAGTCAATTCTCCCAAAAGGCAATCATTTCTTAAATTTTTTTTCATGATTAGTTCTTTCTCTGTTCTACAACCACAGATAAATGGAATCATATGGTATGTGCTCTTCTGTGTCTGCATTCTGTCATTCAGCATTTGTTCAATAGACATATTTAACATGCTATTCCAAAGGTGGCATTATTCACAAAATGTGTGCAAGAAGGAATAAGTGGAAGGTCATGTTTTGTAACATGTTGTGTTACATTATAAAAGTATTCCCTGAGGCAGACTGTGCTTCTACTGGCTTACCTGCTGTCTTTCCCCTTTGAACTATGTCTGTAAATCTTGCACACACATCAGAAGTTTAACATCATTGGTATCTTTTCTATATTAAGCACATACATTTGTTAACTTGATCCCAGACTATTTGGCCTGCTAATGACAAGACTTTTGTATTCTAAGGATATCTTATAGCTACAGAAGATTAAAATATTTACCTTACAGACCAATAATAACATGGATTCAGTGAAGTGTCACGTCAAGATATAATAAAATGTACCCAGTACCTAATATTATTGCAAAATATATACTTCAGGCAATGTTTTATTTTTAAGAATAGGGCTTCCCTGGTGGCGCGACTGGGCCCGTGAGCCATGGCCGCTGAGCCTGTGCGTCCAGAGCCTGTGCTCCGCAACGGGAGAGGCCACAACAGTGAGAGGCCCGCGTACAGGAAAAAAAAAAAAAAAAAAAAGAATATATGAGTCATATCCTAAAAAGATAGACAATTGAAAACTAGGAAAACAGTATATAGGTTCCTTAAAAAACTAAAAATAGAGTTACCATGATGCTGCATTCCACTACTGGGCATATATCTAGAAAAAACTATAATTCAAAAAGATACATGCACCCCAATGTTCATTGCAGCACTGTTTACAATAGGCAGGACATGGAAGCAACCTGAATGTCCATTGACTGATGAATGGATAAAGATGTGATATATATATATGTGTATATATATATATATATATATACACACACACACATACATACACACAAGGAACATTACTCAGCCATAAAAAAGAATGAAATAATGCCATTTGCAGCAACATGGATGGACCTAGAGATTATCATACTAAGTGAAGTAAGCCAGACAGAGAAAGACAAATATATGCTATCACTTAAAAAATGATACAAAACAGTAAATAGACTCACAGACATAGAAAAGAAACTTATGGTTACCAAAGGGGATAGTGGGGGTGAGGGGGGAGTGATATTTTAGGAGTTTAGGATTAACATATACACACTACTATATATAAAATAGGTAAACATAAAGGACCTACTGTATAGCACAGGAAACTATACTCAATATCTTATAATAACCTATAATGGAAAAGATCTGAAAAAGAATCTAGGTAGCTAGCTAGCTACGTATATATGTATAACGGAATCATTTTGCTATACACTTGAAACTAACACAACATTGTAAATTAACTATACTTCACTTTTAAAAAACTAGGAAAACAAATGAATTTTGTATTTTTTTATCTGCAAGAGGAAGAAGATAGAATAAAATAAAACACTGGAAATGCCTTTAAAAATTTTGAAAAGGGAGATGATAATTTGAGTGCTTACTGAAATTAATGAAGACATTTTTTAAAGTAATATTTAAGAACCCAAAGAAGCATATAAAAATTGGAATTTAATATGGCTGTCTTTGGGTTTCAGAATCAGAGGTCCCTATAGATAGTAATGGTATTTTTTGAAGCAATTACTTTTCAATTTCATTAAATCATTCTTACTAACATATCCAGTTAAAACTAAATGTTTTCTGACTCTATCTATTTCCTCTGTCAGTAAATAAGAAGATAATAGAAATACCATTAACAAATAAAAGGGGATTGTTACCTTCATAATACTTATGCTGCTGTAAATTTTGAGGCTATAAGATTTAAAACGTTAAAGGTTGAGTATTCTATTTCAAGCTGGGCCAGTCTTTGAGTTTCAAAAATTCACAAAGATGATTTAAAGGAAATGTTAGAATGGGCTGAAGCTGTTAATCATAATTACTAAATCTCTGAAGATAATTGATTATAAAAGTCCTCTATGCTAGTTTTGACATCAGTAGCATGTCTGCTATTTTGCTCTTCAAAGAATTTATCTTCAAAATGAACTATTTTTTTTATTGACACCCTGTATCCAGAGAAATTAGTTATATTGCTTGTTATATTACTAAATTTTCCTATATTTGGGCTTGCTTCTTATAAACTTTCAAAATTTACATATGCTAAATTTTTCAATATTCCCAGAGTTTATTCCTATATTTTAAACACAATCAAAACCATTTACATGTGAATACAAGTAGCAGAATCATCAGTATTCCTCAAATTATGTTAAGATGTGTAATCCCTTCTGTCTGGAATGCACGTCCACTCCTCTTACATCCAGAGAGCTTTGAAACAGCGATACTCAAAATGTCTTTGGATCACTAAAATGTCCTCAAACTGTTAGCTCTCCATCCATGACAAGATAAGGAACTTGAGTCAGACAGTTAATCTATCACATGACTAAACACATGGTTTAGTTGGCCCTTCCTTTTTTTTTGTAGCAAGACTTTTCCCATGTAGGAAGTAGCATGTTAATTCACATATTGGCACAAACTCTGAGCTTATTTGCAGACTGGCACTTTCAGTAATATTTCTCTCTAAACCAGAGTTCAGCAAACTTTTTCAGTAAAGGGCCAGACAGTAAACATTCTAGACCTGTGGGCCATATAATTTCTGTTGCAAATAGTCAACTATGCTCTGCAGCATAAAAGCAGCCATAGACAATACGTAAGTGAATATGTCTGGCTGTGTTCTAATAAGACATTTTTATGGACAATGACATTTAAATATTATACATTTTTACATGTCACAAAATATTATACTTTGGGTTTTTTTCAACCATTTAAACATGTAAAAATCATGTTTAGCTTGTGAGCCATAGAAACATAAGTAGTTTCTTAACTCCTGATCTAAACTATCCTCTAAGTATCAGCTAAATTGCCACTTGTAATTTGAAATTTTCCCTAGTTTATGTAAAATGTTTTCTAACTCAAGCAGATTTAGTATTTCTCCTACACTTTCTTTAGAATTCATGTACAACTATAAAGATTTATTGAGTTTCATTTTTGTGACAATCTTTTTTTTTTTTTTTCTCTCCAGAAGACTAAAGTATCTCAGGTTCTACATCTGTTAAGTGTAGTTGGGATTTGAATGTAAGAGTTCACAGCAGAGACTGTTATTATTCACAACAGCAAATGTCAATTCTTAAGTAATCTCTCTGCCATCTATTACAAGTAGGGGATGAGGAAGAGAACTCAATAGGTGGAGAAAAAGCATAATTTGGGGATTGAATGAGTAGCATTTAAGGAGATCAGTGTGTCAAGTGGTTTTGCTGGACTCTGGACAAGTTATTTAGTTTTTGAGTTTCTGCTTCTTCATTTTAATATTGAAAGGCTATGATGAGATGTTCTTTAAGTTTCTCTCATTTCTTTCATTTTTATGATTCTAAGACATCAGGACAGTATACAATCAGGAAATAGTTTATATAGTGAGTATCCAAAATACACAGATTAGCGTATTGAAAGGACAAGAGAAGGAAAATGTTAAAGAGGCAAACAAAATAATGTTTTAAATGGGTCATTAATCAATGAGAGTACTGGAAATAATTCAGTAAACATATTAGTGTATGCTACACTGAATTTACCATCAAATTAATGAAGCTGGA
Source organism: Stenella coeruleoalba (assembly GCF_951394435.1). Lineage (NCBI taxonomy): Eukaryota > Metazoa > Chordata > Mammalia > Artiodactyla > Delphinidae > Stenella > Stenella coeruleoalba. The sequence continues at coordinate 79,924,243 of NC_137151.1, read as the reverse complement.
GTCTGGTCCAGTGCTGGATTACAGCATTTACAGCGTTAAAAAAATTTTTTTTATTATTTTATATTTATCTTTGGCTGCGTTGGGTCTTCATTGCTCTACGTGAGCTTTCTCTAGTTGCTGCGAGCGGGGGCTACTCTTCCTTGCGGCGCACGGGCTTCTCACCGCGGTGGCTTCTCTTGTTGCGGAGCACGGACTCTAGGCACGCGGGCTTCAGTAGTTGTGGCACATAGGCTCAGTAGTTGTGGCGCACGGGCTTAGTGGCTCTGCGGCATGTGGGATCTTCCCAGACCAGGGCTCGAACCCATGTCTCCTGCATTGGCAGGTGGATTCTTAACCACCTCTGCACACTTGGGAATTATCTATGCACCAACCTGGGCACCTTTTGACAAACCCTGCAGTCATGTGATGCTCTGCCTAAGCTAATCGATTGCATCAAGAGCCAGAGCCAAAAATTCTAGTTTTGCCAGATCTCTGACACTAACTCTTCTGACTTCAGTTTACATTATCATCAATGGTGCTATTCTGTTTGAAATTTTGAAGTCCATTTATTGCATCTTGCCTAATATTCCTGTCATTTTTGGCCACAACCCACAATAAAAGCCCCTTGATTTCTATTCTCATGTGGATGCTACTCAGAAACTGTCTATTTATCTATGCCAAGTTCCCCACTACCTTTCTCCAAAATTTTTCCACTGTGGTCTCTGCATTCCTTGGTTTCATAGTCATCTAGGATATCAAACTATTCAAAGAAAATCTAGCAATAAATGATATCTGAATTTCATCCACAGGAAGAGGAGAAGCTGCTAAATTCTCCAGCTACCATATTCTTTGAGATGGGAGATAAAGTTGGCTGACTTCTTATTATTTATAAAACATAGCCCCTGATTACTTCTCCTTAGACTATTTTTTTTAAAAAACAGTCCAACTTTTTCACTTTATTGCACTCCTCATATGCTATATATTGCCTTCGTGGGCATGGACGCATCCTCTACTGATTTTAATACTTGGTGAAATCTTCTTCACTACTTCATTTGCTGCAGACCAGAAAAATCAATGCAATGATATTATATGATACTGTCTCTCTAGTAGGTAGAATATATGGGTTGCCAGAATTATGAAATAAAAACCAGAACATCCAGTTAAATTTGGGTTTCAGATAAAAAGCAATTTTTAAAGTATCCCCCAAGCAATATTCAAAATATATTTACACTAAATAATTATTTGTTGTTTATCTGAAATGCAAATGTAACTGAGCATTTTGCATTCTAAATGACAATCCTAATAGATGGTATATAAGGCATATTATGAAGTGAAATATACATTTTTTTGAATAAGAAAAATCAATTATATGGATGTATGTGTGTATGTTTCAAGAGCAAGGTGAATACCACTTTTATTTCCCATTCCCAATGATGGTAGGATCAGTGGAGCCTATGACCATAGACCTGTTGCCACACTACCTTTATTATAAAGTGAGTTTCTTTGTCTGAGGCAATACTATGTGGAATACCATATTAATAAATCAAACATACTGTGAACCCTCAAATAATGATGCTGATGGAAGTCCTGTCAGCAAGAAAGGCAAGTCCATATTCAGAATACATGTTAATCCTGAAAAGGATAAATTATTGTCCTTTCCGTGATGAAATGGGTATTAAGGAATCAACACCAAGTGGCTAGATAGTCTCGATGACAGATCATGGTATATAGGGGCCTCAGAGCCATTAGTGTCCACTGCTGACAGGTTAGATATTTAGCACCTCTGGTGGCTAGATCAGCTTTAGCAAGAAAAAGACCTGTGGTTTGGCTTATACATAGTCTCTGTATCTGCCACCATGGCTACTCCATTTATGTACAACCACTGGAGTAGTGGAGGGAAGAGGCTAGTTGACATCTACTGCATATCATCCTTACCACCTGGTTACTGAGTTCTACTTGTTCAGTGGATGCTCTCTTGGGTGCATTAGTGAGTGCTACAAAGGTCTTCACATTTTGTGCCCACTCCTATAGTTACATTAACATACTTCTTTTTCAGACCTCCTTGTCTATGGACTTCTAATCTCTCTCATTCCAAGTCCCAGACCAAAACATTTGTTACATCCCAGGGGTCAGTGTATGTTCTTGAGGCCACTCTCTCTCACACAGGTGGATGGCCAGATGCATAACCCAAACCTCTTTCCCAGAAATACTACTGTCTTTCCAAGATAGCCCGTGATGGATTGTAGTTAAAAAGGAATAGATATTGTGATCACCTAGAGGGGTGCGATAGGGAGGGTGGGAGGGAGAGGCAAGAGGGAGGGGATATGGGGATATATGTATAGTATAGCTGATTCACTTTGTTATACAACAGAGACTAACACACAATTGTAAAGCAATTACACTCCAATAAAGATGTTAAAAAAAAAGCAATAGATTATTGGCTCACAAAATATACTGAATTAACCAATTAATCCAATAAACCCAGGTGTTTTCCCCTCTCTTTTCTCAGTTGATTATCTGTAAGACACCACATATGAGGTCCTAGGTGTAAGCTGAAAATAACAAAGACAAGACCCTGTGGGGGTGGGATGCAGAATTAAACTTCCAGGCAGTTCTGCTTGTGCACATGTGTGAAGTATACAGCTCTAGTAACCTAGTTGTAGCCCTCCCAAATAGATCACAAACACTGGCTATTGAAAGCAAAAGTACACAGAAGCCAGAGAGGTATGTATAAGGAGGGTAAAATGAATATGAGAAGTATCAGAGTGGAACACAGACAGTGTCTGCACATTTGGTAACCTTGTTCTTTCTTAACATTTGTTCAGTGATTCAACAACATGAAATTTAATACAGGCAAACCTCGATTTCAGACCACCGCAATAAAGCAAAAGCAAGTCACACTTTTTTTTGATTTCCCAGTGCATATAAACTTTATGTTTACACTACACTGTAGTCTACTAAGTGTGCAATAACATTGAGTCTAAAAAAACAATGTACCTGTCTTGAATAAAAAATACTTTATTGCTAAGAAATGCTGACCATCATCTGAGCCTTTAGCAAGTCCTAATCTCAGATAGTGAGGTATTCATCCTGCTCAGGACTAACCTCTCTACTTGTATCAGCTCTATCTTTTACCCATTCATCATACATTATTCTCTAGCTCTCTTTACCTCCTTTTTCTTAGCTTAAACTTATATCTTTTTATTAACAAAAAAGTCCTTGACCCTGGGAACATTCTAGTGACTAATACTCTTACCTATGTTTACATTAAAACTTGTCAAGAAGAGTCCTAGTTAGTCATTGTGTCTACTTTGTTGCATGTCAGTCTTCAATCTGTTATAATCTGTGTAGTTATTTCTCTTTCAGGTCCTGAAGCTACTGTGGTGAAGGCCCCTGTGATTTCTTAGTATTCAAAACAAATATATTCAGTGACTGTCTATCTGGATATCTCCTAACCATTATTATGGTGATATATTTCCGCCTAGGCATAGATACTCCCTCTGCAAATACAACACTGCATTTTCTTTGACTCTCCTCTGATTGCTTAGATAATGTTTTTCACGTCTTCTCTTTTCCTGTCCAAGAGATACTACAGATTCTCCCTTGATGGTCCTATTTACTCTACAGGTCTTGAACACCATTGATATCTGTATTTCAGACAGATTTCAGGTTCATATATCCAGCATCCTCTTGTACATATCTACTTTATACTCATAGCTAACACAAAATTATTCAATACTGAAAGCATAATCTCTCTATCCAGTTATCTACCTTAGTAACCAAGGGGTCATCCTTAACTTCTTTTTCTAATTCCACTATATACATTCGGTTTCTATAGCTACATTCAATTAATTGTCATGTCCTGTTGGGTTTATCACTTATACGTTTCTCAAACCTACTCTAACTTATCCATTCCTACTACAACTATTCTCATTCAAATATTCACTGTTTCTTATTTAAATTACTACAATAGCCAATAACTCTTTTCTAATTCATCGTGCTTAGTGATTTTTCCATGTTTCTGCTTGAAATATTTATCTAAAACATAAACTTAACTGACTTTGTTTGACTTCCATCAAATGTAGACCAGGTACAAGGATTTGAGTGCAAGTAGTTTACATGGGAGGTGATCCCAGAAAGCATCATTTTGACGTGAAGTGAGACAGGAGATGGAGGAAAGTCAATAAATGATGTATTAATAAGTGAGTTATCACCTTGAAGCTCAATCCTGTTGAGGACCTATTAAAAGAATTGTATATCATACTTCAGAAATGACTGCTAGGGCATAAGAAAACTATAAAGTTTATTTCTCAATTCCTGTCTCTCACTGGTTGAGGATCACTTGTAAGGTGAGTTGACTTCCTGGCACTTCCACCTGCCCTTTGTGAAGGCTTAACACAGTCCTATAGTCAAGGAAAGCTGTCCAACAGAGAGAATTGGGTGCTTGAGGTAGGAAACGATTAATGTATATGGGAACTGTAACTGAAGCTACAGGTTATCTCCAGTTTGGGCTAAGAGCATTGGAATGAGACTGTGACAGAGTCTGTTGCAATACCCACATACTTTTCTATTTAAACATACTAAACACTTTAGTGTCTTATTAGTACATGTAAGATGAATTCTGAACCTCTTGCTGGGTTATACAAGGACTTACACTAATTTCTCTAAGATGCAACAGGTCAATTCTTATCACTCCCTACCTCATGTATTTTATTCCAATGCAACCAAATTGCTTGTAGATATTAAGCACATATTCCTGTGTTGCCCCAAACTCATCCTCAACTTTTACCTGATGAATAATTATTGTTCATGATACAGGTAAAGAATTACCTCTTTCTGGATGCCAAACTGGAAACTTCCAGACTTGTATAGGAACTTCTTTTTATCCTCCAGTACCATTACCATAGTCATGTAATATGTTTTTCCCCCACATATCCATTATGGAAATTTATCTATGCTTGTTTCTTTTACCTCTACTTAACTTTGAGCCCCTTGTCTGTATCTATCTTATTTATCAATTTTTTTGTAGTCCTAGTATACGGCTAAGTGTCTGACATAGCAAAATTCTTCATACTTACTGAATAAAACATTAAGCTCTTGGTGTGCCATATGCAGAGGAGTAATTCAATCCAAGCAAGTCATATTTTAGAGCACAATGGGCCATAACTCAAAAGTATATTAATTTTTTTGTGAAAATTTTTTATGGTTTTAGTTCCATTTATGTCAAAACATCTCTTCTATATTCAATCTTAAAATAAAGTATGCATTGTATAAGCATTTCAAGTGTTCACCTAAGATATAGGAATAAATCGACGCTATTTAGCTGTCAGTAAAATAAAAAGTATTAAAGGCAGATTTTTACATTATTTATGGGCCCACTGTTAGATGACATGACACTAGGAGATAAAATGTAGAATTTGTATACTGGTGGCTCATTATCATTAATTTTCTCGGAATTGAAGAAAACTCTTTCAGCTTAATTTCCCAGACATCTATTTTGCTGAATTCTTTCTAATGGCACTATCAGAGATGAAGTGCTCTGATAGTGCTTACTTGAAGCACTTACTTACTTGAAGCACTATGGAAGACCAACACTGCACTTCCCAATATCTCTACCAAATAATAATTCCATCTCAATGACTGAATATAATTTCACTGAAGACTCATAGTTGCTAAACCAATAAAAGTGCACATTACCAAATGATTACAGATCATAGTATATATTTGAAATATACATTAGTTGTTACAAACAAGTTTAAAGAAATGAGATAATTTAAGAAAATAACAGTGAAGTGGTTGAAAGCATTTTGTTTAAAATGTAATATGGCCAGGTAGAACATGTATCAATAACATTTAACAGGAAGAAAGTGGCCCCTCCTAATTTTATTTCTCTTGCCAGTCAGTAAAATGATGTTTCTTGAATTACTGGCATCGCTAGTCTTTGTTCTTTCTGTTGAGATCTGACAGATGGGAGCTCAGCAACAGCCACACAGAATGGGACATGTGTACAGATCAGATAAGACCTTCTTCTCTAGGAGGTTCACACAGTCCTCCTCAGCACTTTTGACCCACTTCATCCAATACTTCCTCACAACAGTAAAATTACCAGGCATTTGTGGAATTTTCTGTGAATAAAAATAAGCCTTAGTCATATACCATAGGGAACTTTTTTTCTAGATCGCTTTAGTATATGCGAATAAAAAACATGTTTCCCCACATAAACATTACATTTTTTCATTAAGTATTGATAATTTTTCCTTTAAATGTTATCATTTAAAAAATTGTTTCCACAAGGAATTTTGGGCTATGTATTTGATGACAGATATACAAACCTAGTTGAGATTAAAATATATTCAAAATATGCTGAGTCATATTTAGGTAGAGCTTTAAAATTTTAATAAGCCTTAATATTAGTCTATTTTAAACTCACTAATGAACAAATAGTGTCTTTAAAAAGCTTTCAAGTGGTTTGTTTTGAAATGGAATTTGGATAGAAATTCTTAATGTTTCTTCTTCCAACTTCTCACTAAATGAAAACACAGGAAAACAAAATGAAACACAAATAAGAGGCTCGTAACACTGAAAGTCAAGACTGACAGAAAATATTATTCTGGAACTGACAGTAGTTTTAAAGCAATCAAAGCTGGACTTAGAGAAGCTTAACCAGGGTTAACAAATTATGGTTTCACATCATGAAAAGAAAAGCCTAGAAAAAGATAGTTAATTTCTTTGTGCCTTCCTAGAAGGCCCTCTGACTCAACAGATCAGAACTTGCCATCAACAGACAGTGAGCAACTGTCCCACCCTACTTCTCACACGCTGCTTTGTTCCACAGTAGCAGTGATGAGTACCCTCACCATTTGTCTTCTCTGCCACTCTTGTAAATCCAAGTCAGAGATTAAAAATTCCAGAAAATTCTGGCAAATTATAAAGGAACATGGTTTTCTGCATTTAAAGGGATGAAGTGCAAAATAGTCAATTCCTTCAGGAGAGAGTCGAAAAACTATAATCTGAGAACTAATAATAAAAAGTTATTCCATGAAATAACAGTATTATTGCCCTTAATCAATAGATACAAATGTCAAAAATTAGGCAGAATACATAACATTCCCAAGATCATGCTGTCATCTTTAGTAAGTATAAATAATAATGTTGGGTAGGAATTCTTTGAGTCTAATTTCAAACAACAGTTATAGACACAGTTAAATTAATAGTAATCAGAATTGTTTTTTAAATTAATTTTTATTGGAGTATAGTTGCTTTACAATGTAGTGTTAGTTTCTGCTGTACAGCAAAGTGAATCAGCTATACGTGTACATATATGCCCTCTTTTTTGATTTCCTTCCCATTTAGGTCACCACAGAGCACTGAGTAGAGTTTCCTGTGCTATACAGTAAGTTCTCATTAGTTGTCTATTTTATACATAGTAGTGTATATATGTCAATCACAACCTGCCAGTTCATCCCACCCCTCCTAACCCCCCTTGGTATCCATATGTTTGTTCTCTACGTCTGTGTCTCTATTTCTGCTTTGCAAATAAGTTCATCTGTATCATTTTTCTAGATTCCACATTTAAGTGATATTATACAATATTTGTTTTTCTCTTTCTGACTTAATTCACTCTGTGTGACAGTCTCTGGGTCCATCCACATCTCCGCAAATGTTAATTACCGCTTACTCTGTGCGAAATATTGTGCTAGATGGTTTTTTATTTTCTTTTTCTTGCAAAAGTTTTATTGAGGTCTATAATTTATATACCATACAACTCACCCATTTAAAATGTACAATTCAATAGTTTTTGGTATATTCACAGAATTGTGCAACCATCACCATCAGTTTTAGAACATAATCATCACTCCAAAAAGAAATTCTTTACCCTTTAGCTGTCAACCCCCAAACCCATCATGTCCTCCAGTTTTAGGTTACCACTAATATTTATTTTTTTATTTTTTAAATAAAAATTGTATACATTTAAGGTGTACAACATGATTTGATATACATAGTGGAATCATTACTATGGTCAAACTAATCAATGTACCATCTCTTCACATAGTTACCATTTTTTTTGTGTGTGTGAGAAAAGCATCTGAAATCTACTCCCTTAGCAAATTTCCAGTATTCATTGCAGTATTATCAACTACAGTCATCATGCTGTACCTTACATCTCTAGACTTATTCATCCTACATAACTGCAACTTTGTACCCTTTGACCAATATCTCCACTTTCCTCCACTTCCTTAACCTGGTAACCACTGTTCCACTCTCTGCTTCTATGTATTCAGCATTTTATTAGATTCCACATGCAAGTGATATCATGAAGTTTTTTTCTCTCTGTGGCTTATTTCACTGAGCGTAATGCCCTTGAGTTCCATCCATGTTGTTGCAAAGACAGGGTTTCCTTCTTGCTCATGGCTGAATATTTCATTGTATCAATATATATATGTACATATGTAAAATATCTTCTTTATCTGTTTGCTCATTGAAGGCCACATAGGTTGTTTCCATATCTTGGCTACTGTGAATAATGCTGCAATAAACACAGGAGTTCAGATATATTTTCAGCATCCTGTTTTAATTTCTTTTGGCTATATACACAGAAGTGGGATTGCTGGATCATATGGTAGTTCTATTTTTAATTTTTTGAGGAATCTCCATACTGTTTTCAATAGTGGCTGAGGGTTCTCTTTTCTCCACATCCTCACCAACACTTGTTATGTCTTGTTTTTTTGATGACAGCCATTCTAACAAGTCTGAAGTGATATCTTATTGTGGTTTTGATTTGAGTTTCCCTGCTGATTCGTGATATTGAGCATCTTTTCATGTACCTCTTGGACATTTGTATGTCTTCTTTGGAAATGCCTATTCCATTCCTTTGCTAGATTCTTTAAAAGCATAATCTCATTAGGTCTTGTGAACAATTGTATGAGGAACGACTATCCATTTTATCAATCAGAAGGAAGACTGTTAAGTATAATGACTTGACTAATTTCATATCTCTGCTGCTAACGCTTTGACATAATTCATTCAAATTTAATACCTCTGCCCCTGCCCCTGTGACAAAATTGATTCAAACTCTTGGGGAAACTTTATCTAGGCTGAGCCAATCTGATTTTCTTTCTTTGAAATTCTGAACTGGGTAATAGAGCCAGTTAATTTCTATACCAATTTCTATACCTTGATGGACTATGAGGTAGCTGAGTGGCCATATCCTGCTATATAGAAATAAGGATAATGAGGGGAGCAAGAGAGAAGAGCAGTAGCAATGAGACAAAAGAAGAAAGAAGCAGGAATGAGAAAATAAATCTGGATCTATTTCCTATCTCCTTGTTGCACCTACTTAACACCAAGTTGCCTTCTAGTCTCGCTTTGTGTATACCACTTCTCTGATTATATAATGCATTTTATTTTAGGTAAATTTAGATGGAGTTGTTTTATATAATAGTTATATATGTTAATAAAAAACAAACCAAAAGATAATCTTTGTTGTTATTTTGAGATGGGATTTAATTCACATTTTCTTGTTTATTTTTTATTGCACTTGCCAAATATTCTATTATTCTAATGAAGCAAATTAAGCATTAGATTAAGTGAAGAGAAATTTAACTACTTTGTCTGGTAAGTACACATTCAGTTGTATGTTAAAATTAAGGATTTACAAAACCTGTTGATAGTGATAGAGAAATACTGAGCTCATATCAGAAGTCTTTATGACATAAGCGTTGCAGAAATGTTCATCAGAACATTTATACTAGTCTTTTTAATGTATACCTGTTTTTAAGAGATGCTTTAGAAAAAATTATTTGTGTGTGCATATGTATGTATGTGTACACACACACATATATTCAGCTTTAACTGAAAAACATATATTGTACAAAAATGTTTATTTTTTCTTAAAGAAAAAGCAAAAAAACCCTTCAAAACAAGCAATGGAAAAACGTGACACTCTAATATTAGTGGGCAATAAATAAATACCATGGGTAGTTTTATGTCTAGAAATATCTAAATATGAACCAAATGATATCCAGTAAATGTCAAGTGTAATGCTGTCGACTTACTGAAACCTTATGTTCCTAACTTTTAACTATTAATAAACATAATTCTTCAAATGTTATTTCACAATACCTAGCATAATGTGGAAACTCAGCCTAGTACTATCATTAAAAGTATAATATCTGATTATATGGTTTAGCTTTCTTAAATTAGTAGAAGCACGTATTTACTATACTAGTGAGAGAAATGTAGTGCTTGGAACTAATATAATATGTATTTTCATGACAGAACAATTATCTATTTCAGTTTCTAAGCTTCCATTACTTAGTATCTCCAGAGTCAAGACATCATTTTTATTTTACATTAAAATGCAAAATCTTAAGGAATTGGTTGCAGTGGCTTTCAGAGAGAGTAACTGATACATTATTTTATCAAGCTACGTGTTACTATAACTTCCTTTTAATCTCAACAAAAATAAATAAAATCTTTTTTCCTTTTTTAACTATCTAGAAGTATCTATTTCAAGTATATCAATATTTCCTACATGAATTCTCAAATTTGATGTCTTTTAAAAAATATTATTTTGTATACCTGAATCCTATTTCTTAATGGACAGCTATAGCAAATTTAAAATCCACTGTATGTAAAATTTTCTTTTTAAGGAAGAATTTATAGACATTTTTTGCATTCTTCTCAATTAGCAATTGCAAACTGAGACATTATCTTTCAGTCTACCTTTCACTTATTATAGAAATACAATGCAGGCAGATTGGCTCCTGGCTTCCTTGATATAAACCATGGCAAAATCATCACTTCTCCCATGTGAGCCAATTAACTTCACGTGGAGAAACACTTGTTTCTTGCCTCAGAGTAAAGATATATTTCTATTGACTTATTGAAAAATTCATATGCCATTAGGTTCAAAGTATAGTCGCTCAAATACCATTTCTGAGTATCTGACAGTGTACAGTCTATTTATTAAGTTCAATCCAATGATTCATCATTCAGTGAAGGCATGCACCTATGAATTAAGAGAGATGCAGAACCACATTTGTGAAGGCTTAGGTTCTCAAGCCATCTGAGCCTGTTAGAATTTTTATTGACCAAGATTCTTTTTAAGTCCTGTTTTTCCTACCTAGAGTAATAAATGTTTACTTCTACTTCTGTAAAGGAAATATTTTTGTTTCACACATAGAAGATAATGCAGAGTATTACAACATAAAATACCCTTAAACCCAAATTACCTTATTTGAGAAAAATTAAGTTAATAACTTATATGTTTGCTTATTTGTATAAAATGCATTGTGTGGCTCCCTGTCTCCTACACATGGGTGGTGATATTTGATCTCCCCTGGCATGCTCTGGACAGACCTATTTTCGGTAAAGTTGGAAGTAATTCGTCTGGCAAAATTTAGAGAAAACAAACAAATAAGCCCATATAATTAGCATGAGGAGAGTTCATATATTCTTACTGGAACCTATATCTAAGCTTTGACAACTGAAATTATACTTAATATATAAAATTTTTAAAAAGTCACACCCTATAAAACTAAAAATATAAGCACAAATTAAACTGAGTTTAAGACAAAAAAAGAGAATAACAGCAGAAAAAGTTATAAGCAGGAATAAATGAAACTGTAAACAGGAAAACAACAGAGAAAATCTAGAAAATCAAGAGGTTTTTCTTGGGGAAAAAATGAACAGTTATAAACTTCTGGTGGGATGGATCAGGGAAAAAAGACACAATTTACCAATACAGGAATGAAAAAAGGGGAAATCGTAACAGATTGTATAGACATTAACAGGATAATAAGGGGACATTATGAACAACTTTATGCCAATCAATCGGTATATGAAATGGATACATTACTTGAAAGATAAAAACTATCAAAGCTATCTTAAGAAGCAATGGATAATGTAAATATTACTGTAGCTATTAAAGGTACTGAATTCAGTTTAAAACTTTCCAACAATCTAAACCTCAGGCCCAAATGTCTTCATTAGATAAATCTACCAACCAAAATAAATAATACTAATTCCACCAAAATATTTCCAGACAAAAAGAGAGGAGAGGTATTTTGTTACTCATTTTAAGAGGCCTGCATTATGTGGATACCAAAACTAGAAGCAGACTTTACAAGAAAATACAGGTATAGCACTCAGGGACATAGAAAAAAGCACCACCACCATCATCATTATCATTCTTTCTCTCTCTATCTCTCTCTCTCAAATAAATTCTTTCAGAGTAGAATTTACTTCAGGAGGCTTGTTCAGCTTTCAAAAATCAACTAATGTACTGTAGCCTAAAACTAATAATCAAACACAGGTAACAACATAGGTTCATTTTGATAGATGCAGCAATGAATTTTGCAAAGTTCAAGATCCATATGTTATCAAAATATTTGCACAAACTAATGAAAGGATAACTTCTTCAGCTTGATAAAGGGTATCTCATAAAAACCTAGAGCTAACATCATATTAAATGCTCAAAATTGAATGTGGTCTCCCTAAGATCAGAAACAGGGCAAGAATGTCTCCTCTCACCACTCCTTTTCAAAGTTGTACTGGAGATTCTTGCCAGTAAAATCATGGAAGAATATGAAATGAAAGGCATTTATTTTGGAAGGGAAGAAATAAGCTGTTTCTATTTGCAGATGACCTAATTTTCTATGCAGAAAATCTCAGAATCCAAAACAAGCTGCCAGATATAGTGAGTATGTTTAGTGAGGTCACAGGACACAAGGTCAGTATATAAAAATCATTTGTATTTCTTTGTAGTAGCAATCAACAATTGGAACTTGGAATTTTAAATAGAACTACTTACAATAATACCAATAAATTTGAAATATCTGTTGATTACTTTACCAAATATGTGGAAGATTTTTACACGAAAAACCATTAAAACATGAGAGAAATCCAATAAGATAAAAATTTATTGAGAGATATATGTGTTCATGGGTTTGATGGTAAAAAAAATATTGCCAAAATATTATTCTCCTCCAGCTGATCTATAGATACAAGGCAATTTCAGTCAAACTCATTTTTGTGTAGAAATTAAAATGCTGATAGAATAGCAAAGATAATTTTGAAAAGGAAGAGCAAATTTACACTATCTGATTGTAAAGATAAGTATAAAGCTACAATAATCAAGATATTGTGGTATTGCCAAAAGTATAAACACATAGATCAACAGAACAGAATAGAAAATGCAGAAATAGAGCCATGCAGATATGGTCATTTGATGCTTGATATAGTTGTCAAGGAAATTGTATTAAGAATAGATAGTCTTGGGCGTCCCTGGTGGCCCAGTGGTTGGGAGTCCACCTGCCGATGCAGGGGACACGGGTTCGTGCCCCGGTCTAGGAGGATCCCACATGCCGCGGAGCGGCTGGGCCCGTGAGCCATGGCCGCTGAGCCTGAGTGTCCGGAGCCTGTACTCCGCAACGGGAGAGGCCACAACGGTGAGAGGCCCGCGTACCGCAAAGAAGAAAAAAAAAAAAGAATAGATAGTCTTTTCAGCAAATGAAGCTGAATAAATAGAATATCCATATACCAAAAAAGTGCACTCTACCCCTAATTGCGTCATACACAAAAATTAGCTCAAAACAGATCGTAGACATACAATTATAAAACTTCTAAAAAAACAATAGGAAAGTAAATGTTTGGGACCTTGGACTAGTCAGAGATTTATTATATAGGACACAAAAAATAAGAACAAAAAAAATTGCACTTCATTAAAATTAAATCTACTTTTTCAAACATGCTGTGAAGAAAATTTTTTTAAATGCCACAAATTGGGAAATGTAAATTAAAACCACAATAAAATGCTACTATACATCATTGGATTGTTTCAAATAAAAGAAAATACTAAATATTACCAGAAATATAGAGCAACTGAAAATTTCATATATTCCTGGTGTGGATGCAAAATGATACATCTGTTTTACAAAAGAGTAAGGCAATTTCATAATAAGCTAACAGGCTTACCATGTGGCCCAACACTTCTACTTTTAGATATTTACCAAAAAGAAATGAAGACATGTCCAAATAACCCCTGTATGTGAATGTTTTTAGCAGATTTATTCAGAATCACCAAAAGCTAGAAACAACCCAAATGTTCATCAACTGGTGAATGGTTTAAAAAATTGTCATTGATGCATATAATGGCATATAACTCAGTGAAAGGATGAACTACAAATGCATCCAACAATAAGGATGAATCTCAGAAGCCCTATGCTAAATGAAGCAAGTCTGTCTCGAAAGGCCATATACTGAAGGATGCCTCTTAAATGACTCTTTGAAACTATAATGATGGAAAATACAGGAACAGAAATTAGATCAGCAGTTGTCAAAAGCTCAGGATGGTGTAAGGGAATTGGCTACAAAGTTAAAAGGGAACTTTTAGTGGGGGCAGAAAAATTCTCTATTTTAATCATGATGATGGTGATGTTTGTTTCAATTTGTTAAAATTCATAGAACAGTACTCCTAAAAAGGTAAATTTTACTTTATGTAATTTATACGTCAACAAACCAACAGCCAAATAACAACCCCAACAAGGAAATACAGCGTAGGACATTGAGGGAAAAAAAATCAGTATGTGGGAAACCCTTTTCTCAAACTCCTTTCTTTCTTTGGAAATCATCTTGATAATCAATGGTATGCCTAAAACTTATGCTTGTCAGATACTTTCATAAATATTTGCTAATTTAGGTGAACATGGACCTTCTGTTTTATCCACTAACCTGCTGCCTTTCTGGCCATGCTTTCCAGGTATAATGCTCTTTTTGTCTGGCTGGACAACTTTTCATTCTCTGAAGCCCTATCTATCCTATATTACTATAATATCTAGGATACATGTCCCTTTAGATTCTGATTCATCAACTTGCCAAACGAGCCTTGAGTGTTTTTATTTTTCAGATTATTATTAATTCTAAAAGCAAGTTATTATTTTTTTCCTGTAACATGCTGTTTCAGTAATTCTTATTCAGCTGTACACAGCAATACAGTGACAATTATATTATCACTCATAATACAATAATATTGTTTCTTATTAATGCAGATATAGGGCTCTACTCCAAACCTGCAAAATCAGAATTTATGAGAAAGATTTCTGGAAAGTATATGTTTCAATGTCCATAAGTATTTCTAATATTCACTGAAGTATTGTGAGTGACCAGTTTTGTTCTAAAATATAACTGTTACTAATAGTTATTGTGTATTACAAAGCCTGAAATTTAGATTCTTTTGATTCTAGTTAATTGCATCAATGAGTCCACAAAAAGGCAGATTACAACTAGACATATATTTACATCTAGGCTGAAATATGTTACACAACCTATGAAAAATGTCAAATCAATTTTCCTTTACATTTCTAAAGTTAACATGAATAACATGCCTTGTGCTACTGAAACTGACATTTTATAGATAAAATTATACTTCTTATCTAATTTAAAATGTGAGCCTATGCACATTTTTTTATTACACCATGTATATGTGTATATTTATTGCTGGTTAATTTTATGTGTCAATTTAAGTAGGCTACATGATCAGATATTTAGCCAAATGGGTGGATGTAGCTGTGAAGGTCTATTTTTAGATGAGATTAAAATTAAAATCAGTGGTGTTTGAACAAAGAGATTACTCTCCATAATGTGGATGAGCCTCATCCAATCAGTTGAGGCCTTAAGAAAAAGACTAACCTTTCCTGAGGAATAGGAAGTTCTACCAGACTGCCTTTGGACTAATGCTTCAATTTCAGCTCTTCCCTGAGTCTCCACAGCAGTCTCTGCTGATTTGGGATTTGCCCGCCTCCACAATCACATGAGCTGATTCCTTAAAATCTCTCTCTCTCTCTCTCTCTCTCTCTCTCCCTCTCTCTCTCTGTCCAAAACCAGCAGGATGTGTGCATATATATATATATATATATATATATATATACATACATATATATATTTATTAGAATACACATTATATATATATTTACTAATATATAAATCCTATTGGTTCTGTTTCTCTAAAAAACCCTGACTAATAAATACATAAATTCATATGTGTTTGTAAAGAAGCAAATCTATTTCAAAAGATCTCAGTATAAATTTGTGCAGAACTGGTAAGCTATTTAGTATAAAACTTTGTGTATTGACTAATTAATGGTTATTTGATAACAAATAGTATTAATACCCTATATAGCATAATGTATAGTTTCAAATCATTTTCAAAAATATTTTCTTTCTTTTTTTTTAACCTTTATAAGCTTGTGAAATAGATATAGAGGCATTATTGGTGAGGATTTCAAGCACATATTTAAAATAAATATAATATATAAAGTTTTGAGGGAAAAACTTTCAGGATAGAATCAAGAACTCAACTATGCACCATGTACCTGTAGTACATGCCTATTTTTATAAGAATATGTTTCTCTCTCGTTCATGCTGAAAGGACCTATTGTAGCAGTACTAAAACATCTGGCATGGTGGTTGTAATTATTGCTATTATTTAGCTGAGTTTTCTAAACCACACTCCCAAACCATCTTTGTCTGGTTTTGGTATCAGGGTGGTTGTGGCCTCATAGAATGAGTTTGGGAGTGTTCCTCCCTCTGCTATATTTTGGAAGAGATTGAGAAGGATAGGTGTTAGCTCTTCTCTAAATGTTTGATAGAATTTGCCTGTGAAGCCATCTGGTCCTGGGATTTGTTTATTGGAAGATTTTTAATCACAGTTTCAATATCAGTGCTTGTGATTGGTCTGTTCATATTTTCTATTTATTCCTGGTTCAGTCTTGGAAGATTGTGCATTTCTAAGAATTTGTCCATTTGTTCCAGGTTGTCCATTTTATTGGAATATAGTTGCTTGTAGCAATCTCTCATGATCCTTTGTATTTCTGCAGTGTCAGTTGTTACTTCCCCTTTTTCATTTCTAATTCTATTGATTTGTGTGTTCTCCCTTTTTTACTTGATGAGTCTGGCTAATGGGTTATCAATTTTGTTTATCCTCTCAAAGAAACAGCCTTTAGTTTTATTGATTTTTGCTATTGTTTTCTTCATTTCTTCTTCATTTATTTTGGATCTGATCTTTATGATTTCTTTCTTTCTGCTAACTTTGGGGTTTTTTTCTTCTTCTTTCTCTAATTGCTTTAGGTGTAAAATTAGGTTGTTCATTTGAGGTGTTTCTTATTTCTTAAGGTAGGATTGTATGCTATAAACTTCCCTCTTTGAACTGCTTTCACTGCATCCCATAGGTTTTGGGTCGTTGTGTTTTCACTGTGATTTTTTTCTGGGTATTTTTTGATTTCCACTTTGATTTCTTCAGTGATCTCTTGGTTATTAAGTAGTGTATTGTTTAGCCTCCATGTGTTTTTATTTTTTACATATTTTTTCCTGTAATTGATATCTAGTCTCATAGCATTGTGGTCAGAAAAGATACTTGATACAATTTCAATTTTCTTAAATTTACCAAGGCTTGACTTGTGACCCAAGATATGATATATCCTGGAGAAAGTCCCATGAGCACTTGAGAAGAAAGTGTATTCTGTTGTTTTTGGATGGAATATCCTATAAATATCAATTAAGTTCATCTTGTTTAATATATCATAATATATCATTTAAAGCTTGTGTTTCCTTATTAATTTTCATTTTGGATGATCTGTCCATTGGTGAAAGTGGGGTGTTAAAGTCCCCTACTATGATTGTGTTACTGTTGATTTCCCATTTTATGTCTGTTAGTTTTTGCCTTATGTATTGAGGTGCTCTGATGTTGGGTGCGTAAACATTTACAATTGTTATATCCTCTTCTTGGATTGATCCCTTGATGATTATGTAGTGTCTTTGTCTCTTGTTATGGTCTTTGTTTTAAAGTCTATTTTGTTTGATATGAGAATTGCTACTCCAGCTTTCTTTTGATTTCCATTTGCATGGAATATCTTTTTCCATCCCCTTACTTTCAGTCAGTATGTGTTCCTAGGTCTGAAGTGGGTCTCTTGTAGACAGCATATATATGGGTCTTGTTTTTCTATCCATTCAGCTACTCTATGCCTTTTGGTTGGAGCATTTAACCCATTTACATTTTTTTTTTAACATCTTTATTGGAGTATAATTGCTTTACAATGGTATGTTAGTTTCAGCTTCACAACAAAATGAATCAGTTATATATATACATATATTCCCATATCTCTTCCCGCTTGCGTCTCCCTCCCTCCCACCCTCCCTATCCCACCCCTCCAGGCGGTCACAAAGCACCGAGCTGATCTCCCTGTGCTATGCGGCTGCTTCCCACTAGCTATCTACCCATTTACATTTAAGGTAATTATTGATAGGTATGTTCCTACTACCATTTTCTTAATTGTTTTGTGTTTGTTATTGTAGGTCTTTTCCTTCTCTTGTGTTTCCTGCTTAGAGAAGTTCCTTTAACATTTGTTGTAAGGCTGGTTTCGTGGTGCTGAATTCTCTTAGCTTTTGCTTGTCTTTAAAGGTTTTAATTTCTCTATCAAATCTGAATGAGATCATTGCTGGATAGAGTAATCTTGGTTGTAGGTTTTTTCCCTTTCATCACTTTAAATATGTCCTGCCACTCCCTTCTGGCTTGCAGAGTTTCTGATGAAAGATCAGCTGTTAACCTTATGGGGATTCCCTTGTATGTTTTTTGTTGTTTTTCCCTTACTGCTTTTAATATTTTTTCTTTGTATTTAATTTTTGATAGTTTAACTAATATGAGTCTTGGCGTGTTTCTCCTTGGATTTATCCTGTATGGGACTCTCTGTGCTTCCTGGACTTGATTAACTATTTCCTTACCCATATTACGGAAGTTTTCAACTATAATCTTTTCAAATATTTTCTCAGTCCCTTTCTTTTTCTCTTTTTCTTCTGGAACCCATATAATTCGAATGTTGGTGCATTAAATATTGTACCAGAGGTCTCTGAGACTGTCTTCAATTCTTTTTATTCTTTTTCTTTATTCTGCTCTGCAGTAGTTATTTCCACTATTTTATCTTCCAGGTTACTTATCCGTTCTTCTGCCTCAATTATTCTGCTATTGATTCCTTCTAGAGAATTTTTAATTTCATTTATTGTGTTGTTCATGATTGTTTGTTTGCTCTTTAGTTCTTCTAGGTCCTTGTGAAATGTTTGTTGTATTTTCTCCATTCTATTTCCAAGATTTTGGATCATCTTTTTTATCATTATTCTAAATTATTTTTCTGGTAGACTGCTTATTTCCTCTTCATTTGTTAGCTCTGGTGGGTTTTTACCTTGCTCCTTCATCTGCTATGTGTTTCTTTGTCTTCTCATTTTGCTTAACTTACTGTGTTTGTGGTGTCCTTTTCACAGCCTGCAGGCTCGTAGTTCCCATTGTTTTTGGTGTCTGCCCCCATGCCTAAGGTTGGTTCAGGGGTTGTGTAGGCTTCCTGGTTGAGGGGACTAGTGCCTGTGCTCTGGTGGATGAGGCTCGATGTTGTCTTTCTGGTGGGCAGGTCCACGTCTGGTGGTGTGTTTTGGAGTGTCTGTGACCTTATGATTTTAGGCAGCCTCTCTGCTAATGGATGGGGTTGTGTTCCTGGCTTGCTAGTTGTTTGGCATAGGGTGTCCAGCACTGCATCTTGCTGTTCATTGAGTGGAGCTGGGTCTTGGCGATGAGATGGAGATCTCTGGGAGATTTTCACCATTTGATATTACATGGAGCTGGGAGGTCTCTTCAACTTATTTATATACATTTGTAGACAGTCCTTTTGGCATTCTTCCAGGATTCTGGTGGACCTCTTTTTCTAGGGGAACCATAGAAGAGGAAGATTATTGGGAAGAACTGTAGGCCCCACCATTGCAATTCATCTTCGGGGTGTAACTGATACTCATCATCTTTTTCTTCTACTGTTTCTACATTCCCTTTACTCTTCAGCTACCACCCCTACTGGCCTTATCTAGACCCTCATCCCAGAGAGATATGAGTCCCTAGTCAACATGTTCTCAGGTCAGGGGTGCTGTGTCTGTTCATTTATAGTCACAATTGCTCAAGGGAGTAAGTATCAAGAGACAACAAAGCAGATCACCTGGGTTCAAAACATATTTCTCTTTGTCTCCACTGTGAAAGCACTCCTTGCTCCTTCTGATAGGCTCAATTACTCCTACCAAAATAGTGTGTGTGTGTTTTTTTAATCTTCTGGTCCACAGATACAAGGAGCCCAAAGTGACCTAGCAGCAGACATAGTTTGTAGTTCAATAGGTACTTACTGTGTCCCAGGAAGAGGTGTTCTGCCTTTTATGTCTAATACAGAACCCAGAGTTGGATAGCACAAATCCTCCAAGAAGGTCATTGGGAGTGATGGTAAGTGTAGTCATTCCTAGTCCCAAACTTTGCTTCCAAGATTTATGGGATGTAGTTCTATGTAAAAATCTTTGATACAAATTATACCCTTTATGTATGATAAGTGTATAGTGGATTATCCTTGCTATCCTTTTAAAAGACCTTCTCTAAGCTGGTGCTCAAGCTGTGTCTTCAGCAGATTGTTCTATCTTGCTAGCAGCTCCTAGTTAGTGGAGCATGTGATACAATCAGTGAATCTAATGGTCATGAAAAAAACTTGTACTTCCTCTTCTCTAAAAGGGATCCCATAATGTCACTTAATGTTATGTTGGGATCCCATGACATTTCATAAGCCATTTAGTGGTGCTCATGCTGCCTTGCAGACAGGAAAAGAAACCCCATACCTGTAGTAGATGCCTATTTTTATAAGAATATATTTCTCTCTCTTTCATGCTGAAAGGACCTATTGTAGCAATACTAAAACATCTGGCATGGTGGTTGTAATTATTGCTATTATTTAGCTGAGATTTCTAAATTTAGTCTTCTCAGGGCCTCCCAAATCAGGAGATAAGAGCCTCTTTTGCTACTAATGATACCTCTGGCTTTCACACTTAGCTTTCAATTGTCTGTTAATTGATCTCCGCCTTTACTTTTTTTTTTGTTTTAGCATCTGTTGATCTAGCAATAGCCACTCTATTTCATTGTTCTTGAAATTACTGCTTCCTTCATATTTCTCCAGTAGATAATATATTGCACTACCTAAACCTAACCTTAAGATTGAGATGCCTAGTAGAGTTGTCAGTGTTGTTGAATAGGAACCAGTATTTATGAGTATGGAATTATGAAAAGCGATCCACATGGGAGCAGTCCAGTGGTGGATGGAAATATGACTTTTTTCCCACAGCCAGGAAAGTTTATCTTCTCTTTCTGAATCTGATTTATTTTCTCAAACTTGTGGAAAAAGTTGAAGTTCAACATACACATACATAACCTGGTGACAACAGTTACCAGTGTTACAAGATATGCTAGGTTAGAAATTATAAGAAAATTCAAAGGGAATGGGAATAAAGGATGTGGGGACATACTAATATGTGGGATCTAAAAAGAGAAGATGAATTCACACTTAAATCCAAAGAAGTATCTGAAGATCTACTTGGGCACTGCAAACACCCTCTCAATTAATTTTTATTGGTGTAGACAGTTACAGGTTCAGTAAAACTTCATATAATTGGGAATTAACCTCAGAGCCAAAATTTGAGATTATGTCATTAAGTAGTTCATGTCAACACAGAATAGCATTTAATAGTATCCTGTAAATTTGAGAGAATATTCAGAGCATTTTATGTGGGAATGATGTGGACAAATAAATGACTATCAAAATAATAATATAACCACTCAATGGTGGAACATCTGATTTAAAAATCTAGAATAATTTATTTCATGACTAGAGAAAAAGTAGATTGGGATAGCTCAAGCATGGCTATGAAATATTGATTTTACCTGAATTTTGCATAATATTATGAAGGTTTTTATACCCAATAAATGAAGCATAAGTACTTCAGTCTTTAGATTTATGGTCAAGTTGCTTGAATATTCAATTTCTTTGAGGTGTAAGAAAAGGAAATATCTTCAGAAAGGCATTTTATAGGGGAGGAAAAATAATTTTCCTTCTACCCTTCTAGGTTCTTGGATGATACATCCTGCTCCCATAATAAAAGGTAAATTAACAGGAGAAAAACAAACAGAAGTTTAATAACATATATACCTCTTGTATATATGGAAAATATCCGGGAAAACTGAGTAGCTCCCGGAAATGGAAATGGCCTAGCACCACCCTAAATACTGTCTCCAGGTAAAGACAAAAGATGTTGGGGGTTGGCAAGACAGTTATGGAAGGTTGTCAGGCAAAGCACAGTAAACAAGTGTATGGTTGTTATGCAGATTTAAGTCCAAGCCATCTCCATTGATAAATTTCTAGAAATGTATCAACCTCTTTTTCCTGGTACAGAGAGGGAAATACCCTTAAAAATGGAGATTTCCCTTTCAATATAAAGTTTTCTTACCACAGGGTAACTTCTACTGATTTTCAGAGTTTTTCCTCTTTCTCCAATTTCTTAAAAATAAATAGCTCAAGATAATTCTTACACCAATGTGGAATATTTTGGGATGGCAAATTCTGCTCCCCTTCAAGTTCATATATAATTATAATACTTCTGAAGAAGATAAAAGTTAGCATCCTTTAGGGCTTCCCATTGTTATAAAATGTTTTTGCCTGCCCCAAGAACCACAACAGGTGATAGGACATGGTCACAACTACTCAAGTTTGGAGCTGAACACAGCTAGAAGTAGGGTTTAAATGATGCCAAGCTTCCTGAGATGCAAAGTCATAAGTGGCTCTGAATATTGAAATGTTAAAATTAGATATTGAACTGTGTTTCAGTTTCAAGTACTCAGATGTCATGTGACACTCATCAACATATATTGAGACTGAGCAGGACCCCGTGAGGCCTTCTCTGTGCTCCTCATTTTTTGTTTGTAGGAAAAATGCTTTAGTCTCGTAGGTATTCCCTGAGTTCCAAAGAGCAGACTCAAGCAGTTACTAATTAGAGAAGTGATGGAATGCAGAACCAAGCAAGATAGCATGAACAAGAGCTCAGGGATAAAACAGAATCCTAGTTCCTCCTCAAGGGATATACATAACAATCTGATGAATATTTTTGAGTTGTTATGCAGAAACTAAGACCCCTGACCAAGTGGAGGATTGTGGCAACATGTTGACCACAAGCAAGTAGACCCCAGACTGGTTGGAACCAGGTTGATGATTAAGACTCCTGAAACATCAACCCTGCTACCTCACCACCAATTAACCAGAAGAAAGTCTACAAGCTGCAACCCTCACCCCAAATGTTGCCTTTAAAAACCCTTCCCTGAAAGCCACTGGGGAGTTTGGGTCTTTTGAGCATGAGCTGCCCATTTTCCTTATTTGGTACCCTGCAATAAACGCTGTACGTTCTTTCACCACAACCTGTGTTAGTAGATTGGCTCTGCTGCATGGCAGGCAAGTGGACTCAAGTTCAATTCCGTAACAATGTCAATATATTTTATCTACACATTTATCACTGGATGCTGAGGCAGAACGAAATATGCCACCCTAAAATATGCCATTTTGACATACTGATTATTTTGAATTAAAGTTACTTCAGAAACAGCTGGTGCAAGAAGGACATTCCAACCCTCCCTTGTCCCCCTGAAAGCAGGAAATATATTCCCCATGTGAAGGGCACCCTCCTTGAAACTGGTGGGTAGAAACATCCTTATTACCAGAGATAGTGAATTCAGGTAATAAGGTATAAACAAACTTTGTTATTTCTTCATTAATTTGCTACCTCAAGCCCCAAACCCTTTGTCAATTCTTTGCATATAATTGTTTCTTTGTTTAAAAGTATAAAAGCTGCCTGCTTTGGTCACTTCTTTGAGTCTCATATTTTTATGAGCTCCCATGCATGCAAAATTAAATTTATTTTTCTCCTGTTAATTTGTCTCATGAGTTTATTAAATCATCCAAAGAACCTAGAAGGGAAGAAAAGAGAAAAATTTTCCTCCCCTACAATGCCCTCATGCTCTATTCGATAAGCCTGTGATTAATTTATATAAGTAGAAGCGGTGTTCTCAGTTCTGAGCAACCTATATGACACAGACATTTTCAGTAAAATTTTTGTCTTAAAGTTTAATTGTACTGAAATTTTAATGATGATGAGGCAATCTCCCAAGTTAGAATGCTGGATTTTATAATGGAACACTGGACAAGAGCAAATAAATCTTATACAGTCTCTCACTGGCTACATGTTTTAGGGAAACACAAATATCCTATACTTCTTTTTCTGTTGTTTATTTCAATAAATTGAAGAGATTTATCAAACTCCTATCAAAGCTTTTTCCAAATTTTATATATTATAACATGATCCTTAAATGATTAATTTTTCTAAAAATAGCACTCACACGATATTTTTATGCTAAAGAGTAGGTCATCCTGTGTTTGACTCATTAATGACTTCTATTTTACATGAAATATGTTTGGCATTTGTACTTATTTATGTAGGAGAACAACCATGAAAGTAGAAAATTGTCTCAGAAAGTAGGTATGGGTTTCTTACGTATGAGAAAGAAAATAGATAAAATGAGTTGGTCTATGATGCATAGCAATTGGTAACATTGGTGCTGATTCTGATGTTTATTGGGAAGAAATTTTGATTAGATTTCATTTAGCATGGAAAATTGGACCCTGCTACAAACTCTATAGTATTCCATGCTCCAGACAGGCTTACAGACCTCTCCATCTGTCAAATATCATGCTCTTTGGTTTGGAACATATTCCTAAGTTTGGAACATTATGTTTGAACAGATGGAGTGGCCTGTTTGTAGATAAAATTAACAATGCATTTCTGTATATATTAGTTTGTTCTAGTCTTCATAATTTTTTTCCCTGTGGTATTTAAAACCCAAATTATGTGTGTTGTCTAAAAGAGAGAGAGAGAGTATGAAAATGCTGAGCTTGAGCAACTCAAAATAACTCTGCTGGAATTGTGGCCAACATTGAAGATTTTGAAAAATTACTTGGCATGTAGAGGGTGTCTTTTGAATACTTTTAGAAATATTGAATAGCAAAAATTCTTATGTATGAAATCTCTAAAACTGTAAGTTAGAATTATAGAATCAATATGATTTGATACTTTCTACTAGAATGCCATTCTCAGATATTGAAATCTATCACTGTTCTATGAATAGAGAATACAAGAACTTTAATGGTCAATAGAAATAGATGACATTATGATACCTCAAAAATGAAAATTATTTCCTACTGTGACAAATGTATGAACAGGTAAAGTCATAGTTATCTGTTGTCTAATTTTCATTGTCTTCATATTTTCTTATTGATTTGTAAAACATATGTATAAATATATTTACAGATACAAATATATTATAAATAAAATTCCAAATGTTTTGTTATTCTGGTTTCTTTTTAAATGGAAATATTATATGTGTGTATATTTTATATATAACAGCAAAATAGCAAAAAAACAGTGAAAACTATCCTTCCTTCTGTTTATAGTCTTTTAACATTTTGAGAAATTCTATTCCATAAATTTACATAAATCTTTTCTTATAATTATATTTTCTTCCACTAGTTTTATATTTGCAAGATAAATGTTTCATAATGACTATTCTATCTCACATTTACTTAATTATTCCAGATTATTTTTGTACTTATATTGTTAAATTCCCACCACTCCATGTAATTTTTTTCATTGTTTTGTTTTATATATATATAAACTTACAGAGAATTATTGACATTGCCAATTGATGAAATAAAAATTCATGTTTTAAGCAAGACAAGAAAACATGAAACTTTTCCTCTGCCCTTTGGCCTCCTCCTTCCCCTCCAGTTGTCCTTCTGCATGTGCATTATGTGTTAACCAGACCTCCCCAAAGGCAGAAATATCTGCTCAACCATAAAGATCAATTTTTTTCCTTCTGGTGCCAGCCATGTTAACTCTTTAGAAAACAACATTTCCTTCTCAATCCCATAAGGGTCACAGTGACCCACCACTCACCTTGCACCTGCAGATATCTTTGGTGAACTTTATGTACAATGCCAATATATAGTTTCCCTTAAAGATAGCGATTGGTGCAAAACAGACTAGTCAGACAACCTGGGGAGATACTGGGCAGTGCCTAATGGAAGTTCTTAGCTTAAATACTTACTTATGATCGTATTAATGTTATTAGCTATATTACTATATTATATATTGAATTTTGCCTGTTTTACAAGAATATTGTTTCTTGCATTACCAAATATGTAACTGAGCCTCAATAAAATTATTGATGACTAGGTAGCTTGAAATGACAAATATATAGTTCTATAAGATCAATGATTATAATAGTGTAACTCTAGATATGGGAAGAAGGAACAAGAGAGAACAATTTCCTGGATCATAACAGACTAGTATGCAGGTGTTCAAGAAGTTTTTGGTTACTGTTAACTGGGCCTAGTCTAGTAACAACACACTGAGTAGCCAATCAGTGAAATCTTCACCCGACTTGGGAATGAACATTCCTAGCACCATGGGACACATTGGTCACACAGTGCCTCCCAAATCTTAGTCCAAATCAAGACTAAAAGAGAAGGGATTGTAAAATAAAGAATGTTGCCCAGCATTCAGTTCTACAAAAATCAGATTATTAGCCACTGCAGTCACTGACCTACGAAACCACTGAAAGGAATTAAGAGTAGAGATCAGGATGAGGCACTCTATGCTCTGGAAAAACTGACAGAACTGGTCCTTGGATAGTTTGATATTTTCAGGAGAAATTTTTTGTGAACATGGATTCTTGCATCTTCCTATACTTAGAAAATCACTAAAACGATTAACTAAGATATCTGTTCCTTGTGGCCATCAGCAACCTTCTACTGAGATGTGTGCTTGATTGTATGTATCCCCTAGGCCAAAATCACATATATACTGACCTCCCTGCTTACCTCTTCAGAACAGCTCTCAGAACTCTCTGAGAGACTGTCTCCAGGTTATAATCCTCAGTTTGGTTCAAGTAAAATTTCCCATTTCTTTCTCAGATTGACTATTGATTTTTGTGGAGATAATTCAGAAATGACACATTTTCCACTTATTTAATATTTTTTCATTTAATTGAAAGAGTGAATTTTCTATTTTATATCTCTTTTGAGTTGGATTTTTGAGGGACCCAGTTTACAGGAGAACTATTGCTATTTCAACATGTATTTCTAATTGATCAATTTACTGTTTTAAAATTACTTTTATTAGTTTCTTTGTGTTTTTCTGGAGATTTCCAAATAATCATATCATGAATAAATGGTAACAATTTTATAAATATATTTATTAATATTTTTTCCTCTCGCTTAAAATTTTTCTATCAATTTTGAAAAAAGTTGAAGAGCAACTGTGATAATAACCTTTTTGTTTTGTTTTGTTTTACTGGGAACGTCTCTAGTATGAGATATATGCTAGTAATACACATACTTCTAACTATATTGAATAATAGTCCTGTAATTCCTGTGTGACAGAAACTGCCTAAACTGTTTTTCAATATCCACACTCCTTTTGCCTTGGTGAACTGCTAGACTATATTTCCCAGGCCCTTTGCATTAGATAAGGCTATGTAACTACCTGTCACATAAGCACAATTGAATATATAGCCTTGAGCCAAAGTGGTTAAAACCAGCTGTGCCATTTTCTCTCTCTTTCCCTGAATGTCATCTAGATGCAGAAGATCTAGTTGAGGGCTGAGGAGAACCCTCTGAATAGAAGAAGACTGATTCTCAAATGACTTTATGGATCTGATTTTGTCCTATTGCATTTCCAACCCTATTGAGCATATAAAAGAAGGAATAATCCTTTTTATCTTAAGCAACTGATATTTGGGAATTATTTGTTAAAATAGATCTTAAACCCTGAGAAATACACATACGCTTCTGAAAAAAAATAAAGAATTGATGTGGAATGGTATTTTGGGGTCATTTTTTGAGGATATACAGTATTTTTTGTGGTTGTGGTGAATTAAATTAACAGGATTTCTATCACTAAAAACCTTTTGATACCAGACTATCTATACTTAATTGCTGTGACTTATTATTTTTATTCCAGTGGAGTCAATGTGTTAATATTTTTTGAAATATTTTCATATACTTAAAATTATGACAGATAAATAGGTACTTTTAATACTATATTTTTATCAATAAAATATTAATAAAGAAATTGTATGCCATGATTCAAATCTAGAAATCAACTATTGAGGATAATTACTTATATATTTATTTGATTCCTTCTATTATAGTGTTATACAATTGTAGACAAAATTTTGTTTACACATTTCCATTTAGAGTAAGATCTTCAGTAAAAGTAAAAAGTGTAATTATCTGGATAACAGACATTTGTTTGTTACTTGTATCTGGAGTAAACAAAGTGGTCAGATATTAATAAGAATCCACCATTCGGTTAGTGGTTGATAGATATAATGTTGAATTAGTACATGTAACAACTTCTCACATACATCATATCTAATACTGCTATAACAAAACCTGTTATAATGACAACAAACACTTCAATTCAAAAGTACAAGTAAAGAATTTGTTCATAAGTGATGCAACATTCTCACTCTGGAGTTCCATGCTTGCTCTCAGTTAAGCATAATTTGTGATTTAATTTATGACTTTAGCATTGGTGATTCCCTCCTTCTTATTCCCTTTGTCACTGTTGATACCTTCTTGATCACACCTTATTCCACTCTCATGTATCTCTTTTGTGTCCTTGATAAAGGCAATATTAAAGAATGGTTAAATGACTATTTCATGACAGAACTAGGTTTAGATTCTGACTTTTTGAATCAGAAAGCAATATATTTGATAAGAAAATTAGATTTATATATAATTTTTTGGGAACTAACCTTATCTATAAATTGTAAAAAATGCATACAATTTTTATCTTTTAGACCTGGCAGAGAGAAGTTAGAAATTTTGATTTAGATAGGGATATGACATAGAGATATAATTTCTTAAAAATATGATTCAGAAATCAACTTGCAGCCCACGGGCCTTGGCTAGGCTACTTACACTCTTTGTACCTATGTTGAAACTCCTGTTAAATAGATGTAATAATTGCATCACTTAACTGTTGGAAGGAGTAAATTAATAAATCCACATAGAGCCCTAAAAACAATACCCAGGACATAGAAAACACTCAGAAAACTCTATCAGTTATTCAGGATCAGGAGGATTTTGTGTTAGTTTCTCCAAATATCTCCATATTGTCTCTCAAAGTTAATTAGAAAGAAAACATGTTTTTTTAAAGTAATATGATTACCGTATAATGGTCTTATTCCAGTAATGCAAAGATGGTATATGGCAATAATGCTATACATGACTCATTGTAATTAATTTACACTATGCTCTCTACTTTGAGACTTAATATGTGTATAGCATTATCTTATCATAAAATATTTCATATTGTTTTTTATCTAAATTATTTGCTTCACATAATTGATTTCCAAAAGCCTTCTGGCAGAAATGCTGACAAATGACCTCATAATCATAAAATTGTATGAGTGGCTTAAAATTTAATTAGCAAGTAGATCATTTAAAAATAAAATAACTTAAAAATAAAATTTAATCTCATTTCTGAAAACACATATTCACAAACATATGTAAATAACATAAAAATAGGTGCAATATATTTGATAAGAAAATTAGATTTATATATATATTTTTGGAAACTAACCTTATCTATAAATTGTAAAAAATGCATACAATTTTTATCTTTTAGACCTGGCAGAGAGAAGTTAGAAATTTTGATTTAGATGCGGATATGACATAGAGATATAATTTCTTAAAAATATGATTCATATTACTATATTAAAAGATCCATGTAGTTTGAATATGATTAATCAAATTGAACCATGAGTATATTTTTAATAATAATGTATATTTCCTAGTTGATTTCACTTTTAAACGTTTTTATTCATTAAATAAATATTTATGATTTTAATAGTTATGATTTATCCAATGAGTAATAGCTGCCAAAACTATGCTAAATAATTTATGTTAAGTGATTTATAAAATGTATTATATTTAATTATCTGAAGTAACTACCATTTTTATTTGTATTTGATAGATGAGGAAAATTAAGGGTTAGTAAGGTTTGGTAACTTCTCCCAAATTACACAAAGCCCATGATCTCTGTCCTCTGACTCCAAACACAGTGCTTTAACTAGTAAGTCCTTCTGTTTCCGAAGTTAAGGTTTCTGTTTTTAACTTTTAATTGGTTTTGCCATTTTTATCATAATTTGCAAGTGAAATATGAGTTTTCAGTTTGAGAAATCTATGAAAACTTTCATAAACCTTTGTCTTACATATTTAGAATCCATAAAGTAAAAAATATACCACCTGTCACTAATAAAGACAAGTTTTACCAGGAAAGTCTATAAAAGCTAGACTTTTAAAAACAAACACACAAACAAACAGGCTGTTTAAAGCCATCAGGGAGCAAAAAAGGCAGCCAGACTTTATGACTTTATGAATCTAAGATGACAGAGAGAAGGGAACCAAACAGGTACACTGGGCTTCCTCAGTTGTTTTTCCACTCTGGTAAGCAGCTGTTTCCTAAGATGTGCCCAGAGGTCTAGAAACGTTGCAAACCAGATAAAGTATAGGTTTCACAAGGCCTGGAAAAACCCTGGGACATGCCCAATCTCTGATTAGAGTGAGAGATCAATCTCTGCTCTTTAACTGCTCTTTAACTGCAGAAGGAAATTAAATTCTTTAGGAGAATTATAACCATAATCAGAGCCACCATATTTTTGAACATAATGTCCACCAATCAATAATGATACACAATCTGAAAGCAAGGGAAAATGGGAACAAATCAACAATTCTCCAGTTGCTGGAAGTGACTTAAAA
The DNA here is from genome assembly GCF_951394435.1 of Stenella coeruleoalba. Classification (NCBI taxonomy): domain Eukaryota; kingdom Metazoa; phylum Chordata; class Mammalia; order Artiodactyla; family Delphinidae; genus Stenella; species Stenella coeruleoalba. The sequence continues at coordinate 79,893,497 of NC_137151.1, read as the reverse complement.
ATACTTTAAAGTTACTGGGGTATATATATTCAATAAAAGAAATAAAAAAGAGGAGCATTTCATAAGAGAACTATAAAGTAGAATCAAATAGAAACTCTAGAACTGTAAAATATGCATGTTGATTAATTCTTACTGAACTGGAAGTAAATACTCAGACAGAAATAAAAAGAGAGAAAGAAAAGGGGATGTACAGTAAACAACAAACTAGAGTATGATCCCATGAGACACTGAAAGTGCTAGTAATGAGTAATGCTCTATCTGTTTAAAAAATGGAACCTGTGTTTAAACCTACACATAGAATAAACTCTGGTCCCAGAAGTCCTCATTGATCAGTTTTTTGAACATCAATTACAAAGCTTACATAAATTATCAGACAATAGAAAAAGAAGGGAACACTTACAAATTTATCATTATGGCTAGAATAAACTTGATAACAAACCTGACAAGAACAATTAAAGAAAGGAAAATTTCAGTCCAGTCTCTCGCACAAAGACAAAAAGATATCCCAGACAAAATACAAGGAAAGTGAATAGAACATTATAAGTATCCTACATAATTACTAAGTGAGATTTATTCCAATAGTGCAAAATTTGCTTAAGAATTCAAAAACTAATCAATCTAAATCTACATTTTAAAAGAATATGTCTTTAAAAAATGTATCTGATTGTTGCATTTAACACATAAATAGTATTTGATAAAACCAACGCATATAAAATGAAACAAAACAATAGACTTAGCAAACTAGTAATAGAAGAATTAAGACTTCTTGCTCTGATAGGGATATGTAAAAAAAAAAAAAGCATCACAATTAATTGTGAAATGATGAAAAATCATTTTCTGAACAAGAATTTCAGTATCTCCAATTACTTTAAACATTTTACTATAATTCTCTCTAGTACAATAAAGCAGTGGGAAAAATCAGCATAAGCAAGAAATAAAACTGTCATTGTTTGCAGATGACAAGATTGTATATGTTAAAAGCCTAAAATAAAAAAATAAACAATTATAATTCAGTTAATTCAACAAATTTGTTGGATCCAATGTCATTATTAAATAAATTTAATTGTTCTCATATGTAACACCTATAAATATACTAAATTTTTACTTAGCTTATAAGAACATAAAAATAAAACACCCAATACTTAGAAGTAGATTTTCAAAAGTTATATAACACTTCAACACAGAAAATTTCAAATTTTGGAGGAGAACAAATTAGGAACAATCAAAATTTATTTTAAATTTATGTAAATTTTAAGAGGGTGTGATTATCACAAGGGTATTTTCCTTACATAGATTTAAGGAACAAAACAGATTGTCCAGTAACAGACCACACATATTCAGTCTCCTGATTTATCACAAAAATCTCACTTCAGTATTATGTGAAAAAATAATTTCTTTTTAAAAAACATACTGCATTGGTTGGATAACCTTTTTGGAAAAAGTATAATTATTTTCCTTTTAAACTTATTATACAAAAATTTATTCCAAATAGGTCATAAATATAAATATGAATACAAAGCCATACAGTGCCTAGAATAAAGGTTAAGGAAATGCCCCAATAATTTTGATGGGCAAAGATTTTTTAAAAAGGATACAAACAGCACAAATCCAAAAGAAACATATAATAAACCTGAATTTAACTGAAATTAAGAACTTCTGTTAAAATGTGCCATGAAGGGAGGTAAGATGCTGGATACAGTTTCAGAGAAAATATCTTCTATGCATATATCCAACAAAGACTCTTTAATGATTTTTGTATTAACCTAAGAATCTTCTCTTTGCTCTTTCCATAGTTAAGTGGACAAATTGTAAGAAAAATCATTTCTCCAACTTTATTTTATGATATTTTTCTCTTCTAGAAATTAGAGCCATCATAAAAAAACTAGAATTACCAATGTAAGCTATCACTTACTAGCATTCTGAAATTGAATAGTATATAATTAATATTCTTGCATAGTGTTAATATCTCATGTACAGATGGGAGAAATTTGACCACCTGTCACTAAAGACACTGAGTTACTTTCTATGTATTGTTACTGCTAATGTTCACATTTACTTTCTTTATATATATATTTGTAAGGTCTTTCAATAGGGAGGAATCTTTTCCCTAAGCTATGTGCCTCCACAAAATTGTGTACTATTGTGTATATTATTACACATGTTAAATTGTGTTATGTTAAATTGTGTATGTTATTACATGGCTGCATTTTCTACTAGCTTCCTTGAAAACTTTAAATACATTTACTAATTTTATCTGACTAAAGAGGTACTTTTTATGTGAGTCGGAATGCAAAACACTGAGTTTTAAAATTGAGGGCAATTTATTTTTTTTCCCCAACTTTATTGAGGAATAATTGACAAATATAATCATGTAATTTAAAGTATACAATGTGATGATTGATAAACACATGCATTGTGGAATGATTACCAAGATCAGGATAATTAACACATCCATCACCTCACGTAGTTAACTCTTTGTGTTTTTATTTTTTTGTGTGGTGAGAACCTTAAGACTTACTCTCAGCAACTTCAAGTATACAATACCATATTATTAACTATAGTCATCATGCTGCACGTTAGATCTTCAGAATTTATTCATCTTATAACTGAAAGTTTGCACTCTGACCTACATCTCTCCATTTCCTCTCCCCCGCCACCCTCAGCCTTTGGTAACCACCATTCTATTCTCCCTTTACATGAAGTTGGCTTTTTTTTTTTAAAGATTCCACAGATAAGTGATATGATACAGTATTTGTCTTTCATCTTTCTCTGTCTGATTTATTCCACTTAGTGTAATGTCCTCAGTTTTGTCCATGTTGTCACAAATTGCATACTTTCCTTCTTTTTTTAATGGCTGAATAATATAAATATATTGTTATAAAGCATTTTCTTTATCCTTTCATCCCTCAAAGGATATTTAGGTTGTTTCCATATCTTGTCTATTGTGAATAATGCTGCAATGAATATAAGAGTGCAGATATCTCTTTGAGACTCTTGTCTTATCCTTGATCTTAGAGGAAAAAATTTCAGCTTTTCACTGTTAAGAATGATGTTATCTTCTAGTTCCTTGAGCTATAAGGTTAAATTGTTTACTTGAGAGCTTTGTTTTTTTTCTTAATGTGTTTATTGCTATAATCTTCTGTCTTACAACTCCTTTTGCTTTATCCCATAAGTTTTGGTATGTTGTATTTTCATTTTTGTTTGTTTCAAGATAGTTTTCATTTCTCTTTTGATATCTTTCTCGACCCACTGGTTGTGCAGGAGTGTGCTGTTTAATTTTCACATATTTGTGAATTTTCCAGCCCTCTGTGAATGCTTGTAAAAGATATGTATTCTGCTGTTGTTGGGTGGAAGTTTCTGTAAATGTCTGTTAGATCAATTTGGTGTAAAGTATAGTTCAAATCCATTATTTCCTTATTGATTTTGTGTCTAAATGATCTATTCATTGTTGAAAATGGGGTATTGAAGTCCCCTACTATTATTGCATTGCTATCTATTTCTGCCTGTCTTCAGATTGGTTAATCATTATTTAATATATTTAGAAACTCCAATAATGGATTCGTATATATTTACAATTGTTACATCTTCTTGATGAATTGATCCCTTATTATTATTTAATGAAATTTTTTGTCCCTTTTCATGACTTTTAACTTAAAGATTATTTTGATATAAGTAGAACTATCTCTGCTTTCTTTTGGTTTCTATTTGCATTTCACTTTCAGCCTATGAATGTACTTAAAGATTAAATGAATCTCTTGTAAACAGCATACAGTTGGGTCTTTTTTTATTATCCATTCAGCCACTCTATGTCTTTTAATTGGGGAATTTAAGCCATTTACTTTTAGAATAACTATTAATAAGTAAGAACATAGTATTGTCATTTCATTGTTTTTTGATTGTTTTGTAGTTCCTTTGTTCCTTTCCTCCTCTCTTGGTGTTTTATTTTATGGATTGATGATTTTCATGGTGGTATACTTAGATTCTTTTTCTCTATCATTTGTGTATCTATTGTAAGTTTTTGCTTTATGATTACCATGAAGCTTTCATAATACGTCTTATATTTATGTCTATTTTAAACTGATAACAACTGAAAACAATTTAATTTTAATATATTTTACTTTATTCTTTTATAAGATTTATTTGAAATTCTTGAGCTTCTAATTGTAAATCGCAGCATGTTGATGATGGCTGAAGAACCCTCATTTTGTGTTTTAAATTTTACTTGTTTAATGAAGAGAAGCATAGATGATGTACATTCAATAACAGTCATAGTTTTATGTATTGCCCTATAGGAAGCAGAGTAATATGCTCTTAAAAATGTTAGCTCTTGGGCTTCCCTGGTGGCACAGTGGTTGAGAGTTTGCCTGCTGATGCAGGGGACATGGGTTCGTGCCCCGGTCTGGGAAGATCCCACATGCTGCGGAGCGGCTGGGCCCGTGAGCCATGGCCGCTGAGCCTGCGCGTCCAGACCTTGTGCTCCGCAACAGCAGAGACCACAACAGTGAGAGGCCTGTGTACCGCAAAAAAAAAAAAAAAAAAGTTAGCTCTCAAGTAAGTTTGACAAGATGTGACTACAAGTCTACCATTTGCTTAGCTATGTGGATCCTAAGAAAATCACTACTTTTGGGTTAGTTTCCTAACCTATAGCATGGTATAATAATAACATCAAACTCACAGGTTGTTGAGAAATTAAATAAGTTAATAAAATTTTTATTAGTTAGTCAATATATAACATTTTAACACCCTTTTAAAATGATTATAAATTTGAGTTATATATGGGTTCAAATGTTAGTTATCATTATGATTATTACTTCTAAAAAGATATATTATTAATTATGAAAACATGGCCTTTTGCCTGAACCATTTCTGCCCTTTCATCCTGATTCTATTTATTGAATGTTTATTCCTTCTTCAAGGTCTAGTTTAAATATCCCAACTTTCTAACCTCAGACTGAATTAATTATCATTTTCTGTATCTCTTATCAACTTATGTGTTCTTAACTTACTGTATTGTAAATATTATGTATGTTTTCTCCTCCAGGAACTATACGTTGAGGACTATGCTTCATTCACATTTATTGGCCCAGCATTTTGAACTTAGAAGAGTCTATAATTAATGTTTCTAGAAGTTTACTGTAGATTTTTATATTTCAGTTGTGTGGTAGTTTTTGTTCGTTTACCAGACTCTAAACTCAGGCCAAGCTTTCCTTTGAATTTCTCTTCCTTTCTGCTTCTTCTGCCCTTCAGCGACTATCATTTGTTTATTTCTCCAGATCATTTGAAACTGACAGATGACTATTTTATTGGAAAAAGAAAAAAAAATTCTAAACTGTACTGGGGAAAGCATTTGTGCATAAACTTAAGAGCTATAGGGCAAATATACCTTTGTAAATGTTGTATTGAGATCTGCTTTATTGTACAGTTATAGCCATAGCTGAATCCTCAGATTGCATGCCTTAATAAAAGATTTGAGACATATGATCATTGGAACATTTTTTTCCCCTGCATGAAGGATCCTGGTAGAATGTCATTAGCCTTGGACACAGGAGTCAGAAGGCTTGGGTCCAAGCCCTGGCTGCTTCATGTCCCATGTGACTTTTTAGTCTCTGAAATTAGCTTCTATTTCTGTTATATATAGACTAGGCTAGATCAATGGTTTAAAACACATGGTCAATAGAGAATTAGGCAATAACTCAGAAGGACCTCATAGGTGGTAGAGACCAGGTGAAGGAAAGCAGAATGGGACATCAGAAACTCTTTTAAGCTAGATAAGTTCTACTTGTATCTATCTTTGTGTGTGTGTGTGTGTGTGTACATATATGTAAAATTTATTTTGATATAAAAGGGTTACAGTGATGAAACATTTTGAAAATAACTGAAATACTTTCTTTCCAGTCAGTAGACTATGTATAAATTTTCTTGTAATATTTGTTTTCAATGACCTTAAAGGTGGATATTGGATAAACACTGTAAGTAAGCATTTGATTTATTCATCCTACATCACACAACTTCAGGAGAGTATTTTAAAATCAAGTTGTCTGAATACATAGTTCATTTCAAATCAAATTCCTTTTTATTTATTATTTTTGAGAAATATGTATGCATAAGTTAAGTTAAATTAAGGCAATGAATACAGTACAATTATATTTATTTTCAGTGGATAAAGATTTGGCAATTCAGACTTGTAACAATTGTGTTTTTTCTGCTTATACTTTAAATAGTGTATCTACTCTTCACAGTTAATAAGCAGAAATGGCAAAGTGAATATTTAATGATTTCTAAAGCTCCTTCAAAAAGTGCATGCCCAACTATAGAAGATACGACTTTGTACATTCAAACTTCATGTGCTTTTCTTCATTTGACTTAATCTTTTGACTTTAAAATACAAACTTACTATCACTGCTACTGCACATTCAAAACATAATGGCATTTGACAGTAAATACATAACCTCATCAAATCATTTATCTCCCCATGCTTCTGCAGTAATATTGAGGGAATCTAAATAAATCACATCTCAAAGGGTACAGCTGCTCTCAAACAGCATAACTTAAAAATTGCTTTGACTGGAAGAGAGCAAGTAATGTCTTGCATTCATAATCTAAGACAGCTGACGGCCCAGTGCTTGATCTGAATCAGTCACCATAACTAATTACAACTTGAAAAATTATAGTCATTTTTTATGCTAATAATTAGTACACACCTAGTAGCAATTCTTAGGAAGTAGATTGCCATAGAATTTATAAAACAGTGAAATAATACAATTTGTACTGCTGTACAGACCCATGTTTTTGTTTTAGTTTTGCCTTTTTCTTTTTTTTATCAAAATTAGAGTTGTTTCAATATTATCTTAAAATATTATTGATAGTATGAGACAATAGAACAAACTAATGATAATAATACTGTATTGAACACTAGACATATGCCAAGAGAGTAGATTTCAGATGCACTTATCGCACACAAAATATGGTAACAATGTGAGTAAATGATAATAATATTAATTTCAAAAGTATATGTTATCAAGTCATTATGTTGTCCCTTAAATATATACAATTTTTATTTGAAAATACAGAAATAAAAATGAACACACTAATGATATAGAAATAATAATTAAAAGTAACAATAAAGAGTAACTAGTTATAAAATTAGCTTTTGTTTCAACTGTGTGTATATTTATATTTATACAAATTGCATAGTATTTTGGTATCTTCCCAATGCTATAGGATAGGATTTGTGGCTAATATCTACTAAAATAAACTCCTGCTTGACACATGAGAACCGTTTCAAACTACGAGAATTTGATATTTATTCAGTACATTTTATTGATATTTAAATTTTATAATTATACAATTTATTACACAGATAATTTACCAAGCTCACAGGTAACACTTGTATTTAAAAAATATATAGTAGTCAAGAGTAAATAACTTTCCTATATAGTCACATGAATTAGAAGCACAGTGCTTTTAAAAAAGGAAGTAAGGAAGGAGAAAGAGGTTGTTCAAACTTCCTGATAATCAAAGAAATATGAAATAAAATTACAATTACTGAGCTACAACAAAATTTGTCTTCTTTATACTGCTGGTAAAAGCATAACTTGCTAAAAGATTTTCAGGAGAGCATCCTGGTCATTTAATCCTTTCCTCCACAAAAAATAAAGATAAATTTATAAGTCAGAAATTTCATTTCTGTGAATTTTAATTAAAGAAAGAAAATGGAATATGAAAAAAACTTACATAAGAAAATTACATCTATGAAAACTTTTTAGTACCAGGGAAAATACAAGATAAAAATATTTTCATGTATTTCAAATAAAAATGTGTTAATATTGTGAAGATAAAAGATTACTCAGTGTCAAGCACAATAGATAATACACTTTCACCTTCTTTTACTTATTAACAGATGGTTATGCATGGTGAATGCATACTTCAATTTTATAATTAAATTATGCATGTACAATATAACAACTTAATATGTATATATATTGCTCAACTAAAATATAAGGAAGCCCAGAAATCAACTTCTCTTATTCCAAGTGCAAAATAGAAGCAGTCATCTTTCTACATTATGATATATAATATAATGCAGAGAATATTTGTGGAATTACAAAATTAGCATTATTTTCTTATATAGTCAGCAATTTCTAAAATACGTGAATATAATATTGTCAATGCTTTACAATTTGCTTTTAATGTATTTTCTAAAAAATACTAAAAATTTTATCATTAAATCTAACACTAGGCATATTTGTTGAGGCCCTCATGCTTTTTTAGTTTTGAATGTGCCATATTAAGAGGTTAATATTTTCTGCCATGTGTAAATTATAAAGTAAGGTAAAGTCCTATTTTTTTTTTTTTTTTTTTTTTTTTTTTGTAGTACGCGGGCCTCTCACTGTTGCGGCCTCTCCCGTTGCGGAGCACAGGCTCCGGACGCACAGGTTCAGTGGCCATGGCTCACGGGCCCAGCCGCTCCGTGGCACGTGGGATCCTCCCAAACCGGGGCATGAACCCGTGTCCTCTGCCTCAGCAGGCGGACTCTCAACCACTGAGCCACCAGGGAAGCCCGGTAAAGTCCTATTTTGATGTATTAATATGTACACATATAAGAAAACTGTTATTTATTTCATTTCCAGAGTGTGAGTCAACACTTTTTCCTAAGAACACCTTGACTTCCCTTAATAGAGATTTTTCTGTTAATACAGTATTGCTTTTAATTAATACAGTATTTCAGACACATGAAATTGATTTTTTTGGAAAAGAAAGTATACATAGACAATTTACATTTTCATAGGTACCATTTTCACCTCTTGTGCTAAAAAAATGCATTTTGTATTCAATATTCCTGACAGTGCCACAATAAATATTTGGAAATTATGCCCAATGCCAAACAGTAAGGTGGAATTACAGATAGAATCTCTCCTTCCACATGCAAATCAATCCAAGTATATTGAACTAAAAAATTTTTTGTTTTTTGGCCTCACTGCACAGCATGCAGTATCTTAGTTCCCTGACCAGGGATTGAACCTGTGTCCCCTGCATTGGAAGGCAAAGTCTTAACCACTGGACTGTCAGGGAAGTCCCTGAACTAATAAATATTGAACTAATAAATAAATAAGTTAAATTATCTTTGAAATTTAAATCCATAGCTGAGATGAATTAATGAATAAATAAACAAATAAATAAAATCCATAATACAGAGATTAGCCCCAAGTGGGATAAAGTAGAGATGAATGCTAAGTGTAAGACATCAAGGAACTAGGATAGAAGATTTAGAAGTCAGTTTAGATATCAAAGCTCACAGATCTGCAAACACTGGATATCAATCAAGATAATTGATATGTAAAAGTAAAAATGTAAAAGTAAAAATGTAAAAGTAAAACAACCTTTACTGACATATAAAAATTTTAAATTTGAAAATAATATTGAAATATATAACAACTCCTTGGGTCTAGGAATCCTCAAATGTGTTGTTAATTTGTTATATTTAAAAGCACTAAAGAAAAAATGGATTATATATTTACCATTATTCTTTGTTCTTGTGTGTGATGTTGACATTTTTATGTACTTTTCTCTATTTTAAAATAAAGTCTCCACTCATTCAAGTCTACAAAATTAAAATCCATATCTTCTTGCACCATTCCTTTTCTCTTTCATCAAATAGTTTCTCCCCATAATCAATTATCTGTACTTCCGTTCCTGATGCATTGTGATTGCCCAGTGAATTTTTGTTAAAAGAACAAATGTATGTTAAAAGATTGCTTAGAGTAAAAGGGCCAAAATAACTACTTGCATATTTTTATTGAGGATGCACACTTAGGTTATTCATAAAGAAGTATAGGTATGGCACAGAAGTAATTTTTTTACAAACTAAAAGCCCACTTAATTTATATTGTAGAGGGGAAAAGAGGAAGATGATAGTCATTGAATCTTAGAAAGTAATAGGGTAAAGGCATATAGAAGAACAGTCAAACCTCCTGCAGGAGGATGTCCAGACTGATAGAACCCCAGTGGCAGTTACTTAAGGGAGAAAAGGAAAAAGATAGTGATATTCATCACCAATCATTTCACCCATTGCCACTTCATATGTTGAAAGACTATCTTTGGATTCTTAAGAACCTGGATTGGATTGAATCCAATTGCTACTACTTAATTCTGACCTTAATTCTGAACACAATGTTTTCTAGTCATTGTTCTTGATGCTGAAAAGTTTTACATAAACCATCAAATATACTAAGGAGTTAAGAAAATGAAACTAATAAAATCATACAATAGTTGTCTATTGAAGATGTCTAAGTGCTTGATATCAATTAAATCATTTAATCCTTCCCACAAATCAATGAAGTAGATACTATCATTATCCTCATTTGTCAGATAAATAAACTGAGACACAGGGTATTTAAGAAAGTTGCCAAAGTTTGGGCAGCTACTGAGTGTTAGAAAAAATTTTTAAACTCAGTCACTGAGGGCTTTAGAATCTACACTGTTAACCGTTATGCTATTCTGTCACATCTTTACTTTTAAGGGTGTTATCTCAAGGAAGGAACACTAGTACAATGACCATTAGTTTCACTAGTAATAATCATTAAACATTTAATTAAATACATTTCTCATCACTGCATTGATACTAAATTCCTTTGCATCTCAATGTTAAATTAAGAACAACAATTATAAATACATAAATATCTCAGTATAAAACAAACCTCTGTAAAGATTTTATATATACATTTAACTCTTTAGGAATATTTAAAATTTTGAAACTGATTTTTGATCCCTAGTGATTTATTTTAAATTTAGAAATGTATTAAGTAAAATTAAAAAACTTTAAACTATATTTTCTTTAATTTTATTTATTTTTTTGTGTAGCAGGTTCTTATTAGTCATCCATTTTATACACATCAGTGTACACATGTCAATCCCAAACTACCAATTCATCACACCACCACCCCCAGACTCATCTCTTTCCCCCCTTAGTGTAAATATGTTTTTTCTCTACTTCTGTGTCTCAATTTCTGCTCTGCAAACTGGTTCATCTGTACCCTTTTCTAGGTTCCACATATATGCATTAAAATACGATATTTTTTTTCTCTTTCTGACTTACTTCACTCTGTATGACAGTCTCTAGATCCATCCACATCTCTAACAAATGACCCAATTTCATTCCTTTTTATGGCTGAGTAATATTCCATCGTATATATGTACCACATCTTCTTTATCCATTCAACTGTCGATGGGCACTTAGGTTGCTTCCATGACCTGACTATTGTAAATAGTGCTGCAATGAACATTGGGGTGCATGTGTCTTTTTGAATTATGGTTTTCTCTGGGTATATGCCCAGTAGTGGGATTGCTGGGTCATATGGTAATTCTATTTTTAGTTTTTTAAGGAATCTCCATACTGTTCTCCGTAGTGGCTGTATCAATTTACATTCCCAACAACAATGCAAGATGGCTCCCTTTTCTCCACACCCTCTCCAGAATTTCTTTTTTATAGATTTTCTGATGCCCATTCTAACTGGTATGAGGTGATACCTCATTGTAGTTTTGATTTGCATTTCTCTATTAATTAGTGATGTTGAGCAGCTTTTCATGTGCTTCTTGGCCATCTGTATGTCTTCTTTGGAGAAATGTCTATTTAGGTCTTCTGCCCATTTTTGGATTGGGTTGTTTGCTTTTTAATATTGAGCTGCATGAGCTGTTTATATATTATGGAGATTAATCCTTTCTCCGTTGATTTGTTTGCAAATATTTTCTCCCATTCTGAGGGTTGTCTTTTCATCTTGTTTATGATTTCCTTTGCTGTGCAAAAGCTTTGAAGTTTCATTAAGTCCCATTTATTTATTTTTGTTTTTATTTCCATTACTCTAGGAGATGGATCAAAAAATATCTTGCTGTGATTTATGTCAAAGAGTGTTCTTCCTATGTTTTCCTCTAAGAGTTTTATAGTGCCTGGTCTTACATTTAGGTCTCTAATCCATTTTGAGTTTATTTTTGTGTATGGTATTAGTGAGTGTTCTAATTTCATTCTTTTACATGTAGCTGTCCAGTTTTCCCAGCACCACTTATTGAAGAGACTCTCTTTTCTCCATTGTATGTCCTTGCCTCCTTCGTCAAAGATTAGTTGACCATAGGTGCTTGGGTTTATCTCTGGGATTTCTATCCTGTTCCATTGATCTATATTTCTGTTTTTATGCCAGTACCATATTGTCTTGATTACTGTAGCATTGTAGTATAGTCTGAAGTCAGGGAGTCTGATTCCTTCAGCTCCATTTTTTACCCTCAAGACTGCTTTGGCTATTCAGGGTCTTTTGTGTCTCCATAGAAATTTTAAGATATTTCATTCTAGTTCAGTAAAAAATGCCATTGATAATTTGATAGGGATTGCATTGTATCTGTAGATTGCTTTGGGTAGTATAGTCATTTTCACAATATTGATTCTTCCAAACCAAGAACATGGTATATCTCTCCATCTGTTGATATCACCTTTAATTTCTTTCATCATTATTTTATAGTTTTCTGCATACAGGACTTTTTTCACCCTAGGTAGGTTTATTCCAAGGTATTTTATTCTTTTTGTTGCAGTGGTAAATGGGAGTGTTTCCTTAATTTCTCTTTCAGATTTTTCATCATTAGTGTATAGGATTGCAAGAGATTTCTGTGCATTAATTTTGTATCCTGCAACTTTATGAAACTCACTGATTAGCTCTAGTAGTTTTCTGGTGGCATCTTTAGGATTCTTTGTGTATAGTATTATGTCATCTGCAAACAGTGACAGTTTTACTTCTTTTCCGATTTGGATATCTTTTATTTCTTTTTCTTCTCTGATTGCCATGGTTAGGACTTCCAAAAGTATGTTGAATAATAGTGGTGAGAGTGGACATCCTTGTCTTGCTCCTGATCTTAGAGGAAATGCTTTCAGTTTTTCACCATTGAGAATGATGTTTGCTGTGGGTTTGTCATATATGACCTTTATTACGTTGAGGTAGGTTCCCTCTTTGCCCACTTTCTGGAGAGTTTTTATCATAAATGGGTGTTGAATTTTGTCAAAAGCTTGTTCTGCATCTATTGAGATGATCATATGGTTTTTATTCTTCAATTTGTTAATATGGTGTATCACATTGATTGATTAGCGTATATTGAAGAATCCTTGCAAACCTCGGATAAATCCCAATTGATCATGGTGTATGATCCTTTTAATGTGTTGTTGGATTCTGTTTGCTAGTATTTTGTTGAGGAATTTTGCATCTATATTCATCAGTGATATTGGTCTTTAATTTTCTTTTTTTGTAATATCTCTGTCTGGTTTTGGTATCAGGGTGATGGTGGACTCATAGAATGAGTTTGGTAGTTTTCCTTCCTCTGCAATTTTCTGGAAGAGTTTGAGAAGGATTGGTGTTACCTCTTCTCTAAATGTTTGATAGAATTCGCCTGTGAAGCCATCTGGTCGTGGACTTTTGTTTGTTGGAAGATTTTTTTTTTTTTTTTTTTTTTTTTTTTTTTTTTTTTTGCGGTATGCGGACCTCTCACTGTTGTGGCCTCTCCCGTTGTGGAGCACAGGCACCGGACACGCAGTCTCAGCGGCCATGGCTCACGGGCCCAGCCGCTCTGTGGCATGTGGGATCTTCCCGGACTGGGACACAAACCCATGTCCCCTGCATCGGCAGGTTGGAAGATTTTTAATCAGTTTCAATTTCATTACTTGGTGATTGGTCTGTTCATATTTTCTATTTCTTCCTGGTTCAGTCTTGAAAGGTTATACCTTTCTAAGTACTTGTTCATTTCTTCCAGGTTGTGCATTTTATTGGCATAGAGTTGCTTGTAGTAGTCTCTTAGGATGATTTTTATTTCTGCGGTGTCTGTTGTAACTTCTGCTCTTTTCTAATTTGATTGATTTGAGTCCTCCCCCTCTTTTTCTTGATGAGTCTGGCTAATGGTTTATCAATTTTGTTTATCTTCTCAAAGAACCAGCTTTTAGTCTTATTGATCTTTGCTATTGTTTTCTTTGTTTTTATTTCATTTATTTCTGATCTGATCTTGATGATTTCCTTCCTTCTGCTAACTTTGGGTTTTGTTTGCTCTTCTTTCTCTAGTTCCTTTAGGTGTAGCCTTAGATTGTTTATTTGAGATTTTTCTTGTTTCTTGAGGTAAGCTTGTATAGCTATAAACTTCCATCTTAGAACTGCTTTTGCTGCATCCCATAGGTTTTGGATCATCGTGTTTTCTTTGTCATTTGTCTCTAGGTATTTTTTGATTTCCTCTTTGATTTCTTCAGTGATCTCTTGGTTATTTAGTAATGTATTGTTTAGCCTCCATGTGTTTGGTTTTTTTATGTTTTTTTCCCTGTAATTGATTTCTAATCTCATAGCATTGTGGTCAGAAAATATGTTTGATATGATTTCAGTTTTCTTAAATTTACTGAGGCTTGATTTGTGACCCAAGATATGCTCTATCCTGGAGAATGTTCTCTGCACACTTGAGAAGAAAGAAACTGCTGTTTTTGGATGGAATGTCCTATAAATATCAATTAAATCTCTCTGGTCTATTGTATCATTTAAAGCTTGTGTTTCCTTATTAATTTTCCATTTGAATGATCTGTGCATTGGTATAAGTGAGGTGTTAAAGTCCCCCACTATTATTGTGTTACTGTCAATTTCCTCTTTTAGAGCTGTTAGCAGTTGCCTTATGTATTGAGGTGCTCCTATGTTGGGTACATATACATTTATAATTGCTATATCTTCTTCTTGGATTGATCCCTTGAGCATTATGTAGTGTCCTTCCTTGTCTCTTGTAACATTCTTTATTTTAAAGTCTATTATATCTGATATGAGTATTGCTACTCCAGCTTTCTTTTGATTTCCATTTGCATGGAATATCTTTTTCCATCCCCCACTTTCACTCTGTATGTGTGCCTATGTCTGAAGTGGGTCTCTTGTAGACAACGTATATATGGGTCTTGTTTTTGTATCCATTCAGCAAGCCTGTGTCTTTTGGTTGGAGCATTTAATCCATTCACGTTTAAGGTAATCATTGATATGTATGTTCCTATTACCATTTTCTTAATTGTTTTGGGTTTGTTTTTGTAGGTCTTTTTCTTCTCTTGTGTTTCCCAGTTAGAGAAGTTCTTTAGCATTTGTTGTAGAGCTGGTTTGGTGCTGCTGAATTCCCTTAGCTGTTGATTTTTTGTAAAGCTTTTGATTTCTCCATGGAATCTGAATGAGATCCTTGCTGGGTAGAGTAATCTTGGTTGTAGTTTCTTCCCTTTCATCACTTTAAGTATATCATGCCACTCTCTTCTGGCCTGTAGAGTTTCTGCTGAGAAATAAGCTGTTAACATTTTGGGAGTTCCCTTGTATGTTGTCTTTTTTCCCTTGCTGCTTTCAATAATTTTTCTTTGTCTTTAATTTTTGCCAATTTGTTTACTATGTGTCTCAGCATGTTTCTCCTTGGGTTTATCCTGTATAGGACTCTCTGTGCTTCCTGGACTTGGGTGACTCTTTTCTTTCCCATGTTAGGGAAGTTTTTGACTATAATCTCTTCAAATATTTTCTCTGGTCCTTTCTCTCTCTCTTCTCCTTCTGGGGCCCCTGTAACACGAATGTTGTTGTGTTTAATGTTTTCCCAGAGGTCTCTTAAGCTGTCTTCATTTCTTTTCATTCTTTTTTCTTTATTCTGTTCTGCAGCAGTGAATTCCACCATTCTGTCTTCCAGGTCACTTATCTGTTCTTCTGCCTCAGTTATTCTGCTCTTGATTCCTTCTAGTGTAATTTTCGTTTCAGTTATTGCATTGTTCATCTCTGTTTGTTTGTTCTTTAATTCTTCTAGATCTTTGTTAATCAATTCTTGCATCTTCTGGATTTTTGCCTCCATTCTTCTTCCAAGGTCCTGGATCATCTTCACTATGATTCTGAATTCTCTTTCTGGAAGATTGCCTATCTCCATTTCATTTAGTTGTTGTTCTGGGGTTTTATCTTGTTCCTTCATCTGGTACATAGCCCTCTGCCTTTTCATCTTTCTGTGAATGTCGCTTTTGTTCCACAGGTTGCAGGATTGTAGTTCTTCTTGCTTCTACTCTCTCGCCTCTGGTGTATGAGCCTATCTATACCATATTCTTATATGGTATCATATTCAATCTAATAAGAGCTTTAAATAAATTTCCTTCTCTTCATTATACTTCTAACAATGTCAATCTGATATTTGCTACAATAGTAAATTACATGAATTTCAATAAAAACAATTTAGCAGTAGACTATGGTCAATTTGTTGACTTTTTCAAAATGAAATGTAAATTGATTAAAAGATTTCAGGATACATCAATATAATTTAACCTACAGTAGGTATAATTTCCCTGTATACAACACATTTTTCTAAGACAGAATATGTGAAACAAGAGTAAATGCATTTAGCCAAAATATTACATTATTCATTATAATTACTAAAACATAATTTATTTTTTTCTGATAAGTGGAGAATTGCAATTGGTTGTGCACAGGAGCTGCTGAGGGCAATAAATTGGGAACTAGGCTCACTAGTGGTATATGTAGATTAGAAAAGGGACAACCCTACTTCCAGTGTAATTTATATAGGTTATTGAACAATTGTTATGACCTTTTTTATCACTTCAAAAACTTAAAAAAAAAGTTTAATACCCAATTTATGTGATTACACTAGGAAATAGAAGGCTCACAATATATATATTTTGTTTCAGTTTAGAGATGTAGAGAACCAGAAAGAACAATGTTCTCACTCTCACAAACAGAAACAAGTTGGGCAAACTGACAGTTAATGACGTTTCTTGAACCCTCAGTGAAGTGACATCATGATTCCATCAGCTAATTCAAAATCTGGAGAAAGACAGATGCTTGCAAGTAGAAACACTACACAGCCATATGCTTACCTGAAATAGATGCCATTTATACCATAGAAGCCAGTAGGAAGATCCAGATATTTTTACCAAATTTCCAAAGCTTACATATAAGCTAGAGTGAAAGTATGAAGATTGCTGGGGACTGCAGACATAGGGAGTTTGCAGGGAGTTTGCAATAACTCTTGGGCTTTTCTCACAGATATTTTACCAGTCATTCACTGTCAGGACGAATCAAGAAATAGCTTCCATTGTGTGGAGGGGAGCAGCAGCCACTGCCAAAACCACCTAGATCCATCTCATCTGTCTCCATTAATGTATAAAAGTCTTATCTACAGAGGAAAGGGCAAAAAAAAAAATGTAGCTTTATGGAAAAGGTAGGAAACCAGTACAGCTGAGCTGAGGGAGGGGAACAGGTAAACAACGCAAACACACACACACACACACACACACACACACACACACACCCCGTCTCTTAGGGTATGGTAATGGCTTAGGGTTAGGGTACGTGTTAGGGTACAGGTTAGTGTTAGGGTATGGGTTAGGATTAGGTTACGGTTTAGGGTACAGGTTAGGGTTATTGTTAGGGTTAGGGTACAGGATAGGGTTAGGGTACCATTTAGGGTATGGCTACGGGTTAGGGTATGTGTTAGGGTATGGGTTAGTGTTAGTGTACGGGTTAGGATTAGGGTACGGGTAAAAGCATTGAGTGGAACACAACTGGGAGAGCTGCAAGAGACAGATTCTCTCTCTGGGGACCAAAATAAAGGGAAAATCTAATCAAGAGTGAAGATAACTAAACCAAGCATGGAGTAGAAATTACAAATTAGCCGACATTCTAAACACAAAGAATCACTAGAAGAATTTGAGTCCTCTAGTACACTGAGAGTATCCATTACAAAGCAAACAAACACAAAATGTCATACAAGCCCAATTCCTGACCAGATGATTGTAAAACCCCACACTGAAGAACTAGCAGAAGAAAAAGTAAGCTCATTTTCAAGCATAAACTTAAACACCTCTTTGTCACCTGTCTTTTACAATATGTCTGGCATGACTCAAAAATTTATGAGGTACATGAAAAGGTAAGAATATACACTGTCTGACGGGACAAAATAAACATCATGGCTAGAATCAGATATGATGAAGATACTGGAACAATCAGATAGAGAATTTTAAATAACTCTGGTAAATATTTTAAAGACTCTAATACAAAAGTTAAACAATCAGATACATTCAGCAGAGAAATGAAAATGATAAAACATAAGAAAACAGAAGTGCTGGAAATCAAATCACAGTGAAAAAAATGAAGAAGCATTCAACAGGTTGGTCAGTAGACTTGATAGAGTCGAAAAAACAAATCAATAAATTTGAAGGTAGGTTAATGAATACTACCCAAACCCAAATGCAAAGAAAAAAAGTCAAAAAGAAAAATAGAACATAGCATACAAAAGATACAGGAGAATATCAAATTGTGTGACATACATATATAATCAGTACCACAGAGGTAGAAAAAAGAGAGAATGAGGAACAAGAAATATTTAGAGAAAATGGCAAAAAAATTTCCAAAATTAATGACAGATATGAAACCATATGTCAACAAAGCTTGGAGAATAAGAAGCAGGAAAAATATCAAGGGAAAAAAACGTATTTATTATATTCAAATTGCCAAAAACCAGATATGCAGAGAAAACATTGAAGGTAACCAGAGAAAGATTCTAAGGAGGTTTGGATTAACATGTACACACTACTATATATAAAATAGATGACCAACAAAGACCTACTGTATAGCTCGGGGAACTATACTCAAAATTTTGTAATAACCTATAAAGAAAGAGAATCTGAAGAATATATATATTATCTTCAGAAACCATGTAAACAAGAGAAAAATGGAGTAAAATTGTTAAAATGCTGAAAAAGAAAGAAGTCAATCAGAATTTTAAGGAATATTCTAGAAAAATATCCTTTAAAAATTAAATAGAAATAAAAATGTACTCAGGTGAATAACTGAGGGTGTTAATTGTCAGCAGAGGTACTCTATAATAAATGTTAAAGGAAGTTCTTCAGGTAAAAGAAATATATAGGCCAAAGAAACATAGATCAAAACCAAAAGCTGAAGAGCATTTGTGATGGGATAAATGAAGGTGAAATCATTTTCATGGTGCTCAGTTTCTCTAAAAGATAATTGAATGCTTAAAGCAGACATGTTAACAATTATTGTGTCTTTATAGTATATGTAAAAGTGAAGTATATTACAAGGTATGGGAGGGAGGAATTGGGAATTACTCTTATAAGATCTTTACACTATACATGAAATGGTATAATATTCTTTGAAGGTAAACTCAGATTATTTAAGTATACATTATAATAAAACTAGAAAAACCACTAAATTTTTAAAAAAGTATGAATAATTGTGTAGATAAGACACAATCATAAAACATGGTCTGTTATATCCAAGGAAGGTAGAAAAAAAGAGTAAAAGAAGGAAAGAACAAATAAATTGAAAAGAGATAAAATAATGACATATGTTAATCCAGCCATATCAGCAATCACCTGAAATATGAGTGTTCCAAATCAGTTAAAAGACAGAGACTGTCAGATTTACTGTCAGAATGAGAACATAAGACCTAGCTATATGCTCTCTATAAGATAAAAGATATTCTTCAGGGAGGTCTTCAGTGAATACTTACATCAAATTTCCTTGTTGTGTATTTTCATAATAGCATTGTGCTTGACTTTTTGTAATATTTATCATGCTGCACATTACTTAGAGATTATGTTCTACTCTACATCAGAAACCATGTTTGCCTCTTCCCTAAAATAACCTGTTGCCTTTCACAATGCTGAGCAAATACCCTATTATAAACTCTGTGTCTTTAAAAAAATTGTAGTTTTACAGAAAAATTCACACAAAAATTTGAAAATATGGGCAGAATTTTCTGAGAATAGCTCTGGCTTAAAGAAAAACAAGTATACTAAAGATACATTTAGATCACTCACTTGATTAAATTTTTTTACAAAAATAATTATTTAAATGTAATGTGGAATATAATAACATTTCCATGTTATATAACATTTATATAATATAATAACATTTCAGTTTTATATGGCAAAGATAATACTGGTAAATCTCTGGAAGTTAATGTGGAGAATCCAAATAACAATATTCAAAATTGTATTCATGACACTTTATAAAATTTGGAAAAGCAAATATGATTTTAAATAATACGTAGAAAGAAGATGTTAAATGGTTTTCAGTTACTTTGGTTGATGAACTCTAAATTACATATAAAAACTGAATCAGGTCAAGAACAATCTCTCAAAAAAGGTTTGATGTTTGGAAGATACAAAATTTATGTAATAGAAATTCATTATCCCCTCAAAATAGTTTATTATTCTGACATGTGTTTTTTTGTTTTACATATTTAATTTTTAAAACATTCTCTCAGTAGCATAATCCTGACATATTTTATTAAATCTTTTTATATGAATTAATATAAATTGTGTCTATTTTATCTAGCATGAATTTTAATTTGAAACACAATGATTTTATTCCTTTGAAGGCTTTATTATAAAAAAAATTCACATACGTTATTCAACTTGATGCCATATGAAATCATATAATGTTCCAAAATTATTGTTAAAAGAATGTTAAATAACATGGATTATACTAAATTATAATTCAAAAGAACATTAAGAGTAGGCAAAATACATTTATCCCACACACAACCTGTAAAGTAAAAGTAAATATATTTAAAACAGTTGATTGTATAAAGAACTAATAGATAGAAAACATGTGTACATATTTTATCTGTAAACCTAAGGTAGTTAAGAGCACTGATGTCTTCATAAGAAAAATGTTAGCAGTGACAGAATTTAAAAACAAAAAAAAAACTCCAAAGCAAAGATATACACTCATCAGTGATGTATAGGACAAAATCCTAATCATGATAATTATGTGCCATATCCTAGATTTACTCATTATATGTTTAGCAATAGCAGATTTAATGGTTATGTTCTATGAAATTAGAACAACTTATTGCTCTTAGATCTCTTTAAATGGATTTCCACTCATGTGTAATAAAAGGTATATAGATTAATATTTACATGAATCAAAAATATGTTACCTTTTCATTTCAGAGCAATGTGCTACCTTTAAAATGCCAATTTTTATCCAATTGCATTAATGTTCAAGGCAGGGAATGCCTCCAAATCATGCATATACCATCATCCCATTTTATAATCAACATTGATTACAAAATTCTTGCTAATTAACTCAATTGTATTGTGCCTGTCTTGACTCATCCAAATCAAACAGGGTTCATTAAAATTCAAGTTTCCTGTAATAACATCAGATTATACATTAATATGATCCATTTGTTTAGAGACAAACTAGATCAAATTGAAATATTTTGTACATGCAAATAAGCAAAGTTGGTCGATGGGCATAGAGTGTAGAATAAGAGATATTAGAAATGGCATTTTTATTTTATTCATACACCTAGTTATTCTTGGGATAATGGGAGAGGGAAAAAATGCAAGTGATTAATGATGAAAAGAATTGAAATTATATATTTAATTATTTTGGTAGTGAAAAGAAAATAAAAATATCATTTTTTAACAAAAATAGAACCTTTGATATGATTGCTTTTTATTTCAAAATTACATCAAGAATACATAGCTGATTGAAAATACTTATGCATATTTGATAACTAAAAGTAAACAAACAATAACAAAAAATCAAAATTTGCCCATATCCCAAATATACTTTTAAGAAGTTTTTTGTTTTGATTAATTTTTAAAATTATGATCCAGTCAAATGGGCTTATTTTGTCTTTTGTTATATAATTCCATAAATTTTAACACATATATAATTTCATGTAATCAGCAACATTAATACTAATAGAGAATATTTCCATCACCTAAAAAAACTTCCTCATACTATCTCTTTATAATCACACCATCCTGTGACTTCTGGCAACCACTAATCTTTTCTCTTTACTATAGTTTTTTTAAAGAATGTTATTGATATGGAATCACATAGTAAGTAACCTTCTGAAAAAGCTTCTTTCATTCAGCAGAATACATTGAGATTCATTCAAGTCATTGCCTGTATCATCAGGTATCCAAACTGTTGGCATGGCTTGATGACTAGTATTTTATTGTATGGATACTTTATTCTTGATTTTCCAAGTTTCCTTTCAGTATCATTTCTCTTCTGTTTGAAGAATTAATTTTAACAATTATTTTAGAGCCTTTTGCAGGCTACACATTAGTTTATTTTTCCTTCATCTGAGAATATCTTTATTTCACCATCATCCTGAAGGATATTTTTACTCAGTACAGAATTCTGGCTTGACACCTCCTTTCTTTTACCACTCAAAAAATGTCATGTCCCTTTCTTCTGGCCCCCATGGTTTGTGGTAAGAGTTCTGCAGTCATTCAAATCAGTGTTCCCCTATAGGTAGTGAAGTATTTTTCTCTGGCTTCTTTCAAGATTTTTATTTGTTTTTAGTTTTCAGTAGTTTATCATATATCTGGACACAGATTTCTTTGTGCTTATTCTGTTTGGGATTCATTCAACTTCATGAATCTGTAGGTGTATGTCTTTCATCAAATGTGGGACTTTCAATCTATTTTGTTTTTCTTAAATTATTATTTTTTTAATTGAGTATAGTTGCTGTGCAATATTATATGTTACAGGTGTACAATATAGTGATTCACATTTTTTAAACGTTATGTATTCCATTTATAGTTATTGTAAAACATTGTCTGTATTCCCCATGTTGTGCAGTATATCCTTGTGCTTATTTTATACCTAATAACTTGTACCTCTTAATACCCTCCCCCTATAGTGCCCCTTGTCCTTTTCCTCTCCCTGCTGGGAACCACTAGTTCTGTATGTCTTCTTCTTATTTTGTTATATTCACTAGTTTGTTGTATTTTTTTAGGCTCCACATTTAAGTGATATACAGTGTTTGTCTTTCTCTATCTGACTTATTTCATTTAGCATAATGCCCTCCAAGTATATCCATGTTGCTGTAAATGACAAAATTTCATTCTTTTTTATGGCTGAGTTGCATATGACGCAGCAATTCCACTACTGGGTATATGTCCAAAAAACAAAAACACTAATTTGAAAGATACATGCACCCCACTGTTCATAGCAGCATTATTTACAGCTGCCAAGATATGGAAGCAACTTAAGCGTCCATCAACAGGTGAATGGATAAAGAAACTATGGTATATATATATATATATATATATATATATATATATATATATATATACACATACATACACACACAATGGGGTACTCCTCGGCCATAAAAAAGAATAAAATTTTGCCATTTGCATTAATCCATTATTTCTTAAAATAATTTTTCAGCATCACATCATTTTTTTCTCTCCTTATAGAACTCCAAAGTTGTTTTGACCTTTTGTTTTTGTCCCACAGATATTTGAAACTTTATTCATTATTTTATTTTTAATGTTGTCTCTCTCTCAGATGTTCAGGTTGAATAAATACTATTGATCTATCTTTAAGTTCACTGACTCCTTCCTCTTTCCTCTTTCATGTCTACTCTGGTACTGAGTTTGTTCCGTGGGTTTTTCAGTTCTAATGTTATCATTTCGTTTTTCTTTATATTGTATATGCTTTCTGTACTTTATATTTTAACATTTGTTTCAAAAGTGTTTGGATGTTTTATAACAGCTGCTTCTGTCATATTTTGAATTTTTTTTTAAGCAAGTTGATTTTACATAGCTCATTGTACACTGAGTAATTTTTGATGAATTTTGAGTAATTTGATTACTGAGCAGTTTTGGAATCATTTTGAGTAAATTTGGGTAATCTTGCACATTTTGAATTTTACATACTGAGACATTGGGTCTTGTTTAAATCCAATAGAGAATGCCAACGTTTATGTTTTAGTGTGAAAATCCCCTGATTATGTTCATGTTGCAAGGTCTAACATTCATTCTCTGAGTTGTGGTTCCAATGTCAGTTCATTTTTCAAACCTTTTGAAGTGCTGTATAATTCTGTGCCTTGTGTGCCACAGAGATTTAGTGAAGGTCTTGGACAGAGGTCTCTTATCTCAGTTCTTAAAGCCTTTTACATGCTAATTAGTATTCGATCCTTACATACATATACCAGAGGTGGGTCCAGTAGGTCCTAAAGGAATTTGTGGGGTTGATTTCCCAAGCTCCCTTTCCTAAACTCTCTTCAGCATTTTCTTATTCCCTTTATGCCTTTGGTTCCATTTTTTTTTTAAGGCAGACAGCAAGTACTTCTGCTCTTGAGCCATGTCTGGGGCCAAGAAGTAAGAGAATATATAAATAGAATAGACAGACTTTGGTCCCACTATCTGAATCTATACCTCCAGAGAGAATAGGGATAAAGGTTATCATTCCTTAGATTTTTAGCTTCTGCAGGCTGCCAGTCGTTGCCACCATTACCATCACCTTGGCAGATTACCTAGACCCTATATTTTGAAAGAAAAGATAAAAGAAAGAAAAAATACCATTTTCTCTTTCTCTCTCTCTATGAACTTTAATAATTCACTTTCCCACTTTTTAAACTAGAATTAAAAAGCTTTTCCCGAAGCTCTTTTGTTTGTTGTTGTTGTTGTTTTTGCCCCACAGTGCCCAGTCTGAGATTCCCAAATGAATTAAGTTCAGACCAGGAGATACTAAAAGATAAAACAAAATGGAAAACTCATCTCTAGTTTGTAGCTACTTTGATTTATGTGTTCTATTTCAGTCTGCCTGTTGATGTACATTTCATAGTCCTCAAATAGCTGTGCCATGCATTCTGTCAAAGTTTCATAGTTGTGTTCTGTGGAAGAGAAAGAGGTGCACTTACTTCATCTTACCCAAAACTGGAAGCTCCCCAGTTATATATTTTTTCATATGTTGCTTTTCAAATAACAAATGTATCATTTTTATATCTAGAAACATGGGCACAAAGAGCTTCAGTTTTTAAAACCAGATAAATCTGACACTATAATGTTGGAGGCTCAGATATATGTGAAATTGGCAAGTACTTTAGTAACTTTACATAATTTTGTTTCTTTACATTAAATATGGGCAGAAAATGCAGCATTGATTTTCCCCATATGTTAATGCTATCTACATTAAAACAATTTTTATTACATTTTCACTGACGTTTGTGTAATATAAATAGTTGATAAATTACACTTTTTTGCCACTCTTTAAGATAAAGATTTAAAAGGTTTATAAATATAGAAAGTAGCCTATATAAATGAAAAATTAAATAAATATCCAAAAGAATGGATCCACATACATTTACATAAATAATACTTTTGTTATACTTTTAGGCCACATTAATTAACCCAATATCACCTGGTGTACATAGTAACCCATTTCTCTTTGTTCATTTTCAAAATATTAATATCTAATTATGCCATAATGAAATAGACAACTTTAATAATTCCATATTAGCTTGAATTATTGAAATTAAACTAAAAGTATGACTTCAAGGTGTAACAATTGAAACCAAATCCTGTTCATTGCAGTCACAAAGCATATGAATCTAGCATCTATCAGTGCTACACATTAAACCAAAGTACTCTGTTTTGATATATATATGATATATATGTACTTTGTCAGGTGATGGCTTGCTGTTCGATATCTATCAAATATTGAGTGGTAAAACACCTGTTTGCTTTTCCATGAATATAATTTATAGTATTTTTGAAGATGGTACTATTGTCTGTTCTTTTAGTGATTTTAAGTATTCATGAATGACATTATGCAATAATATAAAAGTCTTAAAATAAAAGAAAAACACTACTCTTTTAAAATGAAAATAATGAGAATTACATCTTTTATATTTTCAGGCTGTACAAAATAATTTTTAAAGTTATTATGAAGAGTTCCAAGTCTATAAATGATCTTGTATTCAATTGGTGCTATTTTTCAGCTAAGAAAAGACTGTTTGTAACCTAGGAACTGCCCGTAACTTTCACAACTGATACTGAGTGTGTGCTGCTTCATCATTTTTGGCAAGGATTGGTGTTTCATCATTTAGACACATCAGGTACTTAGATTGCCACTATCATATAATTTAAATTGGCATTGTTTAGAATGAAAAAATGACAAAGTACCAATCAGAAACTGAATTGTAGTATAGTGGAAAAGATTCATCCATGTGTTATTGTATTGATGGAAGATAAGACAAAAATTTAGGAATGTTATGTTCATCTTTTTCTTTCTTAGTTTACTAACATTGACAATTGAATGTTTAAGTCTCTTATTTCTACAGAATATTCTCTATGGTCTCTTCCTCAAGTATGACTGTTGCTGCATCTTTAAACTTTGTAGATATAAAATTATTTCAAAACTAAATATTAAATGTGGATGTGTGTTTTTACTTGTACAAATACAGTGAATGATTATATTCTTAAATTTCCAATACTAAAATGTGACATTCAGCTTTATATATTGCAGTGATTACAGTGTTTTATGAACTTAGTAGCCAGAAACATTCCTCTACAGTCAGATCAATTATGGATACATTAAGAAAGTCTACTTCTGTAATTACAGAGCTTGGGAACAGAAGTTGTACTTTGTAAAGCTCGTCTATGTCACCATAGTTCAGAAAATTGTTCTCAAGGATGAGCTTTCCTGTAAGACCCTGCTTCATTAATCAGTAGCCGTTTTTTTGTTCTTGAAGATTCTCCATAGATAACAATACATCCCCTTTAAACATACTCATACACACACATGTATATTTTATCATAGTAATACATACATATAGGTAAATAATATTGAATGACATAAATAAAAAACAAGAGTGCAAACATGCTGCCTCCTACCAGTCCTAACCTTTAGTCCTCTTACCCCCAACATCAGGCAACAACTTATATCTTTTCAGGTTCTTTCTACGATTAGTTACCCCACCATTATTAAATTTTATGGTTAACAATATTTTCCCATTTTAGATATTATTTATTCATTTTCTCTTGTGACAATTACAATTTAAGAATCCTTACACCACCACCACCACCACCATGTTTCTTGGCTTTGAGAAGAAGCAGCCACGCCCTAGAAAAAAAGCAGCTGTGCTTCTTTCTTTTTTTCTTTTCTTTTCTTTCTTTTTTTTTTGCAGTACGCAGGCCTCTCACTGTTGTGGCCTCTACTGTTGCGGAGCACAGGCTCCGGACGCTCAGGCTCAGTGACCATGGCTCACAGGCCCAGCCGCTCTACGGCATGTGGGATCTTCCTAGACTGGGGCACAAACCCACATCCCCTGCATCGGCAGGCGGACTCTCAAGCACTGCGCCACAAGGGAAGTCCTGTGCTTCTTTCTTCTTGTGTAATTCCAGACTATAAAGATCCATGTTTCTTTGAGCCTTCTGTTTTCAAAGATGAACAGCTGTGTGGATGTTTCTTGATATTAAAACTGGTTTGGATTGATTTATTCCTACTGAATCCTGGTGCCTGGATGTAAAATATTTGTTGTTTGAAACCACTCTGTTCTTAGTTTTAGTCTCAGTTACCAAGCCAAGGACAAGAAGGAAAATCTATCACAATATCCTGAATTAATAGTTTTATAACAAAATTTTAATTAATAATCAGAACTTACACCACTTTGAATTTATTAGTTAACGTCATACCAAACATTGTCCAAGATAAAATTTCCATATCGTTATTGTTTCCCAGTCATTTTTAGTTTTTCTTTTTTTAGCTTTTATTTTGTTGTGGTAAGAAAACTTAACATAAGATCTACCCTATTACTATATTTTTAAGTGTGCAATACAGTATTGTTATCTATGGGCATGATATTGTACAGCAGATCTCTCATTATTAACTTTTCTTACTTGCATACATTGGTAACCACATAGCTTTACTTTTTTCCAGAAGTGTCTCTCTGATTTTTAACTATTTTTTTTCTTAAACATTTCTGTTCCATCTCCCCTAAGTCTAGTAGCTTATTGGGAATTCTACACAGATGACATCAAATTTTAAATTAGGATGGCTTCACAATTTCCTGACCACCTGTTGCTTTTCCTTGCCCTTTGCTTGTTGTTGTTGGTGGTGGTTATGGAGGTATTGATGTTCTTATTGCAAGGGTATATTTGTGTGGATTCCCCAAAGAAGACATAGGAAGCTATCACTCTTTTATGTCTGAAAATATTTTTATTCTATTCTCAAAAATAATTCATAATGTGATTGAGTATTGAATTCTCTTATAGAACTAATTTGTCCTCAGAAATTTTATAAAACATTGTCGTCTAGCATCCATAATTGATTTTGAGAAATCTGATGCTACTCTGATATTTGTTCCTCTTATATGAGAGGACCCCACCCATCACCCACAAACAAAAGGCATTGGACTTTTTCTGCTTATGATTTAAAATTTTGTAATGTTGTATCTTGGTGAGAGGTTTTGTCCAGTTATAATTCTGATAACTTGGTGGACACCTTCAATTTGTAATCTCTCTCAGTTCTAGGAAGTTTCATTTTATTATTTCTTTAATATTTTCCTTATTTTGTTCTTTTTTTAGTTTTCTTTTCCAGTATCTCCAGGATTGATTATGTAATTTTCTTACACTTTTTCTCTTTTTTTCTTGGTTCGTATTACTTCTACTGATTAAAACTAATCAATGTTCTTTGGGGGGTTTCATATCTAATTTATTAGAGTTCTATTTAAAATTGATTCTTTTAAAGGAACATCCCCCTCTGTTGTTTCATGCATACAATAGATTGCCTTATTACTCCAAGTATTTTGTTAATTTCTTGTTTGTTTTTGGAAATATGAGGTGTTATTTAATTTTTTTCAATTTCATCTTTATTTTAAAACTACTTTATGAAACTATGATTACCATAAAAAACTATACATATTTGTTTAGTTTTGAAGTTTTATTTTACATAAAACTTTTTAGTTTTTGAAGTTTACACAGTTTCTAATTTTAAAAAAAGTCCTCTTATCCCAGTTTTTTCCTTTGTTGGTTTATTTGTTGTTTTTGTTTATTTGTTTCTATGTATTTTATGATTGGGTTTTTCTACAAATAGCTAATTTACACCTTTGAATGAACAGAAATGAGGCCCACTCTGCCTCAAGAAAGAGTTTCAATAGCTGCAACTTACTGCTAATTTACATGATATTCTGGAAAGTTGTATTGTTCATTTTTATTTATACATCTTAGTAAAATAACAACTATGCCTTGACTTTGAGCATATAAAATACCAAACTGTTATGTTATCATTTTGGAGAGGTTAAATCTATTAGGTCCAAATAAACACTCTCAGAGGTCACCAACTTTGGCATAAATTCAAGATATTTGATATTTGGACATATTTTAAACTTAAATACTTTTTCTTTTACAAATGTCATTTGGATAAAGTAATATTTTAAAATGAATAGCCATAAGATTGTTTTTATCTAATTTAAATATATAAAAGCCAGAGAGAGAAACAAACATAGGGTCCCTCAGGGTAAATGAAAATGGATATGGAAAGCTAACTATGGATGTTACATAAGTAATTGACCAATCGTAGGACACATTGAGTATTGTTTGCTTGTTTCCATTCACAAAAAACAAAGAACAAGGATCTTCCTGGGAAAAAAATTTAAATACCAGCCACTAGTAATGTTCCTTTTGTTTTTGCTGTGAGTAATCCCCAAGTCATATTCAATTCCAGTGACACTGGGATGATCATAATTGTTAGGCCAGTTTTATATACTTTTATTTGCAAGGTATCTCTTTCAGATTATATTGTAAATCTTGAAAATTGCCAATTCAATTTGTTATTTTTAAAATAAAATTAAACAAAATGAGATAGTTCAATTTACTGATTAATGAGGATCTAGGATTTGAGAGTTGATGCCAAAGTCTCTGAATTGTTCAAAGCAAATAATCTGCAGGTTATATTTTACTTATTTTTCACACATTACTATGGAGTCATATTTACATACCACAAAAAAATAAAAGGGGAATGTAAAGGAAGAAAATTGTGATTTAACTTTTGTGATATGTGAACAATGTTGGAACATTGGAGATTTCTTTCTTAATGGAGAGATAAGCAAAACTTATTTAAAAATCTCTCAGAATGGTCTTCTCTGAGGGTAATTCTTATAGAATTTCTACCATTTCAGAAGAGCTTTGACTCTGAACTTCCTTTTCTATTCATAGTAAATAAAACTTATGAAACACGATAAGACTGAATAGTAAGTGTCAATTTCTAAGGCCTAAAAAAGTTGATTTAGTTGATCAGTCTGTGATATGTCAAATAACTCATCATTATCAGAGTATAAAATGAGTATAACATTTTCAAAGCAGAGCTTCATTCATTTGAAATGGCATTTCTGAACTACTGATGAAAGTCATAAAATGTTATTTCTGTATTATTAAATGTAATTACTTAGAATAAGCTGTAATTATATGAAAAGTACAGGCATACCTCAGAGATATTGTGGGTTCAGTTTTAGTCACCACAACAAAGAAAATATCACAATAAAGCAAGTTACACAAATATTTTGGTTTTCCAGTGCATATGAAAGTTATGTTTATTCTACACTGTAGTCTATTAATTATGCAATAACATATGTCTAAAAAACAATGTACATACCTTAAATAAAAAACTCTTTATTGGGGGGACCTTCAAGATGGCGAAGGGGTAAGACATGGAGATGACCTTCATCCCCACAAATACATCAAAAATACATCTACATGTGGAACAGCTCCTACAGAACACCTACTGAACACTGGCAGAAACCTCAGACTTCCCAAAAGGCATGAAAATCCCCACGTACCTGGCTAGGCCAAAAGAAAAAAGAAAAAACAGAGAAAAAAGAATAGGGACTGGAGCTGTACCTCTGGGAGCGAGCTGTGAAAGAGGAAAAGTTTCCACACACTAGGAAGCCCCTTCACTGGTGGAGACGGGGTGGGCAGGGAGGATGTTTTGGAGCCACGGAGGAGAGCACAGCAACAGGGGTGCAGAGGGCAAAGTGGAGAGATTCTCACACAGAGGATTGGTGCCAACCAGCACTCACCAGTCTGAGAGGCTTATCTGCTTACCTGCCAGGCTGGGAGGGGGCTGGGAGCTGAGGCTCGGGCTTCAGAGGTCAGATCCCAGAGAGAGGACTGGGGTTGGCTGGGTGAAGAGAGCCTGAAGGGGGCTAGTGTGCCACAGCTAGCAAGGAGGGAGTCCAGGAAAAAGTCTGGACCTGCCTAAGAGGCAAGAGAACATTTTTTCTGGATGTGTGAGGAGAGGGGATTCCTTCCCCGTCTTCCCACAAAAGGCAGAGCACTGCCTAACAAGCTCCAGAGATGGGCACAAGCCATGGCTATCACTCGAACTCCAGAGACAAGCATGAAACTCTAATGCTGCTGCTGCGGCCACCAAGAATCCTGTGTGCAAACACAGATCACTATTCACACTCCCCTGCCCCCCGGGAGACTGTACAGCCCATCACAGCCAGGGTCCTGTGATCCAAGGACAACTTCCCCAGGAGAACACACTGCGTGCCTCAGGCTGTTGCAATGTCACACCGGGCTCGCCCCGCATTCCAATTATAACTACCATACCCTTCCCTCTGCCTGGCATGAGTGAGCAAGAGCCCCCTAATTAGCTGCTGGGGAACAGATGCCTGAGGGCGACCTACACTCAGAGGTGGGGCCAAAACCAAAGCTGAAGCCAGGAGCTGTGTGAACAAAGAAGAGAAAGGGAAATCTCTCCCTACAGCCTCAAGAGTAGTGGATTAAATCCCTACAGTCAACTTGAGGTACCCTGCATCTGTGGGATACCTGAATAGACAATGAATCATCCCAAAATTGAGACAGTGGACTTAGGGAGCAACTCTAGACTTGGGGTTTGCTGTCTGCGATTGACTTGTTTCTGATTTTTCTGTTTATCTTAGCATAGGTTTTAGGGCTTGTTATCATCAGTGGTTTTCTTTATTAATTAGGTTGCCTTCTTTTTTATTATTATTACTTTTTTATTTTAATAATTTTCTTTATTTTTTTATTTTAATAATTTTATTTTTTTATTTTGATTTTTTATTATTATTTTTCCTTTCCTTTTTTTCCTCCCTTTTCTTCTGAGCTGTGTGGCTGACAGGGTCTTGGTGCTCCGGTCTGGTGTCAGGCCTGAGCCTCTGAGGTGGGAAAGCCAAGTTCGGAACATTGGGCCACCAGAGACCTCCAGGCCCCATGTGATATCAATCCGTGAAAGCTCTCCCAGAGATCTCCGTCTCAACACTAAGACCCATCTCCACCCAATGGCCAGCAAGCTCCAGTGCTAGATGCACCATGCCAAACAACTAGCAAGACAGGAACACAATGCCACCTATTAGCAGAGAGACTACCAAAAATCATATTAAGCTCACAGACCCCCCCAAAACACACCACTGGATGCAGCCCTGCCCACCAGAAAGACAAATTCCAGCCCCATCAACAAGAACACAGGCACCAGCCCCCTCCACCAGGAAGTCTACACAAGCCACTGAACCAACATTACCCACTGGGGGCAGACACCAAAAACTACAGGAATTACGAACATGCAACCTGTGAAAAGGAGACCCCAAACACAATAAGGTAAGCAAAATGGGAAGACAGAGAAATATGCAGCAGATGAAGGAGTAAGGTAAAAACCCACCACACCAAACAAATGAAGAGGAAATAGGCAGCCTACCTAAAAAACAATTCAGAGTAATGATAGTAAAGGTGATCCAAAATCTTGAAAATAGAATGGAGAAAATACAAGAAACATTTAAAAAGAACCTAGAAAAACTAAAAGCAAACAAACAATGATGAACAACACAATAAACGAAATTAACAATTCTCTAGAAGGAATCAATAGCAGAATAACTGAGGCAGAAGAACAGATAAGTGACCTGGAAGATAAAATAGTGGAAATAACTACCACAGAGCAGAATAAAGAAAAGTGAATGAAAAGAATTGAGGACAGTCTCAGAGATCTCTGTATAAAATTAAACACACCAATATTCGAATTATAGGGGTCCCAGAAGAAGAGAAAAGGAAACGGTTGGGGAAAATATTTGAAGAGATTATAATTGAAAATTTCCATAACATGGGAAAGGAAATAGTCAATCAATTCCAGGAAGCTCAGATATTCCCATATAGGATAATTACAAGGAGAAACACGCCAAGACACATATTAATCAAACTATCAAAAATTAAATACCAAGAAAACATATTAAAAGCAGTAAGGGAGAAACAACAAATAACACACAAGAGAATCCCCATAAGGTTAACAGCTAACCTTTTAGCAGAAACTGTGCAAGCCAGAAGGGAGTGGCAGGACATATTTAAAGTAATGAAAGGGAAAAACCTACAACCAAGATTACTCTACCCAGCAAGGATCTGATTAAGATTCGACAGAGATATTAAAAACTTTACAGACAAGCAAAAGCTAAGAGAATTCAGCACCACCAAACCAGCGTTACAACAAATGCTAAAGGAAGGAAGGAAAGGAAAAGAGAGAAGGAAAAGAGCTACAAAAAAAAATACAAAACAATTAAGAAAGAGGTAATAGGAACATACATATTGATAAATACCTTAAATGTAAATGGACTAAATGCTCCAAGCAAAAGACATAGACTGGCTGAATGGACACAAAAACAAGACCCGTACATATGCTGTCTACAAGAGAACCACTTCAGACCTAGGGACACATACAGACTGAGAGTGAGCAGATGGAGAAAGATATTCCATGTAAATGGAAATCAAAAGAAAGCTGGAGTAGCAATTCTCCTATCAGACAAAATAGACTTTAAAACAAAGACTATTACAAGAGACAAAGAAGGACACTACATAATGATCAAGGGATCAATCCAAGAAGAAGATACAACAATTGTAAATATTTATGCACCTAACATATGAGCACCTCAATACATGAGGTAAATGCTAACAGCCATAAAAGGGGAAATTGACAGTAACACAATAATAGTGGGGGACTTTATCACCCACTTTCACCAATGGACAGATCATCCCAAATGAAAATAAATAAGGGAACACAAGCTTTAAATGACACATTAAACAAGATGGACTTAACTGATATTTATAGGACATTCCATCCAAAAACAAGAGAATACACTTTCCCTTCAAGTGCTCATGGAACATGCTTCAGGATAGATCATATCTTGGGTCACAAATAAAGCCTTGGTAAATTTAAGAAAATTAAAATCATATCAAGTATCTTTTCCGCCCAAAACGCTATAAGAGTAGGTATCAATTACAGGAAAAAAACTGTAAAAAGTACAAACACATGGAGGCTAAACAATACACTACTAAATAATCAAGAGATCACTGAAGAAAGCAAAGAGGAAGTGAAAAAATACCTAGAAACAAATGACAATGAAAACATGATGACCCAAAACCTATGGGATGCAGCAAAAGCAGTTCTAAGAGGGAAATTTATAACAATACAATGCTACCTAAAGAGCAAGAAAAATCTCAAATAAACAATATAAGCTTACACCTAAAGCAATTAGAGAAAGAAGAACAAAAACCCAAAGTTAGCAGATAGAAAGAAACCATAAAGATCAGATTGGAAATAAATGTAAAAGAAATGAAGGAAACAATAGCAAAGATCAATAAAACTAAAAGCTCGTTCTTTGAGAAGAAAAACAAAATTAAAAAACCATTAGCCAAACTTATCAAGAAAAAAAATAGAAGATTCAAATCAACAGAATTAGAAATGAAAAAGAAGTAACAACTGACAATGTAGAAATACAAAGGATCATGAGAGATTACAAGTAACTATATGCCAATAAAATGCATACCTGGAAGAAATAGACAAATTCTTAGAAAAGCACAACCCTCTTAGACTGAACCAGGTAGAAATAGACAATATAAACAGACCAAACACAAGCACTGAAATTTAAACTGTGATTAAAAATCTTCCAACAAACAAAAGCCCAAGACAAGATGGCTTCACAAGCAAATTCTTTCAAACATTTAGAGAAGAGCTAACACCTATCCTTCACAGAGTCTTCTATAATATAGCAGAGGCAGGAATAATCCCAAAGTCATTCTACGAGGCCACCACCAACCTGATACCAAAACCAGACATAGATGTCACAAACAGAGAAAACTACAGGCCAATATAACTGATGAACATAGATGCAAAAATCCTCAACAAAATACAAACAAACAGAATCCAGCGGCACATTAAAA
Source organism: Stenella coeruleoalba (assembly GCF_951394435.1). Lineage (NCBI taxonomy): Eukaryota > Metazoa > Chordata > Mammalia > Artiodactyla > Delphinidae > Stenella > Stenella coeruleoalba. The sequence goes on along the minus strand of NC_137151.1, from coordinate 79,858,474 downwards.
GGATCATACACCATGATCAAGTTGGATTTATCCCAGGAATGCAAGGATTCTTCAATACACACAAATCAATCAATGTGATACACCATATTAACAAATTGAAGGAGAAAACCATATGATCACTTCAATAGATGCAGAAAAAGCTTTCGACAAAATTCAACACACATTTATGATAAAAAGTCTCCAGAAAATAGGCATAGAGGGAACCTACCTCAACATAATAAGGCCATATATGACAAACCCACAGCCAACATCATTCTCAATGGTGAAGAATTGAAACCATTTCCAGTAAGATCAGGAACAAGACAAGGTTGCCCACTATCACCACTATTATTCAAGATAAATATCTGTTTGGAAGTTTTAGCCACAGCAATCAGAGTAGAAAAGGAAATAAAAAGAATCCAAATCAGAAAAGAAGAAGTAAAACTCTCACTGTTTGCAGATGACTTGATACAATAAATAGAGAATCCTAAAGTTTCTACCAGAAAGCTACTAGAGCTAATCAGTGGATTTGGTAAAGTAGCAGGATACAAAATTAATGCACAGAAATCTTGCATTCCTATACACTAATGATGAAAAATCTGAAAGACAAATTAAGGAAACACTCCCATTTACCATTGCAACAAAAAGAATAAAATACCTAGGAATAAACCTACCTAAGGAGAAAAAAAACATGTATGCAGAAAACTATAAGACATTGATGAAAGAAATTAAAGATGATACAAACAGATGGGGAGATATACCATGTTTTTGGGTTGGAGGAATCAACATTGTGAAAATTACTGTACTACCCAAAGCAAACTACAGATTCAATGCAATCCCTATCAAACTACCAATGACATTTTTCACAGAAGTGGAACAAAAAATTTCAAATTTGTATGGAAACACAAAAGACCCCGAATAGTCAAAGCAATCTTGAGGAAGAAAAACTGAGCTGGAGAAATGAGGCTCCCAGACTTCAGACTCTACTACAAAGCTACATAATCAGGATAATATGGTACTGACACAAAAACAGAATATAGACCAATAGAAGAGGATAAAAAGCTTAGAGATAAACCCATGCACATATGGTCACCTTATCTTTGATAAAGGAGGCAAGAATGTACAATGGAGAAAAGACAGCCTCTTCAATAAGTGGTGCTGGGAAAACTGGACAGCTACATGGAAAAGAATGAAATTCGAACACTTTGTAACACCATACACAAGAATAAACTAAAAATGGATTAAAGACCGAAATGTAAGGCCAGATACTATAAAACTCTTAGAGGAGAACATTGGAAGAACACTCTTTGGCATAAATCACAGCAAGATCCTTTCTGACCCACCTCCTAGAGAAATGGAAATAAAAACAAAAAGAAACAAATGGGACCTAATGAAACTTTTGCACAGCAAACGAAACCATAAACAAGAAGAAAAGACAACCCTCAGAATGGGAGAAAACATTTGCAAATGAAGCAACTGATGAAGGATTAATCTCCAAAATATACAAGCAGCTCATGCAGCTCAATTTCAATAAAACAAACAAACCAACCCCAAAATGTGCAGAAGATCTAAATAGACATTTCTCCAAAGAAGACATAGAGATAGCCAATAAACACATGAAAGGATGCTCAATATCACTAATCATTAGAGAAATGCAAATTAAAATTACAATAAAGTATCACCTCACAGCAGTCAGAATGGCCATCATCAAAAAGTCTACAAACAATAAATGCTGGAAAGGGTGTGGAGAAAAAGAAACCCTCTTGCACTGTTGGTAGGAATGTAAATTGAAACAACCACTATGGAGAACAGTATGGAGGTTCATTAAAAGACTAAAAATAGAACTACCATATAACCCAGAAATCCCACTACTCGGTATATACCCTGAGAAAACTATAGTTCAGGAAGAGTCATGTACCACAATGTTCACTGCAGCAGTATTTACAATTGCCAGGACATGGAAGCAACCTAAGTATCTGTCAACAGATGAATGGATATAGATGATGTGGAACATATATGCAATGGAATATTACTCAGCCATAAAAAAACGAAATTGAGTTATTTGTAGTGAGGTGGATGGACCTAGAGTCTGTCATACAGAGTGAAGTAAGTCAGAAAGAGAAAAACAGATACCATATGCTAACACATATATGTGGAATCTAAAAAAAAGAAAAATGGTTCTGAACCTAGGGGTGGGACAGGAATAAAGACACAGACATAGAAAATGGACTTGAGGACATGGCAAGGGGGAAGGTTAAGTTGAGACGAAGTGAGAGAGTGGCATGGACATATATACACTACCAAAATTAAAATAGATAGCTAGTGGGAAGCAGCTGCATAGCACAGGGAGATCAGCTCAGTGCTTCGTGTCCACCTAAATGGGTGGGATAGGGACGGTGGGAGGGAGGGGAGATGGGGATATATGTATACATATAGCTGATTCACTTTGTTATACAGCAAAAAGTAACACAACATTGTAAAGCAATTATACTCCAGTAAAGATGTTAAATTTAAAAAATTCTTTATTGCTAAAAAATGCTAATTGTTTTCTGAGCCTTTAAGGAGTGGTAGTAGTAACATTAAACATTACCCATCATAATAGCAAATATAATAGTAATGAAAACATTTGAGATATTGAGAGAATTACCAAAAGATGACACAGAGAAACTAGAGGAGTAAACGCCATTAGATAAATAGTGCTAATAGACTCGCTGGACACAGGGTTGCTACAAACTTTCAATTTGTGAAAAACACAATATCTCTAAAGTGCAATAAAGCGAAGCACAATAAACCGAAGTATATGTGTAAACACCTTCAGTGAATATGTTTTTTGAGTACTATTTATTAGATTTAGGAATAAAATTATTATGGTGAATACATTTCCAGAAATGCCAGGTTACAAGATGAGATGGACAAGATGAGATGAGACACAGTTCTACTTAGGTCCTATTCGAGAACATTAGAATCTGCAAATGTTCTGAAAAGATCCATAGTTTCCGTGAAATGTAACACTGAATTAGAAGCACTAAAATATAAAAATACACATTTTCTGAGGTAAAATGTATATAAGGTACAATAGCATAAAGCATATTATTCATTCTCAAGTAAAAATATACCCTACTTTTTTAGCCATGATGGAACATTTTTATAGCATTTTTCTAGAAAAATTTTTGCTAGAAATATACAAGTTCTGAATTGACACATGCAATTAAAAAATACTTGTTGAAAAAAGATATGATAATTTTGTGAGGTGATATGGATGCTGACTATCACTACAGCAACAATCATATCAAAATATATAACTGTATCAGATCAACATATTTTAAACCTGACATTTACATAACTTACATATGTAAGTTACATATAGTCAAATATATTTCTATGAAAATATAAATAAATGAAAAAACTTGTTGAATAAATGAAACAAGCCATAAAATGTCATCTTAATCTTCTCCATCATTTTTCATCTGAGGAAACATGCAGTGATACAGTAAGAAGCCCAGGCCAGTCATTAGTAGGGCCAAGTCCTAACTTGATCTTTTCATGTTTCCTATAATACTTTGCTGAATATATTAGAAATAACCTTGTTGAATATACTTGTCACCCTATCACCTTTTTTCTTTGCCATTGATTATCATCTGCAGTGCTCCTGGTAGTTAAGAATATTTTAATAACGTTGAATGCACTATAAAAAACATCCAAATTGCATATGTAATGTCTAAATCTTTCGAGAGTAGATAGAAATCTATGGACATTTGAGGTTGAGAAAATCTTATTTCTAGTGCTGCAGCACAGTTGGGAGTGTGATCACGTCTTTTTTCATCAGTATTGATCAATTTATTATTAGAATGAAACTTAAAAGTAAGATAATCCATGGTGTTTTAATTACACTGGAGATTTAAATGCTAACATACATTTTTTTCCCTAAGAAAAGTCTTACCATAATTTATTATTGTTCAGAAGGCTAGAGCATTCTTAAAATGGGTCACTCCATTGTCAGCATGTTCCAGATTAGCTGACTGACAGTACAGAAGAAAAAATAATTTGGAATTTAGCCATGTTCATTTTAACTAATGGATCATATTCAAACAAGTTTTTGGCATTAAAAAAAAATAATCTAATTCCCAAGTCAAGTCACTGTACATTTAACATTTTGTTTAGCTAATAAAATTATCTTACTCTGGAATACATCTTCCTGATTTTTACGTGTAAATAACAGAATTAAAAGTTTTTGTCTGTGTCACAGCATACTGCCGAGACATGAACACTGAGAATAAGCAGGAAGGATATTGAACAAATGTAATCACTTATATTTAATAACTGGAGACTGTATGGGGCATTCCCTTATTAAATATTTACCATCTGCTAGAAAACCAGATGGTCGAGTTGTTCTTTGATAATATGGCACAATAATATATTAGCTTTGCTTTGCTATAAACAAAATTTTTTTTAAAATGAAAAGAAAAACAATCTTTTTACATCAAGATTTTAACCATTAAATTTTAATCTTTTAAAAGCTAAATTTATTATGGTCAGTTACTAGGACTAATTTTCCTCAAAATGCTACAAATTATTTGAATAGGAAAAATTGAGCCAAAATGATTGCCACATTTAGGTGCATTGGAATATCTAAAGACTTTGCTAAATAATGAATACTGAGATATTATAATTTGTTCAATCTATTTGAGATCCAGAGAACTGTGTCTATTTGACCCATTAACTCAATATAGAAAGGCCAAAAAAAATTTCACTTTCCAGTTATCACCTGAAACTACTGGGTATTAAGGATAACAAATGTGTATAGTAGATATGAGTCATATGCATTATATGATTACTCTTCACTTTGCCTGCCTATAAATAATTAAAATTTTTTCAATTTTGATAATAAAAAATATATTAATGCAATATTATGTTTAAGTAAGTTTGAATTGTCTACCCAATGCTGAACTTATGTGGGCCTCTGTAAATCAAAATGCAAATGTAGTGAAATTCAGCCAGGGAAGGGTGGCGTTTATAATCTGTCACTAGCATGCATTAGTATAAACCTAGAGAAAAACAACACATTTATTTACAGAAATATAAGATATTTTATCAGCATTGCACAGAAAAATGAAAAATAGCTCGTGAAAAATCATGATTAGTTTACACAGTCTTGGAAATAATTTGTACCTTGTGAATGCCCTCCTTTTGTTACCCTTCTAGAGTTAATACTCTTTACTCTTCCATCAGTAACTATATCATAGTGAAGTTGTGTGAAACAACATCTATAAAATTTGATGTTGAGTGTATAACTAATTCTACATATTTAAAATATGTACAAATAAAAACAAAAGGAAATTGGTCTCAAAGAATATATTTAAAATTTCATTATGGCTATAGCCTTTTCAACTTGATTCTGGTCCATTTTTTTCTCTTTTGTGATTGCATTATTATAATATTAGTGTTTTACATATTTTTCTGTAGGACTTAGGTGTTGTGTTGTATAATAACCAAAGCAAGACAAAAATAACAATCTGAGTAAATTGTACGCATCTCTTTCAAGGCCCACAGAGAGGAGAAATAAGCAGCTCCTTACTTGGTGTGGCTTAAAGACAAATCTTACCAAAATTCTTTCCTCCTCCAGGACAATACTTTATTTGAAATTCCCAGGATTTATCTAAGTGACTTTAAGTTACAATATGCCAGAAGACTTTTTTATGAAACTAGCTATTTCTTGGTAAGTTGTAGAGAGAGAGGAACACAGCTTACTAATTTTTTGAGAGGAAAAGGGACTAAAGTGTCTGGAAGCTGAGGAGGCTGTTACACTTTTAAGTCTTCAGCATTATCGTGTCTCATTAGGTTCATGGATACCTTGTGTTACGGACTGTGTCCACACAAAATTCATAACTGAAGCCCTAATCCCCAGTAGTGCTGTATCTGAATACACGGACTCTAAGGCATTTTTTTAAATATGGAGAGAAATACAAAAAGAAAAAGACCAACCTAGAATTCTGAATCCCTATGAACTTATCTTTCAAAAGTGAAGGAAAAATGAAGACTTTCTCAGCAAACAGAAACTGAAGAAATTTTTTACCAGGAGATCTGCCTTGCAAGAAATGTTAAAATAAGTTCTTTAGAGAGAAGACGAATGATATAGTTCAGAAACTCAGACTTACATAAAGAAAGGAAGAACATCTGAGAAGGAATAAGTGAAAGTAAAAGAAAAACTTATTTTTCTTATTCTCAACAAATTTAACAGATAACAATCTGTTCAAGATAATAGTAATAATGTATTCAAATATATATAATTGTGTATATATATATGTGTATATATATATATGTATATACACACACACACACACACACACATGCTTATGTATGTTTGTAGCTGGTTGAGGGAAAATAGATAAGAGCTGCTGAAATGAATTCAATTCAAACAGGTTAACAGAAAGCAGATGACAGGTAGAGAAGAAACCTGGGAAATATTAAAGAAGTCAGGTAGGACCTGTGACCAAATACTAAACTGTGCATGTGCAGGGGAGAATTTTCAAGGCCGTGAAGAAGAGAGCTGCTTGATGTTAAACAGAAATGCTGTTAGTTGTACAAGAGTAGGAGAATTTGGAGTCACAAATGGCCAGGATGGAAAGATGTCAAAAATATGACTTCATGTGAGAGACCAGAAATGCCATGCTTTAAAAATAAGAAACATCTCTAAAGTAAAGGCTACCCTAGGCCCACAATAAAGAAGCCTAAAGCAAAGCATGGAACAGATCAATATTGGGTGGCAAGTAAGCTGATGACTTATAGAGGAAAATAAAAAACAATCTTTAAAGAAAGAAACAGTCTACAATGTGGCATCAACAATATAATGGTATGATTTTAAAATGTATTAGATTTATGGAAAAGTAGGATCTTGTGGCTAATAATAAGAAAAATGAGTCAACAGAAATTGATTGAGGAATGTCACAGATACAGGAATAAGCAGAGATGGACTTTAAAATAGCTATTAAAATTTATATATGTTAAATATAAAACAGAAGCCTGGATCAGATCCTGGAACAAAAAAGGACATTAGTGGGAAAAAAAGGTGGACTTTCAAGACAGCAGGGGAGTAAGATGTAGAGATCACATTCCTCCCCACAAATACATCAAAAATACATCTACATGTGGAACAACCCCTACAGAACACCTACTGAATGCTGGCAGAAGACTTCAGACTTCCCAAAAGGCAAGAAAATCCCACATACCTGGGTAGGCCAAAAGAAAACAGAGACAAAAAATAGGAACAAGACCTGCATCTCTGGGAGGGAGCCGTGAAGGAGGAAAAGTTTCCACACATTAGGAAGCCCCTTCATGGGTGTAGATTGTGGGTGGGTGGAGGGGAAAATTCGGAGCCATGGAGGAGAGTGCAGCAACAGGTGTGCAGAGAGCAACGCGGAGAGACTCCTGCACAGAGGTTGGGTGTCGACCAGCACTCACCAGCCCGAGAGGCTTGTCTGCTCACCCACCAGTCTGGGAGATGGCTGGGAGCTGAGGCTCGGGCTTTGGAATTCAGATCCCAGGAAGAGGACTGGGATTGGCTGGGTGAAGAGAGCCTGAAGGGGGCTAGTGTGCCACAGCTAGCAAGGAGGGAGTCCAAGAAAAAGTCTGGACCTGCCTAAGAGGCAAGAAATCATTGTTTCCTTGTGTGCGAGGAGAGGGGATTCCTTCCCTGTCTTCCCACAAAAGGCAGAGCATTGCCTAAAGGAGCTCCAGAGACAGGCACAAGCCACAGCTATCAGCTTGGACCCCAGGGACGGGCATGAAACTCTAATGCTGCTGCTGCGGCCACCAAGAATCCTGTGTGCAAGCACAGGTCACTTCCTGCCCCCCCTTCCCAGGAGCCCTGTGCAGCCCACCACTGCCAGGGTCCTGTGATCCAGGGACAACTTCCTTGGGAGAACACATGGTGCATCTCAGGCAGTTGCAATGTCACACCGGGCTCTGCCATCACAGGCTTGCCCCGCATTCCAATTATAGCTACCATACTCATCCCTCCCCCCTAGCATGAGTGAGCCAGAGCCCCCTAATCAGCCACACCTTAAACCTGTCCTGTCTGGGAGGGAACAGAAGCCTGAGAGAAACCTACATGCAGAAGTGGGGCTAAAACCAAAGCCAAAGCCCAGGAGCTGTGCAAACAAAGAAGAGAAAGGAAACTTTCTCCATGCAGACTCAGGAGCAGTGAATTAAACCACCACAATCAACTTGAGGTACCCTGCATCTGTGGAATACCTGAATAGACAACGAATCAACCCAAAATTGAGGCAGTGAACTTTGGGAGCACTGTAGACTTGGGGTTTGCTGTATGTGACTGACTTGTTTCTGATTTTTATGTTTATCATAGTATAGTTTTTAGCACTTAATGCCATTAGTGGATTTATTTATTGTTTTGGTTGCTCTTTTTTAAATAATCTTTTATTTTAATATTTTTAAAAATTATTTATTTATTTATTATTTTTTCTTTTTTCTCCCTTTTCTTCTGAGGATGTGGCTGACAGGGTCTTGGTGCTCCGGCCTGGTGTCAGGCCTGAGTCTCTGAGGTGAGAGAGCCAAGTTCAGGATATTGGACCACCAGAGACTTCCCTGCCCCACGTAATATCAATCGGTGATCTCTCCCAGAGATCTCCATCTCAACACTAAGACCCAGCTCCACTCAATGCCAGCAAGCTCCAGTGCTGGAAGCACCATGCCAAACAACTAGCAAGACAGGAACACAACACCATCCATTAGCAGGGAGGCTGCCTTCAATCATACTAAGTTCACAGGCACCCCAAGAAACACCATCTGATGCAGCCCTGCCCAGAAGAAAGACAAGGTCCAGCCCCACCCACCAGAACACAGGCCCCAGTCCCCTTCACCAGGAAGCCTACACAAGCCACTGAACCAACCTTACCCACTGGGGCAGACACCAATAAACAACAGGAATTACAAACCTGCAGCCTGCGAAAAGGACACCCCAAACACAGTAAGTTAAGCAACATGAGAAGACAGAGAAATATGCAGCAGATGAAGGAGCAAGGTAAAAACCCACCACACCAAACAAATGAAGAGAAAATAGGCAGTCTACCAGAAAAATAATTCAGAGTAATGATAGTAAAGATGATCAAAAATCTTGAAAATAGAATGGAGAAAATACAAGAAACATTTAACAAGAATCTAGAAGAACTAAAAGCAAACAAAAAATGATGAACAACACAATAAGTGAAATAAGGAAACACAAGCTTTAAATGACACATTAAACAAGATGGACTTAATTGATATTTATAGGACATTCCATCCCAAAACAACAGAATATACTTTCTTCTCAAGTGCTCATGGAACATTCTCCAGGATAGCTATCTTGAGTCACATATCAAACATTGGTAAATTTAAGAAAATTGTAATCATATCAAGTTCTTTTCTGACCACAATGCTATGAGACTAGACATCAACAACAGGAAAAAAATTGTAAAAAATACAAACACATGGAGGCTAAACAGTACACTACTAAATAACCAAGACATCACTGAAGAAATCAAAGAGGAAATCAAAAAATACCTAGAAACAAATGACAATGAAAACACCATGACACAAAGTCTATGTGATGCAGCAAAAGCAGTTCAAAGAGGGAAGTTTATAGCAATACAATCCTATCTCAAGAAAAAGAAAAATCTCAAATAAGGTAACCTTACACCTCAAGCAATTAGGAAAAAACCCCTGAAAGTTAGCAGAAGGAAAGAAATCATGAAGATAAGATCAGAAGTAAATGAAAAAGAAATGAAGTAAACAATAGCAAACATCAATAAAAGTAAAAGCAAGTTCTTTGAGAAGATAAACAAGATTGATAAATCACTAGCCAAGCCAGACTCATCAAGAAAAAAATGGAGAAGACTCACATCAACAGAATTGGAAATGAAAAAGGAGAAGCAACAACAGACACTGCAGAAATACAGAGTCATGAGGGATTACTACAAGCAACTATATGCCAATAAAATGGACAACCTGGAAGAAACACACAAATTCTTAGAAAAGCACAGCCTTCCGAGACTGAACCAGGAAGAAATAGAAAATATAAAGAGACCAGCCATAAGCACTGATATTGAAACTGTGATTAAAAATCTTCTAACAAACAAAAGTCCAGGACCAGATGGCTTCACAGGCGAATTCTATCAAACATTTAGAGAAGAGCTAACCCCCATCCTTCTCAAACTCTTCCAAAAAATTACAGATGAAGGAACACTCCCAAACTCATTCTATGAGGCCACCATCACCCTGATACCAAAATGAGACAAAGATACTACAAAAAAAGAAAATTACAGGCCAATATCACTGATGAATATAGATACAAAAATCCTCAACAAAATACTAGCAAACAGAATCAAACAGCACATTAAAAAGATCATACATCATGATCAAGTGGAGTTTATCCCAGGAATGCAAAGATTCTTCAATATATGCAAATCAATCAATGTGATACACCATATTAACAACCTGAAAGGTAAAAACCATATGATAATCTCAATAGATGCAGAGAAAGCTTTTGACAAAATTCAACACCCATTTATGATAAAAACTCTTCAGAAAGTAGGCATAGAGAGAATTTACCTCAACATAATAAAGGTCATATATGACAAACCCACAGCCAACATCATTCTCAATGGTGAAAAATTGAAACCATTTCCTCTAAAATCAGGAACAATACAAGGATGTCCACTCTCACCACTATTATTCAACATAGTTTAGGAAGTTTTAGACACAGCAATCAGAGAGGAAATAGAAATAAAAGGAATCCAAATCAGAAAAGAAGAATTAAAGCTGTCACTCTTTGCAGATGTCAAGATACTATATGTAGAGAATGCTAAAGATGCTACTAGAAAACTACCAGTACTAATCAATGAATTTGGTAAGTTAGCAGGATACAAAATTAATGCACAGAAATCTCTTGCATTCCTATACATTGATGATGAAAAATATGAAAGAGAAATTAAGGAAACACTCCCATTTACCATTGCAACAAAAAGAATAAAATACCTAGGAATAAACTTACCTAAGGAGACAAAAAACGTATATGCAGAAAACTATAGACACTGAAGAAAGTAATTAAAGATGATACAAACAGGTGGAGAGATATACCATGTTCTTGGATTGGAAGAGTCAGCTTTGTGAAAATGACTATACTACCCAAAGCAATCTACAGATTCAGTATAATTCCTTTCAAACTACCAATGGCATTTTTCACAGAACTAGAACAAAAAATTTCACAATTTGTATGGAAACAAAAAAGACCCTGAATAGGCAAAGCAATCCTGAGAAAGAAATATGGAACTGGAGGAATCAGACTCCCTGACTTCAGACTAAACTACAAAGCTACAGTAATCAAGACAGTATGGTACTGGCATAAAAAGAGAGATATAGATCAATGGAACAGAATAGAAAGCCCAGAGATAAACCCATGCACATATGGTCACCTTATCATTGATAAAGGAGACAAAAATATACAATGGAGGAAAGACAGCCTCTTCAATAAATGATGCCAGGAAGACAGGACAGCTACATCTAAAAGAATGAAATTAGAACACTTCCTAACACCATACTCAAAAATAAACTCATGATGGATTAATGACCTAAATGTAAATCCAGACACTATAAAACTCTTAGAGGAAAACATAGGCAGAACACTCTATGACATAAATCACAGAAAGATCCTTTTTGACCCACTCCCTAGAGAAATGGAAATAAAAACAAAAAGAAACAAATGGGACTTAATGAAACTTTTGCACAGCAAATGAAAGCATAAAGAAGATGAAAAGACAGCCCTCAGAATGGGAGAAAATATTTGCAAATGGAGCAACTGATGAATGATTAATCTCCAAAATATATAAGCAGCTCATGCAGCTCAATATCAATAAAACAAACAACCCAACCCAAAAATGGGCAGAAGATCTAAATAGACATTTCTCCAAAGTAGATATATAGATTGCCAACAAACACATGAAAGGTTGCTCAACATCACTAATCATTAGAGAAATGCAAATCAAAATTATAGTGAGGCATCACCTCACACCAGTCAGATAGGCTGTCATCAAAATCTACAAACAATAAATGCTGGAGAGGTTGTGGACAAAATGGAACCCTCCTGCACTGTTGTTAGGAATGTAAATTGATACAGCCATTATAGAGGACAGTGTGGAGATTCCTTAAAAAACTAAAAATAGAACTGCCATATGACCCAGAAATCCCAGTATGGGGCATATACCCTGAGAAAAGCAAAATTCAAAAAGAGTCATGTACCACAATGTTCATTGCAGCACTATTTACAATTGCCGGGACATGGAAGCAACCTAAGTGTCCATCAACAGATGAATGGATAAAGATATGGCACATTTATACAATGGAATATTATTCAGCCATGAAAATAAATGAAACAGAGTTATTTTAAGTGATGTGGTTGGACCTAGAGTCTGTCATACAGAGTGAAATAAATCAGAGAGAAAAAAACAAATACCGTATGCTAACACATGTATATAGAAACCAAAAAAAAAAAAAAAAACCAGTTTCTGATGAACCTAGAGGCAGGACAGGGTTCAAGACGCAGACATAGAGTATGGACTTGATGACACGGAGAGGGGGGGAAGTGTAAGCTGGGACGAAATGAAAGAGTAGCATTGACATATATACACTACCAAATGTGAAATAGATAGCTAGTGGGAAGCAGCTGCATCGCACAGGGAGATCAGTTCAGTGCTTTGTTACCACCTAGAGAGGTGGTGTAGGGATGGTGGGAGGGAGATAGATGAGGGAGGATATATGGGGATATATGTATACATATAGCTGATTCACTTTGTTATACAGCAGAAACTAACACAACATTGTAAAGAAATTATACTCCAATAAAGATGTTTAAAAAACTTGTTCTCTAAACAAAATCTGGAGTTTTTAGTTGATAGTAATATACCAATGTTAATATATTAGTTTTGACAAACAAACCATGGCTGTATAGAATGCTAACCATAGGAGAAACTAGAAGCGTATATAGAAACTATATTATCCTTGTAACTTTTCTGTAAATCTAAAGTCTTTTCAAATTAAAAGCTTTTATATATATATAAATCCATATATATATGGATTTAAAAGTAAAATAAGGGCATAGAGAGTGAATAGAAGATAGGTAATTTTAGTAGGTAAATGGATTGCAAATTAAAAAATAACAAAATAAAAAATTTAACAGTGAAAAGCAAAAGGTGTGCAGAAAACCCAAAAAAGCCTAAAATGAAGAGCCAATAACAGACTCAGGAATTGGAGTTTTCCAACATAAACCTTAAAGTAATTATGATAAATATGTTTAAAACAATTGATAAAGAGTTAGAGAACACAATTAAAATTTTGTAGATAGAGTACTCCGCTTCTGGTCAGTATGTATTAACAAGGACCAGATTTATGATCCTGCTTGAAAAAAAGCAAAAAGTGTGTGTGTGTGTGTGTGTGTGTGTGTGTGTGTGTGATGATTTTAAAGACATTGGGCATAAGGCAATACATGGCAATGTATTCGGTTTCTGGGGCTTCTGTAACAAACCATCAAACTGGATGGCTTCAGCAACAGAATTTTGCTGCCTCAAAGTTCTGGAGACCAGAAATTCAAAATCAAGGTGTCAATAGGGTTGTTTTCCTTTGGAGGGCTGTGAGGGAAAGAACTATTCCAGGCTTGTTTCCTAGCTTTTTGTAGCCTCAAGTGTTCCTTGATTTATAGAGGGCATTATTCCTCTGTCTTCATGTCTTCCCTCTGTACATGTCTGTCTATGTCCAAAATCCCCTTTTTATATGAACACCATTCATATCAAATTAAGGCGCACCCTAAAGACCTCATTTTAACTTGATCACTTACCTATTGCCAAATAAGATCACATTCTCATGTACTGAGGGTTAGGACTTAAACATCTTTTTGTAGTACAAAATTCAACCTGTAACAAGCAACTAAGGAGAGTAATTCTGAGACCAGAAACAAAGAAAAAATGCCATGTGAGTGCTACAATTGCTTTAGCCTACAGATTTGAGGTCACTTCTAAGGAAGCAGAAGAGAGGGTAACTCAGATGGAACCCAGTGAACTCCTGGACTGAGGTGATGAAATAGATGAACCAAGATGGGTAAAGTTCATAGGACAGGGAATCAGAGTAGAGAGAGCTGCACCAGAGCAACGCTTGCCATTTGGAGGAGACATATTGAGTTTTCAGTCGAGTACTTGTAAGCACAAACATGAGAGGAAACTACCAGAAACTGGGAAAGGTCCACATAAAAGAATTCAGTGTAATAGTACCCAGTGCTCACCCAGGGCCAGAGAGAGTTCCTGTCCCCACAAACGAGAATGGAGAACTTTAGAATTCCTGGAGCATTGGGTAGAGTATAGAGAGGGCTCTTATATAAGCAGTTGAGAAATATTAGCCTTAGACTGAGCACACTTAGGTCCCACTTTTTATAAAAAAAGCACTACTTGACATTATTAAACTGTTTCCAAGTAACTTAACTGTGGACAAGAACCACAAGAGATGAGAATACTTACATGAATAAAAAATGTCCAGAGCCAAACAAGGTAAAATTCACAATGTCTGGCATATAATAAAAAAATTACCAGGCAAGCTAAGAAGCAGGAGAATATTACCTATAATGAGTATAAATATCAGTCAATCTTAAACCAACTGCAAACTGACACAGATATTAAAATTTACAGAGAAAGATATTGAAAGTGATTATAACTCTACTCCATATGTTCAAAAATTAAGTGGAGACGTGGATAATATGGAAAAGATCTAAATCAAATATCTAGAGATGAAGATTGTACTATATGAAGTGAAAAATTCACTGTATGGGCTTGATACCATATTTGTTATTACAAAAAAAGATTAGTGAATTTGAAAAGGTAAATTAAGTACTATCCAATATAAAACACATAGAATAAAGATTGAAAACAAAATGAACATAGCATTAGTGAGATGAGTGAGAGCTTCAAACAGAACTTTGGCAAGTCAATAAGAAACAGACAACCCAATAGAAAAATGGAAAAGGACTTCAGCAGGCTCCAGTTAAAAAAATAAAAAAGATATCCAAATGTGAATTATTGTTATCAAGCATCAGGGCAATACAGATTAAAATCACAAAGCAAAAGAAAGATTAGTGAGTTGACAAGGATTAGAACAACTCCCACTCTTGGTGGTAGTGTTAACTAATACAACTGTTTTGGCAAGTTGTTTAGGAATATCTAATAAAGCTGAGCATATGCATACCTTGTGGCCCAGCATTAATAATCCTAGGTAGATACTTAACAAAAAAATGCACACACTCACATACATACAAACTTCCCCAAATACATGTGCATGGATGTTCATGGATACATTATTTTGAATAGCCCCAAATTTAAAACTATCTTTCAACATTAGAATGGATGGATAATTGATCGTATATTCATGCAATATAATATTAGAGAGCCATGACAATTAGTGAACTACTACTACTTACAACACTATCAATACAATTAGCAAAACAGACACAAACCATTCATACTCTTTGATTTCAGTTATATAAAGTTCATAAAAAATATGATTTAGGATGCTAGAAGTAAATTTGGCTGGGTAATGTTCATCAAAGTTCTGTGTAAAATATTGAAAAGACAAACCACAGATGGGAAGGAGTTATTGGCAACATGTATAAATATATATAACTTAAAATGGATTGGTGTACGTATATATTAAATCTTTTTTAAACAAATATGAACAAAGACGAATTCAGAAGAAAAAATAAGCAAAAGACCTGAGAAAGTACTTAATAAAAGGGAGAAACCCTAATGGCAAATAAAAACTAAAATTTATTAGGCACAGTGGTAATCAAATAAATGCAAAAATAACAATGAAAACAAGCAAAATAAATGAGATACTATTTTTACCCATTCAAAGTTACTAAATACACAAAAAAATTTTTAAATTGATAACATCAAGTATTGACAATTGTGTAGAAAACTGGAAGCCTTATACACTGCTTGCATGAATGTAAATTAGTACAACCATTTTGAGAAAGAAATTCACTTTATATAGTAAGTTTTACAATGTGTATACTTAAAACTTAGCAATCCACTCCTGGGTTTGCACCCTAGAGAAAAACTTGCACATATCCAGGAAAAGATATAAAGACAATTTATAGCAGAATTCTTCGTGATAGCAAAATACTGAAACCTATTCAAATGTCCATTAATATCAGAATAGATGAATCAATTTCTCAGTTTATTCATCCCATGGAATATCAGCAGTGGAAATGTGTAAACTACAACTTGCAATAATATAAATACATCTCAGACACATAATGTTAAATGCAAAAAGCAAGGTATAAAAATACACATGTAGTATGGTTGTAAAAATTTTTACAAAGAACAAAAATCTATAATATATATTATATGTATATTATATATTATATGTATATTATACATACAGACATATATATATATTATATACAGTCATATTATGTCTATATATAAAGTGTATGATAGAACTGTGACAAAATAAGAGAAAATATTAAATATTAAGGACTCAAGATATTGCTCACCTCTTAGGTAAGAGAGGGAAATGAGATCAAATAAGAGCTCAGAAGAGCTGACAGATTTGAAGGGGATACTTTAAAAAAAACACCTCAAAGATACACAGGGGGCTTCCCTGGTGGCGCAGTGGTTGAGAATCTGCCTGCCAATGCAGGGGACACGGGTTCGAGCCCTGGTCTGGGAAGATCCCACATGCTGCGGAGCAACTAGGCCCGTGTGCCACAACTACTGAGCCTGCGCGTCTGGAGCTTGTGCTCTGCAACAAGAGAGACCACGACAGTGAGAGACCTGCGCACCGCGATGAAGAGTGGCCCCTGCTCGCCACAACTAGAGAAAGCCCATGCACAGAAACGAAGACCCAACACAACCAAAAATAAATAAATAAATAAATAAAATTTTAAAAAAAAGAAAAGATACACAGGTATTATTTGTTTTATAACTCTTTAACCTACACATACACACTACATAAACATTCTATTGCATCTAGTAGTATTAAATATAAAGAATTTTAAATGTTATAGAATGCAATAACAAAAGAATTTCTCATAATAAAATATGCACAGAGACTTTTAATTCTTTTTTCTGTGCAAGTATATTTCACCAGAGGAGCATTCAATGTATATTTGCATAGCAACTCATCACATTTCAGTTAGTAAATATAGATAAACTGAAGCATTAACTTCAAAATATGATTATAGCAGAACATAATTAGACTTTCATTCATGTGCCAGTCATGGATCCTGACACCCCATGAAGAGCCCTCTGTGGTCCCACTCCACCTGCTGATCTTCATATGGTGTCATCTGTACAAGCCACATGATCCCCATCCTACCATTAAAGACGATTGGACACCTGTAAAGCAGGTAACCCAAGCTACATTTGGGTGTTTGGTCATTGTGAATTATACCCTGTGAAAATATAGGTAGAATATCATAGTTTTGCATTCTCAGGGAGATGAAATGAGAAATATAAACTCAATCAACCTTTAGCAGGAGTTGAAACTGAAAACATACATGAGCTAGAAGATACCATGGTGTAATGATTTTAATCTGAAGTTATGAAAAAGTAGAAACTAAGAGTAAAATAATCCTATGAGGAATGAAAAGATAAAGAAGTAGTAGAGAATAAATCATCTGTTAGGAAAGGTCAAAGGAAATGGGCACCTATAGAGTAAATCATTCATATCAGTGATGAAAAACTGAAGCTTAAATCCATAGACTTATTTGGCTGAGATCTCTAAAATGCCTTACACTCAGGTCCCCTCTTCTGTTTCTGAAATTCTGAGGTTCTTTGACCTTTCCTAGCTTCTTATACATACATGATTTTACAATATAGATTGCTTTTCTTGTGTCAACTTTAATTACATTAGCAGTGCTGACAGCATATGATAAGACCACTAAGAATAGCATTTGTAACATTTCTACCCAAACTATAATCTTAAATGTGAGGCAAAGTATCAATAATGTGAATATGTGTGCATCTCTGTGCATGTGTATATGCACATACTCATACATATATATGTATACTTGGATATATAAAATTAGCTTTAATCTGAAATCTGTGTATTAATCTGACTGATTCTATTATTTGGGCTTACTTCCAAAAAATTTTTAAAAATCTACATCATGGTATATGCAGATGATATTGCCTATCTGTTCCTGGGCTTTTATGATGCACCAGAGTGCAAAAGGTAGTTCATTTTATACTATTCATCAAAAAGCTATTGCCTAGAATGTAAGATATGACACCCCCCCAACAAAAAATCCACCTGTGCCAAGTTCTGCATTAAGAATATGAATTATGTGGCAGCAGATATAGTTATGTTCAAGTGTATGCATATTCTGGCAACACTTTACATCAACCTGGATCTGCTTGACATAAGAATAGGCATATTTATGTTCTCTTTGTTGAATAACGATAATGTAATATTTATAGTGTGAAAGGCATGCTTTTATTCTGATGCACATTACATTTATTAATTATACTTGCATGTAGAGAAGGGTGAAGAGATTGATGAACATGATTGATCCCTGTCTGAACACACTGCTCTACATAATTCTCTTACTGCTTTACATGGGAAAGCCCCATCTACCTTTATTTCTAAAATCCTAAATCCTATCTAAAGCATTTTGGGTTATTGGAAAAAACTCATTTTCACACTGGTTTACAGTAAAAATTTCCTAGATTCAGATCCTGTAATACTAATACAAAGTGTATGTATTTTCTCTATTCTTACCACTACTTTTACAGTAATCTTTAAACGAAAAACACAGGAATAGAATAAGACCAATATTTAAAATCAGGCTTTAAGAAAATATGTCCTCCATGCTGTATCTGCCCAGTGTAAGAACTTAGAGAAATCTTGGATGTTTTGAGATTTTCATTTTGTAGAGAGTGTTCTTAATAGTATATGGCCACTTTCAAATCATTACTTCAGTAACAGATTTTCATTTACACCTGGTATGTGTGTAATCCACAATGATGTGGATGAATTTCACATAAACTGCTAAAATCCATAGATGCATACGAAAGGCATTTTGTAGCTCAGCATTTCTAAAACTGTGTTTCACAGTCACTAGTTCTTGGGATATCATTAGTTTCTATGTAAAGCTAAGAACAATAGTCAAAGGTGATGGAGAAAGCTAAGTTATGAACAAATTAAAGAGATTTCTTAATTTTAGAATTCTTCATAACAAGTAATATGCATGGTGCATAGCTAAGAGAAGAATGCCCCCATGTAAGGCTATCAAATTTATTTGACCACTATTTGTTTTCTTTTTTTAACCAGATTAAACAGCCTACTTAAAATTGTCTTAAATAAAATTTTCTACCAACTGTACCTTCTACCAACTTTATCCTTTCAGGATGGTTATTTTTATAGTCCAGATTAATTGAAAATTGTTTAGAAATGAGTGTTTCCTGCTTGATATTAAACTTCAAATTCTAATAGAAGAATTTATGAATGAATAGTACACCATGCAGTACATTAATGTGAGACTCTCAGCAAAACCATAGATCTCACAGAGTTTATTGTCTTAGCTAGCAGTTCCTATTTTCTAAATGTAGATTTTGGATGCAGAGATATTTGAGAAACAATCCTAGTAGAGGGTCTTTTTAGATGGTTATGATTTGTTTGTCTTTTATGGGTGTTAAACAGTTCTTCCTTGGACTTTTGTTAAATCATGACTTTATAGATCATAAAATTTTTCCATAGGAAAAGATAACCAGTTTTTTGCCTTTATATTCTTATTTTTAAGTATATTTTATCTTATTATATAATTTTAATACCAAATGCAATACATATAAGCAGGTTGTTAGTAAAATAGGTTGTAATTTTTGATAAATATTCATCTCAATTGGTAGGTGTATATGTGTGTAGGTGTGCATCTAGTAAACTACTAGCCATACATCTTTAGTGTACAATGGACATGGCACAGGCCATTTTACAATAAAAACGGGACATTGGATAATCTGGCAAGTCCATTAATTAGAAGTTTAGAGAGAGTCTTCTATACATTAGTTTACCATTTTGCTTTGATTAGCACAGAAAAATAATATTATATCTTGGCTAAGGAGCAAAGAATCTGAAGATCAACAAGAAATGGGTAGGAACATTCCCCTCCAAGGCATACTGCTTAAAGGCAAATGAGTACTCATCTGTTAAGAAACTTCATGTAATGGTGTTTGGCACTCAGTAGACAATTAGTATTTGTTGAGTCACTGAATAAGTGAATGATTGTATTAATATTGATAATTTATGAATTTTACTGACACAAAACATAGTTGAATCATATGTATAATATGCAATGCTCACCTTAATATTCACTGATCTAGCTGTCCTATGGGAAGGAATATAGGAATGGATTCGAGTGCAGTTATCAACTAGTGGCACATGAGGATGGAGCTATCCCTTGATATCAAATATATGGGGAAGCCCGTGCCATCCAGGCCACTTCAAAAAACAGTATCCATGTGAATTGTAACTCGCTTGAAGACCTGGGAAAATGGAAAGCTGGTTTGTGAAATGACATGCTCAAACAGCTTAGAAATGGTATTGCAACTTTATGTAGCCTATAAAACAACATCAGAGCCATGGCCATGGGTAAATCATTAATAGTTCAACAAGAAACAGCAAATTCTTATCAGGAAAACTTCAAGGTTCTAAATCGAAAGCCGAGAACTGACATTTGCAAATTAAAGGCAATGTGGGAACAATAATTCAGTTTTAGAAAGTTTTAAGTAATATCTTTAGGAGTTGTTGTCCTTGGCAATTCTATGGAAATAGCAGGGACCTGTAACTGTGGGAACTCCTGGGTCTGTCCAATGGCACATCTCATTGATCCAGTCGCCCAGCACATCAGCTCTAAAACATTTATGATTTCAAATATAACACTTTTTCTTCGAATAATTTTTCTGTTCTTATTGAAACTCCATCTTAAATTTCTATTCATTAAAAATAATTTATCATACCAGGAAAAAAAGTTTAAAACCGTGCTTGCAGATCTTTTAATTCAGAACTGAATTTTAAAATCTCTTTCCCTAACTTTCTATTTTCACCTGGTTTAAAATAAATTCTTTATACTGAACTTCTCCATGTCCTTTAACATTCAGTAACAATAGAACAGAGTACCACACTTACATGAAGCAGCGGAATCAGAAGGTGAAGTGGTTGCCTGGCAACATCACTTGTGAGTAATTAAGCGTCTCTTGAGAATTGCTTAATTTGGCTTTAAATTCTTGGCCTTGTTACAAATAGCTATTTGGACTAGTTGGATTCTGCCTAACTATTGCATTAAAGTTTATAATGCCCAAGATGGGGAACCAGGTAAGAAGGTCTTATCAACAAAATTTGGTTTTTTGACAAGGTTCACATCTCACTCCTTTCCTTGTAGTCAGCCTAAGGCACAAACCAGGATAAGTAGAGATGACTGTGATTGTCACAGATGAAAACCTACATCCCCTCTAAGTAATTTACAATAGAACACTATTTTTTGATTCCTAGCCATTCTTTGTCTTATTCTGACTTAAGTAGGTGCTAAAAATACATGGAGGAATCCAGTTTAGGTACTCTGACAGGAGGGCAAGGCATCTACACATGAATAAGGTGGGTTTGAGTACCTAAAGAATGTTGAAAGCTAAGTCAATATTCTTTCAAATCTGAAGACTTAAAAATCATTTCAAACTACAAGAAGCATATGGTATGGAATTTCATCACATTTTATAACCCCTCAATCATCATGCTCTCAGGCAACTTTTCAGAACACTCCTTTCCCCGAAGAAGTTCATCAAAGAGCATCCTCTGAGACACATTATGAGAACAAAGGCTTTGGAATGCTCTCAATTTAATCAAGATGCCTAAAGTACCTTTACAGAAATATATATGACTTGTGGGACTTTGTATATATTAAAACACTCTAAACTGTGGGATTTAAGTAGAATCAACATAAAAGTAATAATAACAAACTATTTCATTTAAAATGCCAATAACTTTATAGTTAAAACTGATGAAATAAAGGTTAAAATGATCCAACAGCTTAATGAAATAAAGAGCAAAAAAAGTGAGGTAAAGATACCGCTGCAAATCTAACAAAAGAAGGCTGTAAGATAGGAGGGTTTTTTTTGTTTTTTTTTTTTTTGCGGTACGCGGGCCTCTGTTGTGGCCTCTTCCGTTGCGGAGCACAGGCTCCAGACGCGCAGGCTCAGCGGCCATGGCTCACGGGCCCAGCCGCTCCGCAGCATGTGGGATCTTCCCGGACCAGGGCTCAAACCTGTATGCCCTACATCGGCAGGCAGATTCTTAACCACTGCACCACCAGGGAAGCCCAAGATAGGAGTTTTGAATGTCTTTTTTCAATAGAAAAAATAACATAATGTCAATGATAAAAACATCAATCTATAAAGAACAAACTCTCCATTATTAGCTTTTAGAAAATATAAATAGAATTCTTAAAAATAATCATGTTAAAAAAAAACCTTCCAATTTTAATATATGGAAGTACATTCATTTATAAAGAGAAGCACAGTGATCTCTTAGAGGGAACAAGATGAATAAGGTGGTGTACATTTTAGGAAGGTGCAATAGTATTAACTGTCGGTATTCAGTAAGTCTTGGAAAGTTTTGCCATCAAGGGAGCCAGCAAGGTTTTGAAAGCCATGAAATATCTTATCATTTTTAGGAGAAGCAGCTTGTCTCTAGGTTGTCAGTGTCAGCAATAGGTATGTTACTAAGGAAACCAATGAAGCTTAATGTAACTTGATTATTTACAAGAGCTTCTTAGTGGTTTCCGTAAGGTGCATCTCTTGGCAGATACCCAGAGAACTCATACATTTTAAATCTTGAACAGAGCTAAGCTAATATTTCAGCATGAAATCAAGCACCAACAATAGTGTCAAATACTACTCCTAAAATGATTGCTTCATTTTCTACTAATTTTGGCATTAATACAACCCCATACATTTCCTTCAAAACAAAAGAATTCTGGTTTTAGAGGATGACAGAGAAATGTGAGGAAAAGGCACAGAATTTGGCATTCTTGGTTTCCACCTGTACCTAAACTTTATAACTTTGTGATTTTTGGGGTGATATTAAAGGTCTTAATCTGAATTTTACAATTTACAAAGAGCACTATGATATATGATTCATAAATTTTTTATCTGTATATATATCTGTATATATATCGGACTCATTGCTTACTCCATATTTAGGTAATCAGGAAATAAATGTTATCAGCAATATATTGATATTATTTGAACAAATTTTCATTGAGCACTTACTCCATGATGAGTACCATGTTAGGCTCTGGAATGCAAAGGGTAAGCAAAATAGATGTGTCCTCAAGATGCACATATTTAAAGTAGAGTTACTGCAGATATAAAAATAAATGTAAAATTACAAATTCTGGTAATGGAATATGGAGAAGGACAACATGTGTTCTGAGAAGAAATAACAAGGGTATACCTAATTTAGATTGCCAAAATAAAAGAAGGAATCAAAGGAACTATCTTCAGTAAGTGACCTTCTAAGCAGTGCCCCAAAAGATGAATAGAATGCAGCACAAAGAAGACATTCAACAGAGGGAATGATGTAAACGAATGCTTGAGGATAAGAAAGAGATGAGGGCATGTACAACACGGAAAGACAAGAGTGGCAGAAGGTGGTGAGAAAAAGGAGGAACAGCTTGAACAACAGAACAGGGCTGCAAGAGGGAGGGCAAGCCCATTTTATATAACTTTGAAGACCTTTCTCAGGAGTGACATTACTATAAGTCAGATTGGCTTGTTTGCAGGAATTTTCTACCTACATTTGACAGATCAAATTAGGGGACTAAGATTAGATTTATGGAAATTAGAATGTTTTACTCAAATGTCCACATTTAAAGAGCTCTAGCAGGTTTCCCATGGAAGATACCATTGCATTAAATATTGAGTAACATAAGTATACAGTTGTAATAATTCAACCAAAAGATGATGGGGATTTATGTAGAATAGTGTTAATAGAGATGTGAGAGAGAGAATATGTATAATAAATATTTAGAAAGGTGAATCAACAGGGTATGGTAATTGATTAGAAGTTGCTCATCTCGCTAACCTAATCCACAACTATTCTCCATCTCTTTCACTCTGTTCCAGCCATGCTAGTTGGCCCTACTACTGTGGTTGTGTCTAATCTTTGAACAATTACCTGGGATGCCCTTCACCAGCTACACCAATGGCTACCTCTATTGCTTCCTTCAATTCTCAGCTCAAATGACCATTTTCTCTATCTCCCTTTACAAGAACATAAACTACATGAAGGCAAAAATATTTGATGCTTACTTGTTTTTAGTTCTTATTGCTCTTTTTTTAAAGGATAATTTTAAGTACTTAGAACAGTGCTTGGGTCTCACAGGCGTTTAATGAATTGTTGATTTGCTGTTGATGATAGATGTGCACATGAAGGGAAAGTTTTTTTATAAAGACATTGATGAAGTTTGAGTTATTAATCAGGATAAGATCTAGGATTCAAAAGAGTCATGTAGAATACAGCTGTGATTTGTGTAGAGGTAGGCAATAATAGGCAGTTGATAATTAACTACATTAGCATGAATATGCAATGTAAGGTATTGTATAGATTATACATTTAAAATTACTGAAGAGACAGCCTTTTTGGAGCTAAGGTATTTCATTGGCAGCCATTTTAATAAGTGGGTGGTTTATATATGTCTTAAAGGTAGAATCCACCCTTTAGTCTTTCATGCTACTTCCTATGTATATGTAATATGCTTGGTTGTTCTACCATCTGCAATAGATGCTACCAAGATTTGCCACTCTGAAGAAGGTTCAGTCTATTACTCTCTTCTAGCATCTCTGAGTGGGACTTACTGGTTACTTGAGGTCAGCCTGTTCTACAGAGTTGGCATTCTTAATTTCAAGTTAAAGACACTGGAGGTCCTGGTTATGCATTTTGAACTGAGCTATGAATTCCATCAAAATCTATTAGAATATTTCCCAGAAATTAATAAAATGGCTTTGTCCTTTGTCCCCTGTGTTTCCATTTCATTTCTGAACATTAGAAGTGAGGATAGGAGATTGATAAAATATCTGTACCAATCCCATTTTCAAACCCAGCTTTTATGATTATAAATTATTTACAAGGGAACATTTTTCCTTTTTACTCAAGAAATTATCACTAATAATATAATAATAAAAAGAATAAAATAAAATCACTTCTACACTGAAAAACAAAGAAAATTGGTGGTATGAAATGTTTTCATCATAGACAAATTAAGCCAAGGATACATAAAAATAATGATAATAATGAAGAATGGGCAGAAGAGTAAGACAATGTGGAGATCACCTTCCTCCCCACAAATGTATCAGAAATGCATCTACATGTGGAACAACCCCTACAGAACACCTACTGAATGCTGGCAGAAGACCTCTGCCTGCGCAGGCTCACCCCACATTCCGTACCCCTCCTTCCACCTGGCCTGAGTGAGTCAGAGCCCCCTAATCAGCCGCTCCTTTAACCCCGTCCTGTCTGGGCGGGAACAGACATCCTCAGGCAACCTACATGCAGAGGTGGGGCCAAATCCAAAGCTGAACCCAAGGATCTGTGCGAACAAAGAAGAGAAAGGGAAATCTCTCCCAGCAGCCTCAGGAGAAGCGGATTAAATCTCCACAATCAACTTGATGTACCCTGCATCTATGGAATACCTGAATAGACAACGAATCATCCCAAATAGAGGTGGTGGACTTTGGAAGCAAAGATAAATATATTTTTTCTATTTTGTGAGTGTTTATGTGTATGGTTCTTTGTGTGATTTTGTCTGTATAGCTTTGCTCTTAACATTTGTCCTAGGGTTCTATCTGTCCCGTTTTTTTTTTTTTTTATTTTTTTTTTTAGTATACTTTTTAGCACTTGTTATCATTGGTGGATTTGCTTTTTGGTTTGGTTGCTCTCTTCTTTCTTTCTTTCATTTTTAAAATTACTTCAAAAAATTTTAAATTTTAATAATTATTTTTTATTTTAATAATTTTCTTTTCTTTCATCTATCTTTCTTTCTTTCTTTCTTTCTTTCTTTCTTTCTTTCTTTCTTTCTTTCTTTCTTTCTTTCTTTTTTTCTCCCTTTTCTTCTGAGCCATGTGGCTGACAGGATTCTGGTGCTCCGGCTGCTTGTCATGTCAGTGCCTCTAAGGTGGGAGAGCTGAGTTCAGGACACTGGTCCACCAGAGACCTCCTGGCTCCACATAATATCAAACGGAAAAGCTCTCCCATACATCTCCATCTCAACAGTAAGACCCAGCTCCAATCAACAACCAGCAAGCTACAATGCTGGACACCCTAGACCAAACAACTAGCAAGACAGGAACACAAGCCTACCCATTAGCAGAGAGGCTGCCTAAAATCATAATAAGGTCAAAGACACCCCAAAATACACCACCAGATGTGGTCCTGCACACCAGAAAGACAAGTCCAGCCTCATCCACTAGAACACAGGCACCAGTCCCCACCACCAGGAAGCCTTCACAACCCATTGAACCAGCATCACCCACTGGGGGCAGACACCATAAACAATGGGAACTACGAACTTGCGGCCTGCGAAAAGGAGACTGCAAACACAGTAAGTTAAGTAAAATAAGAAGACAGAGAAACATACAGCAGATGAGGGAGCAAGGTAAAACCCCACCACACCAAACAAATGAACAGGAAATAGGCAGTCAACCTGAAAAAGAATTCAGAGTAATGATAGTAAAGATTATCCAAAATCTTGAAAATAGAATGCAGAAAATACAAAAAACATTTAACAAGGAACTAGAAGAACTAAAGAGCAAACAAACAATGATGAACAACACAATAAATGAAATTAAAAATTCTCTAGAAGGAAGAAATAGCAGAATAACTGAGGCAGGAGAATGGATAAGTGACCTGGAAGATAAAATAGTGGAAATAACTACTGCAGAGCAGAATAAAGAAAAAAGAATGAAAAGAATTGAGGACAGTCTCAGAGACCTCTGGGACAACATTAAATACACCAACATTCGAATTATAGGGGTCCCAGAAGAAGAAGAGAAAAAGAAATGGACAGAGAAAATATTTGAAGACATTATGGTTGAAAAATTCCCTAATATGGGAAAGGAAAGACTTAATCAAGCCCAGGAAGCACAGAGAATCCCATACAGGATAAATCCAAGGAGAAACATACCAAGATGCATATTAATCAAAGTTTCAAAAATTAAATACCAAGAAAAAATATTAAAAGCAGCAAGGGAAAAACAACAAATAGCATACAAGGGAATCCCCAAAAGGTTAACAACTGATCTTTCAGCAGAAACTCTGCAAGCCAGAAGGGAGTGGCAGGACATATTTAAAGTGATGAAAGGGAAAAACCTACAACCAAGATTACTCCACCCAGCAAGGATCTCATTTAGATTCGACAGAGAAATTAAAACCTATACACAGAAGAAAAAGCTAAAAGAACTCAGCACCACCAAATCAGCTTTACAACAAATGCTAAAGGAACTTCTCTAGGTAGAAAACACAAGAGAAGAAAAAGACCTACAACAACAAACCCAAAACAATTAAGAAAATGGTAATAGGAACATACATATCGATAATTACCTTAAATATAAATAGATTAAATGCTCCAAACAAAAGACATATACTGGCTGAATGGACACAAAAACAAGACCTGTACATATGCTGTCTACAAGAGACCCACTTCAGACCTAGGGACACATACAGACTGAAAGTGAGGCGATGGAGAAAAATATTCCATGCAAATGGAAATCAAAAGAAAGCTGGAGTAGCAATTCTCCTATCAGACAAAATAGACTTTAAAACAAAGACTATTACAAGAGACAAAGAAGGACACTACATAATGATCAAGGGATCAATCCAAGAAGAAGATATAACAATTGTATATATTTATGCACCCAGCATAGGAGCACCTCAATACATAGGTAAATGCTAACAGCCATAAAAGGGGCAATCAATATAACACAATCATAGTAGGGGACTTTAACACCCTACTTTCAACAATGGACAGAATATCCAAAATGAAAATAAATAAGGAAACACAAACTTTAACTGATACATTAAACAAGAGGGACCTAATTGATATTTATAAGACATTCCATGCAAAAACAACAGAATACACTTTCTCCTCAAGTGCTCATGGAATGTTCTCCAGGATAGACCATATCGTGGGTCACAAATAAAGCCTTGAGAACACTCTTGCTCTGTTGGTGGGAATATAAATTGATACAGCCACTGTGGAGAACAGTATTGAGGTTCCTTAAATAACTAAAAATACAACTACCATACGACCCCGTAATCCCAGTACTGGGCATATACCCTGAGAAAACCATAATTCATAAAGAGTCATGTACCACAATGTTCATTGCACCTTCATTTACAATGGCCAGGACAAGGATGCAACCTAAGTGTCTATCGACAGATGAATGGGTAAAGAAAATGTGTCACATATATACAATGGAATATTACTCAGCCATAAAAAGAAACGAAATTGAGTTATTTGTAGTGAGGTGGATGGACCTAGAGTCTGTCATATAGAGTGAAGTAAGTCAGGAAGAGAAAAACAAATACCATATGCTAACACATATATATGGGATCTAAAAAAGAACAAAACCAAAATGGTTCTGAAGAACCTGGGGCAGGCCAGGGATAAAGACACAGACATAGAGACTGGACTTGAGGACGTGGGGAGTGGGAGGGATAAGCTGGGACGAAGTGAGAGAGTGGCATGGACTTATATATACTACCAAATGTAAAATAGATAGCGAGTGGGAAGTTTCTGCATAGTACAGGGAGATCAGCTTGGTGCTTTGTGACCACCTAGAGGGGTGGGATAGGGAGGGAGGGAGGGGTATGCAAGAAGTAGGAGATATGGGGATATATGTATGTGTATAGCTGATTCACTTTGTTATAAAGCAGAAACTAACACACCATTATAAAGCAATTATACTCCAATAAAGATGTTTAAAAAAATGAATAGTACCTTATCATGAAATAAATAATTGATGAGAAGTAATTCTAGGGATAAAAATGTTATTAAAAGAAATAGAAACTTTGTTTTTTATAACAGCAACATCAGAGTGCATGCTGAATATTTTAAAATATAGTATGACATTATGTGAGTTAAATAGTTTTGCAAGAACACAAGCAGAAAAAAGGCACTTGAGCAAAACTATTTCAAACATATTTGCTTTAATAAAGCTTTTTGTATTTTATTATTTTATAATCTTCTATAAAGCTATTTGCCTCGTGATGCTAATACAGTAACTTCATATTTTAGGTGTGAGTTTCCTTTTATAATGGGTACTAATTGGTTAGCAGCTACACATATAAACACAGACTTTCCTATTGCTGTAAAATTCACCAGTTCAATTAAATGACTCTTATGCCTCTTAAAAGGTCTTTTACATGTTCAAATTAAGGGGTAAATCTAAGGTTTTTGTGTGTATTCATTAATATAAATATATTTTTTCAAATATCTTATGCATTTATTTTTACTCAGTTATGGAAATTTTCAAAAATATACAAAATAGAATAAGATAATGAATCCCCAGATACCTATTGCCAACTTTAAAAAATCAGCACGTTGGGCATCCCTGGTGGCGCAGTGGTTAAGAGTCCGCATGCCGATGCAGGGGACACGGGTTCGTGCCCCGGTCCGGGAAGATCCCACATGTTGCGGAGCGGCTGGGCCCGTGAGCCATGGCCGCTGAGCCTGCGCGTCCGGAGCCTGTGCTCCGCAATGGGAGAGGCCACAACAGTGAGAGGCCCGCGTACAGAAAAAAAAAAAAAAAAAAAAAGCAGCACGTTTTTGTCAATATTGTTTCATGTATCTCCTCCCA
Organism: Stenella coeruleoalba; assembly: GCF_951394435.1. NCBI lineage: Eukaryota > Metazoa > Chordata > Mammalia > Artiodactyla > Delphinidae > Stenella > Stenella coeruleoalba. Next base: position 79,828,562 of record NC_137151.1, on the reverse strand, counting down.
ATATATTTGTTTGTATCACTCCACATTTCACAGCCATGTCTGTGGTGACTTAACTTGCTTCCTGGCCTCTGGAACTACATCAGAAGTTCACATCATTTTAGTGGTTCCAGAGCTAGGTTATTTCAACTGCCACTACATTCTCTACTGATGTAGACACTCTCTTTAGAAGCTGCAGAAGCTCCAGCTTACCACGGGCGGCCTAAAAATGTTGATACAAAATGCAGAAGGGAAGGAAAGGAAATATCCAATGAAACATAAAATAAAGTTGGAGGACTTAGGCTAGCAGATATCAAGACTATCTGAAAGTGATTTGTTATAAACCTGTGTATGTTAGTGTAGACAGACAAACAGACAAATACAATAGAATAGAAAGTCCAGAAATAGTCTTAAACATACATGGTCACTTAGTTTGCTACAAAGATGTCAATAAAACTCAATGGGAAAAGATCTTTTCAGAAACTATTGATTATGTATAATGAAATAATTATACTTAACTTCTATGACATACAAAAATATTAATTAAAAATGGATGATAATGGTGAATTGGAAAGTTAAAATAATAATGTTCCAGGAGAAAAACATGGGAATATATCTTTATAACCTTGGGATAGGGACATATTTTTTTTTGAAAGCAGGACACAAAATTCACCAACTTTAAAGGAAGATTCTTGAATTGGATTACATTAAGATTAGGAAATATTGCATACTATTTAAAGTAAAAACAAAGTCATAAAATGGGACAGGATATTTAACAATGAACTGATAAAGAACTTATATCCAGAATTTATAAAGAACCTCTAAGCATCAATAATGAAAAGACAGAGATTATGAAAGAGAAATGTGTAAACAGACCTCAATAGGCACATTGCAAAAGAGCATAACAAAATGTTCGAAAATATGAAAATACATTCAAACTCATTGTTCACCAAGGAGATGCAAATTAAAACCTCAATGTTATATACTTTTATGTCCATAAAATTGTTGTTTACTTAAAAATTCATAATACAAAGTGTTAGCAAAGATTTGAAATAGTTCCAATTCTGGTTCCCTACTGGTGGAATATAAATTAGTATATCAACTTTGGAAAACTCTTTGGTGGCATCTGCCAAAGGGGAAAATATACATAATATAAAACTCAGAAATCTCACACTTTGGTGTGTATTTTTGTCTATGTCTATATCTATATCTTAAACAACAAAAGACATAAAAAATTTCAGAGTAGAATGATATTTGTGCAACTGAAATTTTCAAGGGACTTAAATGTCCATCAACAATAGAATATAAATTGTGGATTATTCATACAATGGAATTCTGTATCATAATAAGAAAATAAATGACTATTGTTACCTAAGGGTTAAAACTCAAAATATTGATTGTGAAATGATAGACACAAAATAACACATAGTGATTCAACCTATTTACAGAATGATTTAAGACAGGCAAAATTAAGTAATGGTTTTAGTAGTAGTAATATCAGTTACTTTTGGGGAGGAAAATTGGTTTAGTGACCTGGATAGAGAGATAAAGTGATTTTTCCATTTATTTATCTTGGTGGTACATTTGTGTCTTTACTTTGTGGTGATAAATAAAATTTACACTTAAGAGTTTTTCAACCATTTTATGTTTATGTTAGGTAGAAATAAAAAGTTTACAAAAATAATGTTTTAAATAATTTACCTGTTGGGTTGTGTTAAATTCTGCTTACATAATCATTTCTAAATGGAAGGCATTACAGGAAAATGAGCAGTCTTTTTTTCTTGGTTTCACCACCATCCCAGGACATATGCATATATTCTTTGAGAAGTGAGAATTTTTAAATGTCTAAAGAGTTTTGAATATAACCTCAGATTTCCCCAGATGCACTGCTTTGAAATGAATGCTGGTAACTTGAGGATTCAAAGACTTTTCGTTTATTACCAGAGACTCAATTTTGTTAGTTATAAATAGGCTTCTCAGCTTATATCTGTCATTTTAGTCTTCCCAGATGACATTCCAGCAATGTTGTGCCTTCTTCTGATTGGGGTATAGTCACACCTCTCTATTCCCCTATACTCATCAATTGCCTCATCTAGTGATAAACCTGTGAGTTAAACTATCCTTTTCACAAAATCTGGCCTGATATATATCCTTCTTAGAATTTTCCAAAATGAGTCTATTTAAAAAGATTCTCTCCTTTCAAAATGACAGACTATCAACTCAAATATTCCTGTATAGGTGAATAAACCCATGACAACTTTGGTTCCTCAACTTAATTATCAGTTCCATATTTCTTAGATGGTGGAACCGAGTGGTGAAATTGATTGGTAATTTTAAATGAGATTCACATACATAAAAGCAAAAGCTATATAAAAAGCTAATTTATAATTATTCAAAGAGATATAAGGCAGGAAATACTCATGAAACTAGGCGTGTATTTTTAATTAAATGGGTAACTCAAATACTTATAGTGTCTTTGCAGGATTTTTGGAGGAGAATTCTTAATTGATTTCTCAGCTTTATCTTCCCTATATCATGAAGCTTTTTTAGAATACATATTTAACATTGTAAATTCTATCCTTATTTGAAAAAAATTTAAATATGAAAAACATAAAATTATGTTAACATAGTAAATTACTAAAATCTATTCCTTATTTCTGTATGGAAAGGAGTGCTAAAATGATTCCTTATGCAAGTACCAAATATGCTAGGTATGCTACTGAAATATAATATATTTAAAATTACATTAAATATACTTAGTCCAAAAATTTATATTAAGGATATATAAAACTTTGTAAGTTGGAATAGAGAGTATTCACTAAAATCGGACACACACTTTTGTTCATGAATAAGAAGTCCTACATATCTTTAAGATGTTAAATCTCCCCAAAGTACACTTTTTAACATGATTCCAATTAGAACAGACTCTGTGGGGAGTGAATTGGCCCACATAGTATGATTTACTATGATACTGGAAATAAATGATCTCTATTCTCTTGGGTTCTACATTTGTCTCTATGAATTTCCTTTCTTTATCCTATATATATATAAAAAATAGGTCTAGATTCTTCAGTATTCAATGGAGAGGTCCTTGGAAGTTACTGATTTGAGCATAAGCCATTATCAGAGAGTCTTTTACAATTTCTTTCTCTAACAATGCAACATTTGCTTTATCAAGCATATCATAGATAAATGATTTGTGAAGAGCAGTTAAAACATATAATACAGGCCTGTGGCATTGTAGTCATTAGCAGTTCAAGTCTCTTAAGTCTCTAGTCCTTCAGAATTCTTTTTTCATTTGGGCTTATTTTAAAAAGAATTTGGATTGGTTATTCATAAGCCAAAACTTTCTGGCCTTTGTCTTATTTCTGTTGTTTGCTTTTTTTTGCTTTTCCTTCTTTAAATATTATTCCTGAATTATATTTAATAATAATTTATATAATTTAATTTTAGTAAATATACAATATATTTAATAAATATATATTATAAATATATTTAATAATATTTAATGGTGTTTAGGAATCATTTAATAATGATACTTACTATGGTATGAGTTTCCTACAGAATGCTTTGAAATGCACTCAGCCACTAAAATTCAACTTCCCAGTGAAGCTCAAACTCATGATACTATTATAGTTTCAAGAAGTATATAAATGTTTTTAAAAGATAGATATAAACATCTATCTTTATCTATATCTATGTTTATATTATCTACACTTATACCTATATTTATAAAAATCAACACTAGCAGTAAATCAACTCACATTTAGTGAGCCTCTAACTCATGTCAGTTACCATACTAGGCATCGTGAGCAACACAAAAATGAAAAAAGACATGCTTACTGCTCTTAGAATTTTATGGCTGCATTTGGAATAGAGCAAAGCAGTTTCTCATGGTTGTGAAAGCAAGTCATTTTACCCAACATATGTTATTTTTACATGTATTTAGTGTAATTTTAACTTGAAATGCATGAGAGAATAATTTATAATTTGGGATGCTGTTTTGCCAGAAACAACTTGGAGGCATTTCAAAGTATCTTGTGAAAATGCTATATATGCTTTCCATGCTGAAAATATGACAATCTTTGTAATTGAGTCTTTCTGGGTCATATGTATTAATAAGGAAACAAAATAGTTCAAGAAACTGTAGTAATCATAATTTTTATAAATGTACTTTTTTCTGTGCACTATCAGAAAAAAAAATGTTCTTTTTTAGTGTTTGCTGACACTTGCCTATAGGCAAACTATTAGTGCAATCAGTTAGGCCAAAACATCAATCATAGCTCCTTTTTTTTTTAAGGTTCATATGTTTTTTTAAAAATACATTTATTTTTAGTTGCATTGCGTCTTCATTGCTGCACGTGGGCTTTCTCCAGTTGCAGCTAGTGGGGGCTACTCTTAATTGCAGTGTGCAGGCTTCTCTCTGTGGTGGCTTCTCTTGTTGTGGAGCACAGGCTTCAGTAGCTGTGGCACGTGGGCTCAGTAGTTGTGGCTCACATGCCCTAGAGCGCAGGCTCAGTAGTTGTGGTGCAAGGGCTTAGTTGTTTCTCCGCATGTGGGATCTTCCTGGACCAGGGCTTGAACCTGTGTCCCCTGCATTGGCAGGCAGGTTCTTAACCACTGCACCACCAGGGAAGTCCCATAGTTACTTTTTAAGACAACATTCTGGAGCTTTTATGAATATGCTTAGGATATGACAATCTATTATTTAAGAATTCTCCTATTCCACTGGAGCCCACTTCCATATTTAATAATAGAGAATCAATAGTTTTTCTTTAGGAATTAAATATAATACATACTTCTCAGAACTTTATTTCCTATGTATACAATTTGAATAAAAGTTCACTGTTTTTAGCCCGAACATGTCGATATAAAATACATAGTCTCGGGGAGGAGCTTCAAGATGGCGGAAGAGTAAGAGGCGGTGATCACCTTCCTCCCCACAGATACATCAGAAATACATCTAGACGTGGAACTGCTCCTTTAGAACACCTACTGAACGCTGGCAGAGGACCTCAGACCTCCCAAAAGGAAAGAAACCCCCCCACGTACCTGGGTAAGGGAAAAGAAAAAAGAATAAACAGAGACAAAAGAATAGGGATGGGACCTGCACCACTGGGAGGGAGCTGAGAAGAGGAAAGGTTTCCACACACTAGGAAGCCCCTTCGTGGGCGGAGACTGTGGGTGGCGGAGCGGGGAAGCTTCAGAGCCGCGGAGGAGAGTGCAGCAACAGGGGTGCGGAGGGCAAAGCGAAGAGATTCCCGCACAGAGAATCAGTGCCGACCAGCACTCACCAGCCCGAGAGGCTTGCCTGCTCACCCGCCGGGGCGGGCAGGGCTGGGAGCTAAGGCTCGGGCTTAGGTCGGATCCCAGGGAGAGGGCTGGGGTTGGCAGCGTGAACACAGCCTGAAGGGGGCTGGTGCACCACAGCTAGCCGGGAGGGAGTTTGGGGAAAAGTCTGGACCTGCCGAAGAGGCAAGAGACTTTTTATCGCCTCTTTGTTTCCTGGTGCCCGAGGAGAGGGGATTAAGAGCACCGCTTAAAGGAGCTCCAGAGACGGGCGCGAGCCGCAGCTAAACAGTGCAGACCCCAGAGACGGGCATGAGACGCTACGGCTGCTCCTGCCGCCACCAAGAAACCTGTGTGCAAGCACAGGTCACTATCCACACCTCCCCTCCCAGGAGCCTGTGCAGCCCGCCACTGCCAGGGTCCCGTGATCCAGGGGCAACTTCCCCGGGAGAACACACGGCGGAGCTCAGGCTGGTGCAACATCCCACTGGCATCTGCCACTGCAAGCTCGCCCCTCATCCGTACCCCTCCCTCCCCCTGGCCTGAGTGAGCCAGATCCCCCGAATCAGCTGCTCCTTTAACCCAGTCCTGTCTTAGCGAAGAACAGATGCCCTCAGGTGACCTACACGCAGAGGCGGGTCCAAATCCAAAGCTGAACCCCGGGAGCTGTGTGAACAAAGAAGAGAAAGGGAAATTACTCCCAGCAGTCTCAGGAGCAGCAGATTAAATCTCCACAATCAACTTGATGTACCCTGCATCTGTGGAATACCTGAATAGACAATGAATCATCCCAAATTGAGGAGGTGGACTTTGGGAGCAACGATATATATATTTTTTCCCTTTTTCTCTTTTTGTGACTGTGTATGTGTATGCTTCTGTGTGAGAGTTTGTCTGTATAGCTTTGCTTTTACCATTTGTCTTAGGGTTCTGTCTGTCTGTTTTTTGTTTTTTTTTTTTTTACTTAAAAAGATTTTTTTTCCCTAATAATTATTTTTTATTTTAATTAGTTTTTAAATTTTATTTTATCTTCTTTCTTTCTTTCTTTTCTCCCTTTTATTCTCAGCTGTGTGGAGGACAGGCTCTTGGTGCTCCAGCCAGACGTCAGGGCTGTGCCTCTGAGGTGGGAGAGCCAAGTTCAGGACACTGGTCCACAAGAGACCTCCCAGCTCCATGTAATATCAAAAGGCAAAAATCTCCCAGAGATCTCCATCTCAACACCAGCACCCAGCTTCACTCAACGACCAGCAAGCTAGAGTACAGGACACCCTATGCAAAAAACAACTATCAAGACAGGAACACACCCCATCCATTAGCACAGAGGCTGCCTAAAATCATAAGGTCACAGACACCCCAAAACACACCACCAGACATGGACATGCCCACCAGAAACACAAGATCCAGCCTCATCCACCAGAACACAGGCACTAGTCTCCTCCACCAGGAAGCCTACACAACCCACTGAACCAAACTTACCCAACTGGGGACAGACACCAAAAACAACGGAAACTACGAACCTGCAGCCTGCGAAAAGGAGACCTCAAACATAGTAAGTTAAGCAAAATGAGAAGACAGAGAAACACACAGCGGATGAAGGAGCAAGGCAAAAACCCACCAGACCTAACAAATGAAGAGGAAATAGGCAGTCTATCTGAAAAAGAATTCAGAATAAAGAGAGTAAAGATGATCCAAAATCTTGGAAATAGAATGGAGAAAATACAAGAAACATTTAACAAGAACCTAGAACAACTAAAGAGCAAACAGACAGAGATGAGCAACACAATAAGTGAAATTAAAAATTCCTAGAAGGGATCAATAGCAGAATAACAGAGGCAGAAGAATGGATAAGTGACCTGGATGATAAAATAGTGGAAATAATTACTGCAGAGCAGAATAAAGAAAAAAGAATGAAAAGAGTTGAGGACAATCTCAGAGACCTCTGGGACAATATTAAACACACCAACATTCGAATTTTAGGGGTCCCAGAAGAAGAAAAAGAGAAAAAGAAAGGGATTGAGAAAATATTTGAAGAGACTATAGTTGAAAATTTCCCTAATATGGGAAAGGAAATAGTTAACCAAGTCCAGGAAGCACAGAGAGTCCCATACAGGATAAATCCAAGGAGAAACACACCAAGACACATATTAATCCAACTATCAAAAGTTAAATACCAAGAACAAATATTAAAAGCAGCAAGGGAAAAACAAGTAACACATAAGAGAATCCCCAAAAGGTTAACAGCTGATCTTTCAGCAGAAACTCTGCAAGCCAGAAGGGAGTGGCAGGACATATTTAAATTGATGAAAGAGAAAAACCTACAACTAAGATTACTCTACCCAGCAAGGATCTCATTCAGATTTGACTGCGAAATTAAAAGCTTTACAGACAAACAAAAGCTAAGAGAATTCAGCACCACCAAACCAACTTTACAACAAATGCTAAAGGAACTTCTCTAGGTAGAAAACACAAGAGAAGAAAAAGGCCTACAACAACAAACCCAAAACAATTAAGAAAATGGTAATAGGAACATACATATCGATAATTACCTTAAATGTAAATGGATTAAATGCTCCAACCAAAAGAGAGAGTGGCTGAATGGATACAAAAACAAGATCTGTATATATGCTGTCTACAAGAGACCCACTTCAGACCTAGGGAAACATACAGACTGAAAGTGAGGGGATGGAAAAAGCCATTCCATGCAACTGGAAATCAAAGAAAGCTGGAGTAGCAATTCTCATATCAGAAAAAATAGACTTTAAAACAAAGACTATTAGAAGAGACAAAGAAGGACACTACATGATGATCAAGGGATTGATCCAAGAAGAAGATAGAAAAATTGTAAATATTTATGCACCCAGCAAAGGATACTGTTAAATAGGATATTTACTGTATAGGATAAATGCTGGATAGGATTTATCCTATCCAATATTTATCCATAGGATAAATACTGTTAGTATTTGCCTCAATACATAAGGCAAATACTAACAGACATAAAAGAGGAAATTGACAGTAACACAATCATAGTAGGGGACCTTAACACCCCACTTTCACAAATGGACAGATCATCCAAAATGAAAATAAATAAGGAAACACAAGCTTTAAATGATACATTAAACTAGATGGACTTAATTGATATTTATAGGACATTCTATCCAAAAACCACAGAATACACATTCTTCTCAAGTGCTCATGGAACATTCTCCAAGACAGATCATATCTTGATCACAAATCAAGCCTTGGTAAATTTAAGAAAATTGAAATTGTATCAAGTATCTTTTCCAACCACAATGCTATGAGACTAGATATCAATTACAGGAAAAATCTGGAAGAAATACAAACACATGGAGGCTGAACAACACACTGCTTAATAACCAAGAGATCACTGAAGAAATCAAAGAGGAAATCAAAAAATACCTAGGGCTTCCCTGGTGACGCAGTGGTTGAGAGTCCGCCTGCTGATGCAGGGGACGCGGGTTCGTGCCCCAGTCCAGGAGGATTCCACGTGCCACGGAGCGGCTGGGCCCGAGAGCCATGGATGCTGGGCCTGCACCTCCGGAGCCTGTGCTCTGCAATGGGAGAGGCCACAACAGTGAGCGACCTGTGTACCACAAAAAACAAACAAACAAACAAACAAACAAAAACCCTAGAAACAAATGACAATGAAAACACAACGAACCAAAACCTATGGGATTCAGCAAAAGCAGTTCTAAGAGGGAAGTTTATAGCTATACAAGCCTACCTTAAGAAACAAGAAACACCTCAAATAAACAACCTAACCTTACACCAAAAGCAATTAGAGAAAGAAGAACAAAAAACCCCAAAGTTAGCAGAAGGAAAGAAATCATAAATATCAGATCAGAAATAAATGAAAAAGAAATGAAGGAAATGATAGCAAAGATCAATAAAACTAAAAACTGGTTCTTTGAGAAGATAAAATTGATAAACCATTAGCCAGACTTATCAAGAAAAAAAGGGAGAAGACTCAACCAGTAGAATTAGAAATGAAGAAGAAGTAATAAGTGACACTGCAGAAATACAAAGGATCATGAGAGATTACTACAAGCAACTATAAGCCAGTAAAATGGACAACCTGGAAGAAATGGACAAATTCTTAGAAATGCACAACTTTCTGAGACTGAACCAGGAAGAAATAGAAAATATGAACAGACCAATCACAAGCACTGAAATTGAAACTGTGATTAAAAATCTTCCAACAAACAAAAGACCAGCACCAGAAGGCTTCACAGGCAAATTCTATCAAACATTTAGAGAAGAGTAAAGACCTATCCTTCTCAATCTCTTCCAAAATATAGCAGAGGGAGGAACACTCCCAAACTCATTCTACGAGGCCACCAACACTCTGATACCAAAACCAGACAACGATGTCACAAAGAAAGAAAACTACAGGCCAATATCACTGATTAACATAGATGCAAAAATTCTCAACAAAATACTAGCAAACAGAATCCAACAGCACATTAAAAGGATCATAAACTATGATCAAGTGGGGTTTATACCAGGAATGCAAAGATTCTTCAATACACGCAAATCAATCAATGTGATACACCATATTAACAAATTGAAGGAGAAAAACCATATGATCATCTCAATAGATGCAGAGAAAGCTTTTGACAAAATTCAATACCCATTTATGATAAAAACCCTGCAGAGAGTAGGCATAGAGGGAACTTTCCTCAACATAATAGAAGCCATATATGACAAACCCACTGCCAACATTGTTCTCAATGGTGAAAAATTGAAACCATTTCCACTAAGATCAGGAACAAGACAAGGTTGCCCACTCTCACCACTATTATTCAACATAGTTTTGGAAGTTGTAGCCACAGCAATCAGAGAAGAAAAATAAATAAAAGGAATCCACATTGGAAAAGATGAAGTGAAGCTGTCACTGTTTGCAGATGACATGATACTTTACATAGAGAATCCTAAAGATGCTACCAGAAAACTACTAGAGCTAATCAATGAATTTGGTAAAGTAGCAGGATAAAAAATTAATGCACAGAAATCTCTTGCATTCCTACACACTAATGATGAAAAATCTGAAAGTGAAATTAAGAAAACACTCCCATTTACCATTGCAACCAAAAGGATAAAATGTCTAGGAATAAACCTATCCAAGGAGACAAAAACCTGTATGCAGAAAATTATAAGGCACTGATGAAAGAAATTAAAGGTGATACAAAGAGATGGAGAGATATACCATGTCCTTGGATTGGAAGAATCAACATTGTGAAAATGACTCAACATTGTGAAAATGACCCAAAGCAATCTACAGATTCAGTGCAATCCCTATCAAACTACCACTTACAATTTTTACAGAACTAGAACAAAAAATTTCACAATTTGTGTGGAAACACAAAAGACCTGAATAGCCAAAGCAATCTCAAGAAAGAAAAACGGAGCTGGAGGAATCAGGCTCCCTGACTTCAGTCTATACTACAAAGCTACAGTAATCAAGACAGTACGGTAATGGCACAAACACAGAAATATAGATCAATGAAACAGGATAGAAAGCCCAGAGATAAACCCATGCACATATGGTCACCTTATCTTTGATAAAGGAGGCAAGAATATATAGTGGAGAAAAGACAGCCTCTTAAGGAAGTGATGATGGGAAAACTGGACGGCTGCATGTAAAAGAATGAAATTAGAACACTCCCTAACACCATACACAAAAATAAACTAAAAATGTATTAAAGACCTAAATGTAAGGCCAGACACCATCAAACTCTTAGAGGGAAACATAGGCAGAACACTCTATGACATAAATGACAGCAAGATCCTTTTTGACCCACCTCCTTGAGAAATGGAAATAAAAAAACAAAAATAAACAAATGGGACCTAATGAAACTTAAAAGATTTTGCACAGCAAAGGAAACCATAAACAAGACGAAAAGGCAACCCTCAGAATGGGAGAAAATATTTGTAAATGAAGCAACTGGCAAAGATTAATCTCCAAAACATACAAGAAACTCATGCAGCTCAATATCAAAAAAACAAACAACCCAATCCCAAAATGGGCAGAAGACCTTAATAGGCATTTCTCCAAAGAAGATATACAGATTCCCAACAAACACATGAAAGAATGCTCAACATCATTAATCATTAGAGAAATGCAAATCAAAACTACAATGAGATATCATCTCACAGTGTTCAGAATGGTCATCATCAAAAATTCTACAAACAATAAATGCTGGAGAGGGTGTGGAGAAAAGGGAACACTCTTGCACTGTTGGTGGGAATGTAAATTGATACAGCCACTATGGAGAACAGTATGGAAGTTCCTTAAAAGACTGAAAATAAAACTACCATATGACACTGCAATCCCACTACTGGGCATATACCCTGAGAAATCCATAATTCAAAAAGAGTCTTGTACAAAAATGTTCATTGCAGCTCTATTTACGATAGCCAGGACATGGAAGCAACCTAAGTGTCCATCAACAGATGAATGGATAAAGAGGATGTGGCACATATACACATTGGAATATTACTCAACCATAAAAAGGAATGAAACTGAGTTATTTGTAGTGAGGTAGATCGACCTAGAGACTGTCATACAGTGAAGTAAGTCAGAAAGAGAAAAACAAATATCGTATGTTAACACATATATATGGAATCTAAAGAAAAATAAAAGAAAATGGTCAGAATAACCTAGGGGCAAGACGGAAATAAAGATGCAGACCTATTAGAGAATGGACTTGAGGATATAGGGAGGGGGAAGCGTAAGCTGGGATAAAGTGAGAGAGTGGCATGGACATATATACACTACCAAACGTAAAATAGATAGCTAGTGGGAAGCAACCGCATAGAACAGGGAGATCAGCTCTGCGCTTTGTGACCAACTAGAGGGGTGGGGTAGGGAGGGTGGGAGGGAGGGAGTTGCAAGAGGACAGAGATATGGGGACATATATATATGTATAACTGATTCACTTTGTTATAGAGCAGAAACTGACACACCATTGTAAAGCAATTATACTCTAATAAAGATGTTAAAAAAAAATACATAGTCTATACAATGTCCTCCACAAACCACATCAGCCATAACTAAATGAAATAAAATCTAACAATGCCCAACTAGACTTTGGTTCACACAAAAACATATTTTTTAGTGAGTTTTCCTGCTACTCTCTTGCATATCTCCAATCAACTTGCTCTCCTCCTATCTGCCATTGAGCATGTGGCTCTCGCCACTGGTATGGTTCCTCTTGACAGGTGCAACAGTCTCTTTCTAAACACCATTGTTATTCTTGTCTAGATGACAACACTCATTATTTCTCCCTACTCTCTCTTTTTCCCTCCTTTCTCCCTCCCCTTTCCTGTCTCTCACCTCCCTGTCATTACATTCTTCCATCAGGAATAGAAAATCCACTGCAGTCTCTTAAAGGACAGTTAAGTCTCCCATTGTTGACTACTGCTATGTCACTGTCCATTGATGACAGTGTCATCATGGTGTCCAGGTTGTATGGTAGTTCTCAGAGAAATAAGAAAGTGCATCTTTACTTTTTCTTTTTCTTAGGCAGTTTCAACATAGTATGTTTTTATGAGTGACTAAGGGTTTATAGTTTTATTTTTGTGTTTTTTTTTTAAAGTTTTGCTTACATATACCCCTGTATCCCAGTATGTTTTTTGCTGAATTACGGATTTACTCATAGGTCTCAGGTCTTTATTTCCTGGGTGGGTCCTTTCCTAAGAGACAGCACATTTGCAGTCACATCAACTTTCTTGGATCAATATACCAGTTTAGCAACAAGCCTAGGTATACCTAAATCCTACTGTTGGTCATAACTGACTCAATCTTTAATCTCTTCCAACATATTGTTTTTTGGAAGGGGGAAATATCAAAGTATATCAATGTCAAATAGAGGATACGCTTAAGTATATTTCTTTAGAGATTTACTCAGTTGTAATGCTCCAAACTGGTAGTTATCATTTCCTAAACAGTTTTCATTCCTTGTTATATATATTGCAGCTACTTCTTGGGGCATAAAAGAACATCACTGGTTTATAACATAATCAATGTCAAATTTGTCTTAATATTTTCATTATCTTCTCAATAATGATATTCTGTTTCAACTTGAATTTTAACTACTGAAAAGTAATGTTAGTGATATTCATAGAAAAGTAAAATTTACCATTTTCTCAGTAATATGAATTCTGATAGCAATAACATAGCATATAAGTCACTAGAAAAGTATAAAGAAGATTCAGAAGGTAGAGAAAAAACCCTAAAATTCCTTAAATATAAATTGTAATAATTGATGGACATTGGTGTATACGAGTTACATTTGTTTGAACAATGACATTTTAGTATTTATATGTTCAACATTTGTTATACTGCTTATATTTCAGTATAGAAAGAAATCATTCTAAACTGCCTGTTTTTCTCCCACAATGGTATATCATATTACAAAGTCATTAATTTTTTTAATCAAACACCCTGCTACGGAGTTTTATAAAGCAATCCTTTTATTTAAAGTTTCTTACTAGTGAATATTGCAGCCATCTCAAACTTTTTTTTAGTTTCCCCTTGAACATTTAACAGCACCAAAAGCAAAAAAGGAAAATGTAAAAACAACAACGACACACTTCAGTTACAGCAGCATAATTCACACAGACTCTCAGGAAAAATATTAATAAAAAATCTACTCTGTGAAAATAATTGGTTTTGTAAATGTTTATGGCACTTGTTACCTAAGAGCCTACACATAATGGTCATGTATTTTAAGTAGTATAAAAATATGGTTGTTTGTGTTGATGTTTTCATAATTTCTTCCTTTTTACTTGTTTCAAATTGATGTTCTTATACAGAATGTCTAAGGACAACAACTAAAAACAAATGTAAAGTGAAAAGAAATTATGGATGTAAAGAAAGAGACCTAGGTATACGAGTGCATTAAGGAGACTTGGGAGGAATAAAGGGATCATTTATGGGCAGTAGAGAACCCATGGCATTGCACATTTATGCTCTGCTAAACTGCACCGTGTTGAAAAGGATTTTCAAACAAATTCTTGTATCAACTTTGAACTGATGTTTATATTAATTCTTCTTTTTTTCAGGGTACTTGGAAAATGAATTTTTCATTAACATTAATACAGACTGTTTAGAATAGTTGCTAAATTGACAGGTACTACATTTTGTCTTTTATAATGTGCCTTTCCTAGAACAGTTATTTCGTTTAGTATATTTACTGTAATCTATTCTTTCTTTTTCCCATTGGCCAGCCTGGTATAATAAACTTAATTTGTCCTAATTCTAATTGTGTTTGAACTTAATTTGTCCTAATTTTAATTGGGTTTGAAAGTTTCAGTACTATATCACTTTCTTTTAAAAAACATATGTTTATTATAACAAGGCACTCCTTGCCATTTAGATTCAAAAGAAGAAAACATTTACTGTAACAGATTTTACACTATGAACACCTGCCAAATTGTTTGGGTACAAAATATCAGTTTTTTTAAAAAAAATCTTAAAAAGTAATGTAGGGCTTCCCTTGTGGTGCAGTGGTTGAGAGTCTGCCTGCCGATGCAGGGGACACAGGTTCGTGCCCTGGTCCGGGAAGATCCTACATGCCGCGGAGCGGCAGGGCCTGTGAGCCATGGCCGCTGAGCCTGCGCTTCCGAAGCCTGTGCTCCATAACGGGAGAGGCCACAGCAGTGAGAGGCCCGCGTACCGCAAAAAAAAAAAATAATAATAATGTATACTAAATCTCTCAATTCCATAATAGGTGGGTGGTTGTTCTAAGTTTTCTCTCCACAATAGCTTAAAAAAGCATTTGAGCAAAGATCCAGATACATCCAGTTTAAACGTGATTGTTTGAAATTATTTCATTCTTTCTTCATATCTCTTGTTGTACATGATAATGTTGATCCTGCTGTTTCATTGTCAGGATATGGCTTGATACTTTAAGAACCAGTGTGTGATGAAAATTTTTTTGAAAAGAGAGAATAATTTAAATGATATATTTCCATCAAGGCAAACATGGTGTATATGTATATATATATATGACTTATATACATAAAAAAAATTGTATATGACTATATACAGATATGAATTTATACTGTATTAATCAATGATTATGTATTCAAATTAATTTTAAGTTATGAGGGATACTTAAAGATAAGTTAGAAAAGTAAATTAATAAAAAATTTACTGAAAAAAACCCATAGAAATAGAAAAGAAAGACTTAAGTCTTTAATTGTCATCTATCTCCAATAATTAAAAAATCTATAGCTTTGCTACAGGACTTTCTTCTGAGTCCCAACGATATATAATCAACTATCACTGGATATACCACATAAAACTCAAAATAAATTTGTAAGAGACCACTGCATGTATTGGTACATTTTATACTTTATTATACCTATTCCTTATTATGAACTTGCATTTTAAAAAGAGCTTACATTGTAAAGCACTTACTAACTTGAAAGCACACTTTTAATCAATGTTAGAAATGTTCAACCCCATGAGATCAGTCCTCTTATTATCTATATTTGATTGATGTGGAAATTGATTTAAAGATACATTCATTAATTTGCCCCAGACTACACAACCAGTAATCTTTAGGAAGATAGCAGTAGTCTCTAAGGAGAAAAATTAAATATCCCCTTTGTTCCTTGCTTTTCTTCTAAACCAGGTGACCACTAAGGCAAAAGGATGCTAGACAGATGCTACATCATTGACTTTGTTCATGATTAAAGTCTAAGTTGGAGGACATGGCTTATGTTTACAGGCAAGTAGAAATACTCATAATAAACTCCAGGGTTGGGCAGTGATGGACTAAGGCAGATCTCAACTTTGAAGGAACTTTAACCCAGTTAAACTGATTCAGGTCATGGAGGAGTGAAGGAGACAGCTTGCTCACTTCAAAGAAATTACTGCCAAGAGGAAACTTAGGTGCAACCAAACTATACATTCCCACTGTATCATTTCAAAATTTACAGTATGATTTTCTACCTCTCTAGGGACAAAATGAGTAAAGGATCAGAGAAAGGCTAAAGGAGTAAAACAAAGTTCTTTACACATGGGAGTGGGGCGGAACTCCAGAAGTAAAGAAGAGTTGTTTCCTAAGTGTGATTATTTCACATTGTTTTTCCTTTTTACACTTTTCTGCCTTCCCTTTATGTTCAGGTGATGACTCCGTCTCATACTTCATCAAGAAATGTTAATAGCTAACACTTACACTTACCTGTGGCCAGACACTGAGATTTGCATACAATAAGTCTTTAATGCAATGGAAGCACTCAGGCAGAAACTGCATAATGCCAAATCTGCAAACTTCCCTTCCTACTTAACGTAATCTTCGTTCTTCATTGTTCCAGTTTATAAACTTTTCTGCTTCTATGACAGGTCAAACATACCCCTCCAAAGCCATGCTCATGCTTTGCATCAATCTGCCTTTATTTTCTCCAGAACTTTGCTCCTGAAACTATGTTATTTTTATGACTAAATCTTTTATAATGTCCTTACTCCTCAGTCACAAATATCGCCTCTCTATTCATAAAAATAATTTCCCTCAGATTTTATAATTGAAGGGGTGACAGAACTCTGTTGCCATTTCCTCATCTCTTTTTTGGCATTGATCTAGCCCCAAATAACTTCCCTGTCAGCCACCCCAATAAAATTAATCCTGTCAGATGTGTCAGGGTGTCAGCTTCCATAATGTAAAACCCTGTGAACGTTTTTCTTTTGGCATATTCCTTAAACTTAGCATCGTTTTGCCTCACTTAGAACTTTATATCTCTCAGTACAGGTTTCTTTTTTGATGTGATGCTTCTTTTGATGTGACGTGACAGTATTTTCTTTTTTTTCACTGACCACTTCTTAAACCTCTTTGCTGAATCCTCTATCTCGTAATTAAAACTCAATGTTGAGATGTTCCAGGGCACACTTCTAGGCCCTCCTCCTAAAGGCATCTATGTACACGTGTTTTTAAACTATTTGCCTCTTGAAGCCTTCTACTATATGTCTCAAAACACTTTTTCTAGCTATTTCCTTTGATATTAGCACACATCATACATAATACGTGATTGTCCTTCCCTCAGACCTGCTTCTCCCCACATTCTTCCTATCTCACCAGATGGCTCTACCATCTACACAGACACCAAAGTAAAAACTCATGAGGTCTTGATTCTTCTTTTTAACTAAACTGTCATGTCCAGTACAAACACAAGTCCTTTCAGTTCCATCAAAACATAACTCAAACCCATCTTCCTTCCATCTCCACTGCCACCTTTTTGGTCTAAGTAACATGAATTACTGCAATAGCCATATAACTGGATTCTCTGCTGTGTCTTCCTTATTTTTGCAATCAGTCAGTTCTTCACAGGATTTTAAGAATGACCATTTAAAAATGTATTTTGTTACTTCTGTCTTAAAAGTCCTGCTAATTAGAGAAAAATATAGACAACTTTTTAAGAGTTATATGATTCCAGTTATTTAGCCACTGAGTAAATTTGCGCTTTCACATAACCTCATATCCTTTGGCACCCATATATGTTCATATAGGCCTTCCTTGGCCACCTATTCTATAGTATTCCACCCATCAAGTCACTCTGATACATCATTAAGTTTCTTCATAACACTTATTTACTCTCTGCAGTTAGTGTTTTGGTGTATTTTCCTTTGTTTACATATTTTGTTTGTCTCTTCCCACTAGAATATAAGATCTAAAATGGCAAGAACATTATCTGCTTTCCTCATTACCATATCTCCAGTGGTAAAACAGAGCTTGACAGATGATAGGTACTAAATAATATTTTATTGGGCAAATGGATGAATATGCGTATAACGGTAATTGGAAGAGCATACACCAAAATAGCTTCACTTTTGCTAGTGTTGTGCGAAAATAATTATTGATCTTTTAGCAATGCATTAATGTTTTTAGAGTGAAGGTGTTAACACTCTACTCATGTGCAGCTGGAAGGCATATAATACATGTGCTTATAATACTAGTTTTTGAAAAAAAAGTATTTTAACTAAGATGAGGGATTACATAAAAGGATGTATAAAAAATGAAAAAAATCAAACAAGATCAATAAGGTTATTAAGTTCTTGAAGGAAAAAAACACTGAAACATAAGATATTTATTTATTGGGTATATGCTTTGAGCCTTCTGAGAAGATTTTTATGAGTTATTCATCATAAACACAATGATGGACAATGTTAAGCTGACATCCACAAATTGTAGGTGTTTCTAGTGCTGGTGATACTTAAAGACAGTATGAATAATATTTAATATGTTAATATTTGTGATATGCAATATGAATTTATAATAGAAATTCCATATAAAAGCCAATATGGGATTTTCTGAAACCATATTTCAACAAAACTTGAACATAACCAATATTTTAAGATTAAAAATTAAATTGAGATTTCTTCCATTACTTCTCTCTACATAAATTTCTTACACCTATAGTTAAAAAAAACACTGATTAAATCATAGCTTTGTTTATGTAAATTGCTGTAATAAACAAACATGTCTCTATTATCTAATTATCTATCTACTGTCTATTTGCCTATCTATCTCTAAACTGTCTGTACACCTATCTATATTTTTTCTCATTCTCATCCCTGTCTTTTAATAACATATAATATTATATTAACACAAATGATATTGCCAAAGGGGGAAAACTACTGATTTATGATTGACTGTAATATTCAGTTTTTATTTGCTCCCCTTTCTTTAGAAATATATTCTCAATTTCCTCTGGGGAATATCACCCCCATGCACGCTCACACTTTGAATTTATAGGTAGAGATAACCTTAGGGGTAGACTCAAATGGCTTATTCCATCAGTATATCCCCTCCTCCGGACCAAAATGATTGATATGAATTAAAATCCAATCAGAAACAAAGACCCCCTATGATGAAAAAAGAGTCTTTTATTTGGAAAAGGAGCATAAAAATAGGAGATACATGAAAGTTTTGGTTCCTTTGCTTCCAGGATATAGAGAAAAATATCAAGTGGGGAGGAGCTTGATTATAAATTATCAAAGAATCCAGGATGAAATGATGGAGGGAAACTTGGCTGCAAAAATAATTCTCACAGACAAACTAGTGAAAATGAAAGTTGAGGAAGTAACAGTAATATAAGCATATGGAAAATGAAGTAAAATTTCCTTATAAAATAATCTTTGAAGCTCCATGCTGTAATGGAATTTAGTACAACATGTAACTAGCAACTGCATGTTCTGTAATATTTTCATCAATATTTCTTCTACATAGCTAATTATCCATGCAAATTAGTTAGGATTAGACTAGACTTATAAGAAGGATTAGACTAGACTTATAAGAAGGAAGGCAGAAATAAAGAAATAAATAATCCTACTCTCAGAGATAGCTATCAGAGACAGTATTTTTTCTCCAAATTTTACTCGCTTTTCTAGTAAGAGTATAATACAGTCCACCCCACTGTCCTGTGGCTTGCAGTCCATCCCAGTGACATTGGATTTAGCCATGGCTGAGAACAGATTTAATGTACACCACATCTGAACAGATAATTTAAGAATTATTGCATGTTTCCACCAGATCTTTTGCTCTTTATCTTCAGGAATGAAAATATAACATGGAAAGTAGGAGCTTCTAGATTCTAGACAAAAGACACATGGAGAAGACCAGCAGCTCATCCAGGGTAACTGTTAGTTGATATGTGACATTTGTCAATATATATTACTGATATTTTAATGTTATATGTTACCATAGTAGAGATGACTAAATCTAGAGCTGTCTAAGAACTTGATGTAGGCATTTGAATTTTGTTATTGCTTTGCAAGACAGTAACTGAAATAGATGACATAGATGGATAGATAGATAGATAGATGGACAGACATATAGATAGATGGCTAGAGACAAAGCTAAATATAATTGTGAACGGAATAAATTTTAACAGGTCAATTTAAATTTTTTTATTGCCATGTTTAATCAGTCATGGATGGCCATCAACTATATTTTCTTGAATACTCCAATGAATTTCTTATCTTAATTGTTCTGGAAAACTACATTAAATGCAAGTCATAATTTAGCCATCTGGATGGATCCTATTTTGTATATTCCTGCATTAGTTAGACAGCATGTTTAAAGTAAGAAAGAGACTTTAGGTTAACACAGTGGGCTTAAAACCTATCTCTGATGTTTTTGCTTGGACAGGTTATTAACCTGCTCTGAGGCAATCTTGTCATTTCTGAAATGAGAATAATGTTTACACAGCATAGAGTTGTGAGGCTTCAAGGTCATAGGATGGGCCACTAGCCTAGAGTTTAAGGTTTCAGGAGTTTTTCCTGGATAAAATGATGTCTAATTTAGGCAGGAAGAGTAGGTAGAAGTTGACTGGATGAATATGGAGTAGAAGAGAAGAGGCATGTTCCTGGGAATGGGAAATAGATGGATAAAAGCTTGGAATAAGAGAGAATGAAATCCCCTGTGGTGTGCCTGTAGTGTAAAGTTCAGAATCAGTGAAAAGCAATCAATAGAAGAGGCAGCAAGAATAGAGATTTGTAAGCTAAATTCTAGAGTTTAGACACTAATCTAAGTATAAGTAGATGTCACTGAAGGATTTTAAGCTTCTGACAAGATCATATTTTTTTAAAGTGCTTTCTCTATTCAAAATGAGAAAAATTAATTCTGGAAAAGAAAGACTAGAGGCTGACAAACTAATTAGAAGCTGCTGCAATGTAAAATTTTCCTGAGCGGCTTCACAATAGCACACCTGGGGAGAGGTAGATGAATTTAAAAGTAATCTAAAAGGTAAGCACTGTGGGGATTTAATTTGTGGGATAGCTGTGAGGGAGAACTAAGACTCCATGCACAGTGTCCATGTTTCTGGCTCTAGATTATCTCACGGAGATTATACATTATACATTATGCATTAGGAGAATGGTCGTTTGGAAAAGAAGTTAAAAATCTCAGTTGCTTTCCACTTTAATTTGAGGTTCCTGCAAAAGATTCCAGTGGAAATGACTAAAGTTCAGGAGAGAAATCTGGTGAGGACAGATTTGAAGCCATAGGACAGGATTTTATCATCTATGGAGAGTGGGTAAACTAGAGTGGAAGGGAAAACAGTTTACAATAAAGCAGTTAAGAACAAGTCTGTAATGACTGAAAAGAGGAAAATGACAATGCAAATAATTATGAAAAGATTCAGAAGAATCAGAAAAAAATCATTCTAATTTGACTTGAAACTAGCATGACTTGTTTTAAGAGGAGATTGGGTAATACTTCAAATGCCGTGAGAGAAACCTAGGGAATGTTTTTTAAATAAGGAGGCCACTGATGGTCTTGCTTACAAACATTTTGCAGGATGGGAGAAGATGGGTGGGAAGACAGATTGCAATGGATTAAAGATTGAGTGTTGCTTGCAAAGTAATTCTGATCTGCCAGTTACCAAGGATTCTCAGATGTCTTTGCATTTACTCGAGCTCAGATTCTTATGGGTAATTTTTTTTCTTTTACTGTCACAGCACCAACTGACACTTATATTCTGCTATTACTCTTAGCATCCATCTTTGTTTCTCTACTTTTATACATACACAAAGTCATATGACTACTTGTGATTTTGTTCATTGTCTATCTCATCTATCTGTCATCTACCTATAGTCATTCCATTTCTAATGTAAGTTGTATATAATTAAATGTAATGTATTAAATTATTTTTTAATTGACATGACGAATTTCATAAGTTCATTTGATCACAAATAAGTAAGAAGTGTTTTGATAGCCTAGGCTTAATACTTTACTTATGTTTTTGAGTATTCCTTTGATTTGTTGCTATCACTGCATTTTATTGCAATTTTCAAATGGTCCTGAGAGTTCAAAGCTGGACTAATAAGAATAAAGCATAACTAATAAATAATATGGATTTAAGCAATACATGCAATATGCTAACACATATAGCTTTAAACCAATCACTATTTTAGTTAATATGAAATAAAGTATAATGGTCATCTCAAAGCATGTGCAGTACCCGATTAATAAAAAGAAAATCAGCCCCATCATTTCTATTTATCTATTGTATTAAAATTGCCTTAATATTGTAAGAGAGGCAAAACTTTACCTTCTTAGGGTCTCTGACTGGGCCTAAGAAGTAAAGCAACATAAAACAGATTAAAAAAAGAAAAGCATACAGATGTTTACATGTATGATACATGGGATTCCCCATAAAAAAAATGAAGACCCAAAGAAGCGGCTTCTGCCTAAGTGGGTTTTTTTTAATGAGGTTAAATGAAGACAGGCAATTGTGGAAAAGTAACTAAAATATATGAGGAGAGTAAATGAAGGTAAGAGTTATTTTAACAAGCCCTGTATGCACACATTTCTCAGGGCCTCTACTCCCCATCTCTGGTGATAAGAATGTTTCTTTCTTCCTGGAATAGAGAAAGCATCCTTCACATGGGAGTTTTATCTCCTGCTTTTAGGTAAAAAGAGAGAGGTCAGAGTGCTCCTCTTGCATCTGCTCTTTTTCAAGTGTCTTTAACTCAAAATAATCCTTATGCCAAAGGGGCATATATTAAGGTGCCACCCTTCAATATTTAAGCATCGATCGCGGAGAAGAGATATTTCTTAAGCTAATGTTGTTTATTTTTATATTAGAAAGAATGACATTGTCCTGAGAAGTATTTTAAAAAATGTGTCCATGTTAAATCTCCTGGCTTGTCTCTCATTCTGCCCAACTCTCTTAGGAGAAATCTCATTAAGAAAATGAAATTGCTCTTAATTCTATCACTATAGATAGCTCTGGATGACATAAAATTAATGCTGTCCCAGTACACATCTAAAATGCAAACCAATCAAGCTTTTTTGCTGCTGAGGCATACTTAACTGACAACATTCAGATAGAATGAATGATCTTTGACAACTTTAATGTAGTACCTCGACATCCTTCAAGCAAAAGAAGTAACTCTGATGGCTTCTTTTTAATGTGAACCGTATTCTAAATATTACCAACATATGTAACTATGCATGGTGACTTCTACATCCTTGGTAAAGTATATTTTGTAGATTATTTATTTCATTAATCTTTTTGCTATAGCCATAGATTCAACTGCTAGTAAAGATTATTTTTTAGAAAAGCTCTTCTAGAAAATGTTACACTTTGTCAGTTATACAGGAAAGGGTGATGGGAAGGTTTTTTTTTTTTTTTTTGCGGTACGCGGGCCTCTCACTGCTGTGGCCTCTCCTGTTGCGGAGCACAGGCTCCGGACGCGCAGGCTCAGCGGCCATGGCTCACGGGCCCAGCAGCTCCGCGGCATGTGGGATCTTCCCGGACCTGGGCACAAACCTGTGTCCCCTGCATCGGCAGGCGGACTCCCAACCACTGCGCCACCAGGGAAGCCCTGGGAAGGTATTTTTGATTACTCATTCTACAATCCTCCAAAGACTCAGAAAGTTTTCCCAAGTTTCTCAGGTTATATTTATGTACACATGCAATATATGTATATATGTGTGTGTGTAAAGTATATAGTTTTATTTTAGAAAATCATACAAAAAATTCACATGAACATTTCTTGAATCATTTGTATAAGCAATTTAAATCAAGGATTACAAAGCAATTTCTGTTGCTGTGTTGTCTTTTCATTTATAGTTATATTGATCTTATTAGTACCACCTTAGTGTACCTGGTAAAATATATATGAAAACATAAATGGAAAAAGGACAGAGGTGATTTTTAATGTAAATTATATATTCTAAATGACTAAGGTCAAAAGAAGCCATGTTTGCTAGACAAACATTTTGGCTTTGCAATGCTTTATGTAGAAAAAAGTAGTGGGAAAATTAAATCATCACACAATATCAAGAAGTGTAGATATATAAAATTCAATAGAAACTGCATTGCAGACATCAGTGCCATATATACTGTATAAAGAAATATAATTACAGTAGAATAACACCCTCAGTCTTATTAAATTTATGTTACTTTGATTTTTAGGTTTATTATTTCATGTGTTAATAATAAGTAAATTAATCATAGTTTTATATTTCTACATAATTAATAAATATTATAATAAAATAATTTAAAGTCATGCTGATGAACAACAAAATAGTTATCCCTTTAAAGTGTATTTCATACACTACTCAGTGAAGATAGCTTACCTAAATGTCAACATGGAACAGTTTAGCAAATGACCAATAGGTTTGATCTTTCCATTCTGCATTTTTAATAAAAATAAATAAAATAGGATAAAAAATGGTGGGGAGGGGTGTTTTTTGACCTCATTCTCAACCTTAATATTATGTACCGACATTGGCTAAAATCAGTTATTAATGGCCATTTCCACATTATCCAACCAAAAGTTCTCACCTTTGTGAAAAGGCACTGTGCATGTTTGAGCTTTGCTAGAGGACATAAAACTGAAGAAAAGTAAGTGAACTGACTCAGTAAATAAAACATCACAAGGCATTATTCTTCTATTCACATAATTTCAGACTATAATGCTCATGTTAAGATAAAAATTTTTTTCTTTTATTTTGCTTTGTTGCAAGCTCGATTTGTTCCAGAAACAGATTCTGTTCCTCAGCCTTTTATATCAGACTAGCAGAACTCATTCTATATCAAATATATTGAAATTTTATAGAGAGGTCATGTTATGATAGACAGAAGAAAATGATATTTCAGGCAATTTCACAAGTGATTCTATAGAGATTTCTCATTTAAAACTCAACCAGAACCATCATGTATACCTGACCTCCCTCCAAGAATCCCATTTGAATGGAGAAAGAAAATTTAAAAATTAGTAGCACTACAGCACCAAAAAATAAAATAGGAAGTATGCCACTGATAGATGAAAATATTTAAGGAACTTCTGGGAAATAGCAAACAGATGACACTTGATTGAAAAAAATTAAGATCGGGCTTCCCTGGTGGCACAGTGGTTGGGGGTCCGCCTGCCGATGCAGGGGACATGGGTTTGTGCCTCGGTCCGGGAGGACCCCACATGCCGTGGAGCGGCTGGGCCTGTGAGACATGGCTGCTGGGCCTGCGTGTCCGGAGCCTGTGCTCCGCGACGGGAGAGGCCACAGTGGTGGGGGGCCCGCACACCGCACACACACACACACAAAATTAAGATCAAGAAAACTATAATCAAAATTGGCTAGGACATAGTGGAGAATGCTTCTTGCCAGGAGAGCCCCAAAGAAACTCATTGTCAAGAATATAGTGAACAATCAGCCTTAAGTTTATCATCAAGAAATAATGGATGAATGGACAGTTTGAAAAACAGGGTGGGACCTATGCCTACCCTTCAAACCCAAATCTCCAATTAAAGCAAGCAAAGTTACAGGGAAGAAGGGAAGTGTTGGTGAGAAGCAGGAGAAATTGTATAGGCAGTGAGAGAGATTTGTAATCAGGCCTGAGGTAAGTTCCGATTTTTAAAATTGATGTACAATAAAAAAGACAATGCTTTCTGTGCATAAGTAAAACCACAAGGCTTATGAATTAAAGTCTTTGGGGCACTCATTTTCCTATTATCTGCATATACTTCCTAAACAGAAGTGTGCTAATCAGAATACCCTAATCACTCCTATGCAGAACCCTACATTTATAATTTACTATTTGGAGGGGCCAGGGTTATGGAATGAGATTTATACACTTGTCAAGAATTTCTTTCCCTCATCCCCATATTATGTAACCTTATTTGTTATCCAGAAATAGTATACCAACAATGATTACTAAACATTTGAGGCAAATAAGAACATAAACAAATAATCCACAATAAGAAACTAAACAATCAACCACACAAGAGGGTTTGAAAAGCAGTTATAACATGGAAACAAAAATTTTTGTAAATAAACTTTCAAGTTTAGAACAGCTTAAGATTTATAGAATTATTGGAAGATAGTGTAGACATTTTCTCTATGGTACACACTCAGTTTTCCTGTTATTAATATCTTATATGAATAAGGTGCATTTGTCACACAATAAGATTATTATTAACTAAAATCCATACTTTATTATAATTTCCTCAGTTTTTTCCTAATCTATTTTTTCTTTTCTAGGATTCAATTCAGATTGCATTATATTCAGTAGTTATTTCTCCTTAGGCTACTTTAGATTGTGAAACTTTTTCAAAATTTCCTTGACGTTTTCAGTCTTTTTATGACCTTGACGGTGTTGAGTGTTACTAGTCAGATGTTTTATAGAATATCTCTCAATTGGGATTTGTATGATGTTTTTCGCAAGACTGGACCCAGGGTGTCTTGGGAGAACGACTATAGATGTACAGTGCATTTTCATCACATCCTATTAAGTATATATTCTATCAATATGACTTATCACTGTGATGCTAACCTAAATCACGTGGCTTGAGATAGACTTTGTCAGGTTTCTCCACTGTAAAGTTACTTTTATTATTTCTCTCTTCCAAAATGTACTTTTGAGAGGAAAGTCAGTATATACAGCCCAAACTTAAGAAGTAAAGACTTATGGTCTAACTCCTACAGGGAAGAGTATCAGAAAAATTATTCTGCACAGGAGATTTATTTATTCTCTCATTTATTTATTCTATCATTGATAGATATCAGTAGAGACTCATGGACATTTATTTTGTACATTGGGATATAATCCAATACTACTCATTACTGTTGTTCAAATGGTTACCTATTTGGTCATTGGGGAAACTTTCAGTGTTCCTGTATGCCTTTTATATGTTTGTTTGTTTATTTAAACACTTTTATTTGCTGGCATTGCAAGATGGTCTGGTCTCATCCTGTATTACTGCTCTAGTCATAGAAGTCGCCATTTTTTCCAAGGAGTTATACGATTGTAAACTTACCCTCATGTATACATGTTAAATGTTTCTGTATGTAACCAAATGTATCTATATTAAACTAGAGTTCATGCTAATGACTCCAACTCTAATCCATTACCGCGTAAATCTTTTTACCTATTTCCCCTGCTTATTGTAACCTCCCATTCCAACAGAAAAACATCTACTATCACTCCCACCCCTACCCAATTAGTTAATAGTTCAATTCCTTATTCAGGTGTACTGATTTCAGAATTATTACCCCATACTCTGCTGAGGTGATGGAGGGTTGGGGAAGAGCATTATCCATTAGAGCAGATGTGTTTATGTACAGTTCCTTTTTCCTTTATTACCACTTATTTCCAAAGTTGCTTAGGTCAGTACCTTATTCCCTCACTGCCTTAGATTAGTTTATTTCATATATTTGTAATACATTTAGATCATTTTGCTACAACCTGTGTCATTCTAGGACACTCTGACCTCTTAAAAAATACATATATATTTTAATTTACATGGATTCAGGTTTACGCTTTGTACTGTAAATTTCAACATGTTTTGATAAATGCATAGGATAAAAGTATCCACAATTAGAGTATCACACAGGACAGTTTTATGACCTTAAAAAAATCCTGTATTTCAGCTATTTAACCCCCTCCTCAACTTCCAAGCCCTTGGTAACATCTGACCTGTTTATTGTCTTTTTGTTTCGCCATTTTCAGAATGTCATATTATTGAAGTCATAAACTGTGTAGCTTTTTCAGACTGTCTTTTTTCCCTAGCAATATGAACTTAAAGTTTCTCCGTGTCTTTTCATGGCTTGATACTTCACTTCTTTTTATTGTTGAATAATATTCCATTGTATAAATGTACCATAGTTTGTTTACCCATTAACCTATTAAGGGACATTGTGGATACTTCCATTTTGGGGTTATTATGGATAAAACTTCTATATATATTTATATACAGACTTTTGTGTGGACATAAGGTTTCAACCGAATTGGGTAAACACCAAGCATGTGCAATTGTTGGATTATATGGTAAGAGCATGTTTAGTCTTGTAAGAAACTATCAAAATATCTTCCCATGTGTCTGTAGCATGTTCTATCCCCACCAGCAATGAATGAAGCTCCTGTTGCCTGAATCCTTGTCAGCAATTGGCATTAATCAAATTTTGGATTTTAACCAATCTAAATGGTATGTACTGGTATCTCATTGTTTTAATTTACAATTTTCTAATGACAAATAATATTGAGCATTTTTTCATATGCTTTGCCATCTTTATACCTTCTCTGGTGAGGGATCTGCTCCGATGTTTTTGCCCATTTTTTAAAATTGAAGTATAGTAGATTTACAATATTGTGTTAGTCTCAGGTGTACAGCAAAGTGATTCAGTTTTTTATATATATATATATATGTCTCTCTATATATTTCCGATTATTTTCCATTATAGGTTATTACAAGATATTGAATACTTTTCCCTGTGTTATACAGTAAATCCTTGTTGCTTGTCTATTTTATGGATAGTAGTTTGTATCTGTTAATCCCATACTCCTAATTTACCCTCCTCATCCTCTCCCCTTTGATAACCATAGTATGTTTTCTATGTCTGTGAGTCTGTTTCTGTTTTGTATATAGATTTATTTGTATTATTTTTTAGAGTTCGCATATAAGTGATATCATATAATATTTGTCTTTCTCTGTCTGACTAACTTCACTTAGTATCATATTTTCTAAGTCCATCCATGTTGCTGCAAAATGGCATCATTTCATTCTTTTTTTATGGATGAGTAATAGTTCATTATATATATATATATATAAAAATATGTATTTTATATATATATATATGCCACATCTTCTTAAACCAATCATCTGTTGGTGGGCGTTTGGGTTGTTTCCATGTCTTGGTTATTGCAAATAGTGTTGCTATGAACATTGGAGTGCATGTACCTTTATGAATTAGAGTTTTCTTCTTTTCTGGATATATGCCTAAGAGTGGGATTGATGAATCATATGGTAGCTCTACTTTCAGCTTTTTAAGGAACCTCCATACTGTTTTTCATAGTGGCTGTACCAATTTACATTCCCACCAACAATGTAGGAGGGTTCCTTTTTCTCCACACTCTCTTAAGCATATAGTATTTGTAGACTTTTTAATGATAGCCAATCTGACTGGTGTGAGGTGATACCTCATTGTGGTTTTGATTTGCATTTCTCAAATAATTAGCGATTTTGAGCATCTTTTCATGTGCCTATTGGCCATCTATATGTCTTCTTTGGACAAATGTCTATTTAGGTCTTCTGCCCATTTTTCAATTGGGTTGTTCAATTTTTTACTGTTGAGTTGTATGAGCTGTTTGTATATTTTGGAAATTAACCCCCTGTTGGTGGCATCATTTGCAAATATTTTCTCCCATTCCATGGGTTGTCTTTTCGTTTCATTTATGGTTTCCTTTGCTGTGCAAAGCTTCTCACTGCTGTGGCCTCTCCCGTTGCGGAGCACAGGCTCCGGACGCGCAGGCTCAGCGACCATGGTTCACGGGCCCAGCCACTCCGCGGCATGTGGGATCTTCCAGGACCGGGGCACGAACCCGCGTCCCCTGCATTGGCAGGCGGACTCTCAACCACTGTGCCACCAGGGAAGCCCTGTGCAAAGCTTTTAAGTTTGATTAGGTCCCATTTGTTTATCTTTGCTTTTATTTCTTTTTCCTTATGAGACTGATCTAAGAAAATATTGCTACAGTTTATGTCTGAGAATATTTTGCCTATGTTCTGTTCTAGGAGTTTTATGGTGTCATGTGTTATATTTAGGTCTTTAAACCATTTGAGTTTATTTTTGTGTATAGTGTGAGGGAGTGTTTACATGAGACTGTCCAATTTTCTCAACACCACTTGCTGAGGAGACTGTCTTTTCTCCACTGCATATTCTTGCCTCCTTTGTTGTAGATTAATTAACCATGGGTGTGGATTTATTTCTGGGATCTCTATTCTGTTCCTTTGATCCATATGTCTGTTTTTGTGCCAATACCATGTTGTTTTGATTACTGTAGCTTCATAGTATTGTCTGAAGTCTGGGAGGGTTATGCCTCCAGCTTTGTTCTTTTTCCTCAGGATTGCTTTCTTTTGCCCATTTATCAATTGAATTTTTTGTTGTCTTGCTGAATTTTTAAATTCTTTGTGTATTATTATTTTTCCATTTATATAAGATAAAAAACAAACTCAGATTCTAATCTTTTTTAAACTTAAGCATTCGTTAGCTGTTAATATATCTTAAGGAAAACAAATCTGGAGTTTGCATGCTTTTTGGGTTCACTTGTTTTTAATTTCTTATGGTAAATTACTTTTAAAACTGCTTATTAGAAAAATTGAATCCTAGGAAAAAACCTAGAAACAAAATACTATAGATATTAACTTTTTAAATTTATAATATAAAAATGAATATTTTATTCTTCTTGCACATATAAGAATTATTTTCCTGAATTCATCATTTATTTATGACAAAAGACCAGTAACTTCACAAAATAGACAAGAATTGCTTTATGAATACTCAATTCAACCTACTTGAATGTATAGACCGACTGATGTTTATATTATTCATTATTGTTTATTTAACACCTTAACAATCAGTTGCTTTACAAGCATTATTCTTAACATAGTTTATTATACAAACTATTATTATTTATTCAGAGTAGAGTAAAAATGTTAAGGTGTTTCCATTGTTTCATGTCTTTATTAATGCAAAGCCTAGGCTTACGTTCAGAGAATATAAAAAGTATTTCCTGTACTATCTGTATAATTTCTCCTTTTCATTATTGATACAAACTGGAATTATGTCTGTATCCAACAAAATTGTGTCTATAAAGTTTACATAACATTTCAGATAACTTGTCAAATGTCTTAATAATTAGCATTCATCACCTCATAGAAGTTAAGACACACCTGATTTGATGTAATAAAAATTGTTCATGATGCAGTTTCTTAGGTACTGAGACTCATTTTTCCTTATGGTTAGTGTTCTGGCTATCTTCCATGGGCATTTCAAGATCCAGTCTCCACCCTGATCTATTTGTGTTGCCTCAACAGCTTTCTTTCCTTCTGGCTTCTGCTGTGTTGCCCAATGGAATGCACCTTACTAGGGATTGATTATATACTACTTAGTATCCCTCAGTTCAGACTCAGTTGTCTGTCTATTCCCCAACCAGAAATCATAGATTCTGTCAGATAATCCTCTTCACCTCTTCAAACCTCTCTTCTGCTCCCTCCCCTTTTCCCTTTTCTCACATTCTCTCTCATTCTCTCTCTCTCTCTCTTCTATTTTCTCTCTGTCTCTCTTTCCCTAGTAAAGTGATCTTATTTGTTACCTAGACAAAATTGACTGTAAATGTTTTCAAAAATATTAAACATACTTTCCCACATTTCCATGAAAAAAAGAGGAAATAAATAAAATTTTACTCAGAATAAACAGTGGAAAAAATTCCTCTATATCATAAATAATCTTTTTTTTTTTTTTTTTTTTTTTTTGTGGTAAGTGGGCCTCTCACTGCTGTGGCCTCTCCCGTTGCGGAGCACAGGCTCCGGACATGCAGGCTCAGCGGCCATGGCTCGCGGGCCCAGCTGCTCTGCGGCATGTGGAATCCTCCCGGACCGGGGCACGTCCCCTGCATCGACAGGCGGACTCTCAATCACTGTGCCACCAGGGAAGCCCAAATATTATTTTTTATTATTTGGGATTGTAAAAGATCTGTTCAGTTTGCTAAAATTGTCAAGGAATGTATATATTTAAAGAAGAAAAGATGTAAATATATATACTTAATTAATTTACTCCTAATTACTGTAATGATCTTAATAAGTCACTGTGAAGATGACTTTCTCTACCCTAATGTATGACTGTATAATAATTGCCAATTTACAGCAAAACTATCATTACAAATATAATGATTAAAGAATCACAATGCACTGATAATATTTTGATGTATCATATTAGAAAATAAAATATTCTATGTTTCTTGCATCTCATGCTTTCTTTACCAGATATAACTCTAAACTAATAAATGTTGACAGTCATTATGGTAGAAAATGTGTTCATTTAGCTTCTAGCATACAGAGAACTTAATATAAAAGGTATATTTAAACAGTGTAATTTGTTGGATACTTTCATGTTGATTAAAAACAAAGAACAAATGCAAAAAAGAAAAATACCATGTGTCATTTGATTGAATAAGCAAAAAAGAATTATACCTCAATTTAAATCAAATCCTATTTGAGATATAAAAATTTCAAATTTTCTTTCTTAGCTGAATTTATTCTTTGTAGTTCTGTAGTACTCATATTAACAATTACTTTGCAATTCAGACCCTGAGACTTATGATTCATGCCTTTTATTAGCTACTGAAAATGTCGATCTATATGTAAAATAATGTTTAGATTGAATTTTAACATGAAATATAATTTTGAGTAGTGCTATATAAGCACAGGCTTAGGAAAAACTAAAGGATTTTTAGAAATCGGGAAAACCAAAGTTCCTGTTAAGATTACCAATCTAACTTCAACAACAAACTAAATTTTTATTAACCATTGTCAAACCTTGCCCCAATCATCATTATTACTTTAAATATCTCTTAATTATGGTACATTGGAAATTGGCTGCTGGCTAATGCCTTCTTCTAATCCTGTTTTTTTTTCCTTTTTTTACCATAAAATTAGTTTTAAATCAATTCTTTACATTACTTAATCCTTCAGACTTAATTAAATTCTGAAATACCATTATCTGATTTGTATTGTGTTATAACAGTGCTATCCCATGGGTTACATTGCTGCTGGCTATTTTTCCAAAACTATTTTTATGGATACTTTGAGCTTACTTTCATTGTCAAAAATTGGTTATATCTTATTTTAACAAAAGTTTGACAAGTGTGATTTTTCTTCACCAATAATGCAACAAAGTAAAGAATGGGAGATAGTCTTCACAGCCACAGCAACATTGTCCAGGGGGCATAACAAGTAGAATATCAAAGCCATAGAAATGCAAAGTGTGAATCAGGGAATTGTTTCATCGTCAGCTAAATAACTGGCATACAGAATTAAAATTATATTGTTTACACTGAAGACTTTTTTAATATTTTGCATGATCCATAGTTAGTATCAATGACATTTTAGGCTCTTCCCTTTCTTCCAAGACTGTTTTATTTCCAGTGTAAAAATGTGTTAAGCATCTAATTCGGCAGGACTCAACTATCTAATTCTCTTCTGTTCACAGTAATGTTGAAAAATTTAGATTTACATTTTATATGACATCTTGAAAATTTTTATTAAATATATCCACATGCATATAGTATTTCATTTAAGTAGTTCTTTTATTTACTATCTAGATTATATTCCCCTAAAATTAGCTCTGGCTATTTGCAATGGTCTATAAATTTTTGTAATCAGCATTAAAAATATACTGAAATATTCTCAAGTCATTTGCCATAGAAAAAAGCTAAAATGAAGAAACAGCACAAAAATCTAAATAAGAAATAGACTATACATTTGTTAGACAGAGACTGTCTTTGAAGTGATTAAAGTAGCATGCAAAAGTGTTTAAAGTAAAAATATTAGAATGTGTTGATATACTATCAGTACTGATATACTATATAATATTGATATACTATATCAATCTATCCATTGATATACTTTTCCCCCTAAATCTTAAATTAGCCTGGTTATAAATATTTAGTTTCCTTTCTTAAATGGATATAGTCATGTTTTTATTTAATTTCAAAAGGAATCATATTTCTTATTCAAGTGTCCTCTGGGAGACATTTTTGTAATGTCATATTTTTTTAGAATGTGTGTGTTCCAAATTCAGAGATGTTAGCACAATACCAATAAAAATTCCAAACTAGAGATGTAGTGAAAAAATAAGAACTGAGAGCTGGAAAAAGCCTTAGTGGTCATGTAGCCTACCCCCCTCATTTTACAGCCTAAGATTGGAGAACAGCCAAGAGTACCTGATGTTCACCAGATCAGGAGAGCAAATTTATCGTAAAGCTAGGACTTGAACTCACATCTCCTAGGGACCTGACACCCAGAACAAGCCCTCCTTCCACTCTACTAGTCAATGATAGTAGTATTTATAGTTATGTATGACTAAATTTATTCTATACATTCTTCTGTCTTCAAATTATATTTTTAATTAGATACCTTAATCACATTATTTTAATATAAATTTGTAATTTAAAGTTAACTACAAGAAGCATGAAAGATAGATTGTGTGTTAAAATAAAGGCATATTAGTTTTCAAGAAGGTCATAATTTGAAAATACAGATTTGAGTAAATCAAATATAATCCATGTTAAGGATACAATATGCTAAAGTTCTAAGATTCACCAGTAGATCTCGTTGGTTAGTACTTGTAAATGGACAGTGGCAAATTTTGGAAACTGTCAAGTCATTCTTTTTGTCATTCTCTGCTGAGTCAGTTAGGGGACAAACCAATTTCTATTAATTATAAGTAAAATTAATTTTCTATTAATTATACATAAAATTTTTCATTCTGATACATTAGGGCAACATATTAAATTTCTTGACATATTTTATGTTCCCTGTGTTTGCATCCCAAAATATTCCAATCTAGTATCCCACTTTTTGCAATTCCTTTTCAATGTATAAGTACTAATTGCTCCTTTTTTCTTCTTTAAAAGAAAGTCAGCTTTATTAATTTATAATTTGCATACCAGCTCTTTAATGCAGGAAATTTAATGTATATATTAATGAATGAACAGATAAATGGAAAGACATACTTGTGCACATAAGGCAATACTATATAAATAATTTACATCTTTTTTTATTCTTTCTACATATAAGAATCTTTCTGCCATTAGAGTTTTATCATTCATAATGGCTGCATGTTATTCCAGTGTATGCATTTACCTAATTTATTCAATTATTTCCTTTTTTCTGTGCTTTTAAATTATTGCTAGTTTGAGCAATTGTAAGAAAGTGTTGAATATCTTTGACCATATGTTGAGGACAGCATTTTGCATTGTTTTCTTAAAAGAAATTCCCAGAAGTAGAAGTTTGGGTTCAAAGGAATGGTTCATTTAATATTGTTGCTAAATTATGGGAAATGATTATCTCAAGCTATTACTGATACTTTATTTGCCTTAAAGTTGATCTATATTGAGTTTTAACATTTAATTTAATTAGAAGATAATATTCAATAATTAATTGTTCATTTCTTGGTTACTTATATAGCTGACAGTTTATGAGCTCTTTGAGTTTGTTTATTCACATTTTTCTTTAACATATTGAAAACCCTATTAAGGATAAAGAGATATTTTTAATGTGTGTAAGATGTTGTTTTTCTTTCCTTTACATGTTGTTTAATAACCCCAACTTTTATATCAATACAATGTTATGATCTCTATAATGTCTGTGGGTTTTATAGTCATAATTATTTTAAATTTTTGATATTGGTTATTTGTGTCTTATTTTTTTGATCAATTTCTCCAGAGGTATGTTAATTCATCTATCTTTTAAGTAACCTACTGTAAAAATTTGAATCCTTGAGTGAAATTTTTTAACATACTTCTAAGAATTTAACTCAAATTTGGAATATTTCCCTTCTATTTTCTTTAGATCAAATGTCCTGTTCTTTACATTTTTGAGATAGTTGCATAGGTCACTGATTTTCAGAATTTTTGTCTTTTAATATATAACTGTGTAACTATATAGTTCCCTTCAAGTACTGATTTACTTAAATTTAATGTTTTGATATGTTGTATTTTCATTATCATTTTTATTTAAAAAAGTTAAATTTCATTAACACAGCCTTCTATACATCTCTAGTATAGTATTTAACTCACAATGTTCTAATTATTTACATATGTCTATATTTCATTCTATATTATAAATATCTTGAGGACAATACTATATATAGACGCTAGTCCAAACTAGAACCTGGCACATGGAAAATGTTGGGGTGAGACTTGGGGGGGTATTCATTACCCCTAGATTTAGGGTTCCAAATGAAAGACCATCCTTTAGGACAGCCATGTCCGAACTTACAGAATATCCTCTTCACTACACCTCCCACCCTGAGAAAAGAAAATGATTTACATGTTTGATGTGTTTTGAGAAAGGACTTAAAATGTATGTTTCAGTTCTTTCTCTTTTCTACTTTTACACTTCTTCTGCCAACAGAGAACACATATTCTCACCTCACTGGTATCAGAAAGTTAAGTGTAGACCACTTTGGACAGCTATACTGTCAATCCTATCCAGTCATAGTATCTGATGCATCAGGCGTGAATATTGAAAAATAGTGAATAGGATTATAGAAATAAAACTTGGAGGATGAATTTAGACTCAGGTTTAGTAAGCATATGCTACATGGAATTCTAATATTTTTCAGGTCACTGTAAATCACAGGTTTGTACAAAGTTGAGTGACTATTTTGGTTTAAGAGTACAGCTTTGTGGGTTGTTAGTATGTTGGATGCTGCAGTTGTTACTAAATTATATAGGTACAATGCTTACCTAGGCATATATGGATGTGGCAAGAATTGGGTTCTAAGCAAAAATTAGTTTTCCATTTTCATTGCAGGCAGATAACAAATAAACTTCAATAAAAAAATTCTGTTTTATTGTATTTCTCATTCACTGTGCAAAATAGAGTCTGAGTATTATTATTTTCCAAATTTATTGTGTATGCAGCCAATAATGTATTAATCTTATGTAAGTTACATTATAAATCGCTCCTTTATTTTATACATAAACCCTTTATTTATACATAAATTTAATGTAAATTTATATAAATTGCTCCTTTAGCTATATCACACATGAAAGACTAACTTAAATTTTTAGGTTATGAAAGAACCACAACCAAGGAAACTACATCCATGCACCTACTTTAAGAAACTCGTATGTATCACCATCAGTGTGATACATATGAGTATGTATCACATTCTCTCTGGCTGAGGCTAAGCAGAATAAGAAATTTGGGAGAAGGAATTTTGAACCATATGTGCTACGGGCAACTAAACACACAAGATAATTAATTTTGACATCAATTCCCTTGGTCTGTACTTGGGAATTTAAATTTCAAAGAAATTTTAATTTTACTTTTACCATCTCCCTAGGAAGTTCATAATGGGAGACAGTCATTTTAAAACGTGATAAATTCTAATGCCATTTAATCTTATGGCAATCCCCATGATTTACTATATTCCACATATATGTTGAACCAAATTTGGGGTGAGAAATGGAATAGACTTGAGTATAGAATAACTTTGGAGTTAGTTTATTATTGCTCCTTACTGATTGGTGGTAAAATCATTTGAAAGCAAAATTTTTATTGCCATCAGCAGTCCCAGAAGGAGCCCCAGAAGAGAAGAGGAGGGCTTTCATTTATTTTCCTACAGCTAGAAGTCAAGTCTATCTAATTCAGCTGGGGATATCTTTAAATAAATGCATCCATTTAATTCAAATTTTCTCCTAAAAGTTACTTTTTATAAGTAATAAAGCTGCTAACTTGTTATCTATCAATTAGTTTCCTTTCTCTTTCTCAGAAATTAGGCTAAGAAAATGGGAGCCATGTAGTTATTGATTCTGTTTGATACACAAACGTTTGCCTCCTCTCAACTTTAAGGAAGTTGTTGAATCACAAATTAAACACTTCCACATAGACTGAAGATTCCCAGATAAAATGTATTTAATGAGAAGATCATGAAAAAAAACTTGGGGTGACACTCATATTTTTGATGTTTGGAGTTTGGAAAGCATTGGCTTTTCTATTCCTCAAATCTCCAAATTACTGGACTCCTACTCAATTTTGAGAATGCCTCTGTTAGCACAGTTGTACTTCATTCTCTCATTGATTAATTCTTTCCTGAGGTTTTCCTATTTTCTTTTCTCTTTCTTTTGTGATAAAGAAACAAGCATATGTTCTGACTTTTCCTAGTTTCTTTTGCTATATCTTCAGGTTTTTTAAGCATTTGATCTCCCTTCCAAGCTATTGAAGATAAGCAATTTATTGCATGTTTTGCATAGCATAGCAAGGGTCATCAGATTTCCAGCTTCAATATCTATTTGTAAGACACATATTTTAGGATTTTGCTATAGCAATACCTCAGTACCTCCAATATCAGAGTTCTTGTTACATGAAGGAAATGCCATTGTAACAAAAAGATCTCAAATATGACTTAAATAAAATGGAGATTTATTTTTCTCTTGCATGACTATCCATAGGAGAGAAATTCAGAGCTAGCCCTACTGTCTTCAGCACATGGCAGTCATCTCTGTATACTAAGCGTAAGCTCTAGAACACTTCACAGTATCTAGAAAAGGAGAAAGAAAGAGGTATCTAATAGTTTTCTTTTAGAGATTGTGAAGAGATTTGGCATAATTTCTGGTCATAAGCCTGCGGCCAGAACTTGATCACATGGCCAAAATTAACCATGAGCAGTGCTGAGGCATGCTATTTCTAGGGAAGCTACCATCTTCCCAGAAAAAAACTTGAGGAAAGACAAAGAAAATAGATAATGAGTGGATAATTGGCTGTCTCTTCACATGCTGGAACTCATTTATTTTGAGTTTGTCTTTATACTTCCTTGTTTACAAATGTGATTTTATGAGCATCTTAAAAATTGAATGACAAATAAATACAAATTAACACTATTTATTATGAACAGAAATTCAAAGAAAACCATTTTGAGTTGATATCTTTAGTTATTTATTGGAGCTTGGTGAAAGTATTAGTCTTTCTGTAATCAACACAAGTTAATATTATATAGTCTAATGGTTAAACATTTCAGTTAATAAAGATATTTCATTGTTTTCCCCCACATTTTTTGTAAATATTAAATATTTTGCTTCCCTGGACAAATAGTCACACATCTTTAAATTTTCTCCATATCTTAGTTGACAAATATTGTGACCTCTTTTATTATCAGTATTCCTTTGCAACAGACTTTTTGAAGTTCGTGAACTCTTGACTATAAGGTATACCTACTACTGACAATTTCTCATGTGATGCTTATACCTCTGTTCTGGGGACCACACTTTGACAACCACTGACACACAGAATACAATTTCTTCAAAGTTCTGCTGGTTGTTACCTTCTCTGTGACTTTTTTCTTAGTCAGCTGGCTTCCTCTACATGTTAACCTAACTCTTATAATATGACAATTTTTCTCTCTCCAAAAGAGGCTCTAATATACCTCCTTTGAAGTAAAATTAATTGTAGAGTTTAATAAACAATGAGTCCTAGTACATCTGGGGTCATTTTGTTTGATACTGCCCATGAAATAATTATTTGACATTTTATGATTACTTATTCTTGCAAACTTATTCTTATTTATTCTTACAAAAAATGTTCCATTAATTTTGATATAAAAGTAAATTGATTATGTTATACCACGATCAAATCATCAGATAGAGTTCTATAAGTAAAAGAAACTGTTAGATGGTTAGTGCTAAAGGGAGCTATGGGAAGAATACAGGAATCGGCACACAAAATCAAGAGGCTTGGAGAACCAAACTTGGATATAGGAAAGAGCCAGCCCATCAGAAGAGTAGATAAAAAAGAGCCATCAGAAAAACCTCATAGCAAGTACACTCATTTCATAACACTGTCGCCCTGGAGGGATTAAAGAAGCCTACTGTTTATCAGTCTTTATGTCTCTCTACTTGGATTGAATAAGAGTGTGGGTGGAAATGGAAGATGTTTATAAACATACTACCAAAATAAGAGGAAAGAATGAAGCTAAAAATGGTCCAATCAGATCACTTATAATGCAAAATGAATTAATTCTAGAGAGTAAATTCTGACGGCTTTAGGGAGGAGGAATGACTTTAGGGCAGACAAAACAAACAAGCAAATAAACAAAACTCAAGTTTCCACTACCGTCCATTCTTATGGCTGCTGAACATAAGTTAACAATCTTTTCAGGCACATATACTTCCACCATATTCCCATCTGATATAAGGCACTTATGCCATGTAAAACAAAAAAACATATCCCTTTTATAAAAGAAGACAACCTAAAAATGATAGAACTTTTAGATGCTAGTTCCAGGGCCATCATCTGACAGGATAATGTGGGCTCCTCCTAGAGGTCTTCTCATCTAATAGTAATAATAGGTGTAATAAAAATAACCATTATTTACTGAATATTAAAAATTTACCAGGAAATTTTATAGCACTTATTTATTTATTTTCGGTACACGGGCCTCTCACTGTTGTGGCCTCTCCTGTTGCAGAGCACAGGCTCCAGATGCGCAGGCTCAGAGGCCATGGCTCACGGGCCCAGCTGCTCCGCGGCATGTGGGATCCTCCCGGACCGGGGCACGAACCCGTGTCCCTTGCATGGGCAGGCCAACTCTCAACCACTGCGCCACCAGGGGAGCCCTTATAGCACTTATTTTTTATTGTAATAATTCTGAATCCTATTTTTTAGATATAGACTCTGAGATACAGAAAGTTTCTTCTCAAAATAACTCATTCAAAGTCACATAATTAGTAAGCAGCAAGGAAAACATGAGGTAAATTTAATTACTACAAAACAGCATACATACACAACAGGATGTGTGGAGAAGCATAGGAGAAGAGAGAGAATAAGTTAAATTTCATGGCTAGATAAGTGGCACAGCAAGGTAGTAAATATTAAGTAAATGAGTTAAGACTATATTCTCATGTCTGCAACTGACCATCTAAATATAGCCGATACAGTATTTGTCATATCTTTCATCCACTCCATATCTTCTTTGTCCAGAAACTGAGAAGATTGAAATGATTTTGTCTAATACAGTAACCCAAACATTCATTCTTAATGAATCTGAGCCCAAGTTTGTGCTACCTGAGTAGGTTTGAATAAGCTTCTGATGATTGTTTTCATTGAGTCTTATTATAAAGTGAAACCTAGAGGATGCCTAAATATTCATCCATATCCTTTCTACCCCCAACTCTATAGACATAACTCTGATAAGCAATCACTATAATATAAAGTATAACCCATGTTTTTGACCCAGGTATCTTGTGGCATATAGCCACTCCAAATAGCCTGGTGATAGCCTTGTCATCTAATCCAATGGAACATACCATAATTTTTTATCTGGTAGAAATGTTTCATTTATAAACATTAAATTCTATAATTGACTCAGAGTGACTAGGACAGTTTTTTAAAAAAGAGCAAAGCGGTTGTATTTGAAATATTTGGGACACCCTGCCCTCCATATTATTCAGTGGTTTACGGAATCATTCTTCAGGACACCATTTGAAACTCACTAAGAGTTGTCTTCCATTTAACACTGTTACTAGAACACTGGGTCATCCAGTGTTTTCGAAAGCCTCTGCTTCTGGGTGATGAGATGCATGATAAGGCCATCACATAAATCACAAAAGTATTAATCTATTGGCTTACATTTCATCACTGTGAATGAGGTTCATGTTTCAATGTTTTGTTGGGTGTAACATCATAAATATATATGAGACTGTCAATAAATACATGAATGGCAATACTTGCAAAGGCAAAATGTCTGGCATAAGCAAACCCAGATTTCTGCTCATTACCAAATTGCTTGCTGGACTTACTGACATATGATGCCATGCCTAGATTTAGGGATATGAGCAATGGAATCTGAAGAAAATTATTAGGGAACCTTTTCGAGGAGACCATTATTAAACATTTCCTTATTAACACCCTCATTTTTACAAATGACATTTAGAAAGTTATAAATTTTACTGGCATTGCAATGCAATAACCCTCAAAATTAAACCCTAAATACATTTTTCAGGGATTTTGATATTTATTATGTCTGTAAGACAAGAGATTACTTTAACAAATTCAGAGTTATATCTCAGCCTCTCCAGTATGACAGTCTGCTTCATCAAAGCGTCCAAGCCAAGAAAGCAATAGAAAGAGTGTACAAGCAAGAGGGAAGTCAACACCCTTTGTAACCTAATCAAAGAAGTGACATCCTATCACTGTTGTTTTCTATTCTTTAAAAGTGAGTCACTAAGTCCAACTCATTCAAATGGAAGAAGTTACACAAGAGTGTGAATATTAGAAGGCAGGGTTATTGTGGCCCATTTTAGAAGCCTGTCTACCACACAAACTGTGCTTCAATCAATCAGGCTAAAGAAATGTGGTCCAGGGCTTCCCTGGTGGCGCCTGTCTACCACACAAACTGTGCTTCAATCAATAAGGCTAAAGAAATGTGGTCCAGGGCTTCCCTGGTGGCGCAGTGGTTGAGAGTCCACCTGCCAATGCAGGGAACGCGGGTTCGTGCCCCGGTCCGGGAGGATCCCACATGCCGCGGAGCGGCTGGGCCCGTGAGCCATGGCCACAGGGCCTGCGCATCCGGAGCCTGTGCTTTGCAATGGGAGAGGCCACAACAGTGAGAGGCCCGCGTACAGCAAAAAAAAAAAAAAAAAAAAATAGAAATGTGGTCCAGTACATCAAACCGCCTGCTAGAGTTACTATAAAATCTTTAAAATGCCTTAATATAGTAGACACATATGAAGTTATCTCAATCTGCATAGACATATTAATGAAAAATATATGCATAATGCATTTTAAAGTAGGCTTTACATTCATTCACACTTTCTATCCCCCCCCCCAAAAAAAATAGGATAGAGGAAGTAATTATTCTCTATATATTTTCAGTAGGAGACACTGAAGTCCAAGGATTGACTATGGTTTTAAGCTGAGTGGTTTACAGAACAACAGAGACAAGCTAAAAAAAATAATAAAGTAATTTTTCAGTATCATTACTTGATTATAACCAAATTAATCATGACTAACAGAAACACTAATCAAGCCATGTAAAACAAATTATATGTTAGAGAGATTTACAAATGAGTCAAGCTTAGCCTAGCTTTTCAAAATTCAAATCCTCATTAAAAGATCTTTATCCCAGTGGATTTAAGTAAAAGACAAGTAGGACAATAAGTACTTCCTTTATCCTAAAAAGAGTTGAGGGTTAATGGAGGATGGGAGCTATAATTTATTAATTTTAACAATATAGGCAAATTAAAATGCTTACTCTTACTTTTTTGGAAATAAATCATATAGCCATGCAAAATAAATTTTCCTAGAATTTGTCACAGGAAAATATACCTGTTCTTCCTCAAATATTTTCCTATAGCCTTACCAATATTTTACTCCAAGAAACAGAGAATTATAAAACTTACCTATATAATTTTGTCTTTGGGAATAACAATCTAGGAAATAGTGGTAAATACAAGCAAAGTACTTGAAACATCAATTTCTTTTCTAATCGACTTATTTATCACATTCCTAGATTTAAGAAACACTTTTAGATAATATAGATTAATAATTCCCAATAAAAAATTAAAAGCCATTACTTTTAAATAACAGGGATTTTGGTGTTCTGTGTTTCTGTTATTTTAGATACTGTTTGAAGGTATGTATTATTTCTTATGCAGTAACCTGCATAAGAGATGTTACTACTTATTATTCTGTTTATTCTGAAATTTTAAACCAGATCTCAGGTTGTGAATTTTCTTCCTGCCTGGACCACTTTCTGCTTTTTATAGAAAACTAAAT
This sequence comes from Stenella coeruleoalba, assembly GCF_951394435.1. Lineage (NCBI taxonomy): Eukaryota > Metazoa > Chordata > Mammalia > Artiodactyla > Delphinidae > Stenella > Stenella coeruleoalba. Next base: position 79,784,992 of record NC_137151.1, on the reverse strand, counting down.
CTGTATGTGTGTGTCTGTGTAATACCCCAATATCCCACAGGTTTGAAATGCATTTAGGAAATAGGGTGAGGAAAAACTCAGTCAACTCAAACATTCTCTTTATAAATGAAAAACATTGTGGCTTTTAGAGATAAGTCTGATTCTATCTGACTTGATGAAGAAATTGGGTCTTTAAAAACATTACAAAGGGATAGTAATCTTCTAAAGTTTTCTCTAATAAAATCACTTTCAGTTCTTACTCTCCAAAAGGCACATTGCCAGAGGTTGCTTCTCTGTAGAGCCTATCAGAGACCAATTTTCCTCTGATACTATCTGATACTGGTTGCAGATAAGGAAGAACAGATACTATATAAAGAAATTCATGACATAGGAAAAAATGAGGAAACTCACATGAGAAATCTGTATTTTTTCCTGCTTCACCTTTCCCAAGTTCAAAAGAAAAATGCAACATTTAGTTAGGGTATCTATCATTTAATTTTCTAAAATATGAATTAACTCCTTGAAATATCTACAGGATAATAATTTAGTTGAAATATTTGTTTTCAGTGTTAAAGTGAGCTTGTATATAGTACTTGCATGTACCAAAATATATCCTACTTAAATAAACCGTATTAGTGAATAGAGTTTTGTCTTTAAAATCCAGAAAAGTTTTCATTGTAATAGTGTGTACATACACCTTCCCTATGAGCAGTCACCTTTCAACAAGTAACACATTGTTTTTTATAATAATTATAAATTATTAACAAGTCATAAATTGTTTTTTAAACCTTTCTGAAAATTTGTTGCTTTAAGGAGAAAAAATAGGAAGAATTTTCCAAAATATATTTAGGTTATTGATTAAGAGATCATAAATCATGTTAATAACATGAAGCCTATATTAATATTGTATCTGTGTTTAAGTGTGTATATGTTTATACACACACATGAATATATATGTATACACATACACAATCCCTGTTTACAAGAAGAGCTGTGCATTTTGAAACTGAAAATTTTTAGCTCAATTATATTTTCATTAAATGAATATATTTATAATTAAATTCCATATATTTGTATTTTTCAAAGTATAGATTCATGTTCAGATAAACACAAAATTAATTTTATAAACAATAATATAAAAACAAATTCGTGAAATTGTTACTTGCTTTTTCATTCATAAATATTAGTCAAATACAAAAATACTCACACTCCTGCTCCCAAGCAAGGATTTACCATGTGTATACAGTGATTAAATTTTTGATGTTACATAATAGATTCCAAGGAAAGTATTAAATTGGGGATTTAAAGTAGATACTAAATAAAATTTTATTTGAATTGTATATGCCTCTTTCACTTCACAGTGACCTAAAGCTAAAACTTTATATATGTGTGTATTTCTTAGTTGCATGATTATAACTTTGACTCAATTCTGACTTTTAGTCAATATTTAATTTTGATAATATTAAACTTGAAAAAAGCATTGAGAAACACAAAAGTAGAAAAAATATTCCACCACATTTAATTGAGTATTATAAAAAATGCCTGAACTATTACTATCATAAAACTGAACTTATCTCTTAATGCTATTCTTATTTTTTGAATAAGAAATTATTATATTTATTTAATAATCTTAAATTAATTGAATCAATTTTGATATTTATTGAAATATTTTTCTTTTTATTATATACACTATTGTATATATTTATTATAATACATTAAATTAGCTTCAATGCAATTCATATCAAAATTACAATGGTATTTTTCACAGAAATAGAACAAAAATATCCTAAAATTTGTATGAAGCCATAAGATACTCCAAACAGCCAAAGCAATCTTGAGAAAAAAGGACAAAGCTGGAGGCATCATGGTTCCTGATTTCAAACTATATTACAAAGCTATAGTAATTAAAATCTTATAATATTGGTACAAAAACAGATACATAGATAAATGGAACAGAATAGACAACTTAGAATTAAGCCCGCACATGTGTGGTTAATTAATTTACAACAAAGGAGCCAAGAATACACAATGGGGAAAGGACAGTCTCTTCAGCAAACAGTATTGAGAAAACTGGACAGCCACATAGAAAAGAATGAAACTGGATTATCTTATACCATACACAAAAATTATCTTACACCATACACAAAAATTAACTTAAAATAGATTAAATACTTGAATGTAAATCTGAAACCATAATACTCCTAGAAGAAAACATAGGTGGTAAGCTCCTTGACATTTATCTTAGAGATGATTTTTACACCAAAGCAAGAGCAGTAAAAGCAAAAATAAACAAGTGGAACGACATCAGACTAAAAGCTTTTGCACAGCAAAGGAAACCATTCACAAAATGAAAAGACAACCTACTGAATGGGAGAAAATATTTGCAAATCATATATCTGGTAAGGACTTAATATCCAAAATATGTAAAAAATCCATACAACTCAACAGTAAACAAACAAATAAACAAAAAAAAAGATTTGAAAATGGGCAGAAGATCTGAATAGGCATGTATCTAAAGAAGACATACAGATGGCCAATAGATGCATGAAAAGATGCTCTAAATCATTTATCATCAGGGAAATTCAAGTCAAAAACCACAACAGATATCATCTCACACCTGTTAGAATGGCTCTTTTCAAAGAAATTAGAATTAGCATGTGTTGGTGAGGATGTGGAGAAAATAGAACACTTGTCTACTTTTGATGAGAATATAAATTGGTGCAGCCACTATGGAAAATAGTATGGAGGGTCCTCAAAAAATTAAAACTACCATATGATCCAGTAATTCCACTTCTGGGTATTTATCTGAAGAAAAAAACCCCACTAATTTGGAAAGGTATATGCACCCCTAAGTTCCATTGCAGGATTATTCATAATAGCCAGGGTATGGAAACAACCTGTGTCCATCGATAGATGAATAAATAAAGAAATTGTATATATACACAATAGAATATTATTCAGTCATAAAAAATAATGAAATCTTGCCATTTACAATGCATGGGTGGACTTTATGGATTATGCTAAGTGAAATAAGTCATACAGAGAAAGATGAATATTTTATGATATTTCTTTTATGTGGAATCTAAAAAATAAAATGAAATAAAATAAAACAAGCTCATAGATACAGGGGATAGATTGGTAGTTACCAGAGGCAGGGGGGTGGGAGGGGGAGAAACTGGTAAACTGTTTTTATTTTTGTTTGTTTTGTTTTTTGCTTAAATAAACTTAATTTAGAAATAAATAAATTGTATTAACAGAGTTCATCCTATAAACCAAGGAGTTAGTATCAATACATACAAGATCTTGGGGTATAATTAAAATAAGATATTTAAGATTAAATAGTATTATATTTTATTAAATTAATTTTGAAAATCTATAAGACTATTCCTCAGTCTTATTGTACCACCGCACACTCTATATCCTTTGCTTCTCTCTAGGCTTTTTTCAGAGTTTGCTTTCTGAACTTTTATCTGTCATTGTCTCTAGAGGAAACAGATGACACTAAAATTATAATAATTCAAAGAAACGTTAACAAAAAAACTTTAGAAAATTGTGGGAGGGTGTATGAGAACCACAGGTTGTTATCATATTGAGAACTGAAGACCTTAGAGGAAAGAGGGATTATCAGAAACCAAAGAGGATCACCCGTTTAAAAATGACATAGCCGGGCTTCCCTGGTGGCGCAGTGGTTGAGAGTCCGCCTGCCAATGCAGGGGACACGGGTTCGTGCCCCGGTCCGAGAAGATCTCACAGCGGTTAGGCCCGTGAGCCATGGCCGCTGAGCCTGCGCATCCGGAGCCTGTGCTACGCAACGGGAGAGGCCACAACAGTGAGAGGCCCGCGTACCGAAAAAAAAAAAAAAAAAGACATAGCTAACCAATGAGACTTACAGGGAAGAATCTAGGGCATTAAGTATCCTGATCTTACTCTGAGCCCTCTCTTCAGTTGCATTCTGGGGCTACCTACTGGCTGAAATCAACCAGAAGTCTGAGACAGTGAGTCAGATATAGTTCATACAGATCAGTCACTGTGGCAGAAAGGATAGATCTAGAAATAGTTGGAAAATTTTGCTATCTGGCATTTCATTGGAAATTTATAGATAGAAATGTATGTTTCTGAAAATGGTAGTATCAAAGCAAAAATTGCACCAAAATTAAACATGCAATAGATGAGAGAAACCAGAATACAGTATGAACTGAACTCCCCTGAAACAATGGGAGGGAGATTATTTTTTAAGAGCTGGAGTGGTTGGGATCATAGGTGATCTGTGTTTGCTAACTGGCCTTATGCAAAAGAAAAGTAAACTTTCTCTAATCTTCATGACCGTGTGAAAGGATGTCAATCTAAAATGGAGCCAGAGGATATGAAATGGAGAATCTCAGGTATGCACCTTCAGAAGAAGGAAACCTAAGAACTGAGAGACAGATGTCCAGTAAATGCCTGATTTACAGAAGACTGAGACCAATACACATTCACCAAGAACCTCTCCCCATCCTCAAGCCAGTGAACTTACTGCTTGTACTCTGGCTGGACTTCCCCCTCTTTGCACTCCTTGCCCATGAACACTGTTCACCTCAAACCCTCAAAGGACTTTCCTGTAGCCTGCTACAGCATGTATTTCCTGAATTGCTGTTTTTCTGCTGTTCCCGAATAAACTTAATTTCTGGTATTTGGAACTTGTCTCAGTTTACCTCTTATTTAGGTTGACAATTGGATGAGAAGAAGGTCAGGGGTCTAGAGGTAGGAGGCCTGTCTAATGTTCAGCCAAGCTGAGAGAAAGTTAAGGCCTTATTCTCAATGGCCTCTATTTCTTCAATGGTTACTTTTATTTAAGTTCAGGGAATTTACAAGTATGAACAATTCACCGGGGACCTTTCTGATTTTTCCTGAGCAGGCTCAGTCTTATGCCTGTGCACAACCTTCTAAACTACCAGGGACAAGTGAGATTTTAGCCAGGTCTTGGGCTATCCCTTATGCTGGATCTCCCTGTTAAATTTTTGGCCAGTCTGCCTTTGTTGTTGCTTGCCCCAGCTAGTACTATGACCTCTAGCTAGCCCATATTAGCCTTTCCTAACTATTTACCACTGAAGTCTCTATTGTTTTTGACAGTGCCCTGGGCATGGATGTTTCCACACTCCACTCCAAATAACATTAGCCCATCTGGCTGTACAACAGGGCTGCTGGTGCTTAAGGCCTGCCCTACATGTTGGGGGCACAGAAGCAGTCCCTGGCTGAAATGCCATAGACTCCTAATCTCAGCAAGATTTAGTAGGTTTTCTTAAATAAATCATGCTTCTCGATTTGTTAAATCTTGAAATGTTTGTTTTGATAAGTTTATCTTGTCTTATCACTGCTTTGGGGGAATAGGACTAACATTAACCAAGTCCCTCCCTCAGCCATTCTGGAAGTCTTACCCCCATTCACTTTCTACAGTATTTTTCCAGACTTTTCTTACCTCTAGTTGTACAGGGTATTCCTTATCCCTGAGGTGAGAAAGGCCACTCCTGGGGGTGCTTAAAAAAAGGATAGCATTCTTTAATTAGGACTGTAATATTGTGATTTATAATAAGAAATATAACTGTAGCTGGTTAGTCAGAAACAGATGTAACAGCCTGGGTTTATAACTAGCATCTGAAGTAGAGGGCAGTCTTGTGAGGTAGAGCCCTTAACCTGTGGAATGTGTTGCTATCTCCAGGTTAGTAGTGTCAGAATTGAGTTGAATTATAGGACATCGAGCTGGTGTCCATTGAATTGCTTCCTTGTTGGCAGTGTAAGGAAAACCCCCCTTCACACATTGGAATTGGATGCAGAACCCAAAATAAGGACATTTCACTCCATACCATACTGCCTTATTTCAGAAGAGATACAATATCGCCTAACTGATCTCCCTGATTGATCCAACTTAAAACCAATGTTCCACTACACTGCCATGACAGAATCTGACTGAAATATAATGTGACTATGACACACAAATACTTGCTTAAACATATGACAGGAACCCTAACACCTTTTCAAAATTATAATCTTCTGCCTTATCTAAACCCATCCTACCTCTCGGCCTCATCTTTACTAAACCTACTTGCACTTTACCTTTCAATAACATGGAACTTCATGTAGTTTTGTGGTACATACCATACTGCTGTGTGTCTCTGCAAATTGGAATGTATTTAATTATTAAATTACAAATGTACGGATTACGTTTCCCTAATATTTATCTAATTATCATTCAGTTGCCATTTCAGAGTACACACGTTTTTTCAGAGTACACGACCAGACACACAATGATTATTCTCCCATTGCATAATGAAAGAATTGCTTTGTGCTGTTCAAAATATGTCATCTCATAAATGTACACACATTTTACTTTAGTAGCGATAATAGTAGCCATGAATACACACACACACACACACATACACACACACACACACACACACACACACACACCCTTTACATTTCTGTTGCAAAATACTCTGGAATATTTTTACAAACATTGGTCGATGAGTAAACAAACATGCTATTTAAGGATGAGAGTTTTAGCTCTTATTTTTAGCCTAATATTTATATTTTATTTATTTTCTTATTGTATTATCTAGAATATCTAATAAAATCTTGAATATTTCACTGTTAGTGTATATCCTTAATTTTGACTTTAATGGGTATGTTTATATGTTATTAATTTGGATTTAATTTGGTAAAATATTACAGGTAGGCCCAAGGAGCTAAGAGAGGGAGAAGGGCTAACCAACCCAGCCTCAAGGGTGGGTGTCCTGACAATGGAACGTGTGTACTCTGAAAAAATTCAAGAAGTACATCTATCAAAAACAAGCATATTTCTAAAGTAGATATAAACATTTTCCTATTCTTAGTGTGTTCCAAAACATTTAAAAGATGTTATTCCTTAATAGTTTTTAAACTTGAAGCATGTCTTGACATGTTGTTTTTCTATTATGTATTTTTTTTTTTTACCAGCAAGTCTTATTCGTTACACCAACCCCCTTAGATTTTAATAACAATTTTTAAAAAATCTTACAAATGTACACACTCCCAAGAGGAATAGCACTGGCACTTTTTCACTAGGTCTTTAGTTTCAGTCTCATGATGTTCTTCCTTCTGATGTCCATCTGTTAGAGCAGAGTCCAGGATTATTGCTACCCTACCCACATGCACAGTAAATGCAATGCTTGAACAGCTTTCTAATATTGTTGATTGTCTTCTCTATTTATGTTTTATTACACTCCAAGAAACTGGATTGGAATGAAGAGCTAAAAGTTTGTAGTGACATATGATATTTTTAAAATGAAGCTTTGTTGGGCCTATTTCTTACATTATTCTTTTTTTTAGATGCTCACAAAATTGTCCATTTAAAGAACTGGTGGTGGGACTTCCCTGGTGCTCCATTGGTAAAGAATCCGCCTTCCAATGCAGGGGATGTGGGCTCAATCCCTGGGTGGGGAAATAAGATCCCACATGCTGCAGGGGAACTAAGCCTGTGTGCCACAACTACCAAGCTCGCGCACCTCAGTGAGAAAGCCCTCATGCCACAAACTACAGACCCCACGTGCTCTGGACCCCATGTGCCACAACAAGAGAGAAACCCAGCGCCACAATGAAGAACCCATGCACCCCGAGGAAAGATCCCGCACACCTCAGTGAAGACCCCATGTGCCACAACTAAGACCCAATGCAGACAAAAAAAAAAAAAAGAACTGGTGGTTTTAGAAGTTGAACTGCCAGTGGAAAGAATGTTCTTGTCTATGCAAGAGTGTAAGAGTTTGACATATTCATTTATTTTAAACTTGAAAACTGTTTGTACTTGGTCAAGACTAAAGAAGATTAAAAAATAATTCTGAGCATAGTTTTCATGTTTTAGAACAATCCAAGCATGGTAACAATGAACAGTACAACAAATAGATTCTAATCTATGGCACTAGTTCAATAACATATCAGGACATAAACAGTTAAGAAGCAAAATCAATTCCTTCTCTCTCCAAATTGTACTTGTTGTTAATATTTGCCTGTCTTTGTGTTAAAAGCTGTGGAAACATGAAGCTCTCTGCCCATAAAGCATTTTTTTCCTTTTCTTTTCTTTTCCCTTCTTTCATCCCTCCTTTTCTTTCTTTCTTGATGGGGGAGGAGGGAGCAAAGAAGTAAACAAAATACACAAATGTTTTTAATTGTAATAATTGTGCATAACAGGAAACTGTAATAGAGGATGAGGTGGCAGTTATATGAGATGGAGGGGTCTGAGAAATTTGCTCTGAGAATGAGCTTTTGAAGGTGAGGCCTGTTTTACGAGGGAAGAACATGTATGAAAAGGAAGTGGTATAAATTATTGAGAAAAAGAACAACTCTAGGTGTGGTTTTTATGCTTCCAAATATCACAACAATTATGACTACATCTTTTCCATATGGACATGAAATTTGTTGCTACTCCCTGGTCATATTATGCCCACTTTATTCCAGAGCTCATGATAGTACATTCAACTGATTTCTGAATAATAGTTAATTATGAGAATGACTAGGTTCTTTTTTCTCTTTTTATTTAAAGTGAACTCTAAATGCCACAAATATTTTTACTAAACATGTAATCTCACCAGTCTTCTGTGATAGTTTTCCTTTTTGCAAAACATATTATACATGCTTTCACATTTTATACATGCCATAGCCCACGATGGATATGCCCTGTGGGGATAGATTTCAAAAACAAAGAACTTAAACTGAAACTTCAAAGAAAAAAGATTTATTTTCTCATATGGTAGTGTTTGGTAGAGAAGATAAGGAATAAAGGAAAATGGCAGGCAACTTCCGAGAAAAGAGGTTTTTCTGCTTGGGTGAATACAAGATAATTTTTCTTATTTGCTTCAATAACTTAGGACATCATCTTGGTAAAGGGCAGATCTTGGAAAGTGAACAAGAAAAGCACACCAAATAGGACACATTACATTATATATTTCAGAGACAACTAACTTACCCAATTGAAATCCAGGACATCTGGGCCAATAAAGTGAAATTTTGAAACAGAATTGTCAGTAAATAGGAGTAGAAAAACAAATGAGAAGAATGGGAAAATTAGAGATATATTAAGTATGTTCTGGTTTCATTTGCAATTGATACATTTTCAGTTGGATATATTTGTTTTAGGGTATGTTTATTCAATTAAATGGATTTATAATATTTTATATTAAAGTGTAAGACATGGTGTGGATATTTTCCAAGCACATGAATTTCAGCTGGCACTAGATTTAGGAGGAACCCATGTAAGAGAAAAAGGTTTTTTAGCATTTGCTTCCTTATCTAGCCCATATTAGCTGATCAAATTGAGCATTCTCAATACCAGACTCTGGACACTTGTTTTTTAAAGGCTTACTTCATTGCAGGCTAAGGCGTAAGTAAAAATACCACATTGCCATCTTCCCTGAACTCCCACATTTTATCCCAGGGCAAGTCATACTCTTGGTTTGGGTATTCAGCATGATGGTGGAGATGCCTGATTATGGTTAGTAATATGTGACTTCTCGTAGATCATAAATTGATCCTTACTTGGCAGCTCTCTTCCTTTGCTTCTTCAAAGGGAGAAACCAAAGTGTTGAGTAGGATGTGACATGCCATCTTAACAAGCAGGATGTTCAGACTGAGAGAACATGTGAGAGAGAAAATCAGTGAAAATTATCAGAATTAATATGGGAGCCCAGCAGGTTAGCATGTTATACAATCAATATACAAAATTCATAGTTTCTCCAATTAATCAGAAATAGCAAGATAAAAGGTCTCATGGGTAAATACTTTGATCAGGTATAACAAGAAAACAAAAACAAAACCACATCTATGAATAAAGTTACCAAGATATGTGTAAAATCTCTATGAAGAAAGTGATGACAGTTTATTTAAGAATACAGAGAAGCTCTAAAATATGCAGAGATGACAGGTTAATGAATGGACAGGCTCAGTGTTGTGAAGATTTCAGTTCTCTCTAAATCTGCTAATGGAACTATAATAAGTAACCATAATATAATAATAATAATAACTGAGTAGAAAGAATAATAATATAGTATCACAAAAAAGACATACATATGGTAACTTAATGTATGATGAAGTTATTCTATATCAATGGAGAGAGGATAGATTTTAATGGTATTATAAAAAATAAATATTTATAAAAAATATATATATATCTATATAGAATAAAGAAATCAGAGAGGAAAATTTCAAAACATTTTTGCCTTAGACTTTAAAATTTTCATACATAAGACAACAACATGAAAAGAAAAGTAAATACTGGGAAAATAATTGCCATATATGTACATGTATATGTATGTACATATATATTACATATCATGTCATGAATTAACTTCAAGTAATATATAAGGAAATTATGCAAACGTTAAGAGAGTAAGGGCCATCATATAAGTTTGGTTAGGCTGAACCTTGTATAAGCATGACTACTGAGTGGCAAAAGAATTCCACTAGAATTCTAGTCTACACTGTGCTCAACAAACCCTGCCATCATGGGGTTGTATCGAGTTGGAGGAAGACTTCTTTCTATTTTCAACCAAGTGCCCACTGGCTTATAGTGGTCCTGATGAAGAAAAAGGATATCAACAGACAATTCATAGAAGAAATACAAAATGTTCAAGCTGCATATGCAAAGATTTTCACTGTGCTTGTAATCTAATTAAAATTACTTTGCATTACCTGTAATGCTAAGTAAGACAAGAGGAAAAAATACGAATACAGTAAGTTAAATGATTTAAAATATCCAAAGTTGGTATGGGTGAAAAGAAATGAGTACCCTCTTTACAATGTTAAAGTATAAATAAGTATAGAATTTTGGAAGATCTCTATCAACTTACAAAATATATATAAGCTCAGCAATTCCACTTCTAGATATTTATTTTACAAATGCAGATATATATAAAGATTCATGAACAAATATTTTAGTTGCAGCAATGTTTCTAAAATTAAAATAAAAAAATAACTAAGTTTTCATCAATATAATAAGGGATAAGCAATTATTTTAAAATCATTTCATACAATAATACATATATAACATGTGAACAAATAATAAATTTAACATTTATTAACATTATAATATAATTATAATATCTTACAGAGTATCATTATAATATCTTACAGAGTATTTTCACAGACCTAAAATTCTCTGTGCTCCACCTGTTAATGCCTTTGCACCCAACCTTTGACAACCATTGATCTTTTTACTGTCTCCATAGTTTTGCCTTTTCTAGAATGTTATATAGTTGGAATCATACAGTATGTAGCCTCTTCAGATTGCCTTTTTCTTACTTAGAAATATGCATTTAAGCTTCCTTTATGCCTTTTCATGGCTCGATAGTTCATTTCTTACTAGTACAGAGTAACATTCCATTGTCTGGATATAACATAGTTTATTTATCTATTAGTCCCTCAAGGACATCTTGATTGCATCCAAGTTTAGCCAATTATGAATAAAGCTGCTGTAAACATACCTGTGGAGATTTATGTGTGGATATAAGTTTTCAGCTCCTTTGGATAAATACCACGAGCATGAACTGTATAGTATGGTAAGAGTATATTTAGTTTTGTAAGAAACGGCCAAAATGTCTTCCAAAGTAGCTGTAGCATTCACATTAGCAATGTCTGAGTTCGTATTGCTTCATATCCAAGCCAGGATTTGATGTTGTCAGTGTTCTGAATTTTGGCCACTCTAATTGGTGTGTAGTGGTATCTTATTGTTATTTTAATTTGCATTGTCCTGAAGGCATACAATGTGGAGTATCTTTTCAAACGCTTATTTTCCAGTTGGTGAGGTGTCTCTTAAGGTCTTTGGCCTATTTTTTTAATTGGATTGTTTAGTTTCCTATCGTTGAGTTTTAAGAATTCTTTGTATATTTTGGATAACAGTTCTTTATCAGATGTCTCTTTCACAAATTTTCTCCCAGAGTTTGACTTGTTTTCTCATTCTCTTGATATGGTCTTTTAAAGAGCAAAATTTTTAATTTTAATGAAGTACAGTTTATCAATTATTTCTTTCATGGATTGTGTCTTTGGTGTTGAATCTAAAAGATCACCTTCATACTGAAGGTCATCTAAGTTTTATGCTATGTTACCTTCTAGGACTTTTAGATTTTTGTGTCTTACACATAGGTCTATGCTCCATTTTGGGTTAATTTTTGTGAAAAGTGTATGTTCTGTGTCTAGATTCAGTTTTTTTCATGTCCAGTTGTTCCAGTGCCATTTGTTGAAGAGAATATTCTCTATTTTATTGCCTTGCTCCTTTGTCAAAGATCAATTAATTATATTTATGGAGGTTTATTTCTGAGCTCTCTATTTGTCTATTCTTCAGATATACTATACTGTCTTGATTACTGTAGATTTATAGTAAGACTTGAAGTGGGGTTTTCAGTCCTCCAACATTGTTCTTCTCCTCCAGCATTATGTTGGCTATTCTGTATCTTTTGTCTCTCCATATAAACTCTATAATCAGTTGGTCAATATCCACAGAATAAGGTACTGGATAAGAGTTTGTAGTGTATAGACTGTAGTATATATTGATTGGAATTGCATTGAATCTATAGTCAAGATGTGAATAAATGACATCTTGACAATATTGAGTCTTCCTTTCCATGAACATAGAATATCTGTTCATGTTCTAATGGGTTCTAATTTAAATGACATTGTATATTTATTTTCAAATTCCACTTGTTCATTGTTGGTATATAGGAAAGCAACTGACTTTGTATGTTAACTTTATATCTGTGAACAAAGAGTTTTATTTCCTTCTTCTCAGTCTGTATACCTTTTATTTAATTCTCTTGTCTCATTGCATTAGCAAGGACTTCCAATACAATGTGTGTGATAAAGGAGTGGGGAAAGGATACATCCTTGCCCTATACCTGATCTCAGTGGGAAAGCTTTGAGTTTCTCTGTTAAATATGATGTTAGTTGTAGGTTCTTTGTGGATGGTCTTTATCAGTTAAGACATTTATTTTCATAATTTACTAAGAGTTTTATCATAAATGGGTGCTAAATTGAGTTTTATGAAGGATAAATAAATATATGTAATCAAGATAGAAGTCTTGTATTAGAACCCAATGGTTTGCTTCCCCATCCATTCTTATGCTCCTTGTACAAGGAGTATACTTCCCCACCTTGTTAAGTTTTTGGCTGGACAATTATCAATGGAATGTGAGTGAAATATTATATATTATACATGCTATCTCCAAGCACAATTTAAAAGTGCATGATTTGGTTACTCCTTTTGCTCCTTATGTTACCTGTTCCATGAGAATACCATGTTCTAGAAATGGGGCTGCTCTTTCAACCTGAGATGTGGAATGAGAACACGTGGTGAGGAAACCTGTAGCATCACCTGCAAGCTGAAACAAAGTCTTGTCCTGGAAGAAAATCTATTGAGTTTATTGTTGAACTATTGTTCTTGACTCTCTTGGCAAAGAGTAGCACATTCTAGATTTCTTAAGTTAAGAAAAGAAAAGTGAGTTAAGGAAGGCTGAGACTGTTGATGATTCTGATGACCCCTCTATATAAGAAAGTGTTAGAATAGTTTCCCCTCTTATGCAGATAATCTGATACTTGACAACATAAAACATATCCTTGTTGTATACATAGAATATCTAGTGACATGGAAAGGTTCCTTTAAATGTTATAAAAAAATAAAAATGGTCTTTATAGGAACATAAAAAGACAATTAGTTTTATTGTGCATTAGGAAATTTCATAGATCTATTTCTCAAATAAGGAAGATTAGAAAACAAATAAAGGATATGAAAATGTTAGCACTTAGATTACTTTCAAAATGTACATATTTTGCCAAATTCAATTCATTTTTAAAAGGTCATCTATTCCAGTTCTTAAATAAATTTACTTTCTTTCTTTGTTTTTGTCTATTCTAGATAATAAAAAGTACCTGGAGTATGTTAATTGGAGTATGTTAGCTGCTATGTTAGCTGCTATTAGAGGGAGAAAGACATAGATTAATTTTCTTTACCTGAGAAAGAAAAAAGTGTTTCTCTTACAATTGCATAAATATGTTATTTGATTGATTTATTAATTTCTTCAAGTGATTATTTAGAGAATATTATGAGATGAGTCTACTACAGGAAACATGAAAGAAATCTTCCCAAAACTTAAATATCAGAAAAGCAATGATCAATAGCAGAAATAAATTCATTTTAAAAATCATACCTGAATGTGAGATATAAGCTCTAAAGCAAACTAAATTCCCAAGAGCTGCTCATCCGCCAGCCACGGCAGGTCTGAAGGTCATTGTTGCTGAATATTTGGCTAAATTTTAACTCAATTTGAACGCTGATCAGTGATTCAAAACTGACCCACACAGATAGGCAACCATGTGGTGCCCCAGTGCATATTAATCAGAAGATTCCTACACTCCAGAAAGGAATAGATGGGATGTTTGAAAAGAAACTGTATGAGGACAACATGTAGAAAGCTTGAGTGATGTGCCAAACAATTCTGAGACACTTTGCATCTTGACTCTTCACTCTGTGGCGCCCTTTTGCTTCTAGGGAGTCGAGACCCTAAATCATTTTTCTGTGTGTGAAAGGAACAATCAAGGAATAAACATTTGGTTCAAATGATTAACAGAGATATTAGCTCTATAGAATACAAGATTTGGAGTTCCCTGGTGGTCTAGTGGTTAGGATCTGACACTTTCACTACTGTGGCTGGGTTCAGTTCCTGGTTGGAGAACTGAGATCTTGCAAGCCGCATGGAGCAGCCGAAAAAAAAAAAAGAATACAAGACATACTAACTTTCTATTTTTTGATTTTTTTATAGTGAATATAGTTAGTTTTTAGTTATTTATTTATTTTGTGCCTGACCTTCTTGATGCCTTAGGGATATGGCGAACTGGAAGTGTGAAGTAATCAAAGCATGGATATATGTGACTTTGAGAATTCTGTTTCATTTTGAATACAAATTTAATAATGTCTACATTGGTTTAAGAAACTTACGTCTTTTTCATTATCTAATTTCGGATATCTGAAAATGGTTCCTATTTTCTCGGTATGCTTTGATAAAAATAATTCTGTGTAAACCCAAACAAATGATAGATATAACTGATAATATAAAGTACAGTAAAAGTTACTTGAATATTTTCTATTCCCATATATTCTTTTATTTCCTCAATAGATACATTTATAAGAAAAGAAATAACTTGAATAATTTTATGACCAAAATTACCCAATAAGAAAAAAAAAGATTGTGATATCTTCACATTATGAACAGAAAATATAATAAAACAAATATTGATTTTAAAAACTCACTAACAGTGAGTATCTGATTCTCAGATTCTGACAATCCCTTGCATTTAGACAGAACTTCCTTAAAAGTGTCTTATTTGGATAATTTAAATGAGCTTTAGAGAGCAACTTTACTCTTCCTTTTATAACCAAATCAACCTTATCAAATCTTTACCTCTTTTTAATCATTTCTCTCCAACAACAACAAAACAAAGCAGCATTCTTAAATGTAAATTTTCAACCACTTTAATAAAACCTAGAATTTCTGACTTGGTATTCTATCCTGGACTTTTTTCTTGTTATACCCCTTTGTTACAAGTTCAGAATCTGAGGCTAACCAGGTTTCAGTAACTTGCCTACCATCACACAGCTAATCAATAGCAGAGCTGGGATTCTACGGTTCATATATATCTCTATATGATCTAGATAAATCTCACTCAAAAGGTCCTAGTCTTACCATCACATTAGTATATGCAGATACAGACCATCTTTCTTAATAATGACTTCTCTCTGTCATAACTATCTAATCAATTGCCAAGCCTCACTCTTTCTTCCTTCTTTAAAGCATATTTTCAACTTATTTTCTCTTTTTTAAATGTCCATTTATCCAATAAGTATTTTATCTCGATAGACAGGTAACTGATTTTTTTGGCTTTATTTTTCTCTCTGATAATATAGCCAAACACAAGCACTACTTTTAATCCCTTAAAATACTTTCATCTTTGTTTTAACACATAATTTTCATCATAGTATGTCTTCACACAGGGGTTCCAAATTGTACTCCATCTATGCATAGTGGTTTTCCTAGAGTGTGGTGAGGGGTAGGGCCTGAGGAGGCACAGATATAATTCCTTCATCCCCCAATTTTAACAGAATAGATCTGCTTTTGTCAGTTTTACATATTGGTTTTTCCTCTGTTTTAATTTGAAGAAAGGATTCCTTTATTGTCATTAGTACCCCTAGCAGTAGCAGTAGAGAAGTAGTAGCAGTTGCAGTAGTAATAATAGAAATATGTTTATTTTAGTTATCCTAATACTTCATAATGCAAACTTGGAGCCAAAGGCTACATTTTAAAATATGAAAGTCATCATTTAAATCATATACATTCTCAAGATTTTAGGATCATTAAATCTGAGCAGATGTCATAAAAACCTATTATTTAACATAGCTCAAATGCAAGGACCCTGAGCAGTCTAAATATCCTCTACTCACCTAACTTGTACTTTTCCTGAACTGCAGGTTTGGATTGTGTTGTTTTGGTGGTAGGTGCTATTAAACTGGATTCTCCAAGCCCTTGGTGCATTCCCAGGCCCAAATGTAAAACCCTGATAAGCTTCAAGAGTTCTTTTATCTCCCAGCTTCCTTTCCCCTCTTTGCTCTTTGAGAGGCAATATGGAGAAGGGTTAATATTTAGATTTTCTTTAGGTGATGATAGATGTTTATGTTATTATTAATTATTAAAAAGTCTCCTTAAGGGACTTTGGTTTGCATTTATTTATTACAACAGATATTATTTAGGCTCTCATTAGAGTGTGATTTTTAAAATTTAATAGTCAATATCTAATTTGAGTGAAGAAATTGTCAATATCTTGTATTCTTCTTTCACTGGGATAAACATGCCTGGTCTTTTGTTTTCATTTTATCACCAACTTATTTTATAATATCAAGATAGAAAAGAAGACTATTAACTGAAATCTTGAACAATCAATTAAAATAATACTGGGAAAAATTGTACCACCCTAAATTCCCTACCATTTTGAGATAAAATGCCCAAAATTAGAAGCCTTCCACCTGTGACCAGATCAAGGTATACGAAAAACTTTGTCCTTAAGTTTTCAACCTCAAGACTTTTTCTCTTCAATACTTTTCCTGTTAAGAGTAAGGAGAACCTTCTGTAATACTTGTTCTGAACTTCTGTAGTCCTTTTCTTTAGCACCTTTATTTGTGTGTGTATATATATATATATATATATAAAATTGGGGGATAATCCTCTCATCTTGGAATATGAGGTTTTATTTTAATATGGAAAGTATCTATATACTATTGTGTTTATTTCACTTTGAGGAAAGTCATAATAAACATATTTAATTCTCTAATTTGAGGATGGTTTTGATTATAACATAGGATGAGGTATTAAAAAACCAAACCTTTAAACTGGCATATAATACTTGATCACACCAGTATACAGTATGGTAGATAATACTAGTTTCAATTTGCATCTTTAATCAAAGTAAAGCATTTAATAATAATTATGTTCCACTTTTCTGTGTGGGATTTTGGAATAGAGAAGCTAATTGTATATACAAAAAACTCTGATGTAACGTATAATAGACTTGGAAAAGAAAGATTAAGAAAAACCTTCATTGCTCAGACAGATTAGAGTAGGTTAGATAAAGAAAATGCAGCAAAAGTGGAGAAGTGCTGTTAAAATATTCCTTCTTGTCGCCAGCTGAAAGCTGCCATATTTGGACTACACTTATTCAGAATATGCACTAAAACAACAATCACCAGTAAACAATACCATGCTTTTGATATATTAGGCTGACTAATCACAGCAAGTCTGTGAGGAGAAAGTTCAAAGCAGGTCTATTGGAGCCTATTGTCACTTTTTAAAAAATGTAATGTCTTATAATTGGAATTTTTCTTGTAACTTTTTATTGTGAAATAATTATCAATTTACAAGAAATTGCAAAGAAATCTACATGGAGATCTTATTCACCACCCTCGTCCAGCCATGTTTTCCTCTTGTGTAACTACAGTGCAATCATCAAAACTAGGAGATTGATATTGGTATAAATCACAGAGTTTATTCAGATTTCACAAATTTTTCTTTCATGCACTCATTTGGGTACTTGTGTCTCTGTGTGTATAGCTCTATGTAAGTTTATCATTTTATCACAAGTGTAGTTTCATGTAACTACCACCACAGTCAAGATTCTTAACTGTACCATCATCACAAGACTCCCTGTACTGTCTTAATAACCATATCCTACCCTCCATTCCATCCCTAACCCCTGCAATCACTAATTTGTTCTCCATGTTTATAATTATTTTGCTTCACAAATGTTAGATAAGTAAAGTCATGTAATACCTGTCCTTTTGTGACTGCCTTCAGCATAATATCCTCAAGATTCATTGAAGTTATGTGTATAAATAGTCCACTCCTTTTAATAGCAGAGTATTATTCCATGCTATGGATGCATCCCAGTTTTTTTAACCATTTACCCATTGAAAAATGTTTGGGGTTTACAGTTTTTGGTTATTAAAAATAAAGCTGCTTTAAGTATTCATGTGCAATTTTTGTGTGAAAATAGATCTTCATTTCTCTGAGTTATATACTCAAGAGTGCAATTGCTGGGTCATTTAGTAAGTCCACTTTTAGTTTAAAGAGGAATTACCAACCATTTTCCAAAAGTCTGTACTTATATAAAATGTCTAAGAAAATAGAAAATTTGGGGAACTCGGGGCTAGGCAAAGAATTAACACCAAAAGAAAGATCAACTAAAAGTAAAAATATGTAAATTGGACCTCTTCACAATTAAAAACTTTTACTCTGTGAAAGATCCTGAGAAGAGAATGAAAAGGCAAACTATAGGACTGAGAAAATCTTTGCTAGTCATATAACTGATCAAGACCTTGCATATAAAATATATACAGAATTCTTAAAATTCAGCATTGTTATTTTTTTAATCCTTGAGCCACACAAGTGCTTTACTCCTAGGAGGAGTGAGAGAAGCCTTGAGGTTCTCCAGAGAGTACAGGGTGTGACAAGTATACAGTTACACAGTACCATAGCATGGGCTGCCCTCTACTGAATTTATCAGTAAACTTACCTGTTTTAGTTAGGCTATGATAAATATAATGGTATATTTATATATTTATATACATAAAATATGTATGATAAATAAAATATGATCAATAGTATAAAATAGGAATGATCACAGTGTTGTGAGATCACTTGCATGCTCTCTTGCCTCTTACTAATTCTAATCTTTAGGAAACTTCTTTCTTCCTAAGGAACCTACTTATATATCACAAACTGAGGCATAGACTGCAAATGACAATGAAATAGCTAAGCAGAAATATTAAGTGCAGAATTTGAAAAAAGAATCCAGTTTGAGAAATATATACTGAATTACAGAAAAAAAGTGATGTGGGAATTCACTGCATAGATCTAAAGGGAGATTAGATCAAGATAGGGAGATTAGATCAGAATAGGAAAATTAATAAAAATCAAGAGGAAAAAAGTCAGTCATTAAGGCTAAAAAGAATGACATAAAAAGGTTTTAGATAATTCATATTACGTAAATTATCCAATTTAATCATATATTTGTGTGTGTTGGTAATTTATGACATTATCAAGTAATTCTTATGAATCTTTTCATGGATCTTTTTTTCAACGTTATGCTGTAATCAAAGTTCTTTGGCAGATGGTGAGCAGGGGAGAGAATTGGCAGAGGGAGTATATTTTCCATCATGCAAACCATTGTGTATGCAGACAGCCAAATAATTTGCCTCCATATAAGTCCAGAACTTCAAGGAAATAAGTTATTTTTAAACCATTAAGTCAAATTATCTTACTAGAGTAAAATTACCAACACAAATCACTAACAGAGAGAATGAAACAGCATGAACTAAAGTCTCTTTATAAAACTTCTAAATGGTTTTTTTTTCATTTGTATACATACTCCCACAAATTGGTCTTTTCAAAATGACTTTCTTTTTTCAATATTCTTTACCTATTTTTCACTGAATTTCATTAGAGCATACTGACTGTATAGATGAGTTCCATACTTCCCTTTGACTAATTTTCTTACATTCTAAAAAAATGTCATTAAAAACCATGAAATTGCTTGCTGTATTAAAATTATCCTAAGTAAATATTCCTCAATCAGTTTCACTTTTAGCTTTTTATGTGAGTTTGTAGGAGAGTAAAACATATCACACAGTGGTGCAAATATCAATTTTCTCCCACTCAATGACTTTTTGTCTACTCAACTATAATTTATTCAAAGAATTTCATTCGGCATAGAAACGATTCATCTGTTCTCTTAACAGTGGCTGAAGATACTCAACAAAATCAACAGATTGGGATTATTCCCCAAATTGTGAACTTTAAAATGTGTGCAGAAAACTATATCAGAGATAGTACTGTTCATTTGAGGGTAATTTATCTAATTCTTCATAAATTTGCTTATTCTTCAATTATTTCACATTTGATATTGAATCACTCTAAATGACTACATCTTTTCAAAAATTACTGAAGGCACTTAAAGGATAAATCAATGGATAGGTTTAGTGAGTTAAGAATAAATAAAACACTTCCATTGTCCTCACATTTCTAAAAATAAGCTACAAACTTCTTTTTAAGGCAATTTGTTAACAGCTCACATAATTGAAAGGATCATATATTTGACAGAGCAATTCAACTTCTACAAATGTATCCTATAGATATATTCAAACATATATGCAAGACATGCAAATTAATAGATAAGAGATAGACTTATATAGACCTACAAGTATGTAAGAATAAATTTTCCCAACAAAACAAATATATTTAACAAATGTATGTATAACATTGTACTGAGTTATCATTGAAAAATTCACATTTTATATTCAAAACTTCTATATTCCTTCTGCATCTCCCACCTGTCACTCCTACATACCCCTCTTTACAAATTCATTGTTAATTACTTTCTTCTTACTAATCATTTTGTCCTGCTTCCATTCAGATATAGGTACAGGTATAGGTATAGATGTAGTTACAGTTATAGATACATCCTTCCCAATTTTACACACAACAGCAGTTTTATCATTACTTTTCATTATTACATATAAAACATCTCCTTTGAAACCAACTTTGAAACGGAACATTGCCAATGTATAATTATTTATCATCTCTTTCAGATTATTTAAACATATTCATTCTTTATATGCTCAAATCATATTTCAGCTTAGGATTGATGACTATTTTCCTACAATAAAGGTCTTCATATTCATTTTTTTTCTATAACAATGCTCTAACTTAGATGGACACCAGATTTTGGAAACCTCAATAGTTAGTGGAGAGGACTTCCAGAAAGGTGGTAAGAGGATATTGGTGGGCACTTTCCCCAGCAAAACAATTACTGGTGAAACAAATTATCTGGTGCAAATTATTAAAACAATCTTATAGAAGGTAGACATTTCACTAATGGCAAGCAGTAAATGGAGAAATATTTATTCAAGAATATATACTAGGGCTTCCCTGGTGGCGCAGTGGTTGAGAGTCCGCCTGCCGATGCAGGGGACACAGGTTCGTGCCCCGGTCTGGGAGGATCCCACATGCTGCGGAGCGGCTAGGCCCGTGAGCCATGGCTGCTGAGCCTGCGCGTCCGGAGCCTGTGCTCCGCAGCAGGAGAGGCCACCACAGTGAGAGGCCCGAGTACCGCAAAAAAAAAAAAAAGAATATATACTAATTCTCATTAAAATAAGTGAGAGTCTGTGGCATTTGAGCCACAGCCCACTTAAATTTCCTATTCTCCCCTTCCCCTCAGCAGCTCTTCACTGATCAAATGTAACCAACAGACCGGACTCCCTTTCTCCACAAACTCCTATTCTAGGGCTATAGTTTCAGTCTAGAGCCAGTTCTACGCTGGGAGGGCCAGGGTGCCAATTCTTATCCCCATCTCTGAGTTGCAGGAGCTCTATCCCTAGTAAATGTGGCTAAGAAGACTGTGGTTCCCTTAACCCACCTTCAAGAACTCATAGGACAAGAGCTCTATCCAAAACAGGCTGAGAATACTGGGCCCAGATTGCCCTTCCTACAGGTTGCTCACAAGGTAGAGGTTCCATATCGGGAGGAAGCTCTGCTTGCATCACATTTGGTAATGTCTCATTAATCACACTGCTTTAAAAATTTGAATTTGTTTCCACTTATTTTGATGTTGTTTTGCTACTCAAACTATTCATATGTACATTAGAGTTTGAGGAGAATTATTTAAGCTTATTAACATAAAAGTGTTTATCTACTTAAAGCATTTTGATTTGTAGTTAATATAAGAACTGATGCTATAACCATTTATTTTATAAAGAGGGCTATAAATGTGTAATACATTGAGTGGGAAAAATGTGAAATTTTAGCATGAAATTTTACAATATACCCAATCATTACAATTAGAATTGTAATACATAAAGTTTATTTTTCAAGAATATTTAATATAAATTAATATTGAGTTAATTAACTTAATATTCAAAATATACAATAAAAAAGACACTCTACAAACCTGCTTCATTACATTATACATTTTAAAAGCATTACCTGATTTATCATCAAGTTAACCACACTTGATTACTGAAGTATTTCTCTACTATTTTTTTGATCCCATTGCCATCTTTCCAGACCAATTTTTCATTACTACTCACATAAACCATTTTGATTATGTTTCTCTAATTTCTCAGTATCTGGAATCAACTTTGAGATCATAGGTCCAGAGCCTTTCTCAGTCTCCAAACAGTTTCTGGGTGATGGCAATGGTTTTTGCATTCCTCTAAATGCCCACCCCTCCAAAATTTATAATCCCTAACCAGATTGCTTCCTTGGGTATCAAAATCACAACCCAGTGCATTTTGCACATTTTAACTCGAAGTCAAACAGTTCAGTACCAAATTCATTCCCCACCATTTATCTTCCCTAGCAAGTGCCCTGACTGCCTTCCTCCTCCTCACTGGAATAAACATATTCCTCTGATGCATATTAATCACAAATATTTATTTATTACATTATTTGCCATTATCCCCTTCTTTTCCCTTCTATATGATAGGAGAGAAGCTGTTTACATATTCATTAAAACAATACATATTTTTAGTATATAGTATATATTAAAGGTGCTTGCATTATCTTACACATTTTATATCTTCAGTATCAAATACTATACATTTAGTTAAAACTGAATAGAGACGTGGGATAGGGAGGATGGGAGGGAAGCTCAAGAGGGAGGGGATGTGGGGATATATGTATGCATATGGCTGATTCACTTTGTTGTACAACAGAAACTAACACAGTATTGTGAAGCAATTATACTCCAATAAAGATCTATTAAAAAAAACTGAATAGAGCATACATGCACTACACAATTCAAAACTCAAAAACCTTACTGGTTTTGAAGTGCCAGCTGAATAAATTATATACTTTTCTGCCTGTTTTTCTGAATTTTCATGATCTGGTTAAAACCTGTTATTACTTTATATATTGTATTTATTTTCACTCAATCCTAATTAAAGTAACTTAATAGCGATTTTCTCTCTATCTTGTTTTCTTTTCTTTATGCCTCATCCATTTTGTTTCCTTGTAATGTGTTCTCTATCTCCCATGCCCTATTCTCTCTTAGGATCTTAGTTCCCCAACTAGGGATCAAACCCATGCCCCCTGCAGTGGAAGCGTGGAGTCTTAACTGCTGGACGGCCAGGGAAGTCCTTCACTCACTTTTAACCTTAGTAGGAATTTGAAGATTCATCTTTTAACAGCTTACTTTCTAATATACATGCTAAATCTACCCATGAGTGACAGTTGAAACGTTATGAGGCCTTTTTTCTCTCTGTAGAAAGTGTCACACCATTCTTCCCTGTGTTTCTCTTCGAAACATTGTGTTTATTTTGATTAGGCTTATATCAGCAATGAGTTTTGCAAGTTTCTTATATTTTAACATATCTGGATCTCTTCATTTTTGTTCATTTCTAAGTCTCTACTTCGTATCAATTTTTTTTCTTTAATCTTCCATATAACACAG
The DNA here is from genome assembly GCF_951394435.1 of Stenella coeruleoalba. Taxonomy (NCBI): domain Eukaryota; kingdom Metazoa; phylum Chordata; class Mammalia; order Artiodactyla; family Delphinidae; genus Stenella; species Stenella coeruleoalba. The sequence goes on along the minus strand of NC_137151.1, from coordinate 79,760,971 downwards.
ATCTGCTGGCAATGAATTCTCTGTTTTCATATGGCTGAAGGTCTTTTCTTCCTTCATTTTTCAAGATATTTTTACAGAGTATAGAGTTCTGAGTTGAGAATTTTTTTTTCTTTCAAAATTTTAAAGAAGTCATTCCATTGTCTTATGTTCCCACAGTTTCAAAATGTAAGCCAGACTTCTTTATTATTTATGCATGAAATATGTCTTTTTTGGTCTGGATACCTTCAATACTTTCTTTAAATCTTTAATTTTAGCAGTTTAAATATGAAATGTCTAGGTGCTGTGTGTGCGTGCATGTGTATGTGTTGTTCATCTTGTTTGGGTTTCACTGTGATTCTTGGATCTGAAGTTTGATGTCTTTTTCTTTACTCTTGGGAAATTTTCAGTCCTTACCTCTTTAAATATTTCTTCTTTCCCATTTTCTCTCTCTTCTCTTCTGGGATTCCAATAGTGTACATTATTTTTTAATGGTTCTGCAATTTTTGAATGCTCTCTTCTATTTTTTTTCCTACAATCCTTCTTCTCTGTGTAGTTCAGTATGGGTAGTTTCTAATGACCTACCTTCAAGTTTCCTGATTCTTTCCTCAACTGTGATGAGTCCACTCATGGGCTTTACAAAATAATTCTTCACCTTGGTTTCAATAGCTTCAATTTCCAGCATTTCTATGTGAATTTTATTATTTCCATTGCTTTCTGTAATTCCCCATTAGGCTATGCACATTTTCCATAAGTCCCACTAGAGACTTTAATGCATGTGTTACACATTATACACTGTATACAGTGTAAGAGTTATTTAAATTCCCTATGTGGTTGTTTGAACAACTGGACCCATATCTGAATCTGGTTTTATTGTTTGCTTTATCTTTTAAAAGTGGATTGACAGTTTTTCTTCAATTTTTATAATTTTATTTGAGTGTTAGACATTGAACTCTGTATATAGAGCAGCAGAGACTGAAGTAAATAGCATTCATGACTGGAAAAAGGCATACTTTTTTGTTGATGGATATTTCTGGGATTTAGTCAATCTAGTCCAGAGTTGAGATGGGTTTAACTTTGTTTAGTTTAGTTTTGTTTTCCTATGGTTACTTTTAATACCTTAGTGGCAGAAAATTCCTCTGGAATTACCTTGTGCAGCTAGAGATACTAAAATATTTTTTAAATTAATATTTCCATTCCACCCTGAATGTTCAGTCTTCCATTTACAACTTTGGCCCAGAGTGGGTTTCTGTCTCTGCCTGTCTCTTTCTTCTCTCTGGGGTAGAGTGTGATTTCTTGTGACTCTGTTCTTGATAATTTATTTATTAGCCATAGCTGGAATTTTGTGCTGTCCGCTTTCATCCTCTGTTTTAGGCAGGTCCTGTTTCCCAGCCCAAATGATTATCCAAAGTCAAAATTAAATGCAAAATTTTCCCCATGAAGATCTTTTTTTCCTTCCTTCAGATGAATTTCTACTTTCCCTTCTTCTTAAATCCCCATAGAACTTAATATATCCCTCTTATTGGTGATTTACACTTTTTATTTTATGATATATATGCATACATTTATCTCTCCTATGAGGTATTGAGACTTTAAGTCTTTGCAATGTCCTATAAATCTTGAAATTCCTAAAATAGGTAGAACATAGTGAGTTATCAATATTCAAAGAATAAAACCACCTTGTAATATAACCCAATGTGTGATGCACGTTTGGAGTGTATGCATATAGAGCTCAGTATCAACAGCTTATAGTTTAAAATAATCATTCTAAAATGAACATTTTCATGTATAAAAAGAACAAAAATATTTGATGGAAAAGGGTCTGAAGATAGAATCACAGACTTCCCTCCTAAGTTGCTGGCTTCATGTGTCAGGTTAATTATTTCACTAATTAAAACTTCTGGGTCGTTCATGGTAGGATAAAGATCTAATTTTTTAAAAGGTATAGCCTCACAAAGTTTTGATGACTCTGCAATGCTAATAAATTTTATTTCTTTAAAGTACATCCTGTTCAATGAAAAAAAAAAGATGATCTAGTGGAGCTACTGGATTGATATTAAAGGGGCACTGGAATTCCCATAATAGTAAGAGTTGAGCACTTTCATTATGGCGTAATGCCAGGATTCTACATAATATATTAGAAATTATGTCTACTTTCTTAGCTCCTTTCCATTAGCATTCATATGCTATTACATTATTCATCATATAGGAAATTTAACTTTTAATTGACAGTAAAGGAATTTTTGGATTATGCAAAAACTGCTTATAATTCTTTCACAGTCAATTTTACAAGTCTACATTATTATATTAGGTAATTCTCTCTGCTTTGAAATGCTATGATGGTTTGAAAAATATTAAATATAGTTTCCTTTTGTGGAAATTGACAAAGTCCCATGCTTAGAATATTTTCAAATTTAAAACATGAGATCATTATAAAATAAGAACCAAAATATTTAAAGTAGTCAATTTATAGAATATTATTCTGTTTATTTCTTATGTAAAGTAAATGTATTCCTGGGAAATAAAATGAATGATTCTAATAAAAGATTGGTATACATACTAATTGTGATAAAAGATGAGCTAATTCCTTTTCAAGACACATGAAAGACAATCTTTTGTGTGAATTTCTCAAGAGAATTTTTAAAAGAATTACAAAATAAATTATAAATTATACATAAATTATATTAATTTATGCAATCTTTTATCTAACTGAGGTTATATGGAGTGTTTACTTCCAAAAAGTTATTTATATGAACCCTCAAACACACTATTTCCCTGAAGAAATGCACACACACATACACATGCACACATTTCCTTTTCCCTTTCTTACTATTAAAACATTTACTATAATTATTGGAGTTGCCCCATGTGGAAAGATGCCATCATTGTATAACAACTACAGCCATGACTTTAATGTTATTTTATATGTATAAATTTACCTTTAATTTCTCCTGCACTTGTTCATCTGTACGTATACTTCACAAATCCCTTTCAGTTCAAGATTGATATGTAGACCCAGCAATCCCACTACTAGGCATATACCAAAGAAAACCATAATTCAAAAAGACACATGCACCCCAATGTTCATTGCAGCACTATTTACAATAGCCGGGTCATGGAGGCAACCTAAATGCCCATCGACAGATGAATGGATAAAGAAGATGTGGTACATATATACAATGGAATATTAGTCAGCCATAAAAAGGAATGAAATTGGGTCATTTGCAGAGACATGGATGGACCTAGAGGCTGTCATACAGAGTGAGGTAAGTCAGAAAGAGAAAAACAAATATCGTATATTAATGCATATATGTGGAATCTAGAAAAATGGTACAGATGAACTTGTTTGCAAGAAAGAAATAGAGACACAGATGTAGAGAACAAAAGTATGGACACCAAGGGGGGACAGTGGTGGGGGGGTGGTGATGTGATGAACTGGGAGATTGAGATTGACATGTATACATTAATATGTATAAAATAGATAACTAACAAGAACATGCTGTATAGAAAAATAAAATAAAATTCAAAAAAAGATTGATATGGAAATTAATTCAACATCTTGGATAAGCTAAAATGTCTCCATCGTGTCTTTCTTTAGGGCACTACTTCAAGTAGATTAGATGGCATCATTATCTGTGACAACAATATAGTAGTGAATGTGAGTTTCCTATAGATGCAGCAGCAGTTGGTGAAATATATAATCTGCTCTTTTGTAGTTATTATTCCTTGGCTTTTTTGCCCTGATGAAATGGTCCAACTAATTTATGAATAGGCAGTTTGCCACTCAGACAGATGGCTCTGACTGCAGCCCAGAGACAATGTATAGTCCAAAAATGTTGATGTTGACAGGATTTTCAGGCACAAAAAGTCAAATGTCTGTCAGTCTCTTCTTAAGATGTGTCATCACTAATCCACTATTTATTGCATTATGTTCTAAAACAAAATTTTTTCATTTTCATCAGGAGAGATTATAAAAAGAAGTATTTTAATGGGAAATTCAGAGTAGAGCTTCCTGTTCCAAACAACAACAACAACAAAACAACATTTCTTCTTCACCTTCATCTTCAAAGAATAATAAAGTATAATTCTATTCCATGACTTTTATACTCCTGGGTCAAATCTGGTCATGCCACCAAAATAAATAGGCTTATTGACTTGAAGATAAAAATTTCATCATAGCCTCAATAGTTATTTGTTATGATTTTATCAACATCAACAGGACTACTAAGCTTATTTTCTGATCAATCTTCAGCTGAAGATAAAGCATATCAATCACACACTGATACTATTGATATTATCAAACAGTATTTATAGTGAGTCATATAGACTTAAATGTCTATGTTATGGTACATATAGACACTGATCTTATCTATCATGTTATCTTGATATAAAATATTTTGCTAAAAATATCTCTGTTTTGATGTTTGACATGACATGGGTAACATTAGACACAAAATTTTATTTTGTCATAGAGTTTTCTTTAAAAAAACTTTTTGCCATGTAATGTTCTGGTGAATTTAGAGGAAATAGCTGTTTTATGGTGCAGAGAAAAAGTTACTCCATCTAAATATTGCCCCATTTAAATCCCAAACTCGCTTGCAAAGTCATTTGGTATTGTTTAAGCAGTCACTTCTTCTTGGTCTTTTTTTTTTTTTTTTAGGTACACAGGCCTCTCACTGTTGTGGCCTCTGCCGCCGCGGAGCACAGGCTCCGGACGCGCAGGCTCAGCGGCCATGAGCTCACGGGCCTAGCCGCTCCGCGGCATGTGGGATCTTCCCGGACCGGGGCACGAACCCGTGTCCCCTGCATTGGAAGGCGGGGTCTCAACCACTGCACCACCAGGGAAGCCCCTTTCTTGGTCTTTTCACAGCTTGATTGAAAACAAAGAGGGGTTAAATAAAAAAATATATATAATTTATTTTATATATATATATATATAAACAATAATTATTTGCAATTTCACTACTAGTTGAACAAAACAAAGAGGACTGAATCCTGGCAAATTTTGAAGTCACACGGTAAGGTTATCAGCATTTATAGACTTGCAGCTTTAGAATAATCATACTAACAGGCAGCAGTTATAGTGACTTCTTTTAAGTAATCACAGTTTGCAGTCTTCTCCAAGAAGCCAAATTGCCAATATGGGCCAGCTTGGGGTTCTTTAGCAAGAACTCTAACATAAAGACAGATGGCTAGTTGGTTAGTGATTTACAGATATTCCCACATCTTCCCTGTGCAGAACCCTGTGTGAGAGGAAAATGATAAATCATAGATCTTATTCTTTATAAGTTCAGTATACAATTTATGAGACAGGCCACATATCAAAATGAAGATGTAATAGAACCCAAGTGAAAGAGATATAATATAAAGAGTTTGATAAGAGTTGTATCAAAATAACAGATTGATTAAAACCCAGGTATAAGAAGAGAGGAAATTCAAATATCTTATGAAAAGAAAATATTAAAAGATAATTTTTCAGAATTGGCAGTTTACAAACAGTTGTTTAATGTGAGAATGATAAAATTCTTATTTGCAAAAGAAAAATTTCTTTTTTTTTAATTAATTAATTTATTTATGGCTGCATTGGGTCTTCGATGCTGCGCACGGGCTTTCTCTAGTTGCGGTGAGTCGGGGCTACTCTTTGTTGCGGTGCTGGGCTTCTCATTGCGGTGGCTTCTCTTGTTGTGGAGCACAGGCTTTAGGCACGTGGGCTTCAGTAGTTATGGCACGTGGGCTCAGTAGTTGTAGTGCATGGGCTTAGTTGCTCCATGGCATGTGGGATCTTCCCGGACCAGTGATCGGACCCTTGTCCCCTGTATTGGCAGGGGGACTGTCAACCACTGCATCACCAGGGAAATCCCAAAAGCAAAAGTTCTGAAAATATCTTTGATACTTCCTTTTCATTCCTCATAATATCATGTTACCATTTTTTTTTTTTTAGTTGGAAACTGTTTCAGTCTCACAGCAGAGTATAATTATGTAATTTAGATGTACATATTAACTAAGATTTCAAAGAGCATGAAAATCCTACCAAAAAATTCAAGATCAAGAAGGAACCATGCTATAGCTTGTGGGAAAAAGTGGCCTCAGAGACCAATCTTCTGGATGAAATTCCATGCAATGGTAAATGTCAGAAAACTACTAGCCAGCAAGAAATATGCTTACTGAATAAAATGTGCATTATCTAAGGAAGGAAAACAGATACCTTCTTTGCATAAGTTGATTTGGGGAGTGGGGTGAGTAGAGTTGTGCCAGTTCTCCACAGACTTGATGGGATTCAAATTATTCCAGCAAAGTTACATAAGAACATAGACAGAGCATACTTGCAGAAAGTAGTAAAAGTTGTGACTTCTGATAACCCTTTGCTTTGTAAAACCTATCATAATGCCCGGTGATACCACTCCCTCCCAAAATGCGATATTCTAGCAAATAACTGATTCAGAAAAATCCAACTAATTCAGTTAAAGGTAATGATGAAAGGAACTAGCATAGCATCGTGTACAGATTCAATAATAAAAAAAGTGAGCTAAAGAGCATCAGAGACTACTAATAGATAAATAACATTTACCAGAGGAAATACACCCATCTAACAAATGAGTGTTATGATTAAACATTTCTTGTAAATTAGAATTAATCAATGGAATTATAATCAATTATGCTTCCATATATGTTGGCAGGTACAAGATTCACTTTACTGCAAAAAGAGCCATAAAAAACTTGATAGGGCTTCCCCGGTGGCACAGTGGTTAAGAATCTGTTTGCCAATGCAGGGGACACGGGCTCTTCCCTGGTCGGGAAGATCCTACATGCCACAGAGCACTAAACCCATGCGCCACTACTACTGAGCCTGCGCTCTAGAGCCCATGAGCCACAACTACTGAGCCCACGTGCCACAACTACTGAAGACCTTGCACCTAGAGCCTGTGCTCTGCAACAAGAGAAGCCACTGCAATGAGAAGCCCAGGAGCTGCAACGAACAGTAGCCCCCACTCGCTGCAACTAGAGAAAGCCCACACACAGCAACGAAGACCCAATGCAGCCAAAAATAAATAAATTAAATAAATAAATTTATTTTTAAAAAACTTGATAAATTACTAAAACAATAACAATGAATCCAATATAAAACAACAACAAAAACAAAGGACAATTTGAAAGAAAAACCCAAAAAAATCAGGAGTTGAGAAGCCAGCTTAATTAACAAAAGAGAATCACACTGAAATGTGCTGGGCATATTCATAGCCTTCCTCTCTTTTCCTCCAGAGGAAAGAGAATATGCCCATTTGTGAGGCATTCCATAGACTGTTGGGCTGCACCCCTCAGTCCTGCAGTCTTTGCAACTGCCCAGCCACAGACCAAAGAAAAAACCTGGAGTTAGTGACAGAGACATCAGTGATTTATTGGACAGAGACTCTTACAAGTCAGAGGCAAAGGTCCTGGAGCAACACCCCACCATATATGGATAAAGGCAGGCAGGACAGAGCAGCAATCTTCGCTGCACAGGGGAGGAAGAGGCTACCAGTTATAGGGGGCATGACATCCAAAGGGCTCCTTTGTTGCCAGGGAACTGCAGGAACTCGACCACCACAGCTCTTTGTGTTACCAACCATTGAGACGGCCGCTGTTTCCTGTTGATGACTGAACATACTGGGGCCGTTCTGGTCTGAGGGCTAGAACAATCGTTTGCTGGGGGTCAGGCCAATCATACAGGCAGCTCTGATTAAACTTTAAGCTTAGGAGGGGGAGGCAATCATGTGCATACAGGCCAGGTCAGGCAGGGGGTGTCCAGAGAGCAAGGGAGCAGCCATCTTATGGGACCTGACCATACACTTCACCCCTCCATACGCTGCGTGACTCTCACAATCTATCTGCCTTTCTTCTGCAATATCCCTGGGGTCAGGCATGCAGAGGAATACTGCAATCAGATGCCACAAACACAATATGGACAGCAGCAGCTAAAGAGTACTAACAGTAAGATGCCAAATATATTGAAAAGCGTTATTCTCCAAGAGGTGGATAAATGTTGTAGCTAGGCACTAATGGGGTTGATTGAGATGGAGTCTATGACAGAGATGTGCCCGTCTAGGGCTTTCATAGCAGAGGAAATATTGTGAGAATTATAGAGTATATGCACACAGCATTGGGCTTTGACAAGGGCACAACTACCACCTTGTGCCACTGTTAATGTGTCTAGGGCCATCTGGTTTTGTAGAGCAACTTGTCTCATTTGGGTAGTTTCTTTAGATGAGAGGGTGATTGCATGTCTGGTGGTATTGAAGGCAGCAGCAGTGTGTTTATCCAGCGCCTTCACTTGCCATTCCACATCTATAGCAGCAGGCTGGGGAGCAAAAAATAGACCACAGGTAAAACCAACAAGAGGTGCATTATCCATAGGTGTCCACCCTATATTATGTTGGATGTCATTAGAGAAAGACCCATTATGTGTCTCTAAACAATAGGCAGTTGGTTCTATTGGCTGAACTTGGGTCATCAGGAGGCAGCCAATCCCATTCTAGACAGCATAACCTAGTGGAGTTGTGTTTACAGTCTCCCAGGTCAGCCAGAGGAGGTGTTATACTGTTTCAGACAGTGGAGAAAGTCCTTCAGTGATGGATGGGATGGCAGGAATGGGGAAAGGGCGTGAGCCCTTCCCCCAGGGTACCAGTCATTACCACATGGCTGGATTAATCTTCCAGGGAAGTCCAGAGGAAGATGACCGTGGTGTTTCATTGCAGCTCCAGCAGTTGGATTTATTCGGCAGAGATGCCACAGTTGGTTGCTCAATCCACAAACAGGTTTTCTCTGCCTAACATAAGGTTGAAAAGTGAGGTGTTTAACAGGCATTAAACAAGAGAGTTCATGGCCATTAAGTAAAGTACATGCAGTCACTGAGTTTTGAGATAATACCACACTGGCCTATGGCTTTTGTTTGGGTCTACAATACCAAAATGTTTGCCTGCCTTTATTACCTATGGCAGGTACTGAGTACTGTAGGGATAGTTTTACAACAGACCACAATGTCAATATAATGGTGCTTTTTGTGAGTAGGGGGCCTGGGTTGGTTAGTTTGGTGGTCTCAAACAGAGTAGGATAGAAAACTGGAGAGATTTATGTGTTTCTTTTTAACTTTATTCCCCACAGGGCAGCAAACCTAAACCACTGGGGACCCACTTATTTGTCCCAGAGCCATCTTATGATTTGTTCCTCTGGGGGCAGGTCCTGTGGAAAGGAAAAGGGCAGATATCGTCCTGACCTAGAGTGGGCAATGATCCTTCTGTTGTTAGCAATTGAAGATGGAGAGTGTTGACCAGTTGCCATTGTTAACATGGTATAGGCACTAGGACAGCTGCTACATGGATGTTCATTAATGGCTTGTAGGGCTTGTGTTAATCTTGGGTTCCACAGGCTGAGAGAGCGGGTTTCTTGTCTCAGTTGTTGTTTTAGTAGTCCATTCATTCTCTCAGTCAGGCCAGCAGCCATAGGGTTACATGACAGCTGGAAATGCCAGTGTATGTCATGTTCGTCTGTCCATTCCTGAACTTCACGGGCAGTGGTGTTCACTGATCACTGTCAACGTCTGTGGGGGTTCCACATGACATGCACAGTTGTTCTAACCCCCAAATAGTTGTTTCCTGTGTTGCCTACCAACTAGGGTAGGCTTGTCGCAAGCCCATATGTGTGTCTACACAGGTGAGGGCAAACTTGCATCCATCAGATAGAGGCAAGGGCCCAATGTAATCCACTTGCCAGTGGCATGCAGGAGCAGAGCCCCATAGAATATGTCCAGGTAATTGGCCACACCCAATTCATAAGCCTGTCCTTGACTTAGGACCCCAAAAGCCTGTATTTGTTTTATAACCACTTTTGCTTGGGTGAAGGTGTCTTCTCCTTGTGTCCAATCCCAGTGGGCTACCTTTTACTAGTCTATACTGGGATTCATAAAGTTTGGGCTAAATGTGGGATAAATGTTGTCTGGTAACCTAAGTACCAAGAAAAGTTTGCAGCTGCTTGGGAATAGTGGGCCTCAGATAAGCCTGTACTTTATCAATCACTGCTCAGGGCACCACCTTTGTCTTACCTGACCAAATAACACCTAAATATTTGACAGACAAGCCAGGTCCTTGTGTCTTGTCTGAATTTCTTAGCCATCCTTGCACCATCAGGCCACTAATGGGGGAGTGGCTTCTCTTAGGCTGAAAAGAAACTCTGAGGTTAGCATGATGTCAACAGTGTAATGGAAGAGGAAAACATTGTAAGGAGGGTCCCACCTAGCCAGATCCACAGCTACTAGGCCATGACAAACTGTGGCCTGTGTAGATAGCCCTGGGGGAGCACAATGAATGTCTATTCTTTCCCCTTTCAAGTGAAAGCAAACTGGTCTTGGTATTCAGGGGCCAGTGGGATGCTAAAGAAGGCATTGGCAAGGTGAATAACAAAATGATACATACCTGAATGTTCATCATCTGGGCTAGTAAAGAGGCAATATTAGGCATAGCTGAATGTAAGGGCAGGGTTACTTTATTTAATCCCCTGTAGTCTACAGTCATTCTCCAGGAGCCATCTGCTTTCCCTACTGGCCACACATGGCTGTTAAAGGGGCTGAGAGAGCTCCTATGATGCTTACCTGTGCTAGTTCTTTTATGGTGCCAGTGATTTCCTTCTTTCCTCTTGGAAGCCTATATTGTTTTAAGGCCACCACTCTTTGTGGCTGGGGTAGCTTGACCGTTGTCCAGTTGGCAAGGCCTCTTTTGATTTGTTTTACCAGGTAGACTCCTAGGCCGAATTCTCCCACCATTGTTTATAAGGCAAGGCCTGTTACCACATCCATTCCCAGAATGTATTTTGGAATTGGAGTTATGAACATGACATATTCCCTGGGGGGTAGTTTTCCAAACTGTAACACCAAGGATATTTTATTTACTCTTACCCTTCCACCCCTGTACCCATCAATGACAGAGAAGGAGGCCTCAGAAGTGGTGTACATTGCCATAAATTAGGGTGCATTCTGCCTGGTATCTACCAAGGCTAGACAGCCTGTTGATTCTTTGGAGACCAATGAATGGTTAGTTCTATATGAGGCCTCCGGTCCCTGGAAACCCACATCACTGTTGCCCAGGTGGTATCCTGGGACCTTGGTTTCACTCCTAATCCACTGATAGGGATGCTGCCATATCCTTTGGGGTGGTGGGTACATCTCCTTCACTAGGCCAGGCAGCACGGTATGCAGCCATTGTACAAGAGAGAAGAGAAATTACTTTTTCTTAATGGCCCGTATAAGTGCTGCCACAGCACTGGGTGACCAGTCATAGAGGCCATTTTAGACATTTCTTGACCCATGAGCATGATACACTTTCTTCTGATATCCCATATGTGGAGCAGCCATGTTGCTACTGATTCCCTTCCTTTTTCTTTTTTTAATTTATTACTTACTTTTTCCAATCTTTTTGAGGTACAGTCCCTCATGGCAGTTAAACGTTTCCACTGGGAGAGGGGTGGGAGCTGATCGTCATTCATTCCCTGTGGTCTGGGTTGGTCTGATTTGTATTTAGCTGTTCATCCAGGTCAGCCCTCTGGGTGAACAGAGGGCGCTGAGGGGCCCGGGACTATTATGACTTCATTCTACTCCTCCTCTTCTTTTTCACCAGTGCTCTCGGTGGGGTCCCATTCCTTGAGGTCCCAACTGGGACAGGCCATTTTGACCCTCTGCCTAAGACATTACTGTCCCTTTAGCGGCACTGCATGACAGGACAAGGTCTCTGATTTCTCATCTTGCTCCTATAGCCTAGTCACTAACATTTCAGTACATTCCGTTTGGGCCAGCTGATTTCTCCTAAGTTTTAGATTTTTTAAAAATATCAAAACAGCCACAGAATGAAAGTCACACTAGAAATAAAACAGGAGACAATAACTATGTAATAAAATGAGGGGAAACATAAAGGTTAGAAAAAGAGAATGAGAAAAATATATAAAACGTTTTAACAAAAAAATCATAAAACATTTCATTAAAAAATTAATAGATAAGAAAAAGACCTAAAATAAATCCTGACTATGTATTAATATTATTTTCTGGTAAAAGAAAACCAAAACAAATAAGGCATAATTTATGGAATGTTTTCTAAAATTGAAGGCCTGAATTTACATATTAAAATGACACTTCTCCTGTGAAAAGACATTCAGACATTGAAAACTGGGAAATGAAAAACACACTACTAGTGGATTTCAAAGTTAAACAAAAGAAGCAGTTGTGAACAAATACATTTCGGATAGCTATGCAGATGTAAATATAAAATCACTTAAAAGGAAACAGTCTGGTGTCTCAGATTTATTCTTGGAATCATTTATCACCAGAAATTGCATTATAAAAGGAAGAGAGTGTAACTTGAGAATTTTGTATTTTACATCCAGTTAATGTGTTCTTAGTGTATAAAGCCATCAAAGCTATGATAATATATTCTTGTCAAAGTTAAAATAATAGCATTCTCCTATGTTGCTGGAGGGAATCAAATTTGGTACCAACATATTAGAAAGTAATTGGGCATTATCTATCAGAATTACAAACAGTTATGCCTCTTGACCCTTTATTAATTCCTAGAAATAAATCCTACAGTCTTTTCTAATGAAAGGTAGGCCAACATAACATAAATTGCTTAAACTCAGTTGTTATTAGGGAAATTTCAGAATAACACAGAAGGCATGGTGGTTCACACGCAAGCATGTTAACTTTTTGTGCAATCAGGAACCAGCAGCTGAATGACAAATATTCTCTGATGACTGAACACGTCAAGTGCAAAAGAAACACAGAATTAAACACAATGCCCATTCATTCTGGATCCTTCCTCTTGTTTCATTTTGTGTAGTACATGTCTAATTTGCAATTTTTGCTGATTTTTCCCATTTATTTTTGTCTCAGTAACTGAACAGCCTCAATTCTTTCTTACACTCCTTCCCATTTTTCTAACTTTTTCTATATCTTAATAGGTAAAGTTATCAATTTACCATTTCCTAATTAGAGTTTAAAAAACTTCTAAATTGTATTAATATGTGGATTGTTGTTTTTAATCTTAGCACTTTAGATAAGAAGTTGAGTCATTTTTGGGTGGTTTGTCCTTAAAGTTGTTTTTCCCATAAGCGCCGTTACTTTCAGTGTGCAATGTTGTAGAACACCAGGTTCTTCAAGAGTCATACATTGCATCACAAGAAAAATAGTTCTAGTTTTAAATGTGTGAAATTATGTAAATAAAATTTTATCATTTTTTCCCAATACAGTAATCATAAATATGGGTCAGCTTAAGTCAATTTTGTTACCCCCAAGAAATAAACATCATACCACTGATAAAACAAATAAGCAAGCAAAGCCGTACAATTCAATAGCAGAAAAAAAATCTAGTGAAAAATGGGAAAAGGTTCTAAATAGACATTTCTCCAAAGAAGACATGCAGATGGCCAACAGGTATGTAAAAAGTGCTCAACATCACTAATCATTGGGGAAATGCAAATCAAGCCCATAATGAGACATCGTCTCACATCTGTTAGGATGGTTATTATTTAAAAAGAAAAAAGATAAATGTTGGTGAGAACGTGGAGAAAATGGGACCTTTGTACACTGTTGGTGGGAATATAAAATGGTGCAGCAGCTATGCAAACAATATGGAGAGTCCTCAAAAAATTAAAAATAGAACTGCCATATGATCTAGCAAGTCCACCTCTGGGTATATATCCGAAGGAACTGAAATCAGGATATCAAAGAGATAGCTGCACTCTCATGTTTACTGTAGCACTATTCATAATAGCCAAGGCATGGAAGCAACCTAAATGTCCATTTATGGATGAATGGATAAAGAAGATGTGGTACTTACACATAATGGAATACTATTCAGCCTTGAAGAAGAAGGTTATCCTGCCATTTTCAACAACATAGATGAAACGGGGGGACATTATGCTAAATGAGATGTCAGTCATACCTCAATAATGTGTTTCTTTAAATAAAAAAACATATACTTATAAAAACAATATCTTTAAGCTGTATTTTAATTGATAAATGTTAATGAGGGACAGCACGTATATCATGTGCCTATATGTCGAATATGAAAACTTATATATATATATAGCTAAGCCCTTTCAAAAAAGACACAGGAGAAAGCAATATGCCAAACTATGCCAAAAACCAAATAAACATTTTAAAAATAAACTAAGTTCAAATATTAGCATTAATCATCTCTTAAAGATTTGAATTTTTAGCTTTGAGATTTTCATTGTTGCTCTGTGCTTTTATAATGTGAAATACTACAACATACCATTTAAAAGAAATAAAGTCAAGATTAGTCAGAGTTGAATTCTTAAAGGACTCTCAAATTTGAAATCCCAAGCTTAGACCAGAGATCTCTTCTTGTATATAGTATGCATTCTCTTGCTGCATAATTCTAAATTGGAAAGAGTGTGCAATATCTCTTCATGTAGGAACTGTACCCTCTTCACTCCCCCATCCCCATATGATCAGTCCTCTATGCTTTCTTGTGTTGTTTCAAGCTAAAGACATATTTTTCAATCCCACTTCAATTAAAACCGTCAGGCCATGTCTCTTTCTCCCGGGGTTTTGTTCTAGTCTATCCAACCTTTGAAACAGTTTGTAAAAGTTTTCTCACAATTCAGAAATATTAAAAAAGCAATGAAATCCAGAAATCTGAGATTGTGGCACGTTTCTGGGCAGATGTATCACTTTATTTCAAATCTCTGTATTTGGACTGTACTACTTCCTGCACTGTCATTTATATTAATTCCCAAAAAGCATGCTTAGTCAAATGTGAGGAAGAAATATGGCAACTAGCTTTTGGATAAATTTCTCTTTGTTCACATTTAGAAATTCTACTTAATCAAGAAAGGCAAACTTCCTCAGTGTGAGGTCCAATTTTGCTCTAAGGAAGTTGGGCAACGTAATAGTTTAATTCAAACAGCGACATACAAATGTTGAAGGACAACCAAGCACATAATAGTACATTAACTTAGATGTATTGATAGACAGGGAAAGATATTTTTATACTTTAGCACTTAATTTTACTGTAATTAATGCTGACTTCCTTTGTGTTGCCTTGAATCTTTTAATTCTTCAGTTATGCACTCAAATTCTTGTATTTAAAATTGTGTCAAAAACACAAAAAAGATTGATTAGCACCAGTGGATAATCAGCATCTTCCTGTTTGAATGTGAATTCTGAGAACATGATTCAGAATTTATTTGAAATCTCCAGACCAATTCTATATTGTTTGGATAATTAAACTCTCAATAGCTGTGGAATATATCAAAAGCCCTGTGCATCTGTGATTTAGGTTCTTAATATGGGGTTATAAGCCTTTTCCTCATATCCACACCAGCAAAATGCCACTATCACGAAAAGTAAATCTGCCAGCTTTTATCATTGTTCTAATGACTTTGAAAACTCTTCTAACAAAAATGTCACTGGATGGTAAAGAGGGCAATTAACCAAAGTTCCTGTAACTGTGAACACAGTTAGATATATTCCAAGGTTCCAATAGTAAAAAGAATCCCTGAGCTATTTATATGTACTCTTGGATGCTCATCAATTAGTTTATTATACCACATTATACTTTGGTTGACATTTGTATAAACTTCTGGTGCTTATAAGCACGTTTTCTCTGCTTCTGTGGCTATGACCTCATTTATATTTTCAGCAGTACAGAATGGATACTGACTGAAACTTCTCTCTCACTCTAAGATATCCTTAGCAAAAGTTACACATATCTCATATATGTCCCCTACTCCTATCACATTATGTATGTAGAACATTTCTAACGTTCTAATGTAAATCATTTCTAATGATGCATGTATCCTGCTACCAAAACAGTGCTATTGAGATTCTATTGTCTATGTGATTTATCTTTTATTTAGGCCATTCTCATAACTGATATTCCCTTACTCTTTTTATTTTTCACAAAGATGAAAATGTTTGGAAAAGTTGCATCTTGTCTGAGCTATTAAGTTTTACAATCATGTGAAAGAACAGCTTTTGACTTTGAGTCAAACTTTCATATATTAACTTTTAATAGAATTACAAAGAATTTAAAGTAAGCTGTATTTAAATTACTTTTTAATGTGGTTTCACATTTTCTCTGAAAAACAGAAATTTAAAAGAACACATTTCAAATGTTTTTCAAAGGTAGGCATTTTATCATGCTTCTTGAATAAGATTAATAGTACTATGTTCTACCTAGTGTGACTTCATGTTAAAGATAATATTAAATGTGCATATATATTCAGATTAATTCCCTGTCAATACTGATTATGTTTTCAGAATTCCCAAAATGTTACATCATCTTTTATGAACCAAACTGTAAGTCAGATAGTTTTATAAATCTATAGTATATATGATAATACCCAAATGCATGAGGTGAAAAAAAAAACACTTCAAATTTATCTAGGGATGTTATGAGAGTTTTTGGACAATATGGAAACACCAATTTATTATATTTCTGTAGGTATTTTAGTCAAGGACTTCAGTATAACATATTTGACAAATATTATGAGGGCTAATGTTATTCTACTGTTATACTTAAGCATATGCCACCGTTCATGTATTATTTTAAAGTAAAGAGACTTCCCTAGCTATGCAGTGGTTAAGACTCCATGCTTCCAGTGCAGGGGGTGCGGGTTCAATCCCTAGTCCAGGAATTAAGATCCCACACGCCCCACGCAGCGTGGCCAAAAAAATAATAATAATAAAATACACTTAAACATGTACAAACACACAGAAAATAAACTAAAAGTTGTTGAGCCTAACTAATTGCTGATTATATTTTTAGAGTGATAATTTGGAAATAAAACCCCAGATGATATCAAAATAAAAATAAGTAGGACAAAGGGGAAAAACATTTCTAAAAATGTTGTTAGTGCTCTTGACTAGTGTTTATATGTAGTGAGGAAACACACACACACATACATACACACACATCTTGACTAATTCTAGAGATCATTAAAGAAACAAAAGTTAAAATGTCTTAAAGTGTTAAATACAACTAACGAAAAAGTAGAAATAACATACATTACTTTCAACTACTTGAGGAAAACAACAGTACATAAACAAAGCTAAGTCAATCCAGTGAAAAGTATTTTAAGAAAAATAAAAACATAAGAGTGAGAGCAAACTTAAACTGAAATATACCAGTAACATACAATGAATATGGATGACTTAAATTTGTCACTTAAATATAGAGGCTTTAGGTTATATAAAATAAGAAAATCAATATGCTACTTTCAAGAGAAATTCTGAAACCAATAGAAAGGTAATGTAATAAAGATAACTATGAAAATGCAACAAAAAGAAATCAGTTCTAATTCTAATAACTAATCGTAGTAATTCAAATATCAGGCATGATATTATTTGATTCTACTTATTCAAATATTTCTAATATCATACAAAATATAGTAACTGTAACATCAGATAGAATAGAATTCAAGGTTAAAAAATTGTCAAAGAGCAAAATATAAATATTAAACTTTGGTAAATATAAGGGCTGAAATAGGGGAAATTATAAAACTGATGATAAAAGGTTAGGACACTAATAAGAATAGGTACCGTGCACAACTAGATACAAATAACTAATAAATATTCACTATAACCTTTGGTAATAAAACAACACAATTAAATTGAAGCTTAGCTTAGGTAGATTTGTTTGTTTGTTTTCTTATTAAAAACTTGGCAAAGTGAATTAGCTAACATAAAAGATTAGTCAATGTACAGCATACTCCACTACTTCAACTGTAAAATATAGTAATTGCACCCACTGAATGCAGAATAATCATGGTTAATATGTTAAGCACTAGAATGTTTCATTAAGTGGTATGCTTATCAGTGGTCAGCATATTATATCTCAAATACACACGGAAATGACATACATTGATTAACGATTATATTAGCAGTGATCTATAACTGAGATAAGAGAGCTTTGTAGCTTTGTTTCTATGAAAACTGAGTAAAATTCTGATTAATTTTTTAAAGGTTTTGAACAAGATTTGGTCAGAAGAATTGTGAAGATTTTACAATAAAATTCAAATTATTCTAAAACTAAGATTGCTTCAAATGTATATTGAAGTGTTAACTCCACTGGGGAGAAAATGTAACTGGAAATTGTAGGTAATGTATTTAGGATATTTTTATAGAAGGTAGGCAAACAAAACTATAATCATAGATCATTGCCTGAACCAAATTAAAATATTGGTGAATAATACATGATTATTAAATTTCTGGAAAAATAGACAAGCTATATAAATATTATATTTCTATGATTTTTCACTTTAAATTACGTTTAAATTAACTAAAAAACCATACCATTTGAATGAGTGTTTTTATTATAATAATACTCATTGCTGAAAACAATGTAGATGATTTCTTAATATTTATAGGACTGCTGATGAGAAACACACAGGAATAACACATGTAGAAATTAACTTAGTAATATATCCCCAGAAACTTTATGTGATGTGTCATTTGTTCTAATGCTATCCTTCTTAGAATCTATTCCTAGGAAAGTATTATGAACTTTAGACCAAATCTCATGAGTAAAGTGGTAAAACATAAAAATTAAAAACAACTTAACCTCCATAATTTGGGAAATAACTAGATAAATTCTAGATGGTAAAATAAGATGCAGTCAAATTAAACATATTTATGAAAATACACTTGATATAATTCCATTTAATAAAGGAAATAAAAGAAAAAGAAAAAATTGAATGTACAGTAGCAGTGGACAAACTTTTTCTGTAAAGAACCAGATAATAAAAATTTTATGCTTTGCAGGCCATGCAGTATGTTTTGCAACTACTCAACTTTACTGTTGCATTACAAAATTAGCCAAAAATAATACATAAACACACGGTACAGCTGGGTTCTAATAAAACTTTAGTAACAGAAAAAAAGTCAGTGACTGGATTTAGCTCCAGTCCATCGTTTGCTATCCTCTGATAATGAGTATTATTTATACTATAAAAAAATTCATAGAAAAACACCAATTATCAATTGTGACTGTTCTGAGCTATGAAGTTAGTATTGATTACTTAAACATTTATTGACATGTAATACACATTTTAAAATGTGCAGTTATCATAAGTACACAGCTTGATAAGTTCACAAGCTAAATACATCTATATAATCAATTAATACCCAGATCAAGAAACAGAATGGATCAATATTTGTTGTTTATATTTGCAGAACTTTCCAAAATTTACATATTGTGCATGTATTACCCATGTATGATGCAAAATAAAATAAGAAAAATAAATATAGTTTTAAAATTTCCCTACTAAGTTACATAATATTTCTATTATTCATTCACTCAACATTTTTTTCATTTTTTAGACTTGAAGATATTCTAATGAGAATTAATGGCATTTTTTTTCAAGAATGTATTAGTAAATAGCCTCAGTATCATAAGATGGATTTGGGTGACTTCTGTGTTTCCTGGACACTGAAAAATCAAATATATTCTCTATGTGTAAAATCTTTCAAATTTGGCTACCAACACTACAAACTTGCCTATACTTAAACCCACCCTGCTATCTCCTATAATGACAATAACTTCATATTGATTTCCTGTAATTTTTTTTCATGGCTTCTCAGAAACCTTAAATTAACAAATAATCTCTTATTCCACTTGAATATTCAAAATCTCTCTTAATTGCATCTTTCTCATTAACTCTTAAGCACGACTAATTAAATAAAATATTTATCTTTATCCAACCCCTAACCTAACCTACCTTACAGATACCATCTTATTTCTTGCTTTCTATTCGAAACATTTTCCTACAGTTGTCTCAGAGAGGTATAACTTGTTCATTCACTAATTCAGATTTAGAAAATGGGCTATTCTTTATTTTTAGAACAGACTTCTAATGTCTGACTGAGTCCCCAGCCTGTCTAATGACAGATAACTTAACTGCTTTCAGTTAAATTTAGTCCAATCTAGTGATTAATGAACCAATTTGAGATGTATAAATTAGTCACAGTCTAGTTAAAATTTTCCATTTTTATTCTCTTCCTCAGGTTCTGGGTTTTATATTCAGGAGCGAGGGAATTAGGTGGGAAGGGAAGTCATGCACCCACTGCTGACAGCCGCACAGTGTCTGAGTAGTGTTTGGCCCATTTTATATGCTATAACTTATTATTGATGTCATCCTCTTCCAAAAACAGAAAAAGCTCTAAGGCATCTGTAGAGTATCGAGTCCCATGTAGTTTTCTGGTCAAGGTCATCTCACAGATATGCATACTACTCCTTGTCGCTGCCAGCTAACCCTGTTACATGATCTTTTAACTTAGAAGACCTCTTGAGCCCATGGAGACTTCCCAATTTCTCTCCCGGCGCCAGGGTCCTCTTATGACTAAGTACACCATGCCAACATCTCTTGTATTTCCTTCATCTACTAATGTGCTATGCATATAATAGTTACTGTTTTCTAATTGCTACTGGAAAAATAGTGGCAGTGCCGGGGAGAGGGATTCCTTTTAGTTCAGAGATTCTAAGTTTGGAAAGCAGGTGTGTGAAAAAAATCAAATCGATCTTCTGTTTATCTTTTTTCTAAAATTGTGCTCTGCTTTCCCCACCCAGAAAGTAGGGAGTAGGCATTGAAATAAAATCCATTCTTCTGGCTAATATAAGATGTACAGTCTTCCTGTCTATCATCTCAATGTCAACATGTTAACATCTTTGTTTTCTGGTCTTTAGCAAGTATACATGCCGACTCACGCACAGGGTGAACGTATATCTTGTGCTCTGCATGGAGATTGGTTACAGGAATAAAAGCAATTTAAGGCACATTCCTGAAGTGCCATGTTGCCTCATTTATCTACTCCTTCTTTCTTTTTTTTCCTTTACCATTTGCGTCTTATTAACTTGAAATGCAGCCACTGCTCTATTACATAACTGCTATAAGATGACATGAAATACAGTACATACATTTTGATGTCCCTGAATATATTTTGGTTGAACTTTCATCATCCCCTCTTCCATATTTTCAGCTTTTATTATGGAAAATTTCCAACATATGCAAAAATATGGTAGTATAATAAATCTTCTATTATCCAGCTTCAACAATTACCAACTCATGGTTAGTCTTGTTTCATATACATCCTCAATGCTATCTCCCTCCACTGTCTTATTTTAAATCAAATTTCAGACATCATATAATTTTAGCAGTAAATATTTTCACATATATCTCTAGAACAAAAAGACTCCTTCTGTAAACATAACTACAAAATTCTTTTATTACATTATAAATTTTTAAGATTTCTTTTGAATCAGAAGCCAAGAAAGGGACCTATTTTTCAGTTTGTTGATCCATCCCTTAAGTTTTTATTAATTTATATGTTCTCTTGTCTTTAAATTTTCTTTTGTAATTTATTTATTGCGGAAACTGGTCACCTTCCCTCCATTTTTAAGCAATATTTTTCCTTAGATTCTTGGCACATTAGTCATTTGGGTTTCCTCTTATTTTCTGGTCACTCCTTCTCTTCGCAATCTTAGTATTTTTCCATCTAGGCTTATAGGACATTACTATTAACATAGTTAAAGGGGTTGCAATCGTATCCAGGATCCAGGTAACAAAAAGTTGAATATGCATGTAAATGAAGCAAAAAATGCAGGCTACTCAGCAACCATGAGCCCAGGAACGAAGAAAAACAAATGGTTTGGTGGACAAATCAGCAGCATTCACTGTCTGCCAACTTTCAGCCAAGACTATCTATACATACCTCTCTTCTCACACACAGATGACAAAATGGAAAAATATATGTATGCCTCACAATGTTTATATTTCTTCTCCAAGAAGAATTAAAAATAAAAAGCAAAAATATGTGGTGTATAGATGAGTACAATGGAGAAAAATAATTCAGGACAAATATAGAAATGACAGTGGGGAGAGAAGGTCTCACAGAGAATTTGGCATTTGAGTAGAGACCTAGAAACAGGTGAGAGAGCGAGACAGTGCAAATCTACATAAACTGTATTCCAGCCAGAAAGTAAGACCACACTGGGCATGTTTAAAGAATAACAAGGTGGCCAACCTGATAGTAAACAATTAATGAGGAGGAAAGTCTTGGGATAAGAGATCCAAGAGGTAATTAATAGAGCAGATTTTAGGGAGAAAAATCAGGTTCTGGATTTTGATACTAAGTTCAGGATGTCTATTAGATATCCAAGTGAAGAAATCAAGTAGGCAATTGGATTTTTCTTGGCTTCAGATATCAGTTTGGAAGCTGTCAGCATATAGATGTTATTTAGAGCCAAGAAACTGGTCAAGATCACAAATAAATTGAGGGGAGAAAGGAGAAGAGGTCTAATGACTTATTCCCAGGGTAGTGCAGGGGCTGAAAGGCCTGAGAGATAAAGAAGAAACAGCAAAGAATACCGAGGAATAATTAAATAAGAAGGAAAATTAAAAATTGCTTTGCTCTGGAGGGAAAAAGGAAGAAAAAATGTTTCAAAGCGTGCACGCCTGCAAGATAAATAAATACAGAGAGAGAAGCCGATCCCTTGTGTCAAATGCTGTTGTGAATTTTCCTGACTAGAGTACTGAGAATTGACTATGTGGTTTAGCAATATGGAGATTTACTTTTTTAAGACATTAAGAACAATTTCAGCAGCTTCATGCATGAGTGGGAATGGCTATTTGGAGTGGGTTCAAGTGAAAGTAGAAAAGGAATAGAAAAGCGTGAATACAGAAAATTCCTTTGAAGAGTCTTTTTCTATAAACAGAATTGAGAAATAGAGTAGTAGTTACAGAAGCTGGTGGGGTGAAGTAGATTTTCATTTTAAGTCAGGAGTTTATTGTATAATAATATGAAAGCTCTAGTGGAGAGGGAAAAGTTGATGATTCAAAAGAGAAAAGTCATAAAATTTTTGTTCAAGTCCTTGAGTAAATGATAAAGACTGGTTTCTAGTAACAAATGAAAGGTTTGACATCAGTTTTGAGCACAGAGATTTCATCCATAGTAATAGAAGAGAAAACAGAACTTCCATGCAAGTGGGCTGATAGATCTGGTAGAGGAAATGATTCAAAATTCTTTTCTTATTGCTTTTATTTTCAGAGTGAAATAAATCAACAGATGAACAGAAGTTTGAGGAATTTGGGTAACATATGTAAAAGTTA
This sequence comes from Stenella coeruleoalba, assembly GCF_951394435.1. Lineage (NCBI taxonomy): Eukaryota > Metazoa > Chordata > Mammalia > Artiodactyla > Delphinidae > Stenella > Stenella coeruleoalba. Next base: position 79,737,847 of record NC_137151.1, on the reverse strand, counting down.
TCCAAAAGAGTGACAAGGTGACTGGACTACAGGAATAGAATAGATTGTGAGTCATCATGAAAGATCCACCTGAAATTAGGGGGTCACAGAATAATGTGTAAGCAGTTAGTACGGTTGTACAGTTTTGTCCAGCTTGGTCACCAACATAGTTCAAGTGTAGATAAAGGCAGAGTTGGATAATCACAACTGTAGTTTTCAAGCTAATTCTGAAAGCAAAGAAGCAATACATGGATACAAAGAAAATCAGGGCACCCTCAGTACGTGAATACAATTGACCATAAATATTTAACCTGGGAAAGAAAGAAAAATATGGCATAAGGGAAGTGGAGGATTGTATAAAAGCAAGAAGATTAATGTGTTGTAAGTCCCAATGAAATGGAAAGACTGTTAGATACTAAAGCAAGGACTCATTGAGAAAGTTGATTGGTAATTGAGATTATACAGAGGTTACAATGATAAATTTTAGGGGAAACTGTCAAAAAGTACTTTCTATAATGATGGAAATGCTCTATATCTGTGGTGCCCAATACATTAGCCATTAGCTACATATGACTACTGAAAACTGAAATATGCAATAACAATTTTTAAAACCAAATCTGGGGACTCTCTTTGGCCACTTATTCAATGGCTTTGCACATGATGAAACCTGTCCTAGAACAGCTTTCCTTCTATATCTACACACAGAGTAAGTCTCAAGCTTTAACACAGTCACAACTTTGATTTCTCTTCTTCCCTTTTTCACAAGTGAGTTACCTGCTTTTCCATTGTGCTCACAGGGCATCTGTAAAATGCACTGTATTTTACCCATCATTTGTTTCTCTCCTCAACTGGGCTGAAGTTCTTGGAAAGAGAGGTTCTATTTCGATCACAATGTACATATCATGGTGCCTTATACCTAGGAAGCTTTATATATATATATATATATATATATATATATATACACACACATACACACACATATATATATAAAATAAAATATATATTTTATAATATATATTTTATAATATATATATATGGAAGAAAGACAAAAGAAAGAATAAAAGAAGGAAGAGGGAAGGATGGAAAAATGGAGGGAAGGAGGAATGAAGCAAGGAGGGAAGAAATGAAAGAGGAAATGAAGGAAGGAAATATGTAAAAATGTTAGTGCTGGGGAGGAAAAGGAAAAATAAAAGAAGGAAATTATGGGCACTTCATTATAAAAAAGAAATATCCTTTGAAAATAAGAATGTGTCAACACATAGACTAGGCTGTTCTGTGAAGGAGTGGTTTTGTCACTGATTAAGGTATTTTAAAAGAAAGTATGTGAGTGACTGTGAGAAATATATACAAGATAGTTCTGCACTAGGCGATAGGCTTAACTGAATAAATTCCAAGGTCCTGGAAGACTCAATATTTCATAATTCCTTTTTGAAAGTTGACCATTTTGAATGAGAGGTTATTAGCAAATTAAGAAATTCTTAGAAAATCTATTGCTCTTTTTTTTTAACTTTCCTATTTTGGTACACATGAAGGTGATGTACATTCTTATTTATCAATGACCAGCTATAAGAGTGTAGTTAAAACTGCTAATTGGTAAAATGATAATTTAAGCTTCACTGGTATGCATTTTAATAAATGACATGAAGTAATAGAAAAATAATTGCATATAACTTTTCTGGGTATTAAATATTAAAATATTTTAATACACCTATAAGATAACTTTTCATCATTAGAATTTAGCTAAATTTCTGACATTAAGTTTCTTATGACTCATAAATAAGTAGTTCTACACAGCTACTGTCAGTCAAACATTTAAGTCATTGGAAATTATTGAGTAGAATGCCAAGGAAAAGGAATTTTTATAAAGGTTGATGATTACACTAATTTTAACATCAGAATGACAGGCATTGGAACATTTGCACTCACAAAATAGCTGAAATATCAGAAAAACATGTGCATAGAAACAACAGAGGGATCAAGTAGGAAGAGCAGCTCTAAATGAAGCTGAGAATTTATAAGGAACAGGGTAACCTCTATTAAAATCTTCTAAGCTTCATAAGTTTGTAGCAAAAAATATTCTCTTTAGTGCAGTGAGATATTGAAAGGGGTGCTTACTAAAGACAATCAGTTTTAATGTGATAATTTTATATTTGTTATTAAATTTAATGCTACTGACCTATTCGTGATGGAGACTAAAATTACTTTTTGAATGGAGGGAATGGAATTGTCCAAAACACTCTACATTCACCTTTTCATTCTTCTTATAATTATTGGAATATGTTTGTGACAGATTCTGGAAAAGGTAAAAGCGACACAAAATGGAAAACCAAAAGACCAGTGAAACCCATTATTGTGGCATTATCAATGGCATGTTCTCACCGACGTGTGTGTGTGAGATCGTATAATCATGTAGTTTTAAGATGTATGTGTATATATTAAATTAGCATTAAGTGAAAATGCTGATTATTGTCTCAGTGTTTTATCATAACATACATGCATTCTAAAACCTTTCATTCTGAGAGCCACTACTGATATCAGAACATTGTGCTCCATCAGCATGTGATTATAAGGGTGAACAGTACTTTTAGAACCAGGGTGAGCTTGGGAGCAAAGCATGGACAAGGATGTTGGCAGGGAAGATAGTCCAGGTAAGTCACATCCTGGAAATCATCTGAAGTTTGGGCCATTGAGAGTTGCTGATGGATTGAATGTAATGTGTTAGAGAAAGTGAGAAAACAAGAATAAATCCAATATATTAGGCCCTTGTAATGATAACTTTAAAAAAGTGCTATTCAAAGAGTTACCATTATCAAAAATAATAAAGAAACCCAGTCTAAATAAACATTTTAAATGTTGATTTACTGAACATGTTCTCAGAAAATATCCTTAAATGAAGTTCAATATAATTCTTATTCTTGTTCTATAGGTAAGGGTTTTTTGTTTTTTGATTTGTTGTTTCCCTTTATCTTCTTCCCAGATATTCTTTTTGTCCTTGGTACTCTAAAATCTGAATATGATATGCCTAGTGTAGTTTTTTGTTATTTATGCTCCTTGTTCACTGAGTTTCCTGGATCTGTGGTGTGGTGTCTATCATTAATTTTGGAAAATTCTTGGCCTTTAGTATTTCAACTATTTCTTCTGCTTTTTTCTCTCTTCTCTCTGTATTCCGAATACATATAGGTTATACCTTTTAAAATTTTCCCATAGTTTCTTTTTTTTCTTTGCCTTTCATTTTCCTAAGTACCTATTGACATCTTCAAGTTCACTGATTCATTTCTCATTCATGTCCAGTGTACTGATGAGGCCATTAAAGATATTTTAAATTTCAGTTACAGTGGGTTTTTTTTTCTAGCATTTTCTTTTGATTCTTTCTTAGAGTTTCCACCTCTCTGCTTAAAATATCTATATGTTTTTTGTATGTTTTCTACTTTTTCAATTAAAGGGCTTATCATAATCATAATTTTTTTCAATTCCCTATCTGATTGTCCCAAAATCTGTGTCACATCTGTGTCTGGTTCTGATCAATGTTTGTCTCTTCAGACTGTGTTTTTTCTTCGCCTTTTAACATGCCTTGCTTTGCCTTTGTTTTGTTTCATTTCATTTTTTAAAGCCAAACATGATGTATTGGGTATAGGAACCAGAGAGAATGAGCCTTTAGTGTAAGGTTTTACGTTCATATCACTAGCAGTTAGCTGTTTAAAGTTCTTTCTAACTCTACATGCCAAAGACTTCAACTTTGTCTCCTGTCCTAGGTTTTATCTCTCCTACTGTCTTTGGCCTTTGTGAAGAACTCTTACTTAGAATCTGAATCATATAGAACTTTCAGCTTTACTCACCTGTTTTATAGGATCCTCTTTTCGTGGGGTACTGTGAAGGGAGGAGAGCTTTCTGTAATATTATGATTAAATAATATTTTTTAAATGAAGTGGTGTCCCTGGGCAGTGATCATCACAAATTTTCGCAGGTTTCGTTTGCCCCTTAGATGAGATAACAAGGCCGGAGGGGACTGGAGTCAGGAAAACACTCTTCCTTCAGGTGAGATAAGGCCCTGGTAAAGAGTTTTTTTTGGTTTGGTGGGGGGGGGGGCTTTTTTCTATTCTTCCCCTGGAGAATTGGCCTTTTATTATGGAGAACATTCTGGGTCTATTTCAACTACATTTTCTCTTCATCTGTCACAGCCACGAGGGGATCTCGTTGGCTCTTCACAATGAGAACCTAGCGTGCGTGGTTCCTGGATATAAAAGCCATTAAAGTGTGCCACGTTACTCATCCTTTTCCCACTCCCTCCCATCGTAAGACTGCAGCCCCTGTTCCTGGTGAACTTAAGGTTTTTGCCCCGTGGAGAAAGAATTCCTGACAGGTGAGGGGCAGCTGCCCTGGGCTTCTTTGGCAAGCCGGTTATGAGGGGCATACAAACGAAGGGGCAGAATATTCATTGAGGAAGGAGGAGTTTAGGGGTTGTATTCCTTGTTTTTCATCCCAGCTCCATCTTCCCGAGGGGAGGAGGGATTTTTGTCCTTATTTAGCTTAGATCAGATATGTCATGGCATCGGTGCATGCTGGGTACTTCTTATCTGCAAGGCTAACTGTATTGTAATGAGAGCATAATGAGCAATGGGTTGCATTAGGACTCAGGAGATTCCCACCTTTCCTCACCTTTCTTTGTGTGCCTCCAGGACACTTATCACCCCAAGTGTGGTTTCCTGTCCATCTGGAGGTTCCTGTTTTCTTTGCCCATGGACCCAGCTGTTTACAAGATGCGTGATTTCCTGCCACCTGACCCCTGTCTCCATTTCTCTGCTCATATCTGGCTACCTGCCTGCTGTAACATCCCCAGAATTTATCACTCTCATGCCAGTCCACACTCAGCCTCCAGCAGTTTGTCACAACTAACATGTAATTTTTTTTTTACCAGTTTATGGCTCTAGCAGCTTCTATTACAGGTAAGCATATATCAGCTGTGACTCTCCAGCTTTACATGTCTCTCCTGATTTCAGAGTGCTCTGCTCTGCAACCTGAGTTCTCTGAGATATCCTCGAAAAGTTGTTAATTTTCAGTGTGTCCTGCTTTATTCCTGTTCTAAGACTGGGAGGGATGGCTTCCAAGCTCTTTACATGTTGGAGCTGAGTCAGGAAGTCTGTGCAAACTATTTCATCCAGTATTTCCAAATCCAGGAATTTATCTTTAGAACATCAATGTAGGGGTATACAAACATGCAGGTAAGCAATGTATATTGTAGTATTATTTAAAATAGAGATAAATAGGAAATAATCTAAAGACCAAGAAAGGGATGTGAAGCTTCTGCAATACAAATATGACATACTATGTATCAGTTAGCATCAAATATGTGTGATACGGTTCATTATATCCTGTTAATGCTTTAAAAAGTCACTTATAAAACAATATTTTTAATTTCAAATTACTTGCCTTAAAAAAATGTGAGTAGGGCTTCCCTGGTGGTGCAGTGGTTGGGAGTCCGCCTGTCGATGCAGGGGATGCGGGTTCGTGCCCCGGTATGGGAAGATCCCACATGCCGCGGAGCGGCTGGACCCGTGAGCCATGGCCGCTGAGCCTGCGCGTCCGGAACCTGTGCTCCGCAACGGGAGAAGCCACAACAGTGAGAGGCCCGCGTACCGCAAAAAAAACAAACAAAAAAAAAAGTGTGAGTGGTCCAAAAAAAAAAGTACAAATGAACTTATTTACAAAACAAAAATAGAGTCACGGATGTAGAAAACAAACTTATGGTTACCAGGGGATAGGGAGTGAGGAGGGATAAATTGGGAGATTGGAATAGACATATACACACTACCATATATAAAATAGATAACTAATAAGAACCTGCTGTATAGCACAGGGAACTCTACTCAATACTCTGTAATGGCCTATTTGGGAAGAGAATCTTAAAAAAAAAAGAGAGGATATATGTATATATATAACTGATTCACTTTGCTGTACACCTGAAACTAACACAACATTGTGTCGACTTAAAAAAATGCACAATGTGAGAATGCAAGTTAAGTTTTATTTGGGGCAAAATGAGGACTGCATCCTGGGAGACATCATCCCAGAGAGCTCTGAGAAACGGCTCCAAAGAGGCAGAGGGGGAAGGTCAGTATATATGTGATTTTGGTGAAGGGGGGAGTACATGCAATCAAGCACATATTTTTTCACAGAAGGTTTCTGCTAGTCTCGTGCAGGTTACTCCTAGTTACAAGGAGTAGACGTCACCATGAAGGATTTTAGTGCTTTTCTAGATATGAGAAGATATGAGAAGTGCTTTTCTAGATATGAGAAGAATTGGGCTCATAAAATCGGCTCCTGAAAATATTTAACTATCTGAAGACCTGTTCTGCCAGTTTTTCCCAGAGCACAGAGTGCCTCATTTCTGCTCACCACCTGAACTCCTTTCAGGGGGTGTTGAAAGTCAGCAGCTGCAGCAGCACATGATTTAATCCTTGTAGAGGTAGCTGGCAAGTGCCAATGAAAAATGCCAATTTGTAGTTGACAATTGTAAGTCAACTATGCTCCAATAAAAAAAAAAAGAAAAGACAGGAAGGGCATTCCTGAATAGAAGTTGTTTGTTTTTTTGTCTTTTATGCTCTTCTATTCCACTAGCTTGTTAAGTATTAAACATGGTTTTTTTTTTTTTTGGAAATTAGGAAAATAGAATGATTAAAAATTGAATTAGTATGAAACTCAGGAAGATTGCATTACATTCAATAGTTCATTTAGGCCATATATTAATTTTCCTTTCCAAAATCATGTTTTTAAAATAATAATTTAGAGCTCCCAGTGTAGGTGTCCTTTCATCTTATCCAATATAAGTCATAAAACAAATTATTGGTTCAAGAATAAGTAGACGATATAATAAAACTATATTATTTCTCAAGATACAATGAATTGAAATTTTACATATGAATAGTAAATAAAATTTCAGTTAAGCTGGTTTTGAAATAAAAGGAAATAATAAAAATAAATAAAAATAATAATAATATAATAATAATAAATAATAATAATAAAATAATAATAATAAAAATAAAATTTCTAATAAATCTAATAAATCTTTTCCATTCATATGGCTCATAATACTTAATTTAAGGACTTATAGATTATTTTCACTCTACATATTTTATAATTTTCATAGCTATGAAGTGGTACTTGAATACTTCAGTGTCTGAGGGAAGTCATTCGTGGCCTTGATTATTTTTAAAAATTAATTAATTAATTTATTTTTGGCTGCATTGGGTCTTCGTTGCTGCCCACGGGCTTATTCTAGTTGCGGAGGAGCGGGGGCTACTCTTCATTGCGGTGCAGCGGCTTCTCATTGCAGTGACTTCTCTTGTTGTGGAGCATGGGCTTCCGTAGTTGTGGTACACAGGCTCAGTAGTTGTGGCCTGCAGGCTCTAGAGCGCAGGCTCAGTAGTTGTGGCGCACGGGCTTAGTTGCTCCGTGGCATGTGGGATTTTCTCGGACCAGGGCTTGAAACCGTGTCCCCTGCATTATCAGGCGGATTCTTAACCACTGCTCCACCAGGGAAGTCCCATGGCCTTGATTATTATTCCTCAAATTATCGTCACGACCATCATCATAAACATTCATATTTTTTTAATCAAGTCAGTTAATAATATAGAACCATTTTCCCCAAACTAGTACAGTTGTAATTCACATCAACATAATATTAGTAAATTGATCACTTATCATGGTAGCCATTTAATACATTACAAAAGATGTTATTTTTAAAACTATCATGATAATCAAAAGTTAGATTTCTTTTCTTTCTTTTTTTTAAATTGAAATTAAGTATTGAAGACCTCGGCATTTTTGTTTTATCTGTTCTTTTTGCATTTATAGATAAAATAAAGCACTGAGATATTTCAAAGACCAAGTTTTATATAAGTTTACTTAAATATTTTCAATTCAGAGGACAGAAACCCTCTAGCTAAAATTCAGTGTTTATACATTCTATGGACATATTTATGCAAACATTTGCAAAGCACAAGCATTAGAAAATAATTTACTGTTAGTGAACTTTTGGTGAGGCATATTACAATCACTGTTTTCATTTTTAGAGCATTATTGCAAGAGTAATTTAACTAAGGAAATTTTTTTCTAGTGGCCTGAAGGAGTGAAAGGTTAATGGAGTAATGAAGGCTTACAAAATAAACAGTAAGACTTTTACCATCTTTCTTCAACCAGTATGTGGTAAATTAACAGGTAACAATGTTTGCATATAATAAGCAGTCACATGTCAATAAGCTGTATTAAGGAATTACTTTGACAGCATGATTAACTGAACTGTATGGTTTCTGTGCAACTAACCAAGCAAAAAATATTGGACAGGCAAGAATTAACACCATTATGCCACTACTCTCTACATAGTTATTTCATGACACAGGCATGTATTTACCATCATGTGAGATGAAGTTGGGAATATGTGACAAAGTCATGGAAGGAGAGGAAACCTGAGGTTAAAAGGAAGGAGAGATCAGAGGCCAAAAGGGTGTTAGTTCAAGACCTGTGCTGATAAGACTGCAGGCTCAAACATCAGCTAGTTTAAACTTGGACTTAATATCACAAAAACTCTACAGGATACAGCAAAAACTAGAATCTAAAGTGTTAAGGTTTAGCCAGAGAAGCAAAATGTTCTTGCTTTATATAGCTATATAGCAATTTGTAGCCCTTAAAGATATAGGGTCCCAATTAAGTCTCTTGGAAGGCTTGGGAGAGATATATTAGTAAAAGCTCTTAGGTGGGTAATTTTTTTTAAAGGTTGTCCTAGCAAGAGTGCTTATATAATTGTATTAATAGTGACTTTTGAATCTGAAGGATACTGAAAGACCAAGAATCAGTGACCTGCAGGGTCACTGCTAAATTCTGTATTAAATTAGAACATATAGACCAAAAAAAAAGGACATATAGACAAGACTTGGATAAACTGGAGAAGATGATGAGATTTGGATGGGATGGCATTGGACACCTTGGTTAATTCCAAGGGCATTAGAAAAGGGCAATGTCATATTTTTGTCTAAAAGATTGCTATGGGGTCTCATTGTATGTGGACTTTGGGTCACCACAGATCAAGCCCAAAGGTAAATCTTACTATTGGTTTACATAGTAAAATTATAAATTTAATATATGGTACAATAATTTCTATAGGAGAAATTTTTGTTTTGGTTACAATGCTAGTCTACTCTTTTTGAGTGTTTATGTGTTAGATTCTTATACAGAGACTATTACTCATTAATATTTAATGAAAAGAGAAGAAGAAATCCTGAGGATTTTGAAAGTGTTTAGGAATCTGGAATGCCGTGTTTTCAAAGAAGAAAGTTGTGAAAAGTTTGTATGTGAAAAGGAGCTTTTTTTTTAAATTTATTTTCTTTTTGGCTGTGTTGGGTCTTCGTCTCTGTGCAAGGGCCCTCTCTAGCCGTGGCAAGTGGGGGCCACTCCTCATCGCGGTATGCGGGCCTTTCACTGTCGCGGCCTCTCTTGCTGCGAGGCACAGGCTCCAGATGCGCAGGCTCAGTAGTTGTGTCTCATGGGCTCAAGAGCGCAGGCTCAGTAGTTGTGGCTCACGGGCCTAGTTGCTCCGCGGCATGTGGGATCTTCCCAGACCAGGGCTCGAGCCCATGTCCCCTGCATTGGCAGGCAGATTCCCAACCACTGCGCCACCAGGGAAGCCCGGAGCTTTTTTTTTTTAAATTTAAATATATTAGATTGTGTTTTACGTAAGAAAAACTATAGAAATAAACGAACAAAAGTATTCTTGTCCATTCTCCTGTTTCTAATGATAAATAAAACAACTAAGAAGGAATAAAGAATCTATGTGGAACAGGTCTCAACTTCTCATGATATAAGGGAGAGCAAACATCATATACAGACTGATCCATGGTTGCATGATCCTGCTTGTTCAGATGGTACTTTCAGTCCCAGCACAACCCTGTGTTTTTTTCTATATTCCATATGTACAGAGAAGCACCACTGTAGTATATACATCACAATCTGTACCTATCTAGAGACAGGATACCCAGGCAGGAGGATATTCCAGGCTGGAACCAAGGAATGTAGATTAGGTGGAGTGTATGGTCGCTGCCTTTACCTTTTCCTTTACGCTATGCACTCTGTACGTTAAACTTTGTCCCAACAGCCTACATTTTCAATGCACTTTATTTGATGAGCCCATATAGATGGCCAAGAAAGAGTAAGATAAAGTTTATTCCCCAAAATTTATATTTAGACTACTCTGTTCCCATCCATGTATATTCATATTTAATCCACTAAGCAGTTCTATAAGGTAAGCACAAGAACTAGTTCTGTTTAGCTAAGGACACTGAGGATTAGAAAATTTAAGTAACTTGCCCATGTCCCAACTAACTAATAGCAGATCTGGGATTTGAAGTCAGCCTTGTGCCTCTGTGCTCTTAATATTTGGTTTATTGCCCTTTTATTAATTAATTCACTCACTTATGAAGTCATGTGAAAGTCAGAAAAATAAAAATAGCACTCAGGTATTGTTCAAGACACAAAAGTGGACTAGAAATAAACACACTCTAAGAGAAGCATGAAGACTCATTGAGGATAAATGTGGATTGTCAAATGATGTAGGAGGGCAAAAAAAACCCAAAACATTTCACGTTGTTACAAACTGATTTATAATGTGTTAATGCAAATTAACATGCAGAATTTTAAATAATTTAAATAATATGATGTCAATTACTTAAGAGAGCATCAAGATTATTTTTTTAAAACACAGGTGGTAATGATACACATTGGTTTTTAGAGCTACAAAATTGAAAATAAGTAGTCTTCAGAAATGTAAAATGTATTTTTCTGTAATTAAATCAAAAGCCCCTATTAATTAGTACTCTTTTCTTACATTTCTGGAAATGAACTATTGCACTGGTATCCATTATTTATATTTGTAAAATAGAGTATACATTTAGAAGTACCTTAGAAACCTTTGTGCCCAGTCTGACACAATGTACGAGTGACTTCTACAATACCCCAGAAGTGTGTCCTTGGGGAGATAAGGGAAGATAAAGTTTGTGAGTAGGAGCTGTCATTCCAACTCTTTCTTAATAACATAAACTTGAAAGCTTCAAATGAAAACTGATTACAATCTCAGTCATAAAATTGCAAAAAGTTCTTTTTCATAATGAACCAAAAAATGTTTCTGTGAAACTTATAACCATTGGCCCTTATTCTGCCCTTTGGAGTTAAAAAAACAATCGAATCCCTCTTCATATGGTTCTAATAAAAGTATTTATTAAAAAGTGGGAAATTTTTATTTTCTTGTAATATAAGGGAATAGAGAGAAGAGCCCAAGGGAATTTCTTTCAGTTGTTTCCCTGCATTCAAACACAAACTGCTTTAAAAAACTGGCCTGTAACATGGTCAGGGATCAATGTAATGAATACTGCCGCTATAAAAATGACTAGTACACAGGAACCACAAAATAAAATGCAGAGGAAATTATCTGGGGAATTCAAAATAAAAGGAATTCTGGCTACTGAAGAAAATTTAAGATTTCTTCAGGGGATTCATACAAAATTTCTCTTGCTTTTTCAGAGACAGAAAATCAGGGAAAGTTTATAAGAAAGGTTTATCAGGGCACATTTTTAAAAAATCACTGAAACAAAATAAATCTAGATAGTTACTGAAAAATTTGTGTAGATATAACTTACCTGGGTTGTAAGTAATATTTTTAATGTTTTATTTGAAGTATCACCAATTATAGGAAAAGTACAGAAAAGAAGACAATAACGTACAAATATGAAATATCTAGTTGTGATTAATATTAACATTTTGTCACATTTGCTTCATATTAGGAGTACAATATTATGAATATAGTTTACTTCCCATGGTATTCTACTATCATCTTACTTCACTTCCTTCTCCCAAAGTGACCAAAAACAGGTACTTTGAAGTTTGTTATAATTATTCAAAGGCATGTTATTACATGTTATTTGTATATTTATATGTCTATAAAAAGGCATATTTTGGGGACTTCCCTGGTGGCACATTGGTTAAGAATCCGCCTGCCAATGAGAGAACACGGGTTCGATCCTATGGAGCAACTAAGCCCATGTGCCAGAACTACTGAGCCTGTGTTCTAGAGCGCACGAGCAACAGCTACTGAGCCCGCATGCCACAAATACTGAAGCCTGTGTCTAGAGCCTGTGCTCCGCAACAAGAGAAGTCATCGCAATGAGAAGCCCGCGATTAGCAATGAAGACCCAATGCAGCCATAAATAAATAAATTTATTTTAAAAAATGCATATTTTGACATCTTAATTGAGTGGTATCAAAGGCACTATCTTTATTCAATATTCTCTTTGCATGATTTATGAATATTGATACATTTTGCTCTAGTTCATTTATTTTCACTATCCCACATAATTATAATAAATAGATTTTTTATCCATCTATTTTGTTATGCATGGACAATTGTTTCTAAAATATTGCCACTACAGATAAGGCTGCAATAAAATTTTTCTAGGTTATATATTCATATTAATCAATAACTTTCTTACTATAGAAATTTTTTTACAAAACATTTCTTGTAGTTTTTAACATGAGTTAGGTAATATGCACTATAAAAGATATGGTTATACATTTATTTTCACAGAAATGATTATATTAATACTTTTATGAAATATTCTATACAATATGGAAATTTCTATCTAAGCAAGATAAACTTTCAACAGCCCTAATTATCCTGGTTTTGCAGTTATGAAATTGTAGTATGTTAGTAATTCTCACATGCCTTTTGCATAGAGTGTTCTACTTCTACATTTTATGCATACTAGATTATCAAGTTCATTTTACCCTATATGCTAATCTAGACCATGAGCAGAGAAGTGAATGGATTTTATGTAACTGAAGGCAAAAGCAGCATGATTTCAGAAATGTTCATCCTCATTTTTGGTGATTTCTGGACTTGAACCTCTGCATCTGGCACAATCTAGGACATGAACCAGGCAAATCCACTTAGAATAGCTTATGGGCTAGGTTCCCTGGAGCAACATAAATAGCTTGAAGTGAGTTGGAGGGAAATAGACCTTGTAGTTGTTGGAGCAGAAGGTATAACATAATCTTTGAAGTCAATTATTTCATTGTTCAAATTATGGCCCTAGTAATTATTCATCATGTGACCTGGGGTAAATCATTTAATCTCAAACTTTTAGTTTCCTTATATAGGAAATAGGGATAAGAGTTTCAAGTTTAGCTCATTGGTAAATAGTAATGATGGAGAACATATACCGAAAGTTCATTTGTTCCAGACACTGTAATATATGTTTTTAATGCAAATATTCATTTAATGCTCTTGTAACTCCATGAAGTAAATGCATCTAAAGTCCCCATTTAACATATAAGGGAAAGGAAATACATACAAATGAAATAAATTGGAGAAAGTTACAAAGCAACTATATGGCAGAGGTGAGATATGACCCAAGTCATTTTGGATTCATGGCTATCACTCTTAACCCACTGAGGAATGTTACCTCTTAACTTGTAACTTGAATTTCATTCTCTATATTGAAATAAATTGTCTCCAGCTGCTGTCTGCAGAAATCTCAAAAGTAGAGGTCTACAAAGTATGTTTTAGTTATTCAAATAACATTGGGAAAATTATTATTTTGGTAGTCGTAAACCAGGTGTTAGCCTCAGGATTGCTCTAATTCACAGAGGCCTTGAGAAATCTTCTTAGCATTTATGAACCTCAGATCTTCTCACTTATAAAAAGTACAAGTTGAAAATTTCTACTTTCAAGCCACCTTAAAAATGTTCAATAAAGTTATATGTATTTTCATAAAAATATGTACTTTATGTGGTCTTTCTGTTGTGTTTTTTAAAAACCCTCATAATTCACAAACATACAGGCAACAAAAATCAACATTATTATATACATTTTTTAAATTATTTTATAAGTTTTATATGACACATATAAAATTTTTATCAATTTCTTTCTCAAAACAATCATTTGTCTTATGTGAACAAATTCCATTAATAAAAATGTCTTTATACTGAGATGTTAAAAAATGAAAAGCTTTTTTTTTTTAAACAAAGTATATAGATAAAGAATGTGAGATTAATTTAATATTTTCTATATTATGCTGTTTATTATGAAGGATTTTGCTCACCTCTTTACTGCTCCGGATTTGACAAGTTCTCTGACACTGAGGTACAGATATTCAAGAAAGATAACAACCTCAGCATTCTTGGCCTGAAGTTCTACTCTCAGACATACATACTTGATGCTCATCTATGGTCTTTTGGATGCCTGTACATGAATACCATCTGTTAAGTGATAACATATTAAACAAAATGAATTTATATTTTGGCAATTTACACAGTACCAGGAGTAACATTTTGAAACAAGCTTTAAGTGTTCTATAATATTGAAGTCATATTTTTTAAATTTGATGACATCTGCAGATTCTGAGGAAAATGATGCCTTACAGTTGGAGAAAAAGAAAGATGTAGTTTGGTTGCCAGAAAACAGGTTATAAATATGCATAAAATTGTTAAAGTTGCATAAAGTGTCAAATAACAAGAGCATAATAAATCAAATTTTTAAAACATGTAACTTGGGTGACTTCCTAAAATTGGGACTTCTAACTAAATAATAAAAACAAAATAAATCCAAATGCATGATAAAAGGAAATAAAAATAATGAAATCTTTTAACAAGAACCACATATTTTGAAGCAGAGATGATTTGGCATTATAAAAATATCACCAGGCTTCCCTGGTGGCGCAGTGGATGAGAGTCTGCCTGCCAATGCAGGGGACACGGGTTCGAGCCCTGGTCTGGGAGGATCCCACATGCCGCGGAGAAACTGGGCCCATGAGCCACAACTACTGAGCCTGCGTGTCTGGAGCCTGTGCTCCGCAACGAAAGGTCGCGACAATGAGAAACCCATGCACCACGATGAAGAGTGGTCCCCGCTCGCTGCAACTGGAGAAAGCCCTTGCACAGAAATGAAGACCCAACAGAGCCAAAAATAATAAATAAATAAATAAATATTTTTTTTAAAAAAGTGGACACAGCCACAGATAGAATAAAAATAAATTTAAAAATATCATCACTTTGGGAGACATCACCAAAATGGCAGAATAGAATACTCTTGACTTTTCCTCCTTCCATGGAGGTATCAGATATACAGCTACACATGAATCAATTCCCTCTGAAAGTAACCCAGAAACTAGTTGAGATACTTCTACACATTGGGCAATTGAGAAAATACATGAAAACAGATAAGAAAGGATGAGACACAGTCTTATAAACACCATCCCCAGCACTGTGCCTTACAATCAGGAAGGAATCCTGGTCTCCCAGTTTTCCCCTGAGGAACAAAGGATTTATATCACACATCTAGCACCTGAATTTTTGAGGCTGCCACCCAAAGAACAGGCCCCCAGATCACCTAAATCTGAGAGGCAGCTGAGCTCAGTATCCATGAGTTCCACAGAACTATAGTAAGCAAAGAAGTAGTTTTTTAAAATAGGTGTATGAAGATTTCCCATAGCTTTCCCCTCCAGACTCATACTTACCAATAATTACTTTAAATGTAAATGAACTAAACTCTCTAATCAAATAGAGTGGCTTCATGGATAAAAAACAAAACAAGACCCAACACTTCACTGCCTACAAGAAACTCACTTCAGTTTTAGGAAAACACATAGCCTAAATTTAAGGGATGTAAAATATATTCTGTGCAAATATAAACCAAAAGAAAGCAGAGGGAGCTTTACTTATATCAGTCAAAGAGACTTTAAGCCAAAAAAATGTAACAAGAGACAAAGAAGGTTATTATGATATAGGATATATCATATCATATAGAATATATAATGATAAAGGAGTCAATTAATCAAGAAAATATAGCATTTGTAAATATTTGTGCACCCAACATCAGAGCATCTAAATATATAAATTAAATATCAGTATGTATGAAGGAAGAAATAGACAGCAATACAATAATGGTAGAAGATTTCATTACCCCACATTTAACAATATATTGAACATCCAGACAGAAAATCAATCTGGAAATATTTGACTTAAACTACACGTTAGACCAGATGGACCTAACAGACAAATATAGAAAATCTTACCCAACAGTAACAGAGTACACATTCTTCTCAAGTACAGATGAAAATTCTCCAAGATAGATCATGCATTTGACCACAAATCAAGTCTTAACAAATTTAAGAAGATTGAAATTATATCAAGCATCTTTCTGACCACAGTGGTATAAAATTAGAAATTAATTACAAGAGAAAAACTAGAAAATTTACAAATGTGTGTAAATTAAGCAAAGAATCAAAGAATAAACAAAAAGGCAAATCAAAAAAATCTTGAAATAAATGGAAACACAATAACAAAACATTATGAGAAATAATGAAGATTAAAAGAAATAATGTATGTAAAACTCTTCAGCACTTAGTAGGTGTTCTATAAATATTATTTTCCTTTTCAGTTAAAAAACCACTCTACAATTTGAAATTTTTACCTCAGAAGAATTAGACTTCGGGTGTATTAATGTACATCTTTCTAGCCAAACAGAGAATAACTTCAAAGATGAAATAGGGTGGCTGTCAGCGAGCAAAGAAGTGCCAGGCTGGTGCAGAAAGGGTACCCCCTTCCTGATGCAAAGACTGAAAATATACAAAATGCATCAGTAAACATGAGGCCACCTCTGGCTGGCAACTACCCCTGCAGCATAGGTCTCCTGCCCAAATCCCAGAAACATCAAACATCATGAATGTGTTTGATTTTTACCTTAAAGAATCTTTATAACTAAACAAAGTATTAAGGCATGAGAACAAAGGTAGAACTTCCAAATTCTCAGAAAACTGAAAGGGTCTGCTTAGAAATGGACAGATGATTCAGTCTCTCTCAGTGGAGTTCACTAGCAGAGAAAATGGTTCAAGGGAGATGTAAGATAATGTACTGCTGGGGAGCTGTTTCTACCACTGGTTAACAATGAAAATGGAAAATTATTATAACTATTGAGTGTGTGACTATAAAGATTTTTTAAAACATCATGAATGCACTTGGATACTCTCAAAATTTCTAAACATTGTCATGTTCCTGTTTTATGTAAGGAGTAATTTTCTATCATAAAGGGTGTCAAAACCAGATATACACTAATGGAAAAATGCTTTCAAAAATAAATGAGTGCCAAAAATAAAAATTAAAAACATTATGAGATATAGCAAAAGCAGTTTTACAAGGGAAGTTGATAGCAATAAATGCCTACATGAAGAAAAAGAACTCAAATAAATGACAAATTTATACCTCAAGGAACCAGAAGGAGAAACTAAACTAAGCTGAAAATTAGTAGGAGTAAATAAATAAAATCAAAGTGAAAATACATGAAATAGAGAAAGACAATACAAAAGATAAATAAAATTAAGAGCTTTTAAAGAAATGATAAATAAAATTGACAAAACTTTAGCTAGAGTGACTCAGATAAATAAAATCAGAAATGAAAGAGGAGACATTACAAATGATACTACAGAATACAAAATATTATAAAAATTATTATGAACAATTACATGACAACAGCATGTATAACTAGAAGTTGATAAATTTCAATAAACATATAAGCTAAAAAAACTGAGTCATGAAGAAGTAGAAAATTGAACAGACCAATGAGTAAGAAGATTTAAGCAGTAATCAAAAACCTCCCAACAAAGAAAAGCTCAGGACCAGATGGCTGCACTGGTCGATTCCACCAACCTTTAAAAAGGAATTAATATCAATCCTTCTCAAACTTTTCTCAAAAATTGAAGGGGGAGGAACAATTCCAAACTCATTTTACAAGATAGCATTACTCTGATACCAAGACCAGACAAGGACTCTACAAGAAAAGAAAATTATCAGCCAAGATCCTTAATGAACATAGATGCAAAAATCCTCAACAAAATATTAACAATGGTAACCAAAAAATTAACAGCACATTAAAAGGATCATATACCATGATCAAGTGGGATTTTATCCTGGGGAACATGATAGTTCAACATACACAAATCAATAAATGTGATACATCACATTAACAAAATTGGGAAACAAATCATGGGATCATTTCAATAGATGCAAAAAAGGCACTTGAGAAAATTCAACAACTTTTCATGATAAAAACTGTTAATAATTTCATACAGGTGAAATGTAACACAGCCATAATAAAGGCCACATATGACAAGCCACCAGCTAGCAACATATTCAACAGTGAAAAGTTTCTAACATTAAAAGATCAGAGAAAACGATAAGGATGCCCACTCTTGACACTTCAATTCAACATAGTACTAAAAGACCTAGGCAGAGCAGTTAGGCAGAAAAAAGAAAAGGCATCCAAATCAAAAAGGAAGGAGAAATATTGTCTCTGTTTGCAGATGGCATGATCTTATATATAGAAAACACTAAAGACTCCACCAAAAAAACCTGGTAAAACTAATAAATAAATTCAGTAAAATTGTGGGAAATAAAATTAATTATACAAACATCAGCTGTGTTTCTATACAGTAACAATGACCTATGGAAAGAGATTAAAAGAACAATCCCACTTAGAATGCATCAAAAAGAAAAAATAGGATAAATTTAGCCAAGGAAGTGAAAGATTTATTCACTGAAAACTACAAATCATTGATGAAAGGACTTGCAGAAGACAAAAATAAATGGAAAGATAGCCCATGTTCATGGATTGAAAGTATTAGTATTGTTAAAATGTCCATACTATCCAAAGTGATCTATAGATTCTATATCTTTATCTATATCTATATCTAGACCTAGAGATGAATGTGGAGAGTCAAACAGAGAAAGACAAATACTGCATGGTATTATATATATATGTGGAATTAAAATTTAAAAAGTCAAACTCATAGAAACAGAGAGTATAATCATGGTTGTCAGGGACAAGGGAGTGGGGAAAATGGAGAGGCAGTAAAAGGTACAAATTTTCAGTTATAAGATGAATAAGTTATAAAGATCTAGTGTATAGCTATAGTTAACAATATTGTATTGTATGATTGAAATTTGTTGAGAGTGGATATTAAACATTCTCACCAACAAAAAAAATAGTTAACTATGTGAGGTGATGGATGTTTATCAATTTGTGCAAATCTTTTCACAATGTATACCTATATCAAAGTATCACATTGTACACTTTAAATATAGTACAATTTTATTTGTCTATTTTACCTCAGTAAAACTGGAGAAAAACATGTAAAAATTTTGTCACTTTGATTATATATTCAAATTCATTTATTTCTGGCTTATTTTTTTCTGATTAGTCTAGTGATCCATGGGTAAATCACCACCATATTAAGCTATACCGAAGTGTTAGTTTTTGAAGTAATATGTCCTGTTGCTCTAAGGAAAAATTGTTGTCCAATATATCCATCAGCAAGTTGATAATATATTTTTTAGCTATATTTGGTGACTAGTCAGAATTCACATTTTATGATGCCAGAAATATAACAAGAAAGTGTGAAAATCAGTTTATATTATTACCATATGCTTATGATATCATAACTACTCTTGATGGTTTTTAGTTTTATTTACAAATATTAAGATAAGTAAAGGTGCAGTGAGCGTGATTAAGTAATTACTAACAGATTGTATAAAATTCAATGTTTCTTATGATTCAAATATTTGGAAAACTTCAACAGCTGTAAATTATGCTTCTTTTAGTTTTATATAGTCAGTATTAATTAAACATGCAATGTATTTTCCCCTAGATAACCATTTTGGAATGTGTAATTGGTTAATTGTCTTTATTAAGAGATATTAGTATAGTCTTTGCTACAGTAAAATCATAATCAAGGAGACACCACTACCTTTCCTTTGCAGATGGCCTTATTTTCAGACTCTCTTCAAATATGTCACTTCATAAATTTAATTTCAAAGCCAGTCTGACCAGTATGAAGTTATTTGGTAATATTTTTATAACCAGTGTGAAGCCCTTAGTACATGTGCATGTGTGAGAAATTACATCAAAAAGCTAATCATATTCTATCTTTCCAAATGCTTCAGGACATATTAAGAATGACCACAGGTTTCTGGGGTGTATTATTTCAAACTGGATATTAAAAAATTGAATAAGGAATATAACTTTGCCTCATTCCTTACTGCTTTTTATAAATCTAAGTTAACTTCAACTGTGGGAATGTTGATAGAATCAGAATCATCTGTAAATTTTTTTCCACCATATGCCTGTAGTTCTCACAATTGTTTCCAGACCAGCAAAAACTCCATCACTTGGGAACTGGCTGGAAAAGCAAATTTTGGGGCCCTAACCCCAGCCCTTCTGAATCAGAATGTCTGGAAATGGATTCAGCAATCTATGCTTTAACAAGCACTATATATATATATTTCTTATGTCTGTTTAAGAATCACCGCCCTATTCAATTCCCTAACCTCAGAGATAACAATTTTCAAAAGGGGACCTCCTCAATGATTTTGATATACTAATCTATGAAATAGAAATGTTATACAAATATCTTAGTTTTGCTACTCATTTTCATTAAAAGAGGATTATTTTTCCTTATTTTATATTTATTAACACATTTAAGGGTATATGTATGAAAATTTGAACTTTGTGTCTGTTTACTTTCAAATCAGAGTTCTTTCTGAATACAGGTCGTATTAGATAATACTAAAGCCATGAATACTGCACTTAAGAAAGTGAAATATGACAATTTATGGTCATTCAGGTGATATCTGAAAACTCTCAGCATAAGACAAATTTAATAAGGAGTTTGAACAGATATGGCTGAGAATATTTTCTATAGACACATGCTGTAAATCAAACACTCAGGATCATTGCTCTGTCCTCCTTTCCTTCCAATCAAGTTTTTATCAACTGAAAAAAAATTTTCCTCCAAAGTAGCCTAACCAGTTAATTTCACACCTGGCCACATAGAAAATGCAAAAATAATAGAGAGGATCTCTTTAAACAGTAAGTACAACAACTATAACCATACTGGCAATTGGTGTCATTTTCCTTAGCCAGAAGAAATGGTGCATGACTTTGCAAGAAAAATTTGAGTTAATTGTCATTTATATAACATCGTACCATAACCTGGGGTATGTAAAAAATTAATAAACAGAAACCTCAAATAGATAGAATCAGTAGACAAGAAGGGGGAGCTCTCACAGGGCATGATAACAGAGCCCACAAGGACTAAGTCAATAAAAAGCCACAAACCCTTTGTTTACTACAGCTCCCCAACTTCCTTTTTCCCTCTATAAAAGAGTTCTCCTTCCCTTGCCCTGCAGGGACTTACAGGTGGCTCATCATGGTTGCAGACACTGAATTGCCATTCTCTGCTGATCCCAACTAAACCCATCTTTGCTGGAGAAATATCTGGCAGTCAATTGTTTTAGGTTAACAGTTTGTAACATCAATGATGAGGCAATGAACATTGAAGATGAATGGCAAGTGTAGTTTAGCTAGCCATATGTGAAAGCATTATTTTTCCAATAAATCTGAAAGATTGATTAAGCCAAATGTGAACATCTATTTCTTATGTCACACATATTAATGGTTAAATATATTAATAGAGAATACATGCTCATTATTAAAATAAATGGAGAATATTTTAAATATTGAGTGTATTCAGGAATATCTAATAATGTTTTAGAAATCATTTGCTTTAGCTCTAGTCACAACAGTGACTATATCACCCTGTATGTATACACATAAAATAGGAATGAAAATTCAAGAGGCTCTAAAATACTTGCAAGTCATTCACATCTGTATTGGGATGAAATTCACCCTAGAGAAGAACACACATGAATTGGATTGCCCTTGCCTCCCATTCTCATCACTTGCTTGATCAGCCACTGGATGTTGCCCACAGTAATCCACGGAAACACACTCTTACTAAGTACTTCATTTCACTGCAAGTGATGTGAGTGAAAAGAAAACTCTTAGCAGATGTCACAAAATGACTTAAAACCATAATTCAGAATACTTGATATTCTTGACATGACAGATTTTAGAATGGTAAGGAAGTAAGCAAAAATGTTAGACAAGTTTCTTCTAACAGTGTATGAACCTCTAAACAGTTATGTGAAGAAGGATTTCTAATCAACAGAAGAAAGTAATGACAATGGTATACACTGACTAAATATACATATACTTGAAAAAATAGAATATGCTTGAATTTATAAAGAATTTTGTAATGCCTAAGTCATTTGTATTGTTCTTGGAAAAATCCATTACCTTATAAGGTATTCATAATTTTTAGTCACTGAAAAATAGTGTAATCATATACAGACAAATCAAAATCACTGACAATGTACTTTTAAAAGGAAAATGTAACATAGTGGAATTACTTTTATTTTTCTGCCCTTGGTATGGCAGTCTGCTTATGAAATCAGAATTAATACATCAATGTGTTAGTTATTCAAAAATTTCTTGACATATGGAAAAAAGCCTGGGTGAAAACGTATTTCAGGCACCTGGAGAGAATTCTATGAGCTAATAGAATAATCAGTTAATTAAAATCTCTAAAATGTCTAGAAAGCTATTTAGATCTAAATTATTTAGTTTCTAGAATTGAGCAACATTCTAAATGCAGTATTATTAGAAATTCTCTTTATTAAGTGTCTCAGTTCTTTCTGAACACAATTTGACAAGTATCCCGGGAGTTACTCCTCCAGCAGATGCTCTCTGTACCATCTCTATCAGCTGTCCAGAGCTCCAAAAAATGAAGATAAAACAATTTCACACTTGTCCTTAAGAATCTCAGACACAATGTTCTATTGAATTATTTTCAAATGTAGGTTATTATTTTCATGTAACAGATGTTCTAATAAAAATATATAGATATATGAATAATTGCATAGGGTGTCAAAGACTGTATTATTGCTTTTAAAAAATTTTTTTAAAATCTATAAGGTTTTTGGTATCTTTCCTCTAACTTTAATATACACACTTTTCTAAATGTAATATCATGAAGAATACTAATCTATTGAGCAAATTAAATTGCTCCAAGAAATAAGTTTCATTTTCTACTCTGAAACAACCCATTAAACAACCCATAATTTACTAAAGTAAATGCAGGAAAATTGCTACATTTTGCTGGAAACACTTTAATAATCTTGAACATGAACGTGAATATCTTAAACTGTAGTCATACTGGTTTAGTTTTACTTTAGCAGACACAGTAATGAGAGTAGAATTAAGAAGATGTCTTGAATTTTTCTATAATTCTCAGTTAATACAGAGCAATAACTTATGTTTTCCCAAAGGCAGTAGATAGGGGGTGAGGGTAATTTTTGGGGAAGGTAGACTGGATTTCAAGTTGAAGGAAACAAAAAAAGTCTTCATAAAATGCAATCAAATCTTCAGCAATTTAAAAATGCTTTTAGTAAAGGTGTACTTAACATTCGATCCACATTATAGATTAAAATTACATATTGAAAGAGCAGGAATAATATCAGTTATTGCATTTTTTTGTTAAATATCTTACTTTAATAGGAAATTAACCAACTTTTACTAGACAACCAAATCAAATTACCCATCTCTTTATACTCCTTCTCATTCTACTCTCATCCTTAATTTATTTCAGACAGCAAAATATGTAAATAAATATGATTGGACTTTACAAGTTGAACTGGCCATGTAAATACTTAAATATAGTATTTACAGTAAAAAGTTCTGCTGAGCCTTCAACATTCTCTCTTTTCCTGTCTTCATGAATATATTCTTCTCAAGCTCAGAACATATTCAGAGCATAGCAGCTCAGAAAATCAATGCTGTTCAGCATATGGACACACACATCGTTAATTTAATCATTGAAGGAGAAAGAATAAAGCATGATTTTGTTTACATTAGAAATTCTTTTATTTTAATTTAAAATATTTTCAAAAATTTCTATTTGATATTTCTATTGATGAGCTATCTTTTTTTTCAGTTATGAAGGGTACCAATAATTAAATATAATGATCAAAGAAAATTAAGCCTAATATTTTCTTGATATATTCTTAACATATATATTGAAATATAATATATTCTTAAACAGTAGTGCAATATATTACTTACTGTCTTTGTTTGCTTTCCCTCAGAATATACCTAGAGGCAAGGTTTCCAGTGAAAGTAGTTTGTATGGAAGATGATCATAGGAGAAACTAGTAGAAGAATAGGAAGTGTCAGTAAAGAGTAGATTATCAAACAAGTATACCTGTAGACAACTAGAACTTAATCCCACTCAGGAACTGAGAACCACCATAGGATACAGACCTTAGAGTTAGTTTGCCTAGGCTACTAGAGGGCTGTGGTACTTTCCACCAACACTCATTCATCATTGGTTGAGGACTGTTAATCCCCTGACTCTGCCAGCCTGGCCCGCAAGTGCACAGGGTGTCCTCTTTCCACCAGAGAAAGCCCTCTGTTAAGGCTTTTTTGATATGTCAACTTAACTAGGCCATAGTCCCTGGTTATTCAGTCAAACATTAATCTAAGTACTGCTATTAAGAGATTTTGCAGGCATAATTAAAGTCCCTCTCAGTTGACTTGTAAAGATTATCCTGGATAATCTGGCTGGTCCTGACTCAGTCTGTTGAAAGGCTTTACACATGGGCCTGAGACTTCTCTGAGAGACAGAAGAAATTCTTCCTGTGTATAAGATCTTTGATCCTTGCTCATGGGTTTCAGCTAGCATGTTCTTCCCTTCCTGGCTCTGCCTGCCCTATGGATTTCAGACTTGCTTAGCCAATTCCTGCAATTATGTAAACTAAGCCAATGCTTTCATATGTGTGTGTGTGTGTGTGTGTGTGTGTATTCTGCTTCTGCTTCTCTGGTTGAAACCTGACTGCTATGGCCCCAAGATGCAGGGTCTGGCAATGGAAAATAGACCTGATGTGCATAGAAAGGATGTGTCAAGTTGATAATGGCAGGGAACTGATAGAATCCTCAGACTGCCCAGATACATTCACAGTCCATGTTAAATTCATTCCCTCTTATCACTGATTTCCCAAGGTGACTGCTAATGACATTATGTAAAAAACAGATTTACATTAGGGGATTTAGTAGAATGAACTACAGTAGCTGCTCCTGATTTGGTCCTGAGGATGCAAATGACATTTATCATCTCCCTCTTCTATCATCTTTTCCAGGTATTCCTCATCTTTAAGTCGATTGCCAACTTCAGTTGTTTGCCATGAGATTCTACACATCTGTTATACAAATTAATTAAGCCTACATTCAACATATGAAACCCAAGTATGTATATGATGCTTGTGTATGATATGAACATCAATAATACTTTGTCATAGTAATAATCTTGAATCAGTGTAAGACATCCTGTTACAAAAACACAGTCATGTGTAATATTTGTGTTTTAATGTGTTTAACTATAATCCAGTTATTACACATTTACTAATAAATTAGATATAATTTCTTTTAACTACAGTCCATAAATGTTTTCTTTTTTTTTTTTTAAATCTTTATTGGGGTATAATTGCTTTACAATGGTGTGTTAGTTTCTGCTTTATAACAAAGTGAATCAGTTATACATATACATATGTTCCCATATCTCTTCCCTCTTGCGTCTCCCTCCCTCCCACCTTCCCTATCCCACCCCTCCAGGCGGGTCACAAAGCACTGAGCTGATCTCCCTTTTCTATGCGGTTGCTTCCCACTAGCTATCTACTTCCATGTCCTGGCTATTGTAAATACTGCTGCAATGAACATTGTGGTACATGACTCTTTGAATTATGGTTTTCTCAGGGTATATGTCCAGTAGTGGGATTGCTAGGTCATATGGTAGTTCTATTTTTAGTTTTTTAAGGAACCTCCATATTGTTCTCCATATTGACTGTATCAATTTACATCCCCAACAGCAGTGCAAGAGGGTTCCCTTGCATTGCTGGTGGGAATGTAAGAAATTCCCACATTTAAGAGCAGAAATCTTAAATGTGTTCGTGGTAAATAGGAAAAGGATTTGTCTGAGATCTGTATGTATGAGATATATACATACAGATCTATACTTGTTTAGATAGATAGATAAATAGATAGATAGATAGATAGATACTTGTTTCTGGTACAAGTCAAGGCATGTTCTTTCCATAATACTTCCAAGGATCTTGGTCATCTCCCCTGGCTGGTTAGATTCTCCTGCAATTCTGTAGGCCCATGGGTCTTTTTAAAGTCCTAATATGACATACATCCAATCCCTGTGCCCTAAATTAGACCTGAGACAGAAGCCTCTCACGTTTTGCTTTTCATTTTCTCTTTTTGTTTTTCCTCCCTAAGAGTCACATCCTCCAGGTTCAATGCCACAGTAAAAGGACTGTGAGAGAGAAGAGGAAATTTTTAATTTTAATTAAAATTAAAGATTTTTAATTCTTTACTTTTTTCCACTCCAAAGGATCTCCTTTTTCCCCTTCCAATTTTGGACTAACTCTGATTGCTGTTTATTTAGATATGGTACTAGGTTATATCCATTTTCTCTGGTGACACTAAGCCTCATGTCTCATTCCAAATGATAGGCATGTAAACAGGAATGATACCTATGGTGAAGGTGAGTGAAAAATACAAAGCTAAACATTTTCAAACTACAATACTCATTATCTTATAAAATAATATAATTGAGAGATTATTCAAATTATTTACAATTCTTTATTGCTACTTGATTTTAAATTATATTTTAGCATCAATTTCTGTCTTGCTAGTTTTCAGTTTCTATACTCAAGAATAATCATTGAGAATTCCCACCCTTCAAATATACTCCTTCTTTTTTTTATAATTAATGAACATATTGTTATTTGAACTTTGTTAGAACCCAACCCTTTTTTTTAGATTCTTTTCTTATTCTGTTTCTTTCATATTACTAAAGCCTCATATGGATTAACACCAACTTAAATCTTTGCTGCAGTTCAATAACTACACCTCTGTTAAGTCCACACAAATCCTGTCTGCTATTAACGTGCCAACAAACAACTGCTTGTTTATCCTAAGATTTCCAATTTTTTAATATTTGATTTTTAATCATTATCTTCTCAAATTTAGTGAGTTCTCTTCAGGCACTCTTCTTAAGAAGCAGTCAAGCTATTATGTAGGTGAATGGACAGCAAATTTAAAGTATTTCTTAATTATAACTATGCACATTTGATACATTATAAAATTCCCACACCCTTTAACATGGTGTAAGTTGGGGAATACAAATGCTGGTAAGATAAATGGTTTCTGAACAAGAATGAATTAAAGATATACTCACTGTATTAGTCAAGGCTCTTCAGAGAAAGAGAACCAACAGAATGTGTTTTAATAGAGAGATTTATTTAAGAAATTGGCTGCTCACATAATTGTGAGCTTCAGCTCTTTAAGGAAGAGCTTCAGTCTGAGTCCAAAGGCATTTTGCAGGCAGAATTCCCTCTTATTTGGGAGAGAGCAGACTATATTCTATTAAGGGCTTCATCTGATTGGATGAGGCCCACCCACACTATGGAGGCTAATCTCTTTTATTCAAAGTTCACCTATTTAAATGTTAATCTCACTCGCAAACACTTTCACAGCAACATCCAGAATAATGTTTGACCAAATATTTGGTAACATGGCCCAGGTAAGTTGACATATAAAATTAACCATCACACTCACACTCTTCTGAAACCCTTTACTTAAATATGAACTGTGTAGATAATTACATAAATATGGCAATCATGTGTATCTACACACATTAGTTATTCAAATAGTGTGAATTGTAAGCCATAACCAAATAGTTCATCTTTACAATCTTAAAATGACAAAGACGCTTTGTTCACAGTGACACCAGGCACCATTTACGTGTGTTGGACTGCAGGCTATATTGGATGACCAGGTAATAGGTAACATCACAAGTAGAGGGTTGTAGAGAACTACACTGCTGCCTTCTCTATCTCTTCTCATGAAAATGACCCAAACATAAGCATCTGCTATTTGAAAGCTTAGGAAATGAATACCATTGAAAGCTTAGGAAATGTATACCATTAGAATCTACATTGTGATGGCATTTGATAAATTGTTACTACTTTATTTTTTTCAATAACCATCAGGATTCAGCCTAGGTGAAGGTGTAAGAAGTAATGTGATTGAACAATCATCAAGATAATTGATAGGGATGGTCTCAGGTAAAACCATGACTTAGAAGTTTCAAGAAAAAAACAAAATATCATTATGTAATACTGCTGTTTGGATATATATTTCTTATACATTGCCATTATACTTACTGCCTAGATGGTTCTTATTTAAATCATCAAGTTATATTGTTGATGTCAATGGATTTCGGTGATTTTCACTGAGTTTTTTTCACTCAGTGAAAAAGCTGAGTGGTTTCATTGAGGTTTTCACTGAGTGGTTTTCTCTTGACACTGTAAATTCTGTGTCCCAGGAAACCACTCAGTCCTGGGCAAACAAGAGGGTTTGTCACCATAGGACCAGTGACTGATTAAGACAGTGACTCTCAATATGAAAGGTGTTTATAGGAGTGGGGAGAACATTGAGCTGTAGTACCCAACCTTAAGTTTCATAGCTTTTGAAAAAAAGATTAAAAGATTGAGCATGGACTTTCTTTAGAATTTTACCATGTAAGATTACAAAAACAACAAAAAAAAACCTATACAGCTATTTCCACTATCATTCAATAAAGGACATCAGAATTTAAATTTTAAATATAGCAAAATATAATCTCAGTTTAAAAGACAATCCTTAAAATTGAGAACGCTGTATTATTTTATCACAGGATGCTAAAAAATTCCCCCACTGACATTATTGACCTGTATTGGTGAATTCTGCCTTAAGTAACTAGTAAGCACTCTCTCCTCCTTTCCATCAGATGAGCCCGCTCATTCCCCTCAAGAATACATGTCACATCTATTTTTTTCTTCTTTGAAAATACAAGTAACTTTTCTCTAATTTGAAAGAATAAGAAACAACGTGAGCAGTCCTTAATACTTGGAGGATGGTAGGGTATGAGACAGTAATACTTATTTGGGGGCATCTTAATACTTTGGGATGCATATAATTCAAGAGAATCTACTCCTTCTGAAAAACAAAAATGGACGTATGTACATACACACAAAATATTACCTATAATTTCAGGAGCTTCACAGAGCCTCTGGAGCCCAGGGACCTTGGGACCAGAAATCTTGTTCAAACTTGGCTGACAAATGTTTAATTATCTTCTAGTCAAACACATTCAAATGGCTTCCTTGTGCCTCACAACAGTAGTGATGAGAAAACGCATGTGCTTCCCTGAGATCTGCACATCAAATACACCAGCCAGATTAAGCTCATAATACCACAAGATAAGACAGAGGGAATGAGGCAACTGGCCTGTATAGATTTTGTCACAGAGCAGCATTACAATGAAGAGACTTTAAAACACTTAAATTTCAAACAAATATTAGTCTTAGGCATACAGAGGCTTTACATGTGGGTTAACAGAGCCTTGCTTTCTGTGAGAAAGTTTCTGGTAGGTATTTGCTATTTAAATCTTTTCAGGTAATTAGTCCCTGTGGTGCCTTCCATTTCAGGCTCCAGCTGTTCATGCTAATGAGATGTCACTTGGTGTCAGGAATTCCCATCCTCCAGCATTAGGCAGTTAACCAATAATGGGGTGCTTGAGAAGCTGCACACATAAAGGGAGGTGATGAACAGCTTAAACTTAATTATCACTGTTTTTATCCACCCAAAAAAAAAAAAGGCAAGTGATATCTACAGTATTAGTATTAGTAGAAAGTCCCTCTCTGATGAAGCATATTTCAAAGAGAAGAAGAGGGAAAAGGTTAACATTTCAGCCATAATCAGAGACAAGTTATTTCTTTAGATGTACAATCTGATTTCTGAAAATATCAAGCCCACAAAAATGATCAAATGTTTATCAAACATCACCTCTTATCTCTCACGTTTACAATATTTATGTGAAAAGGTCTAGTTGGCCAACATAAAGGTAACATAAGTTAGGAGTTCCACATTTTTGTACATTGTACCTTCGCAACATTGTTTTGCCTGATTTGGCGTAGGATTGAGTACATCTTAGCTTTAGAAATTGATTAGCTATGTAAGAAGTCTTGAATTTGATATTTAATTTATAATTTAAAGATAATGCACTGTCACAAAGACACATTTAGTAAGTTCCAAATAAACATGTGGCAGAGAACATTCTGATCAAAATGTGATAAGAAGTGAAGTTCACTTTAAAGATATATGAAAAAATGAACATCATTGTTCTAAAATAATTTATAAATGAAAGAATAAATCAAAAATAAAAAAAGAAAGTTGGAAATTATAGTGCCTTAAATCCAATTTACATATGTCGTGAGAACTGTTTTTATTACTAAACAATAACATTTAAATAAATTCATTAAATTTTAAATGAAAGAAACAAAAAGAAAAATCAAAGTTTATGAAACTAATTAATACAAAAGAAAAGCTAGCAAATTACAATATATAGAAAAATTGACAAAAAAGACAGAGATAGAGATCCTTAAAGCTGGTCGTAAAAAGATATAGATGTTACCAAGCTCAAATTCGTGTATCCAATGCACAGTGAGGCCAAACAAACCAAAACTTAAGCATTTGGAACAGAGAAAGGTTTATTGCAGGGTCAAGCAATGAGAGCGGGTGGCTCCTGCTCAAAAACCCCCAAACTCCATGATGGTTTTGGGGAGCAAATTTTTATAGGCAAAATTTGTGGTGAGGGCTGCAGGGTGTGTGACTCTCTTCTGATTGGTTGGTGGTGAGGTAACAGGGCGAAGCGCCATGAATCTTGAGCTCAGCCTGAAATTACCCTCCTCCACCTGGGTGCGGGCCTTAGTTCTGGCACAAGAACTCAAAGATATTGTTATGTATATCCTTTCAAGAGGAAGCAGGATCCTGCTTTACTCTCTGCACTAACATTTCTTGATTGTTCCTCCTTTGTTTCTGCATTCCCTATTTCCCTGATCAGTAGCTGTTTGACTCTGCCCTTTGGAATTCAGGGAAGGTCTAGGAGGCTGAAGTCTTTATCCTGGAAATAAGAAATGGGGGACCTAGAAAGGCTTTTGTGCCCAGGAGGGCCTCAGAGGGTCCTGCTCAGTTTCACAGAGATTACATTGAAATGAACATTACTTCTTAGAAAGCATTACCAATGAAAGAAAAGAGAGAGAGAGAGAGAGAGAGAGAGAAAGCAAATTACCTAAGGCTAGAGAATGGGATTAAACTACATATATAGGTAAAAATAAAATATTTACAAAGAAAGTAGTTGAGAAAATTTTGTCAGTAAATTAAAAATGTAAATAAGTTATAAAAAAATTACAAAGTATGAAAAGATATTTGCTGTAAAATTAAATATGATAAACATTTGTAGATCAGTGTACTATTAATTAAATAATGCAGTTTTTTGTGGAGATTAGATATATGTATATGTGTATCTTGTATATATGCAGGTACAGATATAGATATATACACACAAAAACAATACAAAATAATCTTAAATACTTGACACGTGGTAGGTTTTGATAGGGAGAAGATTTGACCATTACATTTTATTTTCTATTTTAAATGGAAAATCTATTTTAATTTTTAATTTTTTAATTTTTTAATCATAAAAAGCCACATTAACAACAAAAAGTAAATCTAAAAACTATAGCTAAATTACTCAGCTACATTTTATATGCTTGAAGGTGTTACTTCTAATTATTATTAATATTATTATTATTTTATAGTTAATATACTGCATATAGAATAACTAGCATAAACCTCTAAAACAAATTAGAAAATCTTTACAATGACAATATAATTTAGGAAAAAAGTATATGGTAAAATTATAGGCATCTCACTATTTCTTAAGTATCCAGAGGAAACTCCATTTTAAAAAAAATCTACTGTTATTTTTCTAAGTGATAGATCTGACTAATATCATTATGATGTTTGCTATAGAAATCTGTAGTTCATTCACAAGGCAAATTCTACAAAATACTCTTATTCAAAACTCTTTCAAACGCAAGAAACTCACTTGCTGAATTTGAGGCCAAGAGCCAAACAAAAAGACTCATGTCTTATAGGAAAACATTCAGATGTTTACTGCTAGGTAATTGACTTATAGCTGTCCTTTTATTAAAAACAAAACAAAACAAACAAACCGTATAGTTGCAAAATTCTGTCTTTGGGAACTGCAGCATCACCGTTCTATTTACCTGTCCTCTTTTGGTTGAATTCTAATGTAGAGGTTCTCCATCCACATTGCGTATTAGAATTATATGGGCAAAATGTAAAACAATTACTTAGTCAAATCACATGAGGATTTTACGATTTCAGAAAAATTGAGTACTCAATGTCTACAGTAGCCAATCAGTCCTAGAAATTCCCTTAGTTGTTATTGGTTTTGGATAATCTTGAATAGCCAGTGCTCTTTAACTAATGTACCATCTTTAACTAATGTACCATCTTCCGTGAAGGGGAGATTAGCTGGAGGTTGAGTTAATGCTTGATCATGGGTACATGATGAAGCCTCCATAAAAATCCCATAAGAAGGGGGTTCAGAGGGCTTTTGAGCTGGTGAACACATCTACTTGTTGGAGGGTTGGTGCACCCCAATTCCACAGGTACAGAAGCTCCTGCGTTCAGGACCCTTCTGAACTTCACACTGTGTATCTCTTCATCTGATTCTTCGTTCATATCCTTTAATATCCTTTACCGTAAATGGTAATCTAATAAGTAGACTGTTTTACTGAGTTTTCTGAGCCACTCTAGCAAATTAATCAAATCCGAGTAGGGGGTTGTGGGAACCTCTGATTTATAACCAGTCTGTCAGAAACACAGATAAAAACCTGGACTTGCAATCGGCGTCTGAAGTGGTAGTGGTAGGGGAGCAGTCTTAGGGGTCCTCATTAACTCCAGTTAGTGTCAGAACTGAATTGTATTATAAGACACCAGGCTGGTGTTTGAGACTTGGCCGGTGTGGGAATAAACCCACACATTTGGTGATGAAAGGTGAAGTAGTGTTGAATGTACAGAAGTATTCTGTGAGTAGTGAGTAAATGAGAAGCAGGGAGTTTTCCTACACAGTAGGTTTTGTGCCATTATACCTTTGTGTTTTGTTTTTCTAATATAGGGTATTGGCTCTTCCTGAGGCCCTTTCCTTGCAATATTTGCAAGTACCTTAGCAGGAGATGTTTGTTTCTGGAAAGATGATCCTTTGATATTGTTTCTATTTAAGAGTTGTTTTTCTGTTGTCCAGAGTTTGATTTTGTTCTTAGTTTGTCAGTTTTCTAAACCCCTCTGAAAATATTTGGCTTTATGAGAGAGACTGATTATTCAAGTCTGAACATTTCCATTCCAATTCATTTTTCTGTTAAATACATAATTTCTGGTCTTGGTCCATTTATGAAAACAGACGACAGTGATTATTTTTACATCAGCGGTCAGAGACACTTTAAATATTTTTTTGAAAGTCTTTTGAAGCCAGTCGCTAAAATGGGATCATTCTGTAAAAAATCTTGAGTAAAAGAGTTGTTCCCATATGTATTTAGGAGAGTAGAAGGGACATAAGCTATATAAATAGGTGAAGTTAAAGTAGGATATAGAACTTGGAGCACAAGAGAGAAATGTTCCAGATGACTTAAAGGGAAGTGGTTTCTTTTCTTTGGTCTTTACTAGAAAGTCTTTGAGGGAAGATATTCTGGAATCAGAATTTCATTTTAAGCCTTCAGCATAATAATAAAAAAAATATTTATTGTTGGATATTGGCCCTCCCTTCTTTTCTAGGGCTTCTGTTAGATGTATTATATGTAAGATGCCAAAAGCTTCCCAGGATGGCCACTGAAATTTTAATTTATTCTTGTACCATGTGGCAAGATAATTACTGAATTTGGATTACAGTGAGAAAACATCTTGGAGTGGACATTCTGTAGGAGTAGGAGAATGCCTATAAGTTAGAGACAAAAGGAATCACTTTCTCTCACACACACCCGTGCACACATCATGACAGCCAGTTTCTGCTAATATTTTATGAAACAGCATCTTGGAATCTTGATTATTTCTATCAAGACTATATGCCTAATAACCCAGAAACTATTAATCTACAAGATATTGAAATGGAGAAGAAAAACCTCCTATGTTAAACAGAGTAAACTTTCTTTGGACAGCGAAGGCAGAGAATTTCCTCATTAGATTTTGTAAGGGACCCAAGTAACATTTATAAATCATTATTACACATATTTGTAATGTTTGTAATTCATTATTACATATGTGATAACTTCTTATCATAGGAAAGCTCTTAATATTAAAAAGCACAAATTTCTTTTTTTTTTAGAGGTTATTTTCACAGCACTGCCCTAGCATCAAGTGCACAGCAAAACGACCCAGCCATTCTTTCTTCAAATCACACTCCATTGTAGGTCATCACAAGATATTGAATACAATTTCCTGTACTATACAGGAAATCCCACGCCACCCATCCACCTTATGTATAGTAGTCTACATCTGTCAATCCCACACTCCCAATCTGTCCCTCTCTCCTTCCCCCTCCCCCTTAACAACCACAAGACTGCCCTCCACGTCTCCAAGTCCACCCTTGACCAGTACACACATTCATGTGTATCATTCCTAGACCACACACGCACAAGCGACATCATACAACCTGAGTCCCTATCTGTCTGACTTACCTCACCAAGAAAATACCCTCCAGGTCCATACATGCCGCTGCAAACAGCAATATCCCATTCCTTCCCATGGCCGAGTAACATTCCACTGTACACCCACACCACATCCTCCCCAGCAAATCATCTGCTGATGAGCACCTGGGCTGTGCCCATGCCTCGGCCACTGCAAACAGTGCCACAGGGCGCATGCATTCCCTTGAAGTAGAGTCCTTGCTCCTTCAGGATATAGACCAAGGAGTGGGACTGCTGGCCACATAGCAGCTTCACCTTCAGTCTTCTAAGGAACCTCCACACTGCTCTCCACAGTGACCGCACCAGTTCTCACCTCCACCCGCAGCGCACGACCCCACCCCCACCCCCGTCCTCCCCAGCACCTATCATCTGTAGACCCCTAGATGACAGCCACCTTGACCTGTGCGAGGCAGTACCCCATGGGGACCCCAATATGAACTTTTCCAAAAATCATCAACGCCGAGCATTCCCCCATGTACCTGCCGGCCGTCCTCACGTACCCGCCCTCCCGGAAGAATGCCCACCCGAGTCTCCCGCCCACCCTCCAACCGGGCTGTCTGCCCCTTCGCCACAGAGCGGCGCAACACAACAGGTTCGTACATTCTCGACACCGAGCCCCTGACAGTGGCACAACCCTCATTCTCTCCCTCTCTGCAGGCCACCCCTCATGGGGGTGGGGATGGGATACACAATTTTCTTTATTTTAAAATGGTCACCAGAGAATATCTAATTACTAGACTGGTAATAAAAGTAATGAGATGACAAAAAAATCCAAGAAACAGCTGGTTTTTAGACATACAATAGAAATTTGGTATAAATGTAAAGAGAACAGTGAAAAATTTAGCAGTGGCATAATAGTCCATTGCTTACTCTGTCAGGAATTAAGGAGAAGTAATTTGTGAAACTATTCAACAGAATAACCAGTGACAAGAAATAAAACGTGTGAAAATTGATAAATAGATGATTCTCAACAGAATTGTCAAGGTAGGTATGGATTTATACGAACATGCCGACTTTCACAAATTTAGAGATTCTCAATTATTTCTTCCCATACATACCTTTCATAAATGTTTATGTCTAGCTATGAATAAATATTGATCAGATGTTATGAGCATGCCCTTCTTTCTTTCTTTCTTTATAGTGGATACAGCAGCAAGGAACATTGTTAAACATGTTATCCACAGGAGAAGAGTTATTTAAAAACATCTGATTTTAGCACTGAAAAACCAGAATTATGGTTAAAATATAGTAATGGGGAGGGGGAAACAATATATGAAAGAAATAATATAATATTCCTTTATATATAATCTAATAATTTCATATAATGGTGACTTTCAAATCAGGAATTATGTAATAATTACATTATAGTTTCCTTGAACTTATCCTTTAGGAACTACTTCATCCTCATGATACATTGTATCAACGAGGATACAATCAGGAGACATAAATCACAAATTCATATGGGGGTAGTTTAATATGAACAATTATTAGCTATAGTGAGAGTTGACTATGAAGTTTCTGTAGGGGTCTAATGAACAGCCTAGAAATGCCAGAGAGTACTCTAGAAAGGTCCCATTGGAAAAGTGTGGCTGCGACCCACTGGAAGCTCTCTGAGTTGTTCCAGGTAAGAGCTGGTGTGCAGTTATCAAGAAAGCAGGAAATATCCCTCCAGG
The DNA here is from genome assembly GCF_951394435.1 of Stenella coeruleoalba. Taxonomy (NCBI): domain Eukaryota; kingdom Metazoa; phylum Chordata; class Mammalia; order Artiodactyla; family Delphinidae; genus Stenella; species Stenella coeruleoalba. The sequence goes on along the minus strand of NC_137151.1, from coordinate 79,701,554 downwards.
ATGCAGTTGGGTCAAGGCTAGTGGACAAGAAACTGATTGGAAAATAGGAAACAACTTTCAGGGTATAGGTGGATTGTTGCTGGCATGCAAGTGGGGAGGAAATTTATGGCTGAGACTGGCAAGGAGAAAACACTTCCAGGCCGGAGGGCAAGCCAAGGTTGGAGGGCAGATGCAGGAAAGAAATAGAAGCATCAAGAGCTCATGTGCTGGCTGAGTAGTTTAGGTGTGTGGTGTCGGTTCAGGGACAGCTTCATTGACATTGTCACTGAGCTAAGGCCGAGGCTGTAAGCACACTGAGGGGCTACTTTCTCCAGGCTTCTAGCTGGGCAGAATGAAACTGAATGTTCCCCAACACACAATACTGGCAGCCGTGAGAGGAGCAGAAAAAATAAAAATGGAACTACACTGTAACGGGAAGAGATGCTCTTTTCTCTAGTTCTATATCTACATCACCCTGTGCTGAAAAAGTAAACATCTTACTCTCTGCCAAGGAAAAGTGCTCAGAATCCAGCTCTATTATTGCAGAACAGGGAGAAAAACCCCACTGGATTTGAAGCTGAGATAATAAATTGATAGTTCCAAGCACATGGTCCTTTTGGGAAGCCAAACATCATGCTTTGCTTCCCATTCTACTGCGATAGAAGAAAGAAATCCCTGACTATGGTTTTTGAGACAATGACTCCAGTCAAGACCGATATAAGATTAGCCCTGGGACTTCCAAGTCATATGAGTAATATTGACCTTTGGATCTAGCTAACTGAGTTGTCTTTTTACAATTTGTACCTGAAAAACTCCTGATTGGTACAAAAATGCCCTCAAAAACAAATGTACAAAACAGAAAGAAAGATGCTTTCTTTAATAAGTACATCTAGGTAGTACAAGATTTCTTCACAATCTTTCACATTGTAATTATTTAGATACTTCATTGCTCGTATATAATTTCTTCATGAGTTATTGGGTATAGTTTCATCATTCGTAAACAGAACTGAGATTAAAACACCCTTTTACAGACTTCTGGCTTGAGCTCCATCATTTAAAAGTTGGAAATTCTCGTGGTTTGATGACCATCTTTAGTGTTGGGTTCGGGTTGCTTTTAATTTTGTGTGTGTGTATCATCACTCTCATCCTCAGAAAAAGATGAAAATTTAGCAAACCCCAAATCACTGACTTTGTTTATATCCTCCAGGGAATTGAGGCCACAGGACAAATGGCCTTCCAGAAATCTAGAGAGAGGCAGATAAAGACAATCACAGCCATGGTCAGGATCAGGTTACCTGGAGCTGAAGCAACTGAGGTAGGAATACTTGAAGAGTCATTTCGATGAATTTCGGCAGGCTGAGTGTGTACTAGCTTGACAGTAGCTTAACTAAAATCTCCTGGGAGCCCAATCTTAGAGGGGTCACCCTGAATTTTCATGAATTTTACCTACAGCAACCCCACCAGGTGCCCACTGTAACAATTGTGAGGAGAAGGAGAAAAGTACCCAGTTTGAAATACACCTAGAAAATAAGAAAGCATTGGAAATAGGCCCAGAGCTGTCTCTATAACAAAAGTTTGCCCTTCAGGGGAAATGACTTTACCAGAGCAATTAGACAGCTCCTGACTCCCTATCTGCTCTGGAGGCAGAGCAATTAGATAGCTCCTGACTCCCTATCCATTATATCTTATGCTCGGGGGTGTTAAAAAAAAAAGGTTATGAAATGTTTCTGAATCATAGCCCAGTGACTCAGGCCAATGAAAACTGAGATTTAACTGTAAAACATTTGAATGCTTCCCTTCCCCCATATCTTAACATCACAACAGGAGGCATCAGAATAATAACAGTAGATTATAACTGAAAGAGCTGCAAGACACAGACTCGATTAAGTTCTTAAGGAAACCCAAAGAAAACAGGGGAGAAAAAAATACAAATGAGGAAACTGAAGCCTCTGGCACCTATATCTATAGAAAATATTATACACAGTCCAACACCAAGCCAGACTAACATAAAACCTCACATTATGTGATATATCATGCCCAGTTTTCAACAATAACAGCAAAAACAAAATATAACACATGCTAAAAGACATGAGACAAAGCATCAGAACCAAAGTGAGATATGAAATTGATTTTAGAATGAATTTAGAAAATTTAAAATCACATTTAGAGAATTTAAATCAATTTAATATGTTAAATGTACTCATGCAAAAAGTAGGCAGCATGCAAACAGATGGGTAATGTAAGCAGAGGGATGGAACCACAAATCAAAAATCAGAAGGAAATGCTAAAAAATAAAAAAAAAAAACTAGCAGAAATGAAAAATGACATTGATAAGCACATTAGCAGGCTGGATGTGGCCAAAGAGAGTATCACTGAGCTTGAAAACTTGTCAATAGAAAATTTCCAACCTGAATTGCAAACAGATGAAAGATGAAAAAAAAAATGAAGATTATATCCAAGAACTGTGGGACAATTATTTAAAATAAAGTAGGTACCATCATACTTAAGGTGAGAAATTAGATGCTTTTGCCCTGAGATCAGGCACAAGGCAAGGATGTCCTCTCCTAGTACTCTTATTCAACATTGTACTAGTAGTTCTAGTTAATGCAATAAGGCAAGGAGAGGAAGTTAAGGTATGAAGCTTGGGGAAGAAGAAATAAAACTTTTTATTCACAAATGACATGACTGTGTATGTAGAAAATCCTTAACAATCACCAAGAATTCCTGGTTCTAATAAATGATTGTAGCAAGGTTGTGATGTACAATGTTAGTATATAAAAGTCAATTGCTTTTCTAAATACCAGCAATGAATGATTGGAATTTGAAATTAAGAGCACAACACCATTGTATTAGGCTGCTCAGGCCGCTGTAACAAAATACCACACACAGAGTGGCTTAAACAACAGAAATGTATTTTCTTAGTTTTGGAGGCTGTTAAGTCCAAGATCAAGGTGCCGGGAGGGTTGGTTTCTCCTGAGAACTCTCTCCTTGCCTAGCAAACAGCTGTCTTCTCCTTGTGTCTTCACATGGCCTTTTCTCTTTGTGTACACACTCCTGGTGTTTCTTCCTTTTTTTATAAGGACATCAATTCTATTGGATTAGGACCCAATCCTTATAACCTCATTTAACCTTAGTTATTTCCTTAAAGGCCCCATCTCCGAATACAGTCACAGTGGGAGTTAGGGCTTCAACCTATGAATTTTGGAGAGACAATAACAGCCACTTACATTAGCACAATAAAAATTGAAATATTTATGTATAAATCTAACAAATAAATACAGGATTTATAGATGGGAATTACAAAGCCCAGTTGAAAAAATCAAAGGTGGTCTAAATAAATAGATTTTTTATGTTCATGGGTAGGAAGACAAAATATTATTAAGATGTCAATTTTCCCACCTTGATCTATAGTTTCAACACCTTGTAATCAAAATCCCAGCAAGCTATTTTGTAAGTATTGACAAACTTATTCTAAAATTTATATGGAAAGCAAAAGATCCAGGAGAGTCAGCACAATCCTGAAGAAGAAAAGAGTTGGAGGACTGACACTACTTGACTTTAAGACTTACTATAAAGTTATGATAATCTAGATAATGTGGTACTGGTGAAAGAACAGATAAATAGATCAGTAGAACAGAATAGAGAGCCAATTGAATTGAAAACCTATGTTTATATAAAAACCTCCACATGAATGCTTATAGCAGCTCTATTCATAATCACCAAAAGCAGGAAGCAACTAATATGCCCTTAAATATATAAACAGACTGTGGTATATTCAAATAATGGACTGTAATTGAGTATTAAAAAGAATGAGCTATCAAGCCACAGAAATACACTAATGAAACTTAAATGCCCATGGGTCTGTGAAGAAGCCAGTATTGAAAAGCCACATACTGTATGCTTCCAAATATGTGACATTCTGGAAAAGGCAAAACTGTATTGAAAGTAAAAAGATTAGTTGTCAGTGGTTCAGAGGGAGAGAGGAAGGGATCAATAGATAAAAATGGGATTTTTAGAGCACTGAAACTATTATGTGTATACTGTAATGGTGGTTACATGATATTTTGCATTTGTCAAAATCCATCGAATTGTACAATACAGAGAATGAACCATATTATAAACTATGGACTTTTGTTAATGATAGTGTATCAATATTGATTCATCAGTTGTAACAAATATACCACACTAATGCAAGTTGTTAATAATAGGGAAATTGCATGATAGGGAAGGGATGTATATGAGAACTCTCTGAATTACCTGCTCAATATTTCTGTAATTATTTAACCGTTTTATAAAAAGTCCATTAATTAAGTACATACAAACACACACACACACACCCCACGCATCTTTTACTACTTATTTAGCATGTGGTCATGGACAAATACTCCCTTAACTGTGGTTTACTTGTCAATAAAATGGGATTATTAAAACAGATTTCATATGAGGATTAATTTAAAATGTAAGAATGCTAAATATATCAATGTAATAGAATATAAAATTACTGAGCTTCAGTTAATGTAAATTCACTCCATACATGTCCATATACTTATTACACAGATTTAACTCTGTCAAGGAGGATTTCATGCAACTGAAAGTTACCATAAATAAAAAACTCAATTTCATAAGATACAAACAATAAGGAAGATTTATTATCTCATAAAGCAGAGTTTACATGGATAAGAAGTGGCCACCTTAAAAAAATGGCTATTGGATAGACATCCAGGAAGTGTCCTATAATAATTTTTGTTTTATCCAACATTTTGGTGTTATGTGAAATATGGTCTTATCACTATAATTTGTTTTAAAACTGGCTCAAGAATGAATATATTTTGCCCCTTGCTTGACAACTTTGTAGAGTCAAAATGTCTATAATGCTCTTTATTTTAATCTCCTCATCTATTTTTGCCACCAGAGAAAGAACAATGCTTTGTTGACACACAGTAGTACCTGATTTTCAGTCATATTATTTCTGCAATATCTCATTTGGGGGTACTAGAGATTTATGGCAAAGGAAGAATGCTATTATTAAATCCAGTCTACTTTTCTAAGAACATCATGAGACTGAAGCTAAAAAGCATAAAGGCTATATTGCTTTTCTTATAAACATTCATTTTTCTAAGTGATTATTCCCTTTCATTCATAATATATTTTTATGTCCAGACTAACTGTCAAGGTACAAAATGGCTTCAGGTCAAAGTTAATAAATTAGAATTTTGGAAAACATATTTATATTTCAGATGAACTGAACCACTGTTAAATTCTATATTTATAATTTATAAACTATAATGGTCAACAAAGAATCACTTAATACCTACTCTGGACAAGTCATCAGTGTATAAATCATCTAAGGTACCCCATATTTTGAATCTGGAGGGTACCAGAATGTAATACATATTATGTACTAGTTATTATTCCAGACATATGTTCTCTTCAATCAATTATTTTAAATTGAGTACAATTTAAAATTTCTTATTAACTGTTCCAGAACCAGGACATACAGTGATGGATGGAGATATAATTTAGAACAAATAATGTAATTCCTTACCAAATATGGTCATTCATTTAATTAGAGATTATTTAATTCAGCTTCCTAATTATAATGGGGGAAATCTCTAAATCACAGGACGATGTCCTTGTTAAAGATCGTGTTCCAAATTACTGTAATAGCTAGAAAATAAACATTATGTTCTGACCAACACCCAAGTTAGGCTTTTGTTTCCCTACAAGAAGACTGTCTTCTTGTAGTCTACTATCTTCTTATACATGTTAGTTTGTGTACATGTTAGTTTGTGGTCAGTAAAGGAACTTTATTGTAAAGGAACTTTCCAAACATCTCAAGTGCTCTGTCCTTTCTTTCATCATTTTTATGTGCTGTTTCCTCTTTCTGTCTGTCTCTGTTCTAATTGTCTTTATTGGAATTTTAAAAATGAGAGCTCCCCAATAGGTTTCAGAAGCAATGGTTACAAAAGAGGACCTATGCACAACCTGTTCTGACCTGTCTGCAAACCTCTATGTAGTAGTGGACACCAAAGTCTTATTTATCTACATGGATCAATACTTTTGCTGTGACCTCAACATTCCTTAACACCTTGGAATTATTATTCCTGTTACATATAAACATATAAATACAATTAAAGAAAAATGTTATGTTCAATGAACAGTTATTTTTGTATGTTTTTTTCCTGTTGTGAATAAGCAATGTATTCTAAAGAACTAATTTTTGATCAGATATTAGGTTAATATTTCCTTTATTTTAATTGTACTTTATTCATGGAAAAGGAGCAAAGATGATCAGAGAAATTAACTAAAATAAACAAGATTAATGTAAACCAACAATATAATACTTTATATGAAATCCTTTCAGTCAAGGGCTGTGATGGGTCTGAGATTTAACCTACTTAAACGATAACAGGTTAGCCTGCCATGGGTTCATGAATTCTGGTAGAAGACATGAGACTCTTAGGTTAGAGATGAAGGACAGTGCTTCTTATTCAGGACAGTAACATTAGCCTGAGTATCAGCATTTTGGTGCAAGCTCTCTTACCCGCAATTCTGGCTGGTTCATATGAAAAGAACCAGGTGGCATCTGCACATAGTTTGTTGCATTAAAGAAGAGGAATGCTGAGCTTAGAGAGCCCAATTTTCTCTTAATGATGGACATTAAGCGTGTTTACCCTTTCTTCCAGAGAGAGAAACTATCATTCTTTTCCAAGGCTGTTCACTATTCAAACATTATTAAAAATAATTCAGAACCAAAAGCAGTCAGTGCCTCACTTAGACGGCATATAGAAATGTTAGAGACACTTGGAGAATTGTCTTTCAACACCTTCTACCTTATAAAAATGTTTTCTTAATATCTCCTTCTAAGGTAGAGGAATTTTTTGTAACTTTTGGAGGTGGAGAGGGGAAAAGTCAAAGAAATCCCATTTGAAAACAAGAGTGTTATATGATTCTAATGAAGTAAGCTACGAAAGAAAAAAAAGTCAGTGTTGCAGACACTGGGATTTCTTCTTTTAATCTTTGTGTGTACCAGTCCCCTGGCTTCTCTGTAATTTCATTTCTAAAGGTCTGCACTAGCAATTCTCTTCAGAGAACTTCCCTTGGGATACTGATGTCACTTTGCCTACACTTGCAGAGTTGCAAGAAGCTGAGTGTTTGTTTCTTGATGGCTGTTGTTAGCCAGTGATTGATTGGTCCTTGAATTGATAGCTCACTATGTTTCTATTCAAGAAAAACACTGAAGTGAAGCTTACACTTCCACGTTTCCCTGAGGGATCAGCTATATTTACCCTCCATAGGACTTTCTGGAAATAATATTCTTTTTAACTTCTATTTCCTCTTCTGTTTTCCCTATTACCTTCCTAGGTTCTCCTGAAAGCACTTTTTTTTTTTGCGGTAAGCGGGCCTCTCCCGTTGCGGAGCACAGGCTTTGGACGCGCAGGCTCAGCGGCCATGGCTCACGGGCCCAGCCGCTCCGCAGCATGTGGGATCCTCCCGGACCGGGGCACGAACCCGTGTCCCCTGCATCGGCAGGTGGACCCTCAACCACTGCGCCACCAGGCAAGCCCTGAAAGCACTTTTTTAGTGAATCATTTTCACAAAAATTCTTGTTTCAGATTCTGCTTCTCAGTAACTATGCAATAACAGGCAGTAAAGATTAAAGAAAATGATAGCTACCACTATTGCCTGCTTATTATATTCCAACACTCTGTAAGCCCTTGATTTCATCCTCATAACAACTCTGTGAGGTAGGTATTGTTATTCCATTTTAGTTAGGAGAAAGAGAGGTTCAAAGAGGTTAATTAATTTGCCCAAGTCCTATTGATAGTAAGTGGCAGAGCTCAGTTCTGGCACCATCGCCATCCAAAGACTACGTGTCTAAATACTACAGAGATTAGGAAATCTAGTTTAACTTTTACTCTTCTGAGCTTAAGTCTTGAACTAAAAAAGCAGCTCTGAAGAATATTTTCATGAGCCTTTTCGTTAAAATGTTAACAGTCAAGAATATGCCCATGGAGATATTTAAGCAGTGACCATGTACATGGATAATGCTTCCCAGATGCTACTGAGGTCACACTATTCTATAGTTGCATACTCCAACTAAAAGTAAGTTTGTAATCACTGTTCCTCAAATGTTAGGGTGAATGAAAATGTAAGAATTCTCAGGTCCACAGAGGTAGGAATTCTTGAGGAAAGCTTATAGAAAATCCAGATCCACTGGTGTCAAATCCAGAGGTTTTTTTTTTTTTTTTTTTTTACTGTTTTTATTGGAGTATAATTGCTTTACAGTGGTGTGTTATTTTCTGCTTTATAATGAAGTGAATCAGTTATACATATACATATATCCCCATATCTCTTCCCTCTTCTGTCTCCCTCCCTCCCACCCTCCCTGTCCCACCCTTCTAGCTCGTCACAAAGCACCGAGCTGATCTCCCTGTGCTATGCAACTGCTTCCCACTAGCTATCTATTTTACATTTGGTAGTGTATATATGTCCATATACACTACCACTCTCTCACTTTGTCCCAGCTTACCCTTCCCCCTCCCCGTGTCCTCAAGTCTATTCTCTAGTAGGTCTGTGTCTTTATTGCTGTCTTGCTCCTAGGTTCTTCATGACCTTTTTTTTTTTTTTTTTTAGATTCCATATATATGTGTTAGCATGCGGTATTTGTTTTTCTCTTTCTGACTTACTTCACTCTGTATGACAGACTCTAGGTCCATCCACCTCACTACAAATAACACAATTTCGTTCCTTTTTATGGCTGAGTAATATTCCATTGTATATATGTGCCACATGATGTAATGAGTATGCTATACATTTCAGGCAACTGTAATTGCATTATGGAACTGAATTATGGAAAGTCAAAGGAGGTGAAAGAGAACTGCAATTAATACTTAAAAAATAGACATTAATTCATCCTAACGTAGTGATGTACTGTCAAATATTTGTAAATTCAGTTTTAATATTCCAATAGTGTTCTTTTTTTCTTTTGCTCTATATTCACATTGTCTTTTTCTTCTTTTCCCCTTATTTCCAGTGTAGATACACTTCAGTTGGGGGTGCAAGAGCTCATCCTTAGAAAATGTTAGATTACCTAAGCTATGATCTTTGAAAACCTCTAATGAGGCTCCCAACTTTCCTGCATAGGCTGCAATAGATGTACCTCTGTGAATAAAGGCTACGGAGACGAGCCATTGTAAAGTGTCCAAGAACACAGACTTTGAGCACAGGGGATGCTGTGAGCATACATTCGTATCTCTAAATTAGTATGTAGGGAATATAAATTGCAAATAATTAATTGACTAATTGTCAAATTTTCATGTATTTACCATAGTCTTGGACTTAGTCTTTTATAAAATTTAAAACTATTTTTATAGTCTTTACAACCATAGTTGCATCTTTTTTTGTACCTCATAGATATTCTAAAAAAGTTTGCTTACACTTTCTTGCCCACGATTCTCTGTTAAACTCAGTGAAATGTGGCTTCTTGGCTCACCTTTCTAGTAAAGTTACTATGTCAAAATTGATAAACAAAAATGATTTAGGTCATTAAATGAAAAATGAATAGTTCTTGTTTACTTAACTACCTTATGATATCTACAACTCTTAACATACTCTTTTTACTTAAAACTATCTCTTGCCATTATTTCCATGGTACTATAATTCTCTAGTTTATACTCTAGCTCTATGGAAACTTCTCTGTGTCCTCCATAGTTTCTTTCTCCTCTTTCCAAGCTTAAATATTGCTTGTATTTTTAGGATCCATTTCTCTCTTTATACATTCTCCCTGGGGCTTATCTCAAGCCTTCTAAGACTTTAATTAAAATGATCAGGGTGATGATTTCAGGATAATTTTTTTTAGTATATATCTCTTTTGAACTTTAGACCTGTGCAGTAGTTTCTCTTTCAAAAGATCTGTATTTCCATCTCAGAGTGATTAAATTCTTATTTTCTATGAAACTGAAGCCCAAGGCATAATGTGAAGCTACTGAGCTATTATGTGTGATGCCATTGTAGTTATCTTCACTGCAGTTAATAATTTGCTTGCCAAGATTCAAATTTGTTTGTTCTCAAATCATTTTGTGCATGTTGCATTTATTACTACAAGCACATAATTTAATTCAGTGTTAAGTCAAGTGATGAAATATGAGTACCAGGAGATCAAGTTTATTCCTACAACAATGAAGTTTAATGCTTTAGAAATTCTCAGTTAGGCTGAGTTGCTAAATAAATGATGTCAACTATGGCATGGGTATGGCAACAAAGTAAGACTGGAGAAAAATAAATAAGTAAAAAATTCTTTGGATTTGTTCAGTAGTGTACTTTAAATTAAAGTCTGGAAGTCATAGATTATTTGAGTGTGGATTATATAAGAAAAGATGACTAACAACTTCAATGGGTAAACAGATATTCAAAGAAAAGGCCTTGGGCTTACAGCACAGTATTGGTGAATTTAATACACAATAAGATAACGAGTTAATATACAATGTTTAGACTGTCCCATTGTGCATACGTGCCATGATGTGTGCTTTCTCACTTTATTCAAATAACTAACAACAAACCAGTTCTGATTGTTTCAGGTAAGAGAATTTTTACTACATATTCATGTATTTGCAAGATAACTCTATTTGGATATATTCTAGGTGCCTCAAGTTTAATGTATAAAAAAAATTATCTTCCATTCCCCTAAACTTTCCAACTTTTATAAACTTTCTTCCATTCTTGTCTTCTGTCTTTTCATTATTGGTAAATAATCACATTGGTCAAATGGACCAGACCTGAAACTCAAATTTCATTTTTAAATCCTCTCTTACTCTCTTCAAAAACTTTTCCTATAAAGTCTACTCTTAAATAGCCCTAGATTTTCTAACTTCTAGATTATCAAACCAACATTATATTTATTTGCTTGCTTCTGCTTGAAACTCCTTTTTATTTTTCTGACATGCTCAACACTCTTAAACAAATGCACACATACTAGTTAATTCTTCCTTATGTAATCCTAGTGATATTTCTAATCTGCAACTCTGATAAAGGCCAGTCATCTCACTATTTAAAAACTGTTAATGACTATCATCCTAACTATAAAGTCCTAATAATCTGCTTTTGTCTTGCTTAATCTCTCAGCCTCATCTATCAAAAAGAACCCTTTTTACGCTTTTGTTTCCTTAATGTGGCATATTCTCTTTCATAACATATTGTTTATCACATTTATTATGTTATGCAGCCCATCATATTAAAATTGCCAATTTAATTATCTATTTCCTCCCAATTCTAAACTTATTATTGATAGGTTTTATTTCTAGCTCTGTCTCTCCAGAGCCTAGTAGAACCCTGGAACATAGTAGACATAAATGATCATGAGACAAGTTTTCCTAAATAAGTTAATAAATTGAAGGAGTGTCTCAAAATGAGAATAGTGTAGTCATAGCCTGAAATTATATTATTAGCCATAAATTGTTTATTCAGTCCTCTCACTGCTGATCAAAATTGAGGACAAGCACCTCACTAGCCAGTTATTCAATAATTTACTAGAATAGTTATCATGGCATTTTCCATGCAAGACCTAAAGAAACATGAGATTTATGATGACATGGAAAAGGAAGGCATCTTACAGTTTTCCAAGCAGTTAAGAAAATTTTTTCACATCTTTGACTCTATGTACCTGAGAATATATCCCATTCCACCTCCTGACTGTGACTGTGGAGAGACAGAGGGTAGCATCTTGTTTAGGGAAAAACATCCAGGAATTCCAGGCAGCAACAATTAGGCAGTTCTTGGAAGATATGTGTGTGTGTGTGTGTGTGTGTGTGTGTGTGTGTTCCACAAAGTATATCTGGAGAGACAAAACTCATTCTGCAGACTTCGAATTTGGAGTACCAATGTCTCAATCTCTGTGTTCTGGTGGAATTAGGAATGACGACCAGCTGAAAACGGTCTGCCGGTATCCTCCCCGAGTGCTAATCTTAACTGAATGATTTGGGCTTCAGAAAATGTATTATTTGCTGAAGCAAGAATGACAGTATCTCTCAAAATAGGATGAAGATTTGAAGGGAGTTGGAGAGGGACGCAGCACATCTGAGTGCAAAGAGCCCGACTGGGTACTAAAACATTCACTTCTTGTGAATGGCTGAATTTATTACCAAGGAAAGTCTGTATTCAGCGCCTGATTTTTAACATTTACATTCTCACTTTGTAATCCCTCCACCCCCCCTCAAAACGTCCCAATACTTCCATTCAGAAAGTTCCATGTGTTCTTCTTGGAAGGCATTACGGGACATTATGACATAGAAGCAGTGTGGCCTGTTCCACTCATCCTCTTGACTGTGACTGTAAAGAGAGAGCAGCATTGTCAAAGGGACAATGTCCAGGACTTCCAGGCAGTGACTAGCATGCAGTATAATGAGACTGGATCTTGGGAGGGAAGGGAAAATCATTCAGTACAGTACTGTAAATAGCTTCCAAGTTTCCAAGTAACAACGCAGGAGATGAAAAAACAAAAACACTTTCCCTCACTAAGCTCTGAGCTCACTGTTTATAGGGGGATTCAATTTAAATTTGTGTATGGAAATACTATAATGTATTATTTTTCATGTAGAGAGAGTATTATATTTCTATTCCATCTAAAACTCTATATTCATAGCCATTTAAAAAAAATCTTTACTGTCAGTAAAGTATCATTGCAGTCAAAATGCATAACCCAGTTCTTAACATAGATGGGGACTCTAACAACTTGACAGTACAACTATAATAAGTTTTAATAGTTACCTCCAATTGTAGCTAGATTTATCGGTATAATGGATTTCTGTAGAGTCCTTTCTATGCTGGCACGTTTAGGCAAAGATTATTTATATGAAAAAATGATGTTATATGAATACTGGAGAAACACTGATTCTCAATTTTACAAATAAATCTTTGTTTGGCAATTGAAAAAGGTTGTGTTGAACTATTATTACATATTAGAATAGCAGATAAGAAAGCACCCTGGCAATCTTTGGATATGCAAAATGCAATGATAATTGCTAATGTCTAAAATGTATTTAAAATATTACGTTACGTTTCACACTACCTAACAAATGTTATGGCTTCACATAGGTCATGGTCAGGACCGCTGCACTTCAGGACAGAAAATAGATTTCTCATCTCAGTAGAACATATTAATATTTCTATCACTTTTGTTTCAGTACAACTGTTCTGGAGGTAGAAGCCATTTAATAAAATCTATAGTTAGTTTTAGGCTTACTAGTTTAATGTGAAGATTAGTGACTTACCAACTTTATATACGTTAAAGTAAGAGCCACTTTAAAATCATTTAGATTAAAAATAGTTGAAAAAGATAAGCAGATTACCTTAAATTCAAAGCGTTAATTTGAAACTTAGTTGTTTTCAATAGTGTGTGGGAAATTTAATACAGTCCACAAGAGTAAGGCAGCTGAAATGTTGGATTTTTAAAAACTCACTCTCCTTGAATTTAAAATGTCACAATTTGGGCAGGCTCAGACCAGGGATATAATAGGAATTTGTCACAAAGAAGGGAACATGTCATGTAAGTCAATAAGCATTTTGGACCCACATAATTAACTCAAGTACAGAGGTTAGCTTCACCAAGTACAACTAGGAGGATCAAGACACTGTCCAGGTAGCAAGTTTAGGCAACAATGAAATGTTGAATTAATTGGTGCAACAGAAAAGGGGAAACACCAGAACACAGTGTAGTGCTGACGAGAGCTAGGAAGGAGCTGAGATCTAGTTTTGTCCTAAAGGAGATCGTGGACTAAGTAGGGTAACCAACGAGTTTATGCATTGAGAGGGTTTTCCAGTTAGAAGCCCAGCTGTTGAACTAAGCCTGTGAAGCAAGATGAAATGGGCTATTTAGATGAGCATTACATCCTAGTTCTTGTAGGTAAAATGAAAATTTAGTTCTGGGTATAATTCCTGGTTATAGGAATTAAGTAGTGAAAAGAATAGGAGAACCTTTTGGAGAAGCCTGAAGGGTTAATGTAAGCATGTCATCAAAGATCCTTTACTTAATATGTGGGCACTTCCCAAAAACTTATGCTTTCTGCCTGTACCTTCAATAAATATACTGAGGAATGAAATGAAATTAATATTCAATGAGGGAATTAAAATAGTCTTAGAGATAATCAATACAAGCTAGATATGGAAGGTAATAATACTAAACCACAAAGTATGATAAATTCCACTGAATATTATGAGACCTACTTCTTAAAATTAAAATATATTATACAATATTCTGAAGATAGTAAATACATAGAAAATATACCCCATAAAAATGTTAGGAAGTAATTTATAAAAAGTTAAAATGTAGCAGTTAAAACTAGAATCCTAAAAAAGGGAAATATTAGTAAAATATGTAAATAATATATTCAAAATATTACCACAAAAATGTAAAAAAATTAAAAATAATTCAGTTACTTAAAAATAAGATTTTAGGAGATTAAAAGAAAAGAAAAACCTTGTTATGCTCAGAGTTTTCTACCAGGAGCTTCCGGTTCAAGTAGATTCCATATCCTATGTTCCCAAGCATTGGAAGCTCAGGGCAGGTGCTAGTCTGTAAGATGCCTCTGAGAATAAATAAAAGGCTATTGCTCTAGGCATTTGGCTTAGTGAGCAATGGTGTCTTTGAGCAAAGGAAAAATAGTCGCTTTCTCTGTACCAATGTAGCCTATGCTGGGTCTGGGGGAGGGGGACACAATCCACAGGGCTGCCAGTTGGTGAGCTAGATTTCAATCATACTCAGTAACTCAGAACAAATTGCATAGCATTTTACTGCAGGCTTTAAATCAACACTTGAACCTCAACTGATAATATACGTAAGCTTTAAGCCTTTATCATCTTATTTGTGAGAGAAAGTAAACAACTTATTGGAAAGCATCCCTGGTGGCAACTTTCACTCCCAAGGACAGTGCCTTAGCTAGGCAAATAAATGGAGGGAAAAAAAAATAGAAACAAGACTGAGAAATGGAGAATACAGTAGTGTGGGAAAAAAAGACATTGGTGAATATAAATCAATACATAATGAAAGAGCAAACTTTGGATAGCTAAACATAAGATTTTGCATGTCTGCCTCTTTTACTGGACTTGAATATCTGAGTAGTAGGTGTGTTCTGTTCATTCATTTATCCCAATATCTAGTTTAATGTCAGACACATAATATGCTAATGTTTGGTGACAAGTACTAATGGAAACATGAAAAATAGGTGATAGATAGATAGATAGACAGATAGACAGATGATAGATAGGAGCTTGTGCTTTTCTCCAAGGGCAGGGGAAAGGGTTCAAATCATGCTTTGATGATTGATTGCTCACTAAGCTCTATTTTATTTTATTTTTTATAAATTTATTTATTTATTTATTTTTGGCTGTGTTGGGTCTTTGTTGCTGCACATGGGCTTTCTCTAGTTATGGTGAGCAGGGGTTGCTCTTCGTTGTGGTGCGTGGGCTTCTCATTGCAGTGGCTTCTCTTGTTGCAGAGCATGGGCTCTAGGTGCACGGGCTTCAGTAGTTGTGGCTCATGGGCTCAGTAGTTGTGGCTTGCAGGCTCTAGAGCACAGGCTCAGTAGTTGTGGTGCACGGGCTTAGTTACTCCATGGCATGTGAGATCATCCCGGACCAGGGCTCAAACCCGTGTCCCCTGCATTGACAGGTGGATTCTTAACCACTGTGCCACTAGGGAAGTCCCCCACTGAGTTCTATTTTAAATAATTCATAATACCATTAAAAAATAAGTTATTCATGCTAAATGGTGTTTTGAAGCCCTAATTATTTTGGAAAATTATATATTTTTTCAGACTGATTTAGAACAAGTTTGGAGTAAAAATGGTTAACAGTTCTGGAACTTTGGAATACAATCTGCATAGTTTTTAATTACATTTTCCCAACTCATTCTATCTTCTCATTTAACAAACTTATTGAGTGTTTACTATGCATCAAATGCTACTTTGACTCAAGGAGCTCTTAATTTAGTGAATTTGAAGAACAGACCATATATTCAACACAGAGAATACTTCATAACAATATTTGAGCACAGTATTCCAGGTGAAAATAGAGGACAGGAAGCTAACATCTGGAGGCGGAGGGAATTTGGGTAAGAATTCCTAAAAAAAACCGACTTGACATTAGTTGAATTGTGACTCATTAGTAGTTAGTCAAGTGAAGAAACATAGGGAGGAAAGCATTGCAGGATAACAGAACATGCTCACACAAACTTGAAGATGATTGTAAGTAGATTAGAGTGATTGGCCTAGAGGAATTCTGGAATGGATGGTCCTGACTAGGGAGGCTGGCATCTACTTCACCATAGATTTTCCATGACTTGCTAAGAACTTTGATGTTTATCTTGACAATAATTGAGTACCCATAATAGATTTTAAAGTAGAGGAGTGTCATAATAAGGTTACATTTAAAAAATGGAGCCCTGGCAGCAGTGGGGAGGATAGAGTGTATGAATTGGAAATTGGGAAAAGTGACATTAATTTATAACAGCAACTCAGCAATTCAGATTATGAACTACTAGGACTAGAACTATATAGAGTATACTGGTGAGAAATATCTGAGAAAAACTTAAGGAAATGGAGCCAAATGGGTTCATTGATTAATTTTTATGTGGGCATAATACCCTGGCTTCTGACTTGGAACAGTTTTTAAATTTTTTTTTGTTATTATAATGATATTCACAGAGCTTTGAAACAAAGGACAAATAATAGGTTTCAGTGGTACCTATAAAGAAAGATCACAGATTTGAGTTTTGGGTTCAAAATACATAGCAGATATCTAGATTGAGATGTCCTGTGGACAGTTTATACAGGGCTTCAACACATGAAAGGACTTGGATATACATGTATATGAGAGAGAGACGGTGGGGGGGGGGGGGAGAGAGAGAGAGAGAAGTTGAAGTAGTAGTAGATGAGTTTCCTTGTTTCCTTCCTGTCATCCAATGTGAGTTCCTTTGTTACTTGGCTACAGTAGTTACTTGTTACTTTCTACATTCAGGTTTTATTCTATATTCCAAACCACTCAGATTTACAATAACAAATCTATAGCAATGCCTATAACTAGCAGACCAGAGATGGTGGGTAAGAGATAGTGTTAGAACCATTTAAATTCCCCAATTATATAGAATGTATAATAATTTACATCTGGATGGGACTGGGATTTTAGCTCCAGGATTTATGGACAAGCCATTGGCCGTCCCCAAACCTACTTCCAGTGTATGACTGCTACACTGGCCTGACTCCTGCTGCCACTAATATGAGCTTGACTGGTGGTCCTCTGACAGCCTCATTGCTTGGTGAGTCCACCCTGACTTACCTGTCTAATTGCTCTGCTTATCATTGATCTTCAGCCCATTGGCCTGATTCCCTTGATTCTGGAGTTGGTGTTATCAAAATAGATGAACAAGTGCGTCATCATACATTGATTTTGAGTCCCGAACTTATAACAGATGCCCAGACTATGTGAGCAATATCTTACCAAAGATATCAAGTATTTAAATGAATTGTTTGTAATAAAAATGGCTTCGACATACTCAGCTAACTTTCTTTTCTTGTCCAGCCACTGGTATCCACAAAAACCAATCAATTTATCTACCAAGTTGAGTTTCAATTACTCTTAGGTGAGAACTTTCCTCCTCAAACTTTCTAGAAATTTCTATTATATAGTTACTAAGCAAGTATATTCTGCTACAACTAAAAAGTTAAGCATACCTAAATGCATTATTTTAACAAAAATAAATGTAGGAGAGCAACAGAATTGAAGACAAAATAAAAGTAATGATAGCATGGAGAAAGAAGCAGAGGATACACACAAATGATGTATACAGTGAAATTAAGAAGGAAAAGATCAGGAGAAAAAGGAATTAAAGAATAAAAAGAAGAGGTAAGAGGTGAACATGTGGGATGATAGCCAGAAGATGACAAAAAAAGAGGGAAAATCTGCATATTTTAAAGTGAAACACTTGGTTTGATTTTAAACAGCAGAAACAATCCTGCTCTGATATTAAAAACAAACTGGAAAAAAAAAAAAACTGGGTCAGCATTCCTCAGTAGATATTCCCATCTATATTATCTTCAAAGATAGTTTCAAATATTTTGCTTGGGGAAAAATCACCCATTCCAATTCTAGTTACCATTTTTGGAACATGTTATCTTAGTGTTTGAAATAAAATTTCTTCTTTTATTATTTTTTCTTCTTATTTGTCAATCATGCAGTCTTTCACAACCGTTTTTCAGGAAAACCTTTAAATCAATGATTATTATGGCACATAATCAAGAAAGTATACAACATAGATTTTTCCCCTATTACTCTACTTACAATAGAATTCAATATATTATTCTGCTATGGGAATATATGCTTATGCTCAATATTTTTAGGGAAACCCAGTTCTTACAGTAAGCTTATGAAAAAGTATTTCTTCAATACAGCATCACTTAAAAGTTGCTCTTCCTTTAGAAGGACTCAGTTGGCCTCTCTTTTGCTTGGATTCATTGCTAGGCTACCATAATCCATTATCATTTGCACATGGTGAGTTGAATCCTCTCCACCAGGCATGCAGACTTTGTCTTAACCAGTGGCATGGACTGAGGCAGGTACACATTAGAAACTCTTGTGGGAAGTGTGATGTTCCCTAGTTTTCTATTAAATAATTATATTCTTTAGTACACATAGAAGCAGCACTTGAGTGAACAAGAATGCAGTGGTCATTAAAAATATAGCAGAATCTGGAAGGGTGATATGGATGGAGACTTTCTAATTGTTCCTGCGTGATTTGGAAATATGATAGAAACATGACTACCAGAAAGATTTGCAGAAGGAACAGTTATTTATTCACTCTCTTTCCCACTTCCAGATTCTCAATTAAGAGTATATCCAGATTGTATTTATGCCATTCTTCCCAAGATGTTATATAATGGTTAGTGATTAATTAAACCTATTCCTTAATCCATGCCAACATTCTTATATATGTATATTCTCCGCAACAATTGAAAATAAACACAATACATTTGATAATTTTGACATACAAAAATGTTATAAGAACTTATATTGGTTACTTGCTATTTCTTACCTACTAGTACTGTTTAATAGTTCCCGGAACGACACTAAATACTTTGCACGTTTTGTAGTTATTCGCCCCCCCCCCCCCACTGCACCAAATGCTAACATTACTTTAACAAGAATTTCCATGGTTTATTATCTAGAGGGCCAAGTGTTCATGAAACATAGTAAACTTTGAGTATAAGCAACATTATGACAAACAGAAAAGCAAACGGACTTAAACTTATTCTGAAAGATAGTATTACAGTTTAAGTATTGACAGAGCGCCAAAGATATTTTGCTGATCCTCTGAGGTTCAGAGATGCCAATAAACAGAAGAAACAATATAAATTCAAAATCTATTGTTACTATACAGTCTCAAAATAGTGAAAACCAACTAAAAACAAGGGTTTGATTTACTTAAATATTTAACAAAAATTTATTGCAAGAGAGATTTTTTCACTGAATTTACAGTTTCAAGGAACATGGTACAAAACATAGTGCCATCAGCTTTGTCTAAACATTAAATAGGTGCAAATACACAAAGGTTAAAAAAAAACAAAGAGCATACTTTACAACATAAATTACAGTACTATAAATATATTTTATATACATTATACATACTCTTAAGACATCATTTTAATATACAGCATATATTATATTGATTTTCAAACTATTCAGTGCCTTACTAATATTATATATCAGAAACTTAAGAATTTATTTGCATCATTACACTTACAGTAAATGATTTCATATCAATGAGGCCATATTTTGCCTAGTTTATTTCCACCATTTAAATAGGCAATTATCCACTTAGATGAGCATTAACATGTAGAGCAATAGTTTTCACATGAATATTTTCTTTCCCTTTCATAGTGATGACTAGAAGAGGGGCTGCAGCGGGATGACCGATGGGTGGGGGGACAGCAGTGAAGGAAAGAGTGCATGGGGTAAAGGTGAGAAAGCCAGATGGCTAGGATGAAGAACTGAAGCTGGAATGATTGGCATCTGAGGAGAAGCAACAAAAGTTGGCTGATTCCCAGGACAAAGCCTTGGTCCTACTTGTCCTACTGAGATCTGAGGTAACGATGTTCTGGTGAGAGCTGGGACTTGGGACAGAAACTGTTGGTGTGGTTGAAGCACTTTAAAGGTTCCTGCAGCTGCAGCTGCTGCTGCGGCTGCAGCAGCTGCTGCATGCTGCTGCAAAACAGTATGGTGGATAGCGGTTACAGAGGTAGAACACAAGGGCTGCTGCAAAGGCAAAGGCTGCAGAGGTGTGCTAGGGGGTGGGAGGGAACCTGGAGGAAAAGTGAATTTGACCTTGTTGGCCAGCATGCTCGGCGGAATGATGTGCTGGTAGACTTCACATGGTAGATTTTTGAACTTGTCATGGTTTTCTATTGGAATCAATAATGCTTGTTCTGGTAAAGCTAACGGAGCCAGGATCTGCTCCGTTGTTACAAAGGTATGGCCACTGACATGTGCTTCTTTGAATGGTAATGGTGGTTGTGCATTAAGGATTCCTGAATTAAAACACAGCCACTCAGTTGATGCCTCATTCATCTTTCCTTGTGGAAGGGCCTCAGCCAGTTCATAATGACAAAGGTATGATTTAGGTTGTGACTGTCTAAAGTTCCTTTCAATACTAGGCATCTTGAAAGGAATTTGCTTCTCATTAATATTTGTATTTTCACTTCTTTCTTTGTGTTCAAGCAAGGTACTGTCCATTTCTTCTTTTGTTGGGGCACTAGCTATGTAGACTGAAGTGGTGGGTTTATTGGAAATCTCTGACAGTTCACCAGAAGTGGTCTCCATTATGACCTGTTCAGTTTCACCATTGGTTTCAGAAGGAAGGGGACTGTTAGCGGGCAAAGACAGTTTATTTTCTACTTGGTCCATTTGTTCTGAGTTCCTTTTGACATTTGCAGTTTCTTGTGGTTTTATTTCCTCTTTTCTGTCTTCACTTATTATTTCATCCGGGTGATGTAAGAAAGAATTACCTTTCCTGGGATAATCTGTCTTCTCTTTGAGTTCCAAAGCTTCAAAACCGGTGTGGAATCTACTTTTTCTCCTCCATTTCCTTTTAGGTTTACAAGGAGCAGAAGCATGGGGTGGCCTCAAAAATTCTTCTGGTAGATAATTCTGTTGATCTAAACTTTCATCTGAAGAATAAGAATATGAATGTTGTCTACGTTTTTGATGGCATCTTTCTGATTCATTAATGAGAGAATTATAACCTCTTTTAACTGCCTGGTTCTGACTCATGCATTTCATTTCATTTTGAAGAACTAGGCATCTGTGATCTTGACTACAGCTGGACGTTTTGGCTTTCCAACTACAGTAAGTTCTGGAGTATGTTAAATTATGTTTCACAGAATGTATCATTGTTGAATTGGATTGTCCATTTAAAACAACTGAGCTCTTTTTACAGTGGTTTTTAGAACTGATAATATTCTTATTGTATTCAGTGTTCTGGGTTTTACACAATTCTTCATTTTCACTTAAGTATATGGATGCTGATTTGGGCCTTTTATCAGGTAATTGCTGTGAGTCTAATAATTGCTCTGTAGCTAAATACTGTTTTTCTGAAATTGTTTCCAGTAGATTTTTCCTAGTTTTATCAGTGTAACTATTTTCTCTTTCCATTTTGAAATACGTTTCTGATTCTTTGGTTTTCTTTCCATAATTATGGTGACATAACTTTCTTCGTTTTTTCTTTCTTCCACTTTTATGGAACCAGAGTTCGTTAGTATCTTTCAATCTTATTTTGTTGTATTTGCCACCAAGAACATCCTGTTTTATCTGATTTTTAGTAAAAGTATATTTTTTTGTTTTTCTGATCCTACAGGAAATATTTTTATACCTCTGACTCATACTCTCATTTTTTCCAGAATCACAGCTATTGGAGAGCGTATCATCAGCAAAAAGAGGAGTGACTTGGGTATATCCATTTCTGCTACCTCCAATTTCATGATCAGTAAGTCCTGTCACAGATGCGTCCTTGCAATCTAAAACTGGTCTCTTGCAAATGTCTTCTCCCTTCTGATGAGAAGAAAGATCATTTAAGGGCAGCTTATTTTTATCTAGATTGTTGTTTAATTTAGTGGACTTGAAGTCAAAACAGAGAGGATTACAGCTATAGGAAACTGATGGTTGAGTAGTTGTGTAAATCAGCATTTCTGATGGCCACTGAAGAACTGTGGATCCATCTTTGTTAAGTACGGGTACAAATGGCTCACATGGTCTTTTATATAAATCCATTTTTTTATGTAGGGTTATATTATCCTCTTCAGAATTTAAAGGGGCCAACATGTCAGGGCTGTGATTTTTATATTCAGCTTCAGTCGTGGGTGCATCATTGTCCTTAACTCTTTCTTCTATGGTAGCTTGCAAAGACAAACAGTCATTAGCCATATCAAGAACTATGGATTTATTTCCTAGCAAGTCAGAAGTGTTACCACTTACAGGTATGTCTTCATTAATAATAACATCTTCCAGTGGAATTTGATCTGCTAAAGGGACTGAATTTTGACAATTATCTGCAACAGATGATGAAGGGAGTTGAAACTGGCAAAATGGAGGTAATAGTAATGTATCTTTTTCACTAGAAACTTCTTTCATCTCTTGAGTTTGAGCAGTTTCTTTGTCAGTGCACCTTCCTTCTGGTGGATGCAAAGAATTAGCTTTCTCCTCAGAACTCAAAAGCACATCTGTTGGTGAAGAGAGTTGAAGATGACAAGCACTGGGGACAAATCTACTTTTTCTGCTAAATCCTTTTTCCACAGAGGCATCATCATTGTATTCAGAGAAGGCTGCAGCTGAGGACTCCAGCTTCACGGATGCTTTCTTTGGAAATGCAAAAGAAAAGCCAATTTTGTGTCTGTGAATCCCCTGGGCTTGATCTCCAAGTTGGCTCTTTTTGGCGGTATAACTTTTCACGCTTTCTGGATCTGTAGCAACAGTGGTAACACCTTTAGCATTCTCTTGGCTATGAATCAAAGTACATTTGAAATCTTCCTGGTTATTAACTGAATCCACAACAACTCTTTGGGAAATTTCATTACAATTTTCTCTCACAGTAACAGTTGTTGACTTGAACATAGGACCACTTCCAGGAGCACTACAAAAAGAAACAAAAGTGTGTTTTCATAAAGGACACTTGAGGAAAAATACTCAAACACTTACAACTTAGAAATGTCAGCATAAGATTTTTTTCAGGTTTTAAAATCTTTGTAAGATAATTACTTTCATGTAGTGCAATTGCCTTCCATAGAACTACAGTTTAATTTAGTTATTGGATATTGTTTGGGATAACTTGGAGATGATGTCTTGAAGTTACTTTTATAGCTATTAACAGCAACGGTCAAAGACATTTCTATGCTCTCAGCCAGTGTTTCCAGACCAAGAATTTTTTTACCCCCATGGCCTCTTCAGTGACATTTTAGAATACGGAACTCTCTAAAATAAAATTACTTTTAATTCACAAATACTCAACACCATTGATCCTATATGGAGAATATGAAGGAAGTTAAAGAAAAACTCTCAGTCATGATGTAAGCAGGGCTGGGAATTCAGTTCAACAATTCAATTCAACCAGTGTTCACTGAGCATCTACCACAGGCCAGGTGATATGCTCAATGAGAGCTCTGAGTCTTTTGGAATGGCTGTTCTTAATATTTAAAAATTATCCTGAAGTTATCCATTACATAATTATATAGAGTAAATATAGGAAAAGACTATACTTAACGATGTGGTTTCCATTTATTTGGAATTACAGTATACCATAAATAGTGAGCTCTTATTAAAAGAATGATACTGTCCAGCACATAAACAAAGAACTACCTAAGTATCATCTTTACCCGAAAAGAATTATGCTATGCAGAATTTTCCATGCTTTTCTAAAAAGTTAGTTTCTCAGAAGTTATAAATTGTCCAAATTTTTTTAATCGAATAATTTCTTCAATATCTAACACAGTGGACTGTTTTATTACCTTGTTTGGTATTAAGAAGCAACACTACTTAATTTACACCTCATTAGAGGCACCAGATTACTGGGAAAATCATGTGTCTGGGGAGCAGTGTAATGTGAAATATTTATGTATGCTAAGAAAAGTAATTTAGATAAGAAGTTTTGCTTCTTTTGTACATATCTTATTATCAGCTCTACTTCTCTTAATATATTAGACTTTACATTTACAAATGAATTAAATTACACAGGTCCGAGATAATATGAAATGTAAACTTGCACTTATATAATTTTTCATTTTTTACTACACAGAATAAAACTATCTGGTTGGTATAATTCAACAGAGGTTATGTTTGATATTAACAGTTCACTATAGGATTCAAGATATATTTGAATTTTATTTTGACTTTTCTAAAGCTGACATCTCAAACAATGTTTTGTTTGGTTTTTTTTTTGTGGGTTTTTTTTTTGTGGGTTTTTTTTTTGTTTGTTTGTTTTTTGTTTTTTTGTGGTACGCGGGCCTCTCACTGTTGTGGCCTCTCCCGTTGCGGAGCACACCGGACGCGCAGGCTCAGCGGCCATGGCTCACGGGCGCAGCCGCTCCGCGGCATGTCGGATCCTCCCGGACCGGGGCACGAACTCGTGTCCCCTGCATCGGCAGGCGGACTCCCAACCACTGCGCCACCAGGGAAGCCCTCAAACAATGTTTTGATATGTCAATATCCCCTAACATTATTCTGTATAAAATAAATTTGGCATAAAATAGCTTTGTTTTAAACAATAATCAGAGAGGCCTATTTAATGGCGGGGGGGGTACCCTAAGGGTGGCTGTCTTTTCATAACATTGCCCTGGCCTGAATTTTTAAGTTCTGATTTATAACCTTATAGCTGCTCTCTGTTAGAAGCAGGTCAAAGTGTAAGAGTTGTAAAGTTTTAATAGTCCAGTTAGAGTTCATTCACAGTGAAACTAATTTCAACCTACCTCTGACATGCATAGGGCCTTCCTGACCTTTATATATTAAGAATACATATGGAGCAAGGAACCTCTCTTTTTCACTCCATATGTGTTCTAAAGATCATTGCAAATAAAAGTTCTCCAAATTTTCAATGAAAAAATAAGTTCCTCCTAAAACTCCATTTATAACAAAGTCTACGAGGTGGTGCTTTGGTCTCTTCTTCAATCAAATGCTTTGAATTTCACCAAGAAATAGAATAGCATTCAACTAAGATAGCTTAAAGAGAAGAATAATGTAAAATTAATTTTTTTACAAACTAAAATTATAGTAATTTGGCTTTTTATTGAAATGTGTATTAAACAGGTGTTTGCATAAAACTCAAATTCAATTTACTGTTTACTGCCCACAGAAAGCCATGAAAATGTGAGCATCTTATTCTGGGTACAGAAATAGATAGATTTGTGCCCTTTATTCAGTTCCTTTTTTGTTGTTGTCATGTTTTAAGAAAACTTAACATTTTACTGTAGACTCACCATACAGTTTCCTTTCTTAGCTCGGCCAGCTTGTGCAGGCGTTGGAGTGCCTTTTCCTGTTTTCTTTCATCTTTCCTGGATTTAGATGCTACATTTCGAGCAAATTCCCTTTGTTTTAGTTCTTTGAGTCTCTATTAAAAAATACAAAAGTAATTAACAGTATTTAGGTCTATGGCAATGTCAAAGTTACTATTGTTGTTGTTGGAATTTTCCAGTACATCATCTTTGATCTCATCTAAGGAAAACACAGCATTTGTGACCATCCACTGCTAAGAAAATATTTTCTTGCACTTTTGGCTTGTAAAAAATGCCAAAACATGTTATTACACTGTATCAAAAGATACACCTATACCCTGGTAAATTGGAAAGGAAAAATTTCTTCTTTACTTATTATTTCCTGCCAAGTTTCTCTGCCTAATTTAGACGAAGTGTTGGAGTCTTACAAACCCCTAATTTTTAAATAAATTCAATTAAGCTTGTGTATTTCAGTTATATATAATAAATTCCATCATATTTTGATGTGCTCTATATTAGAAAGGTGTCTGATCCTTTTCATATTTTTTAAGAGTAAATGTCTTATGTTAATCCATAAGGCAAATACCTTCTACTAATGTGATTTAAAATAATCCCTCCCCTCAAATACCAGGCATATTTCCCAAGTAATTCAAGATCTGGGAAGAAAATTAAGTGTCTTTGTGTAAATTCTTTTTATATTGAGCATATGTTTCTTCTGTATCAAAGGAGCTCAGTTTGGGGGCTGAAGGCCAGAAAAAGAACATGTCAACTTGAGTAGAATTGATAAATAGCCATGTATGTAGCATGATTTAAGATACCCCAAAGTGGTCCCATGCCCCAAATATTTTCACTATAGTCTTTCACAGAGACAGTATATAGTCATTAAAAATGATTAAAGTACTGTTTGCTTCTCATGGAGCTCATGTTGTTATGCAATCGTGATACATCAGTCTTAGAATAGGGCTTTACGAGAATAAAACATATACTAATCACATTTTTATGAAGTGGTTGAACAAAATCTTAATAAATGCCTTATGTATATACACTGATGTATGCCAGGGTCTTAGAACAATGCCTGATCTATAAAAGACCTACTCAGTAAATATTTGTTGATTTACGTAGAATCACTTAGATCCTCCAAATTAAGTATTTTCCTACTTCAAAAATAGTTATGCTAGGGAATTCCCTGGTGGTCCAGTGGTTAGGACTCTATGCTTTCACTGCCAAGGGCTCGGGTTCAATATCTGGTCAGGGAACTAAGATCCCACAAGCTGTGCAGTGCGGCCAAAAAAAAAAGTCATGCTAATGAAATAATATTAGATTCTTGGTCAACCTAGATTGTGTCTGCTCAATTTCTCCTACATAGAACCATAACTTAAACTTCAAATAATCTCTAATACTTTAATTAATGGGATTTATATAAGGTATATATACATATATATGCCTATATATGTATGAGATTACTCTAGAATATTTATTTTAACATAGCACAAAGATATTTTGAGATCATTTACATTGACATATTTGTGAAAGAGTTTATTTAGAGTTGAATTTAAATAAAAGATAACCCACGTCATAAATAGCTAAATTGTACTAGTATTTCATAGAAAGTAAAATTTTGACATATATCATTGCATCATAACAAATGTAGCTACAATTTTATAATACATATTAAATTATTTGTTATTAAAAATATGTAGAATTAGAGATACTATGGCAAGAAAGTTTTAATTCTAGATTTTAAATATTCATAGTCTTGGTCATCTGTATTTCCTAAAATCTTGAAGTCATATCAAGACTCATTCAACAATTTATTGATCACCAGCAATGGTCATTCTGGTAAATGGCTGGGATAGTTTTCAAAGAGTAAAGAAAATGTTTTTACTTTTATCTGGTGTGTGTCTCTGTGTCTGTGACTATATGTGTGGGCAAGTGTGTGTGAGTGTATGTTTATATGCATTTTACAGAAATAGGGAGAAAAGACACTCAGGAAGAGATAATGGCAATCAGTGGTTGAGGTATTCTTATTGTGCCATACGAGGACAGAACAGGGGTGCCCCAACAATCCCCAGGCAGGCTACCTGGGGAAAGTCACATCTGATCTGGGTCTTAAAGGATATAAAAGAGCATGAAGAAGAAGGGTTGGATGTTGGAAGTGAGAGGATATTTGGGGGAAAAGAAAACCCTTTTGTATAAACATAGAAATAAAAGCATGCATACTCTAAAAGAAAAATACACGATGTAAAGAAGGATGGCTAGAGCAGAGTGTATTTGTGGAAGTAAGGAGAATTGATGAATTATGGGGTCCAACCAAATCATGGGGAACCCTGTCTATCATATGACTAAATGTGACTGTAGGAAACATTGAAGGAGTTAAACAATGCAGTGCCACAGTAGGACTTTTATTTTATTAAGATTCTTTTGGCATCAGTATGCATGAAACTTTGCCATAGAACAAGATTAAAGACAAAGCAACCAATAAATAGAATATCACAATGAACCAGGTAAGAAACAATAAAAGCCTTTTCTAAGGGAGTTGCAGTGGAGAGGAAAAGTAAAATTAGTGATTTATTGGATGCGCATAATTGAGTGACCTAAAGGATATGCATTACCTTTACTGAGAAATACCACCTGCCACTGTAAGAAACAGATATTCAATCAAGAGAGGGTTTGGGTTAGGAGGAGGATGCTAACAGAGGATTTGAAAGAAAGTAGAAGATTAGTTCTCTAAAATAAACATTTAAACGAATCAAAGTGCCAAGTAAAATAAAGCAAGAAAGTTGCAATACCAATAAAGTAACTAACATTCAAAGATTTTTTAAAAATTCTATTTATAAATAGTGATATTTTAAGAAGCAGACATAATTTATTTTCCTACTAGATTCTTTGGGTAACTGGAGACAACAATCAAGAAAGAGAGACTTGACTATTTTTAATAAAATTTTTAGAATAAATGTTAATTTCTATTATATAAATATGCATATATATGCAAGTTAAAAGTACAGTGCTTCTAACAAAAAGCTAAGCTTTTCTAAAGCAAGTATATGAAACGCCAAGAATTTCACTATTTACTGTTTCAAATTAACCATTATGATTTGACCTAATCCATTTCCACTGACATAATAGTTAAAAAGCAAGGAGTCTGTCAATTATCAAATGCCAGTAGTGTTGTATTATCTGTGATATAACCGGGTGATTGATATGGCTGGAATCGGCCCCTAAATGATGATTTAGGGAACTGTGTACATTTATTTATTTTTTTTTAATTTTATTGGAGTATAGTCAACTTACAATGTTGTGTTAGTTTCAGGTATACAGCAAAGTGAAGAATGCAAATGTTGTTTTAGTCTTGTAGAGGTTGTCAAGGAGCACCAAACTACATTCAAGTGTTCCTATTGATCTCAATCTCCCTCTATGTACACATAATTTTCTTATCTCAGTGACAGACTTCCGGATACCAAGGTAAATAAACTTGACTAACATTTAGGGACTATTTAGTTGCAGAGGTTATAAGCCTGGTCAAATACTCTGGTCAGTTTTAGGATAACATTTATCAGTCTTTATATACTTTCTTGCATTTTTCTGCAGAAAGATAAAGTCCTACATCATATTTTATATCAAGTAGAGTAATTTTGAAAGGCAAAAAATAGAAACCAAGTAAATTCTTTTGAGAATGCAAAATGGAAAGAAAACTTAAGTTCCACACAAATGAATATACAAGATAATACCTGTGAGGCTTATGGAAATATCAATGCTATTTCAAAAGCTTCCTCAACAATTTACTGAGAATCACTCAAAAGAAATCCTTAGTGATAAATGTCAAGATAAGAATGACAGTCAGCAAGAATTAGAAAATTAAAAGTATGTTAAAAGGAAATTGTGTGGCCTAGCTACTGCATTACAAAACAAATTATAATGTACGCTCACATATAATTCAATGTACACTTTGAAAATATGCGATAGGGAATGAAAAAACAAAGAATCAATATTATTTGGTTATGATACCATTTCAGAGGGTCTACTCTACTTTCCCACTGATTTACTTCTCTTAGTCTATAGAGAAACAGAATGTCACAAGGGCAACACAGGTCATTAACGCTCAGATATGGTCTCAGGAAAACCCATTGAGTTGGATGGTTGGGAAAGTTATAATGATCCTAGCCTCAGGTTAATGGTGGTGTTAAGACAGTGGCAAAGGTTTATTCAATGTGAGAAAGAGAGAGAGAGAAAAAGAGAGAGAGAGAGAAAGATACCATTTAAACAACACATCAGTTTGTGTTTAAACAATTTAGGTAAATTACATTGTTTTACAATTGCAAACAAAACTTTTATGAACATTCTTATATCTATATATTGTACACCTGTCTAGTCTAATTACACCCAAAAGGCAGGTTCCTACAAGAAAAACTGCTAGAATAAAAGATAAACATGCACTTTTTTGATGTTTTCCGAACTGCTATTCATAGCTTTATACCATCATTTCACTCTTTGCAACAGTATATTGGGAATATACACAATATTGGGTAGCATCCCTACTAAATTTGTTTAATTGGCAGTCAATACATGATATATCATTAATGTTTTGCCTATAATTCATTTGTTTACTAGGAAGCAGAAATATTTTTACATATATATTGGCCACCTGTATTTCTTCATTTAGAATTAATATTGTTCCTTAAAATTTATTAAGCAATATTATATACATTACTTTGACTCTGAAAATAAGCATGTGAGCAAACAGGTCTAGCATTATCGTCCATACTCAGAGATGACAAAACTGAAGTTAAGCAAGTTTTAGACTTGTTCAGAGTTGCGTACAAGTGGTAGAACCGGACTGGAATCAGGATTTCCAGGAACACTTCCTGTGACTTATCTCCTATATTTACTCTTGTATATGTTATTCAAGCTTTCTAACTCTTTAGGACAGGCTTATTGGGATGTGATACAGATTTTCATTTGTCTTTCAGCCAGTACTCCTTGAGTGTCCATTACTTGTCAGCTGTTATTCTAAGCACAGTTGATATATCTGTGACAAAGGAGGAAAAATCTCTGTTTCATGAAATTTTCACCATAGTTGAGAGAAATGGACATTAAAACATGTAAATAAGTTGTATAGTATAGTAGATAGTGAAAAGTGCTGTGGATGAAATGAACTTAAGCTGAGGGTGCAGGAAGTAAGGGGAGGGATAGCAATTTCAAATAGAGTGATTAGGTAAGTTTTTCTATTAGGCTTATTTTCTATTTCTGTTTAACAAATTACCATAAACTTAGCAGCTTTCAACAGCACACATTATTATCTCACAGTTTCTGTAAGTCAGTATGCCTGTTCTTTGCTCAGTCAAGGTGTTAGCCAGGATGTTTTCTCATCTGGAGGCTTGTCTTGGAAAAAATCATCTCACAAGCTCCCTAAGGTTGTTGGTAGAGTTTATTTCCTTCTGGTTGTAGGATTGAGAGCTGCAGCTTCCTACTGATTGTCAGCCAGGACTACTCTCTGAGTGCCCAATCTGCCAGCAACAGAAATCAACACTGAGCCCCCAGTATGACACCATTCCCAGGTGTGATCAGCCATTGCCTGGTGGCAGGTTGATTACGATGGACAGCTTCCTTGAAAAAAAAAAAAAAAAAAAGGCAGTGTTTTGTTCTTCCTGCAATAGACCTTTACTCTGGATGTGAACTTAACTTCCTTTCATGCAACACTTCTATCAAAACTACAATCTATGGACTTACCCAATGCCATTTCTACCATCATGATACTCCACATTTATGATCATTGTTCTGATCAAGGAACTCACTTCACAGCAAAAAAATAAAAATGTGGAAATGGGCCCATTCTCATGGAATTCACTGGTCTTACCATGTTCTCCATCGTCCTGAAGTAGCTGGTTTGATAGAATGGTAGAATGACCTTTGGAAGACTCAGTTATATCTTCAACTAGGTGGAAATACCTAGCAGGGCTGGAGCAATGTTCTCTAGGAGGCTGTATATGCTCTGAATTAGTGTCCAGTATATGATGCTATTTTTCTCATAACCAGGATTGAAGGGTTCAAACATACAGGGGTGGAAATTGAGGTGGCACCACTCAGTATTACCCCTAGTGGTCCACTAGCAAAATTTTTGCTTTCTGTACCCACAACCGTATGCTTTTCTGAACTAGAAGTCTTAGTTCCAAATTGCAGAACAATTCCACCAGGAGACACATCAAGTATTCCACTGAGTCAGAAGTTATATCTGCTACCTTGCTGCTTTGGGCTTCTTATGCCACTGTATCAACAGGCAATGAAGGGAGGTACTGTGCTAGATGAGATAATTGATTCTGATTACCAAGGAAACAATGAACTGGTAGCCACAGTGGAGGTAAGGAAGATTATGTCTGAAATACAGGAGATCCCTTTGGTGTCTCTTAGAGTTATCATGCCCTGTGATTAAAGTCGATGGAAACACTACACCCAATTCAAGCAGTATTACTAATGGCCCAGACCCCTCAGGAATGAAGGTTTGAGTCACTCCATCATGGAAAGAACCATGACCAGATAAGGTGCTTGCTGAGGGCAAAGGGAATGAGTAGCGGAATAAAGCAGTTATAAATACCAACTATGACCACGACTAGTTATAGAAATGAGAACTGTAATTGTCATGGGTATTTCTTCCTCATTTAATTATGAAAAAAAATATATATATATTTTCTTTCGTCTCTTATTCTCTTATCATATACGATGTGTTGAATTTACATCATAGTATTTAAGTGACAGGATATCAAGGAGAAGAGTGAACATCACTTAACAACTTTGTATCCTTTTCTGGGGAGCAAGTCAGTGCATTTTCAATTGTATACAGGATAGTTGTATCATGTTAGGAAGCATATTGCCTGTTGTTGTCTTTTTCTGGAGATCGAGTATAGTTTAAGGAGATATCTATGCATGGCAAACTGATAAGAGACAGACTTATAATGGTCAACTGTATGTGTCAACTTGCCTAGGCCACAATACCCAGATATTTGGTCAAACACCAGACTACATGTCACTGTAAAGGAATTTTTTAGATGAGACTAATATTTAAATCAGTAGATTTTAGATGCTAATCTCATCTAAGATCATTTTTAGATGAGACTAACATTAAATCAGATGAGTAAGCAGGTTTACTCCTTAAATCCTAGTAAAGCAGATTACTCTCCATAATGTGGGTGGGCCTCATTCAATCTGTTGAAGGCCTTAACAGATGAGACAAGTCCCCCAGGAAAAAAGAATTATACCTCCAGACAGCCTTTGGACTTGAGACTGCAACATCAACTCTTTCTTGGGTTTCCAAACTGGCAGTCTGCCCTGCAGATTTTGGACTTGTCAGCTCCTACAATGTGTGAGCCAATTCTTGAAAACAAGTCAACAGATAGAGCGATAGACAGATAAATAGATAAATAAATATTCTATTATCTCTGTTTCTCTGGAGAACTCTGATTAATACAGGTTTTCACCAGAAGATGGGTATCTGGTTATGATGTTTGTGGTGAACAATGCAAATTGCCTTCACATTATCAATTACATCCTTCTAATTCGTTAGTAGAATTCCAGTTTGGGGGGAGGTGGGGCGGGCAGAAAGATATTCAATTAAAATGATAAAAAATTCAGCCTCCCTGTAATAAGAGTGGATATGTGATACAGCCCTCACTAATTGAATTGTAAGCAGGTGCTTCTGAGGAGGATATGTCTACAAAAAAATAAGCCTCATTAAAGAAAAATTCTTTATGTTTTTTTAACCATGTTTTTCATTTCTTACCCATGTGTAATTGGGAGTCTTAGGTGGGAAGCAACCATCTTTCAATCGTAAGGTTGTCAGCTTGGCAGAGAAGGCCTAGATGCTAAAGATAGCAGAGCAAAAAATGAAAAGATCCCCATTCCCAATAGCATCATTGAATTACTGCATTATTCTAGGACTGATTACCTATGTAGTTTGGAAAAAAATAAATAAAAGTCAACTTTATCTGAGTTTACTTTTATTTGCTGCTGAATGTAATCTTGGCTTATATACCTACTTACTAGATGCGTGACTGGATAATTAATATCAAATTCTTAGACCTTTCCTCAGATGAAGATGCTGATGATGTATAAAGTCCCTTCTAGTTTTTGCATCCTAAGATTGATGCTTTCAATGTCATCTTTTAAGATGGAGTTAGTTTTTACTAAATAAAATATGTATTTAGAACATTAATAATAATTACCTTCTTAAATGTTTTCTCTACTACAAGTAAATCCATTACTCCTTTGAATTGGTCCAATACTTCTGTTCCTATTTTCATATATCTTAGTAAGTTAATATGTTACTCACTATTACTGTTTCCACAGGCTAAAAATTTCCTTTAAATTCCCAATAGTTGTTTCTATCAAGAATTGCTTTCAGTGATTTTTGAAAAATCTAAGTATGCTTTCTATCTTACATAGAGCAATACCTTCAAAGAATTACAACTAAATCACCATCTCTATTTCTTGAATCAATTTAACTCTCTTGGAAGACAATATGCACTGGGTTCTATTAGAATGTTAGCAAATATATTTCTTCAGGGAAGGTTGTTATTCAAGTGAATGGTATCACACTTCAATGTGTAATTTCCTTCTAGTCATTATTTAATCAATGGCTTTATGCTGAGTGAATCTGTGGAAGATTCTTTTTTAAATTTCTTTTCCCATTACTATCATGAATGTGTATCATTTGGACTTTTCTCTTGGCAGCTTTAAAAGCATCTAATCTCTTAATGGCATATCAGATCTGAACAATATCTTTCCCCAAGGCCTCTCATTCTTTAGATTCCATTAACTCAAGTTTCTCTTTGTGGACAAAAATCTCATTCTAGTTCTAATATAAAAGTCTTTGCAATCTGTATGTGTTATGTCTAAAACTGATTTTCCAACCATTCAGTTCATTTTCTTAAGTGCTGGATGAGAAGTGTCTCATGCATTTTAAGTGCTCATGAACGCTTCTCAAATTGAATTGGCACAGGATGGCAGTGATTAACTTCCTCATACAATAGGAAGCTTTGAAAGTTTGCTAACAAAAATCTCACTAAGATCTTTGGTATACAGGGAAAGCAATGGAAACTTGAGTCTAAGAAATATTGACACTTTTATTTTAAAAAATATACAAACAACTTGAGTGGCCTAAAGTGAAGAATAGTTAAGAATTATGGTTCAATTTTATAAGAAAATACTATGCAGCTACTACCAATAATGCTAAGAGTTTAAAATATTAGGAATATTGTTGTATTATAATGCTAGTTTTAAAAATAGCATGCTAATAACTTTATAATATAATTAAATGTATCTGCATCTATAGAAATAGACTAAAAATGCTAGAAAATACACAAATGTCAATGAATATTTCTCTTCGTAAGGTAAAAATCAGAAGAATTATACTTTCGTTTTCCATTATATGGTATTTTGCCATTTTTTTCTCACTAGCATGTTTTACTTTGAGAAGAGATTTTTAAATTTCAATTTGAAATATAAAAATTAGATATATTTTAAAACTGAAACAAAAATTACCATTGTATGGCTCTTCCTATCACACATTCATATTTATGGCCTAATAAATAACTAGACTGTTCCAAATACTTCCAAGCTCTCTAAACATGTATAAGTAAATCCTTATAGCCAATACAAAAGGATAAAATAAATCTGGTGAATTTTTTCACACATGATCTTTAACGACATGGAATGATTGTGGGTTGGTTAATATTTTAATCATCTTTTTGGCATAAGTATAGTGGGAAAATAATATATAGGGACAATAGTAGTCAAAGTCTATGAGAAATATAATATCACATTATATAGAAATAGATATATTCTTTTTCTCTCTCAAAATTATCTTTATATATGTAATTATGAATGATTTATCATGTATATGTAATGAAATAATGAGTAATGGGTTAGCAAACATCTTCTCTATAGAGTAATTTAAACTTGGTGTAACTTACAGCTGTTTCTTAGGCATGTAATAAAGATGGAATATTAGTTGTGTTATTAGGCAATTTTGCTTATGATTGAAAATAACTCCTCTTTCGCAAACTGCATTTGGGTTGGGAAGAGTGTGAAGGATTTATTAATACTTGGTGGGAAGCCCTAACTGGTGATTTCCTTGAGTGCAAACTAGGTTTGTCCCTTGCCAGGACCATAGAAGTTATACCCACAGAACATTTTGCAAGATATAATTGCTCCTATTTGTGAGATAAGACAAACTTCTAAGCCACAGTGGCTCCCACATCCATCCATGTGATCTCGTCTCTTGGCAACTAAATTGTAACTTGAAATGCCAAGGGAAAGAGTCCCTGAACTGCTGTGGGAACGTAAGAACTCCTGCTGGAGAGAAAAAAACCTGGTGTGTGATGCTGGCCGATAACTTTCTAAGTGAATTCTAATGTTGAATAATCATTCAGAGATGCACATGTGGCAGGAAGGGCCAAGTCAAGGTATGCTGTGTCCTCTAGGCACTGAGACCAGAGCTGGGCATGGTGATGATGCAGACCTTCATCCTGGAGGCTGCTGGAATTCTGCTTCACACCTTGAGAACATGGAGATCTTGACACAGGCAGCCAAGAGCCAGAAGAGCAAACATAAATGTGATATTTGAGCATTTGGGATGAAATCAGCTTGGGGAGTCTGAAGGAGAGGGATCTATGAAACCAGAAATGAGCACTGGCCACAATTAGATCATCAGAAGAAACATTACAGGAATGTGATGTTGGGAATCTAAAGTTACATGGCTACATGAAGATATCAAATGTTTAGAAACTATTATTGTGTGATGTCAGTGAAAATGACAGAGTAGAGAGTTCCAAGAACCTGACCCTCCATAGAAACAAAAAAATAAGTAAAAATTATCAGAATCAACTTGTCAAAACTCCGGAAAATAACCAACCGTTTATAGCAACCAAGCAATTGCTGAATCAAGGTAAAGATGACTTAAACACAGTAGGAGAGCTTTGTGGCACTTTAATTCACCCTTGTCTTTCCTACCTAACTGGGGAAAAAACAAACTGTCAATCAAGAATACTATAACTGGCAAAACTATATTTCAGAAACAAAGAGTAAAATTAAGATATTACCAAATAAACAGAAGCTAAAGGAATTGTTGCCAGTAGACTTGTCTTATAAGAAATGCTAAAGGGAGCCCTTCAGGCTAAAATTAAAGGACTCTTGAGAGTAACCTGAAGCCATACAAAGAAATAAAGTACACTGGTAAAGGTAACTCCATAGGTAAATATAAAAGTCAGTATTACTGTATTTTACTTTGTAGCTCCTCTTTTACCCCTATGTGATTTAAAACGTAAACGTATCATTATAAATCTATGCATTGTGCATACAATGTACAAAAATGTAATTTATAACAATAACTACATGAAGGGTAAGGCACAAAGGTATATCAGGGCAGAGTTTTCAATACAACAAAAGCTAAGTTTGCAAAAGAATGTCAGACACCCAACACTAATAAAAATTAGTTCAATATGGATCAAAAACTAAATAGAAAAGCTAAATCTACAAAACTCTGAAGGGAATCATAGGGCTAAATCTTCACAACCACAGATTTGGCAATGGTTTTTGCATATGACACCAAAAGCATGAGCAGCAAAAGAAAAAAAATAGATAAATGGGAATTCATTAAAATTAAATAATTGTGTGCATCAGAGTAAGTGAAAAGATAACCTACAGTATAGGATAAAATATCTGCAAATAAAATATCTTATAAGGGTCAAGTATCCAATTATATGTGGAATCTAAAAATACAACAAACTAGTGAATATAACAAAAAAGAAGACTAATAGATATAGAGAACAAATTAGTGGTTACCAGTGGGGAGCAGTGGAGGGGCGATATAGGGTACGGGGAATGGAAGGCACAAACTATTGGGTGTAAGATAGGCTCAAAGATGTATTGTACAACACATATAGCCAATATTTTGTAATAACTGTAAAATTTCAACAACAAAATTTTTAAAATGGACAAAATGTTTGAACAGACATTTCTCCAAAGAAGATATACAAATGGCAAACAAGGACAAGAAAGTATGCTTAGTACAATGAGATGTCATTTCATACTTACTAGGATGGCTAATTTTTTTAAAGGAAAATAACATATGTTGGCAAGGATATGGAGAACTTGGAACTCATGTTAATTGCTGTTGGCAATGTAAAATGGACAGCTGTTATTGAACATAGTTTGGCAGATGCTCAAAAATTAAACATATAACTACCATATAACCTAGCAATTCCATTCCTAGGTATATACCCAAAGTGTTTGAAAACAAATATTCAAACAAATACTTGTACACAAATGAACATAGAAGCACTATTTGCAATAGCCCAAAGATGAAAACAATCCAAGTGTCCATCAATAATAAATGGACAATTTATGGTATATCCATACAATGGAATATTATTCAGCCATGAAAAGGAATGTGCAACATAGATGTACTTCAAAAATATTACGCTAAGTGAAATAAGCCAGACATAAAAGGTCACATATTGTATGATTCCATTTATATGAAATGTTTAGAATAGCAAAATCAGTAGATATAGAAAGCAGAGTGGCTTGGGGTTCGTGTAGGGAGAAATGGGGAGTGACTCTATAAAGGGTATGGGGTCTCTTTCTGGGTGATGAAAATGTTGTGGAGCTAGATAGAGATGGTAGTTTCATAACATTGTGAATGTATTAAATGCCACTGAATGACTCACTTTACTATGGTGAATTTTATGTTATGTGAGTTTCACCTTAAAAAGTAAAATATGCATTGATTTTTCTCATATTTTCTAATATAATCAGCATTTTATCCAAGATTTTCTTTAATTAGTTAAAACAAAATGAGTTAGTTTTGAGACCCTCAAGCAAAATTGCCAGTTGGGAGAATGTAGAAGTATGAGGGGCAAAAGATGTGAGAAAGTAATAATAGACATAAAATAAAAATGGTTTTGGCTTACACATTTAGTTGAACCTGATCTATTTAAAATCATTGACATTAAAACTA
The DNA here is from genome assembly GCF_951394435.1 of Stenella coeruleoalba. Taxonomy (NCBI): domain Eukaryota; kingdom Metazoa; phylum Chordata; class Mammalia; order Artiodactyla; family Delphinidae; genus Stenella; species Stenella coeruleoalba. The sequence goes on along the minus strand of NC_137151.1, from coordinate 79,663,049 downwards.
CTACATTGTTTTCTTTCTCTCTTTTTAATAAATAAGTATTGTGCATTCCAAAGAATTGCTTTTTACTGGCCTATGGCCAGTGTAATTTAAAATGCCTATAATAGTATGTAACCTAATAACTATAGATATTTCTTAGTGGTTTTCAGAAGACTCCTAAGAGCTACAGACATATTTTAGGGACTTTCTTTCCTGCCACTTTGTCCTCAGGAATATGTGGGATATCTCCAGGAGGCTAGATTTTCAGTATTTTTGTGTATTACTATCCCGAATAAAACTGGAATTGAAGGTATATCCAGAAAATTTCCCAAATTCTACACTCCATGGTAATATGTTGACATTAGTTTCCACTAAAAACTTATGTCATTAAAATTAAACCTATAGGAAGACAGTGTTTATAATGGACAAATTATGAATTTGGGAACACTTCAAGAGATGAAATTTGACTCCACCATTTGCTGTCCGTGTGACCTTTAGTGATCCTTCCCCCATTTGTAAAATGGGGAAGAAAACAATGATTTAAAGCACATATACTTCCTTCTACTCAGTAAATATCGGTTTCTTTCTCTTCCTTATTCTAACCCAAAAGTTAAAAGGTAGAAGCTTATGTATTGTATACACATCCCACTTGAGAGGGAATTCACTGACTCAGAGGCTACTTTATCTTGTAAGCCTAGACAAAAAAACCTCTTTTTCAAAAATGCTAATTAATCAAGAGGCATAATTGTGTAAAGAAATAAATATCAGAAACATTTTGATTTAAGCCAGTTTAATGTGTAAATAAATATGTTTTATTAATAAATATGATGCATTTCACTTGTGTAACATACAGATACTAAATAATTTCTGAGGGCGGGAAGACATTTTAGAATGCACTTTATACCTTATATTTTAGAAAATCAACATCATATTTCATTTGTCAATTTGATTCTTATATATATTTTTGCAGCAATGATCCATACAGGTAGATTCTAAGAAATTAAAAATAAAATTATTTTTAAAATGCATATAATATTTTCTGTTGCCTATCCGTATAAATCATTATAAATAAATAAATGCTCTCAGTAACTACCTATAAAGCATTTAATTTTTCATCTTAATTTAGCTGGTAGTTTTGCTACATTTTCTTAATGAAACCATCTGGGATTGAGCCAGTATTACTTCACTGATGTTTTCTGTTGAAAACAGACTTGTGGTGATAGAACAGTATTTAATTGTTCACAGATGAGTTCTAAAAATCTCTAATTAAAAGATAGCAGTTTATATTTTAATCAGTTTGAGCATTTTCCAAAGGAATTATCATATAAAATTTTCAAATTATAGAATTATAAGTATGAAAAAAAACGGTGATGACATTTCACCTCCAAAAACTAAAATTAGCTGTAAACTTGCTCAGTTATAGAACAAAGGCAAGTGATGTTTTTTACCTTTATTTTTATGACTCCGATGTTAATCTGACCTCTTTTATTGGGTATCTATTTAAAAATATTCACTTTAGGGACTTCCCTGGCAGTCTAGTGGTTAAGACCTCACCTTCCAATGCAGGGGGTGAGGGTTCAATCCCTGGTTGGGGAGCTAAGATCCCACATGCCTCGCGGCCAAAAAACCAAAACGTGAAACAGAAGCAGTATTGTAGCAAATTCAATAAAGACTTTAAAAATGGTCCACATCAAAAAAATATTTAAAAAAAAAAATTCACTTTAAATTCAAACAAAAGAGTGGCAATTTGCATTCTGTTTGTAACCCAATTTTGTGCCATGATGGAAAAACTGTGAAGAGCTGTTTATTAGAAACATGAATTATACTAGGTAAACAAAGTTCATTCAATAAAGTAAATTTTCTATAGTTTTCTACTAAGTTTCTCTTTAATTATAACACGTGAAACTGCTTAAATTTAGTGATTTTAGTAAAGAACAGTCTTTCTAAAGTCTGCTAATCTTAATACTAGATAAAACCTATTGATATAACTCTCTTAGAGTTCTAAGCAAAGGTATATGTGATAGAAAGAAAACTGGTTCCCCTAAAGTGTTTATGTCTTAATCCCCAGAAGCTGCAAATATATTACCTTGCATGGCAAAGGGACTTTGCAAATGTCCTTAACCTAAGGACCCTGGCTGGGGGGATATGTTCCTGGATCAGCCAGGTAGGGCCAGATGTGATCACAAGCATCCTTATAAATTAAAGAGGGAGCAGGAGAGTCAGAGTCAGAGGAGATGTGATGACAGAAGCAGAGGTAACAGAGAGGGAGGGGGAGAGAGAGAGAGAGAGAAAGGGAGAAATTTAAAGATGCTATACTGTTGCTGACTTTGAAGATGAGGGAAGGGGTTATGAGCCAAAGAATGAAGGCAGCTTCTTAAAGCTGGAAAAGGCAAGAAAATTGATTCTCTCCCATAGCCTCCAGAAGAAACACAGCCCTGCTGACACCTTGCTTTCAGGACTCCTGACATTCAGAACTATAAGATAAATTTGTGTTGTTTTAAGCCACTAAATTTATAGTAATTTGTTACAGCAGCAATAGAAAATTAATACAGTACCTAAGAAATAATTATTTTCTAGCAGAAACTTACCATAACAGGGGAGTACAGGATGTTTTAGGAAAAGATTAGATTTAAGTTACAAGATAGATTGGGAGTATATGATTCATTACCAGTTATCTGTGTAACTTTATAAATCATATTATAAAAAAGTTTGTGTCCTCAGCTATTAAATATGAACTTCCTACCTTTTATAATTTTTTAGAAAATCAAAATAATAAACATGATAATGTTTTTCAAACTACAAAATGTTATATAATTATATGATATAATATTGCTGTTTTATTATTTAGATGACGAAACCTCCGATAATTTGAATCTGAAAGCCTAAACCTCTATCATCATTCATTTATTTTAGAGTCAACAATATGATATTTTCTATTAAAGTCTTTCATCTATTTGAAGGAGTGTTTAGCTTGTTACAGTGTTTGTCCCTGGAGAGTCACAATTTAACTTAACAATATAGTTTGCTTACTTCCTAAGCATAAGACACTATTGAAAGTGCTATGCAAGCAAAGTGTGGACAAAGGAATGCCTCCTGCTCTCAGCAATATAATATTTGGCAGAATAAAATATATCATATATGAGATACAAAATAATATTTTTTCAGAATAGGGAGATACCATGTTTCCCAAAAAGAATTTATGAAGAATTGTAAGTAAGCTTTGGATAATTGTCAAAAACAAAACAAAAAAACCCCAAAACAATGAACAAAAAACTTTACGATATAGAAGAAAGGATGTTACAGGTAGTTTTCAGTCAGAAACAAAGACATGAAGACACAGAAGAAATGTTTAGAGTTCATCATAACAAATGTAGAATGGTGAGAGAATGTACCAATATTAGTTTTCTATTTCTGCCTAAAAAATCACACAAACTAAGGGATTAAAATGATACACACTTTTTTGTTACGGATCCTTTGGTCAAAAGTCAGACACAGTGGCTGTGTTCTCTGCTCCGGGTAGATAAAGCTGAAATCAGGGTGTCAGTTAGAGTTGAGTTTTCATGCAGAGGCTATGGGGAAAAAATCTGCTTCCAAGTTAATTCTTTTTGTTGGCAAAATTCAGTTCCTTGTGGTTGTAGGACTGATATACCTGTTTCCTTGCTGGCTGTCACCCAGAGACCTCTGTGAGCTATTACAGGCTGCAGCATTCCTTGCCATAGAGCTCCCTACACTTTCAAAGCCCGTAACTGAGAACCTCTCACATGCCAAATTCCCCTTATTGTTTGCATCTATGACTTCTTCTTAGACAAGCCAAAGAAAACTGTTTTCAAAGGGCTTATGAGATTAGGTTCAGCCTAATGAGATCACCTTAAAGTCAACTAATTTGGGGTCCTAATCGCATCTGCAAAATTACTTCACAGTAGAACAGAGATTAAATCATGATTGAATAACAGGGAGAAGATGTGTGTGCATAAGGGGCCAGGAATCTTGAGGGTCATATAGAATCCTACCTATCACAGGAATAAAGAAATGATGATATTGAAAAGGAATGGCTTATTTTTAAGTACAGAAAGTCTTGAATATTATGTTAAAATGCTTGGATTCTATTTTATAATTATACAAAATTGGGGGCAACAAACCACCTATATAGTATTTTATGAAGTTTTTAAAGAAAACCAGCGATTTCAAATAAGTTGAAAAATGTCTGATTCAGCAAATATTTTCTTTCCTTTTCTTTCCAGTGATCAAATAAGATTACAAAACATAATTAAGAAAAATAATAAATGCTCTCTAAACCAAGAAAATGAGACAGAAGTGGTCCTGAATGTTTGAAGAAATCTAGGCTATAAGGCCAATGAGATTGGATTGACAGGAAATACAGATAAGGAACATAGCAGCTCAGAACACTGAGGTAATTGTGGCGATTCCAAAGGGAAATCCTGAGAATCTGCAAGCTGGTGCAGAAATAGAAAAGTGATGAGTGGACCTTGATGTAATTATTAGACTAATTTAAAAACTGGACTCTGAATAGCTAGACCAGTGGGTTTCATCCAGCAAAATAAGGACGTCCTACTTCTGCAGTGAAAGAGGGGCCCATCTCCTCTAGTTAGACATTCACCATAAAATCACCCTGGATGGAAACATGCCTATAAGCATCCTTTGCCAATAAACACGAAGCCCAGAATCTGCACTCAGCTCTCTCTACTGATCATCCTAGTCCTTCCTGAGAAAAAAAGTAACACATTACCTATAAAGAAGTGAGACGGAAACTGACACTGAATGACAGAAAACCAAAAACCAAAAACCAAAAAAAAAAAAAAAAAAAAAAGCCAGAATTTTATATACTCAGGCAAATGCTGAGAGGAAAAAAAAAATACTTTCAAACATGCCAGAGCAAAAAAAATCAGCAGCAGTTGAGTATTATCAAAAAGAATCAAAGAAAGCTCACAAGAAGTTAAAAGTAGCCCTTTGAGGCTTTCTACGTGTTATCACTCCTATAGGCAAGACGAGCATCACGCAAAATTAGCTCTGCCTCTGCTGGCTCATCTTTCATGATGCACAACTTGGCTCGCTTCCGCAGCTGGATGATCTCAGCCTCGGCCTCGGCCTCGGCCCGCGCGTCCCCGGCCACCGTCTCGCCTGCGCCCCGCCTGCGCCCCGCCGTTCCCGCTCCTGCTCCGCCGGGGCGGGCCTCGAGGACCAGTCGAGCGCTGCCAGCAGCGGCAGCAGGCCCGGGTCCTGGCCGCGCGGCGCCCCTCGACACGGCTGCACGTCCGCCGCGGGCGTCCGGCCTCCCGCCGGCCCCGTCAACAAGCGCGCAGGGTGGGCCTGGCCCCGCCGCCCCGCCGCCCGCAGGAGACCAAGAGCCAGGCCCACGCCGGGGAGCCAGTACATGGCCGCCCGCGTCCTCTGCGCCCTGTGGCCAATAATTTTTAAATGGTTAAATTCGGTTATCTCTTGGGTCTGGGAATGAGATGAAGAGATAAGGACAGGATTTTTATATATAATTCTGGACCATTCTATATGCTGTAACTATTTGTACGTATTCTATTAAACCTTTAAAACCTGTTTTACATTTAAAAAATCACTCACAAACTTAAATGGTCAGGAAAAACTATAGCTAGTGGTAGTCAACTCCTATGAAAATAGTTCCTAATGGCAGAATTCCTTCTTTGTATGGCTGGATAATATTCTATTGTATTGATATATATACTATATTTTCTTTGTCCATTCACTTGTCAATGGACCCTTAGGTTGTTTCCCTATCTTGGCTACTGTGAATAATGCTGCAGTGAACATGGAGTACAGATATCTCTGAAAGACTGATTTCATTTCCTTTGTATGTATACTCAGGAGTGGAATTGATGGGTCATATGGTAGTTCTATTTTTAGTTTTTGAGGGACCTCCATTTTGTTTTCCATAATGGCTGTACCAATTTACATTTCCACCAACAGTGTACAAGGGTTCCCTTCACTCTGCACCCTCTCCAACACTTGTCATCTCTCGTCTTTTTTTTTTTTTTTTTGTGGTACGCAGGCCTCTCACTGTTGTGGCCTCTCCCGTTGCGGAGCACAGGCTCCGGACACGCAGGCTCAGCGGCCGTGGCTCACGGGCCTAGCTGCTCCGCGGCATGTGGGATCTTCCCTGACCGGGGCACGAACCCGTGTCCCCTGCATCGGCAGGCGGACTCTCAACAACTGCACCACCAGGGAAGCCCTCTTGTCTTTTTGATAATAGCTGTCCTTACAGGTATGAGATGATATCTCATCGTGGTTTTGATTTGGATTTCCCTGATGACAGTGCCATTTGCAACAGTATGGATGAACCTGGAGGACATTATGCTAAGTGAAGTAAGTCAAACACAGAAAGACAAATACTGTATGATCTTACTTCTATGTGAAATCTAAAAAAGTTTAACTCATAAAAGTAGAGTACAATGTTGGTTTCTAGGGGCTAGGGTGGGATGGGTGAGGGAAATGTGGAGATGTTGGTCAAAGTGTACAAACATTCAGTTATGTAGGATGAATATGTTCTGAGGATCTACTGTACAGCACGACTATAGGTAATCATACTGTAATACTATATTGTATACTTGAAGTTTGCTAAGAGAGTAGATCTTAAATGTTCTCACCACAAAAAAAATGTAACTGTGAGATGATCTATGTGATAATTAACTTGATTTGGTAATCATTTCCAGTGTATAACTACACTAAATCATCATGTTATATACCTTAAAGACACCATGTTGCAGAACCTCAATATACACAACTTGCGTTTGTCAATAATACTTCAATAAACCTAATGAAGGACCTCTGACTTATTTCTAGAGAATACTGCTGACTGCATGGGGGCAACTAAGATATAAGAACAACACCAAAACAAAACAATGTATGTTCAGAGACTAGGGGACCAAATCTGTATGAGTCACATTCTGGTACTGTCTTTAAGTGCACTTGGGGGAAAAAGGGTAGCCAAATGTGTATATAATTTGGAGATATTTAATAAATCAATATATGTATACAAATGGAAAATAAGCTAAAGTGTCATGCAATATTGCGTGTGTGTGCATTGGCACACACACACGGATAAATTACCTCAACTCTCACTTCTAATTTGAAAATATGGCATTAGAAACATAACAAGTTCCAAGACAAAGGTTTGTAGTGAACAAAGCATAAAAAAGAAAAAAAAAACTAATAAGAGAAAGAAAACTCATTACTTCCGTGATTATTCATGGGTATGAACAGTTTACTAGAGTTTATGATAATATTTAGAGTAAAATAGTCATTGATAGTTTATGAAGTCACAAAGGTCTTTCATACCATAACAACCTATTGATGCCTTTCGAGATTAGTACCCAGAGTGATAGCCACGAAAATTCACCATTCAGTTGTCCTGCTGAGGAGAGTATAATTGATCAACGGCCCCAGCTGCTTGCCATGATGATCACCATGTTCATGCAGAGGCTCTGCTTCCTATCAGCTTCTTCTTCTTTTTTTTTTTTTTTCTATCAGCTTCTTTAAGTCCGTTACTGAGCATGGCATCAGTACTAATGCAGGCCCATTCCTGTAAGACCTGGGACTTCTGTAACACCTAAATTTGACTTAAAGTTCCCACATAAGCCTGGCCAAAGCTTTCATTATATCCTGCTCCAGTCTTAGACCTAACCACCCAATTAGTCTTCCTTTCCCCCCATCCTTACAGGTTTCAGATTTTCAATGTGGCCTGAAGGTTCCTCCTACCTTCTCTGGTTTCCTCTTCTTTATCATTTATAGTCACTTGTTTCAAAAAATATCTTGAAGGTCTAATCCTGTCTTATAGTGAGCTTTATAGAAAACCCAAAGAAGAACAAGTTTGCCAGGAGTGGTTTGGGAAAACAGATGGTAAGATGGAGTGTTCTAACTGGTTCAATCACTGCTTGGTGGGTAAGTAGTGTGGGAGGTATAGATACTTCTCAGCACAAGGTGAGAGCTTAATTGCTAAAGGTTTCCTTCCTGATTAAGTGGAATGCCCTTAGCAGTACAATGTTTCAAGCATTTGAAGATATGGAGTGACTAATCCCTACAAGGACAGCATCATTGCTAGTTAAACTAAGTTATACTGAAGTTCTACAGAAGGATAAAGAAAAACTGACATACATTAACAAAAGTTAAAGGCAAATTATAAGAGCCAAGATGCCTTTATCTCCTACAGTGGAAGAGCTGACAGAGCTGAAGAGCAGAGGATCTGATGGACTCTTCTAACACAATCTTTTTTCCTTTTGTTCCTGTCTCTTTCACAGGTGCTAGACCTGTATCACAGTCTGAAAGGCTTCCCCGGCCTTCTCTGGCTCCATGCTTTATATCCTTCATGGTGTTTACCCCAGTAAACATATATTTATTCTCCCCAATTAAACATTTATTTTCATTTGGCCTCTGGTTTTTGGAGACTCAATACACCCACGATTTGAGTAAATAGCAAGTAATTGTTTGAACTATTAAAAAAGTAGAGGGGCAGTAGTTGCTATTAGAGTGCACATTTCTGAACATCTATCTAGCATCTACTTTTTCCCTGCCAAATTGTATGACAGGTCTAAGGTTTTGATAGGCTTTACCCCAGCCCTTATACTTGAAGTGTGCCCTAAATGGCATAGGCCAACTAGCCTCCTCACTCCTACAGACTTTTCAATCCAGGGATTAAAAAAAGCAATATGCAAATATATTTTTCTTTCTACTTTTTGATTGCAGAACATAGTTTCACCTAAAGTGTTCCAACAAATATTCCCTATTTTAAACACACACACACACACACACACACACACACATTTTTAATCCTCCAGAACCTGTCCATCTTCATTAGGACACCCATGAAAAACACCATGCTTTTGGAAAATAAATAGGACTAATCCATTCACAAACTGCTTGCTTGGATTTAGCAAAAACACAAATAGGAATTTTATTTTTATTTTTACCTAACCTATAAAAAAGAAATTTTAGAAATAATAGATACACTTATATGCTTTTAACATCTGTGGGACTCATAATGACTTCGATGAGTGATCTCTGTATATTACGTCAACTGAAAAGGCAACATTTGATTCCTACAAATAGTCACACACACACATACATGCTTTATAATTAAACGTACATAAAAAGATTGCTATGAAGTGAAAATTGCAAATAGATTAATTAGAATACAAAGTGGAATTTCACTTAAAATGATTAATATTCACAATGTATTAAATAAAGTCTTTTGACATGATTTACCTTATATAAAATATTGAGTAACCTTAATTTCACAACTATAAACAATGATTATCTAAAAAATATAAAATTAAACACCTACCAATATTTAGTTTAAAAAGTGTATTGTTTAACCACATTTATAAACACTAGGTCAATTAATTACATTAAAATTACCACTAATAATAGACATGTAAATAGGTATGCAATCAGAACTTTACCATCTTTTATATATGTAAAAAATGTATAAAGGAGAAAATTTTACATTTATAAAGCTGGAAATGACTCTCAACATTGGAGTATTTTCTGTAAGTATTTCTCCCTTTGGGAGAAATAAGAAGAGTTAGGCTATGAGAAAATAACAAAAATTTAATGTTTTTACTATACTTAAGAATCTTATACCCTATATAAAAGTAAACTATCAGTATTTTCAAATTCCATCTTTACAAGCCACTTAAATTCAATCTGAAATAAGGTGAAATAAAAACAAATTGAACAATTTTCTCATATGCTTCTTCAATCTCTTCACGCTATAAAGATTTCTTACACCATGTGAGAAATTTTCTATTGAATATGAATCCTTTATCATCTCTCCAAGTCCAGTTTAGGTATGACCTGGAAAGATAGTTTGTATTAAAAAAAATGTTATTTTGGAGCTGGTAATCTATCTTCCTTAAAGAGGTGGTAGAGCAAATTTTCAACACAGATTTCAAACAAAGAGCTATTGAACTGGAAGAGGGTAACAATAGAAAAGTCTTCACTATTCATCACTGCTTTATCCACTCAGTGTAGCTTCATATTCTTTTTGCAGAATATGTGAAGTGTGAGAATATAATTAACCTATATTCAAATATCTTTGCAAAGCATCCCCATAGCAAAATTTGGTGACATCCTTATGCTCTCTAACCTTCTTTATTATCTGTGTATTACTAATGCTCATTAACCATAGCATAACACAGAGTTAAGCATTTTCAACTATAAACACAGACTTATTTTATAATACATTAAAATAATAAAACATTTAGTTTATGATTTGTTTCCAAAATATACAATAAATTGTTAAACCTCTACGTGAAGAAAACAAACAAATGAATTAAAAAATGGGCAAATGATCTGAAAACACATCTCACCAAAAAGATACTACGAATGACGAACAAGCATGTGAAAATTGCTCAACATCATTTATCATTAGGGATTTGCAAAATGAACAACAGTGAGACACCACCACACACCATTTAGAAATGCTAAAATACTAAAAACTGACAATACCAAATATTGGCAAGGATATGGAACAACAAAACCTCTTTTTTTTACTGCTGGTGGGAATTTACAATGGTGTAGCCACTTTGGAAGGCAGTTTAGTGGTTTCTTATAACACTAAAGACGCTCTTAGCATACAATCCAGCAATTGTGTTCCTTGGTATTTAGCCAAAAGACTTGGAACTCTTATTCACTGCTGATGGGAATGCACAATTGTACAGCCACTTTGGAATATAATTTGCAGTTTCTTAGAGAGTTAAACATAGTCTTACTTTACAATTCAGCAATCACACTCCTAGGTATTTAACAATTCAATTGCAATATATGCCCACCTAAAAATCTGCACACAGATATTTGTAAGGAACTTTACTCATAAGTGCCAAAAGCTAGAAGCAACCAAAATGCCCTTCTCTAGCTGGATGGATGAAAAACTGTTATGTCCATACAACAGAATATTATTTTGCAATAAAAAGAAACGAGCCATCAGGTCACTAAAAAATATGGAGGAAACTTAAATGTATATTGGTAAGTGAAAGAAGTCAGTTGGAAAAGGCTTTATACTGTTTGATTCCAATTATATGACATGTAAAAGATAAAACTACAGAGATAGTAAAAAAAATCAATGGTCACCAGGCATTCAAGGGGAGGAGGAGAGGGATGAATAGATGGCACATAGGGGATTTTTAGTGCAATGAACTATTCTGTGTGATAATATAACGGTGGATACATGACATTGTGTATTTTCTAAAACCCATAGAACTTTACAACATAAAGAGTAAAACTTAACATATGCAAATTTAAAAAAATCATTTGGGAAGTTAGAGATATTATAGAAGAATACAGACTGTGATAAGAAAATCTAATTGTATTATAAATATATGAAACAATCTCACTGAAGGGGTGTGGGAAAAGGTGCTGACCTAAATAACTTTGATAATTGATGAAGTCTGTAAGCCTAAAGGTAAAAGAAACTGCATAAGTACTGTATTCTAGTTAATAGAGTTCCCCACGGAGTATGAGTTAGCAATTCTGACACTGCCATACTTGTATTTTGGAATTGAGCAATTACGTAAATAGATTACAGATAATGGCGACCAAGTTTCTCAATGTGGAGTGGGAATATACAGATAAACAAGAGGAATAGTCTAGAATAATCTACATCTTAATAGATCATAATTGGAGAGCAGCATAAACATATATTCAGCTTAACATAAATACAGATGGTTATATAAAGAGAGTATGGTACAGATGAACTTATTTGCAGGGCAGGAATAGAAACGCAGACGTAGAGAACAGACGTGTGGACACGGGGGGGAAGGGGAGGGTGGGATGAACTGGGAGATTAGGTTTGACATAAATACACTACCATGTGTAAAACAGATAGCTAGTGGGAACCTGCTGTAGAGCACAGGGAGCTCAGCTTAGTGCTCTGTGATGACCTAGATGGGTGGGATTGGGGTGGGGGGAGGTCCAAGAAGAAGGGGATATAGGTATACGTATAGCTGATTCACTTCATCGTACAGCAGAAACTAACACAACATTGTAAAGCAATTATACTCTAATAAAAAAATTTTTTAAGGGTATGAAAAAGTGTAGGGATTTATACTTATGTAAATAAACATGGGTTACTATATACGTACATATCTCCTTGCTCTGTCAGCTGAGAAGGCTAGGAGCATTGACACTCATCTGGCAAGGAGCAGAACAAGAGCCCAGACCTTGCTTTCTGATGCTATTCCCCAATAAAAGTAATCAGGGCCCCTTGGGGCAAATGGCTGATTCTAGGTCTGGGGCAGTAAATATAAAAGAAAAGCATGGACCATTAGAAGGTTAGGTAGTGCTAAAAACAAAGGAAGAAACACACGAAAAAATAAACAACAACCAAGGGAGCATGGGGGTATGTGAGTGGAACACAAGAGCCAACTGAAAGAGTTCCTAATGACCAAAGCTGGAATAACTTGAGCGAGAACATAAGATAGTATTAGATTACAACCCAAAGTATAAAACTAATATCCATACTGATGTAAATACATGACTGAATAAATGAATGTGGAAGAAGGCTCAAGTGTCCCAACTAGTAAAATTCCAAAATAATTTATGTAGATACTTTCTCCAAGGAGGCGGATCATAATACCTCATTCATTAGATGTGAGCTGCACAGAGTGATTCCACCCAAAAAATTAAGATATAGGAAGGGGAAAAAGCAGAGTAAATTTACATTGGAGAAACCTGACAAACCTCACTCAGGTGATCAAGTCAAAATCAACTCATGATAATTTATGATGATAGTATGTACCCTTGAAATGATGTAACAAAAATGACACTTTTCCTCTGTTATATGCCCCTCCCAAACATAACCCAGTGTAATCATGAAAAAAAGAATAAGGCAAATCCCAGTGGAGAGGCATTATACAAAATACCTAATCAGTACTCTTCAAAACTATAATGATCACCATGAACAAGGAAAGTCTAACAAACTGTCACAGCCAAGTGATGCCTAGGAGACATGACAATTAAATGTAACGTGGTATCTTGGATTTCCAAGACCCTGGAACAGAAAAATAACATTAGGTGAAAACTAAAGAAATATGAATAAACTAGCATATCCAGTGCCCAGATTTTTAGTTAATAACAATATACCAACATTGGTTCATTAATTGTAGCAAATGTACCATACCAATGTAAGATGTTAATAATAGGAGAAATTGTGAGAATAATGCATGTATATGGGAATACACTGTACTATCTGCTCAATTTTCTTTGTAAATCTAAAACTGTTTATGAATAAAATATATTAATAACAGTTGAGGGAAAAGATAATGAGAAGAAAATATATCATGTGCAGAAATTGTGAAACATATAAATAACATAAAATTATAAAAATAATTTTATTAGAAAATATTCAGAAATGAAATGAAAATGCTATGTAACAAGTAGCAAAATCTATAGTATGAAGCAAAAACAGGAAGATAGTTTTTTTACCTAAATGTCTATATTAGAAAGTGAGAAAGGCTAAAACTTTCTAAGAATTTTCTAGGAAAGTGGTAAAAGGTAAAGAAAGTAAATTCAAGAAAACAAAAGAAAGAAAATAGTAAGTATGTAGGAAGAAATTAAAGATGCAGCATACAATATACAGTGGTGGCGGGTGGTGGGGAGATGTTGTCAGAGAAGTCAAAACTGGTTCTTTGAAAGGCCTAATGAACTGACAAACATGGTAAGCTTGTCAAAATGAGAGTGATAAGTCATAAGAAAAATGTTACAAACAGCTTTACACAGGTGAAATGTATACAAAATGGACACATTTCAGGCAATGCCACTTAAACTAACTTGGGGCAAATAAATGTTTGAACAGATTTATAACTATTCAACATATTGAGTAGGTAATTAAAATTCCCTCCCTGCCATTCACAAACATGAAAAACCATAAACAAATAAAACAAATAAGTTAATAAACAAACAGTATATTTTTAAAGTCCAAATATCAAAGGAACAAACAATTCCAATCTTGTACAATTATTCTGGAGTACAGACAAAGAGGGACCATTTCTCATCCCCATCCTAAAACCTGTCTAGATCAGTTTGGGGAAGGAGGAAATTACAAGCTAATCATATGCATAAACATAGCTGAAAATATCCTAAAAAATGTTTACTAGCATATATTAAAAATAATACCACATGAATAATTTTAGTTATTCTAGGATTTCAGGTTAGAATTAACATAAAACAATCAATTAATAAAACTCAGTACATTTAGAAATTAGCTGAGATAAATAATAATCATCTCAGCAAATATGAAGTGCAGATAAAATTTACCAGCCATTTTTAATAAAACTCTTAGCCAAAAAGGAATTAAAGAATACTTCTTTAGTCTGATAAAGGGTATCAAATGCAAACTAATAGCAAACATCAGATGTAATGGTGAATTTAGATGTTTCTCCCGTATTTTATGAGTAAGGGTTACTTTTATTCCACACTGCACTCTATTAACTAGCTAGACTGATAAGAAAAAAAAATGCATTTTTTCAAGAAAAAATGAAAACTGTCATTGATGGATCATATTTTGTCTATGCGGTAAATAAATAGTTAAGTGGTAGGTTTTCAGAATAAAGGAACTTGTGACCCAGACAAATCTTCTTATAAACATGTTAATAGGGCTTCCCTGGTGGCGCAGTGGTTGAGAGTCCGCCTGCCGATGCAGGGGACACAGGTTCGTGCCCCGGTCCGGGAAGATCTCACAGTGCCGCGGAGCGGCTAGGCCCGTGAGCCATGGCCCCTGAGCCTGCGTGTCCGGAGCTTGTGCTCCGCAACCGGAGGGGCCACAACAGTGAGAGGCCCGCGTACCGCAAAACAAAACAAAACAAAACAAACCATGTTAATAATAGACCTCTTGCCAAACAAGCTCATAGTATTTATTAGTAGTAGAGTTCTTATTTACAGAATGCTTTTAGCAGGATATACCTGATTGTCTAGTATCGCTTATGGCAAACAAAGCAGGAATCTATTGATTTAAGAGGAATGACTCTCTGGAAAATGTCAGGTAAGGTCTGTCACTATCTGAGTACAACATGAAGATGTTTCATGACCTGAATGGTCCTTTATGTGTAAGTGATGTGAATCGCACATATTACTTAGACCTCATGTATAAATTTGGGACATGGATGCATTTTGACATGTAAATAGAGGACCTGGGAAGCTGTGTTTCGGGCCCCAGACCTCTGCTTCATCTATTGTACATGAGTATTTGTATTCCTGAAATTATTAGTAGTGATGTATACTACATAAGACTTCTGTTTTGTGTGAATCTGATTTGATAATCCAGTCATTTTTATTATCTCAAACACTCAAAATTCTGCATAAAACTTAGGAAAATTAATAAGATATTGCAAATGGCATTGAACAATATCTCATTTTAATAGACTATAGTTCTTTGATATTCTAATCATATATGCTCATAGTAGTAATAACTCAATGCATTTTTATATTACCACAATGTATATTTCTAATCGACCTTTCTTACATTCCTAAAGAATAGAGAATTACAGATTTAAAAGAAGAGGAATTTAATGTCCATATAGAATAAAGTGTATAGTAAAAACATATATACTTTGTGAAGAGGACGTTTATTAAGGAGTTGAACTGAAGATGAAATTTAAGATTTACTTGCTTTTTCATAATGAGATTACTGAACACTTTAAAATTGGACGGAAGAGAATGAAGGTGTAAGTTAAGTTCCATGGTGTTTCTTTGTGAAAGTTGAAAACTTTAAGAACATTTCCTTCTCCTAGTTCAGAATCATTTTAATTAAATGGCCTGAGAGCTTTCTGGGAAAGGTTAGCTGCAGAATTAAAACTGCTTTTAGACTAGTATTGGATGAGAAAACAGTCAGCAAAATTCTCTTTGAATGAATCTGTCTTGTTGTTTATATCTGTTTCTGTTTTAATGAACACCTAGCTGCATAAATTTTTTTAGTTATCTCTCTGCTTTTGCTAACGATCAGTATTCAATATGAACATCTCACTGGGATGTTCAAACTTAACAAACCTCTGCAAATGATTTAGTAGTATTTTTAGCTCATCATTACTGCTACGTGTCAAACATAGCATCTGGAAAGATTGCTTAATTCTAATTTTAATCATGTTTCTGTTTAGTTTGATGTTATTTTAAAAATTCAAATGAAATCATATTTTATCCACATTAAGACTCTACAAAAGGAAATGGGGGTCATTACCAGGGTAGAAGAGATTCTGTGTGAATAGGAAATTAGCTAAAGCCAATATGTATTTACATGATTCCTTTTATTTTAAAAGTTAGGTAAGAGGTACTCTGGTAAGAGACAGAAGGAAAAAAATGATCTGCATTTTTAATACCAGATTATTAATGTTTTTACTACAGTCACCATACTGTACATTACATCTCCAGGACTCTTTGTTTTATAACTGGAAGAAACTTTTGAGATATTTAATGGTCTAGTGAATTAATGAAGAAAAAGAGGTAATTAAAAACCACATTGTAAAAAAATTACGGATATAATTTGAAAGAGTCGATTTCAGAGTTTTGCAGAAATATTTTGATCAGTTCATAGGTTAAAGAAGGATAAACAATGGAAGCCTTTAGAAAACAGCAAGTTAACACATAATTGAATCAATTGTTATGTGTTAAATGTAAGGTTCTCTTTTAGCTTAGTTGACTCATCAGACTACTTCTCAGTGTCATGATAAAGAGGCAGGATCAAGACTGTGTAGTAGGAAGACCCAGAGCTCACATGCTCCCATGAATGTGCAAAAACTACAACATACAGAATAACTCTCAGAACGATCTGAAGATTAGCAGAATGGCTCTTCTACAACTGAGGGTATAAAGAAAATAACACACCCAGACGGGTAGGAGGGGAAGAGAAGCAATCTAGTCAGGACCCACAACCCCAGCAGGCAACCCAAAAGAGGACGGGAAATCACAAACTCAGAGGTCCTCCCTAAGAAGTGAGAAGTTCGAGCCCTGCATTGGGCACCTGGCATCCAGTACTGTGAAGGTGAATTCCCTTAACTGGTTTTGAAAACCAGCAGGGCTTAGGACCTGGAGAACAGAAGGGCTTGTAGGAAACTGAGTCTCTACTCTTAAAGGGCACATGCACAAATCTACTTCCTGCAAGTCCCAGCACAAAGACAGCAGATTGAAAAGCCCCTGGTGCTCTAGCCAAGACTGCCCCCAGCAGCCCTCAGCCTTTACCAGGCTCCAGCTCCAACTCCACCTCCCCTGAGCAAGGAGGCAGCCCTCCAGGCCCCAGGAAAAGCTTTACCCCACACCTATCTCTGGCTCCACCCCACCCACCTTCAAGGCAGCTGCTACCAGTGTACCTTGGGAGAAACCCTGGCCAGTGCTGGGCTCCAGTTGTAGTCCCTCTGGCTCCAGCCCCACCACTCCCCAGGAAGCAGCTGCCAACGTGCCCCAGGAGAAGTCCTCACCGGGCCAAGCTCTGGCTCCAACCCCTCCAGTTCCATCCCCACCCGCTCCAAGCACTCCAAGGGGACAACCTAGGCACATTCTGCAAAAAGCCCTGGCCTGTGCTCACTTCATCTCCAGCCCACCTGAGAAAACCACTATGCACACACAGACTGCATAGGGACCCTCCTACACAAGGTAACAGTTTTGGCTAACTTCATTCAAACAAAGTAAGTCAAAAAAAAATCAGAAAACAGAATTATGAAAGAACAAGGTAAAACTCCATAAAAAAACCTAATGAAACAGAGATAAGTAATTTACCAGATAATTTATAATTTTCTTGAAATGCATGATAAATAATAGAGAGCTCTTGTTTTGTAAAACCTTCATCCTATTTATTCATGCTCAAAATGATGGATGAAATGAGAGAAAAATCACATCACAGATCATAGTACTTAACAATAAATGATGTATAATCATTTTTATTTTCTTTCGCTACACATATCATGTGATGAAATGGCTTAATTTTAATTAGGGGCTATAAAATTACTGTGTCAAAGCTTTGCTGTGATCTCAACTATGAATCTTTGTGGGTAAAAAACAGTCAGTCCAAACTTCAAATATTTGGAATATTTATATTGCTTTCAATAAAATTCTACACAGAGTACTTTTTCAATATTGAGTCCACTAAACAGACAAATATAAAGAGAATGAGTAGCTAACACATCAGCTCGCTTGATAATAAGTAAAGAATAAAATATTTTAGTCTAAGAAGTAGTTGCAAATGATAAAGCCTAAATGATAGCTTTATTTGTATTGTAAAATATTTTTAAGATATTCTCCCAAACACAAATTGTCTCTAATCTTTAGTCTCCATTTTAGCTAATTGTTCAAGCTGTGAATGAAATGATTCAATGATTTCAAGAGATTAAAATGACCAATATTATCTTTTGTAAATTAGCTTTATAAAGCCAACTCTAAAATTAATTAATTACCCCATAATCTAAAAAACATGATATGGGGCTTCCCTGGTGGCGCAGTGGTTGAGAGTCCGCCTGCCGATGCAGGGGGCGTGGGTTTGCGCCCTGGTCCAGGAGGATCCCACATGCCACGGAGTGGCTGGGCCCGTGAGCCATGGCCGCTGGGCCTGCGCGTCCGGAGCCTGTGCTCCACAGTAGGAGAGGCCACAGCAGTGAGAGGCCTGCTTACTGCAAAAAAAATAATAATAATAATAATTTAAAAAAACATGATATAATGGAAGGCTTTCCAAATGTCTATTTTAGATCTGTATTTCATTTATTTCTCTGCTCTTAAAGCACTTTTTTTTTTTTGGTATGCATGGTTAATACTGAATACTTTTCCTCCTAAATGGATAAAATAATAAATCTAATATCTAAAATATTTTGAATTAAATTATTTCCCAAATTAAATTAATAAATTTATTCCTTTTTTCATGATAATTAAATTCACCCCACAAAGTTCATTAGAAACATGTTAATAGCAAAATAATCAAAGCTACTGTTTGATAATACTAAACAATAACATGAAGCAAAACATAATGAAAGAAAAAAGGGTGGGGATAAGAGGAAGGAGGGAGGAAAAGAGGAAGAGAGAGGAAGGAAGAAAGGAAGGAAGGTTAAAGAATAAACTTTTGTCTAATGGACGAATTCTATGGACACAGTATTATGGACTGTAGTTAACCACCCTGAAACTACTGCTGTTTCATAATCAAAGATTACTCAACCTTTTGGAAACATGAAGGATTATAGAATTAGTCACCATCAGTTAGACATTACTCCAGGGAATAAAATAAACTACATTGAAGACGTCTTATAAATGACAAAAAATTATCATCATAATATTAAATAATTGGTACATTCTCATTAAATGACATTTCAAATTAATGTTTATAAAGACTCATACAATGTACTATTACCAATTCAACACTTCTTTTTTTTTTTTTCAACACTTCTTTTAATGGCTTATATGTCAAAGGAATCTTCAAGCATTTTATCCATTATCATTTAGTTGTCTTAAAATAAAACTGTAATGAAGTTATTAGATGGTCAAGAATATCTTTTATTGGTAAAACTTGTTCCCTTGAGGTTCTTATAAGCCATGTTGGACAAAGGTTTAGAAGAGTATGAGCTTATAAATAATTAATGTGCATTTGAAAATTTAACATGATACATGTTATGCTTTTACACGAGTTCTAGGATTTAACTCATCTCAGCAATTTATAGACAGTAAAAACAATTATATGGTATAACTATAATCTCAGTGTTTGAAAAGTTAGGATGTAAATTAAGAAATGCTTTTAAATAATCTAAACATTTAAACTATAACACTAACAACTGAGTATGTAAATAAGTAGCAAGTAACTTTGAGTACATTATTTCTAATGTTAAATCATGTTACATTATTGCCAAATTTTTCACACATTCTGGAACAAACACATATTATCCTCAGACAAATATATTTATTTACTATTGTACAACATGTAGTATTATAGTAGATTATTTTAAGATAATAATTGTTGATAGTGTCCCTTACATGTTAAATTGAAAACAAATAAAAAATGAAAATGTATCCTCAACTGCCTATTGGGGCATTTTAAAAAAGTGTTTCTGAACTTTAAACTAGGTATGAAAAGTTATATTTAGTAAAGCTACAGTTATCAAGACAGTGTGGTATTGGTGAAAGAATAGACAAATAGATCAACAGAAAATAATAGAGAGCCTAGAAATAGAGCCTTCTAAACATAGTCAACTGATCCTTGAAAAAGAATAAAGGCAGTATGTTGGAACAAAGATAATCTTTTCAACAAATGATGCTGGAACAACTGGACATTCACATGTTTAAAAAAAACAAAACAAAACTCTAGACACACCTTTTACAAAAATTTACCCAAAATGAAACATAGACCTAAATGTAAAATGCAAAATATAAAACTCCTAGAAGATAACAAGAGAAAACCTAAATGACCTTGGGTATGGTAATGACTTTTTTTTTTTTTTTGCGGTACATGGGCCTCTCACTATTGTGGCCTCTCCCATTGCAGAGCACAGGCTCCGGACGCACAGGGCCAGCGGCCATGGCTCACGGGCCTAGCCACTCCGCGGCATGTGGGATCCTCCCGGACCGGGGCACGAACCCGTGTCCCCTGCATCGGCAGGCAGACTCTCAACCACTGTGCCACCAGGGAAGCCCTGGTAATGCCTTTTCAGATACAACATCAAAGACACGATCTATGAAAGAAATAATTGATAAGCTGAACTTTATTAAAATGAAAATTTTTTGCTCTGCAAAAAGACTATATCAAGAGTATTAGAAAGCAAATCACATACTGGGAGGAAAGATTTGTAAAAGACACATCTTATAAAGGACTGTTATCCAACATATACAAAGAATTCTTAAAACTCAACAATATGAATACAACCAATCAACTGAAGAGTTTAACAGACACCAGACCAAAGGTATATAGATGGCAGATAAGCATATGAAAAGATGCTCTACATCATATGTCATCATGGCAATACAAACTAAGATGAGATACCACTACATAACTATTAGAATGGCCAAAACCCAAAACACTGACAACTCCAAAAGGTGGTGAGGATGTGGAGCAACAGGAACTCTCATTCATTGCTGGTGGGAATGCAAAATGGTACAGCCACTTTGGAAGACAGTTTGCTAGTTTCCTACAAAACTAAACACATTCTTACCATACGATCCAGCAATCACACTCTGTATTATTTACTCAAAGGAGATGAAAACTTATATCCACACAAAAATGTGCCTACACATGTTTATAGCTGCTTTATCATAATTGCTGAAACTTGGAAATAACCAAGATGTCTTTCAGTGAATGAATGGATAAATAAGCTGTAATACATCCAGACAATGGAATATTATTCAATGCTGAAAAGAAATGAGCTATCAAGCCATGAAAAGACATGGAGGAATCATAAATGCATATTACCAAGTGAAAGCAGCTAATCTGAGAAGGCTTCATAATGTATGATTCAAACTATATGACATTCTGGAAAAAGCAAAATTATTGAGACAGTAAAAAGATAAGTGGTTGTTAGGAATGGGGTGAGAGAAGAATAGGCAGAGCAAAGAGAAATTTTAGGGCAGTGAAAATATTTTATATGATATTATAAGGATGAAAATGTGTCATTACACTTTTATCCAAACCCATAGAATGCATAACACCAATAGTAAACCCTAATGTATAAATTATGGACTTTGGGTGATTACGATGTATCAATCCTTGGTAGAAAATGTACCATTGTGAGTAATGTTGATATAGGGAAGGCTATGCATGTGTGTGGGCAGCAATACCTGAGAAATCTCTGTACCTTCCTCTCAGTTTTATTGTAAACCTAAAACTGCTCTAATGAAAATAGTCTTAAAAATTATATTTATTCTATCAAAATGAAAAATAATATGCTAGTTGTTTTAACTCAATAGCTTTGTCTGTAGCCTTCCTGTTGGTCATTTTTACTCTAAAATCATTATTGATTACAATACAGGCAATAGTGAATTAAATATAATCAGAAATATAACCAGGTAGAATCAAAGTCCCCTTATAATTGCAGGCAAATATATGAGACAAGAATTCCAGGTTTGTTTGTTTTCAAAGAAACAATATGAGAAGCAGAAGGTGGAGAAAAAAATTCTTATGGCATCTTTCCTCTTCCATCATTTTGCATCCTCTTTCATTCAGTTCATACAGCTTTTCAATCAACAAAGAACTGTACATTAACCTTGTCTTTCTCTGACACTGG
This sequence comes from Stenella coeruleoalba, assembly GCF_951394435.1. Classification (NCBI taxonomy): domain Eukaryota; kingdom Metazoa; phylum Chordata; class Mammalia; order Artiodactyla; family Delphinidae; genus Stenella; species Stenella coeruleoalba. The sequence continues at coordinate 79,640,859 of NC_137151.1, read as the reverse complement.
CTACTGAAAACCATGTGGCTTGGCTCCACTAATTGTAATGTGATGGAAATTTGAAAGAAAATGCCCTTACATGTCAAATGTCAATATTCTTTGCAATAGAATCCCATTAAAAAACAAAATTTGTGTAAAAATATTGCTTTGATGTCCAAAACTAAGGATTATGAAATAAACTGATGAAAAGAAGTAAAGAAGTTCCTTCAGAGAAAGATGACTTGCCGAGAGTTCACAAGTAATCTGTCAAATATTGTGTTTGTTTTTTCTCTTTCTTTCTGTTATGTCCAGAATTTCAGCAAATTTTTCATCTGTTAGCAGTTTGAGTTTTCCTAGATGTATCGATTTCAAGTCATTTTTTGTTTTAAGAAAAACACTGCAATGTGCCATGTGTTTTGTCAAGGTCATACAATTTATAATTTTGAATTAGTGAGCTTCTAGACAACAAAAAGGATACTACTCTGCATATCAATGTATATCGTTAATCTTAGTTATACCTTTGCAGGTTGTTAAGTATATGTAGAATCTGAATAGAACTAATAAATAAGAAGAAAATTTCCAACCATATAGTTTCAGTACCCTAGATTCTAGATACAAAGAACATGGGAAAATGCCTTGAAATTAGAAAAAGAAAATGGACCCCTTACCTGAAAATAGAGTCCAAGAAAAAAAAATAACAATAGAAGGTCTCCTACACAGGAGAATGACTTATAGACATCAGCAATTATGTGTCAGATAGACATACGAGGACTCAAAATATGGCTTATTTTACTCTATCCGAGGCTAGTGAAGTCTAAAACTGCACTGAAACTTCTAAAATCTCTTTGTGTTTTCATTCTCTCTCTTTACTGCTAATATATTCTCCATGTCATTCAGTTCTAAGAAGCATTTCCTTCTGAACAGCATTAACTGAACTTACTTTCTTTTATATATTCCTACTTAAACCTACTGTAGTGGGCTTCCCTGGTGGCGCAGTGGTTGAGAGTCCGCCTGCTGATGCAGGGGACACGGGTTCGTGCCCCGGTCTGGGAGGATCCCGCATGCCGCGGAGCGGCTGGGCCCGTGAGCCATGGCCGCTGAGCCTGCGCATCCGGAGCCTGTGCTCCGTAACGGGAGAGGCCGCGACAGTGAGAGGCCTGCGTACCGCAAAAAAAAAAAAAAAAAAAAAAAAAAAAAAAAAAAAAAAAAAAAAACCTACTGTAGTCAGGTATTTGTCTTCAACCATTCCACAAAACGTCTCTTGTCAAATTTTCCACGTTTCCAAATCCAAAATCAAGTAATCATCTCTCTTTGATTCAATTGTTCATCCCTACTCCTTGACTGTCTTATTTTCTTTTGGCCTCACTGCCACATTTGTTCAAGCCCCAGAGCAAGGTCCTCTTCATTTTCTCAACTTCTAAATTTGTACTAAGGGCTCACTCCTCTCACCACATCTCCCTACATCACCATCAGTTTTATGGTTTTAAACTCCAGGTTACTATGTCTAACTACATAATGATCATCCCGATTTAAATGCTTAGTAGGCATCTCAAACCTAACCTGTCCACAATGGAATGCCTGACTCTAACCCCACACACATTTTTTTTGGTCAGGTTTCTTTAGCACCATTCACTTCAATGCTCTCACAAGAATCTTAAGCCTTTCTTGAACTCTTTCTTTCTTTTACACCCAAAATCTAATCCATCAACATATCTCCTGGCACTTCCATGCCATTCAAATATTCAGATTCTGACCACTTCTCACCGTGAGTACCATTATACCCTAACTCAAGCAACTGTTATCTGTACACTGAATTGCAGCATTAGCCTCCCACTGGTTTCCTTTCTACCATTTCTTTTTTCAAAAAAGCAAATCACATGATCTGACTTTCCAGATGGAAAACTTTTCATCATTCTACAGCATTTAGAATAAATCCCATAATCTGCACTGTGGCCTACCAAAATTTTTTTCTTTTTTTTAAATTGATTTTTTATTGGAGTATAGTTGATTCACAATGTTGTGTTAGTTTCTGCTGTACAGCAAAGTGATCATTTATACATATATGTATCCACTCTTTTTAAAACTCTTTTCCCATATAGGTCATTTGTGGAGTATTGAGTAGAGTTCCCCGTGCTATACAGTAGGTTCTTATTAGTTATTTGTTTTACATATATAGTAGTGTGTATATGTCAATCCCAATCTCCTAATTTATCCTCCCCCTTACCCCCTTAGTAACCATATATTTGTTTTCTACATCTGTGACTCCATTTCTGTTTTGTAAGTAAGTTCATTTGTATCATTTTTTTTTAGATTCCACATAGAAGTGATATCATATGATATTTGTCTTTCTCTGTCTGACTTACTTCACTCAGTATGGCAATCTCTAGGTCCATCCATGTAGCTGCAAGTGGCCTACCAAAATTTACCTAATCTGGCCCTAAGCATCTTTTCCAAATTCATCTCCTATAGATTTCCTTAGCTTACACTTTTGCCAGTCACATATCTTCCTTTTTTCTTGAACGAATCCAAACACAATCCTGCCCCAGTTTATTTTGGTTAGTATTCCCACAGATATCTCTATTACCTGTTCACTCAATTTAAATTTCTGCTTAACTGTCACCTCCTCAGAGAGGCCTTTACTCATTTTCTTATCTAAAATAACAGCTATTTCTCATTTAACTTCTTTTTATTTTTCTTCCAAGATGTAAATATCTAAACTTAATTATTGAGTTTTGAGTCTGTTTACTGATTCACCAAAATTAAGTTCTGTGAAAGAAAAATCTTTTTTTTTCACTATTGATATTCACCTAGATTAGTTCCTCATGTGTATGTATACTTACAATCTGATCCATTTATGATTAAATCATTGCATAGTTCCTTTTTTCCCCCTGCCAGTTACTTTTATAATTTCAGGAAATGCATATAATCAATATAATTACAATAAATTTATTAGATACATGCATTGTATTTAGAGCAATAAATTAAATGAAATCCTATATAAATTATATTTCCTTCTCTCTTCTTCCCCAATGACAGTCTTAATATTATTGTTCTTACATGAAAGAAAAAGAAAAGACAATTCCCTTAACAGTTGTCACAGTGTAAAATTATTATAAAAGCTCCATTTCAAAAAGAAGTTTCCTGAATTACAGCACAGCTTTCACTACACTGGAGCTTTGTGATATGTTACTGATCTGAGACACATTGCACATACCATGAGTGAGGAGCATTTTAAAAACTCACAGTAAATTTTTTCTTCAATTACTTGAAAAGCCTATAATGTGGGTGTTAGTGTCACTGTTGCACTCAAAGTTATAATTTTCAAAACTGGGAAATAGTCAAAAGAGTGTACAGTATTTTTAGTTAAGTGCTGGCCATTATCTAGGAAACCTTCCAGGAATAATCTGATGTATCTACAAGGGTGGTCATCTATGTTTTTGTTTCCATTGATAAGGCTATTTTAGAGCTCAGGAAATTAAGCTGTAGAAAATGGAGAGTAATGTCAATTATTATTGTCCACTGAAATGAAAATATTTTATCCAGTAGAGATACAATTGATTTTTGTCCTTTAAAAAATATAACCCAAAATATTACATTTTATTGTCCTACAGGGTATAAACCAGTTTAGATGTATTAAAATATTAATATCAGCATTCCTGACTAACTATATAGCATTCAACTATATAGAAAAACTATATAGGTTTTCTTTAAGTTATCCTTTGAACCAATCTTAGTTTCTTATTGCTTTCTCAATTAATTAGCTGAATAAAATGTTTAAACATATCATGTTATATTTTATGATGGTCATGATTTTACTTTTTGAGGGAAAGAAGGTAACAGATATCCATATCTATATACACATATACATGCATATGTTAATTTATGTATGACACTTCCAAAATAAAATTTTTGTAATTTTGTTTGCTATATTTCTTTGTCTTAACTCTCTAAAATCATTGTGACCAAAAATAAGCTAAATAAATACAGTGTGGTATTTTCTTTAAAATATTTTGTCCTGACTTTTTGACAAACTGCCATATTTTTTTCTTTATCTTTCCCCTTATGTGAATCACACTTGCATTGCAACACTAATAATAAGGTTTCTTACAGATTCAAAGGCAAAAGAGCTTCTGTAGCCCACAGAAATATTTGGGGTGAAAATAAAATTGGGGTTAATATGTAGCATATCTTCTTTTATCAGACACGTCACTTAAGCTTTTAGCACACATCTTTGTTGATGTAAGACAACGGTGACATATTTTTATATTAAAAAACACACTGATCTGCTGAGAAAAGCAGTTTTTCATATTGTGTAGAGGATTTTGTTAACAGATTTTGTGACATGAATCATGCTTCCCTGGTTGGAAAACATCGTGCCGATGATTTGAACTTTACCTTTGGTTGCCTTGGGGAATATCAATAAGAGGTGTCAAATGTTTCCCCATTAGTATCCCTGTTTATCCTACAAAGATAAGCAAGTTGTCTCTGACTGAGTACATAGGCAGAATCTTCCAAATTGCTACAAATACACTGAGGTAAATTTTGAACAGGAGTAAAGTTGAGGGGGTATTGTACCATACGACATCAAAGTTTCCTAAAGAGTAAAATCTGTATGAAGAAAATAATTTTTGGATTAATATATTTATTTTTACAGATTTTTGAATTAAATGTATTTTATATACATTATACTGCATATTGGGTACAACGTACTTAGTTAGGCATGAAACTGAATATGAAGCAATATTAAATAATAGTGACAATGGTTTGCCCATCAAAACAAAAAAACAAAACATACATAAAGATATATGTATTTGTGTGTGTGCACCTTTAGTATACATTGATATATATCTGTACTTAAATGTAAAAATATATATGCATATCAGAATACATATACTTTAATACACAGTACCATTAATATAAAGATACAAATGATGTAGAATACAAAATTGTATCTATCTAAAAATATGCATACACATGAAGAAAGTTAGGAAAAAATCATTTTGTTACTAGGGTAAACAAATGTGGGAATTTTTTCCATATCTCAAAATGTTTATATATGTATATATGGTATTGATCTCTTTTTGTAAGGCAGCTATTAGAACCTGTCAGAAGCTCTGGACCCCATGATTCTGACACAGTGCTGTTAAACTTTAAAGCCACAGCACACATTAAAGTTAACCTCTTGAAAATTTGTGTACCTCATTTTGGATATAGGTAATTCTGAACTTATGCTCAGAATACACATCAACCAACAGAAAAGGAGAGAATCAACAAACAGAAAAGTTGAACAAAAGAATTGAAAGAGCAGGTTGTTGTAGTGGGGCTAGAAGCATAGCATACCATATCTTAAAAATGGGTTCTGCATAAGAAATTATGCAACTGCTATTCAACAATTGGGCAGGAGATGGAGATGAGAGGTAAGATATAGGGGGGAGGTTGGGGAGAAATCCATGAATAGTTTTATTTGAAATTCTGCTTTACTTAGAGCAAATTTCAGCATTACTTTTATGTACTAATTATCATAATGTAATGTTAAATAATGGTATCTGGATATATTCCAAGGTACATTCTATGCAGAACTATATTTACATAGCATCAACTATTTTTAAATTGTCCTTAGACAATCTTTTACATCCTAGGAAAAAGATTTTGAATACTACTGATTACACTCAGAGAAACCAAGGCAAAGCCATATTGACACACGTAGCACAGAACAAGGAGGTGTTAAAAAAAATCATTCTCTCCCAGTAGGGACAGAATATCATCATTAGGGAAACGTGCTATTTTCAAGTAGATTAGATAATATTGAAATTAGAAGGAGGAATATTGGAAAATACAAAGTGTTAAAACACCCAATGATTAGCTTCGTGTGTTTTAGAAGGAAAAGATCTACTTAAATGCTTAGGATAAAATGGCGAGAAAATGCCTAGAACCCTGTTTTATGTAATATGAAAAGAGAGACTACTATTTGCAAGTCATAGTCATTTGAAAGTTGCTAGCATTCTGAGATACAATCACGGAAAATCTATATTATTTTAAGCCTGTTTCTTGCCTTTCTTAGAATAAACATTTCTATCAGTGTCACTGTAAGGTTTACATAACAATATTGTGATAATCGTGCATGACATCTCAGAAGTTGTCTGTCCACAGCATAATGATCACAGTAACACAATAGAATTTCAGCATATGAAGAACTGATGATACCAGGTTACACAATAACTTGTGTTAGCAAATGTTATGACTTCTCCAAAGTCCATATTTTAAAAAAAAAGTGTCATAATTTTGGCAACTTGAAAAAGCAGAGATGATCCAAATATGCATTAAAAGGAAGAGCCATTTATTTCAAAAAAGGAAATATTTCTTAGAGGTGAGGTTGCAAACATCACCACGGTCTGCTATCAGAAGGTGTGAGCATAATAAAGAAACCAATCTTACAAAAATTCAGTGAATTAAATATTGCCAGAATTCTTCTTTGTCAAAGCTGCTCATGGAGATTTAATTACTTACAGGGATACCAACCTCAAATAAACAAGACAGCAAATATTTATATTCCTGGATAAGAGCAGAATGCAGAGGAATTGAAATATATATATATAATAATCATATATATACAAATATATATGTATATATATACATTTTTTGCCTCTCTCATCATATTCGCTGTTTTGAGTTATCCACAAGACATTATTGTCTATTTGTGCAACTATAGAAGTAATTTGTTCTTATACAAATTATCCAGATTATTGAAATTGACTTATGTTTAAGGTACTAGCTAGTGACTTCTAAATGTAATAGTCCATTTTATTCTTTTTTTAACATCTTTATTGGAGTATAAGTGCATTACAATGTTGTGCTGGTTTCTGCTGTATAAAAAAGTGAATCAACTATATGTATATATATATATATATATATATACCCATATCCCCTCCCTCTTGCATCTCCCTCCCACCCTCCCTATTCCACCCCTCTAGGTGGTCACAAAGCACCCAGCTGATCTCCCTGTGCTATGCAGCTGCTTCCCACTAGCTATCTATTTTACATTTGGTAGTGTATATATGTCAATGCCACTCTCCCACTTCGTCCCAGCTTACCCTTTCCCCTCCCAGTGTCCTCAAGTCCATTCTCTATGTCTGCGTCTTTACTCCTGTCCTACCCCTAGGTTCTTCTGAACATTTTTTCTTTTTTTTTTTAGATTCCATATATATGTATTAGCATATGGTATTTGTTTTTCTCTTTCTGACTTACTTTACTCTGTATGATAGTCTCTAGGTCCATTCACCGCATGACAAATAACTCAATTTCGTTTCTTTTTATGGCTCAGTAATATTCCATTGTATATATGTGCCACATCTTCTTTAACCATTCATCTGTCAGTGGACACTTACACTGCTTCCAAGTCCTGGCTATTGTAAATAGTGCTGCAATGAATATTGTGGTACATGACTCTTTTTGAATTATGGTTTTCTCAGGGAATATGTCAAGTAGTGGGACTGCTGGGTCGTATGGTAGTTCTATTTTTAGTTTTTTAAGGAACCTACATACTGTTCTCCCCAGTGGCTGTTATCAATTTACATTCCCACCAACAGTGCAAGAGGGTTCCCTTTACTCCATACCCCCTCTAGCATTTATTGTTTGTAGATTTTTTGTTGATGGCCATTCTGACCAGTTAGAGGTGATACCACATTGTAGTTTTGGTTTTCATTTCTCTAATGATTAGTGATGTTGAGCATCCTTTCATGTGTTTGTTGGCAATCTGTATATCTTCTTTGTCTATTTAGGTCTTCTGCCCATTTTTGGATTGGGTTGCTTGTTTTTTTGATATTGCACTGCATAAGCTGCTTGTATATTTTGGAGATTAATCCTTTGTCAGTTGCTGAGGTCTCTGAGACTGTCCTCAATTCTTTTCTTTTTTCTTAATTCTGCTCTGCAGTAGTTATTTCCACTATTTTATCTTTCAGGTCATTTATCCATTCTTCTGCCTCAGTTATTCTGCTATTGGTCCCTTCTAGAGAGTTTTTAATTTCATTTATTGTGTTCATGATTGTTTGTTTTCTCTTTAGTTCTTCTAGGTCCTTGTTAAACATTTCTTGTATTTTCTGCATTCTATTTCCAAGATTTTGGATCATCTTTACTATAATTATTCTGATTTCTTTTTCAGGTAGACTGCCTATTTCCTCTACATTTGTTAGGTCTGGTGGGTTTTTACCTTGCTCCTTCCACTGCTGTGTGTTTCTTTGTCTTCTCATTTTGCTTAACTTACTGTGTTTAGGGTCTCCTTTTCACAGGCTGCCGATTTTTGGTGTCTGCCCCCAGTGGGTAAGGTTGGTTCAGTGGGCTGTGTAGGCTTCCTGGTGCAGGGGACTGGTGCCTGTGTTCTGGTGTGTGAGGCTGGATGCTATCTTTCTGGTGGGCCTGACCACGTCCACTGGTGTGTTTTGGGGTGTCTATGAACTAATTATGATTTTAGGCAGAGTCTTTGCTAATCAGTGAGGTTGTGTTCCTGTGTTTCTAGTTGTTTGGCATGGGGTGTCCAGCACTGGAGCTTGCTGGTCATTAAGTGGAGCTGGGTCTTAGCATTTAGATGGAGATCTCTGGAAGAGCTCTCACTGATTGATATTACATATGGCCGGGAGATCTCTGGTGGTCCAATGTCTTGAACTTGGCTCTCCCACCTCAGCGGCTCAGGCCTGACACCTGGCTGGAGCACCAGGACCCTGTCAGCCACATGGCCAGGTACGTGGGGAGTTTCTTGCCCTTTGGGAAATCTTCTGTAAGCATTCAGTAGGTGTTCTGTAAGAGTTGTTCCACATGTAGATGTGTTTTTGATGTATTTGTGGGTAAGAAGGTGATCTCCACGTCTTACTCCTCTGCCATCTTGAAGGTCCTCCTATTCTAAAATATACATAAATACAAAAGCTTTCTCTCATATTAGGTGCATTTCTCTACTGTATCTTACTTTTTAAATTCTTTTCTGGCATAATTATATGTAGATAACATGTAATAAAACCCTTTGCTTAAAGTTGTAGTATTTTTCACTTCCCCTGAACATTAATTGACTCAATAGACAGCCATCAACCTAACAGATGTTGGAAGGTGGGAGGGAAGGAGACTTCAACTCCACTGGGGAAAGCTTAAGACAATGACATGAGTTCAGATACTAGAAATGAATATTTTATCCAGTCTGGCTCAGACTCAAGAATGGACAAAACCTTCAGTTTAATTCTATTCAAATCATGGTTTGAATATGAAATGTCAAAGCAGTACAGTTCATTGAAGATGAAGACATATGTGTGTGCTTCTCTTGGAGCCGTCATTTGGGGCAGTGGGGATGCTCTATAGGAGGAAATTTTTAAGTTTTCCCCTTGTTCTGATCCTCCAAATGGTTAAAAAAAAAAAAACAACACAACAAAACAGTACAGTTAGATGAATACACAGCCCAGGAAAAATCCCAGGAAAGATGTTTGAAATGGACTGAATCATTAATTGCTTTACCTGTCTCTCATATTTTCTTATTAACCTTTAAATATTATTTTGCAGGTGAAAATTTACACCCAAATATAAAGAAGTGATTTCTTTCTCAAGTATCACTTTACTGAACAGAAGCTTAAATGATTAGGAAATGTTCAAATTTGAGAATAAAGCTGCTCCACTTCTATAGCACTACAAGTCCCTGCAGGACAGCACATTCCAACAATCTGGCCTGACAGTGACTTCCTCTGGAGCAGAACAAAACAGCATGCCATAAAGCACAGAATCTTGACTTGCTGGGTTAAGGTCACTTCAGTGCCTTTTGGGAGATATTTCAGCCACACTGAAACTGTTAAGGTAAAAAACAAAATGTTTGAGGGGCAGCAACAATAAGGCAATCATTCCCTTTTCTATCTTTTCATAGTATCAGCGTGACAAATCTCTTACAGTGAAAATAACTCTGAATTGCCCATAGGCTACCAGGTGAGAAGACAGACATGGTGTGGCTTTGGTTCAGGGCAGATGTACAGGTAAAAGGGTTTACAGGAAAATCTTTTCTTTTTCCTGATAGTGAGTTTCCCACTTAAAAAAAAAAATCTCAATGACTAGAATTCAGAATGACAACTTCACTGGAAAATTTTCTAATACTCTTTTTACATGAGAATCACTTAGAAAATGTGGAATTGAGAATGAAGTACGTATGACTATTTATGACGAACACATAAGCTTTAACCTGTGTTATACTTGATGATATAGAATCCTTAAAATTTAGACCCAGATAGGCCAATGAAGTCATCTGGTCTAAACTCTCTGTATATAGATGCGGAAATAGAGCTCTGGGAAGGCAAAGATAAAAAGCTTTGCCCTTAAAAGAAGTTTGTGATAGAGCCTGCCTGGTCTCTTGACTCCTAAGTGCATTTGCTACACAATGAAATGTACGTTTACATAGTTTCCCCAAGCAAAAAATGTATATAGGTATGTGATTTTTTTTAGACTTTTTAAAAAGTTCCCTTTGACATTTCTAAGTTTGGGTAAATATATAACTTAAATGAAGGATCAGGCTTACTATGCCATTTCCTTTAAACTTTCATCTTTCTAAAATGTAGCGAAAAATGTTGCTGTTTTTCAATAAACGTATCTATTGCAACCATGTTATTTATTACTTAAATAAGGACTCTATTAATAATTAAACCAGGATGATGGATATAAAGTGAGACTGTCATAGGATATTGGGATGTATAGTTATCCTTAAAATACTGTATTTTCTGTTATGAAAAACTAATTCTGTTTTTAAAATAATAAATTATTATTTTTTATGTTTATGTAGGTTAAAATAATGATTTGCATTTAAACTGTCACTTATCTGCATATAATTAGATTTTATGCATGTTAATAAAATCCTGTGCTTCTCTGGGCTTTTGAATAAAGAATTCTATAAAAACATAAATATGATAAAAAATTGTGCACTTCTTACATTAATATTGAGGGCTCATCTGGTCAAATGATAATGAGAGAAAGAGCAATGGAAATGTATCTCTACCTTTTTTATCTTTTCCAGGAAAACTTTATTTTCCCATATTCGTTGAAGTTTAACAAGCAAGATGATCCTGATAAACAGGGGAGATGTGCTTTCTTAAAAAAATGGTGAAATATTTGAATGGCACATGGAAAAGCTAACAATAACTTCAATTATAATTCTCCATTTAATATTGAATTACTACTTCATTGCAATTAAGACAGTTTCTATAACTATGACAGAATAGTTTGAGACTTTGAGAACATATTTGTTTGACTATGATATTTCTTTGTTTAATGATTCAGTCCATAGTATTTTATATGTGCAATTGTATGAAGCATTATATTAAACTGAATAACCCTGACCCCATTCTCCAGTTTAAGAATTAGAACATATTTCATATACTCATGTGATCCTTTGGTATCACATCATCCTACTTCACTCCTTGAAGTAACCACCATCTTGAGTTTCATATTCACCATTTTCCATTTCCCAAAGAGGGATAGATCACATGTTTATAAACTTAAAAACAATAGCATTAAGTTTTTTTTCTGGACAAAATAAAAAGTGTGCAGTCTTTCACAACTTTTTGTTCAATCAATATTACATTTCTAAGATTCTTTCATGTTATATTTACCTAAAGTTAGTTTATTTGAACTACAGAATAATTTTGCGTTGTGTGAATATATCACAATTTATTTTCAAATTTTGTTGTTCATAGCTATTATTATTAAGAGGCTTTTGTTTTGTTTCAGTATGTTAATATATAAATTTGTAAGATTGTTTTCCTGAGTTGCCAGATCAATTCATACTTTCACAAATGATGTGTAAGATTTTCCATTGATACACATCATTATCACCTGACATCATCAAATTTTATTTTTTCCAATTTGGTGGGTACAAAATTATTGCTCATTTTTGACCAATTTGTAATATATTTATGGGTCTTTAGTGTTTCTTCTTTGTAAATTTCCACCATATTTTGGTCCAGTTTTCTACTGGGTTGTTTTTCTTTTTCTCATGAATTCATATTTTTAATAAGATCCGAACACAAAGTCTTTCTTGGTATATATATTACAAATATATTTTCCCAATTTCTGGCTTGTGGTTTTACTTTCTTTACTGAAAATTTCTTGTGATAAAATATTATTTTTGATGTAGTTAAACTTACCAATCTTTTCTACAATGCTTTGTGCTTTCAATGCCTTATTTAACATATACTTGTGTATTACTCTGAAGTCATAAAAATATTTCTCACAATACTGTTCTAAATTTTTACAAGTTTTTATTTTAAACTCTTTAATTCATCTGACATTGATATTGCTTGATCATTTATTGTGTGAAGAAGGAGTCAATCTCTTTTTTAAAAAAATATAGATAACTAATCATCACATACTATTGTCTGGAAAGTATATCTTTTTACCACTGAGGTGCTTTCTGCCTCTGTTACTTAACAAATTTCCAAACATAAGTGGATTTTTACGTCACAGCTCTAGATTCTGTTCCATTAATCAATCTGTCCAAGTCTGCGACAATAGAGCTGTATATAATAGTCTTGGCATCCAGCAGGACAAATCTTCTGACTTTTAGTTGCCTTTTTAGAATTGTATTCATTCTTACATATAAATTGTGCAATCAGTTTGTAAAGTTAAATATTAAAAAATATTGAGATTTTGATTAGAGTTTTTGATCTTTGATTATGATCCCTGATTTTGTTAATCACATTCAATGGAAAATCTAAATCAAGGTTGCTTTTTTTTCAAGAGTAATTTGTATATGTTTCAGTCAAGAACTAGGGGCAATATTCATTTTAATCCAGAAGTCTTAGTCAAAGTTTACCAACTGCTGACCATGGTTCATTTCCAAACTACAAAGCTCGTAGTGTGATTTACTCTTCATTCAGTTCCACATTTTGTAGTTTATTATTACTGCATGCCCAGGTTTTAGCCAGTAGCTTCCCACTCCTCAGCACTTCCTCACCCCATGGTCTTTAGAGATATCATCCTTCCTAGAAACTCAGCAATTCAATTAAAAATTTGTATTGTAGAGGATCTATTTGTTTTATAGCACAAGGGTCCTTTGGAGCATCTTGTGTGCTACCCTACTGAAAGTGAAACCTCTGAGGTAGTTCTAAAAGTGCTATTTGCTTTTAATAATTTTCTCACATAAAAAAACACTCACAATACAAATCCAAAATACATTGATGTTAAAAAGATATGAAACACTTTGAAGAATACACATAATATATGCTATTTAAATTGTTGCTATATTATAATCAGTAACACTACTTTATAAAGGAAAAATACTCATGAATGTGGAAGCATTCAAGATACTCGTCCAACTTAGTCACTTCATCCTCATAAATAATATTCTCCTCACAATTAGTTTCATCTAAGTATAAATCTATAAATAAATAATTTTATTCTTTTGAAACTCTTACCTACCTTGAAGCTGTGGTTTATTACAAAACCTCAAAAGGAATTTGACTCTGGCCTTTTTACATTTGTTTATATAGGAAGCATTGATTTGGTGTGTAAACTGTGAAAAATGCTGCATTAGATGTTGTGAGGGATGAAGACATAAAGGAAACAATCCTTGTCATTAAAAGGTTACAATCCAAAGGCTTTCAAGTTTTAAGGTAAAAAGAAAATATTGCAAAAATGAAGTCTAAATTGTGAACTACTGTGATCACCTCCATACACCTGAGCCTCCTCCTCTTTTTAACTCTCTGTTAGCAAGTCTTAGTAATAAAAGCGCAAGAGAGATTCTGAAGTTATCCAAGGAGCATGTGGATGAGAGAAACAGATTTTTCTTTGAAGCTTAGAGTTCAAATGCAACACATACTCTGCCATACACGAATTAGCAAAGATACATGAGGCAGGCAAAACAGCTCATAGGTCAAGATTATCTGTCTACATTTCAGACTCTATTAGCCTTTTTGAAGTAAAAATAGATACTTTGGGGAAGCCTACATAAAGGAAGTCTCAGAGGCAAGCTGCCAGTGTCCCAAACATTTTAGGAGAAAAATTTTAGTACGTAGTATAATAAAAACTAATTAAATACTGAACTTTTACCATTTTTTTACACTTTGCAAAGTGTGTTCATGTGCATTCTCTCATTTATTCCTCCTAAGAATCAGTAATAGAATTACATGAGCCTTTGCTCATTTTACCCAAGGCAAGTAGTGGCAGGACTAGGGTTCATTCCACCAGTAACCCCCCACCTTTTGCCCTGTATCAGGTGGTCCTTAGAATCATATCTCTGGAGGTAAAGAATGTATGAGATGAGTGGTCTCTTTGTCTTTTTCTAATTCCATGCAAGAAGTGTCCTAATCACAAGTAGGTTTTCTTACCTGAAAGTTAAGTTATATGGACTTTGAGTATAAATATTTCTTATGTAGGCATTTTCTATAGGAGACCAAAAATGTTGCTTTGCTACTGAGATAGGTTAGTATTTTACTAAGAGTTTATTTTTGTTTTGCTTTTTAGGGCACAAATAAAAAGTATTAAGCTAGGGTTTGTTTTTATTTTTCCTGTTAAGCTCATTTATTAATACCAAGCTGAAATATCTCTCAGAATCCAAGGAAAGGATCTGCATATCAGTTAATGGAAATACTGCTTATTTTTCTGAAAGCCATTCAAAATCAAAAATCCTATTTCCATATTGTTTCCTTCAATTGTCACATGGCCACATAGACCTCATTTTCTGTGTGCTTATTTTGTCCTCTATTTAAGCAAACCAGTTTTCTCAACTTTTCAATGCATTTAGCCACAGCAGAGGATTACATATGTAAAGTGTTAGGTTCAGACATAATCAGAGCATAGACAGGCTTTTTTTGTTTTTGTTTTGTTTTTTTAACATCTTTATGGAGTAAAATTGCTTTACAATGTTGTGTTAGCTTCTGCTTTAAAACAAAGTGAATCAGCTATACATATACATATATCCCCTTATATCCTCACTCTTGCATCTCCCTCCCACCCTCCCTATCCCACCACTCTAGGTGGTCACAAAGCACTGAGCTGATCTCCCTGTGCTATGTAGCTGCTTCCCACCAGTTATTAATTTTACATTTGGTAGTGTATGTATGTCCATGCCACTCTCTCACTTTGTCCCAGCTTACACTTCCCCCTCCCGGTGTACTCAAGTCCATTTTCAACATCTGCGTCTTTATTCCTGTTGTGCCCCTAGGCTCTTCAGAAGCATTTTTCTTTTTTTTTCTTAGATTGCATATATATGTGTTAGCATACGGTATTTGTTTTTCACTTTCTGACTTCACTCTGTATGACAGACTCTAGGTCCACCCACCTCACTACAAATAACTCAATTTCGTTTTTTTTTTATGGCTGAGTAATATTCCATTGTATATATGTGTCACATCTTCTTTATCCATTCATCTGTTGATGGACACTTAGGTTGCTTCCATGTCCTGGCGATTGTAAATAGTGCTGCAATGAACATTGTGGTACATGTCTCTTTTAGAATTATGGTTTTCTCAGGGTATATGCCCAGTAGTGGGATTGCTGGATCATATGGTAGTTCTATTTTTAGTTTTTTAAGGAACCTACATACGATTCTCCATAGTGGCTGTATCAATTTACATTCCCACCAACAGTACAAGAGGGTTCCCTTTTCCCCACACCCTATCTAGCATTTACTGTTTGTAGATTTTTTGATGATGGCCATTCTGACCAGTTTGAGGTGATACCACATTGTAGTTTTGATTTGCATTTCTCTGATGATTAGTGATGTTGGACATCCTTTTGTGTGTTTGTTGGCAATCTGTATATCTTCTTTGTCTATTTAGGTCTTCTGCCCATTTTTGGATTGGGTTGTTTGTTTTTTTTGATATTGCACTACAAGAGCTGCTTGTATATTTTGGAAATTAATCCTTTGCCAGTTGCTTCATTTGCAAATATTTTCTCCCATTCTGAGGGTTGTCTTTTCATCTTGTTTAAGTTTTCCTTTGCTGTATAAAAGCTTTTAAGTTTCATTCAGTCCCATTTGTTTATTTTTCTTCTTATTTCCATTTCTCTAGGAGGTGGGTCAAAAAGGATCTTGCTATGATTTATGTCATAAAATGGTCTGCCTGATGTTTTCCTCTAGGAGTATTAGAGTGTCTGGCCTTACATTTAGATCTTTAATACATTTTAAGTTTATTTTTGTGTATGGTGCTAGGGAGTATTCTAATTTCATTCTTTTACGTGTAGCTGTCCACTTTTCCTAGAACGACTTATTGAAGTGGATGTCTTTTCTTCATTGTATATTCTTGCCTCCTTTAACAAAAATAAGGTGACCATATGTGCATGAGTTAATCTCTGGGCTTTCTATCCTGTTCCATTTATCTATATTTCTGTTTTTATGTCAGTACCATACTGTCTTGACTACTGTAGCTTTGTAGTATAGTCTGAAGTCACAGAACCTGATTCCTCCAGCTCCATATTTCTTTCTCAAGATTCCTTTGGCTATATGGGGTCTTTTGTGTTTCCATACAAATTGTGAAATTTTTTGTTCTAGTTCTGTGAAAAATGCCATTGGTAGTTTGATAGGGATTGCATTGAATCTGTAGATTGCTTTGAGTAATATAATCATTTTCACAATGTTGATTCTTCCAATCCAAGAACATGGTATATATCTCCATCTCTTTGTATCATCTTTAATTTCTTTCATCAGTGTGTTATAGTTTTCTGCATACAGGTCTTTTGTCTCCTTAGGTAGGTTTATTCTTAGGTATTTTATTGTTATTGTTGCAATGGTAAATGAGAGAGTTTCTTAATTTCACTTTCAGATTATTCATCATTAGTGTACAGGAATGCAAGAGATTTTTGTGCATTAATTTTGTATCCTGCTACTTTACCAAATTCATTGATTAGCTTTAGTAGTTTTCTGGTAGCATCTTTAGGATTCTCTATGTATAGTATCATGTCATCTACAAACAGTGACAGCTTTACTTCTTCTTTTCCAATTTGGATTCCTTTTATTTCTTTTTCTTCTCTGGTTGCCGAGGCTAAAACTCCCAAAACTATGTTGAATAATAGTCGTGAGAATGGACAACCTTGTCTTGTTCCTGATCTTAGAGGAAATGGTTTCAGTTTTTCACCATTGAGAACGATATTGGGTGTGGGTTTGTCATATGTGGCCTTTATTATGTTGAGGTAAGTTCCCTCTATGCCTACTTTCTGGAAGGTTTTTATCATAAATGGGTGTTGAATTTTGTCAAAAGCTTTTTCCACATCTATTGAGATGATCATATGGTTTTTCTCCTTCAATTTGTTAATATGGTTTATCATATTGATTGATTTGCGTATATTGAAGAAACCTTGCATTCTTGGGATAAACCCCACTTGATCATGGTGTATGATTCTTTTAAAGTACTGTCGGATTCTGTTTGCTAGTATCTTGTTGAGAATTTTTGCATCTATGTTCATCAATGCTATTGGTCTCATCAATGCTATTAGTTTTCTTTCTTTGTGACACTGTTACCTGGTTTTGGTATCAAGGTGATGGTGGCGTCACAGAATGAGTTTGGGAGTGTTCTTCCCTCTGCTACATTTTGGAAGAGTTTGAGAAGGATAGCTGTTAGCTCTTCTCTAAATGTTTGATAGAGTTCACCTGTGAATCCTTCTGGTCCAAGGCTTTTGTTTGTTGGAAGATTTTTAATCACAGTCTAATTTCAGTGCTTGTGATTTGTGTCTTTATATTTTCTGTTTCTTCCTGGTTCTGCCTCGGAAGGTTGTGCTTTTCTAAGAATTTGTCCATTTCTTTAAGGTTGTCCATTTTATTGGCATATAGTTGCTTGTAGTAATCTCTCATGATCCTTTGTATTTCTGCAGTGTCAGTTGTTACTTCTCCATTTTCATTTCTAATTCTATTGATTTGAGTCTTCTCCCTTTTTTTCTTGATTAGACTGGTTAATGGTTAATCAATTTTGTTTATCTTCCCAAAGAACCAGCTTTTAGTTTTATTGATCTTTGCTCTTGTTTCCTTCATTTCTTTTTTGTTTATTTCTGATTTGATCTTTATGATTTCTTTCCTTCTGCTAACTTTGGGGTTTTCTTGTTCTTCTTTCTCTAATTGCTTTAGGTGTAAGGTTAGGTTGTTTATTTGAGATGCTTCTTGTTTCTTGAGGTAGGATTGTATTGCTATAAACTTCCATCCTAGAACTGCTTTTCCTGCATCCCGTAGGATTTGGGTTGTCATGTTTTCATTGTATTTGTTTCTATGTATGTTTTGATTTCCTCTTTGATTCCTTCACTGATCTCTTCGTTATTAAGTAGTGTATTATTTAGCCTTCATGTGTCTGTATTTTTTACAGATTTTTTCCTGTAATTGATATCTAGTCTCATAGCGTTGTGGTCAGAAAAGATACTTGATACAACTTTGATTTTCTTAAATTTACCAAGGCTTGATGTGTGACCCAAGATATGATCTATCCTGGAGAATGTTCCATGAGCACTTGAGAAGAAAGTGTATTCTTTTGATTTTGGATGAAATGTCCTATAAATATCAATTAAGTCCATCTTGTTTAATGTGTCATTTCAAACATGTGTTTCCTTATTTATTTTCATTTTGGATGATCTGTCCATTGGTAAAAGTGGGGTGTTAAAGTCTCCTACTATTGTTGGGTTACTGTCAATTTCCTCTTTTATGGATGTTAGAATTTGCCTTATGTATTGAGGTGCTCCTATGTTGGGTGCATGAATATTTGCAATTGTTATAGCTTCTTCTTGGATTGATCAATTGATCATTATGTAGTGTCCTTCTTTGTCTCTCTTAATAGTCTTTATTTTAAATTCTATTTTGTCTGATATGTAAATTGCTCCTCCAGCTGTATTTTGATTTCCATTTGCATGCAATATCTTTTTCCAACTCCTCACTTTCAGTTTATATGTGTCCCTAGATCTGAAGTGGGTCTCTTGCAGACAGCATATATATGGGTCTTGTTTTTGTATGCATTCAGCCAGTCTATGTCTTTTGCTTGGAGCATTTAATCCATTTACATTTAACGTAGTTATCGATAGGTATGTTCCTATTACCATTTTCTTGATCATTTTGGGTTTGTTATTGTAGGTCTTTTCCCTCTTTTGTGTTTCTTGCCTGGAGAAGTTCCTTTAGCACTTTTTGTAAAGCTGGTTTGGTGGTGCTGTATTCTCTTAGCTGTTGCTTCTCTGTAATGGTTTTAATTTCTCTGTCAAATCTAAATGAGATCATTGCTGGGTACAGTAATCTTGGTTGTAGTTTCTTCCCTTTCATCACTTTAAATATGTCCTGCCACTCCCTTCTGGCTTGCAGAGTTTCTGCTGAAAGATCAGCTGTTAGCCTTATGGAGAGTCCCTTGTATGTTATTTGTTGTTTTTCCCTTACTGCTTTTAATATTTTTTCTTTGTATTTAATTTTTGATAGTTTGATTAATATGTGTCTTGGTGTATTTCTCGTTGGATTTATCCTGTATGGGGCTCTCTGTTCTTCTGGGACTTGACTATTTCTTTTCTTATATTAGGGAAGTTTTCAACTATAATCTCTTCAAATATTTTCTCAGTCTCTTTCTTTTCCTCTTCTTCTTCTGGCACCCCTATAATTCGAATGTTTGTGTGTTTAATGATGTTCCAGGGGTCTCTGAGACTGTCCTCAATTCTTTTCATCTTTTTTCTTTATTCTGCTCTGTGATAGTTATTTCTACTACTTTATCTTTCAGGTCACTTATCCCTTCTTCTGCCTCAGTTATTCTGCCATTGATTCCTTCTAGAGAATTTAAAATTTCATTTATTGTGTTGTTCATGATTGTTTGTTTGCTGTTTAGTTCTTCTAGGTCCTTGTCAAATATTTCATATATTTTCTCCATTCTATTTCCAAGATTTTGGATCATCTTAACTATGATTACTCTGAATTCCTTTTTCAGGTAGACTGCCTATTTCCTCTTCATTTGTTTTGTCTGGTGGGTTTTTATCTTGCTCCTTCATCTGCTGTGTGTCTTCTCATTTTGCTTAACTTACTGTGTTTGGGGTCTCCCTTTCACAGGCTGCCGGTTCATAGTTCCTGTTGTTTTTGGTGTCTGCCCCCAGTGGGTAAGGTTGGTTCAGTGGGTTGTGTAGTCCTCCTGGTGCAGGGGACTGGTGCCTGTGTTCTGGTGGATGAGGCTGGATCTTGTCCTTCTGGTGGGAAGGACCGCGTCCAGTGGTATGTTTTGGGGTGTCTGTGACATTATGATTTTAGGCAGCCTCTCTGCTAATGGGGGAGTTGTGCTCCTGTCTTCATAGTTGTTTTGCATAGGGTGCCCAGCACTGTAGCTTGCTGTTCGTTGGGTGGAGCTGGGTCTTAGCATTGAGATGGAGATCTCTGGGAGATCTGTTTAATATTATGTGGTGCTGGGAGGTCTCTGGTAGTCCAATGTCCTGAACTCGGCTCTCCCACCTCAGAGGCACAGGCCTGACACCCGGCTGGAGCACCAAGAACCTGTCAGCCACACAGTTCAGAAGAAAAGGGAGAAAAAAACAAAGAAATAAAGAAAGGAAGAATGAAGGGAAGGAAGGAAGGAAGAAAGAAAGAACGGAAGGAAGCAAGGAAGAAAAAAAGAAGGAAAGAAAGAAAGAAAAAGATAAAATAAAGTTATTAAAATAAAAAATAATTATTAAAAATAAAAAGTCATTGACAAAAGAGAAAAAAAAAGGAAGAAGGAAAGAAAGAAGAAAGCTACCAAACCAAAAAACAAATCCACCAGTGATAGCAAGCATTAAAAACAATACCAAAAAAAAAGACAAAAAAGGGACAGTCAGAAACCTAGGGCAAATGGTAAAAGCAAAGCTATACAGACAAAATCACACAAAGAAGCATACACATACACACTCGCAAAAAGAGAAAAAGGAAAGTATATATATATATATATATTTTTTTTTTTTTAAAAAGGAAGAGAGCAACCAAATCAATAAACAAATCTACCAATGATAATAAACTCTAACTACTAAACTGAGATAAACATAAAACCAGAAACAAATTAGGTACAGAAAACAAACCCCAAATCTACAGTTGCTCCCAACGTCCACCACCTCAATTTTGGGATGATTCATTATATATTCGGGTATTCCACAAATGCAGGGTACATCAAGGTGATTGTGGAGATTTAATCCGCTGCTCCTGAGGCTGCTTGGAGAAATTTCCCTTTCTCTTCTTTGTTCGCACAGCTCCTGGGGTTGAGCTATGGATCTGGCCCTGCCTCTGCATGTAAGTCGCCTAAGGGCGTCTTTTCTTCGCTCAGACAGGACGTGGTTAAAATAGCGGCTGCTCACTCAGGCTGGACGGAGGGAGGGGTACGGAGTGTGGGGCAAGCCTGTGGTGGCAGAGGCCGATGTGACATTGCACCAGCCTGAGGAGTGCTGTGTGTTCTCCCGGGGAAGCCCTCTCTGGATCACGGGACCCTGGCAATGGTGGGCTGCACAGGCTCCTGGCTGGGTAGGTGTGGATAGTGACCTGCGCTTGCACACAGGTTTCTTGGTGGCTGCAGCAGCAGCCTTAGCGTTTCATGCCTGTCTCTGGTGTCCACGCTGATAGCCATGGCTCGCGTCCGTCTCTGGAGCTCGTTTAGGCGTTGCTCTGAATTCCCTCTCCTCGTGCAGCCTGAAACAATGGCTTCTTGCCTCTTAGGCAGTTCCAGACTTTTTCCTGGACTCCCAGCCCTCTTTGGGAATCCAAACCAGCCCTCTTCAGGCTGTGTTCATGCAGCCAACCCCAGTCCTCTCTCTGGGATCTGACCTCAGAAGCCTGAGCCTCAGCTCCCAGCCCCCACCCACCCAGGCGGGTGAGCAGACAAGCCTCTCAGGTTGGTGAGTGGTGGTCAGCACCAATCCTCTGTGCGGGAATCTCTCCTATTTGCCGTCTGCACCCCTGTTGCTGAGATCTCCGTGGCTCCGAAGCTTCCCCCCCGCCCCCCGTCTCCACCAGTGAAGGGGCTTCCTAGTGTGTGGAAAATTTACCCCTTCACAGCTCCCTCTCAGAGGTGTAGGTCCCGTCCCTATTATTTTGTCTCTGTTTTTTCTTCTTTCTTTTGCCCTACCCAGGTACGTGGGGAGTTTCTTGCCTTTTGGGAAGTCTGAGGTCTTCTGCTAGTGTTCAGTAGGTGTTCTGTAGGAGTTGTTCCACATGCAGATGTATTTCTGATGTATTTGTTGGGGGGAAGGTGATCTCCACGTCTTACTCCTCTGCCATCTTAAAGGTATTGTGTGATAGGTTTTTTTTTGGTTTGTGTTTTGTTTGTTTACCTTGGTTCCAGTTCTTAGGAGAAAAATATCTGAATTGCCCACCTCCAAATTTTGTTCCCCTCTACTTAATTCGAAGTGGCCAAGGTTTGGGAAACCTGTGGTAAAAACAGAGCTAACTGTCATTGGGATAAAGTGTCTGTTCAGAAAAGGGAGTGCATTCTTTAGGAAGACAGTCTCAAACATGTGCCACAATCCTATGGAGAGGGAATACAATGATCATATAGATTTTAAGTACTTTCAGCTACTGTAACATAGTCTAATGTTAAATTAATCAGTTAAGACTCTGCTATTTACTAGAATTCATGGCCATTTAGATAGTCTGTCTCCAGAGCCTGCTGCCCCTGAGTAGTATCAAGTGACCAGACCTTCAAAAGAACAAACCAAATTTATCCTGAATTCCCTTAGCTTATCTGTGTACAGTATATAGTATCTTAACTTCATTTAGAATATGGAAATGGAAAGGTCTTCTGATAATCTAAGTGAATTTGATCCTCCAGACAACCTATGGTTGAACAAAGCATTCTTTGGCAAAGGACATTAAGATGTAGCTAGTAAGATATTCTTAAAATACACGTATACATACACACACATTTCCAAATACCTAGTTTACACCATGAAACATACATAAGTTGGTTTTTAGTTGCTAATAGGAAATGTTTATTCATGAGTGAAGCCAAAAAGAAATTATAAATGCATTTTAATACCTTGCTGATAAAATAACACTCCATCTTTGCACTCTTGTAAGGAATACAGGAAGATATTAGGAAAAATCAGAGGAACAACTTTCTTAGAGTTACCACATCGATAACAGCATTCCAGAATCTTTTTATAAAGCACAAGAAAGTTACCATAGAATGAAATCAATACTATTTCCTGATGGATTTAATGTTCAAATCAAGCAATGATATACTTATATGAATGTGTTTTTATGTAAGAAAAGAAATGATATTTCCATCAAAACCTTTTCATTAACTGGTGTGCCTGTGGGTCTACTACCAGCAAAAGAAACGCAAGGGCAGATCATTAAATTTAGTCAGCATTAATCAGTGACATATGTAAGCAGAGGGTAATGTTCTCCCTGCAACAGCCTCCCCAAGCACAGTTTTGTTGGTATGACAGAATGGAAAAACTGACAACAAAAGAAAATACATGTCATTTGTCCATAAGTAATTAATGTAATCATTTCCCCCTACTCTTTCATACTTATGGTAAATGTTAATGGAAAGTTAGTGTACGTTCATGGGTAAAAAATGTACCTTTAATTAATACCAAAGTGACATTTGGATGATTTTTGTGAGTGATGACTAAAAAGGAAAGTATTTATAAGTTGACAATAACTAAGCATACTGAATCATGTCAAGTAAGCTAAACAATGTATGCAGTTGCATTGATATAAGTACAGCATATGAGAAAAACAGAATCTATATTATTAATGTCACTTCTGATGTCACTATTTTAAACTAATATTTACATACAGTGTTGAAAAAAATCAATCTTGGATTTTCAATCAATAGGGAAATGAAATAGTATTAAAATGAACTAAATCATATACATATTTATTTAACCAGTAACCCTAGATTGGTTTTACCATACCAAAACTTGTTTCTCGTACGTTTATGATAGTTTAAATGGGAAATGCCTTCCATAAAGAACTATGAATAAAATCATTTATATCTGGTCAATATCTTTAGTTGATTAACATATTTTGAAATTAATAAATTTGAAATATAGAGGATCACCACCTGAAGAATGTAATTTTCAAATTACTGTCTGTTACTAAAAGGCAACTGAATGGTATTTCTTTATATTGGTTATTTACTTCTGACTTTACTTTTGGTGCTTTTTAAAAAATGTCTTTCATTGTAAGTCATCAAATTATCACCCCAGATTGACATCTTTAAAAAGTGCACAGCAAAGAAAAAATATTATATTCATACAGTCTACACAATTCAAATTATTACAAAAGTTTAGAAATATTAGAGGTTTTTTGATATCTCTTTCTTACCTGCTTGTGGGCATGGTCATATGAATTAATGTGATTGTCAAACTCCTGATGCTTATAGTACTGCTTGTCACAGAGTTCACAGTAAAAATTGGCCTTCAGATCTTCCAGAGCTTTTGCTATGCTGTTCTCCTTCTCAGCATAATCCTGAAAAATAAAATTTCAAGGAAGGAAGCAATTAGTTTTCCTCTGAGTTTCCTTTCTTCTGACAGTTGACAACTTTAGTATAGTAATTAAAATTTAAAATAATATAACCGAGAAAGAGAAAAATAAAGCAAATAGCAGCAAACCAAATTAGGAGAAATTATCAGTTAAAGAAAATTAAAGATTAAAAGAAGAAGTAAAAATAAATGATGAAAGAATAGGAGAAATATGGAGAGGAAAAACAAATCACAGAAAGAAATAGAAGCCCTTGCTTAAACAAGTTCCTGTGCTATGTTAGCACAGAAAAAAATATGAAACTCATATAGCTGTTGATTCAACTGTCAATTTCTGGCAATGACTTAGCTAACATAAAATTTTAAAATCCTGAACAACATCTAAAATATGTCCTTTATGAAGAGGTCCATATTGGTATGTAAATATTCAAGATTGGTTTTTTTGTTTGCAACTTATTCATCCCAAGTAGCTTTCATTTGACTAACGTTTTCATCTTGACCCATATCAATTTTGGTTGAACTTTTAAAAATTCTCTAGTCTTTGGAAAATGAGATTCTTTTCTGCAAGTTATTTACCTAAACTGAAAAGACTTAAACTGTATAACAGATGGCTTTCATCATGCTGATAGTAAATAAAGATGACTATACAATCAAACTCCTGAAAATATGAAAAATGCAGTGATTATCATTAGCTTTCATTTACAAAGCATAAAATAGCAAAATGTTTGTAGGTCTTAGGTTTTCTTAAATCTAAATTTACTTGCTATTTCATGCTTCCTTAAATGTTGATGTTGCCAGACATGAATAAATATTACATGTTGAAACACTGTCCAAGTCTTTCACTGAAGTGCTGATATAAAGAAAACCTAAACTTCGATCCCTACCTTAGAATACATTATGTTTCTAATTTACATATTGTCTCATGCTCAACTTCTTTAAAATTCAAAATAACTACATATTCAGGCCTCTTATGTGCTACCATAAGACACTCACTTGTTCAAGCACAAGGATTTGGAGATGAAACGGCACAGTCTTCTCTATGTCAATGACAATCGTCCTCTCACTAAATATACAGGCTAGAAAGAACTCATAGTTTGAATGTTTAAATTGCTTCTACAAAATTTGAAAGTGGTTTACTAATTGTAATTTAATAAATGGTTAATACTTTCCTTACTTTATTGTGCTATATATTTGTGTACACATCATATAATGTACACCATCATTCATATGTATAACTTGTAGTATACCTTGTAGTAATGCATTTGCCATAGTCTGTACATACATGGCCCTCTTTCTCACTTTAAAGACAGTGATTCGTCATTACCTTTGATTAATTTTATCAACTGCACAGCAAGAGGTGATAAATTGCAAAATCGTTCAAATTGTTCATATATGAGTTGTCAATTTGAAAAATTTACCATTTCTCAGCAGATTTGTGAAATATTCCCCATTATTCTTTTTGATTGCATCCAATATGTTTAAAAAAAGTTAGTTTAAGAAGATGAAAATGAGTCTCATAGATCTAAACTGCTAACTGAATTTTTACAAAATCTTCAAAATAATACTTTGTGGATTATCCAATTTAAATGAAACAATAATTAAGTACTATGATTTCATGGCTAAGTACAAAGCAGAGATAAAATTCTAATCAATGTGAGTTTATTATAATGGCAATAGTCTTTGGTTCAAAGCAGAATTAGCTTTCAAAACAATATTTCAGAATAGTAATTTCTTTGCAAACTAGTTGATTCTCCCCATTACTTATAATTACAGTTAAGCTACTTCCTCTCTCTAAATTTTTGGTTATTTCTTATTTTGGTGTAAGGGTTTTTTTGGGGGTTTATTTTGTCTTCCTAAGATTGATATTCGTCCAGAGAAGCAATAATTGTTTCTTAATTTTTCATTCCACAAAAGTGGGAAAATTTTGAGGAAAGCAAACTGAGATTCTTAGGTAAATTGCATTCTTCCAAAGCATTAGCCTTAGCCTAGATTTGAAAGAGAAAAACAAATCTAAAAATAATAGCTGACATTTATTCAGTGCTTGTTTAGGGTCAGTCACCGATTAAGAGTTTGTATGTATTAACTCATTCAATCATGATTAAAATAATAGAGATGTGTATTCTAGACATTTCCTCATTTTACAGGTGAGAGTCCTAAATCACAGGAAAGTTCAATATCTAGCTCAAGGATGTATAATGAATAAATGTGCAGCTCATACTTGAACCCAAATAATCTGATCCATAGCACTCCATTATGTTTAAAGTTTTAAGCAGAAAACAAAGTAGAGAGTACAGTATAATAACCCCCACATACCCATCACTCAGCTTCAACAATTATCACCTTGGGGTCAACTTTCTTTCATTTTATCCTCTCCTACCTCATATCCTTTCCCCTGCCTCAGATAATTTTTAAAGACATTCCTAAATTCATACAATTTTTTCTGTACATCTTTCAGTACGTAGCTCTAAAATAGAAGAACTTTTAAAAAATATCATCATGAAATCAGTATCAGACCTAAACAAACAAACAAAGTCCCACAATCATTCCTTACTATCATCAAATATCCAGTCAGTGTGTTCAAATAACTCTAATTTTCTAATATTTTTAAATAGTTTGTTCAAATAAGGCCCATATGTTACCGTCATCTCATATGATTCTTAGTCTCTTTTGTGCTATAGGTCTTCCCTCTCTTTGTTTTAATCCTCATTGTATTTTAGTTTTCTGAATTTTTTTGATCATACCTCACATTCTGAAAAATGTTCAGAACTATAGAAACATTACAAGAAGATGACAACAAACTCTTATAAAGCCTTCACTTTAATGAAATCATTGTTAATATTTTGGCATGTGTTTGCCCTCTTGCTTTATCTCTGTATCTTCCTCTAAGATATTAAAAGAAACATGGCATAGTTGAAGTTAAGGTTGCAAATAATTTCACAGTAAGAATCATTTTTAGGCTAGAACTTTTAACTTGATATAAACTGCAGGAAGAAGTAAGGCTGTGTTCTAGAAAACATTAGTAGAATAGAAGGACTGGTTATTGAATGTGTCATAAGGAAAAGAGTCATATGTACCGTCATTGATTATACACTTAAAAAATGTTTGTAAACTGGAGGATCCTGGAAGATGAGGAAAGGGTAGCTGTTGTGTGTGTGAAGGGGGAGAAGGGGCTTAGGAACCAAGGCTTTCAATGCCAAGAAAAACATTTTTTAAGTTTGTATGTAGACAAAATTAGCCCTCGCTAGGCTGACATGCCCAGTGTCCCCTGGCCCCTCTCCTTCTCCACTGTGGATGGTGTTGAAAGAAGCATGGACTGGTATTGTAAAGCACAATATACACATATTCAACACAGCCATCCCCCTGCAGAAGGTAAGAAATACATTTGAATAAGATGAAAGAGGAACACAGCTGCTCATATATCCTCCTCAACCTCAAATTTTCCCCCTCTATCAGGCAAACGCATTCTGTTCAATTATGTACACACTTCCGAATGCTCCACTGAGTATGATGGCAGAGAGTGAAGAAGGGGTGAACTTCTTGTAGCTGGTCAAGTCATCCAAACCCATCACATTTTACATATATCTAAAAGCAGTAAATTTGAATCCTTATTTTCAGGAAAGCAGTATGTAATTCCAAAGTTATAAAGTCAAGAATCTTTTAATATGCAACCTTAGCAACTGTGCAGTGCAATAATTTTTGCAGAACAGCAAATTGAAAAGGAGTTAATGGTTTATCCACAGTCACAGGGCCATTCCATCTACCCTATATTTAAAATGAATAGGGCTTCCCTGGTGGTGCAGTGGTTGAGAGTCCGCCTGCCGATGCAGGGGACACGGGTTCATGCCCCGGTCCGGGAAGATCCCACATGCCGCAGAGCGGCTGGGCCCGTGAGTCATGGCCGCTGAGCCTGCGCGTCCGGAGCCTGTGCTCCGCAACGGGAGAGGCCACAGAAGCCC
This sequence comes from Stenella coeruleoalba, assembly GCF_951394435.1. NCBI lineage: Eukaryota > Metazoa > Chordata > Mammalia > Artiodactyla > Delphinidae > Stenella > Stenella coeruleoalba. The sequence goes on along the minus strand of NC_137151.1, from coordinate 79,612,540 downwards.
GCGTACTGAAAGAAACAAAAAACAAAAAACAAAACAAAAAACAAAATGAATAGCATCGAAGTAGAACTTTGAAGGGAGAAAACTTTCTTTTCCAAAATGATGCATTTCATGTTGGCATCAGCATAACATATCGCGTCAAATGATGGTCAGCCTCTCTTAAAAGTCAGCCATAACTCGGTGCCATTGAGTAACCTTCCCTGAGGACTGTGAGCTCCAGGAGGGCAGCAATTCACACCTGCTTTGCTGACTGTGATATGTCCAGAGTTTTAACAGAGCTCAGCACTGCCAGACACTTGACAAATAATAATAAATAAAGAATATTAGCACTGCCCTTTTTTTGCTTTGCATGTGTATGAAAAACAAATATAACAGAAACCAGCAGCACTAGAGATACACTATTATTAAAGTAGCTGAGCTCATGTTTGGGCTTGTGGTACCCAGTCATTTAGGGGACATCTTTAGAGCTAATACCAAATTACATATAAATGATCATTGCTAAATAGTAGTTGTAATCATATATTACACCCAATATTTCTGCTAGAAATACTCTATTTAAAGTAGCTAAAATTGCAAAGATATAAATAGATTGGGCACTGTTAGTATATAATTATTTTCAATGCTAAAAAATATTTGTATGTAATTAACACTTAAAATACTTTGGAAAATCTCTCTTCTCCCTCTGCCTCTGTCTCTGACTCTCCTATTGCTCCATCAAGAATAAAAGCATCCTTGTGATTTATATGCAGGATAAATTTCATTATAGTTTCTCTAAAGAGAGAAAGCGAAAAAGAAAAGTCTTTGTTAAAATGTGATTGTAATGAAAAGATTAATCAAGGAAGAGATCACAAAACTGTTCTCTTCTAAGAGGATATCGAGATAGAATACATTTCAACTGGAAATCCATAGTCTACACATTCTATAAAATACTGCACATCTTCTGGGCTGTATCTCTTGTTCCAGTTATTACCGAAGTGACAGGTTCTGAGACATTCTCCAGCAGCCTCATGTGGTACCACTTGACTGCAGTTTACCCCAGGCTGTGTTGAGGCATCTTTCCCTTACCATCAAGGGGCTTCTCTGACTCATGATATGGGAGCTGTGGATTCCCACTCAGTACTAATAAATGTACCACCCAGGAGTGCTGAGGAGTTAATACCATTTAGGTCCACACTCAACCACTGTGGAGGGTAAGAACTCAAGGATAAATTGTTTCCCCTTTTGTCTACCAGGCAGACACTTCTGAGACACATTTCTAAGATTCCACAGAGATTCCCAGTGAGAAAGAGCACCTGTTACTTGCACTAGTGGCAAACAGTAAGTATATCCTTATATTAGTTTTTCTTATCTGTTCTACTTTTCGGGAACTTCAGTTCTGCTCCCTGGGATCATTCCCCAAATAAATAAACTACTTGTATAGTCGTCTTTGTCCTGGACTTGACTTTTAAGATGAACTGGGAGAAGATTACCAGTTTTTCTGGTACTTTCTATGAATGTCTTTCTGACAAGATACATTTTCTAGAATAATTTTAGATGGTATCATTTTACAGTTTGAAGTTCCCTAATAGTACATCATCATTATCAGAAAAAATATTTTTACAATGGCCTACAAGTTCTACTCTATGTGTTACTCACACTACATCTCTGTCATCATCTTCTATCATTCTTTCTCTCTCTCTCACTTTACTTTAGCCACCTTTATTTCCTTAAAGTTTTTGAAACTTTCTTAATTATACATTCACTTTGACCCTTGGACTTGTTACTTTCCCTGGAATGTTCTTATACCAGATGTTTGCATGAAGCACTCATTCACTTCTGGCAGATCTCTACTAAAATGTTCTTTCCTCAAAGATGACTTCCCTTATCATCCTTCTAGAAGACAAACACATTATTCTGTATTCTTTCCCTCTTTTATCTTTCTTTTTAATGTTAAGAAGAGAAAGTTTATTCAGGAAGAAAACAGTTATAGAACACCTTTGGGCCCTGGAGTCTGAAAGCTATATTAACAATAAGGGAGAGAGAGAGTACAAATGAAGCATGTGGAAAAACTGATGTTATTATTATTATTTGCGGTACGTGGGCCTCTCACTGTTGTGGCCTCTCCCGTTGTGGAGCACAGGCTCCGGACGTGCAGGCTCAGTGGACATGGCTCACGGGCCCAGCCGCTCCGCGGCATGTGGGATCCTCCCGGACCGGGGCACGAACCTGTGTCCCCTGCATCAGCAGGTGGACTTTCAACCACTGCGCCACCAGGGAAACCCCCTGATGTTATTATTATCTGGTTTAAATCCTTTCCCTATTAGGCAAGAGGGTAACCACTTTCTGGGTGATAAAACTCTATGCTATTGTCTCAAAAAATATATGTCATTCTGTTCTGAAGGGCTAGGCTCTATTACCTCAAAGGCTAAGGAATGGATAACAAGAAAATTCTAAGGAATAGAGAGACAACTAAGGGTTAAGTCAGAAAGTCACAATTTTATCAAAAGTCACAAGTGCAATGAACAGAATTATAGTTTAAAATGTGCGTTTAAATGTAAGGTTTTTCCAAGGATTCCACAGAAATGCAAACTCATCTATACCACCATCAAAGGTGAAGGCAGAGACTGACTACTAAAAACGCTGTGTATTGAACAGCACATCCCTAGAGACAGCTCTAGTGAGCTAACTCAAGTACAACCTAACAGCAAGGACAATGTATATTTTAATGTCCATGTTTATAAGAATGGGAGCAAATAAAACTGTTTTTCAAAATTGACAACTTCTTTCAGAATTACAATAGTTTCAAGGCAAGAGCGTTCATTCATAAGGTTTTATCTACTTCCATGCTGTGATTATTTAGCTGATAACAACCACTGGATAAACAGTATGATTTCTAACCTTAGAACCTGTTCAGGTAAAAGAAGTATGGATCCCCAAGCCTCAGTCAAAGTATAATCTTGTCTATCTCACTTGGCTATCCTCCTTCTCATCAAGACAATGTCTCTTTGGAGGCATCTGTTTCTTTTCCATCCATGGATCCTACTGGAAGCCCTGGCCTATGGCTATACTTTTTAGACCCTCTGGTTAATTTAAGCTAATATTTATTACAACTTGAGACAATACCAGAAGACTGAGTTAGAATTTTCTATTCATATTGGGAGAAATCTGAGGGACAGCATGCTTTAATAGTTGGCTGAAAGTGAACATCACTCTGCTGTCTCCCTGTGCAGAAAGCAAGGCCATGGGGAATCTCATTTTGAGGCAGAAAATGTATATCAGGTGTACTGAAGCTGAACGCTAGCTGAGGCGCGTAGTACGCCAGTTCAAATATAGATATAGAGATAGATAGATATAATGTCATTCATATATATAAAATTCCAAGGGACTTCTATATCAGTAGATTCCACAAAGGGTCCTAGTGTAGAATATGAGTGGTAGTAATTTAGAGTGCTTTGTTCATTTTAGAAATCTCTTGAATTGACAGGCAACAGCTATTTTCTCTGAGAGGTAGAAGAAAGACATGGAATGGTGGCCTGGTGCATACGTTATGTCTCAGTTGTGAGAGTAATCTAAAGGAAGACAGAGCAGTTTCTCTAGTAAATTGTCCCAGTGATTTTCCTAACTTAGGTTCTCCCAGAAATAGACACCGAGACAAAGAGGTGAGATCAAGGGGTTTATTTGAGATCTCAGGAAACAATAGTAGAAGTTGATAAAGATTTCTGGTTTCAGCTGACATGTACAGAGCTTGAAAGTCATTGCTCTTGTCCTCACAATAAGAATAATCTATGGAAAATGAAAATCAACTATTTTTCTTGGAACTCTCAAAGAACCGAAGCCACAGGGCAAAATACCACTTCGAAATCTGAAGAGACAGTCACATTCAGAGATAGAGCAACTAGCATCTGCTTACTTGGCTCAGAAGCTGCTGAGCCCTGAGCTGCTAGGAACTCTTAAATGTTAACTTTGATGAATTTCCATGGGCTGATTATACAGTGTGTGAGACAGAAACCTGGTGTGAGAAAGAAACTCTTGGTGACTGCAATCTTATAGGGACCACCAAACAGGCTTTCCTTTCATGAACCCCACGAGGTTTTCACGATGGTAATTTGAGAAAGCGTCCCTTGTGTCCCTGGAAGGTGAATGGGAAGAATAACTGTTGTGAAATAAGCCAAGAACCTTCTCTATAACTGAAGACTACTCCCAAAGGACAGAGTATTTCCACATCTCAATTGAAAGACCTTATTCCATCCAAGAAAGGAATGTACTCTCCCTACAATCTTTCTGTCTCACATGAGTTGTAGGGGCACAGGTCATGGCTTTGAGAAAACAGAGTGAGAATTCTATAGCTGAAAGATGGAGTGGGGGGCCTGGGGTGAGAGAAAAGAAAAAAGCTTTACCACAGGAGAACCACATACGATGGTCACAGCTCTGAGACATAGACATCTTAAAGAATTAACGTCTAATCAAAAGGTTTAGGAATACTCCCTCTCTCTCACACTTCACCAACCCAGCTATAGGGCTCCAGTGTAATAGTGGATTAGCTCTGAAAAGATGGCAGGATACTCTCTCTGAGGAGGTGTATACAGAAGAGTAGAAAATTAAACAGGCACATACAATCAAGGGCAGTGGAGGAACTTCAGGTCTCTTGGGCTTATAACTACAGAAAACAGACACAGTCCAACGCTTAGACAGATTAATAGAAATATTCACAATAAACATCTATTTATCTCAGGACCTATTACTTGATACATGTCTAGCTTTCAATAAAAAATTACAAATCATCTTAAAAGATAAGAAAAAACAGTCTGAAGGGAAAAAACAAGCACTAGAACAAGGCTTGGAACTCAGATACTACCTAGATGATGGAATTATTGAGGAATTCAAAAGAACTCTGATTAATGCATTAAGGTCTCTAATGGAAAAGACAACATGCAAGAGTAGATGGGTTATGTAAAGCAAAGAAATGGGAATTCTGTGAAAGAATCAAAGGAAAATGTTAGAAATAAAAAACACTCTAAACCTGCTATATTAAAAAAAAAACATTCTAACTGAAATGAAGAATACTTTCAGTGGACTCATCAGTAGACGTGGTACAGTTGAGGAAAGTGAACTTGAAGATGTGCCAATATAATCTTACCAAATTGAAATGCAAAGAGGAAGGAAGGAAAGAAGAAACCAGAACAGAAGGACATCCCAGAACTATGGGATAATATCACAAGGTATAACGTAAGTGTATTTGAAATACCAGAAGGAGAAGAGAGAGAGAATGGAGCAGAAGAAATATTTGAAGCAAAAATGGGTGAAATTTTTCCTAATTAACAGCAGATACCAAATTACAGTTCTAGGAAGCTCAGAGGACACCAAAATGATATAAATAACAATACAACAACAAACACCTAGACATATCATATTTATACAGCAGAAAGACAAAATCTTCATATTTTGCCTTTATCAGATAAACAAAAACTCATCAAATTCATCATCAACAAATCTTCCCTGTAAGAAACATTGAAGGGAGTACCTCAGGAAAAAAAGTATATAGGAAAAGTGTTATAGTAGGAATAAATTAAGGTAAAATGGATATATCTAAATTTACTTAAAAGTTAACTTTGTTTTTAAAACAATAATACCAAAACTGAATTGGGTAGTTATAGCATATAAATAAGTAAAATGAATCACAGCAATGTCAGAAAGGACAGGGGAATAGGAATACTCTCTTAAAAGGCACCTATACTACATGTGAAACGGTATAGTGGTATGTAAAGGTGGACTTAGATTAGTAAATATGTATGTTATAAACTCCAGATAGACCACTAAAAAAGTGTTAAAATGAAGTATAATTGATACACTGAGAGGAGATAAAATTAAATCATATACATTGTTCAATTAAAACCTGAAAAGGCAGAAAAAGACCAGGAGAGAGAGAAACAAAGAACAAATTTAACAAATAGAAAACGATGACAAACATGGTAGTTATTACATCAATTATATCAATAATCACTTTAATTACATCGATTATAAGACAAAAACTGTCACAGTGGATAAAAAAACAGGCTATGTATCGTCTACAAGAAAGCTGCTTTAAATATAAAGACTCAGGATAAAAGTTAAGGAGTGGAAGTCAGTAAAGATTGTGTTATGAAGGAGGTTGCTACAGAGGGAAATGAAGCTTGTTCATGTTGGAAACTCTGGACCCTAGTGGAGAACACAAACCTCAGAGTTTTGTATTCATGGAGTCAGGGAGCTATGCTATTTATCTAACAAATCCCTTTGAGTACTGGCCCATGGCAGTTTCCAGAGAGCATTTACACCCGGCACTATATATATATATATATATATATATATATATATATATATATATATATATATATATATATATATATAACACTATACATATATTACAAACATATGTATGCATATACATACATTTATATATATATTCACTACTTGTAATTACATTATGTATCTGTTGTAATTTCTCACCATTATACATTCTATGAAGGCAGGATCTTTATATTCTTTGTTCATTGCCATATCCCCAATGCCTAAAAGAATGCCTAGGACAAACAGGTGTTTAAAAAACATTTCTTTAATAAATGAATGAATAAACTGTATTTTTGGAGGTTGTACATATCATTTATTGTTTATAGTCTTGAACCATGTTAGTGGTGTGCACTATTTGACTGGATAGAAAAAAAACATGTTTGAAATACCCAAAACACACATATTAGTTTTCTACTGTGATTAATACTCATAATCCTTGCTATCTAATCACCTGTGCAAAATTCAGTGCATTCTATACAATAATTTTCTGAAGGATGATTTGTAACACTAATATAAATCAACACCGTCAATTCTATATGACATTATGGCTCATTCTTTGGTCTTTTGCAATAGAGAGAAGAAATGATGCACCCAGAGGTAAAAATATCTGCCTAGTTTTTAGCTAAAACTAGTTTCAGATGGTGTAAAACATAAGTCCCTTCATTCAACAATTATTTATGGAGTGCCTATAGGTATTATGTACATCCTAGAGACACAATATGTGTAAAAGAAATCTGTTTTCTATTAACACCATTATGATGAAGATGCAAAAGAAAGACAGCTTTTGTTTATTATGATATACATATATATAAGTTTTATAATAATTTAGACTTCTAAAGAAGGTTATTGTGGGTGCACAGTGGTAGGCAAATTCTTCCACTGAGGGCATAAGTAGAGTCTTTCAAATAATGCCTAATTCATTGAAAACTGAATAGGTGTCAGTGGATGAAAGAAGGATGCAGTGTATTATATATTCCAGAAAAATAATTATATATAGAGCCATGAAATATTAGAATGTTGAAAACTTGCAAGCCACTTGGTGTGGCTGGAGAATTTGGTGCCTGGTGTGCAGCAGGAACTATAATTGCTGGCAACAATAGAAAGGTGAGGCAGAGGTCAGATCATGAAGACATCTTACTTCTATGTATGCTAATAAATCTGAATGTTTATAAAAGCTGATGGGAAGTTAGTAAAGATTTTTAAGCAAGGAAATAAGCTGATCAGATTTGCGTTTAGGAAACAGATATGACTACAAAGTAGAGAATGAAAGAAGTATGAAGTTAAGACTGGACGTTAGGATAGTATTTTCCAGATGGGAAAAAGTAAAATCCTTAACGTAAAGAGTAGCAACCAGGGCAGAGATGATGCGAAGGCACTGAAAGATGTGAGACAGCACCACAAGAGATTTTGACTGATGATATGAAGGATACAGAAGAGAATGGTTCCAGCTGGGTGATGGAGATGGAAGCCAAGTTCTTCCACAACAATGAGTGACTGGAAGGTAAGAAGTAGATATTCTGAGTATCTTTCTTTAAAAGGGAAAGAGAGGGCTTCCCTGGTGGCGCAGTGGTTGAGAGTCCACCTGCCGATGCTAGGGGACACGGGTTCGTGCCCCGGTCCGGGAAGATCCCACATGCCGTGGAGCGGCTGGGCCCGTGAGCCATGGCCGCTGAGCCTGCGCGTCCGGAGCCTGTGCTCCACAATGGGAGAGGCCACAACAGTAAGAGACCCATGTACCGCAAAAAAAATAAATAAATAAAATAAATAAAGGGAAAGAGATTAGCTCCTCATTTCTGAGATGACCATTTTGTTGAATCATTGGAATTGTTCTCGAGTTTTTCACCAAGACAAATTCCCTAGAGCCTAGATATGAGTCATTTAATATTTTCTGTTACTCAGATTTAATTTCTTTCAATTATAATGTTTTCCTATATGTCAGGTTTTTTTCTGTTTTCATTGTTAGCTACTTTAAACATAGCATTATACAATAGATGAAAAAATTCAGAACTATGGTTTTATTATTACATAATAATAAAATTGAAAGGAAATGATAAACATTTTAAAATTCAAAGTACCCTGAAGCTTGTAACACACATTCAGTAAAGATAGCCAGTCTCCCTCTAGTAACCTGAACTGGAAGGGTCCATGACTAAATTCAACAAGGCTACTTAGAGGCCAAGATGGTATTATGAATTCTTTTGGATTGTATGAGAAATTTGTACATTTTCTAATTTGTACAAATTCTAATTGTACTGCATTTTGGGAATGGAAGATCTAAGAAGTTTTGCATATTTGTTAAAAGGTACATTACTTTAAAAGATGGTCACATGGAAAAGAGGAAATAAGAAGAGCTCTTAAGAGTGTATGTATATGTGTATATTGCATACAGATATGTATAAACCGCAGATTTCAAAAAATGAAAAAGATGGATACTTAATTAATTTTAGACTAGTTCTACTTCTTCCTAAAGTCATACAGTTCTTTCTTTCCTTTTTTTCATTTCCTGGCTACAAAATGAAACTGCCTTGCTGAGAACAAAATAAGGTAAAATAATAGTCTTCGAAACTTTTAGCCTCATGCATTTTTAGAAAATATTTTCTCAAAAAGCAAGCATAACACTGTAGGTGTCCCATCAGAGGAGTTCCCCAGATGTCTTGCAAAGATCATAATGCAACAATAGCCTCCATAATAAGAGGAACAATATATGGAGACCTGCCGTCTCGCCCATTAGTGCCAGCGGCCTCTGCCCCTGTGGTTAATTCTGCTTTGTCTTGAACTCCGAATGGGAGTGATATTCTGTGGATTTGATACATTGTTAGCACAGCAGGGAAAGCCCATTTGAAAATAATCATATGTTTCAGGTATCCAAAAGAAAAGGGACATTTTGCAAAGAGCAGCATTTTAACTTGAAAAACTTACAACTAAAATTTGGGTGGCGAAGGGAAGGACATTAACATGTATTGATTGCCTCAAATGAGCACTACACTCAGATTATCTCAGGCCTGACAATATTAATCCTCAGGTGAATATTATTAGCCCCATTTTACATATGATGAAAGCAAGACTAGAAGGGTAAGGATAATTGGCCTGCAATCTTATACCATGCAGTGGTGAGTCTGACTTTGTTGGCTTTTGCTGAGCTACCCACGAACTTTCTTTCCATGCCTGACATTGTTTTCTGTTAGGAGGAATCAATAGTGGCCTAAAAGAATTAAAACAGAAAAAAGATATTTGTGAAACACAGATTTTAAAAGAAATTAAAAATGTAAGAAGAAAGTATATTTTGTTAAAATACAAATTTAATTAAAATTTAAACATGATAATGCAAAACATTTAATACTACTTGAATTATTTAGTGAGCATATATACTTAAAATATGAGAATGATAGTTTGAATAACAACATGAGAAGGATATGATTCTTCAATGATCAATGCTCTGAACAATGTAAGAAATGGGGAAGGAAGTGACCATGTAACCTACATAAAACCTTAAGCCAGGTGGATTCATCCCTCACTGGGTAAAGTTTATACTCTAGTTTTCTAATATAGGGGAAAAAAACTATGAAAACAATGTTTTTGATATATTTAATTTCTAGAAAATATAATATGAGTGCATTTTAAGAACAAATAGTGAATTCCCTAGTCAATATTGAAATTTTTCTACCATTGAGATAATGCCTCTGTTTTTTATTTTAAAAATCCCATGCTGCTGTTTATGGCTGTAATTTGATAAAGGTGTCCGTAGGGTTCATACTCCTATAGGACAAGCCATTTGAATAAGGCAAAGAGAAAGAATATCAAAATGTTATAAATTATATTTAATGAGAATATGAACTTATATATTCCAGGATAGTCTATCCTTTGATATGACTTTGTGGAAGAAAAATTCAATTAACAAAATAGAGAAACTTTCCGGAGATATCTTCAGAATAAATAATCACAATACTAATAACCGTGAATATTTCTATATTACTTACTGCATGCCAGGCTCACTTCAGGGTACTTCGTACATATCACATCATGTAATTCTCACAACTTAATGTGTTTGGTCCTATTATTATTGCTGACTCACAGATGAAGGCACTGGGACACACAGAATTTAAGAACCTGCCCAAGGTCATACAGTTAGTGGGTGGCAAAATCTGAATTTGAACATAGGCAGATCGATTGAATCTATGTGCAATCAATTTGAACATAGGCAAACTGGCTCCAGTGTTGTGCTATAATGATGGAAGCTGATGATAATGAGTTATAATACCAAAAAGCGGCACAATTCATGATTGCCCAAATGACTGTACTCTAGGACTAAAAATGGGATCGTAAGAACAGTAATAAAAAAGTATTTTTGTTTTAAACTCCTACCTGCTATTTAGGTAGCCTTGACTCCCTGGAAATGCCCCCCATAGAGGACCTCCTGTGTGCTCAGGCACACTCTTTTTCTCCACTACCCAGTGCTGCCTCCAGAAATGTCTGCTGCTAGGGTTCTGCTGCCCACGGAGCCGTCTGCCCAGTTTTTTCCTGCTGTTCTTCCCCGGGCAGGCTCCCAAAGGCCCTGGTGAGCATACTAAGGATAATAACTCGCATCATGACCAAAGCCACTGTGGAGGCCTCCGCTGCTGTGATTAGAGCAGAGTCAGATGTCCCAGGCACCCCATAAATGTACAAATGTTTTTATATCTTGTAAAATATGCTCTGAGCTTTTAACTACAACCTTTTTTTTTTTAATGCATAGATGACATTCAAATACAAGTAAGTATTTACAAGGAAATTCTATATGAAAAGTACATAACATAATATTTTTCTTCAGACCATTTTTGTTTTTTCTAATTTACAACATTTTAGAATATTAAATCTTTCTGTAGAAAATTGCTATCAACCTAGCTCTCTCTGTCTCTGTCTCTCTCTGTCTTTAGGAACAGTCACTACTAGGATTATATCTTTTATTATATTAGTATGTGCCACAAACGATTTTAACCTTCTCTTTTTAAATACCAAGACTATCAGACTGAAAAATCATAGAAGTTTGAAAAAAAAATATGAGAATGGTAGTCAATATGAAATGTGAAGTGAATACTATTTCTAAAAGAAAATAAATTATTATATCTGATGTAACCATAAGAAACATTAAAATAAGTCAAACTAAGCCTGGAAAATATGGTATAATTTGGAGACTGAATTAGGTAATTACCTCATAAGCTATATTATTCAGGACACAGAGGTGATCACCCAGTTCTGTGCTTGACCTACTGTTTACCAAGGAGTATGCTAGATTCTCTGCTTACGAAGAAGGATAAACAGGGTTCCTGGAATAGAGGAATATGAGAGCTAGTGAGCTAGAGGGCCACATAAAGAGATGGTGTCAACCTAGTAACATTAAGTGCTATGGTAAAGATTTCACACATCCTTTGGAGTACTTCAGGGTCAAGGGAGGCTTCTGGAGAAGGTGACAACTGAACTGCGCTGCAAAGAAGCAGTAGCAATTATCTAAGAAAAGAAATGTCTGAAGAGGTTCCCCGCAAAAAGAGATACAATGTACATAGTCACAGAGGCTTGAGCAAACTTGCTGAGGTCAGGGAACAAAAGCAGGAGGACATTATTAGGGTTTAAAGTACTAGGCAGACTGTATTAAAAAAAAGCACGGAGAGGGAGGTGAAAGCATGATCACAAAGTGTGCGGCACACTAAGGAGTTGTCAGTTGTTTGGGTTACTTATGATAATTAAGAAGAGAGATTGGGAGTAGGGAAGCTTGTTAAAACAGTTTTACAATTGCTCAAGCAGAGATGGTGACAGCCTGTGTCACAAAACCTATAGGTTACAAAAAAAATTTCGATTCTAAGATCAAAAGTCACATTGATTTTAATAACACAATTCTATCATATATTAATACTTAAATAATTTATAAAGAATGAGTTTATCAAATCTTACTTTGAGGACTCCACCTAAAAGTTCTATAGAATTAATGTATATAGTCACTGATTTTAACCATAAATCCCCACTATAAATCAACTCTACTTATTACTTTTCTCTCTGAAGCACTGACTCTACATCTTGCCCGCCATGAATTATTCCCCAGTGTCTGTAACTGGACGTGTGCACAAGCAGCTCCCCCAGCTTTGTGAACATGGATGGATTTCTGGCCTGGGTGGCTGCCCCTGCTTAGGAAGCTCCTTGTTTTCAGTAACAGGCATCCCATGAAGAACAGGCTCTGCCACACTGTCACTCATTGTCTGTCCTTGTTTTCTTTCCCCAGGAGATATTTCACTGTTATTAAACAACTACAGTGTGCTAAGAACCATGCTAGGCATTTCTGAATTATTCCTTGTGAAAATCCTCCAGGATAGGTATTGTTACTCCTAATTTATAGATTAGGGGAGGGAGACACAAAGAGATTAAGCAGCTCTTCCAAATTTCAGAGGTACTGGGTAGCAACATTAAGATTTAAAACCGCATCTGGTTATCCTAGCTTTGAAGCCCTGACCATTAATTTATAAGCCTGAAGGTATGCGGTTCAATTTAACACCAAAAAAAAATTGAGTACCTGCTATGTGTTAAGAGCAAAAGAAGGTGTGGAATGCAAACATGAAAACCAAATTGTTCCTTTCTCAGCAAACTAGTAGGGTAGGAGAAAATCCGGGGAGATGGTTATAATGTCATGCCATAACTACTATCAGACCACAAATGAGAGAGAAATCATTCATGTAACTCAACAAGGCAAAAAAAAAAAAAAAAAAAAAAAAAATCAGGGAAGAATGAAAAGAGATGGCAGCAAGTGGAACTTTAAAGAATTAACAGACTCCAGCTCAGGAGGAGAACATTTGTCAGAAGGAACAGTAGGAATTAAGACATGAAGCTGAAAATTCCTGGAGCGTGCTGGGAATGGCAAGTTGTTGAGAGCTGCAGAGAGTTTGTGAAGAAATACTCAGAAAACAAAACTGGGGAGACCCCCTGGTCTGAGGCTGGGAAGGCTTGTATGTCATGATAATATAGAAGATCTTTGTTCTATAGACAATGGGAAGCCATCAGAAGTTTTAAACTGGAAAAAGAAATTGATTAGAGCCATCTGGGCAGGTAATATATAATAACTCCCTCAACACTTCTTTCTTCAAGGTAATTTTTAAAGTGAAAATGTATCCTTAAGATAATTCAATATATATAAGTGAAAATCATTTTTTTGACTATGGTTTCAAACTTAATTCATTCTATTGTCAATGGACAGAAAATGTGTCATAATAATTACAGTTCAAGGGAGGGGAAGTAACAGAGAGGAGCTAACTGCTTCCTCATCTTTGGGTTCAGTTGCATCCAACATTTTTTTTGTAAGCAGAATGAATGGATAGCTCATATGCTTAAGTTTTATTTTCCTTTTATATCAATGTATCATCTTCAAAAAATTTCATCATGTGTCTTCCTCAGTAGAGCATGATTTTACAGTTTTATGTTTTTAAATTAGAAGGGAAAAACACTGAAAGCAATTCTTTGATGAGCAAATCATTAAGTAATGTTACTATTATATGACCCAATCTCTTTATTTTAAACAGGAAGACACAAATCTAGAGATGTAAAAGGATTTTTCAAAGGTCATTATGTCTCCCTAGTTACATAGCTCCAAAGGGCTCTCAGTTATTCATTCAATAAACAAATATTTACTAAATGCCTATACTATGAGGTACTCTCCTCCTCAACAGCATCCCTGAATATTTTCCAACAACCACAAGTAATAAATTTTCCTCTTAAAGTGAGGCAGAGAGAACCAATAAACTTTGCCTCTTGTCAACTTACAAGAAAATTGAACAAGAACACAATGCTTTTGTCAAGGCAATAGACTATATAACATAATAGTTATGAAGAAGTTTTAAAGAAAAGAAAATAGTTAGAAAGAAGGTATGAAATGCCTGAAAAAACAAGGTACTTGTTTTTCTTTTTACTTTTTTTTTAAGAAATTCTGCTAGTTTATTTGCTAGGTTTCCATCTTAGAAAAATAGGACGCTTACCCCATAATGTCCCCAGTGAGTTAAGAGAGCTGTGATTGTGTTACCAAAGACTCACAATTTCTGACCTGTGTAATGGAAGGGTCAGAACTTCTCCCCATTTTGACTACAGGGACTGAATTGCAAGGTATAGGTAACCTTTTCTCTTTGCCAGCTTTTGCTTACCAAGCAGCAATGAGATCTTGAGGCCCCAAACTATCAGAGGTCTGGAAGAAGATGAATTAAGAAATATTGCTTAGTATTACATTTGTTGTGAAGAAAAGAGCAATGAAATCTTTTACTCCAGTCTATTCCTTAGTATTTTGACTTTTCCTCTCACTGAAATGATGAAAAATGGAGAAAAAGTTATATGTGGTCCTTGTCTTCATGGAGCTTACAATCTGGTGGGGTTGGATGAACAATAAAGAAGAAAATAAGCACAAAATTACAAGGATATAAAATAATTACAAACCGTCCTATGTTTTCTAAAGAAAAAACAAGAGGCTGTAAGGGAGAAAAATGTTAAACCAGACAGATATGAGGAAACAGGAAAGATTCATGCAGAACTAAGTAAATAGAAAATAGATAAATCATAGACAACCCCCCCAAAAATTAGTCCTTTGAAAAAAAAATCAATGAAATTGGCAAACTTTTAGCTAGATTTACCAAGAAAATGGAGAAGAGGATCAAATTACTAAATCGGGAATGAAAGAGGAGACGTCACTATCAGTTTACAGAAATATTAAAGATTACAAAGTCATTCAATATGTCAACATATTAGGTAACTTTGCTGAAATGGACAAATCTCATGAAGGCACAAACTGCTACAACTTACTCAAGAAGCAATAGAAAATCTGGATATATGTAAAACATATAAAGAGATTAATTAGTAATTTTCAAACAATGAACAAAGAAAAGCCCAGACTCCGATGGTTCTCCTGGTGAAGGTTACTAAACATTGAAAGAATTAACACCACTTCTTCACAAACTTCCAGAAAATAGAAGAGAAGTGAAAACTTCCCAACTTACTGCATGAGGCCAGTATCACTCAGATCCTATACCAGACAAAGACATCAAAGAAAAGTACAGACCAATATTTCTTAGGAATATAGATGTAAAATTCCCCAACAAACTATAAGTAAACAGAATCAAGTAAGATATAAAATGTATTGGACACTATGACCTAATACTAGGATATATCTCAGGAATGTAAGAGTGGTTTATCATCATAAAACCAATCAGTGTAATACATCATTTTAACAGAATAAATGACAAAAAGCACAAGATCATCTCAATAAATGCAGAACAAGTATTTGACAAAATTCCATACTTCTTCATCATAAGTATACTACCCAGACTAAGAATAGAGGGAGACTTCCTTACCTTGATTTTCTACAAGGGTGCAAAAACAATTCAGTGGAGAAAAAAAGTTTTTTCAGGAAACCGAACTACCAGATATTCACGTGCAAATCAGTGAAAGAGTACCTCTATCTTACATCATACACAACAATTAACTAAAAATAGATCATAGACCATAATGTAAGAGCTAAAATTATAAAGTCTTAGAAGAAAACAAAAGAATAAATCTCTATGACCTTGATTAAAGCCTTTTTAGGTAGAACACTTAAAACTCAAGTAACAAGAAAAAGACAGGTAGGCTGAACATCAACAGAATTTTTAAAAATTCACTTTTATTACGAAAATGATAACGTAAGTAAAAATGTGAGAAGAGACCCTACGGAATGGGAGAAAATTTTTGCTAAGCAAAATAAATCAGTCACAAAAAACAACATATTGTACAATTCCATTTATATTACAAGTCTAGAACAGACAAATCTACAGAGAAGGAAAGTGGGTTGTGATTGCCTAGGGCTGGGTAACTGGTGGGAGGGAATACCTGCTAATATGATTTCTTTTTTGGAGGTAAATCAAAAGTTCTAAAATTAGATTATGGTGATGGTTGTACAACATTGTGAATATACTAAAAACTACCCAATATAAACTATAAATGTGTGGATTGTATGGTATACAAAGTATAACTCAATGAAACTATTAAAATGACAATATAACTTTAAAGTATCATTTTGGTTCTACTGTTAGAAACTTTATTGTATAAGATGAAAATCAAAGTATAGCCAAATATTATCTTGGATTGTGTAGGAATCTAGTTTCATTCAGAGGTAATTTATAAGTTCATGTAAATAGAACCTCTTACAAGAAAAATTTATATAGGAGAATTGAGATCGAAACCTCTATTTCTTTGAATGAGATTATCAAATTATTAGGGCTAATGCTTCCACTGGAAATGAACTTAAAAGTTGGATAAAACATCAAAACCTCCTCTCAAAAGCATTGCAGGGCTTCTCTGGTGGCGCAGTGGTTGAGAGTCCGCCTGCCGATGCAGGGGACACGGGTTCGTGCCCTGGTCCGGGAAGATCCCACATGCCACGGAGCGGATGGGCCCGTGAGCCATGGCCGCTGAGCCTGCGCGTCCGGAGCCTGTGCTCTGCAATGGGAGAGGCCACAACAGTGAGAGGCCCGCGTACCGCAAAAAGAAAAAAAAAAAAAAAAAAAAAAAAAAAAAGCATTGCAAAGGTGATAAGATGGTAAGAAATCTACAGAAAAATAAGTACAGTAGCAAAAGAACCCAGAGAGGAAATAAATGCAAAAAGCAACTTTTGCCGTGAGTGCTTTTTGGATATTTCACAAACTTAGATTTAGTCTCTGACCCCTTATTAAGATGTGCAGGTAGAAATCACAGCTCTGGGCCTGCCCAATTGAAAGTCTCACAGGTTACCCTCCACCCACAAAGACTGGATTGAAAAACTTTCATTATCAGGGTCAGAGTAAACCAGAGGTGATCTCAGTCTTGACACCAACAACAAATACTTTGTTCACAGTATTATTCAGGAATCTGAAACTGATAGAATATTATCAGTGGGAAGTAAAACTGTTTCAAAAATGGATTCTTCCCATCCCCCTCAATGTCTTTTTGCTGGTGCAGTGGTTGTTTGTTTTGTGTTTCAGTGACGCCAACTTCACATATGAAGATATTCCTTTTCTTCAGCTACCAGAGTTACTAAACCAGCTAGAGACTATTGAATATGTGTGTTTCAAATCTGAATAGTATACATTCGAATCACCTGTCAAAGTGCAGACTCTGATTCAGTAGGTTTTGGCTAGGGCCTGAGATTCTGAAATTTTAAGACATTCTCAAGCAACACTAATGTGACTGTAATGCAATTTGAGTGGAAATTTAAATCACTCAAAAATCTAATGTTTTAAATATTTTTATTTTTTCAAAAGGGTCAAAAAATAATATAAAACATCAATATATTACTTAGTTGAAACTGCTGATAGCATAACCAATAATCAGTTCCATTCAGAGAAAGAACAATTAAATCAAATATTCAGATGATGCTTATTCTAAATTTTAAAAAGTATAGCACAGTAAAATATTTTAAAATTCATATTATTCCCAAAATCCAAATAAGAGGGCTTATTAGCATTAAGATTAACCAGTAAGCTGAGTACAAGTTTACTTGTCAATAATATGCATACACAAATACATAGGTATATAAATAAGTGGTGCTGTACCTTTAAAGGAAAATCTGGTTTTTCTCCTCTCAGCTTTTAAAACCAAATACGCCCTATAATCCTTTTTCATTCTGGAAGTAGCTTTCAAAAATGTATGAAATGCACCACCTTTTTTTCTGTCAGTATACTCTGAATGATTGTAAAACATACTTTGTAGCAGTTTTATTGTAGCAGAATATCCACATATTTGCTTCTTTACCCCCGAACTTACGCCTACAAACTGAGGCTACAGTTAAAGATAATTTATATTTTATTGTATCATGTAAGTATTTCAGGAGTATCTGGTAAAGAATATAGCCATTTTTCCACCTAAGCTGGATTCCATTCTGTCTAGTAAAATGCTTCATTCTGAAGGAAATCTTTTCAGTGCCTCAGAGAACCAATTTAGTTGGTTCTTTAGTTCTTTTAGGAGAGGATGGAAGATGACTCTCCATGAAACATTGATATTCAAGTTTTGGTGACTACATACTGCAAGGGGCTCTCAATTGTGTACTAACAGTTTTCTTTTTAAATCCATTCACCACTCATGAATTGCCAGATGGATCAGAGTTATTTGACTACTAACTAAAACAGGAGTCCTATCTTAGCATTCCACAACATCACTGATGTACATAAATTCCTCACCTTAATCACCTCACAAAGAAAGAGATCTGTCTCAAATGATGAAATATTCAAGTAAACATCAATGTAATAACTTCTATCTTTAATCACTTTAACAGTTAAAGCCTGGAACCAACACTATGTCCAAAGAATCCTCAGCCTTCACCCCTGAAAAAAAATCTCTCTCTCTTATTAAACTTTGGACTTGTGAGTTAAGCAAACAGACATGTTTCTCCAGGTACACAATTGGTTTAGAATACTTTAAAACTTGTTTCAAGATAGAATTCTCACAATAAAAAAATAGGCAGATTGCAAACTTTACCTATTAAATAGATACAAAATCATTAACTGTCACATTTTATCAGTAAGTGGAATCTGAAAATAAATATATATTTGCTCCACAGTACTTATAATTACACTTTACATAATTAATATTTGCAAAATATAATATTTTGTCAAGTGGATTAAAAAAGTTATTTTCTTATTTTGTAAGTTTAAAAATGAGAAAAATTCTAATCAGTTGGCTCTCAGAGTTTAAAAGACAATCTATGAATTGCCTATAAAACTAATAATTTTAGTAAAATAATTTATGTCCCCTAAAACTTATTTGTCTATGTCAGATATTATACTTCTAGATTTTCTTTTGCTTGCAATTTGAATGGTAGCTAAATGAAATTCTTTTGGAAGAAAACCAAAAATAAGTATTATCTTTGAAGGGAGAGTAGATATTTTGTAAGGCACTGTCCCAACTGTCTCAGGAAATGCCCTCTGATAGACAGAATATGTTCCTTGAAAAATCCAATATGACAGTTCTTATACTTTTATCTTAAAAGTACAGTGACAAGGTCAGTAGGAAATTCAAAAGGTGATTTAAAGTCTCTATGTCTATTAATATGAGAATTTTATGATATTTTAAATCCTTTAAAAATGCTTTATTTTAAAATACTTTTCTGGAAATATTATATGAAGGATTTTAATTTTATTATAGCTACTTAATTATATCACAAGTCATGGACACATATAATGTAAAGTGAAATAAAATACTATGTTACATATGTGGAATTTATATACCTTTCCTATTTATTATATATAGTATTATAGTATATATAATATATAATTTTATGCACAATATAGTTAGAACTAATGAACTCAAGTTTTATTCTCATTATTTTTGCATTCAAATATTTCTTTATGACAAAATTAGTCACTAAATTTTGTTTTACAGGCAGCATGTATAGAAAGTATATTGTGATAGTTAAGTGCATAAGTTGTACAATTGATAAAATTTAAGGAAAGCAAATTCATTTGAATCTAATATTTGCAGTGATTCTCCTTTAAGAAACACAGTTTTAACGACCTAAGATTCTATTTTCATTTTTTACAGGACCATTACTTGGTTCAGTAATAACTATTTTCATAATAACAATAATAAATGCTATTTGTTGATAATGAACTTTTAGATTCAAATTGTAAGTAATGAGAACAAGATGTTACTATAGTCCCAGAACAGAATATAAATATACTAAGGTCTAAACATATAAATGTAGAGCTGATAAAGTTGATAAACTCTAATTTCACCATTAATTATGGTTTATGTAATTTTTATATTATTCTTGGTAAACTATTAAATGAAATAGAAGATATGGTAATATGCTGGATTATCTGAACACAAATTATTTTAATGTGATTAGGCATTATGAAGGGAAGAAACATAAATAGTATTAGATATTGGGAATAACAAGCAGATGTACGTTTAGATGCATTAGAAATCTAGTTAATTAAATTTAACAGGAAAAAAAATTGGACTAAATAAAATCACATCATTGCCATAGATATATTTGTTGATCAGTATTATTTTGAATTTCACTTCCTTTTGGGAATGGGAATTTTCACTCAATGTCACTAACTGACACAAAATGAGAAATTAGAACATTTATATACTCACTTACATATGAGATGATTTGCACAAAGTGTGTGTGTGTGCTTGTGTGTGTATATAACATGTACATACACACACAAATATTGTACTATCATATATCATTACCAGTGAATAGATACATTTATTTTGGTATTTTCATACTGTGGGCTACCACTCAACCATAAGAAGGAACAGACAACTGATTCATTCAACAATGTGAATGAATTTCACATATATCATATTGAGTGAAAGAGAGTGAACACAGATTAGTAAACATTATCTGATTAAATTACATGAACATCTACAGCATGCAAACTAATCCAATTATTGGTCACCTGGAGTGAATGGTCAGGGGACAGTGGGAAGATGGACTGCAAAAAGTGTGAGTAAATTTTCTGAAGAGAGATTAATATTCTATATTAAAATTGGAGTGACATTTACACAGGTGTATGTATTTGTCAAAAGTCATGAAAAATTAAAATATGTTAGAATTATGGTATATAAATTGTACCTACATGTTGATTAAAAAAGGAAATATTATGTGTGTGAGGGGGGACAGTGCTTTCTATATAAAAATATAACTAGACTTTTCACATTTAACATTATATAATATTGCCTATTCCCATGAAGAGACATTATAGTCTTATATATCTAATTGATAATAAACTGGATCATTTACTTTTCTATAGTTTAATAAAACTAATCCTTCACTCTTTGTCAAACACATTGACCATTTTCAGGTTGAACACTTGATTAGGACATTAGCTGTAGAAATTGGCTTAATCTTTAACAGTTTAAAGATATTTAGACAGCTTAACTAGTATATTTTCTTAGGTGAATTGATTGAATCCTTGTCAGTAGGACAAAATTATATAAACAACAAGATTTCGTGTACACTTATGAAGATTAAGTAAAAAGTATATAAAGTTAAAAGTATTCTGAAATTTTCATGGTGGGAACTTAATTGTTTCCTAGGTAGTGCCATTTATCATTTTTCAACAGATTTGTTTCAGTGTTGTTGCCAAGTAAAAACATGAACTTGGTGTGAAAGAATACAAGAATAAACAATCACAGCAGGCTTTGATGACATAATGCTTTTTATAGGTTTTTCTGAATTTCTTCAGTTCATAAGATAAGTTTCAAATAAATAATCAGCTGGGAATCCAGTACTTATTAATAAACTTTCAAGGATCTATTAAAAATAAAAATACAACTCTCACTTTGGATAAAGTCAATTAATGAAAAGCAATCTCACAATTATCCCTTTTTGCTTGTTTGAAGTTTTAAGAATTAGCTAAGAAGGAAGCCATGGAAATGCAACAATTTTGATAATTTTTAAGGACTCCACAAATATAAAGAAAATAATATTCTTGTTCACTAATTTCCATATAATTTAAGGGGAAAATGCATTCCCTTACAAGGAAAGAAATTTCATGTTCACAAATTGGAATGGTAAGACTATCTTAAAGTCTATCTTTAGAAAGTCTTTTTCTTCTAACACAACAGGGACACATTAAATAAGCTCATTTAATTCCATAATGCTTAACTATGTTTATCTTCTCAGTTATAATAGTTTTCAAAGAAGAAACTGCTAAATATGTAAATAACTATGTGGTTTTGAAATGTATTATATCAGTAGCACTCAGCTGTTGAAGAAATAAATAAGGCAAGGATACACACATACACATACATACATACATGTGCAGATAGGTAATATGTATCCTACCTATTAATTTATTTTGAAAATACAAATCTGTGTCAACTCCCCCAGTCCTGAACCCTTACTCTTCCTAATAGAACCATAACCTTTGAACATAACATTCCCTGGGTCTAAAATGCCACTGAACCTCCTCTTCACCTGACTTAGCTGGATAAGAATCCCTTGCTCAAACAGGCTTTTTATAACACCTTTGACAATTTTGAGATACAATAATATTTTGATCCTTTCTCTTAGAGCCCTGGTATCAAATCTGTTTGAGAAACACACTATTTTCTTTTTTAATTTGAGTAAGTCTGTCTCTTTCAATGAACTATAAGGTACAAGAAAGCAGAAAGTGTGACATTTTCGTTGTTGTTATTGCTCACCAGTGGCTCCCCTGCGCCTAGCAAGAAAAGAATGAAAACAATCATAGTCACATTCTGATCTATAAACTGCTCTCTTTTACTATTATAGGCATATCAAACTGCTATTCTGGTATTTCTACCAAAAATATTTATATCTCACCATGTTTTCCTCACATATAATGATTAATAAACTTTATCAAGGTATACTTTTAAATTCAGCTTGACTGCCTCACTTCACATTTTAGTGACCATCCAAAGATAAGCCCTTTAAATGTTTAAAACGTTGAAATTGTAAAGTAAATGGGATGTGAATTATCTACTGGTCACTCACGTAGTCAAACATAACATGAATTTGTCCTCATTTTTACTTAGAATCCATTTGCACTGTGGCATTGAATGTAACCAGATATACCTCATTTCTGTTTGTTTTTTGAGTTATAGGCTGCCACATGTTTGAAAAGAAGACAGCCAAAAAGTGGGGGACATCCTGTTTTCACACTGGGAGAACATGCCAAGCATGTCTGTCAAACTTTGTCAAGAGTTCATTAAAAATGAAATCTTGAAATGGGGGAAAAGAAACTGTTCACATATAAAAAAAGCTATCTTATATTTATAAGTTAATATACCTGTAAGAAAATAAAATGTGTTATGTTCTTTAATATTTTAATGTAATGCTTGAAAGGCAATTTATATGAATTTTGCTTACCTGCAGGATGTATTGAAGACAATAAATTTCAGAAATGTACTCATTTAATTTAATACACTTTTGCATTGTTTTTAATTTATTTTTTATTATGGAGAATGTTTTTAAAAATATAAGGAAAATGTTTTTTGGTTACTAATTACTTATAAGATAACACAGGAAAGAGTAAATTTCACTGGAAAGGAAAACATATATTAAAGGTAATGGATTAATCACTTATGAGCTAGAATGAAGGTTTTAACAGAAAAAGTAGTAAAAATCGTCATTACAACAATTAGTTAAGGATACAATAATAAAAAGATGTAAACTGTGATATCAAAAAGATACATGATGGGGTAGAAAAATGTTGCACTTTAGAATGGGATAAAAATCACATTGTTATCAACTTAAAATAGACTGTTAGAGATATAAATTGTTATATGTAAGTTCCATGGTAACCACAAAGCAAAACTCTAAATACACAAAAGATGAAAAGAAAGAAATCTAAGCATACCACAAAAGAAAGTCATCAGACCACAAAGAAAGAGAGCAAGAGAAAAGAAAGGAACAGAGAGAAACTACAAAAACAGCCAGAAAATAATTAACAAAATGATAATAAAGTACATGCCTGCCAAAAATTACTTTAAAAGTAAATAATGGCTTGAACTGTCCAATCAAAGGACATAGAATGGCTGAATGGATAAAAAAATATGACACATTTATGTGCTGCCTACAAGAGACTCACTTTAGATGGAAGGACACATGTAGACTGAAAATAAAGAGGTGAAAAAAGATATTCCATATAAATGGAAATCAGAAGAAAGCTGGCGTAGCTATACTTATATCAGACAAAATAAACTTTAAAACAAAGACTGGAATAAGAGACAAGGATGAGTATTATGTAATGATAAAGGGGTCAGTCCAACAAGAGGATACAGCATTTGTAAATATTTATTTATCCAACATAGGAGCACCTAAATCTATAAAGCAAATATCAATAAACCTAAAGGGAGAAATGAACAGCAACACAAGAAGAGTAGGGGACCTTAACACCCTCCTGACATCAATGGATACATCATCCAGATAGAAAATCCATAAGGAAACATAGGCCTTAAATGACATATTAGACCAGATGACATAAAGAACATGCTATAGGATTCCCACTTCCACCACTCTTATTCAACATGGTATTGGAAGTCCTGGTCAGAGTAATTAGACAAGAAAAAGAAATAAAAGGCATCCAAATTGGAAAGGAAGAGGTAAAACTGTTACCATTTGCTGATGACATCATACTATATATAGAAAACCCTAAAGACTCCATTAAAAAACTGTTAGAACTGGGCTTCCCTGGTGGCGCAGTGGTTGAGAGTCCGCCTGCTGATGCAGGGGATGTGGGTTCATGCCCCGGTCCGGGAAGATTCCACATGGCATGGAGCGGCTGGGCCCGTGAGCCATGGCCACTGAGCCTGCGCATCCAGAACTTGTGCTCCGCAATGGGAGAGGCCACAACAGTGAGAGGCCCGCATACCACAAAAAACAAAAACAACAAAAACAAAAAAAAACTGTTAGAACTAATAAACAAATTCAGTAAATTTGCAGGATACAAAATTAATATACAAAAATCTATTACATTTCCATACACTAATAACAGGCCATCAGAAAGAGAAATTAAGAAAATGGTCCCATTTACAATTGCATCAAAAGAATAAAATACCCAAGAATAAATTTAACCAAGGAGGTGAAAGAATTGTGTATTGAAAAGTACAAGACATTAATGACAGAAATTGAAGAAGGCACAAATAAACGGAAAGATATTCCATGCTTATGGATAGAAAGAACAAATATTGTTAAAATGTCCATACCACCCAAAGCAATCTATAGGTTCAATGCAATCCCTATCAAAATCCCAATGGCATTTTTCACAGAAATACAACAAATAATCCTAAAATTTGTGTGGAACCACAAAAGACCCTGAATAGCCAAAGCAATACTGAGAGGGAAGAATAAAGCTGGAGGCATCACATGCCCTGATTTCAAATTATTTTACAAAGCTATAGTAATTGAAACAGTATGGTATTGGCATAAAAACAGACACATAGGTAAATGGAACAGAATAGAGAGCCCAGATATAAACCCACAGATATATGGTCAATTAATTTATGACAAAGGAGCCAAAAATATGCAATGGAGAAAGGACAGTCTCTTCAATAAATGATGTTAGGAAAATTGGACACCACATGCAAAAGAATAAAACTGGGCCATATCTTAAGCTACACACAAAAAAATTAACTCAAAATGGATTAAAGAGTTGAATGTAAGACCTTAAACCATAAAACTCCTAGAAGAAAACATAGGCAGTAAGCTCCTTGACATAGGTCTTGGCAATAATTTTTTGAATCTGATACCAAAAGCAAAAGAAACAAAAGCGAAAATAAACAAGTGGGACTATATCAAACTAAAAAGCTTTTGCACAGCAAAGGAAACCATCAACAAAATTAAAAGGGAATCTACTGAATAGGAGAAAATATTTGCAAATCATATAACTGATAAGGGGCTACTATCCAAAATACATAAGAAACTCAAACAAGTCAATACCAAAACAACAAACAATCTGATTAAAAAATGGGCAGAAGATCTAAATAGACATTTTTTCAAAGAAGACTACAGATGGCCAACAGGTACATGAAAAGATGATCAACATCATTAATTATCAGGGAAATGTAAATCAAAACCACAATGAGATATCAGCTCTCACCTGTTAGAAGGGCTATTATCAAAAAGACAAGAAATAACAAGTGTTTGCAAGGATGTAGAGAAAAGGGAATCCTTCTGCACTGTTCTTGGGAATGTAATTTGGTAAAGCCACTGTAGAAAACAGTATGGAAGTTCCTCCAAAAGATAAAAAATAGAACTACCATATGATCTAGCAATTCCACTTCTGGGCATTTACTTGAAGAAAAACAAAAACACTAACTCTAAAGATATATATAACCCCATGTTTACTGAAACCTTATTTACAATAGTGAAGATATGGAAATTACCTAAGTGTCCAATGAGGAAAAATATGGATAAAAATAATTGTGATATATAATACTATTTATATAATGAAATCTTGCCATTTGTGACAACACAGATGGACCTTGAGGACATTATGCTAAGTAAGTCAGACAGAGAAAAATAAATACCATATGATCTCTTTTATATGTGTAATCCAAAAAAAAAAAAAAAAAGAAAGAAAGAAAGAAAGAAAAAAAGAAAAAGAAAGGAAAAAAAAGCTCATAGTTACAGAGACTGGATTAATGGTTGTCAGAGGCAGGAATTGAGGGGTGGAAGAAATGGGTGAAGGGAGGGAGTCAAAAGTAAAAAAAATAATAATAAATTAAAAAAATAGTAACAGTAGTTGTAATAACAACTGTTGCTTTTGTTATTATTACAAAAATCATAATGATATCACAAATATATTTATTGGGTATACAGTATTCTAGTAGGTATGCCATAATTAATATCTCCATTTCTTTATGACAGCATTTAGATTTTGCTAATCTTTTATTTTTAATTAATATATAATTAATAGATTTATGCATATATCTTCCCCATTGGGTTAAGCTTATTGAATACTATTTGATAAAAGAGTGGAAATCTGCATTAAAAGAAAAAGACAACAACTAAAGTTTTTCTAGATATGCTTTAATACACACACAGTTAACTGCTTAATGGGAAAACAAATGTTTATTTCTTATTGCCATACTCTTTAACATGATTTTAATATCAAGAATTAAAAGTGTTGATTTATGATTTACATGTTTCAAACAATGTATATGTTAATGATCTAATTTTTATTAACATCCAGCTTAACATTCTAATTATAAATCTTAGAAATTAATAAAAATAACAAGCCATTAGAAATGCTTCCAAGTCTACCTTAAACATGTTTTATCTCATAAGAGGCATGATTACAAGAAGGGACCACTTCCCTTCAAGTATGCCACCAATGGTGAATTCAGAAATAGATATATCCAGAAGACCAAGGAAATAGTGCACCAGAGGGAAAATACAGTGTGTTTCCTTCCTCTCATTCATTCAAAGGCTGTTTATCCAATAACAAAAGAACAAAAATACTTTGTCTGCAACAAATATCCCATTAAGGTGTGATATATATATATTTGGACAAAAGGATTTAATAAACATGGGTAATAAATCACATGTTACAGACTAATGTTTTCTCTTTGGCTATACCCTACATGTCAACGATTCTGGGACATATCAATGGTTTTGGGTGAGGTGCTAGAATAATCAGCATCGGGTGATCAGAAACTCCTAACTTTGAGAATCACGGCTCTCTGATCAGAAGACTTCAATTACTATTTCTATTATTTTGCTCTTCTAAAACACAGGTATTCTTCTCATATGAACTACTAGAACACACACACACTTACACTTACTTTGGATCAAGCTGAATTATCTTAAACAATCTTTATGAATAGAGATATTACTGTGACTTTAGGGTAATCTGAGATATAATGGTTGGTTGAAGCAGTAATGAATTTATTTATCATTAAATGCACAAATATATCTAGTTGATAAATATTTAGGCTTCTATGTTCCACAAGACTATTAAATATAAATGCTACTAACTAGAATTTATCACCTTCCTTCACCCAAATATCTATCCCATCCTCTAAAATAGGTTTTTAGTGAAAATCCACAAAATCTGCCCAAGAGTTTAAGCAAGAATCAAGAGGTAATCCTAGCTACTACTCTTTCACTTACCTCTTTGAGTCCGATTTCACATATTCAATCTACTTAATCTCTCTCCATTCAACTGTCTCCTTTCCCTCCCTACTTGCCATGGCCTCTTTTCCACTTCTCTCTTGGATTAATTGGTTTTATAAACGCTCCTTTTTCTTCCAAACACAGTATTGACAATGTTGACAGTGCCCTTTCTTAACTGCAAATCTTAATTATTCACTGCTCTTTATAATTTTTTAGTTATCCAAAATATTAAAAATAAATTTCAAGATCATTAGTTTATCATGAAAATAGTTTATAATCTCACCTCTCCTGGTCTGAACTCCCCCTCTAAACAGTAACTACTTAAGTTCCAATGACAAGAATGTATTTGTAGCTACTCAAGCTGATTCATGCATCCATGATGCCCTCATCCGAGCAGAAGACTGAGGGAGAGATTTTAAAAACAAAACAAAACAAAAAACAAGAAAACACAGGACACAGCATGGGGAGACAATATTTTCAAAAGTTTAGTAAAAGATTGGTAAAATAGTAACACTGGGAATCTAAGGAGGGCTTGACTGATAAATGAGACAAATCTGAGCACATTTAGATCTGGCATAAGTTAATCAATTTAAAGATCAAATTCTAGAGAAGTCATGAAGAATTTAAGAAGGATCACATTTGCCAGTATGCAACCATGTTAAGTGATGGTTTTGTGCATCGAAGACTGAATAATTGAAAAAATATAGTCAGAAAAGGAGAAATTTCTGAACTTATGAGAGAACATTATATTATTATGTTTTCACAATCTTACAAGTACATAAAAAGAAACAGAACTCACTTCTATTTTTTTTTATTTTTCTGTACAGCTTTTTGTTTGAATACCTGTCTTATTTTTTTTAATTAATTTATTTTTTATTTGTTTATATTTTTTTTGGCTGTGTTGGGTCTTAATTGCTGTGCGCGGGCTTTCTCTAGTTGCAGCGAGTCGGGGGACAGCTACTCTTCGTTGTGGTGTGTGGGGTTCTCATTGCGGTGGTTTCTCTTGTTGCAGAGCATGGGTTCTAGGCACACGGGCTTCAGTAGTTGTGGTACGTGGGCTCAGAAGTTGTGGCCCATGGGCTTAGTTGCTCCATGGCATGTGGGATCTTCCCAGACCATGGATCGAACCCGTGTCCCCTGCATTGGCAAGTGGATTCTGAACCACTGTGCCACCAGGGAAGTCCCAGAACTCACTTCTCTTAAGTTTTGAAATTCTCTGGAGAAGGTGCCAAACTACAGCTGCTGCCTTTCCAAGGGCAGAACTATAACACAGGACTGATAGCCCAATTCCCTGTGTAAAAGGCAATTGGATCTTAAAAGAGACATCAAACAGTCACTTGGGGGAATTAGGTATCATTGCTGCCTGGTGGCTTGCTGAATCCATCTGGGAACAATTTCCATGTTCTTTGTTTAAGCTAATAATGTTGTGACCTAATGTTGTATTCCATTAAGGAATCTCTAGAGTCTTTTATTGCCTGAGGGGACATGGAATCAGCAGTGAGGAAAATGGGATGGTGAAAGATGTTATGTTCCTGGATCTGTGTTCACAATGCATTTGTCAAATGACAGCTTGTGTACTGTACTTGTATATTTTAAAATGACATTTTAGAGATTTAAGGCAGTTGGTGTTCATATGTATCAAAACAAGAAAAGTTGACAAGGGGCCATAAACTAACATGCTATAGTGACACAACAACAAAAATCAAAAGTCTGGTTTTCTTTTACATGCACCCAGATCTCATTTCCTCATCTTGGTAAAGTCAGTGTGACAGTACTTCATTCACTGTAAGGTGTTGGCTACCTGTGTTATATGGTATAATT
The DNA here is from genome assembly GCF_951394435.1 of Stenella coeruleoalba. Classification (NCBI taxonomy): domain Eukaryota; kingdom Metazoa; phylum Chordata; class Mammalia; order Artiodactyla; family Delphinidae; genus Stenella; species Stenella coeruleoalba. The sequence continues at coordinate 79,582,818 of NC_137151.1, read as the reverse complement.
ACTTTAAGATTAGATTAATTTTATAGAGCAGACACTGTTATGGTTTCTGTCCCTGAGAATTATCATTGTATCCTGACGTTCTGGACACTAGCAAATTGAAAATGAGTAAATTAATGACTGCTTTAAAATGAGCAAATTAATAACTGCTTTTACATTGGATATTAGATAATAAACTACCATACACACTAATTTTATAACATCCTTATTTTAGAAATATTTTTGAAAATATGAATTGTGAAAATAAGATGAAGTAGCAATACAAGCATACTTTGTTTTATTGTACTTTGCTATTGTGCACTTTGCAGATACCATGTTTCTTACAGATTGAAGGTTTGTGGCAACCCTGCATCAAGCAAGTTTATTGGTGCAATTTTCCAACAGCATTTGCTCACTTCCTGTCTCTGTGTCACATTTAGTACTTCTTGCAATATTTCAAACCCTCCACCAGCAAAAAGATTATGACTCACTGAAGGATCAGATGATGGTTAGCATTTTTAAGCAATAAAGTATTTTTAATGAAGGTATGTACATTGTTTTTTGGACAGAATGTTATTGCACACTTAATAGACTATAGTATATTGTAAACAGAACTTTTTTTCTTCTTGTGTGAATTTTTTTTTAACATCTTTATTGGAGTATAATTGCTTTACAATGGTGTGTTACTTCCTGCTTTGTAACAAAGTGAATCAGCTTTACATATACATATATTCCCATATCTCTTCCCTCTTGCATCTCCCTCCCTCTGACACTCCCTATCCAACCCCTCTAAGTGATCACGAAGCACCGAGCTGATTTCCCTGTGCTATGCGGCTGCTTCCCACTAGCTATCTATTTTACATTTGGTAGTGTATATATGTCCATGCCACTCTCTCACTTTGTCACAGCTTACCCTTCCCCCTCCCCATATCCTCAAGTCCATTCTCTAGTAGGTCTGTGTCTTTATTCCCGTCTTGTCCCTAGGTTCTTTATGACCATACATTTTTTTTTCTTAGATTCCATATATATGAGTTAGCATACAGTATTTCTTTTTCTCTTTCTGACTTACTTCACTCTGTAGGACAGACTCTAGGTTCATCCACCTCACTACAAATAACTCAATTTTGTTTCTTTTTATGGCTGAGTAATATTCCATTGTATATATGTGCCATATCTTCTTTATCCATTCATCTGTTGGACATTTAGGTTGCTTCCATGTCCTGGTTATTGTAAATAGAGCTGCAATGAACATTGTGGTACATGACTCTTTTTGAATTATGGTTTTCTCAGGGAAGATGCCCAGTAGTGGGATTGCTGGGTCCTATGGTAGTTCTATTTTTAGTTTTTTAAGGAACCTCCATACTGTTCTCCCCAGTGGCTGTATCAATTTACATTCCCACCAACAGTGCAAGAGGGCTCCCTTTTCTCCACACCCTCTCCAGCATTTATTGTTTGTAGATTTTTTGATGATGGCCATTCTGACTGGTGTGAGATGGTATCTCATTGTAGTTTTGATTTGCATTTCTCTAATGATTAATGATGTTGAGCATTCTCTCATGTGTTTGTTGGCAATCTGTATATCTTCTTTGGAGAAATGTCTATTTAGGTCTTCTGCCCATTTTTGGATTGGGTTGTTTGTTTTTCTGATATTGAGCTGCATGAGCTGCTTGTATATTTTGGAGATTAATCCTTTGACAGTTGCTTCATTTGCAAATATTTTCTCCCATTCTGAGGGTTGTCTTTTCGTCTTGTTCATGGTTTCCTTTGCTGTGCAAAAGCTTTTAAGTTTCATTAGGTCCCATTTGTTTATTTTTGTTTTTATTTCCATTTCTCTAGCAGGTGGATCAAAAAGGATCTTGCTGTGATTTATGTCATAGAGTGTTCTGCCTATGTTTTCCTCTAAGAGTTTAATAGTGTCTGGTCTTACATTTAGGTCTTTAATCCATTTTGAGTTTATTTCTGTGTATGGTGTTAGGGAGTGTTTAATTTGTTTCTCTTACATGTAGCTGTATAGTTTTCCCCAGCACCACTTATTGAAGAGGCTGTCTTTTCTCCACTGTATATTCTTGCCTCCTTTATCAAAGATAAGGTGACCATATGTGCATGGGTTAATCTCTGGGCTCTCTATCCTGTTCCATTGATCTATCTTTCTGTTTTAGTGCCAGTACCATACTGTCTTAATTACTGTAGCTTTGTAGTATTGTCTGAAGTCAGGGAGCCTGATTCCTCCAGCTCCGTTTTTCTTTCCCAAGATTGCTTTGGCTATTCAGGGTCTTTATGTTTCCATACAAATTGTGAGATTTTTTTGTTCTAGTTCTGTGAAAAATGCCAGTGGTAGTTTGACAGGGATTGCATTGAATCTGTAGATTGCTTTGGGTAGTATAGTCATTTTCACAACGTTGATTCTTCCAATCCAAGAACATTGTATATCTCTCCATCTATTTTATTCTTTTTGTTGCAATGGTAAATGGGAGTGTTTTCTTAATTTCACTTTCAGATTTTTCATCATTAGTGTAGAGGAATGCAGGAGATTTCTGTGCATTAATTTTGTATCCTGCTACTTTACCAAATTCATTGATTAGCTCTAGTAATTTTCTGGTAGCATCTTTAGGATTCTCTATGTGTAGTATCATGTTAACTGTAAACAGTGACAGTTTTAGTTCTTCTTTTCCAATTTGGATTCCTTTTATTTATTTTTCTTCTCTGATTGCTGTAGCTAAAAATTCCAAAACTATGTTGAATAATAGTGGTGAGAGTGGGCAACCTTGTCTTGTTCCTGATCTTAGTGGAAATGGTTTCAGTTTTTCACCATTGAGGACGATGTTGGCTGTCGGTTTGTCACATATGGCCTTTATTATGTTGAGGTAAGTTCCCTCTATGCCTACTTTCTGGAGAGTTTTTATCATAAATGGGTGTTGAATTTTATCTAAAGCTTTTTCCGCATCTACTGAGATGATCATATGGTTTTTCTCCTTCAATTTGTTAATATGGTGTATCACATTGATTGATTTGTGTATATTGAAGAATCCTTGCATTCCTGGGATAAACCCCACTTGATCATGATCTGTGATCCTTTTAATGTGCTGTTGGATTCTGCTTGCCAGTATTTTGTGTAAACAGAACTTTTATATGCATTGGGAAAGCGAAGAAATTTGTGTAAATTGCTTTATTGCGATACTTGCTTTATTGCAGTGTTCTGTGACCAAACTCACGAAATCTCCGAGGTATGCCTGTATGTTATATTGTTCTTATTCTGATAACACATTACTGCCATAATATCATAATCTGTTACTATGTTTTATTCTAATAGATAATAAAATGCATATAATTATGAACATAGCAAGATACCATCATAATTTATTTGCTTTACACTCAATACTTTAAACTCAATACTTTGAGGAACTCAGGAACTAACTACTTTAAAATAAGGACTACCTAGGAGTAGCAAACATTTTGTGTGCTCCAAATGAGGGTTTTACTCTTAACATGTACAATTTGAGAAAATATTAGATCTAATATGGATTTAATAATATAACGTGATTTGCTATTTTTTAATAGCATCTATAGATATCTAAGAAAAGATGAATTTAGATAACTATTTTGTCTGTGGATTATATGGATTTCCAGACTTCTTACAATAACTGCAGTGTGCCACTGACTTTTAAATTCTATTAGTTGGTAACCACTAATCAGAACACTAACATTTGTACCAAAATACTTTAAAATTTTACTTTGTTTGGATTGGGAAATTTCTTCTTTAAGCATAATTTTAATTTTGTAAAAAGAACCTCCTATACCTCCCAAAGTAGAGCTCAGGGCTGAGACTAATAAATATCTGTCCTTGACAGTAATGATTTGGTGTAGACAGGCACTACAGGACGTTAAAAATGTCAGGTCCTCAATAGAAGAGATTAACCCTTATACTCAAAATTCTACCTAAACTAAAGAAATGCTCAAAGCCATGCCTATTAAACCAACAGATATGCAAGAGCAACTACCCAGGTGAAAGGGATCTCATTTACATATGTCAAATTAAGTCCCCATGGTCCAAAAAAGATGCCAGAAATTTAAGTGAGTTTTAAATAGGTCAGAAAAATCTACTCAAGTTTAGAAGGGCCTCTCAGCTACTAGAGAAGTGATTATATCCCAGGCAGCACTTGAAAGCCAGAAACTGCCATGCTGTGCTGAATAAATTCTCGTCAGTGACCTTTCCATGACAACTTTCTCATTTCCTATAATGTGGAGACAATTAGGTATTAAATTATGTGTTTGTGGAGCAAAGAAGCAACCTTTGAAGCAGAGGTTTTGCTGAAGAATGTGTTGCGTGAACGTGTAAAAATAGCTCCTAACAAGTAATGTACTTGTACAATGTCCAGTTTCTTAATTTAACAAATGAGAAAACTGACATGCAAATAACTTCACTGACTTGATGAGTGTACCTCAGCAATTTTGAGTCAGAATAGTACTAGAACTCACAATTAGATTCTCAAGCTAGTGATCTTTCCATCAAAATGTTAGTTTTGTACTTTTAAATGATTCAAGTTAGCTATTTGTCTAATTATTCATCCACTTAACAGCAATTTATTGATGTTTGTGAGACACACCCCAAAGAAACCTATGGAACTGCACGGCAGTTTCTAGCTCTCCAGAGATTAATAAAACACCCTCCCTACCCACAATGAGGTCACAGTCATTAGTCAATACATAGAATTTTGAGAAATTTCTATGTTTAAGTACTGTTTTATGTGCTGGGCGTACAGCAGTGCACAAGACAAAAAGTCTACCTTTCTTATTGAGCATAACCAATAATTACAAGGGTGTAAAACATGCTATATTTAAAGTGTACACTAAGTGTTTCAAGCACATAGAGGTAAAGAACCCTAATGCATATACTTCAGCATCTGAGAAGGGAAAGGGTCAGAGTAAAGCTTCATCTTGGTGAGACCAATAGTAGAGGCTAAATGAAGAAAACAACCTAAACAAAAGCAAAGCCAGGAAGAAGATAAAGTATGATTTGGGACTTATTACATGTTTTGGATGGTTAGCATGGAAGAAAGTGGAGGATTCTGGGAGACAGGCCTGTAGAGTTAGGCAGGTGTCATTTAACATTAAATTTTCCTTTAAAAAATCCTTACAGATGATTAAAAAAAAATGATAAGTGACAAAGTAAAACTACATATTTTCATTCACTTCATAAACTCGTATTTCAATGTGAATAAAAAAGATCTTTGCACAGTCCTTTAATTTTACCCCTAGTACTTTTTCTTTATTCAGGAGGACTCAAGGAAATACAAAACCTAGGACTCTCAGTATCTTAGGTAGACATCCATGCGATTAATAGAGAACATAGACAAATACAAGATAATTGAGGTTTTGCCTAAAATTATCCTATGACTTTCTATCTCCAAGCCCTAAAATGTAATCCTAGCTCTTGCATATACATGTGAATTTACCAATGCGATTATTTAACTCATTATAGTTTTGTGTTGCATTATATTTAGATGAATACAGTTATTCATTCTTTCAGTTAATTAGCCAGAATAATGCTATATAGCTTAACACAACAAACGTTTATTTCCCACTAATAGTTCACATCTACCATGGGTCGGTGGGAGTTATTCTTCACATGGTTACTCAGGTGGCCAACTAAAATTTGTTACAATGTTTCTCCTTCCATAAACATGCTATTTTCTATTAATTAAGTTCTACCAAACTTTCAACACCCAACTCAAATCCTCATTTTCCCAAGACTTCCTGATCTCACCATTCAGAAATGAGCACTTGACAGTTCTGTTACAGGTCTTTTCATATTGGTTATCTTTACTTCCCCAAATAAATTATAAGCACCTGGAAATTAGCAGCTAATATTACACTATTTTTTTTTTTTGCATTCTCATAGAAGCTACCAGAGTGTCCTAGAATGGTTAAAAAGTAAAAATAAAAAACAAGTAATTCTCTATAAATAATTTGCTGGCTAAAATGAACATGGAAATATAGTAAAACCCAGCAATAATGTGATTTCGGATGTTATTCCCTATCAGTTGACTCTCAGACTTCTGGGTCTTTCATCCAGCTTCACTGATGTTTTTCACCTCACAATAACACAAACATGAAGTTTACATGATTGAATATTTACATTAGGGCTCACGTATATTGCTGGCAAGGTGAGTTGCTCGGTATAAACACTAGTGCCTCATTTTACGTTAGTTTTTTATTATTTATTTATTTCTATTTATTATTCCACCAATGATAGTAAACATAATAAATCAATGCTGCTTGCATTTTCTGGAGAATGGGAGAAACAAAATAGTCAGGGCAAAGCCTCATAATCAACGATAATCTTCTTAGTTTTTGTTAATCACGTTTTACCTCTTCTTCCTAGGAAAAAAAATACCTTAGAATGACAAGGACAGACCCACCTCCAGAAAGTAAAACCATGGGCCTGCCCTGATTTTGGATGATACTGCTAGAAATTTTATTCCCTTTGTTCCTTGTCAGTGAAGGCTTTGCTGGATGCTGCCTACATACTTTCCTAAAGAGTATCCTTCCTCCACGCTTTCCCTCGTGATATTCCAAGGTCAAGTCTGACACAGAGAGCTGTCAGAGAAGAGAAGGGGAAAATATTCATTCCATTGTGTTCTTTTTTTTTTTTTTTTTTCCTGGCTGGATCTTATTTCCCCAACCAGGGATTAAACCGGCACCTCCTGCAGTGGAAGTGTCTTAACCACTGGACTGCCAGGGAAGTGCCTCCATTGTGTTTTTTTTCTTCATCTGAGCTAGAAGTATTAAGAAGGAAGGGGATTATTTTGTTCTTTTTTTGGCTGAGTAATATTCCACTGTATATATGAACCACATCTTCTTTATCTATTCCTCTGTTGATGGACATTTAGGTTGCTTCCATGACCTGGCTATTGTAAATAGTGCTGCAATGAACATTGGGGTGCATGTATCTTTTCGAATTATGGTTTTCTTTGGATTTTGTCCAGAAGTGGGATTGCTGGATCATATGGTGGCTCTATCTTTAGTTTTTTAAGGAACCTCCATACTGTTCTCCATAGTGGCTGTATCAATTTACATTCCCACCAACAGTGTGGGAAGGTTCCCTTTTCTCCACACCCTCTCCAGCATTTATTGTTTGTAGAATTTTTTGATGATGGCCATTCTGACTGGTGTGAGATGATATCTCATTGTAGTTTTGATCTGCATTTCTCTGATAATTAGTGATGTTGAGCATCTTTTCTGTGCTTTTTAGCCATCTGTATGTCTTCTTTGGAGAAATGTCTATTTAGATCTTCTGCCATTTTTTGATTGGGTTGTTTGTTTTTTTGATATTGAGCTGCATGAGCTGTTTGTATATTTTGGAGATTAACCCCTTGTTGGTTGCTTCATTTGCAAATATTTTCTCCCATCCTGAGGGTTGTCATTTTGTTTATGGTTTCCTTTGCTGTGCAAAACTTTTAAGTTTAATTAGGTCCTGTTTGTTTATTTTTGTTTTTATTTTCATTACTCTAGGATGTGGATCAAAAAAGATCTTGCTGCAACGTGGATGGACCTAGAGATTATCATACTGAAGGATTGATAAGTTAGACATAGAAAGACAAACATTATATGATATCGCTTATATATGGAATCTAAAAAAGTGTACACATGAACTTATCTACAAAACAAAAATAGAGTTACAGGTGTAGAAAAAAAACTTATGGTTACCGGGGGGTAAGGGATAAATTGGAAGTTTGGAATTGACATATACACACTACTATATATAAAAGAGATAACTAATAAGGACCTACTGTATAGCACAGGGAACTCTATTCAGTACAGTGTAATGGCCTATATGGGAAGAGAATCTAAAAAAGAGTGGATATATATATATATATATATATATATATATATATGTATGTATAACTGATTCACTTTGCTGTACACCTGAAACTAACACATTGTAAATCAACTATATTCCAAAAAATATTAAAAAATAAATAAATTTTAAAAAGAGGGGAGAGGGGGCTTCCCTGGTGGTGCAGTGGTTGAGAGTCCACCTGCTGATGCAGGGGACACGGGTTCGTGCCCCTGTCTGGGAAGATCCCACATGCCGTGGAGCGACTGGGCCCGTGAGCCATGGCCGCTGAGCCTGCGCCTCCGGAGCCTGTGCTCCGCAATGGGAGAGGCCACAACGGTGAGAGGCCCGCCTACCGCAAAAAAAAAAAAAAAAGAGGGGAGAGGGAAAGAAAGGTAAAGACTTGTTTTCTGTTTTTTTTTGACTTCTTCCTCACGACCCAGAGTTCCTCTACTTTCTCCTCTCTCAGTATCCAACCAGATTCCACAGAAACTGTCAACTCTGACAGTGTGCGGCTGGAGCATTAGGGTCAGCAGAACTAGAATATTGTTATGGTTCAATCACACTGCCATTTTCCCTTATAGTTAGATATTAGCTGTTCTCAGAAATATGCAGCTTGTGGGGCCAGGCAGCTGATAAATCTACATGCAAGTGAATTTAGAACAGGTTTCCTATACACACATTTAAAAAAAAACTGAATATCTTAAAGGTTTGTGGCTACTACTATTAGAATTCAGAGGTCTTGATTTGCATTTTATTTAGATATTGGGATAAGCTATGGATGACTCAAACTACATAAAACAATTGATAACTTGGCCCAAGTTTGAGTGATTCCGTGGTGATGGGTGATTATATTCTCAACTTTTCTAAAAGAATAACAACCTATTTGTAATGCTTTTTTGTAACTCTCTGCTGAATTATTCTGCAAAGCTAGAAAACAAATTCTTTTTTTTTTTTTTTTTTTTTTTTTTTTTTTGCGGTACGTGGGCCTCTCACTGTTGTGGCCTCTCCCGTTGCAGAGCACAGGCTCCAGACGCGCAGGCTCAGCGGCCATGGCTCACGGGCCCAGCCGCTCCGCGGCATGTGGGATCTTCCCAGACTGGGGCACGAACCCGCGTCCCCTGCATCGGCAGGTGGACTCTCAACCACTGCACCACCAGGGAAGCCCCAAGAAAACAAATTCTTAAGATGATTATTTTCACTGTTATGTTGTAATTTTTTTAAATTGAAGTATAGTTGATTTACAATATTAGTTTCAGTTGTACAATAGTGATTCAATATTTTTATAGATTATACTCCATTTAAAGTTATTAGAAAATATTGGCTATATTCCCTGTGCTGTAAAATATATATCCTCATAGCTTATTTATTTTATACATAGTAGTTTGTACCTCTTAATTTCCTACCCCTATCTTGCTCCTCCTCCCTTCCTTCTCCCAACTGGTAACTACTAGTTTGTTCTCTATATGTGTGAATCTGTTTCTATTTTGTTATATATGTTCATTTGTCTTATTTTTTAAGATTCCACATATGTGATATCATACAGTATTTGTCTTTTTCTGTCTGACTTATTACACTAACCGTAATGTTGTGTAGGTCCATCCACATTGTTGCAAATGGCAGGATTTCATTCTTTTTATAGCTAAGTAATATTCCATTGTATATACATACCACATCTTCTTTATTCATTCATGTCTTTTGGTGGACACTGGGTTTCTTCAATATCTTGGCTATTATAAATAGTGCTGTTATGAACATTGGGGTGCATGTATCTTTTCAAATTAGTGTTTTTATTTTCTTTGGATATATACAGGAGTGGGATTGCTGGATCATACGGTAGTTCTATTTTTAGTTTTCTGAGGACCCTCCATACTGTTTTTCATAGTGGCTGAGCCAATTTACATTCCCACCAACTAGGGTTCTGCTTTCTCTACACCCTTGCTATATTTTGCATATTTTTTATTGTTAAGTATACAGATTCAGTTATACTAAATTTGGTTAGTTAATTTCTAATATAATCATGGTACTACAATGTATATATTATTATGCTCTATAAATCACTATAAAATAAAAGGGAAAGGAAGGAAGTTGGTTGTAGATTAGGTATCTAGAAAATGATACTCATATATCCAGCAATGTATATATTTGACCAGTTTATTAAGAAGCTGAAAAGAGATGGTTATCATTTGCTCTTGATCCAATTTACTAATAAATTGAATTAAATAAGTGATTTTATTGATGAACAACATAGAAAGCAAATTACTATGTGAGGTTACTGACAATATAAAGGAATAAAGAGCATGACATTGGTATGCGGTACAGCTGATGCTAATGTGTCCTTTCCTTGTCAACGATTTTGATTCTATATAACTGATGGGCTGGCTGAATCCTGGCATTTAATTGTAATCATAATTTGCCACCTCTATAATACGCCACCCTTAAAATGGAACATCCAACAAATGAAAACGCAGATTTTTTACTGCAAATTTGTAACACCTCAATGCCTATCATTGGGAAATTCATCTGCAAATCCAGTATCTTATTATTCTCTAATTTGAAAGAGTCTAGGAAAAAATAACATTGTGTGAGGAAAGAATTATATTGTAAAGAAAGTATTAGTAACATTTGACACTTAATGAAAGTTTCCTTTACATATGAAGACACATTTCAGAGATTTTTTTGCAAATAAACAGTATTTCTACATTTCTTATTCTGGTAGAAATTTATATAGTGGAATGGTTTTCAGTATATTTGATCAACTTTATGGGAAAAGAATGTTTCCAATTTTAGGGAAAACTAGTGATAATGACTATTATCATAATGAAATAGTTATATGTCTGCCCAGATTGAGTGTTAAATTTAAAAAAAATGAGCTTGTTTGTGTTGATGTGACTGTGTGACTATGTATATGAATGTATACACTGAGTACAAGAAACAGCTGTGAACATATATAATTGACTTGTTAATAATGTAAAAACTGGATGAATCTTACAACCCTGTATGATAATCATCTATAGCAGAGGCTGGCAAGCTCTGTAAAAATAGTAAGCATTTAGACTTTATGGACCATATGGTATTTGTTGCAACTCCTCAACTCTGTTACTGTCGGGGGAAGAGCACTCATAGGCAATACAGAGACAAATGGGTATGACTGTGCTTTAGTAAGATTTTATTTACCCAAACAGTTGGCTGGTTGGATTCGGCTCATGAGCCAAAGTTTGCCCATTTTTGATCTATGAACAAAAAAACTAATACGTGTTTGACTTAACTAACGACTCAAGCTGAATGCTATGAGAACCAATCAACTTAATCCATTTGAGTATTTTAATTCACTGGGGAAGTTAATGGGAGATTTATCAGAAATCAAAACGTTTATATTTTGCAAAGGAATTTTGGGTTTATATAGTACTCGTGACACGTAAAGTAAAAAATATAAAAGAGCACTTGAAGAATCAAAGTATTGTTGTTATTTGAATAGTTTATATACTGTATATATAAATAAGTATTTATACATATAAATACAAATTCACACACATATATATATATACATGTGGATGATTTTATTAGCATACTTTTAACCTCTACCTTAAAAACTAAACACTCTATTAACTATATTACTATGCATATAGTATATGTATTAAATACATATATATTTTTAAAAGTCCCCACCATAACACTTACAAATAAAATATTGACTTAAATATTAAAAAAAGAGAACTAAATGCCTATATCTTGATATTTGTAGAATACTTTAAGTGTGTCTTTTAAGTTACTAAAAGGTATCTAAGAGAATATTTTATAATCCCCTAAAAGAGTCAAACTTCAGGAATTCAGAGTACTATTGTTTTTCCAGAGAAGAACACATGTCTAGAGTGGATTGTGTTAAGGGACATGCTTATAAACACATATGCCAGAGATGGAAAATAAAAATTGACTATCATAAATAATGTTTTAAATGTTAAAAGTCATTGTGTTGCATTTTGTAAAGCATTTTATTAAATTTTAATGTTTATTTCTGGATTTAGGAACAAATTTCTACTAAATATGTAGTCTTCACATTTCTACTTAACTCTTCAAATATTGCATTTGAATGAAGTATTATATTCAAATATTTAGTACTTAATGCCCATTCAGCCATAAAAATGTATCAATGCACAAAATGTGAGTTATAAGATATAATCTGCTTAAATAATTTGAAAAGAAACCATATATTCTTTAACACTAAGCTACAATCCACAGTTTCATACCTGGATTATTCTATACCTGAATATTAAATTCAAGTTTATATCTTGCTTTAAATATATGGGTTTCATATTTTCCCTCTTCAAATTTTAATTATTTAGCATCACTTCTGCCAGAAAAAAAAAAAATGTGGATTTGTGCACATATCAATTCAATCTCTCAACGAATAAAAATTAGACCAAAAATAAGATTTTTTTTTAAATAAAATTTTAGCTATCAGTGAGCAGAGGAAATATATATATTTAAATGATTCCAAAGCGTACTATAAAATAAAAATATAACTTACATTATAAAATAAAATATTGTAGAAAAATGAGATTATATATAATAAACTGATAATATATATTCACTTACATTAACAATTCTGTAATATTTAAATAAATTAAAAGAACTGAACTACCTGATAGCCTCATATTATCTGTAAACATTAGTATTGATTTAAACTCTTCCCATAGAGTTAAGGTTTTAATTGGTAATTCTGCAATTTAAACGCATTTTTCACATATTTAGATATATATAATTATAAAATATAAATTTTCAATTTTAAATGAAAATATAGAAGACTGAAAAAACAATAATACTCCCAAATTCATACTTGCATTCTAAATCTAATATTGAATTCATGTCTATTTCTTTCCCTTTCTCACTAAGTAATATTGATCTCTGCACAAATATTCAAGGCCAGAAGAAGCAGCTGGAAAATTGAATAATTTAATAAGTGTTTTTCCTAGGCTGCACTGTCATATTGGATACTTAATTACAAACAACACAAGTTATACTCTACAGGGACAATCCTATTCAACGATCATCAAAACAGATTGAAAAAAAAAAGAATCTGTGGGATCTTTTTCCTCTTTAATTTTAAAAGTAGAAATATACAATATCAAGGTAGCTGTCTTGCACTTTTTATTTAGCATTTTCTGAGCTCTCCTTTAAGCTGTGAAGGTAATTAGGTACTTTTTTTCCCAATTGTAAAGACAATAAGAAATCTAAGTTCAACAAACTAGATTTCATTTGTCCTATATTCGTGCTGAGAATTATTTTTTCATCTCATTTTGATAGAAGGAGGCCTTTACAAGTATCTTTCAAACATGCAGCTTTACCCACCCTCATCTCCCCCTCCTTTTCTTTCACTCAAAATAAAATGGTGAGCAATTAAACCAGGTTGCTATATTTGGTGCATCCAAACTTCAGGAGTTGATAGCATAATGATTTTAATAACTACTTTAAGTGTAACATGGTGACAAGTTGACACCTGACGTTTGTGTCCTGCAATTTTATTTTCCAGTATTCTACTGTTACACTACAGGAATAGTAATATGATTAGAATGAATATTACAGTGTTTTCTTTACCTCTGATTTAGATCTGATATACATATGTTGCATACTTTTTTTTAGGACAGTCAAGGTAAAGCATGCCCTAAATTGTAAGGGGACTATCTGGAAAGAACACAGGTAATATTTTGTTATAAGACTACTCAAACTACTGTTTCCTCACCATTGAAAGCAAAACATAAACATATGATGTCCTTCATGATTTTGATAATTCATTAGAATTTCATTCAAACACAAAATGCAATTTTGTTCTATTTAAATAAAGGCTTTAATATATTTGACCTTTACTTTCCTTTTTAGTCATTAATAATCCTAGAGGCAAATTTGATTTTTCATTGAGAAAAAAATATTTTTAACCATCTTAGAACTCAGGCTTAGTACAATAAGCTTGTTTTTTTAATACCTTAAAAAAAATAAAAATAGCAATTTTGCCTAAATGTACATCAACTATAAAGATGGTATATAACATATACATATATGTTAAATTACATATACAACATAAATTAAAAAATATGTCTGCTGTTATTACATATATGCCATGGCAATTTGTCCTATTTTTTAATCTTTTTTTTTTTGCGGTACGCGGGCCTCTCACTGTTGTGGTCCCTCCCGTTGCGGAGCACAGGCTCCAGACGCGCAGGCTCAGCGGCATGGCTCACGGGCCCAGCCGCTCCGCGGCATATGGGATCTTACCGGACCGGGGCACAAACCCGCGTCCCCTGCATCGGCAGGCGGACTCTCAGCCACTGAGCCACCAGGGAAAATCCTTTCTCATCATCCTGATCATGATCATATATTAGTAGCACTTATCAAAACATCAGTAAAAGTATTCCTATGTGAAATATAATTTTTAAAAATCTTTTTAAAATGTTGATAAATTCCATCCCCATTAAATATATACACACGTTTATTTATTTCACTAAAATTGTGTGTATTACAAGGGATAATAGTATTAAATTTCAATATTTCTATTAATAATTCCCCATTAGAGAGAAATGAACTCATGAAAAAAAAGAGGCTATGAATGGATAAATGCAGCAGTGGCCTTACAAGTGTTTCTGTTTTGTATTGTGTTGGAGAACTCATTCTATTCTGAATTGCTCAGAAATTGCCTACTTACTCATTCAATGACGTTTATTAAATGTCTTCTAAACTTGGTAGTGATAGATACACAAATACTTACTGTAAATATTCCAGGGAACCAAGGTGGACATTTTCTAATTCCCTTTGATATGAATGTATCTTCTATGTTTGTTTGGTTCAGAAATGATTAAACATTTTCAAAGTCTTTGTTCAGCTTCTTGATTCTCTATAGAACTGTAGATGATATATGCAAATACTAAAAACCTAATTATTGATATACTTCTATATATTGGTCAGAAACATAATTTCTTATAAGAGACATTTATTTCCTAGATGTTTCAGAGAGAACAAATTCCTTGGCTTAAAAATTCACTGACTCAGTGTTTTTTAAATCCCTGATCTAAATATGAATAAATGTCAAAATTTCAAATTCAACAAATATTTGCACATCTCTCCTTAGTTCAATTGCTAACGGCTTCTTATTTTGAGATCTGAACTATCTTTACTGAAATAAAGGCTAAAACCTTTTTGAAAAACAGAATGTCTTATTGATTTCAAAACAATTCAAATATTTTGACCAAAATAATAAAGGGCCTACATTTTTTTCCCTGAGATCTCTTCAACTTTCTATTAGTGACATTTTTGAAGGAGGTTCTGAAATATTTAGAAAAAATCTGGAAATATGTCTCTGAAGGCTTGAATTATCTGCTATGGCTAACTAAGCTATGGTAGGTGATTTAAGATTATATTCAGTAACATTCCACAGTCCAAGGCTAGGTCTCCAGCTATAAGTATCTGACAATACCATTTAAGCATTTACCATGACATTGACAATTTTTAAAATGAAAGACAGAAAGCACTGTTGAACTATTAACAATTTTAAGATTGCTCAAGAAAGTTATATATAAAGCCCAGATAATCCACATCTAAACTTTGCTTTCATTTCTACAACCACCAATTTCTCTTATACGTAGAGAAAAATATTGATATGTTATATTTTGTTTAAAAGGAATCTGAGAAGAAGGAGGCAATTGAGGAAATTTGGAACTCAAGAACCTTAGATGCTTTTTCTTTCTAAGCATATCTATCTAAATGCTCTAAGTAGCTCTAAGGAGAAATTTTTTAAGTGTGGTCCCTGCACCAGCAGCATCAACTTGACCTGGGACCATTTTAGAATGGAAACTTCTGGGGCCTGCTCCACGTCTACTAAATCAGAAACTCTGAGAGTACACATCAAAATATCTGTTTTACCAAGACCTCCAGGTGGTTCTGATGCACTCCAGATCTGATTGGAGTTAAAGAAGATGTAGCTGAACCCAGCAAAGTGTACTGCTTTATTTATAGGATGGTTTTCTTGTTCTTGTATAACTCAGTTGATCAAGTTTTCCTTCCTCTATAGATTGCCTGAGTTCTCTGCTGTGAATTCATTAAACTACTCACCTTCCTTTGCTTTTCAATCTGTGTAAATTGCCTGTCACTTACTTTCATAAAACTTGTAACACTTGTCTTCTTTTGGTTTCTAATTTATATAGCTCCCAAATTTCTCTGTTTATCTAGTTTCTGTTACACTCTTTTCTACATCATGACTTCTCAAACTTGATTGTACATATGAAACATGTAAAGATCTTGTTAACATGCCGATTTAATTCAATTACATGAGTGCGGGACCTGAGATTCTGCATTTCTAATCAATGTGTTCCTGGAGGATGTTCATGCTGCTGACACAGAGACCAGACTTAGAATAGCAGAGCAATTATTTCTAATACATCTAGACACAATTCAGCAAGTGTTTAAACAGTGACACCAGTGATAGTAATGATACTAACTATAGTGGATTGAGTGGTAGTCCCCCATAAGATACATCCATCAGCAACCTGTGAAGTGACCTTATTTGGAAAAAGGGTTTTTGCAGATGTAATTAGGTTACTTATCACAAGTTGAGAGCATCTAGAATTACCCAGGTAGGACCTAAATCCGATATAAGAGACAGAAAGGAAGACATAAACACAAAGAAGAAAGCTACATGAAGACAGAGGCAGAGTCTGGAGTTATGAAGGCCCAAACAAGGAATACCTGAAGCCACTAGAAGGAATTTTCCTCTTTGGAGGAGTATCATCCTGCCGACACCTTGATTTTGGACATCTGGCCTCCATAACCAAAAATAAATTGTTATTTTAAGCCACCAAGTTTGTAGTAATTTGTTATAGCAGCCCTAGGAAACTAAAACATTATTACATGCCCACATTCCTTTCTTTTTTCTTTTTTTTTCCGGTACACGGGCCTCTCACTGCTGCAGCCTCTCCCGTTGCGGAGCACAGGCTCTGGACGCGCAGGCCCAGCGGCCATGGCCCACGGCCACAGCCGCTCTGCGGCATGTGGGATCTTCCCGGACCGGGGCACGAACCCGTGTCCCCTGCATTGGCAGGCGGACTGTCAACCACTGTGCCACCAGGGAAGCCCAGGAATGCTCCTTTCTTATGCAATTATTAGACAGCAGTATTCAAACTTCTAAGAAGTTACTGAGCACATACAATAGATAAGATATTGTTTTGGAAAATATTTAGAGAATTTTAGACAATACAGACAACCCCTTACTCACTGAATTTAAATAAAGAGGGAAGAGTTAGAAAAAAATTAAAAATAAATAATATATAATGTTTGAAGAAAATAATGCTATGGGAAAATAGAACAAGGTCAAGAGTGTAATAGAGGGTGGTGGATGTTGGTTGCAATTTTAAATATAATAAAATGATACATCATGACTAAGTAGGATTTATTCCAGGTATGAAAGGCTGGCTTGACATTCAAAAATCAATCAGTGAACCCCACTAAATCAATAGGCTAAGAAAGAAAAATAAACTTACTGTAGCAATCGATGCCAAAAACATATTTGAAAAAACCCAACAGGATTCATGTTAAAAACTCTCACCAAACTAGGAATACAGGAGAATTTCCTCACTTTGATAAATATCATCTACAGAAATTCCTGTGGCTATCATACACAATGAAGAAAAACTGGATGCTTTCCCTCTAAGGTTGGTAACATAGCAAGAATATTCACTCTCACCACTCATATTCAATATTCTATTGAAAATCATAGTGCAAAAAATACAAGAAAAGGAATTAAAAGGTATGCAAATTGGAGAAGGAGGAAATAAAACTGTCTTTTTTCTCAGATGACATGATTGTCTACATAGAAAAACACAGATAATCAACTGAAAGTATCCCGGAACTAATAAGTGAGTATAGCAAGGTCACATGATACAAGATCAATATACAAAGGTCAATTGTTTTAGTATTTACTAGCATGAAAATTAGAATATCAAATTAAGAAAGCAGTACCATTTACAATAGCACACACACAAAATGAGATATTTAAGTATAAATCTAACAAAGTATACTCTGAATCTATATGCAGGAAATTATAAACACTGATTAAACACCCAAAAAGATATAAACAAATAGGGAAATATTTCATGCTCACGAGTTGGAAGGCTCACAATTGTTAAGATGTCAATTATTGCAAATTTGTCAATTACTGATTAGATTCAGCAAAATCTCTTTTAAAATTAGAGCAAACAATTGTTTAGGTTTCAACAAGCTCATCAGGTGTCTATGTGGAAAAGCAGAAGAATGAGAATAGCCATCTTATTACTGAAGATGAAGAGCAAAGTTGGAGAACACATATTGCCTGATTTTTATACTCACCATAAAAATAAAGTAATCAAGATAACATGGTATTAGTAAATTTCTATATATTTATATGTATTTATATATGTAAAATTATATAGAGAGGACATAATAGAACAGAAATAAAGGCAAACAAAAATATAGTCATTTCAACTTTGTTAAAGGAGCAAAGACAATTCAATGGAGTAGGATAGTGATGTATGTTTAACTAGATGAGAGGAATCTTTTCACAATGTATATGTGTATCAAATAATCATGATTTAATGAATCATAATGAATGATAAAATCTTAAAATTGTATTTGTAAATTATACTTCAATAAAGCTGAAAAAAGGGAGGATAGACTTTTCAACAAATAGTGCTGGAACAACTGGATGAGCATATGAAACTAGATGCAGACTTTATATATTTTTCTCAAAGTGGGTCAAACACCGAAAAGCAAAATGCAAAACTATCAAAATTCTTGAAGAAAATGTAAGAACACTTAGATGTTCTTGGGTATTGCAATGAGTTTTTGGACACCACATCGAAAGCATAATACAACTAGAAAAAGAGGTGAGTTGGACTTTATTAAAATTAAAAATTTCTGCTCTGTCAAACAAAGGTAGAGACTCAAAGGACAAGCCACAGATTTTGAGAAATATTCACAAAACATTTGTCTTATAAAAAGATTTGTGACCACATTATGCAAAGAACTCTTAAAATTGAACAACAAAAAACAATTTAAAAATGTCCAAAGGATCAGTACAGAGCACTCACCAAAGAACATATACAGATGGCAAATAAGCATATGAAAAGATCCTCAACATTATTTGTTATTAGGAAATTACAAAGTAAAACAACAATGAGATACCACTATACCTCCACTAGAATGGCTGAAATCCTAATCACAGACAATATCAATTACTGCAAGGATGCAGAGAAAGAAGAACTCTCACCATTACTAGTGGAAATGAAAAATGGTACAGCAACTTTAAAAATCAGTTTGGCACACACTGATCTTTTACATATAATCTTTTTTTTAAAATAAATTTATTTATTTTTGGCCGCATTGGGTCTTCGTTGCTGTGCGTGGGCTTTCTCTAGTTGCAGCGAGTGGGGTCTACTCTTCGTTGTGGTGCGCAGGCTTCTCACTGCGGTGGCTTGGCTTTGTTGCAGAACACGGGTTCTAGGCATGCAGGCTTCAGTGGTTGCGGCATTCAGGCTCAGTAGTTGTGGCGCACGGGCTTAGTTGCTCCCCAGCATGTGGGATCTTCCCGAACCAGGGTTCAAACCCATGTCCCCTGCATTAGCAGGTGGGTTCTTAACCACTGCGCCATCAGGGAAGTCCCTTTTACATACGATCTTAAGATGTGATACAGAAATCATATTCCCAGATATCTACCCAATGGATTTGAAAACTTATGTCCACTAAAACCCTGCATATGGATGTTAATAGAAGCTTAATTCATAATAGCTCCAACTTGAAGCAATCAAGATGTCCTTCAATAGGTAAATGGATAAGCAAATTTTGGCGCACCCACACAATGGAATAGTATTAAGCAATAAAAGTAAATGAACTATTAAGCCACAAAAAGTTACGGGGGAACCTTAAGCATACATTCCTAGGTGAAAACAGTGAGTCTTGTAAAATCTTTTGCCATTTGATTCCAATTAAATGACAGTCTGGAAATGGCAAGAATATAGGGACAATAGAAAGAGCAGTCATTTCCAGTGATTCCAGGTAAAGGGTGAAAGTTGAATAGATGAAACATAGAGGAATATTTAGAGCAGTAGAATTATTCTGTATGATAGCATAACTGTGGATATATAGCAATATGCATTTGTCTAAACTCAGATAATTGTACAGCACAAAGAGTGAACTTTAATGTGTGTTATTAAAAATTTTAATTGGGAGCATGAGAGAATCAAAGTGTGGAATGTCAAATGTAAAAAAAAAACAATTTAAATGTAATACAAATATATGAAACAACCATGATGAAGGGGGTAGGAGGAAAGATGTCATGTGACTTTTGAGTGCAGTCTTTTGGACTAAAAGCAAAAGAAATTGTACATATGCACTATACTTAATAAAACTTTTTCTACTGGGGTATAGGTTAACAATTCTGATTCTGCTATACATATATACTGAAGTTGCACAATTAAGTAAATGGATCACAGATAGTGGGAGTCAAGCTTCTCACTGATGAAGTAGGAGGAGGTTTAAATGACCATGTGGTAATGGATTAGAGAGAGAGACCTCAGAATGAACTCACGTTTAGCTTAATATAGACATAGACTGCCACTTATATAAATGAATAAATAAATAAATAAATATATATATATATATATATATACAAGTTAGTATACACACATATATTTTTTTGCTCTGTCAGCTTAGAAGACCAAGAAGCAATGATAACCCAAGAGCAACACATACACCTAGATCCCAGATCTTGGCTTCTAATGCCATTTTCCAATAAAAGGAACCAGGGCTCCTTTAAAAAAACAGCTGATTCTAGGATGGTAGAGGAAATATATAAAATGAGCTTTGACCATATTGTAGTGGCAGAAAGTAAGGAAGTGCTTAAAAACAAACAAAAGAACCCCACAATGATATAGGTATATCAGACACATTCAGTAGCCTATTGAAAGAATTCCCATGGTAAAAGTGCAATAATTTGAGCAACAAAATAAATAAAGAAGTATTGACTATAACCCAAAGCATAAAATAAGTATTGATGAGCCTATGCTGTTATAAATAAGTGATTAAATAAATAATTGGGGGAGAAGAGACAAATCTATGCTGAACAATTCCAAATACTTTATGTAGATACTTGACCCTCCAGGAGGTAGAGTATAACTACACAGTCTTTAAGCATGTACTGTGCATAGTAATTTTTTCTACAATATTGAATAGCAGAAGATGAGGAAATGTACAGTAGAGAAACTTGACAATCATTACTTCAGACAGTTGACCAAGGAATATATCAACAGAGATGTCATGATAACAGCATGTAGCCTTGTGCTGATGTGATGAAAATGGCACTTTACCTTGGTGGTATTCCTCCCACAAAACCATAACCCCAGTCTAATCATCAGGAAAGCATCACACTAATTCCAACTGAGGTGCATTCTACAAATGGATAAATAAATGTAATACATTATCCTGGATGATATCTTGGGATAAAGGAAGTACATTAAGTAAAGGCTGAGGAAACTTGAATAAAGAGTGGATTTTAGTCAATAATGATGCTTCAATATTGGTTCCTTTGCTGTGCTCATACGGACCATATTAATGTTGGATAATAGCTGAAATTGGTTGTGAGGCATTTAAGAACTCTCTGTACTCTCACTGAAATTTTTCTCTCAATCTAAAACTATTCTAAAAATAGTTAATTAAATAAATACATTAAAAATATGACCAGATTTTTAAGTACCTAGGATGCAGATAGTTCAACATACACAAATCAATAAATGTGCTTCACCACATCAACAAAATGAAGAATGGAACTAGAGATTATCATACTAAGCGAAGTAAGACAAATAAAGACAAATATCATATGATATCACTTATATGTGGAATCTAAAAAAAATGATACAAATGAACTTATATACAAAACAGAAATAGACCCACAGACATAGAAAACAAACTTATGGTTACCAAAGGGGAAGGTGAGGGGAGGATAAATTAGGAGATTAGCATTAACATATACACACTACTATATATAATATAGATAATCAACAAGGACCTTCTGTATAGCACAGGGAACTATAATCAATATTTTGTAATAACTTATAAGGGAAAAGAATCTGAAAAAATATACATATGTATGTATAACTGAATCACTTTGAAGTATATCTGAAACTAACACAACATTGTAAATCAACTCTACTTCAATGAAAAAACACCCACAAAAGTTAATGTAGAACTTAAAGAGTAGACTGTCTTCATTTGAAATTTTAATAAAATATTAATAAATTTTATTTCTCCATAATAATGAGACCCAATGGTGTGAATGATAAACGTGGTTTTAACAAATGAAAAGTTATAGTTATTTTGGGCACATTACACCATCCAAATGTGGTGGTTAGATTTCATTAGTACTTAGTTACATTAATTGCACTTAAGAGCACTTAAAATAATAGCAGAGTATTCAGACTTGGAAAGCTCTTTTGAGTCTTAAAATAAATTACTATTAATTTATGAAGATTGGTGTATCAAATAGTTTACGGCGTATTACTGGTCCAGGAAATATATTCCTGATAAACTTAGACAAGTAAATTAGTAAATGGGGATAAGGAGGTTGTAGGGTCAATTGTAGATATTTGAGAATATATGTACTGAATGGTTGTGTCCCTGCCAAGATTCATATTCCAAAGCCCTAACCCCCCAAAGTGATCATATTTGGAGGTGGGGCCTTTGGGAGGTAATTGTGGTTAGATTAGGTCATGAAAGTGGGAGCCTTATGGGAGGATTAGTGCTTTTACAAAAAGAGGAGGAGACCCTAGACCTCCCTCTGTGCAAGCAAAGCAGCATGGCAATTATCTACAAACCAGAAAGAGGGTCCTCACCAGAATCCGACCATGCTGGCACTCTGATCTTGGATTATCAGTTTCTAGAAATGTGAAAAATAAACTTCTAATGTTTAAGCCATATAGTTTATGGTGTTTTGCTGTGGCAGCCTGAGCTAACTAAGACAGGGAGTTTTGTTTATAAGGAAAGAAACTCTAAGAAGGCACCCTTGTAGGGATACCAGCCCAATGATACATGGACTTTTATGAGCAATACAAATATTTATGTGAGAACACACTTTTACATATGTAACATATGTATAATAAAGGTAGCAAAGGCAGGGAGACAGGCAGGGTCAGGATAATGAACAGATAATGAAGCCCACATCTCCAGCAGCTTGATTTTGGAGGCAGTGGAAAAGCTCCTACCTATACCCAGGTCCAAGTTTATCCACCATTGATGGAGGTATTGGATTCTACTTTCTTAGAACTTATGTTATTGCTGTTTTTGAAGTGCAGATATTCCTGGGATGGGTCACATTTAAGCAGAAATTTGCTACAAGTGGTAAGCTAAGAAACTGAAAATAAATTCCAATCATTTCAGAGATAAAAACCTGACAACATATGTCTCAGGAGGGCAAAATTTAGAGCAAAATACAACAGGTTCACAAAAGTGGAAAACTGGGGTGCTGAGAAACTTTCTCTTACTCTACACTTTTTGTCTGCTTCCAACTTAGAATCACAAGGGCATGCTACCATGTTGGGACAATAGATTTTCTTATAAGCTGTTACAACACAGAGTTTCAGCTGCTGAGAGTGAAACCTATCCCCCACTGCCATGGATACTTGAAAAAAAGACTTTTCAGAGATCACAATGGCAAATGAAGTAAAGGGCAATGAAGTGTGTGCACAGTAGAACTTCAAGGAGAATGTTCCATATTTTTATTATAAATGTAATACACAATATAATATATATTCATATAGTGGGATATAAATAGATATTAATGTCTGTTTATCTAAGATTTCATGCAGCAAAAATCTTTTGCTGCTACAAAGAAGTTTGAAACCCAATATATTTTTGGAATTACCATCTTAGGCCACTCAGGTTAAAACTGTCTTCAATGCTTAAAAGACAATGTATAATAGCTCACCTTTCCAAAACCTGTATTGAGCCACTTGGAAGTATTTATAATGAGCACCTTTTCATTTGTGTTTCTTTGTGAATCTGTATAATAGTAACTTTCTGATAACCAAACTGGACATTTTCATAATGAGAATTTCACTCGTAAACATGATTTTGAAAGAAAACTAGAAAAATGATGCCCTAGTTCTGGCAATAATGTGAAAAAACACTTAATGCTTTATTACATCTCAATGAAGCAGTTGCCTTAACATTATTTATTAAGGCAGTATGATACTGCTGAAGTGGAAACCTGCTATTTTAGAAACTGATAAAACTCTTCTTGTAATTTCAAAAGGGACAGACAGCTTCATGCCTAAAGAGAGGAAGAGCAATAATGAAGTGGACTCTTGAGGACCCACGTGTGGAAAATAAATGAGAGACTCTGACTCCCAGAGCTGAGACATGCTCTGGTGAGGACACAGTGGGAGAGGTGGGCTATCCTAGAGTAAAAGAGATGCTCAAATTTTAAGGTGGAATTTTATTGACTTACAAGGAAAAACAGAGTAGCTGACTCATGAGAAGTTTTCCTATTCAGAGATATCAGAAACTCCTATCAGAAACTTCTCCTAGCAGAAGATGAAAAAGAGAAAAGAAATGGAAAGGGAGAGAGACTGGTTACCAAATTTAAGTGCATTTATTATGTAACAAGAACCTGTAACTCTGTAGACCTACCTCAGGGTCTGAAAGGAAGGGAAATAGAAATAACAAAACTAACAATTTATTTTATAATGATTGTTCAGTGTATCATAAGTCTTCTATTGATTTTCTAAAAATATTCCCTAGAAATGTATTATCTTTAATTGTCATGGTGATCACATTTTAAAGGATACTTAAGATTTAACATATAGGATAAAAACATGACTATTTAACATTAAAAACTTGGAAGTTTGTGGTAATCGCTGACCTCATTTATTTTTATATGGATTTCTTGAACTTTAGGGCCATGGTATTTTTCTGACCCATCTTGTTCCCAAGCCCTACACTCTACCACTCACTGTGGAAGTTTACCTACTTACAGTGTAGGATTATCCACCTTTAAAAATGTATTACCTTAAAAAAGTCACTCTTCTTACAGAACATATTTTTTTAAACATGGAATAAGTCATTATATATTTAAAATTTTTTTTTAAGATTTTGGACACAAATATCACACTCGGGGACAAAAATCCAGTACTACTATAAAAACAAATTTGAACAAAAAAATTAGAGTGGGGTAGGTGGAGAGCATGCTAGGTTGTCTACAAGGTAATCAATGCAATTCAAATTTTTATGCTTATTCTAAACTTGAGACCAAGGCTAGAAAGAAGGAGAAGGGTCCAGGAGAAAAAAAAAAATCTCTTTATTGTAAAACTAAATGTCAAAGGCTTATTGTAGAATTCTGTTATAAGCTAATTTGTGTGGCCTCCCCAATTCATATGTTGAAGTTCTAACCCCTATGCCTCAAAATGTGACTATTTGAAGACAGAGCCTTTAAGGAAGTTATTAAAGTTAAATGATTCAAAAAAGAGACATGTACCACAATGTTCATTGCAGCACTATTTACAATAGCCAGGACATGGGAAGCAACCTAAGTGTCCATCAACAGATGAATGGATAAAGATGTGGCACATATATACAATGGAATATTACTCAGCCATAAAAAGAAACGAAACTGAGTTATTTGTAGTGAGGTGGATGGACCTAGAGTCTGTCATACAGAGTGAAGTAAGTCAGAAAGAGAAAAACAAATACCGTATGATAACACATATATATGGAATTTTAAAAAAATGGTTCTCATGAATCTAGGGGCAGGACAGGAATAAAGACACAGAGAATGGACTTGAGGACACGGGGTTGGGGGAAGGGGAAGCTGGGACGAAGTGAGAGAGTAGCATTGACATATATACACTACCAAATGTAAAATAGATAGCTAGTGGGAAGCAGCTGCATAGCACAGGGAGATCAGCTTGGTCTCTGATGCTCTGTTACCACCTAGAGGGGTGCAATAGGGAGGGTGAGAGGGAGACGCAAGAGGGAGGGGATATGGGGATATATGTATTCATATAGCTGATTTACTTTGTTATACAGCAGAAACTAACACAACATTGTAAAGCAATTATACTCCAATAAATATGTAAATAAATAAATAAATAAAATAAAGTTAAATGAGTTCATTGGTGTGGGCCCTAATCCAATATGACTGATATCCTTATAAGAAGAGAACAGAATATGGACATG
Source organism: Stenella coeruleoalba (assembly GCF_951394435.1). NCBI lineage: Eukaryota > Metazoa > Chordata > Mammalia > Artiodactyla > Delphinidae > Stenella > Stenella coeruleoalba. The sequence continues at coordinate 79,556,762 of NC_137151.1, read as the reverse complement.
CACAAAGTGAAGCTGCTGTGAAGATACAGGGAGAAGATGGCCATCTATACACTAAGAGGGAGGGCTCAGAAAAAACAACCCTGCTGACATCTTGATCTTGGACTTTAAACTTCCAGAACCGTGAGGAAATACATTTCTATTGTTTAAGCCATCCAGTCTGTACTTTGTTTTGGTAGCCCTAGAAAACTAATACAAGTTCTTTCATGTTTCTTATCTCTCTGTTCTGATTATGAAAAGGGAACATTTCAGAAAGATTTCTCTTGCACAAAGATGATACAAGGAAGCAGAACTTAGAGTGAGCTAAAGCCCTTTTTAAACTTATCACTGTGTAGTCACTGATGAGTTTAGTTTGACAGGGAAAGTAGAGTCAGTAATAGAAAACCTCTCAACTCCAGGCAGCCAAGGTGTAGTTTGGTACCCACAGAAACGTAGATAACACAAATGTCCAGAGAATATTTTAAAATTTTTCCTTAAAGCAGAATGAGTACTTAAACCAGTGTGGTATTATCAGAGATCATTAATAGTTGAAATTTACTGAACTGGTACTTTATTATTTTTTTAAGGTGCAATTTTGTAGGAAAATATAAACAAATTAAGTATGTGTTAAATATTATTTAACAGTTATTCCCTCCTAAGGAAAAGCATAGCCAGTTGTCCCTTACTGCCCAAGTGAGGTATCGTATGACATAGGCAGAGTGTCCCAGAGAAAATAAAGCAGCATTTACCTGGACCATTACAAAATCAAAATATAATAGAAATTGCCCAAGTTATTAAGATAAATTAGTGCACAATCATATGCATGGGTTCATTTCCTGTAATTACGTTTCTATTGTCTCAAAATCCTTAGAATTCTGGAGGGAGCAAAATGCATATTTTGATGGTCAAGATCTATCTGTGAGCAGGGCTTCCACTAATCTCCAAGGATGAGTGGTTGTACATTTCCTAGACTCTCACGAAGAGAAGGCCAAGGACATAGAAAACACCTACCCAATCAAACTTCACAGAATTTATGTTTTTCACCTCCTACCTTTATCTGAAAAGAGCATAGGCTACTGAAATTTCAAAATTTCAGAACACCAGCCCTCTCCTAGGGCGGAATTTGAGATGCAAGGAATGAAAAATATCGATAGTTCGTGTTTGAGAGAAGACCAGAGCTGTAACTGAAATCTCTACCTTTTAGCTCTCTTTTCATTATATTACCTTTGCACTTAAGCCACGGTTTAAGAGAATTTTTAAAGCATATCAGAGTTTTAAGACCTGGATTCCTGGTTTCATGATTACTGGGGAAGGGCATAGTTTCTCCACTACAACAGGCTTTTCTTAGTTCCACTTCAGTCAGTACAAGAAGCTTGTAAAGCTTGCAAGCTTCTAAAACCTTGCCCAGAGTTTGCCTTGGCTCCTATCAATGTTTAACCTCTGAATTTTGAGTCATTTTTTGCTTTCCTTTGATTCCATTACCTCATCTATTATTAAGCTTTAATTTTGCACTGGAAAGCAATAAGCACCAATAGAAAATAAAATAAAACCAGGAACCACTCTCTTGAATTCTTCTTCAAGTTTTTCACATTTAAAACAGAGGTAATAATTTCCAACCTCATCATCATCCAACTTTATTTTAGTTAAATAAAAATGTTTTAAAATGCAGTATATAAACTATTGTCTGCTAATTCCACTAAGAATTAAATCATTTCAGTGATGATTTAGCCTTGGCTTTGTCAGCAACTTTTAGTCCATACCTTTGATGGTATCAACATGACTTTTGGCATGAAATTTTTGCTTGGATACCACATAATATAACAAGTTCTTCTAAAACTTGACACACTGTGTGGGAACCCTTTACTGGGCTTGTTCTTAATCAGGATTAAACTCGATTTTGTCGAGTTTAATGGAGATGTCACAGCCTAAGCTATACACACACTGTGAACACATCCACATTTGGGGATGTCTAGAATGGTAAAGCATAAACCTATGGAGGCTTATTTGCCTGGGGAACCACTGTACCTAATGGGAAAAATTACTGCAAAATTTATTTATACTGAAGACTGCTTCTCAGAATTAAGACCCTTGAAACCTTTGGTACTGCATTGGTTTCCTATCTGCTGCTGTAACTAATTACCATAAATTTAGTAGCTTAAGGCAACACAAGTATATTATCTTACAGCTCTAGAGGTCAGAAGTCCAAAATGGGTCTCACCAGGCTAAAATCAAGGTGTCTGCAGGGCTGTGTTCTTTTGTTGAAGGTCTAACAGAGAGTCTAATTTCCTGTCTTTTCCAGTTTCTAGAGGCTCCCTGCATTCCTTGGCTGTGGCTGCATTCCTTCAAAGGTAGCAATGGCTGTTCAAGTATTTCTCACTTCTCATCACTCTGACACTGACTCTTCTCCCTCTTCCATATTTAAGGACCCTTGTGATTATAATGGATAATCACCTGGATAGTACAAGCTAATCTCCCTATCTAAATGTCAGCTAATTAGCAACCTAATTCCATCTGCTACCTTAATTTCCCTTTGCCAGGTAACTTAACATATTCACAGGTTCTTGGAATTAAGATGTAGGCATCATGGGGAGTCATTCTTCCTCACACTTGTGGAAGAATCTCAGTAAAAAGAGAACAAACACAGCAAATAAATAAATAAATCAGTAGCTATGATACTAAACATTTTGCTTGGAAAAAAAAAACCAAAAATGAAAATAACGAGTGGCAGTAGAAGTCGTCTGTGGCCCAGTAACCACAGATGAAAGGCCAATCTGACTTCAGAGCGACACAGGTTGTCATGTCAACACCGGGAAAGCCTGCCTATACAACTCCCATTTGCAGCTTCAGAATATGACATTCTAGCGACCTGAAAACCACCAGGTTATTTTTAGAAGAGCAGCAGAAAGGAGAATGATGTCTTATGGTAGCCCTAGGAACTCCAAGTGAGAAACACTGGTGAAACTGTGTTGGTAGATGCTGAAATTGAAATTTACTATTTTATCCCTCTCCTGGTTATTCATTCTTAACTCTGACTCTACAGCCAAATAACCTACAGGGACTTTGAAATGTAGAAGACTTAACCCCTTTCCCAAAGATGCTGATTCAGTAGTCCTGGGATGCTGAGATGTACATGCCAACTTTGTGCAGCTCTGTCCAAACTGTTCAGTCCCTGAGCTTCCTAAGTTTAAGGTTTATATTGTTTTCCTCTGTACTTCCAGCATCAATCACAGTGCCCAGCATATTACACATACACATGTTTGCACATGTTTGTGCAATGACTATATGTAGAAGCACATTATTATAGAAAGTCTCGTGTGGCCTTAGAAGCAGGTTTCACTTTGAAAGGTAATTTCTGGCCATAGTGTTTCTCATTAACTAGCAGGGATCCCAGCTATTAGCAAAGACTTGCCAATTTTGAGATTTTTAAAAAATGGTGTCAGCATTATGAAGGTGGTACAAACAGCAGGTGTTCCCTGGCACTCCATCTACAGTAACACCCATAACCTAGTCCCTCTCATTCCCTTTTTCTGCTCTATTTTATCTTATAAACATCTGACACATATGAGTTAGTTGATGGACTTTCTCTCATCACTACAATGTAAGCACAACAGAAGGTGGGATATTATTAGTCTTCTTTACTACAATTTTCTTAGCCTCTAGAACAGTGCCTCCTGGAAGCTATGTGCGCAATAATATTTATCAAATGAGAAAATCATATAACGTGAAAGTAACAAATCATTATAACAAAAAGAATCCACCACTCATTTGTTCATGTCAAAAGCTTTTTATCTGAAGGCAAAGCAAGAACATACTCAGGAGTCATGGGAGCTTTAACGTAGTTGCTTGGCAGCATAATGCTAGAATTATTCAGAAGCAAGGGGTGCATATTTTTTATTCGAATGTAGATTCCTCTAAACTGCAGGGGAAAAGTCACGCTAGAGAAGCTAACATAATCCTTTAAAACACAGGACTTTGATTATAATTTTGTAAATGAATTATTAATCACATACACCACAATATGTTGTTCAGTCTATTGTATTTTAATGCTCACTGAATATACTCAAAGATTTTAGCTACTATTTTAATCAACTCATCAACAACATTTTTAGGGAAATGACTGGATGAGATTTTGAAAATATTTCTTTTTCAAAGGGAAATTTTAAAAAGAAGTGGGTATCAGTTTTTCCTAAAATTAGATACTCTCCTCCCCCAAATTAGAGAAAACTAATTTTATTATAAGGTTACATATTTTATTTTGTGAAGCTTTAACAGAGTTTTGCAGCTAATGTTGAATATTTAAGCTCTGTGAGGTTAAGGTCTGCAGTTCTGAAGTTGAATTAGAGTTATCAGCGTAAGTTACACTGTATTTAATTTTCAAAAAGAAACCAAATAAAACACATATGCTAACTCTGCCCATTTAAAAGCCTAGAAACATTTAAAAAAATATCCAGTAGCAATCAGCAACACTGAAGTCCCAGACTGTGGTCTCTAAACGTTATTTCCATTAATAATAACCTCAAAATGAATCTGTAGTATACTAGAATAGCAGAAAGCAGGAAAGCTGTCAAATACTCTCAGGGTCATGTCAAAAAAACTCAGCATCCATTTTAAAGAGTCTCCCACTGGTCAGAGATTTTTTAAATGAGCGTAAAAACTTCAGTGGATTTAAACATATCAAATATGTACAAATTCATGAGTTCATAATGACACACACACACACACACACACACACACACACACACACACACAGCCCCATCATCCCCTTTGAAGGATGCAAGGGAACCAAGTGATAACTCTGGAAACTGGTAAATAAAGGAGGAAAATGTTGCATTTATTCCGCCTTTCCTATATGAACTGCCTCTAGGTAACAAAACAGCTAGTGAAGAAAATTTACTTTTTAAAAGTATACCAAATGAGGAAGTGATGGTAAAACTAGAGTATTACCATTTTGAAACCTCTAGTTAATTGGTATATTTAGACAGTCATCATGAATGGGTAAAACAACACAGAAAGACAGACACCATCCAGGTGCCTCCTAATGGAAGACACATCAATGAAGTAGTCTTGAACTGCAAGCCTTCACATCCAATTTGCAACACAGTGAACAGGGGACCACGTTAAACAACACCACAGAAATATAGGAAGGCATTCAAAAAGAAAGAAAAAAGATGATGGGAAACTCTGTATGATAAAATACGTTTTATGAAATAACTCAAAGATAAAATATGTTTTATGAAATTATTCAACAAATAAACTGTAATGAAAAGGGAAAGATGGAGAGTGAAACTATAGATTAAAACAAACTTTAGAAACATATAAACAAATACATGGCTCTTATTTGGATTCTCGTCTAATCAAATAAGTTAATTATAGTTGTATGAGGTTGCTTTTTAAATTTTTGTTTTGTTTTTAAACTACGGCTTACATAGCAGTAAAGAAAGTGAGTACATAATTATTTTGGATTAGGATCTTGTTGCCTGGTATGGAGCAAAGATACAAGTTCAAGGAAGGGAATTAAGGTGATTGTGAGAAAGCAGTTCAGGCACTTCAAGTCCTTTCAACCATGTAGACAAAGAAAACACAGCAGAAACGGTAAAAGGGAGTCAATAATCTAGAAGGAAAATATTAAGGTGTAGAAGTCTTTCTGAGGTTCAGAAACAGGTACAGTGGCACTATAAACTGAGACTATGAGAACTTGTTATGAGATATTAGAATGAATGACTTTAAGATTTCTGAGTTAGTACATCTGTGGGTCCAGTTGGCTATTATGTGAATGGGTGACTGAGAATGCAGAAGCAGACTTTATTACACCTTAGGGGATGAAAGAACTAGGAAATGCCTTTTGCATAATGAGGATGTCCCATGAAATGAGACAGCAAATGGAATGAAAATGAAAGCATTTTTTACAAACATGCTGGAATAATTCTTAAATCAGAGAAGTTCTCCGCTTTCTCTTACATCAGGATAAGAAAGGGAGGAGAGAGCTATGGATACTGTTGACATAGCAACCAAGATTTAGTTGTGTCTCACATATCAAAATGTAATTTTTAAAAAGTTAAAACCATCAATCCAACTCCAATATAAAATAAACATGTCAAAGAATTTTTCTACTCATTAATTAATCAGGGAAACAGATGTTAAAAACAGTCCAAACAGCATTTACAAAGCTCGGCAATTTTAGAATAACTGGGTAATGTCCAATAGAGCCATAAACTCTAATCTCTGCGGTTATCAGTTCGATCTGGAGCAATACACAAATTAGTGTACAGCTTCACTAAGTTTGGAGCCTTTAATCAATAGTAATAATGAGTGAAATAATTACATTTTCCTAGATAATCCTCAGGTGACTTTTGCTCCTTTATATGATATTGGAAGGTGTGTATCTCAAATATACCTTATTTCAAGAGGTATGAATATTTTTTTGACAGATGGAGAAAATAATTACTCATTCTGAACAACTAGCTTTTATATAGAGTTTATAAAATATAATGAGGTTTATATAAAACAGCCAACAAAACTTGGACCTCAAAAATGTCATCTATTCACTCAGAATGACAAGAGCTTGTTAATAGAACAAAATTACGAACAAAATTTTTAGACTGTCTCCACCTCTGCTACTCCAAGCTACTATTAACTCATTCTATATTGGTTCTTATTCCCATTCCAATACTTGTTCAAGGCCTGATTCCTTATTCCTCTCTCAGATAAACCTTTCGTGAACTATTACGTATCCACTAGGCACTTTCTATCACAGAACCCTGTTTCATTTTATTTATTGCACATATTACCATATATTTCCCCATTTGTGTGTATATTTATTTACTTGTTGTTTAACTGTTCTCCTCACCCCCCCCAAAAGTAAACCACTTTGGAGCATAAGTATATTTTCTCTTTATTTTCCTACTGTATTTTCAGTGTTGTCTAAAATAGTAGCTGGCACAGAGAAGATGATTAATAAATATTTGTAGAAAAAAGAACAATCCTAGTTCTATCAATTTTGTAAACACCATCAATATTTATGATGAGATATAATAATATTTCCAAAAAAATATTCTGGAGGGTTGTTAAAGTTTTACAATTTTTTCATTTGATGACTCATCCATGAAATACTAATATCTAGCTAAGTAAAAATTTGCTCTCATATCCAAACATCTATCCATGCCATTTACCCATCTTCATTTTTGGTAATGAGAATAGTGCAATTTTATCTTGCTTCATGGCTAAGAATTGCTTTAGCAGGACAAATCCTTCACCATGTCATATAAATAACCAAGCATTCAAGCTTCTGTGGACAATTAAATTATAGAGAATAGCATCAGCGAAGTTATCTGAGAATATGGAAAGGAGAACAATTTGTTTTTTACCAATATTCCTAACTCCCAAAGAAGAGAAGTTCCTTGTACAAACATTTACAAAACCAACTCAGTAGTTGGTGATTGTACGACATTCATATAGGATAACACTGTTTTCTCTGAAGTAGGAGTTTAGGACCCAAGAATGTCAGCCTCCACTGTACAGCCTCATAGCTGGCAGTTAAGATTAATGTGGAGAATAACATGGTTTCGCTATCTAAGCTGTGACATTACTTCCAAATGACTGTCACTACACTTGGGCCTATTTTATGAAAATTAGAGTCTCTGCTTTCTTAGTTGTTATCATGGTTTCATATCATGGCTTTCCAAATTGGGTAGATAATCTGTCTTTCTTAAGATAATCATAACCAACTTGATTTTCAAAAGAATCTATGAGTTCTCAGTGAGCTGTTTATAAATTTGAACAATATTTTAGAAATTTTGCCTAAATACATATTTAGAGTTCATAAAGGCTCAAAAATGATTTTAGAGACTTCTGAGGAAATTGTACACATTAAACATGCTCATAATTACATATTTACATAATTTTTTACAATAGATCAGAAGGAAATACTTGGAAATGAAGATTAAAATAACTATCTCAAAATCATTCTTTCCCAGGTAGTAAGGCAATTCTGTTGTAAAACAAATAAATAGATTTTTATTTTGCTTTTATTTTGTTTTCATGTAGAATGTAAAAACATAAAATCTGGTATTAAGGAGAAAAAGAGAGAGAGTAATCAATCCCTTACCTCATAGTGTGTAGTCACTTTCTTTTTGATTATAGGTCATGTTTAAGGATCACTAATGATATTATTGACATCCAGCAGGCACATGCTGCATGGGTTAACTTTTTCACTCTGATTTTCTCCACACATCTTTATACTCACTGACCCTTTTCTCTTTCATTACCACCACCTCAAATGAAGCAGAAATGTATTGCTGAGATCAGATGTAAGATCTGCCCTTAGAGCAAGTATTTTTAATAAAGGAATTAAAATAGAACTTATCCTTCTTCAAAAAAACTTCATAAATGATGAAATTATATGTGCTGTTTATTCCTCTTAACATGCAAACTACCTTCATGAACTGCAGGAATGAACCTGGAGAGAGGTATCAACATAAAAGAGTACATTTTGCCACAGATGGATTAAAGAAGAATAGATGTACTGAAGTCCAAGCATGTGCTAAGGAGGAAAGATTCCCCTTTCACAATCTCTCACCAAACCAATAAAGCAAAAACTTTACAAGTTCTACTTTCTCCACTTCTTTTCTGGCAAGATTTTTTTTTCTCTTATCCCTGAGAACTATCCACAAAGAAAGAAATATTTTCAAAACACAATCCTATATACTCCCAGTAAAAAAAGCATATTGTAACATTATATGTTCTTCCTTTATGGCCACAAGAGCAAGACATATGTGTATACATGATTTTCATTTGCTAACCTTGACACTAGTTGCCACTGCATTATATATTTTACCAATTACCTTGTGGTAGATGTTAATTATGTATATTTTTTATTACTTTTAAGATTCATCAGCAAAAAACAGTTTAGCTATCACCAGCAAAGCCACAGAATTAAATTTTGTGTATTCTTCATAGCATTTACTTTAAGAAAAAGTAGTTAGTACTTTCCTAACATTTACCTAATACCCAAATTACATCAAAGCAGCAAGATTTCAGAAGAGTTGATTGCACGGAGAGCTCTGAATAAATATCTATGAACTATGGTAGACCATGTAAGTATTTTCCTCACTTTTATTGATACAGCTTTCTATACAGATTCAATATGTACACATGAACTGAATGATCAATATTTCCCTAAATTCTGCCATTTTCCTCTGGACTTTGTGTTAACATTTAATACTAAACTCAGATAAGGTGTTTTCCGCTTGCTTGCAGACTACATTGTTACAGTTATAAGTCTTGACCAGTTACTTGGTTTCCCCTCCTATTACTAGGCGATAGGTAATGATGTAGGTACCAGTTCCCTCTCTGTCTCTGTCTCTTTCTCTTTCTCCTCTCTTTCTGTCCTCTCTCTCTCCTCTCTCTCTCACACACACATACCCACACACATCTCTATCTCTATCTCTATCTCTATGTCTATCTCTATCTACCTATCTCTATATCTATCTCTACTTCTCTGTTTTGCTGGAGCATCAATTGGAATAGAGACCAGGGGCAATGATTCACCAAGATTTCCATTTAAATTAGTGTATTTACTTTGCACAGGCGAGATAATGTTGTTGGCTGTTGTAAGGAGAATTGATGGCACAGCCAAGATGAACTGAAATAACTGCTTTACGTCCATACGGACTGGGTCAGAGGAATTGTAATTTTCTATTCCTCTGCACATCATAGTGCAGCACCACCAACACTTTTTAAAATAAACTGTTGAATAACAGCACACAGAAAAGTAGATAAAGCACAGGGTATAGCTCAATGAATTTTCACTTAGTAAACACATCCATATAAAAAAATTATCACTCATAAGGGTAATGCAAATTAAAACCACAATGAGAGTCACTTCACACCCACTAGAATGGTTATAACCAAAAAGACAGATAATAACAAATGTTGTCAAGGATATGGAGAAATTGCAACCCTTGCATATTGCTGGTGGGAATGCAAAATGATGCAGCCACTTTGGAAATGGTATGACAGTTCCTCAGAAGTTCAAACGTAGCTTTACCATTTGACTCAGAAATTCCACTTCTAGCAAAACACCCAAGAAAAATATGTCCACACACACACACACACACACACAAAACTTGTACATAAATATTATAGCAGCATTATTCATAATAGCCCCAAAGAGGAAACAACACAAATATCTACCAGCTGATTATATATAAACAAATCTGATATATCCATTTAATGTAATATTATTATATGTAAATATAAGATTTATTATATTAAAGGAATGGTGGCCTGATAAATACTACAGCCTAGATGAACCTTGAAAACACTAAGCGAAGTGAAAGAAGCAAATCACCAAAGGCAATGTATTGTATAATTCAATTAACATGAAAAGTCCAGAATAGGCAAATCTATAGAGAGAAAATAGAATAGTGGTACCTAAGAGCTGAGGTGAGAGAGGAAAAAGAATGACTGCTGCTGGGTATGCATTTTTTTGAGGGGGTGATGAAAATGTCCTAAAATTGACTGTGGTTATGACTGCACAAATCTGTGAATTACATCTCAAATCTGTGAGTTACATCTCAATAAAGTGTTATTTAAAAAGCCAAAGTTACATTTTGAAGTAATTATAATACCTTGTATTTTTATACAACAAAGGAAAATAACAAAAAACATCAAGAAATAGAACATATCGAGCAGACAGACCCTAAGGTGTCTCCCAATGATTTTTATCTCCTTGTGTTCACACTTTTGTGTATCCCCGCTCCTCTGGAAAGTGAGTGAGACATTTGGCTTGCTGATAACCAATAGAATAGGACAAAGGACATGGGACATGATTCGCAATCTGGTTACATGTTATGGCTTATATGATGAGGTATCACTCCACTGATTATATCATGTTATATAAGACTCTATCTTGTTAAAGTTTTCTCATTTTCTATAGGCTCTGTAGGAGCTGAGGGGCTCAGTCCTACAACTGTAAACTACTAAAATCTGCCAATTTGAGTGGGCTTGAGAGTAGACGCTTCCCAGTTGATCCTACAAATGAAAATTCGGTTCAGCTGACACCTTGATTGCAGCCTGGTGACATCCTGAAGCAGAGAACGCAACTAAACCCTGCCAGACTCCTGACTCACAGAAACTGAGATATTTAATACGTGTTTTTTTTTTAAAGCCACTTAAGTTTGTGGTGGTTTGTTATATAGCAACAGATCACTAATAACACCATTATCTGAGAAGATTCCTTTTTCCCCTCCCAGGCACTACAGCCCCATTCCCAAAGGTAACCAGCACCTTCATTTCTAACATGTTGAAATAGTACTGCCTATTTTAAATATATATAATTGGAATCAGAGTATAAATACCCTTGTGCCTGGTTTCCCATCCCCAGCATCTTGGTTGTGTGGCATTTTCTTGTGTGGAGCATTACACTGTTCATCTTCATTACTGTATAGTGTTCCGCTGTGTGAATGTACCATAATTTATCTACTTTTTTTAAAATTTAAATGAGAGCTGTTTCCAGTGTTCGAGTTATCCTGCTCTGAGCATTCTTATTCAGATACATGTCTTTGGATGTAATACACACAAACACACATATATTTCTATTGTGTATACTTACAGATGGGATTTTTGGGTCACAGAATATAGAATATTCATATACTAAGAATTTTAGACACTGCCAAACAGTTGTCCACAGTAGTTATACTCTCACCATGAGAGCCAAAAACTTTCAGTTGCTTTATGTTTTTTTTTTTTTCCCAGATAAGCTCAATTTTAGATATTTGGCAATGGGAATCTATAGTTCCTACTAAATAACTTATCACATTATACTACTTTAATTCTCTGACATTTTTTATATTAACTTGTTTATTATTTATCTTCCTCTACTAAAAATATATGCTTCTTGAGATAGTAATTTTGTCTGATTTTTTTATACCTATATACTTAGCACCTCTCATACAATGGCTTCAAAAACAGCATAAATATTTATTAAATAAGTAAACTACTCACACAGTCATTTTCCCTCCCCATGTACTTTTTAAAAAGTACTTCTAAAGGGAGAGCAACAACAGCATACTATTGCCATTGCAACTAAGTTTACTGAAATTATTTCTCACCAATTTGTGAAAATCTTATAACCCATTCTATCTCATAAAATTTTAAATTTAGATCAATAGTTTATCAAATTATACCAGAATATGTGTTTCATAGTACTCTTGGCAGTTTGTGTTTGAGAAGTGTTGCACTCTAAATATGAAAGAAAAAGGAAGTATAAAAACTACCACATATTTTATTATTGTAGCTTTCCTAAATCCTCAAGCAAGTGGGTCACACATTTGTTAGTCATAAAATTAATAGATAGTCCTTAAACCAGATGGTAGCAGTGTGTTCATTCCCTAAAGGAAGAAGACAAGAGCCTTGCAATGAGAATGTGCGCAAATAGTTGAGGTCATTCCCTGCTAGGCACTTACCAATTGGAAGGAACATTTAGTGACTGTGAAGCAGAGGCAATGTGATGGGAGAAATATCCCTACCCTCTATTCAAGGCATGGAAGTACTATAAATATTTTCATAAAAGCATGCTCAGAATAAGAATACAATAGCTGAAATCTGATACATCAAACCTAGATACAGCATATTCCTCATTCTGTAAATCATGATGATGATTTGATTCTTGTGTTTATATGCATGCAGTTAAAAGATGGTCATTAATTAAAATGATGTAGACTACAGGATACATTAATTAGTGCACTATATACTTTTTATCATCATTTAGGGAACATTTGAACTGTATAAAATGCCATTATAGTTACTAAATTCATGTGTAAATATAAAGATAACGGTAGTACGAGAATTGTAGTATTTTAATTCTATAAGATATATTCCAGTTTTCATGACTAAAACACTACCTCTTAAGATTCCTCCATATATTATCTGACAGTGGCTCTCAAAATGTGGTCCCTAGACCAGCAGCATCGGCATCACTTGGAAATTTCTTAGAAATACAGGCGGCATCACTTGGAAATTTCTTAGAAATACAGACCTACTGAAACATAAATTGTGTTGGCCCAGTAATCTGTGCTTTAACAAGCTCTCCAGGTGACTCGCAATATAATACCCTAATGTTTACAAACCACTATTCTTTGAAATTAAATTTCACCTTCCTTAATATGTGCCAAAATCTCAACTACAGACCTTCAAAGGATGTATTTTCAATATTTTATAGAATCCATTGGTTTTATATTAGGTGTGATTAAAATGTATTGCATAGTAACACCGATTACTTTGTGCCAGTTTTACATTTGTTTAATATTTATGTGGCTATGATTACTAGAAAATAACTTTTAAAAAATTGCTCTTGATATACAACAGCTTATAATGCACGCCAAAAGGAGTTGAAAAGACACTTTAGCAGTGAACACATTTGAAACCACTTTTAAGTGCCTTATTTATTTGCAACAGTTGGATTACTTAGAATTACCATTTGCATTTTTCCCCTTTGATTTTCTGTTAAGGTTTGAGCTTTTGGACAAGGTGGACTCCTTACAGTTCCTTACATTTCAAATAAAGTGTTTTTGACTCCTTATGACTTAAATTATCATTTCTCTTTTAAATTTCAAAAGTAAAAATGAAAACTATTTTAATGAGATCTTTATCTTATAGCATGGCATTGCTATAAAGTGAACGTTTTTTCTTTGATTTTTAAAATTGTGGCAAATACACATAGAATTTTGGTGGAACACAATTCAGTCCATTACCAGACACTTCCATCACTTGGTTATTGTGAATAATACTGCTATGAATATGAGTTTGCAAATATCTCTTCAATTCTTTTAAAGTTATTATTTAATTCTTTTGGACACATGGTCAGAAGTGGAACTGCTGGATAATATGGTAACTCTATTTTCAATTTTTTGAGGAACTTCTATACTGTTTTCATTTTTTTACATTCCCACCAACAGTGCACAAGGGCTCCAATATTCTACATCCTCACCAACACTTGTTGCTTTTTGCTTTTGTTTTTGTTTCTTGATATTAGCCATCCTAATAGATGTGAGGTGATATCTTATTATGGTTTTGATTTGCATTTCCCTAATAAAGTATTTGAAAAATAGTTTTTATTGAACTTTAAGTGAAAAAGAGTGATTGACATCACTGTCAAACAAAGATAATTGTTCTGAATTAAAATTCAGTATTTTATGCAACTCACTATGGATTGATTTCATCAGACAGTGCAAATGGTGAATTCAATATAAACTTTGTTGTGAGCATGACACATCCAGAATGCCTTCAGCAAACTTCAATTTCCAACCTCCACTGAATCCATACCATTAATATCTTGTTTCTTATAATTAGATTACCAAGAAGTTTTACTAGTCCCTGCACTTCTTTTCTCTGGATTGAGATGGAAACAAAACTGTTAAGTTACTTCAAAATAGACTTTATATTCTGCTTCTCATCTTAAATAGATATTGATTTCTGCAGAACTTCAGAATTTTGAGTTATAATTAAGCAGAATGAGTCTGTTAACATAACAGACCATGTCTCACCTATCGGCTATATTATAAAATAGTTTTATTGAACTTTAAGTGAAAAAGAGTGATTGACTGAAGACTGAATTATTAAAGATCAATTTCTAATTTAATAATTAAGAATCCATAGACTACTGTATAATCTGTGTTAAAATATCATCTTTTAGTGAATTGATTGTTTATATAGAAATTTTAATTGCAATATAATTTAAAATATATAGATCTAATTACTGCATTTTATGGTATTTAAGCATGTTATAAAATTTTTTTTTTACATCTTTATTGGAGTATAACTGCTTTACAATGGTGTGTTAGTTTCTGCTTTATAACAATAAAGTTTTTGATATATATTTGAATTATCTTTCCCCCAAAAGTGATTTGTAATTATAAAATTTATTTGAGAAAAGAAATAGTGGATTGACCTACAGAAAGAAGTCAGAGATATAATTTATTTTCATTTAGTTAGTCGATAAAGATAATTCATATAATAAAGGAAGTGAAAGGAGTGGCAGCAATAAATAATGATGAATTTTATGTTTTTCTCACTTTCAGTTATCATAATACTGTATCTAATTATGTATCTTTCGATTTCGTGTGTGTGTGTGTGTGTGTGTGTGTGTGTGTGTGTGTGGTATGTGAAGACTGAGACTACAGGTAAAATTGACTTTATTACTTCACTTAATTAAAGAACAATTAACACTTACATTTATAGGATATGTATGGCAGCTATAGTCAAACCCCACTTCAGTCTTTGTTTAGGACCCTTTTTCTAATTACATTTTGTTACTCATGCTTCTGAGCATACATACTGTTCTTCTAGAGATTTTGCTTCACTTTATAAAATTCTTCAGTTTCCAAATAGCCATCATGGCCTGTCTTAGACTAGTTTTTTGGTTTTTTTTTTTCCTTTTTCACCAGTTATTCAGAAGTGCTCTAACTACAAATCATAGAAATATCTGCAAGGCTGGCATTAAGATAGAGTATGCTTTCTCTGAATAAAATTAAATTTCCATGGCAATTAAGTCAAGGTTGCTCAGGTATTATTTTATAGCCACTATATGTCGCATTTAGTTGGATAAACTTACTAGTTCCCAAGTACTCCAAGGCAAGATTAAGCACTCACTTTGAAATTGAAGCTTTGATTAGCCTGTTCAATATTTATATATTTCCTAATCAAAAATCATAGAAAAAAATAATCTTAAAAACCTTCTTGGGTATATTTACAGTTTTTGATCTGTGTTTAGTCCTAGAATCAAGGGATTATCATCTAAGTGATATAATGATTCTATTGATATATAAAGGCTTCAGGATGTTAACTGTATTACCTATTAAGATTCAAAACCTCTAAACATCCATCTTATAACCAAAAGGTGATTTGGTATTAAACTAGAAAAATGATTTACCAATGAATGATTTTGACTTACCAACGTAGGAATTTCAGTAAAGTGAACTTAACAGTAAGTTAATAAACAAGTTTATATGTATATATAAATCCTTTATATATATATGTTTATATAAATCCTTTTTAAGTGATATATTGTATATTGATATGTATTTTGGAGGAAAAAATAACGGCCCACTTTCCTTTAAATTAGAAACATGCTCTTATTTCATTTCTACAAGAAGAATTTTGTTTTGCTGCTCTAGACAAATAACATAGAGGCAAGTGTTATACTGATTTTTCTAAGTACTGTTTCAGTAGAAAATACAACGGATATATAATTCTACTTGAAAGTGGTAAATACACAGAGACCTATGGGCACTATTATTGGTGGGAAATATTTTAGGGTCTCCTCGATAGTACGAGAAAGTGATGGAGGTGTAAGAATTGACTCCTTTTTCAGATTTGGTCTCTAATATGTCAGTGTGGCTCAGCAGAGTGTTCCAATTTAGTCCTATTTGCTTGTTCCACCAAGTCAGTTATTCACATGCTACTGAGGTAAGAGATAAAATTGGCTTATTCACAACCGTTTCATGATTCTCTACAAAAAATTTTCAGAAAGCAATGACATCAACAAAACTATATTGTTATAAATGTTGATAACAGACAATTCTAAACCTGGCTTAAGATCACTTACTTATACACTTGTAAGAATTTTCAAAATCAAATTCAACTTATAGACATTTTCTTAAAGCCAGAACATTTTTTTGACGGTTTTGTTTTCCTTAAATAAAAATGTTACCAATTTACTTTAGTAGCTTTAAAATTTCCTTGGAAATGTTATATTTTAAATGACTATCATAAATTATATGAATTATAGAATTCAGAAATTTGAAACAGCATAAATTAAACACACCTTTTTAAAATAAATTATTACACTGATTTAATTTCAACTCATTTGTAATTGACAAGTGTCAAGGGAATGATTTGATGGTATGAAAAGAGCTTTATTGTCTTATGCTTTTATATTGTACATAGTCTATTTATAGATGTGACATTTCTGACTGGCAGTGTAGATGTACCTATATAAATTGTGGTTGTGGCTCTTTTCTAAAAGGAAGTGAAAAATCATGCATGTGGATCATACAACAAATAGCTAACGAACGCTCTCGGATTCATAGAAGATTCAAAGCCCAGTTGCTGGCCAGTTTCTTATGTCCAGTTTAAACCCTGAAAATCAATTCACAATTTTTCCTAAGACTGTGTTTGATGGTTAATGGCTCAAGAAAATAAAGGTGACATGTTCATAATGAGAAAATGAGAAACGCAGTACGAAACACTAAAATTCCTTGGGTTGATTTTATGAGTCTTTTAATTCAAATCATCAATTTAGACAAACTTTTGGCCACACCTAATGAGCCAACTAATCAAAACGCTCTCTCACGTAACCCCAACTAAAGATAGTTTAATGATTATTTTAGCAAGGATACCTTCAGTGTGACCAGAAAAATGAAAAAAATAACATGGCTTTTATGTTTTTATTTATTCGAAAGGTGTTTTGATTTTAACAAAAGCTTCCGTATTTAATTGGGTTTTATAACACAGATTCACTGAACTATTCAAAAAATAATTGAGCACTGATTATGGGTTTCAGGGATAGATTCAGAGTAGCAAAAACCAAGTCCCAGTTTTTGTGGGAGGGGACAAACATGAATTAGAGATATACAAAATTAAAGGCAAAAGCTCTTTGAAGAAAAAAAGTAAAGTGATAGAGGCGGAGAGGTACCTTACATTAAGTATTCAGGAAAGGTAATTAATGAGCTTAATAAGTGGTGGGTTTGGCTGGGAAAAGCCTGATTTTAGAAGGCCTGGAGAGAATGAGAAGGGAGAAAGGCATAAGAGTGATATTTAGAGAAAATGTGCTTCACAGGAAAGCAGTGAAATACAATAATTAAGGAGATACATTGAGTCAGGGTGGTAAGCCTTGTGTTCTTCATTTTTTCCCTCATTAATAATATGGCATTGACCAGAATGCAGGGTTTTAAAATAAACTATAACCACTAAGAAAACAAGTATGAGTTTAAACATTAATTACCATTTAATAGTCATTTAATTGCCAAATTTAATCAAAAAGTTGCCATTTCTTTTTTTTTGTACATCCTACTTGAAAGTTGTTTAACTTAGTTATATACAATTTTATAATTTACCTATTCTGTATGTTTTTAACTTCTACTTTGGTTAGACACAGTATGCTTGCATTTATGGTTTAGTTAAATTATTATTCAATATTATATTTTTTTTCTTAAATTCCATATATATGTGTTAGCATAAGGTATTTGTCTTTCTCTTTCTGACTTACTTCACTCTGTATGACAGACTCTAGGTCTATCCACCTCATTACAAATAGCTCAATTTCATTTCTTTTTATGGCTGAGTAATATTCCTTTGTATATATGTGCCACATCTTCTTTAACCATTCATCTGTTGATGGACGTTTAGGTTGATTCCATGTCCTGGCTATTGTAAATAGTGCTGCAATGAACATTGTGGTACATGTCTCTTTTTGAGCTATGGTTTTCTCAGGGTATATGCCCAGTAGTGGGATTGCTGGGCAGAAGACCTAAATAGACATTTCACCAAGGAAGACATAGAGATGGCCAAGAGGCACATGAAAAGATGCTCAACATCACTAATTATTAGAGAAATGCAAATCAAAACTACAATGAGGTATCACCTCATGCTGGTCAGAATGGCCATTATCAAAAAATCTAGAAACAATAATTGCTGGAAAGGGTGTGGTGAAAGGGAACCCTCCAGCATGGGAATGTATATTGATACAACCACTATGGAAAACAGTATGTAGGTTCCTTAAAAATCTAAAAATAGAACTACCATATGTCTCCAGTTTTCATATGGACTCTAGTCACATTGAAATAAGACCCACCCTCATGTCCTCCTTTTAACTTGAGAACCTCTCTAAAAACCTTATTTCCAAATAAGGTTATAATGTGAAGTACCGGCGGCTAGGGCTTCAACCTATCTTTTTTGGAGGACACAATTTAACCCCTAACAACTTAGATCTAGATAGCAGGCATAAGAATTGAGATAAATGGAAAGATTTGAGAAATACTTAGCTACAAGGCATAATTTCATACACATTTTAAAAAAACAACATTTTAACTTATATGATATAATAAAATTTTAATGATTCAACGGCTAAAAACAACATTTCTGATTGAAAAAGATCAAAATATGTCTGGACTCCCTTCACAGCAATTTAACAGCTAAATAGATACGTTTGCAACTGTGAGCTTTTGACTCATTCGTTTTATTATTACGTTGTGAATATTCATTTGCGATTTCATTCCCTTCTTGATTAGAGAAAAACTGGAATTTGGAATTGAAAGATCATGATTAATAACAAATTAACATAAACAAATACTTGTTATACTTAATGGATCACTGCCTTCCTTTAGCGTTTGATAGAATTTAGAACACATACACATATTTCCAAAATTTTATGTATAATTTAGGAAGGACATCTTATAGACCATTCACTAATCTCATATGTATAACACATTTATGAGTTCACTGGCTCGCATCAATGTATGGAGACTATTTAGTTGTAAGTTGTAGGGCGCGGTCAGCTAACTGCTACGCGGCAGGAAGCTGAAATAAGCTGAGTCATCCTTCCTGTGGCCACTGCGCTTGCGCTAAGTATACTAATGAGGTTTTAAAGTAGCGACCTATCCGATGCTGGCTCACAAATCGCACCATCGGCGAAAGCCAATCACAGAGCGACACATGTTCTTAATCCCTATATAAGCAGACTGCTATAGGATTGCGGGGTCTTCCTTCCATCTTTCTTCAACCAAGCTGTGCTCCAATAAAGTGTGATACGAGAAGAATCTTGCGTGTGGCGGCTCGTTATTCTGCCGGTCAGAAACGGCTCGCCGCAAGTGGTGCCGAAACCCGGGAACTTCGCGCCCTGCATGGAGGACCGATTCAGAACTCGACACACGGAGTGAACCGTCGGTGAGTAGTCCAGTCAGGTATGTTTTTCGGGGGTTTGGAGCCTGAAGTTTTTACTTTCGCTTTTGTCCTTTTAGTGTTTCTCATGTTTTTCGTTTGCTTGTGGCTGCGGTGCCACCAGCCCGATCGAGTGTGTCTTCCCTGGCCGATAGATAAGTCAAGCATTTTTGGGAATAGTTCGTCCACGGAGCCTACAACTGATTTTCATGAGCCTATTCAAGCCCTTTTAAGGGACCGAGGGCTAAAGCTCTCTCATAAAACCATAAGTAGGCTGCTACAAGATATCGAAAGTGCCGCGCCGTGGTTTGGGGTATCAGGCAGCTTGACTGTTCCGTCATGGGAAAAACTCGGAAAAGACCTAGAGGAGTGTAACACAAGGGGAGAACTTTCTCGAGGCGCTCTCCCCTTGTGGAGCATGATACTTTCTTGCCTAAAGGAAGGAAAATGTGAAGAAATTATTCAACGAGGACGCAAGGCTCTTAGCATGTGTCAGGATAGCGCATCAGAGAATGAACAAACAGGGACTACGGTAGATAGGCCTGAAATTATGAAAAGAGAAAAAAGAAAACAAAAGGAAAAGCAAGAAACGGTGCCAGGATTATATCCAATCCTAGATGAGTTTAAGGGATTATATTTGTTTCAACCTGATATCTAATAGAGGGATAAGACGTAAGTTATAAGGCATGACCGCCCCTATAGAAGCCCGCGGAAATTTAAACCGCCGAGGCTTGGGTTTTTCTCAAGGGTCACTGAGTTTATGATTACATGGAGGACCACAACACCTGTGTGGGTACCTCAGTGGCCTTTGTCAAAGGAAAAGCTGGAGGCGGCATCCAAACTAGTGGATGAGCAGTTACAATTAGGGCATTTAGAACCCTCCCAGTCACCCTGGAATAATTAAGAAAAAATTAGGGAAATGGCGTAAAGATTGTTTCTTTTCTATTCCTTTGAATAGTCGAGATAAAGCCCCTTGTATGGAGTTGCTTGAACAAGCCTTAGGCGTTTTGATCAAATATTTAGGGAATAGGGGATTATTTCTTGCTCCCGAAAGAATACAGAAGGGAGATGTTGTAAATTTTTAAGGAGCTGCTGTACATGGGAATAAGATAGTACCTCAAAAAATTGAGATTAGGACTAATTGCTTAAAAACATTAAATGATTTTCAAAGGTTGCTTGGAGATGTGAATTGGATTCGGCCATATTTAAGTTTAACCCGCTTGGATCTAAAACCTTTGTTTAGTGTATTAGAGGGAAATCCTGATCTTAATTCCCCACGCCAGTTGACCCCAGAAGCCCATCAGGCACTTCAAAAGGTAGAACAAGCTATTACAAATGCACAATTAGAACGTTGTGATGATTCTCAACCTGTTTGGATCCACACGCGCTCTAACAGCGCTAGACTCTACGACACAGGCTCAAGAGTTTCATAAGCTTCATCTACAGTCTTAAGAAAAAAAAAAAAAAATTTAACTTTACCAGAGCTTTGGCTAGGAATATTGTGAAGAGTTGTTACCCAAAAGACTGGGGTTAACCCCAGAGGCATTCCAAAAGCTTTGCTCTTTTTTGTCAAAAAATGCAGGTGATTCATATTACAGGCTTGCCCTATAATCCACAAGGAAACTAATGAAAGCCTATTGTGAACGACAGGGTTTGTCAATGAGGCAGATCAGCTTAAAGAACTCTTAATAAAACAAAAAGGGGGAATCGCAGAGAATTGTACCCCTAGACAGAGACTTTCACTTGCCTTATTTACCATAAATTTTTTACATTTAAATGATGCCAATTAATGGAAGGGCCCGGATCGTGTTATTACTCGATCCAGGGGATCTCTTTGTGTCTCCCCACAGGATCAAGATCCGATCTGGGTGCCATCAAGATTGACGAGAATTGTTGAAGAAAACTTCAGAGAAGATGCTGAGCTGGATGTTCCTGATGATTCTTAATCGAAGTCTTTGTATTAGTTGGAATTCCACAAAGGATTATTCAAATTGTGCAACTGAGTGCTGCCGGGCTGGAGCCCGTTGCCTTTGGAGATTTTGCCTCTTGGCTCTCTTCTGCCTTTTCCTTCTTTGGGGAGTGGGTGGGGGTAGGAATCTTTGGAGTCTGCTGTGTATTTGGGATTATGCTGTGTCTCTGGTTGGTCTGTCGTGTGCGCATCAGGGCACATCGAGATAGGGTCCTGCTCACTCAGGCACTTCTGGCTATTAATGAAGGAGATTCTCCCGCAGCCTGGCTCTCCGCCCTGAATAATTCGAAATGATTGCCCTTGCACAGAGAGGCCTTGTTGCCATTGCACCTCTATAGGGAGTCATTCATTCATTGTCCTGATTGCCCTTGCACAGAGAGGCCTTGTTGCCATTGCACCTCTATAGGGAGTCATTCATTGTCCTGATTGCCCTTGCACAGAGAGGCCTTGTTGCCATTGCACCTCTATAGGGAGTCATCCATTGTCCTGATTGCCCTTGCACAGAGAGGCCTTGTTGCCATTGCACCTCTATAGGGAGTCATTCATTGTCCTGATTGCCCTTGCACAGAGAGGCCTTGTCGCCATCGCACCTCTATAGGGAATCAGCCATTATTCTGAGGCAGCCCTTGCACCCTGCGGCCCTTGTTGGCATTGCACGCAGGAGGGTGCCTCAGACATGCCAACAGAAAACTGCCCTCGTACGGGCTATGTTCTGCTTGGTGTTCTAATAAATAAAAAAGGGGGAGATGTAGGGCGCGGTCAGCTAACTGCTACGCGGCAGGAAGCTGAAATAAGCTGAGTCATCCTTCCTGTGGCCACTGCGCTTGCGCTAAGTATACTAATGAGGTTTTAAAGTAGCGACCTATCCGATGCTGGCTCACAAATCGCACCATCGGCGAAAGCCAATCACAGAGCGACACATGTTCTTAATCCCTATATAAGCAGACTGCTATAGGATTGCGGGGTCTTCCTTCCATCTTTCTTCAACCAAGCTGTGCTCCAATAAAGTGTGATACGAGAAGAATCTTGCGTGTGGCGGCTCGTTATTCTGCCGGTCAGAAACGGCTCGCCGCAGTAAGTGATTGAGATCATTCCAAAAGGCAATTTTTTTAGTTAAAAAAAAAAAATCCTTTAGATTGTAATTTCGAGAGACTCAGACATTCTATGATTCTTTTTAAAAGACGAATATACATATGACTTGAACTAAGTTAAACACCACCACCTATAAGTCACTGACTCTTTCTTAAATGAGACCTCAAAGAAGCAGGGACATTTCAGAAATTTTTCTCAAAAGTGGCAGTGTGGGCTTCCCTGGTGGCGCAGTGGTTGAGAGTCCGCCTGCCGATGCAGGGGTCGCAGGTTCGTGCCTCGGTCCGGGAAGATCCCACATGCCGCGGAGTGGCTGGGCCCATGAGCCATAGCCACTGGGTCTGTGCGTCTGGAGCCTGTGCTCCGCAACGGGAGAGGCCACAACAGTGAGAGGCCCGCGTACCGCAAAAAAAAAAAAAAAAAAAAACTGTTAGTGTGGTGTAGGAAACCCCAGCAGCAGCGTCAAGTGTCCTGCAGCTGTACTGTCCAAAAGCTTCTTGGCAACATGGTAATGTGCAGCCTTATAACTAGACGTTTAGGCTCATTTTTCCTTAATTCCTGCCAGTTTTCTACCCTCTTCTTTATTCCAAGTCTATTAGCTACCTCTTGTATTCCCATTAATTTCCTTTTCCTGCTTAGGTTAGAATCAGTTTTTATTGCTTATAAATAAGAACTCTGATTGGTGCAGATAAAATTTCAATATTTGAGCCTTCATCTATTCCTGTTAAATGTTCATTTATTTTCTGCTCTCTAAAAACCAACCTCTTTCTCCTCCTGCACAGGAAGCTTTCAAATACTTGATATAATTATTTGGTCTCCTTTTAGTTTTCTCTTGTTTAACATTCTCAGACACCCTCAGTCACTCCCCTTACTATCTCCTCACAGTTTGAAAATTCAGTGATTTGTTGGTATTCTTAAAATGTGATATTACAAAAGTCTCAAATTGTCTTTTTCCCTGCCAACAGAAAAAAATCATTCTTTAAGTCTAGATTTATGTACCATTTATTTCTTCAAAGGTTTTCTTTAAAAACACCTCAGATCAAAATAAGTTCCTTCTTTGCATGTATGCTCATTTTTTTTTTTCGGTACGCGGGCCTCTCACTGTTGTGGCCTCTCCCGTTGCGGAGCGCAGGCTCAGCGGCCATGGCTCACGGGCCTAGCCGCTCCGCGGCATGTGGGATCTTCCCGGACCGGGGCACGAACCCATGTCCCCTGCATCGGCAGGCGGACTCTCAACCACTGCACCACCAGGGAAGCCCACATGTATGCTCATTTTAATTCATATTAATTTACTTATATTGTATAAATACTTTTCATAAGTTTCTCTCTCCCAGTAGATGACAAAATTATTCGGTAAGAATCATACCTCACTTTCCCTCTGTCACCCAGCCCTAGTGTTTTATGAAGGGATCATCTCTAAAAGATCTTTGATAAACAAGATGCTTCAGATGTAGTCTGAAAATTAAGCAATTTATCAATCAAATAAATGAACATCATTTTAGCTATGATTAGGGTCTTCCACATGTTTCTTTACTACAACTATACACATCTTTTTGCATTCCTTGCTTTCTGGGAATCAGCCAGGGATATTCAGCTAAAGGACCTATCTTCCAGTTAATTCTAAGTCTTTCTCCCCTCTAATTATGCCATTTCCCTGGGGATTACCTACATCTTGGCTAATATATTTATAGTTTTAAAAGTATGGCTCTTTCATTAAACTATTGCCATTCATGTGAAGTATTAATATTTTTTAGGCAGTTTCTATGGGGCTTAAAAAACAATTCATAAAAGGAAACTGAGGCATCCAACACAAAAGCCTAGTCCTGTCTTTAAATGGTCATGCCCTTAAGCAGTCATGTCTAATACAAAAGCTAATAAATAAGCAGACAAATAAATGATTGAATAAATTAATTGTTCTTGGAAATAAGGTTTTTTAGACTTGTTGGCAGTAGATGATACCCTGTGAAATAGAGTATTAGTGAGAAAAGAAAATCAGACCCTGTTCCTTGACTTTTTTTTTCTTTGTAACTTGTATTACCTTATAAGATGTATTCTTTTAAACCCAGAAGTGTAAAGAGTTTTTGTATGTTTTGTATGCCATTGTATTCCTAGCACTGACAACAATGCTCAGCAAATAGTAGGTGCTCTATAAAAATTTGTTGAAGGAATGAAGAAGACTGCGGGCAAAGTTAGTATTACAACAACACTGTTCTCCAAGGGAGGGAGGGAGGGAGGGAGGGGGGCAGGACTCTCTCTCAAGAGACTGAGAATGCTGAAGAAGATAATGTGAAAAAAGGAAGAGACATCATGGAATGTAATAGAAATATTTCTTCTAAGCATCTAAGCTGTATATCGACAGTTTGAGGAGTAACACCTGCAGAATATGCTTCCACTGGGTCGCAAGGATTGAGGATACAGTCTTCTTGAGAAAGGCATGTCAGAAGCTTAGTCTCATAATTCCAGTCTTAGAATCACACTGGGGCCCAAGATAACTAGCAGCCAGAAACACTGTCAGATCCACACAAGATCCCCGAAGTCCATCTCATGTTCTGGTTAACAGATATGACCTTGACACCCTTGAACAACCTCAGATAATTCTCTTGTATATGTTTTGTGCATAAACACATATTCATTGTGGCATTTAAAAATATTAACCCAAATTTATTTGCCCATCTTTGGTGATATATGGAGAGTTGAGAACTTGTTTTCATTTTGTCTAATTATGGTGTTATTTCCTATTTGCCTTTCCTATTTGCCTTCCTCTTACACAGTGACTAACATGTAAAGAACTCAATAAACAATTGCCGGATTGATTTTCCCATTACATTGAAAAATATGTACCTGAATAGACCATTATTAGTAGTAAACTGTATTCCCAGTATTGCCTTGAAAACTCACAATGCTCATTTAATCACTTTCTGTACAACAAACTAACCTATGAAAGTGCCTAAAAAAACATCCTTAAACCTTTAAGATTCTGGTTTGAGCATTATCTGGCTGAGCACAATTTGATTTACAAATGTATCCTGACATTCAAAGAAAGAGATAACAAAACTAGGGAAAAGCAAAATTTTTTTTTCATAAAGCCTTACTACATTTTTTAAAATGCAAACTTGACAGACTGAAAATACCCCAACTGTGCTTGCCTATATGCATAATGGTTTTATGCCCCTTTTATGTTTGGCAAAATTTCTATAGAAATCACAAACCAGCTTTATCTCTTGACTTTCAAACATACCTCAAGCAAAATGTGCTGAAGTAGTAAACTTAATTTAACTTTTGCGAAAAGTATTTCCAGTAAGAACTCAAAAAGGAAAACATTATTTGGCTCAATAAAGCTTACTAACAGCTCTGATACTAACAAAAATAAAAAACAGTTTAATTCATATGACAAAGAGAAAAGTAAATGGAATGGAAGTTTATAACAATCACTAACATTTGTCAAATTTGCCATGTGCTAGGCAGTGAGTCAAGCCCTTCACAGATGAGAACACGGAAGCTGGCAAAGTGAAAGTTTTCACACATTTGATAAGACCATAGGGTTTGAAGTCAAGACAATCAATATGGTATACTGAGAGAAAAAAAACATCAGAGAAACTCCAAAAAAAAAAAAAAAAAACCCCACGAAAACAGAAAACTAAACGGCAGGGAAAAACCCTGCTGGGGCCTTATTATAGCATCCGTTCAGCCTCAGTCATCTCTCTTTTCCAAGCATGTAGCCAAATGCAGCCAACCTGTGGTAGAATGTCTTTCAGTCTGTTGAGGCAGGAGAGGGAGACAGGGGCTTTGAGATATCTTTGTATGACCCAATGTTAAAGAAATGTTATAATGTTTGGCTAGTATAAGATATAGCACCTTAAAATTCATACATGCCCACCTAAACTCTGCCATAAACATACATTATGACTTTCTAAAACTCTTCCCAATAGAGACACAGTACAGAAATTAATTTTTTTCAAGATGAAAATATCTGAGATTTAATTTAGTTCAACTATATTATCTCAATAGAAATTTCTATATTTTTTAATAAAAACATATATATATAATCTTGGACATATATACATATGACTCTTTGGGGCATTTTGTAAAGTCATAACTTACTGATTTTTTATTTCAACTTTACATGATATATAATAATATTCATAGAGAATGAATATAAATATTGCTTAATATCTCTATTGGGTCAAGTTATTTATATCTTTTATCTTTCCCAACCATAGGTAGATTCACTATTTAGTATTTATGTAATGTTTCCTTTAAACTTGTTTTTTTGGTTCAGAATAATTGTATATTTACAAAAAAGAGACAAAGGTAGTATGCAGAGTATCCATGTACTCTTCACACGTTTTCTTTAATATTAATAACTTCCATAATCAGAGTACATTTGAGAAAGCTAAGTAATTAATATTAATACATTACTATTAACTAAACTACAGACTTTATCTGGATTTCATCAGTTTTTCCACTAATGTCCTTACTTTGTCTACAGCTCAATCTGGGGTACATTGCATTTAGCATGCTATGCTTTTTATTTGTTCTATAGATTTATAATATAATATTTTGTTAGTTGTTCATATTTTATTTTCAATTACAAATACTATTCTTAATAACTAGTTCCCAAAGGACATTATAAGAATAATAATACCTTCATATGTATTATTGCATATTATTATACATTTTTCATGGGTATAGCTTACATATTGTATGTTATATATAATCTACTGTATATAACTAATATATAGCTTAAATATTTTATATATATGTTACATGTGTAAGAACTATAGCACTAACATATACATATAAAGTATTGTGTACATATATATTTTATACACATGTATAATAATACATGCATGTGTCTGAGTTAGTATTACCTGCCAACTAAGATGGAAAAAATTGCATACTATAGTACTCTCTTGCAGAGACACAATTTAAATAAGCATCAATATACAGGATAAGCAGTCAAATAGTTAAACATTTTTAATTTCGTAAAATTCATAGTTCCTTTTACCTAAATTCAATTTTTAAGTTGTAAATATAAATACTTATTTAGTTTGTGATCATAAGTTACAATGAAGAGACAACATTCCATTTTAATAATATATTGTATCATATCATTGTTTATGTCATAATACAGAGGCATGTGAATAAGTTTAAATCCATTTTTAAATTTTTAAATCATTTTAAGTGAATGAGAGCATTATTTGAAGATGCTCTCATAAAATATTAGATTAGATTAAAGGATAATTACTTGTAACTTTGTGATTAATTTCATGGATACAAGGGCTGACAATCTGTTTGGAACACCAGCATTATCATTTAAAAGTAACCTTGGGATTGTCATACTGAGTGAAGTAAGTCAGACAGAGAAAGAGAAATATCGTATGATATCCCTTATATGCGGAATCTAAAAAGAAGTGATACAAATGAGCTTATTTACAAAACAGAAACAGACTCACAGACTTAGAGAATGAACTTATGGTTACCAGGGGGGAAGGGTGGGAAGAAGGGATAGTCAGGGAGTTCGAGATTGACATATACACACTGCTATATTTAAAATGTACAACCAACAAGGACCTACTGTACAGCACAGGGAACTCTGCTCAATGTTATGTGGTAGCCTGGATGGGAGGGGACTTTGGGGGACAACGGATACATGTATATGTATGGCTGAGTCCCTTTGCTGTGCAACTGAAACTATAACAACATTGTTAATCGGCTATACTCCAATATAAAATAGAAGGTTAAAAAAAAAAGGAACCTTGGGAAAATTAATCTCTTTAAGCTTTGGTCGCCTTACCTGTATAACTGAGTTCATTATAGTATTATCTACTTTATAGGATTATTGGAAGGATTAGAACAGTGAATTTATATGACACTAAAATCATGACTTGTAAATAATAGATACTCTTAGTTATCATTTTTATATAACAATTATATATACAAATACTATTAATGATCAGTTTTTTTGATCATCAGAAACTCCCATATTATATTTGCTATCTCAAATGATATGTTGTTTTTCATTTCTATGTCATAAAACTAAAGGTAAGTTAAATTGACATATTTAACTGAAGCTTAATATTTATTTTCATGTGATTTTTTAATAATACTCAGAAATAAGTAGCAATATACAAAAACAGATTTCAAATTTCCAAATAGTAGTGATTAAAAGGACACATTACAATTCTTTCTTTAAAAATTCTCAATGATAATAAATAGCTCTTCCGGTACAATGCTAAGTAGTGATGCATTTCAGACTTTGCAATGTTTGAAATAGAGTCAACAAAATAAAAGAAGGCTACACAGTAGGGGGAGTCTTCAAGAAGTTTCTAAACTTGTACAATTCTCTTCAAGAAAATCATGGAAACCTTAAACAGAAAGAGACACACATGTGTTTTTATTTGTATTCTAGAGAGATCAAAAATTCACCCTGCTTACATTAGTTTTTTAGTTTGTTCATTTTGCTCTTTTCCCACCTTTATAAATAGTCATTTTGAAACTCATGGTAAGAATGGAAGAATAAGTAGGACATCCTCTGAGAACATTTTCTTACACAAATTCAAGATAATTTCAGAACAGGCCTAGTTTTTTTTTAAGATTAACATTCCGCTCTTCAAACTATGAAAAACAACTTATTGGATAACAACTTTTCCAGTCATTTGACTGCAGAGTGTCACCATTTTCCATGAAAACATAAGGCATTTAAATGTAAAATGTAAAAATAAAAGGTCTTTATTTTTTAATTAATTTTTATTGGAGTATAGTTGATTTACAATGTTCTGTTAGTTTTTGCTGTACAGCAAAGTGATCAGTTATACATATACATATATCCACTCTTTTAGATTCTTTTCCCATATAGGCCATTACAGAGTATTGAGTACAGTTCCCTGTGCTATACAGTAGGTTCTTCTTAGTTATCTATTTTATATACAGTACTGTGTATATGTCAACCCCAATTGCCCAATTTATCCCTCCCCTCCATTCCCCCTTGGTGACCATAAGTTTGTTTTCTGCATCTGTGACTCTATTTCTGTTTCGTAAATAGGTCCATTTGTTCCATGTTCTTTAGATTCCACATATAAGCTATATCATATACTTGTCTTTCTCTGTCTGACTTACTTCACTCAGTATGACAATCTCTAGATTCATCCATGTTGCTGCAAAAGGCATTACTTGGTCCCATTCTTCAACATACATAAATCAATGTGATACACCACATTAATAAACTGAAGAATAAAAACCATATTTTCATTTTAATAGATACAGAAAAAGATTTTGACAAAATTCAACTCCCATTTATAATAGAAACACTCCAGAAAGTGGGCATAGAGGGAACATACCTCAACATAATAAGGCCATATATGACAAACCCACAGCAAACATCATTCACAATGGTGAGAAACTGAAAGCATTTCCTCTAAGATCAGGAAGAAGAAAAGGATGTCCACTCTTCTCCACTCTTATTCAAAATAGTTTTGGAAGTCTTAGCCATGGCAATCAGAGAAGAAAAAGAAATAAAATGAATCCAAATTGGAAAGGAAGAATTAAAACTGTCACTGTTTGCAGATGACATGACACTATACATAGAAAATCCTAAAGATGCTACCAGAAAACTAATAGAGCTCATCAATGAATTTGGTAAAGTTGAAGGATACAAAATGAATACACTGAAATCTCTTGCATTCCTATGCACTAACAACAAAAGACCAGAAAAAGAAATTAAGGAAATAATCCCATTTACCATCACATCAAAAAGAATAAAATACCTAGGAATAAACCTACCTAAAGAAGCAAAAGACCTGTACTCAGAAAACTATAAAATACGGATGAAAGAAATCAAATATGACACAAACAGATGGAGATATATACCATGTTCTTGGATTGGAAGAATCAATACTGTCAAAATGACTATATGACCCAAAGTAATCTACAGATTCAGTACAAGCCCTATCAAATTACCAGTAGCATTTTTCACAGAATTAGAACAAAAAATTTTACAATTTGCATGGAAACACAAAAGACCCCAAAGAGCCAAAGAAATCTTGAGAAAGAAAAACAGCACTGGAGGAATCAGGCTCCCTGACTTCAGACTATACTACAAAGCTACAGGAATCAAGACAGTATGGTACTGGCACAAAAACAGAAATACCGATCAATGGAACAGGATAGAAAGTCCAGAGATAAACCCACGCACCTATGGTCACTTAATATATAACAAAGGAGGCAAGAATATACAATGGAGAAAAGACAGTCTCTTCAATAAGTGGTGGTGGGAAAACTGGACAGCTACATGTAAATGAATGAAATTAGAACATTCTCTAACTCCATACACAAAAATAAACTCAAAATGGATTAAAGATCTAAACATAAGACCAGACACTACAAAACTCCTGGAGGAAAACATAGGCAGAACACTCTGTGACATAAATCACAGCAAGATCTTTTTCAATCCACCTCCTAGAGTAATGAAAATAAAACAAAAATAAACTAATGGGAACTAATTAAACTTAAAAGCTTTTGCACAGCTAAGGAAACCATAAAGAAAATGAAAAAAACATAAATAAAATGAATGGGAGAAAATATCTGTAAATGAAGCAACTGACAAGGGATTAATCTCCAAAATATACAAACAGCACATGCAGCTCAATATCAAAAAAACAAACAACCTAATCAAAAAATGGGCAGAAGATCTAAATAGACATTTCTCCAAACAAGACATACAGATGGCCAAGAGACACATGAAAATATGCTCAACATCACTAATTATTGGAGAAATGCAAATCAAAACT
This sequence comes from Stenella coeruleoalba, assembly GCF_951394435.1. Classification (NCBI taxonomy): domain Eukaryota; kingdom Metazoa; phylum Chordata; class Mammalia; order Artiodactyla; family Delphinidae; genus Stenella; species Stenella coeruleoalba. The sequence goes on along the minus strand of NC_137151.1, from coordinate 79,525,004 downwards.
ACAATGAGGTATCACCTCACACCAGTTAGAATGGGCATCATCAAAAAAGCTACAAACAATAAATGCTGGAGAGGGTGTGGAGAAAAGGGAACCCTCCTACACTGTTGGTGGGAATGTAAATTGATACAGCCACTATGGAGAGAAGTATGGAGGTTCTTTAAAAAACTAAAAATAGAGCTACCATATGATCCAGCAATCCCACTCCTGGGCATATATCCAGAGAAAATCATAATTCAAAAAGATACATGTACCCCAATGTTCACTGCAGCACTATTTACAATAGCCAGGACATGGAAGAAACCTAAATGTCCATCAATGGAAGAATGGATAAAGAAGATGTGGATGTATATACAATGGAATATTACTCAGCCATAATAAAGAATGAAATAATGTCATTTGCAGATTATCTGATCTTTAAATAAAAGGCCACAGTTAAAAAATCACTGGTAATATAGAACGCTGATTTGAGAGAAACAGATCTCTCAAGGAACCAGAAAGACCAATGTGGAGGTCACTGAAGTAATTCAGGCAGAAGGCAATGAAGGAATTTCAGTGTGTTTAAGAGGTGTGACTTGATGACTAGAATTGGTACAGTGTAGGAAAAAGAAAAATACAGACTGCGTGAAAGGATTTATGTGTGATTTTACCTTTGATGCAGGGAACAAAACCTGGAGTTGATACTGACATGAATTGCAGTGATCCTCTGAAGGTCACTTTCCTGATTCTCCACTACTTTATGAGAGTAGGAAGTTGTGTTTACAATATTTAAGGATGTGGATGTGTATTCAGATGATGGGATTGTATACTTTTGAATTTCAAAGGGTTTGTAGTGAAAGAGGAAGCAAGGTGTGGGCTCAGGACCAGGGTGCAAGAATTTAGAAGGGGACTTGAGAGCTGTTGAATATCTAGACTAGACTTTGAAGGAAACTGGAGGGCGTTGTTTATTAAACCTATATAAAAGGGCTGTTAAGAAAGACTGAAGACAGAAATAAGTTTTAAATTCCTAAATTTTATGGCAGTAAGCTATTCAATTTTCTTTTTTCTCTAGTGTGTTCCACATACCAATTATAAAAGCAGAGAAAAAAAATTAAGAATTGTGTTCAGCAAAAATACAAAGTTAGAAATATATAAAAGAGGTGCTTTACACACACACAATACATATATACACATATATATTTAAATACTTATGTACATATATATACACATTCAAATCACTCAGTTATTTTCTGGAGTATTATTTAAAATGTACACATGAAATAATCCATAGACATTTTAACCTTGTTTTCCAAGTTAAGCAGTCTTTTATGGATATTAGATATTTAGAATCATATTGTCTTTCCAAAAATAATTGAATAAAAGTAGCATTGTTCTACAAACCTGGAAAATTTATACTTAAAATGAAAAAAGAAAATCTTAAGGGACAAGGGCCTATATTAAGGTATTCTGTAAGTATATCAATCTGATATAAGTGACAGCTCAAAATATCATAATCACAGATACATAGTCACTATATCAAATTTACCAAAATATTTTATTAAATAATGAATACACAGCTTCAACCAAGAAGTAAAAATTATAGTACAAAAACCTGTTGAATTAGAAGGCAGGACTAGGAAATGAATACTCACGAACACTGGGAACTATATTTCCCTGGGCCCTACAGTAAAAATGTGCTTACGTTTACTCAGTTTGTTTTTTGTAAAGGTTAAATAAATACAATCAAACAAACTAATCTTTCATTAAACATCAAATAAATGATTTATATGCTATGAAGAAATATTCATAGCATATAAATATGTAAAATATGTAAATATTTTAATTTTTATAATGGCAAAATTTAAATAAATGGCATGATGTTTCAAATATAATCTCTCCTTTTCTAAGGGCAACTTCAAAATAAAATTATGTTAAAGCATTATAGGCCATTCTAAAACAAAGCAACTAATCAGGAATGCGTTTGAAGTGAATAAAGTCAGAGGAGGTACACAAATCTTTTTCAAATGCATCTAGAATTGGTTATTTTACGTTAATACATGCTTTTAAAATATTCATTGCTCTACCTATCAATAAATCTTTAAATCACAGCACTACATCTCTCAGTATTATTTTAAGAACACTATAAGAGTAATGAACCTATTTTTATTGCCTTCTAGAATCTACCAGTTATATTCAAGAAAGAAAAAAAAAATACAGGAAGCATGGGTTCATCCCACAGCCTCATAAATATATGGAGAACACAGTACAAAAATAACAAACAGGCAAAGAAATATAAAATATGAACATGACTGCCTTAAGGGCAGAGTTGGTTGTCTTGCTGGAGTTACGTGAGGCTCCTGTGAACTATGGAAGGGAAATAGACAGAGACAAACACCCAGTTCACAGGAAGGATTCCCATTATAGAAAGTTGGCCAAAATTGACTCTATATTCTAAGGAGAAGCCTTGATATTTTCCAGTAGGTCAACAATATTTGCCAGTATTAAACCTCTATGGATCATGCTCATACATTATGGATCTACAGATCATAGTTCGTATTCCCCAGAGAAAGAAGGGCCATTTTGCGCGTGAGGAAGCCAACCTCAAAGACCAGGTTTGGTTGATCTTTCAAATTTTTCCTATTATAAATTGAGGGTCCTCTTTAACATTGAGATAATTCTGCTAGTAATTGTTTCTATTGGCATTTCCACAACTATGTTATTATTTCTAAGATATTATACTAAGGGAAAAATTAGACTTAACATGTAAACAAATAGTAGAAATAGAGAATGCTTTGAAATTTATTTCTTTTAAAGATCCATGAATAAGTGACCATGAATGACAGATACTGGAAGGGACAATGTGCAGAAAGAAGGCACTAGACACTTGAAAGAGAAAAAATGACAAAAGGTTTATATAAAGGTTATATGAGTTCAGATATAAGTACAAATTTTTCTAATCATAAACTTTTTTACAGTTGGTATTTTCTAATCCTTCATGTTTCACACGTTGGTACTGGCCTATAAGTGAATGAAATTATTGCTAAGCATAAATATGCTAGGTTGAAACATTACAACTGAGCTGTAAGATATCCACCAAGGCTATTTTTCCAATGTTTAGCAGAGAAGGAGCACCTAACTTTGCTTAGATAAACCATGGACACAAACTGGGTACAGGACATAAGATAAAGAGGACTGAGGATACCCTTAAACCATGCAAGCTTATGTCTCAAGTAAGGCTGTCAGTTAGAATATAGACTGCTAAATTAAATTTCATTCAGACATGTATCTACACATATACATATATATATATATCTGATATCTACATCAACATCTACCAGTATCAATATAGATGTAGATATCAATGTAGTGTGTGCATGGTGTGTCCTGTGCAATATTTTGGATATACTTATACTAAAAAATATGTTTATCTACATTTCAAGTTTAACTGGGTATCTTGTATTTTAATTTGATAATCTGGCAACTCTAGTCCCAGAATACTTGGCAAGGAAGAAAATTAAAATTTTATCCTTCCTCCATATGTTATCTTAAGACTTACTTCCTTCATGAAGAACTTTGTATAGTATCCCTCTAAGCATCTTCTCCTTTTTAAAAATTTCTGTCAAAATAAGGCTGGAGATTACTAAACTGGATTTAGGATGATATTCAAAGAGAAGTTGCTAACATTCCTGAGTTATCACATGAATAATCCACGACAGGCTTCCACTGCCACAGGTAAAACTGGACTGTCAAGACACCTCTCTGCCATGTATTAGACTTCAACTAAAGAATACAAAGTGGCAGTGGTGGAGTATCACATGTATTTGAGAAAGGCAATCTTAGCCTTAGAAGATAATGCATAGCTGCTTTCATCACATTTTTAAAAATGATGGACAGAGCTACATTTTCTAAGTTAATAAGAGGATTGATATTGCATAGACTAAGAGACTTGTGTAAGATGCATACTCATGCCATTCAGCATTGTTTTCTAGATTATATGTATGGTTACGTTTAAATTCTGTTGTCATTTTAGGAGGCCATGGAAGGAGGAACCCTCCAACCTACTGCCTTCAGAATCAAACTTCACCAGATTCATTCCCCAAATTTATAATAAGCATCAAATTTTAAAATATTTTTCTTGAAATAAGGAAATACAATATTAAACAAGTATAAACTATAAGGGCAAATATCAGAACCCCAATCAAATCATTTCATCAGTTAATCTTCTATCCCAGATTTCAGAATCATGGAATCATTACTTCTACCTAATCAACATGACATGGAATATTTCTTTGTGGTCCTCTCCATCCATCTTTCTTACCCCAGTTTAGGCCATCATTACCTTATACCATGATTTATATTATTGGCTCTGGGAATTAACTCTCCTGATCATGTCTCCAATAGAAATTCATCACAAATAAAACCCAATTAGTTTTTCAAAATGAAGCATAATGTAGTGATTTGCATAGTGCAGAACATACTACTGGACAAATAATTTTTTTCACTATAAGACAAATAATTTTCATTGCTAAGGTGAGCCCAGCCACACAACTATGCAGAGTTGTGAATAAGATAATTTTCTTTGTCATTATCATTTATCCACATTAGTTTACAAAATCATTTAAAGAAATTAATAAGGATAAGCTATCAGTAATGACATATATACACTACCAAATATAAAATAGATAGCTAGTGGGAAACAGCTGCATAGCACAGGGAGATCAGCTCAGTGCTTTGCGACCATCTCGAGGGGTAGGATAAGGAGGGTGGGAGGGAGACGCAAGAGGGAGGGGATACGGGGATATAAGTATGCATATAGCTGATTCACTTTGTTACACAGCCGAAACTAACACACCATTGTAAAGCCATTATACTCCAATAAAGATGTTAAAAAAAACACAAACAAGTATAATACATTAAAATTTAATAAAAAGAAAGAACAGTCCATTCTATACAGTCTCAAACTTTTGTAATTGCCAAACTCGAACTTGAACTTAACCATCATGTTAAGTTCTAGTGAAATAATTTAAGGACTAAGAAATTGTATAAATATTCATTACCTTTGTAAAAACCCTAGTAAAACTCTTTGACAACCATGAGAATTAACATCTTCTTTATACTTTTATGGGACGTTAAATCTTTTGCAAGAGTTACTTAGTATTAAAATAATCAATGAGTGATAATCTCAAGTGAAGGGTAAATACATGAAAAATCAATAAGTTTTATTTGAATACAATGTTACTTAACTTCAGCAGAACCTATGAAACAAATGAAATACAAGAAATGCCATAGACTCAAAAAGTGGCTGGTCTATTCCAAAGGTTAGTAATAAATAATTAGAATTGTGAGCTATACTTATGTATTAGCTTCTTAAAATATAACAGATATAATTTATTTAAATGTAGGTATTAATAACAAGAGCAGTATGCAGTTGTAGATAAGTTCCTAAGTAAATTAGTGGTATTCACTATTTGATATGGAAATATTTTGTGCTTAAAATAAATAAGAATTTATATATTAAATTTAAATCTATTTTTAAACATTCCCTTTTTCCATTTCTACTTATGTTAGACAAAAGAACATTAAGCTGTTCACGAAATATGTAAAGATATGATTAATTTATTTCATACATAAAAAGTTATTCTAAATGTAAAATTTAAATACATATTATAAACTTGCTTCTTTTTATATGTTTCAAAAGGTGAAAGAAAATTATTCTATTTTGGAAGCATTTACATATTTAAAAGTGTTTGTCTACTCAAACATTATATATGTGTATTTCTAATTAGTTTCCTATGTATTTAATTCTTCACAGATGCAAGCAGAAATGGCTGGACAGTGAAACTTTTCCACTCTTTAAAAAGTCTAACTAAATTTTACTAATGTTACTGCTGAACCAGTTTAAAAAAAATGCTAACAAAGGGAAGTTACTGAAAATATCTTGAAGGCTATAAAAATATAGATTCCTGTGTGATTCTGGTAGGGGGATTTGGGTTTATTCAGACAAACTATCAGTAACCTTGTAATCCTTTGCATGCTTGTCTGAAATGTAATAAAAAACCTTTTCAGGTTGATTCATCAAAAATACAGTTTTTTGGATTCATGATCTTTATTGGAAAAAACTGATTCATAAAAGCATAAGAACAAATCTTTTATTTAATAATGTCAGAGTTTCTTATATTTGTGACAGAAAAAAATACATATATTCTTTGAATAATTCATATACCATATGATATTTTATATGATATAAATTGATTTTATTCCTTGTTATAATTTATTTTTTCAATAAACATGTTACATTATCTACTCTGTCCCAGGTATTATGCCCAGTGACAAAGAAAAAAACATGGTTAAGTCATGATCTTGCCCATGAGAAGTTATAATCCAAGTAAACTGTTTCTGATATTGTGCTCCACATTGTGCTAAGTAAATGAAACATTCTAACAATGGGATATTTGCTAATGCCTAGAAAAAAGAAGAAAAACTAAATATTCATGAGTTTATGTTCTATTTGTAAGTACATTTGGTTGGAGGACATTTTTTTCATATAAATAACACTTTAGGCTTTTGTTCTTGATATCTCAACACAAAGAAGTTACTTTAAATATGATCCCTGAGGGATTGTGATAATTTTGCATTCTTGAAAAAACATGTCAGTAGAATTTTGACTTAAATAAGAATATTAAAACAAGTAAATACTTGTTTTTGAAAAAACTATTGAATCTTCAAATTTCTCTCTATACTGAGAACTTTAGCTAGTGTAAATGGTAAATAGTACAGCCAAACTCATATTTATGGAATATCCATCCATATGATTGCCCCAATCTCACCATTTGGATCAAATTTACTTTTTCTTTTAATATAAGGCATAATCTCAGATTGAATAGTTTTACTTTCTATATTGAATAGTTTTGAGCAAATGCTATGCATCTTATTATATGTTATCTTTGTTGTACTACCCCGGCATATAAAACAGCTATAATATAGTAAGCATACGTTTATGCAGCACACAATGAAGTAATATAAAATGTTACATAAAAATTCATTTAACCTTTAAAATAACAAAGCAAAAAATATGTTTATCATCTCCATTGAATATATTTGCAAATAACTTGCCTACAGTCAAAAACCACTTAAATAGCAGACACAAGATTATAATCCAGTACTTTCTTAGTGTATTGACTGAGCTATTAACAATTTTATTTTTCTTCCTCCAGATGATTATTTAAGTTTGGGATTAGGTAGGGAAAATCTACCTGAAAAAAATAATGGGAGTTGATTTTTAAAAAATAACTATGTGTATTTTTGCAAACATTTGTTTGGTGGATGGGTAATGCTGGGAATAAAAATGTTAGTTTCATATTTGTAATTACTTAATTCAATTTTATACATTCTTGTAAACTAATGCTGACTTTGGTTGTTAGTACTTCTTCGAGGAAGCCATTTTACCATATTTAAAAATATTCTATAATATCTTACATTTGCAATTGCACTGCACTTAATAAAAGTAATTGTAATGTGTTGGTTTTGGTCTTTGCAATAATCTGTAATCTACAAAGGGCAGATATGACTAGCCCTAATTAGTAGATAAAGAAAATGAAGACTGGAGAGGAAAAGACATTCGTCTAGGCTCACATGACTAGGAAGTGGTAAAGCAGAAACAGAAAAAGTTGTCTACTTCCTGTTATTTTTGCCCATTAACAAGTGAATGTTTCAAGCAGCATTAAATAAATTCACTAGGATATTTATTCATAATTATATATTACTATATAATTTTAACATTAGTACTGATAGCTGAGTTCTGTAGGGTCTATTTCACTCTGGCCATTTATGTTCTTGGCACATTCCAGAACTAGCATACAGATGCCAGAATAATGATGACCACACATTACTTATAGGATTCCCCAGGCAGCTAATCATGCTGCTAAATTCCCTTCACCTTAGACTTTTATAATCCATGCCTATTTTGAATGTTACTACTCTTGTTTCTCAAAATATTCTTATCAAATTTGCAGCATTTCCTATTTTATTCTACTATAAATTAGCAGAAATCTCATTAAGAATAAACTAAGGAGAGATAAACTAAGGAGAGACCAAGTAGCTGCCAAGCAGGTTCAGAGGCAGTTAAATTCAATGTGGAAAAAAAAAAACCAACCTTAAAAAACAAAGTAGTTTTACTGCAAATTCATGCTATTTTTATAAAAGTACCATGTAATATGCAAAAATATCTTGTTTTTTCTTAACACATGATAGGTTGTCAGAATCAGCTTTGTTCTAGCCTTTTTTCAGTCCTACCCTACACTTCTCTCTTTTCAAATGCCTACAAAACATATTCAAAAGCAGCTGTCAGGTATTTTAGACTGAACACAAAAAATAAAATTGAATACAAGAAAGAGAATATATTACCTTAAAATTTTAAGGCATAAAAATTTTCAGAATTATGGTAATTGAAACACTTGCACAGGTTTAACAATGCAGCAGAAGAAATAGAACAACTTTTATGTCTTTAAGCTTATTATCACAGTGATTGAAATGAATGCACAAAAATACTTGTATAGTTACACACCACATCTGAGACTAACTGATTAAAACGAAAGGTTACTTCTTTCAAAATGATATGTAAATTTGTACTTTGCATTTATGCCAACAGTGCTACTTTTTTAAAAGCAGTCTGCATCTTATTGATAAAGATCAGTACCTAAAACTCAACATAGACTAAAAAAATAAAGACTAAACAACATGTAAATTAAAATGCTAATATGTTTTTTATACATAAGCACAAAATGGTGACTATATTCCTTATCTGTAATTTGAAAAGTGTCACTTGCTATCCAGAGGGCAAATAAAATTCTAGTTAGTTGTAAGCCAAAACAAAAACTATTTTAATGCAATTAACATTTTGCTTCTAAAAATATTAACAGTTTACCTCAATGCAAAACCTATGACAAACTTTACACTATTAACTCTTTTACAGAATGGGCAGCTGCAATTCCTACCTCTATTTCATCTATACATTTGAATTTCTCTTTGAAATACTGATATTAGCAATCAGAAAGTCAACAGTGTATAGTTAAGAATTATCCTTACCCAAAGAGATATCTGGCCTTTATCTTCAGCTCCTGAGAGACAGTCTCTAAATTCTTGGAATGCCTTGCTGGATTAAAGTAACTTTGTTTAGCTAAGGGCCTGGGGTCATGCTAGATAATCTACTGAAGTGATTTATGATGGAGAGCTCAGGTCTTGCAGTATTAGTTCTACCTCCAGATGGGCTGGAGACTGAAGTTAGCTACATGTGGGTCAACCATGTTTACATGACAGTGAAGGGTCTGGAAATCAAGGCTCCAGTGAGCTATCCTGGTTGGCAATATTGTTAGTGTTGTCAAACAACATTGCCAGGAAAGTTAGTGTTGTCCATGACTCTATGGGGAGAGGACAACTGGAAGCTCTACTTGCATATATGTTACTTTCCTGGATTCTGCCTCAGACACCTCTTCTCTTGACTGATTTTTAACCTATATCCTTCCACTGAAATAAGCTGTAACTGTGAGTACCACAGCTTTCAGTCAGGTCAATGTGTCCTTCTGGCAAATTATTAAAATCTAGGGTGGTTTTTGGAACCCCTAAAGTTGCATTTTGTATCAGAAGTGGTGGTCCTGAGGACCCCTGAATTTGCAGTGGGTATCAGAAGTGAGGATGGTATTGTAAATTGTTTCCTAATTTTGCAAATATTAAAAGTACTTTAATCCTCATATTTATAATCTTATAACTAATATTTATTAACTACATCCACTGGTCATTTAATCCTTGCAATATACTGCTGAATTAAGTATTATTATTAAGCCCATTTTACAGATGAAGCAACTGAAGTGGCCAAGTAATTTTTTTTGTGGCTGAAATCCCCCATATCAACTTAATGACGCTATTCAATTCGGATAATAAAAATTCTTGAGTTAGGAACAAGTAGAATGTAAGACATAGAATATTACTGATTTTTTTTAAAAAGAATATTACTGAATTTTTAAATTTACAAACAAAAATAAAACATTTTAATATAGAAACTCCTCTCTTTTGCCCTAATAAAGAAATGAACATGCAACTCAACTCTGCTTTTAAAAGATACCATTTTTAAAGTAAGTTTTCTGAGGTTTTACTTAATCATAAGGGAATAGAATTTCGAGAAAAAAATAAAACTTTGGTGTTATGCTTGGGAAACAAAAGATTTGGCTTCTGAAATATTCCGTGTATTGAGACCTGTTCTCCAGAGTCATCAGAAAGTCAGAGTGCAGTCTTTGGGTAGTACTCAATAAACATATAATATAAGCACCATCAAGATGCATGTGCTTCTTAACATCCTCGCAACTCCTGCATTTCCCTTGCTTACAGCGATCTTGTGAATCAACTGGGTATATCTAGAAAACATTCACCTGGTATTAATCACATTGCATATCTCTAGCAGAATGCACATGAGCCCTGTTCTGAAAGAAGGTAACCAGGGGAGTCCTGAGAATATATACTACATATGAAATTTCACTTAAGATTTGACTGAGAATTACTAATCATGGCACTACTGTGGCAACAGTTTGAGCCTACAAGCCCCTTGAAAAATTGACATGAAAAAAGTATTGAATGAATGTCAGAATTCATTTCCCAAGATATGAACACAATTATTACAGAGTGTTGGCTAAATAAGGGGAAAATAACGTGATATATCTTAGAAGAAAATTTTCTTTCACCTCCTATTCAACTAATTCAACAACTGAGTTAATGTTCTAAAGGAAAACTGTATTTGAATATGGTAGTGGATGTTGGAGAATGTCTTCACTGACTCTAATAATATTCTGATTTCCATTATTTGATTATGCTTGACTTAGAAAGGACTGAGGCATTCAGAGAGAGACAAAAAGGCTAAAACATACAAAGTCTAAAGTAGGAGAGATGAAGTAGGGACATTGAGTGGGGGAGATTAGCTATTGTATTTCTATACTTGACAATACTTTGGTTCAAAGAATATTTAGGAAATAGTATATTTTACTGGTAATCACACAACATAAGGCAATTAATAGCAAATAATCTTAATGTCTAAGCCTTTCAAATCAGCATATAACTACAATACAGAGTAAATTGTTATTCTTATTTGGTGAATGAATAAATGGCTGTTTTTTTCACTGAGTGTGTAATTAATTATATAAGTAGTGTATATAATCAAGGACAAAATCAACCTAATTAAATTGAATAAAACTTTAATTTTCTTTTAATACAACTATTTTCCATGTTAATCATTTTAGCTAAAATAAGATCTCAAGCTGTGAATATAGTAAGCACAATAAAAAGTTTACTGTATCAAATTCTTATTGTTTATACTATAATCAACTTGGAGAATCATGTGTGAAATTTTAGACATATATTTATTTCTGAATTTTTACTAATGATCCTCCAAACTAGAGATAATAAATAAATGGAGTGTTTTGATAACATGTTAATTGAATTTCAATTAACAACTATTTTCATTGTTCTTTCTCTGTAGAAATTTGTCTCGTATGTTGTATCTGCAAAACATACATACAATTATAATGAACTCAGGTCTCTCTTCTTCCTGCCCATAGTGATTTTTAAAAAGTGTTGCTTCAATTTTTTTTTTTTTATCACACAGCTCCCCACATTGTGTTTGCCAAATTTTGTATGGACAAATCATTTTAAAGGTACTTTGGAGTCCTAGATTGTATTTCTTCCTAAGCTCCACTTGCTATTTTGATAAATCTTTGGGGTACTTGCAAAGGTAGGATCCTTGGAATCACCAGTCCTTCAGATGCACAGAGGAAAGTAAATGCAGCAAATGGAGCATAAAAGGACTAAAAAGAATACATTAAAGCTAAGTTGGTCAAGGGGTGCATAATGAAGTATGTTCTGATTTACTACAATGCCACAATGCCTTTGTACAGTAACCATTTCATTATCCTTAGGTAATCTAATTTACCTATAGAAGGACAACAGAGATAATTTGATGTCAACATAGTCCATGAATTTTCAGTTCTCCAAAGTTCCTAAAAACTTCTACAACCACTCCTGAATCTGGGCAACCTAGATAGATTAAATCCAAGCTTTTACCTTTAGAGTCTTCAACTTGAGTGATGCTCATCCATCAATTTCTCAGTCTATTTTACCCTTCTTTCAACTTTCCTTGCTATGGATCTCTATTGCTTATTTTCCCAATATAACTTTCACTTTATTATCTTTCATTCCTTTTTGGATCTAATTTTCTTGTTTTTGAAAAAATATATTTGCTGTTCTCAAAAACAATTCCAGTCCCTTACCCAGTAAATACTAATTCAGGTCAAGAAATCCATTTACCTAGTCTAAGCAAATGGACTTCATCACTCTGGAGGCCCAAGTTTTGTGAGTAAATACTTTCTACACCTTAGTATTTAGATACGCCATGGACCAATAAAACTTGAAGTAACTATTAGAAAGAAAAATGGACATATTTATTAATTAAAATCAAGTCTACACTTGGGTAATCAAAGCATATATTTATTCAATTTAGTTTTTAGAGTTATTAATGATGATCATATAAAAATGTGGTTAAAATCACAAAGTAAGTTTCTACGTCAGAAAAAAACCTACCATTGTAATTTACTGCATTGATAAAGAAGAAAACAAATACAATTTACCAGTTGTTACAGAAAACTCACATGACAAAGTTTAATACCATTTAATAATTTTTTAAAAAATAGCTAACCTAGTGGTAAATGGGACATTTCACAATTTGATATAAGTAATACCAAAACATATAACAAACCTTAGGCTTAATGAATAAATGTTTAATACATTCTCTTTAAAATTGACCAAAAGACAAAGATGTTCATTACCACCACAGCTGTTTAATATAATAATGGGGGTGCTGGCCATCACTACGGAAAAACAAAAAGAAATAAGGGGTCTAAATATTAGAAGGGAAGAGATAGCTCTTATGATTTGTAACTGATAAAAGCACCTTACTAGAAAATGAATTAATCAATATTGATTTAAAAATACAAAGACACACTAGAATACTAAGTATTATTACTTATACTATAAGCAATAATAGTATCAGTATATTACTTATACTGTATTAGAATATTAATTATACTAAGTAGAATACAAAGTATATTCTAGTACTAGAATATTAAGTATTATTTTATGAAAATATGGAGGTAATAGATAATAAGCATTATTATCTATTACCTCCATATTTTCATTAAAAAATTGGTCCTTTTAATTTCAAAACTAGCAAGGATAAAATATCATAAAAAATATTATCAAGAAAGGGCAGCTAGCAAGATTGTCTCCCCCTCACTAAACTAGGAAATTCGTAAGGTTGGGATTACATCTAAATCACCTCTGTTGCCTTGGGCTGTGTTTTTCATCCTGTAAGTAATCAATAAAAAGCTGAAGCATAGCCTAGACATCAAGGGGCAAATGCATGTGTTGGAATCAATCAGAGGGGAGAATGAGCATCAGAACTGCAAGACATGAAAAGTTCTACATAATCAGTCAGCCAAGCTTTCACTCAGAATCTGGTACATTTCCCAATTTGCAGGCTATTTATATCTCATAAGATTGCAATGAGCTACAATGACATAGAAAAGAGTAGGAATGTTTATTCATACCACTCTCTGTCCCTGTGCCTGGGTAGTGGTGGAGGCTAAAAGCATACAAAGAAATTTTTTTAAGTCTTTTGCTTCATTATTTCTCACAAACTTCTTCCATATTCTAGGTTCTGCCAGTAATAATATGTATATATTTTCTTGTTACTTTCCTCATTTTATTTGCTTAGAAAAGGAAACATGAATCAGCACTAATCTGAAGACTGCCTTAAGAGCACTTTCTCCAGTCAATCTACAAATACCATTATTTTTTACCTTCAACTCTGAGAACTACAAAATTTACTTAATAATATGTGTATAAGTCATAAAATTTATTTTTGTGGATAACATAAATATTCCTTTTACTGACCAGGCTGTTAATTGTATTTAAAGCCTAATTTTGGACCTATAGGAGAAAGAAAAAGAATGATTTTTTAAAATGCATTTTAAAGTAACCAAGTCAAGGAAAACTATCTTTTCTAGTCAGTTACCTAGAAAACAGTTTAAGCTTCTGGAACTATAAACTTCTTAAAATGAGTAACTGAAATAATTCCTGAAGTTTAACTGAATCTTGATATCAAGATTTTCAGGAGTTTGGGCAAGTAAAGGTAACCATGTTGGTAGTTACATTAATAGTACTAGTTACTATTTATAAGCCAGGTCCAATGGTAGTAATTTCCATGAAATATCTTAATTGCGTTAGTATTTAAGACAAACATGTGAAGAGAAAGTCACATCATCAAAATCTAATAATAACATCCAATGTCTGATTATGCAGGGTGATTTATTTTTGTGTTTGCTTTTCAATAACTTCAATGCCATATGGTTTTCCTACAGGTTTGGCCAGAAAATATAGTGTTTTGTATTGGCATGGCACATTTGTTAAGACGTCTAGACACTATAGTAATAAGTGCTATATAAATACATAGAGTTGAGGGAAAAAATGTGCCAGTAATAAAGTGATTTCTACATTCTACATGCAACATTCAATTAAGCATCTCATTTCCATCAGACAAGTAAATCTGATTTTTTTCAGTTTTGCATTCAATAATTCGCACAGCAACATGATTTTTCAATTACTTGAGCTTTATAAATTGGCTTACAAAGAATAAAATTGAGAAAATTAAAATACTTTAAAAATAATTTTGAAAACAAGAAGCTGAGAGATGAACTGAACCAACTGAATGATTTGAAATCATGGATTCCATTTCAAATGTACTATTTTTAAAGATGGTTTCATTATTGACATTTACTAATATGTCTTTTATGGGAGATCATCAAGTACTGCTTCCTAAGCTGAGGTCCTCTTATTCCATACAGTAACATCCTACCAAAGGGAAGCAAAGGAGATTAACACATTGTGATTATTTTCTATTTTTCTTAAGCAAGCCAATCAAGATCTCTATGCCTCTTTCTAAGAACTCAGAGGTACAAAGAAAGCATTAGCCACTTAACTTACTCAATTCCTTTTTGGAAATTATGCTGGCTTACTTTTCATGTTTCTATTGCAAAATAGAAAGAAACTTTTCTTTCCGTGTCACAAAAGAAATAAGAGAGTTATGACAGTTATCTACATGGCTCAGACTTCTGCATTGAAGGATCAGAACAGCACCCATCTTTGGAAAGTAGTTTGTCATACAGAAGAAATCTCCAGGTACAAAGTCCTTGCAGGTGTTTTTTTTTTTTTTTTCAGTTTCATTGAGATTATAATTGATATACAGCATTGTATAAGTTTAAGGTGTAAAACATAATGACTGGATAGCATCCAGACTGCCTGACTAGGAAGCCTAACCAGAAATGTGGGCAGCCACAGAGCCCATCCTACAGCTGTGCTTGGGCAGGGAACCAGCAGTCCTTGAACTTTTTTATTCCCCACTCTGAAATAACAGCCTTAAAGCTGGAAGCAGAATGCATATTTCCTATTACCGGGAACTAGTTTGATAGGCCATACAAGCAATAATACATATTGACTGATCTCTATCATATAGTGATTTGAGTTTTCCCTTTTATTGTAATTAAAAGCATCCAACTATGGCATAGCTTCAGGTGGGGAATCAGCTTTAAATTTTGTGTATCCCCACATAACACTTTATTAATATTGGCATCACAGATGCCTATTCACATTGGTATTGAGAAAAATTTGTTGAGTTATTTATATTTCCGGTGGTTTCATGTATCATGTGTTTCCTTTCCATAAGAGCAGTATATTTAAATACATTCCTAAATTCATCTCTTTTTTAAAATGACTACTTATTTTATTTGAGGACTCTATTCAAAAGCTTTACTCAACCAGCATAGTTTTAGGTATGGGAATTCTGACTGCTATATATTGGTTATTTCCTGTCATAGTATTTGATGATCATCCAAGGTTATTTTTAATATATTCTCAATTCACAGATTGTGTTTGTTATTGACTAGTTGCATGTTCTTGGGTAAGTTATTCTCTGTTTCATTTTCAAATGCCCATAATAACAATACCAAAAGATATTCTGAATATAAACTATCTAGCATGAGGTATGGCACATTGTAGATGCTCACAAACTGATTACTCCTGTCATCATATTTGACTATAAGCAAAACTCTTTAGTGTAATTACAAAACAGCATTTGGCATTCAAATAGATACTATAAAATCATAAAGCATTGCATGCAATAATTTTTTTCTGAAAATTATTAATATCATGGTATATAAAATAATTTCTATTTATGCTTAAAATATTTCCTCTGGCATATTATCATAGTAGATCTGTAAAGCAATTCTAAAATAAATAGTGACTTAGAAATGAGTTATCAACTATAGACACAATAAAAGATAATACAAAGTTCACAGTACCTTATGCACAGGTACTTGGAATAAATTCAGCATCATGATTTAGTACAAAAATGATGAGACGTAATAAAAGTTCAGATGAGTAGTTGAAGTAGGAGTCTATTTCATTCCTGACGGAAAAGTTCAACAATATTTGATGACTGTAATATGTCTAGCTATATATTAACACCTTTGACTTTAATTGCTTTGATTAAATTTTAGTACTCAGACAATTCTTTCATATTGCTTCTACTATTTACTTAATGAATAATACATTCTCCTGGAAGAATATATCTTCTGTGTCATATCAAGCTCTGTTAGAAAGGTTAATGTGATATTTTATAATGCTTAAGACGTGTGAGGTAGTGAAATTCTATTCAGACAAGCAGAAATGCCAGGACATTTTTAATAAGACCCTAAATGAAATGCTAACATATGTTCTGAAAAAAAATTTAAAAGAATTCCTTTTAAGAAAATGCAAAGGAAATGTTATGGGTTTGTGTGTGTGTGTGCTATTTCAGTTACAGATAGGATTTACTTTGGTTAAATTACCAAGGAAACTATTTTCCAGTGCCACATAATTTCTCAATGTTAGCAATGCTAGAGAACCTAAATTCTGAGTTTTACTCTGTGTCTGATATTATGTTATATTAACACATTTTTTACTAAAAACAATTGTTCTTTTAATATATTTTGCACATACACTCTTTTTTTAAATTTAGGGAATATGAAGCTGAGACCCTTAGAATTCTTAACTGTTACTAGTCATATAAGACTTAAGACAGTCATACACAAGGAACACAACTGTATTTTTTCAAAAGTATTCTTTTTTTAGAACTATATTTTGGTAATGAATGTAAGTTCTCGGGATGGTACAGCAGGAAGATAGATAACAGACATGATTTGTATTATTATTTTCAATAATGATTGTTTAAGGTGTACAACATGATGAGTTGGTATACATATACACAGTTAAATGATTACTAAAGTCAAGCTAATTAACATACTCATCTCTTTACATAGTCACTATTTTTTGTGTGTAGTGGGAGCACTTGAAATCTATCCTCTTAGCAAATTTCTGGTATCCACTATAGTATTATTAACTATAATCATCATGCTGAACATTATATCTTTAGACTCATTCATCCTAAGTAATTGCAAATTTGTACTCTTTGACCAGCATCTCCCCATTTCCTCCACCTTCTAGCCCTTGGCAATCACCATCTACTACATTTGCTTCTATGTTAGACTTTTTTTATATAGATTCCACATATAAGTGAGATAAGTTCATCTTTTTTTTTCCTTTGGTGAATGCATTTCTTGAAAATCATTGATAAAATTAGGTATTTTCTCATGGGAATGTGAAATTTTTTTTTCACTGTAGTCCCAATGTCTGGTTTGAGTCTCAACCACTTGAAATAGATTTTGTTTTCCTTGTATTTCTTCAGTTGCCTAATAACTTATAGCAAAATTAACTTTTTTCCCAAACATCAATTCCATCCTTTAGAAAGACAAAGAATTTATCTATTTAGAAATATGTTTCTATGAAAATGAATATTATCTTCTGATAGAAAATATATTAATATTTTAATATATTAAAATATTATAATGAGATATCAGTAAACTTCTATTAGAACAGTTAACATAAAACAATCGTGACAATATTAAATGTTGGTGAGGATGTGAAAAAACTCATATATTGCTGGTGTGAATGTAAAATGGTATAAGCACTCTAAAAAATAATTTGACAAATTCTTAAAACTCTAAAAATATACATTTCATACAATCTTGCAATTGCACTTCGAGGCATTTATGAAAATTATGTTCCCATGAAACATGTAAATGACTGTTCACTACAGTTTCATTTGTGATAGCCCCCAAACTAGAAACAATCAAAACGTCCTATAATAGGTGAGTGGTTAAGCAAACTGTAGTACAGCCATACCATGGAATACTACTCAGTAAAGAAAGCTATGTACTATTGATAAACACCAACAACTTTAGTAAATCTCAGAGGCATTATGCCGAATGCAAAAGCCAATATCAAAAGGTCACATAATATATGATTTCATTTATATAACATTCTTGAACTAAATGATAGAGATGGAAAACGCATTATTGGTTTCCAAGAATTAGGGATAGTGGGTGAGGGAGGGGGTGAGTGTGACTATAAAGGAGCAGTATGAGGGAGATCTTTTGGTGACTGAATAATACTACATATTGATTGTGGTAGTGGTTACACACATTTACCCACATGTGGTAAAATGACACAGAACTGTACATTATATCTTTGTCATATTCTGGTTTTAATATCGTACTATGGTTATGGAATATGCAACTAATGAGGACAAATGGGTGAAGAGTACACAGGAAATCTCTGTAATGGTTTTGTAACTTCCTGTGAATCTATAAATATTTAAAAATAAAAAATTTCTAGAAATTCTAATAAAAAATGTTGGGCAGTGGAAGATTATCCCTGTAGGTAGGAGAAGTTTACTCAAATTGATGTCAGTGTCGTTAGATTTATACTCATTTTACTCCCCTGGGTAATAAAAATCTTATCATGCATAATGATGAGCACAGTATATTTAACTTTTATTAAAGAATAGAGAAGATAATACTGGTGCTTGCAGACACAGAATTATGTTTTCAACATCTTCCTCACAATAATAATAATAACAAGCTAATAGTTATATATTAACATTTATCAATTCTTACATACTCCAATGGCACTTTTTATGTATACTTATAGCAAATTTATGGGTAAGTACTGTTATTTCCATTTTACAGAAGATGAAAGTGAATTTAGAAAAGCTAAGAAATTTCCAAAAGTCATTCTATTTTTAACAGGCAAATCCAGAATTGAAATGCAAGACTGTCTGATTCCAAAGTCCTAGCAGCTAACCACTGTGTGTTATTTCTATGTTGGTGATGAACATTTTAATCCTTAAAAAATTCTAAAAGTTCCTAGGAAAAATTCCATGTATTCAATAAATTTAAAAAGTTATCTGTATAGAGAAATGTGACTGTTTCACTTTATTCTTATCTTATAATTTAGGCTTTAGCTTAGTGCCCTAAAACCACCACATTGTATATTTCTCTAACTAAACCTTTTCAAATATTGCTATTCCTGCTTGTAAAATTACTTTCCTATCTTTCTGACAAACTCTCATCCATCTTTCCACCCCTTCTTTATCTGTGCTGTCCCTGTACAAAGTACACATTTCCAGTATTGCTCTAACTGTACTGTAATTCATTTATTCACATGCCCTCTATGAGTAGACAGTGAGCTCCCTTAGGGGTGGAATTACTTCCTATTCACATTTGTACAATCTGCACCAGGTATGTATTTAGCAAGAGTTTGGTGAATAACACAGTGACTGTTACTCAGTTGACCACTGAAGGGGTTCACAACGAACCTTCTCAACATGTGCCACTTTGAACTAAAGGCAGTTGAGAACAGCAGGCTCCAGAGAAACTTCTGCCCCTCCTTTAATTACCTAGAAGAATTTAAATTGGAAGTCTTTCCCAGAATGAAAATTATTTCCAGAGATAAATTTGACCTGAGTGGCCCATCTGTGTGGCAGGGAAAACATCCAGTTACAAAACATCTGCTCTTGTTCTTATTGCTCTGTCAATTGCCCTCCACCCTTTTGAAGCCCCAGGCCCCTTTCCATTCAGTGTGGCATATAGATACCTCATTTTACCTTTCTGTCTTTGAATCTGTCATGTATGTGGGGTTCCTACACATACAAAATTAATGTGAATTTCTTCTGTTACTCTGCTTCATGTTGATTTCATCAGACCAGCCAAAAGAACCTTTAAAGGGTAGAGGAAAATTCTTTCTCTCCAATACCAATGTCAGTGTTAGTACCTCTTTTTAATTTGAGTTGTTTCCCAGGCAATTTTATTTAACACGCATCCTCCTAAATTTTCTCTTGCTTCTATGTAGTACTGTATTTGGAGATTCTCTGATTATTTGCCTGATTTCCATTATTTTGTAATCCCATCAGACCCATAATGCCCTCTTCTGCTTTCTAGGACACTTACCATGATTTCAAACTCATAAATATCATTTTAAATTGTGGCAACTGTAATTTCCTCTCCACTTAAAACAAATAAATGTGCATAGAGTATTACATGCATATATTCTATATACGTCATTTACTTATATAAAGTAATAAATGTAATTCTAAGTCATTTCTTGTTCCATCTTTAAGAATTTATGAACATCATCTATTAGTATGTTTCTTTTACTGCAAGCTGCTTGAGGCAAGATTATAATGGCCTTTTCCTGGCACATAGCTTAGCAAAAATTTAATTTCTATAAAAGTGTTGAGAGATTTTGAGAAGTAAAACTAGAACAATATGTTGAACCTCACAAGTTCAACATTATATAAAGATTTTGTCAATTTGTAACACTACACAGTGATTTATGTTCATTTTCAAGACAATGTGCCAATTAATGATTTTGCAGAATAAAAGAACTAAAAAATCTATCTATCCATCCATTCATCTAGTCTATCATTTATAAATATTTGAACAAAAGCAAAACAATTTCTTGAATATAGAAATCCTCAAACTTCTAGTCCATTACAAGCCAACCTAGTGCACCAAATATTATTAGAAAACACTGAAAGTATTAATGCTAATCATTGCAGTTTTCTGTGCATTGTATAAACTGCCACTTAACTATGGAAAGCAGCTGTTGTTTTCATAGTGATTAAAACGTGAATTTAACAGAGTAATATGTGAGCTGAAAGCAATAAGGAAGATGTGTTTGAAATAAACAGCTTACTTAAATATCCTCATAAAAGTATATCAGGGTTTTTACAATTTCAAATCAAAATACTAAGGTGTACTGTTGAGAGGTAAGATGTCTATAAAATAATGAGACTGATATTCACGCAAGATTATAGTCCCAATACTTGTAGTTATACTATGCCTAAAGTAACTTTTATAATCTATGTAAAATAAAATGAGCTTTTAATCCATGTACACCTGTTTTAATTTCTTCTTTGCAGATAGGTTTTATCTTTAAACATTTTTGAAAATCATTTTATGGAAATATCAAAGTATAAAATGACTATTTCTTCTGTAGGGAAGAAAAAATAAATTTCCCTCTATACTTCTAGGTTCTTGGCTGAGAATAAAAGACAGATTAACAGGGGAAAAACAAACAGAAGTTTTACAATATGTATACCTCCTGTATACATGGGAAATAACCAAAACTGAGTACAGTCATACCTCAGAGAGAATGTGGGCTGGCTTCCAGAACACTGCAATAAAGCGCATAATGAAATAAGGAGAGTCACACAAATTTTTTTGTTTCCCAGTGCATATAAAATTTATGTTTACACTATACTGTAGTCTATTAATGTGCAATAGCATTATGTCTAAAAATAAAACAACATACATAACTTCATTAAAAATACTTTATTGGGGCTTCCCTGGTGGCGCAGTGGTTGGGAGTCTGCCTGCCGATGCAGCGGACATGGGTTCGTGCCCCGGTCCGGGAAGATCCCACATGCTGCGAAGCGGCTGGGCCTGTGAGCCATGGCCGCTGAGCCTGCGCATCCGGAGCCTGTGCTCCGCAACGGGAGAAGCCACAGCAGTGGGAGGCCCGCGTACCACAAAAAGAAAACAAAAAAAAAAAAAAACAAAACAAAAATACTTTATTGCTAAAAAATGCTGACCTTCATCTGAGTCTTCAGTGAGTCATGGTAGTAACAAATGGTCCAAGCCATCACCTTACGTACCATGTCCTCCTAAAGACGGAAGAAGATGTTGTGGAGGGTGGGGAACCAATTATGGGAAGTTATAGGAAAAGCATAGCACGGTAAATAAGGATAAGGTTTTTAAGCAGATTTAGGTCTGCTGCCCTCTCCATTGATGAGAGTTTCTAGAGATGTAGTCATCCTCCTCTTCTTGGTACTGAGAGGGAGACACCTTTGCAAATGGAGATTTTCCTTATAAAAGTAAATTTATCTTAAAAAAGGGTAATTTCTATTGATTTTTCAGAGCTTCTCCTGCATCTGCTGTTTCTTCAAAAATAACCAGCTCAAGATAATCCTTAAGAGGCATATTGTGGGGTGGTATATTGTGCTACACTTCAGTTCCTTTTGGAGAATATCCTCATCTGCCAATCACAGTGAAATATGCAGGTATGTTGCTAAGCATGTAATATATGTCAGAAAATACGGTTTTAAAAAATTCCTATCATGTAGACCATTTTCCACTTAAATGTATGTAAACATAGTTTTAGAATGAGTTTTTATTTAAAAAGAAAAAATATTCTTTAATGTGCTTTTGTGCCAACCTCCTGAGCTTGTGATAATTTTTAATATTGAACAGGGCTATTGAACAGATTATCCATGTTATTTTATACTTTCTCTAAAAATCCATAGTAAGACCAATTCTTCCCTCTAGATTCTGTATTATGCCACATGGTGTCTTCAAAGTAATATGTTCTTAAATTGGATGATTACTTTAATAGCATAGCAAAGTTATGCTGTTTTGAATGGTTGCACACTGTAAATGAAGCCTAAACTTTCCTGTAGGGTAAATACTATTAACATGAAGGAGTTTTACCACTATTTTATGATGTCTCTCAATGCCAAAGTTTCGAACTCTGATGAAACTTTTTTGGGGGAGAGTTATTTTTATAGAATTGATGATCACATGTAGGAAAGACAAAACAGCATTTCACCTTAATTACCTGTATAGAGCTATACAAACCAAAAGTGATAATTTCTATTGTAAATTATTTCAATGATATTATTTGACTTTCAGAATTTATGTTTAATCATTTCATGTTCAGTAGTGAGTAAAGCATTCTCACTTTAAATTCTCTGGAAGGTAATTCTGGGCAATTCTGAAATAATTATAAATATAATTGGTAAATGAAATATACTCCAGTTTAGTTATAAATGTGAAAATTCAGAACCTAGCTTCAGTTTTTGGGAACATTCACAGTAGCATCTATTATATATTCACATTTTCTAAACTACCAACTTTAACACAAAATTCCTAAAACCTAAACTTTTCAGATGGAACGTTTCTGTATGCACCATCTATTTTCCAGTCATTTAAAACAAAGCACACGTACAGAAGAAAATTTAAACTTCTCTGAGGGTTCATTTATACTGTCCTAAGTATTAATTACAATGCAGCATTTAAATTTGTTGCTGCAGAGATAGACCAACAAATAGATTGCAGTTGACCCTCCTTATACATGAATTCTGCATCCCCCAATTCAACCAATGCAGATTGAAAATATTCGAAAAATTCCAGAAAAGTCCAAAAAGCAAAACTTGAATGTGCCACACCAACAACACTGGCAACTATTTACATAGCATTTACACTATATCAGGTATTATAAGTAATCTAGAGGTGATTTAAGGTAAACAGGAGGATAGGGGTGGGTTGTAGGCAAATACCACGCTATTTCACATAAGAGACTTGGTCATCCATGGATTTTGGTACCTGTGTAGGGGGATGGGTCCTGGAACCAATCCCCCTCGGATACCAATGAATGATTGTACTTAAGCATAGGATGACTGGGACAGCTGTGGTGAGCCTGGGTTTATTTTCACACAGCGTTTTGATGGCAAATTGACTTTTGAACAGCTCTTTTCTCTGAAACTTAAAATTAACTGTTGTACACCAAAGCAGCCACATTTTACTACCTAGAAAAGATCATCTTTAACTTTGCTGTCAATATCTTCCTAGTTTCTCAACTTATTAATAAATACATATAATTAAATATACTAAGAAAAAGGACCATAGGTTTCTTTGACACCTTATATGTAAGTGATAGCTCCTTTTCACCAGTTCCTGGGATGTAGGGCAGCAAAAGAGAATCTTACTTGTGTGAATTCACAATCTCTCTCTTCTCTCCCGTATCATTCTCTTGGGGCCTGGACATTTACTCGAAGAATCTGACAATTGGATGAGGTGAAACTCTGAGATACCATAAAAGGACCCTGACTTACTTATTTTGGAAAGCCAGTACAGGGTTACTGGTGAAAACAACAACAAACAGATCTAGAAGGAAGGGGATATGGAGAAAATCAGAGCATTCAAAATAATAGAGATCTACTATACACCATAGTGCCTATAGTTATCAATACTGTGTTGTATACTTAAACATTTGCTAAGGGGGTATATTTTATGTTAAGAGATATTATCACAAAAAATAAAATGAAGAGGGCAGGAGGAAAATATAATTATCAGATGAAATTTAGGAATTTGCAGATAAATAAAAAGATTCCATGGCAGCTGAAGGACAAGAAAGATCTTGAGAGAAATAAATATAAAAAATCATTTTAAGAATCTTTATAGGGACTTCCCTGGCAGCCAGTGGTTAAGACTTCACCTTCCAATGCAGGAGGTGCGTGTTTGATCCCTGGTTGGGGAGCTAGGATCCCACATGCCTTGCAGTCAAAAACACAAGGCATAAAAAATGCTAAAGGAACTTTTCTAGGCAGGAAATGCAAGAGAAGGAAAACACCTTCAATAACAAACCCAAAACAATTAAGAAAATGGTAACAGGAACATACATATCAATAACTACCTTAAATGTAAATGGATGAAATGCTCCAACCAAAAGACAGAGAGTGGCTAAATGGATACAAAAACAAGACCCATATATATGACGTCTACAAGAGACACTTCAGACCTAGGAACACATACAGACTGAAAGTGAGGCAATGGAAAAAGATATTCCATGAAAATGGAAATCAAAAGAAAGCTGGAGTGGCAATTCTCATACCAAACAAAATAGACTTTAAAATAAAGACTATTACAAGATACAAGGAAGGACACTACATAATGATCAAGGGATCAATCCAAGAAGAAGATATAACAATTGTAAATATTTATGCATCCAACATAGGAGCACCTCATTACATAAGGCAAATGCTAACAGCCATAAAAGGGGAAACTGACAGTAACACAATCATAGTAGGGGACTTTAACACCCCACTTTCACCAATGGACAGATCATCCAAAAGGAAAATAAATAAGGAAACACAAGCTTTAAATGATACATTAAACAAGATGGACTTAATTGATATTTACAGGACATTCCAACCAAAAACAACAGAATACATTTTCATCTCAAGTGCTCGTGGAACATTCTCCAGGATAGATCATATCTCAGGTCACAAATCAAGCCTAGGTAAATTTAAGAAAACTGAAATTGTATCAAGTATCTTTTCCGACCACAGTGCTATGAGATAGATATCAATTACAGGAAAAAATCTGTAAAAAACACAAATACATGGAAGCTAAACAATACACAACTAAATAACCAAGAGATCACTGAAGAAATCAAAGGGGAAATCAAAAAATATCTAGAAACAAATGACAATGAAAACATGATGACCCAAAACCTATGGGATGCAGCAAAGGCAGTTCTAAGAGGGAAGTTTATAGCAATACAATACTACCTCAAGAAACAAGAAACATCTCAAATAAACAAACTAACCTTACACCTAAAGCAATTAGAGAAAGAACACAAAAACCCCAAAGTTACCAGAAGGAAAGAAATGATAAAGATCAGATCAGAAATAAATGAAAAAGAAATGAAGGAAGCAACAGCAAAGATCAACAAAACTAAAAGCTGGTTCTTTGAGAAGATAAACAAATTGATAAACCATTAGCTAGACTCATTAAGAAAAAAAGGGAGAAGACTCAAATGAATAGAATTAGAAATGAAAAAGGAGAAGTAACAACTGACACTGCAGAAATACAAAGGATCATGAGAGATTACTACAAGCAATTATATGCTAATAAAATGGACAACCGGGAAGAAATTCTTAGAAAAGCACAACCTTCCAAGACTGAACCAGGAAGAAATAGAAAATATAAACAGACCAATCAGAAGCACTGAAATTGAAACTGTGATTAAAAATCTTCCAACAAACAAAAGCTCACGACCAGATGTCTTCACAGGCGAATTCTATCAAACATTTAGAGACGAGCTAAAAACTATCCTTCTCAAACTTTTGCAAAATATAGCAGCTGGAGGAACATTCCCCAACTCATTTTATGAGGCCACCATGACCCTGATACCAAAACCAGACAAAGACATCAAAAAAAAAAGAAAACTACAGGCCAATATCAATGATGAACATAGATGCAAAACTTCTCAACAAAATACTAGCAAACAGAATCCAACAGCACATGAAAAGGATCATACAGTATGATCAAGTGGGGTTTATCCCAGGAATGCAAGAATTCTTCAATATATGCAAATCAATCAATGTGATAAACTATATTAACAAATTGAAGGAGAAAAACCATTTGATCATCTCAATAGATACAGAAAAAGCTTTCAACAAAATTCAACACACATTTATGATAAAAACCCTCCAGAATGTAGGCATAGAGGGAACTTACCGCAACATAATAAAGGCCACATATGACAAGCCCACAGCCAATATCGTTCTCAATGGTGAAAAACTGAAACCATTTCCGCTAAGATCAGGAACAAGACAAGGTTGCCCACTTTCACCACTATTACTCAACATAGTTTTGGAAGTTTTAGCCACAGCAGTCAGAAAAGAAAAAGAAATAAAAGGAATCCAAATCGGAAAAGAAGAAGTAAAACTGTCAGTGTTTGCAGATGACATGATACTACACATAGAGAATCCTAAAGATGCTACCAGAAAACTACCAGAGCTAATCAATCAATTTGGTAAAGTAGCAGGATGCAAAATTAATGCACAAAAATCTCTTGCATTCCTATACACTAATGATGAAAAATCTGAAAGAGAAATTAAAGAAACACTCCCATTTACCATTGCAACAATATCAATAAAATACCTAGGAATAAACCTACTGAAGGAGACAAAAGACCTGTATGCAGAAAAATATAAGACACTGATGAAAAAATCAAAGACGATAAAAACAGATGGAGAAATATGCCATGTTCTTGGATTGGAAGAATCAACATTGTGAAAATGACTATGCTACCCAAAGCAATCTACAGATTCAATGCAATCTCTATCAAACTACCAATGGCATTTTTCACAGAAGTAGAACAAAAACTTTCACAATTTGTATGGAAACACAAAAGATCCCAAGTAGCCAAAGCATTCTTGAGAAAGAAAAATGGAGATGGAGGAATCAGGCTCCTGGACTTCAGACTATACTACAAACCTACAGCAATCAAGACAGTATGGTAGTGGCACAAAAACAGAAATATAGATCAATGGAACAGGATAGAAAGCCCAGACATAAACCCACGAACATATGGTCACCTTATTTTTGATAAAGGAAGCAAGAATGTACAATGAAGAAAAGACAGCCTCTTCAATAAGTGGTGCTGGGAAAACAGCTACATATAAGAGAATGAAATTAGAACACTCCTAACAGCATACACAGAAATAAACTCAAAATGGATTAAAGACCTAAATGTAAGGCCAGACAATATAAAACCCTTAGAGGAAAACAGGCAGAACAGTCTATGACATAAATCACAGCAAGATCCTTTTTGACCCACCTCCTAGAGAAATGGAAATAAAAAGAAAAATAAACAAATGGGACCTAATGAAACTTAAAAGCTTTTGCACAGCAAAGGAAAACATAAGCAAGATGAAAAGAGAACCCTCAGATTCAGAGAAAATATTTGCAAATGAAGCAACTGACAAAGGATTAACCTGTAAAATATAAAAGGAGCTCATGCAGCTCAATATCAAAAAACAAACAACCCAATCCAAAAATGGGCAGAAGACCTAAATAGACATTTCTCCAAAGAAGATATACAGACTGCCAACAAACACATGAAAGAATGCTCAACATCATTAATCATTAGAGAAATGCAAATCAAAACTACAATGAGGTATCCTCTCACACTGGTCAAAATGGCCATCATCAAAAAATCTACAAACAGGGCTCCCCTGGTGGCGCAGTGGTTGGGAGTCTGCCTGCCAATGCAGGGGACGCGGGTTCACGACCTGGTCTGGTTAGATCCCACATGCCGCAGAGCAACTGGGCCCGTGAGCCACAATTACTGAGCCTGCGCGTCTGGAGCCTGTGCTCTGCAACAAGAGAGGCCGCAATAGTGAGAGGCCCGCACACTGTGATGAAAAGTGGCCCCCACTTGCCACAACTAGAGAAAGCCCTCGCACAGAAATGAAGACCCAACACAGCCATAAATAAATAAGTTAACTTAAAAAAATCTACAAACAATAAATGCTGGAGAGGTTGTGGAGAAAAGGGAACCCTCTTGCACTGTTGGTGGGGATGTAAATTGATACAGCCACTATGGAGAACAGTATGGAGGTTCCTTAAAAAATGAAAAATAGAACTACCATATGACCAGCAATCCCACTACTGGGCATATACCCTGAGAAAACCATAATTCAAAAACAGTCATGTACCACAATGTTCATTGCAGCTCTATTTACAATAGCCAGGACATGGAAGCAACCTAAGTATCCATCGACAGATGAATGGGTAAAGAAGAAGTGGCACATATATACAATGGAATATTACTCAGCCATAAAAACAAATGAAATTGAGTTATTTGTAGTGAGGTGGATGGACCTAGAGTCTGTTATGCAGAGTGAAGTAACTCAGAGCAAGAAAAACGAATAGGGCTTCCCTGGTGGCGCAGTGGTTGGGAGTCTGCCTGCCGATGCAGGGGACGCGGGTTCGCGCCCCGGTCCGGGAGGATCCCACATGCCGCAGAGCGGCTGGACCCGTGAGCCATGGCCGCTGAGCCTGCGCGTCCGGAGCCTGTGCTCCGCAACGGGAGAAGGCCCGCATACTCCAAAAAAAAAAAAAAAAAAGAAAAACGAATACCATATGCTAGCACATATATATGGAATCTAAAAAAAAAAAAAAAAAACTGGTTGTGAAGAAGGTCGGGGCAGTACAGGAATAAAGACACATACAAAGAGAATGGACTTGAGGACATGGGGAGTGGGAAGTGTTAGCTTGGACGAAGTGAGAGAGTGGCATGGACTGATATATACTACCAAATGTAAAATAGATAGCCAGTGGGAAGGAGCCGCATAGCACAGGGAGATCATTCGGTACTTTGTGACCAACTAGAGGGGTGGGATAGTGAGGGTGGGAGGGAGACACAAGAGGGAGGAGATATGGGGATATATGTATATGTATGGCTGATTCACTTTGTTATAAAGCAGAAACTAACACACCATTGTAAAGCAATTATACTTCAATAAAGATGTTAGAAAAAAAAACAAAACAGAGGCAGTACTGTGACAAATTCAATAAAGACTTATAAAAAAAAGGTTCACATCAAAAAAAAAAATCTTTAAAAAAACAAAAAGAACCTTTATAGTATTATATAAATAGATTTTTGGCGTAATTTTTCAGCAAGTTACAGTAAACTGTTATTCACATTATTTCATGATGTCTAATTGTTTTGTCTTTAAGTCTGACACCCTGACACGCTGAGATGCCTGCAGTGTTTGGGGTTTATGTGTTATGATTTTAGAGGAGTTATGATAGCCTTTCCACATAGGTTCTTCCAGAGTGTCCCATACTATGGTCAGAAGAGGAAGTTGGGGGGGTAGAAATGTTACTAACATATATAAAATACAAAGGATCACACCTCACATTTCTAATCACTTAACAATTATTCCCCTCTCTCCACTTATACTAGTTACACCACTCAATATTTTTGCATACATGTGCACACACACACACATACATACACATGCACGCAGCAACCACAACTTTTTTAAAATCCACTTCTTCTGGGTGAGATTTTGTCGAGTCTAGTAATAGAATATGGGCAACTGAAGGTGAGTGGCTCCAACCTCCACACATCTAAATATCCAATAACTCATTTGCTTTAAAACTACATGGTAGGGTTTCCCTGGTGGCGCAGTGGTTGAGAGTCCACCTGCCAATGCAGGGGACACGGCTTCGTGCCCCAGTCCAGGAAGATCCCACATGCTGCGCCGCAGAGCGGCTGGGCCCAGTGAGCCATGGCCGCTGAACCTGCCCGTCCGGAGCGTGTGCTCCGCAACGGGAGAAGCCACAACAGTGAGAGGCCCGCGTACCCCAAAAAACAAAACAAAACAAAAACTACATGATATCTTTACCTCACAACTAAGATCTTTATGCAATTCTGCCTTTTTATATTATGAACCTTTATTTTTATTGATTGTAATTTTTAGTGATTTTACTGCTCCATCAATCATGAGGTATTATGTAACTATTACTTTGATTATTCAGGTATCATAGCATTATTAAAAGAAAATGTAACATGATTAAAATGCTTGTATTAAATTTTAGCTGGAAAAAACAGAATATGAAATACTATTTGCAAAAACATCACAACAATGTAAAAGCATTGCCTGGGGAAAATGCATGAGGAAATAGTCTCAAATATTAATAATCGTGAACAACAGTAAGGTATATGAAAATATAGTTTTATTCCTCAGTTAAATGTCTAGTGACTCCAGAGGTGTAGTATTTCTTTGGCTTTTGAAATAATTATTTCCCCATTTACTAAAATTAACAGTTAAATAATACTTTCTGATAATTATGTCAAAGTGAAGTGATTTAAATTAAACACACAATTCACTACTTATAAGTTACAAAGCTTAAAGGCATCATGGAATTTTAATGGGTTTGTTCACAACAACGTAACCCTCAGATTCATTAGTCCTACTGGCATAAAACAATGTTTAAGCTCCTGCTTGAAACCTGTATTCTTTAAATGAATGCCTATTATAGGCCAGTATCTACGCAAGGCAAAGCAGATTCAGTGAAGAACTACCAATGTAAAAATCTTCTGATAGTCCAACTTCAATCTATACACAGTTTTTCTTTTATAAATACAATTAAATATTTATTAAAATGACTATAAAATATTGATGAACTTACAGAAATGTTTCAGAGAATTACATATCAATTACCTTTTTAGAAGTATTGTGCTTATGTCATTTATTCCTCTTTATAGTAGGTATAAAGAACTACAAAGCTCAGTTCCAAATTGGGGCATATTTTCATATAGATGGAGACTTTACACTTTCAACAGCTTGGGTGCTCAACCACATTGCCTGTGTCACCTAGTTCCATTGCCCAATAATAATATGTTCTCCAGTTTCCACTCATAGTACAGAACATTCAGTCTAGCAGAAGCATTAGCATTTGAGGCCTCAAACATTTTTGACTCTTAGGGGCTAGAAAAACTTTTCCTCTGGAGACTTTTGTAATTTTGCTTAAAAAATGTCCAAAGTTTTCCTTAGCCCACTCCATCCAGGCATTGGTCATATAACAGGCCCTTAGTCTGGCTACTAGTCTTATATGGAAGCATGCCAAAGCCAGAGAGATGCATTTAGTAACTCTGACCCCTTCCAACACTTCTCCTTCAATATTTCCTTCATTTTAGTATAAAGAAGGCACAGAAGAGAGCAAATAATGCTGCTTTATCTATGTTCTTTATAAAATTTATCCGAACTTGGTTTATCTTCCAGATGAAGACAATTTACCTACATGTTCTTACTATAAAAGTTGAATGGGCCTTATCATTTCTTTCAGTGCTCATCCTTAACACCACAGCCACAAACCCACTCTTCACATTCACTTTTTTTTTTTCAGGGTTACAGATATTTATCCTGCAGTGTCATCATCTGTAAAATAAAACTCTAGAAAGCAAGGATCATTAAGATCTATTTAAAGATGAAAAATTTTGAGGCTGTACAAAACAGTAATGTATCTATTATTTTATCTCAGAGTAAGTTGTTCTTTCCCAAGAACGCCATGGAAAAACTCAAATTAAAAAAAAAAAAAAAAACATTCGAATTCAGATAGACCAGAATATGAACCACTCATTGTCTTAACAAAAAGAAAAAAAATAGAAAGAGTTCATGGTCCTGTTGGCATGCTTTGATGATTCTAATAGACAACAGGTAGAACTTGTGATTTCTGTTTGTGTTTAAAAAAATGATGACATGGAGGACATGCAATTTTCTATGAACAGATTTGTTATCAATTTTGGTGTGTGCGGGGGCAGTCTTTACTGAATGTACCCTCTCAGCTCTTTGGAACAGTTCACGAGTTGCGGAAGTCATCTTTGAAAATGTGCAGTGTTAGCTTTTATTTTGTTCAAACTTAAATGCGTTTTAACATACAAAATAAAACAAAATATGGCAACAATTATAAAACTTACATATGTAGCTTCTAGACATGCAAATGTTAATGCATATTTAATAATTCACAAACATTAAAATATAATAGAGAAATTTAAACATCGTCAGTAAGGGAATAGTGTATACGTGTGCCTGTGACTTTGCTTTTGCTAATTTGAGACTGTCAGAGAGAATGAGATAAACAGTAAGTGATGAAGAAAGAAGACATCTGAATCCTTCTGGATGGCTTTTATATTTTAAGTCCAACAAGACAACCATTCAGAACAGATAACCCATTTTCTGACAGGATTTAATAATAAACCATGATATAGTGTACAAGGAATTCTAGTTAATCAGAAGTATTTAGAGTTAAAATATTAAAATATAATGGAATAATTTATTATGCCTTTTAAAGATATCCATTAAATCGCTACTCCGGTGGTTTTTCTAAAAGTCTTATTGCTTAGCTTATTCTATAGTAAATGTCTGTACATCACTAAAATGTCTCAAAATGACCTTATTTAATTCCTCATGTGTATTAACTTAAATATGCAATAACCCAAGTAAAAAATTAATTTCCATATCAAAAGGCACATGAGTTCCTCTTTTGCATCAAGGACAACTTTTCATTACCTTGTTCTGAATATGAATTTTTATATATATATATATGGAAGAAGAACAATAACAGTATAAAGGCAATATTTACCAGTTGATTATTATAAATATTATCTTTTACAATAAAATAAGAAAATGCATCATTAACACTTACATTGTCTAGGATTTTAGTAATACTCCTGCAAAGTAATCTATTTATACTTTCATTTCCTCTCATAATATTATCCAAATATGAGAAATAGATACTGTAAGGTATACAGAGGTATATGGCACATAGTTACTGTTTTGAGGAGTTTATGATATAGAGGGGAAAATATGAAATACCAGGATGGCTATGTAGAAAAGTTTCATTAAGGTGCCATACACAATCTACTGCCATTCATAGAAAAAAGACGGTTTTTGAGAAGTTTCATCAAGAGAGATTCCTACATAATTATGGGACTTGAAGGATGGGTTGAATCCTTTTATAAGCTTAAGTTTCAGAGAATAAAATCCAACCTAGCTTATTAACGGAGGGAAGTAGAGGCACATATAGTCAGTGGAGAGTATGGAAAACGGGCTTGCCCAGGAGTGGTTCCTAGAACAGCATACACAGTTGGCACATAAAGAAACAGCAATCTTTATCACAATCAAAAAGCTGGGAAATCAAGAAGTGGTACCCTAGCTACTGGCACAACCATACCACCTCAGAGCCTAAGAAGACCACTCTGAAGGTAATAACATAAAGATTCTTTCACTGTGTTACGAAAAAGATGGAATGACAGATATAAATTAGATACAGATGTCTTATTCCCTCTAATAAATGCTATTTGAACTTCAAGTGGCATACCGTGATTTTTGGTAGACAGATTATTTACTCAGTCTAGTAAATAGTTTTATTTGAAACTATTGAAATACATACATAAACTATGCCTGGCTTGCTGCCAAGATATACATGTAGTTCTAGTTCCATTTTGTAAAGGAACTTTAGTAAATGTATAGTAGTAATTGGGCACATTTTCCACAAAAGTTCCAAATACTTAAACACATACAGGACTCGGTGACATACACAAAGTTGGATATTGTGTATACCAGATATCCCACAGACACTGCGTGCAGAATACAAACAAAATTATTTCAGTACATCTCTGTGACAAGATACATGGTCTGATACTTAGCTCTAAAATATAGCAGTCCTGCTGGTCAGGTGTTACAAAAGACAGGAGATAATCATCGAAGTCTCCCTGGGCTCTCACTGATATTATCAGGCCAGGCAACTCTCAGTCATCTACAAGTCATTAAAGCCAGATGCTCAGTTATCTGACTCAGCAAGCCATAAAGCTGGGCATGCACAGCAGCCCTACAACATGAAATGAAAGTGGTACCTATGAGAGAGGCCCAAGGAGTCCCTGAAGGCACAAGTAAACTACATGAATCGCATGACGAAGTGGCCCAAATGCCCGTGGTCTGTATTCCTGCTCTACTATCTTCTCTCTCCCAGCCTGAACCTATGGTCTCCTGGAAAGTTCTGTTTGATCAGTTGACAAAGGAAGAGAAGACTTGGGTCTGGTTTACAGATGGTTCTTCACGATATGCAAGCATCATATGAAAGTAGACAGCTGTACAACAGTCTTTTTCTGGAGCATCCCTGAAGGGCAGTGCTGAAGTGAAATCCTCCCAATGGATAAAACTTTGAGCAAAGAACCTGGCTGTTCATTTTGCATGGATGGAGAAAGGGCCCGACATCTGATTATATACCAATTCATGGATTGTGGCCAATGATTTGACTGGATGGTCAGGGATTTGGAAGAAACATGATTGGAAAATTGGTGACAAGGAAGTCTGGGGAAAACATATGTGGATAGATGTCTCCAATTGGATGAAAAATGTGAAGATATTTGTGTCCCCCATACATGTTCACCAAAGGATCACCTCAGCAGATGAGGATTTTAATAATGAAGTGGATAGGACGACCCGTTCTGTGAATACCAGTCTGCCTCTTTCCCCAGCCATCCCTGTCATTGCCCAACAGGCTCATGAAAAAAGTGGCCATGTTGGCAGGAATGGAGGTTATGGCAGTTATCAGTTTGTTGTTCAGCTAATATCTATGCAATAATACCATTATTTTCTGTTTTTACGCCCTGAACCATAATTTCTTCCACCCCAACACATGAAATATCCACATGTCAAAATGCATGGTTATTGTGTGTGGGGGTGGGGTGGAGATTTATTTTTGTATAAAAAATTCCATGGAAACTCTCTGAAGTGATCTTTTGATCATTTAGTATAATCTTACATTTCTTTCTGGGGACAGAAATAATAGATATCATTGTTCTTTGGGAGAAAAAGTCATTCCCTGATCCCTTAGATTATTTCAAAAATGATTAAGGTCGTAACTTAATCGACCTGTAGTTGTACTCTGAGATAGGAAGCAGAAAATATATTTACTAAATGTGAAAATCAGAATATATTCTACATTATCTGTTTAGCTACACTTTCTATATGCATGGTTAGACAATACCAATTAAATCAATGCATTTTGAATTCTATGTCTAAGCATATTTACCATTAAAACCTGCTCAGAAAAAAAAAGTGGACAACAAAAATCATTTCCTATGCAAATGGTGTTACTATTCAAATTAAGCTAAGAAATGTGATATCATGTTTTTTTGCCTTTTATCCTCCCATATCCAGTCACCTGCTAAGCCCTGATATATTTTTTCCTATATTTTCTTAGTCATTCTTTTATTCCCACTGCAAATACTACTATGCTAATGAAAGTCTTTGCTATGTTTACCTAAACTATTTAAATTTTTTTCTAATTGGGCATCCTGTCTTTAATATATTTTTCTTAATTATGTTGCCATGCAAGTTTTTCTAAAACATCACTGTATCAGAAATCTCCTAAACATTTCTATGCATCACTTGCTTCTAGTTCCAACTCTGCCTAGCCTCTGATCAACCTCATATAGATGCAATCTGACATTGCCTCAATTTTTTGCCCAATTTACAATTCAAAAGAGCAGGGGTATTAACTGTTCATGGGGTGAATGTTTAACCAATGTAACTTGAGAAGAAATGGTTAAATTATTCTTACTTTCTCCTTTCTCTCCATGAGGAACAGTCCTGACACAGTTTATATGGCTTCTTGGGGCACCCTATCAAGGACTGAGTATCAGTCACATTTAGAAGTGACCAACTTAGCTCCTGCTCTTTCTCCTCCCCAGCTTCAATCCCTTGTCCCTCACTTCTGTCCTTTGAGATGTACTTTCTAAGAAAAGAGGAACATATAAGCTTATGCTCAGGATCTGCTTTCTTAGGAACCCAGGCTAAGACACTAGATTTGGGCTTTTCATTCTCTCTTAAAAAAAAAAAGCTTTATTAACAAAAATCCAAACCCCTTAAGTCTTTAATTCAAAGGATTTCACCAACTGAAGACTTCCGACATTTCTGATATACTTTTCCACATAAACTTAACCTGAACTATTAGTTTGAGCATCTTTCCAATACCCTCTATATTATTCTACCCTCTCAATGTCTTTCCTGTCTCTTTCTTCTTTGGAAATCTTACCTATCCTTCAGGACTCATTTGCACCTCTTTTATGAAGACTACCTGAAACTCAGTCTGCAAGTGTTCTCTCTCTTCTCTATATTCCAATAAATACTGTAAATTCACTTATCAACTGGGATCTTATCTTCAATGTATTAACACTGGGGGAGATGTCACCCCTATATCTCTCTTTAAAGTCCTTAATGTGATGAATCGTAGTTCATATTTTTTCACATTTTTGAAATAAAACAAGTAGTTTATACTGAAAATTGTATGATTTTGAAACAAGCATGAGCTTCTGAGTTTTATCATGATGATTCCCTGTTTTCTTTTGGAATCAACAAATTTATCTTCAAAAAGCACTATTCCAGATTTTATATAAACATTATTTTAAATTTGACATTTCCTTCCGTAAGGTAAATGCACACCTGATCGTTCTACGTTGTACCATTCATTCAAAATATACAGCTCCTATTTGGAAGCGATTCTTCTACTAATATATTTCATGCAAAGAGATTTTAATTCTAATGATTTTTCTTTTTTCTTTTTTTTGCGGTACGCAGGCCTCTCACCGTTGTGGCCCCTCCCGTCCAGGAGCACAGGCTCCGGACGCGCAGGCTCTGGATGTGCAGGCTCAGCGGCCATGGCTCACGGGCCCAGCTGCTCCGCAGCATGTGGGATCCTCCCGGACCGGGGCACGAACCCATGTCCCCTTCATCGACAGGCGTACTCTCAACCACTGAGTCACCAGGGAAGCCCAATTCTAATGATTTTTAACTATAGCTACATTGTATATGTTCATTATGAATATTTTATGTAACAGTACTTAGTGATATGTTGTTTACGGTTGTGTTTATTTTAAATGAGACATTAATGGATCTCATTCATATCAGGTAGGTTCTCAACAGTACATAAGACAATACAGAAGCTACTTTTTACCTACAGTGATTATTGTTCTGAAAAAAAATATATGACACTCAGAATTTTAATAGTAAATCGTAGAATTTTCCCCTTAAAAGTATTTATGTTGTAAGCTCTTCATGAACATGTAATAAAAAGAAGTTATCATGGTAAGTTGTGATGTTTATGCAACAGTCTAATTGCTCATAATCAAACGGGAACAACTGTGAAAAGAAAAAGAGCCAGACAGAATATTCTGATACTCATATTATGACATTAAGCATAGCGATTAAAAGCCCCAGAGATTCAAATAATGTTCACCAAGATATTACATATCAATATGTTTATAAAATTGTCTGGCAAAAGGGGAAGGGACAAAATTGCCATTACTTAATACATTTCTTTAAAAAATATATCTGTATCTATATAAATATACATATAGGTAAAGCAAGTAATTAATGGATCTAAATATGAATCCACAAAGAAGTCAAATAATTATGCCTCAAATATTAACCACTTCTAACTATGTAAATTGTTACTTCTCTAAATTTTTGCAGTCAGTGTAATAGATGAGATGGCTTTTTTTACATATCTAAAAGACTGTGAAGCAAAATAATATTAAATTTATTGCTAAGCAAGATAATGTCTTTCTTAATAAGCAGAACAATTCTGAAATCAGTTTCAAGTATATAATACTGTTTTGTTCAGCATACACTTCATCGTACTGATTTCATAAACACATAAGTAAAGAAGGGTAAGTAAAAAATATATAGATGAATAGAGAATGTAAGGAATAGAGAATAAAGCAGATGACAGGATTGGAGACTTAAATCGGCAGAACCAGAGGAACTAAAGGGATACTAGGCTTCAAAATCAGAACCTGAAGAGTACGTTTGAGAAATTACATGCCAAGGGATGGCTGCTGAAAGAGCTAAAATATGAAATGCCCCTAACTTCCATCCTAATACTAGCTTCAATTGTCATTATATCTCCTTCAGCCTGAATCCAAATACCAGTGTTTCTTAATGTTATTGACATTTTCAGCAGAAGCGTTCTTTGTTGAGTGAGAATGTTGTGAACCTGTGGGTCTTTCACTTACCCAGTCGTTCCCACTAAATGTCTGCAGTAGCCCCCAATCACTGAAGACCTCAAACATGCCCGTTTCCAGATGCTATCTTAGGGATGGTACAGTCTCTAGTTGAGAACCATTGCCAATAAAAAGCACTTCTCATATGTCAACTACATAGCTAATCCAGATTTCTGAACTTTTTTCTTTCTCCATGGCGATATCTATTTCGTTAGAGTAGGGGAACAGTGGAGAAGTGTATAACTCCTACTATTGGCAAGTGATTTAGAACTGAAGAAAAAATTTCTGAAAACTTTTTTAAAGAATGACTATTTCAAATATATATATGTATAAAATACGTACACGGAAAAACACCTGTATATATATATATATATATATATATATATATAAAATATATCTGTGTGTGTATCTGTATATACACACAAACATATTTATCACAATGATGCTAATGATAGTAAATACATACCTATTAGAACTTTTGTTGAATTTTCTAATTACCATCAGATTGCACATTTACACCAGAATGGTAGCCTGCACCTTTTAGAGTCAACACAGATTTCTTGAGTATGTATACACAATGCAGTGCTGTTCAAACTCTTTAATTCAGGGTGGTACTACACGGACTCCATAATATATCTAATCCAGTTAAAAGTAATTTTTCACCTGCAGACCCCCAAAGATCTGGTGGTTCAGCCACTCAGCCTCTTCCTTTTTCCTTGAAAAGTGGGCTCCAGCAGCACTTAGCAGGAACCACAAAAAAACAAAAACAAAAAACAGTTTCAAAATACCAGTCTAGATTAGATCTTTGAAGCAAAAGTAACATGGTGCACTTTCTTCTATGAATAAAAGTGAGATTACAACACACAGATTCATGACTATGAAATATTTGAATACATTAAAGTTGTAAGTATTTTTTTCCAGTCTCTTATCATTTTGGACTCCTTAAAAACCCTAGTGTCTCTCCACACTCTGTTTTATACTGTACTCTGTTTCTAAAGCAACCTTTCTAAAATACACACTTGTCATTCCACAGCTTAAATATCACAACAGCTTTTTCAGCACACACAGAATAAAGGCCAACATCTTTAGCATTCCATACCGGGACTCTGACGATCAATGACCTCTCTACTTTCCCAGCTTTAGCTCCCATTTGTCTCTTCCATATAACTTATCATGCGGCCAAGAAACACTATTAAAATACAGTTTAGGTGTCTTCACTCTCAAAAGGCATTTATTATTGCTGCCAATCAGGGTGAGGTGTGTCTTCTTTATTTATGACTCTGATTATATCAGTCATAGACATACTACACTGTTATCATCATTATATCTTTATATCCTCCAATAGATTATAAGCTAATTAAGGGCAGGGGAAGCCATATATACACATACCTGTCTCACATATAGTAGGTACAAAATTTATTAACTTAATTATTTACCTTCTATAAATTTTGGTAATGTTTTTTAATTGGAAAAAGCCATTTTTTATCCAGCACATTATACTCTTTATTTAAATTGAATTTATGATAGCCTAAGTCATAAAACTAATTTATTGAA
This sequence comes from Stenella coeruleoalba, assembly GCF_951394435.1. NCBI lineage: Eukaryota > Metazoa > Chordata > Mammalia > Artiodactyla > Delphinidae > Stenella > Stenella coeruleoalba. The sequence goes on along the minus strand of NC_137151.1, from coordinate 79,484,795 downwards.
GCAAAATACTGTACATTATATTTATTCTTGTTAAAATTTACCATATTGAGTTTTTTTTGTTGCTGTTGTTGTCTTTAGAGATACTCTTTGATTCTGACTCTGTCATCTCTTGTACAATTCTTCCTGAAAAGTTTGGTGAAAATTGATTCTAGGTCTTTATCTAAGTTATTACTTAAGAATTTCAAATTTTAAGGATAGTTCCAAAGACTTAGATTTGAGAAGCTACCAAGTACCATAAGAGAAATTATTTTTAAAATAATAATCTAAATTTTAAATAATTTTAAAGAATTTATTGAAAGAAATTTTAAAGTATTATAAAGAATTATTGTTTCCTCTAAGATTTTTGTAATTCTGCACTATCTTTAGTTCAGTATAAATTTCATTGTTGAAGGTTTAGCTAAAATGAGTTAAATACTAAATATTTATATCTATCTCTATCTCTTTAGAGATATATAGATGGATAGATAGGGAGAGAGAGAGAGAAATAAAGAGAGAGAGCATTGTATGAACTTTAGAGAGCTCTCACTCTCCTTTTATCCTCATTGGAGCCTAGAAATATCTTGATTTCTGTAGTACTTCTGATTTGTTCCTGACTACTTCAGTTTCTTACCTATAAATTCATATTTCTATGTAACAGTTTTTAAGCAGTTTTACTTCAATTATCTCATCAAATCAAACTTGACTAAGACACTTGAAGGAGATTATGATGGATTAAGGGTCCATACAATTCTTAATTATAATTAAAATATATTGATACATATGAATTTCTGCAGACATATCAGAGCGAAGAATTCAAGATTCTTTTTTAAAAGCACAGTTTTTAATCTACAACTAGCTTATAAAGAGTGATTTTCCTTATAGGTCTTATTTAAAGATAGAAATGTAGTTGAATTTCCCGGAGGACCTATAATTGCTCTAGATTTACAAGAGTCTAAACTCTGAAGAACTCCTTACACCAAATCACCTTATCAAATGAATAATCATTAAATATCTTTCTTTATTCACTCAGAGAGTCTTAAGATTAATGTAAGGAACACAAATTCTGGGTTAAAATAACTTTAGTGAGGTAGAGTGGCCTTACAATGCCACTCAGATAACTCTAATTACAGTAATTTGTTCGTGGTTAGCAATTCTGCACTAATAGTATTTTCCCAGGGAGACTGTTCTATGAATTTATAACATTTCATTTGCCTTTAGATTTTTATGAATTAAATTGGAGAAAAAAATGAACCTGATTTCTCAGAAAATCAAGCTGCTAATGCCACTTGATTATTCTAGAAATCCAGTGGCGCTAAGTCTTTTTATTCCCCTTTAGATAAAATGTTTCTAAGGTGTAATAAAATGACTGAAAGGGCTGGCAGGCAAAGTAGCTAACCTCATTTGAATCAAGCTAGATGTTTATTTACCTTCTTACCAATGATTTCATGAAACAATATAAAATAACAAAAATATAATTTGAAGGATAAAAGCATACATTCAAATTATTTTGGAAAAGTTTTGTAATTGAGAGAAATAGAACATTTATTTTAGCAGAACGTAAAGGGCTCTGTTGCTTTTCTATATTGTCTTAAAAGATACGTTTCTAGTTATTCCCTAAAATTTTACCCTAGAAATGCTGCATGTCTTTGACTATATTCTGTTGTACTATCATTTTTGTGACTGATGGTAGTTTATTCACTATAAAACTGTTAATTTTAGGAGGATTTAATCATTGTTTTACCTTATTATATATGTCAATATAAAAGTGCAAACGCTGAGAAAACATTCCCTTCATTATCTCCCTTTTAAACAGTGACCAAGGGTCCTTTTCCAATGCACACACATATCCACCTACTGTTTAGGATAATTACAGGTTCTTTGCTCATGAAATTCTGACTTGGTACAGACAATGCCCCATGTCAAGTGAGAATTTACCCCTTCTAAAACCCAATACATTTCCAACGGCAGTTCAGTCTTTTTGTTGATTTTGTTTTCCAGAAATTGCTGTCTTCAGGTTGCCTGTATGTCATCTAAGGCTGCCTTTGAAGGGATTTACAGGCAGACCTCAGAGATATTGCAGGTTCAATTCCAGATCACCGCAATAAAGCAAATATCACAATAAAGCGAATCACAATTTTTTTTGGTTTTCCAGTGCCTATAAAAGTTATGTTTACACTATGCTGTACTCTGTTAAGTGTGCAATAGTGTTGTCTTAAAAAATGTACATACCTTATTTAAAATAATTCTAACCATCAACTGAGCCTTCAGATAGTCCTTGTAGTAACACCAAAGATCACTGATCAGAGATCACCACAGTAAATAAAGTTTGAAATATTGCAAGAATTACTGAAACGTGACACAGAGACCGAAAGTGAGCAAATGTTTTTGGAAAAATGGCACGATAGACTTGCTCAATGCAGGCTTGCCACAAACCTTCAATTTGTAAAAAACATAGTATCTACAAAGTGCAGTAAAGGGAAGCACAATATAACGAGGTAAGCCTGAAACTTGTGGCTACTCTGATGTCATTTCTTTAGTCTTTCCTTCATGATTTAAGCCTATATCAAATGTGTATTGTTTATTATTTTGCTGTCAACCACTTTAAGTTTTATCACCTCAAAATGGACTTCATATGATTCTTAATATTTTATTTTGGTTACAGGTGGCTCTCTGTATCCACGGGATTCTGCATCTGCAGATTCAACAAATTGCAAATGAAAAAATACTAGAAAAAAAAATCCAGAAGTTCCAAAAAGCAACACTTGAAATTGCCACACACCAGTAGCTATATATTTACATAACATTTTCATTGTATTTACAACTGTTTACATAGCATTTTCATTGTATTTACAACTATTTATATAGCATTTACCTTGCATTAGGTATTAAAAATAATCTAGAGATGATTCAAAGTGTACAGAAGGATGTGCATAGGTTATATGCAAATAATATGCCATTTTTTAATACGCCATTTTATATGTGACTTGAGCATCTTCAGATTTTGGTTATCTGCAGGGGGTCCTGGAACCAATCCCCTACAAATACCAAGAGGTTACTATATAGGCTGGCTAGAACCTTGGAATGCTTATGGCCTTATATAAGTTCCAAGTATCCTGAAAATCAGTTTTTGTACAGAAAATATTTTTCAGTAATACAAGGAAAATGTAGGACTGACAGAAGTATTTCTACCAATCTATTAAGTTAAATTTATTTACTCATTCAGTCATTCATGCATTTAAGAACACTTTTTTATTCATTAGGCCAACTGTACATCTAATAAAGACGTTGGACATTATTTTTAGGAGAAAAAATTGACCCAGATTTAAAATAAGTTTGTAAATTTGATTTTGGAATTCTGGTGTTATTCTTATGAAATTACACCAAATGCATTTCCAGATTCTCTAAGTACTATGTAATCTGGAAATGAATGGAAGCAACATGGTCTTAAAAGATTTCACAGTGATATAAATAAGCACATACTATATTGCAAACAGAAAAATAAATCACTATTTAAATGATATACTAAAATAATTTATATACATTCATTTTATATCTTCTAGAATGATAAAATATTTAAAATTTGCCAAATCCTTTCTTAAGTAAGTCGATAAATGCCTTTTTCTTCTCAGCAATAAAGCCAGTTTTTCATATTAAAGTTATATATTTCTTCCCTCTTATAGCTCTATTAGAAAAGATGCTATAGTACTAGCAGGATAGCATAAAATTTAATAGTATGTGGGCTCTGGTGCCATGTTGCTTGGGTGGTATTACCAGCTCTGCTACTTACTAAACACATGACTTTCTCATCGTTTCTATGACTCACTGGTTTTCTCATCTATGAAATGAGGGTAACAACAATAATAACAGCACCTGCCTTCTATATTTGTTGCAGAACTTTAGTTCACTTAAAATATCACCTGGCACCACACAATAAGGATTCAATAAATATTGTCTACCGTTACTTAAAATTGTCTATTTTATACCTTACTTGCTCTCATCCAATCTGCTCAGTTAAATTATTTTGTATGATCATGGCAACATTAACTTCATTTTCAGGACTACATTTTTGGTTTCCTGACATGCCACTCAGTGTCATACAGGGTTCCCTGCTAGCACTACCTAGGTAATGGTAACACAAGAGCTGGCTCAAGCCTTCAAGTCCTCAAAGACAGGGAAAGTCTGCAGTTTGGCAAAGGCTTTGGTCATTATCTATGCCAATTTCCTGAGGTCATTTGGTTACTTGGATTCAGCACTTAATTTTCTCTCTAATCGATGCATCATTAAGCAGCATGATGCCTAAATATTTAACTCATTGAAAGTATTCAGACTAGTATTACCAATGCAAATCTGTTCTGTTATTTTTAAGCTGATTTCTAACAAAGGTTTAAATGGTTAGAGAAGGCTTGGGTAGGAATGCCTAGAGTGGTATTTGAGAACTCTATTCAAATTCAGATTAGTTTTACTTTGTCTGATCTCATTACCATTCATAATTGCTGATTATACACATAGCCATATGTTGTGAGCATTGGGTAGTGGACATGGATATTTGCCTAATCATCATCCATTCCTGCTCCCTTTTTAGTCATAGATTCCCAATTTTATCCAGGTGGCCACCCCCATGTGCCATGCACACAATTATACATTTCATGGTAAAGTGAACCTATATGCAGTCCCAAGAGAGGGCATAGTTGGCTCAGTTCATCTTCCTTGCCATTGATTGGTACAAGAATATTCATGTGAGCCAACTCTAATCCATCAGACATGATAGCAAGTCAGCTGGATTGCCTCTACAAAAACATTCATATATTCTATGAGAAAGTCATAGGAAGTTAAAATTTTTTCCCTCTCTCTATCTATGGACATCCTTGGGTCTGGATATAATGCTAGAACTTCTTCGGACATCTTGAATGTCTTAAAAAATGTCATCAACCCTGAGAGTACTAGACTGAAATGGAAAGATCTTGGGTCATACAAGACATACTTGAACTGCTGAATCAATAAACCTCAGATTTTACCATATCTCTGCAATTTCTATATGTGTGGTAATAAATTTCCTCATAGATTAAAGCAATTCAAACGAGCATTTCCTGCCATTTGCAGGGCAAAGCATCCTAAACGATACAGGATAGAAAGGATTATTTTATATTAATTAATCCTTGCCTCACAAAACAGTTGAAGGTACAAAGATTCTGGCAGGGCAGTTTAAGTCAGCCAAAAACTTATTATTTTTAGGCTGCTGAGTGATTATATATTTTAAATGGTAGCAGTGATATATTTCTCTTTCAGTAATTAGATTGAAACATTTTTTTTTAGCTTTAAAGGAGAAGTTATCAAGGTTAAAATGTCCCAATCCACAGAAATGAATTCTGAGGATTAAAATTTAACGTAAAAATTTTAGGAATATTAACTTTTTTTTACACCTTTATTGAACTATCATTGTTTTACAATGTTGTGTTAGTTTCTACTGTATAACAAATTAAATCAGCTATATATATATATATCCCCATATCCCCTCCCTCTTGCACCTCCCTCCCATCCTCCCTATCCCACCCCTCTAGGTGGTCATAAAGCACCGAGCTGATCTCCCTGTGCTATGCAGCTGCTTCCCACTAGCTTTCTACTTTACATTTGGTAGTGTATATATGTCAGTGTTATTCTCTCACTTCCTCGCAGCTTCCCATTCCGCACCCGCCCCATATCCTAAAGTCCATTCTCTATATCTGCATCTTTATTCCTGTCCTGCCCCTAGGTTCATCAGAACCTTTTTTTTTTTTTAGATTCCATATATATGTGTTAGCAGAGGGTATTTTTTTTCTTTTTCTGACTTACTTCATTCTGTATGACAGACTCTAGGTCCATCCACCTCACTACAAATAACTTAATTTCATTTCTTTTTATGGCTCAGTAATATTCCATTGTATATATGTGCCACATCTTCTTTATCCATTAATCTGTCGATGGACACTTAGGTTGCTTCCATGTCCTGGCTATTGTAAATAGTGCTGGAATGAACACTGGGGTACATGTCTCTTTTTGAAATATGGTTTTCTCAGGGTATATGCCCAAGTGAGATTGCTGGGTCATATGGTAGTTCTATTTTTAGTTTTTTAACGAACCTCCATACAGTTCTCCATAGTGGCTATAGCAATTTACATTCCCACCAACAGTGCAAGAGGGTTCCCTTTTCTCCACAGCGTCTCCAGCATTTACTGTTTGTAGATTTTTTGATGATCGCCATTCTGACTGGTGTGAGGTGATACCTCATTGTGGTTTTGATTTGCATTTCTCTGATGATTAGTGATGTTGAGCATCCTTTCACATGTTTGTTGGCAATCTGTAAATCTTCTCTGGAGAAATGTCTATTTAGGTCTTCCACTCATTTTTGGATTGGGTTGTTTGTTTTTTGATGTTGAGCTGCATGAGCTGCTTGTATATTTTGGAGATTAATTCTTTGTCACTTGCTTCATTTGCAAATATTTACTCCCACTCTGAGGTTTGGCTTTTCATATTGTTTTTGGTTTCCTTTGCTGTGCAAGACCTTTTAAGTTTCATTTGGTCCCATTTATTTATTTTTGTTTTTATTTCCATTTTTCTAGGAGGTGGGTCAAAAAGAATCTTGCTGTCATTTATGTCATAGAGCATTCTGCCTATATTTTCCTCTAAGGGTTTTATAGTGTCTGGCCTTACATTTAGGTCTTTAATCCATTTTGAGTTTATTTTCGTGTATGGTGTCAGGAAGTGTTCTACTTTCATTCTTTTACATTTAGCTATCCAGTTTTCCCAGCACCACTTATTGAAGAGGGTGTCTTTTCTCTATTGTGTATCCTTCCATCCTTTGTCAAAGATAAGTTGACCATACGTGCATGGGTTTATCTCTGGATTTCTATCCTGTTCCATTGATTTATATTTCTGTTTTTCTGCTAGTACCATACTGTCTTGATTACTGTAGCTTTATAGTATAATCTGTAGTCAGGGAGCCTGATTCCTCCAGCTCCATTTTTCTTTCTCAAGATTGCTTTGGCTATTTGGGGTCTTATGTGTTTCCATACAAATTGTAAAATTTTTTGTTCTAGTTCTGTGAAAAATTCCATTGGTACTTTGATAGCAATTGCATTGAATCTGTAGATTGCTTTGGGTAATATAGTCATTTTCACAATGTTGATTCTTCCAATCCAAGAACATGGTATATCTCTCCATCTATTTGTGTCATCTTTAATTTCTTAGCTTCAGTTTTTCACCATTGAGAATGATGTTGGCTGCGGGTTTCTCATCTATGGCCTTTATTATGCTGAGGTAGGTTCCCTCTATGCCCACTTTATCATAAATGTGTGTTAAATTTTGTCAAAAGCTTTTTCTGCATCTATTGAGATGATCATATGGTTTTTATCCTTCAGTTTGTTAATATGCTGTATCACATGGATTGATTTGCGTCTATTGAAGAATCTTTGCATTCCTGGGATAAGCCCTACTTGATCATGGCATATGATCCTTTTCATGTGCCATTGGATTCTGTTTGCTAGTGTTTTGTTGAGGATTTTTGCATCTATGTTAATCAATGATATTAGCCTATAGCTTTCTTTTTTGTGACATCTTTGTTGGCTTTTGGTATCAGGGTGATGGTGGCCTCATAAAATGAGTTTGGGAGTGTTCCTCCCTCTGTTATATTTTGGAAGAGGTTGAGATGGATAGGTGTTAGCTCTTCTCTAAATGTTTGATAGAAATCGACTGTGAGGCCATTTGGTCCTGGGCTTTTGTTTGTTAGAAGATTTCTAATTACAGTTTCAATTTCAGTGCTTGGTTGATCTGTTCATATTTTCTATTTCTTCCTGGTTCAGTCTTGGAAGGTTGTGCTTTTCTAAGAATTTGTCCATTCCTTCCAGCTTGTCCATTTTATTGGCATATAGTTGCTTGTAGTAGTCTCTCTTGATCCTTTGTATTTCTACAGTGTCAGTTGTTATTTCTCCTTTTTCACTTCTAATTTTGTTGATTTGAGTCTTCTCCATTTTTTTTTCTTAATGAGTCTGGCTAATGGTTTATCAATTTTCTTTATTTTCTCAAAGAACCAACTTTTAATCTAATTGATCTTTGCTAATCTTTCCTTCATATCTTTTTCATTTATTTTTGATCTGATCTTTATGATTTCTTTCCTTCTGCTAACTTTGGGGGTTTTTTTGTTCTTCTTTCTCTGATTGCTTTACGTGTAAAGTTAGGTTTTTGAGATTTTTCCTGTTTCTTGAGGTAGGACTGTATTGCTCTAAACTTCCCTCTTAGAACTGCTTTTGCTGCATCCCATAGGTTTTGGGTCGTCATGTTTCCATTGTCATTTGTTTCTAGGTATTTTTTGATTTCCTCTTTGATTTCTTTAGTTATCTCTAGGTTATTTAGTAATATATTGTTTAGCCTTCATGTGTTTGTATTTTTTACAGCTTTTTTTTTCTTACTGTAATTGATATCCAGTCTCATAGTGTTGTGGTCGGAAAAGATACTTCATACGATTTCAATTTTCTTAAATTTACTAAGGCTTGATTTGTGACCCAAGATATGATCTATCCTGGAGAATGTTCCATGTGCACTTAAGAAGAAAGTGTATTCTGTTGTTTTTGGATGGAATGTCCTATAAATATCAATTACATCCATCTGGTATAATGTGTCATTTAAAGCTTCTGTTTCCTTATTTATTTTCATTTTGGATGATCTGTCTATTGGTGAAAGTGGGGAGTTAAAATTCCCCACTATTATTGTTACTGTCAATTTCCCCTTTTATGGCTGTTAGCATTTGCCTTATGTATTGGGGTGCTCCTATGTTGGGTGCATAAATATTTACAATTGTTATATCTTCTTCTTGGATTGTTCCCTTGATCATTATGTACTGTCCTTCTTTGTCTTTTGTAATACTCTTTATTTTAAAGTGTATTTTGTCTGCTATGAGAATTGCTACTCCAGCTTTCTTTTAATTTCCATTTGCATGGAATATTTTTTTCCATCCCCTCACTTTCAGTCTGTATGTGTCCCTAGGTCTGAAGTGGGTCTCTTGTAGACATAATATATATGGGTCTTGTTTTTGTATCCATTGAGCCAGTCTGTGTCTTTTGGTTGGAGCATTTAATCCATTTACATTTAAGGTAATTATCAATATGTATGCTCTTATTGCCATTTTCTTAATTGTTTTGTGTTTGTTGTTGTAGGTGTTTTCCTTCTCTACTGTTTCCCGCCGAGAAAATTTCCTTTAGCATTATTTGTAAAGCTTCTTTTGTTGTGCTGAATTCTCTTAACTTTTGCTTGTCTGTAAAGCTTCTGATTTCTCCTGGCTTGCAGTTTCTGCTGAAACATCAGCTGTTAACATTATGGGGATTCCCTTGTATGTTATTTGTTGCTTTTCCCTTACTTTTTATATTTTTTCCTTGTATTTAATTTTTGATACTTTGATTAATATGTGTCTTAGAGTGTTTCTCCTTGGATTTATCCTGTATGGGACTCTCTGTGCTTCCTGGACTTGACTATTTCCTTTCCCATGTTAGAGGAGTTTTCAACTATAATCTCCTCAAATATTTTCTTAGACCCTTTCTTTTTCTCTTCTTCTTCTGGGACCCCTATAATTCAAATGTTGGTGCATTTAATGTTGTCCAAGATGTCTCTGAGACTGTCCTCAATTCTTTTTCCTTCTTTTTTCTTTATTCTGCTCTGCATCAGTTATTTCCACTATTTTATCTTCCAGGTCACTTATCCGTTCTTCTGCCTCAGTTATTCTGCTATTGATTCCTTCTAGAGAATTTTTAATTTCATTTATTTTGCTGTTCATCATTGTTTGTTTGCTCCTAGTTCTTCTAGGTCCTTGTTAAACGTTCTTGTATTTCTCCATTCTATTTCTGAGGTTTTGGGTCATCTTTACTATCATTATTCTGAACTTTTTTTCATGTGGACTGCCTATTTCCTCTTCATTTGTTTGGTCTCGTGGGTTTTTACCTTCCTCCTTCATATGTTGCATATTTCTGTCTTATTTTGTTTAGCTTACTCTGTTTGAGGTCTCCATTTCACAGGCTACAGGTTTGTAGTTCCTCTTATTTTTAGTGTCTGCCCCCAGTAGGTGAGCTTTGTCAGTGGTTTGTGTAAGCTTCCTGGTGGGAGGGACTGGTGCCTGTGTTCTGTTGGGTGGGGCTAGATCTTGTCCCTCTGGTGGGCAGGGCCATGTCTGGTGGTGTGTTTTGGGGTGTCTGTGAACTTAGTATGACTTTAGGCAGCCTCTCTCCTAATGGCTGGGGTTGTGTTCCCATCTTGCTAGTTGTTTGGCATGGAGTGTCCAGCACTGGAACTTGATGGTCAATGGGTGGAGCTGGGTCTTAGTGTTGAGACGGAGATCTCTGGTAGATCTCTCGCTGATTAATATTACGTGGGGCCAGGAGGTCTCTGGTGGTCTAATGTCCTGGTCTCAGCTCTCACACCTCAGATGTTCAGGCCAACACCCACCCGGAGCAACAAGACCCTTGTCAGCCTCACAGCATGGAAGAAAAGGAAGAAAATAACAACAACACAAAAAAGCAGACAGAACCCAAAAACAAATGGTAAAAGCAAAACTAAACAGACAAAATCACAGAAGGAAACATACACACACACTCATAAACATAAAAAACAAAACGAACAGACGGAACCCTAAGACAAATGGTAAAAGGAAACCTAAACAGACAAAATCACACATAGAAACATACACACACACTCACAAAAAGAGAAAGAATAAAAAAAAGAGCAACCAAACTGATGAACAAACCCACCAATGAAAACACGCACTAAAAGCTAAACTAAGATAAATATAAAACCAAAAACAAATCAAATGCAAAAAGAAAACTGCATGTCTACAGTTGCTCCCAAAGTTCACTGCCTCAATTTTGGGAACACTCATTGTCTATTCAGGTATTCCACATATGCAGAGTTTATCAAGTTGATTGGGGGATTTAATCCATTGCTCCTGAGCCTGCACAGAGAGATTTCCCTTTCTCCTCTTTATTCGCACAGTTCCTGGTGTTCTGCTTTGGTTTTGGCCCCACCTCTGTGTGTAGCCCACACTCAGTTGGCTGCTCTCTACCCAGACAGGAGGGGGTTAAAGCAGCGGCTGATTAGGGCTCTCTTACTCACTCAGGCTGGGAAGAGGGAGGGGTATAGCAGTCATAATTGGAAGTGGAGCATGTCTGCAGCGGCAGAGGCCAACCTGATGTTACAACAGCCTGAGGTACACCTGTTTTCTCCTGGGGAAGTTGTCCCTGGAACATGGGACCCTGGCAAGGGCATGCTACACAGGCTCCTGGAAGGGGTGTGGGTAGTGACCTGCACTTGCACACAGGCTTCTTTGTGGCAGTGGTGGCTGCCCGATTCTGGGGTCTGAGATGATAGCCATGGCTCGTGCCCATCTCTGGAGCTCGCTTAGGCGGTGCTCTGCTGTCCATGGACACATGGAACAGGAAGCCCCTCTCCTTGCGCACCCTGAAACAATGGTCTCTTGCCTCTCCGGCAGGTCCAGACTTTTTCCCAGGCTCCCTCCTGGCTAGCTGTGCTCACTAGCCCCCTTCAGGCAGTCTTCATGCAGCCAACTCCAATCCTCTCCCTGGGATCCGACTGAAGCCCAAGCCTCAGATCCCATCCTCCCCCTGCCCCAGCAGGTGAGGAGACAAGCATCTCAGGCTGGTGAGTGCTGGTTGGCACCGATCCTCTGTGCAGGAATCTCTCTGCTTTGCCCTCTGCACCCCTGCTGATGCACTCTCCTCTGTGACTCCAAAGTTTCCCCACCACCACCCCCCATCTCCACCAGTGAAGGGGCTTCCTAGTGTGTGGAAACTTTTCCTCCTTCACAGCTCTCTCCCAGAGGTGCAGGTCCTGTCCCTACTCATTTGTCTCTGTTTCTTCTTTTTTCTTTTCCCCTACCCAGGTATGTGGGGAGTTTCTTGCCTTTTGGGAAGTCTGAGGTCCTCTGCCAGCATTCAGTAGGTGTTCTGTAGGAGTTGTTCCACATGTACATGTATTTCTGATGTATTTGTGGGGAGGAAAGGGATCTCCACATCTGATTCCTTTGCCATCTTGAAGATCTCCAGCAAGAATATTAACTTTTTATAATGACTGAATTGTTCCTGTTCTCCCATACCCCAAATGATACAGTATATTTCATATACATTATTATGATGTGGTGAGAAGAATACTATCCTAGCACTTTTAGAAGACAGGTCTTCAAGTGCACACAGTGAAGAAGTGCAGTTGAAAGAACTTAGCACTTTGGGAAGATTTAGTCTTGGTTTTGAATTAACCAGTGTGTGAACTTGACTGGAACAACCATTAATTTCTCATATATAACATAAAATAGGCTCAAATTAAATCAGAAAATTTCACCTCCTTATTAAAGCATCTAAAACTTTTCTTTTTTCCAAATAAAATTACAGGCAAAAATCCAATATATATGGGCTACAAAGTAGATGTGCTTTGGTTCAAGTGGGAGCAGAGGACCTAGAGCCACTCAGTAAATATCAACATCATACTCTGATGTCTCTTTTGTGAAATCTGTATGCTGTACTAAGGATAGTTTAAAAACCTCTGAACTAGACAGATGATCTCTAAGCCCTTTTTTAGCTCTTAAATTATAAGATTCTATAAATCAAATGGAAAATTAATTTTTAAAATATTAGGAATACAATGCATGTTGATGATTTTTTATGTGTGTTTGAGTCATTTTTCTAATGATAACTTCTCAAATTATTTAACTTTAGAAGAACCAGACACTCAATTTTGGTAAGTAATAATTCTTTGGATTACTGTTTCTGATCAATGTCTTTTCCATGAGACCATCTCCTACAGATGATATTCTGTGCCTCTAACACTGAACTTACATTTATACATTAGTGTATTATATACAGTTATAGAATTAGCAATATATTTTGATTTTCTAACATTTTTAGTATAAATAGTGGTTGTTAATCATCTGGGATATCAAACTCAGGAATTCATTTGTATTTTTTGTTTCATACAGAGTCCATGAACAGAAACAAAGGTAAGACATACAGAGGGAGACTCAACTCTTCATGTTACAGAAAACAGTTTTCTTGAGCTTCATTATTCCCTTCACAAATCTCATAGGTTCTCTTGATGACCTCTTAACTCAATATTATGTGCTGCTTAGTTCTTTATCTTGTAAAAATAATAGGTAGAATTTTAAAAATAAAACTTGTTTTAACAGAATTTAAAATACAGTTCACTCTTTCATACATAAAGAGATTATCATAATATTTTTTCATTGTAAAAATGAAGTTGATTTTGAATTATTGGACTCACTATTTATTTTTAAAATCTTGAATAATAATAAACAACCTGAAATACTAAAATAGCAATAGTTGTTATCTTTAGGTTCTGGGTTATATTTCTTCATTATGTTTGTTTCTGTTGGTTTATTTTATATTACTTGCAATAAGCAAATATTTATTTATAATCAGGAAGAGCAGATGTTTTAATCAGCATATTTAATTTTATATACACCATTTGATTACAATTATGTAAAAATAATATAGACAGCAAGAAGTCAGGAAGAGAGTAAAATAGGGTTAATAAATGTTGCCTTGGAGTGATTAACTAAAAGCGAAGTTCTTCCTGCACATTTTCATAGTTCAAATTCTTATGAAGAAAAGTTAATTTTATAATAAACTAATATTGTCAAACTACTTAACAGATCAGTTACTTGATTTATTTAAATAATACAAAAGTATTATTTTGATGGGAAGAATGATGAATGATATTGCATTTCCTGAAATACTAAGCATTTTATAACAATTTCTATGTAATGAGGCATCCCTTTAAGTTCTGTTCCTTTGAAGCAAGCTGCAGAAATTCAATACAGGTAAGTCCCAGACATATGTAAACCTCCCAATGATGACCCTACACTTTCATAATTTATTTCTAACCTGCCCTCACCTGTGTACTTTGTTTCCTCTAGATTCCATACTTGATTCTATGTACCCAAGGCTTCAATCTTAGCTTGAACTTGATGTTGTTTCCTGTTTCTATCATTTGAAATCAATCATTTTCTAACATCATTTGGTCTTCTTTTGCTTTTCTTAACCCAATCTTGCCTTTGTTGTATTCTTTGACCTGTTTTTAGCAGCTTAGATACTATTTTGTCCTTTGACCAGGAAGGTGTCACTTGGCACAGAAGAACCATATATGTAGCATATTCTGGTAAAAGCTGAAATATATTTGAAATTAACATTATATAAGTAGTACAGAGATGAACTTTCTCCATCAGTAGTAATATAACAACCCAACAGATATTATAATGTAATTGGTTACTCCAGTTAGAACTCTTACATAGGGTTTTATACAAATTTCAACTGATTTAGAGAGTATAACTCTTGGGAACAGATAATAAACTAGTCATCGCACTCTATTCAACAAATCATGCAATCTAAGTTTTGTAAGAATAATAAGCAGAGGATGCAACTGTCTTAATTATAAGTAAAGGCCATTAAAATCCTAAAAGACAAAGAGATGACACTATGTAAAACAGGAACAAGCCTAAATCCACCTTTTAATTATGAGATGCCTTAGATGTCTGTGATAAGAAGGCATTCCTTATGCTTCCTTGATAATCAAATTCCATTTGATAGGATAAACCTAGGTATTTTAACGGCAAGGAAGATGAGGTACTTTTGTAGGTATATATGCCTGAATCCATAAACATGTCTGTATTTAATGTGATTGCTGACCACTAACCAATCAAAGCTACCATTTTCTCTGGAGAATTGCCCTTGTTGAAATGAGAGTTACCCATCCAGGAGGTTAGTTTCCCCCTAATTCCACCTCTGTCTACACAGCCTGCGGCCACTCACTGAGCAATGCTGGTAGAAAAGGTCAGCCCCAGTGTGGGACCAACTTTATAGTGTAATTCATACCTCCTATAGAATCAGCACTGTCCAAAAACTCAGGCTGAAGCTTGGATCCAACTGACACCACACCTTTGCTTAGCTCCTTCTGTTGCCCCATCTTTCTTTACTCCCTGTCTCTTAAGTATGGTCATCAGATTAAAAAAATGGACTCACATAAATTTGAATTTTAAAAAAAGAATGAATATTATTTTAGTATAAGTATGCCCTGAATATTTCAAACAAATATTCACTGATTATCTGAAATTCAAATTTCATTCGACATGCCATGTTTTTATTTGCTAAATCTCATAATCCTATTCCTGGGAGCATTTCTTCAATAAATTATGTGCACTTGAAATTTTGCTTCAGAATCTGCTTCCAGGAAATCCAATCTTAGATAATGCCAATTATATAGTGATAGGTTATTAAACATATATTTCAAAACTATATACCTCTCTCTATGTCGCATATATATATGTATATATATACACATATATATATACTGATCAATGTAAAATATGTGTGTGTTATGTAACAATAGTAATGAATATATAGAATACATGCATTATACAATAAATTATTCCTGGAATGGTGAACACTAGCCTCTAAAAGAAGTTACCCATGAATAAAAGAACAGAATTTGTGAAAGAACTTTTTGTGGTAATCTCCACTTTACACTGAAATTCTCATATTATTTGCAGTTTACAACAGAATGTTATAACTCCAGTATACAATAATAAAGATAAAGTTCATTGTATCATTGATTTTCTCCCCATAACAGTTGAACACTCATGAGATTTCTCTTTCTTATTTTGTTTTCCTGTTGATATCCACTGACTCCAAGCTGACATCATATGTAGCAAAGTGAGAAGGGGTTGAGGAAGATTAAAAAGGTGTAGGAAAATAATTTATCAATAGGAAAACAATGCTAGCTACATGCATATTTCAAAAAGAAAGAAAAATGAAAACAGAAAAAGCAATCATAGACATAGATGGGAACTATTGTTTTTTAAGTAGGCTTAAAATTAAATATACGTCAGAGCTAAGGCGTAAGCTCACTGGAAGTCAATATAAGGCAAAGTTGAATTTTCCTCCTAGGAATATAGGTAAGTAACAGCAGCCAACTGTAATGTATCCTGCACGTATGAATATTTATCGTGAAATTAGGCTTCAGAGAAAACAGCATGTGAATGCAACAACAAAAAAAGATAAATTATGAGTGTGGGGTTACAAAATACAAGTAGAAATAACCTTGGACTAAGAGGCAAAAGGGTATGAGATCTAACTCTCATATTAACATTAGGTTCCCTTGGACAAGCCATTATGGGCATTTGTCTTTTTTATAAAATGAAGTGTATGTAATATATGATTTTTTTTTTTTTTTTTTTTTTTTTGCGGTACGCGGGCCTCTCACTGTTGTGGCCTCTCCTGTTGCAGAGCACAGGCTCCGGACGCGCAGGCTCAGCGGCCATGGCTCACGGGCCTAGCCGCTCCGCGGCATGTGGGATCTTCCCGGACCGGGGCACGAACCTGTGTCCCCTGCATTGGCAGGCGGACTCTCAACCACTGTGCCACCGGGGAAGCCCTGTAATATATGATATTAAAACCTCTCCAATTCATAAATTCTATGACACTTTAAAAAGGATAGTTGAGACTGCCTTATTCTAATAAATTATTTTAATCTCATATTTTACTCTAGCAATAAAAGGAATATAATAATACAAAGAAATAAGAACCCTACATTTTAGTAAATATGTTTGCATGATAAGCAGAAATAATATGTGTTCTGACTTTGCAGTAAATTATTATTGTACTGCCTCCTTTAATCTTGTGTGATCATACTTTTTCTAAGACTTGTAATACCAATCTGAAGATTTCCACTCCTATAGTTGTATTTTCCTTTATTAATATTTATATGAATGTCAAAAAGGCATACAGTTTTATAATACTTTTTTTTTTTTTTTTTTTTTTTTGTGCACAGGCTCAGCGGCCATGGCTCACGGGCCCAGCTGCTCCGCAGCATGTGGGATCTTCCCAGACCGGGGCACGAACCCGTGTTCCCTGCATCGGCAGGCGGACTCTCAACCACTGCGCCACCAGGGAAGCCCCTATAATACTTTAATATTTAAACGATTAATTCTTTGTATGGTGATAGCTATGTATATATTTCACTGTTTGGCTGGAAGCATACTTATTTTAGATCTTTATATGCACCATAGGATAGAGAATCACAGTACTAGGTACTTGCTAGCTAAATGCCATGAAACATTCTATTATTAGAATGATATTGGTAAATCTTTAATGTGAACTTAATTAGTTAAAAATAGATGAGATTGTTAAATGGATCCTTCACTGAATAATTAAATACACTTATGGGAAAATCAATAAACTAGACATATCTATGGTACCAGCATTCTTCAGCTTTCTTTCAAACTGTAAAAACTCAGGCTCTACTGTGACATTGAAAAGACATATGAGATTACACATAAATCCTGGGGGCTGCCACAAAACCAGAGTCAAGTGTCAGAAACTATAAACCTCCAGCATCACTGACTAGTAATAATGCTTATTATTATTATTATTTTTTTCAGTACGCGGGCCTCTCACTGTTGTGGCCTCTCCCTTTGCGGAGCACAGGCTCCAGATGCACAGGCTCAGCGGCCATGGCTCACGGGCCCAGGTGCTCCGAGGCATGTGGGATCCTCCCAGACTGGGGCACGAACCCGCGTCCCCTGCATCGGCAGGCGGACTCTCAACCACTGAGCCACCAGGGAAGCCCAATGCTTATTATTTTTAATACACTGCTATGAATTATTTTCAATGGATAATTTCTTGCCTTTGTGCTCACAGTGAAGGCCAAACAGAGAGTTATGGGTGGTTGGCAGTAAATCTACATCTGTGAATAAACTCTCCTGGGACTCTATGAAAGACTGTAATGAATTCAACACACGGTGCTAGTCCTAGAGGCAGACACATTCACACGGTGAGAGAAGACAGTTAGGGTTTTCTAATAAAACTTAAGCGCCGAATCAGTCTGTGTGAACACTGCTGCTATTAACTGCTGTGCCCTGGATTGAAACACACATACAAACACACACACACACACACACACATACACACACACACACACACCAGTTAAAGTATATGAAGACACACACTGTTAAACAACTGTTACTTGTTTGATTTTGTCTCCAAAAATATATGTCTCTGCCCAGTTATTTTTTTCCTGACAAAACCTACATAATCGAATATCAACTTTTAGTAGGCTATGTAGTTCAATCGCCTTTTTAAAAGAAGTAACATCGAAAATATACCTTTAGAAACTATTTTTTACTTATAAATCAATTTACCTGCAGGTTATCTAATGAGGAAATTGTAAAAGATTTCTCACTGTTTCTCTCATCAGAAAGCATGGATCATTTCTCTGAGTTCTGTTCTGTTTCCTCCAACTGTTATTTCCAAGAGTATAGGGGTAACTATGCTTGCACTTACAGTTCCTGGAGAGATACAGTTATCCTTTGGTATTTGCGGGGAATTGGTTCTGGGACATCCCCCTGCAGATACCAAAGTCTCTCCGATGCTCAAGTCCCTTACACAAAATCTATAGTAGAATATTAAAACATGTATACTGAAAAATAAAATAAGTTGAAAATGAAATAACTAATAAAATAGAAATATACAGCCTTTAATTATGCTATACCTCCTTAGCCTATATTAAGAGACAAAAATAAGTGCTGTTTCAAAATAGCATAGTCAGATTAAAAGTGAAAGTTCATGTAAATGTTATATCCAAATCAGATTACTGCAATTTGTTTTTAGAAACACTAGATATTTCACATAGATGTGATTATATTTACATATGTTTATATGTAGACTCACATTTGTAAATTAATTTGTAGAAACAGAGAAGACATTTCATAAATAAAATGTAAAAGTAAATACAATCTAACTATGTACCTTAACTCTTAACATTTAGAATATATCTTTTTGTATATAGTTTTATATCTCAGGGCAATTAACTCAGAAAAAAGGGAGCATGAATCCTGTAGTACATTAGCTTATTCTAGTATTGGTAATTTTTTTCCCAGTTTATTATGAACAGTGGTACTTCTGGTAAAAAGAGATAGGCAATGCTTTTGAGGATTCTGTGCTGAGCAAGTTGAAAGATCAGAATGAATGTCTCTTCTCCTGTCCTTTGACATAAACCTGTAGATACTAACATAGGCCCTAAATATCACACAGAAAGAGTGAACCTCACTAAATATATCTTACTTTAACAAATAATTCTCACTAAATATATCTTACTTATAAGATTGTACTCACTAAATGTATCTTACATTAACAAATTACTAAGGGTTTTTTTGGTATACAAAATAGGTATCATATATTTCCATGAATTATTTTCAAAGATTTGGTAGAATCTGTTTTTATATGTCTGATTACACAATGTAGTTTAACATGTATGGTTATAGAAGTAAATACAGAATAAAATGCAGAATGATACTTTTCTAAACCACCCACAGTAAATTTGACATGTTTCCAGAGAGATATTCGGATTCAGTAGATAGTCAATTTTGGTGATAACATTACTAACCACTGAACCTTAACTGACGATTAGGTAAGGGAGGACTATACAGTTATTTCACAAAGGTGACACTCAGTAAATATCTGTTGATTTCATATGGCTTACTAGAGGCGTGCTAACAACTTTCCTCTGGCATAATATGACTAACACTTCACAGAGTAACCTGCAATATCATAAGACTTTTCCATCATGAGAATTTCTCTTCTGAATAAAAATATTTTACTAAAAAGCAATTGTAAATCTTGTATCTTAACAGATTATTGCCAGCTCACCTGAACTCATTAAAGAGTAGTTTATCAAATTATTCACAAATCACAATACAAGGATTATAACTGAATGAGTAAACTACAAGGCATGTATAGGTTGATGGATGACTAGAAAGGTAATTGCAATCACATTGTATAATCAAGCTTTCCTTGATAACTCTTCATGTAATTAATTAGAAAATCTATACATCTCCTTATTTCCACTGATTTTTTAAACATCTTTATTGAAGTATAATTGCTTTACAATGGTGTGTTAGTTTCTGCTGTATAACAAAGTGAATCAACTAAACGGATACATATATCCCCATATCCCCTCCCTCTTACGCCTCCCTCCCACCCTCCCTATCCCATGCCTCTAGGTGGTCACAAAGCACTGAGCAGATCTCCCTGTGCTATGCGGCTGCTTCCCACTAGCTATCTATTTGACATTTGGTACTGTATATATGTCTATGATACTATCTCATTTCATCCCAGCTTCCCCTTCCCCTTCCCCGTGACCTCAAGTCCATTCTCTACATCTGCATCTTTATTCCTGTCCTGACCCTAGGTTCTTCGGACCATCTTTTTTTTTTTTTTTATTCTATATAGGTGTGTTAGCATACAGTATTTGTTTTTCTCTTTCTGACTTACTTCACTCTGTATGACACATTCTATGTCCATTCACCTCACTACAAATTATTCAATTTTCTTTCTTTTTATGCCTGAGTAATATTCCATTGTATATATGTGCTACATCTTCTTTATCTATTCATCTGTCGATGGACACTTAGGTTGCTTCCATGTCCTGGCTATTGTAAATAGACCTGCAATGAACATTGTGGTACATGACTCTTTTTGAATTATGGTTTTCTCAGGGTATATGCCCAGTAGTGGGATTGTTGGGTTGTATGGTAGTTCTATATTTAGTTTTTTAAGGAACCTCCATACTGTTCTCCAGAGTGGCTGCATCAAATTACATTCCCAACAACAGTGCAAGAGGGTTCCCTTATCTCCACAATCTCTCCAGCATTCACTGTTTGTAAATTTTTTGATCATGGCCATTCTGACTGGTGTAAGATGATATCTCATTGTAGTTTTGATTTGCATTTCTCTGATGATTAGTGATGTTGAGCATCCTTTCATGTGTTTGTTGGCAGTCTGTATATCTTCTTTCAAGAAATGTCTATTTAGGTCTTCTGCCCGTTTTTGGATTAGGTTATTTGTTTTTTTGATATTGAGCTGCATAAGCTGCTTGTAAATTTTGGATATTAATCCTTTGTCAGTTGCTTCATTTGTAAATATTCTCTCCCATTCTGAGGGTTTTCTTTTCATATTGTTTATGGTTTCCTTTGCTGTGCAAAACCTTTTAAGTTTCATTAGGTCCCATTTGTTTATTTTTATTTTTTGATTTCCATTTCTCTAGGAGGTGGGTCAAAAAGGATCTTGCTGTGATTTATGCGATGGAATGTTCTGCCTGTGTTTTCCTCTAACAGTTTTATAGTGTCTGGCCTTACATTTAGGTCTTTAATTCATTTGTGTGTGTGTGTTTGTGTTTTTGTTTTTTTTTTTGCGGTACGCGGGCCTCTTACCGTTGTGGCCTCTTCCGTTGTGGAGCGCAGGCTCCGGACACACAGGCTCGGCGGCCATGGCTCAGAATCCCAGCCGCTCCGTGGCATGTGGGATCTTCCCGTGTCCCCTGCATTGGCAGGCGGACTCTCAACCGCTGTGCCACCAGGGAAGCCCTTTAATCCATTTTGAGTTTTTTTGTGTGTACGGTGTTAGGGAGTGTTCTAATTTCATTCTTTTACATGTAGCTATCCAGTTTCCCAGCACCATTTACTGAAGAGGCTGTCTTTTCTCCATTGTACATTTTGCCTCCTTTATCAAAAATAAGGTGACCATATGTGCATGGGTATATCTGGGCTTTCCATCCTGTTCCATTAATCTATATTTCTGTTTGTGTGCCACTACCATACTGTCTTGATTACTGTAGCTTTATAGTATAGTCTTAAGTCAGGGAGACTGATTCCTCCTGCTCTGTTTTTCTTTCTCAAGATTGCTTTGGCTATTTAGGGTCTTGTGTGCTTCCATACAAATTGTGAAATTTTTTGTTCTTGTTCTGTGGAAAATGTCATTGGTAGTTTGATAGGGATTGCAAAGAATCTGTATATTGCTTTGGGTAGTAGAGTCATTTTCACAATGTTGATTCTTCCAATCGAAGAACATGGTATATCTCTCCATCTGCTTGCATCGTCGTTGATTTCTTTCATCAGTGTCTTACAGTTTTCTGCATACAGGCCTTTTGTCTCCTTAGGTAGGTGTATTCCTAGGTATTTTATTCTTTTTGTTGCAGTGGTAAATGGGAATGTTTCCTTAATTTCTCTTTCGGAATTTTCATCATTAGTGTATAGGAATGCAAGAGATTTCTGTGCATTAATTTTGTATCCTGCTACTTTACCAAATTCATTGATTAACTCTAGTAGTTTTCTGGAAGCATCTTTAGGATTGTCTATGTATAACATCATGTCATCGGTAACAGTGACAGTTTTACTTCTTCTTTTCCAATTTGGATTCCTTTTATTTCTTTTTCTTCTCTGATTCCTGTGGCTAAAACTCCCAAAACTATTTGAATAATAGTGGTGAGAGTGAGCCCCCTTGTCTTGTACATGATCTTAGTGGAAATGGTTTCGGTTTTTCACCATTGAGAACGATGTTGGCTGTGGGTTTGTCATATATGGCATTTATTGTTTTGAGGTAACTTCCCTCTATGCCTACTTTCTGGATGGTTTTTATAATAAATGGGTGTTGAATTTTGTCAAAGGCATTTTCTGCCTCTATTGAGATGATCATATGGTATTTATCCTTCAACTTGTTAATATGGTTCATCACATTGATTGATTTGCGTATGCTGAAGAATCCTTGCATTCCTGGGATAAACCCCACTTGATCATGGTGTATGATCCTTTTAATGTGCTGTTGGATTCTGTTTGCTAGCATTTTCTTCAGGATTTTTGCATGTATATTCATCAGTGATTTTGGCCTGTAGTTTTCTTTTTTGTAGCATCTTTGTCTCGTTTTGGTATCAAGGTGATGGTAGCCTCGTAGAATGAGTTTGGGAGTGTTCCTCCCTCTTCTGTATTTCGGAAGAGTTTGAGAAGGATAGGTGTTAGCTTTTCTCTAAATGTTAGATTGAATTCACCTGGGAAGCCATCTGGTCCTGGGCTTTTGTTTGTTGGAAGATTTTTAATCACAGTCTCAACTTCAGTGCTTGTGACTGGTCTATTTTCTATTTTTCCTGGCTCAGTCTCGGAATGTTGTGCTTTTCTAAGAATTTGTCCATTTCTTCCAGTTTGTCCATACTATAGGCATATAGTTGCTTGTAGTAGTCTCTCATGATCCTTTGTATTTCTGCAGTGTCATTTGTTACTTCTCCTTTTTCATTTCTAATTCTACTGATTTGAGTCCTCTCCCTTTTTTACTTGATGAGTCTGGCTAATGGTTTATCAATTTTTTTTATCTTCTCAAAGAACGAGCTTTTAGCTTTATTGATATTTGCTATCATTTCCTTCATTTCTTTTTCATTTATTTCTGATCTTTATGATTTCTTTCCTTCAGCTAACTGGGGTTTTTTTGTTCTTCTTTCTCTAATTGCTTTAGGTGTAAGGTTAGGTTGTTTATTTGAGATGTTTCTTGTTTCTTGTGGTAGGATTTTATTGCTATAAACTTTCATCTTAGAACTGCTTTTGCTACACCCCATAGGCTTTGTGTTGCTGTGTTTTCATTGTCATCTGTTTCTAGATATTTTTTGATTTCCTCTTTAATGTCTTCAGTGATCTCCTGGTTATTTAGAAGTGCATTGTTTTTTGTGTAATTGATATCTAGTCTCATAGTGCTGTGGTCAGAAAAGATACTTGATACGGTTTCAGTTTCTAAAATTTACCAAGGCTTGATTTGGGACCCAAGATATGATCTATCCTGGAGAATGTTCCATGTGCACTTGAGAAGAAAGTGTAATCTGCTGTTTTTGGATGGAATGTCTCACAAATATCAATTAAGTTCATCTTGTTTAATGTATCATTTAAAACTTGTGTTTCCTTATTTATTTTCATTTTGGATGATCTGTCCATTGGTGAAACTGGAGTTTTAAAGTCCCTTACAACTACTGTGTTACTGTCAATTTCCCTTTTATGGCTGTTAGCATTTCCCTTATGTATTGAGGTGCTCTTATGTTGGGTGCATAAATATTTATAATTGTTATATATTCTTCTTTGATTGATCCCTTCATCATTATGTACTGTCTTTCTTTGTCTCTTGTAATAGTCTTTATTTTAAAGCCTATATTGTCTGATATGAGAATTGCTACTCCAGCTTTCTTTTGGTTTGCATTTGCATGGATTATCTTTTTCCAGCCCCTCACTTTCAGTCTGTATGTGTTCCTAGGTCTGAAGTGGGTCTCTTGTAGATAGCATATATACAGGTCTTGTTTTTGTATCCATTCAGCCAGTCTATGTCTTTTGGTTGGAGCATTTAGTCCATTTACATTAAAGGTAGTTATCGATATATATGTTTTTATTACTGTTTTGTTAATTGTTTGGGGTTTGTTATTGTAAGTCTTTTCCTTCTCTTGCATTTCCTGCCTAGAGAAGTTCCTTTAGTATTTGTTGTAGAGCTGGTTTGATGGTGCTGAATTCCTTAGTTTTTGCTTGTCTGTAAAGGTTTTAATTTTCTGTCGAATCTGAATGAGATCCTTGCTGGGTAGAGTAATCTTGGTTGTAGGTTTTTCCCTTTCTTCACTTTAAATATGTACCACCACTCCCTTCTGGCGTGCAGAGTTTCTGCTGAAAGATCAGCCGTTAACCTTAGGGGGATTCCATTGTATGTCATTTGCTGTTTTTCTCTTGCTGCTTTTAATACTTTTTCTTTGTATTTAATGTTTGATAGTTTGATTAATATGTGTCTTGGCGTGTTTCTCCTTGGATTTACCCTGTATGGGACTCTCTGCACTTTTGGGACTTAATTGACTATTTCCTTCCCATATTAGGGAGTTTTCAACTATAATCTCTTCAAATATTTTCTCTGTCCCTTTTTTTTTTTTTCCTCTTCTTCTGGGACCCCTATAATTCGAATGTTCATGCATTTAATGTTGTCCCAGAGGTCCCTGAGATTGTCCTCAATTCTTTTCATTCTTTTTTCTTTATTCTGCTCTGCGATAGTCATTTCCACTATTTTATCTTTCAGGTCACTTATCTGTTCTTCTGCCTCAGTTATTCTGCTATTGATTCCTTCTGGAGAATTTTTTTTTTTTTTTTTTTTTTTTTGGTGGTACATGGGTCTCTCACTGCTTTGGCCTCTCCCGTTGCGGAGCACAGGCTCCAGACGAGCAGGCTCAGTGGCCATGGCTCACGGGCCCAGCCTCTCCGCGGCATGTGGGATCTTCCCGGACCGGGGCACGAACCCACGTCCCCTGCATCGGCAGGCGAACTCTCCACCATTGCGCCACCAGGGAAGCCGCCTTCTAGAGAATTTTTAATTCCAATTATTTTGTTGTTCATCATTGTTTGTTTGCTCTTTAGTTCTTCTAAGTCCTTGTTAAACATTTCTTCTATTTTCTCCATTCTATTTCCAAGATTTTGGATCATCTTTACTATCATTACTCTGAATTGATTTTCAGGTAGACTGCCTATTTCCTCTTCATTTGTTTGGTCTGGTGGGTTTTTACCTTGCTCCTTCATCTGCTGTGTATTTCTCTGTCTTCTCATTTTGCTTAACTTACTGTGTTTGGGGTCTCCTTTTCCCAGGCTGCAGGTTCGTAGTTCCCATTGTTTTTGGTGTCTGCCCCCAGTGGGTAAGGTTAGTTCAGTGGGTTGTGTAGGCTTCCTGGTGGAGGGGACTGGTGCCTCTGTTCTGGTGGATGAGGCTGGATCTTATCTTTCTGGTGGGCTCACCATATCCAGTGGTGTGTTTTGGGGTGTTTGTGAACTTATTATGATTTTACGCAGCCTCTCTGCTAATGGGTGGCATTGTGTTCCTGTCTTGCTAGTTGTTTGGCATAAGGTGTCCAGCAATGTAGCTTGCTGGTTATTGAGTGGAGCTGGGTTTTAGCATTGAGATGGAGATCTCTGGGAGAGCTTTCACTGTTTGATATTATGTGGGGCCGGGAGGTCTCTGGTGGACTAACATCCTGTACTGTGCTCTCTGACCTCAAAGACTCAGGCCTGACCCCGGCCAGAGCACCAAGACTCTGTCAGTCACACAGCTCAGAAGAAAAGGAGAATAAAAAATAAAGAAAAATAAATAAATTAATAAACAAAATAAAATTATTAAAATAGAAAAAATTTATTTAAAATAAACAAATTTAAAAATAATAAAAAATGAAAGAAAGAACAACCAAACCAAGAAACAACTCCGCCAATGATAATGAACGCTAAAAACTACACTAAAAAAAACAAACAAAAAAACCAAAACAGACAGTCAGAACCCTAGGACAAATGGAAAAAGCAAAGCTATACAGACAAAATCACACTAAGAAGCATACACATACACACTCACAAAAAGAGAAAAAGAAAAAAAATATATATATATATATATAAAAAGGAAGAGAGCAACCAAATCAATAAACAAACCTACCAATGATAATAAGCTCTAAATACTAAACTAAGATAAACATAAAACCAGAAACAAATTAGATGCTGGAAGCACACTCCAAGTCTACAGTTACTCTCAAAGTCCCCCATCTCATTTTTGGAATGATTTGCTGTCTATCAGGTATTCCACAGATGCAGGGTACATAAAGTTGATTGCGGAGAGTTAATCTGCTCCTGAGGCTGCTGGGTGAAATTTCCCTTTCTCATCTTTGTTCGCACAGCTTCTGGAGTTCAGGTTTGGATTTGGCCCCATCTCTGCATGCAGGTTGCCTGAGGGCGTCTGTTCTTCGCCCAGACAGGACGGGGTAAAGGAGCAGCTGATTAGGAGGCTCTGGCTCAGTCAGGCTCAGGGGAGGGAGGGGTACAGAATCTTGGGCAAGCCTGCAGCAGCAGAGGCCAGCGTGACATTGCACCAGCCTGAGGCGTACTGTGTGTTCTCCTGGGGAAGTTGTCCCTGGATCACGGGACCCTGGCAGTGGCGGGCTGTACAGGCTCCCGTGAAGGGAGGTGTGGATAGTGACCTGTGTTTGCACACAAGCTTCTTGGTGGCTGAGCAGCAGCCTTAGCATCTCATGCCTGTCTTTGGTGTCTGCACTGATAGCTGCAGCTCATGCACATCTCTGGAGCTCTTTTAGGCGGTGCTCTGAATCCCCTCTCCTCACGCACCCCGAAACATTGGTCTCTTGCTTCTTAGGCAGTTCCAGACTTTTTCCTGGACTCCCTCCCTGGTAGCTGTGGCACACTAGCCCCCTTCAGGCTGTGTTTTTGCAGCCAACCCCAGTTCTCTCTCTGGGGTCTGACCTCCGAAGCCCAAGCCTCAGCTCCCTGTCCCCACCCACCTCAGTGGGTAAGCAGACTAGCTTCTCAGGCTGGTGGGTGCTGGTCAGCACCAATCCTCTGTGCAGGAATCTCTCCGCTTTGCCCTCTGCACCCCTGTTGCTGTGCTCTCCTCCAGGGCTCCAAAGCTTCCACCCCTGCTCACCCCCCATCTCTGCCAGTGAAGGGACTTCCTAGTGTGTGAAACCTTTCCTCCTTCACGGCTGCCTCCCAGAGGTGCAGGTCCCATCCCTATTCTTTGTCTCTATTTTCTTTTGCCCTACCCAGGTACGTGGGGAGTTTCTTGCCTTTTGGGAAGTCTGAGGTCTTCTGCCAGCGTTCAGTAGGTGTTCTGTAGGAGTTGTTCCACATGTACATGTAGGTTTGATGTATTTGTGGGGAGGAAGGTGATCTCCATGTCTTACTCCTCCATCATCTTGAAGGCGCCCCTCTTGTGATTTTTGAATGATGTTTTATTAGTAGATGAGTTGTTCTTTTAGGAAAATTGTTCTGTTAATATCTGAGATATTCCACATCTATATATATATTTCCAAGAAAAAGAAAAATCATGCCATCTAATGGCTAACTGCCCAATTCTTTTATTCTTATGTTACATGTTGTTTTACGTACAGCCATGGGTTTTATACCTCAGAGTGTATTCCAAGGCTACATAGAGAATATGAGAGAAGAAAAGGAATCTGGAAAAATTCTCAGGAGCCACCTGCACATACCAGGTTTTGTTATGGAAGTTATGTGGAAGGGCAGGTCTTTATTTCTAAACAGGATGTATAAAGAGCTGAAGATTTTATGTTTATAAAAATCTCATTAAATATATCTAATTGTATCACATATTCAAATATAGTAAAGATTAAATCACCTATCTAGAACTAAGTGATATCTTGTCCTAAACTGTGGCCCTAATGTTATGACAAAACTTTTAATATTACTCTATATTGTTGCTCAACAGTAGCTTCCAAATGCATTTTCTTTTAAATTCTTTCAGCAACTTTCAGCAACTCTAGCTATTTTATTAGTATATATATTTAATAGATGCAGTAACTGTAGAGACCAAATGCATTTCCAATGGTCACATAAGTGTTAAAGGGTAAGACTAAAACTTGAACACCAACCTGTTAATTCCAAGTTTATTTTTATTTTATTACGAGAAAATATAGGTAAATTTTGAAAATGAATCATGTATGATAAAATTGTATAAGAAATTTCATATTTGGAGTATTGCTCAATATATGAACATTCTGAAGTAAGAGATGCTTTGACTTTGAGAATTAACATTATAAAGCAACAATCAGTTCAATGCTTGAGAGGATGGCTTACTACCAGATGCATGCCATATTCCTTATATCAATCAGTGTATATGAGTGTCTATTTGAGTTTAGTATTTGTTTATACTAACCTATTAGTTTATACTAATAGATTCATATCCATGTATACGACTCTAAATTTTTATAAATTTGTTGGTTATTAGAGACAAAAGATCTAGATCTTCCCTCCTTAAAAATTAGAAGTGGTTCAGTGGTATCAGATTTACACTGCAGTTTATAATTTACTTGTCTTCTTTTGTGTTTTCTTAGAATAGGCAGATATGTAGCATACTTCAAAGGGAGATTTTTAAAAATAGGTTTAAGAGTATCATTAAGTGCATTTTACTTGTTAACTTTTAAAATTGTTCCTTTTAGCACAAAGATGCATGATTATTTCATTTAATTGTTCACAATGCTTTATCCATTAAAATGATTTTTCCAGATACCAAAAATAATTTTACACCCCTAGGGAAGTAAACATTAAAAACAGTTTTGAAGAATTATGTATTGAGGATAACTTAAAGCACAAAATTATTAATAACAGTTAAAATACTGAAATAAGCAAGAATGACAACGTAATCCTAATCTTCAGCTTGAGTTTTACTGATAGGTTAGGAGAAAATATGCCTGAAGAAAAGAAAGAGGTTTAGTAACCTGAAAATCATTTTTGTAAAGAAGTTTTGAGCTTATTATTAAAAGTAAGATGGATTATGTATACCAGGTATTAAAACATATTGTTAAATTTACTTTGGACAGAGAGGACACACACCCATCCCCCAACAAAGAGTGAGAGAGAGAGAGAGTACTCCATTTGTACATATATTTTGCCTACAAACCCTGCCTAAAATCCTCAACAGAGAAGAACAGGGGGAAAATGTACCTGATTCATCCTACCATTATATTAAAAAACATTTATTTTATATTGGATTTATGCTAAGACTTAGAAGTGCTTATTGACTATATATTCATAAATTTGTCTTCACATTTGTTATGCTTGTCTGAATATTTTTACTGTGCTAAAGTACGCATAAACATTTACCTTTTTAACTATCTTTAAGTATAAAATTCAGTGATATTAATTACATTCACAATGTTATACAGTCATCACCAGTATATTTTTCTAAAACTTTTTCATTACCACAAGCAGAAACTTATAACCATTAAATAATGTTTCCTATTTTCCACTCCTCCCAGTCCCTGGTATAATAGGCTGCATTTAAAATTTTCACTTTCAAAACAAGACAGTGAATTTTAATATTTGTAATAATTTCTTTAAACAAGTATGAATCACAATTCCTCAGAGACTTCAACATACAGACATCTATAAACATGCATTATTGCCTCACGTGTTATCCTGACTTGATCTTCAATAAATCTTTTACAATGATAATGAGTGCTGAATAAATCAAATATAAGTAGGTATTGATCTTTGACAACATCTAGCAATATATGTACTATAATTCTTCATGTGTAAATACACAATATTTACTAAAAAAAAGAAGAAAATACAGAGTTTATAAATATGATGGACTTCAGAGTTTATATGGAATTTAACTTAATTTTAAGTCCCCAATAAAATCACGTGGAGTTCTATTAACCCTGTACAAAATAAATTTTTGTACCCTGTACAAAATTTTTGTACCCTGTAACCCTGTACAAAATAAATTTAGCTTCAGGATTTCAATTTTCTCATATCTGTACTAACTGGATAGTTATTAACAGTGATATTCCATTTCTTCAAATTAACTCAATTTTCTACTCCTATATGTTATTTATGTATCCCCGCTGCCAGGAAATGCAATACTCACATAGAAATGCAGGTTCTATTTTCTTAAATATCAGTGTTTATGTTCAATTTTTTCTATCATCATAAGATTAAAAACCATCCTGTACAAGCTTACAAATCATAAATTGTGCCTTGGGCCAGGATGGTTGTAGAGCCACATCTTCAAAGGAAGCTACTTCCTTATCAGAAAAGAATCACTCTAGAGCCATCTGCCTGCTTATCGTTACATCTGGCCAGACTTATGTTTTAAAGGAATAGCTAACTAAATAAGGAAGAGAACGTCAAGCTAATAGACATTTCTGGCAGTCAATAAAAGGTTACTGAGAAAAAATAACCACACATGCCACAAAAGCAACTGATGAGTACAGGATGTTATCTAGAGCAAAGGACAATGATGAGGCCCTAATTAGATACTACTGAAGACATTAAATGGCAAAGATGATAAGAGTACTGAAAATATTACAAATGAAATAAACTCCTTGCTATATTAACAAGAAAATTATATGATATTTTATCTAATATAATTATTTTAAAAATAATTATCTATATTCATATATCCTTGGATATACTACCATGCTTCTAAATTCAGCATTCTATAATTTTGTTTTATTTTTTCACCCTCTCCCTACCTTGCCTCTATTTGTATACATTTTTCCATTTATCCACTCTGGTATAGGAACTGTTCTAGCCATTGAAGCTGAAGGAGAAAAAGTGATGAAGGTCAAGTTCTGAAAAATCAAAGCCTTTGGGGCAGTGATTCAGGAAAATAAATAAGTACAATAAATTACGGAAAGGTATTGCCATGGAAGTAAGTCCAAAATGGCTGTGTTTGGGCTTATCATTTATTTGACTGCCAACATCCAGAACACATGATATAGGTGGGAAAAAAAGTACTGAAATCACATGTGAAATTTTAGTTAATAACTTTAGGTTAAAGTTGCATAGGACAACAGTTTATCTAGCATATTGAAACCTAGAGAAAACAATTTTTCATATTCCTTGGAAAACTAAATTATTTTCAAGAGTAATCACGAAGTGAAACCAAAAAAACGTGAATAAAATGTGTACATTTTGAAAGACACATTAGAGAGATTTACTCCTTCAATAAAACCATTTTGGATTTTTCTATTTGTAATTTCTTTTGTATACTTAATGTTTGGCATTGTAGCTAATTCCCCAAACCCCTTCCATGTAGATGATTGTGTACATTGCTCATTATAATCCCATCTCTCTTTTTCAGGGATTGGTTTATCCACCCAACTCTGACATGAGATGTGAGGGTGAGTCTGCTGCTAATAGGAAAAGGTGATTCCTTGTCATCCTCTAGATATTATTATTTAAATGTTGTGTTTACAATTACCACAATCAACTTCAAGAATGGCAGACTAGAAAACTAGAAGAAAATTATGTTATTGGTGATATCTCAATCAAGCATACCTGAAATCCCTCTGAGCTCTAAAATTCCTGTTATGTGAGATGATAAATCATGTATACTTTGAACCAGATTGATTTTGCATTTCTATTGGTTGTAGCCCAAATTATTGGATTGGATATATCTGGTAATAACAGAGAAAACTGTTTTTATTTTCTGTTTACTACATTAATAGAACCAGTGTTTAGGCAGAGGCCATTCATTTTTATCACCTTATATTTATGCATCTAGTAAGTGTTTCTGTAAA
This sequence comes from Stenella coeruleoalba, assembly GCF_951394435.1. NCBI lineage: Eukaryota > Metazoa > Chordata > Mammalia > Artiodactyla > Delphinidae > Stenella > Stenella coeruleoalba. The sequence goes on along the minus strand of NC_137151.1, from coordinate 79,452,851 downwards.
CATACAAGTTTTTGCTTCAATTATAAAAAGCTAACAGATGTTTAACACTGAGTGTTATAGATTTATCCCATCCTTAATACTACTGTCAAAACAATTAAGTTTAAGTACATAACTTATTTGTTAATAAAATCAGTTATACATATATTTTTCATTAATGTTCTTTAAATGCTTTTAAAGATATTTCCAATGTTTGATCTTTAAAGTTTGAAAAAAGTGAAGCAAAATAATTTATTCTTACTAAAGAATTCATATAATATACATTGCAGAATATTTAATAAAACAGTAACTTGACTCGATATATTTTTTTCAGCATATTTTCATTAAAAACAAACTTTTAAACATTCTCAGGGGATGGAACTATATCAGCTTTAGCTTAACAAACTAAATGATTTATGAAGAATCATTATAATGGATATAGCTAACAGGCTTTGCTTGCTTTCATGTTATTATGAAATTAATTGTATAAGTGTTATGAGTATAAGCCATAAATATACATATTGTCACTCTTCCCAGTATTTCTTACTTACTAGCTATAAAACCGTCAGAATATTATTAAATTTCTCTGTACTTACTTTCTTATTCTATAAAATAAAGATTAAAATAGTAACTATCAAATGGATTGTGACTTAGTACAAGTAAAAATTAACTCTAATAGTATCTGACATATAACTAAGGTTCAAAAATTTTTTAGTTTTATAAACAATATCAAAAACAATGTAGGGATAAGGATAAGTGAATCCTTACACTTTTTTCTTCTTTTTTTAAAAAATGATCTGGCCACTCCTAACTCCAACCTCATATCCCTCATTAACTGTCCTTTAGGGACAGTATCAAGTACTTTCTTGTCCCAGAGCCATCTTGTAACCAAGCAGGGGCCTTCCTGGGGTACACCCCACTGCCCCCGTCATGTCCTCTATCTGCATTTTTTTTTTTTTTTTTTTGCTGCATTTGGTGTTGGCTGCTGTACACGGGGCTCTCTCTAGCTGTGGCGAGTGAGGGCCACTCTTGGTAATTTGAAATATAAACATATTTCAAAGTGAATAAAACAAGTATACGAGAACACAGAATTAGTAAATATTATGTTTATATTTCTATAAATATAACACATCTTGGTAATTTGTCTTTTTTTCTACATTTTTACTTAAGTGATTTTCTAATAACTCATCATTATTTTTGAGGAAAACAATATTTTGTATGTGTGTTGGGGTTCTTTAAAATTTAGGTTTACTAACTTCAGACATACTCTTATTCCTTCAACAAAAATTTTGCTTGAGTGAGAGTTCTAGATTGTGGAGATAGGACACAAGATAAGAATAGAAAGAGTAGTAGCAGTAATAATGTCATTAGTAATGACAGTGCCATCAGCAAATACATATTCAATGCCTTTTATATGCTAAATATCTTACATATTTTATTATATTTAGTTGTCACAATAATTATATAGGTGAGTATGATTGTTATTCCTTATTAGAGATGAGTATATTGAAGCAATGGAAACTGAATAACTTGCCAAGTTCACACAACTAGCAAGAGGTTTACTAATGTATTAATTTCAACCCAAGTATTGTGATTGTGGAGTCAGTCATTTAGTCTAAACCTCTATTTAATGAAATATCCAGAAATTAATACATTATACTTAGTTGCAACCTCATGCAGCTAAAAATGTAAATAGCATTTTTTATTGCAATTAAACATATAGTTTATTAAATTTAATTAAAATAATGATAACTTATCACAATATAATTATAAATAGATTTTAAATAAATATACTATTTATATTTTTCATTATGTATGCATGTATGTGCATCATACGTGTGCATACAAACATACCTATCTCTCTCCATAAATACATGCATATATATAAATATACACACATGCAAAAATACATGTATCTATCTTCTATCTACCTTCTTCTATCTATCTATCTATCTATCATCTATCCTTACATACATATATGCACATATACCCACATGTACCCATATACACACTTACATGGTTAAGATTCCTGTGTGGTTTTTAGTGGGTGGGTGGGTAAGGACCACTGATGTTATTTTATTATGTTCATGACTGACTCAGCAAACACTAGATTAACATGTATAAGAATTTTTTTTCTAATTTAAATTTATTTATTTATTTTTGGCTGCACTGGGTCTTCTGTTGCTGTGTGCAGGCTTTCTCTAGTTGTGGCGAGCGGGGAATACTCTTTGCTGTGGTGCATGGGCTTCTCATTGCAGTGGCCACTCTTCTTGTAGAGCATGGGCTCGAGGGCGCACAGGATTCAGTAGCTGTGGCTCACGGGCTCTAGAGTGCAGGCTCAGTAGTTCTGCTGCACGGACTTAGTTGCTCCGTGGCATGTGGGATCTTCCCAGACCAGGACTCGAACCCATATCCCCTGCGCTGGCAGGCAGATTCTCAACCACTGAGCCACCAGGGAAGCCCAAAAATGTATAAGTTTTTTTTATTCACATAATATATAAACAGTTACTGACATGTGGGATTTTATTTTATTTTTTTAACAGTGTGCACTTTCTATCTTCTTACTTAGATCTTAGGATTATTTTAGATTCAAAATGTTTTATCTAAGTTTATGTAAATTCATGTTGGTATTCCTGTCCTTCTGGTCTCTAACTCAGGAAACACATGATTTTTAGGTTGAATCAGCATTCTCTTTCCTCCACACTTATCTTTTAATTCTCTAGTTATATCCATCCTACAGCCCATCTTATCTTGTCTCCCCCTCAGAGTCTTCATCTTATACTTGTACACAGTTAAATTTTCCTGTTACTCCTCCACATCCTAAAATTAATTTCCCACAATCTCAATTTTCATTATGATTTCCAATGCAATTTTAATTTTCTCTTTCAAGTTTAGCCTCTTTTCTCCTTTATGTTATGTTGCTTTGTAAAAAATTTATATTTCCTCTTCTTTGTGTACTTATGGTTTTCTGCTTCTGTTCCTTCATTTTCATGCCTTCATACATCATAGTGATGCATTTTCTTCTAATTCTTGTAAGGTAATTTGAAATATATGGTTTTTCTCATATGCTTCAGAATTATTGTGTTTCTACCACCTTTTGACAAAGATGAAGCCAGCCAATATAAAAAGAGCAGAATTGATAATTACATAAAAATCTATAATTTTGACAGTGTAATATTTTACTATGTATTTAAACTGTTGCTCTGAGATGCAGCAATATATAAATTAAGGGAACATACACAAAACAATAACAAAATATTGTAACTTCACATTTTAACAAAAAAAATGAGATGGCAGCTTAGGATGGTGGGAGTTAAACTCTAAAGGTGTCTTCTTTGCATTCACACATAAAATTTCAGATCAGCAATGAAGAAATGAATAAAACTACAATACTGTCAAAAGTAGGTAAAATAAATTGTGTTGATTATAATATAAAATGTCGAAGTAAAATGATTGATTTTAGAATAGAATTCAAGTCATTCTATTACCTACTTTTCTATAAGATATTTTAATACAATCCTTTTAAATTATTTTATTTACAGTCTTTTCTTGGAGGTAGTGGCAAAAATTCAGTTTTACCTAATAAAGTCATTTTATTTCCCTCCCAATTGTGGTGCTACCACTAAGTTTTCCCTTTACTCATTTTTCTTTGATAATGTCTTCTAAAGGTAGTAAAACATAAAGCAGAAAAATAAATAAATAAATAAAATCAATAATGAAGGAAGAGACACACAAGGTAATACTTAATGGAATTGTCAGCTCACGAAGGCAATTCACAAGCTGAAGTAAAATGAATTCTATGTATGAAAGAAATCAATACTTATCCTAGCATCATTCCTGCTACACTGCAATTTATCAGTAAACTAGATGCTGTCACATATCATAGACCTTAGAAAACTAGTTGCTCTCACAAGCAATATTTATTCTGCATAAGTTTCACCACACCTGAATTTATTTAAGCAAAGCAAAGCTTTCCTGGCAATTAAAGAACCAGGGTATGATAATACACAAATACACAAATATGATTTGTGACAAAGGTACCTGAATTAAAGACAAAAGCCATATGGAGCTATGGAGATTCTAAACATTGGGAAGGGGAAGAAATAGGTTAATTACAAAGCATAAAAATGAGTTATCAAGTGCATTTGAACACTAAACACAAGCAATGTTTTTTTTATTTAGGAAGAATGTACAAACATGAGAATAAAGTTGACTCTGAATTTTCTTGTTTCTTCTCCTGCCTTCCTTCCTACTTTCCCTCCAGCCCATCTTTGTCTTTTCCTTTCCTTATTTTTATTTCCTCCTTCTTTTCTTTCTTCCTTCTCTATTTTTTTCTATATTTTTCTTCCTTTTACTATGGTGAGATTTATAAACATCTGTAGAAGTTAAGTTTACCCTTTTGCCCATCTGGCAAATCTCCATACTTGCTTTCTGTGTCATGAAAAAAAACCTTTATTCTTACAAAACTACTGTGCACCTGAAATTAAAGAAGTGAATTTAATAAATTTTAATGCTTAGTCATCATCTAGAATCCAGATTTTCTTTAATAATAATACATTTTATGTCATTATCACAAAATAAATTATTTAAATACATTTCCATTGATGTTTCCAGGGCACCTATGTACCTCGGTGCAGGTTTATACACATTATCCTAATTTAAATGTCCAACTGTTAGGACTTTAGGGCATGGAGTAATCACAGCAAGCAAGGATATTACAGAAACAGCCCAAGAGTTGCTGATTGATGAGCCATCTCTCTGAGGGAGCTCTCTATTCTCTCTTTGCCTCATTCTGGAGCCATGGTCCAATTCATCTCCAGTTTCTCATACTACTTATCTGATTTTCTGTTCTGAATCTGTTAGGACCCTAGGGCATAAAATACATGCAACAAGCAACGATATTACAAAAGTAGCCTACATTTATCTTTATAACTGTACACTTCCCATACCATTTTAGGAGTTCTAGTGTTATCACTGAGTGGGCCTTTAGAAACACTCATTTAACCTTCATTCTCATAAATAGCTCCTTGGATAATTTGAAGGTATTTCCCCCCACCTATCAAGGTGCAATATCTTAAGTTTTTCCTGCCTTGAAAATGTTAACATTGCATACATAGAGGGACTCAAGACATCAGTCACTATAATATTTTAATTTCATTTTATGAACAACTAACTTGCTCTAGGCCCCGCCCAAAGCACATAGCAATGATAGAGGAATTATTTTAGAAAATGAATAACAGCATATATAATAAATCTCGCAAACTGAGTTAAATATTGCAATGGACAGACATAGAAGAGAAAAACAAAGAGGTAAGTGGACCTGAATCTGCAATGAGTGAGACTACTGTTTTAGAAACAAGCAAGGGATACTGGAGAATTCCTGCAGAGAGATAGCTCATCAATCAATCAGCAGGAAAGTGGTGGCACAGTGATATTAAGATAATTCAGGAAGGTCTAATAAAGGGACTGATTGCCAAGCAATGTCAAGACATAGCAAAAAAACAGGAGGGCTCCTGCTGTACCCCAGGGGAAAGCTGCTATCTCACTAGACTCCAAGTTATGAAAAGGAACAGTGGTTACCCAAACATAGAATATAGGGTCATACAATGAAAAGTAGGTCAGTTGAGTTGAGATAAAGAGCCAATCTCTCTGCAAAACATCTCCAGTCTCTTCTGACAATTCAGGAAAGTATCCAAAGCAATAATACCTCAGCCATTCTCTCTTTCTTCCCATTCATCTCTGGCTGGGTCTTCCCATGGCTGAACCCAGTTAGTAGTTAGAGGACATGGAAGACCACTGATAGGCTCTAAACAGTATTAGTATCCTTGAATAAGATAATGAGAACCACAATAGTGAATGGGGGGGGGGCAACATAATATCTAAAAAGATGGGGAATGAAAGTGTCTGGACTCACTGACTCAAAACAAAACCTGAGGTGACATACCCCCATCCAAGAAAACAGGTGAAAAGCCTGGACTGATCACTGTTTGGGCCCTGACTTATTATATGAACCTGATCACTTTATAGAGGCTGGTGAACCAGTTCTAAGTCCATAATTAAGAGCTGAAAACTTGATTACTGATCAGATACAAATCTATAATACATCTAATATTACCACAGGAAAGGATTCCCAGGTAGACAGTATAACCTGGTTTAATTGAGAACCACAGAGGGTCAGAAGAAGTCAACTAAAAATCTACCAGACAAGGAAGAAGGGAGATGAAAGTGAAGGTGGGAGACACATACATACACACACACACACACAGAGAAGAATTCAAGGTGAAGCTACAACTAGCATTCTCAAATCCAAAAATTAAAGAAAAGCTAACAAATAAGCAATAGTAGATGTGTTTATTCTAGAAAATATTTGAGTGCAATATAGAATGCTATAAAGTAAGTAAATTTAGAGTCATCAAAGAGATAAAGTATAGCATCCATACAAATAAGAAAATACTGAATTCTATTCAACTGATATTGATTAATAAGTGGAAATGTTAAATTGCAGTAAAAATATATGTAGCCATTTAAATAACTCAATAGACACTACAATATCTAAAACAGTCACAGTCATATACGGAATTAGAGAACTAAAATAGAGACTATAACCCAGAATGCAATATAAAAAAAGAAAAGAAGGAATAAAACCACAAAAGAGCCATCAAATGACATAATAGTTAATTTGGCAAACTCTAGCATGATGAAGTTCCAGAAAAAGAAAATAAAAGAAGTGATAGGGAAGCTCTCTTTTAGGGAAAAAAAATTAAGATTTTCCAGGAAAATAATGACAGAGTACTCTGATTAAAGGTACACACTGGGCTTCCCTGGTGGTGCAGTGGTTGAGAGTCCGCCTGCCAATGCAGGGGACATGGGTTCGTGCCCCGGTCCGGGAAGATCCCACATGCCATGGAGCGGCTGGGCCCGTGAGCCATGGCCGCTGAGCCTGCGCGTCTGGAGCCTGTGCTCCGCAACGGGAGAGGCCACAACAGTGAGAGGCCCGCGTACCGCAAAAAAAAAAAAAAAAAAAAAAAAGGTACACACTATGTGATGTGAAGGTAAATTAAAACAAATCAACAACTGAATGCATTGGGCTGATAATACGTAACATTCAGAATAAAGAGAAAATATAAAGCTATTTGATAGAAAAGGTACATTTATCTAAAAAGTAATAGCAGATAGGCTAACAACAGACTTCTCTTGCAATACAAACAATGCAGCATTGCAGAAAATTATGGAGTAAAACCTTCATAATGCTGCACAAAACTAAATGTTAAACTAGAATTCTAACCCTGCTGAGTTATCATCCAAAAATTAGGAAAAATAAACACTTTCATATGAACAAACAGTAGGATAGTTTAAAAGCCATAGACCATAACTGAAATAATTAACAAAGATACAACTTAGAAGATAGGAGAAGGCGAGAAAAAAATTGTTGAGCCTAGAAGTTATTCATACTTGTCACAGAGATGTAATTAACTCAAATATTTTTAAAAAATCATAATTTTTTTCTTAAAAAGTTGAAATCAATTTAGAGAAACATTTTTTAAAAATTCTGATTGTGTGTGTGCATGTGTGCATGCCTAGGTTGAGTACATTATCACTAGCAGGATTGAAATTAATAACAGAATGTTCTTCACAAAATTTTGTGAATGTTAAATGAGACAACTTGTGCATTTAGAATAGTTCCTAAGATCAAACAAGAAGTGGATGATAACTTTCAGATATTCCCTATTTTCTAGTTATTCAGGAAGGGTCCATTTTTGTTGGAATGTGGGATGGAATGTATTATTCACTTAACTCAAAGTTGCTTTATTGTATTTACTTCTTTCTTATCAAGAATCATGTCCAGTTTCATTCACAAATTCCCTGATACATGAAACAAGACTTGGTAATCAAATCATCTAGCAGGATCACTGATGCATGATTTCAAGACAATATTATTTTTAAATATTTAATTATAAAATGATTTGAAAAGAACTCCCTTATTCATGTACTTATTGATCTATTCAGTTATTTTGTGACTACTCGTGCCATTTTCAATGTTTCAGTATGGATAGTGAATAGGAGAATGTTGACAAAGAAGGAAATTAGTAATCATTAGAATTACTTTTGTCAGTCATACCCTACATGTTTAAATTTAAGAAATATGTATTATTAATTCTATTCAATAGGAGAGAAAACTGTTTTTAAATCAATAATTTGTCTAAGGAACTAGAGCTAATAAGAGGTAGAGTGTAATTTGAAACTGTCTCCTTTTTTAGAACTCACACTCAGTAAAGATAGACCTATAATCAATAAACAATTATACTATATGTAAGACCATCATTTGTATGAACTGATTTATATGTCACTTAATCAATAAAGACCCCCCAAACCTCATGTAATTGCATTTCCAGGAAAAAAAAAAAAAACTGTTCCCAGTGTATCTGCATGAACATAGAAATGGTTATTTATCCTTTGGAGACTCTGTCGTGATTGCTAATACATGAATTGTTTTATATACAGTTGACCCTCGAACAACTGGGGCATTAATCTGTGTATAATCTATAGTTGGTCCTCTGGTATCCATGCTTCCTCCACATCTGTGGATTCAACCAACTGCAGATGGTGTACTACTATAGTATTTACGACTGAAAAATATCCCCATATAAGTGGGCCTGCACAGTTCAAACACAGTTGTTCAAGGATCAACTGTAGTTTATTTTTTGTCTCACAATCCCCTTTTCATACAATAAAAGGGAGGGGCTAGTTGTTACTTTTGTTTTCAGCAACCACCAGTAGAGAACCCTTACAAGGCTCAGGAAAGTAGGTACACGCTGGAGACCAGGTATAGGGCTCAGTATCTCTTCAGCAAACCAGTACCAAATAAGGAATGGTGTCCCTTAGATAGTCCACTGATCAGGAAAGAAGCTTACTTGACAAAATCCACAGTCTAATCCTAGGCTCATCAATCTTAGGGCAATAGTAATTCCAATGTTAATGACTTAAATTCAAAAATTAGACTTATGATTTCTATTGACATAATATACCCTCTTTTTGTCTGTAGATATGTTGTTCTCTCTAGCCATTTTAAATAATAGGCAACTTCACTCAGAAAGGGAATTTGACCTTTGGTTGAACTTGTACAATCTTGATCATTTCAGTCAAGTAGTATAAATTTCCAAATAGCTCTTGAAACAAATATTTTTCCTTTCTTCAAGGACCGAAATAGCATATTTCATGATTCTTCAAACCTTCTGAGTGGCTCCTGTTGCTTCTAGCAACTAAATTTCCTGCCAAGCTTTTATCATGAAAGAAAAAACCCAGAAAACCACAGGTTTTGTTTTGAAAATTGGTGGGTGAAGGAAGTAATAATGTTATTTCAATTATGTAATCAACTAAAGGTTGATGTTCTGTTTAAATGCAATTGTAAGGAAAAAGTAAACAAAATGTCATTGTATTTGATTTATAATTTATTATAAACTCATAGAAATTAATAAGTCTTTGAATTGCTATGGGAGCTCATAAATGTTCTAATTGATCTTCCTTAATTTACATCTGAGATAATTGGAGCTCATTTTTTCTAAAATCGATTCTTTTACCTTTTGTTAATCATTTTTGAAGAGATAACACTAAAAATTAGTTCATGTTCCAAGAGATCACATTGCCTTAAAGCAATGAGTACTGATTTTAAGACTGCTTAATCTTTTGACATTTTTAAAGCCTGTTTTTGATAATTTGAAGATATTTTGAAAAGAATATTTTTTTATTTTGGTTGGATAAATTATACGATAGCTTTTTAGAAAATTTAAAGGATTGTCATATGAAAAAAATGTTTTAGTTAATGCTCAAGAATTCTCTGATATGTGAATTAACATATGTATCCCCCATATGAAAACACTGAGATTTATAGAGATTTGCTAACTGTATTAAGTTACAGTTAAAAACCTAAGAAGAGATCTAACTGAAATAAATTGTTGATCTTAATTCTTCAAAAGTTTTTCTTCTTCTAATATGTACATGAATGTTTGAGGGCCCTTTTGTATATGTAATCCTTCCAGAAGGCAATGCTCCTATGCAATGCACTATTATATCTTTATTGCTCTCAGGATAGTGCCTTGGACACAGACCTTCAACCATAATTTCAGATGAAATAAATCATTATATGTCAGTATGTGTGTGATGTTTTGTCAAAGATAAAAATCTAATGCTAGCTAACTGGTCAAAGGAAGAATAGAGACCTAAAAAACCATTAATTACTCACTGGTGTTTCACAAATGCTGAACATCCATTGAATCAAAGAAATAATGTTACTGAAAGTTAATGGAAGTCAGTACTGTAGACCTGAATCTTGAAATGTCATGAAAAATTAGAATATTTGTTTAATAACTAAAGATGATATTAATTAATGAATAATATAAAACAAATCAATAGTATAGCCTTAAAAAGCTACATTTATTGAAAAAATATATAGCACTAAAATACAAATTATAGTCAAACTCTTAGATTTCCTACCTCATACTATGCATTTTAAGGTTAGCACGTTTTACAAAAGAATTCAAGTTATCTACTACTTTGGATTATTTGCCTTCCTAGACCCTCAATGTTATAAACATTTGAAAGTTAAATGTATCATTATTACAGTCACAACCAAAATTTATATGTGGTTAACAAAACCTATGTTCTATGCAATTATCTTGTGGAACTACTTCCTAGATGGCCAGTTTTCTGCAATTCAATTTGTGTTTCAATGTATTTTGTGAACAAATATTTTCTTCCAGTTAAGATACCCAAGGAAGTAAATTTTGACATTGATGCAAAGGGAATAACTAATAAATTTCACATGCACATGAACATTATGATAGACTACTGTAAATGCAAAATTAATGTGTCAAGTTAATTTCCCTCCCTCGTTTCTGGCTAATTGGCACTAATTAAATTTTATGCTAATCTTCCTGAGATGACAGCATACAATTTGGAAATTTAGAATTTTTGCTGACATGAGAAAACATATTCATACAACTGCTGCAATACAAAATAACCACAAAACCATTTTACCATAGTGTTTAATTGTATTATAACATATAATTAAAATTGGGAGTGTATGGATATCATTTTTCATCTTAGATATTGATCAATTATTCATTTTTCTATTTGTACATTTTTTTCCATTGAATTTGGTTAGTTAAAAATTTAGTGTACCTGTATTTTCAATCTGGTGTAATAGATTATAATACTGTACTTGCAGATGTAACACACTTCTTAGTATTTCTGTGTTTGCTTTGGAATGACTATGTCTTCCTAGCTTCTGAAGAACGAATACATTGTGAAGTTAATTTAAAAGACCATCTATTTTGATATTTTGAAATAAATAAAATTTATGACATACAATATTAAAGTCTGCAATAAATGAATTGTACATTCACATTCAATTATATTTCCTTACACACTAAAATTGCTCTGTACATGTTTGTTATTGGGAACAGGAAACTTTTCAAAATAAATGAACATTTTGTATTAAACGTACAAATCTTCTTTGAAAAGTAACTGTGATAGGCAGAATTTTGGCCTCCATCATCTCCACCTCTTGGTGTAACTCCTGTTATTATATTTTATGTTACATTACAAAATGGACTTTGCAGATGTAACTAAGTATACTAAGTAAATATATTTTATTTCCTTAAAATAAGGAAATAATTCTGTATTATTTAGGTGAGTAATTACATGAGCCCTTAACGGTAGAAGGGGGAAGCAGAAAAGGAAACCAGAAAGATATGTGACAGAGGGGGAAGTCATTAAATTCAAAGCATGAGGACTCATGAGGCACCTTTTCTGAGTTGAATTATAACATTGCGGGTCTAGGAAGGCAAGTAATCTAGCCAAATGAGAAAAAAATGCAGGCAACTCCAGAAGCAGAGTGGCCCCTGACTGACAATCAGCAAAGAAACGGGGACCTGAGTCCAACAACCTCAAGGAACTGAATTTAACCAACAACCTGAGTGAGCTTGAAAGTAGATTAATTCCCTAGATCATTCAGACAAGAGCCCAGCCTTTCTGACACCTTGATTAGACTCTTGTGAGAAACTGCACAGAGAATCCAGCCACGCCACACCAGACTTCTGACAAACAGAGCTGTGCGATAATAAATGTGTGTTGTCTTAAGCTTCCAAATGTGTAGTAATTTGTTACACAGAGAGAAAATGAATATAGTAACTCAAGTCAATATCTCCAAATCAAAACTCCCATCTTTATGAGTTTTTTCCACAGGTGAGCTGCTTAGGTGAAGAGAATGGGATTTTTTTTTCTCAAAAGATCCTTGAGCAAATGTGGTAAAGTGTTATGGATTAGAGAATCTGAGTTATGAAAGTGTTCACTGTAATACTAATGTACTCAAATGTTTTCAAAATATGTTTGGGTAAATTAATAAAATGAGTATTATATAGATTTTCTACAAATAGCATTCTAAATACCTCCCTTGAAGTTTTCAAATATTATAAGATTACAAATAAATTGAGAGGCTTCCCTGGTGGCACAGTGGTTAAGAATCCGCCTGCCAATGCAGGGGACACGGGTTTGAGCCCTGGTCCGGGAAGATCCCACATGCTGCAGAGCAACTAAGCCCATGCACCACAACTACTAAGCCTGCGCTCTAGAGCCCGCAAGCCACAACTGCTGAACCCACGTGCTGCAACCACTGAAGCCCATGCACCGAGAGACTGTGCTCTGCAACCAGAAGGCACTGCAATGAAAAGCCCACGCACCACAATGAAGAGCAGCCCCTGCTCGCCGCAACTAGAGAAAGCCCGTGTGCAGCAATGAAGACCCAATGCAGCCAAAATAAATAAATAAATAAAATTAATTTATTAAAAAATAAATTGTTGGTTAAATAAATAAATTGAAAGGAAAAAGTAATGCATTATTCAAAAAGACTTGGTGGATCAAATTAAGAGTTGTCCCATGGTTAAATGGCATGACATATCTAACATCACTTTCCATCTTTATAAAGCCCTTATTCGATTTTTTCAGAAATTGTACGTGTCGTGATCCTGAATTATAATGTAAGTTTAAAATGATTTTCCATAGTCACATTTATTATTTACTACTCTGTATTTTCACATAACCACTAAAATTATTTTGGTATGAGCTTCAGATAAGATGAATTAAGTCTCAGCACAGATAATGATAGAAACTTCTAATGAATATTTTCTTTAATTAAAAGTGCATTAGGGCTTCCCTGGTGGCGCAGTGGTTGAGAGTCCGCCTGCCGATCGAGGGGACACAGGTTCGTGCCCCAGTCTGGGAAGATCCCACATGCCATGGAGCGGCTGGGCCCATGAGCCATGGCCGCTGAGCCTGTGCGTCCGGAGCCTGTGCTCCGCAATGGAAGAGGCCACGACAGTGAGAGGCCCGCCTACCGCAAAAAAAAAAAAAAAAAAAGTGCAATAAATGAAACATTATTAAGTATCCTAATTATAGTGAATTCTCATCCATATATCATGCAAATATTTAACAACACTATTCAACGGATGATGCATTTCTCAAATAACCAAAATACTACAAGGAATCAATAAGCTTTACATCAATAACTTTATGTAGGCAAATAACAAAATTATTTAATAATTATATAGCATATCCTCAGTTGAATAATTAGGTTATTTTAATATGTAAATCTACATGTGTAAATATAAATATTTTCAGAAATATTCATATTTTTATTTCCTTTCCTCTTCTTTTTTCCTTAAGTTTAGGCTATAAATTGGTCTTATTTCCTAACTTTATTTTTCTATGCCTTTGTAACTGCAAGTCTCCGAACAACTTTTCTGACAAAGTTTCTCACCCCAAATTTGCAGCAAGAAATTTAGTTTGGGGAAACATACACACAAAAGCATATAAACAACATATTTTCTTGTTTGTTGAGTTTGAGCTGAGAAAGAGAAAAACAGCCCCTGACATCTTGGAACCAGTGTGGCATTCACAGCTGAGCCTTCTTGTTCTCCTGCTGAACATAAGCAATTTCGCAAATCATCAATACCAAGTAAGGCCACTTTATCACCATTATGGGCCAAACAAACATGAGAACTATCTACAATCATATCTGAACACAGACAGAATCATGTACATTGTCTAAAACACAAAATGATCAGCATCCTCCAGCTAATAGGAATCATGGTTGCTGCTTTACTAATTACAGATTTATCCTCTAATTTTCCCTTCTTATTCATAAGATTTATAATAGCCAATCATAACAATACCCTGCTTCTTAATTTGAATAAAGACCTCTTCCTTAAGTCTTTCCCTAAATCAACTAACACAAGTCCAAATCTTATAATAAGTCTCTCTAACACTCTGTTACTAATACGCCTCACAATTCTCCATGGTCAGGTGTTTCAATGAGTTGCATGAGCAATAAAGGATGATTGTACAAGCCCATATGTGTTCCTGGTAGTGTTTTGCAGAAGGGCAATGACAGACAAGTTGGAAGTTCAGATAGTAAATTACTAAGAGTATTGCTTCTATGAAGTTTTGGTTTATAATAGCCAGAGACTCCCTGGAATTTTATATTCGAACAACAGCAACAACAAATGAAGAAAGGGCTACATGGGAAAGCATAATACAATATATTAAAGTACAACAAATGAAAACAATTGGAAGTTGCAACCCACGTAAATAGTCTAAGATGCAGCTTATTTTAGATTTGATTCAATAGTGCCAATACCACTAAAGATGTGTCTATTAAGTAGTAGACCATTCTATCTTAATGAGGTACGTCTGCTTGATTGGATAAGAACCATACTAAGAAGTTTTCATAGGACTCCTTCTTTTGTTTCCTTTTTATTTGGTTTACCCATCTGTAGACTTTTGTGTGAAAATTAATTTGAGGAAAAGCATCAGTTAAAAACTGCACGAAAATGCCATTTAAACTCTATTCAAATGGCAGTGAAAGAAAAATCTAACAATGGCATTATTAAAGCCAAACGTCAAGCTTAAGGAAACTTCACATTCAACAATGGAAATGGTTTGAAGTTTCAATTTGCTATAATTGTATAATATAAATTGTAATTTATAAATGTTTGTTATAAAATTTTAACTTATTATTGGCATAAATGCTGAAGGGAATCTTCTGAACTTCTCTTTTAGGTGAGTGTACAGTAATTTGAACACATATTCCCCTATTATAAAGAGGTGAATATTAAGTTAAAAAAATTTTAAAATCAGAAAAGCACAATTCTTTTGTCTCCAATTGCATCTCCAAGAGGTTAAACCACCAGAAAAAAATCTAATAAAAAAAAATCAATGTCATCTGATTAAGGTGGCTTTCAATTCAGTAAAATGAGCAGCCCTGCATTAGGCAAGACTTGTGCTTTATTTGTGGCAAAGTAAGTTTTGTGTATGTGTGTGTGTGAAAATAAAGGCATCGTATAAAGAAAATCTATATCACTTGTACCACTGTAAATATGACTCTATTTCATGTGCTGTGAAATTAAACGTGAAATTTAATATTTATTTTTTATAACTTTAATAACCAGGAATATCTTACTACCTTGCAAAGTATTGTTTCTTTTAGCATCATCACCCAAGATCAGTTTTCTCACCAGAAAATATTTATCAATTTATAAGTTTAATTTTAAGTTGTGAAATCTAACACTTATTTGGAAGTATATTTTATTAACTGGGATGGAAATATCTTACTATATTGAAAAGGACCATTGCTTCTTTTAGCATCATCACCTACAGTTAGTTTTTATCACCAGAAAACATGTATCTTGTTACTAAGTTTAAGTTTGCGCAACAGCTAGAAAATGTGTTCTCCTGGCTTACAAACATTGAGATAACTTTTACTGGTAGTCCATTTTTGATACCAGAAGCTACTTAAGATAGGAGTGATTAGTGGATATTTGGTCATGTTCCACACTCCAGTGCTCTTTGAGTGTTAAAATGGAGAAATATTTTACTACTTCTTAAAATTCCTGATGTCCCTTTAAAAATAAAGACAAAAACAAACATAAAAAAGCTCTTTCCATCAAACTTCCCTTATCTGGATTTGAGAATATAAATCATTGATAAAAAATCTTTCTTGAATGTTTGACCATTTAAAATATTTTTTCTCTGTGTTCTTCAATTACTTGTATGTATTGGTAAATGAAATGAAGCATAAAGATTTGAACAGATTTTAAAGAGAAGAAATGATAAAAACTAAGTATTATTTTATTGAAAAATACCAGCTAAGTCTTTTGTCATGGAAAGATAGGTAAATAGGAGACTCTAATTAATATATATATATATATATATGCTAAAATACATGTATAAAAGATGAAGGCAAGTTTAGCTTAGAGAAAATAAATGTCCTGTGGAAGTGTTCAATATAGAATGGATTCATTTTATATAACGTTTTGAATACCTTGATAAAAAGGAAAAAAAAAATAACCTCATTGAAACAAAAGCCTCAGATGAAAGGAAAAAAAAAGACTAATGAAATGGGACTCAGATAATATTTAAAATATAATTGGGGACTGAAATGCAGCTAGATGCACAAGAGCTGTGGAAATGTAGAAGAAAAAGAATAATTAAAAATAATGATTATGGAGAGGAGCTTCAAGATGGTGGAAGAGTAAGATGCGGAGATCACCTTCCTCCCCACAGATACATCAGAAATACATCTACATGTGGAACAGCTCCTATAGAACACCTACTGAATGCTGGCAGAAGACCTCAGACCTCCCAAAAGGCAAGAAACTCCCCATGTACCTGGGTAGGGCAAAGAAAAGACAAAAGAATAGGGACAGGACCTGCACCAGTGGGAGAGAGCTGTGAAGGTGGAAAGGTTTCCACACACTAGGAAGCCCCTTCCTGGGCGAAGACTGCGGGGGACGGAGGGGGAAAGCTTCAGAGCCACAGAGGAGAGTGCAGCAACAGGGGTGCGGAGGGCAAAGAGGAGAGATTCCCGCACAGAGAATTGGTGCCAACCAGCACTCACCAACCCGAGAGGCTTGTCTGCTCACCCGCCGGGGCGGGCAGGGCCTGGGAGCTGAGGCTCAGGCTTCTGTCAGATCCCAGGGAGAGGACTGGGGTTGGCTGCGTGAACAGAGCCTTAAGGGGGCTAGTGTGCCACAGCTAGCCGGGAGGGAGTCCGGGAAAATGTCTGGACCTGCTAAAGAGGCAAGAGACTTTATCTTCCCTCTTTGTTTCCTGGTGCGCGAAGAGAAGGGATTAAGAGCACCTCTTAAAGGAGCTCCAGAGTTAGGTGCAAGCCGCGGCTAACAGCTCGAACACCAGAGATGGGCATGGGACGCTAAGGCTGCTGCTGCTGCCATCAAGAAGCCTGTGTGCAAGCACAGGTCACTATCCACATCTCCCTTCCAGGGAGCTTGTGCAGCCCACCACTGCCAGGGTCCCGGGATCCAGGGACAACTTCCCCAGGAGAATGCCCGGCGCGCCTCAGGCTGGTGCAACGTCACGCCGCAGGCTCGCCCTGTATTCTGTACCCCTCCCTCCCCCCGGCCTGAGTGAGCCAGAGCCCCGAATCAGCTGCTCCTTTAACCCCGTCCTGTCTGAGCAAAGAACAGATGCCTTCAGGCAACCTAAACCCAGAGGTGGGTCCAAATCCAAAGCTTAACCCCGGGAGCTGTGCGAACAAAGAAGAGAAAGAGAAATATCTCCCAGCAGCCTCAGGAGCAGCAGATTAAATCTCCACAATCAACTGGATGTACCCTGCATCTTTGGAATACCTGAAAAGACAACATATCATCCCAAAATGAGGAGGTGGACTTTGGGAGCAAAGATATATATTTTTCCCCCCTTTTTCTCTTTTTGTGAGTGTGTATGATTCTGTGTGTGATTCTGTCTGTATAGCTTTGCTTTTACCATTTGTCCTAGGGCTCTGTCTGTCCGTTTTTGTTGTGGTATTTTTTTTTTTTTTACTTTTTAAAATTTTTTCTTAATAATTATTTTTTATTTTAATAACTTTCATTTTATTTTATCTTCTTCCTATCTATTTTTTCTCCCTTTTATTCTGAGCCATGTGGATGAAAGGCTCTTCGTGCTCCAACCAGGAGTCACTGCTGTGCCTCTGACGTGGGAGAGCCAACTTCAGAAAACTGGTCCACAAGAGACCTCCTAGCTCCACATAATATCAAATGGTGAAATTCTCCCAGAGATCTCCATCTCAACGCCAAGCCCCAGCTTCACTCAATGACCAGCAAGCTACAGTGCTGGACATCCTATGCCAAACGACTACCAAGACAGCAACACAACCCCATCCATTAGCAAAGAGGCTGCCTAAAATCATAGTAAGGCCACAGACACCCCAAAACACACCACCAGATGTGGACCTGCTCAGCAGAAAGAAAAGATCCAGCTTCATCCACCAGAACACAGGCACTAGTCCCCTCCACCAGGAAGCCTACACAACCCACTGAACCAACCAGAGCCACTGGGGACAGACACCAAAAACAATGGGAATTACAAAACTGCAGCCTGCGAAAAGGAGACCCCAAACACAGTAAGTTAAGCAAAATGAGAAGACAGAGAAACACACAACAGATGAAGGAGCAAGGTAAAAACCCACCAGACCTAACAAATGAAGAGGAAATAGGCAGTCAACCTGAAAAAAAATTCAGAATGATGATAGTAAAGATGATCCAAAATCTTGGAAATAGAATAAATACAAGAAACGTTTACAAGGACCTAGAAAAACTAAAGAGCAAACAAACAATTATGAACAACATAATAAATGAAATTAAAAATTCTCTAGAAGGGACCAATAGCAGAATAACTGAGGCAGAAGAACGGATAAGTGACCTGTAAGATAACATAGTGGAAATAAATACTGCAGAGGAGAATAAAGAAAATAGAATGAAAAGAACTGAAGACAGTCTCAGAGACCGCTGGGACAACACTAAACACACCAACATTCGAATTATAGGGGTGCCAGAAGAAGAAGAGAAAAAAAAGGGACTGAGAAAATATTTGAAGAGATAATAGTTGAAAACTTCCCTAATATGGGAAAGGAAATAGTTAATCAAGTCCAGGAAGCACAGAGAGTCCCATACAGGATAAACCCAAGGAGAAACATGCCAAGACAAATATTAATCAAACTATCAAAAATTAAATACAAAGAAAACATATTAAAAGCAGCAAGGGAAAAAGAACAAATAACACACAAGGGAATCCCCATAAGGTTAACAGCTGATCTTTTAGCAGAAACTCTGCAAGCCAGGAGGGAGTGGCAGGACATATTTAAAGTGATGAAGGAGAAAAATGTACAACCAAGATTACTCTACCCAGCAGGGATCTCATTCAGATTTGATGGAGAAATTAAAACCTTTACCGACAAGCAAAAGCTAAGAGGATTCAGCACCACCAAACCAGCTTTACAACAAATGCTAAAGGAACTTCTCTAGACAGGAAACACAAGAGAAGGAAAAGACCTACAATAACAAACTCAAAATACTTAAGAAAATGGGAATAGGAACATACACATCGATAATTACCTCAAATGTAAATGGATTTAATGCTCCAACTAAAAGACACAGACTGGCTGAATGGATACAAAAACAAGACCTGTATATATGCTGTCTAAAAGAGACCCACTTCAGACCTAGGGAGACATACAGACTGAGAGTGAGCAGATGGAAAAAGATATTCCATGCAAATGGAAATCAAAAGAAAGCTGAAGCAGCAATTCTTCTATCAGACAAAATAGACCTTAAAATAAAGACTATTACAAGAGAAAAAGAAGGACACTACATAATGATCAAGGGATCAATCCAAGAAGAAGATATAAAAATTGTAAATATTTATGCACTCAACATAGGAGTACCTCAATACATAAGGCAAATACTAACAGCCATAAAAGGGGAAATCGACAGTAACACAATCATAGTAGGGGACTTTAACACCCCACTTTCACCAATGGACAGATCATCCAAAAGGAAAATAAATAAGGAAATACAAGTTTTAAATGATACATTAAAAAAGATGGACTTAACTGACATTTATAGGACATTCCATCCAGAAACAACAGAATACACATTCTTCTCAAGTGCTCATGGAACATTCTCCAGAATAGATCACACCGTGGTCACAAATCAAGCCTTGGTAAATTTAAGAAAATTGAACTCGTATCAAGTATCTTCTCTGACCATAACCCTATGAGACTAGATATCAATTACAGGGAAAAATCTGTAAAAAATATAAACACATAGAGGCTAAATAATACACTACTTAATAACCAAGAGATCACTGAAGAAATCAAAGAGGAAATCAAAAAATGCCTAGAAACAAATGACAATGAAAACACGATGACCCAAAACCTATGGGACGCAGCAAAAGCAGTTTAAGAGGGAAGTTTATAGCAATACAATCCCACCTTAAGAAACATCTCAAATAAACAACCTACCTTACACCTAAAGCAATTAGAGAAAGGAGAACAAAAAAACACCAAAGTTAGTAGAAGGAAAGAAATCATAAAGATCAGAGCAGAAATAAATGAAAAAGAAATGAAGGAAACGATAGCAAAGATAAATAAAACTAAAACCTGGTTCTTTGAGAAGATAAACAAAATTGATAAATCATTAGCCAGACTCATCAAGAAAAAAAGGGAGAAGACTCAAATCAATAGAATTAGAAATGAAAAAGAAGAAGTAACAACTGACACTGCAGAAATACAAAGGATCATGAGAGATTAATACACACAACTCTATGCCAATAAAATGGACAACCTGGAAGAAGTGGACAAATTCTTAGAAAAGCACAACCTTACAAGACTAAACCAGGAAGAAATAGAAAATATGAACAGACCAATCACAAGCACTGAAATTGATACTATGATTAAAAATCTTCCAACAAACAAAAGCCCAGGATCAGATGGCTTTACAGGCGAATTCTATCAAACTTTTAGAGAAGAGCTATCACCTATCCTTCTCAAACTCTTGCAAAATATAGCAGAGGGAGGAACACTCCCAAACTCATTCTACGAGGCCACCATCACCTTGATACCAAAACCAGACAAAGCTGTAACAAAGAAAGGAAACTACAGGCCAATATCACTGATGAACATAGATGCAAAAATCCTCAACAAAATACTAGCAAACAGAATCCTACAGCACATTAAAAGGATCATACACCATGATCAAGTGGGGTGTATTCCCGGAATGCAAGGAATCTTCCACATACGCAAATCAATCAATTTGATACACCCTATTAACAAACTGAAGAATAAAAAACATATGATCACGTCAATCGATGCAGATAAAGCTTCTGACAAAATTCAACACCCATTTATGATAAAAACCCACCAGAAAGTAGGCATAGAGGGAACTTTCCTCAACACAATAGAGGCCATATATGACAAAACAAAGCCAACACCACCCTGAATGCTGAAAAACTGAAATCATTTCCTCTAAGATCAGGAAGAAGACAAGGTTGCCCACTCTCACCACTATTAGTCAACATAGTTTTGGAAGTTTTAGCCACAGCAATCAGAAAAGAAAAAGAAATAAAAGGAATCCAAATTGGAAAAGAAGAAGTAAAGCTGTCACTGTTTTTAGATGACATGATACTATACATACAGAATCCTAAGATGGTACTAGAAAACTACTAGAGCTAATCAATGAATTTGGTAAAGTAGCAGGATATAAAATTAATGCATGGAAATCTCTGGCATTCCTATACACTAACGATGAAATATCTGAAAGTGAAATTAAGGAAACACTCCCTTTAGCATTGCAACAAAAAGAATAAAATACCTAGGAATAAACCTACCTAAGGAGACAAAAGACCTGTATGCAGAAAATTATAAGACACTGATGAAAGTAATTAGAGATGATACAAATAGATGGAGCCATATACCATGTTCTTGAATTGGAAGAATCAACATTGTGAAAATGACTCTACTACCCAAAGCAATCTACAAATTCAATGCAATCCCTATCAAACTACCAATGGCATTTTCCAGAGAACTAGAACAAAAAATTTCACAAATTGTATGGAAACACAAAAGATCCCAAATAGCCAAAGCACCTTTAGAATGAAAAACAGAGCTGGAGGAATCAGGCTCCCTGACTTCAGACTACACCAGAAAGCTACAGTAATCAAGACAGTATTGTACTGGCACAAAAACAGAAATATAGATCAATGGAACAGGATAGAAATCCCAGAGATAAACCCATGCACATATGGTCACCTTATTTTTGATGAAGGAGGAAAGAATATACAATGGAGAAAAGACAGCCTCTTCAATAAGTGGTGCTGGGAAACTGGAGAGCTACATGTAAAAGTATGAAATTAGAACACTCCCTAACACCATACACAAAAATAAGCTCAACATGGATTAAAGACCTAAATGTAAGGCCAGACACTATCAAACTCTTAGAGGAAAATATAGGCAGAACACTCTATAACATAAATCACAGCAAGATCCTTTTTGACCCACCTCCTAGAGAAATGGAAATAAAAACAAAAATAAACAAATGGGATCTAATGAAACTTCAAAGCTTTTGCACAGCAAAGGAAACCATAAACAAGATGAAAAGACAACCCTCAGAATGGGAGAAAATATTTGCAAATGAAGCAACTGACAAAGGATTAATCTCCAAAATTTACAAGCAGTTCATGCAGCTCAATATCAATAAAACAACCCACCCAATCCAAAAATGGTCAGAAGACCTAAATAGACATTTCTCCAAAGAAAATATACAGATTGCCAACAAACACATGAAAGAATGCTCAACATCATTAATCATTAGAGAAATGCAAATCAAAACTACAATGAGATATCATCTCACACCAGTCAGAATGGCCATCATCAAAAAATCTACAAACAATAAATGCTGGAGAGTGTGTGGAGAAAAGGGAACCCTCTTGCACTGTTGGTGGGAATGTAAATTGATACAGCCACTATGGAGAACAGTATGGACGTTCCTTAAAAACCTAAAATTAGAACTACCATATGACCCAGCAATCCCACTACTGGGCATATACCCTGAGAAAACCATAATTCAAAAAGAGTCATGTACCACAATGTTCATTGCAGCTCTATTTACAATAGCCAGGACATGGAAGCAACCTAAGTGTCCATCGACAGATGAATGCATAAAGAAGATGTGGTACATATATACAATGGAATATTACTCAGTCATAAAAAGAAACGAAATTGAGTTATTTGTAGTGAGGTGGATGGACCTAGAGTCTGTCATACAGAGTGAAATAAGTCAGAAAGAGAAAAACAAATACCGTATGCTAACATATATATGGAATCTAAGTGAAGAAAAAAAAAAAAGGTCATGAAGAACCTAGGGGCAAGATGGGAATAAAGACACAGACCTACTAGAGAATGGAGTTGAGGATTTCGGGAGAGGGAAGGGTAAGTTGTGACAAAGTGAGAGAGTGGGATGGAGATATATACACTACCAAACGTAAAATATATAGCTAGTGGGAAGCAGCCGCATAGCACAGGAAGATCAGCTCGGTGCTTTGTGAACACCTAGAAGGGTGGGATAGGAAGGGTGGGAGGGAGGGAGATGCAAGAGGGAAGATATATGGGAACATACATATATGTATGTATAACTGATTCACTTTGTTATAAAGCAGAAACTAACACATCATTGTAAAGCAATTATACGCCAATAAAGATGTTAAAAAAATTTTAAAAATTAAAAATAAAAATGATTATATACATTATAATATATAAGTAAAAGCACACCAATTAGAATAGAAATAAAGTCCAAAATCATAAGTAAAGATAATTTTCTTTTTTTTAAATTAATTAATTTATTTATTTATTTTGGCCACTCCACGTGGCTTGTGGGATTTTAGTTCCCTAACCAGGGATCGAACCTGGTTGCTGGCAGCTAGAGCAAGGAGTCCTAACCACTGGGCCATCAAGGTATTCCCTGAAGATAATTTTCTGATCAAAAAAGAGACTTGAAAGTGAAAATGATAAAGGTATACTGTGTTCCCAGCAAAATAGTTAAGAAAAAAAAAAAACTTCCAACAAGCAGCAAGCATTTGGAAAGTTAAATAATTCTGACATCAAAAACAGTAGATAATTTAAAACAGTAATTTTATTCTTCAACCACAGATTATATTGATTATTGGGTGGAAGAGAGGAAAACCTTGGGAATGGGATAAAAGCACAATAAATTCACTGCCTTACACAGGGAGACAACTGAAGATATCTTTTTTTGTAACTTAAATAATTGGGACATAGGAACTGAATCATATCCTTTGTAAAGTTGCAAGGCTATTACAATCAGGAATATTTTAAAGATTTTTACTTTCAAAAATATTGAATAAATTAAAGCAGTAAAATAAGAAAACATTATATGGCAAATGAAAGACTAAAAAAGCATATACAAATATAATACAATACTAAGATAATACTATGATCAGCAAAATAAGAACAAAAATTAACAGTTTTGTAAATTTATAAAAATATGTAAAACTCCCAAATGAAAATAAAGAGATGTTTAAATTGAGTTTTTAAAATAGAGTTAAATAGCTCTTCTCTGTTGTATCATTTGCAACTATTTTCTCCCATTCTGTAGGCTGTCTTTTCATTTTTTTTATGGTTTCCTTTGCTGTGCAAAAACTTGTAAGTTTGATTAGGTCCCGTTTGTTTATTTTTGTTTTTATTTATATTGCCTTGGGAGACTGACCTAAGAAAACATTGGTACGACTTATGTCACAGAATATTTTGCCTATGCTCTCTTCTAGGAGTTTTATGGTGTCATGTCTTATGCTTAAGTCTTTAAGCCATTTTGAGTTTATTTTTGTGCATGGTGTGAGGGTGTGTTTTCACATGATTTACATGTGGCTGTCCAACCTTCCCCGCATCACTTGCTGAAGAGACTGTCTTTTTCCTATTTTATATTCTTGCCACTTTTGTTAAGGATTAATTGACCGTAGGTGTGTGGGATTATTTCTGGGCTCTCTATTCTTTTCCATTGATCCATATGTCTGTTTTTGTACCAAAACACCACTGTTTTTGTTACTGTAGTTTTGTAGTATTGTCTGAAGTCTGGGAGAGTTATGCCTCCTGCTTTGCTTTTGTTTTTTCCTCAGGATTGTTTTGGCAATTCTGAGTCTTTTATGGTTCCATATAAATTTTTGGATTATTTGTTCTAATTCTGTGAAAATGTCATGGGTATTTTGACAGGGATAGTATTAAATCTGTAGATTGTTTTGGGCAGTATTGCCATTTTTGCAATATTAATTCTTCCAATCCAAGAGCATGGGATATCTTTCCATTTCTTTGAATCCTCTTTAATTCCCCTTTTTAATGTTTTATAGTTCTCAGTGTATAAGTCTTTCACTTCCTTGGCCAGGTTTATTCCTAAATTATTTTTGTGGCTATTTTAAAAGGTATATTATTTTTAATATTCCCTTTCTGATATTTCATTGTTTGTGAAAAGAAATGCAACCGATTTTTGAATGTTGATCTTAATCTCCAAAATATACAAACAGCTCATACAACTAACAACAAAACAAACAACCTATCAAAAAATGGGCAGAAGACCTTAATAGACATTTCTCCAAAGAAGACATACAGATGGCCAGTAGGCACATGAAAAGATGCTCAACATCACTAATTATTAGAGAAATGCAAATCAAACTACAGTGAGGTACCACATCACACCAGACAGAATGGCCATCACTAAAAACTCTACAAATAACAAATGCTGGAGAGGGTGTGGAGGAAAGGGAACACTCCTACACTGTTGGTGGGAATGTAAGTTGGTGCAGCCACTATGGAAAACAGTATGGAGGTTCCTCAGATAGCTAAAAATAGAATTACCATATGATCCAGCAATCCCACTCCTGGGCATATACCCAGACAAAACTATAATTCTAAAAGCTACATGCGCAGAGGGCAGACAGCAGAAACAAGAAGAACTACAATCCTGCAACCTGTGGAACAAAAACCACATTCATAGAAAGATAGAAAAGACGAAAAGGCAGACAGCTATGTACCAGATGAAGGAACAAGACAAAACCCCAGAAAAACAACTAAATGAAGTGGACATAGGCAACCTTCCAGAAAAGAATTCAGAATAATGATAGTGAAGATGATCCAGGACCTCAAAAAAGAATGGAGGCAAAGATCAAGAAGATGCAAGGAATGTTTAACAAAGATTTAGAAGAATTAAAGAACAAACAAACAGAGATGAACAATACAATAACTGAAATGAAAACTACAGTAGAAGGAATCAATAGCAGAATAACTGAGGCAGAAGAATGGATAAGTGACCTGGAAGACAGACTGGTGGAATTCACTGCTGTGGAACAGAATAAAGAAAAAAGAATGAAGAGAAATGAACACAGCCTAAGAGACCTCTGGGACAACATTAAACACAACAACATTCACATTATGGGGGTCACAGAAGAAGAGAGAGAGAAAGGACCTGAGAAAATATTTGAAGAGATTATAGTCGAAAACTTCCCTAACATGGGAAAGGAAATAGCCACCTAAGTGCAGGAAGTGCAGAGAGTTCCATACAGGGTAAACCCAAGGAGAAACACACCGAGACACATAGTAATCAAATTGGAAAAAATCAAAGACAAAGAAAAATTATTGAAAGCAGCAAGGGAAAAATGACAAATAATATACAAGGGAACTCCCATAAGGTTAACAGCTGATTTCTCAGCAGAAACACTACAAGCCAGAAGGCAATGGCATGATATACTTAAAGTGATGAAAGGGAATAACCTACAACCAAAATTAATCTACCGGCAAGGATCTCATTCAGATTCGATGGAGAAATCAAAAGCTTTACAGACAAGCAAAAGCTAAGAGAATTTAGAACCACAATACCAGCTCTACAACAAATGCTAAAGGAACTTCTCTAAGTGGGAAATACCAGAGAAGAAAAGGACCTACAAAAACAAACCCAAAACAATTAAGAAAATGGTAATAGGAACATACATATCTATAATTACCTTAAACGTGAATGGATTAAATGTTCCAACCAAAAGACACAGGATTGCTGAATGGATACAAAAACAAGAACCATATATATGCTGTCTACAAGAGACCCACTTCAGACCTAGGGACACATACATACTGAAAGTGAGGGGATGGAAAAAGATATTCCATGCAAATGGAAATCAAAACAAAGCTGGAGTAGCAATACTCATATCAGATAAAATAGACTTTAAAATAAAGAATGTTGTAAGAGACAAGGAGGGACACTACATAATGATCAAGGGATCAATCTAAGAAGATATAACAATTAAAAATATATGTGCACCCAACATAGGAGCACCTCAATACATAAGGCAACTGCTAACAGCTCTAAAAGAGGAAATCGAAGGTAACACAATAATAGTGGAGGACTTTAACACTTCACATAGACCAATGGACAGATCATATAAAATGAAAATACATAAGGAAACAGAAGCTTTAAATGACACAATAGACCAGATAGATTTAATTGATATTTATAGGACAATCCATCCAGAAACAGCAGATTACACTTTCTTCTCAAGTGCACATGGAACATTTTCCAGGATAGATCACATGTTGGGTCACAAATCAAGCCTAAGTAAATTTAAGAAAATTGAAATCATATCAAGCATCTTTTCTGACCACAACACTATGAGAATAGAAACGAATTACAGGGAACAAAACGTAAAAAACACAAACACATGGAGGCTAAACAATACGTTACTAAATAACCAAGAGATCACTGAAGAAATCAAAGACAAAATCAAAAAATACCTAGAGATAAATGACAATGAAAACACGATGATCCAACACCTATGGGATGCAGCAAAAGCAGTTCTAAGAGGGAAGTTTACAGCTATACAAGTATACCTCAAAAAACAAGAAAAATCTCCAATAAACAATATAACCTTACACCTAAAAGAACTAGAGAAAGAAGAACAAACAAAACCCCAAGTTAGCAGAAGGAAAGAAATCATAAAGATCAGAGCAGAAATGAATGAAATAGAAACAAAGAAAATAATAGCAAAGATCAATAAAACTAAAAGCTGGTTCTTGAGAAGATAAACAAAATTGATAAACCAAGAGCCAGACTTATCAAGAAAAAAAGGGAGAGGACTCAAATCAATAAAATTAGAAATGAAAAAGAAGAAGCTACAACAGTCACTGCACACATACAGAGCATCCTAACACACTACTACAAGCAACTGTAGACCAATAAAATGGACAACTTGGAAGAAATGGACAAATTCTTAGAAAGGTATAACCTTCCAAGACTGAACCAGGAAAAGATAGAAATTATGAACAGACCAATCACAAGTAATGAAATTGAAACTGTGACGAAAAATCTTCCAACAAACAAAAGTCCAGGACCAGACGGCTTCACAGGTGAATTCTATCAAACATTTAGAGAAGAGCTAACACCATCCTTCTCAAACTCTTCCAAAAAATTGCAGAGGAAGGAACATTCCCAAACTCATTCTGTGAAACCACCAACACCCTGATACCAAAACCAGAGAAAGATACTACAAAAAAAGAAAATTATAGACCAATATCACTGATGAATATAGACGCAAAAATCCTCAACAAAATACTAGCAAACAGAATCCAACAACACAATAAAAAGATCATATACCATGATCAAGTGGGATTTATCCCAGGGATGCAAGGATTCTTCAATATACACAAATCAATCAATGTGATACAGCATATTAACAAATTGAAGAATAAAAAACATATGACCATCTCAATAGATGCAGAAAAAGTTTTAGACAAAATTCAACACCCGTTTATGATAAAAACTCTCCAGACAGTGGGCATAGAGGGAACCTACCTCAACATAATCAAGGCCATATACGACAAACCCACAGCAAACATCATTCTCAATGGTGCAAAACTGAAAGTATTTACTCTAAGATCAAGAACAAGGCAAGGATGTCCACTCTCACCACTATTATTCAACATAGTTTTGGAAGTCCTAGCCACGGCAATCAGAGAAGAAAAAGAAATAAAAGGAATCAAATTGGAAAAGAAGAAGTAAAACTGTCACTGTTTGCAGATGACATGATAGTATACATAGAGAATCCTAAAGATGCCACCAAAAAACTACTAGAGCTAATCAATGAATTTTGTAAAGTTGCAGGATACAAAATTAATGCACAGAAATCTCTGGCATTCCTATACACTAATGATGAAAAATCTGAAAGAGAAATTAAGGAAACACTCCCATTTACCATTGCAACAAAAAGAATAAAATACCTAGGAATAAGCCTTCCTAGGGAGACAAAAGACCTGTATGCAGAAAACTGTAAGACACTGATGAAAGAAATTAAAGGTGATACCAACAGATGGAGAGATATATCATGTTCTTGGACTGGAAGAATCAATATTGTGAAAATGACTATACTACCCAAAGCAATCTACAGATTCAATGCAATCCCTATCAAATTACCAATGGCATTTTTTATGGAAATAGAACGAAAAATCTTAAAATCTGTATGGAGACACAAAAGAACCCAAATAGCCAAAGCAGTCTTGAGGGAAAAAAATGGAGCTGGAGGAATCAGATTCCCTGACTTCAGACTATACTACAAAGCTACAGTAATCAAGACAATATGATACTGGCACAAAACAGAAACATAGATCAATGGAACAAGATAGAAAGCCCAGAGATAAATCCACGCACCTATGGTCAACTAATCTATGACAAAGGAGGCAAGGATATACAATGGAGAAAAGACAGTTTCTTCAGTAAGTGGTGCTGGGAATACTGGACAGCTACATGTAAAAGAATGAAATTAGAACACTCCCTAACACCATACACAAAAATAAACTACACAAAAATAAACTCAAAATGGATTCGAGACTTAAGTGTAAAACCGGACACTATAAAACTCTTACAGGAAAACACAGGAAGAACACTCTTTGACATAAATCACAGCAAGATCTTTCTTGATCCACCTCCTAGAGTAATGGAAATAAAAACAAAAATAAACAAATGGGACTTAATGAAACTTCAAAGCTTTTGCACAGCAAAGGAAACCATAAACAAGATGAAAAGACAACCCTCAGAATGGGAGAAAATATTTGCAAACGAATCAATGGACAAAGGATTAATACCCAAAATATATAAACAGCTCATGCAGCTCAATATTAAAAAAACAAACAACCCAATCCAAAAATGGGCAGAAGACCTAAATAGACATTTCTCCAAAGACATACAGATGGCCAAGAAACACATGAAAAGCTGCTCAAAATCACTAATTATTAGAAAAATGCAAATCAAAACTACAATGAGGTATCACCTCACACCAGTTAGAATGGGCATCATCAAAAAAGCTACAAACAATAAATGCTGGAGAGGGTGTGGAGAAAAGGGAACCCTCCTACACTGTTGGTGGGAATGTAAATTGATACAGCCATTATGGAGAGCAGTATAGAGGTTCCTTAAAAAACTAAAAATAGAACTACCATACGACCCAGCAATCCCACTACTGGGCATATACCCTGAGAAAACCATAATTCAAAAAGAGTCATGTACCACAATGTTCATTGCAGCTCTATTTACAATAGCCAGGTCATGGAAGCAACCTAAATGCCCATCAACAGATGAATGGATAAAGAAGATGTAGTACATATATACAATAGAATATTACTCAGCCATAAAGAGGAACGAAATTGGGTCATTTGTGGAGACATGGATGGATCTAGAGACTGTCATACAGAGTGAAGTAAGTCAGAAAGAGAAAAAAATATATCGTATATTAATGCATATATGTGGAACCTAGAAAAATGGTACAGATGAACGGTTTGCAGGGCAGAAATTGAGACACAGGTGTAGAGAACAAACGTATGGACACCAAGGGGGGAAAGTGGCTGGGGGGTGGGGGTGTGTGTGACGAATTGGGCGATTGGGATTGACACATATACAATGATGTGTATAAAACTGATGACTAATAAGAACGTGCTGTATAAAAAAATAAATAAAATTCAAAAATTTTTAAAGAAAAAGAAAAAATTTTTTAAAAAGCTACATGCACCCCTATGTTCATAGCAGCATTATTCACGATAGCCCAAACATAGTAACAACCTAAATGTCCATCGACAGAGGAATGGATAAAGAAGATGTGGTACATATATACAATGGAATACTAGTCAGCCATAAAAAGAATGAAATAATGCCATTTGAAGCAACATGGATGCAACTAAAGATTATCATACTAAGTGTAGTAAGTCAGAAAGAGAAAGACAAATACCATATGAGATCACTTATGCGTGGAGTCTAAAATATGGCACAAATGAACCTATCTACAAAACAGAAACAGACTCACAGACATAGAGAAGAGACTTGTGGTTGACAAGGGGGAGGTGGGTGGAGGAGGGAAAGATTGGGAGTTTCGGGTTAGCAGATGCAAACTATTATATATTGAATGGATAAACAACAAGTTCCTACTGTATAGCATAGGGAACTATATTCAATATCCTGTGATAAACCATAATGGAAAAGAACATTAAAAAAATGTCTATATGTGTATAACTGAGTCACTTTGCTGCACAGCAGAGGTTGGCACCACACTGTAAATCAACTACACTTCAATAAAAAAAATAAAATTATAAAAACAGAGTTAAATTAAGCACAAATAAAATAGGTTTACTTTATTAGTCAAATCAGAGTTTTAACAAAAATGTTTGACAAGTTGAATTCAGTTCATAAAGTAATCTGGAAAAATCTTAATTATATAATAAATAAAATGTATAAAACCTTATAGAATTATAGTGGTACTAAACGGTAATGTACTGCTTACTGGCATCAGCTATGTAACAAAATCACTGTAACAAGTGCTTATAGAAAACATTTACATAAAGCATTTAATAAGTTATTAGAAAACTGAGTAGAGATAACTTGAATAATGGAACTAGTTGTGTTTGTGTGTGTGTGTGTGTGTGTGTGTGTGACTAGTTTTAATTCTCAAAAGAAATACACCTTCTTTTCAAGTAGCTATGGAATAAAATTAATCAAATACTTTTCCAACCCCCCAAGTACACTAAAATTTGCCAAATCAGAAATTGTAAAAGGATCGATATTAATGAACTAGATTTCAATAACCCAAATGTAGCAGTAACTACTGCCACCTCCCCCTAACTGAAAATTATTAAAATAATTATCACAATATTACTCAAAGAAAGGAAAAGTGACAAACTACAACTGTGTAAGAATGAGTGATATGATACATTTATGCTAAGAGATATTATGCAACCACTAACAACCTATTTCTAAAAATCATTGCCTATCATTGGAGATACTGATGATGCTATATTACTTGAAGACGCAATTTTGTATACAACATGATTTCAACTTTACAAAAAAATATGTATACTGCATAGCAAAAGGGTAAAGTAATACTTTACCATTGTTGTTATTTTAGTAGTCTTAGTTTATATCCAAAATGGCTTTGTATTAAGGGAGTAAAATGTATACATGAGTGTTGAGGAAATTTGTTTATATAAATATTTAATTTTTACTTTATTTTATGGACCATTAAATGAGAACATCTAACTGCTGTTTGACTCGGCAATCAAGCGAAATGACTTTAATTGCCATTGTATCGATTCATGCCATAATGAGGAAACATGCAAGAACAAAGCAGAAAGAAGACCAAAAGAAAAATCTACACTAAACAAAGCAAGAGGAAAAAGTTCTTAGAAAGATACTAGAGAGGTGCTATTTAACAAAGGAATGCAAGAGGACCTTTTTCATAAGTAATTTATTTTAACTGCCTAGAAATTAACCAATCGAGGATTTCATCAAAATTCCACAATCTCAAACTCCAATGAATGAAATAATTAAAAGGTTTAAATATAGTTTATTAAATGATGTTAGTGTCTTGCTGTCACAGTTTGTAACACTCCCTGTTATGCCCCTTTAATGTCATAAGCATTTCTTTTTAAATTCAGTGTAAAGCCTTTTTTTACAACTATTTTACCAAAAGAACTTATTTTTTAAAAAAATATACAGCTATATCTAAGAAATGAATATTTTAAAACAATTATAGTCTTCCTCTATGAAAAATAAAAGGTCACTTTAATTATCTTGCTAACAAACCAGATTTTCTGGGTCATCACATCCTTAGCAATAAACCAGAGACAACCAAATATTTTCAATATAAGATATCAATGTAAAATTACATATCATGCCAGTAAGTATCACTGATGTTGAGAAAAGTATATTTGGAGCTAACATATTCCACATGGATAGTATTGCTTTAATACATGAAATGTTGACAGAGGAGACAGAAACAAAAGAATCAGGTTAATATAAACTCATTAATATAATGATTGTGGCCTTAGATCTCTTTTCTTTAAACCCTCCAGTTACTGACAGAGCACACACACACACACACACAAATATAATTAGCATTTTATTTGAAAGTAAAAGAATACCTAATATGTATATCGGAGAAAGATACGAATTGTTTTAACAGAAATGAAAATGCAGAAATCATGCAGAAAGTAGTAAACATGAAAATACTGCAACCACAGTGATGCCTTTCATCGTTAATTTTAAAATAAATATTCAAGAGATATATTAATGTGTTTATATCATGTACAGCATTTTAGAGGATGATCTGGTGCACAAAATTCTTTGATGAATAAAGGATGTCTCTGTATTAGCTTCTCACAATTAAACTACAATCAAGGGCTTCGCTGGTGGCGCAGTGGTTGAGAGTCCGCCTGCCGATGTAGGGGACACGGGTTCGTGCCCCGGTCTGGGAGGATCCCTCTTCCCGAATCCCGCATGCCGCGGAGCGGCTGGGTCTGCGCTTTGGGACCCCGTGCTCCGCAACGGGAGAGGCCACGACAGTGAGAGGCCCGTGTACCACTACAAACAGGTAACCGTTTTGAAGCCAAATATATGAAGAAAAAAATGTAAATTTCCCACTACTCTTTTAAATAAAAGCCAAACACCAGGTACTTGTGATAGACTTTTATTTAAGAAAACTAATCTTGACATCTGCTGCCCCAGTGTGGTGCAACGTTACACATCAGGGACTGGAATAGAATAAGAAGAAAAATATCTGCCCAGCCCATTTCCCTAACACACTCCTTTCAATAGTTTAAGAAATGAAGAGCAAGTTGAGAAGTTAAGTTTTATACATTTTTGAGAAGTCTGCATCTTGTCTATCTTTTCAGAGTATTGAAACACTTTCATATAATGAGAGTGTTTACATAACAGATTAAAAAGGAACATTTCCTATATCAGATGTAAAAGTTAAATATTAGTATAGGATTTAATGAATACATTATTATAGGACATAAAATGTATTTAGAGATTTTTTTCTGAAAAATATAAAATTTGATATTATTTGCCAGACATATACTTGTAGATTTTATTATTTTATAAAGCAAGATGAATTTGTATGCCTTTTAATATTTTACTTTGCAATCAGTTCATCTACACTTAGGAATCAAAAGACTGGTTAACAAAATACTTGCTAAAACACAAGAAGGTAAATTTATATACACACAAACATTTTTATTTATGCATTAGTACACACTATAAGTGATTTAATTATTCCTTTCAAAATGCAATTGATCATGTGATGTGTTTATTATAAACTTTTTAGTTGTATTGCAGTTTTCACAATCCTCCTTGGTTCTTGCCTTTCTGCCAATGATTATCATAATACCTCTAACCCTGACAGTTAAATTTCTGTATATTTACTTCACTATTCCTTTTTCTGAAAGTAGGACAAGGGGTTCCTAATGCCTTACTCCACTCCCTTCACTAAAAACAAATAAGTAGATTAACATGATTCACTTTAAAGGCACTTTAAGATGTTTTGAGAATTTTATGGTAAAATATTTTTAGAATCATGCTAATAATGGAAGCTATTTTGCATGGGCTATTCTTGACTCCAGGGAACCTATACTGTTTATTCAGTATATACTGAACCTATACAGGTTTATTCAGAGAACAAACCTGAATCCCTGTTGGATCTATTCCTATAGCTGGCTTTGCACCTCTGTTTTCCTCAATAAGTAAAAGAATGTTGCTTATAACCTGAAATATACATAACAGTCCTTTCTCAAGGCTCTGCCTCCCAGGCCTGACCTTTAAAGCCATAACACTTTTCATTCACATAGAGATAAAAAGTTGCAGAACAGGGGCTTCCTTGGTGGCGCAGTGGTTGAGAATCCGCCTGTGGATGCAGGGATATACGGGTTCGTGCCCTGACCCAGAAAGATCCCACATGCCGCAGAGCAGCTGGGCCCGTGAACCATGGCCACTGAGCCTGCGCGTCCGGAGCCTGTGCTCCACAACGGGTAGAGGCCACAACAGTGAGAGGCCAGCGTACCACAAAAAAAAAAAAAAAAAAAAAAGTTGCAGAACAGAAAATAACAATTTTCTTGTTGGAGGTTTACAGGAATGTCCTCACCAGACTTTTATGGACAGCTGCAAGAACAAAGGATTATCACATCCCCTCCAGGCAGGGTCTGGCCAACACCAAGAAGTTTGCAACCACCAGCCACAACCCCTCCCCTTTTAGTAGCCTGAATTCTAACTCGGGTAAGATGGTTCTTTGTGACAGTAGTCCACCATCTTCTCAGTGTGCTGGCTTTCTGAATAAAGTTGCTATTCCTTGCCCCAACACCTCATCTCTTTATTGGCCTGTCATGCGGAGAGCAGTATAACCTTGAACGTTGTTAGTTAGATTGTACTCAGTTTCCCAGTGCTTTCTTTTGCATGTGTTGTTTATATTTAACTTCAACATATATGCTTACTTTCTACAAGATTAGTCACTTTCTCAATAAGCAATATTAAAATTAGAAGAATTGGAAATAAAATGATTCTTCTTGGTGCTATGTTCTTCACTATGGGAAGAGCCAGA
This sequence comes from Stenella coeruleoalba, assembly GCF_951394435.1. NCBI lineage: Eukaryota > Metazoa > Chordata > Mammalia > Artiodactyla > Delphinidae > Stenella > Stenella coeruleoalba. The sequence goes on along the minus strand of NC_137151.1, from coordinate 79,417,067 downwards.
AAATTTACAAATAGAATTTTATTTGAAGTTTTATTAAAATATGCTTATTACACCTGAGTAATTTATTACAAATATATTATAAAAATAAGACAAAATCTGAAAAGTAAATTACACCTGAGTAATTTACCACAAATATATTATAAAAATAAGATAAAATCAGAAAAGTAATGGTACCTAAAATGTGTATATCTCCTAGTTATTCAAAGCAAACTTATGGAGTATATTTTATGTTCTATATAAATTCACTGTGAGAAAAAGGCTGCTAGCAAGTATTTGAATTTTCATTTATAAAAGAGAAAGTTCAAAGTTCATAATCTTTAGATGACTTGACCAAAATCATGACAAAACAGAACTAACACCTAGGTTTTATTCTTTCTACTTCACTATTCCCTGTACACTAACATGCTGTACTTCATCATAGAAAGAAAAGAAGTAAAAAAGAGGGCTTCCCTGGTGGCGCAGTGGTTAAGAGTCCGCCTGCCGATGTAGGGAACGCGGGTTCGTGCCCCGGTCCGGGAAGATCCCACATGCCGCGGAGCAGCTGGGCCCGTGAGCCATGGCCGCTGAGCCTGCGCGTCCGGAGCCTGTGCTCCGCAACGGGAGGGGCCACAGCAGTGAAAGGCCCGCGCACCGCAAAAAAAAAAAAAAAGAAGTAAAAAAGAAAAGTATTCAATGCTTAAAGGAAAATAAACAAGTCCTTAAGTGACATTTTCAACCGGGATATCATCCTCTATGCTATGTCAGAAAAAATGGATAGATGTGTTTTTCTAATGTGAAGTTCTGTGTCTATAATTTCTCATCTGGTATTACCATTCTAGATAAATATGATGCTCATTATAGAAATAGTAAACCAATAAAACAGAACTATACTTGTTTTTATATTTATTTTAATATCAGACAAGGTAAATTCTCTTAAATATATCACACCATCATCAACTATTGTATCAAGAAAATGTGAAGGCCATCATTCTAAAAGATCTTGATTTTAAAATGCTAAGAATCCAGCTTTATAAGACATAGGAACAAGAATTGAGAGTGTGCTCTCAGGTATGAGCTCTTCAGACTTCTTCCATCTTTGGCACACAAGAGCTTCTATAATTATTATGCCTAAGTTGCATGTATAAGGCTTGGGTAGTAAGAAGAATGAACTGGGGATGTTGCCAGATTCACTAATGAAACTTGGCTCCCTAAGCAACTGGCTTCCATATGCCTACACAAGATAATGTAGAAAGAGGGGAAAAAAGAAAACAGAAAAGAGGGGCAAAGAAGTAAATATATTATCTGACTTCTACAGTTCTTTTTCCTGTTATATCTTAAGTAATGTGTTTTGAAAACTATTAGTTTAAGTAAACATTGGTCTAAAGAACCTAGCAAACCTTATCTTTAAAAAGGATATTTAAAAGCAGATATGAAGCATCATCCTGTTATAGAGAATAGTAATATACCCTTAGCTAGTATGTTTTAGATTCAATAAATGTGAAAATATTCTTTGAAAGGGAAGTAAAAATAATGGAGGGGAGAGGCTTTGGGTGTATGGCAAGAATGTTATATGATGGGCACTTGAGGACAGATTAAGAACAAACAAAAATAAAAATAAAGGAAACACTGTTTCTCCTAAGTAATGAAGTTAGAGAACCCATTAAAACAGTTTAATGCCATAAAAAATCAGTAAGAAAAATAAAATAATAGTATGGGATTACATAATTAAACTTAGTATTGAGAAAAAGCAACAGTGCCTTCAAACACTGCAATGTGTAGGTTGTTTGAGGCCATTCTGCACTGGAAGAGAAACCCTAGCCACATGAATGAGAAGCATCAAGAGTGTGTGTGTGCATGGGTGTGTGTGTGTGTACATATTGAAAAGACAAACATTAAGAGTTAAGGGGTTAAAGGAGGTGACATCTCAGATTATAAGATCAATCAGAGAGAACTGTGACTCTGATTTATTCTTTCAGTGTTCTGTTTTACCCCAACAAATTTGTTGGGGTAAAAGATCTAATTTACATTAACACAGAATATTTGATTTCTAATCCTAGGCAATCAACAAAGGCAGAAAACATAATACAAAGAGCTTATCTATAATGAAGGAAAATAGTCTCACTTACTGCATATGTTGCAATTAAAGTTTAGAAAAGTAATGTGAAATACTATAAAGATAAGACACATGCTGGAAGTTTTCATGGCAGAATTACAAATCCCTAATATATAAGAAACAATTGGCTATGCTCTTTAAGAAATAATTTATTAAATATAATGATATACATTTTCTATACCATAATAAAACAATGTACTTTCTTTTTAAAAATAAACATTTTGAGGTATAACTTACATAGGATAAAACGTACTCGGTTCAAGTATATGTGTTTATGAGTTTGACAAATGTATACATCCACTTGATGGTGACCACAATCAAAATATAAAACATCTCCATAACTCTAAAAAGCTCCTGTTTCTCTTCCTAGTCAACTCTACCCCTGGCCTCAGGCAAAAACTGATCTGCTTTCTGTCACTATACATTATACTTCTTTGTCTAGAAGCTTTTGTCAGCATAATATTTTGAGATCTATGCCTACTGTTCCATGTATTTGTTGTTTATAATTTGTTACCAAGTAGTACAACACTGACTAAAAGTCAGTGGACATTCTTGTCTTATTCTCAAACTTAGAAGGAAACAAGTCAGACTTTCATCTGTGTGGATGATGTTAATTGTGGATTGTTCATAGATGTCCTTTTCAGGATAGGGAATTTCCTTTTAGTTTGTTTAGAGCCATTATCACACATGAATATTGAACTTCATCCAAATCTTTTCCTGTGTCTATAATAACAATCATATGTAATCATATGTTTTTTCTAATAAAGTGAATTAAATGATTTTTATTTGTTAAATCAATCTCACATTCCCAGGATAAAACCCACTTAGTCACAGTCATGATGTCTTATCCTTTTAATTTATTGATTTATTCAACTACTAGTATTTTGTTAAAAATATTTGTATCCATGTTCATGAGAAAGACTGAGCTGTACTTATCTTGTATTGTTTTTGCCTAGTTTTGATATCAAGACAACACTGGCTACCAAAAATAAGTTGAGAAGCATTTACTCCTTTACTTAATGAAAGAAATTGTGTGGTGTTGGTACTATTTCTTTCTTAAATATTTGTAGAATTCACCAATGAAGCTACCTATAAGTCATTTTTTTAAAAAATTGGACACCCCGAACCAAAGCACTTTATGTAAAAATGTAATTTTTAAATAATGACATATGAAATAAAGGTTATCATCTCTTTTCTTTTTTGTAGAAAATGTTAGTGATGTTCATTTCTTAGAAATGTGTTCATTTATTTGTATTTTGACATGTACTTGAGTTCAGATCTATGAAATTACCAAGGCCAAATGTATATGCTCACTCAGTTACTTTGAACTCTCCTTTTTCTCTCCTCTCCCAAAATAAAAATCTAAGAACTTCAGAACTTAAAATACAGATGAATTTTAAATGTGTCAAATCTGACAACTTTTTATTATTTGTAAAATATATCCTGCCTTGTCCTTTTTCATCCACTCACTTAAAAGCATTTCTTGATAACTGTGATAGTTGCCAGAAATCTAAAAATAAATTCAACAACTACTCAGTATGCAAGAATACCAATATCCAATGGAGCAAGAAAAGTAAAGAACCATAAAACTATATATTAAGAGTAGTGATAGAGTTTTAAAAAGTATATTTTGGCGTTACTGAGGAGGTTCATCTCATGAATCTTCAAAATTAAAAAAAAAGACTTTCTGGGCTTCCCTGGTGGCGCAGTGGTTGAGAGTCCGCCTGCCGATGCAGGGGACACGGGTTCGTGCCCCAGTCCGGGAAGATCCCACATGCCGTGGAGCAGCTGGGCCCATGAGCCATGACCGCTGAGCCTGTGCGTCCGGAGCCTGTGCAGGCCCAGCAACCATGGCTGTGAGAGGCCCGTGTACAGCAAAAATAAATAAATAAAATAAATAAATAAGAAATGACTTTCTAGAGAAGATGATGCCTGTGCTGAGTTCTGAAAGATACCAGACAAATAGGTAAAAGTGAAGTTTGTGTGTGTTTCAATGAGAAAGAACAATATAAACAAGACCATGAAGAAAAAGAACAACACGAGGTAGGTACATAAAGAACTACAAAAAGTGTTAACATACTTATGGTTCAGAGTTTCCTAAAGATCTTTTAAAACAGTGTTAGAGAAGTTCTGCCCTATAGACGCATCATACTTCCTTAGGGTTAGGTTACACTTCAAGAATAGATGACTCAATCTCCTCAGGAGGCTGTCATGGCTGAAGCCCCATAGTTAATCACTTAGTGCAGTAAGCATCTGTTATCCAAGGATGCAGCTAAATATTACTTCATGTAAATTTATACAAAAAGTGACTAGAATCCTGTAAAGATGAAATATGAAGGTGGAAAGGAAAGAAGTGGGTCTAAAGAGATAACAGTTTCCAAATCATTGGAGACCACATTACAAAAGCTGGGCTTAGTCCTCCTAGTGACAGTGAAAATGGAAGACATACCTGAGTTTCAGACCAAACACTCTTTCAGCTGGGAAAGGCTAGAAGCAGGGGTGCTATTTAGACCATCTTCTTTCTAGGAAATGACAAGCAGTACAATTTTCTCATACACAACTCAACTATGAACATATGTTTTACTGTTTGGAGAACATAGAACATGAGTTGCAATTGTGTGAAATTTATTTCACTTAAAGCACTTCATCTTCTAAAGATCTTAACCTTAAAAAAGTGCATATTAAAAGTGCAATCTTCCAAGTTAAGTAATGCAGGTGACATTATTATTCATCATTTCCCAGTTTTTCTTAAAGCACTTTTTATATAACATAAGATTTTCAAACATCACCATGAAAGAGTTCCTTTGGTCCATTAGTACTTGTAAAATTTAAATATTTGATTATGATGAAGAAATATCCTGTCAAGAAATGGAACTTATTAGGGAGAAATGCGTTTTGAAATATAAAAATGAAATAATGATTCTAGCATAAGATCACTCAATCGACTATTTAGATTCCCTTTCTTAGAAAGTCTACATTCAAACAGTATAAACTATAACTTAAAAGTGGAATTTGATGTCTATGATTAAATCTTCTTGCTCTGAATTGACCTTGCTGGAATTAAGGACTCATGAAGAAGAGTACAGGAAGATAATTGTGAGCATGTAGCCTTTGGGTATATGTATGGTGGATGCTAAGCAGTAATGATGATATGAAGGTAGAAATATCAATCATTATTATAACTTTGTAGCATCCATTCTTCTTTCTTCTCACAAAACAATAAGAAAAATGGAGGCAGAAAATTGGAAATAGTGACTTTTATCTATCACATTCAGTGGTAATAGATAAAATAAATCCCCCTTAGTTTATAAACATCAAATCTATTAAGTTCTATAGTGTGACCAAATTTATATATTCAGCAATTGTGTAAATGTAACTAAAATATGATAGAAATTATTTTGAACTTCAAATTTTGAAGTTTGTACTGATTTTAAGGAATACCCACAAAATGATCAAAAACATATCCAAAGATCTAACATATTTCGTACACTACTCATTATGATGTCTCTGTGAACCAAGGACCCAGAATAGGAACCTCAACTTTGCAGCCCTCAAAATCTTTGTACATAACTGTTGGGTCATGGGTAGACCAATGGACCCTGATGTAAACTTCATCCACCTACAAAGTCTGCTTATCATCAGATAGGAGTGATTTCTGAAGCACCAAGTCTATCATTCAGATTGTTCCTTAATCATAGCTCAAGGGATTCACAACCATGAGTGGAGGGGATGAAATAAATAATAAGATGAAGAGTTGTGTTGTCAAAATCTCTGTGAGACCTGAACAAATCTAGCAGCCCTATACAGTTGGGCAGGAAGAAGCAGACATTTGACTGCCAGGGGGACAATAATTAGCACACAGCAACAGGGAGCAATGGCAAGTTCTACAGGATACAGGGCATCTATACAGCCAACTCTAGACAAGGAAGATACTTAATAGACTCTTTCCAATACTCACAAGCCTAACCGTCTAGGAGTGCACATGACCATCACTGGAAGTCGTAGAGAAGGACACCATTCTCTGGTTTCCCATGGGTCCAGAATTAAGTGGTATGGAGTAGGATGGAGGAGTAGGGATTTCTCAACTTTTTGTGTGAGTACTAGATTAGAAAATTTGTTTGATTCCTGCTTTTAAGATTTTGTTGCATCCTTAGGTTACTGTGTCCCAGAAAAACATTGGTTACAACTTTGTAAAAGTTATATTAAAATGGTTAGTTTAAACTAAAGAGCTTAATTATTGTTAAGCACAATAATTCTGAAATTCATTAAAAATGTTATTTTCTAAAAGTACAGGGAAGAATGTGTTATGCCTACAGAATATTTTGTAACATATTAATTCTGGGTAGAAATGTACATAACATGCATCTATTTTAAGTTACTGCATTGTTTCCATTCCTGCTTTAAACAAAATTTTTAGCACATTAGACCTGACTATAACTCATTTCAGTTGATAATACTGTATTCCATGTTTTATATATGAAATATAGTAATAAAATGTTAACTAGTTATTAAACAGAAACAATCTTTTTCAGAAAATATGGAAACATTTTAAATATAATCATTAGGACTTTACTGGAAATGCTCTCCTCAGTCTCTTTCTCCAGAAAGTCTCAAGTTATCATTGTAAACATTATGCATTTTTCAGTGTAGTTCTAAATTTCCTTCTGCCTAAAATATCTTCCAAGGTTGGGGAAAATACTTCATGAAATAATTCACATCTTATCTTCTCCTCATTTACTATATAATTATCATGGGTTCCAAAATAACCACCTACAGCAGATTAAAATTGGTCTCCTAAAAGTGAAAAATGCCCCAAGTTCTAAAAGTAGTTTTAAACTCCATCCACTGCAATTAAAACTGAAATAAGACACACTTGAATAATTTGCAGGTTAAAAAACTGATATTGTTTCAGAAACTGTTGAAATCACAGGGTTACATCATTATGAAGCAATTTTAAAATGCCATTGAATTCAAATAACAACAGTATATGTGAGTATGTATATATATATATATATATATATATATACACTTAGCTATATATATAAAATGATTCTGACTTGATTTATCATAACTTCTAAAAAAGTAATATCCTAAAAAATAAAACCCATTGTTAAGTAAGATGTTTCTTTCCATATCAATAGCCCAAAGTATTTCAGGACTTGATTTTTATAATTAAAACTTTCATAATCAGAAGCATTAAGTTACTTGAATACAGAAAAGGGTATTGAAAAAAATAATAGAAAAGAGAATAGGTGGAGTGGAAAGACCTCTTTGGAACAGTTTGCATTATGACTGAGGAAACAAACACACACTACACCATACACACACACACACCACACACATTGAGTCCATCTCCCACACTCTGGCCTAGCCCAAGCACTTTGTAGAGAAAATTAAAATATTTACCACATTCATATCTAAAGACCTCTATAGTTTTCTGATACTTTCATACATGCAAAATAATTTCAGTGTTAAATTAAGAATGAAAATGCATAATAACATGACGTAATTTCTAGTAAGAACAACACTAGTAAAAACAGGTAAGGTTAAAAAGTAAATCAGAGTAGATAAATGAAAATGGAATTAACTGGAGTTGAATTGTCTTTTATAAAATTGACCTTTAAGTACCAAACTAGTGCCACTAAAATGCGTGATTAAAAAAAGAAAAAACACCTTGAACACTAAAAGTTCAAGGTTCTTGTTGCTAGAAATAGTAGGGCAAATGAAGGGAAGAAAAAAAATTAAAAGGTGAAGATAAGTTATTTAACCCCTGGTGTCATATTATTGTGTACCTCTGATTCCTTACAATCCACTGGAACCCTTGAACTTACAATCTGACACAAGGTGTACTATGGCAAAGTAGAAAATCCTGGTTTACTGAAAAAAAAAGTCAATGTTCCCAATTAGGAAAATATTCTAATTTGCCGCCAAATGTTTGTTTGATCTTACTTAATAATATAATAAATATTGAGGATACAAATTCCCTAATCTCATCAAGGAGGTAAGAAAAAACCCCCAAATTTCCTCTACTTTAAGAGGATCAAAAACAAAAAACATACATTGTAGACAAATATTCTTCTTCTTTTCCCAATTACTTATAATTAGACAGTAAATTTTAAGAAAATATAAAAGAAAACTGATGTCCCTTTTGCTCCTCATACATTCCAGTTAAAACAGAATGTCTTGAGGTGAGGGCCCGGCATCCTTATTTTTATTTATTTTATTTATTTTTTTAAATTGTTTGGTATACTTATTTTTAAAGATCCCTAGACAATTCCAATGTGCAGCAAATTTTGGGACCCACTGAGTTCATGGATTTCTACTTTTTAAAATTGTTTTTAATTCAGTATCATCAATACTTTGTTTTGAGGCTCTATTTATCACAGGTTTAGTCAGCATGAATCCCTTAAATTGGCCCCTGTGCCCTTGTCACATGCTGCCATCATTTTTTTTAACACTTTGTTACTTCTTTTCATAATAAAATATTCCAGACTCATCTTGTATTTTTCCTGAGCCAGCTCTGGAATAAGTAATTTTTCTGACGTGTCCCAGTTCTTTTTAGAGGGAAATGGTATTAAAAACCAATACCTGGGGCTTCCCTGGTGGCGCAGGGGTTGAGAGTCCGCCTGCCGATGCAGGGGACACGGGTTCGTGCCCTGGTCTGGGAGGATCCCACATGCCGCGGAGTGGCTGGGCCCATGAGCCATGGCCACTGAGCCTGCGCGTCCGGAGCCTGTGCTCCACAACGGGAGAGGCCACAGCAGTGAGAGGCCCTCGTACCGCAAAAAAAAAAAAAAAAAAAAAAACAAGACCTGGCCAGTATGTGTGTGTATTGTTACTGGGGTATCTTTGTTTCTAGGCTCCTTCACTAGGCATTAAACGTTCAGAACAGGCACAGTGTGGTCTACCACTCTAAACATCCACTTCCATGATTAACAACCTTCAGGCTACAGAGAAATATTCTTTCTCAATTCTTGTTCTTTGTCCTTAAAAAAAAGATGATTGCATGCAAATGCCATTTTGTTCAGATGTTGCCAACATCAGTGGCAGAACTGGGCTGAAATAATATATATATAGGTAAAAGATAACATAATTAATTTGTCAAATTCATGATTTCAGAGAGGATCAATAGATTCTTCCATAAAGAAGTATTGTTTCCTGGGAGTGTTTGGCCCATGCTTCCATATTCAACAAAGATGAGAAAAACTAAACATAGAATGTTTGTTATTCTTAAAAGAGTATTATGATATGTCCAATTGCAATGCATAATAATGCTTTTCATGAATTATTAGCAAACTATTTATAGAAAAAAGTGGAAATTTTCTAAGTTTAGTAGAAATAACTTTGAAACTTTATGCTAGAATAGCTGTAGACTGAATACAAAAATAATGATCATAAGCAAGAACGGTGAATTCAAAGAGAGTAATTAATTTAAGGAGTAATAAAATGAGAGAAAGTACCATATGTTAACATGGAAAAGCAAATATGTATTAAATTATATGCACTAGGGTAAAAATTATATTGAACAACACATATACACACACACACCCAGAAAAAGAAAAAGAAGTTTAAATTAATGAATATTTCACTAGTATAGTATTTGTTTAGTTTTAATGAAAGAACCATTAAAATAAAATTCCAAGCATTGAGTTAATGAACATTTAAATAGAAATTTATAATTTTTCAGTCTTAACTAATGTTCACCAAAACAATTTGTTTTCCTTCTATGTGATTTATGTAGTGAGTGTATATGTCCATGCATATACAAAAACTAAGACCTATTTTGAAATATTAAGAAAATTTTCACTTATTTCAAGCTTTATTTAATAACCCATATTGGAATTATAAAACCAAGTAAGGAAGAGAAAATAATTTAAAATACAAATATGACAGTTCCAATGTTTTTAAATACAGTGAAATTTCAGAAAAAAAGTGTTTTTTCTTTTATTTCTGATCAAGCACAATAATTGAAAACTAATAATGTTTCTTAGTATTTCCTTCACGTATCATTATCTACCAACTATTTCAATAAGTGTATGCTACTAAATCTGTGACCTTAAATAACCTGTTTTAGATGGTGGTTTGTTTAAAAACTAGCATGCAAGAAAACAAAGTCAGGGCAGGAGGAGGAAATGGCATTATGATTCACACTAAGAAAACTCTTGCACACTTTTACTCTGGGCATTTTGATAAAGCTAATAGGATATATACAAAAATTTTAATTGTGCTCGAATATTTCAGCAATTAAGAATGAGATACTGACTTTTTAAATTAATCAATACCCATTGAGCTCAACCTATTATAAACTAATTCAGATTTGGTTAATTTACTAAGGTATAAAAGGTAAGACTGTGGAGAACATATTTTATTTGCTTTCTTTAATAATACTTTCACCATATACAATTCATTACTATTATCTCCCATACTTGACTCTCTATGCAAGGTGATTATAGTACCTCAAACAGTGGTAGTTAGTTACTTTGCTGTAGTGCATAATGACTTCTAAATAAAAACAAGTAGACAGGTTTATAATATTACTGACAAGCTACTCCTTATTCTTGAAGTGGAGCATCTGGTGTGACTTAATTGCTAAACTTCTACAGGAAGCCCTTTCCAGTGTTAGATAAACGATATGTGGTTGTTTTAGATAAGAAAGTGGTTGTATTGTCAAAGAAGAGAAACTATCTTGTTGAACGTGTATATAGTATCTTCCCAACAGGTATAAAAAATTAAAGAAGCAAATGAATTGCAGAAGCTCTATCGGTCTCTGCCAAAGTATTTCCTAAAGTATAAAAATCTATTTGATAAACAGAACACCATATTTAATTATTTCAAAAGAAGAAAATGATGCTGTAAAATTTAATCACTCTTCTATGCAAGGGAAGCTCCACTTTCTGTTGGTCTAATGTTTACACAGCATTTCTTTTTTTTTTAAAGAAAAAGAATAGAAAATGACTAATAAACTTTAAACAAAATGGATATTAGTCTTCAGAAGAACATAAACAATAAATGAAATTTAATGCTGACAAATACCACAAATACTTTCTTTCAATTTTTATTAGTTTCCTGTTGCTGCTGCAACAAATTACCACAACCTTAGGTGCTTGAAACAACACAAATGTATTACCTCACAATTCTGGAAGTCAGAAGTCCAAAGTAGGTTTATTTATATCAAAGTGTTGGCACAGCTGTGTTCTTTCCGAAAGCTTGGGGAGAACCCATTTCCCTGTGTTTTCCTCTTTTTAGAGGAAACAGGCCACCTGAACTCCTTGTCTCCATCTTTAAAACCAGCAGGTCAGCATCTTCAATTCTCTCTCTGTCTCTCTGTCTCTCTCTCTCTCCTTCACTCACATCTGCTTGTGTTATCTTATCTCCTTCTCTGTCTCTGATTCTCCTGTCTCCTTTTCCTATAAGGACCCTTGTGATCACATTGGGCCCACCCAGATATTCCAGGACAATCTCCCATCTGAAGATCATTAATTTAATCACATATGTAAAGTCACTTTTCTCATACAAGGTAATATATTCACAGGTTTCAGGGATTAATATGTGGACATCTGTGAGGCTATTATTATTCCTAACACACAGATTAAGTGTTCTATTTCTCTTCCACCAGATTAAGGCTGCTCTATTGTAACTGAATTTGGGTATGATGGATAACTGTTTAAAATATACAAAATTTATCAGAAATAAGGAATAACTTAAATGAATTAAAGAGTAATTAAAATGAATACAAAGAGTAATTAAAGTTAATTTGTAAATTATTGCTACATTGTGTTGAACTACACAATTCTGTAAGCAATTTTTTTTTTTTTTTTTTTGCAGTACGCGGGCCTCTCACCGCTGTGGCCTCTCCCGTTGCGGAGCACAGGCTCCGGACGCGCAGGCTCAGCGGCCATGGCTCACGGGCCCAGCCTCTCCGCGGCATGTGGGATCTTCCCGGACCGGGGCACGAACTCGTGTCCCCTGCATCGACAGGCGGACTCTCAACCACTGCGTCACCAGGGAAGCCCAAGCAATTTATTCTTATCAACTGACTTATTGAAGAATTTGAAATTTGGGGAATATCAGTTTTATAATATCAATACTTTATCCTCAGTCCATTTCGCTATTATTGATGATTGTTCATGTTATTTTTTTCTAGAACCATCAGACTTTACACAGCACAAGAAATGTCAGATATACTAAGGTACTACCTATATTTTGGGGACATTGAAAACGAAAAATAGTCTTAACCAACTGCAGTTAAATAGTTTACTATTGCAAATTTTACAAGCATATGGCTATATGAACACATTGCTAGGGTCCATCCTAGAGCCTGGACGGGACACATTCAAATGGGGATGAGGGGGTAATTCCAAAGTTAGGAGTAAAGCTAACTTCAACTCATCCTCTCATATTAAACATTCAGGTTATTTTTACTTTACATTATTTTATTTTACTTGTTTTGTTTTTACAAAAAAAATGTTAAAATGTATAGGTTTGTATCAATATCTTTGTGTACATGTGTGGTTATATTCCTAGGTTAGGTTGCAAGAGTAGTATCAGGATGAGTAGGATTTTTAGTTCTCAAAACAAGAAACATAACAACCTTATAATCTGAAGCATGACCAACATTTAAGGCTGCATATAGCCATTCAAGGCCACTACTTGAATAAGTTTATTTTATTATTCAAATAATAATATTTTATTATTACCCCTTTCCATTCATCCGGTTTATCTAAATAAAGAACTGAGGAAGTGTTGTGGTCTCCTATGCCTGGTGGGAAATATTGTAATCCTAATGAGGGGACCCCCAACTAGCTCTTCTGTAGCATTTCACTTTATGGAAAAATCCCAAAAGAATCACTTACACAGATCAGGGATATTCGCGAGATGGAAGAACTGACACTCTCTTCCCAGGTGAGAATTCTGCTTAAGCAGTAGAACCATTTATTTGCCCCTGATTACAGAAAGTAGAGTTAAGAAAGGTAGCAGGATAGAAAGGGGGCAGAACAAACGTAGTTTTACAAGCTTACTGTTGGGAATAGCAATGCAGGATAAGTTTCCTGTTAGTCCAGTAGACACCATGGAAGGAAATAGGACTTGAGCCACCTTTCTGAAGCTTTACTCAAGAAGGTTGTCTATAGGAAGATGTTTCAGGAAGGGCTCCAGGTAAGCAAAGCTGAGGTCAGGTAAAAAAGGTTAAGCTTCCTTTGGATGTCCCATATCAGAGGATCATGCAATAAAACAACCAAACATTACCTTTCTAAGAGTTCAGTCCCAATATCCAGTATCTGCTACACAGAGGCATGTTATAGGTAGTCAATGTTAGACTGAAAAGAGTCATATATGACTAAAAGGCTACAATTTTGGCCAGACAAGGAAAGGGATACTTATCTCTTTTCTTTTCCCCTTCCCTTCTCCTACTCAATTGAATTGGATCTGCTGAGGTTTAGTAAGATGAAATAAGGTAGTCTGGAGATTTTATGTAAATGTAAGATTGACAATAAAAACTAAATGGTATTTAGTATAACTAAAAGTTACCAAATGTAGTAGAATCTGCCAACGTAGTCATTAAAGGGGAGTGAAGACTAATACAGCAGAATATAGTTGAACTCACTGATTAAAAATATGAAACTATGTAATATCTATACCTTGCTAGAGAATACTAGTCAAAATTTGTTACAAATAGAATTACTGTAGTAAGTGTATGAACATTTAACATTTTTGATAGCTACTTCCTTATTTGATTGCAAAAATGATGTATCATTATATATTCCTACTAACTACTTGTAAAAGTATCCAGTTTCTAACACCAGTGTGGATATTTAACTGTCTTGTCAAGTCTGATATTCTATTACTTAGTAATGTTTCTAAGGCAAGCAGTGAGCTTTTGTATCTTTATATTTTACTTGACTTTATATGCCTGCTTCTATATGCTAGCACTTCATCTACTTCAATCCTTTTCATAGGAATCTATTTTCTTGATCTAAATAACTTTATATCTATATTCTCCAAATCCAAGTGTCCTGCCTCAGAGCTTTAACAAGTTAAATTCTTGCTAGTTTAATATACTATTTGCCTTTATTTCAATATAGAAAACTGTTTTGTTTTTGTTTGGTTTTGGCTTCATAATCCAAAGTTATCCATGTTTTGGATTGGAAAAATAGAAACCTGTAGATTAAAATTCAACTTATCAACTTAACAATGTGATTACTGTTTCCCAAATTTCATTTAATTTATCTGGAAAAATGTGGATAAATCTCTACCTTCAACCTTGATATTAACTATGTACCAAGCATAGGTTATAATGCTGACTATATCTATTTTATTTGGCCAGTGACAGTGTTATCCTAATTGTTCAATATATTGAAAAAGCCCCCCAATTTAGCATTAAATAAGTCTTATTAAATAATGCAGAATCAGTTACAGTTAAAGTGGCTGTTAGTATTATTACCTAGAATAATGTACTAATGTAATGAAGCAGGCACCATATTTTGCACTTTAACATATTTACAGTATTGAAACCTAGTGCAATAATGGGTAACTCCAAAGCCCCTATATTTTGTTTGGAATATATTCCTGATGTTTGTTTTCCAGTATTGTTTTGTTTTCCCTGGGAGACAGGGCAGTGGAAGGAGGTGTAGACTCCTTCCACGCTCTGCTTAGATAAATAGTTTGTTTTCACTGCCTAGAGACACTATATTTCACAGAAATCCAGCCATGTACAAGGCTTACAGGTTGGTCTGAGATACTTGGATGGCTGCTAATATTTTTAAAATATATATTCAATATATTAACATACAACCCAGCACTACTTTTAAAAATTATCTAAGGTCATATCAAATTTCAGTATGTTTTAATTCAACAATGATACAGTTATTAGAATGTTTCCACAGGCTAAAAATATATCTTCATAACATTGTATCACATATTTCTTAAATCTAATTTGTAAAGAGTACCATAAAATACTTCTCTTTCATGTTTTAATTATAGTCAAACATTTAAAAAATTATTTTTCAATGGCTTATTTCATTTATGTATTATGTGTTTTAAAATGTACTTATAAATTCCTCAATAGCTCTTGAAAATTTTAAAGACTTTATTTTTTGCACTTTCCAACTTTAAAGTACTTTATTTTAATACAATAGCCTCATTCCAGTCCCTTGGATCTTGAGGCATTTAGCAGCCTAATATACTGGAAGTAGATTTTCAAAATGATGAATGGATCATTAGTTGCACTGCTTCCATTATAAATGATAGATGAGTAGACTAAACCTTGGATTTTTATATCTTTAGAATTTTCTTTTAATATTACTTTTGTGTAGGGTTGCATTTAAAACCAATTGTTTTGTAATGGAAAGAATTTTGGATCACTTTTTTTTTTTTTTAACCTGGAACAGAAAACACATAGAGGGTTGTATTACACCTTCCTGTATTTCTATACATTATTTCTTTGAAGAAGTAAGAGGTTAAAGAAAGTGTCTGGCATCAAAAGGTTCTTGTAAATAATCAGGAGGAGGTGTTTAGCTAAGTTTTCTTACCCATATTAAAATGGAGAACGGACAGTTCCTCATTCTATGACTTAATAGCTAATGACCTTGGACAGGTGACACCCTCTCTCTGGACCTCAGTATTCAAATTTCTGAATAGAAGTTGAAAAAATTATCCTAGGATCTTGTTTAGTTTAAAAAAAAAACTATAAATCTAGGAGAAGTAGAAAAATCCCTTAGGAATGTAACATACCAGTCCTTATCAGTCACTTAGATTTTATCTTAAGCTCACTGGCACCTGCTGCAGTGCAGAGAACCTGATAGTTAAAAATGAGAAACTGAAAGAACCACTAAGCAATAAAGAAGTGATTCAAAAAAGACTAAATGGGTCCTGAAAGACCAACACTGCTTTTCAGTCATTATTTTAGCCAGAAATTGCTTGAAGACATTTTTTAATATATTGATTTCAGACCAAATATTATTCCTATTTTGTGACTGCTTCCTACTTGTAAATTCCTTAAGAGATAATTTACCCTCATATCCACAGCACCCAGCATAATGCCGACATCATAAATGTTCAGTAAAACAAAACTAATAATCACACTACACACCCTACACATATTCTTTCCTTCTGTGCTCAAAAGAACACACATATTCAGTAAAGTCATTTGGTATTTAGTCCAAGAAGCAACTTCAGAATATTCAATGCAATTATTATCAACAGACATATTAGAGATTAATGTCCTGAATTTATTTTTTTAATATTGATGCTTTGAATAATATTATAACAGTTTATTAATATTGATGCTTTGAATAATATTATAATAATTTATAGCAATTATGATTAATGGACATCAATAGGTTTTCCATTTTAATGGTACATAAAATTGAAATTGTACTTTGAAGTAAGAGTTTTATATTTTTATACAACTCTTTTCTATTTTTAGCTCATCTAACAACTCCCAGTATCCTGAATTCATTTCTTTTGGTCATCTATTTATTTTAAAATTTCAACATATAGTTTTGAAAATGAAGGAAATTTTCCCTAGACCTTTAATTTTGGAAATTTGATTTTATGAGTTGGCCTGAAGACCATATATTCTAGAAATGGTAACTGGTTCACATGTAAAATTATGCTACATCATCATATAAATTTGTAAGCTAACCAATTTAGAATACATGTTTATAATTCTATGTGGATATTTAATAAAACAGTAAATCTTGATTAAGTTTCTCTTGATTTAGACATGACATGCTAAGGTTGTCCTGATTATAAGAACAGAATAAAAATACATGAAGCATGCTTTAAAAGCACACACAATTTCACCACGCCAACATAAATATTTTCACTCCTTTTTGTTTTCTTCTTGTCAGTTCATATGCAAGCATATCTTATATTTTAAATGTTTCCTCTTTCCTAAATATTATATTACTAACATTATATAACTGTTCAGGTTGCTACATATTCGTTACACATATAATTTTCATGGCTAAATTTAAATTTGATGTGTTAAGGGATACTTAATGATACCCCTGGCATACAGATTCTTTTTCAGGTATGCTAATATAGTTAATACTACACCTATGTTTATGCATAAAATTGAATGTTTTGAATTCTTTACTTCTGAAAAGTTCTTGCAAGTGAGATCCTTAGGTTAACAAATTATAAAAATTATTAATTTAAATGAACTGATATGCATTGGAAATTAAGGTTTTGAAAATAATTCTCATTCAATTTTTTTCCCATAATGTGACACATGGTTCAATAAGAAAAGTATTTAGTGCAAATTATATAATTTAGCATAAGACTAATTATTTTGATTTTGCTATTTATTTTATTCCTCACAATTTATTTGGCAATTTATTTTGTGGACAATTTTAACCGTTAGTCTCTTGAGTACAACCTATTGTGGTGGCTTCAGTAACTTATATTTTTAAATTTTCTAAGTATCTCGTTGCCATAGTGATCATGTAATATGTTAGTATAGTAAAAAGAACAAAATATAGGACCAAATTTTTAAAAGTCAATTTTAAATTTAAATTTTAACAATTTTTAAATTGTTTCTCTAAATTCACATGTTTCTCTGGACCTGGGGAAAAAACTTCAAGAATCACCCTATAACTTGCAAAGAGAAAATCAATTTTCTCAAAAAATGGATTAAATTTTTAAATTTTGTTTTCAATAACAATGTCTATATCACATATTTTTTTTAATGTTTATTTGTAGGTTTGATACATGCAATAAGTGTAAGCATACAATTGAAACAGGAAAAGTCTAGTATAAAAATTTTAGATAGTGGAATTTACGTTATAATTTCTGTTATAGGAAAATATATATTTAGAGATTAATGTTAATTACTGGCTGAGGTAACTAAAACACTGGATAAAATTTTTTAAATTGGAAATAATTTTAAATTCATTGATGAATTACCATGAACATAAAGACAATAGAGAGATCAAAAAACTGGAAACCAGGTACCCAGGAAGTAAGCAAGTACCAATGCCAGCATTCTCACTGAGTGTTTTCTACAAAACCTAAGATCTTGAGCCACAGATTTAACACCATACAGATTACAGAAGACAGGAACTATAGCACCCAAGGTGTGGAACATAACAAGAAATTTTCAGTTGAGCTGGAACATATTTAGTTTATTTTATATTTAGTTTAGTCCAGCTGCACTAAAACAAACAAACAAGGGAGGACAAGAAATACAATATTCCTTTCCCAATCCTTCTCTAACTGACACTTCTAAACGTTGACAAACTGGAATACTGCCAATATCTGTCTCGACACTGCATGAAGGGGAAAAGAAAAATTATATGTATCATTTGAAACTTTAATCCTCCAAAAGTGTCAATATTCACTTTACAGGGCATGTTCCAAAACTAAGCTTATCTTTGATAAAGGAGGCAGGAATGTACAGTGGAGAAAGGACAGCCTCTTCAATAAGTGGTGCTGGGAAAACTGGACAGGTACATGTAAAAGAATGAGATTAGAACACTCCCTAACACCATACACAAAAATAAACTCAAAATGGATTAAAGACCTAAATGTAAGGCCAGAAACTATCAAACTCTTAGAGGAAAACACAGGCAGGACACTCTATGACATAAATCACAGCAAGATCCTTTTTGACCCACCTCCTAGAGAAATGGAAATAAAAACAAAAATAAACAAATGGGAACTAATGAAACTTCAAAGCTTTTGCACAGCAAAGGAAACCATAAACAAGATGAAAAGACAACCCTCAGAATGGGAGAAAATATTTGCAAATGAAGCAACTGACAAAGGATTAATCTCCAAAATTTATAAGCAGCTCATGCAGCTTAACAACAAAAAAACAAACAACCCAATCCAAAAATGGGCAGAAGACCTAAATAGACATTTCTCCAAAGAAGATATACAGACTGCCAACAAACACATGAAAGAATGCTCAACATCACTAATCATCAGAGAAATGCAAGTCAAAACTACAATGAGATATCATCTCACACCAGTCAGAATGGCCATCATCAAAAAATCTACAAACAATAAATGCTGGAGAGGGTGTGGAGAAAAAGGAACACTCTTGCACTGTTGGTGGGAATGTAAATTGATACAGCCACTGTGGAGAACAGTATGGAGGTTCCTTAAAAAACTACAAATAGAACTACCATATGACCCAGCAATCCCACTACTGGGCATATACCCTGAGAAAACCATAATTCAAAAAGAGTCATGTACCACAATGTTCATTGCAGCTCTATTTACAATAGCCAGGACATGGAAGCAACCTAAGTGTCCATCATCGGATGAATGGATAAAGAAGATGTGGCACATATATACAATGGAATATTTCTCAGCCATAACAAGAAACGAAATTGACCTATTTCGTTTGAGGTGGATAGACCTAGAGTCTGTCATACAGAGTGAAGTAAGTCAGAAAGAGAAAGACAAATACCGTATGCTAACACATACATATGGAGTTTAAGAAAAAAAAAATGTCATGAAGAACCTAGGGGTAAGACAGGAATAAAGACACAGACCTACTAGAGAATGGAGTTGAGGATATGGGGAGGGGGAAGGGTAAGCTGTGACAAAGCGAGAGAGAGGCATGGACATATATACACTACCAAATGTAAGGTAGATAGCTAGTGGGTAGCAGCCGCATAGCACAGGGAGATCAGCTAGGAGGGGTGGGATAGGGAGGGTGGGAGGGAGGGAGACGCAAGAGGGAAGAGATATGGGAACATATATATATATATATAACTGATTCATTTTGTTGTAAAGCAGAAATTAACACACCATTGTAAAGCAATTATACTCCAATAAAGATGTTAAAAAAAAAAAACAAAAAAACAAAACTAAGCTATTTGAAAGAATTTAATTTAAAATTGTCCCAAGTTGGCAGACAGAAGCAAACACCATATGAATTCAACTTCAACTCAGGACATAAAAAATGCCAATAAATGAAGTTCAAAAGAAAATTAGTACCTCATTATAATAGGAAACAAATCAACAGAGAAAAAAAACCTTCATACATATACACACATGCACACAAATAGAGAAGGCACCATGCATAAAAATTAATATAAACAATGGCAGAAATAGACATACAAAGATTTCAACTACTGCAATTATTAGAAACAAATTTAATAAAAATAAAGATTTTTTCTAAAGAAAAAGCAAAATTTCAAAACAAATGCAACTTCTATATCTTTAAATTATAACTAGATATTTTTAATGGATAGATGAAGCAGTAGTTTACATAGAACTAATGAACGAATCAGTGAACTGGAAAAATGACCCAAATAAATTATTTATATTTCTGCCTAGACATATAAAGACAGACTACATTACATTGAAGAAATAGTGAGAAGTCTTAATGCACATCTAAACAGAGCTCTGGAAGGCAATAACAAGGCAATATTCAAAGAGATAATAACTGAATGCTTTCCAGAAAATTTGAAAGATGTCAATCAGATCTGGGAGTCATCCATTCCCAATCAGGCTAATTAATGAGAAATCCACATCTAAACATACCATAGTGAAATGGCCAAAAAGCAGAGGCAAAGAGACATTAAGAAAAGCCAATAAGAAAATATAAAGCAGCTTCAAAAAGAAAGTAATTAATCTGGCCAGTGATTTGTCACTAGGAAAAACAGAAGGTAGAAGACATTGAAGAAATATCCTTAATGAGATGAGGTAAATAACTGCCAATCAAAAATCTTTACATAGCAAAATTACCTTTATGGATGACTTAAATATAAAGATATTTTCAGACAAAAATGGAAAAAATAGAGTTTAATTAAACAATATACTCACTAAACTAAATTTTAAGAAGCATTTTTCAGGAAGAGAAAAACTGGCCACAAGTTAAGCTATTAAACGCAAGAAGAAATCTTGAGTTAACAGATAGAAAAATGTGTCTGTAAATAATTTAAACAATCATTTATTTTATGAAGCAATACTCATGTCTAATTTGGAGAAGCAGGTTAGAACTTAAATCCTAGACACCAATAACAGACAATCTAGATGAGGGCTAGGATGAGGGCTAAAGGGCAAAGTTAAATGATTCTAAGACCCTTTTATTATCTGAGATGAAGAAAAACCATTAGTTACATTTGGATGTGTTAAGTAAATCAGGGTATAATGTACCTAGAAAAACCAACAAAATAATAAAAGAAATACATAACTTCTAGATAATTAGATAAATAATATAAAAATACATTTTAAAAACTTATCCAATGCAAAACAAAGCAAGAAGAAGTAGGAGGAGGACCAGAAAAAGTTTAAAAAAGAAATAGCACATTATAAGATTATAGAAATAAGTTCAAATATAACAGTCACCCTAAATGTAAGTGGACAAACATAATTTCTATTGGAATGTTGAAAAAATGCTGTTTCAGGTCCAAGAAACAGACCAGAAAGGAAAAATTTTAATGCAATAATGGTCTTTAAACACGCATGCGCGCGCGCGCGCACACACACACACACACACAGCAACTACCAAAAATATATTTTATGTTGAAGTCAAAGTCTTTTATATTCGTTCTCTCACAATCTTTTTTGAACATGACTGACGGTCCTAAGGAGTGAGCTATATACAGATTCAATGACGTTCCAATCACATAACTGTGAAGGCAAAAAATAAATAAAACAAAAGAAAATGAAATTCTGACAAGATAGAATAAAACGGCTCTGCTCAATAGAATTTTTTTGTGGTAATGGAAATATTCTAATTTACTCTGCTCAATATGGTAACCACTAACCACAGGCTACTAGGCACTTGAAATGTGACTAGTGCTACTAAGAATTGATATTCCATTTTACTTTAGTTTATTTAAATTTAAATTTAAGTAGTTACATATGCTAGCGTTACCATGTTAGACAATGCAGATACGGAAGACTCTATTACTTCTGGTTAGGGAATAATTTTTCAATCAACTTGCAGAAAGCAAGAAATACAAAAAAAATTGATAAATATAAGCACAATAAAGCAAATAATAATGCAGATATTAGTGAATATATTTTCAACACATTAAATCAACAAAGAATTATAACATGAGCATTTAAAGGATGCCTCTAAGTCAACAGCAACAAGACATAACTCAATATGGCAATGAACAAGTGAATAATATCAATAGGCAAAATACATTTATTTTCACAAATTAGGAACACTCAAATATACAATAAATATAAATGTCAAACAATCAAGATAATGTAAATATGGGAAAGGAAAATTAAAACCAAGATGGGATTCCAATCCACATATACCAAATAAGGAAAAATTCACATATATAACAAGTGTTAGTAGATATATAATACCACAAACACTCCAACCTACTGTAGTTTAGAAAGTAGCTAGTACAGCCTCTTTGGAAAACACTGCCTCATAAACTTGAATATGTACATACCCTGCACTGAGCCATTATATTTCTAGGTATACACCAAAAAGAAACTCATGTGTATGTACCACCAACATGCAATAGAAATGCCACAATTCTGTACCATTAATTCTAAATGAGATGAACTGGACTAAGAGGACTTTGAAAATAGGATTACCAAAGATACATATTTACCATTAAAATACAAATATTAACAATAATGTTCCCATTGAAAATTAATTCTGAGTAAGAGGCTAAAATTAATCTATTATAAGAAGATTTTCACTTATTTTGATCAGGATTCAAAAGTCTATTTTACAGATTTGAAAAGTTTGAGTTTGGCATATGATAATAGTTTTTTGAAAATTTTGAGGTTTAGACAAATATTTTAAGCTATTAATATTTATAATTTTCCATAAGTGCTTTTCAAAAATAAATATTTTATGTAATTATGTGAGCATCTACTAGGTCAACCTTATAATTGTGTTCTTTAAGTCTTTTATATACCTACTAACGTTTTTGTTGTTGTTGCTTGATTTATCAGTTTCTGAATGAAACATATTAAAAATGCCCACTGTGATTGTCCAGCTCATCAGTATCTTCTTTAATTTTCAGCTTTATCTGACTATCTTGTTAGATGAAATTGTATTAATGATTATTGTTGGTGTTTTGTTACTTTCATCATTAGTAATATTGCCTTAAATACTATTTTGTATGATAACAATATTGATATATGAGTTACTTTTGGTTACGTTTGCCTAAAGTAGCTTTTTTCTGTCCTTTGTTTTCAATACTTCTACTGACATTATTTCAGGTGTAGCTAAACTATTATACATTAAAAAAAATAAAACTGTGGCTTTATTTATGAGTTACTTTTACAATTAGTGGAATTACTAATATACTTCTAGTATTTCTACCACCTTATTTGTAGTGCTCATGTAGTAACTATGCTTGATTTATGTTTTCTTTCTTGCCTTCCATTGGTTTTGTTATATCTATCTACCTACCTACCTACATACCTATATAAATACCTCCTTACCTATGTAAGTATTCCCCTTTGCTTATTTGAAATTTATTTGAAATAAAATACCTATTTTTCTCTATGTAATATGCATACTCGGCTATTTTATTTTCCTCACATTTTAGAATAATTCTGTACACTACTAGAAAACAAACTAAACATGTTAACAATATTTTAACTAGACTTGGAACTTGCTTATTGTTCTATTGCATTGTGTTACACAATTTTAAGCAAAACTACAATATCTGAACATAAAACTTAATTAAATTTACCAAGGTATTAATTCCTTAAGTTTATTAATTTTATTTTCTTTTTGCATTCCACTCCTTTGACCTAGATACCTTTTTCCCACATCCTTTTAGAAGTAAAAATAGCTTTCTTCCTTGAAACCTAAGGAATGATGTACATGGAAACATGGGGTAAAATCAAGAATTTGCCAAATTTTTCTGGATCCTTCTACATAATCCACTACTTTTGCCACCTTCAAACACTAATGCAAAAACAAAACAAAACAAATAAAGCTACTATTTTGAGACAAATCAAAGTATTTATAACATAGTAAACTCAGATTAGTCCTCTTTCAGTGTTGATTGTCTCAGGTCACAGGCACTGCTATAAGGAAAATCATCCTTGACACATTTTCCACCTTTACTCTCCAGTTCTAGTTATCCCCCAGTCATGATGACTACCCCTATCCCTGAATTCATGGTCTTCTCACCGTCTTGAACATCCTTACTCAAGTTCAAACTTCCCTCATTATGGGTCTGAACTACTGCAATAGTTTTATATATAGCCAAATCACATGCACTGAATATCTTCTATTCTTTATTCCGTAGCGAGAAAGAACTTTTAAAAACACAAATATAGTGGTTTCACAGTCATGCCCATAACCATTCAGAACTGGCTTATATGAACACATTGCTTTTAGGGAAAAGTAAAACTTTGTATAGTCCTTTGTGAATAGTTTTGCATATCTGGTTCTTAACCTATTTTGGGGATTTCATATTAAACAAGGCTCTTCATTTAATTCAGCTATATATGTCTTTTTCAGGCTTCTCAAATAAACCATGCTCTCTTTCTGATACGGGATATTCAGTGATATTTTGCTCCACCCTCAATCCTTCACTCCACTTTAAGTTAACTACTACTTATCCTTATGCTATTATCTAAAGTGTATCTTGAAGAGAATTTCATTATGTACCTGCTACAGCAAATCCTATTAGAGGTTCTCATAGCACAAAGCTCTTCTCTTATAAAGCTCTTATAACAACAGCAATGCTAGATTTGCTTTTGTAACTGTTTGGATTAGTGCCTAATTCAGCAGGTGCAAGTTCCATGAAGTAAAAAGAGGGGCTATTTGTGTTCACCATTTTTTCCAGAGCCTGTGACGAGTATATGTGGGAAACTCCATGTTGAATAAATATTGAATGAACCAGTTCTCCTTTCTCTGTTTACATTCCCTCTAAACTCTGACGGGAAGTTGAAGGTCACTTCACTACCATATTGGTTTAATGAATTCAGAATTCCAAGTCTGGTAGTTCTCAAGAACTGGGCTTTTGACCCAGCTGAGACAATAACTTGAACAGCTTCCTAGAATGAATCCATCCCTAATCTCTTTTAGTTATCTAGGAAATTTAAACAATGCCTAATAATCAGAGCAAACTTTGAAATGATAATACTTAATACAAATTATTTAAATACCTTATTTCCCCCTTCCTTATACATGTAAGATTTATATCGTATATTTATTCATACGTTCAATAATATCTAACAAATGTCAAGCTCACACTAATTATTAGACTGGCTCAGTGTGGGAATGTTGTAGATGCAATTCATTTCAAGGCAAGATCTCTGAAAAATAATACAATTTGTTTAGGGAAAAATGGAACACAGATGTGAAAGTTTTCAGTAAAAATGTAAAGTGTTTAAGTAACAAAGTGTTTCTGTGTAACAAAACAGCTCTCAAAAGCAAACTAATTAGAGAGATATATAATTAAAATGGAATACAAATTCATCTTCATTCTAGATAACAATAAGTCAACATATTTACTCTTTCTAGAAAAGGCACAAATAAAAAATTTTGATATACTGATTAAATTCAATTGTATTATGATTCACTTTCATGCAGTAACTAGAGTAGTCAAGATAGATCATCTTAGTGATAAGAGTTGACAATAAAATGGTAAACAGAGCATAATTAATGAATTTCCTATTTAGGCTTCTCTGCCACAGGCATTATACCAGACTAGATTGCTAGCATTAAGCACCATCTTAAAACACGTGTTTTGTTTAACTGAATGTTGATTCATTGTAATTGGAGCTAAA
Source organism: Stenella coeruleoalba (assembly GCF_951394435.1). Taxonomy (NCBI): domain Eukaryota; kingdom Metazoa; phylum Chordata; class Mammalia; order Artiodactyla; family Delphinidae; genus Stenella; species Stenella coeruleoalba. Next base: position 79,391,287 of record NC_137151.1, on the reverse strand, counting down.
TTAGACACTGGGAGAGATTTCATGTAGAGACCCATCTGAGATACTATAACTTTATCTATTGATAAAGAAATATGCATTTATTGTTAATGGGCTTTAATTCTCATCTTCTGATGTTATATAACACAGATATATGATTGTATTTGAATGTCTTGTTTTTCTGCTGATAGTCATCTTAATTTTTACAACATAAAACTGTTTATTTGTATAAATGACCAACTGAAGGAAAGAAAAATAACTCCTATTAGTATAATTTCTTTCTATCAAAATACTTTTAAGGTACACTAGTTGTTTAATTCTACATTGTGGATCTGTTTTAAAACTGATCTTTTGGTAATCAAATACAGTGGCTAGGGTCTATGCTCTCACTTTCAGTCATAAAGATGTCATTTCCGGATTTGTGACACTACAAAAAACTGTAAAGAGAACAGCATTAATAGATAAACATAATCATTTCTTAACTGTTGAGTACATATTCTGAACATTGGAGGTATTCTATTTCTATGTAATTCAGATGCAGAAATAATTTTTATGGTAAAATGTATATATCTTTTCACATGGCTAAAGAAAAACTATTTTCCAAGGTTATTAAGTTTAGGATGAAACTGTGGATTCTAAGTTATATCAGGTATTAAGTATCCGAAATAGCTTTAAAATTTCTAAAAGCACAAATTCACTCAGTAGTTTTTATAGTCTTTAATAGAGTTTAAAACAGAAGAATGGCATGTAGAGATCTGTTAAATGAACATTTTTACTTCATACAATGCTGGCAATACACTACTGAAGATGAACTCAAAATACAACTTAATCACTACAACAGAAACTAGGCCATTATAAGCAAAAAGACTGTAAAACTATTCTGCCCTCCAAGTATTGTATATTAAGAAATCCTCATTGTTAGGAGAGCTGCTGTTGTTTAGTTGTATGAAAATTCAAATAAAATAAGTTGTGTTTAATTTTTATTTTAAATTCATCTCAAGGAATAATATTAATGGTAAATACTAGCAATATTGCTCAAAATAAATTGATGCAAGATTATACATATTACTAACGGATAAAATGGTAATAAAATAATATCATATACATTAACTTATTCCACTCAACCCTATACTATAAAAGCTAAGTAGTTTGAAACAAGTTTTATGAAAATCTTAATGAAAATCTTTTATGAAAATCTGTTCACCTTAAAATTGTGCCTCTTTATCTAGCTATTTATCTACTTCTACATCCATCTGTGTGTTCTATTTTTCATTATAAATAACAACTTATTTATGTTGTATTCATCTGTATGTAACAAGAATAATAAGTCACTTTCTAGGTTATCTTGATAAGATCCAGATGATAACTGTTCTTTATCAACCTGAATGTAAAATATTACATTATACAGTAATTTTAAAGCTTCAAGTTTACTATACTTTTCCAATGAATTTTAACACATAGAATCTCTTGTGGAAAAAAGAAAGGTAGAAAAGCAATAATAAGCGCTTAACAATTTTTTTATAATCTGGCAACTGACAGTTTTATAAAACATAAAATTAAAAATTATATTCCTCACACTGTATTATTAGAATTGACACACGTTTATTATCATGTCTGTCTTCCCCCCCATCAGCTTGATCCTTAATAGTTTCATCTGGATGGTCTTGAATTAAAAACTCAGACATCTGAAAGATTGAATTGTTCTACTAATACCATAAGTATCATTTGCTATAATAAAAGTATCCTGCTTATTTTAATGACTAGAAGCAATAGGAGAACATTCCCAACACAGATGGAACAATCACTTAGTGCTATAAGTAATAAAATACTGAAATCCAATATGCAGAAGCAGTTTACATGCCATTCACCCACCCCCATTCACCAAAGTGGTAGATTTTTCAAACTTTACAATGCAGCATTACTTATCATTAATTAAATCAGCTGCTATTCTTCCTTGTTATAAATGTCAGAAATTATTTCTGAATGGTACCAACTTTTCATGATGAATGTTGCATAATTAAGACAAACGGGAAATAGATGTTTAGGAAGAAAAAGTATAGCAGGTCCTCGTAGAAGGAAAGAAATCTACTATAGAATTCTACAAGTTAGAACACTACAGATGGAGTCCCATTTTTTAATTACAACCTGGAACTTACATTATGAATAATTCAAAAACATATGAAAGTATGTGTTTTCTCCAGATTGTAAGTAATCCAAGCTGGCACATGAACTCAGTCTTTTATATTCACTGCTGGTCTCTGCAAAAATATGACACAGACTTACTACATCCCTCACATGGAGACATGTATGTATATTTTCATGGGAATACTGGAATTTAGATACTTAAGATTATATTTGTACCAAAGTGAGATGAGAAACTTCCACAGAAGGCTAGAAGCATTGTATTTACAGCTAGACTACATAGTTATAGCACTTTTAGGCCTATTTTTTATTGTGGTAAAATATACAAAACTCACAGGCATTAAGTGCATTAACATTGTTGCACAACCATTCTTATAGTATTGAATAAAACGGGAGCCCAAACTGCTTTAATCTACAATTACCTAATCTGGTAATTACAAATGGTCAATGGACCAGCATTATTTTAACTACTCTTGTCAACCAATTACAGGGAATCCTGACATGACTGTTAAGACTCCTGGAACAACTAGACATATCTAAGAATCCTCAGCCTGTTTGGCTGATTGTCCAAATAAACATATTGATTTCTTGATACTGTTCTGTAAGTGTCTCCTGATTATGTTTTCCCCTTAAAGTCAGATTCTTTACTTAACTTTTGGGGCCTAGTGGAATGTCATATCTGAGTAATGATTTGCATTTAACCTATCCACCATTCATAATCCAACATTCATAATCTTGCTGTTGACATTTGCCACATATTCCATATGGGGTGTGTGTGTGTGTGTGTGTGTGTGTGTGTGTGTTTAAGATCATGGACACCATAATGACAATCATGCTTTCAAATGTAATGGCCTTCCACTTGTGTTAAATAATGGGTTTGGACATCATCTTTTAAAAATGTGTATTATTGGACTTCCCTGGTGGCGCAGTGGTTAAGAATCCACCTGCCAATGCAGGGGACATGGGTTCGAGCCCTGGTCTGGGAAGATCCCACATGCCTCAGAGCAACTAAGCCCGTGTGCCACAACTACTGAGCCTGCGCTCTACAGCCCACGAAAAACAACTACTGAGCCAGCGTGCTGCAACTACTGAAGCCCGTGTGCCTAGAGCCCGTGCTCTGCAACAAGAGAAGCCATCACAATAAGAAGCCCGCGCACCACAACAAAGAGTAGCCCCCGTTTGCTGCAACTAGAGAAAGTCTGAGCACAGTAACAAAGACACAACCCAGCCAAAAATAAATAAATAAATAAAATATTAAATTACTTTAAAAAATGTGTATTATCGTAATGCTCAGCAGGCTAAATTATGAAAACTTGGCATGTTTTTTTTGACAACCATTAATCTGATCCTAAGAAATACACAAAAGTCAATAAAACAAATGTTTCTTGGAACAACTAACATAACGAAAATAAAAAATGTGGCATGTCCTTGTTTAGAATTTACATACATTTAGTAGAACAACACAAAATACTCAAGAAGTCTTGAATAATTTCTGTATTTTTTCCAAATCTTGTTAACTATTCTTCTGAATACAATAGCTTTATCCAAAGCAAAAGGTGCACAGTTAGGGAATATTTCTCTGTTTATTTTATATTTGAGAGCTTGTTTTTTCTTTTATGCAGGCATTAAAGTACACATTTGTTTCTTATTTCCTGTCAGACTTTTCCTTTAAAAAATTTATTTCTAACATCTTGTAACGCCCACAGTATTTCATTCTCTTAATATTTTATAAATATTAACCTTTCATTTACTTCTGAATTTTGAGTGTGAAGTCTTACATACACAATACTATATGGGTTTTGATTAAGGAACAGCTGATAATGTTTCAACTTTTGGTTACCTCTTCCATGGCTAGAATAAAGAACAGAACACTACAAAGTACTCTCTGCTCACATACCCACTACTCACTTTTCCAGCAAATAAAGAGAATGACTTTTTCTGTCTGTCTAACAGCATATGCCTTTTAGTTTGTGTAGTACTGCTATTGATAGGGGGAACAGATTGTTCCAATTCCTGGTTTCTCAATGCAGTATCACATATTTGTCATGTGGATACCCCCTTCTTCAAACGCTGTTTTCTAGTTTGCTTTATAGGCAATAATTGAATGGTGTTCCATTTACTAAAGATTTTCTTTAGAATATGTTTCCTAGTTCTAGATCCTTTTCCTTCCTTGGTTTTCTTTCATGCTTATTTATTTAAATTAGTCTCTAAGAATAATTTAAAGTGAATCACTCTTAGTTGATCTTAAAATACACACACAAACACACACACATCCTCTACAAATCAATTAGATCTTTCATTTATAGTGTTTTTGTGTTGTTCATATACACTTAGTATCACAGACCTGAAAAGCATCCTCCAAAGAGGATTTGTTTTTGAAAGTCACTGGTAATCTCTACAGATACAGCATAAACGAATGTCCATGGGAAGACATCATATCTCCTCTTTTAGAATTTAAGACAAAAATGAATAAGATAATAATGAATTTAAGAATTAACTGGAAAAGAAGAGTCAACTTACAACTCAAAGTGGAAAAAAAGAGCAGAATTCTCTTTTCTACTGAAAACTTATAATGATGGTGGAATTAATTTCACTAAAGAAGTAAAGGTCTAGCTTTGTGTCCAAAGATTATCCAATAGTGCACATCATAAGTCCTTTCTAAATCCCAGGCCTGGTCCTCAGGTAGAGATGGGAAAGCTACTACCAACATATATCTCCTCACACAGGCCTTATTTGTGACCTCTAAATCTGTGTATCTAACTACATGCCTGAAATATTTGTGAAAAGTACTTCTTGTTCAACATGTTTAAAAACACACTTATAATATTTATAATATTTATATCACTAGCTCTTATGCCAGTGAGTGGTATTCATACTTGTACATGCTATAAGAGAGTAATTTAGGAGCATTCTCAGCACATCTTTTGATTTCATTCCTCACATACCATTTATTATACATCCTGTTGATTTTGTTTAGTATATGTATCTTAAAGCTGTACACATCTCTCAGAACATGTTCTTTTAATCCAAGCCATTTTAGCTTAGACTGCTGCAATTGCCCCTTAGCTGCTGTGTCTGCATCCATTACTGTACCCTCCTCATGCTATCTTTTCCAACACTGAGCTGAATCAATATTTTCAAAATGCAATTAGATCGTTTGCTCAGTTCACCTTCATAAGGAAACCCATATCTTGCTTTTTCTCGACTTATGCACTGCTATTGTCTCATCTCCACCAACTCCTCACCAAGACCTCAATCTCTAGTCATAGTGGTTTTCCTCCAGTTTCTTAAAGATGCTGAGCTTCCTCTCTCCAAAAGTCACATGCCCATTCTGTTTTCTCTGACTGAATCCCACATCCCTTACATTCCACACTAGATCCATTCCCCATTGCACATGCTCTCATTCTGCTTGTACCTTTCCTTCATGGCACTTAAGGTAGTTTGCAATGATAAGTATTATGGGTTGAATTGTGTTCTCCAAGAAGATATGTTGAAGTCCTAACTCTCAGTATCTCAGAATGACCTTATTTGGAAATAGGGTCTTTGTAGATGTAATTATTTAAGACGATTAAGATGGAATAGGTTGGGCTTTTAATCCAATAATGACCTGTGTTTTCATAAGAAAAGAAGCAAAGACACCCAGGGAGAATGTCAGTTGAAGACAGAGACATATACACAGAGAAACAAAGACATCACATGAACATGAAGGCAGATATTGAAGTTCTGCTGCCACAAGCCAAGGAATGCCTGAAGCTACATGAGCTAGAAGAGGCAAGGAACAGCCATCCCCTAGAGATTCAGAGGCTTTGCCAATATCTTGATTTCCTACTTCTAGCCTTGAACTGTGAGAGAATAAACTCTGTTGTTATAAGTCACCCAGTTTGTGGTTCTGTGTTATGGCAGTTCAAGGGACCTAATACAACACACTTAGTGATCAACACCTACCTTTCCTGCTAGACCATAAGTTTCATGAGGGCAGAGAACTTGTGTGCTTTTAGTCACTATTACATTTCTAGCACCTAACCCACAATAGGTACTTATAACTTAAGCCACATAAAACACTTGTCAATATTTGGTTTCAATACAAAATATATAAAATTCTCAGTGCTTTCTGAAAGCAACTTAAACACTGATTTAATAATACTTTATGTACTATTGAAATTGACATAAAAACCAAAATAAGTTTGATATACCCCAAAGTATATAAAATATAAATCAGTTTTAATAAATAGAGTGAAATTTTACTGAAGGAGGGGGGCAGGTTTTTCATTCAGCATTTTACATATAATTTTAAATGTTATATTAATATTCAGTGCGAAGTTGAGCTTCCTATTGGTGTAGAGAATTTATCTCAATAGGCTCCATTTTTCCAGGTCCTGATGCAGTGCTCAGCACATTGTAAGGTTTAAATCTGACTCAATCTCTAATGACTATTCAAATAGCATTTCAAAAGGACACAATCAGAAAACCATAAATTAACGCTGTGGGGAAAGATGTACTTCACAAGAATAGAAAGACTGCCTATCTCATGACATAATATAAATATGCAATAATGAAAAATAGATTAAAACTACAAATAGTATACTTATTTCCAGATCTGCTATTATCACTGCACTCTATCAATAAACTTGACATGTGAGAGACAGGCTCCCATAGCGAATATGAGTTCTTGCTCTGGAGACAGATTACCTGAATTTGAATGACACTTACAAGTCAGATAAAAATCAGAATACCTTCCAAACAGGGTTGCTGTGAAGATTAAATGTGTTAATTCAAACAAATTGCTTGGAAATGTGTCTAGAACATACTATGTATAAACTGATGCTTAATTATAAAACTACAGGGGACATCAAGTGTGTGATGTTTCAAAACGTCCAAGCCAAAAAATTTTTCAGTCTTTCTTTAAAAATTATATTGTCCTTGGCTATAATAAAATTTTTCATTTCATTCAACTCTTTTCCTTATACTAATCCAGTCTCTGAATTTGTTTGATAGCACAATCCTATTAACAAAAGACTTTCAAGCTAATATACCAATACAAACATGCATTTCTACATAGTATAAAACATTATAAAAACATTTTAAAATGAGATAATCACAAACATAAAGATTATTTTTCATATTTCTACTTGTTCCCTATAAAGTATATTGCACACTTTCTAGGGTGCATGCATCCCACTTTAGAGACCACTGTATTAGACAGTTCTAGAAGCAAAGAACCGAGTCTTTAAATTGCCTGCCATTGTATTAATAGTGCCTAGTACAGAATCTGATACATAGAGCTAATCAATATGTATTACAGGAATATAGAAATAAATGAATACATGTACCTCAGAGCAGATAAATACTCTTTCAGGCATCACACATAATTATCTAGAAACTAAGTCTTAGTTAATTAGACAGAATAATTAGACAGGAACTTGGTCTTCAAATCCTAAATCCAATTCTCTTTGACTTATGTCAACTTGTCCATCTAGAAATATAGATGAAAGATATACAATTTATGCAAATATATGGACAATGTAATTATTAATGTAAATGCTGATAATGGAAAATAATGTGTTACTGAGACTAATATACAAATTTATAAGGTATTTTACCAGAAAATTGTCAGCGTTCTAAATTTTGATCCTAAGTACCTAAATATTTTAAAAAATTATCTGTGTTGTTAAAAATAGAAAGAAAAATATTTAATCTGGAAAGTAGCTTTTCTAAATGATTCTAAATAAAATTAGACATGGAAAAAAATGTCTGGGGAAATAGAACAAAACTTCAAGAGTATTTTATATGTGTATATATGATATTTACTTTCTAATTTTTCTAAAATTTCAAAATTGACAGAAATTAATAGCAGTGTGTATTTGTCTGTTCCTTCTATGTCATTATCTATTATCTACCTATTTATGTGCCAATCATCTATTCATTGTTCTTGATAACTAGAAATTAAATTTATAGAAAATTAATTTAAAATCCAAATACTCAATTGTGATATCAATGACAACTACCATCTTTTAAAATATTTACTATAATTAAAAATAACAGTCTACCCTTTTCCTTGGATTCTGAAATTATAAAAATATCTGTAGGGTGTTCATGTTTGTAGCTAACGAAATTGATCAAGTAATTATGACACTTTTTATCTTACCAATAATTACAACTCTTCTCTGCAGAATGTCTATTATATCTCTTATTTTATTTACTATTTGTTGTCTTCCATTTGAAATTCTGTTTTCCTATCTCTCCACTTAAGATGTTGTCATCCTCTCCTTGAGGATGACTTTCAACTTGCTCAAGCAAGGAGAATAGGTGTGATTCCACACCCTGATGACTAAGCAACTACTAGAGAAGAAAGGGAAAATCATCAGATCGTGTTACTACACTGCTTAATTCATATTTGATGAATAAATACATGCGTCCATTTGCAAATTTTTAATGAGAGATAATTGCTAAAATAAAAATCAAATCACTTAGCTTCCTATCTACTGGCAAAACACAACCTTATTTTCATAGATAGTCTTCCTTCCAGTGAAAATCATAGCTTGTCCCTTTCTCTTTTTTTGTGAATCAATTTGCAAAACTAGCAATTTTTTAACAGAAAATAAAGCAATGTATTTTCCTTTATATTTGTAGAGATCTCTGTCACACAGTTTGTCCCTCTGAATTTGTATTAAAGTTAATGAATTCTAAATTCATTGTGTACAATATTTGGCATGCAAGATAGATATCAGGGTTTATAGACAATAGCTCAACAAATTATGATTAAATGTGATTATTCTGTTCTTCAAATGTTTCTATACAAACTGTCTTTAATAGTTTGTATTTTTAATTTAGCAGAGTAAGTATTCACTATTGATTCTCCAACAAACCTATATAATTATGTGATATAAAATTAAAATTTATAATATAAAAGCTACAATATATGCTCCCCTGGGAATACTTGTATACTTACTTTTGGAAATGTATATTTGATTTCTAATTTGAGATATCTTTGTTATTATGTATAGATTTAATCATAAACAGTTTTAAAGGTAGAATGTAGAATATGTATTTTGCAAATAATATATAAAATTGGCATTGTATACTTAACTGACCTTTCAGTTATAGTATTCTTTGTAAAACAGAAGTGCTTATAGCATTACTGTTATAAAAATTTATATAAATAGCTACCACTTATTGTGGTTGTGACTGTAACACAACTTAAGACAAAATTAGGCTGAACCACTCATAAGCCTTTATAATCTCTGGCAAGATCCATAGATTCTCTTCAATTTTTCATAAGTAAAATGGAGGTAATAATGGTACCTGCCTGATTAAAAATCATATGCTTTTTATATTACAAATACATATTTATATAAAAATGAACTTAAAAGAAATGTGATGTAGGGATATGCTATTATCTTGTGAGTCTCCACTCTAAGGATACTACTTATTGTCAGTTTTACTTCTAGCCATACAGTTTTTGTTTCTAGCTTCTGTTTTGTAATGAACTAGGTTGACTTCCTTTATTCTCTATATCAAAAAGTTATTATAATGTTTTCTCAGCATAAAGACATCGTTAATCTTTAAAAATGTTCCTATTCTCTTCAGATCCCAGATACCCCAGAAGAGCTTATAACAACATTTAATTTGAAAACACACACACACACAGTTTAGTTAGTCTTGGACCAAATAGGTGAGGACTGAGTAGAAAGTTCTTTACAAATCATACCAAAGGGCTGCTCAGAGGCTCCTTTCTGTTCACACATCACAGAGTACTTTTCTCATTGCCCTTCCCATCCCCTGTTCCTCTCCTCTGCAGCATGCCAGCAATTAAGGGAAAATAAATTTAGAAGCACCAGCATTTCACCAAAAAATATATTAAAAGGCTTCAGATCCTTTCATTTTCTTGTACTCTCCCTGAAAATAATCTTCTGAGAAAGATGGGAGGATAACCTACACATTATGAACTGCCTAAAGCTGAAAGCCAACCCTCTACAAACGTGTGTTGCAAAGCCCAGCAATTAGAAAATGTACAGCTTCTCTTATCTTATTCCTATAAATGAAAAACCCAATAATACAGGCTGGAAAACGATGGTGTTCTTTCAGCTATAAACGACTTGCAAATAATTTATTATCTGCTTTAGTTTGAAAACTTTTATTACTCTTAATAAAGTAAGAGTATTATTACTCTTAATAGTAAAGAGAAGATTGCAAATAGTAAAGAGAAGATTGCAAACACTAGGAATGAAAAAAGTTGGGGGTAGAAATTGCAAAGTGAATTGAAAGTATAAAAAAAATCTTAAGCCCTGAATTTTACTAAAACCATATCTTTTACTAAATAATCTCTTTTCTTCTGCCTTTGTGCGCTATATAATATATATAAAAACAAAAACATACCATCTGACACTTAAATTATTTAATCTAATTAACTAGCTTCTGTTCAGTTACCTATAAGAAGAAAAAGGAACATGAAATTGTCTTCATTGAACACAATTTATAAGCAAACAAATGGACAATAATGCAAATTAAAACAATTAGAGAGATGAAAGAAAAAAGCATTATTGAGAATAAAACCATGATATTTGGGGGAAATAGTTAAGAATTTATATATAGATTTCCTAATTCTGAATCTCTATAACTGCGCATAGTCATATATTTATTCTAGGATATGAGAATGAGGTGTTCATTATTTCTGTGCTAAACTAAACGAAATGGAGTAGACATGGACATACATATGTTAAATCTCAGTGTTCATATCCATTTAGATCTACAGTGTTCACAAGACAGCTATGAATCAAAAACAATACAGATGGCCTTGATAAGTTCTAAAAACTAAGTCTTCTTATTTGTAAATGGTAATCGTAATAGTACCAAATTAAAGAGTTTCTGAAATAATTAAATGAAATATTTTATATAAGTTTTAGCACTAGACCTGAGAGAATATGTGCTCAAAAATTGAAAACTTTCATTAAATGAGTAGATTTCTTCTTAGGATTTGAAAATACAATTTGAAAACATGTTTTAGATAAGATTAATCATAGATATTGAGATGATTTATCAAAACTATATTAAATAACTGACTCAATCACACAACTGCAATTATAAAAATTGATTCTGATGGTATCATAATCACATTACAAATAAAAATTCTAAACAATGATAAACATGGATTACAAGTATGAAATCCCATACATGTAAGCAATAACTTAAGAATACCTATGCAAAATTTAGAAATAAAATATGTAATTGAATTTGAATCTCAAAGGTAATTGAGGTATATCATCTGATTTAATAAGAATGTAATTATGATATGTGATTTTATTTATAAATCCAAGCTATCAATGTTAAATCTTTGATATACTTTTCATAAAAGTACATAGTATCACCCTGCATTTCATAAAGCTATTTACCTTTACATCTTTTATTTTGTACCTGATGTTTATCTGTTTACTAGCTCAACCATTTGCTTTGCTACTCAACACAATGATTAAAAAAACAGCATACATGGAAAACTATTAAATACTATGAAATGCATTATTACCACTACTTTCTACATGAATTAATATATTCAAAGCATGGTTGAAAAGGGAATCGGCTAAGTTAACTAAATTGTCTCATGAGGCTGAACCTAGGACTAGAATTTTTTCTGCTTATGACATAAAGTCGTACATTTTCATTCCTTCTATAGACGTTGTACTCTATTAAATTTTAAGATTACATCCGTTAATTATTTTCCAACTAAACTTTTATTCTAATTTCATTTTCCTTTACAATGAAACAAATGCATTTTTGCTAGCTTTCCAGAGGATCTATTTGAGGGCAGGGGTGGGATGAGGCGGACTGTTGGCAGAGAACCAAAGAAAGGATGAGAACAGGGCCTCATCTCTCATACTAAGTATGAATGTGTGACATCCGAACATCTTTCTGGAACAAGACCATTGATACCAAGCCAGATGCAGTTTACCTTAGAACAGTGAGAGTCATCTGGTGGCTCTTAGGAAAGCTAGATTCCTGGACCTAACCATTGATATTAAGATTTAGTAGCTATGAAGTGAAGTCCAGGATTTTGTTATTTTCTAAATCTTCAGGTGATAATTATGATCATCTAGTTTGGTATCTGTATGCCAGAGAACTTCAGTTTTCCTGCATAGGATAAACTAGGCAATCCACTCATAGGCCATATATAGATGCTAAATTGTATGATCAATTCTCTGGACTATTTTTCTTTGGAATCCCTAAAGTACCTATACTCCCTATTATTCATTTGGCATCTCTCATGTTCTGTCTGAGAAGCACAAGTCCATGTATTGGCTTTGAAAAGGAGGAAGGACAAGTTTTCTTTAAGTATCAGTAATGGAAAAAATAATAACTTTAATTATGTGCCAGTCACTGAAGTAGAGAATTCCCTTATATTATTTTATGCTTAGAGTAATCCTGTTCACACGTACCCATTTCAAAGCATTTCAGCAGAAATTATGTATAATTTATGTAATATGTTTAAAATAACACTTGGTGTATAGCAGGAACTAAATGAATTAAAATTTTTGTTATCTGTAGATATAGATATAGAAACAGAACATGGGAGGTTAAATAACTGGCCCAGGTTACAAAGCCAGAATTTAAACCTAGGTCTCTCTAGTTCCGGAGGCTGAACCCCTTCCATAAAAAAGGAGAATGATGGGAAGCAAAGGAGAGAGTGAAACACTGTCAAAATTCTCTAGATGTAAAACCCAGCAAAATGTTTCACATCCTTGGGAAAAAAAAACTGCAGTTCTACAGTTGTCCTAATTCTAGTCAGGCTTCTCAGCTAAAAATAACCAAAATTAACTCATTAAATGAAGCATAAAATACATTTATTGGAAGAGTATTAGGTAGCTGACAGATTCAAAGGTGACCCTGTTGAATGAGGCTTGTCGAGGAACCAAAACTGGCAATGCTTGGGCAAATTTCTGCCACTAAAATAGTCAACTTGGAACAATGCAGCTGGCTCTTCAGCCCCAGGAACTTTTCACTGACAAGGCTTGGCTGGTATTTGGCCAGTGGAAACTCACTGTGGCTCCCTTCACCTCTTCACTGTACTGCAGCTGCCTCAAGCGATCTCCAATTGACCCTGTGCCTTTGCATCCTCCTGCCTCTGAATATCCCTTCTTCCACGATGTGGCTAAACTCAAACTGTCAAAAGGTGGGGAGAAAGAATAACTACATTTCTTTTATCACTGCGTATAATAGGACTTAGGGTTGTTGAAAAAATAGCAAAGTAGCACATTAAACACATCATCCGTAGATACCATTCTCATAAGAATCAACAAATTCTAAAGGAATGTAGGTTTTAAGACAGGATAGACAACGGGGAATCAATTCAGGCAGATTCCTGTCACTCCGGAGGTTTCTGTATTTAGCAGAATGCCCATATAGATTACCATCCAAATCAGAATAACTCTAAGAGTTAAAGGCGGTACCATGCCAGGGCAACAATCTAAACTGGGATTATCCCAGGCAAACCCGAATGTACCATCATCTAATTATTTAAATTGATATACATTCATATATTAGCTTATATTCTTCTTTACTGATTAAGAAGAACTAATGATCCTTCTTTCCCTCTCTTCCTTCCTTCCTTTTTCCTTTCTTTCTCCCTCCCTCTCTCTCTCTCTCTCTCCTCTATTTATTTTTAATTCCTAGGATTGTGGCCATACTGTGGAACTTTGACCACTGAGTTGCTTCAGATTTCTCAAAATCTTACCAGTATTATTTTCAGATCTCTGATATTATATTCAGTGGCTGAGATAGGGGGAAGAGGAGTTCTTAATTGCTTTTCAAATAAATGATTGTTTTGCTCTCTGGACATGGCCAGAACTACTAGTAGAATTCTATGTACTTCCTGAGAAACAAACATGCAGACAGGCTGAAACTGGAAAAACAATATGCTCTCTGATTTTCTAGACTACAGTGGGGGTGTAGCAAGACAGTAGTTAGAGAGAGAGAAAGAAGAAGAGAAGGAAGGGGGGGAGGCGAGGTGGGGTGGGGCAGAGAGAGACAGACAGAGAGAGGGAGAGAGAGAGCATACCTGTACATAATTTTGCTGTGTGTGTACATGTCTATTTTGCCTGTGTCCAAGAATAGATATTGTACTTATTTTATGTAGGGTACTGAGAGAAAAGAGAGAAGAATTTCTCACATGACCTATAGTTTCTGTAGTTGACATAATTGTATTGGCACTTTATTAATAAGTCAAAATAGTTGGCATGTTTAATGCCTAGAAGGTGAATAATTACTCAGACTATAGCATATCTGAACTTAATTACTGATATAGTATTTTAATTACAGTAATTTAACATTATAAGTAAACAATATCTTCTGTCTCTAGTTTTTTTCTTACATCATCAAATTATGCTTACAGCTATGCTAGGCACTGTACAAAGGGGATCAATTTGTTTTGATTCATTATTATTGTTATTATTACTATTACTACTATTTACTTCACTAACCCTTTACTGTGGAATAATAATGGTAACATATTTTCTTAAATGTGGCTCTCCAGGACAGCAATATGTACCATGAAACATCTGAAATTTTATTAATATTATTCTACCTAGAAAAAGCCTTGTGAGTTTTTGAGTAGAAGCATGTATCATAATATCAACTCCTCTAAATCCTGATCCATAAAAAATTGCATCTTTCATGTTGTATCAATAATTTCACAGTGATTAGTAACACAAGCAGAACAGTCTGTGTTATTTTATGTAATGTGTGTGTTTTCCCTAAGAAATCTAATCCCAATTTCTATGGAGGAAATTCCATTAAATTTTAATAGAACTGGGAAATTTGAGTCTCAGATATTTTTTAACTATTCTGTAATATCACATGTGGTAATCATGAAAATAAGGGTTAGATTTCACAATTTCACATATTTTTTATTTTGTGTTATAGCTATTCTTGTTTTAACAAATGGTCATCACCATCCACTTTTATTTTGCTTAATAATGTAGTCCATGAAAATGTCAATCAAATGTAATTATAAATTAACTATGACAATTATAAAATAACTATGACATAAATTGGGCATTACGAATCATAAATCTGGGGCTTCCCTGGTGGCGCAGTGGTTGAGAGTCCGCCTGCCGATGCAGGGGACACGGGTTCATGCCCCGGTCCGGGAAGATCCCACATGCCGCGGAGCAGCTGGGCCCGTGAGCCATGGCCACTGAGCCTGCACGTCCAGAGCCTGTGCTCTGCAACCGGAGAGGCCACAACAGTGAGAGGCCCACGTACAGAAAAAAAAAAAAAAAGAATCATAAATCTAGTACGTTGAAAGTACTCAGAAGAAACCAAAATATCCACTTCAAGAGTGAAAACTGATACTTTTACAGCCAAGAGTGATAATCTAGTAAGGCATGGTTACACACCAACTCTCTGCTACCTCCATATTACTATACGTATCACATGTGACTGAGGTAGAGAATGGCCAAGAATAATTACTCAGGGAAGTACACAAATAAAGTATATAGCAAATACATCACATCTATTTTGCATTTCCATATTGATTTCTTGGTCAGTAAAATTTTAAAGTGACTTTTAGTTAGTGAAACTGTGGTAACCCTATAGTTGACAAATTTATTAATGCATGATTATTTACTATATCTGTGTATACGAGAGCAAGAGGAAATGTTATGCCGCCCCCTAGTGTAAATATTAATTTTGTAATACCAGAGCTGCAGTGATCCAAGACATTGCAAGGGAATCACAGCTACTGAAATCATTCTTGAAGAGAATTAAAAGAAATTCTAAGCTTTCCTAAACAGCCAGCTTCCTAGGAGTACAGAGTATAGTTCCACAAACTTTATGAGACAAAAGAATGTCTTATATCTTAAGGTTTCCATAAGATTTTCATTTCTTTATCTACTGTAATAACTAGGGCCCAATCCCTCCTCTAAGGGAGGAGATTTTGTGAATCTTGGGTGGAGATAAATATGTAAGGAGTGCCATGGGTAAACAGGAAAACAAAAAGGAAACGTTGATATTGTTCAACACTAAAAGTGTCCAAATTATGTAAATTTATACATATTGAATAGATGAGATTCTAGATATGAATGTTCCAGTATGAAATATTGTCAATAGCTACCCTCATTTATTGGGAGTTTATTAGGGTCAAACCTTGTGCAAATTATTTTACTTGCACATCTCACTTGATGTGCAAAACTGTTTTCTAGGTAGGTATTATGTATCACCTCCATTTAAGGATAATATAACTGATAGAAAGGTGAACTTGACCAAGGTCATAAAGCTAGTGACCAGTTGTGGTAGACTTCTCTTGTCTGATCAGTTACCTCTTTCTCTTACTAACATAACACTGATTTTATTGAGCTTAGCAATGTGCCTGGCTTAATCAATCATGTTCCCATTCTTCCCTGCACTTAGGAGTGGTCCTATGACACAACTCCAGCAGAAGAGATATAAGCAACACTGTTGAGTGGGATTTCTTAAAAAAAAAAAAAAAACATTCAACTTTTTGTCCTTCCTCTTTACTCATTTTTTCTAGCTTAGAATGTAGATATGATGGCTGGAGCACTAACCACCTTACAACTGTAGGAAAAATACAAATAAAATCAGAGTCTTTAGTCTTGACATTACCGAGCCACTTAATGTCAAAAAAATATCTAGTTGCATATTTCTGTTACACTAAAAATTTGATATAAAATATTATATAGGTACAGAGTTGATATTTGGGATCCTGGTTACAAAAAGTTTTACTCACTATTGATACAGAGGTCTGTTTAGGATTTGGGCTCAGGTCCATCTGGTTATAAAGTGTGCTTTCAACCACTGTGTAAGTATGACAGTAAATATTTTGACAAAGGCATGCTAAACTGGATGCAAGAACACAATCTTGGAGTGAAAGTAGTCATTCTCTTCCCTACTATGAAGGAACTTTGTCTCATTTCAGCAAAGAGAGGTGATTTGCTAAATATCAGGTTTTGAAGGAAGTACCACAAAGATTATGGTATTTCCGCTGACACTTCCTTGGAAGCCACTAGACCATGTCACTTGAGACCTTTCATTAAACGAGGAGAGAATCCATATTTTATCCCATCTTTCTGTCCTTGACCACTTGTAAGTAAAATCATTTAGTTCAAACCGCTCATCATTAAATCCCTACCTTCTTTGTAACTGGCCTCACTTCCTCCTCAGTTACTTATTGTCCAAAACGTCCCTGCTTTCCATAATCCAGTGTTTGGCAATTTCCTAAATTCTCTCCAAACAAAATTTGCTTGCTCCACATCAAATTCTTTAGGTGTTTCCTATCTGAAGGACACAAACAAGGCAATTTGGATGGGTTAACCTTTGAATCACTGTTAATACACTGACCTTCCCCACCTGCCCCCCCGTCCCCAGGGGCTGAATATGGGAGGAAATCTGTGCACCAGAACTAACCATGCCCCTCTGGCTTGATAATTCAGCAAGGGTCAGGAGAAAGCTCTCAGGCTCACAATAGGGCTGTGCATAATTCAGTCTCATAGGAGGCGTCTAAGATGATCCCAAGAACTCTGAGCACTCCCCCCAAGACTCCTCCTCTCTGTTGTGGTTCACCACTCCACTGCTACCACTGCCTGCACTGGGATTATCGGAACCAGTTTTATACTACCCTGTATACCCAGTAATGTCAGTTGCCACAGAAAGTCCAGAATTCCCAAATTTTTCTTCATTTTCTGGACTTCAATCTCCATGAGATTATGTTACAGCCTCTTTTATGACAAAATTCTCTATATTCCTACATGTCCTAAAACACTTGGACTGTGCCTTGAATTCAGAAATGTCCCTTATCAATGAAATCTCTATAGCTTTAGACTTTTTGTTGAAGTTTTACTTCAGCATTTTGCACCAGCTGAAGTTTGTCTCTCTTGAAAAGCCTTTCCCCTTTATCTCTTAAGAGATGGGAGACTGTTTTATCTCCCCAGAGTCCTCATAAGAATGTGCCAGTGCAGGGCACATGTCTTCCATGCTCCACCTTGGTAATCTTCAACCATTCTCCTTCCCTCCCTCATCCCTAAGACTCCCCAGCTTTGGGTCTCATTTCCTTGAAATTCTCTGATGGTCTTGCCTCCCTTTTCTTTGCAACCATCCATGTCATATCTGAGAAAGAAAAAATCAGCCCCTGGGAACTGTCAGCTACGAACTTGTCTAGATCAAAAAGTAAGGTATGGTGCTTCCCTGGTGGCGCAGTGGGTGAGAATCCGCCTGCTGCAGGGGACACGGGTTCGAGCCCTGGTCCAGAAAGATCCCACATGTCACAGAGCAACGAAGCCTCTGCCCCACAACTACTGAAGCCCGCACGCCTAGAACCCATGAGCCACAAGTACTGAGCCTGTGTGCCACAACTACTGAGTCTGCACTCTAGAGCCCGTGAGCCACAACTACTGAAGCCTGAGAGCCTAGAGCCCGTGCTGTGCAACAAGAGAAGCCACCGCAATGAGAAGCCCACACACCGCAACGGAGAGTACTCCCCGCTCACCGCAACTAGAGAAAGCCCATGTACAGCAATGAAGACCCAATGTAGCCAAAAATAAAATAAATAGGAAAAAAAAAGTAAGGTATGGTTCTGTTATCAAAGATAAACAGTTTCACAGTCCCCTAACATCGGACAAGGTCATTGATGAGCATGAAGGAAGCAGGAAAAAACAAGACCACTTCACAGTCATGTTTGGGGACCGACAAAAACAAACCTACTGTTTTTGTTATGAAACATCCCCATCTGCCAGCCAACATGAGCAAAAGCTGCTTCTCTACCAACTACAGCTTTGCCCCCACTCCGTTCCTCTTGCCTCCTAGAGAAAAAGCACTAAAATAACCAATTGTAGAATGGCCCTCCTTTCTCACAGGATAATCCAGAATAAAACAATGTTTCAATAAACTCCACAAAATCACCTTACACAATCCCAAAACCTATAAAACTCTCCCTTATTTCCTCTTCATGAGCTGCATCAAGGTGTACAGTTTATCTCGTTCCAACAAGTACGAATAGGTCCAGCTTGGTTCAACTAGAGCTCTGTTCCTGGTGGTTTCTGGCTGGTGGTTACTGACACCATTCTGTGCATTTTTCATGAAAACATTTTTGTTTTGTAAAATTTGTCCTTCATTTTACATAGCCACCCATTAAAGCCAACTTTCTTAAATTTGGGTTACCAAATTGTACACTTTTGATATTAAGTTTAAAAATATTTTCTCTCATTTAAAGATAGCCTGATTTTCTTCAAGTACAATAAATGCATGTATGATTAGCTATTGGAGCTGAACAGATAAGAATAACTATAGTTTACAGTTTTATAAAAGTTTTTTTTGGGAGGATCCAGGGAGATTGATTGAGAGATACATAGTAATCCAGGCAAATATTTAAAATAAAGTTATTATACATTCCTTTATAAAACAACAAAAACATTCCATATTAAGGTTTATAAATTTTAACCCTAAATAGTTTAACAATGTCAATTTCACCTATTTCCAATTAAATCCAATTGGAATTGGATATGATTTATATTTCAAATATTGAGTTTTCTTATTGTAAAAGAGATGTAATAACTGATCCTCAGTGTACTGTTTGGGGTCTAGATCAACAGAACCAACAGGAGAGATGGAGAGAGAATTGGGGTGGTGGTGGGGGAGGCAGGTGGAATACATGGAGAGGAAGGGGAGAGAGGGAGGAAAAGAGAGTTTTAAGGAATTGGGGATTGACTCTGATTGTGGGTTTGTGGGGCTTCTGTAGGACAGGTCAGTAGGCTAGAAACTCAGGGCAGGGTTTGATGCTGCAGTCATGAGGCAGAATTTCTTCTTCACCAAGAAATCTCAGTTTTTGCTCTTACAGTCTTTCAACTGATGGCATGAGATCCATCCACATTATAGACAGTAATCTCCTTTACTTGCGGTCAACTGATTACAGACATTAACTATATCTACAAAATACCTTCAGAGCACCTAGATTAGTGTTTGTTTAAATAACTGGGTACTATTCTGGTTGACACATAAAACCAGTCATCACACTCAGCATAGCTCATTTTTCTAAAGCTATGCAAGTTAAAAGTGTTTTCTTATAATTTGAATATGGCACTGTCATCATAAACATTTAATACGTTAAATGTACTTACATTTAGAAAAGTACATAACTTTCTTCTAATGGTGCCAAACCATTATGAAAGAGTCCAGAGGACTACATCAGGTAATGGACTTTGTCATTTTGACAACTAGGATCGAGTTTTAATTATTTACTACCCCACTTTATATTATACTGTGCTAGGAAGTGTACTGTAATACATTTATAAAATTAATGAAACCTTGCTAGTTGAAAACAACATCATAATATTGTATATATGTTAATAATTTTCTCAGAGGCAAAGGATAATCTGATGAGATAAAACAGATCAAATGGTTTCAGGCTAAGATTTTTAGAGGATAGAATTAATAAAATTATTGATATTGTAGTTTGCAATATAAAAAAGTGAAAAATAAATATAAAAACTTCTTAATGAATTTTGGCTGCAGTATACCACAGATTAAAACTGCTATTTTTTTCTCTCTGGAAGGATTACTCAAACTCCTAATTACAACAATTGCCTACAATAGTAATATCTCAGTTAAACAGGATCGCTGAGAAAATTATTTCAACACTGTATTATGATTACATTTATTAAAAAGTATGATTTCCCCTATGTATAATACTTTCAAAAAACTATTTTCTAAGTATGTTACATGAACTAAACATGTTTACCAAAAGTATAAACACTAAAATTACATTCAAAATTAATTTTTAAAAAGACCAAAAACAACAAGAAATTACTAAAAACACCTGTGGTCTGAGCGAAAGTCTGCAATTTTAAAATGCAAAAATGCATCATCCTCAAATCCACGTTTCTATATTATAATTATTATGATAGGTCATAATATCCTAGATATATGATCTGGAAAATACTGTTAAGCAGTTCAACCAATACATAATAAACAGTATAGAAACATACAAATATGCAGAAAACTTTTTGGAAGACTGCTGTCTATCTAAAAGTTGGTACCATGAAGGGTAGGATGACGAAAATGTTTGTCTCCCCATATGTAAAATTTGGTTCTCGGACTAAACAAGAAGTGGAAAATTCAAGTGCCTTCATTGGTCAGGAAGGTATTATAAATAAGTGAAAACTTATATAACAGTAAGAAATAGTATAGACAGTAGCAAACTGTGAAGTGTATTCCCCTTTGAATGGCACTGAAGCCCAAATACTTTAAAACACAGTGCACACTGAACAAACTACTTCTGCAACCTGAATTTGGTCCTGAATACAAATACAACTATATGAAACCTTTGGATTAGTGTTCTCCAACGCTCTTGTTGATCTGTATTTTCAGCAAAAACGTAATCGCAGTCATCAATAAACTAGAAAATATTGGTGCATAATTGAAAAGGAAAGACAAGATAGTATGTCACTATTTGACTTTCAACTATCAAAAATAACTTAAATAATATTTGATAAACTTAAAAAGATATGTTAGAATCACGGATGTTACTTGACAATATTTGCCTTAAAATACTGCTTACATTTTTGAGTAGGTCATAATATCAGTATTTCAATCTTATTTTCCTTACTCCAATAATGTGTTCTGAAAACACACATGTTGTAGTTTTGCTAGAATAAAAAACAAGTATAGCAAAGAATATATGTCACATTAAGTTCAAGAAAGTGAGACACAAGATGGTCTTTAATACTGAATGTATAATAATGTAAAAGAAACTTGGAAAAATATATAACTAATTACATGACCAAATTTTTAAAGTGGGGAAATTTAGCCATATATTATTCACCCTAACCCATCCTCACCCCTGACCTGTCTTGAGGATATTAATCTAACAATGAGAACATTTCAGCAGCACTAATTCAACAACTTGTTTCTTTAGTCTTATGCACAACCCTAAATGTGCCACATAAATGGGTTTTAGCGAGTGGAGAAACCTTTTAAATTATATACTGTAGGAGATAAAGAAATGTGTAAGGGAATGACATGAAAAATACTGTTATATTAGATAATGAAATTAGAACAAAAGTCCATATAGTATATTTCAAAGACCTACCTAATTTTAGTGAGCTCCTGTATACACAAAGGAAAAAACCCAGAATTTTTTCATACTTTCAAAATGAATACATATGAAAATATCTTGAGTGACAAGAAACCTGCAAACTTGTCAAAATATGTGAATATTTTTTCAACATATTCAAAATGAATGGCGCATCCATGAATACATCTTAACATAATATTCAGTGCATAATACTTAGCACAAAGCCTGTGGTGCCTAGAATAGTGCTTTGCAATTAAAGCATCTCAATAAATCTGAACGAACTAAATAACAAATATGTTGATAACTGATTAATAAATCAATACATCTTTTCTTGCCAAACCTGGTACTTAATATTTTGGAAATGGAGGACAGCCTTCAGGAACAGGGCTTAGGCAAGACAAAAATTATTGATGTTCGCATATTGGAGGACAAGAAATAAAATAAATTTGAATTCAAATTATTCTGTGAGTCTGGCCCTATTTCTCCACACCTAAAGCCAAGTGGAAAAGTAGAGTGTCTTCAAACAATAGATGACACCAATACCATCTCTTTATCAGTATCCATATTATCATACCAATTTCTATGGATTCCCTAATTTAGTATATAAATTATAAAGGAAACATGTCTAGAGTCAGGAAATCTGCATTATAATATTGACTCACTGCCTGACTTCAAATCAGCACTCCTTCTTTTTGAATTTCAGTCTTTAAACAGACATAATACTCTTGTGAAATATAAAAATGCTGACCAACAACAGAAGTAATAAACAAATTAGTAATGATTTCCAAAGTTCCACAAACTCCAAATTCCATATTAAAAGTGATTAAATATATATTTAAATTCTGCATTAAAGTATATATATTTTAATATTTTGTATTAAAACTTTAAAAATATATAATTAGGACAAAAAAACTTTTGTGGATCAACTGCAAAACATAAATATAACAAAATGTCTTTATCTAATAAACAGATGCATACACAATGGTGGTTTGGGATAATCAAAAGAAAAACAATAAGAATACATGGATTGTAAACTTTATTCATTGTCATTAAACCACGTAACTTATTCAGACATATTCTGGAGCACTAATAAAATATTAGCTTATTTCTTATTCCATGGAATTAAAGCTATATCACACATATGATGCTATTTATAACAGAAATCATCACAAGTAGAGTGAACTTTCTCTTTGATGGTAAGACCTTGCAAAATGGAGATTTGCGTATATTCAGTTAAAATTGTGAAAAGGAATATATTTAAAAGCCCAAGAATAGGATCAAGATTATCAATAGGCTTAATCTTTAAGTATGCTTAAAATTTTATTGTGTGAGTGACATAATATGATCTATGGAAAGGTCTGTACATTTTGATAATATCCTCAGTATGAGTAGCAGGATTACATTCTGGATTTAGGACTAAAGCAATTAACCAAGGTCAGTAAACAATGAGTTTTATTCTGTAAGTAAATTTATTCTATAGGTAACTTCTAATTCTTGAAAGAACACTGTATTAACAGTTATAGCCTATCTTAAATCAGTTCAAAAATTTTAAAGCCTAGAAAATAATGTTTTAAAAATATGAATTTAAAAAATGTTCAGAATATCCATTAGTTATCTAGTGGTTGAAAACTAATTGGAATTTCTTTGGAAAAATCCCTCAATGGATTTTATGTTTTAAGTTGTGCTTTCCCGAAATAAGAAAAAAAAAAACCACTCATTAAAATTTTTTTAACTTAATACACATTTCAAAATGCAAAAATGTGATGATGTCTTCAAAGGCAAAGTTCACAATATGTCAAAATCAAATAGACAAGAAAGTAAAAAAGATCTCATAATTACTACTCTATAAAAATGGGATTAAAAACATGACAACTATAAATCCTTACTTGAAAATATTCAAATTGTGGAATATATATATTTTTAAGATAATATTTGTGTTTCTTATTAAGGTTGCTATTTCTGAGAAGTTTCAGGTTCAGTTTTCTGTTTTTAGCTTATAGTAAGTTTTAGCTTATAATAAATCTTCACAGCATCCTACTTGCTGTAAAAAATACATTTTTAGATAAGTATAGAAAATTATTTAATTAAAAAATTCATTTATGAATATATTTAGAATCTCTTCTGTTATAGACAGGTATAAATCTCATTCTTTTCAATAACAAAATCATCAAAAGCCATAGAAAAGCCACACATGACATATATTACTTTTTAAAGTAATAGTTTCAAATATAGTGGAACCATATATGAAAAATCTACATCATTTCAGTCGGTGTAAATCTCTTGCACAGGAAACACTAACTTGGGCAGTTTGTAAACACAATCTTGAAGGATTAGCTATGAAGTCCCTATAAGTCCTTTTACCATAAATAAAATAGGATAGGAACTATTTCTAAGCCTTTTTATCCCAGTTTGTTGCTTCTGACATTTGCATATATTTAGATTTATTCATCTCATTTAGGTAGCTGCTCTTTAACACCTATTTTAATTTGAAGATTAAACTGGCAGATCTACAGTTTAACCTACCTTTTGTCAATATGAGTGATAAAGAACTAATCAACTTCAAACCGACAACAAACATTAGCTTAAGCAAGTTCAATCATTTATGGAAGCCCAAGGTTGACTTAAGAATCAAGATTACCAGAATTTTAACAAGTTGAGGTTTGGCAAATAAATGTTTTTTTCTATGAACTTTATTCTGTGGCTTTATTACCTACACCATTATTATAACTATGGAGATGAGATCTTGTTCAGTCAATAAGTTTGCCTTTTCTCATAAGTGAAACTTGATTTAAAAAACAAACCAGTGCACACTTTTTTCAAAATGAAGCGCTTCCCCTCCCCCAAATTACCTTCACATATAGTTGACTTCTCTAAGTCTAGCCAGAACACTTTCCATAATTACCTTAGCCTGTGCCTATTGCTCTGTATAGTACTCCACTAAGGAAGACCACAGAAGAGTATTTTCTTTGATCAACAACAACAGTAAACAATCTTATCCAGGACAATAATAAAAGCGATAAATTAACCCTACTTCTTTGAATCTTAAATGAGCTGAGAGGAAGATGTCCAAGAGATTCAAGGGAAAAAAGAAAATAATCAAATGAATCACATCAATGTCAGAATTCACTTAAAATTTCAGAAGAGAACTTTTCATTCTTGGAAGACAGATGCACAGCACATTTAGAAAAAAATTTATGTAGAATCGTATTTTAAGATATATAAAGAAAATAGATGAAGAATACTGTATTTACTTTTGGACTAATTGACTCTGTCCTTAAACTTCTACTCTACCTATTCAGAGCTCAGTAATCACTTTGTTAAAAGGGGGGCACGGGGTGCTGCTTGCTAATAGACCCAGACTTTCGTGATGCATACATTTGCATATTACCACCTTACTCGGCTCTACTCTGTTTGCAGTATTTAGCCTAATGAGCCTTCTCTTTACTTCCCTTTTTCGTTATTGGGTGTGTAGTTCTCAGGAGATACCAAGACTTGGGAGTCAGTTCTGCAGGGAGGTTTTGTAGCTAAAAGGGGATATGAAAGAAAAAGTAAGGGCCATCACCCTGTACTATCTCAATGCTCAGCACATCTCTCACCAGTCAGGAGTCCTTTTCCTACTAGAATGCTGAAAGAGAAGCTCGGTGGTCCAGTGAGAACCTTCCAGGACTGCACGGGCTCTGTTTGTCTAACACGTTTTTCCTTGTGGCTCTGACTGTGTCAGAGTGCTCACCCGTCACACTTATCTCCAACCTCTTTTGAGTGAATAACTTAAAGCTGACGGCATGGGGTTCTGGAGTCACTCAGTTAAGCTTTGTACTGACAACTTCTCACTAGAGAAGTTTGCTGCCAGTCCTTCCTGAGACAGCCGGAACACAAACTCCTTCTGAGACCATCACTCAGTCCCGCCACTTGCCCCGCACCACCAGTCACATGGCCCCCCGCCTCCACGAGAGGCACCCACATCCTCATTACCTTCAGCTTCCTAAAGCGACAGAGGCTATAGGGTCACTTGGGGTTGGGGTTATTTTCTTTTCTTTCTTAAGAAAAGATCCTGTTGACATAATTTGTTTCGAATAAAGAGAAACCGTGGTAATCTCCACCAGGACGGAGTGAGTTGGAGGGTCCCGAGCGTTGGGAAAGTGTCAACCAAAGCCATGGATCTCAGCTTCCCTGAGATTCCTACCGTTTTCTACACCAAATTCTCACCCCACGCTCACAAGACAAATAAATGAATATATTATAAACCAAATTGAATTGTGACACCCCCAAACCCTCACAATAACCTCAATCCTCCAAATGTCCTCTTAAACAGGAGACAGAGAGACAGAGAGAGAGAGGAAAACAGAAGCGATTACCAGAGTTTTGTTCCCGTTCTTGCTGAGAGGGCCCCGGAAAACTCCCTTTATGTTGCGAAAGTGTCCGTTGCTGAGATGCGTGGAGCTGATGACAATGTAGTAACACTCCATGGAGCAGCCGCCGCCTCCTCCACCGCAGCCGCCGCTTCCAGGCACCCCGCGCCAGCAGCCGCAGCGCGCCGGGGCCCGGGGAGGTTGGGCTAGGGACCCGCCGCCAGGGCGAACCGCCGCCTCTCTCGCACGCCCGCCGGAGACAGGATCACTACGCGCCTCTGCCGTGCGCGCCGAGGTTCCTCCGCCTCCGCATGCTCGCCGCGCTGTCCGTCTCAGCTGTGTTTCTCTCCTAATGCGCCTTAGGGCGATTCGCCCCGCGGGAGGATCCCGGGCTGGGAGGGGCCGGCCAGGCAGCCAGGAGCGGAGCGCGAGTCAATGCCGGCTGCGCGGCCGAGCGGAGCCGGGCAGCGGGAGCCGCCCGAGCGGCAGCGGCGGTGGCGGCGGCGGCGGCAGCAGCATCCCCCGCTCTCGGTGCCAGCACTCGGAGTTGCTGCTGCTGGCAGGCATGAGTGTTATTATATTGAGCGGCGTTGCCGGTCCATTGCACTGAGCCAATGGCAGGGAGCCACTGGGCTGATACTGAGAGCTGTCAGAGGAGTACATCTGTCACCCGCGGCCTCCCTCCGCCCTCCCCCGCCGCCGCCGGGACCCACGGCAGCGCCGGTCTGGGCGCGAGTGGGAGCGCGCGGCGAGCGGGACGCCCCCCAACGCAGCGCCGCGGCGGCGGAGGGCCAGGGACTCGAAGGCCACCGCGGGCGGGCGGCAGAGCGGCCCGAGACCGAGAAGTGGGAGACTCCTGTAAGGTGGGGGCGGAGGGGAAAATGTAGAGACACGGAGATTTCTTGCCTAGCAGTCAGGGAAGGAGGAGGGGACGATGAGGGGGGGGGGCGGTAAATAAATTAATAATTCAGCACGAAAAGCCAACCGCTTGCAACTGCCGCGTATCCAGGCAGGTGCCAGCTGCTTCTCTCTTGAGATAGTTACTACCCATTGCGTTTAGCTTATTTGATCTTATTTATTTTTAATGTAGTTTTAGTATGGAGGCTGGATTCTGTTCCGAATCTTAGAGGAAGAAAATGTCCCTCCACCCACCACCCATTTGTAGAGATCACAAAGGTTTGTGTTGATAGTTTGGGGGGCGGGGAGGGGTAGTTGTGGGGATACGAGTGAAATGGATAGAAAGTAAAAACAGATTCTTGGCTTATGTGTTCCTCGACCCGGAGTTCCCCTCACCCTCGTCCCCTGAGAACCTAGGTTCCTGCTAAATTGCCAAAGCTGAACGGAAACGGATGATTTGCCGCAAAGAAGCTGCTGCCACGAGCTTGCTTTGCGTTTCTCTACAGTTCTTTTCCCACCACAGAGAGTGGTAGCGAACAAAAGCGTTTGCCCTAGAAGCGACCTGAAAGGAAAATCTCCCGCAAAGGAACTAATGGGCTCGTTAGGAAAGTAGGGGATGGGGTCTGCTGCGTTCACTGAAGAGAAACCATCGCGCTGGGTTTTAAGGGGCCAAGGTAGCCATCGGCCTAGATGTGCCCTGCCACCCTCCCTCTCACCCAGTTGATTCTTTGTGTAAGTTTAACTCCTCGGAGGTGGTAGGGTGAGAGCATCCCATCAGGTGTATATGCGACTCATTAGTCCGCTCTTAAAAAGATCGATAACAGGCAGTGGGAGGCTGGGAGATGGTGGCTTCAATGGGTTTACTGAAGGCTTTATTTTCTTCTTGCCTAGAATGGCTTAATTGGTTAGAGCAGATTCCAGGCATTCTGATGCTCCTGCGTCAGAGCATACTGCACTTTGATATAAATTGTGTTGATCTTGTTTATTTGAAGGTCAAGATTTCAAGACAGTCCATTCTGGGTGTCCCATATATATGATTTTACATAGCAGTAACTCTGCAAACCACAATATGGTCCTTAAATGAATCTGCCAGTTCAATTTCACTCTTTGAAAGAGGAAGAACAAAGAGAAAAAAGGGTAATTATAAGAGGCAATAGTCATGTGAGTAATTTGTAAATTACAGGGGTGAAAGAGGGAAGTGCTAGATTCATCTAAGGGAAACTCTCCATGTATCTTGCTTCAATTCAAACAAAGAAAAAAAGTTGGTATGGATTTATCAAAGCTCATTATGAAGTGTCAGTTATTTAGAGGTACTTGGCTAAATTTCTCAGATATCCACTTGGGGGAGTCTGGAAGTTTTGGGAGAAAGAGAAAGCAAGAATTTACAAAACTTCTATACTCTGTGGAACAGATCACCTAATAATTTGTTACAATTCAGTATGAACACAATCTTATTAGAAAAAAAAAATTAAGTGATCTCCACCAAATACTGTGTGCAAATCAAATCCATTTTGGCTCCTTTCATTAGAGTTATTTTTAATTTATATTTTGAGACTGTAGTGATTCTCTGTACATATCACCTTGGGAACAACTCATGACCTGTATGATTTTCATTATGTCTTTTGAAGTTTTGGAAACTTGCAATTATTAGACAGGAGATAAAATCTTCATTTTTACTGAACCAAACCAAGGAATCCCCTAAGGAAATGGAAGATGGCCCATATGTGAAAGAATCAGATAATATAGATTTCTTGTGTATGTAAGTCATAATAATCTAAGCTAGGTTTTTTGCAATATTTTTCTTTCAAAATACTTCTGACAGAATGTTCAGATCTGTATCTACAGCATGAAGCTCAATTTCCAGTTCAGGAAACAGGAACCACAGTTACTTGAATTGTCTCCCATGGAACAGAATATCGTCTATATGGGATGCTATATTGTGTTTCTACTGGCAAAGTTGATATATAATATATACCATATATATGATATACATACATTTATATGATGATGTATATATCCTAAAAACCAACTTTAGTGAAATAATCTCTGAAAAGATTCACTTTACTGTCAGAATAGTCTACCTTTGCCACTTACAAGCTTGATGATATGACGGGGTAGCTTTTGACTGCAATATCTAAACCTGTGTATAAATAGTAGTAAATACACCATAGGTCTGTTGCTAATACATGAAGGATGCTGACAGTTAAAAAAGGAATGTAAATTTTTTTACATAAAATTTATCCTCATTGTTTCACTACACATGAAGTAATCTATCTCAACATTACCTAACGCTGAGTGTAATCAGCAAGATTCTATACCCACAACTTGAACTTACACAGACATATATGAGAAGAGAATGCAGATTCCTTTTGTTTACCCTCATTTCAATTGAGTAGCCATATCTATACTGTAACGGTCATTCAAATAAAACTACTAATCACACTATATGATATTCATTATGCCGTCACCAATGAGCTCTGTTGCTAGTGGACTCTTCATTACATTACATCAACCTTAAAATTCAAGAGAAAAATAAGCCACCACCATGTGCATTCTGGCTTCTAATTACAGCAAACAACTCCTAGGCATAATGGAATTCTTCTATTAAAATATGAAATAATTTTTTTTCATTTGATTTGCTAAAAATTAAGAGAAGTCAAGTAGGAAATCAGGACTTCCCCATCATCTCGGAGAGAAATCATACCTTTCTGTGGCAATAAATTAAAATCAGTAAACAGTGACAAATTATTGTGACCTTCCATCTTGCTGTTCCCATGTCTTTCCTTTTGTCATGATGCAAAGGAAGTAAGTACATAAGTAAGCATCTTCAAATTTCCTATTGTGTTACAATCTCTTTGATATCCATGGTCTGTTCCCATTATTTCAAATAATTCTGATTTATGTTATTAGTGGCCATTTTGGCATTGATTATTTCTATGGAACAATGCCACTCTTAATTTAAAAAATAAAAGATTTCCCTTTCAAAGACTTAGAAAATTTGTATTAGGTTAAACATCTATCTGCTATTGTAAACATGCAGAATCAATCTTTCTTAATCATAAAATTTTAAAAAATATGGGATCATTATAGATAACTTGGGTTTAATTACCAACTTACCAGCTGAAAAAATTACAATTAATAAATTAAACATAAACGTTTTAAGTAACTGACATTACTCTAAAAAAAATTGCAGTTCATTTTTTGCCACCACTACACTTCAATTTTCCCTTTCTACTGGTGCAGTTTCCCCTTCAGTTTTCCCCTTTCTACCACTGTGATTCAAATCAAGATCCCGTATGCTCTGTGCTTATATTAATTTACCTCACTCCTTGTTCCTCATTTTACTTTGCTTAGCCCAAAGCTGGGTACCAGGTTTCTGCACAGCAACTGAGCATTGTTCCTGACCTGTTACTGGCTCACGCAGAATTTCAGGATAAAGTTACTGCCGTGAAATGTAAAACCAAGGTCCTGCCTTTTTTCCCAGACCAGCAGCTGGACCCCTCTATCCTGAATCCCTGCTGTGATTCCCTCTGTCCAGTTCTTCCAGAGGGAAGTAAAACTTCCCTGAGTTTACCTACTGATGTTTGAGACCATACGTTGCTACCTTCGCATGACTGGACTTCCTACTTCCTACTTCCTGTCATTACAATCTCTGAATGCTTTTACTCTATCTGGATAACCTCCCATTGCTAAAGTGAACTATCCACAAATTAACTTCTGGGTCCCAGAAACTCAGCCTTACCTGAGCTTCTGTGAACCAAGTTCCCCTTCTTATATCATTTGAGAAAAAAAAAAAAAGCATATTCCAGTGTTATTCAAATGTGTCTGTGATGTAATCTTAGTGGTTACAGAGTATATTATTGGGATTCAGAACTTTCCTTTTTATTACTATAATAATCTAACAATAATCTGTAACTCAGTTCTGTCACTATATATCTCTTGTGTTTGCATTCATGTTTGTGATCACATTGGTGTCAAGTATTATTACTTTTATTATTTTGGATTAATGAGGAAAAATCTAGGAACTTAACATATAAATGTTTTGTTTATTTTAAAATGTGTTCAAATGA
The DNA here is from genome assembly GCF_951394435.1 of Stenella coeruleoalba. Classification (NCBI taxonomy): domain Eukaryota; kingdom Metazoa; phylum Chordata; class Mammalia; order Artiodactyla; family Delphinidae; genus Stenella; species Stenella coeruleoalba. The sequence goes on along the minus strand of NC_137151.1, from coordinate 79,359,782 downwards.
TGTCATGACATGCTGTATGAACAAAGGTGTGGCATAAAATGGAGAAAAGTGGTGGGAGACCTAGATCACCATACAGTACCCATATCACTATAATCATCAGGCATACTTAGATCAGTATTGACAGAAATACTCGTAAACACATTCATGTTTTGAGATAGGATTTGGTTTCAGCAAAGCAACATCATCTGTTGTATTAAATAAAGATTGCAAATTTGGATATTTTGTCTGTTGTATTTTTATTTGATTTCTATTTTTTGTTTTGTATTTACATAAGAGTTATAAGTATATGGGGTTTGATGCATATAAGCATATAAGCATAATTAGTTTGATGTTAACATATTTCAGTATGTCACTAGTGAACTTAATTTATGGTAGAGAATCTTTAAAAAGGATCTATATGTTATTCAAATATGAGAAAACTGGTATATGCTAGTCATGGGATAAGTATTGAATAACCATTACTGACCTTATCTGAAGCTGATACTATTGTGGTATGATTTGAAAAGAGATGGTGACTTTTTAAGGTAATTATTAATTATTACTTAAAAGTAGTCCAATCTCCCTATTCCTGTTTCTGTATCTCAGATCTGCTGTATTTAAATGTGGGGCCTGTTAAAAACAAATACTGTATTTTGAGAAATCTGATATCCTGTCAGTTGTAAGATATATTCTTTTTATCTCCACTATAAATAAAACACACTGCCAATTAACTGTAAGAAGCCACTGATTATAAGACATCTGAATTACAGAGTTGTTAAAAACAAAAAGGCACCTAATAATCAATGATATATTGAACCTAAATTTGGGGAGACACTATCACAGTTAATACCTAACTAGAAACCACTTTAAGATATGTCCAACTAAAGCAACCATGGAATATGGTCAAGGAGTGATTCAACTTCCTTAACTTCAGTTATTTCACCTCTAAAAGAAAGGGAATAAGCCAAATATGATCTTATGTATTTCAAGCTTTAATTTCTCTGATTCTTTGGCAACTTCTCTAGAGTTGATATTGATCAGCCCTGGCAGTACAGAGCACCATTTTAATTTCCTACTTCAGGATGTATGTCTTAAATAGCTGGGGGACATGCAGAAATTGTGGAAATGTGGAAATTGATACACATGTAAACAATCAGAGAAAACTTTTATAATTTTGCTTGGGTTTAACCCTGGAAGTAAATTAAACAATTTATATTATGCAGTTCTTTCACATGTCTTAAAATAATGGTAGGTCACCTATTGACCAGTCTATTTATCTGATTCTGATAATGGATTTTACCTTTTTATTCCTTTACTTTTCAATTCTAATTAGTAAAATTGGGATAGATGCCAGAAAATTGCTAATTTTAGAGTCAAAGCCACATTTCTAATACATTGCCAAAGAAATTAATATAATTGGATACTATACATCTTATTTACCGGAAGGAATAACATTAAGATATATTATTGTAAGTCAAGAAAAAGTTGAGCAATTATTACATTCCTATGTTTTACAGTCTTTTTTGGAAAGCAATCTGGCAACATCTATTAACATTAAAATTGCATATAACTTTTGACCTAGCCATTGCATTCCTGGGACTCTCTACATAGAATAAAAGGATATTCACAAGAATACTTAATGCAACATTGTTTAATTATTCATAGTTATTAAAAACACTGGAAACAAAGGGAATAATCATTAGGGTAGACTTTGTGTCTAATAATATAATAAACTGTATCTGTACCCACAGAGCTGACTCTATGAAAAGCAGTTTTAATAGGAGACAAGGAATGAGCTGCCAACGGTGCTCAAACCAAGTGAACATGATGCCTTGGAAGCTCTTCCTTCCAGGAAAAAAAAAAAAAAGTCAAATTTAAGGAGAGATTGATCAACTATGAGGAATACTGTTGATAACTCAGGTAAGATGAAATCAGAGAGGTGATCTTAAGTTGGACACATTGAAAGTCATTGGTGACCTTGAAAAAGCAGTTTCTGGAATATACCAAAAAGACTGTAAAGAATTTACAAAAAATAAATTCTGCAACCAAGCTAAGAAACCAGGCATGTGTGCTATTTGTATGAGAGAAATTTTGTGGAAATATTGTTGTATATAGAACAGATGTGAACAGATTTAAAAATATAATAGAAGATCAAGACTCAATACTGTCCCTCAACACAACCTATATATACTTGAACTCCCCTCTTCTCTAGCAAACCTTTCGCTAATAAGAGGAAGAGGATATGGACATTTTCACTGAGGTTTCAAGTTTACATATGGTCATATTGATTTAGAACCAAATAAACATAAATTTAAACTATATGCATTTTATTAACTTAGCAAATTGATTTATAAATAAATATTTCACTCGAATTATGAGGTAATGGTAAAATGGAGACTTAATATAATTCAGATGGGAATATTAGTAGTATAATATTCATGAAAATAAATTTGAAAATAAGTATCATAAACCTCACCCCCATTCACCATCTACAAAGCTTTAACTTGTCTATCAAACGACTTAGTTCTTTACTAAAGTTGATTGTTCCATGGTGGGCCCCTGAACCACGCAAGTCCAAGAGTCTCATACTAAGTTTCATGATGGGCCAGTAATATTTTGTGTGCCTGGACTCTAAGAAGCTTAGGAAGAAGTGGTGGACGTTATTGCCACAATGTACCGTTCTTCTATAGAGATTAAGAAGGGGGAATATTCCTACAAACCTATTCTTTTTTTTTGTTTGTTTTTGCGTTACGCGGGCCTCTCACTGTTGTGGTTTCTCCCGTTGCGGAGCACAGGCTCCAGACGCACAGGCTCAGCGGCCATGGCTCACGGGCCCAGCCGCTCCGCGGCATGTGGAATCTTCCCGGACCGGGGCACGAACCTGCGACCCCTGCATCGGCAGGCGGACTCTCAACCACTGTGCCACCAGGGAAGCCCCAAACCCATTCTTAAGATCTGCTTGCTTTCACATGTTTCTATGTGACAACTCGGAACCCGTGTGATAAAATTAGTTATTTAAGTTAGTATGAATTGGATTTTTATAACTAACTGAATCCACAACATTCAATTTTTAAATATGTACATGAAGATCCTGAATTCTAGTTAGAAATCTTAAGGAAGAAATCAGATATTTGTTTTTCAATTATGTGTGATAGACAAATACCATAAACAACATAAAATGTAAACAATGGAAAAATGGTTAAACATAATTAATCCAAAAGATATCTTATTGCAAATATATTTTAATGCCATAAAAAATGGCAATGAAGGTAATGTTATAAAAATGGCAGATATAAAATTACATCTATATATACAAAAGAATAGCCCAATGTACACAAAAATATATACAAAAATGTGATTTCATGATATTACAACAATGTGTTAATAGAGAAATCTCTCAATAGTAAAACTATGATAATTTTTATTTAAATATTTTTGCAGATGTTCATATTTTAAGTGATAATTTTCCTTTACATGAAGGAAAAAAGATATCTTTACTAATTATTAAGTTCTAGGAAAATATATTAAATCTTTTCACTCTAGAAAATGTAAAGATGAGAAAATGAGAAACCATAAAAATATAACAAATAATAAGAAAAGAAGAAACATTAGGCATCCGACAAACATTTATGTTTTCACAATGAATGGGAATAATTTAACTTATCCTAAGAAAGGTGAAGATTTTCAGATTATAAACTCTAACAAGCAACATGTCTAAATCTAAAGTGATAGAGAATTTGAAAGTAAAGAGATGGATGAATATAAATAAGCAAATGCAAACAGAGAGAAACCACTTCTACCCTATGAAATGGTATTTAAGGCCAAAAACATTGAAGAGTACAATTGGTGAAGAAAATATTACATTCACAAACATTTATGCACCAAATAACATAAGAGCAAAATTTATAAAGCAAAAAGTCTTAGGGAAATAAGCAAAATATATAAAGGAATAATTCGCAAAAGAAATGTGAATAAACATGAGATGTCGTTGACTCACTTTTTCTATCAGACCATTCAAAATAAAAATAGATTGATAGCATTTACTAGTCTTTTAAGGTTAGTTGTAATATAAATTGGTACAACTGTTTGAAGTGTAATTTGGTTTTGTTCATAAAACTGTAAAAAGTACATGTTGCATGACTCAGCCATTCTACTTCTTGCAGACTATTACACAGAAATAACATCATGAAGAGATAAAAATATAAGCACAAAGTCTTCATTGCAGAATATTTGTAAAACCTAAAATTTAAAAGCAATCCATATATTTATAAAGGAGCATAAATAGCAGAAATTAATAAAAATGCTTGCAATGGTATATTAGAGATAAATTCTTAAAAAATAGTTATGTCTCTGTTATGTAGGATTTTCACCCAAGAACATCAAGACTAATAACTACAGTGTGGTTTCATTTTGGTATAAATAAATTAGCATATGTATTTTTACAGACAAATAAACAGATGGCTATTGATAAGCATAGGGGAAAGGCAGAAAGACTGGATATGCAACAGAAACTTAATACTGATTAACACTGTCAATATTAAGTTGAATGGTTTGGGGGCAAGAGTCAGAAGGATTGGGTGAAGGCAGCCTTCATTTCTTAAAAGATAATGTTTTTAATGATTATAAGTGGAGATGTAATAATGTTTGGGTTTTTTTAGAATTTTAGAAGAAATTAAGGAAACTTTCTGCCTATTTAAATTAACCTCTGCAATTAATTTATCTGTTTACCTTTTCAGTCCCCCAGCAATATCAATGCACCTTAAGAGGAGCAACTGTCTGGTTTGCTCACTGTTGCGTCCCCAGGGCCTTGAAAAGTACCTTGAGCTTAGAATGTGCTCAGTAATTATCGTTGACTGACTGAGTTACAGGAGTGGAAGAAGTATTTGGACAAGTATTTGAAAAAGCAAATGCATTAAAATAATGCATCTCCCTATGGTAAAATCTCTTCATTTTTATTTTATATCAACAAATGTGTTGCCTTTCTATTTATGAGCGTTAGAACATGAGGTAAATTAGGTTTCCCTAGTGTATTAGTGAGAATAAACATCAGATCTCTAAAAAGACCCCAAAAAGACAAAAATTTAAGCAAAATAATTTACTTCTCTCATTCATGGTAGTCAGTGTATGAGTTGTCCAGGACAAACAGTGTCAGTGACTCAGGATCTTCTGCCTTGGTGTTCTGCCATGCTACACACGCAGCTTCCATCTTGTAATCTAGGATGACTGCTCTTGCTTCCATCATTGCATACATGTTTCAGCAAATTCAGAGGTGAGAAGGGCAAATGGAGGGCATTGCCCTTCCCTTTAAGAGAATGGCTCTTAACATATGATGCTTCCCTTCTCATATTTAATTGGCTATAATTTTGTCATATAGTCACACAAAGCTGCAACAGGAGGTTTGAGAATGTAGTGCTTGGCTATATACCTAACTAAAATTCAAGAGCTGTATTATTAAAGAAAGAAAAGAGAATTAGAAGTGGTATCACAACATCAAATTCCTAAAATTGATGGAGCAATTTATTTTAGAGATATGTAATTGCGAGGAACTGATTTTTTTAAAAAATTCTATGACTTATGCTAATGTGTGGGTTTCATGATTGACTAAGAGAAAAAATTTACCCATTCATCTTCCCCCTTTCATAAGAGTAAGTGTAATATAGCAAATGAATTTAAGCCTTGAAAACTTATATCCTAATATCACTGATTTGATTTTAATATTTTAACTTTTAGGGATACTATTCTGATGGGAATTTGTTTTGTGGCAGGGATGTTTGTTGGATCCAGCTATCTTTGATTGCAAGCCCTACTGGGAAGATTTCTCACTACTATTGCCCAACGTTAATAAGAAGTCATTAAAAAAAAAAGAGTACCTGAGGTATACTAAGCTATATGAAACATTTGTCTTAATTTTAATAATCAGTGTTTTAGCATTAACTAAGGGCCACTACTCTTTACAATAATTTGTTTTACTTTGACTCATAGCCTAGAGCTGAGACTAAAAGCTATACTCCGAACTGTAGATTAGTGGTTCTCAAACTTTAACCTGCATCAGAATCACATGGAGGACTTGTGAAAACACAGATTTCTGGATCCAACCACAGAGTTTCTGATTCAGTAGGCAGGTCCTAGGTAAGGCTCAATAATTTGCTTTTCTAGCAGGTTCCCAGATGATGCTGAGGCTGCTGATTCCTAGTCTGGGGAGCACATTTTGAGAACCTTACATCTGCACAGCCAGAGTTCTGACTGTGGCAAATTCTTTCTCTGAACAGAGCTACTGTGTCTAAGAACTCTGCAACTGAAGTCATAACCATAGTCTTTTCAAGGTGAGCAAAGAGATTCTGATTGTTGTCACCACTGCATAATACACACATGGCATAGTATCCCCTGATCATTTAAGCTCACTTTCTCACCTTTTGGTCAAATAATGATGATCGTTAGACAACTTAAGTAAACTGTTTCAAATTTTATCTTAAGTTTTACAAAATTAGCCTATAAGAGTACAGTATCTTAGGTAGATAATAATGAGAGGACTCATTATAAGGATACTGATAATCAGTATGGTGTCAAATCAAAACACTATAATATAAATGCTGTTTTAAAATTCAATATCAAAATATCTGACACATATGTACAATTACACAAAAACTTCATTTAAATTTAAGAAAATGATCACAGTAATAATACAAAAGACTTAGGTAGGTATAAAAGTAAGCATTAAGGCCACGTGCAGAATTTATGGAGAAAGCACTTAAATAGTCAAATAAACAAGTTTTAAAAAGATAAATGCTTGTAATAACTACCAATAATAAATGAAGAAAATAGATTGAAAAGCATGAAAGAAAATAAGGTATTTTAGATACTCGTTTTGCGGAGTATTTTCACTGTGTTCGTTATTAATGGAAAGAAGTATATATCTACAAATTTCATTAAGCCATTCTTTGCAGCATTCATGTTCTCTGACCAGTTGTGAGAAAAAAAGAAAGCTATTAAGTTTTCCAGATGATTAAGAAATTGTTTTATACGTTTTGCTTTTATTTTAAGGCATTTTTCTCTTTTATATTAACTTGTACATGCAAATCTAATACAGTGTATAAGTTATGTTGGGGGTTGCCTACATGATAATTATAGGACAATAGTGTGGCAAACACATTAGGTAAGAATTTGAAACTAATCAGTGTTTGTTTTATTTTAATTAATATACTTCATTTTTTAGAGTAATTTTAAGTTTACAGAAAAAGCGAGCAAAAAGTACAGAGTTCTCATCAAACCTTCCCCACTAGCCCCTGTCCCTGCACAGTTTCCCTATTAGAATATTTTGCATTAGTGTAGTTTATTTGTTGGAACTGATGAACCAATATTGATGCATTATTATTAACTAAGTCTCCATTTATATTAAGGTTCACTCTGTGTTGTATAGTTCTATGTGTTTTGTCAACCGCATGATGTCATGTACCCATGATTACAGTATCATATAGAATATTTCCACTCCCCAAAACACTCCCTGTGCTCCACCTATTTACCCCTTCCTCCTTATCTTCAAGCCCCTAGAGGCCCCTATTTTTTTACTGCCTTTATAGTTCTTTTGACTTTTCCAGAATATCACATAGTTGAAATCATATAGTATATAGCCTTTCAGACAGGCATCTTTCACTTAGCAATATGCACTTAAGGTTCCTCCATGTCTTTTTTGGCTTGGTGGCTCATTTCTTTTTTTTTTAATTATTGAATAATATTCCATCATAGTGATATATCACAGTTTGTTTATCCATTCAACTACTGAAGGACATCTTGGTTGCTTTCAAGTTTTGGCAATTTTGAATAAAGCAGCTATAAACATTTGTGTGCAAGTTTTTTTGTGTGGACATTAGTTTTCAACTCTTTTGGGTAAATGCCTAGGGGCATGATAGTTCGATCACATGCTAAGACTTTATTTAGTTTTCATAAGAAACTGCCTGTCTTATTTCCAGTAACAATGAATGAGATTTCCTGTTGTTCCACATCCTTGCCAGTGTTTATTGTTGTTAATATTTTGGATTTCAGCCATTTTGATAGGTGTATAGGGGTATCTCTTTTTAAAATTATTGGTTCCCTAATTACATATGATATGGAGTGTCTTTTCATATGCTTATTTATTAACTGCAAAACTTATTTGGGGAGGCGTCCAGAGCATATTATTATCTGAACCATAACTTCAGTGAACAAATGAAAAGTTTATTGTCTTTAAATTACTATTTTCCTCTCATGTGATCTCAGTGGAAACTCTCAAATTCAGTGTGTTATTACATCTACTTCCTAAGATTATTCATTCAAAATATCAAACAAAAATACTTGCAAAATTATCTACTTAAAATAAAGTTGGGCTTCCCTGGTGGCGCAGTGGTTGAGAGTCCGCCTGCTGATGCAGGGGACACGGGTTCGTGCCCCGGTCGGGGAAGATCCCACATGCTGCGGAGCTGCTGGGCCCGTGAGCCATGGCCGCTGGGCCTGCGCGTCCGGAGCCTGTGTTCCGCAACGGGAGAGGCCACAACAGTGAGAGGCCCGTGTACCGCAAAAATAAATAAATAAATAAAGTTTAAAAAGGAATATGTTTTGCTAACAATTACTTTATAGAGAATTTCTGAAATGCTCCTGCAAAAATTGAAATAAAGTTTGTTAAGAGATTAAGTTCCAATAACAAAATCATCCTCATGTTCTAATCAATTTTTCATTTGTAATACATATATAATATATATATAGTATATATAGTCTGTGTGGAGACAAATGTAATATATTTGTGTAAACTTCCCTAGATTTATTTCTATAATTGTATAGAAAAAATTAAATTATTAATCTCTCTCATCTTATGGGAAATTCAGTCATCTCCTAATAGAAATATATATTTAATGAAATTATATTATTTTGATTGATGCACCTATGTGCTGCTATTAGCATTTCTTTTGCTAATAAAATTAAACTTTATTCATTCCAGAAAATGACTGGGAGGCAATTTTAACAATATATTTTTGTGGACAACTGACAATTTTGTTCATATAGAACACTCCGTGTTTTACGACCAGGTAACCAACTAGTCATATTGCACTTTCTAAGTCTCTGCTAATAATTTATCCATATATACTACTTGAAGACAATGAAGAAAGTTATCATTTTAATATCTGCTTCATCAATAACAATTATTAGCTTAAAGTGAAGTTATAAAAATCACATGAACTACTGATCCTTTCTATTAGGAAAATTTTGTTGGGTAATTAACTGGACAGGAACACATTTGTCAGGTGTTATGAAGTAATATACCTCCCTCAATGACTGATGCTATTCATCCTTCATATGTATTCATAGCTACATATTTACATTGTTGCTGTTCAGCTCTCTTGTAAAGAAAAGGCTGGAACATTGTGACTATCTCCTATCCCATGTCGAATTTAAAATATAAGAAAACATATACCCTTTCAAATAGCCATGTTGAACAAATTATAATAAAATAAAGCTTGGCTTTCAATGAAACTCGCTTTCAGTAAGTCTAGATCAGAAAGTCAGACTTAATACCAACACCAAACACAGTGAAGCCAGTGCTAGAATCCAATTTGTTATTCTAAGGCCATAGGTATACTCTAAGTAAATAGGTACATGAGTATGAATGCAAAGACCTTTACAACTATGGACCTAGGAAACACTTCCATGGCTCATCCTTCATGAAATGTGACATTGAGAGGAATGACTGCCAACTGGCAGAAGATACATTCATACAAGCAGCAGCTGACAGAGATAGGAGTGATGGTTAGCAAGGGAATGAGACTGGGGAAAGCAGGAGGTTCTTTGAGACCACTTCTTCCCTCAGTTTTTAGTATGACACTTTGTTCAAGCACCTGGCTTTTTCAGCTCTACCAGGTAGCTGCAGGAGTATCGGCAGCACTTGAGATACACAATAGAGAGGCAATTGAGATAGCTGTCCATTGATCAGCACTTGTAGTTTAGTCTGAAAGAGTGAATTGGAGTTACTTGTGCTACTCTAAGCAGCAGCAGTTGAACTAAAAAGGAATTATTATTCATAAAAGTATATTAACAAACCGGGGGATTCATAGAAATAGGTAGACTTGTGACACTTGCAAAATACTGGAATGCTTGTTAGCAAGTGGGAGAGTGCTTGTACTACCATTTGGACAGAAATGTAAATGTGACCTCCTTCTGCCAATGAACCAATGAAGCATAGGGAGATATAAATGAAATATATATCATAGAGACCTAAGCCTTTTATCAAATTGCACCTCCCCTCTCTATGGTTTATATATATATCATTCTGAAGTGACTGGCCTCTTGGTAATTCTATGAAAGAACAGATAGTATTAATAGTAAAAATGATGGTGCTAATTGTGTTACGTTTGGATGCTTACTATGTAATATACACTGTGCCTAAACCTACATATGCATTATCTCATTTAATTTTCACAATAACACTAAGAATTAACATTACTATTTGTATTTTATAAGTAGAAAACACTGATATTCAAATAATTGGTATAGTTAAGATTGATAGCCTGGAGTTCAAACTCTCAAGTACTGTTACAATCATATCTCAGAAATGATGTTTAATATCACAAAATATTAATATGCTTGATAATTTTAGGTTGGCAATAATTGATTAATTTTATTACTCTTCATGTCAATAGCATACTTTTCCCAATACATGTAATTGTGCTCGATCATAGTGGATTATCATTATAGAAGATCACATAAGTAAATATGTTACGCCAAACTAGCACATATATATACATACATACTGGGCTAATTTAGTCCATTAATATAAAATCATACTTGAGAAAATGTACATGAATACACAGTATTATATTATAACTTAATCAAGTGGTTAGTTCATTTTAATTGATTCTTACAGTTGCTTTTTCTGATCACATAAAAAGTGAGAAACCCATATGATTTTGCAGTTACTCTATTAATTCACAATAATGTGAACAATTTCTATGTTAAAAATTGAACAGGATTGAATTAAAATGAAACAGCCACATTAAGTGTTAATCAACTAAAAGTATCACAGTTGATATAAAATAAATTTAATGTCCTTATTTTAGATACTACAGCAAAATTAATTATACTTATGTTAGCATATTTTATACAATGAAAATCTGAAATGCCACTAAAATACAGAATGACACACAAAAAGAGCAACTGATATTGGCTACACAGATTAATTGTTTCAATTGAAACCAAAATACTTTACACTGTAAGTATTAATTTGGATATTTCCAGTGTGATAAGATTTTTACATAGCTAGAAATGAAAAGACAAGTTTACTACATTGTCTCAGTTTCAAATTTTCTAGGTTACGATTCTATCCAGCTGCTTATAAAAGAAAACATCTTAGTGACTATATAGGGGGCTTAATTGTGCTATCAGAGTACGAATAGAGAATTGCATGTTCACAGCATGTCATAAGTAGTAATAGGATTAGACAAGTCAGAGGATACAAAGGCTGGGAGACTATTTAGACAAGAGGAATTCAAAGGGATATCACAAATACAAGTAGTCAGCAGGTTTGAAGTCAAAGTTCTAGATCCAGGAAATGCAGGAAATTTGATCAGCCATAATATGAATTAGGAAGGCATGGTAGTTTGGGGTTTAAATCCAAGGGCTAGAAATCCATCAATATAGAATAGATAGGTCAGGAATGTATAGTTAGGTGAGTGCAGATAGATGAACATTAGAATGATTATGGGGTAGGAGGGTAAGAAGGGAGGGGGGAGGAAAAATACCTCAATATCAGGGAGTCTAGACAAAGAATTTCTTTCTGCTGAGTAGAACTGTGGTTCTTTCCTGATAGTTATAACAATATTATTAAAAATGCAAAGGCAATAAAGGCCTCACAGGTTTATAACCAGGGTTATATAAAGGTTCTAGATCCTTGCCAGCTCGTATAAATTTTCAAAGCTCTCAAGTAAAATAGGATGAAATATACAACATGACTTCCTCATGTGGTGTAGAAATAACTCGTGTTTTCACTCTAATGAAATACACGTGGAGTAGAGTGTGATGGGTGTTATCTTCCCATTTGTGATTATGTTATACTGAAACAGAGATGTTATTTACAAGTAAACTCTGTTACAATTGATAGGTTAAATGACTGATCTGTCATATTTCCAATAAATACTTGAGGAATTTTTCAAGTGTCTGGTTTAATGCTGTCTATTTGACAATTTGAGCATGATAGAAGAGGCCTTATTTTCAGCTGCAAAACACTTGGTTGAAATGAAACCTTATGCTATGTAAACTAATCCAGTTGAAGCTTGGAGTTAGCACCCAGAGCTTCTCCAAGTAAAGGCTCAGCATTCTACAAAGTCCATTTGAAAGTCCACTGGTCTAAGAAATACAGAGGATCATCAAGAAATTATTGCTGAATTGAAAAAGCTCATGCAATCGAAAGTCTTAAGAGGTCTGAATATTCACCAAGAGTTAAAAGTAAAACATTCAGTCAAAAAATATTTATCACAATGTCATTATTTTTGTTTGTTTGTATTATTTGTTTTGTTTATTTTTATTGTCTTTTAAAATTGGTAGCCTCTTTCTAAACTGAGGCAGCAATATACTGAAATGGTATCCAGGTTTTTAAAACATGTTGAAACTGAAATTTTTCAAAATTATAAGAAAAACATTGCTAAAGGACTGAGAAAAGTGTCCAAAGGATCAAAGGTAGTACTGAATATTAAGATACTTTAATCAAAAAAAATTTAATTCTTCAACATAAGTAAAAAAAAAAAAATCACCAGTAATGACACACTTGTGATTGTGGCTATTTGATGCCATTATACAGTATAGAGTTGCTGATATTAGTGAGGAAGAATGTTAGAATAGCACATATCTGAGCTGTCATACTGTTTATTGAAAAGATAGAAAATATGGAAGTATTCTAATAAAAAATTAAATTAAGACTAATTAAAATAATGTGGGTCAAATCTCACACACATACAGAATAAAAAGCAGTAGGCAGAATAAAAAGCAGGAGGAAGCTTCAAGCTAGGACAGGAGAGAGAGCTGAAAATCAACCTGCATTTTCCATGCAAATGTAATAGATGCAAATGCTGTGGAGAAAAGTCATGCATTAGCCAGAAGATCTATGGCAGGTTTGATGGCTTCTAGGTCATGAAAGGAACTGATAATGAAGGAGCCAAGATCCAAAGATAGGGCTTTGAAGAGTCAGCCTACAAAATTCTATTTTAGAGTAATAAAGTAGTAGATCAATGTGGATATTCAAGGTAGTACAAAATTAACACTCATTGTCATATTAGCAGTGCTTGAATATGCCTCTCCAACTTCTCATTAAAACACACAAAATAAGAACAATAAAAAACAAATTGATTCAAACTAGCAAATGCACCAAATATTGAGTCATAAAGCTGACCAGGAAGGTATGAAAGCGCTCATTTTACACCCTCGAATTATGTTAAAAAACATACAGTTAATTCTCAATACCCTTAAAATTTTTAAAGCTCATTAATTTTAAATATGTTACATACTTCACTGACTTAGTAAACAGCATATTCTAATACAATTTGGTATCTTAATAAATTTAGGGTTGTCATTATGAATATCAATTACTATGCTCTATTACAATGACAGCTTTGGGCTGTTTGTTCAAGACCTAATTGTGAGCTGCTCTGTAAGATAAACACAGTTTAGCAGAATGAGAAATAGATATTTGATGCTGGACGTCCGTATCCGTTCTCTTTATATTGCTCTCTTTAGTCCACTGCTAATTCAAAAGTGTATCTTTATATTGTTTCCTCTGTTTTCCTCAAATCTGCTGATCTCTAGTTTTAAGAGAAAAAAACTAATGGCTTTCATAGGCAAACAGAAAACAGTTATAATTTTTAAATAAACTTTCTAATTTTAAAGTCGATCATCATTTACAGAAAAATTGTGAAAATAATATAGAGTTTCCATATACCACATATATAGCCTCTTTTACTATTAAAACCTTACATTATATGGTCTTTGTGTCACAATTAATGAACAAATATTGATACATTATTAAATAAAATTATAAAGAATGATTTCCTAAAAAATCCCCTCTGCTTTATGTAGTCAACTCTTCTCCCACCCTGTGCGTGAAGATCACACAGCTATAGCACATAGTGTAGTTCGTGGAATCAGGGAATAATTTCTAAATTCTGTGATCTTTAACTTGGTGCCTAAAGAATCCAGACGTGATTCCTAAAATCAAGAAACCATAGTTTGATCCTTGGCCCTACCAGGTCTTATTTTGTCAAGTCCTGAAAACTGACTGGATCTTAGATTTCTCATCTGTAAAAGGAGAACACTGAATAAGATTAATTCTATAGTGCCTTTAATAGCACTAATTTTTTTAAAAAAAATTATAAATCTATTATGCAAGCAATAAATTAAATGAATGTGAATTCAAAACCTTTTGTCAACAAGAAAAATAAAAGTAGTATAAATTTTGTAGAACCTAAAAATTATGCTATTAAAGTTCCAAAAACATTAGAAAATTAATGTTTTCCAAGAAAATTAATGTTTTAGTGTGTTGTTACAGATCTTTGAACCCAGTTCAACTTTTAAATCTCTGCCTCCTGAGTTGGTTCATTGATTACTTGATCTATAGATGAACATATGCAACTATTTTGAGGTAATTGGTTTTCTAGATTTTTAAAAATGTCTTTCCAGGGAAAGAAAAATTAGTAGAACCTTAAAATGCACTCTGAACCAAATTTTTGAAGTAAACAAATTTAGTGCAGAGGTTCTGGCTATAGGAAATAGAGATAATATCTATTTTATCTGTGTGGAGAATCACGTTGTCAAAGATGGTCTTTGCCATAAGCTAATGTATGGAAGCATTCCATTCAAAACAATTCTGGTATGGCCTTCAAATTACTATGTATTAGCCAAAGAAAAGAAAATGCTTTTCAGGAACAATTATTTCTTGCCTAGTGATTTTCATCCTGCTACAATAACTTTTTTTCCTGATATCTCTCTGACAAAAGTAGTTTGCCAATAGCTTCAGACACGTTCTTTTCAAGCTAGGCCTCAAGGAGAGAGTTTTAGATAGAAGAAAAGGAAACTCCAACACTTATATTTTAATATGTCTAGGAGGGTATATGCAAATTGCCTAATAGACTTTACTAATATATCTCAATTTCATTAAAAGATTGCTGGTGTAAAATTTAAAATTAATTATGTATATTGTAATTTCTGGATATAATAAATTTAAAATTGAAAGTTATTATGAATTAAAAATGTATGTTTAATCTATATTTTAAAAATAACTCAAATATGTATAGACAATTAGAATGAATTTTTCCAGACTGGAATTTATAGCATTCATCAGGTAATAATTGGGTTTTTAATTAAAATCCTCAAGGTCTAAATTATGCATTTCTTCCCAACATTTTTCATGGCCTGTGTTTAAATGTCTATTTTAAAAT
This sequence comes from Stenella coeruleoalba, assembly GCF_951394435.1. Lineage (NCBI taxonomy): Eukaryota > Metazoa > Chordata > Mammalia > Artiodactyla > Delphinidae > Stenella > Stenella coeruleoalba. The sequence goes on along the minus strand of NC_137151.1, from coordinate 79,344,357 downwards.
ATTTGTCTAGAACCTGAAACCCGTTTTCACTTGGAAACTGTTATTCTTCTTAAAAAGAAAATAAAATGGTGTCTAACAAAAACATTTGAGCCATAACATTCATTTATTCTTGTCATAAATATTTAGTATTCCATGTAGTATTCTATATTAAGCACTGAAAATAAAAGAGTGAACAATATCATGTCTTCCTTGAAGAAACTCATACTTGAATGAGAGAAAGTATCCTAATCTGAGAATCTCTTTAATTTTTTTCCATTCAAAGGTATTCAGCAGTATATCAGTTAAATTCGCAGTTCTATGTCTCTTAGGTACAATTTGGTATATTTATCAGGAAAGTATAGGTTTCAGAGGATGTGTACTTGCCAAAGATATAGCCTCTCCTCATTTCTGTGAAAGCAACTCCTCTTCCATTAAACGACAAGGTGATGATTCATCCCACTCTCCAGTTACTCAAATGGGAAAGCCAGTTTTTTCTTGTATTTCACATTCTTACACCTCACTGTTCCTGGCCTTTAACTAGGATTGGGTTTCAGCATGACTTAGGGAGACAATGGGAGCAAGATATTTCCCCAATTTCTGAATGTCTAGTTACAATAGCTATCATAAGAAATTGAATCTTTACTTTGACTCTGACACATGGAGAGAAAGCTATTACGGTAAGAACAGCAAAGTGGAAGAAAATTGCGTTCCTCCTCTTTGCCGAATAAGATACCAATAAACAGTGCAATATCCCTCAGGGAATAACAGAGAATAGCACTACATTTAAAATTTTGAAAGGCACAGAAGTGACAATACATGCTAAAGTTCTCCTTTATTCTCCCGCTTGTTAATGGTAAAGTGAATGCATCTTGGATATCAAAGTAGGTTAATGTAAACTATGATGTTATATAGTCTTCTTATGAGAAATTCAATATAATACTTGGCCCCCTGGTATGTGGATGTTAAACTGGACAATGTTTACCTTTGCACCAGTAAAATTTGATGTACCTACTAACATATGAAAAACAAAATAAAAATTGACAGAACCAAAGGGCAAAATAGACACAAAATCATAGTTAAAGTGTTAAATGCAAATTGTTCAGTGCTTGAAAGAGCAGAAAAATAAATAATATAGATTTGAAGAACACAGTTAACTACCTTGAGTTAATTAAATATATATACCTGTGTTTTTGTGAGTGTGTGTGTATAGTCGTTGGGAAAACAACTGCAGAACACACATGTTTTTCAATTTCAAAGAACTTCCGTAATGTAAACTTAATTTGCTCAATGGATTTAAATGAATTATAATAACGGAAAACAAGAAATCAATAACATAAAGATGATTAGATAATCCTCAAATGTTTGGAAATTAAGCATCCCAACATCCCCGAGAATGTCAGTCATTGAGCTTAAAACTTAACATGTGACTGTCTAACTTAGTTCTCACAACATCTCTATGAGAAAATTTTTATTATCCCTATTCTACACAGAATAAGACTGAGGTTGTGATATTATAAATGACTCTGCTAATGTCATACGACCAGTAAGTGGTAGAGCTTGGATTTGAACTCTGGGATACTAGGCTTAACTGCAAGTGGAGAGCCTCCCATATAGATTCCACTTCTAGCAAAGTATTTTAAATAATTGTTTACATGTTCATGTGGCCTGCAATGTTTGTGAAGTATACAAAACCAACATCCACATCTTCCTCATGTTTCTCATATAACCTCTACATAATGTCTTGCTACATGATGACTGCTTAACAAATGTTAGCTGAATTGAATATTATCTGTGGTTCAACAGCAGACAATCTAGCATCTGAAGCTACCTATACCTGTTCTTCCAAGGCAGAGCATTCATCAAACATCTACTATGTGTTTTCCTATGACAAAATGATTCTACAATAGTAACAAGCAATTAGATAAATATACAGATATGGTTTTTTCTATTAATGCACTGATATGTTGAAGATATTTTACAGCTGGCACAATTAAGTAATTTCCTTCAACTCAAGAACTAAGCCTTAATAAACCAGGAAACCAAAGTCAATTTAATGACTTATTTAAATAGATCAAGAGTAAAATGTCAAATTTATAGTGAAACAAACACACATACAAACAAAAATATATTTTTAAAGTTACCGATCATTGATAGTGTTGGCTTTAACATGACCTCTCAAGACTCCTTAACCATGAATATTGATGGTGGGTATTTTATTATATTAAAACAACTCTTTATAAGTAGAACCTGAATCTTTACTTTTTTAGTACTCTTTAAACATTTACTTTAATTACTGTGTAATTATCTTTTATCATTTTCTCTCCCTTGATTATTTGAGCATTCCTCATGTACATGCCATGTATCCACAATGATATATCTGAAGATCTGCATGTGGGTGATGTCATATAACATATGCAGTATAAGGGACCTAGAAAATACCAATGAAAAATTTGTCCTATAATAGTTCAATGATTGCCTTTAAAAGAAAACTTATTGCCTAATAGTATTGCCTAATACTTTTAAATAGTTGAAACAATAGTCATTGACTGAGGAATAAACTAAGATCTTCTACTTCGTGGAGTTTAATAATATTAAAATAAAAAAACAGATTTCTGTTTTAATCCATTTAATTTTTTATAAGACAAAAGGGATGTTAAGTTCCCCAAACAGTGATTTAAATCATAAATTTCCAAATGTCTGAAGATTGTAATCAATATATTTTAACAATTATAAATCCTCTTTAGTTGCTAGAGTGTAAATCTGGTGAATTAAATGACTATATAACATTTTGCTGTTACTGTTACTTTTGCACATTCATCTTTAGTTAATGAAATCCTTGCTTTTTTCTATCTCTTATAGTATTATTTTATGTATGAAAATTATCCTAAAGAGAAAAATATAGAACATGTTTATAAAAATACTACTCCCTCGTCTTTACTTTTAAACTACATATAAAAGGAATAGAGAGTACTCAAGGGCTTTTGAATAGAAGAATTATCCTGAAAATTGCACCGAGTGGCTCATGTATGTGCAGTAAACAATTTTACCCATTTAATGGATGGCAAGAGGGAAAGGAATTCCCGAATTTATTTTTAGCATGTTTTAGCTTCAATGAGTTATGTGAAATTGTGAATCATGCTTCATGTCCCATTTGTATGGTGCCGAATCTGTTCAGATATTAAAGTTAGCTCTCCGAGGCATCCTGAAAATGTTTACCCTATAGCTCAGATTGTGTCCATATGCTAGTAAAGTACTGTTTAAATTGGTAGCGAACATAACCTTTCCATCTACAACAAAAATATGCAACTAAAAAAATCCTCAGTACAATGTTAAAAAAGTGATAGCTTTTAATGTTAGCTTTCTGTTCCCTCTTCATTCTAAAATTTTGTGTTACTATATTTTACTACCATGAGACTTTATGTCCTTGAAATCCAAATTCTCTAGTTAACACTATAAACCAAGATCCAGAGACTACTGAGCAAGTTCCTGAAGTTAAAATATCAGATCATTTGGTTCAAACAACTGTCATTATTATATTTTTTTTTAGAAAAATATGCTTTTGAGATCATGCTTACAGAACGTCTCATGATTTCAATCCCACACAATACTTTAACTCCATAAGGTGTGTGGGTGGCTGTTTCAAATTGACATAGTTTTGTGTTATTTTTTACATGCAAAATTATTATCAGATGGAAGGGAAATTAAATATTCTGAATGTGATAAAAAACCTCAGTGTTCTTGACTTAAATCACCAACTGCTAACTACTGCTAAAGTTTATCCATTTTGGGAAAATGAACAAACTTGACAACATCAGTAGTCTTAACAAAAAATAAGAATAGAACATTGTCAAAATATCTGAACAAAATTCTTGTGTGAAATGGCTGGATGTATAAAGATGAGAAAAATTGATAAATGATCCATACTTTACCAAATAATTTACTGATACTTACTAAAATATTTTCCAAAATGTAATCATTGACATGAATATTTTTAGATTGACTTTATGAAATATTTTATGATATACATTTTAATAGTGAAATAAATATAACACTTTACAGAAAATTCTATCCCTGTTTTTCAGTCACAGGTTACTTCAACCGATAGGAAATTAAGCCTCTTTTGTCAAATAAGAACATCACAATATGCTTACCAATGATGTAATATAATGTAGGATCAATTCAATAACCTCAGTAATCCATATTATAAGGCAAATGAAATATATTATATCAGTTATTTTGTCAGGTTATCATGGATATATACATAAATTTTTGAATATTAGTGGATTTAAGAAATAATGAGGTTTATAAACTAACATTATAAGCACTTTTATGAAAGAGTTTTCATGGCATCGTAGGCAGAAATGGTAGCTGCGTGTTCGCTGTGCTCCTCCATGTTAGAGGTTCTTGTTTTTTTTCCTAATCTAATATGGGAAAATATAGCATATCATTAGTGCTTTATTTTTCATTTTCCCTGAATTCTAATGTGAAGGGAATGGGTTCCTTCACATCCAGTATTTTGGAATTTGTTTGCAAAGCTTACTTTTGTTCTCTCTTCTATGAATATTCCTCTTATATCTCTAATGTGATTTTCCATTAACTTGTTTTATCACTACATTGTATTCTTGCTATATTACTGATTTTAACTCCTTGTCTATCAACATTATCTAGCTTTAGAATAATTGTTTTTCAGTCTGTTACAGTGATAAACAGCAAGCAAAACAGAGCAGTTCACCTCCCTGTGCATGGAGAACTCTTACTAGTCAGCTAAATCACACCGTAATACATCTACTTTAAGATGATTTCTGGGCAGCTGCCACCAGAGATCCTAGCTCCAAGTACCCTTGGAGATATGAGAGTCCTGTAAGCCCTCAGATTATCTATTATCTCCTCAACCCCTCTCCACCAAAGAAAACAATCTGTAGTTGCATCTTCAAGAAGGAGGAAGGTATGGTCCAAATTTCAAATTTCCAAAGTTCCTTACAAGACGACCAGCCATCTTTGATCTAGTGGCTAAATTGCTCCCCTTGAAAGTTGATAGATCTCAGTAAGATATACTCAGATCATCATCTTTAACGAAACCCCCATCATCTTTATTATTTTAAAAATAAATTTAAATTGTTGCTGTACAAAACAAGACAAAAGATTAAACCCTTTCTTTTCACAATTACTTAATGAAGGTACCTTATATTACATTATTAAACATAAATCAGCTTTCAGGACTGAAGAATATATTCCCCCCGGGAGTGTCAGTTGCCTGCACCTCTCAGCTAAGTTCTTTTCTTTTAATTAACCTTTGTTGAAAAAATCCATTTTGTCTATCCTTATGTCTAATCCTAGGGTCTGTTTACCTTTAATGGCCAGTGGATGTGGGGCCCCATTTCAGTATAACACTGAACCATCAAAGCCTCAAGACTCCCCATGGGATTGGCTGAGGACTTTGTTCTGATTACTTTGCACCTCAACTTCTCTCTTTGCCCAGTCCTATTTGTAACTCCTCCTCACATGTATTGATATTGAGATCACTTCCCAGTGAATTCCTGAACTCAAATCTCTACCTCAGTCTATTTCTTGGAAATACAGTTGCATATTGCCCATTACCAATCTTAAAATACACTAACATATCTTACAAACTTTACTATTATTCTTCCCCTAAATAAATCATTTTTTAAAGCAGAGAAAGTAGTAAACACAGGGAATACTGAGTTAGCCAAATTGCTCATGAAACAAACAAATAAAAAAGTAGAAATCACTACAAAGAATGGAAAGAACAATAATCACACTTTATAACCTAGTTGGGAGTCAAATAGCTAATTGGCATTACTGTGAAACCACAGATAGAAGGAGCATTCAAGGCTACATTTTAAACAATGATTTATCCAAATGCCCTAAAACAAGACCTGACCACAAGGAATAAAACCCTTATCAGTTGGAAGATGATTCTTTATATGGCTCCTCAAACTGTAATAAAATTCAAATTAGGCATACACAATTTTTAGTAATACTAACAAAACAAAATGAAAGGATCATTATGACAGCACTGTGGGTGATATAATACTAACCTATCTGGTCTAAAAGAATTCATGGTTTAAGGAGTCGATAAAGTGTTTCCATATCATAAAACGTATGTGAAAGTCATGGTGGATTAAAAAGTCTCTGACTTAGCAAGTATAACTTTGAAAAATTAAGCAAAGTCTGAGCCTAATTACAAATGCTATTTTACAAAACTTAATCTCCTGAGAGAAGCAATGAGTCCCAGACCCTGACCAAAATTCATTGACTTGATAACCCATGTCCTATAAAGCTGGCTACTCTGAGGTGGTTATGTTTCTTGTTGCTTTTATAGGATCACAACAAACCAAAAGTATCAAAATAAATGTCTTTATAAACTTAAGAATCTTTATAAACCCATTCAAAATAGTCATATATAATATCAAATTGAATTGTAAATGACTTAAGATGAGCTAAATGTTTAAAGTTCATATTTATAAAGATTAATTTTTGAATTTTATTATATTGATATATTTACATTTAATAAATTCTACATTAGAATGCATTAAACATAGGATTGTAAGGGATTTTCTTCAAGTACATAACTTCTTATTTATTAAAGAGAAGAACAGAAAACTCTTGAATTTTTTATAAATTCTCTGTATGTTCACATTATTAGCAGCAGTTTGCATGGCAATTATTATAATACTGATATCATAGTAGGAATTTTTTTCAAAGCCCACTTTTAAATGTTGCACAGAGAGAAACTTCATACCCTGTAGTAATGCTGAGTAATGTAGTCCTCATCTGAATTGGAGGTACTCATTCATTAGTCCCACCACATACTCTGACATCTCTTGTCCAAGAACTGCATCTTTTCTGAATATTCAGTGTCTAAGACATGATAATAAGAGCTAACTGAGATATCATCTCCCACCGGTCAGAATGGCCATCATCAAAAAATCTGGAAACAATAAATGCTGGAAAGGGTGTAGAGAAAAGGGAACACTCTTGCACTGCTGGTGGGGATGTAAATTGATACAGCCACTATGGAGAACAGTATGGAGGTTCCTTAAAAAACTAAAAATAGAATTACCATATGACCCAGCAATCTCACTCCTGGGCATATACCCTGAGAAAACCATAATTCAAAAAGAGTCATGTACCAAAATGTTCATTGCAGCTCTATATACAATAGCCAGGAGATGGAAACAACCTAAGTGTCTATCATCGGATGAATGGATAAAGAAGATGTGGCACATATGTACAATGGAATATTACTCAGCCATAAAAAGAAACGAAATTGAGTTATTTGTAGTGAGGTGGATGGACCTAGAGTCTGTTATGCAGAGTGACGTAACTCAGAGCAAGAAAAACGAATACCATATGCTAGCACATATATATGGAATCTAAGAAAAAAAAAATGTCATGAAGAACCTAGGGGTAAGACAGGAATAAAGACACAGACCTACTAAAGAATGGACTTGAGGATATGGGGAGGGGGAAGGGTAAGCTATGACAAAGTGAGAGAGTGGCATGGACATATATATACTACCAAACATAAAATAGATAGCTAGTGGGAAGCAGCCACATAGCACAGGGAGATCAGCTCGGTGCTTTGTGACCACTTAGAGGGTTGGGATAGGGAGGATGGGAGGGAGGGAGACACAAGAGGGAAGAGATATGGGAACATATATATATGTATAACTGATTCACTTTGTTATAAAGCAGAAACTAACACACCATTGTAAAGCAATTATACTCCAAAAAAGATGTTAAAAATAATTAAAAAATAATAAAAAAAAGATTCATATGGAAAGAAAAAAAAAAGAGCTAACTGAACAATTTCCCATTTAGCTGTTGCCAAAACTCACCCCTCTTTCATTTTTATATTTGCTATAGAAATGAAAGGATTACCAGTTTGCTTTTAAATGAGTGCTTTACCATCAGGTACATTAAAATGTATGAGTATATTGGGATCATTTTTTTTAAATAAAAAGAGTATAAGCACACCTTTTTTTTCATATAACAATGCAGTCACAGCTTATGAGCTAAAAAAAAGTTCTAATTCAGACAGAGCTTTATAAATAAGACTTTATCTATTCTTTATTACATCCTGTTAACATCATGCTCATTCCTGTCTCTCTAACAGAGATAACTATATTTTATCCTAACTCTCTATCACTGGAATTTAATGAATCATGCTATCTATATTTTGTCAAAGAGGCTGTCCTGTTTTTGGAGAAATATAATATCATAGTTTATAGTTAAACTGATGCTTTAATTAAAGTAAAATTCTGGTATTTTATGTATTGAAATGCAATCCAAACTAAATTATTCTCATTCCAAGTAACCTTGACTGCTGAAATCTATTTCTCTTAGAGTCAATCTTCTCTGCATTGCCCTGATCAGACACACATGTTGTCAGCCACCCTCCCCCAACTCGTGGGCAGTTCTGCCCATTAAAATCATTAGTGAATTTGATTTTAAAGGCAGGTGACTTCAAAAGCCTTTTTAAGAAAAGGCAATCTCTTTTAAGAAACACAACAGCAGATAACATGTTTGGAGCCAGAAGGCATTAATTTGAATCCTGGCTTTAACCTCTATTACTTTAGACAAATTACTAAACATCTCTTAGCCTTAAGATATTTCCTTAGAATGGGAAATATAATAATAATAGCTAACATATATTAGGTACTTACTATCTTTTGGGAAATCCTCTAAACAATTTACATGCTTGCATCATTTAAACGCACAACAACCATATAAGATTGGCATTATTAAATCCCCATTTTCCAAATAAGTAAACTGGAGATAATAATACTTGTCTCTCTTATTCTTTAGGGTTGCAGAGAACATAAATTTGGTTAATGTAAATAAGAATGTCTCCTGATAAAAGTTACCGTTCTTTCTCCTCCTGCCCCCTTCTCTGTTCTAGACCACCTGTCCTCTTCATGAAATTATTGATACATACATTTACCTGCTTAACCTGTGAAACTACTTCTGTCTTCAGAGAGTCACAGGATCAAGGTATCTTAGCAGCACAATTTTGCAAAACAATCCTGGAACTTAAGAGAAAGTGAAAAAAATTGGAGGAAGGAAAAGCTTGAGCACTTCAGAAGAAGGTAAATATAGAGTTCTTCAGGTTGTGGGAGTGAAAGGAGCAGAGATATATACCAGTGCGACTCTTCTCAGAGACACCCCATCCTTCATAGTGATGGTAAAAAGACTGTTTAGGGTGAGACTTTAATATGTGATATTTTTATTTATTATATATATCTATATATATATCTATACACATATATAAGATTATTCAGATGACCAAATTATATTTCTCAGGTATATTTGGTCTTCATCCATGGTGTCTCACTCACAGCCCTGAAATCCACTGGAAATTCCCAAGTGTTGAGAGTGATTTAAATGTCTTTTGTTATGTTAATGAGGTAACTTTTGGAAATCACCTAAGCCTGGCGGCTGGTTACCAATGGTGTGATTAGAGAGTTGGAACTTTAAGTCTCACCCTGACCTCAGAGAGGGGAAAGGGCCTGGTGGTAGAATTCAATGATTTAATCAAGTGTGCCCTTGTGATGAGGACTGAGTAAAAATCCAAAACAGGGACTTCTTTGAGGTCCAGTGACTAAGACATCGCGCTCCCAATGCCGGGGGACTGCGTTCAACCACTGGTCAGGGAACTAGATCCCGCAGGCTGCAACGAAGATTCCGCGTGCCTCAACTAAGACCCGGCACAGCCAAATAAATAAATATTTAAAAGAAATCCAAAACCTTTGTTTTGGATCTGGAGAGCTTCTGGGTTGGTGAACTTGTGGAGAAAGCAGTGCACCCAGGGCTTCCCTGGTGGCGCAGTGGCTGAGAGTCTGCCTGCCGGTGCAGGGAACACGGGTTCATGCCCTGGTCCGGGAGGATCCCACATGCCGCGGAGCTGCTGGGACCTGGAGAGAGCACAGCAGCTCCTCGCCCTGTGCATCTTTTCCACCTGGCTATTCCTGAGTTTTATCCTTTTATAATACACCAGTGATCTAGTAAGTAAAATGTTTCTCTGAGTGTTGTGAGCTCCAGAATTAATTGAATTAATTGAACCTGAGGAAGAAGTCAGTCAATCAGAAGTATGGGTAGCAGTTCGGCCAGCCTAACGACTGAAGTTTGAAGTTCAGGAATCATGTGAACCTTCAGCCTGTAGTCAGTGGGTCAGAAGCACAGGTAACAACCTTGGCTTGTGACTGGCATCTGAAGTAGGTGGGGAGATGGTCTTATAGAACTGAACCCTTAACCTGTGGAATCTGATGCTATCTCTGGGTAGATAGTGTGAGAATTGAGTTATATTGTAGACACGAAGGTGGTGTCATGAAGACCTGCTTGGTGGCGTGGGGGACACCCCCCCAATAGTGGAATTGGGTCCAGAACCCTTTTAATTATTATTGCGAGCAGATAGAAATTATAGCAAAATGTATATATTTGAATTCCTTCCAAGTGAACATATTTACCATAACCCCAAATAATGGTGTTTTATTTGCCATCATCTTAATTTTCAATGAATATGTTTTTACAGCACACATACACTGCAGATAAGAACAATTCCTCCACTTCAGATAGTCTGAGGGGCACGTAGCTTTTAATAAATAAGAGGATTAATAAAGAAATTGTTTATTATTAGAAAGCATCTTCAGCAGAAATTCCTAACAGTTCAGCTTCTAACAGAAATTCCTAACAGTTCAGATAATTTGCCTTCACTACTGCTAAAGAGATTCAGTAGTTGTGTCAAAACACTTTCATCAAACTATACCAATGGTGTTCATAAGCCAGGATACTGCACTTAAAAGTACAATTTTATACCATTTTTCTCCTAAGAAATTTCGAAGTCACCAACAGATTGGTACACTAATGTAATGTGTTAAAACTAGATTTACAAAAAATCAATATGACCAATATTCATTCATTCACCACCTGTTTATATCTGTGCCAAGCCTTTTTCTGGGTATTAGGAAAATAAACTTGAGTAAGTCAACTTCCTGGCTTCAGGGAGCTCCAAGTCTAGTGGAGGAGGCAAATATAAAAACAGAAAATACAAAATAAGGAGGAAAAAAGCAAAGTAGAAGTATGTACAGTCTGTGATAAAATATTTTTGTAACCGTGACTGAGGGTATGCAGTTGATGTTGGGAAAGGCACCATAAAGTTTCTCCATATGCTGCAACAAAGGATGTTTGTGATTTAGGCAGGTGAGGTCTGCAGAGGATGTAGAGTAGGGCAAGAAGTGCAGTGGATGTAGAGACAAGAATATCACTCTGTGAATGGAATTATAAAAATAATGATAAAGAATGAAGCAGGGGAGTGGTGACACTCAGTGCCTATAAGGTAATTGTATAATCCCTTAACATTGCTGAAAAGATCTTTTAGGGTCTGTTATGATCTATCATCCAGCCTCCTTCACCTTGCTGCCCTTAGCCCTTTTACTCCAGTCTCACCAGTTATATTGTTTCTCCGTCTCTCCACAGGGTTTGTGCCCACTGTGTTCTATCTAGAAACATTCCCAACACTTAACATCTAGCGTCTTTCAGATCTCAGCTCAAGTGTCAATTTCACAGTGAATATTCAGATGATTCTCTCCCCATTTTAAGTCAGATTTCTTATTTAGTTATTCATCAGTTTATACTTGAATACTTATTTGTAAGTTTATTGGATTAAAGAATGTTTCCCTCACTTGACTGTTCCCTAAGAATAGGAACTGAGTCTGATTTTTGCTTTTCAGTGCTTAGTCTAGGGCCAAAACTCAGTAGGTAGCCAACAAATACTTGTTTAATGAATAAAATTATAATTTGTGATATAGTATTAATACCTGGTATAGTTCACATGGACACATAAAGCATAATATATAACATAAAATACATAATGTAAACTAATATATTTAATATGTATATACCATTTAATATGCAAAAGGAAGAGATTGCTGACTATCTGCCTGATAGACATTTGTCTTTCAATTTAAAGACAAAAACTCCAATTTTATTCAGGGCAGTGATTGTTTGATTAAAAGATTTTCTTCCCTTGAATCTCTCACAGTTAGTTGTGACCAATGAGATAGAAGTAGATGTAATTCTCTGAGATTTTGTGGAAAATTTCCTAAAGAGAGCTGACTCACTGAGATAAGCTGGACTGTGAAGTGACCTTAAGGATGGAAGCCATGGGTTACAATTAGGTATCAGAAAGATACAAGGAAGTTGGGTCCACTAATCAGTCTACTTTGTAATTTTTTCTTTACCTGAGAAACAAAATTATACTATATATGATAATAAATATATTACTTGGTAAACTTATTGTAGTTGCAATGAATAGATATTCTGTAACAGGGGAAAAGTGGAGGAGTAACTAGTCAGGGATTATTTGAATTGTCAACTAGTAAAATAATGATGCGCTAACTGCAAAAGCTATTGTGAAGAAATGATAAATAATACGGGAATGTAAATTGGTGCGGTCACCATGGAAAACAGTATGGAGTTTCCTCAAAACAAAAATAGAACTATCATATGACCCAACAATTTCACTCCTGGGTATATATCTGAAGAAAATAAAAAACACTAATTTGAAAAGATACATGTACGCCAGTGTTCATAGCAGCATTATTTACAAAAGTCAAGATATGGAAGCAAACTAAGTGTCCATCAACAGATGAATGGATAAAGAAGATGTAATATATACATCTATCTATCTATCTATATACAATGGAATATTATTCAGCCATAAAAAATGAAATTCTGCCATTTGCAACAACATGAATGGACCTAGAGAGTATTATGCTAAGTGAAATAAGTCAGATAAAGACAAATACCGTATGTTATCACTTCTATGTAGAATCTGAAAAAATAAGACGAATATATATACAAAACAGAAACAGACTCGCAGATATAGAGAGCAAACTAGTTGTTACCAGAGGGGAGAGCAATGGGGGAAGGGGCAAGACAAGGGTAGGGGATTAAGAGATACAAACTACATGTATGAAACAGATAAACTACAAGGATATATTGTACAGCACAGGGAAATACAGTCATTGTTTTATAATAACTGTAAATGGATTATAATCTCTAAAATTATTGAGTCACTATGTTGTACACCTGAAACTAGTATAATACTGTAAATCAACTACACTTCAATAAAAAGAGAAGTGATCAGTAATAAACTGTGATTGAATTTGGCAAAAGGGAAAGATTACATTGCTTTCTAGGAGAATGATTGCAACAATAGAAACTTCTGAGGATGTGTACTTTTAGGTAAATATGAGACTTTTTAAAGATATGTTGAAATTAAGCTAATGGGATGACAGGTTAATGTATTTAATGTGTACAACTGGAATACTAGAACTCACTGAATATGACACATCAGTTTATGAAAATATTTCCCAAATATTTTTGGCAGGGTACTTGGAGGGAATTTACTTCCTGTAAATACTCTGCTCACCAGGGTATTTATATAAACAGGTATTATATAAATGGGTATTTATATAAACAGGATATTTATATATTCCTATAAACAGTGCTCACCAGCCCACTCTGGAAATTTTTCCTTCATTTTTTTCTTTTTCTTTTCCTTTAGCGGAAATTCATATAACATAAAATTAACCATTTAACATGAACAATTCAGTGCTGTTTAGTACATTCACAGTGTTATGCAACCACCACTTCTATCTAGTTCCAAAATGTTTTCATCACCCCCAAATAAAACCCCATACTCATTGAGCAGTTGCTCCCCATTTTCCCCTTCTCCTGACCACAAGTCTGCTTCTGTCTCTATGGACTTATCTGTTCTAGATATTTCATATGAATGGAATAATATAATATGTGACTTTTTGTGTCTTCTTTCACTTAGCATATTTTTTTTTTTTTTTTTTTAATTTGAGGTACGCGGGCCTCTCACTGTCGCGGCCTCTCCCGCTGCGGAGCACAGGCTCCGGACGCGCAGGCCCAGCGGCCATGGCTCACGGGCCCAGCCGCTCCGCGGCACGTGGGATCTTCCCGGACCGGGGCACGAACCCGTGTCCCCTGCATTGGCAGGCGGACGCTCAACCACTGCACCACCAGGGAAGCCCTCACTTAGCATATTTTTGAGGTTCATCCTCATTGTAGCATATATTAGTACTCCATTCCTTTTTATGGCTGCCTGTTTCTTATTCTTTAAACTCTCTTTTTTACATGTGGGATAATGTATTAGTTTTTCTTAAAGTGATTTTATGTTCCCTATTTCACCTAGATCCACCAGGTTCCCTGCTGTCCTAGAAATAAACCATGCTTGTCTCCAACTTTGATGTCTTTGCTAGTGCAGTTCCAATTACTAAAACTCTCTTCCTCCCCAATCCCATATATTCAAATTCTTATGTCGCCTAGCCAACTCCTATCCTACTTTATCCGTTAAATTCACTTACCATCCCTCAGAAGAAAAGTTCCTTGGAAATTAGTCTTATAATAACTTGTTTTGTCAATTAAATGTTATTGAGAATATGTCAATAGCCATGTAGATTGAAAGCTTAAGGGCAGAAATCATATAATTTATTTCTACATCATACTATACAGAGTCTCCAATACATTGCAAATGATTGAAAGAAAAGGTACAATTTATAGACTTAAAAAATATTAAAGTTGCATTGTCATTGTACTTTCCTATTTACAAGGTGGTTGCTTATACATTCCCTCAGTTTACTTGTAGAGGACCCAGCTTCCGGGATATCAGAGTAGAGGTTACTAATCCTGATTTTTGGACTAAAAATTTTCTCCCAAAGACTCATTTACTATAATTAATTGGCAGGGCAGAGCCTGAAAAATAAACTTTTAACTGTGGAGGGGGCATGTATCGCAGTCTAAAAAGTTAGGGTAGAAGATACATAATTTTCTTTATTTTTTTATAACTGAATTTACTTTGCAGCCTATTTGGCCTGAATGCTATAAACTTAATTAAGTTGAGATCAGTGGGGTTCGTCTAGTGACAAGATGTATACGGTGGTAGTGGTGAATTGCTACTTGTCCTCAATTTCACGACCATGATTACAGCTGCAGTGACTTCCATCATTTTATTGATGGGCTCCAAAAACTGTTGCTTAGTTATTCTCATTCCTATTGACAAAGTTTCTTTCAATTCCTATGGTTCTGTCTGTGATAAGTGATTTTTTCATTCTTGGAAAACTGTGACCTTTTTGGTGCCCACAGCATGCGGCAGCACAGAGAAGATTTTGCAGGCACCTCAGTTGCCTGTATATGTGATGTGGCCAATTTTCTTTCAGTGTCTTACAGCCTTGATTGAATTTGCCTAGTAAAGTGGGGAAAGGATTTCTCCTCTGAGAGTTCATAAACTTAAAAAAACAAAACAAAACAGCTTTTATTGAGGTATAATTGACATATAAAATTAGATATTTAAAGTATACATTGTGGTGAGTTAACACACATATATTTTGTGAAAGGATTCACACTCGCATGACTGACCTTCCTACATATTGTGCCCCAGCCCCAGCTAATGATTGTTCTGACCTTTAGATCAGAACATCTTCACCTGGATAGCATATCAAAGGGGCAGTGAGAGGCCTTCGCCTCTGCCAGTTTCCCCGGTAACTGATGAGCCAACCTGACTCCAATTAATTCTCCCTATAACTGCTAACCTCCCACTCCTCCCAGGATGTGAAGCGTCCCGCCATGTCTTGCTCACCGTCTGCTGCACAGAGTAGGGTGTTGCTCCAGAACCTCACTTCAGACAGGTAAGCGCCCCCTGTCCATGAAACCATTGATGTCTCTGTTGCTGACTCAGGGCTCTTTCTTCAGTCTTGAAGCTGGGCACGTACGGGGCTTGCAGGCCTGCGGGGTGCAGCCAAACAACTGTCAGAACAGCCAGGAGACGGAGGAAACTCCCGTGAGCTCCAAGATGTCGGGAAATAAGGATGGGAGTGGAAAGTTGTGGGAGCCGTCCACTAACATGTGAAAGTTATGGGTGTAATCCTGGGGTGGCGGTCCACTAAAGTGGGGCCCAAAAGTTGTGGGAGTAATGCTGAAAGCTGTGGGAGAAATCCCCGGGTGGCCGTCCACTCATATCTGGGGCCCTGTGGTGGCTGTTCTTGATGAATGGGGGCCTCCAAGAGAGTACGGGGAACTCATAGACACCCCTAAGGCTGTTGCCGAAATATTGGCCACTGTTACAATGGGGGAAAAGAAGCTACACGATAAAGCAGTAGCCGCAGCTGTGGACTGGTTGTTGCTTTTTGTATTAAGAAAGGCCACAGAGGCTGAGCTAACAGCTGAGGCGAGGTTAACTTGAATGCTGATTCCTGTTCCTCTGAAAGTGAGGCATGTGACTGTGAGTGGATGATATGTGTTATTGTCTATTACTGTTATTTGTTTAAACTGAATTTGCTATTTAGAAACTGAGAAAAATATTTCCTGAAAATGGCCAAAATTGGAATCTTTTGACATTATAAAACTGGTTTTGCATACGCCCTTAGAGGAAGTTAGCTTTCTAAAAGGAATTGTTATTTCTCTTCTTGTGCCTTTAAGATGTAAATGATCTACTTGGGCTCTCAGGAACTTTAATCCCTAAGAGTGAAGAGGAAAAAAAGGCCTTAAACTTTAGTAGGAAAACTGTGAGATCTCTGTGTCTATATAGACATATGCATGTCTATGTGTAATTTATAAATATGAGGTGTCTCTACCTCCAAATGGCATTGTCAAGATTGGTTTGTGGATGAGCTCTGTTTAACTTGGCTTAAAAAAATTATGTGCTTATATGAATTCTCAGAAATATAAAAGAATGAATTTCAGGTTAATGTGATTTGGGAAATATTTAGTACTGAATCAGTATCTGGTATTGTAGCTACTTAAGCTCCTTGGTTTGATTAATATAGACATGTGTTTAGAGTCATCAATATTAAGTATAATACTTTTGTTGTACCTAGGTTTACTAGAAATCAAATTAGACATTATTATATCTGTTGCAAATTTGTCGCAGGGAAAATAACTTGACATGATGAAACCAAGTAAATGTAAATGAGATAAGACCTTTTAGGTAAACTCTATAGGAATAATTATGTTTTGGGAATGTCTGTCTAAAATAGTCTCTCCAGATTTTGGTAACTTGAAACTAAACTAAGTTAAATGAAGAGAATTCATTGACTATCTGGGTCATTTCAAATAGGATAAAATATTGGAACATTAATTGCTGGGCAGGTCTAAGTTTACCCACCTTTGTCTTCTTAGGAGAGAAAGACTAAAGCATAAGTTCCAATCAAGAAATGCTGATATGACAAACAGTTCACAATTATTTGCTTCTTGGTTTTTGCCAGAGATTAAGGTTTTTAAGCCTTAAGATTATAATCAGTCATAATTCTGGTTATTGTAACCAAGTTTCTTTATCAATTACATTGTGATCAGGTGTTTAACCATGACTGTTTAAGTTATTGTTGTGCTCTGATGCTTTTGCAAAAGTGCTTCACCTTCAAGAAGATTCATAGGAAGGACCTTTAGACAAATACAGGTGTCTGATAAATTTCAGATCATACACTAGCCATTCAGTATGAAGATAGTTGTACGATTTTGTAAATGTCCTTTATAAAGTTGAAGAAATTTCCCTGTATTCCTAGTTTGAGAGTTTTTACCATGAATAGATGTTGGATATTTTTCAAATGATTTTCTGCATCATTTGAGATGATATATTTTTATTTATCCTGTTGATGTGGCATACATTGATATTTCAAATGTTAAACCACCCTGAGGATCTGATATTAATTGTCCTTGGTTGTGATGTATAACTCTTATACATTGTTGGATTCAATTTGCTATTATTTTGGGGGGATATTTCATTGATGGTAATAAGATATATTAGGTCTGCAGCTTTCCTGTAATGTTGGATTCAATTTACTATTATTTTAGGGAATATTTCATTGATGGTAATAAGATATGTAAGTCTGTAGCTTTCCTCTCTTGTATTTTTCTCTGTTTTAGTATTAAGATAATTCTGGTGTTATTGAATTATTTAGGAAATATTCTCTCTGCTTCTATTTTCTGGAAGAGATTGTAGATAATTAGCATCATTTCTTAAATATTTGGGAAAATGACCAGTAAAACCATTAGACTGCATTATGTTTTTAGAATTTTGTTAATTATTAATACAATGTTCCAGTAGATAGAGCCATTCAGATTATCTACTACTCCTGTGTGAGTCTTCGTAGTTTGTGTCTTTCAAGTTACTGGTTTATTTCATCAAAGTGCTCAAATTTGTGGGCATATAGTTTTCATAGCATTTCTTTATTATCCTTCCCTTCGAATATTCATGGGATCAGTAGTGATGTCCCTCTTTCATTTCAGAAAGAGGAAATATTGGTAATATGTGTCTTTTCTCCATTTCTTGGTTAGCCTTGGTTATTTAGTTTTAATAATATTTTTGAAAGACCAGTTTTTGGTTTCATTAATATTCAACATTGTTTTCTCAATCTTTATTGATTTCGCTGAAATTACTTCTTTTCTTCAGCTTTCTTTTTGCTTAAATTTTCTTTCTCTAGTTTCCTAAGATGGAAGCTTAGGACACTTAGTTAATATTTCCCTTCTATTCTAATGTATGCTTTATAAACATCCCTCTAAACATTGCTTTCACTGCATCTAATTTTGATAGACTATATTTCTAAATTTATTTACCTCAAAGTATTTGTAAATTTCTCTTGAGACTTTTTCTTTGGTTCATATGCTATTTAGAAGTGTTCTTTCTGCAAATATTTAGAAATTTTCTATCTTTCTTCCTGGTTTTGATTTCAGTTTAATTACCTTATAGTCTGAGAACATATATAGTATTTTCTATTATTTTAAATTTATTAAAGTGTGTTTTGACCTAAAAATGTGATATCTTTTGCTAACTATTCTATATAAGCTTGAGAAGAATGTGCATTCTCTTGTGGGGTGAAGTATTCCACAAATGTCAATTAGATCAAGTTGAATGCTATTCATGTCAAATATAATCCTTACTGATTTTCTGCTTTCTAGATAATTACTGACAGACGGGTGTTGAGGTCTCCACTTATAATAGTGGATTTGTTTATTTCTCCATTAAGTTTTATTAGTTTTGCCTCATGTATTTTGACTCTCTGTTGTTAGCTGCATATATATATATATATATATATATTACATTTTCTTAGATAATTGATCCCCTTGTCATTATGTAATGCTCCTTTTTATTTAATTTTAACAATAAAGTCTGTGTTAGCTACATTGACTATTTTTAGAATAAAGACTGATATTTTCTTTCAGTATTATTAGCATTTTAAATACATTAAATTAATGTAAGCAAGCTAGGCTAATTATATTATTCATTATTTCAACATCATTTTTTTTCTCCAAAGAATTTTATGACTCAATATCATAGTTATTTCACTCCCATCTTTACTTAAATTCCAGTTATAGGCATCCTCAAAAAAAAAAATACTGGATGTTTCTCATTTTCCATGCCTTTCTAAAATAAGTTTTTATAGAAATAAAACCTCTAAATACGCAGCTTTCTAACAATGCATATTCTAACAGTTAGAACATAGCCTTAGAAGTGGGCTAATATTCCAATTTACATTAATTTCCCTAATTAGGGAGTCCAGAGACCCCTAATATCTCAACAGTTAGTATGAAAAAGGCTGACAATGGATAGATAACAAGACACACTGATTATTTGTGAGTACTGATGTGTGATACCTCCAGCTATCTTATTCTTTCACAAGATTACTTTGACAACTCGGGGTATTTTTTAATTCCATATGAATTTTAGGATTTTTTACTATTTCTGTGAAATATGACATTGGAATTTTGATAGATGACTTTGGGTAGTATGAACATTTTAATAGTATTCCATTCTATGAACACAGAATATACTTCCATTAATTTACGTCTTCCATTTTTTTCATCAATGTTGTACAGTTTTCAGTGTATAGATTTTTCACCTCCTTGGTTAAATTTATTCCTAAGTGTTTTATTCTTTTTAATGTTATTGCAAGTGAGATTGTTCTCTTAAATTTTGGGGGGGATCATCCATCGGTAGTATATAAAAATGCAACTGATTTTTCTATGTTGATTTTGATCCTACAACTTTAATACATTTATTTTAAGTTTTTTAGTGGAGTCTTTAGTATTTTCTATGTATAAGATATTGTCATCTGCAAACAGACAATTTTATTTCTTCTTTATTTGGATGTCTTTTATTTTTCTTGCATAATTGCTCTGGCTAGAGCTTCCAGTGCTATATTGGATTTTATTTCAAATCATAGTTATTCATACAGTTTAATTATATGCCCTGTCCGCCCTTTCATATCCACTCCACACTAAGCTCAACCCTGCTTTGACTGATGAGCAAACTCCATGGTCTGAATTATCCAGATTTCTGTTTCTCTCTGCTTTCAATTCTGTTGGCCTTCTCAGAAAATTTTTAAAAGTACTTAGTTTTTTAAAAACATTCTATATATATTTCAACTTGAAGAAGTTAGTTAAATATGTTTGAGCATTTAACGTGTTCCTGAAATATGCTTTAAATAAATTTAAGTTATGCAGTTGGCAATTTGGGGGGTTAACTTGTATCTTATTGCAGATGTGAGTTGACTTCTCATTATTAATTCATTCAAAATATTATTGACCATGTACTGTGCACCAGGTGAGTTTCTAGTCAAGAGTATAAAAGTATCCCTCAATAATATAAAATATAATTGTATGAGGTTCTCTTTATGAAACACCAAAAAACATTAATATTTCAGAAGTGAAGCCTCAAGTCAATGGCTATAAGATAGCTGGCATCACAGAACTATTTAAACAATAAAGAGTAGTGGGAAACTTTCCCAAAGACAAGCTAAATATCCATTCTACTAGTGATATCTAAATTTCTCTGAAGAATAAATTTATGTCAGTTTATAATTCTGTACTTCCAGTTCCCTGAAGAAATGACTTTTTTGAATTTTAACAGTATTATTACCTCTGCTTTATTTTTGGAGCGGAGAAACTTTAAATATATTGTCTTAGAGGACATTAGTATCTTCTGTAAGACATAGATTGAAGGCTTCTTTTTCCTTTTCTGACTTGTCTCATATATTGGCCAAGTAATTATTTGTATAGTTCAGTTTCAAAGATTTGTTTTCTTTATTTGTGAATTTTACCCTTTCTTTTAAATTAAACTATAAATTGCATCACTTCTCCCACCCCCAGGGGATATCAAGAGCTTAGAGATTAATTTAAAGTTAAATATAATAGGATTCATTAGCTACTCTTGTTTACTTATGTTTTTAATCTTTTAAATAAAATTTGTTTTATTGCTTATGATTATTTGCAAGTGTTAAGGAACACTTGACAGCTTTTCTTGTGTAAATATATTTATTGTCATGTATCAAGTTTGAAAAAACCATGGATTGGTATTAGAATAAATGATATTTATAAAATTATTAATTCTGTGCATCTAGGATACCAGTTCTAGTATTTGAAAAATTGGGACAAAATCAACATAAACAAGAAAAATATAGTTGAGGCTTAGGGACCTGCTAATAGTTAAAAATAAGATGCTGAAATCTCTGTTCACTTTTTACTCCTAATAGTGGTATCTTCTGCTATATTCACTTACTCTACATTAGGGTATAGAGTAAGCTTTTAATACCTTTCATAGAAATACCACATACAGAAAGAAAAAAACGGTGAACAGAGTTTAAGCATTCTAGCTTAAGAATAAAAGTAAAAGTTAACTACAAGTTGTTACGTGTTTAATTAAAGTTTCCAATTTTTCCTCCAAAGAGGCAAAAGTTTGAGACATTTATTAGACTTCTTCATATTAAACTAACAACACATATAGGAATGATTGATATCTGCTTTTCCTACCAAAGAGCTGTGGACCTAAATTATGACATTGCATCTGTTATAAGGAAATTTCCAAGGGATTTTGAGATTCAAGACAGTCTAAAGAGCAGTAAAATATTTCATAAATGTACTGAAGTAGGTTCCATACTGCCACTAAACCGATGAAAACATTCAAGAACACAAGACTTTATGCTCACATAATTTTAAAGTTGAAATAGATCTTATAAATCACAGTCGAGTTGTAATGTACATGTCATTTTGGTCCCTTCTTCCCTCTACAAAGTCTAATCTTGCACAATCCTTTTATGAAACTATTCTTACATTTTCTGGGTGCTAACTGAAGCATATGGCCACCACTTCTCCTTTCCCTTCTTCAGGGGAAGACATATGAATCAGATCTGATTAACCAATACTGTGCCTATCCCTTGGCTAATTGGAATATATATATATTCTAAGATATTATAATAGATCATTATAAAATATATACATTCCAATATATTTTATAAATATATATACACACATTCCAATATATTATATGTTTATAAAACATTGGAATGTGTTTATATATGTATGTGTATATATGTGTGTGTATATATATGTGTATATATATATATATAAAATCAATGGTAGAGAAGTCCTTTGGTATACATAGGTTAATGATAACTTCCTGGTATTGTAAAATTTTGGAAATGTTTGTAGTTTATCTGCAGTATGAGATAATAAGGTGGACACCAAATGAATCAAGTGATTAGGTAGACCAACCTGATGATAACACCTAAGTCTTTGGATCAGTTTGTTTCACATTGGGTCTTCTTAGTTGTACAAACAATACATTTGTTTTGCCCAAGCCAATTGGACTTCAAGTTCACTAACTTTTGGTTAAATAAACAAATTTTTCTTCTGATTATTTTAAGCAGTAGAGTCCCTACACTTTTTCTTTTCTAAAAATATGTTACCCAGGACTCGTTCACCATTCATTTATTTCATTCTTACAGGACAGGAGTCTTTCAGGTAACTTGGCAAAGTCCCATCTAAGTTTGGATATTGGGTGCTTAAACATTATTTGTTCATTTTAAAATAAAGTGACATCTAAGTCAATTTTTATTTCTGCCTAGGACCTGGGAAGAATTTTCTGGTTAGAGGGAATAATGAGGGTAAGTGTTCTGAAACAGGATGTTTGACTAAGAGCTAGGTGGCCCATGACGCTTTTGTGGAGGAAGGAAGGAGAGGGTGGTAAAAGTTGAGGCAAGTTTTGAGGGCCCTGAATTTGGTTCTTACTCTATGTGAGCTGGGAATCCAACCCAGGTTTTTGATCAGAGTCCTAACATATTCTGACTTATATTTTGAAAGGACCACCCTGATAGTTTCAGCAAATATAAAGTGTGGAAAATAATACCATTAATAACTAAAACATGTGCTTACTATGTGCCAGGTACTATCTAAGTGGTTTCTATTTGTTAGTTCACATAATCCTCACAATATAACTATCAAGTAGACGGCTTGCCATTATCTCATTTTACAGATGAGGAAACTAAGGCATAGAGAGGTTAAATAACTTCCCTAGAGTTGCACAGCTAATAGCTGGTAGGCAATATAGCTGTCGAGCCATGTCTTACCAACTATAATATGTTGTTGAGCATATAATATTTATTGAACAGTCTGTAGGGTTGTTCGGAGGAATGCCTGAGATAACCCACATACAAGACTGGAAGAAAGTTTTGGCACATAGAACTCAAGAAATGTTAGCTATTATCTCCTTTGTTCCATCTGGTCATTCTCACTTTATCTTCTGTATGTAAGCCATATAGCACTTACTGCAGTTGCTTTAGTATTTATGCTTTCCCTCATTCTTGGGTCTTTGCAAACAATATTCCATCTTTAACTTCCTTTTTACCTAGGTAAATTTTAGTATTCCTTGGTAAATGTTCTAAGATATGAAACTCCCAAACCTGCTCAAAGAACATATAATTCTGTACGTATCAACTTAGGTCCATATACTTGGTTTATCATAATATTTATCACAGTTTATTTAAATACCTTTTAAAATTGTATGAATTCTGCACTAGTGGTAAGTTACCTTCTGAAACAAAAGCAGTGCCTGTAAGTCATTTTGAATATTTTAGACATCTAATGAGAATGGAATTTGATCAGTTCTTCGTGAAATAACAAATGAGTTTGTGATAAAATTACTTACCTATTAAGAAGTTAGTATTAGGAACTTCCCTAGCAGTCCAGTGGTTAGGACTCCATGCTTCCATTGCAGAGGACCTGGGTTAGAGCCCTGGTCAGGGAACTAAGATCCCACAAGCTGCACGGTGTGGCCAAAAAAAAAAGTATTAAGTTCAGATTTACTTGTCTATACATTTATTTATTTACATACGTGGTTTCCCTAAAAATTAAAATGAGAAATTGTGCAAAAATATTACAGAAAGTATGACAATATATTTTTAAAACATCAAAATTAACATTTTTTCTTCAGTTTCCCATAAACTAAATTAGACTAAGAAAATCAGCATGATGCAACAAATATATAACTAAATTTTAAGTCAATCATTTGAGATTTACATTATCACACTACCACTTATCTTCAGAAGTCACTTAATTATCCTATGCTGAGGTTTTATTCAAGTGAACCTATCTCTTTTGAACATGACCTATATCAGCTACTTCATAATATTTGTAAAAATCAAATAGTATAATGTGATTTAAAGTGCCTTGAGCATTTAGGCAAATGTAAATTCTCATTTAGACTAAAGAGCTGATGCATATTTGCATGTCTCACCATTCAATTATTGTTGTCATTATAACCAAAGAGACAAACATATACATACAATATGCAAATTGAAAAAATATGAAATACATCACATTTATGTACAAGAAACATTTTTATTTCCTCTAGAGTGATAATTTATGAAAGCAGGGATTATCACTAGCATTAACTTACTTTAAGTTAGACCTCCTTATTTACATTTTCATTTTATACTATTTGCCCCAGTTTAACACTCATCAATTTAATATGTGTCTTCCTGGCTGTACTGTAAGGTCTATTTGGGAGGTCAGTGCTATTTAACATAGTATCCTAGCACTAAACAGAGGGCCTGGCTCATAGCAGATCCTTCATAAATGCATTGAGTAAGTGTACAAATGAAAATATATACCATTGTTACGACATGAACTGTGTGCCCCCTCAAATTCATATTTTGCAGTCCTAACCCTTAATGTGACTGTATTTGGCGATAGGACCTTTATGTAGGTAATTAAGATTAAAACAGGTCATAAGGGTGGGGCATAATCCAATAGGGCATGTATCCTTATAGGAAGAGAAAGAGATACCAGGTCTCTCTCCCTCTGCCTCTCCTTCCTCTCTGTGAATGCACAGAGAAAAAATCATGTGACAACACAGTGAGGTGGCAATATACAAACCAGGAAGAGAGGGCTCACCAGAAGACAACTCTGATCTTGATCTTGGACTTCTAGCCTCCAGAACAGTGAGAAAATAGATAAATAAATATCTGTTGTTCAAGCCACGCAGTCTGTGGTATTTTTTATGAAGAATAATACAGCCATCATCAACATATAATACATCTTTTTTAACCCTTAGGAATCATATTATTCTTAGTGTATAAGGTTAAGGACATCATAATTTTTTAAATTAAAAAATATATACATATATATAGATATATGTATTAGGTATGTTCACATTTGCCTAGAATGCATAAACAAAATTGCTATAAAAACAATATGAGGCTTGAAGGGAAGATGGCGGAAGAGTAAGACGCGGAGATCACCTTCCTCTCCACAGATACACCAGAAATACATCTACACGTGGAACAACTCCTGCAGAACACCTACTGAAGGCTGGCAGAAGACCTCAGACCTCCCAAAAGGCAAGAAACTCCCCACGTACCTGGGTAGGGCAAAAGGAAAAAAGAATAAACAGAGACAAAAGAATAGGGACGGCACCTGCACCAGTGGGAGGGAGCTGTGAAGGAGGAAAAGTTTCCACACACTAGGAAGCCCCTTCGCGGGCGGAGACTGCGGGAGGCGGAGGGGGGAGCTTCGAAGCCGCGGAGGAGTGCACAGCAACGGGTGCGGAGGGCAAAGCGGGGAGATTCCCGCACAGAGGATCGGTGCCGACCGGCACTCACCAGCCCGAGAGGCTTGTTTGCTCACCCGCCGGGACGGGCGGGGCTGCGAGCTGAGGCTCTGAGGCTAGGGTTTCGGTTTCGGACGGAGCGCAGGGAGAGGACTGGGGTTGGCGGCTTGAACATAGCCTGAAGGGGTTAGTGCACCACAGCTAGCCGGGAGGGAGTCCGGGGAAAAGCCGGCACCTGCCGAAGAGGCAAGAGACTTTTTCTTCCCTCTTTGTTTCCTGGTGCGTGAGGAGAGGGGTTTAAGAACGCTGCTTAAAGGAACTCCAGAGACGGGCGCGAGCCGCGGCTAAAAGCGCGAACCCCAGTGACGGGCGCGAGCCGCGGCTGAAAGCGCGGACCCCAGAGACGGGCGCGAGCCGCGGCTGAAAGCGCGGACCCCAGAGACGGGCGCGAGCCGCGGCTGAAAGCGCGGACTCCAGAGACGGGCGCGAGCCGCGGCTGAAAGCGCGGACCCCAGAGACGGGCGCGAGCCGCGGCTGAGGGCGCGGACCCCAGAGACGGGCGCGAGCCGCGGCTGAGGGCGCGGACCCCAGAGACAGGCGCGAGCCGCGGCTGTGGGCGCTGACTCCAGAGACGGGCGCAAGCCGCGGCTGGAGGCGCGGACCCCAAGGCGGGCGGGAGACGTTGGGGCTGCTGCTGCCGCCACCAAGGGGCCTGTGCGCGAGCACAGGTCGCTCTCCACTCCCCTCTTCCGCGGAGCCTGTGCAGCCCGCCACTGCCGGGTTCCCGGGATCCGGAGACGACTTCCCCGGGAGAGCGCACGGCGGGCCTCGGGCTGGTGCAGAGTCACGCCGGACTTTGCCGCCCCAGGCCCGCCCCGCATTCCGTGCCCCTCCCTCCCCGCCGCCGGCCTCCGTACGCCAGAACCCCCGAATCAGCGGCTCCTTTAACCCCGTCCTGTCTGAGCAAAAAACAGACGCCCTCCAGCGACCTACACGCAGAGGCAGGGCCAAATCCAAAGCTGAGCCCCTGGGAGCTGTGAGAACAAAGAAGAGAAAGGGAAATCTCTCCCAGCAGCCTCAGAAGCAGCGGATTAAAGCTCCACAATCAACTTGATGTACCCTGCATCTGTGGAATACATGAATAGACAGCCAATCATCCCAAATTAAGGAGGTGGACTTTGGGAGCAAGATCTATGATTTTTCTCCCTATTCCTCTTTTTGTGACTGTGTATGTGTATGCTTCTGTGTGAGATCTTGTCTGTATAGTCTTGCTTCCACCATTTGTCCTAGGTTCTATCCGTCCATGGTTTTTTCTTAAAATTTTTTTTTTTCTTAATAATCAATTTTAATTTTAAGAACGTTATTATACTTTACCTTCGGCCTTTCTTTCTTTCTTTCTTTCCTTCCTTCCTTCCCTCCTTTAGACAACGAATCATCCCAAATTGAGGAGGTGGTCTCTGACAGCAAGATTTATGATTTTTCCCCCTTTACCTCTTTTTGTGAGGGTGTATGTGTACGCTTCTGTGTAAGACTTTGTCTGTATAGCTTTGCTTCCAACATTTGTCCTAAGGTTCTATCCGTCCCTTTTTTTTTTTTTTTTCTAATTAAGAATTTTTTAATTCAATAACTTTATTATACTCTATTTTATTTTTACTGTATCTTCTTTCTGTTTTCCCTTCTTTCCCTCCTCCCTTCCTTCCTCCCTCCCTCCTTTCGTTCCTTCTTGCCTTCTTTCCTTCCTTGCTTCTTTCTTTCTTCCTTCCTTCCTTCCTTCCTTCCCTCCTTCCTTCCCTCCTTTAGACAACAAATTATCCCAAATTGAGGAGGTGGTCTCTGACAGCAAGATTTATGATTTTTCCCCCTTTACCTCTTTTTGTGAGGGTGTATGTGTACGCTTCTGTGTAAGACTTTGTCTGTACAGCTTTGCTTCCAACATTTGTCCTAAGGTTCTAACCGTCCTTTTTTTTTTTTTTTTTTTTTTTTTTTTTTTTTTTTTTCTAATTAAGAATTTTTTAATTCAATAACTTTATTATACTCTATTTTATTTTTACTGTATCTTCTTTCTGTTTTCCCTTCTTTCCCTCCTTCCTTCCTTCCTCCCTCCCTCCTTTCGTTCCTTCTTGCCTTCTTTCCTTCCTTGCTTCTTTCTTTCTTCCTTCCTTCCTTCCTTCCTTCCCTCCTTCCTTCCCTCCTTTAGACAACGAATTATCCCAAATTGAGGAGGTGGTCTCTGACAGCAAGATTTATGATTTTTCCCCCTTTACCTCTTTTTGTGAGGGTGTATGTGTACGCTTCTGTGTAAGACTTTGTCTGTACAGCATTGCTTCCAACATTTGTCCTAAGGTTCTATCCGTCCTTTTTTTTTTTTTTTTTCTAATTAAGAATTTTTTAATTCAATAACTTTATTATACTTTATTTTATTTTTACTGTATCTTCTTTCTTTTTGTTTTTCCTTCTTTCCCTCCTTCCTTCCTCCCTCCCTCCCTCCCTCCTTTCGTTCCTTCTTGCCTTCTTTCCTTCTTTGCTTCTTTCTTTCTTTCTTCCTTCCTTCCTTCCTTCCTTCCCTCCTTCCTTCCCTCCTTTCCTTCTTTCTTTCCTCATACGTCTACTAATTCCCTCTACTTTTTCTCCCTTTTATTCTGAGCCGTGTGGATGAAAGGCTCTTGGTGCTCCAGCCAGGAGGCAGGGCTCTCCCTCTGAGGTAGGAGAGCCAACTTCAAGACACTGGTTCACAAGAGACCTCCCAGCTCCAGATAATATCAAACGGCGAAAATCTCCCAGAGACCTCCATCTTAACACCAGCACCCAGCTTCACTCAACGACCAGCAAGCCACAGTGCTGGACAACCTGTGCCAAACAACTAGCAAAACAGGAACACAACCCCACCCATTAGCAGAGAGGCTGCCTAAAATCATAATAAGGCCACAGACACCCCAAAACACATCACCAGACGTGAACCTGCCCACTAGAGAGACAAGATCCAGCCCCTTCCACCACAACACAGGCACTAGTCCCCTTCACCAGGAAGCCTACACAACCCACTGAACCAACCTTAGCCACTGGAGACAGACATCAAAAACAGGAGGAACTACGAACCTGCAGCCTGCAAAAAGGAGACCCCAAACACAGTAAGATAAGCAAAATGAGAAAACAGAAAAACACACAGCAGATAAAGGAGCAAGATAAAAATGCACCAGACCTAACAAATGAAGAGGAAATAGGCAGTCTACCTGAAAAAGAATTCAGAATAATGATAGTAAGGTTGATCCGAAATCTTGGAGATAGAATGGACAATAGAATGGACAAAATGCAAGAATCAGTTAACAAGGACCTAGAAGAACTAAAGATGAAACAAGCAATGATGAACAACACAATAAATGAAATTAAAAATACTCTAGATGGGATCAATAGCAGAATAACTGAGGCAGAAGAACGGATAAGTGACCTGGAAGATAAAATAGTGGAAATAACTACTGCAGAGCAGAATAAAGAAAAAAGAATGAAAAGAACTGAGGACAGTCTCAGAGACCTCTGGGACAACATTAAACGCACCAACATTCGAATTATAGGGGTTCCAGAAGAAGAAGAGAAAAAGAAAGGGACTGAGAAAATATTTGAAGAGATTATAGTTGAAAACTTCCCTAATATGGGAAAGGAAATAGTTAATCAAGTCCAGGAAGCACAGAGAGTCCCATACAGGATAAATACAAGGAGAAATACGCCAAGACACATATTAATCAAACTGTCAAAAATTAAATACAAAGAAAGCATATTAAAAGCAGCAAGGGAAAAACAACAAATAACACATAAGGGAATCCCCATAAGGTTAACTGCTGATCTTTCAGCAGAAACCCTACAAGCCAGAAGGGAGTGGCAGGACATACTGAAAGTGATGAAGGAGAAAAACCTGCAACCAAGACTACTCTACCCAGCAAGGATCTCATTCAGATTTGATGGAGAAATAAAAACCTTTACAGAAAAGCAAAAGCTGAGAGAGTTCAGCACCACCAAACCAGCTTTACAACAAATGCTAAAGGATCTTCTCTAGGCAAGAAACACAAGAGAAGGAAAAGACCTATAATAACGAACCCAAAACAATATAGAAAATGGGAATAGGAACATACATATCGATAATTACCTTAAATGTAAATGGACTAAATGCTCCCACCAAAAGACACAGATTAGCTGAATGGATACAAAAACAAGACCCTTACATATGCTGTCTACAAGAGACCCACTTCAGACCTAGAGACACATACAGACTAAAAGTAAGGGGATGGAAAAAGATATTCCATGCAAATGGAAACCAAAAGAAAGCTGGAGTAGCAATTCTCATATCAGACAAAATAGACTTTAAAATAAGGACTATTAAAAGAGACAAAGAAGGACACTACATAATGATCAAGGGATCGATCCAAGAAGAAGATATAACAATTGTAAATATTTATGCACCCAACATAGGAGCACCTCAATACATAAGGCAAATACTAACAGCCATAAAAGGGGAAATTGACAGTAACACATTCATAGTAGGGGACTTAAACACCCCACTTTCATCCATGGACAGATCATCCAAAATGAAAATAAATAAGGAAACACAAGCTTTAAATGATACATTAAACAAGATGGACTTAATTGATATTTATAGGACACTCCATCCAAAAACAACAGAATACACATTTTTCTCAAGTGCTCACGGAACATTCTCCAGGATAGATCATATCTTGGGTCACAAATCAAGCCTTGGCAAATTTAAGAAAATTGAAATTGTATCAAGTATCTTTTCTGACCACAACGCCATGAGACTAGATATCAATTACAGGAAAAGATCTGTAAAAAATACAAACACATGGAGGCTAAACAATACACTACTTAATAATGAAGTGATCACTGAAGAAATCAAAGAGGAAATCAAAAAATACCTAGAAACAAATGACAATGGAGACACAACGACCCAAAACCTGTGGGATGCAGCAAAAGCAGTTCTAAGGGGGAAGTTTATAGCAATACAAGCCCACCTTAAGAAGCAGGAGACATCTAGAATAAACAACCTAACCTTGCACCTCAAGCAATTAGAGAAAGAAGAACAAAAAAACCCCAAAGCTAGCAGAAGGAAAGAAATCATAAAAATCAGATCAGAAATAAATGAAAAAGAAATGAAGGAAACAATAGCAAAGATCAATGAAACTAAAAGCTGGTTCTTTGAGAAGATAAACAAAATAGATAAACCACTAGCCAGACTTATCAAGAAAAAAAGGGAGAAGACTCAAATCAATAGAATTAGAAATGAAAAAGGAGAGGTAACAACTGACACTGCAGAAATAAAAGAGATCATGAGAGATTACTACAAGCAACTCTATGCCAATAAAATGGACAATCTGGAAGAAATGGACAAATTCTTAGAAATGCACAACCTGCCAAGACTGAATCAGGAAGAAATAGAAAATATGAACAGACCAATCACAAGCACTGAAATTGAAACTGTGATTAAAAATCTTCCAACAAACAAAAGCCCAGGACCAGATGGCTTCACAGGCGAATTCTATCAAACATTTAGAGAAGAGCTAACACCTATCCTTCTCAAACTCTTCCAAAATATAGCAGAGGGAGGAACACTCCCAAACTCATTCTACGAGGCCACCATCACCTTGATACCAAAACCAGGCAAGGATGTCACAAAGAAAGAAAACTACAGACCAATATCACTGATGAACATAGATGCAAAAATCCTCAACAAAATACTAGCAAACAGAATCCAACAGCACATTAAAAGGATCATACACCATGATCAGGTGGGGTTTGTTCCAGGAATGCAAGGATTCTTCAATATACGCAAATCTATCAATGTGATAAACCATATTAACAAACTGAAGGAGAAAAACCATATGATCATCTCAATAGATGCAGAGAAAGCTTTTGACAAAATTCAACACCCATTTATGATAAAAACCCTGCAGAAAGTAGGCATAGAGGGAACTTTCCTCAACATAATAAAGGCCATATACGACAAGCCCACAGCAAACATCATCCTCAATGGTGAAAAACTGAAAGCATTTCCACTAAGATCAGGAACAAGACAAGGGTGCCCACTCTCACCACTCTTATTCAACATAGTTTTGGAAGTTTTAGCCACAGCAATCAGAGAAGAGAAGGAAATAAAAGGAATACAAATCGGAAAAGAAGAAGTAAAGCTGTCACTGTTTGCAGATGACATGATCCTATACATAGAGAAGCCTAAAGATGCTACCAGAAAACTACTAGAGCTAATCAATGAATTTGGTAAAGTAGCAGGATACAAAATTAATGCACAGAAATCTCTGGCATTCCTATATACTAATGATGAAAAATCTGAAAGTGAAATCAAGAAAACACTCCCATTTACCATTGCAACAAAAAGAATAAAATATCTAGGAATAAACCTACCTAAGGAGACAAAAGACCTGTATGCAGAAAACTATAAGACACTGATGAAAGAAATTAAAGATGATACAAATAGATGGAGACATATACCATGTTCTTGGATTGGAAGAATCAACATTGTGAAAATGACTCTACTACCCAAAGCAATCTATAGATTCAATGCAATACCTATCAAACTACCACTGGCATTTTTCACAGAACTAGAACAAAAAATTTCGCAATTTGTATGGAAACACAAAAGACCCCGAATAGCCAAAGCAATCTTGAGAACAAAAAAAGGAACTGGAGGAATCAGGCTCCCTGACTTCAGACTATACTACAAAGCTACAGTTATCAAGACAGTATGGTACTGGCACAAAAACAGAAAGATAGATCAATGGAACAGGATAGAAAGCCCAGAGATAAACCCATGCACATATGGACACCTTATCTTTGATAAAGGTGGCAGGAATGTACAGTGGAAAAAGGACAGCCTCTTCAATAAATGGTGCTGGGAAAACTGGACAGGTACATGTAAAAGAATGAAATTAGAACACTCCCTAACACCATACACAAAAATAAGCTCAAAATGGATTAAAGACCTAAATATAAGGCCAGAAACTATCAAACTATTAGAGGAAAACATAGGCAGAACACTCTATGACATAAATCACAGCAAGATTCTTTCTGACCCACCCCCTAGAGTAATGGAAATAAAAACAAAAATAAACAAATGGGACCTAATGAAACTTCAAAGCTTTTGCACAGCAAAGGAAACCATAAACAAGACCAAAAGACAACCCTCAGAATGGGAGAAAATATTTGCAAATGAAGCAACTGACAAAGGATTAATCTCCAAAATTTACAAGCAGCTCATGCAGCTCAACAACAAAAAAACAAACAACCCAATCCAAAAATGGGCAGAAGACCTAAATAGACATTTCTCCAAAGAAGATATACAGACTGCCAACAAACACATGAAAGAATGCTCAACATCATTAATCATTAGAGAAATGCAAATCAAAACTACAATGAGATATCATCTCACACCAGTCAGAATGGCCATCATCAATAAATCTAGAAACAATAAATGCTGGAGAGGGTGTGGAGAAAAGGGAACCCTCTTGCACTGCTGGTGGGAATGTGAATTGGTTCAGCCACTATGGAGAACAGTATGGAGGTTCCTTAAAAAACTACAAATAGAACTACCATATGACCCAGCAATCCCACTACTGGGCATATACCCTGAGAAAACCGAAATTCAAAAAGAGTCATGTACCAAAATGTTCATCGCAGCTCTATTTACAATAGCCCGGAGATGGAAACAACCTAAGTGCCCATCATCGGATGAATGGATAAAGAAGATGTGGCACATATATACAATGGAATATTACTCAGCCATAAAAAGAAACGAAACTGAGCTATTTGTAATGAGGTGGATAGACCTAGAGTCTGTCATACACAGTGAAGTAAGTCAGAACGAAAAAGACAAATACAGTATGCTAACACATATATATGGAATTTAAGGAAAAAAAAAAAATGTCATGAAGAACCTAGGGGTAAGGCAGGAATAAAGACGCAGACCTCCTAGAGAACGGACTTGTGGTTATGGGGAGGGGGAAGGGTGAGCTGTGACGGGGCGAGAGAGAGTCATGGACATATACGCACTAACAAACGTAGTAAGGTAGATAGCTAGAGGGAAACAGCCGCATGGCACAGGGATATTGGCTCGGTGCTCTGTGACAGCCTGGAGGGGTGGGATAGGGAGGGTGGGAGGGAGGGAGACGCAAGAGGGAAGAGATATGGGAACTTATGTATATGTATAACTGATTCACTTTGTTATAAAGCAGAAACTAACACACCATTGTAAAGTAATTATACCCCAATAAAGATGTTAATAAAAAAATAAAAAAATAAAATAAAATAAAAAAAAAAAAAAAAAAAAAAAAAAAAAAAAAAAAAAAAAAAAAAAAAACAATATGAATGACAATAACACTTCTCCAAATACTTTGAATACTCATTAAACCGTTCTCAAAAAAGTCCTAAAAATTCCTAAGCAGTACTATTTAATAAGAACTTTGGTTACTTGAATCTGGTGTAATAGACAATGACCCAGGCTATAAAGAAAAACAAAAACAATAGTTAATCTTTTTATTTTGTGTTGCTTGTAACTTCTAGTTTTATTTTCTTTCTGAACTGCAATGGACCATAAACTGAAAGGGAGTAATATTTTCTAAAAATGGACTGCAATATGATATAGCAAGTTTATGCTAAAATCCCAAGAGACCTACAGATAAAGGTAACGATTTTCATATAATAAAATGGAATTTATATGAAACAATCACCAAACCTATTGTATTTTTTAAAAATGTATTTCACATTTGAATAACAAAACCCTCAGTAACCATGACAGTTAAAAAGCAAAATGTTGCTCTCGAACAATGAAGTAATTCTCAGAATGAGTTTAGGCCCAGAGCATGTGAGTAAAGTTTATTGCTCTAGGGATACAAAAAGAATATTATTTTATTCCACTTCTATAGGAAGGCCATTTTCTCTTGAAATATTTGCCATGGCTGTTAGAGCTAGAAAATCTTAGTTATTTGTATATTTTCCCTAAAAGAAAAAAAAAATCGACAGCCGTTTTTTTTTTCTTTTTTTGCGTTACGCGGGCATCTCACTGCTGTGGCCCCTCCCGCTGTGGAGCACAGGCTCTGGACGTGCAGGTTCAGTGGCCATGGCTCACGGGCCCAGCCTCTCCGCGGCACGCACTATCCTCCCGGACCAGGGCACGAACCCGTGTCCCCTGCATCGGCAGGCGGACCCCCAGCCACTGCGCCACCAGGGAAGCCCTCAATGGCCCATTTTATGTTTACTATGTAGATCACCAAAAATCGACTTTAAACTTTTATGGCCATTGGATGTAAGGGTATATATTTCACCTGGATGATTTTCACTCTAGTGCTGCTAAGCCTGGTGCCCCTTGAAATGAAACCAAGTTTAGAATGTGTGTGTGCCTGTATGTGGGTGTTTAAGATCCTTTCTATTCAATAAAGAAATCTCTTCATTATATAACCATAAAATCCTTATTGGTTATAGAAATGATATTCTTCAATTTTGAGTGAGTCACGTTTAACCAATAAAGTGTCTTTCTATTTTACGTACGTTATGATTCTGCTACCTACCATATACCATCTGAACCAGTTTACACATGTCTCAAATCTCTACCAAAAATGCACAGGGTAGGATTTATCCTCATTGCACATATAAGGCCACTGGGGTAATATACTCAGGCTGGAAACCTGTTTAGCTGTTGAACTGAGATTAGACCTATGTGTATACCATATCATAGTAATTATCACAAGATGGTAAACATTAATATGTTACCTCACATTTCAAGTTGAAGATTTATCATCATGATCAGTAGGTAAACCTACGATTTCAGGCTTCCCTGGTGGCGCAGTGGTTGAGCGTCCGCTTGCTGATTCAGGGCACACGGTTCGTGCCCCGGTCTGGGAAGATCCCACATGCCGCGGAGCGGCTGGGCCCGTGAGCCATGGCTGCTGAGCCTGCGCATGCGGAGCCTGTGCTCCGTGACGGGAGAGGCCACAACAGTGAGAGGCCCGCGTGCCGCAAAAAAAAAAAAAAACCCTACAATTTTTTCAAAATTAAATAAATTATTTTATATATTTTAAAAATAAGCACAAACGTCTCAGACTACTCCTATTCTACATGCACATTTTGATTTTTTTTCCTGTCTTGAATTTCCTTCTTCTTATGGCAAATACAAGGGTAAGTGCTCTACCTCCTTTTAATTTTCATATGTATTCTTTGTTATTTTACTACATATACCCATGCATGTTTGTGTGCATTTATCATTTATAATTGAGTATAAATTCAGTAAAAAAATTTCACATTTATAGGACATTAGTCAAAAAAATGAGTTGTGTAAAATATAATAAGCTGGTTGTATTGCTAAGCAGAACTAAGATTTTTCTTTCACTTGAACTATTCCCCCAGGCTGCTTTGACATTATTAAACACTACTTAGATCCTGGAAAGATGTGAGGTATTTAAATATTGTAACAGATGAGAACATATTTTGGGAACTTAGTTTGTATTAATAATTTCTTCCATTTAAAAATCTATGTTATTTTGCTCCTCTGGTTTCTTAATAGATTGCCTGGAATTTAGAAAAGGCTTTGCTTTTGTAATGATGCTTCAAAATGAAAAACTTCCTTGTTAACAGTGCAATCACACCAGGTGGGCATGCCTTTTTGCCATTTTCATTTCCTGTCTATAGGGTAACCACATTTGAATATAGGCATTTTGAAGGATTTATTTAATGTCTCTATGGTTTTAAAAAAAACATACTTTAAAAGTCCAGTTGGAAATATAATTGCATTGATCCATAACTTTCTATGTCTGACTTATAAATTATAGCATCCTTGAAAATACATTAAAAACCTAACATCCCCAAATATTTTTATCAATTTAAAATATTTTAGTCTAGAGGTATTATAGCAGTGCAAATCATAGTTATCTAAAATAGCTGTTTCCACCAGAAGCTGAACTTGTTCCTAATGCCATAAGAGTATTAGGCGTCTTAGATATCTGTTCCCTAGATGACAACCTGTGACATCCAGTGAATCATTTTGATGTCTTTAATTTCGAATTTAAATTTGGATTTTTTTTTCCTCATGATGGCTATGTATTTCCTGGACATCATCCAGGAGAGGCTACAGAATATTAGTCTCTAGCTTCTTTGTCATCTGGCACAGAACCAACTTAGCCCAGTGGTTTTTTTTGTTTGTTTTTTGTTTTTTTTTATAAGATAGAAGTTTTACTATCTAAGAACATTCAGAAAATGACAGACTTCAATAATACTGAAACCTCATTCTACAACAAAAGCCTTTCATTAAGCAAATATTCATTGATGCCTACTCTACCAAAAAGCCTGGGCTCTAGAGAGAAAATAATGAAAATAAACATACACAAACCCTGCTTCCATTGAGTTTATGATATACTGAGAAAAATAGACATTAATCAATTAACAAAAAATGCATCAAAACTTAAGTGCTTTGAAATGATTTACTAACTTCTAAATTTTAGTATAATTGGAGAGATTAAGAGCATATAATAAATAGCAAGCTGCAGATTGACTAAATAATGAAGATATTTCTTCTACAAATATGTATTTTCTTCTTTTAAAGAAAGCTGATCTGATTTTACTAAGTTCACACACCATGAAATTCTGTATCTATGTAATATATAGCCAAATTCTTTTTTCATGAAACCACCTTATTTTTGACATGGACATGTGCTTTTGTGTGTGTGTGCACACATGTGCATTCTTAGATCCACATAATTTTGAAGACAATATTTTGTGTTGGTTACTTTAATTTTATGATTTTATCCAACTTGTTTTAAAAGTCCCTAGTTTGTTAGTAGTAATATTCATAAAAAATGTGCTTTAGAGAATCACCTAATGAAATTATAGAGAAATCTTAAAGTTTCTTACTTTGAATGTTCAATTTTTGAATGTTTAGCAACTTGCATAAGCAATAAAGTGATTCATATTGATTAGCAAGAGAATTGCCAAGGAAGAAGTCATCTTAAGTAAATGTCTTAGAAAAGGCATAAAGCAATTGTTTTGCCTCTCCTCTCATTTGGTCATTTTATCAAAGTGAATGCACTTACCATAGTAAAAGACATCTATTTGCACAATCTGACAACTGTGGTGCTCAATTCATATCATTGTCAACAATAGTTTTACACAAAAAACATTTATTTTGTTATGGGGCTAATAATACAAACTAATATAGGTTGTATCGGTTTTTTGTGACAGCTGAAATTAAAGACAACAAATGTAGTGACTTAAAAAACACAAATTTACTACAGTTCAGGAGGTCAGCAATCTGAAATAGGTCTCAATCAGGTTGGGCTAAAATCAGGTCGGTGTCAGGGCTGCATTCCTTCTGCAGGTTCTAACAGAGACTCCAATTCCTGTCCCCTTTCAGCTTGCAGTCCACTCACATGCTCTAATGGCAGCATTCCTCAATCCAATCAGCTTCCTCCATCTGGTTGCACTCACATTGAATCATTGTGACTCTAACTCTTCCATCTACCACCTTCTTCCACTTTTAAGGACCATTGTGATTACACTGGGTCCACCTGGGTAACTCAGGGTAATTTCCCTATTTTAAGGTCTGCTGATAAGCAGCCTTGATTTACTCTGCCTTAATTCCCCTTTGCCATATAGCCTAACATATTCACAGATCCAGAGGATTAAGAGGTGGACATCTTTGAGGATATTTATTGTTCCTACCAAATAGAGTAGCTGTTAAATCCTGAATGAATTATTCATATTCATTCAGTGTATTGATCAATTAATTGTTTATTGGTCTAATTATGTGTCTAGTTATATGATAGATAATAAAGCAAATTAAGAGTTTGATAACCTACCTATTGATATTTAGGTGTGTTCCACATGGTAAAAGAAACTGAGAGTTCTGATTTTGTAGGATTTGTGGCCCAAATAAAGCCATTTTCAAAATGCACACATAAAATAAAATCCATAGCACATTTTTAGAGGACTTTTCAAGATTTTCAAGTTATTTTAACATTCTTCTGTTGATCGTTCTGTTGAACATTCTTCTGTTGATTTAGTTCTTGAAAAATGTAAAATGGACTAGCAAGAGAAAGTATCACTATCTCATATTATAGATAAGGAAAAGAAGCAAAGTTTAAAGAACTGACAGTATTATAGAGGTAAGATTTAATCTTCCAGACCTTCAACAAAACTCATTCTGTTAAAACCTAGGTCTGGTAAATACTTGGCTGGTCTTACTGTCACTTTAATCTCTTAGAAGTCAGAGAGAATGATGAGAGGAATTGCTATTCTGTACTTAATTCCAACCAATAAGAAGTAACTGACTGGCACAGAAGTTGAAGTGACAGAAAATCTGGAAGAGATTCAGTTTGAACTCTTAGAATTTATTATTGTCAAGGCTGGTTACTTGAGTCTAGTCAAATATACACCCTTCAAAACGGAAAGGTTTTTTTTTAATTATAAGAAAATGATAAAAACATTGAAGTTTTAGCATTTACAGGGTAATATAATATAGGATTCATTAACAGGAAACATAATAATGGATTGCTTTCAGAAATAAATTCTGAAGATACAGTTACAAATGATCTAAAAGAGGAGAAATTAGTAAGGGTATCTGAAGAGTTCAGTTATTGAAATTAAATCTATAAAATAGAGAATAAGACAATGTAATTATAACAAATTAACATGAACTTGTAAAGATAGATTTTTAAAGCAAAATTAGTATGAAATGATCCTTGTGAGAAAATATTAAGTGGTCATAAAATGATCTTTTATATTTACTATGAAACAAAAAATACTGAAAAGAAAGCCCAGGTTACTTTAAGATAATGGTTTATTGCTAATGTATGAGTAAAAACTTCAGTTTTTTAGCATTTTCTGGCCAGATGGATGGCCACCCAGACAATAAAAGGCAGACTCTACATTGGTAAAAGTAATATGAAGCCTAAGATAGAAGAGAAGTTTTTAAAAAGGATATTTTTAGAGAACACTTAGTTGCTCTATAAAAATGCAAATCTATTGGCCTGGATGACATCCATTCAAAAATGGTGAGAAAGAAATTGAAGATGAAATCTCTGAATAGCTGTCACTTTTCTTGGAAATATTAAGAAGATAAAGAGAAGGGCTGGGAGACAGGATAAAATGATGCCACAACTTTCAAACAGAAATAAGGTGACTTTTCCTAAATTATAGAATGTGAGGTAGGTTAGTGTAACATACTAAAGTATTAATTATTTAAATTTGAATTTTTAATCATTTAGAAAACCACATTTCTTTGAAAGACAAACTTTGAATTAGTGAAAGAAAATAAAGATGAACTACATATTCTTTAGGAGTAATCCATTCAAAATAAAATAAAGCAGAAGTGTGGGGAAAGAGATGGTAATAAATACACCATGAAAAAATCTAACACAAAACACATTGGTGTACCAACATGACTACTGGGTAAAACAGAGTATAAGTCAGAATGTATTCCATGGGAAAAAGTGGTATAAAAAGCACAATTCAAATACATGTCTTTAATTTTTTATTCTATATGCCTCTAGTTGAACTGTGCTACTTACCATTTATTCATGTTTAGTTATTTAAAATAAAGGAAAAAGAATCACAGTAAAATAATATAATACAACAATTAATTCTGTATTATTCTGGCAAGAGAAAAGGCAAACAAATAATTACAAAATTGCAAATAATGAAATGTGCCATATTATAAGAATGTCATTTGAAATCAGTGGAGACATTGTGATTATTCAAAAAATAGTGTTTGAAATACTGGTTATGTATTTAGAAAAAAGTACTTAGCTACTTCTCAAATACCACACTAAAATCACATTCTAGATTTGTTAAGATGTTAATGTACATTGAATGAATAAATATTAGTTGCAAAATAAAATACACATGAATATTTTTATTAAGTTAGAATAGGGGAGATTTTTCAAAAATGACAGTAAAAGTAGAAGTAGCAATTGTATCTATAGAAAATAAGTTTTGCTGTGTTCCCATGATTAATTGTCTGGGCAACCTCAGAGGTGCTCCCGCTTTCGGCTTTTATGTATACCTGGGGTGTTTTGCACTCCAGAGGGTACCTTTGGTCTCATGTCCCTTCTCTGTGCTATGGGCATCTAAGAGGTCAGGAGACGGGCAAGGAAAAATTCAAGACTATAGCCAAGGGGTGGGATAGGGGGATTACAAGGAAGAGGAGAGGCTCCCCCTCACATCCACCTGCACAGGTGGCAACTGCCCAGAGCTTTCCAGAGGACAGTCTCAGAGACCTCTGGGACAACATTAAATACACCAAAATTCTAATGATAGGGGTCCCAGAAGAAGAGAAAGAGAAAGGGACTGAGAAAATATTTGAAGAGATTATAGTTGAAAACTTCCCTAATACGGGAAAGAAAATAGTCAATCAAGTCCAGGAAGCACAGAGGGTCCCATACAGGATAAATCCAAGGAGAAACACTCTAAGACACATATTAATCAAACTATCAAAAATTAAATACAAAGAAAAAATATTAAAAGCAGCAAGGGAAAAGCAACAAATAACATACAAGGGAATCCCCATAAGGTTAACAGCTGATCTTTCAGCAGAAACTGCAAGCCAGAAGGGAGTGGCAGGACATATTTAAAGTGATGAAAAGGAAAAACATACAACCAAGATTACTCTACCCAGCAAAGAGCTCATTCAGATTGATGGAGAAACTAAAACCTTTACAGACAAGCAAAAGCTAAGAGAATTCGGCACCACCAAACCAGCTTTCAACAAATGCTAAAGGAACTTCTCTGGGCAGGAAACACAAGAGAAGGAAAAGACCTACAATAACAAACCCCAAACAATTAAGAAAATGGGAATAGGAACATACATATCAATAATTACCTTAAATGTAAATGGATTAAATGCTCCAACCAAAAGACATAGACTGGTTGAATGGATACAAAAACAAGACCTGTATATATTTTGTCTACAAGAGACCCACTTCAGACCTCAGGACACATACAGACTGAAAGTGAGGGAATGGAAAAAGATACTCCATGCAAATGGAAATCAAAAGAAAGCTGGAGTAGCAATTCTCATATCAGACAAAATAGACTTTAAAAGTCTATTACAAGAGACAAAGAAGAACACTACATAATGATCAAGGG
Source organism: Stenella coeruleoalba (assembly GCF_951394435.1). Taxonomy (NCBI): domain Eukaryota; kingdom Metazoa; phylum Chordata; class Mammalia; order Artiodactyla; family Delphinidae; genus Stenella; species Stenella coeruleoalba. The sequence goes on along the minus strand of NC_137151.1, from coordinate 79,302,305 downwards.
ATCAATCTAAGAAGAAGATGTAACAGTTGTAAATATTTATGAACCCAACATAGGAGCACTTCAATACATAAGCAAATGCTAAGAGCCATAAAAGGGGAAATTGACAGTAACACAATAATACGGGACCTTAACACCCCACTTTCACCAATGAACAGTCATCCAAAATGAAAATAATGAGGAAACAAGCTTTAAATGATACATTAAACAAGATGGACTTAATTGATATTTATAGGACATTCCATCCAAAAACAACACAATACATTTTCTTTTCAAGTGCTCATGGAATATTCTCCAGGATAAATCATATCTTGGGTCACAAATCAAGCCTTGATAAATTTAAGAAAATTGAGATATCAAGTATCTCTTCTGACCACAATGCTATGAGACTAGATATCAATTACAGGAAAAATACTGTAACAAATACAAACACATGGAGGCTAAACAATACATTACTAAATAATCAAGGGATCACTGAAGAAATCAAAGAGGAAATCAAAAAATACCTAGAAACAAATGATAGTGAAAACACAATGACCGAAATCCTATGGGATGCAGCAAAAGCAGTTCTAAGAAGGAAGTTTATAGCAGTACAATCCTACCTCAAGAAACAAGAAAATTTCAAATAAACAACCTAACCTTACACCTAAAGCAATTAGAGAAAGAAGAATAAAAAATCCTCAAAGTTAGCAGAAGGAAAGAAATCATAAAGATCAGATCAGAAATAAATGAAAAAGAAATGAAGGAAACAATAGCAAAGATCAGTAAAACTAAAAGCTGGTTCTTTGAGAAGATAAACAAAATTGATAAACCATTAGCCATACTCATCAAGAAAAAAAGGGAGAAGACTCAAATCAATAGAATTAGAAATGAAAAAGGAGAAGTAACAACTGACAATGCAAAAATACGAAGGATCATGAGAGATTACTACAAGAAACTATGTCCCAATAAAATGGACAACCTGGAGGAAGTGGACACATTTTAAGAAAAGCACAACCTTTTGAGACTGAGCCAGGAAGAAATAGAAAATATAAACAGACCAATCACAAGCACTGAAATTGAGACTGTGATTAAAAATCTTCCAACAAACAAAAGCCCAGCACCAGATGGCTTCACAAGGGAATTCTATCCAACATTTAGAGAAGAGCTAACACCTACCCTCAAACTCTTCCAAATTATAGCAGAGGGAGGAACACTCCCAAACTCATTCTACAAGGCCACCATCACCTTGATACCAAAACCAGACAATGATGTCACAAAGAAAACCGCAGGCCAATATCACTGATGAACATAGATGCAAAAATCCTCAGCAAGATACTAGCAAACAGAATCCAACAGCACATTTAAAGGGTCATACACCATGATCAAATGGGGTTTATCCCAGGAATGCAAAGATTCTTCAATATATACAAATCAATCAATGTGATACACCATATTAACAAACTGAAGGATAAAAATCATATGATCATCTAAATAGATGCAGGAAAAACTTTTGACAAAATTAAACACTGATTTATATAGTGCAGGAGTGTTCCTTTTTCTCCACACCCTCTCCAGCATTATTATTTGTAGACATTTTGATCATGGCCATTTTGACTGGTGTGTAGTGATACCTCATTGTAGCTTTGATTTGCATTTCTCTAAGAATTAGCAATGTTGAACACCTTTGCATGTGCCTTTTGGCCATCTATACATCTTCTTTGAGAAATGTCTTTTTAGATTTTCTAAAAAGAAATGTCTTTTTAGATCATTTTTTGATTTGTTTGTTTTTTTGATATTGAGCTTCATGAGCTGTTTGTATATTTTGGAGATTCATCTCTCATTGGTTGTTTAATTTGCAAATATTTTCTCCCATTCTGTGGGTTGTCTTTTCATTCTGTCTCTAGTTTCCTTTGCTCTGCAAAAGCTTTTAAGTTTAATTAGTTCCCATTTGTTTATTTTTGTTTTTAATTTCTATTATTCTAGGAGATGGTTTCAAAGATATTGCTGTGATTTATGTCAAAGAATGTTCTGTCTGCCTATGTTTTCCTCTAGGTGTTTTATAGTATTCTGTTTTATATTTAGGTCTTTAATCCATTGGGGGTTTATTTTTGTGTATGATGTAAGAGAATGTTCTAATTTCATTCTTTTTTTTTTTTTTTTTTTGCGGTAGGTGGGCCTCTCACTGTTGTGGCCTCTCCCATTGCGGGGCACAGGCTACGGACGTGCAGGCTCAGCAGCCATGGCTCACAGGCCTAGCTGCTCCGCGGCACATGGGATCTTCCCAGACCGGGGCACGAACCCATGTCCCCTGCATCGGCAGGCGGACTCTCAACCACTGCGCCACCAGGGAAGCCCCTAATTTCATTCTTTTACATATAGCTTTCCAGTTTTCCCAGCACCACTTATTGAAGAGACTGTCTTTTCTTCATTGTATATTCTTGCCTCCTTTTTCATAGGCTAATTGTACATAGGTGTGTGGGTTTATTTCCGGGCTGCCTATTCTGTTCCATTGATCTATATATCTGTTTTTGTTCCAGTACCATACTGTCTTGATTACTGTAGCTTTGTAGTATAGTCTGAAGTCAGGGAGTCTGATTCCTCCAGCTCCGTTTTTCTTTCTCAGGATTGCTTTGGCTATTTGGGGTCTTTTATGTTTCCATACAAACTTAAAAATTTTTTGTTCAAGTTCTGTGTAAAATGCCATTGGTAATTTGATAGGGATTGCATTGAATCTGTAGATTGCCTGGGGTAGTACAGTCACTTTGACGATGTTGATTCTTCCAATCCAAGAACACAGTATATCTTTCTGTCTGTTTGTGTCCTCTTTGATTTCTTTCATCAGCATCTTATAGGTTTTGGTGTACAGTTTTTTGCCTCCTTAGTTTTATTCTTAGGTATTTTATTATTTTTTATGCAATCATAGATGGGATTTTTTCCTTTATTTCTCTTTCTGATCTTTCATTGTTAGTTTATAGAAATGCAACAGATTTCTGTGTATTAATTTCTTTTTTTAATTTATTTTTGGCTGTGTTGGGTCTTCGTTACTGTGCATGGGCTTTCTCTGTTTGTGGCAAGCAGGGGCTACTCTTTGTTGCAGTGCCTGGGCTTCTCATTTTGGTGGCTTCTCTTCATTGCAGGGCTCTAGGCACGTGGCCTTCAGTTGTTGTGGTGCACAGGCTTAGTTGTTTCATGGCATGTGGGATCTTCCTCCTGGACCAAGGCTTGAACCCATGTCCCCTGCATTGGCAGGCAGATTCTTAACCACCAGGGAAGTCCTGTGTATTAATTTTGTATCCTGCAACTGTACTGAATTCATTTAGTTCTAGTAGTTTTCTGTTAGGGTCTTTAGGATTTTCTATGTATAGTATCTGTCACCTGCAAACAGTGACACCTTTGCTTCTTCTTTTCCAATTTGGATTCCTTTTAGCTCTTTTTCTTCTCTGATTGCTGTGCCTAGGACTTCCAAAACTGTGGTGAATAAAAGTGGTGAGAGTGGACATCCTTGTCTTGTGCTTGATCTTAGAGGAAATACTTTCAGCCAATCACCATTGAGTATGATGTTAGCTGTGGGTTTGTCATACATGGCCTTTATTATGTTGAGGCAAGTTCCCTCTATGACCACTTTCTGGAGAGTTTTTTATCATAAATGGATGCTGAATTTTGTCAAAAGCTTTTTCTGCATCTATTGAGATGATCATAGGTTTTTATCCTTCAGTTTGTTGATGTGGCATATCACAAAGATTGATTTGTGGATATTGTAAAAAATCCTTGCATCCCTGGGATAAATTCCAGTTGATCATGGTGTATCATCCCTTTAAAGTATTGTTAGATTTGATTTGCTAGTAATTTTTGTTGAGATATTTTTGCATCTATGTTCATCAGTGGTATTGGCCTGTAATTTTCTTTTTTTTGTGGTATCATTTTCAGGTTTTGGTATCAGAGTGGTGATGATGGCCTCATAGAATAAGTTTCAAAGTGTTCCTACCTCTACAATTTTTTGGAATAGTTTCAGAAGGACAGGTGTTAACTCTTCTCTAAATGTCTGGTAGAATTCACATGTGAAGCCATCTGGTCCTGGACTTTTGTCCAGCACTGGAGACTATAGGCTGTTGGGTGGGGCCGAGTCTTGGTGCCAAGGACCCAAGCAAGATGTCTGCTTCAGCCAGATTTCAAGTAGATGGACACTCCCCGATATTTCCACCACCAATTTTTATAACCCCAGAGAGAGACAATATAGCTGGCCCCTGCCTCCACAGGAAACCCTCCAAGACCAGCAAGTAAGTCCGGCCCAGGTTCATATGAAGTCACTGCTTTTGCCCTGGGTCCCAGTGTGCATGAGACCTTTTGTGCACCCTCCAAGAGTGGAATCTCTGTTTCCCCCAGTTCTGTGGGGCTCATGCAATCAAGCCCCACTGGCCTTCAAAGCCAAATGCTCTGAGGGATCCTCCTCCTGATGCCAGAACCCCCCAAGGCTAGGGTCCTGACATGGGGCTCAGAACTCTCCCTCCTGTGGGAGAACTTGTGTGATATAATTATTCTCCAGTTTGTGGGTCACTCCACAAATTGGAGAGTAATTGGTTTTGGTTATATCGTGAGTGCACCCCTGCTACCGTCTGGCTGGGTTTCTTCTTTATGTCTTTGGTTGTAGAATATTTCTTGATAGGTTCCAGTCTTTTTTATCAATGGTTGTTCAGCAGTTAGTTGTGATTTTGGTGTTCTTGTGAGAGGAGGTGAGCTCAGGGTCCTTCTACTCTGCCACCTTGTCTCCCATCAGATATTTACTTTAAAACATGAGATTTTTCAACCTGCTCTTTTGCTTAATGTTTACATCATCTTTTACTTTCCTTAATATGTTAACTTTTAAAAATAACAACAAAGCTTAAGATTGAAAATAACTATTTTCTGCCTTTCCTAACACCAAAAATCACTCTTCCCAGGCACAAGCACTTTTATCTCCTCAACTATTGTAGTAGTTAATTCCATTTATCTAGCAGCATCATTATATATCCCTTAATTACATTTCATTTTTATACAGTATTGTTCAACTTCCCATATTGTACATAAAGCTATGTAACTCAGATACCTCCCCTGTATACACATTCTCTCTCTCTCACAGTTTATATTCCATAACTTTCTTCCCAATTATGACAATATAAATATTTTGTGAAGCTGCACCAGAAAGTAAACTGCCTTCATTTTTTTTTAAAAAAAATTTAAATTGAAACCTTCATTGATACAACTGTATGTTACATGCAGCTATCAGAAATAATACAAAGACATCTCATATAAACTTTGCCCAGTTTTCCCCAATGGTAACATTTCGCAAATCTATAGTATCTTACCATAAACTGTAAATTGATCTGGGTATAATCCACCCAGTTTATTCAGGTTTCCCCAGTGTGTAATTCTTAGTGTATAGTTCTTGAGCCAGTCAGCTCACTTCTTGCTTGCTCCCTATCCTATGATAAAATAAATCAGTTAGTACTTGTTCACATGCTTTATAACTTGTAACATTTTAATAAAGGTCTTGTTTGTGTGTTTTGGTCTGATGAATTGACACCATTCTTGATCCTTTACAATTAATGTAGGATGTTACAAGGAGTAGAGAGAAATGTGTACATTCAATTCTGTGTAACCAGAAGTTATCTGCTATTTTTGTAGAATCCGCATTGTACATTGAGAATTATAAATCATCTTTTGTTATAAAATATAGACTTTTATGCCCTATTTCATGTATCTTGATCTTGGTTACTGCATGGTGCCACTACCTGCTAGGTAACATTTAAGTTTCAGTTTTAATATCAAGATTCCAAAGATATTTCCAGTAATTGAAGTTAAGGGTATCTGGTTTGTTTTGTTTTTTATTTACTTATTTTAAGTCATTTGAGAAAAAGCTTAGAACAAGAAGCAGCCAATATGATATTCTACAATTGCTAGCAAGTCACACTTCAGATTGACAGATTTAAGGAAAAGCATGTTTTCATAATGCTAAGATCTATTTGAAAAATGTGTGGACAAGGCAAAACTCTAGAGACAGTAAAAAGATCAGTGGTTACCAGGGGATGGGATGAGAGGGGAGGAATGAGTCCGCAGAGCACAGAGGATTTTTAGAGCAGTGAAAATACTCTGTATGATATTATAATGATGGATACGTTTGTCCAAACCCATAGAATGTACAACACTAAGAGGAATCACTTGGTAAACTATGGATTCTGGGTGATTTTGATGTATCAGTGTAACTTCATCAATTGTAACAAATGTACCACTCTGATGGGGAATGTTGATAGTGGGGGAGACTGCATGTGGGGGAGCATGGAGCATAAGGGAAATCTCTGTAACTTCCTTTTAATTTTACTGTGAACCTAAAACTACTCCAAAAATATTCTTTTAAATGTATGGACAGTGAACCAAAAGGGCAGATTAATAATATGTCCCTAGTTTTCTTCCTGCTCAAACTTCTAAAAATAACAAAAAGGATATAGAATTAAAGATTAAATCCATAACAGTATTAGATATCCAGAACAGATGATATTAGAAGGCCAGACGTTTGGAAAATTTCTGAAATATTAAAAAATGATTAAATTGAAGAGTTAGAGGAAGCCAGAGACCAAACCTAGCCCAGAAGAGAATTTCCATTGAGTTAGAGCATAGGGAGCCAATTATGAGAGTGCTGAAAGCCTAAAGTAATGATCAACAGGAGATCAACAGGTCAACCTCTCCCTTTGCTATATTGAGCAGCCAAATCATACAAAATCCTGGCTGGCTTAGAGAACATGAGGAGTGATAGAATCCTGCCTCCTCTGAACCTTAGGAGACAAATTGCTGAGACTACATGCCTGGCAACACATCCTGTTTCTCTTCTGTGGGAGTCACATGCTATAATATGAATCGCATTCCAGATACACACCAACCAAATACGATTCTGAACAACCAACACACCAGTGTAAAGATTTAGCATCTAGAATACTAAAGTAACTTTTATGAATCTTTTAGAAAACTAAAAAAAGGAAGAAGAAAGAATTAACATAGGCAAAAGTCTGGAAAAGGTGTTTCAAAAAAGAGAAAGCCAGAATGACCATAGATATAAGATGTTTCACTTTATTAGTAATCAGAAATATAAAGTAATATCTATCATCTGTAAGTTGAAGAAAATTTAAAAGTTTGACAGTTTTAAGCATAAGAATGGATTTGCAGAAAAGAGGAATTTCATATACAAATGGTGAGAAAGTAAACTGTTACAATCACTCTTTTTTAGAAGAGAATTTAATTTTTATTAGACCAGTAAATAAATAAATGCTGAATTTCTTTAATACAGGCTGCCCCCCCCCCAAATTCTATAAATTAGATTTTCATTTTCTTGTTTTCATTCTGATTATGAAGTCAGATTAAATCTACTGAGTGAGACCCTGTTTTACCCGTATAAATCAAACTAGAAATTTGATTCCTCGGGAACTTGATATAATTTAGTGACAGTACCATATCAGCTCAAGTATTAAGGAATGAAACATCAGAACATACTGGCAGCATTTATGAGAAACACCATGGTTTTTACAATCACTCTTGAGAGCTATGCAACACCTAGTAAACCAGTAGATGTACATACGGTGCAATATAGCAATTCTATTAAGGACATGCCCTAGAGGAACTCTTACACCTGTGAACATGAATACAAGCTTCAGGATGTCCTCTGTAGGATTGTTTTTTCATAGCAAACCTATTGAGAACAAATTTTTTTTTCTTTTCTCTGCGGTACGTGGGCCTCTCACTGTTGTGGCCTCTCCCATTGTGGAGCACAGGCTCCAGACGCGCGGGCTCAGTGGCCATGGCTCACGGGCCTAGCCGCTCCGCGGCATGTGGGATCTTCCCGGACCAGGGCACGAACCCGTGTTCCCTGCATCGGCAGGCGGACTTTCAACCACTGCGCCACCAGGGAAGCCCGAGAACAACTTTTAATTATTAATTACATGTAGTAATGATCAACATACAGATACTGAAAACATAGTGATGAGTTGAAAAAGCAAGTTACACTTGGCTCTGTAGAATAACTTTTAAAAACATATAAAAATATGCAATATTATCAATGCTCACGTATATGAAAAAGTATAAACCCTTGAGCAGGAATGATGGTGATATCTAGGAAAAGAAGGGCAATGGTATTAGGATAGGATAAAAATAGTATTTCAACTATTTCTATGACATTTATTTCTTTAAAATTTCTTTTCTGAAAAAAATGTGGCAAATACTAACATTTATCAAATAAGCATGGTGGCTACATGGGTGTTTAAAATTATTTTCTGTTCTCTATATTTGATATATTTCCTAGTAAAATTACATTAGAAATTTAAAAGATGTCCACACAGAAACCTTCACAAGGACATTTATAGCAGCTTTATGCTTAATTGCCAGAACTTGGAAGCAACCAAGATATCCTTCAGTAGGTGAGTGCATAGTAAATTGTGGTATATCCAGACAATGGAAATTTGTTTGGTGTTAAAAAAAAAAAAGTGCTATCATGGCACAAAAAGATATGGAGGAAAGTTAAATGCTTATTACCAAGTGAAAGACCCCAGTCTAGAAAATCTACATACTGTATGATTCTAATTGTACGACGCTCTGGAAAAGGCAGAAGTATAAAGATAGTAGAAAGATCAGGGGTTGGTGTGGGGTCAGAAGGAAGAATAAGCTGAACACAGAAGATTTTTAGGGCAGTGAAAATATTCTGTGTGGTATTATAATGATGGATACATTTCACTATATGTTTGTCCAAACCCATAGAATGTACACCAGCGAGAGTGAACCTTAAGGTAAACTATTTCTACGGTGATTATGATGTGTCAGTGTTACTTCATCAGTTGTAGCAAATGTACAACTCTGGTGGGGAATGTTGATAATGGGGAAGGCTATTCATGTGTGGCAGTAGAGGGTGACATATGCATAGCCCCCCTCTTTTTTTTTTTGCTGTGAACCTAAAGCTGCTCTAAAAAAAAAAAAAATTTAAAAAACACCCCTCCCCATCATATTAAAAACACTGCAACATTAAAAACAAAATTTTCAAAATTGCTCTTGAAAAAGAGCAAAGATGAAAGTCATAAATGAGGACACTGTGAGCACTATGACAAATCATGTTGGATATAGCCAAAGAGACGTGCAGAAGAAAATGTATTGCCTTAAAAGGACTCTTTATAAAATGAGAAATTATATTTGTAAGTGAAATAAACATTTAGCTCTAAAAGTTAGAATTACACATAATAATGGAAATCTAAACTTAATACAAAGGAAACAGCTTCCTGAATCAGGCTACCTTGATTTTGAGTTCAGTTTCTTCCACCCACCCGCTGTAAAACATTGGGAAAGTTACTTAACTCACTTTTCCTCAGTTTCCCCATCTTTTAAATGGAATTATAATAGTATCTTCATAGAACTAATTTCAGAATTAAGTGTGTTTATCTTGTGAAAGCACTTAAAACATTGGCGCATAGAGCCAGTGCTATACAAGGACAATGTAATGCTATGTAAGTTTGATTAATAAAAATTTTAAAAAGGATTTAATAGAGAAGAAAATAGAAGTTAACTAAGTGAAATCAAAATACATACTGAGTTGACTGAATAAATAAAACCAAATGCTGAAATTTGATAAGATAATGAATGTTTGGCAAGTTCAATTGAAAACAAAAAAGATAGCTAAGAAAGATAAAATTAAGGAGGCTGATATAACTTTAATATTGAAAGAATGAGACAAGGAGTGGCTATAGATATATATTGGCAGCTCAATGAACATTTGGTGGATTCTCTTATTATGGTTTTTTGAAACAAAGCAAATGCAGAACTAATTATTAGGTAGTACACTATCAGGTAGTACACTATTTGCCTTTTAAAACTTTAGTGATGATTGGGTGAAATAAATTTAAAATTTTTCTATGCAACTAAAGAAAAATTAATATCAATGGGAAAACATAATAAAAAGACATCTTATTTAATATAATTTTAAGGGTCTCATTTCCTCGTCACCGAACAAGACACCCAACTTGTTCAGAGCTGTGATCCCAGTTCCATATGTTCTGTAGCAAGTTTCTTTTTGCAAAAATTATGGCCTTGAAAATGCAATGGAACAAAGTTAGGGTCTCTCCCAAAATGAATAATTGTTTCTGTTCATATCATGAAGCATAGGAGTGGTACAGTTTTTGATGCATATGAGAGTCAATTTCAATGTATGCACTGAGCAGGCAAATTGAGTTTTTAGAGATAATCCCATCTGAGGAAACAATAAAATCAATTCCTGTGTTACATTCCACATGGCCCAGCAGAGAAAGAGCCATTTGCTGATGGTCACATGCAATGAACATAAGTAGTGTTTGGGATATTGACTTTCAGAATTCATTTATAAAGACACACTAATTTGAAAAGTTATTAGACTACTAAAACAAGAGCCATTGGTTTATGGCTAATAGCAGAAAATGAAATGATGAGAGTAGACATATGAAATTACATAAGGAAAAATAACTAAAAGTAAGAAGATCAAGAACAGAAACTTGGAATCGACCAAGTTTAAACAGAAGATATAGGAAATAAATATGGTGATGGACACTGAGTGAAATTGAGTCCTGTCAAAGAGGGAGGGAAGATTGGTATTTGGAAAGAGACCATAAGTAGTGGGTGGGGTGAAGAGATTCATATAATTGAATAACTACTATGTTACAGACACTGCGATAAGGAAGAGAAAATCGAGAGGGGGATTACCAGTAATGTCAAAGGCAACAGAGAAGTCTAATAGGGGAAATGAAAGGGCCTTAAGGGCATTTAAGAGGTGTGTTTATTCATAACGAGAATAATATCATCCACCAACACTTACACTAAGTGTTGTTTTATATACTGCCATCTTGTCCTCCAGAGATTCAGTCTTACTTGGAGACTGGAATGACTTTGATGAGTAAATATAATAATATGGACTAGGAACTGTGGAACCTTGGACACAGAAAATCAGGAGACTATTTCTTACAGATTAGAAAGATTTATGAGTGTACTTGATTTGTCCTACTATGCCCCTCATCCATAATGATCACCGTTTATGTCCATTTTGGTCACCTAAATATATTTGGTATTTGTTCTCTCATTTCCACACTGAATCTGTCATCACTTCTTACCTGTATTACTACAGTGGCCTCCAAACCCCAGTATGTTTGCTTCAGTTTTACCTCATTGTCATCTAATCTTCAAGAACTGCCAGAATGTTCTTTCCATAATAAGGCTGAATGTAAAATACCCTTAATTAAAACCATAGACTTCAAACTAATTACCGTAATACAAAAAAGCCTTTAATTACCTTGTCTTCATCTATGAAATCAAGAAAATCTGAGCAGCTATCATAACACTTGTTGCACTCTTCTGACTTTTCCATCTACTTTAGTTAGATAGTTAGATGTTGTTCTGTTCTAGCTCCTTAGGGTTTAAAACAGTGCCTGGCATATATAACCATGCATTTAAAAAATTCCCCAAACTGTATATTTCATCCCTATAACTCGTTTATTTTGTAACTGGAAGTTTGTACATCTTAATAGTTTTTGATGGATTGAATATATAGGTACATAAAAACTAGTAGGAATGTTACTTTTGTCTACCTGTCCATACACTATTTAAATAAAATTATAAAATTTATTGAGCAAACACTGAAAAAGTTAAATGCTTTATAAAATTTCCATTGTACATCATTTTTCATAGCCTATATCCCTCCACAAAATTTTGAATGATAAGTATACACGTTACTTATTTTTTACTTAATACTTACAGCAGAAAAATAAATGGAAGGCAGTATCCCTTTTAAATCATATTTCTCCTGGAACATGGGCTTTAGAGACACACATTCTTATCCAGATTTTAGTCAGCGGATTAATTCAGCTGAAGCCTCCCAGAGGACTCTGGTGTGCAACTCTGTCCCTGGAGAGAATTTTGGAACCACAATAGCAACTCTAAGTAAAAAGAAGGTACTTTCTCAGATCTTTATATCCACAGTGCCACAACTTCCAAATAATTAAGGAACAGGGCAACTCTGAACTGTTTATCCTAGAATGTATATGCACTGCTTTCTCTTCATCCTCTAAAGTCACAGTGTTCTTTAAGATTTCTAAGCAGATAGGTTGGAAGGCAAAAGATCACACTCAGCCCCATCTGCTTCCCTCTCTCCCATTCAAATAAAGACAAATTAATTCTATTTACTATGTTACATCAATAGTTATTTAGCCAGACATAAATAAATTACAGAAAAAGAAAAGATTTAGGTAATTTCCACTGATTATATCAGTAGCTGCAGACCTAAGATAAGCAATTTTATTAGTTCTTATAACTTTCCCAGTTAACTTTCTTAGACAGATGTCTCATAGTAGGGTTTGGTATATTACCAGAAACTAGCCATTTCTGGGTATGATCACTCAGAATGCTTATGGAATTTCTCCTAAGATTTTTAAGAGTTAAGAAATAAAACCACAAATATATACAAATGCAATAAATTAAATACAATTTTTAAATGTATAATGTATACATAATGTTGCAACCGCTATGGAAAAATTTTAGTAGTTCAAAAATTAGAATTGCCATATACCTAGCAATCTCACTTCTGGGTATACATTCAAAAGAATTGAAAGCAGGGTCTAGAAGAGATATTTGTACATCCATATTCATAGTAGCTTTATTTACAATAGCCAGAAGGTAGAAGCAAACCAAATGTCCATCATCGGGTAAACAGATAAAAGAATGTGGTATACACATATAATGGAATATTATTCAGCTTTAAAAAGGAAGGTAATCCTATCACATTCTGCAACATGGATGAACACTGAGGACATTATGCTAAGTTAAATAAACCAACCACAAAAAGACAAATGCTGTATGATTCCACTTATATGACATATCTATAGTAGTCAAATTCATAGAAATGGCAAGCAGAATGTTGGTACCCAGAGACTTAAGGGAAGGAGGAAATGGGGAGATGTTGTTTAATCAGTATAGAGTTCAGTTTTGCAAGATGTGAAAGTTCTGGAGATCTGTTACACAGCAGTGTGAATATACTTATTACTGAACTGCATGCTTAAAAATGTTTAAGAAGGTAAATTTTACATTATGTACTTTTTACTATATTAGTGAAAAAATTAGATACTAAAATGAGATTTCTTGAGTTGGTATAAAGCTCTTTGTATCTCACTAAAATGGCAGTTCCTTCTTTTAGGTAATTTTTATATTTACACTAAATAAGCAGTACGTAGCTTTCTATTTTAAATAGTTTTTTTTCCTAACATATTAAATATATTTTATTTAATTCTTTGCTTCTTAAGTAAAAATATTTGTAAAATATCTCCACTTATTTTTCTACCCTTTCTGTGTAATGTGAAGAGCGGTTATTTTTGCCAAAGCAATTTTGCAGAAGAATTCATTGCCTTTTTGGACATAAGTTTGTTCTTAGTTAATTATTTCTACCCCTTTAGCATAATTCATAAGAAAACGAGCTTCATCATGTCAGGTGTTTACCTAGTGAAGCTCATTTCCCTCACTCTTCCCTAACTGCAGCAGAGATAATTCAACACCAGGAGTTTGAAATTTGTACTGCACGGAAAAGATAGAGGAAAAAATCTCCCTCTTATGAAAGAAGGTATCACTACAAATTACAAAAGCAAGAGGCCTATAGAACTTGATTGGGTTTGGATTTACAACGGCTGCTGTAGTTAACAATAACAAGTCCTTGACCCAAGGCTAAATGGGAGATTAAGTAATATAAACCCCTAGGATTTTACGATTTATTTCTAAGATTTTTTAGATACATAGATTTAATTTTAAGATTACGAACAAGTATTATTCATATCGTGCAATCTCTCTTTTAGACTACTCACTCGATATCCTCTTCTACTCAATTAGTTTGTCAAGTCATAAATGGGAAGCACTGTAGACTCCAGGAAGTAGGAATGTTTGGATAAGTGAACAGATATCTGTAGAAGATGGTACTTCGTTTTCTTCTTGCCTTAAATTTCAAAGACCTTTTAAATTACATTTCTCAATAGAATGTTATATATGATTAAGCTATTTTCCCTCAACAAGAATTTTCTCTTCCTGCCTTCTTCATTCCTTTTCTCATTAACAGAATATGAAAAGACAGTGTAGAAATAGATGCTTTTGTTCCTGAGAAAGTTGTACATATCACTAAAGATCCATACAGATAGAATTAATGCCAGACTTAGATGGAGACAAGGCCTTTGAATTTGGACTACTCTTAGGGAACCAAAGGGAGTAGGAAGCTTTATTAGTATTAAATATGGTCATTAACAAGTTAGTACTTATTAAAGCAGCATGGCCCTGTTAGGAAACAGTTGAAATTTTATAATCAAATGTAATTGAAATTTAGCTGCAATTTTATGAAAAAATACCTATAGAGTTATGGTGTTGGCTTGAACATTTAATTAGAAACCTGATTTGTACTTTAATGGGGAAATTCCACAAAAGTTAACATCTTTTTTCATAGGTCCAAGCAGGCAGTGGAAAGGTTGGGATAGTAGAGGGTGACCTGAGATAAAAATAAGTGCTAGAGCAGGGAGAGGAGAAAAAATGATCACAAAATAATGAAATTGTATAATTTTTCAATGAGTGTCTCCAAATTCTTGTCACCATTTTTTTCAATGTCCAAACAAAAATTATCTCAGAATCTATATATGTTAACTTCTTTGTTCCTCAGAACAAGGGCATTAGCTTTAATTATTCTCTAAAGCTTACCTCTCAAGCTTAACTTAACATAAAAATATGGTTTTTATGGCTCTCAGTGATAATCACAGATACCATTCACAGGTATTTCCCAACTGTATGTCTCTCCCCAAGGAAATCAGTCTTCCATTATGGTTTGGGAAAACATTTTTTTTCTTTACAGTTGTGAGTCTGCTTTTTGTCTCCTTCTTTCATCCAGTTCAGGGTCTCAACCATGGTCTTTATTCCACTACTAGTGAAAAAAAAATGTATTTTCAAAATATAATAATCATTTTAGAATTGCATGCTGCCCTCAGTGGTGACAGAGCTTATTACATGATTAAACATATTAATTAACAAACATTTAAGTATGTATGGTAGGATTATTCCCCAAGTTCAGGATTTGACAAAGGTTAATGAGTAGATCCTAGCCTTATATTTACAAGACTAAAATGGTTCATAGGTGTATAGATGTGGCCTCTCTTGTCAAAGCAAATTTAAGCTTCCACTATAGAATATACAAAATATATAAATATACATAGGCATAATTATTCTCATTGCTATCCCTGAGAAGCAGGATAAAAATATTTCACAGATTATTCCAAAGAAGTGAACATGTTAAAAAAATATTTAGGAAAGTAGTAAGTTCAAAAGAGCATAATATAATCACTCATAAAGCATGATCTCTAAATCAACAGGTTCTGTGATGACTTGATTAAAAATTCATTGAAGTCATCTGAAAAATAACAAAATTATTTAAAAACCAAAGAAACAGAAAGCTTAGACTTTTGGGAAAGACAACATGTGTTCGAAATTTCTGTACCTATGTCTTATTGAAATGGGTAACAATGATTACTCTTTTTTCAACATCATGTGAAGTGATTCAGTTTGCTTCTCTTTATTTATTGCAAAAACTTTGTCAGGTACTTTTTTAAATGTGAGAAAGAGACTTAGTCTCCAGTGTGCGGCTTTGAGCTTATTCATTCTTGCAGGGACCTACTTCAGGGAAGTCTGGGTTTGAACAGAAGCCACTAGTTCCAAGGTCAGGAGTAGCAGCAGCAGGAACAGGGGCAATAATAGGTAGGCTCTGGACTTAGACCATGCCTGGAGACATTTGGACTTAGTCTTTGATGCAAAGACACCTCTCTTCTGCTCTATTGGTTTTTGTTCCCTGAGTCCTTTGACTTACACTGCACTCATTCCCACTTGACTCCCCTTTCTGAAGTGCTCATTCCAATGTTCATGCTCTTCCTGTTCAATTACTTGTTTTTCCCAGTCCTGGGAACACTACAAACAGCTTGTTTGGCGTAAATATAAAAAATACCTAAAAGAAAGAACTGCCATCTTAGCGAGATACAAAGAGATCTACACCAATTCAAGAAATCTCATTTTGTTGAAAGGATAAAGGAAACCACTCTAGTGGTTAGGGAATTGAGAATGAAATACTAGGGACTCAAGTTTTAAAAGACAGTTGGAAAAACAGAAACCCTGGAAGAAATGAAGATAGTACGTGTTTCTATTATTCTATCTCTAGATTGAGATTCGATCTCAATATTACAAGAGAATGGTGTATGAATTCACTGGAATTAAATATTCTGTAAGACAAAAGTGATTTTTTTAAAAAGGCATTTGAAATGTGGTTATAAAATCCAAGGTCATGGTTAATTATTCAAAGGGTGAGCAAATCTGAGGTAAGCTAAAACACTGAATGCCATTTTAAGAATACTTCCTCTAGCTGAGTCTTAGTTTTATTTAAAACTCAGGAAGGAAAACAGGAACTAATACAAAGTGGTGATTCTTTGAAGAAAACCAATTAAAAATAAACATTAAAATAAAATTAGAAATAAACCTATAAAACTCTAACAGGTTTACATAATGTGCTAGCATATTGATAAATAACTGACTTCCCATCTTCCTTCTTCAGGTGATAACAACCCTTTTGTACTTTTTTTAAAAAATATTTTATAAAGTAATTTGACTCATAGTGATGTCTGTGATGAATATAAGAGCTAATGAAGAGAAGGGGTATATGAACTCCCTTGCTTAAATCTAGCTTAATTGAAAATTAACAGTCAAAACAAGAAAATTAAGTAAAAATGACTGTGAGATGAGAGCATGAGGATTGTTGAAAGGGCAGAGGGAGAAGAAGAAGTATCAATAGTTGCAGAAATATTCAAGCTATATTCATATTAATCTATAGAGCTGCACTTCTGAGATCACTATTTGTAAAATAGTGCTATGTGTGAATAATTCCAGTTCCTTAACTTGAGCTACTCTTGTTGGACACAATTTTGGACATACTTTTTTACAAAATTGAGGATAAATTTTAATTTTTTAAAAGTTTCATGTCTGTTTTTACAAATACCTTCTAAAATGCATACCCCATTAAGAAATGTGAACAGTTGGGGATTGTACTCTCTTCATTCCCCTCCTCACGTAAGTGCATTTTCCCAAGGCAGCAACTCACATCAACTACTATTACAATGTATTTCATAAAATAAGACTCCCTTGGGGTAGTTTTTCTCTTTCACTCAGAAAGCACTGACAGGTGCTCACCATGTGCCAGATACTAAGAATGCAGAGATGAAAGAGCAAGATCTAAAGGCATATGAGACTGTGACTATATGAATTGCAATAAAGTGGTTGTAAACCGATATAATCGTAGCGTCAGTATGGACCTCTGATTTACCTTCCTCTGGAAAACGGTTATGAGTATTATTGTTTCAAATTCAACTCTCCATTCTTTTAAGGGATCAAATTTTAATTGGGTAATGTACTAAAATTCAAATATATAACAATATGGTCTATGGGTTTTTCAGTACCCTTGTAGAAAAGCTGTGAAGCTGTGCTGAGACTGCTGATAACTGATTCTAAGAGCAGTATGTAGGCTGTGACTAGGATTCTTAGGAATCTCTTTAGATAGATAGATGATAGATGTTAGATACATAATAGACACAAATCTTATGTGTGGGAAATTTTTTCACCTACCTATTGCTTATAAGAGACACATTTAAAACATTAAAAACAGAAAATATTGAGTATAAAATTATGGAAAAGTTTATACAAAGCAAATATTAATAAAACCTAGTGGCTACATCAGTATCAGAAGAAATAGACTTTAGGAAAAACTAAATGTGAAAAATCAATCAACATATAACAAGATCTTAGTAATTAGAGAAATGCAAACTAAAACCACAGTGAAATTTGTATTCAACACCACCCCTCGCACACACACATCACCCAACATTAAGGTAGCAAAGTAATAAAGTCTGATAACACCACATATTTGTGACGATGCAGAGCAGCCGAGTTGTAGCAGGAAAAGAAATTGATACCATACCACTTCAGAAAATAACTGGGAATTCTTAAGTAAAGTAGAAAATGAACATACCCATGTCTCATCAATTCTATTTATTCTAGAGAACTCCTTGTACTTGTGCAATACTATACGTGTAAATACCATATCCTGTGTTGTTCATAATAGCAACAGCTCTTAAACCCCCAAATACCCAAATGTCCATTTGACAGAGTAGATAAATACACTGTAACTTTTTTTTGCTTGTACTATACGGGATATCCTGCAGCAGTGAAAATAAAGGTGAGGTACAGGTATCCCTCTGGAGGAGCAGGAATTTAATTATTAATATAAAAGCAAACTGTCAAAAATACAAAGTTATTCCCTACAGGTATGTTAAAAAAAATTAAATACTGTACATGTGAAAGTATAATAAAATTTTGAGTAAAGGAAAGGAATAATAAACAAAAAGTTTATATTGGTTACTTTTGGAGAGGAGGGAGGATGGGGGTGAAAATGGAGACTAACACACGGTAACTATGGTAAATTGATATAATAATATTTACAATGTTCACTTGCCCATGTGAAATGTTGAATAGAAATACGTTAGTTTTCTTATTCTTAAATCATTCATATATGTATAGGCTCCTTTATATGTTCAATATATTCCATAATAAATATTCTACAAAGAGTTAATAAATATATAGATGTTGAATAACTAAAAGAGAGTCTGACCAGTTAGAGTGTTGTTGGAAGGATATGTTTCAAACTCTGTCCTCAAGAAAGTTAACACTATTTCTCCAGTCTGGGCTCTGGGAAGAAAATTATGACTTAAAATCCTTTCCTAATTTGTATATCCTGGCTTTGATAGTATGTCTCTCGCATACAAATGTCTATTCTTAATACAGTATTGAAATCAATTTTACTCTTGTAGAATGTTGGTGGTGATGCCTCTTTTTCCTACAGCCAGACAACTGTCTCCACGCTATCATGTATCCAGTCTTGAAAAGTCCCAGTGAAATCTGACAGATTAAAACCAACATTAACAAAAGCAAAGTAATAGCAAAGTTGAAAATAGTTATAACTTTTGAATATCTGTGACAGAAATAAACATGTTAAAAATATGTAGTTTTATAAAACCTCCTTAGAAAAATAAATTGCTTTTGGCAATTCAAACAAGCAATGATCTTGCAAAATAAAATTTTATAGTGACATTTGAAAGGGGTTCTCCAAATAGAACTTCTCTTTTACAAGTGGCTAATTGTAGTTTTGGATGGACAGTTTGGCATTTAAAATTGAAGGTAAAATAGTTCATGAAACCAATTACACCCACAATTTTTTTTAATGTACAGTTTTACTCTAGTAAGTGATTTAGAGGATATAAAGAGCTTATAAACAACAAATATATATAAAAATTCTAATAAAGCAAGATTCCTGTGGGCGCAAGAGTATTGTGGGCCTCCCATGTCTGTCATACATAGCTACTGCTAAAAAAAAAATGCAAGGACACAGTGAGATGTTTTTCTCTTTTTTCCACTTTGATGTTATACTTAAATATACAGTGATTTCTTAATCTCTACCACAATTTTCAAATTTAACTATATTGATACAAAATAAGTTACTATGTTGAGAAACTAGATGTAACTTTTTATTGACCTGGTAGCCAAACTTCAATACTTAAATTGAAGAAAATGGACAATTTTGAGGATTTTTAGATGGAATAGTTCCTTAAGAATGCTATCATATATTCATTCATCTCCATCTAACTCTGGGAACTAACATTGTTCCCTTCCTCCTGGTAAGTACTTAATAAAGATTTATTAGATTACTTTAAATTGAAAAATTAAATCATTTACACACTTTCCCATGATACGGTTATTTTACATAAATTCACTTTACTCTGACTAGAACATCAATACAAACATAAAATTAAAATCATAATTTACTTAATTCAAATAAGTGAAGAGTTGGAGGAGAGGGGTTCAGAGAACGGAAACCCATTACTGTTTTGGCATGAACCTAAATACCTGTTTCCTTTAACATTCACTTGTTAAGAACTTACTGCATTAGACGTCAAGAAAATTACAGAGATAGATAATATAAAGTCCTTGGACTTAATGCGTTTACTATTTAGAGAGAGAGAAAAAATGAGAATAAGTAAATACATGTAAATATATATAAAATACGTACAATGAACTGTATCAACATCTCCACACTTTAAATCATGGTGAAACTAAGCTAAATTCTTTTTCTTGGGCTTCCATTCACCGAGGCTTTTGCAGAGGTGGTTCCATCTGTTTATGAGGGCCTCATCCTCTTACACAATCACCTGGTAAACAGCTCCCCATCCAATCAAAGTCCTCTGGAGAAGACTCCATTTACTTCCTAGATAGTCTTATATGCTCTGCATGTTCCCACTGCACTTTGCATATCCTTCCCTTATTGCAGTTGTTTCTATTCCTGTGTGATGATTGCAAACATGGATTGAGTATGTATACTTTTTATATCATCCAACAATTAATGGGCATTTAAAAACAATGTGAATAACTTAGTCAATTGTATAAAGACCTAAATTTCTAATAAAATAACCTCTGCTGGATTTTAAATTAAGAAATAAAATTAAGTCACAGAAATAAAATTAAATACCTGTTTGGATAAAGGGGATTTCTGCAAGTTTAAGAGTTGAGGCAGATTTGACCTTACAGAATTTAATAAAAAGCAGCCTATAATAACAGACAAAATCCTTGGATTCAAAAGAAAAACTGGATTCAAGGTTAAAATTCACACATTACTCCCTGTCTGATCCTGGACAATGTTTTAATCTAAGTGTTCATTTCCTAAACGGTAAAAAGGAATAGATTTCTGACCTACTTATGATAGGCTTATTGTGATAAAAGAGAAATATAGTGCAGTCACTGGGCAAATAAAGAGAATTATACAAATGCAGAGTATTAATAAATTATGAAAATGGGAATTTAATATAGTATGGATATATCAAACAAAGAAATGGCCTGGTGTCTCAGATTTCTTAAGAAAAAATTTGGAAAATATAAATGGAATGCATGAAGCTAGGGAAGAATGGATGCATTTTTAACTACATAGCAGTAAAATGGAATTTTCCTAAGCATTAAATTTGGAGTTACAATGAATGTTTTATAAGTCATTTTGTGAAATTTTTGCTTTGCATAAATATTAGAAAAACATTTCTAGGTGTATCAACTATTTTTAAAACCAGAAAATCCTCTCCCAGTAGCTAGCACCCAGCACCTAGTGGAAAACATAGATCTCTTACATAACTATAATTCTTATTTGTTAAAAGTCACTTGGGTTCTTCAGAATAGCAAGTTGCCTCAATAGATAATAGTCTTACCAAGGAACAACCAGGCCTCCATAAATATTTATTTTTTAAAACTTAGTTATTATACGTTGTACACAACACTGCCGTGGCCTCTCCCGTTGCGGAGCACAGGCTCCAGACGCGCAGGCTCAGCGGCCATGGCTCACGGGCCCAGCCGCTCCGCGGCATGTGGGATCCTCCCAGACCGGGGCACGAACCCGTGTCCCCTGCATCGGCAGGTGGACTCTCAACCACTGCGCCACCAGGGAATCCCATGTACACAAACTTTTAATAAACACCTTCACTGCAACCAATTTGAAATAATTTAGGACCACATATAAGTGAATAAAGATATAAAAAAATCAGGAACATAATGGAATATCCACATATTGTAAGTAAGTATGACACTAAAATTTAGCTAGCAGTCATCAAAATCTTTTATTTACTGTTTAGTCTCTAGAATCTGTATTTTACAAATGTTTTTATTTTGAAGTCAGAAAACATAAATTGATTATTTAAAAATAAAATTTGACTTTAATGATACATGAATCAAATACCAATGGTAATATTTGTCATAGGAACACATTTTAACATGCTGTCTAGCTGACAACAATAAGTATAACTTGTTATCTACAAATTATTTTAGTAATTTTGCCTTTCCCTTTTGCAACCAAAGTGAAAAGATTAGTTATGCTTACTTTTGGCAGGGTTAGGGAGATGAAATAAAGTGCGATTTAAGCATCAAATTATCATTAAAAATTCCATGTACCAATGTACCATTAACAAATGATACCAACTAAATTGATGATGCACTATGATATCTACCTGGCACCTAATACACATATTCAGAAGACCTGGGCTTGAGTTTCTGCTGAACCAATATTGTGATTTTGGGTAAAAGCTTTGATGTTTCTGGACCAGAAATTTCTCACCTAAAAGGGAGGTAAAATACACACCTTAAAGAGTTATATTAAAACAGGCAATGCATGCGTGCGTGCACACATACACACACACAACCCCCAAGATGAAATTAACTTAGAGCGTGTTTTAGTAACTTAGAAAAATGCTTTTGTTATTAAGAATTTTTAAAACTTCTGTGCTTATTTCTGGTTGATGCTTTTTAAGACAGTGATGCCATATTTGATGCCTTAAAGTTATCCCGAACTTTTCCAGGCATCATCTGGAAAAATGAATAGAATTGCTTTAGAAGTTATTTTCTTGACTGCTTTTCCTGGTTATGCATTATCACAGCTTTTATTTCTATATTCACATTCAGCATCTCCCCACTGTGTTTTGTTCAATTAATCATTAATTAGGATTTACTGTGTGCCAGGAAATATTCTAGGTCCTGGAGAATATTGAGAAAGTGAAAGACAAAGAAAACAGGGCTTCCCTGGTGGCGCAGTGGTTGGGAGTCTGCCTGCCGATGCAGGGGACACGGCCTGTGTGCCCTGGAGATGTTGTGGCATCTCCCGGGAAGATCCCACATGCCACGGAGCGGCTGGGCCCGTGAGCCATGGCCGCTGAGCCTGCGCATCCGGAGTCTGTGCTCCGCAACGGGAAATGCCACAACAGTGAGAGGCCCGCGTACCGCAAAAAAAAAAAAAAAAGAAAAAAGAAAACATAATGCCTAACCTCCTAAAAATTATAGAACCGTGAGGGAGACAACCATTAATTACGGAAACAAACAAATGTTGAATTGCAACTATAATCACTATATGGCTATAACTATTAAATAAAATCTTATTTCTAATGACTCTTACCTGGTTAGAAAGATTAGAGAATTCCAGAGGATAGACTATTAGAGCTGAGATTTAAATGATGTACAGCAGTCACATAGGTGAAAAGGAATGGATGGTAAAGTGTATTCCAAATAGAAAGAACAGCACATGCAGGCTTCCTCAGCCTGGGAAAGCTGTGTGTTTGATGAACTGAAAGATCACTGTGGCAGGGGTGTGACAAGCAAAGGGAAGAATACTACAAAGGGAGAATGTTTTATTCTATTACAGTCCTTTATACTATTCCAACTCAATACCTCTAATTTCTAGGCCACTAAGTTCTGCCAGTCATTCACTTTTCATCCTTGCTTGGCTTCGTTTCCTGGCACAGTGGTTCAATCATGTTTGATTTATGCCGTATTCCAGTCACAGCCCACTATTAGACCTTCTATATTGGGTGCCTTCTCTAAATTTTGGATCAAGAAGGGAAAAAAGTTTCTTCTCCCCTCCACTATCCCAACACATGCCAGTGCACATACTCCCTGTAGGATTTCCTTAGCCTTACATCATGATAGTACCAGTACGTTTTTACCAGACAAACTCATTTCTTAAAATGCAGTAACGTTTATCTGCCTGTCTCTTAAAGGAACAGATGACAAAGATGGCAAACTTGTCTCTCCAAGAAAAGAATGCACACTTTTTCTTACACTCACATCAGGTGATCAAAGAGCACCCTTTGTCTCTATATAGACATGGTCTACACACCTATCTGAAAAGGTCTTATGTCCTACAGACTTCTATTTTTAGTAAATTTGATTAGATCCTAGGAACCCACTAGTTCTCAGTGAAGGCCAGTAGGTATCCGTTATCCATGGAAGTAATGTTCTCTTTCTCACTATAGGAATAGAATAAGAGAGGATAGTTTTACACTTGTATACTTGCATATTAACTTCATCTGCTGGAAGAGTGTGACAATGATTCTAAGAGTTCTAGTAGGTTTGTGAGGTCTTGCTAATTGGAAAACAGCCAACTGTATCATCCTTGACGATTTTCCATTGAAGTCCATTCTCTGTTTTCCTGGTTATGACTCGGCATACTTTTAAGTTACACTTTATTTAACTTCAAACCCGGATAGGAATGGCATTCCAAATTAGATCTGTACCTGGAACAGAATTTATTTTAGACAAAATGGTAAAGTACAAAAAGTTCTTCTTCGGTGACCCTATAATCCAACATCTGCAGAATTTAGATTTTTGATGGTAATCTCTTTCTTTCTCAGAAGCCCTAGCATGGATTCTGTTCCTTATTAAAACTCTTTTCATGAGGTGACTTTTGAATTCCATCATTTTTTCTAGATTTATTGGTTGAATATCTTCTGTAAGGAAAAGCTTTCTCTTGATTAATTTGTTTCAGAATGGTCTTACTGATTCTTATTTTAGTCAATGAGTTATAATTTTTCACTAGTATTATTTCGATGCTCAGATTGCACCAAATTTGGCCAGGGGAGTCCCTTTAAATTGCTTCTGTGTTCGTTGACATGCCTTCATTAATCTCTAAGTGCTACCTTGCTTTCTGTCACTACAAAGATATTCTAGGCATATCTTACTTTTCCTGCCCTTGGTCTAAAATCATTTGGTTCTCATAATAATTGATTTAGGCAATAGCCACTAATGAATGTTAAACCTAGTGCTGAATGTTTGAAGAGTAATCAAATATTTACGTAGTCTCAAAGTTCCTCCCACAGCATCCTACCACAAGATGCTTTTAATTACAATGAGAAAAATAATCATTTTACAATGAAGAAAACTAGCAAACACCATCTTAATCAAGTGATCAAAGCTGGACCATCACCAGTAAGTGATAAAACAAAATCATACTCCTCCTGATATGATGCACATAAAAGGAAACAGCACTGGGAATGTGGTACTTTTCAAAAATATATATAAGCATAATCTAAACATCAAACCCTGCCTAAGGGATACTCTGCAGAATAACTGACCTACTCTTTGAGAACTCAGTCTCATGACACACAAAAAAAGAGAAACTGTTGTAGATTAAAGAGACTAAAAAGACATGGCCACTGAATTTAATTCATAGTCTGGGATTTTCTTTTCTATAAAAATATTATTGAGACAGTTATCAAACTGTCAAATCTCATTAAATACTGAAGATTATATATTATCTTCAATGTTAATTTTGATTATGATAACTGGTCTGAATTTATCTTAAAGTGTGTCTTGGTTTTAGAAAATATACAACAAAGCATTTAGGAATAAATAGGCACTTTGCCTGCAACTTCCTTTCAAATGATTCAGAAAAAAAACTATCTTAAGAGTAAATATGATAAAACTATGAACATTTGAGAAATCTGGGTAAAGAGATACAGAAATTCTTTGTACTACTCTTGTAACTTTTTGTAAGTCTGAAGTTGAATATTGTGCTACTATAATCAAAGAAAAATACAAAGGAAACTAATGTCAACATCTTGAAATTTACAAAGTCTCAAAATTCCTCCCACAGCATACTACCATCTTGAAAGAGTGTGATTGCTACTTGGAATGACATGTACTGTGGTGCCGGGCATCCCAGAAGTGATCTTTGTTTTTTCCTTCCTTTAAATAAGTAAAAATCCCCAAAGGTAGCTAATCATTAATTTATTTAATATTAAAAAATTCTATTGATCATAGTAACTCATTTAAATTTTATGTTTTAATTGGAACAATATTGAAATATCAGAGAGATTTTAAAAAAGAGAAGTTTCACGAACTCAGAAAAAATAATTGGACTAGGTGACAAATTAAAAATGAAGGAAACAGGAAATCACTGCCTCCTAACTGATTCTAGCATCTTACTGACATTAGCAGAAAGAAGAACTCAGAAGGACTTTTTCTATTAATTATTCACAGCCCAAGACTGCAAAGCTTTAAAAAAGGAACTTAAGATCAACTTAAATCAGGTCATATTTCTCATTAGGTTTTCTTCCTCCACTAATGCTGGGGTGTATTTTTTTTTCTACTTACCTTCTATCTCTACATTTGTTGGGACCTACGGGTCCCTGATGATTTTCTCCGGAGTAATCTGGCAAAAAAAAAAAAAAAAAAAAAAAAAATTGCTGAACTGTAACAAATGATTTACTACATTTTTTTAACATAGAAAAATATCTAACTCATTTATGTTTTTTCCTTTGTTTTTGAATATTTCTATAAGCATTGCCAGTCATGAAATAAACACACCCTAGTATTTTGTACTTTGATATATAATTAGAGGATTTTTCCACATACCATTTGGTATAGCAAAATATGAGAGGTTTTTTTTAATTCTTAGAAAATTTATGGAATTAAAAAAAAATCAGCCAATATGATTCCAAAGTAATTATATAATAGCACATCTATTACTAAAATTAAATTTGAAAATATTATATACTACCTATAATGGCCCCAAATAGGCTTATTTCCTCTGGTGGCTATGTGAGCGATAAATATTAATATATTCTCTGTTTATTTAACTAGTTACTGTTCCTTGGCTATTTTTCTCCTGTACAAATTTAAATATTAACTAATTCTAATCTCTTTAGAATACAACTGATAAGTATGTTCTGAAGATATACTACCATGACTTTTCCTAATATTTATGTAAATTGAAACCACTTTCCAGCACCTTGGCTCCATTTATTTTTGCGGTACGCAGGCCTCTCACTGCTGTGGCCTCTCCCGTTGCGGAGCACAGGCTCCGGATGCGCAGGCTCAGCGGCCATGGCTCACGGGCCCAGCTGCTCTACGGCTTGTGGGATCGTCCCGGACTGGGCCACGAACCTGTGTCCCCTGCATCGGCAGGCAGACTCTCAACCACTGCACCACCAGGGAAGCCCAAGCTTTATACATTTTTTTAAAATTTTGTTTTAATTTTTAAACAGATGTCAGTTTGGGATATAATTAAAAACACACTACATCCTTATGGAATTTAGTGTTCAAATTCAAATATGTTCCTATGCATTTTGTATTCTACCCTACAAATTCAATGGAATGAAATTTTGGTCAGGTGCTTTTAAGTTATTTCCTAGTTCCCTTCTAATTTGGCCAAGTTGGGCCAAACTGTTTCATAGTACACCCAGTGAGGAAATGCTCTGTTTCTCCCAGTATTCTTTGTCTTCACCGTACTGTTTGGCACAATTTCATCTCCCTTCCATCTTCATAATCACACTTTTTTTTTTTTTAGGTTTTAGTTGTCTGGGGATCCTATAGTTATCCAGCCAACCTATAAGAATTGTTTTATAGTGTCAATCAAGCCAATGTTAGCTTATGGCACAGAACATACTGTTGCCTCCTCAGTTAGATTAGGGCTTACTGATAGAACTGCTCTGTAAATAATAGCAAAAGATGGATCATGGAACTCTAGCTGGACAGAGAAGGACATAAGCCAGAATGGGCAGAGTAAAAAATATAAATCAGTGGAGTCGATATTGGCTGTTTCCAAAAGGTCTACATATTGTTAAAGTAAAGATATTAAAGAGAGTAAGTTACAGGGAAAGAGACTGGAAAATGAAGTTGGAAAATTGGGACTTCAGAAGTGGTACAGCAAGTTCTAGTAGCAGTATTTTTCAGGGTTCGGCCATGGGAGAAAGTAACTAACTGACAGTGGTAAACAAGCTTTTGAAAAATGCAGTAGTCATACACAGCAAGTTTACGATGTTCTACAGGTCATGGGAATCTAATGTTCTTGAGTCTTAAGAGCAAGCAACACTGAAAGAATAACTGGGAGTCAGGAAAAAGATGATCGGCTTGTTGAGGTTTTATAAGTGGAAGTCCCTTGTCCGTGGCACCCCCCAGAGTCCCAGGCAAATTGGAACAGTTGGTCACCTGAGGTGAATGAGTGTGAGACCAGGAGTGAAGAAGGTAGCAGTTGCATAAGGACCAAAAATCTTGTAGGAAAAGAAGGTATGACTGCCAGGAAGTGGCAATGAAGGTGAGGAGGGAATCCTCTCTCTTGATAGAATACTTGGGAGGAAAAAAAGCAAACCAATGTTGAGAAGGCAGTGAAGGAGTTTTTGCAAAGGATAATGTGATTTAGTTCAGACAAGGCTATCTAGGGATACACTGTGACGGTGTTGAAGAAAAAGCGATTGTGCTAAGAGCACAAGTTGATGAGCCCATAGCGCAAAGGTAATAGAGAGAGAGAAAGGAATGGAGGACAAGGAGACACCATAAATGAATTTATGGAAAATGTGGGGTTTAGATCAGATGACATATAATGAGCAAAATGATAAATGATGACTTTTATGGTGACTGAGATACATAGGGAGAAGCAATGGAATCAATTATTATAGACTCTTTAGAAAAATAGGCCATAAAACTATGGAATGTTTTATTTGGTAGTATGTTGACTCTGGGCCTCTACCCCTTGGGCTGCACAAGATGATATTTCAGCATAATAAGAGTTTCTTCCAACTTCCCCAGATGGTGTGATTAAGATGCGAGGGGCTGCTTCCCAAGTGTGCTGTTCCAAGGTGTAGGGAGGAAGCTGCTGCCTCAGTTTTGCTGCAGAAGTTCCTTCTTGCTCTGACCTATGTCTACTAGTTGGGCTAAAGCAGGTACCCAGGATGTACTTCCTTGCCTGGAATTAAGCATAGGGCTTATAGTGGATTCCCGCTGTTGTACTCTGCTCACTCCCTTTGTTTGAATCTCTAGGATCTGATCCACAAGAAGTTGCTATATATAGATACTTTTCTATTTTCTTTGTCCAGCTGATGTTGGAAACCACAGAAATAAATGACCATGTTACAGTTTGCTCTTTAAAATATAATTTTATACAGTAGAGATCTCACACAGTTTAAATTTGTGAGAATAATTGAGAAAGGCTTGGCCTTCAAACACTTAACATGACTTTTATAGGTGTATTTCCACCATTCATCTAAATGCCGTAAGGGAAACCGTTGCTGTTTTATGGTTGGTTCAGCTTTTAACAGCTTTGGATTTTGTTTTGGAAATGAGTGCTAGGGAAATCACTTGTTAACTACTGCATATTTAACAATATTGATTTTCACAGTGCAGACACAATAGGTAAAAACAGTGCTTGTTGGTCTAGCTGCTTCCAGAGCATTATTATAAATTCCTTCTCTCATTAGCTTGAATTAATGCTTGGTATCCACACTTGACATTTCCTGGAAATTTAAATGTTATCTTCTTATTATTAGATGTAGTCAGATACCACAAAATCATTTACTAATAAAATTAAGTAGATAGATTTTTCCACTAGCTGAGGATAAGATTAAGGAGCAATTGTTCAATAACAGGAAATAGAACTAACTTGAGTCATCACCTTTTTATTTTTATTTTCCTAAATAGAACAAGTCCCTGGTAGACACTAGATTGAGGGGGAGCTTAATATAATTATGTACCTGTGAAATTATTACCAGCTTTGACAGAAATGTCTCTGAGAAATTTAATAACTCAATGTCAAGGGATCTTATATGCCTTTTATAAGCAGAGAAAAATCCAGGAAAGAAAATCTGTGCACATTAATATCTTTGTATTTGATATAAATATGCGCAACAAACATATAATAGATGCTTATTGTTAACAGTATTAGGGAAATACAAATCAAAACCATAGTGAGATACCATTTCATACCCATTAGGTTAGCTATTATTGAGATAATAGAAAATAACAAGTGATGGTGAGGATGTGGAGAAATTGGAACCCTTGTGCAACTCCTGGTGGGAATGTCAAATGGTGCAGCCCCTGTGGAAAACAGTATGGTGGTTTCTCAAAGAATTAAAAATACAGTTACCATATGGTACAGCAATTCCACTTCTGGGTTTATGCAAAAAAAAAAAACCTGAAAGCAGGGACTCTAATAGACATTTGTACATCCATGCTCATAGCAGTTTTTTTTTTTTTTTTTTTTTCGGTACGCGGGCCTCTCACTGCTGTGGCCTCTCCTTTTGCGGAGCACAGGCTCCAGACGCGCAGGCCCAGCGACCATGGCTGATGGGACCAGCCACTCTGCGGCATGTGGGATCTTCCCGGACCGGGGCACGAACCCGTGTCCCCTGCATCGGCAGGCGGACTCTCAACCACTGCGCCACCAGGGAAGCCCAGCAGTATTTTTCACAATAGGCAGAAGACGGACTTAACCTGAGTATTGATCACTGGATGAAGGGATAAACAAATGTGGTCTATCTACACAGTGCAGTGTTATTCAGACTTAAAAAGGAAGGAAGTTCTTTCACATGCTACAACATGGACGAATCTTCAAGACACTGTGCTGAGTGAAATAAGTCAGTTCCAAAAAGACAAATACTATATGATTCCTCTTACATAAGGTACCTAGAGTAGGCCACTTCATAGAGACAGAAACTAAATTGTGGTTATCAGAGGTTGGGGGAGTGAAAACTGGGGAGTTATTGTTTAATAAGTACAGAGTTTCAGTCTGGGATGACGAAAACGTTCTGGAGATGGATAGTGGTGATGATTGCACAACAGTGTGAACTTAATTGTACTGAATTGTACACTTAAAAATAGTTAAAATGGTAAACTTTGTGATGTATATTTTATCACAATTAAAAAAAAGAATGGCCAAAAAATAAAATAAAATTACTAACATATTAATGTTTCTCCTAAAGCCATGATAGGATACACACACACACACACACACACGTGTGTGTGTGTATATGTATGTACATACATATGTACAGAGAATATGAATAAAGCATAGATTTTAAAAGAACTATTTGTGGAAATTTAAAGAACATGATTGGTTAAGACAGTGAAATCAAAGAGCAATTGACTGTCTCCCAAAAAGTTACATCTATTTCCTGGGTGAAGTTTGTATGGACCAGAGTTTGGACATGACCGTTAAAGTTTCAGAAGTGTGACTGTCTCAGCTCTTTGAGAGTTGATGCAGTTTTCAAAGATGGACGTGACTTAACCAATGCAAGATACTGATGTGGATGACTAGAACAACATTTAAAAAATAGCACAAAATATGGACAGTAATCCTTATCAGAATATGGTCAAAAATGTTCTACCTAACATAGTGAAGTTGTATGGATAACAGTTTATAATACAAAATCACAGTTTATATGGTTAAATTAATAAATTTAACTGTTACCAGAACCAGGATATCTGTGTATGTATGATGAATGTATATTCTTCCTATGGTTTGTAATCTCCCATGGGAAGCCAATTCACAATCTAAATGTAGATTGAGGACTGAGAAATCGGAACAATGGGAGTGTTAGATAAACTACACATGCCCAGGATAACACAGTTGATTGACTCCCTCTCTCTAGAGAGGTGGCCTTACTAGTAGGAGGTAAGTCTACTGAGAAAGGCCCCCTCCCTTCTGGACCTTTGTGGTAGTCATCGTCAACACTGGTTTTGAAGATCTCTCATTTCTACAGGCCTGAGACTCACCACCCCTCCTCTTGAGGGACATAGTCTCTCTTTTGATAGACATTGAATATGGTTAGAGTTTAATCTTAAGAATGTTGAAGTTATTTTAGCCTCTTATTGACTTTCTGTATATTAAACCAAGGTTTTTCAGACTCAGTACTACTGACATATGGGGCTGGATTATTCTTTGTTGTGAGAGATTCTGTGCATTGTGGGATGTTTAGCAGCCTCCCTGGACCCTACTAGATGCCTGTAGCACCCCCTCCCCACTTGTGACATCAAAACTGCCTCTCGACATTGTCAGATGTCCCATGGTGGGGCCAATGCATCTCTGGTTGAGGACTGCTTATTTAGTCTAATGTATTATATGTTTGTTTCTAAGTTTAGAAAGCAAAAAGAAACCCAATTTCCAATTTTTTTTGACTTACAGTTATCTTATAGTTGCCATATACTAACAGCACATGTGTGAAAGCCTTTTCTAAACTCTGTGGTTTTGTTTTAGCACAAAAGTTGCTCTATACTTCTATGAAAGAGAAATTTGTGGCATCTAGTTGTTAAGATGACTTCTTTAAAAAGCCATTTCCTACACTGATTACCAGAAAGACACTTTAAAATAAGCTATTAATTTCCCCTTAATGTTTTTTTTCTCTTGTCCCTACTCCCCCCTCCAGCTACTGGCCCATTCCTCTACCAGCTCTTAATGTAAAATTGCTTCAGGCACTTTTCCTTATTTGCTGTCTTCAGTTTCTTTCCTCCCAGTTTCTGGCCAGGCTTTTGCTCATATTATTTCACTAAAAATGCTCTAAATCATCAGTCATCTCCAATGTCAGTTTTTCTATTCTCAACTCACTTGACTCGTCAGCAGTGTAGAACACACATAAATTCTCTCATTCATAAAACAATCTCTTTGTTTTCCTGGATACTTACTTGGTTTTCCTTCCTCACAGCCCTCTTCTTACTTTCCTTTGCCTCTTCCTCCAAATTCCCCAGACCGCTTTTCCTGCACGCAAAGTCTCAGTCCTCGGACATCTCTCTCTCTTTTTTTAATCCATGCTCCTTTGTTAATTATCCCTTTTATTATCCTCACATCAAAATAAAATTGACTCTCAAACATATATATTTAGCCACACATCTCTTCTAAACTTCAAACATGGAATTTAAATGCTTAATGCATTTAAATGCTTAACTTCACTTGGATATCTAAAATATATTTCAAACTTCACCTAGCCAAAGTTAAATTCCTGAAGAGCTCCCCACCGTACACCAACCATCCTCTGTCTCTCTCTCTCTCTTCAAATCAGTAGATAAGAACTCTAGGCATCTACTGACTCAGGAGGAAAAAAAAAAAAGGGAATTAATTTTGATTCTTCTCTTTTTCTCACACCTCACTTCTAAGGTGTTGGCAGATTCTGTCATTTTTAATTCCAAAATATATTAAGGTTATATCCATTTACCAAAATCTGCACTGCTCTCAGTTTGCTGCAATTTACCCTAATCTCTTCTGGAATATTGGAATAGCTTCCCATTAGGTTTCTTTGCTTTAACCTCTGAGTCTGTGCAGTCTAGTTTCAACACAGAAGTCAGAGTGATCCTGTTAAGTATAGATCACAGCATTTCACTCATTTAAAAAATAATTTTTTCCTTGGACCTGTAAGACCTAAAAGATTTGACCTCCAATTAACCTTCTGACCTAAGCCCCCAAACACTCATTCTCCCCGAGTTCTCTCAAGCAAAAACACTTCCTCACTGTTTCTCAAACACCCTGAACGTGCCTCTGCTTCAGGCTTGTGGCATTTTGCTGTTCTCTCTACCTTGAATGAACTTTCCCTGATAAATTGGTATATTTACAGGGCCCGTTCTCTCATTTCCTTGAGGTCAATCCTTAAATATCATCTTTTCAATGAATCCTATCAGGCCACTTTATCTGAAATTTCAACAGCCTCCTACCCACTCACCAGCACATCATACCTCTTCTCTGCTTTGTTTTACTTCTTTGCACTATTTAACATACAAAATGTTATACATATTAATCATGTTTATTGACTGTATTCTTCACTAGAATATAAAATCCACGAGGTCAGGAATTTTGTATCTCTTGTTTACTGCTAGGAAAACTGTGCTTAAGATAATAATCTTTGGCACATAGTTGACCCTTGGACAACACAAGCTTTGAACTGTGCAGGTCCACTTACACATAGATTTTTTCATTAGTAAATACTACAGTACTGCATGATCTGCATGTGGTTGGTTGAATGCAGGGATATGGAACCGGTTATACAGAGGGCCAACTATAATTTATGCTCAGATTTTTGACTATGCAAAGGGTTGGTGCCCCTAATCCTTGAGTTGTCATGGGTCAACTGTATATGATTTAATGAGTGAACAGATGGAGACTACATTAATGATTGAATAACTAAATGAATTTTCAAACTTAGTGTTAGAAAATTGTTCCAGTCTTATTTTTAATTCTCTTAGTACCTGTAGTTACTTTCATGTTACATATCTTTTCCTATTTTTTTTCTAGCCTAGAATTTCCAGATATATTTTATTTTGTAGGTCTTTTGAAATATTTTGTTTGTGCATCACCTTGTATGACCGGAAGCTTGTTGATATTTGTGTTAGTTTGCAGAGAAGCAGACACCAAAGCCAGGTTAGCAGTGCAAGAGATTATAAAGCCTGTGTAGGGAAATGGGAGGAAGTCAGGAGTCTGGTAGAACCATCAGACCATGATGCAGTTTTAATCCCAAGTGAAGGAGAAAATGAGAGGAAGGTTGGGTGGAAGTATCTTAGACTGCAATGCAATTCTAAGAAAAGTACTGCAAGATTATCAGAGTTCTTGAGCCAAAGTCACACCTCAGAGGAATGCCACCTCCCTCAGGAAGAGGCCTTAGGATCCCTGGTCACACTGGGGCATTGGTTGGGATCATCTCCTGTAAAGTGTAGCTTCAGACTGAACACAGTTAGGGATTTCAAAGAGCAGCAATTCAGCCATTGGGAATTACACTCCTGGCAGGCATTCAGAAATCATTAAGGCACATTTTCATGACCACAATGTATTGGTTTTCTATTACAGTGTATTTTGCTTTTTAAACATCAATAGATTTCTTCAAATTTCCTTAAATTTATTTTGTTGTTATTTTCCTATGTATTTGAGTTAACATCTTAGAATTGAAGGGGAAGAGTTGTCACATCACATTACTGTAGGTCTCTGAAAGGCTCCTCTTTTGAATAAAAAATAAGCTAAGACAGGTTGCTCAACTGCCACCCCAAACAGCTCTACACTGCTTTCCTGGCTCTTTGCCCCTTCTCCGTATCCTGTCGAGTCTCGAGGTCCCAGTTAGAACTCTGTGTCTGCTGTGTGCTGGTGGATGTCTAGCCTGCGCAGTGTAGCCTCCACTTTCTGACCACAAAACCCCACTGCCATCTGGATGACTCAGCTCCTGTACTGTCCCTTTTCCCAGCTCACACTGGCATGGCACTGCCAGTAGCTGCTGGAGCCACCAAGTTACTCCCCAGTTCATTGCTGCTTTCTGTCTAGGGACAGCAATTTAACCTTTGAGCCTATTGTGAGAGTCTTTCCTCAGCCCCTACCATGGGAGGCAGTGTGATGTCGTGGAACCAGCACTGACTTTGAAGCCAGATGAGCTTCTATTCTACTATGTCTTAGCAAATGCTTTAACCTCTCTATTCAACTTCCTCACATGGAGATTCAGGCTAAAATCTTCAGTACTTACCTCACAGGGTTGCTGAGAGGATCAAATGAGATAATCTAGGAGAAAGAACTTTATAAACAGAGCTAAATATTCTTAATATGTGCATAACATTATGTTAAGGGATCTGACCCATGGAAAATTATAATATGATCTCTTGTGATGTTTATTATATAATCTCATTGGGGAACAGAGCAATGCACATGAAATAACAGAAGGTTGATAAGGAAGAGCCTGTTCGCTGTCTATCCAAAGCCATCTCCTTGCTTTCCTGCTAACAGCGGCCCTATATTTACTAGTACACACAGACATCTCTTGATCTCAGAGAACAATGCTAGCCCAAGGAGAATATGTTTGAGATTTATACGTTTTTTGGTCAAGATCTGACTCCAGCTTTAATTGCTGCATTTCTAACTCAACAACATACTAGGGTTTATCAAACGTTCAGGAATAAAAAGTAGAAAAAAAATCATCATACGATATTTACATATACTGATAACCCCACTGTCTTTAGATATTGGAAATATTCATTAATGTATTAGGGTTCCCCAGAGAAACAGAACCAACAGTTTGTTGTTATGGAAATTTATTATAGTCATTGGCTCATCGGATTATGGAGGCCCACAGTCTGCTGCCTGCAAGCTGGAGGATCAGGAAAGCCAGTGGTGTAATTTAGTCCAAGTCCAAAGGCCCAGGAGTGGGGGTGAAGGGGGGTGGGTATTGGTTTAAGTCCTGGTTCGATTAGAAAGACCCAAGAACCATGGGTGCTGATTTCCAAGGGCAGAAGATGAATGCCCCAGCTCAAGCAGACAGCAAATTTGACCTTTTTCTACTATTTGTTCTATTTAGGCCCTCAAAGGATTGGGCGATGCCCACTCGTATTGATGAGGGTGATCTTCTTTATTCAGTCTTTAAATCCAAATTATAATCTCTTCTGTAAACACCCTCACAGACACACTCAGAAATAATGTGTTATCAGTTATCTGGGCATCCCTTAGCCCAGCCAAGTTGACATATAAAATTAACCATCACAGTCAACAATATCACTTTAACTAATTTTTCAGGAAAATGCATCAGAGTCACTATACAGTAAAAATTGATGATTTGCTAGATTTTCTGGGTCAGGATCATATCCATCTATATACGCTAGGAAACCAAGTTCACATGTTGTTGTTTACCTTTTAATAAATTCATTGAAGGCTGTATTTTTTTCTCTGTTTACTGTTTCCTCTGTTTACTAATATTTGGATGCAACTACTCTCAGTTTTTATCTTTTTCACATAATTTAGTGTTCTTTTATTTCCTTTATAGTAAAATAACTATTTAAACATATGTATTACAATTTCCAAATTAAGTTTTTTTAATGGAGGTAGGAGAGTTAAAAATTTTGTTTGTAACTTTTACTGCATTATTGTCAGATAATATGGATACTATGATTGCTGCTTTGTAGAAAGTAATATATTGTTGTGGCATATTACACTGGCAATTTATGTGAAAATTCCATGCATTTTTGGAGACAATATTGTTTCCAATGTTCATTGGACATGCAGTTTAAAATACGTGAGGTGGATATGAATCTCAGGCTGTAAAAGTCAAGTGTGCAAGAAACGTCATTTTATTTATTAACTGTGACAGCTGGATTTTGGATTTAAGCTCCTGTTCTGTCAGGCTAGAGTAGAAATATCAATCTCTATTTTGGTGTTTCTCTCCCCCACTTCTAGGTCTTGGGAACTTAGCTACTACCAAGACATTGGCAGTATAGAGTGGGAACGATGGTCCTTTGTTCACTGGTTGTTAATGTAAACAGAGGGGGTGCCTATCATTCATTTCAGGACTGTGCTCCCCACCCTCTTTCACGTCACACATAGGAAGTAAGAATGTGAGGTGATGATGCTCCAGTGTAGCCATTTCTCTGGCAACATGTTGGTTCAGTCTCCTCTACCTCAGGACCCAAAGATGTGTCCTACTTCTCCTCCATTCCTGCATCCCTTCATCCTGTGTAATACTCCGAATTGTCTGGGTGAAGAAATTTACCATCTGCTAGAGCCAGGGGATGGAGGAGAATAAGAACATATAAGGGAAAAAATGTAAAGATTAACACCTCACAATATTATGTCACATAACCCCTACTAAGTTCATATTCCTGCCAAAAAAAATTTACATGTTTTCCAGATGCAGCTAACCACCAAAATATCTTATGCAATGTATCAGCCTTCTTACACTCTCCATCAAAGATAAGACACAAAATTGGCCTCATAGAAATTTCACTAAGATGAAATCTAAAAAGAGTTTTGGGGGAAGGAAAAGTTACCTGGTTTAAAGACAGCTAGATGGAGTCAATTACTGTAGTAAACGTAGTCTGATTACCTCCTCATTGTTCTAACCCCTATTTAGACAGTCTTCAGTCCTCACAGTTCAGATGGCTGCCCCTGAACAAATGTGGCCATGCTAGGTGATAGCTCAGTAGAATGGTTACTAGACTGTATTGGTGACCAGCCGTCACACTCAATCTTGTGTTTGCAGCTGGCATGTGAGAAGAAATGGAAGCCTATGAACTATTGTGGGTCCACAAGCACTTCACTCCTTGTTGCTCTCTGATTCGACAAGACTCTTTAAATGTGGCCTAACCTGTGCATTTACAATCTGTAGATTTTTTCCCAGTGGTTTCAGTCCATAATGACATTTTCATTTTTCACAGAAGCATGGCAAAAAGAGAACATGTGATTTTCAAAATTCCTAATGGGGTAGAACTGTTTCATTCTGTTGAAGGCAATCCACTTTCCAGAGTTGCTGTAAAGTTGGGTTTCTTTTTCTAAGAGTCAGTTTCTCTTTTTGGACCTAAGAATGGCATATGGGAGACATACGAGGGGAGTGAGTGGTGACTGGTTGGCATTTTGGAGTTCCTTCAATTTCAGATCTGATTCTCGAAGCCATTTGGCTCCCCTGAAGTCTGCAAAGTTTTGGTCAGGATTTCTAATTCCTGAAACAAATCTCTGTCTGTCTCAGCCATTGCTGCTGCAATACCTCCATCTGTTCCTAGCTTCTCTTGTTAATGGAGTTAAGAAATCAACCCAACTTTATTCCTTTCTTTACTCAGTCACCGAGAAAAATCTGTGTGGGTTGTGCTTGTTTAGGTTAAGCTCAAAGCAGAGCTTGCCAAAGCCTGTTCTGAATCGTTCAGATCCAGGCATCATGAGTCAAAATCTCCTCGGATCAGTGTCCTTGCCACTCCAGAAAAGCATTTAGTTCTTTTGGAAATCATTGAGAAACCGACCTTAAAATTCACGTTCTACATCAGTGTCTTTCCAGATATTCTGCCAGGAATGAAAAAAACTAGCTTAGCTACTCCAGCAGGGCTGTGATTTTTTTTTCCCCCTCTTCTTTTCATTTTTGCCAAATCCTGCTTCACCTGCTCAGGAGGTTTAAAATATTTACTAGTATTCATTCACAGTCATCCTCATAACAATCCCCTAGATTCATCAAAAGTAGCAGTGACTTAAAGATTTGACCTCAGAGCTGGGCTTTTTAAATTTTCTTTTTCTCTTCTCCAGTAATCTCTTTTATTATTATTATTATTTTTTAGTAGGAGAATTCATCTCATTCACATTTGATGCAACCATTAATAAAATTGATTTTATTCATATTATCCTCTTGTATGTTTACTTATTTCAAATATTTTTCTTTTCCCTTCTATTAGCTTGTTTGGTCAATGTGTTAGTCACCCCTTTTGCTTTCTTTTCTTTCTTTTCCTCTTTTTTTTTTTTAAGTTGGAAGTTCTACTGTACTTTCCCGTTCCTCCACTGATACCATCTTAAAAGATGAAAACTTTGAAGTATTTTTACTTTCCCATTCTCACTGCACACTAACAAATACCAGTGAAGCATTTAAATATCCCTTATGAATCATTTTTATCTCTTCAATTACATTTTCTCTTCCATGCTAACATAATCCACTTAAAGTAAACTATAGTTATAAATTTTTTTTCCTTTCCTTTGTGTCAGTTTAGTCAGATTCATTCTCAAGTCTCTTTCTCAGAAAGGAAATGAGAGAAATATATTTTTAGAATCTTCATATTTACCCACAGAGCTTTCTTTCATCTGGGTGGAAGAATAATAGCTTAGCTGGGTATGAGATCCCTGCATTGCTATAGTATTCTCTCTAATCTATAGATTTTTCCCCATCTCATCACTTAACTTTCAATTTAGAAATAAAATATCTAATGCTGGTCTGATTCTTTTATTTAAGTAACATGTTATGAAATCCTAAATGGTTGTGAAAAAAAGAAACCCACTCTTTTTGTTCTTTGAATTTATGAATTACACCATTATATACATATATCATATCCAGGTATGAGCATATATACCTTTAAGTTGGTGAACATTTACTTTCTATTAATTTAAATCTTTTTTTGAGTGCAGAAAAATTTCTTCTAGTATAATATATTTTATTCTTTATTTAATTAGCAACTTGATTAGCATGACTTACTTATCTCAATGTGTTATTTCCTTTTTTGAAACTACTGTTACTGTTGTCCTAGATCTGTTTTTAAATGCACATATGTTTGCCCTTGCACTATATTTTAAGTAATTTTATTTTGTCTTCTAGTTCGCTAATTCAAGTTAACTATAACCTTCCTCCATGTCGGCCAAAATGCTAAATACTAAATTTTTATAGATCATAAATAGTTCGAGCTCCAGAAAGTCTTTGCTTGTGTGTGTACATTATTGCAGTCTCTTAAATTCTCATATTATATCTGGTCAAGGTATCATTGTCTAATGATAGCAGTTTATTTCTTATTAACCAGCTCTTCTGTGTGGTCAGTTTGATCTTTCTGTCTGTGGCTGATGAATCCCAAAGATGAATTTTGTTTTCCTTAATTCCGCCTCCCTGGGACCAGATTTTGCTGCTAAAAGTACCTTATGTCTGAGCAGTTTGGGAAACACAGCGTCTGTGCCTATATAGGTCAACAGTGCTCCAGATGGTAAGATGTGGTCCACCATCTAAGCATTTGTACTTCTTCACTAAAAATGCTTCAAAGTCTATATATCAGTCAGCATCCAATCAGTAAAACAGAATTCATACTGGCTATTTCAAAAATAAGGGATTTAATGCATCAAAGTTATTGACTGGTAATAGAAGGCTGAAAGAACCACAAGACAGTGGGATAGTTCAGAGTGGGGACTTTGGAGATGGAGCTGCTATGGCTGGGATGGCTGAGTAGGGGTTTTTCTTACAGCAGAACATGGGGAGCTAAATGGTACTGAATCCTTAGATGCCTGTTACTAATGTGAAAAGGAATTGCAAATAAGAATAGAGTAACTCTCCTCTTCTTCAAACTTCTAATATCTGACCAGTGCCTTACAATGGCTAAACACACCTGAAAGCAAGCTGGCAAGGGAGTCTATAGTTAGCAATTTGCCAGTTTCAATACTTTAAGCCAGTGTAGAAAAGTAGGCTTGGTACTAAGAGACAAGAAATTAATTGTATGTACTTATCTTTCCCACTCTTCATCTAAGATAACCAAGGAAGTGAAAAGGATTTTTTGGTGTCTTACTCTTAGACAAATATGAAGAATGGTGATAAGTCCTTTTCTAACATGCATATCTGGAAGCTCTTTTAATTTGTAAGAATGGTTTGTACTGGAGTTTATGAAAAATCTCAAGATAACTGACAACTGCCATTTGCTTTTGCTGTTTGCTGATCATTTACATGTCATTTTTATAGTTTGTATAGTTCAGCAATAGTTCTAATACTATATTTTAAAATTATTTTATATATGAATTATTAGTGTAAACCAATATCTGGTGCTCCTCAGGGGGAATGGATGAATGAATAGATGAACAGATTAAAAAAAATACATGCTAGAGCAAATTAAGTGCATTTTTCAGGTAGCTAAAATTCTAGGGAAATTTAAAGACTAAAAGGGCATCGCAGCCTAAAAAGACTTCTTAACAATCTGAATATTTAAACTTGACCTCTTTTAAAACCTATTTTAGTATAATTCAGCTTAAAATATTAGTCTAAAATTTGATCAGAAACTGCTGATTAAAAAGAACCACTTTAATCATTTATATTAAGCAAACCACTTTAATCATTGTCTTAAGCAAACAATACATATTCATTGAAGTTACCTATTTTGTGAATATAAAGGCAACACCTACTTTTACAAAAAATTAACCATTATAATGTGCTAAGATAAAGATTTTTAAAATTCCCTATTTCACAACCCTGAGCTAAACATTGCTTTCAATTCGGCAGACATGTCTATACATTTCCGTATGCAAACTTGTATGTGTATTGCAATATTTATATTATGTATTGATGATATATGAACTCCTGATATACATGTATCAAATATTTATTTCATCCTGTTTATATGCCATGGCTTTCTGTACCTGTTAAGGGATATAGATTATTTTCTAATGTCCGTACAGTGCTCTATTGTGTGTATTTTATCATGATTTTAATAAGTATTCCCATATTCAGATAATCACTCTGCGGTGTTTAGCAATATTATATGCAATGCTGTGATCAACAAATCTACACACAATTTTTAAGTTCTTGTTCAATTATATACTTATAATAATTTCTAGAAGTAAAACTAGAAAATCAGGCCATCATCAAAAAATCTACAAACAATAAATGCTGGAGGGGGTGTGGAGAAAAGGAACCCTCTTACACTGTTGGTGGGAATGTAAACTGATACAGCCACTATGGAGAACAGTACGGAGGTTCCTTAAAAAACTAAAAATAGAACTACCATATGACCCAGTAATCCCACTACTAGGCATATACCCTGAGAAAACCATAATTCATAAAGACTGATGTACTACAATATTCATTGCAGCACTATTTACAATAGCCAGGACATGGAAGCAACCTAAGTGTCCATCAACAGATGAATGGATAAAGAAGATGTGGCACGTGTATACAATGGAATATTACTAAAAAGAAGTATTATTAAAAAGAAATGAAATTGAGTTATCTGTAGTGAGGTGGATAGACTTAGAGTCTGTCACACAGAGAGACGTCAGAAAGAAAAACGAATACTGTATGTTAACACATATATATAGAATCTAAAAAAAAAAAGTCTGAAGAACCTAGTGGCAGGACAGGAATAAACACTCAGACGCAGAGAATGAACTTGAGGACACGGGGAAGGGGAAGGGTAAACTGAGGCGAGGTGAGAGAGTGGCATTGACATATATCCACTACCAAATGTAAAACAGATAGCTAGTGGGAAGCAGCCGCATAGCATAGGGAGATCAGCTCAGTGCTTTGTGACCACCTAGAGGGGTGGGATAGGGAGGGTGGGAGGGAGACACGCAAGAGGGAGGGGATATGGGGATATAAGTATACATATAGCTGATTCAGTTTGTTATACAGCAGCAACTAACACAGCAATGTAAAGCAATTATACTCCAATAAAGATGGTTTTTTTTTAAAAAAAAAAATCAGGTATATATACAACTATTGATAGCATATCATTAAACTATTTTAAAGAAGAGTTTTACAGGTTTAATATTCAGAAAATGGTATATGGAATGCTCATTTCACTCAACCCTCAATAATATTCACTATGGTTAATTCTTAAGACCAGGTTTCCTCAATCTGGACACTATTGATATTTTAGACCAGATAATTCTTTATTATAACTTGGAGAAAAGCATGCAAATATTTTAAACTTGTCTGTGGTACCTTTTATCAGTTTTTCTTACTTTTCTATGATTATCTTTTCATATACATATATAAATACACACATATATAGCTCAAAATTATAAAAATATCATGTATTTTATAATATTTATCGGTTTTACTTGTTTCAGTAGCACTGACATATTTGGATTTTTCTTTTTGGTAAGGACAATATTTAAGTATCCCAATAAACTTTATTGACACACCAAAACTCTAGTCAATTGAACCAGTATTTATTGAAGAAGTATTATTCTCAATCATGATTGAAAATGGAAATACAATCACATTCCATATATTTAGGACTATATTTTAACTACATACTTGTATTCATTAAATTGTTTGCCTATTCTGGCAGAACTACTGAGGCTTTTCATTTATTAAAAATTTAACACTTTACTGATAGATTTATATGTTTTATTATCTATTTTGAGATTTTGCATACTGGAAGATAATTTATTCAACTCGTATTAGTTTAACCCCCATTCTTATAGAGAAAAGAGGATTATTTCCATTTTCCATATCTGTGTGTGTATACGGTTTTTGTTTTGTTTTTTTTGCGGTACGCAGGCCTCTCACTGTTGTGGCCTCTCCTGTTGCAGAGCACAGGCTCCGGATGCGCAGGCTCAGCGGCCATGGCTCACCGGCCCAGCCGCTCTGGGGCATGTGGGATCTTCCCGGACTGGGGCATGAACCCGCGTCCCCTGCATCGGTAGGCGGACTCTCAACCACTGTGCCCCCAGGGAAGCCCAGTTTTGATTACATTATATGTTGATGTTGGAAAGAGTTTATTGTTACAGAAAGATAATTGCGAAATATCAAGAGTTTAAATAGTATTTTATTTTGCTGTGTATTCAAGAAAGAACACTTTTAATATAGCAGTCTGAAAAAAGAAAACAAAAGTAGAAAGACAATAAATTTTCTTCACACTAGTCTAATAATTTTGGTGAAAGGTCAGAAACAAGAATATCATCTACCGAAGGGAAAAAGTATCTGGATAAACCAAAAGAGGAAGACAAGAAAAGAAGTCTGGTTTTAAATGTAATTTTGGAGGAAGAATTTTGGAGACAGTTTTCAGAATTTATAAAGTAATTGAATAGCTTAGGGACCGAAGATAGTAGTA
This sequence comes from Stenella coeruleoalba, assembly GCF_951394435.1. Taxonomy (NCBI): domain Eukaryota; kingdom Metazoa; phylum Chordata; class Mammalia; order Artiodactyla; family Delphinidae; genus Stenella; species Stenella coeruleoalba. Next base: position 79,258,343 of record NC_137151.1, on the reverse strand, counting down.
CTGAAATTTAATTATCACAAATTAAGAAATTATAAAATAATGATGATATGGATGCAAAATAATTCATAATTTGATATGCTTAGTACCCTGTCATCAGGCATTTGCAGATTTGAGAATGTATATTTTGCCAGGAATCACTGATTTATTTAATTAGAATGGATGCCCTCCTCATGAGCGAAAATGTTTATAATCACACAACTTTTTCAATTTCTAAGTAGTCAAATTGATGAATGATAAAAAGCTGTCAGCATGAATACTTTTTAAAGTTTTAAAACTTTTAAAAGACACAGATACTTCTATCTATATTCTAATTGCACCGAAACATATATGTATATATATAATTTTAAATAATTATGATATATTGTTAATAGAGAAAAACTGAACTTGATTAACATGACTAGCATACTCATTATTCCCACATATTTACATATCTCAAGCACTTATTTTCCAGAACTGTTTCTTCTTCAGGAAAATCTATACACTAAAAATACAAACTATAATCTCAAAATTTACTTGTTCTATATTTAACTTTTTTTTTTTTTTTTTTTTTTTGCGGTACGTGGGCCTCTCACTGTTGTGGCCTCTCCCGTCGCGGAGCACAGGCTCCAGATGCGCAGGCCCAGCAGCCATGGCTCACGGGCCCAGCCGCTCTGCGGCATGTGGGGTCTTCCCGGACCGGGGCACGAACCCGTGTCTCCTGCATCGGCAGGCAGACTCTCAACCACTGAGCCACCAGGGAAGCCCTAGATTTAACTTTTTATGTATATATCTGTACCAGCATATTTGCCTTTTACTTTCACCAAAATATATCTATATTTGTATCTATGATGCTTGTATATCAATTAACAAAACCTATATATTTTTTTAACATCTTTATTGGAGTATAATTGCTTTATGATGGTGTGTTAGTTTCTGTTTACAACAAAGTGAATCAGCTATACATATACATATATCCCCATATCTCCTCCCTTTGGCGTCTTCCTCCCACCCTCCCTATCCCACCCTTCTAGGTGGTCACGAAGCACCGAGCTGATCTCCCTGTGCTATGTGGCTGCTTCCCACTGGCTATCTATTTTACATTTGGTAGTATGTATAAGTCCCTGCCACTCTCTCACTTTGTCCCAGCTTACCCTTCCCCCTCACCGTGTCCTCAAGTCCATTCTCTACATCTGCGTCTTTATCAAAACATATATTTTGATAATGTGAAAAATGTTCCTCAATATTAAATTTAGGACTGTGGCTCTCTTTTGAGGATTCTTCTCTTTATCTTTGGTTTTGAGCATATTATATGCCTAAGGGTGTGTGTGTGTGTGTGTGTGTGTGTGTGTGTGTGTGTGCGAGTATGTGTGTATGTTTTGATCTTTATTCTGCTAGATATGCTCTGAGCTTCCTAAATCTGAGATTTGGTAACTGTCATTAACTATAGAAAGTCCTCAACCATTATTACTTCAATTATTTCTTCTGCTCCATTCAATCTTTCTTTTCTTGCTAATATTCCATTTACACATGAGACCTTTTTATATTGTCCCACATTTCTCAAAAATGCTGTTTCATTATTTTTTATTCTTTTTAGACTTTGCATTTCATTTTGGGAAGCTTTTATTGACCTACCTTCAAGTTCACTCTTAATGTTCCTTGGCTGTGTTGAATCTACATGAGCTCACCAGATAGTCTTTCTTTCCATTACTTTGTTTTTCACTTCTAGCATTTCCTTTTTATATTCTTTTAGTGTTTCTGTCTCCCGCTTATATTACCCATCTGTTCTCCTGTGTTGTCTACTGTTTCCATTAGATCCCTTAACATATTAATCATAGTTATTTTAAATGACCTGTCTGATAATTCTAGCATTTGTGTCATATCTAATTCTGGTTCCAATGATTGTTTTGTCTCTTCAGAGTGTGTTTTTCCTTGTCTTCTGACATGATTTACAATTTTTTTGTTGAAAGCCAGACATGTATTGGGTAATATATACTGAATTAAATAGACCTTAGTGTGAAGATTGATATTAATCTGGCTAGGAATTGGGCTGTGTGTAATGTTTGTTGTAGCTATAGGTTTCAGAGACTTCTACTTCCTTTTGTGTCCTTGCTTGTCTGTGCTTGACCTTAAACCCCCCTATTGATACACCTTAGAGAGATTCTGTGTCTTGCAGCTCTGTCAACTAAAATGCACTGCTATTGTATTAGTTCCCTGTTGGTATGGTGGTAAAGTGTAGGAAAGGGTGAGCATTTTATAATCTTCTTGTTAAATGACAGTCTTTTAATAGGTCTGCATCTCAGGGCTGTGACCTTCTTAAGTGTTTCTCCAGTGGCATAGCTTATTTTCCCTTGACCTCTACTGGTTCCAAATTCCTAATATGCTTCCTTGAAGGTGTGCTCCTGTTGACTGCTTCACAACCACATTACGTAAGACAGAAAGAAAAGATGGGGATGGACTGGGGAGGAATTCCCTTTCCCCAGCTGGCAAAAGTTTCAGAATTTAGCTCTGGAAAAGTCCTTTTCCCTGAAATATAGACCTTTTTTATGGAGAAGGCTCTGGCCTATGTCACTATAATATTCCTCTGCCTAGCCAGAGCCACAGAGAATTTTTCTCAGAGCCACATTGTGAGAACATGGTAGAGCTGATGGGGGAAAAGCCCATGAAAGTGTTGGGGTTCCCACTAAGATTGAAGCCCCTGGTAGTTTTTCTCTCACACACTAGTATGCACTCAGACTCCAGCAATTCATAGGGGTTACCATTTAAATGTTCATACCCTTTCATGGCCTCAGTGGCTTCTGCTCCAGGTAAGCAGATCTTAGCTGTAACTCTGCATTTCTAGTCTCTCTGGGTTTAGGTTGTATACAATTTGCCCTACAACCTCATTTCTCTGATGGGTCCGAGAAAAGTTATGGATTTTCATAGCTTTTTCTTATTGTTAGTATAGAAGTAATGACTCCCAAGCTCTTTACACCTGAAAGCTGAAAATGTGGACTTCTTTTTGGAGGCCTTTGACTCTTTTGATAATTTGATAAAGTAGACTTTACTCTTGGGAAAAAATGTCCATATGATAAATTTTTCTGTAAACCTGAAACTGCTCTAAAAATTTATTAAACTGAAAACAATAAAATTGCAAATATATATCACATGTTTCCAATAAGAATTAAAATATTACTTTCATACAGATTACTGAATAGAGTTTATTAGCAAAATAAAACATTTTGCATGTAATGCAACTAAGGTATGTAGGTAATATAGGGCATTTTAGATACTCATTTCTGACAAACACACAGCTAACATCACGCTTAACAGTGAAAAGCTGAAAAACTTTCCTCTAAATTCAGGAACAAGACAATGATGCCCACTCTTGCCACTTCTATTAACACAGTATTGGAAATCTTAGCTACAGCAATCAGACAAGAAAAATAAATAAAAGGCATCAAAATTGTAAGGGAAGAAGTAAAACTGTCACTGTTTCCAGATGACATGATACTATATATAGAAAACCCTAAAGTCTCCACCAAAAAACCTATTAAAACTAATAAATGAATTCAGTAAAGTTGTAGGATACAAGATTAATATGCAGAAATCTGTTGCATTTCTATAGACTAATAATGAACTATCACAGAAAGCAAAAAAAAAAAAAAAAAAAACTCATTTAAAGTCACATCAAAAAGAATACCTAGGAATAAACTGAATCAAGGAGGTGAAAGATCTATATTCTGAAAATTATAAAACATTGAAGGAAATTGAAGAATGTACAAAGAAATAGAACGATGTACTGTGCTCTTGCACTGGAAGAATTAATATTGTTAAAATGACCATACTACAGTCTTAATGATATCCCTATCAAAAAAAACCCATGACATTTTTCACAGACCTAGAACAAATAATCCTAAAATTCATATGGAACCACAGAAGACCCCGAATAGCTAATACAGTGTTGAGAGAAAAGAATGAAGCTGGAGATACCACACTCCCTGGTTTCAGACAATACTACAAAGATACAGTAATCAAAACAGCATGGTACTGGCACAAAAACAGATGCATAGATAAATGGAAAAGAATAAAGAGCCCAGAAAGAAACCCACACACCTGTGATAAATTAGTTTATGAGAAAGGAGGTGAGAATATACAATGGAGAAAAGACTTCAATAAATTGTTATGGGAAAACCAGACAGCTAAACATAAAAGAAAGGGATTAGAACATTTCTTTACACCATATACAAAAATAAACTCAAAATGGATTAAGAGCCTAAATTTAAGACCTGAAACTAAAAAACTCCTAGAAGAGAACATAGGCAGAACACTCTTTGACAGAAACTGTAGCACTGTTTTTTTGGGTCTGTCTCCTTTGACAAAAGAAATAAAAGCAAAAATAAATAAAGTGGGCCTAATTAAACTTAAAATCTTTTGCACTGCAAAGGAAACAATTGGCAAAATTAAATGACAACCTTCTGAATGGGAGAAAATACTTGCCAATGATATGGCTGACAAGGGGTTAATATCCAAAATATATAAATAGCTCATACAACTCAATATCAAAAAAACAAAACCAATCAAAAAATGGGCAGAAGATCTGAATAGACATTTTTCCAAAGAAGATATACAGATGGCTAACAGGCACATGAAAATGTGCTCTACATCTCTGATTATTAGAGAAATGCAAATCAAAACTATAATAAGGTATCATTACATACCAGTCAGAGTAGCTACACTCAAAAAGTCTACAAATAATAAATGCTGGAGCAGGTGTGGAGAAAGGGGAAACTTCACACACTATTGGTGGGGATTAAATTGGTGCAACCACTCTGGAACATAGTAAGGAGATTCCTTAAAAAAATAAAAATAGAGCTACCATATGATCCAGTAATCCCACTCCTGAGCCTATACCTGGAAAAGATGAAAACTCTAATTCAAAAAGATACATGCACCCCAATGTTCATAGCAGCATTAGTAACAATAGCAAAGACATGGAAACAACCCAAGCGCCCATCAACAGACAATTGGTTTATAGAAGAAGCAATATATATATACAACATGGAATATTACTCAGCCATAAAAAAAAGAATGAAATCAACAGACAAATTGATAAAGAAGTTGTAATATATAATATATATATAAATTATATATATAATTTGTAATATAATATGTATAATATATTATGCAATATTATTAATATGCAATATGTATATTAATGTGTAATATGTATAATATGTAACATTATATATATGCTATATATGTAATATGTGTATATATATAGTATAATGGAATATTTCTCAGCCATAACAAAGAGTGAAATGCTGCCATTTGCAGCAATATGGATGGACCTAAAGAATATTATGCTTAGTGAAATAAGTTGGACAGAGAAGGACAAACCCTCTATGATATCACTTATTTGTGTAATCTAAGAAAATAAAAGAATTTATATAGCAAAACAAACAGACTCACAGATATAGAAAACAAAATAGCTGTTACCAATGGGGAAAGGGAAGTGGGGAGTGGCAAGACAGGGCTATGTGATTAAGAGATACAAATGCCTTTAGTTTTTTTTATATACTATTCAATTGGTATGCAAAGTTTATTTAACTATTTTTATTATTGTGAATGTATGAATTATTTTTGTCATAAATAATTTGAATTTTTTAATATATAATATTTATATATACATATATACATAATGTATACATAATATAATTTTTGTATGTATATCATATATACAAAATCAAGGAAGTTAATTATAATTATATATGTGTATATACATATATATAAATTTTTACATGCATTTATTTTATTCTATTCACATTGACAGTTGTCATACAACCTACAAAATGTACAAAAGCCTAATCCATTTTTCAATATCGGGTCAGAGCCAAGTTGCAGAAAGGAACTGTACAGGAAATTACAAGAAGAGTTTGGGTGTTCTGTACAAATCATACTGCCTATCACATGATGTATTTAAAGCTGAAATACTGCCACAGGAAAATCTCATGTCTTTGCAATGGCCACACAGTTCCTGACAATGAGGTCTCCTTAGATAGATGTGTCTTTTCTTTTGAGGACAGGAGCAACTAGACTTTGAGCAGATCTGGCGTTGGATTGCTTCTACTCAATAAGGGTTAAAAGTCTTTGGCATTTGCAACAGTGTTGTTTGAAATAAACCTTATTATTTCCAAAAATGCACCACGCATAATCACTCTCCCATCTGCTCTTTATATATATATATGTATATATACATATATATATATGTAAAATTATTTACGTGGTACAGAGTCTCCAAGTGAGAATATTAAAGCAAATGGAACATATATTTTGCTATATTCTCAAATTACTTCCTGAAGTTTCTTTCTATTTATGCTACATGCAACATATGTCAATTTTAGATAAAATATATATGCATAAAAATTAGCATATTAAAATGTTTCAAATTTGATGAGTAACAGGTAGGATATAGTGTGTATACCCACACACCCTCCCCTCAAGGGGGACAATTAAAAGTCTCATCCACTAAGTAAATCCTGCTCAAAGCCAAGGTTGCCTGTGTAAATTTGCCTGGGCAAAGTTGGATCAGGCTTCTCAAGGTTGAGAGACCTAAAAGGAAAATGATGACTATTTTGTTCTCCTGCTTTTCCCACGCTCCCTTTCTGACACATACAAAACCAATGGAAATAGAAACACAGTGAATGTCCTTCCTGTCCAGAAATATAAACATTCACTCTAATTTTTTCCCTATCTTCACAGTAAGTTTTTTAAAAAATAGTATTAAAAAAGAAAAGTCATTTTTTTAACTCAGAAAATTTAATGGACAGAGTTCATCTCACTGGACCACAGGATCTTTTGAGGCTGTGGGCTACATTTTGAAGCTCTCTCATTTCTCAGCATTGGAGAGAATATTTTGTCCTGATTCTCCTACTTCTCTGAGACTACAGCTTAGTCATCATGGTGCATTCTTCTTTCAATATCAGCCAGTGGGTTTTCCAGGATTTTGTTCTCATTTCTCTTTTCTTCACATTCAAAGATTTTTCTGGCTCAAACTACAATCTATATGCTAATGTTTCTCAAATCTGTAACTCCAGGTCTCCTGTGTACAATGGATTATTGGACGTAGCTACTTGAAAATCACAATAGTGGCTCAAAATGGAACATGATTAAAATTTTAAAACTGCACCAGTGTCTTTTAAGCTGCTTCTTATCCTGTCATCCTTTCCATATCCCCAGCCCCACTCCTCGTCACCATCTGCTCTACCTGCTTATTCTTCTACATTCCCAGCATGGTAAATGACTTAACAATTCACCTTGTTTATCAATTCAGAGACTTGGAAGTCAGTCTCAATGATCACTTTCCCCTCTATGACTATATTCAGTTAGGTATATTTTTTTATCATTTCTATTTCCTACATATCTCTTGTTCTGCTCTGACCAGCACCAATAGCTAAAATTTAGGTGTTAGATTTCTCTTGGCTAATTGTCACAATATCTTAAACTGTCTTTTTGTCTACATTTTTATTCTCTTTCCCACCCATCCTAATTCTACATGGGCAAGTCTAAAAAATTCCAACTTAATCAGGCTATATTTTGTCTGCCTGAAATTCTTTAATATATTCAAGCACATAGGTCATATATAACTTACTTTTCTCTGACCCTTTTATCTTTTTCTCTAAATATATCTTTATTCCAGATACATCCTGCAAAATGCCCAACTCCTGGACCATTCAAAATCTTTTTCTGGATTTTTGCACATGGTTTATTCTGTTTAAAATGTCCAATCTGATCCCATCCATCTCATTAATTCCCATTCTTCAAGATACAGTTAATGCATTACTATCCTGCTATCCTGTAAACATTACTCTGAAACCTGTACCCAATTTCCAACTTGCTTTAGCTTCTGTATTAGTCTGTGTGGGGTGGGGGGGAAGGAGGGAAAAAAATAGAGAGGTTGATTTAGCTAAAGGAATTGACTCATGTGATTGTGAAGGTGCATGTCCAAAATTTTCAGGTTACACCAGCAGGCTTGAGACACAGGGAAGAGTCCAAAGAAGTTGGCTGGCAGAATTCTTTCTTTCTCAGGGGACGCCAATCTTTGTTTTATCAAGGCCTTCAATTTATTGGATGAAACCCAACCACATTTTGAAGGGCAGTCAGCTTTAGTCAAAGGCCATTGATTTAAATGTTAATCTCATCCAAAAACACCTTCAAAGAAACATCCAAAATAATGTTTGACCAAATATCTGGGCACCCTAGCCCATCAATGTTGACATATAAAATTATCCATCACAAGTCCCCATTTCTGTGCTTCTATTTTATAATTCTATAACACTCTGGCTAATTTTTAAAAGATAGATGATTTTATTTAATAAAAGAAATCCACAAGCATAGCATAAAAATCAAACCATACATAGAGGCTTATAATGAAGAGCAAGAGTCTTCCATCCTTTCCTTCCCTTCTTCCTGGTCCAATGCCCTAGAGAAAGCCACTTTTACTCTTTTCTGCTCGTAGTACTTCTCGTAGTAACTTGCATATTCCAAACAGTACTTTGTATAGCTCTTTCTTGTATTGTCAGCTTTAGATATTGTCTCTCTGTTTTCACACTTAGAGCAACCCCAATACAAATTGGCCTGTCTCCAAAGATAATTTTAGATCCTCTTTATCTTTACTTGTAATTAAAACAATATGCTTAGGATTTTATGTATTGGCTTTGTGATTACCTACTTTATAAGATGAGGTTGTTTGTACATTTTCCTTCTCTGTACTATTTCCTTTTTAACATCTCCCCATGTCTATTAAATATCATATTATTGTTGCATTGTAAAAATTTCATAAACTATTCATTTTTTTCTTTAAACGTAAAAAAACCTGTAATGTACTTTCCATATGAGTATATTAAATACTCACTTAGAGAGCCAGGCAGAAGTTATATTTGTGATTTAGTTGCAGAGGTTATATATTGGGTTTGCCAAAAGGTTCGTTCATTTTTTTCTGTAAGATGGCTCTAGTAGCACTTAGCTGTCTTTAACTTCATTCGAAACCATTTTGTTGGATTGTACGTGACAGCTGTGATATCAGCGTGCATTTAAAAAAAAAGACACCAAAATTAGTGAATTTTTGTGTAGTCATTTTAATATTGAAGATTAAAAAAAGCAACATTTTTGGCATATTATGCTTTACTATTTCAAGGAAGGTAAAAACGCAACTGAAACGCAAAAAAAAAAAAGATTTGTGCAGTGTATGGAGAAGGTGCTGTGACTGATCAAACGTGTCAAAAGTGGGGCTTCCCTGGTGGCGCAGTGGCTGAGAGTCCGCCTGCCGATGCAGGGGATACGGGTTTGTGCCCCAGTCCGGGAGGATCCCACATGCCGCGGAGCGGCTGGGCCCGTGAGCCATGGCCGTTGGGCCTGCGCGTCCGGAGCCTGTGCTCTGCAACGGGAGAGGCCACAACAGTGAGAGGCCCGCGTACCGCAAAAAAAAAAAAAAAAAGTGTCAAAAGTGGTTTGAGAAGTTTCGTGCTGGAGATTTCTTGCTGGACGATGCTCCACGGTCAGGTAGACCAGTTGAAGTTGATAGTGATCAAATCAAGACATTAACTGAGAACAGTCAGTGTTAAACCACGAGGGAGATAGCCAACATACTCAAAATATCCAAATCAAGCGTTGAAAATCATTTGCACCAGCTTGGTTATGTGAATTGCTTTGATGTTTGGGTTCCACATAAGTTAAGCAAAAAAAAACCTTCCTGACCATATTTCCGCATGCCATCCTCTACTGAGACATAATGAAAATGTTCATTTTTAAAACAAATTGTGACAAGCAATGAAAAGTGGATACTGTACAATAATGTGGAATGGAAGAGATTGTGGGGCAAGCAAAATGAACCACCAAAGACTGGTCTTCATCCAAAGAAGGTGATGTTGTGTATATGGTGGGATTGGAAGGGAGTCCACTATTATGAGCTCCTTCTGGGAAAACAATTCCAACAAGTACTGCTCCCAGTTAGACTAAGTGAAAGCAGAACTCGACGAAAAGCATCCAGAATTAGTCAACAGAGAACGCACAATCTTCCATCAGGATAATGCAAAACTGCATGTTTCTTTGATGACCAGGCAAAAACTGTCACAGCTTGGCTGGGAAGTTCTGATACATCTTCCATATTCACCAGACATTGCACCTTCAGATTTCCATTTATTTAGGTCTTTACAAAATTCTCTTAATGGAAAAAATTTCAATTCCCTGGAAGACTGTAGAAGGCACCTGGAACAGTTCTTTGCTCAAAAAGATAAAAAGTTTTGGGAAGATGGAATTATGAAGTTGCCTGAAAAATAGCAGAAATAGTGGAACAAAAGGGTGAATATGTTGTTCAATAAATATCTTGATGAAAATGAAGAATGTCTTTTATTTTTACTTAAAAATTGAAGGCACTTTTTGGCCAACCCAATAGCATTAGTTCTGCCATGTTCTATTCATAAATAGTGGATCATTAGGCCTAACCCACATTCAAGGAAAGGGAAAATATTCATCACCTTTTGAAGGGGGAATATCAAATAATTACAGGCATATTTTAAAATTATTCTGCTTTCCTTACAATATTAAAAGAGTTTTATTCTATTGTAGTATTTAATTCATATCACAGTAATGAATCTTAATTTTTTTCTAATTGCATTTTATTATTTCCCCTATGGTAGACTTAATATATGAGGCAGATTCATTGCTAATGGCTATTAGCACACTATTCTCCCAAGCCTTCTTTCTTACATTTTTCAAGTTTGGTCCTTCCAATCTCCTGAGCAACCAGCAAAGACTTCTGGCACTGTCTTTGAGTTCACACATATCCTTTTTTGAGTCATTCTCTCTGCACAGAGAGTTGATAACCAGGTACACTACCTACAGCTGCAATCATTGGAGAAATATTTCTTCTCACCATTGTATTTTAGGGTCAATACTGTGTCTCTACTGCAGGAGTAGTTCATTTTCAGCTTTTGCTTACATAGCAAATTGACACATTCATGATGTGTTTCATTTCCTATTAACTAGTTCTAGGAAACCACTCATAAGGCCTTTTGTGTTACTAGATTTAAAGACTTAAGCGTAACAGTGATAGTGACATGTGGTTTGTGTCAATGGTTAGTATAGCTTCTCTATGCCTTCTAGATATCCTTGTGTCCAATGCTGAATGTGACACCTACATTTTAGGATGGATTGTGGTTGGGTCCCTTTTATCTGGGTCTGGCAGTATCCAGTTCATGATGTTCCTGGTCAGAAGCTCAGTATTTACTGGGACCCTTTATATGCTAAAAGCTGCTTTGCGAATGGTATAAAGTTCTTTGCTGCAGGGATCATGGCTTTGCTACTGAATGTTAGGAGTCTGCACTTCAGCTTTCCTATTGGAGCTTGCCAGAGATTCCACATCTTTCTCTCCCACAGATACCTCTATTAACTTGGGATCTGTTGAGTCATATGCTATAGAGTTTTTTGTACCTTAACCTGGACCTGCTGGAATACACCTCCTTGAAGCTGTCTCCAAATTAATGGATCACAGTATAACCTCTAAGAGCAGAATATGCAGCCATCAAAACCCAAAAGGTGTTATGTTTCTTTCTTTTTTTCTCTAGGATGTGATAGTGTAATAAATTGTCGTGTACTTTGTGGGGAGTTTTCTACATGTCTCAGACCACTAGAACTTCAAAATGTCACCAGCGGGGGAGTCTGAATCTCTTCAGGGTAATCTCCCACCAACTGGAGTACGTTTGTCTTACCAAGTTGTCAAGAACACTTACCACGTGTCGTTTTGTGCTTATAAGGCCCTATTAACAAGTCATCAATATAGTGGAACTGTAAGATGTTCTGCATAATGCCCTTTGCTCTTCTGGGATTTTATCATCTGCATTGTTACTGGGAAGTCAGTTCCATACCTGGATAACCTACAGTCAACCCCAGCCTATAAATGGCGGCCCTTATTGAGATTCTCAGTGAGGATGGTGTACTACTCTCCCTCAGTCCCCTAACCCTATCAGACTATATCTTATTATCCAGCTAAACAAAGTGTCCTCTAGACTGCTCAGAAGAGGCAGTTGCTCTGTTTCCTTGCTTTATGTGGTAAATCAATTTTATCACACTGAACTCTCAGTCTATTTAGCAGTTTTGGCTTCTCTACTTAATCTGTTGTGGGCTATTGCTTTTCCAAGCTTACTAGGGCCTTTCCAGAAGCATATCAGGACTGACTGAGGGCTCCTACCTCATGTCAATGAGAGAGTCCTCGTATCAATAAACTCTCCTATATCCAGTTTTGTAATAGTTTAAGATGAGTGCAGAAATAATGGAAGATAAAAATACACATTTAATAAATAAAGGATAAAACTCTGTAAGGTCTTATATATTAGGGAAAGTAATAAATTAGATGGTGGTTTGAAGAGAGATTACCTAAATTCAAAAAGTGTACATTTTTAGTTCTCTTAATGATATACATTTTTAGCTTATGACACACAGACCTTTTAGTCTAGTTTTTAGGCCACTTTTTATTATCTGCAGTATTTAGTATATTCATAATTAAATAAAATTGATATTGTATCTTCCATTTCTTACTCAACTAATGGTTATTCTGGCTTTATTAGAAAAAAGGTAATTCTGCTACCCAATAAAAGGAGGAGTGCTTATTGAAATGGTCAGTATCACCTAATTGTAGATATTATACATAATCAGTATGCATCCTTTCCTGATAATGTAATTTAAGTTATATATTCAAAATGAAAGACTCCATGGTGCAGATTGTTTTTATTTGATTTGATAAGGCCTTTAATGTTGGGTCTCTTGTTTAATTTGCAAAGATCCATTCACTAATGCATGGCTGGGGAATTGCTCAGATAATAAGGATAATAGGATGTATGTGTAACCAAGATTATGCTTATCCTCCTGATGTTTAATTATGGCAGGATAGCAATTTCTTCAATTATATTGTCATACTAACAACCAGGTACTTAGGTAGCCATCATTAACTATTTAATAGTTTACTGTTGTCTCAGGAAGTTAGGAAATAGAGTAAACAGTGGGTGGCTGGAGGCCAAATAAAGAAATGGAAATAAATCAGAAGGGTGAAACTGCCAGAATCAAGCATATGGGTGTAAGTCCTTAAGTAATAGATATCAATTAACCTAAGTCTTAATCTTTTCCTTCTTTACCTTTATACAACATCTATTTTTTTACTGAAGTATAGTTGATTTAAATATTATATTAGTTTCAAGTGTACAGCATAGTTGTTTGTTAATTTTATAGATTATATTCCTTTAAAGGTTATTACAAAATGATAGCTACAGTTCCTTATGCTCTACAGTATGTCCTTGCTGTCTATTTATTTTGTACATAGTAGTTTGTATCTCTTAATCACATAGCCCTGTCTTGCCCCTCCCCACTTCCCTTTCCCCACTGCTAACCATTAGTTTGTTTTCCATATCTGTCTCTTTTTGTTTTGCTATATACATTTATTTGTTTTATTTTCTTAGATTCCACAAATAAGTGATATCATAGAGTATTTGTCTTATTTAACTAAGCATAATATTCTCTAGGTCCATCCACATTGCTGCAAATGGCAGCATTTCACTCTTTGTTATGGCTGAGTAATATCCCATTCTATATATTATATATATATATGTAATATATAATCACAACTTCTTTATCCATTTGCCTGTTGATTTCATTCTTTTCTATGGCTGAGTAATATTCCATGTTATATATATATATATATATATATATATACCAATTGTCCATTAATGGGCACTTGGGTTGTTTTCATGTCTTTGCTATTGTAGATAGTGCTGCTGTGAACATTGGGGCGCATGTATCTTTTTGAATTAGAGTTTTTGTGTTTTTTGGATATACACCCAGGAGTAGAATTGCTGGATCATATGGCAGTCTTAGTTTTAGGTTTTTGAGAAACCTCTATGCTGTTTTCCACAATGGCTGCACCAATTTACATTCCCACCAACAGTATACGAGGGTTCCCTTTTCTCCACATCTTCACCAACATTTGTTATTTGTGTTCTTTTTGATGATACCCATTCTGACAGGTGTGAAGTGAGATCTCATTGAAGTTTTGATTGCATTTCCAATAAATACTAATTAACTGGATCAAAGGAAGGATGATAAAGTTTTTGCTCATCTTGGGAAAAGATATAACATGAATTATAAAACAACTTTTTTTTTTTTTTTTTTTTTTTTTTTTTTGCGGTACGTGGGCCTCTCACTGTTGTGGCCTCTCCCGTTGTGGAGCACAGGCTTCGGACGCGCAGGCTCAGCGGCCATGGCTCACGGGTCCAGCCGCTCCACGGCATGTGGGATCTTCCCGGACCGGGGCACGAACCCATGTCCCCTGCATCGGCAGGCAGACTCTCAACCACTGCACCACCAGGGAAGCCCTAAAATGACATTTTATGATATAAAATTCTCCTTTCAAAGTTCTTAGATGAACTAAAAACATCATAACCACTATTACAATAGATTTAATTTAATTATGATTATATACTATATTTAAAATGTTTGATTTTTAGTTATAAGGAAATCATACTCCATTGAAGATATATTTGGTCATTTAAATACTCTGAAGTTTGCAGCAATTTTATTAGAAATGACTCGAAATTCAGTCTTTGTTACAGACTTAGTAAATACTTATGCAAATTAAACGTTCAAACTTCTTTAAAATTTTCTTTACCAATAACATCATTCCCTACTTTAATGAAAGATGAAAAGTGAAATGAATAAATTTCTGGCCACCTGGATTTCTGGTTTTACAATTGCTTACTGCATAAATAAATTTTCTGCAATTTATATATACATTTTCATTTAATTGCCAATAATCTGATACTAATCTTCTAGATCTTTAAACTTTATTACCAGAAAAATTAAAGTGCTTAGATCATCCTTAGCAATTCATAGGAAATAGTAAATATATAACATCACAATGTCATCCATATCAAAAATTAGAAACTGTAGAGCATGGTGGCTATACTTAATAATAACTGTATTGCAAATTTGAAATACGTTAAGAGAGTAAGTATTAAAAGTCACCATTACAAGGAAAATTTTTTTTAACCATGTAAGATGACGAATGTTAACCAGACTTATCGTGGTGATCATTTTGAAATATGTACAAATGTCAAATCATTATGTTCTACACCGGAAACTAATATAATGTTTTATGTCAACTATTCCTCAATAAAAAAAAATTAGAAACAAACAAAAAAAGAGAATGTAATTTGGTACAGACATCTGGAGAAAATTTGGCAATAACTACTAAATTTGAAAATGTTTATACTCTAAGACAGAGTTTACTGCTAAGCACATTTCCTAGAGTTCTTGTATGTGCACTTAATATTATTACAATAGAGCTACATATTACAATAAAAATAAATATCAAAATATTTGGGTGAAAACTGAGTTGAAAAAAATACATGTTTACTATTGTGTTATTTATGAAATTGTAGAGAAATTATGCAATGATATTTACATATATCTATAAATATATACAGTGATGTTTAAACATTTTAATGAATAATTAATAGTTACTTTGAGTGGTAACTAAACTCTAGGAAAAAAGTTCTAGTAAAGAATCCATCATCTTCTACAATGATCCTACACCTTACCCCCATGATGCCTCTCCTGAATTTATCCTATAAATGAAACTTTCTTAACTTAGCTGCCCAAGCCAGAGATCAGGGTATCATCTCAGATCACTATTTCTCCTTTAAAGCACATATCTTGTCAATCCCTATATTCTGTTGATCCTGCCTCATAAATAGTTCTCATTTTAGGCTCCCATCTCTATTACCATGGGCACCTGTATAGTTCATGACCTTGCCCATTTGTCATTATATATTTGAAACATATAGGAAAAATGCTAAGCTATACTGATCATTGAAGCATTAAGAATGTCTCTTTTTAAAATTAATTTTCCCTTTTGGTATATTTCACAAACTGTATAAACAAAGTAATGTAACATTGCATGTATTTAAATATAGTAAAAAGGACACAACTAGGGACATCTAATTTTCATACTTTGGCATGTTTCTATGTGGTCTACTTCTGTGTGATGTGTGAAATTCAAATTAAGTTTACTAAGAGTATCTTTGATATTTCCCTCTTTTTGATATAAAGCTACATCAGAAATATTAACAAGTGTAGGATATACAGGCAGTGACTCAGATATTAAAGGTGCTTCTTTTCCTTGCATGTAAGGACATGTGATCACGTTTTGCTCTTTGATATTGAGTAGCTACATTAATTGGACTTAGTGTTGGAAAACTAATAAAGTGCATGCTATTTGGCCTGGATTCCCAACAGTTTCCACTGTACTTAGAACAGTGCCTGGCATACAGCAAGGGTCTAAATATATAAATTAATATCTCGATGTCATCTCAGAGCTGCTACAAATCACATATTTAGAGATCTTCACTGCCAAAAAGCATCTATTTCTGTTCTTTAATAAAGAAAAGTTTGAGAGATCAACAGCCAAAATATTCATGCAAGTTATTACAGAGTAAAAGGGGGCAACTGCAGATTAGTGGTGAAAAGGGAGAAACTGTGCAGCAATCTGATTTATTATCCAGCTTATGACATGTGATTTAATACAGGGTATAAACAAAGGAAAGAGAGATAACTGGATAAATAGAAAATAGAAGTAGTTACTCAGGGATGACAGGATATGTTTTATGTTTCTGCCATGTTTAGTTTCATATGGTGTCCCATTTCATGGGAAAAAATTACAGTGTGTCAGTTTCCCAAATGATACCATCATATGCCTGATATATTTGCAGCACTTGATGTCTATATGAGTCACTGTATAAATGGTTTTAACCTTTACTTATTATAAGATATGGTTATTTTGGGTTGCATATATTAACTTTTTATCTTTTTTGGGACATAGTAACATAGAAAAGGAGACAGTGACTTATATGCTTTAAAAATAAGTACACGAAAAAATAGATAGGGAGACAATCAGAACATACTGAGATTTTACCAGAGTGAATTGCAGTTGAACATTTTTAAACTGGAGCATAACCTCAAGTTAAATTTCATGACCATCATCTGGCATTCATTTCTCTTAAGGAAAGATTATATAATTAATGATTTCTATTTGTCTTTTTATATTTTATTTTATTGCTACTGATAATTTATTGAAAAGACAGCACAGCACATTTGGCCTTTTAAGCTATTTTAGTACAAAATTGAAGAGTAGGTCTTCAATCTAATGCCCCTATTCTAGTTAGTAACTTTCACTAACATGCTACTGTTCTCCAAATGTATATTTGTGTGCATTTGTGTGTGTGTGTGTGTGTGTGTGTGTGTGTGTGTGTGTGTGAGAGAGAGAGAGAGAGAGAGAGAGAGAGAGAGAGAGTGTTTGGATACAGCTGGGGAAGGGAGAAATCCACTTTTGACAAGAAAGAAACAGCAGCTACATTTGCTAAGTTCTGTTTCTATAAAAAGAATACCTGCTAGCCTGCTGACATGATGCAGACTAAACTGCAGTGTTGAATGATTAAGGCCAGCTGGTGTTTTTCCAGTTGATTTGCATTTCTGGAGTTCAAGGTGATCCCCCTTTATTTTCACTGATGTTCATGACTCAGAAAGTGGCATCTTATGAGGATAGTAAAGTGACTTCTGTTAAAGACATAAGAAGTGAAGGCTGAAAAACACAAATAGAAATGATTAACATCAAAATGGCTAATTTGCAATAATTTCTATATGAATGTTTACCTTGATTAAATCTAACTATTCATAAATGGCCTAAGTGTAATCTGTATTGTGAAGTTGTGTGGGAAGGGTGCAGGAATGTAGAGAAAAAAATTATGTCCCTGTGTTGGAAGGAAACTTTCCAATTAAATATAAATGAAATTTGCAATAAAAATTGGATTGGATTCAAGGAAGAACTAGCTCTGCAAATCTATTAGGCAAAACATTATCTTAATGTCATATCTTATATACAATAAAGACAATTATTTCCCGCTCCCTTCACATTTACCCACCTCCCCGTTACCACCACCACCACTTTTAGGCCTTAACTCTTCTTTTAATTTTCCCAGATCTTATTTAACTAAGAGTAATGTATTCTGAGAGATGGGTATGATTTCTCAATATCATACCCATGAATATTTCTCAATATTCATGTATTTATAGAGGCTATTTGTTGTATGGCTGACCTGTACTTAACCGTATTTTCTTACTGTATGTTGTTATTATCTAGTGACATAAAGTGAACACTTGTAAAGTTTTAATTACATTTATTTTACTCAAGTATGAGTCTTATAACTTCTTCATATAAAATCTATAAAGCATTAAAAACATTTCAATCTTAAGCTGTGGACTGCAAAACTCAAATTAGATCAATATTAACAATTTACACATAAAATAAAAACTGCTTAAAAGGATTTTTAAAGAAAAACAATTTCTGTAAGTAGTGTAAAGAATCTTATCTTAAACATCAAAAGCATAGACCTGGGATAACATTAAATAAATTGATTTAATCCTTACTTTATTGGGGTAATGTACCTAGCTACCAAAATTATGCTTACCTAATATTCTGTGATTCCTAGTTAGGAAAACATAGAATGAATTTTCTATTTACTGTGAACATGTTTAATTAAATAATTTAAAAATGGAAAATATGTTAGTGGCAATTTTACTATAGAAACCAGGTAGAAAAAGACATCAGTTACATTTTATTTCTTCCCATTATACATTTCGTAATTTGGTTTTGTCAAGTAATACTTTTGTGCCTAATATTTTAAGTACTTAAAAGCAAAGTGAGGCACAGGAGAATTAGTCTTGAACCACAACTTAGTGTTGGACTATCAAAACATATATTGTTTGTGCAGAGGATATTTTTTGCTTGCAACTGGGGAATTTACTTTTCCCATCTGTTTGTCAGGTGTCTTATCTATGCATGGGGTGCTTTTGTCTGTTAGATGCAAAATCTTATGAAGTCATTAAATTCCATGATTCCAACAAACGTATGACATACTTTCTTATATAAATTGTGCCTTGGAAATAAAGCCAGCACATTGAAAATGCTATAAACATATTTTGCCAGCCACCTATCCCGATGAACACAGGTACCTTCAAGTTGTAAATTATTTTTAGGCTGAAAGACTGAAGAAACATTGGCAAGGCACATAAAAGGAACTTATTTAAAAAATTTGATGTGAAATATATTTATGATGGATGAAATACTTTAAAAATAATTGTAAATGGAATAATACTCTAAAAAATTTGCTGAACAGATAAGCATGGCTTTATCTTTGAAAGCAGTGTTTCAAGTACAACAGATTTATAAATTCAAGAAATGATAACTACCTACTATGTGCTTAGCTCCATAGATACAATAAAGGATAAAACTGGCAGCTCTTCTTAAAATTCATGGTTTTATATGATTTAAGGTCACTTTAAGGAATAGTGGTTAAAACAACTTAACAATAACACAGCAAACTTAATGTCAGACACTGGAATAATTACTTTATTTAGTTTGGAGATTGTGTCTTGCTAGATTAAATCTGTATTCACTTGTTTCAAGAATATTAAATTAAAAAGTGAAAAAAATTTCTTGATTCTAGTAATTATTTAGTCTACGTAGGAACTTTCATTCCATACATGTAATGTCTGTTAGATATCTATATACTGATAAACTGAATGTCATCTCAAAAAAATGCTAGAATTAATTAAATTAATTTATGATAAAAGTGAAGATGGAACAGATGAATTTATCCAGAAATGTTTTGTAATTTAGCTTTGAATAATCATATATTTTTGTGGATTCACAAAAATTATATCTGAAATATTAATAAGGTGCTTGAAGTCTTCTTAAAAGTAGCCTTGTGATAATCTCAAAATAAAATTGTCTGAAGATCTGGGACTATTTACTCTGAAGGAAAGCAACTTTGAAATACAACATTGAGTCTATAATGTTCCTTAGTTATAATTGGAAATTCATTATGCACATAATAAAACCATGACTTTCTGCAGTATAAAATTTAGCCAAGTAATCATGTGAGTATTTTATGTACTAATGAACTATTTAAAATTGAATATATGTAAATATGTATTAAGGGATGCATAAAAGTGAAAAGATTGCTGAGAAAAGAGACTTTAATTGCTATTAAGAAACCATTTTTGTTTATTAGGTAAATATAGATTTTAAAAATACCATTAATGTATACTGGTAAAAAGATGAAAATGAGAATATTTTGTAGCACTCTGGTGTAATGGAAACATGGGCAAGATAGTTGACTTAGTTTTGAATTTAAGTTCCTCAAATTGCCAACTATAAGCCTAGAGACATTACACATTCCTGAGTTACAATTTTGTGGTCTACAATATGGAATAATAGTATCTTCTCATAAAGTTGTGAGTATAAAATGAGATGAAATTTAAAAGTGCTTACCTCACTGTTAGCAAAATAGTAGATGCTTAATAAATATTAGTTCCTAAACTAGTTAACAACATTACTTTTAATGTGGGCATTACTAAGAGTAGACAATGAACATTTATGATAGACTAACAGATAGAGAGGTGGATAGATAGTGCTGTGTAAATCTCCTTTGTCTTGCTACATCATCATACCAAAATCAGTTACAAGGTAAAATCAGAACGAAAACAAATAGATAACTGTTAAGGATAAAAATTTATCAGAATATTCTTTTAATCTAACATGGTTGTTATTAGATCCTGATAATCTGAGAGTGGCAAAGGGGATGCTGATAACAGTAACATAATAGAAAGTTTTGACAACATTACAATATGTTTTATCTTTGAATTCATGTTATCAAATTTTTAGAGAAGAGGATTTTCAACTTGAAACTGAAGAGTAGTTGTACCTTTGGCTTCAAAACTGGGAGGTGTGACATTGATATTTATTTAGTGGCAGATTTATGCTACCACAAATACAAGCCATTAATAAATACCCAGAGCTTAAAAATCCTCACCATTCCTTTTAAAATTATGTGACTATATATTCCCCTTTGAAGGTCTGAGAAAATTCCTGTGCTTGCCTCTTAACATTTTTTTTTAACTCAGGCAAAATTTGCAAAACATTAAAATGCACAGATCTTAAGTGTAAAATTTGATAAGTTTGGAAATGTATAGACTTATATAAACAACACTCTATCCATAGTACAGAACACTTCATCACTCCAGACAGTTCCCTCATGGGTCCTTCCAGCAAATCCCCATCTGCCATAGGTGAATCCTATATTGATATCTTTCATAACATATTCCATTTGTCTCGACCAATCTGCATATAAATTAAATCAAAGAATATGTACCTAATTGATATTTATAGAACTCTCTACAAAAGAACATTAAAGTAAGTAAGTAAAATAAACATTCCTTACAATTTAGCATGAAGATAGACCATAATCCTGTCTGTACATCAAATCTTAAGTAATTTAGAAGAGTAGGAACTATATAAACTATGTCCTTGGACCATAATAGAATTAAATTGGAAATCAATAACTAAAGACATTGGAAAATCTCAAATATTTGGATATGACAGAACATACATTAAAATAACCTGTAGGTAAAAGTTGAAGTTTTAAGAAAAAATAAAAACAATATTTTGAAATTAATTAGATTTAAATTATAGAAAAATTTATGAGATATCACTAAAATACAGCTTACAGGGAAATATGTAGCATTAAATATTTATATTAGAAAATAATAAAGGTCTCAATATTATAACCTAAACTTCTATATTATAAAAATAAAGCAATAAATTGAGAAAGAAAAACAAAATAGACACAAAGCACACAGAAGTAAAGAAATAATAGAGTGGAAATCAATGAATTTGAAAACAAAAATATGGAAAGTCAATCAAACCAAAAGCTGATTTGTTTAAAAATTATAAAAAAGTTAAGAAAAATTTACCAATACTAGGAATGAAAGAGGAGATATCACTATGGATCTAAGGGACATTAAAAGAGTAATAAGGGAATACTACAAAGAATTCTTGCCCATAAAATCTACAACTTAGAACAAATGGGCCAACAATTCCTTGAAAAATATAATCAAAGTTCACTCAAGAAAAAGTAGATAATCAGATTAGTCCTATATCTATTAAAAAAGTGATTTTTAGGTCCATCTACCTCTCTACAAATGACACAATTTCATTCCTTTTTAGGGCTGAGTAATATTCTATTGTATATAGGTACCACATCTTCTTTATCCATTCCTCTGTCGATGGACATTTAGATTGCTTCCATGACGTGGCTATTGTAAATAGTGCTGCAATGAATATTGGGGTGAGTGACTCTTTTTGAACTGTGGTTTTCTCAGGTTATATGCCCAGTAGTGGGATTGCTGAGTCATATGGTTGTTCTATTTTTAGATTTTTAAGGAACTGTCATACAGAGTGAAGTAAGTCAGAAAGAGAAAAGCAAATATCGTGTATTAATGCACATATGTAGAATCTAGAAAAATGGTATAGATGATCTTATTTGCAAAGCAGAAATAGAGACACAGACATAGAGAACAAATGTATGGATACCAAGGGAGAAAGGGTGGTGATGGGAGGAATTGGGAGATTGGGATTGACATATATACACTATTGATGCTATGTATAAAATGGACAACTGATAAGAACATACTGTATAGCACAGGGAACTCTACTTAATGCACTGTGGTGACCTAAATGGGAAGGAAATCCAAAAAAGGGGGTATATATGTTTATGTATAGCTGATTCATTTTGCTGTACAGTAGAAAGTAACACAACATTGTAAAGCAACTATACTCCAATAAAAATTAATAAACATTTTCTTAAAAAAATTTTTTAAATCCAAAGTATCCCAAGAAATAAACTTCCAGTCCCATTTGTTTTCACTGGAAAATTTTTACCAGTGTTATGCAAAATCCTCAGCAACTATCATTGAATAATATTCAAAACATATAAAAAGAATAATACATTATGACAAGTGGGGTTCACTTTAGAAATGGAAGGATTGTTCAACATTCAAGAATCAATCAATGCAATTCACCATATTAACTAGAATAAAAAGCACAATGATTATTTTAATAAATTCATAAAGATATTTTGACAAAATTCAACACCCATTCATGATTTAAGAAAAGAAGTGGAAAATAATCTCTGCACTCTAAGGATAGAAGTGTCCTAACCTGACAAAGGATATCTAAAGCAAATAATACAACTACAGCTAACATGATATTTAATGTTGGCTGACCAAATATTTCTCCCTTTAAGATTGGGAATAATATAATGAAATACTGTCCACTCCCACCACCCCTATGCAACATGGTACTGGAAAACCTAGCCAGTGCAATAATATAAGAAAAAGAAGTAAAAGGCTTAAGATTGGAGCATAAAAAATGCAACTATTTATGTAGATGATATGACTTTCTACTTAGAAAACTCAAAGGACTCTACATAAAAGATACAGAAATAATTTTCATGGATGTATATATTTGTTAGTGCTTATCACATTTACACTTTATGTACATCATTATACATAAATTACAGCTCAATAAAGTAAAAATATAAATACCACAAACTATCAAACTACAGTTAGAAATAACAGAAAAATCAGCCAAGGAGATTGACATACAGTTCTCAATAAAACAAAATGGCTCTGAAGTATATAAAAATAATATTGTCTTACTAAGTTAATGGAATTCATTATACTATATGATTTTCATGTTAATAGACATTTTTGAAATATAGCATAATATGGAAAAGAAAAAGAATTGTAAGTGGGACTTCGATGCATCATTAAGTAAAACAACCCCATTTTACTACCAGTCCAACCAAGATACAGAACGTTACCAGTCTCCTGAAAGTGCCCATTTTGCCCTCTACCAAACTAACCCCTTCAGACCTTCCCAAAGGTAATGATTGTGCTGTCTTATAAAACTGTAACAAGTTTTTTCTGCTTTTGAATATTACATACATGAATTACATAAAGGAATACTATGTATCCTTCTGTGTCTAGCTTATTTCACATATCATTATATTTGTGAGACTTACACCATTGATAGAAAAAAATGACAGTATTTATAAAATTTCCAAGTGCATAAACCCTTAGTCTCAGTAATTATACTGTGACAAATTTATCCTACAGATATCCATGCATGTATGTAAAATGATATTTTTGAAGAGTATTAGTTTTCATTGTAATGACAAAATGAAAATAGCAACAAAAAAATCTATCAATACAGAACTGATGCAATATTTAACGTCAGGTACATAAAATCTAATATTATGGAGCCATTTGAAAGAGTGAGCCCATTCATTTTTTTGAGATTTAAAAAATTTTTTTATTTTATATTGAAATATAGTTGATTTACAATGTTGTGTTAGTTTTAGGTGTACAGCAAAGTGATTCAGTTATACATATACATATATCTCTTCTTTTCCAAATTCTTTTCCCATTTAGGTTATAACAGAATATTGAGTAGAATTCCCTGTGCTATACAGTAGGTCCTTGTTGGTTATCTATTTTAAATATAGCAGTGCGTATATGTTAATCCCAACCTCCCAATTTATCCCTCCCCCCACCTTTCCCCTTTGGTATCTGTAAGTTTGTTTTTGAAGTCTGTGAGTCTGTTTCTGTTTTGTAAATAAGTTCATTTGTATTATTGTCTTTTTAGACTCTGTATATAATAAATATGATATTTGTCTTTCTCTGTATGACTTACTTCACTTAGTATGATAATCTCTATGTCCATCCATGTTGCTGCACATGGCATTATTTCATTCTTTTTAATGGATGAGTAATATTCCATTGTATATAGTACCACATCTTCTTTATCCATTCATCCATCAATGGACATTTAGTTTGCTTCCATGTCTTAGGTATTGTAAACAGCACTTCAGTGAAGGATACATTTTTTGAAAGGATACACTGGGTGCATATATCCTTTTGAACCATGATTTTCTCCAGATATATGCCCAGGAGTTGGATTGCTGGATCATATGGTAGCTCTATTTTTAGTTTTTTAAGGAAACTTCATACTGTTCTCCATAGTGACTGTACCAATTTACATTCCCACCAACAGTGTAGGAGGATTCCCTTTTCTCCACACCCTCTCCAGGATTTATTATTTGTAGACTTTTTGTTGATGGCCATTCTGACTGGTGTATGATGATTCCTCATTGTAATTTTGATTTGCTTTTCTCTAATAATTAATGATGTTGAGCATCTTTTCATGTGCCTCTTGGCCATCTGTATGTCTTCTTCGGGGAAAAGTTTATTTAGATCTTCTGCCCATTTTTTGATTGGGTTGTTTGTTTTTTTAATATTGAGCTCCACAAGCTGTAAATTTTGGAGATTAATCCCTTATCAGTCATATTGTTGCAAATATTTTCTCCCATTCTGTGTGTTGTCTTTTCATTTTGTTTATGGTTTACTTTGCTGTGCAAAAGCTTTTAAGTTTAATTAGGTCCCATTTGTTTATTTTGGTTTTATTTCCATTACTTTAGGAGACAGATCGAAAAACATATTGCTACAATTTATGTCAAAGAGTGTTTTGCCTATGTTTTCCTCTAGGAATTTTATAGCACTTAGCCTTACGTTTAGGTCTTTAATCCATTTTGAGTTTATTTTTGTGTATGGTGTTTAAGAATGTTCTAATTTCAGTATTTTATATGGAGCTGTCCAGTTTTCCCAGAACCACTTATTGAAGAGACTATATTTTCTCCATTGTATATTCTTGCCTCATTTGCCATAGACCAATTGACGAGAGTTGCATGGGTTTATTTCTGAGCTTTCTATTCTGTTCCATTGATCTATGTTTCTGTTTATGTGCCAGTACCATACTGTTTGATTACTATAGCTTTGTAGTATAGTCTGAAGCCAGGGAGTCTGATTCCACCACTTCTGTTTTTCTTACTGAGGATTTCTTTAGCTATTCAGAGTCTTTTGTGTTTCCAAACAAATTTTAAAACTTCTTGTTCTAATTCTGTGAAAAAGGCCACTGTTAATTTGATGGAGATTGCATTGAATTTGTAGATTGTCTGGGAAGGTATAGTCATTTTAAAAAAATTTATTTATTTTGCTGTGCTGGGTCTTAGTTGTGGCATGTGGGATCTTTAGTTGTGACATGTGGGATCTTTAGTTGTGACATGGGATCTTTAGTTGTGACATGTGGGATCTTTAGTTGTGGCATGCAGGATCTTTTAGTTGAGGCATGCAGGCTCTTAGTTGCGGCATGCGAGATCTAGTTCCCCAACCAGGGATTGAACTCGGGTCCCCTGCATTGGGAACACAGAGTCTTAACCACTGGACCAGAAGGGAAGTCCCAGTATAGTTATTTTGATGATATTGATTCTTCTTATCCAAGAACGTGATATATCTTTCCACCTGTTTGTGTCATCTTTGATATCTTTCATCAGCTCTTATAGTTTTTGGAGTACAGGTTTTTGCCTCCTTAGTTAGGTTTATCCCTTGGTATTTTATAGCCAGTTCTTTTAAAAGCCACAATTAAAATATACACGTGTTTATATATGTGTAAATTATCTCTGGAATAATTTTTTTAAAGTTGTCTCTAGTTGAGGAAAATGCTTCAGAGGAAGTTGTCTCTTTAATTTTTCTTTAGTTTGTTTATATCTTTAATTAAATGAAATAGCTTAAAAATCACTTTTAAAACTTAGGGTATCTGTGTCTAAGAGTCCTAAGGAACACTGAGAAGTAAAATGTTAAATTGATTGCAATCTGGAAAATAGTTGCAAGTGAACAGTAGGGTTTTATTTATTGTATCTAAGTAAAATGTGTATTTCACAACAATTTCTATAGCTTAACTTATTTTCTTAATAGCTCTTGTTAACCATTTTATTCTTCTAGATATGCCAAAAATATAAATAATTTTAAAAATTAAAAAAGTTACATTTGGAAAAATCTTAAGTTACTCAACAAACACTGGTATTTTGAAAACAAGGAAATATTTAAATGCTGTGTGGACACACTTCTGTTTGAATCTGAAAATGTAGATATAACAGTAGTGAAATTCATATTTGATCCATTTTGTCAAGTCTATTTTGAGCACATAGTACATTCTGGTACGAATTTTGAGAGGCTATTGCTTTTTACATTCTGCACAATTGTTTAAAATATCAGGGAAATAATTTGATAGCTGATATTATAGAAACAAGCTGAGGATCATTTTTCCAGGTTCGTTACTCATTTATTATTTATTTGAGTCTTATTTCCAATTGGTCACATTGAATAAGAGGAAGAATTCCTCAGTCATTTACAATGTGACGTAGAGGAGAGACGTGGATGGATTCAAGTTATTTCCTTCTTAATAAATATAGGGGGCCCTTTGAGGCCCTTGTATTTTTGTCATTGCAGATACTTATTTAGTGGTGTGGATAATCTCTCTTCATGAATCATTTTAGTACCTAAGAAGTGAAAGATGAAAAGATCTAATAACATATACAGTGTCCTATCAAAATCTTCCCTTATCGGAACATCTCTTACTACTCTCCCTTTGTGAGAATTTCCTTTTTCCTGAAAGTACTAGAATGGGTATGTGGGTTTCTTTGATATGGTTAAATTTCACCCTCCTAAAAGACAACAATTCAGTCTATTATTGCCATCAATGATCTAATAACTTACATACAGATGTATTATTATTTTGCTCTCATTTTCACTTTGCTTCATAGTAAAGACACTACCAGTTTGTAGTAAAGATACTACGACTTTGTAGTGAGAAGACAATTCACAGTCCCATGAAGTTGTTCTCACCAGTGGAATCTGAACAGAACCGTTGTGGTATTCTATTTGCAGGTCAAGACTTTTAGGGAGTGTGTCCATTCTGCAGTTAGAAACAGATGATAAAGAGGTCCCAGTGGATGGTAAAACCATGCTAGAAGGGACCCTTGTCCTTATGACTTTTGTATAAGCGAAAGCCACACACCAACCATAAAAACAGTGTTGGTCCATTATTTGAATGAAAATGTGTTTCTACTATAGAAAGCCACTGAAATGATGGTGGCAGCATTATACTACCTATAGAATCAATCAGTCAATGTATAGATATATTGTATTAAAATAGACAAGATTTCTTGGCTGATGTCAGCATTAGAAGGAACTTTTACTGAATGTGAAAAGGAAGTTCAAATCACTTTCACAATTTAAGGAAGTGTGATTAAATAAAAATAAAACTATTTACTTCTGGTTGTAACCTGAATAGAGTTGTTAATTCGTATGCAATCAAATTATGAAAAGAGCAAACGGATTATAAACAACTTAATGCAGATGTTCAGCTAAGAATATAGCAAGGATTTAAGCTTCAATAATGTCTCAAAATATAACCTATATTTAGAATTTTGAAATAACAACCTAATTTTGTGAAGATAATTCCAGATTTCCAAGTTATATGATAAAATATGTATAGTGCTTGCCTCAGTCTCTTCAGAATTTTATTGAAATACTCAAGGGGATACAGAAGAGAATTCTGGTAAAGCACTGGAAATTAGGGAATTATATTAGAAAGAGCCCTCAAGAAAAGTATGAGATATATGTTGCCACTGAACCTGACTGAAGGAGATGATGAAAGCCAACTTATAACTTCCTTTCCCCTATAAAACTATGTGACCTGTAAAGATGTTTATGGAATCCTAGAGGATTTCAGGAGTGAAGACAGGAGGTGGAAGTAAGCACTAAGCACACCACTTGGAATTTTTTTTTACATCATTGATAAGTAGAATTATACAGCAGTGGCACTCATGTATATGAGAGGGGTTTTACTGTAACTAAACAAGCAGATAGTCATTAGGTGTGAAAGGCTTGCCCTTGATGGAAAATAAGTGTAAAAGATCTTGTGGAACTTGACTTTGTGAAAAAACAAATCTGGGATGCTGGCAATCACAGTCAATGTCAGTGGAAGACCCAAATAGCCAAATTAAGGTTACAGCAACAAAATACAGAAAAGCCTTAAAAAAGACAGAAAATAGGGGCAAGGAGCCCTGGATGATACCCTGCACCCACATTGCTTTGATTTCATTGTACCATAGCTAGTTAGGAGCATATGAATGTACTAGCATTGATGATGCCCCAGGATACAGACCCTGGCTAAAATAAGAAAAGCTCTAAGAGATCAGTGGCATCAAGAGGGACACCAGTCCCTGCTGTAACACTGGCATGGATAGTGGACCAAATGGAAAGTCATATTTGAAAGTTGACAGAGGGTCTACACCAGTCATCGATAAAGAAATGGCACAGTAAGGAAGTCTGAATACTGGGATTTTCACAGTTACAGAATTCCTAGGTTAGTGATGACTGACCTAGAGGTATAAGTTTCACAAGTTGAGCTTTTGGCTTAAGTTCTCAGAAGAGAAACAAAAACAAGAAGTTGGATAGTGAGGATAAGTAAGGAGAATTTACACAACTTTGAGAAAACTACTAGCTAGGACTCAGTCAAATATGAATAAACAAAAACATTCACAAGCCCAAACACGCACACACATGAGCACGTCTGTACACACAACGTGTAGCCTTACACAGTTGCAGTATTAAAAAACAGGGAACATAATACTCAAAGCAAAGGAAAATGTGAAATATTAAAAACAGAAAATGTTATGGAATAAATCTATTTTCCGTTTTATTAAGATTCAATAAAACCTGAAGGTCTCTACTTTGAAAAAAAGATTAAAAAATGAGATTGAAATTTCAAGCGGAAATAAAATGGGAAGCTGAATGGAATATAACCTACAAAGCCAAAATAATTTAGTTTTGAAATAATTAAAAGGAAAGTGAGCACTGCTGAAAGTTTAAACAGAAATGGGAAGAAAAACAAAATAGCTGTATTTAGGATGAGATAAGAAGAGTCAAAGATTATAAAATGATCAGTTACCCTCCTGAAGCGATCAACAGCTATTTTGTTTTCAAAGAAACAGCTAGTAAAAGAGAACAATGATGGTCAGTTGTTTTATTTACTTTTTAATTTGATCTCATATAATTAATTACATAGTATTAGAGATTTTCTTCCACACTATGTAAATAGTACATATTAATTTCAGTAACAATATAGAGCAAAATCCAAAACTCTTCTGCTTTTACTGTTTCATCACCATTCCACCCATATAAAATAGTCATCACATATGAATGTGACACAGATAAACACAAAGATAGACAGCATTTATTATTTATAATTTACAAATATTAAATCAAATCATATTCATTAGTTAATACATAACTTGCTTTTTGACTAAAGCATTACAGATGTTCTCCAGGTCAAAAGTTTATTCAAATGTTCACAAACTTGGCTGCATGTTAAAAACATGAGGACTTTAAAAAATCTCTGTGTCCTTTCCAGACCCAAATCAATTAAATCAGAATCTCTGGTGGTGGCATCCAAGGCTTCAATGCTTTTAAGTTTTTTCCCAGATGATTCCAATGAGTAGACAAGGTTGAGAAAACTTGGTATAGAGCAAACACATTAGTTTTAAAAGCAGTAAAAAAGGTCATTCACTATGATTCATCTATTGATGAATATACTACCTTTCCATTAGGCAGCTGACTTGGTAGCATTCTCTGGTCTTTCCCTTCATTATGCTGGCACTTTGGGTTCAGATTTTGTAACAGCTTACCTATTTTTTTTATTGTTTCTTTATATTTATACCTATATTAATAATCTTTTTTTGAATTATTGTATTTTGAGCGTCTCATCTGTTTTCTATACAAACCCTGAAGTATATACTATGGATGAATTTCCTTTTCTGCTGCAGGAGGCCAACCTTCTACTTGTACATTAGCTCCCATACCTTCTTGCCTTCCTAAGGCTATCGAGCCAACAATTGTCCCTTCTATCTGTTGCATCATCATTTTTTGCCTCCCTATTTGATATTTATTGGAGCTATGGGAACATCTATATGTAAACAGCAATAATTGCTCTGTTTTAAAGAAAATCCTTCCCTTGATGTCATATCTCCTTTAGTTATTTTCTTATTCCTTTGCTTTCCTACACAGCAACCCCCTCAAAACAGCAGTCTCTGTTCATTCGCTCTGATCCTCTTACATATGCTCCTTAACCCCTCCTAACCCCAAAGGGCTCTTGGGAGAGCCACCAATGACTTCCACATTACCAAATCACATACTCCGTGTACAGACTTCATCTTACTTAAACCATCAAAATAACATCTTAACTGTTTCCTCCCTGAAACACTCTTCCTGGTTGGCATTTTAGGATAACTGTGTCTTTTGCTATTTCTCCCCCATTACTCTTTCTTAATCTCCTTTACTAATATCTTCACTCACTGACTTCTAAAAGTCAGAGTATCCCTGACCTCAAAACTCTATAGTTACACTTCCAGGTTATTCAAATAATTTTCATGTATTTTAATGTCACCTGTATATGACTCTGCTCAAAACCCTCCAATGGCTTTTCATCTCACAGTCAAAAGCAAAGCCTTACAGAGGTGCACAAAACACTACAAGATCTGGGCCCAGCTACCTCCCTGACATCACCTACAATTTCTACTCCAAATGCCCATTGTTCTCCTGCCACACTGGACAAACGATCACAGTCATGTCTCAGGATCTTTACACATCTTGTTTCTTATGCTTTCTGCCAGCTATCTACATGATTCATCCCCTCACTTATTTCAGATCCCTGATTAATATATCCTTGTTAATCTGGCCTTATCTATATAAAATAGTGTTCCCCAGCTCTGCCCTCTCTGTTCCTATCACCCTACTTAATTTTATTTCAAGACACTAATGTCTAAAACATGATACATTCAATTGTTTATTTATTTATTGTCTGCTCTTCAACCCCTCTCAGACTTGGTGAATTCAAGTGCTTTCTCTCTTTCTGCTTCCCCTCTCCCCATTTTTTTAAATCACTGCTTTCATAGCTCCTAGAATAAACAGTATCTGCTACAGAGTAAGCGCTTGAGAATTTTGGTAATTGAATAACTAAATGAACGTTCATTTGTATTTTCTCTTCTGTGAATTACTTGTGTGTGTTTTTAAAATTATATTTTATAATTTCTTTGTATAAAGGGGATTTTAACATTTTTCCTTGACAAATATTTTACCTTGGTTTATCATTTGCCTTTTAGTTTAGTTTATGGTGTCCTTTGCCATATTACAAGCCTTTGATTTTTAATATGGATTAAATTGCCCATTACAAAATAATTATAGGATACAAGTAAAATGTGTCAGAATAAATACATTTTTATTCAGTTTCTTTCTCTCAACACATAGAATATGAACACCTTTCCAAAATGAAAACAAAAACAAAAAAGAACTTTAATTAAAAAAGAAAATATCTACAACCCCAAATTAACATGTCTAGGATAAGATAGCATGCTGAGAAGTAACAGATACTGCCTCAGGTCTCACAGAATAAAACTTTCCTCAAAAGTTAATGACAGGGGCTTCCCTGGTGGCGCAAGGTTGAGAGTCCGCCTGCCAATGCAGGGGACGCGGGTTCGTACCCCGGTCCGGGAAGATCCCACATGCCGCGGAGCGGCTGGGCCCGTGAGCCATGGCCGCTGAGCCTGCGCGTCCGAAGCCTGTGCCTCGCAACGGGAGAGGCCGCAACAGTGAGAGGCCCGCGTACCGCAAAAAAAAAAAAAAAAAAAAAAAAAAGTTAATGACACTTATTGAGCAAAATTTTGTCAAACATTTATTATATGTAAGGGAGAAGGTAAGTAATAGAGATAATATTAAGAAATACTGCGGGGCCTTCCCTGGTGGCGCAGTGGTTGGGAGTCCGCCTGCCGATGCAGGGGACACGGGTTCGTGCCCCGGTCCGGGAAGATCCCACGTGCCGTGGAGAGGCTGGGCCCGTGAGCCATGGCCGCTGAGCCTGCGCGTCCGGAGCCTGTGCCCCGCAATGGGTGAGGCCACAACAGTGAGAGACCCGCGTACCGCAAAAAAAAAAAAAAAAAAAAAAAAAAAAAAAAGAAATACTGCGTGTGAGACCTTTTGTGATTAAAAATAAAAAAGGGAATGAATTCTTGATGTGCAACAAGAGACTATAAAGGCAAATAGCAGCAAAATAAAAGAATATATATATTCATATATATATATGAATATATATATATATACACACATACATATACCTATAGGTGTGTATGTGTGTGTATATTTCAGCACCCAAACTTTGATGCTCACTTAGACTTCATCTCCCTCCTTTATGCTCCATCAAATCTTCAAATGCTAACGTGTTTCCTAAAAATGAGCCTCATGCTTTTCATGATGGATAACGTAAGGTATATATAACAAGCTGAGCTAGAATCGAAGTTGTCTGCTGCCTTATCATATTGATTTTTCATGGGTAAAACTGTTTCTTTATAAAAGGTTAGTCTGGTCTAGTCCTTAAGAGATCCAATTCAAATCAGTGGTGTGACAAATTAATGTCTTCAGTTTTTTGTAGACTAAAATGTCAAAGGCAAATGATATTTCAGTAGCCCAATAGTAATGTTCTTTGTGGTACTTACGGCTTTACTTGAGGTTTTTTTTTAATTTAATTTTTGTTTTATACTGGAGTATAGTTGATTTACAATGTTGTATTAGTTTCAGGTGTACAGCAAAGTGATTCAGTTATACATATACATATATCCATTCTTTTTCAGATTCTTTACCCATATAGGTTATTACAGAATACTGAGTGGAGTTCCCTGTGCTATACAGTAGGTCCTTGTTGATTATTTTATATATAGTAATGTTTATATGTTAATCCCAAACTCCTAATTTATCCCTCCCACCCCCCACCTTTCCCCTCTGGTAGCCATAAGTTTGTTTTCAAAGTCTGTGAGTCTTTCTGTTTTATAAATAAGTTCATTTGTACCATTCTTTAGATTAGATTCCATATATGAGTGATATGATATTTGTCTTTGTCTGACTTACTTCACTTAGTATGATAATCTCTAGGTCCATCCATGTTGCTGCAAATGGCATTATTTCCTTTTTTATGGCCGAGTAATATTCCATTGTATATATGTACCACATCTTCTTTATCCATTCCTCTGTACATGAACATGTAGGTTGCTTCCATGTCTTGGCTATTGTAAACAGTGTTGCAATGAACATTGGTATGCATGTATCTTTTAGATTTATGGTTTTCTCCAGATATATGCCCAGGAGTGAGATTGTTGGATCATATGGTAGCTCCCTACTACCATAGTGGCTCCACTGTGAACCGTTCTCCACTGTTCTCCATGGTGGCTTCACCATTTATGTTCCCACCAACAGTGTAGGAGGGTTCCTTTTTCTCCACACCCTCTCCAGCATTTATTATTTGTAGGCTTTTTGATGATGGCCATTCTGACTGGTATAGGGTGATAGCTCAGTATAGTTTTGATTTGCATTTCTCTAATAATTAGCGATGTTGAGCATCTTTTCATATCAGAATACTCTTTGACATAAATCTCAGCAATATCTTTTTGGATCCATCTCCTAGAGAAATGAAAATAAAAACAAAAATAAACAAATGGGACCTAATTAAACTTAAAAACTTTTGCACAGCAAAGGAAACCACAAACATAATGAAGAGGCAGCCCACAGAATGGGAGAAAATATTTGCCAACGATGCAACTGACAAGGGATTAATTTCCAAAATATACAAACAGCTCATGCAGCTCAATATCAAAAAGAAACCCAATCAAAAAATGGGAAGAAGATCTAAATAGACATTTCTCCAAAACAGACATACAAATGGCCTAAAAGCACATGAAACTGATTTACTTGTCTTAATGGTAAAGTTACTTATAAATTTCTGGGGGATTTTCCAAACTTTTCAATTAGGTTTCTGAATTTCATATGCAAACTTACACTATAACACATAAGAATAATTTTTAATGACTTACATTAGGCCTTTAAAATATAATGTAACCTTAAAAAATTTACTTTCTCATATTTACATTTTGGTTAAGAGATAAATATTTTTGCAGGGCAGTTTGAAGGACATGCGATTCAATTCTATTCTAAATTTTATTCATGACTCCCCTGACAGAGGTGTACATATTGAAATTTATTTTGGTGTCATGTCCCAACTTATATAAAGGATTGCAACAAAAGCCTGCCATTGAAAAGATATTCGAAGATATTTTTCTATGTTTTAGAATCCCAGAATCAATTCCTGACAATGTTTTTTTTTAAACATTAAGATAAAGGCTTCTTTCCTTTGTGATCTGATAATTCCTCCTATCAGGCAACAAGAATCAAGTGTCTTATTATTTTTTTTCCCTCTTTCTGAAAGAAGGTCAGAGCCAAATTTATAGTCATAATGTTGGAATCCTGATAGTAATAATATTCATATATGTTTAGGTTTAATAATTCTAATCATCTAATTAAATGTATATTATTTTAAAATATGTTATTATGGAACTTAATACAAGTTTGAAATTATAATACTATTTTTAATATTTAAATATTTTAATTGTTAAGATACCCCATGATTTTCAAATAATATACGATTAATGATTGCATTTTTATTTTCATATTTTCATTTTATTTTATAATTCATGAGTATTTAATGAACTATTATAAGTTTTTTAAAGTTTTTGTTGGAGAAACATATCTCTAGTATTTTTATAGAATTGCCACAGTACATCGATATCTGTATAATCTATGGGCCTTTCAAAAGAATGTTTCACATTTTTCAAAAATAAGCTTAGGCTTAAAAAAAATAATCTTGGATTACCTATAACTGGCAGACATACTAAGTATTTAAGAAGGTTAAGAAGTTCGTACAACTACAAAATAAAAGGGAAAATGTCAGTTTTGTAAGCATACTGAAGAAACTTTTGTAGTGGTAGAAATATAATTCCCTCAGAGAAAAAAATTGTTCTACTTCCCATGAATCTCTTATGGTTTAATGGTTTAAAATGAAAACTATTTGCCTTAAGCCATTTATGATTTAAAAAAAGAAGACCGAATTTTAACTTTTTGCAACAATCTTCTCAAAGGACTAATTAAAATAAAACCTCCAATTAGTTTAATTTTTAAAAATTCCTCTTGAAGCCTTGAGTCTCTTATCTACTGGCTGACATGCCAAACTTGTATAAATACATCTTTTTCTTCTTCCCAAAGTACACATTTTCTATATCCTGGAAAGATGTTGATAGCATATTTCTAAGTCAGGGTCTGGAAATTTGAAAAGTTATATAAAACTCATAAAGAATAAAAGAATATTTATTACTTTACTAAAATCTACAAGAGCCTCTCAAAAGTGATTTGCTAAAACTATTATTTATTACAGACAGTGCTAATTTTAAGACACATTGCTCCAGAAAAATAGTATATAATGTTACCTGCATACGCATTACAGCTACATACGTAGAAATAAATGTGGTCCTGCTACTGACAGTGACCATTATATGTGGCTAATTAGTTGCTTGCAGCCATGCTAGTATAATTTCATAACAAGGACAGTACTCAAAGAAAGTTGATTGATTGATTGATTGAGGCCAAACTTTTCTGTGCAAATTAAAATATGCAACACCCAAATTAAAATGCTTGACATCTTATAAACATCTTATTCCTAAGACATCTATTGTTTGCTTCATGAGAGTGTGGCCTATTTTGTTGTGGCATATACTGGAATTCATCTGCTGGGTTACTGACAAAATGCATAAGTAAGTTTCTTCTAATATGCATCCTGTTTGCATTAAGCACTGTCATAAAAAGTTTAAACTTCCACCGGGAGCCCAGACTTTAACTTTCTTGGTACTTGAAAGAAAATGATATATGACTCAATATAATCATATTGCGGAAATGCTAGTCCAGCTAATTTGTATTAAACAGACTCTATTATCAGACTTCCTGGTTGGAAATCCAGCTATACCACTTCCAACTACATGACCTCAGAAAGTGATCATAACATCGTTAAGCTTCTGTTGTCCTTAAAAGTAAATGATAATAATATTATCTAGTACATGAAGTTTTTATGAGCCTCACAGGATAATTTGTGAAGAGTGCTAGACTGCAGTGCAGCTCTAAGGAAGGTTTGGTAAGTGAGTTCTTGATCTAAAATGCCTGTCGGAGGAGTCCCTTACCTCCCAACAACACACTTGCCTCAGTGCCCTGCTATACTCAGTCATTGGCTGGGAGCAGCCTGTGGGAAGTCTGTGAAGCAAAGCAATGGATTTCATAGTCAGCTGGCGCTCTTGATCATTCAAGAGCCATTTGCATTCCCTGGAGTCACAGGTCTGAGAGGCACATTCTCATGGCCACCCAGGTCCATCCTTTGAGTCACAG
The DNA here is from genome assembly GCF_951394435.1 of Stenella coeruleoalba. Classification (NCBI taxonomy): domain Eukaryota; kingdom Metazoa; phylum Chordata; class Mammalia; order Artiodactyla; family Delphinidae; genus Stenella; species Stenella coeruleoalba. The sequence goes on along the minus strand of NC_137151.1, from coordinate 79,221,179 downwards.
ATCTATTTCTCCACACAGGGTTGGGAGACAACTTCTTTATGATTCCCACAGATCCCCTCTTCCTGGGAAGACACTTAGAAGAGGAAAGGAAGTACATGGATGACTCTAAGCTCCTTACTGCAGCTGTTCTCAGAGCTGCAACTGATACTCAGCTTTCTTTCCACTATGCACTCTGTGTCTCAGGGCCACCACAGATGTGGCTGTAATGCAGCCATTATTGCTTTACAGTTTGCACCCACATACTTAGTGACCCCATCTGTAAACCATAGGCAGACTTTCTCCTGCTCTTTCAGCTGGTCATACAAGGCCCCTCATATGACGACAGGTGTAAGTTAGGGGAGAGAGAAATTGAAAAGTAATATATCTTTTTGGTAATCTGGGTATTTTTCTCAATTCAGGGAGGATTTACACATTCAGTGTGTGCCTTTCTATTACTGAAATGTTTACATTGGTTGCTGAGTCAAGTTCAACTTTAGCATGGATATAACCTCATCTAAATAAAGGAAGCAGAGTTGGTAGCCAGGTGATCTGATTATCACTGCTGTGTAATAAATAACCCCGAAGCTTTGTGGCTTGAAAGAATAATTTTCTTTTGCTCACAATTTTGTGGGTGGGAAGAGAATTCTGGAATGACTTGGCTGAGCAATTCTTGCTTGGGGTCTCTTCTGCTAATTCCATCCAAAGATACTCAATCACATGGTTGTCAGTTGATGTTGGTTGTCAGCTGGGAACTCAGCCAAGGCTGTCACCTGGAAGGCCTACACTGGTGCCTTCAGCATGGCAGTTTTAAGGTGGTTGTACCTCCTACCCACTAAATATCCCAAGCTGAGCTCCTGGGAAAGGGCATTCCAAGAAACCCAGAAGGAAACTGCATGCTCTACTGTGATCATGGTTAGGAAGTTATTTTCTTAGCATTTATTACTCAAGACAGTCACATGCCTGCCAGACTTAAGAAAAGGGGACATAGGCTTCACTTCTCAATAGGAAGAGTGTCAAAGATTTCGAAACCATTATTGTTATTATTTTTTTTTAAATTAAAGGTACTTTAATTAATTAATTTATTTATTTTTGGCTGTGTTGGGTCTTCGTTTCTGTGCGAGGGCTTTCTCTACTTGTGGCAAGCGGGGGCCTCTCACTATCGTGGCCTCTCTTGTTGTGGAGCACAGGCTCCAGACGCGCAGGCTCAGTAGTTGTGGCTCATGGGCCTAGTTTCTCCACGGCATGTGGGATCTTCCCAGACAAGGGCTCCAACCCATGTCCCCTGCATTAGCAGACAGATTCTCAACCACTGTGCCACCAGGGAAGCCCCTCGATACCATTTTTAAAAACCACTACATCAGGTTTCTTGAACAGTATATTTGCCTTTAGCTTTCCTAAAATCAGGAAAAAAATCATTAAAATAAATTAAACAGCTGTGTTAATAAATCCCATACCACTGAGTTTTATATCCCCAACTAGTTTGTATCCTGCGTCTCTCTGAATATTTTCATTTGTGAAAGTTTTGAATAACCAGATGGCAGGGTGAAGAGTAAAAATGATCCTTAGGTAAATTACAAATGAAATAATCAGCATTAATCAGTAAGTTTAGTATCTGTATTTTAAATAACTGTTCATGGTATTTCATGGAGCAGACATAATCATAATGTTATGATACTGTAAACTCATATTAGTTTTACCTTCTAAGCTTTTGGCAGAGGGCAATGGTTACTGTAGGATTTCACACAGCCGCATGGCTTCATTTTAAATGGGCTCACTGACCTATATATTATTTATTTCTATTATCAATCAAGGAGATCACAGTGATACTTTCTGTACCAATATGAGATTGAAAGTCATAGCTCATTTCAAGTGACTCAACTACAACAGGAAGAGCAACACTTCATAATTTGGTGTCTGACATTATTTGTTTTATTAAAAGATTTAAATTCAGAACTTTATGAAAATGCCTTTACATAAAAGCATAAGTGAACATTTGAAAACTAAGGTCATCCTACACACAACTAATTTTTATATTTATAATAAATGGATCATAACTTCTTTAATTCTTTGAAACTACTGTACCTGTCACTTTTAAGGTCTAAATTTTAAGGTATGCAATATCACTTTACACATAAGGATATTCTGTATATCTAACACATAATTGTAATATTGTAGATATTTTTAAGGGTGATGAAGTAAATTCAAAGTATAAACAATGTATAGTCTTATTTTTGCTAAAGGTCATACATGGAATTCCACAGAGAAGAAAACCTTCAGTGAAATGTATTAAACTATTTGCATTTATATGATTTTTTTCTTTTTTTATTCCACAAAAAGTATCTTTTAACCTGTTTTAAACTTTCCATAGGGAATAGGTTCAACATTTAATATTAGCTTTTAGTAATATTCATGTTATAATGAATAAATTTGCATATGTTTCATGTGACAGCATTTTACATATTGGATTCTCTCATACCATATTTTATATATATATATATATATTTTCTTCTTTTTCTCATTCAAAAAATGTCTGTTTCTACATAATTTTCCTTTATCTTACATGCAAAGAGAAATCCCAGAGTCATATAGATTAAATAAGAAAGACATTCCATAATTATCACATACTTTATACTAGTTATCTTAGTCCTGAAGTTAGTCCAATTTCTAGCTCCATTTCATGGCAGAAGTTAAGAAATCAAAATACTAGTGATGATGATGATGATGATAAACAGAGGAGTTCCTGATTAACCCTTCAGGATTGATGCAGTCCATGGAAGCAGTAGATAATCATCTCATTTCTAGAAAAGTTAGGCCATGTTCATACTGAAATAGGTATAGGCTTCTCTTAGGGTGGCTGGAGGAGTCATTATATTGGGTTAATAGATCTTTTAGCTTTCTTCCTGGAGTATTTTGTGTACCATATGATGTGTGGTAGGGTCAGAGATTCTAGGACCACTCCGCAATAAGGCAACCATACATCTGATTGCCCATGAAGAAAGTAAAATAGGTCCAAATATAGTAAGCCTCACTTTAGCCAGTGGTGACAATGTAACATATTTTAGATATTTGATGTTTTATGATGGCATTCTTTTATCAGATTTGTATTTCTTTAGGAATTATTTTCCCCTCAAATTAAATGATTTACTTTTTTACCTGTAAACAAGACTCAGAATCTGGAACCTCCTAATATGTAAAAACTAGCCAAAACTCAGATATTGTTATTAAAATATAAATTAGCTGAAGTTGAACAAAACAAGAAATAGTAATATCTACCTTTTAGAATTATTCTGGAAATGAGATGATTGAAAGAGTAACTGCTTACTAGATCATTAAAATTATAAGTTGTGAAATTTATATTTCACTCAATAAAGTAATTTGGTACTGTCAAATCCTTTATAATTAGTTAGAAAAATAATGTTTTTAAAAAAGCACTGGTGGAATGATTCTACTTTATCTTATGATTAATTGGGGTATCATTTAAAATAAATTATTAAAATTAAAAAATATTAATTAACTCCATTTTTAATATTTAACTTCTAAATATGGCATATGCTAGAATTTTTTAATGGTTTGAAAATTTTGAGCAGATGGTTAAAGTCCAGGAGGCTGAGAAACAATTAAAAAAAATAACCTGCCTATAACTGGATACTAATGACCCATGTTACCTCTGAAGAAGTTTCATGGCCATTCTTAGAATGACGTATAAGTAACATCAAGGTGTCCCAAAGTCCTGTGGAGATCAGAATACCTTTGGAATCATTTGGTTTTTCTAAGGTCTCAATTTTGGTAAGGGTGGGCTTAAACCTGGCTGTCTTAAACATTCAACAAGTTGAAATAGGCACAGTTTTGTTTTTTTCCCACACCAGTTTTGTTCAAGCACAATTTTGAAAAACTTGTAACAAGGTATCAACCTGACTAGTCAGAATGATGCATCAAATTAATTCTATCAAAATAGAAGGAAGAACTCTGTAGTCTGACACTCCTTACCACTGATACTTTCTTGATAAGAAACCTATCTAATTTTGTTATTAAGGGATATTAGAAAAAGATATTTTTCTCAGCAAAAATATGGATCCTTTATGTTAGAATTACACAACAAAATGCATGCTATTTGCAGTATGAGAACATACATCTAGTCTATCCATGACCACAGCTGTCTTCAATAATGGAAGAAGAGAGCCTCCCAGTGATATTGGAAACACTGGTTATCTAGGCACTGACTCACTCCATGACAGGAAAACACAATGAAGAAAAGGACTGTAATGTGCACAGCCTGACTAGAAATAAGTAAGGATGCTATTAAGAAAGATAGCCAAAGTTAAAACTGGTATTTGCATAACCCAAGAATACTGTAGTTCACACATGAAACCAAAGGATCTAAAGAAGCATTAGGATCAGGAAAGGAAGATTATAAGAAGACACTAAGTCTTTAAACTTGTAGTATCGGTGATCTAAGCAGTGAGAATGACTGTAATGGTCTATTAAATTATGTTAACTCTGTGTAGATTGCTGACTTCTGGAAATTACAGGAAGAACAAAGTTTATGAGTAAGGCTATCAGAGGATTCTGCAAAAAAAAATTGAATTGATCAACCTGTCCAATGATTGCATACTGGAAAACAGAACTTTATTATGGAGAAAGCACATAGTTTTGTGGAGAATTTCCTAAAGAGATAACAATTAAACTGACCCGTACTGTGTTAACTGTTTTTAAGGCCTTAGTACTTTAATCTCATCACCAGGGCAGGGTTAAAATGGCATCAGTATCTGTAAAGCTGCCTCAGTATGATTCTAGAAAAGCTGGAAGCACCTTGAGTGGGGACATTTTTACAGGAAGTTTGGGAGCCTTTGATGTCAGATGCTACCTGCATTTGCAGGGATCACACTGAAAGGCAAATTTAGGGAACTGGGGTTTATTTTAGTCTAACTAATGTTTAGGAAGAACTGGGTTTATAATTGAAGCAAATCTATTCTAAAGATTTAGTGTTCAGATGAACCTGATAGGGCATAGGTCCACTGAGCTCTCTGAACCAAGACATTACCTAAGACACAGACATTGCTCACCCTCCCTTGGGTTACCTTGTCAGAGTAACAGCATGGCTGCTGACATAATGTTGCCCTGGGGGATGACCACTGGGTTCTTAGTTTTGTAGAATTAATTTATCCACATGTTGGCTTGTCATACTTTTAACCTCTAGTTTTCTCTTGAATATTTTTTTTTTTTTTTGGTGCTTGCACTTAGGTCTGAAATGGAGGTAAGAAAAGGCAGTTTTATTTTGGATTGTCATGTGATCTTGTTCAGATGAAGTCTATAATATGAAACAAGGATTATTTCATTTGTTTTTAATTTCTAAGAGTTTTACTTATTTTTACTTTGATTTCTTTTTAGGGATTTAATAATAGATTTTTTTTAGTGATTAAATATGAGGCATAATATTTTTAACTTGTATTATTAAGATTAATTTTATAGGGTCATTTGAATCATTATATAACCCCTACTGAGTCATAACTAACCTGGTTCCTGGGAAAAATAATTAAGATATGAACAGAAAAATGCACAGTTTGGATCTAGGAAAGAATATGGCTTTGGATTTGTGTAACAGATATATGTGTCTAACCTATTTCAAGTATATTTGTGGGCAAAAATTAAACAAGTAAACACTGCTCCTAGAATTGAATCAGAAAATGGTAATAAAACTACGATGCTAAACTGATATTCACCTTCCCTAAAGAGTATGGCCACCGTGCTGGGGATCGTGGATTTTTTTCTTTTTTGTTATACTAAGTAGTTAAGAAAAAAACAAAAAAATAGGGGAATGTATAGAACAAACAATTTTTTTTATTCCCTATGTTTCTGGTAATAAAATAAGACTTCCTTCTAACATGGCTACACACCTAGAAAAATTACTAGGTAAGAAACCTCTATGTTCTACTCCAGTGGAGGTGTGAGGCTTTGTTTAAACAGTGGAGATGTGCTATGATCACCACACAGAAACAAGATGGACCCCTCACACAAAATTTAGTTTGGATTTCAAGACTGATGATGCTACTACCCCCACGTACCAGTAAGTGATGAAATTGTTTATCATTCACATGAGCCTTTCTTGGAAGAGCAGGGCAGGCCCCAAGCAGGACTCGAAAATGGCTTGGGAAGGTATAGGAAGTTGACTGGCTTGCATTTTTTTTGTGAAGTAGGGGTAGGCTGGGATGTGGGTTCCCACATGTGTGTGGGGGCTCCCCTGGTTTGAACTTCTGGCTCCCAGAGGAAGGAGCACCTGGGTTTTCTTATCAGCTTGCCCAAATGTAGGACAGAAGAAGAAGAGGGAGTGGTAGAACTTGAAAGCTCTCAGCAGTCAAACAAAATGTCAGAATCTTTATTATAAGGTGGAAGTTAATTGTATAGGAGAAAAATTTCCTTTGAAAGAGAAAAAGGGTGAGCATATGCCATAGCAAGAAAACCAGGTGTCTGAAAGATTTGAGGTGCAATGTATCAACTATTTAAGCAAATAGTTTTGAAAGACAAAATGAAAATTCTGTTTCAAAAAGATAGAGTGATAAAAATTTGAGTACCTGAAATATGAGATTGTGAGGAAAAGAAATTGAATTCTTTAATTAAATTGGTATAGGAAAAGCTTAAGCAATAGGGAAAATATTATAAAATATTATATTTTCTTTTCAGTTATTTTTCCTTTTCTCAGCTTTACCATTTCAATGCAATTTTCTCAATACATTGGCTTGTTTTAATCCTCCTTTCAATCTTTTTCTTTTTTCATTTTCTTTTGGATGTATGTTGATATGTTAAAAAAAAGAAACAAAAACCCACAACAGATTGTAAGCATATAGTTTACTGTTTGTGATATTTAAAGTTAATTCAGTTCCATAAAAGCCTTCATAAACAGTTTTTTCTTTTAAAATTATTAAATAATTATCTTTATTTTCTCTTTACTCTTCTACCTTAGTTTTGATAAAGAACTATACCTCTAAGAATTCTCTGAGGCACACAATTTAGTGAAATGACACCATTATCCAAACTCTCCCTAGAGAAATCCCAACTTAGAGCTGTAGATTAGATTTTATATTCACAAGACTTGGTGCAAAAATATATATTATTTTTGAAATACTACAAAGAAAAATGTCTTATAAGGATGTTACTGAAAATTTAAAGCTTGTTTCATTAAAACCCGGGGAGGAAATAAGTAAATGGATAAGTAAATGTAATTAGCACTGCATTTTTATGGGCTTGGGAATTCATACTTCAAATAATAAAGTTTTATTGGCAAATGAAGTAAGTGTACTCTTTTGGTAAATTATTTTTCTTTTTTCACATCTGTTATTTGTAAAAAGACACCTCTGTTATTTAAATTGAAAATATCTTTAGAAAGCCTACAGTCCACCTGTCTCATTTAATACGTCTGCAAACTGAAATGTGGTTAGAGAGCATGACTGGCCAATGTTTAACAAGTCTGATGGGAACATGCCTTCCTGAGTGTGGAGTCTGAGTAACTGAAAAAAAGATACACAGATCATCTTAAACCAATAGTACCGAGAACTTGAAATGCCTACATAATATAAATGGTATGAGACAAGAATGTGATTGTTAGAAATAGCTATTTATTTTTTAGGCTCTTGTAAATGTTGTGGGAAGAAAAATCCAAGAGGTGGCTTCATAATTCCCCTTGGGAGGGAGGATGTCTTTGGTTGACAAAAAACTGTGTGAGTCATTTTAATTGGAAAGATTATTCTCAGGGTAGCACTCGAATAAATCAAAGAACAAACCTCTCTGAGGAAAAAAAAAAGAATAATTTAGGGGTTAGATACATACGACCGAGAAGACAGGGATTTGAAGAAGGTAGAGGCAGCTCAGTCATGTAACAGGAGGCTTGAGTCAGATCAGAAGTGATGACGACTGGAAATTCCCTAATGGAAAAGAAAGATACTTGATTTACTTCTAAGAAAAAGAAGGTCTAAATATGTCTAAATTTAATTTTGCATTATATGCTGGGCTGTAATGACTTATAGTTTTCAGTATCTCTTTTTTAAAACCAAGGTCATTGTGTGATACCTTGGAACACTAAAGAAAATAAGACCATTTTTCTTTCACATTTGGGTTGCAAATAAAGAAATGATTATAGAAAGAAGGGCATAAGAAAGTTCTAGAAGACAGGAGAAACCACAAAGATGCCTCAGAGGTAACCAACTGAAATAGAAGGCCCCTAAAATCTTTGGCAGGTATTTGAAAGGATTCAAGGCTTTTAACCATACATAGGATAGAGTTGGAGCCAATTATCTTCAATAGAAAAATATATATAACTAGATGTCAGCTCTAGTTATCCTTTATTATAATTTCAATGAACTCTGTACTGTAATTGCAGGTTTCAAATCAGTATATGAGGTTGCAGTAACTACATATTAAAGAACAGAGATAAATGTTATGGTTTATATAAAACCATTAGTTTTGGACACTAAATATTTTTATTTAAATACGTTTGCTGCATTAATAGTGCTATGTTTATGGCAGACAAATATGAAATACAATTAAAATATAGAAGAGAGACTTCCCTGGTGGCACAGTGGATAAGAATCCGCCTGCCAATGCAGGGGACATGGATTCGAGCCCTGGTCTGGGAAGATCCCACATGCCGCAGAGGAACTAAGCCCACGCGCCACAACTACTGACTGAGCCTGCACTCTAGAGCACATGAGCCACAACTACTGAGCCCACGTGCCACAACTACTGAAGCCCGGGTGTCTAGAGCCCGTGCTCCACAACAAGGGAAGCCACCACAATGAGAAGCCCGCCCACCGCAATGAGAAGCCCACGTCACTGCAACGAAGAGTAACCCCCACTTGCCTCAACTAGAGAAGGCCCATGTGTAGCAACGAAGACCCAATACAGCCAAAAATAAATAAATAAATTTATTTAAAAAAATAGAAAAAAAAACTATATGAAAGTTTATGAACATAATGAACATGTCCATTACATGAACATGATTATCATTATATGGTTTAGGTATATAATTTCATAAAAATAATATATATATTACTATATAGTCTTCCGAATACATTATAAGCTTTACCTCATAGTAAACAATTTTAAGAATTCTTTTCTTTACATAAATAGTATCACAATTTACATACTGTTGCTCTTTCACTTATATTAGATCATAAAATGATTTTATATCAGTATATGCAGATCCTATTTTATATATATATGCGATTCATAAATTTGATTTAAAATATCCAATGATAAAAAGTTTATAAAAATGCAAAAAAAAAATCAGTCTGTGTTTCTTGTTCCATTTCTACTTATCCCATTATTCCTGCCAGACAGATTATTTATTACGTGACTGTGGACAAATGGGTTTACCTCTCTAAGGCTTAGTCTTCCTGTCTGTAAAAACTTCTATGGTACCAACCAAATAGAGTTGTTCTGAGAATTAAATGAGACAATATGTTTATAGCTCTGCATGGTGTCTGGCAGACATTTGTGCTCCGTACATGATAGCCATTACTAAACGCCTTCATCAGGACTAAATGTCAATTGTTATAAAACTTGCATTTTAGCATTTGTAAAGATAATAAAGTGGCTTTTCTTCTTTAACATATTGATATGAATCATGTTAATTCTCATCCTAGTAAATACTCATTGGGTATTTATTAATTTATCTATGTAGATAATAGTAATTTGCAAATTAGTTAACTCTATTTATGAATTTATTTCTTTTGTCTTCATTTTATTTTTCTGCATTGAGAGAGAGAAAAATAATAAATATCATTGATAGTATTATTATTGAAACTTGAGGCAAATATATATAATGCTCTAATAAAATTGTTTTGAAATGGATAATTTTATTTAGAGCAAATTACTAAAATTGACAATAAAAATAGAAGCCTAAACTGACACACAATTTTTCAAAAGGGTAATTTCTAAGAAATACACTGAACCAACATGTTTATACAGTCATGACAGTCCAAAACATATACACTGCAATATATTATTAGCTAACATAGAATTTGGCTAATTTACAAAACATGCTCTAAATGACGTAGGTAGCCAGCAAGGAGATACAAAGCTATAGGGAATTTATTGCTCTATTTATATAGCAGCTCTAGCTGTCATACATCATCCTAGTTTTAGTAAAATGGTCAGCAGATATTTAATTTGTGTCCAGTAGTTAAACTGAGCTTAGTCTGATATCCTTTTCTTCGATAATTCTATACCAGGCTTACTCTCATGTTCTGTTTTTCATAAATCTTTATCAGTGCCTCAGTTGTCCCTGCCAGTGTAATTAAGCAAATATGATTAGTCACATCTCATATCCTTTAACATGCCTTAGATTAAGTTTAGTTTCTCAATATATATATGTTTTACTAATGTGTGTATGTTTATATATATACACAAATATATATACCTATATATACATATCAATATATATACAAAGTATATTTTAAATTAATGCCTTATTATCTTCTTCCTCTTGTTCTTTTTTCCTAGAGCTTTCATTATTATTTTAAAAAATAAAATTAATGCCCTTAATGTTATGGATTTGGCTTTAATTTCTACTTTGGCTGCATCTCATACTTTGTGATATGGAATGGTATCAACACCATTATTTTCTAAACATTGTCACTCCAGTTTTACTTGATCTCTTCAAGAATAATTAGTAGAGTGTTCCTTTCAAATTGTGTTAATTGATTAATTAACTAATTATCAAGTAACTTTTTTTATTTGTGTATAGTTTTCTGAAAATTTCTGTAATATTTATATATTAGTGAGGTGTTTTCCTTATTTTTTTCATCTTGTGTTCATTATTTTTTTTGAGCCTGAGTCTGTCATTAAACTTTTTTTTTAAATATAAATTTATTTATTTATTTTTGGCTGTGTTGGGTCTTCGTTGTTGCGTGTGGCTTTCTCTAGTTGAGGTGAGCAGGGGATACTCTTCGTTGTGGTGTGCAGGCTTCTCATTGCAGTGGCTTCTCTTTTTGTGGAGCGTGGGCTCTAGGCACATGGGCTCAGTAGTTGTGACTGGCAGGCTCTAGAGCGCAGGCTCAGTCGTTGTGCACGGGCTTAGTTGCTCCTCAGCATGTGGGATCTTCCCGGACCAGGGCTCGAACCCGTGTCCCCTGCATTGGCAGGCAGATTCTTAACCACTGCACCACCAGGGAAGTCCCTTTATGTTCATTTCTATCTGTTTTTAGATCTAATATGTAATTATTTTTAACATGTTTCCTAAACACTTAAAGACTATTTGACGCTTCATCTAATGTCAAGGTGGAGGATTCATTACTAGCTTGGTTAAAGAATTTATGGTTGACTGAATAGACTTGTGTAGAGGCTAAAACATGCATAAACCAAGAAGGGAAATATGGATTTTTCTCTTGTTGGGAAAGCGGTTTTGGCGAAATATTGTGCCAGACTAGGTTCAGTTGGCCTTCTTTTCTGACACTGAAACAGCTTTTCCTTTTCCATCTAACTTCACCAGACTGCCAACTACACTGTGAGAACAAATATACTCTAAATGCCTCGTGCCGATTGGTGGTCCATTCTTTGGTTTATCAAATTTTACCTAATTGAGCCTAGAATTAATCTGCTACCTCAGGAAGCCTTTTCTCTCAAGCAAAAGTGGCAAACTGATGGTCTAAGGTAAGGGTGATCATAAAATTAATTTGTTGTCTAAGCTGGGACACAGTCAACAGTGAAAGGGGTTCTATTAATGCTTATTCTGGGACAATTGCCTTGGGCAAATGATGAATTATGGTCTTCATAACCATGATCTAAATGTAGCCTTAGATATGTTGATGGGAAGAATATTTAAATTAGTAACAGTTAAAAATCAGGAGAGTTCACATAAGAATTCACATTGCCAGTTGTGTTTTTGTTTTTGTTTGTTTTTAATTACCATGAGGTACTATCACAGGATGTCGCAAGTTTGGTTCTCTGAAAAGCGGGCTCTAAGATTAAGTTTAGTTGGTAGAATATTATTTAGGGAGTGCACTTATGATCAACATCTGTGGAAGGGAAGGAACCAAGGCAAGTTATCAGAGAGAGGCAAGACCAATGACACTCTTGGCTGATCCCAAGGGACACTCTAGAGATAAAATGGCCCAACACAGTTCCATATATATACTCTGCCTCAAACAGGCATTGCATATGTACCAACTGAATTGAGATTACTTTGAGGAGGCAGCTGTCTGTAATTGAGGCAGTCTTTGAAGAGGTGGGCCACCAAGATCTTCCTTGAAGTGCTATTTTGGTGGTGTATCAACATGTTCACCAAAATGAATGATCACACTTGAGAACAACAATCAACTAGAGATGTATGGTTGTCTCCATGTCATAGGGCAGCATTCCCAAGGTCTTCTAATTGCCCAGGTCACATCTTCCTATTACCCCCTTCACCTCTGTGTGCATTTGAGCCAGTGACATCTAATCTAGAGCAGTATCTCCTGCTTTTGCTGTTGGCACTACAGAGGATACATTTTGTTCTTTAGACTTTTCTGGGCTCCTGCCTTTGCCAACATTGATGTCTTTTAGTTCGCAGAACAGTGACAAAAGCAGTGGCTCACACGCAGACACACAAAATGCCCCAATTTTTAAGCAAATATTTTATGATTCCCCTTGACTATCCTGAATTAAATTCAGAATTATGACTACATACATTTCAAAAAGCCAATACTGTGCCCTAAATGTAATATAAAAGTGAATAAAAGGAACATAATTTATAATGAAATAACATTAATACGTAAAAACTTGGAGATGACTGTATCAGTAAAAATACTGAAGGAATCAGATGCTTGTATCTGAATGTAGAATCATAGTGAATGCAGTGGCCACAAATGTAGACTGAAACAATTATATGGCATAGGCCATTCAAATATCACAAGAAACAATTTTCCAAAATGAGGAACGACTCATTCCCTCCCCTGAAAGTTATGATCTTTTCCTGATCTACACAGTAATGGTACTACTGAGAAATTCACTGAGTATCAAAACTATTCGATAATACTTTACATTTATATGTAAAAATGAAGTTAAAGTTCCAGTCTCAGCTATTAATAATCCAGTTTTACCCACATGAATAATCAATGACACATTCGAAGTATGAGGGATGCAGGATATGGGGCAGATCTTTGTTATGCAGGACTATTGTCAGCACTGCCAGATTTCTAGCATCTCTGGCGCAAAACCAAACTGTCAAATGGATCTTTCAATAAATATTACCCCCACACTGGAACACTCATGTTGAAAACCACTGTAACAAAGGAACTTTAATTAAATTTACCAATCCACTTGTCAGTGCTTGCCCCATTTTACCTAATGCCCAGTGGTCCATCATTTCCATTACTTTCCCATTAAACCATACTAATACAAGAAGATGATTTATCAATCTGTCTAACCTCTGTCTATCAAAAATTCTTTCTTCATAGTTTGTGGCATTTAGAAAATCTACCCTAGTTTCCAGGGATGATACAGGGAACACCCTTATCACATTTCCTCATTTCTTAGGATATTTCTTTTAAACTGGAAAGGAAATATTCAAACACGTGAACTCACGCCAACACATTTCTGGGAAGCTCTAAATATTTAATTCTGCAAATGGAAGCATTCATTCTGTAAAGATCTTGTTATCCTAATTTAATATTATTTCCTTCAGGAGAAAGCATTCTCTGGGCGTCTATGAAAGATAATTTTGACTTCTATTTTTCCAATACGATTACATAAACTTTGTTAAAAATGATTGGGAATTTTGGTATTATATTTAAAGTACAGCCTTAATGTCCACAATATATAAGGTCCACAGTATTTAATCAATTGAACAGGCTGAGGGTGGCAGCATGATAATAAAGCACTGGCAAAAGGCTTGCATTTCAGTTTCACTTTTGTCCGTAACTAGTTATGTGAACTTAGGTGAAATATTTAATTTCTCTTGGCTCTGTTTTTGCATCTGTGAAATTATTGAGGTGGAAAACCTGATCTCTAAGGGCCCCTTCAGCTTAAAAATCCACTGACTCTGTTTTCATGATTACCTTTTCTACATTTTTCAGATGTCAAATTGGCAAGAAATTAGGCTTTGAGATTTTTTTTGGAAAGCTTTCAGCTCTGTTTTGCAAATGCAGATGTTTGGTTACATATAGAATTTCCCTGATGCCTAATGATATATGACCTCAGCTGCCTTCAAGGAGATTATCCATCTGCTATCTCATGTTGACTCTGAAAAGATAATTTTAAAATGTCTTCAGGAGAGTAGTTCCATGGAATATGACATATCTTGAGATACAGCCAGGCATGACCCATTTTAGCATAGCTGGAAGGGATCTGGAACCTAATCTACATAGTGGTGTGGAGAAAACACCAAGGTGGCTGACCTATCTAGAGCTGTTTTCCTGGGGAAAATCTACACTGGCACACAGAACGTTATATCCAGAGAGTACACAATAGATGATTGGTAGTAATTAAAGTCATGCCATTGGTTTCAAAGAACTAATGTAAAATAATAGATCATATAAATCAATGTTGACTGAATTTAATATTAAAATATATTTTTATTCATTGTCTAAGTACTTATTGAGTGTCTACTATGTGCTCATGAATAAAAAGTGTTTTAAAAAGCAGAATTCATACGCAGATATTCAGTATAATGTAAATCTTTTAGTGTGAAACAGGGTTTTAGGAACAATACTCTGGGACCCAAGTAAGGAAAAATAAGTAAAACACAAACAAATGCCCACTTTATAAAACTGAAATATTAGGCCAGGCCATTGATAAATTCAGTCAGGAGTGAGAAACAATAGAAATCCAATTAGAGAAACTAGAATTCAGTGGAGGATTTATATCAGGAGCAATATAAAAGTCCAATTTGCTTTAAGCCATCAATTAAAGGCTGCACTAAAAGCCAGAACTCATAACATCTACTCCTAAATATATTTTGAACTTTATTTCTAAGTGTCTTCATAGGCACTCTGGCTTTTAAAGACAGCATTCCATAAATCAACTACATATATATCCCACATTAAATTTAGATTTTACTCAAAAAATTAAAATGATCTTTTCATTTTTTCCATGTTTTTTATAATTTATGATGGACTATGATTTATCTGCAACCATCTTTCATACACATTGTTTTCAAATGTAATGACATTCTTATTGATAAATTTAATAATTAATGAAATGCAAACTTACCTTTTAAGTCACTTCATTATACTTTGTTGATTTTGACTTTACAAATTTCCTCTCCTACTTTTATATTGTTTCAAATCATAAACATTTAGTAGCCCTTTGAAGTGGGTATTGGCCAAATGTTTGTGCATAAGGTATCTGTTGCATAAGACAGACCTTTCTAGGGACATAATGTAAACGGGTAAAGGCAGCCAGATGTAAAGTAGTTGACAATGGTAGAAGCATATGGAGAGCATATGACCTCTACAAGGACAGTCACTGAAAACCAAATTTCCCTACATTCAAGTTTCTGAAATTTGTATAAAGCCAAAGACTGTGAGGAAACTAAGACTATCAGTGATGGCCCAAACTATGTGAAGAGGAAAATAGGAACTACAACCAGGCAAACACTGGCATGTCAGTTGTCTTATGAATTTATCCTGGACACATTAATACACTCAAAATATATTCAATGAGATTTAATATGTGCTCAATTTCCAGTAGGCTTGTCAGATATAATACAAGACACCCAGTTAAATTTAATTTCAGATAAATAATTTTAATAATATTTTTGGTATAGGTGTGCCCTGTGCAACGTTGAGGCCATGAGGACATTTTATACTAAAAAAACAAAGAACAATAAAAAAAACTATTATTCATTGTTCATTTGAAATCAAAATTTAACTGGGCATCCTGTAATTTTATTTTTTCCTTTTTTTTTTTTTTTGCGGTACGCGGGCCTCTCACTGTTGTGGCTTCTCCCGTTGCAGAGCACAGGCTCCAGACGCTCAGGCTCAGCGGCCATGGCTCACGGGCCCAGCCGCTCCGCGGCATGTGGGATCTTCCCGGACCGGGGCACGAACCTATGTCTCCTGCATCGGCAGGCGGACTCCCAACCACTGCGCCACCAGGGAAGCCCTGTAATTTTATTTTTTAAATCTGGCAACCCTAATATCTAGACATGGGGGAAAAACAGCAAAACCATACATAATCTCTGTTCTAGTGGAAGAAGCAATGAGATTGGGAAAGAAAAACATTGATTAAATAACTACACAAACCAATGTAAATTGTTCCTGTAGCAAGTACTATGAAGGAGAAAGAGATGATGTTTTGCAACTCCATGATAGGGAGTTTTGACCTGATTGAGAGGTTTGAGTGGCCTTTTTGCCATCTGAAGGAACAGGAGGAAATAACTAGGCTAAGGACTGGGGAGGGAGGTGGTCAATAAAGAGCATTTTAAAGAAGAAGAGACAGGAAGATTTTGTACATAAAGATATCTTGGGTAGGAAAACAGAATGCTGGAGTAGCTTCAATGAGTGACAAGGAATTTAAAGGAGAGGCCATGTGTGTCATATTAAAGAGGAGGTCCTGAGAGTGTTCAGGAAGGTAAGCAAGGTGATTGGATCGGTGTTACAGAAAGTGATTGCAGAGATCCCAGGGCATATGCCTTAAACCGACAACTGTACGCCTAGTCTTCTATCTCTCTCTTCCAAAGAAATCTGTATCATCACAATCACAATTATCTCCTTGATTTGATCATATTATTTCTCTATTTATAAAAATCACTCTTACCCACAGGTAATAGATTAATTTTGATGGCCCAGACAGTGGGATTGTATTTCTCCTCTGGCCCATTTGTGATTCAACCCTCTTGTTTGTATTTCTTAAAGGCCCATCCATTACATCAGAACTATAGGTTAAGATCATGTAAGATAAGTTAATAATTTTCTGTAATTTCCCTGGTAGGTAATAAAATTTATGTAAACTGATCTTCAGAAAGAACACAGCACCAGAATTTTTCAGGGTAAGACAGAAGCCAGTTATAAGAAAGATGGTTCTTCTTATTCGTTTATTCCTTCAAGTATAGAATCTCATCACATAAACTTTGTGTCACTAGGCAGCTTGTTATGCTTTTTTAAACTTAAATAATCATGGAAAAACAAAGAAAACTGATCTAAAGAAATTTGTCCACTTAATTTCCTAAAGTTTTAACATGGATTTAAATGATCAGTTTGGGCCATTTCTTGAGGCATCTAAAGTGAGAGTGATAACATTTATAGTTCTCTTTACATAGCACCTTATTCTTACTGTGCCAATTCCAGCAATGTCTGTCAGCATTTTTCACTAAGTCTGAAAATGTGCAATTTTCTGAATACCACAAACAGTTGGGGTTAAGACAATTCCTCATCATATAAACAAAAAAAAAACTTAAACATTTTTTAGAATCATATATTTCAGTATCAGAGTTTCTGAACATAAATTCACATAACACATTCAAAATGAATGGAATATCAGATGATTCATTAATACTCTCAAAGAACATTTGTTGGATGACTCCTATGTGCGCTCACTTATCCATGAATGAGCTGTGACAACACATCAGTGCATTTATAGTTTAAAAGGTCAGGGAGAGGTAAACATTTAAATATAATGTACTATTGTAACAAGATCAGATATATTCCACTTACAGTGGTTACTATAAAGGGAAGGTTCAGGGAAGGTTTTACAGCTGAGATGGTATGTAAAATCAATGCTGAAACAAGGGAGAAGAGAGAGGGAGGGAAGGAGGGAGGGAGGGAGAGAGAGAGAGAGGGAGGGAGGGGGAGGGGAGAGGGAGGGAGGGGGAGGGGAGGGGGAGGGGGAGGGGGAGAGAACAGATTCCAGGCAGCATGGACAGAGAATGGAAATGAATGGCTGCTGTGATAGAGAAACCGAGAGGAGCCCCATTTCTGTGGAGCAATGTTTGAGTGAAGATGTCAGATTATTAGTTTGGAAACATGTAACAGATGTCTGTCTATGAGTGATGCTAAAGATTTGGGAGTGGGATGCAAAGTTGATAGGCAGTTTTTCAAAGGTTATGTAGTGATTTTGCTTGTTGTTTTTGAGGGAGAACCCTCAAAAAAATGAGGTGAGGCCCAATGAAATCAATGATTACTTGCAAGATTGGTTCAAGGTAATTTGCTAATAAACTGCATAGGTGAGAAGAATGGGTAAAAAATGGTGTAGGTATTTAGTAGCCGATAAAGTCATCTACAGATGGTAATCGACATAACACATTTAAAATAATATTTCCTATTTATTCCATGCCTGCTCTAAAATGTCAAATTGTTGAGATACTTCACATTTATTTTTCTCACTTAATTTTTCAAATTTGTCTACAAAAAATGTGAGAGCTACAATAATTCTCACTTTAAAGATGATGAAACTAAGATGAGAGGTTAAGTGGCTTGCCTGAGCTTATATAAATATCACTGGAGAAACCAGGTTTTTCTAATTAAGAACCCATTTTTTTGATTCAATGTGGCTGTTTGAGACATCGTTTAGGACCTGAGAAAGATCTTAGAATAATGGTTGGAGAAAAGACAGATTACAGAGAACAAGATGTTAATATTAAATAATACAGGGTAATAAAGTGAGGAAGACACATGGTTGAATGATTTGAGAACTTTGGTTTTGAAGTGAACATATTTTTAAGATAAAAATGTTGAGGTCATGTTATATGATTAAAGGACATAAACATGTGAAAAGTTGTCCTAAAATGGAACTAGAGGATATGAAACAATCTCAGGCATGCACCCTCAGAAGAAGAAAACCTAAGGACTGAGAGACTGGTTTCCCAAAAATACCTGATTTACAAAAGACTGAGACTTACCTTCTGACCAATGAACATCTGCCAATAATCTCTCGCCAACTTCAAGCCAGTAATTTACTACTTAAACTCTGGCTGGACTTCCCCCTATTTCCACTCCTTGCCCATAAATACGGCTCGCCCCAAACCCTCAACAGTCTCCTGTAACTTGCTACGCATGCGTTTCACCGAATTGCAATTCCTCCGCTGTTTCTGAATGAACTCAATTTCTGGTAATTCGAATTTGCTTCAGTTTACCTGTTTATTTAGGTTGACAAGTGAAAAGGAGAAAATAATGAAAAAAATAATGCATTGCTGGACCTGGTATAGTTTGGAAGCTCAATCATGGGATGTCAGAGGATCAAAGCCAAGAAGTGGAGGCTTTAACCTTGAATAGTAGAAGTGGAAAAAGAGTTTAAGGTCAAGTCTTTCTTTGAATCTTGGGAAAAGGAAGTAAAAAGGATTTAAATGATAAGCTTTGTTTGTAAGAGCAAAGAAGCAGTTATTTCTCAAAGCTTTGTTTTAAGGGATTTTGTTTGCTTTGTTTCCAAATCTAAAATTCTCCCTTTTTTTCTTCCTATAGTTGATGCGTTCCTGAAATTAAAGTTAACGGAAGTGTGTGATAAGGTGGCTTCTAGCTAATCAAGCCTTTTTTCTGTGTTGTTTGCTCACTGACAGATTAATTGCCTGAATTACCTTTTTATTTTTAAGTAGTTCTGAGAAGGAAATTTAGCAATTAAAATGATTTAGACTGCAGCTTATGTAGCAGTTCAAATGACATTTGAAAGATAGTGGGGGAAATTAATAAATGATTGTACAAAATTATAGCAGAAATATGTTTGTTGCTACAATTAAAAGTGAATAACTTAGTGATCCAGGTCAATTTTTACAAAGAATCAATCAGTTGGGCTTTACAAATGGGTTTAAAAATTGTATCTAATCAGTCATATTTCAATGTCAGACATCGGTTTGAATATTTAATTAACTGATTTTGAAGTAATGTGTTATGCACTTTATGTAGTTGATAAGTAATTTCTTCTAGAGATATAGTGAATACTCATAAAAGTTTAATTAAGTAGAGCCTTCAAATCAGTATATTAAGAACAGGTTTTTATGTTTTTAATTATTAAAGAAAATGTGCGAATACAGGTTTTTAATACTTCATTTTAAGCATTGCTCTATATATTCACTGTAGAAAAATAAGTATAACATAGGAAACAAAATCTTTAAAACATTTAAGTATCAGAAATTATATCAACAAATAAGAATACTGTTAAAATTCAGAAGCATACATTTCTAGATTTGCCTGAATGAAACTGCAGGTGAATAAATAATGCACAGTTTTGTATGTATGTAATTTCACAAAATGGGACCATTATAATCCATGCAACTGTATTTTTTCTTTTAATATATGTTGAATATATTTCCAAGCCAATAAATATCAATTTGCATAGATATGCATTTAGCTGTATAGAGTTTTCATTGTATGTATTTATGTAACTAACACTAATTAGTTACATATATATTTTTTTCTCATTTTTTCCCCCTTGGGAAAATAACCTAAAAGTAGAATTTAAGCATTAAAAAAAAAGTAAATAAAAATTTTGATACTTGAGTATCAAGTATCTTTTCTGTCTAGCAAGGCTATACATCTAATAGCATGTGTTTGCTGTGTTTAACTGTTGTGCGGGTAAGCATCAGGGGTGTTAAATTGTCATAACGTGTTCTGTGAATGACTTCTTTGAGATACATGGCATGACACTTGTTTATCCACATCAATAAAACAAAGGTAGAGGGCTTCCCTGGTGGCGCAGTGGTTGAGAGTCCGCCTGCCGATGCAGGGGACGCTGGTTCGTGCCCCGGTCCGGGGGGATCCCGCATGCCGCGGAGCGGCTGGGCCCGTGAGCCATGGCCGCTGAGCCTGCGCGTCCGGGGCCTGTGCTCCGCAGCGGGAGAGGCCACAGCAGTGAGAGGCCCGCGTACCACAAAAAAAAAAAAAAAAAAAGGTAGAAATGTACTTTGTTGTTTAAGGACCAAGATAATACAAGGAAAGCAAGGACACAGTTAAATGCCCTAGTATAGCTTCCTCTGGCTATCATTTCATCAACAGCTTAGTAATTAAAGATTGGTTGTTTAAATATTAACACCACACTTGAGTAATTTCTATTTATTATTTGTAATTTTTTGATCATCTTCTGTGCATATAAATGTTTACATATGAAAATATATATTTTTTCAAAATTCCAGATTACATTAAACAGATGGTTTCTGGAAACAGAAAAAAATGATATGATTATATGGAATTTGCATGAGTGAATCAAGTATGACTTATACCAAGAATTTCTGTCTTATTAAAATTTATTGAATATCAATTTTAGATTAATTTAGATCTAAAGAATGGGTTTAAACATACTCTTTCCTTCACCAAGGCCTGTGAGAACGTTTCATTATTGACTGGCATGCGTGAGAAACTTTACACAGATGCTGATATAATTAAGAAAATATGATGACTGTCAAAAATGTTTCTATGCATTTTTGTTAGAAGTGTGATATTGAACTCTTTCCTTAGTTCCCTCCAATTAAAATTAAACTTTTGAATCGATTATGTAAATGAAACAAGTGATACTAAAAAAATTTCTTTTGATAATAAGCATGACACAAACACTGATCGATCGGAGCAGATGGGATTTAAAGACCAGGATGATTGTGCTAGATTTACCACTAAATATGAGCTTAGAAACATATTTTTAGAAGGCATCCTTACTTAAATAATGAGTTGTATACAATTGTAAGAGAGCTAGAAAGCTATTGTATGAGTTAGCAAAATCAGGATTCTAAAGAATGAATCCCTGTTAATACTATTGATGATCTAGATCCATGTAGCAATCCATGCTGCTTGATATTAATAATGATAAATGTGAAGTTCTTTAGGTAAACTTAAACAGCTGCAAAGTTAAAAGAATATGGGAGGCTTAACAACTGTTAATAGGAAGTGAAACTAAAAAAAGCAAATGATTATGCTGTATATAATTATTTTAAATGTAGTATGCTTGTAGGAAAACATCTAGTTTAATAAAAAGTAGGATTATCAGAAAAATATTGTTCAGATCTAAATACTCATTAGTTGCACTGTACTCTATCCATGGCCCAACTAAATGTGAAATGTCTCATTTACATTTCCTTGCCATCATTTTAAAGAATGGTCCATATTTATAAACTATAGTCTGTAAAAACATAAGATTGGCCTTGAGAATGAAAGGCCTTGAAGCTGTATGATATGAGGAAAAATTGAGAAATGATGATATGCTTCAACTATGTACAGCAAGACTTAAGGAATACAGAGGTACATTCAAATATTTGAAATATTGTGATAGGAAGTAGGGACTAGAGTCAATTGTATTGCTTCAGATAACATAAGCAATTTCCATGGATGGTAATTATTCAGATGTATATTTCCATTCAAAACAAGGTAGTGTGCTTGTATAACAGTGAGAGTTCCAACAAGGGAATGGACTGTCTCTCAGAGGGCTGAACGTCTGTCACTAGAAGTATGCTGCTAAACTTGGATGAACACTAGTCGTGGATAGCATGGAATGTGTTCCGTTCTTCGAAGGAAGATACAATTAACTGACCTTTAAGCTTCTTTCTACCTCTCATATTCTCATTTTATGATCACTATGACACATTTCAATGTTACAAGTTGTCATTTCAATCTCGAAACTGAGGCTGATGCCATGTGAACCAGTAAATAAGTGACAGTGTTTCATTATGCATGTTCCCTTAGACACTAGGAGGTAATGTATTTTTTTACATAGTGTTTTCACTTTTATTTTTCTATCAAAAATTTGTTATAGCCAGAAAATGTGTAGATATATATGTAGACAAATAGTTATCAATAAAAGCATTATATAACATAAAAAACTTTAGTTTTAATTTGTTCTTTTTTTTCTCAACTAAGTATTACGTTTTAAAGATTCTATTCCATTCTAGTTTTAAACGACCATAACAGCCTGTTTCCCTGAGCTGGTGGATGAGATTTTTTTTTAATGGAGAACCCAAACATTCCAAGGAACTGGATTTATACAGAGGCCTGTTTCCTCTATGTATCTCATATACTCCAAAGACCATGTTTAACATGTCCATGTAGGGATTTAAATTCTCCATGTAGGGATTTAAATTCTAACTTCCAGTCCACAGAGACAATATATTTGCTTCTTCCACCTCCCAATACCTGTGGCACTTACATGGTTTTAACTTGTTTGGGTTTTACATGGCTTGACTTTGAATGTTTCACTTTTTGCCTGTGATGAATTGACTTCTTTTTGTTCAGCTCACCTATGCATTTTATTGATATATTTAATCCCATAGGGGAAGAGTGTGTCCAAGTGAATCTGTCGTACATTTAATGATCTAGCCAATTTTATCCCCTTCATTCAGAAATTTGAAGAACCCTCATTCTCTATTTTTGAAGTTATCTCACTGTTACTCTTATATTTTCAGTGGGCTTATGCTAATATTTCCCTTCTCCACTTCTTTTCCTAGCATATTGAATGGGGGGGGGAGGTACAAAACAGATATGTACTCAATCTACCACAATATCTCCTTTTTGTCAAGCAGTATTTTTTAATTTTTTTTACATATACATATATCCATCCTTTTTCAGATTCTTTTCCCATGTAGTTTATTACAGATTATTGAGTTCCCTATGCTATATATTAGGTCCTTGTTGATTACTTATTTTATAGATAGTGGTGTGTATACGTTAATCCAAAACTCCTAATTTATCCCTCACCCCACCTTTCCCCTTTGGTAACCATAAGTTTGTTTTTGAAGTCTGTCAGTCTGTTTCTGTTTTGTAAATAAATTCATTTGTATCATTTTCTTAGATTCCACATAAGTGATATCATATATTTGTCTTTCTCTGTCAGACTTACTTCACTTAGTATGATAATCTCTATGTCCATCCATGTTGCTGCAAGTGGCATTACTTCATTCCTCTTTATGGCTGAGTAATATTCCATTGTATATATGTACCACATCTCCTTTATCCATTCCTCTGTTGATGGACATTTAGGTTGCTTCCATGTCCTGTCTATTGTAAATAGTGCTGCAATGAACACTGGGGTACATCTGTCTTTTCAAATTATGGTTTTCTCTGGGTATATGCCTAGCAGTGGGATTGCTTGATTATATGGTAGTTCTATTTTTAGCTTTTGGAGGAACCTCCATACTGTTCTCCATAGTGGTTGTACCAAATTACATTCCCACCAACAGTGTAGGAGGGTTCCCTTTTCTCCACACCATCTCCAGCATTTATTGTTTGTAGACTTTTTGATGATGGCCATTCTGAGTGGTGTGAGGTGATACCACTTTATAGTTTGATTTTCATTTCTCTGATAATTACTAATGTTGAGCATCTTTTCATGTGCTTTTTGGCCATCTGTATGTCTTATTTGGAGAAATTTCTATTTGGGTCTTCTGCCCATTTTTTGATTGGGTTGTTTGGTTTTTTTGATTGATATTGAGCTGTATGAGCTGTTGTATACTTTAAAGATTAATCCCTTGTTGATCACTTTGTTTGCAAATATTTTCTCCCATTCTGTGGGTTATATTTTTGTTTTGTTTATGGATCCCTTTACTGTGTAAAAAGCTTTCAAGTTTAATTAGGTCCCACTTGTTTATTTTTGTTTTTATTTTCATTACTCGAAGAGGTGGATCCAAAAAGATATTACTGCGATTTATGTCAAAGAGTGTTCTGCCTATGTTTTCCTCTAAGAGTTGTATAGTATCCAGTCTTACATTTAGGTCTTTAATCCATTTTGAGTTTATTTTTGTGTATGGTGTTAGAGAATGTTCTAGTTTCATTCTTTTATATGTAATTGTCCAGTTTTCCCAGCACCACTTACTGAAGAGACTGTCTTTTCTCCATTGTATATTCTTGCATAGTTGAATATAGTAGTTCATAGACTGATTGACCATAGGTGTGTGGGTTTATTTCTGTGCTTTCTATCCTGTTCCATTGATCTGTATTTCTGTACTTGCCCCAGTACCATACTATTTTGGTGACTGTAGCTTTGTAGTATAGTCTGAAGTCAGGGAGGCTGACTCCTCCAGCTTGGTTTTTCTTTCTCAGGATTGCTTTGGCTCTTCAGGGGCTTTTGGGTTTCCATACAAATTTAAAAATTTTTTGTTTTAGTTCTTTGAAAAATGCCATTGGTAGTTTGATGGGGACTGCATTGAATCAGTAGATTGCCTTGGGTAGTGTAGTCATTTTGAAAGTATTGATTCTTCCAATCCAAGAACATGGTATTTCTATCTGTGTTAGCATCTATTTCTTTCATCAGTTTCTTATAGTTTTTGGAGTACAGGTCCTTTGCCTCCTTAGATAAGTTCATTCCTATGTATTTTATTCTTTTTGATGCAGTGGTAAATGGGATTGTTTTCTTAATTTCTCTTTCTGATCTTTCATTGTCAGTGTGTAGTAATGCAACAGATTTCTGTGTATTAATTTTGTATCCAGCAACTTTGCTGAACTCATTGATGAGTTCTAGTAGTTTACTGGTAACATCTTTAGGATTTTCTATACATAGTATCATGTCATCTGCAAACAGTGACAATTTTACTTTTTCTTTTCCAATTTGGATTCCTTTTATTTCTTTTTCTTCTCTGCTTGCCACGGCTAGGACTTCCAAAATTAAAGTGAATAAAAGTGGCAAGAGTGGGCATCCTTGTCTTGTTCCTGATCTTAGAGGAAATGCTTTCAGCTTTTCATCATTGAATATGATGTTAGCTTCAATTGTCATATATAGCCTTTATTATGTTGAGGTAGGTTCCCTCAGTGCCCACTTTCTGGAGAGTTTATATCATAAATCAGTGTGAATTTTGTCAAAAGCTTTTTCTGCTTCTATTGAGATGATCATATGGTTTTATTCTTCAATATGTTGGTGTGGTGTATCACACTGCTTGATTTGTGATATTGAAATATCCTTGCATCCCTGGGACAAATCCCAGTTGATCATGGTGTATGATCCTTTCTATAGATTGTTGGGGCCAGTTTGCTAGTACTCTGTTGAGGATTTTTACGTAAATGTTCATCAGTGATATTGGTCTGTAATTTTCGTTTTTGTGGTACCTTAGTTTGGTTTTGATATCAGCATGATAGTGGCCTCATAGAATGAGTTGGGGAGTGTTCCTTACTCTGCAAATTTTTGTAAGAGTTTGAGAAGGATAGGTGTTAACTGTTCTCTAAATGTTTGATAGAATTTGCCTGTGAAACCATCTGGACCTGGACTTTTGTTTGTTGGAAGTTTTTTAATCACAGTTTCAATTTCAGTACTTGTGATTAGTCTGTTCATATTTTCTATTTCTTCCTTGTTCAGTCTTGGAAGATTGCACCTTTCTAAGAATTTGTCAATTTCTTCTAGGTTGTCCACTTATTGGCATATAGTTGCTTGTAGTAGTCTCTTATGATCCTCTGTATTTCTGTGGTGTCAGTTGTTACTTCTCCTTATTCATTTCTAAATTTGTTGAATTTTGCCCTCTCCCTTTTTTTCTGGATGAGTCTGGCTAAAAGTTTATGGATTTTGTTTATCTTTCAAAGAACCACCTTTTAGTTTCATTGATCTTTGCTATTGTTTTCTTTGTCTCTGATCTTTATGATTTATTACCTTTGACTAACTTTGGGTTTTGTTTGTTCTTCTTTCTCTAGTTGCTTTAGGTGTAAGATTAGGTTGTTTATTTGAGATTTTTCTTATATCCTGAGTAAGATTATTGCTATAAACTTCCCTCTTAGAACTGTAGAACTTTTTTTGCTGCATCCCATAGGTTATGGATCATTGTGTTGTTATTTTCATTTCTCTCTAGGTATTTTTTGATTTCCTCTTTGATTTCTTCAGTGATCTCTTGGTTATTTAGTAGCGTATTGTTTAGCCTCCATGTGTTTGTGTTTTTTTTATGTTTTTTCCCTGTAATTTATTTCTAATCTCATAGCTTTGTGGTCAGAATAGATGCTTGATATGATTTCAAGTTTCTTAAATTTACTGAGGCTTGCTTTGTGGCCCAGCATGTAATATATCCTGGAGAATGTTTCATGTGCACTTGAGAAGAATGTGTATTCTGCTGCTTCTGGATGGAATGTTCTATAAGTATCAATTAAGTCCATCTAGTCTAATGTGTCATTTAAGGTCTGTGTTTTCTTACTGATTTTCTGTCTGGATGATCTGTCCATTGGTGTAAGTGGGGTGTTAAAGTCCCCTACTATTCTTGTGTTACTGTTGATTTCCCCTTTCATGGTTGTTAGCATTTGCCTTATATATTGAGGTGTTCCTATGCTGGGTACATATATATTTACAGTTGTTATATTTTCTTCTTGGATTGATCCCTTGACCATTATAGTGTCCCTCTTTGTCTTTTGTAACAGTCTTTAATATAAAGTCTTTTTTGTCTGTCACAAGTATTGCTACCCCAGCTTTCTTTTGATTTCCATTTGCATGGAATACCTTTTTGCATCCCCTCACTTTCATTCTGTATGAGTCCCTAGATCCAAATTGGGTCTCTTGTAGATAGCATATATACGGATCTTGTTTTTGTATCCATTCAGCCAGTCTATGTCTTTTGGTTGGAGCATTTAATCCATTTACATTTAAGGTAATTATTGATATGTATATTTTTATTGCCATCTTGTTAATTGTTTTGGATTTGTTTTTATAGGTCTTTTTTCTTCGCTTCCTCTTTTGTTCTCTTGTGATTTGATGACTATCTTTATTGTTGTGTTTGGATTGCATTTTCTTTTGTGTGTGTGTATCTTTTGTAGATTTTTGCTTTGTGGTCTCCATGAGGTTTTGATATAGCAGCCCACATATGTTTTAAGTTGCTGGTCTCTTAATTTCCAATATCCTGATTTTGTACTCTCCTCACAGTTGCTGGGTTTGATGTCATATTTTTGTGTGGATGATTTACTAACTTTTCTGTATGTTTGCCTTTAGTGGTGAGCTTTCCCATTTGCAATTTTCTTGTTCCTAGTTGTGGTCTTTTTTTTCCATCTAGAGCAGTTCCTTCAGCATTTGTTGTAAAGCTGCGTTGGTGGTGCTGAATTCTCTTAGCTTTTGCTTGAGAAGAAAGCAAGTTTCTCTAAAACTTTTGATTTCACTGTCAAATCTGAACAAGAGCCTTGCTGGGTAGAGTATTCATAGTTGTAGTTTTATCCCTTTCATCATTTTAAATATATTATGCCACTCCCTTCTGGCCTGCAGAGTTTCTGCTGAAAAATCTGCTGATAACCTTATGTGGATTCCCTTGTATGTTATTTGTTGCTTTTCCCTTGCTGCTTTTAATATTTTCTCTTTGTCTTTAATTTTTTTCAATTTGATTAATATGTGTCTTGGCATATTCCTCCTTGACTTAATACTGTATGGGACTCTCTGTGTCTCTAGGACTTGTGTGACTGTTTCCTTTCCCATGTTAGGGAAGTTTTTGCCTATAATCTCTTCAAATATTTTCTCAGGCCCTTTCTCTCTTCTTCTTCTGGGACCCCTAGAGTGCAAATGTTGGCATGTTTAATGTCGCAGAGGTCCCTTATACTGTCCTCATTTCTTTACATTCTTCTTTCTTTATTCTTTATTCTGTTGTGCAGCAGAGATTTCCACTAATCTGTCTTCCAGCTCACTTATTCATTCTTCTGCTTCATTTATTCTGCTATTTATTCCTTCTAATGTATTTTTCATTTCAGTTGTTATATTGTTCATCTGTTTGTTTGTTCTTTAAAGCTTCTTCTAGATCTTTACTAATTATTTCTTTTATCCTCTAAGTCCATGCCTCCTTTCTTTTTTGGAGATTTTGGATCATCTTTACTATTATTACTTTGAATTATTTTTCAGGTAGATTGCCTATCTCCACTTCACTTTGTTGTTCTTCTGGGGTTTTATCTCATTCCTCATCTGGAACATATTTCTCTGCCATCTCATTTTTCTAACTTTCTGTGTTTGTACTCTCTGTTCCTCAGGCTGCAGATTGTAATTCTTCTTGGTTCTGGTGTCTTCCCCCAGTGGGTGAGGTTGGTCGAGGGGCTTGTGCAGCCTTCCTGGTGGAAGAGACCAGTGCCTCCTCACTGGTGGGTGGGGCTGTGTCTTATCCCTCTGGCGGGCGGGGCCATGTCAAGTGGTGTGTTTATAGGCAGGTGCTGGCTCAAGATGACTTTAGACTGCCTCCCTGCTGA
The DNA here is from genome assembly GCF_951394435.1 of Stenella coeruleoalba. Lineage (NCBI taxonomy): Eukaryota > Metazoa > Chordata > Mammalia > Artiodactyla > Delphinidae > Stenella > Stenella coeruleoalba. The sequence goes on along the minus strand of NC_137151.1, from coordinate 79,192,203 downwards.
TGGTTGGGGCTGTGTTCCCACCCTTTTTGTTGTTTGGCCTGAGGTATCCCAGCACTGGAGGCTGCAGGCTGTTGGGTGGGGCCAGGTCTCAGATTCCAAAATGGTGACCTCTGGGAGATCTCATGCCTATGTGTATTCCCTGGGGCATCTGTCACCAGTGACCTTGCCCCAACAGTGAGCCACAGCCAAGCCCTGCCTCCCCAGGAGACCCTCCAAGACCCACAGGTAGATCTGGCCCAGGCTCTTATGGAGTCACTGCTTTGCCCTGGGTCCCAGTGCACATGAAACGTTGTGTTTGCCCTCTAAGAGTGTAGTCCCTGTTTCCCTCAGTCCTGTGGAGCTCTTGCACTCAAGCCCCACTGACCTCCAAAGTCAAATGCTCTGGGCTCCTCCTCCCATTGCCAGACCCAGAGCCTGGGGCAATTAACATGGGGCTCAGAACTCTCACTCCTATGGGAGAACCTCTGATATAATTATTTTCCATTTTGTGGGTTGCTCACCCAGCATATGGGATTTAATCATAATGTGAAAGCATCCCTCCTGCCATCTCATTGTGGCTTTTTCTTTGTCTTTGGGTGTAGAGTATCTTTTTCGATAGGTTTGCATCTTTTTTGTTGATGGTTGTTCAGCAGTTAGTTGTGATTTTGGTGTTTTCATGAGAGCACGTGAGCTCAAGTCCTTCTACTCTGCCATCTTGTATATTAAAATTTTATCAATCAATACTAATGAAAGAAGGTGCCTAGTGACAAATATAGAAACAGCGGGCCCAATAAACCAATGTGGTATCTCAGGTAATGGCAAACACTAGGGTATTACCTATATGAACTAAAAAGTAACTGTTTCAATTTTGAAAATAAATTTAACAATTTGTTTGATTGAGGTTACCTCCTTAACCTTCTACTTAAGGAAGTAACAGAGATGAAAGAATACTAACTTCTGTTTGTGTCTCAAAGCCTGTGATTCCACTTCCAAATATGTCTACATGGCATGAAAATTCAATCATTTTTTAAAATTTTATTCTTTGCCAAAGATTTTTGGATCGTAGTCAGAATTTGTCAAAAAATTTTTAATGTTTTGGAAAACTGTTTTGAATAAAATCTATTGATTGAACCAGTTTGGTCATTTTAACAAATATAATCAAATCTAGTCTAATTATTTTGATGAATAAGATCACAGTGACAGTCATGTTGAAAAAAACTGATTTTACTATTGCTTGATCAAATAAAGTTATTCATTCATATTATTACTAGAGGTCCTGGTTCTCAAAAGGAACCCAAGTGCTCTAACATAAATAATGTTTTCCCTTTTCAAAGGATTTAATGGAAGTACCAAATTAAGGCAGTTGTTTTTAAGGAAGGAAGCTAACATATGAAGATAAGCTATACCATATCTATCTGGAGTGGCATAATTGACATCTAAAAGCTGTGATCCTACAACCACCTTTATTAGGAATCCTTCCTACTTTGTGATATTCCCCTACCACCAGATGGGCTAAGGGAGAACGTGTCTCTCTGTGTTCCTAATAAGATAAAAGTAAGTTGCAAATAGATTTCAGCATTTATAGTTCAGAAGTGTTCTTATTCGTAAAAATTCCCAACTTCCATCCAAGGCTGACAAGAGTGCTGATAATACATAAATATTGTTTAGCATTGCTTTAATAAAGAAATAAAGACACAGACAATTTGATTTGTCTTTGCCAAAGTTTCTTTTTCCAGTGTTTTAAAAAAAATGTATAATTTACTCCAGGGAGAAGTGGCAGCCTTACTTTTGGTAGACCCAGCATAAACACAAACATGAAAATAAGCAAACAATTCAACATTTTTCTGTTAACATTGCTCCACATTTAAAGAAAGGTGTTTGAAGTCCACGTATAGTAGAATATTTAGCGAAACATTAATGGAATCACATACATGAGAACACCTCACAGAGTGCCTGGCTTAATTAGTGAACTAACCAGTTAAATTTGATTTGACTTCTCAAATATTTTTCCCCCAGTCAGTATCATCAGCGAAATCTAAAACAAGAAAAGAGAGGCAGACTTAAATTTAGAGTTGAAAAGCTAAATGTAATGCTCCTTGCATAAAATATGATAAATAGAGAAAATGATAATACACATCAGGAATTAACACTTAAGAGCCTAAGTGTCCCATTTTTGTCATAATTTATAAATAGCTTCTTAAAATAAGGGTTTAAAAGAAGAAAAATTATCAGGGCATCTGGTATTTTCATGTTTCTCATCAGAGTTTCAGAGAGGTTGAAAGAGGCCCAGGACATTTTGTTTTTGAGATTCCCAATATATTTTAAATGATGAAATAGCAAAATGAGTTTGCCAAAATTGAGTAAGACTTTAAATTATCACAGTTAGCCAACTGATACTTTAACATATTAAAAATATGTTCACTTCATGAATAATCCTAGTTGGAGATTAATATCTAAAATCTCAGATATTCATGACAGTGAGACCCAGGGCCCTTCATATGGCAGGTCCCTGTTTCACATAATTTCTAGATAATAGAGATCACCCTATAAGTAACAGATTGATATTTTCTTTAATTTTAATTACTAAAAGAGGAACTTTAAAGATTGTATTTTTTTTCTAAAAGACTAACTTAATGTTATAAAACATCAAAAAAACCATTAAGCATTACTATTTACCTTTTTTTTTTTTTTTTTTTGTGGTACGTGGGCCTCTCACTGCTGTGGCCTCTCCCACCGCGGAGTGCGCAGGCCCAGCTACCATGGCTCATGGGCCCAGCCGCTCCGCGGCATGTGGGATCCTCCCAGACAGGGACAAAAACCCGTGTCCCCTGCATCGGCAGGCAGATTCTCAACCACTGTGCCACCAGGGAAGCCCTATTTACCATTTTTAATGACAGCATATGACCATATGTTCATTAAACATGAATGAAATAATTCTGTCCCTTTAGAATATGATCCTATCTATCTCATAATAAGATAGACATTCAATATTTATTCAGTGCCTGTCATTTGTCAAGCACTATTACAGGCTCTGAAGAAACGTCAATGAAGAGATTACACACAAAATAATGCCTGTTCTATGGAGCAGTCAAGGCAGGGGTGAAAAGAAGAATAGACAAAGTCATAATGATTTTTTTTTATTGAAATTAAAAAATAAAGTAATATATGCTCTGTATGTGTATGTAATAGATCTGTATATTTATAGCCTTTTTTCTCTGTGTATATATATATATATATTTTTTCTTTCTTTCTATATGTAAATATATAATCATATATATGTATATATATATATATATATATATCATGTATATAATCTTACTGTGAAAGTTAGATATAGAGGAATGAAGAAAATAAAAATATTTCTGTTCTCTAGATTGGCAGAACAACCCATTTTAATCCTTTTTTGGAATAATTCTTCTTTGTTTTTTCGTGACTCTAGGAGGTTTACGGGATATATAGAAAATGGGAAGAGTCTTTAAATGTCTACATGCCCACTGTTTAACACACTTATTGTTGTGCAGGTCTGCATGATCTTTTAAATATTTTACCATATGTCATGAAATATTTTTCAAACATTATTTACACTACTTACATGGTATTTCTTATTTATCTACCATTTTTTCAACTGTTTCTTTTGTGTTGAATATTAGTTACTCCCAATTTTTTAAATGTTACAAATGATGCCATAAAGGAATCATCCATTAATTCTTGTGTTCAATGTTAAATCTAAGACCTCTTTTCTAGTTAGTTATGACATCAATGGATTTCCCCTAATAACACAGAGCATGAAATATGTTATAGTTATAACTGGTCTTATTCTTGCTTGGTCCTTCTTACCAAAGGAGTAGACTGTGTAAACCATACAGACACTTCAACTTCACAGAAGCCGTGAAGTCTCCATAACCTCAGAGCCTGTGCATTGTTGATATACTGAGTCACTCTTCTGCTGCGAATATCGTAGTACTACTAACTCTTTCCCCTTATACACACTTAAGCAGCAAAGTCATTCCACTCATAATAAGTTTGCCTATAATACTACTCTGAACCATAAGGATAATTTATGAATTGATTCTGCTGCTATCTTGAATACATTCTTAGACTCACACATTAGCAATCCATGTCTATTGCTTTGGAATTAGTATGTTTTACTTCTGAAGCACAATCATCTTTCTAACAGTTATAGATACTCCTCTTTTCATAATTCAAATAACCCTCGTCACTGTATACACCCACCTCTTCTCATTTTATCATATTTTATAAGGATAAAATTTAAAACTAGATTATCTGTGATCCTAATATCATAAATGTTATGTAAACAAAAGAGTTAAGTTGTAGCAGGATGAACTAAGACTTCCAGTAAAATGTTGAGTAGGAATGGTGAGATGGGACATCCTTGCCTTCTTCATGTTCTTAGCAGGAAAACATCTAGTTTGTCATTATTAAGTATGATGTTAGCTATAGGTTTCTTGTGGATATTCTTTATTAAATTGATGAAGTTAACTCTAGTTTGCTGAGAGTATCAGGAATCGATGCTGGATTTTGTCAAATGCATTTTATGCATCTATTGATTTTTTCATATAAGTTTTTTTCTTCTTTAGCCTCTTGATCTAATGGATTACATTAATTTGTTTTTGAAAGTTGAAACAGCCTTCCACACCTGGATCATGGTATATGATTCCACACCACCAAGTCCTGTATATAATTCTCCTTATAAATTGTTGGATTTGACTTGGTAAAATTTGGTTGAGGATTTGCACTTATGGTTGTACTTTTCCTTTCTTGTAACATAATGTCTTTCTGTCCTTTTTATATTAGGGTAATGCTGGCCTAATACAATGAGTTAGGAAGTGTTCCTTCTACTTCTGTTATCTGAAAGAGACTGTAGAAAAATGGTACAATTTCCTCTTTAAATATTTGATAAAATTTACTAGTGAACTCATCTGGGCCTGGAGATTTCTGTTTTGGAAGGTTATTAATTAATGATTCGATGTTTTTAATAGATATAGGCCTATTCATAATGTCTATTTTTTCTTCTGTAAAATTTGGTGAATTTGGTAGATTGTATTTGTTCAAGGAATGGGTCCATTTAATCTGTGTTACCAAATTTATGGGCATAGGATTGTTTATAATATCCTTTTTAATATCTACATGATCAGTTATGATGGCCCCTCTTTCATTTCTAATATTAGTTATTTTTGCCTGCCTTATCCCTTTTTATTTTTGATAGCCTCATTAGAGGTTTCTCAATTTTTTTGATCATTTAAAAGAACCAGCTTTTGGTTTCATTTTATTTTTTCTATGGATTTCCTGTTTTAAATTTTACTGATTTCTGCTCTAATTATTATTATCTTTCCTTTTGTCTACTTTGGATTCATTTGCTTTTCTAGTTTTTTAAGGAGAAAGCTTAGATTATTGATTACAGGTCTCTCTTTCCTAACATACACAATAGATGCTATAAATTTTCGTCCAATCACTTGCTTTACCTGCATCCCACACATTTTCACCAGTGGTATTTTTATTATCATCTAGTTCAAAATATGTTTAAATTTTTTCTTGAGACTTATTATTTGACCTATGTGTTAGTTAGGAGTTTGTTGTTTAATCTCAAAGTATTTTGAGATAATCCAGCTCTCTTTCTGCTATTGATTTGAGTTAATTTCATTGTGGTCTAAGAGGACACTGTGTTTGAATTATATTGTTATTCCTGTTAAGGTGTGTTTTGTAGCCCAGAATGTTGTGTATCTTGTCATTATGGGTTGAATTGTGTATTCCTAAATTTCATGTTAAAGTCCCCACCACAGTACTAAGTAATGTTACCTCATTTGGAAATAGGGTTGTTGTAGATATAATTAATTAAGCTTAGAGGAGGTTATTTGGGTGACTTCTGATACAGTATGAAAGAAGGGGAAATTTAGAGACAGACATAGACATGGGAGTCTTTTTGGAAAACTGACCTCTTTTTATTATGTAATGTTTTTTCTTATCCTTCATTATTTCCCTTGTTCTGAAATCAGCTTTGTATGAAATTAATATAGCATGGTATATCTTTCTCTACCTCTTTACTTTTAATTTAGCTGTGTCTTTATATGCCAAGAGAGTTTCTTGTAGACAGTATAGTATTGGGTCTTATTTTTTATAATTTACTCTGAGAATCTCTCTCTTTTAATTGTTGTATTTCAATCATTGATGTTTAAAGTGATCATTGATATAATATCTACCATATTTGTAATTGTTTTCTATCCATTGCCTTTGTTCTTTATTTCATTTTTGTTTGTTTTTGTTTTTCACTTGTTTTCTGCCTTCTCTGGTTTTAATGGAGTATTATATATAAAATCATCTTCTCTCTTAGTATAGCAATAGTTTTACATATGCATATACAGATACATATACTTATATACACACAAAGAAACACATCAGGCCTGTGATACATTTTGAGTTAATTTTTGTGTAATTTAAGAGGTAAATCTAGATTCATGTTTTGCACAAGGAAGTCTAACTGCTTTAGCCCTATTTGTTGAAAATACTATCCCTCCTCCATTAAATTGCCTTCGTGCCTTTGTTAAAAATCACTTGACTATATTGGTGTGAGTCTATTTCAAGCCCCTCTATTCTATTCCCTTGATTTATGTGCCTATTATTTTGCTAATATTGAACTCTCTTTATTACTGTAGCTTTATAGTAATTCTAGAAAGTGGGTATTATGAGTCTCTGAACTTTTTTCTTCTCCAGTATTGTTTTGCTATTTTAGTTCTTTTGTTTTTTCATAAATTTTAGAATCAGCTTGTCAACATCTACAAAATAGCTAGTTGGGATTTTGACTAGTATTGTGTTGAATCTATTGTGCAGGTTGGGAAGAATTGACATTTTAATAATTTTGAGTCTTCCAATTCATAACAGAATATATTCCCCATTTATTTTGTTTTTCTGTGATCTCTTTCATCAGTGTTTTACAGTTTTTTACATATAGATCCAATACATATTTTAGTAAATTTATATCTAAGTATTTCATTTCTCCAACTGCTTCTTGATGAAGGTGCAAAAATAATTCAGTGGAGGAAGAATAACCTTTTCAACAAATGGTGCTGGAGTAATTGGACATTCATTGGCTAAAAAGTGATCCTCAATCTAAACCTAACATCTTACACAAAAACTAGCTCAAATGGATCACAGACTTAACTGAAAAGTGTAAAACTACAAAACTTTTAGAGGCAACAAGGGATAGAACCTTTAGAATTTACAGCTAGGCAAGGAATTCTTAGGCTTAACACAAAAAATATGGCCCATAACAGACTAATTGTTAAGTTGGACTTCATCAACATTAGAAACATTTGCTCTATGAATGACCCTCTTAAAAGGATGAATAAACAAGCTATATACTGGGAGAATATATTTGCAAATCATATATCCAAGAAAGGGCTAGCATGTAGCCTATATACTCAAGCAATCCAACTGGGCAAATGTAATATTGTGATTTATAAGAAATATATATTTGGTCATTCAGATGACCAAAATATATTTCTCATATATATTTGGTCTGTCTATGGTTGCTGGCTTACAACTCCCCAAATGTTTAGAATTTCCTGAGTGGTAAGAGTATAATGAGAGCATCAGTTGTAATAATATTTGGATTTCCTGTCCTCAGTTCCTGAAGTTGCTTTGGAGCCATAAAAGTGAAATAAGTACTTTGTCATTCATAACAAGCCCCTTTCCACAACTAGGTTTATGTTAAAGAGGTGACTTTTGGAAAGCACCTAAAGATGGAGGCTGGTTGCCAGGGTAACCAACCATGAGTAGAGGGGTGGAACTTTCAGTTCCACCCTGTGATATCTGGGGTGGGTAGAGGAGCTGGAGGTTGCATCAGTCACCAATGGGCAATGTTTTAATCAATTGTGACTATGTAATAAAATCTCCATAAAACCCTAAAAGGACAGGGTTCGGAGAGCTTCCTGGTTGGTGAACACCTGGAGGTGCTGGGAAAGGGGCATACTCAGAGCATGAAATCTCTGCACCCTTTCCCCATACCTTGCTCTATGCATCTCTTCTATCTGGCTATTGCTGAGTTATGTCCTTTGATAGTAAACTGGTAATCTAGTAAGTAAAATGTTTCCCCGAGTTCTGTGAGCTGCTCTAGCAAATTAATCAAACACAAAGAGGGAGTCATTGGAATCTATGATCTATGGGCAGCTGGGTAGAATCACAGATGACTACTGACCTGGGCTTGTAATTGATGCATCTGAAGTGGGGAGGGGCAGTCATGTGGGCCTAAGCCCTTAGCCTGTGGGATCTGATGCTATCTCCTGGTATATAGTGTTAGAATTGCTTTCCATGCTGGTATCTGAGAATTGCTTCGTTCTGTGGGAATTCCCCCCGCATGCCTGCCACTTCAAAATTGTATGATCAGTACAGTTTTAACAAAAGACATGAATATAATTTTCACTGAAGAGGATATGTCAATGGCAAATAAGCACATGAAAAGATATTCAACAGCACAGCTATTAGGGAAACACAATTAAAACTGATGAGATTCAGCCATAAAAAGAAACAAAATTGAGTTATTTGTAGTGAGGTGGATGGACCTAGAGTCTGTCATACAGATTGAAGTAAGTCAGAAAGAAAAACAAATATCGTATGCTAACACATATGTATGGAATTAAAAAAAAAAAAAGTCACGAAGAACCTAGGGGCAAGACAGGAATAAAGATGCAGACCTACTAGAGAATGACTCTTGAGGACATGGGGAGGGGGAAGGGTAAGCTGGGACAAAGTGAGAGAGTGGCATGGACATATATACACTACCTAATGTAAAATAGATAGCTAGTGGGAACAGGGAGATCACCTCGGTGCTTTGTGAGGGGTGGGATAGGGAGGGACATGCAAGAGGGAAGAGATATGGGGATATATGTATATGTATAGCTGATTCACTTTGTTATAAAGGAGAAACTAACACACCATTGTAAAGCAATTATACTCCAATAAAGATGTTAAAAAATGAACTGATGAGATATTACTAAATACATGTAAAATGGTTAAAATTAAATTTTAAAAAGTATTGACAATAGCAAATAATTGTGAGGATTCAGAGAAAGTAGATGACTCATATACATTGCTGATGGGAATATAAAATAGTACAACTTCTCTGGAAAAGAGTTTGGCAGTTAGATTTTTTATATAACTAAACATGCCATTAGTAATTTTTTCCTGGTAATTTTCCCAGAGAGATAAAAACATATGATTATACAAATACCTATACATGAATGTTTTAGGAGCTTTATTAATTACAGACAAAACTTGGAAATGACTCAAATGTTCTTCAGTGGTTAAACTGTTAAACTGTGTACATACATCCCATGGTATACTATTCAGTAATAAAAATGGATAGACTTGATGCACACAATAATTTTGGATAAATTGTCAGAGAATTATGCTCAGTGAAAAAAGCTAATACCCAAAATGTTATAAAATGTGTAATTCCATTTATATAATATTCTTGAAATAACAAAATCATTGAAATCTTCAGTTATGTAATCTTAGGAGAAATAGACATGTAAAAATTGGTATTCCCCTCTGACAATGGAAAAGGGAATATCAAGTGCACATGCACACACACATCACACAGTTTCACAAATACACATACATACACATTTGTCTAGCTAACTCAGAGGTCAGTCACCCAGAAATTATCCACTCAGTCACTATTGGCATTTTGGTGTATTTATAAAGTTCTTTCTTGAATTGTATATGGATAGATAGATATTAAGAGAAGTTCTCTTTAGGTGATAAAATTATGGATGGCTTATTTTCACTTTTTTATTTTCGAAAAATTTCACTATGAGCTTTAGTTACACTTAAATAGATTTAAATTTATTTTTGTAAATGTTATTTTCCCTTTAATGAATGGAATGCTATACACTCAGATTGTGTCCCCCCATATTTATGTGATGTAGCCTTAACCCTCAATGTGATGGTATTTGGAGATTGGGCCTTTGGGAGATAATTAGGTTTAGATAAATTCATGAGGGTAGGACCCTCATGATGGAATTAGTGCCCTTATAAGAAGAGACACCAGAGAGCTTGATCTCTCTCTCTCTCCCCTACCAGGAGAAGGCCACCACCTACAAGCCAGTAAGAGAGTCCTCACCAGAAATCAACCATGCAAGAACCTTGTCCTTGGACTTCTAACCTCCAGAACTGTGAGAAAATTAATTTCTATTGTTAAGTCACCAAGTCTATGATCTTTTGCTATGGTAGCTGAGTTAAGACACTTCGTTTATAGTCTCTTTACCGTTAAAGCAAGAATGTTGCATTATTTAAAGTTTCATAACACATCTGAGAAATTGCTGATATCTTTTAGGGAGTACTCTATGTCTTTTAGAGAATATAAATACTAATTTTAGAAGCCATAGTAAGATATATTTTAAAAGAACAAAGCTTTTCACGAAAGTTCTATTTGCAGTTAGTTTATTCTACCATTAACTTTTTGAGTTAACTTGGATGCTTTTTTTTTTTTTATTTCCCCTCATCTTTAAAATTAGAAAACTTTCTGATTATTAAGAATCACCTCACAGATAAAAGAAAACTGCTCCAATTATCTTTTGGGAATGAGTTTTCATACTACCTGCACATCAATTCTTCTCAAGAGGAGACATACCTATTTCAAGACTTCTTCTAAAATTACAATTTAAGCAGCTCTTATTTGTGTCAAAATTGTTTAGTCTGCCTGAATTGCCCCAAGAAAAAATATGCTAGAGACTTTATAAAAGGAAAACTTCTTGTTATTCAACTCATATGTTCCTCCTGAGATTTTTTTTAAACACATCTATTTTAAGAAACTGTGGGAAAATTTACATTTTATTCAGAGTTGCAAACAACAAATATAAAAAGGATTCAAATAAAGTTGCTGAAGCAGGAGTGTGTTGAATTACTCCAGTAAATTTTTCGGTGTCTATTTATACATGTTTCTAATATTTCCCTCTGAAACATTTATGAGGAAAAGAAATAGAATGTTAGAAGCAAAGCTCTAGTGGTACATTTATGCAATATGTTCCCACAGATAAACTAATGTAAGGTAAATAGGAATAGAAATATATCTAAATACTATAGACCTGCAGCCGCACTTATAGAAAATGGTTAAATAATACATTAATTAGCAAATCACTCTCATAATATATATGCATTTAAAAACTAAGTCCCAGTCCGTGGTAGATATTAATCAGTGGGGTTTTTTTAAGTTTTGTAAAACATTTTATTATTACTATAGATTTTTTCACACTAAATTTTCTGATAATGGGAAGGAAAGATGCTCCAAAATATGAAAATAATAGTATTTCAATGTAACATACTATTAACAGTTGCCAAACTCCATAAACTTATACAATGTTCCTTAAAAAATCAAAATTGTTTCTTAACATTTTAAGTAAGTTGCTTACTTAAGTTACTTTCCAGTCAGTTCATTTTATTTATAATCTTAATCTGATAATCAGTAAGATTATGAGAATGACCATGTTATATATATATGTGTATCCTCATAAATATTAGTTTAATAGGCTTAGCAATAAGAATTTACTCTTCTTCAAAAATACCACAAAATTAATCTTTTCCAACATGAGCCATAATGATAAAGCTACATTTTATAGCATTACCAAATATGCCTGCCTCTGTTTACACAAGATTATTCAACTGATCTAGGTTAAGGATATATGTATAGACATGTGCTACCACTTCACTGGTATCAACTGGGCCCTTTGGGATGATGTCTGGTACTTCTGTTGGATAGCACAGGAGTGCTTGCAGACCCACTGGGGCCTGGGTTAAGGGGAATGTGTTTGGGACTTCCAGTTTCGAGTGGCGGGCCTATATTTCTGTGGTTTTCAGGAACATCTGTGTATAGTTAGTCATTGCTACTCTTCACGATCTAAGAATGGGTTACAGTAATACCCCTACCCTTCACTTTTTAATTAAATTTTTACTTGAATATAATTGATTTACAATGTTGTGTTAGTTATGGGTATAAGCTAAGTGATTCAGTTATACACATATCCATTCATTTTCAGGTTCTTTTTCCATATAGGTTATTATAGAATATTGAGTAGGGTTCTCTGTGCTATACAGTAGGTTCTTGTTGATTATCTGTTTGTTTTTTTTTTTTTTTTTTTTTTTTTTTTTGCTGTACACGGGCCTCTCACCGTTGTGGCCTCTCCCGTTGCGGAGCACAGGCTCCGGACGCACAAGCTCAGCGGCCATGGCTCACGGGCCCAGCTGCTCCGCGGCATGTGGGATCCTCCCAGACTGGGGCACGAACCCGCGTCCCCTGCATCAGCAGGCGGACTCCCAACCACTGTGCCACCAGGGTAACCCTGATTATCTGTTTTAAATGTGTACATGTCAATGCCAAACTCCAAGTTGATCCCTCCCAACCTCCCTTCCCACCTGGTAACCGTAAGTTCATTCTCTCAGTCTGTGAGTCTGTTTCTGTGTTTTTTTTTTTTTTTTTTTTGCAGTACACAGGCCTCTCACTGTCGTGGCTTCTCCCGTTGTGGAGCGCTCCGGACGCGCAGGCTCAGTGGCCACGGCTCAGGGACCCAGCCGCTCCGCGGCACGTGGGATCTTCCCGGACCGGGGCACAAACCCACGTCCCCTGCATCGGCAGGTGGACTCTCAACCACTGTGCCACCGGGGAAGCCCTCTTTCTGTTTTGCAAATAAGATCATTTGTATAATTTTTTTTTGGATTTCACATGTAAGTGATATCATTGGATATTTGTCTTTCTCTGTCTGAATTACTTCACTTAGTATGATAATCTCCAGGTCAATCCATGTTGCTGCAGATGGCATTACTTCATTCTTTTTAGTATTCCATTTTATATATATACCACATCTTCTTTATCTGTTCATCTGTTGATAGACATTAAAGTTGTTTCCGTGTCTTGGCTATTGTAAACAGTGCTTCAGTGAATATTGTGGTACATGACTCTTTTCGAATTATGGTTTTCTCTGGGTATATGCCTAAAAGTGGAATAGCTGGATCACACTGTAGTCCTATTTTTAGTTTTTTAAGGAACCTCCAGACTGTTCTCCATAACTTATATTCCCACCAACAGTGTAGGAGGGTTCCTTTTTCTCCACACCCGCTCCAGCATTTATTCTTTGTAGACATTCTGATGATGGCCATTCAGACCAGTGTGAGGTGATATCTCATTGTAATTTTGATTTGCATTTCTCGGATAAGTAGTGATGTTGAGCATCTTTTCATGTGCTTTTTGCCCATCTGCATGTCTTCTTTGGAGAAATGTCTATTTAGGTCTTCTGCCCATTTTTTGATTGGGTTTTTTGGTATTTAGCTGCATGAGCTGTTTGTATAATTTGGAGATTTATTCCTTGTTGGTCACTTCGTTTGCAAATATTTTCTCCCATTCTGTGGGTTTTTTCATTTTGTTTATGGTTTCCTTTGCTGTGCAAACTTTTAAGTTTAATTAGGTCCCATTTGTTTATTTTGGTTTCTATTTTCATTACTCTAGGAGGTGGATTGAAAACGATAATGCTGCAACTTATGTCAAAGAGTGTTCTGCCTATGTTTTCCTCTAGGAGTTTTATAGTGTCCAGTCTCATATTTAGGTCTTTAATTGATTTTGAGCTTATTTTTGTGTATGGTGTTAAAGCATGTTCTAATTTCATTCTTTTGTATGCAGCTGTCCAGTTTTCCCAGCACCACTTACTAAAGAGACTATCTTTTTTCCATTGTATATTCTTGCCTCCTTTGTTGTGGACTAATTGACCATAGGTGCATGGGTTTATTTCTGGGCTTTGTATTCTGTTTCATTGATCTATATTTCTGTTTTTGTGCCAGTACCATACTGTTTTGATTACTGTAGCTTTGTAGTATACTCTGAAGTCATGGAGTCTGATTCCTCCAGCTCAGTTTTCCTTACTGAGGATTTCTTTAGCTATTCGGAGTCTTTTGTGTATCCATACAAATTAAAATTTATTTTGTTCTAGTTCTGTGAAAAATGCCACTGGTAATTTGATAGGGATTGCATTGAATCTGTAGATTACTTTGGGTCATATAATCATTTTGACAATATTGATGCTTCCAATCCAAGAACATGGTATTTCTTTCCATCTGTTTGTGTCATCTTCTATTTCTTTCATCAATTTCTTATAGTTTTTGGAGTACAGGTCTTTTGCCTCCTTAGGCAAGTTTATTCTTATGTATTTTATTCTTTTTGATGCAATGGTAAATGTGGTTGTTTCCTTAATTTCTCCTCCTGACATTTTGTTTTTAGTGTATAGAAATGCAACAGATTTCTGTGTATTTAATTTCATATCCTGCAACCTTACTGAATTCATTGATGAGCTCTAGTAGTTTTCTGATAGCATGTGTAAGATTTTCCATTTATAGTATCATGTCATCTGCAAACAATGACAGTTTTACCTTTTCTTTTCCAATTTGGATTCCTTTTATTTCTTTTTCTTCTCTGATTGCTGTGGCTAGGGCTTCCAAAACTATGTTGAATAAAAGTGGAGAGGGTGGACACACTTGTCTTGTTCCTGATCTTAGAGGAAATGCTTTCAGCTTTTCACCATTGAATATGATGTTAGCTATGGGTTTGTCATATATGGTCTTTAATATAAAGTCTATTTTTTCTGCCATGAGTATTGCTACTCCTCCAGCTTTCTTTTGACTTTCATTTGCCTGTAATACCTTTTTCCATCCCCTCACTTTCAGTCTGTATGTGTCCCTAGAACTGAAGTGGGTCTCTTGTAGACAGCATATATATGAGTGTTATTTTTGTATCCATTCAGTCAGTCTATGTCTTTTGGTTGGAGCATTTAATCCATTTACATTTAAGGTAATTATCAATATGTATGTTCTTATTGCCATTTCTTAATTGTTTTGGATGTGTTTTTGTAGGTCTTTTTTCTTCCCTTCCTCTTTTGTTCTCTGTTGTGATTTGGTGATTATCTTTAGTGTTGTGCTTGGATTGCTTTTTCTTTTTTGTGTGTGTATCTATTGTAAATTTTTGGTTTGCAGTTACCATGAGGTTTTGATATAGCAGTATACATATATACACACACATGAGATTGTTTTAAGTTGCTGGTCTCAATTTTTAAAATCTTGCATTTGTACCCTCCTCTTCTCACGATTGCTGGTTTTGATATCATATTTGTGTGTGGATGATTTCCTACTTTTACGTTATGTTTGCTTTTACTGGTGAGCTTTCCCATTTGTAATTTTCTTGTTTCTAGTGGCCTTTTCTTTTCCCCCTAGAGAAATTCCTTTTGGATTTGTTTCAAAGCTGGTTTGGTGGTGATAAATTCTCTTAGCTTTTGCTTGTCTGTAAAGCTTTTGATTTCTCTGTCGAATCTGAATGAGAGCCTTGCCTGGTAGAGCATTTTTGTTTGTAGGTTTATCCCTTTCATCACTTTAAATATATCATGCCACTCCCCTCTGGCCTGCAGAGTTTCTGCTGAAACCTTATGGGGATAATCTTGTATGTTATTTGTTCCTTTTCCCTTATTGCTTTTAATATTTTTTCTCTGTTTTTAATTTTATCTGATTAATATGTGTCTTGGTGTATTCTTCCTTAGGTTTATCTTGTATTAGACTGTCTGCACTTCCGTGACTTGAGTGTTCCCTTCTCATGTTAGGGATGTTTTTGGCTATAATCTCTTCAGATATTTTCATAGGCCCTTTATCTCTCTCTTCTCCTTCTGGGACCCTATAATGTGAATTTTGGTCCATTTGATGTTGTCCTAGAAGTCTCTTAGACTGTCCTCATTTCTTTTCATTCTTTTTTCTTTATTCTGTTCCATTGCAGTGATTTCCACCAATTTGTCTTCCAGCTCACTTACTTGTTCTTCTGCCTCATTTATTCTGCTGTTGATTCCTTCTAGCATATTTTCACTTTGATTAGTATATTGTGCTCTGTTTGTTCTTTAAATCTTCTAGCACTTTGTTAATCATTTTTTGTATCTTCTTGAGCTGTGTCTCCATTCTTTCTCTGAGACCTTGGATTATCTTCAATATCACTACTCTGAATTCTTTTTCAGGTAGATTGCATATCTCCACTTCATTTAGTTGTTTTTCTAGGGTTTTATCTTGTTCCTTCATCTGAAACATATTTCTTTGCAGTCTAATTTTGTCTAACTTTTTGTGTTTGTTCTGTCCTTTCTGCAGGCTGCAGGATCACAGTTCCTCTTGCTTCTGGAGTCTGCATCTTATGGGGTTAGGTTGGTCCAGGGGCTTGTTTAGGCTTCCTGGTTGGAGGGACTGGTGCCTGCCTACTGGTGGGGGGGGTTAGGTTTTTACCCTCTGGTGGGAAGGGCCATGTCAAGGGTGTGTTTAGAGGTGGCTTTGAGCTCAGTACAACTTTAGGTAGCCTGTCTGCTGATGGGTGGCATTGTGTTCACCTGCTGGTTTTTGGCGTGAGGTGTCCCAGCACTGGAACCTGCAGGCTGTTGAGTGTGGCCAGGTCTCAGTGCCAAAATGGTTAACTCTGGGAGAGTTCATGGCAATCAATATTCCCTGGAGCCTCCACTACCAGTGTCCTTGCCCCCATAGTGAGCCACAGCTCTGTCCCACCTCCCTCAGAGACCCTCCATGACCTACAGCTACTTCTAGCCCAGGATCCCATGATATCACTGCTTTCTGCTGGGTCCCAGTGCATGTGAAATCTTGTGTGTGCCTTCCAAGAATGGAATCTCTGTTTTCCCCAGTCCTGTGAAGCTCCTCCACTCAAGTCTCACTGGCCTTCAAAGCCAAATGCTGTAGGGGCTCCTCTTCCTTTTGCCAGACCCTCAAGCTGGGGAGCCTAATCTGGGGTTCAGAACTCTCCTATGTGAGAACTTTTGAGATACAGTTATTTTCCAGTTTGTGTGTCACCCATCCAGCAGTTATGGAATTTGATTATGTCATGAAAGTTCCCCTCCTACCATGTCTTTGGGGCTTCTTATTTGTTTTTAAATGTAGCATATCTTTTTTGGTAGGTTCCAATCTTTTTTGTCAATGGGTGTTCAGTAGTTAGTTGTGATTTTAGTGTTTTCATGAGAGGAGGTGAGTTCAAGTCTTTCTACTGCAGCTTCTTGTCTGGAATCAAGGGGCTGTTTTAATTTGGATGCTTTTTGCCTCTTTCCTCAGTGTGTGCTGGCTGTTATCCACTTAATATGGGTTGTGTAGGTTTTGTGGCCCGTGCACACTCTCAGTATGTTGAGGTAGCAATTGGCGCCCACCCACATGTTCTCAGTGGTGGCAGTAGTCTATCACCCCTGGAACAGCAGGGGCTGCACTTGGCATCTTCTTGTGGGTCCCTTAGCTGTGGCCCACACATGCCTGGGACAGCAGGGACAGTGATTGCTGCCTGCTAGCAGATCCCCTAGCTGTGGTGGCAGCCCGTGACCTCCTCTGGAGCCCATGATGTCAGCAGTGGCTTGCACCCACCCCCAGAGCTCATGTAGGTTGTGTCCTGTTGTTTGAGAGCCTATGCACAGGGAAAGAAACTCCAATGGCAGTCCTGCCCCTCTCCTCAGGTGCCCCCCCAAAAATGGCACCTTGCCTTTCTGGTGGGCTCAGGCTTCTTCCAAGTGCACCCTCAGTTGTCACACTCCAGCCTTTTTAGGCTGTCTCCCCACAATCAACCCCAGGCTTCTACCTGGGTCTGACCTCTGAAGCCTGAGCTTCAGCACCAGCCCCTGCCCTCAGCAGTGGATGAGTGTCTCAGGCTGGGGAGTTCAGGGCAGCAGTAGCAACTGTCTGTGCAGGTCACTCTCCATTTTGCCCTCTACAAATCGTTTGCTGTGCTTTCCTCTGAGGCTCCGAAGCTCCCCCTCCATCCAGGCTGCTCTTCCCACCACTGAGGGGGCTTCCCAGGGTTGGGGAAGTTTTCATCCTTCACAGCTCCCTCCATGGGGCACAGGTCCCATCCGGATTCCTTTCTTTTAAATTTTTTTCCTTTTTTCTTTTTTCCTATCTGTTTATGTGGAGGATTTTTTGCCCTTTCAGAGGTCTTAGGTCTTCTGCCAGTATTCAGTAGATGTTCTGTGTGACTCTTTCCACTTGTAGATGTGTTTCTGATGTATTTGTGGAGGAGGTAAGCTCCACATCCTATTCCTCCATCATCTTGATTCCTCCCCCTGTATACTGTTAATTAAAGGAATGAAGGTAGGTAAAAAATGGAGTCTAAGCAGTACCTAAGTAGTATACATATACACACACATTCATATATATATTCATATAATGTACATATACTCATGTATAATGTATACATTATATGTAACACTACTTATGTACTTAGTACATATATATGAGTACATCATATATATATACATGCATGCACATATATACATGTATGTGTATACACATATCTAGCATATATACATATATATATAATCATGATATTTATACAATGATATCTTTGATAGAAACACTTTCTACTTACTCTTTACACAAGAACATGGGTATTCATTTCTCTTCCAATTAAATAGAATTAATAAAACTGATTCTCCTATCTTGGCAAAGTTGGACATTAGGCATTGAGATGGTGCGGTAGCATCTAAAGAACAAGGAAACCTGGATCCCTGCATGACTGGATGTAAAAGAAAGAGTCATAATCAACCCACACCAGTATATTTGGTGGCCAAGTGTGGGGGTTCTATCAGACCACTTAGTGCTTGAGTAATATACTCAATGATATTGTTCTGTAAATGATCCATGACTTATTTATTATTGCAATCAAATTGAGTATGAGCATATACTTGTGTTTGGACATAAAACATGTTTTTAATAATAGTTGTTTATGTAGACACAGCTTAACATAAACTTTCTTTTAAAATGATATAATCAAATGATATTGGCACTGAATATCCATGTATTTTGAACTAGATTAAGATCAGCATCTCATTTGATTTAGGCCATATGTACCCTGAGAAGAAAAGATATGACTAGACAGTCTTGAACTGTAGTAGGTGTTTACGTATACTGAGAGAAAAGACATCATCCTGATGCTCTGGATGTAATAAATTGTGATCCTGAAGTTAGCCTATTAGGAAGTACCTCTTGGAGATTAAGGAGATTACCATGCTAGAGATGCAATTTTTGTTTTTAAATAGTGAGTACTCAAAGGTCTGTAAACAATGTTTGTGTTTACTACTAACAAATGAATCCAATTACATTATCCAAACTGGAAAAGAAGAAGTAAGACTGTCACTGTTTGCAGTTGACATGACTAAAGATGCTGTCAGAAAACTACTAAAGCTAATCAATGAATTTGGTAAATTAGCAGGATACAAAATTAATGCACAGAAATCTCTTGCATTCATATACACTAATGATGAAAAATCTGAAAGAATAAGGAAACACTCCCATTTACCATTGCAACAAAAACAATAAAATACCTAGGAATAAACCTACCTAAGGAGACAAAAGACCTGAATGCAGAAAACTAGAAGACACTGACGAAAGAAATTAAAGAAAGATGATACAAACAGATGGAGAGATATACCATGTTCTTGGATTGGAAGAATCAACATTGTGAAAATGAGTATACTACCCAAAGCAATCTACAGATTCAATGCAATCCCTATCAAACTACCAATGGCATTTTTCACAGAACTAGAACAAAAAATTTCACAATGTGTATGGAAACAAAAAAGACCCCAAATAACCAAAGCAATCTTGAGAAAGAAAAACGGAGCTGGAGGAATCAGGCTCCCTGACTTCAGACTATACTACAAAGCTACAGTAATCAAGACAGTATAGTACTGGCACAAAAACAAATATAGATCAATGGAACAGATAGAAAGCCCAGAGATAAACCCACACACATATGGTCACCTTATTTTTGATAAAGGAGTCAAGAATATACAATGGAGAAAAGACAGCCTCTTCAATAAATGGTGCTGGGAAAACTGGACAGCTACATGTAAAAGAATGAAATTAGAACACTCCCTAACACTATACACAAAAATAAATAAACTCAAAATGGATTAAAGACCTCAATGTAAGGCCAGACACTATAAAACTCTTAGAGTGTTCTGCCTATGTTTTCCTCTATGACATAAATCACAGCAAGATCCTTTTTGACCCACCTCCTAGAGAAATGGAAATAAAAGCAAAAATAAACAAATGGGACCTAATGAAATTTTAAAGCTTTTTGCACAGCAAAGGAAACCATAAATAAGATGAAAAGACAACTCTCAGAATGGGAGAAAATATTTGCAAACGAAGCAACAAAGGATTAATCTCCAAAATATATAAGCAGCTCGTGCAGCTCAATATGAAAAAAAACAACCCAATCCAAAAATGGGCAGAAGACCTAAATAGGCATTTCTCCAAAGATATATAGATTGCCAGAAAACACATGAAAAGACACAATCATTAGAGAAATGCAAATCAAAACTACAGTGAGGTATAATCTCACACCAGTCAGAATGACCATCATCAAAAAATCTAAGAACAATAAATGCTGGGGAGGGTGTGAAGAAAAGGGAACCCTTTTGCACTTTTGGTGGGAATGTAAATTGATACAGCTACTATGGAGAACAGTATGGAGGTTCCTTAAAAAACTAAAAGTAGAACTACCCTATGACCCAGCAATCACGCTACTGGGCATATACCCTGAGAAAACCGTAATTCAAAGAGAGTCATGTACCACAGTGTTCATTGCAGCACAGTTTACAACAGCCAGGACATGGAAGCAACCTAAGTGTCCATTGAGAGATGAATGGATAAAGAAGATGTGGCACATATATACAGTGGAATATTAGTCATAAAAAGAAACAAAATTGAGTTATTTGTAGTGAAGTGGATGGACATAGAGTCTGTCATACAGAGTGAAGTAAGTCAGAAAGAGAAAAACAAATACTGTATGTTAACACATATATATGGAATCTAAAAAGATAGTTCTGATGAACCTAGGGGCAGGACAGGAATAAAGACATAGATGTAGAGAATGGACTTGAGGACACAGGGAGGGGGAAGAGTACGCTGGGATGAAGTGAGAGAGTAGCATTGACATATATCCACTACCAATCAAATATAAAATAGATAGCTAGTGGGAAGCAGCTGCATAGCACAGGGAGATCATCTCGGTGCTTTGTGACCACATAGAGGGGTGGGATAGGGAGGGTGGGAGGCAGACACAAGAGGGAGGAGATATGGGGCTATATGTATATGTATAACTGATTCACTTTGTTATACAACAGAAACTAACAACATTGCAAAGCAATTATACTCCAATAAAGATGTTAAAAAACAAACAAAACAAATTACATTGCATTTTACTTTCCCTCACAGGAGGTACTAAACAAATATCATTAAAAGTATAATCTCTAAGAGTTAAAAAGAAACAAAGATTCTTTATCAAAGCACGAAATGAACAAATTAATAGACCTAAGAACTATTCTAATATTCTAATCATAACTACCCAGAGCTATCCCACACCATTCATTGCTAAATATATGTATTCGACAGTCTCCCTCAAAGTTGTCCTCAGTGCCTCCCTTCCTGTATTCAGACATCCATTTTCTCATAATTCAAAACCTTACAGGGCTTCCCTGGTGGCGCAGTGGTTGAGAGTCTGCCTGCCGATGCAGGGGACACAGGTTCGTGCCCCGGTCCGGGAAGATCCCACATGCCGCGGAGCGGCTGGGCCCGTGAGCCATGGCCGCTGAGCCTGCGCGTCCGGAGCCTGTGCTCCGCAACGGGAGAGGCCACAACTGTGAGAGGCCCGCGTACAGCCGAAAAAAAAAAAAAAAAAAAAAAAAAAACCTTACAGAAAGATTATATAGAGAAAGAAACTAAGATATCCTGCTTTTGAAACTTTAAGTAATATTTCAAAATTATAACAGGGACAACTATTTGAAAGCCAAATCTTTTGCTTATAAGAGTTGGACATTTTAAGAAAATAAAATGATCTTAAGATTAAAAGGCCAAAATCTAGAAGGAAACAAGATAGAATATATGCAAGAAACAGTAGATGGGGAAAAGTCTAGAGGGGGATACGGATCATCTCACCCATCAGTCTCCACTGTGGTTGCAAGAGCTGTAGGGGAGAAAGAGGGTTTCCCTCCAAAGGACTAAGTGGGGCTCACCTCACAGGATAAAGGTATGCAGATAAAAGTGTGCAGAGTTGGCATCCAGTGGTTGGTCAGCTTATGGCAAAACATACTCTTTTTAATGTTCCAACGAGACTGCATGACATGCTCCCACTCCCTATAGTCCACATAGCCTGTGAGATGGAGATATGCTAGCACACCTTCTCACTGTCGTATGTGGAAGAGTTCTCCTCAACCAGGACCTTATCTTCCTCCATGTTTATTTAAAGAGTTGATACACTTTGCTCAGCTATACCTAACTACCAACAGACAAACCCTCCTTTGCAATGGCCTGGAACTCTCATATTTCACAGAGTATTCCTCAAACTTTACTGCACAAATGCATCACCTGGGGATCTAGTTAAAACACAAATGCTGACTCAGTAGATCTAGAGTGCAGTCTGAGATTCTGTCTTTCTAACAAACAAGCTGCTAGATGATGGCAGTGCATTAGCCTGAAGGCCATACTTTGTGGTGGGAGGTCATTCAAGTCTCAACCGTGAACGCATATCAGCCTCACGTGGTAATAAGTTTAAAACAGCATTGCTCAAGCCTCAAAAACCTCTTTCCAAAAAGATTTTGTTGTAACAGGTCTGAGGTGATAACAATATCCCAGTATTTTTTAAAAGCTCACTGGTGATTTCTACTGTGCACTGGTACTACTAAGTACTTAGCACGACTAAGCACACTGGAGTAAGGAGTTAAAGAAGGGAAAACCTCCAGCACCTGCTTGGGTGGGACTGACAAGAAACCAGTGAATGTAAAACTCTTTTGCCAAACCAGCAGTTGTCAATGTAAACTCCAGCCCTGTTTTGTAAGTAAATATTTACACACACATTGTAAACTTTCTACATTTTGATTCACAGGAAATGAGTCAGATTTGCTCTTTTTATTATAGCATGATTAATTTTACTTGTATATAAAATGTCAGTAATCAGTTTTTGACATTAAAAAGTGTTAGTAAATGCTAAAGTCTCTTTGAAAATAAACTGTCCTGGGATTAACATGCAGATTTCCCTAAATCTCTCATATTTATAAACCAAATAAAAAATGATCAGATGACCAGCAATGCTTTATTAAATAGGTGTGTGTTTGTGCGCTGCTTCACACTGACATCTAAGTGATAATGTAACTCTAAAACAAGATTTTATAATGGAAATTTCAATTATGACTTTTATCCTAATGCTTTGGTCCAGTGAGAAAACAGTTGACGTAAAGTAATATTTTTAAGGGCATGGACTATAAATAACAATCTGGAGGAGTCTTACCTTTGCTTATATCAAAGGAACTTAAGTATCAAATCCTTTCATTAACAATTTTAGAATGATTACAAAACTTATGTATTATAAAAATTATCATATATTTTGGAGGTGGATCTTTGAATATAGAACATTCAAGACATTTAAGAGGTTCTCTATTTTATATTCCTGAACTAAATAAAACTATTCTTGCCAG
The DNA here is from genome assembly GCF_951394435.1 of Stenella coeruleoalba. Lineage (NCBI taxonomy): Eukaryota > Metazoa > Chordata > Mammalia > Artiodactyla > Delphinidae > Stenella > Stenella coeruleoalba. The sequence continues at coordinate 79,168,684 of NC_137151.1, read as the reverse complement.
ATGAGAATTTAATCTACCTTAAACTACCACTAGAGAAATCAATTCACAATCTTCCCACACAGTAATCAATTGCATTTATTAATTGTCTAGAATTGCATCTTTCTGTGTATTCCAAATATGTTTTAGTTAAGCTAGTTTGGCCTTAACCAAAGAGGAAAAAAATGACACTTCTCAGTGTTACAACTAATCACATATGTTAACAATGCTGTGTGGTTGTCTTTTAAGAATTTGTTTCACTGTAGAATGATTTTAGCTCCCAAATGAAATGTATACATTTTTATTCCCATTTCGTTGCCTAGGATCTGCCTCTAGTTCTAAACCACATAACAATTTCCTGTTAAGGTATTTTTTCCCCCACTGTATATACTCTAGGTGAAACAATCCGCTGTACTGCTCTCCTCTAGCCAAGGTTTGGAACACTACTCAAGTTCTATGTAAGTCAACAATCCCCAGGATTTTTGTTTTCAGTTGCTCAGTTCCTTTGGTCCCTTTTTAAGGCTTACCTGGTATGGTATTTTCTCCTATTGTAAATCTCATTCTTGATGATAGTGCCAAAACAATGGGACCTCCCTAAAGAATTACCTTTACTACAAAAGTTTTTCACAAGCCAACTCATGTTTCTGAACTTTTAAGTTTATTTCGCATTGAAATTTGATCCATCATTCCATCTCTCTCACTAGATAGATAGGTACTCATTTAAAAAGACACATAGATTTACTTAAGCAAGTGTCTGTTATTGAAATTTTACTGTAATTACAAATACTGCATAGAAACTCATTTTCAGGATTTCTATAATCAGAGACCAATGAGCATACTAAAATTACAAGTGCATGGAGGCATCACTGTAATTATGTTGTTTCTTCCCAGTTAAAATAGCCTAAAATTTGTCAATTCTGTAAAACTAACAGAATCAAATTAACTCTGATATGGTAATTGATTACAATGATCTGTTTTTGTATGTGATTTTAAATAAAACATTTTAAAAAATCTTTTAGTACTTTTTGTAAGTGCTCTCCTGATAGTACCATGATGTGCCATTGCACCCATTAAACTCTATCATTTAAACTGGAGAAATTTCTTGATATCTTTGAATCTCAGATTTCTTTCTATAAAATGTAAATAATTTCTAGATTATTAACTGCGGAAGTTGTTTTTCCTTCAAATGTTTCAATATTTAAGAGGAAAATATCATAATGATTTTCCCAATCTATATTATTCTAACGGAACATCTGGGTTTTCTGCAATAGCATTAGCTAAATTTCTGAAATAATTGTATATCACAATAGAGGCAAATTAAAGACCTCCAATTCTAAGATAGTAAATATGTATTAAGTGCCTTTGAGTTCTAGGTAGAAAATAACATAAGAATAACTTTTTTGAAAAAATAAAACATTAGAAAAATAGGCTATTTAAAAATATTTTAATAAAACACCTACCAAAACCTTAATTTTTTTTATAAATCATTCTAATTATAAAATTTAATTAGAGTCTCAAGATGTAACTAGATTCAAGATTTCAAGTTTGTGCAATCCTGTGGTTTCAAGCAAAATGTGACTATTCGTCAGTGCAAACAATCCAAATTGTTTTTAATATTTAATTATAAAAATTTTCAAACATACAGCCAAGTTTATCACCATTAATATTTTAATTTGCTTAATATTCGTTTTGTCATATATTGATCTATCTCCCTATTTATCTATCAATCATTTGGGTTCTGACATTATCTACATGGAGTTAGTATCAGGTCAAGAGTTAAGGACTCAGTCCCTAAAGACTGCCCCTCTCCCGACTTTAGACACCAATAGCAAGTCCAGGTTATCAGCTGTTCTTCTGACTGGTAATAAATTGGAGGGTCCCATGACTTCCTCCTCAGATTCAATAATTTTCTAGAATAACTATCAGAGCCCAGGAAAACAGTTTACTTACTAGATTACCATTTTATTATAAAAGAGACAACTCAGGAATAGCAAGGTGGAAGAGATGCATAGGGCAAGTATGTGGGAAGGGTCAAGAAGTTTCCATGCTCTCTCTGGGCACATCATTCTCCTGGCACCTCCATGTGATCCCCAACAAGGAATTTTTCTGAACCCCTTCAGTTAGGATTTTTATGGAGGCTTCATTATGTAGGCGAAATTGATCAAATTCTGGGTTGTTAGGGATCAAATTAATCTCCAACCTCTCTCCTACCCTCAGCAGTCTAGGGATTGGGTCTGAAAGTTCCAACCCTCTAATCACAGGGTTGGTTCCTCTGGCAAACAGTCCTCATCCTTAGGCAGTTTCCAAAGGTCACCTCATTAACATAAAGTCAGGTATGGTTGACAAGAATTTGTTATAAAGATACCTTTATCACTCTTATCAATCAGGAAATTCCCCAGATTCTAGGAGCTCTGTGCCAGGAATGAGGACAAAGACCAAATATATATTTTTTATTATAAATCCCAATATCACACTGGGTCATAGAGTAGATGAATGACTAGTTTTATAAGAAACTGTCAACACTTTTTTCCCAAAAAGTGTGCACCACATTACATCCCCACAAAGTATGTCTGAGAGTTCAGATTTCTCTGCATCCTTGGCAACAGCAGATGTTATAGGTCTTTTTAAATTTTAGTCATTTTTGTGGGTGTGTATTTGTATTTCATTGTGGTTTTAAGTTGCAATTCCTGAGGACTTTGTATATTGAGAATTTTTTTCAAATTCTTATTAGTCATGCATTTCTGAAGTGTCTATTCACATATTTTCCTTTTTTTTTCAAGTTTTAGATTAAGTTATGGAAATTCGTTCTATGTCCTGGATACTGGTATTTGCTCAGATATGTATTTTACAAATATTTTCTCCCAGACTGTGCCCTACATATTCATTTTCTTCACGATGTATTTTAATAAGAAGAATTATTACTTTTAATGAATTCAAGTTTATCAGTTTTTTATGCTTATTTCTTTCTGTGACCTGTTTTCAAATTGTTTGTATATGCCAAGTCACAAAAATAGTCTCCTATAGAAATGCAAATCAAACTACAATGAGGTACCACCTCACACTAGTCAAAATGACCATCATTAAAAAGTGTAAAATAAATTCTGGACAGTGTGTGGAGAAAAGGGAACCCTCTTACACTGTTGGTGGGAATGTAAACTGGTACAGCCACTGTGAAAAAAAAGTATACAGGTTCCTCAAAAAACTAAAAATAGAGTGGCCATATATCTGGAGAAAACTATAATTCAAAAAGATATATGTACCCCTATGTTCATAGCAACACTGTTTACAATAGTTAAGACATGGAAACAATCTAAATGTCCATCAACAGATGAATGGATAAAGAAGATGTGGTGTGTGTGTGTGTGTGTGTGTGTATATATATATATATACACACACACACACACACACACACACACAAATGAAATATTACTCAGCCATTAAAAAGAGTGAAATGATGCCATTTGCAGCAACATGGATGGACCTAAAGATTATCATACTAAGCAAAGTAAGTCAGAAAGAGGAAGACATATACCATACAGTATCACTTATATGTGGAATCTAAAATACGACACAAATGAACATATCTACAAAACAGAAACAGACTCATTGACATAGAGAACAGACTTATGGTTGCTAAGGGGAATGGGGGTGGGAGAGGGAAGGATTGGGAATTTGAGATTAGCAGACGCAAACTAGTATAGTATATAGGATAGATAAACAACAAGGTCCTACTGTATAGCATAGGGAACTATATTCAATATCCTGTGATAAACCAGAATGGAAAAGAATATAAAAAAGAATATATATAAACTGAGTGACTTTGCTGTACAGCAGAAATTAAACACATTGTAAATCAAATATACTTCAATAAAATCTTAAAAAAATCTATATTTTCCTGTGTTTTAGCATTTTACTTTATATTTATGTCTATGGCTTAACATGAATTATTTTTATATATGTATATATACAGTAGGAGGTCTCCTACATGGTTAGCCCATGAATCATGTATACAGGAGATATGTGACATGATTAGACAGATATTTTTAAGAAGGAAATGTGCTTCTCCACTCTCTTCCTTCCTAATCATCTTGATGCAGATGCACATTATATTAGAAGACACTCTAAATATGGTGGAGTCACTGTATATAATGAAACTGAGTTCATAAATCATCCCTTAGAAGAAATCAATTGCCAGTCTGAAATTTCTCTGAATGAGAAATAGATTTATATCATCGCTGAACTATTATATGTTTGGGTTTGTTCCTTATAACAACAAGGATTAATCTAATATACCCCAAGTCTGTTTCAGTTCCTTACCCCAAGGGTTAGAATTGATGATTGGGTATAGCTCACAGATAGATTTTTGGATATGTCTTTCACAAACTAGTCGGTAATCTAATACATAAATAAAAGTAAGCTGAATGGTTTGAATTTTTTAAATGGTTGATTCTATATGTCCCATAATACAACACCCATGTCAAAGGAGGCATCAAAGTTATTACTAGCATAGGAGAACTAAACTGAAATAGTATCATCTGAAAGGCCTTGTCACAACTTTATGTAAATTCACAAGGAAAATTCTAATGATGTCTCATGGAAAGTTGAGGTAGGGGACTTTCAGGTTGGCCACATGTCAAGAGTTTAGCTAATCCACTCCATAGTATTGCTTCCTTGGCAACCATTTTGTTTGGCCAAGTGGCTAGCAGTGACCTTAAACTGACACTAGCCCCTCATGCAAGTGCATAACCTAGATAGCAGTCCATAGGGTCACAAGTAAACATAAATTCCTGATATGGACTTCCCCAACAGCCTTGTGATCAACAATCTCCCTGCCTCTAACACCCTCCCCTTATGTGTCCCTTAGATAAGAACTCTAAGGGGCTTAGTAAAATCCTGCTCTTTTATAGTTGACCAATCTGGCCTTATCCCTGGAACCCCAAAGCACTTCACCCATGGACCCTAGTAAAGGCATGTGCTCTAGGTCCTAATGCTCTCTCTCTGCACTCAACCTTGACCCCACCCCCCACAACCCTATGTGGTCCCTCGAGGCATGCCAGGTACTCCCTTCAGGACTTGTGAGTAATAACCCTCTCTATTTCAATTTCTCTTGTGGTCTGTTATTGAACCATAGCTCACCATCTGGCACCCTGTGCTCCACTTAACAAGTCTTAATTTGACAAATTCATAGTACCACAGCTATAGTGACATTGGTTACCCACTTTCCCTGGTGGGAGAAATATTATGGCATAGGAAAAAATATAATATGTTGCATTTTGATCTATAGGCTAGAATGACAATAGTATGCAAATTGTACTTTGCTGTTAAAAACTATTATCATAATGTGAAATTAAACATTCTATACCAAATAATCTCTGCATATCAAATACATTGCACATACTATTATTACATGAATTCTAAAAAAGCATATGTTCTAAGGTTATCATTTCTATAGGATACTAAAAATTATGTGAGAAAAAAATTAAAGTTTTCCTTCTTTAATTTAGGAAAGGCTGATTTAAGCAAGTTGACGCTTTCCAATTATACTTCCTCTGGCCATGCTTAAAATTATTCCCAGGGGCAGGGAACACAAGGAAAATGAAAGAGTAATCAAGGAAACATATGGTCCAGGTCACATCTTTCATGCCCAACTGTTGTCAGCTCAAATGTCACATTTTCATCAATGTGTTCTTCTGTCTCAAAATGCTAATATTCCTTCCTTACTTTTCAATATGTTTCCTTTTCTTAAAAGTTATTTGCTACAATTTAAAATTACTTGCTTATTCACTTTCTTCCATCAAGATAATAAAATTTACCTTAGAATAAAAACATTACCTATCATATACACAACTTTATGTCTACACTTGGCTATCATCCCCTTCTCTCTTCTCATTATCTCCATAACTGACTCCAATTGATCTCCATCCTGACTCCCTTCCTGAAATAAGTCTTAGCAAGAATAGTGATGACTTAATAGTGATGTTGAGAATTGGACATCCACATGCAAAAGAATGAAAATAGAACCTTATCTTGTGCCATTACATAGTAATTAACTTTAAATGGATTAAAGACAAATGTAAGACTTGAAACCATCAAACTCCTAGAATAAAACATAGGGTAAAAGTCCCTTGACATTGGTATTGGCAATGGTTTGGGGATATAACACCAAAGTACAGGGAACAAAAGCAAATATAAACAAGTGGTATTATATCCAACTAAGAAGCTTTTGTTTAGCAAAGGAAATCATCAATAAAATGAAAGGGCAATCAATAGAATGGGAAAAAAGTGTTTACAAACCATATATCTTGACAATGGGTTAATAATTTTAAAAAGATAAGGAACCCATATGACTCAATAGAAAAAATAAAATGAAAACAGTAACAGTTCTGAGACTGTACTTCGTTTAAGAAAGATATTTTCTTTACAGATTATTCAGTGATGTTTTGCTAACTACTTCCGAAAAGCCACCATTTAAGACTCCAAGAAAGATATGAGACATTGAGAATTGCCAAAGAATGTTTAGAAAAGAGACTAATTGAAGAGCAGAAACAAATACACCAGCATCAAAGACTGACGAGAGCTCAGTCTTAGCATGGATCCGAAGAGGAAAGAAAAAAGAGGAAGATTTTAGCTCAAAAGAAGTCAAAATGTTTTGCTGTTGAAAATAGTGAAGAGCATTCAGCAAAATACAGCAACTCCAATAATTGAACAGGATCTGGGGGCCACTCACTTCTTACATCCCCACCTCCACCCTCCACAACAGACAAAGAAATTGAGGCTCTAGTGTTATTAAAGGTCACACAAGTGGGAGATACTAGAGCCAGGATTCAAATTTGGTTTGTCTTTGCTCATCTACCTGATTTTTCCTGAGTTCCTGCTCTCTCGGGTGCACTGAAGGGCCTATGTTGCTAAACACTGTGTTCGGCTGTTTTGAAAAGAGCCCTGAAAGAAGAGTTAGAAACCCCAGGCTTGTGTCGTAGCTCCACTATTTTCTGAGTGACCTTGGACAAGTAATTTCGATTTGATGAAGCTGCCTTTTAAAAGAATTCCTGAAGGGAGAAAAGATGGTGGAGTAGAAGGACTTGAGCTCACCCCCTCTCATGAAAACACCAAAATCACAACTAACTGCTGAACAACCATTGACAAAAAAAGACGGTAAAGTATCAAAAAAATTATTCTATATCCAAAGTCAAAAAGAAGCCACAATGAGATGATAGGAGGGATGCTTTCGTGACATAATCAAATTGCATACTCACCAGGTGAGTAACCCACAAGCTGGAAACATTATATTGTAGAGTTTCTCCCACAGAAGTGAGAGTTCTGAGCCCCACATCAGGCTCCCCAGCCTGGGGGTCTGGCATCATGAGAAGGAGCCCCCAGAGCATTTGGCTTTGAAGACCAGTGAGGATTGAGTGCAGGAGTTCCACAGGACTGGGGCAAACAGAGAATCCACTCTTGGAGGGTGCACACAAGGTTTCCCATGAACTGGGACACAGGGCAAATCAGTGACTCCACAGGATCCTGGGCCAGAACTACCTGAGGGTCTTGGAGGGTCTCCTGCAGAGGTGGGAGTTGGCTGTAGCCCACTGTGGGGGCAAGGACACTGTGGCAAGACCCCAGGGAGTATTCCTCAGCATGAGCTCTCCTGGAGGTGGCCATTTTGGCACTGAGACCTGGCCTCACACAACAGCCTGCAGGCTCCGGTGCTGAGATACCCCAGGCTAAACAAACAGGGTGGGAACACAGTCCCAGCCATCAACAGAAAGGCTGCCTAAAGTTTTCCTGAGCCCACAGCCACTTCTAGACACACCTATCTAGAAACAGCCCTGCCCACCAGAGGGAAAAGACCACATTCCAATGACCAGTGGGCAGGCACCAGTCCCTCCCACAAGGAGGCCTTCACAAGTCCCTGGACCAACCTCATCCAACAGAGGGCAGATACCAGAACTACAATCCTGCAGCCTGCCAGAATGGAGACCACAAACACAGTAAGACAAGATGAGATGGCAGAGAAATATGTTCCAGAAGAAGGAACAAAATAAAACCTCAGAAGAAATACTAAGTGAAGTGGAGATAGGCAATCTGCTTGAAAAGGAATTCAGAATAATGATAGTAAAGATGATAAAAGATCTTGGAAAAAGAACAGAGGTGCAGACTGAGAAGACACAAGAAATGTTTAACAAAGAGCTAGAAGATTTAAAGAACAAGTAAACAGATGAACAATAAAAAACTGAAATGAAAAATACACTAGAAGGAATCCATAGCAGAATAAATGAGGCAGCAGAATGGATAACTGAGCTGGAAGACAGATTGGTGGAAATCACTGCCATGAAACAGTATAAAGAAAAAATGAAAATAAATCAGGACAGTCTAAGAGACCTCTGGGACAACATTAAGTGCAGTTACATTACCATTATAGGAGTCCCAGGAGGAGAAGAGAGAGAGAAAGGGCCTGAGAAAATATTTGGAGAGGTAATAAACAAAAATTTCTATTATCAAGGGAAAGGAAACACTCAAGGAAGCACAGAGAGACCCATACAGGCTAATCTCAAGCAGGAACATGCCAAGAAACATATTAATCAAATGGAAAAAAGTTAAAGACACAGAGAAAATATTAAAAGCAACAAGAGAAAAGCAACAGGTAACATACAAGGAATCCCCATAAGATTATCAGCTGATTTTTCAGCAAAAAGTCTGCAGGTCAGAAGGGATAAAAATGAAATATTTAAATTGATGAAAGGGGAAAACCTACAATGAAGAATACTCTACCCAGCAAGGCTCTCATTCAGACTTGGCAGAGAAATCAAAAGCTTTACAGATAAGCAAAAGCTGAGAGAATTTAGCACCACCAAACCAACTTTACAACAAATGCTAAAGGAACTTCTCTAGGGGGAAAAGAAAAAGCCACAACTAGAAACAAGAAAATTACAAATGAGAAAGATCATCAGTAAAGGGAATCATAAGGTAAAGGTAGGAAATCATCTACACACAAATATGATATCAAAACCAGCAATCGTGAGAAGAGGAGAGTACAAATGCATGATATTGGAAATGCAATGGAAATTAAAAGACCAGCAACTTAATACAATCTTGTGTGTGTGTGGTAAATATATATATTGCTAGATCAAAACCTCATGGTAACTGCAAACCAAAAATTTACAATAGATACACACACAAAGAAGAAAAAGCAATTCAAGCACAACACTAAAGATAATCATCAAATCACAAGAGAGGAGAACAAAAGAGGAAGGGAAGAAAAAAGACCTACAAAAACACATCCAAAACAATTAAGAAAAGGCAATAAGAACATACATATTGATAATTACCTTAAATGTAAATGGATTAAATGCTCCAACCTAAAGACATAGACTGACTGAATGGATACAAAAACAAGACTCATAGATATGCTGTCTACAAGAGACCCACTTCAGACCTAGGGACACATACAGATTGAAAGTGAGGGGATGGAAAAAGATATTCCATGTAAATGGAAATCAAAAAAAGCTGGAGGAGCAATTCTCAGACAAAATAGACTTTAAAATAAAGCATGTTACAAGAGACAAGGAAGTAACACTATATAATGATGAAGGGATCAATCCAAGAAGAAGATATAACAATTGTAAATATTTATGCACTCAACATAGGAGCACCTCAATAAATAAGGCAAATGCTAACAGCAATAAAAGGTGAAATCGACAGTAACACAATAATATTTGTGGATGTTAACACTCCAATTACGTCAATGGACAGATTATCCAGAGAGAAGTCAACAAGGAAACACAGGCCTTAAGTGACACATTAAACCAGATGGACTTAACTGATATTTACTGAGCATTCCATCCAAAAGTATCAGGATACACATTCTTCTCAAGTGCACATTGGAACATTCTCCAGGATAGATCACACGCTGGGTCACAAAGCAAGGCTAGGTAAATTTAAGAAACTTGAAATTATGTCAAGCTTCTTTTCAGACCAAAACTCTGAGATTAGAAATTACAAGGAAAAAAAACTAAAAAACACAAACACATGTAGGTTAAACAATATGTCAATAAACAACCAATGAATCACTGAATAAATCAAAGAGGAAATAAAAAAATACCTGGAGACAAATGACAACAAAAACATGAAGATCCAAAACCTATGGGATGCAGCAAAAGCAGTTCTAAGAGGGAAGTTGATAGCAGTACAATCTTACCTCAGGAAATGAGAAAAGTCTCAAACAACCTAACTGCACCTAAAGCAACTAGAGAAAGAAGAACAAATAAAACCCAAAGTTAGTAGAAAGAAAGAAATCATAAAGATCAGAGTTGAAAAAAATGAAATAAAAAATAAAGCAATATAAAAGATCAATGAAACGAAATCTGATGCTTTGAAAAGATAAACACAATTGATAAACCTTTAGCCAGACTCATCAAGACAAAAAGGGAGAGGACTCAAATCAATAAAATTAGAAATGAAAAAGGAGAAGTTACAACTGACACCACAAAAATACAAAGGATAATAAGAGACTACTACAAGCAACTATATGGACAACCTAGAATAAATGGACAAATTCTTACAAAGGTACAACCTACCCAGACTGAACCAGGAAGAAATAGAGAATATGACCAGAACAATCACAAGTACTGAAATTGAAACTGTGATTTAAAAATTCCCAACAGACAAAAGTCCAGGACCAGATGACTTCACAGGGAAATTCTATCAAACACTTAGAGAAGAATTAACACCTGTTCTTCTGAAACTGTTCCAAAAAATTGCATAGCAAAGAACATGTCCAAACTCATTCTATGAGGCCACCATCACTCTGATACCAAAATCTGACAATGATACCATAAAAAAAGAAAATTACAGACCAATATCACTGATGAACATAGATATAAATATCCTCAACCAAGTGTTAGCAAACTGAATCCAACAATACATTAAAAGGATCATACACCATGATTAAGTGGGATTTATCCCAGTGATGTAAGGAGTTTTCAATATGTGTAAATCAGTCAGTGTAACACACCATATTAACAAATTGAAGAATAAAAACCATATAATCCTCTCAATAGATGCAGAAAAAGATTTTGACAAAATCCAACACCCATTTATGATAAAAAAAAAAAAAATCTCCAGAAAATGGGCATAGAGGAACCTACATCAACATAGTAAAGGCCACATACGAAAAACCCACAGGTAACATTCATACTCAATGGTGAAAAGCTGAAAGCATTTCCTCTAAGATCAGGAACAAGAGATGATGAAAGAAATCGAAGATGACACAAACAGAAAGATATACTGTGTTCTTGGTTTGGAAGAATTAATATTCTGAAAAGGATCATATTATTCAAGGCAATCTACAGATTCAATACAATCTCTGTCAAATTGCCAGTGGCATTTTTCACAGAACTAGACCAAAAATTTTAAAGTTTGTATGGAAACACAGAAGATCCCAAATAGCCAAAACAATGCTGAGAAAGTAAAACAGAGCTGGAGGAATGAGGCTCCTTGACTTCAAACTATACTACAATGCTACCATCACCAAAACAGTATGGTACCAGCACAAAAACTGGAATACAGATCAATGGAATAGGATACAAAGCCCAGAAATAAACCCACATACCACACCTATGGTCATTTAACCTATGACAAAGGAGGGAAGACTATATAATGGAGAAAAGACAGTCTCTTCAGTAAGTGGTGCTGGGAAAACTGGACAGCTACATGTAAAATAATGAAATTAAAACATTCTTTAACACCATACACAAAAATAAACTCAAAATGGATTAAAGACCTAAATGTAAGACTGGACAGTATAAAATTCTTAGAGGAAAACATAGGAAGAACACTTTGACTTAAATCACAGCAAGATCTTTTTCGATCCACCTCCTAGAGTAATGAATATTAAAACAAAAATAAACAAATGGGACCTAATTAAACTTAAAACCTTTGCACAGCAAAGAAAACCATAAACAAAATGAAAAAACCCACAGAATGGAAGAAAATATTTGCAAATGATGTAACCGACAAGGGATAAATCTCCAAAATATACAGACAGCTCATGCAGCTAAATACCAAAAAAACAAACAACCCAATCAGAAAATGGGCAGAAGTCCTAAATGGACATTTCTCCAAAGAGGACATACAGATGGCCAAGCAGCACATGAAAAGGTGCTCAACATTGCTAATTATTAAAGAAATGAAAATGAAAACTAATACGAGGTATCACCTCACACTGGTCAGAATGGTCATCATCAGAAAGTCTACAAAGAATAAATGCTGGAGATGGTGTGGAGAAAAAGGAACCCTCCTACACTGTTGGTGGGAATATAAGGTATGGAGAACAGTATGGAGGTTCCTTAAAAAACTAAAAACAGAACTACCGTATGATCCAGCAATCCCTCTCCTGGACATATATCTGGAGAAAACCATAATTCAAAAATATACATGCACCCCAATGTTCATTGTGGCATATTTTCTTGCCTTACAATAGGCAAGACATGGAAACAACATAAAAGTCCATTGACAGAGGAATGGATAAAGAATATGTGGTGTATATATACAATGGAATATTACTCAGCCATAAAAAAGAATGAAATAATGCCATTTGCAGCAACATGGGTGGACCTAGAGATTATCATACTAAGTGAAGTAAATCAGACAAAGACAAATATCATATGATATCACTTATGTGTGGAATCTAAAAAATGATACAAATGAACTTATTTACAAAACAGAAACAGACTCACAGACTTGGAAAACAAACTTATGGTTACCAAAGGGGCAAGATGATAGGGAGGTATAATTTAGGAGTTTGGGATTAACATATACACACTACTATATATAAAATAGATAATCAATAGGGAGCTACAGTATAGCACAGGGAAACCTTCTTGATATTTTGTAATAACCTATATAGGAAAAGAATCTGAAAAAGAATGGATGCATGTATATGTATAACTCAACCATTTTGCCATATGCCTGGAAACAACACAACATTGTAAATCAACTATACTCCAATATAAAATAAAAATTTAAAAAGAATAGAATCAGAAACCCAATTTAAAAATCAGCAAAGGATGGGAATAGATATTTTTTCAGGAAGGCACAGAAGTAACTCAACATCACTAATCATCAGGAAAATGAAACTCAAAACCACAATGAATCAGAGTCATGTTTTGAAATAGAGGAGGGTTTGGAGAAGTTTAGACAGAACATTTTCATAAGTGGCAGATAAAGAGGACTGTAAAAGTGAGAGACTGAAACTTAAAGGGAGAATCGACTGTACAGTGTCCCAGATGAGACATGAGATAATGGATTCTATCAATTTATACAAGTTACTTATGAGTTATTTACAGGGAAAAAACTAAAGTTTTTAATATCCCTTGTTATTGAGAAATGCAGATATGGAAGTAGAATAAGAATTTCCTAGTACCTGTCTCTTCAATTTAAGAGAATTTTCAACCCCACAATTTAAAAATCCAATTTAGATGTAAATACATGCATATTTATACATATGACATATAATTCACATGGATAGATTATAAATGTGTTACATTGACTCATGAATTAAGCTTACTCTGAGATATCAGTATCAATTAGAACAGGGGTCCCCAACCCCCAGGCCACAGGGGTTGGGGCCTCACAGGAACTGGGTCACACAGCAGGAGGTGAGCGGTGGGCGAGGGAGTGAAGCTTCATCTGACACTCCCCATTGCTCGCCATCTCACATTACCGCCTGAACCATCTCCCCATCCCCCACCTCCCTGTCCGTGGAAAAATTGTCTTCCATGAAACGGTCCCTGATGTCAAAAATGTTAGGGACTGCTGAATTAAAAGATTATTTTTCAGGGGTAAAAAATGTGTGGACCAATAGAGGGTACAAAGTCCATTTAAAAAATATAACAAAGTTTTGATTAGGAAAAAAATGAGGACAGGTTCTGTTAAACACAATAAGCATAAAATACTTTATACTGGGCTTCCCTGGTGGCGCAGTGTCAGACAGTCCGCCTGCCAATGCAGGGGACACGGGTTTGTGCCCTGGTCCGGGTTGTGCCCTGGTCTTCCACGTGCCGCGGAGCAGCTGGGCCCGTGAGCCATGGCTGCTGAGCCTGCGCGTCCGGAGCCTGTGCTCCACAGCAGGAGAGGCCACAACAGTGAGAGGCCCGTGTACCGCAAAAAAAAAAAACAAAAACAAAAACAAAAAAAACTTTATACTGAAAAATTTAATCCACAAGGAGAATATGCACCGCTAGTTGATTAAAATATTCTCTGTTCTTCTTTCTTCTAAAATCACAATGCTTTGTATGGCTAAGGGAGAGAGGTTACTGAAATTTCATGGACAATTCCCTCTTAGCATCTGAGTATAGTTTCCCTCTTAGCATCTGAGTACAGTCCCTTGGAATGACTTATACTGTAGATGAGAAGAACAAAGTATAGTACTATTGTTGAGTGTGCTAAACATATTGAAACTTATCGAAACTTATTGCTTGCAAAGAGGAGTGTGTGTAATGGTACTTTAAAGTTTTGTACTATTCTTTGTATATTAACAGATATTTTTGTCAAATTCAATATCCTTTCCTTATTACCCTCAAAAAAGAAATGTTATTTTAATGATTCCAGTGTAATCTGAATTTCACACCTGCAGGATAACGTATGCATTCAAATATAATTTTTCATAATTATTCTATTGTTCATTTGATGTTTTTAAATCTTGTTTTAAATGTATTATAGTTCCCAAAATAAGATGTCTTTCTACTGATAGGCCTTTAATTAAAATTTCCTCCAATTATTACTTTTGTTGTTGTAATATTATTGATTTAGTGGCTCGACTCTATTTCCTCATACTCTAGCTGACCTTTATTAAAAGTTTAATACAAAGAATACTTTAATAGAAAGGATATTTTCCTTAATTTGATTCCAATTTTGCTTTTTTATTTTGAAGATTTTTGTTATTGTACTATTCTTAAGACAAAGAAAGATATTGTATCATAATCATAAAACTTAATTGAAACTTCTATGTGTATAATAAAAATAAAATGTAATACATCATCCATTTTATTAATATGAAAATAAATAATGTAATTTACCACAACCAAGCAGGGGTCTTGTCAGCAATGATCATATCATTTATATTTTCTATCTCATGTAGAAATTATTGACTCTTGATACGATTATTTGTGTTCCAAAATAAATGGTCTTTATTAAAGGTTTTGGATTTGGGGGGGGATGGTTCTTAAAAAAATTTTCTGTTTGTGCAGAAATATATTATTAAAAATATTTTCTTCTTACATGTGTTTTTTTTGGCATGATGAAATAGTCTCTAAAATCAGTATGTTTACAGTATTTTTTAATAGAAAAGCTTATAAGAATGAGTATTGATATTAAGCAACATATGACTATGATCAGTGAGCTGTCTAATCTTAACCTCCAGTATTTGACACAGTTTACTTGCTCCCCTTCACATACTTTTGTCACTATTCTCTCAAAAACCTCAGAATCTACTGACTGATCTTTTTCTCTTACTCTATACATCCAGTCTATCAACAAATTCTGTTGGAATGTTTTCATATTATATTCAATTTCTGACTACATCTTATTCCTTCCACTGGTCTTAGCCTCTAATATCTCACACCTGAATTATTTCAAGCATATTCAAACAAGATTCTCTTAATCTTTACCTACCTCCAAGCCCATCCACGTGTAGTTTAGTTTCAATAGAGTAATCAAGAGTAACCCTTTTAAATTTAAATTGATCATGCCACCATTGTGCTCATTACTCTGAAGTCACTCCCTATTTCTTTCACAGTAAAAAGCTAATGTCCTTTAAATGCCCTGTCATACTCTTCACAATATGGTTGCCCATTAATTTGCTATTGTATCTACATTAGACTCTGCTCTCCCTGTTCCAGACATGATAGCCTCCTTGTATCTCAAACAAACCAAACACAATCTGAACCTATTTCCTCTTTTATTTAGGAGTGTTCTTCCCTTAGATATTGTCTGGCTATTGTCTGAATCAATTTCTGTTGCTATGACAAAAATACCATAGATTGAATGGCTTATCAATAACAGAAATGTCTTTCTCACAGTTCTGGAAGCTATGAAGTCAGAGATCAAGGTGCCAGCAGATTTGGTATCTAGTGAGAGCCAGCTTTCTAGCTGACAGACAGCCATGTTCTTGCTGCATCCTCAGAAGGAGGAAAGGGGCTGGTTAGCCCTCTGGGGACTCTTTCATAAGGGACCACTATATAGGAAGTAATCAGTATATAGGAAGGAATCACTAATTCCATTCATGAAGACTCCACCCTTGTGACTAACTCTCAAAGACCCTACCTCCAAATATCATCCTATTGGGGATTAATATTTGAACATATGAATTTGGGGGGGGGCACAAACATTCAATCTATATCATTTATATAGAGCCATAAACATATTTGGCACAAAGATGAACAAAGAAATGCCTTAACCTAAGGATTTTAGCTTAATCCATTCCAGAGCATGGATTTTTTTTAAGTGCAAGAAGTTTTATACCACTGAAAGCTTTTGAAATATCAAGGAATATTGAAATAAGAGAGAGTGAGCTCTTAAAAGCAATTGATATTTTGACATTTAAAAATCATAAATGTAGCAGAGGAAGGAAATAAAGACATCACTCCAAAAAAGGTCAAAACAGAGATACCTAGAAGAGTAAGTTTAGATAAATATATTCCCGGTAAAGAATGTTAAATTTCGGTGAGCTGTAGGAATGTCTATAATCTATCTATATCTTTAGTATAAATGTATATAGAGAGACATATGTGTATAAATGTGTATTTGCAATTATATATGTTTATATATTAATAGCTCAGAAGGAGAAATGAATAAAATCTGCAATATAGATTCTGAAGAGCTAAGGGAAAACAATATCCATCTGAGAAGATGTCTTTATAAAATAAAAAGGCTGGTTCTTTCATTAATATTAACATTATTATTTCATATTATAATAAATTATAAGTTATAATATATAATTATATAAGGAAGCCTCACACCCAAAACTATTACTATGTTTAAAGACACAATAATATAATATCCAATATAGTCAGGAAACTGAAACCCCATCCACTATCACTACTACCTTATACTATTAATCTGAAAACACCTGGCTTTTTCCTAGATTCCAAATTTTATATAAGTTAACTCTTCCCTTTTTAAATTATATTCCATGTGCAGTGAATTTTTAAATCCTCAGACAAGTTCTGTCCTATATCAAGTTTGTACTTCTTTCTCAAATCTTAGATCTCAGGTGGTCTACTTGACATATTCCTGTATGCCTGTTATTAACTATCCCATCACTCTGTTAATTTCTTTCATAGTATAAGAAATTGCTTATTATTTATTTATTTATCACTAACATTTATTCTAAGTCACCTCCAAATTAAAACATGCATATTCAGGCAAATATTTAGTCATTGTTTGACTTCTCTCTACACATTTTCTCCCTCGATCAAGAGAGTCTACTCTATTTTGATTCCAGCTTGCTTCCATTGCACTCAGGTGCACTTGCCATGTGGAAGTTATGAGAAAAAGGGTCCCTTCTTGCATGATTCTCTCTAAGTTATTTATGTAAGGTTTTACATTCTTAATTCTAATTGCCCATCACTGTGTCCCCCAGTACTAGTGCCCACAAAGACTGGTCTTTTAACCAAGCTTGTCCAACTGATGATGGCCTGGTGGTTAACTCTCTCTGCTTCTGAAACTGGCTCTATTGTGTTGTCACATTTTATGATATCCTGTACATGAAAACTTGTTAAATAAATTGAAGCTGATGCACTTAGTAAAATATTAGATTTTTAGAAGGAGGAGGAGCAGATGAAGAAAAAGAAAGACGAGTTTGAAGATAGGAAGTGGGAAAGGAGAAGAAGAAAATGGAGGAAAAGAAGGAGAATATTCTCATATTTTAACTTGACTCATCTCCACTATATACTAAGTTAAAATTTAAAGTATAGAATTGTGTACAAACAAAAAGCTGGTTCTTTGAGAAAACAAACAAAATTGATAAACCTTTAGCCAGAATCATCAAGAAGAAAAGGGAGAGGGCCAAAATCAGTAAAATCAGAAATGAAAAAAAAGTTATAACTGATCCCACAAAAATATAAAGGAGTATAAGAGACTACTGTGAGCAGCTATACACCAAATGGACAACTCAGAAGAAGTGGACAAATTCTTAGAAAGGTACACTCTCCCAAGACTGAACCAGGAAGAAATAGAAAATATGAACAGGCCAACTACCAGTACTGAAGTTGAATCAGTAATTTAAAAACTCCCAGCAAACAGAAGTCTAGGATCAGATGGCTTCACAGGTAAATTCTACCAAATATTTAGAAAAGAGTTAACAACTATCCTTCTGAAACCATTCTAAAAAATTTCAGAGGAAGGAACACTTCTGAACTCATTCTATGAGGCCACCATTACCCTGATACCAAAATCAAAGATACCATAGAAAAAGAAAATTACAGGCCAATATCACTGATGAACATGGATGCAAAAACCCTCAACAAAATACTAGCAAACCAAATCTAACAATACATTAAAAAGGATCACACACCATGATCAAGTGGGATTTATCCCAGGGATGCAAGGATTTTTCAATATCCAGAAGTGAACCAATATGATGCACTACACTAACAAATTGAAGAATAAAAACGTTATGATCATATCAATAGATGCAGAAAAATCTTTTGATAAAATTCAACATCCATTTATGATAAAAAAAAAAAAAAAACTCCAGAAAGTGGACATAGAGGGAACCTACTTCAGCATAATAAAGGCCATTTATGCAAAACCCTCAGTTAACATCATATTCAACAGTGAAAACTTGAAAGCATACTTGAAAGCATTCTTGAAAGGAAAAGACAAGGATGCCCACTCTTACCACTTTTATTCAACACAGTTTTGGAAGTCCTGTCCATAGCAATCAGAGAAGGAAAAGAACTAAATGGAATCCAAGTTGGAAAGGAAGAAGTAAAACTGTCACTGTTTGCTGATGACATGATACTATACATAGAAAATGCTAAAGACACCACCAGTAAACTACTAGAGTTCATGAATGAATTTGGTAAAGTTTCAGGATACAAAATTAATATACAGAAATCTATTGCATTTCTATACAGTAACAATAAAATATCAGAAAGAGAAATTAAAGAAACAATCCCACTTACCATCACATCAAAAAGAATAAAATACCTTGGAAATAAACCTACCTAAGGAGGCAAAAGACCTGTACTCTGAATACTATAAAATGCTGATGAGAGAAATTGAAATCAACACAAACAGATGCAAAGATATAGCATATTCTTGGATTAAAAGAATCAATATTGTTAAAATGACAATACTACCCAAGGCAATCTACAGATTCAATGCAATCCCTATCAAATAACCAATGGCATTTTTCACAGAACTAGAACAAAAAGTTTTTAAATGTGTATGGAAACACAAAAGGCCTCAAACAGCCAAAACAACCTTGAGAAAGAGGAATGGAACTGGAGGAATTATGCTCCCTGACTTCAGACTAAATTACAAAGCTACAGTAATCAAAAGAGTATGATACTGGTCAAAAATAGACACATAGATCGATGGAACATAATAGAGAGCCCAGAAATAAACCCACACACTTATGGTCAATTAATCTATGACAAAGAAGACAAGGATATACAATGTAGAAAAGACAGTCTTTTCAATAAATGGTGCTGAGAAAACTGGACAGTTACATGTACAAGAATGAAATTAGGACATTCTCTAAAACCATATACAAAAAAACTCATAATGGATTAAATATCTAAATGTAAGACCAGATACTATAAAACTCCTAGAGGAAAACATAGGCAGAACACTTTGACTTAAGTTGCAGCAATAGTTTTTTGGATCTGCCTCCTAGAGTTATGGAAACAAAAGCAAAAATAAACAAGTGGGACCTAATTAAACTTAAAACCTTTTGCACAGCAAAGGAAGCCATAAGCAAAATGAAAAGACAAGCTACAGAATGGGAGAAAGTATTTGCAAATGATGCAACAGACAAGGGATTAATCTCTGAAATAAACTTATAGCTCATATAATTCAATATCAGAAAAAAAAAACCCAAACCAAACAAGCCAATCAAAAAATGGGCAGAAGACCTAAATAGATATTTCTCCAAAGAAAACATACCAATGGCCAACAGACACATGAAGAGATACTCAACACTGTTAATTATTAGAGAAATGCAAATCAAAACTACAGTGAGGCATCACCTCACACTGGTCAGAATGGCCATCATCAAAAAGTCTACAAATAATAATGCTGGAGAGGGTGTGGAGAAAAAGGAACCCTCCCACACTGTTGGTGGGTGTATAAATTGGTGCAGCCACTGTGGAGAACTGTATGGAGGTTCCTTAAAAAACTAAAAATAGAGCTACCATATGATCCTGCAATCCCACTCCTGGGCATGTATCTGGAGAAAACCATACTTCAAAAAGATACATGCACCCCTATGTTCATAGCAGCACTATTCACAATAGCCAAGACATGGAAGCAACCTAAATGTCCATCAACAGATGATTGGATAAAGAAAATGTGGTATATACATACACATTGGAATACTACTCAACCATTAAAAAGAATGAAATAATGCCATTTGCAACATGGATGGACTTAGAGATTATCATACTAAGTGAAGTAAGTCAGACAGAGAGAGACAAATATCGTGATATTACTTACATGTGGAATCAAATAAAAGGACACAAATGAACTTATTTACAAAACAGTAATAGACTCACAGACATAGAAAACAAACTTATGGTTACCAAAGGGGAGAGTGAAAGTTGGGGGAAGGGAGGTAAATTAGGAATTTGGAATTAACATATACACACTACTATATACAAAATAGATAAACAACAAGGACCTATTGTATAGCACAGGGAACTATATTCAATATCTTGTAATAACCTATAATGGAAAAGAATCTGAAAAACGATTATATATATATATATATATATATATATAAAATTGAATCACCTTGCTGTATACCTGAAACTAGCACAGCACTGTAAATCAACAATACTTCAATAAAAAATAAATAAAATGGCTTTATTTGTACAATATCTATATCATTCGAAACATTTTAACATGTAGGAAACAAGAGATATAAGTTTTGCTTTTAAAAATATTTCCCAGTAATGTATGTGTAATCCACAAAATATATGGTCACTTCAAGTAAGTGTTCAAAGAGATGTACATAGCTAATACGAGATAATATTGTTTAGCATGCTAATAATTCTCAGCAATTTATTATAAAATACATATTTTGTTCTATTTTGGGCTTAAAAGTCATTAAGATTAAATTTTAAAAGACAATGTAAATTGATCAGAAAACAAAGATTTATAATTTTCTCATGAAATAATTCATTGAGGATATCAATGACTTGAAAATTGGTCAAATTATAAAACTTTTATAAAACAAAGTATTGGTAAAAATTATTTTCCTTGAGAATTTTATCTTTATTTCACAAAGAGGTTTTTTTTAAAGAGTAACAATATAAAGGTAAATTTTATAGCTACAGTAAAAGCCCGTTTAAAAATGATAACACAATTAAATGAAATTCAAGATAATATTTTAATTAGTGATATAAAATTATGGTCAGGGGTGGGCTTCAAGATGGCGGAAGAGTAAGATGCAGAGATCACCTACCTCCCCACAGATACATCAGAAATACATCGACATGTGGAACAACTCCTACAGAACAACTACTAAACGCTGGCAGAAGACCTTAGACCTCCCAAAAGGCAAGAAACTCCCCACGTACCTGGGTAGGGCAAAAAAAGAAACAAACAAAAAAGGCAAAAGAATAGGGACGGGACCTGCACCAGTGGGAGGGAGCTGTGAAGGAGGGAACGTTTCCACACACTAGGAAGCCCCTTCGAGGGTAGAGACTGTGGGTGGTGGAGGGGGGAAGCTTCAGAGCCACGGAGGAGAGTGCAGCAACAGGGGTGCGGAGGGCAAAGCCGACAGATTCCCACACAGAGGATTGGTGCCGACCAGCACTCATCAGCCCGAGAGGCTTGTCTGCTCACCCGCCAGGATGGTTGGGGGCCAGGAGCTGAGGCTCGGGCTTCGGAGGTCAGATCCCAGGGAGAGGACTGGGGTTGGCTGCGTGAACACAGCCTGAAGGGGGCTAGTGCATCACAGCTAGCCGGGAGGGAGTCCAGGAAAAAGTCTGGAGCTGCCAGAGACAAGAGATTTTTTCTTGCTTCTTTGTTTCCTGGTGCGGGGGGAGAGGAGATTAACAGCACCACTTAAAGGAGCTCCAGAGACAGGCGTGAGCTGCGGCTATCAGCACAGACCCCAGAGACGAGCATGAGATGCTAAGGCTGCTGCTGCACCCACCAAGAAGTCTGTAAGCAAGCACAGGTCACTATCCACACCGCCCCTCCCGGGAACCTGTGCAGCCCACCACTGCCAGGGTTCTGTGATCCAGGGACAGGTTCCCCGGGAGAATGCACGATGCGCCTCAGTCTTGTGCAACATCATGGTGGCCTCTGCCACCACAGGATCGCCCCACATCCGTACCCATCCCTCCCCCCAGCCTGAGTGAGCCAGAACCTCCGAATCAGCTGCTCCTTTAACCCCATCCTGTCTGAGTGAAGAACACATGCCCTCAGGCGACCTACATGCAGAGGCGGGTCCAAATCCAAAGCTGAACCCTAGGAGCTGTGCAAACAAAGAAGAGAAAGGGAAATTTCTTCCAGCAGCCTCAGGAGCAGCGAATTAAATCTCCACAATCAACTTGATGTATCCTGCATCTGTGGAATACCGGAATAAACAACAAATCATCCCAAATTGAGGAGGTGGATTTTGGGAGCAAAGATATATTTTTTTTCCCTTTTTCTCTTTTTGTGAGTGTGTATGTGTATGATTCTGTGTGTGATTTTGTCTGTATAGCTTTGCTTTTACCATTTGTCCTAGGGTTCTATCTGTCCGTTTTTTTTTTACTTACTTAAAAAATTTTTTTTCTTAATAATTTTTTATTTCAATAAATTTATTTATTTATTTTATTTTATCTTCTTCTTTCATTCTTTTTCTCCCTTTTATTCTGAGCTGTGAGGAGGACAGGCTCTTGGTGCTCTAGCCAGGAATCACAGCTGTGCCACTGATGTGGGAGAGCCAAGTTCAGGACACTGGTCCACAAGAGACGTCCCAGCTCCATGTAATATCAAATGGCTAAAATCTCCCAGAGATCTCCATCTCAATGCCAAGACCCAGCTCCATTCAATGACCAGCAAGCTACAGTGCTGCACACCCTATGCCAAACAACTAGCAAGACAGGAACACAACCCCATCCATTAGTACAGAGGCTGCCTAAAATCAAAATAAGGCGATAGACACCCCAAAACACACCACTAGACGTGGACCTGCCCACCAAACAGACAAGGTCCAGCCTCATCCACCAGAAGACAGGCACTAGTCCCCTCCACCAGGAAGCCTACACAACCCACTGAACCAACCTTAGCCACTGGGGACAGACATCAAAAACAATGGAAATAACGAACCTGCAGCCTGTGAAAAGGAGATCCCAAACACAGTAAGTTAAGCAATATGAGAAGACAGAGAAACACACAGCAAATGAAGGAGCAAGGCAAAAACCCACCAGACCTAACAAATGAAGAGGAAACAGGCACTCTACCTGAAAAAGAACTCAGAATAATGATAGTAAAGATGATCCAAAATCTTGGAAATAGAATGGAGAAAATACAAGAAACGTTTAACAAGGACATACAAGAACTAAAGAGAAAACAAACAATGATGAACAACACAATAAATGAAATTAAAAATTCTCTAGAAGGGATCAATAGCAGAATAACTGAGGCAGAAGAACGGAAAAGTGACCTGGAAGACAAAATAGTGGAAATAACTATTGCAGAGAAGAATAAAGAAAAAAGAATGAAAGGAATTGAGGACAGTCTCAGAGACCTCTGGGACAACATTAAATGCACCAAAATTCTAATGATAGGGGTCCCAGAAGAAGAACAGAAAAAGAAAGGGACTGAGAAAATATTTGAAGAGATTATAGTTGAAAACTTCCTTAATATGGGAAAGGAAATAGTTAATCGAGTCCAGGAAGCACAGAGAGTCCCATACAGGATAAATCCAAGGAGAAACACGTCAAGATGCATATTAATCAAAGTTACAAAAATTAAATACAAACAACAAATATTAAAAGATAAAATAGTGGGAAAAGCAACAAATGACACACAAGGGAATCCCCATAAGGTTAATAGCTGATCTTTCAGCAGAAACTCTGCAAGCCAGAAGGGAGTAGTAGCACATATTTAAAGTGATGAAGGAGAAAAATCTACAACCAAGATTACTCTACCCAGCAAGGATCTCCTTCAGATTTGATGGAGAAATTAAAATCTTTACAGACAAGTAAAACTTAGAGAATTCACCACCACCAAACCAGCTTTACAACAAATGCTAAAGGAACTTCTCTAGGCAGGAAACACAAGAGAAGGGAAAGACCTACAATAATAAACCCAAAACAATTAAGAAAATGGTAATAGAAACATACATATCAATAATTACCTTAAATGTAAATGGATTAAATGCTCCAACCAAAAGACATAGACTGGCTGAATGGATACAAAAACAAGACCCGTATAAATGCTGTCTACCAGAGACCCACTTCAGACCTAGGGACACATACAGACTGAAAGTGAGGGGATGGAAAAAGATATTCCATGCATATGGAAAACAAAAGAAAGCTGGAGTAGCAATTCTCATATCAGACAAATAGACTTTAAAACAAAGACTATTACAAGAGACAAAGAAGGACACTAGATAATTATCAAGGGATCGAACTAAGAAGAATATATAACAATTGTAAATATATATGCACCCAACATAGGAGCACATTAATACATAAGGCAAATAGTAACAGCCATAAAAGGGGAAATTGATAGTAACACAATCATAGTAGGGGATTTTAACACCCCACTTTCACCAATGGACAGATCATCCAAAATGAAAATAAATAAGGAACGACAATCTTTAAATGATACATTAAAGAAGATGGACTTAATTGATATTTACAGGACATTCCATCCTAAAATAACATAATACACATTCTTCTCAAGTACTCATGGAATATTCTCCAGGATAGATCATATCTTGGGTCACAAATCAAGCCTTGGTAAATTTAAGAAAATTGAAATTTCATTAAGTATCTTTTCCAACCACAACACTATGAGACTACATATCAATTACAGGAAAAAAATCTGTAAGAAATACAAGCACATAGAGGCTAAACAGCACACTGCTTAATAACCAAGAGATCGCTGAAGAAAGCAAAAAATACCTAGAAACAAATGACAATGAAAACACAATGACCCCAAACCTATGGGATGCAGCAATAGCTGTTCTAAGAGGGAAGTTTATGGCAATACAATCCTACCTTAAGAAACAAGAAACATCTCAAATAAACAACCTAACCTTACACCTAAAGCAATTAGAGAAAGAAGAACAAAAAACCCCCAAAGTTAGCAGAAGGAAAGAAATCATAAAGATCAGAGCAGAAATAAATGAAAAATAAATGAAGGAAATGATAGCAAAGATCAATAAAACTAAAAGCTGGTTCTTTGAGACGATAAATAAAATTGATAAGCCATTAGCCAGACTCATCAAGAAAAAAAGGGAGAAGACTCAAATCAATAGAATTAGAAATGAAAGAGGAGAAGTAACAACTGACAGTGCAGAAATACAACGGATCATGAGAGATTACTACAAGCAACTATATGCCAATAAAATGGACAACCTGGAGGAAATGGACAAATTCCTAGAAATGCACAATCTCCTGAGACTGAACCAGGAAGAAATACAAAATATGAACAGACCAATCACAAGCATTGAAATTGAAAATGTCATTAAAAATCTTCCAACAAACAAAAGCCCAGGACCAGATGGCTTCACAGGCATATTCTTTCAAATATTTAGAGAAGAGCTAACGCCTGTTTTTCACAAACTCTTCCAAAATATAGCAGAGGGAGGAACACTCCCAAACTCATTTTACAAGGCCACAATCACCCTGATCCCCAAACCAGATAAAAATGCCACAAAGAAAGAAAACTACAGGCCAATATCACTAATTAACATAGATGCAAAAACCCTCAACAAAATACTAGCAAACAGAATCCAACAGCACATTAAAAGGATCAGACACCATGATCAAGTGGGGTTTATCCCAGGAATGCAAGGATTCTTCAATATATGCAAATCAATCAATGTGATACACCATATTAACAAATTGAAGGAGAAAAACCATATGATCATCTCAATATATGCAGAAAAATCTTTTGACAAAATTCAACACCCGTTTATGATAAAAACCCTCCAGAAAGTAGGCATAGAGGGAACATTTCTCAACATAATAAAGGCCATATATGACAAACCCACAGCAAATATCATTCTCAATGGTGAAAAACTAAAACCATTTCCACTAAGATCAGGAACAAGACAAGGTTGCCTATTCTCACCAGTATTAGTCAACATAGTTTTGGAAGTTTTAGCCACAGCAATTGGAGAAGAGAAAGAAATAAAAGGAATCCAAATTGGAAAAGAAGAAGTGAAGCTGTCACTGTTTGCAGATGACATGATACAATACACAGAGTATCCTAAAGATGCTACCAGAAAAGTATTAGAGCTAATCAATGAATTTGGTAAATTAGCAGGATACAAAATTAATGAACAGAAATCTCTTGCATTCCTATACACTAATGATGAAAAATCTGAAAGTGAAATTAAGAAAACACTCCCATTTACCACTGCAACATAAAGAATAAAATATCTAGGAATAAACCTACCTAAGGAGACAAAAGACCTGTATGCAAAAAATTATAAGACACTGATGAAATAAATTAAAGATGATACAAATAGATGGAGAGATATACCATGTTCTTGGATTAGAAGAATCAACATTGTGAAAATGACTCTACTACCCAAAGCAATCCACAGATTCAATGCAATCCCTATAAAACTACCACTGGCATTTTTCACAGAACTAGAACAAAAAATTTCACAAATTGTACAGAAACTCAGAAGACCCCGAATAGCCAAAGCAATCTTGAGAAAGAAAAACGGAGCTGGAGGAATCAGGCTCCCTGTCTTCACACTATACTACAAAGCTACAGTAATCAAGACAGTATGGCACTGGCACAAAAACAGAAATATAGATCAGTGGAACAGGATAGAAAGCCCAGAGATAAACCCACACACATATGGTCAACTAATCTTTGATAAAGGAGGCAAGAATATACAGTGGAGAAAAGACAGCCTCTTCAATAAGTGGTGCTAGGAAAACTGGACAGCTACATGTAAAAGAATGAAATTAGGACACTTCCTAACACCATACACAAAAATAAACTCAAAATGGATTAAAGACCTAAATGTAAGTCTAGACACAATCAAACTCTTAGAGGAAAACCTAGGTATATGTGGCACATATATACAATGGAATATTACTCAGCCATAAAATGGAATGAAACTGAGTTATTTTTAGTGAGGTGGATGGACATAGAGACTGTCATACAGAGTGACGTAAGTCAGAAAGAGAAAAACAAATACCGTATGCTAACACATATATATGGAATCTAAAAAAAAAAAACAAAAGAAAGAAAATGGTCAGAACCTAGGGGCAAGATGGGAATAAAAATGCAGACCTACTAGAGAATGGACTTGAGGATATGGGGAGGGGGAAGGTTAAGCTGGGAGAAAGTGAGAGAGTGGCATGGACATATATACACTACCAAATGTGAAATAGATAGCTAGTGGGAAGCAGCCGCATAGCACAGAGAGATCAGCTTGGTGCTTTGTGACCACCTAGAGGGGTGGGATAGGGAGGGTGGGAGGGAGGGAGATGCAAGAGGGAAGAGATATGGGGACATATGTATATGTATAACTGATTCACTTTGTTATAAAACAGAAACTAACACACCATTGTAAAGCAATTATATTCCAATAAAGATGTTAAAAAATAAAATAAAATTATGGTTAGTATCACTGCCTGACTTGAAACACAACTAAAGTTATTTTATTTTTTTATAATTTAAAGTAACTGAGTTCTTCTCAGGAAAACATTACTGGCGATCAAGGAGTGTAGTTAATAGTTGTTAGTTTTAATTACATACTCATATTAAAAATCAGAAAATCATGTGAATAAAATGTAGCATTCTTCCATATTTCACTGCCTATCTTTGAACGTCCAGCATTTTATTAATGTACTTTCTTTCAATCAGTTTTTCTTTCAATATGAGATAAAGGTCAGAAGAATCCCCAAAAAGAAATCTAGATCGACTTCCATAGATACACTTGAGATTTCCTGTTTTCCTTTAAAAAAAATAAAGTGTGATCACTTTATGCCTATTTATATGTGGTTTTGCTGAAAAGCAATTGGACACTGTTAGTTGACATATAACAGAAATAAACCTATATTAATAATTTTCAAATCAATTCCTTTGTATCTAATAGTAATACCACATCTATAAGAAATAGGGAATAGTTCATGGATATCACCAAATCCTTGAGCACCCATGCAATCTTTGAATGTGAGAGAATTTCAGTAAAGCACACAGATGTACTGTTTGTGTCAAGCTGAGAGAAACTTTAAAGGCTCCTTGGTCTCAGTTATTTGACTACTGATTGTTTTGTTGGGTAAAAGCACAGCTGAAAAGAAAATATATGTAATATATAAACATAATTAAAATAGCAACAACAAAAAATGATCAAATATTCAAATATTTAACATGAGGATAGTTATCCACAGCTAGGTGCCCTTAATGTTAGAGTGTAAAGCAACCATGATTGTTTTTGTGTGGAGAGAACCTGGTTGTACCTTTTTTTTTAAATTGAGATAAAATTGACATAACATTATGTAAGTTTAAGGTATACAATGTGTTGATTTGATACATATATGTTGCAATATGATTACTACCATAACATTAGCTAACCCCTCTATCACATCACATAACTATCATTTCTTTTTTTGTGGTGGGAATAATTAAGATCTCATCTCCAAGCAACTTTTAATTTTATAGTAGTACAGCATTGTTGTCTATAATCACCATGCTGTGCATTAGATCTCCAAGACTTAATTTTTTACTGGTTGCTAGTTTGTACCCTTTAACAACAACTCCCCTATTCCCCTATCCTCAGCCTCTGGTAACCACCATTCTACTTTCTGTTTTTATGAGTGTGGCTTTTTTCATATTCTACATATAAGTGATAACATAAAACATTTATCTTTCTCTATCTGACTTATCTCATGGATGTGCATATATATCTCTGATGCCCTGTTTTCATTTCCTTTGAATATATACCCAGAATTGCTAGATCATATGGTAGTTCTATCTTTAATTTTTTGAGGAATCTCCATACTGTTTTCCACAGTGGCTGAAACAATTTGCTTTCCTACTAACAGTGTATAAGGGTTCCCTCTTCTCCACATCCAAAGGAACACTTGTTATTTCTTGATTTCTTAATGATATCCAGTCTAAAAGATGTGAGGTGATAGCTCATTGTGGTTTTGATTTACATTTCCCTGATGATTGGTGATGGTGAGTAATTTTCATGTACTTGTTGGCCATCTGGATGCCTTCTCTGGAAAAGTGTCTATTTAGTGTTCATTTATAGGAAGAATTAATATTGTTAAATTGTCCACACTACCCAAAGTCATCTATAGATTTAACATAATCCATATCAAAATTCCAATGGCATTTTTCACAGAAATAGGAAAACAATCCTAAAATTTGTATGGAACCACAAGAGCCTGAATAGCCAAAGCAATCCTGAGAAAGAACAAAGCTAGAGGCGTCGCACTTCTTCTTTTTTTTTTTTTTTTTTGCGGTATGTGGGCCTCTCACTGTTGTGGCCTCTCCAGTTGCTGAGCACAGGCTCCAGATGCGCAGGCTCAGTGGCCATGGCTCACGGGCCTAGCCACTCCGTGGCATGTGGGATCTTCCCAGACCGGGGCACGAACCCGTGTCCCCTGCATTGGCAGGCGGACTCTCAACCACTGCACCACCAGGGAAGCCCCTGCACCACCAGGGAAGCATCACACCTCTTGATTTCAAACTACATTACGAAGCTAAAGTAACAAAAGCAGTATTATACTGGCATAAAAATAGACACATAGACCAATGGAACATAATAGCTCAGAACTAATATTTGATAAGGAAGCGAAGAACACCCAATGGAGAAAGCATAGTGTCTTCAACAAATGGGAAAACTGGCAGAAAACTGGCAGATTACTTCATTTTTCTGCCACATGCAGAAAAATGAAATTGGACCCCTACCTTACATCACTTAAAAAATAACTCAAGATAGATTAAAGGATTAAGTGTAAGACCTGATACCATAAAACTCCCAGAAGAAAACAGTAAAGAAGCTCCTTGACATTGGCCTTGGCAATGATTTTTTATATATGACACCTAAAGCACAAGCAACAAAAGCAAAAATCAACAAATGGGACTATATCAAACTAAAAAGCTTACTCACGGAAAAGGAAACATCAAAAATAAATAAATAAAATGCAACTTATGGAATGGGAGAAAATATTTGCAAACTATATATCGGACAAGTGGTTAATATTCAAAGTATAAAAAGAACTCATACAACTCAATAACAACAACAAAACAAACAATCCAATTATAAAATGGACCAAGTTTCTATTTATTGTTTAATCAATAGACTTATATGTTTCTAAATTAACTAGACTATTAGTTAAATGTCCTTTCAGGGTCTCTGAGTTTACTTTTTTTTTTTTTTTTTTTTTTGGCCATACCATGCACAGCATGCAGGATCTTAGTTTCCTGATGAAGCATCAAACCTGCACCCTGTGCAGTGGAAGCACGGAGTCTTATCCATTGGACTGCCAGGGAAGTCCCTGATCTTTCTAATTAAGTCCTGCTACTATGGTTCCCAGGAATGACATTCACAATGTTTCCTCAATTTTTATAAGCATTTATTTAGATATGAAAAATTTATTTCAAATTTGAATAAGTCTTTTGAGGATCTATACTTCAAAGTTAAACAATAAAAGCTAAGTACTTCCTTCAGTTTCTGACAGATTCTCATATGAATAGAAAACACGTTGTTTTATTTTTTCTTGCTTTAAACAAATTTCAGTTGACTCATACCTTGTTCCTTTTCCTACATTTTAAACCTTCGTTCCTAGCAAAGCAAAGAATAATGGAAATAGCTGAAAAATTAAAGGTTTGTATTCAGATGCAAATGTCAATTCAACCCGAAGGACTCTGAAAGATGCATCTGCTTTGAGAGATAAGGAATTAAATGATACCTTATGCTATCAAAACTATGAATAAAATTTATAAGTCCAAATCCGGTAACATTCAAAACTGTCTATCATCAAAAACTTATAGTAAATGTAATATTTTTAAAACTCATGAACCATATGAATATATATTTCACATTTTCTGTGATGCATTTCAGTCTACAAATCTCTATTTCAAGTTGCATTCTATGATATATTTCAACTATTTTTCAAAAAATTTGATTAGCATAA
Organism: Stenella coeruleoalba; assembly: GCF_951394435.1. Taxonomy (NCBI): domain Eukaryota; kingdom Metazoa; phylum Chordata; class Mammalia; order Artiodactyla; family Delphinidae; genus Stenella; species Stenella coeruleoalba. Next base: position 79,137,143 of record NC_137151.1, on the reverse strand, counting down.
AACAAAGGATAAAAATTACATGATAATCTCAGATGCAGAAAAATTATTTGATAAAATTCAACATCTATTCATGATAAAATCTCTCAACAATATTTTAAAAAACTGAGTAAAATCTCCCTCTAAATCACATAAAGCCAGAGCTGTGCTAGTAACTGGGAGTGGATTGTCCACATCCCAATTTGTTCTGTTTTCTTCTGTGACGGTCCCATCCATGGAAGCATTCAGAACATACAGTTGGTAAACCAGTGATGTATATCACAGTCACACTTGATGGCCTGTTGACATAATAATAACCCTAATGCAATAATAACTAACAATAATTCACAGAATTCTACCATAGATCCATACACAAAAGACCCCTACCTTGGCATCCTTAGAAAGCCTTAAATATTGCAAACGTACAAAAAATAAATTTATGAAAGAATATACAAACATCTTTGTTGCTTCCAATCTGGTACACAGAACTAGCACACTACCTGTAATTCTAAACATTCTTTATGTGACTGATACCCTTCAATCTCTAAGGTGCTCCTTTCCATGTCTCCTATACCCTTGGAAATCACATGACTGGGTTCTATTGCTGGGATCAGTTATGGATTATGTCTTTGCTGATGTTAAAGCAGAAAATACTTAGAAGTGTAGGGAGAGAGAATTTGAGCAGCAGTATTGAGTAAATAAGGGGACAAATTAACTTGTCAAATCCTTCTCAGCTAGAATGCAATAGTTTCTTGCACAACAAAGTATTATTTCTCAATGGTAGACATAATCTTTTTGTTTCTTTCTGTTCAAGACTCAATTTGTAGCTCTAAAAATAGTCACAAATTAGCATGGCACATGGTGACTGAGGAAGATTTTGAAATATCAATCAATTTGAATCACTCTTATATTTGAATAAATGAAGATCTAGACATAACATGTAAGAAAAGTAGTAATAGTTTACTATATTAACAAGTCAATGGACAATATTGGATGCTAGATAATATTTTGTACATTTACTAACATTTATTTAATTTTCCCAATTAAAATTCCAGCTTTATTTAAATGCTTGATTTAAATTTTAACATTTTTTACTTAAAAATTTTGTTTTGCTTTTTAATTTTAGTATGTAATATTTATAAGTAATGGATATTTTAGAATACAATAAAAATAGCTTTAGAAAGATATATAAATTATTTTTTCAATGCTTTCCATTATCTTCAATTTTGCTTTTGATAAAAATATATCATACATATTTTAAATACAATGAAATTTTCTTTTTCTACAAATCTTTTAATAACTGAGAATGAGTAAAAGTCAAGAATGTAATAGAAATAGAGAACAGAAAAGCACACAGTTTAGGAAAGAAAAATAAAGCAACAAAAGACTTTTTTTTGTTACAAAACCATATAAGCCAACATCAAAAGGTTCAAACATTCAATTATAAGATGAATAAGTTCCAGATCGAATGTACGTGGTGACAATACCTAATAATACTGCATTGTGTACTTGAAATTTGCTAAGAGTAGATCTTAAGTGTTCTTACCCGCTCCCCCACACACGAATGATAACTATGTAAGATGAGGTATATGTTAATTAGTTTGATTGTGGTAATCATTTACAATGTGTACATATATCAAAACATCATTTTGTTTGCTTTAAATATATACAATTTTTATTTGTCAATTACACCTCATTAAACCTGGGGGGAAGAATATAAGCCAATAAAAAATACAGAATATATTTAATAGCCCTTTTAGCTTGATTTATGATTTTTAAATATCGAGATATATGGTAAATGGGCTTCATTGATACTCTTATCCTAGACACCATACATTTTACGGGTGACCCTCAATACCTACATTTTTACATAACTCTTATTTTATGAAAATTACATGTTCTGTTCTGGATTTTCCTTTAAAAGATAGGAAGACCATTTTTTAAATATTGCTTTTCTGGGCATAGTTTCTGGGTGTAATCAAGCCAAGGGAGAGACTCTATCAAGGAGGAGGGAGGATCAATCATGACAAATGATTCCCAAAGGGCCAAATAAAATGGCTATTAAATTTAGCAGCATGGAGATTATTGCTAGCACTTAACAAGAATATTTTGCTGGAGTAGGAGTTAGAGGCTGGTAGTGTGGGCTTAACAGAGAATGGATATAAAGAACTGTGAATCTGAATGAGTTTTGCTTCAAACGGGGAAGAAATAAATGGGACAGTAACTTGCCAAGTAATAGGAGTAACGATGAGAAAAAAAGTAGCATGGTATACAACCTATGAAAATGACCCAGGAGAGCAGAAGAAATTGCGGCTGTAGAAGAGAGAATATAGGACTGCTATTGCAGAGTCCTAGTCACATGTGAAAGGATTTGGCTTTTATAGGAGTGTGGATAGTTACTCTGTGGAAACTGGTAGGAAAGATGAGCATGTAGATATGAAAACTGGTGGGCAGGTTGATATCTATTGTCTTTTTCTGATTACTTCGGTGCAATAGGAAGCAAGCTATTCATCTAAGAGGAATAATAATGATTCTAATATTTCCTAGGGTTGTTGAGATGAATAAATGAATTGGTCCACGTAACAAACTTAGAACATTACGCGGCATCACCTAACATGCGGTAACTACTGTCATAGACATTAACCCCTCCTTGTAAATATGTCTGCTATTAATTTCACCAAACTCTTTTAAAATAGTCCAATTTTCCAAATTATTCCTTAAGGACATTATTTTTAAAAACATTAAAAAATGAGAAGCATTGTATATGAGATTGCTGCTGTAATGTGAATAATACATATATTTTTTTCCTTTTTTGTATATCTCCTCCTACTCATTTCCACCCTTGCTATTTGTTTTGTTTTCCAGACTTCCATTACCTCATTTTCCTGTAACCAGTTCCCTTCCTCTTCTCATTGCAATCTTGCCTCTTCCTTAGATGCCAGTATATGGCCTAAGTATAAAGCATGTACTCTGCAAGTTTAAAACACCTAACAGAGTCATCTTATAATTAAAACCTATGTATTCTGGCATTCCAACATACAATTGGTTTCTTGAGACTTTTTAAGGTAATAGAAACATGAAGCAATCTTGATGCCCTCCTTTGCTCTTATATATTGTCACACTGAAAAGAACTTTGTTCATCTAAATTTTGCTGGCATTAGTAAAGATGGAAATTGTGCCACACTTAATCTAAAAGAATTTTATAAACAGGATCTTCCTGGTGATGGGATGAAGTAACTAGTGTGTTACCAACATTAGCTGCTCTACTTTTCCCTTCATAGGAGGTGATGATTACAGTGGCCGTGATCATGAAGCATTCTAGCAGGACCCCATAGGTTGAATAAAAAGCCCTTGCCAGGTGTGTAATCAGCATTTTGCTTCCATGCTTCACTATCTCAGTGGGAAGACTATCAAGTGAGTGAATTTGTCATTAATCATGACTGGTGCAGAGGTGCTGACTCTGAGTTTAATGTACACATTTTTTCAATTTGAGAGTTAATTTTAAATAAAATAAGAAATTAAGATTCTTCAAGAATATTTTCTATTCCATTATTTTACATATGATTTCAGTATCCTCCTTTATGAGACTGTATTGAAGGCAAGCCTCCTAGATGTTTTGATAATTATCTCTGAACTCTCATCTACAAATGATTTTGACAGGATAGAAAATACAGATGTTTCCTCCCACATGAGTTAAAGTATTTAGAATAACTTTACATAATAATATGAATACATTTATTGAGTTATACTTCTGGCAATTAATAAACATATACCTTCTACTTTCTAGATGATTACAAATATCTTGGGTTTTGATTTATTTCATATGCTTAAAATTTGATCATGTTAAAATTCTTATAAGATTTTACTTACCTTCCTATGCTACTTCCAATTTAAAATCTGCTCACTCAAACTTCTCCTGACACTTGAGACCACTTAAAAATCCACCTCTTTCCTGAACTTGTGGCTTTGTTGGATTCAAGAGGTATCAAGGCTAAGTGAGAGTCTGAATATATTACCAGCTGCTGGCCTGAATCATTCTAATTTTTCTGCTTAAGTCATCATTACCTAAGGACAGAGAGGCTGACACAGCAGCTTCTTTCAGATTTTACTCCCTGCATGTTTTTGTTACACTAAATGAAAATCTTAAGAAAAGGAGGTAGAGATACTGCTGATAAGGTTCCCACAAGGTTTTGTTCTGCAATCAGAGATAAACATGTCTTTAGTGTTTATTCCTTTTGTAAATTCATATCTCTAATTATTTTGCTCTATGTGGAGCCAACAGTGTTGATTCTTGCTACTTTGTCTCCATTTAATGTGCTACATATGCTTTTTAACTTAGAAACAGTAATTATCTTACTCTTGTACTAACTTGAAACCATCTTGCTCCAAAGGAAAATTCCACTAAACCAGTTTGTAATTTTATCATCTAATGAATAGTCTAGATGCAATTAAAAGGTTCTAATTGTCTAGGAAAAAAACCCAAAATACTTTTGATATAAAATATAGTTACAGTTTGAAATATTAAAAAAACTCACAGCTAAAATGAAATTACATCTATATTGTCTGATGAAGACATTTTTAGTACGAATAATAGATGTTCTGTAGTATTTTTAAAATATTTCTTTCTCTTACTGCTTGTATTAAATTTCTTATGTGTTAATCTCTATCTCTAGGTAATCTCAGATTTAGGACATCCATAACAGAGGAATACTTTTGCAAGTAGAGACACCTTATTAGTCTGCTAGGGCTGCCATGACAAAATACAATACACTAGGTTGCTTAAACAACAGAAATTTATGTTTCCATAGCTCTGGAAGTTAGAAGTCCAAGATCAAAGTGCTAGAAAATTTAGTTTCTCCTGAGGCTTCTCTTCTTGGTTTGCAAGATGGCCTTTTTTCTATGTACACAAACTGCTGGTGTCTCCTCCTCTTCTTATAAGGACACTAATCTATTGGATTAGCACCTCACTCCTATGTCCTCCTTTAACTTTAATAACCTCCCTAAAGGCCCTGTCTCCAAATACAATCACACTGAGGGTTAGGATGATCTAGACTGAGACATTATACAGACAAAATAATTGAAGATCAGATAGGGTGTGTGAGTTATCTAAGGCCACACTCTAAGCAGTTAGTGACACATTGGGTGTAACAGTAGTGAGTATGCTAAAGCAATTAAATTGTAGGCACTTGAAGAAAGCAATAAAGATATAAAAAACATAGTGATAAATCATTATGGATGTTTTGTGTGTGATACAAAGTCAAGTTCTTATTTCTGGATTCATCTTAAGCAGTCTTACATCACCAAATTCTGCCAGAAGTTTAGTTGGCTACTGAGAGAACACACAAGTGAACAAGTGACAAGGCGCTATCAGATCATGACCAAAACACAATCATTTTCTATAAATGGTGGTCAGCCATATTTCCATGATCTGCAATCATGTCTTTTGTTCATGTGGTATGCTTAATAGGTCTCTGATGACAAAGAATAGCTTTGTTACCTGTCCATAAAATATCTGTGAAATCAAGATAATGAGAAATGTATAAGCCAACAAACTTCTAGAGACAAGGTTAACAGTTTTATTTCAGTGAGTCCTAATACTTTCCATATATGTTATTCGATATGAAAATGAATGACATATCTTGAAAAATAGGTCTGTTTTATTACTAGTCATATTACTTGCACCATAAAACAATTATTTATCTTGAGGTATAGTAGAATGCATTTAATACAAGGTTAGTTTAGTGAAATAGGATTGTAAAGCAAGTATTTTATATATTCAAAATTAATATTATAATTCTCTTAAATATGAAGTCACGTTATAGTCTTCAGTATAAAGCCTTATAAAGTAGTTCTTGTGCACATTAAGATTTGAGGGTTAATTAGCAAAGTTAAGAAGTAACAGAAGAAAAATCAATATTCAAGTGTATTAGCTTGCTAGGGCCCCCATAACAAAATACCAAATGTTGGGCTGCTTAAACAACAGTTTATTTTTTCCAATTCTGGAGACTAGAAATTCAAGATCAAGGCATTAGCAGGATTGGTTTCTTTGGCTTTTCTCCATGGCTTGCAGATAATTTCCTACTTCCTGTGTCTCCATATGCTCTTTCCTCTGTGCTTGTGCATCCCTAATGTCTCTGTGTCCAAGTTTGTTCTTCTTATAAGGGCATTTGTCAGATTGGATTAGGGCCCACCCTAACTGCCTCAGTTTTTACCGCTTTAAGGACCCTATCTCTAAATATAGTCACATTGTGAAGTACTGGGGTTTAGGACCTCAATATATGAGTTTTGGGTGGACAACAGTTAGCCCATAACAGCAAGTGTCCAAACATTCAAAATATTCTGCCTTTAATATAACTGTCAAAATCTGAGTGGCAAATGTGTGTATACATGTCTTGGTGGGAAGGATATGAAGTGCTTGGGAAATAGAGAATTCTAAAAATTTCCTGCCCATTCTCTTTTAACAGTAAGTCTCTATAACTTCAGTACCTGTTAACTGATATATTTGTTGTAGAAATTAAGAGAAGTAATATATGGGAAACACATTGCAGAGTCTGGCAGACAACAAGTGCTGAATAAGTGTTCACTGAATTTGAATCAATCTAAACCTTGCTTCATCAGGCTCACACACACTGTCTCTTTGATAATACTAAAGAACTTTGCTACCTGTTTGCTCTTTGATGCTTAAAAACATTTTTATTTTGAAATAAGTAGAGATCCTCACAAAGTTGCAAAAGTAGTAGAGAAGCCCCATGTATCTATCACCCAGTTTCCCTCAATGATAATATCTTGCATAACTATAGTACATTATCAAAGCCAGGAAATTAAAATTAGTATAAGTCACAGATCTTTTTCAGCCTTATACATGTACTCATTTGTATATGTCTGTGTGTTATTATGAGTATTCCATGCAACTTATCACATACATATATTTGTATAACCACCACCATAATCAAGACACAGAGCTATTCCATCACCAGAAATATCCTTCTTGCTACTCTTCTCCCAATACTTTACCCAACTGATATCTATACAATCTTTAAGATGCAATTTAATTACTATTATTTTGGAAACCGTCCTGGAGGCCCTCAGGTGTTAATTTTGCTTGTGTTCTCAGAGTAAATAAAGTTTTACTATATTGCATTCTGGTTACCGTTAAAACATGTATTCTACCTCCTAGACTGACTGCAAACTCTTTGAAGCCAGAAGAGTGTCTTTTTAAGTAATGTATATTGAATGGATGCCTACTAGGATAATAAAATTTTCCAAAGATGCCTATGATAATCATATTGGTTTAAATAGTAATATACTGAACCTACAATTTTAAAAATACTATTTCTTCATCTCAATAGACACAGAAAAGGCTTTTGATAAAGCTCAACACCCACTTAGAGGGAACTTACCTCAACATAACAGAGGCCATATATGACAAACCCACAGCAAACATCCTTCCCAGTGATGAGCTGAAAACATTCCCTGTAAGATCAGAAATAAGATAAGGATATCCACTGTCATCACTTTTATTCAACATGGCAATGTTGAATAAAAGTCCTAGCCATGGCAATCAGAGAAGAAAAAGAAATAAAAGGAATCCAAATTTGAAAAGAAGTAAAACTGTCACTGTTTGCAGATGACATGATACTCTACATAGAAAATACTAAAGATGCTGCCAGAAAACTACTAGAGTTCATCAATGAATTCAGTAAAGCTGCAGGATACAAAATTAATATACAGAAATCTATTGCATTCCTATACACTAATAATGAAAGATCAGAAAGAAATTAAGGAAACAATACCATTTACCATTGCATCAAAAAGAATAAAATATCTAGAAATAAACCTAACTAAGTAGACAAAAGACCTGTACTCTGAAAACTGTAAGATGCTGATGAAAGAAATTGAAGATGACACAAATAGATGGAAAGATATACCATGTTCTTGGATTGGAAGAATCAATATTTTCAAAATGACTACACTACCCAAGGGAATCTGAAGATTCAATGCAATACCTATCAAATTACAATGGTATTTTTCAAAGAACTAGAACAAAACATTTAAAAATTTGTATAGAAACACAAAAGTCCCTGAATAGCCAAAGAAATCCTGAGAAAGAAAAATGGAGCTAGAGGAATCAGGCTCCCTGACTTCAGACTATACTACAAGGCTACTGTCAATAAAACAGTATGACACTGGTGCAAGGACAGAAATATAGATCAGTGGAACAGGACAGAAAGCCCAGAAATAACTCCATGCACCTATGTTCAAAGAGTCTATGACAAAGGAGGCAAGAATATACAATGGAGAAAAGATAGTCTCTTCAATAAGTAGTGCTGGGAAAACTGGACAGCTGCATGTAAAAGAGTGAAATTAGAACATTCTTTAACACCATGCCCAAAAATAAGCTCAAAATGGATTAAAGACCTAAATGTAAGGCTGGACACTACAAAACTCCTAGAGGAAAACATAGGCAGAACACTCTTTGACATAAATTGCAGCAATATCTTCTTTGATCCACCTCTTAGAGTAATAAAAATACAAACAAAAATAAACAACTGGGACCTAACTAAACCTAAAAGCTTCCACACAGCAAAGAAAACCATAAACAAAATGAAAAGATAACCCAGAGAATGGGAGAAAATATTTGCAAGCAATATGACCGATAATGGATTAATCTCCAAAATATACAAGCAACTCATGCAACTCTATATCAAAAAACAAACAACCCAATCAGAAAACGGGCAGAAGATCAAAATAGATATTTCTCCAAAGAAGACATACACATGGTCCAAAAACACATGAACAGATGCTCAACATCACTAATTATCAGAGAAATGTCAATCAAAACTACAATGAGGTGTCACCTCACACCAGTCTGAATGGCCATCATCAAAAGGTCTACAAATGGGCTTCCCTGGTGGCGCAGTGGTAGAGAGTCTACCTGCTGAGGCAGGGGACATGGGTTCGTGCCCTGGTCCAGAAGGATTCCACATGCCGCAGAGCAGCTGGGCCCATGAGCCATGGCCGCTGAGCCTGTGCATCCGGAGCCTGTGCTCCGCAATGGGAGAGGCCACAGCAGTGAGAGGCCTGCATACTGCAAAAAAAAAAAAGAAGGTCTACAAACAATAAATGCTGGAGAGGGTGTTGAGAAAAAGGAACCCTCTTACACTGTTGGTGGGTATGTAAATTGGTACAACTGCTATGGAGAACAGTATGGAGGTTCCTTAAAAAACTAAAGATGGAACTAACATATGATACAACAATCCCACTCCTGGGCATATATCTGGAGAAAACTATAATTCAAAAAGATACATGCACCCCAATGTTCATGGCAGCAGTCTTTACAATAGCCAAGACATGGAAGCAACCTAAATGTCCATCAAGAGAGGAATGGATAAAGAAGATTTGGTACATGTATACAATGGAATATTACTCACCCATAAAAAGGAATGAAATAATGCCATTCAGTAATGCCATAATGGCATTGATGGCACAATAATGCCATCAATGCAGCAGGTTGGATGGACTTAGAGATTATCATACTAAGTGAAGTAAGTCAGAGAAAGACAAATATCATGATATCACTCATATGTGGAATCTAATTTAAAAAATGATATAAATGAACTTATTTACAAAACAGAAACAGACTTACAGATATCGAAAACAAACTTATGGTTACCAAAGGGGAAATGTGGGAAGGAGGGATAAATCAAGAATTTGGGATTAACATTCACACACTGCTATATATAAGATAGATAACCAAGAAGGACCTACTGTATAGCACAGGGAACTTTACTCAATATTCTATGATAACCTATATGAGAAAAGAATCTGGAAAAGAATGAATATATATATATATCTATAATTGAATCACTTTGCTGTACACCTGAAACTAACACAACATTGTAAATCACCTATACTCCAATAAAATAAAATAAAATAAAAATACTATTTCTGTGCTACAGGTAGTTTGACTAATGTACACATTCTTTGGCCCCAATTTTCACACACATTTATTATGTGAGCTAGTACAAATAACAAACAAGTGATTAAAAATATAACTGATAATGGTTTAGTTTTACTGCTGAAGATGCCATAATCATCTGAATTACTATCCAGAGAGTCATTTTTCAATAAAGAGAACTACAAATTGCTTAAGTGGCTATGGTGTCCATCAGCTGATAAACCTGGCAGGTGGGTGACTATTCCAAAATTCTTAGTAGTAAAGAAATCTCTAATTAGAAATTACAAATTCCTAGTAGTGTTTTCACAGCAAGCCAGCATAAACTGAATTGCAACACCACTGCCCCAGATATCTCCAAACAACCTACAAACTTCACATGTATTTTATTTTACCAACAAAGAAGATGCACAAAAGGAAATCAAATTCTGTCATTATTATTTAAATTTCTTTGTGAATGTAGATGCTTTATCACCTGATTTCAGTGTGTTGAATAATTTCCCATCTTTCTGAAAACAAAGAATGCATTTACATAGTTTAGTTTACATTATTACATTTACTGAGTATTTTGTAGGTAATTTTACTTAAAACACCAAGTATAAACAAATGACCAATACCAGAAATTGAGTGATACATTTAGGTTTTGAAATAATGATTTAAAATGGAATTAATTTCTTCATTTCAAGTTACCACAACATCTCAGAGTACTGTACTCCTGGAAAAATATACTTTGCACATGCTCTGTGATTTTTCTCTAACACACATATTTTAGATATTGAAAATTATTTTGCAGTATTAAACATTGTAAGAAATAGAAAATATCAATCTAAAAGACAATTTTAAAACATAGAAAACAAACATGTTAAGCATATTTTTAAATTTTTGTACAGTATATATCAACATACATTAGTTAAAATTATTTAGAGCATGAATCAATTAAGTGAAAACTCAAAAAGACAATTGCTAAGGAAGAATTTTATCTTTGTAGACAATTTATTACTTAAATCACTCTTTTTTATTGCCCATTTCATGGCTTTCAGTAAATCTACGTTTCAATTCTTCAATATTTTAGTACAGAGCACTGACTTTGTAATGTGAAAATAAGTAAAGATGCTTTGAGGAAAGAAAAAAGTTATATTTCATTGCATCCTCTAATTTTAATTCTTCACTCAACAAATATTTAAGAATATATGGAAAAAAAAAACCTTCTATTAGGTGCAGGAGTTACATGATTAAAAACATACTCTTTTTCCCCCAAGTAGCTCACTCCCTACTGTTATGAACTAATGGAGTCCTCTGCAGAAACAATTTCAAGACAATGTGTATAGAACTAATTTGGATATTTGTACAATGTGCAATGTTGTAATAAATTTTACTTGTACAAACATTATAAGCATTCAAATACATGGGTACAATGCTCACTTTAAATTATTATCTCTCTAAAAAAAAATAGTGAAAAGTGTCTTTTAGATTTATCCACAGATTTACTGTTTCTAGTGTCTTTTTCTTGGATAGCTACAATTTTCCACATGTTGTCATTTTTTTTTCTGACTAAAGAACACCCTTTAATATTTCTTATAGTGCAGGTTTGCCCATAAATTCAGCACAAAGAGGAAAATTAGTAAAAAGAATGAAGTATTAATCTATAAGCAATCATTTTAACTACATTTTTTAACTGTAAAAAAATTATAAAAAATATCATGAGATCTACCCTTAACAAATTTTTAAGTGTTCAGTATTGTTAAGCACAATGATGTACAGATTTCTAGAATTTTTTCATCTTTCATGACTGAAACTCTATACTTATTGAACATTAACTTCAAATTTCCCTCTCCTCCCAGCAACCACCATTCTACTCTGTTTCTATGAGTTATTTTGGATACAACTTATAAGTAGAATCATTCAGTGTTTATCCTTCTGTGACTGGAGTATTTCACTTAACATAATGTCCTCAAGGTTCATCCATGTTGTAGTATATGACAGCTTTTCCTTCTTTTTTATGGCTGAATAATATTCCATTATGTGTGTGTGTGTGTGTGTGTGTGTGTGTGTGTGTGTATGTGTGTGTGTAATCCGGAGGGACATTTAACTGTTGCCACCTCTTGGCTATTGTGAATAACAATAAACATGGAAGTGCAGATATCTCTTGGCTATCCTGATTTCAATTCTTTTGAGTAAATACCCATAAGTGGGGTTTTTGGATCACATGGTAATTCTATTTTTAATTTTAACAGCAGAAACTGCATACTGTTTTCCATAATGACTTTATAATTTTGCACTCCCACCAACAGTATACAAGGGTTCCAATTTTTCCACATCCTATGATACTTATTTTCTGTTTTGTTGTTGTTGTTAATGGCCATCCTAACAGGTGTGAGGTGACACATCATCGTGGTTTTGATATGCATTTCCCTGATGATTAGTGCTGTTGAGTACATTTTCATATACCCGTTGTCCATTTGTATATCTTCTTTGGAGAAATGTCTATTTAAGTCCTTTGACCATTTTTTTTTTTTTTTTTTTTTTTTTTTTGCGGTACGCGGGCCTCTCACTGTTGTGGCCTCTCCCGTTGTGGAGCCCAGGCTCCGGACGCGCAGGCTCAGCGGCCATGGCTCATGGGCCCAGCCGCTCTGCGGCATGTGGGATCTTCCCGGACCGGGGCACGAACCCGTGTCCCCTGCATCGGCAGGCGGACTCTCAACCACTGCGCCACCAGGGAAGCCCTCCTTTGACCATTTTTTAATTGGGCTATTTGGGTTTTTTTTGCTATTGAGTTGTAGGAGTTCCTTATATATGTTGGATACTAACACCTTTACAGATATATGGTTTGCAAATAATAAGAGATTTTTAAAGTATGGTTAAAAAGAAACAAACCGAAAAACTTGGATTTAGTTTGTGACATCAGATAAGAATTTTGAGATTTTAATTTTTCATATTTTCCCCTTCAGAAGTAAACATTCAATTTAAGTGTTTTGGGTCATGATTCATACTACCATCCCAGCTCCATTATCAATGTCATATGGTTTCAGGTGACCATAGGCAAAAACTTAACTATCCGGCTTGCTTCTGTATACCCTGTACTGATAATATTTCACCACAGAAGAAAAAGAAAAACAGAGTACCTTAACTTTGTCATCTTAGGACAATGAACAATTCTATATAACACCCTGAGGGTTATATAGTTTCCTAAGGGTCTGTGGTCTAAAGCCATTATGCTGTACTGTTGTATCAATTAAGAATCCTTGAGTCCAAGTAAACAAAGTAAACTCCACCTAGCAAGAGCTTTTTATTGGAATCACCTGAAAGAACACGGTGCTGTTCATAAATCAAAATAGAAGCTTAGCAGGGGCTTCCCTGGTGGCGCTGTGGTTGCGAGTCCGCCTGCTGATGCAAGGGACACGGGTTTGTGCCCTGGTCGGGGAAGATCCCACGTGCCGCGGAGCGGCTGGGCCCGTGATCCAGGGCCGCTGAGCCTTCGTGTCAGGAGCCTGTGCTCCACAACGGGAGAGGCCACAACAGTGAGTAGGCCCACGTACCGCAAAAAAAAAAAAAAAAAAAAGGGGAAGCTTAGCAGTCAGGCCCTAGGAAAAACAGGAGACAACTTCTGAATATCTGTATTATCTTAGAAAATACTCCATAATGTAGAATTTATTCAATAGAGTACTTTATTAGTTGATAATTGGAAATTGATAAAAGATTTTCTTTTTAAGGTAATATGTTGTGGTCATCTTGAAACACAAAATGAATAAAGGAATGAATCAGCTGTACCTAATCTAGATTCTTGTCCCAAGAGGCAAATTGTTAAGGAGACAGTCTGATTGTTTTAGGTTGTTTCATGTCTCACTCTTCACTGACTGCCCAAGAAGGCTGTATACAAAGAAAGAGATAATTCCCCAAAGGAAACTCTTGACCTTTAGAAAATTAGTAGATATTACTGGTAGGGGGAAAATGCCTCTATGGTCAACGATTTTAAAACACAGTGGTGTAGGCAAACATGTTTTTTTAATAGCATTTCAGGACATTTATGTATATTTATTAATACATTCATATAATTGGCTGCTCTGATTGTCCATTGGAGCACATTTTGAGAAAGACTCCCTTAGGAAAAAAGGATAAAAAGAGGAAAGAAAAGGGTCCCTTTCATAGAGCCCTTCTACTTTTACTATGTGAAACGATTTTAACTGAAACTTGGATAAGAGAAAGAGGTGAGTCACAGTCATTTAGAGAATATTTCAGTGTGCATTAGAATCACCTGGACAGCTGGTTAAGGCACAGATTGCTGGACACCATTCACAGAGTTTCTGATTCAGGAAAACTGGTGGGGTGACACAAGAATTTACAACTCTAAGAGAAATAAACCAGACAGTACAACTCTAAGAGAAACAAACCAGACAGAGAAAGACTTACACTTAGACTACACTTAGCATGTAGAATATTAAAAAATAATAATCAACCTCATAGAAACAGAGAGTAGAAAAGTGGTTGTCAGGGGCTGAGGGTGGAGGGGAAAGTAAGGAAAAATGGATAAAAAGGTACAAATTTTCAGCTATAATATTATTTTTTAAAAAAATATTTGCATCTCTAACGAGTTCCTAGGTGATGTTGATAATGCTGGTCCAGGAATCACTTTAGAAAACCTCTGCTCTAATAATTTCAGGAATCAGAAAGTGAACCTAATTATTTAAATCTTTCAATGTGTTGTGTAACACAGATCAGCCTGTTGGAGATTACGGTTTAACAGAGAGTTCATTGTGTAAGTCCTTTAAATTCCGTTTTTAGAAAACTGAATTACCTGGCAATGTAAAACAGTCTGAAGGCAGGGTGGACTCATGCACTATCAGTTTGCTATGCTTGCTTTAGGTCTAAAATTAACCTATTTTAGGGATACCTTATAAAATTTTTCATAATGATGCAAGCCATCCCTGGAATGGGCCTTACTTAACTCAACCTAGTTCCCTGGTAAAAACTATTGGGTGCTTCAGGAATCAGTAAAGTCCTGGAAGGATTGAAAGAAGAGAAAAAATAAATGCACTTAAAGAAAAGAAAAAATAAATTAATACACTTAAACAAAATGTCACATTACTCCATGAAATGAAGAAAAGATTTAAAAAATCCATTCTCCATAAGTACAGGAAATGATAAATAGGCACTAGAAAAAGTGATACATTTCAGAAAACTGTCCACCGTGATACCTTATATGTTGAGCTCTTTAAAGGATTACACTATGATATATAAGCAAGCATTTTATTTCCTTGGGACATATTGCGTTTATTGACAATTAAACTGGCATTTCACATTTTTCAAGGATTGATATAGTATTTCAGCATGTCAATTTAATTACGTGAAAAAAGATATCTGGTGCTTATAAACTGGTCAGGTAAAATTCACCACTCTAATAGAAATAAATAACTAAATTAGACCCACAAAAAGTCACTTTGTTATGGACTGAATTGTGTCCCCTCAAAATTTATAGTTTGAAACACTAATCCCCAATGTGATGGTATTTGGAGATAGGGTGTTTAAGGATGTAATTAAGGTTAAAAGAGGATATAAGGGTAGGGCTCTAATCCAACTGGACTGATGTCCTTACAAGAAGAAGAAGAGACCCCAGAAGTGCACACACACAGAGAAAAAGGCCATGCAGGGGCACAAAGAAAAGGAGTCATCTGTAAGCCAAGGAAAGAGGCTTCAGGAAAAACCACCTTTTTGGCACCTTGATCTTGTACTTCACAGCCTCCAGACTGTGAGAAAATAAACTTCTGTTGTTTAAGCCACCTAGTCTGTTGTATTCTGTTAGCAGCTCTACACAGCTAACACATTCTTCTTAGTCCTATTGAAAACGTCATATCAGATTTGTCAAACACACACATACACACACTGCAAAGGATTTGACAGTCAAATGAATTTGTGAAACCCTAGGTTAAATAGAGTCAAACAATTCTCTTTACTGCAAGATTTCCCATACCTATAGTATTCTAATATGTATTATGAATCTGAAGTGAGGACTAGTCAATGCAACATTTTCCAATTTACTAGACCCTGAAACTATTTTTTTTCTTTTTTGCCTTTTTTATTGTCTTTTGTTTATTCATTTGAGGACTATATTGTGGGAATACTATTGACAAATATTACCCTATGTAATTTAAATTAATTAATGACATTTCATTGTTTTGACTAGTGTTTATCCTTTTTATTGACTCAAATAATATTTAATCTCTTCATTTTTGTATTAGAATTTCACATCACTATTTGGGTTATTATTCTGGGTCCTTGTATTAGACAGCGTTCTCCAGAGAAACAGAACTAATAGGATGTGTGTACACAGATGCACATACTCAGAGGTGGGGAAAGACAGAGACAGAGAGAGATTTATTTTAAGGAATTGGTTCACAAGATTGTGAGAGCTGACAAGTCCAGAATTTGCAGGGCAGGCCCTAGGCTTGAGATCCAGGAAAAAGTTAATGTTGCATTCTGCAGTTCAAAGGCTGTCTGGAGGTTAAGGCCTTCAACTGATTGGAGGTTAAGGTTAAGGCCTTCAACTATAATGGCTCACCCACATTATAAAAGGTAATCTGCTATATTTAAAGCCAATCGATTAAAATGTTAATTACATCTAAAAAAATCTACAGGAACTTCCCTGGTGGTGTAGTGGTTAAGACTCTCATTTTCACTGATGGGGGCACGGGTTCGACCCCTGGTCGGGAAACTAAGTTCTCACATGACGTGCAGCGTGGTCTAAAAATAAATAACTAAGTATGTAAATAAAATCTACATAGCAACACCTAGACTGGTCTTGTACCAGGAAACTGGGTGCGATGGCCCAGCCAAGTTGACACATTAAAATAACCGTCATACTCCCCCAAACATCTAACCTCTGACTAGCTTTCACCACATTTTACCTCTTTTAAAATCACAGTCTTCATCTTCCATCTCTTTCCTGATACTTGAGTGGCAGACATCACAAATATCTTGGCAGAGCTTGTTAAACTCTGTGTCAAAAAGCTGTGTGCAGCTGATGTGGGTTTCCTTATTATGTTGCTATCAGCAAGTGACAGTGGGAGAGAGAAACTGCTACTGCTTTCCTGGTTTATAGCCTTCTTCAATTATAGACTCTGAGATAGCTGTAGGGCCACATAACTAATTTTGTGTTCCTCTAACATTTCAGAAATCTGTTTATCTCTCACTTCTTGTCCTTTTCTGTAACTACTATTCTTTACTTTCTGGTTCTCAGAAATGAGCAGGATCATGAAATTTTTTAATCTACATCTTCTTATAAGTCTCTTCTAAGCAGAACCCCAGAATCTCTCATTTTAAATGTGTTTTTCCCAAAAAAAAGACATAATGCAATTTGCTTACTGAGCACCTTAACTTTTTGGTTTGTTTACTCCATTATTTTATTTATAAAATGTATTATCACTTACTACAGTAAGTGGTCACATTTAATCTATAAACTTTTCTATACTTATGTTCATTTTTCATGGTTGCACGTAATTATTAAGTATTTTGAAACCTACTTCTTTCCTGTTCTAAGTGCAAGAATAATTTCACTTGGTACTTCAAAGACATCAAGCCATTCACATGAGGTACCTTTTCTATCTCCATCTCCTTGTCTTTATATCTGTCTTCCCATTTTTATGTATGGTCTTAAGGAAAAATATACTTCTGTCCTGTGAAACTAAACTACTTGGTATTCAATAAACATTTACTGGTTGGATAAATGGATTTTTCTGATTTTTTATAACATACTATCTCATATGAAATATTTCTATTCCATTCTATTCTATCCATTCATCTATCTTTTTTAATAAAACATTTTTTTCTGGTAAAATATACATAACAAAATTTCCCATTTTAACCATTTTAAAATGTACAGTTTATTGATATTAAATGCACTCATATTGTTATGCACCCATCGCCCCTCTCCATATCTAGAAATCTTTTCAGGTTACAAAACTGAAACTCTATACTTTTAAAAACGAACTTCCCATTCTTCCCTCTCCTTTACACCTGGAACTATCATTCTACTTCCTGTGTCTATGAATTTGACTACTTTAGGAGAGATATAAGTGGAATCAGTATTTGTCTTTTTGTGACTGGATTGTCTCACTTAGTATTATGTCCTCAGAATTCAATCTATTCATTTCTTTGGCAAAGTTCTTTCTCTTCTATTGCCTACATATTTCTCAAATTTCTTTTCTCTTCTTTATGCCCTCAACTTATGCCTTTGTTAAATTCTCTGCATCTTTTTTCCTGACTCAATGAAATAGCCTCCAGATAAGCTTCCCATAATATCCCGGCCATGCCTAATCCATTATCCACTCCTGTCATAATAGGTTATCATTATTACTATTAAAATAATTATTATTATATTTCAGATTACAAATCTAACCAAATTACTCTTTGCTTAAATATTATACTCTATCCTAATGGTCTAAAATTCTCTTAAAGTTTAGGTATATGGGATTCAAATTTTGACACATTTTCAAAAATTAAAAATCGTGTTCTCCTGAGTTTCATTTCTTGATATACATAACTTTTGATCACAAGGAACATGGACTTCATCCTTCATTGCATTCTTGAAAAAAACTCAGCGTTCCGAAACTTGCATCATATTGAAGAGGAATAATTCAAACTTGTCATCATTTTCATTAAAAGATCATTTATTTTATGAGTTTAAAACAAACACAGACTAACAAATGTATGAATATTGTTGACCATTTGTGAAGAAGCATAGTGGTTTCAGAATATGCCACCTGATACTTAGGAAAATACCATGTATGTCTATTGTGGAAGGAACCCAAGAATGAAACACTAAATGCTGCACCTCAAGTATGGTCCTGGACACATGTTATACTTTCTAAAGTTTATTTTAAATTAAATCTTCATTATTTTACCCAAGATACAGACCAGAAAGATGTTAAAAATCTGTGGTCTTTTATGGCTATGCTTTCAGTGAATTACTATAAAAAAATATTGTGTATTCTAAATGTTATAAATAAAAATTGACAGTTTTCTGTCAAGTTAGTCATTTAATTCCAACTATATATACATCCATTGCTTCCATTAAAAAAGACACTATGAAGAAATTACCTCCATTGGATAAGACCACTTGGTCATTATGTATTATCTATTGTATCTACTACAAGAATATCTTTTTCTGACATTGTGTTAAGAAATTCTGAGATTATGTCATGACTATATTTTCTCCCATTTTGTATTTTATAATGTCTTTGGTTTTCATAACATTGGTCTCATTAAACTAGTTGTGAGATAGTTTCCCATCCTCATTTTTTTGGGAAGAATGTTGTATAGTTCCTGGTATTTGCTCCTTAAACTTTTGGTAGAATTCATTAGGAAAAACATCTTTGCCTGGGATATTTTTAATGGGAAAAATTTTAACACAGATTAATTTTCTTAAATAAATAGAGGGCTACTCAGGTAATATATTTCCTTTTAAGACAACTCTGATAGTTTGTGTCTCACAAAAATATGTCCATTTCAACAAAAATTTATAACTTTTGAATCTCTTTATTGATATCCCTATATGTTCAACACCAGTCTCCTGATTGTCTTTAGTTATTCGTCCTTCAGTGTTTTGAGCATACTTAAGGCAGGGAATTTAATCTCTTTTTGTAGTAAGTCCAATTTTTGGGCTTCTTTTATCTTTTTTTCTCATCAACGGGCCATGCTTTCCTGTTTCTCTGAATGCTTTGTAATTTTTTTAAAAAAACTTTATATTTTTGGTATTGTAATATAACACTTGAAATAAGATTCTCCCTCCTCCCCAGAGTATGCTGTTATTGCTTATTGAGGGCTGCAGTCATCTACTTGTTTAGTGACTTTTTGAACTATTTAGAAAGGACTATATTCCTTGCCATATGCTCCACTGTGTCTGCATTCAGTTAGTGACCTGACAAAGATTTCTTTGAATGCCTGGACCCAATAAGAAAAGAAAAGTATTTTGTTGCTTTAAATTCTTTCAACAGGATCTTCCCAGGAAGCTGTTTCAACCGCATCAGGTTGAAATAGCTAGCCTCTGCTGATCTCAGTGAACTGCCAGTCAGATCAAAACACACAACCCAGCTTTTGTAAGACTGGGTTCTTATTGCCCACCCTGGCATCAGCAAGTTGTACTAGGAATGTGGGCCACATTTTCTATAGCTACCTGCCATGGAGCCAGGGGCAGGGCGTTGTAGATGCTATGTGAAATGTCAAAATTCATTGAAATATACCTGCTTCTTTTTTTAATCAAGCACTCTGATGGACAGAGCAAGTGCTGAACTAGACTCCATAGTCC
Source organism: Stenella coeruleoalba (assembly GCF_951394435.1). Lineage (NCBI taxonomy): Eukaryota > Metazoa > Chordata > Mammalia > Artiodactyla > Delphinidae > Stenella > Stenella coeruleoalba. The sequence continues at coordinate 79,116,915 of NC_137151.1, read as the reverse complement.
TAAAATAACCAAATCTAGGAGTTCTTGCCAGTTCAATGGAGCGATTGATTCCTGGAATTTCCTACTATACCATCTTCCATGACATCACTTGGTGATTTTTTTAAAAGTATAAATCAAACTAATTCCTTTTCTCACCCATCCAACTTTCTGAAACTCACATATATCCCACGGCTTACTTGTTTTCGTCTCTTATTTTCATCACAAAAATGAAACTAAACTAATTTGAAACTAGAAATGTCATTTTATCACTTTTTTCCACTCTTGTTATATTTGATATATTTTTAGATTTCTTTTTTATCTACTAATTTCTGTTACCATTGAATGACACAAAGATGATAAAATTTAAAAAAATAACTGCTGGATAAATGAATGAAAAAGTAAATAAATAAGAAGAGTCATTTAGGGACCTAAGGATAGATAGAAGAACCAATTTTTAATTCCTGATGTAAAACAACAGTAATTAAACCACTTAAATCAATCACCTTAAAATGCTTTATAAAAGAGTAGTGAAAATAAATGTATATATGAACATCTTAGCATAAAATTACTTATGTCTATGATTCTTCTTACAAAGTAGTACAGAGCAGCTCAGTACTGAAATGCTGCCAAATCAGTTTCTTGATAGTTTTACAAAGAGATCAGAAGCTATGCTACTAAAGCAAAACAAAACAAACAACAATAAAATTGGAGTGTTTGCAAAAACAGCAATGATGCCTTTGTTTATAACATTGATATACACTAAGAAACTGCAGACAAAGAGTTCAGTAAGATTTAGAAAAGGATACTGATGAAACAACCAGTGATGCAGATGTAGAACTGAGAGGTGATGATGTCTACCAAGGTATTGAGGGCAATTTAAGTGACTGTGTTTGGGCGAGCTCTCCTGCACTAGTAGTGCTGATCTGCAGCTGAGTGAACAAATAGTTTGGCATAGAACAAATGAAGGTTACCACACTGTTCTCTCTTTTGCATAAGAGACAAAGTATTTCCTATGTACTATTAAGCATTTTATAACTCGAGTGTGAAAAAGGAGTAATCAGAGCCAGAAGGAGTATCAGTTCTTATAGTACATGAAACAAAAAGAAAAGATCTATAGAAAATGCATACAGTGCTATGTAAATCATAAAAAAATAGCCATCCTACTCAAACTTGGTAATACAGCTAGGGATCTCATATTGGAACAAAAGGTATATTGCCCATTTTCAGCTTCCTGCCAAGTTATAAGTTTATCTCTTGGGTTACTAGAATTGTTAGAAAACTAACTTTTTCTATACTTTCATTTTTCTATACTATGGGTCTATAGGAGAATATTTCTTCTTGAAGTGAGTAATTACATGTCTTTCATGATTAGATTATTTGTCAGTATAATACGTTAAGCTCAAAAGCAGCAATTTCAGAGCAAATATTTAAAAGAAATTAGTTTTGCTAGTGAAGAGAAACATAGGAACTGTAATAAAGAAATGCTGGTGGGTATACAGAAATGACATTAATCTTATCTTGTTTGGATCATTATTTTGATCTTATTTTTAAAATCCACAAAGTGCAATCTGTAATTTAAAACCAAATTCAAGAGTAAGAGTATGAAATTGGCCAATTTACAATTTTTACCATGCGCCAATGCATTACTGTTCGCATATTCAATTGAAAATATTCCTCAATTATATATATATATACATATCTTATTTACTCTACAGTATATGAGCTATGACCAAGAAAGAAAATGATAATTTCATATAACATAATTTCGAATTAACCATTTGACAAGTGTTTTGGAGCATCCACAATTGTTAGTGTTGGACTAGACTCTTGAGTTATTGTGTGATTTGTTAATAACTCACCACACGAAAAGTTCTTTTGAGAAATCTTCATAGCAAGAACGAGTTTTCAGAAATCTATTTGATTTCCCACCCAGCACATTTAGCATACTGATATTTAACCATCTTATTGTACATCTGAGACTCTCAAGTGTCCTCAGATTATCAGAAGAAAGAAGTGAGTGAAAAGAACACTACCAACATTATATATTTATCATTAGTAAAACTATGTATTAGGTTTATTGGATTATTAATAGGATTATTCAAAATTCCATAAGACAGCATGGGACTTATCTTGTTCTGTCTTATAATTATTTCCGTTAAAGAGGAAATGTGAAACTCAGCACAACCTAGTGTGGTGTATGTTGGAATACTCTGATTTCAGATCATATGGTGAGAGGTGGAAGAGTAGTCTCTTTGCACCTTCATACTCCTCCTGGTTAAATAATGTATGTTCATGAGAGCTACTTAATTTAGAGGAAGACAGAATTAATACTAAAATTGACTTTTTTTTTTTACTTCCTGTAACAGTATTAGCTAACAGATTATTTTAAAAGGTCACTGGGATAACTTTTGAATATCGTAGTTTTAAAAACATACCGAATAAAACCTGCAGATAAATCTGGTTAATCCAATTATACTATAAAAAGTTATTCCTAAATGGCCAATTATCATAAGTACATCTTTTTAGATGTTTAATTATATATTAATTCTGGACCAATTAATTTGTATTATTATATACTCTCTTCATTAAATTAATAAGAATTATTTAGTTATGATGTCTAATTACTTATGCTTTTTACATTTTTTGTTTTTTTTTTTTTTTTTTGTGGTACGTGGGCCTCTCACTGTTGTGGCCTCTCCTGCTGTGGAGTACAGCCTCCAGACGTGCAGGCTCAGCGGCCATGGCTCACGGGCCCAGCCGCTCCGTGGCATGTGGGATCCTCCTGGACCGAGGCACGAACCCGTGTCCCCTGCATCGGCAGGCGGACTCTCAACGACTGCGCCACCAGGGAAGCCCACTTTTTACATTTTTAAATTAGTCAATTATTAATAAAAATCACATGCCAGAGCCAGGTACATATACACAGCTTTATTAAAGAATACTTTGTCCTCTATCATACCCCTAATTATGAAAATAATAGCTTTAGCTACTCATATTTATTATTATAAATTATAAGAAGTAGCATTATTTTATGTTTCCATAAGCTATAAAATGAATAAATTAATTACACCATATATATTCCTAAACTTGACTTATATTACTAATATATCATAAAATATACTCTATATTTTTTCTCAGTGTTTTCTACAGTAGTCCACAAGACACATAATAAGACACTTATTTGAACTGAAAAATGAAGTTGTACTTATATTGGGAGGAAAAATCTGAGTGATCTTTTCTTAGTCTATTGGATTGAAGGAGACTGAAAAATGTTGTAACAGATGATAGCCTCCCCTTACACTTCATGTTGGTTTTCTGAAGTGAAACCTACTACTTTCCCCCTGAAACTTATTCACAGTTGGCTGAGTCTGGGATCCTGGGGTATGCTAAGGTCCATGCTGCAGGGTGGCCTCAAGATGCTGCTTATAATTCAATGATGTTGTCTATTATGAAATACTTTATGAGAAAAAGTAAATGGTTTTGGTCCTGTCCTTTGCTGGTGATATTAATCAGAATGGTCAGCAAAGTTACATACCCATATGAAGATCTGAGTTTGGCCAAAAACGTGTCAGCTGAATAATGGGTTATTATACAAGGAGCAAGCTTTTTTCCACTTACTGTAAAAGCAGTACAATTCCTCAAGCTCAGTGTTCCTCTCTTGCAATGCAGTTTACTGCATGGGCAAGTTTTCATCTCAGCTTACTTGTGTCATTGTCCTACTCACTCTCTGTAGGTCTTGGAAGGCACAGGAAACTGCTCCAGTTACTGCATTTTTCCATAAATAATAAAGTCCTTTACCTCTAACCCAGGAATCTTTTTTTTTTAACATCTTTATTGGAGTATAATTGCTTTACAATGGTGTGTTAGTTTCTGCTTTATAACAAAGTGAATCAGTTATACATATACGTATGTCCCCATATCTCTTCCCGTTGTGTCTCCCTCCCTCCCACCCTCCCTATCCCACCCCTCTAGGTTGACCCAGGAATCTTGTATCTTCTACGACTATCTATGAAACAGTAGTAGGTACCTTGTTAGATTGGCATGTGGTAAAATCCCAGGTCTTTCACAGTTCTTGACAGTTTACTGATATAATGGAGTATCTTCCAGTTCAGCCTGAATAATGGCCACAAGGGGTGAACGTGAAATAAAACTTCCTGCGTTAAGATGCATTAAACTTCCAGTTTAACAACCAGGACTAAGAAACAAGACCACCTACATTAGCATGACAACTATTTGCTCCAGAAAATTTTTACTCAGATAACCTATGTAATCCAGTAAATAATTTCATTGTGTGTGTCAACAATTTTCCAAAATTGACTGCTTATATTAGCCTGCTTCTCAGGGCACTAGTTCCCTCAAATGAGCAACGTATTTTCTTATTAAACAACTCTTTACTTATCCAAATTTGCTTCAAGATCCTCCAACCTGAAACTTATACAGTTTGCCCAGTGGAGTTCAGATTTTCCACAGTGAAATACCCACCATAAACTACTCAAATCTAGACCCCAAGTCTCCATAAAATTCTCAGCCTTCTCTTGTTGAGACACTATTAAGACTCTATTGAGTTGGTCCTCTTCCTTCATGCAGGAGGTAGTAAACTTGGATCTGTATGATTCATCGGGTTATTATAGAGAGTGTGTGTGTGTGTGTGTGTGTGTGTGTGTGTGTGTGTGTGTGTGTGTGTGTGTGTGTAGGAGTTCTGGGGTTAACAGTATTAATGGTTACTTTCAGATATCTTTACTTCTACTAAGCTTCAAAGTAACTCTATTAGGTTCCATTTTTTTAATCTTTTGGGTTTTCTTTATCTACTTCACTAAATAATTAGCATCCATATTTTTAATTTCTTGCAATATTGTCAAATGATATTAAATTTCTCTGAATTATCTTCAGTGTGTTACATGAAAATGCACATTAAACACAAGCTAAACAATGTGAAAAAATGATGGCTTGCTAGTACAGTGTCAATGAAGCGCTTGTGTCAAATGATTATTTGGCATCATATAAAATAAATGTATAAATTAATTCACGGAATGATTTGTTTTTTCCATTAAACTAATATTATACAATTATGAAATTTTAAAAATCACTGAATAAACTACTTTCAGAAAAAATTATTTGTCCACCAAGAGCTTAGTTTGTTTCTTTTGTATCCAATATTATCTACAGAATTCAAGGAGAATGTATCTGCAGGATTCTGGCTTTCCTCCACTTCATATTTGGCAATATGAAAAAGCTGTAAAAGCCAGCAATGAAGAACTACATAACTTAATATTATATATTTTGAATTACCAAGTCTTAATTTTTTCAGAGTTGTCATATTATATAAAATCTACCTGGTAATTTATCTTTTTTTTGAAGTCAGTGGTTGTAGGAAGATGATTTCATTATTTTTACCAATGTGCAATCAAATGCATAGTCTCTCCATATAAATTCTCTAGACCAGATTTTTCTTTACAATAGTCCAGCTTGCTTTAACAGAAATAATGTGGTTATAGCTCTTTCTCTAAGTATGCTAAGCTTTGATTATAGGTTGCAGCAGAAATGTCTTTTACTACTACAGAAAAATGTGTAAATACAATGTGGAAGGTCAATAACTTGAAACAGGGAATATATCTGCTACCTTTCAGCTAAGTAGACTTAAGAAGACATTCAAATAAGTTAGATTAAATTAAAATTTGTTCATCCCCAATTTTAATGTATATTTAATAATGAATAAAGATGACATTTTTTGTTGTTGCTGGGAGGGAAAAAAGGCAGTAAAAAGCCCTTCAATAATCTTTCCACTTTGTAAAACAATACCAATTCTGTCATCCCAGGCCTAAGCTTATTTAGTAATAATTATGTAGCAAAAAATAAAATTCCACTTAGCCTCAGTGTCAAAGAAATGAAAATAAATTAACCGTAAAATACAAAATTATCAACATCACTAATTGAATAAAATTTTAAAAAGGATTTTCCTTAACATATCTATATTTATATCTATATAGAAATGTACTCTTTTTAGTCAAGAGGAAAAATGGTATGTTCTAGTGGTAAATATTTCAACCCAGTTTTATGTATTATAAATTACTATTTGAAATTCTAAATCATGTATGGGTAATGAATGTTGACCAAATCAGGTAATATTGGAAGAAGCAAGCCCAATAATCTGATGAAACGAGCAAACCTATAGATTATTGATGATACAGACAATGTTTGATATCTTATCAGATAAGTGTGCTGGAATGACACAAATCCAAATAAAAAGCCTGTTCAAAGTCAAGGAGTTAGTAGAGTTAGATAGAATCACACAGACCTATTCTAAGTACTCAGATCAAGTAAATATCTAGGACAGCAGCATAAGCTTGAAAGGTCAGGCAGATAGGGCTTTCCATGTAAGCATGCTAGGTAGAAGATCAGAAAGTCAGGAGTGAAGAGATTACATAAAAGTATAGTTTATAGCTTATATCTAGCAACAGAAAGAAGCAAGTATCTAAGAACAGAGAGATTTGCTTACAAGGTTTGGTAATTCAGTGTTGTTCTTTTTACTCTAGGATTATATAGAAATACAGTAAGTATGCATGAAGTATAATGTTTATTATAATTATTGAATGTATGTTTCCTCTTAAAAAAATCTATGTAGAAAGAATGAGCAATGTGAATTAAGAAACAAAAAGAGAGGAGGGAATGGGTAATGAGAAACTCATCCCACAGATCCAGATATCAGGCATAGGGAACAGTAGCAAGAACTATTTTTCAAAATGGGTCAGTGTTTTTTGAAGCAAGAGAACATTATATTCTCTTCAAGGATTCCAGAACCATGGTTAGAGTATGGGTGAGAATAATTATGGGCAAATGGGCATGCCTTCCAGGTAGAGTACTGCAGAGTGAAAGTTGTGTTTGCCGGTGTATTATTTGCTAATGTTCAGAGTAGTTTATTGATTTCTGCTTAGAAGCAAAACTAATTTTTAGGTTTTCAAATACCATTTTTGTAAAATGTAAGTAATTGGAATATCTAAGTTCTGCTCATAATTCTAAGGAGAGCTCAGTAGAAGTATCTCCTATAATGGGGTAAAATACAGGTTATCATCCCAAGGACTAGGGAAATTACCTCCAGGGTGGTAGAAATCAGAGGAACTGAAAGAAAATTCTAAATTGCAAATCATTAGGAACGTAAGTTATGTGTGGTAAAATAAACTTAAAAGTCAGGACTGTGAGGTTGGCAAAACTGACATTAAAAAATAAATCAAGAAAACAAAAGCTCAGAATGTGGGGAACAAATCAGGATGAACAGTATAAAAGAGGTTCAGGCAAGTGATTTCATGAGTAAGCACAAGAAAAATATTAGAGGTCCATTTTTAGATTTGTCAGCTACATGGTGTAGGAGTATGCTGGATAGATCAAAGGAATCATGCATAACTGGATAGAATGTGTGGCAATATGTCAAACTTTATTCACACAAAAGTGTAACATGTTGGAGTCTCACTTTTATACCTCCTCCCTGGAGGCCAAGGTATAACATATCTTAGATCTGAAAATTCTAATAATTATGGTACTACAAAATTGAACTCCAGGTTTTGAGTTCCAAAACTATTAGGAAAAGCATTTGATAAAATTCATCATCCATTTATGAAAAAAACTGTCAACAAAGTGGCTATAGAGGGAATGTACTTCAACATAATAAGAAAGACCCATATTTAACAAACTCACAGATAACATACTTAACAGTGAAAAGCTGAAAGCTTTTCCTCTAAGAGCAAAAACAAGACAAGGATGCCCATTCTAAACACTTTTGTCAGCCTAGTATTGGAAGTCCTAACCACAGTAATTAGGCAAGAAAAATAAATTAATAAAAGTTATACAAAATATGGAAAGGAAGAAGTAAAACTGTCACTATTTGCAAATGACCTGATACTATATACAGAAAATCCTAAAGATGCCACCAAATACTGTTAGAACTAATAAAACAGATTCAGTAAAGTCTCAGGATACCAAATCAATATATATAAATTCAGTGGTGTTTCTATACACTAATAATGAACTATCAGGAAAGGAAATGAAGACAGCAATCCAATTTACAATTGTATCAAAAAGAATTAAATACTTGGGAATAAATTTAACCAAGGAGATGAAAGACCTCTGCCCTGAAAACTAAGAAACTGATGAAAGTAACTGAAAACAACACAAATAAATGGAAAGCTATTTGGTGTTCATGGATGGGAAGAATTAATATTGTTAAAATGTCCATACTACCAAAGCAATCTACATATTTAATACAATCCCTACCAAAATTCCAATGGCATATTTCACAGAACTAGAGCAAATAATTCTAAAATCTGTATGCAACCACAAGAGATCTCAGATAGCTAAAACAATCTTGAGGAAGAAGAATAAACCTGGAGGTATCATGCTCCCTGATTTCAAACTATACTACAAAGCTATAGTATGGTACTGGCACAAAAACAGACACACAGATCAATGGAACAGAATTGAGAGCCCAGAAATAAACCTATACATATATGGACAGTGAATGTATGACACAGGAGCAAAGAACATACAATGAAGAAAGGATAGTCTTTTTCTTTGGAAAGAGTGTTGGGAAAACTGGACAGCCACATGGGAAAAAAAATGAAAATAGGCCACTATCTTATACCATACAGTAAAATTAACTCAAAACTTCTTAAAGACTTGAATGTAAGACCTGAAACCATAAAATTTTTATGAAAAAACAGGCAATAACCTCATTGACAGCAGGTTTAGCAATGTTTTTGTGGATGTGACTCTAAAGAGATGGAAACAAAAACGAAAGTAAACAAATGGGACTACAACAAACTAAAAAGCTTTGGCAAGTCACAGGAAACCATCATCAAAGATAAAAGGCAACCTTCTGAATGGGAGAAAATATGTGCAAATTATATATTCAGTAAGGGGTTAATATCCAAATTACATGAAGAATTTGTACAACCCAACAACAAAAAATGATACAATTGAAAAATGGGCAGAGGATCTGAATAGACATTTTTCCAAAGAAGACAAACTGATGGCCAACAGGTACATGAAAAGATGTTCAACATCACTAATTATCTCAGAAATGCAAATCAAAACCACAATGAGATATCACACCTGTTAGAATGGCTATCATCAATAAGACAAGAAATAACAAATATTAGAGAGGATGTGGAGAAAAGGGAACCCTCATACACTATTGGTCAGAATGTAAATTGGTGCAGCCACTATGGAAAACAGTATGGAGATTTCTTTAAAAATTAATAATAGAACTACCAAATGATCCAGCTATTCCACTTCTGGGTATTTATCCAAAGAATATAAAAACACTAATTCGCAAAGATACATGCACCCTTACATTCACTGCAGCATTATTTACAATAGCCAAGATATGGAAACAACCTAAGTGTCCATCAGTGGATGAATGGATAAAGAAGATGTGGTATATATATACAATGGAAGATTAGTCATAAAAAAATGAAATCCTACCATTTGTGACAACAAGGATGACACTGAAGATATTACACTAAGTGAAATAAGTCAGATGGAGAAAGACAAATACCATATGATTTCACTCATATGTAGAATATAAAAAAGAAAAACAAAGAAACAAACAAAATAAAATAAAACAAACTCATAGATACACAGATCAGATTAGTGGTTACCAGAGGAGAAGGGAATTGGTGAGTATGCAAAATGGGTGAAGGAGGTCAACTCTATGGTGATGGATGGTAGCTAGACTTGTGGTGGTGATCACTTTGTAGCATATACAGATGTTGAGTTATAAAGCTACACACCTGAAACTTATATAATTTTTAAGTCATTATATATTATATGTGAATATAATTAATGTGTGCTTATTTTAAGTAAATAATTGTGTGCAGAATATTATGTGCATTTTTTTTCTTTTAATGCTTAAAAATTTTGGTGTGAATATCATTATCATTCTCATTTTAAAGCTGAAGAAACTCATCATTAGAAAAATTTTAAACATCTGACAATGTCAAAGAGCTAATAAGTGGCATGTGGCACAGGATTCTATTCCAGGACTATTAGACTGAGCTCTTAACTTCTCTTTAGTATTATAATTTTACATTAAAATTTTATTGTATTTTTATCTATAATTCTTTGGGCTAAGAAAGATAAATCAAGGGAAGTAATAATCACAGTAAGAAGTAACGTTTGTGTTTCAGCCAATGAAATATTTGTTCTCATTAAAAAATGTCAGAGTTGATGTCACATTAAATTATCTGTATACAGGAATTAACATAAAAATCATCATTTAAAGTAACTTCATGTATTATTTTTAGTTTTTTTTTTTCAAAAAGATTGGCTGAGCCCATTTTCTATTACTGCTATAAAAAGAAGTAAAAAATCTATTCAGTAAATATGAAACCATACCAAGAAAACCATAAACATACATTTTGGGGTTCAGAGAGATGCTCAAATTCATTAACTTAGCATCAAGGATATTGTCTTTCTGAGCTTTCCAGACACAATATAAATAATTAAATATATTTTAAATAATTAAAACTACAGAAGATACTTTTTATATTCAAAATGTTATTCTCTCTCCTAAAGTATACAAAGACTTAAAAATGAGGAATTAGACAAATAAACCTCTGAGATTTTTGTTTTAAGAAGATGTGCAAAAGGGACCTTAGAATACATTTATGTATCTCAAAGGATTACAAAGAACAAATTTATGCACATGAAGGGATCAGCTAGATTTAGCTTGTGTTAAGCATCACTTCTGGTGTTATGATGGATAAAATATTTGGGTTATTAAGGTGTGGAGGATGTGTAAATTAGATTTCCATCATTTTTTACAGTCTACTAAGCAATGTGATGGGGAAAAAAGTATACCCACAAAATCAATAAATATATTACACATACAGATATTGCAATATCTTAGAGCATTTTTCCCCAGTTCTAAGACCTCTAATACTTTAAATTATTTTAGTATTGCTTTAGTTATTATTTGTTTGGTACTAACTATGTGCTATACGCTTTTCATTTCATATCTTATTTAATACTAATCAAAATCCTATGAGGTCTACTATTAATTTTTTGTTTTATACCACACTTTTATTTTTAATTTTGGAAAGCATTTTATATGTTTAGAAAGAGTGCTTTCACGTTTCTAAAGGAAGCTAATTCTAGCTTAAAAAATCAAAGGTTACAGTAAGTGCAGGAATGGAAAGTAATTTTCAACAGCTCTTAGAGAAGAAACGAGTAAGCAGGTGATTCCATCGGCTGGAAAAATAGATGGTTTCTACATATTTGCATAATAGTGCCTCATCCTGAAAAACAACAACCTCAGAGCATGGTATTATCTTACTTTCCTAAATGTAAATATCATCTCTCTACTTACATGTGTGTATGTTCCATAGACAAATCAATGTTATACAAACTTCATTGAATCTATCATCATTTGTGTGTTTATGTTTTTTTTCTTTAATTGGTTATTATTCCTGTTCTCTGAATTTAGTGTTGTGTCAAAATTTCATATTTGATTAAACATATTCATATCTTCAAAGTATTTAAATAATTATAACCAGCTTATAAATTATGGTTCCCTCAGGAAAATGTAAGAGCTGTTCCAAATGTGAGTACTATTACAAATAATTATAGATGTACAAGGTATATTTTTATCTAAATGGACTTTTGTGTGCTAAGTAGGCCTATACAACATGTATATATCTTAAAGGACATATTTGTCAAACTTGTCCAGATATTCTGAATTCAAATTATAGCTAAAATTGTTAGCTTTTTTTTACTGCATATTTAGGATGATATGATATTGTATAATATATATTAAATTGTGAAAATTGATACAAACTTTTATTAATCTTGAAAGCAGTCACTAAAATTCTCAGTACAAAATTTAATTCTTACCTTATCTTATTTGTGACATGTATAAAAAAAGAAAAGAAGAAGAATTCTAGTTAATATTCTGGACAGAAGTGAACAGAACTTAAGTATAACCAATTAATATTTTCCTGCTCTTTTTATTCCCATTTCAAGGATGTCATGTCATTATATTAAATAAAACCATTTAAACATTTTAGTTGAAAAGAATATCATAGCTTATTCCTTACCAACATATTCTATTTGGATATTTAGATACTTTGAAAGAAAAAGACAAAAGGAAAATAAGAGAATCAGAAAGAAAATTAAAGGTGAAAATAAAAGCTCTGTAAAGCTTGAATTCCAGTCCCAACTAAACCAACGAGTGTTTAAATTCTCTATCATACAATAGATAAAAATTGTGTCAATCCTAAGCTATTCTATGACCCAGATGGATGTTTTTACAAAGCTCAAAATTCTTTACATTTCTATCAACACTGTGACAAAATTGGCCAAACTTCTGCCTGCTAAGCTGTGTCAAAATTCTTTATAACCTCTGTACTTTAATCCTGACAAACCCATTGACATCTTTTTTTTTCTTCTCTTTTCAGAGGGAGGAAATTTAGACCTGGAGAGATTCTGACTTGAGTGTTAGCTGCAGAACTATTCCTAAAAATTGGGCTTCCTGAGTTCTAATCCATCCTTTCTACTATGATATGCTTACATTTAGGGGTTCACAAAACCCACTATATGGAGCAAAAATGTTAGATTCTAAATATAATATAATAATAATTATGAAAATAGAATAAGCATTAATGTAAAGAGCAGGGCATATACATTTAGAAATAAACTAATAATGTATCTTGGTTTTGCTTTGATATTTCATATTTCACAGGATACATTCTAGGTCTATTCCAAAGAATAGCAGTGAAATAAACTTCAATTTAAACATAAACATTAATGAAGAAAATAGATAAGAATTATTTGCAAGATGTCTCTCCTCTGTGCTCCCACAGCACACTTTATACAACTAATAAAACACTCATTATTTTTATTGTAATTATGCTTACAGTATCCCTCTAGATAACAGGCCTCTAGAGGACAAGTACTATATTTTATTCATTTCTGTGGCACAAGTTTCTGGTACAGTGCCATTATACAATTAGGCACTAAATAAATATTGTTCAATACATACATGGAGGACACTATGTTCAAAAGCATATGGGTGTATCTCTTTCACAAACATGTGTGTGATCTGCAACGTGAATTCCTAAAATATGGCAAAAATAACTTTTCTAGCTAAGCTTATGCTGCTTAGATGAGTGAAATAGCACACTTTGAAGGTTCTTTTGCATTCTGGAAATAAATTATTGTATTCCTACTGAATTTAAACTTGAATCTTTTAAAGATGGTAGTTGAAAGCCCAAATACCAATTATATTTTTAAAACAGGTAAATTAATTCCTGGAGATCTCACCAAGACCCTTAAGGACCCTTGTTAAGTGCATGGCAAACTTCCTTCTTGGAAAAACAAAAGGCAGTTCTAGTGTTTTCCTTGTGAATACCCAAGTAACAGGCTCAATAGATGGATGATCCAAGCAGTTGGCACAGCTGCTATGGCTAATCTAACTAGAATTGATTTATAATCTAGAGTTTATTTATAGTAACTGACTGATTCAACAAGTGTTTCCTACATGCTGTTTCCTGAGCTGAGATCAAATTTAGTAACTTGCAGTTTATGTCCTGAATGAGCTGTCATATTGGAACAAGAATGATAGCTCAGTTATTATTTGTATCATTAAAATACATGATTTCAGGGTGGTAAGAATGCCATTGGTGTTTTCATATTTCAAAGTGGTCAACATACTTTTGAAAATCAATAATTTATTTTATACACTGATTACTTCTCCAGTGATAGCTACTTAGGAGATTTTTTTTTTTTTTTTTGCGATACGCGGGCCTCTCACTGCCGTGGCCTCTCCCGCCGCGGAGTACAGGCTCCGGACGCGCAGGCTCAGCGGCCATGGCTCACGGGCCCAGCCGCTCCGTGGCACGCGGGATCCTCCCGGACCGGGGCACGAACCCACGTCCCCCACATCGGCAGGCGGACTCTCAACCACTGTGCCACCAGGGAAGGCCAGGAGATTATTTTTGATCATTTTTAAAAAATTTTTCCCATAATCCATCATATAAAGTAACACCTAGGAAGAGTCATAGATTTTTCTTATTTCTCTAAAATGATATTTTAAATCTATTTGTAGTTTCTCAGTAGGGCCATTTTATTAGTAATATGTGTCCTCATTTCCCTCAAAACTCAGCCTGAGGCAAGGGCTATGCTATTGGGTTGGCCAAAGATTTCGTTTGGTTAGTGAATAAATTGTTCAATGAAAATGAAAAATGTCTTTTATTTTCGGGCCAACCAACTTTTTGGCCAACCCAATATTTTGGGAAATGATCTTGTGGAACATTAGTGGGTTACTGGGAAGACTGAAACAGGAAGGAAGAAAAAGCCTATCCAAGGGTAACTTTTCAAGTTGACCACTATGGTAGGAAAACTAGCCTCATTCCCACTGGCAAAACTCTGAGGATCTCTATACAAATAATCTCAGAATTATCTGTCCCAAGGACAAAAGGGATATCCTTTAGATTTCAACACCTATTAGTCAAAGGTTACACCATGAGGTAAAATCCCAGAGCAAGAAGCTAGAGATACATGATTCATCTAAGCAAATTGCAATTAGGTTATATTTGCTGGTTTCCATAGCCATTCCTAGAGTAAAAAGGTGAGATAAGAGGACATGATTTAGGGCATAAGTGGTATCTGATATGGTCACTGAAGTTTTCACTTTATATTTGAGAATACTTCCAAACATAGGTGGCCCTGCTTACATATGTTGCTGCATGAGCAGAATGTTGATTTCTGATGATGGACAGATTCATTTCCAGAAAATATAATAGTACTGGTTCTCTTTCTAATAATGGAATGTCCAATTACTGGGTTCATAAATATTGGATTTTATCATTTTTCCAGCTGTGTACATGCATTCCTGTTCCCAAATGCTTTGCAAACAAAAAAGCAGGAAAAATATGTACATATTTTTATTATTCAATAGCTCTGTTCATACATACTCATGTGCCAGATGCAGAACACTGAAGTAATGTAAGTAAGTAAATCTATGCAGTTCTGTCTTGAGTACTTCTGTTGACTGTGCCAACCTTACACAGACAGAACTACTTATGTAAGCCCAACAATATTCAGGGGCTTGTGAGAGGCCCCATCCTCCAGGGAGAATGGCAATGATACTGTGGAATCACTTTGCTGAAAAGAACTTTTGTACAATTTTGCTTGAGTGGTTAGAATTTCAACTTTACCTTTATAATAAGAAGCATTTCTTAGAACTTATATAAAAACATTCTCTATCTCCAGTCCCCATATGATAAGATGTCATGGACAACTATTCCCTTCTCAAAATGTCTTCCTGGTAGTGTCTGTGAAATGACAGATTTCCTAATAAGCACTTAGGGGGATTTGAGAAAAACTTATCACATTGGTCATACATTCTAATGTTGTGAAAACTACATCAGTTCTGGCAGGCATCAATAACTCAAATTGAGAATTTTACTCACATTCAGCTTTGTTCAATATGTGTATAACCTGAAAATATCTACAATAATGACACAAGCCTTGCTGGTACCCAGGCACTAATTTATAGAAATTATCTGAGAAAAGAGTAATATTGAGAAGCATGATTATTTTTTAATTCCAAGAGTATGTTTGTGCCTGGAAAGTTAAGGTATAAATCTCCCTTTCTTATGTTCCATTACTTGGTTGCCCTCCACTTTCACTAGCTAAAGATTTAGGGAAATTTTTACATTAAATATATCATCTCTGCAATAATAATTGGTTATTCGTCTTCATACCCTCTGAAAGCTACTATCCTTTACCTTCTGGAATCCAACGGCCACTAGAGGGCTACCATTAGACATACTCTGTTGCTTGTTGAAGGCCCTTACCTTACCAGAAATGCTACAATAATTTAAAGATGCATTATGTTGAAAGGAGGCAGAGAGAAATATGAAAATTGATCTTTATTTTGATCTTTCATAGCCACCATAATTTTTCCTCTGAGAGTGTATTATATAAACAAGAATGTCACTTGCAAACTATCAAAGATACATTTTCTCTCGGACTTAACCAGTGATTGCCTTCTAGGCTGAAATTTCCAAGTGCCATTATAGGTTGTGAATAGCTGGTATATATATAAGTGGATTCTAAATAAGTAAACAAATTATCAATCTGCTAAAAACTCAAGAGTCCCTATATACAGTACATGATATATGCTATAGGGGAACCAAAAGAAGAAATTATGTAGTCTCTATTGTGATGTAGCCATCAATCTAATGAAATATTGTGAAAGGGGGAAAAAATAAGTAATACAAATTGGTACTGATTATAACTGCAATGGGGATTGCAAAAAAAAAAGCAAAAGAACAGTGAATGTAAGAAGTAGTACATGAAGAAGTTAGATATTAATCTGGGACACAGAGAATGAAGTTCCAATTAAAGTAAGAAAACACCTAAAGTCTTAAAAATTAAAAATGCAAACAGCCCGTGAACAGGGAGAATGTATCAATATATACTGAGAAAAAGAGGTGTGTTGCTGAGTAATCTTTCCAAATAGGGCAGTTCCAATGCAGTATAGAATAAAAGTGAATAAATACCAAGTAATAAATTTATAAAGTCTTAAAAGCCAGACAACAAAACTCATGCATCTTCATACAGGAAGTGATAGGTTAAAGCTTTTTTAGAAAAAAATGTTTTACTAGTGGTTTCAGATAAATTGTCCTAAGAAAATTCTATCAGGGAGCCTGTAGAATAACCGTAGGATGGAGTTATGAAAATGAGAACTAGGACAGTGAAGAGAGAATAGACAAGTAAAGTACACTTCCAAGGATGCTGAAAGGAAAAACACTATTTCAATTTTATCTAAAAGTATTACATGAAAGGAAAGAAAGAAAATGATGCAAAGATCTCTAATTTTTAATAATCAGGAAGGAAGAAGTGTGCACCAATGAATTATGTAGGGATAACTAAAGAATAAAACTAACTGGGGCAGGAAATACATTAGTTCAACTTTGGAATATGATCATCTTGGGCTGACAGCAAGACATATAATTAGAAATGTCCTCAAGGCTTTTGGAACAAACAGAATAAAAAAGTAAATACCAGAGAAGAACAGGAGTTGTAAGTTTGCACTACATCAGCACCATTGGGAGAGTAATTGAGTGTTTCCAACTACTAGGAAAGGATTTAGTACAGAGCAAAAATTTGCTAAGAATAAAATCTTGAAAAACAGTCACAGAAAAAGACAGAAGAAGAATGGTCAGAAACAGATAGGCAAAATAGAAGAATTCGTAGAAAAAGAAGAAGAAAAGATTTTAAAAAGTAAGGATTTTAAAAAGGCAATCAGCCTTAATGAAACATACTTCCTTTCACATTATGCTTGAGAGTTTAAAAGTCACAGCTATTTGCCATGTGAGCTTTTATCATAACAGCATTGAAAAAGGTGAAAGTGGACTGCCTCTTGATTTTAAACAACTGGCAAACCCAAAAGCAGAAGTTCCAGTCAACTCTTGAACATCTGTACCCTTAGAAAATAAAAAGAAAATGTTTAACTAAGTTATGCCCACACCCGCTTCCCAGTCCCCACCTTAAATTAGATACCAATTTACTGTATCAAGCAATGAATGAAGATTTGGTACTTGCTTGAAACTGCTGTGTAGAGTATGTAGGGTAATTACTGAGTCTAATTCTGAATTATATTGTATACTGTATATCTTATAAACCCCACCTGCCCCAATAATTAAACAAAGAATCAAAGAAAAATAAAACAATTATGGAATTGCTGTAGGAGGAATATCTGGACTATAAGCAACTGAGCAAGTCTCATTAAAGCCATGGCAAACGACCAGATAGAGTTTTAAAGACTGGCAAGGAAGACTGTGTTCTTTACATTCACATTTACTGGATTTGGCTCACCAGAGTTTTAATCTCAGGCAAACAGCTTGCTGCATCTTTGCTTAATACCTTCTAGGTGGAAACTAATTTTACTGTTGACTAGGTAGGAACATATTTGAGCTTGTACTACTATTTAAAGGGACAGAATCCAACTTTTTTGTTCTTTACCAATCATTTAATACTCAGATATATAATTACATTTATATAGATATTATATATGTATAATTATATTATAAAAATATATGTATATTATATCTATCTATAAAATGGTCCTTTCAAAGAAAATCCAGTCATAGATAGTCATAAATATCTATTTACTTTGATGGGAATAAAAGAAAGAAATAAGATCCCTGAAATTTTATTTTTGGAATGACACAGTATCAAAATTCAACACCCCCCCCACACACACATACACATTTATTATCTTTTTGTAGACTGTCAAAACACAAAACTTTTCTCAAGTAAACAGATCTGGTGCTTCTCTTTTCTTTCCTATGCTTTGCTTTCTTTTCCTCCTTCTAACCTAAATTGCTCTGACAGTTATGGGCCAGTTACATGGCAAGTGTTCAACTTCACAGTGTGCTAGGTATCGATACAATGCATATTCTCAGTGTAAGTTGTTTTTTGTTTGTTTACTGTTTATTAAAGGCAAAATTCTGAATGTTTATAAAAGAACCAGAAAAGAAAGAAATGTCACACCATGTACAGTCCCCAGATGAAAATGAAGTGACACCACCAAATTCATTTTTATATCATCACATCTCTATGATCAAAAGAAAAAAGAAAGAAAAAAAGAAAGGAGGGTGGTGGTGGTGGTGTGATGAATTGGGAGATTGGGATTGACATGTATACACTAATATGTATAAAATAGATAACTAATAAGAACCTGCTGTATAAAAAAATAAATAAAATAAAGTTCAAAATAAAAAAAAAGAAAGGAAGGAAGGAAGGGAGAAAGGGAGGGAGGAAGAAAGAAGGAAAGAAAGAAAGAAAGGAAGAAAAACTCTGCCAGCTGACAATGAAAGAAAAATTTATATTTGTCAAATCCTTCTTATTATAATCTCTCTAATTTTTGCACTTACCTATAATCTCAAAAATATAATAAACTCTTTTACTATAAAGACTCTTAAATGCTTTTTATAATTCAGCATGCAAACCAAACTTCTGGTAACATACAATATGCTAACCATACATTTTTGGATTTATTTTGACTTAAATTTGAAAATTTATGATGTTTAAAAAAGAGATACAACCTAGTGTTTATAATCAAAGTTTAATAAATGTTAGTTGAAAAACTGACTGAATAAATAAATGAATAAAGCTTTGGGAATTTTACTTTGATAATTATCAGTTTATTCTTTATTCAAATTAGGCTTTTATAGAACTACTTTGTAAATATCTAAACTGAAGTCATCAGTAAATAAACAGCTTTACATCTTTAGAGAAAACCACTAAGTTACTCAACTAATTAAATCAACTCATAAAGTAAAACAACTATTTCTCTATTCTATTTACTTTGATGCAAATGTTTCAAAGGTCCTCTAGGGCAGGAAAAATTTAATGTCTCTGTAACCCTAATCCTTACCACATAGTAGGGGTTTGCTAGTGAAGATTATAATGACATATCTGTATAATATATTGTTTATTCCCAGGTCCCCTTAAACTTGACAGGAGTGTTACTAACACCACCCTTTCCCCTTTTGGTTTCAAGTGTAGAAGGTTTAATCGGCCTCTTCAGTTCATGTCGCATTATCATCATTCACAAAAGGCTCTTCTCTTGTTTGAATTACTTGTTATCTTTCCCTTTAACCCCATACGCAGTCCCGTTTCTCTTTGCCCTTTCCATAGAAAGATATTCTGATGGGTATTATATGTGTCATTTTGCATGTGTTTTTACAAATTTGGAGTTATGTTTTCATGCATATAATTTAAAAAGTACACATATCTCATTATGTTTCTTACTTTTATCTCTAATCACTCTTGTTTTTTTCCCCTGTTGAATCTTCCTATTTTATTTTTAACTGTGGGAAAACATACATAACCATTTTTAAGTGTACAGTTCTGTGGCATTTTGTACATTCACAGTGCGCAGCCATCACCAACATCTACCCCCAGAACGTTTTCATCTCCCCACACTGAAGTCCTGTCCCTGTTAAACACTAACTACCCACCCCCGACCAACCTCCAGCCCTTGGCAACCACTGTTCAACTTTCTGTCTCTACAAATTTGACTACTCTAATACCTCAGAAGTGGAACCATACAATATTTGTCCTTTTGTAATTGGTATATTTCATTTAGTACAATGTCCTCAATGTTCATCAATGTTGTAGTATATGTCAAAATGTTCTTCTTTTAAAGGCTGATAATATTTCATTGTGTGTATATACCACAATTTGTTTATCCATTCATCTGCCCATGGGCACTTGAGTTGCTTCCTACTTTTGCCCATTGTAAATAATGCTGCTGTGAACATGAGTATACAAATATCTGTTCAAGTTCCTGCATCCACACCTTTTTGGGTATATACCCACAAGTGGAATTTCTGGATCATATGGTAAATCTAAGTGTAATTTTTTGAAGAACCATCATACATTTTTTCACAGAGCTGCATCATTTTACATTCCCATAAGCATTGCACAAGGGTTCCAATTTCCAAAGCACTGCTTTTACATAAACATTTTTAAATTGAAGTGCAGTATACCTTTATAAAAGTACATGCAACATAAGTGGAAAACCTGATGAATTTTGTCAAAATGAACACACTATTTTAACCAGCATGCAGATGAAGAAAGAGGACATTGCAACTCTCCAGAAGCCCACTTCAAATTTCCCAGTTATGGGCCCTTCCCAAAGGTAAACTTTACTGTAATAACTAACTGCATGTATTATTTATTCTTGTTTTACAGTAAATATTCATTTGTGTCTGAACTCATTTACTAAAATTTTTGTTTGTGGTATATATTTTGTTAAATATAGTAATAGTGTATTCATTTTCATTGTAATATATACACAAACATAATATAAAATTATGCATATATACTATATATGTGTATATGTATGTTTACACACACATACAAAATTTTATGGCTATACCAAATATGTTTACCCAGTCTAACATTTATAGAAATTTGGGTTATTTCCACTTTATTACGAACATTCTTTCTTTGGAATTCTTTCTTTTGGAATATATATATACTTTTTTTCTGTTTGTTATATGTATAGGGGTAGAATTGCTAGTTCACAGATAGGCAAATGTGAAGTTTATAGATACTTTGAAAAAGTTTCCTGAAATAGTTGCTCCAATTTCATGCTTAATAGACAATTTAAGTATCTGTTACTCTAGATCATTGATAACATTTTGTACTGTCTTTGTAATTTTTTGCTTAAAAATTATATTTCTCAGATGAAAATTGTAGTCTGGCATCTTTTAATGCATTTATTGGCTAACTGGATGTTCTCGTTTTTTGAGTGCATATTCAAGTCTCTTGATCATTAATAAGTGTGTCTGTCTTTTTCTTAGGAACTTTTTTCTGGATATGAATCATTTGTCAGATATGTATATGACAAATGTCTTCTCCAGTTTCTAAGATTTGAATTTTTCCACTCTTAACTGTGTCTTTTGAATAACATGTGTTCTTAATTTTAGTGTAGTACAATATATGAATTTGCTCCATTATTATTAGGGAATTTTCTGTCCTATTTAAGAAGTTTTTTCTCATCAAAATTCACATGGTAGATTCCTACCTTTTCTTCTAGGAAAAAATAGTATGTGTGTGTATGTGCTTTTCATTCTCTATTTTTCAGTCTATGAATCCTTGAAATAATATGATAATTAACTTTTATTAAATCTTAACATCTAGAGAGTATGTCTTCAAAATTATTCTTATAATTACACATTATCTTACCTATTGTTGACCCTTGTCAACAATTTACAATATAATTTTTTAAATCAGCTCATAAATTTTCACAAAAGAACAATAAATTAAAACTTGTGGACTTTAAGTGAAATTGTGTTTAATCTATAGATCAATTAACATTTTTATTGTTTCCAATCCATGAATATGGTATATACCTGAATCTATTTATCTCAGTAATTTTTTTTTGTTTGGTTCCTGTTTAAAGGTCATTACATAATCTGGTCGATTTTTAGATTTTCATGCATTTTACGCTATCATAAAACATCATGATACTTCAAAACCAACCCATATAACTATATGTACCTCCATTCCAATACTTCTAAGTACAACAAAATATTTTATGTGTATATCCACCATGTTTTGCTTATATACTATTCCAGTTTGGTAAGGTAGTCTTCAAAACAGAGCCACATTTAATTGTACTCCAATAAATATTCTTGTATATATCTTTAAAAATCCAAATAATAATTTTCTTAATATCTCTACCTCAGATTACCATAACAGGATAGTATACCCTTAATTTTCCTAAAAGTTTCAAGATTGTACCCGCATACAAGTGTGTAAGAAAAATATGTAGTTTTAAGACCTTTCCTCTTCTTTGCCAGGACCTGAAATTAGTCATAGTCTATTTTTAAATTAATATCAGTAAAGTGATATTGATGGTTTATTTAGAATTTCCTTGAAAACTATTGTTACAAATATCCATTAATTTTCTTGTTAGTGTTTTATATTCCTTCTTCTTTAAACTACATGTTTATAATTTTGACCAATATTTCAATTGCTCTCTTTTTGGCATTATTTGTAAGAGTTTCTTGTATAGTGTACATATTTCTATTCAGAATTAAATGTTGGAAATATTCTTTTCAGTATATGCTACCTATGAAACTTACCTACAATATTTATCAGTAGTTAATTAATCTCTTCCAGGTTCTTTGATAACCTAAAATTCATTAAAATCTTGGTAAGGAAGATTGGGCATGTGAAGAGAAGTGAGTCTTGTAAATTAAGTACATTCAGGGAATTGATTTTTGGATATAAAATAAATTGCAAAATGTAACTACTCTTATTTGAAAAAGAATGGATATATATATATATATATATATATATATATATATATATATACACACACACATGTGTGTATAACTGATTCACTTTGCTGTACACCTGAAAGTAACAAATTTTAAATCAACTTTTAATGTAATCCAATAAAAATTTTTAAAAATTTAAAAAATGCAACTACTCTCAGAATATGTTTGCAGTGAAGAGAAATCTTACTGGGTATTTGAGGAAGAATTATGAAGACCAAGAGAACAGATTCCAACAGATCCTCAGAAATTTTTTCTTCAAGCTCCAGAGTGATTGGGGTGACATGAGTCTATCAACCATCAGCACAAAAAATAATTGTCATTTAAAAACAGGAAATTTGTCAGCTACTTCACTAAAACAAAGAATTAGAAGATTAACTACAGATGTAAGAACCCTGAAAGATGAGATTACTCATAGTCAAAAGAAAGGAGGCCATGTTCTTGCCCCCTCTCCCCCGCCAAAGTACACAAAATTGGTGGACTGATAAAATTGAATAGATAACAGTTGGCCAATGTGCGTCCTATAGTAGTTGCTCAAAACAGTAGTCAAAATGATGAAAAAGCTGGTGAAAAAACTGAGACTGGACTTCAGAAAAACACGGGCATCAGATAAACAGGGACAAGATCTAAGTGTTAGATATTTTTATTGTATTTTTATTGAATGCAACCATTGTGTCCACTGTCTGTGGTTTAAAGCAAGGTCAGCATAATGTATGATAAGCTTTACAAGCAAAGCTTATCACAATTGTGTAAATGACACAATTTTCCCACTGAGAAAATAAAAAAGTGTTGAGTTTTCCCACAGAAGAGTTAGAACAAGTTTAACAGCCTTGTGTGCCCAGCAAAAGGCACTGCTATTTGGAATCTTATAGTGGATAATAAAGGCTCAGGTAAAAATGCGGTAGCTGCCTATTCCCTGAGTACATGATTTTGTAACAATGAGTAAAAGTGCTGTCAATAGTTGCATTTAGTTTAAATTTTTTTATATTACTAATGTTTTAGATTTTATATTAACTCTGAGAAGAAACATAAAATTGGTTTGCCTACACCTGGCAACCCATACTATCAATATATTATCAATCAGTTGGACCAACACTATCACAGTATGAAGGAGTGGTAAATAGGCAGGTATTTTGTTACAATGATGACTTTTTGACAGTTGGTAATGTTGTATTGCATGCCACCAATCATACCTAAGAATGGATTAGCACTGAATGACAGAAAAACAAAAACAAATTCCATAACATTCAAGTAATAATTTTATTGCAAATTGGCTATATGCCAAAAATATTTCACAAATAAACAGCTGGTCCTAGAAACAAAAGACTAACAAAAAGGGTCTCAACATTTTATTGGCCTTTTTGGTTATTTTAGGGAGAACATACAGTACTTGGGAATTTTGCAGTAGGCACTGTAATCAATAACTTTGGAGATGGCCATCATTGACATGAGAGCCCCTGCAGCAAGAAGAGTTAAGAGAAGTCCAGATACTTCAGTACCTTCTCTCCTTCATGTGCCAAGAAACTACAGATGTGTATGCAAAAACTCACAAGTGATCAAGAATACTGGATAAAGACTTCACAGGAGTTCATTTGTCTTTGGACTTATGAATATGAAGACTTCTGCTGGAAGCTGATGCTAAACAATTGCTAGATCCTAATGAAGATTGATTGCTTCACTAAAAAAGAAGTCATGACCTCCAACCTGGCATCTTATTCTAAAATGGTGCCTTTTTTTACTTAAAATCTTATGACATGGAGAGTTTCCTGGGGAGATGGCAGCATAGGAAGCACTGGGAATCTGTCTCACCATCTAGACAACACCTGCACTGGCAAAATCTGTCTGATTTAACTCTTTTGGAACTGTCAAATCTATTAAAGATTTACAACTTCCAGGGAAAGACTTGGATGGTAAATTGTCATTAATTTTGGTCAATTTTAGTTCCTAGTACAGTAACTGCTACCCATCTTCCACCCACCAGCCCTATGGCAGGCAGTCATACACATGTTCCTGGAGCAGCCTGCATATAGCTTGCAGGAGCCCCTGTAGGCAATATGGACCCAGTCCTCCAAATTCAAGAAACTGTGCTCTGATTGCTGATTGCTGCTTTTGATCTCAGAGGTACAGACAAATATACAGGTGGCCATTGTTTTTGCATCTCCTCCCATGTTGCAAGCCCCTCCTCCTCTGGCTGAAGTGACTTCCAGGGAATTAAAAGGTTCAGCTACCTTTTGCTCCACTCACTTCATTCTTTTTCCCCCTTTTGTGAGACAGACATTAAAGACTAGGACGTTCAAAAGCAACTACATAAACAGGGAAAATTAGAAATTCACTGTGCATGACCAGGGAAAGGTAGGTCTCAAAAAAAGACCTGAGAAACACTTTAATTTGCATCTTATACTGATTCACAGTCCAGAGAGAGCCTACAATGACAATACACACATACATATATACATGCATACAAAAACAAAAAATAGCAGATTCTGGTGAAGAGTGAGAATCTGATTTTCAGAGGTACCACATTATTAGATTCAAATGTCAAATGTTCAACAAATATCATGAGGCACACACAGAAACAGAAAAATATGTCCCATTTAAAGAAAAAAATAAATCAACTGAAACTCTTCCTGAAAACAGCTGGTGGCAGATCTACTGCAAAAAGACTTTTAAGACAAGTGTCTCAAAGATGTTCGAAGTACAAAAGGAGGATGTGGGGAAAGTCAAGAAAATGATGTATGAACAAAATAAAGAGATGGATAACATAAAAAGAATCCAAAATGAATTCTAGAGCCCAAAATAACAGAAATGAAAAAAATCACTAGAGGGATTCAAAGGCAGATTTGAGCAAGCAGAAAAGAATCAGTGATATTGAAGATAGGATGATGGGTATTATCATGTCTGGAAGAAAGAAATAAGATTAAAGAAAAGTTAATAAGCCTAAGGGACCTGTATGACACCACCAAGATCAATGTATACCTCATGGAAATTCCAGAAGAAGAAGAAAGAGAGAAGGGGCAGAGGGAATATTTGAAGAAATACTGGTTGAGAACTTCCCAAATTTGATGAAAGTTATGAATACAAACATCCAAGAAGCTCAACAAACTCAATGTAAGATGAACTCAAAAATACCTGCACCAAGACACATTATAATCAATCAGACTTTTGAAAGCTGAGGACAAAACGATTTTGAAAACAGCAAGAGAGAAGTGATTGTCACATACAAGGGATCCTCAATAAGTTGATCCACATATTTCTAATTAGAAACTTTGAATATATTGGCCCAATCTTCTAGTCTTTCAAGTGCTAAAAACAAAACAAAACAAAACAAAACAAAAACCCTTATCACCCAAGAACCGTATATCCAGCAAAACTATCCTTCAAAACTGAGGGAATGCAGTGAAAGCAGTGCTCAGGGGAAAATTCATAGCTATAAATGCTTATATTAAAAAACAACAAAGATCTCAAATCAACAACTTAACTTTACAACTTAAGGAACCAGGAAAAGAGAAATAAACTAAAAGGAAATAATAAAGATTAGAGCAGAGATAAGTGAAATACAGAATAGTAAAACAATATAGAAAATCAATAAAACCAAAATTTGGCTCTTTGAAAAGAACAACAAAATTGACAGAAAATCAAAGATATTAGGGAGTACTATGAACAATCAGGTGCCAACAAACTGGATAACCTAGATTAAACGGACAAGTTCCTAGAACCACAATACTTACCAAGACTAAATCATGAAGAAATAGATAATTTGAATACACTTATAACTACTAAGAAGATTGAATAAATAATCAAAAATCTCCCAACAAAGAAAAGCCCTGGATCTGCTGGCTTCACTGGTGAAAACCACCAAACATTTAAAGAAGAACCAATACCAATTCTTCTCAGTCCTTTTCAAAAACTTGAAGGGGAGCACTTCCTAACTCATTCTTTGAGGCCAGCATTACCCTAATATTAAAGCAAGAAAAAGACACTACAAGGAAAAGAACTATAGACCAATATACTTTATGAACACTGATACAAAAACTACTCAACAAATACTAGAAAATCAAACTCAGTAGTGTGCTAAAAGGATTCTACATCATGACCAAGTAAGATTTATTCCTGAAATGCAAAGATAGTTCAAAATATACAAATCAATGAATGCAATACACCACATTAACAGAATGAGGGGAAAAAACCCACATGATCATTCCAATTTATGTAGAAAAACCATGTGACAAAATTTAACACTCTTTCTTGAAAAAAAATAAACACTTAATAAACTAGGAATAGAAGGAAACTACCTCAACACAATGAAAACTCTATATGAAAAACCCACAGCAAACATTGTACTCAATGGTGGAAAAACTGAAAGCTTTTCCTCTAAAATCAGAAGGAAGACACAATGATGCCCGCTTTCACCATTTCTATTTAACATAGTACTGAAAGTTGTAGCCAGAGAAATTAGTCAAGGAAAAGAAATAAGAAGCATCCAAATTAGAAAGGAAGAAGTAAAATGATCCCTGTTCACAGATGATATGATCTTATATGTACAAAATCCTAAGGATTCCACAAAAGAGACTGTTGGAGCTAATACATGAATTCAGTAAAGTATCAGGATACAAAGTCAATAAACAAAAAATAGTTACATTTCTATACACTAAAAATGAACAATTCAAAAAGGAAATTCAGAAAGTTCATGTACTATAATATCAAAAAGAATAGAATAAAATACTTAGGAATTAACCAAGAAAGTGAAAGACTTGTACACTGAAAACTAGAAAATGTTGCTGAAAGAATAATTAAAGAAGGTATAAATAAATGAAAACATTCCATGTTCATGGACTGAAAGACTTAATATTGTTAAGGTGTCAGTACTACCCAAAGTGATCTACAGGTTCCATGTAATCCCTATCAAAGTCCCAGTGACTCTTTTTACAGAAATAGAAAATCCTTTCCTAAAATTCATATGGAATCTAAAGGCACCCTGGACAGCTGAAGCAATCTTGAGAAAGAATACAGCTGGAAGACTAACACTTGCTGATTTCAAAACTTACTACAATTTACAGTAATCAAAACAGGGTGGTGCTGGCATAAAGACAGATGTATAGACCAGCAGAATAAAATAAAGAGCTCAGGAATAAACCCTCACATATGTGGTCAAATGATTTTTGATAAATGTGCCAAAACCATTCAATGGGGAAAGGGCACTCTTTCAATAAATGTTTCTGGGAAAAGTGGATATCCACATACAAAAGAATAAAGTTGGACCATTTGAATATTACCTAACACCATATATCAAAATTAACTCAAAATGAATCAAAGACCTAAATGTGAAACCTAAAAGTATAAAACTCTTCGAAGAAAACCTAAGTCAAAATCTTCACAACAATGGATTTAGCACTGATTTCTTGGATATGACACTAAAGGCATTGGTAACAAATGGAAAAATAGACAAACTGAATTCATGAATTCATGAAAATTTTTTTTAATTGTATGTCCAAAGACAGTATCAACAGAATAATAAGGTAACACACAGAATGGAAGAATATTTGTAAATCATATATCTAATAAGGGATTATTATCCAGAATATGTAGACTTTCTAAAATTCAACAAAAATAAACAATCTGATTTGAAAATGGAAAACGGACTTGAATAGATATTTCTCCAAAGAAGATATATAAATGCCCAATAAACACATGAAAAGAAGCTCAATATCACTAGTCATTAGGGAAATGCAAATCAAAACTACAATGAGATATCACCTTATACCCATTAGGATGGCTACTACTGAAAAATGAAAAAGAGAAAGAGTTGATTAGGATGTGGAGAAATTGAAACCCTTGTGAACCTTTGGTGGGAATGTAAAATGGTACTGTAGCTGTGGAAAACTGTGTGGTGGTTCCTCAAATAATTAAAAATAGAACTACCATACAACCTAGTCCAAAGGAAGTGAAGCAGTGTCTTGAAGAGATATTGTACACTCATGTTCAGCGCAGCATTATTCACAATAGCCAAAATGTGTAAGGAACCCAGGGATCCATAAACAGAAAAATGGATAAGTAAAAATGTGAAAAATACATACAATGGAAGGGGAAAGGTGGTGGGGGGAGGGATACATTGGGAGTTTGGGATTAACATATACGCTCTACTATATATAAAACAGATAATCAACAAGGACCTACTGTATAGCACATGGAACTCTACTCAATATTCTGTAATAACCTAAGTGGGAAAAAAATATGAAAAAGAATATATATATGTACCTGTATAACTGAACCACTTTGCTGTACACCTGAAACTAACACAACATTGTAAATCAACTATACTCCAATACAAAATAAAAATTTGACAAAATACATACAATGGAACATAATTAAGCCTTGAAAAGTAAAGACATCCTAACATATGCTACAACATGGATGAACCATGAGAACATTATGCTAAGTGAATAGGTCAGTCACAAAAGGCAATGTATGATTCCAGTAATGCAAAGATGTTAGTCAAAATCAGAGACAGACAGTAGAATGATAGTTGCCAGGGGCTGTGGATAGGGGAAAATGGGAAGTTATTATTTAATGAGTATAGAGTTGCGGTTTTACAAAATAAAAAGAGTTCTGGAGATGAAAGGTGATGATTGTAACACAGTATGGATGTATTTAAGACCATTGAACTGTACAATTAGAAATGGTTAAGATGGAAAATTTAATTTCTAAGTATATTACCACAATAAAAAATGGAAAAGAATCTTAGAGGCATTATGGCTCAATAAACTCACAGAAAAATAAAAATGGCACCTCTAATTAAATCTTAACCCAGGTCCCCAAAACAATACTTTAGCCAGTTTTAAATGTTCACCTATTAGACAAAGAGAAAGTCTTATCTAATTCTTTACCACCAATAACGGCCCATTGAGGGCCTTACCCACACAACTTGACACCTATAGTTTACTGATGAATCAGTTTGCTTCCAGGGTGGACAAATCCAATGGAATGTTTCATTCATAACGATGATAATGCATTACTGATAAAACAGCATTTGGACACTCAGTGTGGGTGGCACTGGAAGCACAGTAACAATAAAATATACCTTTACACAGACTCATGACCCAGCACTAAATATGTCTTAACTGCATGTTTTAACTGTAGGCCTTTGGACTACCCATGAATGGATTATAAATATGCATCCATGTAGGGTACCTCCATATAGAAAAGATTCTAAAACTGGTTCAATCATTTAAACGTTGTGTTGCTATGCACACACCCATAAGAATCAAGCACATCTTAAGGGAAACATTGGACTAATAATATTAATAAAGTCTAGGCAGATATCATTTACATTATAGCCTACTGTATTCAAGTTTAATGTCTCTATGGTAATCACAAGAATCACAAGAAAGAATTGGGCTTCCCAATGAAAATCCTATTTTTCATGCATATAAAGTCTACTACTAACTTAAAAAACGAAATTCAAAAAATTCAAAAATAAAAAAGATTACCTGACTATACACACCTCTACCCAGGCTGAGGTTCTAGATACTTACCCAAGGTCACAGAGTTGGAAAATTATAAGAAATCTTTTTCTTCCTTTTTTTCAAAGAGTAACTGTATATTGGTCTACTATCTTTCCTGCCTGCCTTGGTATCATGAATGAATAAACAGTTCATATACTGCCCGCTTTGACTGCAGTTTATTTATGGACAGTTTATAGGACCTCAGCAGATGGACGAATGTATTGTTCAGAAGAGGACACATGGAGAAAGATGAACTTAGGTATGGATATTCCACCCTTTTCTGCCAGACATTTTGGTTATAATTACAAAATGGTAATCCTAGGGTCTTTTTGGAGCTCATCACTCTGGACAAAGAACAAATACCCTGACTTGTGTTCAATGAGCCAGCCACTAGGATCCCAGGTTCCAAGCAAAGGATGTGGGTGGGGTCAGGGGTATTGTGTTATGGACAGATCCTGCAGGAGACTTTTCAGCTGTCCTGGGAAGGGGCTCATAATACAAATTCCTCACAATTGGACATGTATCTTTCCAAATGACCCAGTTGAGTGAAATCTTACTGATGCCCCATTTCCAGGTGTGGAGTCAATCAGAAATAATGGAGTTACTTCTGTTTAGTGAAAGAGAAATAAGGATGGCTCTAGAGGTTCATTCACTACAATCACCACCCCTCCTTTCAGTAGGTAAACAAAAATATAGCTCAGATTTTCTGATGATGCCCATTCTAACTGGTGTGAGGTGATACCTCATTGAGTTTTGATTTGCATTTCTCTAATAATTGGTGATGTTGAGCAGCTTTTAATGTGCTTCTTGGTCATCTGTGTGTCTTCTTTGGAGAAATTTCTATTTAGGTCTTCTGCCCATTTTTGGATTGGATATTTTGATTTTTAATATTGAGCTACATGAGCTGTTTATATATTTTGGAGATTAATCCTTTGTTCATTGATTCGTTTGCAAATATCTTCTCCCATTGTGAGAGTTGTCTTTTTGTCTTGTTTGTAGTTTCCTTTGCTTTGCAAAAGCTTTTAAGTTTCATTAGGTCCCATTTGTTTATTTTTGTTTTTATTTCCATTTCTCTAGGAGGTGGATCAAAAAAGAGCTTCCTGTGATTTATGTCAGAGAGTGTTCTTCCTGTTTTCCTCTATGAGTTTTATAGTGTCCGGTCTTACATTTAGGTCTTTAATCCATTTTGAGTTTATTTTTGTGTATGGTGTTAGGGAGTCTTCTAATTTCATTCTTTTACATGTAGCTGTCCAGTTTTCCCAGCACCACTTACTGAAGAGACTGTCTTTTCTCCATTGTATATCCTTGCCTGCTTTGTCATAGAGTAGTTGACCATAGGTGCATGGGTTTATCTCTGGGCTTTCTATCATGTTCTATTGATCTATATTTCTGTTTTTGTGCCAGTACCATATTGTCTTGATTACTGTAGCTTTGTAGTATAGTCTGAAGTCAGGGAGTCTGATTCTTCCAGCTCCGTTTTCTTCCTCTCAAGACTGCTTTGGCTATTCTGGGTCTTTTGTGTCTCCATACAAATTATAAGATTTTTGTGTTCTAGTTCTGTAAAAAGCTACAAACAGCAAATGCTGGAGAGGGTGTGGAGAAAAGGGAACCCTCTTGCACTGTTGGTGGGAATGTAAGTTGATACAGCCACTATGGAGAACAGTATGCAGGTTCCTTAAAAAACTAAAAATAGAATTACCATATGACCCAGCAATCCCACTACTGGGCATATACCCAGAGAAAACCATAATTCAAAAAGACACATGCACCCCAATATTCATTGCAGCACTATTTACAATAGCCAGGTCATGGAAGCAACCTAAATGCCCATCAACAGACGAATGTATAAAGAAAATGTGGTACATATATACAATGGAATATTACTCAGCCATAAAAAGGAACGAAATTGGGTCATTTGTAGAGACATGGATGGATCTAGAGACTGTCATACAGAGTGAAGTAAGTCAAAAAGAGAGAAACAAATATCGTATATTAACGCATATATGTGGAACCTAGAGAAATAGTACAGATGAACTGGTTTGCAGGGCAGAAATAGAAACACAGATGTAGAGAACGTATGGACACCAAGGGGGGAAAGTGGCAGGGGGTGGTGGTGGTGTGTTGAATTGGGAGATTGGGATTGACATATATACACTAATATGTATAAAATGGATAACTAATAAGAACCTGCTGTATAAAAAAATAAAAATTATATATATATATATAGCTCAGTAGGTCATAGTTGTTTATCGGAACAAGCTGATACCAGCCATGGGACTCTGGAAGATCCTACTTCTAATAAGGTCACCTTTCCAATCAAGGAACCTCTACATAGTCACAAAAGATGTTTCCTACTCACCTCTTTCTGTTAAACCTATAAGTTTAGAATATCATGGGTGAGGGTTCCTCTTTTCTGAAATATTGACCATGTTGCACGCATTTGTCCATTTCCAGCATGAGCAGAGAGATAACGGAAGTTTAGAGGATTATAGTACATTAAATATCTCTAAAATATGTATTATATTATTATATCTATGATATAATATCTATTATCTCCATTATAGAGACTCTATAATGTATAAGGTTTTCCCCCAATACATCCTATTTTTATCTATTTTGCATGGTTTTTGTGGCTTGTATCCATGACTTCTTTGCACAAAAGTGTCCTCATTGGTAAAAAAAAAACATACTGCAGGTATACACACAATAATTTAAGATGTGGTCATGATTTGACTATTCATATTGGGAAAGAAATAAGATAGCATATAAGATTAAAGATTGCAGTTGGGTAGAATATCTTCTATTTGCTCCTTGAGATTTATGATCCCTCCTTCTCCACATTACTCTCTGCCCCAAGGCCAATCTGTATGGATTACATGAACAGGGTTTCAGTGTCCTCTGATTTCTAACCAGGTTCAGTTAAAAATGAGACTCATTTAATTCTCACTAACACCAATTTGGTTCTATCACCCCATTTTTACATAAAAGGAAATTGAGATTAGGGTGATTTAGGTATCTTACTTGCTTTATATTGTCTGGAACTCATAAGAACTCTTGGCTAATTTTATATTATTATTAGTGTGGATTGTTCCTATTGTTGTTGCTGTTCCTCTTTTGACTATACCTTAAATTAGCCTTTAGGAATCCACCGATCTATGTTTGAGGCAAAAAAGAGTACAGAACACTTTGTTTCCAATGTCAATTCTCTCTTTTTTTAAAAAGATCTTTTCTTGTAATTATGAAATAAATTACGGTTTGGAAAAGTGCAAAAAAAAAATGACACATACAAAGTAGAATGAAATGTCCATGATATTTTTCAACTCATTAATTAAAGTGAAAACCAATACGAAAGTCCTATAGGGTAATACAATATAGGTTATATTTTCTAACAGATAGAAATAATTTGATCTATACCAGACAAAAAAAAGTCTGCAACCTAACATTCAGGTTCACAGTCTCAGCCTGAAATGTATAACAAAGAGTAAGGTCAAACACTGCTCTATGCTTGTAGAGAAATAAATAATTCTTTAGAGGGCTTGTTAAATAATACACCAATATGATACTGAAAAGACCTGCCGTCCTTCTCTTGCTATATTTCTAAGTTTTGGATAATTTTTCCCAAGAAGCTAAGAGGAAGATCAGGAAGATGATTGAAAGAGTGAAGAAAGACTAAAGAGAGAGTGAATTCAGGGTGTTTATTGTGTTCCTTTTCTGTGATGTCGTCGTGAGCTGACTTTGTCTTCAACAGAATGATTTGGTTGCACCTTTGTAAATAAAGGATCATCTAATAACTCTCATCTAATTCTTAGTGTGCTGTTTTCTGTTGGGACCTTGACTGATACATGTATCAATCTTCCTGGGAAGACAAGGAAGAAATATTACATAATTATGTGGCAATAATAATGTGCTTAATAGTAGCAGAGATGTTGACAAAATGTTATTTAATTTGTACTGCTAATAAAGCAAAAATAAGCTAATGAAGCTAATTGAAACAAAATGGAAAAACAAGTTAAAATAAAAATATATTTTGTTTGAGTAAGACAGTGCTGACAAAGGAACTAAGAGTATATGGAAACAAAACCTGTTTAAAAGGGAATGTATGAATTCAGAAACGTGGTCACCCATTATGAAGGAAACCATCAGCTTCTCTCTTAAACTGCCTTGCTTAATTGATTTATTAGGCAAAGATTAAATGTCCAATTTGCATCACATATTTGCTACATGCTGTTATTCGCTCACCTTCCATACCTGTTTACTCCCACAAGTTTCTGACACCAAAAGATAAGAGACCTTGAATATGCTATGTAACTTATTTTTATCTATGCTTGAGTTCATTTTAATGTTGGTAAAACATTATTTTCAGATAATTACATAAAATCATAAAAAATATCTATTGAAAACTAATGAATAAGTGATGGTTCACACACTATAACTTGTCAAGTACTTAAAAATTATGTTACAGTAAACCCACTTGGTGTCGTTTTATTATTCTTCCTTCCCATCTCATGGCTTTTGTTTCCCAGCACTATAAAATAAATCAGTGTAATTCCTAGCGATTGGATTTCATATATTTAAAGTGTTCTCAAGATTATCTTAACCTAAATACACCAGAGATTTGTTTTGTTGTTTATTTTATGTTTTTAACTCTTCAAATATATATGTACCTATTTTAATGAAAGCAAATATTTTAAATATGTGGGAAAACTCTGTACTCTATAATAACTACAGACCACAGTTGAGAAAACATTGATCTAGTAGAGTTTTAGAAAATATTTTCTGTTTCCTCTCTGTGTACCCTGATGGAAGTAGTTACACTGTTTTCTTTTCTTGAGCAATCTCTGAAAAAAGTGTAAGGGCTGCTTTTCCAAGAAATGCTTTGTTCTGTCAATTATTAAGCCATTTAATCCAACATGCCAGAGATCCAATTCAAGAATGCTCCCCAGGGGCTTCCCTGGTGGTGCAGTGGTTGAGAATCTGCCTGCCAATGCAGGGGACACGGGTTCGAGCCCTGGTCTGGGAAGATCCCACATGCCGCGGAGCAACTAGACCCGTGAGCCACAACTACTGAGCCTGCACATCTGGAGCCTGTGCTCCGCAACAAGAGAGGCCGCGATAGTGAGAGGCCCGCGCATCGTGATGAAGAGTGGCCCCCGCTTGCCGCAACTAGAGAAAGCCCTCGCATAGAAACGAAGACCCAACACAGCCAAAAATAAATAAATTAATTAATTAATTTAAAAAAAAAAAGAATGCTCCCCAAACTTAAGTATTCATTTGTCTTTATCTTTCCCACAAGCCAGGACCCTAGGATTAGGCCCCATGGGACCTAAATATGTCCGTTAGATGGAACGTCCCAGCCAACAGGAATAGGGAATTGAGTGAAATGTACTTATTCCCTGAGGACTGGCAGATGATCTCACACAGATGTGGTTTTGCTTGGATGTTACCTAAATCAGTGGTCAGTCATGCAATCCAGTCTCTCAGCTGCACAATCCTTTATGGGATATAAATTCCCCATAAAGTAATTTTCTCTGTGGCTTAAGAGCATCTGCAAGACAGAGATAATTCTAAAAATATTTTGCATGTCTCTTGGTGAGTACAAAGCTCTCCAATAGCCTTGTGTGGTAGGATTATTGTAACTTTGTCTTAACTAGTATGCACTTCTGAGATAAACTGTGGTACATGCACACTTAAAAATGCCCCACACTAATATGTATAAAATGGATAACTAATAAGAACCTGCTGTATAAAAAAATTAATTAAATTAAATTTTTTTAAAAAGCCCCACTCCTCTGTAACTACTCAGAAAGGCAAAATATTTATATATAAAAAAGTTAACTATTAGAAATAACTGTTTCTATTGATCAAACAATAGCTCACAGCTTAAAGAATATGAATATTAAATGTCTTCTAAGTGATTCTTATAATACAAGAAAAGATACCTACTGCAAATTTCATTCCTTCGTTTTTCACGTTTAGTATAACATGCCCTATCTTGAATTAGAAATTGAGGAATTATTTATACTCATTTTCTCACCCAATTGCAATACTTTTATCCTCCACTCACAGCCAACACCCCCCTCCCAAGTTCTAAACCTCTAAAAAAAAAAAAAAAAAGTTGTTGCCTTTTCAATGCAGTATTCTTATAATACTCATAATAAATAAAATCTTGTAAAATTTACCGATTTCTAAAATCTGGAAAGTGATGTTACATTATCCCACTGCTTTTCTTTGATAAGAAAAGAAAGTTGTATTTAGTCTATAAAGATTTTTAAAAGAACAAAAATGAATATTCCATAGTAATAGTCTTCTACCTTTTCTGATTCTCTTTCAGGTCAGAACAATAATACAATTGATGTACAGTCTTCTGTTTATCTGTCTTTAGTGGTCTGAGAAGAGCAAAGTGTAATGTAACAGGTTTGTTCATGCTCTTTCCACTACTTGAAAGGACCTGGGTTTTCTTTGAAAATATAAATAAAAGTCTACTGGTCTCAGATACCATCCAGGGTTATTTAACAGGAAGCTTAAAAGAAAAAAAATTGATTTAAGTGAACAGGAAACACATGACAGGGACAAGATTTCAAATGAGATGCACAATTGACCACATGGCCCCTGAGGGAAACAATTTGAGTATTTTCTTCCTTCCTATACATATCTCAGTTACAGTTTTGAGATCCAGCTAGTCTCTGTTTTCTATTCCATGCTATCTATGGTGTTTTCACTTTATTTTATTTTGTACGCTTTTAATACAACCCAATTTACTGGGCCAACATAGATGGATAAACAAAGTTCTTCCTCCTGAGGATTAAAGCTCTTTTTCAGTCAACTGGAGGATCAGAGAGAGCAAGCAGTTTCGATAAACATGCAACCCAGATCCCATGTCCTCTACCACCCTTGCACCAGAACCTCTCTCTCATCTCACAGCCGTGGACGTGAGC
Organism: Stenella coeruleoalba; assembly: GCF_951394435.1. Taxonomy (NCBI): domain Eukaryota; kingdom Metazoa; phylum Chordata; class Mammalia; order Artiodactyla; family Delphinidae; genus Stenella; species Stenella coeruleoalba. Next base: position 79,079,643 of record NC_137151.1, on the reverse strand, counting down.
AGGAGAACACATATGACCGAATGAGAGGAGAGGAAGACTCAGCCTTGTTCACAGAGAGGTTGAGTCTGTCTGTGAGTACAAGCCAAAAACTGATGATAGCAGCCCTGTATCCCTACTCAGTCTGACTTTGAAAAAGGGTAATGAAGAAAAATTCTCCTAATGAACAGAGCTTGAAGCATTTTGTGAGGTGATCCACCTTGAATGGAAAGAGAAATGCTTAGAACATGTACACAATTATGGATAGGAACAATTGGCTTGGTCAGAAAACTGGAAGAAAAAAGACTGCCAGATTAGAGGTAAGGAAATCTGAGGTAATTATATGTGAGTGGTCACAGGGGAACTGGTACAGAGTATGAAAATTTTGAAGCACTTGTTAATGCCAACCAGAAAGCATCCACCTCAGAAGATCTATAGAATGTTTACCATAGGGACCTACATAACATTGAATAAGACATGAAACCCACTTACACATCACGTATGGTGCCATAAGTGGCCTTATAAAGTTACAGAATAGACGGTTGAAGGGAGTTAACAAGACGGAGTATACAATTTAACGACTTTTATATATTGGTGTGTCCCCAGTAGGTAGAAAGCAGGAATCAAATAGTGAAATCAAGAGTAGCTCTGCTTACCAACACAACCAGTGACCTACTTGGAGATTTAATGTTTCTGTTCATGCAACTCGAGGCTCTGAAGATTTAGAGACTGGCTGCTATAGCAAAAACACTTCCACTAGGAGAACTATGATGTGTCCTATTAAACTGTAAGCTACCCGAGTACTTTAGACTCCTCATGCCAAAAGACCAGCAGACAAGAAGGGAAAGAACCATCTTGGCAGGGATAACTGCCCCTAAGTAGGAGGTAAGACTATTATTACTTATGAGGGTAGGGAAGAATCTGTTTTGCACCCTGTTGATCTGTAGGAACATACTGGTACTCCTTCTTTCCAGTTTTCACTGTATATGGACAATGGCAGCAACCTCGACCTGATTAGAGTCTGGTATGGTTCAGAATTTCAGGAAAGAGAATCTGGGTTATGCTTCTGGGTAACACTGAGATGAGCAGAGTACTAGCTAAGGGTGAAGGAAACTTAGAAAGGCTAGAAGGGGAGAGAGAGTTTTATTTGCTTCCCTGAGACCAGCTTTAGTGGTAAGGGCTGTTGTTGGACCCACTAAGGTTACTCTTTAAAGTTTCTCCCTGGAAATGATGCTCACTAGAAGCCTGAAGTTGCTGCTTGCATAACCTATCTAAAGCAGTGGGTCTGAACCACACAAAATGTGGACTGGGGTGATGTCAGTCAGATTCTCCTTCAGAAATAATGACATTGCCTCAGGTGTTGGAAGTTCTTCCAGAATATTGCTCTCAGCTGTCAGTCCTCTTCAGCTATTGCCCTAACTAAAGATGTCTGCCTTGCCTAATGTCACTTTTCTTTCCAGGAGCAGTCCATAGCTAATGAATAATAACAAATGGGTATAAAGGTCTGATTCCCTTATGCCAATTTAGCACAACACTAAGGGGATATCCAAGTTCCAGAGCCCATTGTTAGGTAGACAGGAACCTCCCTCTTTAAGACAACATCACAGGTCAGATTTTACTTCTGCATGCCCTTCTTAATGCTCTGCTCTTGGAGGAAGCATGGTCTGGGGTGAGGAAACTCTCTTCAGGTGAGAAAAAGTACCAGTGAGGGACTTAGCTGAAAGACATCAACTGCCAACATAGCAGAAAAACATCAACTGCCAACACTTCCAGTAGCTGGGGAAATGAGAGCTTCTATCCCAGCAGGGACATCAGGGTGAAACAGTATAGCATCCACTACACTACCTAGAGAGACAAAAGGAGTCAGAAGAGAAACTTATGAGGTAGGCAAATGTAAAAATGAAGGATGAAAAACTGCAGATGAACAAAAACTCTGGCAATGTATATAATGTATAAAATGTATACAGTATATAAATATACAAAGTAAGTAAGTTAGCTCATGTGATCTCCATATAGGCCTATGTATTGTTATGTCATTATAATCAATGCATGTTTAAAGCTATGTGTGAATACTATAAATCATAAGGAATTTGAAGCACAATTGGTTACACGATTTATCAAATGTCACTTATGTAGTAATTTACCTAGCCATGATTTGAAACCTATTCCAGCTTCCTTAATCATACACTGTACCAGGAAAGAGTGTGTGTGTGTGTATGTGTGTTTGTGCTGTGTAGATGATATTCATTCAGGAATAGAGAAGTAGATGCATAGATTAAAATAGAATCTAGCAATATATCTTATTATGTACAGAAAGTTAATCTATGACAATAATGGTCATATTTTGCTAAACCTTATAAAGTTGAACCTTAAATTATATATGTTTAAATAAACAAAATAATACAATAATACATTTATACACTATACATTTTAGAAGAATGTATAAATAATATACTGTGGATACCTATAGCAAAGTATGCACATGTATACAGTAAAATGGATACAAGAATATACTTTAGAAGAACAATAAAATAATATATCTTAGGTGTCTGGAGAGTATTAATGCAAATAAGGAAACCCAAAACTATAGGGGCAAAGATACACATTCTTAAAGAATAGTGAAAAAATAAGCAAAGGAAAGAAAAAATATTTTCAGCACAAATAACAGAGCAAAATTATATTTGTAATATTCAAATATCTCTTTCAAAGATTAAAAGACAAAGAACATATTAGAAAAAGTGAAAAATCCTATAGTAGGCAATTTAAAGAAACAGAAATCCAACAGCCCAAAGCATAATAAAAGATGCTTAATGTCACACAAGTTAAAGATGTGGTATGATTTCTTACAAAAAAAAAAGAAAGAAAACAGCAGCCACTGTTAGATGATATTCAGGGAAAGTGATATTCTTGTTACATTGCTGGTAAAAATATGCTTTTTTGAAATAATTTTTTGAAAGTTAATCTAGTAATACCTATTAAAACTGAAATTAAATGGGACAATATTCCTACTGGGTAAATATCTTATAGAAACATTCACATGTGAAGAAAGGAGAGATTAAATAAAAATGTTTTCCTATAATGATCACTTGAATAAATATTAATAAATTTATACAATAGATTATCATGCAGCCAAAAAAAGACATTTATGCCAGTTGAAAAGGAGTGATTTCTAAAACTCATTTTCAAGTCCTCCCCCACCAAGAAAACATGATAAAGCAGGATAACAGAGAAGGATATATATTATACTGATCCTATGTTTATAAAACAAATAATAAAAATCCAAAAATGAATAATTTATATACAATCACATTATCATTGAAAACAATGTAAAGAGATCCACAACAAATTCACAGTGTAGGTTACCTGTTGGAGGTCAAGGATTGAGAATAGAAAATGTGGGAGAATAGGAAAGGATTGATAAAAGATGCCCACAGTAAGAAACAACATGTATTCTTGGTTCCATTTATAGAGGGGTGTGTGTGCTCATTTGTGTATAACAGAGAGTATACATGTGTATATACATTTGCAGGTATATAAACATAGTGAGATATATGAGAGTATAAGTAAAATGTTGCTGATAATCATCAAGATGTGGAATTTTAGGTGATTTAATTTTTTTGCTACATTGTAAAAATTTTTAAATATGCATTTGTTTTGATGTAAACAGGAAATATATGCATGATGCTAATTCCACAAAGCAAGACTTCTGAAAAATAATACTACAGTTGACCTCACTTCTTTCTCCATGGTTCTAATATCTTAATTCCTGTATTACCTTCCTTTTTAATATTCTACCAGTTGCTAACAATCATGCTGCATTACAGTTTGCTATATTTGGAGAACATAATTTTCTGTATATATCCTACACCTATGTTGTTTGTTTCCTTGCCTTTTCTACATTTTCTATTCTAGATTTTTATAATCTTAATAGATAACTATTAAAATGTCAGTATCATGATACTGAATAAAATATAAGTATTTTATTCAAATTATATTTTTTCTAGAAAAATCGTGACTAGATTGGGGATCTGGAATGGGGTGGGGTTATACTTCAGCTTGAAGCATACATTTGGCATTTTCAAAACCAAATTTTAGACTACATTTTAGTTTTGCATTAAGTCAACCTTACTTGTAGATATAACTTCAAGGGTAGGCTCATTTGGGAATAAATAAAACAAGAAAAACTCTCAGAAAAAAATAGGATTTTCTTTTCTAAAAATAAATTAAAAGGCAGGATTCAGTGAATTCTGAAATGTACACCTATCTCAGACTAAATACTTTCTTAGATTATATGGAAATTGGAGTTAAAGAGTTTACTTTTCTAGTGTAATTTTGCTTCCTTAATAGATACTGTATAGTCACCGTTATTTTCCCACAGTTTAATACATTGCCTGCCTAGACCATTTTATATTCCAATAAATGTTCCATTCCATTCTATATGCCAAAGCACTAATTTGGATTTAGCTTCTACCTCATTTTCACTTAAGATTGATTATTCTTTGATGCTTTGCATTTCTGGCCAAGTTCTTAAGTATTTATATATATATATACATATATATATTTATTTTTGGCTGCGTTGGGTCTTCGTTGCTGCATGTGGGCTTTCTCTAGTTGTGGCGATCCAGGGCTATTCTTTGTGGTGCATAATGTTAAGTATTTTTTAAAGTCCTTTTGTTTTTCTGGGTCTTAGTGTAGAGACAAATTTCCTGATAGTCTCCAAATCACTCTTAGACTTAAAGTAACCCCAAATTTGAAAACATTTATACTGTTATAGGCAATCCTTTTTGGCATGACTGGGATGACCATATCCTCAAACTAAATTTCGTAAATCAAACTTGTCAGATTAGTTGGAATCCCAAGATGTCATATCCCAAGAAACATTAATATTAGTACTTCATTAAACTGAATTAAACTAGAAATAGTGCCTTTCCTTGTAAACAGACATCATAGTCCATCAGAAAACATGAAAAGTTCAACAACTTGGCCATTATCACATGTGAAGAATAACTGAAGCCATGGAAATTGCCTATGGAGTGTGTGTGTGTGTGTGTGTGTGTGTGTGTGTGCATGTGCACACGTGTGTGCGTGCACATACGCATGCCAGTATGTGTACACATGCTTTGGTGGTCAGTTGTTTCTGTAGTTGAAATATCATGGCAACAAAAAGTGCCACAGACAATTAACAATTATAATAGTAAGTCATATGACCAAAGTTGTGTTTGTAGATAGACCGGTATAGACTCAGTAGAAGCAGAAGCTGCCCATTGTTGTTTTTTATGGCAAGTCTGTCCATATAATGAATGACCTTGCATTTTACTGTTCTAAATTCTTACCAGTTTCACTAGTGCCAAGCTTTGTTTGTGCTTTTTTTTCTTGATTTGTTTTTTTTCCAACTCCTTATAAAGAAAAAAAATAACTAAGATAAATTGGATAACATGAAGCATTGACATTGATGACTTTCTAGATGACTGTGTGCTATTTTGTGATAGATATAAGTGAAGTTAATGTGTTTCAATATGTTTTATTTGAAAATTGTAAATGTCATACTTATTAGTTTCTTGTGAACTGATTTTAGATCAGTATTTAAAGCAAGATTAAAATTAAGCACATATCATCAATTGATCTGGAGACTGAATCTAAACTTTTCTGCACAGAATTACAGATGCAATCTGTAATGTTGCCTGGACTAAATAGTTGCTCAGTGAAATCCAGACACTAAATAATTCAATTTTCTATTAATGTTATAGAAAATTCTTAATTAAAATTATAACAAAAGTATCTATATAAAGCAAAACTGGAATGTTGGTTATGAGTATTACAATAATCAGTGGCTAAAGGGGAGCTTTGGGAAATCATTGTACTAAAATCAAATACTCAGATAGGAGTATCTTTCCTAAAATTGCACCAGTTCTAAAGATTTGTGAGTTGACTTTGATTCAAAATGTGGAGAATGTACAAATAACACCATAACCAGTAAATCAGAGAACTTCTCTGGGAATATTCTGTTATAAACATTCTGTGATCAGAATAATAATAGCTAACATTCAGGGCTTTCTTTGTGTCCAATACTTCTCCTAGTTCTTTCTAAAATATTATGGTGAAAATAAAGCACAACAAATTTCAATCACCGACTAAGGTCATGAAACTTGTAAGAAATAAAGTTGGAATTTGGAAGCAAACAATCTGCCACTAGCACATGCTTAACCACTTAACACTTCCTTGAGCCAATATAAAGTATTACCCAACTGCTGAATTCTTATTCTGAGCTGCGCAGCATTATTTCTTTATCTGTAAAAATAGAAACACAGTGTTTCCCACCAAGGAAATCATGGAACGTGTGTTAGTTAAGTGTTTATTTTAAACGAATGGATGTTTATATTTTATATAAATATTAAGCACGCATTCCAAATTTGTCTCTCATTAAAAATAAACTTATTCTCCAGGTCCTTAGTGTTCTGTACAATGGTCTAATCTCTCTCTCACACACCCAAGTACAATGAAGCAAAAAGTGATTATATCCAATTTAATTGTACTAATCTTATTATTGAATCTTATAGCCAAAAGCAGGAATCTGTCTCATTAAGTAAGAGAAGATAAAATATTTAGGATATAATATTTTTAAAAGTTGACATTTTTAGGCTAAGCAAAGGAAATATTGATATAATAAAAATATTTATTTTAGCACTATTATATTATACCTTAAAGATAATCTTTGTCAATTACATAGATTTGATACAGAACAGACTAATATATGGGCAGAATAGGTCATTATCAAAATATTTAATATGATGGAGTGTTCGAAAGGCTCGCTCATATGGCCACTGATTAGCATTTATTAACATTTATTAATAACTCCTATGTTTCAGGAACAATCTCAGGAAATACAGATTTAAAAATTAATAAACAAGGATGGTGGCCAAAATAGTGGAATAGGAAGACACTGAATTCACCTTCTCTCATGGGCAAACCAAAATTACAACTTACAGAGAAACTATCTATGAGAACAATCTGAAGACTAGCAGAAAATATTCTAAACAACTAACAATATAAAGAAGTAACCACAACGAGATGAGTAGTAGGGGTGGAAACAGGGAATACTCAGAACCCACATCCTCAGGTCAGCAACCTACAAATGCGAGTAATATTACGAAGGTCCTCCTCAAAGAGTGAGAGGTATGAGCTCCATATTGGGCTCCCCACCCCAGCCCAGGTGACTTGCACCAGAAAAGCAAGCCCCCAAAACATCTGGCTTTGAAAACCAGTGAGAATTACATTTGTGAGAGCTGGGAAGCTACAGGAAACAGAGACTTGCTCATATAGGATACATGCAAAATTTCACACACTCCGAGTCCCAGCATAGTGGAAGTAGTTTGAAAGGAGTCTTGCTGATCTTGCAGAGCCTCCCAGAAAGGAAGGAAGCAACTGGGAATCCCCCTGGAGACAAAGACACTGGCAGTAGCCATTTTGGGGAGCTCATTCTACCATTATGATACCAGTGCTGGAAATTGCCATTTGGGAATCCTCCCACAAACCTATTAGCACCCAGGACCTACCCACCCACCAATGAGCTGGCAGCAGCCTCACGTCCCCCAGGCTGCACAGCCAGCCATGAGGGGACCCAGCTCCACATACCAGTGGACTGGCAGGAGCCCCAATCCCCCCTGGAATACACAGTCAACCATGCAGGAAGACTCTCTTGCCCTTCAGCAGGTGAGAGTCACTAAAATAGACAGGACCTTGCAGCCAACTCCACCGGGGCCAGCCTCACCTCCCAGTGCCCTCACAGTGGCCAGTCCTGCCACAACAGAAGGGGGCACAGAGCCCACATAAGGGGCACTCCTAGAGCATATAGCTCTGGTGACCAGAAGGGAATGTACAGCTGGGCCCCATAAGATATCTTCTACATAAGGTCACTTCTCCAATATCAGAAAATGTAACCAATCTACATAATGCATAGAAATAAAAACAGGAGTTAGGCTAGGCAAAATGAAGAGTCAGAGGAGTACATTCCAAATGAAGGAACAAGACAAAACCTAAGAAAAAATACTAAGCAAAGTAGAGATAAGCAATCTACCTGAAAATGAGTTCAAGGTAATCATAATTAGGATGCTCATTGAACTTGGGAGAAGAATGGATGAACACAGCGAGAATTTCAACAGAGTTAGGAAATTTAAAGAAGTACAAAACAGAGGTGAAGAATACAATCAATGAGATAACAAATACACTAGAAGAAATCAAAATAAGTTTAGATGATATAGAAGAATGGATCAGTAATTTGATAGACAAAGTAGTGGAAATCACCCAAGCTGAATAAAAAAAAATAAAACAGAATTTTAAAAAATGAGGATGGCTTAAGACACCTCATGGACAACATCAAGATAACAGTCACATTATAGGGGTCCTAGAAGGAGAATAGAGAGAAAGAAATAGCCAGAGAACTTATTTGAAGAAATAATAGCTGAAAACTTTCCTAATCTGGATAAGGAAGTAGACATTCAGGTCCAAGAAGCACAGACAGTCCCAAATAAGAAGAACCCAAAGAGATGCACACCAAGACACACTGTAATTAAAATGTCAAAAGTTAAAGTTAAAGAGAGAAATTCAAAAGCAGGAAGAGTAAAGTAACTAGTTATGTACAGGGAACTCCCATAAGACTGTCACCTTACTTTTCAGCAGAAACTTTGCAGACTAAAAGTAATGTCACAATATATTCAAAGTGATGAAAATTAAAAAATGACAACCAATAATACTCTACCTGGCAAGGTTATCATTCGGATTTGAAAAAGAGATACAGGAAGAGTTTTACAGACAAGCAAAAGCTAAGAGTTCAGCACCACTAAACTGATTTTTCAAGAACTGTTAAAGGGACTTCTCTAAGCAGAAAAGACAAGACCACAAGTAGGATATGAAAATTACAAAATGAAAAATCTCACTGGTAAAGGCAAACACACAATAAATTTAGTAGATCAACCATGTATAAAGCTATTTGGAATGTTAAAAAACAGAAGTAGTAAAATCATTTAATTTACAATAAATAGCTAGAGGATACCAAAGAAAGATGTAAAAATATGACATCAAAACATTAAACTTTGGTGGGGGGGTTATTAGAATGCATTTGAACTTAGGAGACCATCAACATATGTCTACAAGAGACTCACTTCAGATCTAAAGACACACACAGACTGAAAGTGAGGGATGGAAAATGGTATTCCATGCAAATGGAAATGTAAAGAAAGCTGGGGTAGCAATACTTATATCAGACAAAATAGACCTTAAAACAAAGACTGTAACAAGAGACAAAGGAGGACATTATACAATAATAAAGGGATCAATAAAACAAGAATATAAATATATATGAACCCAACATAGGAGCACCTAAATATATAAAGCAGATATTAACATACATAAAGAGAGAAATTGCCAATGATATGATAATAGTAGGGGGCTTTAAAACTCAACTTAGATCAATGGACAGATAATCCAGACAGAAGCTCAATAAGCAAACACTGGCCTTATATGATACATTAGATCAGATTGATTTAATAGGTATATACAGAGCATTCCATTTGCAAACAGCAGAATACACATTGATTGCAAGTGCCCATGGAATATTCTTCAGAATAAATCCATTCTAGGCCACAAAACAAGTCTTGGTAAATTTAAGAATATTGAAATCATATCAAGATCTTTTCCAACCACAATAGTGTGAGACTAAAAATCAACTACAAGAAAAAACTACAAAAAACACAAACACACTGAGTCTAAATAATGCTACTAAACAACAAAAAGTCACTTAATAAATCAAAGAACAAATTAAAAATTACTTTGAAACAAATGAAAATGGAAACACAATGACCCAAAATCTACAGCAAAAGCAATTCTAAGGGAGAAGTTTATAGTTATTAAGCCTACTTCAGCAAACAAGAAAAATCCCAAATAAATAATCTAAACTTACACCTGAAGGAACTAGCAAAAGAAGAAAAAACAAAACCCAAAGTTAGTAAAAGGAAAGAAATAGAGGTCAAAGTGAAAGTAAATGAAATAGAAACTAAAAAATAATGGGAAAGATCAAAGAAATAAGAATTGGTATTTTGAAAATATAAACAAAATTTATAAACCTATAGCCAGACTCATCAAGAAGAAAAGAGGGCTTAAATAAATAAAATCAGAAATGAGAAAGAAGTTACAACTATCACCACAGAAATACATGGGATCATAAGAAATTACGAAAAACTGTAGGCCAAAAAAGTGGACGACATAGAAGCAATGATTAAACTCCTAGAAACATACAATCTCCCAAGATTGAATTAGAAGCAATACAAAATATGAACAGGTTGATTACCAGTAATGAAATTAATCAGTAATCAAAACCTCCAACAAACAAAGTTAAGGATCAGAGGGCATCAAAAGAAAATTCTATCAAACATTTAAAGAAGCGTTAACAACTATCCTTCTCAAACTATTCCAAAAAATTGAAGAGGAAGGAACATTTTCAAACTCATTCTATGAAATCAGTATTATCCTGATACCAAAGCCAGACAAAAACACAAGAATAAAGGAAAATTACATGCCAATATCACTGATGAAGATAGATGCAAAAATCCTCAACAAAATATTAGCAAACATAACACATATATATGGACTCTAAAAAGAAAAGATGGTTCTGAAGAACCTAGGGGCAGGACAGGAATAAAGACACAGACATAGAGAATGGACTTGAGGACACAGGGAGTGGGAAGGGTAAGCTGGGACGAAGTGAGAGAGTGGCATGGACATATATACACTACCAAAATGTAAAATAGATAGCTAGTGGGAAGCAGCCAAATAGCACAGGGAGATCAGCTCAGTGCTTTGTGACCACCTAGAGGAGTGGGATAGGGAGCGTGGGAGGGAGACGCAAGAGAGAGGAGTTATAGGGATATGTGTATATATAGCTGATTCACTTTGTTATACAGCAGAAACTAACACACCATTGTAAAGCAATTATACTCCAATAAAGATGTTAAAAAATATATTAGCAAACAAAATTTAACAACACAGTAAAATGATCATCCACCACGATCAAGTGGGAGTTAGCCCAGGGATGCACAGAAGGTTCAGTATTCACAAATCAATCAAGGTGGTATACCACATTAAAAAGTGAAGTATAAAAAACTTATGATCACCTCAATAGATGCCAGAAAACTTGTGAAAACTTCAACATCCATTTACAATAAAAATTCTCAAAAAATGGGCATGGAGGGAATATACTTCAATGTAATAAAAGTTATATATGCCAAACCTACTCCAATGTTATACCCAATTGTGACAAGGTGAAAGCATTTCCTCTAAGATAAGGAACAAGACAAGGATGCCCACTCTCACCATTTCTATTCAACACAGTATTAGAAGTCCTAGCCACAGCAATCAGACAGGAAGAAGAAATAAAACAAATCCAAACTGGAAAGGAAATAAGTTAATATTCACTGTTTGCAGATGACATGATACTATATATAGAAAATCCTAAACCAACAAAAATTTATTAGAACTAATAAATAAATTCAGTAAAGTTGCAGGATACAAAATTAATATACAGAAATTTGTTGTGTTTGTATATGCAAAAAATGAACTATCAGAGAAGAAACTAAGAAAATAATCCCATTCACAAATTGCATAAGAAAGAATAAAATACCTAGAAATAAATTTAACCCAGTATGTAAAAGACTTATACTCTGAAAACTACAAGACACTGATGAAAAAAACTGAAGAAGACACAAACAAATGGAAATATATGCCATGCTTATGTACTGGAAGAATATAGTTTAAAAGGCCATACTACAAGGCTAATGCAATCTACAGATTCAATGCAATCCCTATCAAAATACCCATGGCATTTTTCACAGAACTAGAACAAAGAACTCAAAAATTTGTATGGACACGCAAAAGACCCTGAACAGCCAAAGCCATCTTGAGAAGGAAAAACAAAGCTAGAAGTGTCATATTCCCTAATCTCAAACTATCCTACAAAGCTCAGTAATCAAAACAGTCTAGTTCTAGCATAAAGACAGATACATAGATCAACAGAACAGAATAGAGAGGCCCAGAAATAATCCCACACATATACGGTCAGTTAATCTATGACAAAGGAGGCAAGAATATTCAATGGGGAAAAGACAGTCTGTTTAATAAATGGTGTTGGGAAAAACTAAATATTTTCTACATGCAAAAGAATGAAGCTGGAAGAAAACATAAGCAGTACACTCTTTGACATTGGTCTTAGCAATATGTTTTTGGGTATGTCTTTTCAGGCAAGGGAAACAAAAGCAAAAATAAACCAATGAGACTACATCAAAGTTAAAAGTTTTTGCACAGCAAAAGTCACTATTAACAAAATGAAAGTACATTCTACTGAATGGAAAATGTATTTGCAAACAATATATCTGATAAGGGGTTAATATCCAAAATATACAAAGAACTCATATATCTCAACATCAAAAAAACAAACAACCTAATTAAAAAATGGGTGGAGGATCTGAATAGACATTTTTCCAAAGAAGAAGACATACAGATGGCCAACAGACTCATGAAAAGATGTTCAACATTACTAATCATCAGGGAAAAGCAAATGAAAACCACATTGAGGGACTTCCCTGGTGGCGCAGTAGTTAGGAATCTGCCTGCAAATGCAGGATACATGGGTTCGAGCTCTGATCCAGGAAGATCCCACATGCTGTGGAGCAACTAAGCCTGTGCACCTCAAATGCTGAGCCTGCGAGCCACACCTAATGAGCCCATGTGCTGCAACTACTGAAGCCTGCGTGCCTAGAGCCTGCGTTGTGCACAGCAACAAAGACCCAATGCAGCCATAAATAAATAAATAAATAAATATTTTTTAAAAAAAGTAATGTTGCCATATATAATGTAAGCCTAATTAAAAAAAAACACATTATCACCTCACACCTGTCAAAATGGCTATCATCAAAAAGACAGGTAACAAGTATTGATGAGGAAAAGGAAACACTCTTGCACTATTGGTAGAATTGTAAATTATTGTAGCCACTATGAAAAACTGTATGGAGGTTACCCCAAAATTAAAAATAAAATTATCATATGGTTGAGCAATTTCACTTCTGAGTATTAGATCAAAGAAAACAAAAGCACTGATTTGAAAAGGTATATGCACTCCAATGTTCACTGTAGCATTATTTACAATAGTCAAGATATGGAAGCAAACTAAGCACCCACTGACAGATGAATGGATGAAGAAATGTGGTATATACATACAATGGGATATCACTTAGCCATAAAAAAAGAAATCTTGTCGTTTGTGAAACATGGGTGTTTCTAGACGGTATTATGCTAAGTGACATAAATCAGACAGAGAAAGACAAACACCATATGACATCACTTATATGTGGAATCTAAAAAACAAAAAAGAAGCAAGATGAAAACAGATTCATAGATCCAGAGAACAAACTAGTGGTTGCTGGGGTGGTGGTCGGGGGCGGGGGGGGGGGGAATAAGTGAAAGGGATTAAGAGGTACAAACCTCCAGTTATAAGATAAATAAGCCATGGGATAAAATATGCATCATAAAGACTATGGTCAATAATACTGTAATAACTTTGTATGGGGACAGATAGTTTCTAGACTTATCATGGTGATCATTTCATAATATATGCAAATGTCAAATCAAAAAGAAACATTAATAAAAATTAATAACTGAGTAGTCATAAGATAACGTAGGTTTAACAAAATAGTACTGGAACATATTAGAAGGAGGCAAAGTGGCAAGATTTAATCTGGGCCATGAAGAAAGGATAGGAGTTTGCTTAACTGAAAAGCAGAGGAAGAAAACTCCAGGAAAAGTTAACAGTATAAACCGACACAGAGGTAAGAAAGTATGGATCATTGGCAGAGAATCCAGGAGAAGGAATAATATTCAAGAAAGTCACAGTATCAGAAAAAACAAAGCATTCATAAAAAAATTTACAATAAGAAACTGACTTACCAAATACTTTTTTAAATACACTAGCTGTTTAAAGGACAAGAAACACAATATCATCAATATTGCAGTCTATAGCTTGCCAGTTCATGGGTGGACACAAGAATTTTCTCACATGATTATTATACACATGAAGATCATTATCTCTCTTTAGATATTAACATTATTAATATTTTCCCTGAAAAGTCAGGGATACATGTGTTTTGTTAGCAACCCATGGAAATGCCAAGGTGTCATTTCTTTTGGAGTGAGAGTAAGACACAATGACTGATTTTTTGTTGTTGTAGTTTTTGTTCGTTTCAGGGAACAAAGTGCAATATCTTCCTAACTGTGGGGTATGATGTGTATGCTCACCCTTAATAGCAACAGGGCAAGATGTCAGTTTTGTTTCTGTAAGAGCACTGGTTATTGTTGAATTAATTAAATGAATAACCAATGATCAGATTGGAGAGTTATGTTGATACCAGATTGTGAAAAAAATTCTCAACTCCAGATTCCCACTCTCTGAAGGCCTTACAATTTTCTATTATTAGAATCAGAATCCATAGACACTTTGGCTTTACAAAATTGCCCTCAGGTTTCTATACTCCTTATACAGCAGGTTGCAATTATTAGTTTCTCACTTTAGTGACACAACATCCTGGTGACTGAATATAGTGTATAGAAAAATGAACATAGCTCCAGTGAACCCTGAACTGAGTACCACGGGATGGTTTAGGCTGAAAAGAGCTACCCAACAGGTAACATGCTGCTTCCAGGGTCCACTAGGGGAAACAGCCAAAATGAAATGAATGGAGTCTTATTTATCTTACATTTCAATTTTTTGATTGAGAATATATTTCCTATAAAACAAATGTCTAATTACACATTGCCTTTTGAAACTACTCAGTCAAACCTTTGGATAAAGTTTAAGAGCCTAATATATGAGAAAGAATGTGTTCTATTTATTTTTTTAAAAGTTTGCAAACAGATATTTTGTCTCGAGTGTTTTACTAATGTAACGTTTTTAATTCTCTCTACCTACAAGCCTTAGGCCAGCTATTCTTATAGATTAGCTCCTGATCCACAGGAAATAAATCCAAGTACTGGGCTAGAGTAGGCCTTTGACTCACTTATCAAGGCTTTTCTTGTTAATGGTGAGTGCTTGTTTTCTCCTGCTGCTTTCCTTGCTCCTTTATTGCTGACAGATCTTCAGGTTTCTCTTTGCCTGAATACTTGACAAAGACGTTTGCTCTACTTGCAGGATTTTCCAACACATGGTTCTTATGCACTTGCATGATCTGTGACCTTCTGCCTAACCTGAACCTTCCTTTGTGTAGTTTGTTACCAGCTTATCTACCTAACACTGAGCTGTCTTCCTCCCCTGATCCCCATACTTTATCCATTAATTTTTTTTTTTTCCTTTTCCAGACTGTGCTTCTGACCTTTTCTCACCACTGTGATGCCATGAGCCCAGGTTCTAATGCAAGCTATTAGACCTGAGTAAGTGTAAAATAGAACACCACCACTACCACTCAGGAATTAACATAAATGTTTATAATGAATGTTGTTTAAGAGACAGAGAAAAGAATGAACCACTTGGGACAAGATAAAGGAATAGTTATTAATACTCTATGGATTTACGTAATTATTTTGCTACTTGGGCTATTTTCCTTTTCATGTTTCTTACTAGGCTTGCTACCCAAAGCTGCATGTTTTCCCTTCTTTGCAATCTTCAACTCCCAAAGGGCTCTAGTGTCACATTTGCCGCCTCTGCGGAAAAGCACTAATTAGGTAATTCCCAACTCCCTTTCATTAGAAACTCATCTGTTATTCTGTCTTGAGCTTCCCTGCCTCTGAAGAAATAGTTTCAAATCTCTCTTTACCGTGTGTGCTGTGGCCCCCTTAACTGATCTCTACATGACTGATTCCATGGAAATTATAGATATTAGGGAGGAAAATAGTGCCAGTGTAGCCAGGAGAATAATTCTTCTCATAACCAGCAAATATCCTTCTTGGTATTGTACCCTTGCCTTGAGTTTGCTGCCCTCACTGCAAAGGAAAAGGGTTAAATTCCCCTTTCACTAATTTCACAATTACCTATATTCTCTAAAGAGACTAAATATCTTTGTTTTCACCCTCTCAACTTTAATGCATTTTTTAATTCAAAACAACAGGATCCTTTTTTTATGACTTTTTTTACGTAGTGTTTTTTGTCGGACTCTTCAGGTTATTCACATTTTTCTTTCAATGTAATTCATTGACATAATTGAGGGTCCAAAATAAATCGAACAAAATCTATGCCATATACATTGAACTGAAAAGAAGATTTCATTAGTGTTCAATATATAGTCCTTGTTAAACAGTAGGAAACAATTCCTATCAAAATAATGGACCGTGAACTCTAGCAGGAAACTTTTGAAACTAGTCATTCATTGCTCAGTCAACAATGAGTCTCCTCCCTGTGGATGCAAGTCAGTACACAACAGTCTCCCATTGTGGCTAAGAATGGAGCCTCTAGGATCAGATTCTCTGGGTTTGAACTTTGGCCCTGCCTCCTACTCTGTGACCCTGAGCAAATTACTTAACTTCTCTGTATCTGTTTCCTCCACTTCACAATAAGCTCCTAATGTGACTATGTGGAACAGATGATGAAAAGCACTTGGAAGAATACCTACCATATAGTGCATTTTTGATGAGTGTTAATAATGAATCTTTTTGACCAAGGTGCTAGTGGAAGTCAGGTATATGTAGTTTTCCTAATAAAACCAGGGATTCTCGGTTTCCTTTTGCTGTCATAACTGAATTTTCACCCAGCTAATCCTTAGGAGCAGATGACCCCAATTACTTTGCTTTGTGTTATGGTTTGAAATATGTCCCTCCAAAAGTTGCATCTTGAAGTCCTACCCTCTAGTACCACAGAATGTGACCGTGTTTGGAAACAGGGTTTTTATAGAGGTAATCAATTTAAAATGAGGTCATCGGGTAGGCCCTAACAAAAATGACTGCTGTCTTTGTGAAAAGAAGAAATTTGGAGACAGACACACACATGCATCTACAAACCAAGGAACACCTGGCAAACCATCAGAAACAAGGAGAGGCATGGAACAGACACTTCCTCACAGCTTTCAGAAGAAATCATCCCTGCCAACAGTTTGATCTTGGACCTCCAGCCTCCAGAATTATGAGACAATTTTGAAACAGGAGGCGAGAGGGCAGGTCACAACCTTTAAAAGAATGATATAGCCATAGGACATGACAAAGACTGTTTAGAATCAACTAGGTCCAAGACGGCAGAAGATTCGACTTCCGGTAGGCCTTGAGACTCATTATATGCTCATTGTAATACATTAGCATGCTAAATGACACACCCACCAGTGCCATAAAGGGCCAAAAAGTGGGTGGTGGCCTAATTCCTGGAAATCCCCACCCCTTCCCCAAAATAGTTGGAATCATCCTCCCACTCATTAGCCTGTGAAATTACCCAGCCCATAGAAACTAACCACACCATATTTCATGGTCTCTCACCTTCTAAGCTGGCCCTCAGTCTGTCTGTGGAGTATATCTCTCTCTTAATAAATCCATTTCTTACCTATCACTTTGTCTCCGAATTCTTTCACGACGAAGTAAGAACTTAAATTCACTGGGAATAATTTCTCTTAAGTCATCTAGTCTGTGCTACATTTTTATGGCAGCCACAGCAAACCAATATACCTGTTACCCCATTTCTCTTAGTGTTCATTTTCTAGAGTCTGCTCCAGGTACCCTGAGACAGAGGCTGCCCAGTTGCACATTTTTATTTTGGGAGAAGGGGCAAAGCCTGGGACTGAAAAATAGAGAGCTCAGTCAGAATGGTAATATGCAAGTTTTCCCCTAAATAACACAGTGTGTTAAATATGGACCACAGCTGGGTCCAGCTAAGTGTATAGATTAAGTATGAGATTAATAATGCTAAAAGTTCACTCTATACCAGATGGTTTCCATGGCCCTTAGTGATGCCTGAGTTTATACTCATTAAAATAATTTGTTTGGCTTAAGTTTGAAAGGTATTGGATTCTACTACTACAAGAAGGTGTAACAGTCTCTAGCTGGAATACTTTATATGTAGGAATTTTATAATTAACTTGAAAATAGGGCTTGGAGCAGGAGAAGCATGATAAAGTCTCAGTTTCCTGGAGGGAGGAAATAAAAAGATCACTTAGATAAGAGAAGGGAAAGGGAAAGGGAAAGGAAGTTGTATTAAGGACAAAATTAAGCATTTCACTGTCAACTGACATTGTCAAATATAGAATTTGTAAACATAGATGAACTTGCTATATAAAAACAAAAAAAAAAACCTTAGAATAATGTAACCAACAGTGTTACAGTAGGTTTTCTGAAATGACTAATGATAAGTTGGTTTTATTTTCATTTTGTTTTTGTCTTTGTGATTTTGTATTTAATGACTTTGATTCTCTACAAAGAACACACATCTTCTCCCTTTGGGCTTTGAAAATTGTAATTGCTAATTGGGTACATAGGGAAAGAATCAAGTTAAACTAACTGGGTCATAAACCACATACAGGTTTCCAAACCAAGAGAGCCAACAGTTTAAAATTGCACTCCAAGGAGATGACTAAATCACAGGTAAAGTTGTGTAAATGGTTTTAAGAAATATTCAGATTTAGTGGTTATTACCACACAAAGTATTCATTTGCTACTCTTATACTGAGCCACCCACTGATGTCTGGTAGTGATAGAGAAGGGAAAATGAACATTAATAACTTGATCCTAAGGGTCAATTTGTCTCAATTAAAAGTATTATTTGCCTAAAGTGCGCTTTTATTTCAAGACTGTACTTCGGCTTTAGAGGTATTCTTGTTTGCATGGCAACCATTAAAGGTATATAGGTTCCAGGCCTCCAGAGCCCTGAAGTAGATGAACTTTATAATTTCAGGCATCAAAATTTCTCAAAAGTTTTGTAAAACATTCTAAATCATTGCTTTGTTCTTCAGCACTGTTCCTCAACCCATTATATCACCTGAATTAATTTTAAAAATCTCAATGCCCAGGGCTTGCCATAGACCAATTACAGAAGAATTTTTAGAGATGTAACATCAGCACCCATGAGCCAGCCCATTAGGGTCTGAGATGCAATGCTCACATTGACTACAGGCTAGAAATGCCCTCAGGCCAGCAACACTGGGATCATCTGAGAACTTGTTAGGAATATAGGCTCTCGGGTCCCACTCCAGACCTACTAAATTGGACTCTGTTCTTTAACATGGTCCCTAGGTGGTCTGTATGCACATTAAAGTTAGAGAGATCCAATCTAGATTAAAGGACCTTGTAACAACGTTATCGGAAAACTTCCCTAGAGTAATCAGAATGCCCTGGAAAAGCAATTAATTTAAGGGATTATTTTTTCCAGTTTGTACTGCTCAGTCCTTTAGACAACTTGCTAGAAATTCAGACATTTGAAGGATATTTTCAGATATAAAAGGTCAAATACCCTGTAGTATGAAAATCCATATACTACAAGGGATTTCATCTAAACTTCAAAATGAGTTGACATTGACTAATTCTCTGCCAGGGACACTTGGCAGAATATTGAGCTTACCTGTACCCCAGTTGCTATTTATAAAACACTAAAGCTCTGTATTTTAAACATGAATTTTCTTCTCATATACCAAGTCCAATATATTCCTTATATTCTACTTACCTATGTGGGGCATATTCTCATCAGTATTTATAAAAATATATGAGTGATAAAGCTATTAACCACAAGATGAAACAGGTGACTGACTTACTGATCAGAAATAGTTGGCAATGTGAAAGATTGCTTAAATAAAGGTGTGTTTTTATGGTGGACCCATTTACTTTGAGCTAAGAGTTAAAAAGTTGCTGGAGGAATAAAAATGCATTAGGATTTGAATTATATTACTAGAAAAATTATTGTATAATGAGCTTCTGTAAATAATGTGTTAAGTCAAAAAGCAACAGAATGGACAAAAGCAATTTATTTTTCATAAAGAACATCAAAGTTGTGAGTAATTAACATAAGTTCCATGACAACTCTAAATGATTCCTGCTGTAATAAATTAGCCCATATGCAGCTAGCAGAATGTATTCAGAAGGTTCAGTTGACATAATTAATAATTTCTAAGAAATGAACTAATCATTTTGACAGGTAAATAAAATGATAATTTGTTGATTATTTCTTCAAAACACTTAATTTTCCTATAATTAAGTGGCCATAGAAAATTTAATGAGTAAAAAAAAAACCTGTTGATACTCTACTTGTAACAATACATTAAACTCTAATGAAGTAAAATGTTAAAAGAAAATGTTAAGATCTGTTATTACAAGATTAAAAAAAATACTGGCCACAGTTCTTCACTCAGTAGGACTCTTAAGAAACCCATACATCCCTTAATGTGTTCTCTGTCACTTCTTTCCCTGTGTCAGGGCACGCCTCTGTGTCTAACGTCTCTGACACTACATGGCCAAAACTGTGACTTTTGCTTCAGACACTGGCATTACTTCTTGGTTAAGGATGAATGACCTCTCTCTTAGTATAACATGCAGGAAAAGCATGTCCCATGACAAAACCGGCCAAGTTTGCCACTATTACAGTTCTCTAGATTTAATCATGTAGTCTGAGTCTCTGTTACCACAGAGGAGACTTTTAAAATGAACCTCCTCAGGAAGGGGTGGGTGGGTGGGATGAATTGGGAGATTGGGATTGACATATATACACTACTATGTGTAAAATAGATGAGAAGCTAATAAGAAACTACTGTATAGCACAGGGAACTCTACTCAATGCTCTGTGGTGACCGAAGTCGGGAGAAAATCTAAAAAAGATTGGATACAGGTATACGTATAACTCAGGGGTCCCCAACCTGTAGGCCATGGACCACTACTGGTCCATGGCCTGTTAGGAACCGGTCCATGCAGCAGGAGATGAGTGGGGGGTGAGCGAGCGAAGCTTCATCTGCCACTCCCCATCACTCACATTACCACCTGAACAGTCCCCCATGCTCCCGTCCATGGAAAAATTGTCTTCCACGAAACCAGTCCCTGGTGCCAAAAGGTTGGGGACCGCTAGTATAACTGATTCACTTTGCTGCACAGCAGAAACTAATAGAACATTGTAAAGCAACTATACTCCAAAAAAAAATTAATAAAAAATGAATGAATAAACAAATAAAATGAACCCCCTCAAAAGATGTTCACATCCCAATCTTGTGAAAGTTATTTCATATGGCAAAAGGGATTTTGCAAATATAGTTAAGGTACAGACCTTGAGATGGGGAGAGTATTCTGATGTATCCAGGTGGACTCAATGTAATCACAAGTTTCCTTATAAGAGAGAGGCAGGAGATCAGAGTGAGTAGTAAGAGATGTGACTACAGGAGCAGGAGATTGAAGTATTGATAACAGGGAGCCACAAGCTATGGAATTCAGGTAACATTCAGAAGTCCAAAAAGTTATGTAAATAGATTATCTCCCAGCACATCCAGAAATCAATACCTTGACTTAAGCCCTATGAGACTCATTCTGGACTTCCAACCTCCAGAAATGTAAAGGAGTAAATTTGTATTGTTTTATGCCACAAAGTCTGTAAGTAATTTGCTACAGCAGCAATGGGAAACTAACACAGAGACCCAGTAAGTGGAAATTGCAAGGTAATCAAAATCAACAGGTGATATTATGTTATTTCAGAGTTGTTTGCTTGTTTTTTTCAAAGCATTTGAAGCAAGGAGAAATAAATTCTAGAGTTATCTATAAGTAAGTCATGGGAGAAAATACAGTGAGCCCTTGAACAACACGGGTTTGAACTACATGGGTCCACTTATACTTGGATTTTTTTTTTCACTTAGATACATGCTACAGCAATACATGATCCATGGTTGTTTAAATCTGTGGATGCAGAGCTGTGGATACAAAAGGCCACCTGTAAAGTTATACACAGATATTCAAATGCATGGAGGGTTGGCATTCCAATCCCTGCATTGTTCAAGGGTCAACTGTATTTGCAAAAGACATCTGATAAAAGACTACTATTCAGGGCTTCCCTGGTGGCGCAGTGGTTAAGAGTCCGCCTGCCAATGCAGGGGACATGGGTTTGTGCCCCGGTCCGGGAAGATCCCGCATGCCACGGAGCGGCTAGGCCCGTGAGCCATGGCCGCTGAGCCTGCGCGTCTGGAGCCTGTGCTCCGCAATGGGAGAGGCCACAACAGTGAGAGGCCCGTGTACCGCAAAAAAAAAAAAAAAAAAAAAAGATTACTATTCAAAATATACGAAAAACTCTTAAAATTCAACAATAAGGAAA
The DNA here is from genome assembly GCF_951394435.1 of Stenella coeruleoalba. Taxonomy (NCBI): domain Eukaryota; kingdom Metazoa; phylum Chordata; class Mammalia; order Artiodactyla; family Delphinidae; genus Stenella; species Stenella coeruleoalba. Next base: position 79,057,388 of record NC_137151.1, on the reverse strand, counting down.
CAAAAAACCTAAAGAAATGAGCCAAAGACCTTAACAGACACCTCACCTAAGAATATATACAGATGGCAAATAATCATTTGATAATATGCTCCACATCATATGTCATCAGATTAAAACAATAAGATACCACTACACACCTGAATGGACAAAATCCACAACACTGACAATACCACATGCTGGTTAGGGTGTGGGGCAACGGGGACTCTCATTTATTTTGGTGGGACTGCAAAATGATACAGCTACTTTGGAAGATAGTTTGGCAGTTTCTTACAAAACTAAACATACTATTACAATACCATCCAGTGGTCACGCTCCTTGGTATTTACCCAAAGCAGCTGAAAACTTACATCCACACAAAAGCTTGCACACATGTGTATAGTAGTTGTATTCATAGTTGCCAAAACTTGGAAACAGCTGAGATGTCATTCAGTGAGTGAATGAATAAATGAATTGTGGTACATACAGACAATGGAACACTATTCAGCACTAAAAAGAAATGAACTATCAAGCCATGAAAAGTAGTGGAGGAAACTTAAATGCACATTACTAAGTGAAAATGCCAATCTGAAAAGGCTACATATTGTATGATTCCAACTATATGACATTCTGGAAAAAGCAAAACTGTAGAAACAGTAAAAGATCAGTGGTTGCCATGAGTTGGGGAGTGAGGGTAGAGAGGGAAAAATAGGCAGAGCACAGAAGATGTTTAGGCCCTGAAAATACTCATTATGATACTATAATGGTGGATACACATCACATATGTTTGTGTAAACCTGTGGAATGTACAACACCAAGAGTGAATTCCATTGTAAAGTGGAGTGGTGATGATGTGTTAATGCAGGTTCATTGATTGTAACAGATGTATCACTCTAGTGGTAATGGGGTGTCTATGCACATATGGGAGCAGTGGGTCATATGGAAACTCTGGTTTTTCTACTCAATTTTACTGTGAACTTAAAATTGCTCTAAAAGATGAAGTCTATTAAAAATAAATATGTAAATACCTCTAAAAGAGGAGTCAGACTTAGATTCATCAGCTTCACTACTTATTAGGTATATAAATTTGGGCACACTACTTAACTTCTAATATTTAAAATGAGAAAAATAAAAATTATATCACAGGATTTTGGAGGTGACATTTTTGAAACCCCATGCAATTATATATCTATTATGCAGAGTATATCTAGTTTTACAGCATTTATCTATGTGCCTTTCTCTGTTTTAAGAAGGTACTTTTTAAAAACATGTATTATTTTCAAAACACATCTGTTACTTGTGGAAGTCACTGATCTCAAATTGTTCTCTTGTTTGTCTTTTACATTCTATAAAATGATTCAATGACACAAGCAGTAGGCTTCAAAACACTGGATTCTTTTAAGATTCACATTTGCTAGAGGACTTCTTTACTCCTCCCATGATTGTCTAATGAATTGAGGAGAAAGCTATAAGAATAAATATGAAAATTAATTAGATGTTTCAAAGTTCTCTAATTTATTCAAAACCCATTATAAATATATGAAGTAATTTTCTAAAATTTTAGTTTAAATTTGTAACCTTTTGATACTATTTATTTCAGTTACTTAATTTTGTTTCATTCACAAGAATATAATGTATAGGAAATCAAGCAACAAATAATGTTTTATACTAAAGCTTTATATCATTCTAACAGTTTAGAGAAAATGCCTTTTTATTATATTGTACAGCTGATTTTCTATTCAATTTTGTATTAAGATAGTTACTTATGTAAACATGATTAAAATATATTTAAGAGTGAAAAGGGATGTCTAACATAATAGATTCAAAAGTTTAATTAATTCTGCTTATTTAGTATCAACCTGTTTTTAATCACCTGAAGAAAGTTATATTTTTTTACATTTTATTAAATTTTCTTTACATTGACTAATTAGTTGTGAAGAACCATAAAAACTGATTCCACTTGATACTCTATCTCCTCTATATAAACTTATTGATTACAATTTTGAAGTTCTCAAATATACATATTGTATACTGTTTCTGTCTCATAGTTAACTGAACTCTTCCTTGTAGCCTAACTCCATAATTCTTATTCTTGCCATCAGAAAAAAAAGATAATTCATATACACAAAGGCATTACTAAATCATGTATCAAAAGAAAAAATAAATAAAAAGAGAGGCATTTTCTGAGATCTTTAACCTGGAGTAGTTCTCCCTGCTGGACTTAATAGACCTTTTCCTGCTAGTTGAGGGTTTCTTAACTCTATTTGTCTCTGACTCTGTAATAATAATTTACTTATTTTAATCTTTTCTGGCTTAACACAATGTTAAATTTACTTTCTATTCTTTTACTGTTGTATTTATTTGAGTTCTATTAACCAAATCAGTAGGTATCAAACCAGGGGACATAACAGAATCAACTAGAAGCTTTAAAAGAAAAAATTGATGTTTATTCCAAGACAAATTAAATTCTGGATAATTTGAGTGTGACCCAGGCATCTGCATCTCATAAAAGTACTTCTAGTGATTCTATGATCACATAGGGATTAGAAGAAGTGCTTGTGACATCAGGTACAATTATTCATTTTGAAATATTATTTTTCACACCACAACTTTTTAATTATATGTAGAGTTATCTGAAAAAAAGCACTTTGATAACCACAGTTTAGTAAAAAAAAAAAAAGTTTGGGGAAGAAACGTAGAAAAAATTAGCTGCATAAGAGAAACATAAAGTATATACTATGTGGAGTTATTTTCCATTGAAGTTTAGTTGTGAGTCAAAGCTGTTAAAAAAGTAACCCGTTTGGATCATTTTTCTACCATAATTTATTAAGACAAATATTTATACTTTCTGCAAATATGTTGTTTTTCTTTACTTCATATTTTGAACCAAATTTTAGTGTGTGATCTCATTTACCAATATCTCTATACCACAAGAAATTAACATGAGAGCAATAATCAGAAACCTCAGAATTATACACATATGAATAATAATTGATAAGATTCTAGATCTATTTGAAATGCAATTGTAAATACTTAATAGGCAAGCTTCAATATGTGAGGTAATATTAGTCTCTCTGTTTTTGCCTCAATCAAAATTGTCATTAATCTTCAAACATCTATTTTCTCATATAAATTCAATAATTGTGGACCTGGGACTTTCCATATCCACAAAAAGGACAAAGAATAATCTGATTTTTTAAATGGGTGCTGCTCTTGCTACCTCCTGAACTTTCTTACCTGCATGGCTATATGTCTTTCCTGCTCCAGTTAATTCTAACTGAGCACACTGTGATTGACATCTAGTTTTTAACCAATTTAAATGTATACATATTTGAATGTATACATCATTCTGAAATCTCTCATTTATATCTCTTTTATTGTCATCCATGTCCAAGCTTCAATTGCCTGAAAACTGGTTTAATTTAGATTTTACAATTAAGTATTTAGTGAATACTGTATGCTGTGCCTTGTACTGGGTGTGGGAAGGCATTATTAATACCTACCTAAATAACACTATGACTTTGAAAGCAAGATGCTGTGACACTAGATTTTATTTACATCAACTATTCTTTAAAGTGTTTTTCTTACTTGACTAAAATTTCTAGATTTCACAGGCTTAATAATAAAAAACTGCATTTATTTTAAACTTGCAAAGCTATATTACCACCTTGTCACAGCCTTGTGACATCTGACAAGATAATTATGATCAATGTATCAGCAAAGAGAAAACAAAGTTTTAATAGACTGCTTCCTTAATCAAAATCAAAAGTTACTTCTATTGACTTGATTTTCAAAAAAAAATGGATTATAGGAAGATGTAAATTAAATTGAACATAACACTCTTAATTGGGAAATAGAATGTAAAAGGAGTTTGAAACATATTTAATTTTTTGAAAACTGGTAATTTATATTATACCACTTATATCACTAGTAATACTAGTACCGGACACTGAGGCGATAATGAACATGATATCGAACATTTATTGAGAGCTTATTATGTGCCAGGTATTTTGCTCGGGACTTCACTTATTTAAACACTATAAAACATTATGCATGGATGTTATTCTATGCCTACTTTAGAAAGAAGTGTTTTGAGGTTTAGAAGGAAAGGTTGAATAAATTTACTAAAGTCAGTAGGTTGTAAATTGAGGATTTAATTTTAAGCAATATAATTCTAAAGCCAATATCAATCATTATCAGTACTTCCTTCATCATTCTTAACTGATATTTATTTACTTTGATATTTTCTCAGTAAGTCAAGAAACGTTGTTTAGCTGAAAATCTATTCTTTTATTTTAGGGGAAAAAGTAAAATCAGAAGATGAGAAAAACATATTACGTAGAAAGCTTGCTTCAATAACTTTCTCCTTTATCAGGTATCAAGTTAATCCTGACATGGTGTCTGATTTTCTAGGGAGCCTGCAAAGAGGATTTTCCTTTCATATCTAGGGCCATTGACCTGCTTCGTTGCTTTGCTTTTTTCCTCCCCAGCAGCTTTGTAGTCAAGCGGAGAGAAAGTCATACTAAAGATTAGTATTACATTCCCAAGCCTGACCTTAGTTCCAAAATAAGAGATGGCCTTAAGTTAGGAAAAAAATAGAGTGACAGTGACTTTATAAGTTTGGGAGCTCCTCCATTAAATTCTATGAAGAAACTGTGTGGATGAAAAGAGGAGAAAAATATAGATTATAAATATAAATGGATAAATATATATGTAGCAGGGGGCTCCTTCCTGAGAAGAGTAGGCCCTCAGAACTGTATAGCCTTGATAAATGTAAGATAAGAAAACTATTAATTTTAAATTGTATATAGTATTTATTTCCCATAAAATCCATCTACCTTATATACCTGACAAAACCACTGTACTATATTCTTTAACAACACAAAAATTAAAATTTATCAATATGTGTTAAATGGGAAAAAAGATGAGTCAAAGTTTAAAAGAAGGGAAATGTTCAGAATAAATGTCCAAAGGTCTGTTTTAGTAGAGCTATATAATACCACAACTAGTTATTTCTCTAGAAAAATGTGGACTGGAGACTTGATGACCTATATAAAGTGCTATTTAAAGCCAAATTGTCTCTGGCAATAAAAGACTAGCTTGTATCAGACCAACCATCCTGGAGTGAACAACAATAAAGTCTCAACAAAATACAAAACTAACCAACCAACCAAAAAAAAAAAAGTGGTTTGAAAGTGTCTGGGTAAAACAATATAGCCAGAAATGGATAGGCTAAAATCCTGGATAGAAGGGAAACATATTAAAGTGAACATTTACTTCTTATATCCCCTCAGGATGTATTCCAATACACTATGCTGGGGACTGAGGCCAATCAAAAAGAGTGCTTAGGGTTTGCTGGGCTGAAGAGACAGAGTTTAGAGCACACAGATGTGTCTGGAATAACCAACATACTCTACAGAAAGAGATCGCAGGAGCTCAACCCAGTATTCTACCTGCAATCATTTGTTAAGGTGACTTCCCTTCTCAAGCATTCTGTGAACTGAGAAAAACTAAGAATGGAGCTGGCAATGTGCTAAAGGTCTGAGCAGAAAGTCCTATAGTCTACAAATGCATAAGAGCTAGAGATTGAAGTTCAGAGCGTGAATAAGTAGAGAGTCCTATGAAGCAGCCCAGTCTTTCAGTTGAGACCCCTTCAGGGATATGCCTCAGGAGTAAGTGCAAACCAGAGAAAGAATACCCCTCACAAAGTCTGAAATCCAGCCTTGATTGTACAAAGATGACCTGCCAGTATTCTAGCTTTATGAGAAAATTAAATTCTTTGTGAAGGGATATACCATATTTAGAGTCTTAGTTTCTCATACAGAATGTTTGAAATTCAAAAACATATTTCACTACTCATGGAAAACAGGATTAAGTGGCCAAAATACAAGGAATAAGTAAAAAAAAGAAATAAAATCATAGGAGATGCACATACTGGAGTTATCAGACTCCAATGGTTGAAAATGACCATGGATGATATGTTCAAGAAAACAGAAAGATCGAAAATTTAATTATATAACTGGAATGTATAGAAGTGAATCAAATAGATTTTTTCCAACTGAAAAGTATGAGATAACAATAAAATACAATATAAACAGAATAGACACAGGAAAAGACAGAATTAGGGAACTGGAAGAGGACTAAAAAAATTACCAGCTTGAAGTACAGAAAGAAGATATAAAAAGATGGAAAACATAAAAAGGGCACAAGTGACATATGAAATAAGGTGAAATGCTCTAACATACATGTAAATTTAGAGCCACAGACTGAAAATGAAAGAAGGATGCAGCAATTTTGTTGAAACAGTAGATTAGATTTTTCAAAATAGTTAAGAAACATTACAAATTTCAAGCAGTGTAAATTCAAAGAAATAAGCATTTGAAGTATCACACAGTGAAACTGCTAAAAACTAAAGACAAAAAGAAAATATTAAAAATAACCAGAGTTAATCAATGGCATTTTTCACAGAACTAGAACAAAAAATTTCACAATTTGTATGGAAACACAAAAGACCCCGAATAGCCAAAGCAATCTTGAGAAAGAAAAACAGAGCTGGAGGAATCAGGCTCCCTGACTTCAGACTATACTACAAAGCTACAGTAATCAAGACAGTATGGTACTTGCACAACAACAGAAATATAGATCAATGGAATAGGACAGAAAGCCCAGAGATAAACCCATGCACATATGGTCACCTTATTTTTGAAAAAGGAGGCAAGAATATACAATGGAGAAAAGACAGCCTCTTCAATAAGTGGTGCTGGGAAAACAGGACAGCTACATGTAAAAGAATGAAATTAGAACACTCCCTAACACCCTACACAAAAAAAAACTCAAAGTGGATTAAAGACCTAAATGTAAGGCTACACACTATAAAACTCTTAGAGGAAAACATAGGCAGAACTCTATGACATAAATCACAGCAAGATCCTTTTTGACCCACCTCCTAGAGAAAGGGAAATAAAAACAAAAACAAACAAATGGGACCTAATGAAACTCCAAAGCTTTTGCACAGCAAAGGAAACCATAAACAAGATGAAAAGGCTACCCTCAGAATGGGAGAAAATATTTGCAAATGAATCAAGGGACAAAGGATTAATCTCCAAAATATATAAGCAGCTCATGCAGCTCCATATTAAAAAAACAAACAACCCAATCCAAAAATGGGCAGAAGACCTAAATAGACATTTCTCCAAAGAATATATACAGATTGCCAACAAACACATGAAAGGATGCTCAGCGTCACTAATCATTAGAGAAATGTAAATCAAAACCATAATGAGGTATCACCTTACACCAGTCAGAATGGCCATCATCAAAAATCTACAAAAAATAAATGCTTTAGAGGGTGTGGAGAAAAGGGAACCCTCTTGCACTGTTGCTGGGAATGTAAGTTAATACAGCCACTATGGTGAACAGTATGGAGGTTCCTTAAAAACTAAAAATAGAACTACCATACGACCCAGCAATCCCACTACTGGGCATATACCCTAAGAAAACCATAATTCAAAAAGAGTCACGTACCACAGTGTTCACTGCAGCTCTATTTACAATAGCCAGGACATGGAAGCAACCTAAGTGTCCAGTGACAGATGAATGGATAAAGAAGATGTGGCACATATATACAATGGAATATTACTCAGCCATAAAATGAAATGTAATTGAGTTATTTGTAGTGAGTTGGATGGACTTAGACTCTGTCATACACAGTGAAGTAAGTCAGAAGGAGTAAAACAAATACCGTATGCTAACACATATATATATGGAATCTTAAAAAAAAAAAAAAAGAGGGTTCTGAAGAACCTAGGGTCAGGACAGGAATAAAGACACAGATGTAGAGAATGGACTTGAGGACACGGGGAGGGGGAAGGGTAACCTGGGACTGGGATGAAGTGAGAGAGTGGCATGGACATATATACACTACCAAGTATAAAACAGATAGCTAGTGGGAAGCAGCTACATAGCACAGGGAGATCATCTCAGTGCTTTGTGAGCACCTAGAGAGGTGGGATAGGGAGGGTGCCAGGGAGACGCAAGAGGGAGGAGATTTGGGGATATATGTATATGTATATATGATTCACGTTGTTATACAGCAGAAACTAACACACCATTGTAAAGCAATTATACTCCAATAAAGATGTTTAAAAAAAAATGAAAATGCAAGCCATAGATTGGGAGAAAACAGATGTAAGATATGTTTTTGACAAATGACTGTTATTCAGAATATATAAATAAGTCTTAAAATTCAGCAATAAGACAAACAACCCAAATAAAATATGGCCAAAATTTTAACAGACGCTTCACTAAAGAAAACAAATGAATGGCAAGTAAGTGCATGAGAAGATGTTCAACAACACTAATCATCAAGGAAATGCAATTTAAAGCCACAAGAAGATACAACTATATACCCAATACAATAGCTAAAGTTTAAAAAGACTGACAATACCTAGTGTTGGTAAAGAGTAACTGGAATTTGCATACAGTGTTGGAGGAAATGTAAAAAACCACTTCACTTTGGAGAACTGTTTAGAAATTTCTTATAAAAGTAAACATACACTTGATCATATAACTCAGTCATTCTGTACCTAAGCATTCACTGGAAAAATAAAAACAAATGCCCCCAAAATAAAAAAATAAAATAAATAAAAATAGCCAGAGTTAAAAGGCAAATTACTTTCAAAAGAGGAAAATAAGAACAAAAGCTGACTTTTTATAAAAATTAGGGAAACCAAAAGGCCATCTTAAATTGCTGAAAGAAAATGAATAACCCACTAATAATCTTAGCCCCAGGGAGAATGTTTTTTACCAAAAAGAAGCAGAATAAAGAGGTTTTCAGAAAAAGAAAGAGAAAATATACTACCAATAAACCAGTTGTAAAAACAATATTAAATGAATTTTTTCAGAATATAGGAAAATAACCTTGGTTGCAAGAAAGAAAATAATAACTAAAAGGGTATTAGGGTAAATGTAAATGAATATGTCTATTTAAAGCATTAAAAATAACTTCTTGTGGCTATCAAACATATGTAGAATTAAAATACGGTGAACCCTTGAACAACACAGGGGTTAGGGACTCTTCTTGGGGTTGAAAATCTGCATATAATTTATAGTTGGCCTTCCACATATTCAGCTTCTTCACAACCATGGTTCCACAACCCAGGTTGCACCAACCACAGATCTTGCAGTATTTATACTGGGAAAAAATCCATAGATAACTGTTTATCCCATGCAGTTCAAACCCATATTGTTCAAGGATCAATTCTACTTCTCACACTCATACCCACACAAAGCATAGAAGCCAATAGGGTGGTAAGTGGACCTAAACTATTGTAAGATCCTAGGATTGATCAGGAAGTGGTAAAAATATTTATTTATAGACTCTGATAAATAGTAAATATTATAAGTAACCTCAGCAATAATATTAAAAAGTGTATAACTAGTAATAAAAACAATATTTGATTAATTCTCGTTCTGATACAGTCTAAGTTAGTAGTATTCTCTGTACCAGGTATCTTGCTCATTATCATCCAATCTTCCATAAACTAATGTTAAATGTCATAGTCTCGTCTCTGTTTTTGTTGTCAGGCTTAAAAGAAGAGGTAAGAGTGACTGAAGTAGCAATGGGGCATCCCCTCTCTGACATTAGTGTGGTAGTAGCAGCCAACTGTACCCAGAAGTAGAATAAGTTCTGTCCAATAGGAAAGCAATCTAATGTTCAGTAACAGTAGTTAGCCAAGCAGAATATATAGATTTTTTTTTCCTTGCGACAACACCTGGAGGGTTCTCAGAAATAACAGAAGGTCTCTTTGAGAAGCCCTTCTCATAATTCATTCAGCCATTTATTTCTTCATTCAACAAATATTTATTTGAATGCTTATTATGTAAGAGGTGCTGTTCTGTGATCTATAGGTTTTGCAATGAATAAAGCCTCAGGCAGAAGGTAGGGATCAAAAATAAAAGGATAATCAAATAAATATGTAAATGTCTGTTGGCCATAACTGTCAGAAGAACAATAAAATAGGGTGAGGAAACAGCATGCTGAAGCAGCCTGGGGAGAGTTGTTTTAGGTGAGGTAGTTGAGAAGGCCTCTCTGATAAGGTGGCACTACTGCAGAGGCCTGAGCCAAGTGAGATTTCTAGTTATGGGGATGTCTGAGGACAGAGCATCCCAGGCAGAATGGAAACATTGAGGACTTGATAAAGTTACAGTTCGTGTGTTTGTGGAGACAGCATGTGGCAATAATGGCTGAACCCAGTTTGTTTGTGGGGAGGAGGGATGGGTAAGATAAGTGGGGAAGAAGGAGCCAGAACCGGCTGGGGTTTATATTCTAAATGAGATGGTCAGCCATTGGAGGGTTTATACACATTTGTATAGCTGTTGTTTGAACAATGGATTGTGGAGGGAGTAACAGTGGGGAATGAAAGCCATTTTAGAAATTATTACAGTCCAGGCAAGAGACAGAGTGGTAGCTGTAAAGACAGTAAGAAATGGTTAGATTCTAGATAGCGTTTAAAGATGCAATCCACAAAATAGGCAGAAAGATTAGAAGTGACTGGGAAAGAAATATGTAAGACTCAAACCTAGATTTTTGTCTTCAGGAATAGTAAGAGTGATTTGGGAGCAGACTGAAGGGAAAATTACAAATTCTTTTTTGGATATACTAAGTTTGAGACAAGGATTAAATATTATACATTTATTCAGTACTTAAGTACTGAGTGCCTTTTCCATGACAAATAACTTTTCTGGGTGTTGAGAGTAGAGCAAATTATAGGAGAGGTAAGGTCTCTGCTTTATCAAACCTTTTAGGCAGAGAGATCTATACAAATATAAGTAAATAGCACATAAGTAAACAGGACAAAGACTTGCAGTTGATATGAAGGACATCTATAATGTGACTAACTCACTTTAGTGAGAATGAGTTACCATTTAATTTACCTTTTACTATTGGTTGTTAACATTTTCTAGTATTTTGACAATGATCACATAAAAAAAAAAGCCTGCAATTTGAAAAACTAATTCTGTAGATTCATTTCAATAATTATATTTTATGTGTTTACCTCTTTCTTATCAATGAATTATCATTATCTTTAATATTTTTTATGGTTTTTATTTCAACCTTTTAATTTTTTTAGTTTTTTATTAACCACTTTGAGCCAAAGTTTAGAAGACAATTTATAATACATACATAAGCAAAAAGCTATAGTTCTATCACATTCATAGAGATTTCTGATCTTGATGAGATAAAGACATACAAATTTAGTTAAAGGAAGTTCAAAAATACATACCATATTCTGGGCAGACTTCCCTATTATTATATGTAAAATGTAGACACCATGTCATTCTGTTTATAAATACAGAAATTTTGGTTTTTGGGGAAAAATAAACTGTTATTTGAGACATATGACATGTTCTAGAAAATATTTCTTCAGCAGTCAGCATAGTTTCTAACTGATGTAGCAATATTTTTCTCCTCAGTGGTAAGCACTGTCGTTCAGCTTTCTTCCCCCTTTTGAAAATTTTGTGATGATTCATAAATACATACATTTGACCTGTGTATGTTATAGTTTTAACCATGTCTTTTTTAAACTTTCAACATTATATAACTCACACTTATTATGGGGCTTAAAGTGATAACAGGATAAGGTCTGAGTATTACTCTTTGCTTGAGTAAATAGAAAGGCAACAGGATACATCAGGATTCACTGATGTAGTCGCTGTTGTAATTTAAGATTATAAATTGGAAAGGAGGTTTTCAGATGGAAAACCTACTTATTTTTACTTCTCTCTTTCAACATCTCAAAAGAATAAATGTCTTAGCATATAATGCCTCTTATCTTACACCTACCTAGACTTGTTTTCACCAAGGTAAACTGGGGCCCTCAGGTATGCCAGAATTTAACAATAAATTTGAATTTAAAATTAACACTGTCTTTCTCCTGCATAAGTGATGGTGTATGCCATGAATGGGACAGGACAGGGTTAGAGGAGATGAAAGGAAACAAGAGGTCATCATGAGGCTGTTCTTTCTTTTCTCATCTCTCAATGCTACCCATACCTGCCTTTAGACCCACAAACAGAATGCTTTTAGAAACTAAGTAAACAAATATGTAGTCATCATGCAGAAGAAGCCACATATACAGAGCACTTGCATTAAAAAAAAAGAGAAAACTAGAGATTATGAAACAATTCTGACAGTTATCAAACTAAGGCCTTTCATGTTTAATAATAACTTCTAAAACAAGAAAGTGGCAACCCAGTTTGCATGAAAGAAGCATTGGGTTACTCATTGAAAAGAATCCAGGGACTTCCCTGGTGGTCCAATGGCTAAGACTCCATGCTCCCAATGCAGGGGGCTCAGGTTTGATCCCTGGTTCGGGGAACTAGATCCCACACGCCGCAACTAAGAGTTCACATGCAGCAACTAAAGATCCCGCATGCCACAACTAAAAGATCCCGCATGCTGCAATGAAGAACCTGCACACGGCAACAAAGACCCCACGTGCTGCAACTAAGACACGGCGCAGCCAAATAAATAAATATTAATGTATAACTTAAAAAAAAATAAAAAATAATCCAGTGTCACCAAAGATTTCCTGCAGTAAGAGTATCTATCATTCCTTACTGAAAAAGAAGGGAGATTGCCATGATAAGTCATGCATTTATTTTATAGGTCACTGTATACAACTATATCTATAATATCATATCTATAATTCTTACTTTCAATATGTAGTTTCAGTCATTCTCAAACTTTATTTTGTCTAATCTATAAAGTATCAAGGAACCTTTCAGAAATTATTATAAATGCATAAAATTGATTAAAAATACATGACTGTTATTATAAATATTGTGGAATCTGTTGTAAAGCAGATATTATAGAGTTCATGGCCAAAGAGGAGGAAAAAGTGACTCCCTTCTTGACAGGTTCTGAATTAATTAACTGGTTCTTTTCATAAGGCATTGAGCCAATGACTCATAAATTCATGAGAAAACATTAGTCAGATGCTTTCTACTTAATGTTAATATTTATTTTATGCATTGAGTTTTAATCCTTTTTAAATAGATTTCATTCCTATTCCTGTGGCCACCTATATAAATTTTCTTTGAGGATTGTTACTCTGGTAATACCAGTTATGCTTCAGCATTAAGTATAGGGAATGATGGGCAGTACTTTTCAAAGGTGTGCTGGCATACCTGGTAAAAAGTATCCATTATAGAACACTGCCTTTATGAAGCATATTCCTTCATTGATTCCAGCATTAGCCTACTCTTTATAATCATTTTAATTGTAAACTTTCCATGTGCCATTATGATTATACATAGTCATGACTCATTCTTTTTTATTAAATTATTTTTCATGCACCCATTTAGCATTAGCATTCTGCATCATTACAAACTAATCAATTTGACTGATTTTCCATAAGTTTCTCCAGAAAATAAATACTACAAGCTCTGTTTGTCTCTAAATACTGTATCTTTATGGATTCAGTAATTACTGTAAAACACCATGGGAGGTACTTCTGTACCCAAGTTCAATAAAGCCATAATTTACAGTTCCTTTCTTAGAAGAGGTCCTTCTAGATAATGAAGTGATAAATTTGATACTGTAGGACAAATGACACCAGGTCAATTATAGTGATTTCCCCAGAATAAATTGTTTCATATTTTGGCATATAAGATATATATATGTGTGGGTATATATATATATATATATATATATATACATATATAATATATATTTTAAAACAAATTTCCTATAAAGGCAAACAAAATTATGTTAGAGTTTTCCTCTTCCTTGTTTTTTGTTTTATAATTACTTTATCCCTTCTAATTTTATTTTCTGTTAAGGCTACTAAAGTGAAATTTTAATCTAGTCAAAATCAAAACATTTATAGTCAAAATCAAAATTTTAATATAGTCAAAATCAAAATTAATAAGGATATTAATATTTTTTATTTCCTTTTTTCCTCAAAAGTAACAACTCTACCACTATATGTTTTTCTACTAAATAAGTTTTTTTCTGGAAGTCCCTGACCTGATCATTAAAGAGTGGGTTTTGCAGAGGAGTTACTTCTTTTCTGGAGCAACTGACCATAAATGAAAGTCTTTAAGCTAATATCACATATCTTCTTCATATTTCTTATAAGTACCTATAAAAATGAAAATATTTGTACATGAACATCACTATTGAAAATGAAATCTAAATACTTTGTATCAAGGAAATATTTAAATTGAAAAGAAGCATTATAGCCTTAATATATGATAAAAAGTAAAATTTCAGATTTAATATAACCTTATATATATATATATATATATATATACATATTTACCTTAAATGTATTCTTCTTTCCACTAAAATTTCTCTTGCTAATAAGATTTCTCCAAATTTTTTAATGTCTTCACTGGTTTTCACCTTTGTGCCCTTTTCACTACATTTGGAATAACTTCTACAAGCTTCTAAAAGCCAATTTGTTCTCTTCCCTTAATAATCTCCTATAAATTTTTACTTCAGTTTTCTGATTAATTGTATCCTTATTCTCTAAATATTGAGGCTCATACTCCTTCTTCATCCTTCTTCTCCTAGTCTGTATTTTTTTTAATAACTATACTCTTTAATTTTACTACCCTCATTGAACCTTATTTCTTTAACTTGTCTTTTTTAATTTCAATGAAAGTAAATGGGTCATAAATACATATTAAGCATTTTCTCTATGATCATTTTCAGTCACACTTCTTATTTTATGATGTTTACCTTCAGTCTACTTTCTTTCTAGTCATAGTCTAAGCAATTATCTTTTTATTTACTGAAGTTTACACTTCCGGCTAAGGTGACCATATAATTTCTCTCTCGAGTTGGCACACTTTTGAGAGTGAAGAAAGGGACTATTAATAATTATATAAGGATAGCTGGATTTAACCAGATCTGTCCCAGGCAAATGAGAACATATATTCATAATATTGGTTTGGCCAAAAAGTTCATTCGGGTTTTCTGTACCATCTTACAGAAAAATCCGAAAGAACTTATTGGCCAACCCAGTACGTACGAAAGACTATAAAGAGTCAAGAGTTAAGCCTTGCTTTATCTCATCTGTGTTCACTTACCAACAGCTGTAAAAATTGTCACTTCTGATTTACATGGGGGAAAAAAGACCATACACACACAACCTCTTAGCCCGAAAAAAAAAGATACAGCTTTTCCTTTCTTTTCTTCACATCAACAAGTTTACAACCAGAAATTTGCTGGGCAGAGAATAGGAAAATTAAGGAAGAGCTAGATGAAAAGATCATGATGTCATAGAAAGCTAGAGGGAAGCTTCTCTTATTCTGAAAAGTAGGGAATCACAGCAAACAGATGTAGTGTAATGGAACTCTTGAACCAGGTATGGTCATAGATCTGTCGATAGAACAGATGGTTCTAAGCATGAGAGAACTATAGTGATATATGTCTTGTTGGGGTAAGAAGCTTGGTTGAACTTCAGGCAATGTCTAATTTTAAAAATGGCAGGTTTGCATAAATAGAGCAATAATGCATCAATTAGGGTAAGAAAATAGGAAATAAGAAAGTGGTTTGATTGCTTAAACTGAAGCAAAAGGCAGCAATGTGGTCCCAGGATCACCTGATCATTAAATAATGAAAAATACCCATTAGTATTATGGACTTAATAGCAAGCTACAGAAATATTTACTTGAAATCATCCTAACTCAGAACAAAAATTGTGCATAGGCTAGAATGGGTCTGAGTCTGCAAGTAGTGACTTAATCATGGAAAATATCTACAAGGGCTTAGAACCAGGCATAGCTTTACAATGAAGCTTGGCCACCAGAAGGTACTCATTTCCTGTCATAATTGGAATTCATGGCAGTTTAGAAGGCTATATTTTTAAAAGATTTTATTTATTTAGAGCAGTTCTAGGTTTACAACAAAATTGAGAGGAAGGTACAGATATTTCCAATACACTCCCTGCTCCAAAATTTGCATAGCCTCCCTCATTATAAACATCACTCACCAGAATGGTACTTTTTTTTTTTTTTAACTAAGATGAACCTACACTGACACATCATAATCACCCAAAGTCCACAGTTTACCTAGTATTTCACTCTTGGTGTTGTACATTCTGTGGGTTTAGATAAAAGTATAGTGACATACATTCATCATTATAATACCATACGGAGTATTTTTACCATCTTAAAAAATCTCCGTGCTCTGCCTATTCATCTCTCCCCTGACTCTCACTCCTAGAAACCACTGATCTTTTTATTGTCTTCATAGTTTTGCCTTTTCCTTAATGTCATATACTTGAAATAATATAGTATGATTTCTGACTGGCTTTTTCATGTAGGTATATTCGTTTAAGTTTCCTCCACGTCTTTTCACAGCTTAATAGTTCATTTCTCTTTAGTGCTAAATAACATTCCACTGTCTGGGTGTACCACACTTATTCATTCACCTACTAAAAGCCATCTTGGTTGCTTCCAAGTTTGGGCAATTGTGAATAAAGCCTCTATAAACATCTGTGTGCAGGTTTTTGTGTGGACGTAAGTTTTCAACTCTTTTGAGTAAATACCAAGGGGTATGATTGCTGGATGCTATGATAAAAGTGTGTTAATTTTTTAAGAAACTGCCAAACTATCTTCCAAAATGGTTGTATCATTTTGCAGTCCCACCAGCAATGAATGACAGTACCTGTTGCTTCACATTCTCATCAGCATTTGGTATTTCAGGATTCTGGATTTGGGCCATTCTAATAGTTATGTAGTGATATCTCATTGTTGCTTTAACTTACATTTCCCTGTTTATATATGATAGGGAGCATCTTTTCATATGCTTATTTGTCATCTGTATATATTCTTTGGTGAGATGTCTCTTTAGGTCTTTGGCCCAGTTTTTAATTGGGATTTTTTTTTCTTATTGTTGAGTTTTAAGAGTTCATTGTATATTTTAGATAATATCAGAGGTGTCTTTTGCAAATATTTTCTCCCAGTCTATGGCTTGTTTTCTAATTCTCTTGGTATTGTCTTTCACAGAAGAGAAGTTTTTAATTTTAATGAAGTCCACATTAACAATTGATTTCTTTCATAAATTATGTCTTTGGTATTTTATCTAAAAGGGCATCACCATATTCAAGGTCATCTATGTATTTTCCTATGTTATCTTCTAGG
This sequence comes from Stenella coeruleoalba, assembly GCF_951394435.1. Taxonomy (NCBI): domain Eukaryota; kingdom Metazoa; phylum Chordata; class Mammalia; order Artiodactyla; family Delphinidae; genus Stenella; species Stenella coeruleoalba. The sequence continues at coordinate 79,040,255 of NC_137151.1, read as the reverse complement.
AGTTTTAAAGTTTTATGTTTCATATTTCAGTCTATTAGCTATTTGAGTTAATTTTTGTGAAAGTTGTAAGTCTGTATCTAGACTTATTTTTCGCATGTGGATGTCCAGTTGTTCCAGCACCATTCGTTGACATGACTGTCTTTACTCCAATGTATTGCCTCTGCTCCTTTATAAAATATAAGTTGACTATATTTATGGGGGTCTATTTCTGTGCTAGTTATTGTTTGATCTTTTTATCTATTCTTTCACCAAAACGTCACTGTTTTGATTACTGTAGCTTTAAAGTAAGTGTTGAAGTTCGGGTAGTGTCAGTCCTCCAACTTTGTTATTCTCCTCCAATGCTGTGTTGGCTGTTCTGTGTCTTTTGCCTCTCCATTTAAACTTTAGAAACAGTTTGTCAATATCCATAAAATAACTTGCTGGGATTTTGATTGGTATTGCATTGAATCTATAGATCAAGTTGGGAAGAGCTGACTTCTTGACAATATTGAGACTTCCCATGTATGAACATGTAATATCTCTCCATTTATTTAACGTTAAAATTTCATTTATCAGAGTTTTATATTTTTTAATATAGATCTCTTACATATTTTGTTAGATTTATATTGAAGTATTTCATTTTGGGGGGTGCTACAATAAATGATATTGTATATTTAATCTCAAATTCCACATGTTCATTGTTGATATATAGGGGAAAAAAAGGCTATTTTTAAATTATCATTTTGAATAGCTATTTATACCCAGGTCAAAATTTGTAAATTATTTTTCTCATTAAGCTTCTTCCTACTGAATTTTATAGAAGGCTATTATGCCTTTGCACAACATTTTTGCTCATCTTTATTATTATGAATCCAGAAAAGCTAAAAGTTCTATGCTACACAAAGAAGAATTTCTATATATGCAGAGGTTCTCATATATGTATTTTTATGTAAATATATTTAATATAGAGCTTATATATTTAATATATGTAATTTATACTTATTTCCTATCTCACAAAAAATGAAAGCTAGATTATTTTGTAGTTCTTCCTAACACTTTAGACCTATTTGAATGTTTTAAAGATGGTTTGCTCTTCTGCCTGCTAACAAAGTCTGTGGAGTTATATTGTTTTAAGACAAAATACAAAGCAGAATATAATACTATGAATTTTCCTTAATCATTACTATTAAGTGTTGATAGATACTTAAACAAAGTATCTAATAACAAAGGTGTAATGATTTGGTGCAAAAATAGTGAAAATCTGTTTTCTACAAATTGAGCAATCAGTTACAAAATATTTTGAGGGACATAGATTGTCCTAACATTTAGGACACATTAGTGTCCTAACATTTTCCACTGGAAAAGGAGAGGTATTCAATAGTCCAAAAGATTTATAAATCTTTACAAAATATGTTCTGAACATAATGTATTGGGAGGCAATCAGAAATAAATACTACAAAAATCTGAATAGGTAAAACTATAAATTACATTTCACACGTGGAACAGCCATCTTTTATTGGTATCCAAACATTTATTTCTAGAGCTACTAATGTCAATTATTTACGTGTTGTGAAAGAAAACAATGTGCCCTATTTGCACATGAGCACCAGGAACAAAGGCAGTACTTTGTTTTAGCCTAAGGCCATAGTTGGTTTAAAAAAATGATCTTTGAAACATCATGTACTGAAGTATGACAATGATACAAACATTATATAGTAATTACAATAGCAATTATTTATTTAATGCTTGCTATTTACAAACACAGATAGGTTCTTTCTGACATTATATTTTATAATTCTTAGAGCAACCCTATGAGGTAGGTAATGTTATTATCCTCACTTTCAAGATGAGGAAACTAGAGAGTTGGGATAGGGAGGGTGGGAGGGAGGCTCAAGAGGGAGGGGATATGTGGATATATGTATGCATTTGGCTGATTCACTTTGTTTACAATAGAAACTAACAAGTATTGTGAAGCAATTATACTCCAATAAAGATCTATTAAAAGAAAAAGAAAGTTTACTGATTTTGCCAGTATATAGATAGTAATTGACTAAGGCAGAAATCAAACCCTTATCTATCTTAACTGAACATCAGAGTACTTCTAGAGTACCATTTTTTTCTCAGCTGAATGAACTGTTTAAGAGACTTGTTTTGAGGAAGGGGTGTTACGTGCGTGATATAATTGGTTGAGAAATAAGAAGAAAATAAACAGGAGAACACATAATAAAGAAAGATTACCTAAAGGCCAAGTGAATAGCAATTAATGAGAAAAAAACCCTGTTAAATCAAGATAGTGAATCAATATTGATGTTTATCTCTTCAACTTTATTAAGAATAATTTTCTTTACCAAGAGTCATGAACAACCTGTATTAATTAAAACTGCTTATGGCTTAGATCAGTATTATTTGTAGTTCAGTAACTAAGTTGTTGTGTGGAAGAAAAAAGGGTAAAGAGATGATTTTGTTTCAAAAAATATATGGCTCCTCATAGTTTTCATATTTTACATGATAACCTTCTATTTTCAAATACATTTTGCCAGGTTGATTGATAGTGCTAGAAGTGGCTGCACAATAATATGTTTTATCTATCAGTTCTAGAACATAAATATGTCTGCTTATTTGTTGCTGTTTTCAAATATCCTTATGGCCATAAAATTTATGTTTGTATAAAACATGTTCAAGTTTGAAAATTACATTGGAAGCTCATTACAAACACCTTTGAATACTCATCTTTATAGATGAATAATCAAACACTGTTGGGAGAAAATTACATTCAGTGACTGTTTCTCACTCTGGTTAGACAGACATGTGTGGCACTATTTCATACTGCCATATGGAAAAACAGATATTTCAACTTCATCTCTCTCAGACATTGTATTTTCCTAAATCGTTAAGTTACTGGGTTTGGTTTTCTGTATTTAACAGATTCACAAAATAATCAACAACTCTCTACTTCATTTTATAGATACAGTTAATGTTGTCTATATATGTCCTAACATTTTCCACTGGAAAACAAGACCCAAAAAATAGCATTTTTTACATCTGTTTGTATGTGTGTGCATGTGTGTCTGTTTGAGTATGTTAATGTGTGTATGTGGGTGCATAATTTTTGAAGCTTAGTGTGGGGCACTAAGTTTATTTTACTCTGAGACTATAGAAGGTAACAGATTATGCCATGGTAAATTGGTAATTGGAAATTGCCTGTAATATCTCTGACAGACTGAGCTGTTTCCTATCACACTTTACATTTTCATGAGAGAGAAATGGTGAAAGGCATATTTTAAAGTTCCCTAAGGAGTCTGAAAGAGCTAAAATGCATCAAATTGGATTTTTGTGTGTGTTACACACCTTCCTCATATACCGCAAATAGATCCCTTTTTAACAAACCTTTGGTAGGAATACCAATATCTTTATAATTATATTCTGTCTATTTCAATCACTTCACATGATTTAAACATTTAAAAAATCTAGTATATTTTTTGATGTTGCCCTAAATTATTCAGGAGTAAAGGAAGGACAACGCCATTCAATCAATAAGTAAAATCAATCTTAAATTAAAAGTTTTGTGTACTATCCCCTGCTGATATAGCCAGCAACATGATTGATATGTCCCTGCCTGCATCAAGATCACAAAGCTACTTGTAAAACTTCAATCACCTTAACTCTATTCCAGGTCCAAGTAGTTTTGTAGATTTTCAATAATTCCAGTCACCTTTTGCAGACTCTGTTAATCACTTTAGTTTTGTCTTATTTGAGCATTTCTAACTGCTGAAAATGTCACCTCATTAAACATGACTATCCTTTTCATATTTCTAGTGTCTTTAGTGGTAAAGGGTGAGGAAGTGAACCAACATTTATTGAATCCCTAATATATAGTTAGTGAATCAAATAAATTCTCTCAGTAATTGCTATCATAGTTCCAGAAGGTAAATACTACTATTCACATTTTATAGGTTAGGGAACTAAGATGTAATAAGATTCAATAGATTGCCAAAAAACAATAGCTATTATGTATCAGAGCTATGGCTTATTTCTAGGTGTCTCTTGTCCCAATCAGCCTATACTACACTCTTTTAAAATAATTTTGAGTAATTGTATTAATTTTGATTTTACTTGCACTGTAAAAATGGATCCCATTTAACTGAACATATGAGAGCCAGTTTTATTCATTTCATTGTTCACATGCTTAGCCCAAACCAGCATCTGATGGAACATTACTCTTCTTCTTTGAGAAGTTTAAATGGTGTCACAAAAACAATTAGGTTAGTTTAATATAACTTCAAATTGTAATTATCAACAAAACAATTTTATATCAATCTTAACTGTAAAAAACTTGGCTGCAGAATTCTCTCACAGTTTCACAAAGTATGGTATGGTACTTTGAAAGATCAGACAAACCACTCCAGGGAGCCCACTCTCAATACAATTTTTTAAAAAATAAAGCTGACTTAGCCTGCTCATTCTAGACAAGTTTTGATCACTGGACAAATTGAATATTTTTAGTTAGCTCACTTTTACATTATTTATCTAAGAACTGACATTTCTCTGATCTACTTCCACTTTTCCTTCCATAATCAGACACACATTCCTTTCTATTTCTTTTCCCCAGTGTTGTACTAACTCAGGGCAAAGCTGAGACCAACACCAATATGTCTTAATTTTCTTTTTTGTTTCAAAATCTTTTTATAATTAATCTCCCTGGGCCATACCTACTCTAAAATTGTATGGTTTTTAAATTTTTTGTATTTTTACTTGAAACTCATGAAAAAGTTTTTCAAATATCACCACACAGAGTATTTCCTTATATTTATAAATGGCAGCATAAAGTCAAGAATTTGCATTCATTTCTATATCAATTAGATAATGGAGACCCTCAGTATTCTCTCTCAAAGATGAGATGATATGGAGGCTAGCACTTTTGAATACTAAGATCTTCTAAATCTAGTTTTTTATTGTTTATCAAATTACAGTTCTTTTGTTGACACATACATCCTTCAGTTGTCTCAGTGATTGAACCCAATGGTGATTTTTTATGTCACTTCAAATAATTAACTCTTTGAACCTACCCACAAAATTATTCTTTGCTGTGGTTGCTTGAAAGATCAGTAGGAACAACAGAAAACTCCTGCAAAATGCAAAGGCTAAAATTTCTTTCAAACCACCTCTAGTATTGCCAAGTGTCACTTCCTTTATAATTCAACCCATTAGTTCATTGCTAACATATACTGTAATAGTATATGGCCATTACTGGATAGCTCATGAGGACATGAACTTCAGCTGTTGTCAGAAACAATCATTTCTGTGGAAATTAAACAAAGATTGGCAAAAAATTGAAGAGGATTCTCTCTTGAAAAACTGCAACAGCACTGGGCAAGAGTGAATTTTATGTACTTCTTGCTTGGGCCTACTTCCAATTTCCCCCATTCCCAACTCTCTCTGTGAATAAATTCCTCCATGTTTATATACAGTTGAGTTGAGAGAGGACAAAAGCCTTAGAAGTATGATACTATAAACTGAGTGTGCCCCTCCTAAGTTCATAGGTTGAAGCCATAATCCCCAATGTGAGGGTATTTGGAGGTGGGACCTTTCAGAGGTAATTAAGTTTAGATGAGGCCGTGAGGGTGGAGCTCCCATAATGGGATTAGTGCTATTATAAGAAGAGGAGCAGAACAAAGTGCTCTCTCTCTCTCTCTCTCTCTCTCTCTCTCTCTCGCTCTCGCTCTCGCTCTCGCTCTCGCTCTCGCTCTCGCTCTCTCTCTCTCTCTCTCTCTCTCTCTCTCCCACGTGAGGAAGTAAAAAGGCTTCCAGCCTCCAGAACTGTAAGAAATAAATTTCTGTTATTTAAGCCATACATCTATGCTATTTGTTATAGCAGCTCAAGCTAAGACAGATGAGACACCTTATCAAAATCTTTCCAGGGCTTCCCTGGTGGTGCAGTGGTTGAGAGTCCGCCTGCCGATGCAGGGGACACTGGTTCATGCCCTGGTCTGGGAAGGTCCCACATGCCGTGGAGCGGCTAGGACCATGAGCCATGGCTGCTGAGCCTGCACGTCCAGAGCCTGTGCTCTGCAACGGGAGAGGCCACAACAGTGAGAGGCCCGTGTACCGCAAAAAAAAAAAAAAAAAAAAATCTTTCCAAACCACTGGTTCACCACTAAACATACAGACACAACTGTCACCCTCTGAGAAATAGTACTAAAAATAAAAATAAAAGCATTAAAAAAAATTGAGCAATCAGTTACAAAATATTTTGAGGGACATAGATTGTACAGTTTAAGTCAGGCAAGGAGACAACTTCTCTCAGAAAAATAAAACAGCTGCTGTAATATATTATCTAAAATGACCAACTGTCAACCCAAAATTATTAAACATGCAAAAAACCCCAAAAAGCATATACACATTTTCTCTCATTTCTTAATTTTCTTTAAAACAACAGATGATTGTTTAAAGCAAAAATTATAGCACCACACAGTTGGGTTTTTAACATATTTAGATGAAATATATACAACAATAACAGCACAAAGAAATAAGGACAAAATAGATCTATACTGAACATAGTTGCTATAATTTATCAGAATTAAGATTGTATTAACCTAAAATGAACTATAAGTAAATAAAAAACATATATTGCAATCCTTGGATCAACTACTAAAATTACTTGAAAATATAGTAAACATTCAAGAGAAAATGAAATGGTATACTAAAAATATTTAACACAAAAGAAAGCAGTAAAAGGAGTTTAAAAAATAGAAATAAAAAGGATGTGAACCATATAGAAAACAATAAAAATTGGCAAACCTTATTACAAAAAATATAATTATCTTGACTGTAAATGTACTAAATACTGCAAATAAAAGACAGAGATTGTCAGATTGAACAAAATTAAATATAAAACTATAGGCTATCTAACAGAGAAGCAATTTAATTTCAGAATCACAAATAGGTTGAAAATCGAGGCAAAGAAAAGAAATATAATGCAATCAATAAATAACCATAAGAACTGGGGTGGATGTATTAATAACAGATAATCTAGACTTTAAAACAAGGGATATTTCTACATACAAAGAGAGATATTTCATAAGGACAACAAGACAACAGAGCCCTCAAATAATTCAGTGAATATGACAGAATTTTAAGATAGGAACCAGTAAGAATATGGGAAATTTAAACTTTATTAACTAAGTTGACTGAATTGATTTATATTATAAACTCCAAATAATACCATAGAATATACATTTTTTTCAAGTGCACTTATAACATTCTTGTGTATGGACCATATGATAAACTTTCACAAAAACTTTCAGTAAATTTTTAAAGAGTTAAAATTAAACAAAGTGTGTTCTCTGAGCACAATGGAGTTAGGTTAGAAATCAGCAACTGCCCAATATGGAAATCAGAAATGTGAAAATTAAGCAGGATACTTCTAAGTATCCATGTGTCAAAGAAGAAATTATAAGGGGAATTTTAAAAGAAGCTTAGAAGCTTATATGCAACTCCAAATACATGGTATACAGCCAAAGCAACATTTACAGGGAAAGTTATAGCTTAATGCTTATACTAAGAAAGAAAGAAAAGACTAAAATCAGTAATCTATGTTAAATGTAAGAAATTATAAAAAGAATAAACATAAAAAGTGGAAAGTGGTAAATAATATAGAAATTCAATGAAAGTAAACAAAAAAAATCACAAAAGCTGGTATTTTTTACAAATTGATAAACATTTAGTCAAAGAAGTAAATTATAAAATAATCAGAAATAAAAGAGGGGATGTCATTACTGATTCTACATTAATTAAAAGAACCATATGAACAGTTTTATGCCAACAAATATAATAACTTATATTAAATGAACAGCCTATTAGATACAACAATAACAAACCCAAAACTGACTCAAGATAAATGCGAAATGTAAATAGACATTTATCATCTGGCAGAATTAAGTGAATTTCTATATCTTACTACAAGTCAAGTCCTGGCACTTAAGACTTCACTGGTGGTATCTATCAAACACTTAAGGAAGAAATTATACTATCCATACACATAATTGTTTTTTCAGAAAATAGAGAAGTAGAGAAAACTGCCCAACTCCTTCTATGTAGGCAGTATTACTCAAATACCAAAGCCTGATAAACTATTACAAGAAAAGAAAACTGAAGAACAAATTTTCTCATAAATATAGATATAAAAACCCTAAACAAAATACTAGACAGCAAAATTCAGCTATATATAAGGGGGATTACACATTACAAATAAGTGAGATATATCACAGGAATGGAATTTAGATTAACATTGATAAATATGTGAATATAATACTTCACATTAAAGGATAAAGACAGAAACCATATGATAATCCTGACAGAGGCAGAAAAAGCATTTTACAAAAACTAACATTTATTCATGATAATAGCTCTCAGCACTAAGTAATAAAAACAAACTTTCTCTACCTGATAAAGCTCAATAAAAAAATCAATAGCTAATATTATAGGTAGTGGTAAAAAATATGTTTTAAGATTGGAATAATGCAGAGATATCTGCTTTCACCACTTTTATCATAATTAATGACCACAGTTCATGCAATAGGTAAGAAAAAAAATAAAGGAACAAAAATTGGAAAGGAAGAATTAAAGCAATCATTATTAGTAGATGACGAGATCTTGTAAGTGGATAATCCTAAGGGATCCATAAAAAAAAAAAATGACTAGAACTACAAAGCAAATTTAGCCATATGTCTGGATACAGAGGCAATATACTCTTGTAAATTATACTCTGTACTCTAAAATAAGCAATCTGAAAATAAAATTTTAAAAAACTTTCATTTACAGTAGTACAAAAAAGAAAGAAATACTTAGGAACATACTATACAAAATTACTGTAAGACCTATACACTTATAACAACAAAATATTGTCAGATAAAATAAAAAAGACTTCAGTAGAGAAATGTGCTATGTTAATGATTTGGAAGTCTAAATACTGCTAAAATGACAATTGTCTCTAAATTGACTAATAGATTCAAGGCAATATTTATCAGAGGCCTAGCAGCTTTTTAATAGATATTAAAATGATTCTCTAAGATTTATATGGAAATGCAAAGGATCTATAATAAACAAACAAAAACAATTATAAAGAAGAACAAAGCTAGAAGATTAACATTACTTGATTTCAAACATTAAAACCTAAATAAATCAGGACAGTATAGTATTGTTATAAGTATAGACATAAAGATCAACAGAACAGAGTAGAAATTTCATTAACAGACCCTCATTTATGGTCAACTGATTTTTCACAAAGGAATAATGATAATTCAATAGGGAAAGCATAGTCTTTCTACAAGTGAATGGAAACAATTAGATATCTATAGGCAAAAATATTCACCCTTCCCTCCACTATAAACAACAATTAACTAAACATGGAACAAATCTAAATGTAGTTGCTAAAACTGAAAAACATAGAAGAAAATGTAGGAGAAAACCTTTGTGAAAATATGTAGAGATTTATTCAATATGACACCAAAACATGACTAACAAAAGAAATATTTGAAAAATACAACTTCATCTAAATTAAAAACCTCTGCTCTTCAAAGACATTGTTATGAGAATAAAAAGAGAAGCTCCAGGTTAAGGGAGGGAAGTAGAGGGGAGGGGAGGGGAGGGAAGAGAAGGGAAGATATAGATATATAGACTTTTATACAGAATATACAAAAATCATTACAATTGAAAAAGAAGTTGACAAACAAAATAAAAATAAGTGGTCATTAACCAATAAATGGGTAAATGAGTTGATACGTCATGAAATAAGATACATGGATGGCAAATATGCACATGAAAAGATGTTTAGTATCACTAGTTATTAGGGTAATGCAAATTAGAACCACATTGAGATAACACTATACATCGCCTAGAATAGATAATATAAAACAGATTGACAGTGTGGAGTATTGGTGAGGATCTGGAACAAGTGTAATCTTCATACATGTCTGGTAGGAATTTAAAATAGTACAGCCATTTTGTAAAACACTTTGGAATATTTTGAGTTAAACATAAGGTTTACCATACTCCTCAACAATTTCACTCCCAGATATTTACCCAATACAAATGAATTCATATATCTACAAAAACCTTGTACACAATGTTCACAGAAGCAGTATCCAGAATAGCCCCCAAATAGAAATAACCCAAATATTCATCCAATGTCAAATAGATAAAATATGACCTGGAAAATGACAAAATATGGAATACTACTTAGCATAAAGAACAAACTATTGATACATGCACCAATATGAATGACTCAAAAAATTATGCTAACTGAAAAAAGCAAGAGACAACTATATATTGTATGATTCCATTTATATGTAATTTCTAAGAAAAGAAACGGCAGATCAGCAATTTTATTTGGAGTTTGTCGTGGGAACAGAGACTAACTGTAAAGGGTTGGAAGGATGCTTTTTCGGGGGGGTGATTTAACTATTCTGAAGCTGGGTTGTGATAATAGTTGCATAACCTTATGAATTTACTGAAACTCATTGGATTGTAAACTTAAAATTGGTGATTTCTTTTAGCTGAATGTAAATTATACTTCGTTCACCTTGTAAAAAAAAAGTTGAGGGGATATAAAACAGTTATTGTTAGGCTATTTACATACACTATTTGAAACAATCATCTCATTTTACCATCTTTCATGTAAGTAGAAATAAAACTAGTAAAAGTGATGATATTTGGATGGGTTAATTTAGAGTCTCTCTTACCTCATATGTGCACTTATGTTGACAGAAAAGATCAGCTCAATTAACTAAAATTACTTTGCATATAAAATAGATTCAGAAGCTTAGTCATTAATGCTTCCAATTTACACTTCTTTCTATGCTTCTTTTTTCCCATTACAGCTGCATTTCAAACTAAAAATAGAGCCTGAGCTGAATTCTTTTCTCTAAAGACTTCTTTGGTTATTGCATCTGCCTCCAGTAAAAAAAAATTAATATGAATCATACACCAAGAACAAATATTGTGGAGTGCCTGAAAGAAAAATAAAGACATTTTCCTAGAATCTATATCTTTTTTAAAATGAAGACTTAAAACATTGTTTGTGGGAACAGAATTAAACCAAAAGCTGAACCTCCCAAAATGGAAGTTATTTTTAATAAGAAAAAGAATGACTACTAAATAAAAATTCTCATCATCAAAGATTGCTTCTTTACCCTCATTCCAAAAAACAAATTTAAGGTACATGTTCATGCAATATAAGTATATAAATTCCTGGTCAGTTTTTTCTATGAAAAGTAAATGTGTTTAAACCCAGCTTAATATAATCTTATTTACCAAAGTTAGATCATTTATGTTTTTGTATCTGGAAACTATTGTGCCATTTGCAGGTATGTTCTAAGACCTTGTTCTCTAGTTTACTAAAAAGAAAACTGTCACCTTAATATGTGAAATTAGTATTTTTCTGATGCCTATATTTAGCAAATAATATAACAGCCACAAAACTACATCTACAAAAACAAAAGTATTCAATATTTATGACATAAGCCCTATATACGTTACTACATTTAATTCTCACATCAATTCTGTGAGGCAAGTGATAGGAACTCCATGGTGAGTTTTCCTAGTGGAATCAAGGAATAATCTCCAGAGCAGAGGTAGTGGAAGATAAATGAAGATGATTTTCTTTTGGCGAATAATTAATAAAAGAAAAATAAATCATCTGAGTTATTTCTCCACATTTATAGCAACTGTGATATTTGCACCCTAAATCAAGCACTACATATTGTATCATTCCATTTATATGAAATTTCCAGAAGAAGTAACAGCAGATCAGTGCTTTTATTTGGAACTGGTGGTGGGAGTGGAGATTCACTGTAAAGAGTTGGGATGACGCTTTTTTGGGGGGTGATTTAACTATTCAAAAACTAGTTTGTGATTATAGTTGCACAGCCTTCTGAATTTACCAAAACACATTGGATTGTAAACCTAAAACTGGTGATATATATATATGGCAAGAGGACAAAAACAAAAAAACCTGCCAAATGTGCATTGGATCAAATAAAAAGGTCACGTCCTTGCCAACTTAGAGCTCACCTGAAAGATGTGGACCCTCTCACCATATCCAGAAAGCAAACTGGTTGGTTAGGACATTGTACATCCTGACAGCATGTAGCTCACCCAGTATTAATTCCTGCCAAGAAACGTCACTACCCTTCTCCACACTCCCACAACCCCGCCCACAGCCTTACACAATTTTTAGAGGCAGAGCTCCTCTAAACAAAACTGACATTCACTGGAAGAGAAAAGAGATTCTTACTTTGGCTAGGGAAATACAATACAAGTATAGGTAGTCTTTCATCTGAGTACTTCAAAAAGAAACACTAACAGAAAATCAAAGATAGATCATATTTAAGAGAATCCAACCACTGAAGAAGGGCACCAAACCTACCTGAAGACAAATACTGAAGCACAAATAAAAGACACTGAAGAACACTGAAAACAATATAGAAGACATATCTACAGAGATTACTTTTCTCCCAAAATGCTGTTGTACAAAAAGAAAATAATCAGAGGTGTCGGAAATTAAATATAATTGCCAAAATTTAAGAAAAGAAAGATGTCCAAATAATAATGGAAAACATGCCTCTAAGATTAAGTTAGCACAAGGGTCTGGCTGACGAATCTTCCCAGAAATCAGTGCATATAAACAAAGACACAGAAATCATTAAAGCATTTACTACGAAATTGAAAGTTAGATTTATGTGCTCCAATATCTAGCAGCAATTCTAGAGAGAAGAGAAGGAAGGAGGAACAGGTTTGAAAATATGTGGTTTATAAAAATTACTCCCAATCAAAGAAGACAATTCGCCCAAGAATGAAGGCAGTACATATATGACCCACAATCAAAAGCCTGTGATGTTCAAATACATACATACATACATACATACATACATGTGCGTGCACACACACACACTTTCATATGTTATAATTCTCTAGACTTATTATGATCATTCTGTACTGTAAAGAAATATTGAGTCACTATGTTGTGCATCAGGAACTAACATAGCATTGTAGGTAAATTATACTTCAAAAAACAAACAAATACATAGAAAAAGAGATCAGATAAGTTGTTACCAGAGACCTGGGTGAAGAGGGTTAGCTGGATAAAGGTGGTCAAAAGGTACAAACTTCAGTGTAAGTAAGGGATGTAATGTACAACATGTTTACTATAAAGAACACTGTTGGATGTTACATAGGAAAGTTGTTATGAGAATAAATCCTAAGAGTTCTCATCACAAGGAAAAATTATTTTCTTTTGCATCTATATGAGATGATGGATGTTCACTAAATTTATTGTTCTAATCATTTCATCACGTATGCAAATCAAATCATTATTCTCTACACCTTAAACATATACAGTGCTGTATGTCACATATCTAAGTAAAACTGGATGAAAAAAAAACACTTTAACATAATTTTTCCTAACCTGTGGCTGAAACTTTCTGTGCCCTAATGTAAAACCTCCATTTTCTACTCACTAAAGAGTTGCTCCTGCCATCTCTACTACTTCAGCTGGTGTTCTGGGTGTTGGAGAGCTTGAAAGGTCAGCATACCTAAATCTATGTAATTGCTAAGGTCGGAGCCTCTTCTAGGCTAAGTGATAATTAGGTGCCTCTTGTTAACTGGTACAATGCTCATTGAGAGTAGTTGAGGAAAAACTGATTCTCTAACGTTAAAATAGGAATAAAACTTTTATATTTAAAATACAGGATATTTAGCCTGGATTTGCCATCTGAAGTTTTAAGAACTATATAATTTCTTAGAAAACATATTAAAACATTATCTTTTAAATTTTTTAATTAAAATGATGGTACCATCTTCCATTCCCACCAAAATAGGACTTCAGTTGCTTTGCCAAAACTTTGTATTGTCTGTTTTCTAAATATTGTTTTTTAAAAATTTAGCCATTCTAGTAGGTTTTAGTCATATTTTATTATGATATTAATTTGAATTTTACAAATGGTTAATGATGAACATCTTTTCATGTACTTATAAACCATTAGTATGTATTATTTGCTCACTTATCTGTGTGAATCTTTTGCCTACTTTTTAAAATTTTATTTATTTATTTATCTATTTACTTATTTCTTTATTTTTGCGGTATGCGAGCCTCTCACTGTTGTGGCCTCTCCCGTTGCAGAGCACAGGCTCTGGACGCGCAGGCTCAGCGGCCATGGCTCACGGGCCCAGCCGCTCCACGGCATGTGGGATCTTCCTGGACCGGGGCACGAACCCGTGTCCTCTGCATTGGCAGGAGGACTCTCAACCACTGCACCACCAGGGAAGCCCTGACTGCTTTTAATTAGTATTAGTTTGTTTGCTGTTTATTGAGTTTTGAGAGTTCCTTATACATTCTTGACACAAATCCTTTACAGAAATAGGATTTTAAATATTTCTCTCAACCTGTGGCTTTACATTTCTTTCTGTTAACAACATCTTTTGAAGAGCAGAAGTTCCTAATTTTGATGAAGTTACAATTTATAGTATTTAATCGATCATGCTTTGGTGCTATGTCTAAGGAATCTCTGCCTAACAAAGATCACAAAGATTTTTCTCCTATGTTTTCTTCTAGAAGTTTTAAAGATTTAGATATTACATTTTGTTTTGTAATGTATTTTTTTACAGTTTGCATTGATGCAATGTAAAACATTAATATTTTGATAAAAAGTTAACCTTTTCCCATTAAATAACATTATTTTATACACTGTCAATTTTATTACTTTGACTGACAGTGACGGTCAGTTGTAGGAGACTTTTAAGTGATTGATGACTGCACAGATGCAGAATATAGCGGCACTTTACAGCTTGCACTGGTATATGGCAAAGCACTGTCTAGAGATAAGTAGTCAATAACTAAGACTGCTTTCTTATTTTTATTTTGAAGAGTTGTCTATCATTGAAAGAATGGCCAACATTTAACTTTTTTTTAGTGTAAGACATAAGAAGTACTGAATATAAAACTGAGTGATGAATTAGGAAAAAAATTAAGATTGATCATTCTCAGAGGTAAATTTAGTACCACAGCAATAACTGTGGCATTTAAAGATTTTTTCCAATATCTCCAACTATGATACATTCTTAGATAGATTTAATACTAGTAATTTGAAGATACTTTACTGAAAAGAAGAGAGATAATCTTTAGGAAACAATATTCCCACCTCTGCAACTTGTTTTGTCAGTTGGAATAGTTTATTGGCTTATACAATGAGCAAATCTTTGTTTAAACTTAACAAATTAAATTAAATTACAAGTTACATTAAAAATGTAATCATTTGTTGATTACAAATGTAATCAACGTCTTTGCATTACAATAAACTATTTCTAATTATTGCTTTTGTACCAACACTTAATCATGAGATAACTGAAAGCTAGGGAAGAAAAAGTGTTCCAATGGATGCTTTATTTCTCAGACCTGCAAGTGTAAGTCAGAGATGAAATATCTGAATAAAAACTTCCCCAATACTTTGTAACTTATGTGATTTATTTTCTAATCAACCTTGTGCAACATGGAAGAAAAAACCATTGTGTATCATTTGCTTGACTGTTATAAGTCTAGACATTTTTTAATATTGAAAGCATATGCCTAAAGGGGGAAGGTAAAGAATATAATATGTTGCATTTGTCTGATTCTTTTGATGAGTTTTTTCCACTGAAATCACTTTTTTCCAGATTTTTATATATTTGCTATGTTTAATATGTTTCTATTCAAAACTCCTCTGTTTCAAAACTAATTTAATTTCTATACAAACACGAACCATTGTATAACTTGGATATAAAGTTTATGACTTACTGTCTTAATTTTTACAACATTTTTTCTTTTTTCTCTGAAATTAGACATTTCATACTCTCATTTCTCTCCTTTCTCTGTTTTTTTCAATTGTTGTTCTATGACGTTGTACATACACACACACACACATGCACACACCTCTTCTTCACTTGGCTTCACAACCAAATGTTAAGTAAAACAACTGAGTCAGCATATGAAATCCAAAACTTCCCCCCTTCCCCAAGGTTAGTAGGTTTACTTATTTATGTAGACATTTGAGCTTCTTTACACTAGATCCATGATTTAGGTATGCTAACCCACATAGTCCCTGACAACATCATTATTGCCTCCCCCACAGAGCAGATGGCTTTAAACCTTCTGGCAATGTTGACTTTATCCCACAAGGAAGGGACTGGGATCAACATAGACGGACTTTTTGTCTTTTCTTCTAAACTTACCATTAGAATAAGTGTTTCCTGCTCCTCGTAGAGGATTGAAAGAGAGAAAGGAGAGATGCCAGAATTTTTGCACTAATGGACTAACTTCACGTTGAGGGAAATAATAGATATGGGAGAGAAGGTTCACAGATTTCCCACATAAACAACGGGAAATATAAACAAGCAGAAAATATTTGACATTAGGGTGCTATTCAGAAGACAGCCAAACCACAGTCAAAAAGTGGGGGTTAATAATAAGAATCTTGCCTTTCAGATACATGTTTCATGGATAACCTGTAGAGATTTTCATTAGTCATCGAGATAATGCAAGTTAAACAGCCAGGGCTAGGAAGAGGTGAGGCACTAGTCCAGAGGAAAATTTAAGGGAGTGATAAAAAACCACATTGATCAAGATAAATGATATTTTGATGTAACCTTTAAAAAAAAAAGAGAATAACAAACTTATATCAAAAGTTTAAATAAAAGATAGGACCAGTTGTCTGGGCCACAATGAGATATCTATTGAAATGTATAAAAATTTAAAAGACCAGCAATACCAAGTGTTATCAAGGATATAAAGCAACTAGAACTTTCATGAGTTGCTGGTAGGAATTTTAATATTTACAACCATTTTGGAAAACTTTAAATACTGTACACTTACCCTATGACGCAGCTAACCCAGACTCATCCTGGTATATCCTAAGAGAAATGGAAACATATTTTTACAAAAAGACTTACGCAAGATGCTCATAGCAGCTATATTATTAAGCTACAGATTGAAAACAACTCGAATGTTTATTAGCAGAAGAAAGGATAACCAAATCATGCCATATTCATAACATGTAATCTTCACAAAAACCATGCAGAAATAAAAGGAACAAAAGATTATATATTGTACAATTCTATTTATATAAGACTCAAGAAGAGGCAAGAATAATCTATCATGAGAGAAATTAAACTTAAAAATACAAATATTCATATGCTTCTGTGAGGGTATCACTTGGAAATGGACTGACGTGATGGAATTTTTTTTTTTTTTTTTTGCTTTAGGTGTGTGCATCTGCAAAACCCATTCAACTCCATAATTAAGATCAATACATTGGATTACATAAAATATGTCCCTTCATTTCAAAAGAAAGGGGGAAAAAATGGAAGGGGGATTAGAGCAGTGTTTCTCTTTTTATTCATTATTCCTTCCTTAAGTAGCTTTTTCTGAACCTTTTTCCTAATCACACCTGCATATATGAAATTTCAATACCACAGATATATCTATTTATATATATTCATATAGCTGTGCTTCATACATAATATACTAAAGTTTTTTGCTCTCTCCCCAGTAACTCATTTTCACTTTCCTGGGGACAATATTACTCCCACTGAGAATGCATGGACTACAGTTAAGTGGGTTACATAGTAGGTTGTCAGAACCATCAAAGTGAAATTTAAAAATTATTCATAACTCCTTTATTCCCCAAATGAGAAACTGGGTCAATAAATAAAGTAGTTAGTGAGAATATAATTAATTTCCTTGCAAAGATCAGGTAAGGAAACTGATTTTTAAAATGTTAGGACAGCAGAAGCAAGAACTACAATCCTGCAGCCTGTGAATGAAAACTACATTCACAGAAAGATAGACAAAATGAAAAGGCAGAGGACTATGTACCAGATGAAGGAACAAGATAAAACACTAGAAAAAGAACTAAATGAAGTGAAGATAGGCAACCTTCCAGAAAAAGAATTCAGAATAATGATAGTGAAGATGATCCAGGACCTTGGAAAAAGAATGGAGGCAAAGATCAAGAAGATGCAAGAAATATTTAACAAGGAACTAGAATAATTAAAGAACAGTGACGAACAATACAATAACTGAAATGAAAAATACACTAGAAGGAATCAATAGCAGAATAAACTAGGCAGAAGAATGGATAAGTGACCTGGAAGACAGAATGGTGGAAATCACTACCATGGAAGAGAATAAAATAAAAAGAATGAAAAGAAATGAAGACAGCCTAAGAGATCTCTGGAACAACATTAAACGCACCAACATCTTATTATAGGGGTCCCAGAAGGAGAAGAGAGAGAGAAAGGACCTGAGAAAATATCTGAAGAGATTATAGTTGAAAACTTCCCTAACATGGGAAAGGAAATAGCCACCCAAGTCCAGGAAGCACTGAGAATCCCAGGCAGGATAAACCCAAGGAGAAACACAGCGAGACACACAGTGATCAAACTGACAAAAATAAGAGACAAAGAAAAACTATTAAAAGCAACAATAAGTACTAGGGATATAATGCACAGCAGGATAAATGTAATTAACACTGCTTTATGTTATATATATGAAAGTTATTGAGAGAGTAAATCCTAAGAGTTCTCTTCATAAAGAAATATTTTTCTTTTTCTTTTATTTTGTATCTATATGAGGTGATGGATGTTCACTAAACTTGTGGTAATAATTTCACAATGTACGTAAGTCAAATCATTATGCTCTACACTTTAAACTTATACAGTGTTTTACGACAATTATATCTCAATAAAATCAGAAGAAAAAAAGGGAAAAATGACAAATAACATACAAGGGTACTCCTATAAGATTAACAGCTGATTTCTCAGCAGAAACTCTACAAGCCAGAAGGGAGTGGCACAATATATTTAAAGTGATGAAAGGGAAGAACATGCACCAAGATTACTCTACACAGCAATGATCTCATTCAGATTTGATGGAGAAAGCAAAAGTTTTACAGACAAGCAATAGCTAAGAGAATTCAGCACCACCAAACCAGCACTACAACAAATGCTAAATGAACTTCCCTAAGTGGGAAACACAAGACAAGAAAAGGACCTACAAAAGATAACACAAAATAATTAGGAAAATGGTAATAGGAACACACATATCGATAATTACCTTAAATGTGAATTGATTGAATGCTCAAAGCAAAAGACACAGGCTCGCTGAATGGATACAAAAACAAGACCTGTATATATGCTGTCTACAAGAGACCCACTTCAGACCTAGGGACACATAAAGACTGAAAGTGGACTTGAAGGGAAGATGGCGGAAGAGTAAGACGCGGAGATCACCTTCCTCTCCACAGATACACCAGAAATACATCTACACGTGGAACAACTCCTGCAGAACACCTACTGAAGGCTGGCAGAGGACCTCAGACCTCCCAAAAGGCAAGAAACTCCCCACGTACCTGGGTAGGGCAAAAGGAAAAAAGAATAAACAGAGACAAAAGAATAGGGACGGCACCTGCACCAGTGGGAGGGAGCTGTGAAGGAGGAAAAGTTTCCACACACTAGGAAGCCCCTTCGCGGGCGGAGACTGCGGGAGGCGGAGGGGGGAGCTTCGAAGCCGCGGAGGAGTGCACAGCAACGGGTGCGGAGGGCAAAGCGGGGAGATTCCCGCACAGAGGATCGGTGCCGACCGGCACTCACCAGCCCGAGAGGCTTGTCTGCTCACCCGCCGGGACGGGCGGGGCTGCGAGCTGAGGCTCTGAGGCTAGGGTTGCGGTTTCGGACAGAGCGCAGGGAGAGGACTGGGGTTGGCGGCTTGAACATAGCCTGAAGGGGTTAGTGCACCACAGCTAGCCGGGAGGGAGTCCGGGGAAAAGCCGGCACCTGCCGAAGAGGCAAGAGACTTTTTCTTCCCTCTTTGTTTCCTGGTGCGTGAGGAGAGGGGTTTAAGAACGCTGCTTAAAGGAACTCCAGAGACGGGCGCGAGCCGCGGCTAAAAGCGCGAACCCCAGTGACGGGCGCGAGCCGCGGCTGAAAGCGCGGACCCCAGAGACGGGCGCGAGCCGCGGCTGAAAGCGCGGACCCCAGAGACGGGCGCGAGCCGCGGCTGAGGGCGCGGACCCCAGAGACGGGCGCGAGCCGCGGCTGAGGGCGCTGACTCCAGAGACGGGCGCAAGCCGCGGCTGGAGGCGCGGACCCCAAGGCGGGCGGGAGACGTTGGGGCTGCTGCTGCCGCCACCAAGTGGCCTGTGCGCGAGCGCAGGTCGCTCTCCACTCCCCTCTTCCGCGGAGCCTGTGCAGCCCGCCACTGCCGGGTTCCCGGGATCCGGAGACGACTGCCCCGGGAGAGCGCACGGCGGGCCTCGGGCTGGTGCAGAGTCACGCCGGACTTTGCCGCCGCAGGCCCGCCCCGCATTCCGTGCCCCTCCCTCCCCGCCGCCGGCCTCCGTACGCCAGAACCCCCGAATCAGCGGCTCCTTTAACCCCGTCCTGTCTGAGCAAAAAACAGACGCCCTCCAGCGACCTACACGCAGAGGCAGGGCCAAATCCAAAGCTGAGCCCCTGGGAGCTGTGAGAACAAAGAAGAGAAAGGGAAATCTCTCCCAGCAGCCTCAGAAGCAGCGGATTAAAGCTCCACAATCAACTTGATGTACCCTGCATCTGTGGAATACATGAATAGACAGCCAATCATCCCAAATTAAGGAGGTGGACTTTGGGAGCAAGATCTATGATTTTTCTCCCTATTCCTCTTTTTGTGAATGTGTATGTGTATGCTTCTGTGTGAGATCTTGTCTGTATAGTCTTGCTTCCACCATTTGTCCTAGGTTCTATCTGTCCATGGTTTTTTCTTAAAATTTTTTTTCTTAATAATCAATTTTAATTTTAAGAACGTTATTATACTTTACCTTCGTCCTTTCTTTCTTTCTTTCTTTCCTTCCTTCCTTCCCTCCTTTAGACAACGAATCATCCCAAATTGAGGAGGTGGTCTCTGACAGCAAGATTTATGATTTTTCCCCCTTTACCTCTTTTTGTGAGGGTGTATGTGTACGCTTCTGTGTAAGACTTTGTCTGTATAGCTTTGCTTCCAACATTTGTCCTAAGGTTCTATCCGTCCCTTTTTTTTTTTTATAATTAAGAATTTTTTAATTCAATAACTTTATTATACTCTATTTTATTTTTACTGTATCTTCTTTCTGTTTTCCCTTCTTTCCCTCCTTCCTTCCTTCCTCCCTCCCTCCTTTCGTTCCTTCTTGCCTTCTTTCCTTCCTTGCTTCTTTCTTTCTTCTTTCCTTCCTTCCTTCCTTCCCTCCTTCCTTCCCTCCTTTAGACAACGAATCATCCCAAATTGAGGAGGTGGTCTCTGACAGCAAAATTTATGATTTTTCCCCCTTTACCTCTTTTTGTGAGGGTGTATGTGTACGCTTCTGTGTAAGACTTTGTCTGTACAGCTTTGCTTCCAACATTTGTCCTAAGGTTCTATCCGTCCTTTTTTTTTTTTTCTCTCTAATTAAGAATTTTTTAATTCAATAACTTTATTATACTTTATTTTATTTTTACTGTATCTTCTTTCTTTTTGTTTTTCCTTCTTTCCCTCCTTCCTTCCTCCCTCCCTCCCTCCCTCCTTTCGTTTCTTCTTGCCTTCTTTCCTTCTTTGCTTCTTTCTTTCTTTCTTCCTTCCTTCCTTCCTTCCTTCCCTCCTTCCTTCCCTCCTTTCCTTCTTTCTTTCCTCATACGTCTACTAATTCCCTCTACTTTTTCTCCCTTTTATTCTGAGCCGTGTGGATGAAAGGCTCTTGGTGCTCCAGCCAGGAGGCAGGGCTCTCCCTCTGAGGTAGGAGAGCCAACTTCAAGACACTGGTTCACAAGAGACCTCCCAGCTCTAGATAATATCAAACGGCGAAAATCTCCCAGAGACCTCCATCTTAACACCAGCACCCAGCTTCACTCAACGACCAGCAAGCCACAGTGCTGGACAACCTGTGCCAAACAACTAGCAAAACAGGAACACAACCCCACCCATTAGCAGAGAGGCTGCCTAAAATCATAATAAGGCCACAGACACCCCAAAACACACCACCAGACGTGAACCTGCCCACTAGAGAGACAAGATCCAGCCTCTTCCACCACAACACAGGCACTAGTCCCCTCCACCAGGAAGCCTACACAACCCACTGAACCAACCTTAGCCACTGGAGACAGACATCAAAAACAGGAGGAACTACGAACCTGCAGCCTGCAAAAAGGAGACCCCAAACACAGTAAGATAAGCAAAATGAGAAAACAGAAAAACACACAGCAGATAAAGGAGCAAGATAAAAATGCACCAGACCTAACAAATGAAGAGGAAATAGGCAGTCTACCTGAAAAAGAATTCAGAATAATGATAGTAAGGTTGATCCGAAATCTTGGAGATAGAATGGACAATAGAATGGACAAAATGCAAGAATCAGTTAACAAGGACCTAGAAGAACTAAAGATGAAACAAGCAATGATGAACAACACAATAAATGAAATTAAAAATACTCTAGATGGGATCAATAGCAGAATAACTGAGGCAGAAGAACGGATAAGTGACCTGGAAGATAAAATAGTGGAAATAACTACTGCAGAGCAGAATAAAGAAAAAAGAATGAAAAGAACTGAGGACAGTCTCAGAGACCTCTGGGACAACATTAAACGCACCAACATTCGAATTATAGGGGTTCCAGAAGAAGAAGAGAAAAAGAAAGGGACTGAGAAAATATTTGAAGAGATTATAGTTGAAAACTTCCCTAATATGGGAAAGGAAATAGTTAATCAAGTCCAGGAAGCACAGAGAGTCCCATACAGGATAAATACAAGGAGAAATACGCCAAGACACATATTAATCAAACTGTCAAAAATTAAATACAAAGAAAGCATATTAAAAGCAGCAAGGGAAAAACAACAAATAACACATAAGGGAATCCCCATAAGGTTAACAGCTGATCTTTCAGCAGAAACCCTACAAGCCAGAAGGGAGTGGCAGGACATACTGAAAGTGATGAAGGAGAAAAACCTGCAACCAAGACTACTCTACCCAGCAAGGATCTCATTCAGATTTGATGGAGAAATAAAAACCTTTACAGACAAGCAAAAGCTGAGAGAGTTCAGCACCACCAAACCAGCTTTACAACAAATGCTAAAGGATCTTCTCTAGGCAAGAAATACAAGAGAAGGAAAAGACCTATAATAACGAACCCAAAACAATATAGAAAATGGGAATAGGAACATACATATCGATAATTACCTTAAATGTAAATGGACTAAATGCTCCCACCAAAAGACACAGATTAGCTGAATGGATACAAAAACAAGACCCTTACATATGCTGTCTACAAGAGACCCACTTCAGACCTAGAGACACATACAGATTAAAAGTAAGGGGATGGAAAAAGATATTCCATGCAAATGGAAACCAAAAGAAAGCTGGAGTAGCAATTCTCATATCAGACAAAATAGACTTTAAAATAAGGACTATTAAAAGAGACAAAGAAGGACACTACATAATGATCAAGGGATCGATCCAAGAAGAAGATATAACAATTGTAAATATTTATGCACCCAACATAGGAGCACCTCAATACATAAGGCAAATACTAACAGCCATAAAAGGGGAAATTGACAGTAACACATTCATAGTAGGGGACTTAAACACCCCACTTTCACCCATGGACAGATCATCCAAAATGAAAATAAATAAGGAAACACAAGCTTTAAATGATACATTAAACAAGATGGACTTAATTGATATTTATAGGACACTCCATCCAAAAACAACAGAATACACATTTTTCTCAAGTGCTCACGGAACATTCTCCAGGATAGATCATATCTTGGGTCACAAATCAAGCCTTGGCAAATTTAAGAAAATTGAAATTGTATCAAGTATCTTTTCTGACCACAACGCCATGAGACTAGATATCAATTACAGGAAAAGATCTGTAAAAAATACAAACACATGGAGGCTAAACAATACACTACTTAATAATGAAGTGATCACTGAAGAAATCAAAGAGGAAATCAAAAAATACCTAGAAACAAATGACAATGGAGACACAACGACCCAAAACCTGTGGGATGCAGCAAAAGCAGTTCTAAGGGGGAAGTTTATAGCAATACAAGCCCACCTTAAGAAGCAGGAAACATCTAGAATAAACAACCTAACCTTGCACCTCAAGCAATTAGAGAAAGAAGAACAAAAAAACCCCAAAGCTAGCAGAAGGAAAGAAATCATAAAAATCAGATCAGAAATAAATGAAAAAGAAATGAAGGAAACAATAGCAAAGATCAATGAAACTAAAAGCTGGTTCTTTGAGAAGATAAACAAAATAGATAAACCACTAGCCAGACTTATCAAGAAAAAAAGGGAGAAGACTCAAATCAATAGAATTAGAAATGAAAAAGGAGAGGTAACAACTGACACTGCAGAAATAAAAGAGATCATGAGAGATTACTACAAGCAACTCTATGCCAATAAAATGGACAATCTGGAAGAAATGGACAAATTCTTAGAAATGCACAACCTGCCAAGACTGAATCAGGAAGAAATAGAAAATATGAACAGACCAATCACAAGCACTGAAATTGAAACTGTGATTAAAAATCTTCCAACAAAGAAAAGCCCAGGACCAGATGGCTTCACAGGCGAATTCTATCAAACATTTAGAGAAGAGCTAACACCTATCCTTCTCAAACTCTTCCAAAATATAGCAGAGGGAGGAACACTCCCAAACTCATTCTACGAGGCCACCATCACCTTGATACCAAAACCAGGCAAGGATGTCACAAAGAAAGAAAACTACAGACCAATATCACTGATGAACATAGATGCAAAAATCCTCAACAAAATACTAGCAAACAGAATCCAACAGCACATTAAAAGGATCATACACCATGATCAGGTGGGGTTTGTTCCAGGAATGCAAGGATTCTTCAATATACGCAAATCTATCAATGTGATAAACCATATTAACAAACTGAAGGAGAAAAACCATATGATCATCTCAATAGATGCAGAGAAAGCTTTTGACAAAATTCAACACCCATTTATGATAAAAACCCTGCAGAAAGTAGGCATAGAGGGAACTTTCCTCAACATAATAAAGGCCATATACGACAAGCCCACAGCAAACATCATCCTCAATGGTGAAAAACTGAAAGCATTTCCACTAAGATCAGGAACAAGACAAGGGTGCCCACTCTCACCACTCTTATTCAACATAGTTTTGGAAGTTTTAGCCACAGCAATCAGAGAAGAGAAGGAAATAAAAGGAATACAAATCGGAAAAGAAGAAGTAAAGCTGTCACTGTTTGCAGATGACATGATCCTATACATAGAGAATCCTAAAGATGCTACCAGAAAACTACTAGAGCTAATCAATGAATTTGGTAAAGTAGCAGGATACAAAATTAATGCACAGAAATCTCTGGCATTCCTATATACTAATGATGAAAAATCTGAAAGTGAAATCAAGAAATCATTCCCATTTACCATTGCAACAAAAAGAATAAAATATCTAGGAATAAACCTACCTAAGGAGACAAAAGACCTGTATGCAGAAAACTATAAGACACTGATGAAAGAAATTAAAGATGATACAAATAGATGGAGACATATACCATGTTCTTGGATTGGAAGAATCAACATTGTGAAAATGACTCTACTACCCAAAGCAATCTATATATTCAATGCAATCCCTATCAAACTACCACTGGCATTTTTCACAGAACTAGAACAAAAAATTTCGCAATTTGTATGGAAACACAAAAGACCCCGAATAGCCAAAGCAATCTTGAGAACAAAAAAAGGAACTGGAGGAATCAGGCTCCCTGACTTCAGACTATACTACAAAGCTACAGTTATCAAGACAGTATGGTACTGGCACAAAAACAGAAAGATAGATCAATGGAACAGGATAGAAAGCCCAGAGATAAACCCATGCACATATGGACACCTTATCTTTGATAAAGGTGGCAGGAATGTACAGTGGAAAAAGGACAGCCTCTTCAATAAATGGTGCTGGGAAAACTGGACAGGTACATGTAAAAGAATGAAATTAGAACACTCCCTAACACCATACACAAAAATAAGCTCAAAATGGATTAAAGACCTAAATATAAGGCCAGAAACTATCAAACTATTAGAGGAAAACATAGGCAGAACACTCTATGACATAAATCACAGCAAGATTCTTTCTGACCCACCCCCTAGAGTAATGGAAATAAAAACAAAAATAAACAAATGGGACCTAATGAAACTTCAAAGCTTTTGCACAGCAAAGGAAACCATAAACAAGACCAAAAGACAACCCTCAGAATGGGAGAAAATATTTGCAAATGAAGCAACTGACAAAGGATTAATCTCCAAAATTTACAAGCAGCTCATGCAGCTCAACAACAAAAAAACAAACAACCCAATCCAAAAATGGGCAGAAGACCTAAATAGACATTTCTCCAAAGAAGATATACAGACTGCCAACAAACACATGAAAGAATGCTCAACATCATTAATCATTAGAGAAATGCAAATCAAAACTACAATGAGATATCATCTCACACCAGTCAGAATGGCCATCATCAATAAATCTAGAAACAATAAATGCTGGAGAGGGTGTGGAGAAAAGGGAACCCTCTTGCACTGCTGGTGGGAATGTGAATTGGTTCAGCCGCTATGGAGAACAGTATGGAGGTTCCTTAAAAAACTACAAATAGAACTACCATATGACCCAGCAATCCCACTACTGGGCATATACCCTGAGAAAACCGAAATTCAAAAAGAGTCATGTACCAAAATGTTCATCGCAGCTCTATTTACAATAGCCCGGAGATGGAAACAACCTAAGTGCCCATCAGCGGATGAATGGATAAAGAAGATGTGGCACATATATACAATGGAATATTACTCAGCCATAAAAAGAAACGAAATTGAGCTATTTGTAATGAGGTGGATAGACCTAGAGTCTGTCATACACAGTGAAGTAAGTCAGAACGAAAAAGACAAATACAGTATGCTAACACATATATATGGAATTTAAGAAAAAAAAATGTCATGAAGAACCTAGGGGTAAGGCAGGAATAAAGACGCAGACCTCCTAGAGAACGGACTTGAGGTTATGGGGAGGGGGAAGGGTGAGCTGTGACGGGGCGAGAGAGAGTCATGGACATATACACACTAACAAACGTAGTAAGGTAGATAGCTAGAGGGAAGCAGCCGCATGGCACGGGGATATTGGCTCGGTGCTCTGTGACAGCCTGGAGGGGTGGGATAGGGAGGGTGGGAGGGAGGGAGACGCAAGAGGGAAGAGATATGGGAACATATGTATATGTATAACTGATTCACTTTGTTATAAAGCAGAAACTAACACACCATTGTAAAGTAATTATACCCCAATAAAGATGTTAAAAAAAAAAAAAAAAAAAAAAAAAAAGACTGAAAGTGAGGGGATGGCAAAAAGATATTCCATGCAAATGGAAATCAAAAGAAAGCTTGGGTAGCAATACTCATATCAGATAAAATAGACTTTAAAATAAAGAATGTTACAAGAGACAAGGAAGGACACTACACAATGATCAACGGAACAATCCAAGAAGAATATATAACAATTATAAATATTTATGCAACTGAAATAGGAGCACCTCAATACATAAGGCAAATGCTAACAGCTATAAAAGAGGAAATCGACAGTAGCACATTAATAGTGGTGACTTTAACACATCACTTACACCAATGGACAGATAACCTAGACAGAAAATTAAAAAGGAAACACAAGTTTTAAGTGACACAACAGACCGGATGGATTTAATTCATATTTATAGGACATTCCATCTGAAAACAGCACATTATACTTTCTTCTCAAGCGCCCACAGAAAATTCTCCAGGATAGATCACATCTTGAGTCACAAATCAAGCTTCAGTAAATTTAAGAAAACTGAAACTATATCAAGCATCTTTTCTGACCACAATGCTATGAGATTAGAAATAAATTACAGGGAACAAAATGTAAAAAACACAAACACATGGATGCTAAACAATACCTTATTAAATAACCAAGAAATCACTGAAGAAATCAAAGAGGAAATCAAAAAAACCTAGAGACAAATGACAACGAAAACACAATGATCCAAAACCTATGGGATACAGCAAAAACAGTTCTAAGAGGGACATTTACAGCAATACAATCCTAACTCAAGAAACAAGAAAAATCTCAAATAAACAATCCAAACTTACACCTAAAGGAATTAGAGAAAAATAACAAACAAAACCTAAAGTTAGTAGGAAGAAAGAAATCATAAAGATCAGAGCAAAAAAAAAAAAAAAAAAAGAAAGAAAGAAGAAAACAATAGCAAAGATCAATAAAACTAAAAGCTGGTTCTTTGAGAAGATAAACAAAATTGATAAACCTTTAGCCAAACTCATCAAGAAAAAGAGGGAGAGGACTCAGATCAATAAAATTAGAAATGAAAATGGAGAAATTACAACAGACATCGCAGAAATACAAAGCATCATAAGAGACTACTACAAGCAACTCTATGCCAATAAAATGGACAACCTGGAAGAAATGGACAAAGTCTAAAAAAGGTATAACCTTCCAAGACTGAACCAGGAAGAAATAGAAAATATGAACACATCAATCACAAGCATTGAAATTGAAACTGTGATTAAAAATCTTCCAACAAACAGAAGTCCATGACCAGATGGCTTCACAGGTGAATTCTATCGTTCATTTAGAGAAGAGCTAACACCCATCCTTCTCAAACTCTTCCAAAAAATTGCAGAGGAAGGAGCACTCCCAAACTCATTCTATGAGGCCACCATCACCCTGATACCAAAAGCAGACAAAGATACTACAAAAGAAAGAAAATTACAGACCAATATCACTGATGAATATAGATGCAATATCCTCAACAAAATACTAGCAAACAGAACCCAACAACACATTAAAAGGGTCATACACCATGATCAAGTGGGATTTATCCCAGGGATGCAAGTATTCTTCAATATATGCAAATCAATCAATGTGTCAATTTGTTAATCAACACCATATTAACAAATTGAAGAATAAAAACCATATGATCATCTCAACAGATGCAGAAAAAGCTTTTGACAAAATTCAGCACCAGCAAGTGAGCATAGAGGGACATACCTCAACATAATAAGGCCATATATGACAAACCCACAGCAAACAGCATTCTCAATGGTTCACCACTGAAGTGAAAGCATTTCCTCTAAGATCAGGAACAAGACAAGGATGCCCACTCTCACCACTATTGTTCAACATAGTTTTG
This sequence comes from Stenella coeruleoalba, assembly GCF_951394435.1. Lineage (NCBI taxonomy): Eukaryota > Metazoa > Chordata > Mammalia > Artiodactyla > Delphinidae > Stenella > Stenella coeruleoalba. Next base: position 79,010,993 of record NC_137151.1, on the reverse strand, counting down.
GAAGTCCTATCCACAGAAATCAGAGAAGAAAAAGAAATAAAAGGAATCCAAACTGGAAAAGAATAAGTAAAATTGTCACTGTTTCCAGATGACATGATACTCTACATAGATAATCCTAAAGAAGCCACCAGAAAACTACTAGAGCTAATCAATGAATTTGGTACAGTTGTAGGATACAGAATTAATGCATAGAAATCTCTTGCATTCTTATACACTAACAATGAAAGATTAGAAAGAGAAATTAAGGAAACGATCCCACTGACCATTGCAACAAAAAGAATAAAATACTTAGGAATAAACCTACCTAAGGAGGTAAAAGACCTGTACTCAGAAAACTATAGGACATTGATGAAAGAAATAAAGACGACACAAACAGATGGAGAGATACACCATGGATTGGAAGAATCAATATTGTGAAAATGACTATACTACCTAATGCAATCTACAGATTCAGGGCAAGCCCTCTTAAATTACCAATGGTATTTTTTACAGAACTAGAACAAAAAAACCTTAAAATTTGTATGGAGACACAAAAGACCCTGAATAGCCAAAGCAATCTTGAGGGAAAAAAATGGAGCTGGAGGAATCAGACACCCTGACTTCAGACTATACTACAAAGCTACAGTAATCAAGACAATATGGTACTGGCACAGAAACAGAAATATAGATCAATGGAACAGGATAGAAAGCCCAGAGATAAATTCACACACCTATGGTCGATTAATCTATGACAGAGGAGGCAAGAATACACAATGGAGAAAAGACAGTCTCTTCAATAAGTGGTGCTGGGAAAACTGGACAGGTACATGTAAAAGAATGAAATTAGAACACTCCCTAACACCATACACAAACATAAACTCAAAATGGATTAAAGACCTAAATGTAAGACCGACACTATAGAACTCTTAGAGGAAAACATAGGAAGAACACTCTTTGACATAAACCACAGCAAGATCTTTCTCGATCCACCTCCTAGAGTAATGGAAATAAAAACAAAAATAAACAAATGGGACCTAATGAAACTCCAAAGCTTTCGCACAGCAAAGGAAACCATAAACAAGACGAAAAGACGACCCTCAGAATGGGAGAAAATATTTGCAAATGAATCAAGGGACAAAGGATTAATCCCCAAAATATATAAGCAGCTCATGCACCTGCATATTAAAAAAACAAACAACCCAATCCAAAAATGGGCAGAAGACCTAAATAGACATTTCTCCAAAGAAGATATACAGATGGCCAAGAGGCAGGTGAAAAGCTGCTCAACATCACTAATTATTAGAGAAATACAAATCAAAACTACAATGAGGTATTACCTCACACCAGTTAGAATGGGCATCATCAGAAAATCTACAAGCAACAAATGCTGGAGAGGGTGTGGAGAAAAGGGAACCCTCTTGCACTGTTGGTGGGAATGTAAATTGATACAGTCACTATGGAGAACAGTATGGAGGTTCCTTAAAAAACTAAAAATAGAATTACTATATGACTCAGCAACCCCACTACTGGGCTTATACCAAGAGAAAACCATAATTCCAAAAGACACATGCACCCCAATGTTCACTGCAGCACTATTTACAACAGCCAAGTCATGGAAGCAACCTAAATGCCCATCGACAGATGAATGGACAAAGAATACGTGATATATATATACAAAGGAATATTAGCCTTTAAAAGGAATGAAACTGGGTCACTTGTAGAGACGTGGATGGACCTAGAGACTGTCATACAGAGTGAAGTAAGTCCAAAAGAGAAAAACAAATATCGTATATTAACGCATATATGTGGAATCTAGAAAAATGGTACAGATGAACTGGTTTGCGAGGCAGAAATAGAGACAGAAATGTAGAGAACAAACGTACGGACACTAAGGGGAAAAAGTGGGGGTGGGGGATTGGTTGTGGGATGAATTGGGAGATCGGGATTGACATGTATACACTAATATGTATAAAATGGATAACTAATAAGAACTTGCTGTATAAAAAATAAATAAATAAAATGAAATTCAAATAAAAAACAAAATGTTAGCACAAGTGTTACATATAAAATAATGCATACAATTTTTATAGACAAAAAAGATAATTGATTTTATCCATTAACAGCCATCTGTATTAAACATTTTGAATATTTTTAAACTGATAGTTTATTCTGCCTCAGAAAAAATGCCTCAAGCAAAGTGGGTACAGAATTTTATAATCTTGAAATACAGAGAACTCTTTCATAAATTTACTTCAACAGGTATCTATGTACCCTTAATTTTTTTCCCCTTTCTCTATTGTAAGTCTTCCTTGAAAAAAAATTTAAATGATAAAGCTCTTTACATTGCTTAGAGCTGGATATATTCCAGCAATAAAAATGAAGTTTTCCTTTTACCATTTGTTTACAATAAATAGCTTTAGCAACTCAGTGGTCATCAGAGTTATAACCAAATATTTATTCCATATTTCTTTTTTATTTTTTAAATTTTACATCACTGGCAAAGCTATACTTTAAAGTTGTAAGCTTTATTATGCTGGTATATCAGGCAAATGAGTGTTTGATGGGGTGTGCTAATGTGAGCTAAAAATAAAATTCCATCTGTTCACCTTTCAAACTACACCGCATCAGTACCCTGCATATTGGGTACTACGTAATTTAACGAAATACAAATAAAAATTTGCTTATTTTAATCTGTCTTTAACAGTAAAAGCAGGCTACTTTTAAGAGGAAACAATTCATGTATGGTTTTCTGGAATGCAACAAATTTGTATATTTGTCAAGATAAGCCAAATATAAATAAAAGTAAACAATGCAGTGACTGTTTTAGGTTCAAGAAAAATAAAATACTTAAGAGTGTGTACCATTAAAGTTTCATCAACTCACCAAGTGCTTGAATAACATATAGTACATTTTAAAGTAAATACATACCAAATATCTTTCACATATAGAATAATTTATCAATTGGAAAATACATATCCTTGCTTATGAGTTATTATGTTACCTGGCTAAGTAAAGTAAGCCCTATTGCTTCATTTATTTTACTTTTATAATCAGTCTTCATATCCCTTTATGCATGAAACCTGTTCCTTAATATTTTCTATGCCATAAATGTTCTTGTTGGGCTTTAGTGAGTAAACAGCTTGATGATAAACAGAAAAAAATATTCTTGCAAATCCATTGTGTTGTTTGATGTAATTCCACAATGTACTTTTGTTAAAAGCATTTTAAAATTAACATTTAACATTTGCTATGGATATTTTACTATCCTATGACTAGGAGACACATTTAAACTCAAATAGACATAGTCCTTTCACCTATTTATCATAACCAGTTCTGATAGCTTTCATTGAACTACTAAGACCACAACCATTATTTCAAGTATTCCACTTTGAGGTATAACACCACTCAGAGTATGCATAGGATGGTAATTCTATTTTATACCCAATGTACTACTTGATAGAAATTTATATACATATTTTTCTTTTGAGGCATAATTATTTTTTCATTGATGATTGTATTTCTATCAAGGATAGATATAAACATACTCTCTAGATCTTTTCCCTTCCATTTGCCTATTCACTCACACAGATATTTTAGTCAAAACGAAAATAACCTGAGATGCAATTTCACAGAACACTGCTGGAAATACCTGCTCTCTAGTAATAGAAAAATGCTGAATCTTTTTTTTTTTTTTTTTTGCGGTACACGGGCCTCTCACTGACGTGGCCCCTCCTGCCGCAGAGCACAGGCTCCGGACGCGAAGGCCCAGCGGCCACGGCTCACGGGCCCAGCCACTCCATGGCATATGGGATCCTCCCGGACCAGGGCACAAACCCGTGTCCTCTGTATCGGCAGGCAGACTCCCAACCACTGCGCCACCAGGGAAGCCCCTGAATCATCATCTTTTAGCCTATCTTTCTGCCTGAGATTTCCTGGTTTCTCTCACACCATATTGTTTTGACTATGTAACTTGGTTTCTATTTTCTTACCTAACCCACTTGTCTGATGGGTCGGTTTGACCATTATATTTGGTTTGACAGAGTGTGTGTATTAATTTATTACCTCAACAAGGACGTTTTAAAGCATGAAATGGAGCCCTAGTATTAAAAAAACTGGCAAAAGAAGCATAAGTCAGGTCTGTCCTGGGAAAAATTGGCTGAGTGGTCAAATTAAGGTCTGATCATACTCGGACAGGATTTCTGATATCTCCTTCATCCCCATACATTTATGCCATTTGAAACCCAGTACTTCTCACTTGACCAAAGGATGGATGGAATAGTCCACATTTAATTTTCTGTGCCCATCAGGAGGGATGGATATGATGTTTCTCAAATAATCACTTTTATGCTCTGCCTTACAAGATCTTCAGGTCAATTTCTCCTCTAAATAGCTCATGTCGCCTGCTCTGATTTAGCCTTTTCTGCAAGCTCTCTGCTATGTTCGAAACTCTAGAATTGACCTCTTCACCTTTGGAAGTTTTGAGAAAATGGTAGATAAGTCCCTATAGATGCTATACTTTAATGTGCAGATTCTTAATGTATGGTGGAAAAGAAGGAAAGTTTTCCTTTTTCCAAGAAAAGTTTTATAATTTTATATTAAAAATATATTTACATAAGGGACATCATTAATTGAAAAACATTATCTATTTTATATGACTATCATGGGATTTATATTTTTTAAGTTTTTAAGTAAAATATAATCAAACTGTATACAAACCAAGAGGGAATTGATAGATGCCTGGATGGAGACTCTCAGTGCAGTTCTTGGCAAGGGTAGATAAGTATTTAGAAATAAGATTCTTACTGTTGTGGTACACCAGCAATACTTCAAGGCAATAAATCTTGAAATTAAAACCATAAAAGTGAATAATTTTGAGTCTAATGTTTTATGAAACAATACAAACAGTTAAGTCTTTGTAATCAAAGAAGAGGGGGGATTTAGACTAAGATTTCTGACTAGCTGGACTACACTATTACATAGTTATAGCACTCAGCTATAGTCAAATAAACAATAATATTTTAGTGGATAATCTACAGGGTTTTTTGATATTAGCACTAAACTGAGAAGTGTGACAGTGAAGGAAAGAACAGATTATTTTAAAAGGACTGTAACATAATACAATTTAGCATTAGATGTACAAGTTAGTGTTTTTTAAAGTACAGAGCACAGCACAAACTTCTTTTTAAAAATGTATATTACTTACTAACTTTGAAGTGGATGTACATTACATATTTACAGTTTGTGTGTAAGACTTTTAAACATACGGCCCCTTTTTAATTTTAAACATGTGTCCTGTTTTGCTCCTGAGATAGCTAAACACATATCTAAACACAGAGCCACACACTGACTATTTAATAAGTGGTGCTTACTGCCAGGCCAAATGCCAACTGCCTGTGCCATCTTGTGATAGTATCTATCAAAGTATGAGAGTTGAATAACCTGTACTTTGTTTTCTTTTTACTAAAAATTCAGAAGCTTTTTTTCAAAAGTAAAAGAATATGACCTCAGGTCATATTCTACTGAGGTTATTTGAGATGCTGGTCTTTAAAGTGTACCTACCTCCTTATCACCATTTTATTGGGCTCAGCCCTTCTTCCATCTTACTGAGTGTATCTTATTTCCTTATATCTTCTTTCAAATTTCTGTACCTTTTATCTTCAACTTATCAACTGTCTACTATCTTGCACAATCCGATTTATTGTAATTTGAGAAAAATGTTACCTTGTATAATTTTCTTTCTTTATTTTGACAAGAACAATTAAAACTGATAGCCAGATGATTCTCTAAAGAGCTGTTTAAAAGCACTTTCTGTTTTACCTGACTCTCATTGTATAGAAAAGGATATGCTTTTCTACCTAACTCTCACTGTGTAGAAAAGAATATGTAGCGAAAAGAATATTACTTACATATGATGTAAGTAATTAAAATGAGTACTTACATCATTTATAGCATTTCAATCAGTGCAGTGGATAAAATCACGTTGGAGACTACTCATTAACTAAACAGGATCTGACAGTAATAACTGGACAGTTCATTTACCACATGGGAATTATTTTCCATTGAATAATACACTTAAGAGGAAAAGTTTTCAGTGAAAAAAATATATATGGGGAAAACCTTCCTGTCTTAAAATATAATTTAATTAAGAAACCAATACATGTATATATACATTCTCATCTCATCCAATTAAAAAAAAATAGAACTTATACCAGTAAAGTTTTTATGTTTTGTTTGCTTCTTCTCTGATCCCTTGAATTACTACTTTCTATATTAATAAATGTAGTGGGTAGTAGTAAAAATCAAAGTTAAATGATATGTGTTTATTTTGCAGTTGGACAACCTGCTATTAATTGGTGTTATGGCTTACTATCCAACATGGAGTGATGGATTACTAGAATAGAATTGAAATAATGCTGGATGTGAGTTCTAGCATACTTACTAGTACAAAAATGCAGGAAACTGGGTATTTTGTATGTTTAAATTGAAGGGAAACAACCTTTATGTCATCAAGAGCCAATCGGCCTTTTAGTAAAACTATTTGGGACATTGTTTAGCAAAATGTTTGCCAGTGAATAATACCACAGATTATTGCATATTATTTTTACATTCCTGAATGTTTAGTCCAAATGTATGTGTTGTACATTTAACATGACTATAAACATATAAATACTCTTGGACAGGTATGCAACATGTGTTTTTGTGTATGTATGTATATGAGGGGTGTGTGTGTGTATGTGAGAGTATACACGGATTTGCTAAAGCTATATTTTATCATCCTGGCACAGACCTTACTATCAGATAGAAGGGTCCATATTTGACCTGTTATAATCTGTTTAATAATACTTTTTCTGTGTTCAGTGTATTATAGTGGATATAATGTTGCCTTGGGAAGCAGAGATCTGAACTCTTTATTCAGTTTTCAGAACTTACTACATGGCTTTTAATGAGTCATTTAACTACTCTGTGCCTTACTTTACAGACCATAAAATAAGTTTATAGTTAAGTGTATAGAAAGATGATTTCCCCAGTTTTGAATTTTTATGATTTTCTATAGCAAAAAGAAATTCCTTTTCAACTTTTCCACTGTAATTTAATTTCTTCCAGGGTTGGATTAGAAAATAATCCTCTGTAGTCATTAGCACAGAAACTAAAATTAGAAATTTCCATGAGGGAACACAGAAAAGAACGGATATTAAAATAAAAAAGTTTACCAGCTTTATTATTTCTCTGGCTTGACCAAAAATTTTGCTGAACATTTCTAATTTTATGGTACCACAATATGTCAGCAGGAGGAAAAGCATTAAAAAAAAAATTCCAGTGCCCTTCATTGTTCAGATGTAAATTAAATTTATATTCTGAGTTGTATTTAAGTATATATTTTTTAAAAAAGCAGGGATAATGACAGATAACATTCACTGAGTGTGTACTATGTGACAGTTACTGTGCCAGGAATGTAACAAGGTCAATTTCATTTAATTCTCAAAACAGCCCTATGAAATTGATTATATTATATTAATTTGGAAACAGACTTTAACTCTGAAAAAGTGGTAATCCTAGTACAAAAGTATTTTTTTAATCTCATAAAATCATAGACCTACAAAGTCTTCATCCATTTTCCTGCCTCTAGGCTTGACTCCACATAAAACATCCCAGAAAAATTAAAATGTACCATTTTTAAAAAAAACCTTCAGGGAAAGCAATTAGCTTTCCTCCCTTGGAACTTAAGTAAGTTTTAGGATCAGCAAATTACTTTTCTATCTGGTCCTGATCCTTTTTTACCCTATACTAAAACTATAGCTTTTCTAAATTTCATGGATTTATAAAATATCCATTAACATATTTCACATAATAGTCATATACATGAAGACAATTCTTAAATACTGGTGCAGAGAGTGTTAATTGTGATAATTGGCAACACTGCCTTTATTTGAGCTAGTGGCAAAAATAGCCCAGTAATGAGAGTTAGATCAGAGAATTTAAGATCCTGATAACAAGTTATAGATACGCTAATTGGCTGTAGTATTGAAAACGAGAAGGTAATAATCATGGCACATGGTTCTGCAAATAAATGACCTGAATAGAAGAGAAGGGGGAGAAGGAAGGCTAAGGGAGAAGTTCAAGTCCACAGACAACCTTGGAAACTCAGAATATGAAATCCAATGTGATGGATCTCCCACAGGGCAACATTTTAATCTCCTTTCTTCCCACTCCCTCCCTGCCTCATTGCCTCAGATCTGTTGTTCTGTTGGATTTTTTTTTTATTTGTTTGTTTTTTCTTTTTGGCTGTTTGTAGGAACAATTACTATCCAAGCCTTTATTTTCCATTTTTGTCCCTTTTCTTCCTTGTTTTACCATTTCTGAAAAGAAACTAGTTTCTATAGCTGGGCTTAAGCAGTAGGCAAAGAAAATTGTGGTTACAAGAAAAAAGGTGGTTATTTTTTGTTTGTTTTACTGCATGAGTCTATACCTAAACAAGCCATTCCCTTTAATATTCTTAAAATGTATTCTGGTTCAATTATGAGAATGTGTTGTTGATAAATATTGCTTTATCTCTAATAAAAAATTTAGTATCTTTAAAAATTTCCCTTACAGGTTTTACCCAAAGTGAGAATTAAGTAATATTATATATGTAGACAGATACATATACACATATATCAGTTAATCTTTTACTAATAGATTTTATAATAATTACTTTATTGATAACTAAGCCATAGTTTCCCAACAGAACTAAAAGTAAACAAGAGGAAAATTATAAAAATAAATAAAACCTGAAAATTAAAAGAGAATTTTAAAAGTGATCCCTATTTTAAGGTGGAAAAAGAACTCTAAAATTTCAAAGCAAAAATGAATTAACACAAAGAAGAGACTATTCAATGTCAAAACCTAATGCTGTAACAATAAAATTTATCTGGGTAACATTTTACTGAGTTGCTTTTAATATCTACAACAGAAAGAATGAAAATGATTAACCTAAGTATTAAACTTAACCTAGAAGAGGAATACAATAAGTCAAAAAGAAAATAGGATGGAGTTATTAAAGTTGAAACTAACAAAATACAAGAAAAAAAAGAATAAAAATGTAAAATTTGACCCCATAAAAAATGAATAGCATGCATAAACCCTTTGAAATTGTAATTTAGACAGAGAGAAAAGAAATTAAAAAAAAAATACACCACCAAGAACAAGAAATCAAATATAAGCATTGCCAGAGAAGACATGAAAAGTGCTACATAGACAATAAATGTTAAAATCTAAAGGAAATAAATATTTTCTAGTAGAATATAAATTGCCAAAATTGACAAAAGAGGTTGGTATCATGAATTATAGAATTTAGCCAATACTCACCGATGAAAACCAGCAAATCACTAATGACTTTTAACTGGCATGACAGGGCTTTTTCAAAGGGGTTATCTCAGCAAGTTTGATCATTTCAAAGTGGTTTATCTACCCCATGCCAAAACAGAATTTACTAAATAAGATTAACAATAGAATTTCATTTCTGTATTAACATATTTACTGGCTAAGTCCCGTATCAGCAACCTCTACTAGAAACGAAATAATTTGATCAAGATTCCGTGAAACATTTTTCAGATAATCAAGCAATCAATTTTTTTTTTTTTTTTTTTTTGCAGTATGCGGGCCTCTCACTGTTGTGGCCTCTCCCTTTGCGGAGCACGGGCTCCGGACGCGCAAGCTCAGCAGCCATGGCTCACGGGCCTAGCTGCTCTGTGGCATGTGGGATCTTCCCGGACCGGGGCACAAACCGGTGCCCCTGCATCGGCAGGCGGACTCTCAACCACTGCGCCACCAGGGAAGCCCCAAGCAATCAACTTTTAATGAGCATCCACTGGGCATGCAGCCTCTATCCCGCATTTTCTTGGCTCTAAATCTTGCCCTCTTGCCAATACTTTTTCACCTGTTATGGAAAGACACGCTATCAATAGATTTCACATTTCTGTTGCAGGAGTAACTCCCTATACACCAACAAAACTATTCTGTATGCTCACACTTTTCATGATCTCATGGTTGGTGGTGTAGGCAAGGGTGGTTTATGCATCTGAGTTTGGTTGTAGCCACTGCCCCCAAATTATCTGTCCAAGCTGCTGTCCTTTGTAATTCAGTTCAATATGCATTTCTGTCTACTAATTTCCAGTCATTGTGCTCAGCACATGGGGCCTAAAAGTTTAATAAGACAACATAATTTCCCTTAAACTATTTATACTCCAAATATAAACAATAATAATAATTCACTACAGTAAATTCTGATGAATGGACACATGGATGATTGACTCGTGGTTTTACCATTACTCATTGTGTGAACATCAGTAAGTTTCTCATTAAAAAAAAAAAGTATTATACTGGGTTTTATGAAGATAATCCTACACAAGAAAAAACTTACATCCATAATTGTATTTATAAAAAAAGAATAATAAAATAAATCCCCATGTGCAAAATTCCAGATTAAAGCACAGAATATTACCAATGATTTTGTACCTCCTGCTGTCTCCTCCTTGAATGTATCACTTTTTCTACTCACTCAAATTAAAAGAACTTTCGAATTTTATTTTTCATTGTGTTTTATTATGTATGTGTTTATTTGTAAACAGTATATAGTTGATTTAGTTTTATCTGATTTTGAAATTTATAAATGGTATCTTAACTACATAACTTTTTTTGAAAGTTGGAAGTTCTCATGGTGATGACAGAAATGCAAGAAGGCAAGTCAACTTCATAAACATGAAGTCTTTCATGTATGGAGGTTTTGCTCACTTCCTGCCTATTAGCATTCCATAGCTAAGTCCAACGTAATAGCTCAGGGAAAAATACACCTCTTTATTGGAAGGAACTGCAAAACAACATGGCAAAGGGCTTAAATAGGAAGAGGTACAAATACTTAAGATCATTAACGTTAATGCTGTCTCCACATTGAGTTTCTTTTGTAACTTCTTTAAGAAAACTTCTCATGTATTGTTAATGTTTTTACATTGTATTTTAAAATCTTACAAAGTTAGGAGAGATCATGTGAAATCAGTGAATGAGTTCAAATTTTTATCCTCTTTCTAGTCGTCTTATTTTACATTAACTCAGAAGATGGAAGTCTTGCCAATACAACATAATATTTCACATTGCTCTGATGGTATAAGGGATACACAATATTTACTGTAATAAACACTAAAATAGTAAGAAAATTTGAAATATTGTCAATTCTAGGTATGAAAGTTAAAGAAGTTGGACTGATATTTATTTAGGAAACTAAAATAATGTTCATTGCTAATCCCCAGATGAATTACCCAAAACTAGGTAGAATAAAAGCAGATATTCAGCAAACTAAAAGCAATTCATTACCTTAATTGTGGTTATGGCTTCATTATACATTTTAGAAATATATGGTTTATTGTATTATATTTCAATAAAGCTGTTTTTAAAGGTGCTTTATCAAACTGTATGAGTCATTAGCCCATGTTAAATTGAACAGATATGGACTAAAAGGCAGTGTTCAAGTGGAGTTCCTAGAAACATCCTCAGGAAAAGTAAAATAACTTAAAATACATCATGTATGGGTATATTAGAAAGCCTTCCAGTGTCCTGGGTGGTATTTGTAATTGGCTACTCTCTGTGTAGGTTTTAAATATAAATGGGTTTCCCAGAGTGAGGACATGAAAGAACTTCTGTGAGATCTCTTTGGCTGTTTAAGTATATAATAATAACAAATAACACCTAGAAAACACCTAGACAAGATGGGGAAAGAGCTAAAATCTACCAGAACTTTCCCAAAGAGAAGACACTACACTCTGCTGTTTATTAGAAAATAACCCCCATCCTTTTCTTTGTTGGGAAGTGTGTAAAGTTCTGCTATCTTTAAGAAAGCTTTATAATGTACAAATCATTCTTTGAAAGTCCTCTAGAAGGGAGAAGAGACACATGAAGGTAGGAATAGATAATGCTTAGGATTTCTTTCTCTTCTGCATTCTAAATGAGAAGAAAAATTGAAGCCATGAGTTCAGAATAAATCTTGAAAGACCATGTGGATTTAACTTAAGAATACTGATTAGATTTCAGATATCCTCTCAAAAATTAAAAAAAAAAAAGTGAAGTGTATTTTGCTCTCCTTCCACAACCATGGATGGATTGCTGTTTATCCTATTTTGGATGCATATGGATTAGACACATGAATTCTTAAAAACAAAATGAGGATACAATTTACATTCTTAGCTTTGCCTATTATTATTATCCTATACTTAGTTATACACAGCAAAGTAAAAATAAATCAAATGTATATGATCAATTTAAGACTGCTTGTTCTTGAGAGGAAATAAATCTACATCTCACGTTTTCTTTTATTTGGTGGGTGGGGGAGGGGAGATAACTTTCAATATGAAGAGTAACGGGAGTAGTTCTAATCTAAATGAGAATTTACAAGATGTTTCGAAGAAGTCCAAAGGTGTTATAATAGAGGATGAATTCTCTCAATTACACCCTTCAGTACTACAAAAGCTATAAAGTTCCTAACATTTTTTAATGCCAAAAATCATCCTTCCAATGGATGTGCTTGCTTTGGAAGCAAACACTTGCTTCCAAAGCAAGTGTTTCATGTTATGGCAGAGAACATATGTTTAATCTGCACGGACTAAGAAAGAAAAGCACATTGTGCTCTTTTCCTTATGACCTCATAAAAAGCATGCAAAAGCTGTAGATTTAAATCCTAACTAACTTATATAAACATAAAAAAATGAAGATTAGATAATAAATGTGAGAAAAATAAGAGACAGTGTTTTGTGTCAGGCCCTTTCTTACAGGAACTTTTCATGTCTATCTAAAACCAAAAGGTTGAGATATATTCTACTTTGATCACAAAATAGAGATGAATTTGTTTTCCTTTTTATTTTAATTGTTACTCTTTGTGTAGGTACCTTGTAAAAAAAAGTTACACTTTAAACAGAATAATCAATGAATATCACATAGTTACATATACAACCCATCTATGTAATTTGACTCCTATAACCAGTTTGACTTAAAAATAGTGTCTTATATTTCCACTTTAAAATAGAATTATAGAAGCATTTTAAGTTTCACCACTTTCTATTGTCTTAATTTGGGATAGGAAATGGTCTTTAATATACATACCAATCACAAAACAATTTGCCATGGCCTGTTGCATTCATTGAGGATTTGCAGCCCAAATAATGGACCTTGGGAAATATTGTCCAGAACAATTAGCAAAGTCAGCCAGGTGAGCCAGTGTAGAGGATGCTACTGGATCCCACCCAGATCCTCTTTACCAGCTGGGACACCCATTTCTCAAATGCTGTATATTTCAGCATCTAAAAACTCACTTTGCTCCCCTCTCAGAAAAATTGCCCTCTGCCAGATAGAAGAAACTTCATGCTCCCTCCCTGAGAAGTCCGTCAATGGACTGATGGTACAAAATGCTGGCTACTTGACTCCAAGGGGAACTAACATTCTGGTGTTATTTGGCCTCTAATACATTTTCCATGGGATCATACTGAAGATTGTCTCCAGCTGAGACTAGGTTCTTACTGAGCTTTTTTTCTCCTACCCTGTCTTGCTTCCCTCATTTCTTTTCTCCTGAAAGGTTACTGTATTCTAGTTTATGATGTTTCCATGGTGGTGTGAGCTAACAGTTATACATGTATATTGGAATTGAACAATTACATAAATTAATAGCAGTCTGTGGGAACCAAGTTCTCACTGTTTGAGTGAGAGGTTACATACAAGCAAGGGAAGAAGTCTAGAATGATCCTAGTGGTAACGTATTAGACTTGGAGACATCAGTATTAGCTAATGTTTAGGATAATATGGATACAGTGATTATATATAGAAATAACAATAGATATGTGTACACACACAGTCTAGTATGCACACATATATTTCCTTGCAGTGTCAGGTCAGGGGGCCTAGAAGCAGCAACACCCCTGTAGCGACAAACACACTTAGCACCCAGATCTTGGTTTTTAATACTATTCTCCAGTGAAAGGAATCAGGACTACTTGAAGAAATGGCTGATTCTACTACTGTGGCAGGAAATACAAGATGTTCCTGGAGAACGTATTAGCACCACAGTGTAAGGAACTGCTCAAGCATACATATGCACAAATACATGCACGCACACACACAGTAACCACAGCATCAAAAGAGCACAGAAGCCAACTGAAAGAGCTAATGATGGTCAAAGCTGGAGCAACAAAACAGATTTGGATTATAACCTAATATATAAGGTAAATATTCATGAGTCCATACTGATACAAATAAATGATTGAATAAATTAATAAATGAGGAAGAACAGACAAAACTCCCATGTAGAGGATTTCTCAATAGTTTAATGTATCCCACCCTCAAAAAGGTGGAATAGAACTCCCACTCCTTAAGTGGGCTATGCACAGTGACTTCCAAAGAATACAATATGGAAAGGGGGAAAATGTAAGGCTACAGTAGAGAAACCTGACAAACGCCACCTTAGCCAGGTGATCAAGATTAGCATTAACAGTGCTAAGTGATGTTGACAGTATAGCTGACACTTGAATAACATGGGCTTGAACTGCTCTGGTCCACTTATATGAAAGTATTTTTCAGTAATAAGTACCACAGTACTGAATGATCCGTGGCTGGTTGAATTCCTGGATGCAGAACTGCTATAAGGAGGAACGGCGGTTACAGGATGACTATAAATCATAAGTAGATTTTTGACTGCTGGGAGGGTCAGCACCCCTAACCATCATGTTGTTCAAGGGTCAACTGTATATACCCTTGATAAGATATGACAGCCACTTTACCTCTCTGGTATTTCTATCCAACACCCATACCCCCAGTCTAATCATGAGAAAAACATTAGACAACACTAACAGATGTACAGTATACAAAACATCTAATCAATAGTTCTCAGCCCTGTCAAGATAATCAAGAACAAGGAAAGCCTGAGAAACTGTCACAACCAAGAGGAACCTAAGGAGACATGACAATTAAATATGTGGTATCTTAAATGGGATCTTAGAGGAGAAAAGTAACATCAGGTAAAAACTAAGGAAATATGAATAAAGAATGGACTTTAGTTATTAATATGCATCAATGTTTGTTCATTAATTGACATTATGTACCATCTTTGCAATTTTTCTGTCAATCTGAAACTATTCTAAAATTTAAAACATTTTTAAAAATACTACTTTGAAAGTAACCATTGTTGCCATTTATATATATGTATATATGTATATATCCCTTTTCGTGTGTGGAGGTTTTAAGTACTGTACAAGCAAATTAGTATCACAAAACAGAAAGCATTTAAAGTTTAAGATTATATCTGAACAGAAAGTTCACTTTCTTTGGTAATTAGTTTGCTTCTGCTTATCTTTATTTCCAAAATATTCTGCATTGTTTTATTATTTTATAATATCATCTACATAAATTTTATAAAATTTTACTTATTGTTTTGTAATATTGTTTTCTGTTTTCTACAATCTTATCTTTTGGATTTGTGAACACAAGAACTAATAAAAATATTCTAGATGAATATGATTACATATACAGAAGAATTTCTTTTCAAAACAAAACCAGACCATCTTTAATTTTTAACTCTTTTCAGTTTTAGGCTGATATTTCAGTAACTTCCAGACCTCTTTTTCCTTCCCGTCTACAATGCTGTAAGCTCTGTCTGACCAGAAATTCCTATCATAGTCATCGACTAGCTGAGTTCAACATTTGATATATTTGTTGCACAAGCCAATGTACAGGCCCAGCATGTACAACTTCTGTCTTACTCCTGACATTCAAGAAAGAGAAATACTTTAATCTCAAAAAGAAGTAAAATGAAATATCTGAATATGCTTGCTAAATTCATGTGATATTTAAAAACAATCTTAAAACTAGTATTAGGGCAAAACTCCATATATGATAAACCCAGAGTTAAGACATGAAGTCAATTTTAGACTTAAAATTTATAATGCATAATAGATTTTTATCATGTATATGTGTGTATGCTCTATCTTCTTACAAAATTTAATGTTAAATAGCATATATCTACATCTGGATATAACCTACGTAAGTAAATGTCATATCTAACAAAAGAAACATATTAAAAGGGAAAACTTCTTTCTCTTAGCAAATATGATCTAACTGGATTCTAATTACAACTGCCTATTAGTAAATAAAACATGCTGGGCTTCCCTGGTGGCGCAGTGGTTCGGAGTCCGCCTGCCGATGCAGGGGATGCCGGTTCGTGCCCCGGTCTGGGAAGATCCCATATGCCGCGGAGCGGCTGGTCCCGTGAGCCATGGCCGCTGAGCCTGCACGTCCGGAGCCTGTGCTCCGCAAAGGGAGAGGCCACAACAGTGAGAGGCCCGCGTACCAGAAAAAAATAAAATAAAATAAAAAAATAAAAAATAAAAAAATAAATAAAACATGCTTACATTTCATAAGCATGTCTGAATTTCACTAAGTCCACGTATCATGCCTGGGTGTTAATGCAAACAACACATATATAAGTTTAAGTTTTTCCAAGAGAAAAAAATTTTCTTGGAAAAGACACATCATGTTTTTTGAGGTACTTGTTTTAATTTCTTAATTAAAATATTTAAAATGCTTCAATATCTAATTTATATTACTTTTCTAAATAACAATTTAATTCACTACGTGCTTTCCTTTAGTAAATGATAAATATATAAACACACAAATGCATGCTTTCACAAATGTCTGAGTGTGCGTGTGCATTATATAGTATATCTGTACTCATATGCAAGATTAGGAAGTAAAGCATACATGCACAAATTTCATTTGATAAACAATCAACTTTGTTCTCATTAAATTATGAAAAAGTGCCCTATTTTCTATTTATCAGAACTGTTCCAAAATATCAAAGAACAGTAACCTATATGTTTACCATATTTATTCTACATATGGCTTATTTGAAAATGTTAATCATTGTAAGTTTTGAAACTTTTAATTGGAAGCAGTTGCTATAGAAATGTGAAGTGTATTAATTTTACATCCACATAATATGTACATTTTATTTAGAAGCTAAGGATGAGAAAAGGAGTGAGAATATATAGTATCCTTAAATAAACTTAGTATATTAAAAATATCTAATACTTTGATTTAGCTATTGAATTACCAAAAGTAGTACTCGTATTCTATATTTATCCAAATATCTAGTCCTATTTTCTTACTTAAAAAAAATTAAAACAGCAATGAAAAAATAGTAGGTTCTCCAGAACTCTCTTTCTTCTAAAAAGTTTACCTGAATAAAACTCTAGTATTTAGTGTGGATGATTTAGGGTGAAGGTTTTAATCTTTGAAGTGAGCAGTTTAGAATCTATTCATGTGATTACTCATAGACCATGATGTTCAAATAGTAATTACTGTCATTTCCTTTCACCATTGTATCAAAAAATAAAGAAATTTTGGGGTCAAATACTTTAAAATACATGTAGATGATACACATATACTTCTATGACTTTGATCTCCTACAATAATATAAAAATTCTGTTACATAATTCTCAAATCACAAGATAATTATAAGAGATAGGTGGGAGATATTAAATATACTTTACTTGTATTTAGTATTTTATGAATTAAATATTCATGTCCCATTCACTAAAACTAGTAAAATTAATTTATGGAGAGCATTACACACTCAAGAAGTGTATTTAACAATTACAAAAGCATAAGAAAAAAATGTATAAATTTGTACTACTGCAAAACCTGAAAGTGACCCTATAGAAAGAAGAGTCAAATCAAGGAAAACACTTTAATGGCTGGATATTTTCTTGCATATCAAAATAGTTTGCAGGCATAAAAACCAAATACAAAAACACATTAGTGTGTTTACAAATTACATTTAACGTTTACAAATTTAAGACCACAGACAAACAGAGCTGAAGATTGTTTTACCATAGTTCGCATTTTTCACATTTTCTTCTACCCTCCTAGTCCAATTGATAATACAGATCACCAACATAAAGAAGCTTTTACAAGATTTAAAAACATATGTATATCTTCTAAATGGATAACACATGAAATTTATTTAATATTATGCAGTAGTATTTACAAAATTTTCAGGTAAAACACAGATTGTGATTATAGCACATTTTCAGAAAACCTAGAAGAGTAACCAAATTGGTTTATAAAATCTCACAAACTTCTAGGTTGATGCTTTTCAATATATTAATTTTTTAATATGGAAATAATTATTTTTTTAAAGAGAAAGCTACAACTACATTGAAATTTTAAATGTTTAAAACTAGACAGTTCTCAAGGTTCTTTATAAATTTAGTTCCTAAAATAAATAATCCAAAAACCTCAAATACAACAAATAATTCCATCCAAGTTTTAAAATGTTGACATGAAGATCCCTAAAAAAACTTAAGCAGACCCCTCCCAAAGGAAAGAGAAGTGAGACTTATTTACACAAGGAGAATGTGATCTCCATAAGTCAGGCTTCTGAATCCTCTGAAGTTAAGTTCATTGCTAGAGAGACCAGATCAAGATTCTTAGGGATCACAAATTTTTATAGCAAATCAAAATGATTCTTCAAGGCCATAGGGTCACATTTGACTAACAATGTGAGCCACATATGTAATTTAAGTTTTCCTAGAAACATAAATTATAAAGGCAAAAATAAGCAGGTTAAATTTTAATATTTGAAATAAACACATTAATGTAGAATCAACATAAAAATTGTTGATGAAAATGTATTTCACATTTTTTTGCTAAGTTTTGAAATCTAGCATGTATTTTACATGTATCCATATCTAAATCTTGACTGGGTAGTACAGCACTATGATGTGTTAGAGGAATTTCAGTACCAGGAAGTTAAATAACATAGAAATTTGAAATTCTCTGATCTGGGAGAATACTGGTCTCTGCTGCTTTGACTGACCTGTTGCTTTTTTAACACTTTAGAATCATGCTCTCTATTTGAAGGCCACTGTTTCCAACAAACTAGCCAATTTTTGTCCTTCACAACTTCAGAGAGCCCAGAGGAGCCATCAATAACTCAGATCTAGTTTAATTTCCTTATTAACTTGATTCTGCATACTCTTCACAAGCAGTCTGGAAACTTGTTTTCCAAGTTGATTTCCCAAAGTCTCAGAACCATTGTTAAAGTCTCTAAACATCAGAAAAACTGAGTCACAGCCAACACTTTTCTGTCTTGAAAAACTGCTACTTTTGAAGGGAGTTTTTCCTAAGAGATGAAAGCAAAGCAAAAAAAAAAAAAAAAAAAAAAAAAAAAAGAAGTAGAAAAAAAGAAAAAAAAATGGCTACTACAATATTTGAGTAGAAAAGTTCTAAATATTTTACTCTGAAAATAACTATTTAAGATTGAAAATCATGAATTTTGGAAGAAAGACTTCAGCTAGATCACAAACAGAAGACAGAATCTGAATATTAAAATGAATGTAATATATATAATGGGTATATATTCTATATGCCTAGCAATAGAGATTCCATTTGTCAATGTTGAATTTGACTGGCTAAAATTTCCCATTTATCCTTCACATCAAAATATTGTCCTGTAATTAAAATTCCATTGTGTTGATCCTAAACTGTTAGAGTACATTCTAAATTTGTTTCAGTGCTACTGGAACATAAGATGTCATGACAGTCCATCACAATCTTTTGAATACAATTTCTATTTAAAATGTTTTATTCACTGTAGCAGTTCTTAAACATTACAGATAATAAAAAGAGGTCAAAAAATATGCCCTTCCATTTGTCACTGTTTGGCTTTGGATTATGAAAAGTGTGTTTAACCTTTTATTTCCTAGAGCAGAAATTATATAAAGGTATGTGAGTTGTGTAATAACCAAACTATGAGTGTGCTCTTTAAGCCTCCAGGAAAGCACTCTGACATTCACTATTTAATGCTTTAAATTTGTGCTCTTGTAAAGGTCAGATAAAAAAGAAAAATTTCAAGGCACTAAGTATAGTAAATGTGGGGAAAAACTTTGTGATTTGTTGAATGACTGTTTTAAAAGAAATCTAATATTTTCTAGACGAGTTGAACTATTAAGAATGTACGTGCTTTGCTATCATAATAAAAATGTCTTTCAAAAAGAGTTGATCCATAAGGAATCTATGTGACATATAAACCTATAATCAAAATTTTAATTACAGAGAAAACATTAGGCATCTGTTTAAAAGCCTGTACCACCATTTCTGGGATCATGATGTCAATTCCCAAACACATCTGAAGGATTTAATGTATTTTCCACTATTAATCTGGTGCTTGCTCATGATGAAGCAAAAGCCAATATGCCAGACAACTTCTATGAGTATTTTCCAAAACCATTTCCTCTTAGTAATTACAATGTATTTTAGGCTTCCAAAAAAATTAAAAAATAAACCACTGAGAAAAAAATAGAAAAATATTTTCAGACTAATTGTTTATGAACATATGTGCTGGTACTTCAGGGAAAAACTCTATTAAAGAGTTGTACTTTTTTTAAAGCATGCTGTTAGATGAATTACATGGAAACTATTTCTTATTCTTATAATAAGGAAAAGTATATTATATGACTAATAAAAAATAAAAACCAGACAACTTTTCATTTTTAGTAGTGACATTTGCCTGGACAATTCAGATTGTCACAAAAGAATTTTTCGGTAAGAAATATATACACATTGGAAACTCCGTATTAGCCCATGAAAGAATGTAGCTCTCCTGTTTTAAGGCTAATCTCTTTCTTTCTATCCCCTGGTCTCCAAAGGCATACACAAACATAATTTTCAGTAAATGTAGAATAAAATTATTTTAAAACAATAGCAGGTTTGAGTGGCACCATCAATCATAAACCATGATGTGACTTCTACTTTTCCTCTAAATTTTATCATTTATCCAGATTTTCATGAAGAATAACTGATTGTTTCAACATAGAGTTTCTAATCATTTTTTTCCTCTCTTACCATTGACAGATAGTTGATAAATTCACCACCCCATTATATTTTCCTCCCTCTACCTCTTCACTCCAGTAGTTTCTCTAGTACATAATTCCCAATTAAACTTACTAAAATGTGACTTTTCTTATTATCTTTCCCCATCCAGTCCCTATAATGGTAAAATTCTTTGATGGCACCCCAGTAGCCAAAAAATATAGTAAGTAAGTAACACTGGCGTTAAAGATCATTCATGCTCTGATAATCAACTACTCTCTACATTTTGGCTTGTACAATACTACTCCCTCCATTAATCACTCATCCAGTCTACTTAGTCACTTTATTTTCTCTGAAACCTCCACCTCTGCAACTTCGCTCCTCTTACTCCTTATGCTGAGAATTCTCTTCTACTCATTTTCAATTATCTAGTTCCACACTTCCCTCCAAGGCACAGTTCTGCTAAGTCCCAACATGTAATATATAACACTATCCCTCTTTTGAACAGTTTATATGCTGTCCTTATTCACATTTTAAAAAAATGTATACACTTTTATTTCTATATAGGTTTGCAATTTCCCTGAGGACAGGCAACATCTCTTATTCACCTCTTAAGCCCTAGGATTCCAGCATAAGACTTGGATATACTTAGAGTCAAGTAACAATAAACAAAAGCAATATCTTGATACTGCTGACAATATTTCATGTTAAACTATTTACCTTTGAGGTTGAAAAACACTTCAGCTTTCTGGCTACTAACAATCTTCTCAGTTCTACCTAAATAGACTACTAATAATAGCCATATGCTAGTAGATTTCATTTCTTCCCCAAAACAATAAAAACTGAGCAATTAACCAGTGGTTTCTGGTTTACCTTCCGTATTATCCACTGAACGTTAATTCTGTAGAAAACAAAATTATTCTATCACAGAATATGCATTTTAATCATAAAATGCACACTGACAAAGTACTAAATGGTACTCAATATCATTAGTCATCTGAGAAATTCCAGTTAAATCATAATGACAGGAGAGACCTTCAAGATGGTGGAAGAGTAAGACGTGGACATCACCTTCCTCCCCACAAATACATCAGAAATACATCTACATGTGCAACAACTCCTACAGAACACCTACTGAACGCTGGCAGAAGACCTCAGACTTCCCAAAAGGCAAGAAACTCCCCCACGTACCTGGGTAGGGCAAAAGAAAAAAGATGAAACAGAGACAAAAGAATAGGGATGGGACCTGCACCTCTGGGAGGGAGCTGTGAAGGAGGAGAAGTTTCCAAAAACTAGGAAGCCCCTTCACTAGTGGAGACGGAGGGTGGGAGGGGGGAAGCTTTGGAGCCACGGAGGAGAGAGCAGCAACAGGGCTGCAGAGGGCAAAGTGGAGAGATTCCCACACAGAGGAACAGTGCCAGCCAGCACTCACCAGCCCGAGAGGGTTGTCTGCTCACCCGCCAGGATGGGTGGGGGCTGGGAGCTGAGGCTCAGGCTTCCGTCGGATCCCAGGGAGAGGACTGAGGTTGGCTGCGTGAACACAGCCTGAAGGGGGCTAGTGTGCCACAGCTAGCCAGGAGGGAGTCCGGGAAAAAGTCTGGAATTGCCTAAGAGGCAAGAGACCATTGTTTCGCGGTGCACGAAGAGAGGGGATTCAGAGCACCACTTAACCGAGCTCCAGAGATGAGCGCGAGCTGCGGCTATCAGTGCGGACCCCAGAGACGGGCATGAAATGCTAAGGCTGCTGCTGCAGCCACCAAGAAGCCTGTGTGCAAGCACAGGTCACTATCCACACCTCCCCACCCAGGAGCCTGTGCAGCCCGCCACTTCCAGGGTCCTGTGATCCAGGGACAAGTTCCGCGGAGGAACACATGGTGCACCTCAGGCTGGTGCAACGTCTCGTCGGCCTCTGCCACCACAGGCTCGCCCTGCATTCCATACCCTTCGCTCCCCACGGCCTGAGTGAGCCAGATGCCCCTAATCAGCTGCTACTTTAACCCAGTCCTGTCTGAGGGAAGAACAGACGCCCTGAGGAGACCTACACGCAGAGGCGGGGCCAAATCCAAAGCTGAACCCCAGGAGCTGTGCGAACAAAGAAGAGAAAGGGAAATCTCTTCCAGCAGACTCAGGAGCAGCGGATTAAATCTGCACAATCAACTTGATGTACCCTGCATCTGTGGAATACCTAAATAGACAACGAATCATCCCAATATTGAGGCCGTGGACTTTGGGGGCAATGATATGTATTTTTTTTCCTTTTACTCTTTTTGTGAGTATATATGTGTATGCTTCTTTGTGTGATTTTGTCTGTATAGCTTTGCTTTTACCATTTCTCCTAGGGTTCTGTCTGTCTGTATTTTTTGTTTTGTTTTTATTTTTTTTTAGTAAACTTTTTAGCACTTGATATCATTGGTAGATTTTTTTTTGGTTTGGTTGCTCTCTTCTTTCTTTTTCTTTAGTTTTTTTTTATTTTTAATAATAATTTTTTATTTCAATAAATTTATTTTATTTTATATCATTTTTCTCTTTCCTTCCTTTGTTTTTTCTCCCTTTTTGTCTGAGCCATGTTGCTGACAGGGTCTTGGTGCTCCGGCCGGGTATCAGGCCTGTGCCTCTGAGGTGGGAGAGCTGAGTTTAGGACATTGGTCCACCAGAGACCTCCCAGCTCCACGTAATATCAAATGGTGAAAGCTCTCCCACAGATCTCCATCTCAACGCTAAGACCCAACTGCACTCAACAACCAGCAAGCTACAGTGCTGGACACCCTATGCGAAACAACTAGCAAGACAGGAACACAACCCCATCCATTAGCAGAGAGGATGCCTAAAATCATAATAAGGTCACAAACACCCAAAAAATACAACCAGATGTGGTCCTGCTTACTAGAAAGACAAGATCCAGGATCATCCACCACAACACAGGCACTAGTCCCCTCCACCAGGAAGCCTACACAACCCACTAAACCAACCTCAGCCACTGGGGGCAGACATCAAAAACAACGGGAACTACGAACCTGCAGCCTGTGAAAACGAGACCCCAAACATGGTAACTTAAGCAAAATGAGAAGACAGAGGAACACACAGCAGATGAAGGAGCAAGGTAAAAACCTATGAGACCAAACAAATGAAGAGAAAATAGGCAGTATCATGAAAAAGAATTCAGAGTAATGATAGCAAAGGTGATACAAAATCTTGGAAATAGAGTGGAGAAAATACAAGAAACGTTTAACAACGACCTAGAAGAACTAAAGAGAAAACAAACAATGATGAACAGCACAATAAATTAAATTATAAATTCTCTAGAAGGAATCAATAGCAGAATAACTGAGGCAGAAGAACGGAGGAGTAACCTGGAAGGTAAAATAGTGGAAATAATTACTGCAGAGCAGGATAAAGAAAAAACAATGAAAAGAATTGAGGATAGTCTCAGAGACCTCTGGGACAACATTAAAGGCAGTCCCAGAAGAAGAAGAGAAAAAGAAGGGGACTGAGAAACTATTTGAAGAGATTGTAGTTGAAAACTTCCCTAATATGGGAAAGGAAATAGGTAATCAAGTCCAGGAAGCACAGAGTCCCATACAGGATAAATCCAAGGAGAAAGATGCCAAGACACATATTAATCAAATTATCAAAAATTAAATACAAAGAAAAAATATTAAAAGCAGCAAGGGAAAAATAACAAATAACATACAAGTGAATCCCCATAAGTTTACAATTTCTCTTGATATTTCAGCAGAAATTCTGCAAGCCAGAAGGGAGTGGCAGGACATATTTAAAGTGATGAAAGGGAAAAACCTACTACCAAGATTATTCTAACCAACAAGGATCTCATTCAGATTTCATGGAGAAATTAAAAGCTTTACAGACAAGCAAAAGCTAAGAGAATTCAGCACCACCAAACCAGCTTTACAACAAAGGCTAAAGAAGCTTCTCTAGACAGGAAACACAAGAGAATGAAAAGATCTACAATAAAAACCCAAAACAATTAAGAAAATGGTAATAGGAACATATATATCAATAACTACCTTAAATATAAATGGACTGATTGCTCCAACCAAAAGACACAGACTGGCTGAATACATACAAAAACAAGATCCATATATATGCTGACTACAAGAAACCCACTTCAGACCTAGGGACACATACAGACTGAAAGTGAGCAGATGGAAAAAGATATTCCATGCAAATGGAAATCAAAAGAAAGCTGGAGTAGCAATTCTCATATCAGACAAAATAGACTAAAATAAAGACTATTAGAAGAGACAAAGAAGGACACTACATAATGATCAAGGGATCAATCAAAGAACAAGATATAACAATTCTAAATATTTATGCACCCAACAATGGAGTACCTCAATACATAAGGCAAGTATTAACAGCCATAAAAGGAGAAATCGACAGTAACACAATCATAGTAGGGAACTTTAACACCCCACTTTCAGCAATGGACAGATCATCCAAAAAGAAAATAACTAAGGGAACACAAGCTTTAAATGATACATTAAACAAGATGGACTTAATTGCTATTTATAGAACATTCCATCCAAAAATAACAGAATACACTTGCTTCTCAATTGCTCATGGAACATTCTCCAGGATAGATCATATCTTGGGTAACAAATCAAGCCTTGGAAAATTTAAGAAAATTGAAATCATAGCAAGTATCTTTTCCGACCACAAGGCTATGAGACTAGATATCAACTACAGGAAAAACCTGTAAAACATACAAACATATGGCACTTAAATAATACACTACTTAATAACCAAGAGATCATGGAAGAAATCAAAACGGAAATCAAAAGATACCTAGAAACAAATGACAATGACAACACGATGACCCAAAATCTATGGGATGCAGCAAAAGCATTTCTAAGAGGGAAGTTTATAGCAATAAAATCCTACCTCTAGAAACAGGAAACATCTCAAATAAACAACCTAACCTTACACCTAAAGCAATTAGAGAAAGAAGAACAAAAAAACAACAAAGTGAGAAGAAGGAAACAAATCATAAAATAAATGAAAAAGAAATGAAGGAAACAATAGCAAAGATCAGTAAAACTAAAAGCTGGTCCTTTGAGAAGATAAATAAAATTGATAAACCATTAGCCAGACTCATCAAGAAAACAAGGGAGAAAACTCAATTCAATAGAACTAGAACTGAAAAAGGAGAAGTAACAACTGACAATGAAGAAATAAAAAGGATAATGAGAGATTACTACAAGCAGCTATATGCCAAAAAAATGGACAACCTAGAAGAAATGGACACATTCGTAGAAAAGCAAAACCATCAGAGACTGAACCAGGAAGAAATAGAAAATATAAACAGACCAATCACAAGCACTGAAATAGAGACTGTGATTAAAAATCTTCCAAAAACCAAACGCCCAGGACCAGATGGCTTCAAAGGCAAATTCTATCAAACATTTAGAGAAGAGCTAACACCTATCCTTCTCAAACTCTTCCAAAATATAGCAGAGGGAAGAATACTCCCAAACTCATTCTATGAGGCCACCATCACCCTGATAAGCAAAACCAGAAAAAGATGTCACAAAGAAAGAAAACTACAGGCCAATATCACTGATGAACACAGATGCAAAAATCCTCAACAAAACACTAGCAAACAGAATCCAACAGCACATTAAAAGGATAATATGCCACGATCAAGTGGGGTTTATCCCAGGAATGCAAGGATTCTTCAACATACATAAATCAATCAATGTGATACACCATATTAATAAATTGATGGATAAAAACCATATGATCTTCTCAATAGATGCAGAAAAACCTTTCAACAAAATTCAACACTCATTTATGATAAAAACCCTCCAGAAAATAGGCATAGAGGGAATGAACCTCAACATAATAAAGGCCATATATGACAAACCCACAGCCAACATTGTTCTCAATGGCAAAAAACTGAAACCATTTCCACTAAGATCAGAAACAAGACAAGGTTTCCCACTCTCACCACGATTATTCAACATAGTTTTGGAAGTTTTAGCCACAGCAATCAGAGAAGAAAAAGAAATAAAAGGAACCCAAGTTGGAAAAGAAGAAGTAAAGCTGTCACTGTTTGCAGATGACATGATACTATACATAGAGAATCCCAAAGATGCCACCAGAAAACTATTAGAGCTAATCAATGAATTTGGTAAAGTAGCAGGATACAAAATTAATGCACATAAATCTCTTGCATTCCTATACACTAATGATGAAGAATTTGTAAGGGGAATTAAGGAAACACTCCCATTTAGCATTGCAACACAAGGAATAAAATAACTAGGAATAATCCTACATAAGGAGACAAAGACCTGTATGCAGAAAACTAGAAGACACTGATGAAAGAAATGAAAGATGATACAAATAGATGGAGAGATATACCGTGTTCTTGGATTGGAAGAATCAACATTGTGAAAATGACTCTACTAACCCAAAGCAATCTACAGATTCAGTGCATTCTCTATCAAACTACCATTGGCATTTTTCACAGAACTATAACAAAAAATTTCACAATCTGTATGGAAACACAAAAGACCCCGAATAGCCAAAGCAATCTTTTGAAACAAAAATGGAACTGGAGAAATTGGGCTCCCTGACTTCAGACTATACTACAAAGCTACAGTAATCAAGACAGTATGGTACTGGCACAGAAACAGAAATATAGATCAATGGAACAGCATAGAAAGCCCAGAGAAAAACCCACGCCAATATGGTCACCTTATCTTTGATAAAGGAGGCAAGAATATACAATGGAGAAAAGACAGCCACTTCAATAAGTGGTGTTGGGAAAACTGGACAGCTACATGTAAAAGAATGAAATTAGAACAATCCCTAACACTATACAGAAAAATAAACTCAAAATGGATTAAAGACCTAAATTTAAGGCCAGACACTATGAAACTCTTAGAGGAAAACATAGGCAGAACACTCTTTGACATAAATCACAGCAAGAGCCTTTTTGACCCACCTCCTAGAGAAATGGAAATAAAAATAAACAAATGGGCCCGAATGAACCTTAAAAGCTTTTGCACAGTAAAGGCAACCATAAACAAGACAAAAAGACAACCCTCAGAATGGGAGAAAATATTTTCAAATGAAGTAAGTGACAAAGAATTAACCTCCAAAACATACAAGCATCTCATGCAGCTCCATATCAAAAAAACAAACAACCCAATCCAAAAATGGGCAGAAGACCTAAACAGACATTTCTCCACAGAAGATATACAGATTGCCAACAAACACATGAAAGAATGCTCAACATCACTAATCATTAGAGAAATACAAATCAAAACTACAGTGAGGTGTCACCTCATACCAGTCAGAATGGCCATCATCAAAAAATCTACAAACAATAAATGCTGGAGAGGGTGTGGAGAAAAGGGAACCCTCTTGCACTGTTGTGGGAATATAAATTGATACAGCCACTATGGAGAGCAGTATGGAGGTTCCTTTAAAAACTAAAAATAGAACTGCCATATGACCCAGCAATCCCACTACTGGACATATACCCTGAGAAAACCATAATTCAAAAAGAGTCATGTACCACCATGTTCATTGCAGCTCTATTTATAATAGCCAGAACATGGAAGCAACCTAAGTGTCCATCGACACATGAATGGATAAAGAAGACGTGCCACATATATACAATGGAATATTACTCAGCCATATAAAGAAACGAAATTGAGTTATTTGTAGTGAGTTGGATGGACCTAGTGTCTGTCATACAGAGTGAAGTAAGTCAGAAAGAGAAAAACAAATAACATGTGCTAACACATATATATGGAATCACAACTATATATATATATATATATATATATATATATATATATAGTTCTGAAGTACCTAGGGGCAGGACAGGAATAAAGACGCAGACATAGACAATCGACTTGAGGACACGAGGAGGGGGAAGGGTAAGCTAGGACAAAGTGAGAGAGTGGCATGGACTTATATATACTACCTAATGTAAAACAGATAGCTAGTGGGAACGAGCCGCATAGCACAGGGAGATTAGCTCGGTGTTCTGTGACCACCTAGAGGAGTGGGATACGGAGGGTGGGAGGGAGACAAAAGAGGTAGGAGATATGGGGATATATGTATATGTATAGCTGATTCACTTTCTTATAAAGCAGAAACTAACACACCATTGTAACACCCTTATACTCCAATAAAGATGTTAAAATAAAACATAATCACATACCAATACACACTCACTGTATTGGCTAAATTTTATTAGTCTGAAAGCAACAAACATTGATGGGAATCTAGAGTAATAGTGACTCTCATGCCACACTGGTGATGGTTTAAATGATCACGTTTTGGCAAACGATTTGTCATTATTCAGTAATGTTAGCTAAAGGCATAGCCTGTAAGTCAGCAATTTCACTCCTACATATAAAACTCATAGAAATGTATGCATTTCTACATCAGGATACATGTAAGGGAATGCTAGTCACATTGTGATAGACAGTAGTCCAAACTAAGAGCAACTGAAATATATACCTGCTCTAAATAACATAAGTTATGCTATATCAATCCAATGAAATAGTATATGACAATGATAATGAGTCAAATATTGCAATAAGATTGTAGAGAGTAAGATGTATGGAGTATAGAGTACAAGGTGTTATAGAGTATTTGAAAGCTACAGAGTTAAATTTTTAAAAATAAATATACATATATATTTTTAAAAGGCAAAATATTAGATTGTTCTCAGACTTCTCTAGAACAGAGCTCAAATATGAAAAAGAGTGGAGATTCTTTCAGAGTTTAGAAAAATAAAATGAACCTAATGACTATAGTTACTACAATTATAAAGAAAATATCTATGCCTAAGAAAGAAATAATACAATATTGAATAGTACATTTTTTTTAAAAATATGATTTGATCATAAATTAAATAATGTAAGATCGAAGTGATTGAAAAAGAGCGATGATGAAAATTGAATAAATACAATTGTAAAATGAAAAGTTAAGGGAACTACTGATACAGATTAAATTGTACACTTTGTTATATGCATCCAGATAAGCTAAGTAGTACTGTAGTTATACACATTCAATGTCTCAGTGGCTTAGCACAACAAATATCTTTGAATTCTACCATATACCATAACAGATACAGGTAAGAAGTGGGGTTCTACCAATGGTGGTAACTCAGAGAACCAGACTAAGGAAAGGCTTCATCTCAAAGGAAGCTTCCACTCTCACTCTAGCAGTGAAAATGGAAGCTGGCAAATCATACAGGGGTTTTTAAAGTTTCCACTGACATATTTTCGGCCAGAGAAGTCATAAGTTTACGTTAAATTTGAATGGGGATTTCTAAAGACTGAATTATGTACCCCCTCCAAATTCATATGCCAAAGCCCTTAACTCCCAATGTGATGTATTTGGAGCTAGAGCTTTTAGAGGTAATTAAGACTAAATGAGGTCATAAGGTTTAGGATTTGTGGCCTTATCAGAAGAGAAAGAGAGAGAGTATCTGTCTCTCTCCAGTGCACACATCAAGGAAAGGTCATGTAAGGACATAGTGAGAGGGGAGCTGTGTGCAAGCCAGAAAAAGGGCTTTCACAGAACCTGACAAGACTGGCATCCTGATCTCAGAATTCCATCCTCCAGAACTGTGAGAAAATAAATTTCTGTTGTTCAAGCCACCAGTTTATGATGTTTTGTTATGGCAGCCCTAACAGACTAATACAGGGATATAGAAAGTATAATTCCACCATATGCTTGGAAAGGAGAGAGCCAGAAATATTTATGAACAACACTAATGTATACCATAATTATAAATATTTAACATGTAAAATTAAAAATATGAATAACAAAATTTGGCTGAAAAACAGGGAGATGGAAGTAAAGCAAAAGTATGTGGTTAATTTGCTCATTTTTCATAGCAGAAAAAAAGTAGATATTATAAAATTGGAAAAATGTAGTTAAAAACAAAAACAACTCCAAAACTAATAATTTTTCATAATCTTTTTACATTCAGAACTCTGTTAGAATATCTCTTGTGAAGAAATATAATTATAACTTCAACAATTTTGTTTCATATCAGTTTTTTTCTAATGAAAGTATAACATTTAATATTTATTTTGATAAAATGTTTTGTGATTTCACTTTTGTTTTATTTCTATTTCTTTTTCCCTCTCAATCTTTAATTTATCCTAAGTATATATCATATTGAATGCCTCAAGTGATTTTAAAAAATTACCACAAAATCCAAATGTAGATTATAAGGAATTAAATATGTTCAATTAAAATTATATCACCAATACAATGAATGTTATATAACATTTTACCCTTTTGATTACTTAAAAAATATATGTTCTTTAAACTCTTTAAAGAAGTTCACCAACCTTGTTTTTTATACATTGGGAGGGCTAGCTCTCAAATTAGCCATGACTTCTTCAACTTATTTTCCTCTTACTGACTTTTCTCCTAATTGTTATAATATTTGCAACCTTCCTCTAAATTATAAGACAACTAAAATGATGTAGCGTTGTAACTGTTGATGCAGTGCTACACATTTTCTCTAATCAAAAAAAAAATCATGCAATGCTGCAAACATGAGTCAATTTTACACTCCCAACTCTATTGTCTGCTGTCTGGCAATGGCTTTCCTGTTTGGTAAATCCTGTGCACAATGTAGACAATGACAAAGGCCTGAAATCACACACAAAAAAGGTTTTTGTTTTAATCTCCTTATAGTTTTTTTATTATAATCAATTTTTATTACCAAATGTGTTTCTTGGTATT
Source organism: Stenella coeruleoalba (assembly GCF_951394435.1). Classification (NCBI taxonomy): domain Eukaryota; kingdom Metazoa; phylum Chordata; class Mammalia; order Artiodactyla; family Delphinidae; genus Stenella; species Stenella coeruleoalba. Next base: position 78,979,385 of record NC_137151.1, on the reverse strand, counting down.
TCTCTGCATTACCAGAAGTACCAGAGACATTTTGATAATTTTAGCATGAGTTTTAGTTAGTATTTGCACAAATATTTTATTACATAAAGAAAAAACTTTACTCACATTTAGAAGGATTAAGAAAAAATGAACAATGCTATAATTAAGTGATATTTTCAGGAAAATAATCTTCAAGGTCAGAAACAGAGAAGTAAAATATAGTAAGAAATTCTGGAAGCTCAATTACATTGAAGACACCAGGTCTAAGATTCTATCTTTGTTTATTTGCTGCAGTTTTAGAAATTAACAAAGACAATCACATCCTTTGTGTATTTTTCCTCAAAAATGAGTTCTCAGACCTTTAAGACTGAGGAACAAGAAAAATTAGAATGAAATGTGTTTCCTTTAAATAATTTATAATTAAAAGTAGAGTGAGAATTAATTATAATTAAGATCACTTATCAGACTTAAATGAGTGTATCTCTTTATTTTGAATGAAGCACTGTCTTTTGAGCTTATTATTAAAACTCTCTTTTTAAAAAAGAGATGAAAGAAAAAAAAAAGATCAATAGAGGGACATAGATTTAAATTATCTTCCCTCTGTAGGAGATACTTTTATATGTCAACTTTGTTATTAACTTTGATGCAACATTTAAATTCATGCAGCATATAATAATAATTTGAAATATATGAATTAGATTATGTACATATGTGTTCTAGAACACTATAATATATTGATACAAGTTTGACCTTTACTTTTTTTTTTTTACCTTTACTTTTGATATAGGATACACTCATTCAGGAAAAATTGTATTTTGTTTTAAAAAGCCTGTATGAAGTTGATTAAATAACATGAAACGTCTTGTTTAACTTTTTCAGTCCTTAATATTGCCCTTTATGTCATAAATTTAACCTTTTTGACTTTCTGTAAGTTTGAGGATTTTAATTAATATTATAAAAAGTGATATTTTACAACTATATGGCAATAATTAAAATATATTTTATTATTACCCTTTCTTAATGTAGATATGAGTATACTGATAAAAACTATTTAGGTACAGTTAATTAATCTATATGTCAATAAAAATATATTGCTTAAAAAGTAATTTATAGTTTAAGGGGCATTATTAGGCTTGAAAACCATTTTCTGAAAAATCATAATTGACAGTAATAATACTTTTCCAAACCTGTATAATATTAATCACACAACAAAAAAACTAATCAAACAAGTTTAAAATTTAAGAAAGAATATGAATTCAAAAAGTTTCAGAAATTTCTCAATAATTATTTCAAAAATGTTCATCCTTTGACATTCATGCTCCACCCCATCACAAAGTATATAATTTTATAGAACCTATTGTTCTGTCCTAAACATTATTCTGAATAATAGAATATTCAGCATATATATTTGCATGTATATATACATATAACTGTCATGTGTATGCATTTATATTGCCTCCTGAGCTATAAGAGCCATTACAGTAAAGACTATAATGATAGGACCACTGTCTTTTTGTGATTGTTTGCATGTCTACTTATATACTTGACTAGTACTTAATAAATAATTATGAATAAATGCCTTCTAAACACTCATGAGGAAACAGAAAGACTGATATTCCATGAGGTCCATGTTCATTCAAAACAATGTGCTATTTCTTTTCTGATCTTGAGACTATTTTCCTACATGAAACAAAATACAGTGAAGAAATGCATAGGTTATTTTGAGAAGGATGTGTAAAATGTATGATTTCCCGATGTGTTCAAAGTCTCCTGGTTTAAAAAATTCAAAGGGGATAAATCTCTTGCTACCATGCATAATTCTGAAATAGAAGAATATCTTGAGGTGAGCAAAAAAGCCAACATGGTAGTAGGAATCAAGGGGAAAAAACCACGGAACAAAGATAAAGCTCTGAAAGTAAAGGATATGGTAAATGAAATCTTATTTGTTCAATTTAGTATCACCCCGTTAGTAACAACTTAAGTATAACCTAAATTCAGTGAGCATGGGAATTTTACAGAGAAAATGTTCTCCAAGTTAGTTTAAATTTCTAGGTGCTGCTTTAGTTTAGCAAGATGTTTTCTTGAGCTCTGCTGACATGTTGTTTCACCTCTCTCTAAACCCCATTCCTTGGCACATACATCAATTTGGACCATAAAAAAGTCTATTCAGCTTCAAGGTTTATAGTAAAATCCATCTTTGCAATTGTACTCTCATTTGCACATTGACCTCTATTCCCGTGAGTATAGAATGCCCAATCACATGGGAGAAAAAATGGAGACAAAGGCCAGAAGGTAGAATCTAGCCAGTGTCTGCATGCCTGTTGCCTAAAATATTCAAGTTTTGTCCAAAGTGTATATGTTCTTAGGTGTTAGGAGGCTTGTTTAATAGTATTTATTCTATTCTTGGCCGTCTATTAGATGGAATATATATTATCAACTTCCAGTCATCTTAACCTAAGGATGCTCTAGAAAGCAAAGAGGTATTAAAAACCTTTTAAAAATTTGGACTTTTGGGGTAACTAACAACACAAAGAAAATTTCTAAAATCTAAAATGACAAGCGCCATTAAAATCTAGCCACTGAAGGACAAAAAGATTTTAAGTAATCTAATTGGATGGAAAGTAACACAGCATTTCAATCTTTAATATTGGCGTACGGTAATACTTTTTGGAGGATCAGACTACGAAATGTCCTTAGCAGCAAGACTGCCTTATAATTCATTTCAGAGCCCTGCTAAATCCATTCACAGCTGCTCCATTTAAGAGGGTGAATGCTCAGCTTTGTCAAACGTTATGGAGTCATCCCACTTTGTAGCCTGAACTATGGCTCTTCATCAGCATTCTGGTCTTTTAAAAACAAGGTCTCAGTCTTTGTTCATTAGTTTTGGTGGATCATTGATGCTCTATCTCCCACTCCATCTTATCCTAACCCTGACATGCCACCAGATCTCACATGGTGAGCTGTGCAATAGTGGTTTTAATAGTGCTAAGAGTTAAACTTTATTTTAAAGGAATCATCAGTAACTATATGCCATAGAAGTAAAGAGAACAGATTTTTATTAAGGTCCCAATGTAATTTATGAAACTTCTTCAGGTTACAAGGAATAACTGAGTGAACAAAATTGTTAATGTTTAATAATAAACATTATTAAATGTTTAATAAATTATGAGATAAACTGTAATATGCATAATAAAAAATAAAATCATTTTAGCCTATGGGATAGCCAGAATTGGAAGAGAATATTCCCTTCCTTCTATCTTCTATACATATTTATGATATTTTAAAATTAATTTTTATTTATTTATTTTTTTGGCTGTGTTGGGTCTTTGTTGTGGGCTTTCTCTAGTTGCGGCGAGGGGGGGTTACTCTCCGTTGCGGTGAGTGGGCTTCTAATTGTCATGGCTTCTCTTGTTTGGAGCACTGGCTCTAGGCATGCAGGATTCAGTAGCTGCAGCACGCGGGCTCAGTAGTTATGGCTTTCATGCCCTAGAGCACGCACGCTCAGTAGTTGTGGCTCACGGGATCTAGAGTGCAGGCTCAGTAGTTGTGGTGCATGTGCTTAGTTGCTCTGTGGCATGTGGGATCTTCCCGGATCAGGGATGGAACCCATGTCCCTTGCACTGGCAGGCGGATTCTTAACCACTGCGCCAGCAGGGAAGTCCCACATGATATTTTTGACACACTTTTACATGTTCGTTAAAAAAGGAGAAAAGAATGTTCCATGAGGTCAGTTAATCTATTCTTCCAGCATTTTGCTGCTGCTTTTGGCAAATAGTTGTTTGAAATTATATGACCTCAATCCTCATTACTCACTCAGATACATCATAGAGGGTCTGTTTTAGAAATGTTACTATAAGTGATGGTGTAATGAGAAAAATTTTAAGTAGTAATGTGGCAAGATAAATAAAAGAAGAATGCAATGAGAAGGCCATAGTTTCTCACTAAAATTGCTTAAGATATGTATTAATATAAAATGACATTCTATGATTATCAATTATACTGCTCCCTATCACGGCACTGCTCCAAGTTTTTTAATTAATGTACTTATAAATAAATGTTGAAATTTTTTATCCTAACTGACTCTCTCAATAAAAGACATCAAGCCATCTTTAAATTATTTAAGAAGAATTAATGACATTTACCATGAATGTTCGGTTGGTGAAGCAGCCTTATCCTATAAGTGAATATTGCATTTTGCTGAACATAACAATTATCTAAACTTTACCATGACATTTCCTGCACAGCTTTCAAATAAATTACACAAAGTACATTTTTTGTTCTTTTCATAAACTGTTGACCTATTAGACTAAAAAAAATTTTCTTAAAATTCTCTCTTAGATACTGAAAATAGGGAGAGCTTACAGTGAAAATGCCACCAAATAAGTGGTTGAACTTTGACAACACATATATTTATCAATGGAACAAAAGCATATGAAATAGTTTGCAAAGTAAAAGCATTAGGTGAAATCACATCACTAAATGAAAGAACAAAGTCATTTTAGTAAGTATACAAAAATTGTTGAAATAATGTATAAGAGAATTTTTTCTTTTTTAAAATCTAACATTAACCTTGAAAACATGCAAACGGTATAGTTTACTATACCATTTTCTCTCATAGCTAGAGAAAATAATTAATAGGAGTAATGTTTTCTGAAATCAGTCAAACTAGACAAGTCCAGAAACAGCTTTTAGAAGTAAGAGAGGTTTTTTAATGAACAACTATGGGTAAGGGTAGGTAAAAGATGAATTTCAATTTTGCACAGTGCAAAATGAATGCAATGTTAATGCAACATAGACATTTCAGTCATTACTAATGAGACATTAAATATCTTTTGGAGAAGATTATGCTTTATGTCCATGAAGACAAGGCATGCTAGTTAACAAAATACATAGAATCAACTAGATGCATAAATCTACCTTTAAAAAACCAACTTATTATTATTAAAAGCATTTTTTAATCCAAAAGAACATTCAAGGAAAACTGTATCATCTAATTTTAAAGAGCTTAATTTTTGGAGCAGATAGATCATTTGTATCCCAGTTCTAAAGGATAACTTGCAGTGTCACCTTAAAAAATTTAAATAACTTCTCTGAATCTTGCTTTCTTTACTTGAAATATAGGTAATATGATTATTGGAAGGAGCTTAGAACAGGTTTTCACATTTAAGAAGCAATCAGTAGATGGTGAATACTATTATCATCATCTTTATAATTAAAGAAGTAAAACATGATTTTATTCTCTTACATTAGGATAATTTTTAATACTTAATGAAGGTAGTTATAAATAAATTATATAAAATATCATTTATATGAATATTATACTAAATCTTTAATTTTACCATTTGAATTTTTAAATGTAATAAAACCTAATTTCAGGTTAATAGAGAATTTTAACAGTCTTTCATAATATTAATTTTTTTGTAATTCTATGTTAAATAGTTTAGGAAAAGACCAAAGTTCAATCTATCCAATCACTTAACAAAGTCTTATTCATTTTGTTTCAAAACCCAGCCTCTTCTATGATCTGCACATCTGCTGATTTAATCTAAGGCTTCATTACTTCTTTTCTGGGCCACCACAATTGTCTCCTAATTGCCCTTTCTATACCCAGCTCACCTCCACTATAGGCCATCTTCTGAATAGCTAATAAAATTGTGCTGCTAAAACAATTATCATCCTTGTTACCTATTTTATAACATTTTGTTATTTTCTTAGCATTCTAGTTATAAATTGAACTGTGAATTCCTCAAAATCTAGTCCCAATCTATATTTTCAACAACAAATTCAGCACTCCATCCCAGAATCCCTCATTCCAGCCACTAATAAATATCCACCATTCCCCCAGGGGCCACAGCCTGTAAGGTGTTTGTATGTATTTATCCTCTGCTTGAAAAGCATTCTCCCACCTACCTACTTTATTTCCTTTTAAAGACTATTTCAAAATTCACCTTCTCTCTAGCCTTCTCCAGTTCCTCCACAGGAAAATGTATATTCTTCCTCTACACAACTACAAAACTGTGTCCAAAAAGCTACTAAATTTCTTAATGTACAAAACTGACATTTGTTCATGTTTCTCTTCTTTATTGATATCCTTTTATTGACTTATCTCCCAATTGTTATAGGATTTCCAACCTTCCCCTAACTTATAAGACAACTGAAAAGATATAGTGTTGTAATTGTTAATGCAGTACAATATATTTTCTCTAATTTTTAAAAACATCATGCAGTGCTGAAAACATGATTTAATGTTACATTTCCAACTCTATTGTCTGCTGTCTGGTAATGTTTTTTCTTATTGGTAAATCCATACACATGGTAGATAAAGACCTGAAATCACAAATAAATGTATTTTTTTTAAAAAAACTCCCTGTTGTTTTTTGTAATTAATTTTGTTTACCAAAGGTGTTTTAATAAATTACATTTAAGAAATTAAAAAATGTCTTCCTTATTGTACTAGATGATTTTTAAAAGTAGGAGCTGTGTCCTATTCATTTTATACTATTACATATTATAGTGTCTAGCATATAATAGAGACATTCAATGAATGCTTATGGAAATAAGGAAGGAAAGGAGGGAGAGAGGGTAGAAGAAAAGTAAGGAGGAAGAAAAGAGAGAGAAAGAGAGACTTGTTTTGATCCATTATGCCTAATCTATATTTCAAAAGCTATTTCCTATCTCCATTTCTGTGTTCTCATTGTTACATATCAGGCCTCTGTAATTCTGGCAAAATTGCATTTATCCCCAAATCATATATGCTCACAGGCTATACACCTTATCATCAAATTGGTATAATGTATAAGCATAAATGTATAAGCATAGAGACAGGAGATGGGTTAGAGTTGCACTAATTATAATCTACTCTCCTCACTCTTCCTCCCACCTTCCTCTTGCATCTTACTGTCTGATGTTACAGAGTATAAGATATAAAGAGCAGAAGGTCAAATGATCTACACATTAAAATGCAGAGATTATAGAGAATAAAATGTATAGAGTACAGAAAATAAGGTATTGTAGAGTAGTTGAAAGCTCCTGGAATTGACCTTTTGGGTTACATTATGGCTTCACCATTTAATAGCTTAGTGGCCTTGGGAAAAATACTTAATCTCTCAGTCTCAGTTTCCTTTACAAATGATTATACTAACATTAACTAGCACATGGGATTGCTGTGATGATAAAAATAGAACTCATGTAAAGCACTTAGAACAATGCCTGGCACATAGTAAATTTTCATCAAACATTAGATGCTCTTTTTATTATGTGGAGAGTATTTTAATTTTGACTTTAGTAGTAGTCTTACTATGTATTCTCATATTGTGCTTCTCCATTTTAGGGATGCCATTCTTCACTTCATCATCCTACCAGTCTTTGTGCTTAGATTTTTAAAGCAGACTTTGAGTAACTGATGAAAAGCACAGTATAATCAAGCACCCATATGATTAACAGATATTTTCACATTTTATTCAGATGTTTGCTACTTTTTAAAAACTATCTCTGTTAAAATTGGCAAAGTTAAATGCTAACATTAGGCAGTATTATAATTCAGACAATGAACAAACAGACATAAGAAAGGATACAAATTTGTACTTTTATGCTCTTATCAATTGGCAGAGATATTGAGGAAGAAATTTAACTTGAGTGTTAAAGAAATTAACCTGGAATATAAAGATTCTTTAAATTCTGGAATTGTCTTTTAATTTCCGTTATGCTGAAAATATGAATTTAACATTTTTTCATAAATACCTTTTACTTTATGTTCACTTCAAATTTAACTCAACTAGTCGACTAAACATAATTTTCCCTTTTTGACTCTATCATTTGTAGGTATTTGGAAATATTTATAATGTTTAATCCATGAGGAATGTTAAGTTAAATAGGTAAATAAGGTGGCTGAAACAATTTTCATGGTACTATATATGTATATGTCAATATTTTTAACTAATTTGAATTATGTTTAAAGTTTCTAGAAATAATCCAATATAGCTGTATTTCTTTTGAAATTTTATATAAATTTATAAATTTATTCTCATGAAGTATTTAAATATTTGTGACCTTGTAGTCAACTCTGAGTTCAACATAAATGTGCTATTGAAATTTTATAATCAGGTGTAATGGTTGTCCTTCTGAATTTAGATAGGTTAATATACCAAAAGAGCTAATCCAATACTTTAAACATTTATATGTTTATTAACATTTACCAATCAAACCTATAAACCTCATAAAATATTACTGTATGTAACAAAACATTTAAAAATATTTTACTAATTAATAATTATGACCTATTGATAATGAGAAGAATTTTACTGGAATTTGGATTGTACATTATCAGAGATGATTACAGCACCTTAAACTTCTGAGAAATATAATGGAGAGAATTTTTGCATTCATAGAAAAGTTAAATAGTTTATACTCTAAGTTTCCTGTAAATTCTGTCATTTTAAACATTACTAATTCTTCTTCTGCTATATGATCAGTTAATTTATGACAAAGGAGCCTAGAATATAACTGGGAAAGGACAGCCTACTCAACAAATGGTGTTGGAAAAACTGAACAGCCACATGCAAAAGAATGAAACTCAACCATTATCTTTCACCATACACAAGAATTAACTCAAAATGGATTAAAATCTTTAATATAAGACCTGAGACCATAAAATTTCTAGAAAAAAATATAGGTAGTAAGCTCCTTGACAAAGGTCTTGGCAATGATTTTTTGAATCAAACACCAAAAGAAAAAGCAACAGATATCGAACTAAAAAGCTTTTGCACAGCAAAGAAAACCATCAACAAAATGAAAAGGAAAAAAATCTTTGCAAATTATATATCTGATAAGAGGCTAATAGCCAAAATATATAAAGAACTCATACAACTCAAAACCAAAAAAAAAAAAAGTAAACAAAACAAATCCCAAACATTCCAATTAAAAAATGGGCAGCATATCTGAACAGACATTTTTCCATAGAAGATATATAGATGGCCAAGAGCTACATGAAAAGTTGCTCAACATCACTAATCAAGGAAATACAAATCCAAACCACAGTGAGTTACTACCTCACACCTGTTAGAATGTCTGTCATCAAAAAGAAAAAAGCATTCCCGATGATGTGAAGAAAAGGGGAGTCTCCTGCACTGTTGGTGGGAATGTAAATTAGTGCTGCCACTATGGAAAATAGTATGGAGGTTCCTCAAAATATTAAAAATATTATAGAACTACTGTATAACACAGGGAACTATACTCAATATCTTGTAATAACCTATAATGGAAGAGAATGTAAAAATAATATATACATTTATCTATATATATATGTATAACTGAATCACTTTACTGTATACTTGAAACTAACATAACACTGTAAATAAACTATATTTCAATAAAAACTTTTAAAAATTCTAGGAAAAAAATAGAACTACCATATGATCCAGCCATTCCACTTCTGGGTATTTATCTGAAGAAAATAAAAAGACTAAGTCAAAAAAATTTTATGTGCCCCTAAGTCCATTGCAGCATTATTTACAATAGTCAAGATATAAAAACAACCTAAGTGTCCATCTATGGATGAATGGATAAAGAAAAGTGGTATATATATATAATGGAATATAGTATGTTATTCAGTCATAAAAAGGAATGAAAACTTGTCATGGCAACAACATGGATGGACCTCTAGGTTATTATGCTAAGTGCAATAAATCAGAGTAAGACAAATATCATATGATCTCTCCTATATGAGGAATCTAAATAAATAAACAAACAAACAAACAAAACAACAACAAAAACCCCACCAAACTCACAGAGAACAGATTAGTGTTTGACAGAGGCAGGGTCTCAGGAAATGGGAGAAATAGGGGAAGATATAAAAAATAAAGATGAGGTAAGTCCTAAGACTGATAAAAAAGAAAGGGAACTTCAATAAAAACTAAAGTTTTTAGTCAAATAATGTATCAGTACTGGTTTACCAGTTGTAACAAATGTTCCTTAACAGTGCAAAATGTTAGTATGTGAAATTGTGAGGGGGGAAAAATATGGTTCATTTTGTACTTTCTGTTCAAATTTTTCATAAGTTGAAAACTACTGTAAGAAATAAGTCTATTAATTTAAAAACAAAAATCAATGTGCGAGTTTGTGCTAAAGAGAGCTTGAGTTTTTAAGGGTTGGGAAATAACACTGCTACTTGTTTCTCTGAAATAAGTCTGCATTTTTCTCAAGTTTAAAGACAAGGTAATTCAGATTATTGAGCCAGGTTTTGTTTTAAAAGAATCAATTTAATTTACTACTTACTAAAATATATCCATTTTCACACAGCTAGATATACAGACACATGTATGAAAGACAAGTATGAATGTTAGCCAACTTTATGCAATTAAAATGGAAGAGTAATTTTTATACTGCTTTATAATTGCTACTTGAATGGTCAGACTTTTTTTTGCTATATAAGGAATTTTGTTTGAATTTTCTATAATTTTCCTCTTTAAGCACTAACTACAGGAAAAAAAAGAGTGAGAAGATTTTCATAGGCTACAAATGTTCATTTTTTTATTTACCCAAAAAATGTGACTTGTTTTATAATATTCACATAGTTCTGCAGACTAATTGCCATCTCTATTACATTATATTCTGTACCTTAAGTAACATTCCCCTTGAACTTGTAAGGTATACTGTAAGAGGCTAACAGAAGAAACCTTTCCATAACTTTCTCTCATTTAATCTTTCTTGGTTTTATAAGAGCATAGTGCACACCTGGTGAGATAGCTTTTACAAATCACAAAAGAAAGCTTAAAATGTGATTCATATTTTAAAAACATTTCATCACTGAGTGCTTTTCTTCCTACCTGGAAAGAGTATCAGCACCTTTACAAGTATATTATCTCTCGATTTTCTAATCAAAACAATCCAGGCTGAGAGACAGTATGAGCTACTTAAAACAATGAATATCACTGTAATGCATTTTAGTTGAATCGTTTTCTAGATGCAGAAAACAAAAAAGCTCATTTCGGTGAAATCTGAACTCACTTAATAGACATGAATCTTTATATTCCACACACTTTGTTAATCACTGACTGAACAATGTCGTGCCTGGAGCCAACTGATGGGAATTTTAACCTGATTAAGTGCCCCAGTATTCCTTAATACCTTTAAATGGAATTTTTATGGCCCATTCTGCACACGTATTATTAATACAGTGCCATCAAGAAAACCACAGACACTTATAATAGCTCATCAATTTGTAACTAAGCACTTTTGACCTTGAAAAATCAGCTGCCTTTCAGATTAATGTAGTTACATTTTAGGCAGAAAAAGAAGCCATAAAATTATCATGCTTATTTTTGTAACATGTCAGGATGAGAATTAGGAATAAGGGCCATGCTGATGGCTTCTTATTGATATTGCTGCCAAACTCTGACATCTGAATTAGAAAATCTGAGACCTCATCCTTATAAAAACCCACTTAAAAATTAAAATTTCAGCTAAAGGGATGCATATAACATATTGCTATTAAGTTGAAGGGGGTAGAGCATAAACTATTATCTCCATTGATGTCCACCTTTCTTAGAAAAATAAAAGAAAAAGTCCCCAGCTTTTTCTCTCTCATACACACTCATATAATAATAAAAATAATAGAAGAAAAGCTACCATGAACATAGCAAGGTTATATCAGTCAATGATCAAAAACGAATAAGAAATGAAAAAAGGATGCCTAATGGACATAGAAGCAAATTGAAAAATATTGGAAAATTATCTTTTATGCAAGAAAAAGATACATTTGAAGATCAATATACAGTATTAAGTGGATTTGGTGATTTGTCTAAGAGTAACTTTTACAGTTAATGCCAATTTAATCATTTCAGAAAGAGGGATTGAAACAGCAAAATGAAATTATATTCCCTACCATCTATGGACTCTCAAACCATAAAGATACTATTTGTTTTATCATTAAATCAATGATTAGACATCAAAAAAGATTAAAGTTTTACAAGATGTTACCCAGAGTGGAAAGAATTCTTAGAAGCATACAATGCCAGAGCTGGAATAGACCATCTCCCTTGTATAATCCACCTCATCAGAGGTACCAGCTCCTTAGACAAAATCCTGAGCTATCTGTTGAGTTACAGTCAGTTTCTACCTTCTGTGTTCTTGATATCATTAGCACAATTTTATCCTTTAAAATATTTTAACTTATAAGTCAGTTCAAATGTTTTGCTTTATTTCTTGTTTTTGAAAGTAGTTAATCAATAAATTATTTTACTTTCAAGAAATATGAGACCATCCTTAGTACAATGAGGAGGAATTATATACAGCTAGAATCCTATTGCTGTCATGAAAACAACATAACAGGATATTTAAAGACTAAAAAGAAACAAGACGGTTCTCAAAGTTTGATTTCCATCAGTCCTCTATCAATACCTCTCTAAAAATAAACTAACCATTATAAAAATTCTCTAACTCATGGAAACTACATAAGGATCACAGTCTTTCTGAAAATGGAACATCCAACCATGTCCTGAATAGTGACAAATATGAGGAAATTAGAATAAAGGTAAGTAGAGAGTTTCTTTCTTACAATGTCACTCACATTTCTTTGATTGTGTAAAGACGGCAGAAGTGGACTACAGAGATTCACCAGAGGGCAGACAGGAGAAGCAAGAGGAACTACAATCCTGTGGCCTATGGAACAAAAACAACATTCACAGAAATATAAACAAGATGAAAATGCAGAGGCTATGTACCAGATGAAGGAACAAGATAAAACCGCAGAAAAACAACTAAATGAAGTGGAGATAGGCAACAATCCAGAAAAAGAATTCAGAATAATGATAGTGAAGATGATCCAGGACCTCAGAAAAAGAATGGAGGCAAAGATCGAGAAGATGCAAAAAATGTTTAACAAAACATTTGTTAAACAAATGCTTAACAAAGAATTAAAGAACAAACAAACAGAGATGAACAATACAATAACTGAAATGAAAACTACACTAGAAGGAATCAATAGCAGAATAACTGAGGCAGAAGAACGGATAAGTGACCTGGAAGACAGAATGGTGGAATTCACTGCTGTAGAACAGACTAAAGAAAAAAAGAATGAAAAGAAATGAAGACAGCCTAACAGACCTCTGGGACAACATTAAACGCAAAAAACATTCGCATTATAGGGATCCCAGAAGGAGAAGAGAGAGAGAAAGGACCAGAGAAAATATTTGAAGAGATTATACTTGAAAGCTTCCCTAACATGGGAAAGGAAATAGCCACCCAAGTCCAGGAAGCACAGAGAGTCCCATACAGGATAAACCCAAGGAGAAACATACCGAGACACATAGTAATCAAACTGGGAAAAATTAAAGACAAAGAAAAATTATTGAAAGCAGCCAGGGAAAAATGACAAATAACATATGAGGGAACTCCCATAAGTTTTACAGCTGATTTCTCAGTAGAAACTCTACAAGCCAGAAGGGAGTCACATGATATACTTAAAGTGATGAAAGGGAAGAACCTACAACCAAGATTACTCTACCCGGCAAGGATCTCATTCAGATTTGATGGAGAAATCAAAAGCTGTACAGACAAGCAAAAGCTAAGAGAATTCAGCACCAGCAAACCAGCTCTACAACAAATGCTAAAGGAACTTCTGTAAGTGGGAAACACAAGAGAAGAAAAGGACATACAAAAACAAACCCAAAACAATTAAGAAAATGGTCATAGGAACATACATATCTATAATTACCTTAAACGTGAAAGGATTAAATGCTTCAACCAAAAGACACAGGCTTGCTGAATGGATACAAAAACAAGACCCATCTATATGATGTCTACAACAGACCCACTTCAGACCTAGGGACACATACAGACTGAAAGTGAGGGGATGGAAAAAGACATTCCATGAGAAGGGAAATCAAAAGAAAGCTGGAGTAGCAATACTCATATCAGATAAAATAGACTTTAAAGTAAAGAATGTTACAAGAGACAAGAAAGGACACTACATAATGATCAAGGGATCAATCCAAGAAGAAGATATAACAATTATAAATATATATATGCACCCAACCTAGAAGCACAACAATACATAAGGCAACTGCTAAGAGGTATAAAAGAGGAAATTGAAAGCAACACAGTAATAGTGGGGGACGTCAAAACTCACTTACACCAATGGACAGATCATCCAAAATGAAAATAAATAAGGAAACAGAAGCTTTGAATGCCACAATAGACCAGATAGATTTAGTTGATATTTATAGGACATTCCATCCAAAAACAGCAGATTACACTTTCTTCTCAAGTGTGCACAGAACATTCTCCAGGATACATCACATCTTGGGGCACAAATCAAGCCTCAGTAAATTTAAGAAAATTGAAATCATATCAAGCATCTTTTCTGACCACAACGCTATGAGATTAGAAATCAATTACAGGGAAAAAAACATAAAAAACACAAACACATGGAGGCTAAACAATACATTAGTAAATAACCAAGAGATCTCTGAAGAAATCAAAGAGGAAATCAAAAAATACCTAGAGACAAATGACAATGAAAACACGACAATCCAAAACCTATGAGATGCAGCAAAAGCAGTTGAAAGAGGGAAGTTTTTAGTTATACAAGCCTACATCAAGAAACAAGAAAAATAAACAATCTAACCTTACCCCTAAAGGAAGTAGAGAAAGAAGAACAAACAAAATCCAAAGTTAGCAGAAGGAAAGAAATCATAAAGATCAGAACAGAAATAAATGAAATAGAAACAAAGAATAGCAAAGATCAATAAAACTAAAAGCTGGTTTTATGAGAAGATAAACAAAATTGATAAACCATTAGCCAGACTCATCAAGAAAAAGAGGGAGAGGACTCAAATCAATAAAATTAGAAATGAAAATGGAGAAATGACAACAGACATCGCAGAAATACAAAGCATCATAAGAGACTACTACAAGCAACTCTATGCCAATAAAATGGACAACCTGGAAGAAATCAACAAATTCTTAGAAATGTATAACCTTCAAAGACTGAACCAGGAAGAAGTAGAAAATATGAACAGACCAATCACAAGTAATGAAATTGAAACTGTGATTAAAAATCTTCCAACAAACGAAACTCCAGGACCAGATGGCTTCACAGGTGAATTCTATCAAACATTTAGAGAAAAGCTAGCACCCATCCTTCTCAAACTCTTCCAAAAAATTGCGGAGGAAGGAACACTCCCAAACTCATTCTATGAGGCCACCGTCACCCTGATACCAAACCAGACAAAGATACTACAAAAACCGAAAATTACAGATCAATATCACTGATGAATAAAGATGCAAAAATCCTCAACAAAACACTAGCAAACAGAATCCAACAACACATTAGAAGGATCATACACCACGATCAAGTGGGATTTATCCCAGGGATGCAAGGATTCTTCAATATATGTAAATCAATCAATGTGATAAACCATATTAACAAATTGAAAAATAAAAACCGTATGATCATCTCAATAGATGCAGAAAAAGCTTTTGACAAAATTCAACACCTATTTATGATAAGAACTCTCCAGAAAGTGGGCACAGAGGAAACCTACCTCAATATAATAAAGGCCATATATGAAAAACGCACAGCAAACATCATTCTCAATGGTGAAAAACTGAAAGCCTTTCCTCTAAAATCAGGAACAAGATAAGGATGTCCACTCTCACCACTAATATGCAACACAGTTTTGGAAGTCCTAGCCATGGCAATCAGAGAAGAAAAAGAAATAAAAGGAATACAAATTGGAAAAGAAGAAGTAAAATTGTCACTGTTTGCAGACGACATGATACTCTACATAGACAATCCTAAAGAAGCCACCAGAAAACTACTAGAGCTAATCAATGAATTTGGTAAAATTGCAGGATACAAAATTAATGCACAGAAATCTCTTGCATTCCTATACACTAATGATGAAAAATGTGAAAGAGAAATTAAGGAAACACTCCCATTTACCATTGCAACCAAAAGAATAAAATACCTAGGAATAAACCTACCTAGGGAGACAAAAGACCTGTATGCAGAAAACTATAAGCACTGATGAAAGATATTAAAGATGATACCAACAGCTGGAGAGATATACCATGCTCTTGGATTGGAAGAATCAATATTGTGAAAATGACTATACTACCCAAAGCAATCTACATATTCAATGCAATCCCTATCAAATTACCAATGGTATTTTTTACAGAACTAGAACAAAAAATCTTAAAATTTGTATGGAGACACAAAAGACCCCCAATAGCCAAAGCGGTCTTGAGGGAAAAAAACGAAGCTGGAGGAATCAGACTCCCTGACTTCAGACTATACTACAAAGCTACAGTAATCAAGAAAATATGGTACTGGCACAAAAACTGAAACATAGATCAATGGAACAAGATAGAAAGCCCAGAGATAAACCCATGTACCTATGGTCAACTAATCTATGACAAAGGTGGCAAGGATATACAATGGAGAAAAGAGAGTCTCTTCAATAAGTGGTGCTGGGAAAACGGGACAGCTACATGTAAAAGAATGAAATTAAAACACTCCCTAACACCATACACAAAAATAAAATCAAAATGGATTAGAGACCTAAATGTAAGACTGGACACTATGAAACTCTTATGAAGAACACCCTCTGATATAAATCACAGCAAGATCTTTTTTGATCTACCTCCTAGAGTAATGGAAATAAAAACAAAAATAAACAAATGGTAACTAATGAAACTTCAAAGCTTTTGCGCAGCAAAGGAAACCATAAACAAGATGAAAAGACAACCCTCAGAATGGGAGAAAATATTTGCAAACGAATCAATTGACAAAGGATTAATCTCTAAAATATATAAACAGCTCATGCAGCTCAATATTAAACAAACAAACAACCCAATCCAAAAATGGGCAGAAGACCTAAACAGACATTTCTACAAAGAAAACATACAGATGGCCAAGAGGCATATGAAAACCTGCTCAAAATCACTAATTATTAGAGAAATGCAAATCAAAACTACAGTGAGGTATCACCTCACACCGGTTAGAATGGGCATCAGAAAATCTGCAAACAACAAATGCTGGAGAGGGTGTAGAGAAAAGGAAACCCTCTTGCACTGTTGGTGGGAATGTAAATTGATACAGCCACTATGGAGAACAGTAAGGAGATTCCTTTAAAAACTAAAAATAGAACTACCATATGACCCAGCAATCCCACTACTGGGCATATACCCTGAGAAAACCATAATTCAAAAAGAGTCATGTACCAAAATGTTCATTGCAGCTCTATTTACAATAGTCAGGACATGGAAGCAACCTAAGTGTCCGTCATTGGATGAATGGATGAAGAAGATGTGGCACATATGTACAATGGAATATTACTCAGCCATGAAAAGAAATGAAATTGAGTTATTTGTAGTGAGGTGGATGGACCTAGAGTCTTTCATACAGAGTGAAGTAAGTCAGAAAGAGAAAAACAAAGACCATATGCTAACACATACATATGGAATCTAAGAAAAAAAAAAAGGTCATGAAGAACCTAGGGGTAAGACAGGAATAAAGACACAGACCTACTAGAGAATGGACTTGAGGAAATGGGGAGGGGGAAGGGTAAGCTGTGACAAAGTTAGAGAGTGTCATGGACATATATACACTACCAAACTTAAAATAGATAGCTAGTGGGAAGCAGCCGCATAGCACAGGGAGATCAGCTTGGTGGTTTTTGACCACCTAGAGGGGTGGGATAGGGAGGGTGGGAGGGAGGGAGATACAAGAGGGAACAGATATGGGAACATATGTATATGTATAACTGATTCACTTTGTTATAAAGCAGAAAGTAACACACCATTGTAAAGCAATTATACTGCAATAAAGATATTTAAAAAAAAGATAAACAAAATGTGATACATTAAAAAAAAAGGAAACTAAAAATAGAATTACCATATGATCCAGCAATCCCACTACTGGGCATATACCCAGAGAAAACCATAAGCCAGAAAGACACATGCACCCCAATGTTCATTGCAGCACTATTTACAATAGCCAGGTCATGGAAGCAAACTAAATGCCCATCGACAGATGAATGGATAAAGGAGATGTGGTACATATGTACAATGGAATATTACTCAGCCACATAAAGGAATGAAATTGGGTCATTTGTAGAGATGTGGATGGATCTAGAGACTGTCATACAGAGTGAAGTAAGTCAGAAAGAGGAAAACAAATATTGTATATTAATGCATATATGTGGAATCTAGAAAAATGGTACAGATGAACTAGTTTGCAGGGCAGAAATTGAAACACAGATGTAGAGAACAAAAGTATGGACAGCAAGGGGGGAAAGTGGTGGGGGGTGGGGGTGGGGGTGTGCTGAATTGGGAGATTGGGATTGACGTGTATACACTGATGTGTATAAAACTGATGACTAATAATGGCCTGCTTCATAAAAAAATAAATAAAATAAAATTCAAAAAAATTGCACTATGAAACAAGGGAGACTGAAGCAAAGAAGGGTCTATAGTGCTGATCACAAATATCAGGTTTAGGATTATGTTCGAGATGATTACTTGGGAGCTGTACATTAAGGATATAGGCTCAAGAAGATACAAACCACCTGAAATTATACTTAACTACAGGAGAAACTGTAAAAACTTTTAGAGAACTACCTGATCCTTCTCACCAAGGTGGGTTGGACACAGATGGTTTAGTGAAAAAATGTTTTTAAAAAATGAGGTCCATGAAATACATAAGAGAAAGAAAAAAGAAAACACGAAATATTTTACCAATCTATAATAAATCTCATAACCAAATCTGACAAAGCCAAAAATCCTAAAAGTTATAGAAGCATATTGGATTCAGCAATATAGTAAAAACCAATGTGTTATGATTATGTAGACTTTATTTTGGAATGTAATAATGGATTAATATGAAATTGACTAATAAGCAATTTATATTAATTAAATTACAGGTTAAAGGAAACAGTCACAATCTCAATATTTACCAAAAAGTCATTTTACAAATGTCTGTATTTCTGCTCTAAAGTTTGCTCATTTTGTAAACAAGGATTACAAAGACGTGTACTTAATATAACAAGAGGGAACACTGAGTCAAAAAAACCTGAAAAAAATTGTGTTATAGGCATGATACTGGGCAATGACATCAACTACAAATTTTAATAAGAGAAAAAAATGAGATATACATATGTGAAAAGAAGAAAAATAATTGTAAACATTTACAAATACGATTAAATCTGAACTCCCCCCCAAATAATATAAAGACCTCTTCTAATGTACTGCATTATTAAATTCTGTCATTGTTTCTCAGATGTATGTATCTTTATTGTATGTATGTATATATCCAGTGTTTGGATTTTGAAAAAATATGCAATTCTAAATAGCAAAAATAAATATTCATTGAAGGGCAGTAAGCTTAAAAATATAATTATTGTATACCCAAAAAGAAGAAAATATTTTATTGAGGGGCATACATGAACTTTTGAATAAATTATCAAAAAATTTAAACTTCTAAAGAGTGGAATTTTTTGTTATATTCAACTGATATAATAGTTATATATAATGTAATTAGAAAACAATATACTTAAATAAAACAGAGCAATTATAAAGGATTTCTCGTAAAAGATAGTAAAACATAAGCTACAATAATTAAAACACTGGTACTAATATAAAAACAGATGGGCAATAAATGGAGTAGAGTATAGATGTAGATATTATTATACAAACTAGCTAAAAAGTTAAAATAAAATACAATTATATGCCTATCCCATATCTTAAACTCAAATATCAGTGTTAATAAAGGCTTACATGTTAAAAAATGAAAAGTGAAAAGGAAAACATAGATTTTTTTTTTTTTTTTTTGGTGGTACACGGGCCTCTCACTGTTGTGGCCTCTCCCGTTGCGGAGCACAGGCTCCGGACGCACAGGCTCAGCGGCCATGGCTCATGGGCTCACGGGCTCACGGGCTCAGCCGCTCCGCGGCATGTGGGATCTTCCCAGACCGGGGCACGAACCCGTGTCCCCTGCATTGGCAGGCGGACTCTCAACCACTGCGCCACCAGGGAAGCCCGAAAACATAGATTTTTAAAAAATAATGATCTTGGAGTGAAGATGTTTTTCTAACACCTGAAGTTCTTAATTCCTTCTATATTGTTTATTTTGGGAATTGATATCCTCTAACATATCTCTAATGTCAAATAATAAATATTTCAAAAATGTTTTGTACTTTAGTGCCACTATTTCTGCAGCCTAGTTTTGCTATTTCATAGTGTTGGTTTACTTCAAAAACTGGTGATTTTTGCTGATTATAGGAAGACAGATTCGGCAGCATTGGTAACTTGGATAAGCTTCCCTAATACGTGTGAAATTTACTGTGCCAAAAGCGTTAAATGTAGATAACGATTTAAGGATCTGGCCTGTTGTAAATCCCAGCCAGATTTCCTTGTTAATTCTTTCCTACTGGAAAGGGATTTCCATTCTTAATTCAGGGCCACTTTGTCTCTCTTTAAGGTTGGACATTACATGGAGATCACCCTTTTGTATCTGTGTCCCCAGTACTCACTCTAATGCTCTTACTGCAGATGCTCCAGTTTATTGAGAGAACACTCCTTCAGATATGAAAATTTATGCTTAAGCACAGGAGCAACTGTTCTAAGAACATTTGAGGAATTATTTTATTCACCTCCCAAACTTACATTTGCTTCTGCTCTCTACTCTCTAATCTCAGCATTACCCCGACTTTCACTAGGAGACTCTCTGATGGGAGACGGGAGATCTTTCTTTAGTTTTTATTTTGTTGGGGTGCCTCATCTCTGTTTAATCTCACATTAATCTGATCTCATTAGCTTGATATTTTCAAGAAATTCTTCAATATTCTAGGAGGTAGCTTATGCTTTTCTTGATTTTAGAATTTTGAGATATGTTTGTTATTTTTATTCTGTTGGCATTTCAAATAAATTTTTAAAGAAAGATCACATAACACATACATGTCCCAACATCAATCAGTCTTGAACAGAAAACCAGGAAGCAGAGGTATTTCTAGACATCACAGCAAAACCAGAAATTGTTTTAAAAACATACTGACACTTGACCACACAAAAAAATTTAAAAATTCTTTATAACTAAAATAAGTAATAAAAACATTATGCATGTCTTAAACAAAGGTAAGACAAATGACTAGAAAATAAAATTTATGGAGAAGCAAAAGATCAATGACTTAATGCCCTTAATATATAAATGAAATTCAAAATAATGAAGAGAAAAACAAAGTTACAGTTAAAAAGTAGGTAAAGTATAATTACTAATGAAGAAATGCACTGACCCATAAACAAGTGAAAGATGTTCAGCATAAGTAGTAAGCAAAGCAATGCAAATTAAGATAACGGGGGTTCTCCCCTTTCTTTTGCTTAGAGGCATAGGAAATGGAAAAGAAGATTTTAAAAGAAATACAAATACTCTGAAACAGAAAAGGTAGCAGAAATTTACATTCTCCTACACTAGCAGTGAGGGTGAAATTGGTGAGAACTTCTTAAGGTCAACTCAAAATGTACATGAAAATAATTGTTAAGGGCTTCCCTGCTGGCGCAGTGGTTGAGAGTCCGCCTGCCGATGCAGGGGACACATGTTCATGCCCTAGTCCGGAAAGATCCCACATGCCGCGGAGCGGCTGGGCCCGTGAGCCATGGCCGCTGAGCCTGCGCGTCTGGAGCCTGTGCTCCGCAACGGGAGAGGCCACAACAGTGAGAGGCCCGCATATCGCAAAAAAAAAAAAAAAAAAAAAAAATTATTGTTAAAACCACAGAAACAAATATGGCCACTTTTAGAAATCCATTCTGAGGAAAAATATATGGAATCAATGAAGATATAAATACAAGGATATTTATTGTAGCATTGATACAAATAACATTAATAGCAAATATAGGAAAAGATTATAAAGAAATAAAAGATAACTCTTGAGAATGGATACATATATTAGAACACATATATATGACCAAATGAAAAGATCTTTGCCTTCTTATTGATAGTCTGATGTATTAAATTGAAAAGTGTGTTACAGAACAGTACTGTCAGTGTGATTATCTTGATACTGACACACATACACACACACATTACACACATAGATGTCTGTATGCATATGCACATAGAAAAACTTTGTGGCTATTTACAAACCAAAACATTAATAATGGTTACCTCTTGGAATCAGATTATATATTATATTGTTTGTATATTTCACTTCATTTTTGGATGTTGTTGCAATAACCAACTATATTAATTTTATAATTCTACATCTACTCTTATTATGTAAAGTGGGGAAATAGAAAAGTCATTCAGTTATAAAGAAAATTATTTCCATTAGAAAAATAACAACGTAGATGAATGGCACAGCATTGAAAGCTGTTTTTCTGTTTTAGGCTAAAGTAGACTTCTTCTTTTCATCCCATGTTCTTATTAAAAGTATTTGTTTATTTGTGTGTGGGTTTTTAAATTCCATTACATAAAAGTTCCTCTTTCTGACCCCTCTCAACCAGCCCTAGAAATATGGTAGTGATTCTGAATTATAATAAAAAATATTTTTCAGTGCAACTGAATAGTCAGATATAATTGAGGCAGTATGATATACAGCTTGGTTTTGGAAAGCTTAGCTGCTATAATTAATAGGCACATTATATTTTATTAGGTACCCTTTATTTGATATGCTCAATGAGCTTGCTTAACTTTTTCATAGTGGTGATCCGGATTAAAGTTGCCTTCAAGGGGCCAGATTTCTCACTAACTGAAAAATATAATTGACAAAACAGCAATTTTAGCTTTGCTAATACATTCTGATACCATAAAACAAATGAAATAGATGTTCTAGCAAATTAAGAAAATGAATTATAGTAATAATATTGATGTTTTTGTACAAATTACATTTGTAAATTATCCTTTTTCTTCAGATGCCAGAAATGATGGCTCAATTCTGATTCTCAGTGACTTCATTAGATTTTATGTTTCCTCCGAGGGCACCTTGTCCTCAATGACTGGTTGATACAAGGGTATGAATCCTGTTTCTCTTCCTTTAATTCCAGGTAACTTAGGAAGTCCATGCAAGCTTAAGAACACCCAGTACCATTATAGTATCTTTGGATCAGCTAAGGCCTTTGCACAACTGCATTACAGCTGGCTTCTTCTTTTACCCATTTTGCTGCCTCTGTTTCCTTCTATGGTTTGTTGCAGATAACATACCCCAACAAACTTCCTACAAGCACATCTTAGGGTTTGTTCCCTGGAGAACTCCAGCTAGAATAGTCTATGATTTTTTAAAAAATATTTTTAAGGAAATACTTAACTTATATCTGCCCCCTAATAGCATATGTTTAAGTCTCTTTATATTGGGTAAAATAAAAAAACTGCCTTGAGTTTTCTGTTGTGAAGGAACTACCTATTTCACACTAAGATAATTGAGGAAGAGAGTTGTGTGGAGCCCCGTGAGTGCCTGAATATAGCATGTACCTACTCATCTTAACGGGTATCACCAAATGGATCCATTCCGTTGCTGATAAAATGGAAAGAATGGCCTATGTACATCTATCCCTATTATCAAATGTGCAGCCAGATGAGCTATGATTCTATTAT
Organism: Stenella coeruleoalba; assembly: GCF_951394435.1. Taxonomy (NCBI): domain Eukaryota; kingdom Metazoa; phylum Chordata; class Mammalia; order Artiodactyla; family Delphinidae; genus Stenella; species Stenella coeruleoalba. The sequence goes on along the minus strand of NC_137151.1, from coordinate 78,955,822 downwards.
TTCCCAGAACTCATTAGGGCCAAGTCAGGTTACCATTCAGGAAGAAAATATAATGGAAAATCATGCTGCTACAGCAGTATTAATGATTCATTAGGTGACATTCTACCCTCTGAATGTTCTTGAAATGATCTAAATCCAAAGTGTCATAGCAGCTACACCAAAGCCATGACACAATAAAACAGAAGGTATGTTATGCTAAGCCATAGTAGTGGACGATTCAGCCTAATATACTATGTATTTTGTTTCTGTTGGTGGTAGTGAAGATGAACATAATTTTTGACAATTGAAAATTGTATTTACCAGTATGTGATGAATCTGGCTGTCATAAATTAACCTACAATTTTTCGTTTGATTTATAATTGCAGTTTATAGTTATAAAGCACCATATACTGACTACACTTTTTATAAGAAAATACTTCATTTTACCCAACCTCAAGGTCCTCCTTCCAACTACAATGGTTTCACATTTCTGCATATATATCTGGTATTCATCCTAATAGGAATAACTATTTGGTAACAGTTATAATAATAGTAAATTTTTATATAGAGTGTAAAATGTGCCAGACACTATTCTAAGTTCTTTTTTTTTTTTTTTTTTTTTGTGGTGTGCGGGCCTCTCACTGTTGTGGTCTTTCCCGTTGCAGAGCACAGGCTCCAGACACGCAGGCTCAGCGGCCATGGCTCACGGGCCCAGCCGCTCTGTGGCATGTGGGATCTTCCTGGACCGGGGCACAAACCTGTGTCCCCTGCATCGGCAGGCGGACTCTCAACCACTGCGCCACCAGGGAAGCCCCTAAGTTCTTTACTTATCTGAACTCATACTATTATTATCCCAACTTTTATATACATGGAAACAGCTAAGAGAGCTTAGGAAACCTTACTAAAGTTACACAGCTAATAACTGTCAGAGATAGGATTTGATAACAGGCATTCTGACTTTAGACTTTGTATTACCAATTCTATGCTTTATACTAAAATAAGCCTGCAGTGATATATATAAAGAAAGAAAAGTTAGGGGCTGAAAATATTCTAGGCTAAGAGCTATACAAATCAACAGTTATACAGTTCATGCTGCAGTTATATTATTAGATGCTGAGACATGTTTGGGGTCAGGGAAGCTGGGAGAAGATGAGTTTTGATCTTAATATTAAAAGAAAATATGAGGTAAAAAGTGAAGTTGGAAGGGTATATCATACAGACAAATCTTTTATGCAAAGTTATAGATGCATACGAACATATGGCATTTGGGGATTTGGGGAAATAGAAGTAGTTCGATATGGCTAGAATAAAGGGTTTTGGGTTGCAGTGTGGTAGGTCAGAATGGGGGTTAGGAACAATTATCAAATTCTTCCATGTCATGTGGTAAGCTGTGGCCAGATCAATGCCATGGAAAGTCTATGACTTTTGGAAGCCCTAGTTATACAGTTGTAAATCCCTAAGATTGTAGCATAGGGAGAAATTCTGTATTTGAACAGTGTTGTCTTACTTGGTCTCTATATTACCTTGGAGTCCTACTGAGAATAGATGGTGAAGCAGGACCTATTGTTTCAATCCAGGAGGCCGGTCACTGGTTCTACCAAAGCAGAGGAATGAGGCCTCCATGATTTGTATCTTTCCATTTTTCTCTCTCAGTTTCAGGGGAAGAGATAAACTGCCCACACATTTCTCCCTTTCAGCTTCCTGAGCCTCCCTCTTGGGAGTAGAATAGCCAGAAAGAACAGACATGTAGGGTCAATGTCAACTTCCTCTCTTAGTTTCAAGAGACACCTGCAGAGGTCTTCAGTTCCTTTCACTTGGGTTTCAAACACTAGTTATGAGGGAACAATGTAACCTAAAGAAGACAACCCAAATTCTCACTAGTCCCCAGATGTAAAGAGGTCTCAGCAGCTGTTTTGCTCTGAAGAGGCTGACAGTTTGTAACTGATGCTGAAAGAAAAGAGAGCCATGTTCCAGTCACTGTGGATCCTTTTTTGCTTATCTTGTGTATTTATCTTATCAACAAAGAGAATATCTGATTATTTGTTCATCTGTTACTGACGCTATTTCCCAATATGTATTTATTTTCTTAAACGTAATTATTCATAAGTAAAATATATTTTCCTTCATGCCTATAATTAAGTACTGATAAAGAATAATGATGTATGTATACTATGTTATATAAACTTTTTGACCTTACTATTCCTAAAAAGGGAGAGAGAATATCAGTTCAAATAGTTATACCTCAGTTTCTTTATCTGCAAAACAGAGTTAGTATCTCCTATCTTGTAGAGTTATGGAGTGTGTTGGAGATGATGACTATAAAGCAGGAAGGTGATGAATACAAAGCATCATCTGGCTCAGAGTTGGTGGTTAACAAATGTTGACTCTTATTTACCATTATTAATATTAGCATATATCATGAAATGAGAGAATTCCGATTCTACATATTCATAGCCATGGTGAAAGTAAGAGTATAAGGTTTAATTGTTTCTCAAATATTATTGAGTAATGATTATTGTGTCACATTCAGTGAAGATAAAAGTAAACAATACAGGATTTTTTCCCCAAAAATTTGATCTTTATGTTGACAGATATTGATTTCTAATTTAGAAGCATCCAAATTATTGCTTCAGAATAATAATAACTAACACTCTTATGGAGTTTATTAGGTGCAAGATACAGTTCTAATCACTATATGTGTGTGTGTCTTTCTCTCTTTGTATATGTATATAGCAATCTTTAAGAATAAGTACTATTATTACTTCTACTTTACAAGTGAACAAACTGAGCACAAAAATATTATCACTTACACAAGATCCACAGCTGAATGACAGCAAATCTGGGTTTTGAACTTAGATATCTGACTCCACAGGTATTAGCCTTAACCATTTTATACAGCTTGTCAAAAGAGAAGGCACACACACACACACACACACACACACACACACACACACACTTTAACAGATGCAGAAACTAAGTCTCAGAGAGTTAAATGAATTACCATACATGATCCAGTTAGTTAAAGTCAGCTGTTTGGCAATTCATTGGTTATGGTTGTTTAAGCCAGTCAATACCCAACCCACCGTGTTTTCGGTGATGATCTAATTTAGTTGAACACTCTCTTCATAGCCCTGGCCACAGTGCAATGCAGGAATTTCTTTAGGTGAACATTCTGGCGTCATAACTAATCCTTGAGGTTCAAGGTATCAGACTATCCACTTGTTATTATTACCACAAGCGAGAGCTGCTTTTTGTTTTGTTTTCTGTTTTTGCACTGAAAATACTTCTGATAGGGTCCCTAGAGAATTTACCTTAAAGAGAGGGTAGTATCCATTTCTAAAGAATGCTAATATAAAGTTGTAGTGCTAAATAATGATGCAATTACCACTGTTCAACTAACATGTTAGAGATATATTCACAAGCCTCTGCTTAGCAATAAATGTTCAATGAAGTTAACTGTCCTTCTGATGGGGTGCTAATACAGAGAGCCATTGCATTAAAACATGCCATTGCTAACTGTGTGTAAAATAAATGAAATTCAATAAAATTTTATAATGTAACTTCCTTTTTAAAAAGGGGTACTAGTGAAACTTAAGCTGCAGTAGAGTGTTTCTGTAAATGATCTGCTTAATATTAGACTCTACTTTTCAGATTTAAAAAAAGTTTACAAACACAAACAGGTTACTATCCAAATACAGTTACTTACAAATACAAACAGCTAAATAAAGAGTTTCTACCACATCTATTCCCTATAACAATTACATTTATTTTATGTAATGTGGATAGGTGTGTGTGTGTGAGAATGAAAAAAATACATGGGAAGAATGTGGAGATTTCCAAATATCCCAACACAGGATAATTGCATATATCCTCCTCAGGAGCAATATTTCAGAAGTGTAGGGCAGTTGGAAGTCGGTCTATACCTGGTTTAATATCCTTTACAAGATCTGACATTCACTAAAAGATCAAAACACTAAGGGAAATGTCCTTCTCCATTGTAGATCCAATATCTGCAACTCCCTCCAGGTTGAGAATTGAATAGAGGACTGCTTAGCCTAATATTCTCTCTCCCCTCTTTAGAATAGTAACAATATGAAGTTTATTATGCTCTTGAGTCAGGAATTTCAAATGAAGCCAGCCATTTCTGATACCAGATCAAGGACAAGAGGCCACAAAGAAGCTTAATTGTTGGTGTGGGCCCAAATGTGCTGCCTTTCATAAATAAAGACGATAGTACTCATACACCAGACAGGTGACAAACGAAATCATTCAGGGACCCAAATTCCTTCTACACTCTTGTCCCACAGTCTCTGAGGGTGTAACAGGTGACACAAATCTAGTGACAGATTTGTACTAATGCACTCACACTACCTTGCCAGGACCCTTTTTTGACCAGTAATATTCCATTTGTCAGACTCCTAGTGGGGCAGATTGCAGCCTGTGTATGTGAATCAGAGCAGAGCCAAGAGCCCCCATGTGGGAAGTCAGCCCTGACTCAATACAAGGCACTAATTAGCCCAGCTCACCAGCTACAGAGAGTCATATGTTATCTAATCAGACAACTGGACAAAAGGGGACAGGTCTGCTTAGAGCAATTTCAGAAAATTTGTGTCAGAGAAGTGTTAATCTGCTGCTCTAGACTGCTGGAAAATATAAAACTTAAAATGAAATCATCATCAAAATCTGAAGTGAGCCATATGGACATCAGTATATCAAAAATCACCCTATATGATTAAAGAAAATCCATTTATGTTATTGACTGTTAGGGAAGTAAAGAAAAATCCTAAAATAACACCAGTTAACTAAAAGAAAACAATTTATTGTTAACTAATAGAGTGTATGCTTCTACTGAATTCCTCTAGCATTTTAAGAAAATAATATTGTGATGCCATGTCCTTCCTTTTTGCATGAATATATTTATATACATCTATCTAGAGACCATTCCAAACATATAAGGGTAGCTATGAGGAGGTTATAAGTATACTATGATAAGAGAAGACCATTTAGAGGAATTCTGAATCCCTTAATATAAGTTTAACTTCAAGCTCTGCTCCTTCCACTTTTTATTCTTTTCCTTGTTTAAATATTTGTTACTTATTTAATAATAATAGTGATCACTTCAACAGAAGTTACTATTTTCTAGGTACTGTTCTAACAAGACTGTGAGGCCGTATTATTATCACTATTTTTCTGATATAGAAGCTGAGGCATAAAGAAGTTAATTAACCTGTCCGTGCTCACTAAGCTAGTTAATTGGTGAAGTTGAGATTTGAACCAAAACCGTTTGCTTTTATAGCTATGTTTATAACCACTCATCTATGATTTATCCTTTAAAAATTGTATTAAATAATTTATTTAATGCCTAAAGGAGACCACAGTGTGTTTTTTACTGAGTCAAAATGAGAACTGCATTTCCTGACATTGCTATCTCACACCCCTGCTTTTCTGCTTTAATAGCAACCATTTCTTACAAGTCTCTCTCATGGCTTTTGCTACGTGGTGTCACCATCAGTGTTGGTGTGTGTCTCCCCTATTAGACAGTAATCCCTTTGATGGCACAACACTGGAACCAAATCTTGACATTTCTTTATAATAGCACCATGCCAGGTGCAGAATAGGGGGATAATATATATATTTGTGGAATGAATGAGTAGATTATTCATTTTCTGCTTAAATGTGTAGTTTAGTATAATTATACCATGATTTTCATTGTATTTCATGGCTAGAGAACACTAAGTTTTCTTTTGAAAGTTTTAACTCCATACTTACTTTCAGATGGGTAAAGCTATTACAACCACAGAAAGATGGGTAAAGATGATGGATAACGTTCACTCTCTGATTTGAAAGTCTTAAAAATCAAGAGTTCAATTTTAGGCATGTTAAATTTGAGAACATAAATATGAAAGCAGTTGGGTATGTGGTCCTAGGAAAGAGAAGTAGAAATATACAAACAAACAAAAGATATCCAAATGCAACATTTTAAAAGATACTTTTCTAAGTAATTATGGGATCAAAGGAAGTCTAATAATGATGAAAAGGACAAGAAAACAGATTATCCCCTAGAACCTCCAGAAAGGAACTCAGTCCTGCCAAAATCTTGATTTTAGCCCCCTGAGAGTTGTATCAGTTTTTTAACCTACAGAACTGTAAGATAATAAATTTGTCACTTAAGTCAGTACATTTGTGGTAATTTGTATGGCAGTAATATAAAACTAAACAAACACTAAATATAATTTATCCTTATACATAGTACAATGCACAACAATACATAAACCATTTCCATAAATGAAAAGTTAATAATATATTTGGGAATAGCAAATAGTAAAACTCATTAGATTATAGGCTCAAAGAAAAAATTACGTAAAATCGTTAGATGAGACACTGAAAATGACTGATACTAATAAACATGCTTAACTTTTTAAAGTCTGAAAAAATTAATAGAATGCTATGTTAACAGAAAAATTATCTGAAAACAACAAACTTATAATTCTTACTAGTGAAACAGAAATATTATTATCAAAATGAAAATAAAACAGGGATAATCAATTTAATTATGTGTCAGTATAGCAAATGCAGGTGGATAAGTAAGTAATATTTTAAAATAAAAATTTTAGAGAGAAAAGATTTTCAATATTTGTAAATTATTCATTTGTATACCTGGGACACAAGTCAAACAAATGAATAAAAACTTAGGATAATGAAAGATAAATAAAAATCAATAGCTTTCTTATATACAAAGTATATATGCAAATAAAGTACTAAGAAAAAATTAGAAATTTTGGATTGATGATGACAAAAACAATACAGTAGCAGCTTAAAATGTATCAAATTCACATAAAGATAGTTTTTTTTATTGGAGTATAGTTGCTTTACAATGTTGTGTTAGTTTCTGTTGTACAACAAAGTGAATCAACTATGTGTACACATATATCCTCTTCCTCTTAGACCTCCCTCCCACCCACCCCCATCCCACCCATCTAGGTCATCACAGAGCACCAAGCTGAGCTCCCCGTGCTATACAGCAGGTTCCCACTAGCTATCTATTTTACACATGGTAGTGTATTTATGTCAATCCTAATCTTCCAATTAGTCACACTCTCCCCTTCCCCACCTCTGTCCTCATGTCTGTTCTCTATATCTGCGTCTCTTTTCCTGCCCTGCAAATAGGTATCACCTCACACTGGTCAGAATGGCCATCATCAAAATATCTACAAATAATAAATGCTGGAGAGGGTGTAGAGAAAAAGAACCCTCCTCCACTGCTGGTGGGAATGTAAATTGATAGAGCCACTATGGAGAACAGTATGGAGGTTCCTTAAAAAACTAAAATAGAACTACCATATGACACAGCTATCCCACTACTGGGCATATACCCTGAGAAAACCATAAATCAAAAAGACACATGTACCCCAATGTTCACTGCAGCACTATTTACAACCTGAAAAATAATTTTTAATATCACTGTTGCATTGGGTGAGAAATTAAAATATTATAATTTTCTATTTTCTACTTTAATCAATTTTTGTTATAAAATTATATTTTTCTGGCATAAAATTTGAAAAATTTACTACTATTTAAGTAATATAAAGGTACTATATAACAAATTTACTACCATAATTATTTCTCCATTATTTGGTAGAATTCACTTGTAACACTTTGGACCTCGTGTTTTATTTTTCTGCAAAGGAGGGAATCTTTGACTAACGTGCAAAAATTTTTACTACATATTTGCCTGTTCAAATTTTTATTTCCTTTGGCTGAAACTGGCATTACCTTTTCAAATAAATTAATTGATTTTATTCGTACTTTTAGTCTTGCTAATCCTTTTTTTGGTTTCTGTTATTTTTGTACTTAAATCTCTTTTTTAATCTGTATTTTGTAATTTGTGCCTTCTCTTTTAGTCTTTATCAGCCTTATCATATTTCTAGTTTTCTTATTAAAAATTCAAAGTTTCATTTTCTGTCATCTCTGAAATGGTTTAATATCTGTTCATTATTTTTTGCCCTTATGACCATCATTACTACCTTTCTTGAATCTTTATTCTTGCCCATTTGTCTATTTCTCAAATTTTTGTAGTGTTTAACTCATTTAATTTTACATTTTATGCTTCCAAATACATATATTTGGAGCTATAAATTACACTCTACGCATTGTTTTAGCTGTACCACAAATTTTGTCATGTAGTATTTTTTTATTATTTAGATTTAAGTATAATTTTCATTATGATTGAATTGTAAACATGTTTTTAATTAATTAATTTTACTTTCAAATATATGTAATTTTTTGAGCTACGCATTCAGAAATATTTCCTTAAGAATTCTTTACACAGACTCATTTGGGGACATACTCATTATTTGTTTTGGTCGGGAACTGGCATAAACCAGTATATCCGTCACTTAAGCAGATAGGCAAAATGTGGTAAATTGAAACCATAGCATATTATGTTACATCTAGAATCAACAGCTCTGATGTACATATATCAACATAAAATGATCTTCAAAACAAAATGCTTAATAAAACATTATGGAAACAAAGTAATATTTCATATGCTAGGAATATATATATATACACACACACACATACATATTTGATGTGATATCCTTTTCATAACAACACATAAAAATAGAAAAATGGGCCATGGTGGCCCATGGCAAGATGGAAAGAAGGGGGGTAGAAGGATAAAGAGAAATTAATTACTTAATTAACTAAACTAGAGTACATTATAGACCAGTGCTCAAAAACTGAAATGAGCTAAAAGGTACCATTAATTCAACCATCAACAGATAAGAATAACAACATTAATAACAACAATAACTATAGTAGAATTTTTAAATGCCAACACTAGAAAGAAGAAAAAATTTTTAATTCTTAATTTTATTATGCAGACACTGTTAATCTTTTTTTATAATAAAAAGCATCACATTTTAAAATGTAGACATAGTATTTTAATAAAACACAAAAATGCTCATAATAAAGGACACTATTAATGATGTTAACTGCCTTAAAATTAAGAATTTCTGTTCTTAACACTAATAAAACACTAATAAAAGTATAAAATTTAACCCACCGAATAGGTGAATTTATTTTTAATACAAATATATGCAAATACAAATAACACAGTTTTTATCTCCAGAATATGTATTATACAGTTAAAAAAAAAAAGGGCAAGGATTATAAGAGAGACTTGACAAGAGAATACAGATACACATGAAAGGATGCTCATTGCCATTAGTCATCAAAGAGATGCAAATATCAGCTACAATGATATAGAAAAATATATCACCAGAAGAATTAAAATAAAAAGGTAAACAATCAAAAAAACAAGAAATAACAAAAACAAGGAAAATGGAACAGATTTCATAAAGTAGAATCTCATCCTCTACTGGTGGAAATACAAATTAATATAAACACTTGTTTTGCAAGATCTGCTGACATTCACAATATACATACTATTTGGTTCAGCAATTTCGTTCCTAGGTATATATTCAACAGTATATGTATTTATATTCATGAAATACATGCATAAAAATGTTCATAGTACCTTTATTAATAGTAGCCCCAAATTGGAAACAACCAAAATGTCCATCAAGAGTAGAATGGATAAAAGATTTATATATATATGTAGATGTATGTGATTAATAAGTGATATTATTAATATATTAGTCCTTTTAATGTTATTTAAAATATATGTAGCATTTTATATATACTTATACTGTTATTCTTTCTTTTGTGTTTTTTTTTCATTCTGTCCTATGGATCTATGCTTCTGTCTGGGATCTTTTTTCTTCATCATGAAAGATTTCTTTAGTGTTTCTTGTAACATGGGTCTACTGATGAATTCTGTCAACCTTCAGTTTTTAGAAACTTAAATTTTTTTCCTTTTTTTTTAAGATTTATTTTTACTGTGTATAAAAATTCTAGGTAAACTTTCTTTTTATTCTTTATATTTTTAAGGTTATTCTATTTTCTCCCAACTTTCATCATTTCTGTCATTCATCCTTGTTATTTTTGTTCTTTTGAATGTAATGTCTTTGTTGTCTCTCTGCTTTAAAATTGTTCTCTCTTATTTAGTTTTCAGCATTACATCTACAATGTAACAAGTTACGATTTTCTTTATGTTTATTTTCTTAAGGTTTCTGAATTTCTTCAACTATGGGAAATTCTCCAACATTACCTCTTTAGACATCTCTCATGTCCTTTTCTCTTTCTCAACTTTCAGAATTTCAGTTTATAATTGTTAAAATGTTTGATATTATCCTCAATTTCTTAGCTGTTCTGTTCTGTTATCTTTGTTATTCCCCCCCACAACTCAGTTTCTCATCTGGGTAGCATCTATTACTTGTCTTTGTATTCATTATTTCTTCCTTCTGCTCTGTGGTTAAACTTTAAATCTAATTTCTGATATTGCATTTTCCAGTTCCAGAATGTTATTTTGAATCTTTATTAGAACTTCCATTTATCTGTTGAAATCCTTGTATTTTTAATCTATTTTATACATTTTCTATTGTATACATTTTCTATTTTATAATAGTCATTTTAAAGTATTTTTGTTAATTCTAACATCTGTATTATTATAGGTCTGTTTCTATTGGCTATTTTTCTCTTGATTATGGGTCTAATTTTAATTACTCTTTGCACATCTGATTTTTTAAAAAAATTGTGCTGAATCATTTTGTTTAAGAAACCAAGAGACTCAAATAAATATTATTTTTTCAGAAAATAAAAATCCTTTCCCTTCATTCATCAAATCTAAGTTCTGCTGAATTAGGACTTTGTTACAATTAAATTATTTAAGTTTACCTCTGTTTTAAGTGGTCTTGAGGGCAAATTTTATATTGTGTATACTATAGAACACTCCTTATTGCATCTAAGCATTGAAATCGATCATCTCCCCCCAACTTCTCACCCTGCTCTCTCTCTGCCTGCCTGTCTGCCAGCTTGCCTGCCTCCCTCCCTCCCTCCTTTTCAGAACAGACCCCCAGTCTGTCAAATTACCAACACTATATTTAGCAAAAGTCAAATGGAAAGTCTTGGCAGGAAGATAAAGTAGCTCTCCTTTGGACATACAAAACCCCAACCCATCATGTCAACCCAAATGGTTTTAAGACCTCTGATGGTTTCTCTTTATCCCTGTAGAGTCCCCTTTTCTATGGCAGATGCAACCCTCTAGTCACCTATCCCATAACTCAGCAAAAGTATCTAGTAGTCATCAATCAGACTCACCTAGGAAGGGCTCATTCTTAACTGAAATTTATTTCCTTCAAACACCTTTTTACATAAAAATTTTGTTTTTAAAATACGTATGTAATGTTTTACTTTGTCAATTATTTTCCAGTTGTTACCTGGAAACAACTGCTCTGAGCTTCTATATCCTAAAAAATAAATAAATAAATAAAAAGTAAAACTTCAAGTTATGAATTTCTAAACAGCACTGAAGTCTATTTTATTTCTCGTTTGGACATATCAACTCTCAGAATTCATTTTTGTCTGGCTCCAATTTTCATATTTTTTTAAGTGTATTGTTTCAACATAGTAATTTCTTGTTTTTTTATATTTTGTTCTTTTTAGTGAGTTTTGAGGGAAAAATGCTTATATTCTAACATCTTTTCCTGGAAATATGAACAACTATATTTATAGGATTTTTACTACTTTCTTTCATTGCTTCACTTGTATTTGTTTTTTGGCTCTCAATAAGTTACAATCCCTATTAGTATGAGTTATTTTTTAATAATGAAAATTACCTCTGGCAGCCCCAGACTATCTAAAATTGTGTTTCACCTAAAACAGGACTAATAAAACTTTCCTTAGTAATGGAAATGTCTATATCCATACTGAAAATTATGGTAGCCAAAGCCATAAGATACTACTGGCAACATGAGAATGTCTAGTGTGGTTGAGGAAGTAGATTTTAATTTTAATTAATTTAAACTTAATATAAATAGCTACATGTAACTAGTGGCTATCATACTGGACAGTGCAGATCTAACAGTTCTCTCTAGAAAGTGTATTAGGATATACATATGTATTGATTTGCAAATCTATTATATTGCTTGCCACCTGTGTTCATACCAAGCCTGTCCATATTTCATGTGTTGAGGTTGTCTATTTTACCTGTCAACTGGTCTAATTTTCTCATATCTAACATGTTGACTTCTTGGAGCTTGAATACTACATTGAACATCAATCCAGTGACCTGGAAAAATTCCACTCGAATTCGTTCCTTTTATACAATTTCACTGGTGGTTAGCTTCTACTTTATAGATCTTTAGCCTCTTGCTGAAGTGCTACTGGGATTTACTTCCTGGCCCAGGGTCATGGTATTACACTTAACCTGTTACCAAAACCCTGGTGCTTTCTACCTGAAGGAACTTATAAATATTGATTGTTTTGCCACATTCCTTTAGATAGAGCATAAGGATTATAAATTGTCCTGGCTAATCATCACTTAAAATTGTCCTTGCTAGTCATCACTTACTGTCCCTAGGCAATCCTAACATTATTTTTCTCATTCCAACTATCCCCACTAAACTCACTTCTCATCATGATTCTCTGTGATTTCCTTTTAAGTAATGAGACTAGGCACTTGGCTAGAATTCAGTGCAGTAACTTTGGCTGGCTGATAGATGTGAAATCAGAGAGAACAAAGGGTAAGGTAAAAATTCATGTACCAAAGAATGTTGATAAATGAACTGGGTTACCTTTAATACAAAGAGGAAGAGATACTGAGTTCCCAATATTGAACTGGGAAAAGGAAACGTTTATTTCGCTTACAATTTCTTCTCAATTTTCTTACTTCAGGTTTGAATATTTAATGTCTTTTATTCCCTCTTTTATCAAGAAATCACTAATTTAGAACTTGACAGGAGCTGTCTCTACTTACGACTCTGGCTGCATAAAACTGCCTTTTCAAGAGTGCAATTCCACTACTGAAGTAGCCCATGATATTAAAGTATCTATTCAGTTAATATTAATTAAGCATATCTTGAAATTTTGCTAGAAAAAGGATTGTTTTATAGACATTCTGGACTCAGTTCATTAAAAAAAATGAATTGCCCTATTAATGGTTTGGGGTTATTCTCCTGTGTGCGTGAATAAAATTAGAACTGAATTATTTATTAAAAAAGAATGATTCATGGAGTTTTAAGGACACATAATTTTAAGGGATTCCATTTTTCAATCTTTGAAAGATATACCATTCTGGTTCAACATTTAAGATCTGCAATTTTGACACTACAAACACAGAGAACTTTATTATTAATCTCAAACATAGACTTCAGTTATATAGTAGTATTCCATCAGGCCAAAGTAATGTATATATCATAAAAGCATTTTTATAATTTTTACACAGAATTAAAAAGAACTACTTTATTTACAAATGTCTCATGAAAGATAGAGTGAATTTTTGAACCTAATTTTACTCACATACTTGCAGCCACTTTATACATAGTTTTCTAATGCCACTAAGCTGAAACAGCATATGGATTATATTTTTAGGCAACCTAAAAATTTGAGTAAAAAAATTCTGTAAATCTAAGTGGAAAGCATAAGTAATATTTTCTATCAATACAGAAGATGTTACTCTATCTTAATAATGTTACTCTATCTTAATAATCATAGTAAAGAATGTAATGAGACAAAATAAATTCAAAGGAAAACGGAAATATTCTGTACAGGGAGTGTACATTTGGATAAATAATTCCTGTTCACTTACAAGATATCAACTTTCATACTTTGAGATTTTCATAAGATTTTCCTATTTACATGAAAGTAAAGTAAACCTTTTATAGTCGCCTAGATAATTTTAATTTAAAACCTCATTACTTCAGTCCTAAACACATATTTTTTAGTTACTGGTTTGGATATCCAATTTAAAATCCCCACTTAATATGTGTAAGCACAGAAAGAAAAAAGCAATAAGTTTATTCAGTGTTAGTGGGTGATTTTAGAATGAACATCTAGCTGAGAGAAAAGCGCAACCCTGAAATCCTTGTGAGTATACTCATTTCAGTGATTAAAAAAAAATTAGTGTTAATATCTGAAGGAACACATGTAAAACAGAAACAGATCTCAAAACCACAACTTAGGACTTCCCTGCTGGCACAGTGGTTAAGAATCCGCCTGCCAATGCAGGGGACACAGGTTCAAGCCCTGGTCCGGAGAGATACCACATGCCACGGAGCAGCTAAGCACCTGCGCCAAAACTACTGAGCCTGCACTCTAGAGCCCATGAGCCACAACTACTGAGCCCACACCCGGCAACTACTGAAGCCCGCGCGCCTAGAGCCCGTGTTCTGCAGCAAGAGAAGACACCGCAATGAGAAGCCCCCGCTCACCGCAACTAGAGAAAGCCTGCTTGCAGCAATGAAGACCTAATGCAGCTAAAAATAAACTAAACAAATAAATAAATTTATTAAAAAACACAACTTAACAATAATAAAATGTAGTTGGCAGCAGACATATTTAGTCTTTTAGAACACTCATTCTATTATGAGGGAAAAAGTGAACCATCTACAAAGATATGGATTTGAGAAATATAGTTTTTATCCATAAAAAGAGTAAATGAATACTATATATATTATATGAAGATACAAAGATGTGTATGCTTTTTCAAAAACTTCTTAATACTCAATTTCTTTAAAATTTATAAAAATTTTCTTAGAAGTAAATATTATATATAAAATGTTACTAAAATAAGTACTACCAAAGACTTCACAAATACAGGACGAGGCTCAAATTATTTTTAGCATACCACATTCATTTATTTAAGTATCAGAATTCAGTGTCTGCTACAAGCAAATTACTTGACTAAGTGCTATAGGTTCTTCCAGATAAATACACCTTGATGCTGACCTTAAGTAATTTGCAATGGGGAAGAAAACTATGACTAGTAAGAGAATGGAGGAAGAAAAAAATAAAAAGCCAAAGTGTGATAGGAAGCAAAGTTAAAGAAGAAAAATGTTAGAGTAAGGAAAACATGGGACTAATTGAAATATGGCTTGAGGAATGTGGGTAGACTTTTGAAAGACAGAAATAAATCTGTAACAAAATCATGGAGGGTGAGCATATTAAGGAGAGACTTTATAAAACAGAGTAGGACAACAGTCAGTAAATTTCTTGCATAGAGTTTCAAAATACTATTTTGTCAGTTTATATAAATCGGTCATATTCCAATATTATCATTTTCAATAATATCAACTTTCAAATAAGTCCATACCTGATGAAGGAACTCAAAGTAATTTTTTTCCCTCTTTGTAGTAAGTGTACATTTAACAAAGATTGTGTAGATAATCATACCTCACACACAACAGGCATAAGAAAGTATCAACCTCTGTAAATACCTAAGGGCTTCATGATCCTACTGACTCAAATATTCTGGCCAATTGATTTTGAGGTCCTTGCATTGTCATATATGATCAGAGATAAATAAAATTGTTTCTGTAGAGAACCATACCGTGATTTGAAAATATTTCATTCATTTAGACTATCTTCTAAGGCTCTGAATTATACGTAGAGTGATAAGCTTCAAATACAGGTTATTCTATTCATAATTATGGGTAGTTTTATACATATAAATATCTGTAAGTATGAATTTTTTTAAAAGATGTAGTTTATAATGAAAACTTGGCAAGAATAAGAAAAATGCATTTGTGTAAATTAAATGAATAAAAGTACATTTTAGTATACTCTGGAGTAACCAACATCATTATATGATACAAATGGAAAAAATATTATATAATGGATATGAAGAAATGAAAGTTCATTTCCCATAATTCTATTCAATGATTTAATCAATGTTGATGCATTATATGGATTCATATGAAGTTTACAATTCATAAACAGTAAATTAAAATTCAACAAATGCTTTTAAAATTGAATTTAATACGTAAAGATACCGTCAAATCAATTATCATTAGTGATAGCCAGCTAGCTAAGTATTATTTCACAGACCCTCCAATTTAATATAAACTGAGCCAAATAAATAATGTATCACATTCTATATAAGGAACATTTAATCAAATACAGCTGCCACAAATTATTTTGAGGGGATCCAGGTATGTGAGCTTAGTATTTTAAAGTAAATTTAAAAATTTATAAATTTAAATTAAAGAGACTGATAGGATTATTAATGTTTTAAGAATAATAAAAACAAGAGAGCCTGGTAAAAATTAATGCATCATCATTCCTCTGGAAGATATATGAGACTTTGTCTTCCACAAATTCTAGTTTTTGGATCACCTGCATAGCACAAAAGATTAGGAGCTGTGAGTGAACTACTTTCAAATTGCCTGGAATACATTTTCTGAGTTGACATGTAATCAGCAGTTGGGTTGTGGTGACAAAGAGAACCGCTTAGTTGTAATTTATAGGAAAGGGGAAACATTACAGAATATATGGAATTATAATGTTGTCTTTGTTGCCACCACTCTTTTGCTCTACCATAAAGCTAGGGTGATTCAGCTGTCAAGCAATTGTAACAATTTTTTCATAATCTATAAACAGAATAATTGGGGAAAAAAAGGTAGGTAGGTAGGTAGATAGATGGATGTACATCAAGAGACTGATCTATCTCATAGTCAAGAAACCCAGACAGTAAATCTCAGATGGGTGACAAATGGTAGAATATTTTAGAGAAATATTCTATTTCTATGTACAGGGCTGCTTTGTGATATTAGGTAAGTTGCTCTTTTCCTTTCTCTAAGTATGGCTTCTTATTTTCTTTTAGGTAAAAAGATCATTAAATTGCATAACCATTTGGAATGCTGGATGTTATTTTGAATGCCTAGATAATACTCTCTAAATAAAACCAACTACCCAAAACATAATAACAAAGATATTGAAAAAAATATGAAAGATAAACATCTCCGTGATGTTTGAATTTAAAATGATTCAAATACTTCATTTGAGTTATTAATTAAAAATACTCTGAAGGAGTAAATGCATTATTAGATATTAATTTGTATAAATAAGTATTATACACCTGTTTTAAGTGCTTAATCTGTGCAGTGCAGAAGTAAAATAACAATTATCTTAAATATTTTTTTAAACGCTATATACATTATATCAGAAACTAAATTTCAAGTTTGGGAATACAATTTTTTACCAAGTTGAGCATATAAAAAAAAGGTAGGTATTACTTATTGGATGATATCACAAAATATAATCAATTACAGGTTCCATGGCTAGATCCTCCTTCTCTGTTCAATTTTCCATGTTAAATACAGAGTTCTGACTGCTTTAAATAATTACTTAATTAGAATTTCTAAGAAATAGCCCAATGCTTTAAATAGAACAAGGTTGAGAAACAGTATATTAACAATCTCATGGCTTTAAAATCCACATACATTCATTCTTTCAACAGAGATTTATGAAACGTCCACTAAGTGCCAGGCACTCTTCTGGGCACTAAGAATATGGCAGTGAACAAAACAAACAAAATTGCTTTCCTCATGAAACTAATATTATAGTTTAGAGGCTCAAGAGGGAGGGGATATGGGAACATATGTTTGCATATGGTTGATTCACTTTGTTGCACAACAGAAACTAACAGCATTGTGAAGCACTTATACTCCAATAAAGATGTATAAAAATAAATAAATAGGGGCTTCCCGGGTGGCACAGTGGTTGAGAGTTCGCCTGCCGAGGCAAGGGACACTGGTTCGTGCTCCGGTCCGGGAAGATCCCACATGCCGTGGAGCGGCTAGGCCCATGAGCCTGCATGTCCAGAACCTGTGCTCCGCAACGGGAGAGGCCGCGACAGTGAGAGGCCCACGTACCGCAAAAAAAAAAAAAAAAAAAAAAAATCCTAATTCAAGCAGACTCCAACTCTACTTTTGCCATTCTTATTTTCTTTCTGTTCCTCTACACATGAGAATTATTTTCATTTGAGAGCCTTTAACACTTGTGTTCCTTCTGTCTGGAATGCTCTACTCAAGACTGTGTAATAGACCAATTTATTTTTATTATTCAGACATCAACTCAAATATCACCTTCTTAGAGATGCCTTCTTTGACCATTAAAATCAAAAGTAGTCTTCCCCATTCTCTCTTTTCATTGGCTATTTAATTGATTGGTTGTTTGATTGATTTAGGAATAGTTAACCTTACCTGAAATTTTCATTTACTTATTTTCTATCTCTTCATTCTAGAATGTATACTCCACAGACCCATCCTATTTACCTTTTTATCTTCAGTTTCTAGTTCAGTACCTGATATATGGTTAGTCCTAATAAATATTTGCTGAATAAATGAACAAACTACTAGTTCAACTTCCAGCAATGTAAAAGTGACTTTGTGCAGGTGGAAGAGTACATAATCCAGGATTTGGGGAGCACGGATTCTATTTTAAGTTCTTTGTTTTATGGACATTATACTTTATTTCTCTGGATTTCAGTTTTCTCATCTAAAAGTAAGAAACTTAAAATGAATTTTTGACAAATGCTTCCTCCTGACCTAAAACTCAATCACTATAAATTATAAATGATTTTGACTGGATTTCAAAATAAGACATTTGAATGACCTAGAAATTCATCCTAAGTTCAAATGTGGGGAAAAAAAGTTATCTTACCATTTTGTTTACCACCATTATAAATTTGCAATGCCAGTGAGGCTCACGGATGGGCCCTCAAATCTGTATGTGGCTGCTTGACAAATCTGGCAAATCAGCGTTTAGTTGGAAGCACATATGGAGCAAACTTATGCCAGCCTGTGTTTTGCCAACAGACATAACAGTTCTGGGTCATTATATTGCCAACTACGTTGACACATTTTTGCCTACATAGGGCCATGGCTAAGACCTGAACATAACTGAAAGCCCCAAGATATTGGCTCCTCTCACTGCTGATACTTCGGCAAAGAGCAATGGAAGACTCCAGGCCAAGGCTATGATTCATGATGAGAAAACAAGTATTATTGCTGGTATGTGTTTTCCATTATCCTGGTTGAGGTTCATTTTTCATGTCAGAATAAATGTGCCAGTTGTTCGTCTAAAGCTTTTGGGTTGCCTAGTGCTGTTTGAGGATATGTACATGTTTTACTACACTAGGATTTTTATGCTAATTTTTTGGCTCTGAATAACTAAGCAGAGGGTACTTTTTTTTTTTTTTTTTTTTTCCGGTACACGGGCCTCTCACTGTTGTGGCCTCTCCCGTTGCGGAGCACAGGCTCCGGACGCGCAGGCTCAGCGGCCATGGCTCACGGGTCTAGCTGCTCCGTGGCGTGTGGGATCTTCCCGGACCGGGGCACAAACCCGTGTCCCCTGCATTGGCAGACAGACTCTCAACCACTGCGCCACCAGGGAAGCCCAGCAGAGGGTACTTATTTAAATAACAACTCTACCCTTCTTATCTCTTTTGGATAGATAATATTACAAGCTGGCCAGACAAAGCTTATACAGCCCATCCAGCATTGACAAGGACCGGGCATTTTACTGAGGCCTGTCTTACTGGCTATAGTATCCAGAAGGTCCTAGAACATTAGCCTGCACTTCTTAATTGGGCATCACTGGCAAGCTGTCCTTAAAAAGACCTCCAGTGAGGATGCTTCTGAACAGAAGTTTAGTCTAGCAGCAATTCTGTTAGAAAAAAATAACTTGAACTGGTCTAGCTACTGCACTCGATTGTTATTTTCATAAACACTGACAGGTTATTCAAAAAACAAAAGTATTTTTCACCCACTTCAATGAATTTTGTTTTACATCATGTTATGCTTTAGGAAATACTTATAAAGTAGATACACATGTTACCTAAGATACTTAGAGCAGAACAAAATACTTAAAGTGAAACAGAATTGTTTTAATAGCCAAGAACATAAAAACCACCCTCATTTTTTTCCTACTATCTCTGCATGAAATAACGTCCAAAGGGGAGAAAGAGTAAATAAATAAATAAAAAGCTTAGACAAGCCAATGGATCACAGAAGAAGGAAATTTACAAGATATCATCATCACATTGTTCCAGTTGTTAGGTTTTCCTTCTAAGGTTGTCTATGTTCAGTTACTTAAATAAGTTGGTCCATTTAAAACTGTGAGGCATAAAATGTAGCTGCTTTAAATGGGTCACATGCACAATATAGCAAAATTTTCTGCTTTTAGATAGGCATTATTTTGATTTTATTTTTTAAGAAGGGAGTTTTATATACAGGGTTGAGTACTTTCAATTTAAAAGAAAATGGAGGAAATGAGCCTAAATTATATCTTAGGAATCTGAGATATTTTAGTTACATATAGAAGTGTCAAGCCTGCTATGTTAGAGAAATTATAAACTCTAACTTAACTTGGATATGTTAATGAGAATTAAAACATATTCATTGATTGATTATACATATTCTCTGCTTTTATCTAAAGTTGAAAAGATGTAAAACATTTATGAGATGTATGTCTTAATAGTTCCGTGTACATAAATGTGAGATTTCATTCAAAATAGAATTCTTGAGCAACTCTCTTCACGGGAACAAGTGGAGCACATCTGGACATTCCTATGAGTGTTGATGAAAGCGGCACACGTAATACAATTATGGACCCGTATAGATTCACCAAACAACTTCCCAGTATGTAAATTATCTTATAAACTTCAGTTAAGTTTTTCAGAATGAATAATTTGATTCCTGTATTATTTCTATTATATAGAATATCATCTCTCTAAAAGTGAGGAATATAGGAATAACCAAATCATAACCTTCCTAATATTTTTCTTCTCTCCATTGCATCAAAATAATCCAAGACAAATTTTTAGAGGTTAAGACAAAATAACAATAATAAATGCTTGCCTCCTGTAGACTATCTTAAATTATAATTGAAGAAAAGTAAACATTTCAATTTGAAAGAAGACAAAAATGAACACATAATGCTATATTGTATATACCAGCGAAAGAAATATAAATATATAAAAAGATCTTTCAAAGAACAGATCCCCCAGATAAATTTGATATTCCCCCAAAATAATGGGAAAAAGGTAAAAAGAAAACAAAGGAAGAAAACGAAGGAAGGAAGGAAAGAAGGAGGGAGAGAAGGAAGGAAGGAAACAAATTTCAAATGATCTTGGTTATTTTCTTGTTTTTAATTAAAATGACTGCTTTTAATCATACTCCAAAATATAATCAACTTTAAAATGGCTGAAGTAAGTTTAAAAGTTAACTTCTTTAAATAAGAACTAGATTTCACCATATATTATTTTGACACTGGAATAATAATACAAGAATATTACTGATACCACACTTTTGCTATCAACTATCATATCACTATCCTATCACTATATGACTAACATCAAAGCATTACTTAGCATATGAACAATCTTACATTTAAATTACTAATAAGATAAATCCTAATAAATAGGGCAATTGACTTTGCATAAATTTTGTGTCCATTTCGTGTCACTTCAACCCCTTAAAAGGCCATAGCAAATACTAAAAATACAGTGCTATCTGTGTGTCTCAGAACACAGTTAAAAATAACTACATTTAATTTTGAAATTGCTTTGGTAAGTAGTCTACTTTCTGAAAAAGTATTTGTCCTTATAGCTGCGCCTCTCTCTACAATACCATCACTTCTTAACTTATTCTAATTTATTCTAACATGCAGCTTTTGATACTTTGCACTTTTAATCTTGCATCTTCTTGCATAGATTTTTAGAAAGAGGTATGTCTTCATTTTAAAGTCATTAGTGATGGAGCAAGGTTAGAAATGATACCTTTTAGTACATTCTTAGTATAATTATCATTACATAAATGTGCTTTGTGTTAGGTTTATTTTAACCTAGGCTTTACATATTAATAAACTGTTATGTAGGAGGTAAATCAAATTAGAAAGGCTGCTAATATTGTAGTAGGAAGATTTTAAAAGAAACACCAGGAATTAAGGTATTTACTTTGAAATAGTGAACTGAGGTTTTATAATGCATATTTATCAAAAGGGTTAATATTTATATAAGTAGGTCAACAGTATTAAAAAAAGAAACAATTTTCATATAAATATCAATGACATAATTTTACTGTATCATCTATTAAAATTTACCATAATGATATGGTCTGTATTTAATAATGGAGAAAGAGTATTTGGAAAAGAAAAATGAGTGGATTAATGATTTGGCCACTTTTGTTATATCCAAAGGATTTCATTTAAAATGAATGTTCTTATACCATTGTATATTCTTATACATTCATGTTTTTATACCATTGAGTAAAATAATAATCTGTTATATAAAATTCCACAAAGGAATTCAGGGTCATTTAAAGTATGGTGGAAGAAAGAAATAGGTGAGGGACATAAGCAGTACAAACTTCCAGTTGCAAAATAAATAAATCATAGCTATGAAATGTACAGTGTGGGGAATATAGTCAATGACTCTGTTATATCTTTGTATGGTGACAAAACTAGACTTATCATGGTGATCATTTTGACACATATAGAAACACCAAATCACTATGTTGTGTAACAGGAACTAACACAGAGTTTTAGGTCAATTATAGTTCAAAAACAAAATCATGGAAAAAGAGATCAGATTTGTAGTTACCAGAGGTAGGGGGCAATGAGAGAAGGGGGAATTGGATGAAGGCAGCCAAAAGGTAGATACTTCCAGTTTTAAAATAAATAAGTACTAGGGATTTAATGTACAACACGATAAATATAATAAACACTGCTGTGTGTTACATAGGAAAGTTGTTGAGGATAATCCTAAGAGTTCTCATCATAAGGAAAATCCTTTTTTTCTATTTGTTTAACTTTTTATCTATATGAAATGATGTTCACTAAACTTATTGTGATAATAATTTCATGATGTATATAAGTCAAATCATTATGCTATACACTTTAAACGTACACAGTACTATACGTCCATTATATCTCAGTTAAAACTAGAAGAATAAAATAAAAATAAATTAAAAATAAAGTATGGTGCATACATTTCAAGGTAGGTGCTAAGAATTTAAATCTGAATGTTCAAGTTGGTTTGACTCCATCACCATATTCTAAACTAAGCACAAGAGAGACTCATGTTATAGACACTGATAAATTATAAATCATTTGGTGCCTCAGTTTCTACTTGCAGATGTGTGGGTTACTACAAGTTTGCCAATTTAATGATTTTTATAATAAATCATAATTTACTGACATTTCTCATGTCCTTGAAAAAAAGTACTTTAACCCTATAGCCCATCTCTTTGCCCTTTATTATTATTATTATTACTTTTTACAGAAAGATCTCTTGAAAGAGTAGCCCATGCTAAGTTTTCAACGCTTCTCCCATTTGGTCTCAAAATCTCACCATTTAGGCTTTCAACCCTCATTGTTCCACTAAAACTACTCTTGTCATGGGCATCAATGGCATCTGGGTAGGAAATCCAAAGACCCATTTTCACTTTCATTTTTACTCAGCCTCACGGCAGCATTTTCCGTAATTCACACTCCTCATCACCAATAGCTTTCTTGTCTTGGCTTCCAAGATAACATACTTTCTACTTTGCCTCATACTTCCCTGACACCTTTTAGTCTCCTCTGCTGGTTGCTTCTGTTTTCTACTTCCTTATGCTCAAGTGCACCAGAGCTAATTCTTCAATTCTCTTTCTTCATTAACCCCTCTAGTCATCTCATTCAATCGGATGGCTTTGAAGTGTGCAATCACTGCAGAGGCACAGGTTCCTGCTCAGGGTTTAATGCTCTGAAATGTCTATATTGAAACTGTTAATAATTTTACCTTTGAATGTGCTTCGAAAGTGAAGTCTAATGAAAAAAATGGAGCATGCGCCAAGTAGCAGAAGCCACAGTTCAGGTGCATTCCCTCCTTACACCACCTATCCAGTCTCCTTAGGATGAGTTCCTTGCCTTCTGCTCTACTGCTCCCACCCAGCAACCACTGCCACCTTTCGCACCCTGTGAGGGACCTGGGTGCAGGATCAAGGAGCGTTGAGGTTGGGTGCCTGTGCCCTGTATGCCAAGTTGTGAGGTGGGGCCCCAGGCATCTGTGATGATTTGCAGTCAATTCATAAAAATCTCATGCTGGAGAAAGGGCAACATTAAATAGCATATAAAAAACACCATGATAGGTTGAAAGAGAGACTGTAGAAGAAAGGAAAATCCTTTTTCCTGCTTTTTGAATAGGCTAACATACATTTTTTTGCCCTGGTCCCTACAAATTATCTAGTTGGCCCTGCTTTCAAAGATGGTCTACATTCCTTCAACTTCCAAATATCAGTCTCTAGCTCAGACCTATCTCCAGAACTCAAGACTTCTTTAGCAGACTGACTTTTCGGCATCCCCATTTAGCTATATAATATAAAATTCTCAAAATCAAATTGTCAAAACTTAATTGATATTTTCATGGGGACTTATTCCTCCATTAACTTTCCCCATCTCAAATGATGTCAATTCCATACATTCAAATAATCAGGCCAAAACTTATACTTTATTACTCTCTTATATAAGAAGAGATTCACATAGTAAATTCTTGTAAGCAATAAGCAATGGCATCAGCACACCACTGGATGAACGTGTGTGTGTGTGTGTGTGTGTGTGTGTGTGTGTGTGTGTGTGTGTATATTCTCTCTTTGCACACATAGTTCTCACTCTGCATAGCTATAGGACTGTTCATAAAAATCACCATGCAACTTAAAGCCATGTAAGCAATCTCAATAATTAATGAGAAATGGTGCAACCACTATGGAAAACAGTATGGCAATTCTTCAAAAAATTAAAAAATAGAACCTCCCAAATCAGAGACTCAGGGCATAGGTGGAGGGGCTAGCAAGCCATGTTTTAAGGAGTTCCCCTGGCAATTTTAATACACCTCAAAATTGTGAACAGAGCTTTTATTAGGGAGATATGGGCCCTGAGTCTGCATGCATTCTAACAGCCTCCATCTGTACTGGCCTGTGGGGATTTATGATCCAGCAATTTCATTTCTGGGTATTTATCCAAAAGAATTGAAATCAGGGTCTTGAAGAGGTATTAGCATTCCAGTGCTCATTGCAGCACTATTCACAATGCTAAAATGTGGAAGAAACCTAAATGTCCATCTATGAATAAATGGATAAACAAATGGATAAACAAAATGTGTTAATTGTGTACAATCAAATATAATTCAGCCTTAAAGAGGAAGGAAATCCTGTCTCATGTACAACATGGATGAACCTTTAGGATACTATGCTAAGTAAAATAAGCCAGTCACAAAAAGCAATACTATATGATTCCATGTATGAGATATTTAAAGTAGTCAAATTCATAAAAACAGAAAGTAGAATTTGGTTATCAGGGGCTGGGGAGAGGTAAAAATGGAGAGTTGTAAAATGAGCATAGAGTTTCAGTTTTGCAAGATGAAAAAGTTTTGGAGATGTTAACACAAGAATGTGAATATACTTAACACTATTGAACTATACATTTAAAAATGGTTAAGATGATAAATTTTGTATTGTTTTTAATCACAATTAAAAAATAATTAATGTAAAACTTTACAATTTTTCATGACCTTTAAAAAATTTTATCAAGACATTAAAAACTCTCTTATTTCAATTATAAATGTATAGAAAAATGAAAATGCTAATAAAACCATTTAGGACACCGTAGTATAAAGCATTATGTACATTAAGAATTGAGTTGTTTGTTTCTTTGTAAAAAGAAAAACCTATTGAGAGTAGTTTGGATAGTGTTTACCTCCTACTCATCATATAACTTATAATACAGAGTGAGAATCTTTTCTATGTCATGGAAAATTGTCATGTTCTTTTCTAAGTGTGGGTCATTTTACAGTATTTTACCCTTTGCAATTTCAGTGTCAGGAAATATGTAAGAGTTCCTTTAATGTAAAGTAGTTTTGCCAGCATCATTTCCCCTGGGACATCGTGGTCATTTTTGTCATAACAATTTTTGTCAATAAGTTTATATCATTTATATGAATAAGGTTATCCTCACTAAAGTACCTCTGGTAGTGTTTATCCTAAAATAGTTTATGGTAAATGCCTGTTTTTGCTCAAGGCATCAGGGTAGGGTGGGCAGAAGGTGAAGTTGCTAGAGTATGAGTAGCTGAGCCAGCCATGCAGGCACTGACTGCCTATGAGATGGATCCCCAGTAAAAATTCTGGATACCAAGGCTTGTGTGGACTTCCCAAGTTGGCAACACCTCACACAGACTGTCATACAGTACTGCTGGGAGAATTAAGCACATCTGTGTATGATTCCATTGGGACAGG
Organism: Stenella coeruleoalba; assembly: GCF_951394435.1. Taxonomy (NCBI): domain Eukaryota; kingdom Metazoa; phylum Chordata; class Mammalia; order Artiodactyla; family Delphinidae; genus Stenella; species Stenella coeruleoalba. The sequence continues at coordinate 78,929,672 of NC_137151.1, read as the reverse complement.
ACAACTGGAAACTTGCTTCTGGTTTCTCCTGGACTTCACCCCATGAATCTTTTCCCTTTGCTGTTTTGATCTGTATTCTTTCATTCTGATAAACCATAACCATGGATACAGCAGTTTCTGAGTCCTGGGTATATTTCTCATAAGTCATGAAGCCTGAGTGTGGTCATAACATACCATGTTATGAGGTAGTGTATGAAAAATGATCATACAATGCTTGGAATCCAGTTAGTGTTACAAAAACATTAGATCCTGCCTCCATGTATTTATATTCTAATGGAAAAAGAATATTGAATGCAAGAGAGGGAGCCCCAAGACCAGTCTTTTTCATCATTATGTGATTGACCTCACATATGTTGTGTGTTAATTACATATAAATAATATACACTGAGCTCTTTGAAAGAAATGTACTGTCTGCACAATATAGTATTATTACTGACCTTTTAAATAGAGTGACCTGAAAAGAACTTCCTTAAAGATGCTGCTTCAATATATTGACATTGAGATAGCAGAGAATGTTTTTAAGAGAAAGTGTTAACTAAAATTAAAAGAAAGTTAAATTGTTTTAAAACCTACTTTATGTTTCTTAAATGTCTGTAAGTATCTAAAAAACTAGAATATCAAATTGTAATTTTTCTTAATAATCTTATGTTTTAAAACTAACACCTTTGTGGTACAATTATAACAAGATTATTATTAGAGGTGGGAGACTAGATCACAAAAAATATGCTAGGTCACAGTAATTCACAACAATGTTTAGCTTCACAATTCCAGTGTGAGTATCCGCCATGATCTGTGTCTTTAGACCTCAGCATTAAATGTGTGGAGGTTTAATATGCTCAGCATAGACACTCTGGAAACAAGTTTTTTTCTCATTACAGAGGAATACATTTTAATTTAGCGAGGAAAATTCTTTAAAAAATTATCCTTATGCCTAGCACCCATATATAGATTTTTTAAGTACCAGATGTGCATATTGTTTTAAAATTTTCTTTTTATTTTAACAAGTATAGTACAAATATCTCATGTGATTCAGCATCAAAACAGAGTCTTTCAATTATGTACTTAAAATAGATCATTGTGCTACTGCTTGCCTTACTTGCGCCACTGAAAATGTAAATCTGGCTCAACATCTAAATCCATGGTGAATTCCCTCACCAATCTATATTTATTCCCTATTTTTCTTTATAAGAAGTACATATTGATACCAAAGTGGATAATTCTACTGGTAATTATGCCTTCATTAAGAGATGTAAGTTAGTAGTTATTATATTTACCCACCTTTTTGAGAATTCTCAAAATTGGGAGAAGATAAAAATAAAAAATGATTATATATTGTTTAACATGGTTATATCTATATTCTGAAGGGACTGAGAATTTACTTGCAAAGTTATCATGTTAGCCTGCTGCTCCATATTTCACAGAGGCTAGTAGAGACACAAGATCCTTGGGTCAGAGACAAAAGTTTATTACTCAGCAATAGTTATAGCCTGTAATAAATGGAATATTTATCAATGGAATATTTCCTGCCATATCAGTAAACAAAGGATGCCACAGACATCAACTGACTGCAGCGCTCCAACGTGAGCCGGTGAGCCCAGGAAACTCAGGGCTGAAAAGAATACCTGCCATCTAGCAGCCATCAGACTGAAGCCATTCCCTGTGGTGAGCCCTGAGGAAACTCAGGCTGTGAAAATACAGGCCCCAGATAGTTAAGGTGCACATCAAAGGAATGATTTCAGTAAGCCCAGACGCTTGCCTCTTCCCATACACAGAAAAGCGCTAAATTCCTAAACTTGAGATATCTGGTTTTCTTTATTTAACAATAATCTTTTGACATTCCCAATTACCTGCTCATTGTTGCAAAACTCCTGTATCTCCCGGCTCCTCCCCTCACCACCTCAGAGCAGTTTCTCAGAGTTAGCTGAAACGCTGTCTCCCGGGCACCAGTCCTCATTGCTCCCCAAATAAAACCTAACTCACAACTCTCCCGTTGTGCACATATTTTTTTTAAGTCAACACCTGTGTATCATTATTTTCTTGCACTGGTCCTCTTTTCCCCGATTCAAACAGGGTAACACAAAGAAGACAGTGTGTTGAATTACAGAAGAACTTCCTGGAATGGCAGTTTTACATAAAACGAGTGTTTCATTTAAAGTTTTCTCTGGAGTGAGTCATTATTATACTGAACCATAAGGATGTTTACTTTGTTCTGGAAGTAAGTACTATCTCTGTCTTCCAAGGCTGTAAACAAGCTGGCTTTGCTCCAGATATAGACAATATATCTCCCAAGGCCCTGCACTCTTCAAATATACCCTTGAAAAGATAATCCAAAACAAAGGGTAATCAGTGCCTCACTGGTGAAACTTGCAGAAATAAGTTATACATGAAAAAAAATGTCTCCCAATAATTAAACGCTATTATATTTTCTTTCTATTTTAAAAACATGTTGCTCTATAGTAATATTTATATTTTGAATTCCAGTGAACTTAGTTCAAAAGTGTAGCCACTTATTTCCTCACGAATTGTATTTTTTTCCAATAGTTTCCTTTCCTGCAGCTTCTTTCCTTTCTTATCTAGCAGAGATACTCTGTCATGAAAGTCACTGTAATTCTGGTAATATCTGCACTCATTTACAATTACACCAGTCTTTTCACCCTCAGATCGGAAGAAAGAGCTTTTTTTCTTTTTCTTCTAGACATCAAACATTAAGCCTTAACTCAACTTGCATTCATTAATTCATTCATTAGTTAAGTGTACATACAATGACTATCAATATGCCTAACACAGAGAAGGTACTCAACAAACTGTAGGTAGAATTACTATATTCTAGGAATTGTAGTAAGCGTTAGAACACAAATTATTCAACATAATTAACACTGAAATGCTTCACAGTCAAGTTATAAAGAAGGACACTGAAAATGCAAAGACTCATAGAATATGTTACAAACCCAATTCTTACTTAGGAGAACAGCCCAAATATAAGAGACCAGAATTTTGTTAATTATGATTTTTTTCACATTCTTACTAAGGATATTAGCTATAACAATATTTTCCATTTGGGAAGTAGGCTCAAACATGGTGATGTATGCTGATCAAGGTGGAAGAAAAAACACTAGGGAGCAAACATGGTCAGAATCATATTCATACCTCGAAGCCCTTCTATTAGAAAAATCACACAGAATTGAGAGACAAGGTAGTATATTCTCAAGAATCACATAGCAGTGTCTTCCTTTGTAATTCGGGTCAGAAAATAAAATAAAATATTTTTCGACTAGAAATGTTGGCGTAATTCCAAAATTAGTGTCACTCTATAAAGAAACTATTTCAAAATGATGGTAAAGGATGATAGAGAGCTAGCTAAGTGATGGATCAGGAGTTATAAATGACTAGCAGAATGTTCCTTCTTTTTAAATTTTAATTCCAGGGCATTTATGTATGTGTTCTCCACCTTTGCGTGGTAGCCATCACTCCCTATTATTTTTACCTGGCTACCTTTTTTATACATTCATGCAATGTCTCTTGCCCATGAAAGAGTGTATGAACCTGAGAATAATGTTAGTTATTTGAAATTTATAACACATCATCAATACAGCTCATTACATGTATCATATGGCAGTTGCGCAGTTCAGATACCATGAAACTTATACTTGAGAAAGAGTTCAATTCAAATATAGATGTATTTTTTTTCAAGAAGCATTCAGTCTATAGAGTCCCAGTAACAGAGATGACAGACACAAGCATAGTAGCATTTCACATTCATGACCAGGTTGGGAATAAAGAAAATTTAGCTTTTTTAAAGTTAGAGTAATTACTTCCACCTATTCCCCTAAGTATTATAATAACTTAAAAACGTATAGCATTTAAAGCTATCCTTGTGGCTTTCTTAAACAGTTGCTAAAGTTTCTGAAATTTTTGTCTAGTAAGAATTAAAAGCATAAAGTTTAGAAATTAACTCTAGCTGGTGAAAGGCAATACTGTTGTGCTGCTGATAAGCACAGACTATTTTTAAGAACATGGAACTATTTCCATAAACACTAGTACTTACAAGGGAGAAAATAAATAACCACTTTGTAATACTGAGTTTCAGTAATAAATCATCAGCAAAATTTGACAGAATTAATATTAGTTACAAACGAGGCAGGAGATAGCTGGACCCCAGGCTGAGCAACTGGAACTCGTCTCCTATTGACTCTTTGAGATAAAGATAATGGCAGGAGCAGAGCTCTGCTTGAGTAAAAGATAAGGAGATCACATTTTTCTTGGGATCAAGGAGACCTCCCAGACCACACATGCACAGAAAAGATCCTCAGGGAAGGGAGGGGGTACCAGCCCATAATATGTCCTGCCAACCTCCCAGAAACCCTCACACTGGAATCCATCTTGGCTAAAAGATGCATACACACATCTGAGAGGGCACTGAGTCAGACAAAATATGGGCACAGACCAAGAGATTGGCCAGGGGGAACCTGGAAAACTGCCCCCATGTAAGCAATTTAAGCCACCCCAAAAGTGTGTGACTCACTCAGAGCCTGCCCATGTGTTCTTCCACATATACTTTCCTTCTAAGAAAGGCTTTACCCACTTTATTACCTCCGTCTCTTTGCTGAATTCTTTCTTCAAAGAAGACAAAGACTGAGGTCCTGCTACAAGCCCACTGGCCCTTGTGGTCTAGAGGTTAGGATTTGGCACTCTCACCACCGTGGTCTGGGATCGATTCCTGGTCAGGAAACTAAGATCTCACTACAAGTCACTGCACCCCGTGGGCTCCCAAGATCACAGATATTTTATAATTTAGAATTATTTCACATAATTTCCACATCTGTATACATGTAGACATATAGATTGATCCATGTACACTGATATTTGAGAATTTCATTCTTCAATTAATAAGGAATTATGCAAAAATGTAATGTATAGCTAAATTAACTGGGCTCTGGGTATCTTAGATGAAAATATTGTCTTCCCTTGAAAACTCTTTAAATCCTTGAAAAGTGCCACCTATAGCAAAAGACACCAGAAATACACTTCTGGCTTTAGAAAAAGAAAAATCCGTGAATTCATCAAAGTTGATATTCACAATATGATTATTTCCACTTGATTTTCAAGTGGAGATCTAATGCTGCTCAATGTTGGAGCAATTTCACAAAAGGTTTGATGATCCACTGTAAGTTGGGGGGGCGGTGAACATTTTCTGCCCCTTCTTTGCCTACTTTGTATATCAGGTTACCAACTTAAAAGTGAAGAGTAAGAAGGTAGTAAGAGACAGTGGGGCTGGAATAGAATGATGAAGCCAATTTGGTTATCTCCAAAACAAAGCATTAAATAACCAGTACCCCACCTAATACAAGCTTTTGTTTACCATTAAATGAATCAAGAATTTTCACTCAGAAATTTTCTGATAACAATAACTCAGCTATTTCATATCAGGAAAAAAGATGCTGTATGGAAATGACATGGAAAAAATATTTTCTTGTTTTTCTATTCAAAAATTCTGTGAGGATTCATGTAAAAAAACAAACACGCAAGGAAAAGAGTTTTGCTAAGTCAAACAAATGTCTGAATAACTACGTAATAAGGAATTATCATATATTCTATTTCATATTTAAGACCCACTGGAGGCATCTAGCACATACATGACTCAGTACACTTAGCCAAGTAACTCTGGAGAAATGTAGACCTTGCATTTTCCCACCATCTATTGCTATCAATGTCTCCAAAATCTAGAGTCAAGTTCTGGTACCTTCGAAAATAAGAAAAAGAAAACAATTCTTTTCCTGTCCTTTAACAAAGGTTGGACTGTCACAGAAAACCATAAGTAATTAGGCCTTGTATCTATGGGATAACCGCATTGTATGCACTTTTCTAAAACTAGGAAACATAGGAAAATTTTCCATTCCCTGAAACTGGTTAATTTCATTTTAACATGAGAAAGTATTTAGCTAATTATTCCTCCTTAGTAAGCCTAGGGATTTTTCCCAAAAAGAAAAAAAAGTCTCTTATTACACAAGATTTTTGCCAATGGATCATTTCCAACTCCCTGCCAGACAGAGGGTCCATTTTCACAGCAGTATGAGCTCATAGGATTAGCTCCATGAGAGTATAGACCTTGTTTGCCTGGTTCACTGCTGTAATCCTGGTTTCTAGAATGGTGTCTGGCACAGAGGAAGTTCTTAGTATTTATGAGGGAGCAAATAAATTAATCTACATTTCCTAGGTACTGCAGTCATTTCCAAATTATGGTGAGATTCTTCAAAAATAATTAGCCTCATTACTTGCTTGTATCAGGGTGAGGTTCATTTTTTTCAAACCAAGCTGAGTTTCTCTCGTTCTTCTGAAAAATGCTAAAGAAGTCATGATAATGATAAATGATAAGTGACAATGATAAAGGGGTACTGATGTGTAAGGTCAGATCACTGGAGCAAACCTCAAAACACCACCATTTTTGGGCATTCATTGTCCAAAAGTAAGCTTCTCCCACCCCTGAAATGTCCATCTCCCCATGCATTCATCCTTTTATTATCTTTGATTCCTTATCTCTAATCCAACCTCCCACTGCCTGTCACCTTTCCAATCTTTCACGTGTGCCCTCTGAAATCGCTCTCTTAGGAAACACATTTTGTAAACCATTGACCTACTCACATACTGTTTCTTCTACTTTTCCCCATGACCAAATCCTAGCTCTTTTCTGATAGATTGCTTTCCCATCGACTTTGTCAACTGAACTTCAGCTCATTCCCCTGTACCCCATGAAGTTCTTGTTTGAGGTGGGCTTAGTGTGTTTATGACTCTACAGTACCACTTCCAGACCACTGATGCTCCTCCAAAACTGGAAAATATCCTCCTTTGAAACTAGGTCAGCCCAGAAAATGAAACTCTCTCCTTCATTATCATTTGAATTTGTCCATTTCCTGGCTTCTCATTCTTGAACTACTTCTTTTCTAACAAATCTTGCCACCATTATAGTGGCCTGCGATGATGCAGAATACACATCCAAATTACCAACTACTTATTCCCTTCACCTTTGTAACACCAATAACATCAGCCATCTCCCCAAAGTAATTATAAAATCTTGATATTAACATCCATTCTTCCAACTCTCACGTACATTATCTACAGTATTTGTTGCTTAACTGTATTGAAATCTTCAGCTCCTCTACCTTTTACATTTTCCCCATTAATTCCATTCCCTAAACAGCTCAGACCTCATTGCTCATTGTTTCAACCAACCATTCTTTTCTAATACTCACAAATCCTTTGCCTCATTCTCATCTGCTGCCTAGCTAGGTAAAATCCCTGCTCTGAGGACACCCATTCTGTACTTCAAAAATTTATATGTTCCATTGATATGTTCAGAACTTGATGTGCTTTTGGCTGTATTATCTATCTCAATAAAAAGCACCAAGTGCTCAGTTACAGAAAAATAAATATCATTCTTGACTACCTTTCTTTAATGCTATATCCGATCAATTACAAAGTCTTTTTAGTTCTAAATGTATTGATATCTATGGTAGATGTCTTCTTGGATTACAAGACATAAAAATGTACACTTTGGGTGATGAAACAAACAGCCCCTTTGACATAGTATGGAAGGAGGAGGTATATATTGGAGGAAAGATATCCCTACCATTCTATCAGTAGTAAGTGGATGGCAGTTTCCATTTTTCTCCTATTAACCTGCAGCCAAGAGAAGAAAGCCACAGGTTGAATAAGGGAAGATATGAGAAAAAAATTTTGAAGAAGAAAACAGGGCTTAGGAATAGGAACTAGCTGTGGGCCTTGGGAGGTTCATATCTTGTATAAGATTCTCTATATAGAGAAAAGACCAACTGTCTTTTTGAATATTCTCTAACATTTAGTTGAGAGTTGTTTTTTTTTCCTTTAATCACTCTCTCTTATTTTCAAACATTTAGTAAAAATCTGTTCTGAAGCATGGCCTTCCTTTGGAGTAGTACTGCTACCACATTACATAAAATAACTTTTATATTCTTAGCTAGTACCTGAAACTTAAAAGTGATACAATCTGAGTTCAAGAGAAGGTGGCTAAAATCTCACTGAGAGGGAAGAATCAAGATGGTGGAATAGAAAGACATGGAGCTCAACTCCTCCCACAAATAAATCAAAATTACAACTACATGAGGAACAATTCTCACAGAATATCCACTAAACACTGACAAAATATCTCAGACACCCAAAATCACAAGAAATATCTTCACGTAACTGGGTAGAACAAAAGAAAAAAAAAAAAAAAAGGAATCAGGATAGAACCTACGCCCCCGGGCCGCCGGGAGGCAGCTGTGAAAGAGGAAAGGTTCCCTCACCCTGGGAAGCTCCTTCATCAGTGGGGAGATTAGCCGGAACAGAAAGGGAACCTCACAGGCTCGGAGGAGAGCACAGCAGCCTGTCTGCGGTACGCAGAAGAGAGAGAGACTTATACAGATGGTCTGTGCCACCACTCTGTGCACCCCAGCCTGAGACGCATACGTGCTAGTGGGTGTGTGGACTGGGTGATGAAACTTGGGCTTCAGAGGACCGACCCGGGAAGAGGACCGGGGTTGGCTAAGCAGAGACAGCCTGAAGGGGCTGGAGCATTGTACCGGCTGAAAACCAGTGGGGGTGAGGTGTGTGTACGAAGAAGAAAGCATGGGCCTGCCATAGAAGTGAAGCACTATTGTGAAGTGGTGCTCAAAGGGAGGGGTGGGGCCTGCCATAGAAGCCTCTTTCTCAGCACACTCTCAGCCAGCATTACATGAGTTCTGGGGACCCACAAGCACCAGCAGGTTGCCCACACGTGCAAGTGGGGCTGAAATCAGAGCTGAGTCCCAGGGGCCATGCGACTCAGAAAGCAGGACTGAAATCTGAGCCCTCTCCCTGTGGCAGTGCGACCCCCAGATTTATGCCACCTCCACCAGCTTTATAAACTCAGCACCTGTGGGACATCTGAGTGAACAACAGGTGCTCCTGTGGCTGGGAAGGGTCTGGTCTTAGCAGCTGTGGCCTTAAAAGCTGGGGTCTGAGCTGCTTCCATAGTTCTCATGGCAGGTCCAAGTGCACGACTACTGCAGTCCTGGTACATGACTTCAGTGGACCTATGCTTATGGATCTGTGCTGGTAGGTTTGTGAACACAGTGTGGAAGGAACACCAGGGCTGATTGCCTGGATTTCCAAGGGTGAGGCAGGGCTGAGGGTAGCATGAAAAACAGTATACTGTGTGAGCCCACAAAATGGGTGACAGGTAACAACACAGAGTGCACTCAGGTGCAAAGCTCTGGCAGAGGAATACTCAGTGGCTCCTCTCCCAGCAGGAGTGCTCCAATCCCACCTACCTCACACCACAGCTCAGAAACTGATCTGGAAGCTTCTACTCAAACAACTAAAAAGCAGATCCTGCCCCTGACAGGGCGGTGACAACCATGGAACAAAGAGGAGGTCCCACTCAATAGCCAGTGCAGGCTCTGGTCATCACAACACCAATCACGTCCCCACCAAGGGAACAAAGACCAGCACACACTGAGGAAAGAAGCAGCAGGCATCCATACTAAAAACAGCCCTTACACCAAAAATATTAGACTCATGCAGACTACACAGGGATGCTCCCACATAAAAGCAGCCCTTCAAGACAACATTAGATATCTTTCTCTCCTAAAGTCAGAGACACTCTTTCTCCTTAAAGTCAGAGAAATATAAGTAAAGTGAAAAAGCAGAGGAACCACTCCCAATTAAAAGATCAAGAGAATACCCCTTAAAGAATAAAGAATGAAACAGACCTCTTCAGTCTAATAGACACTGAGTTCAAAAAGGAAATAATGAAAATACTGAAGGAAATAAGAAAGACTATTGATAGAAATGCAGATTACTGTAAAAAGGAATTAGAAACTATAAAGAGGAACCAAAAAATTTAGAAAACTCATTTTCCCGGGTAAAAGCTGAGCTAAAGGCAATGAATAGAAGATTGAATAATGCAGAGCAACAAATAAGTGATCTGGAAGATACAATAATGGAAATCATCAACCAATCAGAACAGTAGAAAGAAAGACAAATGAAAAAAATGAAACCAATATAAGAGATATATGGGATAATATAAAGTATGCCAATCTATGCATAATAGGGATCCCAGTAGGAGAAGAAAGAGAAAAGGGGATCAAAAATGTATCTGAAGAAATTATGGCTGAAAACTCCCCAAATCAAAAGAAGGAAACAAATATCCAGGTACAGGAGGCACAAAGGGTCCAAAACAAGATGAACCCAAATAGATCTAAACTAAGACATATTATAATTAAAGTGGCAAAAGTTAAAGAAAGAGGATTCTAAAGGCAGTAAGAGAAAAACAAAGAGTTAATTACAAGGGACCCCCATTAGGCTACTGGCTGATTTCTCTACAGAAATGTTGCAGGCCAGAAGGGAGTGGCGACATATATTCAAAGGCCTGAAAGGGAAAAATATGCAACCTAGGATACTCTACACAGCGACATTATTATTTAGAATAGAAGGAGAGATAAAGAATTTCTCACACAAGCAAAAACTAAAAGAATACAACAATATTAAACCTATCCTAAAAGAAATATTGAAAGTTCTGCTCTAAATAGAAAAGAAGCAAGCATCTATAGGAAAGAGAAAATCATAATTGGAAAGTAAATCACTTAAGTAAGCCAATATACAGATTAAAAAAATCAAAACATTTTTGTGAAAGCAATGATAACTACAATAAACAGCAAAAGGATAAATATGAAGATTAAAAGAGGACATTAAAATCATAAAACATGGGGAGTAGAGTAAGAAAAAGTAGTTTTTTCTGTTTTTTTAGAATGTGTTTGAGCCTATATGACTACCAGTCTAAAGCAAGTAGATACAGAAAGGGGTTAACATACTTGAGAAACAGGGTAACCACAAATCAAAAACATAAAATAGATTCACAAAACCAAAATGAAGAGAACACAAGCATAATACGAAAGAAAACCATGAAACCACAATAGGAAAAACAAAAAGAAAAAGAAAGGAACAAAGAAGAAATACAAAGTCAACTGGATTTAAAATGGCAATAAATACATATGCATCAATAATTACCTTAAATGTCAATGGACTAAATGCTCCAATCAAAAGACACAGAGTGGCAGACTGGATTAAAAAAAAACAAGCAAACAAAAAAATAAGAGCCTACAATATGCTGCCTACAAGAGACCCACTTTAGGGCAGAGGACACACTTAGCTTTCAAGTGAGCAGATGGAAAAAGATATTTCATGCAAGTGGAAATGACAAGAAAATGGGGGTAGCAATAGTTATATCAGACAAAATAGACTTTAAAACAAAGGCCATAAAGAAAGATAAAGAAGGACACTATATAAAGAAGAGGATATTATACTCTCGTTAATGTAAAGGAGCACCTAAATACATAAAGCAAATACTAACATATATCAAGGGAGGAACTGACGGGAATACAATAATATTAGGAGACTTTAGTACCTCAACCACATCAATGGACAGATTTTCCAGACCGAAAATCAATAAGGCAACAGAGATGCTAAATGATAAAATAGAACAGTCAGACTTAATTGATATTTTCAGGACATTACATCCAAAAAAAACCAGAATACACATTCTTTCCAGGTGCACATGGAAAATTCTCTAGGACTGACCACATACTAGGGCACAAAGCAAGCCTCAACAAATTTAAGAGGGTAGAAATTATTTCAAGCATCTTTTCTGACCACAGAAAAGATGAAACTAGAAATCAACCACAGAAAAAGAAATGAGAAAAAAACGGTAACATGGAGACTAAACATGCTGCTAAAAAAACCCAATGAGTCAACAATGAAATCAAAGAGGAAATTTAAAAACACCTTGAGGCAAATAACAATGAAAACACAATCATACAAAATCTATGAGATGCAGCAAAAGCAGTTCTTAGAGGGAAGTTCATAGCGATACAGGCCTTCCTCAAAAAACAAGAAAAATCTCAAATAAACAACCTAACCTATCACCTAAAAGAATTCCAAAAAAAAAAAAAAAGAACAAACAAAACCTAAAGTCAGCAGAAGGAAGAAAATAATAAAGATCATCGAGGAAATAAAGTAGAAATTAAAAGAAAATAGAAAAAAATCATGAAACTGAGTTGGTTCTTTGAAAGGGTAAAGAAAACTGACAAATATCTGGCCAGGCTCACCAAGAAGAAAAGAGAGAGAACCTAAATAAACAAAATAAGAAATGAAAGAGGAGAAATGCCACAAATTACCACAGAAATACAAAAAAAAAATAAGAGAATACCATGAACAATTATATACCAACAAATTGGGCAACCTAGAAGAAATGGACAAGTCTCTAGAAACATACAGCCCACCAAAACTGAATCAAGAAGAAACAGACAATTTGAACAGACTAATCACTTGAAGTGAAATAGAATCTGTAATTAAAAAAAAAAAAAAAAAAACTCCCTGCAAACAAAAGTCCAGGACCGGATGGGGTCACTGGGGAATTCTACCAAGCATACAGGGAAGAATTTATACCAATCCTTTTCAAACTCTTCCAAAAGACTGAAGAGCAGGGAACACTCCCAAAGTCATTCTATGAAACCACCATCGCCCTGATACCAAAACCAGACAAAGACACTACCAAAAAAGAAAATTACAGGCCAATATCTTTGATGAATATAGATGCAAAAATTCTCAAGAAAATAATAGCCAACCCAATCCAACAACACATAAAAAAGATCATACACCATGACCAAGTTGGATTCATCCCAGGGTCATGAGGATGGTTCAACATATGCAAATCAATCAATGTGATACACCACATCAACAAAAGAAAAGACAAAAAACACATGATCCTCTCAATAGATGCAGAAAAATCATTTGATAAGATTCAACATCCATTCATGATAAAAACTAATACCAAAGTGAGTAGAGACGGAACACATCTTAACATAATAAAAGCTATTTATGACAAACCCACAGCCAACATAATAATAGTGAACAGCTGAAAGACTTCCCACTAAAATATGCAAGCAGACAAGGATGCCCACACTCGCCACTTCTATTCAATATAGTATTGGAAGTCCTAGCCATAGCAATCAGAGAAGAAAAAGAAATAAAACATATCCACATTGGAAGGGAAGAGGTAAAATTGTCATTATATGCAGATGACATGATACTATATATAGAAAACCCTAAAGACTCCATATAAAAACTACTAGAACTGATAAACAAATTCAACAAGGTAGCAGGATACAAGATTAATATACAGAAACTGGTTGCATTTCTTTACACTAACAATGAAGTATCAGAAAGGAAAAGTAAAAACAATCCCTCTTAAAATCACATCAAAAAAAACCAACAACTTAGGAATAAACCTGACTAAGGAGGTGAAAGACTTATATGTTGAGAACTATAAAACACTGATAAAGCAAAGTAAAGATGATTTAAAGAAATGGAAAAATATCTCATGCTCTTAGATTGGAAGAACTAATATTGTTAAATATTAATGAAACACCACCTAAAGCAAACTACAGATTTAATGTAATTCCTATCAAATTATCCATGACATCTGTCACAGAATTAGAACAAAAAATCCTAAAATTTATATGTTATCATAAAAGACCCAGAATTGTCAAAGCAATCCTGAGGAAAAAGAACGAAACAGGAGGCATAACCCTCCCAGACTTCAGACAATACTATGCTACAGCAATCAAAACAGTGTGGTATTAGCACAAAAACAGACATATGGATCAATGGAACAGAATAGAGAGCCCAGAAACAAATCCACACATCTATGGACAATTAATCTTCAACAAAGGAGGCAAGAATATAAAATGGGAAAAAGGCAGTCTTTTCAGCAAGGGGTGCTGGGAAAGTTGGACAGCTGCATGTAAATCAATGAAGTTAGAACACGCCCTCGCACCATACACAAAAATAAACTTGAAATGAATTAAAGACTTAAAATAAAGCATGACACCATAAAACTCCTAGAAGATAACATAGCCAAGACATTTTCTTGCATAAATTGCACCAATGTTTTCTTAGGTCAGTCTCCCAAGGCAACAGAAATAAAAGCAAAAATGAACAAATGGGGCCTAATCAAACTTACAAGGTTTTGCACAGCAAAGGAAACCATAAACAACATGAAAAGACAACCTATAGACCAGGAGAAAATACTTGCAAATGATGTGACCAACGAGGGCTTAATTTCCAAAATATACAAACAGCTCATACAACTCAATTACAAAGAAACAAACAACGCAATCAATAAATGGGCAGAAGACCTAAATAGACATTTCTCCAAAGAAGACATACAGATGGCCAATAGGCATGTGAAAAGATGCTCAACATCGTTAATTATTAGACAAATGCAAATCAAATCTACAATGTGTGTGTGTACCACCTCACATCAGTCAGAATGGCCATCACTAAGAATGTCTACATATAACACATGCTGAAGAGGGTGTGGAGAAAAGGGAACCCTCCTACACTGTTGGTGAGAATGTAAATTGGTGCAGCCACTATGGAAAATAGTATGGAACTTCCTCAAAAACTAAAAATAGAGGGCTTCCCTGGTGGCGCAGTGGTTGAGAGCCTGCCTGCCGATGCAGGGGACACGGGTTCGTGCCCCGGTCTGGGAAGATCCCACATGCCATGGAGCGGCTGGGCCCGTGGACCACGGCCGCTGAGCCTGCACGTCCGGAGACTGTGCTCTGCAACGGGAGAGGCTGCGACAGTGAGAGGCCCGTGTACAGCAAAAATAAAAATAAAAAAATAAAAATAGAGTTGCCATATGACTCATTAATCCCACTCCTGGGCATATATATGGGTGCCACTATAATTCGAAAAGATACATGCACCCATGTTCAAAGCAGCACTATTTACAACAGCCAAGACATGGAAACAACCTAAATGTCCATCGCTGGATGAATGGATAAATAGATGAATGGATAAAGATGTGGTGTATATATACAATGGAATATAACTCAGCCATAAAAAAAGAATAAAATAATGGCATTTACAGCAATATGGATGGACCTAGAGATGATACCAAGCGAAGTATGTCAGAAACAGAAAGACAAATACCATATGATATCACTTATATGTGGAACCTAAAATATGACACAAATGAACTTATCTATGAAACAGAAACAGACGCACATAGAGAACAGCCTTGTGGTTGCCAAGCTGGAGGGGGAGCAGGGAAGGGTTGGATTGGGAGTTTGGGACTAGCAGATGCAAACTACTATTTATAGAGTGGATAAACAACAAGGTCCTATTGTATAGCAAAGGGAACTATATTAAGTATCCTGAAATAAACCATAATGGAAAAGAAAAAAGTATCTCGTTGAAAGTGGATTTAGTTAAAATAGTGAAGCACAGAATGAACAGTAACCACAGAGAACTATATCATACTTTCATCTCTCAAGCCATAGAACTAACTTTAAATCCATTTAAAATTTTCAGTGATGATACTGGAAAAAAGAATTCTCTACAAATATAAAATGTCATGTTAGGAAAGATCACAAACTTGACTCTCCAATCAAATAGATTAAGAGTGAAATAAGCAAACAAAACATAGTGTAAAGAATTGTGTCATTTGCTTTGTCTCGTAAGAGAGTCAATACTTTAAATGAGCATAAACGTCAGTGTCACTGTGTTCAATATCCTGACAGCTACATAACAGTTTAGGCCTGAGGATTGTATTCCTGAGGCAATCATTCACCCATTACACACAGAAAAAGGTTATTTAAGAAGAAAGAGTATTAACTATCTTTTTACCTCCCTAATAGTTATTAATGAAATAATGTTTAAAAACTATTTGGCAAGAATGTTATTCTGTTCAATATTTCTCTCTTTGGAAATTATCCAAGCAAACACAAAGAGAGAATAATCAACAGTAAAATTTTGAACAATTCAATCTTAATACAGATAATAAAAAGATGCCTACCTACCAGTGATAGGTACTTGGGACCCTAGGGTAACAGAGAGTCTGACTTACAGAATCACAGGAAAGTTTACTCATATCAAGATAATGTTCACCATATCACAGGAGAGGGCAGTGAAATATTTTCAGCCCAGATCATAGGATAAACAGTCACGAGTTTTCCTATTATCTTCTAGAGCAACACACAGATGTAGCTGGGCATATTTCTCATCTTGTCCCCATGAATCTGCTCAACTCCAGCAGCTAATGAAGATTTAAAAGAAAAACTTAAATCTCAAAATATAACCACATAATATACTTATATTAAAAATGAAAATAAACATTTATATTAGGAATTATGAATATTAAAAAATGATATTTGGATATGAAAAATTATCAAAGAATTATCAAAGAATAACTTGGGGGAGTCTTTATATTTTAATTTTTTTTATTCCCAATAGGAACATTAGCTAAAATATGGACTGCAGAAATGCTCCCAGAATATGTTCTTACAGAGCATGATCTAATAAATAGATAGGAATTATTTGCAAATAGTTTATTCAACTAATTTTAATAATTAGTTGTGCTTATAAATTCTTGGAAAATTTGCATTCTTGAACAATTTTAACTCCAACAAAATTAGACACATTTTATAGGCACTCTATAAATGTGATTAAAGAAAACAAGCACACATGATTAATAAATAACTGCCAGTAAAAATAAATAAATACTTTAGATATTCTGAAATATTTACATTCTGGATAGTACAGAGTAATTTTCCATAGATCTTAATTATTCTGTATTCCAATCTAGAGAGTTTTGATTAATGAGATTTTTGCACATCAAACTATCAGTCAGCAGCAATAACAGATGATGCCTGTTCTGGAATTCGTCAGAGGCATGGTTATCAAGTAAGTGCCCACTCCTCCTCACTCCAGCAAAACAAGCAAGAAGTTTACCAAAATATCACTTTGAAACACACTCAGAACTGTCCTAAGATGAATTCTGATCAATTTTTTATAACTGAGCGATGTTAGACTAACCAGACAAATAACCACCCAGCCTGCTTCTTAAACCAGCTCAGATGGGAGATGATAAAACAGGTTTAGCACAAATTCAGACAGTTCCAGGCATAAATAGAGAATTAGCACATATGTCTTCATGGTGGCCAAGAATTTAAAAGCATTTGGTAGATTTAATACTTATTTCTCTCAATTTATCAAAATATTCTCCATACTAAGAAGTACAGTCTAGCTGACTATTAGTATAATAGTTCTTTTGATTTCTCATTTGTGTTCTGGCCTAAATGAATTATAGTAGGGTAGTGGTTCAAAGGGCATTTGTGCATAAGAGCTTGAAATGCTGAGGTGGAGAAAATTATATATATTTCCTGGATGCCCTCTTTGATGACTGTGTTTCATTAGATACAGGAAGAAGCCCCAGAATATGTATTTTTAAATTTTCCTAGGTGATTTTGTGGAAGTCAGATTTTAGAACCTCTGTTTTAGAATCTTCAAAATCTTTACAGTCATATAAGATTGTTTTGTGAAACTCCTGGTCCCTTGACTTTTTTTTTTGCTACCTAATACCATACATGCAAAGTTGAAGTTTTTGAGGTGAGTAAAGAGAGATAAACATTGTATACTATAACTTCTGTATTGACTCCTGAACCTGTTATAGAAGAATCTTTCCTGTCAAGTTAAAAAATTGGTTTTCCACTGTCCAGGTGATTAGGGTCTGAACATGTCTAAGGCTTTAAGAGCATTACTGAAAAGAGTGATATTTCTATGTCATAGATAATCCTTTCCCCGTAATAATGTATATGGTCAGTAGATGAAAAGTACAGGAATGTAATTGGTTGTCTATCTACTCATGGATGTTTTAAAGCAACTTTTTACTTGCAACTTTGGATTGCTTGTATAATTTTTTTCATAAATTTCACATTATTTGTCAAGAAAATACTTGACTGCTAAGAAAATTCCAAAACAGTGAGATAAGTGAACATTTTAACACTAATGAAAAAGAGGAATAGTAATGGACTCAGAAAAGGCACTTAAGGTCCTCTTCTTCATTTTACATAAATTTTATTCTTAGATAGATTTGGTAAGGGGCGTGGAATGCTAAAGAAAGAAATCAGAGGACTCGTAATTTATAGAAGAAAGCTTACAGGAAAAAATAATATTTTTCTCCAGTATTTCACCATTTTGAACTAGAAAATAAATACATTAAAACTATATTAGCAACCAAAGTATTGTGTTTTCTTTATTATAGATCATCTCTTTACTTATTATTCATTCAACAAGGCTTTCTATATACCATGGGCTAATATTGGATTTGAATATGAATGACATACAGTGGCTGTCCTCCAGATGCTCAATTTAATTACTCAACATAGCAGTTATCTAAGTTTTGACCACAATCCAAGCATTCAAATTCTTCAGCATAAGCTTACATGTATATTCTGTGGTCTAGGGTGTACTGACAGATGGGGACTATGAAAGGAATTACAGAGGATAAGTATACTTATAGCTTGTAATGAAAAGCATGGGTTTCCAATACCAGCTTCACTACCTGATTGTGGTACATCCATGGGCAAGGTATTCATCCACACTAGGTCTTAATTTTCCTGGGAATACAAAAGGGCTTTCCTCACAGGGTGATTCTGAAGATTAAATGAGGAAATTCATGTAAAGGATTTAGTATAATTTTAGAATATTAGAAGAATTAAGTAAATCTTGGTTTTTAACATGAGTAGAATTTTCAGAAAGGCCAAGTTAAGGCAGAAGAATCCATATGGTGGAAATGGTAAAGAGAAAATGAAAGGGCTTGATTGTTTCAACAATAAAATTTGGCAGATATCACAATTTCAGGAAAAAGTAGTGAACATGAATTTGGAATGTCGGGTTAGAATCAAATAGTTAAAAATCTTATGAAGCCTTCCAAGGTTATACTGAAGTGGGAACAAACCTGAATTATTAGATCTGTGTTTTAAGTACAATGGAGAGGGTTAATTTTACTGAAGAGATGAAGATCTGTAAGGAGGCTCTTGAAAGTGTCCAGTGATGAATGGCAATGTGTGAAAAGTAGAAATGATAGACTTTGATGACCAATTGAATATGAGGAATAAGAATCGGTACTGCTTTGCTTCTAAAAGTGTGTTTAGGCAACTTTGCAGATTAATTTAAGTGAAATGGGGAGATAGAAAATGAAAGAAATTTAGTAGTGGTGATGGACAGGGAGAGACAAAGAGAGAGATGGGGTGGGGGAGGTAGAATCTTGTATTAGATGCACGTGGAAATGAGCAATAGGCTCCTGAAAATGCAGAACTGGAACTCAGATGCAACATGAGACCTGATAACACAGAACTGGAAAGATAGGTAGTAACTGAAATTGTGGGAGTGAAATTATACAGGGAGAGAGACTAAAAAGAAGGCTTAGGATGGAGGGCAGAACTCAAGGATATTGAAATGTTAACAAAGTAAGTCATGAAAGAAATAAAGAGGCAGGAGGAGAGCCAGAAGAGTAACTAGGAGATGAGGTAGTTGAGAATCCAGTACAGTTTGAAACCTAGAGCAGTGAAGTAGCACTGCATTTGAAAAAAGGCTAATAAATATGGCAATTGTCTGGCTATTAGCAATATATTTAGCTTTGAGAGCAGGGAACAAATGACAAATGTAATGGTTCAAGGATAAAGAAGAAGTAAGGATGTGAGAGAGGGGCCTCCTAGGTTAGAATGCTGAGCTGACTCCTTGCTATCTTCATGACCTTGGAATATTGACGGAACCTCTCCAAATATTGGTTTCAGGGTTAAAATAATTCTTCATTTAAAGAGTTGTTTGGGAACTGGAGAGATAATGTGGCCTGGAATACAACAGGTGCTTAATAATGTTAATTATTTTTAGTTATTATTATTATCTTTTCAATAAAATATCCCCAAGTCATATTGCAATTTTGTAAGCAGATGGGATAGGGGGTCCCCAGAGAAAGAAAACCAGGTATGGCTTTCTTGACATAACAGAAGCCATTTTGACCTAAGCCATTTTGTGATCTAAGCCTTGCCCTTGAACAGGTCTCAGTAATTAACCTTAAGGGAAGTGAGGGAATGCAGGAACAATGGAAAAGCAGTCAATGAACGACAGTATGGGGATAAAACTGTCCTAGCTCCTCCTCAACGGATATACATAACAATGTGATACATATCTTTGAGTTCTGCATGACCAAAGCCCCCACCCGGATGGAGAATGTTAACTACATGCTGAGACCCCAGACTAGTCGGAACCTAAGGAATGATGTTGGTGTTGACCTTTCCTGACCCTCATGACTTCAATCAACTAAGGCTTGGACTTTGTCGACCTTTGCCCCAATTCTATGCTGAATTCTCCTCTGCTCAAGCCCCTGCATGAATAGGCATGTACCCTTAGCTTAAAACTTCCCCAGTTTTGCTGTTCAGGGAGACACTGCTTTGAGGAAGATCCCTGGTGTTCTTCTCACTTGCTGCAAGTAATAATAAATCCTTCCTTCTCTCAGTCCTTACCTTGGCTGTGTCTTTTGGCTAGACACCCTCCAAGAGGCAAAGCCAGTTTTCAGCTAACAGCATTAGGACCAAAGTATTTGGATGAGTGTTTGATTCTTTTCCCTTCTCAACTCATTTCGAGTCTGACCTCTGGTTTATGTGTCTATTTCAATACTTATTCATTTATTCACTCATTTTTTATTCACCTATTATTTATTGAGTGCCTATCATGAAGCTGAACTTTATGATATGATAAAGAAGAGATAAGATTTAAAATAAAATATATCCTTGCTATTGTTATGAAGAAAAAGTAATTGTACACTATGTCCCAGGACACTTAAGAAACAGACTCCATGTTTAAATGGAGAAAGAGAATCAGGCCCTGACATTCAGGCTCTGACCTCACATCAGAGCCAGGTCTTGGTGATCCCTTGTTGAACATAAAAAAAATTTCACAGAACATCAACATCAGACAAGGGCACTGTGTGACCACTTTATTATTACTCCTGAACATAAGACATGAGCATTGTCCAAGACACAAAATCTCAAACATCCCCACTCCAGGCTAATATGAGTACTGCTGCCTATTTATCAACTAAGGCTTTAGCTTTGCTCTAGTCTCCTCAATCTATAGATAAGATTTAATGAGCTATCCTATTGCTAGGCAGTAAGTTAGCCATGAGCAACAAGAGGCAGCCCCGTTGGCTTAATGTCCAATAGCTGCCTAAGCTATTTGCCAACCCCACCCCAAACACGCCCCCATCATTACTCCAAAATGGTCAGTGAACCAGAAATATCCCCCACTGACTGACTGGAGGGACTTTCCCCACTCTGGCACAAGTGCAAACCTCACGCTATCATGTCCTTAGATAATCTTTGGTGGCCACTGGGCTCATTAAATGTTCATAAATATTCTATGAATACATACATCTAATTATAATAGACTGAATTATGGGAAGGACATGCACAGCAGCGCATCTTGTTATATAACCTGCAGCTCTCAATTAAGACTGTCAATCAGCGGCCTCCTGGATTATGCAAAAACCTTGCCTTAAACACTCTACACCTCAGCCCTCTGGAGCCGTTGCCTTCCTTGGCCTGGCCCACCTCTCTCCTGAGGTGTTATCTCTGTTCTTTCCTTATCTTCAATAGATTCTCTTGCAACGGGTAAGACCTCCTTCTTTGCACCCTTACCAAGAACCGAGGCCCACGGAAGGAGGGGTCTCCAGACCCTCTTCCACTAACACTATCATCAAAATTTCCCCTGCTTTCTGAATGCTCCCATTTCAGAGTGGGCCCCTACTCCATTAGACTGTCCCCCCAAACACCCTCTCAGAACCTAAATTCTGTAAGTCCTTTTTAACATCCCCTTACTGAAATGTCCCATGATTATCCCCGGAGTTCCATTCTCACTAACTTCAATGAGTAATAAACCCAACCTGTTTAACTGTAGGTGTGTTTCTGGTAGTCTTTAGCTAGAGAACATTGACAACAAATATAAAATGATGCATGTGGTATAATGTTTCAGCCCCGTAAAGCTTTTGGATAGAACATGCTGTCCAGGCTAGCTATTTTAAATCAGATGGTTATTTTTAAACATGTGAGACATATATTAGGGTATATTTATACTATTGGATGTGCTAATATTGTTAATATTTGGTATTAGGCCTTATTGGTTTGACTCTATAGACTATGTTAGTATTTTATTCTCAATAAACACCTAATAACTTTGTGTTGAATTGCAACAATGAGTTTTCTATGTATTGTCAACCAAGAAAAATGTCCCAGTGAAAAAGCCAAACTATTCTAAGGTTTAGGGGATGTTAACTCAATAGGAGTGGGTTTAAACTTTAGGGTAGTAGCCACAGGATTTCTGAGTTCAGTATACTGATTGAGAATATTCAGCTCTGAACCCTAGTCTACAAAGTCTAAAGAATGAAGGATAAAACAAAGGGTAGAAGATGTGAATTAAAAAAAAAAAAAAAAAGGAAAAAAGACCTTGGAATAGGAAAGAAGCTAAAACAGCAAACCACGTTTTTTTTTTTTCCTGGATCTCCTCTTCACTTTAAATGTAAGGCTTCCACTTCCTTCTCTTATCTCCACTCTTTTTTTCTTGCCCCCTTTTCTTTTTCAAACAATATGGAGCTTTAAATATTATGATCCAAACCAACTTCCTAGTCCCTGCTAATAAATCTGGTCTTCTATCATGCCATATTTTTAACAGGCATCCAAAGGAAAGTTCCATATTTTAAGATATAAATGGAATAAAAATTCTAAGGTGATATTAATGATTATACAGGCAAACTATATACTTGGAAAGAATATTGAAAGCTATAAAATGTGATTATATTTTTTGTTTTATTCTCAAAGAAAAATTGTTAGAACTAAAATTATGAAATACTAAAATTATGAATTATATATAATACTTCCCCTATTTTCCAAATATTGGCTTACAAATAAATTTTTTCCAGCTTGGTGAAAATAAATGAAACATTAATTATTGTCTCTGATGCCTGAAATAATTTAGCTACTTTATCAATATGACTTTTGGGCAAATCACCCCAGCGATTCTGGGATTATCATAAATGCTGCACATAGGCAATTTTTGCCTGAAATTGAAGATTATGTTATTAATTCCACATAGATTCTTCATCCTAAAATCAACCTATCCTTGTTTTCTCATCTCTAACCAAGTATTCAAAATTAATCAACTCTCTGAAGCATCATGTTTAGTGACGTGACAGTAATATGTCTGCTATAACCAATCAGGTGAAACATCATTGTAAGGCAGGTATTTCAAACATAAGACTTTAAAAATTAATGAGCAAAGGGAGTAAAACATGTACATTTTCAACCTTTCTTTTCTTTGAAGGATCTAAAAAGGAGATATGAAAACTCAGTTTTCTTCAAAGGCAGTTATTTAAATTTCAAATGAACTGCTTTATATTGCTAAATTTTAGATAAAATTAAGTATCATGTAGTCATGTATCAATGTCTTTAAAAGTAAAAAATATTCCTTCTGTAATCTTTTTTTTTTTTTTTTTTTTTTTTTGCAGTATGTGGGCCTCTCACTGCTACAGCCTCTCCTATTGAGGAGCACAGGCTCCGGACGCACAGGCTCAGTGGCCATGGCTCACGGGCCTAGCTGCTCCGCGGCACGTGGGATCCTCCCGGACCGGGGCACGAACCCGTGTCCTCTGCATCGGCAGGCGGACTCTCAACCACTGCCCCACCAGGGAAGCCCTGCAATCTATTTTTTATCTTAGCTCCCTCTAACCCTCTATATACTATTTTTCTCACATTCAATACACTCTTCATCCTATTAACGTCCCCAAATTTGTAATCCCTCAAAGACTTTATATCATTAGAGGCACATGAATATATACTAGTATAGCCACAAAAATATATTTTAATTATTTTAACATGCTAGACTGTTTTCTATCTTTCTATTATTAACCTAGTTGTATATTTATATTTGAAATTCATTTTTTGTAAGCTGCATATAGTTGCAGAGTACTTGCTTATCCAATCTGACAAGCTCTACATTGTTTTCCATATTTAGACCATTTACATTTAGCTTGATTATTGATATGGCTAGGTATATATTTAATAACTTGCTATGTTTTCTATTTGTCCTATTTTTTTCTGTCTCATCCATTTTTCCTTTTTATCTAGTTTGTCTTGTATTAACTCTCTTTTTTGTTGTTTTTATTTAACTCTAACGTTGGCATACTAACTAAAATTGTGTGTGTGTGTGTTATTTTATGGTTGCTTTAGAGGCAATACTACACATGTTTAATGTATCACAATCCATCTTCAAGTGCTATTACACCACTTCATGATAAGAATATTAAAATTGTACACTTTATACTATTTCTCCATTATATAGTTTCTACATTTCCACTTTGTGTCCTATTGTTGTCATACTTTTTACTTTTGTTATAAACCCCATTTCCATTATTATTATTTTTTTGAACTTCTGATTATCTTTTAATGAGATTTAAATGACAAGAAAAAACTATTTAAATGACAAAAAAAACAAAAAAAAATCTGTACTTCGGTGTGACATCATTTTCCTTCTTCCTGAAGAAATTCATTAAATATTTTTGTATGTCCAAAGGAATATTTTACCTTCTTTTACAAAAGACATTAGTGCTTGGTATAAAATTCTTTGTAGACAGTATGTCTTAATACTTTAAACATGTTGATCTTTGGTCTTTCCTATTGCATTTTTTGGTCTGAAAGCAGACGTCTTTCTTGTCTTTGTTCCTTAGTTCTTAATATGTCTTTTACTCTGGCTGTTTTGAAGACTCCTTTTTTAAATGACTGGGATTAAGCAATTTAATTAAGATGGCTTGGTGTAAGTTTTTTCATGTTTCATCAAATTTGGAAATTTTCAGTCACTGTTTCTTCAAATATATTTTTCTGTCCCTCCTTCTCTTTTTTTTCCTTTCAGATAATCCATTTAAATATAAATTAAGCTGCTTGAGTTTCATCTACTGCTCACTGATCCTCCATACTGTTTATTGTTATTTCCCCGAGTTTTATTGTAGATAATTTCTACTACTGTGACTTCAAGTTCAATAATATTTTCTTCTTCAATGTCTAATCAGACTTTAATTCCAAGCAGTATATTTTTCATCATACACTTGAAGATTTTTTATCTCTGAAATTTTGATATGATATTCCTGTATATCTTATTTATCTCAACATGTCTTTTTGAATATTTGGAATGCAATCATAATAATGGTTTTAATGTCCTTTCCTGCTAATTCTGAAATAGGTATCAGTTCTAGGTATGTTTTGATTGCCTTTTCTCTCCGTTATGGAGCATATTTTTCCTGCTTCCTCATGTGCCTTGCAATTATGATCAGATGTTAGACATTGTAAATTTTATCTTGTTATATACTGTTTTTTTTTCAATATTATTGAATGTTATTCTGGGACACAATTAAGTTATATAGAAACAGTTTGTTTACTGTGTGTCTTGCTTTTAGCTTTATTAGGTGGGAGTGAAACAATGTTCGGTCTAGAGCTAATAATTTCCCACCACTGAGGCAAGACACTTTTGTATACTCTACCCAGATCCTCATGAAACTTGAAATTTTTCAGTCTGGTTGGTGTGAAGAGGCACCATTCTCAGTCCTGGGAGAGTGCTGAGCAAAGTTACTTCTAATGCTTTCAGGTGGTTCTTTCCCCTAAGTCAGGTAGTTTTCTCACACAAATACACTGATCAGTCCTGAGCTGAGTACTCAAAGGGACCATCTGCAGAATTCCAGAATTCTCTTTTAGTGTACCTCTCTCCTCTCTGATAGTCTGGCCTGTGAACTCTAGTTACCTTGCTCTTCAAACTCTCAGCTCCATAGCCTGAACTCAGGGAATCCAAGGATTTCCACCTGTGTTCCCCTCCCTATGTCATTGCCTGGAAAACTTTTCAAGGCTGTAACGTGGGACAACCTTAGGGCTGCCCAAATTAGTTTCCTCTCTTCAGATTCACTGTTCTTCATTGTCTGATAGCCATTGTCTTTCAAACTGCTGTTTCACAGATTTTGTTCATTTTTTTGGTTGTTGCATGTGGCAGAATAAAACTGTTCTATTATTCTCTGTGCTTCTCTGGAAATGAAAGTGCTAGCAATATTTTATGCAGATACTAATAAACTTATTTAAAAGTTATATAGAAACTCAAAGGGTGTAAGATAGCCAAAGCCTTCAGAAAATAAACAAATAAACATGCTAAGAGGGCTTACACTACCTTTTTAAAAGATTTATTTTTAAACTACCTGAGTAAAGACTATTTATTATTTGCATGAAGAAAGACAAGTAAATAGTGAAACAAAATAGATTATCCAGATATAGACCCACACACACGTGGTCAATTGATTTTTGACAAAGGTGCCAAGGTAATTTAATCAGGAAATACTGTGTTTCAACAAATGATTCTAGAATAACTTGATATCCATATGAAAAAAAAAAATTGAACTTCAACCATTACTTCACACCAAACACAAAAACACAAAAATTGTCTCAAAAGATATTATAGACTAGCCATAAATGATAAAAACTATAAAACTTCCAGGAAAAAACTAACCAATAGAAGTAATATTTGCAATCTTGTGATAAGCAAATTTTTCTTAGGACTCAAAGAATAAAATTAGTAAATTAAAAAATTGACAAATTAAACTCTTTTAAAATTAAAAAAAAAAATCTATTCTTCAAAAGACACCATTAAGAAAAGTAAACAGCAGCCTGAGGGAAAATATTCACAATGCATGTGTTTGACCAAGTAGTTGCACCAAGAATATATAAATATCTTTTACTAGTCATCAGAGAAAATCAAATTAAAATCACAATGATATACCACTTTATAGCCGCTAAGTATTTAAATTGATATGCCACGGTTTAGAAAGAATATGGAGCAACTGGAACACACACATTTTCCTGCTGGAGGTATAAAATGACATAACCAATTTGGAAAATTATTTGGCATTTTCTTGTAACTCAATACACTATTATTTATTTAGCCAAGAGAAATGAAAACATATGTCCATGGGAGACTTGTACAAAAGTGTTAATAGCAGTTTATTCATAATAGAAAAAATTGGAAAAATTCGTTTACTCATCAACATGTATGTTGACAAGTAAGGATACATTTATGCACGTTAATATTACTTCACAATACGAATAAACTATTGATATAAGAAAAAGCTAGATTAATGTCAAAAGTAGTCTATAACCGAAAAGAAGCAAAACACAAAAATGCACATACATATATGAAGTTTCTAAGCTATAATCTTAGAAACGAATGGTTTCCTGGGGTGGAGAATTAACTAAGTATGCATGAAGAAACTTTCTAGCGTAATGTCAATATTCCATATACTGATTTGGGTGATAGTTACATGAGTGTTTATATTTGTCAAAATTTCTCAGTCTATATACTTAAAACTTGAGCACGTTATTTAATCTAAATTATACCTCAATAGAGTTGATTGAAAATATTTAGCTAAACAAACAAAAAAAAGAAAACATTTTGCTCCAAAGTTTTCACTGTAAATTTGGAGCTGCTTTAGTGGCCATTATTGTTGTTGATATTTGTTAGAAATATGGCTTTTAATCCATTTTAATCTTTAAAACATATTAAGAACTAACATAGCTTTTTAAAGGGCTAGAAATAGTATCTTAAAAACTCTTATCTGCCATATATTGTAGGTAAATATCAATAGCAGGGCATTTTCAATTGTATTTTATCTATGAGATAAAATAAAGTTCCAACTAAATAAAAATGACATATCAAAAAAATCACCATTCAAAGGCATTATTTCCAAGGATTTTTATTTATAATCCATATTTGACTCCTTGATCCCTATCATCACTTTTCTTAGATCCACTCTCTTTCAAATACTGCGTTAGTAGCAAAATTTTATATTTCCCATATTTTGAGGTTTGTCCTCAGTGTACCCAAGGCTGTGTAGGTTTCTCACACTCTTGAGAAAAATGTGTTCTCTTGCAGAAACAGCTAAAATTGGTGCTAATTTTACGTGAATATGTTTCCCTTTGAGATGAAACATTTGGTACATTACGTACTGTTTACTCTTAATGTGAGAACAAAAAATGAAATGTTATTTATTTTTGAGACTAGCAATGAAACCTAGATGCTTACCTCAATTTTGGAGACTGGACTGATAAGGACTATCACTGAGATTCCTGGCACCCTATGGTATAACCTGTATTTTTGCTTAGAGGTCAGTTTACCCCTCTCCTTTGTATAATGATGATGGACACTTCCTCCCTGATCCACAAGTAGAGAGAAGGAAATAGAGGGTGGGGGAGGGAAGGAGGAGGGAGGAAAGAAAGGAGTCATATTTCTAGATTTATCTTGAAAAGATTCTTACAGTGCTAGCCTAAAAAGCTAAAAAATTAGGAACAGATTCTGAACCACTCTAAAAATATTTAACCTAATTTCAGGGTCATTAGCTCTTTATAGTAAAAATTTTTATGCCTATGTTTGATTTTTCTTCTCTGGGTTTATTTGATCACCTGGTAGTTTTGAATTCTCCTTTTTCCCTCATAATGTCTATTGCAAAATTACAGTCAAGCTGAAATTCAGGTCAACTATTAACCAAACTGTAAAATATCCGTGGCTTATGCAAATAGTCAATAACAAGTTTTTGAATTTTAAAACCACTATAAACAATAAACATGAGCTCATTTGTTATAGAAACCATTATCTATTCCATTTTTTAAATTCTCCTGAGCTTCTGGTATATAATTCACAGACTCTCTTTTAATGCTTTCTGACTTAAGCTTTTATACATATATTGCAAAATTGGTCCCAAATTTTCACCCTTCCTTGTCTGCATCCTTTCCCACTGCTATGTCACTTTGTAGTACCCTGCCATTCCGATTCTAGGCCTCACTATATGAACTTCTTTAGACAGCGGGATGTTAGTAAATGTCCATGCAGAGGCTTGCAAAATGCTTACATATTTGCACTTGCCTTCTTATGCTCCTGTGTGCTTGCCACACTTTTTGTGAATATGCTAGAAATAGCCAAAACAAGTGTTGGCTTATCTCAAAAGAAAATAAATTAGAAAGTGAAGCTGACCATTCTAGTCATCCCAGCCAGAGGCACACTTAGATCAGCCAATAGCCAGCCAACTCTAGAATTTTGCTCAAATCCAGCCTTTATCAGCAGAAGCATCTCACCAATCCCCAGCTGACTCCAAATGTGCAAGCAATCAATGCTTATTGTTCTAAGCTGATGAGGTTTTGTAGTGGCTTGTTACTTAGTAGTATTATGGCAATCGAATACTCATACAGTTGTGAAGGCATTCAGGTGTATTTTTTCTTTTGATACAGACAGATAAAAGAAGTGAGAGGCTTTCTGATGGCAAATATAAAAACTCTTTCATATTTTGAAAGGCATTTAAAAGATAGATTTAACTTAATGTGTATATATGAATCTACATTTAGAGTTATTTCCTGGGGTGTCAACAACATAGTGAGGGGCCTGCAAATATTTCAGATAGAACTGATTGAAGAGAAAAAGAACAGCAATCTAGCAAAGGAAAAAATCCAGGAGGATAGCCAGTAGGTATACAGTTTTCCAGAAAAAGACTTCTGTAGAAAACCAATGTGTGTGTGTGTTTCCTCTGTTGCTCCATATGGGCAAACCCATGTAGGTGTGTATCATAGGGAGATAGATATCAGATGATACAAGGACTAAATATTTTGAGCTCTAACAATAAAATGTTCTCAGAAATTGAGTATACTAGGTACTTGACAAAATCAAGAATAGCTTTGGCATCCAAGCCCAACTTTGTTTTTTTATGATAAACAGTGAGGTAGAAATCTGAGGATACAGAGAGGCTAAGAGGGAAGTCAGCTGCTATACTCAAAATACCATTATACAAAATTCAAATATTATCACATTAGTATTAACTATAGATGACCAGGTAGATTCAGGTTTTGCTTCAAATCAAACATTTGCTTCAAAGAGGAGAGAGTTGTTTTGTTCTTTCAAATTTTCTCCCCTGGGGAAGAAATGATTGGCAGTGATGATGTCCAATTCCAATTCCATTATCTCTTTCAAAGCTAATAAATAGCAAACATAAAGATCTAGCTAGCACAATATTTGAACAGTTTTTTCCAGGAATTTGTAATATTTGTAAAGTTCCATTTATTATAATAATAGGAAGTATAGCTTTCTGAGAAAAGTGCACACAGGCGATGATGTTATTTACTGGATAACTGAAATAGTGGTCATATTTTCTTTAATATTTTCCTTGAGAGTAAAAAATATATATATATTATGTTTTAAGAGACTATATGACTATAAAAGGGAATTTTACCAGAGGTATCTGAGAACCATCATTAATAATGTTAGGAATATTTTAAAAACAAATTCCTTATTCAGGTTAGAAGTGAAACTTAGAGAATTTCCAATAGTCTACTTTTTTAAATTTAAAAATATGTTAGAACCAAATTCATGAGCATTATATTTTATTTACTAAGAAATACAAAATAGAGGACTGTGTACTTCTTTGATCTATCTACCATGGGAAAAAACTGCAAATTTGAATCTCTCCTAGATGTACAAATGAGAATAATCATGACGGAGACACATGATGCTTTCTTTGTAAGCAGGGCTTAGTCATGGAGATCTGGTTGTAATGGAAGGCATCTTAAAGATTTACTTGTGTGGGTGACAGGAAAAGGAACTAATGAGGATTGGGATGTGGCTGTAGGGAGAGAAGAAGAAGAAATCTATACTTAAACTATTGTTGGCAGGTCTAATTCTTAGGAAACAAACATTTTGAGGAAAAGCTTCTAGTAATGGCAAAGTTAATGTACTGAAAATTTCGACTTAGCAGTATTTTAATACATCCATGATAAATAAGGATATTCAGCTTACCTCCTACACCATACTTACTTTGCTTTCAAGTTTTCTAATTATTAGTTACCATATTAAATATCTCTTTCTTTCCCCAAACATGATTCTAGATCTCAAAAAGGATGGGAGAGAGCCTCACCTATCTGTCTTCAGTTCTGCTCTGGAATAAGACCACTGTATGAGACGTTAGAAACAGATAGGTCTGCTTGATATCCTCAAATACCCTGCATGAAGGAAAACTTCAGTAAACCATCCCTTGTACCACTTGAAGAGAACAGGAGGTATTGATGGCAAGCCAGTGACTCCCAAATGGATTGGAAAATCATGTTAAGGAAACACAGCTGAGCATCACCAAGAGTGTAAGATGAATGATGGATTTACTGACAAGAGTCAGTGTGAAGAAATGTCAATGACTAAAGTCCATAGTGGGGTAATTTTATTCCTTACAAGATGTCACCACGGAATGAGTATGGATGTATATATTCCTTCATGAAGTATCACAACACCAAGAACCACAGAATGAGTGTGGATATATATATTCCTTCATGAAGTATCACAACACCAAGAACCATGGAATGAGTGTGGATATATATAGTCCTTCGTGAAGTATCACAACACCAAGAAAGCCACAAGAAAACTGCCTCTACAACAGAAAAAAAAAGGTGAAGGGGAAAAAGCCTGAACTAACTAATCTTACCTCTAAAATAAACTGTTTTATCAATGAATTTCCTTGGAAGTGAATTTTCTTGCAAGAGATTAGAAAGATTTCTGCCAATAAGTGGAATGGGGCCCAAGATAGAGATTAAGTTCGGTTTTCAGAAAAACTTAAAGAGCAATATGTTTTTTGCATTACTGTTTGTGAGCTGTAAAAGTGTTCAAATACTTTTTTTAATGCTGTATTTTTTACTTAAAGTTCTGGGAAATGATACAGCCATTTCTAGAAGATAATATGTATTTAGCATGACATGCACTTAGCATATTGGTCAGTGATATGAAAAATAATAAAAATTCATTACTATCTAGTTCTTGATTTCTATAATGTTCCTCAGAGTCTACACTATCAAATATAATTGAAGTAGAGTGCTACAATTACCCAAAATCCCTCCTTTCAATTTATTATCCTTTTAATTTTTAGTGGCTTTCGTCTTCTCCCCTTGCAGTAGGGAAAAAAAGAAATAAAAATGAAATGATTAAAGTTTAAAAAGGAAGAAGTTTAAGAGGAAAAAATTTAAACAAAATGGATGCTCCAATCATGAGTGAATGAATAGGGTTAGAGAAATTAAAGATTTTATCCGTAGGATAAAAAATGTTGGACGTTTCGCTGTATCTGAAGGCCTGAATCAAAACATCTTACAACAATCAGGTAATTTTTTATTTCACAAAACAGTAAGCACTAAGGTAAAGCAGCTCTAGGGATGGTTTATGGGACAATAATGTCATCAAGGATGCAGGTTATTTCTTTCTCCCTGTCACCCTCAGTATTTTGACTTAATTATCTTAGAACTGGAAGATGGTCACTGAAATTCAGTGGGTTGAGTGGATAACTTGTGTGGATAACTCGAGTGTATAACTCAAGAAGAATGTCAATTATAATTCTATTGACATTTTTGTCACCTGAAAAACAGTATTTGATTTTAAAAACAACAACCAAAAACTCAGTTATACCATGAAAATAATATACGACATACTTAACCTAAAAAAAAAATCCCCTTACTTAATATTTTTTACCATGATTCCCTGGTAGAAGCTAATTGCATTTAAAGTGAATTAGCCAAGGTTATGTTGTACACTCCAGTGCAGCATTTCTGAGTAAGCATGCATGAGATAAAATTCCAGAGGCTCTTAAACAGCAGGAAAATAAGTTTGTGTGGTAGAGAATCTCAGTTAAATTAAGCTATAATTATGAAATATGTTACAATATTTTTATTTGCCTGCAAGTGGGAAAAACGTTTTCATTGGAAATTGTTTAAGCTAATAAATCTGTTAGAATACAGAAACAAGCTCCTTTATAAGAGGGGCCAGGAGGAGTAGACATAAATAGACACAGATAGGAGCTTCAACTGTTAAGGAGACACATTCCTTTGAAAATTTCCTATTATTATTATGTTTCTATTAGGTGAGACTAGAAGGAAAAAAACCTACAATTCTAAATACAAATTCACTCTTTATCCCAAGGAAGATAAATGGGAGAGGCAACTTTTAAAAATATGAAGTAGAGTTATGGAAAGAGATTTCCAGGGGATGTTGATTTTTTTTTTTTTTTAATTACAAATTCTGAAAGTACATGCATGTGATCAAGAACTACAACAAAGGACTAGCATGGATTTATAAAAATAATAAGTATCAAGAAAGCTAAACACTAAATTTTTATTTGCCAACAAAATAACATAAAATGTCAAAGAGAAAAATTTATTTTTCATTATTTGAATATCTAAAAAGAACAAGAATGTTCTGGACTGGGTAACTGATGAAAGAGCATTATAAGAAAGCAAAGAAGGGTTTCCCTGGTGGCGCAGTGGTTGAGAGTCCGTCTGCTGATGCAGGAGACACGGGTTCGTGCCCCGGTCCGGGAAGATCCTACATGCCGCGGAGCGGCTGGGCTCATGAGCCATGGCCGCTGAGCCTATGCGTCCGGAGCCTGTGCTCCGCAATGGTAGAGGCCACAACAGTGAGAGGTCCACATACCGCAAAAAAAAAAAAAAAAAAAAAGAAAGAAAGCAAAGAAAAGGCACAACTCCTCACTGTTGTTAGAAAGAAGATGCCAACAGCTGAGTTTGTAAGTTATGACAACCAGAGACATCTCGAGATTGAATTGGGGGTCTTAGAGATTAGTGACTTCACTGTCAACAAAAGTGCTCAGCTATAGATGGTATCAAGCAAAATGTGAATTGTTAAGCTAGAGGGATTTTGAATTTCCTTCCAATGCTGAGAATCTTTGACTCTAGAATGATTGTTGACTTGGTTTTTGGAAATAATAGGAGAGTTAACAATCTGCAAAAAAGAGCACAGTTTCCAAACTCCACAGGTAATTGTTCATTCTTAAATTAGGAAATTATCAAAATTAAAGATGTTCCCTAAAGTAATTTAAGATCCTTAAAGCCTTGTTTACTAACACTGGCAAGCAAAATATACACTGATCACTAAGAGTTACATATTTTGCAAGAATAACAAAACTGTAAAACACAAATATGCTTGAAATATATAAGATAGAGGGGCTGAAGCTGCCTATTTCTTCTGAATGATGAGTGGCCTATGTGCTGGTTCACATTCTCTTATAGATTAGAACTTGTTATTTTAGGAATGCTGTTCATTTCAAGTGGAAGGAGAATATTCACAAAATTTTCAAGTGGCTCTATCATCCTCTGTTGAAGGAACTGTGATAATATCACCAACTACAGCATAGATGTGCCGACAGACTTACTTTTCCTATAGGAATAGGGGTAGACTTTTAAAAACTGATACAAGAATAGGAATAGGCAGAATCTATAAAAAGTTTCTGAAATAACATTTTCCCAGTAATTTCTGGTAGTTTTTTTCAAACCAATAAACAAGAGTGCCTACAATCTGCAGAGCACAAAATCACACCAGTCTGTTTCTACAGAATTCCCGGACTCCAGATCCAAAAAAAGCACTGGCATATCAGATCTACTTTAACCTATATTCAAAAGCAGAACAGTATTTGGATTTTTGAGACACATAACTACTGCCAGCTGTTATTTACACTTTCCCCTATTTACACTTTTCCCTACGTAGAGTAGCTGTTTTATTTAAATTAGAATCCTCTGCAAACTTTCCATTTCTGTTCTATAGATAAATCTGCCAAACACTATCAGCAGGGCCACACCTGGATAATTATTGCAAACATACAAGATCTTTGCAGTCATAATTTCATTTCACATATTCATGCTTTGCAAAAACACATTATTTGCTGGTCTGCCATCATCCTGCTCTCCCTCACCAATCCCGTTTTTCTATTCCTATTATGGAAACTATTATGTTTCTTCATGATATTCATGGTTTCCAGAGGTGTAATTGGAAAAAAACTATGTCTCCTATTTTTAAGTTTAGCAGCAAGTTAGAGAATCTATAGTTTACCCTTGCTTACACTCATTTTCTTTTGTTGTTTTTGTTGTTATTGTTATTTTCAGCCTAACTGTAATGTTGATGAGGGCAGGAAGTAGGTTTTGTGCATCACTGCATGTTAGAAATTATCATAGTCCCTGGCAAATGGTAGGTCATCAATGCATCTGTGTTGACTGAAAGGGACAGATAGATGAACAGCCAAATGAATAGACTGAATACTAAATAATCATTCAAAATGAATATAATGTAAGTGGATAATCAATACTACTTTATAGGGGACTTCCCTGGCAGTCCAGTGGTTAAGACTTTGTCTTCCAATGCAGGGGGTGCGGGTTCTATCCCTGGTCAGGGAACGAAGATCCCACAGGGCTCTCGGCCAAAAAACCAAAACATAAAACAGAAGCAATATTGCAACAAATTCAATAAAGACTTTAAAAATGGTCCACATCAAGAAAAAATCATAAAAAAATACTACTTTATAACATTTCTCATTTCTTGAACAATCTGAGCATCCCCTGTTTCTATATAAAGCTGTGACTGTTTTAAAAGGAATTTTCATCTTGTTATATCTTAGCATTCCCAGGAAATAACAAAACCCACAGTGTCTGAACTTTTTATTTGGTCAAATGTTATCAAAATATTTAGACAGATCAGTCTCTACTCAACACAGAAATTATAGTTTAGTTTTCCCTTTTTAAATGTTTGCATTGTATCACTTAACAAATTATAAGGACAGGAAATACAGCATAATAAAATCACTCTTCTTGACACATCACAGCCAATGTCATTTTAGAAAACATTTATTGGATGCCTACTCTGTGTAGGCATTATTCTGGGAGATAACATCGCCTTTAGTCCCTAGAACAACAGTTCTCAAAATCCTTCAAATGAGGTCTCAGGACCCCTTTACACTCAATAACCATCGAGTATCCTAACAACTTTTGTTTATGAGTATTGTATCTATCAATATTTGCAACTTCAAAACTTAAAACAGAAATGTTTGAAATATAAATTCATTTAAAATAAACTCATTACAAGTTAACAATACATAATTTAATGAAAATGACTGTATTTTTAAAAAACAGTAATGACATTGGTTTACATTTTTACAAACATCTTTAATTCTGGCTAAATAGAAGATAGCTGGGCCCTCTTATTTGCTTCTACATTCAGTCTGTTGTGATATCACATGTCACATAGCCACTGGAGAATGCACTCTACATTTTGAGAGAATGGAAGTGAAAAGGGCAAATTATGCCTTAGTATTGTTATGAAAATAGTTTTACCTCATAGACCTTGTGAAAGTATTTCTGAGATCTGCTAAGGTCCCCAAACCATGCTTTGAGAATCCTTGACTTAGAACAACCTTTTGAGTTGATATTATTATCCCATTTAACCTTAAAGAAACTGAACCTCAGTGAGATTAAATGACTTGCCAAAGATGACAGAGGAAGTAAGTTATGGATGCAGAATAAAACTCAAATCTCTTAATTCCAGAGGCAGTGTTAATCCCAGTTACCACAGACAGCCTCCCAACACTTTTAATCACAACTTTCATTTCTATTTATAACAGATCATCTATTGATCAGGGGAGAATTTCAAGGGTTAACTTCAAACAGCTCTACGGAACACTGGTATCCAGAAAATTACATACATTGGAAAAAAGTGAAAACCCACAAGTGTGAAAATAAATGAAGGGAAGCCTTATCTGAATAGAGTCGGGAAGGCCTGAAGGCCTCTCACACAAGTACCACTAGTTGCAGCCTGTATAAAACAGCAGGAAGAAGGAAAATATGAATTATGTTAACACGGTCTGTTTGTATAGAATTCTCTGTAAAAATTATTTCTGGGTCTCAACTTCTTATCCGTTATAATAAAAATGTTACTTTTCTTCCAGTAAGAGGGAGGACATTTTTCACATGGAAATTTCATCTTCTGCTTTTAAGAAAAGAAAGACAGCTCCCTGCCCCGGAAGGAATGCACTAACCACCTCTTGAAACCAGTAAGAAACCACCACAACCTCAAACTCGTTCTTCTCCAATGAACTTTCGTTCAAAACAACCCTCCCCAATTTCCTAAAACCTGATAAAAGCCTATGATTCACTACAGCTTGCTTGTCCCAAATTGTTATTCTCTGTCATTCCCAAATAACACATTTTGCTGGTAAAATAACTGGTTGTTTTATTTCTAAGGTCAACGCAAGCAAATTCTTTTGGAGGTGCCACACAAAAGGGAGTCTGACACCTGACTGGAGAAAAGCTCTTCAGATGATGACAGTAAAGAGAGAGAGACCACGACACCAAGGCATAAACAGGAAAACATGGCCAAAACATGAAGAAAAAAAATATTTCTCTTCTGAAAGAAACTGACAAAAATGTATCCACTTGAATCTTGGATTTTCAAGTGGCCAGGTGAGGCTACTGGGCTACTCTGAAGTAAAAGATTGATTCCAGAAGGGCAGAAAAGGCTTGCTCTATATTTAGTCACTGATAAGGAAAAGAGAGATCCCCCGGAGATGAGAAACTCCGCTGTAAAATGTAAAACTGAGGGTTCTCAGTGTCATTTGACAACCACTAAATTAATGATATTTTATGTTAATTAATGTATTAATATAAATCTGTGGTAAGAGAACCTGTCTCTGAGCTATATTTATTCTCAAAAGTGCTGTACAGGATGGCTATATGCAAACTCAGCAATATTCCTTGAAACTAATCACCCAGGGAAATTTTTCTAAGAATGCAGTGACAGAGATAGATGTTATATAATTGGATGTACCAAAATTTCCTTCAAAATTTTGAAGCTGAACAATTTGAATGAAAGATTACCTATTTTTTAAAGCCGTTTTTCTATAAATAATAATATCTAAAATGTATGATCATTCCGTGTTGGTGTGTGGTAATAACATTAAATACTGAGAAATTGGCATATGCTAGACATTTGCTACAACCTTTACAGGGATTGGTTTATTCAGTTCTCACAATACATCCATGATGGTGATACTCTGGTTATCCCTATTTTACAGATGAGGAGTAAGAAGCTCAGAAAATTTAATCAATTTGCCTGATATCCCTAAAGTAATAAATGATAAGGCTGAGATCTAAACCCACAAAAGTTTATATTTTTAACTACCATGCTTTACTTATTTGATGACATTTAAGCAGAAGAATCAGCTATGATTTGATGAAATTGGAGTTGCCTCTTTGTCTACTATTTAGATCTCAGGACCTGTGTTGACCATACACTTTCTGCTTGGAGCCATCATTCTTTCTTGGTAGAAACTTCTTTCTGACCTTTTATTTTCAGATTTTGATATATTGCTTTTTCTAGGTGGTTTAGATGTTTTGGAAAATCTAAAGATCAAGGTTTGTTCAGAACTCTAGGTGGGCATGTGTGTATATGTTTTGTCACTTTAAAGGCAAAAATGGGACAAGAACATAAAGAAAATAAAGTATACTTCTGATGTTTGGCAACAAAAAAAGTAAAAGTTTGAATCTAAGCCCCAAAAAGGCTAGTTTCTCCTCCTCCTCCTATTTTTCTTCAATAGAAACCTAGTTACCTAATCTAGATGTTTGACCTTTGGCAAGTCACACTCCTGGCTCACTTGTAAAATAGTTTAGTTAAACTAGAGAATAATAATAGTAATGATTATGATAATAATGATGTTGATAATAAAGCTAATCGTTCTAGAGTGTGTAACAAGAACCAGTTACACACTATATTTTTCTAAGTGTTCACATATAATAACATTCAATTAGCATATTGGTCCTATGGAATAGGTACCATTATGATACACGAATTACAGATGAGAAAACTAGGGCACAGAGAAGTTAAGAAATTTGTCCAACACCAAACAGTAAGTGGCTGAGTCAGGGTTGGAATCCATGTGCTGATTCCAGAATTCATGATTTTAACCACTATGCACTATTGATTTAACCCAACTCTCTGTTCCAGCTACAAAATAAAAAGTTGGGCTATAGCTTTGTTAGGATATGTTTTTCCCTTCTTAAATATTCTCTAATTTTTCCATTCAAGAAAATGAGTAAAGAGTAGAAAAATGTGCCTTAAGCATTGAAATTTCAACATATTACAATAATGGCATACTTTTTAATTTTACTGAAATACTTAACATTTTGAATTTGAGAAAGAACAAATGACCACATGGTAAAGCCACAGTAAATAAGTATAGTAAAAGATAATAAAGAGGGAACATATAAATGGCAATGTCTAGAAAACCAACACTTTGGTTGCAAATTTTCATTGGAATGAAAATGTCGGTTTTGGTTGGATAACATGAATCAACACTAATGCTCTATTACTGCTTCTTAGACACATTTGGCAACTGATCCTAGGAGACTGGAATTCACTCTTTATTGATCTCTGAGTAGAGTGTATCTTTAAGAATGGGTACAGTTAAAAAAAACAAAAAAAGTATTCATCCTCTACAAGAATGCCAGTAACGAAACAATCATAAGTATAATTTAGGAGAGGGGAGAAAATAACCATGAAGGAAAATAAGTGTAATATACGGAGCAGAGCCCAGAATCAGTAATGAAAAGGCACTTGATTTAGTTTGTCTTTACCATATTCTTCCTGTTACAATTACATAAAAATTCCACCAGATGGCGCAAAAAATAGACACCCCCCCCCCCGCCCCCGCGCAACTTCTCTATTTGCACTTTTTGACTACCATAACATTTAAACTTTATAGAATTACAAAATCTAGCTCTGAATGATCCATGACCAGTTTTAATTTGCTTTGTTATTTGCTTACTTGTTTGTCTTTAATTTGTTTAGGTATTC
Source organism: Stenella coeruleoalba (assembly GCF_951394435.1). Taxonomy (NCBI): domain Eukaryota; kingdom Metazoa; phylum Chordata; class Mammalia; order Artiodactyla; family Delphinidae; genus Stenella; species Stenella coeruleoalba. The sequence continues at coordinate 78,889,994 of NC_137151.1, read as the reverse complement.
TAAGTCATACTTCTATGCCTAGCAGTTTTCTCTCTATAACATTTATGAAGTTTAATTATATTATAGTTAAGGGTCCAAAGGTTACTTCAAACAAAAACATGAGCTAAATTTTGATTAGGGGTTTTATTCTGCTTTATAAATATATTGATATATTATTATAAATATAAAATAGATCTAAAAGAATTCAAAATTTCTGTGCACCTACTGCCAATAATTTATCTTTTCTATGACTTTGGTATTAATTCAGAAATATATTTCTTTGGTAGCACATTAACATATTTATCAGAACAAAGGTTTATTATAGATCATTACATACAGTTCTCCCCTTTACCTCTAATATATAGAAACCTGTACATTAATTACAAATTGACTAATTTACAAAAACATCACTAGCTTAGCATAAAGTTTTACAGTTGGTTCCCATTTCATAGCAGGTCTCTATTGCAATTTAAATATAATTTGATATGTTTTCAAAGTTATTTCACTGTAATATTTCAGAGTCATATTTACTTGCTAAAATGAGACACAGCTGTTTTGGGATTGTGATTTTTAAAAAGATGTTTTTAGTGCATTATACTTCCTTATAAAGATAATACATATATTTTTCAGAAAAAGAAGAGAAAAATGGAGAAAAAAATAAATTACACCAAATCCTATCTGCCTACAGATAATAATTCTTATTGTTAATTTCCAATTCATAGTGAAAATGTTGGTTTTCATTTCTAGACCCTTAACATTATTATAGCCATCACATTTTAAAGCAATGTCTTGTTATCACCCCATATTTACTTAGTAAAAATACCCTTATTATGATAAACTTTTATGACTCTTTCAAATTTAAGGTACTAAGATCATTGAGTTCTACTTTGGCTTATATTGTATTTTGACTGCTTATAATAGCAGCAAAATATGGTAAAAGAGTTTTTCAGAGGTTAAGGGAGGCCCAGAGCACTTGCAATTTTTATGCTTCTGTGATGTCAAACAAATTAAGAGCCATATTTGTAGATAATATCCAAAGCATAAATTTAGACTCCTTCATAAATATCAGGTCAATCTGTAGCCCTCTGTTCACAAATGGAGCAAATGTGGCTGTTACCATACTATAAGCATTAGCCCTCAATGTTAAATTTGACTGCATGTACTTCATATTCACTGCTTTCACTGACTGCTGTTAGGAACATATTCAGTGGCCATGCAACAAACTACATCCTAATTAACCTTATGGTCTTACTTCTGCTGTCCCTGCCAATTTGTTTTAAACAATTCAGGCAAAACATGCCTGAATTGAGTAGATTTTCATAAACTGAAACAATTTAAAGGTCCACACAGACAAGCATGAACCAGATGTACTATATGTAATGTATATAGTAACAAGATTATGACCCTGCTCTGTGACACCAACAAATACACAATAAAATGTGTATCTATGAACCACTTTCAATTTCCTCATAAAATAAAACATAAGGAGATTGTAGAACCAAAATTGTGAGATCAATCAAAGATATTGTTGTTTTTGTTAGTAGCTCTTGATATCATATAAAGAGTGGCCACAAATAGCTGGCCACATCATCGTCACTACTGGAAAAAAAATCAACATTGATAATGGATTAGTAGGGTGATGTCACTCAGAAAATGTACTTTCTTTGTGTCTATTTTTTCCTAAACTACATGTGCTTGGGATAGACAACAAGAAAAAAAAAAGAAAAAAGTACCTAATGTATGCAAAAGTGCTGTTTTCTTCAAGATCTTGTTATACATTTACATAATTTCACAGTTATTTTTAATACAAACTCTATATATACACACACATGTTATTTTGAGCAATTTTTACTCCTTACTGGTAATAACAACAGTACCTTGTATTCTTCTGTATTTTGAGATTACATTTAATAACACTGAAAATCATGTTAAGTTGTGAATAACATATGTATGCATATTTTTATTTCATACATGTGTACACATATATGTACATGTGTCTATGCATAGATGAAATGTATATGAAATAAAGATATGCATACATATATATTTATTTCCAGGTTTTTAAAATGAGGAATATTTAGGTTGCATGCAGATTATTGCTATAATAAAAAATATTGAAATGAATAGCCTTATAAAAATCTTTTTGTGAATAATAGTTTTGTACTTATAAAAATATGGTATCTGAAAGATACCATACTAGAAATTACGGAAGGATACAATCCAATTAAAATTAATAATGGTATGTATTTTTGCTTTTTTTTCATAATTTGAAGTTGTCTTCTAAGAGGCCACACTCTATGAGGGTAATTCTTTATCCCATGCAACCTATGAGGCTTGGATTTCAAAACCCACAGAAGAGGTATGAGGCTATTTTCCTGGGAGAACTTTTGTAATTTTTCTTCTTTAATAACAGATTTATTATATCTAATTGAATGATGCATGTTATTTAAACCTGACATTTTTGTCATGGCCATGGTTACAAATTTGATTCGTCCAGTTATAACTTGTTGAGAAAGAGGACAGATTCTTATTGAATGTATGCAAAAAAACACATTTCCATGAAAGAAGTGACTCAACAAAGGCACTTTGTATAATATTTGCCTTAATCTAGCTTCTCCCAAAAAACGTAGAGCCTGAGACACAGACTTGCAGGTCTATATTGTCAAGCTGTGTAGAGCTGGCTCTCAATAATGTTTTACTTAGTCTTGTGAAAAACATTGTATACTCAAAGATCAATTTTTTCTGAACTATTGTCCTCTTTACAGTTTATAAGCTTTGATTTGTAGCTTAAATATTCTATATATGTATATTTAGACATTCACATATAATTAAATGAATAAATTTAAAGTATTTAAAATATATTAACCTTAGCTTATAAAACAATGCCTATTCTATAGGGAATTAATCATTAAATTTCTAACATTTCACTTAAAAAAGAGACAAAGCACAGCCATTATTTTGCTACTAGTGAACCTAGTATGCTTTTAGCCCTAGGATGCTACTACCCCCAGACCCCTGCACTAGGCCTTAGGACACCCGCCTCCTCTCCATTTTGAGGGGCCCGCCTCCCTCTGCTGACCCAGAAGAGGTCAGCAGTGCTGTTCAGGCAAGACAACTCAAGGTCAGATCTGGGATCTAGCCTCAGTTTTTCCCCTTCAGAGCACTCCCCAACCCACTTCTCCATGCACAGATTCCAGATCCCTAGAATGTGATTCTATGGGGTTACTGCCGAACCCTGTGGCCGTGCCCTAGCAGTAGACTCCCTGCTGCAGACCAGTGCAGCATTTCTTTCACAGAACTAAGCAAGATTGAATCACTGGAATGGTGCTGACAATGATGGTAATGGGGGTTGGGATGACTTACTCACATGGGACATAAGACAAGTTCAGAGCCCTGGGAGACATATAGTCAAACCTTGAGTCAAGCCACATGCATGGGTTTACTTGTCAGTATTCCCACTATGTTACCATCTCTTGTCTGTAGCATCCGAGGGCAGAGAGGTGACAGTAGGTGTCTTTTACCCTGTGTGTCCACTCCTCCCCATGTTTCACTTCCATCCCCTCCACAGGGTGCTCACCACGTGTCAGGGAGTCCTCCAGGGGTGGTCGCGCCCATTTCCTTCTAGGACTTAAGGACGTTTGAGGTTGTTGTTTTGCAATTCCATGAGCTCTTCCCATTGATGCCCACTCTTGTCTTTATTCAAGTGGCAATGCTGTGCTTTCTGACATTGGTCTTAAGCCAAACCTGTGTAGGAATAATCAATCCTTGCATGGATGGTACTACGCTTCTTATTCCACCCCAGGCTCGTTGCCTAACTCTCTCACTGTGGTAGTGTGCAGAAGTAGGGGTGGGAAGGGGGCAGTCAACATGAAAAAGTCCATATTCCGATAATGCAGAGATTACAGCCTAAACAGTTCAAGAGAAATCATGATTGGATGATGTGCTATTTGAGATTTACACTATAAAATTCTGAATAATAAATTTACCATGACTAGAAAATAAAATATATCCACATTTTACTGCATACTCTGGGCAAGTATTGTATTGTGGTCATTATTAATGAAGCACAAAGATAATCATAGAGAGAGTAATTGGAAGCCAATTCACAGGAGCGTAAGGGATGATGAATGATCCAGCATTGTGTGTAATGATGTAACCGGCTTTAAATAAATGGTACTGGAGAACTGCAAAGCCAAGATCTATGTTATTTCCATACAAACAGTTTCCCAAGAGCCATTGTCTTGTAAGTCATAACAGTACTGCTACCTTTTTCACGTGGTATGAGATAGGAAATTAGTTATGAATGCACAATTGATAGTAAAGAACATGAAGAGATAATTCCTGGACCTGAAGAAGAAGAGATGGTGCCTGAACAATATGTAGAATCTTCATATCCACTCCTCTGACAATCAGCAAATCAGTGCATTTTCTCTATTACTCTAAGTCTTGGTTGATGAATTACCATATATTATACTTCACTGAGGCCTACAAACTGTGAAATTCATTTAAATTAAATTGTTTGTACAGTTAGGATCCTCACAAAAACATATATGTGCAGGGCCTACACACCCTAGAGGTGACCTTGCCACATGAGCAAACTTTAACATCATTTTTATGTTTCTTAAAGTGAGAAAAATCAATTTATACACGAACACTACGGTATTATTTATCTATTGCTGTGTGACAAATTACCCCAAAATTTAGCAGCTTGAAACAAACAACTTAATTATTATGTCACATAATTTCTGAAGATCAAGAATAATAGCTGAATATTTCTGGCTCAGGGTATCTAAAGAAAACATAGTCAAGTTGTCACCACATGGGCCCCTCCATAGGGCTGCTCACATAATATGTCAGCTGGCTTCCTCCAGAGTAAATGGTCCTAGAAAAGTGAGTATGTTCAAGACAGAGCCACAGCTTTACATATCCTATCAGAAGTGACATCCCATCATTTTACCAAACACTATTCTTTAGAAGTGAGTCACTAAGTTCAGCTTATATTCAAGGGGAAGCAAATAAAGATCTACTTCTTGAGGGGAAGAGTGTCACAGCATGTGTGTATGCATTTTTCCCAGTCTTACTGAGGTATAACTGACAAATAAAATTTTACTTATTTAAAGTGTATATGTGATGATTTGATATGCATATATATTATGAAAGGGTTACTACAATCAAGTAAATTAACACACCCATGTGTTTTGGGGCATGTGTGTATGTGTATGTGTGTGTGTGTGTGTGTGTGTGTGTGTGTGTGTGTGTATGGTAAGAATGCTTCAGAAATGTGGTGTATATGTGTATGTATATATATATGCATATATATATATATATATATCTTTCCAATGTGTACATATTTTTAAAAATGCCACAATGACCTATGCATTCTTTACAATTTATTAGGTAATGATAATTTAATAGTATATAAAAATAAGAAAGAATAAGAAGCAAGAATACATGTAGCTTGGCAACCTAGTGTTGTTTTGTAGTCTCTATAATTTTAAATTGAAACCTATTTGGAAACTTTGCAGGCAGACAAATTTTATACATTAATAAAGTAAAGTTTCATTCTACAGTTTATATTGGTTAAGCATCTTGGAAATTTTAAGCTTAAATTAATGTTTATAATATAAAATCATATTTATCATTGATATAATTTTGTTTGTAAGGTAACATTTTGTATTTTATCCATACATTGTTTAAGTGAAACAAATGTTTTACAGAATTTTCTGTTCTAAAAACAATATAAACTTAGTTGAACACTTTTTTAATAATTGTGTTATTTAAAATACTTTTGGAAATTATTGTAATTTAATATAATAATATAACCAGTGTAAGAAATTAGTAAGTTCAAGTTAATTAGGATTTTTATGAAAAATTACCCAAACTTTATACAAATTATATACACAAACATAGTTTTGGACTATGATAAAATCAGGATGAATTAAAATTAGCTAATCAGATTAATGTGCTCAAGTATTCACTTTGATTACAAATATTATAGATAATTTTTAATTCTTAAATTTTGTTACTGAAGTTCTCAATTTTTTCTTCTATCAACTAGACATCAATTTTAATTTCTTTGCTTCTTATGCTGTAGCCTGGCAATCAGTCTTTATCCACAACTTGATCATTTCTCTGAGCTAATTTTTTTTTTTAATTTAAAGAGCCAGCATTTTTAAGTCATTTGGACATGTTTTCTGTATCTGGGATTAATGAGTTTTTTGATTATTTTGATTTGGTTTAATTAGCTTTGAGTTATGTGAGTGCTTATTAGTCCCTATAAGTCAATCAGAAGAGGAGCCCCAAGAGGCTTTATAATCTAATTTATTAAATTCCCCAGAGTTAAGCAAAGGGATATCAATCCATATGTTCATAAAACATTTTTTTTTTTTTTTTTTTTTTTGCGGTACGTGGACCTCTCACTGTTGTGGCCTCTCCCGTTGCGGATCACAGGCTCCGGACGCGCGGGCTCAGCGGCCATGGCTCACGGGCCCAGCCGCCCCTCGGCATGTGGGATCTTCCCGGACCGGGGCACGAACCCGTGTGCCCTGTATTGGCAGGCGGACTCTCAACCACTGCGCCACCAGGGAAGCCCCGTAAAACATTTTATACACACAATAGAAGTCTCTTATCAAATTCTCAGAGAGTTAGGGGAATTTGGGGGTGGCTGCTTTCTGCAGGATGTAAGTGATTTACCATTGGGTTGAGCCCTAGGTAGGGATCATAGTAGGTACAGAGGCAGTACACCAGGAAATGCCAGGATAAAGATTTTTATATGCAGTGGGTCTTGCTCCATTGTTTTCTCTAGTTTTTGTCCAAATAGACTGTGGATTGAGATATGGGCTTAACTTTAATGCTTAATGTTTACTACCCATCTATTTATTAATAATTAATGTTGATTAATAAATTAACTAAAGTTAAGCAATAAATGTTTATTAGACATTAACACATTTTGTTGTTAGCAAATATTTTATTCACATATTCATTTGTCTCATTTATGTACTTTCATAGACTTCTCTAGTTCTTTCAATAGAGAGAAAAACTATCTTACACTTAAGCTAAAATCTCTGGACCAGTCAGCAATAATCCTTCATATTTTATCTATACTGCAATTATAACACACAGTCAGATACATTCATATAATTGTTATTAAAGCTATCTAAAGGTATCATATAAATCACAGAGCTTTGATCTCTACACCACACACATATGACTATGGCATGCAAAAATTATAGAATTTTTAAGACCAGCTAGTACCCAAAAGTCCCAAAATAAGAGAGAGAATGTGCCACCCACTGACCCAAAAAAAACCCCAAAACCAAAACAAAAAACTACAATTATAAAAAGAATATAAAAATATTCTTTTGTAAGAAGAGAAAAAAGTCTTTTAAAAAATATCTACGTATATATAGATATACAAAAGACTGTCAGATTTGGTTTTACAAATTTAACCGTGGGTAAGCACAGCACACAACTAACTTTTTCAACAAAAGCTCACCTGTTGGTTGCTTCAACCATGTAATAGAAAGGTCTGGGAAACACAAAGAGTATCTAAAGTGCATTCGTTATGACTCACTTGCAGTGGCTGCTCTTCACTCCAATGGCCACAAAGCTTTGTTTTTGTGTCAGTACTTGTTCCCTTTAAATGATTTACGTTTTTAATAGTACACAAACAATCAAACATTAGAGTACGCTATAAAAAGTCAGAAGACAAAATATCCCCTATACTGAAGACAAAAATGGACACCAGAAACTTTTCAAACTCAAAATTGATACAGCCTAATGGTCTTACTAATCTATGTCCTGTAATGTCTTGTAACCTGGTAGCAAAGATACAGGCATTCCAAAAGAGAGGTGATAGAATCATCAAGACCAAGATTAATGTAAATGACATATAAAGATAAACCCACCGTTTCTGTCATTTGTTACCTGACAAAGACCTGTTAACCAGATCCTATAATTAAAACTAGGTTCCCAAAGTTTTATCACTAACAGAAGTCATAAATAGGTAGCCAGGTACAAAAGTAAGCCAGACTTCACTGAGAACCAAACTCCAGAAACAGAAACTGAAACAGTAACAGGGTCATCAAGAGAGAAACTTCCATCTCTGAATAGAAAGATTTATCCCTGGATATAAAAATGGCTGACCTGGGTGTGGGGACACATGCGCTATACCACTAGGAAAATATTTGTCTACACAGCACCAGTGGTTAAATCTATCTGAACATTTTGGTGGGACCTCTATTTTGGAAGAAAACCCATAGATAAAAGCATTAAGAAGAAAACATTTTACTTTTATCTGCAAATGGTTTGAGAGTCCAGAGTTCAGAAGAACTGGCTCCCTGATGAAAGTATACAAACAGATATTTAAAAAATAAAACCATGATTACTGTCATTCAGTTATCATCTCTCTTATCTGTAAGGATAGTCACATATCTGTAGATGTCAGTGTTGCAAAAGTCAGAGATAAAGTTGTTTATCTTAAGAAGTTAGCAACTTACAGGAAAGGGCTTAAGTCTGCATTTATTTAGAGGCTAGCTCTACACAGGATGTTACATATTTTAGTTTATCTAAGGATGTGAAATCTTTTTTTTTTTCCTTACTATGGACCATGATGTGCTTATTTATAGTGGTGTCAAGGCAAGGTTCGGTTTTATTGTCTTGAATCAAATGCATACCTTTAGTAATAAACTATACTGGCTATGTGAGAAAGAAATGGCACAGGTTAGTCTTTCAAATCTGTTCTATTTTGACCCTAGTACAGAATCCTGGGTTTAAAAGCCTTAGATATAACCTAGGCTACCTCTTCTGTTTTCTTCAACCAAATTTTATCATCAGGGTGGAGGTTATTAGACATTATTGTCCAACAAATGCTATCATAAACTGTGGTATATCATCTACACTTTATTTTCTCTTTTCTGTGGGAAAAAAAGTGAGAAAGACTACTGGAGTTTATGGTAAAGGGCAAGTAAGTATTTGAGTTTTGTGAAGTAGGTATGTCCTGTAGAGCAAGAGTAGGAACTATAGCTCAAAAAAATCTCAGTTTTTGTTTTTTGACAAAGTTTTTTATTTTTTTCCATTAAGATATCTTTAATGTCTATGCAGTCACTCCTATAAGATTTTCACATTTTGTCTTTTAGGCAACATTAAATTCTCAAAACTCATTTTCTGAATCAACATTATAATGAAGCCATATAACTTCAGACATGATGAAGGTTGCTTTATTTTTACTATACATTATTTTCAGCCTGAAAAATTACTGTTTGATATTACCAACTTTGGTATATAAATTAAATCAAAAACCTTGTGAAATTATATCTTAAAGACAAGATTTTCCTTTTAACATTCTAGAGTACTTTTGTACAATATAGCCAATAAAAATTTGCTGAGTCCCTTCTAGGAAGTATTAGTAGTTTATGCAAAGAGTAAACCAATGAGTAATTCTATTTTTAAGACTACCACTGATTAATCCGGTATCTTATGTGTCTCATCTGTTATGAAAAATGTTTTTAAAATCTCTCACCCAATAAGTCTTTTTGATAATAATAAGCCACATGTGCTTTTTGTGGTTTATTTCATAAAAATTCTATTTGTGCTTATTTTTTATTTTGAGATATATTTTTAAATACTCTCTGATTATTTCCCCCAATTATCTCATAACACTACTTAATTAGAGCTCTATATTTTTGCTTAAGTTTTTTGAAAAGTTAAAAATGTGGGACAAAATTAAGAAATATACAAAAGCAATTGGACTTTGTTCTTCACTAGCCAAAAGAGAAAAAAGAAAAGAAAAGAAAAAACCCTACGGCTATTAAATGCTATTAACAGAGAAGTGTTTTATTCAAAGTGTTTCAATCAACTTAAAAAAAAAAACACAACATAATTTTTGAAAGAAAATCCAAAACCACTCTTTTGCTTCAAGAAAAAGTTTGTTGAATAAGCATGTGCAAACTCTTTATAAATAGTTTGCAAACTATTCTATAAACCAATATATATGTCCAGAAATAGAAAAACATTAAATGTCCCCCAAATAGGACAGCTTTCAATCATACCTATATTGCCAGCTTCATAATCTGTGAAAAAATGTCACAAATAAGACTAGACTCCTTTTCAACCAAGATACAATATTAGCTCTATAATCATTTTCTGTCAGAAACATATATCCAATCCTGTCTTCTCTGAAAAAAGACCACTTTACCTGTGATTATCTGCACTAGGCTGAAACATATGCTTTTCCCACTCCAGCCAGATCTTGCTGTTCAACACTTCTACTCATTCAATTCCATCAAATACTTCTACTCCACTTCTCAGCACTATTAGCTACTCATTTCTGCAACAGGACTTATTTCCTGTGACTCAGAAATTGGAGGAATGGAGGAAGATTTATCCCTTCAGATGTTATAAAAACTCACTTCAGAATTACACTCTGTCTAACCACACCATGTGTAGAGTTACTAGTAAACCTAAAACAAATACCATAAGTTCATTAGTAGATTTTTACATGGAGAAACAAGGCAGGAAATTAGAATAAAATTAAAGTAAAAAAAAATGGTGCATAACAAACAGGGAACAAATAAGAGCCCCACTGTTAGAAGTGAAGTACAAATTCAGAGCAGAACCAAGAAAAAATTTTAACAATACTGAGATGGCTGAGTTAGTTGTCCATCTTATTGAATTGAAAGAACCATTTACAAGACATAGTTACTTGCAAAAAGATTCGCTTTTTCAAGCTGTGAAAGTCTATTGATTTTTTCAAAGAGCACTGTATTCCACTGAAGCAGAGTCTTGTCATTTTAAATATAACCCAAATCTTGAATTTTTGTTCCTCCATTTTTTCCCATAGGCTGAGACCAAAGTATAATTTTATTAAATCTGAAAATAGCATATTATTTAGTATATCAATATGCATGTATTAATCAGAAAACTTCCAGTTTAAAGAACATCTTTAATTATAATAAATTTAATATTTGAGCATTTTAAGTGTAATTATTTAAATTTATGTTATGAATATCAGTATAGCCAAGATGCCCTAAACATTTCCTTAAAAATTGTTGTTTACCAAAAAAGTGGTGTTTACAATAAAATGAGAAAGACACTATGAGAAAAATAGAAAATCCTATGTAAAAAATGTTGTTTACTATAATAAATAGCTCTATTCCAAGGTTTACCCTCTTTAAAATGTCAATGAAGTGCTCACACACTGTTTTACTCAACAGTGCTTTTAACAACTGTACAAATACATTAGGAAAGAGTACTTTTATATCTTTATAACGTAATGAGTCTCCATAGATTCCTCAGAGCTTATACAAGTAAGGGGTAAATAAACGTCCTTGGGGTGTGTGTATGTGAGAGAGAGTACTAAACTCTAGTGATAATTTTCCTAAAAATTACTGGTTCCTTTTCTCATGGTAAAAAATTTAGAGGCTTTATCATCACCACACAAAATCTGTTTCTGCCTTTTCTTCCTCAGCCATTTAAACAAACATTTAATCAATACCAAGTAATATAAGCACTTATCTCTGTGTAAGGTAAAGACAATTTAGGAAGGACCTTTTCCTAAAGCTCCTAAACATATTTAATCTGTGTAAAGAAGTATAACCTGTATATACTCTTCCCTCTGAAACTCAGGCAGATCTTTAGAAGCTGAGGTTGAGGATGATTTGAAATTCAGCAGCCCTAAAATGTCCCTTCTGCTTTTTCAAGTCACAGTTTCTGCATTTAAATAATAAACTCTATCTATAGTCTAGGTGCAAAAAAGGGTTCTGGGGAACCTGGTTATTTCAAGTATCTAGAGAATAATTCCTGTTTATTAGGAAAGCATCAGTACTTCTAATATCCCTTGGTCCCAAGTGAATTAATGGTATGGGAACACTGTGCACATTATAATTCTAAATTAATTTAGATGTATTCCACAATTACAGCTAAATAATTTTTTAATTAGAATTACACAAACCATAAAAATATAAGCATAACACACAGAGAAATGAATTCTATGAAAGCAATATGAAGTCTGGGCCTTAGTAAAGACAAGCAAAGAATGGGAACTAAAATAATTAAATTACTGATTCAAGCCCCTTAAATTGAAACAAAGAGTCTCTGCCCTTTGTGAGTTCTCACAAATAATGTTTCATTTTCTTAAAAAAGTATAACTAAATAGAGAACCTCAAATTGAATCTATGTATTTGAAATAATTTCTAAAACTGATTTTTTATTTATCTTTAAGGTTGTGACTATAGAACTCAAAGTGAATATTTGGCTACGTTATTTACTGTTCGTTGAAGTTATTTAAGATTACAAAGCCAGAACAAGCATTTACTTGCATTATCTTCATTTGTGCTAAACTGTAAACCCTCCAAAGATTAGGGATTATACCTACTTGGTTTTTAGGGGCAGACACACAAAATTTCAAGCTCTAATAGAGAACCAATCCATGATTTTGGATGAGAGAATGTTATGAAAGAAGTTGGGCTGGGAATCAGAAAAAGTATCTTAAAGACTAAATTACTGATCTATCCTACATAACCAAGTATACTTCTACTATTATTTATTCCAGTGAATAGCAGTGCAAATCTCTAATTCTGCAAAAAAACAAAAAACAAAACTAAGATTCATTTTTAGCACTTCCTTCTTATGCAGTTCCTATTATATTCTATCCATGATTCCCACTTCATGTTCTTAAATATCTTTTGGATTAATTCATTTTCTCCTTCTGCAGCATTAACATAACATCAGAATTTAGAACTCCTTTAGTCATACAAATGTCTCTCCTCACCAAAAAACACAAACATGAACATCACATACATGCCCTACAGGAAAAAATGCCATAATTCCACTTACCTCTCTGACACACTCACATGATGCTCCTACTTTCTCTTTGCTAGTCAGATGTTATTTAGTTTCTCATTTCTCCCAAACTACCTCCACCCACAGTGCCCTTGCTAGGGGTCGAGATAACTCCTCTTTGATGCCAGTCCTTGTAATGAACCATCCTTTGATGACTTTGCTAAAACTTACCCCTAGTTTTGTAAATAGCTCTTATATTACTTAGAGTGTTTCATCTTATCCTTCCAGGACCCTAACTGAAACATTCACCAATGGGTCACTAAACATCTAGGACACTGTATGCCTATAGTAAGTACTCATTAAGTGCATGTGTGCTTACATTTAATAATAAATAATAAATAAATGTCTCCCCAAATAAGTTTCAAGCTCCTCCGTGACAGGGACTCCTGGTTTGCAGCTTATACATCTTTTTTCCTTTTTTCAACCTCTCACAGAACCTAACACCAAAGCACAGTGGTTTGACTGATTCCTAATGTTTTCAAATAGTTTCAGAGAATAAGAACATTAGCAGAATGAAAACAATTATGTATCAAAAATTGCTCACAGGGCTTCCCTGGTGGCGCAGTGGTTGAGAGTCCGCCTGCCGATGCAGGGGACACGGGTCCGTGCGCCGGTCCGGGAAGATCCCACATGCCACGGAGCGACTAGGCCCATGAGCCATGGCCGCTGAGCCTGCGTGTCCGGAGCCTGTGCTCCGCAACAGGAGAGGCCACACAGTGAGAGGTCTGCGTACCACAAAAAAAATAAAATAAAATTGCTCAGAACTCTCAAATGTTTTAAAAATGTTGCTACAAGATAAATTCGCCAATACTTACCTCAATATTTTGTCAATTTCTGAACAGTTATTGGAACTCAAGTGAGATAAAGAAACAATATTTTTAATAGGTTTACAGATTTGTTTTCTTTCTGACTGGATAAAATGATCAGAAATTTCATTAGAGAATTTAAATTACTCATATTAATTAAAAAAAATTTCTAAGCCCTACAATGAACTATGTTCTAAAGTTATACTGCTCACTTTCAGTTTATTCTTTGCATTATATGATTTTTTTTCTTCACTGGGATTTAAGTAAAAATAATCTCTTAGGAATCTCAAGCATGGAATCAAACAAATTATAAGCATGTTGTTTTTTGAGAGTTATAACTTTATGTGGCCTCATATGCCTTTTTAAAGGTATGGGAAAGTCAAAACGTATTCTTCAGCATACAGTTTGCTCTCTTTTATTTCTCCACATTCTTAACAGGAAATAAGTTGGTCCCTTGTAACTGTGTAGATGATTTTATGAATATAATGGGAAACTTTGCAAAGGCTGGTTGAGGTTATATTTTTATTCCTCCAACATTAACATTGCCAGGACTCCAAGGGAAATTATGGGAAGTGGAATAGTGGGCAGACTTTGGGACTCATACAATTCAGACAAAACAAGAGTAGTGATGTTATCCGTGTAGGAAAAGATAGGAAAGGTTCTTTAGTCCTGAGGAATTTTAATAGCATGTGTTGCTTTGTGGAACATGTTTCTAGCCTCTACTCAATTTAGAAATACAGTTGAGAACGTAGTTTGCTTCATCACAGTGCTTCTTTGTGAGGACGCATTTCCTGCAACCCAGTGGCAGGAAGTTTGACTTTTTCTAGGCAATTGGCTTGTTTTTAACTATAGCTTTGAAAGGGATCATGTTTCTCTTTGTTGCTTACATGTTTAGAGCCAAGTTTGCTGCCTACCCCTAGAAGAGAAAAGGAGAGCATGCCACGTATTTTGTGAATTAACCCCATAAGCATTTTTCATCCAACCGGAACCCCTCATCCCTACCAGTTGTATCACTCATTTCCTTGATGTATTAGATGCATCTTACTTCAGATATCTTGAACCACTTGTCCAACCTGATCTATAACCACAAGGGACAAACTTGGTTTATTGACCCATTGCAATGGGGGAGACTACATACCAACAGAACTCAAACAAAAGAAAAGATAGAGTTTTATAAGATTGAAGGGAAAGGTGGAGTTTCAGAGAAATTTAAAGAAAGTAGAATTTTAACAGGCATAAAGCAGGGCTGTGTGAAGGCTTATGGCCTGCAAAGTGGATTCCAAATCCTGTTTTCCTGGAAACCATAAAGCCAAGATAAACCTAGAATGTCATGTACAAAAACCCTGTTATTGAGCTTCTTTTCTCTATGTCAAAGTGACTTTGCTACTCCAGGCAAGAATGATGTAATTAATTCCTGATGTGATTTCAAACAGGAAACTTACTCATTGTCTATGATTTCAGAGAACAAGATTTATCTATGAGTAAAAAAGCAGTAAGAAATCAAATAAGGGGGTCATTCTGACACTTGCTAGCTGCAGTGTATACTTGGGAGAAATATTGTTTCCTGTTAAATCTGTTAACTCTGTGTCTGTTATTGCAATGAATAGCTGGGTGGACTTTTACTTTCCCAGCCCAAGTTAAATTTACTTTCTCGTATGTTTAAATGTAACAATATATAATTTAAAAATATATAATCAATTAATGAAATGCTGAACTTCATGAAAAGTCAAAACACAAAGCTAAAGCATGCAAAATTTCAGGACAGAATTATCTGTTTTAGGTTTCAGCAATTATACCACATGCGTTAAAAAAGTTTTTATTTTTCCAACAAAGTTTCAATTAAATTAATGTGTTATTACTATTGTTATGTTTTTGGTCTCTCTCCTCCTTGTACTATATCACGTATCACTGATTTAATATGACAGAATTTGGGGGCTTTATCATCTGTGTCATTAATTTTTATGGGCAAGGAAAATAAGTGTTAACTCTTTTTTTTATTTTATTTATTTTTCCCTGTGTTGGGTCTTCGTTGCTATGCACAGGCTTTCTCTAATTGTGGCAAGCAGGGGCTACTCTTTGTTGCAGTGTTTAGGCTTCTTATTGAGGTGACCTCGCTTGTTGTGGAGCACGGGCTCTAGGCACTCGGGCTTCAGTAGTTGTGGCGCACAGGCTTAGTTACTCCGCGGCACATGGGATCTTCCCAAACCAGTGCTCAAACCCGTGTCCCTGCATTGACAGGTGGATTCTTAACCACTGAGCCACCAGGGAAGCCCAAGTGTCAACTCTTATTAAAGTTAGACCAAGCCTGAAAATTCCAGCTTCCTATACTTCAGTCTAGTGTTTATTCAGCATGCAATTCAGAATACTATGTCTGCAAGAAAAAAAAATCTTAAGGATATTTACAGATAAACTATTTAAAAAATGTTCTTAAAATTACTAAAGGAACTTCAACAGGTTGATCGCACACACACACACACACACACACACACACACACACACACTTACCTATCAGGGCAGAAGGGAGATGTGTGTTTAAACTGTACTATAGGCAGAAGGGCAGTGGAAAATCTAACTTTGGTGGTTGGAACGAATGTAATTAAAATCTGTCTTTATTACTCAGAGGCAGTCTCAGTGATAGAGTGTTTGTTCCTGGATCCCTGCAGCTCTATAACAACAACAACATAATGTTTCCCTGACCATTATGGGGAGGCCTAAAATCTAGAAATCTAACTGATTGCGTACTGAACATTGGTTTCAACATACCACCAGGCCATTCTTCAGTGATTTTCAGATAATGAAAAGTATTGAGTTCCACTGTCATCTGAACAACAGTAGTTTTTCCCCAAATGCCAGTGTTTCAGGAATCAAGCAATGCTGGGGAGCTCTCTCTTTTTCTTTCTTCTTGAATTCTACGTGTTCCTGGTCAGTAATTGCCTTAGAATAATGAGCCCTCACAAGGTCAGGAGAGAGGTAATGTAGCTTCAGGCTCTGCATTTGGACTATTTGGGTTCAAAGTCTGGCTCCATCAATACACATTTGTAGCTTTAGGAAAAAGTCTTTATAATTTATAATTTGAAACATTAAACATTGCAATTCACTTGTTTATGAAATAGGGATGATGACAGTATCATTGTAAGGAATTAAATAAGAGTATGTGTACCAAAATTTTATACAGTGCCTATAATATAGTATGCACTTGATAATGTTTTTTATTTTGAAAACAAATATAAATAGAAGTTTTCCTCCAAAACCATGGAATGCCTTTCTGAATACAACATTCATTTTGAAGATACTAAAAATGTTTAAATTTCATGAAAAACCCTTGTCTGTAGGAATAATGTATGAGTAAAACACTTATTTCTGGCAAAGAAGCATTAAACAAACATTTAATTTAAATGATGAAATATATATGTAATAGTTTATTTAAGTCAGAGGAAACATAGATGAACCAAATACGGTTTACCTCTACTTTCAAAAATGTATTAGGTTTTCTCTAAAACTAAATATACTCTTACCATATGATCCAGCAATTGTGCTGTTTGACATTTACACAAAGGAGCTGAAAATTTATGTTCACACAAAAATGTACACACAAATATTTATAGTGACTTATTCATAATTGCCAAAACTTGGATGAAACCTAGATGCCCTTCAGTAGGTGAATGGATAAATAAACTGTGGTACATATAGACAATGCAATATTATTCAGATAAAATGAGCCATGGAGGAAGCTTAAATGAATACTACTAAATCAAAGAAATCAACTTGAAAAGGCTACATGCTATATGATTCCAATGATATGACATTCTGGAAAAGACAAAACTATGGAGACAATAAAAAGATCAGTGGTTGCCAGGGGTAAGGGGGGGGAGAGAGATGAAGAGGCAGAGCACAGAGTATTTTTATGGCAGTGAAAATATAATTTATAACATATATACTGTATGTAAGCATACTGTTATATTCTGGGCATGAAAGATGAGATTGTCAAAGTATCTGCCTTCAAGGAGATCATGACATCGCGGTAAGGCAAGTGGATGGTAATGTGTACTCTACTGGAGGCTGGAAAAGGGAGGGCAAGTTGGCACTCATGGCCATGTGGATTACGTTCTACATATTCACAATGACAATGCAGCCCTGGAATTGTGCAGAGTATACATGAAGGATATAAGCTTAGCCTTTAAAGAAGTGCTCTTATTTGACCCCAGTGTTGAAGAATGAAGAATATTTTATAAAGGGAAATAATTAATACAATTCATTTCAACAAGATTTAGCATCTATATGCCAATACTCTAATAAGAGCTAATATTACTATTTGAGAAATTTTGAGATAATGTAAATAAATTTCAATATGCTGGGGGCAATCAGTACAGATAAGAATTATTTTCGATCAAAAAACTAAATGAACAAAAGTAAATCATAAAAATATTTAAAGAACAAATGGAAGAATTCCCATATAACCTTGGACTAGGGAAGGCCTTTCTAAAAATGACTCAAACTCGACATAAAAGAAAATTAATAAATTTAACTACATAAAAGCATTTTAAAATGTCTGAATGGGCAAAATCACAATCATAAGATAATTACTGAGTTGGGAAAAATAGTTGCCAATCATATTGCAGATAAAGAGTTCATGTCCCTAAAATATTATAGTTCCTAGAAATCAAGATCAACATTCTAATGTAAGGAAGTTCACAGAAGAGACCATACAGATTACCCTTAAACAGTGGTAAAATGCTTATTCACTCTCGTAAGAGAAATACAAATAAAAATACACAGAGGTAGCATTTTCTTTCACACATTCAGACTGGAAAAATTCAAAAGTTGCACAATACTTAATGTTTAGTATAAATTTGTACGATTCTCCTAGAGGGTGATTTGACAATATAAATAAAGCATATACCCTTTGTCCATTAATTTCACTTCTAGGAATTTATCCCAAAGATGGCCTTTCATGAGTGCAAAATGACCTATGCATAAAAGTACTCACCGTGGCACTGATTCTAATAGCAAAAGATTGGAAACAACTCAAAAGATCACCAATAGGGCACTGGCTAATAACATAACAGTACATTCCTGCAATGGGCTACTATGCAGACGTAAATTTATAAAAGAAAAAGGCCTTCTATATTACAGAAATGTTAAAGTCTCCAAGATACAATAAGTGAAAAAAGAAAGATGAAGAAAAGTTTGTGTTATATGCTATGTGTGTGAAGGAAAGGGAGAAAATAAAACTGTGTATTTATTTGTATTTATATTTGCATAAAACAACTTTAGAAGGATATATATAAAACCAGTAAAAATCATTAACCATGAGAGTGCGTGATGGAAACTGTATATATGAGTAAGAGGTGAGGTACTAGACTCCTACTGTATAGCTTTGAAATATTATTTATTTATTTATTTATTTATGTGTAGTTACTTTTTAAAAAAATTTTTATTGGAGTATAGTTGATTTACAATGTTGTGTTAGTTTCAGGTGAATTCAGAGCAAAGTGAATCAGTTATACATATACATATTTATATCCACTCTTTTTTCTTTTTTAGATTCTTTTCCCATATAGGCCATTACAGAGTATTAAGTAGAGTTCCCTCTGCTATACAACAGGTTCTTATTAGTTATCTATTTTATATATAGTAGTGTGTATATGTCAATCCCAATCTCCCAGTTTATCCCTTCCCTCTCCCAATCCCCTGGTAACCATAAGTTTGTTTTCCACATCTGTGACTCTACTTCTGTTTTGTAAATAAGTTCCCTTATTTGTACCCGTTTTTTGTTTTAAGATCTACATATAAGCGATATCATATGATATTTGTCTTTCCGTGTCTGACTTACTTCACTCAGTATGACAATCTCTAGGTCCATCCATGTTGCTGCAAATGGCATTATTTTGTTCTTTTTCATGGCTGAGTAATATTCCATTGTATATATGTACCATATCTTCTTTATCCATTCCTCTGTTGATGGACATTTAGGTTGCTTCCATGTCCTGGCTATTGTAAATAGTGGTGCAATGAACATTGAGGTGCATGTATTTTTCGAATTATGGTTTTCCCTAGGTATATGCCCAGGAGTGAGATAACTGGATCATATGGCAGCTCTATTTTTAGTTTTTTAAGGAACCTCCATACTGTTCTCGATAGTGGCTATACCAATAAATCATTTATATTATATATAATTTAAAGGTTAATAAAAACTTTAAAAGATAACACCCACAGTTTACAGGTCAAATAATTCAGTCTCAGAAATATTAAGTAACATATCTAGGTTTGTCCAATTAATAATAATAATAATAATAGCAGCTAACCCTTAGATAAACTTACCACGTATCAGGTACTATTCTAAGCACTTAACATATATTAGTTTAATCCTCAAACAATCATCTGAGGTAGCTGCTAATACTTTTCCTGTTTCAAATAGAGGAAACAGAAGCACAGTAAAGTGATGTGCCCGAGGTCCCAATCCAGATAAATAGCAAACTAAGCATTCAACCCTTGGGAATCTGTTACTACAGTCCATATTCTTAACCACTTTGCTATTATCTAGGTACTTCTACCAGTAAATCCCAGTCTTTTCCACTGTGGCATGCTTTATTTATATGCTGAAATGTGAACATTGAAAAATTACCTTCAGCAGTATTCAAAAAATTTTGTAAAAACTCTGAAATCATGAGTCACACAGACACAGAAATGTTGCTGTCCCCAGTCAGCTGAAACAAACAACAAAGTTGTTTTTAAAATAACAGTGGTTCTTCTCAGATGCAGTGTGCTACGAGTTGGTGAGGAATTGGACTAGGGATTAGACGGTTGGCTCTTAAAGCAATTTTGTCACAATGTGGTAGGCTGATGTTCCTCTTGCTTCCTCAAATGTAGATGAGTGCTCTCTAAAGTCTGTCCCTATTTGACACTCCACATTTCCAAAATTCTGCAAGAGTAACCACTTTTACCAAAAGCTGACAGCACAGAAGAACCTTTTCCAACACATTTTTATAGAATGTCCCCAAAAGGGTCTTTTGTGAACTCCTACTAAGTCTGCAGCACCTTTAGAAAGGCAAGTTCCTGAAGGCATGAAGTCATAGAGCACCTGGCTCCTTAAACTGCTAACAGCAAATTTTTACTCCCTTCTCGTAAGACTGATTTCTAACAGACTGAACAGTGTCAAAGGTCAAAGCTGAGACAGCCTGCAGCAAAGGACTGAGCTGTAACTCTGTATCTAGGCGGGAGAGAGAGCTGTGAATTAGTTCTACTGAGCTCTGCATTTTCTACTCTGCTGAATAACCTTACTAAAGAAAGTTGTCAGCCATTTAAGAGCCCAGACTTAGAGTTTTAAAGCCCATATAAACTTCTGATAATTTTTACAATATAAAAATATATTTAATTTTAAATTTAGAACAGGATGGGAAACCTACCAACAATTTGGATGCTTGCGATTATTTATCTTTAAATGTATATTTACAAACCATGAAATCCAGGGTTCCATTTCATTTTAGAGGACTTTAATTAAATCTACAGCTCTAAAGATTTAAATGTTTGTTCCAGCCCGCTGCCAAGTCATAACTGACACATCTAGAGACAAGAGTTTAAAATGGGATTGCATGGTCACAGCCAAAGCGTAATGCCTGCTGCTGAGCAGGATGCAGAATGGTGAATACTGCCATCTCAGCAGACTATAGCTAAACTGCCAAAGCCTGACAGAAAGACTGATTTTCTTTAAAGGCAGCAAAATGTTTTAAAGGGATTGTACTGGATTGAATTTGTAAAATGTCTACAGCATCTTTTCATTTGAATTATAAAGGTTTATATGAGAACTTCATCTTAAATACATTCCAAAGGAGGACTTTAGGATTCAGTCTAAAGCACTATTGCAAGGAATTTTTGGAAGTGTCTAAATCTGATCTCACCATTTAAAATTACAGAATTATTTACCCTAAATCAAGTATGTGGGTGACCTTGTTTTATATATTTTAGACCATTAAATTACAGGAGTAGAAAGGACAAAAAGCTGTCTTGGAAGTATTTCAGAAATAATTTTAGGAGTGGATTTGGATATTCAGTTAAACTCCGCCCTTTTACTTATCAATAGTTAAAATCTGCACAAAAATATAAATAGGAACAATTATTTCAGTCCTTGGAGACAGCAAGATATTAGCTATTAGACCTTTTATAAAGAGAACGGGAAAAGAGAGGAGTGAATATGAGAAATCATGCCCAATGTCATCTGTTTAAATCCTGTTTTTAATATCTGTGTGACCTTAGAAAATATAGTTACCTCTTATCCGAAATAGTTGTTCACCCATACCTACATCTCCGAACTATGATAGTTAAAATAAATGTGAAAGCAATATGCATGGTGTCTGGATGTACTCAGATGACAATCAACAGACAGCGGCTGAATCTTCTTGACACACTTTGTACTCACCACATACTCTTATTACAGCATTAATGCATAGGAAGTTTCTTTTTTATAAGTGATCATAACTAACTTCCAAAGTTTTAAATAAAAGAACTGTTGACAAACATCCACAAGAATAATGAAATTCATATTAAAATCAAATGTCAATTATTGTTCCCTGTGGACGCTGGGGGACAGCCAGCATTTCACTTATTTATGTTTTCGGGAAGTAACATATTTGGACTCTTGCCCTAGCCCTCCTTCACTCTTTCTTCTGACAGTTCTCAATTATGAACTAACCATATTCCTGTTTTTAAGCATTTAGAGATTTACTGTCTTTGTTTCTCTTTCCATCTGCTGGATTAATGTGATGGAGAAATCCCAGACCCAAACTTTTGTTTTAGGTGGCCCGTCATAAGACCTAAACTGACAATAAGACTGTTAGCTACATACTTTAAACCATGTACTTCTTCAATCCTAGAAGTAAGCTTTATTAACAATGAAGTTGACATATTGATGGCCATCTGGCTGACTCTCATGTGCTTCTGAATCAGTAGAGATAGATGCTATTTATTGATTCTATAAAAGCTCAATGATGAAGGGCAAATCTCAAGTTCAAGGGCAGCTGTAAAAGCCTACTGATAAACATTCATTCAACATGTAGGCAGATGAATGATGTCATCTACCAGTGTGTGAAAAGCAATGAGGAAGGGGTCTCCAGGGAAGAGAAATCCCACATAGTACTCCGCATATCTCTCCCTTCTCACATAAAATAGACATTGTTGGTATATATTCATCTGTCTCTTCCATTATGCCATAATATCTTAGAGGGCCAGAGGAGAGTAGTAGCATAGTCCTTGGGTCAGAATTTTGGCAAGTGTATAAGAGCCACATACAGAAGGGTTTTAGCTCAAGATGGAAAATATAAGACTTAGAGCTATAAACATTTTTTAAATTAAATTATTACACAATGAATGGAGAGTTCCCTGTAATGGAAGAGCAGAGAGTGGGCACTCATTTCATAGGACTGAGATAAAAGAGTCAAACACCAGATGGGTGGCTGTCTTTTAAGCTTCCTTCCAAGGATGATATAATTGTAATTGTTTAATGATCACTACCTTTCTCTTTCTAGATTAATGACTATCTGATCTTAACTTCTTTATTTCTCTTTAAATTAATTTAGTCATTCAATTCTAATATTTCAGGAAAGGTAGAGATTTGCTCGTTAATTCTGACATGAAACTCAAATACCAGCAAGTACAGTGTACAAAGCAGAATTGAATCTCCTTAAGAAAGCTGATGAGTGGACCTACCAACAGCATTATGAGTTTGTGAAGAAAAATGAAAACCAGACATCATCAAAGTGACAAGGATTCTTAGAGCAGCACTCAAAATAATTGGTTAAATGCATTTTTTCTACAGTTCAGAGTTTTTTACTTATTAATATACAGTCAGCCCTCTGTATCTGTGGCTTCCAGATCCATGAATTCAACCAAATATAGGTCAAAAATATTTGGGAGAAAAATTCCACAAAGTTCCAAAAAGCAAACCTTGAATTTGCCTCATGCTGGCAACTACTTACACAGCTTTTACATTGTATTCACAACATTGTATTTACATTGTATTAGGTATTATAAGTAATCTACAGATGATTTAAAGTAAATGGAAGGATGGGTGCAGGTTATATGAAAATACTATCCCATTTTATATGAGAGACTTGGGCATCCAACGATCTTGGTATTCACAGGGGGTCCTGGAACCAATCCCCCTTGGATGCCTAGGGATGACTATATACATTCCAAAGTGAAGGCACAAATGTTTACATCTGCAGACTTCTGCCTTCCTGAAGGTAACTATTTAAAATTGGAATAAATCTGACCAGTTCATCTGACAGCAGTAATTAACCTACAGAAGGTTATGGAGTTACTGGTATGATGCCTCTAGACCACCATATGTATTGTTTGTAGCCTCTTTAAAAATTGAGTGAAGTCAATGTTGCATGCGGCTGACTTACCAGAATCTTTCCAGGGCTCCCCTGGTGGTGCAGTGGTTGAGAATCTGCCTGCCAATGCAGGGGACACGGGTTCGAGCCCTGGTCTGGGAAGATCCCACATGCCTCAGAGCTACTAGGCCCGTGAGCCACAACTACTGAGCCTGCGCGTCTGGAGCCTGTGCTCCTCAACAAGAGAGGCTATGATAGTGAGAGGCCCGCGCATCGCGATGAAGAGCGGCCCCCGCTTGCAGAAACTAGAGAAATCCCTCACAAAGAAACGAAGACCCAACACAGCCAAAAATAAAAATAAAATAAATTTAAAAAAAGAAAGAATCTTTCCAGGTATTTGAATCAAAGTTAATATAGCAGTGTAGCCCCCTTTTGAAAGACTCAAATTTGAGTTTACAACTGCTTATTCTTCTTGGTCTCCCTTTCTGTCTCTCTGGTAGGACACTTTTCTGGTTTTCCTCAGTAAAGTATAAAAATGTGCACAGAGAAAACTGAAAATACAATTCCATGATTGTGTCAAAGAACTTTTATAATATTTTACATTAAATGAGCTTAGGAGAGTTAAAATATCTCATATTTTTCTTGTTTGAATATAGACTCAACTGATTACCAGAAGCCTTAAAACTTACTGTTATGGCTTGATTGGGAACACTCCATGGTACTAAGATAAAAATCTAAAGTCTTAGAAAAAATTTTAAGTAATGTTATTATGTTCATAATTATTGAAAAGTAGAGAATGAACAAGTTGTATTAGGTTACATAGCTAAATAGTGGAGTGAAATAACTAGATTATTGTTCTCATAATACATCTAAGTATGTGCAGAAATATTAAGATATAGCTTTTATACTTAATCATTAAAGTAAAAACTAACTCAAAAGTTTAAAAATGGGGGAGGGGGTCCTTGCAATATGTGTTTTATTTTTTTCTAGCTTTATTGAAAAATAATTGACAAAATTATATGTATTTAAAATGTACAACTTGATGATTTAATATACATATACATAATGAAATAATTATCAAGATCTAGTTAATTAACACATCCATCACGTCACATAGCTAATTTTTTTGGAAGGGGGGGCATCAGAATGCCTAAAATTTATTTCAGCAAATTTTAAGTATATAATATCGTATTACTAGGTATAGTTACTATGCTGTACATTAGATTCTCAGAACTTATTCATCTTAGAAACAAAAGTCTGTACCCTTTGATCAATACCTCCCCATTTCCCCCATCCCTCAGCCTCTGACAACCACCATTCTACTCTGTTTTTCTAAGAAAAGTTTGGTATTTTTTGTTTTTTATTTTTTAACAGAAAAGGGATACCATACAGTAGCTGTCTTTGTCTGGCTTATTTCACTTAGCATAATGCCCTCCAGGTTCATCCATGGCCTCACAAATGGCAGGATTTTCTTTTTTATATGGCTAAATAATATTCCATTGTCTACACATACCACATTTTTTTATCCATTCATCCACTGACAGACACTTTGGTTGTTTCCATATCTTGGCCACTGGAAACAATGCTGCAATAAACATGGGGGTGTAGATATCTCTTGGAGATACTGATTTTGTTTCCTCTGGTAGTGGGATTGCTGAATCATATGGTAGTTCTATTTTTAATTATTTAGGAACTTTGATACTGTTTTCCATAATGACTACAGCCAATTTATATTCTCACCAACAGTGTGTATAAGAGTTCCTTTTTCTCCACATTCTCACCAACTTTTATATGGTATCTTTTTGATAATAGACATCTCATTGTGGTTTTGATTTGCATTTCCCTGACAATCATGCTGAATACCTTTTCATGTACCTATTGGACATGTGTATATCTTCTTTGGAAAAACATCTATTCAGGTTTATTGCCCATTTTGTAATCATGTTATGTGTTTTTTTCCCTACTGAGTTGTGTTTCTTATATATTTTGAATATTAACCCCTCATCAGTTATATACTTTGCAATATTTTCTCCCATTTAAATTTACAGTGATAAATACCTACATTAAGAAACCAAGAAAGATTCCAAATAAACAACCTTACCTTACAGCTCAAGGAGGTAGAAAAAGAATAATAAACCAGCCAAAGTTAGCAAAGGGAAGACAATAATAAGGATTAGAGCAGAAATAATTGAAATAGAAACATGAAAGAATAGAAATGATGAACAAATATAAGAGTTTGTTTCTTGAAGATAAACAAAACTGATAAAATTTTCGCCAGGCTACAGAAATAGAGACACAGATGTACAGAACAAATGTATGGACACTAAGGGGAGAAAGTGGAAGGTGGGGGTGGGATGAATTGGGAGATTGGACTGACATGTATACACTGATGTGTATAAAATAGATAACTAATAAGAACCTGCTGTATAAAAAAATAAAATTAAAAAAAAAAACTTTAGCCAAGCTAAGAAAAAAAGGGAAAGTCATATTTATTTGTGACTCAAATAAATAAAATTATAAATTAAAGAATAGACATTACAACTGATACAATGGGATATAAAGGAACATAAGAGATTACTATTAACAATTGCATGCCAACAAATTGGACAACCTAGAAGAAAAGATAAATTCTGAGAAACATACAACCTGCTAAGACTGAATCATGAAGAAATAAAAATCTGAATAGACCAACAGTGAGTAAGAAGATTAAATCAGTAATCAAAAATATAATCACCTATAAAAGCCCAGGACCAGATGGCTTTACAGGTGAATTTTATCAAACATTTAAAGAAGAATTAATACCAATCTTTCTCAAGCAATTCCAATAAGAGAAGAGGAAGGAACACTTCCAGACTCATTTCCCAAGACCAGCATTACCCTGATACCAAAGCTAGACAAGGACACCACTAGAAAAAAAATTATAGGACAATATCCCTGATGAATATAGATGTAAAAATTCTAAGTAAAATACTAGCAAACTGAATTCAAGAGCACATTAAAAGGATCATACTCCATGATACTAGAAAAAAATATGTTAATAATTGAGAAATAAGATATACCAGCATGCATCAAAATACAGTTAATGTTTATTTCTTAAATAAGCAATATGGTCCAGTCATGTGATCTAATCCATGTGAGTGGACTTCATTATTCTGAGAATATGTGCCATCATCGACCTTATAGTTTAGCTGAGAGTAAAAGTAATTACTACAGTTCATATAGGTGCAATGAGACCTTGGTTCCTAGATATCTAACCAAGTAAAGTAAACAAGAGAATTCCCAGAGAAGGTAGCATAGAAGCTGAGTCCTGAAAGATGAGTGAGTGTTAACGTGGTAAGAGGAGGAAGGATGAAGAGGAAAAAGAGTAAGCTCATCAATAAAAATTAAATCTACAAGGACCTAGGAAAGAAAAAACAAATGCAAAAAAACCCTCACAGTAGACAGAAGCACAGTGTGCTTATAAGCTGAGGCAAGATGATACAGAATGGGGTAAGATACTTTGTACTTTAAACGTAATGGAGAGCCACTGAAGTTCTTCAAGTGGAAACATGGCCGACTAATTTATTTTTGCAGGAAATGTTTTATTGGGGATCTACTTTATGTCAGGCACTATAAATTAAATATTCATGGTTTCTGCCCTTAGGAAATTTACAATCCAGTGGTCAGATGACTGTTTTCAGAAAAATCATTCTGGTTTTAGAATGGAGAACAGACTAAGTTTAGCATTAATGTAGACAGAATCTTAGGCACTTCTGCAATAGCCCATCTGAATGGGATGATGGTTGCCTGACTCAGATTATTGGCAGAGAAATAATTCAAAACACCTAAATTTCAGTGAAGAGTTTGGATAAATACCGTCATATTTATTCAGCTATTATGTTATATTTAGATGAATTTCTATTTACATGAAGTTATTCATAATATATTATAGATGCAAAAAGTAGTTTTAAATAATATTTTATGATCTAATATTTAAAAAAAATATTTGAAGTATTTATTGTTGTGTAACAAATTATTCCCAAACCTTAGTTGCTTTAAACAATTTCCATTTAGTATATTTGATAATTTTGTGGGTCAAGAAATAAGGCATTGCTCAACTGGGCAATTTTTTTGCTCTCTGTAGCATTAACATAGGTCACTTGGTTTTGTTTAGCTGCAGGTGGTCTGGTTTGGAGTATCCAAAATGGCTTAACTCAAATGTTGGTGCCTTGACAGGGATGTCCAGGAAGGTGGGTTCAGCTGTGATTGTTGACCTGAGCAACTAGAGAAGGCCTCTCTAACCCAGCAGTCTCAAAGTAGTTGGACTTCTCACATGGCAGTTTATAGATCCTAAAGCATGGATATGTCTCAGAAGACATGAAGTGGAGACTGCCACTCCCATAAGGCACAGCATCGCCATCTCCACCTTACACACTCTTAGTCAAAGCAATTGCTAAGCTCACCTAGACTGAAGGAGAAGAAATGTGGATCCCACAATTCAATGGAAGAAATATTTTAAAAAATATTGACACCATCTGTAATCAATCAGCCATAGTCTGCCCACTATCCACAAATTATTTACATTTTTTCCTCCCTGCCAAATGTGTTCATTCCTCCCTATGGCCCCCAGGGTCTTCTCCCATTATAGCATATGTTCAAATTCCTGGATCTTATCACCTAAATCACATCCAGGGTGAGATGAGCCTCCTCAGGTTTGGTTCCTCAGATAAAGTATCTCTCATTCTGAAGATGTGTGGAGTAAAGAGGCAAATTAGCTATCCTCCACACATATAACCTATTATAGAATGGTGAGACACAGGTAAGATAACAACTATAGAAAACCCCAATCAAAAAACTTGGAAATGGGAGGCACATAGCAGTTACTAGTCCATGCCATTTCTGCAATCTACTCAGTCACACGCCTCCCATTCCTTACTTAAGACCCAATAGTAATCTCTGGAATAATTCTCGGCAGCACCTCTGAGCTCTTGGTTCTCCTCTTTGACTCATCTATCTTTTCCATTAGAAATGCTGTATTTGTAAATCTGTAGGCTTCTCAGCCTGTTTTCTCATTGGAGAAATTTGGGAATTCAAAGGCCTCTTTTCATTTTGTACTTTTTATTCTCCTTCAACCTAAGCTGATATAATTTCTTTAAAACTGGGGGGGTTCCATGTGTATCAAATTACAGTTTCACTCTATTAAGCAAAAGCAACACCTATTTTCTTTCAGAGGTAAACTTGTCTCTACCTTGAGCTAATGGTTCAAATGCTATGGGAAAATGCCATTAAGATCCTTGGAAGTCATTAGCTGGTTGAAACATTCTAGGAGCCATGTCCTGATATTCTTAGAGGACCTCTCCTCCAGCAGCATATCTGAGGGGAAGGCTCTGAGAATTTTGGAAGTTCCACCATGCAAGCCCTTAAATTCTTCTGAGGTTTCAACAAAAGTTCCCTGTCACAGTTTTGTGATCGCTAACCTTAGGCCATGTTTACTGACAACTGTTCTACATGTCACCTTTGCCCAGAGGCCATGTATAAGTGAGAGCCTTTTGCTGGGAGAAACCGAGGATGAGTTTCATTTTCAAATCCAAAAATCCCTGTTATATATTTTCCTTAAATTCTGCTTGAAAACTGAACAGTTCCTTCTGTGGTTCATTCCATTCTTATTGTCTTTTATCATAGACAAAAAGAAGTCAGATTCCTGCCTCACCCAGATCATTAAGCGACCATTTTATTTCCCATTTTACTGCTGAGACAGTTCTGAACTTTCTGCCAGTACAGAAATCAGGTACCCGTTTTCCAGTCTCCACTAGCATTTCCTCACTCTTTCGTATGCTTTACCAAGTATTCTTGAGGCCTTTCCAGATTCTAGTCACCACTCAGTCACAAAGACAAGTTTTAGGCAGCACCCCACCTCTAGGTAATACTAAATCCCATTCTGGCTTTGTATTACTGCACACAGAATACCCAAACATTTAATAGATTAAAACATTTAATCATATTATGTAGTTCAGGAATTTGGACAGAGAAATTACTTTACTCTCCATGGCACTGAATGGGTCCCTCAGCAGAATTCAACTGCAGATAGTCTGATCTGGAGAATCTAAGAAGGCCCCCTTCCATACCTAGCACCTTGGCAAGAAATGTTGGAAGGCTCAGCTCACTTTGGACTGTCAACTAGAGTGGCTATATGTTGCCTTCTCAGCTTTGTTACCACAGACTAGGGAGACTTCTTTCATAGTAGCACAGAGTTTGAACATGTCAGGTACCATCTCTTAAGGTTTGGGGCTAGAAACCACATACCACCATGTCTACTATATTCTGGGCAAAGTACTCATGAGTCTGCCCAGATGCAAGGAGAGGGATACAGGATCCTCTTTCATATGGAGAATGTCAAATAATTTGCAGCTATCTTTAATATGCCACATTAATATACAAAAATAATATCATTATGGATGTCAAAAATATTTTCCTGTGTAGTTTATTCATACTTCTTCTTTTTCTACTATGAGCATTTTCTTTTTTGGAAAAAAGAAGAACATTTTATTTTCATTTCCAATGAAAGTGAAGAAAAACTGGAGGCCACAAACAAGTGTCTACTACCATGCAATAGGAGCTGTAAAAGCCTGCTAAATTCTTGCTACTTAATCCAATAGATAGGATAAATCTGCAGGCCCTGCTCTCTCTTCTTCCTGACACACCAATTACTTGTGAAGGCTCTGAAATCATGTGCTTGCTCACAAATACTTAATGGCTGAAACTTCCAATAAAATTGCTCTAAGATGAAGACTCATTTTGTCTCAAACCTCTTTTTTGTCTTATCTAGTCATCCCATTCCTAATGAAAATGAATGGCCTCAAAAAAGCCCAATTTTTAGTTTTCGTTATTAAGTGAAAAAACCATTAAATAAAGTAAGGTCCACTCATTTACTTTTATTTCCTTTTTCCTAACCTTAGAAACAACTATTTCCACATGTTCAGTCATTTGTGTTCTACTTTTCTAGTTCATTAGACTATGCTTGAGAAATTGTTTCCCACTAAAATTTTTTAACCATCCCATTCATGCAATCCATAAGATCCATAACAAAAATATTTATTTTCAAGTTATTTT
Source organism: Stenella coeruleoalba (assembly GCF_951394435.1). Lineage (NCBI taxonomy): Eukaryota > Metazoa > Chordata > Mammalia > Artiodactyla > Delphinidae > Stenella > Stenella coeruleoalba. Next base: position 78,858,949 of record NC_137151.1, on the reverse strand, counting down.
CTTAGTTATAAACTCAACTTACTAAAGTCAGAACAACCTTTTTTTCCTCAAGCAGCCTCCATTTTTCCTCTGTCCTTTTATTTATTTATTCATATAACAAGTATTTGGTGAACATATATTGTTTGTGTCTTGGCACTATCATAGGCATTGGGGAAACAATGAAAAGTAAAAACAGATGAATTTCCTCAACTCTTAGAAAAGTAGAGACAAATGATTAATAAGCAATTATAATCAATTGTGCCATAAGAAGAAGAAGGTAACATAGAAAAAAGACTCAATGGAGAGCATAGTAGGCACATCCAAATGAGTCTAGATAGTAAGAGAAGGTTTTACAGTAGAACTAAAGTCCTAGCTGAGACTAAGGATGTTAATCAGGCAAGGACCAGAAAGAGAGAAAGGGCATATCTGTAAAGGTCCAGAGACAAGAGAGAGCATGGAAATACTTAAGGAACTTGGAAAGTTTTGAGAAGGGAAAGAAGAGATGCTAGAAATAGGGAAGTATTAGATCAGAAGTGGTCCTATAAAACATGGTACAGAATTTGAACTTTACAGTAAAAAATCTTAGTCCACTGAAGAGATTTAAGCCAGGCAAATGTCATCATCAGAACTGTGCTAATAAAATCATTCTAGCTGCAAAGTAGCGAATTATTTGGAAGAAGAAAGTACTGGATATAGGGATTCCACTTTTGGAGCTACTGCAGGAATCCATTCACTAAAGGAGCAAGCATCAATAGTGATAACAGTGGATGAACTGTGGAGCTATTTGGGAGGTAATACTCAGGTAATACTGAGGGTTGATGGAGCTAATAGAATAATTACAGTAAAAGTACCAACAGTTAACACTATAACAATCACAATGTGTTACACACTATTTTAAGATGGATAACTTAGGACTATAATTGGATGGGGGAGGGAGAGTCTTATTAAATCTGATTTTAAAATATCTAGAGACAAAATAATCAGATACAAGGTATGGCCTTTTATTTAATCAAACCAACACTAGAGGACACTTTAGCAAATGGGGAAATATGAATATAGACTGGGTAGCCTAAGAAAATTTACTGACATATTAACAGTGGGGATCATTATCTGAAAAGGGTAGGCTTTATAGGAAAAAAAACCATAAATATTTGTATAAATCCACAGATAAAGGTCTAGAATATAACTTCAAATGCTAACAGAGGTCATCTTTGGGTTGTGATATGATATTTTCATTTTATTTTATGATCTTATCTGTATTTTCTAAGTTTCTATAGTATACTAAAATTTATTTTATAATCTTAAAATATTTTTAAATAAAAATATGATAACGAGCAGGACTATAATTTTCAAAGAAAACATGTGGGCTCAGGGCTAATTATTATGTTATTTATACTCTCTATCAACACTTCCATAGAGGTACCAAAAGGAGACATGTGCCCAGGAAAATCATCAGTACAGTGATGTATCATTTTATTATGATCTGTGGCTCTGACTTAATGCCCCAAGGCAAAACTCTAGTATGCTGTTGCAGGTTTGGATTCCTAAAAAGCAGACTCTGAGACACACTTTACATCCAAGAGATTTGCTAGGAAGTCTTCTCAGGATTAAATCCAGGGGAGGTGACAAAAAGGAAAGGGAAGGGAAAGGAAAAGGAAGGAAAGAAGTAGGTTAGGGCAGAAAAAAAGTTGACTGTGATTCATTCTCAGGGTAAGACAACCAACCATATGGAGAATTCTAAAGATGGAGTGACCTTTCAAAGCTGTCCTAAGTGAAGACAGCCAAGTCATTATAACCCTATGCTGATAATTTACTGAATATGGTACATCCCAGGAAATGAGCATGATATTGAGCAAGGTAGCTGTCTTCAGCCGAGGCATTTACACAAGGGGGCGAATAGCTACAGGCTGTCTGCCAGCAACAGTCCCAGGAGATGGAGCAATAACTCCTTGATTCCTAAAGGAAGATACGGGCAGTCCATCACAATATCCATGCAAGAGGATGCTTGGAGCACTACTCTCACCTAAATTCCCTCCTACATGATAATTTCAAACCTGAAAGTGAGAATATACAAGTATATAGCTTGAAAGCAATATCCAAAGTGCCAAAGGACAGCATGATGAACGACAGAGTGCATTCTCCCTAACGCCTAGTTCACGACACAAGAGAGAAAGAGTCCACCTTGGCACAAAAAAGGAGATATAGAATCAATTTATGACTCTTGCTGCTTATATGGGAGACAGAGATGAGAGATGATGCCCAAATGCATTTTAAACTCTATCCCCTTTGAAAGTTTCATTTCCAAAAAAATGTAAGCTCAGTCTACCTGTATTTGCACTTGACCATAACTCATTCATGAAAGTATAAGAAAGCTCTGTGTGGGTTGTGAAGAAGAGGAGATCTTCATTACCTTTTAAAGTCAATGGTTAAATTCTACAAGACTTTGTAATTGATTGGATAAAGGGGTGAGGAAAAGAAGAATCTCAAGGATAATGTCAATATTTTTAACTGAATGGGTGCAAATCAGAGGACCTGACAGATTATTCAACCAATGGTATGAGAATAATTGGCTGTCTCTTCTAAACAATATTAAATCAAATCCTTATCTGTATCATACACACAAATGAATTTCATGTAGAGTAAATAAACATTAAAAATGAATATACACCTTAAATTTTTTGAGTAATCACATCACATTCACAAACACACATACACATAAACATGCACACACCCACTCTCCCTGCCACAAGCATGCTCTGAATGGCTAGAAATGACAGAAGAAAAAGTAAAGCAAAACAGATGCATAAATATGCTGTAAATGAGAAGAAAGATGCTCAGGTAAACAAACAAAAAAATATGAGTAGAGTTGCCAGATAAAATATAGGATGCCCAGTTAAATTTGAATTCCAAATAAACAACAAATGTCTTTTAAGTATAAGCAGGCTCCATGGAATATTTAGGACATTCCTATACTAAAGAATTACTTTTTATATTTAATATTTAGAATATTCGGTAATTTAGTGTATTATTTGCCTTTAGAGTATACTTGCTAAATCTGACCATCAAAATGAGGAATTCTTCAATGAAAAAAGTAAAGAAGATTGGATAAAAGAAGAAAACGATTTACAAAATTTCATAGGGGGCAGGGAGGGGGGACTCATACAGGAAGTAGTGTCTATACCGCCAAGTTGTGTTCTGCTCCAGAGATGGCATATACCAGGGACAGGTAAGTCACCCAGAAGTAACTTCCTGGGAACTGCTGGGGTATAGCAACAAGAGTATACAGATGGTTGACTTTTATCACATCCCCTCTCCCCTAGGACTTTGTCAAGGAAGTTGACTGTATGCCTTCAGAAAACAGCAGTGGAGACGGGAGCTTGGGTAACAGAGGTAAAGCTACACAAAACTTCTGCATACATTCCATTCTCATTTAGGAAACAGAGCACTATAAGCCATTGAAGTCCACCTCATTTATCCCCACAAACAACACTGGGAAAAGAAATGGGGTGACAATCTAATAAGAAATCTTAAATACATACATAGCCCAAAATCAAGAATCAGCATGTATCTGCAGAACTTCAGGGCCATTGGGGAAAAAAACAATTCAACAAGCAGGACTGACACTTGAGAGGCAAAAGATTTATATGGGAGATGGAACAAAATGTTAGATAATTGTATTTATTTTTCTCAGAGGGATATTAAAAATGTTGACTTTGAAAGTGTGAACCAAGTAGAAATCATAATATTAAAGACATTAATCACTAAAATTAAAAAAAAAACACACTAACAACCCTCAGTAGATGGACTGAACAGAAGCATGACTGAAGCTGAAGAGAGGAACAAAGCCAAATAACTGAGAATAAAAAAAAATAAAAAACAGGGCAGAAACATGGAAGGTATGAAAGGAGAGTTAAGAACTATGAAACATATATCTGAAAGTTCCTAAAGATATCTAAGATAAAGTCCAAAGGAGAAAATAAAGACAGTAATAAAAAATAATAATTAAAAAAATTCCTAAAACTGAAAGAAAACATAAGTGCTCAGTCTGAGAGTTTATTCTAAGAGCCAACACATAGACATACACACACGCACAGATATGACTGTGGGTACACACTACTGAAGAAAAATATCTTTCAGCCCAGAATTTTATACTTAATCAAAATGGTATTCAAAGGGCAGAGCAAATTAAGACATGTTATATATTCAAACGCTTACTCTTCACAGATCCCTTCTAAAAAAAATACTATAAGACATAACCTAGTAAATAAAAAATCAATCAAGAGAAAGTATAAAATACACACGTAATCAAATAAATTAGTAAAATATAAGCACAAAGTTTGATTGTAAATTGTTAATATCAATCTGCAAACACAATTTCAGGTGATAACAAACATGGGACCAAAAAAAACTCTTTTCTCATATTTGCAGAAGATAAATATGAATACTTGTTAATTCTAAGTGTTGAAGAAAAACTGTAAGTTAAGCATGTTAACCATATGAGTGCAAACAGTAAAAAAATAGATTAAAAATACGTAACTTCAAAACATCTGTAGAGAAAGGTAGAATGCATAACTTCCAACACAGGGGGGAAATGAAAAGAAATATCAATCTGATAAAGGACAGGAAAGGAAAGCAGTAAATATGTATGGGCAAAATTCACTTATTTAAAAAGTGAAAATAAAATAAAATCTGGTTATATGGTATATATTAGAAGTATATTTTAAAAATAAATGACACATTATAGAAGATGCTATTTTTCCCACTACCACTCATTTCAATCCACCTCTAAATCCTCCTAAGCTGAAGTGGACAGTTCCCATATCTGACTGAATCTTTCCCATATCAAGTGACTGGATCTTTCTTCTCTGTCCCTAAGGTTTTCTCCAGCACCCCTGGAGCTTGCTCAGACTGTCCAGGGAATCCCCAAAGGGCTGAGGATTTTACGTTTCCCAGGGCAACCCTCAAAAACGTGGGACTGGATTTAGTGCATAAACACCCACAATTTCCCATTCTCTTGTGGGATGATTCTGAGGCTTCTCACAGGATTCCCAGCAGGACTGGTCTCCAGTTGCACACAGTGGTAACCTACTTCTTGATACACCCTTTATTGGATTTTTCTCTTTCCTTGTATGACTTAGCTCACACCCTCCTTAGGCTTCCTGGGATCACCTCCTAAATAAACTTATCGCCACTAAATCTTTGTCTCAGGGTCTGCTTTTAGAGGAACCCAAACTAGGACAGTTGTTATCAGAATTGGGTGACAATAACCTCTCAGGTGCACTACATCGTAATTACTGAGACTTTCACTGGTGGTGGATTGGGGTGAGGTACAGGTGGGCAGAGAAGCACTGGCTTAAAAATATGGGAACAAAGGTGATTATAAAGATTGTAGAGTTGGACAGTTTTGGATAGTTGCTTCAGAGGTCTTGAAGAAGAGAATAACAGACTCAGCTTAGTCAACAAATTCAGGGCAAGAAAACCCTAATGGCAATATTTAAAGAACCCTTACTTCATACAATAATAGGGCAGCCTTGCTGAAAATAGACACAGAATTTGTTACCAAGAGTGGTAGAACTACAAAAGTGACTGAATACACAGCTCAGCAACTCTCCTCTACAAAATCCATAGCTCTGATAGGAAAGATGTTAGAACCTGAGATCTGGAATCGTGATATTTGGGTACATATGCCTGAGGCAACTAAATCTTCAGATTCCCCTGAAAACTCCAGGCTAGCAAAAGCAGCTTGCCCCCCTTTCTATAGTACTGTGTGTACTGTTGCAAAGAGATCAGAAAACACCAAACCTCAGGCAAATGTATCATGAAATAATGTTCATCCTCCTTAATACATTCACTGTTCTAGATCAATAGAGACATGGCTCAAGCATACCTTAGTCAGTTAGCATAGTTCAGAACAGCAGAACCCTGATTTTTTAAAAAAGGATCATTCACAAAAATAGAGCTACAGGAACTGTCTAATATGTTTCAGCAGGGCTTGGAAGAACACATATGGGATCTTGAAGGTTAGAACAGAGGGAAAGGATACTCAATACGAGTTTGTTGACAGGCAGGCTCTCTCCTGTGACTCAGAATATAATGTCCTGATAAGGTCACATGGAGCCAGCTTTAGTATGTTCAAGATGGCTGTTTCAAGCGTAGACACATAGATATCCCTTAGCAAATTAGGAGGTAATGCCCCAACTGCTTTGGCAGAGTACTGATAAAGGGTCAGAAGGCCCAGGAAGGTAGGCATGTTAAAATGGATTTACTATGTGAGACCAGAGAACTGAATGTAATGAAAGAAAGCAGAAACAAGAAGGTAAGACAGCACGTAAATAAACAAGTGGACAGGGAAGGAGAAAAGTTAAGCAGAACAGTGACCAGAACATAGTAGATGCTTAATAAATATTTGGTAACAAACCGATTAAAAGAATAACTTAAAAGCCAGTGTGTCAGTAGAAAAAAATAATATGCCTTGAATGTCATAATTAATAAGCTTGATATTTATTATATGAAATTGTAATAGGTAAAAACAAACCTGACTCCATATTGGATCTGTTTCTTTTACTTTAACCTTTATATTCTATTGCTTTTGCTACAAGTTAATCACCCAAGAAATGTTGCCTATAGCTTAAAGTGTAAGTAATGGCCAACCTCAGTGAACCCTGCCTCCTGTGCCTGAGCAGTAAGCTAAAATACCTTTGTTTCGATCACAGGCAACATCCTGACCAGGCTAACCTGTGAATGGCTGCAGGAAAGAAGAAATTAACACATCCCCTCAGGAGCCTGGCTGGAACCAGAAAATATTTGCAACAATTTAATGCCTTTTTTACTTTACCTCCTCACCTCCCCCTCTTTGTTCTATAAAAGAAACTAGCAACCAAACCCAGCCAAGATGGTTCTTTGGGACACTAGTCCACTATCTTCTTGGTCTGCTGGCTTTCCAAATAAAGTCACTATTCCTTGCCCCAATGTCTCACTTCTTGATTGATTGGCCTGTCATGTGGCAAGCAGTATGAGCTTGCACTCAGTAACAAAATCATGTGCTTGTTTTTTCTAATAAGTTTCCTTATAATATGCATGGCATACTAACAATATTGACCATATATTAGGTTACAGAAGAAATCTCAACAAATTCTAAGCAGCCCAAATCATATTGCCCTCATTCACTGATTGTGATGCAATAAAATTAGAAAATGAAAACCAAAACAAAGTACATTTGACCTCAGAATTTTATACCTAGAAATCAACTGTATACTACTCAATAACTTTGGCAATAATGAAGACATAAAAAGAGAATTACAGAGAATTTAGAACTGAATAAACTGTATGAAATTCTACCTAAGGCTTCAGAATACAATCTTGTGGTCTTGAATATATTTATGAAAGAGGAAATAAAATATGTTTTTAAATACACATAAAGAAAAAGAACAGGCCCAAAGGAAACAGAAGAAAACACATAGTAACAGAAATAACTAACTCAACAGAGTAGAAAAGGAAAAATAAATTAAATAAAAGCTATCTTTTTTGGAAGGGGCATAGAAAGCCTATATAACAGCTAAAACCTTGGCAAGTATTTCCAAGGTGTTAAAAAAAGAAATAACATTCCCCAAATGCTCCCAGGACAGCAAACCAAAACTTAATTGCAATGTTCGGCCCTTCCCAGGAATGTGACCTTTAAACAGTCAATCTGAAATTTACTGAGTTGCACTGGTGAAGTAATCTAAAGGATAAAACGTGCCAGTTCTCTTTTCTCCAAAAGAAGATGTCCTGGCCCCAAATAACCCTTTTTTTTTTTTTCAATCTTTTGCTAATACCTTCTTACCCCATCTTCCTTGTTATAAAAATCTTCCATTTTGTACAACCTCTCAGAGTGTCCTGTAGCTGCTAGATGGAATGTTGCCTGATTTATGAATACCTAATGAATCACCTAATCACCAATTAGATCTGCAAATTTACTTGGTTGAATTTTGTTTCTTAACAAAGGAGAAAAAAATGAGAGAATGCACAATTATAAATGTTAGTAAAATTGTGTGAAATTAATATGGTTAAAAATAATATATAGGGATTTAAAAAATACTGTTTTTAACTCTATAAGTCTCTGATATGATTCCTAATCTGGGATCTTTCAACTTCCCTCTTCCTTCCCACAGGTGCCCTCACTCACTTAAGGCAAGGGGCATTTAGTTCCCTTGCGACACGTAGACTTCTCTTTCAAGTATTAAGGACTATTGGGTAAAGCAAAGGAAAACAGATGCCCCTCCATTCCCTTCCCACATCCAGGGGGTAATATACAATTCTGAGAACATCCAGATTTACTAACAACCATCTCCATTTAACTCTGTCCTTGTCTTACATAGGTCTCCTTTGAAAATTTTCTCCACAAGGCAATAAAATCAACATTACCCCTTAACATAGTTCCTATGACAACTAAGTCTGGAACCAATGGCAAGGAGCTTAGAAGCATACTTGAGCAAAGGTTATGTTGTCACGTGCATTTTCTTATTTCCTCAGTGTTTGCTCATGATTAATAATAATAGCTACTTAGAAGTACATTTTCATGTGAGCAAGATGAATAGCTTTTGGTAAAAGTGGTCTGAAACTAATACATTTGGAAACTGATCAAGAAATTCTGCTAACTTTTCTTATTAACAACCTTAAAATTCTCCTAGAGTCTACCATTCTTTCAGTCTGAGTTTTTTCAAGGATGTCTTTTGACCAGCGTAGAACATAATCCATGTTATAACTATGTGCTTTCTTTAAAAGCATTCAGGAAAATAGGTCCTGGCCCAGGGTCAAGTTCACTTAAGGCTAAGAACACTGTTGTTAATTCTAAGAATATTACCTTACCTCTTCTCTCCGTTACTTTCTTTCTGTTTTGTTTATAAGTGAATATAAATGGTTAATAACACCCTACAGTGTTCTTCACTGCTGCAATTGCTGTGACTATTTAAGGAGTCTGCTTACATGGTTTATAACATCTTTTTTTTTTTTTTTTTTTTTTTTGCAGTACGCGGACCTCTCACTGCTGTGGCCTCTCCCGTTGTGGTACACAGGCTCCGGACGTGCAGGCCCAGCGGTCATGGCTCACAGGCCTAGCCGCTCTGCGGCACGTGGGATCTTCCCAGACCGGGGCACGAACCCGTGTCCCCTGCATCAGCAGGTGGACTCTCAACCACTGCGCCACGAAGGAAGCCCTATAACATCTTTGGTGTTGCTTCAAAGAATGTAGTCACTGAATTTTAAAATTCACAAAATTTTTCTCAAGAATTCAATTCAATAGCAGGATAAATTTTTGATCAAAACATTTTAAGTAAACTATAATTTATAAAAAGCAGAATACCAAAGTCTAAAAGCAACATTTATTATATACTACATATTACCCACTGTCTAACAATGCTTCTCTAGTTGGATGCCTTATGAGTGACTCTAAACTTTGTCTTTATATGTTACTATACTGCCAGTTTTCTATATGAATATGTATTATTCATATTTTTAGAATAATATTATTTAGAAAAGTGATTTAAAATATGTAAAATTGTAAGAGTTTCTTGCTATACTTTTAAGAATCTTATACTGAAACCACAGGTATTCACAATTATAGCTTAAGTCAGAAAATGTAAATAGGGTACACCATCAAGATGGCAGAGGAGTAAGACGTGGAGATCTCCTTCCTCCCCATAAATACATCAGAAATACATCTACATGTGGAACAACTCCTACAGAACACCTACTGAACGCTGGCAGAAGACCTCAGACTTTCCAAAGGACAAGAAACTCCCACATACCTGGGTAGGGCAAAAGAAAAAATAGAAAACAGAAACAAAAGAATAGGGATGGGACCTGCACCTTGGGGATGGAGCTGTGAAAGTGGAAAAGTTTCCACACATTAGGAAGCCTTTTCACTGGTGAGGACAGGGGGTGGCAGGGGAAGCATCAGAGCCCTGGAGGAGAGCGCACCAATAGGGGTGCAGAGGGCAAAGCAGAGAGATTCCCGCACAGAGGATCGGTACTGGCCACCACTCACCAGCCCAAGCTGCTTGTCTGCTCTCCTGCCGGGACAGGTGGGTACTGGAAGCTGAGGCTCACGCTGCCGGCGGATCTCAGGGAGAGGACTGGGGTTGGCTGCGTGAACACAGCCTGAAGGGGGCTAGTGCGCCATAGCTAGCCAGGACGTAGTCCGCAAAAAAGTCTGGATCTGCCTAAGAGGCAAGAGACCATTGTTTTCGGGTGCACGAGGAGAGGGGATTTAGAGCACCGCCTAAATGAGCTCCAGAAACGGGTGCGAGCCACGGCTATCAGCGCGGACAACAGAGATAGGCATGAGACGCTAAGGCTGCTGCTGCAGCCACCAAGAAGCCTGCGAGCACAGGTTACTATCCACACCTCCCCTCCCGGGAGCCTGTGCAGCCCACCACTGCCAGGGCCCTGTGATCCAGGGACAACTTCCCCAGGAGAACGCATGGCATGCCTCAGGCTATTGGAACCTCACGCTGGCCTCTGCAGCTGCAGGCTCGCCCTGCATTCTTACCCCTCCCTCCCTCCGGCCTGAGTGAGCCAGAGCCCCCTAATCAGCTGCTCCTTTAACCCTGTCCTGTCTGGGTAGGAACAGATGCCCTCAGGCAACCTACATGCAGGGGGGTGGGGGCAATCCAAAGGTGAACCCTAGGAGCTGTGCGAACAAGAAGAGAAAGGGAAATTTCTCCCAGCAGCCTCAGAAACAGCGGATTAAATCTGCACAATCAACCTGATGTACCCTGCATCCATGGAATACCTGAATAGACAACGAATCATACCAAAATTGAGGCGGTGGACTTGGGGAGCAACTGTAGCCTTTGGGGTTTGCTGGATGTGACTGTTTTCTGGTTTTATGTTTATCTTAGTTTAGTATTTAGAGTTTGATTTCAATGGTAGATTTGTTTATTGATTCGGTTGCTCTCTTCCTTGTTTTATATATATAGATATATATTTTTTTTTCCTTTTTCTCTTTTTATGAGTGTGTATGTGTATGCTTCTTTGTGTGATTTTGTCTGTATAGCTTTGCTTTTACCATTTGTCTTAGGGTTCTGTCTGTCAGTTTTTTGGGTTTTATTTTTTTTTTTTGGTGCGCAGGCCTCTCACTGTTGTGGCCTCTCCCGTTGCGGAGCACAGTCTCCAGATGCGCAGGCTCAGCGGCCATGGCTCACAGAGGGCCCAGCCGCTCCGCGGCATGTGGGATCTTCCTGGACTGGGGCACGAACCCGTGTCCCCTGCATCGGCAGGCAGACTCTCAACCACTGCGCCACCAGGGAAGCCCTTTGGGGTTTTTTAGTATAGTTTTTAGCACTTGTTTTCATTGGTGGATTTGTTTTTTGGTCTGGTTGCTCACTTCTTTTTTCTTTTCTTAAATTACCTTTTAATTTTTTTTATTTTTAATAAATTAAATTCTTTTTATTTTAATAACGTAATTTATTTTTATCTCCTTTCTTCCTTTCTTCCTTTCTTCCTTTCTCTTTTTCTCCCTTCTGATCTGAGCCATGTGGCTAACAAGGTCTTGGTGCTCTAGCCAGGTTTCAGGCCTGTGCCTCTGAGGTGAGAGTGCCGAGTTCAGGAAACTGGTCTTCCAAAGACCTCCCGGCTCCACATAATATAAAACAGCAAAAGCTCTCCCAGAGATCTCCGTCTCAACGCTAACACCTAGCTCCACTCAACAACCAGCAAGCTACATGCTGGACAACCTATGCCAAACAACTAGCAAGACAGGAACGAAACCCCACCTATTAGCAGAGAAGCTGCCTAAAATCATAATAAGGATACAGACACCCCAAAACACACCACTGGATGTGGTCCTGCCACCAGAAAGACAAGATCCAGCCTCATCCACCTGAACAGGCACTAGTCTCTTCCACCAGGAAGCCTACACAACCCATTGAACCAACCTTAGTCACTGGGGGCAGACACCAAAAAAAAAAACGGGAACTACAAACCAGCAGCCTGTGAAAAGGAGACCCCAAACACAGTAAGTTGAGCAAAATGAGAAGACAGGGAAACACACAACAGATGAAGGAACAAGGTAAAATCCCACCAGACCAAACCAATGAGGAAATAGGCAGTCTACCGGAAAAAGAATTCGGAGTAATGACAGTAAAGATGATCCAAAATCTTGGAAGTAGTATGGAGAAAATACAAGAAACATTTAACAAGGACCTAGAAGAACTAAAGAGCAAACAAACAATGATGAACAACATAATAAATGAAATTAAAAATTCTCTAGAAGGAATCAATAGCAGAATAATTGAGGAGGAAGAACAGATAAGTGACCTGGAAGATAAAACAGTGGAAATAACTACTGCAGAGCAGAATAAAGAAAAAAGAAAGGAATGAACAGAACTGAGGACACTCTTAGAGACATCTAGAACAACATTAAATGCACCAACATTTGAATTATAGGGGTCCCAGAAGAAGAAGAGAAAAAGAAAGGGACTGAGAAAATATTTGAAGAGATTATAGTTGAAAACTTCCCTAATATGGGATGGGAAATAGTCAAGTCCAGGAAGCACAGAGAGTCCCATATAGGATAATCCAAGGAGAAACATGCCAAACACAAATAAATGAAACTATCAAAAATTAAATACAAAGAAAATATATTAAAATTAGCAATAGAAAAACAATAAATAACATACAAGGGAATCCCCATAAGGTTAACAGCTGATCTTTCAGCAGGAACTCTGCAAGCCAGAAGGGAGTGGCAAGACATATTTAAAGTGATGAAAGGTAAAAACCTACAACCAAGACTACTCTACCCAGCAAGGATCTCATTCAGATTAGATGGAGAAATTAAAACCTTTACAGACAAGCAAAATTTAAGAGAATTCAGCACCACCAAAACAGCTTTACAACAAATGCTAATGGAACTTCTCTAGGCAGGAAACACAAGAGAAGGAAAAGACCTACAACAACAAACCGAAAACAATTAAGAAAATGGTAACAGGAATATATATACCAATAATTACCTTAAATGAAAATGGATTAAATGCTCCAAACAAAAGACACAGACTGGCTGAATGGACACAAAAACAAGACCCATATATACACTGTCTACAAGAGACCCACTTGAGACCTAGGGAGACATACAGACTGAAAGTGAGGGGACGGAAAAAGATATTCCATGCAAATGGAAATCAAAAGAAATCTGGAGAAGCAATTCTCATATCAGACAAAATGGACTTAAAGAGGATTACAAGAGACAAAGAAGGACACTACATAATGATCAAGGGATCAATCCAAGAAGAAGATATAACAATTGTAAATATTTATGCACCCAACATAGGAGCACTTGAATACATAAGGCAAATGCTAACAGCCATAAAAGGGGAAACTGACAGTAACACAATCATAGTAGGGGACTTTAACACCCTAGTTTCACCAATGGACGGATCATCAAAAATGAAAATAAATAAGGAAACATGAGCTTTAAATGACACATTAAACAAGATGGACTTAACTGATATTTATAGGACATTCCAACCAAAAACAACAGAATACACTTTCTTCTCATGTGCTCATGGAACATTCTCCAGGATAGATCATATCTTGGGACACAAATCAAGCCTTGGTAAATTTAAGAAAATTGAAATCATATCAAGTATATTTTACGAACACAATGCAATGAGACTAGATATCAATTACAGGAAGAAATCTGTAAAAAATACAAACACATGGAGGCTAAGCAATACATTACTAAATAACCAAGAGATCACTGAAGAAATCAAAGTACCTAGAAAATACCTAGAAGCAAATGACAATGAAAACACAATGACCCAAAACCTATGGGATGCAGCAAAAGCATTTCTAAGAGGCAAGTTTACAGCAATACAATCCTACCTCAAGAAACAAGAAACAGCTCAAATAAACAGCCTAACCTTACACCTAAAGCAATCAGAGAAAGAAAAACAAAAAAGCCCCAAAGTGAGCAGAAGGAAAGAAATCATAAAGATCAGATCAGAAATAAATGAAAAAGAAATGAAGGAAACTACAGAAAAGATCAATAAAACTAAAAGCTGGTTCTTTGAGAAGATAAAATTGATAAAACATTAGCCAGACTCATCAAGAAAACAAGGGAGAAGACACAAATCAATAGAATTAGAAATGAACAAGGAGAAGTAACAAGTTACACTGCAGAAATAAAAATGATCATGAGAGCTTACTATAAGCAGCTATATGTCAATAAAATGGACAACCTGGAAGAAATGGACAAATTCTTACCAATGCACAACTATCCGAGACTGAACCAGGAAAAAAAAGAAAATATAAACAGACCAATCATAAGCACTGAAATTGAGAGTGGGATTAAAATTTTTCTAGCAAACAAAAGCCTAGGACCAGATGGCTTCATAGGCAAATTCTATCAAACATTTAGAGAAGAGTTAACACCTATCCTTCTCAAACTCTTCCAAAATATAGCAGAGGGAGGAACACTCTCAAACTCATTCTACGAGGCCACCATCACCCTGATACCAAAACCAGACAAAGATGTCACAAAGAAAGAAAACTACAGGCCAATATCACTGATGAACATTGATGCAAAAATCCTCAATAAAATACTAGCAAACAGAATCCAACAGCACATTAAAAGGATCATACATGATGATCAAGTGGGGTTTATCCCAGGAATGCAAGGATTCTTTAAAATATGCAAATCAATGAATGTGATAAACCATATTAACAAATTGAAGGAGAAAAACCATATGATCATCTCAATAGATGCAGAAAAAGCTTTCAACAACATTCAACACCGATTTATGATAAAAGTCCTTCAGAAAGTAGGCATAGAGGGAACTTACCTCAATATAATAAAGGCCATAGATGACAAACCCACAGCAAACATCATTCTCAATGGTGAAAAACTGAAACCATTCCCTCTAAAATCAGGAACAAACAAGGTTGTCCTCTCTCACCACTATTATTCAACATAGTTTTGGAAGTTTTAGCCACAGCAATCAGAGAAGAAAAAGAAATAAAAGGAATCCAAATCGGAAAAGAAGACGTAAAGCTGTTATGGATTGCAGGTGACATGATATGATACTACACAAAGAGAATCCAAAAGATGTTACCAGAAAACTACTAGAGCTAATCAATGAATTTGGTAAAGTAGCAGGATACAAAATTAATGCACAGAAATGTCTTGCATTCCTATACACTAATGATGAAAAATGTGAAAGAGAATTTAAAGAAACACTCCAATTAACCACTGTAACAAAAAGAATAAAATAACTAGCAATAAATCTACCTAAGGAGATGAAACACCTGTATGCAGAAAACTATAAGACACTGATGAAAGAAATGAAAGATGATACAAACAAATGGAGAGATATACCATGTTCTTGGATTGGAAGAATCAACATTTTGAAAATGACTATCCTACCCAAAGCAATCTACAGATTCAATGCAATCCCTATCAAACTACCAATGGCATTTTTCACAGAACTAGAACAAAAAATTTCACAATGTGTATGGAAACACAAAAGTTCATGAGTAGCCAAAGCATTCTTGAGAAAGAAAAAACGGAGGTGGAAGAATCAGGCTCTGTTATTGAGACTATACTGCAAAGCTACAATAATCAAGACAGTATGGTACTGGCACAAAAACAGAAAAATAGATCAATGGAACAGGATAGAAAGTCCAGAGATAAACCAATGCACATGTGGTCATGTGATTTTTTATAAGAAGTCAAGAACATACAATGGAGAAAAGGCAGCCTCTTCAATAAGTGGTGCTGGCAAAACTGGACAGCTACATGTAAAAGAATGAAACTAGAACATTCCATAACACCATACATAAAAATAAACTCAAAATGGATTAAAGACCTAAATGTAAGGCCAGACCCTATAAATCTCATAGAGGAAAACATAGGCAGAACACTCTATGTCATAAATCACAGCAAAATCTTTTTTGATTTACCTCCTAAAGAAATGGAAATAAAAACAAAAATAAACAAATGGGACCTGATGAAACTTAAAAGCTTTTCGCACAGCAAAGGAATCTATAAACAAGATGAAAAGACAAGCCTCAGAATGGGAGAAAATATTTGCAAATGAAGAAACTGACAAAGGATTAATCTCCGAAATTTACAAGCAGCTCATGCAGCTCCATATCAAAAAATCAAACAACCCAATCCAAAGATGGGCAGAAGACCTAAATAGACATTTCTCCAAAGAAGATATACAGATTGCCAACAAACACATGAAAGGATGTTCAACATCACTAATCATTAGAGAAATGTAAGTCAAAACTACAGTGAGGTATCACCTCACACCAATCAGAATGGCCATCATCAAAATATCTACAAACAATAAATGCTAGAGAGGGTGTGGAGAAAAGAACCCTCTTGCACTGTTGGTGGGAATGTAAATTGATACTGCCACTATGGAGAACAGTATGGAGGTTCCTTAAAAAACTAAAAATAGAACTGACATACATTCCTGCAATCCCACCACTGGGCATATACCCTGAGAAAACCATAATTCAAAAAGAGTCATGTACCTCAATGTTCATTGCAGCTCTATTTATAATAGCCAGGACATGGAAGCAACCTAAGTGTCCATCGACAGATGAATGGATAAAGAAGATGTGGCACATATATACAATGGAATATTACTCAGCCATAAAAAGAAACAAAATTGAGTTATTTGTAGTGAGGTGGATGGACCTAGAGTCTGTCATACAGAGTGAAGTAAGTCGGAAAGAGAAAAACAAATACCATATGCTAACATATATGTAAGGAATGTAAAAAAATAAAAATAAAAATTTTGAAGAACTTGGGGTGGGAATAATGATGCAGACATAGAGAATGTAGCTGAGGACATGCGGAAGGGGAAGAGTAAAGCTGGGACGAAGTGAGTGATTGGCATGGACTTATATATACTATCAAAGGCAAAATAGATAGCTAGCGGGAAGCAGCTGCATAGCACAGGGAGATCAGCTGTGTGCTTTGTGACCACCTAGAGGAGTGAGATAGGGAGGGTGGGAGGGAGATGCAAGAGGGAGAAGATATGGGGATATATGTATATGTATAGCTGATTCACTTTGGTATAAAGCAGAAACTAACACACCACTGTAAAGCAATTATACTCCAATAAAGATGTTGAAAAAAAAGAAAATGTAAACAGACAATAATTACATTAAAAATATAGAATTTTCAGAAACAAAAGAAACCATGGAAGTTATTTTTCTTTTATCTTCCAGCTGACAAAAGTAAGAATCAGAAAGTTTATTGACTCATTTCATGTTACATCTTTAGTTAGCAGGACATTTGTGAACCTAGTCTCCTGAGTCTCATATAAGGTTCTGTCCATTATTCTCATGAATGCTTTATGTTTCCTACTTGTTTTTGTCTCATCATCCCCACCAGATGAGTTTTTAAAGAACCAAGTCTTCTCCTAGTTTTATTACAATTCCCTACTCAGCAGTAACCTGAACACTAAAAATCCAAATGCATATCAATTTACTAAATATCTGTGCTCCTGTAGAAAACAAAATGGTTTTTTAAGGGGTAGAGTGTATAAAGACAAGAGTGGTGGTAGTAGGACAGTTCAGAGTTGACTGCAAGCAACTGAGTATAAAACAATTTTATGGAAGTAATTCTCAGGTATTAAAAACAATTACTTAAAAGTAAAACTTTCCCATAAATCATTAAGTGTGGAGATAGAAAAAGATAACACAAGTCAAAAATTGTCTCCATAATGTGGATCCTGATGGACATTAGGGATTTCTTGTTTTCCAAATCCATTGTTTCTATGTAAACTCGCGTCTAGAAAGGTTAGTGTACCCCACAAGATCTAGATAGGATTTATTTGCCTCCTCATCTCATACCTGTTTACATTCAATGCTCTGCCTAAGGTGTATGTAAATGCCCCCAAATTTATATTACCAATGAATTAAACACAACCAGAAATGAGGTCAGTCCAGTAACCTGTTTTGAGGCAAGGCTTTGAAAAATTACCCCTGACGGTACTAAGATCTTTCCCTTAGCTATATCACATTACATAGCACAAATAGAGATTTGCCAAAGCATTTTTTTCTGTCTCAAGCATGAAATCTGAGAGCTGGGAATTAACAGATTCTATCCAACTTGGCCAGCAGGTAGTAGTGAACTGTGGCTGCATAACTGAGGAATGTGCTTTACAGCTTGGAAATTTTAATTACAAACATGGAGTTTCTTGATTTTTTCTTTTGATTACCTTTATTTTTCAAAAAACATTTGCATATTTCTTGCAAGTTAGAGGCACTAGGGTTAAAATAAGTGTTGCGAAATGACTAAACAGAGTCCTGGGCTAAGAGAAATCTAGTATAGTAAGAATCCTCCTGATACATATTCAACTACAGCAGCTTAAGTAAATATCAGTAATGAAACCCCAAAAATCCTCCTAATGACTTCCAGACGATCCAAATTTCTAATTAAATTACTGAAGGGTTTTATGTTATATTTTTGATACACTGACCTCTGCCCCCAAAATAGTAACCAATTATAAACAAACAGATTGGCCAATCAGACAATGAGCTTTCTGAGAAAAACACATTGCTGTTTCATGCTTTAAAAAAATAGATTTCAAAGATGGTAGACTCAGAAAAATAAATACTTAAAAAACAAAATGTCACCTTCAGGTGAATTGTTTTAACTTAGCTAGATTTTAATCACACAAAATTAAAAATTTCGTATTTAATGGTCAATGTGATCATATTAAAGTATTATATGGAACTGCCATATTTGGTTAATGATATTTATTTATCTTGTTTCATCCTTCTTATGATGCCACAATAGAAACAGATAGTTTGAGCATCATCTTGCAACACCACCTTCAGAACTATTGGGTCGATAATATTGTCTTTACCTAATTAGGTTATTTTAGGTGAAATCTAGAATGTGGCAAAGCAGATATAGGGATTTGACACACGGCAGAAATGGGCTTCTACTCCCAAAGCTAAGGCAAGTCTTGGGGATGATTTCTCAATTCTAACCCATTCTCCTGGGCCTAATAAAAGTCCTTCTCATGAATCTAACACTCCTCACCAAACATGATGGATTCTTCCTCCTTGACACAGTATAAGAGAATCAGAACTAGATTAATTAACAAGTATTAAGGCTTGTACTGCACTTCTCTCTCATTAAATCTCTTTTTTTCATTTCTTTACTTTCAACTTAGAAAAACATAGGTTTTACCTGAGGTAAAAATGAATTCTAGTTCTATATCTTTCAAGCTAAGAGCTCCGAAGACAGCATAAATTTATTAGCAACCTCACTAAATCTGATTATGTTTTTAACGTTCTTCAGGATGATCAATTTGAAGTGACAGTAATCATTATTTTTTAAAGTGTAGAATTAATATGTGTTTACTATGGAAAACTCAAAAATGTATAGTACAGAGAAAAGCACACATGTAAATAAACAACAAAATATATTCCAAATCCCAAAACCCAGCAAAAGATAGCTACTGCAAATATTGTCAGCCTGCTTTTCTAAGTCCTTCTAAGCACTTATAATTCCAATGAGACAAATTCATAGACCAGCTATCATATTTCATCACTTCTGACATTTCCGCTTTTTACCTACGTGAAGTTTATAGGGAACATTGTATTTCTCCCATTGTATACTTGGATTAATTTGCATTTCCCAAAGAAATTTCATGTCTCTTTTTTTTACTTTCTCTTTTTCTCTTTTAATTCTTCCCATTTTATTGAGATATAATTCCCATATAGCACTGTGTACATTTATTGTGTACAGCATAATGATTTAAATTACATACCTCATGAGATGACTAGCACAATAAGTTTAGTGGATATCATGTCATATAGATACAAAATTAAAGAAATAGAAAAAAAGTTTTCTTCTGATGAGACCTCTTGTGATTTCCTCTCTTAACAACTTTCATATATAACATACAGTAATGTTAATTATATTTATCATGCTGTATTCAAGTCTCTATTTTTATCTAAATCTTTCAAAAAGATTGTTAATTATTAGATCGTGTGTGTGTGTAATTTAATTCATAGTCAACAAAGCCTCTAATGCAGCTCCTAGGAAGAGAACACTAAGGAGTGAAGCTTCCTCTGGATTGCTTTATGCACCACCTCATTCATCTACTTCTACAAGAGAGCTACTAATGGATTAGGGACACAGAATGGCCCATCAGCCCATGTCAGCAATTCAGTCCTGCTTCTGAGAGCTTTCTGCACAACTCTGAGCTCCTGAAGAAAGCATCCAGCAGGTTCTATCTTTACAACCAACTACCTAACAGAGGTTTGGAAAGGTTTATGTCTCATGAAACTGTACACAAGATAGCATCCAGATCACTCAATTGGTACAAATCAAGGTATATGCGCTATACAGGTAAGGAAGGAAAATGTTGTTTGGCTTATTGTCTATAACATAAAATACAACTCATTCTCCACAAAATATCATCATGATCGTTTAAAGCACAGCGTTTAATAGCTTAATGGTATATCAATACAAATGAGCTGTACTGTGTTGGCTTAACATAGAATCACTCTTACTGGGCTCTACTGCAGTGTCTCATCATGAATCAATCCAAAGAAACATTAGTTTTTAAAGTCAAATTAAATGCATTATTGTATTTAATATAAGGCTTCAACTGAGTATATTATCTACTGTATCACAGAGTGTCCTTTCATAGCACACACTGTCCAGTGGATTTCATAGAAGAAATTTATTTCAAGTTTCAGCTCCAGATACGCCTGTCTTCTCATTGAGAATAGGCTTGAATTTATCCTGCTAACATAATGAAATTCTATAGGATCATGATTTACACTTGTATTGGGCTTTAAGTAAATTAGAGCTAAATATGTAGCCCACCTCTAATAGCTGTATGGGACCTATGATGTGCATTTCTGACTGTTTTATGAATCCCTGCTTTTGTTATCTTCCTATCATTTTTTAAAGTTACTTAATTTATCAGCTGCTTATTTTAACCATTTTCATGGTACCCGTGATTTTAAGCGGCTTCAACTCCTTTGTGAAACAGATATAAATTAATAATGTTTACTTTATCAGGCCTGATTGTTTTAAAGAAAATTTTGTTATTATTTTATCTATTTTTATCTAAATCCTTTAATGATATATGTGTATGTGCATGTGTGAATTTTAATACTCATTGAGTTTGTACAGGAATAAAGACACACAAAATCGTTTTAATAACATTTTCCTAATCTGCAATATCTATTGACTTAGAAAAGAAGAAAAAATGTTAAAAATCCTTTTATTTTTCTTTTAGCTCAAATACTCATAAGGATTTTCAAGCAAATGTAAGAAATAAGATAAATAAAAATATTTCAAAAGGGGACACAAATTAATAAACCATAAGCAACTTCATTAATCCAGTATAGAAAATTAGTTCTTAAGAAATCTCTTGGGGGCTTCCCTGGTGGCGCAGTGGTTAAGAATCTGCCTGCCAATGCAGGGGACACGGGTTCGTGCCCCAGTCGGAGAAGATCCCACATGCCGCGGAGCAGCTAGGCCCCGTGAGCCATGGCCGCTGAGCCTGCGTGTCCGGAGCCTGTGCTCCGCAACAGGAGAGGCCGCAGTAGTGAGAGGCCTGCATACCGCAAAAAAAAAAAAAAAAAAAGAAATCTCTTGGTAATCCACTTTCAAACCTCTCCAGTTCAATAACAATATAAGTTTGTAGTGGTCCCAGAGTTAAGACCCCTCTCTGTACCATGGTTTCAGTGTTTAACTTATAATTAAGCACCTGAAATGCTTGAGAATATAATTTTCGGGGCATCAACACATTGCATAATAATTTTTAACTCTCCCCCTCCGATAAATATTATGAATGTGTCAGCATGAGTCATAGAGTTATACAATGCATTATGCATAGTGAGTTAGCATTATCATCACTCTGTTCTATTTAGGAGACAAAGTTGAGATTATGTAAATTAAAATACTTTATCATTTTTTGATTCCCTTACCTGATTTTATATGCTTAAGAATGTAGTTACCTCTTCAAAAGTAAAATCAAGGACAGATTTTGCTCTATGGATACTACAAGCATTCATAAAAATATAAAGGTAATATTCTATTTAGGGGAGCATGATATTTAAGGTGAAACTAATGCAAGCAATACGGCAGAGCTTATAATATTTTAAAGAGAGAGCCATCTTTAAAAGTAAGTTAATTTGGCCCCCTTATCTTGTAGGTGATGCTGTTAGCCAGGAAGCTGAGTAATTTTCCCCACAGTTACAAAGCATTAAAATTAGGTTAGAACTCAGCCCTAGATGGCCCAAATCTGCAGGTAAATTATCAACCCCTCTTTGAGAAAAATGCTTTTATCATCTTCCAGAATAAGTGTTAATCATGGAAAATATTTGTTATATAATCACATTTATATATTTTCTTAAAAAAATATTTACTATTCTAAATACACATCATCCTGTAGCCATGAAGAAAATAATTTTACAACTTCTTGAGATAGTAGTTTGTATATGAACAATTTTTCATAACTAATTAGTGGCCCTCCTGAACTTTCCATTCTTATTAGAAACTTCAGCAACTTATATTACACTGCGGGGGATGGGAGGAGAATGGAAATAACAGAAAAAGCATTCAAAGAAATAATCAACTTTGTAGGGAATTTGTTTTCTTCCCAGGTGTCTGCACATTTACTTTTTATTATAGGTGTATGCTTTCCAAAGTTTTTCTAGATACTAATATGAGTTACATAAATATAGATACTAACGTTAATCAGGAAATCATTAGCAAGTGACAGAAAAAACAACCAAAATTAATTGACCGAAACTGTGAATTTCTTGACTCATGTACCTTGAAAGACAGGGGATATTTTCAGGCATGTTTGGGTACAGAGAATAAAACAATGTAACAAGGACTCTCTTTTTTTGGCCATTACATTCTCTGTATTGCTATGCCTTGGTAAAATTCTCAACTTCCCTCCACATGTTGAAAAGATGGCTGCCTATACTTTTCAGCTTACACATCATCCTAAGGGCAACTCCAGTGGGGGGAAACTTTACTTCCAATAGTTCCAGCAAAAGTCCTAGAATATAGTCTCCAGGACTCTGACCGTATCACCTGCTCACCCCTGAATTAAACATTGGGATATGATGCTTTGGTTGCTCAAGCCTGGGTTGCATGGCCATAGGGTTTGAATAAACCTCACTCAAACCACAGAGACTATGAATGGGGAAAGACCGGTTTTGCCAGAAGACATGAAAATGAGTACTGGGCATGTCAAAAATGACAGATGCCCTCTGCAGTGCACTTGTTAAACAGAGAGAGAAGTTTGTGGACATTTTCCTTTCTGAATCTTCCTCTTTATCCCCCATAAGAAGTTGTTATGGATTATTTTCTAGTAAGCTGCCAGGAGTACATTCAAATAGTGGGTAGACTTACAATGTGGTACCAGATTTTACATGGACAAGGTTCTCTTCTAATTCTGCTTACAAAGTAGAGGAAGACCTAGATTTCTCAGGCTTTCTGTCAGTGTCTCTCTATTCCATTTTTCCTGTGCTACCTTAAATCATAGTGGTAAGAGCCAAGCAAAGGTTCTGATGTTGTGGAGTGGACATTTGGGAAAAAAGAAGAGTGCAGTCTTTATTATAGAATTAGTACTGAAGCTTTTTAGACCTAACTAGCTTAAGAAAAGAGAGTGTCTCATATGATCCAGCCACTTCTTGGATTACTGCTCTCAGCTCTCCACTCTCTCCCTTCCTCACTTGGGGTAGAGTGTGTTCCCCTGTCACTCCAGCTTAGGTCTAGCTATATGATTTGCTTTGACCAGTGCTATGTAAGTGAGTATAACATGTGCCACATCTAATCAGAGGCTTTAAACTGGCTTGTGTGGTTTGGCTTGTGGTTTGTGCTTCTGCCATCTGTGATCTTGCCAAGGTCTCAGAATGAAAGACATGTGGAACAGACACATGTCTGTTCCATGAAACTGGAACAGACATGAAACTGACTTGCAGACTGACAAACAGCCACCACAGCCAACTCCCAGACCTGTGATCATTGTAAGGCTCTCATTATAAGTCACTGGGATTGCTGGGCTGTTTATTAGGCAGATTTATCACCCCAAACTGACTAAAACAACATATTACACAGGTTGTCTGCATTGTGATTTATGACCAGAGACAAATCTAAGAAAAATGTTCTTTTAAAACGTTAGAGCCATGACTCAAATGGTGTCTCTTCAGAGTACTATTATGGTATTAAAAAAAAATCTTTTTTAAGTCTGAAAGCCAAAGTATGATCAAATTAACTCAAGATCTTTATTTGCATATCTCCAACAGTTTGAGGTTGAAACAGCAATCAATGCAGGATTTTTAATAATGCCTTCTCTTCTTTTTCCCTCATATCATACAGCTGGCCTTACACTTCTCACACCAAATATTACTCCCTGAAAACCCACACACCTCACCCTAAGCTAATGCCTTTAATCTTTATCCTACACTCTGTTTCTTTTCTTACTTAACTGACAGAGTAGCAAATAACTTTTTTTGGCAAGCAAGGATTTCCCTGGAGGACTAGGTGGGAGATACTAAGCCAAACCGGAATTCTCTGTCTTTCGCAGGGAGAGAAAACTGCCACACTTTTCCATATGCTTTGCTTGGGAACTGCATGGGAAGAAGTGATTAGTCAAAGCCGGTATTTGGGTATCTTTGCTCCCCCGATCCTGTTTGTGTCAGTTGCCAAATGTCATCTTAATAAGAAAAATTTCAAGTTATTCTCATTTTGTCTGTATGTCCCTGTATTTTATTGAATTTTTATTATGAAAGAAATGTAGTTTGATTTCAAGAAATTAAACAGTGCAAATTTACAAAAAGAAAATGTTAATAATCTTAACTTCCCACCTCCAATCCCACTATGTCTGAAATAATCAGTGCCCAATGTTAAGTGTATGTTCCTTGAAATATTTATCTATACAAACATCCCATGATTTTCTATTTTTTATAAAAATGAACTCTATTACACACTTTCATCTGAGCAGTGATTTCTTTTACCCATATAATAAATGAATGACATCTTTTCAGTAAAAAAATTTAACTCATTTTTATTCAAAAATAGTAGCATAATACTCCCTGTTACACATTTATCAAACATTCTTCAATTTTTCTAAATTAATATTTAGGTTATTTCTAGTTTTTTGTTTGTTTTACCATTATATGGCAGAGCACAGTCAATGGGTGAGGATGTGTAATCTTAGAGGCAAGAGAGAATAAATTACTTGAGTCAACTATACAATTTGCCATATGGTCTTTTTATTTTTTTCTTTTTAACATATTTATTGGAGTATAATTGCTTTACAGTGGTGTGTTAGTTTCCGCTTTATAACAAAGTGAATCAGTTATACATTTACATATATTCCCATATCTCTTCCCTACTGCCTCTCCCTCCCACCCTCCCTATCCCATCCCTCTAGGTGGTCACAAAGCACTGAGCTGATCTCCCTGTGCTATGCAGCTACTTCCCACTAGCTATCTATTTTAGGTTTGGTGGTATATATATGTCCATGTCACTCTCTCACTTTGTCACAGCTTACCCTTCCCCCTCCCCGTATCCTCAAGTCCATTCTCTAGTAGGTCTGCGTCTTTATTCCCGTCATGCCCCTAGGTTCTTCATGACCTTTTTTTTTTTTTTTGATTCCATATATATGTGTTAGTATACAGTATTTGTTTTTCTCTTTCTGACTTACTTCACTCCGTTATGACAGACTCTAGGTCCATCCACCTCACTACAAATAACTCAATTTCATTTCTAGTTATGGCTGAGTAATATTCCATTGTATATATGTGCCACATCTTCTTTATCCATTCAACTGTCAATGGACACTTAGGTTGCTTCCATGTCCTGGCTATTATAAATAGAGCTGCAGTGAACATTCTGGTACATGACTCTTTTTGAATTATGGTTTTCTCAGGGTATATGATCAGTAGTGGTATGGCTGGGTCATATGGTAGTTCTATTGTTAGTTAATTAAGGAACCTCCATACTGTTCTCCATAGTGGCTGTATCAATTTACATTCCCACCAACAGTGCAAAACGGTTCCCTTTTCTCCACACCCTCTCCAGCATTTATTGTTTGTAGATATTTTGATGATGGCCATTCTGACCAGTGTGAGATATCTCATTGTAGTTTTGATTTGCATTTCTCTAATGATTAATGATGTTGAGCATTCTTTCACGTGTTTGTTGGCAATCTGTATATCCTCTATAGAGAAATGTCTATTTAGGTCTTCTGCCCATTTTTGGATTGGGTTGTTTGTTTTTTTGATATTGAGCTGCATGAGCCGCTTGTAAATTTTGGAGATTAATCCTTTGTCCGTTGCTTCATTTGCAAATAGTTTCTCCCATTCTGAAGGTTATCTTTTCATCTTGTTTATGGTTTCCTTTGCTGTGCAAAAGCTTTTAAGTCTCATTAGGTCCCATTTGTTTATTTTTGTTTTTATTTCCATTTCTCTAGGAGGTGGGTCAAAAAGGATCTTGCTGTAATTTATGTCATAGAGTGTTCTGCCTATGTTTTCCTCTAAGAGTTTGATGGTGTCTGGCCTTACATTTAGGTCTTCAATCCATTTTGAGTTTATTTTTCTGTATGGTGTTAGGGAGTGTTCTAATTTGATTCTTTTACATTTAGCTGTTGAGTTTTCCCAGCACCACTTATTGAAGAGGCTGTCTTTTCTCCACTGCGTATTCTTGCCTCCTTTATCAAAGATAAGGTGACCATATGTGCCTGGGTTTATCTCTGGGCTTTCTATACTATTCCATTGATCTATATTTCTGTTTTTGTGCCAGTACCATACTGTCTTGATTACTGTTGCTTTGTAGTATAGTCTGAAGTCAGGAAGCCTAATTCCTCCAGCTCCGTTTTTTTTTCTCAAGATTGCTTTGGCTATTCGGGGTGTTTTGTGTTTCCATACAAATTTTGAAATTTTTTGTTCTTGTTCTGTGAAAAATTGCCAGTGGTAGTTTGATAGGGATTGCATTGAATCTGTAGATTGCTTTGCATAAGATAGTTATTTACACAATGTTGATTCCTACAATCAAAGAAAATGGTATATCTCTCCATCTATTTGTATCATCTTTAATTTCCTTCATCAGTGTCTTATAATATTCTGCATACAGGTCTTTTGCCTCCTTAGGTAGGTTTATTCCTAGATATTTTATTCTTTTTGTTGCAATGGTAAATGGGAGTGTTTTCTTAATTTCACTTTCAGATTTTTCATCATTAGTGTATAGGAATGCAAGACATTTCTGTGCATTAATTTTGTATCCTGCTACTTTACCAAATTCATTGATTAGCTCTAGTAGTTTTCTGGTAGCATCTTTAGGATTCTCTATGTATCATGTCATCTGTAAAGAGTGACAGCTTTACTTCATCTTTTCTGATTTGGATTCCTATTATTTCTTTTTCTTCTCTGATTGCTGTGGCTAAAACCTCCAAAACAATGTTGAATAATAGTAGTGAGAGTGGGCAACCTTGCCTTGTTCCTGATCTTAGTGGAAATGGTTTCAATTTTTCACCATTGAGGATTATGTTGGCTCTGCGTTTGTCATATATGGCCTTCAGTATGTTGAGGAAGGTTCCCTCTATGCCTACTTTCTGCAGGGTTTTTATCATAAATGGGTGTTGAATTTTGTCGAAAGCTTTCTCTGCCTAGCTTGAGATGATCATATGGTTTTTGCCTTCAATTTGTTAATATGGTGTCTCACATTGATTGATTTGCGTATATTGAAGAATGCCTGCATTCCTGGGAAAAACCCCACTTGATCATTGTGTGTGATCCTTTTAATGTGCTGTTGGATTCTGTTTGCGAGTGTTTTCATTGAGGAATTTTGCATCTCTGCTCATCAGTGATATTGGCCTGTAGTTTTCTTTCTTTGTGACATCTTTGTCTTGTTTTGGTATCTGGGTGATGGTGGCCTTGTAGAATTAGTTTGGGACTGTTCCTTCCTCTGCTATATTTTGGAAGAGTTTGAGAAGGATAGGTGTTAGCTCTTCTCTAAATGTTTGATAGAAGTCGCCTTTGAAGCCATCTGGTCCTAGGCATTTGTTTGTTGGAAGATTTTTTTAATCACAGTTTCAATTTCAGTGCTTGTGATTGGTGTGTTCATATTTTCTATTTCTTCCTGGTTCAGTCTCAGAAGGTTGAGCATTTCTAAGAATTTGTCCATTTCTTCCAGGTTGTCCATTTTATTGGCATACAGTTACTTGTAGTAATCTCTCATGATCCTCTGTATTTCTGCAGTGTCAGTTGTTACTTCTCCTTTATCATTTCTAATTCTATTGATTTGAGTCTTATCCCTTTTTCTCTTGATGAGTCTGGTTAATGGTTTATCAATTTTGTTTATCTTCTCGAAG
Source organism: Stenella coeruleoalba (assembly GCF_951394435.1). NCBI lineage: Eukaryota > Metazoa > Chordata > Mammalia > Artiodactyla > Delphinidae > Stenella > Stenella coeruleoalba. The sequence goes on along the minus strand of NC_137151.1, from coordinate 78,830,612 downwards.
AACCAGCTTTTAGTTTTATTGATTTTTGCTATTGTTTCCTTCATTTCTTTTTCATTTATTTCTGATCTGATCTTTATGATTTCTTTCCTTCTGCTAATTTTGGGGGTTTTTTGTTCTTCTTTCTCTAAGTGCTTTATGTGTAAGGTTAGGTAGGTTGTTTATTTGAGATGTTTCTTGTTTCTTGAGGTAGGATTGTATTGCTATAACCTTCCCTCTTAGAACTGCCTTTCTGCATCCCATAGGTTTTGAGTCATTGTGTTTTCATTGTCATTTGTTTCTAGGTGTTTCTGATTTCCTCTTTGATTTCTTCAGTGATCTCTTGGTTATTAAGTAGTGTATTGTTTAGTCTCCATGTCTTTCTGGTTTTTTTTTTTCTTTTTTGCGGTATGTGGGTCTCTCACTGTTGTGGCCTCTTCCATTGCGGAGCACAGACTCTGGATGCGAAGGCTCAGTGGCCATGGCTTATGGGCCTAGCGGCTCCGCGGCATGTGGGATCTTCCTACACCGGGGCACGAACCCGTGTCCCCTGCATCGGCAGGTGGACTCTCAATCACTGTGCCACCAGGGAAGCCCTGTTTCTGTTTTTTACAGTTTTTTTTTTCCTGTAATTGATATCTAGTCTCATAGTATTGTGGTTGGAAAGGATACATGATACGATTTCAGTTTTCTTGAATTTACCAAGGCTTGTTTTATGTCCCAAGATATGATGTATCCTGGAGAATGTTCCATGAGCACTTGAGAAGAAAGTGTATTCTGTTGTTTTTGGATGGAATGTACTATAAATATCAATTAAATCCATCTTTTTTAATGTATCATGTAAAGCTTGTGTTTCCTTATTTATTTTCATTTCAGGTGATCTGTCCATTGGTGAAAGTGGGGTGTTAAAGTCCCCTACTATGATTGTGTTACTGTAGATTTCCCCTATTATACCTTTAGCATTTGCCTTATGTATTGAGGTGCTCCTATGTTGGGTACATATACATTTGCAATTATAATATCTTCTTCTTGGATCAATTCCTTGATCATTATGTAGTGTGCTTGTTTGTCTCCTGTAATAGTCTTTATTTTAAAGTCTGTTTTGTCTGATATGAGAATTGCTACCCCAGCTTTCTTTCGATTTCCTTTTGCATGGAATGGCTTAGAATAAAAGGGAGAAAAAATAGAAAGAAGGAAAGAAGGAAAGAAAGAAAGAAAGAAAGAAGATAAAATATTAAAACAAACAATAATTATTAAGAAAAACTTTTTTTAAAGTAAAAAAATCCCAAAAAAGTGGACAGACAGAACCCTAGGACAAATTGTAAAAGCAAAGCTATACAGACAAAATCACACACAGAAGCATATACATACACAGTCACAAAAAGAGAAAAAGGGATAAAAAATATATATATCTTTGTTCCCAAAGTCCACCTCCTCAATTTGGAATTCGTGGTCTATTCAGGTATTCCACAGATGCAGGGTACATCAAATTGACTGTGGAGATTTAATCCTCTGCTCCTGAGGCTGCTAGGAGAAATTTTTCTTTCCCTTCTTTGTTCACACAGCTCTTGTGGTTCAGTTTTCGATTTGGCCCTGCCTCTGTGTGTAGGTCGCCTGAGGGCATCTGTTCTTTGCTCAGACAGTTCGGGGTTAAAGGAGCATCTGATACGGGGGTTCTGGCTCACTCAGGCTGGTGGAAGGGAGGGGTACAGATGTGGAGTGAGAATGCGGCGGCAGAGTCCTGCATGACGTTGCACCAGCCTGAGGTGCTCCGTGAGTTCTCCCAGGGAAGTTGTCCCTGGATCACGGGACCCTGGCAGTGGCAGGCTGCACAGCTCCCGGGAGGGGAGGTGTGGATAGTGACCTGTGGTTGCACACAGGCTTCTTGGTGGCTGCAGCAGCAGCCTTAGCGTCTCATGCCCGTCTCTGGGGTCTGCGCTGATACACGCAGCTCGAGCCTGTCTCTGGAGCTCCTTTAAGTGGGGCTGTTAATCTTCTCTCCTTGCGCACCAGGAAACAAAGAGGCAAGAAAAAGTCTGCCTCTTCAGCAGTTCCAGACTTTTTCCCCGACTCCCTCCCGGCTAGCCATGGAGCACTAGCCCCTTTCAGGCTCTGTTCACGAAGCCAACCCCAGTCCTCTCCCTGGGATCCGACCTCCGAATCTGGAGCCTCAACTCCCAGCCCACGCCTGCCCTGGTGGGCAAGCAGTCAAGCCTCTCGGGCTGGTGAGTGCTGGTCGGCACCGATCCTCCATGCGGGAATCTCTCCGCTGTGCCCTCTGAATCCCTGTTGCTGCACTCTCCTCCGTGGCTCCGAAGCTTCCCCCCTCCGCCACCGGCAGTCTCCACCCAAGAAGGGGCTTCCTAGTGTGTGGAAACCTTTCCTCCTTCACGGCTCCCTCCCACTGGTGCAGGTCCCATTCCTATTCTTCTGTCTCTGTTTTTTCTTTTTTCTTTTGCCTTACACAGGTATATGGGGAGTTTCTTGACTTTTGGGAGGTCTGAGGTCTTCTACCAGCGTTCAGTAGGTGTTGTTCCACATGTAGATGTATTTCTGATGTATTTGTGGAGAGGAAGGAAATCTCTGCATCTTACTCTTCCGCCATCTTGAAGCTCCCAATCTGCCATATGGTCTTTTATAATGTGTGTGTGTGTGTGTTTCTGTTGTGATCTTTGATCTTTGATGCTTTTCCTCTATTGTTTCTGAACTTCCTGATTCCCTGACAAATCACTGAGACAAAATGAATGCATGCTGTACACAGGCCAGAAATATTGATCAGAACAGGCAACTACTTTGTGGTATGAATTCATGGAATTTATACTCTATAATCACCTCAAATCCCTCTTAAATTGCTTGCTGACATTTCTTTCTCTTAAAGTAATTGTAAATATCACTGAGAGAGCTAACACACTGTCTCATCAGAATTTTACATATTATATTTTAATACTTTTGTCAAGTCCTGTATGAGAGTAAGTTTTTATGTAGAAAAAGCAAATGAGTTAAAGAGAATTTTAAAATATACATTAAACTAACTAAAATCTAAAAAAATGCATCACGGAAGATTAAGGCAAATTCATCTAAATTAACATTTTATAGAAAGGAAGACCTAAACAGATGATTTTGTCTCAAAAATATTTTGGAAATCAAATACAGTTCAATATGTTGTGTCAGTCAAGGGCCTAAGGTAATTGAAATATTCAAATTGGGTTTTATCCTTCTGCCTGAAAATAGATGGCAGAAGAAACCAAAATAAAGCACATTTTGATGTTTCAGATGCATTCAAATTTCATGGTTGGCAGAGCCAAATTTTGTGAGTTTTTTTCCCCAGATGCAGGACTCTGGGGATCACCACTTTCCTTTCCAAGAGTAAGAAAATAGTGAAGTGTAGCAAAAAGCAGAACATCTGAGTTCCTGTTAGACTTTAGGGAAATTTCACAGCAACCATTCTCTGTCTGGTGGTTATGAAACAGATCCCAGTAATGAATGTAAAATCATTCTTTCCATCATAACGTACTTGACAAATATAAGAGGTTATCAACCATCCTAAGAACATTCCTATTTTTAATCAAACAAAAAGTTTTTAAATGTGAAGAGACCCTGATTCTACACACACACACACACACACACACACACACTAATCCTTGGAGAACTAACTCCTTAGTGTATCTTAAGCAAAAATATTAGCTTTACGGATTTTTATTTTCTCTACGACCAGTTCCCCAGGGCCTGAAGTGCCATTGCAGAAAGACCTAAGCGAAACTAACTAAATAACACTTTCCTTCCACATCCGGGCAGAAACCATATAATTGCACACTTTTCTTTCTGAATTGAACTTTACTTTATCAGAGACATTTCCTTAATCATAAGAAATGATCTCTTAAAGTCATAGGGCACTACTGTGGCAACTGATGCTGTGAAATCTATCAACAGAGGGAAAGCCTAACATTTGACATGCTCCAAGATTTTATATAAACTTACAGAAAGATTACTCTCCAAAAGTAAAATAAAATGAATAAAACACAACTAAAAAGGGAAAATTAAAAAGATACTTTCTAATAGTTCACTAGGATTATCAAACAAAGTTAAGAAAATATAATATTATAATTATACAAGGTATTCATTAAAATGGGATATATTTGGCATTAAAATAGAGCCTGTAAAAGGGAGGTTCGATGATGGATTAACTTGAAAAGACTAATTAGGAAGTCATCATTAAATAGAATAGGGCAGATTTAAAAATAATTAAAAAATAATAACTATATTATTGAATGAACTGAAATCAATAATATTCAAAAATAACAACTTGATCCTTTTTTATGACCATCCTTTAAACTAGTTCCACTAAATTATTTTTCTGGTAGTAAAAATCCATTCTGATCTAATATCAAAGCTTTAGTTTTTCATTTATACTTCTATGCTCCTTTGCTCTCTCTGCCTGGGCCCGTCTTAGGCTGAGAACTCTTTAGTCTGAGAGAGGTCATAATTGGATTTTCACTGTTTCACCGTTTTGTTCTTCTCCCCCTTCTCCCTGATTCATTTTGCTGACTTTTGGGTTAGAGTCAGGAAAAGAAGAGCAATAGTAAATTTACTAACACTTCTGGTCCCTTCATTTCATTATGTGTGAAATAAAAGAAATCAAATAGGTTACCTATATTTGAACACCTGAATAAATTCTCATTTTCCCCTCACTTATCCAAATAAAAATGAGGACAGAAAAGAAAGTGAAAAGCCAAATGCCAATTTCACTTATCTGGCATTTTTTCTAGGGCTCTTGTCCTGACAGCAGCCTTCAAACCACTGAATGCCACATGTGTGCCATATATTCTGGCCTTACATACAGTCTCCTGTTCAGAAAACTGATTTTCATAAAGATGCATAATTAGGACTTTACAGGTCAGCTGAGATAAATGTGAAAGAAGTCATGAATAGCTAGAACTTTTGTTTCTGTCATCAAATACTGCCTACTATGTATCAGGCTCAAATCTAGTTCACTATTATGTGAACAAGACAGACCAAGACTCCTGACCTCACAAAACTTATGTTCTGTTGAGTCATAACAGACAATAAATACTAAAAGTAAATTGTTACATATTGCAGAGTATGTTCAAAGTTGTGAGATGTAATAGAGAAAAAGGAAAACAAAAATCAGGCCAAGGGGATATGGAATGTGCAGGTGGTGGGGGAGGGGTTGGTTAGCATGTGGCAGTTTTAAACAGGATGGTTAAGGTAGCCTCATTGAGAAAGTAATATCTAAGAAAAGACTGGAAGCAGGTGAGGGAGGTAGCCAGAAGGAAGAGGCAACAGTCAATGCAAAATTCCTAAAGCTGGAGCTCATTCAAGGAAGAGCAAGAGTGGCTGATTGCTTGATGCTTAGTGACTGTGAGGGGAGTATGAAATACTGTGTTCATAACGCTAGGGTGGGAGTGAGGTGTCATATCAGGCAGGGTCTCTTCAGTCATTGGAAGACTTTGACATTTTACTCATGTGAAATGGGGGAGCATTTCAGAGTTTAAATGAGATAAATTGCATAATCTGATTTACAATTCTAAATAGTCCACCCTGCCTACTGTGTTGAGAAAAGACTGGGTATAGAGAGGGATCATGAATCAGTGTAGACTAAATTATACGGTGGTAGTATCCAACACTAAAACTTCAGAGGGTTAGAAAGCAAAGAAAAATGAAGTTTCTTTCTTACATCACATAGCCATTGTGGGTCAGCTGTGGCTCTGCTCCAACATTGCCTTCTCTCTGGGATCAGACTGATAGAACAGTTGCTATCTGGGACAATTCCAGTCTCGTGGCAAAGGGAAAAAAGAGACAGGCTAGACCAAGAGCTGGCTCTCAAAGCTCCAGCTCAAAAGTGCTCTCTCTGGATTACGTCCAATCACATCTCATTGACCACTCCAAGTCATGGGGTCAAGTCTGATATCAAAAGACCAGAAATCTATAATCTTCCCACTGGGAGGAGAAAAACCTCAAGAAAGTCATGCAAGTACTTTGAATAACAATACAATTCTCCAAAGCAGGGGAGAGAAAAAAAGGGAGATTATCTAGAAGGTTATTATAATGCTTTAGGTGAGAGATGAAAAGGACTAGCTCTATCTTGGTTACATCTCAAACAATGGAATCTTGAGATTTCCAAGGGTATTGAATAGAAAGGATCTGGAGATGTGGCAAAGACTAGAGGTTCATACAAGAATCAAAGAAAAGAGGCATAGAGGCCTGTAACAGGAAAAACATAAGATCAAGAGAGGTATGGAGGAAACTCAGTAAAAACTGGTAAAAAAAAAAAAAAACAAAAAAAACCAAACACCACAAATCATAGAAATAATATAAATATTAACTTATTACATCTAAAATATGTATATTTTAAAATACCTAATGTGTATATTTTCATGAGTATTTATAGTTAAAATTCTCCAGGAAAGATTCCAAATAAACTTATTTCTAGTGAAGAGAATGTGATGACCTATGCATTGCTTTTCATAGATTTAGCTGACATTGTAATTCAGAAGGAACAGTTTTGCTAATAGCATGCCAATTTTGCCTCCTTTATTCAATTTGATCTGTTATCTTAACTTGACAGCAGGATCACTCTGTTAAATCAAGTATTTCATTATCCCTGATTCCACTACATGTTGTTGAGTAAGTGTAGAAAGGTGACAAAATTCAATTTATATTTCCTATTCCTACTCCTACATCTTTCCTTTGTAGACTCTTCAGGACAATAGTGAATCCCAAAGTTTAATGTAATTATGTCCTTTATTTTTTCTACCACAATTGATTTATTTCATTTCTGTTTCATTTCTGTTTATTCCTGACATGTACCAGGAAACATGCTAGATAATACAGATACTAACATACAAAGAACTACTTCTGTGCATGAGGTTCTTATATTCAAGGGATAAAGATAAACTGGGTTTACTGAGGTAAATGCTATTTTGGAGGAATATGTGATGTGCAAAGATAACAGAGAAAGGAAAGTCAAACTCCACATAAGGAGGCTTCAGAAAGAAGAGATGCTTTGGATGAGTCTGCATGAAGACAGGAGGGGTGGATTTTTTTTTTAATGCAATAAAAGGAATTTCAAGCAGAAGAAAAAGCATATAAAAAGATGTGATAAAGTAAAAACAATATTTGAGTAACAGAAACAAATGGATGAAAAACAATATGTAAAAGGGCACTGCAGGAAGATGCAACTGAACAGATGAAAAGAGGAAGAGATCACAAACAAGCTCTTGTGTCAAGATTAAACACTAACCAGGGAGCTATTGAAGAAATTCAAGGAAGGAAGTAACATGATTTCATGTTCATGACAGTTATTGATTGCTTTAAATAAATGATCATTATTTTTTCCCTATTACTGTTTGTGAAACACAGGAAAGCATCTTTGCAGGGAAGAGTCAGTCATGGAAATCTGTGATGCCATTCAAATATCAAACCAGATCTAGAGGCCCATCAGCACTCTGGTCTTTGCAATTTTAGAACTCAGGTTTTTCTCTGTTGCCTTCCACTCTCTCAGGATTTCATGGCACACCTCTCAGAGTCTTTATCTTAATTTCACAGCTCTACAGCAATAGTTCTCGAACATTTTGGTCTCAGGATTTTATGATCTTAAAAGTCAGCAAGAGGGAATACCCTGGCAGTCCAGTTGTTAGGACTCTGTGCTTTCACTGCTGAGGTCTTGGGTTCAATCCCTGGTCGGGGAACTAAGATCCCACAAGCCACACAGCAGGGCCAAAAAAAAAAAAAAAAGTCACTGAAGAACTTTTATTTGTATGGGTTATATTTATCAATATTTACTATATTTGAAAATAAAACAGGAGTTTCCCTGGTGGTGCAGTGCTTAAGAATCCACCTGCCAATGTGGAGGACATGGGTTTGAGCCCTTGTCTGGGAAGAACCCATATGCCACGGAGCAACTAAGCCCGTGTGCCACAACTTCTGGACCTGCACAACACAACTACTGAAACCCACGCGCATAGAGCCCATGCTCTACCACAAGAGAAGCTACTGCAATGAGAAGCCCTTGCACCGCAGCGAAGAGTAGCCCCTGCTCGCCGCAACTAGAGAAAGCCCGCGTGCAGCAACGAAGACCCAACACAGCCAAAAAAATAAAATAAAATTATAAAAAAAAGGAAAAGAGAAAAAAATTAATATTTGTTTATTAATCTATTTAAAATATCAATAATAATGCCATTACAACTAGTTAGAAGGGGTGGTTTTATTTTATTTATGTATTTTTTTAGTGTATTCTTAGTTCCCTGACCAGGGATTCAACCTGGGCCCTCAGCAGTGAGAATGTGGAGTTCTAACCACTGGACCACTAGGGAATTCCCAGGGGTGGTTTTATATATTTGCAAGTTTCCTTAATGTCTTGCTTAATGAGCAGATTCTCATCTGCATCTGCATTCAATCAGTTGCAATATATTGTTTTGGTTGAAGTTCATGAAGATAATCTGTCCTCACACAGATATGTAACTAGGAAATGAAAAACCCTTTTCAGATAATTGTGAATATTCTTTCATAATAATATGCCCAAATTCATTAAGTGGTAGTTTCACAAACTTTGTTGCAATGTGCAATCTGAAACAATATCATTGCAGTTTTTGGACTCTGGCATTAAAGTCTCTTGATTTACCTTTCATTTTAATGACTTTTTTACCCTTGCAAGATTTTGTTACCACATGCATTGATCATTTGTAAAGTATTTGTTCACTGAGTTATGCAGATTTTACAAATTTGGGCACATATATTATACAATATTAAAAAACCACACATTTCTCAATACCTCATCAGAAATCTCTTAAGTATTGTTAAGTTTTCAAGCTTACAGTGGTAGATGCAAATTTTCCAAAATTTTAATTTTTCTTGAAAGTTTACATTTTATGATTAATAACAAATATTTTCATTTGTTTCAAGAAAATGTATACCAAATATCCAAATTAGAATAACTATAGTTTGTCAGCCATTTCTCAAATGAAAATGGTGTTTCACGAAAAAGAAACTGGCTAGTTCAGCTCAGAACCCAAGCACACCAGGGCTTTTCCTTGCGATAACCAGCATACTTCAACGTACAGCAGAAGTGCTTCATGCATACTTCCTATTTCATCTTATACACTATTAAAACCCTTTTCTATTCAATTGTCTATCTTTTTTTAATGACTTGTATGAGCAATTTATATTTTCTTCATTGGATAAAAATACTTTGTTCATTGGATCTATGTATTGCAAATACCTTCTTTTACTCTCTGGCTTGCTTTTCCACTATCTAAATAGTATCTTTTAATAAGCATAAGTTTTAAATTTTCATGTAGTTTAATTTATGATGTTTTTCCTCTATGGTTACTGATTTTCTGTCCCATTTAAGAAATCCCTTTTTATGCCAAGATCATAAAGATACTTTCTAATGTTTACTTCTCAAAAATGTTTTGTAATTTTCAGTTTAGGGGTATTATATATGTTTAATTGGTTTTATTTTTAGGTATTTTACATATTTTTATGCTATATGTAAAGGATACCTTATTTTCTCACTTTCTATACTTTATTGCTTCTATGTAAGAACACAATTGATTTTTATATATCTCTGTATCCAGCAACTTGATTCATTAATTTAATAATTCCAGTAGTTTTGCTGTAGTCTTCTGAAATTTTTCTGTATACAATCATGTCACATGCAGACATGATTCTCCAAATTATAAACTTTTTATTCTTCTGTCATGTCTCATTTTACTGAATGGAAATTCTAGGACAATATTTAATGGAAGAAATGATAACAGCATTGTTTCAAGATTTTTTTCTTAATTAAAAAAATACATTTTTATTCATAGTTTTAATATAAATTTCTGGTTTTACTGGAATCATAATCAGAGATTATGGCCTATAAGATCTCTTCTGTAAGACTAAACATGTAATGTAGATAATGGACAAAAGACTACAAAAAGAAAGAACAAGTCATCTGAAAGTAAGTCCGTTATTTACAAGGGAAATCACTGGGATTCATTACTTGGGCTGGGTAACAAGTCTTAAAAATCTTAGAGCTGTGCTAGGTAAAGCAGAAAGGTCATACTGGAAGATATCACCATCCCCTGAAAACAAAACAAACAAACAAAAGAGCTACGTGTGTGGCTTGAAAGAGACGTCTTATTAAACTATAAAACTTTAGGGCCGAGGATACCTTCAAGATGGCAGAGGAGTAAGACGTGGAGATCACCTTTCTCCCAACAAATAATCAGAAATACATCTGCATGTGGAACAACTCCTACAGAATACTTAGTGAACACTGGCAGAACACCTCAGACTTCCCAAAAGGCAAGAAACTACCCATGGACCTGGGTAGGGCAAAAGAAAAAACAGACAAAAGAATAGGGGTGGGACCTACAACTCTGGGAGGGAGCTGTGAAGGAGGAAAAGTTTCCACACACTAGGAAGCCCCTTCACTGGGAGAGACGATGGAGGTTGATGCGGGGGAAGCTTCGGAGCCACAGAGGAGACCGCAGCAACAGGGGTGCAGAGGGCAAAGTGGAGAGATTCTCGCACAGAAGTTCGGGGCCAACCAGCACTCACTGGCCTGAGAGCCTTGTCTGCTCACCCACCTGGGCGGGTGGGAGCTGGGAGCTAAGGCTCCAGCTTTGGAGGTCAGATCCCAAGGAGAGGACTGGGGTTGGCTGCGTGAACACAGCCTAAAGGGGGCAAGTGTGCCACAGCTAGCCGGGAGGGAGTCCAGGAAAAAGGCTGGAACTGCCTAAGAGGCAAGAGACCATTGTTTCGGGGTGTGCTAGGAGAGCGGATTCAGAGCACCACCTAAATGAGCTCCAGAGATAGGCATGAGCTGAGGCTATCAGCACAGACACCAGAGAAGGGCATGAGACGCTAAGGCTGTTGCTGCAGCCACCAAGAAGCCTGTGTGAAAGCACAGGTCACTGTCCACAAATTCCCTCTGGGAGCCTGTGCAGCCCGCCACTGCCAGGGTCCTGTGATTCGGGGACAACTTCACTGGGAGAACACACGGTGTGCCTCAGGCTGTTGCAGCATCACGCCTGCCTCTGCCACTGCAGACTTGTCCCATATTCTGTACCCCTCCCTCCCCCGCGGCCTGAGTGAGCCAGAGCACCCTAATCAGCTGCTACTTTAACTCCATTCCGTCTGAGCAAAGAACAGATGCCCTCAGGCAACCTACATGCAGAGGCAGGGCCAAATCCAAAGCTGAACCCCAGGAGCTGTGCGAACAAAAAAGAGAAAGGGAAATCTCTCCCAGCAGCCTCAGGAGCAGCAGATTAAATCTCCACAGTCAACGTGATGTACCCTGCATCTCTGGAATACCTGAATAGACAACGAGTCATCCCAAAATTGAGGAGGTGGACTTTCGGAGCAACGATATAAACATATATTTTTTCCTTTTTCTCTTTCTGTGAGTGTGTATGTGTATGCTTCTTTGTGTCATTTTCTCTCTATAGCTTTGCTTTTACCACTTGTCCTAGGGGTCTGTCTGTCCATTTTTTGTTTTTTTTTTAGTATAGTTGTTAGCACTTGTTAATATTGGTGGCTTTGTTTTTTGGTTTGGGTGCTCTCTTCTTTCTATTTTTCTTTCTTTATAACTTTTTAATTTTTATGTTTAATAATTATTTTTCATTTTAATAATATTATTTTATTCTATTTTATCTTCTTCCTTCCTTCCTTTCTCTTTTCTTTCTTTACTTCCTCCCTTCCTTCCTTCGTTTCTCTCTTTTATTTCCTCCCTCCCTCTCTCCCTCCCTTCCTTCCTTCCTTCCTTCCTTCCTTTCTCCCTTTTCTTCAGAGCTGTGTGGCTGACTGGGTCTTGGTGCTCCAGCTGGGTGTCAGGCCTGTGCCTCTGAGATGGGACAGCCAAGTTCAGGACATTTGTCCACCAGAGACCTCACAGCTCCGCGTAACATCAAATGGCAAAAGCTCTCCCAGAGATCTCTATCTCAATGCTAAGACCCAGCTCCACTCAAAGACCAGCAAGGTACAGTGCTAGACACCCTAGGCCAAGCAACTAGCAAGACAGGAACACAACCCCACCCATTAGCAGACGGGATGCCTAAAAATATAATAAGGTCACAGATACCCCAAAACACACCACTGGATGTGGTCCTGCCCACCAGAAAGACAGGATCCAGCCTCATCCACCAGACCACAGCCCCCAGTCCCCTCCACCAGGAAGCCTACACAACCCACTGAATCAACCTTAGCCACGGGGGTAACACACCAAAAACAACAGGAACTACGAACCTGCAGCCTGCGAAAAAGAGACTCCAAACACAGTAAGTTAAGCAAAATGAGAAGACAGAACAACACAAAGCAGATGAAGGAGCAAGGTAAAAACCCACGAGACCAAACAAATGAAGAGGAAATTAGCAGTCTACATGAAAAGAACTCAGAGTAATGATAGTAAAGATGACCCAAAATCTTGGAAATAGAATGGAGAAATTACAACAAACGTTTAACAAGGACCTAGAAGAACTAAAGAGCAAACAAGCAATGATGAACAACACAATAAATGAAATTAAAAATTCTCTAGAAGGAATCAATAGCAGAATAACTGAGGAAGAAGAACGGATAAGTGACCTGGAAAATAAAATAGTGGAAATAACTACTGTAGAACAGAATAAAGAAAAAAGAATGAAAAGAACTGAGGACAGTCTTAGAGACTTCTAGGACAAAATTAAATGCATGAACCTTCAAAATACAGGGGTCCCAGAAGAAGAAGAGAAAAAGAAATGGACTGAGAAAATATTTGAAAAGATTATAGTTGATAACTTCCTGAATATGAGAAAGGAAATAGTCAATCAAGTTCAGGAAGAAAAGAGAGTCCCATACAGGATAATTCCAGGGAGAAATATGCCAAGACACATATTAATCAAACTATCAAAAATTAAATACAAAGAAAAAATATTAAAAGCACCAAGGGAAAAACAACAAATAACATACAAAGGAATCCCCATAAGGTTAACAGCTGTGCTTTCAGCAGAAACTCTGCAAGCCAGAAAGGAGTGGTAGGACATATTTAAAGTGATGAAAGGGAAAAACTTACAACCAAGATTAGTCAACCCAGCAAAGATCTCATTCAGATTCAGTGGAGAAATTAAAATCTTTACAGACAAGCAAAAGCTAAGAGAATTCAGCACCACCAAACCAGCTTTACAACAAAGGCTAAAGGAACTTCTCTAAGCAAGAAATACAAGAGAAGGAAAAGACCTACAATAAGAAACCCAAAACAATTAAGAAAAGGATAATAGGAAGATATATATCAATAACTACCTTAAATGTAAATGGAATAAATGCTCCAACCAAAAGACATAGACTGGCTGAATGGATACAAAAACAAAACCCATATATATGCTGTCTACAAGAGATCCACTTCAGAACTAGGGACACATACAGACTGAAAGTGAGGGGATGGAAAAAGATATTCCATGTAAATGGAAATCAAAAGAAAGCTGGAATAGCAATTCTCATATCAGACAAAATGGACTTTAAAATAAAGACTACTGGGCTTCCCTGGTGGTGCACTGGTTGGGAGTCCGCCTGCCAATGCAGGGGACACGGGTTCGTGCCCCAGTCTGGGAAGATCCCACATGCCATGGAGCAGCTGGGCCTGTGAGCCATGGCCACTGAGCCTGCACGTCCGGAGACTGCTCCGCAACGGGAGAGGCCACAGCAGTGAGAGGCCCGCATACTGCCAAAAAATAAATAAATAAATAAAAATAAAGACTATTACAAAAGACAAAGAGGGACACTACATAATGATGAAGTGATCAATCAAAAAGGAAGATATAACAATTGTAAATATATATGCACCAAACATAGGAGCATCTCAATACATAAGGCAAATGCTAACAGCCATAAAAAGGGAAATTGACAGTAGCACAATCATAGTAGGGAACTTAACACCCCACTTTCACCAATAGTCAGATCATCCAAAATGAAAATAAATACGGAAACACAAGCTTTAAATGATACATTAAACAGGAAGGACTTAATTGATATTTATAGGACATTCCATCCAAAAACAACAGAATACACTTTATTCTCAAGTGCTCATGGAACATTCTCCAGGATACATCATATCTTGGGTCACAATTCAAGGCTTGCTAAATTCAAGAAAACTGAAATAGTATCAAGTATCTTTTCTGACCACAACCCTATGAGACTAGATATCTATTACAGGAAAAAACCTGTAAAAATTACAAACACATGGAGGCTATACAATACACTACTTAATAACCAAAAGAACACTGAAGAAATCAAAGAGGAAATCAAAAAATACGTAGAAAGAAATGACAATGAAAACACCACAACCCAAAACCTATGGGATGTAGCAAAAGCAGTTCTAAGAGGAAAGTATACAGCAATACAATCCTACCTCAAAAAACAAGAAACATCACAAATAAGCAACCTAACCTTACACCTAAAGCACTTAGAGTAAGAAGAACAAAAACACCCTAAAGTTAGCAGAAGGAAAGAAATCATAAAGATCAGATCAGAAATAAATGAAAAAGAAATGAAGGAAACAGTGGCAAAAATCAATAAAACTAAAAGCTGGTTCTTTGAGGAAAATTTAAAAAATTGATAAACCATTAGGCAGATTCATTAAGAAAAAAAGGGAGAAGACTCAAATCAATAGATTTAGAAATGAAAATGAAGAAGTAACAACTGACACTGCAGAAATACAAAGGATCATGAGAGATTACTACAAGCAACTATATGCCAATAAAATGGACAACCTTAAAGAAATGGACAAATTCTTAGAAAAGCACAACCTTCTGAGACTGAACCAGGAAGAAACAAAAAATATAAACACACCAATCACAAGCACTGAAATTGAGACTGGGATTAAAAATCTTCCAACAAACAAAAGACCAGGACCAGACAGCTTCAAAGGCGAATTCTATCAAACATTTAGAGAAGAGCTAACACCTATCCTTCTCAAACTCTTTCAAAATATAGCAGAGGGAGGAACACTCCCAAACTCATTATATGAGGCCACCATCACCCTGATACCAAAACCAGACAAAGATGTCACAAAGAAAAAAAACTACAGGCCAATATCACTCATGAACATAGATGCAAAATTCCTCAACAAAATACTTGCAAACAGAACCCAACAGCACATTAAAAGGATCATACACGATGATCAACTGGGGTTTACCCCAGGAATGCAAGGATTCTTCAATATACGCAAATCAGTCCATGTGATAAACCATATTAACAAACTAAAGGAGTAAAACCATATGATCATCTCAACAGATGAAGAAAAAGCTTTTGACAAAATTCAACACCCATTTATGATAAAAACCCTCTAGAAAGTAAGCATAGAGGGAATGTACCTCAGCATAATAAAGCCCATATATGACAAACCCACAGCAAACATCGTTCTCAACGGTGAAAAACTGAAACCATTTCCTCTAAAATCAGGAACAGTAGAAGGATGCCCACTCTCACTACTATTATTTAACATAGTTTTGGAAGTTTTAGCAACAGCAATCAGAGAAGAAAAAGAAATAAATGGAATCCAAATCGGAAAAGAGGAAGTAAAGCTGTCACTGTTTGCAGATGCCATGATACTACACATAGAGAATCCAAAAGATGCTACCAGAAAACTACTAGAGCTAATCAATGAATTTGGTAAAGTAGCAGGATACAAAATTAATGCACAGAAATCTCTTGCATTCCTACACACTAATGATGAAAAATCTGAAAGAGAAATTAAGGAAACTCTCCCATTAACCATGGCAACAAAAAGAATAAAATACCTAGGAATAAACCTACCTAAGGAGACAAAAGATGTGTATGCAGAGAACTATAAGACACTGATGAAAGAAATTAAAGATAATACAAACAGACGGAGAGATATACCATGTTCTTGGATTGGAAAAATCAACACTGTGAAAATGACTATACTACCCAAAGCAATCTACAGCTTTAATGCAGTCCCTATCAAACTACCACTGGTATTTTCCACAGAATTAGAACAAAGAATTTCACAACCCGTATGGAAACGCAGAAGACCCGAAATAGCCAAAGCAATCTTAAGAAAAAGAGAGCTGGAGGAATCAGGCTCCCTGACTTCAGACTATACTACAAAGCAACAGTAATCAAGACAGTATGGTACTGGCACAATAACAGAAATATAGATCAATGGAACAGGATAGAAAGCCCAGAGATAAACCCATCCACCTATGGTCACCTTATTTTTGATAATGGAGGCAAGAATATACAAGGGAGAAAAGACAGCCTCTTCAATAAGTGGTGCTGGCAAAACTGGACAGCTAAGTGTAAAAGAATGAAATTAGAACACTCCCTAACACCTTACACAAAAATAAGCTCAAAATGGATTAAAGACCTAAATGTAAGGCCAGACACCAACAAACTCTTAGAGGAAAACATAGGCGGAACACTCTATGACATAAATCACAGCAGGATCCTTTTTGACCCACCTCCTAGAGAAATGGAAATAAAAACAAAAATAAAAACAAAAATAAAAAACAAAAATAAACTTAAATGCTTTTGCATAGCAAAGGAAACTATAGACAAGACGAAAAGACAACCCTCAGAATGGGAGAAAATATTTGCAAATGAAGCAAGTGACAAAGGATTAATCTTCAAAATTTGCAAGTAGCTCATGCAGCTCCATATCAAAAAAAACCAAACAACCCAATCCAATAATGGACAGAAGACCTAAACAGACATTTCTCCAAAGAAGATATAAAGTTTGCCAACAAACACATGAAAGGATGCTCAACATTACTAATCATTACAGAAATGGAAATCATTACTACAATGATGTTTACCTCACACCAGTCAGAATGGCCATCATCAAAAAGTCTACAAACAATAAATGCTGGAGAGGGTGTGGAGAAAAGGGAACCCTCTTGCACTGTTGGTGGGAATGTAAATTGATCATCCACTATGGAGAACCGTATGGAGTTTTCTTTAAAAACTAAAAATAGAACTACCATATGACCTGACAATCCCACCACTGGGCATATACCCTGATAAAGCCATAAAGAGTCATGGGGCTTCCCTGGTGGCTCAGTGGTTGAGAGTCCACCTGCTGATGCAGGGGGACACGTGTTCATGCCCCGGTACGGGAAGATCCCACATGCCTCGGAGCGGCTGGGCCCGTGAGACATGGCTGCTGAGCCTGCGCGTCCAGAGCCTGTGCTCCGCAACGGGAGAGGCCGCAACAGTGAGAGGCCCGTGTACGACAAAAAAAAAAAAAAAAGAGTCATGTACTACAATGTTCATTGCAGTTCTATTTACAATAGCCAGGACATGGAAGCAACCTAAGTGTCCATCATTGGATGAATGGAAATAGAAGATATGGCACATATAAACAATGGAATATTACTCAGCCATAAAGTGAAACAAAACTGAGTTATTTGTAGTGAGGTGGATGGACCTAGAGTCTGTCATACAGAGTGAAGTAAGTCAGAAAGAGAAAAACAAATACTGTATGCTAACACATATATATATATATATATATATATATATATGGAATCTAAAAAAGAAAAAAAAATGGTTCTGTAGAACCTGGGCCATGATAGGAATAAAGTTACAGACATAGAGAATGGACTTTTGGACACGTGGAGGGGGAAGGGTATGTTGGGACGAAGTGAGAGATCGGCATGGACATATATACACTACCAAATGTAAAATAGATAGCTAGTGGGAAGCAGCCACATAGCACAGGGAGATCAGCTCAGTGCTTTGTGACCACCTAGAAGAGTGGGATAGGGAGTGTGGGAGGGAGGGAGATGCAAGAGGGAGGAGATATGGGAACATATGTGTATGTATAACAGATTCACTTTGTTATAAAGCAGAAACTAACACACCACTGTAAAGCAATTATACTCCAATAAAGATGTTTAAAAAAAAAACAAAAAAACTTTAGGGCCAAATAAATCCCTGCCTACAATCTCCATCTGCATCCTTAGACCCAACCCTTTTCTAACACTATCAACAGATCATCACTACAACGTCTGAAAACTATTTTTAGCTGGAAAGAATCAGCAGACATCAAGAAAATAGCAAATACAGCCATGTACACAATTTTATATACTGATAAATCTGTAGATGCAATTTCTCAAATTTTGGTCAAAGAATATGAAATTTTAAAAGTAACAAATATCACCAAATTGTCTTCCCAAAAGATTACAGCATTTTATTCTGACTGACAATGGACCACTTTTTCTTATGTCCCTCAGTATGTATGTCTTCAAATATTTTAAATTTTCTAATCTTACAGATAAAATAACGTTATCTCATTTTTGTTTTAATTTGCATTTCTCCGAGAACTACTGAGGTTGATCATGTTTTTATATATTTATTTCTCACATGCTTTTTCTCTTCTGCGAATTATTTATTTATATTTCTTTTCTATGTTTATATTGAAGCATATGCACCTTTAACAATAAATTTATATAACTTCTTTGTTTATTGAAGACATTAACCTTTTGCCATTTGGCTTTCTTTTGTCTACAGACTTTGTCAAGTCTTTGCTGTTTTTTTTTTAAATAAGTAATCAAATAAGGACATCACTTGTATGTCTTCTGAGTGTACATTCTTAGGAAGATCTTCCCACTCTTAAAGTTCCAAAACGCTCTCATTACTTTTCTTTGACTATTTTATTTGTAGTCTTTACATCAAAATCCTTAATACATCAGTTTTCCATTTTTGTCTATGATGTGGGTAGGGGATAAATGTTGCAGTCACTTTACAACTGAGAAGTCTAGGACTTAGAGGTTATGTAAAGAGGGCATATAAAACAAAAGCAAAAACATAAAACGATTGATGGTGGGGGAAAAACCGCATTGAAGGATTTATTGTGTTTATCTTACTGTGCAAGGCAGTTTAATTTTTTTTCTTAAATTTAGTCAGCAGTTTTTCCAGGCCTAAAAACTTGCCTATGTGAGAGTTTGTAGCATTTATGTATAGCAAATACATGCATGTTCTACCTACAATTTATTTGCATATTAAATATCATATTCCACTGGTAAGAACTGGGAGAAATGTTTGAGGATGTGAGAAAGGTTAGAAAAGGTCAGGAGCATCATTGGTGGTAGCCTCTTCTCTCTCAGTCATTTGAAACATGTAATCATAAAACTGAATGCCATATAAACAAGAGCTCTCCTGAGCTTTAGTTTAATGAACATGAGGAAATGTTTGACAGCTTAAATAACAGAAAAAAATGTAATATGAACACCTTTACTAGATGTTAAAAAACCATTTTAAAAAAAATCACTGCAGGGAAACATATAATAAAATGCTAATGTAAAATAGGCCCACTGAGGCATACAGCTATATTTAGTCTATTCAATTAATGAGGGATATATAGGGAGTAAAAAGAGCAAAATTACAAAAAAATTAATTGCTTACAATACCCAGTGGTAGCCAAGTAAAACATAGAAATATTCATTCAGAAAATGATTTTAAGACTTAGGAAAAAACTTCTTTCTCAATATATATGCTTGCAACAGAAAACCTCTTTATCTGGTTAGATAATTCATCACTAGATTCAAAGGATGAAAACAAAACAAAACTGTATTAGTTTTCCATTGCTGCATAACAAACTATCACAAACTTAATGGATTTAAACAACACACACTTATTACCTCACAGTTTCTGTGGGTCAAGAGACCAGGTAGAGCTTAAATGGGTCTTCCGCTTAAGGTTTACAAGCCTGCAATTAAGGTTCCTGTCATGGCTGGATTCTCATCAGAAGCTTGACTGGGGAGGAATCTGCTTTCAAACTTCCTCAGATTATTGGCAGAATTCATTTCCTTGCAGTTGTACAGCAAGTTGATTTTTCAAAACCAGCAACAGAGAGAAACTCCAGCAATATAGGCACCACAATCTTATGTAATCATCTATACATAATCAGTGCATGCTATTGGTTACAATCACAGGTGCCACTCACACTCAAAGGGAGGTAATGAACAAAAGTATGAATACTAGGGGCTGGGATTATGGGGGCCAACTTAAAGTCTGATCACCACAAAAACAAAATTCATAGTATTTGAAATTCTCTTGGGTATGATTTGCAATGTTTATTTTTTTAAGTCTATATTTTTCTAAAAGCAAAAATAAATTGCTTTAATGGGTATTTCGCAGGTGATCCAGTGGTAAAGAATCCATCTTGCGATGCAGGGGACGCCAGTTCGATCTCTGGTAGGGGAACTGAGATCTCACATGCTGTGGGTCAACTAAGCCTGCGTGCTGCAACTACAGAGCCCACACGCCACAACTAGAAGAAGCCTCTGCATCGCAACGAAACATCCTGCGTGCTGCAACTAAGACCCAAAGCAGACAATAAACAAACAAACAAATAAATAAATATTTTTAAAAATAAAATAAATAAATTGCTTTAATGATTTCATAATACTTAAATCCATCACTAAAAAAGTCTTAAGGCAAACTCATAATTTATGTAACATAGCAGTCAATCAAATACAACCAACTACATGACATTATGGAGAAAACCATGAAAGTAGGAGCCAAATTTGAATTCTGGCTCAGTCACTTACTAAATATGTTTACTTGAGATATCTTCACGAACTTCTAGGGGCTCTGATGTCTTTATCTATAAAATGGAATGAATTTATACTTACCTAACAAGGGTTTTTTGTCAGTTAGAGAAAATATTTTTAAGTACATTGAATAGGTCTGGTGCATAAGAGTTGTTCAGCAAAACACAAAAGTCAGTAGTATAATCACAGCACTTAAAGCCCACTGTGTATGTAACACATTTCATGACATTATGAGATATTTTTTAAGAGTTTAAGTAATATCCTCTATTTCTAAGGAAAATATAATTTATAAGGGGAAATGGGGCAGGTAAACTGACTCAGCGTGCACCAAAACGAGCAGTCAAAACGTATACATACAGACATATATTGGTACATGATAAATAATATGTTCATGTTCCTTTGAACACTTCAGGTACATTAAACTTCAAGTTGTTTCTTTTGTTTTTGAGTCTCATTTCTTCCAATAGATACCAAGCAGCCTTGAGTGTATCTCTCAACTTAGAGTACTTGCAGTGACATTAACTATGGAGATTCCCAGACAGTAATCTCTGAAGATGGAACAGAGTCTACATTTTAAATAAGGCCTCTTATTTGGAGGACTGGATTTTTATGTAGAACAAATGTTTAAGAACCCCTGTCTTACTGTTAAACCAAAGGAATGAAAGTAGACGCTCGTCTTCAAGATCTAGGGAGTTAGGACATAAATATTGCTGATCCTGACTCTGATTCCACTTCTGATCACCAACTAATGATTCTGACACCCAACTTCAGAGTGTGTGTGAGTGGGTAGGGGGTGGGAGGTGGTTTCTCACACCAATTCTGACACTATCTACCTGGAAATATCACCAGATTCCACAGGTTAAGGCTCAGTCCCACAAAACTGCCCTCACACTCTCACTTCAGATGTCAATCACAAGTCGAGGTTGTCCCCTCTACTTCTGACCAATTAGCTATAGATCGGAGTTTCCAAATTGGGCGATTACTTTGCTAGAGTGACTCAGAGAACTCAGAAACATTTTACTTATCAGATTACTAGTTTATCATAAAAGGTTATAACTCAGGATCAGCCAGATGGAAGAGATGCATAGGGCAATATGGGGAATGAAAGAGGAGCTTCCATGCCCTCTTCAAGCACAGGCCACTCTCCCAGAATCTCCATGTGTGCACCAACCCAGAAGCTCTCCGAACCCTGTCTTCTTGGAGTTTTTACAGGGGCTTCGTTATGTAGGAATGATTCAGTAAATCATGCCCACTGGTAACTGAACTCAACCCAGTCCCTCTCCTCTCCCTGGAGGTATGGGGGTGACACTGAAAGTTCATACTCTCTGATCACATGGTTGGCTCTACTGGCAACCAGTCCCCATGCTTAGATTGGTTCCAAAATTCACCTAATTAACATAACAAAAGACACCTTTATCACTCTCCCCACTGGATATTTCAGTGATTTTAGAAGCTTTGTACCAGAAACAGGAACTAAGACCAAATAATACAATAAATAAATCACAATATGCTTACAGTATTATAAATATGTAAGTCCCTTTTCATTGGCTCATTTCCCTCTTTCTGTTTTCAGGGGCATTTAAAATAAAATATCAATTAATATGCAGATATGTATGAGTGAAAACTAGGAAACATAACAAGTAAAATTAAGAGAACTAGAGCTGAAAGGGAACTTAAAATCATTTAGAGAAGATGGCTGGTTTCATTATGCTTCAAAGGGGGAAAGTGTTTGAATACTACTTAAAGAACGAAAGACTATAAGTAAAGGTTTATATGAAAGAAAATATAAGGTTGCAGATGAAGGTTGGGCAGACTGCAATGGATCTGTATTTAGGAAAATAATGAGTAATGACCTATAGGTTGTAGAATGGGTCCAGTAGATAAATAATGCTTTTGATAATGAAAGAGTTCTATTTTGAAAATTGTTTTGTTCCTAATGGCTTGAAAGACCACTTAGGCCTAGCCAAGTATTCATATACAATCTGATCCTAATGAAGTTGTTTGCAAGAGCAACATAAATATAATCCTTGAGACTAAAGGCCAACCTGAAAGGAATCAAAGTTTCTTATTGGATAGAAGCATTTTAGGAATCAGCTCATAGCTTTGAAGAGAGGGAACAAAGCTGCAGAGGAAGTTATTATAGCAATCTGGCACAAAAATATATAATGTATATAATAGGATGACCGAAAACAAAGATCTGTAATGTCATTGTTACATTTGTAGTAACAGATTACAAGGGTTAGGACGAAACTTGTGGCTGCCAAGACAGGAGACAATGGCTAGATCAGGGTGATATAATGAAGACAATAGCTACATCAATTCAGTTATTTGTAAAGGTCAAAAAATCCTACATTTTAGATAGTGAGGTCTGAAAATAAAAAGAATTGTATCATAATATGGTGTTCAAAAATGTTAAGGTTCACCAAAGAATTAGCATAGAGTTAACATGTAAAGGGAGTGTAAGCTTTAATAATTTATTCAACTTTTAAAATATTCTTTATTTGCATATTATTTACTCAACAAATACAAGTCACCTAATATAAGTCAGAGGAAAAACTGGAAACCACAGTCAAGCCAGCACAGCACTGATCTCTGAGCCAAAATGAAGCAGAAGTTTGAAAAGCTATTCTCATATTAATCCATTTGTATTTTCACACCTTCCTGTAATACCTTTTTTTTTTCCTGTTTGTAAAATAAAATATAATTCTGACCAAAGTAGAGGTTGCAATTGAGTTCTAGAGATTGTCTTAGTCTTCTAATATCACTTTTCTGCAAAAGTCATATGTTTTGAAGATCAAGAAGATATGGGTATTTTTACTATGTTGGGTATCAGGGAATCTTCCGGGTAACAACAGTATAACCCAATGCCTTTACCTTGATTCTTAGTGCACATACTTTTTATTATACTAAATCAACCACTTACAGTCTTGAGTAAATGAAGTAATAGTAATTACTTTACTATTGATAATTACCATTATCGATTGCTAAGATTACTATGACTTAGAATTAGCTGACCCACCAGCATTACACAGAAATTATCAAGATGGCAATTACTAAAAGCAGTTTGATTCTTGATTAGTTGCTTGATAATACTTTGTAACAAAACAAAGAAAAATGAATTTGAATAAAACTCACACCACTTTTTGGCAACTACTAATGAATTCATTGTGCTCTTTGTATGTATTTGAATCCTGTTTTTTGACTACTCTCTATAAACATCAGGGGTAATAAGTTCTTACTTCTTTTTCAGCCTTATTTATGACAAGAAATGACCTTGTGTGGCAATTATTTCTTGTTACACTTGATTTTAAGGGTATGCAATTACAGGCTGCATGCTGATTCCCATAGAAGTGCATGGGATAAAGTGTTAGAATAAGCATATAATTTCAAATGTTTCCTTCTTTAAAAACTCTTCTATTTTTCATCCTCTTCATTAATTTTATTATGATGATATATACATGGTAAAAACTTATAAATATCATTGAAAATTTAGTAAATAGAAAATATTGTATTTTAATCTTGTCATATCTATAGACATATTCAATCAAATGCTGAGTAATGCTCAAATTAGAATTACCATTCAGCCAGTATATGACTATTGAAGTTGTTTTAGTTCCAATATAGTTCCATTAATTTAGTTCCAATGTATGTTTTTCATAAAATTTTCATATATTTTAGGAGTATACTGATATATTCTGACTTACTATATCAATCCTAAAAGTGTTTAAACCTTCAAAAACAATTCTCCATTAATGAGAATATCACAAATATACCACTTAGATAAAAAATGATTATCATCAAATAGTAATGGTTTCTTCTTTTGCAGTTCCCAAGGCTTACATGAGACCTTGAGATGAGAATGCATGTCTACCATTTCCAGAGCTAGGTAGGCTGCTAATTAGCAGAGGCTTAGGAATTAAAAGCATAAATTAATTTTTATTTTAATTAAGCAAGTAAAGTTAATGTAAAAAAAACCTTGCCAGAGAAGGTCATAATAGGTTCGCTTGTGTAGACATTCCTGACAACATCCTGCTGAGAACAGAATCAGCCTCGAAAGAGTGTCAACCTAAATAAGATCATTCTGGGAAAATCACTGGGGTTTTCAGAGATGGACAAGAGTCAGATCAACACCACAGTAGGGATCTGTGCAAGCAAAAGAGATTTCAAAGGGAGACATTGCTTGGAAACATGCTCTAATACTGTCTACTTGATTAAACCATCTAGCACTTTCATTGTGCCTTAAGGCTTAAATATAATTGCATGCCATTATTGAAACATCACAGTGGTATTTAATATTTGGAATGTTGTTCAAAAAGATTGCAACGGATAAGATCAGAAAAAAAGACTCTTGCATTCTCTTATGAAATGCTTTCTAATCGACGTCATTTTATAGCTAGATTTCATAATGTAAATAAAACTATTCCCCTAATGGGGTACCATATACAATTATAAATGTTTATGTATACTCATAGATATAACGGCTGCTTATTTTGGCTTTGCTTTGGTTATTCTCTATTTTATTTGGCATTATTGCCATAGAATCTTGGTCCTTTCTGTGTTCCCACTGTTCCATTCAACTTCACTGACAGTTATTTTTTCCCTTGAGAGCAATCACTGTTTACCATACCTGGCTACACCTTGTGTCTTCACTGATAAACAATGACTTAAACACCAATGTCAAGCAATGTCATTCAACACATCTGTTTCCTTAATGCAAATTGTGATGACAATCTGAACCCTCCTCTCTGATTTCTTGTTGCATAACTACAGCAGAAGCAAAGCAAGGGGACCTATCAGGAGCATATAAATGATGTGCCCCTACCACAACATCAGGGAACACAGAACATCTTTTAAAAGTTTCCTCATTATTGAGCTATTTAACTTGAGTAGTGACTAATTAATAATACTGTACTGCATATTTGAAAGTTGCTTAAAAAAGTGTCCCCAGGTAAAAACAATGTGGAGTTTTATTTTAAAAACAATAAAATACTATATTTTTATAATCTATAGATTCTAAGATTACGAAAAATATGAAATTTTCCATGTAAGTCACTTTTAATATCAAATATCTATTTGATTTTGATAAAGTCTAATGTTCTGATCTGCTTTTGGTGGTTGGAATTTGGAAAAGCAGCCCCTAAAATTCAACTGGGTATCAGGAAATGTGAATCTGAGGGTTTTTTTAACACATGGATAAATCACTTTAAAGTCCAAGAGTGAAGAACAAGATGAAATTGAAAACACAGAACAATTTTTCATAGCTTTCTCCAGCTTTCACCATTATTCTTCACCTCTTCCAGATTTAATTCCCTGTGTGAGGAAGTACAGTTGACAGAGTTTGGTAGCACACTGTACCTGAAATCATTCATTTCTTTGTGCCTGAGAAATTCTCTATGTTATAGGGTGTTTTGTTTTTGGGTATTTACATTCAGTACTCAGCTGGGGCTGTTTGGGGGTACATATATAACAAGAAGAATCATTTTAAGCCGAAGTTCAAACTGGAGATTAGAATAATTTCCCAATTGAAAAATAGTCTCTGCTCTTTTTTTGTCACTGTTCTTATAACCATATAATGGTCAATGACCATATAAATGTGGGGTGTTTTCCTGATTGTCTTAAAAGTTTTCAAGCATTTTATTTGACTATTAGCCAACAATGTCATTTATGAGACAATGAATCTAGTCATAACATAGTCTTTAAGCCTAATGAGAGCATGATATTAATGTTTATCGGTATGTATTATTTGGGGCACAATGTCCTGCTTAATTATAGGGAAAATGTTTTGGATAGTTTCATTTTCCAATCATTTTTCAGCACTGTGCATGCCATTATCATTGAGCATTAACGATATATTAATGTTAAAGGGCATGGCCCCCATAGTCAGCATTCAGGTGAAAGCTAGGCCGCCAGAGCATTTTTAGTGCATGCAAGAGGAATACATCATGTCCTCAAACACCGTCTCAATAAGACTTCTGGCAATGAGGTGAGCACAAGAACAGCAACTTTCCAACTCGTTTTTTATGTCTTTTCTAAAGGAGGAATTCTTATCTTAAAAATCATCCACATGATCTCTCTTGATGTAGGTTAAAAAGGAAAGGGAAGAGTTTAGTAAAGATCAACTGAAAAGTGACCTTGTGTTTTTCTTCAAGTTTCAGATTTTCATGGTGAGCCCAAATTGATGGCAGTATTGTCCTGAAGTTAGTAGTTGCTAGGAAATGTCATGTATTTCACAGATAGGTATACAGATGGATGCATTACAAGAAATCGCCAACAGGGCTCTCTAGTTCAAATGCACTGCTTTTATGCAACCTTATATTACTTTTACAGAGAAGTATTTCTATTCATTTATTCACTTTTGAAACAGCAAAAACAAATCGAGTAAAATCAAAGTCTTGTTCTGTACCTTTTTAAGGAGTTGTGACTGGAAAAGAGCCATCACCCAACATTCCAAAATTCTTCTGTGTTTAACTCAAGGGACAGGGAATCCTGATACCTTCTGACAATCAGACAAAAACTGATACATGTTGCAATTTCCTCTGTGAGCCTGAAATAGTTTTTCTTGTATGCCACTTTATCAATTTATAAAGTGAATAGATCTAACACCAAAAGTAGGTTTTAATCTGGTGTCAGTTTTAAAGTATATGAGACCGTCATGTTTTAAAGAAAAAGCTTAGGGACAGTTTTATCTAAAATGGGGAGGAGGAGATCCTTCCAGTTTCCTATAGTCTTCTAGTCTCAATCTCTCTCTCTCTCCTTCTCTCTCTCCTCTCCCCCACATCACACACATCACACACACACACACACACACACACACACACACATCTGTACATGTGTGTCTATCTGTCTCTGTCAATCTTCCTCAAGGCAGCTTCTTAGAGAATAATAATAAACATATTTTTAAAGTCTCTTCCTTCTATCTCAATCCATAAGGTCAGTGGGACTCTAGAGCATCTGTAACACTTATGCCATGTATTGGGAGGAAGGAAAACTGATTACTTTCTATGGAGTCAAAATAGTCATTCTAAGAACTGATCATAGTAAATACAAGGGGGAGGCTAACCTTAATACAGTCTAACAGTCTAGTCCCATGTGTTTTAATTAAACAGGTAGAAAAACAGATGAGGCAGATGTGTATGGATAAATAGATCAACCATTCTTTTATATTTTATAACACTGTAATAACTAGATAATAAGTATATATATATAAGAATAAGCAATTAGAATCATCAGTCTATATAAGAATCAAGTAAGAATAACTTAGAACACTCCTTAGGTATCAACACTAAACCTTAAATAATTAAATCAACTAAAGGCAAAAGATCTGGGAGATTAGGGAAGTTGATTTTTAAAATATTGGAGCCATTGGAGCTAAACTTGAAATGGGAACAATATTTCCAGTTAAATATCCCTAACTAATTACAATAAATTTTATCGTACACAATCGATGATTATAAAACAATCAATGTAATAAAGTCTTAGAGATTATTAATTGCAGATCCCTTGGAAACATGAGGGTGTGAAGTGGTTAAATCTATAGCAACATCTGCTCTTAGGAACCAGACTGGTATTCTCCTAGGCCGGATATTATTTCATAATTTCAATCCCTTTTTCAGTTTATGCAAAATGGGCAAATAACCAAATTATTCTTTTTTGTTAATTAGCTTTCAAAATGGTTAAAGGACATCTCTTGTATATTATTCTTTCCGGAAAAGTGAAAGTGATTATATATTTTGTAGACTGACTTATAGAATGTGTGATCACCTAAGTAGTTTTTCTTTTTTTAATTGGCATATCAAAATCCAAGGGAAAAGGAGATAAAAAAAATAAGCTATCTCTACTACATAACTCTGTCAGTTTTCTAAAAGGTCTGTAAAATTGACGTCATTGTTTTCCTTAAATGTGTGCGACAGTATGGCAGGTTGTAGAAAAGACTCCCTCATGGCATGGTTATTTTGCTACCAAGGTTATTTTTCCTCTGCTGGAGGTGGAGTAACCAGTCTGATAAAGCCAAAGGCTGTGCTATCATGGACTTTAGAACTCAGAGGACACCCAACACTGGCAAACATATTGCTTTGCTTTTTATTTACAATTTGCACTTCCCTTAGGACCAAAAAAGGTGTTTGGGGTGAGCAAATATAGACTGTAATAATAAACCAACTTGGCTATGAGATCTGTCTATTATGAATCTAATCTAATAGGGTCTTGAGTTGAGGCAAAAATACATGGCCCTTCCCACATTGCCCAATGAACTTTATCCTCAAATCAAGGTAACATAAAATTCCAGGTTTCCTTTCAATGGACATAATAAAAACAAGAATATAACTGAAATTCCGTTCTTAGAACATGTCCTAAAATTTCTGAACATATGTGTTGAGGATGATCTTCATATATTATTATTTATTTTATGGCTTTTAGTGATACAAAGACTTGTGGTGCCTAACTTCTATAAAACTGGACACTTTAAGAAACTGAGACATTTCATTTTTTTAAGCCACTAATGTCTTACTTAATGACTTGTTGCCTGAGCAACCTGATGTAATTTAACTTTCCAACATTTATACAATTATGAGTGAAATGTCCAAGCTAGCATAATTCAGGAGACATTAATTGAATTACATGACCATGTTCTGTAAAGTTTTCTAGAAATTTTCCTCTAACTTTCTTCCAATAATCTTGGCAGAGGGCCTTCCATGTTAAGAATATGGATTTAGGAAGATATACACGCCAGCTTCAATCAATGTCAATTCTCCATATGCTTGTAATTAACTTATGGGTAGGCAGTCATTTTGAAAGACTCACTTATCAACAAAAATAAAAGAATCCTTCTATCCCCAGGTAAGAAGCATGTTGAAAGATAGACTGTGATGTTTGTGCAGGTATATTTGCCAGTTGTCTGTAACTACCTTAAATGTGAGGTAGATGGATCTTCCTTGGAACATAGGTTCTCAGAGAATAACAGAATTTTACACAGTACTCGAACTGTGAAGCTATTGAATAAATGTAAATTGCTGGTGATTATAAAGATGGTAGAATAAGTGTGTTGACATTTTGAAAAGATTAGCTTCCAATTTGAAATGGTACATAAGCAACTGCCTTGACACAGAAACAGGAATGTAGTTCCTGCTTAGGAATCTGCCATCAGAACTTTGTGGATTCACATAGACATTGGGAGTGAGGTATCTGAGTGACATCTCTTTGGAATGGCCTAACTGTAAAATGTGCCAGTGATGAGGGCTATTTATCCCGCCAGACAGTACAGCAGCATGCTGCTCCAGTATGTTTGCACCCAAGAAAAACATAATAGTTTTAGGATTATTTCTTTTTAATAGTCTGCCTTTACGAAATTGACCAGGTATTCCTTTAAATGGTTGGTTCCATTCATTTATTTTTAACTTCATTCAAAATATTTATTGAGTATCTATCACGGTTCAGACACTGCTCCTGGTGCTGGATATACAAGAGTTTGATTACAAATAGTGAGAATATTGGCCCAGATTCTACCATGGTGCCTGACAGAGCAGATGTTCAAAAGTATTAATTGAGTGAATGATATGAATTCAAGTTAAAATTTGATAACAAAAGGTTCTTGAAGACAATAGAGGGCAAACTGATCCTTTACTTCCCGTGCTGCTGTTCAATATAGAAAATATGGCAAAATCCTTTTACAAGCGGAAAAAGCACTTTAAATTCTTTAATCCAAATAGTATCATCATCCCTATTTTATTTTTCTCAAAATTTCATTTTGCATCCATATTTCCTTGCTTTTACTATACCATATCTTAACAGAAAATTATACTGACAAAAGAGTCTTAAGAAGTCATGTTTTCCACTTCTTGCAAACCTTTTACTTATTGAGTACATTTTAATTCAGTGAACTTCTAAAGACCTCTAAGACATATCATTATCCACTGTTTCACCTCTGACTCACTTCTGCCCACATCCAAAAGCTTAATTTTCTTTTCTTTTTAATAAACATCTGTGACTATAAATGACAGATAAGTAGCAGACAAGAACTCACTCGGAGAAGTTTGAATTTTGCCTTTGCTACACAAAATAGAAATGAGATGCTGTACAACTTTTAATCCTTTTGAATTCCAAGAAAACAGTAAGAGGTAGGTGCAGGCCTTGTTTTTTGCCCCATTGATGTATGAAGCTCTAGATTAGGGGCTCTCAATGTGCAGTTCCCCAAACCATTAATATAAGCATGACCTGGCAACTTGATAGAAATCAATTTGGGGGAGCAGCAATCTATATTTTAACAAATCCTCCTAGTGATTCTGATTCACTGAAAATTTTGATAATCACTGTTCTACATTTTTGCAGTTATCTGTCTCCCTGACCCTGCTGCATCATTTGTTCTTTTAGTTTAAGAAATTGTCACATATAAATGTTAAAAAAGAGCCATTACCCTCAATTAATAATCTGTATTTAAAGGCATTTTTCAATCACTCAGCAAAAGTCTGGACACAAGGTCATTGAGAAGATTAGATTTGGTCTGTGCAGAACAAGTCCTGAGAAGGAGATTACTGAAGAGTCTGGAAGGGTGCTGTGTAGTTTCTGAAGCAAAGAAGCCCATTAGTGGATATCACTGAATCCAACAATAAAAAGTTATAAATCCTTAGTCAGGAGATTTCAAGTGCACAGTCAATCAGTGTGTAAAACACAGCTTCAGATTCGGAGTGTTTTTCTCATAATAATCCAGGGCCCTAACATGAGTTCAGAATGAACAAACAGAACACAGGAAAAACCATTTCATTTCAGAAATTGAGAGTCACACATGACTGAAATTGATGAAAGTGCCCTGCTGGTTAATACAGGAATACAGAAGTCACAAATTCAGCCTCTCTTTTTCTGTGGAACATAAACCTCCAATGTTTGATGATAATTTTGAGAGAATTACACCCTGCTTTCCCCATCAATTCAGAGAACTGACAACAAGTATCTCAACAAAGAAACACCTGAATGCAAGACTGATACACCAAATTTCTAGTCTGTTTTCCAAAAATTTGTGTCAGCCTAGTGTGATATAGTAGCAATGCAGTATAGTGGTTAAGGACAGAGTCTGTAGCCAAGCTGACAGGCTTTGATTCCTGGTTCTACTACTCACTAGGTGTATGATCTTAGGTAATTATTTCCCCTCTTTGTCCCTCAGTTTCCTCAACTGAATTAAGACTTACTGCCTCTTACAGTTGCTACTTTGATTAAAAGAGTTAATGTTTGTATTTTAACAAATATTTTTAAAGATTTATAAAGGCTAGTATCTAGAACATCGTAGGAATTATGAAAATGTTCATTAACAAATAAATGTCCTGTTCATATTCTATTACAGGTTCAAGGCAATATGTGTGTGAGAAAATTCTTACAGTTAAAAATAAAACTATACATACAATTAAGATATGAGTTAGATATAAAATTTTACATACAGCATTGCTTTTATTGGTTAATCGTACTGACAATATTTTCCAGGTAGCTTCTGTTGAGACAACAGTAATTTGCTCAAAACATTATCTCCTTTGCAAAATGTTACACACTGACTATGAAAAGGGCAAAGAATGAAGGTGTACTTATATTAATTAACAACTAATAGAAGACAGGTCCAAGTGACTACTGTTCCATAGACATGAAAATGAATTTATTACTAGCAGGCCTTGGATTGCTGGCATATAGTACTACAGTGTCAATAGAAAAAAATTCGCATTAAATATATAAGTAATTAAATGAGGTATATTGTCTGTATAAATTTTTGAGGTTTATTCTTTCTGACTGCAATAACCGATTTTCATACTTAAGAATCACTAAATGAGAAAAATTTTGAAGGAAAGTGTATTTTTAGAAGCATCTAGAAAAACTTATATTTGATTACAATTTTTTTCAGTGCTCATACTGTCCAAAGGAAATATAAGAAATGTCATGATGTTGTTAAAGAAGTGGTGTAAGCACAGACTAGTATCAAGTGAAACCCAACCTATACCCACTCAAGGAAATGCGATTAATTTATTAATATTGAACAAGTTTACCATTCAACCTTCAAATTAACTTCCATTTCCCAATTAAAAGAAAATCCTGTTCAGCTTTACAAATTTTCCCATGTCCATTTTACTTACTTTATGTGTAACAGCCAGAACTAGTCTTCTTTCTGCACGAGAATCAACAACTTATAATGACACATCCTGTCAAGTAATTTGCTGATCCAGCTAGAGCAGCAATAGAAAAGTCATACCTTTTGTCTTTCTTGCTGATAATTTGGGTTCCTCCTTGAAAGACCATCATCAATCATGTCTATAGTGAGTCTCTAGTTATTCATTTGCTATAGTTAAAGCATCATCCTTATAAAATGGCCCTCTCCCTCTAGGGAGTCTAAAGCAGTATTATTG
Source organism: Stenella coeruleoalba (assembly GCF_951394435.1). Taxonomy (NCBI): domain Eukaryota; kingdom Metazoa; phylum Chordata; class Mammalia; order Artiodactyla; family Delphinidae; genus Stenella; species Stenella coeruleoalba. The sequence continues at coordinate 78,797,710 of NC_137151.1, read as the reverse complement.
CCAGAAAAATCCAGAATCAAAAAAAAAAAATTTCCACTAAAGTAATACTGATGACAAAGAGAGAAAAGAATGCTTTCTACTCACTGTGAGCTCCTCTCTTGGTTTCTGAATCTTCTTTCTCCTACTTTGTTTCTGAAAAATAAAAAACATTAAAATCTTAAAATGAAGAAAACATAGTTGAAAAAAATATTTTACATGATATGCATATGCAGACTATTTTATTATAAATATGAAATGATTAAACAGTAAAACTTAGTGTTGCTGAAACACAGGGAGTACAAAGACAGCCAGGGTTCTCCAACATGAGAGAATTAACTTTAAGAACAGGTACTGGCTAAAAGTTACCCTTTCTGTCCAAAAGAAAAGTCTAACAGGGAACCACTGCAGAGGGAACATAGCACTGAGGAAACTGGCAAAGAGGAAACATTCAAAAAATGATCAGAAAAAAGAGATAAGTAGCTAAACGGCTGGGCTGTAATTTGGAAAGAATTCATTGATAAATAACATTAGGCATTAGGCATTTTGAGAAAGCATTATTAGAAGAAGTAACCCTAAGCCTTAATAGAATTAAGACTTTGTCATATAAAAGTCTGAACATTGAGCATGCACTGATACAGAGATTAAGAGTACTGTGCAATTGAGAAAATGATCAAGTTGTTGATGATAATACTAATGATAAAACATTTATAATACATCAGATGTGGTAGGTAATTCACAGACATTATTTCATTCAGTCCTCAAAAATTTAAGCCAATACTATTGTCCATTCTTGCAGAAACCAAGACTTACAATGGGTGGATAACTTGTCCAAGATCACCAAACCTGTAAGTGGTAGAGTCAGTGCTAGGAAAATGAACACCAAAGCCAGTGCTCTTAAATTACTAAACGACAAAGGCACTGTTTCACCATGGAGTACGATAGGCTACAAAAAATTTTATCACCCAAAACCTGAATGATGAGGGAAATGCAGATTGACAAGAGGAGAAGAAAGACCATGTTTTTATCCATATCTGCTATTAGGTATATCAGCATGTATAAAGTAAGAAGAAATTGGAAATCAACATAAGAATGTCATGTATACCATTTATAATTTGTCAGACAAATAATTATATGAATGGCATACTATTCTCATCCCATACAGTTGATTTAGTCATGTCATTAATCCTTTTGTTAACTTGAAATGTCTTGAATTAAACGTGTGATTTTTTGGAGCTATCTGACCTGAAGACCACCAATTTACTCTGACCTTCAAAGTTATGATACACAGAGTAGACAAATAAGTACCAGTGGTTTCTGAATGCTGTCTTATCAGGTTTGTAAAACATGCTTATAATTACCATTACAAAAGATGCTTATGTAATAATTACCAGTACAGAGTGTGTATTTTCTATTTTTTGAATTTTATTAAATTTTAACTTCTTGAGGATAATCTATGTGCACTTAAAAAACTTCCCCAAAGATATTAAATGCTGTCTAGACATAATTCCATCTGGGATGGTCTTAGCAATGCAACTGTCCCCTCTACTTCCCCTTTTCCTTTAAACTTGGACAGAAGAAAATAAGCCCTGGACAGTGCTTATAGTAGCAATCACCTTTACAAGGCAGTCAAGTCATAAAACAAGGTTTTTCTATATCCCTTGTACAACTTAAATTCCAGAGGAAAGTAGCAAAATAAGTAATAGGGAGCTACAGCAGAATTATCAGAATTATCTGGACATTGCCTTATATTCTCTTCAGAGCATCATGAAATGCACTGTCAACTGATATCACATGAAACTATAGCAACATATTTATGCTGGCCCTTAAATGGTTTGAGACACGTATTCAAATAGACAATTTTCTCTATTCTGACACTAGTGATTTCTCCCTAAGTGCCTACATCTTCTCGTAAGCAAGGGACTTTTTATATCTCTTTGACTAGCTAGAGTGAGTCGAAGTAGCCTCTACTCCCCTAAAATAAATAAATAAATAAGTAAATAAATAAAAGTATATTTTTATGTTGTACATTTTAAATTTCAGTTTATATTATGAGTTTTGTCAGTGAGATAAAAGTATAATAAAATAACCACCTATCTCCACTTTCATGCAAAATCAGATGAAGGCTTCTCTCACTTGCACCAAATACTGGAATAACTGATTAGCTATTCCTATCATAATATTGAAAAAGATTTGTTGACTGCTTACCATGTATCAGGGATTGTGCTTTATCAGTTCTTAAAGTAACTATAAGAGGCACCAACCAGGCTTCCCTGGTGACACAGTGGTTGAGAGTCCGCCTGCCGATGCAGCGGACACGGGTTCGTGCCCCTGTCCGGGAGGATCTCACATGCCGCGGAGCGGCTGGGCCCGTGAGCCATGGCCGCTGGGCCTGCGCGTCCGGAGCCTGTGCTCCGCAATGGGAGAGACCACAACAGTGAGAGGCCCACGTACCGCAAAAAAAAAAAAAAAAAAAAAAAAAAAAAAGAGGCACCGACCTCTTATTATTCCAGTTTTACAGCTGAGGGAAATGAGACTCAGATAAAATCACTGTCCATGACATTGTGCCCAAGCTAACACTGTTAAAGGATTGTAACTGGAGCCAGGTCTTGAATCCCGGCAGTTTGTCACTAGGGCTCATGTTCTCATCAACTCTGCTTCCCTGACTCTCATCTGAAACTCTCTTTTCCACTGATTCCCAGGACAAAGCTTGCTCATGGATCTCACCATCCCTTTATGAAGCAAATTCACAACCACTGGTTCCACTTTGTGTACCTGTCTATTAAAAGATACAATTACACTTCTTATTATTTCTCTGCTCTATATTCTAATTGATCACACATACATCTACCAATAATCATCTATATTTCATTGACTTCCAAATCTAGACACCACCCTCACATGTACCTTCAGTTACAAGATAAAATCCCTGTCTTCCTATGTATCTGTTTTATTTCATATCGACCTGTCAAATTAAGAATATCCAAATCTGAACTCATTTCACCCCCCTCACTGTTTCTTGGATTTCTTACATCATTTATGGGATACTAACACCCGCCACTCTATAGCATGGCACAATTACACCTGTCTAGAAACCTAGAATCATCTTACTTAGACTTTGCCCTCTAGTTCACACTTGTACTCCACTTTTTTTTCTACCCATTTCATGACCAAACTGTTAATACTACCTCCCCAAATCTCTTTATCCCATCTCTTTCTGTGAATTAAGACTGCTTTCGTAGAAGTCCTCATTATGTCTCACTTGGGTGTCTAAAAGTCTGTCCTATTTTCTCCTTTGTTTATCTTCTCTGTCCTCTTTAATACATATTAAACTTTCAGAGTTATCTCAAACTCAAATCTTAGCCATTTAACTACTATAAAACACGTAATCTCCTTAATTACTACAAGATAAATATAAATTTCTAGGTTTGACAAACAGAACATTTCTGGACCTCACTCATTATTATTTAGAGTAATCCCCTGCCTGCCACTACTGGCCTTGAACCTGATTCTTCTGTCACATTTGACTGCTTGAAATTCTCTATGCTTTCTCATATTTCAATGTCCTTGCACCCACCACTGCATATATCTAGAGTCCTTTTTGCCCTTTCCTTTACCTAGGAATCATTCATTCAAGTAGCCATAATCACACACGGTCATTCTATATTGTTATTTCTTCCTCTGTGACCATTAAACATATTATGGTAATGTTGTTTCTCAAAATAAATTGTAATGATGTTTTTGTTTACATTACTGGATATAAGTTCCTTCAGATCATGGACTGAAATTCATCTTCATTTAAGCAGTGCCTGTGAATGCCATAATAGGTACACAATAAATATTTACTGAATAAATAAAGAAATGGATGACTAGATGAATGAGAAGTGTCATATGTTCTGGACTTCAATATACAGGCAGGAAGAAATTGAATCTGTGTCAGCTCCCTTGTCATAAAACACTATAAATGTATTTTGTTTCCTACTCTTTAAAGTAAAATAATACTTGCCTTTAATAACAAGAGTTTTCTTTTAGTTTTACTGTATGTTCCTTAAATTTTGAGGTGAAAAAACACTGGATATTTTCATTTAAATATAATTAACATATTTAAATTATAGTTAAATTAAGCAATCTACATAAATTTAGCACATAGTAAGCTCTCAAAAAAATGTAATCAAGTGATATCAATTACCTAAAAGAATACACTGGAAACTTTAATTTCTTAAAGCAGCAACTGAATTCAAGCATATATCTTTTTAAGTAAAATGTGAACACAGAGCTTACTTTAAAAATTCTAAAACAAACAGGAAATATAAAAGAAAGCATTTATCTTCAAGTAGCCACTCCCTAAATTACCCACGTATAATATCTTTAATATAGCACATGAAATAATTCTAATAACCCAATGTCTCGTCCTCTAACTACTGAATCACACTGAGTATGGAGAGTTCAGGTCATTAAGTAGACATATATTCTGCCATTAAATGTCATTCTCAAATATAATTTGATGAATTATACCAAGAATGAATATGGTATTTGGTATGAATATATACCAAATTATACATAAACTGTTTGCATAAAATATTCCAGGAAGGTATTCTTTACCTCTGTTGAAATAACAAAATAGTAGGTTCAAGTGTTTGTTGTCTAATGGATACTGAAGAAAATACTGTCAAACTCTTCTAGAGTGAAGCAATGTCTGTATTGATGGAACACAAAAGTATAATAAATGAATATTCAGTAGCTTTACAAAAAATGATTGGATTTTCAATTGCATTTAAAATGACTATTCAAATCAATAACCTATTATTTCAGAGGACATAGTCTATTTCATAAATATGGAGCATAATAATTAAAAGTGCTCTTGTCAATAGACTAAAGGTTAATTGCAAAGGCAACCAGAAGGCCAGTGTTCTCTGGACAATATTCAAAATTAACAGTCAAGTGTAATGAACATTTGTGCATTTGCAAGAAATGTTTCAAAATCAATCTTGCATTGAATCAAAAGCTATTGTAAATGTTTTGCACAAAAAATGTGGACAAATATTAAAATGATATTGGGAAGTTACCAGAAGCTAATCACTCAAAAGCTAAAAATAAAAAAACACAGTTTACTTTTAAGTATGGGTATGTGAATTTTCAATATTTCCCAGTGCACTCTATTGTTCAGCAACATGGTCTTCTGCAGATTCATTGTTATTCTTAACAATTCATATAATTCATATAAATTGATATATAAATTGGCTAATTTGCGGTTTATAAGAAATTAACTTAAAACTCATATTTATAAAAGCCAAAGAAAGGGAACTATGAAAATAAAAGAAGGAATGTAATCTCATAATTTGATTTTACTTATAGAATTTTATGTTTATAATGAGGTTCTTAGGTTTATACTTGTTTTATTGACACTTGAGCTACCAAAATAATGCATTTAGATCAAATAATGCAGTGGCACATAAAGAAAAAAATAATTTCCCTCCCCTCTGCTTCAATTCCATATCCTCTCAAATGTAACATTTAACACTTAATTTGGTATATATTATTCCACATATTTCTTTCTATACATGTAAACACTTGAAAATATATGCTTATATTTTTATTTGCCTACAAACACTGGTAAAAATATACACAAAGTTCTGCCACTTGTTGCTTTATCATATAAAATGCACATGACTTGAAATGAAAAAGCACAGATCTAATCAGTTTTAATGACTGTATATTATTTCATATTATGGCTACATCATAGTTTATTCAACTGTTCCCATATTTATGGACATTTAAATACTCTCAGTGGGTCTTTTGGCATTAAAAATAATACAGAAATAAACACACCTGAATATATGACCCTAAGTGCTAGTATACTTATTTAAATCTCCAAGAAAGATTTTCAAAGGTGAAATGACTGGGTCAAAGATATACATGTTTAAAAAATTATTGTTAAATATTGTCAAATATTTTCCAAAAGTATGTAAAAATTCATATTTTACCAATAATAATATTTGCTATTCAAATATTATTCAACATATTAGGTAGACTTTAGCTAATATTATAACAAGATAGGGCAACAAAACAGTAAAAATGTATAAAAAGAAGGGTAAATATATTTAAAACTACTCTGCAATATTTAATATTATCATATCATTTTGTATATCTAGTAACCCCAAGAGATTCTATTAAAAACATTAGAGGGCTTCCCTGGTGGCGCAGTGGTTGAGAGTCCGCCTGCTGATGCAGGGGACACGGGTTCGTGCCCCGGTCTGGGAAGATCCCACATGCCGCAGAGCGGCTGGGCCCGTGAGCCATGGCCGCTGAGCCTGCGCGTCCGGAGCCTGTGCTCCGCAACGGGAGAGGCCACAGCAGTGAGAGGCCCGCGTACCATAAAAAATGAAAAAAAAATTAGAATTAATAATTGAATTGGTAATGTGTTTGTATATAAAGTAAATATGCAAAGGTAAGCTGTCTTTCAGCAAAAGTCAGTTGAAAATGGTATTGAAAAATAACCCATTTGTAATAAAACTTAAAAATATGAAAATATCTAAGAATAAATTTAACACGTAACATATAAAACTTATATGAAGAAAAAAGAAAATGAAATTAACATAAATATGTTGAACACATAAAAGCTAAATAAATGAAAAGAGAGACCATGTTCTTATATGGAACACATATATATATATCACTTTTTCTTCAAATAATACTCATTTAAGGCAATTTTTATCTGAACCCAATATGTTTAAATTGTACAAAATGATTGAAAATGTTATAAAATAATAGATGTGGAAAAACTGTCAAATTTTTGGAAATAAGAAAAGATAGCTACTACACCTTACCAGCTATTAAAAGCTATTACAAGGCACTGGGGGAGTGAAGTTGTTATAGCTTTTCAACTAGGATCAGATCCACGTCCATGCCAAGCAAAATGATTTAGAACAATGGATAGAATTCAAGCAACTACAGCAACAGGAAAATGAGGAAGGACATCTTAGAAAAGAGATTTGGAGTGGAAGTCCAAAATTCTATGTGTAACTCTATCCAAATTTCTGAGTAACCCCTGATCTCGCATGTATGAGGCAGAAACCAGGCAGCCCAGCTAAAATTAAATGAACTAAACAGACTTCTTCTGCGGCCATGTTCAGGAGAGGCACTTAATAAAGCAAAATATCATTTATGTTAATCACTTAATAAAGCAAAATATCAGTACTCTTCAGAAACAGAACCCTGAGTCTCTAAAATACATCACAATATTCAGGAGACAGTTCAATATCACTAGGCTTATGAAAAAAAAGAAGAAATTTAGAAAAAGGACTGACCCTGAGATGACTAAGATGTTGAAATAGGCACACACCGTAACTATGTTCAAAGACTAAAGCAATATATGCTCATAATGAACACATAGAAAATCTCAGCTGAGAAATAGAAATTATAAAAATGAGCCACATAGGACTTCCCTGGTGGCACAGTGGTTAAGAATCCGCCTGCTAATGCAGGGGACACCGGTTCCATCCCTGGTCTGGGAAGATCCCACATGCCATGGAGCAACTAAGCCTGTGCACCACAACTACTGAGCCTGCGCTCTAGAGCCCAGGAGCCACAACTACTGAAGCCTGTGTGCCTACAGCCCAAGCTCCGCAACAAGAGAAGCCACCACACTGAGAAGCCTGCGCACTGTAACAAAGGGTAGCCCCCACTCACAACTAGAGAAAGCCCACACGCAGCAGTGAAGACCCAATGCAGACCAAAAAAAAAAAAAAAAGAGCCATGTGAAATTATGAAACAAATACACAATAATGATTTTTTTTAAAAATCAGAGAATGATCATGATAACAGAGTGGAGATTATTTTTTAAAGGCATGCAAACTTGCACATAGATCAATAGGAATTATGCAGTAGGGAAAATAGAGTAAAAATATATTGTCTTAAAATAAAAAGATTTTATTTTTTTAAAGTCTAACAAAAAAGTAATTAGAGTTCCAGAAAGAGAAGAGAGAAAGGAGTAGAGAAAAAAATTTCTTTTGAAGAAACAATGTTTGATAAAACCTGAATTTTGGTGAGAGACATAAATATACAGACTCAGGAAGTTCAATAAACCTCAATTATGACAAATGCAAATACAAAGAAAAGGACACCTAGACATATTATAGTCAAATTGGTGAAATCCAAACATAAAGAGAGAAATCTTGAAATCAGCTAGAGAAAAGCAACACATTACCTATGGGGGAAGATGACAGGTAGTGGAATGACATATTTAAAGTATTGGAAGAAAATGTCCTTCAAGAATGATGGTGAAATAAAGGAAAACATGAAATAAAGATAACAGAAAATGAAGCTACTTGTCACCAGCACACATGCTGTACAAGAAATGCAAAATGAATTCTTCAGAGTGAAGTGAAATTATATCAGATGGGAATATGCATTTGAAGGAAGAAATAAATATAACCAGATATTGTAATTCTGAAAACAATTATTAAAAATATTTTACTCAATAAATGTATTTAAAATACATACAACTATTTAAAGCCAAAATAATAACATCATAGCATGGGGTTTATAATGTCTATAGATGTAACATACATGACAAAAATAATATAAAGAACAGAGGTGGATAAATATGGTTGCAAGCTTCTTATATTTTATGAAAAGTGATACAATATTAATTTCAAGTAGGGCAGGGAAAAATTTAAGGATGTATATTATAATCCCTAAAGCAAACCTAAGAAAATAATTCAAAGAAATATACCTAAAAAGTCAATAGATTAAAGAAAAGTCCTAAAATATTCAATTAACTCAAAATCTTTGGCAGAAATAAGGAACAGAGAAACAAAAAATAGAGGGACAAATGATAACAAACAGTAAAATGGCAGACTGAAGCCACGTCATAACAACAGTTACATTAAATTTTACATGGTCTAATCACTCCAACTGAAAAGCAATGATTATCAGAATGAAAAAATAGCAGGATTCAACTCTATGTTATCTGTAAGAGACCAAATTTAAATATAAAGACAAAGGTAGAAGGAAATTGATAGAAAAAATATACATGCAAATAGAATGCATAAGACCACTGGAGTGGTTATATTAATATCAGATAAAATAGGTTTCCAGACAAAGAATATATGAGTTAAAATATATTGTAGTAAAAGGTTAATTCATCAAATACATGAAAATCATACATGTTTATGTAACTAATAACAAATCTTCGAAAAACAAAAGTTGACAGACTAAATGAGAGAACTAGATAATTCCATAAAATAGTAGTGTTAACATCCCTCTCTCAGCAATTGATAGAATGACTAGACAAATATATAAATCAGGAAAGACAGATAAAATGAACACTATCAACCACCTTGGACTAATTAATATTTACAAAATATTACAGATAGCAATTGCAGAATGCACATGCTTATAAGTATACATAACATTCATCTAGACAGACCATATGCTAAGCCATAAACCAGGCTCCAATATATTTAACAGAATTAAAATCATACAGAATAATTTCTCTCACCAAATAGATCAAATAGATTTGGAAATTAAAGCACGTTTATAAATAACTCCTGGATCAAATTAGAAATCACAATGGAAATTTTTAAATGTCTGAAACAAAATTATAATGAAAATACAAAATAACAAAATTCATGGGATCAGATAAATCAGTGTTTCTGAGGGATTTATAGCTGCAAATCCCCCTAATAAAAATGAAGATTATTATAAGATCTCTGTCTTCACTACACTACACCATTACAAGTGCACACACAAACGCACTCACACACACACACACATACACACAGAGCTTATGACCATAAGAAAACACAAATAGCTGGCACAGACTAGCAATCAGAAATAGTGGGAAGGATAAGGGAATATATCCTTTGATATGGGGAAAGGAGGGTCATAATTTTAAAATAAATTTTTATTTTATTGGGAAAGGATAGTTTATATAAATAGCTAAAATTAGCTAGAGATTAGGAATAATATAATGTTCCTATCATATGAGTGAATATTTAAATTTAATAATAATAATTTAAAAGAATATTTGTATTACATTGCTATTTATTCTTAAACAAAATAGAAAAATCAGAATCCATAAAGCAAAATATTGATATTATAGATCCCATAAATTTTAAATTATTCATTGACAAAATATATCATAAACAATGTTAGAAGAAACAGATTATGAGAAAATACATGCAGCATATCTCAGACAGAATACAGGTTTCTTTGATATATAGACAGAGTTTAAAAGTTAATTTTAGAATATGAATAAAATAATGCAATTCAGGGCTTCCTTGGTGGCGCAGTGGTTGAGAATCCGCCTGCTGATGCAGGGGACACGGGTTCGTGCCCCGGTCCGGGAGGATCCCACATGCCGCGGAGCGGCTAGGCCCGTGAGCCATGGCCTTTGAGCCTGCGCGTCCAGAGCCTGTGCTCTACAACAGGAGAGGCCACAGCAGTGAGAGGCCCGTGTACCGCAAAATAAATAAATAAATAAATAATGCAATTCAAAAAAGTAATATTGGAAAATAAATAAGCAAGTTGTTTAGCTTTACTGTTAATCAAGTAAATGCCATTTAAAACAGTGATGTATCTTTTTTTGGTCCAAAATATTGGCAACAAATTTTTAAAATTGTAAAATCATGTTAGCATAATTAGATTTTTTTCATCAACCATATCTATCTGGAAAGTTAAAGTTCTAAAATGGTATCTGAAGCAAAATTAACTTGGGAGCAAGAGCAGGAAGAGCTAGATTATGAGCACTTGGAAAACAAAAGCCAGTGATTCACAAGCCTAGACAGTCAACAATAAAGGCAGCCACAGAAAAGATGGAGAAGCTGAGAAACAATCATATCAGGAGTAGGTCAAACTTGACCTCAACAGCAGCTGTTTAAAAATAATAATAAAATGTAGGGACCTATCATGCAGAAGAAAATTGCTTCAACTTCCCCAGCAGGGCACTATAACTACTAGTTGCAGGGCAAAAGAATCTCATGGTATCCTGAGCCCGCAATTCACTTCCCCCATAGGGAACCTGCCACTAAACATTTTCTGCTCCTTAGAAAAAGTGAAGTGTAGTTGAATCTGTCTGGCTCTGTGGCCAGACGGACTGCATTAGAATGCCTGCTTTCTACAAAGCCTCACTTTCTTCATCTAAAAAATGCAGGTATTATCTACACTGTGAGGATTAAATAAAAGAGCCGTGAAACTTAATGGCACAGTCTCTGGAACAGAGGAAATGTGTACCAAAAGTTAATTCTCCTTCTTTTCCTATTGCCTATACAGATCAAATTAAGCATCAGGGATGCTTTGTACATATGGCTATGTAGTTGAGTAGGCCAATTAGTAATCCTTTGACTTCATGTCAATTGACAGAATCATTTGATAAAATACCAGACATGAAAGAGTTTCTTGAGTTGAATTTATCTACTGAGGGAAAAAAAAATACTTTTTAGCACTTACACTTTAATCTTACTTTTACCTAAATGACTCCTTTCAGGTTTATTCTCCTTATTTCATTCTTAGGTACAGTGGCAAAAACATTGGAATTAGAGTTTGAAAAACTTCATTCAAGACCCAACTGTTTTTTAGACTAATCAGCTAACGTCTCTTACCCGTGAACTTTTTAATAAGAAAGAGGTAACAATAAGAGCTACCTCACCATGGTATTTCAAAAATCAAAAAAATATTGTCTATAAGAATCCTTCTTTTGGCCAAATATAAAAGTCCTTCTCTTAGTTTGGTCCCCCCAAAACAAACACTGAGATAAAGATTCTTAAGACAGTCATTTTGGGGTGATGCAAATGAAAACAAAGACAACAGCAAATACTAGGAGATGAGAGAAGTGAGAGAGAGAAGGGGAGAAGATAGAGTGATAGATTAAAGATGGACACATATTTTAAGATCCCTATTATTGAAAGAAAGGATCTATCTCCCTGCTCCTTCATTCTGGTGGGAGGAGAAGGGGTCATGACTTCCTTGACTGAGTATGGCAGAGGAATGGGGGTGCCAATATCCAAGATGAAGCCTTAAGAGACCCACGGCTTCCAATTTCTGTCTCTTGAAATACTTGGTTTTAGGATGCTAAGCTGCTATGTATGAAGGCTAACTATCAGGAAGAGAGATCAGGTAGAAAGGCTGATAATTCATGGAAAGAGGGAGAGACCCAGCTGGGTTAAGTTTTTCAGCTATCCCTGTTGAGGCAATAGGCATGTGAGCAAAATCATTTTGGATGCTTCATGCCAGTGCAGCAACTAGCTGAACACCACTGAGAGTCCCCACTTAATGCTGTACGAATCAGAAATGTGTAGCTGGGCACTACCCAAATTCATGATTCATAAACTTGTGAAACAGTAAAATGCTTGTTGTTTTAAGCCACTAATATTTAGAGTAGTTTGTTAGAGAGCAGTAAATACTCCAAATAGCCAAAATGAGCACGTCATCAAGCCTGCTACCACTGTGAGCAAATGAAGCTTAATCTAGGAAAATTCTAGGTAACAGTGTCAAACACATCTTAGAGTTATCCCACTGGAAGGATGAGAGAGCTGGAGTAGTTATACATCCACTGTCGGTTGAATGCCAATTCTCTCTGGCTACCAGTGAAATCTACAGTAGTACATCCTAAAGTGGTGAGTCCCAAGAGATAAAGGCACAGCTGACAGCATCTTCCACTCTCCTCTAAAATGTAAAGTGTTTTAGCAGGTTTTCCTTTGCTTTCTTACTGATATCAAAATTCTACTTTGTCTGATCCTGATTCTGGTATTTTTTTTCGATGAAGACTTCCTTGGTATTTACTTTTTTATTTTTTGAAGAACCCAAAGGAAGAAATTTCTGAATTTTTATTTACTTAAATCCATTCTTCCTTTTATATGTCTTTCTAGTATTGTTCTAATAGGTTTTTTTTAAAATCAGCTTTTATAAATCCTAAAACAAAATACTACTGCCCTCACCAAGACAGAAAAAGCCATAAATTTTTGCATTTACAAATTTTAGTTCTCAATGTTACTACCTTGAATTTAAGAACAGTTAAAAGCCAAATGAACCTGTCTATGAAGCAGAAATAGAATCAGGGACATAGAGAATAGACTGGTGGTTGCCAAGGGGGTGGGGGGTGGCAGAGGGTTGGATTGGGAGTTTGGAATTAGCAGATGCAAACTGGTATGTATAGAATGGATAAACAACAAGGTCCTACTGAATAGCACAGGGAACAATATTCAATATCCTGTGATAAACCATAATGGAAAAGAATATGAAAAGAATGTGTATATATGTCTGTGTGTGTGTGTGTGTGTGTGTGTGTGTGTGTGTGTGTGTCTGTATAACTGAGTCACTTGGCTGTACTGCAGTAATTAACACAACATTGTAATTCAACTATATTTCAATAAAAAATAAATTTTAAAAAATGTTAAAAATAAAACAGCATTTAAGTACTACAGAAATTTTGAAAAATGCCAAAAAAAGAACAATTAAAAGCCAATGGTCATATATATAAATAACTACCAATTAAAAATGTTTTAAACTTTTGGTTGTCTATCCCATTTGGGGCTGCTTATTTGAGTTTGTTTTTATAGGCAAATGGTTATGGCACAGGGACTACAGTCAGACTTCCTGAATTTTAATCTCTGCTCAGCCACTTACTAATTCTGTGCTCCTGGGAAACTTAATATTTCTGTGGCTTCAGAATATTTCATTATTGGTTCAAAGGGGGGGAAATAATAGTATTGTACTTATAGGAATGATATGCGTATTGAATAAATTATTAAATATAAAGTACTTGCAATAGTGTCTGGCATATTAATATAGGACCTTAATAAATTATGTTAAAAATCATAATACAAAATGTAGAGATGACATAAAGATCTAAATTTGTCAAAAGACTATCAAGAGGCCCAAATAAATTATAATTCCTTGTAATGTCTTTGCACCAACGTAACTGAAAAAGGTTATAGAATCATAACTTTCACAGAGCAGAATATTCTCTAATATTTTTAGGCTATCACTTCAACAGAACGGTCATGTGCAAGAAGCACTGCATAGATCAAGAAGCAGAGATGATAAAAAGCCTTAGTGCAGGCATTTAGCGTACATTTTAATGCCATCCACAGACTCTTTCTACGTTCTGGGAACCAAGTGCTCAAATTTCACTCAGTAATCTTACTCATTTTTCTTACTGCAAGATCTGCCTTTTAGACCTTCAGATTGAAAATTGGAGAAGATATCAGCATACAAGCAGTTTTATAGTTTAATGAGCTTAAGCAAAATCTTTTTATAACTCAGATTCTCTAATACAATTCAAAATTGCAATTCAAGCTTGGGAAAAAAAACCTACCTCTGGGATAAGCTAGGGAGGGGAAAATGTATGGAAATGACATTCTTTTACTGTTCTTCTCTCTTTCATATGATATTCTGTAATTAATGACTGTTGTTCTCTGAGTTCCCACTGAAATTACTGCTTTACTCTCTTCCCTGCTGGTAACTTTCACAATGATTTGTATCGAAGGTCAGAGGCAAAAAATACTACTATGAATTAGGCTACCAAATTCTAAAAGACTAATTGACAATTTTTTCCACAATATATAGCACCATGCCTAAAATCCTAGTCAGTCTCTAGTCTTTTCTTGATCTTACCTCTTTACCTGTGCTCAAGACCAGTCCTGAAAATGGGTCAAATTTTCTCTACTGCCTGTGACTCTCATTAGGCCAATTAGAACCGATCATGAGGCCAAGGCTTGATGTTACTCTTTCTGCTAAAAACAGCTGCCAGGTGCCCCACTTCTCTGCTCTCTCCTCCTCTTGACACAATTCTCATAATGAATGAAGCTGGGTCATGTCCTCATGATGGTTCATTTTATTACTTCTCTAGTGAAGCTTGGAAATTTTCCATAATAAGGTAAAAAAATGATAAAGAGATTATTACTCATCTTTATATTTTACCAGAAACTTTATTTAAACATGTTCCTGCCAAAAACTGTTAAAGAATTTTGACAACTTATCAATACAGGAAGTTTTTAAGCAGTACAACATTGCAGTTAATCTGTCTATTCACCCCCTTCTCCTCCGTTGGCTAGAAAACAAACATCAGATGAAAAGGATCATAAGGCAAAACATATATATATATTCTTAAATGTGAACTTTTATTAAGCAATAGTGAACTTTTTAATTGGACTGTCATGACTTAAGTATTTCTCAATGAATTCATTGTTAGATGTCTTCCTACCACTCTGGAACATGATAAAAGAAAGCTCACGCCAAGCCTCTCTGCTGTGAGTTAGCAATACTTAATAAAAATGTGTCTAAATTCAGTAAAGCAAAATCTAATGATTTTTCCCCATACTTTTACTTCCACTCCTTTCCTTCTCCATGCTTTCTTTTAACAGGAACTCAGAAAACTTAAATAACTTTAGAAATAGTGGAGTCATATTTCACATAGGACTGAGGTTTTGCTAGTAATTCATAAGGTAGAGTTAAAATTACCCTTGTTAACTTCTTAACATTTCACCTTCAGTTTAACTGAGAATACAACCCTGCTTAGTACTGTCTTTAAATATGCCAAGTAAACATTACAGTATATTTTATCACATAAAAGAGAAAGAGAGGGAGTGGAAAAGATAGAAGAACGGTAAGACAAAATGCTCAGGATCTGTAATATTGCCTGGATTGCCCATATCCTTGCTTCCCTCTAGTTTAAATTTTTTAGTCACACACACACACACACACACACACACACCTAACAAAGCTCCTCTCTTTCTCTGTCTCTCATCTTCTACCTCTCTTCTTCTCTTCTTTTCTCCTTCCTTCCTTCATTATTGGTGTACATGAAGAAGGAAAGAAGGAGTGGAGAGACAGGAATACTTGAATCAGTGTAAGTTAGTCTATGACACAGCATTACTACATTATTTTTATTCCTTTTAGTTGAACAATAAAATATCTTTTAAGAAGTTCAAGACAGTCCCTCCAATCAGGAAACTTACACAAGCCTCTTCGATAGCCTCATCCACCAGAGGGAAGACAGCAGAAGCAAGAACTACAATCCTGCAGCCTGTAGAACAAAAACCACATTCACAGATAGACAGACAAGATGAAAAGGCAGAGGGCGATGTACCAGATGAAGGAACAAGATAATACCCCAGAAAAACAAATAAATGAAGTGGAGATAGGCAACCTTCCAGAAAAAGAATTCAGAATACTGATAGTGAAGATGATCCAGGACCTCGGAAAAAGAATGGAGGCAAAGATCGAGAAGATGCAAGAAATGTTTAACAAAGACCTAGAAGAATTAAAGAACAAAAAACCGAGATGAACAATACAATAACTGAAAACTACACTAGAAGGAATCAATAGCAGAATAACTGAGGCAGAAGAAAGGATAAGTGACCTGGAAGAGAGAATGCTGGAATTCACTGCTGTGGAACAGAATAAAGAAAAAAGAATGAAAAGAAATGAAGACAGCCTAAGAGACCTCTGCGACAACATTAAACGCAACAAAATTCACCTTATAGGGGTCCCAGAAGGAGAAGAGAGAGAGAAAGGACCAGAGAAAATATTTGAAGAGATTATAGTTGAAAACTTCCTTAACATGGGAAAGGAAATAGCCACCCAAGTCCAGGAAGTGCAGAGAGTCACATACAGGATAAACCCAAGGAGAAACATGCCAAGACACATAGTAATGAAACTGGCAAAAATTAAAGACAGAAAAATTATTGAAAGCAGCAAGGGAAAAACGACAAATAACATACAAGGGAACTCCCATAAGGTTAACAGCTGATTTCTCAGCAGAAACTCTACAAGCCACAAGGGAGTGGTATGATATCCTTAAAGTTATGAAAGGGAAGAAATTACAACCAAGATTACTCTATCTGGCAAGGATCTCATTCAGATTCGATGGAGAAATCAAAACCTTTACAGACAAGCAAAAGCTAAGAGAATTCAGCACCATCAAACCAGCTGTACAACAAATGTTAAAGGAACTTCTCTAAGTGGGAAGCACAAGAGAAGAAAATGATCTACAAAAACAAACCCAAAACAATTAAGAAAATGGTCATAGGAACATACATATCAATAATACCTTAAGTGTGAATGGATTAAATGCTCCAACCAAAAGACACAGGCTTGCTGAATGGATACAAAAACAAGAACCATATATATGCTGTCTACAAGAGACCCACTTCAGCCTTAGGGACACATACAGACTGAAAGTGAGGGGATGGAAAAAGATATTCCATGCAAATGGAAATCAAAAGAAAGCTGGAGTAGCTATACTCATATCAGATAAAATAAACATTAAAATAAAGAATGTTACAATAGACAAGGAAGGACAGTACATAATGATCAAGGGATCAATCCAAGAAAAAATATAACAATTATAAATATATATGCACCCAACGTAGGAGCACCTCAATACATGAGGCAACTGCTAACAGCTATAAAAGAGGAAATCGACAGCAACACAGTAATAGTGGGGGACTTTAACCCCTCACTTACACCAATGGACCGATCATCCAAAATGAAAATAGATAAGGAAACACAAGCTTTAAATGACACAACAGACCAGAGAGATATAATTGATATTTATAGGACATTCCATCCAAAAACAGCAGATTACACTTTCTTCTCAAATGCACACAGAACATTCTCCAGGATACATCACATCTTGGGGCACAAATCAAGCCTCAGTAAATTTAAGAAAAGTGAAATCATATCAAGCATCTTTTCTGACCACAACATTATGAGATTAGAAATGAATTACAGGGAAAAAACGTAAAAAACACAAACACATGGAGGTTAAATCATACAGCACTAAATAACCAAGGGATCACTGAATAAATCAAAGAAGAAATTAAAAAATACCTAAAGACAAATGGCAATGAAAACACGACGATCCAAAACCTATGGGATGCAGCAAAAGCAGTTCTAAGAGGGAAGTCTATAGCTATACAAGCCTACCTCAAGAAACAAGAAAAATCTCAAGTAAACAATCTAAACTTACACCTAAAGGAACCAGAGAAAGCAGAACAAACAAAACCCAAAGTTAGCAGAAGGAAAGAAATCATAAAGATCAGAGCAAAAATAAATGATATAGAAACAAAGAAAACAATAGCAAAGATCAATAAAACTAAAAGCTGGTTCTTGGAGAAGATAAACAAAGTTGATAAACCATTAGCCAGACTCATCAAGAAAAAGAGGGAGAGGACTCAAATCAGTGAAATTAGAAATGAAAAAGAAGTTACAACAGACACCGCAGAAATACAAAGCATCCTAAGAGACTACTATAAGCAACTCTATGCCAATAAAATGGACAACCTGTAAGAAATCAACAAATTCTTAGAAAGGAATAACCTTCCAAGACTGAACCAGGAAGAAATAGAAAATATGAACAGACCAATCACAAGTAATGAAATTGGAACTGTGATTAAAAACCTTCCAACAAACAAAAGTCCAGGACCAGATGGCTTCACAGGTGAATTATATCAAACATTTAGAAAAGACTTAGCACCCATCCTTCTCAAACCCTTCCAAAAAATTGCAAAGGAAAGAACACTCCCAAACTCATTCTATGAGACCACCATCACCCTGATACCAAAACCAGACAAAGATACTACAAAAAAAGAAAATTACAGACCAATATCACTGATGAATATAGATGCAAAAATCCTCAACAAAATACTAGCAAACAGAATCCAACAGCACATTAAAAGGATCATACACCATGATCAAGTGGGATTTATTCCAGGGATGCAAGGATTCTTCAATATATGCAAATCAATCAATGTGATAAACCATATTAACAAATTGAAGAAGAAAAACCATATTATCATCTCAATAGATGTAGAAAAAGCTTTTGACAAAATTCAACACCCATCTATGATAAAAACTCTCCAGAAAGTGGGCATAGAGGGAACCTACCTCAACATAACAAAGGCTATATTCGACAAACCCACAGCAAACATCACTCGCAATGGTGAAAAACTGAAAGCCTTCCTCTAAGATGAGGAACGAGACAAGGATGTCCACTCTCACCACTATTATTCAAAATAGCTTTGGAAGTCCTAGCCTTGGCAATCAGAGAAGAGATAAAAATAAATTAAAGGAATGCAAATTGGAAAAGAAGAAGTAAAACTGTCACTGTTTGCTGATGACATGATACTATACATAGAGAATCCTAAAAATGTCACCAGAAAACTACTAGAGCTAATCAATGAATTGGGTAAAGTTGCAGGATACAAAATTAATGCACAGAAATCTCTTGCATTCCTATACACTAGTGATGAAAAATCTGAAAGAGTAATTATGGAAACACTCTCATTTACCTTTGCAACAAAAGGAATAAAATACCTAGGAATAAACCTACCTACGGAGACAAAAGACCTGTATGGAGAAAACTATAAGACACTGATGAAAGAAATTAAAGATAATTCCAACAGATGGAGAGATATACCATGTTCTTGGATTGGAAGAATAAAAAAAAAAAAAAAAGAAGTTCGAGACTATGCATCCTCCTTTCTTGTCACAATGCCAAGCACACTGGGGTCACGAATCAAGAACTCATCAGTGCTTTCCCTGACCAGGTCTATGACACGATCATTCTTAATTTCTCAAACATAGGAGAGACTCTTAATGTTCTAGATTTTTTTAATTTTTAAGTTATCGAAGTAAGTACTCCTACTCTTGGAAAATGAATACGTTGTGTACAAATGACAGAGGCTTAATCAGCTTAAGCAATACGGAGAAATATACTGGTTCTCTTCATTGGGAAAGAACTAACAGTAACTTACAAAATCCCCAGAACAAAAAATTCTACAATTTTTATGGAAACACAAAAGACCCCGAATAGGCAAATCAATCTTGAGAAAGAAAAACAGAGCTGGAGGAATCAGGCTCCCCATCTTCAAACTATACTACAAAGCTACAGTAATCAAGACATATGGTACTGCCACAAAAACAGAAATACAGATCTGTGGAACAGGATAGAAAGCCCAGATATAAACCCACACACATATGGTCACCTAATCTATGACAAAGGAGGCAAGAATATATAATGGAGAACAGACAGCCTCTTCAATAAATGGTGCTGGGAAAACTGGACAGCTCCATGTAAAAGAATGAAATTAGAACACTCCCTAACACCATACATAAAAATAAATTCAAAATGGAACAAAGACCTAAATGTAAGGCCAGACACTATAAATCTCTTAGAAGAAAACATAGGCAGAACACTCTTTGACAGAAATCACAGCAAGATCTTTTTTGACCCACCTCCTAGAGTAATGAAAATAAAAACAAAAATAAACAAATGGGACCTAATGAAACTTAAAAGCTTTTGCACAGCAAAGGAAACCATAAATGAGATGAAAAGACAACCCTCAGGATGGGAGAAAATATTTGCAAATGAAGCAACATACAAAGGATTAATCTCCAAAATATATAAACAGCTCATGCAGCTCAATATCAAAAAACAAACAACCCAATCCAAAAATGGGCAGAAGGCCTAAATAGACATTTCTCTACAGAATATATACAGATAGCCAAGAGGCACATGAAAAGGTGCTCAACATCACTAATCATTAGAGAAATGCAAATCAAAACTACAATGAGGTATCACCTCACACCAGTCAGAAAGGCCATCATCAAAATATCTACAAACAATAAATGCTGGAAAGGGGTGGAGAAAAGGAAACCTTCTTTCACTGTTGGTGGGAATGTAAACTGATACAATCACTATGGAAAACAGTATGGAGGTTCCTTAAAAAACTAAAAATAGAATTACCATATGACCCAGGAATCCCACTCCTGGGCATATACCCAGAGAAAACCATAATTCAAAAAGACACATGCACCCCAATGTTCACTGCAGCACTATTTACAATAACCAGGACATGGAAGCAACCTAAATGTCCACCAACAGAAGAATGGATAAAGAAGATGTGGTACATATATACAATGGAATATTACTCAGTCATATAAAGGAACGAAATTGGGTCATTTGTAGAGATGTGGATGGACTTAGAGACTGTCATACAGAATGAAGTAAGTCAGAAAGAAAAAAAAAATGTATGTTAACGCATACATGTGGAATCTCAGAAACTGGTATAGATGATCTTATTTGCAAAGGAAAAATAGAGACACAGAAGTACAGAACAAATGTATGGATTCCAAGGGGGAAAGTGGGGGTGGGGTGTGGGATGAATTGGGAGATGGGGATTGACATATACATACTATTGATATTATGTATAAAATAGATAACTAATGAGAACCTACTGTATAGCACAGGGAACTCTACTCAGTGCTCTGTGGTGACGTAAATGGGAAGGAAATCCAAAAAAGAGGGGATGTATGTATACGTGTAGTTGATTCACTTTGGTGCACAGTAGAAACTAACACAACATTGCAAAGCCACTATAGTCCAATAAAAAATAAAAATAAAATAAAATATCTCATGTACCCTTGAAGAAACTGCAGCTCAGGTAAGAGAAAGGTCTTTGTGTCCACAAAAGGTTTTTTAAAAAATTGTAATGATATCTTCATATTTTTAAACTATCAGGGTGCCATAATATTTTAACAATTAATCTAAACAGAAATCTAAAAAAAAAAAAGTAGGAAAAATAATAGGTCTCATCTGAAAGAATGTATAGGAATTAACCTTAGACAATTGAGAGAAATCTTCCAAAGTGTGTGTGTGTGTGTGTGTGTGTGTGTGTGTGTGTGTGTGTGTGTTTGTGTATGGTGCTAGAAAATAAATAAATAAAGAAGCGCTGCAAGTTCCAGGGCCTCAAAGATTTGAACTAGGATCTAGTCAGTTGCCAAAGGTTTGGGACACACTTTCCTCAGCAAGGCAATCCAAGGAGAAATAAAGCTTCCTTTTCCAATGTCTTCATAGTAATCTCAGAAGCTTGTGTCTGAGGCTTACCTCTAAAATATTTATTATTCCCTAGAAAATTTGTTACTGTCATTGGCCAAACCTAGAAGACACATCTATACCTATAATCCAAGGGTTGGATATCTTCTCAGAAGAAAGAAAATGAGAGAAAAAATACACTTGACAGTCAAATACAATAGCTACTTTGTGGCCCTTGGGACATTCATTAGGATATGAAATCAGCTTTATTATACCAAATGCCTTTTTTTTTTTTTTTTTTTTTTGCGGTACGTGGGCCTCTCACTGTTGTGGCCTCTCTCACCGCAGAGCACAGGCTCCGGACGCGCAGGCCCAGCGGCCGTGGCTCACGGGCCCAGCCGCTCCGCGGCATGTGGGATCCTCCCAGACCGGGGCACGAACCCGCGTCCCCTGCATCGGCAGGCGGACTCTCAACCACTGCGCCACCAGGGAACACCCCAAATGCTTTTTTTGTAATTCTCTATAATGTGTATTATGAACACATCCACACATCAGTCCCTAAATAGTCCAGAGATTTGCATTCTTAGAAAAATATCATTTCCATTTAAAATTCTACATTTCACTTTCAATGCTAATATGATGAGCTAGATATGTTTAGATAGATAATTGGGACTGCACACATCTGGAATTTTAAAGCATTGTACTGGGAAAGAAAGGGCAAGCTTTGAGGGTCTAATGCATTGCAAAAATAGGAGAATAAAATATATCTGTACCAGGGAGTGAAAAATTAACAAAGATAAAAAGAATTCTGACCAAAGATTTAATTCAATCTCAATATATTTTCTTAAAACATCTTTGTCACTTAAAGAAACTATGTCAGAAAAATGAGTTAAGGTAAAATGGACTAATTGATAAAGAAACTTAAAAGAACACAAATCAATAGTCTAGTTCCTTTCTAAAATCTGAAGCCACAAAACTGAATTCCATCTCATTTTTGTCAATAGTTGTTTAAGAATACTTTGAAAAACTATAGAGGATTGCTATCAGAGAGGTGAAGAAATGGGCTAAAATCCAGAATAATCAATAGCATCTTTTTTTCTTAGATTTATAAATATGTTTTGGATATATTCTGTAAGATCAGAGAATAATGAGATATGATAACATATTTAACTGATTATTCACAATCTGAAGAAAAAGTAATCAATCTTTAAATTCTTGAAATAAAGTCATTTCATGAAAATTCATAAGCTATATATACTTGTGTTAGGCCAAATATGAGTGCATAAAATATTAAGCTTCTTAAATTTAACATGACGTGCTTATACTGCTATTTGGTTTATTTAGTTTCCAGTCTCACATAGAAATGCCGAAGCTTCACCTTTTCCTCTCTAAACAAAGTGTACAGTGAAAACCCAGATAATTTTTAGAGTGTCTATGGATATATCTGTCATAGTCTGAGCAAGTTTGTTAAGATTTCTATTGAAAAAAATAAGGTTGATTATCTTCATATGGTCTAAGAAATGGTAACAAATTGTTGGGCAGCTACTATTTGCCAGTCATTTTTAAGGCAATTTAAAACATAAATGCTTTATAATAGAGCATTTATCACAGATATTAACATATTTTATCAATATGAAATCTAAGGCTTGGAGACACTCTACCTCAACAGAGCCAGACAGAAATCAAACAGGTTCAACTCCAAAGCCACTACTACTGTATTTACTACAGTAAACTGTCTCCTAATTATAGACTTAAACTGATGGGGAAAATAATTGTTCTCAACTATTTTTTTCATTTCCTCTAAGAGGATTAGATGGCTCTATCCATTGCCATATGACCTACAGCAGCTCCGTGGAGACAAAATATATTCCCTCCTAAGTATCAGGCTTATCCATGTTACTCACCTTGATCCATGGACCATGAACATGTGTGATGTATGTTATGTCTGAGCAAAAGCTTTAAGAGACACTGAACGTTTCTACCACTTTCTCTTTCTCTCTGCTTTGAGAACAGCATGTGACAAATACAGTTTTCTCCTCTTGCCTAATTCCCAGAATGAAAAAGATATGTGCAGCAGATAAACAGCCAACAGCCACCAACATTTAATATCAAGGAGAAATAAATGTTTGTTGGTGTAAACCCTTGAGAACTGGTGCTACATGTTATTGCAAACAGCTGATAAGTACAAGAAGTACTGTGAATACTGATGAACAGAATATTATCACTCTAACAGGAGTGAAATAAATGTAGCCTTATTAGAATGTTATGCTTTTCCATTATTAAGACAAAACTTCAAGTGGGGAATGCTGCTTTTTGCATTCAGTATTTGCTATTGGTAAGTAATTCTGATGCCTAGGAGTGCGCCTTAGGAGCACGAGGACAAAATCAAAATATTTAGAAGGAAAAAAACAGAAGGAATCTGGACACCCCCTGGCACTGTTGATTTACCACTCCATGCCTAGAATGCAACCTCCAGACTCCTTCTAGTGGGAGAAAAATAAACACTGTATGTGTCTAATTGTTAAGTTCATATCACTTATGGCCAAATGAAATCTTAATTATAACAAGATGTCTTTGCAACTGCCTAAAAGTCCCTCATGTATGTCTTTGGAGTGAGATGGGGAAGAAAGGCATGAAGCTAGAAAGTGGGGAGGGAAGGAGAAGAGAGGCAGAATTAGGAAATTCTTTACTGGATAAGAGGTATGAGCTCAGTTATGACAGACTTAGTTCTCCTCCAAACATCTATTTAAGAATTTACTCAGAATAAAAAGATAAACCATAAAATTACATCCTTCTGCAAAAGCATTAATTATATTTGTGAAATACTTCCTGGAAATATTTGTGTGGTCCCTTGTGGAGTAAAAAGGGACCACATGTTGACAGAATTTCTCATATTATTCTTTTATTCATGATGTAAATCTTGCTCAGTCATAGTATTATTCTTTGAGTAAACTGTTACATTCCATTTGCTAATGGTTAATGTGATAAGCTTGATCTATACTTATGTGATATTGATTTACAGTCCCTTTTTTACTACCAATACCAATTTTTATAGAATTATAATTTCTTTGTCAAGTAGAGGAATTTTCATATTTTTCTATGTCTTTACCTATTTTAAATAGCATTTACATTACCAATTCAAAGGTTAACTAACATTAATAAATGTAGCATCTATGGTAGTTGGTGTATCTGAATGTTCCACTTATTCTACTGTCAACTTTAGACATTCATATTGACCATTTTGTCAACTCAGGTTATTTGGCCACAAAATTTGCCCTTCCTCTCTAGGTCTGCAAGTTTTTAAATTAATAGATTACTTTTAGAACAGTTTTTGGTTTACAGAAAAACTGACTTGAAAGTACAGAGTTCCCATATATCCGCTCTCTCCTTCCCAACACTCCCCCACAGGTTCCCTTATTATTGATATCTTGAATCAGTATAGTATGTTTGTTATAATTGATGAGACAATATTGATAATTATTAACTAAAATCCATAATTTACCTTAGGGTTTATGCTTTGTGTTGTACAGTCTATAGGTTTAGACAAATGTATAACAACATTTAATCACCATTAGAGTATCATACAGAATAGTTTCACTGCCCTAAAAATTCCCTATGCTCCACCTATTCATACTTTCCTCCCTCCCCTTAACTCCTGACAACCCCTGATCTTTTTACTGTCTTCATAGTTTTACCTTTTTCAGAATGTCATAGAGTTGGAAGCCTTTTCAGATTGGCTTCTTTCACCTAGCGATATCAATTTCTTTTGATGTCTTTTTGACAGGAGGCCTCAAGCAGCCCAGTGTAAAGATGCTAATGAAAAGAAACTGAGATTTCATGACAAAAGTCAACAGCAACTTGTTGGCCATTGTGAGAGAGCCACCTTGGAAGCAAATCCTCTAGTTCCAGTCAAGCCTTCAGATAACTTCAACCCTGGCTGATGTGTAACAGCAACCTCATGAGAGAGACACGAAGCCAAACCTTGTACCCAAGCCCTGTCTTACTCACAGAAATTAGGAGAGATAATTTTTTAAGAAGGTAAGTTGGTGGGATAATTTTATATATAGCAATAGGTAATTAATCCATATACATTTTCCTCTAAGAATAAATTTTGCTGTGTCTCGTATGTTTTGGTAGGAACTGATATCATTGCACTATTTTCTAAAGAATTTCTATTCTCTCTTCTCATTTTTCTGTGCTATGCAGATTACCTGAAAGTATTTTTTGCCTTAATTTTCAAGAGCTGTCTTTGATTTCTTACACAGCTCTATTTCCCTTTAACTGGTGAATGACTTCTCCCCTAGTTAAATAATTCTCAAGTTGCAGTCATTTTCTTTCACCAGTTTATAAACAATAACAGCCTTCTGCCTTCTACTTCTGTGGGTGCAAAGTTCAATAATGGTCTGAATTTTTTCCCTGTTTATACATAGGCTTTTCCTTGTTTTAATTTTCTGAACACTTGTAAGATTTCTTCTCTTGCTCGTTTACCAGGGTATGCCTGTGAGTATCATTGTTTGTTTTTTCTTCAATACACCCTATAACTTAGGTGAACATTTTATAACTGCAAATTCAGGCCCTTCTTCAGCTAAAGAAAATTTTCTGGTATTGTTTGCTTGCTCTCCCTCCTGTTCCTTTTTCTCCATCAGTAAAACCTATTATTCACATTCAGTCTCTCAGATCTGTTCTATAGGTCTTTCCATTTTTACTTATTTTACTTGTCTGTGCTTTGAGGTATTTCTTGCATCTGATCTTCTAAGGTATTAATTCAGTTTTCAATCCTGATTATGCTCTCCTTTAGTTCATAAACTCGGTTTTCTGGCTTTGACTAGTGTATTTTTATGCTCCAGGAGGACTTTATAATGTTGCCATTAGAACTTTAAGGGCTATGATTCTTTTGTTGTTGTCTTTTGTCCCTGTAATTCAAGATTCCGTCATTTTTTCCCTAGTAATTCTGCATTACCAGGTACACATTTGATTATTCAACCTGATTCTTTTCTGTGTATGGAGGCTATCAGAAGAGCAGTTATTTAGTTATTGGTTTTATTTGGGATCATGTCTAAATGTGGGACATCATTAAGATGTAAAGAGCAAAGGTATTACAGATACTGTGAGTCTGTGGATTAAGGGCAAAGTGCTAGCCCCTGCTTAAGGCCCTTGAAGTAAAAATTTCCCCTTATGGGTCTTTCCCAATTTCTGTATAGAGGAGACCCAACCTGCTTTCCCTCCCCCCACCACCCCCAATCTCACCCTTTTCTCTCAGTATTTTGGGAAGATCCAGCTTGTTCTTTTCGTTCCTTTCTGGCATTTTGACACTCTCACTAAAGGCTGTGGCATTCCTCCCAGATCTTAGTAATCCCCCCCACAAAAAGCTTCTCCTAGAAACCTCTTTATTCCACTAAACCTTTGCACTTTCTGGCCACATTCAAGACAATTTCCAATCCCCTACATCAGTCTTTAAAAGGATGCCCATAATCTTGTGCCCTCAGACCCTCCCAATAGCCTGTAAGTGTCAGCAACCACTTGGCTCAGGGGAGGCAAAGAACCTAGATTTGTCTGGGGAGGGTAGCGGAGGAGAACCATGTTCAGGCTCTGCATTCCCAGAATTCCCTTTATTGTGTTGACAAGAAAAGATTTAGCACATGTATTAATTTTCTATTGTTGCCCTAACAAATTACCACAAACCGAACAGGTCAAAACAACATAATTTTTTTTACTCACAGTGTCTGTAGGTCAAAAGTGTGAGCTGCAGAAATCAAGGCTTTGGCAGGGTTCCGTTCCCTGCTGGAGGCTCTAGAGAAATATCTGCTTCCTAGCAGTTCAGGGTGTTGGCTGAATTTTGTTCCCTGCAAATGTAGGATTGAGGGTCTCATTTCCCTATGACTGTCAGCTGGGAACCAGCTTTGCTCCTAGAGGCTGCCCATATTCCTTCTTATGTTTTCCATTTGGTCCCTCCAGGTCTGGTAGGTCAAGTCTCTCTCATGCCTCTAAACTCTCCATCATTCTCTCCTGCAATATCTCTTTGAAAGTTCACTGCTTTTAAGGATTCATGTGATTACATTGAACCCATCAGATAAACCATAATAACCCTCCTATTTTAAGGTTCATAACCTTACTTACAACTGGAAAATCAATTCTTTCATGTCATGTAACACAGTCACAAAGTCTAGGGATCAGGGCATGGATGTCTTGGAGGGCCATCTTGCCTAACATGGCATATTTAAATACTGTTGGGAGAAATCCATTCTATATAGAGTGGCTAAGTATAAAGAAGAAAGGTGATTATGGTTTCAAAAATAATAAGAATGGGGTGGGATAGGGAGGGTGGGAGGGAGGAAGATGCAAGAGGGAAGAGATATGGGAACATATGTATATGTATAACTGATTCACTTTGTTATAAAGCAGAAACTAACACACCATTGTAAAGCAATTATACCCCAATAAAGATGTTAAAAATAATAATAAGAAGAAAAATGAATAGTATCCTAATTACAGATTATTTGATTGACATTAGAATGGAGAATGAACAGTTTCTATAAAGTTAGAGGAGGCAAAGATTGGCTGGTAAAAGTGTATCCAAAGAAATTAAGGGATAAGAGAAGTTCAAGATGGAGAAAGTGGGTCACAGAGCCTAAAGCTTTAATGAGAATGAATAAAACAAAAAAAACAAAGTTTTACTTAATTTGGTAAGTAGATTTCCTTGAATACTTCTTAAGGAAAAGTTTCTAGGAAGTGTTTGAGGTAGGGGAAGCAGTAGAAAACAGACTGCAGTGGATCAAGGAACTAATGAAAAAGTAACGTTGGATACATGTAATACACTTTGAATAGATTTGGATTGAAAATGCAAGGAAAAAAGTATAACTGGAGCTAAATTGTCATGTAGTTATAAAGCACCCGTGTTTGAAGGGAGTTAAGAATCTTAAGAATATTTGCATGTTTGGAGATGGAGTGAGCGGGAAAAATAGGTGTCAAGAATGACTGTCAGATTTCTGTTGTTCATTGGCCAGATGGCGCTACAAACAGCCCACAGGAAACAGTGGAAAAGAACTCAGCTGGAAGAGAAAAAGGATCAATTTACTGTTATGCTTTGTTGCACAGATTATTACTCTTCCAATTCCCATGCATTCCTTTACTTTTACAGCACCGTAATTATGTGCAGATGAGCAATGTGCTTGGCTAGAAGACATTCTTTTCCAGCTTATTTGGCAGCTAGGGATGGCCAAGAGAGGGAAGTGGCCATCATTTTGTTGGGCTTCCTAGATGGCTCCTTAAACAGGACTAATGCAACTAGGAAGTAAAACTTCCTGCTGCCTTTCCCAACCTTCTTCCTTCTTATGTGAAATGTGTGAATATCTGTAGCTCCAAGAGCTTTCTTAGATCATGAGGTAATCTTGAATAGGGAGTGACCTCAGTTTGGACATTGAAAAAAATAACTAATATTGAATCTAATATTGAACCAAGAATTGTGAGGGCAATGAGAAAGGAGTTCCTTCAGAAAGCAAAATAAAGATTGGCTAGATAGACTAATTAAGAAACTTACTTCACTCTCAGAGCAGATGATCTTTATTATTTCTGGTAATAGGATATGACAATTGCTATGTGCCAGTAAACCCATGTGTTTCTTAATGTTCTTTCCCAAATGGGATTTTTTATGGTGGTGAAACTATTACTTCACTCTCATGCACTGACTGTATTAAGGAAGAAATGTGCTTTTGAGTTTACGGTTTGATAAACCAAAAATAGCCAAATCCATGCCCAAAGGATAGGACAATAAACACAGAAATTTTAATCTTTCAGTTAGATTTCATACTCTTATGGAATTTTGGGTTTGTCTCCCTAAAGAAAGGGATTAGTTTATCCCTTTCATGGAATGAAGGTTGTTCATGAGCTGCTGAGTGACCTTAGAGCCAAAATATGGCAAAACTGTCTTAATATCCATGCTTCTATTCTTTCTCATGTATCAACCCAAAGTGATAAAAGAAAGAAAAAATGACATCAAACTAATGAAAATATCTATTAATGGCGGAACACTGACTGAAACGAAGTAAAATAATTGTGTAATTTCTTCTTATGTTAATGAGGAATATTTTAGAGGTAACCTAATAATATCAATATTATGCTTGATTCCATTTTGGCCCTTACTTTCACATCAATTGCTTTCTTTCAAAGGTATAAAAATATTCTGTCAAGTTTTAGAGCTCCTAACAGCTTGTGTTTTCACAACAACTTATTTAACAACTTCAACTAACACCTTTAATTTCTAATTACTTTCATTGATATTGGTTCAGAAGGTGCAGAAACCCAAAACATTTATTCACTATTATGTATAATAATATCTTCCTGTGATTTTTATCAGGATTATCCATAATTGCCCAATTTTAACACTACAGTGTTCAAATATTAAAAGAAATCAAATAAGAAAAATGATAGTATTTGGTGTACTATCATTTTTCTTATTCAATAAGAGCAGGAACCCTCACTTTCCAAAACAAACAAAAAAAAAGGAAAATGGTAGTATAATGGTCAAATTACTAAGAACTATGTAACTTATTCAAGTCTTTTTCTTGTAACGATTTAGAATTAGAGCTTTGTAATAATTATTTCGTTAAGTTCTGAATCACTCAACTTTTAATTTTTTCTTAATGGCTTATTTATTTATATAATATAGACAATTCATTAACTTTCTGCAATTTTCATAACAAAACAAATGAAAACTTAAAAAGTGAGCATATCATTATTTTTAATTTTGACATAACTAAATTTTTGGGGCATCAAACATATAAGAACAATTATAAATTACTACAAGATATTTGTTTAAATTTACATTAATGTATAAATTTAGTTCTATTGATATTAAGTATAATTTAAAAAATAAATTTTCACAATTGGGCAGTAGTCTATTTTAAGTATTCAAGTCTTTGAAAGTGTTTATCTTTTAGAATCCCTGGCCAGCAGTTTTTATCACAATAGTAGGTAAAATATTTTGATTTCTTCACATCCTAATAGCCATATTTTCCTTGCACCTCTTTATAAAATTTGCTATCTTTTTTTCCAAATTCCTAAAAAATCTTGGATATATCTTTTTAACATCCATACTGCAAAGTGCATTTTTCTTCAATCTATTAATTGAGGTTCATGGAAGAATAGGAGGTAGATAAGGTGATATAAACAAGGTGGAGGACAAGGATTCAGTAACTTGCAAATGATGACATATTCTTCATCCTTTTGGGAGACAACTTTCCATGAGTTTCATTTCTACATGTTTTGTAAGTGAGGCACTAATTGTCTTTTTTTTCTGTGCAGTTTCTGTACTGGAAGATAGAAATAGTGTCTCGCTCCAGAACAAATGCAGGAATGCTCACTGCCTATTATAATATAAAAGATTTCGGCTCCCAAGCTCAGGGTTCCCTATAGTGTAACCCACTGTATGTGTAGATATCCATCTGAGTCCACTTATATCACCTCCATGGGATTGGGCAAAAGGGGAATGGACACAAGTATACTGATGCTCATGCTGCTTGTTGAGCCATTAATAATAAACCCTTCATCTCTGATCCAGGGTCCTCATGTTTCCTGCCAACTTCCATGAATACTGTGGCAGTCTAACATGTTAGCTTAGAAGTATGGTAAAATCTCAGACCCTTTACAGTTTTTTGGCAAACGCTTATAACCACATTAGAATTACTTAGCATGTTTTTCCTTTTATCTCTTCTCAGCTGAATACTGAGTAAAGGCACATAGGTTTGATCAAATCAAATCTAAATTTAGAATATAATGCCAGGCAAATTGTATAAGCATAAGCCCAGACAAGATCCTGGCCATGTCCAGAGTCAGAGTTTATATCCCATATAATTTGGAATTCTGTCAAAATACCACTCAATAAAACCAGAATGAAAAGAGTCAGGGTGGTGGATTTAAGTCACTATTTTCCAATGTACGAAAGAACACTAAATATCCCATAAAGTTTACAATGAAAAATAAACAATTGTTTAGTATCTACAGATGTCCGATAGGCACAAGATGTTCAACATCGCTAATTATTAGAGAAATGCAAATCAAAACTACAACGAGGACCACCTCACACTGGCCAGACTGGCCGTCATTAAAAAGTCTCAAATATCAAATGCTGGAGAGGGTGTGGAGAGGAGGGAAAACCCTCCTACACTGTTGTGGGAATGTAAATTGGTGCAGCCACTATGGAAAACAGTATGGAGGTTCTTCAAAAAACTAAAAATAGAGTTGCCATATGATCCAGTAATCCCGCTTCTGGGCATATATCCAGACAAAACTATAATTCAAAAAGGTGCATGCACCTCCCTATGTTCATAGCAGCACTATTCACAATAGCCAAGACATGGAAACAACCTAAATGTTCATAACAGATGAATGGATAAAGAAGATGTAGTACATACATGCAATAGAATACTATTCAGCCATAAAAAAAGAATGAAATAATGCCATTTGTAGCAACACGAATGGACCTAGAGATTATCATACTAAGTAAGATGAGTCAGAAACAGAAAGACAAATGCCACATGATATCACTTATATGTGGAATCTAAAATATGACATAAGTGAA
Source organism: Stenella coeruleoalba (assembly GCF_951394435.1). NCBI lineage: Eukaryota > Metazoa > Chordata > Mammalia > Artiodactyla > Delphinidae > Stenella > Stenella coeruleoalba. The sequence goes on along the minus strand of NC_137151.1, from coordinate 78,765,338 downwards.
CTTATCTACGAAACAGAAACAGATTCACAGACAGAGAACAGACTTGTGGTTGCCAAGGGGGATGAGGGGTAGGGGAGGGATGGAGTTTGGGGTTAGCAGATGCAAACTACTATGTATAGAATGGATAAACAACAAGGTCCTACTGTATAGCACAGGGGACTATATTCAATATCCTGTGATAAACCATAATGGAAAGAAGTATGAAAAAGAATATATATATATATATGTATATACATACATTCATATATATATCTGAATCACTTTGCTGTACAGCAGAAATTAATACAAGATTGTAAATCAACTATGCTTCAGTAAAATAAATTTTTTTAAATGATTAGTATCTGTTAAAATAGCAACTACTGAACCAAGCTCTGTTTTTCAAGTATTTGACTGGGACATAAATCAGGAAAATTCCAAATTATTAGCTCTGTTCTTCACATGACTCCCCTACCTTCAGAGTCTTGACTGTGACTAATGAACTCTATAGTCAAGGGCTCACCTTAGCTTTCACAGTCCAGCTAACCATGAGAAGGCTCTTAATAAAGGGAAAGCCAACCATGAAGCAGACTTGTGAAGGTGAGGTTGGGAGGTGTGCAGCAAACACTAAGTGACATTATATTAGCTATTCTATTTTCCACACAACAAAGACCTTTTAATATGTAAACAGTTTCATTGATTTGTAGCAATTTACTATTTTTCAATAATCTAATACAACTATTATTATTTTTTAACATAGCTAATTTGATAACTGGTAAGCCATTCCCAGAAAATAAATATTTGATTAAAGGTCTCAGAGCCAGACATCTCTATTTTTATGACAATGACATCTTCACTACATCCTCATTATTATATTCATATACAGCTTGTAGATGGTCATTAAATTAGCAAGAATTACCTACATTATGGTTGCTCTTTGAAAAGAATTCCCTTAAGGAACCTCAGCTTACTTTTTAGGAAAGGTGCCAGGATAGCTTCACAGCTATTAGATGATGATGTATATTAGATGCTACATCTGATAGACCTGACCTCCAAACTTTAACCATCTTCTAGTTTTTGGACTAAATATTAAGGGATATCTTGAGTTTCAGATTGGAAGTACCTATCTTATAATATAAAATGGAAATTTGATGTGAAGCTACAAAGCTTCTAAAAACTCAGCAACCTTATTTTCTTATTATTATATTAGTAAAATTTTCTAATTAATATATGACATTTTAAAAATTGTTCTCTTTTATTTCTATAAATCTATTTTACCTTTGTGATCAATAAAATTACTATTCCTTATTCTCTTATGATTTGCTGGGCCAATAACCTTGATGCTTTACAGTATGTACTTCAGAAATGTTTAACTCATTACCATCCTATACATTATTGCACGTATTGATTTCATAGATCATAATTAACTCCAAACTTCTGAAGTAGTTAAAACAATAAAGGGATTTAATATTTTACTCTTACATTTCTTTAATCACTTACTTAATTAAATTAATTTATTTAAATTATGGTATGGTTTATAGGATAAGAATTCAATGCTTCCAGAAGCCCTGCTCTGTAATTTAGACATATTAATATAAAAGTAAATAATTAAACAGTGTGGGTATAAGTATATATCATGCTAAACCAAAAAAATGTATTTGTAATATCAAACAAAACAAGTTGCTAAGGGAGATGGAGTAATCATTTAACTGCAAAATCAAACCAATTCTTTCTAAGAATAAAAAAAGTTTCATTGAGCTTCTGAAGATTATCAAGGAAATATGTTTTATGTTTAACAATAGACATTAATATTTACAAACAGGCTATGTCACAATAACATAATACAGGCAAGAGTTTTATTGATTAGATGAATATTTACTTATTCAATTTTGAATTTTAATTTAATTTACTGATAGCTTTTAAAAATATATCAGATTTTTGTTAGCTTTTAAAAATACATCAGATTTTTGCTTTAAAAGGATAATTTATGTATGAGAAACTGTAAGGATTCAGACATTCAGGGATTATAAATGTGAAAAAGAATTACTTATCTTTTTGGCAGTATATATACTTTAGGACCTTCTCAGAGTCATATTTTCCATTTTTAGTGAGAAGAATATTCTGAAGAAATTAATAATAAAAGTTTATCAGGGTACTTCAAAGGGGTGTTGTTAGTAATGAATATGTTTCTTATCACTGACTTTAATACAGAATATAAAATAGTAAGGATATTAACCTAAACATGTTATATGTACATGCTATTAACATCTTTAATGTAGTTACTCTCAAGCCCCAATTCTCATCTAGCTTTTTAAATATTTTATAAATACATGCAAATAGGTAGTAGAAATATATTTCTGGAGCTCAAGAAAGCTAACTGAGCCTAAGTAAGAATTCAGACTTTCAAGTGTGCTGTTCATAACTGAAAAAAATTTCAGCCAAAGAAAATGAGACTGTGTTAATAATAGCTAGAATAATAAAAGAAAATCAAGAAAAGAATCCTGGTGTATTTCAGCATTTAGAGGATGCATGAGCTAGAATATATAAACGGGAAGGAAGGGATACAGAAGACGCTGGTTGGAGAATGTAACTAGAATAAACTTTATAAATTTTCAAGATACTAGTTTAGTATGCATTTATCTTTAAATAATAACTTTCAAGACTTACATGGCTTATTCACAGAAGAACACAATAGTGTCATTTTGGGCACTACTGCAAGTCTAATAGAAAAGACAAATAATACATGGAGGAAGGAGTAACTTTCAACATCATTCAATGTATATTATCTGGGCAATGATAGATCCCACTTTCCTCATCAAGTGCTTCAAATAAAAAAGATAATCTATAGGAAGGTTCTTTGTGGCATAAAAATCATTCTACGAATTTAATTTATCATATCTGCATCTAGAAAGGGATACATAGCAAAACAAAATTGAAGTCCCTTTGGAGGTGTACAGAGGGTTAGAAAATGACATATTTTATATTCAGCTCAAGCTTGTTTTGTGTCTGTATATTAGAAGTGTTTGGGGAGTTTTATTCCCTTCTATCATTTTTTTAAAAATTCTATTCAGATAAACATATAGGGTTTACATTAAAAATGAACATCATCTTTTCCCAAATCCTTAATGGATTAAGCTGAGTTTGGAGTATTGATCAGCAGAAGAATCTTAAGGGAAGGTCATCAGAATTAGCTAGGTGGAAATAAAAAGCATCAGCACTTTGGACAAACTTGGGCAGAAAAACGCAGAGAAAGAGAACCAATATAAAGAAAAAAATCTATAATAAACATGATGTCAAAAAAAAAAAAAAAGAAAAAGAAACGGAGAATAGTAAGGGTTGACCAAGAAACAAATTGTTCTCTGATCAGAGTTAAATGTGTCTGTGTTGCTCTTGCAAAAGATTTCCACCTACAGTATTAGAGTTATAATGAGAAAATACACGTCAAATGGGTCTGGTTAGCTCCACATTATGGGAAATTTGGAGAGGTGTTAAGGGAAGTGATGGTACCTCAGGTAAAGGAACTTTGAGTCTGCAGTGCTCCAGAACAGTCTACTCCCAAGTGTGGAGTAGACTCAACTCATACATCAACAGTATGGTCATCACTCAAGAGATTGTTAGACCTGCAGAATTTCAGCCTGACCCCCAATCCCAGACCTACTGAATCAGAATCTACAATTTAACATGATTTCAAGGGGATTTGTGTGTACATTAAAGTCTGAGAAGCATTGCTCTAGAGAGCATCTGAACTGCTGACTAGTGGTTACTGATACTGGTCAATTCAGCACAGGCAATAAATCGTGTAGTTACTTATCTCTGTTGTCTCACCTGTTCTCATCAGCATTGATGCATAGGAGTCAACTAAGACCAGAATGAGACAGAAGCCCCCTAGGCTTGTGCCCTGAGGACTGGCTGGTTCCCAGCAATCTAAGCACCTGCTGTATACAAGTGACTCTCCCTGATCTTTTTTTTTTTTTTTTTTTTTTTTTGCGTGGTACGAGGGCCTCTCACTGTTGTGGCCTCTCCCGTTGCGGAGCACAGGCTCCGGACGCTCAAGCTCAGCGGCCATGGCTCACGGGCCTAGCCGCTCCGCGGCATGTGGGATCTTCCCGGACCGGGGCATGAACCCGTGTACCCTGCATCAGCAGGCAGACTCTCAACAACTGCACCACCAGGGAAGCCCTCTCCCTGCTCTTTATATCACCATGAGGGGGTGTTGCAATGCGGCCTCAACATAATATACATCTTGACCTTAAGGTGGCAGTACTAAAATATTTTAAAAAACATTTCTTAAAAAAAATACTATAAGCTTACACAAATTGAAATGCTTCACTTTTTGTAGAAAATAATGAATAGAGTGTTCTCTTTAGAGATCAAGAAAAATGTTATTAATACATTTATATGAATCACATGAATAAATATGTTAGTATATTAATTAGATACTGCTTCTTGGTTCTAAATAGAAATATTATCCTATTAATGTTTAATGCTCTATGAAAGAAAATAATTCACAAGTTAGCTATTTAATTTCTCATTTTCTGCTTGCAAGTCTTAAGTAGGTTTTTACACATTATAATAAAAGATCTTGTCAGACGTTCTTATTTCCTGGGGATTTGGAAAAAGATAATAATTGTACTCTCCAAAAAGTTTCAAACTCAAGTAATCATCTTTAATAAATTATGTTTTAGCTCCCTCTTAGTCCATCTACTATATTCATTAGACAGAAGCTTCCATATTGAGAGCCCAGAAATCAATCTAAATACATTCTCCTAATGAATTGCCCCCAATGGGGTAATCTTCAGATAGCAAATACTTACACAGATTGTATGATAATGGCATTGGGGCTCATTATTAAATAACTTTTCATCTTTGGGAAAGATATTGGTCTGGAAATTTCCAGTAGAGAGATTTCCAGAATGATCCATTTTCATTGAGGGGAATTCTGTGATTAATGTAAAGCTAGAAATGAAAAAATATAAATTACTTTCTACTTACTTACAGGAATGGAGGTTGTATTAAACTTAAAAAGTTACTCTAGAGATGAAAATGCTCTATGCTACCTATAGAATGAAGAGAATTCTGAAAAATAAAACAAATAGGTTTTATTCACTTGAGCAGACACCACTTTTAAAAGTCTGAAGGTAGTTATTAGCTGATTCAGAAATTACAGTAAGATTTCATATATTAAAAATTAAGGGGCTTCCCTGGTGGCACAGTGGTTGAGAGTTAGCCTGCTGATGCAGGGGACACGGGTTCGTGCCCCGGTCTGGGAAGATCCCACATGCTGCGGAGCGGCTGGGCCCGTGAGCCATGGCCGCTGAGCCTGCGCGTCCGGAGCCTGTGCTCCGCAACGGGAGAGGCCACAACAGTGAGAGGCCCGCATACCACAAAAAAAAAAAAAAAAAAAAAAATTAAGAAATATGTTATTAGTTACTAAAAAACAAGTGTTTGATATTAAAATTTTTGAATGTGTCTACATCAATAAATTAATATATCAGAGGAAACTTAAAGGATTAATGTAGTTCTTTGAGGATAATTTAAATCAGTGCCACATTTAGGCATAATAAACATGATATACACATTATCTAAAATTTTTAAAATTATATTTATAATAAAATAGTTTGATTCTTAGAATATATTTCTCTTTATTGTAATAACAAATTAGTATTTTTGAAGAATGGAAATGATGAAAATATATTAAAAATTGCATATGCTAACCAGAAGTTCTCTAATGACCTTCCAGTGTTACAGTTGCTGAATTTCTTCATTCAAGCTCCAACAAAAATGATTAATAAAATAATGTTTCCTAATTATGCTACATAAACTGAATATTTCTAGAAAGCTCTGAGTACATAGTACAACCACTGAGCTTCATATTTTCAGATATTAAATAACTAACGAGGAAAATGTGAGAGCTTCTTGATTGAAAATTTCCGAGATTAGCTTGGACATAACTCCTACGAAGGGCTTCCCTGGTGGCGCAGTGGTTAAGAATCCGCCTGCCAATGCAGGGGACACGGGGTCAAGCCCTGGTCCGGGAAGATCCCACATGCCACGGAGCGACTAAGCCCGTGCACCACAACTACTGAGCCTGCACTCTAGATCCTGCACAACTACTGAGCCTGTGTGCCACAACTCCTGAAGCCCACGCACCTAGAACCCATGCTCCACAACAAGAGAAGCCACCACAATGGGAAGCCTGCGCACCACAACGAAGAGTAGGCCCTGCTCCCGCAACCAGAGAAAAGCCCGCGCACAGCAACGAAGACTCAATGCAACCAAAAATAAAATAAATTAAATTAAATAAATGTATAAAAAAAACTCCTATGAAATGCTGAAGTATGAAACATAAACAGCCCTCTGTAACACTCAGCAGAACAGATTAGTTACAATTGCAATAGTGCTGAATAAAAATATTTTCAAAAAAGAATAAAAAATTAAAATCTTAAAAATTAAATAAAAAATTTTAAAAATTAATGCTAGAACATTAACATTAGTGGAAATAATCCAGACAATTCAATGAGGTCATACGAAGAGTAGGAGATTTAAGATCTTTATCTTAAATTTATATAAGTTTCTCAGCAACAACGTGGTAGACTCCAAGATGGAAGCAGGAAGAGCAATGATAAGGTTGTAATCGCCTGAACTAGAAAAAGTGGGCCTCTGCTCCTGCTTCATTCCTAAGCTTCAGTCTCCATAGTGACTAGGAAAACTCTAAATCCAATATAGTTCACCTCTGACCCAGTCTCTAAGACTACTGATAACTTTAAGCACAAAGACATTAAGAAATTCTAGCCCAAAGTGATGGGACACATGATCAACTTACTCTTGCTACTAATCTTACTAACTGGTCTGTTTGGATAACTGGGCTTCTGATTCGTTAATGGATTTTGTCTATCCTGACACCGATTCTTATCATTGAAATCTAACTTTGTTCCCTGTACCTAAAACTCTGAATCTCTGCATTGAAAATGATTTTCCAGACTCTAGGATTGAAGCCCTGTCCTACCTTTACTCAACCTGTTAACTTCCCAGGGACTGGACCCTGTCCTTGAATCTTAGTCCAGCAGAAGAGAGTCTACTACCTGATGTTTCCCTTAACCCATACATACTTCCTACCCCTGAATCCCCCATTTCTGTGGTCTGTCTGACTTGTGGATTGCTGGCATGGTCTATTTATGAAGATAACCACCGCTTAGGTATTTTTATGCCCTTAGAATATCATGCCAAGCTGAATTATGTCCTTAAAGTTGGCTATTTTCTTCAGTAAATATATGAGTTTGATGATAGGTTTTCATACTATATCTTCTAAGTTATGTCTTTAGATACAGGAAGCTTTGCCATGTTTTGAATTCTATTCCATAGGAGTGGAAAAATACTTGAGAAATTCTAAAAGTGTCCTAAGAGATTAAAAAGATTATCTCTAACAAACAAAATGTCATGTGCTAGCCATGAAAAAGTGCTGCAGAGAGCACGTTTTTACTTCAGGGAGCATGACTGACTACTACCAATGAGTGTAGTAGTCACTCATTGTGCTGAAGCCATGCTTCTCATGAGATGATCCCAGCCAGTAACTGAGTATGGCAGGGGTACTAAGGCAAGTCCATTCCTGTGAGCAACTTTGGCTTTGAGTACTCCCCAGCAGCCTCACAAAACCTTTCTTAGAATTGCACTACAATCAAGATTCTTCTTCCCAACCCTCCTTCCTAACCTATTTCCTTCACAGGTGTCTGTCCTACATTGCCGTCTATATGTTTCTCCTCCTCTAACTCTCCTCATTTTTCTTCCAAGAAATTTTCTGCAATGCATCCCTTGAACATTGAATCCTGTTGAAGGATGATAGAATATGCCACTCTAAAATAGGCCTCTTTGGCTCAAGGACGATTGGCACTTGAAAAACAGCAAATGCAGGGAAAAGCTTTCTCTGAATTCCCCTTATCTGCCTAAACATATCTTCCAAAAGGAACTCATTTGTCATAATTCCCCTAACCAGGAGTTTCATCAATCAGGGAAGATTGTCTCTTATCACAGGAGAGGAGACTAGAAGTCAACACCATACTCAGACGAACTTTGTCACAAACTATCATATCTCCCATCTATTCTTATAAGGCCCATTTATCTTTCCTAAAAATCATTTACTTTCTTTTAAGTCCCTTCCTTACACTGTCTTGGTATCTGCTGCTCAGAGGACTCAAAGTAAAAAAGACTTAACAATGATAACAATGATGGCGTTTAGACAACACATTATGTGATGTTTATATATCATTATTAAATTAAAAAATTATTATCTATAATAATATGAATCTCTAAACAAAATAAGAGCTTTGATATTTGGTTCTCTATTTTCAATCTTGAGAAATTTTGGTTTTGGTGACAAAAAATTACTCATTAATTTCTACTAAAGAAATTATCTGGTTGCTATATGTATATTTATAGCTGATTCACTTTGTTATAAAGCAGAAACTAACATACCACTGTAAAGCAATTATAATCCAATAAAGATGTTAAAAAAAAAAAAAGAACTTATCTGGTTGGATTCTAATGGGAATATAGATTAGAAATCAATCAAAGAAATCCATCAATTTTCATAAAATTATTCTCTGCTTTAAATCACCTGAACTTTTAAAGCAATGAAATGAAGATTACATTTAAAATATGGCTATTCACCATAAAAAGAATGAAATAATGTCATTTGTAGCAACATGGATGCAACTAGAGATTATCATACTAAGTGAAATAAGTCAGAAAGAGAAAGACAAATACCATATGATATCACTTATATATGGAATCTAAAATATGACATAAATGAACTTATCTACGAAACAGAAACAGAGTCACAGACATAGAGAACAGACTGTGGTTGCCAAGCAGGAGGAAGGGTGGGGGAGGAATTGATTGGGAGTTTGGGGTTAGCAGATGCAAACTATTATATGTAGAATGGATAAACAACAAGATCCTACTGTATAGCACAGGGAACTATTTTCAATATCCTTGATAACCCATAATGGAAAAAACATAAGAATGTATATGTATGTATAAATGAATCACTTTGCTGTACAGCAGAAAATAACACAACATTGTAAATCAACTATACTTCAATAAAAAATAAAATATGGCTATTCAAAAAGCAAAGTTCTAGTATATATCACAACAATAAATAAAGGTCCTAAAATTAAAGGAGAGTCCCTAAAGATAAAATACAAACTCATCTTTAAGGATATTTTAGAATACATAGGTGAAATATTTCTTTTAAAAGGTGTTAGTTAAGAATAATTAATGACAGTTACTTCTTTATCACGATTCAGAGGTTAATATCCCAACTACGGAGAAGAATCAGAAAAACATTCAAATTGTTCAAATATGACATGCAATTGAATTTATTAGCATAAAAAATTAAAGCAAGAAAAATGCTAAAATTTCTCTGAGCTATGGAATTAAGAAGTATTTAAAATGTATAGTGTTTGAAAACACTCCCTGATGGTATATTAATTACACTGCAAGTTAAGTGAAAGTAATGGAATTGCAGTTGGAAATAGTCAATGGAAATCAGCTGCAAAATTATGTTTACATTTTCTAAATATTTGAGAAAGAATATAAATAGTAACATAATACTTTACTCTTTGACACTATGCTTAAATGTCCATATCATAAATTAGGCAGCAGAAAATACTATATTATAATGCACAGTGTTAATGATGGTGTTATTACTTCCATTTTACAGCTGAGGAAATCAGACAGTATATGCTATGTGTGCTTTTGTCACAAATTTAATCTTCAATCCGAGGAGAGAACATTAAAATTTAAATTTGATTCAGAACAGTTTTGTAACAATCAATCTTTTATAAAGTCAACTCAGAAATACGTATCACTTATCATTCTCCAACATCAAAGAATCAAAGTTATTGTCTATTCCTAGATAAATTGTAAACAACATTTTTGGCTTTTCTTCTTCCCTTCTCCTTATACATGACTCACATAGAAGCTCATATCTAGGATACAAATGTTTTCCTGAGTGAAATTATCTGCTTTCAACTCTCCCCTGCAAAACTAAAACACTTTGTTTTTGCTCTACTCTTACTCTTGTGTAAGATGCTTTCATATATGGCTTATTTGGACCATATCTTGGATTTTCTACTGCCTATTTTTGAGTACCTCATACAGTGTCTATTATGCAGCAAACATTCATAATATACTTTTCATCAACAGTGTGCATAATAATTAATAGTAAGACTGATAGATGAGTTTTTTATTAATATTTGTCAATGTAATAAATTGCCAGGCAGAATCTACATCTTAAAGTGATAGTCATGTAAGTCATATCCCAGAAAACACGGAAATCCCCATCTTTTCAAAATATTCTAATCATATTAATCAAAATGGTACAACAGTCTTTAGTGAAAAGCAGGATGAAATTAAAAGCGAAAAAGCTAATGGCATTGACAATGTGTTAAAAAGAGTAATGTAAAGAAATTAATCTTTCACAAACTGGTGCTCCCTTAATTACTGAGATCCAGAGTGTTGTAATGAATTCTATCTACATCTTTGTGCTATAACAAAATGACAACTTGTTTCTAAGTCATTACTCAGGAGTTTACAAATTAAAAATGCTCTTTACTGTCATCTTAATGAGATGTAAAATTTAACTTTCCTGTCCTCTCAAGTAGTGAACTTAGAATAATAGTTAACTTTAGCCACATCAGACACTACATACTCTATGCAGAGCTTACTGAGTAGGTGGCCCCAGATTTATGAATCCTAGAGAAGTGAAGCAAGGGGAGCAGAGAACAACTTGATCTGTGCCACCTGGAATTTGAAGGACACAATCTAACGCCCAAATTTTTCCTGAAAATTATAATAAAAGCACGAGGCTGACCAGATTCTCAAAACCGAGAGAGACACCTATGTTGGGAGAAGCCCTCGCTCAAGTGACTTAGTCCAGCAAGTTCTGTGAGTACCAAGGAAAGTAGTTGAGCTTGAAACAACTTTAGAAGAACAGGCCCAAGGGATCTACATGTGAAGGCAAAATGATCCCAATAGCAACAGGCTATAAGGGGTGTATCGTAAGAACTGAGAAAAGCCTCTTCAGTTATCATTTAAGAGTGGGAAGAGGGAAAGGAAAAAGATAACTAAAACTTCCCCACATTCATAAATAACATTATAATTCCATTGTTAATACTAGATTTCTCTTCCTCCTTATCAGTTTATATGTGCTACTGTTGAAAATTATCGCCTTGTGGGGTAGGAGTGTATGTGATGTGAACATGTCTGATATAACAGTCATGTGCTGGATAAGGGGAAAATAGAGACGTATCTATCACTCCCATAGGTGATAAAATGTTGAAGGATGGGTGACACTAGTAGAGCTCATGACCACCCCTGGATAGTTCCACTGGACTCAGACTGTCAAAGAATACCATGGAATGACTATGGAGTTTATCATTCTAAAGTGACTAAGTTATTTTGAGGAAAATTTCCTTTGGGGTTGGAGGTTCATCCATTTGATCAACAAATATGTACTGAGGACCTATTATGTACAAAATAAAACTAAAGTAGAGATCACTACACTCATAAGGTTACATTCTACTTGGAGAGATATATCTTCATATCTATTCAAGAAAAAAGGACAGGGAGAAAGGATATGGAAAAGGATATTTTCAGAGTGAGGGTAGATGCTATTTTATACAGGATGAATGGAGAAGACCTCTGGAGAAGAGGAAAATGTTTTTCTTAATGCTCTTATGGTCCCTGGATGGGTCTGAAAAGTAAACTGACAAAGAGAGATTAACAGGAGAAAGGCACAGAGATTTATTTAACGTAAGTTTTATGTGACACGGGAGCCTTCAAGAGGAAATGAAGACACAAAACAGGGGTTGGACATGAGTATATTTATGCTAGGTTTGATGAAGAATGGACAGTCATGGAAATATATGATAAGTTAGAGTATGAGGTAGGTGAAGTAAACTGGGAAAACTCAGCAAGACCTCTTCAGAGTCTTCTCAGTGTCCCCTTGTTTTCAGAGATAAGGATGCTCCTTTTCTCCTGGTATAGGGACGGCAACTCTCACATGAGGGTTTTATGATCTGTTTCAGGGGAAATGTGAGGGGGAAGGTCAGATCTTCCTGCTTCTGCTATTTTTCTGAAACTCCTTCAGCTTAAATTATTCATTATGCCAAGGCCCCATATTTTGGGGTAGCATGTCTTGAACCTCCCAGGTAACAAGTAAGCAGTAACAATATTCAAATATTTAACAACCGCGAAGACAAGATCATTTCCCAATTAGAAAGATCCCTGATTACTCATGGAGATAAGACTGCTGCATGGTACTAAGCAGGCTTTACTGGTAATAACTCATTGAATTCCATCCCTGTATAAAAAATAGCTTAAATAATGGGAGAGTGATCTCTGTGAATATCTGGGGCATGAGTCAAACAGGCATAGGGAACAGTAAATGCATAGACCCTGGGGCTGTTGAATGCTTGGTGTGAGGAACAGCAAGAACCTGAATAAGAGGGAGTAAAAAGAAAAGAAGAGATAGCTGGGGGGGGGGGGGGGCAGATCATAAAGAACTGATAAACCATGTATATAACACATTTAGATTTTTTTTTCTGAATGTGGTAAATGAAGAAAATACATCTTTTTTTTTTTAAGAATCACTTTGGAAAAGTGTAGCAAAATAAAAAATAGCAAGGGGACGAGTTAGAAAGTTATCATGAGTTACTGAGTTGAGAGACATGATGGTAGTGCAGAGTAGGATATAAGGAGAGGACTTAGAAGTGGTCAGAAGCTTTCAGGTACAATTTGAGGCCACTCTCAGGCTCAATGATTTGCTAGAAGGACTCATAGGACTCATAAAATCTGTTATGCTCATGGTTACTGCTTATTACAGATAAAGATACAAATCAGAAAAGGGAAAAGGTGCATGGGGCAAAGCCCAGGAGAAACCAGATGTGAGCTTCCAGGTGTTCCCTCCCAGCAGAGTCACACAGATGCACTTATGCATTTAATTTCCCCAGTAATGATGAAGGACAACACATGCGAAGTACTGTCAACCAGGGAAGATCACCCAAGCCCAGGTGTCCAGGATTTTTATTGGGATGAGACATGTAGGCATGTAGCACCTGTGCCAGCTGACTCTAATTACTCAAACTTCAGTTCCCCAAAGCAAAAACTTTAATACCATTAATCACACTGTTAGTATCAACTATCTGATTAAACTGGAACCACATGGCCTCAAATCTCAGGCCTACAAAAACACACTTATCAGGCAGAATATTCCCAGGTCACAGAGCTCATCTCCAGGGTATAGCCAAGGGCCAGCTCTGAGGATAAGCTTTTCTTGGGAATACACAGGGGTGGAGCAACCCAGGCCTGCTGAGTTAGCCCTTTCCAGCACAGTAGTCAACAATAAAATAAGGCCCATTTACATGGGTCTAGCACAAAAGCCAAAAATCAAAGCAGGCTAAAGACCCATGAAAAGAACTAGGGGTATAAAAATTGGTACTCAGCAAATGTCAACAGTCTAGAAAACTATGAAATATTTGAGGGAATTGCTTTGATAAAGAAACAAAAGGAAGGAAGGTAGGTAGGAAGGAAGGAAAGGAGGGAGGGATGGAGGGAGGGAGGAAGGAGCGAGCCTATTTGGCAAAAAACATATAATTTTCTGATCACTAAACTAGTCCCCATAGAAGGTATACTTTCCAATAATCTTTCATGATGACTGACTCATGACATAGACTGTGTAAGAAAAATAAATGTAATTGTACCTTACGTCATTGTTGTGTTGGTCTCCTTAGTGTGGCAGCTTAACTTTCGTTCTAAATAATACAATTCTAAAAATAAATCTATGAAAGTTTTCCATATGAAATAAAATTAGAGCTTACAGCAAGATATTAAGGGAAGCTAAATAAATCATGAAATGTCTGTTTATGTGTAGAAAGATTAATATGTTAAAGATGTCATTTTTCTTCAAATTGATCCATAAATACATTTTATTATTTTTTAAAATATCTTTATTGGAGTATAATTGTTTTACAATGTTGTGTTAGTTTCTGCTGTACAGCAAAGTGAATCAGCTATACATAAACATATATCCCCATATTTCCTCCCTCTTGAGGCTCCCTCCCTCCCTCACTATCCCACCCCTCTAGGTCATCACAAAGCACAGAGCTGATCTCCCTGGGCTGTGCAGCTGCTTCCCACCAGCCATCCATTTTACATAGGTAGTGTATATATGTCAGTGCTACTCTCTCACTTGGCCCCAGCTTCCCCCTACCCCCTCTGCATCCTCAAGTCTGTTCTCTACATCTGTGTCTTTATTCCTGCACTGCACTAGGTTCATCAGTAGTTTTTTAGATTCCATATATGTATGTTAGCATACGGTATTTGTTTTTCTCTTTCTGACTTACTTCACTCTGTATGACAGACTCTAGGTCCATCCACCTCATTATAAATAACTCAATTTCATTCCTTTTTATGGCGAGTAATATTCCATTGTATATATGTGCCACATCATCTGTATCCATTCATCTATCGATGGATATTTAGATTGATTCCAAGTCCCAGCTATTGTAAATAGTGCTGCAATGAACACTGTGGTACACATGTCTTTTTGAATTATGGTTTTCTCAGGGTATATGTCCAGTAGTGGGATTGCTAGGTCAGATGGTAGTTTTATTTTTAGTTTTCTTAAGGAACTTCCATACTGTTCTCCATAGTGGTTGTATCAATTTACATTCCCACCAACAGTGCAGGAGGGTTCCCTTTCTCTCCACACCCTCTCCAGCATTTGTTTCTAGATTTTTTTGATGTTGGCCATTCTGACCAGTGTTAGGTGATACCTCTTTGTGGTTTTGATTTGCATTTCTCTAATGATTAGTGATGTTGAGCACCTTTTCATGTGTTTGTTGACAATCTGTATGTCTACTTTGGAGAAAAGTCTATTTAGGTCTTCTGCCCATTTTTGGATTGGGTTGTTTGTCTGATATTGAGCTGCATGAACTGCTTGTATATTTTAGAGATTAATCCTTTGTCAGTTGCTTCGTTTGCAAATATTTTCTCCCATTCTGAGGGTTGTCTTTTTGTCTTGTTTACGGTTTGCTTGGCTGTGCAAAAGCTTTTAAGTTTCATTAGGTCCCATTTGTTTATTTTTGTTTTATGTCCATTGAGGTGGCTCAAAAAGGACCTTGCTGTGATTTATGTCATAGAGTGTTCTGCCTATGTTTTCCTCTAAGAGTTTCATAGTGTCTGGCCTTACATTTAGGTCTTTAATCCATTTTGAGTTTATTTTTTGTGTATGGTGTTAGGGAGTGTTCTAATTTCATTCTTTTACATGTAACTGTCCAGTTTTCCCAGCACCACTTATTAAAGAGGCTATCTTTTCTCCACTGTATATTCTTGCCTCCTTTGTCAAAGATAAGGTGACCATACGTGTGTGGGTTTATCTCTGGGCTTTCTATCCTGTTCCATTGATCTATATTTCTGTTTTTGTGCCAATATCATACTATTTTGATTACTGTAGCTTTGTAATATAGTCTGAAGTCATAGAGCCTGATTTCTCCAGCTCCATTTTTCTTTCTCAAGTTTGCTTTGGTTATTTGGGGTCTTTTGTGTTTCCATACAAATTGTGAATTTTTTTGTTCTAATTCTGTGGAAAATACCAGTGATAGTTTGATAGGGATTGCATTGAATCTGTAGATTGCTTTGGGTAGTAGAGTCATTTTCACAATGTTGATTCCTCCAAGAACATGGTATATCTCCACATCTGTTTGTATCATCTTTAATTTCTTTTATCAATGTCATATAGTTTTCTGCATACAGGTCTTTTGCCTCCTTAGGTAGGTTTATTCCTAGGTATTTTATTCTTTTTGTTGCGATAGTAAATGGAAGTGTTTCCTTAATTTCTCTTTCTGATTTTTCATTGTTAGTGTATAGGAATGCAAGAGATTTCTGTGTGTTAATTTTGTATCCTGCTACTTGACCAAATTCATTGATTAACTCTAGTAGTTTTCTGGTGGCATCTTCAGGATTCTCTATGTATAGTATTATGCCATCTGCAAAAAATGACAGTTTTACTTCTTCTTTTCCAGTTTGGATTCCTTTTATTTCTTTTTCTTCTCTGATTGCCGTGGCTAAAACTTCCAAAACTATATTGAATAATAGTGGTGAGAGTGGGCACCCTTGCCTTGTTCCTGTTCTTAGAGGAAATGCTTTCAGTTTTTTCACCATTGAGAATAACGTTTCCTGTGGGTTTGTCATATATGGCTTTTATTATGTTGAGGTAGGTTCCCTTTATGCCCACTTTCTGTAGAGTTTATAAATACATTTTAACTCCAAACTACTAACAAAAATTTAATAGCGTTAGTGAGATATAACTGACATGTGAAAACTGCATATATTTAAAGTATTCAATTTGATATTTGAGAGATGTATTACATATCGATGAAACCACCACCACAATCATGACAACAAACATTTCCATCACACTCAAAAGTTTTCTCATGCCCCTTTGTAATTTATTTCTTCTCAATCCCTCTCCTCGCAAGCAAAATGCTGATCTGCTTTTTGACACTATAAATCAGTATGCACTTTTTAGAATTTTATACAATTAGAATCATACTATATGAACTTTCCTTTCTGGCTTCTTTCATTTATAATTATTTCAAGATTCATTCATGTTTTTCATATATTCATTGTTCTTTTTTATCAATGGGTAATCCAAATATAAATCATCTCACAAGTTTTAATATGTTGTTTTAAACATTTTTAATAAAAAATATTTTCGTTATTTCCTTTGTGATTTTTTTGATCCATAGGTTATTTAGACATATGTGTGGTTTTGTTTTGTATTTTAGCTTGCAAATATTTGGAGATTTTCAGATATCTTGCTATTATTGATTTCTAATTTAATTCCATTATGGTCATTGCATTATTGATAAATGATACTTTGCATGACTTGAATACTTCTGAAATACACTGAAACCCTTCTTATGGTCCAGAATATTGTCTCTTATGAGAAATATTATTTATGTAGTATAATTATTTTTGAAAATAATTTATGTTTTTCTGTTGTTACTTGCAATGTTCTAAATATGTCTTTAAGTCGTTGGTTAATTTATTCTTACTGCTTTTCTACCTACTACATGTTATTTCAATTCGAAGAGTAGTAGTGAAATGTCTCACTGTAATTACAGATTTGTCTATTTCTCTTTGAACTTCTAACAGTTTTTGCTTTATATATTTTGAAACTTTGTTATTATATTTATAAACATTTAGGATTGCTAAGTCCTCTGGATGAATGTATACATTTATCATTAGTAAAAGACCTTCTTTATCCCAGGTACCATTTCTTTCCTGCTGATAGAAGTGCCCATGGATCGAGTGCTCTGAGCCCTTATTACAAGTCTGTCAGTGTAGGGGTGGATTTCAGCAGAGTCCTTAGATTACATCTAGAGATACTTGAGGTCCATTTGCTATCTTACCAAAGGCAATATTTTTGTTGGAAGTAGACTAAGGAGCCTGAAGGAAATTCAATTCACATAGGTAGGTTGTAGGGCTTTCAAGAAGGTAAGTGGAGATTTTCACAGCTGAGATTAGAAGATACAACCATTAGACATTAGACAGGAGAGAGCGGCTGTAGGGTTTGGAATAGGTTATACCTTTGAGGGGACAATCCTATGAAGTGTTCAACCCTTTGATCTCTAAGCTATTCTATATTTTGTCAGTAATTTAAGATTAATACATTTTATGTGTTATAATCTCATTTGTTTTTTTCTTCACACCTACAGAAAATAACTTTATTATATGGAGGTTTTGTGGCATAAAGTGATGGTTGAAACCAAAAGGAAAGTTATTTCTTCACCAAAGTAAACAGCCACACCTACCCCACGTGCCTTGTTGCCATTCATGCAGCCCATGTTTTCCAGGCTGCACAATGGTGAAGTGACAGGTATTTCTGAAAAACTTACATTTAAGCAGAAATGGGAGACATGAGTTATACTTAGCTTAGTCTTTTTAACCTCTCATTACATATATGCAAGAGATTATATATGTGTGCATATGTATACACACAAATATATATAATACACATGTGTACATATATATACAAATATATACATATGACATACACATAATACATATGCATATATTCACAGCATATACATACATGAGAGATATAGCATATGTATAATAAATGATTTTAAATGAATAAGTAAATGCAGACAACAAGATAATAGGCTTCCGAATATAAAATTACAAGTATTTTTCACAATAGAAAGGACTATGGCTGAATTAATGGTAACTAGTTCATAACATTTAAAAAGTTAACAATGCAGAAATTACTGAGAATGATTCTTTAGTTATTCTTGCTTTAATACATTTTTGAATGCTGCATGTAAAAACATAAAATAATTCACTACAGAAAGAGTTGAATGCTTTATGAATTAATAACTCAGCATCTGAGCCCAGCCTTTGTGATTCACCTGACATTTAACTTGGTAAACAGCATACTTTGCAATCCACAGTTGTAAACAAAAAACTATACAAAGTAAAAGGTATTATATGCTACTAAATGTTTATATGATGTTATTACTAAATTTTCAAAATTTTGAGTATGAAAGGGTATTATAAATCAAGAAAAACAGTTTTTAATAGTAAGCTATAAATAGCCTACAATTAGAATGAAGTCCTCAGTGGTATTTCTTTATCTCTCTACTAGCCTAGAATGACTATTCAGATAAGGCCAATGCTAATAATAATGATGGTGATGATAATCAAGATCTCTCTTATGCTAATAAAACCCTCAGGTAAAAAAGTCAGACGTTTAAATTAGACTGTACAATGATCCAGTTGAGGGAGATTTTTTTTTTTTTGCAGTACGCGGGCCTCCCACCGCTGTGGCCTCTTCCGTTGCGGAGCACAGGCTCCGGACGCGCAGGCCCAGCGGCCACGGCCCACGGGCCCAGCCGCTCCACGGCACGTGGGATCCTCCCGGACCAGGGCATGAACCCGCGTCCCCTGAATCAACAGGCGGACTCTCAACCACTGCGCCACCAGGGAAGCCCCGAGAGAGATTTTAAAATACCCTTTGTAATAAGTATTTTTTGCAGCCTTGACTCATTTTGAAGTCAACAGTTTGCTTCTGAAAAATATCTCCTGAAAGATGTCCTAAGAATATTAAAACCTAAGGCTTTATTTCCGTGACATTTTCCCCTATGTGAAACTTTTGTATACAAGAAGGTTTTTGCTCTAAGGTTCATGACTAGTTAAGACAGCACTTGCAGTGAACGAGGTACAGTTCTAAGTGGTGTGCCATGAGATATGTATAATTATTTTCCCATTTTATAGAAAGGAAACTGGAGCAAGAAAAGTTTATTATTTCCCTAAAATCACAAAAGTAAGAAGAGATAGAGTCCAGATTGAAAAGTCTTCCACTAAAGCCCTTGAATTTATCTTAAAACATTTTCTCATGCTCTAGTGTTCACTTCTCAGAAGTTTTAATATTTGCTTTCAAATCATTTTATTTACTTCCAATTTCCTCCTACAATAATTTTAGAAATCCTCAAGGTCAAAATATAAATAATAAATTTTAAATTATCTACAACTAATATCAGAGTCAAGAGACTACTTTCTTTGAAATATGGTTATTACAAATCAATAAGTGCAATGCCAAAAATTAATAGAGACAAAAAAATAAATAGGATTTGCTTGAGCAATTAATACTTTAGGAAGATCCATTTACCAAAATATACTGCAAAACAAGATTCTGGTTAAATATCTTAGGAAAAAAATGATTTGGCTTAAAGTAAAATAAAGGTAAGGAAGTTACTTAAATCAAGATGACTGTTAGACCTACATAGAGTATAAGAGAAATGCAATTGCCAGCTAAAAATTGTCACTTGCCATCTGCCTTTACAATGGTTAGGTTACTAGCCACTGCAGTCCCTGACTTTCAACACACCCTGAAAGGAGTTCAGGGTGGAGATCAGGAATGAGGCACTCTGTGCTCTGGGAAAACTGTTAGAGCAGGCCTCCAGATAGATATTTGTAGGAGATTTTATGAGTCCAATTTCTTGCACCTTCTCATATCTAGAAAGCACTAAAATCATTAATGGAGACATCCGCTCCCATGACTAGCAGCAACATTCTTGTAACTAGCAGTGACCTTCTGCCAAAATGTGTGCTTGATTGTACATAGCCCCCTTCACCAGAATCACATATATACTGAGTTCCCCTCTTCCCTCTTTGGAGCAATTCCTCAAAGCTATCTGAGAGGCTGTCTCCCGGGCTATAGTCCTCATTTTACCACAAATATAGTCCTCATTTTACTCTCATGTTGTGCTTTTTTTTT
This sequence comes from Stenella coeruleoalba, assembly GCF_951394435.1. Classification (NCBI taxonomy): domain Eukaryota; kingdom Metazoa; phylum Chordata; class Mammalia; order Artiodactyla; family Delphinidae; genus Stenella; species Stenella coeruleoalba. Next base: position 78,745,021 of record NC_137151.1, on the reverse strand, counting down.
TCAGTCAATAGAATCAAGATAATAAACACAGTCCTTTTTTTTTTTTCATTTAATTGATCAACTTACACTTTGCTCAGGTTTCTAGATATTTAAAGTAGGAGGGCAAATTCAGTCTGTCTTATTCCTTTATAGCCAAGAGTGGAAGTTTCTAATGGCTTCTATTGATGGACAGCATGAGAAGTAAATGGAAATAAATTGTTATCAAGTTCTTTCATTGTTTATAAAATGGTAAAACTACTAATTTAAGGTAACTCTTCAGGCTGAAAGAACATCATCCAAGATGGAATGACTATAGAGACTAACACAGACAAAAATTAATTTGAAATAGATCATAAATCTAAATATGAAAAATACAGTTTGTAGAAATAAATATATATCTCTATGATCTTGGATTAGACAAAGTTTTAAAAAACAGGACACAAGGGCTTCCCTGGTGGCGCAGTGGTTGAGAGTCCGCCTGCCGATGCAGGGGACACGGGTTCGTGCCCGGGTCCGGGAAGATCCCACATGCTGTGGAGCGGCTGGGCCCGTGAGCCATGGCCGCTGAGCCTGCGCATCTGGAGTCTGTGCTCCGTAATGGGAGAGGCCACAACAGTGAAAGGCCCGTGTACCACAAAAAAAAACACCAGAACACAAAAACATGAATGTAAAAGAAAAAAAAACAAACTGGACTTTATTTAATTTAGAAATTTTTATCCATTAATCTACACCATTAGAAATTCCACGCTGGTCCATGATGGAGTAAGCAACACTCTCTCACTTTAAACAACTAGAAAACCAGACAAAATATTTGAAGCAATCAGTTTTTAGACATTGGACAATGGCAGCAAAGCAATCTCTGAGAGAAGAGAAAAAAAATGAGGTGAGATCTACAATTAACTCAGCTTACTGCCTGGAGAGAACTTCCAGGCGCAGCACAGAGAAGAGAAAGTAGACTTTGTAAATCATAAAGGCAAAGTTTGGAGCTCTGAGAGGGCAAGTTGGCTAGAATTTGAGAGACAAAATATTCAAGAGGAGGGAGCTACAGAGAGACAGACAGACAGACAGACAAACTCCAGGATCTACAGAAGGGTTCCCCTTTGACTGAGTACTATTTGGTGCATGTATGTGAAAAAAAATGACCCAAAGCCAGACAAAGAACAACCATAAACAGTGAGCAGTATAAATACTGGAACTGTGCATGTTTGAGAACAGTTCATGATCCTCCCAGCTAGAGTAAAATACCCACCTAATAGAGAAGATGTCATTGGGTAAGTGCTCAGAATAGTTTTCTCTTAATGGTGAAAAAAGAAGTAGCACTAGACTAAAGACTAATATGGACTCATTCTAACAAAGATTGAAAACAAATCTTGAAAAGATCACACTAATCACAATATTTTATAGGAAAAAGATAAAAGCTAAAATCTAACAAGGTAAAACTAATAATTAATAAATCATAACAATCTAACAAGCATTCACAGAAACAAGAAAATGTGCCCCATACTAAGGAAAAACTCAGTCAATAGGTTCTGACTGAGAGATGACACATTATAGAATTAGCAGGCAAGGAAGTAAAATCGGCTATTACAAATATCAACTATATGTCAAGAAGATAGAGGAACACATGGATAATGATCAAATAGAAGATATAAACTAAACTTCTAGAGATAAAAAAAATACATATGAGAGGGAAAATAAACTAGATGTGATTGACAACATGTTAGGCATTGCAGAAAAAAATGGTTGGTAAACTTGAAGACATTCAAAGTGAAATGCAGAGAAAAATTTTAGTGAAAATTTCAGATCATTTTTGGATGTATACCCTTTTGACTTTCCTGATATCTACCAATGTGTCCATCTTTTTGTGGGACCAAGAAATTAAAAAACAAAACTAGGTTAAATGGTCAATTGATATGTTCCTTAAAAGAATTCAAAGGTTAAGAAGACTTTAAGTTGATATTTGTTGATAGTTTAAAAAGAAGGGTCACTGGAAAATTATCTATAAATTCCATCTTGCTAAAAGCCAAAATTCAAAGAAAACAATAGAATAATTTAACTATAATTTCAATAACTGCCTTGTTTACTAAATTTCAAGATGAGAAGAAAAGCAGGACACTCAGAGGTTTTGAAATGATCTTAAAAGTCTTTAAATTATGGTATATCAATAAAGACATTGACAAGTTATATTAGAAAGAAGTATGTGCAAAATTCTTGCCAAATAAGATAATTATGTGTAAAGATGTTCAACATCATTAGCCTTTAGGGAAATACAGATGAATAATAAGATATTATACAAATCTATCAGAATTGCTAAAATTAAAAAATATAGTGCTAGAAACAAATGCTGATATGGATTTGGAAAAATTGTTAAATGTAACTGGTAAATGTAAAGTCATACAGATACTCTGGAAAACAAATTAACAGTTTCTTCCAAAACTTGTGCTTACTATATTACTCAGCCATTGTACTCTTGGGTGTTTATACTAGAAAAAAAAATTTATGTTCATACAAACACATGTTCATACAAACATGTGAATGTTTATACAAACACATGAATTATCATTGTGCCTTTATAGTGATAGCCAAAACCTGGGAAAAACCCAAATGTCTTCAATGGATGAATGGTTAAACAATTTTTAGTATATACACACCATGGAAACTTCCCAGTAATAGAAAGGAACAAACTGTTGATATATGCAATAACTAGGATGGATATCAAGGGAATCATGCTGAGTGAGGAAAAAAGTGTTACATACTACATAATTATATAGTTGCCAGGGGTTATGGGGGAAGGTAGGAAAGAAGGTGACTGTGACTATAAAATGGTAGCACAAGGGATTTTTTTTTTAATAATACTTTTCTGTGTTTCAGCTGTGATGGTGGTAATACAAATCTATACATTTGATAAAATTACATAGAAATAAATATATACACATGCACAAATGAGTGGGTGGGAAACTGGTGAAACCTGAATAAAGTCGGTGGATTGTATCAATGTCAATTTCCTGGTTTTGATACTGTACTATGGTTATATGTTACCACTGGGGAAAATTGAAGCATATTCAGGATCTCTCTATAATCTTTCTTACAATTGCATGTGTATCTATAATTATCTCAGAATAAAAAGTTATAAATAAATCAAAAAGGAAATTCAGTCATCTTAAGTGAATTATGTGTAACTAAAATATGCTAATACAAATACGTTTCAAGGAGTGTATACGTTTCATGTTAACAAAATATCTTAACACAAAGGCTGACTTTGTCTCTAAGTTTTTAGGTTTAACTCATTTTTTTTCTGTTGGGATCAATATCAATACACTTTATGGGATAAATAAATACTCTGGAGATCTGCCAACGTCCTCATTATTTTACTCCCCGTCAAATATCACTACCCGTTTCTGCAACTTCCTGAACACAGCAATTCTCCTTTCCATTTCTCAGGAAGGAAAAACTATAACCTCCTTTAGGAAATAATATATGCCTCATACTACACTCTTGAATACTACCTTGGACAATTCTGATTTGATAATTTTCTGCTAATGGTTCACACTTAACAACAGACACTAAAAATTCCAACCTTATTGTGCTATCATGTGTTTAAATTCACACTCTCTTCCCAAATAGCTGAACTAATTATCCTCAGTCAAGCATAAGCTAAAAATGAGTAAGAGATGGATTGAGGAGATATACATTTACTTGGAACTATTATTTTTCAATTTTGAAAAGCCTTGCCTTTTTATCCAATACTTTATTGACCATCAATTTTCTTCTATCTTCCTGTGCGCTTAGAAATTTCATCCCTATTCCTAGATTCTTCTCTACTGAAAGTTCAAAGGGTAAAGGACTCCTACAATATACAAAATGAATCTCTAGAACATACAGGCTAGCATTTACAATGTTTCTTACAATGTTTTTTACAATGTGGGTTTGATCATCTAGGCCCCTGTGTTCATGACCTATTATAAAGACCAATAATCATCTTATTTCTGATATTTGCCTGTATTATAGTTTGCTGATACATCCTGTTCAGAGTTTAAATCAATCTTCATAGTTACTATCACATCAGATGATTCAACAATTCACAATGAAACAAAAAGAGCAGGCGATAGTAACTCTAGTCCAATCACAAATAATATTTTCTAAACAACCTTCTAGTCGATAGAATTTTGGCAATGGTGCAGTTCTGAACACCACAGATTAATATCATGGAGCCTGACTTTAACTACCTTTGGCCAAGATGGTGAACTGATAAATAACGAAATAGCCCTGTTAGCTGACAACTGGTAGCTGGCCTGGTAAATAACAGCAGTCCATGGTGCTCCCTGTTGAATATAAATAATTTAATAAATTATCAACATCTGATGCCATTACTCCCTGACTGTAATGAAACAAAACAGAATACAAAGACACCACACAATCACAGAAATTACTAAATATCCCTGTCTCCTGGTCAAATAACTGACCACTGCTTCTTTTATTATGACAATCTTAACCCTATTTTTTTCATTTTACCTCCTAGACTAGAAATTATTAAAGTATGCATTACTAAGTTGACATCATTTCTTGACAAATCTGAATCCAGAACAGATTCCTCTTTCCTTAACCCTTCTAAAAAATCACCTAGGATAAGATAAACCCATGCTATCCCTTATTGAGACAACCTACTATTCCCCTTTGTGCAGTCACCTTATGACAACAAGTTAGTAAATCTACTTTGACTCTAGGTGTGTCCCTGGTAATCTTTAGACATTACACTTTATCAAACTCACACAAAACAGGAGGGCTTATTTAGAAATACTGACTATTCCAAATATTGGTTAGACTGTAGAGTAAATGGTTCTTTCATGGCTTGTTAACATGACTGTAAGCTGATACAATCACTTTGGAAAATTCTTTGTCTGTATCTACTTAAGCTAAGTCTATACCTGTCCTGTGCCCCAACACTTCCATCCTAGGTTTATATCCAAGAAATAAGAGAATACATATCCACTAAAAGATAAGCATGGAATGTTCATAGCTGCTTTACTCATCATACACCAAACTGGAAGCAAGCCAAAAGTCCATCACCCCACCCCTCCAATAAAAAGATAAAGTACCTGAATGAAATACTATCAGCAATGAGAATGAACGAATTACAATTATAATTAACAATATGTATTAATCTCATAAACAATGTTGAGCAAAGAAACCAGATGCTAAAGTGGTCTACATGCTGAATAAAATCCCTTTATATAAAGTTCAGAAAGAGTTGAGAAGAATTCATGCTGTTCAAAGTCAGGATATTGGTTACACTTGAGAGAGTAGTACCCAGAAGAAGCACAAAGGGGGATTTGGGGATCTGGTAATCTTCTGCTCCCTGATCTGGGTGCTGACTACATGAGTACACAAAGCCTGCAGAAATTCACAAAGCTGAACATGTGTATATGTGCACTTTCTTCAGTTTGTTAAAAATTTTGTATTTACTTGTTTTTTCAAAAATGTAGAAGGCATGGGAAAATTGAGCTCTCAATCCTGCACATTAAAGACTGGATTCAATAAAAGTACGTTGAGTAGAGTAACTGTACCATTCAGAGTACTACCATGAAACAGATGGCACACTGGAAAGGTTAGTTGAAAGAAGTTTTAGGAAGAAACAATTTACAGAGGTCTAAGCAGACTTAACTGAACCAGTACGTGATGGTGATGCATCTGGGAACTAGCAAGAGTGGCAGGTTCTTACCATCCCTAGGTCTAGGTAGGAAAAGGCAAGGAGTGATCAGACACCAGCAAAGATTGTAGCTGTAGCTGATGCGCACCTCAAAAGGAGCAACCACTGCACAAACCTGTCTGGCAAGGAAAGGGAAGAGGAAAGAAATTACTTTGATCTCTCTTCCCTCCCACAATCAGCTCTCCTGTTGCCTAATCCAACCAGAACCAGTGGAAAAGGGATTTCAGCAGGCACAATTTATGGAAGGCAGTTTCCCAGAACGTAGAACAGAGCAGAAAAGGGTAGAGAAAGGATCTTCAGGGTTAAATGAAGAAAAATTGGCAGTTTTAGAGTTTATAAAGTAAATATTTACAATGGACTTATTTCTATGAACTGGGTAATATCTGCCTCCTTTAGTAAGAAAATGTGTGCTTTCCATTTTGTCACAATCTCCTTCATTTATTTTCATCTTCCTTACTCTGGACTAATTGCCATCTGAATTCATTGTTATATTTTCACTGTTTCATTTTTTAAAAGATAAATATCGCTTTGTTTTTAGATTTTGGTCAAAATAAAATAGTAAGGTGAGTCAGGAGGGCAGAATGTTTCTTCCCAAAATGGCAGAAAATATGTATTTTTGTGGATTCAAGAATATCTTTCCCTGTTTAATTAGCGTCACAAAACTTGTCCATCTAGGCATTTTGATTTTCAACCCATAATCTAGACAAGTTATAAGCAAATACTTAGTTCAAACCTGTCACTGGTCAGAATAAGGGTAAAATAAAAGATAACTGAAGATTCACTTGAAGCCATTTATTCTTTGACTTTAAAAAAACCCAGTCTTATACCCAAAACTCAGTTTGCATTTTAGGTTGCCTTTGGTGAATATGTACTTTACTTGTAATTTCCCTCCCCCAAAGAAGAGCATTTTGTAATTAAGCAAGAATTAACAGGGTTTTTATTTTCCCCATCAGCTAAAAAGAACAGTATACAACCAGAAGATTATTGTGTTTGTATAATGAGTAAAAAAAAAAAAAAATCCTGAAATTTGTTTTCGACATGGATATAAGTAAAGCTCAATATGTATACACGACTAGAGTTTATCACCTCATGAGATATTTTTACTTTTTAATTCATCATTTTTATGTCCTTAAAAATCTCTGATCATTGGCATAATCATAAAATAGAGCTTTTTAGAAAGCCTAAATGATTATCACTAGTTACTTAAATATGGCTTTTTAAAACTTGCAAAATAAGAACAGATTAAAAATGTGATCATCCTAATCTAAATTCTAATCAACTATCTGTAAAGGGAATTCAATACTTTAAAACTATCTTCTGAATGTGTAAATCAAAGTTATGCTTATAAGTACTAATTAGATTAAGTCTAATTAAATCTCAGTTATTCATAATAGAAATTTTAAATATCATTAAAATTATATTCCAGAAGTAATCACTGGAAAAAATATCTAGTTTTGCAAAAATCCCATGCAAACATAACTTTTATATCAGACTCCATAGTTTCACTTTACATAGTGTGTCTGAAATGGGTAAATTTGGGAACTACCATATTACAAAATAAATTTTTTCTCTCAATACAACAATAACAAAAAAAATACTTCAATTCATTCACAGGGTGGGTTGAAGGCAAAGCATGGAGAGTAAGACATTCATAAGGATGTTGTCCTCACACCCCTATTCCCCCCAACAGCTAGTAACAAGAATGGAAACAAAAAAGCCTCACAGTAAATGCTCACATAAAGTAACATCAACAATTGCAGGACAGAGCTACTATCTTAAAATGTAAATCTTTGATCTTGTTTTGTTAAAAAAAAAATCTATGTATCCAAAGTAGTGAAGGCATTGTATAGGTATTAGATGCAAGCTATTTTCTATTTAAAAGCATGTATTTTTCCCCAGTGGATCCTATACATTAACATACAATGAAGTATTTGTTTTTAAATGCTTAACTTCTCTCAGAAGGGTAAGCATGCATTGCCATCCCAATATTTAATAGTAACTTATTTTTATCTTAATATGTCAGTGATGAAGAAGCAACCTCATATTGATGACTGTTGGTACCATTACAGAATGAACAATCCTCATTGCTGAGCTAATACAAAGGATCATATCATCAAATAAGACTCACACAAATCAGAATTCTTACCCATATCAAGCTCTGCTAGTAATTTCAAAGATACAGTGAAGGAAGAGGCAGACAAAGCACAGAGAAACTTGGACATCTCATGTGGTTCCCGAGGTTTTTCCTCCTCACATGGTGCATGTGCTCTCTAGTCTAGATTAATAGGTGAGGCTGGGGTAAAACTGAGTGAAGAGTGAATCGAATACATAACCCCCACGACAAAGAAAAAGGCAACACGCTTCCTTCATGTATAATAACCATCCAAATTATGCACTTAGGAAAAAGTGACGTAACCATCAGATGATCTGTCTGGTCAAATTTTCTAATTCATAATGTCACCCTTATCTTGAACGCCTCCAACATAGTGTTTCCTACTCTCCCACTTTCACATCCAGGTCTTTCAGAGCACCGTCTCTATCCCCCACAGAGATTACTAAACATCAAAGTTGCTCAACTTCAGCATTATGAACATTTTCAGCTGGATAATTCTTTGTTGTGGGGGACTGTTCTGTACATGGTAGGATGTTTAACAGCATCCCTGGCCTCTACTCAACAGCTGTCAGTAGGAACCACTCTGTTGTGATATGTCTCCAGACAATGCCAAATGAATGGTTCTGAAATGCCAAATTGCTCTAGGTTGAGAACCACTGCTATTTATTGAGCACCCTTATTTGGCAATCCTAAGAAATTTTACATACCAGACCCCAGATCACTGCAAAAGGCCCAAGGTCTCTCACTGCAGGTTTTGCAAGCCAATCTTGGCCTCTTAAACAACCTGTCCAGAGCCTGAGTATAAATTCAGCCCCTTATCCAAGTATATTTCATTCTCAATCACAATTCTCATAACTAGATTATAATTTCTCTAGACTAGAATAAAACTGTCATGGTGTTTTAAGTCATAAGAGTGGGTACACTGTTTTTCTAAAGTCACCCAAACAGTTTCCTCCAGTTGAGTCAGTTATCATTTCCTCCTCCACATTTTCGCGTCTCTTCCTTGTGCTCTTTTATGTGCCTTGGATCTCTTATCCATCACACACACCCCATACGTGGTCACTGAACCTGACAGTCATATACTTCCCCCTGAATATTCTCTTGACTTCCCAACAACTAGATTACATAAATCACCCAAGATTAGAAAGCACTTCAAATCATGTATCTAACATCATCTGCATGAGTGTCATTTAATTAGGTGTCTCTTTCTGGTCATGATAAAGGCAGTTAAAGTCACATGTACTTGTAGTATTCCAATTACTTTGGAAAAATTATTCCATTTATGGATGAGGGAGCGGGTGGGACAGAAGCTCCTCTCAGGGTAATTCTGTCACCTCCATGCCATAAACCATTGCAGCAAATTAACCAAAACATCCAGAAGCATCTGTTTATAGACCTTTACAACCACTTGGAGATCAACTGTCAAAACTCCCTTCCCTTTAGTAAAATCTAAAATTACCAACATAGCTCTTGCATTAGTTTCCTTGGACTGACATAACACATTTTCCAAACTATGGGGCTTAAAACAACAAAAATTTACTCCCTCACAGTTCTGGAGGCTAGAAGTCTGAAATTAAGGTGTTGGTAAGGTCGTGTTCTCTCTAAAGACTCTAAGGAAGATCCTTCCTTGCTTCTTCCTAGCTTCTGGTGTTTGTCAGCAATCCTTGGCATTTCTTGTCTTATTGATGTGTCATGCCAATCTGTCTTCATCTTTACATGGCCTATTCTATGTGCCTGTGTTCAAATCTCCCCCTCCTTATAAGAATACTAGTCATTGGATTACCGCCCACATGAATCCAGTTTGTCCTCATTTTAACTTGATCGCATATGCAGAGATTCTATTTTCAAATAAGATCACATTCACAGATTTTGGATGGATGTGAATTATTGGGGGACAGTATTCAAACCCAGTATACTCCTTGATCATTAATTCTAAGAATCCGTACCAATAATAATTCACCAGATTTTGGCTAGTATTTCTGTGTAAAATGTCTGAGTTAACAGATCACCTCTGGAATTTTTAGTCACATGACCTTAGCCTGCTGCTGTCTGTTTGGTTTTATAGTTAAACAATGGCCTTACTAGTGTTATGGTATAAATGAATAGGACATCTAAGGGCATAGCCAGAGAGTCATAAAGGAATCTTCTAATATCAAGAAAATGCAGTCTCAAAGCTTTTCCTATAGTTATCAGCTTCTGCTCATTGAAGGGTCTTATTTTCAACAATGCTGCCAGCAAAAGCCAAAACTAAAAAAAAAAAAATTTGCTGTCTTTTCACTCTATGTCACTTTCTGTCAATCCACATAGCCAGTCCCTCCAGTTCTAAATCTGTTTCCTCCTAATTTTATTGGTGAGATTTTCTCTTGTAATTTGCTTCATTTTTTTTCTCCACTTCATAGTAAGAATGAGTAGCAGTTATCCAAGCATCAGATTTTCACATTTTCTCATCTTTTTTTTCTTGACAAAAACAGGTTTAGCCATTCTTTTTCATGAGTCTGAAAGACAACCTGCCTCGTCACACCAACTGAGCTAATGCAAATGATTTGCTTGTTCAATCAGACTCATACCAATGAGAGATCTTATAAAATATCAAGCTTTACTAATGATATTATGCATATCCGCAATTAAGAAGTTCAAACAAAGCATAAAAAGGTCTGTGATATCCCATGTGTATCCCCAAGTCCTTCCTTCCTGCAACAGTTCCTCAATTTCTGGCCCAGAATTAAAGAAATTTTTAATGAGGTTGGCATGTTAATAGAGTGGTGAGTGTTCAGATTATAAAACATGTCCATTTAAAGCTCTATGGAGTTGTATGATATTCTTCTTGGAGTTCTTATTCATATACCCATGAACCATAGATTTGTTTACTATAAGCAACCCTAAATCAGCCACAAAACTGCTAAGATCATTCTTTGAAAGAGATTTTTCTAGCAAATTTCTGGGCAAATTTTGCCCAAATTTGCCCAGAGATTCAATTGTCATAGACCATGACATCTGCCTGCATTCTTTCCTCAGGACTGGGCCCTTAATTAAGGGCACAGGAATGGATCACAGGGAAACCACTTTATCTCCTTCCACCCTAGATGCCTTTCTAGAGGTCACTTTTGCTGATGATGCAAGAAGATGATAAGGAGAGGAGTAAAATCTCTTTTACCTTACGAAAGGAACAAAAATCGCTTCTAATGGCAAAAGGGATGAGTCTGTATTTGATGCTTAGAACAACTAGTGTTGTGGAAAATGTTGCCATGTTAGAGCCTATGGAAAACAAAAATGCTCATGGTAGTTAGAAATGAACAAATGAATGCCTCCCTAAAGTGGGAATATCTATAATGATGAGGCTGTATCAATAAATAGTCATTTATAGTCTTGATGGCATCTTAATTTTGCATAAACGATTGTATTAGATGTTAAAGAATTATTGGATCAAAAATCCAGGGCTACCCTGGTGGCACAGTGGTTGAGAGTCCGCCTGCCGATGCAGAGGACACGGGTTCATGCCCCGGTCTGGGAAGATCCCACATGCCGCGGAGTGGCTAGGCCCGTGAGCCATGGCCGCTGAGCCTGTGCGTCCGGAGCTTGTGCTCCGCAGCGGGAGAGGCCACAGCAGTGAGAGGCCCGCGTACCGCAAAAAAAAAAAAAAATAAATAAATAAAAGAAGTGACTTTCTGGCTGAGACTTCAAGGGCAAAATTGGATACTTCCATGGAAAGGGTGGCAGGAAAGGACATTCCAAGCAATGCAAACAACCTGAGTAAAAGGTCTTATAGAAGAACAAAGAACTGGACTTATGCAAGAAGCTGAAAGAATGACAGTTTGCAACTTGGAGGTAAGAAGAAAAGGTGGCAAGGTAAGAGCTTGGAGATACCAAGGACCAGGTTATGAAAGAATTTATAACATATAGTAAGGAATTAGGATTTGTTTTCATTGCAATGGGAAACCATTGAAGAGTTTTAAGCTGTGAATTTTTCCTAAATTGTATTCAGATAATTCTGATTGTTAATGAAAAAATGATTGCAAGAGAATAAGAATGAAAGAGAAACTAATCTGGTTCCTTTAGGGACGCACAAAAGAGGTGAAATTGTTTATTATGACAACACAAATATATGCTGCTGAATTTGATATGGGAATGAAGTAACAGAATCAAAGATGACTCAACAACCCAGCTTTTGGCTTAAGCAACTGGTTGAATATTTCTGCAAAATTCTGAGATGGGAAAGTCAAGGGAAAAACAAGTGAGGAAGGCATTAGAGGAAAGACCATAAGAATTCAATCTTAAAGTTTGAAATGTCTCTGAGGTACCAAAGTCTGAAATGTCTTTAAGGCATCAAAGTCTCTATGATTAGTCTGGAGCTTAGGAAAGAAACCTGAGATCTATATATTTGGGAGTCATCAACATAGAGAGAATAATTAAAGCCAGACACAGAAATCGCTGTCTGCTTTTATATGGTTTTACTCACCATTACTGGCCTTATCTTGAGGTTGCTGTTTTCTATTTCACTTGGAATTCAGTAGGTTTTGTTTGTTTGGTTGTTTGTTCAACTCTTAATTCCTACCTCGTCTCTTCCACAGGACGGAATCTGGTTACAGTGTTTATTTGGACCTAACGTACTATTTGTTACCTAAGACCTCTGTGCCTGGAACCAAATACCTGTGCTCCCACATCTGTGTTTTCCAGCCTTTTTTTCGTTATCACCTTTCTTAGGAGCCCTTTTGGACATTTTTTCCTAGTTTTCCCCCACGATATTTTATTACCATAGATATATCATTTATCTGTTGATAATGTAATGTATCACTGTCTGAGCTGTAAACATAAAAAAGAATAAATATACAAGGCTTCTGCTTTTTATTCAATGCAGGGTCAAGACTGACTAAATATTTTCAAGCAAAAATTTTAAAATGTAAAGCCTGGTAATTTAACACTGTTTTTGCTGAGTAACTTTTAATATAATTCTTTTACTTAAATAAATTGTATGAAATTATATGTTAAATTATGAATAAATAGGTATAAAATATTAATAGCAATGTAATAAAGATTTTTAAATTGATAATTCAAAACTTATTTTTCCAGCAAAAGTAAGCAACAACATCGGGGCTTCCCTGATGGCGCAGTGGTTGAGAGTCCGCCTGCTGATGCAGGGGAAACGGGTTCGTGCCCCGGTCCGGGAAGATCCCACATGCCGCGGAGCGGCTGGGCCCGTGAGCCATGGTCGCTGAGCCTGCGCGTCCGGAGCCTGTGCTCCGCAACAGGAGAGGCCACAACAGTGAGAGGCCCGCATACCACAAAAAAAAAAAAAAAAAAAAAAAGTAAGCAACAACATAAAAACTAGAATAATTGCTTAAAATTACTTTTAGTGAATTTAACTTTTAACTTTTGCTTTATAAGAGAAAATAACTTCCAGTTAGCTACTAGATAGTAGGTAGTCATTCGGATATTATAGAGTTGTTTTTTTTTTTTTTCTTTTTAGACTTTACATGACTAATTCTGGATTGACTAATGTTGTAGAAATAAACAATAATATATAAACTATTTTTATTTTTTTTTTACCTATTTTTATTTAATTCCCAGAGTGAACCACACACAAAAGCACTGAGAATCAAACATAAACCACCATTTCCACAAGGCAGAGGACAGTGGCAACCAATAGGCACCTGCAGGCCACCTCTCATGATAGGACTTCTAGATTGAGCAAAGAATTGGAAGCCCTCCAATTGCAGCTATCCATTCACTATAATTTGTAGCATATTCTTGCAAAGATAGTATGTATCTTCCAAGAACTCAATATCAGTGCCACTGCTGTGCCACCCAAGAAAATCCCATGAGAAAAATTAAATACTAAGAAATAAAACTTAGGTAGGTACAGTTGAGCTTTGGAGGGCCACTTACCGTTGTAATAAGAACACTATTTTCTTTACCCCTGTCCCCCACCAAGAATCAATTTTCATTCCTTTGGGGATGATATTGTTCTCATTGGGAATCTATGTCTTATAGTACACCAGGTCCAAAAGACTATAACAATACCTCATTATCAGCTCTCCTGCTGTAGACTGACCCCTTGTATAGGCAGATTTCCAGGAGATGATATCCCAAACATCTGGCTTTTCAAGACTTAGTCATCCTTTTAGTACTAAATAACATATATAATAAATACATGTAAAAATGAATAACTGAGTCATAAATTCAAATCTTACTTAAAATTAATTCCAGAAACTCTGGTTTTAATTTATATAATTGGAAATAGATAATTGTAAAAAATATAGTAATAATAATAAACCTCTAAAACATTTCCTTCTAATTCTACACTGACTTTCACAGAGATGTCAATAAAAGATGTCTAAAAATATAAATGGGGATTTGGGAAAAATATTTAACGACTGGCAAATTTTAAAATGTGTGCTTGTATTCTTTTCCATTTCAGGATACCTTGACCTCATTCTTCAACATATCAGCATTTTCTTTACAGCAACTGCTGATCCATGGATAACCTGGTCCAGAGTTGTCTGAAAGCCTGTGAATCATTTCACAAAACTAGGCTAAATTCAACATAATCCAAAAATCTTGCTGGGAAATGAACATCTAAATAGAATTACTATTTAGAGAAAGATATTCTATGTACAATGTACAATCTGGAAAAAAAAGGCAAGTAGTTAACAATCACTAGCTCTGCCTTTTCTACTCAATCTTGGGAAAATTCAATTGCCCAAAATGCATTTTTAAATGCAGCAAAAATACAAGAGAATTATCTCTGAATATTTTTTCTTAATTATGCAAGTATGAAAAGTTGTGTGGTTAAAAATAGTGAGATTTTCTGAAGAAATAATATTTTTAAGGAATTGACAAAAATTCCAGCTGGAAGTGAAATAGTCTTATCAGATTTCGTATAGTACAGAGCAGGGCACAAGTGGCAATTTGCTGATCACATGAAGAGGGATGAATCTGGCAGAGCTGAAAGAAGTAAACACAGCTCTGGAGCTGTGAGGCTCCCCAGTTACATCTACAATCTCAGTGACCATAATAGGCACATTCTACCTACTAATCATATCTCTAGAAATCTTTCTAGTCTTTAGAATAGCTAATGAATAGTTATCTAGATCTGCCACTGATTGAAATAGTTTAGGACACAGTTACATAAGGAAAAAAATATCCCATGCAAGTTCAGTTTGGCTTACATTCAGAAACAGAAGTTTTCAAAATCTTTTTTTTCCCCCACTTTGAAGCATTAGACCTGTAGCCAACATTCTGAAAACCTGTATTTTGTAAAAAGCAAAGAGTTTTTTTGTTTGTTTTTTTGAACATAATTTGTCACCCTCTTAAGTTTCTAATTCTTACTTTCTGTCTGGGTTATTGTTCCGTCTTCTGTTTTAAACTCCTCAAATGCAAGATCCATTAAGTTTTAACTTACTCTAAATAGCACCAAGTATAATGCTACTTGCAAACAGGTGCTTAAAAGACTCTGAGTGATAGAATGATGACGTTGACATATGGTCCCAGCAAAGAAATGAAGTTGTTAAAATGTGACAGAAAATTATGAGCTTGGCATAACAAGATTTTTATTTCTAAATGTTGATTGATTTGCCTAAAAGATGTGCACTTAGTAGAGTTGAAAATACATAAAAATAATTAGTATGTTATTCCTAACACTAACAACTTTAAATTAAAAAACAAGGCCAGCAGGACTCAATTCTTGGAAAAGTTAAAAGGTCATATATCTATTCCCCAGAAGTTGGTTTGGGTTGGAGATACAATTAATACAGATATCAGAACATAACTTTGGAATTTAGTCTTCATCTTGTTTTAATGTTTTTTCAGGATTACACTTTCTGATTACAATAATATCTAAAAACTTGAAGATTTTAATCAATAGATATTTGGAGCTGCTTCTTAACAGAAGCAGTTCAGTCAGTCAGAATCGTCAGTCGACGATTATCCTTTGTTCAAAGACTCCCTATATTAGCAGCTAAGAAAGCCGGATAATTATCACCATTTGGCAACCACATGACTTTGGGAAGGTCATTTATTTCTCTCAGATGTAACAGTGTCCCTTTAATATATTATAAAAATATTTTCTGTTTCTTCCCAGCAAATTTTATATGAACTGAAAAAAGGTGTTTTACATAATAAAAAGAATAGCTCTACAAATGTTAAGAGATTATCTTTATCATACTCATGATGGTGATGATGATAACAATGAGGAGAATGAATTAGACTAGTTTTCATATATACTGTATACAAAGTAATCACTAGGGCTTTCATTGAAGAGGTGTTAGCAAAGGAAAAAAGAAGACAAAGTTCTACATTTGTGAAAGTCATCTCTCTCTATATAACCTTAGTTTAATGGGATCATGTGGCATATATTGTTTCGCAGTTCTTTTTCTCAACAATACATCTTGGCTATATTCAATATAGATCTATTGCCTTCTTTTAAACTGCTATACACATAGTGTACCAAGATTTAAGAATATTAAGGTTTATTATTTAATTAATAAAAACTACTCTAATCGATAAAATGAAAAATTCTGTTATCTATCATTGTTTATGTACCTCCTTATTCACATGTGGAGAATTTCCCCTAGAAAAATAAACCCCTAGAATGAAAGGGCATGTAAAAAATTTATATTACTAGTAAAACACATATTTTCATTCCGGCCATACAGAAAGATTACACTTTGCAGCTCCATTGCATCTGGGTGGGGTCATGTGACCAATTCTGGAACAGGACATGTTGGCAGAAATAGTATAGGTTCCAACCATGTCTGGTCCCTAAATTTCCCATAAGATTCCTCACTTGTTTTCTATCCTTTAGTCTCCTGGCCAGATGTAGGACACTAAATAGTTTCATGTTGTCCAGTCTTGTGTATCTCTTCTTCCATGACTTGCTCGTTTATATTGCTTTTCTATTGTCTTGTTCATCTCTTTCATTATTATTTGTAAGATTTCTATTAGTAAAATTACCTTTGTGTCATTTGTGAGGTAGATAGTATTTCTATAGGTCTACTGAATTTGTTTACAGAACTTTTGATCATTTTAATATTTTAAAATATTTCTTCTGTCATCAAATTAATCTATTTCTTCACTTTTAGATTCTGGTTATTTCATCATGCTTTAAAGAACCCTACTTAATTGCCCCACAAAACACTCATACAAAATTGCTCAATTTTTTTTATGCTAAGTCTTCTAGAATTTAATTTCTAAAAATAATTTTACAAAATTGCTCAATTTTTTTTATTCTAGGTCTTTTATAATTTCATTTTTTAAAGTAATCTTCATTCACTTGTAATGCATTTTTTGGTAAGGAAAGTAAATTTGGAACTCAACATGTTTAAATATTTAACCTTTGGCAAAACATGATTTATCATATAAATGATTTATTATATGATTTATTGTATAAATCATGTTTACCTAATAATTTGATTCTTCCATATATTTTTACCAACATGATGTTGGTAAGCTAACAAGGTATTTTTCTTCCACTGCAGATGATATAATGATCTTTCCTGAATGCTTTTAGGATTCTTTATCCTTAAAGCATAGTCATTTTCCAGAATATATTATAACCTCAACTTTTCTTTCTATGCACTGATTTAATTCTTTAGAATAAGCTCTCTTCTAAATTGTGCTTATTTTGCTTGTTCCAATTGATCTATACTCTTCTTCACAAATGCCAAATACGTTTATGGTGATCAGTCCTTTTCTGGCTCTTACATCTGTCAACTTCTCTAGAGTAACTTGTATCTTTGTTCTTTTCCACCAAATTATTTTATTTTCCAAATACTGTCTTTTATAACAACCCTGCTTTTTACGGCTTCTAAAAGGTTTTTATTCCTGTAATTGTTTCCTTTTTTCGAATCCTTTACTCTTTTTCAGCCAATTTTTTCCACCTCCCCTGTCTTATCTCTTCCTTGATTATTTTTTTCATCTCTTAATATATCTCCTATTTCTGAAAGTTCACAATCCTTTTAATTTCCTTAACATCATTCTTATTATTTAAAGCATTCTTTGATTTTTCTGGAGTAATATATTTCCAAATGCCTGTTTCTGAGACCTACCTTTATTATATAAATTTTCTTCACTTTCTTAAAATTATTTATAGATAGATTTGATTTGGATACTTTCTACTACTTATATTTGCATGGCTATTTCCCATGAAAAGTGAGGCTTCGGTATCCCTGACTTCATGACTGGGCACTATTTTAACTGTATCCTTGGAATTTGAGTCACAGGAGAGGAGATTGTTGGTTTATGATCATTTCTGAGTTTTTTATTTGCTTGGGGCAGCAGAATGGTTGATGTACTAAGTGAACTGAGCAGCTCCGATTCAAGTTTATTATTTTTTTATCTTTTGTCACTAAATTTTATTTGTTCCTTGGTACTCAGAAGAATGCAGTCCCAAAAGGCTCTCACCTCAGAATTTAGCTCTTACACCCTTGAGGCCAGTGTGGATCTCAGTGGCTATATGTGTTTTGATTTTGTTAGTTTGTAATAATTTTCAAGAAATTTCTGCTTAGGTAATTGTGGTCAGCAGCACATGGCTGCTTCACATTCCCATGTCTCTTCTTCTGCCACACTACATTAACTTCAAGCTATCTGTCTTTTTTCTGATGGTCTGCCCCCAGAACCTTACATTTCTTTTTTTCCTTTTCTTGCTTTTTCTTCTTTCCTCTGTGTGTGTGTGTACACAAGCATACTTACATGCTTATGGATACAGTTTTGCTTTTTTTTTTTTTTGAGACAGAGAAATGTCATAGTATAGCAGGATGTAGGAGGTGCTTGCCACATCTCAGTGATTTAGTCTAAATTTCATATTCTTCGTAATCTACAGGATAGTGAGGCTGCTGTTTCCTATTTCTTTGTATTTGTTTCTATTTCAAATGATTCAGGGAAGGGAAATTAAGTGCATGTACTCTGCTATTCTTACTAGAAGCACTGAATCTTGACACTAAGGGTTGATTTCTAGACTACCTCAAAATAAGTGATAAAAAAAGAATGAATCTGATTTTAATATTTTCAAAAGATATAACTCTATTACCCTTATAGCCAGACTTGATGACTAGGAAGGTTTTAGCTTTAATTCCCTTAAGCCATAATTCCTGAGTATAAATAGCTTCTTAGTGACTGAAAATCAAATATAGTAGAGCAGAGAAAAGAACAAAGAAGGAGATTAAAGGCAATGTAAAATGGTGGATTCCCTGGAGAAAATTCAAAGAACAGAATTCTGAATGTTAAGAATAAACTTAGTGTTTATTGACATGCTTTTGAACAATTCTTATTAATAAGGATGACAAAAGGAAAAGACCAAATGGTGGACTGAACAAAGGGAAGTGTGATTAGGGAAGGAAGTAAAAGTCAATAAAATCAGGTGCAGAGTCCGGCTTCTGAGACAGTGAAACCTTTGGCCGGAGTTGCAGGAAGATGACATTTTGGTGAGCGCTGCTTTCATAAGGTAAGGTAAAAAATTCTCTACCAAGTTACCGTTTGGTTGTCAATGGGTTATTTCCTCTCAATTATAAATGGATTTGGTCCAATAGTACACACACAGTGTCATTAAAAATAGGACATGTATATAACTCCATTTAAAGAGAAATTTTTCTGTTTCTTAAGCAAAAATTTAGAAACTTCAAGGTTCTCCTATAGCAATCAGAAAACAGTCAGAATAAAAAATAAAATTATATAAACTGGTTGTTATATGTACAGTTGCAGGAGAAAGAAGGGTAAGAACTAATTGCAAATCAAATAGAGTATCCTCCCCTGTTTGCAGCTGCAGACATGGACAACACATGGGTTACACTGACTTTTACAGTGTATTTACGTATTCACATAGAAGGAGCATTTTGTTCCAAATAGAAAGCATGTCAGCTTAACCCCATTTAACTCGCCATTTATCTGTACCTTTTTCTCAAAAGGCTGCCAATCATCAAACAAAAACCTCAGGCCACTTAGGTTGCTTCCATGTCCTGGCTATTGTAAGTAGAGCTGCAATGAACATTGTGGTACATGACTCTTTTTGAAATATGGTTTTCTCAGGGTATATGCCCTGTAGTGGGATTGCTGGGTCGTATGTTAGTTCTATTTTTAGTTTTTTAAGGAACCTCCATACTGTTCTCCATAGTGGCTGTAGCAATTTACATTCTCACCAATAGTGCAAGAGGGTTCCCTTTTCTCCACACCCTCTCCAGCATTTATTGTTTGTAGATTTTTTGATGATGGCCATTCTGATAGGTGTGAGATGATATCTCACTGTATTTCTCTAATGCATTTGAGAATTTGCATTTCTCTAATGATGTTGAGCATTCTTTCATGTGTTTGTTGGCAATCTGTATATCTTCTTTGGAGAAATGTCTATTTAGGTCTTCTGCCCATTTTTGGATTGGGTTGGGGGTTTTTTTGATATTGAGCTGCATGAGCTGCTTGTAAATTTTGGAGATTAATCCTTTGTCAGTTGCTTTGACAGATGAATGGATAAAGAAGATGTGGCACATATGTATAATGGAATATTACTCAGCCATAAAAAGAAACGAAATTGAGTTATATGTAGTGAGGTGGATGGACCTAGAGTCTGTCATGCAGAGTGAAGTAAGTCAGAAAGAGAAACACAAATACCATATGCTAACACATATATATGGAATCAAAAAACAAAAAAAAAATGGTCATGAAGAACCTAGGGGCAAGATGGGAATAAAGATGCAGACCTACTAGAGAATGGACTTGAGGACATGGGGAGGGGGAAGGGTAAGCTGGGACAAAGTGAGAGAGTGGTAGTGTATATATGTATATATATGTATATATATATATGTATATGTATATATGTCCATATATACACTACCAAATGTAAAAGAGATAGCTAATGGGAAGCGGTCGAATAGCACAGGGAGATCAGCTCGGTGCTTTGTGACCAGCTAGAAGGGTGGGATAGGGAGGGTGGGAGGGAGGGAGGGAGGGAGACGCAAGAGGGAGGAGATATGGGGACATATGTATATGTATAAATGATTCACTTTGTTATAAAGCAGAAACACGCCTTTGTAAAGCAACTATGCTCCAATAAAGATGTTAAAACACACACACACACACACACACACACACACACACACACACACACACACACACACACACACACACACACACACACAAACACCCCAGCCCAGTTATTTTGATAAACCAGTGGTAAAAATCATAGCCTCATAATGGCTCTCCTCCATGGTGTGGGGGGGTTGGTGTCTAATCTGAAATCAAACTCACTTGTTGCAACAGAAGACAACTTATCCCCTGTTTCATCTACTTTGTTGTTCACCTACTAAATTAATAACTCTTCAAAGTAGGTAAAGCACCAAAGTTCTGATATGAATGAACCATTATTCTCATGGTCTTCTACCTAACGGATTCCATCCTCACACTGCAGAATTCCAGGCATGAACTCTCAATTTCTCACTTCCTTTAATCAAAAAAAAAAAAAAAAAATCTTCACATTGCAACATTCTTTTGTTCCTGGCCCTGCAGAATTAAAACAAGGTGTCCCTCTTCCTGTTGTGGCCCAAGCTTCCAAATGTTCTTATGATTATAACCCCTCCAGTATCCTCCTAGAGCTTATTCTTCATTGTACA
Organism: Stenella coeruleoalba; assembly: GCF_951394435.1. Lineage (NCBI taxonomy): Eukaryota > Metazoa > Chordata > Mammalia > Artiodactyla > Delphinidae > Stenella > Stenella coeruleoalba. The sequence goes on along the minus strand of NC_137151.1, from coordinate 78,723,630 downwards.
GGCTTGTTATAGGTTGTATTGTGAGCTCCCAAAATTCATCTATTGAAATCCTAACCCCAGTACCTCAAAATATTACCTTATTTGAAAATAGGTCTTTGTCTATGTAATTAGTTAAGATGAGGTAATATTGGAATAGGGTGGGCCCTTAATCCAATCTGACTAGTGTCTTTATAAGATGGTGAAATTTAGAGACAGACACACACAGAGAGAGAATGCCATGTGAGTATGAAGGCAGAGATTGGAACAATGTATATATAAGCCAAAGATTGCCAACAAATCACTGGAAGTGAGGAGACAGGCATGGAACAGAACCTTCCCTAGTGCCTTCAGTGTGGTCTTGCCAGTGTCTTGATCCTGGACTTCTAGCCTCCAGAACTATGAGACAATAAATTTCTGTTGTTTAAGCCACTAGGTTGGTGGTACTTTGTTACAGCAGCCCTAGCAAACTAATTCAGTGTCCTGTCTTCCACAGATCCATACCCCATCTCTATTGACTCCTTTTAAAATTGCCGATTTTCATCTGTGCCATGCTATAGCTTTTAACCTCTCTCTTCCTACATGCTATAAGAAAAATAAACTTTTTTTCTGATGGGATTGATGTGGTGCATAACCTGCTTACTCTGATGACACACTGAGGGCCAGCAGGATCATTTGCCTTTGCTCAGAACTACCATATTTTACAGATACCCTACATACTGAACCTAAAAAGAGCCTAGTGTCTCATCTAGTTATAGATAGGCAGAGGGACACTGGGAAAAAGAGTGACATTTGGTGCTGCCATGTTTTATATATTAAATTTAATAAATCAGATTATTATCCTTTATAGGAATTTAGAATTAAATCTGCTAAGACAGTATGCCTTTAAAATGAGGGAGAAGTGCCAAGATGGTGCAGCAGATTGGGATCATTTTTTCCCCATGATCTAATTTCACTAAACAAAAGGTGGTGGGGTAGGCAACTGAAACGCAGATTTTATTGAATGTGTCTATGAACCAGAATCTGTGGTAGATATTAATGATACAAAAAGAAATGACATGGCCCCATTCGTCAAGTAGCTCAAGGGATAAAGTGGCCTAAGAAACAAAGTAGTACTGATTTTTAGAAGGGAGGGAATAATTATAAGTTTGAAATGCAGGAAACTACATTGATCTTTTAGCAGTGAGTACAAAGAGGGTCTATTTGTCAAGTCCTTGAAAATCCATTGAGTCATCAGAACCATAACTCCATTTATTTGATAAATAAAGTTGACAATTTTGTTTTTGTAGCAAGTATTTTTATTATTTTACTGTTACGTTTGTTTTTAAAATATAAATTATTGTCTTGTTGAATGGACAGATGATTGTAATTGTTACCTTTGCTTTTGTCAAAGATTTAAACAAGAAATTTGGAGGACTGCAGCTTTAAAATGGAGCTCTGATCACATAAATTATATTATTTTCTTCTGTAACTCTATTAAAATGAGAATAAAGGAATTAAAATGGATATAAACTCACAAGAATGAAAAAAAAAAAAACTGGTGACTGGCTACTCCTAGTCTGATAAGATATATCAGTATATATCTAGAAGACAGAAAGGTAAGAGAGAAGTCTCAGTGAAAGCAGAGCACAGAACACCACAAACTCAAATGCTATATATGAAGAGGATAATTGAGCTGTGGATTGACACGGTCCCAGAACAAGTTTCAAAGTCTTTCACTTTATAAACATCATGTCAGACAGATGTGGAACTGAAAAACAATGGTGTTAATTGAAAGTTTGTATATGGAATATTCACTCCCACACCCCAGCAGCATCCATAATACTGAGCAGACAAGATCCTAATTCTAGGGTAGGCTAGCTCTTCCCTAGGGGTATTGAAGACTCCAGAGGAAAGACCCTTCTCTACGCAAGAACTTAGATGTATCCATATTAATAGCTGGTCTTCACCCTAGCATCTAAAGTGCAACCTGCTATTTGACAAGTCTCACCTTTGTACCAGATAACTTCAACAATTTTTAAATGTCTTACCCTTAACTGTGAGTGGACATCAGAACTGTCAGAATTTCATGAAATTCTCCAAAATGGAAGAGGCAAGATAGATAGAAAAAAAAACAAAGGGAGAAGATAAAACTTCTAGAACTTCACACTGGTATCCTCAGAGATGATTTAGAAAACTCATATAACAAGAAAAGGATGCTATAAAACAAACTCAGTGACTAAGACTGAGCTCTTAAAAATGAAGAGTGTATTTTCCAAAATTAAAAATTCTACACAAGGGTTGGAAATCAATAACCTCTCCCAGAAAGCACAAAAGAACATCAAAATGTTGGACAATATGAGAGACAATGAAGATAAAAGATCAACCCAGGAGATCCAGTAACATCATAATATGGACATCATAAGAGAACAGGGACTGACCATGTCTGGCTTTGAGTACAGGAGCATCTGGCACAGAATGAATACACAATATACACTTACTGATAAGACGGATGATTAGTTGATGGATGATTAGTCGATGACTCCACCCATGTCAAACTACTTGTAGTTCTCTGGGGTCTCTTATTTCTCTCTACAGTTAAATATGCTACTGTATTTATTATTCATCTCTGATTTCTTAAACTCAGAAGAAGCTTGGAAATCTTCTCTAACAACATTGAATCTACCCTCAAAACTGCTATGTGCCACAACAGTCCATTTATTTATTCATCCAACAATTATCTTTGAACAATTTTTAGACAGACTGATCTAGGCACTACATAAAGAACAGTCAACAAAACAAATCCTCACCCTCATGGAGCTTACATTGCAGTGTGTGTGTGTCAGGAAATTTGTGGGGGGAGGGTGGGGAGAGAGGAGACACAGAAAATAAATGTTTAATATAATGCTATACATTATATAAGTGTGTAGGGGAACAAAATTTGCCACCCCAAAATATGTCTCTTTGGCATGAGGGTTAATTTAGGTTGATTATTTTTCAGGCCCAAAAGACTCAAGAAGAACCTTTGACCTTCCCCTTAACTGCTTGAAATAATGTAAATAGAGGACCTATTCTGGGAAGGGAGCTATCACCATAGATAATTATAGTATGAACTAGGGGTGATAGAGAGGGAAAAACCTAGCAAAATCTGTTACAATTCCTCTCCATGTCCTATTGTCTCTTCATAGCCTAGCCAAACATTCGTTTGCCAAACTTTTGCTTTTCTATCTCCATATGAATTGCCTTCCTCCATTTCGAAGTTCCAAACCACTACCCTCAACATCCTTTGACTTTAGCTGCTGAAGATAGTATAATGAGGGTTTCAGCCATTTTGGCAAGTTACTCAAATGTCCTTCATCTCTCCCATGTATACATGTTATTCAACTTCTGTTTGATTTTTCTCCTGTTAATCTGTCTCATGTCAATTTAATCTTAGACCAGTAAGAAGAACCTTAAGGGACTTCCCTGGTGGGCAGTGGTTAAGACTCCACGCTCCCAGTGCAGGGGGCCCTGGTTCAATCCCTAGTCAGGGAACTAGATCTTGCATGCTGCAACTAAAAGATCCCTCATGCTGCAACTAAATGTCCTGCACGCTGCAACAAAGATCCCACATGCCACAACTAAGACCTGGTGCAGCCAAATAAATAAATATTAAAAAAAAGAAGAAGAAGAACCTTAAAAAGACAGTGGAAAATGTCTTCCTCCCCAACAAGTGCTATGGTAAAAACATAAAGCAAGGTCAATCAATATAAGGTATGAATGGGTACCTTTAGGAGAGGCATAAAATAAATCCTCTATGAGATGTGGAGAAGAGACCAAAGGCAGTGAGACTGTGTGCCCTGCAGACCTGTGTGGTGTCCTTGGATCAGGGCCCAGATCCCAGCTTCTTAGCACTTTACCATATGTGGCTTATAGCAGAGACTTTCTCCGAGACTGACACCAGTTTCAATGTATGGTTTTTTCCCCCACACCACTAAGCAATTAACTCAATTATGATACTATCTACTGCTCCCCTCCCCAGCCCACCTCATGTCACTTTAGCTGCCAGTCAGAAGTTTAGGTTGTCACCTGTGCTTCTGACCGACTGGCCATAGATTAGTGTTCCAATGACTCCCTCTTTGTGTTCTATTAATTTGCTGGAGTGGCTCACAGAACTCAGGGAAACATTTTACTTACTAGATTGCCAGTTTATTATTAAAGGATATATTTCAGGAACAGCCAGATGGAAGAGGTACAGAAGGAAATGCATGTGGGAAGGGGATCAGAACTTCCATGGTCTCTGGGCAGCCACTCTCCCTGAATCTCCACACATTCACCTTTTAGGGATTTGGGGAGGCTTCACCACATAAGCATGATTGATTAAATCACTGGCCATTGGTGACTGAACTCAATCTCCATCCTCTTTCCCCTCCCTGGAGGTTGGTAGGATTGAAAGTTATAACCCTCTAATTATATGGTTGGTTCCTCTGGTGACCAGCCCCAAGTCTTACTTTCTGAAAGTCACCTCATTATCATGAACACAGATGTAGTTGAAAGAGGTTTTTTATGAATATCAAGACAACTTTATCACTCTTATCATTTAGGAAATTCCAAGGTTATTAGCAATTCTGTGCCAGTAACAAGGACTATGGACAAATACCAAATATATAGTTCTTATTATAAATCACACTGTCACACCTTCTTTAGAGGATTATAGATGTAGAGAGGCAAGTGCCTGTGAGATTGTATTTACTGACCCCTTCTTCTCCCTCAGGCATCCAAAGCCAATTACTGAATGGTGTGAGGATACAAAAGTCCAGTACCTTTGCTCAGATGCAATTCATGCTCTAGGGGGGAAGAACATTTCCCCAGGGCCTTCCTTCCCACTAAGGCATTACTGTACTTGAATCCTTGACTCTGAGTGTACCTCTAAGAGAACCTGACCTAAGACAAGGGAAAAAAGCATTCCAGGCATAGAAATGGCAAATACAGAAATGAAGAAGAAGGAATATAGTTGATACACTGGAGGAAAAGAAAGGAGGTTAGTGTGGCTGACATATGAGAGAAGTGTGGTAAGAAACAACATCAGAGAGTTAACCCAAGCATCCATACTGGTTTGTTTGATCCTCTCCACCTCTCCCACACCCACTAACTGCTCTGTGAACCTTGGGGCAGTGACTGGTTCATTTCTTTTCATTTCTTTATCTCTGTTGCCAACATTCTTTAGATGTTTAATAAATAGTTACTATTTTTTTTTCTTTTAAGGTATTACCAAGCAGATATCCATTTGAACCTATTGTCTTATTTCCCATTTAGCTACCAGAATATTATTCTCCCTGATATCTTAGGAATATCTTCAATTCCCATTTTTATAATTAAGAAAAGAAATACTGATAGAACTACAGCAACATACGTAGAAATAAGTTTAGTTTCAAAGCAAATAGACTAACTGAACAATTTGATAAGGTGTAAAAGAAAGTGTGAAAAATCAACTAAACAGCTAGGGCACTTGTGTTATATAAACTGTCATAGTGTTGAAAATAATTCCTGCATTTTCCCAATTAGGAGTTACTTCTTTTAATGCCCAGTTTAAAAAAAATATATTGGATTTTATGATATCTCCTAGCCATTTCAAATTTATGATGCAATGAAGTGACATATAAATATAAAATTAATTATGTCTGTTTATTTGAGGTTGTAAGAATGGATACTGATATAAATATTTCAGACTAGCTAGGTCTAAACGAAGTCAGAGCTTCCAAGGTTTTGGTTAAAAATGATTCCATTACCTGCATACAAAACAATAAAAATATCTTCAAGAGCATAAAGCTACTCTGTGGGTGAACTTATCTATACCCAGGTAGGTAGCCTGCCAAGCATAAAATGAATCATTAAATATTAATAACTATCAATTTCCTATAGCTATCCTGAAAACATTTACTACACCAATAAGCTCTTTGCCATTGCCAAAGAGTCATGATTAGTTTCTAGTGTTGGACTGGATCCCTCAACTGAGAATGTGGTACTTTTTACCTTTAGCAAAGCTCAGGATAAGTCCTGGACTTTAAAGTGGATGCTTTTAATAGTGCTCAGGCTTCTTATTAAGTATTGACCTTTTAATGGTAACTTTCATTCATCCAACATACCTGTCTCATACCTTATCAACAATTTATCCTTTTTGAAATAAAACATTAAATTTCATCATTGTGCATCATTAGGAATAGCATACTGTATTAGTTTCCTGTGGCTGCTATAAATTTATCACAAATTTGGTGGCTTGGAACAACAGAAACTTATTCTCACAGTTCTACAGGCCAAAAGTTCAGAAGTCCAAAATCAGTTTCACCAAGTTGAAATCAAGATGTCAGCAGGACTACACTCTGCAGAGAATCTGCTTCTTGCCTCTTCCAGCTTCTGATGCCTTCATTCCTTGGTGTGGCAACATCTGTCTGCTCTGTCTTCACACTGCCTTCTTCTCTGTGTCTGTGTCAAAACTGCCTCTGCCTCCTTATAAAAACACACGTGACTGCATCTAGGGCCCACCTGGATAATCCAGAATAAGCACCTCCTCTCAAGATCCTTAATCTCATCTTTTGCCATGTAAGGTAATATTCGCATTTTTGCCATATAGAGTAATAGTCACAAGTTCTAGGGATTAGGTTATGAACATATCTTTGGGGTTACCATTTGGCCCGCTACCCATACTCATTAAAAACTATGTTTTTAATGGGAAAAGTAGTATACTCTTAGATCTTGCCCATTTAAAACTATAAGTTTACAAATTTAAGATATGCGCACACACATTTAATTAGAAAAATTGAGTCTTTAGCAAGGCAAAATTTAGCTAAAGAACAGATTCAATTTTCAGGTTCCTTTCTCATGCTGCAGTGTAGATTGTCCTAAACTGCAAAATTACATATTCGAAATGATTCTTTAATGACCTACTTGATTCTCTCTTCTTGGATTCCTCTGGCTTTCAGAGAAAAATCTTAATCTCAGACAATCGCAGCCTCTGAGCCCAATATGGGCTCTGAGTGGTAAGAACATGAAGAATCTTACTACTGAGATCAGTAGTTAAATCAGCCAAGCTTCACTCCTCCTCAAGCCATGATCTCAAGGAAGCATTTCCTGCCATTTCCCAACTGAAAACATTTTTGAAAAAATAGAGATCTTCCTATTTCAATCTATCAAGACTTATATCTGTGTTCCACCTAGAATGACAGAGTTTAGGCAGCAACCCATGCAGAATCTGCAGCAGAATTTGCAGGGTTCAGTGTAACCTGAAAACGTGGGACACTTTTGTTAAAAAAAAAATTAAGAATTTGAAGATAATGACAGCAAAGCATTAAACCAAGTATGGAGTTCTTCTAAACTCTATAGGCTGCATGCCCATGAAGCCAGCCCTGCCTTATCTTTAAAACGATTGCATCCACCACAGTGTGGGCTCCCAAGTTCAGCTTCCTCAGACTGACATGCAGCAATGTTACCCTCAACAACAATTAACATTGTTATATGTCCTCAGAAAATCCATTTACTCACTAATGAGAAAATTAATTCAGCTAAATGCTGAGAAGTATCTTGAAAAGTTGTATGTCCCCACATGTTTCACTTTAGATGTCACTTTAGTGGTAAACTCAAACCAGACTGACTTGAAAAATAAAGGAAAATTACTGGCTTAATGTGATTGTAAAGAATCCAAGCATAGGGCTCAAATCAGACACGATTTAATAAGTGTTTTTATTTTATTACTTTGAAGCCTCTTAGCTTTGCACTTCTCTGCCTAGTGCCTCCATTCTCTGACCAGTAGCAAGATTGCTTTTGCAGATAGACGCTTGATCTCTGCATGCAACAATATCCAGAGATAAAGAGAAACCATCTTGTCTAATAATTCTCCCTCAAGAGTGAAGGACTACCACTGGCAGATGCCTCCAGTAAATGTTCCCTTGAAGCTCACTGACTTATGTAGAAACATGTGCCCATTCCTGAACTAACATCTTGAGATGAGGAAAATGCCCCATTCAAACAGGCGTGGGCCTGGGTTCCTGCACTATGGCAAGGAGAACGGGGTTTCCCTTGGATAGTAGAGACTTGGACTGAGTGGATAAGATGAGATTGCCTGAAAAAAATGGAAATATATATAGGAAAGTGAGGGTGAGCAGGGAGATATAAGCTGGGCAATATATCAACGATTTTTTTAAAAACCTTACCGAATCACTAATACATGCATGTCTGAACTTCTGTTTAGCATCTTTGTTGAGATAACTGCTAGTTAAAATGGGGATAGCTAAAAGATAGATAAATCTTAATGACTTTATTGCACTGTTTTGAAATGCAAATTCTAAATAATTTTTAAGTTATATTAAATTGAAATTTTCAATTAGGAAAAGTAGTGTTATTATTTGTTACCAAAAAGATATCACAAAAGTAGTTCATAAATAATTAAGCTGAAGGATACATATAACTACAGCAACTTACGGGATCATGCATAGGACCTACAAAAATTGTGTAAATATAGCTCTGTTGCCCTTGTCTTTTCAAAGATAATGCATATAAAATACAATTTGTAAGGGATCTTCAATTTCATGTGAAAGACTGAAATTTTTAATGATATGAACATAGGGAGAAAGACTATTAAAAGTAATATGATTGATGAAAAAATTTTTACTGCCTTTAAAATAAAGCATTCTAACATATTGTCTGTGAGACAATATGTCTGATATCTTGGTAGGTGCTGAGCAATCAATACTTCAGTAATACGTCCTGGGAGAAACAGATAAAGAAAAAATTCACTTGCCTGTCATTTAATCTATAGTTACTTGAAGCCCATCTTGTACGTGATGCTAGGTATTTATCAACCAAAGCATAGCTAAGAGATTTGTGAACAAATAAAATGTATTCTCATATTGTTGACTCTCCCTCCACTTGTATCCACCATAAAATTTTAAGAGAAAAATGCCAACTTGTTTCTAGTGGTAATAATATATAATTATGCTTCCATTAAATACTTCAATTTAGCCCTAGAAAAGTATTAGAAGAATCACATTGTTGACAGAATGGAACGTTATTCACTTCTAATGTGCTTTCTATGTTTTCTTCTTCTTTACTGCCCACTTTAAAAAGATTTTCTGTATAAAGCGCCGGAAGGAAAAAACAAAACAAAAAACACCTGAGTTATAGAAACAGGAACAAAAGCACAGAAAAAATATTTTACTTAGAAAGATTTACAAAAAAACATATTTAGGGAAATTGTATATTTATTATTTTTAAAATAAATTTATGAGGAATTAAATAACTTCTGGTTACAAAACTGATTAGTATAATGTAAAGTATTGGACTTTTTACATAATTTCTTGTATAAAAATTATATATTGAAACTAAAAAAAACCATGAAGTCACAAGAAAACATTTGGCTACAAAGATATATTTTCTCAATATTTGAAGATAAATATGGCTATCCTCAAATAAATGTACATATAATATATTTGCTCCAGAGGATGCTTTAGAGTTCAAGGAAATCCCATTAATGTAGTTTCAGGAAGGTTGTTTGTAATGGTATTTTCCCTAAGTCTAATAAAAAAAAATAAGCTTCTTAATAAAGCAATGTGTATAGAAATGCTAAGTATTTGTGAAATAGCCTGTTTTTCTTTACTACCTACTCCAAAATTTTTCTTTATATTTTTTTCACACACTTTATCACTCTTCCTGTACTATTTTCTTTCCTGTCATTAAAGCAGTTTGAAAACCAGTATAGCTTTCTTTTGCAGTCTGAGAGTACATATCTACCTATGCTGATAATATTTTTTGACTCTAAGTATGATACAGTCAGGCTATACACACATAGATGTACAAGTTTAAGCTTGTAGACCATGTAAGTAGTATGACAAAAACAAACATACAAACAAGCAAAAAACCTGAATTGACAAGATTTTTCTTTAAATTCATTTCTACCACAATTTATTAAAAGATGAATGTGACAAAATAACCTGGCAAAGATATGGCCACATCATGTTTTAGGGGGGTGGAGGTCTAGGATCACTACAAAATAATGGAAATTCCCTTTCCCTAGTGTCTGTCCCAAGAGGTTATCCAGGGTTGTGTCTTTGAGATCTGGGTTTCCCTTGCCCCACGAGAGAGGTAACAAATTTTTTGTTTTCAAAAGCATTTATCTGAGAGGGTTAAGGCAAGAATAGATAAAATGAAGAGAGAATGAAACATTTGTTACTGAGTAGTTGTTTCCTTTAGACTGGAAACAGAGCAGGGATTATAGGTTCTGCTCTACTAGGTTCCTCCTGGGACACATTCTTGTGGAAGAGGCAAGACCTCTGATGGAAAAGCCTATATGGGTGTACAAAAGAACTGGTCACTAAATGTCACGCGTGGGCATTTAGTAAAGATTTCTGTGAACGTTCTTGTGCTTATTTGGGCTGTGAAGCTCTGGGAAGAAGCCACACCTCAGCCTTCCTAGAGAATCAATGCCTAAGGTAGTAAAGCACAGTCATTCAAGAGCAGTAGCTGGAAGCTGAAGAACAACAGCATGCAACCATCAGTCACTGAATTACTGAAAGAGTACTTTCTACATACCAGGCACTCTGTACTAAAAGCAAACCTGCCTACCCAGTTTTCTCAGGATTATATAGATCCTGAAGTTCTTCTATAGTCTGATGATTGCAAATCATTAATAACAGATGATACTGAATTTGGCTGAGCTTGGCAAGTGATGACCAGGACCTTTAGAAAAAAAATAATGTGAAATTTCTTCCTTTGCGTATTATGAGTCACACTGGGTCTACCTATTACATTCCTAAATACAGAGCTGACATGCACTAGTCCCAACTCTCGATCCTGCTACTTGTGTGACATTGACTATCACTTTTCCAAATCTCCAGTTTTCTCACTTATGAAGTGGGAAAATATCCCCATCTCCTTTGCAATATTTGAATCAACACGTTAGTCAAAAGCACTGGAATTGAGGAATTACCTTGAAGAATTTGTTTGACTTCTCAGGATTTCATACCTCACTTATAAAATGAGGACACTTTTTCAATCTCAGCATTATTGGCATATTGTTGTAGAGACCATACTATGGTTGTATAGGATGTAGAGACCATACTATGAATTGTATAGGATTGTTGTAGAGACCATACTATGAATTGTATAGGATGTTTAGTCTCTACCTACTAGATGCCAGTAACACCCACCCCTCAGTTAAGACAACCAAAAATGTCTCTAGATTTTGCCAAATGTCTACTAGAAGCAAAATCATCCCAGTTGGAAACCAACGGATTAGAGCTCTCCCCAATGTCCCTTCAACTTTAACATTTCATAATTCCACGATATTAGATAATGGACAATGAGAACACTTTGTATACTATGTGGTGAGATACAAAAGTTATATGTTCATTCATTAACAGGCTTTATTAAACATCTCCTAGGGGCAAGAAAAGATCCTATAAAAACTGAAAGTAAATTAGACAAATTATATTTCAAGGGGCTTATTCACTGGGGTGGGGGCGGGTATCGGCTACACATAAAAATAAAATTTTCAATATTCTACAAAGCATTGGAATCTCAGGGCTGGAGGGTTAGACTAACTTTAATCTGGGTAAGAAAAGAAGCTTAGTGGATTGTTTCTAAGCAAAGTAGGCCATTTAAGAAAACTGTGCCACAGACCAGGCTAAGAAAAGCTGTTACTCTTACTAACGTGGTTTAAACTTACATTATTAGAACCATAAAATTTTAGTGTTTGAAGGGACCTTAGAGAGCACCTAATACCATCATCCTCATTTTACAGATGAGGAAATTGAATCTTTTCTCATCCCTTGTGCATTAGCAGCACACGTACCAGAAATAACCATGAAAATATCTAAATTGATGCCAACAGTCGTAGGAAGTTGCTCAGTTTATATATTAAATGTTTAAGGGAATAACACAAACTCTGACCTTCTCCTAAATTAGGAAAGAACCACTAATATTACCTACCAGGATATTGCATGCAATAAGATTAAAACTATAATGATGAAAAAAACATTTGTGTTGCTTGGTGGGGTGTAATGGATTCCCAGCTGGGAAGTTCAATGTATGGGAAGAATTTCTTCAGTTCTGAAAATAGTATTTAAAAGAATTCCCTGCAATAGATGTATATGTACCTAAAGTCAGTGACTTCCCAGTCTCAGCTCTTGCCCTACCTTGTGTAGTACATTTATTTTAAATTAAAAATGAAAAATAATTCACAATTAAAATGATTGCAATATATTTGAAATGCCTGGTAACTTTCCTGAGCAAGTATGCTAATTCAAATGTCTACAGGGACCAAGCAGGCAATGTGAACGTGTAAAGGAGGCCAAGTATAAAACAATATTTGCCATAATGCTTGCAGGGCATAACCTGAACCATAGGTGTGAGAGCACCCATATATTATACATTTCTCAGAATGCTGAGGAAATGAGAGAATCCCTCAGAAATATATTTTCTGATTTTAAAAGTGCCTATTAGAGACATTTAGAAATCCAAGCATTAAGAATAAGAATTGGGAGAGTTTGAGAATTGGAATACGTTATTGTGCCTTTTAAATTATTCTCATAAAAATTATTTAAAATGATTTTACATGGCAAATAGATAACATAGGGGGCTGTCTTTATAAGATTTAAATCAGCAAACATTTGTATTGGGGTTATAGTTTTAAATTATTAAGCAACAGTTTGTGTTCTTGGTATTTCCTTATATTCTCTACTTCTTCCCCACTTAAGGGGCTAGAAATTCTCATTAATTGCCATAAGTAAAGGTTAACAAAGAAGAAACAAAAAAAGGATCAATTCTTGGGTTTAGAATTTCAAATGCCTAGTGTTGTAAACTGGTCTAGTTCAATTTGAATATACATACTCTTCAATTTGGGGGGCTTGTAATAGAAATAGTTAAGAATTGGCTACTCTCCCATAACAGAAGCAAATCTCAGCCCAAATTTTAACACATACGCCACTGTCTATCGGCAACCTGAAGCACACACACACACACAAACACACAAAGTCATACACTGAACTCTTGAAGATGTCTCAGCTTCCTATCCCTCTGTGTGCTCTAAAACTACCTTTATCTGAGACAAATGTGACAATATTCTAGTATCAGATGTAGTTGATTGTAAGTAGGAGATCAAGAAAACTTCCCATTAAGAGCAGGATTATAGGACCATTTACGGATTACCCCTAGAGATCCATTCTAAAAGATATAGGCTTCAGAAGAGATGACAGATTTTATACTCTTCTTATGCAAGAAAAGAAGTGTACCTACCCCCCTACAATACTGTAGCCAATCTACTAACTTCATCAATAAAAACTCATTTCCAATAACCATTCTAATTAACGAGTCATTTCTTTCACCAATGGAAACCTATTTCTAACATTCATTATGAAAATGAATATACCTCTGATGATGATGGGAGGTAAGGACTGTTGAAGCACTTATAGGGTAGCCTCTGGGTCTGATTAAAGATTAGCTGGGGCTTCCCTGGTGGTGCAGTGGTTGGGAGTCCGCCTGCCGATTCAGGGGACACGGGTTCGTGCCCTGGTCCAGAAGGGTCCCATATGCCGCAGAGCGGCTAGGCCCGTGGGCCGTGGCCGCTGGGCCTGCGCGTCCGGAGCCTGTGCTCCACAGCGGGAGAGGTCGCAGCAGTGAGAGGCCCACGTACCGCAAAAAAAAAAAAAGAAATGAAAACGATGTCAGTAGAAGTTTGAATGGGCAGCGTGGTGATTATAAACAAATACGGCAAAGATTATGAGCCAGCTCTTCATCAAACCTATTTCCTCTTTGTCCTAGGCACTCAGGTGGACTGCATGACTTTGGTGTAAACGTGTTACTAAAATCTAGTCCAGGCCACTCCCACCATGCCTGATCCTCCATGTTCTTCCCCCCACCCGCCCTGTAATGGAAGATAATGAAACGCTGAGATGGAAAATGACTGGTTTCTAAATCACCTCTTAGAAGGGATGGCCCTGCCTATATGTAACACCATTTAAGACTTTACATTGAATGGGAAACCAACTTCTATTATGTTTGAGTGACTACAGGCATACCTCATTTTGTTGTGCTTCCCTTTACTGTGCTTCGCAGAAATTGTGTTTTTTTAACAAATCAAAGATTTGTGGCAAACCTGCATCTAGCAAGTCTATTGGCACCAATTTTCCAAGAGCTTTTGCTCACTTCATGTCTCTGTATCACATCTGGGGCATCCTCACGATATTTAAAGACTTTTCATTATTATTATATTTGTTATGGTGATCTGTGATCAGTGATATTAATATTGCAAAAAGATTACTACTCACTGAAATCTCAGGTGATGGTTAGCATTTTTCAGTAATAGAGTATTTTTTAATTACGTACTAACATTTTTTTTTAGACATAATGCTATTTGCACACTTAATAGACTACAGTATAGTATAAACATAACTTTTGTATGCACTGGGAAGCCAATAATGTGTGTGACTCGCTTTATTGCAATATTTGCTTTATGGTGGTGGTCTGAAACCAAATCTGCAATATCTCTGAGGTATGCCTGTACACACTCCAAGTTTGTTGTCACGGTAGGATTAACTTGGGAAATGACCATAAAGGAAAACAACCAGATACTTGAATATGGATTAATAGGGTGCTGACATCTGAAATAACACAGATGAAAGAACAGGTCTATGGGAAAAGATGACAGATCAGTTTGTCACATTCTGTACTGAGGTATCTGTGGGATGAATACAAATGAGATATTGAAGAGACACTTGAACATTTGAATGTAAAGGAGATGGAACCTTAGAGATGGAAATAATTTAAATGATAATATTCAGTAGTTTAGGCTTAATTCTAAAGGTGATGGTGAGACATTGAAATGTTATTAAGCAAGACAGTGGCACAGTTATATCTGCCTTTTAGAAAAGTCATTCTTTTGTATAGTGTGGAGTGCATGACTGGACACTGAGACTGGGTCATGCATAAGGAATTTAATCTTCAAAGGATAATACACTATTTCCAACTGGAAGCAAAGACAAAAACTTTTCAAACTTGAGGTACCACCCTGACTGAAGGATGGCCAAGGTAAACTGGAACCTGTATTTAAAAATAAGAAGAAACATCTTTTTCTTTGATTCTTGTATTCCTCAAATGTCTGGACTACCGTTACTGTGAATAGACCCTAAACCAATTTGGCTATTCAACTCTTATCAAGTTTTCTTCTTAAACATTGGGAAGCTTCAGGAGATCAGAAGAATGAGGGCAGAGGAGAGTACAGAGGAGAACTATACATACACCATCTAATTTACCATCTAAAGAAGGAGACATTTCTGAGACAGAAAAAAGGGTATCATTAATAATCATGCTGGCACAAAAATATAAGCCAGAATTGTCCCAGGCAAAAATGTGACCACCCTATTCATATGACCCTTCCACATCCTGCCATTCATTGCTTCAAAATATATAAAAACTCAGATCAGATTCTGCCAAATACATAGTCAGACAACTTATTTTTGTAAGATTAAGGAAGTCTTCACTATCTATCCTCAGGTACTGCAACAGGTCTTTGCATAAAAGATTTGCTCTAGTTAGTTAAGTGAGTGAAATATTCTAAAACTTGTTTTTAGAATAAAGAATCCAAGAGTGGAAATTATTATGGTTTTTGCATAAATGAAAAATAAATTCCAAAGAATTTATTTTGGATTTAAAAATGAACCTCACAATTACCTATACCTGACATCATCTAGAACACCGAGATATCAATTTAACCATTCATAAAAAAAAATAATGAAATCACCAATCAGACTTTCTGAAGTTATTGGTTATATTTCAGAGGACATAGCAACAACTCTGAAATCTTCACAGATTTCTTTTTACAAATTAGACTTGCAAGGATAATTTTATTAACAAAACAAAACAGACAAGAAAGTTGATGATTCATTTTCATGCAAGTTTCCACAATGAATAGGGGAGTAAGATTAATACTTTTGTGACATTACCACTTCACCGTTTTGTGAGAATTACTTTGGGGTTACCAAAAAGTATCTGCTTTTATGTAGCTATAGAGGAAAAGAGTATATCACCTAAATTTTGGTTTGAGATATTTGTTTTCATCAGCAAATAAGATGATGTAAAATTTTAGGAAGATAATTAGAATTTCATTAGTAAGCAATAAGACAAAAATATGAAAAAGCAGGTCCTAGAAGCATAAAACTTTCAATATGAAGTATGCTAAGAGAGAATTTTAGCCAATGAGATTATGTGATATTGTGAATCTAACACCCTCACCCTCCATGGAAACAAAGATATTTTGATGTCAGGACCAGTCAACATTCTAAGTCGAATGAGAGGACAGAGTTTTCCATTAAATATGAGAACACAGGAACAAATGAAGTTCTAGAACTTGAGAATGAATCCCACTGGGCTATGGAGCTTGTGTGATACTTATATTTTATTAAGGCAGGAGTAGTAGCCCACCATGTACCCTGAGCACTGCTTATTTCACCAATGAAAAAATATGTTAATCTTCTCTTTGCATAGGTTTTGGTTACATATTTGAAGTATTTATGAAATTGTTACTTCTACAGTATTAATGCCTGATTATGACACTTCAAATACTAAGTCACCACCTCCACCTTACATACACACTCACACAGAGCTAACAATATTTATATGGAAGTATTTTTAATTTACAAATATAATAAATAAGCCATAAATTAGAAACAATATAATACCTGTCTCTCTGTGTTCTGAGACCACATGAGCAAAATATTTCATTTCAGCCAGTACTCCCTTATGTTTTAAAACAGTAAAAGCAAACTACAGTCTCATATTATTACCCTGTAATGTGAAGAATATCAATGAGGTCACTGACTTCCTTGGGAGCTTTCTCCCATTATATAGGAGACAGCCATGAGATCTTTTCAGAACATGAAAAGATGTGCCTTGGGATTTCCAGAGTAGCACTACGGGGCCCATTCTAAGTGGAAGCTAAATTGTGGTGTGCAGAGCTGCCAGGAGGGTCCTGATGTCCACCTCTTGCCCTTAAAACTTTTGACATCCAGGGCTTGTGACTGCAATTGTTTTATATTTTACAGCACCTCAAAATGGGAATGCTTCCTTTATAGTTTCAATCACAGCTTTAAAAATGAAGCTTTTATATTCTCATTTAATTAATATTTCTCTATCATTTCAAACTGAATTTATTTTATACTTCATTAACACAAAAATCACACTTCTTTTTAGGTAACTCCCAATACACACATCCTTCTTTCTAGCCTCTCAAGACATATTACTGTTCCTGGAATTGTTTCCCACACTCTAACCTTTCTCAAACTGCCCTATTCTCTAGGAATTTATCCTCTTTTTAGTCAAGCCATCTCCTACCCATCTTGAAATCTTGCTGTGGCAGGAAGAACCCATTCTGGAAAGCAGTCCTTCTGAGGCTACCATCACCCTGATACCAAAACCAGACAAAGATACCATAAAAATAGAAAATTACAGGTCAATATCACTGATGAACATATAAATGCAAACATCCTCAACAAAATACTAGCAAACCGAATCCAACAATCCATTAAAAGGATCATCCACCATGACCAAGTGGGATTTATCCCAGGAATGCAAGGATTTTTCAGTATCTACAAATCAATCAGTGTGATACACCACATTAACAAACTGAAGAATAAAAAACATACTATCATCTCAATAGATGCAGAACAAAGCTTTTAATAAAATTCAGCACCCATTTATGATAAAAAAAACTCTCCAGAAAGTGGGCATAGAGGGAATCTACCTCAACATGATAAAGGCCATATATGACAAACCCATGGCTAACATAGTACTCAACAGTGAAAAGCTGAAAGCATTTCCTCTAAGATCTGGAACAAGACAAGGATGTCTACTCCTACCACTTTTATTCAACGTAGCTTTGGAAATTCTAGCCATGGCTATCAGGGAAGAAAAAGAAATAAAAGGAATCCAAATTGGAAAAGAAGAAGTAAAACCGTCACTGTTTACAGATGACAGGATACTATACATAGAAAACTCTAAAGATGCTACCAGAAAACTACTAGAGCTCATCAATAAATTAGGTAAAGTCGCAGGATACAAAATTGTTCCCTATGAGATCTGGCTGCTGCTTCTCTGTGCATCCAATATTTACTCCATCTATTATTATTATTATTATTATTTACAAACTATCTTGACAAAATGAACTAATTTTCTCTATTCCCATCCCCGCAACCCACACCGATACTATTTTCATTGTATTCCACTGTAATGAAATAAATATTCTAAGTTGCCATTAAATAAGAGTTTGCTGCTAAGGTGGCAACTTAAATTTTATTCAAGGACTGAATAATCTTTGCACTTTCTGTTGATTAAGTTCTTTGGAATAATTGATAGATGGCTGGCAGAACCACTGATGCTGCCCCATTGTTGAAGACAAATTTATAGATTCTTCAAATGTCACTAGTATATAAATATTTTCAAATATCTTAATAATGAAACTCTAAACACTGTACTGTAGACTCTTATGTCTAACCTCCAAGGTACATTGATCATCTAGCTTAACTGATGTCATACAAACTTGGTTTAGTTAAACTGGAACTATAAAGAAATTAAGTCATCTGGATATATTATTGAATCACACATGTTTAGAGACACTAAGTTTTACTTTACAAAATACCAAAGGTTATTATGTTCAAGCTTAAAATTTATCATATTTTTCTGATGCATATTTTATTAATGAATTGTCTAAATGAATAGTTCTCATGGAATTCTCCAAGGCTTTAAGCAATTTCTTCAGCTTTAAATAGTAATATAAGATTGTGAATAAGTAGAAAAACATAAAAAGGCTTAGGCTTTTTAAATCAATCTCAATTTTAATGTATCTATTATTTGGAGAACTTTACTAAATATATATCTGCATGCTTAACATATTTATTTAAAAGGGAAGATAGTGAAGCAAAGGAAACAACCAAATGAAAAGGCAACCTATGGAATGGGAAAAATTATCTGCAATCCATATATCCCATAGGAGGTTAATATCCAAAATATATGAGGAGCTCATCTAACTCAGTAGCAGAAAAATCAATAACCTGATTAAAAAATGAACAAAGGACCTGAAAAGACATTTTTCTAAAGAAGACATACAAAGGCCAACATGAACAGGAAAGGTGTTCAACATCACTAAGCATCAGGACAATGAAAATCAAAACCACAGTGAGATATCACCTCACATCTGTTATGATGGCTATTATCAAAAAGACAATAAATTACAAGTGTTGGCGAGGATGTGGAGAAAATGAATCCTTATATGCTGTTAATGGGAATATAAATTGGTACAGCCATTGTGGAAAACAGTATGGAGGTTCCTCAAAAATTTAAAAACAGAACTACAATGTAATCCAGCAATTCCACTTCTGAGAATGTATTCAAAGCAAAAGAAGTCATTATTTCGAAGAGATGTCTGCACTCTCATGTTCATTGTAGCATTATTGACCATAGTCAAGGTATGGCAACAACATAAGTCAACGAATGAATGGATCAAGAAAATGTGTGTGTGTGTGTGTATGCACACAAATACACACATACAAATACAGACAGACACACACCAGGAATATTATTCAACCACAAAAAGAAGGAAATCCCATTACTTGTGACAACATGATGAACCTGGAGTTCATGCTAAATGAAATAAGCCTGAGAGAGAAAAACAAACACTGCACCATTTATTTATACTATGTGGAATCTTAAAAAAAAAAAAAAAAAGAAAAAAAAAGTCAAACTTGTAGGAACAGAGAATAGAAAAGTGGTTGCCAGGGCCTGAGTGGTGGGAAAATAGAGAGAGGTTGATAAAAAGGTACAAACTTTCAGTTATAAGATGAATAAAGTCTGAGGACCTAATGTATAATGGGATGACTGCAGTCAAGAACACTGTATTATATAATTGAAATTTGCTAAGAAAGTAGAACTTAAATGCTCTCACAAAAAAAGAAATATGTGAGGTGATAGATCTGTTAATTAATTCAGAGGAGTAGGCAGAATCCTTTCACAATGCATATAAATATCAAATCATACACTTACTCTTACAATTTTGTCAGTTATACCTCAATAAAGCTGAAAAAAATAAAAATACTCTATTGTATACTTGAAATTTGCTGAGACTAAAACTTAAGTGTTCTTACCACAATCCCCCTTCAAAAAGGTAACTATGTGAGGTGAGGAATGTGTGAATTAACTTGATTGTAGTAATCATTTCACCGTTTGTACATATATCAAACCATCACACTATACGTCATACATGTATACAATTTTTATTTGTCACTTATAAAGCTGGGGGGAAAAGAAAGAAACTTCAACAACAAAAAAAGGAAGACAAATTCAGTAAGAGACTGAGGTAAGACGCAGCCTTAACCCCTGCCTCTCACCCCGAGTGGGTGAGTAGAGGCTAGACTCAAGCCTTCCACAGTCATCAGTGGCCTCTCCCAAGCAGCCATGGATACCGTTTCTGGGACCAGATGGCAACCTGATGGCGAAGTAAGAAGAACAGCAGCCCCTGAAAGCCTGGGGCATCTCGGGCCAAAAAAGTCAGTTAGCATGAAGGAGAGCTTGGCTGCCTCAGGCCAGGATCCTCGCAGACCTGGGGACCTTTGTCCCACCTGGGGGAGATGCTACTGCATCCTGACAAGGATAGGCAAAGGCTTTGTGGCCCAGCAGGTGTGTGGAGCCCTGAAAGACGAGGGGAAGTCAGGGAATGGTCAGCTAGACCTTGGTATTAGAAGAGAGACAGGAAAGAATAATGGGCTATGTTTGTCCAACAGAAAGTGCACACCACCACTTGGGAAGATTCACTGCTCTTTACAGAAGGCTTGTGTATATAGTATGAAAAAAGCTCCTCTCAACTTTACCTGCCAACCTTCTAAAATTCAACTTATTTCTCTACATCTAGGCCTTATAGATGTAAAGTCAACTGCATACAATAAAGCAGAGTTAAAAATCACCTGGCTTGTAAACACTCTTTTGTACAAGGAAAAAAAGAAAAGAAAAATTTAATCATAGAAAAGGAATACCTCCTGGGAATAACTTTTGGAAATGGAATTGTTAGGCCGTCTCCATAAGCGACACTTCGACATTCGATCAATGGGTTAGAGCAGAAGGCCGTGAAGAGGCTGATTAGAAAATTGAAGGCATTCTTCATCTATAATTGGTGTATGTTGACTTAGGAAAAAGAATGCCTAGTATACTCAATCCATATATGAGAGAGCTAAAAGCTAGTATAATACCTAGGTTCATAAAAATCTATATAACTATAAACACCAGAAAAGAAAAATATATATCCCAGTATTAACACAAAGACATAAATGAAGTGAGACTCTTCAGAGATGATTCTGCTATGAAGAGGAAAAGGTTCCTATGCCAGACTGCTTGTATTTAGAAGTCATATTTATATTATAACCATCTTTCCGTGGTGCATTTTGTTCCTCACTATTGTATATGTAGTTAGCGGTGCAAAGTACTTTTTTGAAATAGCTAGTTTTTCTAGATGCTCTAAAATGTATATCAAAAGCATGTAGTAAAATAAACACTTTAAAAGTGTTTTTTGTTAAAAGTTCTTTGACATACTGCTGTTAAGCTGAATGGCCAAACGCCCTCTTCGAGCAGTACACGTTGTACGTGGGCACAGCTGTCCAGTGAGGATGAAGGAAAATGAGCCGTGAAGGACTCCACACCTGTGTGTTCAGAGTGAACTGAAGTCCCATGTATCTGTGTGCTGTGTTCTACCCGGCTGCTTACATGGTGTGTGTAATGGACAGGGGAGTCCTAATTGTACAGTATCTGGTCCTTCTGGATGGCTAAGGGTTTGCCAGCATATGACAAAAGGAGAATTGGAAAACTAGTACATTCTGTGTTAAAATTCATAGGAAAGATGGTTTTCTGAAAATTTGAGCCATATAATCCGTTGGATTGGTAGAGGAGTGAGAGAAGGGAAGGGTTCTAAGCTGGAACGTTCACATTTAAAGGACACTTGCAGATTATAATGATTATTAATTTGTGCAGTTTATTCAAAACTATTATATATATATATATATATATATCAAAGTTCTTACTTGAAATAGCTAGTCTATGTTAAAAACAGATGTAGTAAAATATCACTATAATTTTTTTTTGTCAAAATTTATAGAAAATACTGTCTTTTGGAAATGGAATTGCTAAACCACTTATACGAGCCATAGGCTACTACTGATATTGTTCAATGGTCTGGAGTGAGAGGAAAAGAATTACAAAAGATAATTTGCTAGTGTGTTTACAGACAGATAGTTTCAAATAAACCATTTTTCTGTATGTTATGTGCATCTTGTTTTGCTGTGTAGTGTGTATAATGGACAAATGAGTCCTAGTTTTGCAACATGTAGCAACTAGATGTTAAAGAAGTTGCCAATGTATGAAAAAGTCGATTTAGTAAAAACTGAACACATATTGTACACTTTGTTTTGAACTTTATTGGAAAGCTTACCTCCTATAAATGACTTTTGGAAATGAATTTGCTCAATTACCTCTAAGCATTACAGACGTCTGTACTTATTTACTGTGTTGGTGGTCGAGAGAAGGAAGTGAGGGAATATTTAAAAAACCTGGTAGATTAGAACCATTGCTATGTATGTAGTTTTATTTAATAGTACTATTTAGATAGTAACAAGTTCCTATTTGAAATATCTAATTTTTCCAGATATTTAGAAGTGCAAAAGGTATTTAAAAGTAAAGGTACAACAGACACATGAAAAGATCCTCAACATTGCTAATAATCAGGGAAATGCAAATCAAAACCACAATGAGACACCACCTCACACCGGTCAGAATGGCCATCATCAAAAAGACCACAAATAAGAAACGCTGGAGGGGCTTTGGAAAAAAGGGAACCCTTGTACACTGTTGGTGGGAATGTAAATTGGTACAGCCACTGTGGAAAACAGTATAGAGGTTTCTCAAAAAACTGAAAATAGAACTACCATATGACCCAACAATTCCACTTCTGGCTATATATCCAAAAGAAACAAAAACACTAATTCAAAAAGATACATGCACCTCAATGTCCATAGCAGCATTATTTATAATTGCCAAGACATGGAAGCAACCTAAGTGTCCATCAACAGATGACAGTTGATATATATGAATGGTATATATATATATATATATAAATACACACACGTATACACACACACACACACATGCATACACATGCACACACACCACATATTTATGTGTGTGTATATACACACATACATACATACAATGGAATACTACTCAGCCATAAGAAAGAATGAAATTTTGAAATTTTGCCATTCACAGCAACATGGATGGACTTGGAGGGTGTTACGTTAAGTGAAATAGGTCAAACAGAGAATACTGTATGATACCACTTTATGTGGAATCCAAAGAAATTCAACAAACTAGTGAATATAACAAAAAAGAAACAGACTCATAGATGTAGAGAACAAACTAATGGTTACAGTGAGGAGAGGGAAGGGGGAGGGGCAATAGAGGGATAGGGGATTAAGCAGTAAAAACTATTACATATAAAATATACTATCAGGATATACTGTACAACATGGGAAATATAGCCAATATTTTATAATAACTATAAATGAAGTATAACCTGTAAAATTGTGAATCACTATGTTGTACACCTGCAACTTATACAGTATTGTACATCAACTATACTTCAATAAAAAATTTTTAAAAAATAAATGTAAAGGTGGTAAAATAACAACACTTTGTAAGTAGCTTTTTTTTTTTTTTTTTTTTTTGTGGTATTTGGGCCTCTCATTGTTGAGGCCTCTACCGTTGCGGAGCACAGGCTCCGGACGCGCAGGCTCAGCGGCCATGGCTCACGGGTCCAGCCGCTCCGCGGCATGTGGGATTTTCCCGGATGGGGGCACGAACCCGTGTCCCCTGCATCGGCAGGCGGACTCTCAACCACTGAGTCACCAGGGAAGCCCTGTAAGTAGCTTTTTATAATTGACGAGTAATTGTCTTTGGAAATGGAATTGTTAACTACCTCTTTGAGCAGTATATTTTCTCTACTTGTTCATTAGGTTCGAAGAGGTGGGAGGGAAGAAATTGCAGAAGTTCTTTTTCTAGTATATGATCTAACGTCATATAAATTATATGATTTTTTAACTTTCCTGTACTGTATATATTATGTACGCACTAGACAAATGAGTCTTAAATTTATAGTATGTATTCTCTAGGTATTAAAGAGGTGGCCAATGTAAGACAGAAGTAGAGTTGGTAAATTAACACATTCTATAACTTTGTATTAAAACTCACAAAAATGACTTTTAGAAATAAAATTGTAAAACCACATTTATGTGACATGTGTGCCTGTACTCTACCACTGGGTTGGTGGGTGAATGAAAGAATTGAAGTGAAGGGCACTAGACTAGAATGTTCCTGTTTAGAAGACACTTTCAGATATAAATATAATCACATATGTGTAGTTGCTTCAACACGACCAGGCGTATTGTAGTGCTGAATAACTACATTTGTAAATAATTATTTTAAACATATAATCTTTCTAGATGTTTAGAAGTACACAGATTACATTAAAAGTTGAGATAGTAACATAGCACATTTTATAACTACTCTTTTAAAATTCATGTGAAATACTATCTTTTGGAAAAGGAATGGTCCAACCACCTGTGAGAGGTACACTGTGTTTGTGCATGGGTTTCAGGGGAGTGGGAGGAGAAAGGAGTGTAAAAGGCTCTATGCCACTATGTTCCCAGGAGCAAAGATTAACCACTGTCCCATATGCCTGTGTACTTGCTGTATACATAGCAGATGTAACAGAAAAATGAGACCTCACTTTACAACATCTGGTCTTTCTAGATGTTTAAGAGTTTGCCACCAAATAACAAAAGTAAACAAATACATTTCAGGTTAAAATTCATTTTCTTGAAATTCACTTGTAGAAGTGAAATGATTAAAATCGCCTCTAAGTATTACAGATGGTTACATTTGTGCAGTGGATTGATAGGGGCAGGAAGAGGAAGGGACCTAGGTCAGAATGTTCCTATTTACCAGATGCTTTAGTATTATAGTCTTTACTCCATGTGTACAATTTATTCAATGTTGCAATATGTGTAGTGGACAAACTTAAGTCCTGCTTAAATATCTAGTCTTTCTCGCTGCTTGGAAGTGCACAACATATGCTAAAAGTCGAGGATATAAAATAACACTTTTTTTTCCCTTAGGGATCCACAGGATGATTATCTTTTGGGAAAGGGACCGTTGAATTTGATCTCTTAGAACAGCACAGTGACACTTCACTGCGTGGCAGGGGCGAAGGAAGAGAAAGAAGTGAGGAGGGAAGAGTTGTATGCTCAGGAGTTGTTTGACAAGATCAGATATCTAAACATATTCTTCATGTGTATTTTAGTTAATATTGTTATGTATTTTTAGGATAGACAAGTCCTAAGTGACCAAAAGTAAATGTAGTGAAATAACCCTTCTATAAATATATTTTGTTCATTGACAGAAAAGATTGTTTTTTGGAAATACTCTTTGTTAATCAACGTCTTGGAGCTGGACATATTTCTATACTAAGTCATTCGGATAGTGAAGGAGGAGGAAGAAAGGTGAAAGGAATAGCTCTTTGTTAGCATATCCATATCTATAAGACAGTATAGACCACAGTCCTTTATACGGGTATCTTCTAAAGTACCTATGTTTGTTGTGGACAATGTGCAGTCCTTACTTTCATCTAAGATTTTTCGATTTCTTAAGGTGACAATGAACAAGAAAAAGAGTTTGTGGATTAGCCAGTTTCTAGATATCTTTTGTTATAGTTGTAATACTGTTATATAGAAAAAGAAGCATCTTGAACCAAGAATTGTTAAACCAGCTCAGTACATCCTTCAGGGCTTATTAACCGGGCTGGCAGCAGAGGGCTAGAAGTACAAGGAAAGGGATTATGCAGTTGTGTTCGCATTTATAATTTGATTACATCCACTGATGAATGAATGTATCTCTTATGGTTGTAATACACTTTTAACTAATTTGATGGAAACCCTTTCTTGCTAATATTTTAATAATTTAGATCTGATAATGAATTCTCTCAGAAGAATTATACCTATTGTACTCTATTGTTTTACATTACATTTTTAAATTGAGTATTAAGGGAATGCAGTATTTTAATGTAATTCTACCAACATCTTTATCCAGAGGCCTGTTGCCATTTTCGTCTTTATGAAATTTTGTTTCTGTAAAAGACAGGATTACATTTTTTTTTTTTTGACTGACTTGGTGAAGTGCATTCTCAGTTATCAAAATTCTCATAGGTTTGGGACTTAATTAGTAAATATTCATAATGTGCAAAAGCATAATACACACTAGACAAGCTCAACCACATAAAAATGTATGTTCAGTTACGTGTATGAACATACACAAGGACTCACAAAGACACGTCAAACTTTAAACGCCTTACGTTTATGGATGATTTTGTATTCTTTGTTTCTTATGTGTCTCAGTTTTACTATAATACACATATTAACTTTTAGAAGTTCAAGAAAAAAATGATATTTTTAAAAGGAGAGAAGTGTCTTTT
Organism: Stenella coeruleoalba; assembly: GCF_951394435.1. Taxonomy (NCBI): domain Eukaryota; kingdom Metazoa; phylum Chordata; class Mammalia; order Artiodactyla; family Delphinidae; genus Stenella; species Stenella coeruleoalba. The sequence goes on along the minus strand of NC_137151.1, from coordinate 78,697,094 downwards.
GTTTAGGATATAATGTATAACAAAAATTAAAAACCATACATATATGTCTTTGTTTCCATCCGGAGCTTTGAAAGAAGAATCTATTGTTTTAAAATGTAACTAACTCCCATACCTGCCACTAAAGTCTAAAATGTTCAGGTTCTTATAACAATCTTTTTCAAAATAATGACGTTGTCTGGTTAAACAGAATTATATCTTGAAGGGAGCCATTCCTGTCACATAAGAAACACAAAGCCAGGAAGAGAAAAGGGATAAATAGGAAAATATAGCCATTTGATAACAATGCAAATTTACACCCATTAACATACATCTTAAGTAATATTTTGTTGTAGTAGATTGCTAAAACTATAGTCAATTATCAAAACTAAAAGAAGGGAATTCAAAAACACCTGGAATGCAATTTCCCGGGAAACTCAACAGCTAAAATCTGAAACATAATAGAATTTCTTCATTTATTCTCATCCGGAGTCTTCACTGCCACATGAGAATCTAGTAATTCCAAGCAGAAACATTTGTTGGTGGAAAGGAGAAGGCTTTGGGGAAATAAAAAGGGTTTGGAGTCAGAGGTAGAGACTCTGAACTGATATTTTAGATTAAAACCATCAAGACATTCAATTTTCTCCCAAATACTTGGAGAGTCTCATCAATCAGTACAGCTTTCCAGTCTGAAAACCACAGTATCCGTTGTATAATTTTACTTTGTGAAAACTACGCAAGGCCGAGCTCAGAACTCATGTTTCTGCAAAGTATAAAAATTTAGTAACTGCTATTGACTTCTTCACTGTTTTATGTTAGCAACAACAAATATGTTCTAATTCTAGTGTAATCACACTATCCTTTTCCTAACAGTAAAATGAAGTTATCAAATTTATGTTAAAGGTCTGGAGGTCAGCTAATAAAAATCAGTTTGCCAACATTACAGGTGACCCTACCACATATGAATAATTGCTTACGGCTATTGCATGTACACAGTTCACTGGATAAAACTTCAGAAATTGGCTCCTTGGTTTTTATACTTCCCATAATAAAGAATCTCATTTTTTTCTTCTACCACAAACTTTTTTTTACAAGGCATCAAATTAGCTTCTAAAATAGCTTAATTTCTATTTTAAAAATCTATCTTCCAGCAACTTTTAACACCTCACTGGTTAATTATGTTAGTTGAACAAAAATTCAAAACAAATGGCACATTGATATTTACCTTTTCCTGAAGTTAATTATCTTGGAAAGGTAAGTCAGTAATCACACAGCATGAAAGTAAAGATATATTAGTTTTTTTGTGTGGGTCACATAAGCTGTACTCTTAACACTGTCTCATAAGCACATTTGTCAATACCGATAAGAAACACAGAATGGATGCTAAGCAAGAGACAGCAACTGCAGCAGCTAAGGAAAAAGGTAAATTCTAGGCCCTCAAATTTGCAAAGTTTGCCATAGCAAGATCAGTCATCAAAATTCTCAGCATGCAATCACTTCCTGATAACCGCCCCCCCACCACAAAAAAAACAGGAGTTGCTAAAGAGTCATTAAAATAGTTTTAGCTCTTAAGCGTACTTTCCCTTACTCTTACTAAATCTATCCTTGAAATAAATCAAACTCCATCTTCCAAGGTGGTATTTCAACCAACAATGCATTTTACTCTACTTTTATTCCTCTCTTTCTTGTTTTGAAAGCTATTAAAGCATTAGACGCTATAATGCCATCAGTTATAAAGTCTGGATCATAAAGTTTTTCTATAAACAAAGAAAATGAAGAACATAGATAAAAATCGATAGCTTAGTGATCACATAAGTCACAATGAAAAGAAATATGAATGTAGGTCACAGACTTATTTAAAATGCCAGGGATTATAGTATTTCTGTGTTAGCAGGTACATGGTTCTTCCAGTCAATATTTCCCGCTTCAACTCAAACATCAACAATATTTCTCAGGCTAATTAGCTATATAAGTGGCGATTTTTCTCCAATTAGAGAAACTTGGTTATTATCACCTAATTACTCCAAAGGGACTTTTTAAAATTTGAGGTATCAAATAAACTTATGTTTTCTGCAGATTCAATTTGCTTCTTTTCTGCTGATGAGAGACAAGGGAGCAATAAGCCTTCAAATTGAATATTTGCTAAAATTACTATGAACAATACAAACCTAATTGGTTTCTGATAATCACTTGTTTTATCATGCCCATGCCTTCCACCCTGGTTCATTTTGATAATGAACAAAAGATTTTTTTAATCCAAATACTATGTTTTGATGATCATAGAACTGTACCTACAAAATCCTTTAAATGCTGTATTTCAAGATAGATGGCCTTTGCTTGTTTATGTAGTCAAAATCTTATTACCTGTCTTACACATAGCAAAAAACTGCAGTAAATGAATGTGAAAACTTGAAACCCAGAGTACAGTAACAGAAGGAATATATTGTTCTAAGGCAGAATCATATATCTTAAAAAGAGCTGTCATTTTAAAAACTTGTTCTCCTTTTCCTACATGGAAAACCACTGTCATTAATTTTGACTGAACTTCTCTCTCATTTATATCAATAAATCCCCTGACAAACTTAAAAACTTCTTCTACCTTTATTGTCTGACAAAGACAACCCACTGTGAGAAATAATGATGCTCATAAATGAGAGGCAAAGAAGCAATAACAGTTTCATTTACAGATCATTAAACAAGAAACCACCTCAGAGAAAAGATCTCTGTTTAGGGCTCTGTACTGGGCTGGCATATTTCAGATGGGTAAATTCATAGGAATACCTCACCACTTCTACAAGGACAGCTGCAGAAAAGCTCTCGTTACAATAATAATTATTTGTGCTTTTCACCAAATATCAAGTTACTATGCAAAAGAATTATGCTTTTGGAAAGATGGTTAAATGCTTTCATTAAGTAATAAAACATTTGTTAAATTCACTATGTCATAAGTGGAACGTGATCTTTACTACAATTTTTTGACGTATAAGAAAAATTTTTTGATATATAAGAAAAATATGCGCGTGTGCATGCTCAAACTCTCCCCAGCACATACATAATTCCTAAAGGAAGACCACAGCAAGGAAGAGTTCTCAAAATATGTGTCTACTATTTTTGATCCAACAAAATTCAAAGAAATGTGTTTTCCTAAAATAATTCAGAAATGTAGTAAAATCCTATCAATGTTTTCCTCCATAATTTCTTCCACAGCCTCCTTGCTTAGAAAACACTTTCTTACCCAGATGTCATATTTTTATCTGTATTTCTTGATTTTGTCCTCAAATTCTGTTCTTCAGTGTTTCCCACCTCAATAAATGGGAAATCCATTTCACCAACTGTGCACCATAGATAAATTTTGCCTCTCCTATACTTGAAATTTTTATCATATACTCTGTATACTTTATCTCTGATCACTTCAATTCAGCATAATATTTTTAAGATTTATCCATGTTGAGTATCAGAATTTTATTCCCTTTTATTTCTGTGTAGTTTTCCACTGTATGACATTTCCAACCCGGGAGTATTCAGAATGAAGTTGATACAAACATTCTTCTATAAGTCATCTTCGTAAAGTCATTTTTTAAAATTTCTCTTCAATACCTAGGAGTAAACTGGTTGTTGTGTCAGTTATCAATTTGTTGCCACTCAGCTCCAAACCTGTCCGTCATTTCCAAGTCTGCAGCAACATAGTGGGAGCCTGTAAATACGTGGTCCTTTGACAGCCGGCACCAAGTTAAGTTTGTCAGTAGAGGATACTGAAGAAAGATTTCTCTTCATGGTTCCAGCGAGCACCTGTCCTCTGGCACCTACAGAGCACGTGGCTTCTGCAGTACTCAGTGGCAATGAAACATAGCACCTTCCTGTGGGCAGCTTCCCCTACCACTCTCTTGAAAGCCTTTCCAGCAAACTTCCAAAACACAGAACCTCTCTGGGGAAGGCTTCTCCTGGCACTCCAAAGGGCATATTTCCCGTGATTTCCCCTGGCACAGTACCTCAGCAAGCTTCACAGCCATCCTGTGAGCCACAGTTGTGCTCCCCAAGGAAGCAGGGATCTCAGCCTGGGATGTGGGAGGGAACAGGGATTCTTTGGTGTTACCTCAGCCTTAGGGGTAATAGCTGTTCCATATATCTACTATTCTTGTACTCTTGAAAATTTTCTTTACCTCTCACTAGCCAAATCCCATTACTCCAAGCCCATTAATTCCATTAAGTTTTCCCTCTTCAAATTACTGTGTAGTTTCTTCTGACTGTACTCTGGGTTACAGAGAAAACATATTTTAAAACAGTGTTTAAAAGTTGCTTTTAAAAGCATTTGACAAAATAGTTTTGAAAAAAAATTCTACAATTGTAACACCCCTGTTAGCAATGTATGAGAGTCTAGACTACAAGTCTGTAGCTCCCCTATTCAATTCTTCCAATTTATGGTGGGCTTATGTTCTTAAGTGTGTCTTTTGATGAGCAGAAGTTTTTACTTATCATGAAATCTAATTTATTAAGTTTTTTCTTTTGTGTTTAATAGTTTACATGCGTGTGTATCCCAAGAACCCTTTGGCCACTCCAAGGTTAGGAAGATACAACCCTATACTTCTAGAAAGTTTATATTAGCTTTTATATGTAGGTCTATGACTCATCTTTAATAAATACAGTTTATGACTTGAGACAGAGGTCAAGTTATTTTTCTCCCCCTCACCTGATCAGTTTTTCCAGGACAGCTTTTTGAAAAGACTTTCCGTTCCCCCACCGAACCGCTTCAGTGCCATTATCAAAAATCAGTTAACTAAATGTATATACTTTTTAAAATCTGTCCTGTTTCCCTGAACTATTTGTAAGTCTGTCTTCATGAGAATACAACATTATTATTGTAGCTTTACAGTAAATTTTTAAGTAGGTAGTGTAAGTTCTCCAATCTGATTGTTTTCCCAAAATTACTCGGCCCTTATTAAGGCCCTTAACATTGCCATATATTTTATTAACAGCTTGGCAATTTCTACAAAAACTTGCTGAGATCTTGAATGGGATTAAGTCTTATATCAATTTGGAGACTGTAACAGCTGAGCAATAATGAATCGTCTAATCCATGAAAATACTGTCCCTCTCCACTTACTTGGGTCTTTTAAAATTTCTTTCATCAATGCTTTTTAATTTTTAGTGTATAGGTCTTACAAGTACTTTATGAAATTTAATTCTAAGTATTTGTGATGCTTATGTAAATGGTATTTTATCTAATTTTCAAGTGTGATTGCTGGGTATAGAGAAATTGGCTTTTTATAATGATCTCATAGCCTGAAATCTTGCTAATTTATTCATTCTAATAATTTTATAGATTCTTTAGAACTTTCTCTATATATAACTATGCCACCTATGAATAAAGACAGTTCTTCTTCCTTTCTAATTTGTATACCTCTCATTTCTTCTTGCCTTTTTACACCAACTAGAATTTTAGTACAATGCTGAATAAAAGTAGTAAAGCATGGTATTCATCATCCTACAGGAGGAAGTAAATAAAGAGTTTTATGTAAATGTTTTTAATCAGGTTGAGAAAGTTCTCTACTATTCCTATTTTGCTGAGTTTTTTCTTTTTTTAACATCTTTATTGGAGTATAATTGTTTTACAATGGTGTGTTAGTTTCTGCTTTATAACAAAGTGAATCAGTTATACATATACATATATCCCCATATCTCTTCCCTCCTGCGTCTCCCTCCCTCCCACCCTCCCGATCCCACCCCTCCAGGCGGTCACAAAGCACAGAGCTGATCTCCCTGTGCCATGCAGCTGCTTCCCACTAGCTATTTTACGTTTGGTAGTGTATATATGTTCATGCCACTCTCTCACTTTGTCACAGCTTACCCTTCCCCCTCCCCATATCCTCAAGTCCATTCTCTAGTAGTTCTGTGTCTTTATTCCCGTCTTACCCGTAGGTTCTTCATGACTCTTTTTTTTTTTTTTTCTTAGATTCCATATATATGTGTTAGCATATGGTATTTGTTTTTCTCTTTCTGACTTACTTCACACTGTATGACAGACTCTAGGTCCATCCACCTCACTACAAATAACTCAATTTTGTTTCTTTTTAAGGCTGAGTAATATTCCATTGTATATATGTGCCACATCTTCTTTATCCATTCATCCGATGGTGGACACTGAGGTTGCTTCCATCTCCTGGCTATTGTAAATAGAGCTGCAATGAACATTGTGGTACATGACTCTTTTTGAATTATGGTTTCCTCAGGGTATATGCCCAGTAGTGGGATTGCTGGGTCGTATGGTAGTTCTATTGGTAGTTTTTTAAGGAAACTCCATACTGTTCTCCATAGTGGCTGTATCAGTTTACATTCCCACCAGCAGTGCAAGTGTGTTCCCTTTTCTCCACACCCTCTCCAGCATTTATTGTTTCTAGATTTTTTGATGATGGCCATTCTGACTGGTGTGAGATGATATCTCATTGTAGTTTTGATTTGCATTTCTCTAATGATTAATGATGTTGAGCATTCTTCCATGTGTTTGTGGGAAATCTGTGTATCTTCTTTGGAGAAATGTCTATTTAGGTCTTCTGCCCATTTTTGGATTGGGTTGTTTGTTTTTTTGATATTGAGCTGCATGAGTTGCTTATATGTTTTGGAGATTAATCCTTTGTCAGTTGCTTCATTTGCAAATATTTTCTCCCATTCTGAGGGTTGTCTTTTGGTCTTGTTTATGGTTTCCTTTGCTGTGCAAAAGCTTTTAAGTCTCATTAGGTCCCATTTGTTTATTTTTGGTTTTATTTCCATTTCTCTAGGAGGTGGGTCAAAAAGGATCTTGCTGTGACTTATGTCATAGAGTGTTCTGCCTATGTTTTCTTCTAAGAGTTTGATGGTGTCTGGCTTTACATTTAGGTCTTTAATCCATTTTGAGTTTATTTTTGTGTATGGTGTTAGGGAGTGTTCTAATTTCATTCTTTTACATGTAGCTGTCCAGTTTTCCCAGCACCACTTATTGAAGAGGCTGTCTTTTCTCAACTGTATATTCTTGCCTCCTTTATAAAGATAAAGTGACCATATGTGCGTGGGTTTATCTCTGGGCTTTCTATCCTGTTCCATTGATCTACATTTCTGTGAGGTTTTCTTTTTCATATAAATGGCTGTTGAATTTTGAGAAATGTTTTTCTGAATTTATCAAGATGATCACAAAAATGTTCTATGTTAATATGGTGAACTACTTTGCTTGATTTGTGAATATTAGACCAGTCTTGCTCTCCTGGAAATAAACATTACATGAACATAATGTATTATCCTTTTTATATAGTACTGGGTTGAATTTGCTAATATGTTAAAGATTTTTGTGCCTATGTTCATGATAGATATTGGATCACAGGCGTCCCCGTCTCCCCTGTAATATCTAAGTCTGGTATGGGTACCAGAATGATGACTCATAAAAAATTTGGGAATTATTCGTTCCTTCTCTATTGTCTGAAAGTTTTTATGATATGGCTCTTACATGATTTAAATGTATTTGATATCAGTCATCAGTAAAGCCATGTGGACACGCAATTCTCTTCGCAGGAAGAAAAATTTGTTTCATTATACTTTCCGTGGTGTTATTGCTGATTGTACTGGATTGTTTGTTGTCAAACTGGCATTATTGCTTCAAAATAAGTCTGGGAAATTCATTCCCGAAAACTCTTCCTTATATTATTCTAAGTAAAATTTTCTAAAGACAAGGTCATGCATGAGATTTGAAAGCTGAACTGAAGCACTGGCCTTTATTTGCAGATGGATCACGGTTGAAAGATCCAGTGATGACTGCTCACTAAAAGGCATAGTTTGTCTGTGCTCTCTTCCCTACTCATCTTTCCAGCTGCTTGCCTGGCCAACCACCCATGCTTGCCACCCGACACAAGCCCACAGAGAGAGGACAGATCCCACGAAGAAGCAGCAGTTCCTCCAGAGACAGATGGTTTTAAAGAGGCCACAACTTCTATGCAGGCAGCAGTTTCTAGACCTCTCTAAAAGTTTCCCTTTGGCCGATCCACTCTGGTGTCCAGTCACACACAACTTCTCAGATTTTCCCTAAGCTCTCACTAACCCCTCCATGCTAGTGCTGAAGTGGGTTGGGATTAGTTGCTGTTCCTCTGATCTCTCACCGTCACCCACCTCATCCTCTTCCATCTTCTCCCAGATTATGTAAACCCTAATTCCTAAATTAAATACTGTCTCCCCATAATTGTAGCTGGTCTATTTTCCTGATAGAATTCTCACTGATATACTGATATATAGAAAATATAATTTAAAAAAATTTTTGCATTTTGACCTCCTGCTTTATTAAACTTTTTAACTGTTCTATTGGTATCTCAGTTGATTTTTCCTTGGAAACATATCATTACCAGCTTTGATACTTCAGTCCTTCCTTTCCAATGTATGTACCTGTTATTTTATTCTCATATTAGTTTATTAAAGTGTAAGAATAATGTTAATTCTTATATCTTTAGTGATTATGGTAGAGATGCCTCCAGAGTTTCACTATAAAGTAGATCTCCCACACCTTGAGGTATATTCTTTATCATATTGAAGCCATGTCCTTCTCTTGTTTGTATTGATATTAAAATATCTTTGGATTTTTGGAGACATTTGATCTTACCAAACTTGATTCCTGCAATACTTGATCAAACTGTAATTGTTCATTAATAATATGCTGAATCATATTTGCTTTAGAATTTTCCCTTTATATTCGTAAGCATGATTGCTTTATTTATCAAATAGTGTCCTTAGTTGCAAACGAAAATTCTTTCACATTCAGCTCTCACACCAGTCTAACTGGATTGGTAGAATGGATTCAGTAGCTGAAAGTAAGACTTTAGATTCTACCCTTGTGAGAAACAAACAGAGAAATAAAAATAAATGCAAAGATGTTGGCCAGCCATGAATGATTAATGTCCACTATGGTCTATACTTTTAAATGTTACTTTGACCAGATTTTCTTATCAGATATGTAACTTCTTAATACAAAAAGTCCCTTAGTCCTCTATGCTCTTTTCCTTAAAGAGCCAGAAAGTAAATATTTTAGGACTATGGGTCCTGTTTTCTGTCACACTACTCTACTGTGTCACTGGAGAGCTAAAGAAGTCATAGACAGTAAATAAATAAATAGGTGTGACTGTGTTACAATAAAATATTATTTACAAATACAAGTAGTCAGCCCACAAGCCATAGTTTGCCAACTCCTATTCTAGAACAATTGTATACTGCATGAAAATCTCTTCCTTAAAAGTATAAAAGGGCTAACCTAATTAACACTTCATACAAAAATGACAAACCTTGCCCTTTGTAACTATTTTTGCTTGAATTTTCTGTCTACAATCTTTGGTTTCTATTTATATTTGTTTGTCAGATCATTATGCATCCTATTACTTTTAGCCATATTAAGTTACTTTGGTCTTTTGCTGTGGTCTCTTGCAGACAACATATATTAACATTTAGTTTTAAATCAATTTTCAAGTTTGGGGGGGGGTTAGTTATGCCAAAAGCACTGAAAGTCTGACTGTATAATTCTTTGAAGAATATATATTATCAATGTGGATTATGAATGAGTAATAAATAGACCCCTGGAATGAGTATCAATGGACCAATCTCTTTACTAGCATCACAATGACAGTTAACACCACTGTTTCTAGGCATTGAGCTAGAAACAGATTTAAAAGAAGCAACATAAATAGCATGTGAACAGAATAATTACTTTTTTCCATGAAAAATAAAAAGAATGATTTTATTTCTGTTAATAGATGTGTCAAATGTAAAGCTATCTAAAATATTTAGAGTAATTAGCAAACTTAGAATAGTAACAATCAGTTTGTATTTTTAACAATGGATGAGTAATATTTCTCCCGCCTTTTCTTACATTTCACATTTTTGTATTTAAACTTTTTCCCTCACATTTAAAGCTTTACAAACTATGCACTAGTGTTACTGGCTTTATGTACAAGTAGTAGCATGCACTAGGGTACAGATATAAGTATCCAGAGGCCAAGTCTTTTGATTCATCTCCAATAACAAGATCAGTTTTCTAAAACTAAGAATTAAATTATAGTTCTAAATTTGGAATGCACTACTTGTGTCATCTTTAACAAAAACTTGATTTTCTTGGCCTCAGTTACCTTTTCCTATAAAATGGGAGAAATAACGTTTTCCTTTCCCACCTCCCAAGGTTTTATGAAAAGCAAAAGACATACTTTGTAAATTCACATTCAAAACTATAAACCAGTACACAAAAGTAAGATTTTGTTGAACTGTGTTCTCAATAATCTGTTGTTTTTGTTATTATTTTCATTCAGGACATTAAACATTGTTTTAATTATCTTTTTTCAACATTTTTAAAATTCAGCATGATACCAAGATACTCATTTCTAACTAATGGCACAAATGCATTAGAAACATTAAAGAATAATCAGAAAAGCTTATAATAATAACCAATTTGAAAGTTAGGACATCTTGACCACTTTAATAAAGTATATATAACATTTGTGAGATAGGATCTGTATAGAAGTACCATACATTTGAAAAAAATAGCTACATTGGTATTCCAAAGAAAACTTCTTTAATTAGAAAATAATTATTGAATTATAAAAAATTAAATGTGGAGATCCTTCAAAGAACTCTTTTCATGCATTCAAATATGGCCTATTTTATTCAATAGCAATGTGCATATACTTCGTATAAAAAATTGTATATGCTGAAACATGTCTTTATTTTATAAATTAAAAAAAAAGACTGCACTGAGGTTTTGCCTTTTTTTTCTTGCTTTCTCCCTCCTATGTTTCTACTCATCTTTGCTTCTCAAGTGCCAATGTCCTCCTGTCACCTTTTAATGGAAGTCCAAAGTCTTCCACGGAGATGCCTCTACTTCAACTACCCCCTTCCCAAAATATTTGAACCTTCAGAATGACCTCTCTCTTCCTCTGATCTGTGCCATCCATCAAAAATCCTAGTCTCTTTATATACTTTGGACTTAAGAAGACATCAGTATGAAAATAATTCAATTAATCCACTTCATAATAATAAATGACAGACTTTTAACCCTTCCTTTGATGTTTGCATTTTTAAAGAGAATTTTTGATAACTATTTTTTCAAGACAATATGTCACAATGAAGAACTAAATTTCCAGGTGAGATTATGATTTGGGGGACAGAGACTCACTGTGGAATGCTCTTTAAGCTGAGAGCACTAGGTCCTTCATCTTAGTGATCCTGTCCCCTGGATATATTATTAAATTTGGCCTTCAAACCCAATTATCATATTACTCATGGCAATGGTCATTTATGCCTAGCCTAATAAATTTGGAATGGTAACACAGAGCTCCACGCAGCAGGTAAAATTTGGGGAGGGTCTTTACTTCAAAGAACAGAGGCAAGCATAACAGTATCATGTTCAGATCTAGCCCCACAGCACACATATCTCCCTGCAGTCCACAAAAACATATTTTCTATTTAGCATACATTGTACTGAGGAGCTACTGCAGTCTGGAACATTTAGGTCATCTGGGAGCAGTTAGTTTAGTTGGGACAAACAGTACTACATATCTTAATAGCTCTTAGGGGCATCTTTCTAATACAGTTGAGTGTACTAACCAGTGTTCATTATGATGAGCCTGAGTCATCAAGAAAAAGGTAAATTATGCTCAGCATGCTCTGTTTACTGAGGAATGCCCTTCTAAAAAGAAGATGGAAAAATCCTGTTTAAAGCATGGGAATAATAAAGCAGAAAGTCACTTGCCTGCTTCGTTCCTCTCTCAGCAATCCTTTCAAGTTCTTTCAAGACAGAATTTGATTTAGGGATAAATCTCAGGTTAGAGTGAGATTCTTCCATATACACAAGGTAACATTTTCCAAGACAGGCCACAACCAACACCTTTTAAAAGCTTTTCAGGACTACAAAAAGATTCCTGAATCAGTTGTTACAGATGGTATTACCTCAGAGACCAATTTTCCTTTTAACTTAACATTAACCCAATTAAAGGAGGGAACTCGAGGAACTGGGGCACAAAGGCAAAAGGTGAGAAAGGTCCACGCTCTCTGCCACCTATCCCACCTCATGTTGCTTAACTGTGCATGGATTAGTAGAGAGCAAACAATCTAAGAACATGCTTTAAGTTCAATTTGAATGTGTCCACATTCTTCTTGTACTTTGATAATAATGATGAACAAAAAAATCCCCTTGGCATTTCACCTTTTTCTACACTAATTTGATTCCTTTAAAAACGAATTTCAAATAAAGGCATTCAAACACCAAGAGGAATTACTAAAAATTGTGAGAAAAACCCATGCTCCTAAGGTTTCTTCTGAGAATCACTTCTCTGTTATCTTTAAGAATTTTAACTGAACTTTGAATTCATGTTTCTAGTTTTTTAATCAAATAATGGGATTAATAAATTTCAATAACAAATTTACTTCTAGAAATTATATATTAAAACATCAGGGAAGGTAAGCAATGCCAAAAATGTTAGTTAAGAATGCAAAAGATGCTTTCAAAATCTTTAAAGCACCCCTATGGCTCTGATAAAAATTAAACATGAGACAAAATTTACATAAACTTCACGTCTCATTAGAATCCACACATTAGAAACAGGCAAAGTATAAATTTATGTGTGATGAGCACAGTAATATAAGTAATAAATTTTTTAAAATTTAAGATTTAGCTTAAAATCAACCACAATGATATTTAAAGTTTGAAATTTTCAGTAAAAAATGGAATATTATGGAAAATAAATATAACAGAAGCTTATTGTATCAAAATAGACTAGTCTGAAAATATATATATGAGAGAAATGGTAGCTTTCCTAAAGCTTACACTCAAATTGAAGATGATATTCCATGTAGGTTTCCTTTTTGTACCTTAGATTCTCCCATAAACCAGAATCACTGGTAAATGTCCATACTATCAGCTTATTCCTTAATATGCAGTGAGAATACAGAGTTGTTCAACAAAATATATATAATTTGCTCTGTGCTATAAAATATACAGTGTGCACATCTTAAAATATTTTGTAAAATAAATGAGCTGCAAATACAGCTTTCAGTCTACATATAATTTTCTCTTTTATTGAGCATATTTTCATTGTTTTTACTTCTATTATGAGTTTGGGGGTCAAGAAATGCCAGGTCTGAGTAGCATACTTCTGTTCAGTGGGGCAATGATGTTAGATGTCCTGCCACCGTGTTGTTCCTCCAGTCCTGAGTGTCCCAAACCAGCTCGTCCTTTTCCTACAAACTTTCGGAGTTCCCTTTGGTTGTCTCTTGTGTTATTACCAGGGTTTATACTTGTTCTTAGTGAGGAAGAGCAGGGAAGATTGGTTTATGCCACCTTGTCCTCAAAATTTTTTTAGAAGCCAAATAGTAAAAATTCTTTCCTTAATTTCTTTTTATATTTTGTTACTCTCTCAGCATCATGGCAACCCACATAAAAAATGGTCAAGAAGGAGGTTTCTAACATTATCTTTCAAGGAGATCTCTTGCCATAGGTATTCCAAGAATTACAACATTCAGGAAAAAGCCACCATTTGCTGTTAAAGGATTACCTAAAATTTGTATCTTAATTGAGCTAATTTCCACTGGAGAAGTAGGTAAGAATGGAGGAGATGTAGGAGATAATACATTTTCCCATATCCACCCTTGTTCATCACAGTATCCCCAGTTTATATTTGCCAGTTATCACAACTGTGACTGGTACATAGTAGGCGATCAATAAATAGTTGTTCAATGTCTGAATAAATGAACAGATAGATGTCCTATACACAATTATCAGAGCAACAGGAAAAATAACCAAACAGTAGGAAATCCATCATACAATGTATGGCCATGCATTCAGTCTTAAAGAGAAAAAGTCAGCTCTTTGCAGATTACTGTGGAAGGGAGAGGGCTCAGAACTATGCCTATAATAGTTGTGAAACATCTGTAGGACTCTATCAGGCCCCTGTAGTATCCATTTTTGGCAAAGAGCGTTTACTATTTTTCAACTCTCTGAAACAGAGAACAAGCTGAATATTTATATTTCAACAAATTGGAACCAAGAATTAGTATTTCATGTTTTGAATTTACCAGTGATTAAATGGTTATTGTGTATTTCTTGTGAAAATCAGATACTTGCTGTTGAAATATAAAATATAAGAACCTGATTGAGGTTTTACAAGAGCAATACTTCCAGCAGCAAGAAAATGAAGATCAAATCAGAAATATTGATCAGTCAGAATGTTTCTATTTCACCGTGTGCAGGAGACAATTCAATGAAGACAAGTCAGCTTACAGCAAGGAAAATGGAACTGCTTACCACCATTTTCCTTAATATAAGGTAAAATTTGGATTCAAAACAAATTGCCAAGCCCAAGTCCTATTTCTACTACTGTCTAGCTCTTCAAACTGGGTAAAATTAATGAGATCAACTATGCCTGTTTTGGAACGGTAAAACGGGAATCACAGCAATACCTAATTCAAAGGGTTTTGGAGAAGATTAAATAAACATCTGGTACTTGTAAAGCACTGTGTCTGGCATAGAGTAAACACTCCACACGGCTATTATACTTTTCCCCATATTTAAGAAAAGTAATATTTATCCATGAAATATATGTTTTCCACTCTGTGTTGTTTTCATTAACTGAAAATATATTAACAAAAAATTGTTTCAAAATTAATTGAAGTTCTTCCTGTTTTGCTAGTAATTTCTACAAATTTCTCTTTTATAAGGTTTGTGCTTTTCATTCTTAACATACATGCCCTTTCAGTTTGCTTCCAAACATCTAAAAATGGGCACAGTGTTATTTTCTTTTTTATGGCACAGTAATGCAATTCCGTATCATTTAGGAGGAAACAAAACATATATTCTAAAATCAACATGAAATAATGTTAAATTATATACAATGTTTGGATATATATGACATAGATTTAGTGTTAAACTATACTGTCATGAACGAATGTTGTAAACATAAAAATGAAAAGTTAAAAAAGGGAAGAGGTTTAGTTGCATACTTTCTAAATTACAACATTCTAAGAAAGTATGAAAGGAAAAGAAAGTATATTAGCGGTGTGGAAAGAGACTATTCAAAGAATACAAAGAAAATAGAATCAAATAGATAAATCAATTAAATAACAAAAAGAATATTCTATATCATTGCCAACAAGATGGATGGTACTTTATTTAACCCTCACTTCCATATGCTCAGAACACTGAAGATTTCATTTTTATTATTTTGCTTACCATGCAAAATTCAGTAAGGGCAGCAGGTATCACAGATGAAACTTTTCCAAAAGCTAAAAGGCACATTTAAAATGAAGATTTTTCTCACCTTTCTACTATTGCAGGCTGATTTTTAAAAATTACTGCTTTGTAGTTATTTTAGTAGTGTTAAGGTTAACTTTCTATTAATAATTAAAATGAATGAAAGATATAATATCACATTTACTTGAAAATTTTGTAGTGTCTTAAAATCATTTTCCTTTGGAGTAATATATAAGGCTTTTTCTCTTATGAAACACATTATGAAATATTTTAACCATATAAAAAGTCATAAAGAACAATGAAATTGCTTTTGCCCATCAACCACATTTTAAAATATTTAGCAACTCTCCATATTTTTCCAGAATATTTCTTGTAAAAAATAAAAATTACTAGAATATCAAAGCCTACCTTCCCACTTCCTCCCAAATCTTTTTCCTCACCTTCTTTCCTCAGAAGTATCTATCCCTAAAGTAAGGGCATAACCTTCCCAAGACACATTAATTTTATCTTTCTATACATATACATCTACCCATAGATAATATGCAGTTTTGCTTTCCAGTTTTTAAAGCTTATATAAATAATACTGCACATATCTGTAATTTGCATTTTTATTCAAAACATGTAGGCATTTATCCTTAGTGATACATGTAGCTATAATTCAAATATTCTTAACTTCTGTGTAGTATTTCACTGAAAATATACCACCACGTATTTACCCATTCTCTGTTGATGAGCATTTTGGTTGTTTCCAATTTTAAATGATGAAAAGCAAAGCTGCAGCAAAGCTCCTAACAGATATCTATTTGTGTGATATGCCAAAGCTTCTCTAGGAGATTTGCTTCTGAATGAAATCTGTGGGTCAAAGATGATGACTTGCATAGTCATACTTCAAACCTCATCTTCTCCAGGCAATGCTAAATTCCTCTCCAAAGTGACTGTAACATTTACAACACCATCAGTAATGATGAGAATTTCCATTTTTCCACATCCTTACTTGCCAGTCTCTTAAATTTTTGTCAACTTTGTGGGTATAAAATGACAGCTACATTTTAATTTACTTTTAACTTTGTTTTAATGTACTATTCCTTCAATACTACTAAATTCCATGATTATGATTATATCCATTGTTCGGTTTTTAGAGGATTTTAACTTTTTCTTATGGATTTCTTGGGGATCATTATATTTTCAGATATTAAACAAATTTGCATTTCTCTACAACTGTCCTTTATTTATATGGTTTCATCTATCTAAGGTTTCACCTATCTAAGGTAATTAATTTTAAGGCAAAATGCTTTTTTTTTCATATGCATTAAACCTTTTAAAGTCTAGTGGTAGGACTAAAAATTTAAAGTTTGCACAAACATATAAATGAGACTTTTCTGAACCTTCCCACTTCCAAGTACAGGATTCATTTAGCCCATGATTTACAAGAGATGGAAACCAATATATAATTAAAAAAAGAAAGAAAGAAAAAAAAGAAATGAGCACTATTTTTGGTTGGTCCCTGAGAACAGAAAAAATTCTCTTGACAATAGAGTAACAGCTACTTCAAAATGTACATGCACAGTATATTAAGATTCTAACGATAAGGAGAAGGAAATCAAAGATATATTTGCTATTAAAAGTGGATTATGTATGCACCCTCTTCTTACCAAGCTCACCACGGGTTACAATCCACATCTACTGAAATTGTAAGGAAGAATGATGACAATTTATTTAAGTTACCATTTTTAACAATGGTTGCTGTGTTATGATGTCAGATATATTTCATCTTTTGAAAAGTGTAAAACTTTGTAGCTTGTAGTCCCAAAGCAGCCACTGCAGTGCACAGCAGCGTGAGAGAGAATGGCAACTGAAAATGGAAAATCTTTAATCTCACCTGTGTAACCCAATGAGAATTTTTCCTTCATGGTAAATGAATTCTGAACTAAGATTGAAAATATTTTGTGTCTTGGTATTGAAGTTTATTTTAGGTTACTTTTACTTTTGTCTAACTATTAGGAAAATACAAATACATAAATTGTCAGGTTAAACACCACAGGAGTATTTTACTGACAACTTTTGTCATCCTTCAGGCAATCAGAAGAAATGAACATCTCTGTCCAGAAGGAATGCCCACAATCTTGCCCCTCCAAGAGTTCATGCACACTAATGGGAATAAGGGGGAGGGGAGGGCAGTAGGTGCTCAACTTAGTATCCTCCATTTCTGTTAGGACTGGGTCTTTTCTCCTTACTTCAAGTAAGCAGCTCTATCAGCAGGTCTTGAATACGCAACATATCAATAGGGCCAGAAGACATGCTTCTACTGAATCAAAACGATCCACAGAGGAGACACCAAGATTTATGAGGCCTTTGGTGTCATCCTGATTCTCAGCAGTCACTGCCAGATATGTTCATGTGTGTTCCACTACTTCCCCCAAATTTATACTTACTCAGAGTCAAAGCTAGTAAAATATCATCAGAATAAACATATTATTTAGGCTTGTAGGCTTTTATTAATTAGTAATTTGGTGAAAATCTATCTTTTCTCAATTCTGATGGCACATTAGAATAACCTGGGACACTTTTAAAAAATATTGATTCCCTAGTACCATTCTCAGACATTTCTGAGGTGGGACTGAGGCATCCATCTTTTTGAAAAGCATTCCAGGTGAATGAATGCTCAGCCATGGTTGAGAATCTCTGATCTAAAGTGGACCTCCATACATAGTTTATTAGGCCAGAGAAAGCTACCTCCAAAGAGTATATTACTAGGACTTGCCCTAGCTATGGAAAAATAGATTTCTGTGGTCAAATAAGTTGCCATTTTCTAGGAGAGAACAGACTGTGAGACAGACACAGATTGATATTCCAGCTCTGCCACTTCTTAGCTGTGTGAACTTGACAACTGTATAACTTCTCTGCATCTCTGATTTTTTTAAGAACAATATCACCTCTCTTACTGGATGGACTAAGGATTAAATGAAAGTCCTACTAAGTGGTAAGAATTCAATGTCAATTCCTTCTTCCAACATTACATTAATCATTTGAAGAAAATTGTGTAAAAAAACATAGTTGCTCAGTTTCTCATTCAACAAGAATTTATTGAGCATCTACAAAATGTACATGCTCCCTAATCTTCAGCAGGAACATCCCAACTTTCTCTGTTGTTCATATTTACTGTTTCTACTCTCTCATGTTCCCTTTACTCTTCCAACTCCGTCAATGTCTCCCCTGCCACTATGTTTTCAAATCAGCCACTCTAAGTCCACCAATAACCTCCAGGTTGCTAAACCCAATGGGAACATTTCCTCCTCTTTTTCATCCACTCTTTTCAATTTCTTTTACTAAATCATCTTCTTAAACTTAGGCTTTAAAAGTTTAAATTTTTCAAAGCTTGCTCTGAATCTACTCTTCCTTTTTGGTTGTTCTAATCCACATTTTTATCCCCAGCCCAAAACTGTTCCCTGAGTATCAACCCATGTATCAAACATCCACCAACACTTAAATATCTCAAATCAATCCCAAATTCCACATACCCAAAATTGTACTCATGCTCATTTCTTCTAATTAGTCCACCATCTCCTCAGGCCAACAATTAGGGAATCATCCTTTGACATATCCCTCTCGTTTACCTTCCATTCCAATAAACCACTAAATCATATCAATTTTATTTCCTAAGTATCCCTCCAACCCATCAATTTTCTCCATCTCCACTATCACTATCGCCATCCCAACCCAATTCATTATCATCTCTAGCATGCGCTAGAGCTTCAGCCTCCCACCTTAGGTCTCCACGACCACTCTTTCCCCCCTCTAATCCATTCTCCACAGAGTATACTTGTCAAATATGCAGAATTAATCATGTTACTCCTCAGATTAAATTGCTTTAGAGATTTGCTCATTGCTTTTAGAATAAAGGGAAAAACTACACAACCTATGAGAACACTATGGATGATTTTCTCCCTGTCTGCTTCTTCAGCTTCACTGTCAATCTTTCTTTCCTCGCTCACTTTGCTCCAGCCAAAGGGCCCTTCTTTCAGTTCCTCTAATTAGCTGTTCTCTTTACTTCAGGGTCTTAAATAATATATTTCTTCTTCTTGTAATACTCTTTCCCAGCTCACTTCTTCTGCCTACTTAAGTTGTAATTATTTTTCAGATGTCAGTTCTAATATCACTTTTCCAGGTAAGCCCAAGTTGCCCCATTAGATGCTCTAAAGTCCCCTACATGTTTTCCTCATCTAATTTCATTATATCTTATCAATGATGGCTTTGTCTGATGGCTTTATTAATGTCTTCCCCTATATATGCTTCATGAGGAAGGGTCTATCAAACGTATCATTACAGACCCAGAGAAAAGCACAAAAATGACTCATAACAGGCAGTAAATGCATATTTTTCAGTGAGAAATGGACAGATGAGTGAATATTCTCCAGGAAGATATATACTTTAAATAATTAAATAACAATTCAATATTCAGCATACTGTAAACTATTAAAATGAACTAGATTTTAAAAGACCAATAGGAGATTGGATAAAGAGAATTAGATACACTAAGTAAGTGGCTTTTAAAATTTTTAATGTGACCCACAACAAAAACATTTTATGTTCTGATCATATATGCATAACACACATATTCCCATGCTCAAAGACACACACACACTCACATACACACAAAAGCACACAAGCACATACAACCAGAAACAAAAATTTCATGAAGCAATGCTAATCATCACTAAATTATATTTTCTTTCCTATCATTTTCTACTTGTTCTATTTGATTTCTTTAAATGAAGGCAGGATACAGTAAATTGTTTTCGTGGCCCACTATACATCTCAAACTATAGTTTAAAATCATTGCTCCAGAGAAATGTAAAAAGCACCATGGAAGAAGGCCTTTGCCTAGATATTAAAGGATCGGATCTGGATAGGGAAAAAGAAGAGATGGGCACTTGAGACAGAGGAACAGGTAGGATTTGGTTAGAGAAAAAGGAGAGTACTACCATGACTAGAGATATATCCCTTTAATATAGTAGATAAAGTGGGTAGATACAATAAACATATTTTGGTGCTATCTACTAATGAAAATGAAGAAATTTATCTTATATGAAAATGACAGATTTTATAGCACCAATGTGAAATGATAAAAGTGATTTTTGGAAAAAAATAGCTTAGAGGTAGTGAGAGTGAGTGGAGAATGGAAGATGGTCAGAGCTGCTCTTGATATGAGATATTGAGATTCTCTTTACTGGTATAGAGATTGCAGGGATGGGGAGAAAGAAACTTACACAAAGTTCAATAATGTCCATACTGATCAATCCAACGAGCACTGTGATTTTCTCATTCAACCTTTCAGAAGATTTTGATGTAGTTTACCACTCCTCCCTTTCATCCACATACTTGACACCTCCACAGAGATATGTAACAGTGATTTCCACCTTAAAGTAGTCAAAATATAACTCTTGGTTTTCACTCTCAAATCTGTTCTCACAATTTTTCCTTCTCAGGTGCCACCAGCACAATTCACCCAGTTACTCAAGGCCAAACATAGATACTCTCTTGGATTTTACATTCCTTTACCACCACCCACTCTCATTTCAGTTATCTACTAATGTGTGAAAAACCACCCCAAAACAATTTACTATTTCTCAGTGTTCTGTAGATTGACTAGGCAGAGCTGAGCAAGGTGCAGTTGAGGTATTTTATGTGATTATGGCCAGATAGCAGCTGGGACTAGAGTCAGCTGAAGACTTGACAGCACTAAATAATCCAAAATGGTTTCTTTAGTTTCATGTCTGACGCCTTGGTGCCGTTTGGCCTCTCTCCTCCTTTCCACAACACCGCCCCCCCCCCCCACCAATCTCATCCTGTGATTTTTCACCCTCCAAGGCTACTTCATGCAGCAGCTTGCTTTCTCACAGAATCATGGTCTTATATAGTAGCTGGCTTTCAAGAAGTGGGAAGCCAAAGTTGACAGGCCATTTAAGGGCTATTCCTAGAGCTTTCACAGCATCAGTTCTCCCATGTTCCCTAAATAGAAGCAGTCACAGTGAAAACCCAGATATAAAGCAGTACAGACCGGACACCAGTTCTTGATAGGGGAGTGGCAAGAGCACATTGCAAAAGAGTATGTATGATGGGAAATGATGTGACCATCTTTGAAAGTATAACCTACCACTCCCCACACTGTACTTAGTCCTTAAGAAAAAGTGTTTCCCATTCTCCAAAATATATCCCCCATCAATCCAGAGTCCATTTCCAGTGCTAGTACCCAACCCCATACCACTACATGACCCCATACCACAATTAGACTAAATGTAATAGCCTCATCCCTGCATTAAAACTTTCACCCTCTATAATTTATTCTCTACATAATAGAGTTGTCAACATGATACAAAGTTGTCTATACTCATTACTACAGACTATATCATGCCCTCTCCCCAAAAGTTCATATTTTGAAGCCCTAAACCCCAATATAACTGTATTTGAGCATAGGGCATTTAGGAGGCAATTAAGGTTAAGCAAGATCATAAGAGTGGAGTCCTGATCTAATGCAACTGATGTTCTTATAAGAAGAGATACCAAACATCTTGCTCTTTCCTTCTCTTCACCTCCTTCCCATGCACATGCACATGCATCAAGGAAAGGCCATGTGAGAACATAGCAAGAAAGTAACTGTCTACAAGCCAAGATGAAAGTTCTCACCAGAAACTGAACTGGTTCAAACTTTGGTCTTAACTTATAACCTCCAAAACTGTGAGAAAATAAATTTCTGTTGATGAAGCCACCTAGTCTATGGTATTTTACTACGGCAGCCTGAGCAGACTAAAATATTCATTGTCTCCAATTTCTCACCTTCCATTCTGTTTTGAACCTACTTCAATTTGTCTTTCCTTACTCCACCAATATGGCTTTCTTCAATATCACCAATTATCATCAATTTACTAGCGTCTATTTTCAGTCCTTAGTATATGACAGAATATTCATCACTGAAACACTTTTTCACTTGGCTTCCAGACTATACACTCTATTTTTCAATCTCACTGGCTTACCCTCATCGATCTTTTTTGCATGTTCCTGTTGACCTCCCTGACCTCTATAGTGGAGTGTACCAGATCTCAATTTTCAGATAGCTTATCTTTATACTGCCTTCTCTTGATGTTCATGTCAAGGCTTATCACTACAAAATGATGATAATAATACCTATCTCATAAAGCTGTTTTCAGTATTAAATGAGTGAATATACATAAAGCACATAGAAAAGAACATGGTACATTATAATCTCTATGTAAATATTCCTACTACTATATTATTTTTAAGTACCATTTATATGTTGAAAACTCTCACATGTATATTTATCCACTGGTCTTCTCCTTTAAACTCCAGAATTACAGATAAGCGTAATTGGAGGGATCACTACTTTACATAGGATCATAGATGGTAACTCCACAAAAGCAGGAGAGCATGCAGAGTATGTGGACATGAAACCAGACAGAAAAGTCACCACACTTGTTGAGATAGAAATTCTCTTCTAATTGCTTCTCTGTTCATAACAAAATAAGAAGGGAGGCCATCAGCAGAGAGTAAGGAGAAAGGAGGATGTGATTAAGATATGAGAAGCAAGGAAAAGGTATGAAAAGAGTTCTTTGGGAGAATAGGACACAAGGAGCAGACTACAGCAAAGTAGCTTATTCTGTGGCAGTGTTAAGACCTGCCTTGATGTCTGTAGTTATTAATTGAACATGAGATTAGACAATGTTTTTATGTTGCTTTTCTTGCAGCAACTTTTCAGGCCTGGAATAGGCAGGTGGATGTATTTAATCAGGTTTGAAGTTAAATCCAGTAAGAGAGAAAGAAAAAGGGACAAAAGAATGGAGGCTATGAGGAAATGAGCGATTATAATTGTGGAATTGTGAAATCTAGGTTGATCACCACTGTTATCTTTGCCTCACTGAATGCTTTTGCCCTTGAATGTCATTTTATCTGAAGGTTATATTGCCACTGATATTTCCTGTTCATTGCACTAACCTGGAATTTTCGCTTGCCTTTTCACCTTTAACAGTTCTAAGTTACTTGTTTTTGAATCTCTCACATATAAATTATAGACTTCAGAGCAGTGGTGATAGAGGTGAGGTTTTAAATCCAGAAACCTGTTCTCCATCTAAAAGCAGTATTTTCTGATATCAGACAGTTTCCCTTTCATAGACAGAATAAATACCTGTCAAGTAGCATTTATAAGTTAGGGATGATGTAAGTTTTCTCCATTACTTACATAAATGTTGTGATGTGATAATTTAGAACCCTGACTTTGGTTTCATCTTTTGAGTCTCAAAAGTATAAAATTTTTTCTTAGTTCACTGCAAGCAGAGGGTGATCAATGTATGTCTGCTTTGGTTTGTCAAGATAAAACATGAACATTATCTGAAAGAACAATCAGACTCAGATTTAAGAAGAAAGTTTTTTGGGTTTTAGAACTGTAATCTGCAAGATAACAGGTCCAGTTGCCATGGCAAGTAGTAAGAAGCAGAGCCCAGCTGCTATACTAAATTATTTTTCTGAAAGCTGGCTGGGATAGACTTTTCTGAACAAGCATGTCCATCTACCTCAGAGGCCTTTTGGAGCAGTGTCTTCACTTCACTCAGCACATCCTCCAAGACAGATGTAAGCAAGCAGTGCTGCTCTCACAGAAATTTCATTCCTTATGGACTATGGCAGCAGTATACTTTTCAAAAGTATTTGCAAGCTCAACATTTGCTCATACTAATTGTCCATGGCCTCACTTTGTCTTCAGTCCCTGTTATTTTGAGTTTCCTTGCCTTGTTTCTAATGCTAGATTCTGGTTTTATTCTGTTCCTATTAAAATAAGTTTTGGCTATTTCAATGGCAGAGGGAGAGGATAAAGTGCATGGGCTCAGACATTCACTGTAAATTAAACATGGAAGATTAAAGACAGAAAAAACTCAAGTAACCGTGCAATGGTTAGTCCAGGTGATCTGGAAGGTAGACCAGCCCCTGCCAGAAAGATGACAGGGTGGGTATTTTGTGGAAGATACCTAGTTTTGTTTTGATGATTGCCAGTCCTTTCTAGAAAGTTTGTCTCTGAAATCAATACTACGCAGTCTTTATGTAACAGGTATCTCAAAGGAGGAAGCACTCTAATCAATCATGTGTCTGTAATAATAAAACAGCTATGCCTAAGGGAACAAATAATGTAGTAACATTATGAACACTGTACTGTACTTAAAAAGCCAGTGATATATTTGCAAAGAAATGTCCTAGAAGTCTAAAAAGACAAAAGAAGTTGTCAATCAGAATCTAGGAGAAGCAACATTTTATTTATGCACTTTAGAGTTCTAGGTCTGTTATATATGCCTTGAATCTATTAAAAAGTACTTCAGTGCAATGCTGTTAACAAACAAATTGCACACTTTAATGAATAACGTATTTTTTAAAGCTTGCGCATGTTAAAGAAAATCCAACTCTTTTGCAAAAGAGACTGCTACAAAATTCATGCATTCTACCTTTGACATCTTCACTGGTTTATTTTGATCTCAGTTTCAAACTCTGTGATAGCTTTTCAAGGTCTATTTACAACTGCACACTTTTCAAGGATCGAGAAATTCCACTACTATATAAAGAAATTTCCAGAGATTTTGGACAGGTATTCAAAACATAGGGATTAATACAAATATTGACTTTATATTTTGTTGAACATCTAGATTTATTGTCCCTCCAGGCAAATACTGACCTTATCTTCCAGGTCAATAAATCTCTATGTTCACTGCAACTAAAGTCAATACCTGCATCATATCCATTTTCTCAGAAAATAACTACTTCTACTCATGCTGCAATGATCAGTGTTTAAAAACTAGTGCTTATTAAAAGGAAAGAACACACGAAAAAAATCTTAATTGGCAAATAAAGGCTTAGAATTTGACTAAACACATAAATAATCCTAACATGAATCTAGGATGCCTAAGCTTTTATATCAAGGATTTGATTTACAAATTATTTTTGCCAAGAAAAACAGAAACTGTTATAATCATTAAATAGAATGGGAAGGAGAAGAATTAAGCATGTGTTGAGAATTGAGCTAAGCTACTCCATGGTACTGCTGCCTTAGCAACCATTTTGTGTGGCCAAGAGAGCCTCCAGGGCCTTAAGCTCACACGAGCTCCTCGAGCTCCTCGTGCAATCGTATGCCCTAAATAAAGCCTGCAGAGTCACGAGTAAATGTATATTTCTGGTATTACTTCCCCAAAAGCCCTGGTGATAAACAATCTCTCTGCCTCCCAGGGTCTTTCCCTTGTGCTGCCCAGAGAGCTTCCCAAAACCCCACTCTTTTGGTTTTGAATTGACCAGTCCAGCATTAGCCCAGGAATCCCAAAACACTCTACCCATAGACCATAACAAAGGCATATGCCCCAGGTCCTACCACTCTCTCTGCCTTCATTGTCCTTTGACCTCCCTGTGGGGCCCCTGGAGGCATGCAGTGTACTCTTTCTAGGACCTGTGAGTAATTCGCTCTTTCAATTCCCTTGTGGTCTTTTGTTGAACCATCTGACACTCCAGAGCTCTGCTTAACAAAATTAATTTAATGAAGCCACAACAGTATACAACTTTATGTTTTACAAGTTTCTTTTATCAGTCTTTTTTCTCCAAAACTACCTATCCTTAGGTTTTTTCATAACTACGTACCTTCAAAATAAACTTTTGTTTTGAATGTATCCAAAAGAATAAAAGAAAAACTTAGGAGTAAATTTAACAAAAGAAGTGAAAAGTTAAACTCTTTAAACTATAAAACATTGTTAAAAGAAATTAAAGATTAAAAAATGTTAAAAAAAATAAACTTTTGT
Organism: Stenella coeruleoalba; assembly: GCF_951394435.1. NCBI lineage: Eukaryota > Metazoa > Chordata > Mammalia > Artiodactyla > Delphinidae > Stenella > Stenella coeruleoalba. Next base: position 78,671,048 of record NC_137151.1, on the reverse strand, counting down.
TGTCTTAAGTTGTTGAGAATTTGGGGGTTGTTGCTTTAGCACAACCTTACTTGTAAAACTGATATAGTATCTAAAAGAATAATAGTAGATCTACTAATTTTAAATAGTTCTTTAAATTATAATAATTCTCTACTTTTCTATATGCAAGATAGTGAATCTCTATGATGAGTTCTTGCAATTTTACTTTAAACATTTTCTGATTCCAGACTTTTGAAAATATGTAGTTTACATTATACCCTGTGGGAAGCCAGAGTTCCTAACTATCCTACATAGATACTTGAGGAAATGAATGGAGAATCTTGGGGTTATAATCTCTTTTAAGGAAGATGATTCAAATGCCCAGTGTGAGCACTAAAACTGTTCCCTCATACACAATTTGCATCTCTTCCTCCCAGTAACAGAAAGGTTGTTCTTCCCCTCCTCCAAGATATTAGGTGTGGACATGTGACCCATCAGGAAATATAAGCAGATGTGGCATACATCACTTCCAAATTCAAGTACCCACTTGGCCTCACATCAGATAGTGAAGCCAAAAAAGTGAAAGCCTGGATCACTGAGTATGCAGGAAAACTTGCTTGGAGGGTCACCCAAACCCATGGTGGACTTACACTAATAATAAAGGGAAAAAACATTATATTAAATTATATATAGGGGGCAGGGAGGGTAGCTGCTTATTACTTCAGCATAACCTAAACCATTGATACCTCTATACTGTCTAGTAATATGATCAAGGAATCTAGCTCCAAACATAATTCTTAGCCTGTTTTGCACTAACAGAGTCAGTGCAATCATTAAGATGTCTTTGTTACTGACTCAAAGAAGGAAGGAAAAAAGATGAAAATAGAAGAATACAGCCTACCTCATTTAGAAATATGAGTCGTTTTTCCCCCTTTCAATCTCTTCTACCTCATTACTAAATTCTTCTGCTTTCATCTCTAAAAATCACTCTTCAAGTTTGCCTTTACCTGAGGTGGCCAAAGGCCAAAAGTTTTCAATTGTAGTTCTCATTAAAATTCCAAACATGATTTCTTCTCCTGTCACCTAATTAAACAAGTTCCCTTTTTTGTGTGTATTCAGCAATAATGCTGTCACTTTTCTATATACGCTACTGACTATAATTAATTATTACTTTATCTAGAACTTAGGGGACTATAATTCTTCAGGCCAATTTTATAAGAATTACTGTCTTGACAGAAACCTAATCTTGAAGAGATTACCAGGCACCGTCATTATGAGTCTCTCCATGGCAGTATATAATCCTATCACTGTATGACAATGCCCATGGATCTTGGCACTCAGCTACATAAGTTAGTGGCAACAATATTGAAAATGGCAGCCCATTCACCTCTCGGGGCGACAGCACTAATACAGCTGCTTCTCTTCATTTGTGCTCTAGAGGCTGACTCAGGAGATGGTATGACAGAAAATCTTGGAAAAGGAGTTTATCACAGTGTAAAGAAAGGAAAGGCTCCCAATATACTGCATGTTCTCTCCTTGCCGAACAATATATGTCTTTTGTCTCCTTAGAATGAGGCTTCCTAGGTAATTTTAGGATGCTGAACGTGGGAAGGAGGGACCTATGATCTTTACTATCCATTTGTCCTTGTCATTTCCTCTGGAAAATAATACAGTCTTTTGACCTTCGAAATTCTTTGTTACTTTTTTCACATTTGGTATAATCATCTATGCTTGTTTCCTAGACTTATTTTACAGCAGTTATTTCTCATTAAAAAATAAAGTAATTAAATAGCATCAAACTAATGAACTCATTTCTCAGAACTCTTAATTCCCCTCACCCAAGCAGAATAAATTAAGCTGCAACTCTTAAGATAAAAGCTACTGTTTAACTCCACAAACGGTTATTGCCTCCATGTGTGTGTCACTGACTGTGTATACATGCTACCTTATGAATACAATCATTTAAATACTAAAACCAATTCAGGAACTAATGCTTTATATACAGATAAATGATAAGAAACTACTACATCACGTTATTTTAGTCTATTACTGTTACCTGTATCATTTTAGTCTCCACAGTTACACTGCAAACAGGAATTCTGTCTAATACACCAAAAATCACCTAGCAGAAAGCTGATCATTTTTAAAGGAAATGAATAGTTTGTTAAGCAAATTGTTTAACTTAATCAGGGGCAAAAGGAAATCTGTAACGCTTTCAGATCTCTTTCAAAGTATGCAGACAGTGAGGTCGGATTTATTTCATTACGTTGGTTTGGTTTGGTTAATTTTCTCTTCTAGTGTTTTCATGCAAGGTTTAAATATAGAGGATATATATATATATTAAAAAACGATGTATGAGAACCCTTTCAGATACACTGGCCCTACATCTTTCCTCTATCCACAGCTGGAGGTATTTGATCCCCACTCAGTCGTGCCCCAGACTTTGGATTTAGTATGTCTTTTAAAAGAGAAAATTTAGTTTAGTAGATGATTCATCATTAAGTCAACGTGTAGTATTTTATACAAAAGCCTGGAAAATGATAATAATCATATTGTGATGGCCAAACACAAACTAAACTTTAATAAGATTTTTTCCTCATGATATTAACAAAAAATAGTTTTTCTGTATTTAAGATTTATATTGAATATTATTTCGAAAAGTGATCACAGAGACCTTGAAAACACCAAGAATATTGTTTTCCGTAATGTCCTCTAAAACAAGAATAAAGCTGTTCTCTTGTCTTTGTGTTCCCCTCATGAAGTATCTTCTCACTGTATTTCAAATGCATATGGAACTGTAATAAGCAAGTATCGGGTAATGCTGTAGACTCATATTTTTCATAAAATCACGAGAAGTCATCTCTGATTTTCAACAAGTGCTGACTTCTTACCTTGAAAGCTAAGGTGAATATGAGAGATAACATCCATATATCAGCTTATGATTTTCTGAAAAGTCAAGATGGTACTCAGAGATTGAAAAATAGAAAATCTGTGAACAGTATTCTATTAAAAGTTACCAAAACAAAAGTATACTCAGATACCTATAGACCTCAAAATGCGAAATAGGGTGTGCCTTCATCACACAAAAAAAATATACCCAAAGATTCTAACCTTTTTACTGGCTAAAAGTATAACAATTCAATAATGACATATACTTAGCACTTACAATCACTTACCATCACTAATATTTTGTTCCTTGAAACTGGCTACTAACAGAGCAACAAGTTTGCAGATGGCAAGACTTCCAAGAAAAACTAACGTTTTCTGAGTGCTTACTAAAAATATCTCCCTCTGCAAAAGAAAGCCAGAAGCCTCACATGATATCAGAAATGGATAGACTGATAGGGTTTTTACACGAAGGTACAAGGAGAAAGAAGAACAAGAGAATGAGATGTATCATCATTACAAATAGATATGGTCAGCTGACAGCTTTGAATTTTGATTTGAGGCATGGTAAGAGAACAAGACAAGAAAGATGACCTTAGGAGTCATCCAGGCAGCAATGACAACTAAAAATTCAGAAAAAGAAAACGGGTTCTTCATGAGTTAGAAACTGAAAGAGAAGATACAGTTCACTATACATAGGTCCAGAAAAGTAGAGTTCAGGATCCAAGGAAACACAGCATTTGAAGATGGTGGTGGTCAAAAAGTTTATAGGCAATATTCACTCAAAATAAGCCATTGCATTTGATGATTAGGAGATTATTGGAGACATTTAAGATAGCAATTTCAATAGAGTAATCTGAAGGCATGCTATACATCTCTCTAATGTAACACTGATTATATTTACATAAATATTATTTATACATCCTTATATACCCACATATAGAGTGTACTGTTGGCTCCCATATATCTGTATTTCTCTATGTATATCATAATACAAACAGTGCACACAACATGGGCTTGCCACTCAATGAATTTTCAAAGTGAACACACCCATGTAACTAGAACTCAGGTCAAGAGAAGGAACATTACTAGCCACCCACAAGTCCCAACCCCCTCTCCCTCTTCCAGTAACTACCTCCCATGCAAGCGTAATCAGTCATGTATCATTTTAATCCCAGAAGAGTTCACAGTCCTTGGAACTAAATAAATGCATTTAGAATACACAGATTTTGATTACAAAAGTTAGGAAGGGAAATAAAAGAGAGTAAAGAAAATGAGTATACACTACACTATCATGACCCAATTGCTCGATATTTATAGTTTCTGTGTCATATTGAACTTGAAATAAGCTCCAGTTAAGAGATGACAGAGAAAAGGAAGATAAAATTCTTCTCTCAGTTACAACTTTGTAACATTGAACCACTTAGTCCCCTTGAGAATAAGATCAAAATTATGTAACTAGTACCTAGAAAAAGACCAAAATATTAGAGTTAATTTTTTGAAATATTTATTTAAAATAGATAACTTCAGATAAGAGAAACTCATATAGTATGTTCTGATAAACACATACAAAATTAGAAAATCAAATTGGGATTCCATGCTTCTCACCCTGGAACTTGCCAATAACATTGTGATATTAACTTCCAAATGCCTTCAAACCTCCAACCCACTATACTACCAACACTGTCATTCTCAGCAGACAAACTGGTTACTTACAGAAAGAAGCAGCAGCCATGAGGTGAGATCTCCCTTAACAGCCTGCTACAAATCTACAGCCCTTATTACATCTACATACATGTCCTCTACAGCTTCTCTCCTCTCTTTGTAGAGAACCCCATAAAAGGGCAATTACTCTACTCTTGCACAGAATTTACACCATCAAATAACCTTTCTTCCTTATGTATATTCAACTACTGTCTCTCGTTTGTATTACTCCTAATGACATTTATACATGCTTAAATTTCTCACATCTTAAAATCTGAAAAGCATTCCCTTGATTCCCACATCTCCCTCCAGTTATTTTTATCTTCTCTACATAAAAATTAACTCAAGAGACACTTTCTATATTCATTGTCTCCATTTTTTCACCTATCATTTACTACGCAACTCATTTCAGTTTGGCTTCTGCTCTCATCACTCTATATAGTTTTTTTAGTAAAGCTATTAGTGGCAGTCATGTTGCTAAACTGAAAGAAAAAAAAACAGAAGAAAAAAAAGACAAATAGAAAGCCCATAATTCAAATATTGGGTCTAAATTCAAATATATCAGTAATATGAATGAATGCAAATGACTAAAGGACCCTTTTAAAACAAAAATTGTTAGACTATTTCTTTTTTTTTAAGAAAGAGAAATCCAGGAATATGTTAAGTACAAGAAAAACACCTAAAACTAGAGGACATCAGGGGATTAAAGTCATTGGAAGAAAAGAAATAGATATGAGAAAAATACTAATCTAAGTAGAAGAGTAGACATGTCTATATTTGACAAAATAGACTTAAGACCAACAGACACCAGTAAGTTGTTACAGTTGTTATAATTCAATATCTTTATGCTCTTAATAATATTGGGTTGCCAAAAGGTTCGTTCAGGTTTTTCCATAACATCTTAGGGGAAACCCCGAACGAACTTTTTGGCCAACCCAATATAAGCACACCAAGTATATAAAGCAAAAGGTGACCAAAAAAAAAAAAAAAAAAGAAAGAAAAAAGAAGAAGAAACTGACAAATCCACCATTACGGTGGGAAAGTCTAGCAAACCCTTCTCAATAACTGAAAGACCAAGTGGATACAAATCTGAAAAATAAAGGAAATTTGAATAGGATTAAATACAAAGTTTGATTCAATAGACATATAAACAATATTATACTCAATATTTGAGAATATACATGATTTTAAGTTACCAAACACTTTTTAAAAACCCAATATGCTAGACCATAAAAGAAGCTCTAATGATTTTATTTTTAATGATATAAGAAAGACCACCTTCCCTGGTAAAAATTATATTAAATTAGAACCAGATATCAAGATTATAAACCTAAATTAATTAAAAATAATATAATATTGGCACTACAGCAGAATTGAGTGAGGGAAGACAATGGTGAATTCAGAAACAAAATCAGATGTTGAAAAACTTGATATCTGATAGGGAGAGGTGACTTCTAAAATTGGACCCATTCCTCCTATCATAAATCAAAATCAATTCCAGGAATACTGAAAATTTAAATGTGAAAGCTAAACCAAAATCTTTAAGAAAAATTTTGTTGAATATCTTTGAGACTTTGGAGTAGAGAAGACACTTTTAAGTAAGAACAGGTACAAACAATAAAGAAATTATTAACAACTTGTTATAATAAAATTAGAGATGCCAGTTCATCCACAGATACCATAAACACAAGTCACAAACTTGACGAACATATTTGTGACACATATACTTATAAAACTACAATATCCCAATGTATAAATAACTCTTTACTGGAATAAACAAGCATCTTAAAGAAGAGGAAGCACAAATAACCCATAAAACATATTAAAAAAAAGTGCACAACCCAGCTAAGGGAACTACAAGGTAACATTACAATGAGATAACATTTTATATCCACCACAAGAGTAAAATTTAATTAACTGATTAGATTTTGTTGATTAGAATCAACACAATTTATTGATTAGAATATAGAGGAATGGGAATATCCATGGCCTGTAAATATAAGTATAAACTGATACAACCAATTTGGAAAACAGTTTGACATTTCATTGGTAAACTGTACATGTTCTACAGCCCAGTAATTTCACACCTCAGTGTATACTTCAAAGAAACTCTTGCTAACATGTACCAGCAGGCATGAACATATACGTTTGTAGAAGTACTGTCTATAATTACACAAGCAGCTACTACCCCACGTAATACTTATTAGAACACTGATTATACAAATTGTTGTATTTGTACAAAAGAAAACCATTTCTTAGTAAAATGAATAAACTATAGCTATATGCGCCATCATATTTCTCAAAATTTAATACTACATGAAAATAGCAATTAACAGAAGAATATTTGTATGTGTATTCAGAAATAGGAAAACTAAACAATATGGGGGTTTTAGTGATAATAAATTGGTGTTAACATCAAAAAGAAAAATAAGGAAGTTATCAATATAAAACTCATGATATTTATTACCTCTGGGCAACAAATGATTGAGATAAGGCCCACAGAAGGTACCTAAAACAGCAGTTCTCAGAGTGTGGTCTGGGGACCCTCTTAGAGTACCTGAGACACTTTCAGGCAGTCTGTGAAGTCAAACTATATTCATAATAAGATGTTATTTGCATTTTTCCACTCTCATCCTTATTTTAACTAAATCAACATTCTACAACAGATTGAATAGAAGCAGATAAAAAAATCTCCTTTAAACCAGAGATTAAAAAGGTTTGCAAAAATACAAAACAATGTTACTCTTCTATTTTTGTTTTTGGAAAAAATGTTTTCATAAAGTGTGATTTTTTGTTCATTATTGTATTTAAATGAATATATTGAATTTCTAAATTTTAACTTCTTACATAATAAACATAAATAGATATAACTGACCTAAAGAGAAACTTTTTGTGCTCTTCAATAATTTTTAAGAGTGTAAGGAGTTCTGGTACTGAAATGTTGAAGAACCACTAGTCTAAAACACTGCTATTGATAATTTGATAGGGATTGCATTGAATCTGTAGATTGCTTTGGGCAGTATAATCATATTCACAATATTGAATCTTCCAATCCAAGAACATGGTGTATTTCTCCATCTGTTTATGTCATCTTTGATTTCTTTCATCAGTGTTTTATAGTTTTCTGAGTACAGGTCTTTTGCATCCTTAGGTAGGTTTATTCCTAGCTATTTTATTCTTTTTGTTGTGATGGTAAATGGGATTGGTTCCTTAATTTCTCTCATTTTTCATTGTTAGTGTATAGGAATGCAAGAGATTGCTGTGCATGAATTTTGTATCCTGCAACCTTACCAAATTCATTGATTAATTCTAGTAGTTTTTTGGTGGCATCTTTAGGATTTTCTATGTATAGTATCATGTCATCTGCAAACAGTGACAGTTTTACTTCTTCTTTTCCAATTTGTATTCCTTTTCTTTTTCTTCTCTGATTGCTGTGGCTAGGACTTCCAAAACTATGTTGAATAAGAGTGTCAAAAGTGGACATCCTTGTCTTGTTGCTGATCTTTGTGGAAATGCTTTTGGTTTTTCACCATTGAGAATGATGTTTCCTGTGGGTTTGTCTTATATGGTCTTTATTATGTTGAGGTAGGTTCCTTCAAATGCCTACTTTCTGGAGAGTTTTTATCATAAATGCGTGTTGAATTTTGTCAAAAGCTCTTTCTGCATCTATTGAGATGATCATATGGTTTTTATTCCTTAATTTGTTAATATGGTGTATCACACTGATTGATTTGCATATATTGAAGAACCCTTGCATTCCTGGGATAAATCCCACTTGTGCATGGTGTATGATCCTTTGGCTCCGCGGCATGTGGGATCCTCCCGGACCGGGGCACGAACCCATGTCCCCTGCATCTGCAGGCGGACTCTCAACCACTGTGCCACCAGGAAAGCCCCGCCACTTTTACTTTTTTACTTTAGAAACAATTCTGTTAAAATATTTGATTACTTTTTATGCGCTGAGTTGGAGGAGAAAGAAACCTCCCTAACTACCTAATGCACTATTTATAAACAACACCTATAATGTTTAACAACAAAAACAAAGACAAAATTTGATTATGATTTCACAGAAGGGCCAACATATTTATAGTATGTGCTAAGTACATTAACAAAATGAAAATGAAGAACTAGATACCTATTCCTTAAAGAATAGCTTATATATATAGGAAGGAATAAGATTAGTTCCATTGTTTAGATTTGTATTAAATTTGTGTTAAATTCATTGACATAATATTTCCACTTTAAATGGAAAATTCTAACAAGTCACCATACACTAAAAGAGAAAAATCTACTAAGTATGTAAACAAAAATAACAATGTAATTAATCATTTATTGGCTATGAATTCACATGTAGAAATCAGATTTTAATTTCTCCTTGACAACGTCTCCTGATTAGGATTTATGAGTTATGGAAAAAGCTGTAAAAACTCACTTTATTAAAATGTAAAATACTAAAACTCAAACTGCATACAGTTTATGCATGCCACTCAGAGTACAGGTGATCTTAATACTCTAGTTAAACTTAGAAAGTAATTTGTATAAATAGCACACTCTAGTTTGTAGCATAAAAAAATGAAGGGGAGGTTAAAAACAGGTAAATTTATGAAAATATTATAGAGCTAAAACATTGTTGATTACCATTTAAAGTGCAGAAATTTCATTAGTAAGATTGATGACGATTTACTGAAATGATTAAAACTTTAAAATTTTTTGAGTAGAAGCCTCCCCCACTGCACAGCCACTTTTCTGATAATAATATTTTAGGTCATTGCCTGAAATAAAAAAACATAAAATATGTGGGAAAGCAATGACATTTCTACTTCTTATTCATGTAGTTTAGTTTACTTTACTGTATATTAATTTAGTGGTTAAAATCTAATTAACATTAGCAGACAGCAGCAGGCAGGTAAAGTAAAAACCTGAAGCAAAGGTCACTATAATTCAGAGACAGTTTTAAAAGCATTAGGTAATTAGTCAAACTGACAGAATTGTGAAGAGTGGCTTAATGCCTGCTTGATAAAGGGAACAAATTTATTTTGCGCCACACAATTAAAGCTGTGTTTAAAAAAAAAAAAAAAAGTTTAAAAAAGAAAAACTTTTCTCAGTAGAACAGGGAGGTATTATTCCATTTTTCCAATGGAAATAATACATAATGAAAAGAAATATCTTTATCTGTTGCATTACATAGATTTTGCTCTCAGAACCAACTTAAACGCATTTTAGAATAGTTAAAAATAAAATCTATCAACAATGAAGCAATAAAATAGCAAAAGCAAACAGCATTTACAAATATTGTGGGCACCTGCCTTTTTATGGTCACAACCTGTACCCCTCCAACACACCACCATCTCAAACACACACACACAAACACACATACACACACCCTTATTATTCAAACTCCTCTTCCTCTAGCGGTTCTATGCCATGTGATAAGATTTACATGGGCTGAGCTTGCTCTGCCCACCCAGACTGCAGCAGTGAAAAGGAGCAAGGTCTGTTAATCCCATTGGTCCTCATCTACCCAATCAGAGACTTCCCCCCACTGTCCTGTTAGAACTATAGGGAAAGGTGTATTCCTTCTATAGGAATTTCTAAGCTGGTAGAATATACATATAAACTGTTGATGGTCATCTTATGACTAAGTAAGAACAACATATTTGATTCCCTGGTGACAGAGGAAGAAATTATGTTAAGGGCACAGTTCTGAGATAGAGTTGGCATGGCTTATAAAAGGCAGTTTGGTCAGTATATAAGATACGTATTCTGGAATTTCAGGATGTTGTTCTTAGGGATATAAGAGCTGTGCTCTGCCACCACCTGAGGCTTCTCACAACCCGGCAAGACCTCAGTCTGCCCAGGCAGAATACCATCGCAGTCACACTGAGCATATCTTCTGAGGATAAAACAGAGATTAAAGAAGCTACTCCCACTTAGCAGACTCCAACAAGATGAGTCCTGAGAACATTTTACTTTTTTATCAATAGATGTTTATTGGAGTATAATTGCTTCACAATACTGTGTTAGTTTCCGTTGTACAACAAAGTGAATCAGCCATATGCATACATATGTCCCCATATCCCCTCCCTCTTGAGCCTCCTTCCCACCCTCCCTATCCCACCCCTCCAGGTCATCGCAAAGCACCGAGCTGATCTCCCTGTGCTATGCTGCAGCTTCCCATTAGCTATTTCACATTTGGTAGTATACACATGTCAATGCTACTCTCACCTCACCCCAGCTTCCCCCTCCCCATACTGTGTCCTCAAGTCCATTCTCTATATCTACATCTTTATTCCTGCCCTGCTACTAGGTTCATCAGTACCGTTTTTTTTTCTAGCTTCCATATATATGTGTTAGCATATGGTATTTGTTTTACTCTTTCTGACTTAGTTCACTGTGTATGACAGACTCTAGGTCCATCCACCTCACTACAAATAACTCAATTTCATTTCTTTTTATGGCTGAGTAATATTCTATTGTATATATATATGCCACATCTTCTTTATCCATTCATCTATCAATGGACATTTAGGTTGGTTCCATGTCCTGGCTATTGTAAATAGTGCTGCAGTGAACATTGTGGTACATGTATCTTTTTGAATTATGGTTTTCTCAGGGTATATGCCCAGCAGTGGGATCGCTGGGTCATATGGTAGTTCTATTTTTAGTTTTTTAGGGAACGTCCATACTGTTTTCCATAGTGGTTGTATCAATTTACATTCCCACCAACAGTGCAGGAGGGTTCCCTTTACACCACGCATATATGGTCACCTAATTTACAACAAAGGAGGCAAGAACATACAGTGGAGAAAAGACAGCCTCTCCAATAAGTGGTACTGGGAAAACTGGACACCTACCTGTAAAATAATGAAATTAGAACATTACCTAACACCACATACAAAAATAAACTCCAAATGGATTAAAGACCTAAATGTAAGATCAGACACTATAAAACTCTTAGAGGAAAACAGAGGAAAAACACTCTTTGACATAAACCACAGCAAGATCTTTTTTTGACCCACCTCCTAGAGTAATGGCAATAAAAACAAAAATAAACAAATGAGACCTAATGAAACTTAAAAGCTTTTGCACAGCAAAGGGAACCAAAAACAAGATGAAAAGACAACCCTCAGAATGGGAGAAAATATTTGCAAATGAAACAACGGACAAATGATTCATCTCCAAAATACACAAACAGCTCATGGAGCTCAATATCAAAAAAACAAACAATTCAATTAAAAAATGGATGGAACACCTAAATAGACATTTTACCAAAGAAGACATACAGATGGCCAAGAGGCACATGAAAAGCTGCTCAACATCACTAATTATTAAAGAAATGCAAATCAAAACTACCATGAGTTATCACCTCACACCGGTCAGAGTGGCCATTATCAAAAAATCTAGAAACAATACATGCTGAGAACTTTTTTTGAAAAAGTATCCTTGAGATCATCACAGTAAAATGTAATTTGTCTAAGATTTATGTATTAGAATGCTTACCTTTGTCAAGCCTCTAACATAGCCCTATGCAGAGAAAGGAATGTTTATTTTCAAAAGAAAAGGAGTATCTCATTTAAAATACTACTGGTACTCCAATAAAGATGTTTAAAAAATAAATAAATAAAATAAAATAAAATACTATTGGTAGCAGGACTAGAGGTAGTGTTCGTACGTGCTTTTGTAGCCTTCTGGCAATGGAATCAACTCAGTCTCTCCCATTCCCAGTGAGCTGATATTATCCTCTGACATCAGGATAAATCACTCTCTGCTGACCAGTCAGAGATTTCCATCCATCTTTATTTTTGCACACACTATTTATTCTCTTTCTAGAATTTTCTTTATTTTTATGCTGCTTTTTTCACCTGGAAGTTTTTCAACAATCACTTCTCTGTTACTGTCTTCCAAGGTAAAGTTCATTGCTTTATTCTGTGTTCCTACAGTACTTTCATCATATTTCTGAAATATTACTCACCTTTGTGCATTGTAATTTATCTGATTTCATATTTGTGTTTCCCTAGCTTTTTGCATATATTGTCACGTAATATAGACTCAATTTTTATTAGTTGAATGAATGAGTTATCCTTTGCAAGTATGTTTTTAAAGTTTAAAGTATTAAATAGAATATAAAAATCAACAGGACATATAAAGAATAAAGAATTTAGTTGTGCCATGGAGAATTACTCTGAAAAAAAAACCTTAACTTAAACCTATTAATTATAAAGTTGGATTTCACATGAATTTTAAGGTCAGAGCCTATTAGTAGACCATTTTATCTTCAAGATGTTTAAAATGCCCTGAAAGGAACTCTACAAATGATAATTACTAAATACTATACAGTTAATTATTAGGCATGAATAACAGAAACATTAGAAGCAATTAAAAATAACAGAAGATTGTAACAATTATAATATACAGTGGAGATTGTTTGCAGATGACATGATACTATACATAGAGAATCCTAAAGATGCTACCAGGAAACTACTAGAGCTAATCAATGAATTTGGTAAAGTAGCAGGATACAAAATTAATGCACAGAAATCTCTGGCATTCCTATACACTAATGATGAAAAATCTGAAAGTGAAATTAAGAAAACACTCCCATTTACCACTGCAACAAAAAGAATAAAATATCTAGGAATAAACCTACCGAAGGAGACAAAAGACCTGTATGCAGAAAATTATAAGACACTGATGAAAGAAATTAAAGATGATACAAATAGATGGAAAGATATACCATGTTCTTGGATTGGAAGAATCAACACTGTGAAAATAACTCTACTCCCCAAAGCAATCTACAGATTCAATGCAATCCCTATCAAACTACCACTGGCATTTTTCACAGAACTAGAACAAAAAATTTCACAATTTGTATGGAAACACAAAGGACTCCAAATAGCCAAAGCAATCTTGAGAACGAAAAACGGAGCTGGAGGAAATCAGGCTCCCGGACTTCAGACTATACTACAAAGCTACAGTAATCAAGACACTACGATACTGGCACAAAAACAGAAATATAGATCAATGGAACAGGATAGAAAGCCCAGAGATAAACCCACACACGTATGGTCACCTTATCTTTGATAAAGGAGGCAAGAATATATAGTGGAGAAAAGACAGCTTCTTCAATAAGTGGTGCTGGGAAAACTGGCCAGCTACATGTAAAAAAATGAAATTAGAACACTCCCTAACACCCTACACAAAAATAAACTCAAAATGGATTAAAGACCTAAACGTAAGGCCAGACACCATCAAACTCTTAGAGGAAAACATAGGCAGAACACTCTATGACATAAATCACAGCAAGATCCTTTTTGACCCACCTCCTAGAGAAATGGAAATACAAACAAAAATAAACAAATAGGACCTAATGAAACTTCAAAGCTTCTGCACAGCAAAGGAAACCATAAACAAGACGAACAGACAACCCTCAGAATGGGAGAAAATATTTGCAAATGAAGCAACTGACAAAGGATTAATCTCCAAAACATACAAGCAACTCATGCAGCTCAATATCAAAAAAACAAACAACCCAATCCAAAAATGGGCAGAAGACCTAAATAGACATTTCTCCAAAGAAGATATACAGATTGCCAACAAAAACATGAAAGAATGCTCAACATCATTAATCATTAGAGAAATGCAAATCAAAACTACAATGCGATATCATCTCACACCGGTCAGAATGGCCATCATCAAAAAATCTACAAACCATAAATGCTGGAGAGGGTGTGAAGAAAAGAGAATCCTCTTGCACCGTTGGAGGAAATGTAAATTGATACAGCCACTATGGAGAACTGTATGGAGGTGCCTTAGAAAACTAAAAATAGAACTACCATATGACCCAGCAATCCCACTACTGGGCATATACCCTGAGAAAACCATAATTCAAAAAGAGTCATGTACCAAAATGTTCATTGCAGCTCTATTTACGATAGCCAGGACATGGAAGCAACCTAAGTGTCCATCAACAGATGAATGGATAAAGAAGATGTGGCACATATATACAACGGAATGTTACTCAGCCATAAAAAGGAATGAAACTGAGTTACTTGTAGTGAGATGGATGGACCTAGAGACTGTCATACAGAGTGAAGTAAATCAGAAAGAGAAAAACAAATACCATATGCTAACACATATATATGGAATCAAAAAAAAAAAAAAAGGTCATGAAGAGCCTAGGGGCAAGACAGGAGTAAAGATGCAGACCTACTAGAGAATGGACTTCAGGATACAGGGAGGGGGAAGAGTAAGGTGTGACTAAGTGAGAGAGTGGCATGGACATATATACACTACCAAACGTAAAACAGACAGCTAGTGGGAAGCAGCCGCATAGTACAGGGAGATCAGCTCGGTGCTTTGTGACCACCTAGAGAGGTGGGATAGGGAGGGTAGGAGGAAGGGAGATGCAAGAGGGAAGAGATATGGGGACATATGTATATGTATAACTGATTCACTTTGTCATAAAGCAGAAACTGACACACATTTGTAAAGCAGTTATACTCTAATAAAGATGTATAAAAAAATACAGTGGAGAAACCAGTGAGATATAGAAAAGAGCAGTAAATAATATCAAATTCTGAATTCAATTTAAATCTACAATTTTATTAAATGGCCTTTCTGCCACCTGGTTTCAATGAGCTTTATAACTGCTGAGTTTGATTACTCTGGTCACCTGTACATGCCATAATCTGTTACATGCCAAAGATCAAACAGTGCCAATCTTTTGGGCAAGTTAGTGAATAATCCATTCATTTCTTAAATCAGAACTGTGATCTGTATTTGTGTCAGTCAAAGCAAAGTACAGTATGTGAATAGATGGTGGAACTTTGAATTCTCTGAATCCAACTATAGCTAGAAAATTGAAGTAGGTAAGAATAATTAAGAAGGTTAACTATAAATAGTAACACTGTATTTTAACAATGAAATCCATAAGTTCCAATATTGAGTATGAACCAATAAAATCAACTAGCTACATACACTACAGAACGTGACAACTTAAGAATGGATTTACAGTGATTTGTCAAAATCCTCAGTTTATTTTATGTACTACACACATAAGGTAAACACTGTCTAAGATAATCACCTTAAAAAAATCTTACACACTAAAACATTCAGAGCTTTAGTATCTGTAATGATTATCTGTACTGCAGTAATGAAGATCTATAACCTTTTGTTGTAATCCCACAATGCTGAGAATCTTTACACCAGGTATCCTTGGTGACAGTGTGACAATGAAACAAACATTAAGAATTGTATTTTAGTTTCTGAAAGGAGAAAACAGAATAGATGAGGTGATTAGGCCATATGAACGCACTGGCCAGCATAACTTGACATTCATTTGAAAGGTAGTATATGGCAGTTCCGATGAACCCATTGCTATGTTAATCTCCCTCTGGGAAAGTGTTGCTCTGTGTGTAACATTTTTAGAGGTTTGAAAATTTTATTTCAAGCAAAGAGTAACAAAAAGAAATGCTTTGATATCAGAATTGGCTATTGTTTGAATGAATGGGAACAACCAAGCAGTTCCCTAAATTACCAAAATAAGAGTCCAGACCTCTAGCATGGGGAAAACAATGCTCTAAACTGGCATCCTAGTGGCCCTGATGGCACAAAATGAAAATCAAAGAATTGCTCATAAGAGTCACTGAAATTTCAGTGTTAATCTACCATAGATAAAAGAGGAATATTTAGAAAATAGTAAGAACTGCTGTATTCACAAAAAACATTTCAACCAGAATTTATTGCTCATACGCAGAGAACTAAACTGGGAGTTACAAGAGACAGAGGAAAAGAAGGAACAGACCTTGTCATTTTATGATCTTTGGTTGGAGTTTATCCTCAAAGAAAATTTGATCACATTGTGGCAATCCACTCCACAGTAAACTATAACTATTGGGATCATGTCATCCTACAGGTGGTATGTATAATCAGAATTCCTTTTGGTACAACTGGCCGCCAGCTCCTTTCTGTGTTGTCCACATCTGGGCAACAAAACCAGGCACATTTCCTGACATTTCTGGAATGCAGCACACACAAGCTATGGCCTTCCTCCTCTGGCAACTGGCCAGACTCTTAGCTTCAGCCTATTTTAATACATGAATCAGGTACTAGTCTCTGCCTGTCCAGCTTCCAAAGCTCATAGGCCAGGTCTTCAGGGGGAATTTTTCTAAAGGTCTTTTACTTGCTAACCGTTTAAGGTGACCTTGAAGTATTCCCCTAACATATGGGATAGGGAGGAAGAACAGTAGCAGAAGTCTCTAACAGTGCTCTGTCTTTAAAGAAATCCCTCACTCATCCACCTCTCCTGATCAATCTTCAAACCTCGTCTTGTATACCCTCAAAGTGGCTAATAGGAAGTGGCCAGCCAAGTTTGGTCACTGCTAAAGCAATTTGGTACAAATACCTCTCTTTGCAATGTGGGGTAAGTTGACTATCATTTTAATCATTAGAGCCTTAATTAATATAAAGTAAAGGGAAATATTTCATTAAAAAAATTAACAGATTTTTGAGATATAACAAACTGCACAAATGAAAGTATATGACTAAGGGTTGACAGGTATACATCACGGAAACATCACCACAAGTTCACAAACATATGCATAACACCCCCAAAGTTCCTTAGGCCCCTCGTAAAGGTTTGCCTAACTCAAGACTACAAAGATTTCTCTTAGATTTTCTTCTAAAAAGATTTGTAGTTTTAGGATTTACAATTAGTTCCATAAATCATTTGGTTAACTTTTGTGTATGGTAAAGGATAAGGATTAAAGTTCATGTTTTTGCATATAGATATCCATTTTTTTTACACAAGTTATTGAAAGGACGATCTTTTATCCACTAAACTGGCTTTGCTTCTTTGTCAAAATTCAATGTATGGTTCTAATTCTGTGTTCTCTATTCTGTTCGATTGATCAGTTTGTCTATCCTTAGACAAGTACCACAGTCCTGGTTACTGTATGTTTAAATAAGTCTTGAAACCAGGTAAGTGTAAACCCTTCAAATTTATTATTCTTCGTCAAAGTTTGGCTATTCTAGACACTTTGAGTTTCCATATGAATTTTAGAAGCATCTTATCAATTTCTACAGAAAAGCTTTGATAAGATTTTAATTGGGATTACATTGAGTATATAAACACCAATTTGGGTGGGGAATATGGAGAGAATCGACATCTTAATATTGGGTGTTCAAATTTGGGTCTCTTTTTCTCTGTTACTTAGACCTTTTTAAATTTCTCTCAGCCATGTTTTCAACCTTTCAATGTACAGGTTTTACATATTTTTTGAGAGATTTATCCCTAAGCATTTTATTTTTATGCTACTGTAAAATGGCATTTTAAATTTTTCAATTTCTGCTTGTCCATTTTTAATACACAGAAATGAAATGAAATATTGTCCCATGCTCATTGATGTAGTTCTTTTTCAGTCTTTTTCTGTTTTTCATTTTTGGAGAGTTTCTATTGCTATGTCTACAAATTCACTAATCTTGTATTTTGCAATATTTGTTATTAATCCCATTCAGTATATTTTTTGTGTTACACATTGCCATTTTTAGCTCTGGAAATTCAATTTTGGTCTTTTTTTTGGTATGTCTCTCCAACCTTTTCTCTCCATTCTTGAACATATGGAATACAGCTATGATAATTGTTGTCATGTCTTCATTTATTAATTCTATCATCTATGCCATTTCTAGGTCGTTTCTATTTATTGATTTTTTGTCTTCATTATGGGTAATATTTTCCTGATTCCTTCCATGCCTGAAAAGTTGTATTGGATACCAGATATTATGAATTTTACCTTGTTGAGTGCTGGATATTTTATATTCAAATATTCCTGAGTTTTACCTGGGCTGCAGTTAACTTACTGAAAACAGTTTAATCCTTTCATGCTTTTAAGCTGTATTACATAGGGATTAGAACAGAATTCAGTCTAAAGCTAATATTAACCCACTACTGAGGCAACACACTTTAGAGGACTCTACCCCATAGCCCTTGAATTATGGCACTTCCCACTGTATGTGGCAGAAAGAGGAACCTATTTCCAGCCTTGTGTAAATCCTGGGGATTATTCCTTCAATCTGTTCAGTCTTTTTGAGTGGTTCTCTCTGGCCGTGACTAAATTCTCCACTTGCATATGCTGATCAGTGCTCAGTTGAAGACATGAAGGGAACCCTTTGAGATTTCTAGAGTTCTCTCTCTGGATCCTCTTTTCTCCAGAACTCTGCACCGGGCCTCACAGACTCTCAGTTCCATCTCCTTAACTTAGAGAAACTGCTGGAATCTTACTGGGTTCCTACTTCTTATGCTGTAACCTGGAAACTGCCCCCATATGCAGCAAGCAATTGTAGGATTGTACATTTTATTCCCATCTCTTAACAACCACTGTAAAACATCACCTGATGTCTAATTACAATCCCAAATTAGTTGATGTTAAAATAGGGAGACTGCTATTTACAATAGCCAGGACATGGACATAACCTAAGTATCCATCAACAGATGAATGGATAAAGAAGATGTGGCACATATATACAATGGACTATTACTCAGCCATAAAAAGGAATGAAACTGAGTTATTTGTAGTGAGGTGGATGGACCTAGAGACTGTCATACAGAGTGAAGTAAGTCAGAAAGAGAAAAACAGATACCGTATGCTAACATATATATATATGGAATCTTAAAAAAAAAAAGAAAATGGTCAGAAGAACCTAGGGGCAAGACAGGAATAAAGATGCAGACCTACTAGAGAATGGACTTGAGGATATGGGGAGGGGGAATGGTAAGCTGGGACAAAGTGAGAGTGGCATGGACATATATACACTACCAAATGTAAAATAGATAGCTAGTGGGAAGCTGCAGCATAGCACAGGGAGATCAGCTCGGTGCTTTGTGACCACCTAGAGGGGTGGGATAGGGAGGGTGGGAGGCAGGGAGATGCAAGAGGGAAGAGATATGGGGACATATGTATATGTATAACGGATTCACTTTATTATAAAGCAGAAACTGACACAGCATTGTAAAGCAATTATACTCTAATAAAGATGTTAAAAATAGAAAAATAAAAATGGGAAAAAAAAATAGGGAGACTGTCTGGGTCAACCTGACAATCACATAAATCCTTTAAAAGCAAAGCTTTTTCTCCAGCTAGAAGAGGAGAAACTTTGCTGACTTTAAAGATGGAGGGGGCCATATGACAATGAATATGAGTGGCCTCTAGAAGGTGGAAGCTGTTCCCAATCCACAGCTAGCAGGAAAACAGGTGCCTTAGTCTGTTACAGCTAAAACTGACTGAACTAGCTAGGTCTCCATCACTTTATGCTTCACTTGCACGTCCTCTTTCCAGATGTTTTTTTTTTCCTTTCTTTCTTTTGTTAATGATTCCTTTGCACCTAATTGCTTAAAGTAGCTCACTTGTTAATTAAAGCTACTATCAGACACCTGGTGTTTTTCCTCTTTGAAACACTCCCTAATGCTCCTCTTCTTTGTAAGCATTCTTCATTCCAGAAGAGACAGTCACAGTAGGATCCCAGAGACCAACAGAGCCCATCTCCGGACCTGGCTACGCCAGCCTTGACGGCTTTGAAATGTTTCTTGAGAAAAGAAGAATGCAGACCCTGCACCTGCCCCGATCCTAATCAAGAACCCTATTTTGAGCTAACACTGTAAGTTTTACTCACTGAACCCTTTCGGGGAAGACAGAGTCTGGAGGGCACTAACCTGCTGTGGTCTCCTGTGCCTGGCAAAGAAATAAAGCTAATCTTTTCTTCTTCACCCAAAACTCTGTCTCTGTGATTTTGATTCAGTGCCAGCGTATAGAAACAGAGATTTCGGTAACAAGTCCTACAGCAGCAAGGAAATTAATTATGCCAGTGGCAGGTGAGCTTGTAAGAGGGTTCTGAGCACCTCCTCATTACCACCCCCATGAGAACCACAGCTGCAGCCAATATTTTGATTTCGGCCTAGTGAGACACTGAGAACCCAGCCGAGCTGTGCCCAAACTTCTGACTTACATACTGTCAGATAATAAATTTGTGTTGTTCTGAGCAACTAAGTCTATGGCAATGTTCACGGAGCTGTAGAAAACTAAAACAAAGATAAATCCCATTCCTGTTATTTCCTCTTTATCGAAAGTAAATTTCACTCATTAAAAAAATCTAATTTTGCATAGCTTGTTGCAAATATCTGTAATAATATATTTGTCATAGGAAAGGCTCCTTATATAATATTAGCTGGGAAAAAACAGCTATTAATAATATGTCATGTTTGTTGTTTCTTGTAACCGCTGTTACAAACGGTCACAAACTGGGTACCTTAAAACAATAAAAATGTATTCTCTTACAGTTCTGGATGCTAGACACATCTACAATCAAAGTGTCAGCAGGATCACAGTCCCCGTGGAAGTTCTAGGGGAAAATTCTTCCCTGCCTCTTTGAACTTCTGGTGGGTACCCGCATTCTTTGGCTTCCTCAGCTTGTGGAACTCCAATCTCTGCCTCCATCTCCACACCACCTTCTATGCTGGTATGTCTCTATATTCTTTTCTGTCCAAATTCCCTTTGTCTTTCTCAGAATGACACTTGTCATTGGATTTGGGACCTACCTAGGTAACGCAGGATTATCTCATCATCTAAAACTCTGTACTTAACTACATCTGCAAAGACCCTTTTTCTAAATAAGGTAACACTCACAGGTTTCAAGAAATAGCAGGCGCACATGTATTTTCGGGAGGCCACAATGAAACTCACTTCATCATATAATAAAATTATCAAAATAAATGCTCCCTCCTCAACTGATATGCTATACTACCTTCTTTTTTCTTAATATTATTTGAAATTGTGGAACACCTTATATGCAAACATAAACTGATCACTGTTAACCAATGATTGTATATTCATACTTTGGGCTTTTTGTGAAAAGGAAATAGTGCAGGAAAAAACAGGATTGCTGTAAACTATATATGAGACATCTTCTAATAAAGCATTCAGGACAGAATATGCTGAGGATAACTGTACATATTTTCTAATTAAGAGAATCAGATGATTTATAAACTGACAGACCTGGAACTTTCCTCATCACTGATATCAGGTAAAGAAGCATAAAAAGCATAAAGCTGTAACGGTAGGTCAGGTGGGTAGCAAAATTGCTATGAGTGTCTTCTGATTTTTCAAAATGTACTCTGCTGTACAGTGAATCCCTGGGTAAATACCACGGATGTCAGTATGAGCTAGCGGTTACATTTAGGTTAAAATATGGAACCCAGGGAGTCATGGAGCCCTGTGTATAGAAGTTCTCCACCCCTAGAAGTGATAGGCTGAAGAGAAGGAAAAAGGAAAGGGCTTCAAAGTATTTAACTTTGAGATATAACTGACATATAACATGGTGTAAATTTAAGGTGTACAATGTGATGATTCAAATATATACTGTGAAATGCTTACCACAACAAGGTTAGTCGACACATCCTTCACCTCACATAATTACCATTTTGTTATAGTGAGAACATTGAAGCTCTACTCTTATAGCAACTCTCAACCATACAATACAGTATTGTTAACTACAGTTCCATGCTGTACATTAGATCCCTAGAATTTAGTCATCTTATAACAAAGTTTGTACCACTTGATCAACATTTCCACATTTTCTCCACCCCCCAGCCCCTGGCAACCACCATTCCACTGTTTCTAAGAGTTCAGTGTTTTTAGATTCCACATATAAGTGAGATCAAACAGTATTTGTCTTTCTTTGACTTATTTTACTTAGCATAATGCCCTCAGGGTCCATCCATGTTGCTGCAAATGACAAAATTTCCCTTTTTATGCCTGAATTATATATACTATACATATATTTCATTTTCTTTATTCATCGATAGACACTTAGGTGGTTTCCATGTCTTGGCTACTGTGAATAATGCTACAATAAATATGGAAATGCAGATATTTCTTCAACATAGTGATTTCATCTCCTTTGGTTATATATCCAGAAGTGGGATTGTGGATCATATGGTAGTTCTATTCTTAATTTTTTGAGGAACATCCATATTATTTTCCATAGTGGCTGTACCAGTTTATGTTTTCACCAATAGTGCACCAAGGTTCTCTTTTCTCCACATCCTCACCAGCATTTGTTATCCCTTGTCTTTTTGATAATAGCCATTCTGACAGGTTTCATTGTGGTTTTGATTTGCAGTTTCCCTGATGATTAATGATAGTAAGCATATTTTCAGAGGGCTGTTGGCCATCTGTATGTCTTTTTTGGAAAAATGACTATTTAAGTCCTCTGCCCATTTTTTAATCAGATTTTTTGCTATTGATTTTAATGATTTATTTTTTTAGCCCCTTATCAGGTGTATGGTTTGCAAATATTTTCTCCCATTCTGTAGGTTGCCTTTTCATTTTGTTGATGGTTTCTTTTGCTGTGCAGAAGCTTTTTGGTTTGATGTAATCCCACTTGTTTATTTTTGCTTTTGTTGCCTGAGCTTTGGGTGACACGTCCAAAAATTATTGCCACGACCAACATCAAGGAGTTTTTCCCCCTATGTTTCTGTTAGGAGTTTTACAGTTTCGGGTCTTGTGTTTAAGTCTTTAAATCCATTCCTAGTTAATTTTTGTTATTGGTGTAAGGTAGGGGTCCAATTTCATTTTTTGCATGTGGATATCCAGTTTCCCCAACACCATTTATTGAAGAGAATATCCATTCCACATTGAGTATTTTTGGCCCCTTTGTCAAATATCAGTTGGCCATATACACATGAGTTTATTTCTGTGCCCTCAATTCTGTTCCATTGGTCTGTGTGACGTTTTATGCCAATACCATACTGTTTGATTGCTAGAGTTTTGTAATATAGTTTGAAATTAGGAAGAACGATACCTCCAGCTTTGCTCCCTCAAGATTGCTTTGGCCATTTGGGGCCCAAAGTATTTATTTTGACAGGTATAGTGCCAAAGTGGACCTCTGTTTCAAGAGGCATGAGGTCAAGAGTTTTTTTATTTTATTGAACCCATTAGAAATGAAATTAGAAATGTTAGCAACTGATGAAATCTGTAATCCTTTTTATTCAGGACTTGAGTTTATCTAAGTTTGACAGTGTATATAAAATGATACCATTTACTAAAAGTATTTTCCATATGACCACATGCATGCATAGGAAAAAATAGTATCTCTAGATGATAACAGGACATTTTAATTTATTCTCTGTACTCTTTTGTCCCCACAAAAAGACATTATTAACCCCAAAAGATACCACAGAAAGAGGTACAGGTTTTAAAGTGATGATTAATTCTGCTTTGGATGTGTCTAGTTTTAGGTACTTTAGAACTAACTTTTATTTGTTTATTGCCACTGCACATTAGCTGGTTTCATTAGCCAGGCGCTATCATAAACACCTTATGTCCTTTTTTTCTTTTAATCTTCACAATTGCAATGGATATTAAATAGTCTTAGTCTCATTTTATAAATGAGGATTCCAAACTCAGAGAGGTTAATTAGAGAAGGCAAGACTACTGGGAACAGAAACCTAGACTAAGTCTGTACAGAGACCATATAGAAACCCCATGACCACTGGGAACAGGATCAATGTAACATAGGTCTTCTGTAAAGGAAGGATCCTGTGGTGACAATTTTCCCCAGCCCTTTATTTTACTATTTAAATATTTTAAGGAAGGAAAATGTGTCCATTATCTGAAATGGTTGACTCACAAAATAGTACCTCTATCATAAACCAGATGAAGAAAGGTCTTACTCTGTGAGGGAGCCTTATAACATGGATGAGTTACATAAGACTGTCATTACAGGAAAAGAAAGATGGATTTACAATCAGAGCAGCTCTGGACTAATACAACCTCCCCCTCGTTCTAATATTCCCAATTTACACCTGTTCTCTTACACTCAAAAGTTTCCAGTTTGGACAATCATATAGTCATCCCGGCTATAATTACCAGAAAAACCACATAGTTGCATTAGTTAGACTGAAGGTTAAGCTAGCGTGAGCAAGAGACTGAAAAATACACTTGTTGAAGAGCATAGAAATGTATTTCCCTTCCTCACATAATAGTCCAGGGAAGATAGATGGGCCTAGTTCAGCAAAGTCATCCCAGGACCCAGGCTAGAAGGACAGTTCTTTCATTCTTAACATGCCA
This sequence comes from Stenella coeruleoalba, assembly GCF_951394435.1. Lineage (NCBI taxonomy): Eukaryota > Metazoa > Chordata > Mammalia > Artiodactyla > Delphinidae > Stenella > Stenella coeruleoalba. The sequence goes on along the minus strand of NC_137151.1, from coordinate 78,646,380 downwards.
GTTCCAAGACTTTTCCAGTTGTTTCCATCAATCATCAAGATGGGAAAGGGAGAGTAAATCTAGAGTGGGCATCTTAATTAGTTGAACCAGAGTTGGACACATCACTCCACTCACATGCCATAGATGAGAATTTAGTCATAGGACCACACCAACAAGAAAGAATAAAGGATTTGAGGTTTAGTTAGTAGATCTTGCCACAGTGGGCTAACTTCTCTCACTCTCACATTTCTTCTTTGGTCCCCCAACTCCACTACATTGTAACAGGGTGACTATAAAACTTGTATTTAGTATTAACTAGTGGTGCTATTCCACAGGAGATTTTTATTTTAGGTGTGTGGATAGCAGATCAAAATTCAGATGAAATAAACCTAAAACACAAGGTCAAGAGTCACAGACTATGTTACACCTTGTCTCTAACTTTGCAAATAAATATTAAATTCACTTTTGTTTGCCTTTTCTACAGTATTCGCTGTACTGATCTGAAGGGTTAGTGTGAGAGAAATATAGCAATAAATCAATAATAAAACTTTTTTCTCCTTAATAATAGATGTATAGGCTTTTATATAGACTCACAGACTTTAAATGAGTAGAACAATATCAAACTTCAAGAGTTACTGCTAAAAAAAAAAAAATTACAATAAATCTTCCACAGCAAATATATGAAAAGGTAAAATTTGACTTTCTTAATATTGCCAAAACAAATTCCTGGCATTAAAATTGATTCTAGATGTAACCAAAATCAAAATTATTAAGATAAATCAAATATTTTATCCTTGTAATTGAATATAAAATAGCTATTACAATAAAGGTTTATACGTACAGCAGTACGCAACTATAAACGTGGGAAATTGGAATACCTATCACAGCTACATCCATATCTGAAACTTCTAAAAGTAAAACTAAAACATATATATGGACAGATACCAATGTAGAAAGACCTTCAACGCGTGGATTCTCAATTCTGAAGTCTTTGTTTTGAACACTGGCTGTTTGACAGCTAACTCAACAGAAACGGTGTCTGAATCCTCCCTGCTCCTCCAGGCTTGCTGTGGCTAGGGCATGGCTTCCTGGTTAGAGAAGTATAACAAGCCTTCCTTATCTGGAAATTATCAGATGCAACAATCTATAAAATCAGGTATATATTCATTGGCACTTAAAACCTTGTTCTTGACATAATCAAAAGAATTAAAAGTGGTTTGAAGATAAAAGAATTTGAGAAGAAACATCCTATTTTACTTATTAAGTAATACACTATAAATTCATTGGAGTTGATCCATGTTCTATGCTCATTGTGTAGATCACGAAAATAAATGTCACAGGAGTAAGAAGGATATACACAACGAGCATCTCATTTTCAATAATATACATTAAAAAAAAAACCTATATGTGTTATTTCTTCAGCATATTTCTTGACTCCTTTTCTCCCTCAGTTCATACTTGTGATTAGGGTATGATATGCACACAGAGGAATGTGCTACATCTATTTTTATAAGTTTTTGGTTTTTCTGTACTGTTTAGCTTTTCACCACAATGAAGGATAATTTGGCATCAGGCTGACTCCACTTGGTCACACTAACATTCTCTTAAATTCCTCACACTTTCTTGTAACCCTACTACCCTTTCTAATTGACTCAATCCAAACACGTATTTGCTGTTTCAACAAACTTGCTCTTTAACCTAGACAGTGTTTTTCAATCTAATGATCTTGCTAAAATGTCAATTCTGTTTCAGTAGGTCTGGAGGGAAGCCTAAAAGTCTGCCTTTCTAACAAGTTCTCAGGTAATAGTGATGCTGCTGGTACTCAGCCCACAGTTGGAATAGCTAGGACACTTTCATGCTTACCAACATAAACTAACATCTCTAGTGTAAATAAGGATAAAAAATACTAACTTTGAGAAAGCCCTTCAACGCTACCAATTCCCCTAGGAAAATCCCTAAGTGTGTTTTAATGGAGAAAAAAGTCTGAAAAGTGCCAGACACTTTCAACAACAATAAAGAAGAGATCTTGGTAGATCAGAAGTTTTCAACTGTAACAATGGATAAACACTTTATGTAACAGATAAAGACTTATTGAATTCTTCTGATACTTTGGAGCAGAAATTGTGGTTGCCCTAACTCATGATTCCTCTTTTCTGGTTTATTCCCTTGAGTGGGTAATTGATGTGCACTGAACAGTGCTGAAGTATTATAGATTGAAATATACTCCTCACCCTCTTAATGAGAGCAATTATCATAAACTAGGGAAGATCCCACCAAGTCCAAGATCATCTCCCAAAATTGAAAATGAGGTAGTTTCACCCTGCTGAGTGCTCTTTCACATGGGTTTGGTTGTGAATTATCGTTAAAATTGCATGACTTTTATTTTCACCTGCTCATAGATAAATTATTCTCTGCACATATCTAAGTTCTTCCAAACCCATTAATAGCATTTCTTTTAAATGAATGAAAAGTGTTTTAAATAGATATGTTTTTCATGTTGGAGTACAAAAATAAACAACAGAATTACTTTACATGTTTAAAGAATTCTTCCACAACAATTTCTCTGGATTTTGGGGGGTATATTTTTACTAAAAACACACTAAATAAACTATAAGTAGTAATATTTTAAATTATAATTGCAGGTAAAGACAAATACCAATTTGTCTACCACAAGTGTTCAGTGAGAGGATATCAAATGGAACATTTTTGCATTGCGCCTCACATTTGGATGAAAACTAATGTTTTGTAAATGTTTGCCAAGTCATCTTCTATGATTTTCCTATCTGTATTATTCATACATCATGTGTTATTTCCATGTATTTCAACATAGTCTCCTGTTCTGTACTTATTTTGCTCTGAAGTTATTTTACTATGCTCTATCTTTATAGATAAGCATATAAGTGCAAGATGACAATGGCCACAAATTAGATGAAAATCTGCTAAAGAAACCATTGCAAAAATAAAGGAAAATGGACATATATACACTACCAAATGTAAAATAGATAGCTAGTGGGAAGCAGCCACATAGCACAGGGAGATCAGCTTGGTGCTTTGTGACCACCTAGAGGGGTGGGATAGGGAGGGTGGGAGGGAGGGAGACGCAAGAGGGAAGAGATATGGGAACATATGTATATGTATAACTGATTCACTTTGTTATAAAGCAGAAACTAACACACCATTGTAAAGCAATTATACTCCAATAAAGATGTTAAAAAAAAACAAACTCTATGGAGAGCTACATTAGGGAGTATTGAGGTCACTACAATTAAGATATTATCCCTAAATAATGCAATATACAGAAAGTGGTTTGTGAGAGTAGGAAAAATTCCATGAAGACATCATTAGCAAAGTTTTAATTAAGTATGAAAATATTGTATAAATGCAGATAAAGTTTTCCTGCAATTAGACAGCCATTAATGGTCTTTATAATGTCTAGAGTAAGATCATTTTCCAAGTGCAATTCCAGACACATGATTTACCAATATGGTAATGAAACATATTGATCCTAGATAATATACACGGTGTTTGCAGAAATCAATAACCCATCACATCTTAAAACAGTACATTAATTCAATGCATTCTACTATTTATTAATAAATGAATCATTGAGTTTTGAAGTTTGAAAAATTCAAAACAGTAATTCATTCTCAAAAGGGCCAGGCTAAATGAATGCTCTTGTAATGACATATATTTCACAGAAATTAAAAAAGATGTATGTAGTATTACGTAACTTAGCTGAAGGATGATCATTAGTAGCACATAGCTCAACATGCAAGTGCTCAGCTAAATTCCTAAGCCATACTCTCTCTGATATCTTTCTATGTCCTTTTCTAATTCCTTTCCCATCTCCAGATTTCTCTCTCATCCTGCCTGCATTTGTTGCCACCTGGACATTCAAAATCTTCTAGCTGTAATTTAATAGTACAAAAATATTTTTCACCCTTTCTATTCCCCAGTCAAAAATTTCAATCTCACAATGATACAGATCTTATCCAGATGAAAATCAATTAAGAGATATTGTGGTAAGCATATTAAGAAACCTAATGCTCCTGGAAATACCTTCATTTCAAATAAACATTGTTCAGACCATCAGTGTTTCACATGACTGATTAAAAATAAAGTATTTGATTGGATAGGTATGGTGATAATGCACTGGCAGAAGGACTACACTAAAATTCCATAGCTTGGATTCTTTCTTGCTCTTTCACCAGTAAGCCAGGTAAGTTTGACCATTTATTTTACCCCCAGTTACATGTGCCTCACATGTAAAATAAAGTAACAGGTGACTTCTATCACAGCTCATCATGCATCATGCCTTTTTGTTAAGCACTCACCCCACCATCTAATGGAGAAAGAGCTATCATCCTTATTTTTCAAAGGAGGAAACTGATGCTTGAAGTTTAAGTGTATTATCCAAGTACACACAGCTACTAAGTGGGAAAATGTTACATTATCTCTGATTTACTTTAAAACCGTTTTGGCACAGACAGCACTGTGTATGTTAGCTTTTATTCTACACCTCGTAAGTAGTTTGTTAACATCTGAAGTGCCTTCGTTAAGAATGCATACTCACAGGTAGTTATTCGGCATCTGAAGAACTCTCATCAGGAGTTCCACACTCAAACTACTATAGCTTGGACTATTTTCATCTCCGACCAGCCCTAGATACTTCGCTAATTAGCATAAGTGATGACAAAGGAAGTTTTCATTGGTAAAATGGATGTCAAAAGATAGATGGACTGGCTAGAAATATTTATAGGTAAACCTGCCTTTTCATAAGGAGGATTTATGAATCTATGATATCAGCAGACTGTACACCTCAGAGAGGTGCTGCAGCTGACTTAAAGTTGAGGACTCCCTGAAGAGCCTCAGTGAGAGTGGTTGGCTGACGACATCACCTGTCAGGTCTGCCCCCCCCCGCCCAGCCCCACTCCTCCTCCTTTCCCCTCATGTGGGTTACGCCCCAATAAACTGCCTGCGCTCCTAACCCTGTCTCAGGATCTGCTTCCTGCGCAGGCGCTCTGGGCGTAGGAGGCAATTGGATCTTATGTTTATCCATTAAGACAGAATTCTGCTGCCTGATTCTGACTAGGAGTTGAGTTCGATCCTACTTGCCTAAAAGACTGTCATATCCATTTTGAATGAATCCTTTCACGCAAGGTTTGGTTGAGGTTTCTAAAGGGAGAGAGATCTTTGCCTAAAACACACTTAACACAGGTTTTATGACCTGGTAGTTGTAGTTCTATTCTACACTGACCTATCCTTTTACAATTACTCAATTGTTCCCACATTAGAATCATCTGTGGAGCTTCTGCTCCAAATACACAGACCCGCCTCTGAGAGAGGACTGATTTGGCAGATAGAGAATGATGCCCTAGTACCTGTATGTTCACAAAGCTCTGCTGAAGGTTCTGATACGCAGACAGGCGCGAAAAGTAACTCTTTGACATATAATGTGCCTCCTATACCAATCAATTAAACATGTTTTCAGTGTTTCCTCTGGGCCACGTGCTCTGCCCGGAGGCCTTCAGGTATCACAGAGTATAGCTGCAGAAGCATTCCCTCAACTAAACTAAATGAGTGCTATGAAAGAGGTATGAGTGCAGCGCTTAGGGAGCACAGAGAGTGGTGAATGGTCACCAGGGGGACTGTGGAGGAAGTTGAGGTGGTTATTGAAGAAGAGTTAGATTTTGCCTGCTAAGTAACCGGGCTTTTCTGGCTATGGCTTCGGCCACATACGGGATATATGGAAGAAGTGGCAAAAAGTGAGAATGGAACTTTCAGTAGAGATTAAAATATGAAGGACTTCAAATACCATGGTAATGTTGTCACTGTTTTCCTCCAGACGATAGAAAATAATTTAAGGAGGAAGCCTTAAAATCCAACTTTGCTGTTTTTTAGCATTGATTCATATGATATAAATTTCTGAGTATGGCCCCCATATATTTTTATTGATAGGTGTCAAGATAATCCATTTTTGGTAAAGAATACTAAATGAGTGCCTCTTCAAGTGTATAAGAACATTATATTCTCATCTAGTTCTTCTTTAGTTAATAATTTATAATACCCAAGTTTCAAGATATAATTTTTAATGATTATTAAGCTCAATATATATTAATTATACCTAACTTCAGTTCCAATTACTAATAAATTCAAGTCCACTAGAATGATGACTACTGAAATCAACTTCATGTAGGTAGTGGCAAACAGATGAAAATAATTTATTATTCTGTCAGTTGATGTGTGCTGGGTAAACTGCTGTATTTTCTAAACATCTTAAGTAGACCTCAGCCCACAATTAGGCTTCAATTGGCCTGGGAGCTATAAATGGAATTTATTAAATCTTAAGTGTGGAGTAAGCTATTACGCTGATCAGAATATTTTAGAGTAGAACTCTGTCAATCCATTAATGTAAAGACTGTATTAATGTAGGAAGAAAGTGGCATCTGGCAACTAATCAGAAAACTATAAAAATAGTAGAGCTTGATAAATATATAGGGTAATGGTATTACCGCAGTGAAAGGAAGGGACAGATTTAAAACTGCTCTGGAGGCAAAACTGATAGCATTTTGTGAGTATATTGGGAAATTAAGAAGATAGAGGAGTCAGAGTTCCCAAGCAGTTTTTAGTTCAGGCATCTGTGTGATCTAAAACTCACTCCTTTATCCACCAGGCAGCTACCAAGGTACTGGATTGATGGAGTCACCTAACAACCAAAATCAGAACCTATCAGACACAATCATCTCTGGGGTCTCAAAGAAATCAGTACACAATATATTTTTATCTCCTCTTTTGTCAAAATCCAATTAATTCAATCATATACTTAAACTTTTTCATTCATATGTACTATATTTTTAAGTTTATATTTTCCTTGCTTCTCTATTTATCCAGTTCTTTTCAATCTACTTGAGGAACATTCATCTAGGTTTACCATGAGGAACACTACCCACCCCATACAGACAAAGAAATAACCACCAAGATGACTGGGAGTAGTCCTTTGTGTACCATATATATCAGGATGAAGGTGCATTTGATCAAAAATTAGTCATCTGTTTAATCAGCCACCTGTTCACTTAAAAAGTACCCAACTTCCTTCAGTCTATAATTTTTCCTTTAAGCAAACTTCATATTCCAGTATTCACGACAATATATAACTATTTGATTCAATTTTATTATCTTCATAATTGTTACTACCAGATCAGCATTATTTTATTTATCACTGTAAATATATGGTATATCAGCTATATTATTAAAATCTCATTTGTGAACAGATTTCCATCACATTATTTTCATGTGAAAAAATGTACTCCTATTTTAAATTCTTATAATAAATTAACCTTTAGACTATAACAGTGAAAGTTAAGAAATCACTGAATAAATGTTCATTAAATAAAGAAAACTTGTCTCATAAAATAAATTAATTAACCTCAAGTTAGGGTTATTTAATATTCCTGGATACTGGTTAGAATGTTTTAAAGATTATGATTTCATACAAATAAATATAAGTGTGACAAATGACATGAAGAGTGTAGTGAAATCATGCTTATTCTTCTTTTGCTACTGCCTAAAGGAAATTCTTTAGACAGTATTCACTCTGAAAGAAATCTGTAGGGATGTGAAAGAAAATTAAGAATAGATTATATTTCCTGGAGGCCTATTATAATGTAATTAAATAGTCTTTCTCTAAAGTGACCCTTAGCCCCACCTGAGTTTTTAGAATTATATTTCCTTACATTCAAGTCTTTCCAGCCATGACCCTTTCCAAAGCACAGAGGTAATTACGTAGTGATTGGAAAAACTTACTGTCAAACTACCCCAGTGTTTTAAAATAATTTAGCGGTTAACAGGCCAGAGATGTTTTAGACTTTCCCAGTGTTCACTACTGTGTAGCACTATTCACTAAGATAACAAAAGCCTCCACTAACAAAGATACAGTGTGATTTTTACAAATGTGGAACGAACCACAGATGTAAAGTTATGTCTGAATGCTTAAAAATACCTCTTTTTTCCAGGCGGAAGTTTCTTGGTAGTTATAAAATGAAACAGAACCAGGCTTAGGTACACCTGATCACAAAGAAAAAAGCGTTTTTTCAGAAAAACTGCAGTCATTGACACATTTAAGTTTGGATGCAGCAGGAAAAAGATTGCTGTTTCAATTAGAAAAATACATTAAGGAAACGCTGGTAATACAAGGATAAGAAACAAGAAAATGTAGGTGCTCCCTTAGGATTATTCAGAAACATTGGGAACAACGCTGGACTTTTTTTAGTCCACAAAGAATGGAGCTTTAGTCACTTTACTTGCATATTCAAAAGCAGACTGCTCTAAAAAGGCTTGAGAATGTGGGGACCCTATCATTACTCATGTATTATCTTGCTCCATCAGTGTTAAACAAATCCAACACTAACAGGTTTATTTACTGCCATGTGCAAAATTCAGTCGCTTTGGTGCCCAAGAATGAGACACACTTGGCCACCAGCCAGGGAAGAGAGCTCTGGGGAAAGGAAGGAACCACAAGTGAATGTCCTGGGGTTATTTCCGTGGGGTCATGTGAGGGTGAGAAAGTGCAGGTAAAACATAACTGTGAAATCAGAATTTCCATTCCCCTCTGTGGAGAAATGAGCAAATGGGCACAGTTGGGTACTACCGTTAGTGTAGTTAAAATAAGTAATCAGAATAAAATCCCCAAAACCACATATGTGCATAAAATTGTTATATACAAAATCCTTTAGAGAGGGTCAGACTTGAGTACTCAGAAAAAAAGCTATTTCAAAATTACTTCCCCAAACACTCTACTTGAAAAGCAAGGAGCTAAGAGACAGATGGATGGGTAGTTGTTTTAGTAAAATGGTGGGAAAAGACTTTATTTAGTAGCCTGGAAGAGATACTAGATTTTGAAGGAAGGTGGAAGAAGCGGGGGAGATTGCTAGTTAGGGCACAGAAACACATATATGATCACCAGATTCTTGGGGTCATAGACACAAAGGTAGTAAGTACTGGAAATGCATCAATTTCTAATTTTTTTTTGCATTTTACTATTATCTATGCTTCTGGGACTACTTACATCGACTGCATCTGTGTGTAGATTACTGTATAAAGAAATGCTACTGTGCATCCTCTTCCCAGCTCTACTCAATGACAACAGGTTGGTAGTTTGTTTATGTAATTTAATTTTTAATAATGTCTGTGTTTGGCAAATGGCTAACAAAGTTCCAATATATTTAATAATCAGCTCTTGTCATCTAGTATGTACCAGGTCCAACATATCACTGGATATGCACATTTAGCTGCACCCTCATGACTCAAGATAGGCACTAGCAAAGAGCTGCTGTGCCTGATAAGGCTAAAGAGGAAAGTAAAGTTCAGGTTGCAGCAGGAGAAGGTGGCAGCTGTCCTACCAGAGCAGTGACATCCACTATCAGAGAATGGCTATGCAGATCAGATATTGTAATTTAGCAGAAGAGCAGGGATAGCACCTGCTCTGCACAGGGTGGAGCTAAAAAAGCATGGATGCTAGGGGAGAGGAGTTACTTCCAAGTGTTTTTGAGACACTTGGGAGATTACCAGGGGAAATGAAGAGAACTAGGGATCCTATGAGTACAGGTGAGACATGAATATTTGAGTTATTAATTTTAATGTAATATAAAACATATTCACAAGCTGTCCAGCTCTTGACAACTTTCAAATTATCTCTACTGCCAGATTCAAGAAACTGGTTTGCCCCAAATCTCTTCTGGTGGTAGCTTTACAATTCCCAGATTGCAACTAGGGCACTGAGATTCTTTTTTCAGCAGTTCACACAGGGGCTTCCTGGTTGGAGAAATCAGGATTTCCTTGCAGGGTAAGCTCTAAGTTATTGATATCAGAATTCTTCCTGCAGGTTCAACCTGAAGCTTGCTTTCTAGCCCTTCCAATGATTGTGTGAGCACCTAATTTCTTATATTATATACCCTTTGCTTAAAGTAGAGTAGTTTTTGTAGTCTGCAAGTGGAAGCCTCTTTCTTTTTTCGGGAATTGTGAATCCAAGAAGAAAAAATCATAAAACAATCTTTAAGGTATAAAATATAAGTAATTGATAACTAAACCATTTTAAAATTGAATTTTTATTTACTCAAGTTGCACTTTCACTGACTAGCTGAAAAAGATTCCATGTCGAGTTACTGTAAAAAACTTATTGATGTGTAACAGTTGATGAAGAGAATCCTTGAGTGTGCTGATTCTTCACAGAGATTACTGCAAGAAGTATTATTTGTATTATGAAGTTTTCAATCTTAAATACTTGAAAATAGCTTTTCATAATAGAAAATCCACGAGAAAGCCTATTATTTTCTTTTTACAAGGTACTTACAAATATTACAAGTCAGAGGAATTATTGTAAATGATAGTATTAGCTCAGTCAGAATTCAATCTATCCACATCATTAAATTTCCTCACCAGAAATCTGAGCATCAGAGAAAATTAAATTGGTTTACTGTAATCCGTAACATTTATAAGTACAGATTTACCAAGAATTCCTCAACAATTCTTAAAGCTCTATCATCCACTAATCAACATCACCTTTCTAAAGTTGGCAAGCTTTATTTTCTCCTCTGTTTTTAGTTTTTATCAACCATTACAAGGCTTAAAGGTAAATCACTATGAGTTCTATAAGGTACTGCATCATTTTATTTGTAATATCCACAAAATCCTTGTATACTTTATCTTTGCCTCATGCTACAAACACCAACCACATATCCACAGCTCAAACAGCTAACAATCTGAAGGCCAAGCTTTCTTCACACCCCAGTTCTTTCACACCAGTTGTCCAAAGCAAAACATAAGCAATAAGCATTCCTACTTTTATCAAACCAGTGTTACTTCCCTGGGGCTCAAGCACTGTAGGCTGAAGGCAATGTCTGTCTTTTCCTTTTTGAAGATGAAAATCTTTTACTAAGGAAGTGTGCCAAGAATTTAAAAATAGAAACATCTGGCTTTGATCAAAACAGCTATCTGTTTTTAGAGAATCACCCATCCACAGGGACTTTTAGACAGTAATTTGCAATGTTGTGGTGAGGTCCTGAGTTTATTTCAATTATTCATTCCATATTTCTTTTAAGTGAGGATTATTTGCCTTTGAATATTTAAACATCATATATATTTATATGCTATGCAAATAATTGACAGACTTTCTAGCAGATTCAATAAAAGATTATGCCAGTAAGTTTCAGAATAAAATGAATTGATGTCCAGAGTAATCCATTTCAAAGATATTTCTCAGCCAGATTCTTCTGTAATCCCAGATGAAGAAAATTAGAACCTATGGATTCTAAAGCACAGCTCAGACAAAAAGGGTCTAGTTTAATCATATTTTTAAAAATTAATGTAAAGATCTACATTTTACATCTGGGGTATTATAGAAACTAGCCTCTCGATAGGATTATATGATACAATAATGAGTTAATGGGGTTACCACACCAGAAAAACCTCTGAGAGGTGCAGACCTTACCATAAATTCTGACCCACAAACATATAGTACAAAAACCACTGAACAAAGTTGTTTGTATGAATAAGAGTAACCACAATTGCGGAAGATAACTTTGGGGACAATAATTAGCTTATATTTTAGGGCAGGAAGGAAAAGTGTTTCTGGTGGGATCCTATATATTAAAAGAGAACTGTCCTGTAGTATCTCTTTATTAATAGCTATTTGTTGAAATATGACTAAAGCCAGATTTAAAAAGGGGAGTATCAGGGGACATAGGTGGGGGTAGGGAGAAGTAGCAATTACTTAAGTAGAAGTTTAAAGGTAAGAGATGGGAGTTAGAAATAGAATCAGAAAAGAAAAAGAGCACCAAGAAGGGACTCATAGTGAGTGAGGTTAGCTGTCTAACATATCATCTTTTCTTGGGATAGATAAAATGCTGTCACGTGGATGAATATCTGACATCTTCTTGCCTGGAAATTCAGTTTACTTGGAAAGTATTATGATCTACAAAGAAAAGCTCCTGTGTTGAGAACAATTACACTAGCATGGCAAGGGCCTAAAAACAGAGTTCAAAGTGAGAAAACTGGCAAAGTTTAAGGTGTTCAGTCTGGTGCTGTCATACATACATCTGTAGTCTTTAACTGAGGATCAAAAATTAATAATGGAGGCCACAGCCAGAGCTTCCCACAAATGCTCAGAGGGAGGCAGCATGGTCACCAAAAATCTGTTGCTTAGGGACTCAGAAGTGACTCTGCATGCATCACTCAGTATCTCTGAAGCTTGACTCTTCATCTATGGAGTGAGAATTACACCGAACCTCTAAGGTTTCTTAATTCTAAAATTCAATGATTCTACAAGTTTTCTAACTGCCATGTACTTCATATGAACATTTTATATATGTTTATTAATTCATATTGACAATTTAATAATCTATCTTAAAACAGGTAAAATTTTCTGAAGTAGTAAAGTACTGATGCCTCAAGAGAGAAAGGTTATCCCCACTTACTAATCTTCCTCTCTAGTCATTTCAAATTATCAGATATTTATTGAGCTCTGACTTTCATAGGTACTACATGCTAGGAGTACAGAGGAATAAAACAGTATTTCTGTCATCAAGAAACAAGACAAGGAGCAATAAGACATAAACTTAAAATGAACTAAGATGAGTAAATGAGGAAAATTTGTGACCACAAAGAAGTAACCATCCCTTGGGTGAGAGTACTAATCTATAAAATGAAACTAATAATAGTACCTACACAATAAGGTCATTATATAGATTAAATTGAGTTCAGATTTAAAGCTTAGAATGGTTCCTGGAACATAGTAAGTGATATATATGGGATAGAAATAAGAAAGGAGAGAGAGGGAGGAGAGAGGAAGGGAGGGACAGAGTAAAAGAAAGGAGGGGAGGGGACCGGAGGGGAGAGATGAGAGGTGGGAAGAGGGAAAGAAGAAAAAGAGACGAGATCTGGCATCATATCCTGGTTTCTCATACTAAGTGCACATATGAGGTCAACCAGATCAACATGGATTTGAGACTTTCTGCAGCAGTACTCTCTATAAAAACTGTATTCATAACAAGTAAGTTCTAGAATGTAGTCTTCTAATAAACTGTCAAAATAAATTACTCACTTATACTGAGGTTCGATATTCATTTTTAACAAATGGATTATATTATTAATAAATAACATTTATTTTCTATTAATAAGGTTTAAACTTTAAACTGTAATTCAACATAATACACTCAGGTACATATTTTCTTACAAAGTAAAACAGAAAATATTACTAATAAGAAATTCTCATACCACTTTTTTTTTTTTTTTTATAAGGTCCATCTCCAACTCCCTCTTTCCTGTTAAGGTCAATGAGGGAGTAACAGTATTGCAACAGTTGTGATTAAAGATAGATTTTCATTGGAAAGAATATTCTTTCCAAGTTTTATCACTCTGAAAAAAGATGTTGCAGACCAGATTTCTGGCCATTGCTACACAAAAGTAGTGTTATTTTTGATCAATGCTATGTATGCCTGGAGAAAATTCCCAGAATGAAGGATAGCTAGAGAGGAGTTTTATAAACAAGAAGACCAGCAATCCCACTCCTAGGTATTTACCAAAATAAATGGAAAACGCTTTATATAAAAATCTGTACATCAATGTTTGCAGCAGTTCTATTCATAATTGCCAAAAACTTGAAATAACCCAGATGTTCTTGAACAAGAAAATAAACAAACTAGTATATCCATATATCGGAATACTGCACAACAATAAAAATGAAAAACTTTATGAATTATAGAATGAAATGGGTAAATCTTAAATTTCTAATTAAAAGAAGGCACACCCCAAAAAACTGTATGCTGTATGATTCCACATATATCAGACTTGAAAAGACCAAATTATAATGATAGAAAACAGATCAGTGGTTATCAGAAAGTTGGGGGAGAGGCAGAGTACAAACAAGCAGAAAAGGAAATGTTGGGACTATGGACTTGTTCTGAATGGTTCTGTGGTGGTAGATATATGACTATGCAATTTTCCACAGAATTGTACACCAAAGGGTGACTTTTACTATGAGCAAATAAAAAATATACAATGTACCAGGGGAACCCTAGATGCAATGTAAACTATGACAAATGAATCTAAGTATCTTATACATGTGAGACATAATCACACTAAAGGGCATAGGAAAGAAAGGAACTGATACCAGTATATTTGTAAGGTAGTAATTTGATAAATTTACTAAAGTTAATGACGTAAAGGATTGTATGCAAACACTATACACCAGCAGGTTAATTTGTTTCTCACTGGGTTGAACAGTTTTCCCCCAAAATGCATGTCAACTTAGAATGTGTAAATGTAACCTTATTTGGAAATTAGTTCTTTGCAGATGTAACCAAGATGAGGTAGTACTGGATTAAAGCAGGCCCCAAATCCACTGGTTGACGTCCTTGTAAGAAGAGGGACATTTGGACAGATATATACAGGGAGAAAACAAAGGGATGTTGAAGGCAGAACATGGAATTATGCATTTGCAAGTCCAGGGACACCAAAGATTACTGCAACCACCAAAAGCTTGGAACAGATTCTCTTTTAGAGCCTCCAGAAGAAACCAAGATGCTCATCATTACTATTAGAGAAATGCAAATCAAAACTACAATGAGGTATCTCCTCACACGGGTGAGAATGGCCATCATTAAAAAGTCTACAAGTAACAAATGCTGGAGAGGGTGTGCAGAAAAGGGAACCCTCCTGCACTGTTGGTGGGAATGTCAGTCGGTGCAGCCACTACTGAAACAGTATGGAGGTTCCTCAGAAGGCTAAAAATAGAATTACCATATGATCCAGCAATTCCACTCCAGGGCATATACCCGGACAAAACTATAATTCAAAAAGATACAGGCACCCCTATGTTCACAGCAGCACTATTCACAATGGCCACAACATAGAGACAACCTAAATGTCCATCGACAGATGAATGGATAAAGAAGATGTGGGGGGTGTGTGTGTGTGCGTATTTTTATATATATATACACACACACACACACACACACACACACACAATAGAATACTATTCAGCCATAAAAAAGAATGAAATAATGCTATTTGAAGCAACGTGGATGTAACTAGAGATTATCATACTAAGTGAAGTCAGAAGAGAAAGACAAATACTGTATGATATTACTTACATGTGGAATCTAAAATATGGCACAAATGAACCTATCTACAAAACAGAAACAAACTCACAGATAGAGAACAGACTTGTGATTGCCAATGGGGGCGAAGGGGGGCTGGAAGAGAGATGGACTGGGAGTTTGGGGTTAGTAGATGTAAACTATTACATTTAGAATGGATAAACAACAAGGTTCTACTGTGTAGCACAGAGAACTATATCCAATCTTCTGGGATAAACCATAATGGAAAAGAATATTTAAAAAAGAACATATATATGTGTATAACTGAGTCACTTTGCTGTACAGCAGAAATTAGCACATTATAAATCAACTATACTTCAATAAAAAAAAATTAAATTAAAAAAATGCAAACAGAGGTACAGGGGTAGGGGTGATTGGCGAAATGGGTGAAGGAGGTCAAAAGTACAAGCTTTCAGTTATAAAATGAATAGGTCAATGGGATATAATGTACAGCATAGTGACTATAGTTAATAATACTCTATTGTATATTTGAAAACTGCTAAAAGTGCATCTTAAAAGTTCTCACCACAAGAAAAAATCTTTGTAACTATGTATGGGGACAGATGTTAACTAGACTTGTGGTGATAATTTTGCAATTATAAATATCAAATCGTGTTGTACACCTGAAACCAATATATTATATTATACATCAATCTAAAAATAAATAAAAATGTTTAATGAAAGGACTAATTTAAAAGGTCTTATAAATACTATAAAAAATTTTTTAAAGATGAGCCTGGAGCATTCTGTGGTGCCTAAAAATAAAAATGTGCTAAAAATATTTTTAAAGGGCAGAGTTATGTCAAAAGGACATAGGAGCCAACCTGAAAGAGTACTCAATGCCAAAGCTAAAATAATTTGAGCAGCAAAATAATGACACTATTGGATTATAACCCAAAGAAAAAACTTATAATTCAATATTGACATAAATGACTGAATAAATAAGTGAATAAATAGGGGGGAAAGGGACAATTCTTCCTTAAAGAAGAATTTCTAATTGCTTTTAATTAATGAACTATTTCTATTGCTTCTAATTAATAAGCACAGAATAAATGAGGAAAATAGAAAATCACCACTAGAATATCACAAAATAATTGGTATAGCATGATCTACCAAGGATTGCTACAAGTACTCAACAATGGCTTAAAGAGAAACAATTATTTGCTTGGCTGCAAAGTATCTAGCCAAAAAATGTATTCATTACTGTGATGGTTTTAATATATGTCCACAAATACTTCTCCCTACAGGAGAAGATCTTAATTCCTTTCACCTTGAGAATGAGCTCAAATTAGTGTTTCACTTCTAACAGAGTACAGAAAGGGAGAAAAGAGGAACCAACCTTAACCAATGTTAAGATCTTACTTTTAATAATTGAACTATGGTTATACAAGATGTTAAAATGAGAGGAAGTTGGGTGATGGGAATACAGGAAATGTCTGTACAATCTTTGCAACTCTTCTGTAAAACAATTAGTTTTTCAAAATAAAATATTTTTTAAAGTAAGGGACAGATAAATTTGGGGTGGTAGAGAGTCCTTTAATGAAATGGCTGCATCAATTCTAGATTTGGGATAGGAGGTAAGTACTATTAAATAGTACTTTCAAGTAGTTAATTTTGCAAACTCGACATAAGATCACTACAATCCATATGAAGATTTGATGGATAGAACTAGTGGACTTCATTTGAATCATTAACACATGACACAAAAATATATGTTACTCCGAAAGAACCCACAAGTTTCAAAACAAGTAATATTCTTACCAGCATCTTTATAGGGACCAACTAGAGGTTCTTATAATCAAAAGATTATTAATGACTTTAAAAATACATGCATGAAAAGTATTATCATTAATATAGGAAGCACTCTTGGAAATTATGAAACATTTTTTCCAATAAATATATGATAAAGGGTATGAATTGACAAGTAAAAATACAACTTCTCCCACTCAAAGAAAAGATTTGCTATATTAAAAAATGAAAATTAAAGAATGGTTTTCAATACAAATTAGCAAGTATTTATAATAAGTTAATCCCCAGCATTACCATAGCTAGATACATTCATGCATTACTGATATGAATGTAAATTGATAATATTTTTGCTAATTCCTACTGAAAGTTTAAACATATTTAAACCCTTTACTCAGTAATTTCACTTCTAGCAATTAAACTAAAGGAATAAGGTCTTAGAGTTAATTAAAAAACTGGAAGCAACCTAAATGTACAATGATAGAAGTATGCTTAGAAACTACTGAAATCCATAGAATTAAATATTTAAATTTATGATTATTCTACAGATGTGTGTGTATCCACAGAAAGATTTCAGTGATATCTTAATGATGCTATTAAATAAAGCAGGTTAAAAATTCATAGAATACCACATATGAATACACCTATTTGTGTTTGTGTACGTGTTTATGCATGTTGAGAAGGAGGGAGGAATGGGGTGAGGGGGAAGAGAGAGAGAAAATGAGAATAGAGCTGCAAAGATGTCTTTCAGAAGACAAAATTTATTACCTCTGGGTAGTTGTGAATGTCCTCTCGTGAAGCCACTGGATGAAAGGATCCTGGGACCACAGCCCCTGCTCCAATGACTGCATCATCCTGACAAGAGAGCAAAAAATAAATCTTTATTAAGTCGATGAGATAGGAAATTTGTGTTAGAACACTGAGCCTGTTATGGCTTTGTAATGTAGCAACTCATCTTGGCTAAGCTACATTTCCCAGTGGTTCTGTCTCTGGCCAAACGTTGACTGAGAATTAATGGTGGTAGAGAACCTCCAATATGGTCCAATGACCCCTGCCTTCTGATATTAATGATATTATGTAATCACTTCTTTTGAGCAACTAGAAAATAGCATTGCTCAGGGGATGTAACTTCTGTGATTAAGTTACAAAAGTTTGTAATTTCTATCTTGTTGGCCGACTCCATTGCTTTCTTAGTCTGCATACTTTAAGGAAGCATGTTGCTATGTGGGAGAGGACCATGTAGTAAAGAAATGAGGGGAGTCTTCAGTCAACAGCCTGTTAGGAACTGAATGTTGCCAACAGCCACTGAGTGAGTATGGAAACAGATCTTTCCCAAGTAGAGGTTTCAGGTGGGAACAGAGACCTGGACCAACACCTTGATTACAGCCTTATAACAAACAATGAAGCAGAGAACTCAGCTAAGTCGTGTCCAAATTTCTGACCCACAGAAACACTGAGATAATTAATGTGTGTTGTATTAAGCTGCTAAATTTTAGAGTAATTTGTTACCCAAAATAGAAAATGAATTCTCCTGTAACTGATACTACTGGGATTTTTTCTTGCATGTCTGTGTTTTCTACAGTTTCTTCAATAAGTATGACTTTAATAATAATTTTTAAAAAAATCAATGGAAGTTTCTCCTTTAGAATAGCTATGATGCCCGGACTCCTAAGAATATCCTTGTAATACGGTGTCCTTAAAATATGGTGCTGTCACATGCAAGAGACACACAATGGTTGTTACCATCTCTGGATTTGATCCATATAAGTGCTATGTATGCTCTTAGCTGACTTTTTCCATTTCCATACAAACATTTGGCATATGGAAATTTTCAGTTACACTCTTAATCTTAACTCCTTTATATATACCACAAGGTAAGGTGCCTGTGTATAGACACATTATATCCCTTTCTTTAGAATTCATTAGATTAATTTCTTTGTATTAAAGTGTCATTTCTAAAATGTTTTTATTAGGGCACTTTGACTCCTTACAGAAGCTTCCTGCTTATATTTGGAGACTGCAACCACAAAATAGAACAAAAACAACCGCGTGAACTCTCTTCTCTAATGATATTCATTATCATTTTCTCCATTTGTGCAGAACTCATTAGAATTATAGATACCTCTAGTTTGAGTTACAAAATGTTTCAAATAGAATTTTCAATACTTCGAAACCTTCGTCAATGAATTTCACCATTTTGGCTTCCCTTATGTAAAATAAAAATGGTATTATAGATAGTAAACAAAACTGCATCGTTCTCTTTCTCTACTGAAAAAATATTACTATACACCTGTTTGCCTAGTAGATTGAGACATAACCATGTAGTAAGCAGAGAAAAATAAATGTGTGAAAATTCAAGGTATCATTTCTTTAACATATTTCCACATAATTTTCTTGCAAGAAAATTAGTCATGTCTACAACTAAATGTGCTGGCTTTGTACTGTGTCAATGTAGTTAAGCTGGAATTTGTATTTCTCAGATTTCTTGTCCCTGGTGGGTCTCTGGCTCAGGACTGGTCACAGAAGACATCTGCACAAGGCTTGGAAGACAGAAGCAAAGGAGAGCAGCCATGTTTTCGCTCAGAGGTCTAGTGCAAGGTCTTGCATTGCTGCAGCTCCAGCTCACAAAGTCATCACTGACCTACTTGCTCACTTTGTCTTGGAGTTGCAGCTGCACCAGCAGCTCCTCCAGTTCCCTTTAGATTTCCTCCTTCAGTTTCTCCCAATCCTGGTGCATGTGCACGTGCAGCTTCTGAACCAAGTGTGCTTGCTTCTTGCACAGATCACTGGCATCACTGAAACTGCAGGCTTGAAGGTGGTAAGAGACAGATGCAGGTTCCAGTTTATCATAATGCAATCCAACTCATCCTCCAGTTGATTCTTGTTCAACCCCACTTCACATGCATCTTCTATTCCCAACTTTCTGTTGTCTTCAGATGCAACACCAGATACAGAAGAAATAGCCTTACATCGAGTGTCTGACCAGCTGTAAGGTCAAGCTCCTATAATGAATCCTTTATTCTAGTCATGCATAGGGTTCAAACCCAATAGTTTTCTCTATTCTCTGTTCAAACCCAATAGTCTTCTCTGTTCAAACCCAATAGTTTTTGTTTCATGACTAACAGTACAGTGCAAGTAGTGTAGTAAAACCTTGGATCTTTGAGGCCCAGACCATCCACACATTTCCCTTACAAGCTATGAATTGCCTCTAAACTAGGAAAAACAGTGTTATTAGGAGAATTAGAAATAATGTATGTAAAGTACATGTACATAGTAAGCCTCAAAAGGTAGTTATTTTATATAATTTTAAGTCAGCACCTAAAATAGCATGTTATAAGAAATACACTATACAGATGAATAGTTACTGAAAAGTTGGAATATTTTGAAATATATAGCATGCATATGACTAATTAGTGAAAAGCAAAAAGTGAACAGTATTAAAATACTCAGTTCTATAAAAACTATAACAGCAAAATTAAGTTAATGAACATAAACTCTTAAGAAGGATGGAGGTTAGGGACATAAGGACTGGAGCAACCCTACAGACTCTAATATTTCTATGTTTACTGCCACAAACTGAAGATGCTTACTAACTAATGACCATATAAGGGTCTTGTTAAGCATTTTAAATGAACAATTAGGCGTAATGTACACTTCATTTCTTTTTTAGTATAACTTCTCAAGAGAAACTTACGAGGGTCAATATACCCCTTTGCCCCCAAATTCTGGAACCTATCAGCTTATGCAATTCTACCACTTTTTTATAAATAACAGGTGTAGCTAATAGGCATTTGTGTTCTGCCTAAATGCTCAAGCCTTTCTGGTTTTATAAAAGAGGTGATAATTCTACCCTCTGCAGGTTCTTTGTTCTATCAATATAATATGTATCCACTTCCATCCTTGCTATTGGATACAATATGAGCGTGGTTCCAAAATAGTTTAATTTCCCTCATATTCTTCTTTGCTTTCTCAAGGCCTTCTGATAAATCTTCTGTGTCTCTAATATCTATTCAATGGTAGTTTCTATTACCAATTTCCAGCTATTTCTTTTCTTATTATCCCCTAAAGGACAGACTTAAACTCAACACATATATATTGAGACAAAATTCTTGTGGTTGCTGAGAAGTTTATTTTGTTAATTCTTTACAATTGAAATTTAGATCTGCTTATGTTATTTCAAGACAAATTCAAAGTTGTGTACTTATCCAATGGTATAAAATAGAAAGGCAAGTGTTTTAGGGCATGATAGATTATATTATACCCTTAGATTCAAACTCACTATAAACAGAAAATCTGTTTTTCTACTAATTTGTCAAACTACAAAGAGATTGGCATTCTTTTCTGTAGATGACATGCCTGAGGAACAGACTATAAGAACTGAACAAAAAATGTGCTTATTGTTGAACAAATCGTATAGTTTACCATTATTTTAAATGGGCTTACTGTTACCCTGGTCCCAGTGTTTCTCATTTAAAGAAAGACAATTCTTAATCATTTGTACCATTTTATACATGGCAAGACATTTAGCATCCTTAGTCCATAAAGCACTCAATATAAGTAGGACCCCCCTTCCACAGTATTGTAACAAGAAAAAAACACTTTCCTCCTCCTCCCCTTTGTTCTAAATGCCTCATTCATTCCAAATGTTGTAATTGAGCACTTGGATAAATAAATCACAAATGAATTTAAATAGTATTATGTTCGGACAATGAAATAATCTAGTTTTGTTGTTGGGTACTACTCATTATCCATATAATAGAATACTTTTCCTTCAGTGCAACTTTTAATCATCTCACATATGTACATGTACAATCTTTGATAGATGCTATACATTATTCCACCATAGCCAACGTCCTTTTACTCCTGACTAATGCTCCACTCCACTCCTGAACTCTAATATTCCCTAGAATGTTTTTAGGCCTTCTCAGTTCTACTCCCCACTTCACTTTGCCTTTTTTCTATGTGTTTCTGTCTGAGGAATTTTTTAGTCCTGCCCTAACCCTCCACCAGTCCTCTTCACTACTTGAAAGCTTTATGAAACAGAGAGTTGGATTTCATAACAATAGATTCTTTAAAGAAATGGATAAAAAGAGCCTCCCTTCTTACTTTTCTTTTCTACTTGGACAAAACTTTTCAACAAATGTAACATTGTTTCATAGTATTCCCCAAGGACAGTCATACCCTCTCTGTCTACTCCTACAATAACATATGAGCAGAACTAGTATGAGAACAATCTTGACTGCCTCGTTGCAAAGGATGTAGATTTTATACAGTACTTTTACAACATGTTCAAGTGTCTCAGAGAACATAAAATGACAGGATAAATGACTATCAGTTTTGTGATCTTTCACAGTGCTTAAAATGTCTGTTGTAGTTTTTAGGTGAATTTTAAAAGGTTTGAACCAATTCTTTTAAGACTTCTACTCAAGAATCTGTGTAAACAAACTTGAAACATCAGATTGAACCTAAATTCCAAACTGTTTCATGCTCATCTATTTCTGTTAAGAGTATCCGTAATGGCCCTGTCATTCAACTCTACCACTTATAATGCCATAGAGACTACTGTCATTCAAAAGCATGGTTAACAATATTTTCAGATAACACTGTCATTCAAGCGTGCTGTTTATAATGCTCCTGAGATCACTACTATGTTACTGTGCTTTGACAGGTGTATTGATACCATTTTCTTGACCTCCAATTCTCTCAGTACCATTGATAACACTGCTATTTTGCTAACAGAGTTAATAACAACTTGATAGCAACATTATTTCCTTCCTTGCCAGCCCATGTTTCTGGACCTGTTGCTAACATCGATAGGCACTACAGTCTTAATAAATTCTAATTCAAACATCATTCACCTAGCCAGACTAAAAATGCCACTCTATGACTAAGGGAACAAAGGTAATTCTTTTATTATTAGAAAGAGCTTTGATGCTCAAAACATTATACTCATTCTTTACTCCCCGCCCATTCATTCTTTCGCTATATAGTCAGACAATAACAAAGCTAGAAAGAAGTTCCTGAAATTAATTTAGTCTACTATTTCTCAGGCTGGTGATGCAACATTATTAAAGGTCACCAAGGTCTATAAGAACTTTTTTGTGTTTTCAATCTAATGATAATCTTTTAAAATTATTTTACCAGTTATAAAATATAAGCTTTATGTCTAGAATTATAATTTGCTACTAAAAGCCATTTTTTTATAGAACAGTTTCTAATGTATTTCAAAAACAATAATTCTTGAAGGTATGTAAAAACTGCTTTCCTCTAAAGGAGTTCTAGCAATTACTCAGATTAAGGTAATCATTGTTCTTTCTGGTTGGAACTAACCCGAAGTCACTCTAGAACAATGAATAGCTGGTTTCAAAATGTTTGAGGAAGTGTCTATTTGTTTGATTGACCTTTGTGTTCTCCACACACAAACAACAGGCACTCTGGAAATATGTGGATGGATGGATGGATGGATGGATGGATGGATGGATGGATGAATAAACAATCTCCTTGGTAATATATTTAGAGATCTCACCACAAGAAATAAAAGTAGGACTTCTGGATTTTACTCAGGATGTAGAAAGCTGGAAAGAGCATTGTTTCCACACTTTTAACAACAACAACAACAACAAAAAACCTGCCAGACAATCTGGATATTCACAATTATCTTGAACCCGTTAAACAGCTGACAACTAAGAAATTATTGGTTAGGTAACAAACAAACAAACAAATCTAAGGAAAGACAGGAGCCTCCTTGGAGAAATGGGATGGGAGTGATACTTTACTTGAGCAGATACCTCCAGGCACCAGTAAGAGTTCGACTACAGTTTTTAATGAATTGCTAAAAGTTGTGTGAGGTAGTAAGAGGATAGAATTCCTGAGGGCCACAGACACCAGGGAAATACACATCCACTTGGAGGATTGTCTTCCAGGACCTCCCAGATACTCACAAAAAAGATTGATGAGGCTCTCTCCTAAGAGAGCCTATGCATATGGTGTAGAGGCCTGGGTGAAATGGATATTAGCCACTGTGGGAGAGGTACAAAACCCCACTCAGTTCTTTCCACTATCTTCCTACAGATCAAAAGCCTTAAATGACTTGGAAGAGGGGGAGAAAAGAACCTTAATAAAGACCAATCACATTGAGGGAAGTGAACAGAAAAAACAGTGACCTGGGTAAGGAGAGGGATCACTAGAAGGACCTTCCATCAAGATCCAGGGAAATATTGCCTACCTAAGACTGAGGCATAATCAAAACAATAGAAAACTTAACCCACCCGCATCACTATACTGATAAAAGCCAAATAATAAGAAGCTATTCCTTACAGTGGGGCAAATACTTAGAGAACTTCTCTGAAGCACAGCACAAAGGAATGATCTAAAACTAAGTATAAAACAGACACATAGAAAAACCTACAGACAAAGAGTCCTACCAAAAACAAAAGGAATTTCCACTAGAGGAATTTGAAGATTGTGGTAATCTAAGGGTATCCATAGCAGCAATTAAAGTTAAACCCAGGTCAGTGCCCAAATAGACTGACTCAACCCCTACAGTAAAGGCAAGCATAAAGAAATGTATGCCCATTTCTAGGAATAAAAAGCATTTATCTCAGACTCGAGTTCTACACAGCGTCTGACTTCTTATACAATAAAAATAAAAAGCATACAAAGAAATAAAAATAAACACACTTTCAATAGGAAAAGCAGTCAACAGAACCAGACTCAAAGAAATTTTTTAACTATTATTATTTTTAGATTAAAAGCTTAAGGATAAGGAAAGGATAAGGAAAGGATAAAAAAATGTAAGAGCAAAAGGTAATTTCAGCAGAGATGGAAACTATAAGAATTAAATGGAAATGCCAGATAAACACAGTAAAAGAGACAATGCTTTTGATAAACTTATGAGTAGACTCAACACAGCCAAGGAAAAAATTAGTGAACTTGAAGATAGATCAAATGAAAGTATCAAAAAAAAATAGGGAGAAAAAGGAAGAAAACAATCATCCAAAATCTGTGGAACAAATCAAATGGGCCAACATATATGTAACTGGAATCCCAGAAGTAGAAGAGTGAAGCAAAAGAAATATTTGAATAAATGATAGCCAAGAGTTTTCCAAAATTAATGGCAGACATCAAATCACAGACCCAAGAAGTTCAGAAAACAGAGCAGGATAGATATCAAACAGAGCACACCTAGCTATATCACTTTCAAACTTCTAAAAACCAAAAACAAAGGGAAAAGAAATTCAGGTTTAAACATAAACATGCAAATTAAAAGAAGAATATGAAAATAAGTAAAAAGTTAAAAGACAGAAAATATGAAAACACAAACAAGTACCCTAGAGTAGCTATATTAATATCAGAAAAGGTAAACTTCTGAAAAAGTAATATTATAAGGGATAAATAGAGTCTTATATAACAATGAAAGGATCAGTCATCCAAGAAATGTAACTCTCCTAAATGTGTATGCATCTACAACAGATCTTCAAAATACATTCAGCAAAAATTGATAGAACTAAAAAACGGAAATGGACAAATTCATGATTATGTTTAGATACGTCAACACTTTTCTCAGTAATTGATAGAGGAAGGGGACAGAAAATCAGGGAGATTATATAAGACTTGGGCAATACAATCAACCAACTTGACCTAACTGACATTTATAGAACACTCAATCCAACAACAGAATGAACATTCTTTTAAAGTGTACTTTCACCACGATAGACCATATTCTGTGTCAGAGCTATTTAAAAGAATTTAAATTATACAAAATATATTCTTTGACTAAAATGGAATTAAACTAGAAATCATAAAGATGCCTGGAATATTCCCAAATATTTGGAAATTAAACAGTTCAATTTGAAATAACCCATAGATCAAACAGAAAATCACAAGGAAAATTTGAAAGTTTGACCTGAATTAAAATGAAATATCGATATTTTCAGGATGCAGTTTAAAAATGGCTTAGTGGAAAAGTATAGCCTTAAACGATAATATTGGAAAGATAAAAGTTTCAAGTCAATAATCTAAGTTCCCACCTTAATAAACTAGAAAGTAGAGACAAATTGAACCCAACATATGCAGAAGGAAATAATAAAGAATAAAAATCAATTGAATTGAGAAGAGGAAAATTAAGGAAAAATATCAATGAAACCCAAAGCTAGTTCTTTGATAGATCAATATATTGATAAATCTGTCAGCACACTGATCAGGAAAAAAGTATATGAATTACCAATATTAGGAATGAGAGATACATCATTGCTATAGACATTACAAATAGTAAAAGAATAATATGAATATTTTGAGAACTTTTTGCCAAAAACTTTAACAAGTTTAATGAACTGACAAATCCCATGAAAAACAAAAACTACCAAAGCTCACTTATGAAGAAAAAGCCTAAATAGCCAGCCCTATATTTATTTTTAAAATTGGATTTGTAGAATACAACAGAGCTAGATGTCTTAACTTATGAACTCTATTAAACATTTAAGGAAGAAATACTAATTCTACAAAAACTCTCCCAGAAAATTGAGGAGTGTCTATTTCCTAACTCATCCTATTCTAATGCCAAGAGCAGATAGATGTTACCAAAAAAAGAAAAAGAAAAAAGAAAAACTGTAGATTTATATTAATCATGAACAACACAAAAAAATCTCATTAAAATACTAGCAAATTGAAATTTTCAGTATATGAAAAGGATAATGCATAAACTAAGCACAGTTTATCCCAGGAATGCAGGGTTGGTTCAACATTCAAACATCAATCAATGTAACCCACCATATCAACAAACGAAAGAAGAAAAATCACATGAATGGAATAGAAAAAGTCTCTGGCAAAGTTCAACATTCATTCAGATAAAAGTTCTGAAAACTCGGAAAGAAGAAATTTCTTAAACCCCACAAAGGGCATCTTTAAAACCTATAGATAATATAATTCTTGTGATGAAAGACTTCCTTCCCCTTAGGATCAGGTACAGACAAGGCAAAATTCAGTTTCCAGAATTTTTAATGTTGCCTTGAACCATGACAGAAACTCGGCATTGTCTATGAGAAAGAGAAAATGTTCTTTGTTTCAGATCCCATAATCTAAAATTTGTAAACTCAATTGCGTTAAATTCCAGGAAGAACTTGATTTTGGCACTATGCATTTATAATTTCTGTGTAAACTCTTTGTGCCCCCTTCTCCTTTGAGCCCTGTATTTCCTGCCCTTGAATAATCATGTGCATGTCAGCTCTACACAGTGACTCACACTCTCTCCTGAGCTTACCTTCAGTCCTGAACCACAGTGGCTGCTTCTACAACTTCTTTCTATGCGACAGCTTAGATGTAAGAATTTTGCCTCCTAGGAAAGATTTTCCCCACATATATAATTAATTAAACTAATGCCAACTTGAGACCATATGGTAGGGGAAAAAACACTTACACTTATGTACAAACCACATGAATCCAAGTTTAGGCCCAGTTCAGCTGTTGCACAGATACCTCCCTGGCTCTTAATGAAATTTGGGACTGCGGAGCAAGTGCTGCCTGTAATAGTAACAGTTTTAACTGATAATCTTTCAAATAACTTGTATCAGATTCCCAACTCAGTTGTTTTGCTATTTAAAAAAAATTTTTTTTTCAGTTCATCAATGCCTTAAAGACCTACAAAAAGCACCTTTCCTACAATCAAGTCATTGCCCTGGAAAAGCTGCAGGAGTGTAGTAAGTCTTAGCAGTGCTTGCCCTGAGGTTGTCCACTGCCTGTAGTTTAATCCTTGCATCAGCTATCTTCTTACAAAGGCCTCTGTGCCTCCCCAAGTTACTTTCATAGCCTCCCATTTTCCTCTGATGAGGCCACTCACTCAGCTTCCTCACTGCCTACATGGAATACTGTCTAACAATATAAAACTAGCCCCTCTGCCACATACCAAGCCACCAGAAGTGATAGTTACCAATGCAGGACAAGCTGTCATTGCAGCTGAATTAAAGCCTTTGTTCAGGCCACAGCAGATAAAAGTCAATAAACAGTTTTTCTCCAAGGAACTAATAGAAGCTTCTACAAACCACCAATGTCAAAACGCCCTATACCCACACTGAAGCCCGAAGTCTCAAAACTCGGGAGTCTACCTATGTATATTTTGCTCAAGAAATTCCACTCTTGTTTTATTTCTTCATACTCCTGGTCCCTGCACCAAATGTTATTATCAATTAGAAGACCTAGTAAAGTGTATCCTTCCCCACACAGGTTCTGAACAATAGAGGAGAGAAAAAGGGAGTGCAGATTGAGACCAAGTTATTTTTTTTATTACTGATAGAGGATGTGACTTTACATCTGTTAGTCCCTGATATGTGAAGATTTATACTCTATCCCCCATTACTGACATGCTGGTCATCAGTCATGCCAGCAGTGCCCATCAGCACAGGAGAAGAAAATTTGCTTCCTGCAAGGACCTTACTCCTAAGACAAAGAAGAAGAAAGCTGGACTATGCATGCCCAGTTTATTCTTCCTAACATTACCAGTCAGATAAGTCACTCTTTCTTCTCAGGCCAGAGTGAATTGCAGGGGGAAGTGGGTGTGGAGAGGCCAGGAGATCGCATCAGTGGAGCAACCTCCATTCCGAAGGAGATACCAAAAGTGAACATAGCCATCATTCTCTAACACACAAAACCTTAAGTAGGTACAAATAGAGAAAGAGTAAATATCTTCTTTGGAAAGGTGAAGAAAAGTTACTATTAGGTTGCTGAATTGTTGACTGAATTTGTATAAAAGGCACAATCTACCAAAGCAAATAAAACTTTTTAAAATAATATTTGTTCAGGAGGAAAAAAGAACCTTGTAATAAAAAAAAAATTAAAGTACCCTATTTTAATAACTACTAATCTCCATAAAATATTTGGGCCAGATAGTCGGAGTGGCAAAGCAGTTATTCTGTTCCCTCCTTGGGAAGTGAGAGCTCAAAGTGCTTGATGTCCTTGAGCCTTGTCCTTTAGAGCCATTCCTTCTAAGAATCAATCTGCAGCTATTTGGTTTCCCCACACACACACATGCATTCTCTTTTACTGCAGAATTTTACTATAAATTGTAGTTCAGTTTTCAAGCTCCAACTAACTTTTATTTTTTGCTTTCTTTAGTTTTCTTTTGGTTCTCTTGCCAAATGACTCCATACACTCTTATTCTCTGCTTAGAAAGAGTCTCTTTTAAATCTTGAGTACAGTTTTATTATCAGACTTTGACTAGTCACTGAAGTGATAAAAAGTATCATCCAACAGCATTGCCACAAAGATTACCACGGATATATTCTGTACCTAACAAATAAGATCTAAATCTACAGGAAACTCAACAAATGATGTGAACATTATTCTGTTTTTGTGGAATAAAACAGCAGGCAGAATTTACCAATACACATTTTCTGTGCCTGGAGGGAGACCTAGTTTTACTCTAATCCCAGGGAAGATTTCACATTTAGTGGCATGAGGGGTGGGAATGGTAAGGGAAGTCTCTTCAGAGGAAGAGACTATTAATTTCCTAAGGACTCATAAATAACCAGAGAGATGTCTAACCCAAGGAAGAACGGAGAAAAGAGCGTTGGAGCTGTTTTATACCTTAATCATCAAGCCTTCCCTTTCCTGTGGAGGAAAGTGTTCTCATGTGATCCTATCCTAGGATTCCTGTGCAAAAGACAATAACATTTAGTGAAAAGACCCACAATTATTTAGTTAAGAATATCTTGTGGTTACTTTCTATTTTCCATGCTAAGAAACCAATCCTTTAGCAGGTAAACTATCTTTATAAAGGTAAGTAATATAAAAAAAAGATGTAGGAGTCTACAAGTTAATTGTAGATGTCAAGTCTGATTATATACATTCCCAAATCAAATAATAATGCCGACAAACAGTAAACTTGGATGCCAGATTAGGTTTAAATGTATCTTTTAGTTGTTCAGGGAGCACCTAGAGTGGAGTGAAATTCCCAAAAGACACCCCACCTCGTCATCTCTCATAATGTGCACATTGCTGAAGCCTAGCCTAAAGAGGTCCTTTTACAGAAATACTGTAAATATTATTTCTGAGTTGTGTTAATAGAGCAAACTATCTTCCTTTTATAGAGGTTATACTTTAGAAACAAAAAGGTACAAATGGCTCATATACAAAAGAGCTATCTACCCACCATATCCACATTTATGAATACAAAAATGCTTTGAAATTACAGTTTATTTTTAAGTTTCATGACTTCCCACATTCCTGGGTAGTGCTCAAGGTCAAATGAAGGCAAAGTGTCTGCTCTTCCCTTTCCTATCAGTGGTACATGACCAGCTCCTGTAAGGAAGTAAGTTGGGGATGGGACCCAGGATATTGATTCTCTGCCCCTTCCAGAGAAAAACCCCAAGGTCACAATTGTTTTGATTTCTCTTCATACTAGGCAAGATTTTTTCACACTTACGTTTCATATACAAGATCATAAAAGTCACGGCTCCCGTCCTCAAACTGGCTATTACAATCTGCACCATGAGTTCTCTAATAAAAGTTTTCACAAGACACTATGGACACACAGAAAAGAGAAATTGAAAATCGTACAGGAGATTTAAAAAGGTTTCCCAGAGGGATCAACACTTGAACTGAGCTTTAAAGAAAAGGAAATTGTAGTTAGTGAGGAAAGAGGAATAACGCTGCATGTGCAAAGATCTTCCGGGCCACCCTATGGCTACACTACAGGCAATGGCAGGAGAAGAGACACAATATAAAAGACTAGGTGTCCATTCAGAGTTTGAATCTAATCCTGAACTCTGTATCTAGCCATTTCGGATTTAGTACAATACCTTGGAGGCATCGTCAAGGGTTCACTGGTGTTCAGACCAGAGTCAGGCCTGAATACTAGACCTTCAGAAGGGATCAAGGCACTGGCTTTGGGAAAAAATCAGCAAAAGATTTAAGAAGACTATAAGGCAGTAAGAGTCTCCTTGATTGGCAACTAGCTGGTGATTGTAAAAGAGGTTATAGGATGATGTCTGTGTCTCTCATTTGGCAACAAGTCAGAGTGAATCATTTTTTGAGATATGAGGAAAAGATTAGGAGAGGAAGGAATATGCTTACTTTCAGATATGCTAAATTTGAAATATCCATGGGGCTTGAAAGTAGCTATATTTAGGAGGCAGTTAGATACAATAATCTGAAAGAAAATGGGAACAGAGGAATAACAACAATAACATCAACATTAGTAATAGAGATAATAGAAGACATTCGAGCATTTTACCATGTTACAGCCACTGTTCAAAGTAATTACATGGATTATTTTATTTAAATCTTACAAGATACAACAAAGGTATTATTATTCTCATTTTACAGATAAGGAAAGAATGGATTGGAGAAGTTAATAATTTGCCTAATGTTACTAGTTGGCAGTTAAAAGAAACCAGGATTTGAATCCACATGACCTGATTCCAGAGCCTCCATTTATTACTGATACCACTAATAAAGTTGTAATTGAAATCACGGGTACATTTATAATCTCAACATTGAATGTCATGATATTAAATCAACAATGTTTTAGTGTTTTATTATAGTAACAATAATTCAGCCAGATAATTTAATTTCCCCTGACTCCATCTGCTGTCCTATACTCCCCCCATGATTTAGTATTGTGGGAAAACCACAATTTCTGTCATATTAGGATTTGAATAATTTGGAGGTGTGATTTATTTAATTGCATCTTGCCATTCTGCAAGAAGAAAACTAAACCCAGTGGATCTCAGTTTTTCTAGCCAGGAAAGTTTTCTACAGCATGTATGGTGGTGGGATAAATCAACACAAAAATAATGAGGTCATTTTACAATAGAAGTAAGCAAATTCAATTCGATAAAATATAGTTCATAGCTTAGGTACAGAAACATAGTTTCTTATTTAAAAAATGCAGTTTATAAGTTTAGTGATTCAACTACAACATTTCCAAGTCTTGTATAGGGTAAGGATCTTGTAAATGACAATGATAAAAATCATAGTAATAATAATGATAATAGTAACAGCTGGAGTATATTATGTGCCTGGAAAAAGCCAAGCAATGCTCTAAGAACTACATGAACTGTCTCATTTAATCCTTACATTTTACAGTTGAGGAAACTGAGGTATAAAGAGATGAAGTAATTTATGTAAGATCACACAGTAAATTAGCATGATCAAGATTTAAACGGAGGAAGACCAAAGCTAAAGTCCAGAGTAAGCCTTGGTGATGAACAATCTTATCTGTCAACTTAACTAAGCCACAGGGTGCCCAAATATTTGGTTAAAAATTATTCTGGGTATGTCTGTGAGGGTGTTTATGGATGAAATTAATATTTGGATCACTACTCTGAATAAAGCACATTGCTCTCCCCAGTGTGGATGGGCCTTACCCAATCTGTTGGAGGCCTGAATAGAATAAAAAAGGCTAGGGGAAAACTCACTTCCTCTTCCTGTCTTCCAGCTGGAACATCATTATTCTCCTGCCTCTGAACTCAAACTGGAACTTAGTCCATCATAACTGCAGGGTATCCAGCTTGCTGACTACAGGTCTTAGGACTTGTCTCCACAACTGTGTGAGCTGGTTCCTTATAAAGAATCATACATATATATATTTATTCTCCTACTGATTCTGTTACTCTAGAAAACCCAGACTAATATACCTGGTTTAGTCTTCAAAGACCTTTGTGATACCAGCTCTTTGAACATCATACTTCTCTGGTCACCAGAATGTAAATGTCTTCCAACCTTTCTTTCCTTATACTATAAGGAAAGTGGTGGCAAACCTTTATTTTTACTATATTATTACTAAAAAAAAATTTTTACTATAAAAAGTGGTGGCAAACCTGGTGTTTTAAATTTTACAAGGCTTTCTATTAAATAAACTTGTAATCTATATTTCTATCATTAATGTCAGGGAAAGAACTTAAAGCCCATAATTTCTGATTTCCATAGTATCATGTATACAAAGCTAAAATTTCAACTACTTTCACAAATAATGTAGCATCTACTTAAAAGAAGCATTTTTCTCACAGTTCTGCTTTAAACTATCATTTTACTTCTCCAATGAGCATGCGTGAGAACCTCTACAGATCAAATCATCATCATTGAAAAATGCATAAGCAGTAAAAGTAAGAACAAAAAAGCCACTTCTGACATGAGTATTATATGTTGACTTTCTATTGAAAGCATGATAAACATTGCTCACAAAATTGGACGTATTTTTTTCACGCAGTAAAAATAGGGTTGTTTATACAAATAGTACATGCTTATTGTAAATAATTCAAAGAGTACATACAAATATAAAGAAGGAATCAAAAGTTATTTGGTCTCCCACCAATCAGAGTGACCCCTGCTTGCTTACATGCTGGTGATCATTCTGTCATACATGTTTGTATGAATATATATGGACATGCATTTATGTGAATAATATCCATTATCTTATATAAAAGAAATTACCTCATGTGTTCAATTTTTTTCATAGCTACCTTCCTTACACCCACATGCCTGCTCAGTCTAAAAGCCATGTTAAAAATCTAATTTTTCCGTGTTTTCTCCATACTATTATAATCCTGGGTAGACTACAAATCACAGAATGGCTGGTACAGTTCAAATGTACTTTTTAAAATTCTTTAACATTCTCCCATACAGCTATTCAACATACTTTCAGCCTTTCCTCTCTGGATGGCACTCACTTTTTGTTTCCAATTCAATGCTGGCATAACATTCTTTGCACATGTTCTTAAAATTTGGTATATTTACTTTTATGTTCTGGATTTCCAATTGGGGAATTGCTGGTTTAAATGACCTATGCATTTTTAAATTTTAATATACAGTTGACCCTTGAACTATGGCAGGGGGTTAGGGGCCCCGACCCTCTATGCAATTGAAAATATTGTATACAGCTTATAGTCGGCCCTTTGCATACACTGTTCCTCTGTGTATGCATGGATTCAACCAATACAGACTGCACAGGACCAAAGTATTTACTACTGAAAAAAATTTGCATATAGGCAACCCACACATTTCAAACCTGTGTTGTTCACGGGTCAACTGTATATTGCCAAACAGTTCTACAAAAATATGGAAACACTTCATATTCCCATCAGCAATATAAGAGGATACCTATTCCCTACATTCCCTCTATAATAGTTATATTTGAAATTTTGGTCTGTTTGATGGATATAAATGAGAGCTCATTGTGATTTTACCAGTATTTTACTATGGGAGAATTTAAGATTTCATAGTTTCATTGGCCATTTGGGCTTGCCCTTCTTTGCACTGTTTTTTCATATTCTTTGCTGCTTTGTTTATGAGTTGTCTTTTTATTGTCAATTTGTAAGCACCTTCTGTGTATTAAATAATATGTCATCAACATTACAACAACTTTTCTAGGTATCTTATTTCTTAACTTTCCTTAGAGTATACTTTGTCAAACTTTTTTTCATTTGTATATTATCAAATCGTAGTCTTACTTGATTGTCTGTCTTTACTTTTGCAGCATCTGGATTTTTAACCTTGATTCAGATGTTTTCCCTTACCTACTTATACTTGCAGGGTTCTAGAATTTACTTTGTAATTTTTTCTTACATTTTCATCTTTATTCCACCTGGAATTTATTTTTGTATACACTATTAAATGGGGTTCATTTTAATTTTCTTCTGGTTGGTGGCCTGTTTTCCTATATCACTGATTAAATAGCCTGTTCTTTTCTCACTGGCTTGAACATATTTTTTTTTTTAAAGCTAGGATATTTACTTTCATTTTTATATTAGATTTTTCATATCAGATTACCCTATATTGATTGAGCAAGTGAGATATTCCCACAATTTTACTAAGCCTTTCTTGACGTTTAAACTGATTTGTTATTGAGCATTTTAACCAAGACCTTCCAGATTTCACCAAGCTTTAGATATAAATGGAGTCACCCTGACAGTTATGCCTGAATCTTTGCAATAGGAAAAGAAAAGTAATCTTTCTAATAGAAAACTAGATTTTCAGAATTAGAAAAATAAATTGTCATAGACCTAAATCTAATGCTCTGAGCCCCCAGACTCAATTAGGAAGCCCAATTCTTTGTGGGGTCTCTCTCTTCCAAGTATTTGTGCAAATCACCTAGGAGAATTTCATAAAAGTGTCTATAATGAGTATTTCTTACTGATTGTTAATTTGATTTCCAAGCTTACAGTGTACCTCCCTTGCCACTTCAGTGCTCCTTAAGCTAGAACTCTGCTTCCAACAGCCAAGCTACCAACACTACCTTAAAACCGGACTGTCTAGAAAACTGATGATCCTTCCTCTTGTGTCTGCAGACTATGAAGTTAAAGAGAATATATCTGTTTATGTAAAACAGGGGATGGAGGCAGGAGAACAAGATAACCCAACAAATAACTTGGGCCCTAAAGTGATACAGGATTTGTAGAGACAGCTTTCTAAATTTATACATGACATACTTTCCTTTCTAAGAGCATGTACTCCCCCAGCAAGATGTCTAGGTGAGTACAGGTTTCAATATTAGCTGCCATGTTATATACCAAACAACCATGAACTTGAGTCCTGCCACTGACTTGAGCACCTCAGGCCAGATTCCTTCCTCTTACTATGGTAAACTTTTTCTCGCTAATCTCTTAGTAACCTGCCTTCTGTCAACTCTATAACTAACCCCACATACCCATCAGGTGTGTCTCTATACATCTGAATTCCAAATGTTAACAAAGTACTTTTCTTTTCCTTCTCTATACATTTAAAACAACAGATGGACAAGAGGTACACGAGGGACAGAGAAGCCCTGCCAAGGAATAGACCTTTATTGTGCCTTAGCTGGCACACTCTACAACACATATATCAAGAGTCCTAGGTTTAAAATGTTCACTTTGAACTGATTTACCAGCACTAGAAATTCCTGTTTAAATCACCAACACAGGGTTATCAGTAATAGGCCCTATAATATGGTCCTGGACAAAAGACTGATAAAGATTTTGTCTTTGGGTAGAAAGTCCAGACTACAAAGAAGGTCTATCTTTTCCAAAGAACTTTAATATATCTTTCTTGGTTCTGTCAAATAATGCCACATAGATTCTGCTTTCTGAGCCATACTCCCCTTGAATAAAAGTATTTTTATGATCAATTCACCATTTCTTTGCAATTCAGAAATAATCTTATTGGTGGAAAGCAAGTCAGAGGAACAAACATGTATATAAGTTTTATTGATATAGGATGCTCCCTTGAAACTAATGGTTTGGAAGATTTTCTTCTATTTTAAAAATATAATATTTCAAGGCCAAAAGTGAACTGCTTGTTGCTCAATAATTTAAAATTCATAATTCAAGATGAGGTCTATACTCATATCAGCACTTCACTGTTTTGCCCATGGTCCAAGATGATTAGAATCTGACCACGTTCTCTAAAGAGTTAACGTGGCTCTGTTGTTGAATACGTATAATCATTTTCACTTACAATCACTGTAAGAATCTTAAAACATACATTTTCTTCAAAAACAGAGTATATTTGAGCAGTGTTTTTAGGCCTCTTTTGATACATTTTAACTGATTTATTCTTTAATTAACCTCATAAGACAATGTTTTTGAAAGGCTGTATGGTAGGCACACAGGGAAAATGCAAAGCAGGATTCATGTATACCACTTTGGCAAAACTAAAGCAAGTAGAAAAAGTGAGAAAAGAAATGATGATATCAGCTTCTAGTATCTGAAATAGCCTAGTTATTTCCCTTTCCATCATCTTTGTTTTATTTTCATCAACATCTACAAGCTGTTTGCAATTGCTGCAAAACACATCCAGAAATAGTGTCAAAAGAAATGTTTTCAATAGGAAGAAAACTTGCTTAAACTAAGTGTCAGGTTGCTTCACTTTTTGGAAGACTTCATTCCCTCTTGGCTTTTAAGAAATCTTCTTCTACCATTCAGAAATTTTAACAGGTATTTAATTTAATGGATGTCATGTTGTCTTCCAAAAACCTCACGCCTTCACTTTTGTAGCTAACCTTACCAATAAACCATCTGAGCACTTCAGCTAAGCATTCATTTAGCACATCACAAATCCAGCAGACCTTGACTATCTTCACAGCAACGCAAATAAATATGTTAAAGGACCATCCTAATGTTCTCATTTTGAAAGTCAAGAAACATTTACTTTAATAGCTAATTCATCACACTGAAAGGGCATATGCCCTCCAGAACCCCCAACTAACGTGGTTCTGCCTGCCCTCCAGGCAAAAGAGGAGGATGGAAGCCAGCACAAGGGTAGGCCATTTATTAGAAACAAGCTCAATATTATATCACACTAGGTAAGCGTCAAGAATGGAGCGTGTTTTTTATCGTAATTCTTCTTGCAATTCTGACTCCATCAGTAAAATATTCAGCTCTTCCTGTGAGAGCAAGGCCCAGGGTTTTGGGTCCTTAGGGGTAGAAAGAGCTTAGCTTTATGAGTGAGCCTACTAAATTAGTAGGTAACACTAGGGGACACACCAAGGTTAAAGCTGTATCATCCAGGGTCTTATCATGAGACAGAAACACAGCCAATCATTTCAACAAATAAGAAGCAAATAGCCAAATAGACGGAGAGATATACCATGTTCTTGGATTGGAAGAATCAGCATTATGAAAATGACTCTACTACCCAAAGCGATCTACAGATTCAATGCAATCCCTATCAAACTACCACTGGCATTTTTCACAGAACTAGAACAAAAAATTTTACAATTTGTATGGAAACGCAAAAGACCCCAAATAGCCAAAGCAATCTTGAGAATGAAAAAAGGAGCTGGAGGAATCACGCTCCTGGACTTCAGACTATACTACAAAACTACAGTAATCAAGACAGTATGGTACTGGCACAAAAACAGAAAGATAGATCAATGGAGTAGGATAGAAAGCCCAGAGATAAACCCATGCACATATGGTCACCTTACCTTTGATAAAGGAGGCAAGAATATACAGTGGAGAAAAGACAGCCTCTTCAATAAGTGGTGCTGGGAAAACTGGACAGCTACATGTAAAAGTATGAAATTAGAACACTCCTTAACACCATAAACAAAAATAAAATCAAAATGGATTAAAGACTTAAATGTAATACCAGACACCATCAAACTCTTAGAGGAAAACATAGGCAGAACACTCTATGACATAAATCACAGCAAGATCCTTTTTGACCCACCTCCTCGAGAAATGGAAATACAAACAAAAATAAACAAATGGGACCTAATGAAACTTCAAAGCTTTTGCACAGCAAAGGAAACCATAAACAAGATGAAAGACAACCCTCAGAATGGGAGAAAATATTTGCAAATGAAGCAACTAACAAAGGATTAATCTCCAAAATTTACAAGCAGCTCATGCAGCTCAATATCAAAAAAACAAACAACCCAATCCAAAAATGGGCAGAAGACCTAAACAGACATTTCTACAAGAAGATATACAGATTGCCAACAAACACATGAAAGAACGCTCAACATCATTAATCATTAGAGAAATGCAAAGCAAAACTACAATGAGATATCATCTCACACCAATCAGAATGGCCATCATCAAAAAATCTACAAACAAAATATGCTGGAGAGGGTGTGGAGAAAAGGGAACCCTCTTGCACTCTTGGTGGGAATGTAAATTGATACAGCCACTATGGAGAACAGTATGGAGGTTCCTTAAAAAACTAAAAATAGATCTGCCATATGACCCAGCAATCCCACTATTGGGCATATACCCAGAGAAAACTATAATTCAAAGAGTCATGTACCACAATATTCATTGCAGCTCTATTTACAATAGCCAGGACATGGAAGCAACCTAAGTGTCCATCAAGAGATGAATGGATAAAGAAGATGTGGCACATATATACAATGGAATATTACTCAGCCATAAAAAGAAACGAAATTGAGTTATTTGTAGTGAGATGGAAGGACCTAGAGTCTTTCATACAGAGTGAAGTAAGTCAGAAAGAGAAAAACAAATACTGTATGCTAACACATATATATGGAACCTAAGGGAAAAAAAAGGGTCATGAAGAACCTATGGGCAAGATGGGAATAAAGACACAGACCTACTAGAGAATGGACTTGAGGATATGGGGAGGGGGAAGGGTAAGCTGTGACAAAGTGAGAGAGTGGCATGGACCTATATACACTACCAAACATAAAATAGCTAGCTAGTGGGAAGCAGCCGCATAGCACAAGGAGATCAGCTCGGTGCTTTGTGACCACCTAGAGGGGTGGGATAGGGAGGGTGGGAGGGAGGGAGATGCAAGAGGGAAGAGATATGGGAACATATGTATATGTATAACTGATTCACTTTGTTATAATGAAGAAACTAACACACCATTGTAAAACAATTATACTCCAATAAAGATGTTAAAGAAAAAAAGAAAAAAGAAGCAAATAGCCATGTGTGAACTGCTTATGGAAAGGGCCACATGGTAGAGACTTGCCAGTGGCCTCTAGGACCTGAAGGTGGACTCCAGCAAGCAGTCAATTAGATACCTGGGCCCTGAGCCATACAACCACAAGTATATAAATTCTGCCAAAAACCTGAATGAGCTTCAAAGATGGTTCTTCCCTAGTTGAGTTTCCAGATGAGAATACAGCCCAGCTGACACCTTGACTGCAGCCTGGCAATAGCCAGAGCAGAAAATCCAACAGAAATTGTGAGCAAATGAATGAGCGTCAAGCTGCTAGACATGTGGTAATTTGTTATACAGCAATAGAAAACGAATACATACCCCTAGGGCTAAGGAACATGCCAACAAAGGAGAAACTTCGAAACTGAGAGAAGGAAATTTCCCATTAAGGTTGAGACATAGACTTCTGTGGAGATGATGAACTATTGAAGCAGTGTGCCACACACTGTTCTGATCAAGAAGAAACTTTCTGGAGACCACTCACCACTATATAATCATGCAAGAATGTGCACTTCAGGACCCACTGCATGCCAGTATGCTTGCCATCACACAGGAAAAAAAACAAAAATGAGAAAACTCTCTTCACCCTCCCTCAGGCTTACCACCTCCCCTCTGGGGACCCCTGTTAGCAGAGCCTAACTCAAGCCAGCTGAGCAAGAATAAAGTCTGAGGGTCCAACTGCAGTACCACAAAACAGACAAAGGAGTGTGGGCTTTCAGCTGAGAGGCAATAAAGTAGTCATTGGAATAGTGTTTATAGTTATAACTCCTAAGATCATTTTCAAGAAGGCCCATGTATCCTGACAGAGGAAGAAGGCCCAGTAAGAAGGAAAAGGGGAAATTGCTGCATATTGAAGTCAGAGTTAAAGGCCAGTGTAAGAAGACAAGATCCCTTCTCATTCCCTAACATGTTACTGAAGAAACAGAACAACAGGGCAGACAGGGCTCTGGCCCTTTCCTCCTTTTCACTTACACAATGGACTTGAGGATTCAGCATCTCAAAGTTGCAAAGTAAGCACATGATGCCTGGAGTGCCTGTAAATATGAACAGCGTCTTATGATAGAGTGTTATTAGTTTCTTGTGTCTTATGATTTAGTTTCTAACTTGATTTTTTAATAGCACCCTGATTTTTTCAACAATGCAAATTCGACTATAATCCAGTTTAAAAAATGGCATCAGCAATATTAGCATTTTATTTCCCTCACGTACCATTTTCATTGCTATTCTAACATTATTTCAAGTGTTCATTAAAATATAACCAAAGCCTTTGACCTTAAAATTAACCAACAAAAGAAACGTTAGGAAATTCATAGCACTTTGCAAATGTTCTGACTTGCTTAGCCCATATTATCATGTCAAGAAGCCTATAGCTTTTTCAAACTTTTTTCCCTTGGGGTTCAAGTCAGCAACTACTTACACAGACTGTAATATTTTTAAGCAATTAAAATAAAGTGAAAGAGCTCCCATAACTCAGTTTAGAACAGAGTTTAGAAAGATTAGCCTTCCCTTCCTACCTAGTGTATTTGTCAGAGATGTCTAGTTTTACTAGACTTACACATGCAAAAATTTCTTCGCACATGCATACACCCACACTCACTCCCATGCTGATGCTGCTAAGTTTGTCACAGCCCGATAATTAACTATTTGAGTACTGAACTCACAAGTGTATTTTATTAAAGACAGAAACTCAAACCACAGCAACATAAAAAACCTATATGTATTAGCACCCATAATTATGCAGCACACACATATGCTGACCCTGTTGACTCATTTGATGTAGTCAGCATTTTTTTCATCTCTCAGCTCTGACATTTTTTTGTATGTTGGCCTAGTTCTTTTGCAGATAAGCTTTCTCCATTTGGTGGTGGTAAGTTAAC
This sequence comes from Stenella coeruleoalba, assembly GCF_951394435.1. Taxonomy (NCBI): domain Eukaryota; kingdom Metazoa; phylum Chordata; class Mammalia; order Artiodactyla; family Delphinidae; genus Stenella; species Stenella coeruleoalba. The sequence continues at coordinate 78,605,252 of NC_137151.1, read as the reverse complement.
AGGGAGGGCAAGAAATGTGAGATGTGAAGGTTTGGCTACAAAGAGCTTCATAATTATATTGGACTCAGTAACTCCAAATAAAAGAGTCTCTCGTCCTGCATCTATATAGAAAATATCAAGGAATCACTCTGATTGGCCCAGTTTATGTTAAATATGCCTAGCCCTGAGCAAACTATCGTGACTAGGGCAATGTGATACGATGATGGACCAAGTCTAAAGTATATTCCCATCCCTGGCCATGGCAATGGAGTACTGAATTGGCCTCCCCACCTGAATGAGTGGAGAGAGGAAGAAATGAGACGCTTTACCAGAAAAGGGAGTGAAGGGATTCCTGTCCAATGGAAATAACCATTGTACACTATAGGTGCCCTCCATGGCAGTGGTGACACCAGCTAATCCAGTTAGCCATCATGGAATAGCCTTCTTCAAATTGCTGAGTTGGAGAGAATCATAATAATTCATGAAATTAAATGCTTTGTCCCTCACATTATGGTGGGTATGCTCATTTGTACATTGCCTAACGAAGAGTCAACTAAGTAGAAGGCTGTCTAGGTCCTAACAAAGATACAGGCGTCTCAGAAGATTCAATTATAAAATGTCTAAGAGATCTATCAGCTAAGCAAAGCACACCCACCTTCCTCCACTTTGCTTACTGTATCCCTTATCTAATAACTGCTCTATGATAAGAAAGAAGCTTTATAAATCAGAACTCTACCAGTTGCAGGTGATAGAAAGTCAAGTCAAACCAACCTACATAAAAAGAGAAACGGCTTTTTCCATGTAACTAAAAGTTTAGAGGGATATACAGATCATTTAGAGGGCACTCAAATTACATTGTAACTCCGTGTTCTCTCTCTTCAGGTCTCATCTCTGCTTTCCTCTGCCTTGGCTTTATAGGCAGGCCAGCTTTCTCCTCATGGTGGGCAAAACAAGCACCAGGTTTATATGCTTTAAGTTTATATGCCCTAGGGCTTGTAATCACAAAGGAAAAGGGAGCATGCGTCTCAAGAGCAGAAATGTCTCAGTGAGAATTCCAATTTTCTCTGATTGAGTCACATGCTCTCTCCTGAACCAATCATACAAACCAAGCACAAGTCTGGACATTTCTATCTTGAGTCCACTTGAGTCTACATGGAATAGATTCCGCATAAGAAAAAGGGGTTCTGTTAGTGGAAAGAAAGGATGTGATGGGCTGCCACACTTCAGTACTAAGGAAAGGCCAGTTGCACTGTAATTTGTAAGCCCAATATTGTAGGAACATCGCCTCCATGGTTCCAAAGATATATTTTCTCAAGACCAATTTGATTCAGATATTTTGATATAGCTATTCTGATAAAAGTTCCATGTTGGAATGAGTGAACCTCAGAATAAAGGAGGCATTCTGTTTCATTCACAATTTGGTAATAATTTAAAACCTAAAATTGTCATTTTTAGGCCATGTGCAGATGTCTGTCATATAAATGGATGGGTCAAAAAAGCTACATGCAAAAATGTAATAGTAAGTTTAATACTAGAGCTGTGATGTTATCTTATGGCATCTGCTCCAGGAGCTACTTTCTAGGATCTACCTGATTAGCAAGGACTAGAAAAGAACTCAAATCCTCCACAAGCAGGGACAACCAGATATCTATTAGACAAAATCAAGTATATTTACTGTGGCACGGTATCTCAGAGGCTATTTGATAACTGCTGTCTAATTTTCATACTGGTGAGGGTATGGACTCAGTGTTTCTCCCAGTGCATATCATCTGAGAATATATCATCAGGCACAAAACAATATTTTTAGTATCTCAAGATTTCTGCTTTATGTTGGACCATAATATCTTTACTCTTGATCCTATAGTAAACAAAATGAAATAAAATATAATATTTACATATAAAGATATTTTATAGATATCTAATGATATAAATAATATATGCCTAAAAACATTCATAATATACAAAGAGGAAAGTTTACCCTAGACCTATGCAATATGAGGATTTATTTTAGTTCTAATAAAAGACTTGGAATATTTGTATTTTAAATAAAAGGAAGCTTATTTCTATGTCTAGTAATAATCCTGAAGGTAGACAGAACAAGATTTATGTGGAGGTAGCATGGTTGCATGGATCCAGAATCTCGGTTTTTTGCTCTGCTGCATACAGTTTCCATTCTCAAGTTCAGAACCAAGATCTGTAGCCATTAGATTCATCCTAACCTGACGGATGGAGAAAAAGACACAAAAAGGTGATTCCCCTGCCTTTTAAAGGGACTTGTTGGAACACATACACATTTCTGCTTACATCTCATTTGCCAACTGCAAACCCCATAGCCACAATCTAATTACAAGGGAGAATGGTGTAATTCTTTTAGATGGGTAGCAAGGTAACTAGCCAAATTTGAGCTTTTAAATAAAAAAGAGTGTATTTTGCAAAGCAACTATAACCTCTGCCACAACCTATTTACCATTAATTTCAGGGAGACAGGAATTAATCATTAAGCTTACTTCTAAATATGTGTACTACAGTTATGAGAATAACTCATAAAGAATAAAATACTGCTTTTTTTTTTCTGTAACTGAAACTTATTAATTCACATTTTCCCATTATGTTCCAAATACTGGGGGGGGGGGGGTTAAACTCATTAGGAGTTATTAAACAAACACCAAAATATCCTACCAAAAATTGAGGCTATTTTTTCAAGGGCAATTTGCTATTTTGACTAATGTAATCTAGTGGTAGCTTTTTCTAATATAATGTCACCATAGTTATGAAACATTTGAAAGTACCAGAATAAAATGGCACTAAGTTCTTCAAATCTATAAGAATGAAAATCATTTAATTAAGCTATTTAAAATAACTATAAGTTTTGTTCATCTGTGTGACCTTTCTAAATGTAAATTTTCTTGCTAGCAATTCTGTTAGCTACAGGCTTCCAAAAAACCACAAGACTGTATTAAAAAAATTTCCCCCAAAGGCTTAACTAGAGTTTCCAAGCCAATGAAGAATGGCATCATTACAGATATGACAGAGCTGACCCTCTATCAGTGGAGCACACAGATTTGCACTTTCTTCAACCAACTTTCATCCAAGTGACCAATAATGCACATTCTTAGTACAGTTGACTCAAGTTGTGGTCAGGAGCTTAAACATACCTAAATATTTTTAAGACTTTTGCTTCATTAAGACTATACTCTAGGGACTTCCCTGGTGGCACAGTGGTTAAGAATCTGCCTGCCAATGAAGGGGACATGGGTTCAATCCCTGGTCCAGGAAGATCCCACATGCCTCGAAGCAGCTAGGCCCATGTGCCACAACTACTGAGCCCACATGCCACACCTACTGAGCCCGTGTGCCACAACTACTGAGCCAACGGCTTAGAGACCGTACTCTGCAACAAGAAAAGCCACCGCAATGGGAAGCCCACGCACTGCAACTAAGAGCAGCCCCCACTCTCCGCAACTAGAGAAAGCCTGCACGCAGCAACAAAGACCCAACACAGCCAAAAATAAATAAAATAAAATAAATTTTTAAAAAAACTACACTCTAACAACAAATATTCTCCAGTTGAAGGTTAGGAGTCAGAGCTCGTACATAAAAGATTTTAGGAGTAATGAAACAATCCAAGACAATGTTTTACCCACATTCATAACCTTGATAGTGTTATTTAAAATACAGCAGCAATAATAACAAATAAAATATTTAAGTAACACTAGAGAATTTATAAAATAAATCACAATATAGCAATATAATGGGATGTAATACAACTATAAAAATATCATGTTTCAATGATTTTAATGACAGAAGTTATTACCACAAAAAATTGTAAAGTCATTATTTTTCTGCTTATGAAAAATTACATACAGAATATTAGGAAGATACAAAATAATAATAGAGGAGAAAATAAATATCACCAACTCTTCCACCACTTAGAAATTACCATGATAGGGAGACACACAGATAGCCAGCTAGAACTCTGTCTCTCTCTAGTAACATTTCTGAAGGTAGGTAGAGCAGGTTTTGAATGGTAGTCACATGTTTTTAGGAAAGCATGCTTTCACATTGCTCCACTGTACACAACTTCAATTCTGAAAGCCAGACCAATATTATGCAAATACATACACACAGATCACATTGTGCATATATTTAACATATCTTGGTTAATGTGTAAGGTTTATATTTATGTAATATAATTAAATTTATTTATTAAGTCCATGAATACTAATACCTTGTCAGAATATTAACAATGGTTTAAAAACACAAGTTTCCACAACTTTATAGTAGTCTCTCAAATGAATAAAACAATTGATTAGCTAATGCTTTGCTGGTATTATTTTAGCTTTGTTTTTCATTTATTTGTTTTTATATAATGCTGTGATAAAAAACTTGTACATAAATACTTGTGAGCATCATCAATTTTAGAGGAATTCCTTTAAATGGACAAATATGAATATATTGAGCCTCTTGACACATATACAAAATTGCCTTCCAAATAAAGTGTACCAATTTATATTTCCAAGAGAAGTGGGCTGTTACTTGGTATAATATTAAGAGTATAATGTACAAAAGTATATATATAGAATGAAACTATTATAAATACATGTTTCAAATTTACCTATTAAGTACTCCTATACATCCATGAGTACGGAAAATGACTAGAAGAAAATATATGAAAATGTTAACAGTCGTTACATTTAAATGGTGGGATTAAATGGGTAAGAATTTTTATTTCTGGTGTTTTATATTTTTTCAAATGCTTTCAATTGATGTTTTACTTTTATAGTAAGATGAAAAATGTTAGTTTACAAACCCATTGTATGGGGAGGGGGAAGGGTAAGCTGTGACAGAGTGAGAGAGTGGCATGGGCATATCTACACTACCAAATGTAAAATAAATAGCTAGTGGGAAGCAGCCGCATAGCACAGGGAGATCAGCTCGGTGCTTTGTGACCACCTAGAGGGGTGGGATAGGGAGGGTGGGAGGGAGGGAGACGCAAGAGGGAAGAGATGTGGGAACATATGTATATGTATAATTGATTCACTTTGTTATAAAGCAGAAACTAACACACCATTGTAAAGCAATTATACTCCAACAAAGATGTAAAAAAAAAAACAAACCCCATTGTATCTTTTTATGGCTGAGTAATATTCCATTGTATATATGTGCCACATCTTTATCCATTCATCTGTCAATTTAACACTAGACATTTTATTTTTGATACCTCTTATAATTTTTCCATTTATACTTAGTATAAATTGTTAATGTTCATGTCCTAATTTTTGTAAAACCAGTACAGTATAATTTAGAAAACCTATTGATAATTTGTAACATTTCTACTGTGCTGAGATGGCAAAATCAATATCTGAAAACGAGTGGTTTCATAAATACATTTTATTAACCACAAGTGTAATAAATAGTCTTTGAAAATTTTCAACTTATTTAAATACTGAAAAATATCATTGCACTAATAATGTCTTCTTTATGTCCTTTCTAGCTTTTAATAATTATTTTGTAATTATAGTATCATTGCAGTAGTAAAGTCCCTGACATATACCACAAATTTCTTTTAATAGAAAACCCTACAAATTCATCCTAGAGAAGGGCAGTTAAGAATTTGAAAAAATGAATATATAAAAAGTGTAATTGCTTTTTGCATTTATCACCAGTGACATTGTCATTGTCATTATTAATCTGTCTCTGTACATTACAAGTACTTTGTTATAATTAATGATCCATTTCTCATTGAACAACACTCGGCCTATGTCTTCCTTTATTAAGCTAGTATTAAGCAAACTCTTTCCAAAATGTAATTCCGTATCATAAATATTTGCATTTTCTTCTGTATTTTCCTAATCATCTGTATGTATGATTCTAATTTCTATTTAATAATAAATTTGTTATAAAGGATCCACATCTACTACCTATTTTATTAACCATATAATTATTTTTTCCTTTTTTTTTTTTTTTTGAGTAGTAAGTTAAAATTCATCATTCTTCACCCTTTGGTGCTTGCTTGCCCTTTCTGTTTATTCATTACTAGGAACAAACATTATTTCCTACTACAGCCTAGTCTTTATCTCTTTATTACCAATGATGAGTTATATCCACTCTAATGAATATGAAGAGCTTCAAGCAGATGGCCAGAAAATATGTTTTTTCAAGTGTTTTTAAAATTTTCTTAAAGTGCTGCATTCTCCTAGATGATTCTGAGAAATAATTAGCAAAGATTGGATTTTTTTTGCAAGTTACATTATTTACAGTTCTAGTAAGGTACATTTTGAATTACAATAAAATGTACATATTTAAAGTGTACAATTTGATACATTTTGACAGAAAATTATACCTGTGAAGCTATCACCATAATCAATATAATGAGTATATCCCTCAACCTCAAAAGTTGCTCATGCCTTTTTGCACTCCTGCCCCTTTTTCCCCAAGCAGCCACTAATCTGCCTTCTTTCATTAGAGATTAACATGCATTTGTTAGAATTTTACATAAATAGATACATAAATGTATGTACTCTTTTTGTCTGGCTTCTCTCACTCAGCATAATTATTTTGAAATTCATACATATTGTAGTATCTATCAATAGTCATTCCTTTTTTATTGCTGAGTAGCATTTAATAGTATGGATATACCATAATTTGTTTATCCATTCACTGGCTGATAGACATATAGGTTTTTTTTTTTTTAGGACTTCCAGATTACTTTTTTTTTTAGTTACATTTTGCAGTTATTACAAATAAAGTTGCTATTAATATTCACATGCATGTCTTAAATGGACATATACATTCATTTATTTTGGATAAATACCTAGTGCTCAAATGGCTGTATCATATAGCAGGTGTATATTTAACAGACATGACACTAAAAGTTAAATTGATAGAATCAAAAGTTGATAAATTCAACTTCAAAATTTCTTCTCTTCAAAACAATTAGTTAAGAGAATTAAAAGAGAAGACACAAACTGGGAGAAAATAATTTCAAATCATCTGAGGAAAGATTTGTATCAGAAATATATGAAATAGGGCTTCCCTGGTGGCGCGGTGGTTGGGAGTCCGCCTGCTGATGCAGGGGACACGGGTTCGTGCCCTGGTCCGGGAGGCCTGCACGCCCGGAGCCTGTGCTCCGCAACGGGAGAGACCACAGCAGTGAGAGGCCTGCGTACCGCAAAAAAACCAAAACCAAAACAAAAGAAATATATGAAATATATGAAGAACTCTCAAAACAATTTTTATATAAATATTTTTTTAAAAAATAAGCAATTTTTAAAAAGACGTAAAAAGCCTACAATAAGCAAAGCAAAAGTTTAAATGCAGCCCATGACTTTGATCAAGAAACACCTTTCGTCTATTGTCCAGTCTGAAGAATTAAGAAACACAACACTGTTTTCCTATTCCCAAATCTGACACATTATTCTATTTTGAATAAGCCATAAAATTACAATTCTGGTTCTAGTTTCAAACCAAACCACTTTAAATTTTACTTTTTTTTTTTTTTTTTGTAGCATCAGCTAAGTGACAGGTCCTGGGATAGTCTCTTGATACATAAATGAATATGATGGAGCTTCTGCCCTTGAGCAGCTCAAAGTAAGCAGGTTTATGATTTTGTCTTGGCTTGTGATGATTTACCCAAGGAGATTGTTTCATTGGGAAGCTTTATGTCTCCTAGCTTGATTGTGGCAACCGAGCTGCCAAGTTCCTGTCACCAATTATCTATTACCTGTTACCAGAGAGTTTTAAGGGGTGCACAAGTATTCTTTCTCTCAAAATATCACATAGCCCTTCAACCAACTTTTCATCTCTCCTATGTGTAGTCCTTCCACATGATTTCTCTCAAATGGAAACTGGAAAATTCAAATTGATTTTTCCCTTTTCCTACTAACGCAAGATGGATCCAGGTTTGCTAAACCCATCAATGACCTTCTGAGTTGACAAATTAGTTTCTATGCTTTTTGTACTGCTTCAAAGCATTTCCCAGCCTGACCACCCCTTCCTTCTTAAACCTTTGGTTTCCATGATAGTGCCCTATTCTTGTTCTTATAACTCCCTGACCCTTGCTTTCACCCCTCTTTCACCAGATCTTCACTTCCTGCTCTAATATGCCAGATTTTCCAAGATTTACATTCTCTTTTTTCACTCACTCTTCTTGAAAAATTTCATCCATATTCATGTTTGTAACTATAGCCTTTTAAGTTAATGATTTTGGAATCTATGTCCTAGAGCCACTATTTATGGAATGCCTACTACGTGCCCATTATGCTAGGGACTTTGCATAAATTATCTCATTTAATTCTAAAACACCCCCAGCTTATTTTACAATCCATATGGCCAGGAAATAAATTCATGCCAATACAGTTCAGTACCCAGGAAAACCTGTTTTCACTTAAACTAAGGTTTAAAAACAAATCTTAAACTCCACTCTTGAAGTCACTTTGACAGCTAATATCTTGAAAGAAAGAGTTTAAGCAAACTGAAATCACTTAGGAGGACTCAAGTACTCAACCCTAATATACAATGCATGCAATTCCTTTTCCTTAAAATAATCTTTTTACTCAAATCCCTTTTTTATTCTCCTTTTATCTGATGGAAGGGATACAAAACTAGAAGCAGACAGAGACACTGGATGCACAGCACCATTGTAATCTCCAAAAAGGTCTAAAGTATGCAGCTTTTTCCCATTTTTTTTTTTCCTTTTCATAAAATTTGTTTTTATCAATTATATTTTGAGATCACTGTTGCTCAGACTAGATTCTGGGAGACAGTGATGTCAACAATTTGAAAATGTATCAGCTGACTTCCATTTCACAACATACTGCCATCCCTCCTGAAGTCACTTTACCACATACGTCCCACATACTTCCATTATGATTTCTCTCCATTCTCACTGCCAATACCAGAGTTCAGTTTCTCATCATTGCCCACCTGAACAATTACCATGACATCTTAACTGCCTTCAGTCTCACCTTGCTGCAATCCCTTCTCCACATTTTAAAGGTGATTTTTATGAAATGCACATGTAAATACTTGGTATCAAGTTGATTCATCCTCTCCTCCCAATGCCATATCCCTCTGCCAATGGTCAGGTTTCAGTCTATAATTCTTCTCTTTGATGATAAATAGTTTCTCTTTGATGGATGTTTTAAAACTTCCTATACAATAGTGCCCATGAACTTAATTTATCAACTTAATTTATTTCTAAAAATGGTATAAAGAAGGATCGAGAAATGAAATTAAAATGTATACATCTATAAATTGATGACCTGTCACCTAGAATTGACCTTTAGCAGGGACTATCAGGGAATCACATTCCAGCCATTTATTCAGAAAATTACTTGTCAAGGACATGTAAAGAAAATTCCCCATAGAAAAATGCATATGCCAAAAAATATTTAAAATACTTTCAACATTATTACTGAAAATAAATGCACCCTGGGAAGTAATTCCCAACTTGATAAATAAGCTCAAATAACCCTGTTATCAAAATCTGAAAAGAATATGACATACTCCTTAACAAAACACTGGCAAAAGTATATCAATGTACAAAATGGATAATACATCACAGCATGTGGAATTTATCTAGGAATGCAAATTTGACTAATATTTGAAAATTAAAGTAATTCACCATAGTAAAAAACAGAAAAAACAGTTTTACATGATCTTCTCAGTAAATGCAGAAAAACTATTTAACAAAATTCAATACATATCTTTTTGTGATAAAAAAAACTAGTCAAATTACAGATAGAAGAAAATTACCTCTATCTGACAAAGGGTATCTACAAAAAAATCCTACTGTTGACATTATACATGATGACATATTAAGCATGAACACCTTCCCCTAAAAACAGGAACAAAGCAAATATTTCAACTGTTCACATTTGTATTCAAGATTTTAAGAGGTCTTAGCCAATGCAATAAGACAAAGAAAGTAAATAGCAGGCATACGGATATTAAAGGAATAGATAAAACTATCTTTATTTGCAGATATTATCATTGTATTTATACAAAGCCCTAAGGAATCTACCAAAAAGCTACTAAATATAATAAGTGAATATATCATGGACTCTGACTACAAAAACAATAGAGAAAAAATCAATTGTATTTCATATATAATCAAATAACTGAAAAATTATTAAACAGTACATTTTAATAGCATAATAGATCAAGAAATAAACTTAACCAAAAACAGACAAGATCTCCACACTGACCACTACAAAATATTGCTAAGAACTTCATCAGACATATAAGATGGAGAGATTTAGCATGTTAATGGATAGGAAAACACAATATTGTAAATGAGTTAATTCTTCCAAATTGATCTACAGATTCAATGCTATATCAATCAAAATCCCAGACACCTTTCTTGTAGAAATTAAAAACCAGTGTTAAAATGTATATGGAAATGTAAAACAACCCAAATAGCCAAAATTAATTTATAAAGAACACAATTAGAAACTTAACGGTACCTAATTGTAAGACAAGTTACCAAACCATAGTAATGAAGACAGTGTGTTATTAGTGTAAAGCCAGACAAATGAATAAATTACAGAGTAGTCTAGAAATAAATCCACTTTATTTTTCACAAATTGGCAGTGAAATCCAATGGGTATTGAAGAATAATTTTATCAAATGGTTCATTATTATCTCAATATTCATGTGGGAAAAAAATTAAGCTTGACCAATACCTCAAACCATACACAAAAATTAAGAGGATTTCAGTTAAACATAAAAGCTATAACTATAAAGTTCCTAAAAAAAGGAGAAAGTAGGGGGGAAAAATCCTTAGTAATTTTTGCTTAGGCAAAGTTTTCTTAGAAGGTAAAAATCACTAACCATTAAAGAAAACAATTAAAAACTAGATTTCCAAGTCAAAAATTTTGCTTATCTAAATACACAAGACAATGAACAGTCAAAAATAATTGAAGTGTATATATATTTATATATTATATTGGGTATGTGTGAGCATGAGAGAGAGGAGTGGAGAGAGAGACACACACAGGACTGATATTCAGAATAGATAAATAACTTCTACAAGCAACATTTCTTGCCAAAAGATTTGGAGCAACACACTTAACGAAAGAATATATAAATAGCCAAAAATTCTCAAAATTTAGTCAATAGGGAAAAGCAAAATAAAGTCACACTTAAATACCGTTATATACTCACTAGAATGGCTAAAATTTAAGAGGTTACAACCAAATCTTGAAGAGTATGTAGAGCAAGTGGACCTCTCATACTGCTGGTATAAATGCAAAATGGTACAAGCACTTTGGAAAAACTGTTCAGGAGTTTCTTGTGAAGTTAATGTCTCTATCTCTTATGATCCTACTATTCTAGTCCTGGGTATTCACCCAAAAGAAATATATCATCAAGAAGGCTTGTCAGGTATTTTAATAGCTGCTTTCTTACTAATAGCAAAACTTTTTAAACAACTTTAATATCTAAACAGAACAAAAAACAAGTATGATATATTTATACAATGGAATATTATTACTCTGCAATATAAAACTGACGCATACACACAACATGGACAAACCTCAAAAATATTACTTTGAGCAAAAGAAATCAGACACAAAAGAGTACATTTTGTATGATTCCAATTATGAAGTTACAAACTTGCAAAACAAATATATAGTGACAGAAATAAGGATACTGGTCATCTCTGGGAGCAGGGCATCAACTAGAAAAGGGCACAGAGGAAACTTTACAGAGTAAGGGCAACATTCTATAGAGTGTTGCACACATGAATACATTTCCCATAATTCATGGAAGGGTACATTGAAGATCTGTAATTTTTACTGAAGGTAACTGTAACTCAATTTATTAGAACTACATTGAGATACAATTTTTCACTTGTCAGTTGTGCAAAATCCACATTTTGACAACACATTCTGTTGATGTGGCTGTGGAGAAACAATCACAGTCAAAATTTTGATGAGAGTGCAAGGTGATACAACTCCTAGGAGATGTGGTAAATTTGGCATTACCTAGTAAATTACAGTGTATTTGCTCTTGCACCCAGCAATTTCTCTCCAGAGATTTATACCAAAGATACACAGGCAAAGATATGAAAATATTTATATTTAAGGCTACTTATTGCAGCATTATCTGTAATAGCAAAATAATAAAAATACCAAAATATCCATCAACAGAGTACTGTAAATCAGGGGACAGCCAAAAAATGTTGCTCTCTGCAGCTGTGAAAAAGTGAAAAACAGATCTCTCTCTGTATACTAAATACATATGAAGATGTATTTTTAAATGCAAAAAAAGAAAGAACAAACTGCACATGGAATGTGGAATGCTACCACTTATCTAACAAGAGGAAATGATAGTGGGTGAGTGGGTAGGTAGCTTACATTAAAGAAAAATGGAGAGATAGGTTACATTTGTTTGTTTTTTTTTGTTTTTTTGTTTTCTGCGGTACGCGGGCCTCTCACTGCTGTGGCCTCTCCCATTGCGGAGCACAGGCTCCGGACGCACAGGCTCAGTGGCCATGGCTCACGGACACAGCCGCTCCGCGGCGTGTGGGATCTTCCCGGACCGGGGCATGAACCCGTGTCCCCTGCATCGGCAGGCGGACTCTCAACCACTGCGCCACCAGAGAAGTCCAGGTTACATTTTTTTAAGATAACTGCCTATAGAAGAAGACTGGCAACAGAGTAGAAAGGATGGACATAGAGTAAGATTTCTCTGAATGTCTCTTGGTCTATAGAATTATATTTTGGAACACTGTAATAAATCTACACAATTATAAGGGAAAATTTTAAAGTATTTCAAAAACAACTCCTAAAGAACAATGGTAAAATAAAACACATGAGTCTAACTGTAACTAGTTTGTGGTATAACCAAACAGAGATAATATTAAGTGACATTAAAAACACTAATCTGACTAAACACCCATAGTGAGATACAGCCTTAGGACAAAAATAAACTGCAAAAATATATAAATGGCTTCCAAGAAATCATAGAGCTGGTGGTGATGTTAGTATTGTTACTATGAAATCATTACTAGTGTGTTGCGAAATAAAATAAATGAGTAACTGATCATGAGAACTACCATTTTTAGCATGGAAGAGACATAGATGGTAAGATTAATGAGTTTAAGCTGAAACTCTCTGATACTGCATTTGAAACAAAAGTGTCAGTAAGAACTTTAATAAATTACCTCTTATACAGAACCAGTTCCTTTCTAATTTGTCCATCAATAAGACCTAGGAACCACTAAACAACCCAGGTAACAATGAGGAGCCCTAGCAACCATACTGCAGTTTCTAAATAACGTCACCCACAAAAGAGCCATGACTCCTTGGAAAAATGACTGATTCCAGGTCTGGAACATGAAATACACAAGATAATACTGGAACATTTTGTCATAACAAAACACAAGGAACAAGGACTCAATCAACTTAAAGAGGTTATCACCAGTTAAGAAGAGACAATTATATGTTGCTATCCAGGAGTTTATAACAAAAACAACAACTCCTCTTCCTCCTTGGTAACACCTGGAAAATGCTAGCGAGCTAGAAAGTTACTTAAAAAATAATGATAGTAGCACCACTTATTGAAGAGACTGTCTTTTCTCCATTGTATATTCTTGCCTCCTTTGTCATAGATTAGGTGAGCATATGTGCATGGGTTTATCTCTGGACTTCGTATCCTGCTCCACTGATCTATATTTCTGTTTTTGTGCCAGTACCATACTGTTTTCATTACTGTTGATTTGTAGTACAGTCTGAAGTCAGGGAGCCTGAGTCCACCAGCTCCGTTTTTTCTTTCTCAAGATTGCTTTGGCTATTCAGGGTCTTTTGTATTTCCATATAAGTTGTAAAAATTTTTTGTTCTAATTCTGTGAAAAATGGTATTGGTAATTTGATAGAGATTGCATTGAATCAGTAGATTACTTTGGAAAACTGGACAGCTACACATAAAAGAATGAAATTAGAACTTTCTCTAATACCATATACAAAAATAAACTCAAAATGGATTAAAGACCTAACTGTATCAATAAGACAAGATACTATAAAACTCTTAGAGGAAAACATAGGCTGAACACTCTCTGACACAAATCGTAGCAAGATCTTTTTTGATCCACCTCCTAGAGTAATGGAAATAAAAACAAAAATAAATAGGACTTAATTAAACTTAAAAACTTTTGCACAGCAAAGGAAACCACAAACAAAAGGAAAAGACAGCCCACAGAAAAGACAATCCGCATGGGAGAAAATATTTGCAAACGAAGCTACCGACAAGGGATTAATCTCCAAAGTATACAAACAGCTCATGCAGCTCAATATCAAAAAAGCAAACAACCCAATCAGAAAATGGGTGGAAGATCGAAATAGACATTTCTCTGAAGACACACAGATGGCGAAAAAGCACATAGCAAGATGCTCAACATCACTAATTATTAGAGAAATGCAAATCAAAACTACAATGAGGTATCACCTCACACAGGTAAGAATGGCCATCATCAAAAAGTCTACAAACAATAAATGCTGGAGAGGGTGTGGAGAAAAGGGAACCCTCCTACACTGTTGGTGGGAATGTAAATTGGTACAACCACTATGGAGAAGAGTATGAAGGCTCCTTAAAAAACTAAAAATAGAGCTACCATATGATCCAGCAATCCCACTCCTGGGCATATATCTGGAGAAAACCATAATTTGAAAATATACATGCACCCCAATGTTCACTGCAGCACTATTTACAATAGCAAGGACATGGAAGTAACCTAAATATCTATCGTCAGATGAATGAATAAAGAAGATGCGGTACATATATACAATGGAATATTACTCAGCCATAAAAAAGAACAAAATAATGCCATTTGCAGCAACATGGATAGACCTAGAGATTGTCATACTGAGTAAAGTAAGTCATATAAAGACAAATATCATATGATATCGCTTATATGCAGAATCTAAAAAAATGTTACAAATGAACCTATTTACAAAACAGAAATAGAGTCACAGGTGTAGAAAACAAACTTATGGTTACTAAAGGGGAAGGAGGGTGGGAGGGATAAATTGGGAGATGGGAACTGACATACACACACTACTATATATAAAATAGAAAACTAATAAGAATCCACTGTATAGCACAGGAAACTCTACTCAATACTCTGTAATGACCTATATGGGAAAAGAATCTAAAAAAAGAGTGGATATATGTGTGTGTGTGTCATATATATATGACACACATATATATATGTGTGTCATATAATTAGTTATATGACAAACTAATTCACTTGCTGTACAGCAGAAACTAATACAACACTGTAAATCAACTATGCTCCAGAAAAATTAATTTTAAAAATAGAAAAGAATGCTAGTAAAGCTTTGTTTAAAAAAATGGAATATAAGGAAAGAATCATGCATTTAACCTTCCTTTCCTGTACAAACAGATCCTAAAATTTATCAATTAGTTGATGAGGAAGGAGTTCTCTTTAAAGAACCATTTAGCTAAAAATTGAGGAATGACAGAATTTTTAAATTACCAATTTGCAAATCCTAAGTAACTAATGCATGTGGTCAAAAACAGTCAGTGGTTGCTAACATCACTTAAAAGAAAAAATCCCCAAACACTAGATATTATGTACCTCCTAATGGAAGCACACATCACCAGTGACATATTCTTTACAAAAAAACCTGAAGTCTGATCATGATTCTAGAATTAACACCATATAGAGGAACATATTGAACAATGGGGATGCAAAAAATAAAATACAGAAATATAGACTGAAAATTCTGTAAGTCAAGTGACTCAGTTTCTCCTACAAATAAATTACATTACCAACAAAATGGAAGATAACCTATAAGACTAAGAGTCTAATCAAACAATTGCAATATATAGACCTTACTTGGATCCTGATTTAAACAATCAGTTTGGAAAAAAGAAATCAAAACCTTCATCATTTACATTCAGTGATACTAAAGAATTATGGTTATTGGAGTTATAGTCAGTCTTCATTGTTTTAGAACTATACATTAAAATATTTTAGATGAACTTAAATGATACCTGGGGTTTTCTTCAAAATGATCTGAGCAGGCACCACGGGGACAAGGACACTGGCAGCAGAAATTCTGGGAAGTACTCCTTGGAATGAGGCCTCCCAGAGTCCACCATGAGCTCCATCAAAGAGCCTGTGGCCTCCAGTGCTGGGTCACCTCAGGCCAAACAACCAACAGGGAGGGAACTCAGCCCCACTTATCAGCAGACAAGCAGATTAAAACTTTACTGAACTCTGCCCAACAGACCAACACCAACCATGAGTCCCTCCCATCAGGAAGCTTGCACAGTTCTTAGACAGCCTCATTCACAAGAGGGCAGACAACAGAAGCAAGAAGAATTACAATCTGCAGCCTGTGGAATGAAAACCACATTCACAGTAAGACAGACAAAATGCAAAAGCATAGGACTACACACCAGATGAAGGAACAACATAAATCCCCAAAAACAAGTAAATGAAGTGGAGATAGGCAAAATTTCAGAAAAAGAATTCAGAATAATGATAGTGAAAATGATCCAGGACCTTGGAAAAGAATGGAGGCAAAGATAAAGATGCAAGAAATGTTTAACAAAGATCCAGAAGAATTAAAGAAAAAACACCTAGAAGAATTAAAGAACAAACAAACACAAATAAATAATACAATAACTGAAATTTAAAATATACTAGAAGGAATTAATAGCAGAATAACTGAGGTAGAAGAACGGATAAGTGACCTGCAAGACAGAATGGTGGAATTCACTGCTGTGGGACAGAATAAAGAAAAAAGAATGAAAAGAAATGAAGACAGCCTAAGCGACCTCTAGGACAATATTAAATGCAACAACATACGCATTATAGGGGTCCCAGAAAGAGAGAAACGACCCAAGAAAATATTTGAAGAGATTATAGTTGAAAGCTTCCCTAACATGGGAAAGGAAAGAGCCATCCAAGTCCAGGAAGCTCAGAGAGTCCCAGGCAGGATAAACCAAAGGAGAAACATGCCGAGACACATAGTAATCAAACTGACAAAAATTAAAGACAAAGAAAACTTATTAAAAGCAACAAGGGAAAAATGACAAATAACATACAAGGGAACTCCCATAATGTTAAAAGCTGATTTCTGAGCAGAAATTCTGCAAGACAGAAGGGAGTGGCATGATATATTTAAAGTGATAAAACGGAAGACCATACAACCAAGATTACTCTACCCAGCAAGGATCTCATTCAGGTTCGACAAAGAAATCAAAAGCTTTACAGACAAGCAAAAGCTAAGAGAAGTCAGCACCACCAAACCAGCTCTACAACAAATGCTAAAGGAACTTTTCTAAGTGGGAAACACAAGAGAAGAAAAGGAACTACAAAAACAAACCCAAAACAATTAAGAAAATGGTAATAGGAAAGTACATATCAATAATTACCTTAACGTGAATGTATTAAATGCTCCAACCAAAAGACACAGGCTCGCTGAATGGATATATAAACAAGATCTGTATATAAGCTGTCTACAAGAGACCCACTTCAGACCTAGGGACACATACAGATTGAAAGTGAGGGGATGGAAAAAGATATTCCATGCAAATGGAAATCAAAATAAAACTGGAGTAGCAATACTCATATCAGATAACATAGACTTTAAAATAAAGACTGTTACGAGAGACAAGGAAGGACAATACATAATGATCAAGGGATCAAACCAAGAAGAAATAACAATTATAAATATATATGCATCCAACATAGGAGCACCCAAATACATAAGGCAAATGCTAAACACTATAAAAGAGAAAATCTACAGTAACACAGTAATACTGGGGAACTTTAACACCTCACTTACACAAATGGACAGATCATCCAGACAGAAAATTAATAAGGAAACACAAGCTTTAAATGACACAATACACCAGATAGATTTAATTGATATTTATAGGACATTCCACCTGAAAACAGCAGATTACACTTTCTTCTCAAGTGCAAACAGAACATTCTCCAGGATAGATCACATCTTGGGTCACACATAAAGCCTTGATAAATTTAAGAAAATTGAAATCATATCAAGCATTGCTTCTGACCACAACACTATGAGATTAGAAATAAATTACAGGGAAAAATGTAAAAAACACATACACATGGAGGCTAAACAATATATTACTAAAAAACCAAGAGATCACTGAATAAATCAAAGAGGAAATCAAAAAATACCTAGAGACAAATGACTATGAAAACACGACAATCCAAAACCTATGGGATGCAGCAAAAGCATTTCTAAGAGGAAAGTATATAACAATTACAATCTCACCTCAAGAAACTGAAAAATCTCAAATAAACAACCTAAACTTACACCTAAAGGAACTAAAGAAGAACAAAACCCAAAGTTAGTAGAAGGAAAGAAATCATAAAGATCAGAGCAGAAATAAATGATATAGAAACAAAGAAAACAATAGCAAAAATCAATAGAACTAAAAGCTGGTTCTTTGAGAAGATAAAATTGATAAACCATTAGCCAGACTCATCAAGAAAAAGAGGGAGAGGACTCAAATCAATAAAATTAGAAATGAAAAAGGAGAAGTTACAACAGACACCACAGAAATACAAATCATCCTAAGAGACTACTACAAGCAACTCTATGCCAATAAAATGGACAACCTGGAAGAAATGGACAAATTCTTAGAAAGGTATAACCTTCCAAGACTGAACCAGGAAGAAAGAGAAAATATGAACAGACCAATCACAAGTAATGAAACTGAAACTGTGATTAAAAATCTTCCAACAACCAAGAGCCAAGGACCAGATGGCTTCACAGGCGAATTCTATCAAACATTTAGAGAAGAGCTGACATCCATCCTTCTCAAGCTCTTCCAAAATATAACAGAGGGAGGAACACTCCCATACTCATTTACGAGGCCACCATCACCTTGATACCAAAACCAGACAAAGGTACTACAAAAAAAGAAAATTACAGACCAATATCTCTGATGAATATAGATGCAAAAGTCCTGAACAAAATACTAGCAAACGGAATCCAACAACACATTAAAGGATCATACACCATGATCAAGAGGGATTATCCCAGGGATGCAAGTATTCTTCAATATATGCAAATCAATGTGATATACCATAGTAACAAATTGAACAAAACCATATGATCATCTCAATAGATGCAGAAAAAGCTTTTCACAAAATTCAACAGCCATTTATGATAAAAACTCTCCACAAAGGGGGCATAGAGGGAACCTACATCAACATAATAAAGGCCATATATGAGAAACCCACAGGAAACATCATTCTCAATCGTGAAAAACTGAAAGCATTTCCTCTAAGATCAGGAACAAACCAAGGATGCCCACTCTCACCACTATTATTCAACAAAGTTTTGGAAGTCCTAGCCATGGCAATCAAAGGAGAAAAAGAAACCAAATTGGAAAAGAAGAAATAAAGCTGTCACTGTTTGCAGATGACATGATACTATACATAGATAATCCTAAAACTGCCAGCAGAAAACTTCTAGAGCTAATCAATGAATTTGTTAAAGTTTCAGGATACAAAATTAATGCACAGAAATCTCTTGCATTCCTATACACTAACAACGAAAGATCAGAAAGAGAAATTAAGGAAACAATCCCATTCACCATTGCAACAGAAAGAATAAAATACCTAGGAATAAACCTACCTAAGGAGGTAAAAGACCTGATATAAACAGATGGAGAGATATACCATGTTCTTGGATTAGAAGAATCAATATTGTGAAAATGACTATACTACCCAAAGCAATCTACAGATTCAATGCAATCCGTATCAAACTACAAATGGCATTTTTTACAGAACTAGAACAAAAAAGCTTAAAATTTGTATGGAGACACAAAAGACCCCGAATATCAAAAGCAATCTGAGGGAACAAAACGGAGCTGGAGGAATCAGACTCCCTTACCTCAGACTATACTACAAAGCTACAGTAATCAAGACAATATGGTACTGGCACAAAAACAGAAATACAGATCAATAGAACAGGATAGAAAGCCCAGAGGTAAACCCACGCACCTATGGTCAACTAATCTATGACAAAGGAGGCAAGGAGATACAATGGAGAAAAGACGGTTCCTTCAATAAGTGGTGCTGGGAAAACTGGGCAGCTACATGTAAAAGAATGAAGTTAGAAAACTCCCTAACACCACACACAAAAATAAACTTAAAATGGATTAAAGACCTAAATGTGAGGCCAGACACTATAAAACTCTTAGAGGAAAACATAGGAAGAACACTCTTTGACATAAATCACAGCAAGATCTTTTTTGACCCACCTCCTAGAGTAATGGAAATGAAAACAAAAATAAACAAATGGGACCTAATGAAACTTCAAAGCTTTTGCACAGCAAAGGAAACTATAAACAAGACAAAAAGACAACCTTCAGAATGGGAGAAAATATTTGCAAACAAATCAATGGACAAAGGATTAATCTCCAAAATATATAAACAGCTCATGCAGCTCAATTTTAAAAAAACAAACAACCCAATCAAAAAATGGGCAGAAGATTAAATAGACATTTCTCCAAAGAAGACATAAAGATGGCCAAGAGGCACATGAAAAGCTGCTCAACATCACTAATTATTAGAGAAATTCCAATCAAAACTACAATGAGGTATCACCTCATGCCAGTTAGAATGGGCATCATCAGAAAATCTACAAACAACAAATGCTGGAGGGGTGTGGATAAAAGGGAACCCTCTGGCACTGTTGGTGGGAATGTAAACTGATACAGCCACTATGGAGAACAGTATATGGAGGTTCCTTAAAAAACTAAAAATAGAATTACCATACGACCCAGCAATCCCACTACTGGGCATATACCCAGAGAAAACCATAATTCAAAATGACACATGCACCCCAATGTTCACTGCAACACTATTTACAATAGCCAGGTCATGTAAGCAACCTAAATGCCCATAAACAGATGAATGGATAAAGAGGATATGGTACATATATACAATGGGATATTACTCAGCCATAAAAAGGAATGAAATTGGGTCATTTGTAGAGATGTGGATGGACTTAGAGACTGTCATACAGAGTGAAGTAAGTCAGAAAGAGAAAAACATGTATTTTATATTAACGCATATATGTGGAATCTAGAAAAATGGTGCAGATGAACCAGTTTGCAAGGCAGAGATAGAGACATAGATGTAGAGAACCAACGTATGGACACCAAGGCGGGAAAGCGGGGCGGTAGGGGGATGAATAGGGAGATTGGGATTGACATATATACACTAATATTTATAAAACAGATAACTAATAAGAACCTGCTGTATAAAAAAATTTAAATTTAAAAAATGATCTGAGCAGATGTTGCTAATATAGAAATAACAAGATTCGACTTGAGTTGATATTAGCAAAATGGGATGATATGTACATGTACTCATTTTGTTATACTGTCACCTTTATTTCTTGAAAAATAGTTCTAAGAATCTCTAATAATATTTTTTACTCATTAAATCTAAGTGTCTTCTCTTTGAAAAGCCAACCCAAAAGGACAAAAATTTACAAGGAAGAGCTGGGCATTCCCAAAATTGAGAGCAGCATGTACAAAAGGCTACAGATCTGAAACATGCTGTGGAAGGGGACTAGCTCATGGCTGGCTGGCTGGACAAGACATGGAAGGAACAAGAAATGAATTTGCCAAGGTAACAGGCTAGTTCATGATGAATCACTGCGTGAAAGCATTAGGATTTTAGTAGAAAAGTACTATTCAGTAGAAATAAAATGCAAGCCACATGAATAAAGTTTTATAGTAGCTGTATTAAATAGTGAAATTAATTTTAATAACATTTTGGATTTACTGAATTAAACAATGATCGAATACGTGACCAATTTAAACACTGTTAATGAGATGTTGTACTTTTTTGTTCTAAATTTTCACAAAGTGCATTTTATATTTAAAGCACATCTCAGTTCATACTCTTTCAAATGTCCTATAGCTACATGGTGACTATTGAGCAGCATAGCTATAGATCTTTGATAAGAAAATTTCAGAATTTATCTGCTTTTCATTCTTTCAGTCACCAAATCTACTCCCTGTGACTTCCATTATTCCCAGTCCAGACATCTAGCCCTAACCTATTTCCGAAGTCCAAGATTATACATCCAAACTGTCTACTGTATATTTACAGTACAGTATCTAATATTTACCTCAAAATTGTGTCTCAAACTAAGTTCATTATCTGCCTCCTTCACTTCTGCATCTTGCTATAATTACTATTATCTTGCTCTATCCCTCTACTCAATCTTCTTCTTTGATCAGCTAAAAGATTCTAATATTTCTAATTCAAAACCTCTCAAAAATTCTGTAACTTCTGTAATCCAGATGTTCCCCAAATCATGATTAACACCACTCCAAATGAGTCTTTTTTCCCTCCATGCCATCATTTGGTCATCCTTCCTATATATCCTCTATTATCTCAGAAGAATGTCATGAATTAAAATAATAATAATGATGATGATGATGATGGTGGAGGAGGAGGGGGAAGGGAAGTAGTAGTATGGTAGTAGCAGTAGTAGCGATAAAAACTAAGCTTTTCTCCTTAAACATCTCCCTGTGGTCTACAGGATAAAATTAAAAGGCAAATACTGTGTCATAAAGAAGATTTCAGTGCCCTTGAATAACATAATTATTCCTTTAGGTGAGTGGATTTTACCCTATTTGTTTATAAAGAAGAAAAGTAAATAAATAATTTTTATCTATAATAGTAACTAAAGCATAATTCTAGAGAGAATATGGTGAAAAGTTGACATAAGTATTGTTATGCTTATTATTGCTGTTATATTTATTGAAGTATAAGTGTAAATTCCCCAGCTCCTTAAAATTAAACCATCTCTTCTCCTCATAAGAGAGGGCTTTAAAAAGCATTAACTCCCTCTATCCTCCATTGCTATTCCCAGAAAATTGGTTGATTAGAATCATACGACTTAGTATATCAGCAAGTAAAGAACATGCATCTGCCCCAGTGACAGGAGTGGCTGCTGATGGTGAGTGCAACCATTAGGTAAACAGAAGCGAATGGGCAGCCCTGGGTGAACTACTGGCACAGGGAGAGGAAGGGCAGGATTTATGCCTAGCATGCACAGCTGGAAGACAAGTAGGCGCAAGAACTAATATGTAACAGAAAACCGACTGCCTTATTCTGTTTCATTGAGACTGCCAACTGAGATACATTATTTGACACTGCTACGCAGAGCCAAATCATTCATCAAGCTGTTTAAAGCTCAGCACACCACCTGTCCATGGACGAGATTCATTTCAAAAATTAAAAGTTTCCCCAGCCCCATGACAAAAGTGAAGATACTTCCTTTAGAACGAACAAAAGTTATGACATCCTTTGCCAACAAAATATGCCACAATACCCGAAAGAATAGATGAAAAAAAGGAGAGAGAAAATAAAGGATGTCATTCAGCTTGTCTAGATGGTGGTAAAAGACACAACTACAAAGGGGTAACCTAATATACCACAAAGTGAGAAAATGTATTTTCTAGCAGTTTCAAATTTTAGAATATGTACTAAGACCTACAATTTTAGTGTAGCATTTTATACCTTCATTAATAATCTCCAAATTCTTGTTTTATATGATTATTAGACACAATGAAAGCAGGTAAAATAAAACTCATCTTCAAAATAGTTTATACCTATCTATCTAAAGCCTTTTTGTAGCAGTAGCAATATTATCTTTAAACATTTTTATTCTTTTGAACTTTCTTAACCATTATGGAATTCTGGGGACAGAGTTATTTTTAATTCTAGTGACAGACTCCTCCTTCTAGCTGAACTCCGAAAAAAATGTGAACAGTTTTTTTGACAGAAAATTCTGTCAAATAAGATTTGTTTTTAAATTGGAGTTAATTTGGTTCACTCAAGCATACTTTTTCTTTTCTTGGAGTACATCAACAAATATCTTTTATAGAAGTCACTGAAAGCTCATGATTTCTTGTGATAGTTGACAACTGGCTGGGTGGAAGCATTATTGGGAATCCTTAGATAAACTTTGGGAGAGGGCTGGACCACATGCAGTCGCTGAGGAAGGAAGCTTAGGGTTTTTTAAAAATTTTTATTGAAATATAGTTGATGTACAATGTTGTGTTAGTTTCAGGTGGACAACAAAGTGATTCAGTTATTTATATATATATATATGTATACATATATATATTCTGTTTAAGATTTTTTTTCATTATAGGTCATTACAAGATATTGATTATAGTTCCCTGTGTTATACACTTTAATAGTAAAGAGTGATCCTAGGGTAAGAAGGATTAAAAACATTCAGCTTACATATCTAGAAGTTAATATACCCTCTACTATGACACAGGAGTTAAAATAATTAAATCTGAATGTAGCAACCTAGATAAATATCAAAAGCATAATGTTGAATGAAAAAAATCAAGATATATATCAATATGTAAAAACAGATTACATTTATATAAATGTTTAAAGACTCACAAAGCAACACAGCATATGCTTATGGATTCGTTATATACAGTAAAATTGCAAATGCTAAGCTTAAACTGAGAATGACCCAGAACTCCTAGAAAAAGGTTTCAACTTGGTGGGGACTGTGAATGCAAAACGTTAATTAAAATTTCCAAGGAGCTATGAAAGGAGAGGAGGAAGAGATAAGGGGGAGGAAGGGAGAAAGTGAGAGAAATTCAGGAAGAGTGGGTCCTCAGGGCCAGAATAGAAATTGGTTATGTAGAATGTCCTCAGACCCTATGCCTGTTTACATTAAATGTACGATCAAGTTTAATGGTTTGAATAACCATAACCAAACTGAAGATCTCACCTCTCCCTCAATCCCATGAACTCTAAATAGTTGGGAATATAATCTCTGAACTCATAAAGGAGTGACAAATACTCACTCATACTCCTTATTTATATTTGACTAACCAACATTAAGCTTCCTTTGTTGTAGACTATATTACTCCATTGTTCATGTTGGGGAAAATAGAGCTATGGGTATTCAGATTCCATAAACTCTGTAGTAACAACATCTACTTATCATTCCTTTTGAGAAAATATATGGCTATACTTCAGACATATCTAACATTTGACCTCAGAAAACGAGATTCTCTACCAGAATGATTATGGCTAGGTAATGTGGTTGATGCGATGTTTATCCTTGTCATTGACAGTGGGAACCAGTAAATGGTGAATCAACTACTATAAATTACCACCTGTGTACAAGGCTCTAGTAGACGCTTTAAGACAAGGATAAATATTTTTTCTAGTTTTCTGCTAATAAGAAATTTCATAAAATATCAATATCTGGTAAGGATTCTCCTTGATCACAATAGGACAAGACAAAGAAAAGAACATTCCAACATGATGCCTGAAGAGATAAAAATAGACATTGTGCAACCACAGAACGCCAAGCATGCTTCCCTCTCCCTTCCTCGCTAAAGAGTGACCACTTTTTTCCCTGGTGATAATGGTAACCCTGTTTCTTTCCTCCAGCCTCTTATATGTTTTATATAAAATATAATAAATGTAAAATCCATAAAGTATTTAAAAAATCAATCGCTGAATTACCCTTCTTCCTGACAGTACCTGATCCAAAAGAGACGTGTAATTTTCTTAGGGCTTTCCCTCAAAAATCACCATCCAGTTCTTACCACGGTTTGTGGTCTCCCTTGCTGCATCAGTTAACAAACATAATAAACATAGCTTTGATGGAGATTTTTTTTTTAAGTTTCTTCTTTCACGGAGCAAGCAGTCTAGCAACATACGCAAACACACACACACACACACACACACACACACACACACACAAAGAGAAAACAATGTGAGTACATGTGCAGGCACCGGGAGAGGAAGAAAGAGAAAGAAAAAGCATGCCTGCAGGGTAGAATAAAGGAGTAATTTTATATCATTAAAATTATGGGCCAAAGTATGCACCACACACCTGTGTGCAAAAAAGAGAAAAAAGCTGGCCTGAGGCTTCTATCTTTAGAAAGACCTGCTTGCAAGTTTGGTCCTTGGCTGGCATCTCAGACTTTGCTTTTCTAACATTCCCTAACTGATAAAAGTGGATTCGTCCAGATTCTTATTTTGTCTTTTTCCTATATTGATCTGGTTGTGTATTTTTAATCGATAACTGTGAAATCTTAGCCATAAACAGAACTATATGCTGAGTCCTATGCGTCCTTCTACAGCATCACCAAATATGGGAGTGGTCTTGGGGATCCAAGAAAAATTTGGATATGATAATTTTGACTGAAAAGCTACTATAAACAGTCCAAACTCTCTACTCTCTCAAATAGTAATGCAGCTTTAAGTCTACCAGTAAAACAGAAAATCAGACATTTTCAAGAGTTATAAAGAGAGTTAATATTATTAAGTTAAGCCAAAGCCTTGCTCGTTCCTCTTGTATCTTTCATGTATTTTTTTTAATCTAAAGACAGGGAATCAAGTAATAATAATGACTGTGAAGTTATCTGTGACATAGTGAAACAGGAAAAAGCCAATGAAGTAAATTCTTTCCCATCAGATGTGGCAGAACATGTTGAACAAATCTATAACTTTTGTCAATTTTTGGAAGCAAAGGTAAAAAATGAATAGTGAGAAACTGAAATATGAGATGTAAAGAAAATATATTCCAAAGAAAACTGACTAAAATAGCCTTTTATCTCTTCCAGGTACCGTGTGCTTGAAAAAACGAATTCAGGAAGAGTCATGGTTAGGGAAAAGACCACACACAGTATATTAAAGAATGAATCATATCATTTGAGAGATAATACAAGAAGTCTAATAAACTTGGGGAAAAACTAAAAGGTGACATACCTACACTTCCCAAACCCTGTTCAGAAACCATATTTCTATAAAAGGCAAAAGATCTTCAAGTTTCTTGGCATACTGATAATAATTCAGTTAATTTTCATCCTTAACCAGCATCCTCTAAACGTTGTTAAATGCTTCGTCTTTGTATGTATTTGAATTTTTACCAAAAAAAAAAAAAAAAAAAAAAGGCTTCCCTGGTGGCACAATGGTTGGGAGTCCGCCTGCCAATGCAGGGTTCGTGCCCTGCTCCGGGAGGATCCCACATGCCGCGGAGCGGCTGGGCCCGTGAGCCATGGCCGCTGGGCCTGCGCGTCCATAGCCTGTGCTCCGCGACGGGAGAGGCCGCGGCAGTGGGAGGCCCGCGTACCGCAAAAAAAAACAAAACAAACAAAAAACCGTTTATTCGAATTATAAATTTTAAAAGCCTCTTTTGAAGACAGCAGTAATTATAAGATAACCGCAACAAGTGACAATGATTTGTCTGGAAATACATTTGGATGTTGCATATTCTTTTACGGTAATGAGAAATGCACATGCAGCTAGACTTTAGCTGTATCTAAGTCCTGTCACCGTCTCTCCTAACCAGAGAGCAGGATGTCTGCGGCTCTGATAAATTTATTTCCCAGATATCTTCCACAAAAACATTGTTTTGGCAAGAAAAGGGCATTACAGCTAGTTTTGTGATGGTCTTCCTGGGCAGAGGCATCGTACCACAGAGTGGTTCCTAACGAATGGATGTTTTCAGCAAAATATAACCATCCTTTCTTCCGTAATGATTAGAAAAGCAGCAGTTTCCACTCTGGTGGTCAGAGAGAGAATGTCTTCAAGTCTTTTTAAATGTGTTGAAGTATTGGAACCGCAAGCTAAGCTCATATAAGCCCACTTCAGCGTGATGGTATAGTCATCAACACATTAAACAATGATTACCTCTCATACGTTTCTATCTGTGAATTGTTATCTGCTTCTTTAGAACTACTTTTGAACACTTAATACAGAGCAGTGAATATTATCCCCAACAACACACAAAAGTTCTTTTTCTTCTACAAGAATGACAAGTTGTTTAAACTTGAGGTGAGAATTATGATTGAACAGCATGTCTACATTTTTCTGAGAACCAGAATGAATTCATGGTAACAGTTTCAATATTACAGCTTTCTGTTATTCCTTCGTAATCATAATGTATTTCTAGTTCAATCGTCATCTTTAGAAGAAGAAAGAGTTCTTTAGATACCATGCAACGTAATATAGACCCAGGCTCAATAAGTACATGTTGGAATAAAAACGTATAAATGTTAGTGTCTGTAGGTGTGATGAAATGAAATAATGCCTTTCTTAGTAGAGTCTCAGAAGGAGCTCCAATGACTCATATTGAATTGACTTCACTGATTTTTAAACTCCATATAATATTATCGTAACTATACTTGCATGCCAATGTTAATAAAATGACCTAGCTAAAAGGTAAAAATAACCCTTACAGAAGTAAGCTTTACCATCATCACTATTACTTATGTGGTTGCCATTCTTATGTGTTTATCTATGTAGTGACTAATAAATGAGGTTTAAAAAAATGAATTTAAAGAATGTGGCTGAAGGTGAGGTCTCTGTTCCTACTCCACCCAGCCATGGAAATTATCCAACCCACATGGCAGTTTCATGTCAAAGAGTTGCTGAAGCAAGGCACGTTGTAAGTTCATTAACAAATTATAGCTATCAAGTTCTCAGAGATGTGTCATAAAATAAATGGGTTCATTGTGATCAAATTTTACCTTTTAGAAAGGTTCTTGCTTATTTTGAGAATTTCAAATGAAGTAGTTAGTAATGTTATATATTATAGCCCTCAAAACAATTCATTTTTTAGTCTCCACTTTCATAACTAGGTTTTTAAAATATCACGAGGATTTTGTCCTTATTCTTAAGCTCTCAGCATTATCAGCATCCTTCTTTACCCTTATATACACTCACTTTTTAGTTGAAAGATGTCAGGCAAAAATGGACAGTCATCAGTGGACATTTACGATATTTCAGTGCGAATTAGGCATTAAGATAGTGCTTCATTAAATTTTTAAGTTATGATTGTTTGACCACTCCCCGAGAAAACCTTTCCTCACTAAGAAAAGAAAGTCTGCTTATTTCCCAAAATAGCTTTAAATGTATCTAATAAAAATATGTAATTTACTCTAGTACTTGTTAGTTTATGAAGAAACCCAGATGTTCATCTTCATCAATTAATAAGTATTGTACTATGTGCTATAAAAGAGATTAAGAGAAATAAAATATTTTGAATTACCTAAAGGAACTTTTAATCTAGCAAAGGAATAAAAATGGTTCACCAATAATGGCAATACAATGTAAAATGGGAATATATATAAATGGCATTTTCTTGAGGGGTTCAGGAAAAGTATTAATTAGGACGAAGTGATAAAACAGAACTGCAAAAAATACCGTATGGGTTTCATCAGGTAGCAGCATCATCAAACAAAAGGAACAATGTGAAAAGAGACGAGGAAGTGAGAAAATACAGATCATTTTTAGGGAAAAGTCAATAACACTTTTGAACTTAAATGCAGGATTTGTGGAAGGGAACACTATGAAATGAACCTGGAAAGATAACTCTTGCTTTCTAGAAAAAAGATCTTGGACATGATGGTGTAGATAACGGGGATTCATTAAAAGTAGGACATGATTTGTTTATTTTGGGATGTACAGAGTTTGGGGTGAAAGTGGGCTTTCAAGAGAGATGCTCTGTGGTATAGGAAAATCTACCTTGGAACAATAAATAGACTGAGCTGAAGATCAAGATAAATACCTGAGAATCACCTAGAAAAGTACTGTAGGCATTATTACTTTGGATTATATTTTCAAAGAACTTCAGGAATGTATATATTCATTAAAGATGAGTACGAATAAATTCAGGAATTAAGATATCATAATGTTTAGAGAAGATACTTATTCATCTAAAGAAGAGGGCAGATTAGAATTTAGTGTTTTCCCAGAGCTACATTTTGGACCATATGCTAACTCTTCAGGCACTTGTCTGCTGTAAAATCTACTCTCAAATTAATTTACATGAAAATGTTTTATTGAATTTGGTTTGAGGGGAAAACATGTATTTTACAATTTATATCAAACATCTGGCTTAAATTTTCAGGAATTCCCTTATAGTACATTATAAGGTACTTTACCCTGAAATTAATAGATATTTTATGTCCTTAGAGATTTACTATATTTTCCCCAAAATAGTTTTTGCTAAATGCTCCTTATTGCTCAATTACTCTTGACTCCACAGATTACTCTTCACATATGTCTTCTGTTTTGTGTTCATTCTATGGGATGAGAATGTTGCTCTTGCCTTTTAGTGTGGCGTTGATGTTAGGAATGCTGATTTTCTTTTTTACCGCTGGGGTTTTTTTTCTACAATACTGATAAAGTTTCATGCTCTTGCCACAGTTAAACTATTGCTCAGTACTTATCTCTCTTGTTAATATTCTCATCTCCATGTTACCTACAGAGAGAGCTTAACATCTGGGGTATCTACCATTGCTTGGCAAGAAGGTCTGAAGTAACCCCATATTTTTCAAATAAACATTGTTATTAAAGGATAACATACTTTCTTAATCCAAGCTCCCTATGAAACAGAGCCAATATGTGCCATTCCTGCATGGTGCAACCCAAGGCAGCAAAAGTAAGTGAAAATGACACTGAGGCAGGAAAGAAGGAAAAAGCACACATGCACTCTCAAGTTGACAATAGCTTCCCAAGAAGACACAGTGAGCTATTTGATCTCCAGGCAGCCTCCAGAGTGGCACTGAGGACTTACTCTGTTGGTCGTATCTTCTATATACTTACTGTTGTCTGTTTGTTCTATTAGTTACAAGGAAAGATGTGTTGAACTATCCCATGATAATTATGTATGTGTGCACTTTTTTTTAATTTTTTCAATTTTTCCCTTTACTATATCTTAAGCCATATTACTTAATGGCTGGGATATTACTTACTTGCTGGCTGAGATGGTCTTCCTTCTCTCCTGATCTTGATCCTGTAAATCCTTACTGCTATGGTAACTCTCAATGCCTTCAAGAAATTTATATTTTATCCAGTTTTCTACTTGTTCTCAACAGAACCTTTGGTTTAAAACAACTTAGTCCACTATTTCTAGAAATGGAATTTGTTAAATGTATCCACTCCTTATTCTACCAAAAGTTAAAAGAAAGCAACTTTAAAAATCATTCAACTTCAGTGCTTCAGGGCGAAGGGGACAAAATAACAAACTGAATCGGACTTTTAGACTTTTTAGAGCTAGAAAGCAAACAAACTAAGGACTCCAAAATATAGTAAAAGAAAAAACTAATCAACATAATTCAATGAATTTCTTAAAATTTTATATTTGCATATTATACAACTAAAAACACTTTAAAAACTGTCAAAGATACCACTGTCTTAGATTTTGGTTCTTTGGTATATTTTAAATTTTCTATCACTCTAAAACACAAAATGAGTCCTGGAGAACCAGTATACAAGGTTAGAACTTCCTAGTGAATACTTTCTGATTCATCACACTTTCTTGGAGGAAGGGAGAATGAATCATTTCTTAAATGAATGTTACCATATCATGGGAAATTTGTAAGCTTTTTATTTTATCTGACACCTGATGAAACATACATGTAAATTCCTTTAACGCATGTATTAAATATTAAGGAGAAAAGAAACACACTGCCATATACACTTGAAAGAACAATTCTCAGCAATTCCAGGAGTTAGTCTGTGTTCCTACAAATTTTATTAAGTACTTACATGAATGCACAAGGTCAGAGAGGTAAAAGGTAAGTTTCTGGGGCATTAAACCCTATACCTTCTCAGTAGATCACAATTAGAAAAACACCTGTGCTAAACAGTGGGGCTGTGCCATTCAAATGCTTCCTAGTTTTCCATGACTACAATCTAGCAATGGAAGTAGAGCATTTGACACAGGTGCTTCCCATTACCCAGACTATCACTTCAATTGTGGGCTTTCCATTACAATTTGAACACATTAGATTAAAAATAGATGACACATTTATCAGCATGAAGAACTTAATTTGGAAATTTCGTTACAGAATACAAAAATAGAGATTTAAGATTTTCTGTTTTTAATGTTATTTTTCAGTAATACAGCTTAAAATATAAAAATAGCATTTTATCTAAGAAATGTGCACATTAATGATTATACCTTTGTGAACACTAATAAAACTTAAAAAGTGAGGAGAAAAACTAGTAAAACATCATCGTATAAAACTAATACACAGCTTAATGAAACAACTCTTTTCTTCCCTTAGTTCTGTCATCAAGAAAAATATGTGAATACTTCTCTATACTTACATTTCCATACTGATAAAAGAAAATGATTTAGAATTTAAAAATAAAAATTAAGAAATATATAGAGTATAACAAAAGTAGGTTAACCTTAAGTTCGATAGTCAATTAGAAAAAACAAGGGGTTCACTGTTTTTAATAAATACTATAGATTATAACTAACATAATACTGTATGTCAACGGTATTTCAGTTTAAAAGAGAGCAAATATATTACGCAGAGGAAGATTAATATTCTGCCCAATACTTTTTTTCCACATGATAAAGCTGAGTAGACAAAAATAAATGACAAGAAAGGCTGATCTTCTCCACCTTCCTACGTATCTTTCCTAGATTCTCCCCTGCCTTACTGCATCACCTCTAAAGTATTCAATGACCCTGATGAATGGATTGAACAAGAAATTTCAATGGTATATGAAGAGAAGATATAATTTTCCTAGTTGATGCAAACCCACATTGCTTTACTGCAAAAAATGCAACGTGCCATTCCTTTAACAATTTTTTCTTTTGCATTTTCCTACTGAGTCATCAGTGTGGAAGAGTTAGTTTTTAAAAAGATGTATGTTGCCACTCCCAAAGAAATGTACATTTACATAGTGAAATGCAGATATTGCACTTCAACCAAAAACAATGAATCTACTGTGATATAATTTCAGATACAGAAACATGTTAAAGAGAGTCTTCTGTGGTTTTTGCTTAGTCCATCAATGCACAGGATTGGGATCAACACATAGCTATCTGGAGCTTATAGATCTTCATTTCTTCCTCAATCTTTTATGTTTTAAAATTTACACAGATTTGTGAGCTATCTTGCTGAATGAATTCCTGAAGAGTTGGTGATAAGACACTTCTGCTTTCTGTAAGATGCTATTTCTATCTCTAATTACTCTTCCAAGAAAGAAACATCTGTCTTTGCTCATTACCATTTTCTTCTCATCTCCTTATAGCCTTTATGTATTTTGAAAGTATCCTGGATTATGTTATTGCATTTTTCTAATATTTTTCATAGAAGTGAATAAAACTTGCTTAAAAACCAATCAGAATTGAACAATAGAGCATTCAGAGACCAAAAACGACCTCACCCCCAACAATTATTTTTGGCTTCACATCATTATTTATAATTCTGCTGCATTTTTAAAAAATTCTTTACAGAAATTAAGCCTTAATTTGAAAAACTAGAAATCGAGTTTCCCCTCCTACCGAGAGCTTTAGTAGACGTCTCACCTAGTTTTATCACAGGTTCTGTGACCTTCATTCCTGAGAGATGCAGTAGGATTAACTCCTATTAGTAAAGGCCATATTAAAATTTTAAAATACTATTGTTAGGAAAATATGTACTAAATGATGAGCTAAGATATTATTTTTTACAATTTTACCCAAGTATGATAACATACTTTTCCCAGAAAACATAGCATTAAAAGATATCACAGCTGTTGGTTACAGGCTATACATCTTTGTTTTGAGTGGTTTCTCTAGGCCCTGGAGATTAAATTTTCTAAAACATTATTCTGATTTTCTCTCACCCTTGCAGATTATTTTAGTGGTTTCCTTTTGTCCAATTTCTAAGAATCTCTGCATCTTATCCAAACATCCCTCCTACCATTTCTTGCAAATCAATGAACAAATTATCTATTATAAACCATATTGATTACTTATGGTTTTTATATTCAATTATGTTATTGAAATAATATTTACACACAGGGAAATGCACAAATCGTACACATAAAATCTGACAAACTGACATATGTATACACCCAAGAGACCGCCCATATCAGTCAAGATATAGAGCATTTCCTGGGCTACCCTGGTGGCACAGTGGTTGACAGTCTGCCTGCCGATGCAGGGGACACGGGTTCGTGCCCCAGTCTGGGAAGATCCCACGTGCCGCGGAGCGGCCGGGCCCGTGAGCCATGGCCGCTGGGCCTGCACATCCAGAGCCTGTGCTCCGCAGCAGGAGAGGCCACAGCAGTGGGAGGCCCACATACCGCCAAAAAAAAAAAAAAAAAAAAAGATACAGAGCATTCCCGTCATCCCAGAAATTTCTCTCATATTCCCATCCAGTCAATCCCCACCTTCCAGAGGCAATTTTGTTTTGATTTATGTATATATCACTATATCTACCTACCTACCTACCTAGTAACATTGCCTATGTT
Organism: Stenella coeruleoalba; assembly: GCF_951394435.1. Taxonomy (NCBI): domain Eukaryota; kingdom Metazoa; phylum Chordata; class Mammalia; order Artiodactyla; family Delphinidae; genus Stenella; species Stenella coeruleoalba. The sequence continues at coordinate 78,570,973 of NC_137151.1, read as the reverse complement.
TTAACTTCCTATAAATGGAATCATACTATATGTACTCTTTAGTGTCTGGCTTATTCTTCTTAATGTTTTGAGATATATCTATATTGTTTCATGATTAGTTCAGTCCTTTAAACTATTGAATTACATTCTATTGTATAAGTTTGGAATGATTAGTTTACCAATTCTTGTATCTGATGGACATTAGCGTTCTTCCCAAGTTAGGGGCTTCTTAAATAAAACTACTGTGAATAGGTTTGTTTCATCCACATTTTTGGCCTATATTATTCTCAAAATAAAATGCTTTTTCTTATTTCACAATACTTTTTCTTTAAAGTTCACTTTAAAATTTGCCTTTCCTGATTATCCTAGAACTCAGAGAGGTCTCCCCTGGCCTCCTAACTATACTATTTATATAAGATATCCTATAATGTTTTGTTTTATTACTCTTTTGGGGTACATGCCCTGTAAGTACAAACATTTCAAAACCCTGAGGAAAAGCTCAAATTCTATTCTTCTGTAACTAAGCACTTAGCACAGAGCCATGACACTTCACTTTGCTCAAAAATTGGTGGTGCATGTAGAAAAGACAGCCTCTTCCATAAGTGGTGCTGGGAAAACTGGCCAGCTACATGTAAAAGAATGAAACTAGAACACTCTCTAACACCATACACAAAAATAAACTCAAAATGGATTAAAGACCTAAATGTAAGGCCAGACACCATCAAACTCTTAGAGGAAAACATAGGCAGAACACTCTATGACGTAAATCACAGCAAGATCCTTTTTGACCCACCTCCTAGAGAAATGGAAATACAAACAAAAATAAACAAATGGGACCTAATGAAACTTAAGACTTTTGCATAGCAAAGGCAACCATAAACAAGACGAAAAGACAACCCTCAGAATAGGAGAAAATATTTGCAAACGAAGCAACTGACAAAGGATTAATCTCCAAAATATACAAGCAGTTCACGCAGCTCAATATCAGAAAAACAAACAACCCAATCCAAAAATGGGCAGAAGACCTACACAGACATTTCTCCAAAGAAGATATACAGATTGCCAACACACACATGAAACAATGCTCAACATCATTAATCATTAGAGAAATGCAAATCAAAACTACAATGAGATATCACCTCACACCAGTCAGAATGGCCATCTTCAAAAAATCTACAAACAATAAATGCTGGAGAGGGTGTGGAGAAAAGGGAACCCTCTTGCACCATTGGTGGGAATGTAAATTGATACAGCCACTATGGAGAACAGTATGGAGGTTCCTTAAAAAACTAAAAATAGAACTACCATATGACCCAGCAATCCCACTACTGGACATATACCCTGAGAAAACCATAATTCAAAAAGAGTCATGTACCACAATGTTCATTGTAGCTCTATTTACAATAGCCAGGACATGGAAGCAACCTAAGTATCCATCGACAGATTAATGGATAAAGAAGATGTGGCACATATATACAATGGAATATTACTCAGCCATAAAAAGAAATGAAATTGAGTTATTTGTAGTGAGGTGGATGGACCTAGAGTCTGTCATACAGAGTGAAGTAAGTCAGAAAGAGAAAAACAAACACCGTATGCTAACACTTATATAGGGAGTAAAAAAAAAAAAAAAATGGTCATGAAGAACCTAGGGGCAGGATGGGAATAAAGACGCAGACCTACTAGAGAATGGACTTGAGCACATGGGGAGGGGGAAGGGTAAGCTGGGATGAAGTGAGAGAGTGGCATGGACTTATATATAATACCAAATATGAAATAGATAGCTAGTGGGAAGCAGCCACGTAGCACAAGGAGATCAGCTCGGTGCTTTTAGACCACCCAGAAGGGTGGGATAGGGAGGGTGGGAAGGAGGGAGACACAAGTAGGGGGACATATGTATATGTGTAACTGATTCACTTTGTTATAAAGCAGAAACTAACATGCCATTATACTCCCATAAAGATGTTAAAAAAAAAATCAGTGGTGCTAAGGTGGGGTGGAATCATTTATAGCAGCCAAAGATCCTACTGAGAACTAGAAAACTAAGGTTAAATATGAAGGCATCACAGAGCTGTAGAAGCAAGAGGAACTAGAGGTATTAAATTCTAGAGTGGGGAGAAACTCTCAGATGTGAACTTACAATCTGTACCCACTTCTACTGTGAGAGCCTTTGTCAGTTCTGGGTGAGGGCTGGAGGCTGTGAATATGGAACTGGCACAAGCAGAGGGCTACTGCCAGGGGACAGAGATACCAGCAAAGCATTTGGCAGTTATGCAGGGAAGTGACAAAATTCAAGATCGGAGGGCTTCAAACGTATGGCTGATTTCTCTCAAAATACTTGTTTTCCAAATTCTGAGAATGTACAATGCAGAAGGCTAAACAACTAAGCCAAAAACCCTTAAGAAGCAGACCAGAATTTCCCACCACCCAGCAGTGCTGTAGAGACAGACTCACAAATGAGAGGGGACCCTGTAATCATAAGGTCAGAGTTAAAGGCTCTAGAAAGTTAGTGAAGTGTAACAACTCGCAGACATGAAAGGTCTAAGGTGAAAGACGTATGAAAAACAGCAAAGTTTCTCACAAGTTCTTGGTACTGAGGATGCACAGACTTGCAAGGCTCTCAACTGAAAGCCCCAGAGGGTCATGCCCCAGGAATGGGTAAAGAATTAGAGGTAGGCTGAGTCTTATTAAAAAACAAACAACAAAAAAAACACACACAAAGAAAATACTGCAAGCCAGCCTCACATCAGCTTAGTACCTAATAGGTGGGCAGCCTCCATTCTATCATTAGAACAGTGAAAAGTACTCTTTGTGATAGAATATCTCTTGCATCCTATACATATCTTTATTCTTAATGTCCAACATTCAATCAAGAAGAATTAGCCATTCCAAGAGATAAAACCATATGACAAATATCCAAGAGAAAAAAAAGACAAGGGGAAAAGTTCCACGGGAGATGCTCATATTTTAGTTATTAACAATTTTAAAATAACTATAATTTGCTAAAGAAATCATGGAGAAAATATATGAAAAGATGAAAAGAAAATTTGAATAAAGAACTGAATGGATAGTGTAGTACTAAAATAATATACCTGAAACTAAAATCTCTTTGAATAGTTATAAAAAGAAGACTGAATACAGCAGATTAGTGAAATGAAAGGGAGGCCTATACAAAATTTCAAAACCAAAGAATGGACAAATAAAAGGAAAGAAATTGATAAGATACATATTGGTCACAGTCAAAATGCATAGTGTATAGCATATGCATTCGGTCACATGCAAAATGCATAGTGTGTAGCATATGTGGTGTGGAAACCCGAATGGAGAAAAGAGAATGGGGCAGAAGCAATATTTAAAATAAGAGCTAGAAATGTTCCAAAACTGATGGAAGCTATCAATGCATAAATTCAAGAACTTCTGCAATCTCAAGCCAAATAAATATAAGGAAAGCCATACTTAAGTAAATCATAAAAGGCTTTTGAAAATCAAATACAAAATAAAAGTGTTAAAAAGTATCAAGAAATAAGACATTCAAAGCAGCAATAGTGATATCTAACTTCTTATGAAAAAGTATGAAAGCCAGAAGACAATGAAAACCTTCAAAAGTACTGGAAGAAACTAGATGCCAACAAAAACTTCTATACCCAGAGAAAATATTCTTCAAAAACAAAAAGAAAACATTTTTAGCATACAAAACCTGAAAACATTCATTATTATATGGGAGTTCTTCAGGTAGAAGAAAAATAAAACCCACAGGAAAACATGGAAATTTGGATATTAATGAAGTGTACCTGAAAAGATAAATATCAGGATAGATCGAAATGAATACTGTTGCACAAATACTATAAAATGGCCTGTCAAATTTAAAATATATGTGAAATTTAAAAAGACAATAACACAAAAGTTAGGAAGTAAGTTAAATGAAGACAAAGTTGTCATTTCTTCAAATTTTTCAAGATTTAACACACATACACACATCTTAAGTGGAAAATCCAATAAATACTTATATATGTATGCACTCAATAAATCATCAAATACTTCAATTTAAAATATTGAAATTTCCAGCATGACGAAATCTTTCCCCATGCCTCTCCCACTATTCAGACTTCTGTTATAATAGATTAGTTATGGAACCTGTTCCGGAACTTCATATGAATGAAATCCAACAGTAGGTACTCTTTTCTGTCTGGTTTATTTTACTCATAATTATGCCTATGATATTCATCCATGTTATCTGCAGTACATTCTTTTATAATAAGAGGTATTCCACTGTATAGTATTCTACAATATATTTATTCACCCTCCTGTTGATGATTGTATGGTTGTTTTCGATTAGGGGCTATTATAAATAAAACTACTATAAACATTTTTGTCTTCTGATGAACATGTGTTCTTATTTCTGTGATTATACAAAAGCATAGAATTGTTGGATCATTGGCAGATGTAAACATAGCTTTAGTAAATACAACCAAAGAGTTTTTCAAAGTGATTGTTTCCATTTTTTCTGCTATCAGCAATATAGTTCTAATTGTTCCACATCTGGTTTTCAATTGTGTTTACTTCTTGAATAATGATATTGAGCATCTTAGGTTTATTGCCCATTTGAATAGGTTCTTTTAAAGTGCCTGTTCAACACTCTTTGACATAAATCACAGCAACATCTTTTTTGACCCACCTCCTAGAGTAATAAAAGATTAAAACAAACAAATGGAACCTAATTAAGCTTAAAAGCTTTTGCACAGCAAAGGAAACCATAAACAAGATGAAAAGACAACCCTCAGAATGGGAGAGAATATTTGCAAATGAATCAATGGAGAAAGGATTAATCTCCAAAATATATAAACAGCTCATGCAGCTCAGTATTAAAAAAAACAAACAACCCATTCCAAAAATGGGCAGAAGACCTAAATAGGCATTTCTCCAAAGAAGACATACAGATGGCCAAGAAGCACATGAGAAGCTGCTCAACATCACTAATTATTAGAGAAATGCAAATCAAAACTACAATGAGGTATCACCTCACACCAGTTAGAATGGGCATCATCAGAAGATCTACAAACAACAAATGCTGGAGAGGGTGTGGAGAAAAGGGAAGCCTCTTGCACTGTTGGTGGGAATGGAAATTGATACAGCCACTATGGAGAACAGTATGGAGGTTCCTTTAAAAGCTAAAAATAGAGCTACAATATGATCAAGCAATCCCATTCCTGGGCATATATCTGAAGAAAACCATAATTTGAAAAGATACATGTACCCCAATATTCATAGCAGCACTATTTACAACAGCCAGGACATGGAAGCAACCTAAATGTCCACTGACAGATGAATGAATAAAGAAGATGTGGTACATATATATACAATGGAATATTACTCAGCCATAAAAAGGAATGAGATCGGGTCATTTGTAGAGACGTGGACGGACCTATGTGTCATACAGAGTGAAGTAAGTCAGAAAGAAAAAAGCAAATATCGTAATAATGCATGTATGTGGAATCTAGAAAAATGGTATAGATGATCTCATTTGCAAAGCAGAAATAGAGACATAGAGAACAAATGTATGGATACGAAGGGGGAAAGGGGTGGGGAGGGAGGAATTGGGAGACTGGGATTAACACATCTACATTATTGATACTATGTATAAAATAGACCACTGATGGGAACATACTGTATAGCACAGGGAACTTTACCTAATGGGAGGTAACCTAAATGGGAGGGAAGTAAACCTAAATGGGTAACCTAAATGGGAGGGAAGTCCAAAGGGAGGGGATATCTGTGTGTGCATGGCTGATTCATTTTGTTGTACAGTGGAGGCTAACACAGCATTGTAAAATAACCACACTCCAATAAAAATTTAAAAAAAAAAAGTGCCTGTTCAAGATTTCCCCCCCAGTTTTAGTTAGGGTGTTTGTTCTCTTTTTGATTTTTAGGAATTATTTATATAATCTGCATAAGAATCCTTTATGGAATGTATACTGTAAATATATTCACCCAGGCTACAGTTTGCCGAAGGGCACTCCCCTGAGAGTTTGGACGCCATAACAAATGGAACTAACTATCCTGCCACTAAGATAAGTGGGGCCTGGGAGATCTGATTTAGACAAATATAGAAATTTTAAAAATATTTTAGTGTTTCATTCATTCTATTGTTATGATAAAGTAACATGCATACTTACTACAAATGGACTTAGTACATACTTACTCAACACAGGATGTCAGATGTTAACAAGGACCAGGTAAGTAATATAAATAAAAGAAATGGACTGAATAAAAAGAGCAATGGCTACCGCGATCCAGCCTCGTATTTAGAGACGCATTGGGAGTGACGAAGACACTGGCAAAATGAAAAGCACAAAACCCATTTAAACTGAGCCACCACTAACACATTTCAGCCAGTTGTTGCCAACCCATGAATTCCCAATTTTAAATTTTTTTTCCAGACAATATGGAAACACATTATTTTACTGACTATCTTTTTAATTTTGGCCACTAATTTACAACACTCTATAATCCAATGTAATAAACATAGCAAAGAAAAAAATCACTTATCTATGAGTCATATCTCACACATGAGCCACAAGTTTACAACCCCTGATTTAATATACATTTAGGAATACTTAAAACCTACCATGGTAGATAAATAACAGCCTCCTTCAAGATGTACACATCCCAACCCCAGAAGCTATGAATGTTCTGTTATGTGGCAAGGGGAATTAAAGTTGCAGATGGAATTGAGGTTGCTAATCAACTAACTTTAAATAGATGATCCTGTATCATCCAAATGGGTTTAGTGTAATCACAAGCATCCTTAAAGGGGAAAGATCAAATTAGGAGAGTCAGTGTGTGATGCGATGTGAGAAAGACTCCATCAGACATTGCTGGCTTTGAAGATGGAAGGGGGCACATACCAAGGAATCCAGGCTGTCTCTACAGGCTAGAAAAAGCAAGAAAATGGGTTCTCCCCTAGAACCTCCAGAAAGCAACGCAGCTCTGCCCATACCTTAATTTTAGCTCACTGAGGCCAAGGTCAGCTTCTGGCCTGAGAACTGAATAAATGTGTGTGTGTGGTTTGGTTTGGTTTGGTTTTAATTTTTACGGTTACTGGGGGAGATGGCGGGGAGACAGGTAAATTGGAAGATTGGGATTGACATATACACACTACTATATATAAAGTAGATAATTAATAAGAACATGCTGTATAGCACAGGAAACTACTCAGTACTCTGTAATAGCCTATATGGGAAAAGAGTTTAGAAAAAGAAAAAAAGAGTGGATATATGTATATGTATAACTGATTCACTTTGCTGTACACCTGAAGGAAATGTGTTGTTTTAAGTCACTAAGTTTGTGATAATTTGTCACAGCAGAAATAGAATATCCCATTCAAAAGAACTGAATTTATTTAAAGATCCACTGAGAATAGCCTTTTCGAGATAATTTTGTCTAAAATAATTCATAAGATTCTTTATCTGTCTTACTGTGGGAGTACAAGTGTCACATTTTTCATGTAATATGTATATAATAAAACTTATTAAAGCTTTACTACGGATTGCTGGAGTTTATGTAACTCACATCAGATAAATTAACGAAATGTGTATCTCAACTTGTTTTTACAAATATCTAATTTCAATTTAACAAAGCAGCCAATGGAAAAACAATGCATTCTAAAATATTTCCAATGCCCTATTAGTTCAAAGCAAGAATTTTCATCCTCTTTGTGTAAAGATCAGTCTGGCAGCAAAAATAAAAATAAGATTCCATCCACTCCCCCATCCCCTCTGCCTTCCAAACAAAATAAATTCTCATTTAGTCCTTCATTCATTCATTCAACCAACACTGTGCAGCCTATGTACTAGGATTTGTATAAAGCTATAAAATGAAAGACGTATCACCCTAAGAACATGAATTTCTAAGAGGAAAATACTAAAATTTACAGAAGCGGTTGGATTGTTCTCATTCCACAAGCAATGATGTTAATTACACAAAAATGACTTAATCCTAACATACACATGCCATATTAGTTGCTAAACTAAATGATAGTTTATTGTTTAATGGTAAGCCTGATTATGTAGGCTCTTTTAAAAATGGGATTATTTTGTTTGGAACCATTGAAAAGAGGTAGTTAAACTGTTATATATAAACTGCAGCCAGAGCTCATTTGTTGGCTTGGACAATGATTCTTTTTAAAATGTTGAGCAAATTGCCGTACCACATTACCTCACATTGCTCCTCTTTTGCAAAACTGCAAGGGTAAAGCTTTCTTAAAAAGAAAAAATTTCCATTCAGATGAAGTAGATTATTATTCAGTGCTCTGAACACTACAAACCCCACAGATAAGAGTCACAGTAAAAGTACTTTGAATATTTAATTCATTTAAAATCTGATACACTTATTTAACAAGATATAAATATGATTAAACAAATGATCAGTATTATCCAAATGAAATCTGAAAGCCTTTCTTTGCAATTTTAAACAATGACTAGTGAGTATGATAAGCAAAAATAACTTTAGTCGTTTTTAATTCTAATAAATTTTATAAGTCATCTGATTTATAAAAATCAGTATCAGAAACAGTATTGAACACTGGTTTACGAAATATAACAAAATATTGTGTATTATATAGAAAGATTAAAATTCTCTAAATATATTATTTTATATCATTGTATTTTAACATTAAATTATACCAGATTATAATCTACATTTTATTATATTGTTGACAGAGGTTATGAAAAACAATTGTCTCAATAAAAATATCAAATCACTGTTATACACCTGAAAGTAATATTATATTGTAAATCAACTACAATTTAAAAAAAAGAAAAACAGTTGTTTCACATTCCATACAACCAAGAAAGGGATTCTAAAACAATATGCTGGGCCATACAATAAATAGTTTAATAGAGCCAAATAAATTTTTGGCTTCTTCTAATATACTGAATGTCCTCATATCTGTAATTCATATCAAGTATGCAGTTTTCCTTCATACCATGTACTGTTTTAACAATTTCATCACATGAGTACAGAATTTACGATTTAAAACTTTTCAGCCAGCCCTCCATATCCATGTGTTCTACATCCATGGATACAGGGGCCCAACTGTACTATGCTACTTTATATAAGGGACTTAAACACCTGTGGATTTTTATATCTACCCGTGCCTGGAACCAATCCCCCATGGATACACAGGAGCAACTATACAAAACATTTGGACTATCCATGCTCACAATTTATGGCCTAGAAGTTACAAAGCAGAGGACTGAAGACCCAACTGTCAATGTGGTTTGTGACTTTTTGTTTAAGTTGAATGCACTGCCTACATTTTTAAGTTAGGAAAGTGGGGCTTTTTTAAACATAAAAAAAAATCTAGATTTTTGCTTTTCTTGGGGTTAGAAAAATAAGATTTCTAGGAATGGACCATATTCTTACCAGGTCCCTTTCTATGGGAACTCTTTAGTTCTTTAGTGTCCCCAGGACATTTAGGTGTCTTACACTTGGTCCCCATTTGCCAAACTCCCTAGGAACTTGAGTTTGTCACCTCTGGCCTAGAACCCAAGTCTGCAGTTTCTTCTCTTAAATCCATAAACTCCCACAGACCATTCTCTTCCAGACTCTCTTACTACCTCTCAGCTGCCCTCCTCCTGGGAATGCTGGAAAGCTAAGAGTAGGCAGACCTGAGACAGCAAAGCTAGAAAAGGAGACCAAAAACAAAACAAAGAAAATGAAGCCAATTGCCTGCCCAGACACCACACTCCCTCATCACAGTTTCTTTCTTACTGTCAAACTAAAATAACTGGAACAGATTTACACAAATATGTTTTAAGTGTTTATTGTAGAACAACCACTGTTGCAGGTCCTTCTGAAATAATCCTGTGAATAGTACAACTTCAAGTATAAGGCAGTATTTGTTTTTCTGCTTGCTTCACACTGCCAAAAATTTCTGGCACAGAAGACAGTCTTTCATTTCGTAATTACAGATAGATTTTTTAATTGTCAAGACAGAGTGATAATGCAATGCCTTGAATAAGTCTTATTCAAAATATAATGATGTGTGATATCTAATCTTTTACTTTTCTGTTTTAATATGATCAAACTGAGAAAGCACTGAGTATAAGAAAGAGGTAAATACATTTCATGCTTGAGGTAAAATGCAAACAAGAAAATTTTTAGTCCTATGCCCTCTACTATTTTACGTTTTAGCTAAGCTCAGCTACTACTACTCCTCAGTAATGATCATTGTTATTGTAATATTTGTATTAATAAGTAACAGTAACAAGAACAGGAACTACCAATAGAGTTGACCCTCAAACAGTGTGAGGGTTAGGGGAACCCACCCTCTGCACAGCCGAAAATCTGGGTATAATTTATTGCCAGCCCTCAGTATCCAAGGTCCCTCTGTATCTGCAGATTCAACCAACTGCAGATCACATAGTGTAGTCCTGTGGCATTTACTATTGAAAACAATCCACATGTAAGTGGACCCTCACAACTGAAACTCATGTTGTTCAAGGGTTAACTGTATTTGGGTACTTATTTGTTCTAGGCAATGTGCTAAGTACATTATATGCATTATCTCAGTGCACCCTTAAAAGGTAAGTGCTACCATGATCTGTTTTAGAGATGAAAAAACTGAACCTTAGAAAGTTGAAGTATCTTGCCCTAAGTCACACAACTAGTAAGTGTTGTTAAAGCTGATTTTCCAATACAAGTCTGAATCCAAAGTCTATGCACTTAACCAGAGTAGGATACCCAGGACATTTTGCCTGTGAGGTACATATTCCTTCTTTGCTTCTAGTGGTCATAACTTTAAATCAGTGGTTCTCACCTTAAAGTACACCTCAGAGATCCCCATATTGACTCTAAATATGATGGTTAGCCCTTTCCTCATTTATAGATTATTACCTTTGACTTTCAGTTCCAAGTTGAAAGTGAGTAGGGAAGGGAATATTTGTGAAGTGTATGTAAGAACTCTGGTTAAGATGCAGCAACCCTACCCACGAGTATGTGCTTTACAAATATTAATATATTCACCTTCATTTTCTACTCCAGACTTTGATGGTAGAAGATGTCAAACGGCCTTCAGGTGAAAAGCTTATCCTAATTAAATATTGAACCTCCAAAGGGTCATTAAGATTTTCTTCCTATAAAGAGAGGTCTCTTTGGGGCTTCAGATGAGATTAACCATATGTCAGTCTCTTTCTAATGCAAGGAAGACATTTTAGAAATGTTAAATTGGAGATCCCAATTGTTTAAGTTATTTCCTCTTTGCTTAGTATATTTTCTCTTTGCACCATTTTTGCTCCTACACAGTTGGGGATTCTTCACTGTCTAAACAAATTCTTTATCATTAACATAAAAGATATTCCTGTCATTCATACAGACCTAAGGCAGTAGACAAAGTAAAACACAATGACAGACTACACAGTGATACAATATTATGCCTCATGAAAATAAAGAGGGAATTTAATATTTTGCTTGACCTCTAGACCCAGAAATATTTGCTAGTGGCAGGAAAGAAGTTATATCCTACAGTTCTGCTCAAAGAAATCCACTATGAAAAATGCAGGCTGAAAATAGTCTGGCATGCCTGCTGTTACTTTTGACTTCTGACCTTTCCAGATCTTGTGGCATTTTCTTCACTCCTTCACCTCTTTATGACCATTTAAATAAGAGCTGATTGACTGACTGTGATATTTCTAGCTTGGTTATAACTAAAGAAAGCAGTAAAAGTGACAAAGTTTTATTAACAGCTCATCAGCTAGCATACCTGCCCTAAATCTAGTTTGCAGAAATAAGCTCAAGAAGTTAGATTTCCATAGTTCTTTGATTACTGCTGTGTCTTTTCTGCACATTATGTGCACCTGAGAGATGCCAACATTGCTTAGAAAGCCCCTTTGGTGCTAGAGGACTCAAGGACAGAAGAGGAGACCGCCCCCAATCTGCTGGATATGTACCTTGAAATTAACAGGACAAGAGGGCCTAGAATTTATGTCTTTGTGACTGGTATAAATTGGATGAATACATTTTCAGTAAACATAAGCACTCTGTGTTCTCCTATTAATAGTACAGAAACCCTAAATTTTCCAAAGCCTCTTTAGGTCTTGGGATATTCATAAGACCAAATTTCCTGACTCATTGACTGCACCTGACCTAGGCATTCAGCCAACCAGATGCACACCATCCATCCCTACTCCACCTTTCCCAGGAAACCCTGAGTTCCAGAATCCTGGGATTCTGCCTTCTGCACTGCACACCGCTGCCCTTGCTGGTTCTACTACTCCCCTATGTACTACTTCCAAAGGCCTTGCACCCTCACAATCTTAAGTGATTCCAATTTCCACGCATAAACAAGCAGATTGCCCATCTCTCCCTCTCTGAAAGTTTGTCATCCCAGTACCTACACTTCTTACCTCACTAGTTCTGCTAAATTCTCTCATATGTTTTGTCAGCTTGTGCCAGAAGGGAAGGCTCAGAAATCAGAACTGAGAAAACAGACACTATGCTATCCTTCCCCATTGTTCTTTGCCGTCTGTCCCTTGCCTTATCTCTAGGTGCTTGGATACAAATATCATCTTGAAAAGTCGTCCCTGCAAAGACAATCTACTGCTATCAAAAGACATCTGGGATCCACTGGACTAGCACCAAGTTAGACATGTTAAATATGTTTGAATCTCAGTTACAACTCACCTGGGGCCTCTAATACTGCTGAATACCAGCTTATATAGTGATAGGTAATTGTATTAACTGATCAAGCATGCATCCGTGCTCTCCTTGTCTCACCATGCCACCTCCTCACGCCACACTACTCACAGATTATATGGATGTTTTAAGTCCTTACCTAAATCACACCTCTTTCTTTAAACTTTACCAAAGTTTCATTTTTACATTGATTACAGGGCCCCTATTACAGTACTTAATCTTTCTTAAATTACTTATTCAGAAATAGGTTTTTATCATTAGAATATGAGTCTCTGGTTGCAACATTCATGTATTATTCATTCCTGCATTCCCCACAATGTCTAACATGGTACTCTAAATGTAATAAGCACTCAAGTTAATTTTACTGTTACACAAGAAGCAGTTACCAAGTGTTTACTTTACAAGTATCTTCCTAGTGGTAACACAGCTATCTCAGTTCTGCTGGTTTCTGACAGGACTATATACAACTTTAATGTAACTGAAATTTATTCAGAATTTATTACAATGACCAAACTTATATCTACCCATGTGTCTTTGTTATTGGTATGTAACTATTTGAATGAAGAATTAAATAATTTCTCAAAGGCAGGGCATAAATTCATGATATTATCTTTGCTATGAAAACCTACTAAAAATAGCTAACACCGAAATGTTTAAACCATATTTTCATCTCACAGCATTTTTAACGTACTGAATTCTTTGTTCTTTATACACTGATAACATTGCTAGGTTAACTATAAACCTATTAGTATCCTTCTTATTCTTTTTTATTCTGCATTCTCTATTCTTATGGCTAGTTTTTTTAGGATAAGATCTTGGTTCTTAGTTAATCTCTAGCTTGACTTCTTTGCCCTTTTGTTCATCACACTCAACTAACAAAGCTATACAGATTCATATTCAGTTTCAGAATGGTTTAGCGAAAATTTTGTGTGGCACAATGATCTCACTGAAAAGTTAACTGTAGTTTATTTCTTGGTAGTAAGTTTATTATCAACAGTTAAGAATATTTCCCCTCTCTGGGGCTTCCCTGGTGGCACAATGGTTAAGAATCCGCCTGCCAATGCAGGGGACACGGGTTCGAGCCCTGGTCTGGGAAGATCCCACATGCCGCAGAGCAACTAAGCCCGTGCACCACAACTGCTGAGCCTGCGCTCTAGAGCCTGTGAGCCACAACCACTGAGCCCACACGCCACAACTACTGAAGCCCGCGCACCTACAGCCCGTGCTCCGAAACAAGAGAAGCCACTGCAATGAGAAGCCTGCGCACCACCAAGTAGAGTAGCCCTCACTCACCGCAACTAGAGGAAGCCTGCGCACAGCAACAAAGACCCAACACAGCCAAAAATAAATAAATGAATAAAATATCATAAAAAAAAAATTTCCCTTCTCTCTCCTAAAAGGAGAATAGTTTTGGAAGAGGATATCTAAACAATCATTCCCAAAGTTGAGTAAATCAGCCATTGATTATAAAAAATTAGTCTCGAGACATTATCAGATAGGACTCTCTAGGTTGGGCATGGTTCCAGGAATTGGGGGCTGATAGACATGAGGAGTATGATCAGATTCCCCCAGAAATGGGAACAGAAACAAGAAGGTACTGTTTCCCTATGTGGCAGGGACTTGTACTGCTCACATGCAGGGTCCTGAGGTGGCAGGACCTCGAGTGGGAAGGCAATATGGAATCCTGTGGAGTCTGAATCCCAGTGGCATGTTTAGGAGAGGCAGTGAGGGCCCTATGTAGGGCCATGTGGACATGGAGGGAGATTATCTACTGCCCCAGCAGTTAGACTTAAACCAGGAACACCTCTGCAGCTTCCCCAATGGGCCAATGACTCTCCCTAATTTTTCTGAACTACAATCCCCAAGTTCCCGGCATGATCTAAAAAAGGAAGATGGTTGTCCCCAAAACATGACTTGACCTTGACTCATAGAAGCCCAAGGCTATATCTGGTATGATTTTCAAAACTAAAGAAATAATAACTTCCTTCCACTTGAAGTACTGTGGGACAATTATATGTGTTACATTTGTATTTGTTCAACAGTTCTTGCTGGTTAATCAGCATCTAAGTTTTCTCAGTGGTTTCACAAATCCACTTTATACTCGACTACCAGTCATTCAGAACTTGTGTTCCAGGGTAAAATTCCATCTAAGACAACAAGATGAGCATTAATAGCCCTGACTAGGTTTTCTGCTAAGCTCTGGGGGTCTGATGATAAACTGAGGTCCAGTAGAACAGCCTGCAATAGTGTGCAATGTCATTAACAAGAGGTATAAATCAAGTTGAAGATGGTCATCCTGTAAAAGTCTAGGAAACAACAGCCCATACTATCATTAGGAGATGGCTAATCACAGATGAGGAAAAATTAATACCATTAGGGAATAAAGTTTGTGAAAGACCAACAGGCATCATTGAAGCACACAGAGTCACAAAACTGATTTAATGCACAATTATTTAACTATTGATTTATGGATTCTTTACCTATGCCTGAGACAGCGTGGATGACGGAGTACAGAATAATGCTGAATTACACAGCAAACACTTTATGTATTCAGCTCTAAGGGGAAGGGCTTACTCAGTGATTTTCCTGATTGCAATTATTTAGGGAGCCTTTTAAAATTACCAATGCTCATATCCTACCCTCAGAGAATCTGATTTTCAATCGTCTTAAGTAAATCAAAGGCATAATTATCTTTTTAAAAGCTCCCCAGATGATTCTAATGTGTATCCAGGGTAAGAAAAAGAATCACAAAACTGGGGGAGTCAAGACAGTCAATGGGCTGCCTTATCACCACCAAAAACTGTCAAGTGTCTAAGGTTTAACCTACTGGCAAGCTAACAAGTTAACCTACCACAGTTTCGTAGAACCTGGCAGAAGACACAAATCCTTGGTCAGAGACTGCAATAGCAGTAACAGAGGATCAGAAGTTTTTGCACCAATTCCCTAAGCTCCAGTTTCCATAAGGCAATACAAAAAAGCCAGATGTATTGCTTAACTGAGAAGCAACCCTGAGCTTAGCAAATTTGAACCTTTATATGGCCAATAAGCATGCCAGCCTTTTGCTCTGAGGGTAACACTGTCTTTTTTTATACTGGACAGGTTCACAAGGATTGTACTAACCCTCCCCTCCATTCCAGATGACAACACTCTTTATCTTCCAAGGTTATCACAACACGACTGTCCTTGAAAAGGTATGTGTAGCAATGTGAGAAGCCCATGGAGAATTACCTCCCAAAAATATCCACCCCAAGTTTCTATGCTCTCTGGCTTCTGGTGAGTTTTCCAGTAAATGCACTACTCTGATTCACCTGACTGACAGATGCTGGAACCAAATTCATTACGTTTCTCATACAGCATTGAATTAAGAGCCTCCATAGGACCTAAGAAACAGGGTGAGGCCTACAGCTGAACAAACTGTCTCAACCATCAAGAGATACTATAGAAAGCCAGGTGGCTTTCTCCTTAAGTTTCTGTAGTGGTCTTTCCATATCATCTGAGGTATAAATCCAGGCTCAGTACATTGTACTGATGGTTATACAGTTTCTGCTTTGGCCCACAAGGAGTACCTCTAGAATTCATGCTTAACAACTCTGACCAATGAGTTGACACTAACCTCAACATCTTTCAGAGCCAATGTGGTGTTATTGATTACTTAGCTAAAGTCAGGGACGAATTTTCTGCCACTCTTTCTTATCGCATTACTCCTATTGTAGGAATACTGGCTGCAAGATGCTCATAAATGACTCATTATTTATGAGTATCTTGCAGCTTCCTCCAGGAAGCTCCTTTCACCTCTACAAAATCAGTGTGTACCATGCCAGTAGCTACAATTTCAACTTTCTTCCTTTAATTCCCTACGTGCACCCAGACCACTCATCCAGAAGGATCAGTCCAGAAAGGTCAAGAGAATTTTTATCAAACTTACAGAGACCCATTTCAATCTGTAGGAGCCACTGTGTAGGGACTTACTGAGATACTGCTCTACCAAGTGGTCATCACACTTAAGATCTAGGACCATGTCAATGTAACAAGAGAATCTAGGTGACTGAAATAGAATTAAGTTTGAATCCCTAAAGCATCCCTTCTGACAGAATACCATCCAGGCAGTGCACCGACCAGGGTTGCAGTAAAAGAAAAGAAAAACCCTTCTTACACAGATACAGTCAGGGTGGAATTTTGAATTTTTAAAATCAGTTTACATAAGCCACTACCATTTTTGTTCCGATCATATCCCCAGGAAGCAGTCAAGAGCAAATAACTTATGTTAGGACAGATACATTTAATCACCAAAGTTCATTACTAAGATGTATGGACAAGGAGGAGGTGAGAAATAGTTTTGAGTCGAATAAATATTGAATAGATTCAAATAGAATTTCAAATAGAAATCATTCTGAGTCAAATTTTGAGGATGCCATTTGAAAGTTATACCACATGCATATAGATGGCAGGGAGTTTGGAAGGTCTATCAAATTATCTTGACTATAAAACCCATTTTTGAGTGCTTGCTATAAAAGGAGTACTGCTTTCTGCAAATGATCCAGAAAGCTGAAAATATGACATGGATAATTTTCAAGTACCACAACAGTACGGTCAGGGTCAGCTGATGAGACTGAACGGCCACACCATAAGTTGAAAAGGTGTCAACAGCAGTGAAGCCACACTGAAAGCCTAAAGAGAAGTCAAAATCTGATGTTTTCAATTTGCCAAGGCAGCAGAAGCCATGCCCTATATAGTGAGGGCTCCCGCACTGTGAGTCAGACGGGTCAACTTTCGGCAGGAGCCACAAATCTGACTACAGGGGTATCAGAAATGTGGAGTCCTTTACTTGAGTGCAGTCTATGAGGACAGATGTGTGACCCTGTGCAGTATGATGTTGTATCCAGGCAGCAACAGTGGCAACCTGGACAGTGCAGCCTTGATCAGCATCTTAATTCTAGTCAATTTCATCAAATAATGATCCCTTAAAATGAGTCACTTATATGCATGAGCCAGCCAGTTCGACCTGCAGCTTCTCTTTGTTTCTACAGTTCGTGGCCTCAAAGAGGAACATCTTTAATCTGCCAGTCTGTAGTTTTGCAAATGGCAGGCCAGGCAGCAAGGACTGCAGCATCTTAAATACGCTATTTCCATTTGACAAGCAAGGCTTGTTAGACCCTTCCCACCTTGTTAGTCACTGAGTCCAAGTTGACCAACCCCAAAAGGGAATAACAGGCTAGAGAATCAGAAAGTGTCCTGGGAAGGTGTTAAGTTTCAACAACAAGAGGCCAGTAAAAAACTAAAAGCTGCTTTTCAAAAGGGGTTTACCAGATAACCCTGTCAGGGAGGCAAGAGTCCAAAACCCTCATGGGTACCACTGGTAAAGGCTGTCTCCTTTTGCCAGAGACTCCATAAAACAAAATCCCCAGTCACAAACACTAGTACCTGAAAGGAGTCATCGGGGTTGTGGAACCCCAAAGATGTTAACTCCCCCTGCCTAATGTGGCTCTCTCAAATTGGGAGATCCCCTACTGACTCTCATAGGATAGAGAAGTCCAGTATGAAACATCAATTCCTACTATTCATTCAGATGTAGAAGCCACAACAACAATACATAGAATTATACCAAAGTGCCCACAAGGAAATGGTAGCCTCCCTTCCTAACTGAACCCTACCCTAACCACATTATTTGAATTAGGGAGTACCCATCCCCCAATGGTAGGA
This sequence comes from Stenella coeruleoalba, assembly GCF_951394435.1. Taxonomy (NCBI): domain Eukaryota; kingdom Metazoa; phylum Chordata; class Mammalia; order Artiodactyla; family Delphinidae; genus Stenella; species Stenella coeruleoalba. Next base: position 78,552,601 of record NC_137151.1, on the reverse strand, counting down.
ATGTGACTTGGGTCATAAAAGTTTGAGCCCTCACCTCCCCAGCACACTCGGGTGCCTGTGGCCTCTGTTCCCCCTTGAGACAGCAAGACCTTGGCCTCACATCGTATCACCTTTATTCTTCAATCAGCAGAGGTTGGAGTAGAGATACAAACTAATTCTCTGTATTACAGCCCTATGTGTTCTGTGAAAAAGGCAGATGGCTTAATGGATACTTACTACAGATTATCACAGTCTGAAAGAAGTAGTACCATACACAGCCTCAGCAGTTCCGGACATGATACTAGAAATACTAGAAAAGGTGTAACGAGCCAGAGGGGACTGGTTCTCAGTGACTGATTTTGCTAATGCCTTCATTCAATCCCAACTTTTAAGAGTCTCATGCAATATGTATTCACATGGGGTGGGTCCCAATTTACATTTACTGGTTTGCCCCCAGCTTATCATAATTATCATAATTTGATAGATTAGAAAAGAGTTGGATTTGATACAGATTTCAAGTGTTATAATATACTGTATTGATGACATGACACTGCAACTGCAATTCGAGCAGCTGTCTTTGAACCAATTTCCTGACATTTGACCTAGGACCACATGCTCAAATTCTCCTTACTATCCAGAAATAGTCATTTGTTGCCTAGTTGGCCTAAAGTTGCTCAACATGCTCACTACAAATACAAAGGATTTCTTTCAAGGCCCATTAATTGCACCATAAGGTGCTTATCCTTTCTCTTCCAGAAAGCAGTGTCTCTATCAGCTCTGACCCTTGTCGTTAAAACTGTCAAAAGATCTGAGAGGTTACCTTACTTGAATGCTAACATGTTAGCCTGCCACAGTTTCATGGATGCTGGAAGCTGACATGAAACTCCTGGGTCAGAAGCAAAGAACTTTATTAAAACTCACAGCAACAGCAGTGCCCAGAGTATAAGCACGTTCTTGTGCCATTTTCCTGAGTTCCAACTCTTACAGGATAATAGAATGCCAGGTGACACCTGTATACTGTGAATTGCATTATAGGAAGGCAACTCTGAACTTAGGGAACTCAAATATTTTATAATGCAGAAAACATGCTTGTTCATTTGCTCCAGAAGGCAACATTATCTTTATTTTCCTGAACAGTAAGTACAGCTGGCCTGTGTTCGGGAGGGAGATGCTATCTCTATTTCCAAGGCTGTAAACAAACCTTTCCTTTGCTCCAGTGTGAGACACTATCTTCCTGTTCACTGAACAACCCACCTTGAAAAGACAGTCTGCAACAAATATAGTCAGTGCTTCTGTTACCAAGACATGCAAAGATCCACATGTTTATCTCCCAACAATGACTAAGTTTCTTCAGGCCACTAACCCATCAAATAAGCTAATACAGGAAGCTAATCCCAGCTACATAAATCATATTCCCAGTCCATTTTTTGTGGACAAAGGCTTTGTGAACAAAGGATTCTTCTAAACAAAGTTTTTGAAATCTGATAAATATAACTCATTTTTAACAAATAAAGAAATATGTGCATTCTAAAAGCACAAAAACATCTATTCAAAATGTCTTACCGTTTACTTTCCTCTATTTCTCTCTGGAAAAGTGAGCTCCTGTGTTTAATAACATAAGTGAGCTCCAAATGGCTTACTCTAGAAAATGAGGTCCAAAAATTAGTTTCGTGATTCTTTTTTCTAAAATACTGGCCCCCTTTCTCTGTTCTAGTTTCCATTCCATACATAACATTATTTGTGAAAACCTATCTGGATATTGCAGGAATACTGGGACCATAATTTCATAAATAGAACATCTAAACTTGTGAACAAACTGTTACACAGCTGCACACTGCTGTGAAGAGAGTATTTTGGGGTCTTTGATGAAAAAAGTGTTTTGCTGGATTTGTTCTGCAAAACTTGTCATTAATCCATATCCTACCAAGTTCTTCTTACAGTAAGAATTTTACATACCAATTCAATTAAGACCATTATGTTTCATTTTTTCCTGTATTAGAGAAATAATTTTACATATTCCATAAGCTTTAGAAAAAAGTATTCATAACTCACTACTTCACTTGAATTGAACAGCTACCCATTTGTTTAATGTATCACACAAAAGGAGTTTCTCTGATCTAAGAATTATTTTTAAATAACTGTTCCCTTATAAATAAGTATTTGTAAAGTAGATAAAGTACTTTTACAAGCTGGCTAACCATCAACCTACTTTCCAATTCCTCTCCTAGATGTTAGTCATCTTCCATGTACATGAAAATTTAAATGGTGTAACATCACTCAACAATATAAACTTTTCTTGCAAGACGCACTACAATTTGACAAAATGTTTGAAGAGTCCTCAAATATCATTCTTCTCCTGAATTGAATGACTAAAGCTGCACAAACTGATTATAAAGTAAAATTTAATAGATTATAAAATTTTAGATCTGAATAATAAAATTGGCTTCATTCATTAAAACTTTATTTCATGGCAGAGTTATGCAACTAGAATCCAATATAAGTTCTGGGTTAATCAGTCTTTCACCAGGGTTGTAAGGCATAATAGATTCCATTTGGGGACCTCTTAAACTTTGCAGGAATTTTGTAGGTCAAGACATAAGTTATTCAAATACTCTTACATTTTCAGTAATCTCTCCTTTTGGAATGCAGTTAGACAATTTTAAAAACTACTAAAGTTTCATTCATTTTTGCTAGTTTTTAGATAAGTAGCTTTAATATGTCACAGGCTCTTTTTTATTGATATAAATGTAAACAATGTTATGTCAATTACCATGTACAATGTGTTGATTTGATACATTTATATATGATTACCATTGTAGAGTTAGCTAACACCTCTATCACATCACATAATTATCACTTTTTTGTGGTGAAAACATTTAAGATCTAGTCTCTTAGCAACTTTAAAGTGCAGAATACAGTATTGTAGACTATAATTACTATGCTGTGCATTAGATCACCAGGACTTATCTATTGGTTTCAAAACTGTACCCTTAAACAACATCTCCCCAAGTCTCCCACCTCCCAGATCCTGGTGACCACCATTTTACTGCTTCTACAAGTTCAGCTCTAGGAATACAGACAACAAAACTGATACCTATCCTGAGCTGACACTGTAGTGAGGAATGGGAGTGATAGGGCATGAATAATAAATGTAAAATTTAAATTACCGGCATTCCTCAGAGATATTGTAGGTTCCATCCCAGACCACAACAACAAAATGAACATCAATAAGTGAAGTCACACAAATTTTTTGTTTCCCAGTGCATATAAAAGTTATGTTCATGCTATACTGTAGTCCATTTAAGTGCTATAGCGTTATGTCAAAAAAAAAAAATCAATGTACATACTTTAATTTTAAAATACTACTAAAATAGGCTATCCATCATCTGAGACTTCAGTTAAGTCATAGTAGTAACAAAGATCATTGATCACAGATCACCATAACAAATATAATAACAAAAAAGTTTGAAATATTGAGAGAATTACCAAAATGTGATATAGACACATGAAGTGAGCAAATGCTGTTGGGGAAAAAAAAAATGGTGTCAAGAGACACTCAAAGTAGGGTTGCCACACCTTCAGTTTGTTAAAAAAAAGAAAGAGAAAAAGCAATATCTGCAAAGCATAATAAATGAGGTATGCCTGTATGTAGTATGTTAGATAATAATAGTCATGGGAAAAAGGAAAAATTGAATAAAGTAAGGAGAATAAGAAATAATAGAACAGAATAAGGCAAGGTGGGGTTGGGGCTGGCGGACTACAATATTCAATAAAGAACTAGAGTAGGTTTCACTGAGAAGTAAGAACTTTATAGGGATTAAGACATTTCAAAATATTGATAGACAGGAATCAAAATAATGAATCTATATCATCCCTTTAAAATGATATCCTTATTCTTTTATTACACATTCCCAAGAGTTTAATCCTAGATCTAATATAGGATTTTTGTTAGAAATATAGATAAAATCTGTACAATTAAAATGCATCAATATTTTAATGTGACGAGAACTCTTAGAATTTACTTTCTTAACTTTCATATATAACATACAGCAATGTTAATTATATCTACCATGTTGTACATTACATCCTCAGCACTTATTTATCTTATAACTGGAAGTTTGTAGTACCTTTTGACTGCCTTCATCCAATTTCCCCTCCCCCCCATATGAGATGATGGATGTTCACTAAACTTAATATGATAATCATTTAATGATTATCATTATGCTGTAAACCTTAAACTTATACAGTACTGTAAGTCAATTATATCTCAAAACTGGAAGAAAAACTGCTGTATTTTATAATCGTATATAATACAGTTATGTTATATAATAGAAACTCTACCCATGCAAACATAAACAGAATTGGAAGGTAATATGTAAAAAAGATTTGTATCTTTAAAAAAAACCTGAAGAGTATATATATCAAAAATAGGTTTAAAATACTTTAACCTGATATAAAATGAATAGAGGACATATTCTCAAAAAAAAAAAAGCACTATATACGAGTTATCAACAATATATAGCATACAGATACCCATAAATGAAAAGTTGCAAACTGTAATTGTGGGATATTCCTTTTTACTTAGAAAATTTGCAAATAATTTTTAAAAGGCAATAGTCAATGTTGGGAAATATTTTGCGATAAACTAATATGCACTACTAATAAAAATGCAAGTAGGATAAACCTTTCTGGAAAGCAATCTATGTACAAAGAGTCCTTGTATGATAGAGTAACAATCATTCAGTTTTTTTTTCAAAAAGTACTTAACAGAACATGCTCACAACATAACATAAAATCAAAAATCCAAGTCGCAAAATCTCGAGTTTGTACAATGCACGTAAATATGTTTGTGAAAATAAACGTAGATGAAATATACATGACTCTAGAATTCAGTTTCATTTATTTATGCAAATAAATTCTTTCAGGCCTAATCTGAATCATGCCTTAGGAGTTATAATACAGGAGGGAATAACAGTGACCAACAATAGCCAACTGCCTAGCAACCAAAGTACAGCACAACTTTTTCTGTTCTGAATTTCATGTTATATATGTAATACTTCATGTCAGTTTAGGAAATTTTTTCATCAGTCCTCCAGAGAAATTTACCTACTAGTATCAGTGATTAAATTGAAGAGCTAAAATAAAGAGATCATTTTACTTTTATGTACAAACTAAGGGAACTAATTTGGCAGAAGTTCAGCTCTATTACCAGAACAACGCTTTAAGGATTGTGCTTCCTTATATACTTATATATATATACTTATATATTCCTTATATACTTAAAGTATGTATATATATATATACTTATATATATATATATATATATATATATACTTATATATACTTATATATTCCTTATATACTTAAAAAGATTTAGAGAAGTGTTTCAGTGAGGGCCCTAGGCAGTGTTACAAAACTTTTCGTTGGAGATAAAATGTTAGTGAAAATTCAAAAGGGTATTAATTTGTGATATGATGATATATCTAGAAAACATGAAACTTAACAAATATGCTTCAAGGAAAAACCACTAGCCTACACAGAGTGAAGGCACCAGTGCAAATAAGTGTTAAGAGCTTTATGAAGCATTTCTATTTTTATTATGTAAGTTTTATTATGTAAGTTTGGTTTAGCTGTTAAGTAGATATGAAAGGGTTTATTTCTGAGCTAAAGAGACTCAAAAAAGTGGATTAGAGGCTAGCTTAAGCAATCAATAGGGAGAAAATATGTTCATTAGCATACAATATATGATCTGTACTTCAGCAATTATCATTCATTATCAATTACCATAGCTTCGGTTTTACAGGTCTGGAGCAGTTCACAGTAGATGTTACTATACTAATGATGCAGAGTTTATTTTGGTGTCAAATAAATTTTAATACCTCCATAAATTACATTTGCCCTAAGTTTGTAGATTCATAAAAAGCCTGAAGGGATCAATTAAACTACTGCATTATGTAGTAGAAACTATATGTTCAGGCTATAGCTTTTTTAAAAGTCACATTGGTATGAGAATGTTAATGCTACTTTTTTGATCTACTAATAAACCCCATTCATCTTTAGATAATTTTCCTTCAGAAAACTTTTATATTAGTCATTTTCACTTCTTTCCGTTTCCAAACATTTTCACAAATCTTTTAATAAGATTTGGATTTTTTTCTCTTTGTACAATTTTGTATAATAAAAGACAAATGTAAGCCTAGTAAAATTTTCAGCAGAAAGTTGCTAAAAAACAAACAACTATCCAAAAGAAGGGAGGGAATGTTCTGGAAAGCAAGGCCAATTTCACTAAAAGTAAACAGTCTTGGAGTTGAAATATCCAAATACAAATATTGGCCATGTTGGATATGAGTGAAAAAAAAGCGATAGGGGTACAGAGAGAAGTATGCTGAATGTCTGCTATCTAGTCAGCACTCTGTCAGGCAATGCATACTGATCTCTTATTCAGTCCTCAAATAAAGTATTATTTCCAATGTACAAGTGCAGATCTAAGACTCACTATTCACACAATGTGGTCAAGATCATCCAGTTAAGAGATAATAACACCAGGTTTTGAAATCCAAATCTCTCTAATCCTAATGAGGTTTATATAAAACATGGTTCAGACCAAAGACTGAGAAAAAATACCTATAGGTGCCGGCAAGCAAAGGTGTGCTCAGTGATCAGTGAGGCCAACAAAGGATGTGGGAGCTGCCTGGAGGGGCTTCCACTAGACTTAAACTATTTTTATTTTACTCTTAGTTATTTTATGTTTGTATACATTTATCAACTCCTTGTACCTGTGGCTCTTATACAACTATAAAAGTAAGTCAAATTTACAAATAATATTATAAAAGAAAAAAAAGACCTATAGGGAAATATAAACGTGTTGTGTTCTACATTTATTCAGATACAATTTTACTTGCTATATAAACTCATGCACATACATGTATGTATATATACGTTTTATAATTTAGATAGATGTATAGATAGATTTATGAACAGACTTAAATGTTATAGGCATTTAGTTAGGGAACATTTATTTTTAAGTACTCCAAATTCCTCAGAACTGTTTGGACAAAATTACCTTTTTAGATTCCTTGCAGCACCATATATCATATCATCGGAACTGTTATTTAATTAGACTTTTAAATATTCTAGAACTTATTCTAAAAGAGTATTTCTCTTCAAAACAAACTCATCTTAGGAAATTGTTTTCTATAAATTAAAAACGTTTTCTATATATATTTCTATATATATAGAAATGTTTTCTATAATACCTCTTTTAAAATACTTTTTAACTTTTAAAAAGAAGGCAGTTTTAAAATAGAATAGATATGTTGTATATAATGAAATATTATATCAAAGTTACTTACATTGCTCCAACTATTAATATTTTATTATATTCTAATAATTTAAAACAGAAGATAAAGATTTATTATTAAAAACAGGTTTTTGGTTCTTTAATAAACCATTGCCTTTGCAGATAATTTTAAAACAGGAGTTTGAAAATACTCATAATAATGGCAATAACATTGAAATAGGTGAACTTTCAATAGGTATTACTTTTAAAGGACAATGTTCATTTGAATAAGTATTTTAGTATAGTTTTTGAAAAAGTCAAATATTGTTTCAGTCAAACATCATAGGATGGTCACAAAATATTTACTGACAGGCAAAGATAATTCAAAATAAAGTAAGTAAACAAATGTATTCATAAAGACAATTCCAAATTAATATATGAGTAACTTTGAGAAAAAGAAACTGTCCCTAAGTGAAGAGTGTGATGAATTACTGAAAAAGTTCAAGCTGTGAAGGTCACATATGAGTAGGCTAAATTGGGGGGGGGGGGATATTTTAGACATTATAATCATGTAGTCCAATGCTTAGTTAATTTGGAATGAAAACTCTGCATAATGAAAACTAGGTCTTAAAACTGGAACTCAAACATGTCATCTGAGGACAAAGAGAACTGTAGGAATCACGCAGTGCTACAGGGTAATGATTTGTTGACACATCAGTATCCAAAAGATCAGATCCAATTCTCAGAATCTTTTTCTAAGTGTATTCCCATATGCCTTATAAGCTTTCGTTTATAGACTAGTCTTTTAGTTTTTGGGGTTATTTTTCACTAAACTTAAAAACTAAACAGAATATGAATCTCTCAGTCACATATGTTTTTAAGTTGTTTGGTGTTCATTGAGATTAAATTAAATCATTAAAGAAAAAAGTACGATAAATTTGAGATTCACAAGACCATTTGGGATAAAAATGAGTAAATGTCAGCATAAAACTTCTAAATTTGGAATTTTCTTCTTTTCCAGTCAATTGATTCTTACAGAGAACTAATTCTTGTAAAGATCTTAGTTATCAAAAAAAATTCTTGATAAAATAAAAATGAATTGCACTAAATGCTTATTTGAACATAGTTTCTAAAAATACAAATACTACAACCTTTAAATAATTAAGCATTTTAAATCTCTGTATGAAAAAATATAAGTAAACACACACAGATTATTATAATATGTAACACATAAGTATGTTCAGAAAACTAGAACTTGGCATTGGGTGACTCAGACATAAATTACAAATTTTAACCTGGGAATCCAGTTTATCTACTGGACCCAGAACTTTCTAGTTTAAGAGATTAAAAAATACCATTGATATTTTAAACAGTGTTGAGATATAACTGATACATTTTAAATTATACATATTTTTGCTTGCTTATGTACAGATTTCCAGGTTTAGACTGTTACAAATTAAGCTGCTATGAACATTAGTGTACAAGTCTTTGTATCAGCATATGCATTCATTTCTCCTAGGAATGGAATGGCTGGATCACACAATAGATGTATATTTTACTTTTCTATTGTAACCTTAAATTATGTTTTGTACCAAATTATAATGACTATACTAACATGACTAGATAAATTTATGAATAGCTAATATTTGTTTAGCATTATTGGATGACACTAGATCTTTGAAAGTCTGTTCAAATTTTTATCTGACATTCTAAATTAGAATACTCTAACCACGAAAATCTGTAGCTTTTTTTTTTTAATTTTAAGCTTATAGAAAAGTTGTAAAAGGGTACAAAAGTTTCCTTATATCTCTCACTCAGTTGCCCTAATATTAACATCTTTCATAAAGTTAGTGCAATTATCAAGAGCAAGAAGTTAACATTGGTACAATATATTAAGTAAAATAAGATCTCTCTTAAATCTCTCCAGATTTTTGACTGATAACCTTTTCTCTTCTAGAACCTTATCTATATCACATTTAGTTGTCATTTCTCTTTGACTCCTCCAGTCTGAAACTGGTCTTTAGTCTTGCCTTTCCTCCATGACCTTGACACTTTTGCAGGGTATGATCAGTTATTTTGTAGAATGTCCCCTAATTTGGGTTTCTCTAAAGTTTTTTTTATGATTGGAATAAGCTATACACGCTTGGCAATATTACCATAAAAATGATGTGTATCTTTTTAAGAAAAGAAACTACCAATCTGTTTTCCAAAGTGTTTATGCCACTTGGCATTCCCATAATCAGTGGTATCATCAGTCTTTTTAGTTTTAACAATTCCAGTGGTATGATGTGGTATCTGTAGTGGTATGTTGAGCTTCCTTTCACGTGTTATATGCCACCCATATGTCTTCTTTGGTGAAGTGCCTGTTCAAACCTTTTATCCATTTTTAATTGAGTATTTCATTATTAAGTTTTAAGAGATCTTTATATGTTCTAAAGACAAGTCCTTTGTTGGATATATACTTTGCAAATAAGTTCTACCTATGGTTTACCTTTTCATTTTCATAATGTCTTTCAAATTGCAAATGGATTTTTTGGTCTAATATTGACATTTTTCTTTTATAGTTTGTGCTTCATTTTTAAGTAATTTTTACTAAACCCAAGATTTCTGATGTTTTCTTCTAGAAGCTTAACAGTTTTATCTCTTAAATTGGGGTCTATTTTAAATTATTTTCCATTTTAACAAAAATTGAGGTAAGATTGAGGTCCATTTTTTTGCATATGGTCATCAACCATTCCAGCATCATCCGTCACTATATCAGGATAGAAGCATGTACTAGAAAAAAGCAGGTATGCAGTCCAAAAGCACTTTGAAATTCTCAAATATTCTTCTAATAACACAATATTTAATGGTTATATAGTTTACTGATCATATTCTCCATTGTTATCTACTTAGGGTATTTTCAAACTTTTGCCATTGAAAGTAAATTTGTGAAGAAGATATTTATAATATCTGTATACATATCTCTATTACACTAAGGCAAATTTCTAGAAATGTAATTTCTGTGTAAAATGACATACACATTTTTAAAGATCTTGGTATATACAAACAACTTACCTTCCACAAAGCTTATTCCACATTACTTCCCAACCAATATAGTATTAACGTTATTTTGTTTGCAAATTTGTTAAGTAAAAAACAATTTTATTTTTTTTAAATTGCATTTGTTAAGTTACTGAATATACTAGAAAGCTACAGGAATCCAAACAGTACAGTACTGACACAATAACAGTAATACAGATCAATGGAACAGGATAGAAAGTCCAGAGATAAACCCACGCACCTATGGTCACCTAATATATGATAAAAGAGGTAAGGATACACAATGGAGAAAAGACAGTTTCTTCAATAAGCAGTGCTAGAAAAACTGGAAAGCTACATGTGAAAGAATGAAATCTGAACATTCTCTAGCACCATACACAAAAACAAACTCAAAATGGATTAAAGACCTAAATGAAAGACCAATACTACAAAACTCTTAGAGGAAAACATAGGCAGAACAGTCGCTGACATAAATCACATAAATTGCAGCAAGATCTTTTGATCCACCTCCTAGAGTAATGAAAATAAAAACAAAAACAAAAAAAATGGGACCTAATTAAACTTAAAAGCTTTTGCATAGCAAAGGAAACCATAAACAAAACAAAAAGACAACCCACAGAATGGGAGAAAATATTTGCAAATGAAGCAACCAACAAGGGATTAATCTTCAAAATATACAATCAGCTCATGCAGCTTGATATCAAAAAAACAAACAACCTAATCAAAAAATGGGCAGAAGATCTAAATAGACATTTCTCCAAAGAAGACATACAGATGGCCAAGAGGCACATGAAAATATGCTCAACCTCACTAATTATTAGAGAAATGCAAATCAAAACTACAAGGAGATATCACCTCACACCAGTCATAATGGCCATCATCAAAAAGTCTACAAATAATAAATGCTGGAGAGGGTGTGGAGAAAAGGGAACCTTCCTACACTGTTGGTGGGAATGCAAATTGATACAGCCACTATGGAGAACAGTATGGAGGTTCCTTAAAAAACTAAAACTAGAGCTACCATATGATCCAGCAATCCCACTCCTGTGCATATATCTGGAGAAAACCGTAATTCAAAAAGATACACATACCCCAATGTTCACTGCAGCACTATTTACAATAGCAAGGACATGGAAGCAAACTAAATGTCCATCAACAGAAGAATGGATAAAGAAAGTGTGGTACACATATAAAATAGAATATTACTCAGCCATAAAAAAGAACAAAATAATGCCATTTGCAGCAATATGGATGGACCTAGAGATTGTCATACTGAGTGAAGTAAGCCAGACAGAGAAAGACAAACATCATATGATATTGCTTATATGTGGAACCTAAAAAAATGTTACAAATGAACCTATTTACAAAACAGAAATAGAGTCACAGATGTAGACAACAAACTTATGGTTACCAAGGGGGAAAGGGGGGCAGAAGGGATAAATTGGGAGATTGGGATTGACATATACACACTACAATATATGATATAGATAACTAATAAGAACCTACTGTATAGCACAGGGAACTCTATTCAATACTCTGTAACAGCCTATATGAAAATAGAATCTAAAAAAGAGTGGATATATGTATATGCAAAACTGATTCACTTGCTGTACAGAAGAAACTAAACACAACATTGTAAATCAACTATACTCCAATAAAAATTAATTTAAAAAAAGAAAAAATAGATTAGGATGGCTGTTGTCAAAAGAAAAAAGATAACAAAGGTCGGTGAGATGTGGAGAAATTGTAACATTTTGTACACTGTTGGTGGGAAGGTAGAATGAAGCAGCTGCTATGGAAAAGAGTATGGCGGTCACCCCCAAAATTAAAAGTAGAACTGCCATATGATCCAGCAATCACACTGCTGGGTATATAATCAAAGGAAATGAAATCAGTATCTCAAAGAGATATCCACACTCCTGTATTCCTGGCAGCAGGTTCACAATAGCCAAGATATGGAAACAACCTAAATGTCCATTGATGGATGAATGGATAAAGAAAATGTTATTTATATATATATATGTGTATGTGTGTGTGTGTATGTGTATATATATATATATATACACACACATACACATATATGAAAGAAGGAAATCCTGCTACATGCAACGTCGATGAACTTGGAGGACATTGTGCTAAGTGGAATAAGCCAGTCACAGGACAAAGACTGCATAATCATACTTATATCAGGTATTTAGAGTAGTCAACATCATAAAAGCAAAGAGTATGTTGGTTGGTAACAGGAGCTGGCAGGAGGGGGAAATGAGTTGTTGTTCAAGGGGTATAAAGTTTCAGTTTTGCAAGATGAATGAGTTCCAGAGATCTGCTGTGCCTCTATTAACAATACGGCATTGTACACTGAAAAATTTAACAGAGTAGTATTATTCAGTTCAGGACTAGAGGTGAGGATAGTTAGGTGTGGGGAGGGAAGGAATTGTCTTTCTTCTCTGACTTCATTTCAGGGTTTTATTTTTATCTCATTTACTTCCCACAGAAACTTTGGAAAATAGTTTTCTAATTCCCATTTCAGGGAGTTAGTCACTAATATGAACACAGTTCATCAGTGGCTGGGCTGGGGTTCAACTATGAATGTCTGACTCCAAAGTCAAATATCTTTCCAATATTGCCTCTTCTGCAATAAAGTGTTTTGAATCATTTAAAAATAAATAAAATAAAATTGCATTTGTTAAGTTATTGATATGGTCATTTTTTCATATATAACTAAATTTGCTTTTTCTTTTGTGAATGATTTTCTTAGGAGTCTCACAATTTTCCTACTGTTAAGAAAGCTAAACATATACCTAAAATATTGTCCCCCATGCTTGTTATATATGCTGCAAATTTTCCCCCCACAATTTGTTTGCCTTTCATAGTATTGATATGTAAGGTGTTGTCATACAGAATCCTTATTATTAGATACTTAGAGCTTTCACTTTTTTGTTTGTGCTTCTGTATGTAGAATAAAAGCCTTGAGACCAGCTAAAGCACCGTGAGATCAGCTGAAGCTCCATGAGACCAGTTAAAAATATAATGACGTGCAACATTCTAACACAGTAAGTCAGAAAAACAGATTACAAAAAGAATATATCCAATATGAAAACAGTTGTATTTTAAGGACATTGGATTTTTCATCTTGTTTCCCCAAATTGTTAATGACCATTGCTTTGTTATGGTGGTAACACAAGTGACTTTTTAAAAAACTTGTCTATTTCCCACATTTTCTATTATGAATTTTTATCACTTTATCATCAGAAAGTGACTATTAAAGAAACCGAACAATCTTCCCCAGAATTTTTTTTGGGGGGGTATCATATACGTGTTAATAAAAGCTCTATCAACACTATGGCTTCTTAGTAAGTATTCTATTAAGTTTGCTGAATAAACTTTCCAAGTTTCCTGACATTCTATTAGGGTAACTGAACCAATATTCATTTCCAACTGTGTTAGATAAGAAATTAACATTTTTTCTCACATTACTTCAGCTATGTTCATATACTGTGCCTTAAACACTTCAGATGTAATTCAATTCTATCCACATTATAGGCCTATTTAGTGACCTTGAGTCTATTTGAACCATAATGTTTTAAGTCAAGTAAGCATGTGTGAGATCTAGAATAAGAGAATATACACAAGCTAGCCAGGCTGCTGCTGTTTTATACTATTGCTACCATGCTGTTCTCTCCTGGGTGATTATTATCTCATTAACTTTTAAACCCGTTTGGAAATAATTTACTCAAAATTTAGGCTTAATTAAACATTATTTAGGGTCACTGTAACACTGGGAGCCAATCTTATTTAAATTTTAACTTTTAGAACTCTACCATAATAAGTAGGAAATCATTTATTTTGTAAAGAAGAACATGACCCTATTACTCAGTTGTAATTAAGATGGATGTGAATCAACTCCTGAAATTCTTTGTGGCATTCGCTGCAAGCCATCACTTACTTGACACAGCAGCCCGATTTTTCATTAATTAAGCAATGTGTTTGCTAACAGGATAGGCAGCAGTTTTTCCTATAATATTTCTAGGATGCCTAACAAGCAGTCACTAGTCAAATTTGGGGCGCAGGATTAGAAAAATTAGTTTTCCAGAGTTAGAGAATACAAGTGACTGTACTAGTACCCAGGGTCAGTGGATGTAGAAAGACTGAAAACTGACTAAAGCTCAAAGGATGTATTTCATAAGTGTGTCAGGAGACTGATCTCAACAGGGGTCACCGATGGAGCATGCTAACGTGACTAAAGTTTAGACAGAAAGAAATATTTATACACATTTTAAAATAATCATATTAGCATTCAGTGAGAAGGTAGTATGAATCCAAGGTAACTGCCTAAGGATGAAAAAGTCTAGTATTCAAAACACGAGGCACTGTGCTATGAACTGCAGAGAGACTGAGATATATTGAATAGAATCTGGTTTGACATACTTTACTACCTATGTGTCTTTGAGAAAGTTATTTTACCAGGTGCCTCAGTTACACATTCGTACTTTAATAAAGACAGAAGTTTAAACCAGGTAATCTCTTCAGAGATCTCCAGGTAATCTCCAGCTCAATTGAATCCTAAAACAGCAATGAACAGAGAATGTACTCAAACAACAGTATCTGCTTACTTGAAAGATTAAAATTAAAATCTTTAAACTATAAAATTTTAACAATGGTCCCCGTCTCCTCTCCCTAGGCAATGGGATTATAGATGACTTTTATTTTTCCTTGTACTTGCTGCATTGCTGTCTTTTTTTTTTTTGAAATCAGGGTTGGGGGGAATAGTAATTACTTTAAAAAGGGATAAAAGAAAACTCAGTCGTATCAGAACCTTCTGGGACATTAGATTCGGAATTAAAACTTGGACAAGTGATTCTGATATTTAGCTAGACCCTAAGGTACTGGTGCTCTTTCTTGGCTTCACTTTATAATCACTTGTGGGAGCTTATAGAAAATAACCATGCCTCAGTCCCATCCCATGGGATTTCAATTTAATTGATCTGGTATGTGACCCAAATATTTGCCTTTTTTAAAAGAGCTCTTCAAATGATTCTATTGTGTAGTCAATAGTAAGCAATACTTCTCTGAAACAGAGCTAAGAATTAGTATTGTCTGAGATATGATACCTTTTGGACAAGGTAGCTGGAACAATTTGCTACTTTAGAAAATGTAGCATCTGAGGATTATCTAACCTCCATAGACCAAAATTTTTTTAAAAGGAAACTAATTATTTTTTACATGCTGGGAAATAGAATATTAGAAGCTCCATCTTTGAGAAAGGAAAGTATATCAGAAATATGTCTCCCATAAGGGAATCATCTATAACTAAGAAGTGGGCACAATGCACATCACCAGGATCTTGAGGAATATCATTTATTCAGACACAATTATAATTTTCTTCTCTGTGCTAGTAACTGAAACTAAACACCAGTAAACTGAAAATTTTTTAGACTTTTACCACCTAATCAAAGGGAAATGTGTCAAATGGTTAAATTAGTGTCTTCTGCATATCTTATTTATTCTTGACACTTATTATACACCAGTAACCATATTCTTACAAATGCCATCTTATTTTCATTCATTTATTCAATAGTGATTATCTATCACATAGCAGGTATTAGGGATGATACTAGAGATGTAGGCATACATTAAAATTTGCAAGATAGTGGAGAAGTAAATGGGAGACTTGAATGCCATATGGTCAATGCTAGAATCAGATGAGCCCTGAGTACCAGAGGGCCCATATAGGAGAAACACACAACCCAGTCATGAGGGGCTAAGTTTTCCCAGGGGCATTTTCAAGTTAAAACAAAAAAATCCAACTTGCAAGAAAGCTAATATTTAATCAAATGAGTCAGGGAGAAAAGGAAAAAGTAGGTGAGGAGGTAAGGAAGAGATCTGGAAGGGTCACTGCTATAGGGCAGATGCATGAGTATATACGGTTGTAGAAAAGAGAGCACGGCATTTCCATGGAAAAGTAAGTTATTCAGCTCACTGAAGTATGTATGAATTATAGTACGGATTGCTGTATTAGTCAGGGTTCTCAGAGAAACAACCAATAGGTAATCTCTTCGTCCTCTCTCTCCACACACAAGGATTGAATGAGGCCCCACCCACATTGAGGAGGTCAATTAGTTTTTCCTCAGTCCACTGATTCAAATGCTAATCTCACAGAGAAACACATTCACAGATACACCCAGAAATATTTAATATGGGTATTCCATGTATCACTCAAGTTGTCACATTAAATTAAACAACATATTAATGAAGAAAAAGACAGAAACAGAGTCAGATCAGATCTTAATTGGCTCCAGGAAACTTGGGTTTTATTCTTAGTGCAGTAGGGAAATACTCAAGGACTGAGAAGTAAATGATTGGATTTTCATTTTAGAGAGGTTGTGCTGACTCTTGGGTAGAGAATGGGTTGGAGGAGGGCATGGTTAATTTCAGTAGACCAGTTGTGAAGCAGTTGTTATCATCTAGGTAAAATATAATAATAATGGCCAGTATTAAAGTAGCAGCAGTTATATTTCTCATCCTTACTTTCTGATATAGCTATAATTATTCCCTTTTGACAGATAAGGAAACTGAAGCTCAAAATATTTTAGTAACTTACAAATATCACAGCTAATATGGGCCCGGATTGAGATTTGATCCTAGAATTATTGATATCAAAGCCTAAACTTTGGTATAAATGAGAGAATTGATAAGTGGCTAGAAATGAGTGCTATATTTATCTAACACCATAATTCATTCATTTTTGTTCAATCAAAACATTTCATAAACATATTGAGCACTCAACACTTATAGTTCTTCATGCCAGGAATTTACAGAAATAAAAATGAATGAGAGGGCTTCCCCAGTGGCACAATGGTTAAGAATCCGCCTGCCAATGCAGGGGACACGGGTTCTATCCCTGGCCCTGGAGGATCCCACATGCCACGGAGCAACTAAGCCCGTGCACCACAACTACTGAGCCTACCTACGCGTCTAGAGCCCGTGCTCCACAACAAGAGAAGCCACAACAGTGAGAAGCCGGCTCACTGCAATGAAGAGTAGCCCCCGCTCTCCGCAACTAGAGAAAGCCCGCACGCAGCAATGAAGACCCAACACAGCCAAAAATTTTAAAACAATTAAAAATTTTAAAAATGAATGAGAGCACTGCTCTCAAGTGCTCAGTAAATAAGCCCAGTCTTTTTGCTGTAGGGATTCTTATCTTATGGGTTGCCTAATTATGAGTTAATTTCATTTCTTCCTGTTTATCAGGTAACAAAGATTTTATGTAGAAAATCTGCATAGTATTTATTAAAGTGGTATGCTACACATATTTTGTGCCAGATGTTCTACACTACTAAACATACACTCTCCATATGCTCTTTGAGATTGAACGAATCCTAAAATCCAGACTGAACGAATCCTAAAATGCTACGGTTAAATAATTTACAGATAGAATGGCTACTGACTTTGGATAAAATAAATTTTAAAGGAGTTGTATTTTGAAATATAGAGATTGCCAATAATATAGCATATCTGAGTATAAAGTTGATAAATCCTTTATTGGTATACAACTACAGTGTAGTTGGCGGATCAAATAACTGCCTAAAGTTTAATATACATTAATTCTTTTCTGGGAAAATATATATCCTCCTCAACATTTTTATAATTTCCCCAAAATCTTATTTCCAGTATTTAGCCCTCCTTTTTCCTTTAAAAAAATGGAGACTTTACCTTCAATAACACTCAATTTTCTTACCTTTACTTTATATTTCCCTTTTCCTGAAAATGAGCCTACACGTAGAAGACTGATGTAAAGGGCATTTCTTCTCTCCGAAAAATTATTGTTATGGATTGAATTATATCCCCCCAAAATTCATATCAGATTCTTATCTCCAGTATCTCAGAATGTGACTTACTTGGAAATACAGCTCTTAACAGATGTAATTAAGATGAGGTCATTAGAATGGCTCATAACCCAGTTTGATTGGTGCCCTTATAAAAAGGGAAATTTGGACACAGACAGGGAGAACTCCACATGAAGATGAAGGAAGAGATGGGGTGACTCTTCTGCAAGCCAAGGCCTGCCAAAGCTTGCCAGCAAACCACCAGAAGCTAGGGGAGAGATAGAGAACAGATTCTGCCTCATGACCCTCAGAAGCAATCAATCCTTCTGACACTTGGATCTTGCCTTCTAGCCTCTGAACCATGAAACAATAAATTTCTGTTGTTTAAGCCACAAAGTTTATGGTACTTTGTTACAGCAACCATAGCAAACTAACACAGGAATGAACTGTAAATAAAGCATCAGCTATTCTGCTTGTAATTCATTTTACTTGCTGACTCCCCTAGATAGCAAATCTCAGATTAATTTAACTTTTCCCTGTAATACTACTACTAGCAGGATACATATGAAAATCAGAAGTAACAATAAGTATTTAACAAAGACTTTCCATAGAAATATTAATTCCATAGGATATTAATTCCATAGGATATGATAAGTGTTAAGTGAAAAAGCCTTTGGACAGCAAACCATTTGGGAAAGCACCAAGTTAAAATTAGATTTCTCTGTTACAGGATTTTTCAGAGTCCTTCACATGTTAAAATGTATTGCGAATTAACCAGAGAAGATTACCTCATAAGGATAAAAAGCATACTCTAATGCAGTTACCTTGACATGGCTATTTTGACGCAGCCATTTTTAAGCTGTGTCTAAATGACACTGTCAAAATAAAAATATTTATAATGTATTCAGCAAACAACTCAAACAATCCTTTCATAACTAAGGGTACCCAAAGTATAGGGAACTTTCACTTTTTACTTCATTTCTGTATCATTTGAAATTTTTGTAGGTATGACTTACTTTTAAAATCAAGAAAAACTATTTTAAGGCTTTTCAGAATTATGTGTTTGTTCTATCCTTCAAAACCTTCAATTCTTCAATATAAGTGGTTTAATATTATAAACATATGTATGTATATGAGGATGTGTGTATATATGTATATGTATACATATGTATTTTTATCAAATATGTATGAAAAAGGTGTTATATAAAGAGCATGTATGTTTTCCAAATCATCAAATGGGTAATATAAAAACCAGTATTATATAGATTTAGTAATGGGGTGACTATGTTATTTGGACCAGCCCTTCCATTAAAGGCAATTACATAAGCAAGATAAGCTTATTACATTGTGTGTGCGTATATATGTGTGTGCATGTGTGTGTGTTTTCTCTAAGCATCAAAGAGCTAAGAACTAAAGCATCGACGTGAAGAACTACTGGGTCAAGATCCAGGAAAAGATAGGAAGGAATGTAAGAAGGTGAGCTGAAATGTCAGGTTATATTTTCTTGGGGTGTTTCTATTCAGTAACAAGTCAGAGCAGTGGTTCCGAGAGCCATGATGGCCCAGGGAGACAAAAGCTGTCCAGTGTCCACTGAGGATGGAACTCTGGTACACTACTCTACATGTTGAGCTGGAACTCAAAGGACTTCATCCTAGGAAAAAGGACAAACTGAAATTTAACAACTCCACACAGATAAGTAAAACCAGATAAAAATTACTTCACATACAGGGGAACTACATATAAATGGTGACGGACACTTCTCACTAGAAACACAGTAGGCCAAAGACTATAGAACATCTTTTAAAGTCTTGAAAGAAAAAAAAAACTGTCAACCTAAAATTCTGTATCTAATTAACATTCTCAAAAATAAGGAGAAAATAAAGACATCACAATTTACAAAAGCTGAAAGAATACATTGTATAAAAGCCTTAACCACCATAAATGCTAATGGGAGTTCATTAAACAAATAAGAATATTATAAACTGTATGCCAATGAGTTATATAACTTGTATAAAATGGACAAAGGCCTTGAAAACTATAACTTTCCAAACCTTATACATGAAATTTTCTAAAAATCTTAGTAGCTGTATACATTTTAAAACTGAATTTGTAAATACATTTACTAAAAAAAATCTTCAGAAAGAAGATTCCAAGCCCAAAAGGTGTCACTAATGAATTCTACAAAACATGTGAAGAAAAAATAATTTTATACAAACTTTTTCAGAAAACAGAAAAAGAACATTTCTCAACTTGTTTTATTAGGCCAGCATAACCCTAATGGCAACAACAAAACTAAAATAGCACCAATAAAAAAATTATAAAACAATATTCCTCATAAACATTGACAGAAAATTAGTATTTGTAAATTACATCAAACAATATAGAAAAGGATGATTGTGACTACATGAAGTTCATCCTAATAAAGGTTGTTAAACTAAAACATTTAAAAATAATGTAATTAATTAAATTAGAATAAAAGAAATATTTGTCACAGTAGATGCAGAAAAAAGCACTTGACAAAATTCAATTCCTTTTCATGATAAAAATTCTCAATGACTGAAAATAAAAGGAACTTCCTCAGTACGGTGAAAAGCATCTATAAAAAGCGTATGACTAATATACTTCATGGAGCAATTTTGAATGCCTTTGCTCTAAAATTGAGACAAGGCAAGATTAATTCCCCTAAGTTCAAAATGACTCTCACCACTTTCATTCAATATTAAATTCAAAGCTTCAGCTAGTTCAATATGGCAAGAAAAAAATAGGAAACATTAAAATTGTCCTTACTCAAAGACAACTGTCTATGTAGAAAATCTTAAGGGATCTACCAAAAAAAAAAAGATTCTACTTACATGGGTGTTGGTGTATGCTAAAACTCATCAGCCTCACTTTATATAACTTACAACTCAACAAACCTGTTTTTGAAAAGATGTCCATGTAACTCATGCATGGTCACATAGTAATAACTCTGCTACTGCTGCCCGACTAGCATTCAAAACTAGTGTACAATCTAAATTTTCTAGGACATTAATGTTCTAGGAAACATCACAACTAATGAAATAAAGAAAACAAATGGGCAGAGGCAGAAGTTGACTGCAATGCAATTGCAACAAAGGCCTCAGCTCACCCCATGGGGCCTTCAGTTTTCTGAAACTGAGTCAAAAGGGCTGGACCTTCTTACCCATTAACCGGTAATGAATTGTGGTGGCTGTCTCCATAGACAGGGCATAACCTTAAGTGATGTAGCTCTCTTAGGCCAGAGGAAATTACTGGAGAGGATCTCAACTATGAGACTTTGGCAGGAGTTAGGAATGTAAGTGTCTCATGCCTAAAAAATCCATTCAAGTCCAACTCTTGTCGCTCTCGAAAACATTTTGTATAATAACTGCACCCCGTCTGGGAAAAGCTCCACCAGTATTCTGGTTGATCTTCCTATTTTGGTTGATCTTTCTTCCTCTAGGATTCTAGTTGATCTAAGAAGATGGGCTAAATAAACAGTTGGTCTTGAGTGTTTAATGGTACTTATCTCCCCATTTATACTTTCTAGATTTCCTCATCCTTGGCTCATCCTCCACTGCCCTAGGAGGCTTATCTGGTGGAGGGGTTTGGGCTGTGATCCAGACTCTCAACCATAAGGAATATGAGCTCCTAGTCATCATGCCCTTCTCAGGCTGCAATTGTCAATTTATCATCAAAATTGAGCCTAAAAATATGAAGAAATCACATGTTTTCCTAAGAGATCACATGTTTTCCTCACATATGCTAACCTGCCTGCACTATTTAACAGCAACCCTACATCCTCCTGTTAATCAGAGTCAATTATTCCTATCCAGGGTAGTAACTCTTTTCCTTGATCCTGTTCTCTTGGCCCAAGGAGCCCAAATATACCATAGTGTTTAGCTATGGCATAAAGTTTAATATGCTCTTACTATGTGTCCTCTGATAGAAGTAACCTCTCTCTGAGAAGTAGGACCTCTAGATTCACAGGGGCTGGAGCCACGGGGATGGGCAACACACATTCCTCCAGTCCCTCACAGGTAACAATGGAATACAGAGCCAATCCCACTTCCACCCCTTCAGAGCCCATGTATCATAACTGTTGAACACAGCCCTGAAAACAATCATAAAGAGAGGGAATCTACTAAATCCTGGAGTTGCATCTTAGAGTATGGTACACACATCCTTGCAACATTTTATCTCAAGTTAGCATCTCAGCTGCACCTTCAGACAGCCGTTTCATCATTGTATCAGGATACATAATCATATCCCCATTGCTGGAACTTTTTCTATGAAGTTCCTTCTGGCTCTATTTATACCCAGTCCTCTACTTACCACTGCCACTGGGCACAGGCAAGGGCAGAAGGAACAAATAAGTTGTAAAAGCAGGGGGCTCAGGCCCCCATGTCCAGTGTTGTGTGGGTAAAAATGTCTAAAAGCTGGCTCTCCAGATTAAAGAAGCCCCAGAGTTAGAGCATTTTACAACTTCCTGGGTGTAAATATGCCCACCAAGGCTGATTTCAAGCTACCAGTGTGACTTCACTCAACAGGTTTGGGAAAACATGTTTCTCAACAGCACCTCTCACTTATGCCACATCCACATCCACATGGGGGTGGAGAAGACCTGAATGGGCAGCTGTATAATTCTCTGCATGGATGATATGGCCTTCTTCAAAACTTTAAGTGTATACATTTTGATTCTCCTATTGAAGCTTGACAAACTCCACATGGTGCTCTTTCCCACCCCAGAAAACTGTAAAATCATACTGTCCACTGGGTTGTATAGCCTAAGTGGCAAACTTGTTTTATCACAGACCAAATCTGATAAGAGCCTTTTCCAGCTCAAGGCCCAACTCAAAGTAGACAGTCCTTGATGTCATATGATAAACAAGTCAATGAAGCATTCCCAAGCATAAGAAAGTTTGTATTCAGAATGCAAATGCCCACCAGGGAATTGTACTTACTTCTTAGGAATGAGAGGTGAAAGAAGTGAAAATTTATCTTTTTCTTTTTTTTTTTAAATTGAGGTATAACTGACTTGCACCATTGTTAGATTCAGGTGTACAATATAATGATTTAGTATTTTTATACATGACAAAATGATCACAAGTCTGGTTACTATCTGTCGCCAAAGTTATACAATTTTAACTACATTCCCTATGTTGTGCATTACGTTCCTGTGATACTTTTTAACTGGAAGACTGTACCTCTTGATCTTCCTCACCTATTTCACTCATCTGCCTACCTGCCTCCCATGTGGCAACCACCAGTTTGTTCACTGTATACATGAATCTCTTCCTCTTATGCTCATTTGTATTCTTCAGATTCTACACAAGTGAAACCATATGCTATCTTACTCTAACTTATTTCACTTAGCAAAATATTCTCCTAGGTTCATCCACGTCATCGCAAATGGCAATATTTTTATGGCTGAGTAATATTTCTTTGTATATATACATCTTTATTCAAATATTGATGGACACAAGTTGATTCCATACCTTGGCTATTATAAATAAATAAAGCTGCAATGAATATAGAGGTGCACGTATCTTTTCTAATTAGTGTTTTTGTTTTCATATAAATACCCAGAAATGGAACTGTGGGACCACGTGGTAATTCTATTTTAATTTTTTGAGGAACCTTCAATAGTGTTTTCCATATTGAATGCACCAATTTACATTCTCACTAACAATGAATGAAGGATTCCTCTTTCTTCACACCTTACCAAGACTTGTAATTTCTTGTTGTTTAGGTGTAAGTTTATTCAAGTTTGTTCTTATTTGAGGTAGACTTGTACTACATAAACTTTCCTCTTAGAATTATTTTTGCTGTGTCCCATACATTTTTGGATTGTTGTGTTTTCACTTTCATTTGTCTCAAGGCATTTTTTAATTTCTTTGATTTCTTCAGGGACCCATTGGTTGTTTAGAAGCATATTGTTTAGTCTTCCCATGTTTGTGTTTTTTGCAGTTTTTTCCCCTTGTAGTTGATTTCTAGTCTCATATTGATGTGGTCAGCAAAGATACTTGACATGATTTAAATCTTCTTAAATTTATTAAGACTTGTTTTGTGGGTTAGTATGTGGTCTATTCTGGAGAGTGCTCCACACGCACTTGAAAAGAATGTGTGTTCTGCTTTTAGATGAAATGTTTTATATAAAGTCCATCTGGTCCAATGTATCATTTAAGGCTAGTGTTTCCTTGTTTTCTGTCTGATCTGTCCATTGATGTAGGGGACTTTTTAACACACCACTTATTATTGTATTATATCAATTTCTCCCTTTATGTTTGTTGATATTTGTGTACTTGTTTCTCCCTTTACATTTGTTGATATTTATGTACTTCGGTGCTCCTATGTTGGATGCATATATGTTTACAATTGTTATATCTTGTTGAATTGATCCCTTTATCATTATGTAATGTCCTTCTTTGTCTCTTGTTACATTCTTTGTTTTAAAGTCTATTTTGTAATGATAAGTATTGCTAGCCCAGCTATATTTTCATTTCCATTTGCATGGAATACCTTTTTCTATCCCTTCACTTTCAGTCTGTGTGTCTTCAGATCTGAAGTGAGTCTCTTGTAGACAGCATATATGTGGGTCTTGTATTTCTTACCCATTCAGCCACTCTATGTCTTTTGACTGAAGCATTTAATCAGTTTAAAGTAATTGATAGGTATTTATTGCCATTTTTTCATTATTTTCTGTTTGTTTTTGTAGTTATTTTGTGTTCCTTTCTTACTTTGCTCTCTTCGTTTGTGATTTGAGGACTATCTTTACTGTTACGTTTGGATTCCTCTCCCTCTTGTGTGTACCTATGTTTCTGGTTTGTCGTTACCATGAGGTTCCTATGTAAAAACCTACACACACACAGAGTTATTTTAAGCTCATCATCTCTTAAGTTCAAATGCACTTTAACAACCCTGCACTTTTTACTCCATCTCCCATGCTTAAGGTTGACAACACTTCACAACTTTTTGTTTTATGTACCTTAACTACTTATGTACTGTGGATACAGATGATTTTACTACTTTTGTTTTTCAACCTTCCTACTAGCTTTACAAGTGGATGATCTACTACCTTTACTATATATTCGCCTTTACTATCACATTTTTCCTCTCATAATTTTCATATTTCTAGTTGCAGTCTTTTTTCACTTAGAGTAGTCCCTTTAACATTTCTTGTATATTTGGTTTGGTGGTGCTGAACTCTTACCTCTTGCTAGTCTGTAAAACTTTTTTTTTTTTTTTTTTTTTTTGTGGTATGCGGGCCTCTCACTATTGTGGCCTCTCCCGTTGCGGAGCACAGGCTCCAGACGCGCAGGCTCGGCGGCCATGACTCACGGGCCCAGCCGCTCGGCAGCATGTGGGATCCTCCCAGACCGGGGCTCGAACCCGTGTCCCCTGCATCGGCAGGCGGACTCTCAACTACTGTGCCACCAGGGAAGCCCTATTGATCAAAAGGAAGCCCTTTTGATCTCTCCTTCAAGTCTAAAGGAAAGCCTTGCCAGGTAGCCAACTTGGTTGTAGGGTTTTTTCTTTTCACTTTGATTATCATGCCACTCCCTTCTGGCCACCAAAGTTCTGCTGAAAAGTCAGCACAATGTCTTATGGGAGTTCCCTTGTATGTAACTAGTTGCTTCTCTCTTGCTGCTTCTGAGATTTTCTTTAATTCTTGCCAATTTAGTTATAATGTGCTTCAGTGTGGACCTCTTTGGGCTGTTCTTGTTTAGGACTCTGCTTCTTGTACCTGGACTATGTTTCCTTCTTCAGGTTTGGAAAGTTTTCAGCCATAATTTCATCAAATACATTTTATAACCCTTTATCTCTTTTCCTTTGGGAACCCCTATAATGCAAATATTTGTATGCTTGATGTTGTCCCAGAGGTCTCTTAATCTTATTTCTTTTTTCTGTTCAGCTTGGGTGATTTCTACTACTGTCTTCCTATCCATTGATCTGTTCCTCTATACCATCTAATCTACTATTGATTCCTTCTATTAGATTTTTTATTTCAGTTATTATCATCTTCAGTTGTTTTTTCTTTATATTTTCTACCTCTTTGTTAAAGTTCCCATTCTGTTCATCCATTCTTCTCCAGAGTTCATTGAACATCTTTATGATCATTACCTTGAACTCTTCATTGGGTAGATTGCTTATCTCCACTTTCCTAAGTTCTTCTGGGGTTTTGTCTTGTTCCTTCATTTGCAAGATATTCTTCTGTTATCTCATTTGCCAAATTATCTGTGTTTATTTCTATGTAGTTCGGTAGTTCGGTTATATTTCCCAATCTTGGAGTAGTGACCTTATGTGGGATACATCCTATGGGGCCCAGCAGCACACACTCCTCTGGTCATCAGTGTTATGTGCTCTGCATCACCCCTCCATGTGGGTTGCGTGGGTCTTTCTGTTGTGGCAGATCTGACTACCGTGGATGTGATGGTAGGCAGGGCTGGGCCCCGACCATGTGGCGCCTACCAGAATGTTGGCAGCCACTGTACACAGCCCAGGGGGACCTGGGGCTGGTGCTTGCCTGCAGGTGGGCAGGGATGGGATGTGGGGCAGCTGGATACGGGGCAAAACTGGTGAACTGAGGATGTGATGGAGACTATTATTCATGTATTCTTTCAGCCTTTAAGGTGGTGCCACTAATCTCTACCATTTCCCCTACCCCTGCCCCAGAATGAGATATTCTTATTTACTACCTTGGCTGGGTGGGGCAGTTTTGGAGGCTTCTACTTGGCCATCTCTACTGCAATAGATTTTACTCCACAGGTTGTACATCTCTCTCTCCCCTAGGAACACCTGAAATTTATATTTTTCTACTCATTATAATAATTACTCCCACCAAGCTTTAGATGGTTAAGTGCTTCGATCATGCCTCTATTATTTTAGGATCCAACCCTCCCTACTGTCATCAGGGAGCCCAGTTCTGTAACACCATTTCCTACCATCAACCCTGGCCTAGAGAGGAGAGCCACCATTGAGCAGCTCATCTCAAGTCAGTAGTTGCCTGAGTACAGGGATGGAGGGAACAAGGAATTGCAAAAGGGCAGAAAACCTTTTAGGGGTAATGGAAGTGTACAGTATCTTGGTTGTCCTGGTAGTGGTGGTGGCACAGGTGAATGCATGTGTCAAAAGTCAATGAACTGTATTCTTTAAATATATGTGATTCATTATATACAAGTTATACTCCAATGAAGTTGTTTAAATATGAAGTCTAATGGTGAATTTACATTTAAAATAAAGATTAATACAGAAAAATGAAAGCTGAACAAGAAATTATGAGGTGGTTTCCATTTAAAGATCAGCTTGTCTTCTATAATATGGTGAAAATTTGGGGGATTTTTTAAACATATTTGATATTCTTTGTCAACTGTCACAAATACAGATTAAGTAAAAATGATTAAACTTAGTTAACAGAGTATAATATTTCATGTTAGTTGTATTTAAGTTCTATGTGATATTCTAACCTTCTAAATGATACGCATGAAGGGAACGAATTATAATTTCCTCAAAATCTGAACTTATCAAAATTCAGTATCGCGCCTTGAGTTTGTGTCCTTAATGTTGGGGTCATATAAGATAGTGTTTACATAAAATTAAATTGATTATATTGCAGTAAAGTAACTTTTTATATAATTTTAGTGGTTTAACAGTTATGGAAAAAGGCTAAAAATCAGTTTGCTTGAATTTATAAATCACTTGCCTGATGTCATAATCAATTTTGCAAGATCTTTTAAATAGGGTTACTATTTCTTGATCTTTCAATGTTTATATGTTGACACACGGACTACTAATAAGAAAAAACCTGATTTCATGATGACAACCTAAAATCATTGCAGAGATGTTTAAAAGTCTTTCCCCCAAATTTATTGTCTTTCAAGTCCATTATTTCTGCCTAACCCATACCCCAAATTGTAATATTGGGTACTTATTTATTTGCTTATCAAACTGAATTTCCTTCTTTGGTACATAAGCCATTTTATCCCCAGGTTATTGTTTTTCCCCCATGGAAGTCAACATTATTATTTTAAAATTTATACTGAAAAGATAAATGGCATAAACCACCAAGACAATTTTTCCACTACATAAAAACTTAAAACTTCTATTTATAATAAGACCCTGTAAAAAGTGAGAAGAGTAGTTATGATCTAAACTCTAACAAGGAGGTATTTGCAATGCATATACCCAACAAGGGATTAATAGCCAGCGTACATAAAAACTTCCTACAAACCAACTTAGGAGACAATCAACCAAATAAAAATGTGAGCAAAATAGAGTAAAGCATAGAGGAAAACCAAATACGAAAATACTCAACTTTTCTAGTAGCAAGGAAAATCCAAATTAAAGACATGAGATTCCATTACACACCCGTGAATTTGGCAAAATATTTGAAGTCTGTTAATACTCAGTAAAGGATAGAAACTCCCATATACTGCCTGTGGGATTGTAAATTCATATTACCACTTTAAAAAGCAATTGGCAACATACAGTAAGGGTGAAATACGTGTAACCTGTAACACAATTCCACTCCTAGGCATATTCTCTATAGGAACGTCCATACACACACAAAATGAGACATATGACAAGAATGTTCACAGAGCATTTTTTGAAACAGTAAATTATCAACAAAAAATGAAGTTAAAGGACACTCGATGGGTTTTAAAGCACTGAAAATGAACTCATTATCATCAGAGATAAATCTCACAAAGTTGAGTCAAAAGCATGTTGCAGAAGTATAGGTACCATATACCATTTTGAAAAGAATTTGACACAGTTGATCACTCCCTTCCTGTTTCTTTGTAAATTTGGTTTTCTGAACAGACTCCTAGATTTCCTCCTAAATTGCTGACAAATTCTCAGTCTTTTTTCTGTTTTCTTATTTTAAGATCTGTTCATTTTGGAAGGTCATCATAATCTCTGTCCTTAGACATTTTCTCTTACGAATTTCCACTCTCTTGATTTTTTTCATGGCTTTAATGTTATCTATACACTGATGACTCCTAGATATATATAGAGAGATATCTTTATTTTATATAGAGAGATAGATAGGAAGGTAGAGATAGATCAATCGATTGATCAATAGATATATAATCTCTGCATCCTAGGCCTCTTCTCTGAATTCCACATTCATGTATCCAACTAATGACATATCTTATTTATATTTATATGGTGTTCTCTCCCCCTATCATCATTCACTCTAATTTTTGCAAAATCAGTGTAATTCCAACAGAGTAATTATTCCCTCCTGCATATACTGCCACAATTTTGGTCACTGGGAGCTCCTCTGAACCGGCTCCTGTGATCTTTGACATGACTCCATTAATCTTTGAAGCTCCTTGATTTCTGATACAATGGGATATCCCAACATCACCTTGTACTTTTCTTAACCCACACCTCAAGCCCACCATTTCCCTAAGGAGGAAAATGGTATTAGAGGACACAACCATGGCTCCATAGATGATTGCTGCTACTAGGGTGATGCGGCTTCTAAGCAATTTCAGTGGACAGTATTATATACAATATTTTACTCCTTTTAGTTTTTCTTGTATACATATATATACGTATCCTAACTTTCACTAAAATACCACATCATTTTGTTTCTTTAACATATTTATTGCTTTATCCTATAGCATATAAAGAAAAGAATATCAATTTAACAATAGCAGATTACTTTTTAAAAGTTAAACTGCTGCCCAGCATGGTTTTTGTAGACATAGACAAACCTATTCTAAAACTTTACAAAAGGCACAGGCCACAGACTAGCTAAAAGAATTTTGAAAAAGAATAAAATGGGAAGAATCACTCTACCCAAACGCAAGGCTCACTACATGGCTACAGTAATCAAGACAGCATGATATTGGCAGAGGAATGGACACACAGATCAATGAAACAGAACAGAGATCCCAGAAATAGACCCACATAAATATACCCAACTGATTTTTTACAAAAGGTACAGAAGTAATTTAATGGAGGAACGACAACCTTTTCAGTAATGGTGCAGGAGCAGCTGGACATCTACAGGTTAAAAAATACAAAGAGACTCCACCTAAACCTCATACCTTATATAAAACTCAAAATGGACCACAGACTTCAATGTAAACAACTGTAAAACCTTGTAGGAAGAAAACAGGAGAAAATCTTCAGTCCCTAGGGCTAGGTGAAGAAGTCTTAGACTTAACACTAAAAATATGATCCATAAAAGAAAAAACTGATACACTGGATCACATCAAAATTTAAGATTTTGCTTTCTAAAAGATCCTTAAAGAGTATGAAAAGATAAGCTACAAACAGAAGATATTTGTAAACCACATACCCAACAAAGAACTTGTATGTAGAATATATAAAGAACTCTCAAACTTCAACAGGAAAAAAATCCAATTAGAAAATAAGCAAAAGACATCAAGAGACATTTTACCAAAAAGGTAATACAGATGGCAAATAAGCAATGAGAAATCACTAGCCATTAGAGAAATGCAAATGCAAATTAAAACCATATCACTACACGCTTATCAGAATAGCTAAAATAAAAAGATAAATTAGTGATTAATACCAAATGCTAGAAAATCACTAGCCATTAGAGAAATGCAAATGCAAATTAAAACCATATCACTACACGCTTATCAGAATAGCTAAAATAAAAAGATAAATTAGTGATTAATACCAAATGCTAGAAAAAATTTAGAGAAACTGGCTTACACTTTTACTAGGAATGTAAAATGGTATAGCTATTCTAGAAAAGAGTATGGCAACTTCTTACAAAACAAAATATATGGTTAGTGTATAATCCAGTAGGTGCTCTCCTGCCATTTATCCCAGGGAAATGAAAGTTACATTCACACAAAAAAAATCTGTTTGTGAATGTTCATATAATCTTTATTTGTGAGAGCCAAGGAAAGAAACGGAGAGAACCCAGATGATCTTTAATAGGTGAATAAAGATTGTGGCACATCCATACTTTGGAATACTATTCAGTAATAAAAAGGAATGCACTACTGATACATGCAACAACTTGGATGAATCTCAAGAGAACTATGGTGAGTTTTTTTAAAAGCCAATCTCAAAAGATACAATCTATTATTCCATTTATGTAACATTCTTGAAAGGACAAAATCAGAGCTGGAAAAGACATTAGTGGTGACCAGGTGAAGGAGAAAGGTAGATGGGTCTGTAAAGGAGTTGCCTAATTGATCCTTGTGGTAGAACTGTTCTGTATCTTGACTGTGATCACATGACTCCACAGATGTGATAAAATCACATAGGGCAAAAAGGAGTGCATGTAAAACTGGTGAAATCTGAACAAAGCTGGCGGACTGTGTCAATATCAATTATTTGGTTGTAATATTAGACTACAGTTACATAAAATGTTACCATTAGAAGAAACTGGATGAGGGAGGAATCTTCATTATTTCTTACAACTGGATGTGATCAAAAATTATCTCAATATAAAAAGTTTAAAAGATTCAACTACTGAGTAAAGTTTAAAATATATTTATAGTTCTTTCTGTCCTTGGAATTCACCCCCACTACGCATGGTCAAAATTTTTATATTCTAAAGCTGCTTGAAACAAATCTTTTCTCCATGTAGTTGTATTACCAATTCAATATCCAGTTAAATTTTTTCCATTTGTTTTCAGTATCAGGAATTTTTTGTTAAATTGAGGTGTGTGTGTGTGTGTGTTTTTAAACACACATACACAGGTAATGCATTACATGATTTAAGTTATAACTACATGGAAAAATACATAGAGAAGTCTTGTTTCCCTTACTGACCCCTCCTTCTCACCCTTTACAGGTAACTGTTTTCATCAGTTTCTTATCCTTGTACAAATAAATATTTGCCTCCCCTTATTTTACTCAAAAATCAACCTACAATATATGCTATTCTTCATGTTGCTTTCCCTCCAATATTATTTATTTTGAAACAATTTATCTTCTCCTTATCAGTAATACATAAACAATGTCCTTGTTTAAAAAAAAACACTTTATTATATTTTACTGCATGGATGTATCATCATCTACTCAACCAGTTCTCTTTTGCTGAACTCAGGTAACAAGTAGTAACATAATGAGTAGTGTGAAACTTATGAAATTTCATACTTATCCTGGTATATCTATGGTATACATTTCTAGAAGATTGTCATATTTAAGTATTAAAACATTTATAGTGTTGCTAAATGCTACCAAATTCTCTATAGGTGGTATACCATTTTGCACTCCTTCAAGAAATTGCAAGCACATGCCCAAGAGTTATTTTCTGTATTCTGTATATTCTGCATTTTTCTCAACTTGTTAAGAAATGGTTCATCACTGTAGTTAAATTTATTTTATTACAAGAGAGGTTGAACATCTTTTTAAACACTTAAGTGCTATTTGTACTTCACCATGTGATTTTTCTTTTCATGTCCTTTGCCCACTTTTAATTGGGGTGCTGTTAATTTCTAGGAGTTTCATTTATATATACTCCAAATAATTATATAATACTCTATATAAACCATGTTTTACTAGACTGGTCTCTTGATTAAAAGTGTTTTCAGCTCTAATATGGCCTATTTTCATTTTTATTCAACAGTTCGTCTCTCTGAGGCTTTCCCACAAGGACCAACTCTGCATTACCCCAGACATTCTCCCCATCCACTGATCTGTACAGGTATAGAGACCTATATTTGTGGGATTTCAACAAGAGCCAAGTATCACTTCAGAATCTGAAGCAAACCACAAAATGTGTGCAAATGAGAAATGCTGTTGTCCTAAACTTTAATCATTTAGCCTATAATTCCATTTACAACCTGTCAATGTCAATCACAGCCACAAGTTAAACTGCACTTTTAAAGTAACCCAAGGAATACTGAACAAGCCATCCAGCCTTGTACAGTCATGTCTTCCCTCAGGGCAATTGTAGCTGTGGGGCACAGCAGGAAAGAACTGAAAGGACAAAAAGCCTGAGCAAAGGGTTGCTGGGGGGGTAAGAGAAAAAATGAACACTAAGTTATATTTATGTGTGATATATTATTAAGGTTTTGGAAACTGTGAAAGACAACCCACTAAAGAAGTCAAATGTCCAAGTTGCACTTGGGAGGTCAGTGGTCGGGAGGCATGCAAAGAGAGACAGAGGGTGTGGAAAAGAAATTAAAAGGAAGCAGGAAGAAAAACAACTTCCCGGAAGAATTAGAATCAAGAAGAAATAGAATTCAAGTATGATAATCTCCTGGGAGATATCTCTACTATAAGATGAAAGGGAAGGAAAAGTTGTTATGAAGACATACAAGATTGGGTTGAGCCAATCTGTCTGTTTATTCTCTGATCACATTTTAAAATAACTTGTCCCAGAAACAGTTTCAGCACAGCATCAACATTACTGTGTGGGAAACTGAGAGCTGGATTGTGGCATAGGCATTATCGGTCACCTGTTCAGACCTGCTTCTCAAAGTTGTAACTTAGAAATCATCACCCCAAATGCAAGTGCAGTGGGGTGATGGCAGGAGTGAATATACCTGGGTGTGTATGAACTGTTTAGGGAACATATCTGGGTATGTATGAGTTCTTCAGGATGGTACTAAGACTGATAGCCAGGAACCACCACCCACCTAGTCAAAAGTAACAGAAGAGTACAGCTGTGAAGCATTCCTCAAGAGCCACTCACTAGCCTTCAAATCATGGTAGAAAAAAATCAGAAGGGCATGACCTACAGTGCTAACATTCCCAATCATTATATTCCTGAGCAGCTGATCTATTAAGCTTATAGTATTTATGAAAATCAATATTTTAATAATTATTTTTGTAGCACTGGTAGAAGAGAAAGTTTGTACTTGGTGGCAAGAGGATCTGAGTTCAAATGATGCTTCTGCCACCTATTGGCTGTGTGGACTTGGGCAAATGACTCAAGGTCCTAAAGGATCCATGACCTATTCTAGAAAAGGGGGATAATAATCACTATTACTGGGAAAATGAAATAGTTATTGTGAAATGGAACAACACGTGACATGTAAGTGCTCATGACATGTACCCTGTCTTCTAGGCCATTCTTTAAATTAATTCCTGATAGAAAAATCTTAGTCCCTTCTCTGTCTTAGAAAGTGGGCTTTGGCCTCAATATTGGAATAAATATGGACAATAAAAGGTAATATAATGAAGAATATTAAGGTACCTAAGGGAGGGGAAAAACCTATAATCTAATAATATAGAATGTTATAGGCACAAAGTCTCAGACATATGTTTGGTAATTATTTCTCTTATCTGTCATTAAACTTTGAGTTGGGTAGAGTTGAATGGGAACAATATAATTTTTTGGAGGACACAATACAGTTTTACAACTTTGAATAGAATGTAAACTTTCAGAATCCTTCAGCATCAAATTCTGCTTTACATTTCACTAAATAAGTGAGAACAGTTATTTGGAGAGGGTCTTGAATATATGGCTGAGGGGCTTTAGTGGCAAACAGGAAGCCAGCAAAGATTTTTGATCAAATTATGATATGATTGAAGGTGGACTTTGGGAAAAATTCCTTCAACATTGGTAAGCATTCACTGAGCACCCCACCAAACACAGGATGTATGAAGTAGGGCATGGGATGGATTGAAAGGATGGAGGCAGTTTGCAAGTCATCATAGCAGCAGGATGATCTTTTGAGAGTAAAGAGGGCAAAGGTAGGGCTAAGTTCTTGAGGACAATAAAAAATATTTGTTAACATCTTCTGTGGACTGGTGCTATAAAGATCCAACAAGAGAGCAATAAAGAAATGACAGTGTGTTCTGAAGAGTTAGTTCATGTTAGGGAACCTACTTTGCACAGTAATGACTTCTCCAAGCAACTGTAAATAGATACACAGCAGATGAACAGGGCAATGCTGCTTCTCAAGACTTGAACAGTCACAAGATTAGAAACATAAAATATGAAGATTCTGTAATAATTTAAGGAAATTGTTGATACTACCTTAATATCATACTATAATTAATAATGTTCATGAATTTAAAAAATAATTTTTAAGGTAGCACTTCGGCATAGTAAGAATACAAAAATGATATGTGAAGAGGTTCTTTAAGTAGCAATGACATCCACACTAAGAACATTAAGATTATTAAGATTTAAATATAACATGACTAGCTGAGAAATAAGTAGTAAGTCAAGAACTCCTGAGGCTTGAGTGTTTCCCTTGAGGCTTACAGAGGATATAGTAATTCTTCTGTAAGTGTCTCTGCTTTGACATAGAGATGGTAAAATACCACTCGGCTCAAAAAATTTTTATGATTCACTGGCTTGTAAGGTGAGGCTTAGAGTGAATATTGGAAGGAGAGGAGGACACTAACATTTATTGAATACCTTCCAGGTACTAGTTGAAGTGCTTTACATGTATTTCCCCTAAACATACACCAACTCTTTGCAGTAAGTATTATTAACTCCAACTGAAGAAACCAAGGCTCAGCAAGGTAAGTAAATTGACCAAAATCACTCAGCTAGTAGGTGACAAAAGAACCAGAATTATAATCCAGGGCCTATGAAGCCCAAACTCCATGTTCTTTGTACTACACCAAAATAGTCAATTAAATTTAAGTATGGCCTTATAAAAATTTAGGTCAGATAAATATGTCCAACATAATACTGTATTTAAAATGAATTCTGAACATGCTTTACTCTCCCGCTTACAAGACAGTTACAAGACAGCTGTAGCAGATATGTGACCCTGAAAAGAGCTTCTCTTCAATGTGTCATTTTTATCCTTTTAGGAACTGCACCCAAAAGTTGTGCCAAACTGTACAATAACAATCAAGTTTACTGAGATGTTTATCCCAATGACCTGTCACCTTTCGAATGTTCAGTCCCTTCAAATGTTCAGTCTTTTAATCTTAAAAGAAAAGTGAAACTTAAAATCAAGAAGGTAGCCACCGGAGCATTTTGGTTTTTTACCAAATTCCCATTTTTGTTGCTAAAATATAAAGGCAAATGAAATACCAGATGCAGTTAGCACATATGCTCATCCCTGTGTGGGATGTATAATTGATTACATCAATGAAAATTGTATTTCAGCAGTACAATGTCAAGAAAGTTACTTCTGCAGAATTACTGCATTTATACAAAAAAATATATATATACCAATATAGGCAGCCAGTTTACCCAGTGGTATTAAAAATGTTTGATGTAGAGAAATGCCTGAACTACTTATATACAATATGCAACTATTCTTTCACAATTTGTTAAAAATCTTATAGAGACTAGTTATGTCATTTACTTTTCTACATTTTACTTTTTCATTAGACAGGAAAGTTTCAACCCAACATGTCGTTTTTAAAGGAAAATAACTAGACTTGTAGAGAACACTTAAATTCCTTAAGACTTTTGTCATTTTAGAAAAGAAAGCAACATTTTGTTTTAATGTTCTTTCAAATTCATTAAAAAGGAACCTTTCCTGAAATTTCAAGCACGAGTTATTGAGGAAAACACTTATCTGATTTAATAACAATGATTATCAAATTATTCAGTCTCCAGTATTTTTGAAAAGTTGGCCTTTTTTTCCCACCTACATTTTAGTACCATACTTTGATTCTTTTAATAAGTTAACAAAGATTTAGAAAAATACCTAAAATATAGAAAGTGTTACTAAAGCTTCTTCTACTGCTTTCAGATATTTTGAGGGGAAAACTCAGAACAACTTGATAAATCTAATCAGCCATCTCTGAAAAATATTGTTCCACTGAAAATAATCTGTACACAATAGCAAATGCATCCAAGTTACAGGGAATTTGGCCTTCTCATATCCTGTTACTGTGATTGAAAAGTGGACCAACCTTCTATGAAGTCAATTGGTAATGATTCAAGTTTTTAAATATGCCTCTCCCTTTGACCCAATAGCTCTACTCCCAGGAATTTAACCCAGAGAAACTCATACACAAGTTTCAGAATATATGTGAAAGAAAAATGTTCACTGAAACACAGTACAAAATTGTAATTAGAAACAACCTAGCTGAATATCCACTGTAGATTAGTTGACTAAATTGTGGTTTTTAAACAATTAAATGTTGTGGAGCCTCTAAAATGATCAGATAGAGCAACATGTTCTGACATGAACCAAAGTACGTCATCTACTGAGTGAATAATCAGGTTATAGAGCAGCATGTATATTACAGTTCTAAATTATATGTTCTTGTATGGATTGGAAGATACAGCTCAAGTTTTTAATACAAGATACTTCTGCACAGTGAAGTTAAAGGTGGGAAGTTTTTTTTTAGTATATACTTCTATATGGTACTAGCTACAATAGTATAAATTACTTTAATTTTTAAAAGTCACCCCCAGTTAATTCAATTACTTTTAAATGAGGCAATTTTATATAATTTAGTGGTATTATGGCTATAAATTAAAGAAAAAAATCTCATTGTCTTATGATTTCATTTTGCGTTTCAGTTCACCAAGTCTATGATATGTAACCCTTACCGCCAGCCACAGTATCTATTACTATCCAGGCATCGGACAGTTCCCATGACAGTGTCTGCCTTAGAGAGTCCTGGATGAGGCCGCATTGGTTCCTGCCTATTTCAAACCTTCTCCCACCTACTCAGTTTCCATGAACTCCCCAACATCCTTTTACCAAACTCAATTTTTAGCCATGGCCAGTTCCTGTTATACTAGAATCCTGTTATACTTTGTCTTCAGAAGCTCCATGATGGTTTGAAAAAAATTCTTTAATTCCTCTCATTTCTTCTTAGGCCCTGAAAGAAAGGCTCCTGATCAACAAAAACATGATATTTATGATTGTATTTAAAGTTGTTCCTGGGAGATTTCAACAGCAACACTATTGCTATTTTCCCTAACCATCTCAATATGGCTAAGATTCCCAGAGAAGTGAAATACTTTGCTGTGGTACCCTGCTCTACTAAAAGACTTGTTGCCAGCACCCACGTCCACTTCCACACAGAAACTCCACTACTTGAGCAACGCCCCATGTCACTGAGACACAGAGAAGTCACAAAATTAGAATGAGAACAGTAGGTGCTTAGAGAGTATCTTAGTGTCATTTATTTTGCATGTAAGCAAAACATTATTCCATATGCACATTAAAGAAGCCTCTCCACCAGATTTATCCTTCTATAGACCATAACTATTCCTTAAGTATATCACAGATCATTGTATGACAATAAAGTCCCCAAATACCAACAACCACTCAAACATTTTTCTATTTCTTTCCTACAGTGTTCTTCCTCCATGACTTCTCTAAGCTCAGCTATTTTTGTTAGACATGGAAGGAAATGTGACACATAAAGAAATATAAAAGAGATTAAGAAATATTTTTGCATTCATTTAACACTACTGTGTGTCAAAATCTCTTGATGGCTAGTAGAGATGAGGAAAAGGCAATTTGTCCCAGCAATCTATAAATACTCCCTAAACTATTCATGTTTCTCTTATCATTCATCTAGAACGTGTTTCTACCCAAGATCAAGATTTCAATAATAGTATAAAAATAGCAACTAACACATACTGAGGACTTAGCACTTTTTAGGTACTAAGGTAGATATTGTATCAACATTTAATCATTGGAAAAACTTCATGAAGTAGGTACAGTTTACTATTTCTTTTACAGGCAACTCCACTGTTGGTAGAGAAACTTGTTGAGAATTGAATAGATTGTTTTTTCCAATAAATATGCCCTTCTGGAATATTTAAATTATAGGCAAGCGTGCTAATAAAGACTTTTGTCTATCACTTTTATACAAATTTATCAGAATATAAATCTACCTGGAGTTAAAATATACCTGTTATATAGTATGATACATGAAATATGTTTCTGTCTTCAATGTATGTATCATCAATACTTCAAGAATCCTCATTGAGCATTGTTTCAATGAAGCAAGGTCATCAAGGTAAAAGGAGTACTATAATCAATTTTGGGTTTTAAAGTATTAAAGAGTCTAATTTGAAGAAAGGTTTGGAGGAAAAAGGTTAGCAAGTGTTTTACTTTCCACCCCGAACAAAGATGAGTGAGCTACTGAAAAAGGAAGAAGGAAGAAAGTTGGAGAACAAGAACAGAATAGACATTGGTGTACAGAGTGGTATAGAATGCTCCCTCATTTAGGCCTGGATTGTGGGTGGGATGGAAACTCATATCTGGACACCCAAGAATAGAAAGCTGTGTATCTGGAGCTCTGCAAGAAAGAAAATCCATCCATGTTCCCTACCCCACGATGGCATCACCTAACACCCCAAGAAAAGCACAGGGGATCAGCTTAACCTGACCCATGCCTTTAGGCATATAAAAGAACATGAACACAGAGAAAGCTAGCAGGCAGGAGGGGCATTATAGATTGGGACTAAAACATTGGCTATCCATGCAAATGTAGAGATAGATACCAAAAGGTGAAGGTCATGACTGGTTGATTGTGCGTATCAGAAAGAGACAGGAAAGGAACAAAGTGGATGCCTCTTCCTCCCACCGACACTGCAGCAATAGATTATTCCAAACACCTGCAAATCGACTCCAAGGCCAGAGAGGTAGGTGAACAGGGTTTCATAAATCATGAAGTGATTAAGTTTTAAATCTGAAATGACTGATCACTGACTTTGATGTGGTTTCCACCCCCAAAAGACAGAAATCATTAATGTGATGTGACTATCTACCTGGATAAGAGCAGACTACTTTTTCTGGTACTGAGAAGGCAAGAAATTCAGAATAGAAATTAAACTCAGCTATGGGAAAAAATAGTTATAAATTTTCCATGCTAGATTTTGACATCTGCCAAGCCCATAGCAGGTGATAAGAGACATCTAAAAGCTAAAGTTGCCTAATTCCAAATCTGTCCATTTCCACCACGTTCCCAGTGGCCACTGTCTTGGATCAGTCATCATTTACCCCTTCTCTGCTACATACTCTAACACAGGGATCTTGAGTTCTACATTCCCTGGGTTTTTCGAAATTTGTTGTAGACACATCACAGCCTAAGTGGAAGGTATAGGGGAGAAACCAAAATTTTCCTTTGAAAAATGCCAATTTTCTCTTCCTATAGTACTTTTAATTGTTTGACAGAGAATCACTGCTAGTCCTTTCCTGAGTCTGTTTTACCAGGGAATTTACTGGCCAGTTCTTTAGGTCCTATCTTATATTCCTTTGTGTTCTATAGTTTCTTCACTAGAAGCAGTAAGAACTGGAATTTCAGGGTCAAATAGCTTTCCTCAGCCAAAGTTCTCATCCCCGTCAAGTCATAATGAAAAACTTCAAATAATTCTTATTTAAATATTATCATTACCTATATTGTCTGAATGCAGATGTAAATACAAAAAGCCACAAATATTTCTCCTTTATCTTCTTTCCTGTTACCTTCTCTTGATTTACTAATCATCTTCCACTGTTCTTACTCTTCCTAAATCAGCTTATTTTCCTCCATAGGATGTAATTTAACAGCTTGTCTGGTCCTTTTTTCTGCCCTACTCATATATCAATGCCTTCTTGTTCTGGTCAGCAAATCTTCTGCCAAGCATGTTCTCCCCACTCTTCATTAGATGTACTCTTTCTTTTGCCAGAAGCATTAGTTTAGTATCATGCATTATGGTCCAGAAAACTAAATTCTGTTTGACACCATCTACAGAGCCAGCTGTTCACTTTTCAGTTCTTTCTTTATTTTCCAAAGTCATGACCTTCAATTATAAGAAATTAAAACCACCACCTGTGTTCTCAAGACCTTCAATTTCCTACGCAGGTTTCTAAATACATATACATTCTAGGGATTTTTCTCCTTTCATTCATATTTTCAACAGTTCTAATTAAAAATTGTACTGGTGTGTAAATATCAAATGCTAAGTGACTTCCTATGGATTAATCAATGTTTTATTGTCATTTAGTCCTCAGTATCAATGAATACTGACATATTAATCTTTATAATTCATTGTACTTTCTAAAGAGAATCATTTCAATTATAAGAAATATATGGAATACATTTGAAGCAAAGAATATATATGAAAATATTTTGCAATTATATTCCTGTTAGAGTTCGGAGGAACTAATTTTTCAATGTTTTAAAAGTTTTAGGGTGTGTTTTTCTTAAACACATCCAAGGCTAAATCTTTAACATGTTACTCTCCTCTAGTCAATGACTATCTGTTATGTTCACTAATTGCATGCCTTTATTCAAGCTATGAATTTCTACACAGATGAGATGAATGGTCCCATGAAAGATATGAAAAGTAATAAGCTTAACTTGACTGTTATTGAGTTAAGCTGAGGATAAGGGCTGTAATTCTGTTTTACCTTTTAAGGAAGACCAAAGACTTTTTCTACAACTTGAATATGTATTCAGGGAAAAAAACAACTATGGATTTGAAAAGTTAAGTTAAAAAATGATCAAAATCATCTTCAACAACATGTTTTTGTATTTTTGGCACTCGTGTTGCCAGTGTGACACAGAACCGTGCAATTTACAAACGTTAAGTTAAACAGTACGTTAGAGCTCTTGGGAAGTTTTACTGCTTACACTTATTATTGAATTAGTATATCCTAACTCCTGAAAGCCAAGGGAAAAAATTCTTAATAAGACACTTCCACAGGATTTGACATGTTCTCCTGCATACAGTGGGTGCTTTCTAAACCCATTCTGAGTCAGCACCGAGATCCCATTATCCCTTACGGTTTAAATATCAAACTCAAGCTCTCTATCCGTAGGGTTTACTGATAAAGTACAAGGCACAGAGTTAAATTTGAATTTCTGAGAAATATTCAGTAGAAATATACCTCAATTGAAAAGGATATATTCATAGTAAAAAGTATTTGTTTATCTGAAATTCTAATTTAACTTAGTATCTTGTATTTTTATTTGCCAAATCTGGCAACACAATATCCCTGAATTACAGGAATTATTTCCGTAGGTTCATTTTCATATGATCGGTTGCAACTCTGAATGTAGTCCTGGGCTCACAGCATCCATGAATTCAGATGAGGCACCAGTATTGAGTTACTTCATAAGTTGCTTCATAAGCATCCATAAATTTTTGGATGGTGAGTTCTAACCCTGTAACCAGAGTGGAATAAAGGTTTAATCTTCCAGGAAAAGGCCCTGTGTCTTTATCTCCCTCCTTCTATCCCCCCAGCACCTTTACTCACTGGGGCACCCTTTCTGATTCTTAATAGAGCCATTCCAATGTTCTGAGGACCCCATCTGATTGTACTCTGGTTGTACATGAAAATCACCTGGGAAGCTTTGAAAATATGGTAACTCACTCCATCCCAAAGTAATTAAATCAAAACCTCTGAGACAGAGTATTTGTTACTCACAGATGATTTTAATGTGTAACCAGGTGAACTTTGCTACAGAGAGGGGTAGTGATATTCAAATTTAGTTGCAAATTCAAATCGGGGGAGCTTTTTAAACATTCCTACAGCTCAGACTTATTTCATAAGAATATCTGTGGGTGGGACAAAAGCACCAGGTATTTTTTTAAGCTCCCCAGGTGAATCCAGCTACAGTTAAGAATCAATGCCCCATAGGCAGGCAGTGTTTCTACAGAACTTTAAATGTCTCATACCACCACCCACAGACATCCTCTTCTTTCTACTCTTCTCTTAGTACAGATTTTAGCTCATTTTCTTTATCCCCACTCCCCCAACACCCCCCTCCAAGATTATTCGGAGTGGCATTTCTATCAGTTGCAGACTTTACTGAAGGTTTGGGGCATAGGGGTTTTATATTTGAGAGATACACACACAAAAAAAACTTTAATATTAGACATCTTTAAACCTCAAAGTTTTTGGTTACCCTGACATGTCTTATTTAATTTGCTCTTACTAAAGATATCTTGACCCATCAAATTCACTCACATTTTTATATAGGGCAACTTAGCCCTCCTCCACAGTGTCTGGCTATACACAAAGAAGCTTTGAAGTTTTATTTTTTCTCTGTTCTTCCCACCAGTCTCTAGCATAAAAGAACACTGAACAAACACACACACACGTAAATCACAAAAGATGATATCAATACCCCTATCGCCAGCACTGTGCACACACCTAGCCCTAAGAAAGCTGAGATGTTAATCAACTTGAACTTTAAGTGACATTTTTTTCAGTTACATAAATAACTGTTGTGGGAATGAATGTAATTATAAAATGTGGTAATGAGAATACTCCATTGAATTCTCTAATTTCAAGGTAGATTTTAAATGTTTACAAACACTTGGTTACAAAAAGTCAAAGGACGTACAAACTCAGATTCTCTAGGTAGTAAACTTCTGTAAAAGCAAAAGTTAGAGAAGTGGTCAATAAATAACAATTGAAAATAAA
The DNA here is from genome assembly GCF_951394435.1 of Stenella coeruleoalba. Lineage (NCBI taxonomy): Eukaryota > Metazoa > Chordata > Mammalia > Artiodactyla > Delphinidae > Stenella > Stenella coeruleoalba. The sequence continues at coordinate 78,509,225 of NC_137151.1, read as the reverse complement.
ATTTTTCAACTATTCCCACCAATTTATTTCTGGGCCATTCAATTTAAGCCTATTAAATATCCTTTCAGTATTGTTTCTTTAATTATCATTTGTGGTTTTAATATTGTATATCATTTATTTTGCCTTCTCAAGGCTCACAGATTGACCATTTCTTTTTATCATCCCAATTTCCCATTCATTCTCAAATTAGAAATGAATAATTAGGAAGAAAACACAAATTGTTTTTAAGTTGAGTAAATGCTTTAGTGGTACAACTTTGGTGTAAAAAGTTGTTGAGTTTTCACATTAAATTTTGAAAAGGGATTTTGTTATTTAATAAGATCACAGTAATAGCTACAAATTACAAATTAATTATCCTGCCTAACAAACCAAATAAACTTCAATGGCACACAATGTTTAATTTCATAAACCCACATCAGCTGGGGTTCGGCTTGTATAGGCTAGGACTCACTGGGATTGACTCTAAGTTGCAGGCTGTGTTCAGGTGTGTTCCACCAAAAGCTACCCAAGGCAAATTCCTCTCGTGATGAAATACAGGAGTATAAAAGCAAACTCAATTGCATTTTCAAGCTTTTTCTCACATTACATCCACCAACATACATTGGCCAAAGCATATAACATGGTGAAGTCCGAAGTCAAGAAACAAGTATACTACCCATCATAAGGTTATAATAGACATTAGTACTACTAAAAACAATTCAAATTTACCACACTATCCCAGATATTTTCATTTCTGGAATATAGGTAATATGTTAATATTTACCCCCTATATCAAAGCTCAGTGGGAACCTCAAGTCTTTCTCCTCTCTCTCTCTCACCTCTTATTTCTTCCTCCAAGATGGAAGAAGATCTCAAGTACAAGAGGCACTAGAGTATTGTATTAAATAGTATGGACTCTGGTATCCAAGTTTTAATCCCTCCTCAACTATTTCTTAGATGTATAACCTTGGGCAACTTAATCTTTCTGTGTATTGGTTTCCTCATCTGTAAAATAGGGATAGTAATACCTACCTCATAGGGTTGTCATCAGGATTAGATGAAATAATCAATGTAAAGTATTTACAACACTACTAGCAAACAGCAAGTACTCACAAGTTATCTACCTAATAGGAGGAGAAAGCAATTATAAATAGACTTGGGTCAAGGTTAAATGTTTTCATCTCCCCCCACTTTATCCCTTGGAGCTTCTTTCTTCCAAGTTAATATGTATCCTCCTTCTTCCTACAATGGGTACTCTGGTAAGACTGACTAGTCAAAGAAAGCTCCATTCCTGGAAAGCCCCACCTGGGGAAAGGAAGTTGGTGCAGCCTTCTTAAGAATCTGGAGCTCTTGTCCTAAAAATATAAAAGAAGTTCCTTTCTTTCATGATCCTTTTTCTAACTGAGTAGGAAAATATTCTCCAAGTAATTTCTGCATAGAATGAAAGCCATAATTTGAGCACTTACTTTGGGCCAAAAATTCTGCTAAACATTTTGCATGTATTATCTTATTCAATCTTCTCAAATATACTAGGATATGGATTATATTTTCACTACATACAAATGAAGAGAATTTAACTTGCCCAAGGATTAACAGCTAACAAGTGGCCAAAACTCAATTTAAAATAGATCTGACTCCAGAGCCTCTTTGAAACAGTAACTTTAGGAGTCCTTCAAAATTCTTAGAATATGGCATCTAAAAATATATATTCTGAAAATACAAAATAGGTATGAGATAGTGCTTTATATATAATCTGAGTATGAAGAAAAAAGATCACTTTGGCAGTTCAACAACTGATCCTTTTCCATACTTACCAAGGAGAACCAGGGTTGAAGTTCCCTTTCAGATTCTAGAACTTACCCAAAGGAAACTCAATCAGGCAATCTAATTGTTTCCCAATTGAATCTTGCTTAGGGGTTACACTGGTAATAGGTTTGCAAATCCCTGATGGAAATAAATCCCACATTTTACAGAGGCAACTAGTAAAGCCAAGATATGTACTAACCCATCTAGTATCACTCAGCTAGTAGTAAACCTGAGGTTAAAATTCAGGTCTCATATTTAAGATTAGAACTCAATAATACTGAGATACTCGATTTTGAAAATGCTATAGCCAAAAAAAAAGAAAAAAAAAAGTACTCATTCCGTCACTAAACAATGAATGCTAGGACACTTTCTTCATCACCTCAACTAAGAATGTCTTCCTGGCCCTTGCTCACCCTTCAGAATATTTCTGAGATAATATTATGACATCCACGGCTACCATAGATGGCCACACAGATGTGCACAACACAAGTTGATGGGGGCCTTAACCGTATACGGCATAATTTACACGGCACCCGGAGTTGTGCAACATAGTGATCCAAATAACATCCCGCTCATTTGATAAAAACTCAGATCACAGAAAAACGAGGGCTCTGATATTCCCTCCATCCATTCCATGAAATTTTTATCCTCTTTAGAAAAGGGGACAGTGCTTTTTCCTGGAGCATTTTTCACACTACAATAAGCCTCCATACAAAATCTGAAAATATCTTGTTACAAAAATGCAGGATAATGGCTTAGCTCCTGTTATCTTCTTTAGCTGGAGAGTGGATGCAAGTTCTAAGAGTCTGTCACAGATAATGGCAATTTCATATTAGCTCTGCTAAGGTACTCATAACATCCATCCAGTTTCAAAAGACTACAAAATCTTGTTACTTTCAGATTTATATTCTGCATTTTTATCAATTTGTAGGGTCTTCCAGCTATATTAGAGTGATATTATGGTCTGTATATGAAACAGAAAACTATCATCTTAAAATAGACTATAATATTGCACCTTATTAAAAAATACAAGCACACTTTCTCCTAGAGACCATGGCTTACAATAATGACAGTTATCAATATGCAATTACTTTGGTTACCTTGGAACATACTGACATTCATTTATTTAATGATAATATAACACATTTGTATTCATTGAGGTAATCTGTAAATATGATTAAACATGGATGCCCATCTTATTCTAAGGGATAAAATAAAAATTCTAATCAGAGCTTTTGCACCACTAAAAATAGCTCATATTAAATTGAGAAAATTGCATTATGGCTTATTTCAAACAACTGCAAATTATTATAAGGAAACAAAATCACAACTTGGATAACTGCTATGCCTATGTGAGAACATTCATTCTACCCTATAACGGGACATTGGAACTAGACTAACAGGGCAAGTGCTTCAATTAATGCATCATTGATTGTTCAAGAGCAGTTGTCCATTTATCTCCATTATAGTAGATGGATGCAGAGAGATGGTCCAGTTGTGTCTAAGGTATATTATTGAGAACATAATTGGAGATGATGCCATGGACTAAACTGTTTTAATATTAACAAGAATTCATTTGGTTGAAGGTTGGAAATATGGCTTAAAGATTCATATTTATATCAGGATTTTTTTTAATGCTAATTCATAAAGCTGTCTGATTAGGTGATCAATTAATATTCAGAGATTTATATCTGGGAAGCAAAAAATGTTGGGATTAAAATATACAAAAATGCCATAAAAAAACCTCATTTTAATGTAACTTAACACTCAATTTTTTTATACCTTAAAACACTTTGAAAATGTCACCAGAAACACAACATCACTCATTAAAGATAAGTAAAAAAGTTCTCTTACAAGTGGCTCTAATTAGTGGTCCTCCTGGAACTTAAGAACAAAGCTCTCTTTTTATTCCATGCCACCCACAATGTTGTCTTCTCTCAACATTATTGTTCTTTATCACAAGCACGTTAGGGGTTCCCTTGTTCAAAAACATCAATCCTTCTAGGCAGGGTTTCCTACACCAGCAATAATTAAGATGCTTCATTGGTCAAAGAAGTCATTTTTCAGATAAACTATAAAGTTTCTTTGCTACAGAGATGAAAAATTATGTTCCATCGTTGTTAATAGTTTGAAAAGTATTCATATGCGATAGTCTTTCCAAATGATACTTTCTAGGGTAGCAGGGAAAGGAGAGAAGTTATACATTAGCATGTGAGTTCCATTCAACTTTCACCAACAGAAAACACATCAACTCTAAAATTCACAACTTTACTAAGAAAGAATGACTCAGACTCACAGGAATAAATTTACTTGATATCTATTTCTCCAATTTTTTTCCTTTATCAGTATTTTGATTAGAAAGCCAGCATTTTGTGAAAGATTTTAAAGTGCTTAAAAACCAAGGTGTATGTAGAGTAACTTATTTCATTCTTTCATTTTTTAAAAAAAGTTATGCCTCTGATTTCAAGGGAACAAAAATGAAATACACCAACTCCAGTCTAACTTGTGCACACGCACCAGAGTATCCCTGGGAAGGATGGAAAATAAAAGTGTGATCTGATCAGCCATCCTTCACCAGGCCATTTAATGGCATCTCTAGGTGGTAGATAATGTGAACTGATATTCTCTATTTGCATTCCATTCTGCTGGCTGGAGATGCGGAAACTGTACGTCCCTCATTCTTTTGAAGCTATGTTCTCATTGTAAGTTAGGATGCGTGAGATTTCGAAGGTAGAAGTGAAACAAGAGTTCTCTGCCTTCCCCTTCAGCTCTTTCTACTAGGAAGCAAATTTTTAGAAATGTTGGGGGTTTTGGTCCAGTTCTCTAGTATCCCTTCTCCATCCTAGGGGATCAGAGGCTATTGCAGCTGCAGCACCTTACTATCAGTTCTGGCCTCCTATCCCTGGATTACAGCTGCAGGGTGTGTCTTGAAACCACAATACAAGAGGAGGTCTTAAAAGTAGAAGTTCTCCTAGGGAGTCATTCCTGGAATTTAGTGTCCAGTTTTTGTTAACATCTAGTTCTCTGTATTAAACCACTTCCTGCTAAAGATTGTGCATCCTTTCTTCACTGATCCCTCACTGATGCACTGCCAATTCTTTCAAAGAGCAAGATCATCTCAGAGGGGACTCAGCTGGCACCAAGCTGCTCTTTCAGAAACAATGTATGTATATGTGTATCAGAAGTTTACTTATATGCCACCTATTTATAATACATTTACACATAAAAATTCAATATTTTAAATACATACATTATAGATTACAGAGAGAATGGAAAGGGTGATTGATTATGTAGGGTAAACTTTTCTGTATCTTTCAAGAAGGAAGAAAGGAAATTCGAAGTTTATACAGTAAAAGGGGAGCAATAGAGAGTACTTAAATTTAAAAAGTCCTAAAGTACTACTATATTACTATTTATAGCCTGTTTTAACTTGTCTTTCTTCCTAAGAGTTATAAATATCTATATTAATAGATATAATACACTTTTGTTTTCCCACAGCTTCATTAAAAGCAAAGGTAAAACATTCACATTCATCAAAACTGAGACAAATGACTTACCTACAGGCAGTCATACAGGACCCACCCCCTGCTCTCATCCCATAGCTCACCATTGAGCCAGGGGAGGGAAGCCTAGGCTCAAAGACAAGCCCTAACCTCTGCTTTCCCATCATCTGATGCTTGCACCAAGTACCTAGTGGTCACATCAACATGGATGTCCAGGTTTTCCACACACTCCCACTACCAAAAACTAGAAAGCATTTAAGGTTATTTTAAGAATTCCTAGGAAGTTGGATGATCCAGAAAAGAATTTAAAATAATATTCTGATTTTCTTCATTTATAAGAGAGCCTGCTCCCCAAAGGTAGTATTACTAGCAAACTTCAGAAAATAAAAGCTGAAATATACTTTATCATCATTAATTTGAAATCTAGTTCTCCATAAAATTGATTCTAGAAAGGTTAAAGAATTGAAACTATGTAGGCTGGATTTTATTTATTCCCTGAAGAACCATCTCAGCCTCCGTGTGTCTCTGAATTTCTGCCTGTTTTTCCCATCTCAGTCTCTTTCTCCTTGATATCTCTCTACCACTGCTTTCAGCTCTTCTCCCCAACTCCAAGTACATTTTCTGCCTTTCCCTCTCCCACTTAATTTTTCTTTATTAAATAGCCATTGTATAAAATTGAAATTGCTATTTCCTGTTGTATTTAGTTTTAGTTTCTAAAAGTAAAGGATTGAAAAGTTTTATAATTTTCTCTAAAAACACTAATTTTTCTGTATATCAGTAACTGTCAATTAAAAAAAATTCCCAGCATTTCTCAAAACTGCTGCCTCACATGAAATGTGATACTCATATTGTGAGCTTACTTCCACTTGGAATCACTCCTAACAGTAAAGGACTTTTTAAAAAAATAATTCTTACATCTAGAATATGAAAATTATATTTAGTTTTGGCAGTAAGATTTTTTTTTGAAATCCAACTTTTTTTAACATATATCATGATGGATGGATGATACAAATATCATTGTCTATAAATTTTTTAACATCTTTATTGGAGTATAATTGCTTTACAATGGTGTGTTAGTTTCTGCTTAATAACAAAGTGAATCAGTTATACATATACTATGTTCCCATATCTCTTAACAATTGATTTTTTTCTTCTTCACTTCATATTTTTGCAGTGTATATTCTAACAGGAGAAAACTTACAAATTTATAAATAAATATCAACTGATTAAAATTCCAGTTTCTCTATATGCTATAAGGATAATGTGACACATAAGTATAAAACTTTTACATTTTAGGGCAACATCAGTGTTGTTTAAATAGATGTATTTTTCCTTATAAAGGACAGATGTACTCATGAATAAATTGCATCCACATTATATTAACATGGCTTTGTTTGCAACCCAGCCAGTTTAATAAGAACTAGACAATAGAAAACAAAACCAGAAAATGTTCTGTAGGAAGAACAGTGGCTGTTCTAAACAGTCTAGCCTTATCTCTTCCTTGCTTCCATCTGAGGCTTCAGCTCAACTTTTATTGCTCTATAATTACTTTGATCTACTGGGTTTTATAAAATTAAACATTTTTAAATAGCCATGTCATATTCCTTTCAGTTTAATTTCAGCCTATATTGGTCGAATTCTGTCTCCTCTTTTATCATGCAGCACTTGGTGTGGAACGTGCTCAGATTCGACCTGGCAGAGTTAATTGCCAGCCAACACAGCTGCACCTGAACCTTATCAGCAACACAGCACTCTGTAGCAAAAAGAGCCCGACTGGGTGTCCTGATACCCTGGTAAAGTTTCCATCCTGAATGACCTTGAGCAAGCTCATCAATTCTCTGGTTCTGACTCTCCTCACCTGGAAAACAAGAATTGTTGGCTTGACAAATATAGAGCTCCTTGAATAAAAACAGTCTATTATTCCAAGACTTATTTTCCAAATGTCAGATATACCCTAACTGAAGGGACACACTCTGTAAAGGTGAAAGTGGCTTTTGTAACAAATACAAGTATAACCCAAACAAGTCAACATTTATGGAAGAAGCAAATGTGATCCAAGTATGGTGTTTGATGCCATGAAAGATAATCAAAAAAGTTCCTACCCTTGAGGAGGGTAAATCAAATTAAGGTTACAAGGCATTATGTACATAAAGTAAGATTCCAAAAGACAGATTAGCAAGCACAGACCACAGGAGACAAAATGGCACGAAACGGTGCTGAGGAGAAGCACGATACGTCAGGAAGATCTAATCAGGAAGGATTTCCTGGCAGTGTCTCTGTTCTGAGTGAATCATTGCAAGTAAGGTTTGTGTACTAGGAAAGTGTACTAGGAAAGGGAGGTAAAGAACTTGGGGCTCAGGAGGAATGTATGAAGGTACAGAGGCAAAAGAAAATATTTAAAGGGCAACAGTGGAGTCAATCATATATAGGGGTTTCTTCCCCTGCAGAGTATGTCCTTCAGCACACCTGAGGCAACATAACTGTAAACTCATCCAGTTAATTTATGCTGAAATCACATCAGCAGGAGAGGCTGTCTGTACTGCCCCTGCAGCTCTGATTCTCAGGCTCATTACAGCCACAGGTTTATACTCCCATGATATTAGACTTCATGATCCAACATCTCCCAGACACGTCCTCAGAACTTACCAGGTGGTACTAATTAGATCACATGTTGCTCTGCCTCCAATTACTGTTAACTTACTTTATATGTTACTTCTCTTACTAGCATTACCATAAAGAGGAGACCCCCAATCAAATACCTGAGGGTGACGTCAACAAAAGTCACACTCAGCCAAACCCTCACCATTTAATGGAATTCCTACTGCTGTTCTTTCTTGCCTCACCTCACCTTTGTGGTATCAAGAATATAAACACTCAAATTTTTAAGAGGCTTTTAAAAATTTTTTCCAAATGTTTTCATTGGATTGAGTTAACCCATTCTATTTTTACTTACCATAACTAAAACATTTTCCACCTCTAATAAAAGATACTACTCTTTTGATAATACTATCCAATGAGGAGAAAGGTTCATATTAGAAGACCATAGAGAATCAGATATTTTTATCATTACAAAATATATAACAAGTCCATAATAAAATCTGCATTTGAGGAAATGTATCAGCAGCTATGGATGTAATAGATAGGTGCTGGTAAGTGAACAGATAGATGGAGGCAAGTCAGAAGCCATTTCAGTCTTCTAGATATAAAATAAGAAGGCTCCTGCTTAGGCTGGGATGATAGCATGGAAATAAGAAGGCATAAACCTAACACATATACACAGACAAACGTTAAAAGCCCTAAACGATGCACCGAATTAGAGGTAGGAGTACCAAAGACATGTAAAGAGTTACATTAGAAGACTAATGATGACGTCTAGGGATGCCATAGTTGCTAAGACAAACCTTGTTCCTTTCTTCAAAGAGTTTAAAAACTATCAACATATGGTTGTAAGTAATCAGTTTTTGTTTAAAGTGCTGCATTAGGGGAGTTCAAGTTATTATGGAACAGGAGACTCAAGCAGTTTGATACTTAAGGGAAGATCTGAAGGGTACACAGGAGAGGAGGTGGCAAGAGCAATGCATTCAAATGAGATCCATTTTCACTGTAGTACTTCATTTGAGGTGTTCATGAGAAATCCAATTATTTTCAAACAACTCTATGCTAGACACTTTACAAATGCTGTTTCATTCAAATAACACAGCAGTCCTACAAGGTAATTATTATTCCATTTCTAAACCCCAAAACCGCAAACGCATTAAACTGACCATGGTGGCAAGGCAGGTAAGTACCAAAGTTGGAATTTGCCCCATTAGGCTGCAGAAAGACCGTGCTTTGGTACATTAGGTGTTTTTCATTCTGAAGGAATTTATGTCTGTACTCACTCTCTTTGGCACTAGCTCCACTCTGAATAAACCCAATTCATCTCTTTGACAGCTCTTAAAATATTTAAAGACACAATTATGCTCACCAACCCAGCTTTCAAGTTTTCACCACGTTGTAAGGATATATATGTTTGCATATTCTAATCACAAGAACTATTACCTTACCCACCACCTTGTGGCTTGTTTATTCTCGTCAACAAAGCAGTAATATCATTTTATATTGAGACACAGCCTGATTTCTGTTACGAACCGCAACGTTTCTCAGCACTCCGTCCAATTCCTTTTTTATACTCCACATCTCCTTTCAATCCCCTTCAACCTACATTTCTATCTCTTTGACTTCCCTTATTATTTATCACAGTCCAAGTCACTTTGACATTAGTTATCAGTGTTTATCACAACACCCCCACCCCCACCTGTTCCTTTTAGTCCTCTGCCTCAATCTTTCATCTCTACTACCTGATAGTTTTTTTATTTCTTTTATTTGCCTCACCAAGCTTCTCCATTTGCTGTTTCTCCTATTCATGAGCTACCTTAAGGTTCTGCCCCTTCCTTGGGCTAAACTCCTACAGAATTGTCTGTGCCACAGCTAACACATTTATCTCATTGCGATTTTAGCAATTTTCCTATTAGAAAAACCTATTAGATTTTCTAGTACAAATCCTAATAGATTTTCTATTAGATTTTCTAATAAGAAATCCTAAAATTTCCTATTAGAAAATCCAGAAGCAGTTTTCCTATTAGAGTAACCATTAATCAACGCTGACTAAACACTATAACATTTACAGGAAGCCAAAGTTTTTCCCTAGTAGTTCTCTCTCATACTTTTCCAATTAAAACCTGCAAGTAAAAGCTTGACTGAAAACAGGTGAGCTTTACTAAAGAACACCTGTTTTAAGACTTGAGCGTCAAATGGAAAGCCCCCTTGTTACATTTGTTTAAATATGTATAACAGACATTTTCTTTTCCTGTGTCTGAGATTTAAGGATCATTAGTTTGAAACAATAAAGTGCATAAGTGAGTATCTTTAGGGAATTTAAGGAAATTTGTCAAATATCTGTGACAAGTAGGTATTTTATAATTTCTAAACATTGATTTCAAAACCACTTTCAGCTTGCAAAGCCAGGGGTTTATTCTGTCCCACTGTCCATTAAATCCCATTAATGTTAATAGGAAAACATAATGAGCCTCATGATATGTGTAGGGGAGTGGAAGACTTTCAAACTGAGAGAAGACGCCGTAATTGTTTTGCTGCCTTTAAACTAGCAAAATCCACTAGACGGCTACACCAGTAAAAGTTCCTATGCATTATACACAATATCACCAGAAGCAGTTTTCCTATGAGAGTAACCATTAATCAATGCTGACCAAACACTGTAACATTTACAGGAAGCCAAAGTTTTTCCCTAGTAGTTCTCTCTCACACAAAACACACAAACTTCATAGCACTTCTGAGAGGGAGTTCTGACCCTAGAAAATTCTCAGGACACAAAGGTTATACCACCATGACTATAGTTTTCAACAGAGGTGAAGACCAGAGGCAAGAGAGAGCATGGGCCCTTGAAAACCAACTGAGAATCACTCTTGAATCTATTTCTTCTATAATTTCTCTCCCTGGGCACTTCCGAGTCTTTTTCTCTACTTTAAAGTTTATCTCATACGTGTGGTATAATAAGGTAGGCTTCAGACTCCTCTCTCTTTACAGAGATCTCATCCCTGGAAGACCAGGGTGAGTAGAAGAGTACCATTTTGTCCCCTCTGGGTGTTCCTACCTTGTCATATGAAGAGATGCTTCTTTTTCAGAAGTAACAGATCCTCAAACCTGCCTCCTCACTCTTCCCCTCAGAGGTTCTCTTATCAAGCTGCGCAGGGGCGAGAAGAATCACTACGCGCACACAGCCCCGGCTTCCTTCTCGCCTTTTGAGCTGTGGAATACATGGCTGCTCCTCCCACTCCTGCTCTTCAGTAGTAAGTACACCTGAGCCTACAGCACCAATTTACAAAGTGGGACCCATGAGCAGCAGTAGTAGCAACACCTGTAAACTTGTTAGAAATGTAAACTGTCCTGCTGCATTCCAAGCCTACTGAATCTGAAACCCTGGAGTTAGGGCCCAAAAATCTGTGTTTTCACAAGCCTTCCAGGGGATCCTCATGCATGGCTAAAGTTTCAGAAGTACTGTTCTAGAGCAGTGCTTGTAAAACTGTAACATGCACGTGAATAGCCTGGGAATATTGTTAAATGGCACACTGCGATTCTGAGATGGAACCAAGTTCTGCATGTCCAGCAAGGTATCAGGTGACTCTAATTCAGTTGGTCTTTGGACAACCCACTTTTTCAGCTTTGGCTGAACACTGGAATCACCTGGAGAGCTTAAACACCATGAATGCTTGAGCCCCCCCCCCCCAGATATTCTGATTTAATTAGTATAGTGTGTAGCCTGGGCATCTGGACCAATTTTAATTACAGATCCAGTTGATATTTCAGTATCTATGTCAATTTTTCACTAGTTCTAAATTCATAAATAGAATAATGTGATTGGTACCTTAAATCCCAGGGGGGGGTTCATTGGGAAGAAGTTAATAGCATAACCTTACTCTACTGCAATCCATGGAAAGAAATGCTGTTTTTCAAATTCATTTGACAATTACTGTTCTTTCCACAAGAGTGTTAAGACCTAAGATTTGCAAGGTCAAGATTAGAGTATGAGCCTAGGAGAAAGGGAGCAAAGAGATTTCTCAGTCAGCTTTTTTTTTTTTTTTTTTGCGGTACGCAGGCCTCTCACTGTGTGGCCTCTACCGTTGCGGAGTACAGGCTCCGGACGCGCAGGCTCAGCGGCCATGGCTCACGGGCCCAGCCGCTCAGCGGCATGTGGGATCTTCCCGGACCGGGGCACGAACCCGTGTCCCCTGCATCGGCAGGCGGACGCTCAACCACTGTGCCACCAGGGAAGCCCTCTCTCAGTCTGCTTTTTAAAAGGAGGAGTCACAACACCCTTATGGTTTGTCAGGCTCATCAGTATAAAAGACTAGATAAGGGAATTGAGTCAACTCTAATGGGTAAGGTAGTATAGATTAGTGGAGTTTCCTCTGTGGCAGCTAGCCCTGAGTACCTCACAAGAAGGAGAAAATAGCAAGGTGATCACAGAGTTGGGAATCTTTATATTCTTTTGAAGACATGCCTAAGAATTAACATCTACTGAGAACCAATCCAATAAATAATTGTCAGATGCCTACTTTTGGGCAGGTACTGGGGATAAAATAATGAAGAAAGGGAATTCCACTTCCAGATTGGTAGCCTAAGGAGGAGACTGGCAATCCTGCTTCCTAGCAAAACAACGATAACTGGTAAAAAAATTCTGTCTTTAAAATCTTTAAAAAAATTCTAAGTCTCTGCAAATTTTCCTAAGGACAAAGAGAAAATGAAGAAACACACATTTAAGGAAATCTACTAAAACTCATTAAGAACAGAAAGTCTATGACGTTTAAACCAATACTCACCCCCTCACTCGCCAATAAATTAGATCACTTAGATTAATGGGCAAATTTTTAGAAAGACGCAAACTACCAAAACTGACTCAAGATAAAATAGAAAAAACTACCCACAGAAAAAAGTCCAGTCCTAAATGGCTTCACTGGTAAATTCTACAAAACATATAAAAAATTAATACCGGACTTCCCTGGTGGCGCAGTGGTTGAGAATCTGCCCGCTAATGCAGGGGACACGGGTTCGAGACCTGGTCTGGGAAGATCCCACATGCCGCGGAGCAACTGGGCCCATGAGCCATAACTACTGAGCCTGTGCGTCTGGAGCCTGTGCTCCACAACAAGAGAGGCCACGATAGTGACAGGCCCGCACACCGCAATGAAGAGTGGCCCCCGCTTGCCGCAACTAGAGAAGGGCCTCGCACAGAAACGAAGACCCAACACAGCCAAAAATAAATAAATAAATAAAATTAATACCAATTATTTACGAAGTTTTCCAAAACACTGAAGGGGAGTCACTGCCCAACTCATTCCGTAAGGCCTGTATTACGCTGATACTGAAACTAGACAAAGACATCACAAGAAAAGAAGACTACAGACCAATATCTTGTGAGTATGGATGCAAAAATCCTCAACAAAATACTAGCAAGCTAAATTCAGCAACACATAGAAAGGATTATACACCATGACTAAATGAGACATCCCAGGAATTCAAGGTGGGTTTAACATTCGACAAATCAATTAATGTTATACATTATATCAATAGAATAAAGGACAAAATCCACATAACCTTTCAACAGACTCAGAAAAAGCATTTGGCAAAATCCAACACACCTTCATGATAAAAACTTTGAACACAATAAGATAAAAGGGAACTTCTTCAACCTGATAAAGGGTATCTCTTCACTGATACCCTATCAAAATCACAAATTTTTTTTCTGCAGAAATTGTCAAGCTGATCCTAAAATTGTATGAAAATGCAAGAGACCCAGAAGAACCAAAACAATTTTGAAAAAAACAACGTTGAAGAACGCAAACTTCCAGCTTCAAAACTTACTACAAAACTACAGTAATCAAGATAGCGTGGTATTGGCATAAAGACAAACATCGGTAGACAGAGTAGAATTGAGAGTCTAGAAATAAACCCTCACATTTATAGTCAACTGATTTTCCACATGGCTGCCAAGACAATTCAATGGGGAAAGAATAGTCCCCATTGAACTTTCAACAAATGGTGCTGGGACAACTGGAAAGGCACATCCAAAAGAATGAAGTTGGGGTCTTCCCTGGTGGTGCAGTGGTTGAGAGTCTGCCTGCCGATGCAGGGCACACAGGTTCGTGCCCCGGTCCGGGAAGATCCCACATGCCGCGGAGCGGCTAGGCCCGTGAGCCATGGCTGCTGAGCCTGCGCGTCCGGAGCCTGTGCTCCGCAACGGAAGAGGCCACAACAGTGAGAGGCCCGCGAACCGCAAAAAAAAAAAAAAAAAGGAATGAAGTTGGGCTCTTACTTCACACCTTTACATGGCTCAAAGACCTGTCTATAATATTTAAATGTATAAAACTCTTGGAAGAAAATATAGGCAGAAATCTTTGTGACCTTGAAATAGGCAATGAATTTTTAGATATGACACCTAAACTACAAGCCAAAAAAAAAAAAAAAACACAGTTTGGACTTTATCAAAATTAAAAGCATTTGTGCTTCAAAAGATGTTATCAAAATAGTAAAAAGACAACCCACAGAATGGGAGAAAATAATTGCAAATCATATATCAATCAACAAGGGATTTGTATCTAGAATACATAAAGAACTCTTAGATAACTCAATAATAAAAAAAGATAACCCAATTTTTTAAATGGGCAAAACCATTTCTTCAAAGAAAATATACAAATGACTTGTAAACACATGTAAAATGTTCAACATCATTGGCCATCAGGAAAATGTAAAATAAAAATCACTACTTTATACCCACTAGGATGACTAAAAAAGACTGATAACAACAAGTGTTGGTGAAGATGTGAGAAATCAGAACCCCTCATACACTGCTGGTGAGAAGGTAAAATGGTGCAGTCATTTTGGAAAATGGTCTGTCAGTTCTTCAAAGGATTAAACAGAGTTACCATATAACCCTGCAATTCTACTTATAGGTTATATATCCATGAACAGTAAAAACATGTCCACCCCACAAAAACTAGCACATGAGTGTTCATAGCAGCATTATTCGTAATAGCCAAAGAGGGAAAACAATTCACAGGTCCATAGCTGATGAACGTATAAATAAAATATGGTATATCCATACAATTGGAATTCTATTTAGCCATAAAAAGGAATGAAGTACTAATACATGCCACAACATGGATAAACCTTAAAAATATTATGCTAAGTAAAACAAACCAAGCACACAAGTCCACATATTATATGATTCACTTTGTATGAAAAGTCCAGAATAGGTAAATCTATAGATATAAAAAGTAGATTAGTGGTTGCCTAGGGTTGAGGGAGTGAGGAAAAATGGATGGGTGACTGCTAAGGTTACGGGATTTCCTTTGGGGGTGATGAAAATGTTGTAAAATTGATTGTGATAATGGTTACATGACTCTGTGAATATGCTGAATCCATTGAACTATATACTTCAAATGAGTAAATGTTATATATATGAATCGTATCTCAATGAAATTGTTACCAAAAGATAGTGACTAAGGTCATCAGTAATCCCTGCTCCCAGGGAATATTCCAATCTAATCATTTTCTCCCAGAGTAGTATAATATGCCATGGGAAGAGATAGGAAGGGTATTTAACGTTGCCTTGGGGGTGGGCTTTTTCAAAAGAACTTCCCAGAGATATGATAAGTCAGCAAAGATTAGAAGACTAAATAGGAATATTGAATTAAGAGAATAACTAAAGCAAGGAGAATATTTCAAACGAGGAAATTTATACTATGAAAGGCTAGAGTAAGAGAGAGTTCGAACATTTGAGGAACTAAAATAAAATCCAACTGAAAGAGTTGGATGATAACTAGGGCATGTGTATGTGTGTTGGTGTGTGTGGGGGGGGGGGGTGGTGCTAGATGAGAAAATTACTGTGAAGAACCATGTGGCCCATGGTATAAATCTGAAATTATACTACATCCTAAGAAAAAAATGGGGAGCTACTGAAGAGTTTTAAACGGAAGGGGCATTGGTATGATATCTTCTCATGCACACACCATGTTTGGATTTATTTGTCTTATCTAGTAGTTTTTGAGTTCCTATACATATCGTCAGGAAAAAAAAAATCTTGCTAATATGACACATAAATTAGAAGACATAATTTGTCAGATTGACAAATTTGGCTACTCAAAACATTTTTTTAAAAATTCTTTTTGGCAAATATCACTTTGCTGACTTTACCAAAAGTAAAGTCAGAAGGCAATTGCCAAAACCTTGAAAAGCAAAATCAGAAGGCCATGGCAAGACTAAAAAAAATTTATAAATTACCTGTCAGATAAATATTAATTTCCCTAAACAATAAATAGTCCTTATAAATCAAAGAAAAAAGCCAACTTACAGAATGAAAATAGACAAACTATGAACAGAAAGTTAAAAGAAATGGAATACAAATGACTCAAGGCTTTGAGGGTATTCTCCAGTCCTCTTAATGACTGTGAGGCTCCCAAAATCCTTTTATAAAAATTATTCTGTTTAATCAGAGTTAGTTCTGTTGCTTGCATCTAAGCACACTCCTAGGAAGCTTACAGTTTACTAAAAACCAAAATATATGTATGTCATGTATTCCAATACACAAACTCCAAGGTAATTAAGTTGCTGTATTTCTTATGTAATAACATGTTCTGGGATGAGTAAAGAGTTCTCAGGGAGGTTCATTTCCCTAAGTTCTCTGAAAAAGGAAAAGAAGAAACTTGCACAACAAATTGCAATGGGAAGCTGTTTCCTTATCTAATAAATGTCATTATTGTTAACTGTACCCTTGCACTGAATTGAGGAAAATAGTAAAGAAATAATAGTAATAAACACTAACTGCTTTACATTGTGAAAATTAATAAAGGGAAACTTCACGGAAATCAGGCTAGGAGGCCAGAAAGGGGAACTCTCATTCATGTACCACTCAAGAACAATACAGATCCCAACAGAAAGAGATGTACCTTGCATCTCCAGCAGGAACACTACTTTACTACCTTCAGCAGGAGGAAGAAAACATTTCTCCTTGCCTGGAAACAGTTCAGCCAATCAGAGATTCCCACAACTCAGCCAATGAAAAGTCACCATACTATGAACTCCCAGTTTCCTCCAATGGACTTTCTGTTATAACAGCCCCTCCCAACTTCTCTTTCTCTTCTGAAAAAAGAGTTTCCTCTCCTTTCTTTTACCAGGCTCGCATGTGGTTTGCCATTGTTCCACCATCCCAAATTACAGTTCTTTGCTGTTTCTTAATAAACCTACTTTGCTGGTAAAATAACTATCCGTTTTGTTGTTTTAGGTTAACAACATACACTATCTTTTTCAAACCACACAACATCCCAAGGCAGGAGCTCATTTTACGTATGCTGAAACAACTAACAGAGATGTTAATTACCTTGCTTAAGGTCATAACTAGCTTTGAACCAGATAATCTAGTCCTCCTCTTAACGGCTGCATTGCATTACCTATCCAAAGCACAGAGAAAATTACTTAAGGCTGTTTACCTGCCTATTAGTAATAACTATTCATGAATGAAAAACTGTATTGTTTCTGACCTAAAGGATGGTCTAGGTAAGAACAATAATATACAGAGCTACTACAAAAGACTAAACAAATGCCTTGAAGACATCTTAAGATTCCTAACACCATCATTATTACCCTGAGAACACACCCAAATAGTTCCAGGAGGCAAGTTAATATTAACCCTACTATGAAGCACTCTACATTTCCTGTAAAGCATTTGTTCTCCATTTCTTAATTCGTTGTATCTAGATGTTTCTTTTTGCCCATTTGAACCAGTGCTGCTTTTTTAAGTTACAATTCCCTTTATTTTTTTCCAAATATTTTAAGATTTTTTTTAAAGAAGATTTTGAGATATGGAAGGACTCAAGCTAAGGATGAATTCAAGGCCCAAAACTAGTCGAATTACAAAAAGAAAGGAAATCATCAAGTGTTTGCTAGTCACTCTCATGCATTTGCCAATGGAGCACCATGTATTCTTCAACAGACATTTACCGGGAGCCTAATTACTTTCCAAGGTGACAGGAAAACACACAAGAATAATTAATGCATGGTCTATGTCTTCACAAAACTCACAATCTAATAGAAAAGATAGGACATAATAAAAATAACTATAATTCAAGTTGAAAATAAATGCCATGAGAAGGAAATATATTACTTTTGACTAAGAAAAAGAAACAGAAAAACATTCCAGAGAAGTACAAATCTGACATGCAAATTGTCAGGGAGAGCATTCCAAGTGTAAGGGGCAACGTGAGGAAAAGCTCAAGGAATGAAAGTCTTGGTGTCTGTGCGCAACATAGAAAAGTATGATTTCACTGTTTGGTAGCATTATGAAGGGTAGAGTGTGGGATTAGACTGGAAATAGAGTTTGACTTGTGAAAACTTTCAGTGCCTGGCTCATGAGTCAAAACGTAATTCTAGAGGCCATGATCATCTAAACTAGGTGCAGATACACTGAATTCTGACTGTGTTTAGGCCATAGCGGGTGCTCAATCAGTGATGCCAACTGCATCATTATTTATTATGACATATCTTTTACATTAGTAGAATTAGTGAGGTGGGCAAAAGAAATGGCCCATAAGGAAATGGATACATTTAGATTTTAGTGTTTATCTCTTACATTTATTCTGCATGGCATTTAGAGTTTTGAGTAATACGTGACATGCATAATGCTTCCCAAAATATTTACTTGATAGGTAACAAAGTTAAATGAGTTCTCATACTTGAAATAAAGAACTGGATGTCCTAAATACTTACATAAACATACTTACTTACATACTCACATAAACATAAACCTGGGTTTGTTTGTTTTTTTCATTTCTGTGCCCAGCATGAAGCTGTTAGAATAGAGTTGTTTTATACATCATTAAATAATAATATTTATCCTGCAGAGTTAAGCCATATTAATTGCATTTCTCATTTTTTTCTTTTGAAAGCAAACTGAAACAATGCAAAAAATTACAATCATTTTAAAGTTGATAACTATAATGTCCAAAATTTAATTTTTCTACTCAAGTTATACTAAGCATCTATTTTCATTATATGAATAACAAACTTTTAGACACATGTAAGCTTAATTCAATTCCTCCTTAGTTTGCTTTGGGGGACACCTAGTTCCCTACTATTGGGATCAAGGTGTTTTTAATTACCATTTAAGTTGTGTGAAAATTAGTTTTGAGACATCATTTTTCTTTTTTTTTTTTGGTAATATGTGTCTCCTACCTGATGCCTGTCCTTGAGAGAATCATTTTGCAGTTGATAAAGTATGCCCAGAAAAATACTAATCATTTGTCATTAGGAAAACAGGGTACATATATCATACGTGCTTTTGTTTATTAAAATATTTCTGTTGAGTACACACTAAGCTTAAGAATCTGTCACATGATACACCATATATATATATATGTATATGTGTGTGTATGTATATGTGTGTGTATGTATATACATATAAAGTTGAATTCAAGTTAAATTTCAAACTCAGCCATGGGAAAAGATGACTATGACTTCATAATTAGCAGGGCAGAGCTCCAGGCCTCTTTATAGGTCAAACATGGTGGTCTCTATCATCCTGTTCTAGTTGTTGGTGGATCTGTGCTAATGACAACCTATAAATTATGAGCCCAGAAGCTGAGAGTCGAATACAGTGTTTATATCAAAGAGTTGGTTGTGTTCCCTTGAATCTGGAAACAGGTTGGCCTAGGAGTCAGCAGAATTGGGTTTTGTCCCAATTTAGCCACCAACAAGTTTGTGAAACATCTTCTCTAATCTGGTCCTCATCTGTGAAGTAACATTGATTCTAAAGGAAGACCACCTCTGGTCATAATGTTATAATAACAAGAAAAAGCACTTATATGGCATATTTCCATATTCATTGCCTAAAATAATACTCACCATGAACCTGTGAGAAGGTATAGGATAAATGTGAAAGACAAGAGGCTCATAGCAAACGCAAAAATTTCAGAAGATAACTCCAAGGCTAATAAGATATTTCCCAAGCAGCCTGTCATAGCCTTACTAAAATTACCATGACCCAGGGTCTGGTCCTCAGATTTACAGGCTTCAAAACTCTCATTTACTGACAGGATTATCACTACCATCACTACTTTACAAATAAAAAATCTTTGGCTGAAGAAGTTACAATTCAGTCCATGATCTAAATGGAAATGAGTAAAAAAAGACAGAGCCTGCTATTGATAATAATGAGCAGAGCACTGCAAATTTGGCAGGACAAATCAAACTGGTTGTAAAATAAAAACATTTTACAAGCCTGGTAAAGAGGTTTCAGCTGTTTGTGTATGCAATGTCACTCTCATTAGTAAAGGTTATCTTGCAGCTCCAGTCTGTAGTTTCTTATTAACAAAATGGAAAGTGAATATACATACTAAATTAAACGTTTCACCTCTTCAGGGCCGTATCTGACAACTCTGTTTATCCATGCATTCATTCTATTCAACAGTCATTTATTAAGCCTTCTATATACAAGGCAGCTTCATTTTGGGTAGCATAGAAAAAGTCAATACTTTCACAAGCAGATTCATATTTTTTATTGAATCATAAAAATGTAGCTTACAAAGAAGATATATAATAGCACTGATATCTTTGGCTGAAGCAAAATGTTATCCATTCAAAACTGGGATATGTCCTGTATTTTATACTCTTTCTAGACGCTGCAATTCAGTATCTGCACTGCAGAGCCAAGGTTGGGAGTGTCGCTCCCCAGGGGCCTGCTACAGCTGCCCCTACACCTCTGTTTCAGAAAGATCCACCTTTGCCTGTTCCCAAAAACTTACATTTCAGCTGCTGCTGGAAGGATTTTTGTTCTGAGTATTATACTCAGGTTCTGAATCAAAGGTTATATGGGAAAATAGTCAACCATTCTCTTAAAATAATCTATGGAATGAATAACTACTTAATTGACAAAAAATTACCAAATAGTTACATACCTCTTTAGCTCCACTTACTTGTATTCTACCAATTGTTCAATGCCAAACTTACATGCCACTTCTACAAAGATTTCCCTGCTCCCTTCAGCTACAATTAAGTTCACCTTTTTTCAACATTCTCATTCTGAGGAGGGTTGGGTTAAAAACTTTCTTTTTATAAAAGATAAAGTAATAAAATATAGTTTCATTCTTAATGTTCTTATTTTATTTTTAAAGCTAAAATATATTCTACACAACTTTAATAGTAATCTCTGGAAGAAATAAAAATAAGAAAGAAGTATAATAGTAGAACTTGTACATTTAAAAAAAAGAAGAAAGAAATGGCCAGAACACATAAAAGATAGAAAGCATGCAACAAAATCATAGAGATTAAAGTTAAGTATATCTGTTATTAGCAGCAAATATAAATGGCTTAAACGCTTCTGTATATTTTTTTTAATGGCTTTCAGCTTAGTTTAAAAAAAAATGCCAATTATATAACTTACAAAACACACAGCTAAAACAAAATAATACAGAAAGAGTATGGGAAGGAAAGGGTTAACAGCAGATCTGTAACTCAGTCCCTCCTTCCTCTAGGACGCCTCAACTAGAACTCCTTATCACACCGATAGAACTTAATAACCGTAAAAAAAATGAGGCTCTTCCTGTGGCTTCTACATACTCACGTAAAGAATCCTTCTACCAGGATATATCTGCTCTGACTGGATTCATTTTTTTTTTCCTAATGAATAAGCCTGAATTTTAAATTGATTATCCCAAGCTCTGCTGGAAAGTTGCAGTTAGTCACATAGTGTTCCTAGTTACATGGCTAACTAAGAGATCTCCAAACTGAGCAGCTTGCCTCTGCTAACTCATCTGGCACAGAATTAGACCTGGCACTCCAAACCCAAATAATCGCAGATCTTTGTCTACCTAGGAGCATCTGACTGATTCAGGCACTCCAGGACAGCAGTTTAATGATGGGCATGGCTCCCTTCTTAAATCCTTTGCACAATACTTACTGCAGCTTTGTGCTAGGTAAGACTGTTTTGTTTGAGCCTGATGGACAATTGAGGCCTTTGTGATAGTGCAGAGGATAGTGTAAGGCAGGGCCATGATTTATAATAAGACCAATAAGGAAACAAACAAACAATACTGCCATAGTGTGGCATTATTATTTTTTGAAAAGGTAGACTTTGAGGCAAAGGACACTAAATGGAATTCCAAAAAAAGTAACAAAAGAAGAAAGATGCAAACCAATATCCTTTATATATTGCATGTGGATTTTAAAATGTTTAATCAAATATACATAGCGATATATAAAAGGATTTTATGCCATAACCAAGTAAGATTTATCTTAGCTATATATAGAAAGGATTATATTATCACAACCAAGTGAGATTTATCCTAGGAATGCAAGACTGATTTGAACATCCAAAAATCAACTAATGCAACATGCCATATCAATAGAATAAAGGACAAAAATCACAATATATGATAAAAAAGGAAAGATCTCTCAACAAACAAGGATTAGAAAGGAACTTCCTAAACCTCAAAAAAATCTACAAAAAAGTTACAGCTAACATATACTTAATGATGAAAGACTAAATGTTTTCTTTCCTAAAATCAGGGACAAGACAAGGATGTCAACTTTCACCACTACTATTCAATATTGTACTGGAAGTTCTAGTCAGTGCAGTAAGAAAAGAAAGAGAAATAAAAAACATCAGCTTGCAAGGGAAGAAGTAAAACTGGGCTTATTTACAAATGATCTGATTGTCTATGTAGATATCCTAAGGAATTTACAGAAGAAAAAAAAACTACTAGAAATAATAAAAAGTTTAGCAAAGGTCATAGAATACAAGATTAAAATGTTAACTTTATTTCTATATACTAGAAACAAACAAACAATATAAAAATGAAATTAAGGGACAATTCCATTCATAATACTATCGAAAAGATTTAAATATTTAGGAATAAATTTAACAAAAGAAGTACAAGACTTGTAACAAAAAACTAGAAAACACTGCAGAGATAAATTAAAGATCCAAGCAAATGGAAAGATATATCATGTTCATGGATTGTTAACAAGGTAATTTCTCTCAACTTCAACATATCAGATTCAACATAAAAATCAAAATCCCAGCAGCCATTTTTGTAGAACTTAACAGTCTAAACTTAAAACTTATATAGAAATATAAAGGGCCTAGAACAGCCAAAACAGTTTTGAAAAAGAATAAATGAATTAGGTTTACATTACCTGACTTCAACACTTACTATGAAGTTACAGTAATCAAGACAGTGTGGTAGTGGCATAAGGATAAGCACATAAATCAACGGAGCAGAGGTAAACCCCTAAATTTATGGTCATTTAATTTTTGACAAGATGCCAGGCAATTCAATGGGGAAAGAATAATCTCTTCAATAAATATTGAAGGGCAATGCCAATCTATATGCCCCCCAAAAAATGATATTAAAAGCTTCCCTCAACCTCCTATCATACAAAAAAATTAACTCAAAATGGATCATAAGCTAAATGTAAATATGTAATACTGCTACAAGAAAGCATAAGAGAAAATCTCTGGAATGCTGGATTAGGCAAAGATTTCTTATATATGACACCAAAACAAGATCCATTTAAAAAACTGATAAAATTTAAAAATTCAAAAAAAAAAGGCTAAATTATACCATCATGATAATTTATATTGAACTGTTTGGTATACTAACAGTCATAGCACTAAACAAAATAATCTTTAAGAATGGTATAGGCTATTCTGATCTTGTGGCTTCCTGGTAGACAAAATGCTTTCAAGGGATAGGTCTTTATTTGCTCTGTATATTTCAAAAAGAATATATCTTGTTTAGTACTATAAAATTCATGTGCTGTTTGTGGTGGATTGGATCACTGGTCTCCATGCTTTAATCTCTTTGCCATGGCCTCATGGGAAACAAGAGACTTCTCCCCTGCCCCTTGACTTTGGGTTTCTCCATGTGACTTGTGCAGGTGAATGGAACGTTAGTGGATGTGATGCAAACAAAGATTTGAAATGTGCTTATGTAATTAGTTTTGCCCCTCTTGAACTCTTGCCTTTCACCATGAAAATACGCATTGGAGAGCTCCTTGTCCAAGAAGGAGGAGGGATACGCGTTAGGAGGGACCTAACTCTTACCTTCGAATCACAACGGAACCCAGCCTTTATCAGTAAAATCCACCCAACTATCCCATAGATGCATGAATAAGCAATACATGCTTATTGTTGAAAACAAAAAAAAATTTCTTTTTAATTTTGTTCTTCAAAAGAAGAGCAAAGAAGAAAATGAAAATAAAAAGACAAGTCACAATCTAGGAGAAATTATTTTCAAATCATATGTCATCATATATCTGATAAAGGACTTGTAAGGTCCAGAATATATAAAGAACTTTTACAAATGAATAACATTTAAAAGAACCCAGTTTAAAAATGGGCAGAAATTTGAGTAAACATTCATGAAAGATGATATACAAATACCTAATAAGCACATGAAAAGATGTTCAACATTATTAGTCATTAGGGAAATGCAAATTAAAATCATAATGAGAAATCACTACACTCTCATTAGAGTGGCCATAATTCTGAAGACTAATGACACTAATGTGGATGAGAATACAAAAATACTGAACCTTCATACATTTCTGTTAAGAATTTTAAATGATACATCAACTTTGAAAACCAATTTGGCAATTTCTTAAAAATTTAAACAGATACCTGCCATGCAACACAGCAATTCCACTCCTAGGTATCTACCCAAGGCAAAGAAAGACTTAGGTCCACAAAAATAAATAAATAAATAAATAAATAAATAAATAAATAAATATATATATATATATATATATATATAAACATGCATGCACACATTCATGCACACACACACACACACAAATGTTCATGACAGCATTATTCAAAAGAGCCCAAAATGGGAAACAAAGTAGATTAACTGGTAAATGGATAAGCAAAATAATGTTATATCCATACAATGAACAGTATAAAAGAACAAACTCTTCATACATGCTACAACAAGGATAAACCTCAAAAACACTATACAGCCAAACACAAAAAAAGACTACATATTGCATGATTCCATTCATTTGAAATTTCTATATAAGGCAAACCTATAGAGACAGAATGCAGATTAGTGGTTACCTAAGGTTATGGATGGGAACAGGGATTGACTACACACGCAGAAGAGAACTTTTAGGCTGATGGAAATGCTCTGAAACATGGTGTAAATTTATTCTTATTTTACTACTGAGTAATACAAGATCCTGTGTAATGAGATAATAATACAGCATTCCATTTAATGAGACATGCACATATATCTCATAGCTAGTGCTATGATTCTACTTATTATTGTCATTGCTATTATTAAGCCATAGGAAGGTTATGGTAACCTTACCTATGTAAGACTATGTAACCATAAACAGAACTTGATCCTTCCATCCAAGATTATCCTAAACCCATGGCAGCTCACAAAAGACCAGTCTGTTACTTAAGTTGAGAAATTGGTATCTTTTCTTACTATATACAAAATATTTTGGCCTTAAAATAACTGTTTCAAAGAATGAATTCACTCTGTGAGTTATAGTATTTCTTGACATTTGCTAACACTTTCTAGTTCCAACCCATTTTCATATATAATCTTTGTCAATGAAGAAGAAATGGAAGACATTTTGTCTCCAGTTTACGTTACGGAACTGAAGCTTGGGGATTTTTAAACGAACTCCTAAATTCACAGATATATTAGGAAGGGGAGCCAGGACATGACCCTGAGTCTTTCTACTCCCCGATGTCTGCTTCCCCCCACTGCAGTGCCATTTATCCTAAATGAATTATTTTTCCCCTGAAGGGACAAAATAACATTTTAAATGAACAATTTGTTTAAAATATATTCAAAGAAATTGAGTAACAATAATCAAAAATCCTGTCTTACATTGGAATAGTACCATCTACTTTTTTTTCAGTTTTATTGAGGTGTAATTGAAAAAAACTTTTAAAGTGCAACATGATGATTTCATGTATGTCTAAATGAGTTCTTGTAACTTTTTATACTATGCTCTGTGATCTGGGTCACTGGAAGAATTGGTTTTGCCAGGAGTTTTAAATAAGTGCATAAAACCCTTGCTTAAAAAAAAACTTCTAAATACAAAAAACAGAAATGAACAAAGGCTAAATAGTAACCTAATAATTTCATACTATTATATATTCATAAATCAAATAAGCATAATGTGGTTTAAAATAAGTAAAATCATGTAAACAAGAAAAATTTAAATATTACCTCAGAATTCTACTAATCAGCTAATTTTTCTTTTCTCTAAGTACCTGAGTCATCAAAGGGAGTTTATATTCTGGGAAAATCTACCAAGTTGCTTTTTAATCTCAATAATTAAATATCATGAAAGCATATAGGTATTAATATATATATAAGTATACATTGAAGCACATTTTATTCAGTTGACACATATACGTATTATACATTTACATACTTATATGTGTGCATGTGCCTACTAACGAAAAATAACTTAATTTTTTAAGTTGTGTCATAGATTTTCTTGTATATCTACTTAGGAATTATAAAAAATTTTGTGCAGTCAAAATTCCAGTTAAATTGTGAATAGTGAATCACTCAAGTAACTAATTCTCGAAGAAAATAATATTGAGCTCAGTTGACAGTCTCTTATTCATATCATACTCTTTTCAACGTGAAAACTAGGCAGGCAAAATTTGAACTAAGAAAAGGTTGTTTCTGATTCCTCCTACTCTCTCTGAGAATTTTTCTCCTTGCTCACTTCATCCTATAACATTTTTCCTTGGGATGTCCAGACCTCTCTGTTCCAAAAGGTGCTGCTTACCTCAAACATTCAGAAAGGGATCAGATATACAAACTCCTGCCAAGGTGTTAACATCCTACTGAAGATCAAAATTGAACTCTCATACCTCCTGATGGTTTACGGGTAGGAAGGAAAAGCAATGGAAAGGGCTTTAGATGGAGGTAACTAACAGACATGTGTAACATTCTTTGTCTTCTCTGATGACCAACCCTTATCAGGATTCTTATCACTTTAATTAATAAATATTTATTGACAATAAGATCAATGTCATAGGCTAAAGGCCACTATGTTGAAAGAATTTAAATGTATCTCTATTCCTTAGGATTTGAAAATAAGTTGACAAGGAGTGTGGCAGAACTATATTTCATTTGAGAAAAATGAAACAGAGAAATTCTATGTCATCTCTTTTATGCTTAGTCCATTGCAAAAGAATTCCAAGAAGAGATAACAGAGCCAGATCTTTAAATATTAATATTTGTAAGGTTAAATGGTTAATCCTGCTAATAAATTAAACTTATGGTAAGCTTCTGAGATTTTTAGGTATTGAATGAATATATGCATAATTAATTAGATATAATCAGAGATGGACAGCCCCACTGAAGTAAAACATTAGCATCATTATATGAACAGAGAGAAGATGGGATAACTTAAACAGTGACATTATTTTCAAATCACTTAAGCCAAATAATTCTGAATCCAAAAGCTTTGATGATGTATAATTCTGCTGAAAGACTGAATTGTAATCAGCCTGTGATACATTATGTTGCAAAGCTGCAGCACTAGTGCATAACAGAATCTTATTTTCCATTAATTCTTTTTTTTTTCTGAAAATGCAAGCACTCCATATGCTTAATAGCCCAAAAAAAAGAATGTTCTCCCATTTTGAGATTGCCCATTAGTGAGTATTTTATTTTTTAAAAAAACACACATGCAAAGAAAACAATGACTCTCAAAGCCACTTTTGAAAACTGACTTAACCTATGTGCTAAATTAAGGACAGTAACCTGTCGAATAGTACTAGTTCAGTTGTGTATTTTAGCAAAAAAATCAACAACATATGCTGTATTTATAGTGACTTTTGAACTCATTTAATGGGATACTTCCTCCACAAGACTGGATTCAGAGGCAGGATGCAAAAGAAAGAGCTCTAGTAGAAGCAAAATTAGATTACATGGGAGGATCTGTCACAACTATAAGGACCCCCCCCCAATGAAGAAAGTTTCACTGGAAATAGACCCCTTTTATAAATATTAATCTAAGAATAGAGACAAACAAGATACCTGGGCCATAAAACTACCTCATATTCTAGAGCTGTATTGTCCAAAGAGGTAGCCACTAGCCACATGTGACTCTTTAAATTAAAATTTTTTAATTAATTACAATTAAATAAAATTTCAAATACCATTCATCATTCACAGTAGTCATGCTTTAAGTACTCAAAAGCCACATGTGGTTATAGTGCTGAACAGCAGAAAAAGAACTTTCCCATCATCACAAAAGTTTCTATTGGACAGCACTGTTCTAGAACTCCGCATGGACAGGGACCATAAGTGTTTGAACCACTAATGTAAGTGCCTAGCACAATACCCGGTGCATAGGACGTATTTAGTAAATATTGGTCTAATTAATTAACAATCAAATGAATGGCCATCATTTTTTTTGGTAGCTCCACTACTCTACCTAAGGCTGGACAAAGTCACCACTAATTAGACGATTCACAGCCTTGAAGACAAACTACCCCATCTAAATTCCCACTTTCTACACCAAAATGGCTGAAACTGGAAGGCGATTTGTGAAAAGGTTAGATAAATGCACTTTAACATGTCATATTTAAGCTATTTTTGGTAAATGATATTGTTTACCTATTTTTTTTATTCTGGTCATCAGAATCTTAACTGCAAAATTCAGATGGTATACTTGTAACTACAAATTTTAATCATTAGAATACCCGAAGTGGTCCTTTAACTCAGATCTTTATAAAAACAACAACAAAAAGTTATAAATTACTGAACTCACATGATAAAATGAGAACAATAAGCAGCTTTCTACAATATATATTAATTTTAGAGTGTATATAATACATTGTACATAATATACTGTCGGATTCTGATATCGGTTTCTAATTCTCCTCAGAGGAAATTTGACAAGAAAAAAAAAAGTGAAACTTTTAAAGTGGTTAAGATAACCATTCCTGTTTTCGTTTGCTCTGGATCTCTCCTCTGGTATGTTCCATATTCTTCTGTTCTCCTATATGATTCATAAGGATGAAGATGTTCAGGTACTTGAAACAAAATTACTAGTACTACTTGCAGACTTTCTCAGCTTTTGCCTGCAATTGCTCCAAGTTGATTTTAACTACCTACTATTTTTCAACAGATTCTTATGAAAGTTTTCTCCTCCACATACTTTGCAAACTATGTGCCATTAAATATGTTTTGATTGGAGCTCTGTCTTTTGGCCTGAACACTCTATGCAATCTAAGCTCTGTCTTTTCTGTTCCCTGCCCTGCCCTGTAATGACAGAAATGGCTATGTGCTGCTGCTGACTGAGGTCCATTCCACAGAAACATGAAGACAGCATGGTATTTCCTTCATAACACCTTTTCCACAGCTAACCCACCAACACCATGGTCCACTCAAGCAGCATACCAGAGGCAAGGTAGGGACTTACAAGGGGCGGGGGGGCAGGTGTTGCGAAGCCAGTAGACAGTCGGAGAGACAGGGAATTTACTGATAAATATCAATCAGCAACTGCTGTCCTACCAAGGGCCTTATGTTACATAGTATCAGCTGCACTCCCCTGTTTACTGCAGCATTATTCATTACAGCCAATATATGGAAACAACCTAAGGGTCCATTGACGGATGAACGGATAAAGAAGATATGGTGTGTGTGTGTGTGTGTGTGTGTGTGTGTGTGTGTGTGTGTGTACACACAATGGAATATTATTCAGCCATGAGAAAAGAAGGAAATCCTGCCATTTTCCATCAAGTTCCATAGATGCAACTTGAGGGCATTATGCTAAGTGAGATGTAATACAGAAAAAGACAAATATACTGCATGGTATCACTTATGCATGGAATCTAAAAAAAACAGTCAAACTCATGGAAACAAAGAATAGAAAAGTGGTTGCCAGGGGCAAGGGGGTGGGGGAAATAGGGAGAGGTTGGTAAAAGGGTACAAGCTTTCAGTTACAAGATGAATAAGGTCACAGGCTCTAATACAAATCATGGTGACTATCGTTGACAACACTGTATTGTATAAGTGAAATTTGCTAAGAGAGTAGAATTTAAATTTTCTCACACATACACACACACATACAAACAAGGTAAGTATGTAAGGTAATGGGTGTGTAAGTTAACTAGATGGAGAAAATCCTTTTACAATGTATACATAAATCAAATCACCATGATGTACACTTCAAATATCTTATGATTGTATATGTTACTTATACCTTAATAAAGCTGATTTTTTTAAGCCTCTAAACCAATTGATTCTGTGTGATTTCCTGGACACACACAAAAAATTAATGATAATGGCTCTAGAAATGATACTAACTTTCTCATCCCATTCTTTATTTAAATAAATGATAAAATACATAATATAGGAAGGATTAAACATTTTCTCAAAGCTCATAATATAATAATGTTTATTAAAAATAAACAATTATTATAAAGTTTAATAATGTTAATAAATAATTATTATTAAAATAACTTTAATTTTTCAGATTTTAATTTAATATTTAAAAATAATGTTCCATTATCTGTTGCAATTCTAACTTCTCAAGCACTCATAATTATGTTCAATATTTATACTTAAACACATATATATACATATAAACACACACTCACACAAATACACACACACTACTCAATTACTAGAAACTTAAAATAAAGTTTCAAGCTACAATAGGTATATGGACAAGAAAAAAAAGAGGCTGAAATCTAAGGATAGAAAGAATACAAGAAAATCAATCAATAAAGGCATAAGTCTTACTGTGGTGCCCAGCAAGTACCCAAATACAGTAGAATTATTTAGCGGTAAGAACTTGCTGGTTTGCTTGATATTTTTTTTCACTGAGGAATCAGCAGCTAGTATTGACTAGGATACTGGCTACATGTGGTTATAAGTACAGGTTGATAGTTACATTCTTCAATGGTGGGAAGTTGCCGCTTATCCTCTTAGCTGGTTATCTCCAAGTAGAAATCATTAAAACAACCTTATCCCCTTCAGGGATCTCCACCCTCTGCCTCAGTCAGTGTGCTTCAGGTTTTACAGCATCATTTGTTTTTCCGGCATCTCAATTTTCCTCTCCATAGACCCATGAGATTTAATAACACATATAGCAAAAACCTTACATTGTATTTCCTCTTTTTGAAGGGCTACAATTTCACATCTGTGCTGCCTGCCCACACCACCACAGATTTACTTGTCTAACACATCAAAATTTCAAACACATTCATGCCTTCTTTCTCGATGATCTTCTCACTTCCTTCTCACTTCCTTCTCTCTTCCAAAGAGCCAAAGCTCACCATGAGCCTGATTCTCCAGCCACACAGCAGTCACTGTCCATTTTATCCTCGGCAGTTTCTCATCATTTCTTCTTGCTTGGAGAATGTTGTTTCTCTATATATTTCCAATTGTTTTACCCTGATACATTTGTAGCCTCATTTATTAATGGAGATTAAAACAACAACAACAAAATTGTCCAGTCCCAAAGTCAACAACCTGAATTAATGAAAACTCCCCAGTAGAGCAGTAGACTGTCCCAGATCTAACTTTAATACATGTCAGATTTCAAAGATTCTCTTCTACCTATAAGAAAGAGTGCTGTATTTCAGTTGGGTCCAAGTGGAGAAGCACTCAGCTAGGGTTAGTATATGCTGAGGTTCATGCTTAAGGAGTCAGGCTGAGGGTTTTCAGAGGCTTATTACTACTCTTTTTTTCTCATTCTATTCTCCCTAGGAAAATTCCATCAAAGGAATTTTTTTATCTAACCAATAGGAAAACAGGTAAGTGAGGCAAAATTTCCGATTTGCCAGAACTAAAACACATAGGTATTTTATCCAATATTTCATACTCAATTCACTGCACCCTGGAATGTCCTTTCTTTATATCGTGGGCTTAAATTAATTGAGCCTTGGATTACCTCTACAGCGCATTTCCCTCAGGTGTTTGAGAAGCTGGGATTACTGTTTTAAGTCATCCCTCGCCTGCCCATGCACTGCCTTTAACAAGGCCTCATGATTAAGAGAGCCAGCTGAGCCATGAAAAAAATGGTGCCTTTACCAAGTAATGCCAATAATACCACACCTCCTTTTCCTTGGAGGAACCATCTTACCACTTAAAAAAAAAAAAGCTAAAAATACATGGATATGTGTATCTATTCTCTTACGGTTGGTTAAGACCTTGAATAAATTAGATTATGTTTGATAGGAACTTAAGTTTCAAGATGGTTGTGATAGATCCCCAAATGCATAGAAATGGTGCTATAACTGAATAATCCAAGGATAAAACCAGAGAAAATTACTTTTCCCCATACAGTAATTAACTCACGTGGATTTGCAATGTCTCTGCCTAAAAAAAAAAAGATAGAATCAGTGATGTTTTGAAGTATGTCAAGAATTTTCAAAAGATTACTACTTTATACAAAGATGCTATAAATTCCCTGAGATGAAAAGGGTGGAGGATTTCTCTGACTCCTCTAGAATAGCCTCATTGACCCATTAGTTTTCAGTCTGTATGTCTAGCCAACTCTTTCCCAAACAACTAGAATGATGCAGCAAGCTGTCAGAGCTGGTGAAAGGAATATTGAAACTTATAAGCTTCTTAGTATTTGCAAATTGAATACTTGTGTTATTCATTGGGAGCTTTAGTAAAAGAAAAGAATCACTTCCTTTTTGAGGTAGTTCACAGTTCTTTAAAAACACTCAAATTATCTCAAAGACTTGTTAAATTTCTGCAGTAAATGTGTTTTAGCAAAAGCTGAATATAAATAGGGACTTCCTTTAGCACAGCATTTTTCAGTGATCAAAGTCAAGTCGTCGTAAGACAAAACAAGTCAGCCTTCCAGTTCAGAGTATCTACAAAAGCAAATTCTCTAGAGTTAAGGGCCAAAATCTCAACAGAAACATGTATATACTTCAAGTTCTATCATGAATTAGAATTAATAATGTCCAGTAAATCTATATGCAAACTCATTATGATAAGGTTACAACTATGCTAAAAAATTCATTTGTATACTTGAATACTAAGGTTTCTCAGGAAGAGGCAGGTCATGAGGTTTGAATTCACTTCAAAATAATTTTTCAGATACTCAGAACTTACCTTTTTGCTGCTAATTTTTCTTTCCCATGAGCCTTTTTGTGTAAAAAATAAATATATTTTTTTACTTTCCCTTCTTTATTATATGAAAGACATATACTATTAGTTATCTATTGCTGCATAACCTATAACTATAAAAGTAAACAATTAGAACAATACACATTTAATATCTCACAGTCTCTGTGGGATCAGGAATTCAGACACAGCTTCACTAAGTGGATCCTCTGCTCCAGGGTTTCTCATGAGACTGCAATCACAGTGTCAGCCCAGGGTCCCTAACGTGGCTGCAATCAAGGGGGCAGCCCAGGCTGAAGTCATCTCAATGTGCAGCTGAAACAGGATCCACTAGCTCACTCAGTGGTTGGTGGCATGATTTGGTTTCTCCCAAGCTACTAAATTGAGGGCCTCACTTTCTTCAAG
The DNA here is from genome assembly GCF_951394435.1 of Stenella coeruleoalba. NCBI lineage: Eukaryota > Metazoa > Chordata > Mammalia > Artiodactyla > Delphinidae > Stenella > Stenella coeruleoalba. The sequence goes on along the minus strand of NC_137151.1, from coordinate 78,475,843 downwards.
GCTGTTCACAGGAGGCTGCCCAGATAACCCTCTCCATCAAAGCTAGCATATGAGGAGATCCAGGGAGAGAGGATATCAACAAGACAGAAGTCATAGTCTTTTATGACGACATTCCATCACTTTTGCTGTAATCTATCTTTGAGAAGCAAGTCACGAAGTCCAGCTACACTCAGGGGAAGGCTAGAATACCAGGAAGTAGGGATCACTGGAAACCATGCCAGAAGCTGCCTACTACAACTATATTTATACTCTTTTTAAAGCTCTTTTTTCACATAAGAATAAATTGCAGAAATTATTTGCTCTCAGTTTATAGAGACTTTTTCATGGTCACATAGTAGTCCACTGGTTGTTGTACCATATTCAACCAATTTTTTGTAGTTGGGCATTTAGGTTATTTCCCACATTTTATTATTACAAACAATGACACAGTCAACAGCCCTCTACATTTTTAATTTCACATTTGTGTAGGTGTATCTTCAAAGTAAATCTCTAAAAATGGTCAATAGGTAAATGCATATTTAACTTTATTAGATATTGCAAAATTCCCCTCTACAGGGATTGTAACATTTTGCCCTTACACCAACAGGACAACATATGTTGTTCCACAGCCTTACCAACAAAGTATATTGTCAAGGTTTTATGTTTTTGCCAGTCTTTCAATCGTTCCATATATTTAAAAGCCATTAGATATCTTTTTCTGTGAACTGTTTATGTCTTTTGCCCATTTTTTTTCTATCAGGTTTTGGCCTTTTTTCCCCTCACGTTTTATGATCCCCTTTATATATTAAGAAAGTTGGCTCATTGTCTATTATAAGTTGTAGATATTTTCTCCCAATTGGTCATTTGTCTTTTGACTTTGCTGATGATTTTTTTCCCCCACACAAAAGTTTTATGTAGTCAAACTTATCAATCTTTAACTTTATTACTTCTGAATTTTAAGTCATAAATAGAAAGTTTTTCCCACACCAAAGTTATAAGAAAATTCACTGATGTTATCTCCTAGAACATGAATAGTTTCATTTTTTTATATTTAAATCTCTCATCCATTTGCAGTTTATTCTAGTGTTTTATGGAAAATGTATCAGAGATTTAAATATAAATTTAAATTTGATGAAATTCTCTTTCATCAAATCTAGCCAAAATACAAAAATCATATACATCAATACATATTGATTTTTGTACCTTAATTTTACATCTTATTACAATGCATCAATATATCCCAAACCACATAAGCACACTGTGCCTATCCATAATCTGAGTAAATGGGAATTTGAGAGACTTCAAGGTTATCCACTATTTATACCTAACCAAAATGCTTGAAATTCTAGTAACTTTTAAAATCCTGGTTAAAGAATTTATTACTGCTAGTTTTAAGGGTGAAGAAATTTTAACGATTACAGTGCATTCTGAAATGTTCCAATTAAATCATAAACAGTAAGGGAAATACTACTTTTATTATACAGGTTAAATCAGTTTTTACTAAACTGATTTACTATTTTACATAACTAATAATTTCTAGAAACAAAATGAATAAATGCTAATGCTTCAGATAGTGCAATGCCAAGTTTAATACTACCTCAGATATCATATTCAAAGAAATAAAGTTCACACATACTGAATGAACAAACAGATGAATAATACTAATAGGCACTAAGCCATTTATCCATTACAGTAATGAATGCCACCTCATATTCATTTGGTCAGGAAGAAAAATCTAAGCAGTTTCTGTCCACAAACATCAATATTTCTTACTGATAGATGAAATCAAATCACAAAAGCAAGCAACTTTTATTGACGGTTTTCCCTTCACTAAATCTGCTTTCTGACAAGCAATGAAATAATAACACATACTATCAGAATCAAATTCTGTAATCACCAGCAGGAACTCTCTGAAACCTAAATGAAGATGAAGACCCATGTATGGGATGTACTTGAAATCTTAAATAGTTACAATGAGATCACCTCAAATAGTTATTTTTAGCCCAAACACATAAGCCAAAGAACATGAAATACAAATCAATTAAGTTGTCAGAAAATCTCTTCAACTCCAGCCCTATAATGTGAAAACTACACTATGCAAAATTGCTGAGGTTAAAATGCAACACCATTTTAGAAAGAATAATTTTTTTAATGCACACTGAAAGGAAAAGTTTCAGTTGAAGTAAATGTCCTTGAGTTCTTCATGTAAACAAGTTTTGAATGTGGTAATGAGAAAGAACCTACTGGATTTATATGCTAGAACTATAGCTCACCTTAACATAAAAAAAAAAAAAATCAAATTGCAAAGATGCCTTCCCCTTCACCTAATTCTACATTAACCTTCCACTTTTATATTTAACAGTCAATCCCAAGCCAGCTCATCCCACCTCCCTGTAAAGCACTTTAATATTTCTTTCCTTCTATAATAATAACCTAATAAGAGTGTGTAATTTTGCCTCATTTTTCTTTCTTTGAGAGTATTTAGAGAATAATAATAAATGAAGCTTTTGACATTTCGTAGAATTTAGCCACAGCTTTATTAAACTTCACTGAACTCCATCAAGTTCATTTTTATATAGGGCTGAATATCTTAACAGAACTCAAAAACCAATTCATACAACTTCTGATGTTGTACAGTTCCAGATGGGTTTGAGTGTAGTTTTTAGAATAGACCGGAATCAGAAAATAGTAGTTATGTAAAATTTTTTAAAGATTCTGTAAAACCAAAAAAAAATTGAACTTTAAAAAATATTAAGAACATACGATATTTAAAAGATAAGGAGAAACTGACTGATAGCATTCTAGTTCAAGATAAAGCTTTCCATCTGTTCTCTTTTGCAGCCAAACAAACCTATCCCCATTATGGAAGATCCACCATTTCAAAATTTCAAACAGCCCTTTTATTTCCCTAATCAGAAGCGTGTACAATAGTCAAAAACAAACCTGACAAAACAGGCCTCTTGTCATTTATTGCTGCTTACTCTTGAATGCATTTCACAGCTTGAATAAGTCTTTGTTTTACCAACTCTACCCCACAAAAAAGCTCACTTGTCAACCCACATAGAAAATAACTCAAATTGTTTCTTTACAACTTGAGATTATAGAGTGGTGGTAACCCTTTCATCCAGAGTACCTTAGCAATGCCAATTTATTTCTGACTTTTACATTTTAAAGCACCCAAATCAGATGGTTCAGTAACTCTCAAATAAAAATTCCTAGTAAGCATTTAAAAAATAAGAATCAAAAATTGGTTCTTTATCACCAAGGTCACGCAGAAAAATGTAGGAGTAACCAACTGCTCAATGAGTAAGTGCATTTACATTAAAGGTTAATATATTCAGTCTTTCAGTTCAAGAACAAACCATCTGGTTTCAAATGCAGAGTTGAAATGAGTCTATAAAAAGGTAAGAATTCTTGAGAACAGCTCAGAAACATACACCCAGCAACTTCAAGTATTCACTATTTCTTTTTTTTTTAATTTTTAGAATTTATATTCAAACCTACCAAATGAACATCTGCCTTCGACAAGTCACTGACACACAGTCAATAGGGTATTGCTATCTCTAGATTTCAATCTACCAAGAGTTGTTGTCATTTTAATGTGTCAGTATAGCAGTCAAGTAGACCTATACCTGCCCTAAGAAAAGAATTACATTCCTCTTCTGCCTTCTTCCCTCTACCTATGGGCATCTCCCTCTCCATCTTGTGGGCACAGGGCCATGCAGGGCTGTGACAGAAGTAGGAACCTGTGGCCTCACCTCCATGACTCCCCTGAGAGGAACTGCCATTTTTTGACTTCTCAGCAATACTTGCTACTCTTCCAGTACCTCTGTAAGAGTGTCCACCAAATGGCATAAACCACTTTCTTAACCTTGTGGAAACAAACCAAATAACTTCAAGCAAGGTCCAAAATTAAAGGTCAAAATACAATCCTCTGGTCCCCAAAAGTCCTTTGTATCAGTTATTTATTGCAATTTACCAAACTACCCCAAAACTTAGTGGCTCAAAATAGCAATTTATGATGTCTCACAATTCTGAAGGTAGTTCTTCTGTTCCACATGGTGTTGGCTGGGGTCCCTCATGCAGCTGCATTGTTTTGGTAGCTGAGCAGGGGCTGGATCGACCAAGAAGACCTCATTCATATAGCTAGGACTTAGTGTGGTTGTCAGCTGGACAACTCTGTTTTTCTCCATGTGGCCTCTCTATCATATGGTGATCCATCTTCCAGGGCCTCCCTACATGGTTCTTCTCACTATTCTCAGGATAGCCCGGAGTTCCCTACATCATGGCAGCTGGATTCCAAGAAAGCAAGAGCAAAACTGCCACTCCCTGAAAACAAGGCCCAGAACTGGCTCAGCATCACTTTTTTGTCTTCAGTATTCTATTGGTCAAAGCAAGTCACAAGGCCAGCCCAGCTCAAGGTGGGAGCGGTGTTCAAGAGGTAGACTGCAACTCTTGATAGGAGTGGAATGCATATATAGGAAAAGGAGGAATTGTTGTGCAGCTATCTTGGGAGACTATCTATCACATCCTAAGCACAACTTGAATGAAAATTCCTCTAAAGAAGAAGAGAAGGTGTTGTGGGACCTAATGAAATTTAAAAGCTTTTGCACAGCAAAGGAAACCATAAACAAGACGAAAAGACAACTCTCAGAATGAGAGAAAATATTTGCAAACAAAGCAACTGACAAAGGATTAATCTCCAAAATATACAAGCAGCTTATGCAGGTCAATATCCAAAAAACAAACAACCCAACCCAAAACTGGGCAGAAGACCTAAATAGACATTTCTCCAAAGAAGATATACAGATTGCCAACAAACACATGAAAGGATGCTCAACATCACTAATCATTAGAGAAATGCAGATCAAAACTACAATGAGATATCACCTCACACCAGTCAGAATGGCTATCTTCAAAAAATCTACAAACAATAAATGCTGGAGAGAGTGTGGAAAAAAGGGAACACTCTGGCACTGTTGGTGGAAATGTAATTTGATACAGCCACCATGGAAAACGGTATGGAGGTTCCTTAAAAAACTAAAAATAGAACTACCCTATGACCCAGCAATCCCACTACTGGGCATATACCCTGAGAAAACCATAATTCAAAAAGAGTCATGTACCAAAATGTTCATTGCAGCACTATTTACAATAGCCAGGACATAGAAGCAACCTAAGTGTCCATCTACAGATGACTGGATAAAGAAGACGTGGCACATATATACGATGGAATATTACTCAGCCATAAAAAGAAATGAAATTGAGTTATTTGTAGTGAGGTGGATGGACCTAGACTCTGTCATACAGAGTGAAGTAAGTCAGAAAAAGAAAAACAAATATCGTATGCTAACATATGTATATGGAATCTAAAAAAAAAAAAAAAAGGTTCTGAAGAACCTAGGGGCAGGACAGGAATAAAGACACAGACATAGAGAATGGACTTTAGGACACGGGGAGGGGGAAGAGTAAGCTGGGATTAAGTGAAAGAGTGGCATGGATTACCAAATTTTGTAGTGGCATATACACTACCAAATGTAAAATAGATAGCTAGTGGGAAGCAGCCACATAGCACAGGGAGACCAGCTCGGTGCTTTGTGACCACCTAGAGGGGTGGGATACAGAGAGTGGGAGGGAGAAGCAAAAGGGAGGGGATATGGGGATATATGTATACGTATAGCTGATTCACTTTGTTATACAGCAGAAACTAACACAACAATGTAAAGCAATTACACTCCAATAAAGATGTTAAAAAAAAATTTTTTAATAAAAAATAGGGTAACATGTTTACTTGTTAACTCTTTGCTAGAGTAGGAAACAGACATTAAATAATACAAGGAGGAAATGTCAAGAAAAGTCTATTTTTGTTTAATGCTATGATATTTAAAAATCAGGACAGCAATGACATGCTTCTTTTATTCTTGATATTACTCAGTTCCATGATTACTAAAATTTAGTAAAAATACCACTGCAGTAACTAATGAGAGTTACACTGCTATACCAGACCTTTCCCAGCTTGGCTTTCTTTCTTTCTTTTTTTTTTTTTTAATAAATTTATTTATTTATTTATTTATTTTTGGCTGCATTGTTGCACTCAGGCTTTCTCTAGTTGCAGCAAGTGGGGGCTACTCTTCATTGTGGTGCATGGGCTTCTTATTGCGGTGGCTTCTCTTGTGTTGTGGAGCATGGGCTCTAGGCACATGGGCTTCAGTAGTTGTAGCACGCAGGCTTCAGTAGTTGTGGCTCGCGGGCTCTAGAGCGTAGGATCAGTAGCTGTGGCGCGCGGGCTTAGTTGCTCCACGGCATGTGCGATGTTCCCAGGCCAGGGATCAAACCTGTGTCCCCTGCATTAGCAGGAGGATTCTTAACCACTGTGCCACCAGGGAAGCCCCTTGGCTTGCTTTCAATTGCAATCAGTCATATCCTACTGCAGTAAACACAGAGGTCCAGGAATTTGAACAGGCGCTACGTAAAGGAGTCAGAGCACCTTTCCCAAAACCACAGATCAGATAGGAGTATCTATTACTGCATTGGTAGCTATGTTAATATTTAGCTAATACTTACACTGTTTTCTTCCCCCAGTAGTTATTTAAGTCTTGCCAGGGTATAGGCATGTTTGGAAAGAAAATGATGTTATGGTATCAATTCCTACTTTTGAGTACCACGTCAAATTTACAACCAAAGTATGAAGATATTGCTTCCCCAATAACCTCCTTTCTGATGTCCAAGAGATAGAAGGAAAAGAAATTTGAAATAAAAATGGAGGCCCCTCCCCCAGAGGAAGAAGAATAAGAAGTTATATGCCTAAAGTACCCTTCCTATACACTGAAGTCTTGACTAGCCCCAGGAGCCTTTCTCTTTAAAAGAGCCAACAGTAATTGGACTATGGTGGATTGATCTTTAGAAACCATATGCAATGAAGATAATGCCATCAAATGAGATAGGGAAGACTGGAGCAGGAAAAGGTTTGAAAGGGAAGAGTTTTGGACATAATCCAGTTTGCGATGTCTGTTAGATATCCAAGTGGAGAAGTCAAGTCAGTTTTTTCTGTAGTTCAGGCTCTGGGCTGGTGATATAAATTTGGGATTTGTTGGCATCTACTTGGTATATCAGCTATGAGAATGGATGCAATCACCAAGGGAGTGAGTGTGCTAGAATACTTGAGCAATCAAAGGAAAGGGAGAAAAGGGAGCATCAGTTAATGAAACTGAGAAGAACTGGCCAGTGTATCCAGATGAAAACCACAAATCTACGTGAAGAAAGGGTATCAAGGAAGAGGGTGTGAGCAACTGTGTCATATGCTCTGAGAGGTCAAGTAAAAAGAAGACTGAGAACTGACCATTAAAAAACAAAGCAAAAACAAAACGTACTATTTCACAAGCACAATGTCAAACTGCCCTGTGAGACAGCATCTAATCATGCCCTAATAACCACATAAATTTAAATTTTCTAGTCCCATATTCTACTTAAGATTAAGGGAGAAGCTATTAAGTAAACTGGTTTTCTGTCAGACACAAGTGCAAATGTTATTTTTTGATTCCCAAAATCAACATGGCATGACCATATGCCTTATGCTTAGTTACCTCAATAACAGCATTTCCTACAGTGCAGGACACAGCCTGCTGTTAAGATCAGACCCGAGGCTCCAGTACCCATCTGTTTTGAAGTCTCCTTTTCCCTAGTCTTCCTTATCTACAGAAAATGATCTGAGTAAAAGAAAAGAAAATTTAAAAAAAAGAAACAAACAGATATAATACAAGTCAAAAGCTAACCATAAACTGTAAGAGCAACACTGCAACATCCCAAAGATTAAAATTAAAGTTCTACTGAGAAAAAAAGTTAACATTGTCTTGAGTTCTTATCTTTAAGTATATTTTTTCACCAAATCATAGAACAAGTCAATATGAAGAACTTGCAAAAGGAATCACACACTCTCAAAAAAGAACTTTACCCACTGTCTGACACCTATGTGTTACATATGGCAAGTAAACAGCATAAATGTTAAGAATGTTACTGTTACATTAACAGGGCTGCAAGGATGATGGACTCTTAAAATGCTAGAGTAACTCATTTTTCTCAGGACAGGAAAAAAGACAGAAAGAAAAAAAAGGAAGAGATCAAAATGATAAACTCTCTAGCATTTCATCACATTTCTCTTGATGCCACGATTTTCTTCAAGCCCATGACACTATTATCTTGTCATCCATCTTCCAGCTACAAGAATAAAAGTGTTTATTACTTTACACATTAGCTATATTTCTAATGAAGCAGTGTACAAACAGAACTGTATTTTCCTTATGATTGAGATTATGATTTCAGAGTTCTGAAGCAAGACATACTTTAAAATGATCTTTCAAAATGAAACACAATCAACAATGAGATATGCATGGAATGCTAGTACAGGTGAGACAGCACTGCAGGCACTGTGATTTCAAAGCACAGCTCCTGCTTACAAGGAGGTATGACCTCTGTGCAGTCATAAAAATATATGGGCCTGAAAGGTAACAATAAAGAGGTGGGTAACATTAGCACCAAGTGAGTGATACAGAAAATAAATGATATGGAACCTCAGGTCTACAAAAGATGACTCCCGAGAGATGTGGTCTAGACAGTCTCCAAAAGCCAATGGATTGTCCCCAGGGCCTTCCAGATGGAGTAGGAATTGAACCTAGAGGGAAGAGACAGGACGTGGCATGGACAAAGGCACAGAGGCGAGGTGGTTCTAGGTTGATGACTAGATACGAACAGTTGAAGTGGAAAATTCAAACAGGAAGATTGAAAAGAAAAGGAAATGAATGGCCATGTGCTAAGGACAGCACCAGTGCTCTTCTTTCCCTCTCATTTCTCTCTTCTTCTCCCCGTACCCCATACCACCCTCTGCCTAGCTTTGAATTAACCATGGCCTCTGGAGTCAGAGAAACTTGAATCCCAACTATACTTCTCACTACCTGTATAACCTGAGAAAGTTATTGAACTATCTGGGCCTCAGTTTCTTTACATATGAATGGTGATAAGTATATCTATTTTTTTAAAATCTTATATTTTTATTATTTTTTATTGGAGTATAATTGCTTTACAATGTTGTGTTAGTTTCTTCTGTACAACAAAGTAAATCAGCTATGTGTATATATACATCCCCTCCCTCTTGGACCTCCCTGCCACTCACCCCTATCCCACCCATCTAGGTCATCAGAGAGCACCGAGCTGAGCTCCCTGTGCTCTACAGCAGGTTCCCATTAGTCATCTATTTTACACATGGTAGTACATACATATTTATAGTAATAACAATACCTAGTACTGTGTTAGGCACCATGCTCAGATCATTTGTACTCATTTAAACCTTATTTAATCCTCAGCTGCCCTCAGGGTATATATTATTTCCTTTGTGCACCGAGAAAATTGATAAGCAGGTGAAATTAGTTGGCCCAAACCATAAAGACAAAAACTGGCAAAGCAAGGAAGGATCAGAGGTGTTGCTGACCCCAAAGTCCTTATTCTTAGCCACTCTGATACACTAGACATAATAAATGCAAGACTTCAGTACAAAGCCTGCAGATAGTACGATGCCTGCTCTTGATATTATCATTACTGTCCAAAATTCTATAAGATGGTTTTTATTTGTTATTCTTATTTTTCTTGCTATTATCATTACTATTACAGATGAGAAAACTGAAATCCAGAGATTTTATTTAACTTTCCCCATGTGACATTGCTGGTAATTGACAGAGCAAAAATAGACTAGAGTCTGATTAACCAAGTTCTTAGATTTCAAGTTGAGAAGTTCATTTCCCTCCATTAATAGAGCACCACTGCAGTTTGTTTAATGTAGGAATAGAATGATAAAGGCATTGCTTTAGGAGGGTTAATCTGATTCTTGAAGGTTTTACTTAATATTTCCCTAACAGAATCAAAATTTTCTGTCTTTGGACCTCTTCTGTAGTCCACAAATGCCTATATCACTTTGTTATATATGTTGGACATAGTTCTTCCCTCCAGTCTTGACTAGAAGTTCTTTAAGAGGAAAATATATTTCCTATATATCTTTGTATATCCAGAGCTTAGCACAAATGTACCAAATTTAGTGCAGATGCAAAAGTGTTTGATGGATAAATGAATGGATGAATGAGATGGATATGATAAATTCAAATGGAAGCACTTTTAGGAGTCTATATGGCAGTTTCAGGGATTTATGAACCCCATTGAAATTTATATGAAATGTGGACTATACGTACTTAAGTGCATTTTCAAGAAAGAAGTTCCACAGTTCTCGTCAGATTCTCAGAAAGATGCAGGACCTCATAAACATTAAGTGCCATTAGACTCAAGGTAGAGAGACCAGTTAAAAGTAACTGAATTTGTACAGAAAAAAAAGAAAGGACTAAACTAGCGGTACTGCAATAGATATGGAAATAACACAGTAAATGACATTCCATAAATAAGTCTACAGAATTTGACTCCAAAACCAGTAGTCACACAAACATAGAGAACAGCCTTGTGGCTGCCAAGGGAGAAGCGGGGTGGGAAAGGGAAGGTTTGGGAGTTTGGGATTAGCAAACTATCCCAAATGCAAACTATTGTATATAGGATGGTTACACGACAAGGTCTTACTGTATAGCACAGGGAGCTATATTCAATATTCTGTGATAAACCATGATGGAAAAGAATATGAAAAAGGATATATATGTATAACGGAGTCATTCTGCTCTACTGCAGAAATTAATACAACATTGTAAATCAAGTATATTTCAATAAAATTTAAAAAATAAAACAGCAGTCATTAGGTCTAGCATTGAGCATATAATACTGTGCGGTGTCATTGTAATGGTTAGTTCTAGGGAGATACGGCAGAGACATAACTTTCCCAGCTACCTGGCTTATTTCATGAAATGTTAGAAAGTCTTTAGAAATTTAAAATGCATATATCACATTCTTACAATCCTACAGTGAAAGCAATCTGCTTGCAACTGATAGTCTACAAATGTTTACTGAATTCTGATATATGTGAAGAACTAAAAATTAGAGACACAGAGATAAGGAGTAGCAACTGTCTCCCTCCATTTTTGCTGGAAAACTGGAGAAATCTTACTTTAATGAGAAGAAGAAGGCCAGAGATTTTTAAAGTATACTTAATGAATCAGTAGTATAATATGGATTGAACCATATATCATGGCCTCTCTGGTAAGACTGAGGGCGTATATTTGTCTCTAGGCATTGTGGGGTTGAGATAAAACATCCTGTGATCTTGCTCTTATTTCCCCCCCCACCCCATTTCTCAGTATTTTTATATGTATTATATTAAGCTTTAAAAAACATGAGTTTTCAATAAAAACTCAAAGAGAGGGCTCCAAAGAAGAAGTCAAAAGAAGATGTTTGGAAAAAATCAGGGTCAGTCAACCTTGCTGTTGGTTAGAGGTTTACAGTGATAGGTACATAAGAATTTCAAGCTGTAGTATTTGTACTAATAGAGATACTTTTCACTGCTTTCTCTCTAGGTGACTGCCAGTATAGCTGGACATCAGCTGCCTTGTTTTATTTCTGGTTTTAAACTAATTCTGGTATTCTGAAAGTGATCATACATGTTGAATGTACGTGGAAAAAATTATTCAAACTCAAAGGCAAAAGAAAGTTTACAAAAATATTTAACATCTTTGTGAACTAAAAAAGAATGAAAACTGAGGACAGTGTGTGCAGGTACAATCATAGGCCTGCTCTACTCTTGACTCAGAAGCAGCCACTAGTGGCTCAGAGTGTTGCTCCTACAGGATAATAAGGACTAATGTTCCCCTAGAGAGGAGATGTGACAAAGTCAGAGTCATTGCTGGAAGTCAAAGACTGGAGTGTTGTAACTCCCACAACTTGTTCTTGAGGCAGGTCTAGTTTTGTAAGAAGCTCTGGACCAAGTGAGGCAAGAGAAGAACAGCACAGCCTCATCAAAGTCAAGCCAAGCCTCTCTAGGATAAGTGGATGGATGTGCACTATTGCTACTAGATAGTGACAATCAGTTCCATTATGAGACTTGGATCTGGGATGGGACACCAGAGAGCTGGTAGGAAACAAATGCAAAAATAAGACTATGAGGGATGATCCAGAAGTACAGAGCAGGAAAAGAACAAATGCAAAAATCTCCCACAAAACCTGATCTTACCATTCGCTTTTGCAATTTTATTGCATGTTATTAGCCGGAGAGGGGGAAAAACATCTAGAGAAGTATAACCAAGCTAGCACCAGTGGTTATTTCTAGAAATTTTGCTTTCTATTACATATTCCTTTTATACTTTTTTTATAATGACTTTATATCGGAAGAAACAAAGACATATATCTTTATGCCTATATTAAAAAGAAGAAACAACTGATCTCTCTAAACAAAATTCTGGAATCCCATGCAGATGCAGTGCCAGAAAAAACTCAAAAATCAAGTGATAAATTCACTCAAAATTAATTTTATGAAATACTGTGGCAAAAACTTTTTATTTATTTATTTTTTTTGCGGTACGCGGGCCTCTCACTGCTGTGGCCTCTCCAGTTGCAGAGCACAGGCTCCGGATGCGCAGGCTCAGCGGCCATGGCTCACAGGCCCAGTCACTCTGGGGCATGTGGGATCTTGCTGGATCGGGGCACGAACCCGTGTCCCCTGCATCGACAGGCAGACTCTCAACCACTGCGCCACCAGGGAACCCCTATTTTTTAATTGTATACAGTCAAGGTGTACTATAGCAAAGACTTTCAAATAAGTATGTTTAGGTTGTTGAAAGAGATGTATTAGGGAGACCTTCAAGATGGCAGAGGAGTAAGAAATGGAGATCACCTTCTTCCCCACAAATACATCAGAAATACATCCACATGTGGAACAACTCCTACAGAACACCTACTGAACGCTGAAGACCTCAGACTTCCCAAAAGGCAAGAAACTCCCCAAGTACCTGGATAGAGTAAAAGAAAAAAGAAAAAACAGAGACAAAAGAATAGGGACGGGACCTGCACCCCTGGGAGGGAGCTGTGAAAGAGGAAAAGTTTCCACACAGTAGGAAGCCCCTTCGCTGGCGGAGACGATGGGGAGTGGCAGGGGGAAGCTTCGGAGCCACGGAGGAGACAGCAGCAACAGGGGTGCAGAGGGCAAGGCAGAGAGATTCCCGCACAGAGGATCGGTGCCTACCAGCACTCATCAGCCTGCGAGGTTTCTCTGCTCACCCGCCAGGGCGGGTGGGGCCTGGGAGCTGAGGCTCAGGCTTCGGAAGTCAGATCCCAGGGAGAGGACTGGGGTTGACTGCGTGAACACAGCCTGAAGTGGTCTAGTGCAACACTGCTAGCCGGGAGGGAGTCCGGGAAAAAGCCTGGACCTTCCTAAGAGGCAAGAGACCATTGTTTCCCTGTGGGCGAGGAGAGGGGATTCAGAGCACCGCCTAAAAGAGCACCAGAGACGGGTGCGAGCCGCGGCTATCAGCACAGACACCAGAGATGGGCATGAAATGCTAAGGCTGCTGCTGCAGCCACCAAGAAGCCTGTGTGCAAGCACAGGTCACTATGCACACCTCCTCTCCTAGGAATCTGTGCAGCCCGCCACTGCCAGGGTCCCGTGATCCAGGGACAACTTCCCCGGGAGAACACACGGCACACCTCAGGTTGTTGCAATATCTCACCGGCCTCTGCCGATGCAGGCTTGCCCCGCATTTTGCACCTCGCCCTCCATCCAGGCTTGAGTGAGCCAGAGCCCCCTAATCAGCTGCTACTTTAACCCCGTCCTGTCTGGGGGGGTAACAGTTGCCCTCAGGTGACCTACACACAGAGGCGGGGCCAAATCCAAAGCCAAAGCCCAGGAGTTGTGCAAACAAAGAAGAGAAAGGGAAATCTCTCCCAGCAGCAACAGGAGCAGCGGATTCAATCTCCACAATCAACTTGATGTACCCTGAAACTCTGGAATACCTGAACAGACAACGAATCACCCCAAAATTGAGGCAGTTGACTTGGGGAGCAACTGTAGACTTGCGATTTGCTTTATGCATCTAATGTGCCTCTGGTTTTATTTTTATCCTAGTTTAGTATTTAGAGTTTATTGTCACTGGTAGATTTGCTTATTGATTTGATTGCTCTCTTCCTTTTTTTTTTAATATATAGATATATTTTTTTTTTCCTTTTTCTTTGTGTGAGTGTATATGTGTATACTTCTTTGTATGATTTTGTCTGTATAACTTTGCTTCCATTTGTCCTAGCGTTCTGTCTGGGATTTTGGGGTTTTTTTTTGTTTTTTTACTATACTTATTAGTGCTTGTTATCATTGGTGGATTTGTTTTTTTGGTTTGGTTGCTCTCTTCTTTCTTTCTTTCTTTCTTTTTCCTTTCTTTTTTTATTATTTTTTAATTTTTTATTTTTAGTAATTTTTTAATTTATTATTTTAATGACTTTATTTTATTTTATTTTTCTCTTTCTTTCTTTATTTATTTTTTTCTCCCTTTTATTCTGAGCTGTGTGGCTGACATGGTCTTGGTGGTCTGGCCAGACGTCAGGCCTGTGCCTCTGAGGTGGGAGAGCCGAGTTTAGGACATTGGTACTCCAGAGACCTCCTGGCGCCACATAATATCAAATGCCGAAAGCTCTCCCAGAGATCTCATTCTCAATGCTAAGACCCAGTTCCACTCAACGAACAGCAAGCTACAGTGCTGGGCACCCTATGCCAAACAATTAGGAGAGAGGCTGCCCATTAGCAGAGAGGCTCCCTAGAATCATAATAAGGTCACAGACACTCCAAAACACGCCACCAGACACGGCCCTGCCCACCAGAAAGACAAGATCCAACCTCAACCACCACCAGTCCCCTCCACCAGGAAGACTACACAACCCACTGAACCAACATCAGCCACTGGGGGCAGACAACAAAAAAAAAGGGAACTACAAACCTTCAGCCTGTGAAAAAGGAGACCCCAAACACAGTAAGTTAAGCAAAGTGAGAAGACAGAGAAATACACAGCAGATGAAGGAGCAAGATAAAAACCCACCAGACAAAACAAATGAAGAGGAAATAGGCAGTCTACCTGAAAAAGGAATTCAGAGTAATCATAGTTAAGATGATCCAAAATCTTGGAAATAGAATGGAGAAAATACAAGAAATGTTTCACAAGGACCTAGAAGAACTAAAGAGCAAACAAGCAATGATGAACAACACAATAAATGAAATAAAAAATTCTCTAGAAGGCATCAATAGCAGAATAACTGAGGCAGAAGAACGGATAAGTGACCTGGAAAATAAAATAGTGGAAATAACTACCTCAGAGAAGAATAAAGAAAAAGGAATGAAAAGAATTGAGGACATTCATAGAGACGCCTGGGACAACATTAAATGCACCAACATTTGAATTATAGGGACCCCAGAAGAAGAAGAGAAATAGAAAGGGACTACGAGAATATTTGAAGAGATAATAGTTGAAAACTTCCCTAATATGGGAAAGGAAATAGTTAATCAAGTGCGGGAAGCACACAGAATCCCATACAGGATAAATCCAAGGAGAAACACGCCAAGAGACATACTAAAAATCTATCAAAAATTAAATACAAAGAAAAAATATTAAAAACAGCAAGGGAAAAACAAAAAATAACATACAGTGGAATCCCCATAAGGTTAACAGCTGATCTTTCAGCAGAAACTCTGCAAGCCAGAAGGGAGTAGCAGGACATATTTAAAGTGATGAAGGGAAAAACCTACAACCAAGATGACTCTACCCAGCAAGGATCTCATTCAGATTCGACAGAGAAATTAAAACCTTTATAGACAAGCAAAAGCTAAGAGAATTCAGCACCACCAAGGAACTTCTCTAGGCAGGAAACACAAGAGAAGGAAAAGACCTAAAATAACAAACCCCAAACAATTAAGAAAATGGTAACAGGAATATACATAGTGAAAACTACTTTAAATGTAAATGGAGTAAATGCTCCAAACAAAAGACATAGACTGGCTGAATGGATACAAAAACAAGACCCGTATATGTGCTGTCTACAAGAGACCCACTTCAGACCTAGGGACACATACAGACTGAAAGTGAGGGGATGGGAAAATATATTCCATGAAAATGGAAAACAAAAGAAAGCTGGAGTAGCAATTCTCATATCAGACAAAACAGACTTTAAAATAAAGACTATGGGCTTCCCTGGTGGCACAGTGGTTGAGACTCCGCCTGCCGATGCAGGGGACATGGGTTCGTGCCCCGATCCGGGAAGATCCCACATGCTGCGGAGTGGCTAGGTCCGTGATTCATGGCTGCTAAGCCTGCGCGTCCGGAGCCTGTGCTCCGCAACGGGAGAGGCCACAACAGTGAGAGGCCCGCGTACCGCAAAAAAATTAATTAATTAATTAATTTAATTTAATTAATTAAATTAAAGACTATTAGAAGAGACAAAGAAGGACAGTACACATGATCCAGGGATGATTCCAAAATAAGATATAACAATTGTAAGTATTTATGCTCCAAACTTAAGAGCACCTCAATACATAAGGCAAATGCTAACACCCATAAAAGGGGAAATTGACAGTAACACAATCATAGTAGGGAACTTTAACACCCCACTTTCATCAATGCACAGTTCATCCAAAATGAAAATAAATAAGGAAACATAAGCTTTAAATGGCACACTACACAAGATGGACTTAATTGATATTTATAGGCCATTCTATCCAAAAACAACAGAATACACTTCCTTCTCAAGTGCTCATGGAACATTCTCCAGGATAGATCATGTATTGAGTCACAAATCAAGCCTTGGTAAATTTAAGAAAATTGAAATAGTATCAAGTATCTTTTCCAACCACAAGGCTATAAGACTAGATATCAATTACAGAAAAAAAATTCTGTTAAAAATACGAACACATGGAGGCTAAACACTACAATACTAAATAACCAAGAGATCAATGAAGAAATCAAAGAGGAAATCAAAAAATACCTAGAAACAAATGACAAAGAAAACACAATTACCCAAAACCTATGAGATGCAGAAAAAGCAGTTCTAAGAGGTAAGTTTATAGCAATACAATCCTACCTCAAGAAACAAGAAACATCTGAAATAAACAACCTAAACCTTACACCTAAAGCAATTAGAGAAAGAAGAATAAAAAAAAAAAACCAAGTTAGCAGAAGGAAAGAAATCATAAAGATCAGATCAGAAATAAATGAAAAAGAAATAAAGGAAACAATAGGAAAGATCAGTAAAACTAAAAGCTGGTTCTTTGAGAAGATAAACAAAATTCATAAACCATTAGCCAGATTCATCGAGAAAAAAGGGGAGAAGACTCAAATCAATAGAATTAGAAATGAAAAAGGAGAAGTAACAACTGACACTGCAGAAATGTAAAGGATCATGAGAGATTACTACAAGCAACTATATGCCAATAAAATGGACAACCTGGAAGAAATGGACAAATTCTTAGAAAAGCACAACCTTCTGAGACTGAACCAGGAAGAAATAGAAAATATAAACAGACCAATCACACACACTGAAACTGAAACTGTGATTAAAAATCTTCCAACAAACAAAAGCCCAGGACCAGATGGCTTCACAGGTGAATTCTATCAAACATTTACAGAAGAGCTAGCACCTATCCTTCTCAAAATCTTCCAAAATATAGCAGAGGGAGGAACACTCCCAAACTCATTCTACAAGGCTACAATCACCCTGATACCAAAAACAGACAAAGATGTCACAAAAAAAGAAAACTACAGGCCAATAACACTGATGAACATAGATGAAGAAATCCTCAGTAAAACAGTAGCAAACAGAATCCAACAGCACATTAAAAGGATCATACACCACGATCAAGTGGGGTTTATCCCAAGAATGCCAGGATTCTTCAGTATATGTAAATCAATCGATGTGATAAACCATATTAACAAATTGAAGGATAAAAACCATGTGATCAACTCAACAGATGCAGAAAAAGCTTTTGACAAAATTCAACACCCATTTATGATAAAAATCCCTCCAGAAAGTAGGCATACAGGGAACTTACCTCAACATAATAATGGCCATATATGACAAGCCCACAGTCAACATCACTCTCAATGGTGAAACTGAAACCATTTCCACTAAGATCAGGAACAAAACAAGATTGCCCTCTCTCACCACTATTATTCAACATAGTTTTGGACGTTTTAGCCATAGCAATCAGAGAATAAAAAGAAATAAAAGGAATCCGAATCGGAAAAGAAGAGGTGAAGCTGTCACTGTTTGCAGATGACATGATACTATACATAGAGAATCCTAAAGATGTTACCATAAAACTATTAAAGCTAATCAATGAATTTGGTAAAGTGGCAGGATAGAAAATTAATGCACAGAAATCTTTGGCATTCCTGTACACTAATGAAGAAAAATCTGAAACAGAAATTAAGGAAACACTCCCATTTACCACTGCAACAAAAAGAATAAAATACCTAGAAATAAGCCTACTTAAGGAGACAAAGACCTCTGTGCAGAAAACTATAAGACACTGATGATAGAAATTAAAGATGATACAAACAGATGGAGAGGCATACCATGTTCTTGGACTGGAAGAATCAACATTGTGAAAATGACTATACAACCCAAAGCAATCTACAGATTCTGTGAAATCCCTATCAAACTACCAATGATATTCTTCACAGAACTAGAACAAAAAATTTCACAATTTCTATGGAAACACAAAAGACCCCGAATAGCCAAAGCAATCTTGAGAAAGAAAAATGGAACTGGAGGAATCACGCTTCTGGTCTTCAGACTATACTACAAACCTACAGTAATCAAGACAGTAAGGAACTGGCACAAAAACAGAAATATAGATCAATGCAACAAGATAGAAAGCCCAGAGATAAACTCATGCATATATGGTCACCTTATTTTTGATAAAGGAGGCAAGAATATACAATGGAGAAAAGACAGCCTCTTCAATAAGTGGTGCTGGGAAAACTGGGCACCTACACGTAAAAGAATGAAATTAGAACACTCCCAAACACCATACAGAAAAATAAACTCAAAATGGATTAAAGACCTAAATGTTAGGCCAGACACTATAAAACTCTTAAAAGAAAACATAGGCAGAGGACTCTATGACATAAATCACAGCAAGATCCTTTTGACCCACCTCCTAGAGAAATGAAAATAAAAACAAAAATAAACAAATGGGACCTAATGAAACTTAAAAGCTTTTACATAGCAAAGGAAACCATAAACAAGACAAAAAGATAACCCTCAAAATGGGAGAAAATATTTTCAAATCAAGCAACTGACAAAGGATTAAACTCCAAAATTTACAAGCAGCTCATGTAGCTCAATATGAAAAAACAAACAACCCAATCCAAAAATGCGCAGAAGACCTAAATAGACATTTCTCCAAAGAAGATATACAGATCGCCAACAAACACATGAAAGGATGCTCAACATCACTAATCATTAGAGAAATGCAAATCAAAACTACAATAAGATATCACCTCACACCAGTCAGAATGGCCATCTTCAAAAAATCTACAGACAGGGGCTTCCCTGGTGGCGCAGTGGTTGAGAGTCCGCCTACCGATGCAGCGGACACGGGTTTGTGCCCCGGTCCGGGAAGATCCCACATGCAATGGAGCGGCTAGGCCCGTGAGACATGGCCACTGAGCCTGCACATCCAGAGCCTGTGCTCCGCAACGGGAGATGCCACAACAGTGAGAGGCCCACGTACTGTAAAAAAAAAAAAAAAAATCTACAGACAATAAATGCTGGAGAGCGTGTGGACCAAAGGGAACCCTCTTGCACTGTTGGTGGGAATGTAAATTGATACAGCCACTATGGAGAACAGTATGGAGGTTCCTTAAAAAACTAAAATTAGAACTACCATATGACCCAGCAATCCCAATACTGGGCATATACCCTGAGGAAACCATAATTCAAAAAGAGTCATGTACCACAATGTTCATTGCAGCTCTATTTACAATTTACAATACACTGGACATGGAAGCAACCTAAATGTCCATCAACAGAAGAATGGATAAAGAAGATGTGGCACATACATACAAGGAATATTACTCAGCCATAAAATGAAACAAAATTGAATTATTTGTAGTCAGTTGGATGGACCTAGAGTCTGTCACACAGAGTGAAGTAAGTCAGAAAGAGAAAAACAAATACTGTATGCTAACACATATATATGGAATCTAAAAAAAACAAAATGGGTCTGAAAAGCCTAGGGGCAGGACAGGAATAAAGACGCAGACGTAGAGAATGGACTTGAGAACACGGGGAAAGGGAAGGTTAAGCTGGGATGGAGTGAGAGAGTTGCATGGACATATATACACTACCAAATGCAAAATAGATAGCTAGTGGGAAGCACCTGCATAGCACAGGGAAATCATCTCGGTGCTTTGTGACCACCTTGAGGGGTGGGACAGGGATGGAGGGAGGGAGATGCAAGAGGGAGGAGATATGGGGATATATGTATATGTATAGCTGATTCACTTTGTTATAAAGCAGAAACTGACACACCATTGTAAAGCAATTATACTCCAATAAAGATGTTGAAAAAAAAAAAATAAGGAGATGTATTAAAGAAAAACTTGCCTGAAAAAAGTGAGGAAGAAATTATAAAACAAAAAGGCAACAGCGGGCTTCCCTGGTGGCGCAGTGGTTGAGAGTCTGCCTGCCAATGCAGGGGAAGCGGGTTCATGCCCCAGTCCGGGAGGATCCCACATGCCGCGGAGTGGCTGGGCCCGTGCGCCATGGCCGCTGAGCCTGCGCATCCGAAGCCTGTGCTCCGCAACGGGAGAGGCCACAACAGTGAGAGGCTCGCGCACCGCAAAAAAAAAAAAAAAAAAAAAAAGACAAAAGCGTTTAGACTCAAACACTGGGGAAATTGCCCAGAATGCTGCATAAAGGGACAAAGGAATTTTTTAAAAGAAAGAACAGTCAAGAAATACAGAAAAACAAGTACTAGTCCCGGCCATGATACCTATTTCATAAGTGCTGTATTTAGGTATAATTTACATACAATAAATTCAACCACTTTTAAAAAAAGAAAAGAAATGTGGAAGATACATTGAGAATCTCCAGTATACACATAAGAGGAGTTCCAGAAGAAAAGAGAGTAGGCCATAGGAGCAGAAATATTTGATGAAGCAATAACTAGGAAATTTTCAAAAGTGAAGCATTACATGTATCTTCAGATCAAAAATGCACTGCTAGTACCAAGCATAATAAATGAATTCACACCCTGATGCATTATGGTGAAAGTGAAATAACATCAGGAGTGAAAGCATATCAATAACATACCCAAGTAATACATTAGACAGTTTTATCCACATTATTACTTGTATTTTTAAATCTCTCGCATAGTATTTATTTCTCTCCTCTTTTTAAAAAATATTTATTTATTTAAGTTATTTTGGCTGCACAGGGTCTTAGCTGCGGCATGCGGGATATTTTTTTAGTTGCGGCATGCGTACTTCTTAGTTGTGGCATGTGGACTCTTAGTTGTGGCATGCGTGCGGGATCTAGTTCCCTGACCAGGGATCAGACCCGGGCACCCTGCATTGGGAGCGCCAAGTCTTACCCGCTGGACCACCAGGGAAGTCCCTATTTCTCTACTCTTAATTTTCTTGTCCTTCTCTGATTTAATCTTCTGCACTGTAACTTTTTGAGATCAGTAGTATTATTTTACTATAACGTGAGACAAATATTATTTCACTGTTTTAGTCCATAAGGACAGAGACCATGTACTCTTTTTCACAGTTCTAACTCCAGCACTTGGAAATGTCTGGTGCATAGTTCTAGTGCCTAATAATGTTTAATAGTTGAAAGAGTAAATACTCTAAGAAATTAAGTGACTTCCCCACCTCTGACTCCTAATAAATGATAAAGCTGAACAACTTGCTGTTGACTGTTGACTCATTCCGATTTCACCACAGGGTCAAATCCTTAAGTATCCTTTCTACATAGGCTACTGCCCATCCATTTCCCCTCCATCCATTTCTGGGCCAACGGTTTCTATTAGATCAATGTTATAATTAATCCTGCTTTTTTTTTTTTAACCGCTCTCTTCTTTTTTGGCTCTTTATTTTGTCATTCAACATGTTATCGTCACAAATTTAGATAATCCTCAAATTTATTGCACATATTTTTATATCTATATACAAGTTATTGGGACAAATATACCTCAGAAATAGGCAAGGCAAGAAAAGATGATGATTTGAGGAGTTAAGCGCAACTCAACAAATATTTTTTAAGGCCTATGTCCACAGCAAGATGCTAGGTACAGCCCTCAAAAATATTATGTAGTATATTAGAAAAGCACATTATAAATATATAAATATGATAGAGGATGATGATGGGGGAAAGTAATATGCTACAGCATTCTAAAAAGAAAAGATGATATCTCTTTGGGGGGCACAGGGAAACATCATTGAGTACGTGCCTATTGTGAGGGCCTTGCAGAGAGTACCAGCACATTGACAGAAGGATATGGAAGTAGATAGAATTCCAGTTCAAGAAAAAGAATGAGCAAAAAATTGGAAGCAGAAAAATATGGGACTATTTAAAATGCAGCAATCTCTTAACTTGGTCTTCATGATAGAGTATGTGTGGAAAACTAACAAAGAAGAAGAGAAGGTTGGAAATATGGCTTGAGGATATATAGAGCCTTGAATGTCATACTGGAGACCTTGTATATAATTTAGTAGGCAACAAGGAGCCATTAAAGATTTTTTTAAAAGAGAAACTGTATTATATCAAAGATACGTTTTTTGGAGTTTGAATATGGAGTTAGTACTTATACCCATGAATTTAAGTTTTGGCAGAATATCTAGGGGGAAGTGCACAGTTGAAAATGGAAGATGGCACTCAGGAGAGGAACTAGAGCTAGAGACAATGATTAACATCTTGGGAGTGAATAGGGACAAAGACAAATGTAAAACACATTAGGCAGCTGTTCAAGGATCCAGTCAGTGAGCTTGGGGCAGTCAGCAATGATGAGTGCTTCATTAAGTCAAGAGGAAATAAGATTAAGAAAAAGACCTGGATCTGGCCTTTAGAAAATGTTCAATGTCAAATATCAGTACCAGTGGGATGGGTAAGGGCAGAAGCCTGAATGGTAGAGATAATAAATTAAACTCTAAAATAGGAGAAAGAACTAATGTCCTATGGGAAAATCTGGTAGAAAAAGGTGACCAGTAGGAGAGTGGAATGGGGTTACTTAGGATAAGGGAATCCTGAGCATTCTTTTGACATAGGGGAAGAATTAGGGCTCTTCTCTTTGTGCTAATGTCACAAACTCTCAAAGTACCCATTTCTCTGTCTTGTGATGCCTGTTTACTGTTCATTCCTCCATGCTAGACTGTAAGTTAATCAAGGGCAGATGCTGTGTCTTATTCACTGTTGTTTTCCCAGCAACTAACCCACTGCCCAACACACCGAAGACACAGTACAAATATTTTAAGGTTCAAGAAAAGGTTTAAAAATGGTATGAGGGAAAATGAAATTGGTATAGCAAGGTCCTGGAGGATGTGTGTAGGATCAGGAATAGGATGAAGGGCTAAATGTGGGTGAAAATAGTGGTATATTATCTCATTATCCCCAGTGGTTTATTTGAAGAGTTTAAAAAGTCACATTATAAAATTTTTGATATAGAAAATAAATACTAACCTATATAGGCAGTATATATTCTTTCCAAAGTAGAACACAGGTAATCTGAGAGTTACGTCCCTGTACCAGGAGTGTTCTGTTTTCAGCTTTGAAATACCCATTCAAAAAATTTGTGTGGGGCTTCCCTGGTGGCGCAGTGGTTGAGAATCCACCTGCTGATGCAGGGGACACAGGTTCGTGCCCCAGTCCGGGAAGATCCCACATGCCACAGAGTGGCTGGGCCCGTGAGCCATGGCCGCTGAGCCTGCGCGCCCGGAGCCTGTGCTCCGCAACGGGAGAGGCCACAACAGTGAGAGGCCCGTGTACCGCAAAAACAAAAAACAAAAACAAAACAAAACAAAATTTGTGAGATCTTAAATAGTATTTTAAATAATAAATAAATAAGCTTGAAAGTTAAAGCAAGAAAAGTTAATCCTGACTCAAGAAGAAAAAGCTGGAAAATCTAAGAAATCTTTGATGAGCAGAAAGGGGAAGAAAGTCACATAGCATAGAAGCTATAGATAAAACTCAAGAGAATATTCATCGTCCCCATACTACTCCCACGGCCTTCTTTGCTTGTTTGGCTGGTTTGGGGGTTTTGCTTTTGCCAAGTATTTCTGGCCCTGTGAGAATAAAGAAGACAGGGTATGGATGTTCGTATTTCAAATACACATGAGTTTCCAGGTTGTTCTATGGTACCAGTTGGAAGCTGTATTTTAAGAATTTGAGAAAAAGAGGAATAAAGGCATCACTGTACCTGCCAGGAATCGACTTGGTCCCCAAAGTAGCCACATGGTGAGAACCTGTCTCTTGGAGGGTCTGGAGATAGAGTCTATCTTGATGTCCAGCAGTTTGGGGTGAGGTCAAAGTGATTGAAGGTGGCAATGTTTTCTATTCCAACTTATCCAGCTGAATAAATTTCAACAGAATAATTATTATGTAAGATGCCTCTAGTTTCAGTTCCTGAAATTTCAAATGTGAATGAGATTGGGGGAGGTAGTAGCAATGAACACAGAAAGCTGTAAGGAAGTAATGGTGTTTCTCCTGATGTCCCAATTAAGTGAGAGACTCCATAAGATGAAAGCAAATATGCCTATGCCCATGAGGTATGCTGTCACCTCTGAACTCATTCAGATGCAGCAACTGAATCTCAGGTGTGAAGTGATTTGCCTATACAGGCATACATGGTGAGCTAATCACAGTGCCAGGATCAGAATGTATCATCCCCCAACTTTCAGTCTGTTCCTGAGTCTTGAGCCATTAGCCTATTATGATTTTACTCTTCAATTTATCCAGAGATACCTTTATTGTATTTACATTGTATTTCTGTTTAATGTTTCTCTTTCCACCCAAGCAGTCTGTCTTCTAAAACTTTGCTGGCCTTCACAATTATCTCTTTCCCAGTGTGATACCATCTTCTCCACAGTCCTCCATACCCGCAGTGGGCTAGGTTAGTCATAACTCTGTAGGGATTTTCAGGTTTTGAAGAAGAAGGTGATTTCTCATGCAAAGGCAAAACATTACACTGGCTTCATATATCCCCGGAGCACTAATCACCTTAGAGTTCTGGTCCCAGAAGAACAGATGTGTTTCTCTAGTCCTAACACCAAAATTACTCTTTTGGTAACTTTGAATGCTGTTGAAGAAACAAAGCTCCATAATACAGGGAAAGACAAAATAACACGTCGATACTACCAGATCAATTTTCAACAGTAAGTATGAAATGTGCTTTTTCAATTTCTTTTCATTTCATGAAATATTGGGCAAACACTAATAATTGTCCCTCATTCTCTCTCTGAAAACGAATCCCTTTTTATAAGAGAAAAAAATACTAAAACATGGAGAATGCTTTGCTATAATTCATTCAAGCCAGATCATTTGCACATCAGTATACCAAACTGCTTTTGCACATCAGGACCTAGAATCATAAATTAACTGGCCATGCAAGGCACCGAAAAGTGATCTAGTACAACTCACTACCTTCATTAAGAGGGGCACTCTCAAATCACCTAGGATAGAAGAGGTTTTTAATGACCTTTAAAGAAAAATATATCGTCCTTCGTTCTAATATTTAACAATGCTGAGAGGAAGGAAGGAAGGAAGGAAGGAAGGAAGGAAGGAAGGAAGGAAGGAAGGAAGGGAGGAAGGGAGGGAGGAAGGAAGGAAGAAAATTCCATTATATCCAACCAAGATGCTTTAAGGTGCAACAGTAAAATAGCATAAGAGTTTTGCTTTATTTCATAACATATTGTTAATTTCTTAATGACATATTTGATGACTATGGTGGGAAAAGTAAAATTGCATATGTATAATTTATATAATTCATAATTTATATAGCTTTATATTTCCAAATATTTAATACTGGCTCTTAAAAATAACAAATCATTGTTTAGGGTGATATAAACAAACAGCATGAACTAAGCCTCCTACACAACATGCTGTTACATAAAACCTGGAGGAAGTAATTCTAGAGGCAACTTTGTATCTTAGAAATAGTTATATTTAGTGGTAGAAGCAATGAATTGATTTAAATAAAAAACTGAACTGAGCAATAACTAAAGAATAATTTTCTCTCCATCATGTAAGACTTGGACAATATTCCCTTTTAAAGGGATTATGTAAGTGAATTATAGTTTCTAAAAGGGGTATTATGTTTTCACAAAGATGCTTTTTACAGAGACTAAAATTTTAGTAGGCGATTATTTAAATACTTTTTCTTAACTTTAAATCTCTTGGCGTTTGTATTGCCTGATATTGACAGTTTAGCTCCCAGATTTGCACATTCCAGACTCAGTATTTTTTAAAAATCACCAATAGCTTTCTTGTTACAATATGATATACCTTTTATTAAAATTCCCTGCCCATGCTTGTGCCACCGTTTCCAAGGTTACTCCAAACAGAGGATGCAGAGAAGTGACAAGGTTGGTGACAGATAAAGATAATGGCTTTCTAGGAAAAGTTTATGCAAAACTTCAAAGGACTTCAAAATTCCTATGGGTCATTTCATTTGCCATTGAAAAGAAGAATCAGAGCAATTCCTAGGTCATGGTACACACGATTTGTTCAAGGACCTTCTCTAGATTTTGTTATTGTCCAGATACTTAAGTGCAATCTTCACCTGGATACACAGACCCCCAAGAGAACTGTGGATAAAATTCAGGGGATCAGTGAATGTTGATTGGAAAAAGTAACATTTTTATTTTCACTGAACTCTAAATGAAATTTATCATTTCCTGAAATTATGAGGCAATGAACCACAATGGTATTAAAGTCCTTATGACTTTGTCACCAATAGAAATCATAGATATTTCCATATCACAATATGGTTGTTGCAGATATTCTAAAATCTATGATTCATTTATGTTCATATCTACCTTAAAGTAGGGTAGTTACGTATGCTGATAGAGTAGGGGGTCTCTAGAGAAAGAGAACCAGGGATGGCTTTCTTGACATGAGAAGCCATTTTAGACATAAGCCATTTTGTGATCTAAGCCTGGCCACAACACTTGCCCCTGAACAGGTCTCAGTAATTAATAATCGTAAGGGAAAAAAGGAGTGCAGGAACAAAGGAAAAGCAGTCATGAAACAATAGTTCAGAGATAAAATAAAATCCTAGTTCCTCCTCGAGGGACATACATAAGATTCTGATACATATCTTTGAGTTCGGTAGTGACTAAGGTCCTCACCCAGGTGGAGGATGGAGACTACCAGCTAAGACCTCAGACTGGTCAGTGGGAACCTGAGGAATGATGGTGCTGACCTTTTCTGGCCCTCGTGACTTCAAACAACTAAAGTTTGGACTCTGGCAACCTTTGCCCCAGTTCTATGCTGAATTCTCCTCTACTGAAGCCCCATCGTGAGTATGCATATACCAGCCCAGCTCATATGTGAATATGCATGTACCCTTGGCTTAAAACTTCCCCAGTTTAGCTGTTTCAGGAGACACTGCTGGTGTTCTCCAGACTTGCTGCAAGAAACAAATCCTTTCTTCTCCTGATCTTTGGCTTGGCTGTGTCTTTTAGCTCAACACCCACCAAGAGACGAACCCAGTTTTCAGGTAACAATTATTATTATAAAACCCACAGTTTTTAAATCTTTTTATGACTACATTTAAATATAATTTATTTCCTTTGCAATCCTATATGTTTCACTTTATACATTTAAAAATTATTCTATAGATACAGAATTACAAATTCTATTTGTAATCCTATATGTTTTACTTTATGCATTTAAAAATTATTCTGTGACAACAGGAGTAGCTTTGTTAACCTGCTCCCCAATGAAACTGGTGAAAATTATTTTTGGAAAACAATCATTCATAGACTCTGGAAATAATCCTAAGTACAAACAAAATTTTTTTAAAAAATATCAATTCAATAAAATCTATGAAAATTCAACTAAAAAAGATGAGAGTCTGTGGTATTTGAATTGAGACTGTTCCTTCCCTCTCTTCTCCCAGCTCAGCAAGGTGGAGACTCCATCCAGACTGCTGTAGTCAAGAACACAGGACTCCCTCTCTCCCCAGCTCCTGGCCAGAAGGCTGGGACTTCAGTGTTTCTCCTCCTGTCCCCAGCTGCCTGCTGCTGATGTTCAGCCCCAGGCAAGTACTATTAAGAAGTGAGGGTTCTCTTTTTCCTGTCCAAACCCTACTCATGGAATGTTGGCTCTGCCTTTGGTATGGCACACTGAAAATTCGGGACCCCATTAGCCCTTTCCCCTACTCATGAGGTAATGGCTCCTTACCAGGAAAACCAAGAGAACCTCAGAATGCTGACGCCCCTCCACTGAGTACTTAGCTCCTAGAGCAGGGATGTCACTCAGAGAGAAGCTTGCCATTGTCTCAAGCCAACCTCCAGAGCCCTAATTCAGAGATTTTGCCTGTGGGGAGAAGCAGGCTGTATAATTAAATGAATTTTTTTAAAAAACCTCCTATTCCCAAAGGAACAAACGTCATCTGAGACAGAACATGAAGGAGTTTAAGCCTAAAAGGACTCTCAAGAAGAGTAGAGGTCGTGATGAAAGGCAGTTGGGAAGAGATGTGTGGATCTAATGAAAATACAACCTAGATGGTAAATTGGCTAATTTGCAGTAGAGAACCAGGGTCAGGAAATACCAAACACTGACCTCAGGAACTATAAAGGAGCCACAATTTGATTAGCTTCGTTTCTGTGGCAAGTTATGTCCCAGGACATTGCTGGAAACAATAGCGCAATCAGTCACCAACTAGTGAAGTTTAACAACTGTGTATGGTTTAGGAAAAGAGTGAACTACTGGGACCACTGTCATCTTAGAATGACTGCTGGCATACCCAATCTGCACTTCCCTGAGGTGCAGTATCAGAGATTTAACACTGTGGGGGTAGAGAGGGAGAGGAAAATAGACTTCATTAAAATAATCCTGGCAGTCATTATACAAATAAACACGCGAATAACAAGACGAAAGGGGTGGGGGCCAGGGGGCGGGGTGGGGGGCAGTTGGAGCCATACACAGATTTGCTACAGTGTATCAAAGATATCCAGTTTCCAACAACAAAATCATGAATCATGGAAAGTATTACACCAGAAAAAAAGCTGGCAACAGAAGCTGCCTGTGAGAGTGTCAAAGTGAGAGATGTCAGATATAAAAGAAAAAGGATTTCAAAGTAGCCATTATAAATATGTTCACAGAACTACAGGAAAGAATGTCTAAAGAAGTAAAGAAAGGGATGATGGCAATGTTTCATTAAATAGAGAATATCAATAAAGAGATAGAAATTAGAAAAAAGAGCCAAACGAAATAGAAAAACACAATAACTGACATAAAAAATTCACTGTAGGGACTCAAAAGTAGATTTGAACTAGCAGAGGAAAGAAATAGTGAACTTAAAGATAGATTGGTAATGATTATGCAAGATGAAGAACAGAGAGAAAAAAGAATGAAGAAAAATGAATGGATCCTCAAAGAAATGTGGGTACCATTAAGCATACCAACACCCTCATTGATGGAAGTACCAGCAGGAGAGGCAAGAGAAGAGAAAATATATTCAAAGAAATAATGGCTGAACACTTCCCAAATTTATTGAAAAATAATAACCTACACATACAGGGAGCAAAATGAACTCTAAGCAAGAAAACACAGACAAATACATTATAGTATAAAAGTCAAAAACAAGGAGAAAATGTTGAAATCAGCAAGAAAAAGTTTGTTTTGAGAAGTTCAGGCACTAGACTGCCACAGGGTCCAATGACACAGAACAAAGTTGAAGACCCTCAGGCATAGTCATATAGAATAAAATAACTGACCACAGGGCACAGTGGGAGGGGGGAAAACCCCCAGTTTTCAATCTGCTTTTGTCAAAATGCTGCAGAAGAAAAAGTGTCCATAATCAAAATAAAGGGGGGGGGGGGCGGGTGGCAGTTGTTTAGTTAAACAAAATTAAGTAGATTTTGTTACTACAGGACTTGTCATAAATTTTAAAATGTCAATTGTGACTCTCAGGTATGGGTAAAACTTACATCATTTCCCAAATTACTTTAACCATAAAAAACATTTTTGGAGTACCTCTCCAGGCTCAAGGTTTGAAGAGCACTTTCAGGAACACTGACCTGCAGTTAATAAAAGTGAGGGGTATTGATAACTGCTGGGATCAACTGGCATCTCTGTTTCCTATATGTCTGCATCAGGCACTACTTTCTCTTAAGGGCACCCATAATAGACCACTACCCATATTTTTAAGGACAGCCTAGGTCAAAGGCTGTCTGAGGTTCCTGGTAGTGCTGCTTGCAAAGGTCCCCAAATTTAAGTCACCCTAAGGGGTGACTATGCCCTAGCCTGTCTTTTTTGATCTGGGGATCACATTCTGTTAAAAATCTTTAGACTCTATTAATGAGTGCAAAAAATGACAACCACTGCTAATGGGCTTCTATACATGGAAAATTTCTTCCCATTCCTGTTTCTAGTCTTAGGTACTGGTTTATAATAACAGCCTATCAAAATGTTGCATGCCGCTTCAAAAAACGTAGTTATCATCTGAGAGCTATACTTAACATCAAATGCCAAGGCAGATTTATCAGCAGCTGAGGCCTGGAGCACAGCCAGTTCATGGCACTGAAGATTTGCTCACTGCAACTCACCATCAGAGGGTGTATGTTAGAGGAGGATGGACTCAAGCCAGATATCAAGAGCTATGGCTCAGCAACTTGAATCAGGGTGACAGCAAACAAGGACTGGAGGAGCGGCATAAAAGCACACGAAGACAACTTCAAAAAATATAATATTGCTGTTGCCTGTCAGAAAATAGCAATAGCAGCACAGAGGCCAACTTTAGTGTGCCAGGAGGTGAAGTGGCTTTTTTTGTTTGTTTTTTAACAAAAATGCTTACAGCCTCTAAGAGAAAATGTGACTCATAAAAAGAACTAAGCACTATCTACAATGCAAACAGACAAATAAATAGATGGAAACTCACTATGGAAATTACCTTAGTCTAATCAAGTGTATCATCAAATAAAAATATTCTACATAGAAAACATGGTTCCTGGGCTTCCCTGGTGGCACAGTGGTTGAGAGTCCGCCTGCCGATGCAAGGGACACAGGTTCGTGCCCAAGTCCGGGAGGATCCCACATGCT
The DNA here is from genome assembly GCF_951394435.1 of Stenella coeruleoalba. Lineage (NCBI taxonomy): Eukaryota > Metazoa > Chordata > Mammalia > Artiodactyla > Delphinidae > Stenella > Stenella coeruleoalba. The sequence goes on along the minus strand of NC_137151.1, from coordinate 78,444,652 downwards.
GTGGAGCAGCTGGGCCCGTGAGCCATGGCCGCTGAGCCTGCGCTTCCGGAGCCTGTGCTCCGCAATGGGAGAGGCCACAGCAGTGAGAGGCCCGCGTACCACAAAAAAACAAACAAAAAACAAACAAAAAACAAACAAACATGGTTCCTATATATTCTATATGGTCGTTGACCTTTGCTTCTCTAATCCTCCTAACAGTTACGTGAGTTTGTAAATCTCTGAACTGAATCCCATCCAGCCTGAAATACTTAGAATGGTTTCTGTTTTCCTGATCAAAATAATTGTACTGCATTTTTCCAATTAGGAAGGTCATGGACAATCGACTGAATGATTATAGGGACAGGATTTTACTTTCCTAGAAAGTTGTGCACAAGTTAGTGAGCATTAAATACTGACTCTTTAACAGATTAATGAAAGGATAGAGTAGAAGTCTATCCTAGCTATGGTGGCCTTCCTATAAGAAGGCCTCTTTCTGAGTAGAAAAAGGAGCAAGTGAGGGAAAAATCTACTGCATGCATAAGATAAAACCAAGAGACAAACAATTACCAACAGCAACAAAAGCAGATCTCAAGGACCCAGAACAACTCTGGATAACAAAGGGGTGGCAAGCAGGAATATAAGCATCATAGATAAGAATATCTTATAGTTAGTTAAGAATATAGTTAAGAATATCTTAACTAAAAGAGAACCAATAGGCAATCAGAAATCCAAGGATTATACCAAGAATCTGTAAAATTGAAAGAGCTCACCTATCATATTGACTTTTTTTAATGATTATATCTCATTCTGGCAAATTCAGAAATGCAACCACTTATACATAGTGCTGATGGGAATACAAATTGCTACACTGATTTAGGAGAGCAGTTTGGTGATATGTTTTAAATGTTTAAAGATGTTCAGGGTTTTGACCATGCATTTCTACATCTAGAAAATTTTTCTACCAAAATCACACTTTTGTTTAAAGGAAAAGCGTGTGTGTCTCTAAGTGCTTTAAGAATGGCTGGATGAACAGTCTACAGAATACCAACTGATTCCTTCTGTGTATTGAAGAAGCAGGTAAATGTTTTTTTGTTTTAATCTTCTTTATTTTTTTTTTGGAATCTTCTCTGATAAACAGTTACTAATTCTATAATACATAAAATATAATACACTCATATAACAATTGAAAGGGCAATAGAGTGAAAATACACACAGGTGTCAGGAAAACTTGATCGTAGTTTTATGTCTCTTGTTAATTATTCTGTGGTTCCAAGGAAGCAAGAGTTAATTTTAGATGCGTTGCTTTAGACCCTACAGTTAGTAACTGGTAAAGGGAGACTCCTAATCAAAGTGGTGAAGCCAGCAACTGAGGAGCAACAATTCCTAGTGGAAAAAAAAAATCCAAAGCCAACAAACATCACCCTAACACAAATAGAGCCTCCAGTCTCTGACTCTCATTCAAAAATATATATAGGGAGACTTAGGAGTGGAAGGGAATAGCATGATATAGTCTAGGAATAGAATGGAAGAGAATAAACATTATCTTCGCTATTTCTGCTCTTCCAGGCTTCCTAAAGTAGTCCACATTTCATCCATTATACCTTTTCAGCAAGGCCAGGAAAATTGTTTTAAAAAATCAAGGAAAAGGAAAACTTCAAAAACAGAATAATGCTAATTTTTTAAATTCAATGAAATTTCTTTTTCTAATAGTCTGTGAGACCCAGGAGGACAGAGGCCTAGTCTCAGTTGTCTTTTCATTTTCAATGCTTAGGAAAGCATGTGGCTCAAGGAAGTTTGATGAACAAATGGATGAATGAATGAATGAACAAATGAATAAACAAATAACAATTTGAATCTTTTCAATAAGTCTCTAAAACCATCCCATTTTATCCAGAAAAGTGCCAGTAACAAATCAAATCAAGTATCTTTCGAATAATATGCAAATATACAAAATAAACTTATAAGACTTTTCACTACTTCAATTTTATTGGTATTTGTGTTAAATTCAACTCCTACCCCCATTCATCAGGCTCCTAACAAGTCTATCAAGAGGATGCTGGTTGCCACACTTCTTTAGGTATTTCAGGGCCTTGTGCTTCCATGACTGAATCATTGAGAAGAAACATTTAGGTAGTTGACCCACAGTGAATTTAACAAGCGTTTGACATGCATCAGCAGTATCAAAGCTGACTCATACACAGATGAAATTTGTGCTGACTGGGTGACAGCCTCTATTGTGAGACAGTGAGGGGCTTGAGGGCCTTTATTGTGAATGAGAATGACAGCACTTCAGAAAGGCCTGATGCAAATTCTTTGACAGGTTATATAGTCACATACAAAAGTATCCTTGCTGCTGTCATACATCATCATTATTTTTTAATGTCAAACCTGTATTACACTGAATAAAAAAACTAAAGAAAAATTCTAGTCCTGACTGCATGTGAAATAACAAATTAAAAATGATTTCAATCCCAAATCCAGACCATGATAAAAGAAAACCAGTGACCTCTGTTGTTCTCATGCTTGTGGTTTAAAAAACAATTCGATTATTTTATTAGCAAATATATTTTAATTTAATCATTTCAATTATTTAGCAAATACTTGAACAATATCACAGTATCAATGGATTTATAGAGGTGTGTTCCATTTTTTCCAAGAAAATTCATTCAAGGTCAAATTCATTCTGGACTGAGTAAGTTTAGTCATTTCTGTAGGTTCCTGCCTTCATTTCTTGCTAAAGTAGGCCATTCCCTTTTTTATTCTCAGTCTAGCCCTTCTATGAGCTAAATGCTCCTATATAGTTTTCACACTCCATGAAACTATTGCCTACATAGACCTCTATTTAGTGCCTCCTACTGGACTTTCTTGACACTGTGTTTTGCCCACCTGCCTTTGGGACACTTACTTTTTCCCTGCTTAATAACAGTAAAAGCTCTAACTTTCTGAACGTAACCTAGGGCTGTCATTGCGCTGGAAACTTTATACCAGTTATCTCTAATACTCACCACAGCCCATCAAGGCAGGTAATAGCATCACTGTTTTACTGGTAAAGAAGCTGGAGCTGAGAAGACTGAGCAATTCGTCCTGGGAGATGATATACAGGAAAAGCACATGGCCTTGGAGTTAAAAAAATCTGAGAAGTCCTACCATTAACCAAGTATATGATCCTAAGCAAGTTCATTTGACCTCTCTAAGCCTCAATTTCCTCATGAGTAAAACAAGAATACTAAAGTATAATAGGGAGTTTAGGGTGGTGGGCAGGGAGATGCTCACCTGTGGAGTTGAACCTCCTATGCCCATGCCATATAATTTTTCTTTCCTGATTAAGGGAAAAGAAAATATTAGTAACTTATAATTACTATCCCCAGGATGGATTGCCTAAGATCACTGCATTCTCTCATTTAAGATTTTTACATGTTTTCCTGAGGGCGAATGAATGACATACATAAATCCCACACCCCGACTTAGGCATACTTCACCTATAACATATCAGCTGCCCCAAACTATATAAGCAAATGCTTGTCCTTTTTTTAAGGCATTGCACTTTGCCGTTTTTTGAGCCCAGGAGAAAGAGCCAGTAGGATTAAGACCTAGAGAGTCTCAGGATTTCTTCACTGGCCACAGCCTCTACCATCTCTGGACCTTGTAAAGGTTGTAATAAGTTGCTAGAGAAAGAGAGTCCAGAAATTCTCCACAAGTATCCAGCAGTCAGTTTCTGTGTTGCCCTCTGACTTCCACTGCAAACATTAACATTTAACAAGGCTTGACACAGGACCCTCAGACAGTTGAAATCTTTCACTTCCCAGTAGATAGCTAAAAGTAGGCTTTGAGTACTTCGTTAAAAAGAGGGAATCAAAGGTCATATGAAGACTTTGACCAGTTTTTGTCTGTTCCTGTCCTGATACTCACTTCTCTTTGCAATTAAAAGGACCTCAGTCTGGCCCAGAGAAGGGAGTCACTCATAATTTTCATGAGATCCTACAGCATAATGGCAAATGAAAATAATAAAACCCTGCTCTTTTAGATGAAAAAAATATAGAATCAGAAATATGATTCTATCTTTAAGAAATTAGTCAGTTTTAATAAAAGTAGACTCTGAGGTACCCACGTGAAGTTTTTGTTTATCCAGAGGCAGTGGGATATATTGCCTCTGGCAATACCACTGACAATGCCATTTTGGGTTACCAAGCTCATTGGTGGACTACCACCAGTGAGCTAGTCTCAACTCTCCCGTCTTTCCTTCTTCATGGGTGTTCACCCTCCCTAAGTTTCCTGGCATACAAGGTCAAGGAGATAAGAGCACTCTCTCATTTGTACAGAACTGTCTTTATACTAGAATATATATACATATAGTACATATTAAAAAATAATTTTATAAATATGTGTTTATATGTATGTGTATATGTGTGTTTATATAAACAGCAGTGTTGGGTGAACTTTGAGCTTTGTAAAATACAGAGTCATAATACATGACTGGTATTAAAAATATCAACACATTATAAATCTGTACCTGAGGCAAACTGAAAATCATTTATGATATAAACTTGCTCTGGTTTTTTTTTTTCTTCCTCCTTTTCCCATCTCTATCTTCTCTTTTCTAAAAGTAGAAAACTCAGTGTAATTTCTGGTGCTTGAAAAGTAATATACTCTGAGCATCTCTCCACTGCAGTGGTTTGTAGGAAGTTTGTATTATTAAAAATACTTCTAACAATTTCTACCCCTAAAAACAATGCTTAGATTATTTTTAATCTTTGGCAATAATGTCTATCTCATGGGGTTGCTGCAAAAATTACGTGACATATTTATAAAGTACTTAGTATGCAATACATAATTATATGATATTCTCTATCACTTAACCTCATAAGTAATGAAACACAAACCCAGGTTTTGCCATTTCGGTCACTTAGGCAAATTAATTTACTTTTTGGTACCCAGTTTCCTTGCCTATAAAAAGGAGATAATAATAGTATCTATCTCACAGGATCGTTAAGAAGATTAAAGTTAATATATGAAGCATCCAGGCCAATGCCTGGCATGTAATAAAGCTCATACATTAGATACCGTCATCATCATCATTATTATCGTTCCAGGCAGGACTTTAACACACATCTATCTTTAAAACCTGAAAGCTTCTCAACCTATTGCCTGCTAGCCTGAACCTAGTCTGATTTCCTGCTGTCTGAAATATCCAAAAATGCCTTCTCTACTTGGCTTATCTGATATTCAGGTTCCCAGGTTGGGGACAGGCTCCCTCTGGCCTTCCATCTGCTGACTAAACCTTGATTGCAGAAATAACCAAGCCTTTGATGAAGCATCTTTCCCCTCTTCTAGGGTTGCCAGATAAAGTACAGGAGACCAACTTAACTTTTAATTTCAGATAAGAAATGAACATTTTTAGTGTAAGTATACTATCTTAGTCTATCTGGGCTGCTATAACAAAATACCACAGACTAGGTGGCTACAAACAACCGAAATTTATTTCTCACAGTCCTGGAAGCTGGAGGTCCAAGACCAGGGTGCTAGCATGGTTTCGGTGAAGACCCTCTCCAGGTTGCAGACTGCTGACCTCTTTCTGGTCCTCACATGGAAGGGATGAGCTAGCTCTCTGGAGCCTCTTTTATGAGGGTACTAATTTCATTCATGAGGATTCCACACTCATGACCTAATCACCTCCTAATACCATCACTCCGGGCATTAGGATTTCAACATATGAATTTGGGGGGGATACATTCAGACCATAGCATATACCCTAAATATTGCATGGAACATAATTAGATTACAAAACTGTTTCTTGTTTATCTGAAATTCAGATAACTAGACATCCTGCATTTTTATTTGCTAAATCTTACCAACCTACTCTATTCTAATCCAGTTCTAACATGACAAATATAGAAAGATGAACTTCTACTTCAGCATCCATTACTATGGGTCTTGTTTTTCTTTGGCCTTATTCATTTGGCGGGCGGGGGTGGGGGCCCCAGTAAAGGGTGGAGGAGCTGAGGAAGACAAAACTATAGCATAGAATTTCCCATTATAATCCCAACCTTAATAGCAGCTAATTTCTTTATATAAACGAGGTTGTTTGGGATTCTCCCCATATATTCCAAACCTTTCTTAACACATAAATCTCTCACAACAAATAATGTTACCAAGTTTAATAATCTTAACATCAATACTTTCTATTTTGTTTAAGTCAATGTCTCTTTCCCTTTAAAGTTTGTATGATTTCAAAAAGTCTCTGGGATCTTAACAATAGAACAAAATTTCAAAAGCCATCATCATCATCATCACCATCATCATCTCCTGAGGACTGAGAGAGTATCTCAAAAGATAAAAGTCATGTGGTTTGGGAACTAGCAGTAGGCAGAGCTTAGAATATAGGCTGAAACTCAAATGCCTACACTGCTAGTCAGGTAACTTAAAATGAATTAAGTCAGCTGTAGAAGAGAATTTGCATACATGCTATGTGCAAGAGAATAAGAAATGGAAAGCATACACCTCAACTGAAAGGGACAATAGACCCTGTGTTGCCACATCGTTTGACTTATTTTTTAAGAGAAGCCAAAAATCCTGACTTTTATGTGAAATCCTTCTATTGACTTTTTATTTATAAAACATCATGCAGGTCTAACACAATATACATATAAGAGGTAGCCTGCCTCTCCACACCCTCTCCAGCATTTATTGTTTGTAGATTTTTGGACTGTGGTCATTCTGACCGGTGTGAGGTGATATCTCATTGTAGTTTTGATTTGCATTTTTCTAATAGTTAGTGATGTTGAGCACCTTTTCATGTGCTTCTTGGCCATCTATATGTCTTCTTTGGTGAAATGTCTATTTAGGTCTTCTGCCCATTTTTTAATTGGGTTGTTTGTTTTTTTGATATTAAGCTCCATGAGCTGCTTGCATATTTTGGAGATTAATCCTTTGTCCATTGCTTCATTTGCAAATATCTTCTCCCATTCTGAGGGTTGTCTTTTGGTCTTGTTTATGTTTCCTTTGTTGTGCAAAAGCTTTTAAGTTTCCTTAGGGCCCATTTGTTTATTTTTGTTTTTATTTTCATTAACTAAAAGTAGAACTACCATATGACCCAGCAATCCCACTCCTGGGCATATACCCTGAGAAAACCATAATTCAAAAGGACACATGTATCCCAATGTTCATTGCAGCACTATTTACAACAGCCAGAACATGGAAACAACCTAAATGTCCAACAACAGATGAATGGATAAAGAAGATGTGGTACATATATACGATGGAATATTACTCAGCCATAAAAAGGAATGAAATTGGGTCATCTGTAGAGATGTGGATGGACATAGAGTCTCTCATACAGAGTGAATGAAGTAAGCCAGAAAGAGAAAAACAAATATATATTAACACATATATGTGGAATCAAGAAAAATGGTACAGATGAACCTATTTGTAGGAACAGAGATGCAGACGTAGAGAACGGACATGTGACACAGTACAGTAGGGGAAGGGGAGAGTGGGACGAATTGGGAGATTAGGTTTGACATAAATACACTACCATGTGTAAAATAGATAGCTAGTGAGAACCTGCTGTATAGCACAGGGAGCTCAGCTCAGTGCTCTGTGATGACCTAGATAGGTGGTGTGGCGGAGTGGGAAGGAGGTCCAAGGGGGAGGGGATATAGGTATACATATAGCTGATTCACCTCATTGTACAGCAGGAACTAACATAACATTGTAAAGCAATTTTACTCCAATAAATATATATATATATATATATATATATATATATATAAAAACATAAAAAAAAGAAAGAGGTAGCCTTTCAAGCCTTGCTCACAGCTTCCAAAATTCAAGTTCCTTGAACTTCAGCAAATTTGGTCCTTATGGATACTTTAGGAAACTCAATAATAATTGAATTTTTAATTACTGATAAATGCGATTCATTTTGAGTCTTCAAAAACAGTTTTCCATTCAAAATAAACATTGGTTTATTTTTTAAACACTGCTATTCAACATTTTGGTCAAAGGCAGTTCTGCTTTTCGAAACTAGGTTCGTAGACACCATGAGTCTGTCATTGTTTCCTATGCATCCACAGACAGCTGAGGAAAATGGCCATTATGCTGATTCTGAGTCATTTAAAAATGCACATTTTTAAACAAAGATGCTTTAACAGAGCTTTCTTTCTTATTAAATTAATAGAACATTATGCCTGTTGCTTCTATAAAATGTTATTTTTAGACTATAAATGTAAGGCCTAGGAAAGTCATTGTAGAGACATAAACTATTGAATGCTTTTCAGTTTAAACATATCTTTACTGTAATCATTTTTCTTTATATTTCCTGCAAAGTCATCTAAAATGCATTCTCCAGGATGGGTAAATAGTCCCTAGTATAGCTAGCACTTGGTCATATGACTCATGGGGTTTTACATTGCTTGGGTAAGAAATCATTTAAAGTGCTGAGAATTGGTGAATGTAACATGGAAGTCCATCATGGGAATTCCAGCTGCTGCTTTGACTACTTGGGTTTCTGATTAATTACTCAGATAAATAGATAAATATGCAATTACTTTGAGCCAAGGCAACAGAAAAAATCCTTTCTATCACCCGATTAGGAACAATGAGTTGTGCCCTCAGAAGCCTGCTGTTACTCATCACCAATGCCTCCAGTGCAGGTGGTGGTGTTGTTTTAAGAAATGAAATGCTTTTGGTGAATATGAGTTTTTACGTTTTTTATTAACTTTACAAAAAAGAAGAAAGAAACTAAATGGAAGATTTAAAGGCACTGCAAACTAATGCTAGGATAAATCTTTTGTGTTCCCATATCTTTATGGTAACTGGAAAGACTACAAGCTTTGGAATAAGCTCAGATGCAGTCTCAAATCTGCCTCTTAGTGCAACGAGCCCAGAGACAGGACAGAGATTGTTGCGTCATGGTGACGAAGTGCTGCTGATGCAGGCCAGTGACAGATGCGACGGGCATTGTTTGTGTGGGGCTAGAGGCCCCAGGGGCGGCAGAGAGGCTGCCGGCAGGGGCAGCGATGGGTCTTCAAAAACAAAAAAATTTGCCTCTTAGCAGACCTCGAGAAGTGTCCATTAATGACTCTAAGCCTCAATTTCTTCATCAAAAAATACAGGTAAGAATACCTACCCAGCAGTATTCTTATAAGAATTAAATGAGCACAATGTCTACTTAAGGGCATGATTTATATCCCTATACATATATATTTACCAAGTACCTCTCTCCATGAAATAAATGCACCTAGAAAATGAAATCCTCCTAAAGAAAATGAAGCTCACAGGATGAATGCAACTCCTAAATTTAATAAAAATGCTCATTATATAATTGCCACCTGATTTCCTCTTCATGTTTAGTACTGTCTGCCATGTGCCCAGAACCACTTGTATATTCACTGCTAAAGGAAAACTATTTCTCTACTCACAGCACTTCCGAAGTGAAATGTGGGGGTTTTTTTTCCCATGTCGATCAACTTTCCAACTCTGAACACCAACGAAGTGTCCTATAACTTAATTCAATACCAGGACTTAGCGTCCAGCTCCACAGGTTTAGGGTTCAGTCTAAAAGCCCTCACTTCAGATGTCAGTCACAAGTAATGGATCTGTCCAGGACTTCCCTGGTGGTCCAGTGGGGAGTGCTTCCACTGCAAGGGGCACAGGTTCGAGCCCTGATCAGGGAACTAGGATCCCACATGTCATGCGGGGAAGAAAAAAAAAAGAAGGGTCCGTCCAACTTGGCTGCAAAGTCAGGAGCTCCTACAAACCTTCCCCCAGGTTAGAATGGCTCACAAAACTCAGGGAAACATTTACTTACATTTACCCATTTATTGTGAAGGACACTATAAGGGATGCAGATGAACAGCCAGATGAAGTATACAGGGTGAGATCCAGAAAGATGCAAAGCACAGGTATTTCTGTCCCCTTGGAGTTGGGGTGCACCACCCTCCCAGCATGTGGATGTGTTTACCAACCCAGAAGCTCTCCAAACCCTGAGGTTTAGCATTTTTATGGAGGTTCCATTATACAGGCACGATTGATTAAATCACTGACCATTGGTGGTTAATTCAATCTCTAGCCCCTCTCCCCTTCCCAGAAGTCAGGGAGTGGGGCTGAAACTTCCAACCCTCTAAATGTGCCTTGATCCTTTTGGTGAACAGCCCTCATCCTGAAGCTATCTAGGCGCTGCCAGCTACCAGTCATCTCACTAGCATACAAAAGGACACTCACATCGCTTAGGAAATTACAAGAGTTTTAGGAGCTCTGTGCCAGGAACTAGGGACAAAGATCAAATATCCTAGTTTTTATTATATCATAATATCACACCAACCCTGAAGAAAGGCCCAGGAGTGTCAGGAGACAGGAAAGAAAAGCCAGTAAGCCCATGTCTTGGAGGGTAGTAAGCTAGAAGACAACACCTTCCCTAAACAATTGTAAGTATCTCGAGCAATATGGGCTTATATCTTTCAAGCAAGCAAGGTACAAGCATGGAGGTTAGAGATCAGGATGGGCACAGAGCAGGGCCTTTGCCCCTCAAATACCCCAAAAGCACACTCAGCTGGTGGTGTTTTCCTCACACAGGAGAAATCAAGCATGAAATACACATGTAATCCAATTCAATTCCAGAAACAGTTCCATCACCTATTTAGAACAAAGAGACTGTATGTTTCTCACAGAAGCACATTTAAGGAGAGCTGAGCCATGTTTAAATTTTGACAGTGCTACAATTCTTTGGGGACCAGCTGTCCAAGGAAAAGCAGCAAGCCCATGACATTCCCTGAACAGATAATGGTCACCTGTCAGATCCTTGTTCACGGCCCACGCTGACTGCACAGAGCAGTAGCAGTAGCATAAGATGGAGCACATTGATATCTTACTCAGGGAGGAAGGTCTAAACGACAGGAATTTTATTTGTTTCTGGTCAATTCTTTAGCCTGTAAGGAACTCAAGGTAACCTCTGGGGGGAAAATGGCTGGGGAGAGAGGATTGTAAAGCTATTGCCTCAAACATAGAGGTAGCTTAGTGGACTGACCTTTCAGTCACACCCAGAGGTCACATGGTCTCTCATTCCATCTCTGGGAAAAATCTGTGTGCTAGATTATAATTTCACTTTTCCATAAATCCTCATGGCCCCAACCCTACCATGTAGTTCCCCTCTTTGCATCCTCTTCATCTCATCCTCCATTTTTAACTGCAAGGATCACCCATGTTTTATAAGGAAAAGTACTAGGAGAGAGAATCTGATATTCCAAACTCATCTCTTCCTGTCATTGCATGCAAAGGTTACTACCCAGACCAGCTGACCTTAGGTCAAGGTGACCACTCTTGGTCAGTCAGTTGAAAGAGAGTGACTAGGGAGGGAAGAATCAGTGGTTTGCCCCAGACCATGGTTATGAGCCTGCATGCTGGCAAGCTCACTGACGGCCTTATCTATACACCCCTGAAAGGGTAAGTGTAAAAGAAAGGGCAGCATTTCCTGGCTCACTAAGCCTAACTGATAGTGTGAACAACAGAAGGTGTCAAAAGGTATATAGACAGCTGTGATTGATAATGTTTGGAACTTTCTTCTCTAAATTTCAGGAATTGTAGAATCACATTTAAATGCAAAGTTCAGTTTCAGAACACATAAAATTACTTAGAGCAAAAATAAGATTAGTACCCAATAAGGGTCCATGGGACTTAAAATGAAAAACTGGACATGTTTTCCTTTTGAATTAGACAATATCAATTTGGCAAACATATGAACCAAAATATTGAGTAAAATGAGTTTTACACAGCCTTGTTAAGGTTTTTCCATATTCTCTAAATGAGACCAAAAGTTTCCCAAGTCAGGTAAATAAAATAAATAAAATATGCGGTGTTATCTTAGTGCCCACCACATAATAACTTTTTGGTTTTTGTCTTTTTTGCCACACCACACGGCACGCGGGATCTTAGTTTCCCGACCAGGGATCGAACCTGCGCTTTCATGGAAGTGCCAAGTATTAACCACTGGACCTCCAGGGAAGCCCCCATAATAACTTATTGACCTCACATCTCAAAAGGACAGTGAGCGATATATCCTTTTAGATGTTTTTTAAATGATAATGAAAAGTGAATCTTAAAAATAAAAATGACCATACTGATTACTTCCCACTTTGAAGAGATAAACAGGTAAAGGAGGTAGCTGGAGTTTCAAGGAGAGTAACGTGAATGACATCTGACACTTGGCTACTATTTTACTTGCCCACAGAAGGAGTGATTTTGATACCAAAGGTTGAAATAGGCTTTTCTAGGAGAAAAAAAATCACAAAAGAAATTCAGGTCAAGTCAGAATAAGAGATGAAGGCATATATTGACTGAAGAACAGCTCTGCTGGATAGCTCTAAAATGGGAATATATGGAGGTGGAGTTTAATCACAGGTTCCTTAAAGGTCAGGGGAAAGCAGGCAATGAACAAGAACTGCTTTTTGAACAGCTTAAAATTATAAGAATGTTCCAAACATAAGATTTAAGCTTAGGAACAAACAGGTTACTCACTTTTGTATTTTATTATTTCTAAACTGTCATTTAAGAATTTGGGTATTGTTTACCTATGGTACTAGGTTTACTTTATTCCCTACTACCTTTTGCCCCTCTTATAAAGATTTCACAACAGAATGTTATATCATTTTTTCGGGATTAGTTCTAAATTACCACATCTTTTTTGTAACCTAACACATATGTCAATTATCTTAGTTTTTCCAACCTCTAATTCCCATAGCTGGTAGAGACAAACAAATCCATTTTCACTTCTTTCTTTTGATTAGAAAAACAAACTTTTTATCATTCATATTTGTATCTAAAAGCACTAAATTCCCTTTATCATTGTGTATACTCTAAGGGTGACCATAACAGGTTCCTCAGTGTAGCCATAGCAACACCCAGGGCTTTAAAATGGCCAACTGTGGCTAGTGATCTTAATTCTTTTCCATAACAAAAACACTATCTGATACATATATCCCCTTGCAAAATCACTTGCTGTTACTATTGCTTTTTCTCTCCTGAAATGTTATCTTCCTTCCTTACCATTGCTTAGTGTACAAGCCCACTAATTTTCAAGACCCTGGACTTTACCTTTTTTCTGTGCTTTGAAAAAATATATGAATAAAACACAAATGAGAAAAGAAAGATTAAAAAAAAAACACTGCCATTATTTATGCTGATAGTAAATAACCAAGGCAGCGTGAGAAGAGAGCTGTCATCAACAGCAACATGACCAATGACAACAGGAACACAAATTTGTCACTGGCTTTCTGTCCAGTATCTATAATTTTCTCTCTGGCTAAACATTATTTATTTGATAAGGTTTAATTATTAGATAATATTCATTCGTTATCAGCATTGTGTACATTGTTCTATTCAGAGAAGTGAAGATAAAATAGATAAATTGCACAACAGATACAGATCACAAAAGATGCAGGGTAGAGTGGAGAACATTCCAGAAAGCAGGAAGAGCATGTACAAAGACACAGAGGCATCGGTGAGAGGGAGGATGCAGCCTGTAGCAATAGAAACTGAAGGATGTTTGATAGTGCACTAAAGGTCAAGATGTGCACAAGAAGTAGTAACAGGAGGTCAGAAGAGTCTGTGAAAGAAGGCAGGGATGTCAAGGCCACTGCAGAATAAAATTCAGATGGCTGGCAATGGTTGGCAAACATTCCTGTCAAAGGCCAGACAGTATGTATTTTAGGCATAGGTTCAGGCCACCTACAGTCTCTGTCACAGGTTCTTATTTTTTTGTTTCTCAAAGTGTGAAAACCATGCTCAGCTCACAGGCAGTACAAAAGCAGGCCAGAGCTAGACTTGGCCCATAGGCCTCAGTTTGCTACTTCTGCTGTAGTCAATTGTTTACCTTGTCATATTGCCAGAAGCTCCAGGCACTGGAGAGAGAAAGAGAAACCTCAGAGTTACTTCAAAGCAGCTAGAACGACAATGAAGGATAAGTTGAGGTGGCCTAAAAACAATCCACCTGGCTGCCCAGGATGGGCTGTAGTGATATTACTGTCCCCCCATCCCATGGTTCATTTTAGTTTTTGAACGCTGAGGTGACAGAGAGTAATACATAACTGAACATTTTGGAAAATAATACATACACAGGCACAGATTTAGGTTTCTTAGTATGATAACAAGTTTTTTGATCTTTAGAATTACTTGTCCTCTAGCTATCAAAGAAAGGCTTTGCTTTCAGAACCAGATCACCATGCAGTGAGTGCAATGTCCTTTTGCATTATAATTCATAGCCTCCTTTGAAAAAGCTTCTGAGTAGAAATCTTACCTGAGCAGTATTTTATTCTTCCTGCTTACTGTATCCATTTCACAAAATAAAAAGTCTCATACACAGAAATCAGGGGCTTAGCTATGGAGATTTTCAGGTATGTTCAGTGAACCTAAATTAGCTCACAACACATGCCAACAGACAATGGGAGCATATCTCCCTGCAAAGAACAAGCACCATATGTGTTTGGAAGACTCTCCATAAAAGATGAGGAGGCCTTCCCTGGTGGTGCAGTGGTAGAGAGTCCGCCTGCCGATGCAGGGGACGCGGGTTCATGCCGCGGTCCGGGAAGATCCCACGTGCCGCGGAGCGGCTGGGCCCGTGCGCCATGGCTGCTGAGCCTGCACGTCCAGAGCCTGTGCTCCGCAACGGGAGAGGCCACAATAGTGAGAGGCCTGCATACCGCAGAAAAAAAAAAAAAAAAAGATGAGGAAAAGAGGGCACTCTGCAATTATAGCTCACAGCTCACTGACTTAGTACTCACCCTGGGGCACCAACACCCTCCCTATTGTGAGTGTAACCGGGTGATAAAGCCCAAAGTCTTCCTGTGTCTGAGGCACATCCCTAGGCTGCTTCTATGCTTAAAAAAATCAAGGTTTGTACTCAACGCAGGCATTAGACACCCCAGTTTCCAACATGCTAGTTCTACCCCATGTCAATTAATAGTTTCACCAGAATCTAATTTTAAGTAACTAAAAATTTCAACAAACTAGAACATAACCATCACATATTTCTGTATCTGGGAGAATAAACAAGAGTTATTGGGGTTATAGTCTTAATAAAAAGAAAACACAATGCAAATTTTAAAAGAATAAACATAAAAACACAGCTCAAAAACTTAGAAATGAGCACAAATTAAGGAAAGCATACAATTAAAAATAGGAAGAACTGACCTTAGAACATGACATGGTTATATTTTGATTACCCAACTAACAATCATAATCAGAAATGTGAAGTCTTGAGAGCTCTGAGAAGTAGACGGCCTGCTTCTCTGCCGCGGGTGCAGCTCCCTCACCTGAGGCGAACCCCACTTGCCCTGGCGTGAGCCAGCGCCCCTGCAGCTGCTCCCCACGGCGCCCTCCGGTTCCTGCCACTGCAGCTACGGCGCCCTCGCCCCTCAGACGGTTGTAAAGAAGGAAGTCTCACTTTCTGCGTCAAAATGAAGTGGGATTTTAACTATTACCACGTTCATTCTGGAATTAAACCGGTAAAGCCTGATGACAGAAGACAAGGTTCCTACACTACTTCATATTTGTAAAGTTCTTAAAAAGACTGCATTAAAGACTATGAAAGGGTCTTCCGGGAAGATGGCGGAAGATTAAGACGCGGAGATCACCTTCCTCCCCACAGATACACCAGAAATACATCTACACGTGGAACAACTCCTACAGAACACCTACTGAACGCTGGCAGAAGACCTCAGAGCTCCCAAAAGGCAAGAAACTCCCCACGTACCTGGGTAGGGCAAAAGAGAAAAGAAAAAACAGAGACAAAGAATAGGGACAGGACCTGCACCAGTGGGAGGGAGCTGTGAAAAAGTAAAACTTACCACACACTAGGAAGCCCCTTCGCGCGTGGAGACTGCGGGTGGCGGAGGGGGAAAGCTTTGGAGCCGCAGAAGAAAGCACAGCAAAAGGGGTGCGGAGGGCAAAGCGGAGAGATTCCCGCACAGAGGATCAGGGGCCGACCGGAACTCACCAGCCCGAGAGGCTTGTCTGCTCACCCGCCAGGGCGGGCGGGGCTGAGGCTTCCGTCGGAGCGCCGGGAGAGGACTGTGATTGGCGGCGTGAACACAGCCTGCAGGAGGTTAGTGCGTCACAGCTAGCTGGGAGGGAGTCCGGGGAAAAGTCTGGACCTGCCGAAGAGGCAAGAGACTTTTTCCTGCCTCTTTGTTTCCTGGTGCGCGAGGAGAGAGGATTAAGAGCGCTGCTTAAAGGAGCTCCAGAAACGGGCGCGAGCCGCGATTTGAGACGCTAAGGCTGCTGCTGCTGCCACCAAGAAGCCTGTGTGCGAGCACAGGTCACTGTCCACACCCCCCTTCCGGGGAGCCTGTGCAGCCCACCACTGCCAGAGTCCCGGGATGCAGGGACAACTCCCCTGGGAGAACGCATGGCGCGCCTCAGGCTGGTGTAATGTCACGCTGGCCTCTGCCGCCGCAGGCTCTCCCCGCACTCCGTGCTCCTCCCTCCCCCTGGCCTGAGGGAGCCAGAGCCCCCGAATCAGCGGCTCCTTTAACCCCGTCCTGTCTGAGCGAAGAACAGACACCCTCCAGTGACCTACACGCAGACGTGGGGCCAAATCCAAAGCTGAGCCCCTGGGAGCTGTGAGAACAAAGAAGAGAAAGGGAAATTTCTCCCAGCCGACTCAGAAGCAGCGGATTAAAGCTCCACAATCAACTTGATGTACCCTGCAACTGTGGAATACATGAATAGACAACGGATCATCCCAAATTGAGGAGGTGGACTTTGAGAGCAAGATTTATGATTTTTTCCCCTTTTCCTGTTTTTGTGAGTGTGTATGTGTATGCTTCTGTGTGAGATTTTCTCTGTATAGCTTGGCTTCCACCATTTGTCTTAGGGCTCTATCCGTCCGTTTTTTTTGTTGTTTTTTTGTTTTTTTAATTTTTTTTCTTTTTTTCTTAATAATTTTTTTATTTTAATAACTTTATTATATTTTATCTTACTTTATTTTATTTTACTTTATCTTCTTTCTTGCTTTTTTCCTTCCTTTCCTCCTTCCTTCCTGCCTTCCTCCTTCCCTCCCTCCCTTCTTTCTTTCTTTCTTCTTTCTTTCTTTCTTCTACTAATTCTTTCTTTCTACTTTTTCTCCCTTTTATTCTGAGCCGTGTTAATGAAAGGCTCTTGGTGCTGCATGCAGGAGTCAGTGCTGTGCCTCTGACGTGGACCAGCGTCCTTAAGTTGGCTGTCCCACGTCAGAGGCACAGCACTGACTCCTGCATGCAGCACCAAGAGCCTTTCTTTCTACTTTTTCTCCCTTTTATTCTGATCCATGTGAATGAAAGGCTCTTGGTGCTGCATGCAGGAGTCAGTGCTGTGCCTCTGACGTGGGACAGCCAACTTAAGGACACTGGTCCACAAGAGACCTCCCAGCTCCACATAATATCAAACGGCGAATATCTCCATCTAAACACCAATACCCAGCTTCACTCAACGACCAGCAAGCTACAGTGCTGGACACCCTATGCGAAACAACTAGCAAGACAGGAACACAAACCCACCCATTAGCAGAGAGGCTGCCTAAAATCATAAGCCCACAGACACCCCAAAACACACCACCAGATGTGGACCTGCCCACCAGAAAGACAAGATCCAGCCTCATCCACCAGGACACAGGCACTAGTCCCCTCCACCAGGAAGCCTACACAACCCACTGAACCAACCTTCACCACTGAGGACAGACACCAAAAACAACGGGAACTACGAACCTGCAGCCTGCAAAAAGGAGACCCCAAACACAGTAAGATAAGCAAAATGAGAAGACAGAAGAACACACAGCAGATGAAAGAGCAAGATAAAAACTCACCAGACCTAACAAATGAAGAGGAAATAGGCAGTCTACCTGAAAAAGAATTCAGAATAATAATAGTAAACATGATCCAAAATGTTGGAAATACAATAGACAAGATGCAAGAAACACTTAACAAGGACCTAGAAGACCTAAAGATGAAACAAACAATGATGAACAACACAATAAATGAAATTAAAAATACTCCAGATGGGATCAATAGCAGAATAACTGAGGCAGAAGAACGGGTAAGTGACCTGGAAGATAAAGTAGTGGAAATAACTACTGCAGAGCAGAATAAAGAAAAAACAATGAAGAACTGAGGACAGGCTCAGAGACCTCTGGGACAACATTAAACGCACCAACATTCGAATTATAGGGGTTCCAGAAGAAGAAGAGAAAAAGAAAGGGACTGAGAAAATATTTGAAGAGATTATAGTTGAAAACTTCCCTAATATGGGAAAGGAAATAGTTAATCAAGTACAGGAAGCACAGAGAGTCCCATACAGGAAAAATCCAAGGAGAAATACGCCAAGACACATATTAATCGAACTGTCAAAAATTAAATACAAAGAAAACATATTAAAAGCAGCAAGGGAAAAACAACAAATAACACACAAGGGCATCCCCATAAGGTTAACAGCTGATCTTTCAGCAGAAACTCTGCAGGCCAGAAGGGACTGGCAGCACATATTTAAACTGGTGAAGGAGAAGAATCTGCAACAAAAATTACTCTACCCAGCAAGGATCTCATTAAGATTTGATGGAGAAATTAAAACCTTTACAGACAAGAAAAAGCTGAGAGAGTTCAGCACCACCAAACCAGCTTTACAACAAATGCTAAAGGAACTTCTCTAGGCAACAAACACAAGAGAAGGAAAAGACCTACAATAACGAACCCAAAACAATTAAGAAAACGGGAACAGGAACATGCATATCGATAATTACCTTAAATATAAATGGACTAAATGCTCCCACCAAAAGACACAGATTGACTGAATGGATACATGAACAGGACCCATATATTTGCTGTCTACAAGAGACCCACTTCAGACGTAGAAACACATACAGACTGAAAGTAAGGGGATGGAAAAAGATATTTCATGCAAATGGAAACCAAAAGAGAGCTGGAGTAGCAATTCTTATATCAGACAAAATAGACTTTAAAATAAAGACTATTACAAAAGACAAAGAAGGACACTACATAATGATCAAGGAATCGATCCAAGAAGAAGATATAACAATTGTAAATATTTATGCACCCAACATTGGAGCACCACAATACATAAGGCAAATACTAACAGCCATAAAAGGGGAAATCGAAAGTAACACATTCATAGTAGGGGACTTTAACACCTCACTTTCACCAATGGACAGATCATCCAAAATGAAAATAAATAAGGAAACACAAGCTTTACATGATACATTAAAGAAGATGGACTTAATTGATATTTATAGGACATTCCATCCAAAAACACCAGAATACACATTTTTCTCAAGTGCTCATGGAACATTCTCCAGGATAGATCATATCTTGGTCACAAATCAAGCCTTGGTAAATTTAATAAAATTGAAATTGTATCAAGTATCTTTTCCGACCACAATGCTATGAGACTAGATATCAATTACAGGAAAAAATCTGTAAAAAATACAAACACATAGAGGCTAAACAATACACTACTTAATAACGAAGTGATCACTGAAGAAATCAAAGAGGAAACGAAAAATACCTAGAAACAAATGAAAATGGAGACATGATGGCCCAAAATCTATGGGATGCAGCAAAAGCAGTTCTAAGAGGGAAGTTTATAGCAATACAATCCTACCTTAAGAAACAGGAAACATCTCGAATAAACAACCTAACCTTGCACCTAAAGCAATTAGAGAAAGAAGAACAACAGAACCCCCAAGTTAGCAGAAGGAAAGAAATCATAAAAATCAGATCAGAAAAAAATGAAAAAGAAATGAAGGAAACGATAGCAAAGATCAATAAAACTAAAAGCTGGTTCTTCGAGAAGATAAACAAAATTGATAAAGCATTAGCCAGATTCATCAAGAAAAAAAGGAAGAAGACTCAGGTCAATAGAATTAGAAATGAAAAAGGAGAAGTAAAAATTGACACTGCAGAAATACAAAAGATCATGAGACATTACTACAAGCAACTCTATGCCAATAAAATAGACAACCTGGAAGAAATGGACAAATTCTTAGAAATGCACAACCTGCCAAGACTGAATCAGGAAGAAATAGAAAATATGAACAGACCATTCACAAGCACTGAAATTGAAACTATGATTAAAAATCTTCCAACAAACAAAAGCCCAGGAGCAGATGGCTTCACAGGCGAATTCTATCAAACATTTAGAGAAGAGCTAACACTTATCCTTCTCAAACTCTTCCAAAATATAGCAGAGGGAGGAACACTCCCAAACTCATTCTACGAGGCCACCATCACCCTGATACCAAACCCAGACAAGGATGTCACAAAGAAAGGAAACTACAGGCCAATATCACTGATGAACATAGATGCAAAAGTCCTCAACAAAATACTAGCAAACAGCACATTAAAAGGATCATACACCATGATCAAGTGGGATTTATTTCAGGAATGCAAGGATTCTTCAGTATACACAAATCAATTAATGTGATAAACCATATTAACAAATTGAAGGAGAAAAACCATGTGATCATCTCAATAGATGCAGAGAAAGCTTTCGACAAAATTCAACACCAATTTATCATAAAAGCCCTGCAGAAAGTAGGCATAGAGGGAACTTCCCTCAACATAATAAAGGCCATATATGACAAACCCACAGCCAACATCGTCCTCAATGGTGAAAAACTGAAAGCATTTCCACTAAGATCAAGAACAAGACAAGGTTGCCCACTCTCACCACTCTTATTCAACATAGTTTTGGAAGATTTAGCCACAGCAATCAAAGAAGAAAAGGAAATAAAAGGAATCCAAATCGGAAAAGAAGAAGTAAAGCTGTCACTGTTTGCAGATGACATGATACTCTACATAGAGAATCCTAAAGATGCTACCAGAAAACTACTAGAGCTAAACAATGAATTTGGTAAAGTAGCAGAATACAAAATTAATGCACAGAAATCTCTTGCATTCCTATACAGTAATGATGAAAAATCTGAAAGTGAAATCAAGAAAACACTCCCATTTACCATTGCAACAAAAAGAATAAAATACCTAGGAATAAACCTATGTAGGGAGACAAAAGACCTGTATGCAGAAAAGTATAAGACACTGATGAAAGAAATTAAAGATGATACAAATAGATGGACTCTACTACCCAAAGCAATCTACAGATGCAATACAATCCCTATCAAACTACCACTGGCATTTTTCACAGAACTAGAACAAAAAATTTCACAATTTGTATGAAAACACAAAAGACCCTGAATAGCCAAAGCAATCTTGAGAAAGAAAAATGGAGCTGGAGGAATCAGGCTCCCGGACTTCAGACTATACTACAAAGCTACAGTAATCAAGATAGTATGGTGCTGGCACAAAAACAGAAAGATAGATCAATGGAACAGGATAGAAAGCCCAGAGATAAACCCACACACATACGGTCACCTTATCTTTGATAAAGGAGTCAGGAATGTACAGTGGAGAAAGGATAGCCTCTTCTATAAGTGGTGCTGGGAAAACTGGACAGGTACATGTAAAAGTATGAGATTAGATCACTCCCTAACACCATACACAAAAATAAGCTGAAAATGGATTAAAGACCTAAATGTAAGGCCAGAAACTATCAAACTCTTAGAGGAAAACATAGGCAGAACACTCTATGACATAAATCACAGCAAGATCCTTTTTGACCCACCTCCTAGAAAAATGGAAATAAAAACAAAAGTAAACAAATGGGACCTAATGAAACTTCAAAGCTTTTGCACAGCAAAGGAAACCAAAAACAAGACCAAAAGACAACCCTCAGAATGGGAGAAAATATTTGCAAATGAAGCAACTGACAAAGGATTAATCTCCAAAATTTATAAGCAGCTCATGCAGCTCAATAACAAAACAACAAACAACGCAATCCAAAAATGGACAGAAGACCTAAAGAGACAATCTCCAAAGAAGTCATACAGACTGCCAACAAACACATGAAAGAATGCTCAACATCATTAATCATTAGAGAAATGCAAATCAAAACTACAATGAGATATCATCTCACACCAGTCAGAATGGCCATCATCAAAAAATCTAGAAACAATAAATGCTGGAGAGGGTGTGGAGAAAAGGGAACCCTCTTGCACTGTTGGTGGGAATGTAAATTGATAAAGCCACTGTGGAGAACAGTATGGAGGTTCCTTAAAAAACTACAAATAGAACTACCATATGACCCAGCAATCCCACTACTGGGCATATACCCTAAGAAAACCATAATTCAAAAAGAGTCATGTACCAAAATGCTCATTGCAGCTCTATTTGCAATAGCCAGGTGATGGAAACAACCTAAGTGTCCATCATGGGATGAATGGATAAAGAAGATGTGCCACATATATACAATGGCATATTTCTCAGCCATAAAAAGAAACGAAATTGAGCTATTTGTAATGAGGTGCATAGACCTAGAGTCTGTCATAGAGAGTGAAGTAAGTCCGAAAGAGAAAGACAAATACCGTATGCTAACACATATATACGGAATTTAAGGAAAAAAAAATATCATGAAGAACCTAGGGGTGAGACAGGAATAAAGACACAGACCTACTAGAGAATGGACTTGAGGATATGGGGAGGGTGAAGTGTAAGCTGTGACAAAGCGAGAGAGAGGAATGGACATACATACACTACCAAACGTAAGGTAGATAGCTAGTGGGAAGCAGCCGCATAGCACAGGGAGATCAGCTCGGTGGCTTGTGACCACCTGGAGGGGTGTGATAGGGAGGGTGGGAGAGAGGGAGACTCAAGAGGGAGGAGATATGGGAACATATGTATACGTATAACTCATTCACTTTGTTATAAAGCAGAAACTAACACACCATTGTAAAGCAATTATACTCCAATTAAAAAAAAAAGAGATAAGAAACAGAAAGATAAAGTTGCTAATCTAGAAAAAAAAACAGAAAGACTATGAAAGTTTACCAGGTTTTCGGTCACTGACTATGAGCCCCAGCATTGTAGAACTTGAAACTGAAAGCAAACCCTGGCATAATAAGGAAAATCAACATGTACGACACTTAACAGTTCAAATGACATAGAAGAACTGGAGACCAGTGTACCTTATGAAGACAGTGGCTACTCTTCATTTTCCCAACAAAGTGGCTTCAATGAGCATGAAGACAGTAGCCTTCCCCTGGTGGAAAATTTCAGTGACAGTCCACAATCTTGCCCGCTATGGACGCAAAGCGCAGACCAACATCCCAAGAAAAACTTGCTGCCAGCTCTTCATTCTGAAAAAGTGGTTTGTTCAACGTTAAAAAAAAAAAAAAGGTAAACGAAATCCTAAAATAGATTGGGAGAAGCTGAGGGAATTTATATCCAGTGGAAATTTTAGACTACGGAATATAATTGGCAGGAAAACAGGCCTAAAGTGTGTAGATGTTCTCAGGGAACTCTTTCGAAGGGGACTCAGACATCCCTTAGCAAATATTTTAACACAGCTCAGTGATATGGACTTAATCAAGTAAGTATTGTTGTTTTGAGTTCATTAGTGTAACCCATGAAAATTTTTGTTAGGTGGCTCAGCACCACCAGCTCATGCAAAGACATAGTAGGGGGGCTTCCCTGGTGGCGCAGTGGTTGAGAGTCCGCCTGCCGATGCAGGGGACACGGGTTTGTGCCCCGGTCCGGGAAGATCCCACATGCCGCGGAGCGGCTGGGTCCGTGAGCTATGGCCGCTGAGCCTGTGCAAAGACATAGTAGGGTAGTCTTGCTCTGTTGTTTAATTGAGGTGATGACTTTTGTCTGGTTGCTGGTATTTTACTACCTATGTGTCACTAAGAGGAAAGAAAGATAATTTTTAGAGTATGCATTTAATCCAGTTATTTCAAATTTCATATGTATGCTATTAGAAAACTATTTCTGTTAGATTGGGATCTTTGTTCTTTTGGTTCTGAAATTGTTCATAGGTAAGCTGCATCTTTTAGTCTTAACTATAAAACAACAGCCTAGGTCTGGTGTACAGGTCCTATAGGCATTATGATTTTTGTCACACTTGAAAGTATAAAATAATTTGTTTTTTTTAGGCTATTTTCAAATTTGACAGTAAATTTGACAGTGATGAAAATACAGAAACCCACAAATGGGTCTGATTATTACTGTCTCTTAGAAACCTTATACTGACTCCCCTTTCTCATTCCACCAAAGAAAACCTGTTAGGATGTGGTAACTGAGAATTAAGATGATTATCTAATCTATTGAATTAGATTGCCTCCAACTCAACTGGGTTCATTTTCGGCTCTTTGAAAATTTTTTTTTTTTTTTTTTTTGCGGTACGCGGGCCTCTCACTGTTGTGGCCTCTCCCGTTGCGGAGCACAGGCTCCGGACGCGCAGGCGTCCAGGGAAGCCCTGAAAAATTTTTTAGAGGTACTCTTTGTGTTACTTTACACTGGTCCATGAAATACAGCTGATGCAAAACAGACGTAAGTAAGTATTGATTTTTATTGTTGGCCAGCTTCTTGAGAGATAATCGACATCACAACATTTTTGTTAACAAAATGGATTTTTAAAATTGATTTCTACTAATAGCAGTGTGTCCTCAAGTTCTTTGAAACTTGTCTGATGTTAATAAATAACCAAGATGGTGCCATATATACAATGGGGCTTATTTGATATTTGAGGATATTGTGAAAAAATGAAGTACTAAGTGTAGTGGTTCTTAAGCCTGGATCCACTTAGAATTACTTAATGGTGAGCTTTTAAAAATAATACAGAGCCCTGGCCCCCATTTTAGATCAATTAAACCCAAGTGACTAGGCATGGGCCATCCTTAAATCTTAAATTCATGCCTCAGGCAATTCTAATGCATAGCCAGGTTTGAGAAGCACTGCTAATAGAAATTTCTTTTTTGCACTGTTAATGTTTCTGTAATATAATCTTGGTTCTTTGTGGTGCTTTAATTGTTTGCTTTATAATCATTTACTTTTCCAGCGTGTCTAAAGTGAGCACAACTTGGAAGAAGATTCCAGAAGATGATAAGGGGGCATTGCAATTGTACAATAAAGCAATACAAAGAATTACCATAAAAAAAAAGAAATGTGAAGTTTCATTAATGTTTTATATTTTTTTAACATCTTTATTGGAGTATAATCGCTTTACATTTTTTTGTTAGTTTCTGCTGTAAACAAAGTGAATCAGCTATACGTACACATATATCCCCAAATCTCCTCCCTCTTGCATCTCCCTCCCACCCTCCCTATCCCACCCCTGTAGGTGGTCACAATCATTAATGTTTAAGTGGGCAAGAGAGCCTATGAAAAACAGCTCTATCTATTGCAAACCTTATGTTCATTATTCAAAACACACAAAAGAAACAACAACAAAATGTTATAAAGGTACCATTATACTAAGTACCATACTAGATATGGAGATATAAAAATGACTAAAAGATGTCTTGTGCCCTTTTACTATAGCCCAGTGGAGGAGAAGATACATATGAATAGAGTAAAATGGAAAAAAATACCATTAAAATGGTATGTGTAAATTATTGGAGTAACCTAAACAAGGAAAAAATAAGCCTTCACAAAGGTGACATCTGAACTAGCTCATCTAAAACTGTGATTTACAACACAAATGAAATGTCTCATAATTCTATTTTAACAAGAAATGTACGTTCTTAGTCGGATGATGTAAACCACACATGCTCCCTGAACTGCCCCCACCACATCGGCCCCTGTGGGCCTTTGTCATACCTCTGGATCCCTCAAGGTCCCCAGAGTGAACAGTGTCTGTGGCGGCCAAAGCACATCCGTGCTTGGGCAATAAATAGGTCAGTGACCACAAGTGTGTAATGAGTTTTAAAAGTGCCGAATATTTTGGAAGTGAAGAGAAAGAAATTGAAAGGAGAGAAACTCTCCAAAACAGTCTGTAATAACCTATAAGAATATTTCTGAGAGACCTTAATGGACTTCAAAGCAGAGAATTTGACAAGTTGAATCATTGGTTCAAAGGAATAAATCCCAGGTACTCTGTAGATGTCATTTTCCAAAACTCTGACTTTTGAGAACTCAAACTTTTTCTCCATAATAATTACCATCTTTCAGGTCCATTAGTTTCATGGATGCTGTCTATTGTTATTTTCTTCTGTCCCTCCTCCTTTCCATGAGAAACTGCTTCTTATTCCCATTCCTCAACATTTTTTAAGTTTTATTTTTGAAATATTATTAACCCAAATGAACTATATCCAAATAGACTATATTAACCCAAATAAACTAAATAAACTATATATACAAATACCCCTTCTTTTACTGATACAAAATAAGAATGACATCCTCTCAAGTTTACTAGTTTAAGAACAGGAAGGTACAAATTCATGGTAGATTTCATTTTTACTTGATTTGACTTGTTACATGTTCAAAATTTTGGCAAAAATAATCCAACTAACAAAATAATTGACAAAATGGAGCATATTGCCTACACTCCTGTTTATTGCATGAAAACAAGTGATGTTAAGTGATATTAAGCAGGCTCTGTGCTAGCCACTGTCTCTTATGTTGCCTCATAAGCATCATCTCAGAAATTATCACATATTCAAGCACTTTCAGACACTGGTAAGCAGGTGGACATACTGTTGTCTTAATATAGGTATGACGTTAAGTGATGTTCACCATTTTAGTGATAGGAAACCAACATTTAATTTATACTCACTCACCTAGAGTGGAGCCTATGTTTGGTCCAGACCACACCCTAAAACATACTGGGCCAGCCATGAGGAACTGATTTTCAGTCTGGAAGCATCAGTGGACCACAGTGGTTGTCTACAGTGGGCATTACTCTAGTTGTTGGTAAGCATATTGCACAAGTTGTTGAATAGTTTTAATATCACCCCTGCAGCATGTGATCAGCCAAGGCAAGCCCTTCTCTTAATAATCAACAGCACATGAAAAAGTTTTGATAACGCCTTCTCTCAAATTTTACATGGGCTACCTTAGCCCCTAATGATAAACATTCAGTGCAAAAGATCTCTCATTTCTTCTCAGAGCAGAGAGAGATTTTTATTTTATTACTCCAGTTTCTTTTTAGTCTGCCAGCAAATAATTATTATCACTCTCCAAGTGAAAATGTTTCAAAAGGTATGAGCATTCCCTTGGAAACTTCCCAGGTATGAAATTGGCATAATCAGCAATCAGCTTCTAATTAAACATCAGTGGTCATGACATCAGTACAGTCTTATTAACTCAATTAATTAATTTCTTATTAGATACCATTCAGGATAGGAATCATGCTCTGTTTTTATGTTCAAAAATTAAATCACACCTAAATTTTTATGCCATTATATAATATCTTATTAATTGCTTTAAATCTCCTCCTATTATTACTCTTGTATACAGCTCTCTTACCTTCCCAGCTCAGCTCACTCTGATTTTCAAGGTTATCATACAATTTCCACTCTTTTATTTGACTCAGCACTCATAATTAATCCTTACTTGACAATTGTATATATCCTCCCAATTTCTCCTTCTATCAGGAGAATATGGTCTCAACTCCCAGAATCTTATCAAATAAATTATATCTGGGCCTATTCCATCTGGATCATCCAAGGTCAATGTATTCTCATCAGGTGTTTTTTTTTTTCCAATCTATATCTTAGTTATCTTTTTTTAAATGCTAGGAACAAGTATATGAAATTTTGTTTAGTTATTCAAAGTTTCATAAAGTTTTTTGACAGCTCCAACTATTATTATTGATTTCAAAGAATGCGACTTATTATTCCATGCATCATAGATAACTTTTTCTTAGTGTTCATTAAAATGATAGAATAGCTCTAATCTCTACCTGTCTGCCATTTAAATGAAGAACTAAGTTATTTGCATCATAGCTGCCATCACTTACAATGCTGAGACTCAATCAATTTGGCATTTTGAGTTATATTCATGGCAGTAAGAAAAATGGTAATGACTCACTACTTTTTTCTGTGGTTGTCAGATATTTCTACAGAAAGGAAAAGAATACTGCGCTAAATTTCTTGTTGGACACTCATTTGCAAATACCACAGATCTCAGTAATTAACAGTGTAATGAAAAAAATAAATTTTCATTACAAACTGTACTTCCTTTCCTTCTACAAAAAAAAATCTATCAAAGTAATGGCAAAAATTCAATGACTGTTGTTGGCAAAGGAATGTTTTAAGTCTCTACATACAAACCAGTATGTACCAACTGCAGCCCATCTTCAGAGCTTACCAGATTTAAAAACTAATGGGTGTAAATCTCAAGATTTCAAAACTTCTGTGGTTGGTACTTAACTGTTGTTCCATTTTGGCTGACATAGGAACTAAAAAACTCAAAAAAAGACACACTTTCTTACAATAGCAAACTTTTAACAGCATTAAAGTTTATGAGACATCTGACTTAAATCCTGTTTTGAGAAAAGTTCCATTAGGAACTCAGAGAAAATGCTAAGCATGAGCTTGAAGACCTTGTTAATGACCCTTTAATGGTATTTTACATGTTGTTGTCACACTCCATATTGACAGATTTTGACGGCTTAATAATATCCTTGGTGAATCAGAATCAATTTATGCTTCAGACCTATGACTCTCTTATGCAACTAATGAAGTAATTACTGCTCCTTCCTTCTCACGAGAAAGTCTTTACATGGTACTATGTAATAATATAAAATCTCATGCTGCAACCCACAATAGCATCCTGAAAATTCTCCCTTCCAGGATACCATTTGTTGAGTTTTCAGTAAATAAAATATAGACATTTAGGAAGGTATTTATTGCCAAAGCAAAGATAATAATTGCTAGTATAGGCTAAAATGTGTTATTTTAGAATTGCTAGCTTCCAGCTTGCAAAAGGCAGCAAAAGTTGAAGTAAAAATACTGAAACATTATTTATTGATATAAAGTTCTTTTTATGGAACTTGCAGAATATTGATCTCATATCTTGACCTCTGAAAGTTAATTTCTCAAGTAACTTCAACTCTTCAGAAACTTTCCAAAACTCAAATGTAGCCACAATATCCAATTATAAATATACCAGAATTTAGCATTCAGGTTTATTTATAAAAAATATTCTTTCCAATATTACTTAGACTAGCTTTGATCTACAACCATTTGCATATCTACTACATTCAAATACTACTATAAACCATCTCACACTTAGATTTATTCACAGAAAAAATTTATTCTGAAATAATTTTGCTATAAATGTTAATCAACCAAAGAACTAAAACCAGCTTATGCAAAGTGCAACTATCAGAATTCACAGAGGAATGTCATTCTAATCTTGCTCCTCTGTAGAAATGGACTCTGATTTTGTTATTAATGTTGTGGTTGGAACTATTCTAGACCAAGGAACACAAACTATTAATGTGAATGAACCGTTCTGAGTATTATCTTAAGAAGCGAGTTTGAGAAAGATCTATGTCATCATGTTTTCATGCTGTTCATCTGCCATTTAATTGGCTATTGGCTATGGGAGGCCTGTCAAACCTAAAACAAAGTCCTCTGTAACTTTGGGTCTGGTATTTGGGGAAAAAACAAACCCAAGTATTATAATCACTGTAATAATTACATAACTAGTACATTTTGGGTCTATAACAGAACAAATTATAGAAAAACTAAAAAAATTTTTTCAATTTAAAAAAGGCCAATCTCGGAGCCCAGCTCAATGTCACTAAGCCTGAGCTCAAAAATAACTCAAAAAGAGCTCATGACCAAGCAACTGACAGCCACACTTGGGGATAGGAGGAGGGAGTTGGGTTGAAGAAGGTCCTTACATACTAAAGCTGGAAGGGGAAATGAAAGAGAAAGGAAGTCTCATTTATTTAGCAAATACTATATATCAGATCTATACTGACTGTCTTAATCCATAAAAAGCTGCCTTAATCAATGTTTACAATGACCTTGACAGAAAGGTAAGACTAGCCTTATTTTACAGAAAACAAAATCACTTATCCAGGGGAGCAGCTGTGAAAGATAGAGCTGAAGCAGAAATCCAGCTCTCTTCATCCCACAGACCTCCATCTTTTCACCAGTCTATGTGAGGGGAATTTTCCCTGTAAAGGAAGAGAGGATGATTTAGGGTATCAGTCTGTATCTCCATAACCCACTCAAAGATTGCCATGAGTTCTTTATCTATTTGGGGGTCCTCCTGAGCCCTGAATTTCTAGAAAGAAAAATTAATAATTTGCTTTTGGTTACTTAGTAATCTCTGACACCATCATTGAACACTTTATTAGTGACTTTTTTCCCTGCAGTACCCAAGAATCACTGCTCTGTACCCAAATGTAACATAATACTAATGGTGCTATAAAATCAGGTACAAATGAAAAAACTTTCTCTCTTATCACAACCAACTTAAGCAGTACTATAGGCAGAAGAATGCAACCTCTCAGTGTTTGCTATTAAAGTAAAAAAATAATTCTATTTTCATATTGTAACAGCTTCCCCATAATGAAAGATCTGTGAATGTGCCATTAGTTAGAAATAAGTGCAGTAGTTTGAAGATGACCTTAATGGAAATGTATGATACTTGAAGTGTTGTGAGACTAACTAACTATATCAGTTTAATAAACAGCCCATCAAAAACGCTAGAACACCCAGCAATCCCACTACTGGGCATATACCCTGAGAAAACCATAATTCAAAAAGAGTCATGTACCAAAATGTTCATTGCAGCTCTATTTACAATAGCCCGGAGATGGAAACAACCTATGTGTCCATGATTGGATGAATGGATAAAGAAGATGTGGCACATATATACAATGGAATATTACTCAGCCATAAAAAGAAATGAAATTGAGCTATTTGTAATGAGGTGGATAGACCTAGAGTCTGTCATACAGAGTGAAGTAAGTCAGAAAGAGAGAGACAAATACCGTATGCTAACACATATATATGGAATTTAAGGAAAAAAAAATGTCATGAAGAACCTAGGGGTAAGATAGGAATAAAGACACAGACCTACTAGAGAATGGACTTGAGGATATGGGGAGGGGGAAGGGTAAGCTGTGACAAAGCGAGAGAGAGGCATGGACATATATACACTACCAACGTAAGGTAGATAGCTAGTGGGAAGCAGCTGCATAGCACAGGGAGATCAGCTCGGTGCTTTGTGACCGCCTGGAGGGGTGGGATAGGGAGGGTGGGAGGGAGGGTGACGCAAGAGGGAAGAGATATGGGGATATATGTATATGTATAACTGATTCACTTTGTTATAAAGCAGAAACTAACACACCATTGTAAAGCAATTACACTCCAATAAAGATGTTTAAAACAAAACAAAACAAAAAACCCTAGAACACTTTATTCACTGATTTTAAAGATAAAAGTGCCATTTTAAATTTCTTACACATTAGGCTAAATATACAAATAATAATAATTACTTGTATTTGCTTTTTAATATAATATATATCATGCTAAAATTTTCTTTTCTCAATTTTGTCCAATGATTCATGTTCCAATAAACTTAAATAACCATAACTTTAATGTTCCCCACAGCAAGTTTCTATTTGTTCAAGTATCTCTCTTAGTCCAGCCAAGAAAAAGAGGTAATTAAATTTGATATAGTTTGGGGACCATGGCTAAAACTATCAAGCCCTGAAAATCCTCTTTAATGCCAAATCCAGAATTTTAATGCTAAACCACAGATCTTTCCAGCATATGTCTCTTTTAAAATAAGACAACCTTGAATTTCTCACTTTCCCCTTGACATTGCATCCCAGTCACATCTCAGTATCCAATTAAATGCTTTCACTTACCATTAGAAGGACTGATTATTGCCAACCTTTTACAACAATGCTTATAGCTGCCTGACAAGCCAGCATCAGTTAATCCCAAGAAGGTCCACTTCAATTTGTCATTGTCCTAAAGGTTTGATATTCCTTGGATATAAATTCAAGACAGGGATGCTTCAACAGTCAGATGGCTTAGTTCAAAGCTGAGCACAGCTGGTTTATGGATGTACCATTATGGGCAGAGTCAGTCAGCATCTGCTCTGGTAGTAGACGTAAATTCTTGCCTCTAAGTGCCAGATACTTGGGCAGGCACCGCCACAGCCTTCTCACTCTAAATCACAATGACTGCTTCAACATCAGCACGCCTTCACCTCTTTGCAGAGGGTGCCATGACACCTACACTCATAAAACCATTTCAGGAACGAGTCTCCCTTGCTTGAAATCTTGAGAAAGATGTTTTCAAGCATTGGAGAAAGAATGTTCTGAAATCATACTGTATCCAACAGTATGAAATTAGAGCATTTAGGGCCAAGGCAGCAGCATTAATCCTTTATATTCATGAAGAGGTTTTCTTTTACAGCATTTTTCAGATATGATAACATCTGTCTGCACAACCTTCCCGCAAGGGATGCCAGTGGGAGGATGATTAACCAGATTTTGTACACCAGTAATGACATACAAAGCTCAGAGAGAGAGCGCAAGGTTTTATATTCCTTGTCCCCGGAGAGCTGAGGAAATAATTCAGGTCTTTCAAGTCTCGGGAAAATCTGCTTTCTTTTAAATAGTAAGCTACCTTTGTTACTCATTAGAGAGCTTGTTTTAAGGGGGATACTCCTTTAAAAGCCCATTAAATGCTTTTATATCAATTTGAAGGATTTGAATCAGAAATGAAGGACGGCTATTAGAAGGTACAAGCTGTGCCTGTAGCACAAGGGAAGAAATTGCAGTTACCCTGTCAGATACAAAATTTTCTTAACTTTTACATTCCAAGGACTAGGACTCTCTGCAGACTTTGGAATCGACAAATTTAGTCAATTTCTTGTACCTCTTATTTCAAATTGGAATCATGATATTTAAGTCTTCCATGAACAGGGATAAAACAAAAGTCAATCATTTATAGAGTCTCTTAGCACTATTTTAGGTCTCATGTGATATTTAAAATACAATAAATCATCCACCAAGTTCTCAATACTTAGAATGACATGTTGTTCTAATGCAAACACATGTGCCAAAGTCAAAAACACATCATTCCCATCCATCCTACTAGGGCCTCTCAGCCTTTTATGCAACTTAGCAATATAACCTCACATCTCAATTATTTTCCATAATTTATTCATTCTCCTCAGAGAATTTGTAGTCAGAGAAAACCACAGCCAGAGAAACTGCCTGTATCTCTGATTGAATATTCTTCCCCGACAATGGAAAAGCCCTGGTCAAAATTAAAAGGCCTAAGTAAAATTTATTTTTAGTGCGTTACTCCCAATCAAAAACCCTCCTTGCTTAATTTTGTGACTTTTCTTTCATGCCTCAAAGCCACATGAAAATAAACAAAAAGGGGTGGTAAGCATTTACAGAATGTAAAAGGATACTAATGCAGTGTCCTAACCCTCCCCTGCCCAGCTTTTCCTAACACCTACCCTGGTGTTAGGCTTTCCCTAACACCTACCTCCTCAGGGCTGAACCCAGGGCAGGCTGCCCCAGCGATAGTGTGTGTCTGTTGCACACAGTTCCCCATTTCCATCCCATCAGCCACCACATCCTGTAGATTGTGCCTGTGAAATATTTCTCAATTTTATCTCCTTTTCTCTAGTTCTACTTCATGTTTTTAGTTAATGCTGTTTTCATCTCTGGCCTGAAAGGCTGCAATGTTTTTCTAACTGTGGTCCCAGATGCCAGGCTCATTCCTTCAAATCCATGAATTTTCTAAAGCACAAATATGATCATATAGGCTCTGCTTAAAATTCATCAACCACTCCCCATAACCTTCTGGAAGATAATACCGAAACAAGGGAATCACAAGGCCTTCATTAACGGACCTGCAGGCCACTCCAGCCTCGTCCCTCCATGCCCTCGGTACGTCAGCTGTACGACTACTACTCCTCTTCTTCTGCAACATGTGGTGTCTCTGCCAACATGCAGGTCTTGCCTCCTCCTCTCCCTCCCACAGTTAGCTTGTACGCGTCCCTGAAGATAGCTCAAATTTTAAACCCCTGGTAAAGTCTTCTCTAGTATTGGTATAACCTTTATTTGCCCTTGTTTTACTGTATTAAAATTATGTATAATTTTTATTTATTCAATATTTATTGAGTTCCTCCTCTGTTCCAGCCATATAGATGTGCCTGAGCTCCGAGCATAAAGTATAAGCAAACCAAACATAAACTCAATCTCATGACAGTTACAGTTTGGTGGTGAAGACAGACCATAACCAAATAATCACAAAAGAATATGATTACAAACTACAGTGAGTGTTATGAAAGAACAGTAAATAGAGCAATGAAAACGTGAGCAGGAAGACCTGATCTAGTCTTCAAGGTGAGAGACGGCCTCTCTGAGGAAATCACTTTTGAACAACTGTGAAAGGGAAGACAGGAGGAAAGAAAAAAGGGAGGAGGGAATCCAAATAAGTTCAAGGGCATCCCAAGCAGGGAAAAGAGCATAGCTAAAAACCCTGAATCAGAAGAGACCATGAGTTAGTCCTAGCCTACATGTTGGTATACAGAATGATTCTTTGCTACAAAATGGTTCTTTGCTATCTTTCCCAATGCAAGACTCTCTGGTAAAGTGAAAACATATATATTCTGGTTTAATATGGAATTCCTAGAATAATCTCATCTAAGTCAAATGATAAGGATTAGACACACAATGACACAATCAGGATATGTATAAGGCAAGTTCTATGTACTTAACACTGGACTCTTATGATTCATCAACATTTTATGTAAGTGACATCAGCAAATTTCTCCTGACCAGGACCTTCCTGCTCCAGTAAGAAATTATTCCCCAATTGCACAAGTGTAAACACTATGAATTTGAAAAAAGTGGAATTTTTGCCTTGAATAATGCAATTCATGCAACCTTCAACTTTGTCTCAGTTGCATAGATCTGTTCTTATCCAGATAGAGAGTACAGAATTCAGATCTAAAAGGCTGCTGAAGAAAGAATATAGCCCAGGCATATATCACTAATTGCTCACAACCATCTTTCCCAAGGAGTGTCAACTCAGCTTCAAAATCTTTCTCCTGGATGACTCCAATCAATTACTTTTAATAAATCAAAACTTTTTTTTCAATTCAGATACATTTTGGCATTCCAATTCTAATCCAGCCTTCTGCCTTGAAGTTGAATTATGTATTTGTTAATGTAATTTTTGTTATAGTAACTTTTAAAGTAAAATTATACCTGTGTTTTCCCTAACAAACCCTGATTCTTCATCCATATTACAACTGATGGGACTGGACAGTGTCTGTTTTCCATTTGGAACACTCTGAAGAATAAAAATGATTTAAGAGTTCCAAAGGTTTGAGAGTAAGCATTAATCTACACTGTTGGTGAGAAAGAGGATGGATGCTCACAAAGTAACAGCAGGGTGGCCCTTTGCTCTCCTTTGCTTCTAATGAGCTAATCCTAAATAAAAGTAGTGCAGGGCTTCCCTGGTGGCGCAGTGGTTGAGAGTCCGCCTGCTGATGCAAGGGACACGGGTTCGTGCCCTGGTCTGGGAAGATCCCACGTGCCCCAGAGCAGCTGGGCCCGTGAGCCATGGCTGCTGGGCCTGCACGTCCGGAGCCTGTGCTCCGCAACGGGAGAGGCCGCAACAGTGAGAGGCCTGCAAAAAAAAAAAAAAAAAAAGTAGTGCATTTCAGAATATACTGCAACTGGAATTCTGGCTCCATATCAAGACAAGACAAGTCAGGACCAAACTCCTGAAGAAGTCATACACCATCCATTGTCATACATACAAGGACCTGCTTAATTATATTAGGAAGAGAACATGTGCTTAAAAGCTACTGAGGAAGGCTTCAGCCACAACTTGATCTTGGGCTAGGAGGGAGTATCAAAACGCTTGAACCAACTAAGATGAGAGTTGTCTACTCTAAAAGTTACCTTAAAATAAAAATCAGTACTGAATCACTGCCATGACAACATGCTCTATTTTGTTTTTTCTTAGCTTTACCTTGAAAGGACTTTAGAAACTCATCATTTTTAGTCCTCTTACCTCTAGCCATGTCCTGCTCCAATTCATTCTCTGCATTACAATCCAAATGATATAGTTTTTTAATTACAGGATGTTTTATGCCCATCGTCACTTAAAATTCTTCAGTGGCTTCCCTTGCTGTGAGTAAAAAGTTAAACCCTTTGATAAGGTTAATCACAATATCCATGACCTATGTCCAGCTTATCTCGCCAGCCTCTAGCCACTCCACCCTCCCTCCCCTTGCTCTCTACTCCCACCATACAGTATTGAACCACCTTCAGTTCCTCAAAAGTGATGCTGCCCCTTGCTTCTCTATTTTTGGCCATGCTATTTCTTCTTTCAAGGAGACAGTGCCACCATCCCCAGTTCACCTGGCCATCTCCAGTTCCTCTGTAAGGATCAGGTGATGTATCTACTCTTCTAAGAAGGGTCCTTGGATCCCTAAATTCTGTGCCACTGCTACATACTCCTATACTATCCTGCCCTTTTTCCATCACAGCACTTACGGTCTATTGTAAGTGCTTAGTTAATAAACTGTGTTCTCCACTACTTTGTGAGTCTAGGAGGGCAGAAAAGTTGTCTGTCTTGCTCACCAGTGAACATCCAGCTCTGAGTATAATGCCAAGCACATAAAATATGACATGGAAATCACCAAGTTCTCCAAAACTCAGATACCAAACTTTTCCTCAATGAACAAATGAGTCTGATTCTCTCTCTGATATAATTGCATAAAATACAAAATCTACTTGGGTTTCTTAAATATTTGTATGAGTCTCCAAGAAAACATCCCACAAGCCTGTTCCAATTGCTGCTTCTCCCTTCAGCCTGTGTTCTTTCCCCAGATCATCACTCCTTACCCTTTGTTGCTGCATATCTTCTTCTGGAGGCTGCTGCTTTCCCATGCTATTTGGCTCTCTACTGGTGTATTAGTTTGCTATTGCTGCTTAACAGAGCACCACAAACCTGACAGCTTATAACAACACCATTTATTACCTCTCAGTTTCTGTGGGTTAGAATTCCAAGTACAGATCAACTGTTCCTCTGCTCTCATCTCTCCAGGATGTGATTAAGGTGTTAGCTGAGGCTATCATCTTTTTTGAAGATCAATACCCTCTTGCCAGCTCGCTGGTTCTTGGTCAGATGTCTGAGATACCTGTTTTCATGCTAGCTGTTGGCCAGAGACTGCTCTCAGTTCCTAGAAGCTGCCCTCAGGTTTTTAACCCATGGCCCCCTTCTCTCACAACATGGCAACTTACTTGGTTAAGGCTACCAGGAGAGTATCTGCTGCTGCTTCTTATCTCTTTTAAGGGCTCCCTTCAGTAGGTCAGGACTGCCCATGTAACCTCCCTTTTGATTAACTCAAAGACAACTGATTAGGAACCTACATTACATCTGCAAAATTCCTTTGCTTTATGAAATAACATAATCATGGGAGTGATATCCCATAATTTGCTTAGGTTCCACCCTCACTCAAGGGAAAGGCACTACGCACAGCATGAACACCAGGGAGAAGGAATCTTGCGAGACACTTTAGAATTCCGTCACACCTGGAAAGAGAAAACTTCCTCAGTTCAACAAAATACAGGGATGAGTTGGCTGTGGTGTTTAAAAGAAAACTTCAACAAACTGTTGAATATAGCCAAAGGAACAGCAACTTAGAAAACTTAAAACTGAATCTGATCATCAATGCCCCTAGAGTTCAAAGGCCTAACCCTCTACAGTACACCACCTTGCAGTCAGACCAGCCTACTCATCCACCAAGGAGGGCCTTTGAGTGTCCCTTCCCACACAGAATTCAGTATCCCTTGCCTTGGCCAAACTGGGACTAGGAGGAGAGAGAAAAATAAGTTTTCCAATTATTTCCTGTCTCTTTCCCATACCCCAATGGTTAGATTATTATCTGATGAGGATAAGCTCACTTTTTCAAAGAAGAAAAACATCTTTATAGAAAGTTGTTTACCTCTTCATTGTCTTAAATCTTTCAATTCCATATCAGAATCTTAGCTTTACTTTTACATAACCAAGAGTCCCATAAAAGTGCTTTTTTTTCTTTTAAAAAAAGTTATACACACACACACACACACACACACACATACACACACACACAAAGTAATCTGTTCCCAAGCGTGGAATTCTAGCTTTACCTCTACAGCAACTGGAAAAATAAACTGCTGGCAGTTTTAAAAATAAAAGTTCCTCCCCCTTTCAACTAAACAAGTTTTCAGAAAGATAGAAAGTCTCATCTATTCCTTCTTCATAACACCTTTTCCAAAGAAATTCTGGCCTATCTTCTGATTGCCTGTATCCTGCCCATAACTTCTTAATAACCACATCAACATTGCTCTCTTTGAATAGTGTTTTATTATACAGCCTAGAACACATTAAAATCGACTGGAAATTTTTTTTTAATCTTTTTATTTCCTTCTATCCCTCCCCCACCCCCTCGACTGAGAAATGTGTTTGTTTTTAATACCAATGTGTTTGTGTTTGTTTGTATGTGTTTGTTTGTATGTTTGTTTTTAATATCAGTGAACAATGAATCTGAATCTCTGTGGGGGAGCTTAGAAAACAATTTTTATTAACCCATTCTATTTCACACATTCACAGGACTGCAATTCAGCCTGCAGATCAGCAGATTGGCTGAGGTCATACTGCTCCACGCATTCAATACCTCCTCTTGGGATCCAGGCTGGAAGAGCAGTGGCTATCTAGGGCACCTCAATGCAGAGGTGAATAACTCCCAGAACTTTCCTCTTCCAGACTGAGTGTACCTATCTGCCTGAAACAACCCCTCAAATGGACAAAATATGTGAAACAATGGTTTTCAAGACACTGGACAATGGTTTTCAAGACATCAGGAAATGAGGAATAGTGATCTCTGCTAGGGATAAAACACAAACAAGTTGAGCCCTACAATCTCCTTGAGTATGTTTAGGGTATGGTTCAAAGATGGGGAACTGGGGCAGGGCCCATCAGACTCCCTGACTTAAGAAAATGAAGTACCATCTAC
Source organism: Stenella coeruleoalba (assembly GCF_951394435.1). Taxonomy (NCBI): domain Eukaryota; kingdom Metazoa; phylum Chordata; class Mammalia; order Artiodactyla; family Delphinidae; genus Stenella; species Stenella coeruleoalba. The sequence continues at coordinate 78,405,791 of NC_137151.1, read as the reverse complement.
AATAATAGAATAAATGAGTTTAGCAAAGTTGTAGGGTATAACATCAATATGCATAAATCAATTGTGTATCTATATGCCAGAAACAAACATCCAAAAATTGACATAAAAGACAATCTCAACTGTAATCACATAAAAAATAGAAAATACTAAGGGATAAATAAATCTGACAAAAGATTGCAAGACTAGTATACTAAAAACTAAAAAAGGATGCTGAAAAAAAATTTAAAAGACCAAAATAAATGAATAAATATGCCAATATACCAATAACAAAAGACCCAATGTTTTTAAGATGTCAATTCTTTCCATATTAATATAAAGATCCAATATATTTGCAAATAAAATCACAGCAGAATTTTTTTGTGAAATTTTCAAATTGATTCTAAAATTCATATGGAAAAACAAAGGACCTAATCATCAAAGAAATGCAAATCAAAACCACAATGAGATATCACCTCACACCTGTCAGTATGGCTATCATCAAAAAGAACAAAAATAACAAATGTTGGCAAGAATGTGAAGAAAATGAAACCCTTGTACACTGTTGCTGGGAATGTAAATTAGTGCAGCCACTGTGGAAAACAGTATGGAGGGTCCTCAAAATACTAAAAGTAGAGCTAACATATGATCTAGCAATTCTGCTCCTGGGTATATATCCAAAGAAAATGAAAACACTAATTCAAAAAGGTATATGCACCCCAATGTTCATTGCAGTATTATTTAATACAATAGCCAAGATACAAAAGCAACCTAAATGTCCATCAACAGATGAATGGATAAAGAAAATGTGGTGTGTGTGTATATATGTATATATATATATATATATATATATATATATATGTATGTATAAACACACACACAATGGTATATATAGAGAGATCTATAGATCTATATAGATATATACAATGGAATACTACTCAACCATAAAAAAGAATGAAATTTTTTTCATTGCAACAATGTGGATGAATGTGGAGGGCATTATGCTTAGTGAAATAAGTCAGAGAAAAACAAATACTATATTATGTCACTTATACATGGAATCTAAAAAATAAAACAAACTTGTAAATTTTTTTTAAATAAAGCAACAGACTCACAGATATAGAGAACAAAATAGTAGTTACCAATGGGGAGAGGGAAGGGGGGTGGGAGAAGATAGGGGTAGGGAATTAAGAGGTACAAACTACTATGTATAAAATAAATAAGATACAAGGATATATTGTACAGCACAGGGAATATAGCCAATATTTTACAATAACTTTAAATGGAGTATAATCCATAAAAATTTTTGATCACTATGTTGTACACCTGAAACTAATATAATATTGTAAATCAACTATACCTCAAATTTTAAAACCTTTAAGTTAAATTTTAAAAAAAAGAGTAAAAGATTTGAAGATACACTTTACCAAAGGAAACATACACATGGCAAATAAACCCATGAAAAAAGGTTCAATGTCATTTGTCATTAGGGAAATGAAAATTAAAGCTTGTTGCCTCAAAAAAAAAAAGTTTGTTCAGATACCACTAACTCCTATTGGAATGGTTAAAGTTAAAAAGACTGACAATACCAAGTGTTGGGAAGGATATGGAGGAAATGGAACTTTATACACTGATAGTGAAAATGTATGTGATGCTACAACTTTGGAAAACAGTTTGGCAGTTTCTTAAAAAGTTAAATATAAACCTACAATGAGATCTAGCCATTCCACTCCTAGGAATTTACTCAAAAGAAAACATTCACACAAGGACTTGTACACACGTTCATAGCAGTTTTACTTGTAAGAATCAACAACTGAGAAAAACCCAACTGTCATCAATAGGTGAATGGATAAACACACTATATATAGAACAAAGACAAAAATGACATATGAGTTTAGAGGCACTATATTAAAGAGTTCTGATGTCCTTGCATTGTCCAGGAGGAAGGGGAATATACTGACTAATATTTCACTTTGGAAAGTCAAGGAAGGAAACATATTGGATAGGGCCAGCTTTGTAGAGGAGGCACAAGGACTTCTAAAGTGGTGGCAATATTCATTTCTTGACCTGGGTGATAGTTATACAGCTGTCTGCTTTGTAATTAATAATTGAGCTATATATTTTTGTTTTGTGCATTTTTCTGCATGTGTTATATTTCACGCTTAAAAATTTTTTTAATCTGAGGGGCATGGAGGATGCCCAGGGTCAAGCTCAAACTCTTAAACACTTTCCAAGCCTTTGTTCACATCACATCTGCTAACATCCCACTGACCAAAGCAAGTCATACGGCAAACCCCAAAGTCCAGGGTGGGGAGGAACTCTTCACCTTCCATTAGGCTGGGGATTTGCAAACATTTTCTGTGAGATGCCAGATAAAAATATGTTAGGTTTTACAGGCCATATACCTTCTTTTCTGCAAATTCTTCTTTTTTTCAAACTCTGAAAATATAAAGGCCATTATTAGCTGAGGATCTTACAGAAATGAGCTATAGCTGGATTTGGCCTACAGGCCATACTTCGCCCACCACTGCATTGGGCCATGATAATATTACTATAGAAAAGTTTTATTAAAAAGTGGGACAAATAATTTAACCTTCCACAATTCACCTTCTTGGTTATAACTATTCATATCCCTATCATGAGCAAAATATATTCACCCCCACCCCAAAACACCCCCAAATTCACCCAAACAAAGCATCAAGCCAACGTCCTGATCCACAGGTTCAAATGTGGCCACTCTTGATCCATAGATCTACGAAGTAAAAAGACAAATTCCACAATGGTCAAAGGAGGACAGTATAACTGTAATAAAACATTTCCATTCAAAACAAGAGAAGAATGATAGGCACATAGGAATCACTGGTCCCTGGAAATTTTGAAATTGTATTGGGCAAATGTTGCCCTCTCCATCAAAGTAAAGGAATTCTCCTTGATAAGACTCTAGCTTTAGAAATAGGTCAATGCCTTCCTGGATCAGGGTTGTTTTTGTTTGTTTGTTTGGTTGGTTGGTTGGTTGGTTGGTTGGTTTTTCATGATAATTATCAGGATCTCCCTGAAGGCAAACCTAGCCATCCAAGCCCCTTTCTTGTCTGCTACTATCCCATTTGTCAAAGAAATTCATATGGGCAAATTCAAAGTGAAAAAGCAGAGAAGTACATTACTGTACACCCACGACAAGGCCATGACAAGAATGTGGTTGCATAATACTACTACAAAAGATTAAAGCATTAAGGTCAATTGTTTAATCTGCCTAAAGTGACCCACTTTATGATATAATGGCATAGAAATTTAGGTTTGACGTATGGTGATTCCATATTGAGACTGTTTTCCGAAAACAAATTAGATCCCAAATCAGGGTCACCTGAACATAAACACAAAGATTTTTGTTTACAACAATGAATATTAAATTTTAACAAATATTTAAAGTCAATAGACAAGATCCTTAGAATGATTGCAAAGAGTTAAACTTTATTCAAAGAAAATAAATCTAATAGTTAAAAGGGAGGAGCAGTTAATGTCAAGAAATAACGCACCTATACTGAACAGCAATTTATGTGAAAATGGATTTTAGCTGATTCACTGCTTATTATGAGCGGACATTGTAATGAGTCTTCCAAAAACCTAATGGAGTCAGGCTGCATTTAGAAAGTAGAATACTCAACACAGGGGATACTGTCACTATTCTTCTGACTGTTCAAACCACATATTATAAAATATGTTCCATTTTAAGAGTCACATTTTAAGAGAAGCATTGATTCAATGGAATGGTCTAGAGGAAGGTGACCTAAAGAATTAAGTGTCTTTGAATAATGCTATATGATAAATATGGAAAGGAATTTCAAAAGTTCATCTTGGAAAACAAAAAGGGAAGAGAGGGAAGGAAATATGAGAAATGTCTTGAAATGTTTTCAGGCTGCCATTTGGAAAAGGAAATAGATTTACTTACTGCTGCTATAGATCAAAGGTTGGCAATATGTAGGGCCAAGGACGGGCCTCCTTTTTCAGTAATAAACCACCTAGCACATAAATATTTTAGCCCTTATAGTCTGTTGCAACCACTCAACTTTACCACTGTAACAGGAAAACAGTCATAGTCGGTACATAAACTAATGTGTGTGGATGTTCTTAATAAAACCTCATTTATAGACCCTCAAATTTGATTCTCATACAGTTTCCACAAGTCACAAATATTATTCTTCTTTCCAATATTTTTTCAACAATTTAAAACTGTAAAAAAAAAACAAGAAAAATTCTTAACTCACTGACCATATAAAAATAGGCAACAGACTGAACCTGGCCCACACACCAAGTACACCAACATCTGTGGTAGCTAACACCTTAAGACATTGGGTCCTAGTGATAAGAAAGCAAATATCAGCACACACACCAAAAAAAGAAAAAAAGCCATTGTTTCAATAATTGAAACAAAATGGAATGCTGAGCAGGTGCTGTTGAAAACCTGTCCTGTATCCCCTTGGCCCACCTCCGTTTTCCATAGACAGTTCCTCTGCAAACTGATAGCTGTCCCTTTTAAATACCCTCTACTCTGCTACTCTGCCTGGAGGATTTCTCCAGCATCAGAGGAGCTGGCCTAGCCCACCTGCAGGGCAACCTGAGAGTGCTGACAATTAAATTTTACCTGGAGCAGTCTTGACCAATGAGGGCTAGGAGACAGAATAATACCTCAGTTTCCTCCCCTTGGTGGAACAGTTCTAAGGTGGGTTCTACACTGTCCATCAGAGAATCCCATCATAACTGAACCCCAGTTGCCTCATTAATGCAAACTATACTAGCTTTCCCCTGTCAATGTCTCATTGTTTTCCACTCTCACTTATACTTCTGAGGATCACCTCCAAATTAACTAACTGCCCTCAAGGACTAACCTCAGATTCTACTTTCTGCAGACTCAAATTAAAAGAGATGTGTCAGGTTGGAGTTAACGAACATGCCCTTAGGGACCAGATGATCACTTGCTATCAAAATGGAAGGGATTTTTAAGTTAGACTAGTGATTCTCAACTGATTTTGTCCCCTAGGGGCAACTTTTGAGTATTATGACTACCCCTACTCCCACTCTGGCATCTAGTGAGTAGAGCAAAGTGATGCTCCTAAATATCCCATAATACATGGAATAGTCCCACACAACAAAGAATTATCTGGTCCAAATGTCCATAGTGCTGAGTCTGAAAAACCCCAAGTTAAACTGGAGATTGATCTAAATGGACTCTAATGTCCATGTACTATTCTAAGATTCTACGATTTTAAGAAATCACACTGGGATTCTTAACCTGATGAGCTTCAAAGGATTCATAATGTCTTGGAAATTAAGTGCATAATTTTTTGCCTGTATCTATTTTTACATTTTTGTGGAGAGTGTGCACAGTTTTCATAAATTTCTCTAAGGGGTCTGTGACCCATAAATGTTAAAAACCAAGCTCTAATAAATAATTCTTAATAATTTTACCATAGGTCTAAATCTTTAATCACCTTCTTTTCTCTTCCATAACGTTAATAAATATAGTATTGACTTTTCATGTTTGACAGCAGTTTTTCCTAAGCCTGTGTAATTCTGATAGGTATAAGAAGTAGGCAAAGAAGAGACTGAATTTAGTTAACTATGATACATTAACAGTACACAAACTTCCTGGCAATCAATCTGGCACTTTCCTCAAGTACAAATAAAACTATTTTTTAAATCCCTAATTAATATAGATCAGCAAATATCACTACATATTGAGGAAGAAATTGAGCAAATGAAAATTGCATAGAGAGAACAGTCCTTTACATCCTCTTATCCCATATCTTTTCAGACATAAAGCCACTGTCAACGAAGTGCCTAAGATAAAGAATTGGTATAGACCTTCCCTTCTGTAGAGTTCTTAAGCTGGGGCCATATAAATCAAATAGGATTACTTTATCTGCAGCTAAGAATTCTGTAGAGACATATTGAACCTATAAGAGATGGCAGAACCTGGCCAAGCTCTGTCTTTCAGATAATAAATTCTACTACCATCTGACTCTGCTTTCAGAGTCTTTTCTATATTTATTTTAGGGCAAGATATGTGTATTTATCTGCAATATTAAACAGATTTTTATTTTACAAGGATCCAAAGTTTGCTGGCTTAGATTAAGTATGACTCTTGTCATTGTGCATATGTGAAAGAATGAGAAAAAATGATAACAATTAAATATATGTGATATAAAATTCAATGTAAAACACAATTCAGACATTAGACCACTCAAATAATATGATATGCAACTTTTTAATGATAGCTACCCTTTATGAGAACTTACTGTCAGATATGATAGATTCGGATAGATAGGTAGATAGGTTATAGATCAATACATAGATATATTTAAATCTCACAACATTTATTTGAGCTAGAAACAATTTTTCCATCCCTATTTTACAATTTGAGGCTTAGAGAGTTAAAATAATTTACCCAGGGCTATGGAAATAAAAATGCCAGAGCAAGGATTTGAATCCAGGTGTCTCTAGATCCAAAATTTATCTTTATCCCCACAATATAATACTGCCTTACATGGTATAGCAGTTTAATTAGGAAACGTTGGGAAGATGTGAATCTCTGCACTGGGAATATGAGTCACCACAGAAAATTTTGGAAAGTAGCTGGAGTTGATAACCTGACCTGAAAACGTTTTAACCTTCAAATAAGTTTTGGGGCACCAAGCCTTCTATACTGTGAAAGTGAGCAAGGAGTTTGAGGTATTCATCACCAAACGAGGCCAGAGCTTTGTGGGAGGCACAAAGACACAGTTAGGCTTTGAAAAAGAGAGTAGGAGCTGGCTTCTGTCAAAGGCAGAAAGCTGTGTCTATCAAAAGGGTATGAGAGCAAGAAGCTGCCATCTACCAATGACTAAAAAGACTGAGCCAAGAACCTGGCCTCGAAGAAGCGAAGAGTCTAACTTACACCTGGTTTTGACAATTAACTACAAAATCAATTTAGATTAATGGAATAATTTAGAGAGAAATGGGTCAAAGGTGAGAGTAAGACTTCCAAGTCCTAGAACAATTCAGAGTAAAGATGGTAACTAAATGTTAGCACACTCTACAGGGGATATTTACTGAGAAGAAGGTGGGGAGCAGCAGGTAGGAAAATGCGTCTGTATTCGTCAGGACAATTTCAGTTTTAAACCAAAGAAACTAAACTTACCCTACCTTAGGAAAAAATATATCTATTGGCCATATAACTGAAAACTCCAAGAATAAATCTAGTTTTAATTAGGGCTAGATAGAGGTTATCAGAGGTTGCCAGAGAGCTTTCTCTTCAACTCAATTCTGCTTTCCTCTGTATAGGCTTCCTCCTCAGGTAGACAACTTCTGTAATAATAAGGTGGCCACCATAAGCTGCAGGCCTACAAGGTCCTAAAAGATCTTAGTCCCCCCAAAAAAGAAAGCCTGTTTCCTGATAGCTTTGACAAAAGTTGGGGTCTGACCTGGCTTGCGTCATGTGACCATCCCTAAGCCAACCACTGTGGCCTGATGGCACAGGTCTTGATGGAGTAATTGTATGTCATTCCTGGCCCTGTTTTAGGTAGAGTAGGGACTGAAATCAAGCCCACTCAAACACAGGGACAGAGCATAGGTGGGAGGGATAGTTTCCTGTAAGAAGATGCTGGGCAGGAAAAAAAAATGAAAAAAGAAATAATGTATCAAAGCCTGAACAGGATTTGCAGTACAGGTACAGGTTGAAGTGCACTGCAGCCTGGAGCCAGAGGCACACACGTGGGGTATCCGGGGGCAGGGAGTCACACTTCAAGCAGTTAAGCATTTGTTGAATATTTACTACCGTATTTCATTATTGTAAGATGCACATTTTTCACATTTTACCAACTCAGATATCAGAATGTTTCTTACAATGAACGACATCCTATAATGGCTGCTGGCCAGAGGACAGCTGTGATATAGTTTTCAAAGTCTGCACAGAACTGGGTCATAATTCTTCATATTTTCATCTCTTCAAATGAGTTATATACATTGTTATATACATTGTTAATACTATATTTGTAGAGTTCAAATGCTGTTTAAAATATCTTCTGAAAGAACTATGATCCAGGACTGAAATGAAATATTATATATGCAGAAAAGGAATCTGTGTGACAGGGCATCCATTTAATATTACTGAAGTACACATTCATGGTTGGGAGAATGATCGCAATTCCGTATTTTTTTGCAAAGTAACACCAAGTGCTTTTTGACACTTAAGAAGGGATGACACCTGAGAAAGGATGATACCCACAAGTAGATGAAGCTGTATTACATTTTTTTACTGATATATATGAAAAGCATTGCCTTTCACATGCCAAATGCCCTTAAAGGTAGTAACACTGAATGATAAGCATGTATTTCTAAATAGTCCAAAATAACGCTTTCAATAAATTTCAGTTAAATTTATAATTAAAGTAATAATAAGTCACTTAAGTAAGTGGTAGCATTTGTTGGTAGTACATAAAATAATGTTATGTCTTAAAATCAATAGCAATGGATTTGATGAAATAAGGTTATGACAGGCACCACGGTAGGTATCAAAAATGCAAGAGAGGGGCTTCCCTGGTGGCGCAGTGGTTGAGAGCCTGCCTGCCGATGCAGGGGACACAGATTCGTGCCCCGGTCTGGGAAGATCCCACATGCCGCGGAGCGGCTGGGCCCGTGAGCCATGGCCGCTGAGCCTGCGCGTCCGGAGCCTGTGCTCCGCAACGGGAGAGGCCACAACAGTGAGAGGCCCGCATACAGCAAAGAAAAAAAAAAAAAGTGCAAGAGAACTAATTCATGGTCCCTATATTTGAGATGTGCACTTTTAGTGGTGTGTGGTAGGAAGGGGTTATCAAGACAACCTTCACTAAGTCAGAAATTTTACCTCACATATCACACACCTTTTGTATTCTGACCCAACCTCCATTTCCAAAGTATTATATGAAAAACATTTATGGGAAGGCTTGCAGATTTTAAATTAATAAATGTACTGACTATAAAGTATTTAACTGCTTGGAAACTCCAATACTCCAAATACTTAAGCCAAAAACCTGAGAGACATCCTTGACTCCTCTCTGTCTCTCACATTCCACATCCAATCCATCAGAAAATCTTTAGCTTCAAAATATATCTAAAAAATCTGAGTACTCTGCTACTGTTTTAATCCTACCCACCATGATCTCTTACCTGGAGTACTGCAAGAGTCTTCGTACAGGTCTTCCTGTTTTCATCTTTCCTCATCAAAAGCAAAAGTGATTCTTTTAAGCATAATGTAGATTATGACACTCCTGTGTCACAAATTCTGAAATGGCCTACCATTTACCTCAGAATAACAGCCAAATTCCCTGCAATGACCAACAACCTACATGACTAACCTTGTGTTACCTCCCTGATTTCTACTATTGTTCTCCCTTTTAGTTACTTCACTCCAGCTTCCTGGCCTCCTTGCTGCTCTTTGGACACACCAGGCATGCTCCTGCTTCCAGCCTTTGCTCTTGCTCTTCCCTCTGCTAAATGTTCTTCTGCGAGATAACTGCTTGGCCAATTCTCTCACCTCCTTTCAGCCTTTGCTCAAATCTCATCTCGTCAATGAGGCCCCTCATGATCATTCTAATGACTACTGCAACTGTCCCCTTTCCTCTGCTTTCCCAGGCCCCCTTACCCTGATCTAATTTCCCTTTTTACTATAGCATTTATCTGTTTCTAACACACTATATAATTTCCTTATTTGTTATGTTTATCTCTTAGTGCTTCATTCCCCACTTCTTCCATTTCACGAATCTAAGCTCCATGAGGACTATCTAATTTTTCCTCTGTGTATGCTTATTTTTTAAAATTTATTTTTCTCATTAGTCATCCATTTTATACACATCAGTGTATGCATGTCAATCCCAATGTCCCAATTCATCACACCACAGCCCCCACCCCCCACCGCTTCCCCCCCTTGGTATCCATACATTTGTTCTCTACTTCTGTGTCTCAATTTCTGCTCTGCAAAACGGTTCATCTGTACCATTTTCTAGGATCCACATATATGCATTAATATACGATATTTGTTTTTCTCTTTCTGACTTACTTCACTCTGTGTGGCAGTGTCTAGGTCCATCCACGTCTCTACAAATGACCCAATTTTCTTCCATTTTATGGCAGAGTAATATTCCATTGTATGTATGTACCACATCTTCTTTATCCATTCATCTGTAGATGGGCATTTAGGTTGCTTCCATGACCTGGCTATTGTAAACAGTGCTGCAACGAACATTGGGGTGCATGTGTCTTTTTGAATTATGGTTTTCTCTGGGCATATGCCCAGTAGTGGAATTGCTGGGTCATATGGTAATTCTATTTTTAGTTCTTTAAGAAACCTCCATACTGTTCTCCATAGTGGCTGTATCAATTTACATTCCCACCAACAGTGCAAGAGGGTTCCCTTTTCTCCACACTCTCTCCAGCATTTGTTGTTTGTAGATTTTCTGATGATGCCCATTCTAACTGGTGTGAGGTGATAACCTCATTGTAGTTTTGATTTGCATTTCTCTAATAATTAGTGATGTTGAGCAGCTTCTCATGTGCTTCTTGGCCATCTGTTTGTCTTCTTTGGAGAAATGTCTATTTAGGTCTTCTCCCCATTTTTGGAAAGGGTTGTTTGTTTTTTTTAATACTGAGCTGCATGAGCTATTTATGTATTTTGGAGATTAATCCTTTCTCCATTGATTCATTTGCAAATATTCTCTCCCATTCTGATGGTTGTCTTTTCGTCTTGTTTATAGTTTCCCTTGCTGTGCAAAAGCTTTTAAGTTTCATTAGGTCCCATTTGTTTATTCTTGTTTTTATTACAATTACTCTAGGAGGTGGATCAAAAAAGATCTTGATGTGAGTTATGTCAAAGAGTGTTCTTCCTATGTTTTCCTCTAAGAGTTTTATAGTGCCCAGTCTTACATTTAGATCTCTAAACCATTTTGAGTTTATATTTGTGTATGGCATTAGGGAGTGTTCTAATTTCATTCTTTCACATGTAGCTGTCCAGTTTTCCCAGCACCACTTAGTGAAGAGACTGTCTTTTCTCCATTGTATATCCTTACCTCCTTTGTCATAGATTAGTTGACCATAGGTGTGTGGGTTTATCTCTGGACTTTCTGTCCTGTTCCATTGATCTATATTTCTGTTTTTGTGCCAGTATCATATTGTCTTGATTACTGTAGCTTTGTAGTATAGTCTGAAGTCAGGGAGTCTGATTCCTCCAGCTCCATTTTTTTCCCTCAAGACTGCTTTGACTATTCAGGGTCTTTTGTGTCTCCATACAAATTTTAAGATTTTTTGCCTAGTCCTGTAAAAAAAAAAAAAAAATGCAATTGGTAATTTGATAGGGATTGCACTGAATCTGTAGATTGCTTTGGGTAGTATAGTCATTTTCAAAATATTGATTCTTTCAATCCAAGAACATGGTATATCTCTCCATCTGTTGGTAACATCTTTAATTTATTTCTTCAGTGTCTTATACTTTTCTGCATACAGGTCTTTTGTCTCCCTAGGTTTATTCTTAGGTATTTTATTCTTTTTGTTGCAATGGTAAATGGGTGTGTTTCCTTAATTTCTCTTTCAGATTTTCCATCATTAGTGTATAGGAATGCAAGAGATTTCTGTGCACTAATTTTGTATCCTGCAACTTTACCAAATTCATTGATTAGCTCTAGTAGTTTTCTGGTGGCATCTTTAGGATTCTCTATGTATAGTATCATGTCATCTGCAAACAGTGACAGTTTTACTTCTTCTTTTCCAATTTGGATTCCTTTTATTTCTTTTTCTTCTCTGATTGCCATGGCTAGGACTTCCAAAACAATGTTGAATAATAGTGGTGAGAGTGGGCATCCTTGTCTTGTCCCTGATCCTAGAGGAAATGCTTTCAGTTTTTCACCATTGAGAACGATGTTTGCTGTGGGTTTGTCGTATATGGCCTTTATTATGTTGAAGTAGGTTCCCTCTATGCCCACTTTCTGGAGAGTTTTTATTATAAATGGGTGTTGAATTTTGTCAAAAGCTTGTTCTGCATCTATTGAGATGATCATATGGTTTTATTCTTCAATCTGTTAATATGGTTTATCACATTGGTTGATTTATGTATATTGAAGAATCCTTGCATCCCTGGGATAAACCCCACTTGATCATAGTGTATGATCCTTTTAATGTGTTGTTGGATTCTGTTTGCTAGTATTTTGTTGAGGATTTTTGCATCTATAATCATCAATGACATTGGTCTGTAATTTTCTTTTTTTGTAGTATCTTTGCCTGGTTTTGGTATCTGGGTGATGGTGGCCTCATAGAATGAGTTTGAGAGTGTTCCTTCCTCCACAATATTTTGGAAGAGTTTGAGAAGGTTGGGGGTTAGCTCTTCTCTAAATGTTTGATAGAATTCACCTGTGAAGCCATCTGGTCCTGGACTTTTGTTTGTTGGAAGATTTTAATTGCAGTTTCAATTTCATTACTTGTGATTGTGATTGGTCTGTTCATATTTTCTATTTCTTCCTGGTTCAGTCTTGGAAGGTTATGCCTTTCTAAGAATTTGTCCATTTCTTCGAGGTTGTCCATTTTATTGGCATAGAGTTGTTTGTAGTAGTCTCTTAGGATGATTTGTATTTCTGCGGTGTCTGTTATAACTTCTCCTTTTTCATTTCTAATTTTATTGATTTGAGTCCTCTCCCTCTTTTTCTTGATGAGTCTGGCTAATGGTTTATTAATTTTGTTTACCTTCTCAAAGAACCAGCTTTTAGTTTTATTGATATTTGCTATTGTTTTCTTTGCTTCGATTTCATTTATTTTTGCTCTGATCTTTATGATTTCTTTCCTTCTGCTAACTTTGGGTTTTGTTTGTTCTTCTTTCTCTAGTTCCTTTAGGTATAACGTTAGATTGTTTATTTGAGAATTTTCTTGTTTCTTGAGGTAGGCTTGTATAGTTATAAACTTCCCTCTTAGAACTGCTTTTGCTGCATCCCATATGTTTCAGATTGTCATGTTTTCATTGACATTTGTCTCTAGGTTTTTTTTTATTTCCTCTTTGATTTCTTCAGTGATCTCTTGGTTATTTAGTAATGTACTGTTTAGCCTCCATGTGTTTGTGTTTTTTACATTTTTTTCCCAATAATTGATTTCTAATCTCAAAGCATTGTGGTCAGAAACAATGCTTGATATGATTTCAATTTTCTTAAATTTACTGAGGCTTGATTTGTGACCCAAGATATGATCTATCCTGGAGAATGATCCATGTGCAATTGAGAAGAAAGTGTAATCTGCTGGTTTGGGATGGAATGTCCAATAAATATGAATTAAATCTATCTGGTCTATTGTATCATTTAAGGCTTGTGTTTCCTTATTAATTTTCTGTTTGGGTGATCTGTCTATTGGTGTAAGTGAGGTGTTAAGGTCCCCCACTATTATTGTGTTACTGTCGATTTCCTCTTTTAGAACTGTTAGCAGTTGCCTTATGTATTGAGGTGCTCCTATCTTGGGTGCATATATATTTATAATTGTTATATCTTCTTCTTGGATTGATCCCTTGATCATTATGTAGTGTCCTTCCTTGCCTCTCACAACAGTCTTTATTTTAAGTCTATTTTATCTGATATGAGTATTGTTACTCCAGCTTTCTTTTGATTTCCATTTGCATAGAATATCTTTTTCCATCCCCTCACTTTCAGTCTGTATGTGTCCGTAGGTCTGAAGTGGGTCTTGTTGACAGCATGTAGATGGTTCTTGTTTTTGTATCTATTCAGCAAGCCTGTGTCTTTTGGTTGGAGCATTTAATCCATTCACGTTTAAGGTAATTATCGATATGTATGTTCCTATTACCATTTTCTTAATTGTTTTGGGTTTGTTTTTGTAGGTCCTTTTCTTCTCTTGTGTTTCCCACTTAGAGAAGTTCCTTTAGCATTTGCTGTAGAGCTGGTTTGGTGGTGCTGAATTCTCTTAGCTTTTGCTTGTCTGTGAAGCTTTCGATTTCTCCATTGAATCTGAATGAGATCCTTGCCAGGTAGAGTAATCTTGGTTGTAGGTTCTTCCCTTTCATCACTTTAAGTATATCATGCCACTCCCTTCTGGCTTGTAGAGTTTCTGCTGAGAAATCAGCTGTTAACCTAATGGGAGTTCCCTTGTTTGTTATTTGTCCATTTTCCCTTGCTGCTTTCAATAATTTTTCTTTGTCTTTAATTTTTGCTAATTTGATTACTATGTGTCTCGGCCTATTTCTCCTTGGGTCCTGTATGGGACTCACTGCACTTCCTGGACTTGGGTGGCTATTTCTTTTCCCATGTTAGGGAAGTTTTTGACTATAATCTCTTCAAATATTTTCTCAGGTCCTTTCTCTCTCTCTTCTCCTTCTGGGACCCCTATAATGCAAATGTTGCTGCATTTAATGTTGTCCCAGAGGTCTCTTAGGCTGTCTTCATTTCTTTTCATTCTTTTTTCTTTATTCTGTTCTGCAGCAGTGAATTCTACCATTCTGTCTTGCAGGTCATTTATCTGTTCTTCTGCCTCAGTTTTCTGCTATTGATTCCTTCTAGTGTGTTTTTCATTTCAGTTATTGTATTGTTCATCTCAGTTTGTTTGTTCTTTAATTCTTCTTGATCTTTGTTAAACATTTCTTGCATCTTCTCAAACTTTGCCTCCATTCTTTTTCTGAGGTCCTGGATCATCTTCACTATCATTATTCTGAGTTCTTTTTCTGGAAGATTGCCTATCTCCATTTCATTTAGTTGTTTTTCTGAGATTTTATCTTTTTCCTTCATCTGGTACATAGCCCTCTGCCTTTTCATCTTGTCTATCTTTCTGTGAATGTGGTTTTTCTTCCACAGGCTACAGGACTGTAGTTCTTCTTCCTTCTGCTGTCTGCCCTCTTGTGGATGAAGCTATCTAAGAGGGTTGTGGAACTTTCCGGCTGGGAGGGACTGGTGGTGGGTCAGAACTATCTTTTTTGTTCACTGTTGCATTCTAGCACTTAGAGCAATGATGGGCAAATAAGTAGGTGCTCCATAAACATTTGCTGAATTAATAAATGGGTGATTTTTACTAGTCCAAATATGTATATGAGTATAAATTTATGTATATAAAACCACTTGGGATGGGCAGAGAGGACATAAGCAAAAAATCCTCTAAAATCAAAAAGTAAATTATGTCCTAACAGAGTAACCAAAGGAAAATTATCTATAGAGGCTATAGTACTAAGAGTCCAGAAAACAGAGATGGGAGGAGAGACAGGGAAAACAGAAAAGAGGATCGCTACCTTGGGTGAAGTGCAGGTCTGCTAAGATTAATGGTTCAAGCTTCTGGCATTAATGCCTCCAGACTATACTCAATTGAATAGATAAAAGCTTCCAACAAGCTTCTCCAAAAAGGAGCAAACTCAGGGACATCTTTCATTCCCCCACACCTACCCCTAACCCCTACCAGGGGCTAAAAGGAATGTCCCAGCAGAATACTCATCTTCTAAATAGAACCCAGATCTGTGTACCCAAAGCTGAAACCTCTAACTTCTGTCAAAATGAAGCCCACAGATTGCCTGTGGACACACAGCCTGCAGCAAGCCAGCAGCAATCCAATCATATATTCTACTTTCTCTTCTTTCTCCCTTATGTTCTATATGCCAAAAAGGTGAAAGGAGAAGAGACAGTAATAAAGCTAATTGGAGAACCATTAAACTGTTTTTTACTCTCAGCTCTATCTATATCTGTCTTTAGGGTAAAACTCCTCTATGGAAATAAAGGTTTTGAAATAATATTCAAAATCCAGAGGGAGGGGGAAGATGGCGGAAGAGTAAGACACGGAGATCACCTTCCTCCCCACAGATACACCAGAAATACATCTAAACGTGTAACAACTCCTACAGAACACCTACTGAATGCTGGCAGAAGACCTAAGACCTCCCAAAAAGCAAGAAACTCCCCCATGTACCTGGGTAGGGCAAAAGAAGAAAGAATAAACAGAGACAAAAGAATAGGGATGGTTTGTGCACCAGTGGGAGGGAGCCATGAAAGAGGAAAGGTTTCCACACACTAGAAGCCCCTTTGAGGGCGGAGACTGCGGGTGGCGGAGCGGGGGAGCTTTGGGACCACAGAGGAGAGTGCAGCCACATGGGTGCAGAGTGCAAAGCAGAGAGATGCCCACACAGATGATGGGTGCCGAGCGGCACTCACCAGCCCGAGAGGCTTGTCTGCTCACCCGCCAGGGCGGTCGGGGCTGGAAGCTGAGGCTCGGGCTTCGGTCGGAGCGCAGGGAGAGGACTGGAAGCGTGAACACAGCCTGAAGGGGTTAGTGCACCACGGCTAGCCAGGAGGGAGTCCAGGGAAATGTGCGGACCTGCCAAAGAGGCAAGAGACTTTTTCTTCCCTCTTTGTTTCCTGGTGTGCGAGGAGAGGGTATTAAGAGCCCTGCTTAAAGGAGCTCCAGAGACGGGCATGAGCCACGGCCATTGCTAACAACATGGACCCCAGAGACGGGCATGAGACGCTAAGGCTGCTGCTGCCGCCACCAAGAAGCCTGTGTGAGACCACAGGTCACGCTCCACACCTCCCTTCCAGGGAGCCTGTGCAGCCTGCCACTGCCAGGGTCCTGGGATCCAGGGACAACTTCCCCGGAAGAACGCACGGTGCGCCTCAGGCTGGTGCAACATCACACCGGCCTCTGCGGCCATAGGCTTGCCCCGCACTCCGTACCCCACCCATTAGCAGAGAGGCTGCCTAAAATCATAGTAAGTCTACAGACATCCCAAAGCACACCACCAGACGTGGACCTGCCCACCAAAAAGAGAAGATCCAGCCTCATCCACCAGAACACAGGCACTAGTCCCCTCCACCAGGAAGCCTACACAACCAACTGAACCAACTTTAGCCACTGGGGACAGACACCAAAAACAACGGGAATTACGAACCTGCAGCCAGCAAAAACGAGACCCCAAACACAGTAAGATAAGCAAAATGAGAAGACAGAAAATCACACAGCAGATGAAGGAGCAAGATAAAAATCCACCAGGCCTAACAAATGAAGAGGAAATAGGCAGTCTACCTGAAGAAGAATTCAGAATAATGATAGTAAAGATGATCCAAAATCTTTGAAGTAGAATAAACAAATGCAAGAAACATTTAACAAGGACCTAGAAGAACTAAAGATGAAACAAGCAATGATGAACAACACAATAAATGAAATTAAAATTACTCTAGAAGTGATCAATAGCAGAATAACTGAGGCAGAAGAACGGATAAGTGACCTGGAAGATAAAGTAGTGGAAATAACTACTGCAGAGCAGAATAAAGATAAAACAATGAAAAGAACTGAGGACAGTCTCAGAGACCTCTGGGACAACATTAAACACACCAACATTCGAATTATAGAGGTCCCAGAAGAAGAAGAGAAAAAGAAAGGGACTAAGAAAATATCTGAAGAGATTATAGTTGAAAACTTCCCTATATGGGAAAGGAAATAGTTAATCAAGTCCAGGAAGCACAGAGAGTCCCACACAGGATAAATTCAAGGAGAGACACGCCAAGACACATATTAATCAAACTGTCAAAAATTAAATACAAAGAAAATATATTAAAAGCAGCAAGGGAAAAACAACAAATAATACACAAGGGAATACCCATAAGGTTAACAGCTGATCTTTCAGCAGAAACTCTGCAAGCCAGAAGGAACTGGCAGGACATATTTAAAGTGATGAAGGAGAAAAAACCTACAACCAAGATTACTCTACCGAGCAAGGTTCTCATTCAGATTTGATGGAGAAATTAAAACCTTTACAGAGAAGCAAAAGTTGAGTGAATTCAGCACCACCAAACCAGCTTTACAACAACTGCTAAAGGATCTTCTCTAGGCAAGAAACAGAAGTGAAGGAAAAGACCTATAATAACAAACCCCCAAAAATTAAGAAAATGGGAATAGGAACATACATATTGATAATTACCCTAAATGTAAATGGATTAAATGCTCCAACCAAAAGACACAGACTGGCTGAATGGATACAAAAACAAGACCCATATATATGCTGTCTACAAAAGACCCACTACAGACCTAGAGACACATGTAGACTGAACGTGAGGGGATGGAAAAAGATATTCCATGCAAACGGAAACCAAAAGAAAGCTGGAGTAGCAATTCTCCTATCAGACAAAATAGACTTTAAAATAAAGACTTTTAGAAGAGACAAAGAAGGACACTACATAATGATCAAGAAATCGATCCAAGAAGAAGATATAACAACTGTAAATATTTATGCAGCCAACATAGGAGCACCTTAATACATAAGGTAAATACTAACAGCCATAAAAGGGGAAATCGAAAGTAACACATTCATAGTAGGGGACTTTAACACCCCACTTTCACCAATGGACAGATCATCCAAAACGAAAATAAATAAGGAAACACAAGCTTTAAATGATACATTAAACAAGATGGACTTAATTGATATTTATAGGACATTCCATGCAAAAACACCAGAATACACATTTTTCTCAAGTGCTCATGGAACATTCTCCAGGATAGATCATATCTTGGGTCACAAATCAAGCCTTGGTAAATTTAAAAAAATTGAAATCGTATCAAGTATCTTTTCCGACCACAAGGCTATGAGACTAGATATCAATTACAGGAAAAGATCTGTAAAAAATAAAAACACATGGAGGCTAAACAATACACTACTTAATAACGAAGTGATCACTGAAGAAATCAAAGAGGAAATCAAAAAATACCTAGAAACAACTGACAATGGAGACACGACGACCCAAAATCTATGGGATGCAGCAAAAGCAGTTCTAAGAGGGAAGTTTACAGCAATATAATCCTACCTTAAAAAACAGGAAACATCTCGCATAAACAATGTAACCCTGCACGTAAAGCAATTAGAGAAAGAAGAACAACAGAACCCCAAAGTTAGCAGAAGGAAAGAAATCATAAAGATCAGATCAGAAATAAATGAAAAAAAAATGAAGGAAACAATAGCAAAGATCAATAAAGCTAAAAGCTGGTTCTTTGAGAAGATAAACAAAATTGATAAACCATTAGCCAGACTCATCAAGAAAAAAAGGGAGAAGACTCAAATCAATAAAATTAGAAATGAAAAAGGAGAACTAACAACTGACACTGCAGAAATACAAAAGATCATGAGAGAGTACTACAAGAAACTCCATGCCAATAAAATGGACAACCTGGAAGAAATGGACAAATTCTTAGAAATGCACAGTCTGCCAAGACTGAACCAGGAAGAAATAGAAAATATGAATAGACCAATAACAAGCACTGAAATTGAAACTCCCTAACACCATACACAAAAATAAGCTCAAAATTGATTAAAGACCTAAATGTAAGGCCAGAAACTATCAAACTCTTAGAGGAAAACATAGGAAGAACACTCTATGACATAAATCACAGCAAGATCCTTTTTGACCCACCTCCTAGAGAAATGGAAATAAAAACAAAAATAAACAAATGGGACCTAACGAAACTTCAAACCTTTTGCACAGCAAAGGAAACCCTAAACAAGACCAAATGACAACCCTCAGAATGGGAGAAAATATTTGCAAATGAAGCAACTGACAAAGGATTAATCTCCAAAATTTGCAAGCAGCTCATGCAGCTCAATAACAAAAAAACAAACAACCCAATCCAAAAATGGGCAGAAGACCTAAATAGACATTTCTCCGAAGAAGATATACAGACTGCCAACAAACACATGAAAGAATGTTCAACATCATTAATCATTAGAGAAATGCAAATCAAAACTACAATGAGATATCATCTCACACCAGTCAGAATAGCCATCATCAAAAAATCTAGAAACAATAAATGCTGGAGAGGCTGTGGAGAAAAGGGAACACTCTTGCACTGCTGGTGGGAATGTGAATTGGTACAGCCACTATGGAGAACTGTATGGAGGTTCCTTTAAAAAACTAAAAATAGAACTATCATATGACCCAGCAATCCCACTACTAGGCATATACCCTGAGAAAACCATAATTCAAAGAATCATGTACCAAAATGTTCATTGCAGCTCTATTTACAATAGCCAGGAGATGGAAACAACCTAAGTGTCCATCATCGGATGAATGGATAAAGAAGACGTGGCACATATATACAATGGAATATTACTCAGCCATAAAAAGAAACGAAATTGAGCTATTTGTAATAAGGTGGATGGACCTAGAGTCTGTCATACAGAGTGAAGTAAGTCAGAAAGAGAAAGACAAATACCATATGCTAACACGTATATATGGAATTTAAGAAAAAAAATATCATGAAGAACATCGGGGTAAGACAGGATTAAAGACACAGACCTACTAGAGAACGGACTTGAGGATATGGGGAGGGGGAAGGGTAAGCTTTGACAAAGTTAGGGAGTGGCATGGACATATATACACTACCAAACATAAAATAGATAGCTAGTGGGAAGCAGCTGCATAGCACAGGGAGATCAGCTTCGTGCTTTGTGACCACCTAGAGGGATGGGATAGGGAGAGTGAGAGGGAGGGAGACGCAAGAGCGAAGAGATATGGGAACATATGTATATGTATAACTGATTCACTTTGTTATAAAGCAGAAACTAACACACCATTGTAAAGCAATTATACTCCAATAAAGATGTAAAAAAAAAAAAAAATCCAATAAAAGTATATGTCATGGAAAGCTGACTACCTGAAGGTGCAAACTACTTTACCTCCAGAATCACAAATTCTGTTTCTGACACAGGCATCTTATTTTTCACTTTTCTCTCTTCTCTCTTAAATTGGACAGTCCCCCTAGAATACAACACTCTTCCTCCTAACATTTGCCCCATCTCTACCAGCAGAAATCCCACCCATCCTTCAATGCCTAGCTCCAATTCCAAATCCCTTGGGAAGACTGCAGCATTTGGCTTTCCCTTCTTCTGACACGTCCCTTGTCCTTTTTCCTTTTCAAATGCATCATGTGTGCATTTGATACAATTTTCCATAACAGACTTGAGTCCTCCTTATCTCTGCATCCCAAAAGCACACTGAGCATAATAGCCCTGAACTGGAGGACTGTGAGGCCACAACCATGAAGGAAGCACACTTGGAAATGCAAGAAAAAGATAGTTCCAAGAAGATAAAAAGGATCTGAAGGATTTTCTAATGCCCTCATTTATATCACACGTGTGACACCCTTCCATGTTTAGAACCTCGTAGATTTTTTCAAAAATTAAAAAAATATTTATCTACCTGATTGTTGTTATTATTGTTTTTTTTTTTTATTACTTTGCTTTATCTTAGTAGCACTTGGAGGAAAAAGGTCAAATTTATAACCCAGACGAATTTAACTGTCTCTATTATTTTCTCCAGAAAACTTGGGAAAGAGAGTAAACTCAGTTTGCCTCTATGCTGGAGGTCTCTCTCTCTCTCTCTTTTTTTTTTTTGGCTGCACCGGGCAGCATGTGGCATCAGTGCTGGAGGTCTCACAAAAGGTGTAGGAAAAGGAATGTGGTACTGTTGCCAATACCTAAGATAGCACTTCCAGGAATGTGTACACCTCAATTCAAGGAGAGGAAACCCTTCAGGTGTAATAGAGTCAAGTTAGTAGGTAACCCTACAGTTTATTGTCCAAACCAGTTTACTTTTGAAAGTGAAGGAGGCACCATTAACCATGACATCAGGCAGCAGGTATTAACTGGAACTGTCCCAGGCAAACCAGAACCTATGACAAGCCTTCAAAAAGTCAGTGAACCTGAAGCTTCAGGGTACACACAGCAGGAGAGAGACCATTGTAGGTCTAAAGCAGCTCTAGCTACCTTAGAATAAATCCTCTGACAAAGCTGCCTATTGAAAGAGCCATTCAACATTCTACCACCTCTAGAAAGCTCAGCAGGAAAAAAGAAAGTGCGGAGAATGTTATGTTGAATGACCCAATCACCACGGGATTAGGAGAGTGGAAGCTACTAGAAGTCTTTGCCATCCATCAAAATCCACCTCCCACTGCTGTCATCAACAATTAGGATCAGCAAGTAACCTACCAGGATGAAGAGACCTTATTATCCAGGAGTCTCTATCTACTCTGCCATCAAGGCAGAGGTAATGACTGAGGGAGAAAGAAGAAAGCCTCCATTATCTTCCACACCAAATGAAGAAAAGAACCATAGAGATACAAAATGTTGACACTAGAAAGGGTCTTAGAGACAATCTAATCCAGGTTCCCAATTTATAAATGAGGTAACTTAGCTCAGCAAGAATAAACAAAACATTTTATGTACCTACAAGAGAAAAACATTTATGATTTCATTCATTTATTCCTTCATTCAACAAGCATGTATTGAGAACTCCCAACATGTCAGGCACTATGATAAGCACTGGGGGGTAAAAGGAGAAATAAGACATTTTCCTGCCCTTGAGTATCTGTGTTTTTATAGTTTAAATGTTCTAATAATAATAATTTAAATACTGATTGTTGAGTATATCGTGAGACTATTGGGTTAATACCACTTGACAATTCTAGCCAAATGGCAAAAAGAAAAGGATTCTTAGGAATCCCTAAGTATTCTTAGGAATCCCTATTCTTATTAGGGAGAATGTGGGTAAACACTGCCACTATATGGTAACTTTGCTCAGAATTCTTGCAGTGAAAAAATGTTTAATAATAAACCTTCTTCCATTTGTCTTATTTTTCTGTTCTTTCTTACCCCACATGTACGCATCACCATATACAAAACAATGAGAATCAACTTGAAGCCTACAATATTCTTGTGTATATATACTATAAATATTGAAGTTAAAAATATACATTTCCAGATTTCCTAGAATCCTGAAGAAAACAAAGCTAACTTAATTATACTCTTTCTTTTTTATCTGTAAAACAAATGTGCCTCCAAAACCACACTAATGAATCTTTACCATTTATTCATAGAATGTCATCATGTAGAAAGATGGTCATTATGTGAAATTAGTTTAAGTAGAAGATCTTCCTAATTCGTTCATTCTTTATAGAATTTATAATAACAACCATGTGGCATTCTAAGTGTTTTGTAAGAAAGAAGGATTTGGAATTTAAATGAAATCAGTATCTAGAAGAACAATTTCAACATACCCAAATAAAACATTATTAAACCTGAAAATATTGGTTACACTCTTTCCTAGAAAACCATTTCAATTACTGAATAAAATTATTTACCATATCAATAAAGCATCCAAACCCAACACTGTGAAAAGTTTTGTTGTAGTGTGACAATTTTATTTTTTCTAACTTCATTTCTCAATATTGTAAATTCAAATTTTAATCAAGTTTCACTAGTCTTCCATATTCAAGTATAATATGGTTTCTCCTTAAATACTCATTAAAACAAATGTTTCTTTATGTACACGTGAACAGTTCAAAATATAATGTGTCATGAAAGAGATTGAAAATAATATGAATTTCTCCAATATTGTACTTTAGTATCCAATTACAATACTAAACTGGCACATGTTTTCACAGCCTTAAATATTTTCAAACTACATTGAGCATAATGGTTTGCATTACATGAATGCTAAATTAAATGAGGATGAGGTGAGTGAAAATATATTCAGAAAATATATTCAGAAACCCCCACACCATTCCTGGTTAGTATGGTTTCTTTATGGGACAAAAGGTATTCAAATATATGGGCTTCCCCGGTGGCGCTGTGGTTGAGAGTCCGCCTGCCGATGCAGGGGACACGGGTTTGTGCCCCGGTCCAGCAAGATCCCACATGCCGTGCAGCGGCTGGGCCTGTGAGCCATGGCCGCTGAGCCTGCGCGTCCGGAGCCTGTGCTCCGCAGCGGGAGAGGCCACAGCAGTGAGAGGCCCGCGTACCGCAAAAAAAAAAAAAAAAAAAAAAAAGGTATTCAAATATAGTCCAATACTGAAAATATTTGAGCCCCCTGTAGTTCATAGGAATAATAATGATTAAAAAAGAAAAGAATAGTATTAGCTAAAATACATTATTTCCAAAACAGAAAGAGACTCACAGACACAGAAATCAAACTTATGGTTACCAAAGGGGAGAAGAGGGTTGGAGGAAGGCTACATGGGAGACTGGGATTAACATATACACACTACTATGTATAGAATGGATAACCAACGGACCTGTGCTCTGTGTAGCACAGAGAACTATATTCAGTATTATGTAATGATCTATAAGAGAAGGGAATCTGAATAAAGAATATGTGTGTATATATATATATGTATGTATATATATGTGTGTGTGTATATGGCCGAATTGCTGTGCTGTACACCTGAAACTTACACAATATTATAAATCAGCTACACTTCGATTAAAAAATTTTTTAATATAACTACCAAGTCTATACAGTGTGGCTAAGCACAGATGAAAAAAACAGTATTCTCCTGAGCAGGTTCTATACATGTTTGGGACTTCACAGACTGCAAATGGTGAGAAACATTCTAAATCATAAAACAAAATAAATATTTTATTTCACTTCATAATCATACATGTAAAAGGTCAGCAGCCTAGACTGAGACTCTTAAATGTGTTTAGCTTGATTTAGCACTGGCCTTCATGCAAAACCATAGAGTGCTGTCATAGAGTCAGGTCTGCTGCACACTTTGTTCATTTAGAGGCAGGAAGAGCATAGCACAATGTTTACAAACATGGGCTTTCAAATCATACAGACATGGGCAAAATCCTGGTCTTGTGATTTTGCACAAGTTCATCCAAGTTTCTAAACCTGTTTCCTCATTTCAAAGAGTAGCTGGATAAAATGAAACTCAGTATGTTAACTGTTTATAATTATTGCTTATTAACAGAAATTAACAGAAATTTTATCCAGCATCACTGTGGTAGGCAAAATAATGGCCCTCCAAAGATGTCCATTTCCTAATCTCCTGAACCTATAAGTTTGTTACCTTGTGTGGCAATGGGGAATTAAGGTTGACAATCAGCTGACCTTAAAATATGAGGGTTATCCTGGATTCTCCAGATGGGCTCAATGTAATCACAAGGGTTTTTAAAAGTGAAGGAGGGAGGGGCTTCCCTGGTAGCATAGTGCAGGGGACACAGGTTCAAGCCCTGGTCCAGGAAGATCCCACGGAGCAACTAAGCCCGTGTGCCACAACTACTGAGCCTGCACTCTAGAGCCCCCGAGCCACAACTAGTGAGCCTGCGTGCTACAACTACCGAAGCCCGTGTGCTTAGACCCCGTACTCCACAACAAGAGAAGCCACTGCAATGAGAAGCCTGCGCACCGCAACAAAGAGTAGACCCCGCTCACTGCAACTAGAGAAAGCCCATGCACAGCAACAAAGACCCAACGCAGCCAAAAGTAAATAAAATAAATTTTTTAAAAAGGAAGAATGTTTAAAAAAAAAAAGTGAAGGAGGGAGGGAGGCAGGATTGTTGGAGTCAGAGGGAGATGTGACTACAGAAAAACAGCCACAGAAATTCAATGTTGCTGGCTTTGAAAATGAAGCAGTGGGCCATGAGCCAAGGAATGTGGGAAGAATCTTGAAGGTGGAAGAGGCATGGGCAACGATTCCCTTAGAGCCTCCAGAAAGGAATGCAGCCCTGCCAACACCTTGACGTTACAGCCCAGTGAGACCAGTGCCAGACTCCTAACCTGCAAAATTGTAAGATAGTAAATTTGGGGGTTTTAAGCCACTAAATTTGAGGCAATATGTTACAGCAGCAATAGAAAGCTAACAGTATTACCTATATGGCAAGAGCTCTGCTGGGTTCTAGAGATAATGAATTAAGTAAGACACTCTAAGGATATATTTCCATCTCAATAAGTCCCATTTTATGGCCCTGGAGAAACTTATTATAGTATATAATATCATGAGTATTGCTCAGAAAAGTTCTATACCTATAGCCTTTGGCATTCTACAGACCCATATCTTGTGCCCCTTCTACTCAGGGTAAATAGTTGAAAGCAGAAATTTTGGCATAGATGAAGCTTTTGGCAGAAATAGCAAGTTGCCTGCCAAAATTCTGTCTCCCCTTCTTCCCTTACGCTTACACAATCGGTGTAGCAATGTTTCCAGCTAAAATCCTAAATTTCTAAGTTGCTCTTGCAGAAAAAGGTATCTAATGAGATGTGAGCTAAATTCTCAAGATAGAACTACATGGAAAGTTCTCTTAAGGGGATTACTTATCTGACAGACACTCTTATTCCTTTCTCCTTCTTTCTGCCTGGAATAAAGTAGCAATTTTGTGACCATAAGAGAATGATGATAGAAACCAAGGATAGAAATTAAGAGAGAACCCAATAATACAAGCCATGCTTAATGGAAGGGGTAACAGAATTATTGAAGGAGGCAGGGATGACATGGTGTAGTATGAACACTAGACCGCCCACATATGGAATTCTTTTACATGAGGAAAAATAAATTTTTAACTTGTTAAGCCAGCCAAAAGCAATTCCTTATGCCTTACCTAGTATTCTTTTCTCTAGTTTTTCAAGTGAAGTTTCCTTAAAATCAGTCAGAATTTAACACTGAAAAGAGGTCACTAAATGGTGCTGGAACAAGTGGACATCCACATGAGAAAAAAATGAATCTATACCCAACCTTACAACCTCCACAAAGAAATAACTCAAAATGGGTTACAGACCTAAATGTAAAATGTAAAGCTGTAAAATTCCTAGAAGATAACATAGGAGAAAACCTAGGTGACCTTGGGTATGGTAAGGTCTTTTTAGATACAACACCAAAGACATGATCTACAAAAGAAATAACTGATAAGCTGGACTTGATTAAAACCAAAAACCACTGCTCTGCCAAAGATACTATCAAGTGAATGAAAAGACAAGCCACAGAGTGAGAGAAAATACTTGCAAAAGATATATCTGGTAAAGGAATGTTATCCAAAATATACAAAGAAGCCTTAAAACTCAACAATAAGAAAGCAAACAGCCTGATTAAAAAATGGACCAAACACCTTAAAAGACACCTCTCCAAAGAAGATATTCAGGTGGCAAATAAGCATATGAATATATATTCCACATCAAATGTCATCAGGGAAATGCAAATTAAAACAGAAATGTGATACTACTACATACCTACTAGAGTGGCCAAAATCCAGGACACTGGTATTACCAAGTGCTGGCAAGGGTGAAGAGCATTAGGAGCTCTCATTCATTGCTGTTGGGAATGGAAAATTATACAGCCACTTTGAAAGACAAGTTGGAGGTTTCTTACAAAACTAAACATACTTTTACCATACCTCCAAGCAATTGTGCATTTTGGTATTGCCCAAAGGAGTTGAAAACATGTCTGCGCAAAAACCTGCACTGGGATGTTTACAGCAACTTTGTTCACAATTGCCAAGACTTAGAAGCAACCAAGATGACCTTCAGTAGGTGAATGGATAAATAAACTGTAGTACATTCAGACAACAGAATTTTATTCAGAAATGAGGTATCAGGCCATGAAAATACATGAAGGAAACTTCAATGTATATTACTAGTAAAAGAAGACATTCTGTCAGAAAGAGAAAAACAAATATCATATATTAACACGTATATGTGGAATCCAGAAAAACAGTACAGATGAACTGGTTTACTAGGCAGAAATAGAGACACAGATGTAGAGAACAAACGTATGGACACCAATGGGGAAAAGGGTGGGGAGTGGGATGAACTGGGAGATTGGGATTGACATATATACACTACTATGTATAAAACAGATAACTAATGAGAACCTGCTGTATAGCACAGGGAACTCCACTTTGCTGTACAGTAGAAACTAACATAACATTGTAAAACAACTATACCCCAATTAAAGAGAAAAAAAAGAAGCCATTTTGAAAAGGCTACATACTGTATGATTACAACTATATGACACTCTGGAAAAGGCAACACTGTGGAGACAATAAAAAATTAGTGGTTTGCAGGGGTTAGGAGGGAGGGAAGAATTAACAAGCTGAGTACAGTACTACTCTGTCTGACACTATAATGGTGGATACATGTCATTATAAATATGTCCCAACCCATAGAATATACAACATCAAGAGTGAACCCTAATGTAAAGTATGGAGTTTGGGTGATAATGATGTGTCAACATAGATTCATCAGTTGCAACAACTGTACCACTCTGGTTGGGGATGTTGATAATAGGGGAGATTATGCATGTGTTGGGATGAAGGAAGTATATGGGAAATCTCTATATATTCTGCTCAATTTTTTGCCTTTTTTCTCAGTTTATTTATGTCATTATAAAGATTTATATAGAGAGACAGATATATAGATAGATATAGATATATATAAAGATTTTATTTTTTGAGCAGTTTCAGGTTTACAGCAAAATTAAAAACTACTATTTCTTTCATGGATCTTGCCTTTAGCATTATATCTAAAAAGTCATTACCATACCTATGACAATGTTATCTTCTAGGAGTTTTATAGTTTTGCATTTCACATTTAGTTTTGTGATCCATTTTGAGTTAGTTTTTGTGAAGGGTGTATGTTTAGATTCACTTGTTTGCATGTGGATGTCCAGTTGTTCCAACACCATTTGTTGAAAAAATTATCTTTGCCCCAATACATTACCTTTGCTCCTTTGTCAAAGATCATTGACTATTTTGATATGAGTCTATTTCTGGGTTCTATATTCTGTTCTATTGATCTATTTGTCTGTTCTTTCACCAATACCACACTGTCTTGATTACTGTAGCTTTATAGTAAGTTCCGAAATCAAGTAGTGTCAGTGCTCCAATTATCTTCTTCTCTTTCAATATTCTGTTGGCTCTTCTGGGTTTTTTGTCACCACATAAAAACTTCAGAATCAGTTTGTTGATAACCACAGAATAATTTGCTGAGATTTTGGTGGGGGTAGGTCAACTTAAGAAGAACTAACATCTTGACAATATTGAGTCTTCTTAACTATGAACATGGAATATCTATTTATTTAGTTCTACCGTGATTTCATTCATTAGTTTTGTATCTTTTTCTTATACAGATCTTGTCCATATTTTGTTAGATTTATACCTAAAGATTTCATTGGAGAGGGGGTGCTAGTATAAACAGTATTGTATTTTTAATTTCAAATTCCACTTATTCATTGCTGGTATATAGGAAAGCAGCTGACTTTTGTACATTAACCTTGTATCCTGCAACATTGCTATAATCACTGATCAGTTCCTGGAATGTTTTTATTGATTCTTTTGGATTTTATACATAGATAATCATGTCACATACAAATATAGTTTCATTTCTTTCCTCCCAATCTATGTATGTTTTATTGCCATTAACAGTCTAATTGAATTAACAAGAACTTCCAGCATGATGTTGAAAAGAATTAATGAGAGGGGACACCTTTGCCTTGCTTCTGATCTTAATTAGAAAGCTTCAAGTTTCTCACCATTAAGTATGACATTAGCTGTAGTTTTTTTGTAGATAGTCTTTATCAAGTTGAATAAGCTCCCATTAATTCCTAGTTTAATGGAAATTTTTATCATGAATGGATACTGGATTCTGTTAAATACTTTTTCTGCATCAATTGATATAATCATGTGATTTTTCTTCCTTAGCCTGTTGATGTGATAGATTACATTAATTGATTTTTAAATGTTGAACCAGCCTTGCATTCCTGGGATAAAGCCCACCTAGTTGTGGTGTATAATTATTTTTATACATTGTATTTGTATTCTTCCTTAAATGTTTGGTAGAGTTCACCAGTGAACCCACCTGGGCCTGGTGATTTCTGTTTTGGAAAGTTATAAATTATTGATTCAGTTTTTTTAATAGATATATGCCTAATCAGATCATCTATCTCTTCTTGTGTGAGTCTTGACAGCTTACATATTTCAAGGAATTGGTCCCTTTCATTAAGGATATCAAATTTGTGGGCACTGAGTTGTTCATAATATTCCTTTATTAGCATTTTAATGTCCTTGGGATCTGTAGTGATGTCTTCTCTTTCAAATCAGATAATAGTAATTTGTGTCCTTTCTTTTTTTCTCAGTTTGCCTGGCTGAGGCTTATTGATTTGACTTGATCTGTTCAAAGAACAAGTTTTCGGTTTTGTAAATTTTCTCTATTGACTTCCTGTTTTCAATTTCATTGATTTATGCTCTAGTTCTTATTATTTCTTTTCTTCTGCTTATTTTGGATTTAATATGCTCTCCTTTCTCCGTTTCCTAAGGTGGAAACTTACATTATTGACTTCAGATTTTTCTTTTCTAATATATGCATTCAACACTATAAACTTCCTGCAAGCACTGTTTTTATTGCATCTCACAAATTTTTAGTTCACTTAGTTCAAAATACGTTTTTTGTGAAAAGGAACAGGTGAAATAATAAGTATAATTCAAAATATGATTTTGAATATGTATTACAGTAATTTTTGAACAAGTACTTGATTATAGCATAAGAATCAAATATGGAATACTTAAGAGGGAAAGAAAATGAGCTGCCCAGCTACACAATGAGGAATAAGTTGCTAAGTATGTGTCAAACAGAAAAAATATGTAGAACGTAGTAGTCCACAAAATATCAACAAAAGCAATGGCATATCGTAAGAAATGCTAGATAAATCTCATCAAATTCTAAGCTTGAACAGAATCTTTTTTTAGTTTCAGTTGTACAACATAATGGTTTGATATTTGTATATATTTTGAAATGATCACCATAATAAGTCCAGTTGAAATCCATCACCATACATTGTTACAATTTTTTTCTTGTGATGAAAACTTTTAAGATTTACTTTCTTAGCAATTTTCAAATGTACAATAGAGTATTATTAACTACAGTCACCTTACTATATACCCCTGTGATATTTGTTTTATAGCTGGAAGTTGTACTTTATAACCCCCTTCACCCATTTTGCCCACCCCTCACATTCTGGCAATCACCAATCTGTTCTCTGTATTTATGAGCTCAGTTTTGTTGTTGTTGTTTAGATTTTTGTTTTTAGATTCCATAAATGAGATCATATGGTAATCGTCTTCCTGTCTGACTTATTTCACTTAGCATAATACCCTCAAGGTCCATCCATGTTGTCATAAATAGCAAGATTTCATTCTTTTTTATGGCTGAATAATATTCCATTGAATATATATCCAATATATATATCACAATTTCTTTATCTATTCATCCATCGATAGACATTTAGGTTGCTTCCTTATCTTGGCTATTACAAATAATGCTGCAGTGAACATGGGGTGCATATAGCTTTTTGAATCAGTGTTTTTATTTTTTTCAGATAAATACCTAGAAGTGGAATTCCTGGATCATACGGTAGTTCTACTTTTAATTTTTTGAGGAAACTCCATACTGTTTTCTATAGTGGCTGTACCAATTTACATTCCCACCAACAGTACACAAAGGTTCCCTTTTCTCTATACCCTCAGCAACACTTGTTATTTCTTGTCTTTTTGATAATAGTCATTCTAACAGCTATGAGGTAATACCTCATTGTAGTTTTTTTTTTTTTAATAAATTTATTTATTTATTTAGGGCTGTGTTGGGTCTTCATTTCTGTGCAAGGGTTTTCTCTAGTTGCGGCGAGCAGGGGCCACTCTTCATCGTGGTACGTGGGCCTCTCACTGTCGCGGCCTCTCTTGTTGCGGAGCACAGGCTCCAGACGTGCAGGCTCTGTAGTTGTGGCTCATGGGCCCAGTTGCTCCGCGGCATGTGGGATCTTCCCAGACCAGGGCTCAAACCCATGTGCCCTGCATTGGCAGGCAGATTCTCAACCACTGCACCACCAGGAAAGCCCCTCATTGTAGTTTTGATTTGCATTTCCCTGATGATTAATGGTGTTGAGCACCTTTTCATGCACCTGTTGGCCATCTTCATGTCTTCTTTTGAAAAATGTCTTTTCAGATCTTCAGCCCATTCTTAAATTGGATTGTTTGGTTTTTTTGCTATTGAGTTGTATAAGTTCTTTATATATTTTGGACGTTAACCCCCTATCAGATATATGATTTGCAAATATCTTCTCCCATTCTGTAAGTTGCCTTTTCACTTTCTTGATGGTTTCCTTTGCTGTGCAGAAGTTTTTTAGTTTGATGTAGTTCTGCTTGTTTGTTTTTGCTTCTGCTGCCTTTCCTTTCAGTGTCAAATCTAAAAAGTCATTGCCAAGACCAATGTCAAGGAGATCACCATTTATGTTTTCTTCTAGAAAGTTTATCATTTCAGGTCTTACATTCATGTCTTTTGCCTATTTTGAGTTAATTTTTGTGTATAGTGTAAGATAGTGGTCTAGTTTCATTCTTTGGCATGTGGCTGTCCAGTTTTTCTAAAAGCACTTATTGAATAGACTATCCTTTCTCCATTGTATATGCTTGGCCTCTTTGTCATAAATTAATTGGCCATATATTTGTGGGCTTATTTCTCAGCTCTCTGTTCTGTTCCACTGATCTATGTTTTTATGCTGATACCATGCTGTTTTGATTACTACAGCTTTGTAATATAGTTTGAAATCAGGGAACTTATGCCTCTAGCTTTGTTTTTCTTTCTCAAGATTACTTTGGCTATTCTGGGTCTTTTATGGTTCCACAGAAGTTTTAGGATTGTCCTATTTCTGTGAAAAATTGCCATTGGGGTTTTGATAGGGATTGCACTAAATCTGTAGATTGCTTTGATGAGTATGGACATTTTAACAATATTAATTCTTCCAATCCATGAGCATGAAATTCTTTCCATTTATTTGTATCTTCATCAGTTTCTTTCATCAATGTTTTTCACCTTCTTGGTCAAATTTATTCCTAGGTATTTTATTCTTTTTGATGCTAGTTCAAAATATTTTTTAAATTTCTCTTGAGATTTCTTCTTTGATCCATGTGTTATTTATCAGTATTTTGTATAATCTTCACATATTTTGAGATTTTTTCCAGTTATCTTTCAGTTATTAATTTCTAGTTTAATTCCATACTGGTCTGAGAGCAAACAGTCTGTGGTTTTCTAGTTTAATTCCATACTGGTCTGAGAGCAAACAGTCTGTGGTTTCTATTCCATCAAATGTGTTAAGGTGTGTTTTATGGCTCAAAATGTATCTGTCTTTGTAAATGTTCCATGAGAGCTTAAGAAGAATGTGTATTCTGCTGTTATCAATGAAGTAGTCTATGGATGTCAATTATATGCAGTTGATAGACAGTGTTACTGAGTTCAACCATGTCTTTACTGACTTTCTGCCTGATGGATCTGTCCATTTTTGATAGAGGAATACTAAAGTCTTAACTATAGTAGATTTATTTACTTCTCCTTGCAGTTCTATCACATTTTGCCTCATGTAGTTTGATGCTTGGTCGTTAGGTGCATACATGTTAAACACTGTTATGTCTTCTTGGAGGACTGACTCCTTTATCATTATATAATATCTTTCTTTATCCCTGATAACTTTCCTTTTTTTTGAAATCTGTTTAAAATTAATATAGCTACTCCTACTTTCTTTTGATTAGTGTTAGCATGGTATATTTTTCTCCATCCATTTACTTTTAATGTATAACTCTCTTTATATTTAAAGTGGTGTTCTTTTAGACAACATATAGTTGGAGATTATTCTTTAACCACTCTGACAATTTCTGTCCTTTAACTGGTTCATTTAGACCATTGAAATTCAAGGTAATTACTGGATTAATTTCTACCATATTTGTTACTGTTTTCTATTTTTTGCCCCTGTTCTTCTTTGTTCCTATTTTGGTCTTCCACTCTTTTTCTGCCTTTTGTACTTTTAAATGAGCATTACTTGATTCCATTTTCTCTCCTTTATTAGCAAATCAGTACACTTCTTTTCTTCCTTTTTTTTAGTATTAGCCTTAGCATTTGCAACATACATTACAACTAATTCAAGTCCACTTTCAAATAACACTATATCACTTCATGGGTAGTGTGAATACCTTATAATAACAAAATTATCTGAATTTCTCTCTCCTATCCCTTGCATCATTGTTGTCATTCATTTCACTTATATATAAACATACTTAATTGTATATATATAGGGGGCTTACAAAATCGAATACAGTGTTGTTATTATTATTTTGAACAAACTGTTTATCTATTAGACCAATCAAGAATTTTAAATTTTCAAATTTATTTTACCTTTAATTATCCCTTCTTCAATGTTCTTCCATTCTTTATGTAGATCTGAGTTTCTGACCTATAAGATTTTTCTTCTCTATAAAGGACTTTTAACATTTCTTATAAGGCAAGTCTACTGACAACAAATTCCTTCAATTTTTGTTTGTCTGGGAAAATCTTTATTTCTTTTTTTTTTTTTTTTTTTTTTTGTGGTATGCAGGCCTCTCACTGTTGTTGCCTCTCCCGTTGCAGAGCACAGGATCCGGACGCGCAGGCTCAGCAGCCATGGCTCATGGGCCCAGCCATTCCACGGCATGTGGGATCTTCCCAGACCAGGACACGAACCCGTGTCCCCTGCATCGGCAGGCAGACTCTCAACCACTGCGCCACCAGGGAAGCCCCTCCTTCACTTTTGAAGGATTATCTCACAGTGTATAGAACACTAGGTTGGTGGGGTTTTCCCCTCTCAACACTTTAAGTATCTCACTCTCTTCTCTTATTGCTTGCATCGTTTCTGAGAAGTCAGATGTAATTCTTATCTTTGTTCCTCTACAGGTGAGACTTTGTTTCGTATAGTTTCTTTATTTTTGATTTTCTGTAGTTTGAAAATTACATGCTTATGGGGTCATTTTTGTTGTTGTTATTGTTTTTGTTGGGGGGGCAGTGGCATTTATCCTGCTTGGCATTCTCTGTGCTTCCTGGTTCTGCGGTTAGGTGTCTGAGATAAATTTGGGGAAATTTTCAGTCATTATTGTTTCAAATATTTCTTTTCTTCCATGCTCTCTCTTGTCTTCTCTGGAATTCCCATACATTACATATGCTACTCCTTTTGTAGTTGTTCCATAGTCCTTGGATATTCTGTTCCTTTATGTTATGTTTATTTGGTTTTTGGAGTTTTGGAGGTTTCTACTAAGAGATCCTCAAGCTCAGAGATTCGTTCTTCAGCCATGTCCAGTCTACTAATAATAAGCCATTCAAAGGCATTCTTCATTTCTATTGCAGTGTTTTCTTATCTTTAGCATTTCTTTTTGGTTCTCTCTTAGAATTTCCATTGTTCTGCTTACACTGCCCATCTGTTCTTGCAGGCTTTCTACTTCACATATTAGCACTCTTAGCATCTTTTCATAGTTGTTTTAATATCCAGCGTGATAATTCCAACATTTTTGCCATGTCTAATTCTGACGTTTGCTCTGTCTCTTCATATTCTGTGTTTTGCCTTTTGGTATGCCTTGTAATTTTTTTTCTTGATAACCAGATATGATGTACTGAGTAAAACGAACTGATGTATATAGGCCTTTAGTAATGTGGTAAGGTTTGGGGAAAAAGGAAACGTTCTACAGTTCTATGATTAGGTCTCAGTCTTTTAGTGAGATGCCTCTGGACTGTGAACTTCTCAAGTATTTCACAGTTTATACTTCTCTCCTTCAGTGGGACAGGATGGCAAAAGTTGGCTGGAGTTGGGTATTTCCCTTTCCCCAAGTGAGTTAGGCTTTGATAACACCCCAGCAGTTTAGGCTTTGTTAACCAGTTTCTCCTAAAAGCAGGCCTTGTTAAGGAGAACAGAGCGCACTGGGTACTTCAAAATGCCTCCTTTTTCTCCCTTTGCTGGAAGCACAAGAAGATTTTTCTCCAATATTTGCTGTGGGAACTGGTCAAGCTCCTTGAGGTAAAACTCACAAAAATATGGGGCCCCCTATGACTAAGTTCCCCTTGAGCTTTTAACTCCCAGAGTTGTCCACACTGAGCTTCCATCAGAGTCAATTACAGTTCAGATTTTCCTACCCAGCACTAGTTCCCATAGCAGTTTCCTCTTGTAAGGCTCTGCTCTATCAGCCATGACTCCCTGTGTCTGACTGAATGTCTCTCCACTCTTTGGGGCAGTGGTTTATCCTGTGTCCTCACCTCTCTTATGGATCCTAGGAGAGTTGTTGATTTTTCAGTCTGTTTGGATTTTTTACCTGTTTTAGGATAAAATGGCAAATTCCAAGCTCCTTACATGTAGAACAAGAAACAAGAAGTCACTTCTGCTCAATTTTGTGGTGAACCTAAACTGTTCTAAAAAATAAAGTCCGTTAATAAAAATACTTTTTAAAAGAGGCCTCTAAAAAAAAAAAAAAAAAAAAGAGGCCTCTAGCTCCTTCAGACTTCTGGGAACTGATAGCATAAACTACCCTTCACTTAACCCAGTCTCCTGAGCCTCCAGAACTCTTACTTTCAATAAATAATCAGTATTCCGATAAATACCTATTCACAAATGTTACAATCTTAAAGAATCCTTCCTATGTTTTTGTGTCTGAACAGAGCAGCAACAGTATATGCTACTTCCTTGGAAGGAACTATAATGAACTACTAAATGGGTTTAATAATGAGGTTGCTTATAAGAAAGCTTGAGAAGTATTAAGCCTTTCCTGTTTGCGTAGAAATTCTAAATACTAGTACAGTATGTAGATGACAATTTTAAGGGACCTAGATTTCCACCCATAACTGTCCTGGTGTGAAGACCTGAATATTTTCCATCATAGCAACTCAACACTTGCTTTAAAAAAAAAAACCTTATAATCAGTTCACAGCAAGACATTGAGGAACAGCCAGAGGCAAGAAAAATGTATGGGCCTCAAAACTAGCTTTAAGAGAGTTAAATCATAAAGTAGAATTCTGTATCACTTTTTCTCCTAGATTTTTGCCTTGTTAGCACCAAAGATTTATGATGAAAAGCAGCAATTTCTCATCTAATTCCTCTCCTCTTTCAGATACATCTCCAAGGATAATATCTCTTAACTTTTTATGTTTCTAGGAGTTTCAGTGGTTATCTCTATAACTGTAGGTAAGAAGTTTGTTTCTTTTTATTATCTTGACTTATTAAGTTTAGATAATATCTGTTGACTGCCATCTTTATGAATTGTGAAAATTGAGTTCATTTTCCTTGCTCCCTCCTCCCCTTCTCCTCTTCCTAGTGTTGGATATATATATTGTTATTTTTCCTTTTGTATTTGTTAACCATTAACTATAAATAACATATTAAACACCTACTTCTCATTACATTGCCTTTCTACAGAAGCTCCTGAACACACTTTGTAACATAAGCACATTAACATCCAAACATATTTTCTCTGCTTCTCATTAGATTGATTCTAAAAGATGGAAACCAATAAACACAACAATAATGACTATGTAAATTTGCTCTGATGTTATACTAGAAATATATTCCCTTCTCTACAGGTCTCATTATTTGAATAACATATATATGTTATAATGTGGGTTTTGCCTAAAAGAATGAATTCAACAAACATTTATTTAGCATTTACCACACACAAGTCAATATCAAATCTGATGGATAAATATATGAAGGAAAACTATGTGTTCCTGTACAAAAAAAAAACTACGATTCAGGCAGAAAGTCATGAGATCTGAAAAGTATTCAGTATGTTGTGAGTGCTGATTTAACCCTTTTTTTAAATGATTGGAATTTTAATTATTGGGATGCATTTAGACATGCATCAAATATTCAAGTGCTTACTATGTATCAGGTACTACATAGAGCACTCAAGAAAAACTGGTAAGCCAAAATAGAGGCGGGGCTATAAAGACTCTAAGGAAAGATACATTATAAGAACATAATAGAAGTGGACATGATTTAGTCCTGGGAAAGTGAAGACAGAGTTGGGAATGACAGTTGTGCTAAGATTTAAAGGAAATGAAAATTAACCTATGTCAAGAGGAAAGTAGGAAAATGGCAGGGAAGGTAGCATCCTGAGCAGAGCAAACAGCATGCCTAAAGCCCTTAGGATTGCCCTTTAGATAAATAGAAAGAAAACCAGGTGGAACCCAGAACACAAGGGAGAATGC
The DNA here is from genome assembly GCF_951394435.1 of Stenella coeruleoalba. Lineage (NCBI taxonomy): Eukaryota > Metazoa > Chordata > Mammalia > Artiodactyla > Delphinidae > Stenella > Stenella coeruleoalba. The sequence continues at coordinate 78,368,001 of NC_137151.1, read as the reverse complement.
AAATTGTTTGATGCTTGGTATATGAATGATATGTATGTGTGTGATTACAATACATATTATGTAAGTAATTTTACATATATGTATGTTCATTTGATCCTTGAACAATGCAGGTTTAAACTGTGCAGGTCCACTTACACTCAGGTGTTTTTCAATAGTAAATACTATTTTATTATATGGTCCACAGTGGATGCAGAACCATAGACATGAAGGAACCAAACCACATATACAGAGGGACAACTATAAGTTTATATAGGATTTTCAACTGTAGGAAGCGTTGGTGCCCTAACCCCTTGGTTATTCAAGGGTCAACTGTATATATATATATATATATATATATATATACACACACACATATATATAAATAAATTTCATATATTTGTAAAAACTTTAAAAGGATATATTATCATAAAAAATCATATCTGATGTTAATTCCTATATATCAATAGTATACATATAATAATACAATTATGTATCCCTATATGTATTATATATGAATCTCTAACTTACCAATTCCTCTATGGATTACTAAAATAATCAATTATTTTTTCCAGTAGAATAGTATAAGCAAACTATGAGAACCTATGTAACCCCATATGTAAGATTTAAGTTATTTCTTTCAAAAATTTTTCAGCCACATGTTTATTGTAGTTGGAAGGACTAATATGATTTTTGTAATGTCCACACTAGTGAAATTACTCACTGCTTTGCAGTTCTTGCAGCTCTTTTTTACCCCTCCCCTTTGTTTTTCAAACACTGCATGCTCTTGTAAACTCTGTTGTTTCTGTATGGCCCATTTCCTAGAATAGTATTTTTTTCAGCGGTACTTTGAATCCATTAATAAAATCAATTAAGTGAGTTGATTTTTTAAAAAGTAATAGAATAGAATCAAACTTTAAAAATGTTACAGCGCATTATACATAATGGGCAATGTTGTTTCTGAAGCTTTTGTTTTATTTATATATATACAAGCATACACACATCATATGGAAACTTTCTTATTGTCATAGTCAAAAACATGCGAGAAATACTGATCTAGAAACTATTATGCTAGAATGGTCAATAACAATGCCAAGGGAGTATTTTTTCCAGCATATATATGACCCAATCTGTCTGCAATAGAAGTATTTGCACTATCATCATCAAATGTTAGGAAAGGCAGTCTCATGCATGATATCTTTTGGCCACATAAGAGTGAGCCTTGGGCCTTGAACACTTCCTTACCAAGAGATAAAGAATCCTCACAGTCTGTACTGGGTTATCACCTCCTGTGAGATTATATTGCCCTGTTTCAGACTCAACATGTATTCCTTTGTTCTGGTTAGGCACATATGTCAATGGCCCTCACCCATGTTCCCTGCTTTCTCTATTTCAGACTCCAGAGGAAAGGGGCCAAGGTCTTTCTACTGCAGTAGGAAATGGGTGAATATAGCTATACTGCCTGTGCTGGCTTGCTGCAGAGTAGATCCACTGGCAATGGGGGACAGACGCATTGCAAAGAGCTGGATTTGTGCACTCTTTCTCTCCTCTTGCTATAAGTAAATGCTGTACCACTTGAGCCTGGGGTACCTGTTGTCTGTTCTCAGCAACCTCAAATAATGGTCTGGTTTCTTCCCTGTGTGGCACTTACTGCCTTTTAATCTTGGCTGCATAGCCTGGCCACTCAGTGAATGGCAAAACATTGAGTATATCATCAAATAAGACTTAGTAAATGACTATTCAACTTGTAGACCACAGACAGAATTGAGCCTTGTTAAGACAGAGTTATATAAATGGTGCAACTTTCTGATTGTACATATTCCAAACATCTGAATCTTGACTGGAACAGAAGATAGGGTTCACCAGATCAGGCATCTATTTACAGCAATACTTAAAGTAGTTAGTTAATTTACAAAAGAATTACAAAAGTTGAACCACATTCAGTGCCCTTCAACATCATATTAATATACAATAAAATATAAAGAATATACACTAGTTCTCATGTCAGACTCCAGTGTTGACTCACTAAGGAACTATTGATAACCTCTAATGTTTGTGGTAAAGGAAACAGTTGTGATCAATGTACAATCCTCTTTCCATTTCCAACATTGGAGAATTTTCTGAAGTGGTAAGACTTTAATCAGTTGGTGGACACTATTCACTGAACACCTAGTATATCAATCAGGGAAGACCTTTCATGGACTGAGAGTGTGTCATATACTAAGGACTATGGTTAAATCAAGTCTGTGCATCTGAAGTTAAAAAAAAAAAAAGAGGACAAAGAAAACAAGCACAAACATTGCTTCCTATGTCAAGAGACTTAAAAGTTAGTACAAATTAGGAAAGAAGGAGAATTTTTCAGCAGTATGGAAAACTGATTGTAGGGAGACCGTGCTAGGTGAGAAGAATAAGGAAGAAGAATATTCAAGTTTCTCATAGTACTGAAATTGTTTCCTAAAGGTTTGTATAAGCAAATATTTAATTTGTCCTACTTCTAGAATTTTTTTTATCAAATGTCTGTGCTTACAGCAGTCTAAAATCAGTATTATTTTCATGAAAATAAGTTTTAAAATATACCAGAATCTAAATCAGAAGACTATAAGAGGAAAAATGATCACCTAAGAAGCCTGGTGAGCAGGTTTTGAAAACTCATAGTCATCCCTTCAGGAAGAAGCAAGGTAATTTAACTGGAAAGGATGCTGGTTGAAAGGGAGATCAATATGTAATTTTAGCTAGATCGCTTCCCTATTGTCTTTTGGGCAAATGCCAAAGAAACTCTCTGCCTAGCTTGGGACAATGGGTCAAACCAGAAACACTGCTTTGCACCTGAAAGAGAAAATGAAGCTGGCACAGACAATATGCTGAGACAGTCTGAGATTCCATTAGAGTGGCAGTCGTGAATAAGGTAAGATGCAATTTCTGTGGCTTTGAGATAGTTTCACCGTCACCAAGTCTCCCTGGGCAAATTCATTGATGTATTTATGAGGAAACTGCTCATTTTCTGCTATGTTTTCTCTCTTGGACCTTAAAGTAAATTCATCTTTTATCAGTTCCACACTTTACTGAGTGTCATGAGCTGGAAAAGATAATAAAATACTGGCTGGTGCTGCCCCCAGAGAGGACACTGAACCTGCCTTCATTTCAGGAGACTGTACTTACAGGAACTGATTTACCTGCCAAGACCACTGTCTATTTTTTTTTTTAAAAAAGAATCATCTTAAAGCAAAGCAGAGCCAGAAAATTAGAAGCTGTCGTCTAAATGTAGACACTGTCCTCAAAGACTGGTAGGAAGAAGGATAAGATGGTATCATCAAATTCAGAGAAGCAAGAATGAATAATTATTATCATCAATTCTTCCTTAAATTTTACTTTTATTTACAAATATTTTTCAGTGTTTGTTTTGCCCTCCACTTCTAGGCAATAGCATTCACATTATTTTAAATCCCATAGATTTTCTAGAGAGAAAAATAACCTTTAAAAATAAGTCTTCTCAAGATCATGGTTCATATTACTGGTGTGTTTGTGTGAACACAAAGGTCAGGCATATCATTATCTAAGATCTTAATCATCAAAGTAATAGCACTTTTACCTTGAGACATGCCTTTAAATACAAAAGTTTTAGCCCTAGTACTTCAGTGATTACCCTCTTGTTCAAATTTGTTCTTCCCCGCCAAAAAAGTGTTTCTTCCATATTGAGAAAAGTTTTCCAGATCAACATATTTTAATTCACAGTCAATGATTTTTACCTCTATTCAGACAAATATTAGGAGAATATAGTGAAATTAGGAAAAGACCTGGGGGAAACCGGCACAGCTTAAATTGGAAACATTGAATCCCATTGGCCTATCTATTCTGTAAGACTTTTATGAAGTCAGCTATCTTCAGAAGACTCTACAAAGGAGAAACAGTTATTATGGGATTATTTTCTGATTTATTTTGATTTAACATTAAAATCTGCCAAATAACATGACTGCCTCTGAAAGCAAATCTAAAATATCCTTTCATAACCAATAAATGAATCCAGAATGTTAAATTCCTAATTAATAAAAAAGAGTTAATTTCCCTCAGATAATTTGTATAGGGGACATCGTTAATGGCATCTGTTTTCCCTTCCCTGACTTCTAACATCTGCTCAAGTATCCATCCCTAGGCCATTTAGCTCATGAACTTGAAGAGAAATTGATCACACTCACAATTTGAGGGTTGGCCCTGAGTGCTCCAACATAATGCAGTTTCCTTGCCATTACTGGTTCAAAAACCAGACCTAACCCAACCAGCCCATAGCATTCCTTTGGTTGCAGGTTATTAACTAAATGATTAGGCTAGTGAGGCATGAGGGGAAGTTTACTAGACAAAGTGAAAAGAAAGTTCCCCTGCCTTAAGAGAAAGGCAGAAAAGACAGCCCATGTATGTAGTTTTGTGTGGATGTGAGCCTTAGTACTGCTGCAGCCTTCTTGTGACAAGACTAAGAGGAAAACAACACAATAAGGATGAAAATACCAAGAATATCTCAGCCAATCAGACCAAGTTCTGGTTAAACTAGGCCTAGTTGCCACTCCAGCTATAAGTATTTTGGGGTTCTTGAGGGCTAGTTTGAGTTGAATCTTCCATTACTTATGACTTAAAATACTCTAACACATATAATTAACAGGCTTCTCTTTCATAATTAAGACAATTATACAACTAATCATGTTTCACTTTTTGCTGCTAGGAATTGAGAGTCAAATTTGAAACTCAGCCACAAAAATTACGTAAGCCTTGTGGCCTACATTTTTAGTACCATTTAATAAGGTCCAGTTTTCCCTCCTGTCTACTTTTTTCTGGTTTTTCAACTTTTTCTTTATAATTTTTATTATAAACCACCTCAGATTACTTGCAGAATAAGTTGAGGTATAAATAAGTTAATAAAATAAAATAAAATGAATTAACACAAAATAAGTGGAACTTTCTCAGAAGGCCCATAGTACAAACACAAGCAAGGAAAACCAAAGAAATGATTAAAAGTATTTTACAAATCAGAAACTTTTTATTAAAGAAAGTATGTTCTGTTCATTTTCCAGATAAATGAAACTTATTATTATATTTTATGTAATCAACCAGAAGAAATAGAATCGGTTTTATATGATTTTTGATGATCTAAATATAATTCAAATTGCAAAGCAACAGAACTGATAGCCTAAGAATTACTGCAAAGTATCTCATGTTATGCAACTCATTTTATTTTTTCTGACTCAGCCCATTTCACTTCACTAATCTAATTAATTTGTACTAAAATATGTCAAACCTGTTGCATTAAATTTTACATTAAAGTTGTTTGCTTGCCAAAGAATGTTTTTCTCTAGAATTGGGTTTTGGAATAAATGCATATTGCCTATTACACATTTTTCTCCATTTTGATAGGCATATACTTTCTTTTCATAAGTATCCACAGCATGGAGATCATAGTGCATTTTGTACCTGAAATACATATTAAATATTTGATGAGAGTATTACAAACACAATTTAAATATATATATGAGTTTAAGTAAGTTCTTGTGGAAAAGCAATCAACTCTGCTTAATATCATCTTTCCTTCTTTGTGATTACAAATCCAAATTTTATTCCTATAGGACCTAAATCTTAAAAAGCAAGACAGACTGTCAACTAGACAGGAGGGAAATGTTTGTCAATCTGTATAAGGACCAGCAAATATGGTTTCTCTAAAAAAATTAATGGATAAAATATTTTGATAATTCTTTGGCACATTAATGGCTTACAAATAATAGAATGGGTTACTTTGAGGAATACAGGAAAGCACACTGAAGAAGGAAAAAGAAAAAAAAAGGAAGACTTCCTTGGCCCCTAAGAGTACAAACTCCCACCATTAGAGCTTCTTTTTTATTGAGTATTACTTTTATTGAGTATTACTTTTTTATTGAGTATTACTTTCATCACTAAGACACTTGGGATGATCACTTAAATTTTCAGTTCTCTTAATATCATGAAAGCAAGATTTGATTAAGGGAAGAAAGTAGCATGGTGAGATTGGACAACAAAATGGGAACACCATAAACTTTGCCTATCTCCTCATTAAGTCCACGCCATCTAAGAGGTATGCAAACACAGGTCAGCGCTATTTCAACCTGTCTAAGTCATCCACATGTGCTGGAGGCTCAGCAACCAGGCCAACTACAGAGAGAGGTTCTAGGCAATCTTATTGACCTCTCACTGCTCTACTTGTACCACTCATTGTAAATGATATATTTTTTATGTGGTTGGATAAAATCATTTACAAATCAAAATTCATGAAAAATTTCTCTTGTAATAATTTGGGAATTTGTGTCAATTATAACTACAAAATTAAATATAAACAATTTTAAAATCTGCAACCCTTATACAAATGTATCTATAAATGATTTTCATTTAGTGACAACTATATATTTCTATGCGTGCCTTCATTAGATGGCAGCTGTCTTTAACAAATTGGCATAAACTGCAAAAGGAACTCAGAGACTTGTTGCTGCTTGTCAGTCAAGCAAACACTATTTAAGCACCTATACAGTTCTGGGCACTTCTGACCACCACGAATATTCCCACCCCATTTTCCGTCACTAATATGCTCTTGGGTAGCTTCATGGAAAGCTCATCTGGGGGTTCGTAAGACTATTGCTGTAAGTAACTAGAATCTGAATGTGAGCAAATCACAATATATACTCACGTAAAGTCTTCTGTGCAGGAAGACAGGCACCTCTCTCTTTAAACAGATTATTTTTAAACTTAAATGACTTGAACAAAGCAAATAATACAAGACTCTAGGAGCAGGGCAAAGTTCAGTCTCTGAGGCCTCCGTACCTTAAACCAAAAGTCTCAAATCAGGCTTCTTATGGAAACAATAAGAATGGAGAAAAAGCTATTCCCCATATGCCCTTATGCCCCAAAGCAGAATGTCGTCACTCCCATTTCCTGAAGGGCCCTGAATGGAGGTTTCTTACAAAACTAAACATACTTTTACCATACCTCCAAGCAATTGTGCATTTTGGTATTGCCCAAAGGAGTTGAAAACATGTCTGCGCAAAAACCTGCACCGGGATGTTTACAGTAACTTTGTTCACAATTGCCAAGACTTAGAAGCAACCAAGATGACCTTCAGTAGGTGAATGGATAAATAAACTGTAGTACATTCAGACAACAGAATTTTATTCAGAAATGAGGTATCAGGCCATGAAAATACATGAAGGAAACGTCAATGTATATTACTAGCAAAAGAAAACATTCTGTCAGAAAGAGAAAAACAAATATCATATATTAACACGTATATGTGGAATCCGGAAAAACGGTACAGATGAACTGGTTTACTAGGCAGAAATAGAGACACAGATGTAGAGAACAAACGTATAGACACCAAGGGGGGAAAGGGAGGGTGGGGTGAATTGGGAGATTGGGATTGACATATATACACTAATATGTATAAAATAGATAACTAATAAGAACTTGCTGTATAGCACAGGGAGCTCTACTTCACTTCACTGTACACTAGAAACTAACACAACATTGTAAAACAACTATACCTCAATTAAAAAAATAAATAAAAAAGAAAGAAACTCCTATCTTGCTCACCAATTGGGTTCCATGGTTACAGGGGAAGATAACATTTCCAGAAACAGCATAATCTTAGTAACAACATTTTGCAAAACACAGTATTGAAATCATAGGCTACATTTATGGAAGGCCAAGCTATGCTCAACTCAAATGTCTTATGTTCCAAAACACCATGTGTAAGCCAATTATTTGGAACTCAAAACGCATTCTCCCATAAAATGTTATACATTGATTTAGTGTTTCTGTCTATCACACATAAACTACTATAATTCATGATGTAATCTACCTGAGATAGAGTACCAGACATACTGATGTGCACAATTAGTCTCTATTTGTGTAACTCAAGTATTCACAGCCCTCATCAGCCTTCAAATTTAAATTTGTTCATTTGTTCAACACATGAATATGATATGCATTGCCTGCTGCTAAATGCCAGGCACCTTTCTAGATACTTCAGATATAATGACAAGACAAAGCTCTTGGCCTCATCACGTTTACAGACTAATGGGGGAAAGAAACAAAGAACAGATAAGCACTATATAACTTCAGGTATGGAGAAGTGCTATGAAAGATTTTTAAAATCTTAGAGACATTCTTTCTGAGGAGATGACATTAAAGCAGACTTAAATAAGGTGGGGATGGTAGCAAGGTTACTAACAGGGATAAGCATTCCAGTCAGAGGAAATAGCAGTGCAAAGGTCCTTAACTGAATTGGGCTTGGTAGTCAGAATGTTCTCAGTCAATGTCAAAGGAAAATTATACCAGATGGAGTTAAATAGGCAAGGAAGAGTCTATTCAAGACTATTGCTATAGAGAAAAGAAACAACTCTGCTGAAACAAAAGGTGGGAGAGTTTTTAAGCACTGTGGTGAGCTAGTGGAAAAGTACTGGAGTAAGTTAGGGAGGAGGTGGGTCAATCTGATTATACCATCTGTGTTTGCTAATTGGTGGTAATCGAAGTTAGTCTCCTACCCTTCCATAGAGACAGAGATAAAGGTGCTTTCTTCCTTGACAAGATTCAATTTCAAAGGGATGGCTCTCAGGTCCTTAAGAAAGACATTTTTGGGTTGCAGAAGATCTCAAAGGGGCAGAGAAAGAATTTACAGTTGCAATTTTTCTAAAGTGAACACTTTAAAGTGATATCTAATTATGGTTTTGATTTGCATTTCTCTGAGGATTAGCAATGTTGAGATTTTTTTGTGTGCCTGTTGGCCATTTGTATGCCTTCTTTGGAAAAATGTCTCTTCAGGTCTTCTGCCCATTTTTTAATTGGGTTCTTTGGTTTTTTGATATTGAGTTGCATGAGCTGTTTATATATTTTGGATTTTTACCCCTTATCGGTCATATCATTTGCAAATATTTTCTCCCATTCAGTAGGTTGTCTTTTTCATTTTGTCAATGGTTTCCTTTGCCGTGCAAAAGCTTTTAAGTTTAATTAGGTCCCATTTGTTTATTTTTGCTTTTCTTTCTTTTGCCTTAAGAGATGGATCCAAAAAAATATATTTCTACAATTTATGTCAAAGAGTGTTCCACCTATGTTCTCTTCTAGGAGTTTTATGGTTTCAGATCTTATATTTAGGTCTTTGACCCATTTTGATTTTATTTTTGTATATGGTATGAGGAAATGGTCTAATTTCATTTTTTTACATGTAGCTGTCCAGTTTTCCAAGCACCACTTATTGAAGAGACTGTCTTTTCTCCATCGTATATTCTTGCCTCCTTTGTTGTTGATCAATTGACCATAAGTGCATGAGTTTATTTCTGGGCTCTCTATTCCATTCCACTGATCTATATATCTTTTTGTGCCAGTGCCATGCTGCTTTGATTACTGTAGCTTTCTAATATAGTCTGAAGTCTGAGAGGGTGATACCTCCAGCTTTGTTCTTTTTCTCAAGCAATTCAGGGTCTTCTATGGTTCTATATGCATTTTAGGATTATTTGTTCCAGTTCTGTGAAAAATGTCATGGGTGTTTTGACAGGGATTGCACTGAATCTATAGATTGCTTTGGGTAGTATGGACATTTTAACAATATTTATTCTTCCAATCCAAGAACACAGGATATCTTTCCATTTCTTTGTATCATTCTCAAATTCCTTCATCAATGTTTTATAGTTTTCAGAGTATAGGTTTTTCACCTCTTTAGTTAAGTTTGTTCCTGAGTTTTATTCTTTTTGATGTGGTCATAAATGGCTATCATCAAAAAGTCTACAAATAACAAATGTTGGCGAGGATGTGGAGAGAAGGGAACCCTTGTACACTGTTGGTGGGATTGTAAATTGGTGCAGCCACTATGGAAAACAGTATGAAAGTTACTCCAGAAACTAAAAATATAACTACCATATGATCCAGCAATTCCACTGCTGGATATACAACTGAAGAAAACAAAAACATTAATTAAAAAAGATACATGTACCCCAATGTTCATAGAAGCATTATTTACAATAGCTAAGGTATGGATGCAACCTAAGAGCTCATCAACAGATGAACAGAGTTATATATGTATGTATATACACACACATGTATACACATACACACACACACACACACACACACACACACACACACACACACACTGGAATATTACTCAGCCATAAAAAAGAATGAAATTTTGCCATTTGCAACAACATGGATGGACCTAGAGAGTACTGTGCAAAGTGAAATAAGTCAGACAGAGAAAGACAAATACTCTATGTTATCACTTATATGTGGAATCTAAAAAATAAAACAAATGAAAGTATGTCAAGCTGAGGGGAATGTTAAGGCTGTCTTGGTCAGTAAAAACATCAATATTCAATGACTACAGTTAATAAGAGAAATCTTTGTCTAAAATTTTGCCAGCTTTCTGTTCATTGCTGCTAAAATTCCTTAAATAAAGTGATACATAATGTCAGATGGCACATGAATGCCATCTGCTCCAGAAAAGGTTGTCAAAGGCCCAGAATACTGTTGGAGCAGACACTACTCAGCTATAGGTAAATACAGCTCTATCCACCTCCCAAATGGTTAGAATGTCAGATACATGAAATTTCAGAGACTGATATACCTCTTTGTCTTTGGGGTCTAGAAATGTCTGCCTTGTTGTTTTCTGTTTGTTTTCTTTGATTTGTTTTTTAAGTATTAAAAACCAAAAGTTTAGTCTACAGAGAAGAGTCAGCCCTGATTTTGGCAAGGGCCTAAAAGAGTTATTTCCTAGAACTTTGAACTTGAGAACATTGCCTCCTGAGAAAACAGAGTTTCTTGATTCAGGCTTCCACACTATTCATACAAGATCATGTAAATCAAATATTTATAAGTCAAGAACTGCATACATAATGTCAAGATTAATAGACAGTTCTTAATTCTTTGTCAGTTTTTAAAAGATAGGGACATTTTTAACATTTGCAAAATAACAAAATTATAGAGATAGAGAATAGTGGCTCCTAGGGGTTAGTGATAGGGGAAGGGTGCAGGTGTGACTACAAAGGGATAGTACAGGGAGCCTTGTGGTGATGATACCACCATAAGTTTAAGAGTAAATTAAGTATCTTAATTGTGGTGGTTTCACAAAGCCATATATGTGATTAAATTGCATAGCTATAGAGAAAGGCACACACACAAATACACACACACACATGTGCATGCATATGTAACAGATGAAATCTAAATAACCTCTATGGTTTCTACCAATGTCAATTTCCTGGGTCTACAACTGTACCACAGTTATACAAAATGATAACATTGGTGGAGGATGGGTGAAGAGTTCACAAAACCTCCCTATAAATTTCCTGGCAACTTCTTGTGAATCTATCATTATTTCAAAATAAAAAGTTAAGAGAAAAAATATGGACAGATTGAAGTGCCTCCAGAGGGTGACCAAAAAGGTAAGGAATTGTGGATATTTAGTCTTGATAAAGCAAGTAGTAAGAGGAGGCACTAAAGACCTTAAAATTGCTGAAGCATTATTATAAAGAAGTTGAGATCAAATTTATTCTGGAGAGCTCCAGAATTTAAAACCAGAAACAAAATGTAGAAGCTCAAGAGAGGAAGATTTCAGCTCGATGGGAGGGGAAGGTTTACTAATAAATTAGAGCTTTCTAAAATGAAAATGGAGTCTTGAAACACAGTAAACATTCATTTACTGAATGTGTTCAATCAAACCTGGTTGAGTAATTTTCAAGAACACTGCTGAGGTAATTTCAGAATAGGGTAAGAAGATGGATTTTTCTAAAGTATTTGGCCAAAAAAAATATCCCCATGACTATTGTCTTCTCTGGCTGTAAGCATTAGTATATATAGTCTCTACCTATGTTATACTTACCAGCCCAGACTTGAGTAGGAAAAAAAAAATAACTGTAATAACAAATGTCATTTTCTCTGATTATCCAGAGAAATTCAAAGGGTGGCACACTTATGTTAAAACAAATGGAAAACATGCAGCAAATTATTTTCTAAAATATTTGAGTGAACAGCTAAAATAGAGCCGTTCACTCAAAACAGGAAACGTGATGGAATTTAGATAAAGAAGCAATATTGCAATGCTGCAATGCACAACTTCTAACATGTACAAATTTGAAGCAGATTTTCAAAATTTAAATATATGCAGTAAAAAAAAAAATCCCCCAAGTGTTGGAAAACTATTTTCTAGTTCAAATTACATTAAAACCAAGTTTGTTTTTAAATTGTCTAAAATTACAGACACAATCTGTCAAAGGTATGATGGAATGATAGAATGTTTAAGACAGAATGGACCTTCGGTTTCCTCTGGTTAAACTGAAGGACAAACCACCTAACTCTAGCCAGAATTTCCAGACCAGTGCTGTTTCTACCATTCCTCGCTCTATCTAAATTGAATACCCCTTAAAGCAGTTATGCTGCAAAGAGCTTAAAGAAAGACAAACCACACTTATATGAGTAGACAGAAAAGCTAGAAATACGAAGTCAGACAAGGAACATGCACTAATGACATGATCAACCACCCTGAATACTGTCTCTGAAAGAACAATGATTGAAAATTGCTGGGCTTCCCTGGTGGTGCAGTGGTTGAGAGTCTGCCTGCCGATGCAGGGGACACGGGTTTGTGCCCCGGTCTGGGAGCCTCCCACATGCCGCGAAGCGGCTGGGCCCGTGAGCCATGGCCGCTGAGCCTGCGCGTCTGGAGCCTGTGCTCTGCAACGGGAGAGGCCACAACAGTGAGAGGCCCGTGTACCGCAAAAAAAAAAAAAAGAAAATTGCTTATGTTTTTAGTACATTTGGGGTTTTATTTTAGTTTGTAAAGGACACATAAAGAACAAAAGGATAAAATGTTTCCACCTTATGCTCTAGCATGAGGGTCACACTTGGAGATGAAAAGCTCACATATAACCATTTGAGTGAGAAGAAGAACTACTTAATTCAGATGGCAGTGGTGTGGTGAGGAATGAACAAAAAAAGCAAGCAGTCAGCAATTTAGTGGTGAGGCGAGGAGCAAAATCATAGGAACCAAAATTTATTTAACCAAACCAAAATTATAGGAGCAAAATTATAGTGAGTTCCAAATGAGTTCTGAGTAAGCATGCTCCTATCTAATGGCGCACTAGCAATTAGATTAAGTTTTGTAGCATCAATAAGAACTGTTATTGCAAGTGAAATGAATAGTTTAAGCATTGATTTCTTCAAATCTTCCCTAGAAATATATAACTTGCTTGATACAGCATCTATATAAATTGTATTCTAATAACTGTTTAGTTCATCCATATATTCATCTAATACCCACACCGGGGTCACTTTAGTGAATCTATCCATTCATTCACTTATTCAGTGTATATTTACATCATGCTTGTCATATGACTGTTACTTTCCTAGACACTAGTGATACAAATGTAAATAAGGAAATGTTTTAACCTTCCAGCCAATGGAGGATTCTTTCTTAGAATGTCCCTGAAAGCTAGTCCCTGTCTGACTAGATTCAGTGACAGGAAACTTATAATTTCTCTGGCATACAATTTCATTTTTGGACTGATAAAATTGTTTAAGAATTCTATTTGAGATAGGTATGAACTGTTTCAAAATATTGAGAGCACATATAATGTCATAATTTTGAAATCAGAAAAACCAAATTAAAACAAATTCACCAGGATTGGCAGGAAAGTCACTAGGAGTCATTCCATGGGACTTCCTCCACTCTCTGCATGTGCAATGACTCTATGTGACATAAATTTAGGTACTTATGATTCATTGTGGGTTGGCAGCTCAGCTGGCCATGGCAGATTCTCCCTGAGACCCAGACAGTTAGCACCAAGACCTTCATAGCCCCTCACCGCCACAACCTCTAAGGTTCTGCGATCTCAGAGCTGATGCATTCATGGAGGCTCCAGAAACCAAGTTCACCTTAAAATTTACTACCCTCTCTAAACTACCAACAATGTCTCTAGGTCAACACTTTAAGTCTAAGCACAGAGCTTGTATCTCTTTCCCTCTTAGACAATTCTTTAATTGCTTCTCAGAGCCTTGATTTGTTCATTTCTCCTTGAGGGTAAGAAAAATATGGATTTTAAAGAAAATGCTGCTACTTCTTTGGAATAAAGAAGGGGAAAATATTTTTCATTTGTTTAAGCATGAACAAGACATGGTTAATTTCTCCATAGGTGGTTCTGAATAATTAAATGTTAATAACTTATCTGCTACATTCATCATGACATGAAATCTCTCATCCTGTAAATTCTTCCAAACAGTCCTAATCATGCCTCTTTTAAAGTCTACCATCAAAGGAGAGAAGCCATGATATTTTTAAGGCAGCTCTCCAGTTTAAATATTGAAGTCTTCTCCAGTTTAAATAGGCTCGGTGCCTTCAACTGCACCCAGCAGCACTTTATAATATTTAACACTGAAAACCTCTAATATGGCTAGAAAAAAAATTTTAAGTAGAAGAATGGTATGCCAGAATAGTGGCTGATTTTAAAGCACTTGATTTGCATCTCAGGGCTCAAACTCAATGACGGGTGATTCTAGGTTTGGCCCACATTAAACCAGCATTAAGAATTTCTTCACTTCTTAACATCCTTTTCTTATCTCTTCCCTGTTCTCATCAGCTGATAAAACTGTCTCACTGTCAACTCTAACTCAGACATGGAGATTAATCCATCAAGTTATCATAGTAAGTCTCTAGTCATTTAGATGATCCAGCTAACTCTCTGTTTTTTATTATACTTTGTGTATTAATAACTCACCAGTACCTATATAAAGAAAAAGTGAAAGAATCTATACAAAAGAATATTCAATAGCAAAACAAAGAGTGGTCTATTTAATCAAGGAAAGTTGATGAGAAGTGAGTTGATAAACTCCGAAGAAGAAGAAAACCTTGAAATTTAACTCGGTTAGCTGGGCAGGGATGAAAAAGAGAAGCCTTTCTTTTGTTTGTTTTGGGGGTTTTTTTTTTGGTCGCGCCTCACAGCATGCAGGATCCTAGTTCCCCGACCAGGGATCGAACCCAGGCCCCCTGCAGTGGAAGCGCAGAGCCCTAACCACTGGACCACCGGGGAATTCCCCAGAAGGGCCTTCTTGACAAAGAATTTTAGGTCTGCCCCAGACTGTAGCCCCTCAGGTACTGAGTTAACAGAAATCAAAGGAGTCTGGGCTTCAGGAAATCACTGGTTCAAGTCAACCTTTCTCTGGCTGGATTAACTATGGAAGTTTGCCTTTTTTTCTCTGGCCAACCCCTTGGCTTTTCTCAAAGGATGTAAATCCCTGCCTTACTTTCCAGTACTTCTATTCCCCAAGGCTTAGATTCCTGCCTTCCATCCTAGAAGAGAAAATGCTGTTTGTAAATCTGAGCCGTGTAACTGGGCCACCCACCCCCACCCCTACACACACATCTACAGCCAAATCAGCCTGCCTAGATTTCCACCAAAGGTCTTCAGCTAACCCTGAATTCTTTTCCCTGCCAAAATGCTAAGACATTCTCCTATTTGAGCTTCCTTAATCTGGACATTTTCTGTAACTTCTCTGAAGACTTTTCCTACTAGTGGGTTTGTTTGGTTTCTGGATTCCAACCTTTCGCAGTCTGGCCATCATAGAGAAGTCATGATTATAATTCATTTGTAAAACATCTACTTTCCTTGTAAAGAGCAAAACTGACTTGCGTGTGATTTATTTCACCTAAAAAAATAATGCTGCTTTGAAAGACTTAAAAAAAACTTAAACAAGTCTTCCAATTTGGATAGACTAGAATACTATGTGGCAAACTAAAGTTGCCACAAAGAACAAACAGATCAGCCAGATAAAACAGTGTTTGTAATCATCAGAGGTCTGAGGAACCAACTCAAACTATGGGAGTTAAAATTCTAAAGGGTGAATCTCAGAAAGGTAAGCGAGTTATCTGGAGCAGCTTTTTCCCTAGAGTCATATGCTGACTCTGGCGCTCAGGCAAAAGGCTGAGGATCTGAAAAATCTGGTCTTGCCTCAAGCAGACTGCCATGGTGTTAGGGTGACAAAATTGGAGACTTAAAAGGTCTCAAAATGACATTTCCCAAATTTTGAAGGCACATGGGGCTGGAGGCAGAAACTTCTGAAAAGCAGAATATTTTTCAGAGTCTTTCAAAGCTTTGAACATTACAGATTGGAGATAAGGAACCATCAGAGAAAGGGTTCCCAGTAAATACACCAGGCTTTTAGTTCAAAGACTCGTAGAACTGTACCCTAGGCGTAAGAGCAAGTAGAAGATGGACTACAGCCTTAAAAACAAAATGAATAAATAACTGCCATTCAGCCTTAGCACAGCTCAGTCATCAACTGGATCAGTGTGGTTAGCGTCCACTCTGTAAGCCACACTTCTTATAAACAAGGTCTAAAATTAAATCAAAATCAGTATGCATGCCAAAAATATGAAAACCAAGAGAAAAACAGGCAATAAAACTAGATGCACAAGTGATCCAAATATTGCTTTAGCAGACAAAAGTTTAAAAGAACTATAATTAATAGGTTCATGGAAAGAGAGGGAAAGATGGAGAAACTACATTAAAATGGAGACTTTTGCCACAAAATTGATATCTATAAAATAATCAAGGGCTTCCCGGGTGGCGCAGTGGGTAAGAATCTGCCTGCCAATGCAGGGGACACGGTTCAAGCCCTGGTCCAAGAAGATCCCACACGCTGCGGAGCAACTAAGCCCGTGCGCCACAACTACTGAGCCTGCGCTCCAGAGCCTGCGAGCCACAACTACTGAGTCCACGTGCCACAACTACTGAAGCCCATGTGCTTAAAGCCTGTGCTCTGCAACAAGAGAAGCCACCGCAATGAGAAGCCCGTGCGCAGCAACGAAGAGTAGCCCCCGCTCACCACAACTAGAGAAAGCCTGCAGGCAGCAATGAAGACCCAACGCAGCCAAAAATAAATAATTTTTTAAATTAAAAAAATTAATCAAATGAAAATTCTGGAATAAAAAAAATGTGTCTGTTATTAAGAACTCAATAGATGGGCAAACAGAAGGTTAGAAATAGCAAGAAACATGATTGATGAACTAGGGGACAGACCAATTTCTGGAAAGAAACACAAAGAGAAAAAAGGATGAAAAATCCAGGAAAGATTGTTAGAAATGTGTGAGACATAAGGAAAAGGACTCATACTACATGTGGCTGGAGCACAGAAGAAGAGGACTGAAACAGTGCAGAGGAAGAAATATTTGCAGAGATAATGACCAAGACTTTTCCACTGATGAAGGACATCAATCCAGACTTAAGAAATCCATTTAACCACAAGTAGGATAAATCCAAATAAAAACTATACTTGGCATATAATAGTAAAACAGCTGAAAACCAAAGTCTATAATATGTCTGACTGCTTTTAAAAGTTTTTCTCATAAAACATATCACAACTTCCCAGTTAATAATTTTCAGCAAAAATAGCTCTGGAAAAAGTACATCACTTTTCAGAAAAATAAAATTTTGGTATAGCAACTTCTTCCCTCAAATCAAACAGTATTTGTTTCCTAAGAATGCTGTAACAAATTACCACAAACTAGGTGGCTTAAAACAATGGAGGTTAGAAGTCGGAAAACAAGATAACAGCAGGGCCGTGTTCCCACTGAAACCTGTAGGGAAGAATCCTTGCTTCTCCTAGCTTCTGATGTTTGTCTGCAATCCTTAACATTCCTTGGTTTATAGATCCATCACTCCAATCTTGGCCACCGCACCACATGGCTACCTTCTCTCTGTGTCTCTCTTTCCTCTTCTTATGAGGGAGGATACTAGTCATTCAGGAGTAGGGGGCCACCCTACTCGAGTATGACCTCATCTTAACTAATTATATCTACAATAACCCTATTTCCATATAAGGTCATATCCTGAGGTTCTAGAGTTAGAACATCAACACATCTTTTTGAAGGGCACAATTCACACTAGATAATTATATTAAGCTAAGTGATATTTCAATAAGAGTTCATGAAAAGACATATTCACCAATTTACCCAACACAAGAGTTTCTAGTCAGAGAATACCATATGAAACAAATATGAATTACATACCGTGTTTAGACATCCCAGAATACATTCTTTTACAAATGTACACCAGGTAAGAAGGTTGGAAATGTAGCATTTTCAACAATTCTTCAGAAGTAGTATTTTTTACCATTCTTCAATTTGTTGTATGTATGTTCTATGTTTATGTGTTTTAAACTTCTCTCACGTTTAGCCTTTATTCTCCCCTAAAGTTATCCCTGTGGCTATAAATTCCTGATTAAATAAATTAACCAAGAGCCTCAAAAAAGTTGAAAAATTGGTGATGGAAATGGTGCAGAAAGAATGTTCCTTCCAAAAGAGTGATTCTGTTGCACCCCTCCTTCACCAACCACTACCTCCTATCAAGTCTTTCTTTTTCAGTGAGTACAACAGACCTTCATTTATTGCATTTCAAATTTTGGTTTATTACCTTATAGACTTTTTTTCTTTGTTCAGTTCAATTATTTGGGTGCCTTAGATTGAGATGGACTATGTTATAACATCTCATTAAAATTAAATAGAATTTTTAAAATTTAATAGCTCTTCACCTAATGTCAGGATTTTCAAGAAGCATTAGTCATTACACAACCAGTGGATACAAATTCAAAGAAGCTACAATAAGACTAAAAGAAAACTTCTCAACAAAAATGATAGAAGCCAAAGATGATGGAAAGACTTCTTTAAAGCTCTAAAAGAAAATAACTGCCAATTTCTAATTCTATGTGAAAATATCCTCCAGAAATAAAGAGAAAATGAAGACATTATTGAGATAAATGAAAACTGAGAGAATTTATATCCATCAGACATTCACTAAAAAAAATTATAAAGGTATATCTTCAGGCAGAAGGAAAATTATCATCAAAATGCTAAAAGAAATGAAGAGCAGGGCTTCCCTGGTGGCGCAGTGGTTGAGAGTCCGCCTGCCGATGCAGAGGACGTGGGTTCGTGCCCTGGACCGGGAAGATACCACATGCCGCAAAGCGGCTGGGCCCGTGAGCCATGGCAGCTGAGCCTGCGCGTCCGGAGCCTGTGCTCTGCAACGGGAGAGGCCACAACAGTGAGAGGCCCGCATACCGAAAAAAAAAAAAAGAAATGAAGAGCAAATGTAAATGAATTGGTAAATATTTGCATAAATATAAATATTACTTTGACAATATAGTAATATCTTCTCGGATTGAAAGTAAGTTAAATGCGTAACAACAATAACATAAAAGGAGAGAGGGGATAAATATAGCATCATAAGATTCCAGTATTATCAGGGAAGTGGTAAAATAACTGGTATTAGACCATAATAAGTCAAGGATGCCTGTTATAATCTCTCATATCAGGAACACTAATAGTGAGAGAATGTATAACTAATCAGTTATCATGTGAAAAAATTAAAAGAAAGTACTTATATAAGTCCAGTAAATAATAAGTATTTAATTAAGTCTTTGTTATTATTAAAATCAATAATAATTTTAAACACACTCTATGCCACCTAATAAGGCAATAGTTATAGAAACAAAATTACCTTGAATAATAATTACAAGCCTCAGGAAAGGCACTTCAGTTCTCAGAGGTGTGAATAGTCATACCTAGCAATACTATTTATAAATCTCACAGGCACTAGATTTTTTTTTCTCAGGAGCTATCCAGTCCAATCAGGCTAAGATGGAAATTCTTAAGAAGCTTCATTATGTTTATCAACATGCTCACTTCTCCCAAGAGAATACTGAGTAGGAAATAGGAGTGAGGAGAATAGAGACTCAAAATTTCATCAAAAATTTGAGTCCATAGCTACTGAAATCATATATATTTCTTATATTGCTTCATCATCACCTTCAATCACAAACTCTACTGATGGTTAATTGATAGACTGAAATCACAAACCACCACGAAACACAGGTGGTATCCCAGAACTTCCTTGTGATACAACACTGTTGAGTTGGCTGCAACTCTGCTGTATTAGCAGCATTTGAATACTAAATGGTAAAATGACTTTCAAATGGCTGCTGAATGATTATGTGGTAAAGTCACAAGAACAGAGAGTAATTAATGTTGAAGAGTGACAGGCACACTTCCCTGGGAAACAGTAGCAGTGGGGAGTCCAGCACAGTGAGCGGCTATCAAGGAAGGATTACTCTTGGAGCAAAACCAGAAGCCAAACTCTAGTATAGGTCTATAAACAACTAATTCTTCAAATAATTAAGTTCCTTTATCTAGTGTACAAAGTATTTTTGGCTCTACATTGCACTGAAAAGGGAAATATCCTCTACCATGTTATTATACCAGACCCACTTCTACCCACCTTCCTGCTAGTTACCAAGGGTGGTAGAGTCACAGTCTGCTGGGTCAGAGCCCAGACATTCACTGGGCCGTGGTTACGTAGTAATTGAAGTAATTGGGCCTTCAAGTCAGCACTGTGGAGTGTAGCATTCTATTCTATTTTCTGTGGCAAACTACAACTTTTTTCTCTGCATCTTCAACTGTGTCATCAGTTAGGTAACGGTAATCTCTGAATATCCAGACTTTTTTTTTCTTTTCCCTCACAGACATGCTTAATGTACCAAATTTAGACTTACAGAGGCAGTGCTCTCGCCATGTGCTCCAAGTCAGTGTACCAGAGGGCCCTGCAATTGCAGATTATTGAAAGTTCTTGACATAGATAACAATAAACTTGCATTTTGATTGTCCGTTTTGTTATTTCTTATGCATAGTTCCCACTTTTTAAAAACTTGAGGGGAGGATAGATGATTAGTAGGGCATATTTTGGAAACTATAGAAACTGTAGCCGTAACATTATTATAATAATGCCAAAATCCAACCTTCATCACACATAGTCTTTTCAGCTACAGTCATGATCATTCTAGCCATAACCAAAAATCATTATAAATACCATAATATTTTTATTAACATCTTTACTGGAGTATAATTGCTTTATATACATATAGCTATACATATACATAAACATATATCCCCATATCTCCTCCCTCCTGCGTCTCCCTCCCACCCTCCCTATCCCACTCCTCTAGGTGGTCACAAAACACGGAGCTGATCTCTGTGCTATACGGCTGCTTTCCACTAGCTATCTATTTTACATTTGGTAGTGTATATATGTCCATGCCACTCTCTCACTTAGTCCCAGCTTACCCTCCCGCCTCCCCGTGTCCTCAAGTCCATTCTCTATGTCTGTGTCTTTATTCCTGTCCTGCCCCTAGGTTCATCAGAACCTTTTTTTTTTTTTACATTCCATATATATGTGTTAGCATACGGCATTTGTTTTTCTCTTTCTGACTTACTTCACTCTGCATGACAGACTCTAGGTCCATCCACCTCACTACAAATAACTCAATTTCGTTTCTTTTTATGGCTGAGTAATATTCCATTGAAATGCCATAATATTTTAATATATAAAATCAATCTAGATATATTAAGTGGTAATCTTAATTTTAAACCTACAAATATGTAATGTGTGTGCAGAAATATTTCATATCCTCCAAATATGAGTATGACAGTAAGAATACCTGATGGCCTAGGATCTCTACAAGTTTGAATTATTAATCACTTTAAAGTGAGTTCTATAACAACCTTTTATATAATTACAGAGCTGAGGACACTTGTCAATAAGGTCTTTTCTGGTTGTAAAGGACAGAAAACCAACTCAAGCTGGTTTAAATTAAAAAGAAATTTGTTGGCACAGAGATGAAAAGTACAAAGATAGAACTGACTCAAGAACTTTGCAAGGCAGTTACTCAAAGAATGTCATTAGGATCTATCTATCTCCATCTCTCAATTCCTCTTTTTTCTGACATACCTTCTTTCCCCATAAGATATCCACAAGTAAATTAGACTTAGAAATCACAATAGAATGAAACTGTCCCCAGACTTCCTTGGTGGTCCAGTGGTTAAGACTCCATGCTCCCAATGCAGGGAGCCAGGGTTCAATCCTTGGTCAGGGAACTAGATCCTGCACGCCACAACTAAGGATCCCACACGCCGCAATGAAGATCCTGTGTGCCGCAACTAAGACCCAGTGCAGCCACATAAATAGATAAATAACTATTAAAAAAAAAACAGAATGAAACTGTCCCGTTTTTAATAGTTATAGCAGAAGCCCCATGGCTGCTCTTCATAGGCCCAGATTAAGTCATATACCTATCTCTGAAACAATCTCTGTGACTCTAATTATTTGGACCTAGGTCATGTACCCAGCCCTGAACAACATGGACTGAGGGTATCAGCAGTTCCCCTTTAAAAAATCAGTGTACAGTTAACAGGAAAAGGAATGAGGTTGAGTAAGATAGAAATAAGCAAATATCTTTTCTCTGAAATTTTCTCTACAATGGAGAAATTTTGCTTAATAGAATCTGTGGGTCTGATAATGAAATACTTGCATAAATTCATATTTCAAAATTTTTCTCCAAATATAAGAAATCTAATTTGACAACATTTGAAATTACTGAGAGTGTGATTATCATATAAGCTAGGGTGCTCATCCATGCAGTGATTCTTTCCCCTCCTCTCTAACTTCTTACTAGCATTTAAACTGTCTCTTTTGATGGTTCCAACTTGATGGAGACATGTATTTATCATAAATTCAAGTTTGAGACAGGCATAAAGGAAGAAATGTATTCTGCATGTTCTATATAATTTATTCATGATTACAGATGTTAGAAGTTTAAAATTAGAAATTATCTAATGCATTACTACTTTCTATGTTGTAGAAAGATTTTTTAAATGCTGCCTCGGAATAGATCATTACTTTGAAAAATATGCATCTAAACTCTTCATAGGTCCCCCACTTTGGCTCTACAAATGATAAAGAAAATAGGATTTCCATTATCTCCAGTTGTTACCTTACTGATTTGCTACGGGCTGAACAAAGATTTCCATTGGGTTGCACAAAGATTCTGGGTGGCTTTTCAGAGTTCACTGTGGGTATTGCATAAAACTGAAGAACAAAGCCATTGTGAATCATGTTTCTGCCTTCATTCAAAAAATAATAGGACATTTAAAACACCTATACCAAATCATTAAATTCAAAGCATTCCTCTTCCTCTCTCTCTTGCCCATGACAGACATCACTAACTGATCAATGTACTCCTTACACCTTTCTCAAAATAGCAATCCAGACAGCCACTATAAACAAAGGAAGCACTGAAAACAAAATTATTTACCAATTTTGTCCTTAACAATGTTTACTAAGCCAACCAACAAGAATTGAAAAATTATCTTACATTTTATCAATGACCCTATATGGATTTTTCTTCCAATCCTGGATCTTTTGAGCTTAATTTTCTTGGAATTATATCTATCTATACTTTTAGGCATAAACAATATCAATAGCTACCTAAGACTCCAGAGTTATTGGAATGTTCCATGAATCCCTGCCTAATCCCATCCAGAGAGCAATTTGAAATAGCCAGGAACAGCACTCAGAAGTGTTATGGACAGTGTTATGGACTCCTCCTGCCCTTAAGAATACCTAAAGCATCTCTACCAGAGTGTGTTCCTGGGAGTGTCTAAGGAACCCAGAGAGCTCAGGAATAGCCCCTTGCCTTGCATAAGCCCAAATGTCGGCTCCAAAGATTTCCATGTTCTCCAGGATTCCCTCAGCACAGAAACCTTCTTCTAGTCCTTTCCCCAGATGAAAAGTCTTTCTTCAAAGAACCATTCATTTAGCCAACTCAGTTTGCTTTTGAAATAAATGCAAAGATCTGCTTTGAGATTTCAATCCATTTGCTTTTTCTTTTTATTTTTTAACATCTTTATTGGAGTATAATTGCTTTACAATGGTGTGTTAGTTTCTGCTTTATAACCAAGTGAATCAGCTATACATATACATATATCCCTGTATCTCCTCCCTCTTGCATTCCCTCCCACCCTCCCTATCCCACCCCTGTTCCCTTTGGTTGCCTTGATAAGGAAACATAGCAATGAATAAATTAATAAATAATTAGAAAAGTGTGATTGTTTTGATACAAATGTGCTTACCCATGGGATGACCGCATGACTTTGGCATCATGTACTGTGCATCTGGGCAGAAGTCTGCTTGGGGAGTTACCTTGAGTCATACCCTCCCTCAGTGTGTGGAAGCAAATTCAAGGAAATGAATTATTCAGTCTCTGGGAGCAAGAAAGCATTCTGGCAATGACACGAGCGTAGTTTCAGCACTGTTTCTAAGAGAACCAAAGGACCTTTCTATGAAATGAATTGTTATTAAACTTACAAAACATAGTAAAAAATACATCTGATCAAGCAATGTGGTATCCCTCACTTTATAGAATAGTGGTGTTTGGCCAAACAGTTTATAAAGGCAAAGTGAATCACATGTTGTAAATGTCTGTTATAAAAACCGTGTGTGTTTCCACATGGAAGAGGCCACCAAATGATGGAATTGATCAAGTTTTATAGGAAAGCAGTCACAATTATAGCTATGTCCCATGGCATGCACTATGCCTGCTCTTAGGGATAGACGTCCCTAGCAGTTCATTTTTCTTCTGCAGCACTTTTCTTGTTACAGACCTTCTTCCTAAGGCCAGGCACAATACTACCCCATCACCTCAAAATAATATGAATTCTGGACAATCCCAGAAATTACGTGACTCAACATCCCCAACATGTCCCCTCAGATGTCTTTTGTCAAGACATTTATAGTATCTAACAGCTTAAAATTGTCAAATTAAGTGAAACTGGAAAGGTGGAAAGGGCAGACTTGAGAGAAGTTTTTGAATTAACAAATTACCAGCAGGTACTTTCAATCTGAGAATGTAAGTTCAAAGGTGTGTTTATAAATAGCTACCTGTCATCTACAGAATTCCTTATCAGAAGAAAATATTCTCATTTGTTCCTCTGACAAATAAGTTTAAATATTTATTTTAGTTTAGTTGATTTTTAGTATGCCTGAAAAAGTATCAGTACACTGCCATACAGCACAAAGAAACTAAGTGACTTGCCCGTAATTTGATCATTTGCTAAGAATCACCATCTTTTTAAAATAAAATTTTTATGAAATAAACTTGATGCCATTTATGCTAATTCAAATGACTCAATAAAATTTCAGAGTTAAGATGTAAATAATTACATTAGATTAAATCATAGGTCCTCGTATACAATACATGCAACATTGCCAGTTAATTAGCCAAGTCAGTCCTTCATTTATTCATCTCGTGTGCAAGTTATTCTGCTAACTGCTGTGAAGACTGCAGCAATGTACTCAAGCAAGTAAAACATAAACAGTAAAACTACAACCTAGTGTCAAAACTGATAAGTGCACAAAAAGAATAAAATATCTAGGAATAAACCTACCTAAGGAGACAAAAGAACTGTATGCAGAAAATTATAAGACACTGATGAAAGAAATTAAAGATGATACAACTAGATGGCGAGATATACCATGTTCTTGGATTGGAAGAATCAACATTGTGAAAATGACTCTACTACCCAAAGCAATCTACAAATTCAAGGCAATCCCTATCAAACTACCACTGGCATTTTTCACAGAACTAGAACAAAAATTTTACAATTTGTATGGAAACACAAAAGACCCCGAATAGCCAAAGCAATCTTGAGAAAGAAAAATGGAGCTGGAGGAATCAGGCTCCCTGACTTCAGCCTATAGCACAAAGCAACAGTAATCAAGACAGTATGGTACTGGTACAAAAACAGAAATACAGATCAATGGAACAGGCTAGAAAGCCCAGAGATAAACCCACGCACATATGATCACCTTATCTTTGATAAAGGAGGCAAGAATATACAGTGGAGAAAAGACAGCCTCTTCAATAAGTGGTGCCGGGAAAACTGGACAGCTACATGTAAAAGTATGAAATTAGAACACTACCTAACACCATACACAAAAATAAGCTCAAAATGGATTAAAGATCTAAATGTAAGGCCAGAAACTATCAAACTCTTAGAGGAAAACATAGGCAGAACACTGTATTACATAAATCACAGCAAGATCCTTTTTGACCCACCTCCTAGAGAAATGGAAATAAAAACAAAAATAAACAAATGGGACCTAATGAAACTTCAAAGTTTTTGCACAGCAAAGGAAACTATAAACAAGACCAAAAGACAACCCTCAGAATGGGAGAAAATATTTGCAAATGAAGCAACTGACAAAGAATTAACCTCCAAAATTTACAAGCAGCTCATGCACCTCAATAACATAAAAACAAACAACCCAATCCAAAAATGGGGAGAAGACCTAAATAGACATTTCTCCAAAGAAGATATACAGCTTGCCAACAAACACATGAAAGAATGCTCAACATCACTAATCATTAGAGAAATGCAAATCTAAACTACTATGAGATATCATCTCACACCGGTCAGAATGGCCATCATCAAAAAATCTACAAACAATAAATGCTGGAGAGGGTGTGGAGAAAAGGGAACACTCTTGCACTGCTGGTGGGAATGTAAATTGATACAGCCACTATGGAAAACAGTATGGAGGTTCCTTAAAAACCTAAATATAGAACTACCATATGACCCAGCAATCCCACTACTAGGCATATACCCTGAGAAAACCATAATTCAAAAAAGTCATGTACCAAAATGTTAATTGCAGCTCTATTTACAATAGCCCGGAGATGGAAACAACCTAAGTGTCCATCATCGGATGAATGGATAAAGAAGATGTGGCACATATATACAATGGAATATTACTCAGCCATAAAAAGAAACGGAATTATTTGTAGTGAGGTAGAGGGACCTAGAGTCTGTCATACAGAGTGAAGTAAGTCAGAAAGAGAAAAACAAATACCATATGCTAACACATATATATGGATTCTAAGGGAAAAAAAAAAGTCATGAAGAACTTAGGGGTAAGACAGGAATAAAGACACAGACCTACTAGAGAATGGACTTGAGGATATGGGAGGGGGAAGTTAAGCTGTGACAAAGTGAGAGAGTGGCATGGACATATATACACTACCAAACGTAAAATAGATAGCTAGCGGGAAGTAGCCGCATGGCACTGGGAGATCAGCTCGGTGCTTTGTGATCACCTAGAGGGGTGGGATAGGGAGGGTGGGAGGGAGGGAGATGCAAGAGGGAAGAGATATGGGGACATATGTATATGTATAGCTGATTCACTTTGTTATAAAGCAGAAACTAACACACCATTGTAAAGCAATTATACTCCAATAAAGATGTTAAAAAAAAGAAAAAAAAACAGTATGGTATTGGCATAAAAACAGACACATAGATTAATGGAACAGAATGGAGAGCCCAGAAATAAGCCTAGCCATATATGATCATTTAATTTTCAACAAAGGAGCCAATAATATACAATGGGAAAAGAACCTTACCTTCAATAAATCGTGCTAGGAAAACAATAGCCACATGCAAAAGAATGACACTGGACCACTATATCACACCATAGACAAAAATCAACCCAAAATAGATTAAAAGACTTGCACATCAGGGCTGAAACCATAAAAATCCTCCAAGAAAACATAGGGGGTAAGCTCCTTTACATTGATCTTGGTGATGAATTTTTTGGATTTGACACCAAAAACAAAGGCAAGAAATGCGAAAATAAACAGGTGGGATTGTATCAAACTAAAAGCTTCTGCACAGCAAAGTAAACCAATAACCAAATGAAAAGGCAACCTATGGAATGGGATAAAATATGTCCAAACCACATATCTGATAAGGGGTTACTCTCCAAAACATATAAGGAACTAATACAACTCAACAGCAAAAATAAATAACCCAATTTAAAAATGGGCAAAGAACCTGATAGACATTTTCCAAAGACATACAAATGGCCAACATGTACACAAAAAGGTGAACAACATCACTAATTATCAGAGAAATTCAAATCAAGACTACAATGAGATGTCATCTCATACCTGTTAGAATGTCTATTACCAAAAAGATGAGATAATATGCTGGCAAGGATGTGGAAAAAGAGGAACCCTTGTGCACTGTTGGTGGCAATGTAAACTGGTAAAGCCATTATGGAAAATAGTATGCAGTTTCCTCAAGAAATTAAAAATAGAATTACCATACAATCCAGCAATTCCACTTCTGGGTATATATCTAAATGAAATAAAATCAGGATTTCAAAGAGATATCTGTTATCTTCTGTTCATTGCAGCATTTTAACAATATCTAAGGAATGAAAACAACCTAAGTGTCTATCCGTAGATGAATGGATCAAGAAAATGTGGTATAGATACAAAATGAAATATTATTTGACTGCTAAAAAGGGAAATCCTGTCATCTGCAAAAACAAGAATGAAACTGGAGGGCATTATGCTAAGTGAAAAATTCCATACAGAGAAAGACAAATATTGCATGGTATAATTTATATGTTAAAAAAAAAAAATAGGCTCACAGAAACTGAGTAGAATGGTGGTTGCCAGGAGCTGGTTGTGGACAGAAACAGAGATTGATAAAAGGGTATAAACTTTCAGTTATAAGATGAATACGGTCTGAGGATCTAATGTATAACATGGAAACTATAGCTGATAACGCTGTATTGTGTGATTGAAATTTGTTAAGAGAGTAGAACTTAAATGTTCTCTCACACACAAACAAAAAAAAAAGGCAAATATGTGAGGTGATTGATGTGCTAATTAACTCAATGAGGGAAATCCTTTCACATTTTATATGTATATCAAATCATTACATTGTACACGTTAAATGTATTACGATTTTATTTGTCAATTATACCTCAATAAAGCTGAAAAAATAAATAAAGATCTTTGACTTCTCCGGGAAAAAAAAATAAGTAACAACTGAAGTCATGGGTAAATGTTATCACCTAGGGAACATGCATAGAGCAAATGGTTGAAGATGGACTCTTAGGGAATATTGCATTTAACATGTATTATTGACTAGGAATACTCATTACACTAAGTCAAGTGGTATTCATATCCCATAGAAATATCTTTTAAGTACTTTTGACACTGAAATATATAAACAAGGGTAACTGAAAGAAACACAAAATATAACATTTATCAGTATTTGGTATAACAAACTGATAAATCCCTCTTTTCTCCCTCCCCATGATCCTGGCCTTGCTTGAGATGGATCAAGGTGAGAGGAGTAGTTCTTTTACACGTTATTTTTTGCCACTTCTGCTACCTCACAGGTTTTGTGTTTCTATCAGCTGTATCTCAGCCATTCGGCTCTTTCAGTGGTTCACAATGCCCACTCTAGTTGGAAGAATGGGTTCCATCTTCATTCCCCACTCTTTATTTTTTCAAGCCAGAGAGTCGCTTCCAGTTTTTTTAACTAATTTCTTTTTCCTAGCTTTCCAACTAGTTCTAGAACAGTTTATTCCCAATCAGTCTTCCAATCACTCCCTGTTCCATGAAATATTTGTACAATATAATTCCAGGTGCTGGGACAAGAAAATTCCATTTTCTCTTTCAATTTAAGATCAAAGGAAAGTTGGACCATTGCCAAAAAACACTGCACTGCCCCCATTTCTTGACACTACAGACAGAGCTGGTACAAGGCTCAGAGGCAGGACACCAAGCCTGATGGAGCAGGGGAAGAAAGAGATGTCTGGAAAACAGCTGAGTCCTGAAGAAGCAGAGAAGAAAAAACCGACAGTTTGTGACTAATGTGTGAATTTTTGACTACTCTCTAAACACATTAATCTCAACCATCTAGCTCAGTGAATAAACACAGTATTTTGACGTTAAGATTTCTGATCTAAAAAATACTAATGGGATCATTACCAGTTTCTACAAAGCTCCTTAAATATAAAAGGGTGCTTGTCAGCTGACTGCTATTTTGAATATATCCAACTGAAATTTGGTTTCTTCTTTTTGACCATCTTTTCCATCACTCTGCTGTGACTTTCAGCTCTGGTTAGCTGATCTGAGCTGATCTTTTTCCCTGATGGCAAAGGAGACGAAAGCATTAGAAGCCCGTGCCTCTGCTCAGTCATCTATTATCAGCTGAAGATTTGGCAGATACAGAAGGGGAAATCAGGCTGCAGGGTCTTTATCTTACCCTCATTGTTTCTATCTATTTTAGGTTAGAAAAGGTTTTAGAAGTTAGGGCTATTTTGTGCAGTATGTCATAAATTCTGGGCAAGTTACGTAAAACTACAAAGGCAGACTTCAGAAACAACGGGGTTCATATCATATCCTGTGACCATTTTCTCCTCTTTCCCTGATTGTTCAAAATTTTCACAGTGTTAAATCTGAATATCAATAATCTATTAAAAAAATAACATACTTCTGGTGATGACAGAAATTTCATGAAATCATGTATCTCAGATTGGAGAGTTCTCAGAGGTAATCTACCTGATTTAAATAACATTGGATAAGAAGACATACAATATAAAGCAATAAACAGAGCAATCTTGTGTATCTACTCTAGCATAATCTTTGCTAGTGACTTATCAGGAATAATTAACCAGGAGTTCTGATTTAACTAGAACATACCCAGTTTTGATTATCTTTATGATTCTAGCTGTGGACTGAATTGTATACTCTCAAAATTCACATGAAGTCCTAACCCCCAGTGTGATGGTATTCAATATTTGGAGATTGGGCCTTTGGGAGGTAATTAGGGTTAGATGAGGTCATGAGGGTGAGGACCTCATGATGGGATTAGCAGTTTATAAGAAGAGGAAGAGAGAGAAGGAGGCCACCTGCAAGTCAGGGACAGGGCTCTCACCAAGAACTGAATCAGCCGGCACCTTCATCTTTGACTTACCAGCCTCCAGAACTCTAAGAAGTAAATGTGTTGGTTAAGCCACCCACCCAGTGTATGGTATTTTGTAATTGCGACCATTGCAGACTAACACAATGCCCAGGTGGAAAAATAATTTGCTTAACAAAAGAGTAACCAAAATCACCAAAGAATTTAAATTATCTCCCCAAATTACCTTAATTGTAGATGGAAACAGTATCATATGAAGGCACAGTATGTTACCTCTTTTCCTCAACTCCCACATTTAATTCATAAACAAGTTCCGTTAACTCTATCACCAAATGATCATATAATAAATCCAACCATTTCTTTTCATTTTACTAAAGCCACCATCATCTTTCACCCAGACAGCACAGTAGCGTCCCAACATGTCTCTCAGCTTCATCTCTGGGCCTCCCACAAGCCATTCTCCCTACAGCAGCCAGAGTGGCTTTTTAAAAATACAACACATGCTCCAGCTTAACAATCTCCTATGGCTTTGCACTGCACTGAAATCAAATCCAACTTTCTCACCCAGTTTACAAAGCCCTGTACATCTTGGGCCCTGATTACCTCTCCAACCTGGTCTCGTATCACCCCCCTCTTCAACGTTGCTGTTTCCCCAACCTGCCCATCAAGCACATTTCTGCCTTAGTACTATGCTATTAGTGTTCTCTTATGAGATCCTCTTCACTTTGCTCTTCACCTTGGTGGCTTCTCCTTGTCCTTCAAATCTCAGTTTAAAAGTCAGCTTTTCAGAGAGGTTTTCCTGACCACACAGCCTAAAATAAGCACTCTGTCATTCTCTATCACACCATTCTGTTTTAATTATGTACAGCATTTGTTGCTGGCTGATATTTTGCTTATTTACTTCCTCATTTGTTGAATGTAAGCTCCATGAGAGCCAGAACTCATTTATCTAGCCAGCTCCTAAGAGAGCCTGGCACAGAGTTAGTCACAAACATTTTTAAAGTGAATGAATAAATTATATAATTTCAGAACACTAAAGAGGTCTACCTATAGAAATATATTCCTTTTACCTTGCCATAGTTTCAGAAATTTCTACAATTAGAATCATTTTTATGAATGGGACTTTATTAAAATATAAAGATGTAAGTAAAATAACCTAAAAAAGTATAATTAATCATTAAAACTTTCATGTAATTAGTTAATTAACCCTAGATAAAAACATTGCTTCAACAGAATGAGTTGTAAGAGGGGGGAAAAAAGGAGTGTAGAATTTGGAAGTTACTTCCCAGAAAGAGAAAGTAACATAATGGGAAGGCCTTGAGTAGCTAGAGCACCTCATGGAGGTAAATTAGTGAAGGGGTCACCTGAGCTACAATTTTGTATAACTCCTGCTCTAAGAAAAGTGTATGTACTGAGTAACAAAGGCAACCCAGGAACTCTTAATTTTGTATCTCATTTTTTTCTCTCAAGTGTTAAAGTACTTTCCTAGTTATGTTCTCAGTAATCATCTACCGTCTCTGTGAATCAGGCAGGTTGCATTGTCCCTGCCAATCCACCAAAATGGAGAAATTAGGACACTCTGCCACATGGTTAGTCACTGGTAGATCTGAGATTCCAGCCACAGCTCTTCTCATTGCCAACCCATTCTTTCACAATGTCCAGTTTGGACACCTAGCTCAGAAAATTCTCACTAAAACTTCTATGAGCTGGTATGATTTCCATATTCTATGAGTAACATGAGAGGCATGAAAGGTGCTGTTTGGAGGGAAGCAAATTACAGGGATGAAACGATTTTGGAAACATCAATAACCTCACAACCAGCCTCCTACCCTGCTCCACCCACCTCCAGATTGTTGCTCACATATTTACATCACTTGATTGAACTTTGCTTTGTAATTCACTCATTGAACATTCAGCAAATATTTATTGAGCATACGTGAAGTGATAGGCATTGGTCTAAGTACCTGGGACACAGCAGAGAACAAAATTAATTCCTTTTCTTTATTTTACTTTATTATGCAGATATTGCAAGGTTTTCAAGTTCCTTAATGGCAAAATGAATTTTTTTATTCCAGTCTATAATCTTTCCCTTAGATATCCCCTATCCTTACTCCACTGCCAAATAAATATTTGTTAAAGTTAATGGAATTGAATGGAATAGGACAGAGTAGAACGGCATGCTCTGTGTTCTGACCCCACACCCTGCACCCGGGTCATGTTCGTCTTATGCTGTTTAGGGCTTAAGTAGTATTGTGGAAGATTTTCAAATGTTGCAGACAACTGAAAGCATAAGTCAGTGTTTCTCAAAGTAGGGTCTTTGGACCATAGGCATCTGTGGTCTAGGATATCTGTTAAACGTTAAAATTCTAACATTCCGGGTTTCCCTGGTGGCGCAGTGGTTGAGAGTCCGCCTGCCGATGCAGGGGACACGGGTTCGTGCCCCGGTCCGGGAAGATCCCACATGCCGCGGAGCGGCTGTGCCCATGAGCCATGGCCGCTGAGCCTGCGCGTCCGGAGCCTGTGCTCTGCAACGTGAGAGGCCACAACAGTGAGAGGCCCGCGTACCGCGCAAAAATAAATAAATAAATAATCTAAAGTTCCTACCCAATCTATTGATATTATGTCAAAATCTCCTAGGCACATCTGCAGGAATCCCAAAGATTCTTAGGCACTTTCAAGTTTGAAGGCCACTGCTTTAAGCCTCAAATTAGAGCCAGAGACAATAAAATAATGTACTCCACTTGTTCTGAGAGTGCTAAATCACTTATAAATGATTTCTTTTTGTATCTCTTTTGTTGACACAAGTTCAATTGCTAGTACTTGATAGATAAATGACAAAAAAATTTAAAAAGCAGCCATCTAAGATAAGGCCCTGAAGTTAAGATGTATATCTAGAGCTTATCAAGCATCTGATTGACACATTCACTTTTGTGGAAGTTCTGCAAAGGGCAGACAGCATCTCTCCAAAACTATCTAGTGATGACTGACCTTGGTTCTTTTATTTTAGCTGAATAATTAACTCAAATAAAGGCAGTTTTTTGATCTAAACATCCCTCAACAATTACTCCCATTTTCTGCTTGATTTTAATTGCTGAAGATTTGTTTGATTGATGCCAAGTAAATATATTGTTATCATTTTTAATAATATAATTCCAATTATTACAAAATTAATTGTGAAATCAGAACTACATTTATTGATAGGAGCACTATTTTCCATATGAAGGTAGCTTGCGTTATCACAGTAATTCTACCTCAATTTCTTTACACTGATTTTTTTAATATATCACTCTTTCAAACTATTTGTAGTCTCATCAAGGCATTTATCTAATGAAATCCTTTAAAACTACTTCCCCAGATAATGCCAGAACATAATAACATCAAAATGGCCGTATCATGTAGTCCCACTGGGTTCTTGCTTAAATTTTTATTTGAATATATTGAAAAATAAAAAAGAAAGGGTGCTTCTACGGATTAGAATATAATCCTCATGAGAATCTATTACGTACGTACAAGTTCTTCCTGTCCATTTTTTAAAAGATTTTGTGCTCTGTAAAATCTTTATTATGGCTATCTATTTAAGGCTGGGTATTATCAAACTATCCGAATTTATTTCCCCTACTCTGAGAAAGAAAGCGCCACTCACAACCACCGAAAATATAGTTCTTTGTTTTTACCATTAGACATAGATTCAAATTAACCAGTTTTATTTCACAGATTAATCTGCTTTATATGCTACTTCATTTTATCACTTCTTTTATTGCAAGTAATATATAAATCCAGCCCACCTCCAAAATAAAGTCATTTACATTTAATTTATTGATTCTAACATAACTTGGTAAAGAGTGGTAGAGACTTGCAATAATGTGAAGGATGGATTTTTTAAGTCTAAAGTTCACAGAGTTTTAGGCTATATCCAGAAAAATATCAGCAGCCAGAGTTTTAGGAAGAAATAGTGGTATTGGCTCCATAATTTCCATGCTCACAGCTCATACCCAGTCCCTTTCCAGGCCCAGTATCCTATTCCATGCTTTACTCTCAGCCTTCTTCCCAAAAAGGTTCTTGATAGGCCAGGAGCTTCTGGGATACAGATGGAGGACAGTACATAAAAAGAATCAAATGGCTGTGAGAGAAACCTGAAACAGGCAGAGTGTAAAGGAATGAAATTTACTGTGGTTCAATCTGTTCAGCCAGGAAAAGATGGAACAGAAGTAGTCCCTTTCTCCTATTCCCATATTTATGGACAAATATACTTTTGTAGGAGTTGTGAAGAGACTCTAAAACTAGAAAAGCTGAAAAGTACCACATGCTGCTCCATACATTTTAGGTCAGGTGATTTGAGTGGGTGCTTCTGGGGTATTTTGGTTGGAGGGAAGGGGAGAGTTGGCAGATTTATCAAGTAAAAATACAGAACCACTAGTTAACTGTGAATTTCAGATTTTAAAAAATGAAAGGCTTTTAATGTAAGTATGTTCCTTGCAATATTAGGAACATACTCATACTAAAATAGTATTCATTATTTATCCAAAGTTCAAATTTAAGTAGGCAACCTGTATTATTTCTATAGTAAGAATCCCTTCAGTTCTGGGAGATCTTAAGCCTCCCATTGGTCTCTGGGAGGGCAGACAGAAGAGAACAGAGCTCTTTGAGAGCCTTGGAGTGCAAAAAGTAACAGGAAAAGGGCCAAAAAAAAGGGGGAGTAGAAGAGTCACTGGCTCCAGGGACAGAGAATACCTTCTAGGAAATCTACCCTATCTCATCAAAATGGGCAGAAGATAAAACCTGTCATCTGATCACTCAGCAAGGATATCCATTTGATTTAGGAGAGAAAGGACTGACCCAGAGAAGTTAAAGTATTTTAAAAATTAAAGAGCATATAAGAACCACGCTCTCACCGATTGCACCACTGGAGCTAACCTAGTAAAGAGTAAAAAATAAAATAGATGAAACACATTAAGCCTGTTGATTATGTTTATAATAAAATCATTGTGTTTAAATTCGCCATTTAGGAGGCAGTAACTAAATGGTTTTCCTTCAGACAATTTAAGATGTATATATGAAACTTGCCCCGAAGGGTCAAAATTAAAAGTCAACGCAGTTTCAAAAAAAAAAATTAAAAAGCACAATATTAATCTACTCAGTACAGAGGGCAGTGTTGCCCCAGAACTTGCTCTAAAACTCAACAATTTGGAACATACTTTATAATAATAAATCTATTC
Source organism: Stenella coeruleoalba (assembly GCF_951394435.1). Classification (NCBI taxonomy): domain Eukaryota; kingdom Metazoa; phylum Chordata; class Mammalia; order Artiodactyla; family Delphinidae; genus Stenella; species Stenella coeruleoalba. The sequence continues at coordinate 78,332,160 of NC_137151.1, read as the reverse complement.
TAAGAAAAAAAAAATTAAGTTTGACTCCTTCACTGAAACTTGCCAAAAGTTCTGGCTGAGCAGTCAGGTGACATAACGCTCATGAACAAGTTTCATGCAAGGTTTCAAACTTAAGTAGCTGCTTTATTTTTCCCCTCAGTTCTTTCAGGTACCAGGAGAAATCTGCTGCATAGAAACGTTCATTTGAAATTATTAGATCCATGTGATCAATTTGAATTTTATTCAAATTATCCTTCATTGAGAAATATCAAGCTTTTTGGTTTCAGTGATTCGTGCTCAGATAGATTGAGTTAAATTCCCCCAAGATTTAGAACTTAAAAGTCCATATGTTCAGGTAGATAATATTAAGACATTCTTAATGTTCTTTATAATTTCCTTTAGGAAAATATTTATAAACTTTGGTAAACAATGTTACAAAAAACCTTCTAGCAAAAATATTATGCTGTCATTCATCATTTAATGATCTTAATAAAGATCAGTTTTTATTAATCTTTCTTCTTTTATCTCATCACAAATACTTTGACATCTGATGACGTATTGCATTCCAGGAGCTCAAAATCAAGGGAATATTAATATATGATATTACATTACGTTATTTTTATACAAATAAGGAAACTTGTCATATGAGACAGATGACATTGCAGATCAATTAAAAGCCAGTCAATAAACAGAGCTAAGAAAATTAGTTACCCTTCAGGGAAAAAATACTGAATTCCTACCCTACACCAAAACCAAAAATCTATCACAGATGGACTAAAGATTTAAATATAAAAAAGCAGAATTTCCAAGTTTTTAGTAGAAAATCTAGTAGATTATCTTCATGACTTTAGGATAGGGAAAGATTAAAACAGCACAAGTATCCACCATTTTTTAAAAATTTGAAAACATTAAAATTAAAAATTTCTGCTCACCAAAATAGAATTTTTTTAAGTAAAAGAGACAAGCCACAAACCAGCAGAAGATATTTACAACACATATACAGGCATATCTCATTTTATTGTGCTTCACTTTACTGCGCTTCTCAGATACTGCATTTTTTACAAATAGAAGGTTTCTGGCAATTTTCATTGAGCAAGTCTAAGGGCACCATTTTTCCAACAGCATTTGCTCACATTGTGTCTTTGTGTCACATTTTGGTAATGTTCGAAATATTTCAAACCTTTTTTCATCATTATTATATTTGTTAAGGTGATCTGTGATCAGTGATCTTTGGTGTTACCATTACAAAAAGATTATGACTCACTGAAGGCTCAGATGATAATTAGTATTTTTTAATTAAGGCATGTACTTTTTTTAGACATAATGCTATTGCACACTTAATAGACTACAGTATAGTATAACATAACTTTTAACTTTCAATGCACTGGGAAGCCAAAAAATTCACATGACTCAGTTTACTGTGATATTGCAGTAGTCTGGAACAGAACCAGCAATATCTCCAAGGTATGCTTGTAATGACAAAAGATTAATTTAAGAATATATAAAGAATTTCTACAATCAATAAGAAAAGAGTAGGAACAGGCATTGCACAGAAGAGGAAACAAAAATGGCCAATAAAAATATGAAAAGATTCTCAACCTCATTAGTAATCATGGAAATTCAATTTAAAGCCATAATGAAGTTCCATTATGGTAAAATTAATATTATGCTCACTAGATTGGCAAAAAAAATAAAAAGCTGATAGTATCAAGTGCCAACAAGCACTGGAGCAAGAGGAACTCATAAATAGCAGATAGAAGTATAAATTGTTACAATCTGTTGGAAAAATATTTTAGCATTCTCCTATAAATCTGACCATATGAATTTACCACAGCTCAGTCATTTCACTCCTATATGTTGTATGTATGTTTGTATATACAGATATAGATATATAGATATAGATATACAATATAGAAGAGGAAAGAAATGTCTTTTTCCTCTACCCTTCTAACACCTGTAACGAAAAAAGGATTAGCAAGAGAAAAGCATACCAATTCACTTAATATAAGTTTCATGTGACACAGGAGCCTTCATAAAGAAACAAAGACCCAAAGAAATGGTTAAACCTGAATGGATTTATGCTAGGTTTGATGAAGAGTGCAGAGCCATAGAAAAATGTCATAGAACAAAAATAGAAAATGAGCTAAGTGTGGTAAACTGGGGGAAACAGCAAGGCCTATTCACTCAGATTCCTCTTGGTATCTTGGAGGTAAGGATGTACTTTTCCTCTGGGCATAAGGAGGGCACCTCACACATGCCATTCCTGCCCATGCCATTTCTCAGATTCCTTCAGCTTCAAATATTTAATATGCCAAGGTGCCATATTCTGGAGTAGTGTGTTCTGAACCCCATCAACATACACACATACCCTGTAGACACTCTTGTACATGTGTAGCAGGAGACGTGTTCAAAAGTGTTAATAACAGCAATGTTCATGTAGCAAAGAACCCGATAACAACCCAACTTTCCATCAAAAGGAGATTAGATAAGTCAGAGAATATTCACACAATAGAATATTATTTAGCAGTGAAAATAAACTAATCACTATACACAATACACTCAACTATATACCAGTATACACTACACACAATATTGGATGATTTTCATATGCATAATATTACTTAAAAAAAAGTTACAAAACACTACATATAGTACAATACCACTGAATACAGCTGAAAATAAGCAAAACTAAAAATACACTATTTACATTCATATATGGTAATTTTTCTAAAGCAACGTAATGCTGAATGTTATTGCTGTCAAAGAAATAGGGGAATAACAAGTACAGAGAGCTTCAATGTTATAGGTAATTTTCTGGTTATTAGTGGAGAGTTCTGTTCATAAGGATTTGTTGCATTATTATGTTTAATAAATTTGTTATATATTCTGTTGTGTGAGTCAAATAGTACATACAAATGTTTATTAAAGAATTAGAGCATTAGATTTTAGCTGGATTCGCTGATCCAGCTGATCTCCCATGGCAAATCTCAAGCCAAGAAAAAGTCATCAAAGCAATGGAAAGTTACAGAGAAGGAAGGGAGGGAGGGAGGGACGGAGGAAGGAAGGAGAGAAATCAGACCATACGCCATCATTTAATTGTGTAGACCTGGCAACATTCAATGTTTTTAAGTATACTGGTCTCCTTTTCACGATCTAAATCATATCTGGAGAGGTAAAATTACTTGCTCAAGTATCTATAATCCAAAACCAGACAATGGGACTACCAAACTCAGGCTGTATTCTGTTTCCAGGAGTGTTGGGAATCATTCTTAAAAATAAGACTTCCCTTAAGCCACTGAAAATATTTGTATAGCTCTTTGCAGTGCTCTAGGATAATATTCTTCTTCTGTTGCTAAGCGTCCTACAACAATAAACAGCTGGTTACAAGAGAGTGTGCCAACTGCTATGATAGAGAAGTTCACAGTGTGTTGGGAGTATACAGCTATGACACCATATAGAGGGAAGTAGCTCAAAGGCTTTCCAGAAGATGGCATCTACTTGAAGTTCAAAGGACATATAGGAGTTGTCAAATGAATAAAGGGGTGATGAACTATTCAGGAAAATGTAGTCATTCATTCCTAAAATACTACCAGGTATACTTTATGAACAGTTTAAGAGATCTTCAGGGGTAATTCCTGGTGTTCCAGATTTTTGCCTTAAATGGTAACTTTGGAATCTAATGGCTGCACTAAATTCAATCCTAATAGATATTGAAACACTGCTCTTGAATTCCAAGCTAGGATATTTAGCTTTTAGAGTTTCTTTTCTAAATTTACTCCTAACCACCATATTAGTTTTAAAAGTCATGTAAATACAGTCTTGGAAAAGACTTGAAGGATCATCTAATCCATTTCCTTTATCTTATATATGCAATTCTAATAAATCCAGAATCTTATGTGAATCAGTTTCAAAACAGTGGCATATTTTAAAAGCTCAATTAACAATCAAAAGTAATTTTTTTAGTTCCATTTTTAGTTACTTTTCTCATAAACCATTGTAACTGATTCACTGAGTGAACTGGACTCATTCAAAGATGAAAGGAACCATATTCTCCTTACTGCTCCCCATTAAGCCAGCTTCATGGACTTATTTCTTTGCCTCTTCTGGATGGAATCCCAGATAGGTCCCACAGCTTTTTCAGTCACTATTACATATTAAATAAGAGGAAGCTTAGTTTTTGGCATTTTAAAAAATGTAGCCCAATATATAAATCAGGTAAGTCTGTCCAGGCCAGTGTAAAAATCAGAACTCAATTCAGAACTTCTTCTCTCCCCCAAATCACATCTGACCCCAAGGGTCAGTTTGGAAGCCCAAGGGATGAAGGCAGCCATGTGGTAAGGCCTGCCTTCTTCCTCTCCCATATGCTACCCGCTCCAAGGCCACAGCATAAAGCTAAAGAAGAGCTAAGCAGAAGATGTCTCACAGGACTGCTCCAGTCAGGATCTTGGATTGGTGCCCTATATATATGGCAGATGTCCGAAGTGAATCCTTTTCCTCATGGAGGGAAATGAGGAGACTTTGGCAGGCACCTCACAGACCTCCTCACTAGGGACCTCAGACAGCAAGTCTATATTCCCAGGGGCAAATGCAGTGCCTCTCCTCCAACTAGATGCCTACAACGATTCATTCCATTGCCAGTGTTCACCTTCTCTTCTTTGGGTTACATTGCCTAATGGTCTTCTTGGGCAGGATAGCTTTTAAGAAGTCTCTGACTATCAATATCCATAGGCTCCAGGACTTCCCTGGTGGTGCAGTGGTTAAGAATCCGCCTGCCAATGCAGGGGACACAGGTTCGATCCCTGGTCCAGGAAGATCCCACATGCCGCACAGAAACTAAGCCCATGCGCCACAACTACTGAACCTGTGCTCTAGAGTCTGCAAACCACAACTACTGAGCCGGTGTGCTGCTAATACTGAAGCCCGCATGCTTAGAGCCCGTGCCCCTCAACAAGAGAAGCCACAGCAATGAGAAGCCCGTGCACTGCAACGAAGAGTAGCCCCCACTTGCCACAGCTAGAGAAAGCCCACGTGCAGCAGTGAAGACCCACGTGCAGCCAAAAATAAATAAATAAATTTATTTAAATATATATATTTATACATAGGCTCCACATCTGTCTCCAAGAAATCTTGCCTTTGCCCCACCACTGGTGGAAATGCAGCTTGCTTCTATTACAGCCCACATTCCTCTATAATCAGAAAGGACCAGCTCCAGCTTCTCGCCTCTTGACATTTCAGACATGAGTTAAATATCAACCTGGGGTCCTTCATCTCCTAAAGGACACAGAAAAACTTTCTACTGGGTTTAAAGTAAAAGGGAAATATCCTCCTACCCGTTACCTGTGATGAGGCACGGTTGGTGAAAGACAGTAATCCAACATACTGACAACTTTCTCCAATAAATTCTCTCTCAGCCTCTTCAGCCTCACCCTCTTATATGGATGCAATATGGGTGACGGATTACTAAGAAAATCCAACGTGGACCACACCCTTTGCAAGTGCCACCTAGGTTGCAAGCACATCACTTTAGAATGTGAGTCCCCACCAATGCTCTCAGCCTTTTGACCTCTTCTGAAACTCCAAGGCAAGAGGAAGACATGGTACTGACATCTTGTTTCACCATGAACACACAATCCACAGCCTCATTAATTCAAATGCTTGTTCTTCTATCCACTTCCTGACACCCCACAGCTGTTCCAGTACCATACAGCCTTCCAAAATACCCACCCCCCCCCCAAATAATTGTTTATCCATCAGAGACAGACCTGAATTTCCTTTTTCTTCCTTTACCTTGCTTCTGGCCTTTTTTCCAACTGGCTTTTAAAAATCCTTTGGAAGAAGTAAAAATGACCTGCCAGGTACAAGATTCACTCTTCATAGGCTAGGACAGTATGAGGAAGTCGATGCACTGTCTCAAGTTAATGACTTGTCCCTTACACATATAAGGAATCATATCTAGAGAGGTAAAATAATTTGTTCAAGTTCACATAACTAATTAGGGGCAGAGGTGCCAATGGAACCTTCCTGGGACCAAGAAATACTCTAATCAGTAGAATAAATTACATTACATCTTATCAAGGATTTAGCAAACAATTTAAATAATTTAGGAGGTTTTAAGCACATCAATCTATTGCTGGTTTGGAAGCCTTTTTTGTTAAATGGCAACTCTGTGGTTTCTTGAATGAGTAAGATAGTTTACAGTGAGTTATCCTATCATTTCTGATAATACAAATTCCTAGTCACTGAAGCATACAGGTTGCTTGGACATGTCAATCTTTGTACATGGGTAGCAAAAAACAAAACAACAAAACAAAAAACAATTTAGAGGCACTAATGAGCATAATACCTCTTAAGATTTTGAATTCCTATGTCTTTTGCTGGAAGCACATCTGTGACTATAATTAGATACCCCAGTTAGAGAAGGAGAATTTCTATAAAGGTTTATTTCCTTTTTGAAAAAAAAATTACTACCTACTATGTGTCTAGCCCTATGTTAGGGTAGAAGATATAAAGATGAATAAAAATATACCCTGCCTTCCAAAAACTGACATTTTTATTTTTTAAAAAATCAATATATATTACAAGTATAAAAATATATGAGTTCACAAAAGGGTTCTCAATAAATATGTTTTGAATGAGTGAATGACCACCCTCTGGAGGAGGTGGCATTTGAAAATGGGTAGAACGTGAACACGCAGAGACTGGAAAAGGACCTTAAATCAGAGGGACTAGCGTAAGTAAAGGTAGGTGAGAAAGCACAAAGATAGGAACCACAGCTGCAATTTGTGCCTGGCACTTCATTTAGCATCTTACAAGTATTCTCTAATTCTGGCCTCACAGTAATGATGTTATTATCCTGATTTTACAAATCATAATAAGAGCTAACCTTTATCGAATGCTTATTTTGCACCAGGCATGTTCTTAGTACTTGTATGTATATGTAGTACCATTTAATCTTCTTAACAAACCTATGATATGAACAATGTGATGTTTCCATTTTACAGTGAAAAAAATAAGGATCAGAGACATGAAATATTTTGCCAAGGTCATGAAGCAAGTAGTGATGAAGCCTGATTTCAAGCTCAGGTCAATTCAATTTGCTCTAAATTTCTGTTATGCTCCTTCTCTAGAAAATAACAAGTTCAGTTTGGTCTGAACAAAGGGTATAAGAAAAAGGATAGTTGAAAATAAAGTATTAAAAATAAAACAGGTCTTAAATATTTGGCTATGTTTGAGCTTTATTCTATGGACATCAGGAAGTTATTTAAGCCTATTTGTAGGTTCTGGGCTTCAAAAATCATTCACAAGAAGAATGTTTATTGGTTTTTATTCTAGATGTTAAAGAGCTCATAACTGCACGTCTTCATACTTGCGTTTGCCAAGTATGGGAAAGGCAGACTCTGTGACAAATAACCTCCCACAAACTCTACATAGTGGTGGGGGAGGGGAGTGTGGCCTGTGAGCTCCTCCTTCAAAGACTGAGGAGAAAAGATCAAAACCAGGGAATTCCCTGGCAGTCTAGTGGTTGGGACTCTGTGCTTCCACTGCAGAGGAAACCAAGGGTTTGATCCTTGGTCAGGGAACTAAGATCCTACAAGCCACATGGCAAGACCAAAATAAAAATAAAAAGACAGCTGTCATTTAAAAAAAACAGATCAAAACCAGTGGCCCCCCAGCCAAATTCTGGACACAAATGTGTTTCATTTGGTCCACACCTTGTTTTAAATGTTGGAAACTTTCACCTAAAAATCTGAATTTCAGGCTTTTCTTAAAAATTCAGCAGATCTGACAATGCCATATTACATGGCAATATTTAGCTGGAGCCAAATAGAGCCTGCCTGCTTTAGACAGGTCATGCTCTCCAGCATGCCACCATCCCTAAAACTCTCTATGTGTTTTTATTTAGCACTTCCTCTATGTTTTTTTAAACTTTTTAGGACTAATTATAAAATATTTCAAACATACAAAAAAATCACATAAAGAAAACAGACACACATCTATGCAACCCACCACTCTATTCAAGACACTTTGTCATACTTGCTTAATATCAACATTTTTTAATTTAAAGACAAAATGTTACGGAATTTTTTAATATTTCTACTGGGAGTGAAAACTAGTATAAGGACTTCAGAGAGAAATTTGGTCATACCTAATAAAGTTCAAATCTTCAGACATAACCATATCTAGAGACATGTGCTCTAAAAAAAACTCTCATACATATGCATGAAACACGACTTTCTGTCCACTTATAATCAGCCCACTTCACTTATTTATATTATTTCCCTCTGCTTGTTACCTGTCACTGATCTATTTCCCTAATTACCCACTAGTGTGCAGTCCTAGGACCAGCAACATCAGCATCACCTAGGAACTTGTTAGGGATGCAAATTCTCAGCCCCCTCCCTAGACCTACTGAAATTCACAGGGAGGGGGTGGGCTCCAGAAATTTATATTTTAATGTTTGGAAAGCACTACTCTAGGATTACAGACCAACTTCATCTTTAAAACATATTTTTCCTAAGTGTTATGGGCTGAATTATGCCCCCCACCCCAAATTCATATGTTGAAGCCCTAATTCCCAATATGTCAGAATATGACTATGTTTAGAGACAGGGCCTTTTAAGAAGTGATTAAGTTAAAATGAAGGTTAGGGTATACTGCAATCCTATATGACTAGTGTCTTTATAAGAAGAGGACCTACAAGTTAAGGAGAGGCCTCAGAAGAAATCAAACCAGCTGATACCTTGATCATGGACTTCCAGTCTCCAGAACTGTGAGAAAATAAATTCCTATTGTTTAAGCCACCCTGTCTGTGAGATTTTGTTATGGCAGCCCTAACAGACTAATATATTAAGTGAAATATATATTATTTTTAATTAACCATATCAATTCTCTCCTCCATGATTTGGATTATTTTTATCCTGATCTATACTATTCTGGCTTCACAGCTTCATTTGGACACTTTTTCTTTTTTTTTTTTTAAACATCTTTATTGGAGTATAATTGCTTTACAATGGTGTGTTAGTTTCTGCTTTATAACAAAGTGAATCAGTTATACATATACATATATCCACATATCCCCTCCCTCTTGTGTCTCCCTCCCACCCTCCCTATCCCACCCCTCTAGGTGGTCACAAAGCACCGAGCTGATCTCCCTGTGCTATGCAGCTGCTTCCCACTAGCTATCAGTTTTACATTTGGTAGTGTATATATATATCTATGCCACTCTCTCACTTTGTCCCAGCTTACCCTTTCCCCTCCCCATGTCCTCAAGTCCATTCTTAGTAGGTCTGCATCTTTATTACTGTCTTGCCCCTAGGTTCTTCGTGACCTTTTTTTTTTTTTTTTTAGATTCCATATATATGTTAGCATACAGTATTTGTTGTTCTCTTTCTGACTTACTTCACTCTGTATGACAGACTCTAGGTCCATCCACCTCACTACAAATAACTCAATTTTGTTTCTTTTTATGGCTGAGTAATATTCCATTGTATATATGTGCCACATCTTCTTTATCCATTCATCCAATCATGGACACTTAGTTGCTTCCATGTCCTGGCTATTGTAAATAGAGCTGCAATGAATATTTTGGTACATGACTCTTTTTGAATTATGGTTTTCTCAGGGTATATGCCCAGTAGTGGGATTGCTGGGTCGTATAGTAGTTCTATATTTAGGTTTTTAAGGAACCTCCATACTGTTTTCCATAGTGGCTGTATCAATTTACATTCCCACCAGCAGTGCGAGAGGGTTCTCTTTTCACCACACCCTCTCCAGCATTTATTGTTTGTAGATTTTTTGATGATGGCCATTCTGATTGGTGTGAGATGATATCTCATTGTAGCTTTGATTTGCATTTCTCTAATGATTAATGATGTTGAGCATTCTTTCATGTGTTTGTTGGCAATCTGTGTATCTTCTTTGGAGAAATGTCTATTTAGGTCTTCTGCCCATTTTTGGATTGGGTTGTTTGTTTTTTTGATATTCAGCTGCATGAGCTGCTTGTAAGTTTTGGAGATTAATCCTTTGTCAGTTGCTTCATTTGCAAATATTTTCTCCCATTCTGAGGGCTGTCTTTTTGTCTTGTTTATGGTTTCCTTTGCTGTGCAAAAGGTTTGAAGTTTCATTAGGTCCCATTTGTTTATTTTTGTTTTTATTTCCATTTCTCTAGGAGGTGGGTCAAAAAGAATCTTGCTGTGATTTATGTCATAGAGTGTTCTGCCTATGTTTTCCTCTAATGGACCCTTTTTCAATGTAAGTCCAACTAACTGCTCTCTCTTCAATATCCAGCTCTGTCCTGCCCTCTGTGCCTTTTCAGTCTGGTCTTGTCTGCAAATGCCCAACCACAGATCCATCTAACCTGCACCTTCTCTGCTCCTCTGTCACTGGACTACTCATAATGAAATAGGGATATTAGTCAGCCTCTGTCTTTCTCAGTTGTAGGCCCCTTAAGAAAAACACTGTTTTCTACCTGACCCATATTAGTTGTATGTTGAGTGAAAACAGAAAAATCTACATTTGAAAGCAAAGATTTGAGAAAACTAGTGTGTCATGATGTACCAAGATCAAAGCTAATGAAAAGTTTTCAGAATAAGGGAAATAGTACAGAAAACTTTACATAACAAAGAACATGAATATGAATTCAGGGATTTCTCAAATCACACTTCATTGTGAACCATGCATATACCTGAACATTTGCATCTGCTGAGGAGCACACACAGCCAGCAAATTTATTGACATGAACTGAACAGCTGATCTAGTAAGGTGAGGACATGCTGTGAATTCCATGAGAAAGTGATACTGAAATGTCAAGTATAATTGAACAACTTACTGTGGTTTCTCTTAAGCTCCATTTTTTAAAGTTAATATTAGTTCTAAACTACAAAAAGAAAAGACAAGTATACACAAAATTAAGAGGAAGATGGGCCAAATAAATTTCCTTCAGTGAATGAAATTATAAAAATGAGACTTACTAAATGGTCATGGCTGAAATTATTTAATAGGACACAGTTCTGCAATAGCCTTGGGGGAGGGGATTTCTAAATGTTCTCCCTTCAAACACGAGAGGATCTTAGCACCTGGAACCACCTCTAGATATACTAATTTTTTTTTAAAGTCATACTAATTCAGGCATGTAAGTCGGTTTGTCAGGGGAGAAGCTTAATTCATTACTTACTTTATGCTGCATTCATCCTACCGTTGGCTTTTGGGAGAAGGTAAAACATTTTCTAGAAAATAAAACTATTTTCTGGATACTCACATGCACTGTACTCAGAATATGACTACTGGATGTATACTGATGTGAATTTATAAAACAATCATTGATGAAAAAGAAGAGCAAACTTCTACCAGGAATAGTATAGTATTTGCTATCTAGAAAGTTGCTCATGGAAGTACATGGAGGGAACTACCCTTTCATTTTCAGAGTTTCTTTCACTCACTCATTTGTCTATTTTTTTCATGCAACAAACATTACTGCGCACATACTATGTGCCACCTTTGAGCAGCCTCTGCACTCAAGAAACTCCAATCAAGCAGGTGAAACAGGTAAGTAAACAGCTGATAATCTGATGGACCAGGGCCTTTAATCAGACATGAAGCAAACGTTATGGAGCATGGGACAATTAAGTATTCATTAAAGTGTAACTTGATGTTAGATGTAAAAACCATTTCTGCTCCCACAGAACTTTCCACCTCGGGTAGAGACTACACTGGAAAGAGTTCAGAGCTGAGAACAAAAAGAATTTCATGATTCACCCCCTAAATTCAGAGAAAATCAGCATAAGTAACACTATATATAAATAAAAGTTTTCAAAGTCCAAGAGAATGTTATAGCAAAACATTGCCCCTTCTCCCAACTCTGCCATCTGTGTAGAGAGTTTGGGAGTTATCAAAGATCCCTTGCTCACCTCCAGCCTCCTCTCCTTGGGGATGGGTTTTTTCTTTCCCCCCAACCCCAAACTACAGAGCCACAAGCCTGCAGATGGACCTCATTCTGTCAGAATATGGGGGAAAGTCTATATGTGAAGCTGAGAGATGGAATGCCCAGGGTGGTCTGAAACCCCACTGCTTAGCCTACATAGATGCCTACTCTGGTTACTCCCTGAGTTTAAAAAAATACCCCTGAAGGCAAGTGGGACTTAAGCTATCTGTTGCTATCCTATAAGGACTACCCACTGAACTAGTAAGACTTCAATTCCAAGACTTCGCACCAAGAGGATAAAGAGTGACTACAGTTGGAAAGAATCAACCATATTGGAGAGCTAATCACCCGTTAGCTAAGAGGAAGCCAATGCAGATTCCCCGGAAGAACTAATGAGAGAGCCAGCATTTACGTGCCAAAGGCATAGAGGGAGCCAACAGACAGCTGGTGTTAGGTGGAAAAACAACAACGACCAACAGAAGAGGGGATCACAATTGCTACCGCCAAATCATGGTCTTTCATGGGAACAGACATCCACACACACACCTGCAGCTTCTGCAGCTGTGTGGACACAGTGAGCTGGGTGAGGAGAGGGGGACGAGTTCAGACACAAGATTTTCTTTGGTCAGTGGAACTCTGCAGCTGTGTGGGAGCTCTGCCCGAATCCTGGGAAAGGGGCTTTGAAATAGATCCTCACATACAGTATCTCAAGTTGACTGAAATGAAGCTGCTTTAAACTGGAATTGACTGAAGAGGGGAGGGGGGAGATTCTGAGAAAAACAAATGTTCAAATATTCCATATTTGAACATCACTATTGAAACGCTTAAGTCACATCTACTGCAATAATCAAAATTTTAAAAAACTTAAATTTCTATATCACATTTGAGTTTTCAAGGAAATTTAACACATTTCTATTTCCTTTTATCATTTCAGTAAATCTGTGGTGTTGGAAGAGTAATTGGACTCATCATTATTTGATTGATGTGAAGACTGAAGTTCACCAATATCACACAGATAATATATTGCAGAAGTGAGACTAGAACTCAGTTTCACTTTAAATGGATAACATTTTAAATGGCTAAACTGGCTTTAAGTAGGTAATTCTGATCACATGGCCTAGAACTTTTTTATATTGATACTAACTAAAATTTGTAAATCTTACCACACTTGTCTTTAAGTAATGAGCTCTACCTATAAATTCTGCCATTCACTGGTGCCTATATGATTATTAACAATGTTTTATGTCCTGTAAACTAGTAGGAAACTATTTTTACATGTTAGAAAATGGTACAAAACATGCTGATTAACTGTGACAGAAACTGACCAGAGGCAAATTTTTTCTCTCTCAAAAAAATCGTTAAATCTATAGCATCTCTTCAAATTAGCATGATTTAAAAATGACACACTAACCAAAGATATTAAAATAATTTCCCAAATTTGATTTATCCCTTTTGAGAAGGAAGCAGTTGCAACTATTTCTAAGAATATCCTTCAGGAACCCTGATCCTTAGCAAGTAAATTTCCCCTTTCAAGGTCACTGCTAAATACGCATTCCAATAATTAGTACTTTAACATCACATTTTCAAAGATAATCTCAGTTTGACCTGGCTTAGCTTATTAGTTATGTCTAATAGATGAATTAATGAAAAGTGAATCATTCTAAGTGCTCATTAATTCTTGAAAGAATGAATGAATAAATGAATGGATGAATATTATAAGACTTTTTAAATGTGAAGGGCTCTGCCATCATTTGTTAATCTGAGAAGACTGAATTTCTGACCTTGTTGTCTCTGATTATCAATCAAATATATTTGTCATAAAGTCATTATGACCATAGACAGCTGAAATAAGGCAAGATCTTATCAGACAGCTCACAGAGGTCAGGAACCACTATACACTAGTTAGTCTCTGAAGCATGAAATAGAAGTTTCACCTGGGGAAATAGGGCAAAAAGTTATAACCTTGACTGATCATCTATGAAATGGGTGATGTTATGAGCTCTACTTGAGAATCAACTCTACCAGCATGTGGAATTTGGAGAAAGGAATATGTTAGCAGGAGAGCTATTAGAGACTAAGAGGTCTACTATATAGATTTTCTCCTAAGAAGGCCTTAGTGCTAAAAAAAAAAAATTGACAAACTTGGAGATTATCATTCTTTAACAAAATATAAAGTGATAATATCCAGACAGAATTAATCCTTGTTAGAAATCCTTTCTGGGCAGAAGTTGCTTACTTTGCTCATCTTTTCTGGGAATCAAAATTTGGACCATAATAATCATATAGGACTGACACAGTTCAGCTTTCTAGCTAGTAATTCAGAACATCAGGAACATCATAATAAAATTGGGTGAGAGTGCCTAACCCTTACTCTGGAATGACATATTTATATATTATATAATATTTTAAATAATATAATATAAAATATTTTAAATAACATAATTTATAGGTACATAGAATTTATAGATATATATAAATAATATATATAGATATATATAAATTCCATCAATGTAAGCGTAATTATATTAACTACTATTTATTAAGGTTCTGGTGTTAATTTACATTTGCTGATGTTAATTTACAACTGGTTTACCAACAGCCTTTTACCCCCTTCTCCTTTCTAATGGAATCCTGATCTTTCTTTTTTTTTTTTTGTCCTTCTCCAGGTGACCACATGCTGCAGGAGAAGCTTCATCACCTCCTGAATGAGTATCGACTGGTCTAATGGTAACTATGTTGACTTGCCAGTGACTGGCTTAGGTATGAGTATATGACACCATCTGAGCCAATGAGACATGAGGTAGAATGTTCTGAGTGTTTCTGAGAACATTTTTGTCATTCTTACTGACCCTATGAATCTGGGTAAGTGTAACTCTTGCTCCATTGATGTTGTGCTTTGTCATATGACTTGCTTTGGCCAGTGGAATGCTAGCAAATGTGAGAGGACACAAAACCTTAAGTGTGTTTTTACAGTTTGGTTTGCCTCTTGAACTCCTGTGGTCACTCCTGTGGTCACCCCAGGCAACCACTGGGCAGGACAATGGTGTGGAGCACTGCTGAATCTGACCAGAAGCCTGCAGCCAAGCCCAGCTTACCTTTAGCCTGAAATAGAGCTGTCCCAGCTAACCCACTGACATGTGAGCAAGAAAAATAAGTGATTGTTGTTGTAGGTCATTGAAATTTGGGGTGGACTGCTACACAGCATTGTTGCAGTAATTGCTCACTAACACAATTAGTGATTAGGTGGCAATTTCACACTGTTAGGGAGAGCTTTTTGGAGCAGGTGATATTTAAGCTAAATTCTGAATGATAAGAGCCAATGCTGCTTAGAGATCAGATAAATTGTCACTGCAAGTAGGGCACTGTTTAGCTAGTGCAAAGAGCCTAAGGAAAGACCAGGATTAGCATATAAGACAGAAATATAAAAGCCCATTTAATTAAAAAGTAGTGGGCAAGGAGTAAAATGGTATGAGTTACAGTTGGTGAGGTAGGCAGTCTCCAGAATATGTAAGCCAGGGTAAGGAGCTTTATTCTAGTAGCAATGCCAAGCTAATGGAGAACTTTCAACAGAAAAGGGATGTGATAGGATTTATGTTCTTAAAAAATATCACTCTGGCTATTGTGAGGAATGGATAGTAAGGGGTCCAGGGTGGAAGAGGGGAGACCAGTTAGAAGCATATTGCAGTAGCCTAGGCAGGAGATGGTGGTAGTTTGGATTAGGGTGGGTAGTAACACAGAGAGAATGAGATTGACTAAGGATATACTTTGGCGGTAAAATTATGCAGGTCTTGTTGAAGAGTGGATGTGATGGAAGGGGTCAGAAGAATCTAGGATAACTCCTAGATTTTCAGCTTATGCAAAGTAGATGGTGGCATCTACATTACTGACATAGGGAAGCCTGGGAGAAGAGCAGAACTAGTGGATGGATTGAGCCAGGAGGGGAATCAAGAGAGTTCGGTTTTGTCCTGCTCAGTTTATCTTCCTAAATAACCAGGCAGAGATATCACGCAGGCAACTAAATATATGAATCTAAGGATCCAAGAAAAGGTAAGCATTGAAAATCTAACTTTGGTAGTCATGAAGGTGCCACATTGGCCAGATATCATTTGTAGTATAGATACGGGATAGCAAAAAAAAAAAAAAGAGATTTCAAGTGTTCTATGGTAAAACCACTGAAATATTTTCTTTTGAATGAGTGCTCTGACATATGTTTTCTATTGTTTTTTTAAGTTATTGTCCAAGAGGCCAGGATAAAGCATAACATGGGTCATAATTGGGTTTTTCTTAAAAAATAATAATTCTAGCAAATAATAAGTGCACTCCAATCTTGTTTTATAAAATTAGTGAGCAAAGAACTTTGTCTACAACAAACAAAATCACTGGCAATAATTCCCTTGTTAAATACAAAGTACAAGGAGTCTATCACAATGAATAACTATTATATGTTCATGTAATATTTTATATGCCTGGAATTTAGAAGTTCAACTTTAGAGAGGAAATTATAATCCAGAATCTTTCAGTATTGTTTCTTTGCATGGATCCAAGGACTGTTTGCCAGATTTATTTAGTGCTTTACTCTGACATGTTTAAGATGCTACAGAGTAAATGTTAAACATGGGGACAAATAGTAAATGACAACTTGAAAACAAGAAAACAGAAGATAAATAGAGGGCACAGAAGAGTGATTTAGGGAACAAGGTATAAAAAATAATAGCAAAATCAGACCCCAAGCAAAAGGTAAAAGGCCTATCAAGACACTCTATACTATAGTGTATCTGGCCAGGAGGGAGATCGGTGGGCGGGGGGGGGGGCCGCAGGGGGTGTGTTTGTCAAGATTTTGTGCAATATCCCAATATTTTATCACAACTCTCCCTCCCCCCACCTCTTCCCTGTGTGTGTCTTTCTGTCTCTGTCTCTTTCTCTCTCACACACATAGCTCTAATATCATCTCAATATTTTTTAAGTTAGTATTAACAGTTATATTCTAAGATTCAAATTATTAGCTACTGTTTGTCAATGTTAAGTGATTTCTCACAGTAGCAAAGATTCAGGTGGGGGGCAATCCTTGAGATCATTTTTTATAAAACTGAAAATAGGCTTCAGTTCATGTACCTTTCTGTTGTCTGAAACCTGAAAAATTCAACAGCAGCACAAAAGTTTAGGTAACTTGTGCCCATATTTAAAAGACTGAAGGATTGATGACTCTATGCCGAAGAGTTTCTCATGATTAGAGATCTTCTGATATAACCCAGGCTTGCAGATGCATCAATTGCATGCCTCTAAGTCAATCTCTGGTTTTATGTAGGAAAGACAAACCACAATAGGGTTTAGGTCACTGTCTATCTAAATATGCCCACACATTTTTTTCCATGTGCATATATCATATTAATCAAAAGTGATGATAACTTTGAAGGTTGATATTAAAAAAAAAAACCTGCTTGCCCTTGGCTTAAGACCTTCCAGCTCTAATGACTGATTTGTAGATAGAAGTTATGGATGATTACATTTTTCACAGGGAGACAAGACAGTCATCTGAGAAGCTCATTCTTTGCAGACTGTTTTTCAAAGTGCTTTCCATGTAAATTATGGATATATGGGAGTAAAATAAAGTGAAGCTATAGAAGCTATTGCACCAGTAAAAATGTCTAGTCTTAGCATAGAGTGCAGATATTTTCCATTAATTTTGTTTGTTGCTTGGAACAGAAAGTTATAATATCTTTTCACTCCGTAGATAAAAGGGATTTCATTTTTTAACCGTTCTAAAAAAATAGTCTAATAATGTCTATATTTGAATTTTTCTCTAAAATTAGTATTTAATTTTGGTTGATATATTCTGATTAGCAAACTGATGTACTTTTGATATATCAGAGGCCAAGTGTATTTTTCCTTTAGCTGTTTGATGATGATTAACATTTTTATTATGATTTGCTACATATTCTATAACAAAGAATTGTATTATTTCTTAAATAGCAAAATTGAATAGTTAATTGTCTCATTGACCTTTATTAACTGCTCATTTTCCTCCTTAATTAATTATTCATAGGTGGTCTTAAATGCATTGATTGAAGGTTTTTAGTGCTATATGAAAGGTTTAAACTGCTTAAAGAAAATAAAGATGGATTTCTGTGATTTCAGAAGCTCATGAAATATATGATTATCTGAGATAAACATCTGTTATACAAAAGGCTAAACCAATATATTGATGCAACTACTGTTTCCTTCCATGTTCAATGTTTCCAATTGTTCACACTATCTTCTAAGGGAATGTCAACAAATTATCCTGCAATTCTACAGGATGGAAAGAGACTCAATCTCCAATTCTGCACTATCATTTTTCTATTGAAAATAAGAAGAAATAACTAGGATAACTAACACACTCAAATAAAGCTTTTTCATCATTGATTTTCCAGTTCTAATTGTAAGGTTTCATGTGTTCTTACTTTCATTTTGACTAGACATTACTTGTCAGTTTCAATGCAATTTTGTTCACTTAATTCTTCAAACTATATATTTTTCCTTGAATGTTTAGGAGCTTATTTGCTTTGTTTTATCAAGAAACCTCTGCTAATAGAGAAATAGGAAGAACTGATCAGAAAATTTAATGAAACTTTTTTGTCCTGAAATATGAGAAAATGCTAGTCCTAGAACCACTGTGCAAACAAATGGGATTGTTTTAATTTTGTTGTTAGTACTATTTGTTTCAAGTAAGAATTACATGACAATTTTACAATATTCAAAAATAATAAAATCTCATCTAATCATATCCTGGTGCTAGCAAAAAACAAACAGACAAAAACAACTAAATGGCAAAATTTAAATGTAAAATGAAGTTTCAGTAGTTTTCTTTAAAAGGAAGCAATCAGATTTTCTAATGGCTCAGACACCATAGAAACGGGTGAAATTCAAGTAAACAACAGAAACAACTGGGACAGTTCAAAAATGTGTTGCTTATACTCACATTATCTTTCTGGCCTTGGATATTCTTCTCTCTTCTCCCTCTCTGTTGTTGGTTGAATTGATACTTGTGAATGTGACCATATTTGGAAATAAATTCTTTATAGATATAATCAATTTAAGATAAGGTCATATTGGATGAGGGTGCACTGCTAAAGTTAGGAGAGAGGCATGGAACAGATTCTCCTGCAGAGTCCCCATAAAAGAACCAATCCTGCAGACAGGGTAACAGGACTTCTGGCCTCCTGAACTACAGGAGAATAAATTTCTGTTTTTTTAACCCACCCAATTTGTGGTCTTTTGATACTGCAGCCCTAGGAGACTAATAAACCATATGTCTGTAGTTCAGTGAAGACAGTTCAAATGCTAATTTTTCGAAAGCACATTCCTGACCAATCCAGTCCACACCCATCTTTTCCCTCTCTAAATTACCAAGGCATTATAGGACACAATTTAGAAATAAGTAATGTCTGTCCAGATAATTCATACACTGCTTGTAGCTCAGGGACAATTTTTCTTCTTTTGCATCAAACACATACCCCTGTAAACAGTCTCATCCTTGCCTCATCCAAACACCTAGGAGCTGACTGCGTACACAATATGAATTAGCACATGCTGGTCTTATTGACTGGCTAAGATGCATAACAGCAGAGAGGTGGCTGGGATAAATAAGAATAAACTAATAAAATAAAGCTGCTTTTCCCCAAGGGAATGAAGAGGTAGAAATTATAGCTGTTTACTTGCTTGACTAACAATAATCTATAGTTCATTAAAGACCACTTTAGGGGGACCTTGAAGATGGCGGAAGAGTAAGACGCGGAGATCACCTTCCTCCCCACAGATACACCAGAAATACATCTACACGTGGAACAACTCCTACAGAACACCTACTGAACGCTGGCAGAAGACCTCAGACCTCCCAAAAGGCAAGAAACTCCCCACGTACCCGGGTAAGGCAAAAGAAAAAAAAGAAAAAACAGAGACAAAAGAATAGGGACGGCACCTGCACCAGTGGGAGGGAGCTGTGAAGGAGGAAAAGTTTCCACACACTAGGAAGCCCCTTCGCGGGCGGAGACTGCGGGGGGCGGAGACGGGAGCTTCGAAGCCGCGGAGGAGTGCACAGCAACGGGTGCGGAGGGCAAAGTGGGGAGATTCCCGCACAGAGGATCGGTGCCGCTCACCCGCCGGGGCGGGCGGGGCTGCGAGCTGAGGCTCTGAGGCTCGGGTTTCGGTTTCGCACTGAGCGCAGGGAGAGGACAGGGGTTGGCGGCTTGAACATAGCCTGAAGGGGTTAGTGCACCACGGCTAGCCGGGAGGGAGTCCGGGGAAAAGTCTGCACCTGCCTAAGAGGCAAGAGACTTCTTCTTCCCTCTTTGTTTCCTGGTGCGTGAGGAGAGGGGTTTAAGAACGCTGCTTGACGGAACTCCAGAGACGGGCGCGAGCCGCGGCTAAAAGCGCGAACCCCAGAGACGGGCGCGAGCCGCGGCTAAAAGCGCGAACCCCAGAGACGGGCGCGAGCCACGTTAAAAGCGCGGACCCCAGAGACGGGCGGGAGACGCTAAGGCTGCTGCTGCCGCCACCGAGGGGTCTGTGTGCGAGCACAGGTCACTCTCCACACGCCTCTTCCGCGGAGCCTGTGCAGCCCGCCACTGCCAGGTTCCCGGGATCCAGGGACAACTTCCCCGGGAGAACGCACAGCGCGCCTCAGGCTGGTGCAAAGTCACGCCGGCCTTTGCCGCCGCAGGCCCGCCCCGCAATCCGTGCCCCTCCCTCCCCGCCGGCCTGGGTGCGCCAGAGCCCCCGAATCAGCGGCTTTTTTAACCCCGTCCTGTCTGAGCAAAAAACAGATGCCCTCCAGCGACCTACATGCAGTGGCAGGGCCAAATCCAAAGCTGAGCCCCTGGGAGCTGTGAGAACAAAGAAGGGAAAGGGAAATCTCTCCCAGGAGCCTCAGAAGCAGCGGATTAAAGCTCCACAATCAACTTGATATACCCTGCATCTGTGGAATACCTGAATAGACAACCAATCATCCCAAATTAAGGAAGTGGACTTTAGGAGCAAGATCTATGATTTTTTTCCCTTTTCCTCTTTTTGTGAATGTGTATGTGTATGCTTCTGTGTGAGATCTTGTCTGTATAGTCTTGCTTCCACCATTTGTCCTAGGGTTCTATCCGTCCATGGTTTTTTTAAAAATTTTTTTCTTAATAATCAATTTTAATTTTAATAACGTTATTATACTTTACCTTCGTTCTTTCTTTCTTTCTTTCTTTCCTTCCTTCCTTCCCTCCTTTAGACAATGAATCATCCCAAATTGAGGAGGTGGTCTCTGACAGCAAGATTTATGATTTTTCCCCATTTACCTCTTTTAGTGAGGGTGTATGTGTATGCTTCTGTGTAAGATTTTGTCTGTATAGCTTTGCTTCCAACATTTGTCCTAAGGTTCTATCCGTCTCTTTTTTTGTTTCTAAATAAGAATTTTTTAATTCAATAACTTTATTATACTTTATTTTATTTTTACTGTATCTTCTTTCTTTCTGTCTTTTTTCCTTCTTTCCCTCCTTCCTTCCTTCCTCCCTCCCTCCCTCCTTTCTTTCCTTCTTTGCTTCTTTCTCTCTTTCTTCCTTCCTTCCCTCCTTTCCTTCTTTCTTTCCTCATACTTCTACTAATTCCCTCTACTTTTTCTCCCTTTTATTCTGAGCCGTGTGGATGAAAAGCTCTTGGTGCTCCAGCCAGGAGTCAGGGCTCTGCCTCTGAGGTAGGAGAGCCAACTTCAGGACACTGGTCAACAAGAGACCTCCCAGCTCCACATAATATCAAACGGCGAAAATCTCCCAGAGACCTCCATCTTAACACCAGCACCCAGCTTCACTCAACGACCAGCAAGCCACAGTGCTGGACAACCTACGCCAAACAACTAGCAAAACAGGAACACAACCCCACCCATTAGCAGAGAGGCTGCCTAAAATCATAATAAGGCCACAGACACCCCAAAACACACCACCAGACGTGAACCTGCCCACTAGAGAGACAAGATCCAGCCTCATCCACCAGAACACAGGCACTAGTCCCCTCCACCAGGCAGCCTACACAACCCACGGAACCAACCTTAGCCACTGGAGACAGACATCAAAAACAGCAGGAACTACGAACCTGCAGCCTGCAAAGAGGAGACCCCAAACACAGTAAGATAAGCAAAATGAGAAGACAGAAAAACATACAGCAGATAAAGGAGTAAGATAAAAATGCACCAGATCTAACAAATGAAGAGGAAATAGGCAGTCTACCTGAAAAAGAATTCAGAATAATGATAGTAAGGATGATCCGAAATCTTGGAGATAGAATGGACAAAATGCAAGAATCAGTTAACAAGGACCTAGAAGAACTAAAGATGAAACAAGCAACAATGAACAACACAATAAATGAAATTAAAAGTACTCTAGATGGGATCAATAGCAGAATAACTGAGGCAGAAGAACAGATAAGTGACCTGGAAGATAAAATAGTGGAAATAACTACTGCAGAGCAGAATAAAGAAAAAAGAATGAAAAGAACTGAGGACAGTCTCAGAGACCTCTGGGACAACATTAAATGCACCAACATTCGAATTATAGAGGTTCCAGTAGAAGAAGAGAAAAAGAAAGGGACTGAGAAAATATTTGAAGAGATTATAGTTGAAAACTTCCCTAATATGGGAAAGGAAATAGTTAATCAAGTCCAGGAAGCACAGAGAGTCCCATACAGGATAAATACAAGGAGAAATACGCCAAGACACATATTAATCAAACTGTCAAAAATTAAATACAAAGAAAGCATATTAAAAGCAGCAAGGGAAGAACAACAAATAACACATAAGGGAATCCCCATAAGGTTAACAGCTGATCTCTCAGCAGAAACCCTACAAGCCAGAAGGGAGTGGCAGGACATACTGAAAGTGATGAAAGAGAAAAACCTGCAGCCAAGACTACTCTACTCAGCAAGGATCTCATTCAGATTTGATGGAGAAATTAAAACCTTTACAGACAAGCAAAAGCTGAGAGAGTTCAGCACCACGAAACCAGCTTTACAACAAATGCTAAAGGAACTTCTCTAGGCAAGAAACACAAGAGAAGGAAAAGACCTATAATAACGAACCCAAAACAATTTAGAAAATGGGA
This sequence comes from Stenella coeruleoalba, assembly GCF_951394435.1. Lineage (NCBI taxonomy): Eukaryota > Metazoa > Chordata > Mammalia > Artiodactyla > Delphinidae > Stenella > Stenella coeruleoalba. The sequence goes on along the minus strand of NC_137151.1, from coordinate 78,309,153 downwards.
ATAGGAACATACATATCGATAATTACCTTAAATGTAAATGGACTAAATGCTCCCTCCAAAAGACACAGATTAGCTGAATGGATACAAAAACAAGACCCATATATTTGCTGTCTACAAGAGACCCACTTCAGACCTAGAGACACATACAGACTGAAAGTAAGGGGATGGAAAAAGATATTCCATGCAAATGGAAACCAAAAGAAAGCTGGAGTAGCAATTCTCATATCAGACAAAATAGACTTTAAAATAAGGACTATTAAAAGAGACAAAGAAGGACACTACATAATGATCAAGGGATCGATCCAAGAAGAAGATATAACAATTGTAAATATTTATGCACCCAACATAGGAGCACCTCAATACATAAGGAAAATACTAACAGCCATAAAAGGGGAAATCGACAGTAACACATTCATAGTAGGGGACTTAAACACTCCACTTTCACCCATGGACAGATCATCCAAAATGAAAATAAATAAGGAAACACAAGCTTTAAATGATACATTAAACAAGATGGACGTAATTGATATTTATAGGACACTCCATCCAAAAACAACAGAATACACATTTTTCTCAAGTGCTCATGGAACATTCTCCAGGATAGATCATATCTTGGGTCACAAATCAAGCCTTGGTAAATTTAAGAAAATTAAAATTGTATCAAGTATCTTTTCTGACCACAACGCCATGAGACTAGATATCAATTACAGGAAAAGATCTATAAAAAATACAAACACATGGAGGCTAAACAATACACTACTTAATAACGAAGTGATCACTGAAGAAATCAAAGAGGAAATCAAAAAATACCTAGAAACAAATGACAATGGAGACACAACGACCCAAAACTTGTGGGATGCAGCAAAAGCAGTTCTAAGGGGGAAGTTTATAGCAATACAAGTCCACCTTAAGAAGCAGGAAACATCTAGAATAAACAACCTAACCTTGCACCTCAAGCAATTAGAGAAAGAACAAAAAAACCCCAAAGCTAGCAGAAGGAAAGAAATCATAAAAATCAGATCAGAAATAAATGAAAAAGAAATGAAGGAAACAATAGCAAAGATCAATAAAACTAAAAGCTGGTTCTTTGAGAAGATAAACAAAATAGATAAACCACTAGCCAGACTCATCAAGAAAAAAAGGGAGAAGACTCAAATCAATAGAATTAGAAATGAAAAAGGAGAGGTAACAACTGACACAGCAGAAATAAAAGAGATCATGAGAGATTACTACAAGCAACTCTATGCCAATAAAATGGACAACCTGGAAGAAATGGACAAATTCTTAGAAATGCACAACCTGCCAAGACTGAATCAGGAAGAAATAGAAAATATGAACAGACCAATCACAAGCACTGAAATTGAAACTGTGATTAAAAATCTTCCAACAAACAAAAGCCCAGGACCAGATGGCTTCACAGGCGAATTCTATCAAACATTTAGAGAAGAGCTAACATCTATCCTTCTCAAACTCTTCCAAAATATAGCAGAGGGAGGAACACTCCCAAACTCCTTCTACGAGGCCACCATCACCTTGATACCAAAACCAGACAAGGATGTCACAAAGAAAGAAAACTACAGGCCAATATCACTGATGAACATAGATGCAAAAATCCTCAACAAAATACTAGCAAACAGAATCCAACAGCACATTAAAAGGATCATACACCATGATCAAGTGGGGTTTATTCCAGGAATGCAAGGATTCTTCAATATATGCAAATCAATCAACGTGATACACCATATTAACAAATTGAAGGAGAAAAACCATGTGATCATCTCAATAGATGCAGAGAAAGCTTTTGACAAAATTCAACACCCATTTATGATAAAAACCCTGCAAAAAGTAGGCATAGAGGGAACTTTCCTCAACATAATAAAGGCCATATATGAGAAGCCCACAGCCAACATCATCCTCAATGGTGAAAAATTGAAAGCATTTCCACTAAGATCAGGAACAAGACAAGGTTGCCCACTCTCACCACTCTTATTCAACATAGTTTTGGAAGTTTTAGCCACAGCAATCAGAGAAGAAAAGGAAATAAAAGGAATCCAAATCGGAAAAGAAGAAGTAAAGCTGTCACTGTTTGCAGATGACATGATCCTATACATAGAGAATCCTAAAGATGCTACCAGAAAACTACTAGAGCTAATCAATGAATTTGGTAAAGTGGCAGGATACAAAATTAATGCACAGAAATCTCTGGCATTCCTATATACTAATTATGAAAAATCTGAAAGTGAAATCTAGAAAACACTCCCATTTACCATTGCAACAAAAAGAATAAAATATCTAGGAATAAACTTACCTAAGGAGACAAAAGATCTGTATGCAGAAAATTATAAGACACTGATGAAAGAAATTAAAGATGATACAAATAGATGGAGAGATATACCATGTTCTTGGATTGGAAGAATCAACATTGTGAAAATGACTCTACTACCCAAAGCAATCTATAGATTCAATGCAATCCCTATCAAACTACCACTGGCATTTTTCACAGAACTAGAAAAATTTTGCAATTTGTATGGAAACACAAAAGACCCCGAATAGCCAAAGCAATCTTGAGAACGAAAAAAGGAACTGGAGGAATCAGGCTCCCTGACTTCAGACTATACTACAAAGCTACAGTTATCAAGACAGTATGGTACTGGCACAAAAACAGAAAGATAAATCAATGGAACAGGATAGAAAGCCCAGAGATAAACCCAGGCACATATGGACACCTTATCTTTGATAAAGGTGGCAGGAATGTACAGTGGAGAAAGGCCAGCCTCTTCAATAAGTGGTGCTGGGAAAACTGGACAGGCACATGTAAAAGTATGAGATTAGGACACTCCCTAACACCATACACAAAAATAAGCTCAAAATGGATTAAAGACCTAAATATAAGGCCAGAAACTATCAAACTCTTAGAGGAAAACATAGGCAGAACACTCAATGACATAAATCACAGCAAGATCCTTTCTGACCCACCTCCTAGAGAAATGCAAATAAAAACAAAAATAAACAAATGGGACCTAATGAAACTTCAAAGCTTTTGCACAGCAAAGGAAACCATAAACAAGACCAAAAGACAACCCTCAGAATGGAAGAAAATATTTGCAAATGAAGCAACTGACAAAGGATTAATCTCCAAAATTTACAAGCAGCTCATGCAGCTCAATAACAAAAAAACAAACAACCCAATCCAAAAATGGGCAGAAGACCTAAATAGATATTTCTCCAAAGAAGATATACAGACTGCCAACAAACACATGAAAGAATGCTCAACATCATTAATCATTAGAGAAATGCAAATCAAAACTACAATGAGATATCATCTCACACCAGTCAGAATGGCCATCATCAAAAAATCTAGAAACAATAAATGCTGGAGAGGGTGTGAGAAAAGGGAACACTCTTGCACTGCTGGTGGGAATGTGAATTGGTTCAGCCACTATGGAGGTTCCTTAAAAAACTACAAATGGAACTACCATATGACCCAGCAATCCCACTACTAGGCATATACCCTGAGAAAACCGAAATTCAAAAAGAGTCATGTACCAAAATGTTCATTGCAGCTCTATTTACAATAGCCCGGAGATGGAAACAACCTAAGTGCCCACAATCGGATGAATGGATAAAGAAGATGTGGCACATATATACAATGGAATATTACTCAGCCATAAAAAGAAACGAAATTGAGCTATTTGTAATGAGGTGGATAGACCTAGAGTCTGTCATACAGAGTGAAGTAAGTCAGAAAGAAAAAGACAAATACCGTATGCTAACACATATATGTGGAATTTAAGGGGAAAAAAATGTCATGAAGAGCCTAGGGGTAAGGCAGGAATAAAGATGCAGACCTCCTAGAGAGCGGACTTGAGGTTATGGGGAGGGGGAAGGGTGAGCTGTGACAGGGCGAGAGAGAGTCATGGACATATACACACTAACAAACGTAGTAAGGTAGATAGCTAGTGGGAAGCAGCCGCATGGCACAAGGATATTGGCTCGGTGCTTTGTGACTGCCTGGAGGGGTGGGATAGGGAGGGTGGGAGGGAGGGAGACGCAAGAGGGAAGACATATGGGAACATAAGTTTATGTATGACTGATTCACTTTGTTATAAAGCAGAAACTAACACACCATTGTAAAGCAATTATACCCCAATAAAGATGTTAAAAAAAAAAAAAAGACCACTTTAACCTAAGTGGGTGTACAATGAAGTTGGAATTTTGTATTAGCCTCATCTAAAAATTAACATATTCTTTTATTATGCATTCAAAATTACACAGAGGAAGCAACTTATAAAGTTCTTACACTTTTAACATAGTTTTAGAAATCAAGATAAAACAATAAAGAATAAAATTATTGAATACTTACTCTTTTCCAGTTTATGTTCATAAATATATTATTTAGGCCTCTCAACAATCCAACGCAGTAGGTTTTATCACTACACTCATTTTTGAAGATGAAGAAACTAAGGCACAAAGCAGTTAACTAGCTTACCTAAGATTATAGAGGTACTATGTAACAAAACCAGTTGCAAAGGCAACATCTCGACTCAAAATTGATAGAGATGAATATGTTTTTTTTCTGATTTTAATGAATAGTACATGTGCAGATGGAGGATTTCATGGGAAAGTGATTCAGTGGAAAAATGAGAGATTGCTCATTATCCCACTTAAACTAGTCACCAATAACAAAATGAATGGAAACAAAGATACCAAATAAAATCAGATACATACATGAGAGGAATGAGTTTTTATGTTAATTGCTGTGCACATAATGACTGAAATACCATGTGCTAATATTTATTGATGCCACATATAAACCTTCTCATAAAGTTGGTGACTTAGTTAAAAAACATGTTAGAATAATTAGAATTAAAGGAGAAAATTTTAGCCTGTTTAGATAGACTTTGTAAAACTCTAACTCACTGTATTCAAATGCATTTAGTCAATATAAGTGAGTCATCTGTTCTTTAAAGCAGACCCAGAGCAAGCATATTGTTCACTTTGGTTATTATCCATATTTAAATTAATAATAACAATAGAGAAGTTGCATACAGTATCTTACAGTTTGCAAAGACCCTCATATGCATTGTCTTGTATATTCATCAAAGAACTGGTAGTTCAGAAAGCTTATATGATTACCTTCCTACACATGTAGAAACTGAGAGTCAGAAACTGTGTCCTATTCAAGGTCAGGAGTCTATCAGATATGGCTTAAGCCTTCTGATGCCTATTTTCATTAATTAAACTTAGATTTTTAGTTAGTTCAAATTTGGTGCCTTCTTCCTTCTCTCTCCACCATTAAACCAGATTAGTGAGATGTTACATAATATGAAGAAAAGTGCATTTGCTTATATACCCTGTAGAGCTCAATCGCTTCTCATTTTCAAAAGAAAAAATTCACTTAGGATGGCAATAATTGAATTGTATGACCCTGAGATCAGCAAAGAGCTCTACATTAGCTGTTAAAATGTTCTCATTAAATAATAAACACTTAAGTTTAATTTAGATCTTTAATCACACTAAAGGGCACCATAAACTTGCACATGAGATTATTAAATCAAGATGAGGAATGAAATCCAATTTAGTCTTCATGTGTCATGTCTAATAAAACCGTTTACATTAGCTAAACTTTACAGGAGTGTCTGCTTTTAAAAGATGCTCTAGCTCTGTATTGAGAAGTACATTTTCTAACTGGGCTTTTTCAGCTATGGCACACCTAAGCTCAGAGTCATGCCTTCCAATTTCTTATTGACAAGTTCTCTCAAACACCCTACCAATTTATTACCACAAAATGAGTAAAGAAGGCTGAGGAGAGAAAATGCTAGCATACACTGTTCAGAAATAACCAAAAGAAAACATTCTAAATATATCTAAATATTTTACTTATAAATGTATAACATTTTATTTGTAGCTGGGCTACTAAAATTGTTTAAAAGTTCAATGGTCCATATACTAAAATACATTCTCAATACGTCAAAGATGTAAATGTAAAAACTGAAATCACACAAGTGTTAAAAGAAAAAATAGGTAAATATTTATTAAATCTTGGGATAAGGAAGGACTTTCTAAGCATGGTTCCTAAGAAAGAAGCTAGTAAAGGAATCTGACTATGAGATTAACCTGTTCATTGTTTCAGTTCCATCATCAAGCAGAGTCCCTGGTGCTGAGTAAAGTATTCACCCACAAGTATTCACCGTTACAAAAAATTTTGATGGAAAAATATTGTAATACATATAACACCTAAAAGGTTGATGTTCTTAATTTATAAAACATTCTAACCAATCAATAAAAATTTATTGCTTTTTCAGGTTCACACACTGCTTCTCTAGTAATATTAATTCAAGAGTTAAAATAGTATACCACTATAATAAAAATTTTTCTCTGTTAACATTTAAATGTTTTAGAACACTTTTTAAAATACATCATCCCAATCTTAAAATTTTACACTTTGGGCTCTTAGTTAATATTTTAGAATATGTAAATAATATTTGAGAACATGTTTTCAGCAAAAACTTTATATAACACCTGACATGGAAAAATACTATAGGTCTGTGATAAACACTATAAAACAAATTTGTTCTTCAAATTTAAAATTAAGGAGGATACTATTTATATATAGTTACTTTTCTACTGAATATTAAAAAGCCTCAGGTATACATGCTTCACCAACTTTTCAATATTTTGTAGTTTAATGCAAATAGCTTCACTGTTGAATTTTTCTCTCTCCCTCCCTCAGTTTCTCAGACAGCCCTCCATAGCTTGTCCTTTTGATCCTATTTTTGACCTTAATTATTCTGACCTGGCACGGAGACCAGCCTTTTGTTTCTTTTATTCTGTTTCCAACTACCATGAAAGATTCTCTCTTGAAGGTTCTTTGTTTAAATTCTTATTACCCATCATTCATCACTTTCCCATGAAGATTTCCCATGGTTTAAAGATACCAATGTAATAGACTCATCAAAGATGTCATTATTCTGAAGTATTTCCTCTTGATCTCTCTTTATCATCTAGTTTTCAATTTCTGGCTGATTTCTCTCATTACTGGCAAGTTATTCAAAATGAACACAATGAGCTTTTGTGACTGCTCTCTGAAATCAGAAAGAGAAAACAATGTTCCTAGTTAAGAAATATATATAATTTCTCTATTTTAAATCTAAAAACTCAAGCATCCTCCTGTTGACCATTCATTTTACATAATTCCAGGAATAGCATAGTCACCTGGTAGGTTATGGCATCAAAAAATGATATAACACAATAATTTGTAAACCCTAAGCAAAAATTCCTGAAGTTCTCTATCTCTTTCTTTGTAAATTGCAAAATAAACAGATCCCCACTTCCATTTCAAGGACTCTAAAATCTATGAGATGCAGAGGAAGAATCTAACAGGGACAGTTTTCTATTGCCTTTTGCACTTTCTCCACATGAACTTTGGGTTTAATGAAACTTCCATAATTTGAAAAGTTCATCTACAGAAAGGGGGTGATTTTTTCCTGAAATATTGTACATAAATGTCATTCTTTATGGAGCTTTAGATGTCTTGATAACATTCTATAAATGCCTCCTTTTTAATTAAAGAAAAAAAAACCTTTCTCAGTCCCTTTCTTTTTCTCTTCTTCTTCTGGGACCCCTATAATTCGAATGTTGGTGCGTTTAATGTTGTCCCAGAGGTCTCCAAGATTGTCTTCAATTCTTGTCATTCTTTTCTCTTTATTCTGCTCTGCAGTAGTTATGTCCACTATTTTATCTTCTGAGTCACTTACCCGTTCTTCTGTCTCAGTTATTGTGCTATTGATTCCTTCTAGAGAATTTTTAATTTCATTTATTGTGCTGTTCATCATTGTTTATTTGCTCTTTAGTTCTTCTACGTCCTTGTTAAACGTTTCTTGTATTTTCTCCATTCTATTTCCAAGATTTTGGATCATCTTTTCTATCATTACTCTGAATTCTTTTCCAGGTAGACTGCCTATTTCCTCTTTATTTGTTTGGTCTGGTGGGTTTTTACTTTGCTCCTTCATCTGCTATGTATTTCTCTGTCTTCCCATTTTGCTTAACTTACTGCGTTTGGAGTCTCCTTTTTGCAGGCTGCAGTTTCATAATTCCCCTTGTTTTTGGCATCTGTCCCCAGTGGGTAAGGTTGGTTCAGTGGGTTGTGTAGGCTTCCTGGTGGAGGGGACTGGTGCCTGTGTTCCTCATCTGATAGATGAGGCTGGATCCTCTCTTTCTGGTGGGCAGGACTGCGTCCAGTGGTGTGTTTTCAGGTGTCTGTGAACTTAGTATGATTTTAGGCAGCCTCTCTGCTAATGGGTGATGTTGTGTTCCTGTCTTGCTAGCTGTTTGGTACGGGTTGTCCAGCACTGTAGCTTGCTGGTTGTTGAGTGGAGCTGGGTCTTAGTGTTGAGATGAAGATCTCTGGGAGAGCTTCTGCCGTTTGATATTACGTGAGGCCGGGAGGTCTCTGATGGTCCAATGTCCTGAACTCGGCTCTCCCACCTCAGAGGCTCAGGCCTGACACCTGGATGGAGCACCAAGACCCTGTCAGCCACACGGCCAGGTACATGGGAGTTCCTTGCCTTTTGGGAAGTCTGAGGTCTTCTGCCAGTGTTCAGTGGGTGTTCTGTAGGAGTTGTTCCACATGTAGATGTATTTTTGATGTATCTGTGGGGAGAAAGGTGATCTCCACATCTTATTCCTCCGCCATCTTGAAGGTCCTCTATCAGTTTTATTTTTAATTTGAATGAATTTTAGAATTATTTCTAAGAGTAAATTTTAACAAGAAAGTAGGAAGAAAAAGAAGAACAGGAAAGTAGGGGGTGGTTGGTTAAAAAAAAAAAAGGAATGAGTCTGAAGCAGTTTGAACAATTTCAAATTATTAAGAACTTCCTCTCAAAACACATAGCTGAGTCCACATGTGTGTTAGAACCAAAAGTATAACTGAAAGTTCTGAAAATTAACTTCCATGTAGAATACGTTTTTATTTAGTTTTTTTTTAAATTTATTTTTTGGCCATGCTGCACAGTTTGTGGGACTTTAGTTCCCCAACAAGGGACTGAATGCAAGCCCTCAGCAGTGAAAGCATGGAGTCCTAACCACTGGACCACCAAGGAATTCCTGAATACAATATTTTTTAAAGGATAAGTAAGAGAATGTACTAATGTGAATATCTATTATTAAAATTCAATAGTAAATGCAGCAATTGTTTAGGACTTAGATAAGCAAAAGACTGATTTTTTTGAGAGAGAGAAGGAGTTTATCAATGATATTAGAATTGCCAGTCCATGCATAGTGACCATTAAAAGCACACCAACTTTTAGTCAATTTTGTTTTTTTTAATTCTCCAGTGACAATATAGTCCTGTGTAGCCTACACTATAATAGGGTGGTCTATTCCCACAGCCCTGTCCTTAAAGTTGAAATTTTTGTTTTTCTTTAATTTTACACCTGTTATAGAAAGTACAAATTTCAACTTAGGTAATGAACAAAAATGGCCTTCCATTTTAACCATTGATTCAAAATACTGTCCAAGGCAAACCTAAGATAGTTACAATAATTGTTGGTAAGGAAAATGGCGTATAAGCCAGAATTTGGGCCAAAAATCCAGGAGCATTCTATTAGCCATATACAGCACATCATTTGGATTTTTTCCAAAAAGACATGGCCACAGTTGTGCTTCTAGTAATAATATTCTTGCAAGTATTTCAGAGATTATAAATAATGTTTTCTTGATATTACCAAAGAGGAAACATCTTGCTGAAGTGCATGTATTTTTTAATTAATTTTTATTGGAGTATAGTTGCTTTACAATGTTGTGTTAGTTTCTACAGGCACATGTATATTTAACCTCACAACAGTCTGATGGCAATGCCATCTAATGTTATTAAAACAATTTAATTTAGGCAAGATGCAAAATATACTAGAAGAGTTAAGCAAAACAATAGAAGATTCTCAAAGAACAGATCATGGTCTTTGAATGAATATAAACACAATATTTGAATTTGAGCTCTCTGCAGTATTTTGAATGAATTTTTGCTTACTACTAATAATTTTAGGAAAAGCTGATTAGAAAAACCAAACAAATCTAAATTTGGCTTATAATAGAATTTCTAAAGAGAAGATATTTCTTTTCTAAATCAGAAAAAAGAAAGCATGTGAGTATGCAACAAAAGAGACATTCCAGTAAAATATAAAGAAAGTAAAAGGGAAACATTTATATGACTATGAAAGGGAAGATCTCTATGTGAAAAACTCCTAATATCAATTTGTAAAGACTGTTTTCTGACCCTTATAAATAAAAGCACAAGTTTAATTCTTTATAATATCCCAGCACTGAAAAATGTGAAAAGAAGATCTTAGAATGTTGTATACCTCTAGAAATGGATTTGACATGATGAAATTACAATGTAAGTGACAGTGATATTATATGATAGTGTTAAAATATTTTCTGCAGTAAAAATAACATCATGGGCTTCCCTGGTGTCGCAGTGGTTGAGAGTCCGCCTGCCGATGCAGGGGACACAGGTTCGTGCCCCGGTCCGGGAGGATCCCACATGCTGCGGAGCGTCTGGGCCCGTGAGCCATGGCCGCTGAGCCTGCACGTCCGGAGCCTGTGCTCCGCAATGGGAGAGGCCACAGCAGTGAGAGGCCCGCGTACCGCAAAAAAAAAAAAAAAAAAAAAAAAAAATCATATGTGACTATATTACAATACTTGAGTATGTTACATATAAACATGGTTCATTTCTAAATGCTTTAAGAATTTCAACAACAATTTCAATTATAACTGCCTGAGCAAGGGAGTTAGGTAAATCTGCTTAGGTAAATCAAGTAAAACCAGAAAGGGAAAAACCTCTAGTGTATGTTACAGTATGAGTAACATACTCATACTGTAACATATATGTTACATATAAACATGTTATGTTACATATAAACATGGTTCATTTCTAAATGCTTTAAGAATTTCAACAACAATTTCAATTATAACTGCCTGAGCAAGGGATCTGCTTAGGTAAATCAAGTAAAACCAGAAAGGGAAAAACCTCTAGTGAAAGAAAGAAAAAAAACCAAAAGAACTAGTTAAGTTTCTGTGAATTGGGAAAATAGGTAAGGCTGATCTGCAAAAGGGATCAGGGGCACCCAGCCTCTCGTTGGAAAGGTTCCTCATGCTTTGGGGGTGCTTCTGCTTCCATGCATTTACCAGACTCCTGCATGTGTATATCGAGTACCTGCTATACCTCATATAGAATCCTAACACTGGGAACACAAGTGGACCTCAAGAAGCTCACAGACAAGTGGCAGAGACAGGCATGAGGGAACACACAGTATGGATAATGTTATAAAGGCCCTATAATTGATGTAAGTATAGGAAATGTAGAATGTGAAGGGGGCTCTCCTAAGACAATCTGAGCAGCTAACAGAAGATTACTTGAAGTCACTTGATTTCAATCTTAAATAAGTGAGAATTAGCCAAGTGAAAAAGCAGATAAGGATGTTCAAATTAAAGGGATGTATAATGGGACTAAGGCAAGAAAGACCACAGTGTGTGTCCTTTGAGATGGCTGACCCCTTAGGTGTATGTGGGGAAGTGACAAAGGATAAGTCTTGTTTATACAGTTGAGGAGATCAAAATTGGGCTTCATCACAAAGGTAAAGAGTGAATTTAAACAAGAAACATTGATTTTAAACAGAAAAGTGACAATCTTAGTTTCAGAATTTTCCCTCTGGAAATGCCTAGGAAAAAGGATCTTTAAAAAGGGAGGCAAAAAATAACAATTTCCAGTCAAGGAGATGGGAAATGCTTCCATAAACTGAGGTAGTGGCAATGAGGTGGAAAAAGGAGGCATGCTAACGAAGAAATGTTTAAGAGAAAGAAGCAACACAATTTTGATAGTTGATAGTATGTAAGCTAAAGAAGGTGATTCTAGGATCATTCCGTATTTCTGACTTGAGGGGCTGGGTGAGTGGTAGTTCCACATATAAAATTAGAGAAAACGGGCTTCCCTGGTGTCGCAGTGGTTGAGAGTCCGCCTGCCGATGCAGGGGACACGGGTTCGTGCCCCGGTCCGCGAGGATCCCACATGCCGCAGAGCGGCTGGGCCCATGAGCCATGGCTGCTGAGCCTGTGCGTCCAGAGCCTGTGCTCCGCAACGGGAGAGGCCACAGCAGTGAGAGGCCCACGTACCGAAAAAAAAAAAAAAATTAGAGAATAAAGAGAGGAAGTTGGAATTTAATTAACAATAACTTTATTTTAATGGAAGCTCATGTTTCATTTTGCCCTTAATTCTCCCAGTGAATTTCTAACATCGCTTTTATCGTTGACTTCACTGAACAAAGTGTTGGGCAAATCCTTATGCTGCGACTCCCCAGAAAGCATCTTGAAACACGTGGGGTGAAATATTTGTGGATTTGTGAAATCAAGTTGCTGTCAACAATAGGATTGTCCTAGTTAAAAAGAAAAAACAAAAACTTGCTCTTATTTTTCTCTTTTCCATAACATATGTATTTAGGCTCCAAATATAATGACATTCCTTATCTGAAAGGATTCGAGGTAGAAAATCCTTCAATCAAAATATTTGATTGAATATTTTGAATATATATTGAATGTATATTCAATATATATTCAATATATTGTATATATTGAATATATCCTTCAATCAACCTATTTCTCTAGCACTGTCATAAGTCTGAAATTGTTTTGTCAGAATGCTGAATTTTCCAAGCCAAAAGGTTACTATATATGAAGATGCCAACTGTTTTTCTTCCTTTGTTGATTCTTTTTTTTTTTTTTTTTTTTTTGCGGTACACAGGCCTCTCACTGTTGTGGCCTCTCCCGTTGCGGAGCACAGGCCCCGGACGCGCAGGCTCAGCGACCATGGCTCACGGGCCCAGCCGCTCCGCGGCATGTGGGATCCTCCCGGACAGGGGCACGAACCCGTGTCCCCTGCATCAGCAGGTGGACTCTCAACCACTGTGCCACCAGGGAAGCCCCCTTTGTTGATTCTTTTCTTGAAACTGTAGACACCCTTTTCCCTGAAACCATCTTGTTATCAGTCAGTTCCTTTCATGCCATACTTCATACCATATGCTTCTCTAGTAAGTTTATTCAGTCATTCTAAAGGGCAATATCTAATCCTTTCCCGTCTGTTCAAAATCTTTGCACTCTATAAATTTACATGATAATCCCAGGGGTAGAAAAAACAGCAATCAAAAATCCTCTACCAATGAAACAGGATCATGGCAAGTAAATTAGAATCTATCTGTAACTGTGCATTAAAAGAATCAACTAGAGGAACAAAACTTGGGAAGAAAAGAGAAGAGGTGAGACAAGTACCTGCTAATGACAATCCCAAGCAATCCTGACAATTATCTCACATAGAAAACAAAGTTTCTCAAAATGAAGTAAAAGATCAAAGAATCTTTAACATGATATTGAACAAAAGAACAAGGCAAAAAAAATTACTTGCAGTATAGTACCATTTATATAAATTTCAAAAACTATATTGTTAAGGAATGCATACATAGGTAGTTAAGAAAGAAATGCAGTGGCATTTTGATCACAAAAATCAGTAGAGTGGTTTCTTTTTTTTGTAATTATATACATATTTTTTTTCACATCTTTAGTGGAGTATAATTGCTTTACAATGTTGTGTTAGTTTCTGCTGTATAACAAAGTGAATCAAAACTATATGTAACAATATGAAAAGATTTTACAACATAATATTGAATAATGCATCAGAATGACACATATACAGCATGATACTATTTATGAAAAATTTGTAAACTCACAAAGTAGTGCCATACATTGTTTATGTGTACGCAGATTTATTGCAAACATATAAAAATTGGAGAAGGATACTCATCAAATTCATGAAGATGGCTGCTTTTGCATAAAAGTAGAAGAGGGGGAACTGAGGTTGAAAGAGAGAGAAAAAAAAATCAGTACAGTGATACCCTATCACTAAGCAGAGGAATTACCTGGGAGGAGTGGCTTCTTGAAAGCTGTTCATACTCTAATTTTCAACCTAGAATATGTTACAGAGACGTTTGCTTTGTAACAATTTATTATACTATGCTTTGATGTTTTTTGCACTTGTCCATGTGAGTGTTATAATTTACAATAGAAAGATATTTTCATAATAACACAAATAAAAGAACAGAGCACAGATAAGTGCACTAAAGAGCTTTTCTTCATGGTTTATCATCTATCTGTGAAAAGTTGTTACCTGGCAAGTTTGCTGAAGCAATTTCAATAGAGTCATTCAGAAAAATACTTAAATAAGGCCATGGGGCCATATACAACAAAAGATAATGAGCCAGAGAGTTTTCCATTTTTCAAAAAATAGGAAGCAAGAGCCTGAAACTTTACAATGTTATATAATTATCCAACAGTGAATGTGTCGACGTCTTTAATTCTATTGCCTCAAAATTGCTAAATTTCAATTTCCTGACCAGAAATTCCTCTGAAACAAAATATTTATTTGTTAACCTAATGTTAAAATATACATAACACTTTACATATTTCCTATAAAATACTATTACAGGTTTAAGCCACAATGTATTATATTTTTCTAGCCTTTTTATTGTACTCTGTACCATTCTATTTACAGTAATATGACCAACAAATCTAAAATTCTTCCATGAACTATTGAATTAATGGTACCAGAAAAATATCAACTGTCGCTCTAATAAATAAAATTAAAATGAACTTTGATACATAAAGGCTGAAAATAATTCTTCTCAGTAAAAAACACAGGCAAATACCAAAAGTGGGATTGGGCACTTTAGCTGGCCCCTCTATCACCCACCCCATAATTTCCCTCAGTACCCACCAATCCATCCTAAATAAAAGTGTTATAAGTAAACAAGGAAATGAGCAAGAAGAAATGTGTGCTTGCCATACAGCCTCAAGGCAACAGACTCAGCACTCCTTCCTACAGTATTCATGTCCTACTATACCTGAAATTGTTTGCTAAGTACACACCAATCAATGAGATCATTTATCCCCAACCTTCATTAAACATGCTGTATTTTAAGAATTAATACACTTCTCTGTATTTTTCAGGCAAATGATCAAGATTTAGATTACTCTCCAAAATCATGATAGGCATTATCTGACAGTTATAGTTTATAGAGATCATACCTAATAAAGAAATTAACTAAAGCTTCATCCTATAACTTTGGTGGTCACCAGACCATAGCCAATACACCAAAGGGCTCACAGATTCTCATTAAGCAAAAGTCTTCTTGGTGTTCATACATATACATTGATGCCTACAGTATTTGGTTACAATTTGCAACCAATCTGTGCCCATCTTGCAGCAAGGCCAAATACTGAGTGAAAGAAAATAAACCTAAGAGAAATAGACTGGGCTCATAGGCCCAGTCCCGCTCCATGAACTGGAATACTCCTGAGTCCAGACTTACCAAATCCCAAGGATACCGAATAATTTCAGGTGAAATGAATATAAAAGATAAAGCAACATAGATTCTCAGGGTTAAATGGCACTTTTAAATCATCAGATCCAATCATCCATCCAACAGTACACAATATTTCAGTCAGACAGTCATCCAAACCTTTGCTTGAATGGAACTTGCAGATTTTCAGTTACTAAGTGTATACGGTTACATATGCTGAGAAAATTTGTTTGCGAATAGTCATTTTAGCGTATGAAGGAGGGATGGCTAATGGGATTGAGAGCCTGACATGTACTGACATTGACTGACATTCCTGACATTCATGTTTTACTGGTGGACAGGGCTATATGCCTAAAGGCAGGAATTTGGCCCCTCACCTCCTGTCATGTGTTATGGGCTTTCTTCCACTATCTGTGTCCAACCCTGTGGTTTATTGACTAGTTGCATGTAATTGGGTGATAAAGTGAGGCCAGGTATGTAGTACAAAACTTATTTCTAATTCAGTGGGCAGGAAGCAGGAAGTCCCTCATAAACTTCCTGATCCAAGTCTTGTTCCCCAATGTAGTTTATGTGAGATATTGGAAGAGGGTAATAAAAACAATACTGTTCACATTTGTGTAGTAAGTCTTACGTATACACACCAAAATTCAAAAATAAGGTGGGATGAGAGGTACATTGAACCCCTAACATCCATGCTGTGATAGGCATTACTCAAGGTGCCAATATTAGAATGATAATGCTCCTACCCTCAAATAATGTACAAGCTAAATGAGGCATAAAGAATTATAGCCAATATGAGATAACTGTATCCCGGATACAGTACTCAGCTCTACGTGGAGGACAGCTAAATTTATTACTAAATTTATTACTCTGCTTTGAAATTGTCCATTATCCATACCCCCAGTGGAGCTATAATGTCCACAGGGTAACAACCTTATCTTTTTGTTGTGTACCCAGAGACCAACACATTGCTTGGCTCACAGTAGGAGCCTAGAAATATTCGTGGACTTAATGTTAACCATTAGTTAGTCAATCAGATAATTAATGTTCCAAGAAAATACAGTCTTTAGGTAGAATATATCTAATGACAAATTAGATATGTATGTTTTCAATAGCTAGGAAACTATAAAATTCCCAGTAAAACTTTTTACCAGAGATCATTTTGATATAAATGAAATAGACTGAAATAGAAACAGAGTATGTATTTTGACAGATAAAAATATTTATTAATAGTAATATTCATAACTGCATATAGGTATATAGGGATGATATCCAGCTGAAACATATCTGTATGGTGTTCCAGATGTTTACAACTGGAGTCTGCTCTGACTAGCAGTGCTGGTTGGGTGTCTATATCACATCAATAGTCAAATATTATTAATATCACCATATATACACACAAGTGAAAACCACAGATGAGTATCTATCTCAAGGAATTCGTTGTGAGTAATGCTATAAAGTGATTTTAATCCCATTATTGATTTTTATTTCAGTGTTTTTCAAATTGTATGTCTGTGACTCCTAAGAGTTATGGAGACATTGTTGAGGGATGGAAAAGTTCAGCTGTCTCTCTCCCACCCCCCAACACCCTCCCAGAGCAGCTCAGTCACTACAACCTCATCCTCCCATCCCAGTAATCTTCCTCCCAGAGAACTGAGTAACAAAGCTGTTTCTTTTCTTTTCCTTTCCAGGAAAGCAGTCACTCTGAGCCCTGTGAGTGAGATTAGTGTACGTGGGTATGTATGTATTGAGAGCTGCCTGACTCCACAAGGGTGGTTACATTCTAGTGAAACTTTTTAAAACACTTAGTTAAACATTTATAAGTATATATAACTATTACCTAGCTATTAATTAGCTGCCTTTATAGTGCTGATGAAGGCTATACTCATTCACTATTAAAAATTGTGAAGACACATTTTCTCATTTTGTATCAATCTGCTTTTCTAGCCTATAGAGATCAAACAAAATTAATAATTCTGTGTTATCTAAATTTGAAAGTATTAATCTATTACTTTTCCATACTGAAGATCACTGCCTTAGAGGGAAAAAACTACTCAGTAAATATAAGTGGAAATGCTATGTATATACTCCATATCAGATAAAAGAAATGTTCCCATTTGGAATCCTATAAAACTATGAGCCCGTTAAGAGTCTTTATTACAGTGGGACAGAAAACAACCCAGGAAAAGATCACCCTCACATCAGCTGCTAAGTCAGATTTAAGTTTTTCCTACTTCATTTACTTCTTAATAACCTCATCCAGTTATCTAAAATTTTTATCATATTTATTGAAATAGACCTTCGTGTGTCTGCCTAGTATGCTTTTCCTTTGGGGAATCACTTTCTCTGCAGTAATCTTTAGTTTATATGATTCAGGTCAGGCTGACCCAGCCCCAGGAAGGAGCACATGCCCCAAGGCAGGACAATCAAACATGCCCCTAGAACTTTTGTGAAAGCTTTCTGTAAAGGCACTCATGCTTCCTCTAAGATCATTAACTTAAGGACCATGTACCCAGAGCTGCAGGGGCTATGTTTCTCACTACATAGAGGTGTGTTCCCCGAGAACGAGGCCAACAGAGAAATGCAGATCTGAGAGATGGTGCAGACTGTTCAACAGTAAGTCAGTGAGAACTAGATAGAGATGTTTTTAATAAAATATCTTGGAAGTACCATTGGTGTTCTGAAATCCGTGAAAGGAAGTTTTCTTCTCCTGTTAGAATACAATGTTGTATGTTTCAAAATTTTATATGTTTCAAAATTGAAAGATATCACATTAGCCATCCATAGTAACTATGTAAATATGCAATGCGAAGAGGGAAAATAAATGCCTTCCTAGGCAGAGGGAGAAATGGTCTCATCCAAGAAATATAATTACTCTTAAAGTCTTTTTCTGTGCATTTTCTCAATCACAACTTGCAGTCAGTCCCTTTCCTTCCTTACCACATTGCCATCGTACCTACAGAAATCTCAGGGCTTCCTGGAGTCAGTCTAAACTGGGATGCTGCTAAACATGTAAAATAGCAAGCAGCCTAGCAAATATGAGAGGTGAGCAGTCTGACAGAGAGCGTGGCAAGTGAAAAGACAGACAACAGACATAAAGGAATTTCTCCAACAAGACTTGTAGGAAAATGCACAGAACACAGCACAATATAGGTACCCAGTATTCCATCTCTATTTTACCTAGCCAATTTCAGAGGAATTTACTATTAATTTTATTTTTCCCTGATTGCTAATATTTTATTGCCATTTCTGAAAGGATCTGATGAGCAGGAAGACTTTTCTTTGTCCATAAATTCTAAAATAAACACCAAAGAGTCAGTGTGGCTTAGAAAGCTAAGAAACAAGGTCAGACACCTGGGATCGCAGGATTACCTGGCTGGTATACTTTCCAAGGCAGATCTGGGTCTGCCCACTGTGACACTGTGCATTGTCTGCTGAATCACATCTGATTTTCACCTGGGTGAGGGGTGAGAAGACAGCCGATGAGGGCAGACAGAACTTGCTGGACAGGTACAGAGGCCTTGGACTCTAGATAGAAGATCAATCAGCACACCTAAATCTGCAGCAGTGACTCAGGTAGGAAGTGTTTTTGAGCCTAGCTGTAAACTCTCCTGCATACCTCTACCACATACTAAAAGGCCTGTGAGGAGAAAACAAGAAGCAATAAGTCAGCACAAGCAAAGGCAAAGCAGACAGTGGGCAGGGGGTGAATAAAGAGGGTACATAAATTCACAATCCCTATTCTGATCAAATTTAAGAAAAGTCTGGGCTCCAAAAATTCTTGAACTCTGAGTGTGACAGGACATGCTATTTCTGGTGTTTGATCTTAGAACCTTGTCCCTTTTCTTGTTTGAACAGCAGTGTCACTGAGAAGCCTTCCACAGACATGTACAATTAAATCATACCTTAAGAGCCATCAGCATGGCAAAAACAATTGTTACCAAGGTTAATTTCTTTAGTAATCTTTAAATTTATTTCTAGACATAAGTTACCAAGTGCATATCAATAATTATTTGATTTGTGGATGTTTCTGACAAAGCAGAATAAAGAACCATCTTCCAAGATACATGATGATAAATGAAACACCAGACCAAAAGGATGACTAGAATAGTCCTTTCTCATCCTGAAGTAACACAATTTTAAAAGTCATCGATTCTCAAGGTCAAGCGATTATTGCCATCATTTCCAAAAAACTTCAAACTCATAGATATATCGCTCTTATCTGATGCAGAAAAGTGAGAAAACACAAAGCAAACAAATGTACCAGTGTAACAGAGTAAACTACTGAACAGAGACATTTAAACAACATCACAGGTTTTCATTATGGAAAACCAAAATAATTAGCAGTTTTCACAGAAAATGCTTCCTACTTCTTTTACAAATCATTAAACAGAGACACTTTTGTCTTAAAATTCCTGTGTGATCCTATTTTTCTTTCATAATGATCTTTCTTTTTTTTGGCTGTTTCAAAATAATGGCTTAACTAGTCATTAATACTTTAAACTCGTGTAACTGTTTCACAATTTAAATTCAGTATAGGCACACTCATATTTATAAAGCAAAGTGTCAAAGTAAGGTAGAACAAAGGCAGAATGCTGAGGAAAAGGGTGGATGATAAGAATAATCACCCTTTAAAGGAACTATGTTGGGCTTTCACCCAATTCCTCTTAGGTCTGTCCCACCTTAAGATGCACTAATCAATTTTTGTGGCAAATCTGCTGATCTGAAATCACATTATGTTGTTTTTTATACACTCCTGACAGTCAGTATCTATGTTTTCCTTTCTCTTGAGAGGTGTCTGCTTAGGTCAGAACAAGTTGTTAAAAGTGAAATTATAACTTCCAGTTTCAAGATCACCAAGTCATAGCTTCTCAGCAATTAGAAACTGAAGGTGCACACACTTCTCATAATTTCAGAAACTAAGCGAAACTATTCATCTGTTTTCAGGGGATCAAAAGCAGATCCATGATCTTCTGGTAGAAATCAGAGTTGACATAACCTTTAGAAATGCTACCTCTTCTAAGCAGTGCCACCAGATGAACACAACATACCATACTCAGTTTTGACTGATGTGTAATAACTGTCCTTGAGGCTACAGCCAAAAATATAATGCACAGGTTATTAGAATATCAGATCTGTGGTCCCCCTAGCAATATCTGTTGAACAGCAACAAAAAAAAAGTATGGCCATTGAAGGGAAAAACAAAACACAGGTGAAAGCAGTCCTGATTTCCTAGAATCAAAATCTGTTCCCTAACTGTATACCGCCATTGCCAATGCCCTAGTTCAGATCCTCACTGCCCATAACTGACCTACCCCAAGAACTTCCTAATTGGTTTTCTTGGTTTCCCTACACCGAGTCTTGCTCTCTCCCCTCACTCTCAATCCATTCTGCGTACAACCACTGGATTCATTACTGAAAACAGGTTGTCTTACCATTCCACCATTCCCTGAATTCCCAGTTTATATATATATATACACATATATATGTGTATATATATATATAAAAGAATTATATAATAATATGTAATCACATAGAATGGGCAACTGTGTAGGACTTTATGGCAAATAGTTTTGCATTCAGTCTCCCTCTGGCTCCATCTTATTATTCGAACTTTATTTTCTAATCATACTGATTTATCTTTTTATGCTTATTTTGTTGCATTGTATGTATTTTGCAATTTGCTTTTAGAAATGTGTTGGGTATGAATTTATTAAATAATTACTCATTCATTTAGGTACAGCTCCAAGCTACCCACTCTGTGAGGCTATCCTATTCTCCTCCAGGGAATCAGTCACACTTCTTCAGCTACTTTCATATTTGCCTCTATTCAAGCACTTGCCGCATAATGTAATTATTTGTTCCACTTAATTATGACAGGAACTTGTCACAGGGACTCCTGCCATCACTATATATGATCCAGCACTATATATATATATATATATATATATATATATATATATATATATATATATGGGGTGTGTGTGTATATATATATATATGCCAGCACCTCACACAGTGATTAGTGGCACAAAATGAATATTTGTTGAATAAATGAATGGTTCCTGTCTACAGGTAACTAATTTTCTACCTGAGTGTCATTAGGATCAAAAGTAGAGTGAGAAGACAAAGGCCCAATCAGTCGAATATTTACTGAGGCCCTGCTACATGCAGGGTACTGTGCTAGTCACTGGAGAGGGATGAACAAGAGTTTTCTCCAGTCCCCTTATAGTTTAGAACACAGAAGGGAAGAAAGGAAAAAAAAAAAAAAAAATATATATATATATATATATATATATATATATATATATATACATATATATTTACAATCTATATGTATACTCTATTTAAAAGTTTCAGTATTTCTTCAATTTTTTTTTTTTTTTTTTTTTGTCTGTGTTGGGTCTTTGCTGTGTGCTGTGTGCTGTTTGCTGTGTTCTCTAGTTGTGGCGAGCGGCGGCTACTCTTCACTGCGGTGCACTGGTTTCTCATTGTGGTGGCTTCTCTTGTTGTGGAGCGTGGGCTCTAGGTGCACACGTTCAGTTGTTGTGGCTCACGGGCTTAGTTGCTCTGTGGCATGTGGGATCTTCCCAGACCAGGGATTGAACCTGTGACCCCTGCATTGGCAGGCGGATTCTTAACCACTGCACCACCAGGGAAGTCCCTGTATTTCTTCAATTTTAAGACATGCCCACTCCAACATTTTTTAACGTTTTAAAATTTGTGATGTGTCTTATAATTGAAAAAAAATCAATTGCATACATATATTTAATACTATATTATACTATATAACAATTATATTTATAGACCATATTACCTCAGCATGACTAACACAAGAGCCAGGTCTGACTGTGACATTTGTACCTTAACATTGATGAAGAAATTTCCTGGATTCTTAATGCCAAATAAGGCTGAACTTAAAAGAATAAGTAATTAATATATTCAGACCCAATCACATTCCCAAAAAAAGATTCCAAGCAAGCTGCAAAATGCTCTGAATTGTAAGATACACCATTGTTTCAATAACTTTTCTATGATTAAAAAATACATATATATTTATATATCACCTAAAATGATTTTTTTCAATTATAAGAAACATCAAAAATTTTAAATGTTAAAAATTTGTGGCAGGGCATGTCTTAAAATTGAAGAAAGACAGAAATTACTTAAATAATTACAAGTATACAAGTCTGCAAGGAAGAAGTACAAAGAGCTACGGTGGCAGTCATGGGGAAAGGACAGGGAAGCCATCTCTGTGCATGTGGCATTTAAGCTGAAGCCTGAGCACTTGTAAGGGAAGAGAGTATAGATGGTGCTGGCCACATGGAAAGATGTACCCTTAACAACAGGAGCTGTGCCAGAGCTACTGGGTGAGGAGACCAAAGTAGAAAATGTCAGCATACTTGTATCTGAAGACAGTATCCCAAGGGATACTATTTGAAGAGATTTGGTAATGTGACTCAGAGCTGTGGAATGTGGTTATTAATTTGGCTATTAATATGAGATCAGTTATATTCAAGGGCTCGTGAATCCTGGGACCCAAAGTTACATAAAGGTATATCTATCTTCACCTTTATATTCCAGGACTTAAAGGAGGTTACTCTAGGCTCTTAGCAGAGAATCTCAGCTTTTAAGATGATAAGACTTGGATTTTGGGAGGGGAAAGATTGTCTCAATGTCTAATAGGTGGAAATTTTCATTTTGAAAGTTCACGGGTAGGTTAGACATGTCCATTTTAAATTGCATCATTTTATGGCTACTGGAAATCAGCCAAAATTGCTTTAGGTATATCCAGTTTTACTCTTTTAAATCCTTTTATACAAACTTGGCCCAATTTTTCTTGAAACATGTAATAGTTTCCCCCAAACCATGGGGGTTCAAGTCCAGAAAAATTCCTGTGGCATAATTTACAGTCAAAAAATTAAAGCCATAGGAGAAGAACAGGGTTGGGAAAACAATGTCATAGCTAAATGTGTGAGAAGCCTAAAAAATACTTTTACATTTGTAAAACAAAATTATGAAAACAGCATACTAAATAAAGATGTTGACCATGCATTTTACACATCAAAATTAGCAATAATAGGTATTATACACTTGCATGCTGTAAGTTTTCAGAATCTCCCTCTCCCCCCACCTCTCTTCTCCAGTATTAATGACATGCTTATAAATTAATTAAGCTTTGTTGCAGATAACACAAATACTTCAAAGCATCTTCTTTCTTTGTCTGCGACTATATCTAAATGACCATGGTCTTTTCAACTTTATGACTCAGAATTGACTCCCATCTCCCCACCGCCAGCTTCCTGATCTCTCCAGGTTTCCAGGTGCTTAGCACATTGAGGTCTCAATCAAGTAACCTCCCTTCCCCCTGGAAGCTATGGGGAACTTTCTAAAGCCCAGTTTTTCTTTCACTTATCTTTCAGTATCTTTCCCAGTTGTTATAAAAATTTCTGTTCCTTTTCTACCATTAGCTTTATTTCCCTTTTTAATATCCCAACTCCCAGTTGCCTTTTTTCTAAGTATCTCCAGAATTATTAGTCACAATTCACATACAATGAAATCTAAAATCTAAGTTACCAAAATGAGCTACAAATTTACTTCATCTGATCTCAAATTTTTATATTGGGATCTCATGTTTGAGGAGATACTATTGTATTTCAATCTTGCCATATGCTTATTATGCAGGCATTAAATACATGTCAAATTAAATATTCCTGTCCAAAATTTTTCTAAATATCCCAAATTTTGACTTTTTTCTTTTCCATTTAGAATAAGATACAGATGCAGCAGGCTCTGAGATAGAAAATTAAGAAATCCTAGGAGAAAAAAATATGGTAGTATGAAAGCAAAAAAGTTCCCATTCGACATAGGGGTCCAGAGTTCAAATCTGCAGTAGATCTGTTTATCTGCTATACAGACAATATTCCAAGAAAAATTCAAGTCCTTAATAACATTTATTCAATTTCATCATCCAAAACAAGAATCAACACTGTAAAAATAATTCTAATGTAAATCAGAAAAATGGAACAAACTATTTTATAAATGTATCTTGGCTTTCAAAACCTTTTAGTGTTATCTTTAAAAATCTTGACAGGTTTATTTTTTTCAGTCTTGACAAGCATTCCATAAAACTTAAGAAGTTATTTACAAATGTAGGAAATAAACTTCATTTCTGTTGACTTATTATTTTTAAAATAATTCATGTATAAAATATTTTTCTATCATTTTACAGTAGACATGAAGACATGTAAAAAGCAGTAGGAAGCTCAAGTAAGTGAAGTTTTAGAAATTAATTCCAAGTATGTTCTAATAGCAGATATAAAAAAAGAAAATGAAAATTATGTTAACTTGGAATGTCAAGAGTTCACAGTAAACCTACTAAACTTCTTAAATTCTCCACACATCTAAAGCTATAATTCACACCTCTCCCTACTCTCATCAATTTAAAAAAATGCTATGCTAATTTTAAAGACTCTTTCTTTTTTCCAAACTGGTTTAGGAAATGAAGATTCTGCACTTCAAATATTCTAAATTAGAATTACTAAATCATTCTTCTCTGAAAAAAAATTTCTTTCTTCCACCTACCAAAATCTATTTGTTCTTTCTTTGGGGTAATATTCTCCAGAGAAATTAAAGAACGTTAATTCAATTTCTTTACCCTCTTTTTAGGAATTCTGCTTTTAAAAAATTACAGTGAAAATTTAACACCATAATAAAAATGAAACAAAACAGAGAAATTGATAGTTTCACCAGTAAAAAGTGTTTTTTATACATCTATTTAAGTTTATTTGACTGAGTTTTGTTTATTTTCTTGGATTTTTTTTTTTTAAGGAAATATGGAAATCCACCTGACCAAGCTCTAGAAATGTCTCCTACTTACATATTCCTACAAGCTTTAACAGACTTCCTGGGCCCATTCTACAAGGATTATTACATTTCTCCCTCATATTCTTTTAACAGAAAACTTTATAAATACATTTTTACTCTCTTGTTAAAATTAGCCACCTCCTTCTTTTTGAAACTGAATTTTTGTCTCACACTTTGATTTTCCTGCTTCCAGGCCAACCCAGATCCTTGGCGTCTAGACTACCTGTACTGACTTCTCTCCCCTGCTCCTTCCCCCTAGAGGTAGGTGTTTCCCAAAGCTCTCCTACTACACTCCAGTTCTCAGAGTTTAATTTCACTGCTATACCTCAATTACCATTTTTTTAAGAAGATAATTTCCAAATCTGTGATCTCTTTACTGAATACAAGGTCTCTTTCTGTCTACCTTCTAAACTTTTCTACTTGGGCATTACCCTCTCGACCTAAAGCCCAATAAAATTATCACTTTCCCCTCAAAACTGGCTTCTCCTTCTAATTTCTCTTTTTCTGCTCATGGTAGTTCATCTCTCATTTGTTTTCCCCATTAAGGTTCAAGCGTCAAGCCTCCTTTGCCTGCATTTTCTCTGTCACCTCCCCAATCCAAGCTGTCATTAATTCTTTTCAGTCCTTCCTTCAAGAGTTCTCACACCTATACCTTTCTTTTCATTTCCACAATGACCCTGTCCATTGGGCTGTCATCATTAATGACATCAGTAATGACTGTTTGGTATAAATAAACAAGGTCATGCATACCTAAACTATAAATAATCTCTGACTTGGCCTCTCTTATTTTAGTTTCTCACATACTCCATCAATTCTGCTCTCCACTACAAAATAAATCTCCCTAACATGTCACCATGATTTCACTCTTTAGTTAGATTTCCAAGCTTTCCTTCCCAATACTTTCCAACAGGAGAAAATACCTACCTCATTTATATTGTCTAGTCCCTGATCTGCTAATCCATCCTATTTGGTTGCCTTGGAAAGCCTTTCCCACTCTCCTTACCTAAATCTTGCACATCTTTAAAGGGCCAGCTCAGATATCTCATCCTCCATGGCCTTTTCTTAGAATGGGTGACTTTTCCTTCTTGGAACATGTTGCATTAATAGTCTGCCCAAATCTAAATGGTATTCTATAAATGCTTAAATTGGTTTTAACCACTATCATTTTGACATCTATGATAAATACTAAATAAACAAGGTCATGCATACCTTACTAGATAATTTTGAGTTTTCACCAACATATTCTTTAGAGGATTTAGTCAAAAACTAGAATTATTTAGCATTTTGAGTTATATATGTTTTATTTAACAAGTGCGCGAAAATTCTTAAGCATTTGCATAAAAGGTTAAATGATTATTTTGTAATCTCTCTATTTCTTATTAAAGTTTTATACATTACTTTCTCATTGTTCCTGAAGTTGTTGTCCTATATGTATAATAAATAGAAATGTGGAAAAAAGAAAGAAAAAAAATTAGCCTGCCCAACTCCTATAGAAGCTCAGCAGGGCAGAATAGAAAAACATTCAACTAGGCACCAAAGCACCCCAGTCTAAGCACAACTCTGCGATTAATCTACCTTAGAACCCTCATTACAAGTCACTTTACTTCTCTTCACTTACTTCTTTAGCTTTGAGTTCTCACTTAAAAAAATAAACAAATAAAAAGAAAAAAGAGGGAAGGACTAAGAGATCTCAGCTTTAGAGATGCAGTGATCCAACTGCCTTATGATATTCTAATGCCAGTGTGAATTGAACATTTACAATAAAGCTCATCTCCAAAAGCTAATTATAAGTGCCTTAGAGATACACAACTTTTCCTACTTGTTGGTGCCACAGTGCCTAATATGACACTTTGCATTTTGTAGTCCCCTGAGAAATATTTTGCTGACTGTTGGGTATGAAACCTGTTGAAGGCAGCATGTTTCCTAAGTTAAAAGAGCCTAAGTTAGAACTCAGGGCCTTTGAAACCAAGTTCTAGGTTCGATGCTCTAAGGATGCTAAGCCGTCAAGGGACACTTCTCCTCATAGCCTTTTGGAAAAGCAATTATAAATAACTAAAATCAAGATTAGAATGAAGACCTAGACTCTAGGATCCTAGCATAGGAAACTGAAATTTTAACCTGATTTTCTCCCACTTACTAGCCATATAGATTAACTTCTGATGTGGTCTTCTTGCCCCAAAAAGACTGAAAACTACCTGCCATGCTCATTAAGAAAAAGCCATCTGTAAAGGGTAAAATATTGTAAAATGCAAGGTTATTATTATTGTCTAATAAATCCAACTGGTATCCTGTACTTAATCTCAGATCTACAAAGGCTAACATCATCCACCCAGGCCTTCTGCTACCAGAGGATGCTTGATGGCACTCACTCATCATCAGTGAAATCATTTAAAGATACACATTTTTTTTTAATTTAAGATACATATTTCTAAACATAAGAATTTTGCTCTAAGGAACGGGAAACAGGTGCATTCTCCCAAATGGAGAACGTTTTCTGTAAAAACAGGATTAAAAAGATCATATGTTAAGCTAGGAAAATTTGAACTTTCACACTCTTCTAGGATACAGATGTTAACATTTTTGTGCTTTTTAATTTTTGCCAACGCAACCAAATCACTGATTTGGGAAAGACAACTATACACCACAGTTTTAAAAAATCAATTTCTTCTAATCGACTATTTTTTCCCCTCAAAGGAATTACATGCATGGGTTGTTTCATGACAAACAAGAAAACACCTTTCATTTTTTGATGTATATGGCACCACTCATGACTTTGGTGCTCATGTCTTAAAGACTGTAACTTGCTCATAAATATAAATCAGTTGTTTCTGCAGAGCCATGTAATGTTACTGCCATCTGCTTACCCCCAGTACCTAATGAGGCATGAGACAGACTCTGAGCACAATCTAGTTGTTTACTTTCCTCTGGCCAATAAAGAAAAAGAGAAAAGTATTAGAGTCTATATTTACTATATCGTAGAAGAAACGGGCATGGGGGGGGGGGAACAAAAGGTCTTCAATATTAAAATGCCTGGGAGTGTTTTCTATAACAAGACAAAAGTAAGTGACGATGAACAAAAAGGAATTAGGGCAATGGTCCTATCTATCAGAAGTATCAAGATGAAGGGCAGAATACGTACCTGTAGCTGCTAAAGACGCTGTCCTCATGCCTCTGGGATCCTCTTAGTTATCACAGAGGACCCTTTTATGTGAACATAGAATAGAGAACAGTCTTAAGAAAGAAAACAATTGCCTCTTAACAGAGGGCACAAAAAAGAGAGAAATCTTGCTATGCAAATAAACCTAGATTTGGAAATATCTTCTTAAAAATGGAAACACCTAAAGCTTGGTTTAGGTAGGGAGAGAGTAAAAGGACAAAATAGGTAATTAAACAGTTAATCCCACTAGGGGACTGTGTGTAAAGAAAAAAGTATGGGAGTCCCCTGTAAGTTAATATCACTCAAGAAAGCAGGTTTGCTTAGCAACAAAACCATGCAACAGAGCATGAGACATGCCCCAAAACAATAAAACAATGGTGGAATAAGACCCACATCCTGCCCAGCTCAGTAAGTTAATGACATGCTCTCTGCACACATAAAAAACAATAATTTATAGAAAGGTGACATTTCAAAGTGAAAGATCCTCATTGTACTGAGACCTGAAATAATTTTTCCATAGTGCCATGACAGTCCTGGCTTGACCATCTAGGGACACGAAAACTCCCCCACCCAGCCTGGAGGAGGAGCTGATGATGGAAGCATGATGTCTACTCAAGAATGAGGAAGAAGGTGGTCTTTTCCCCCCTCCCCATTTTTCCTTTGATTATAAAACTGTGGCCCACTAAGTTCTCAGGCGCCTGCCTGCTTGTAAGACTCACAAGCATCCTAATCTAACAAATCACTTCTTCTCTATCACTTTGCCTCTCGCTGAATTCTTTCTATGCTCAGATATAAAGAACCGGAGCTCCTCAGAGCCTCCCCCTCCAGAACACCACCTAGTGGTTTCAGTTTTGCAAAGAAAATGCTAACTCTGGAAGCAATAACATTTTCACCATGTAGTAATTTAAAATACACTGATTATTTTGAAGAGTATTTAAGAGGAATGTGAAACCGCTCTGGTAAAACTTTTACATATTTTTATTGAAAAACAGCATCGATAATAACGAAGACCCCTCCCATTCCAGGTCTTCAGCAGCAGCAGGGCAAACAGTGGTGGTCTTCTGCTCCTTTTTTGATTGGGTTATTTGGTTTTTTTTGTTATTGAGTTGTATGAGCTGTTTGTATATTTTAAAAATTAAGCCCTTGTTGGTCATATCATTTACAAATATTTTCTCCCAGTCCTTAGGTTTTCTTTTAGTTTTCTTTATGGTTTCCTTTGCTATACAAAAGCTTATAAGTTGATTAGGTCCTATTTGTTTATTTTTGCTTTTATTTCTATTGCCTAGGGAGACTGACCTAAGAAAACACTGGTACAATTTATGACAGAGAATGTTTTGCCTATATTCTCTTCTAGCGGTTTTATGATATCATGCCTTATATTTAAGTCTTTAAGTTATTTTGAGTTAACAATGGGCACCCAGACTCCATCTTGCACAACCCCCAGTTGTGGCCCATTCCATACTCCAGCCCCTTTGGCCTGTCTCTGTGCAGCCAGCCCCAGTGCCCTGCCCGATTTGTCGGCTGAAGCCTGAGTTTCAGCACCCAGCCCCCTGCACATCAGCAGACAAAGGTCTTGGGCTGGGGAGTGCAGCAAGGTGGCCAGGAGCATCTGTGCTGATCTTGCTCTGTTCTGCTTGCCACAAGCCCATTGCTGCACTCGTCTCTGAAACTCTGAAGCTCCCAATCTGCCCTATCTGTCCCAGGCACTGAAGGGAGTTCCCAGGGTGAGGGAACTTTTACTCTTTCACAGCCCTCTCAGGGGCGCAGCTCCCATCCTGATTCCCTTTTCTTTTTCTTTCATCCTACCTGGGGTTACATGGTAGTCTTTCTTGCAACATTGGTTCTATGAGATCTTCTGCCAGTGCTCAGTAGGCGTTCTGTGAGAATTGTTCCACATGTATTTGTGGGAGGAGATGAACTCCATGTCCTTCTATTCCACCATCTTGATCACTACCTGAAAGTATTCTATATTTTTATTTGTTACTTGGGAATATAGAAGGAAAAAAATACACCAAGATGTACATTTGAAAATTTGTACATTTTACTGTATGTTACTGTATTAATTTCTTTTTATTTAACATCTTTATTGGAGTATAACTGCTTTACATTGCTGTGCTAGGTTCTGCTGTACAACAAAGTGAATCAGCTATACATAAAAATATATCCCCATATCCCCTCCCTCTTGCGTCTCCCTCCCACCCTCCCTATCCCACCCCTCTAGGTGGTCAGAAAGCACCGAGCTGATCTCCCTGTGCTATGCAGCTGCTTCCCACTAGCTATCTATTTTACATTTGGTAGTGTATATATGTCCTTGCCACTCTCTCAGCCAGTCCCAGCTTACCCTTCCCCCTCCCTGTGTCCTCAAGTCCATTCTCTAGGTCTGCATCTCTTTTCCAGTCCTGCCCCTAGGTTTTTCAGAACCGTTTTTTTTTTTAGATAACATATATATGTGTTAGCATACAGTATTTGTTTTTCCCTTTCTTACTTACTTTACTCTGCATGACAGACTGTAGGTCCACCCACCTCACTACAAATAACTCAATTTCGTTTCTTTTTATGGCTGAGTAATATTCCATTGTATATACGTGCCACATCTTCTTTATCCATTATTCTGTCAATGGACACTAAGGTTGCTACCGTGTCCAGGCTATTGTAAATAGTGCTGCAATGAACACTGTAGTACACAACTCTTTTTGAACTATGGTTTTCTCAGGGTATATGCCAGGTAGTGGAATTCCTAGGTAACATGGTAGTTCTATTTTTAGCTTTTTAAGGCACCTCTATACTATTCACCATAGTGGATGTATCAATTTACATTTCCATCAACAGTACAAGAGGGTTCCCTTTTCTCCACACCCTCTCCAGCCTTACTGTTTGTAGATTTTTTGAAGATGGCCATTCTGACCAGTGCGAGGTGATATATCATTGTAGTTTTGATTTGCATTTCTCTAATGATTAGTGATGTTGAGCATCCTTTCATGTGTTTGTTGGCAATCTCTATATCTTCTTTGGAGATATGTCTATTAGGTCTTCTGCCCATTTTTGGATTGGGTTGTTTGTTTTTTTGATATTGAGATGCATGAGCTGCTTGTATACTTTGGAGATTAATCCTTTGTCAGTTGCTTTGTTTACAAATATTTTCTCCCATTCTGAGGGTTGTCCTTTTGTCTAGTTTATGGTTTCCTTTGCTGTGCAAAAGCTTTTAAGTTCAGTCGGCCTCATATGTTTATTTTTATTTCCATTTCTCTAGCAGTTGGGTCAAAAAGGATCTTGCTGTGATTTATGTCATACAGTGTTCTGCCTATGTTTTCCTCTAAAAGTTTGATAGTGTCTGGCCTTACATTTAGGTCTTTAATCCCTTTTGAGTTTATTGTTGTGTATGGTGTTAGGGAGTGTTCTAATTTCATTCTTTTACACATAGCTGTCCAGTTTTCCCAGCACCACTTATTGAATAGGTTGTATTTCTCCATTGTATACTCTTGCCTTCTTTATCAAAGATAAGGTGACCATATGTACATGGGTTTATCTCTGAGCTTTTTATCCTGTTCCATTGATCTATATTTCTGTGTTTGTGGCAGTACCATAATGTTCTGATTACTGTAGCTTTGTAGTATAGTCTAAAGTCAGGGAGCCTGATTCCTCCAGCTCTGTTTTTTTTCCCCAAGACTGCTTTGGCTATTTGGGGTCTTTTGTGTTTCCATACAAATTGTAAAATTTTTTGTTCTAGTTCTGTGAAAAATGCCATTGGTAGTTTGATAGAGATTGCATTGAATCTGTAGATTGCTTTGGGTAGTATAGTCATTTTCACAATGTTGATTATTCCAATCCAAGAACATGATATCTCTCTACATCTGTTTGTATCATCTTTAATTTCTTTCATCAGTGTCTTATAATTTTCTGCATACAGGTCTTTTGTCTCTCTAGGTAGGTTTATTCCTAGGTATGTTATTCTTTCTGTTGCAGTGGTAAATGGGAGTGTTTCCTTAATTTCTCTTTCAGATTTTTTTTTTTTTTTTTTTTTTTGCTGTACACGGGCCTCTCACTATTGTGGCCTCTGCCATTGCGGAGCACCGGCTCCGGACGTGCAGGCTCAGGGGACGTGGGTCACGGGCCCAGCTGCTCCGCGGCATGTGGGATCTTCCCAGACCAGGGCAAGAACCCGCCGCCCCTGCATCGGCAGGCACACTCTCAACCACTGTGCCACCAGGGAAGCCCTCTCTTTCAGATTTTTCATCATTAGTGTATAGGAATGCAAGAGATTTCTGTGCATTAATTTTGTATCCTGCTACTTTACCAAATTCATTGATTCACTCTAGTAGTTTTCTGGTAGCATCTTTGAAATTCTCTATGTATAGTATCATGTCATCTGCAAACAGTGACAGTTTTACTTCTTTTCCAATTTCGATTCCTTTTATTTCTTTTTCTTCTCTGATTGCTGTGGGAAAAACTTCCAAAACTATGTTGAATAATAGTGGTGAGAGTGGGCAACCTTGTCTTGTTCCTGATCTTAGTGGATGTGGTTTCAGTTTTTCACCACTGGGAATGATGTTGGCTGTGGATTTGTCATATATGGCCTTTATTATGTTGAGGTAAGTTCCCTCTATGCCTACTTTCTGGAGGGTTTTTATCATAAATGGGTGTTGAATTTTGTTGAAAGCTTTTTCTGCATCTATTGAGATGATCACATGGTTTCTCTCCTTCAATTTGTTAATATGGCTTATCACATTGATTGATTTGCATATATTGAAGAATCCTTGCATTCCTGGGATAAACTCCACTTGATCATGGTGTATGACCCTTGTAATGTAATATTGGATTCTTTTGCTAATATTTTGTTGAGGATTCTTGCATCTGTGTTCATCAGTGATACTGGCCTGTAGTTTTCTTTTTTTGTGACATCTTTCACTGGTTTTCATATCAGGATGATGGTGGCCTCATAGAATGAGTTTGGGAGTGTTTCTCCTTCTGCTATATTTTGGAAGAGTTTGAGAGGCATAGGTTTTAGCTCTTCTCTAAATGTTTGATAGAATTCACCTGTGAAGCCATCTGGTCCTGGCCTTTTAATTATTGGAAGATTTTAATCACAGTTTCAATTTCAGTGCTTGTGATTGGTCTGTTTATATTCTCTATTTCTTCCAGGTTCAGTCTCAGAAGGTTTTGCTTTTCTAAGACTTTTTCCATTTCTTCCAGGTTGTCCATTTTATTGGCATATAGTTGCTTGTAATCTCTCATGATCCTTTGTATTTCTGTAGTGTCAGTTGTTACTTCTCCTTTTTCATTTATAATTCTGTTGATTTGAGTTTTCCTTTTTTTCTTGACGAGTCTGGCTAATGGTTTATCAATTTTGTTTACCTTCTCAAAGAACCAGCTTTTAGTTTTATTGATCTTTGCTAGTGTTTCCTTCATTTCTTTTTCATTTATTTCTGATCTGATCTTTATGATTTCTTTCCTTCAGCTAACTTAGAGGTTTTTTGTTCTTCTTTCTCTAATTGCTTTAGGTGCAAGGTTACGTGGTTTATTTGAGATGTTTCTTGTTTCTTGAGGTAGTATTGTATTGCTATAAACTTCCCTCTTAGAAGTGCTTTTGCTGCATCCCACAGGTTTAGGATTATCATGTTTTCATTGGCATAGTTATTTTTTGATTTCCTTTTGATTTCTTCAGTGATCTCTTGGTTATTTAGTAGTGTATTGTTTAGTCCCCATGTCTTTGTATTTTTTACAGTTTTTTTCCTGTAATTGGTACCTAGTCTCATAGCGTTGTGGTCAGAAACAATACTTAATATGATTTCAATTTTCTTAAATTTACCAAGGCTTGATTTGTGACCCAAGATATGACCTATCCTGGAGAATGTTCCATGAGCACTTGAGAAGTGTATTCTGTTTTTTTTGGATGGAATGTCCTATAAATAAAGTACATCTTGTTTAATGTCTCATTTAAAGCTTGTGTTTACTTGTTTACTTTCATTTAGGTTGATCTGTCCATTGGTTAAAGTGGGGTGTTAAAGTCCCCTACTATGATTGTGTTACTGTTGATTTCCCCTATTATGGCTGTTAGCATTTTCCTTATGTATTGAGGTGCTCCTAAGTTGGGTGCATAAATATTTACAATTGTTATATATTCTTCTTGGATCGATCCCTTGATCATTATGTATTGTCCTTCTTTGTCTCTTCTAATAGTCTTTATTTCAAAGTCTATTTTGTCTGATATGAGAATTGCTACTCCAGCTTTCTTTTGATTACCATCTGCATGGAATATCATTTTCCATCCTCTCACTTTTGGTCTGTATGTGTCCCTAGGTCTGAAGTGGGTCTCTTGTAGACAGCATATATATGGGTCTTGTTTTTGTATCCATTCAGCCAGTCTATGTCTTTTGGTTGGAGCATTTAATCCATTTACATTTAAGGTAATTATCGATATGTATGTTCCTATTACCATTTTCTTAATTGTTTTGAGTTTCTTATTGTAGGTCTTTTCCTTCTCTTGTGTTTCCTGCCTAGAGAAGTTCCTTTAGCATTTGCTGTAAAGCTGGTTTGGTGGTGCTGAATTCTCTCAGCTTTTGTTTGTCTGTAAAGGTTTTAATTTCTCTGTCGAATCTAAATGAGATCCTTGCTGGGTAGAATAATATTGGTTGTAGGTTTTTCCCTTTCATCACTTCAAATTTGTCTTGCCACTCCCTTCTAGCTTGCAGAATTTCTGCTGAGAGATCAGCTGTTAACCTTATGGGGATTCCGTTGTATATTATTTGTTGCTTTTCTCTTGCTGCTTTTAATATTTTTTCTTTGTATTTAATTTTTGAAAGTTTGATTAATATGTGTCTTGACATGTTTCTCCTTGGATTTATCCTGTATGGGACTCTCTGTGCTTCCTGGACCTGATTGACTATTTCCTTTCCCATATTAGGGAAGTTTTCAAATATAATCTCTTCAAATATTTTCTCAGTCCCTTTTTATCTTCTTCTGGGACCCCTATAATTTGAATGTTGGCATGCTTAATGTCGTCCCAGAGGTATCTGAGACTGTCCTCAATTCTCATTCTTTTTTCTTTATCCTGCTCTATGGTAGTTTTCAGTATTTTATCTTCCAGGTCACTTATCCATTCTTCTGCCTCAGTTATTCTGCTATTGGTTCCTTCTAGAGAATTTTTTATTTCATTTATTGTGTTGTTCATCACTGTTCATTTGCTCTTTAGTTCTCTAGGTCCTTGTCAAATGTTTCTTGTATTTTCTCCATTCCTTTTCCAAGATTTTGGATCATCTTTTCTGTTATTACTCTGAATTCTTTTCCAGGTAGACTGCCTATTTCCTCCTCATTTTTTAGGTCTGGTGGGTTTTTACCTTGCTCCTTCATCTGCAGTGTGTTTCTCTGTCTTCTCATTTTGCTTAACTTACTGTGTTTGGTGTCTCCTTTTTGCAGGCTGCATGTTCGTAGTTCCCGTTGTTTTTGGTGTCTGCCCCCGTGGCTCAGGTTTGTTCAGTGGGTTGTGTAGGCTTCCTAGTGGAGGGGACTAGTGCCTGTGTTCTGGTGGATGAGGCTGGATCTTGTCTTTCTGGTTGGCAGGTCCACATCTGGTGGTGTGTTTTGGGGTGTCTGTGGTCTTATTATGATTTTAGGCAGCCTCTCTGCTAATGGGTGGGCTTGTGTTCCTGTCTTGCTGGTTGTTTGGCATAGGGTGTCCAGCACTATATCTTGCTGGTCGTTGAGTGGAGCTGCGTCTTAGCGTTGAGACTAAGATCTCTGGGGAGCTCTCACTGACTCATATTACGTGGGGCCGGGAGGTCTCTGGTGGTCCAATGTTCTGAACTCGGCTGTCCCACCTCAGAGGCTCAGGCCTGACACCTGGATGGAGCACCAAGGCCCTGTCAGCCACACAGCTGAAGAAGGGGTTCAAATTTCTCAACAGATGTAGCTACACACATTTGTATAATTTGTCGCTCTGCAATTAAGGCAGTTTCTCCAGAGCTGCACTAATCACTGGACCTGTGAACTGCTGGTATTGGAGGGTCTCCTGTGGAGGTGTGGGGTGGCTCTGCCTCACTGTGGGGACAAAGACACTAGTGGCAGTAGTTCTGGGGAGTACTTATTGGTATGAGCCCTCCTGGAGACCGCCATTTTCTCACCTGCTGTATTAATTTCTATCACACCCTAACAACCACAAATTCAGCAGCTTAAAACAACCATTCTATAAGTAAGAAGTCCAGGTTGCCTTGACTGGTTTCTCTGTTCCAGGTATCACAGGGCTAAAATCAAAATGTTGGCATGTTAACCTCCTATAGGAGGCTCTCAGAAGAATCCCCTTCCAAGTTCATTCAGGTTGTTGGCAGAATCCAATTCCTCGCTGCTGTAGAACTGAGGTTCCCATTTCCTTCCTGGCTCCTGGCTAAAAGCCACCCTTAGCTCTTGAAGCCTCTTTCTCCTCTTTGCTCCTGCATATCAGAGCCAGGGACAGTGTATCAAATCCTTCTCATGCTTGGAATCTCTCTGACATCACCTCTTGCAGCATCTCCTCTGTTTTCCTTTTCTGCCACATCTCTGACTGACTCTTCTGCCTTCTCTTTTGCTTTAAAGGGCTCATGTTATTACCCTGGGTTTACCTGGATAATCCAGTATAATCTCCTTACTTTAAGGTCCGTAACCTTAAGTACATCTGCAAGTCCTTTATGATGTGCAAAATAACATATTAAACAGGATCTGGGGATTAAAGTGTGGACATCTTTGGGAGGAAGGACATTATTTGAACAGCCACAGTTATTCCCAATCATTTTTTAATATAGTAACATGAAAAGACAGCTTGCTTTTACTGCAGAAACTAGGAGTGGGCTTGTGCACCTTATCTTTAGCCTAGACTTCTATCCCATTTGGTCTTACTCCAACTTTGTTCTTGACTCACTTTGTGGTCTCAAGAAAATAGAATATTCATAGCCTACCCCTCCTAATTTCGTCTGTATCATCACAGATATTATTGACTGAAACATGTGCTTCTAAATCCACTGAGTTACTACATGCTAACAGTAACATGACATGAAAAAGTATTTCTGGTATATAAAACTACATTTCTATAGCTACAAACCCCTCCAACCAAATGCATTTTATATGCTTAGTTTTGACTTAATTCAACACAATTCACTCTAGTCAGTTCTACTGGTCAGATAATACACCCTCTTTAAACATTAAGAACAATATTTCACTATTACCTAGGCACTGTGTTAAAATAGATTATGCAACTTTGCTTTCAAAGAGCAAATATGTTTAAGAAGTTACTTGCATATTGGTTTACTCATTCTAATTTAGTTCAAAAGTCATCCTTGTAACTGTTATTTTTACTTGAAGATTTATGGAGAAAAAAATCACCCAAACTACTTGGTAATTTATGCAGTTGTGCTGTCAAAATCTGACGTACTTTCAACTTCCAAAGCACGTATGTTCTTGTGCTGTTTTCCACAACATCCAGCATCAAATAAAGACAACAGTAATTTTGACTTGATTGCACTATAATTATTTAAATATCCTTAATTTTATGCTGTGGCCTAATTTACATATTTGTTGTTATCATTAAAAGCGATTATTATAGATAATGTACCTAAAGTATTTCCATTAATTGGAAAATGCAGTTCTTGAACAATAATAATCATAACAAAAACAACTCAGTATGAAGGCCACTATGGCAATGTAGCTGTACTTATTATCAACATGAATCATGACTGAGTACCATCATCTCAGATTTAGTGGTCCCCTTCCAACTTCACATGATCACTCCACAGTGGATATGACCACTGCTTGACCAGGAACCATGTCAGTAAGCCAAGTCATCCTTCCTGACACCATGTAAGTAAGGCAAATTCTCAGATGGAGATCAATACCTTAAAAACACCCACTTCTGCTGAAGCAGGGATTTGCTTACTGCAGCTGCTCAGCAGGGCTCTGCACCTCTTATCAATCAAGGAGGAGCTGCAACATTTCCTGCCCTCTGCAGGAAACAGAGTCTTTAGCTGAGATTTATCAGCAGGGATTCTAGCAGTTCCACCAGATAAGAAAAAAATTCAGGGTCAAGGAGAAAAGGAAAAGGTGAAAAGGAAGGCAAAAGAGGAGACAGGAGTACAAATAAGGAATTAGAGACACTTTATCATAGACCTCTTTGCAGCACATTACATGAGATTTCAGCAGGAAGCTTCTGAGGGGATTGGAGAATCTTTCAATATTAGGCATAAAAAACACTTCGGAAAAATATTGTCCCTTATAGGAAAAGAAGCTTTAAATAGGAGGAAGTATAAAAATTATTTAAATGCCAAACATTTTATTAACTTTGATTTTCACCAAGAGGTCATTTATTCTCTGAACATAAAAGCAGCCAAAACCTGAACTAACACTGCTGTTATAAAAGTGGAATATATCTAGTTAAAGATTATCAAGTTGCTTTCACTCAATTCTAACTTAAATTTTAGGGTAATTAAACAATTGGATTAAGTCATTATCAAACTTTTGAAAGCCTAGAGAATATTGTGACAGCGCCCAAACCCTAGGAAAGTAGAAACATAATAATGCCTGTCTTTCAAAGTGAAAAAAATGCCAGCCAAAAAAAAAAAAAAAGATTATATGGTTCTAATAGAAGTTTAGAATTGTCCACCAATTTATTAAACTTAATGTTTTTATCATCTCATTCTTCTTTTCTGAAATAGGTAGGTATATCTTTTTTCTAAAGAAAAAGATTTTTATATTACTTAAAAGGTAAAAATTTAGTTAGATAAAACCTATCTAGAAAGCCAAGTGATATGTTGAAATAAGAAATTATGCCACAGCTCTGATTCCTAGCTCTGACAGTTATCAAACACTACTACTAGCTTAGGGTGACAATAATATGTTATAAAACGTAAGCTCTGAAAAAAAAAGCAATTTCAGATCTAGCTAAGAAGAATAAAATATTATTTTTTAAAGGGAAATATATGTGAATTACAGTGGAAGAATTAAAAAATAATTTAACTTCTAACCATGATCTTAACTCTACTCACATTGCTCAAACACAACAGACAATTCTACCTGTCAATGAAATCTGAGTCAGTACTGCTATATTGTACCCAGTGGTCATAACACGCTCTTCTATGACCCACAATAAACTCAAGGTATTGAATATAGTCAACACAGTGACTTCACAACCCATATATCACAGAGGGAAAAAAATGTCCTATAAGCTATGAGACAATTGACAAAGATGTCAGAAAATCTTAGAGAACCTAACCGGCCCATCAGGGATGTAGGATTTACAGTCAGGATACACCTACTACCCTCTCCCTATCACTACTAAAAAGAAAAAGTAAAAGACAGAGTGACAGAAAGGTAGAAAGAAAAACAAAACAAAAAAAGCTTCCAAGCTTATAAAAGAGGGGGGTTTCTTCACTTGATTAATAAAAAAGAATACCCTGCCAAGTTTCCAGTGTTCATTTCATCATTTAATTTCACACAAAGCAGATCTTAACTTTGCATAAATTCTATAATTTCTAGCCTATAGCTGGAAGAAACAGGACCCCCTGCCAAACATCAGCCCAGGAAAGTTGGATTTGCCTGAGTGTCAGCATGAACAACACAGCTGAAACTTAATATTAAATCTGGCCTCTTCTCTGATCCTTAAAAATCATGTGGGTCAGGTGAAGTCACTTTGAAATTGCTGAAAGCAAGATTTCATTCACCATGAAACAGAAGTTATGTTAGAAGAAGGGGAAATGAGGAAGCCACGAAAAATTTGTTGAAGGCCGAATAAATTTTTTGTACTAGCAACATATTAAAGAGCCCAACTGATTTGAGAGCATAAAGAATCTACTTTAATCTTGTCTTTTCATAGGAATAAGCCCTTCAGAGATATTATTTCCTGAGTGTTTACGCTGAGCTGCCAAGAAACAACCAAAGGAAGAGGAAGGCTAGATAAAAAACAAGAAGAAAGTCAAGGAGATGCCAGTGCTGGCTAATTTCAACCTCAAATGTTTGATTCACTATGAGAAAGTGTCTGAATATGTTTTGTCTTCCTCGTAAATATTTATGTATACTAATCCACTTCTTCACAGCATCTGTTCCCTAGTCAATTCTGTAAACTTTCCCTGGGTGTCCTTAGGAGAGCATTCCTCCCTTTTTTTCTGGAGGGTTCCAATGCCTGACGGTCATTCTTACATTTGATCACAACAAGTATACAGTAGCTAAATCTGTTTACAACAATTGGACGTATTAGAACCAGTGGGCCCTTTAATCGTAAATTATTCCCCTGTTTCTGCACAAAACATGCCCAGTACAAACTAAAGTGTCAAGACGCCTCATCCACTCTCACATCCAGAGAGTGACATGGCAACACCGGTTGCTCTGACCTCTGCCCCACCACAAGAAGACCAACTAGCAACTATGCATAGATAAGACACCACTGTGCAAATTCTAGAATGGGAGGCGGGGGGCAGAGAGAGAGGCTGAAGCACGCCCCTGGACCACAGCGACCTGGAGGACCACACAGGAAGGTAAGAAGAGCGGCTACCCACTGACCGCGTCCACCTTCCCTGAGGCTGGCTCGGCACAGCGTCATTCCGCGCTGGGGAGAGGGCTGACCTGGGTCCGCCGCTCCTCCGGTGGGAAAGACAGAGCCCAGGCTGGACTTGCAGCTCCCCCAGCCTGTGCGGCAGCTCCCGGGAGGCCCAGTTGGGTCTCGCCTCCCAGGGATCACTGGGGAGATCTGCGGGGCTTAACCACTGAGGGGCTGACAGACACATAGATGGCGGATGACTTACAGCAACCAACGCTCGGATCCTGGCTGACGGCAATCCTCCCCACAGCCGCGGAGCCCAGCCGGTAGCCCTTCTCTGGCCAGGGAGCTCGGTGGGCAGTTCTGCCTGATTCAAGTCACCAAGCAGCGAGCCCGCTTCATGACCCCACTCAGGGAGGGAACTGAATTCACGGCCCCGCTTAACCGCCGACTCTAGCGTCGTGTCTCGCGAGAGCAGGAAACCTGAGCAGAGGCTCTGAGCAGCTGCGGAGCCCACCCTACAGTCCTGCGGCTGCCAGGCACCCGGCCAGCAGTCCTGCCCAACTGTTAAGTATAGCCTCTGGCCCCCCATAACCAAGCAGCCTGAACAATGACCCTGGGCAGCGCAAACCATAACCCCTCCCAGCAGCAGAGCCCAGCCCAGGCTTTGCCCAATTGCTGAACGCAGGCTATATTCTCGCCCAGGCAGAAAGCTCAGCCAGTGACTCTACCCAATCGTGGAGCAAAGCTGGCAGCCCCAGCTGATAAGGGAACCTAGACAGCAACCCCGTCTGACCGTGGAGCACAGTCTCAAGTCCCACCCAACTGCAGGATACACCTGGAGGCCCCACCGAACCAGAGAGCCTGACCAGTGACCTTGCCCAACAGAGGAGCACAGTCAGCAGTCAACCTGATCGTGAAGCCCAGCCCAACTTCAGGGCATAGTCTGCATCCCTGCCAGATCTCAGAGCACACCTGAAGGTCTTATCCAACCTCAAAGCCCTGCCTTTGGTCCCACCTGAACACCAAGGACATCCAGCAGCACCATCAGGTTGGGGATCACAGTCTAAGACTCCACCTAGGAGCGATTTCAGAGCCAGCCTGTAGCCCTGCCTAATTGAAGAGTCCAACCAGTAACACCACCCTGCAAGGGAAAGCAGCCAGCAAACTGGACTTACCAGAGGTACAGAACCCAGCTGACTGCAGAGCACAGCCAGCAGCCCCCACAATTAGGGAGCCCAACCAGCAACCCTGTTTGAACATGGAACCCAGCCAGTGGCATCCCCTGACCTCAGAGCATGGGCAGTAGCTTTGCCCAAATGGAGACTCTGAAAGTGAGCCCCACTTGCCCAAGGACACTACTAGCTGACCCATCCAGTACTCCAAGCTGAGCTGACTGGTAAAGGGCTATCCCTGCCAAAGCGAATCTATAAAGTCTGGAAGAGAAGACCGCTTACTCAAATGTGCAGATACCAATGCAAGCATTTGACAAAATTCAATACCTACTTATGACAAAAACTCTCAACAAATTGAATCTAAAGGAATGCACCTCAACATAGTAAAGCCATATATGACAAGCCCACAGCTAACATCACATTCAAGAGTGAAAGATTGAAAGCTTTTCCTCTAAGATCAAGAATAAGACAAGGTGCCCACTTTCACTACTCCTATTCCATATAGTACTGGAAGTTCTAGCCAGAGCAATTAGGCAGAAAAAAAAAAAAAAAAGAGAGAGAGAGAAAGAAAAAGCATCCAAATCAGAATGGAAGAAGAAAAATTGTCTCTGTTTGCAGATTTCATGATCTTACATGTAGAAAATCCTAAAAACTCCACCTAAAACTCTTAGAACTAGTCAACAGATTAAGTAAAGTTGCAGGATACAAAATCAACACACAAAAATCAGTGGTATTTCTAGAGTTGGCCCTCTGTATCTGTAGATGGAGAACCTGAGGATAAGGAGGGCCAACTGTACTACACCATTTTATATAAGGGAATCGAGCATCCTTGAATTTTGGTATCTACGAGGGTCCTGGAACCAATCCCCCACAGATACCGAGGGAAAACTTTGCTAACAACAAATTATCTGATAAAGAAACAAAGAAAACAATCCTATTTACTGTAGGGATTTAGAGACAAACAATAAAATACTTAGGAATAAATTTCACCAAGGGGGTGAGGATCTGTACACTGAAAACTATCAGACGTTGATGAAAGAAATAGAAGACCAAATTAAATGGGACAGTGTCCCATGTTCATGAATTGGAAGAATTATTATTGTTCAGATGTCCATACTATCAGAAGTAATCTATAGATTCAATGCAATCCTTACCAAATTCCAATAGCATTTTTCACAAAAATAGAAAAAGCAATCCTAAAATTCATATGGAACCACAAAAGATTCCAAAAACCCAAAGCAGTCCTGAGAAAGAACAAAGCTGGAGGCATCATACTTCTTGTTTCAAACTATATTACAAAGCTATAGTAATGAAAATAATATGATATTGGCATAAAGACATAGACCAATGGAACAGAATTAAGAGCCCAGAAATAAACTCATGCATATACGGTCAACTAATATTTGAAAAGGGAGCCAAGAATATTCAATGGAGAAAAGATAGTCTCTCCAATAAATGATTTTGGAAAA
Source organism: Stenella coeruleoalba (assembly GCF_951394435.1). NCBI lineage: Eukaryota > Metazoa > Chordata > Mammalia > Artiodactyla > Delphinidae > Stenella > Stenella coeruleoalba. The sequence continues at coordinate 78,265,594 of NC_137151.1, read as the reverse complement.
ACTTGATATTCACATGAAAAAGAATGAAGTATATCATACCACTCACAATAATTAACTTGAAGTGGATTAAAGACTTAAATGTAAGACCTGAAACCAAAAAACTCCTAGATGAAAATATAGGGGGAAAGCTGCTTGACGTTGGTCTTGGCAGCAGTTTAATGGAAATGACGCACAAAGCACAAGCAACAAAACCAAAAACACCAAGTGGGACTACATCAAACTAAAAAGCTTCTGTACAGCATATGAAAGGCACCCTACAGAATTAGAGAAAATATTTGCAAACTACATATCTGATAAGGAGTTAGTATCAAAAACATATAAGAAACTCATACAATCCAATAGCAGAAAAATCAATAATCCAATTAAAAAATGCACAGAAGATCTGAATTGACATTTTTCCAAAGGAGATACTCAAATGACTAACAGTTACATGAAAAGGTTCTCAACATCACTAATCATTACGGAAATGCAAATCAAAACCACAACGTATCACCTCACATGTGTTAGAATGGCCATGATAAAAAAAAAAGAGATAATAAGTGTCAGTGAGGAATTGGAGAAAAGGGAACACTTGTGCACTGCTGGTAGGAATGTAAATTGGTGCAACCACTATGAAAGTATGGAGAGTCCCCCCAAAATTAAAAATAGAACTACCATATGATCCAGCAACTCTACTTCTGGGCATATAGCCAAAGGAAATGAAAAAAGGATCTTGAAAAGATATCTGCACTCCCATGTTCATTGCAGCATTATTTACAATAGCCATGACATGGAAACTACCTAAGTATCCATCAACAGATGAATGATTAAAGAATATATGACATATATCATATATTATTATTATTATTCAGCCATATATTATTATTATTCAGCCATAAAAAGAAGGAAATCTTGCCATGGATGAACCTTGAGGGCATTATGCTAAGTGAAATAAATCAGACAGAAAGAGACAAATACTGTACGATCTCACTTATATGTGAAATCTAAAAACATGGAAACAGTACAGATTGGTGGTTGCCAGGGACAGGGGTTGAGGGTGAAGGGTAGAGGAAATGGGTGAAGGTGGTGAAAGGATACACACTTCCAGTGAAAAGATGATTACATTCTGGGGATCTAATGTACAGCATGGTGAATGTAGTTAACAATACTGTGTGACAGACCTACTAGAGAATGGACTTGAGGATACGGGGAGGGGGAAGGGTAAGCTGGGACAAAGTGAGAGAGTGACATGGACATATATACACTACCAAATGTAAAATAGATAGCTAGTGGGAAGCAGCCGCATAGCACAGGGAGATCAGCTCAGTGCTTTGTGACCATCTAGAGGGGTGGGATAGGGAGGGTGGGAGGGAGGGAGACGCAAGAGGGAAGAGATATGGGGACATATGTATATGTATAGCTGATTCACTTTGTTATAAAGCAGAAACTAACACACCATTGTAAAGCAATTATACTCCAATAAAGATGTTTAAAAATAAAAACAAAACAATACTGTGTGGTATATATTTAAACTCGCTAAGAGAGTAGATTTTAAAAGTTGTCAGCACACAAAAAAATTGTAACTATGTGAGGTGATGAGTGTATTACCTGACCTTACTGTGGTAATCATTTTGCAATATATACATATATGAAATCGTTAGGTCATGTACCGTAAAATTAAACAATGTTGTATTTCAATTACATCCCAATAAGGCTAGGAAAATATTTCTTCCACCCAATTTTACAACAAAAAATAATGAATCATGTGTGAAAAAGCGTTCATTGTGGCTTTAGAGGATAAACTAGTTTTGGGAAACCTAATCAAATGAACTCCCAAAAACAGGATTAGGAGAAAGATATGCAATTGCAAAATATGCAATCAGTAATTCTCTAAGAGTAGAGTCCATTTTTAATGTGGTATCTAACATCTACTGTAAAAGATGTTGGGCTAAATACATTTTTAACTATTTTTCCTAATTTCCTTCAAAGCATTTAGATGTGAGGATCGAAATGAGGAAAAAATATACTCAATTATCGTTCCGATGTTCATGCTTTGTAATCTCTCGGCCTTTTGAAATCCCATAGTGTTTTACTATCTCAGCGGGTTTACAAGCGTCATTTCAGATTTACATTTTCCAGAATATTTTCTGCTTCTCCTTCTGAGTTGTTATGAAATTCTTTGCCATTACCCTGTTAATTTTAAGGTTAATTAGAGATCACATCTTTCTGAGGGTCTGGCAAAATACACGTGTTACCAGGGCAACTAGCCCACAGGTTGTTATATGCACATATAGCTTTTTCAGGCTATGGGGGAAGCAGAGAATTCAACCATTCAGCTTCCACAGCTCTAAGTTCAGTTGAGTCTAATTTGATCTCTAGAGTATTATACAGAGAAACACTGAGAGGAAAATTCCAATAAATTAAAACTATGATCACAGTAGGTTAATCACTCAGTTAAGTTTGAAAATATTAATCAGAGCCTTGCAGCAGTGGTTATACAATGCTTGCACATCCTCAGTTATGAGTCCATGTTCATGTGTCCCTTGAAGATAGAGATCATGTTGTTCCAATTTTTGTATCCCCAAATCCCTCCCAAAGCCAGGCACACTATAAGTACTCAACACTTACTTGCACTAACAAGTACACAAGGGGGCCTTCTAAGTAAGGCTCATCTCTAGCAGAATGTGCAGGGAATGAGATATTAGGGGGGTGGGAAAAAGCATTAGGTGTAAGGTGCTAACTAACCATAGACTGTGGAGACAGATTACCCAGCTCACAGTAACCCCCAGGGGCCACTTCTGGTGAATGGCTACCCATCACCTAGTCCCTTCCTTTGAACAACAACATTTTCCCACCCAAAGCATGCAATCTGAAAGGGAACTAACCTCGTCTCTGTGGCCACACAGTACTTGGTTGAAGCCTAAGTCTGTGAAAAATCAGAGTCCAGCCCTAGTACTTTTCAAACTGAGAATGAAGGGAAGAGCTTTTTCTTGCTTTCACCTTTTACAGTGGAAGAGAATGAAATCAGCAACTACAGAGAAACAAAGACAAAAGTTAAGAGAAAAGTAGTGGGATAGCTTCTAAATCTGATCATCTTCAATTACACCCCTGCCCTTCCAATTTTATGAACCAATAAATTCACCTCTTGGCCCAGTTCATTCAAATTGAGTTTCTATCACCTGTCCTCCAGAAAGCTCTAACTTATAAAATGAGTGATCCTGCCTCCTGAGAAAATGGATCACCTGTGTCTCCCCAAGGGGAAGTGCTCAGGCTGGGAGAAGGGGTGTGGTAAGACAGGGGACTGTGTTTGAAAAAAATCACCTGTTGCTGCTTGATTGGTATATGTTCTCTTTTTGATAATAAATGCCCCAGTGTGAGCCAGAAATTGTCGATATTTATCCCACCCCCCAAAAAACACATGTATAATTTCCTCACCAGAAACATCAGCTTCTTACAAACAAGGCATCTGAGTCAGCTGAGAAAGTTACCCTGTAATCCTTTGTCACTTCCCTGGGAAAAATGAGAACCCATGGGGCAGGCTAGAATTCCTGTAGGTTAAATTGGCCCAATTATCTATCCTAGGCCTTAGTGGTTATTCTCCCAAACTATGACAGGTACTCATCCCATCAGCAGCACCTACTTGAGTGAGACCTTGATTCCATTCTACCTTCTTCAACAAATAGTATTACCCAATCGGCCTCCACTGTGTGATTTCTCCTCAACTCTCTCCAGCCTGGTTTGCCTTCACACTCCATTGCTCTTTCCCCAAGTTAATATATTAACTCTCTGCATCTATTAGCACCTCCATTTTGCCCTGCCCCTCCTCAGGTAACGATTTATTTTCCAGCCAACTTTATGTCAGCATTGATATACAATAAGCAATTAATCCTTCAAGATTAGACAAAGAAAAAAAAAAGTAGCATTTTTTTCCTTCTCCAGAATGCTACCTGGAATATAAAAACACTAAATAACTACCATTTACTAAAAGACAAATACTACATACATACCTTGTAGTATTTCCCCCTTGTCCTCTCAACAGCCTTGGAAGATAAAGATTTTAAGACCCACAGAAGAGAAAATGAGAAACCAAGGGGTAAAGTAACTCAACAGCTATTTTGTCCAAGTGACTATCAGGTTCCTGGCACTATACACACATAGTTACCTCATAACCTCATATAATGTTTGCAACCCACCAACAAATGAGGGATGATGACCCGTCTTATAAATAGGGAAAGTGGTGCTTAGAGCAGTCGGACACCTGGCCCAAAGTCAAAGCTATTAAGTAGTGGGGCCAGGATGGAGATGCAGGTCTCTCCCACCCTGGGGGCCTCCCTCTTTCCACTGCTCAGTGTTACTTCTCCACGAACTTTGTTTAGTTCAACTGCTACATAAGCATGGATCGATAGAGGTCACACACTCCTTTAATCTTTCTTTTGGGCCATAATAGTCTATTTTCATGGGGAGAATAGCCTTTATTTTAAAAATTAAGCTCCATGTGGGCTTTAGGACCTTTTATTCTAAAAGGAAGTTTTGGTAGGGGTAAGGATGGGTGAGACATACTAACATTCGTTCATTTCAGAGCTATGACACCTTAGTTACCTGTTTGTGTTATACTAAAATGTATGCTTTCCACATTTTAGACTATATAAAATCAGCATGGATCATATAATCTAGTTCCAAAGGATATTTGCCTATTATCACTCAGAGGATAAATTAAAATAGTCCCAATACATGTCCTAAGCCATGCGTGTGATAAATGTTTTTTTCTGATTATCACCCTCAGTTGAATTTTTTGGTATTACTAGCACCACAACATTTTTAATTTTAATTGGATCCCTAATTGCTGTCACACTACCTTCAACTTGCACATGATGCAGCAGTAAAGTAGAAGTCATTTTTTTAATGTAGAAGATAGTCACACACCAGGACTTCAATTAAAGGAAGTAAACATTTCTAACTCTTATGAAATATATCATAGTACATTGAAAGGCAGGAGAAATTCGTTTGCATCACCAGGATACCATATGCCAAAACTGATTGAGAACAATGTTTAGATTCTGGGTATGAAGAAGGCTTAGTCTCACACTTGAATGGTGATACTGAAAAAACAAAATAGGTGTTGTTACTATTGGTGGTTAATTTGATTTTATTTTATTTTGAACATCTGAGAACATTTGAGTAAAATGCATAAACAATGTGTGGACTTTGTAACATTTCCATTTTCACTGGTGTGTTTATTTTATTTTATTGCTGGGTTTTACTTCATAATTTAGTCCATATGTTATAGAATATCACGATAGGATCATAATGAAACTACAGGAGAACTACTATAAGCTAAGGACACTGGACATGGAACTGGATGCAAAGACCAATGAGATTTTATGTTGTCTTGCTTTTAGAGAACGGGTGCATCAGGTTTCATTTGTTTAAGTCTGTTGGATTAAATTAGGTTGGAGCGTTTGTCTGTTGCTATTGTTAATCTTATTTGGAAGTTCAAAAAAAAGAGGGTATATTAATGTTGCACAGTCAGGGGGAAAATTTAGTGGGCATTTTTCATGCTTAGGGGTCACTAGTACGTTTTTTTTGTTTTGTTTTGTTTTTTTTGCGGTACGCGGGTCTCTCACCGTCGTGGCCTCTCCCGTTGCGGAGCACAGGCTCCGGACGCGCAGGCTCAGCGGCCATGGCCCACGGGCCCAGCCGCTCCGCGGCATGTGGGATCCTCCCGGACCGGGGCAGGAACCCGTGTCCCCTGCATCGGCAGGCAGACTCTCAACCACTGCGCCACCAGGGAAGCCCCACTAGAACGTTTTAAAGCTCTTCTTATGTTTGGAGAATTTGCCATATTCTGAGTCCATGCCAGGAACTCATTTTTCCAGTTTCCCCTGCAGTCCGGGTAAAGGCCTAGGATTTGGCTATGACACTCAGAATCAGTATTGCAAATCTTCAATTCAGATGCAATATGAAGAAACAGGCATCTCACAGGATCTGTCCTAGTAAGGTGAGAGCAGCCACATTTAGCTGTCAGAAGTAGCAGTGACAGAGGTTTAGTAATAGACGTTGCACTATCTGTGCCTAGAGGGAGCCATGGGGTCTCTAAGAGAGCAAACCTATAGTATGACGTGGGTGTTATTTCCAACTGTGTAGCATCCGAGTCTGATTCTCTGTCTCTCTAAGATATTCTATGAGCTACCTGATATCTTCAGTGAATTATTCTTCTGCTTAAATTAGCTATGTGTCCTTACATGGGATCCCAAAGATATAGAGCCTAAAACAAAAGCTGATGTACTACCAATTTATTATTTGTGCCCTTGTGATGATGAAGTTAGTATGACTGCAACTTTTCAGCATATTAAAAAGGAGAGACTAAAAAAGTTAGCATTGTTTTTTCTATTTGTGCAGTGGAGCTGCAGTAAATTCTTTTTCCTAGATTTTTCTCAATATTCTTCAAATTATTCTACATTTCTTTGGTATTAAACATGTATTTCTTTCAAAATTTTAAAGAAATATATTTTTAAATATTAAAATGAAAGGAAATCAAGTCCTTCACATTTGCAAGAAGGGAAACGCAGAACACAACCAACCTTAGATGACAACTCATTCTGGGGATTAACCGTAAAAAAGCTTCGTACAATTTGCCAGCATCTGGATGTGTGAATGAATAAGAAAATGGATAAATGAATGGATGGATGGATTATATGGGTGAGTATTCCAATAGCGGACTTTTTTTTCACAGAGTTAATTATCAGAGTGAGACACGTATTCCAGGAGAGCAATTCCCTTTCCGTGGAGTCCCCTCTCTCATTCCTCTCCAAGAAAGGTAACGACTCCCCATTGCTTGCAGCCAACAGAGGGATCGTTCCCACCAAGTTTTTCTCCACCCACATACAGAAACCACACACACATGGCCAGGAACCAAGAAATAGCTCCTTAACCTGCAGGTGATGGGCAATAACGGACTGAAATTCCCTTTAACAGGGATGAATACTTTAGTAACTTGGAGAACCCTGAACTTGATATTATACCATTGCCTTCACCTTATCCACCACTGTTACTGAGCCAGCACTGAGGAAGGAATTTTTCCCACTATTCTTTGTGCCTTCACCAACTATATAAATATATATTTTATAAAGGAAAGTGTTGATAAAGATATCAATACTATTATATTGAAAATACTATATATTTGTAAATTTTACCTTGAAAAGATTTTACGTCACAAAAGGTGCAAATCATATAAGTAACAAATACTGTAGTTCATGATAACACAGAGGGTACAAATAAGATGCTGAACAATAGAATCAATTTCTTTCCGTTCATAGTACTGTTTTTATTTTTTTTCCAAGGGAAACAGATTCATATGGTGTTTTATAAGTTAAGAAATTTTGAGTGGGGTGGATTCAATAAAACTTCATTTAAAATCAAATTTACACATGGAAACCCTCTGACTTTCTGTGGATTAACATTGGTATAATATCAGGCGAAAGAGTACACTGGGCTATAATTTTAAGACCTTTCAATACCTTTGGCAGTTATCAAATAATAGCATATTTAAAGGTAATTCAACTTACTTGAATCAAGAGATGAACTCGAAAATAACATAACGGCAACCTTTGGAAAAATACTTTTTAAATGCTACCCTTTACTAGGACGTAGAATTCAAAAAAGAAATACTAAGCTAATTCTATAAAACATGGTCTAAAGCAACATAAAATTCTCCTAAGCAGAGAGGTTAGAAAAAAAAGAGAGAGAGAGAGAGAAGAGAAGGGGAAAGAGAAAAGGGAAAATGGTAGAAAGGAGGGAGGGACGGAGGAAGGAAGGGAGGAAGGGAGGAAAGGAAAGGAAATCCTGAAGTGATATGACCTAAGCAGCTCCTCAAAGAACAGTCTTTCAATAGGTATTTATTAAGGTACCTCAGAATATATAGAACTGTATAAAGTATTTGTATTGCATATTAAATAAAAGATACAGGCTCTGTCTTTAAGAATTTTACAATCCAATAGAAGGAATAAACACTATGGCACATAGTTCAATAAAAGTGTGTGTCTGTGTGTGTGTCTGTGTGTGTGTGTGTGTGTGTGTGTGTGTGTGTGTGAAGAGGGAAGATTCCCACCCCCTGCTCTTCACCAATCCATGCCTGAAAAGAAAATGACCAAAGAGGATGATATTCTTATAGCCCTCATGAGTTGTCCACCCTGAAATGGGTCATGTACCCACCTGTGATGACAGCTATGCCATGAACCACTGCTCACTTTCTTGCTGCCTGGGAATTCCTGAACACAGCATCCTTGGGAGCTGCTACTCCATCTGCATGGACCCCAGCCCTGGCTGAATGACAGGCATACCATACTTCCAACTGAGCCCATTCATTTATTCTCCACAAATTCACTACACACAACTGTATAAACGAATCAGAATTTACCAGAGTTTGGTTAATTAAAGGAAATTCAGATATAGATGTTGAAACTATTTTAAGTGAATGCTAACCATGACTTCTCCCATAATATCCAGGAAAATGTATGCAAGATGTCACACACTCAAGTCCTCAGTTCTCTGTCTTGCTCCTTTGTTATGTGGTCTTTCAGGAAACTTCCACCTAACACCTACAGGATGTAATCTCATTCTATGATCCATTCTTTTCTTTCAAGATGTTCATTTTTCCCAGTGAATCCATTAAAAAGTCCTGTTGCTCCAACAGGACAATTCATGATGATCTTCGACAACCCAAGTCCCCCAAAACAGTCCAGGATCAGTTTGGGCTCTCCAGGTTTGGTTTTCTATGCAGTTCCCTCCCAGTGCAAGTTACACACAGATATACACACACACGACACAACACATATAAACACATCTTTCAAAGGAAAAGATTAATTTTTAAAGACAAAACATTCTAATCCTATATGGAGGGGGAAAAAGAGTTTTCTTCATTTAAAACTCCCCCCCTCCGCAATAGAGTTTCTGATTTACATTATTATACAGAATCATATTTATTCCTTTCACTCCTCTCTACTCTCTCATTGGTCAGCCAAGGGCCTTATTACTAAAAGTGATAATCTCTAAATATCTGTCTTCCCTTAATCCTAAAGGCCTAAGTAATACCTTGCTATTACTACTTGCAAGAGCTCTTACAAGAATCTTTTATATTCTCCGTAATGGTATATCTGAGGCTATCTAGTGGGGGAAATCCTTGTTTCTTCAATTTTTCAATTTTATACATATGCACATACGCACATACACACAAACATATGCATACACATTCACACACCACTGTGAGAAGGATTTCCAAAAAATGACATGAGTCAAAGATTTTGTGAGAGGTTTGAAAAGAAAGTTGAATTATTTGTGGCATAGTTTTTTGAGGGAGTCAACTAAGCTTGTCTTAAAATTTAAAGAGGGAGACATGCAATATTTTGGACAAGAAGAGGAAATGTTTCACTTCTATGGATGATTGTAGCAACAAAAGTGTGAACATTTCAAAAAGTTAAGCTTGCCAGATATATAGGATGAGGCTGTGGAACTCTGTTTTTTGTATTTTATAAATATAATATTAGCAAATGGTATATTGAACAAGTAGAAAAATAACTTTGAAGATAACAGTCTTGTGTTGATTTATAGAGATATGAAGGAGAAAAAATAATAAATTATAATTTATCATGGTATCTTTTCAGTCATCATGCTATGAATGTTTTAATTCAGAATTTTCTATATTTCTATTACAATTTAATTTCAAAAGTTTAAACTAAAAATTTTTTGATTTAAAAAAATTTTAAGATTTTTAAAGTTCTTAATTTATTTATTTTTAAATAAATTTATTTTTTAATTTATTTATTTTTGGCTGTGTTGGGATCTTCATTGCTGCACGCAGGCTTTCTCTAGTTGCCGCAAGAGGGGGCTACTCATCATTGCGGTGCGCAGGCCTCTCATTGCAGTGGCTTCTCTTGTTGTGAAGCACAGGCTCTAGGCACGTGGGCTTTAGTAGTTGTGGCACGTGAGCTCAGTAGTTGTGGCTCACAGGCTCTAGAGCGCAGGCTCAGTAGTTGTGGTGCACGGGCTTAGTTGCTCTCCGGCATGTGGGATCTTCCTGGACCAGGGCTTGAACCTGTGTCCCCTGCATTTGCAGGCGGATTCTTAACAACTGCGCTACCAGGGAAGTCCCTTTATTTATTTTTAATGTTATAATTTGAAGTTGATTCACTGAAAATATCAAGACTGATAAATCTCTAGTCAGACTGATCAAAAAAAAAGGAAAAGATACAATTTTCCAATATCAGGAATGACAAAGGGAGTATCACTCAAGAAATTCCAGACATTAAAAGAACAATAAAGTAAAATTATAAACAACTTAGGCCAATGCACTCAACAACTTAGAGGAGGAAACTGACTGCAAAGGGGCACTACAGAAAGTTTGGGGTGCTGGAAATAATCTATATCATTATTGTGGTGGTTGTTACACAAATACAACCATTTGTTAAGATTCAACAACCTTATACAATTAAATGTTGAATTTTACTTTATGTAAATTATACCTTAATAAAGCAGAGAAAAATCATATCTAGAGTTACAGTAGTGCTTTTGTCAAAACTGGCATAAAATGTTGTTTATTTTCCATTTCTATAGTGAACAACTCTTATTTTCTGGCTCCATCCCATTCTTCTGAGAATATCATTCCAAATATGTTCTTCTAGGAACTGTCCCTTCTCATATTCCATCCTTTTGGTTTCTACAGGAACTACTCTGCCACCTTTGATGGGTCTAGGAGCTGACCCAAGCTGGGTCAATTAGTCCTTTTCCACGAGATTCAGCTTACCTCTTTGTAGCACCTGAAGCTTTAATACATTAATTTTGGAAGCTGTTAGTAGCCCTATGAACCAGAACAATGAAAGGAATCTGGTTTGATGAGAGAAAAATACTGATGCAGATTAACTGAGTGGTATAGATAGGAGATAAAAATTTCCAACAATCCAAATCCTATTTTTCATGAGGATTGGTTGACCCCCAGTCCTTCTTTGATCATTCATTCCTCTTTTGAGTGTACCTCAGAATCTTTCCCCCGCAAAAAGCATCCTTTTATTTTATACTGAATTGTGTTTTTGCCAAATGCAACTAAGAGAGTTCTAACTTATCCACCACCCAAGTTAGTATGTTCATATTGCGATCCTGCTGTGCTCCTGCTGGGGCTTTTTTCCCAAGATATACTTAAATGCCTTGCACACAATGGACAAAATAAATTAACTGCCAGTGAAGATTTTAATTCATTGGATATTCCATATGCATATGAATATAGGTGTATAAAGATAAAATGATAGGTCCTTGATACGTATTTTAAAATACTGGTTCCTACTCCCCAAAAATATATTATATATATGCATATCAAGTTGGCATTTAAATGCTGCCAACTAACCTTTGGAATGTACCACGGTTGATATGGGCAGAATAGGATTTGTAAAATTATTTCTTGAAATATCTTTATAAATTGGAATTTCTGCTCCTGCTTCTCTTCTGCTCGTGGCTTTACCTCAATATCCAAATCAAAACAATGTTTTTAAAAATTCAAATCAAGATTCACTTTTCTGTCAGGAATCAAGACAAAGAAAATTTTGAGAAGTAAAGGTTCAGGATTGAATAACATCGATATAGGAATTCATTTAATGTCTATTATCATCACAACATCTCTAACAAATATTGAAATATTTACTTTTTTAAAAAAACAAAGTGATTCTAGAGTTAAGCTGCCTACATGTACATCCTATTTCTCCTACTTCCTAACTGTGTCACTGAGCAATCATATAACCTCTCTACACCTCAAAATCACTTTCTAAAAAGTGGGAATAATAATAGTGCCTAGTAAAACACTTAGAACACTGCCTGGCATGCCACAGTGCTGTATAAAAATAAGCTATTATTTTATTTATTATTGTTATCATTTTCATATATTATATAATATGCATAATAACCCAGCTATAATAACCCAGCCAGTTGATATAACTGGATAATCAACTCATTTATTATTATACTTCTAATAATTCCTTCAATTAAAATGTTTGCATAGCCAAAGCAATCTTGAGAGAGAAAAACAAATCACATGGCCTAATTTTAAACTATATTTTGAACCTATAGTAATTAAAACAGTATGGTATTGGCATAAAAACAGACACATAGATCAATGGAACAGAATAGAGAGCCCAGAAATAAACCCACACATATATGGTCATTAACTTATGATAAAGGAGTCAAAATACACAATGGGAAAAGGAAAGTCTCTTCAATAAATGGTGTTGGGAAAACTGGATAGCCACATACAAAAGAATGAAACTGGACCACTATTTTACACCATACACAAAAATTAGCTCAAAATGGAGTAAAGACTTGAACATAAGACCTGAAACCATAAAACTTCTAGAAAAAAACACAGGAGAAAATCTTCTTGACCTTGGCCTTGGAAATGGTTTTATGGATATGATATGCAAAGCACAAGCAACAAAAGCAAAACCTAACAAATGGGACTACATTAAACTAAAAAGCTCTGCACAGCAAAGGAAACCATCACCAAAATTAAAAGGCAACCTACTGAATGGGAGAAAATTATTGCAAATCATATATCTGGGTCTAATATCCAAAGTATATAAAAACACATACAAGTAAACAGCAAGAAAACAAACAATCCAATTTAAAAATGGGCAGAAACTCTGAATAAACAGCTTTCCAAAGAAGACATACAGAGGGTCAACAGATAAAGGAAAAGATGTGCAACATTGTTAATCATCAGGAGAAAACATGAAAAGTCACATAAAACACCACTCTTGAAATCACCATCCAAGTCAAAAAATAAAGCTTTGCCACTGATTGCAGAAGCTCCTGCATATGTCCTATCCCTATCTCAAAGGTCTCTTTCCCCCACTCATAAAAAGTCACCACTATCCTGACTTTTACAGTAATCACTTCCTCACAATTCTTCATAGTTTTGCCACCTAGAGGTGCATCCCAAGCCACTACAGTTCATTTTTGTCCATTAAAATTTATTATCATTACTCCCTTTAATCTACATGTTATCTCCACCCCCTTTTTTTAGCTTTAAAACTGATCTGTGAATAACCCAAGATATTTGACCTGTCTAGTTTGCCAATCTGAAGTTGCTGATTGCACATTCATGGTGCAGTTCAACATAATCCTCCATTCTCCAATTTCCAGAAATTGGCAGCTCAATCCAGAGGCTTGATCAGACTTGAGTTCAATGCCTTTGGAAAGACTATAAGCGTATGGGGGTTTTGGGGTTTTGTTGTTGTTGTTGTTGTTTTGCTGTACGCGGGCCTCTCACTGTTGTGGCCTCTCCCACTGCAGAGCACAGGCTCCGGATGCGCAGGCTCAGCGGCCATGGCTCACGGGCCCAGCCGCTCCGCGGCATGTGGGATCTTCCCCGACCGGGGCACGAACCCGCGTCCCCTGCATCGGCAGGCGGACTCTCAACCACTGCGCCACCAGGGAAGCCCTGTTGTTGTTGTTTTAATCAGGTGACACACAATGCCTGGTTGTCTCTTTTTATTAGGACATAAGCAGCTATTGAGGCTCACATCTCATCTTAGAAGTAGCCATCTCTCCCTGGTTTCTATTAGTGGGAAATACTGTTTCAAGACCATCTTTGGCATTAGGCATATGCATTACTACTGAACTGGTCATTGTTTCTAGACCTCATCAGGTCCCAGTCTTGCTTCCTCTTCTTATTCATGAGTCATGCTTACATTTTCTATTCAAATTCAAGACTACAGAGTTTTGTTTTATTTTGTTTTTTACTTAATCTTTTCTATATTACATCTGTATACCGTCTCCCCCACACAGAGTATCCTGGTTCTCAAGGACACTGGGCATAAAAGAATTAGAATATCCCATAATTACTCATTTACTTTATCCCAAATTGCACACACAATAGTCTCAAAATACCAATACCAACCACCGATAATTGTAAACACCATTTAAAAATATTAGATGTGCTCTCCTCATTCTTCCATTCATCTTTATAGGTGTATTTCATCTACATTGTTTAGAGAATACACCCTACACCCTAAACTACTGTCAATACTTTTTCCTTTAACCCTTATTTAGCATTAGTTTTACAAGTAAACCACATGTTTAATCCTCACCATTAACACTTTTGTCATTGTCTCTCTATGTCTTTGATTTCTGAAGTAGCAATCTCCTGTAGATTCTTCTAGAAGAGCTCATGGAAATAAAAGAAGTCAGAGCTCTTGCATGTCAACAATACTTTGTATCTTTTATATTTAATGTTAGTTTCCCTGGATATAAAATCCTAAGCTAATTTTTTTCCTTTGGATATCTTAAATATGTTACTTTAATTTCTCTTGCATAAAGTAATACTGTTGAAAATGTGATGAAAATCTAAGGATTTCCTTTATTAGCCATTAGCTATTTTACTTCAAAACACAAATATTTTGTTTTGATTTTTAAATTAAGGTCCAGTCATTTTTCTAGAATATGTCTTCGTATTGGTCATTTGTGGTCAATATTCTCAGGTAGATGGACCACTCTTTTCATATGAAGTCTCAAATCTTTTTTACTTTTATTTATTTCAATAGAGTTTTTTAGAATTATAGTTCTTAGTAATCATTCTGTTCCCTCACTTTAGTTTTCTTTTTCAGGGACTCCTTTTATCTGTATGTCAGATCTTCTTTCCCCATTTTCAATAACTGTCTCTTTCTCTTTTCTTATTTCTTTAAGATTTTTTTAAAATGTCCTTCTTTATAACCCCTTTCCCTTAAGGCACTATCTGTTGTGTTTTTGCTTTTGTGTTCCTTCTAGTTTAGTCTTCATTTCTGAAAACAAACCAAAAAAGTTCATTTCATTTCTAATTCTTACATAATTCTTTCATCATATCCTCATTTCTGAGTTTTTAAAGTTCTGATTCTTTTATTCTTTCCTGTCATTTCTTTTCTTGATGTTGTGTTTTTCACTAGATGGTTAAGGTTTTAACTCTATTCTGTGAGCTTATCATTCTGATCTGCTTTTGTTTTTTTAGAAATGTTATTCTGTTTTTTTTTTTCCTTCTAATAACTTTGTATGAAATTTGACCTTGATAATTTTTGGTCATTCATTTCATGTGAAATCAGATTTCCTGAACCTTTACAAAGATATAAGTTTGGGGCAGCTTGTCTAACTTCCCAAGGTCCCTCTTCTGATGTTCCTTGGCAGTATTCAGAAATATTGTGACTTGCTTTCTCACACTTCCTGTCTCTGTTCCTCTCCTCCACATTTTTCTAGACCTTCTTTTTCCTTGTCTCAATTCTCTATGCTGCTTGACTTGTTTTGATTCTATTCCAAGAAGCCTCTCAGAGCAAGGCCTATTCTGGAGGAGAATTCTTGCAGGTCAGTTTCAAGAGTGAATCTAGGGGCTAGACTGTTCCAGACCCTTCAGTACTTACCATAGATCCTCCACTCACCCAATATTGGATGGGGCAAAACCCCTCTCAGTTTTAACTGCTGTTCTCTAATTGGTCTGCTGCACTTTACAGTGAATTCCTGTGGATTTTGGTTCTTCTGTTCACTGCCAGATGCTCTGTGGCTGCCTTCTGCACTTTCCCACATAGATGTTAACACTGTACAGATCTTAGGTGTCATTTACTGTCTTTTGTATTTGTGGGGATAGCTTATATAATTTTGTGGTAAAAATTGTCATTAGATTTTTAGTTTTACAGTCTAGATCCTCTGTCTATTTTTATGTGGGAACCTGGAGATATTTACAACAAATGCCTTCACTTGCTGCCATATTCCCAGGATCACTTAAACTATCTTCACTGATTTTTTGCCATTTGCAGCCGAGATAGTATTGGACAGTACATTCCCCAATCATTTATCTCATTAAAAGCTACCATAAGCATACTAACATCAAATCATTAAATTAAAAGAAAGTAACATGATGAAAATTTTAAGTGATTATAGTTAAGTACCATCCCAGTTGATTGCTTCTAAATGCCCGGCTAAAAATGAATGACATAAACCTTTCTGTGAGCTAAATTCTTTTTATGGTCTTTAGTCTTAGTGGGTATTCCAGACAAGTTAAAAGAAAAATTCCTAGCAGCAGACTTGCAAGTTTCTTAGCAAAAGACCTATGCCCTAGTTCTATTAATCATCAGATTTGAGAACACACTTTCAAACCATGTTAAATGATTTCCCTTATACAGTTGTTCATAGCAGTTTTTTCATCTATTGATTAAACAAAAGGAAATAAACTGAAACCTTACTCTAATGCTATCCCCAGAGTCAATGCTGCAGGTAAAACAACTTTACAACAAATTATGCAGCAACTGAACCTCCTCCGACAGGGTTCAAAATTGGCTGGCTTTATATTAAGATATGATACATGATAAGTTTTTAGTCCAAAGAATGGACTGATTTTTTAAATCATTAATAACATTAACAACAGAATGCAGATCTCACTGGTTCTGTTTTATTAACTTATTACTTAAAGTTACTTGAAATAAGAAGCTCAATTATCCTAAGGTCAAGTGCTGCTGCCTAGCCTATCTCTTTTCAATGTGCCAAAAATGGCTACCATTGCTATTTGCAAAGAAAAGCAGCTTGTACAGTGAAAGTTTACAAGCCTCCACCAACTTAAAGCCAGTACCATCTGAATAATGTTGCTGGGTACGATTGAAAGCAAAGTCCTAGCAGTTGACTCATAAGCTTTGTTTTTATTAGTGGAAAAAAGTTTCATACTTGCAGTAATTCAACTGCAATGATCATGAGATTATTCATTCACCAAATAAAGAAGTTGAATATGTAATAGAGAGCTTTTCATAGACCTTAGTTAAAAGGCATTACAAAGGGATATAGGGAATGACAAGGTCCTGCACAGTATCCATCACAGCAGAATACTCCAAAGACCTCTCAAACTGAACATGTCTCATTACATTATCTCTTGCATCCTTCCACCTTTATTTGCAGTGGTGAGACACTATATAGCTGCTTGTTAACTTTGCCCTTTTCGTTCAGGGCAAAGCCTCACTTTTTTTTAAGATCTCTGCTGAAACTACTGCAATAAATTGCTGCCTACTGAGCCATCAAATCAAGATGTCTTATGAAAAAGAAATGTGCACAGCTCTTCATTCACGTTCCATACACAATGTGCAGTATACTAGACAATTTTTTTTTTAGGTCTGCCCATTAAAGCTAAAGTAAAGGGATAATGATGAAGAGAAAAGACTGAAACAATAGGAACCTTATGCAATGAGTGGTGTTTTCTAATATTTAGCTATAAAAAATTAAAAATATAAATCCAACTCTTTTAAGAAAAGTACAGAAGGAAATGGGGCTTAATAGCAAGAAAATTATGTTTTAACACTTGAGTTATTTTCTCCCATTTTACTATACTAAATGATATCAAAGACCTGATGGAAAACTTTTTAAAATTGTCTTCTGCTGTTATCAAATGAAAACTAATTTCTACCCATACATTTAGAACTGTGCCAAGCACATAGAAAGGGCTCAATTCTTTATATTATTACCACTGACACACTTATCTGTATGTATTTCTTTCCTTTCCTCCCTCCCATCTCAAGAGAAGTACTCCATCTACTCTCACTAGCTCAGGCTCTTGTGTTTTCACCCCGTTTCCTCTACTGGCTGTTTTCTTTCTGCTATAAAACCTAATTAGTTTTCTTCCAGGCCCTGCTCCTCATATCCCTTCTATCTCCCACCCTACTTCTTACCTTCCTTTCAAAGCTAAGCTGGCTGTAATTTCTCACCAACTATTCACTCCCCAGCCCACCAAAATCAATGGTTGGGCAGAGAAAGAGAAGCCAGCAGCACTGGGATGTGATTCTGAAGTTGGATCACTCCCCTGCCAGATGGCAACAAGGACTCCATCTCTGGGTTAAGTGAGTACTAAAGCCTTCTGGTGTGCTGCAACATGGCAATTGCCAAGGATTTCACCTGTGGTGACTTGGAACAGATTACTGCTGAAGGGATGCAATGGCCCCTGTGATATCATTGGCATTTGTGAGATATGGAAGAAATAGTAATTATCAGGACTGGGAGATTTATTTGATTATTGTTGAGTGATATTGATGCATTGAAGAGAGAAAATGACAGGCTCAATTCAGCCAATTAGCCACTTAAGGTAAAATGTGAAAGTCAGAAGACTCCCAGGGCAATGTTTATGGAAATGCTCTTCTCCTACAATCACAGGACAGACCATGCTGAAGATCAGGCCTAGAACCTAATTATAAGAGTAGAGAATTTTTGATAAGGTTGAATTTACAGCCTGGCAAGTCTTCTATACAATCAGGAAAGGAGTGGGACCCATCCAAGGAGTCTAGGGGTAGGGATATCCACTCAAGAACTTTGAGCTCTCAGATACCCCAGAACCCTCTGGGCCTGCATAAGAAGCCCATTCCCCCTTGTTAGAGAATGGAAGACCCCACTGCACTGCCTGAAGACCATGCAGAGGCCTCAACTGAGCCAGACACTTCACAAGACAATACATGCCTTCCTCAGGATCTGGCCCATTTCTCCTTTCTAGTAAAGACAATAACAGAGTCAAAGCTTAGCAGGGCCTTGCTAAGGGGAGAAAGAAACTTGCTAAAGGGAGAAAGAAAGAAACTCACTGAAAGAGTTGCAGGACATGGTTAATATGTACCAGGAGAAGCCAGGAGAGCATCCTGGGAGTACATCTTGAAAGTACAGCTTCTGGAGGACCAATCCTAAGACAAATATAGACAAATGTGTGTATGATCCCAAATCAAGTATGGCCATAATGAATAAGAAATATATTGCGAGAATAATTGAAATTAGAAATGGAATGACTCAAATCTAATCTTGATTCTCACTCTCTTTCCTGTTCTATTAACAAAAACTATCTGGCAAATAATAAGTACTTAATATATGTTTGTTGAAAAAATTAAAGGCCAAAACATAATAAACTGCACATAATTTTATAATCATATAATGTGTCAAAAAGCTATCATAACAGCAATATCTACTTTTTAAACTAATATTTCAATGTTTAATTTTATTACAAATCTAACACATACTAATTAATGAAAACTTAGAATAACAATTTGTCGGTCTTTTCTGACTGCAAGCTTGGTTGCTAGAAACTCACTCAGACTACCTCAAGGGAAGTAGATCTGTTGTAAGGAAACACATGGAAAAAGAGAAAACAGGAATCACACAGAAACCCTACACAGAGTTTGAACTTCACAGAGGATGGAATGCTGTTCATAAACTAAAATGCTCCAACATATTCCCAGGCTTACGTTATCCCACTGCCCCTCAGCAGCAAGGCACTAGAACACATGCTATTATGACTCAGTCCTCTCTGTCCCTGATTTTGCTACTCTTGCTACTGACCAACTTCCTCCACATTAATATCCTTCATAATATGATTGTTCATAACTTTGTCTCCTACCTCAGGTCTCTCAATGTCTCTTTTTGCTTCTGTTCCCACAGCCAAATGTCAATTCTGAATATATCTCATTTTCAAATGCTCAATACAGTAGAATTTTATTGGTGAGCATCACCTCTACTTGAGCAGAGTTTTTGTACTAGGCATCTTATCAATGATTGGTTAGTTCTTGTGACAGATGACCACCCATCTGATTAGCCATGGAGAAGAGGACAGTTGTTTCATTGGTAGTTGATGACCAAATAGTTCATTAATGAGTGTGTTAGCTAGAGGAAGCCTAACCACTATAACAAATATTCCCAAAATTTTAGTGGCTAAACACAATAGAACATGATTTCACCTTGAATAACAGTTCAATATTTTTGTCTGAATAACAGTTCAATATTTTTGTCAGCCAACTCTTCTCCATGAGGTTATGCAAAGATGCAGTGTCCTTAACTGGAGCTCTACCATCATCTAGGCATAAGGTCTTAAAGGTTGTCTGAGTACAGGAGGAGAAGGTGAATAAGAGTGCAGAAGCCTCCACTCCAACCCTAAAATGATATACATCACTTCCATTCACACCGGTCAGAACTAGTTACATGGCCCTACCTGGATGCAAAAAGGTCTAAGAAATATAACACCTGGATGAGAAGCTGAAAACCAGCAATAGACCCAGGCCATGAAAAGGGAACATGAATTTTTAGTAAATAATTAGTCCCCTCTGCCTAAAGTTTTTTTAGTTTGTGTTGTTGTCTGTTCATTAATTTGTTTGCTTATTTGTTTTTAAGTGAAGGAGAAGAAAGCAAGGGAGCTCCCAGAGCAGAGTTTAAGTAAATCGAAGAAGATAGTTTCTGTCTGGACCCAGTAAGTATCATGGAGACTCCATCAAAATGAATTGTCTGGGCAAAGCAAAGTAGCTTGGTGCAATTAGGAAAAGACTTGACTAAAACTAGTGGGAGTTTTTGCATCAAATGCTGGTTTTGTCTTCAACTAGTTATGTGTTTGGGGGAATGACGGGGGTTACCAATCAGAATCCTCTAGGAAAGTAGTTTATCAAAACGCACAAGTGCTTACTCACCCCAACTCCCCACTCCCCTTGCTACTGTAACATGGCCAGCATTCCAGAATTCTTCCAGAAGAAAAGGAGGGTGTAATGTAAAAGAGCTTCACAAGTGACTTAGATAAACCCACTACCGTTCTACCACACCCATCCTAGTTTAGAGTCATTGCACTAGGTAATATCTCAGATACCACTTCAATTCCTTTCTAACTTAGAAATTTCAGAAGTAATAAGATTGTGTGTGTATTAAAAATCCTCTGAAAGATCATTGTGAAACTATATAAAGAACTTCTGTAAATCAATTTAAAAAAGAAACAAACCAAAGTAGGCAAAATATATGACAAAAGAAAGTATTAATGACCAATAAATATGTGAGAAGATGATGAAACTGACATGTAACTAGAAGTTAAAACAATATTAAGGGCTCCCCTGGTGGCGCAGTGGTTGAGAGTCCGCCTGCCGATGCAGGGGGCACGGGTTCGTACCCCGGTCCGGGAAGATCTCACATGCCGCGGAGCGGCTGGTCCCGTGAGCCATGGCCACTGGGCCTGCGCGTCCGGAGCCTGTGCTCCGCAACGGGAGAGGCCCGCGTACCGAAAAAAAAAAAAAACACAATATTGAGATTCAACTATTTACATATCACACTACAATTAAGAAGTTGAATAATAAATAATCTCAAGGATATGGAAAGCCACGTAGCTCTATCTATTAAAAAATGTTTGTAACCAAGGACTCAGCCATTTTCACTTTTCCGTAAACAATAGAAATGCACGTGTAAAAGGACACACACACACACACAATAATTTATAATAGTGAGTAGTTCAGAAACCATTTGAATGTCATAACAATATGGCTGGATCTTTAAGATAAGAGGAAAGAAAATATAAAACACTATGATACTTATTATGTAAATATCTTAACATTACAGAATAATACTTTATATTTCTAATTTATTCTATATACATATGTAAATGTATCAAAATCTGGACAATCTCTGGGAAGTGGAAAGGAGGGCACAAGGATGGGGAGGTGATCCTAAAGTACTTTATCCTAGAGCTTTACTTTAAAAAAAAATGACAATGTCCTCGTGTACTATATGTATAATTTAATTAATTTTTAAAGGAGCAGATTAGGGACTTCGCCAGTGGTCTGGTGGTAAAGAATCCACCTTCCAATGCAGGGTACATGCGTTTAATCCCTGGTCGGGGAACTAAGATCCCACATGTTGTGGGGCAGCTAAACCCGCGTGCCACACCTACTGAGCTCGTGCACCTCAACCAGAGAGCCCACGTACTGCAAACCACAGAGCCCACACTCTGCAGCCCGCACACCACAACTAGAGAGAGAAAACCTGCACACCACAACTAGAGAGAAGCCCGCGCGCCAAAACAGAGCCCACGCACCGCAATTAAGATCCCGCACGCCTCAACAAAGACCCCGTGTGCCGCAACTAAGACCCAATGCAGCCAAAAAATGAAGAAAATAAATTTCTTTTAAAAAAGAAGCAGATGAAAATAAATTATTTGGAGATTCCTGCCCCGCACACACAATATTCTCAGGGGATATGTCACACCCACAGTGCCTGCTGAAAACATTCATTCACTTATTCAGTGCATATTTCATAAGTGCCTGCTGTGTACTAAGACTTGTTCAATCTAGGCAGTGGGGGTACTGCCATGATCAACTGCTCCACGCTCTTTTCCACATGCTGTTTCTGCTGACTCATGATTTCTGCCCCCCTTACCCTTACCCTTTGACTTGATGTGGTTTCAGCTTGCCACAGAACCAGCTCCAGAAGGCAGTGTTATGTAGTGGCTAGGAGTATGGGCTCTGAAGTCAGACTGCCTGGGTTCAATACCAGCTCTGCTACATCCTTTGTCAATTTCTGCACGTTATTTTACTTTTCAGTACCTCAAGTTTTTCATCTGTAAAATAATCCATAGCATATAGTTTTGAGGATAAATGAGTTAGAACATGAAAAAAACCTAGAACAATAGCTTAGGACACTAAGCTCCTGACAAATATTAGATGTTATCAGTATTCCAGGAGCCAGCCACAAACTAACTGGTGTCTCAGGTCACATTTTTGAGAGAGAATCCAATCAGCTCAGTTCAACTGAGTGTTTTATTCCTTTGTCACTTATGGCCACTAAATTATCCCTTTTCACATCCTGAACGCCTTACATGATCCAGCTTTGACTGACCTCATCTGACCTCCTCCAGTTCACCTTGGACCACTTATTAAAAGTAATTTATATAAGAAAAATAGAAAGAAAATAGCACTCTGACACTTGTTGTAAGACTAGCTATTGTTCCTGTATTTTATACACATGAGATTCTGATCATCTGAAATAACCCCTTTTTTCTTGAACCATGTGACTGAGTTCCTGTTCCTCATAACCAAAGAACCTAGAATAGAACAATTCCCTCAAGAAAATGGGTCAAACCCAAAATATCTTCCTGCTCACTGCTTATGCACAACTGTTGTACAGATGACGTATTATGCATAGTCATGATGCTAAAGAGAAGTGAAGAGCAAAAGGCCAAGGTTCTTTTTCATGGTTTAAGAAGGATAAATGGGCAGAAGACCTAAATAGACATTTCTCCAAAGAAGACATACAGATTGCCAACAAACACATGAAAGAATGCTCAACATCATTAATAATTAGAGAAATGCAAATCAAAACTACAATGTGATATCATCTCACATCAGTCAGAATGGCCATCATCAAAAAATCTAGAAACAATAAATGCTGGAGAGGGTGTGGAGAAAAGGGAACCCTCATATACTGTTGGTGGGAATGTAAATTGATACAGCCACTATGGAGAACAGTATGGAGGTTCCTTAAAAAACTAAAAATAGAATTACCATATGACCCAGCAATCCCACTACTGGGCATATATCCTGAGAAAACCATAATTCAAAAAGAGTCATGTACTAAAATGTTCATTGTAGCTCTATTTACAATAGCCAGGAGATGGAAGCAACCTAAGTGTCCATCATTGGATGAATGGATAAAGAAGATGTGGCACATATATACAATGGAATATTACTCAGCCATAAAAAGAAACGAAATTGAGTTATTTGTAGTGAGGTGGATGGACCTAGAGTCAGTCATACAGAGTGAAGTAAGTCAGAAAGAGAAAAACAAATACCGTATGCTAACACATATATATGGAACCTAAGGAGAAAAAAAAGGTCATGAAGAACCTAGGGGTAAGACGGGAATAAAGACACAGACCTACTAGAGAATGGACTTGAAGATAGAGGGAGGGGGAAGGGTAAGCTGTGACAAAGTGAGAGAGTGGCATGGACATATATACACTACCAAACATAAAATAGATAGCTAGTGGGAAGCAGCCGCATGGCACAGGGAGATCAGCTCGGTGCTTTGTGACCACCTAGAGAGGTGGGATAGGGAGGTTAGGAGGGAGGGAGACACAAGAGGGAAGAGATATGGGAACATATGTATATGTATAACTGATTCACTTTGTTATAAAGCAGAAACTAACACACCATTGTAAAGCAATTATACTCCAATAAAGATGTTTAAAAAATAAAAAATAAAGATGCTATGATGATCCATGTACAAAAAAAAAAAAAAAAAAAAAAAAAAAAAAAAAAAAAAAAAAGAAGGATAAAAGATGGTCTGGGTGGGGCTTCCCTGGTGGCGCAGTGGTTGGGAGTCCGCCTGCCGATGCAGGGAACGCGGGTTCGTGCCCCAGTCCGGGAGGATCCCACGTGCCGCAGAGCGGCTGGGCCCGTGGGCCATGGCCACTGGCCCTGTGCGTCCGGAGCCTGTGCTCAGCAGCGGGAGAGGCCGCAACGGTGAGAGGCCCGCGTACAGCAAAAATAAATAAATAAATAAATAAATAAAAGATGCTCTGGGTGATAGCAAAACTGTGTTATTCAGATGCAAAATCCCAGCACCTTTTGTGTGAGAATCGTTTTATTACCTTTTCAAATTCAATTCTCTATCCATTAAATTGAGCCTTGAATGGACTTCGATTTTGCAATATTTTGTTACAGTGTTAACCTAAAAGTCAAAACTATATTTTGTTTTAAAGTATTCTATAATTCTAATTTCTCAGAAATTTACACTGCTTCCTTGCAGTCTGATAAAGTGAAACTTTTGTCTGTTTTCTACGATGATAGGAATGGTTTGGGCATCCCCCCTACCTGTTCAGACATACACATAGCCTGCTTAACAGCAATTTTGCCCATATTGAAGAAATAAATATCTTTCTCCCTGGAGTCAGTGACTGACAGCTTCTCTGCCTCAAGGACATTGTCTATGTCTTTTTTAACTCAGTCAGCTCAGCACCACACTAGTGCCCTGCACAGACAGATGCCTCATAAATGCTTTTGAATCGACTAAGACAGGAAATGCAATGTCTTTCCTCCCCACTTCACCTGCTGCCTTAAGCAGGGAAAAATCAGTAGGAACATGTTGGGAGAGGGAAAGATTAAGGCAGAACTTAGATGCAGAGCCTGGCATTTTAAATAATAATGAAATTTTCTCAGAAGAATCTTACTAAAATCCACATGCATTCAGATAATCCCACTAGAAAATATTACAGGTGATAAATTAAGCACAAATGCATTTTCCTGATTCCTAGGCATAACACATCTGTCTCAGTGTGGTATTCAGAAATCAAAAAGAGGGTGGAGAATTAATAACTGCATATTTTAAGGACTTAATGAAATATTTACAGACTATTTCAGGCTTGTATTAAAAGTTATTACCCTTTGGTTGGTAAGTGTGACTTCCAGGGGGACAATATCATTCTACTACATCCCCAAATTCTATAAAGTTATTAGTTATCTCCTACAGGAAACCAGCTTCCATTGACAAGATATAGGATGAATAGTCTAATCATTGAAACGATTCCATAAATTTCAACTTGAAAGCTCTGTTGGAGTCCATTACCCAAATCAGAGTTTTAAAGTTTGTTATTATAGGACTGTCAGAATTATAGCTAAGGATTGCTGAATTCCATGTGCACATCAAAACCAGCTTCACCCTCATCTTGCAGTATATGTGATTATGAATTGCAGAAGGAAACTGATGAAAAAGAAGTGCTGTACTTCTTGCCACACCAACGTTCTTCTCTTTTGTCTTCCTGTTACAAATGTCTGTAAAGCTAATAAAAATGCAAGTCTGGATTAAGGCCCTAACAAATGAATGTTGCTTTTCTAAAATGAAATAAATTATGTTTAATATGTTGTTTCCAAATATGTGAAAAGTTTTGAAACACGCAGTTAAATTTAAATAGATATATACATACATAGATAGATAGGAAGATAAAGAATAGCCAAGTACCTGTTTGTATGCGTTGGAGTATAAATAAAGTAAATTGCTCCATCTGCTGGCTGTATTTGGAAACAACTCTAATTCTAAACTCCAAAGAAAGATGGTCATAATTGAGAACTACCTCCAAAGCTCAGAAAAAAAAGTTACACCCAGCATACAGCAAAAAATGTCAGCCCACCCCCATTCAAAGCCCTCAGGGTCCACTAGAAAGCACTTGATATTGTAGCACTAATGGAGTTCAAATGCATCTAATCCTACCAAGTGTTTTTCTGCCCTGCTACTGACATATTAAGAGAAAACAGTACAACTCATATCAGAAAACAGTAAAACTCATACTCCGGACACCACAACAAATACTGAAATTTGACATTGTAAAATCCAAGGGTCATTCTCACAAACAGACTTGCTGGGCTCACAGCACTCTCGGCTCATGTTTTGGTAAGAGAAGTTCACAAGTCAGCAAGTTTATAAATCTTTTCGGCAACCTGATGCTGAATAACATGTAATAAGTTTGAATACACTTTAATAAAAAAAAGAGTCTCCAGATTTGGAATTGAAGGCCACGGTTGCTCTCTACCTATAATCTGGGCTTCATAGTTATTTCCTCCAAAGCTTTAATCAAGTACTCTTCAAAAAAAAAAAAAAAATCCATAATTAACAGCTTTCACCAATAGCACTCATTTTATCATTCAAAATGTGAAAGTTGTCCCATTTTTTCCTTGCTGATTAGTCCTCTTTCTGAAACTGGTACTATACGTTTCTCTCTCACTATTAAATTAGGTGAGGAGTTCTGCTATCTCAAGATGCTTCAAAACTACCCTGTATTGAGTCCCTCCCATCAGGAAACTTGCTCAAGCCTCTTACATAGCCTCATCCACCAGAAGGCAGACAGCAGAAGCAAGAAGAACTACAATCCTGCAGCCTGTGGAACAAAAACCACATTCACAGAAACATAGACAAGATAAAAAGGCAGAGGTTTATGTACCAGATGAAGGAACAAGGTAAAACCCCAGAAAAACAACTAAATGAAGTGGAGATAGGCAACCTTCCAGAATAAGAACTCAGAATAATGATAGTGCAGATGATCCAGGACCTCAGAAAAAGAATGGAGGCAAAGATCGAGAAGATGCAAGAAACGTTTAACAAAGAGCACGCAGCCCCGCCTCGCATGGGGACCCGGCCTGAGGAGCAGAGGTGGGAGCTTCAATAGTAGGGCAGCACGAACGCCATGTGGATGAAAAGCTCTTGGTGCTGCAGCCAGGAGACAGTGCTGTGCCTCTGAGGTGGGAGAGCCAACTTCAGGACACTGGTACACAAGAGACCTCCCGGCTCCACATAATATCAAACAGCAAAAATCTCCCAGAGATCTCCATCTCAACACCAGCACCCAGCTTCACTCAACGACCAGCAAGCTACAGTGCTGGACACCCTATGCCAAACAACTAGCAAGACAGAAACACAGCCCCATCCATTAGCAGAGAGGCTGCCTAAAATCGTAATAAGTCCAAAGACACCCCAAAACACATCACCAGACATGGACCTGCCCACCAGAAAGACAAGATCCAGCCTCATACACCAGAACACAGGCACTAGTCCCCTCCAACAGGAAGCCAACACAACCCACTGAACCAACTTTAGCCACTGGAGACAGACACAAAAAAACAACGGGAACTACGAACCTGCGGCCTAAAAAAAGAAGACCCCAAACACAGTAAGATAAGCAAAATAAGAAGACAGAAAAACACACAGCAGATGAAGCAGCAAGATAAAAACCCACGAGACCTAACAAATGCAGAGGAAATAGGCAGTCTACCTGAAAAAGAATTCAGAATAATGATAGTAAAGATGATCCAAAATCTTGGAAACAGAATAGAGAAAATGCAAGAAACATTTAACAAGGACCTAGAAGAACTAAAGATGAAGCAAGCAATGATGAACAACACAATAAATGAAATTAAAAATACTCTAGAAGGGATCAGTAGCAGAATAACTGAGGGAGAAGAATGGATAAGTGACCTGGAAGATAAAATAGTGGAAATAACTACTGCAGAGCACAATAAAGAAAAAAGAATGAAAAGAACTGAGGACAGTCTCAGAGACTTCTGGGACAACATTAAACACACCAACATTCAAATTATAGGGGTTCCAGAAGAAGAAGAGAAAAAGAAAGGGACTGAGAAAACATTTGAAGAGATTATAGTTGAAAACTTCCCTAATATGGGAAAGGAAATAGTTAATCAAGTCCAGGAAGGACAGAGAGTCCCATACAGGATAAATACAAGGAGAAACACGCCAACACACATATTAATCAAACTGTCAAAAATTAAATAAAAAGAAAACATATTAAAAGCAGCAAGGAAAAAACAACAAATAACACACAAGGGAATCCCCATACGGTTAAGAGCTGATCTTTCAGCAGAAACTCTGCAAGCCAGAAGGGACCGGAGGACATATTTAAAGTGACAAAGGAGAGAAAACTACAACCAAGATTACTCTACCCAGCAAGGATCTCATTCAGATTTGATGGAGAAATTAAAACATTTACAGACAAGCAAAAGCTGAGAGAGTTCAGCACCACCAAACCAGCTTTACAACAAATGCTAAAGGAACTTCTCTAGGCAAGAAACACAAGAGAAGGAAAAGACCTACAATAACAAACCCAAAACAATTAAGAAAATGGGAATAGGAACATACATATCAATAATTACCTTAAATGTAAATGGATTATATGCACCCAACAAAAGACACAGACTGGCTGAATGGATACAAAAACAAGACCCATATATATACTGTCTACAAGAGACCCACTTCAGACCTAGAGACAAATACAGACTGAAAGTAAGGGGATGGAAAAAGATATTCCATGCAAATGGAAACCAAAAGAAAGCTGGAGTAGCAATTCTCATATCAGACAAAATAGACTTTAAAATAAAGATTATTAGAAGAGACAAAGAAGGACACTACATAATGATCAAGGGATCGATCCAAGAAGAAGATATAACAATTGTAAATATTTTTGCACCCAACATTGTAGCACCTCAATACATAAGGCAAACACTAACAGCCATAAAAGGGGAAATTGACAGTAACATATTCATAGTAGGGTACTTTAACACCCCAGATTCATCAAGGGACAGATCATCCAAAATGAAAATAAATAAGGAAACACAAGCTATAAATGATACATTAAACAAGATGGACTTGATATTTATAGGACATTCCATCCAAAACCAACAGAATACACATTTTTCTCAAGTGCTCATGGAACATTCTCCAGGATAGATCATATCTTGGGTCACAAATCAAGCCTTGGTAAATTTAAGAAAATTGAAATTGTATCAAGTATCTTTTCCGACCACACGCTATGAGACTAGATATCAATTACAGGAAAAGATCTGTAAAAAATACAAACACATGGAGGCTAAACAATACACTACTTAATAACGAAGTGATCACTGAAGAAATCAAAGAGGAAATCAAAAAATACCTAGAAACAAATGACAATGGAGACACGACGACACAAAACCTATGGAATGCAGCAAAAGCAGTTCTAAGAGGGAAGTTTATAGCAATACAATCCTACCTTAAGAAACAGGAAACATCTCGAATATAAAACCTAATCTTGCACCTAAAGCAATTAGAGAAAGAAGAACAAAAAACTCCCAAAGTTAGCAGAAGGAAAGAAATCATAAAGATCAGATCAGAAATAAATGAAAAAGAAACAAAGTAAACGATAGCAAAGATCAATGAAACTAAAAGTTGGTTCTTTGAGAAGATAAACAAAATTGATAAACCATTATCCAGACCCACCAAGAAAAAGAGGGAGAGGACTCAAATCAATAAAATTAGAAATGAAAAAGGAGAAGTTACAACAGACACCGCAGTAATACATATCATCCTAAGAGATTACTACAAGCAACTCTATGCCAATAAAACGGACAACCTGGAAGAAATGGACAAATTCTTAGAAAGGTATAACCTTCCAAGACTGAACCAGGAAGAAACAGAAAATATGAACAGACCAATAACAAGTAATGAAATTGAAACTGTGATTAAAAATCTTCCAACAAACAAAAGCCCAGGAACAGATGGCTTTACAGGTGAATTCTATCAAACATATAGAGAAGAGCTAAGCCCCATCCTTCTCAAACTCTTCCAAAAAATTGTGGACAAAGGAACACCCCCAAACTCATTCTATGAGGCCACCATCACCCTGATACCAAAACCAGACAAAGACACTACAAAAAAAGAAAATTACAGACCAATATCTCTGAAGAATATAGATGCAAAAATCCTCAACAAAATACTACCAAACAGAATCCAACAACACATTAAAAGGATCATACACCATGATCAAGTGGGACTTCTCCCAGGGATGCAAGGATTCTTCAATATACATAAATCAACCAATGTGATAAACCATATTTACAAATTGAAGAATAAAAACCATACGATCATCTCAATAGATGCAGGAAAACCTTTTGACAAAATTCAACACCAATTATAATAAAAACTCTCCAGAAAGTGAGCATACAGGGAACCCTCAACATAATAAAGGCCATATATGACAAACCCACAGCAAATATCATTCTCAATGGTGAAAAACTGAAATCATTTCCTCTAAGATCAGGAACAAGACAAGGATGCCCACTCTCACCACTATTATTCAACATAGCTTTGGAAGCCCTAGCCAGGGCCATCAGAGAAGAAAAATAAATAAAAAGGAATGCAAATTGGAAAAGAAGAAGTTAAACTGTCACTGTTTGCAGATGACCTGATACTATACACAGAGAATCCTAAAGATGCCACCAGAAAACTACTAGAGCTAATCAATGAATTTGGTAAAGCTGCAGGATATAAAATTAATGCACAGAAATCTCTTGCATTCCTATACACTAATGATGAAAAATCTGAAAAAGAAATTAAGGAAACACTCCCATTTACCATTGCAACAAAAAGAATAAAATACCCAGAAATAAACCTATGTAGGGAGACAAAAGACCTGTATGCAGAAAAGTATAAGACACTGATGAAAGAAATTAAAGATGATAGCAACAGATGGAGAGATATACCATGTTCTTGGATTGGAAGAATCAATACTGTGAAAATGACTATACTACCCAAAGCAATCTACAGATTCAATGCAATCCCTATCAAATTACCAATGGTATATTTTATGGAACTAGAACAAATAATCTTAAAATTTGTATGGAGACACAAAAGACCCCGAATAGCCAAAGCAGTCTTGAGGGAAAAAAACAGAGCTGGAGGAATCAGAATCCCTGACTTCAGACTATGCTACAAAGCTACAGTAATGAAGACAGTATGGTACTGGCACAAAAACAGAAACATAGATCAATGGAACAAGATAGGAAGCCCAGAGATAAACCCACGCAGCTATGGTCAACTAATCTATGACAAAGGAGGCAAGGATATGCAGTGGAGAAAAGACAGTCTCTTCAATAAGTGGTGTTGGGAAAACTGGACACCTACATGTAAAAGAATGAAATTAGAACATGCACTAACACTATACACAAAAATAAACTCAAAATTTATTAGAGACCTAAATGGAAGACCAGACACTATAAAACTCTTAGAGGAAAACATAGAAAGAACACTCTTTGACATAAATCACAGCAAGATCTTTTTTGATCCACCTCCTAGAGTAATAGAGATAAAAATAAACAAATGGGACCTAATGAAACTTAAAAGCTTTTGCACAGCAAAGGAAACCATAAACAAGATGAAAAGACAACCTTCAGAATATGAGAAAATATTTGCAAATGAATCAATGGACAAAGGATTCATCTCCCAAATATATAAACAGCTCATGCAGCTCAATATTAAAAAAAACAAAGAACCCAATCCAAAAATGGGCAGAAGACCTAAATAGACATTTCTCCAAAGAAGACATACAGATGGCCAAGAGGCACATGAAAAGCTGCTCAACATCACTAATTATTAGAGAAATGCAAATCAAAACTACAATGAGGTATCACCTTACACCAGTTAGAATGGGCATCATCAGAAAATCTACAAACAACAAATGCTGGAGTGGGTGTGGAGGAAAGGGAGCCCTCTTGCACTGTTGGTGGGAATGTAAATTGATACAGCCACTATGGAGAACAGTATGGAGGTTCCTTAAAAAACTAAAAATAGAATTGCCATATGACCCAGCAATCCCACTACTGGGCATATACCCAGAGAAGACCATAATTCAAAAAGATACATGCACCCCAATGTTCATTGCAGCACTATTTACAATAGCCAGGTCATGGAAGCAACTTAAATGCCCATCAACAGATGAATGGATAAAGAAGATGTGGTACATATATACAATGGAATATTACTCAGACATAAAAAGGAACAAAACTGGGTCATTCATAGAGACGTGGATGGATCTAGAGACTGTCATACATAGTGAAGTGAGTCAGAAAGAGAAAAACAAATATCGTATATTAACGCATATATGTGGAACCTAGAAAAATGGTACAGATTAACCGGTTTGCAAGGCAGAAATTGAGACACAGATGTAGAGAACAAACGTATGGACACCAAGGGGGGAAAGCGGCAGGGTGGCGGGAGGGTAATATGATGAATTGGGCAGTTAGGATTGACAAGTATACACTGATGTGTATAAAATTGATGACTAATAAGGACCTGTTGTATAAAAAAATAAATAAAATAAAATTTCAAAAAAAACTACCCTGTATTAATATTAAATCTTTTCTAATTTTTCTTTCTTGTTCAATAGCTGAAACATATTTGAAACATTTTATCTTTGTTTCCTCTCCTACATTAAATCACATCTTGAACAATTCAATTACAAGTTCACATGAATGATCTGAACTTCGGTTTTGTTGTTTATGATGCCACTGGAACTCATCAACTCTACTGCATTCAGTACAAGGAGCACATTACTCTTGACCCAGTAATAGTGTCTTGTGAGGCTTTGGCTTAATGCAGGATTGTGGTTTATCTGTAAAATCTTTTTCTTTCCTAGCATATTTTTCATGTAGTGAACTTGAATCATTTTTCTATTCTATTATGAAGTACTAAAGTAACTTGTATCTTGTTGCAAAGAAGAAAATAACTTATCTTTTTTTGAAGGAGTTCAAGTTTTGTATTGAATATGCTCTATTAGATGCAGTTTTCCAACTGGATGTGACAATGGAGGACAAATGTCTTGTCAATGATTCTTTTCAAGATGATTTCATCTTTCCCAAAAAGCAAGTTATAGTTAGTGATTACTTTGGGGGAAAAGTCATTTTTCACTCAACATTTTCCTCAAGTCTGACATTTTCTTACTTTTTTGTGTTTATTATTTGAAATCTCTCCATTATTTCAACAGCTTTTTGAAACAGAATTCAGCCCAACAACTTAATAAATGTTACTAAATTTCTGCCTTCCACGAGCTTATAATCTAACAGAAAGAAAAATGCAAAACCAGCTCTTACAATGAGGTAAGAACAACAATGGAGACATCCTGAGTGCAATGGCCACCGTTGCAGTCTTTACTGTGTGGGAAAGATATCAAAAAGCAGGAGACTAGAGCTGAGCTTGCTCTTGAAAGCTGGACAGGAATTCACCCCCTGATGAAGGAGAGATGAGGATGGGGTTTCAGACAAAGAAAAAGCATGTGAAAAACCCAAGATGTGAAAGAATATGAAAAGGTTCCTCTTTACAATTCCCAATTCCTGTGACATTTCAGATGAAAAGGTCTACATGGAAAACTGATTTTCTAGTAATGTTAAATATAAAACAAGCCTCCTTATAAACTAAGGAAAGTTTAAAGCTTAATATATTAAATACCTTTTAGTAAATATGTCTTCAAATACAAAATTTTTACAAGTAAAAAAAATAAAATAAATATGTTATATATTCAACAGCATTATATAAAGGTTTGTAGTTTTCTGTACATGGTCAGTCTTGGGGGGAGGGGGGGTCCCTGAAAGAATCACTGGGTACTATGGAGTAAACTTTAGTGTAATTAAAAACAGCATCAAAAAAAGCAGTAGAGACAAATTCTTGTGGAGTTAGCTGGGAAAAAAAAAAAAAAACTGGCTTTGCTTTGTACCCAAAGTAATTTGTAGGTATGTTGAATAGCAGGGCAATAACCCTGTCAATGACTTTATTTCCTAAAAGAAAGTAGGTAATTAGATGTTCCTTTTGTTTTTATTAGGATAGACACAATTGGTAATTTCTGCGTTTATTTTCATAGGAAGTTTCACCTGATTCTCAGCTTGTGGCACCCGGTGCTGTTGCAATTGAGATTTAATGATGAGGAAATGAATAGAAACATATGCTAAACACTCCTGGAAATAAATGCATGCACTTTAGTGCCACTAAGTGATTGGGAGGTTTGACAACTTAGGGCATGAGGGCCCCCACATTTACACTGTGTAACATATAGTGGCAGCGTTCCATGATCATGAAATCTGCATCACATTTCCATCAATATTCCCTGTGAGTGTGGGAGTGGAGGGCAGAAAGTGATGTATTTCAAACATATATGTATTTTACTTTTTATTAGGAAATTTTCAAACATATATAGAAGAAAAGAGATTATAAGCAACATAGCCAAGTGTGTCTCATGTGTAACCCCTCGTGTTACCCCTAATCCAAATCATTTCTGAAGCAAATTCCATACATCAGATCATTTTCTGTGTAAACATTTTCGTATATATCTCTAAAATGTAACTGTTTTCAAAATAAAACATAAAATTATCAAAAGATTTTTTAAAGTATTAGAGGGGGCTTCCCTGGTGGCGCAGTGGTTGAGAGTCCACCTGCCGATGCAGGGGATACGGGTTCGTGCGCCGGTCCGGGAAGATCCC
This sequence comes from Stenella coeruleoalba, assembly GCF_951394435.1. Classification (NCBI taxonomy): domain Eukaryota; kingdom Metazoa; phylum Chordata; class Mammalia; order Artiodactyla; family Delphinidae; genus Stenella; species Stenella coeruleoalba. The sequence continues at coordinate 78,231,017 of NC_137151.1, read as the reverse complement.
ACATGCCGCGGAGCGGCTGGGCCCGTGAGCCATGGACGCTGGGCCTGCGCGTCCGGAGCCTGTGCTCCGCAACGGGAGAGGCCACAACAGTGAGAGGCCCGCATAGTGCAAAAAAATTTTAAAAAGTAAAGTATTAGAGGCTAATTTTTACATGACTTCTGTATCTACTATATGCCTTATATAATCAATAAATAATTCTCAGACATAAAGAAACTCATTAGCTAAACAGACCTTCAAAGACAAATTATCTGTAGAGTATATATAGACAGAGTATGTATACAGGGAGAAGAAGAGCATAGTGTGTGTGTGTGTGTGTGTGTGTAGTCATTACCTATTTACTTAAAATATATCGTAAATGACAAATGGTAACATGTATTTTTTTCCCAATGGTAGCATAGATTGGCAGAGTTTTGTGGATTACTATGGAGCAGAAACTAGAACCCCACTCCCACAGAGTGCCAGTGAACTGCATTCACTCAAGTACTGTGGACAAAATTCATACCCGTCGCATGAATTTGATTAAAGCTGGAATGGCTGTAAATGGCAGAAGGAAACTCCCTCCTCCCTCTACTGTGCCCTGCAAGTTCATATAGCATACAAAAAAGAGTTGAGAAATACTGGCCTAAGATATGAATTCTCCTTCCCAAAAGAGTTGTAATGACATATAGATGATAAATTTAGGCATTAGGTCATATGTATAATGAATTAAATTGTCCTTTGACAATTTTAACTCAATATTAAATTGACTATTTTGAAAAGTGTAGGATTCTCATGTTGTAAATTAATATTTTGGAGCATATGGAGCTGGCTGAGTGTTAAAATAATAGGCCTCTTAGCCTTGCTTTGTGGGTGCCAGTGAGCTATGATAGAAAGCTTATCAATCTGTGAATCACTTCGTATGTAAGTACAGCTTTGTACCCCCAGATCATTTAGTAGGTCTATAAATGAAACCACTGTAATTGTTCGATTGTCCTACAGATTAAGATCTTGGCAAATGAGAAAAGAAAATATGTGACACCATTAAAAATAGTCATTCATAAGAAGTAGTTTTTGAAACAACTGCTAGAGACAAGTAGAAGCCATAAATTGCAGAAGTGAGTTAAATGAATCTTGATGTGATGAGAGTCGGTGATTTGCCAAGAGGAGGCTACCAAGAAGAGAGGGAAGAGAGCTCTGTGTGCAATTCATCTCCCAACCAGATGTCTTTGTCTCCTTGGAAAACAGGTACCAGCGTGTTTTTTAATCAAGATATTGTGTGGTTCTTTCTCTACTTTTATCTATTATGAGCTATAAAGATAAAAATGAAAATACCAGGGCTTCCCTGGTGGCACATTGGTTGAGAGTCCACCTGCCGATGCAGGGGACACAGGTTCGTGCCCCGGTCCGGGAAGATCCCACATGCCGCGGAGCGGCTGGGCCCGTGAGCCATGGCCGCTAAGCCTGCGCGTCCGGAGCCTGTGCTCGGCAACGGGAGAGGCCACAACAGTGAGAGGCCCGCGTACCACAAAAAAAAAAAAAACAAAACTGAAATTTTGAAAAGCCAACCAAAAAGACATTGCAGTTTTGTGGAATGAATGTTAGGTGAAGAACCAAGGTCTGAGCTCAGACCTGACACCGATTCTTCCCCTATTAGAGTAAATATTCCCTGGTGGAATACTTGCAGGCAGCTGTCAGTGACTATGTGGAAACCTCTCTCCTTGGCCTGCCCTCCTAACTCCACTGAGTCTCCTGCTGGGCCTTTCCACCTGCTTTTTCTATCAACAGGGCTACAGCAGATTAGCCAGTTTTACATGTATCTGAATCTCCTCCTTGCGAAGAACCAGGTGAGCCCATTAAGGGTGCCATCTGTTTGGGTCTTCATTTACTCATTCATCAACATTTACTCAGTTGAGCATCTACTATGTGTCAGGAACTGTTAGGTGCTGGGAATGCAGTAGTAAACAAGACAGACACAGTCTCTACTTTAATGTGGATTACAGTTTAACAAGGGATGCAGTTTAATTGTGATATCTCCTACAAAGGAAACTACAAAATATAACAGGGGAACCAATTATAATAAATGCTACAAAGGGAAACAATATAAAGAAAAATACAGACCAGTGCTTTTGAAACTAAAGTTGCAGCTCATTAGTGGAGCATGAAATCAATTTCGTGAGACAAGAACAGCATGTTTTTATTTAATAGGATGAATTGGTATAGAAAGAAACTGGAAAGGAAATACTAGAGTATATCACATATAATCAGAAGTACTGCTTCAAGAATCAACACATAGATGAAGGCTGAGATGAAATGGAAAAAAAATGTATTTCTTCCTGTGGGTCATGGTGGAAAAGTTTTCAGGCCATTGATTTAGACACACCATATAGACTGTAGCAGAATGCTTATTATTGCCTGTTCCAACCACAACTACAGTGGAGGCGACCACACTCAAGTCTACATGACCATCCTCCACAATTCTTGAATGTGTCTGATGAGTCAGGAATGGGACCCTGAGCTAAGTCAAGCCAGTGTATTACTAATAATCAGATTTATCTGTAAGGATTTTGGAATTGAGTCACTGGACGTCTGAGCCCATCAGATGTAGGTATTTGAGCTAACAGATCATGTAAAATTGATGTTGAGATGGCCATATGGTCCCTATGCAAGATGAATAAGCACAGGAAGCCAACTCTGAGAGAAGAGAATAGAAAAACACCCACAGAGAAGGAAAGACATAGCAAGGAATCTCATCTCTTGACCTCAGGTTTAGAAGCTCAACTCTACTTATTTGTTCTTCTCAGATTCCACAAGCTCTTAGTATTTTTCAGTGAATAATTTTCACTTGAGCTATTTGAAGAGGTTAATTTACTTACAAATAAGAGTTTTTCCTGGAAAGGATTATTTATATTAACTTTCTTTTTTTTTTTTTTTTTTTTTTGCGATACGCAGGCCTCTCACTGTTGTGGCCTCTCCCGCTGCGGAGCGCAGGCTCTGGACGCGCAGGCTTAGTGGCCACGGCTCACAGGCCCAGCCGCTCCACGGCATGTGGGATCTTCCCGGACCGGGGCACGATCCCGTGTCCCCTGCATCGGCAGGTGGACTCTCAACCACTGCGCCACCAGGGAAGCCCTATGTTAACTTTTGATTCTTATCAATGTCAGCGATAATAAAGTATTCACCAAAAAATGGGCAGAATGTCATTTATTGAAAAAGAAACCAGGGAAAGAAAACTATTCATTCAATCAAAGAGGCTTTGCAAAGAAGTCCTCAATCATTTTCTGTCTAATATCTAGATTGAGAATTTTCAGCCTTTTGGACTGTATCCTTCCATAATAAATGATTTTCTACATTGGTTTCAAAGTATTCTCAGCAGTACAGTGATCCATTTTTAGATACAGAACAGAGAAACTTGCTCCTTTCCAGGTCACTCCTATGTTAATGACACATCCACAATAATCTGAATGAACTAAACTGATATATTCAGTGTTCGCTTACAATAGAGTCTGTCTGTTGCCTTTATTGTGAATGGCACAATAGCTCAAAAACGAAGATGCCACTGATAGATGACACCCTTGTGTTCATTCTCTTTGAGCTTTGTTTCCTACTTGAACTTGATTACAACTGACAGCCATTGAGGAATATAAAAACATCCATTCTCCCTTTAGTCATTCAGGCACATAATGAGTTTCAACAAAACACAGAGGAATCCAAGAATCTGCATCACCCAGAGACCGCCCTTGAAATGAAGCCTTACCTTTTATTAGAACAAAATGTTATCCACATTAAGAGGAAAGTTTTAAATGTGTTCACTGCAGATGAGGCTTTATTTAGACTTATCCTGTTTTTCCTGTGCTTATGAAATGTAAATTCAAAGACATCAAAACTGTTGAGTAAAGCACAGAAAATGTTTTCCCTTAAGGGTAGGGGATGGATGGAGTGGAGTGTAGATTAGTCCCACATTAGAAAAGACAAATTTTCCAAGCTGACTTCTGAAAATAGCTTCTTATCAACCTAAAAGAAATCAAGGAATATAAGGGCATAAAATAAAGAATAGAAAACTGTGAAAAAGAAGAAAAATCAGTCTAGACAAAGAGTTGTGTTCTGACCGACTACACAATTGCATTAGAGTCTGGCTGGATAGGCCTCGATGCTAATATAACCAAGGCTGGATGTCTCTCTCTCTCAGGTCAGTCAATTCCCTCCACATCCTCAGACTAGATCCCAACCATATCAACCATCTTACCAACACATGTAGGATGCTAAAAGAGAGTAAAGTCCAATGCTGTCATCAAGAAATAATTAAACTTAGTCCTCATCGAAATCTAAAAGCAGCATCTTAGTGTGTAAATAATAACTAATTATTGTTAGAGCAAAATAAAGTTTTATAACCTTATTCATCATTTACGAAGCATCAAGAAGCATCTGAGAAATACACAAAATTGTCTATTATTTTAACATTTGTTTTTCCTACTTAGTGAATTCTAAAGAAACAATGGAGAATGTGAGTGCCTAACTGCCCTGGTGTAGGACCAATAACTCCAACATGGTTCTACAGAGCTTCAGTTTAAAGTGAGAGAAGAGGTATTATTAGCCTGGAGCTTCCCGCAACGGATCACATTTTTCTCTTATTCCCAGGATTCATTCTAGACCTGGTCTGAATTCTATACTACACTCAAGAAGAATTAAAGGTGTCTGGATTCCTAGGTGATTAGAATGAACTCAGTATCCAGTATTAATCCTGTCTGACCCCAAGTAGGAATAAACTAAAGGTCATTTAACTAAGTTAGGGAGGGTCCACAAAACTCAGGCTAGAGCTTTCCTTTCCAGTCATAGATCTCTTATGTTAGGACTGCAAGTCAAATAAAAGCATGAGAAATATCCAATGTCAATCAGATACCATTTTAATATTTCTGAGCAGCTAAAAACAGGAAAAATGAAGATTCTAAGCTTTCATCAGATTTAAATCTCTTTAAATTTATTCAGAAAAGATATTTTATACCTTAGAATCTCATTAAGTTTGAAAGGGAGTTAGGAGGGAAAGATATGTACATATCTCAGGAGATAAAGAAATGTAAAATCTATCATGTTATCACCCTGATTAAAGCTTGTAGACTTCTCTGAACAGACTGAAGAATTAAGCAATCTGTAAAACTCAAATCCATGGTCATGAGCTATATGATCATCCTGCTTGAGTCACTGAGTTATTGATTTAGCAACTACAAATGGGGCTCAGTATGTCCCATCAAGTCTCCAACAGGAATCCGAACAGTGAGCAGACACAAATGTCTGGTCAAAGTAACCTGAGTTAACTGGGATGGTAACGCCTGACTTAAGGAGTTCACATTTTCAATCCCAAGAAGATTTAAAAGTAAGTATGGAAATGTTTAAGAGAATCAAAACCATGATATTAATTTTTTTGCGATAGAAAGAAGTCTGTCCATACTTGGTATTTTCTGTACTTGTAATGTTTAAAAGAATTAGGCCTATTAGAGTGACAGCCTTGTGATTTCAATTTAAAATGTGTAATTGAATGATTGATTTAGACTAATGATTTTAAGTTGATATAATACGAACTTTGTAAAAAGCATTGAGCATCTGTGTTTACCATATTTCAATGTTTAACTTTTCAGAGTTACAAAAAACTGTCAGTATTTGGGAAGATTTATTAGGTCAAAGGAGCATGTAAAAAGAAAATAAAGTATATTAAATATATAGAGGCACTTTATAATATTTGAATGCGTTTAACTAAATTAGGCCAAATATTAACCAAAGCCTCTTTAAATGTGATTAACATCTTCTGAACTTATAAACCAAATGATAAGATGTACAAGCTAAACTTAAAAGCCTAACAAAGAACTAGGTATTATGAATTTTTAAGCCAAAAGTAAACTTCTGAATAATAGTCTCTGCCCATTAAAATCAGACTGAATACCAAAAGTTTCACATAAAGCATTTTGGACTCAGGAACTCTAAAGTGTGGACATTGGGAAATTCCTCCTGGGGAATTATAATCTTTAGGATTAATTATAACCCTGGTTGCTATTTTTGTCAGAGTCTAAGAATGAATCTTTCATAGCACAGAATGGGCAGGGTGATTGTGCATGATGAGTATTTAATATCTCACATCTAAAACCAATGCTCTGGGACTTCCTTGGTGTTCCAGTGGTTAAGAATCCGCCTTCCATTCAAGGGGTGTGGGTTCGAGCCCTGGTCAGGGAGCTAAGATCCCCCATGCCACGGGGCAACTAAGCCCACGCACTGCAACTAGAGAAAAGCCCATGTGCCACAAAGAAGAACCCGCGTGCCCCAGTAAAAGATCCCAAGTGCCTCAACTAAGACCCAATGCAGCCAAATAAATAAATATTTAAAAAGTGAAAAGTAAATAAAACAATAAAACTAATGCTCTGTGTTCATGGGATTTCAGTCTAATATTCACAAACCGTGGGAAATGGAGCAAAACTGAAATTGCACAGATCATAGTGACTTCTGAGAACTCTATGTAGCCCAGTAGAGCTGACCATAGAGTACAAAGAAGGACAACTTTAACCTCATAATATATTTAAACACAGAGATCAGAAATCCAGGAACATAGGATTATTTTAGAGCTATAAGCAACCTCAGAGAGATTATCTATTTCATTTTATCAGTAACAGAACTGCCTGTCTTTAGTCTAATAGCTAGTTAAATGAAGAGCCTGAATTAGAACCTAAGGCTCTGTAATATATTGCTAAATATTTTCAACTACTAGAACAACACAGGTTTCCAATAGAACACTTGGCAATTCTTAACAGAAATGCAAAAATGATTACAGTACCATAATTACCAAATAAAACAAGATAACAGCAAATGGTGCTTGAAAATATGTTGACAATAACTGGTGGAGTCCTCAGAGGAGTTTGGAGAAGAGCCCTTCAGATCTGCTCAACAGTAGTAAGAGAATAACTGGAAATGCAAAGAATATTTTCAATCTGGAATAATCCACATACAGATACTAAGTATCTCCTCCCACATGAAAGGAAATAAGAAAGAAAGCAGGAAAAGTACTGACACCCCTTGCCTGGTCCAGGAAGTCTGGCAGGGTTGTGTTTCCAAACATTTCTCATTCCATTTCAATCTTCACAATTTTTGCCATATCCTCATAACTCTTGTGTCCTATTATTTACTTAATATTTTTCCATAAGTTGAATTTAGCTTTTTCCTATGTGATAACATACTTGGAATCACAAGTTTGAGTTATACTTTTACTAAAACACATTAAAATATATTTCTATTGATTTGTCTTATTTTTTCCGTGCCTCAGCTTAAATCACCACATACACCTCTAGTGATATGTATAAAAGTCCTATACATAGGAAAGCACCAGCAAGTAGAGAAATGCTGCCTTTGATCAGGAATTGCCAAATGCACAAAAGTCTTCTCCACTCCACAGCAAGAAAGACAAGTCTGCTTTTGGCCCTCCTCTAAAAGAACCATTTACACTAAAAGTGCAGTTCAGCAAACATGAGCACTTACTTCATGTCAAGTCCAATACTGTGCCCTGGTGGTACCAAAGATTCATCCTCACCCTCCAGGAACCTAGGGTGCAATGCCAAATGAACAGATTCTCTGGGGGGAAAAGTACCCACCATATCTTAATAAATATTCCTATTATGACCAAACCTCAGCATCTACTTCCTCTGGAAACCCATTAGAGTACCAAAGCCGATCCCTGACAAAGCAGACTGAGGAGCATGGAATTAAACTTTCCCAAAAAGGAGTCAGGCGGGAGCAATCCTGTATGATATATTGAGTTCTAAAACAGGTAATGAAACAATGTGTACAATAGGAGCATAATTATACAAATATATGTATATTTATGCATAAAATAAAGATTAGAAGTACACCAAAATATCAAAATATTAACAGTAATTATCTCTGCATGTTAGAATTACACTGAGTTTTATTTTCTTATAATTTTCATGTTGTACAAATTTTCTTCAGTGAGCTTCTTTTTGAATATCAGAAATAAATCTTTTTAATCTTTGTTTCCCATTTACTTGAGACTTTTTATTAGAGAGGTTTTGTTGTGTTTGTTTTTCCTTTTTTTATAAAGAAAAGAAAAAGGAACGAGGCTTTTAAAAAGTTTAACCACTTGTTCTCTGTAATGGCCTCACCATTTTCTGCTTCATATCTTTGCCATTCCCTCTGACCCAAAGGCATTTTCCTTCATCTCCATATGTGAAAATATCTACAGGGTCTTCCATGAAGCTCAAAGTTAGAAGCAACTTCTTCCTCTGAAATTTAGTAGCACCTTATTTTTAACTTATTTATGACAATCACTTTCTAACATTTTGAACATGAAAAACAGATTCACAAAATTTTAGAGTCCGAAGAGATCATAAAAAACACTTCATTCAACCTACTTTGCAAATGGGGAAACTGAGGCTCGATTAAATTATGTGATATACTCCAATTTGCACAGTGAGTAGATGTAGCATCAAGGCCAGATGCCAGGCTCCATCCAGGATCCTAGGTTCCTGTTCTTTCTATTTACAGAGTGGTGCCAATTTGGAACTAGTGGTTAAATATTTTTCATAAGTTGAATGGCAAACTTTGTCAACTAAGAGTTTTAAGTTACTTTTCCCCCAATGAGTTAACCAAATGTTTAATAATTATGCCTGGTACAGCATGAGGTAGTCATGAATTGACTTAGTTTCTCCTTCTCTTTTTTCTTGCTCCAGTGTAGCCTCTGGAAAAAAAAATAGTCCATAAAGCTAGAGACATTAATTTGGGTACCAAACAGATGAGCACTCTATCTTGAGCAAAAAGAGAGGGCATTTTAAAATCTGATATTTTCAGCATTGTCTTTTCCTAGAGTTTCCTAGTAAGAAACTTAAATCTCATCTCTACCCACCCTTTCCCAATTATTTCATTTAAATGTTAGTATAAAGGAAATATCGCACATTACTGGCAGCTGAACAATGCTGACTTCCAAATCTAGCAAGCAATTCACTGAAGTATTTTATAGAAAAAGGGTTTTACAGTACATTAGTGATCCACTAAGGGATTCTTCAATTTTCATTCATCCTACACTTCCCTACTTTATACTCTGACCCCTCTAAAATACCTTCCTACGTAGAATCCAGATTTCTAACAAATATTCAAATGAACATTTCAAGTAAGCTAATGGCAGTTCAGCTTGTCAAACAATGATTTTATTTCTTTATAATGGTACAAAATTAAAGATTTTTTTACATTTCCTCTCAGATAGTATAGGAAATGGAAAAATAAAAATATACAACTCGAGTATTATTAATGTAATTGAGGGAAAAAACAGTAATCTTGAGATTCGCTGAAAACAACACATCTTTACCTTCAGTCAGATACTCATTGGGCTTAGAGAGACCCCTGTGTTTATAATTGTGAAGGAAAAGAAGAAAATTAAAGAATATGTTCAAAAGTCTGAGAATATATTATCAAATGTTTTCTTAAAGGCAACATTTTATAACATCGTTCCAACTATCTGGGAAAGGAAACCTCTTTATAACATGTAAGTCTTTCTCAGATGCCACTCAGGCTCCAGTCAATCATCTACTAATTCTCTTCGACTTCTTGTTCTTGGATAAAGGAACTTACTTCTGCACCAGCTCCCTGGGCTTTCTCCCCTTTCTAAAATATTGGTTCTTGCCCCTTTTGTTCAGAAGCCAAATGATTAGCTTCAGGCTCATGACTGATTTTCCATTGTTCCTTTCGCTTTAATGTCTCCTCATTGCGCCAACACTCTGGACCCCAGAGGGATTTTCACCATTCTCCAATTCTTTTTCTCCCTCGGCAGCAATTTTTTTATTTGATTTTTCTTTTCCTTTGCTTTTATAAAAAGAAAAATTCTCACTTTAACACTTCCCTTTGAATTGTCCTTTAGCTACGAGAGGAGAAAAAGGTCTTAACTTCTTGGAACTCATGCAGTGTTGACAGGGAACACTTGTGTTCACTTCTCTGTGTTACAACCCAGAAAAATGGAAATGATACTCTTAAAAATGTTTTGCTTTTCAATCTATATTTGAATCTTTTCATCATTATGATAAACTTTAGTTGGATTCTATCATAGAAGTTATTTTTTCTAATCACCTACAATGTAAAAACAATCAACAATTACTAAAAACATTCTCTGGAAAAGAAGGCAAAATGATATTTTGATCTCAAAGAAATGGTGTGACATTCAGGTAGCAATGAACATTCAATGATAATGCAAACACAGCCATTGAAATCGTTCTGAAGGGGAAACTTGTTGTCATCAGTAGTAGTAGTAGCAACAATGAAATAACAATAGCTACCATTTGAAACCTTTCCATGATGCAGGGAGTACAGATCTGGAGAATGTATTTAATCTTCACAACACTCTGTGAAGCATAAAGTTTGTATCCTCCTTTTTTATACATTAGGACATGGGGTCAGATAGGTTGCTTAAGTCCAATGTCACATAGCAGAGACAAAATGAAAACTCATGTATAACTGGAAGGCCTGGATGCAAGAATATTATATCACTTGAAAGATTTTTAAAATATTTATGCAAAGAAAATTATCGAGTGGACTCAACTTACAGTAGAAATCTGAAAGCTGACCACTAGTTTCCTGGAATTCTAGGAAAGCAGACCACAAGTTTTCTGGAATTCTAATTCTGATTTTCTTTACTCGTGTTGGCAGTAAGGTGTAATGGATATGAGAGAATCCTTTTGGAAGCAATCCCAATGACTAAAGGATAACTTTCATCTAGAAATGCAATGCAACTCTTATTTGACATCAGAGAACACAAAAAAGGGGGAGGGCATTCAAATTATTATAAATCAGTTTTGAATTATAAAATATGCAAATTCTTATTGATTTTACCATGAATTTTAATGTCTTTCTAGCATTTTTTCCACTTATGAAATAAGATCCTCCAACCTCAATAAAAGCTGCATCTCTCCAAATTGAAGAATTAAGTTCTTCATCTTAGAAATAAAGGAAAATTCTTTTTCTACAGTCTTCTCCTTTTCCTTAAGATTTCTAAAGATTTCTAAATCAAAACAGTGGTGAGATTCTCCCTCTCCCCCGCCCTCCCGCTCTCTCTCTCTTCTTATTTAATATATGGCTATAATAGCATTCAACCATTTGAAAATGGATCTGTGTCTTAAATCCCTTGATTTGGGGCTGATAAAAACAACTAACTGTTGAGGAATAGAGGACTTAGAAGAGACACAGGACCTCATTTACTTGCCAGAACACAATTTCTTATTACACGATTAAATGAGGAGCCTTTAAAGACTTAACTGACATCCTGGGTATCTCTGAGTTTAACAGGAAAACATTTTGACAAGGAAAGTTGTAAACACATGAGATACATATGGAGTATGTTTCCCTTGAAATTCTCAGTGTTTTAAAATTTAACAGTTAATGTACTTTGAGCTTTCATTTAATTCTCCATTCTTGTGAAATTCAATGATCCTGAACAAAGAAGATCTCTCCCTCACCTAGGATTATGAATCAGCCTGGAAACACTAGTCACATATCGTAGCAGATCAGTGACTTGGGCACATAAAAAGATCTGATGCACCAAATCCATACTGTATATTCAGATTTGTAATCCAAGCCCCAAAGACACATCAGAAAGTAAAGGGGAACAGAAAAAGAAGCAAAAGAGGCAAATGAAACAAAAATGGCACAAGACCACTGTAAGGATTTTATTGCACTAATTGTGAGTCAACAATTCTCAATCTTGCAAGATCCCTGCACATTAAAACAATATGAATCAAATCTGATTAGCCTAAGAAACATACGAGCTTTTTTCTTATGTTCAATGGGCACAAACATCTAATCAGCTTAAAGGGATACCTCTATACAAGGAAAAACATTTTGATCATATTCTATTTAACAGTGTCTTACAGCAACCAATCTCAGAAATTTTATTAACTTTTTCATATAAGTGAATCCTTAGGGGAGGGATTTTACAAACTAGTAACGTAAAAATAAGCCAGTAGCACAGGGAGCTATACACAAGAATATTTCTAGCAAGGGATGAGTGGGCATTGCAGTCCACTGTAATGGCATAACTATGCTGTGGGTATAGTTGCCTGGGGCCTAAAAATGCTATAGGACTTAGCACCAGACAAATAAACTAATATTTTCAGAGAGTCTGCTATATGCCAGGTGCTATATCCAAATTAAATACCCAACCTCTCTGTATCCTAAAAGCTCTGTGATATGAGTATCATTATCAGCTTTATCAATAAAGGGCCCAGGACTGTCGGTGGTCAGACCAGGTCATAGCTAACTCTCAAGACTGTTTTGAGGATTAAGAAACAATATATACAATGTTTCTATATAAACCAAATTAGAAATACAAATATAATAGTATACAATTGTATAGTTAGCTTCTGGCTCAACATGCCATACAAAGCACACATATTCTTCTTCCCTCCCAAATTCTCTTTGAAATAAACAGTGAAGGTAGATTTTAAAATCCATGGCACTGTAAAGTCAAGAAAGGATATGATATGATATATCATATGTCATATGATATGATATTCTACAGATATGATATTCTGATGTTTTCACAAATTTCTGCAAGGTGGAAAGAGAAAGGAATTATATTTATAAACCTAGCCTTGCAAAACCAAAGCAGTTCAGCTTACATACAGGAGAAGGCTGAATGGGGATGTTGTCTTTCTGCTGAAACTGATACACAATGCAGGAGCGCTGTAGCATTCATCTCCAGCTGGAGCCCCAAGAAATTTTCACGAAAAGCAGTGTAAGATTTGTTTTGGGAAGGATTATTAGTGTGAGTGTTTGGGCTGGGGACACAGGCAGAGAGCACGCCTGCAAGAACTCCAAAATAACTCTATGGACCCGAAGAGTAAAACAGGAATGACGGTTCCTCCAAAGAGTAAAACTCACTAAAGATCACTGCTATGGGCAGAATTCTATCCTCCCCAAATTCGTATGTTGGAATCCTAACCCCAGTACCTCAGAATGCAACTGTATTTGGAGGTAGGGTTTTTTAAGATCTAATTAAGTTACAATGAGATCATTAGGGTGGGCCCTAATCCAACATGACTGGTGTCCTTACAAGCGGAGATTAGGACACATCCATAGAAGGCAAAACCACGTGAAGACAAAGGGGAAAGAATGCCATCCACAAGCCAAGGAGAGAAGCCACAGAAGAAATCAACTCTGCTGACACCTTGATCTCAGACTTCTAGCCTCCAGGAATGTGAGAAAATAGGTTTTTGTTGTTTAAGTCACCCAGTCTGTGGTACTTTGTTATGGTAGCTATAGCAAACTAATAAAATCACCCCCAGTAAAATCACTCCCAGTAAAATCTCTCCTACTTTGAAAATTGTGAGGTTTCCAAGCTAGCCCACCAATCGCCATCAGTGGAGCCAAAAGTCTGTAGGCAATCATGCCATTCAAAGAAAGACTTTTGTAAAGAAGATTCCATACTAGGTATTTATATGAATCAATATACTCCCTGTTTCAAAAATATGATTGTTCAACCAAACCTCAACAGATATCTAATGAAAACTAACAGAGTGATGTGGAAAGACTTACCCTGTGTAGACAAAAAATAATACACGGCAGAGATGCAATCTTAAAAAAAAAAATTCCAATTAGTATCCTCAGAGTGTTTCAAGCTATAATAGTAATGAAGAGTCAGTCTCAGAATGGAGAGCTATCTCATTCGGAATACCCTTTTCATACTCAGTACACCAGCATTGCCAGCCGCCTGTTTCTTTAGACTCTAGACAGCAATGGACAACAATTAGTAAATGAAAGAGGAAAATATGATGACTGACAAAAATAACAAGGTGGACAGGTTTTCCTTTGTTACATCATCCCAGTGTTTCAAAATACCTGGTGAGAAGGATTTGATTAGTACCAGAACTATGGTATATTCTAATAACAGATAATGTTGTTTATCTATAGATGAGTCACAAACTTTAAATCTCACTATAAGTCTGATGGGCAGAGAAAAAGCATTTCTTCATTTCATCTGTAATGACTCTGGCCTAAGATTTTATCTGTTGGTAAGCAAAAACTACGTACATGGATGATGATAGTGATAAACAGATAGATTTGCTAAATGTCCAATCTTGTGTAAAGCTTAGTCTCATTTAATATATTAAAAATTTAATACATTAAAACAATTTCTTAGCAGCCAATTCATATGACTGCACCAAACTGCTCTGACACAGCAACATGTGGCTGGTGATCTCAGACCCAGATCCCCCTTAATGGCTTTGTGTTTCTTCAGCTTTGGCTGGCTACAGGCCCAAGATCCACTGCCTCGTCTTCCATCAGGCTCCTAGCTCATGGGTCCACCCCATCATGGAGGGTCCTTTGGCAGGCTGACTAGAATTCCAGAGTCCACACTCCATGGGAAATCTAAACTTCAAATCCCTATTTTATCTTAATCTCATTTTATTATCAAGTTTACTTTCATGTGGCTGTGCCTCAAGAATTTTGTGGGGGAACCTAGAGATAGCCTTTTTATAGAGCCCTAACGAAGAGAGGGGAAGGCAGTATATTTCTAAGAGCCCCCTCCTCCCTTGACATTACCCCCGCATATCTAAGCCCCTCCCTCCCTAGGACATCCAAGTCCAGCCATCAACATCCTCTTCCCTGGAACTTCCTTTCTTACCAGTGTCTGAAAGGGCAGGCTCTGCCCACTTCCTCTTCCTACCTAAACTTCTTGTAATATGGTCTAGAGCAATCCACCAAGCCTAGACCTTGATAAGCTAACGAGAAAGATAATGGAATTTAGAGAATCCTTTCTGAAGATAATAATCCTGCAAAGTCTTACTTTTGAACATGAACAGTTAAATATTATCTTTGCTCTTCTTGCATCTGTTCCTTTTCTTCCCAAACCAAACCCAGGCCTGTGGATGCTCAAGGCCAACCAAGACCATGCACTCAAAAAAGAAAGAAAAACACACATTTTTTTTAATGAGCCCAGTTATTTACAAAATATTTAAAATAATTTTAGCCATATTTCATAGCAGAGATTCATTCATTGTGGGCCTCACATGCCAACTAGGGTTTCCATATACCTACAGATGTAGATAAATACCACTGGAACCCTTGTTCGTGGCCTGTGGGGTTTCCAATGCCCTCCCTAAGAGTTCTATGATGTCTACGAGGCTTAGTTTTCTTCGAGGTATCTCTGAATTTCCTGCTTCTGAATTCTCTTTTCTGCTTCTTCTCTTTTCTGCTTTCTGTGATTCCTTTAAGTCTTTTTCACCGGTATCAACCCAAATAAGGGTCATTGCCCATCTCTTTGATTTCCTGCTCCTGCTCGCAACACAACTCACATGAGTCAGCTGTCAGTGATTGACTTTCAACAGACATTTGGAAGTAACAGTGAGGGGGAGGGCACATTAACATTGTGGAAATTTTTAAACTTGAGTATTAGCCATTCGTTTTCTTAAAAAAAAAAAAATTGACTTTTCACAACTCAGCTTCCAATTTTTCCACACTTTTGCTCAACCATTTCACTTTCTGTACAAGCTGCAGCACAACAACTTTAAAAATTTTATTACAGAAAGAATGCATCCCTGTCCAGCACTTATACCCAAATTCATCAACTGACGAATAGATAAATAAAATGTGATATATCCACACAATAAAATATTATTTGGCAATAAAAAGGAATGAACTACTAATTCATGCTACAACATACATGATCCTTGAAAACATAAGTTAAAGAAGCCGGTACTGAGAAGACCACATATTGTATGAATACATTATATGGAACTTCCAGAATAGGCAATCTATAGAGACAAAAAGTAGATGAGTGGTTGTTTGGGGCTGGGGAATTGGGAGTAAATAGGGAATGGGTATGGGTAAATGAGTACAGAGTTTCTGTTATGAGGTAATGAAAATGTTCTAAAATTGATTGTGCCCAACTCTGTAAATATACTAAAAACCATTGAACTGTACAGTTTAAATGGATACATTTACGGCATGTAAATTTTATCTGAGTAAAGCTGTTGTGAAACAAATAAACAAAAAAGTACTTGTACCCAGTATTCCCTATTGACAAGTATAGTCAATATTTTGTGGCCAGAGGGTGGGCAGCAAGTAAGCAACACCTCCTACAGAAAGGTGTCTGAACAGGATTTTTCTCCTCTCCAGGAGTGTGATATATTATAGTGGCTCCCACATTGATTGATAGTTTTGATTTAGTAACATCATTGACCTTCGTTTGACATACTGATTATACCATTCAGGGCCACCTGTTCCCCAGTTGTCTCCTGCTGTAACTCCTATTGTTCTATTCATCCTATTATTAAATAAATCTGTTTCATTTCAAAAAGCTGTGTTTTGGCTCATACTGAACAACAAGAAGCCCTTGGAAACTTGGCTCTTCACACATATTCCTGATATCATTTTAATGGACTTTGGCACACACAGACAAACTACATGTAGGTCATTTTCTAAAAGATTCTTTCTTCAAAATTGATGTAGAGACATTAAAATCTCAGAGAAGATATTTTGTAAAGAATAACTTCTCTCTTTAAGCTCTTCAAAACTGTAAGGTAATGAGTATAAAAAAATCTGGTAAAGCCAAAATTCTTAACCAGAGCCTTAATGTCAATTATTGAAGTAATACTTGAACTAATCCATTTTTTCTTAGTCATGAAAAGTATATAATAAATACATTTTCAAATTTATGTCCCTCAATGGAAGCTTATTTTGTGGCTAATATGGGCCCCCAAGGAAAAGGAGGAGGCCCAGGTCTTTGTCCCAGACTGGTTGCCAGAAAAGTAGAAATCTGAGTTCATGTGAAGGTGAGCTCGGGAAATAAAGGACAATTCTAGGTTGCAGAAAGGGAAAGAACTGCATCTGAAGCAAAGTGTCTACAAAGGACAGGCAAAGTGGATGATTGGGCCCCAGAGGCAGAGCCTGGAGAGATTCCCTAAGGTAATGAGATACAGAAGGTGAGATGCAGTGGGAAAGAGCTTTATAGTAGCTGCCAGAACCAGCCTATAAACAAGAAAAAGTATTGTGAAGGATACTGGCATTCTGGTTTTTTAAGCTTTATTTTCTTCTTGAGAACGTAAAACGTAGTAGATTCTATGCCCATGCTTATTTCTCAAAATCTTAAATGAGAATTGGAAATGCAACTCCCAAATATTCAAACTTTCAAAAGTATTTGCTCTCAAAACTCATACTCATACCATATACAATAACTTTTACCAGTTTCTTCCTGTGACCTTCATATTAGCCGGAGTTAGGGGCAGAGAGGAGACTAAAGTATCCAACTCAGGCACAGTATACCACAAGTTCCCAAATAAACGTTTCATGAATTCACTATGATAAAACATAGATGGGAGAAAGAAGAGTGCCAGGTTCAGCAGAGGTGAGTGTAGGTGCTCAATAAGTGTTTGGTGATTGAATAAAGATGACTAAGTATGTGCCCAAACTGAGTACTTACAACCACTCTCAAAATCCCGTAAAATAGAGATTTTAGAAGCGTTGGCAAAAGACTGCTGAATACTAAGTGTATAAAGACACTACTACAAAACCAGCCATATTAATCCCTTCAACCCTCTAGAACAAAGGCCCCAACTGAAAGTCAGACACACTATAATTATGTTCATCCTGGTTTTCAATCAATTTCAAAGCACTGTTATGGACCACTTTAACTATTTACTTCATACACTTACTTCCAGAGTGAATGGGCAACCAGTCATGATAATTCCATGAACACTTCACAATGTTCTATGAAAGTTAAAATTGGGGACTCTTTTTAAAGATGTCAAAGAACATCTGTGTCTTTCCCATTTTCTAGATACAAATATTCATTATGTCCATAATTATGCATGAAATTCCAGAATATTTAGAAAAGAGAGTTTCAGGTACATTAAAAGAAAAGATTTATTAAATGAATGTGAGATGAAAATTCCCTGAAGAAATAGGTAAAGTGTTAATCCTATTGACAGGGTTGACTACTTATGCACAATTAATTATTCTCACACAATATTCATTTGTGACATTGTTCCAAATTTTAAGGAAATATAAGGAATTTTTGATGGAGGTCAGCTTTTATTGTGAGATTGTAAATAAAATCTACTACTTTTCTAATAGGTAATTGCTAATAAGAGACATCTAAACCATCACATAGTCTAATAAATAATCATGCACTTTATTAGTTCAGTGAATGGGGGCAAGATAGTGAAAAACAAGATGGAAAAGCTTTTAAGCACAGGAGAAAATAGAAATATGTAATTTTGAAGTGATTATTTCAAAATCGTTAGTACTTACAATAGAGTAATCCTAACCACAAATACAGTGGGATAATTTTTTTAATCACAGAAAAATAAAGCTCAAAGATCATAATAGATAAGAAAGGATGACTAAAACTCTTGAAGACACCAATTTTTTTAACTAAAGGCAATACAATTTACCTACAAGAGCTATTTCAATACTTTCTGAACCTTAAAAAAGAAAAACTAATTTTATTAGCTGCTGCTGCCAAGGAATGCATCAAGTTAAAATAAAGATGTCATACAATGTGTCCTTCAACATGAAATCACCAAAGTGTTCTATGTTATTCACAACAAGCACCTTTATTATTCATAGAGAACTTCATCTCACTGCCTTTGAATTCAAGGGGGTTAACTTACTGAACAGTGTCCTCCATTTATTGCGTACTTTCTCTAAAGCCCTGGACATTTCCAGCTGACAAATACAGACACAGTTTTCATTTTCAGAAACAACATTAGTTTGCTGCACCATTGGGTGAAATCCAAGCATTTAGTCAGGCTTGTTTCCCTTGCTGCCTGGCTTAGCACATGTAATGAGAATTATGTCTTTCACTTCTATGCCAACTTGAATACATTAGATGCAAGAATAACAGAGTCAGCACTATATCAAGATAGACATGACTGCAGAAAATAATCTAATATGCCTTTACCCAGGTGGCATTCAGCTTCTAAGCATTGTAACTAATACACCACAAAAAACTAATGACAGACTACAATTTTATATTAGTCTCATAAAATTTCATAATTTAAACCATTCAACCCATTTGTTCTTTTAAGCAGAATTATCTTGAGACTTACCAATAATCTACTCAAGTATTTTTTGCCATTTTGAAAATAAGTATACAAGGAACATGAAAACATGATCAGCTTTTTGTTGAGAGGTTAAAAAGGCTATGTATCACAACAAAGAGAGTATTATTTTCTAAAGAATAAAAATCATGAAAAGTAAATCTGAATAATTGTATTTTTTTTACTTAGTTTTATATGTAAATTTTGGAATTTTTTTTCTGGTAAAGTGCTAGGTGCTAGACTGTATGTACCATTTTGTGTGTATTTTCTAGTTGAAGACATACTCATAAATGAAATAGATACTTCATTATCCTCATTTTAAAGATAAACTGAGGCTTAGAGAAATTAAGTAGCTCATCTAGATGAGTTAAAATCTAAACTTAGGTTTGGTGATTCATTTAATCACTAGCCTGTATGACCTCCCTAGGAAGTTTTGTCCTTCACAGAAAATGACTACATGCTCTTATCATCTTTATCATTTTATTTCATTGTATTTGATTCTGGGTACTTATATTCTACTTAAATCCAAGCTCCTCATAGAAGTTAATACTGATAAACAGGAACTTGAACTATTTATTGCTCTCCTGAGGTAAAGCAACTCTTGTCGTTTTAACATCCATTCATTCAATGAACTGTTGCTGCCTACTGTGCTAGAGACTATTAGCTAGCTATCCCAATGGCCACTCTCAGGACCCTTCCCCTTTGCTTACCTCTGCTACAGCATTTGGATATTTTGAGTATTCACTTTTCAGACTCCCTTTCAGCTAAGAGTGGTTGTATGACACTGTTCTATTCGATGAGATATAAGCAAAAGTCACCTCGGGAACTTGTGGAAACATCTCTGCTGCCTGAAAAAAAGTGACAAATGTTGCTAGTGCCACCCTTTTCCTCTTCATTCAGCCTAGATTATAAGCATAATGTCTGGAACTGAGTTCACCATCTTATGTCCGAGTCAAAAAGAACAAGCACAAGAGAAGAACACACCAAAGACAGCAGTGCAGATATAGAGAAAAAGTCTTGAGATGCCACTCAAAACTCTGTAACAGTCGACACTTAGGCTTCTTTTACCATATCGGTAAATATCCTTATAGTTAAGGCTCTCCTGGCTGCATTTTCTGAAACTCAGAACCAAAACACAATTCAACTCATATCTGTGCTGGCTAGGTTCCATGTGCTGTGAATACAGCACACGCTTGTGAAACTCACATTCTCATGGAAAAGCATTTGATAAACAGGTAAAGAATTTCAAGTGCTGGGAAGAACAATAAAGCAGAGTAAGGGGATAGAGAATGACAAGACGCAAGGAGAGTTTCTCTAAGGAGGTGACACTTAACCTAGGTAAAATGTGGGACAAAATGATGTTTTGGAAAAAATCATTGCAAGCTGAGGAAATAGCATGTGCAAAGGCCAGGAGACAAGAAAATGCCTGACATAGTTGAAAATCCACAAGTGGCCAGTATGGCTGAGTCCAGTGAATTAGGAAGATCAGAACATTGCCTCAAAAGTAAGCAATTCTGTTAATATCCATGAACTTTCATTTTAAAGCCTTTTATTTATCTGGAAGCATTTAACTTCTTAAAAAGCCAGTCACTTGATTTTTGGCAATTAGCTGCCCTGCATTTAAAAGTTTTTGTAAAACATTATCCTATCTCAAATATCATTTATCCAAGGCAACCTTGGAATGATTTCAAACACACATACATTCATCTGTTTTTAAGGGCACTGGTGACGCCAAGGAATAGTGAAGTTTCTTCAAAATTTGATTGTACACATGTAAGGGATGAATAACAGCACTTGCTGGGACCATAAAATCAGGTCTCTGAATAGAGGTCTGACATATTTTTCACACTTCTTTCCCTAAAATGTCCCTAACACTAACCTACAGCACTTCTTTTTTAACTGAGCTAGCACCTAAGAATAGAAAAAATTAAATAGTTTCCTCCCAACATGTTCAGAAATTTTGACATCCACATTTAATGATGCACTATGGGATTTCTTCAAGTCACCATCTGTTAGCAGAGGTGCTTTAGAAGCAGCAGTGCAAAGATGCTGGATATTTCCCTCCACAAGGAGACAGCTGGTAGGCAAAACAGAAAAATGATAGATGCTAATCTAACTAATATATCTGGTTTTCCTGCTCCTTTGTAGAAGCGTTATGGCAATAAGCTAAGGATGATGGCTTTTCACCTTGCACCTTAAAGAAGAAAGGTGATGGATATGCAAAAAGTTAGAATTGTTCTAAAAACAGCATTAGAGGGCTTCCCTGGTGGCGCAGTGGTTGAGAGTCCACCTGCCGATGCAGGGGACACGGGTTCATGCCCTGGTCCGGGAAGATCCCACATGCCGCGGAGCGGCTGGGCCCGTGAGCCATGGCCGCTGGGCCTGCGCGTCCGGAGCCCGTGCTCCGCAACGGGAGAGGCCACAAGAGTGAGAGGCCCGCGTAGCAAAAAAAAAAAAAAAAAAAAAAAACAGCATTAGAGGAAAACACCATACCATGTGGCAAGACTGGGTAGCATTTTAATGCATATTTCAAATTCTAATATTAATGTGTAATTGAATTCATGATAAAGTAAGTCTCTAGGACTCCATCATGAGTCTAAATGTTGAATCAGAAGATAAACACATCCATAGAAATAAAAATTATCAGATGTTTTCCTCTACATTGGATTGAAATATTCATGAAAATTCTACTCAATCATAAGAGAAAGTTTGTCTTTATAGAAGAATTCCAGCTAATAAATGTCAAAGAAATGATAACATTAGAATATCACAATTTTGCAACCCAAATAAAGTCATTGATTTAAGCAATATTCATCAATGAATGAAACCATTAAGTAACAAGTTAATGGTGAACTCTTCAGTGGGAGGCACCAGGCTGTTACTACCAGAAGCCACTAATCAAACTCAGTCTTACAATACGCATGGGGCAACGTGACGTCATGCCTCCAGATGTGATGTGATAAAAAGCACATAGGACCACCTGGAAGTAGTCTGGCCAAAAAAAGTTGAATGTGAATTTAATCAAACCCCTAGAACTGACTTTAATTTACAGGGAATATGTGGAGAGGAGGAAAAGATCTGGGCAATCACTAGGGCACTTATGAGTCAATGGCATGGGGGAAAATCTAATGAGATTGCTTTATATGAAAAGAGACCATCAAATTTAAAAAATGTGTAAAGATCTATTGATACTATGTATAAAATAGATAACTAATGAGAACCTACTGTACAGCATAGGGAACTCTAGTCAGTGCTCTGCAGTGACCTAAATTGGAAGGAAATCCGAAAAAGAGAGGATATATGTATACATATAGCTGATTCACTTTGCTGTACAGTAGAAACTAACACAACATTGTAAAGCAACTATACTCCAATAAAAATTTTTTTAAATAAATAAATCAATTAAAAATGTGTAAAGATACTTTTAATATAAAAAAGAAAAAATGGTACTGATGAACCTAGTTGCAGGGCAGGAATAAAGATGTAGACATAGAGGATGGACTTGAGGACACGGGGTGGGAGGGGAAAGCTGGGACGAAGCGAGAGTAGCATCGACATATATACGCTACCAAATGTAAAATAGCTAGTGGGAAGCAGCAGCATAGCACAGGGAGATCAGCTCAGTGCTTTGTGTCCACCTAGAGGGGTGGGATAGGGAGGATGGGAAGGAGGCTCCAGAGGGAGGGGATATGGGGACATATGTATGCGTATGGCTGATTCATTTTGTTGTATAACAAAAACTAACACAGTATTGTGAAGCAATTATACTCCACTAAAGATCTATTAAAAAAATAAAGTTGGAGAAATGTAATTATGAACTGCATATTAGGTGATATCAAAGAATTATCTTTAATGTTCATTATGATAATGAAACTGTATGAAAATACCTTTTTTTATTTAAGAAATGAATACCAAAGTTTATAGGGGTGAATTGCTATTATGTGTGGAATTTACCTTAAACTTAATCAATAAAGAAATAAGAAGGGAAAGAGGAAGATGAAGTAAATATGGCAAAATTCTGATAATCTAAGCGATAGGTATAGGGATTTTATTGAACTATTCTTCGATTTTTTCATATTTGAAAATTTTCATAATTTTTAGTATTCATTAATCAGAGCTTCATTAAGCAACTTATTTGAAAATGCCTTTTCTAGGACAAATAATATTAGCAAAGGCAATTAAAAAGAAAATCCATGACTATTGAAAGTACACTAACAGATACATGCTATTATATATCCATGGCGCACCACAGGTAAAAATAATTTATATTTATAATAGTATATATTCATTAATTATTTATGAAATCTCTGTTCAGTAGAAAACATATAAGAAAATTATAGAAGAGGAGTGCAAAAACCGATCCTCAGTTCTTATCACTTTTTAAGAAAAAAGTTACATCAGAGCCTATACATACAAATACATTTACCAATCTAGGACTTCATACAGAGCCATGTAGCCAACTACATATAAACTTCCACAAATTTTAATATCTGTAAATTTTTGTACAGCCCTTAAGTCTTGCTTGCTTAAAAGGGATCACTGTAAGTCACTGCAGTCCTTTTTGAGAATAATCTGACAGTCTATGGTTGTCTTATTCAGTTTGAGCTGCTATAGCAAACTACCATAAATTAGGTAGTTTAAACAGACATTTATTTCTCACAGTTCTGGAGACTGTGAAGTCCAAGATCAAGGTGCCAACAGAACTGGTGTCCAGTGAAGGTACTCACTCTTCCTGGTTTACAGAAGACGGTCTTTTCATATAGTACCCTCACGTGGTGGAGAGCTTAGTTTCCTTCAAAGAGTTATAATAAAGATCCATCAAAAGTACCCAATAAATATTAGCTATTATGATTATCATCACTTTTATATTATTAGAAGGAGTCAAAAAGAAATTCAAAAAAGTGTATGTTTGAGGCAAAGGAATAATAGGTATCACTTCCGTAAATTTATTTTTCAATAAATTTGAAATAGGAAGAAAGCTCTCAATGCACATATGATAGAAAAACCTAGAAATAACCTATTATCCAACCATTAGAAATACTTGTCAGCCAACTCTGTGAAATACTACAGTAAATACGGAGATCATTTAGATGAATGCAATAGCATAAATACACAATATTGAATGGAAAGTATAACTTTAGATTCATTGAGTTTATAGTGATGTTGCTCTAACACTAGTTATAACTTTGGACATGTTATGTAACTCTTCTGAAGCTTAGTTTCCTTCAAAGAGTTATAATAAAGATCCATCAAAAGTACCCAATAAATATTAGCTATTATGACTATCATCACTTTTATATTATTAGAAGGAGTCAAAAAGAAATTCAAAAAATTGTATGTTTGAGGCAAAGGAATAATAGGTATCACTTCTGTAAATTTATTTTTCAAACCTTATTTAAAATTCAAACTAAAAAGCTAAAACTGAATCACATCCTTCTCAAATTTAGGATGACTTTCTTCTGAATGAATAGATAAGGAAGGCATATTTGATTTACCTAGGCAGTTTATGTGTTTGAGCTTTCAGTCAGTCAAAACCTGATAATTGAATTTAACGATACGGTTAACATGATAAATTACAATTAAAGATTTTCTGTTACCCAATTTTTACATTTCTAAGGGAAAGACTAAATCTATGACTTATTTATACATTGGTAAATTTATCATTTCTAATATTGCATTTAGAAATTGGCTTCACGTTCATAAAGGAAATTATCCTATACTCTTTCTTTCTAATTTCCTTTTTTTTCAGCCTTTTTTAATCAAGGTGTATTCACATCATAAACTGACTTAAAGAGCCTTAAATTTAGAAAAGTTTAGAAAAGTTCCTATAAATTAGAGGTTATTTATTCTGTGAAGGATGGTTAAAATTTACCTGTAAAACAATCTGGACTTAGATGAATGTGCATGTGCGTTGTGGGGAGGGTGTGTGTGTGTGTTGTAAATTTTTAACTACTGTTCAATTTCTTTTTTGACAGGTTATAGGTATGTTTACATTTTTATATCTTTATAAGCCAATTTTCTACAAAGTTGTTCATTTTTTTACCTTTTCCAATTCATTAGCATATATTTGTACATGATTTTCCCTTAGGATTTTTTAAATCTCTGCTAGATCTGTAGTTATGTCCTGCTTTTGACGTTACTATTACTTATGTCTTCTCTCTCTTTTCTCAGTCTTGTTGGGCTGCAGCTTGTACAGCAGAGATATATATATATATAACTAAATATATATATATATATACCTATATATTCTTTTTCAGATAGTTTTCCCTCATAGGTTATTACAAAATATTAAGTATAGTTCCCTGTGCTATACAGTAGATCCTTGTTGATTATCTATTTTATATATAGTAGTGTGTATATGTTAGTCCCAAACTCCTAATTTATCTCTCCCCCCCTTTCCTCTTTGGTAACCACAGTTTGTTTACTTTGTCTGTGAGTCAATTTCTGTTTCATAGGTAAGTTCATTTGTATACTTTTTTTTTTTTAGATTCCACATAAAAGCGATATCATATGATATTTGTCTTTGTCTGGCTTACTTCACTTAGTATGATAACTCTAAGTCTATCCATGTTGTTGCAAATGGCATTATTTCATTATTTTTATGGCTAAGTAATATTCCATTGTATATATGTACCACATCTTCTTTATCCATTCCTCTGTCAAAGAATATTTACGTTGCTTCCATGTCTTGGCTATTGTAAATAGTGCTGCAGTGAACGTTGGGGAGCATATATTTTTTAGAATTATGTTATTATGGTTTTCTCCAGATATATGCCCAGGAGTGGGATTGCAGGATCATATGGTAGCTCTATTTTTAGCTTTTTAAGGAAACTCCATACTGTTTTCCATAGTGGCTGCACCAGTTTGCATTCCCACCAACAGTGTAGGAAGGTTCCCTTTTCTCCACACCCTCTCTGGCATTTACTATTTGTAGACTTTTTAATGACGGCCATTCTGACTGTGTGAGGTGATACCTCAGTGTAGTTTTGATTTGTATTTCTCTAATAATTAGCGATGTTGAGCATTTTTTCATGTGCTTTTTGGCCATCTGTATGTCTACTTTGGAGAAATGTCTATTTAGATCTTCTGCCCATTCTTTGTGTTGTTTTTTTGATATTGAGTTTTTGTTTTTTGGTTTTTTTTTATTTACAAGGATGTTCATTATCATATTATAGCACTGAAAAATTAGCAATGTACACACCCCACAATTGGGGGACGTTAAATAAATGACCCTTACATTTGATGAAATTCCACACAGCTATTAAGAAATGATATTGCAGACAAATAGTTAAAGGCATAAAAAAAATGCTCACAAAATAATAAAGGGCAAGACAGAACTAAATTACAATGATAAATATATAAAAACACAACATTATATATAGAGAGAGAGATAGAAAAAGACTTGATGAAAATACGATAAAAAAGGAACATAGTGATCTTTGGGTTGTAGGATTTTGGTAATTTGGGTGTTTTGTTTTTCTATTCTTTCTATAAGGACAAAATACCGCATCTATTTAATTGCGGGGGGGGGGGCGGGAGGGAATCTAAGTTTTTTTTCCTAGGGTTCTTTATTAGTCACACTGAAGAGGGGAGAAAAGTCCCCCAAAAAAGGCCACTTTGGGAGGGCACATGTCAGGATGTGAGAGCTTGTCCCGCTAGCCCAGATGTGCCAACTGGGAACAGGCTTCCAGGCTGGTCAACTGAGTGGATGTCCAAAGTAAAGCAGACACTGAACTAAGTGCATATGTCTTCTTACTTAATGTCCACAGCAGTGTTTCTGAGTTCACCTTAGACGTGCAGAGCCAAAATAACACGGAAGAGCCCCAGTGTCTGGGTAGGAAGAGTGGAGTGGGAACTGCTGCTGTTGTGGTCATTTCTCTTCTCTGATTTCAGGCCCATACAGGACACTCACTATGACAGGTACATCTAGTCTGTCACTCATTCATTCCTAGCCATGTTATTCATTCATTCCTGCACTTTGTTCCTGAAGCACATACAGCAGAGGAAGACAGAGTTATGAGTGGTATGGTCTCCTGAAAACCTCAGGAATCCACTTAGGTCACTGCTAAACCTGATCCACATAGGCTGTGGCCATCCTATTGTGGTTCACTGCTCCTCTAAACCCTTTGTAGCTCTCCAGCACATCCTCGTACGCCTGCACGAACTCCTTCTCCTTGCTGCGGTTGGCCGGCTGCTGACCCGGCACGTAGCCGGCCATGGCCGCCCGCGTCGCGCTCTCCCGGGGCCCCGGCGGGCGCCGCTTGCAGGCCCGAGCGCTGAGGCTACGGCCCCAGCCTCGGCCCTTTGTGCGGCCCGGGGAAGGCGGCGGCGGCGGCGCCCTGGCTCTCGGCTCCGCTCCGCGCCTGCCCTGCCGGCCTGCCGCTCGCTCTCCGATGCTCAGCCCGCTCGCGCTCCGCCGCCGGTCCCGCTGGCGTTTCCACCTCCCCACCCCT
The DNA here is from genome assembly GCF_951394435.1 of Stenella coeruleoalba. NCBI lineage: Eukaryota > Metazoa > Chordata > Mammalia > Artiodactyla > Delphinidae > Stenella > Stenella coeruleoalba. Next base: position 78,203,512 of record NC_137151.1, on the reverse strand, counting down.
CGGCTCCGCTCCTCCCTCAGCCCACCCCGCCGCCGGCGGCGGCAGCGGCTTCTCCCGTCAGGAGCCTTTGATACTGAGTTTTATGAGCTGTTTGTATATTTTGGAAATTAAGCCCTCTTGGTCGCATCATTTGCAAATCATTTCCCCCATTCTCTAGGTTGTCTTTTCATTTTGTTTGTGATTTCCTTTGCTGTGCAAAATCTTTTAAGTTTCGTTAGGTCCCATTTGTTTATTTTTGTTTTTATTTCCATTACTCTAGGAGGTGGGTCAAAAGATATTGCTGCGATTTATGTCAAAGAGAGTTCTGCCTGTGTTTTCCTCTAGGATTTTTATATCTGGTCTTACATTTAGGTCTTTAATCCATTTTGAGTTTATTTTTGTATATGGTGTTAGAATGTTCTAATTTCATTCTTTCACGTGTAGCCGTCCAGTTTCCCCAGCACCACTTATTGAAGAGACTGTCTTTTCTCCATTGTATATTCTTGCCTCCTTTGTCATAGATTAATTGACCATAGGTGTGTGGGTTTATTTCTGGGCTTTCTATCCTGTTCCCTTGATCTATATGTCTCTTTTTGTGCCAGGGATACATTTTTATGTTAATTTCTCAGTTTATAATTTTCTAAACCATCAGGATACTATAACTGAAATTCCAAATCCTTTTGAAGGATAGACCAAGGTTTAAATTTCTCATAGGAACTTTCTCTCAAACCCAGATAAAAAAGGAAATCTTCCTTTTTATCTCCTTCAGTCTCCACCCGGATGGGTGGATGTTTTTAGTCCTTTCCTGTGTAGTATACCTTTTCAATAGTCAGGGCATTATGCATGGGTCCTGCCTCCAATTCTGCACCTTCAGAGCCCAAGGCCTACCCCCACATCCTAGTATAGGTGTTCAGATGCAAGGCTCTAGTTGCTACCTGGCCTAAGACCTCTTCCAGGCTTTCATTATCCATGTCTCTATCTTTCTCTCTAACACTCATATTCCTGTTTGCTCTGGCACCTAAGGATTTCCCTTATACTCCTTTAAGTCCATCCATGCATATATTTTTTAATATTTTGCTATATTTTCTCAAGCATTTCTAGGTATTTGTAATAGGTATTTCCACCAACATTCTGGAAGCAGAAATAGCAATAAACATTTAATGAGTTGATAAGCATGTCTGGATGCCATAAAGTTGGCATGTCTTCATGTGAGAATAAAATCATCCTGCTTTTAATTCTGCATTGAATTAAATTATTTTACTAGTTATAAAGTCAAATTTATATTTTGTAAGGCTCATTCACAGTTGAAAGAATTTTATAGAATAATAAAGTATTTGATAGAATGAGATGAGTTTGATGTGAAAAAATATACATATCCTAAAGTAGAAAATTTACAGCGTTAGTTGTTATAGACTAAAAATATAGGGACACAAGTGAACATAATACCAAACTGATGCCAAGTGAAGCCAAATGGAATCACAGGGTTACTATACAAATAAAGTTTCTCAGTGCACAGAAAAGAAATAGTAGGAGAAGGGAGTCATCAACTAGATATGACACCATAGCCATCATTACCAAAATTCTTCTTATAAAATATGATTCAATTTCAGGTAAACACTACCCTCTATCATATTAAATTGGTATTGCTAATTTGAATTTTATTTGCTTTTATGGTTTGATTGATATTTAATGTATAAATTTGTTATGATTTTATAGTTGTGTTAGAGTTACAAGAATTAAGCGTCTGTCTACCATTATACATACACATATTTTTGTAACATTATAAAAATGTAAGTAAATACAAGGCTGGATTATTTTTTCTTTTAAAAGATTGAGAAATAGAAATGCAAGTGCAACACTCCTTAACACCATGCACAAAAATAAACTCAAAATGGATTAAAGACCTAAATGTAAGACCGGACACTATAAAAATCTTAGAGGAAAACATAGGAAGAACACGCTTTGACATAAGTCACAGCAAGATCCTTTTTGACCCACCACCTAGAGTAATGGAAATAAAAACAAAAGTAAACAAATGGGACCTAATGAAACTTAAAAGCTTTTGCACAGCAAAGGAAACTATAAACAAGACAAAAAGATAACCCTCAGAATGGGAGAAAATATTTGCAAATGAATCAAGGGACAAAAGACTAATCTTCAATATATATATATAAACAGCTCATGCAGCTCAATATTTAAAAAAACAAACAACCCAATCAAAAAATGGGCAGATGACCTAAATAGACATTTCTCCAAACAAGACATACAGATGGCCAAGAGGCACATGAAAAGCTGCTCAACATCACTAATTATTAGAGAAATGCAGATCAAAACTACAATGAGGTAACACCTCACAAGGGTTAGAATAGACATCATCAGAAAATCTACAAACAACAAATGCTGGAGAGGGTGTGGAGAAAAGGGAACCCTCTTGCACTGTTGGTGGGACTGTAAATTGATACAGCCACTATGGAGAAGAGTATGGAGGTTCCTCAAAAAACTAAAACTAGGGGCTTCCCTGGTGGCGCAGTGGTTGAGAGTCCGCCTGCCCATGCAGGGGACACGGGTCCGTGCCCTGGTCCGGGCAGATCCCACGTGCCGCGGAACGGCTAGGCCCGTGAGCCATGGCCACTGAGCCTGTGCGTCAGGAGCCTGTGCTCCGCAACGGGAGAGGTCACAACAGTGAGAGGCCCACGTACTGCAAAAAAAAAAAAACCTAAAACTAGAATTACCATATGACCCAGCAATCCCACTACTGGGCATATACCCTGAGAAAACCATAATTCAAAAAGAGTCATGCACCCCGATGTTCATTGCAGCACTATTTACAATAGCCAGGACATGGAAGCAACCTAAATGCCCATCAACAGATGAATGGATAAAGAAGATGTGGTATATATCTACAATGGAATATTACTCAGCCATAAAAAGGAAGGGAAATTGGGTCATTTGTAGAGACGTGCATGGAACTAGACACTGTCATACAGAGTGAAGTAAGTCAGAAAGAGAAAAATAAATATCGTATATTAATGCATATACGTGGAATCTAGAAAAATGGTACAGATGAACCAGTTTGCAAGGCAGAAATAGAGACACAGCTGTAGAGAACAAGCATATGGACACCAAGGGGGGGAAAGCAGGGGGTGTGGGGGTGGGATGAATTGGGAGATTGGGATTGACATATATACACTAATTTGTATAAAATAGGTAACTAATAAGAATCTGCTGTATACAATAAAATAAAATAAAATTCAAAAAATAGAAATGCAAGTGCAGGAAGTTATTCTACTCAGCTCTGTTTTCAGTTGCAAAATATTGGAAACAACCTATATGTGCATATATAGGAGAGAAATATAATGAAATATGGAACATTGACACAATGGAGTATTATGCAGCTATGAAAAAATGGGGAAAAGTCTCTATGTGTTGATACAAATTATTTCCCAGATATGTTGTTAAGTGAAAAATGGCAAAGTACAAAAGACTAAATAGTATACTAGTTTCTTGTAAGAAAGAAGAGGAAATAAAAACTTATACATGTATCTACCCATCTGTGCAAAATAAAACACAGGAAAGTTAAACCAGAATCTAATGAGACTGGTTACCCACAAGGAGTAAATGGAAATGGGGTAAAATGAATTAAAAAATAGAAACAGAGTAGAAGGTGTGGAGAGAATGATACTTTTCTAAGTTTATCTTGTTTACAATTTGACTTTTAGAATCATTTCAAATGTTTTACATATTCCAATTAATAAATAATTAAAATCACAAGTATTAATAAATGATTAAAACTGCATGCAGACAGAAACAGATGATCTTAACTGTATTACCAATGAATAACATAACCATATGGAAGCAGAGGAAGGGAAAAAAACTATCAAGTAACTTTGGAAAACAGTATTTTGACTGTAAACTCTTAAAACAGTATTCAAATATCACTCTCTAATAAGTAGGTTTGTTTACACAGGTGTATGGATTAGCAATTCAGAAACTACTTTTAAGTATTTCAGGATTGAGCAAATTCATAAATATATTATGCATAATGAAGGCCATGTTCCTTCCTGTCAGAGAATAGAGCTGCAGATAAGGAAAGAGGGAAAGCTAGAATGAATCAAATAGTATTAGACTGGAATTGGAGCTATCAATATAAATTCATGGGTTTTTTTTAAGGTAGATAGGTAGATGATAGATAGATAGATAGATAGATAGATAGATAGAAAGATAGAGATAGAGATAGGCAGGCAGATAAACAGACTTAAATGCGTATGTATACATTCATATATTTCCTCATTCTGTCCACTTAGAGGGTCTAAAAGCAATGATACCCCCATACCAATACACACACCTAGTACCTAGATCTTGGTTTTTAAGTACTATTCCTCAGCAAAAAGAACCTCAACTCTGGAGAAATGGCTGATTCCAGGACTGGGTTAGTGAAAGCACAAGATTGGCCTAGAGCATCTTGTAGTTCCAGAAAGCAAGGAACTATACACACACATGCAAACGCAGAGAGGATAACAACATATCAAGACGTAGGACCCAACTTCCTATGGGTAATGGGCAAATTTGAACAACATAAATAATGATAGTAATGGATTATAATCTATAGAATAAAATAAGAATCCATGAGTACAGACTGACATAAATAAATTAAGTAATGAATAAATAGAATACAAGAGAAAGCTCTTCTTTAAAGTAGAATTCCAGTTAATACAGGTACAAAGATGGAAATGGAAAATCACCATTTGTAAAATACCACAGTAAAATTTTTAAGTCAAGAATCATCAACTGATACTAAAATTGTGGGCAAAAGTGTGATGAGAAAGAGGATATTTACAGTCTCAAAATATCTCTTCAAAAATGGAAACAAAACAGTAACTTTATGTGAGAGAAACCTGGCAAACACCACCTTAATTAGGTGATAAAATTTGATCAGGCATAATGGGACAAATTTGTCATCATTTGCCTTTTGATGTGATGTACTAAGAATGCAAAAACATTTCTGTGATACTCTTGACAAAAACTCATCACTGAATATAATCATGAGGAAGCAACAGGACAACCCAAATTGAGCGACAGTCTCTAAAATAACTCACCAATACTTAAAAAGTGTCAAGATCATGATAGACAATATGAATACTATTATATAACTGATGAAATTTTTTAAAGGTCCTTAGATTAGATATTATTATTATATCAATGTTAATTTTCTGAGTTTTATAATTATACTGTGCTACATAAAATGCTAACATTCGGAATGCCTGAAAAGACATATGGGAATTCTGTGTGCTGTTTCTGGAACTTTTTAAAAGTATGAAATTATTTCAAAATGATTTCTTTTTAATTAAAAAGAAAAGAATATGGATATTCTTCAAACTTGAGAAACATGACCAATCAGGTACGATTGGCCAAAGTAGAAATAAAAATGTGCAATACCAAAACTAACGTGAGAAAGAAAAGACGTATTTTCATACTCTGTAATATGCAGCAAAATGCAGCAATTAAAAATACTGAAATAGGGCTTCCCTGGTGGCGCAGTGGTTGAGAGTCCGCCTGCCGATGCAGGGGACACGGGATCGTGCCCCGGTCCGGGAGGATCCCACATGCCGTGGAGCGGCTGGGCCCGTGAGCCATGGCCGCTGAGCCTGCGCATCCGGAGCCTGTGCTCCGCAACGGGAGAGGCCACAGCAGTGAGAGGCCCGCATACCGCAAAACATAAAAATAAAAAAATACTGAAATACTTCTGTACCAATTGAATCACTGGCTTGAACCTCCAGGTGTCCCCCTTAAATTCTGCAACCACCCAGCCCTTCCCATGGGATCTCATGAACCTCCCCATGATGGGAGAATAACAGGTTAATGCTTTGGGCCATGTTTGTTCTGAATGGAGAGTGTCCATGCCATAGCAGTTGTTAAATATTTCGACTAGCATCACTAATAGATGTGCTTTGAGCTAGCTATTCAAACATTACCAATAATAGTAAAAACTAACAATGACTGAGTTTCTTCTATGTGTCAGGCTATACCATGGTGCTTTATGCTGATTATTTCATTTGATCTTTGCAACAAACATGTGAGTTTAATACTACATTTAACTAAAAATGAAAAAGTTTATACTGACATAATGCAATAACTGGCATCAAAAAAATCAATCACATAAAATATGGGTACGTTATGGTGATGGTTAATAAAGTGTGTAAGCCGGCAGAGCTAGCCATCCAAGAGTTCTATTAGCCTAACTGTGCACACTAAAGTCTTCTAGTCTCAGTATGCTTTGGCAACACCTTATAGGTAGTTATAAACTCAAGCTTAAATATGAACAGGGATAACTCTATCTGGAATTTCCAAGACAGTGGAAGGGATTCCAAGAATCTCCAAGTTAGTTCATGCCCGTTCTATCAGTCCATTCTGGGGAGAAAACTGAGGACTCAGAGACATCCACCCCAATTTGCCAGTCACATTTCCTACCTAGCTTTACATTCCTCCCACCCACAGAAGAAGAATGAGGGCTAGTCATCAAGTGGATTTTATTCAAACGTGTATTACTGTGAAGTAGGGTATTGTGACCTTTTTACTTTATTGAGAGAGTTCAAGAAACTTGAGACTACCAAACTAAGTGCTATGCCTAATAGTACTATTTATTGGACATCAAATCACAAAGTACCTTGTGATATTGCTTCTATTAGTTCCCTGAATTATAATTTTGCCTCTTTAATTCATTTTTAAGATATTTATACATATTTTCCCCAACAAGACATTAATTACTCTGAGACAAGAACTATGTTGTTGTGTCCCAAATCTCTCACTGCCTTGCATAGAACAGGTATACAGAAAATAATTAAATTGATTGAAGTGTGAGTTTCTGAGAATAACATGTTGAATTCAGACAGAGGGAACAGAATGTGCAAAACTTCTTGGTAGAGAGTACATGGAGAGTTTAAGAACTGAGAAAATGGTGAAGAAATAAGAGGCTGGAAAATACATAGACTTGGAGGTTCTGGTAAAGATTTTGTTCACAACCCTATGACTAATAGAAAGCCATTAAGCATTACTCATAGCATTGTCAGAGTGGAATTTGGTTTTAGATTGTCCTTTGTTAGCCATCCATCTCCTTTTAACTTTCTCAGGTGGTTTTTAGAAAATGTACCGTCATTGACTTTGCCTGAATGAAAAAGAGCTGAGGATTTAGTTACCTTTTGTTATTTTAGATTTTTTGATTAACAAGACTGTAAGAACAAATGCCAACAGTATTTTAAAATAATCTCCTTATGCCTTTTATAACTCTTCAATCCAATCACACTCTATTAAAATCCTCATTTGCTAAAGAGGGTCCCAGGTCTCTACACCTGACTTCTGAGAATCCCAAAATTGCACCTAAGAAGTGGAGCCTCTCATCAAATTGAGGTGGGTACATTTAAAGTCTCTTGGCTAACTCAGAGCTCTGACAAGTTCTTGGGAAGATTAGGGTCTGGTATGGGCGATATACTAAATATGTAAGTAACTTCAAACACCAAGAAGATGACTTCAAAATAAAGATACAAGCATGGCATTATATAGATTTAAGGGGAACATGTCCAGTTGGCACCATTAGAAATAGTTTGCTAAAGAGGGAATAATTAAGAATGAATATGAGAGGTTAAAGATAGAATATGTTTCGTGGTTACTTGCAAGAACTTTAGAGTCGCGTTGTTTTTTATTTAAAACTTAGCTCTTCCAAATGTGTGAAATTTTTTACTGTCTAAATGACTAAATTTCTTCATTACCAAAACAGGGAAGTTCATAGATTTGTTGTAAAGATTAAGTGAGAAATAATGATAAGATATTCAGTAGACTGATGACCTTAGTAAATGCCAATTTCTAGTAGTAGTAGTAGTAGTAGTATTCAACAGGTAAACAAGAGGGGTTCCATTAAATCACCTAGACCTTGTTTCAGTTTTTGCATTTCATAGGGTCTGTTTACTTCTCCCAGTGTCTTTACTGAAGTGTGGTGAAAAGGCCTTTGGAGGTAAGGACAAAAGACTCCAGTTAGAGTCCTAGTTATCTGGCTTTTGTCTGAACACCACCTTGGGCAAGCCACTTTTTTCCCTCTCCATCTGTTTTCCAGTTTCTAAAAGGAAAATAGTGCCTAATTCACAGGGCTGTGCTGAAGACTAAAAGAGATCACAGTGGCAAGATAGGGTGGATCAAACAAGTAGCTGTGGAAACTTCGGGCAACTCTCCAGGCAGTCTTAGATGAGTGCATAAAAAGTTAATTCTTTATTATGTGAAACTGAAATGACATTCTGTTTTGTCAAAAGCTAATTTCAAGATCTCTTTTCAATAATTAAGGAATGAAGGAAAAGTTAAGGTGTTGTCAAGGAGGAAAATATTTCCCTCTGTCCTTCTAGGTTCTTCTGGCTGGTCTAAGAATTAAATTGACATGAGATCGATTAACAGGAAAAAATCAAACAAAAGTTTAAAAACATGTATACATGGGAAAGACCCAGGAAAACTGAGTAACTCACCAAAACGCCTAAAACCCTCATCTTAAATACCATCTTCAGCTAAAGACAAAAGAGGATGTTGTGGGTAGTGGTTTGAGACTTCAAAAGGGAGATAGGCAATTCACATAGAGATGGAAAAGCACATGTTTGGTAAACAAATGTTTGCTGGGCATGCAGAGACTATGGGACACAGAGAGAAATTTTTAAAACTAGACTTTGCTAGGTTCCTCCCATCTACCATTCCTAGTTGATACTGTGCTTATCTATGATGATAGCTCCCTTCCTGGAACAGGTCCTCTAACTACATTCTTTTAGGCCGTTAGGGGAAAGGTCAAAGGTTTTTCCTGAGTCTTTTGGGTCTTAAAAATAATCAGCCTAAATTAATCTTCATGCCAAAGAGACACATTTTGGGGTGGCAAATTTTGCTCCCCTACAGTATAAAAAACATGGTATCAGATGTAACTGTGTTCAAATGCTGATTCCACCATTTACTAACTCTGTGACCTTGAGCAAATTCATTAACCACACTGAACTTCAGTTTTCTCCTGTGTAAAATGGAGACAATAATTACCTCAAATGGCTGTTGGAAAAATTAATTGAGGTTTACTCTCTAAAGGACAGTGACTAACACATAATCTGTCTTAACTCAAAGTCAAATCCCCTCTCCCATTTTTACTTTATCCTATAGATAGCAGGCAATAGACTCTGTTTTCTGTTGGTTTTTTTAATCCTTAAAGAAGATATTCATATTCTATAAAACTCTTAATGATGCAATTCAAACGATGCAATTCAAACGTCTTTAAGGAAACAGCAATGAAAATGAAATAATTCTATTTTTAAAATATCAGATTGTATCATGTCGAGTGTTCAATAAACAACTGAATTTTCTATTTGTTTGGGTAACAATCTATTTTATACTTTATTATAAATATTTAATTTATGATGTATAAGTTTGAGTAAATATTTTATCCAAATAAATTATTTTTCTTAGCATAGAATTGCACTGGAGTTAATTATAATGATTTATTGTGTTATTATTGAACGAGCTTGAAGTTTTAAAAGCACTAATTCAGAAAAATTATACCCACAAATTTAAGAAATATTAGAGATTTTCCATAGGATTAATCAGACAGTTAATATTGTTTTCTGAATGTACCATATAACGATAATAAATGAGTGAATGTAGAAACTGGACAGCTAATTCAGCCGACATAAGCCCTTTAAAAGCTTAGTCTGAAAAAAATTTTCCCTACTAATGGATGTGTTTTGGTCTAAAGCTACCCAGATAAAAACCAAAATATTTTTCATTCTTTCTTTAGTTAGCTAACTCATGTAAGCACAGCCTAAATACTTAAAATCCAAGCTCTTATATTTTAAAATGCCCCTAAATAAAAGTTACTCTCAGAAGTAAATCAGATGAAACTACTTGAAGACACATTTTTGGTACCTAAACAATGATATTTATGGTAATGTGATACAGAATGTTCACAATTTAATTTTAATATTAATGTCTTTCACATTATTACATACATAAATTTAATAAAATGCCTATTAAAGTAGATAATATATAAGTTTGTACAAACTGATGTTAATATTTACTGAAAGCTTATTTTGTGCAGTGCAACATGATACAATCATTGATTAAAATCATTTTTGATGAAATGAATGATGTCTCACATTTTAGACCTACAAATTGCTATTCAACAATCTATGACCAGGAAGTCATATATATCTCATTAGTCATTAACTTTAACTTTCCTCCTCCATCAAATAAATAACTGAGTGAGATAATTTGATTTTCTCTTTGTCTTCCTCTCCTTAAGAGTATTAGAGGTACAAATAAATGACCACAATAAAATGACCACTAGTCCTGACTAATAAAGGGTCCTTCCATTGTATACAAGAAGAGTTACTTATGGAGAAGCAGGCCACATTTCGTATCCACCCACAATAAAGGTTTATTGAGTTATTTAGCCCCCAAAATTTAGCTCAGGAAACCAGATTTACTGAGACATATTTACATACATCAGAAGAACTAAACAGGATTTTTTAAAGCAGTATGAAAAATATGGCCTACACATTTTAGAAAGGATAAATATATACATATATAGTTATAGCTATATTTATATATAATTATATGTACATACATAGTTGTATAGCTTTATACTATCTAAATTGCCCTTGTTTTATTTTGAGAAATAAGATGTTAAGAAACAAGTGCATTGAGGAATAGCAAAGGATTTTTCAAAAGTATTTTGGTCTTTTTTTAAACATTTCTTGAGAAAAAAAATAGCTTAAAGCAAAACTTTTTACTGACTTAATAACATAAAGCAAGGATTTGTGGTGAATAATTTTAAATGTGGGAAAAAAAGAGAAGACTCTCAACCATCTGTATTATTTCATAAACGTTAGTGAATTGCAGTGAGAATAATGTTAATTTAGCAAAGGCGGGTGAAGTTGCTAACTCTTGTCAGAGCCCATAAGAAGTGGGAGATAAAAAAAAAAAAAAAAGAAGTGGGAGATAGAAAGCAGAGTGGAAAATCTGACAGCTTTATGGCAAAAGAATTCAACCTAGATAAATATTAGGCAGAAATGATGACAAAACTGTCCAGACTTCTCATTTATAGTGATGGCTTCTCAAACTGCAGGATCTTCTACAGGGCTTAGTAGTCATTACATGTCCCAATCAAAATGCTGTTTTTCAAGTACACCTATCCCCTGCTTAATGATTTTCATTAGTGCTTGAAAACCCTGCGTTAAGTAAAGAGCTTTAAAAAAAAATTTTAAGTGTTTCCATTAAATTTAATGGGAAAATTGTGATGTGTTTCATCTCAACACAAGATACTCAATTTTCACAGCTAGAAAAATATATCAGTTGAATGAAAACGTGTTTATATTAGTAATAAACAGCAATTTGAAAGGAAACAAATACAGCTTGTATATAAAATGCAGTGCTATTGTACTTGTCCTTTTTTCTTATTTCGGAAACATTTTCTTCACCAATCTTTCAGATTTGGAGGCTCATGATTATTTTGCACTTCAACAGCATTTAAAATTATATGCCAAAAGAACCACTTTTGGGGCAAAATATAAGCTAAGTATGGGAGGGCATGAAAGACTGAAGATTCACAGAAGATACTACATCTTCAACTCTCTCCTTAGAGTATGCATACCATGGAGTTCAGAACACGCTATCTTAAAATCAGGTGCCTTGGCAGTTTGTTTTAAACTGAAGGACTTTGACAAATGGCAGGCCCAGAAAGGACTCTTTGACCTTCTTTTCTCTCCTGAAGCAGGTCATGTAACCCTCATGTGAGAGGTGCCCTCCCTATTCCCAGAGGAATGGATCAACCTTATCCCTAAAGATGGAAGGACCTGGAGAGGAATGTGAATGAACAGCCCTTGCTAATTTCCCCCAGTTTATAGCCTTAGCTCATACGCTTTGTCCTAACACATTTTTCCATAACTTTACACTCTTCATTTAACCTAGTATAAAAGTACTCAGATTTAGCCATTTATTTGGGTCTTCACTCCTTTTGAGGCTTCCCTTGTCACATAAAACTTATATGAAAGAAACTTGTATGCTTTTCCCTTCTTAATCTGTCTTTTGTCAGTCAGGGTCCCAGCCAGAGAGAACCTAGGAGGTTAGAGTGGACAGATATTTTTCCCTTCCCTACACACACAAAGCAAAATATTTTGGATTCATCCATAAATGGCAGGCAATTCAAATATGTTCCCTATGATAACCTCTGTCCAGAAATTATGTCAAGTCAATTGTTGAATGTGTCTTTGCCTGATACCATAATGTTGAAATGTCACTTTTTATAGTATATTTATTTAATGTATCTTTTGGTGAACAAGTTGTTTCAGGGGGTAAAAAGAAGAAGAATCATTGGTCAAAATGGTATCATTTTTCAAGAGTCATCATGATGGGTGAAAAGTTGTTGACTGAACATTCATTATGGTGGTAAATCTGAATAAAGTTATAAATAGAAAACAGATTAGTCATTTAACAAGAATTGTTTAAATACTTACTTAAAGCAAGTTGGACTGCTCATGTAATCTAACCCTTAGGATTATTTAACTACCTAGTTTATCTTTTCTTGAGATTTTGCTGGAGGAAATGCCATAGGCTTAACCTCTCTAACCTCACCTATGGCTTTTCTTTAAGAAAGTTTTGCAAAACAAAAGATATATTATTTTGCTACATTTAGCCTCATTTATTAGTAATTGCAGCTAGCACTATCAACCACACAATTCCTAGATCAATCTCATACACCAAACAACTATTACTGCTTCCAGATCTTTGTCAAAACAATTGTGCTGTTTCACCTAGATCTCTTTCACTGGGGAGGTCAGGAATGGCATGGGAGGAAATGGACACCTGCCTGGCCAGCCAGGATCAGCCAACTCAACCCTGGCATGACATATCTACAGTTGATTTCCCTTTCCTCTGAACACTGTAGTAATATCATCTCCTCTTTTTTTTTTTTTTTTTTTTTTTTGCGGTACGCGGGCCTCTCACTGCTGCGGCCTCTCCCGTTGCGGAGCACAGGCTCCGGACGCGCAGGCCCAGCGGCCATGGCTCATGGGCCCAGCCGCTCCACGGCATGTGGGATCTTCCCGGACCGGGGCATGAACACGTGTCCCCTGCATCGGCAGGCGGACTCTCAACCACTGCGCCACCCGGGAAGCCCTCTCCTCTTTCTTTATATCTAAGCCAAACAACTCCTGCTCCTCAGTGCTTTATACGGGTAGTTAATATTTTATCAGTTTCATTATCTGTCAAAAGTATGTGACAATTAAATATGGATTATTGCTCCATTAGCTCAGCCTATGTGACTGTTAATTTTATTTAGATGTCAAGAAGGTAATATAGCCACCTGAAGGCTAAGAAGCTGTACTGTTATGTCTACTTATAGTCCAAGTCCTTTAGGAACAACCTAAGGCAGTGCTATCCAATAGAACTTCCTGCAATGATGGATGTGTTCAACATCTGCACTGTCAAATAGGGTAGCCACTAGCCAATTTCTATTAATTTAAATTTAAGTAGCCACATGTACCCATTAGACAAAGGAGAGAAACAAACAGTGAAAGGCTAGGAGGTCCTAGCAAAGGAGCCCATGTAGCATAGCAAAGAAATTTAATGCAGTGCAAACAGACATCTCAAAGTTATGGCTATCAGGCAAGAGGCCAGATCTGGCAAGCCCTCATCTCCTTATCCAGAAAGCAAGAGCCATAATTCTAATTGTTCATACAGCTAGAAATCATCTAAGACTTACTATTGTAGGGGGGAAAAAATTTTTTTTTCCTCTACCCTCTTAGGTTTAGTACCTGAGGCCTGTGAATTAAAGTGACAAAAGACAGATTACCAGGAGAAAAAGAATACAAATTTTATTTGTTAATATTTTAATTTTTTATGTGCATGGAGGTCTTCATAAAAAAGAAATGAAAACCTACAGAAGCCATTAGATTCGGGGGTGGGGGAGGGGCAGGGTCCTTCCATACCAGTTTAACAAAAGGCAATAAATTTGTTAAGAATTGCTAAGACAAAGGAAAAGGGATTTGGGTTTCTAGCATGGTAAATTGTGCAAAGGTAAACATTTGGAAGAAAGTAGAGGACACCAGAGGTTATTTTAGTAAGGGTTGTGCATGCAGATCCACCTCAATGCTTTCTGACTCCAGTGATAATAGTTGTTTTTCTCCTCCCGGTACAGGAGACGGGAGAGGAAGATCTTCCAAAAGGGAAATTTTTGTCATGCTTTTAGACAGAAAGGGGAAGGGCAGAGACCTCTTTCTGTATGTACTGTTTCTTAATTGCCTTCAGCTCAAAATAATCCTTATATTTATTAAGTGGCATATTTTGGGGTAGCATATTCTGATCCCCTTCACTATCACTACTGGTTTTTGCATGAAGACAAGTTATTTGCTTCCATGATGATCTTTTCAATTTCTTCCTTGTTTAAAATAATTTGTACAGGGCTTCCCTGGTGGCACAGTAGTTGAGAGTCCACCTGCCGATGCAGGGGACACGGGTTCATGCCCTGGTCCGGGAAGATCCCACATGCCGCGGAGCGGCTAGGCCCGTGAGTCATGGCTTGCGCGTCTGGAGCCTGTGCTCCGCAACGGGAGAGGCCACAACAGTGAGAGGCCCGCGTACCACAAAAATAATAATAATAATAATTTGTACAAAAATAAAATGGGCCAGAAATATAGAGTTCAGCCTTCTCAAAGACATAGTCCCACCTCCACCATTTTTGAGATTTTGCATTCCTTATCTCTAACTCATCTCAAATTTGGACTCTACAAATCTTCTTCAAGCTCATATTTCTGCCACCATCATTGAAAAACACTGAAATACATACGACTGTAATCATATTCCACAAATATTTATTGAGAATCCAGTGTGCACATAAGACTGTGCTGAATGCTGATAACACATTGGTGAACAAAGCAGACAGAGTCCCTGTCCTCAGCGAGCTCATAGTTTGGTGCATAAGAAATATATTTAAAAATTAAACAAATGAATAAATATAGAATCATGATCCAGAGTTAGAATCCTGAAGGATAAGAACCAACTGCCATTAGAGAATAGCAGTAGGCTGTACCTTAGCCAGGGGAGTCAAAGAATGCCTCTCTGGAGAGGTGAGACATGAAGCATGCAAATGAGCAAGGCTTTTGGAAAGGAAGTGACATGATCCAATTCACATTCTAAAATAGTAGTTCTGGCAGCTGAATAATAAAGAACAAAATAGAGAGAACAAGAGTAGATGCAGGGAGACCATTTGGGAGATCATAAAGTAATAAAGTGCCTTGGTAAGTACCAATAAGTGACTACAAATAGTGGCTCCTATAACAGTATATAAATAATGGCTGTTGTGTAAGAACGATTTTTTAAACTAGATTAACCCAGAACTGGATTAATAGGTTAAGAGGATAGGTACTAAAATTTCATCACAAATCCTCTCAAGTCCTCAGAATGATGCCTGAGATTGGCTAAACCAAGAGACCATAATACGATGGTTATTCAGGTATAAGTAGCAAGAACCCAAAAAAGGAGAAGAAAGAACAATCTGAAGAAATAATGAAATTATAGTACTTTGTGACAGAAGGACTACAGGGAACGAGTATAAATCATGAAATAGAATTCTCAGTAGGTGACATGACTCATACCCAAAACCACACAGCTGCTAAGCACTATATGTCCATTAGGAGCTCTACATTGTACTTTCCTCATCTAGAAGATGGGCATAATAGGGTTTCCAGGTCATGGTGCTGTTGTAAGGATTAAAAATAAATAAATATGAGCACTTGGAACGGTGTCTCAAAAATTGTAGCTGTTTCAGAAAACATACAAACTCTGTTTAAATAAATTTAAGTAAAATGTCAGATATCTCACATGTTTTGTTTTGATTTCAAATAATAGCAATTCCATATGGCAATCTAGGAAAATCGAAGTTAATATTTACAAGGCCTTTTCAATATAAATTTTGTTGACTTATATGATTTAGCTGCCCCATTTTATTAACTTTAATTTTTTGTTAGTTATTTTATATTCACTCAGGTACCTCCCTTAGAAATAAATCTTGTTTATTCACTTTCCGGCTCCCCATTGAGTTTAATAAGATATTTACTCTTAATAATGTAATAATTCTAGGTAAAACAGCATGAGTAGTTTGAAATTTATTTTCTAAATTAATAATATATTTAAATCTCTAGATAGAATTCTTTTGCGAGGCTAGGATCAACTAAGAAAATAATCACCTTCAAGATGATTAGTAAAGGTCTGGAGACATCAGACCAAAAAAAAGAGCCATTCTTGTACTTTAAAACATCTTTGGAAAAGGTCAAAAAAGGAAGTATGTTTATCTGAAGTATGATTCATACTGCTATTGCAGTGATGACAAACACAGCAGAAATTTTCATTATTTTGGGGGCCATAAGTATTTATAATATATAAAATTTTCAGTCACAAGTGTGATAGGAATCAACAATAACATTTTTATCCTTTTCCTTGTAAAATGATTAAATGATGAATATAGTTATCACAAAGGGATTGAAATTGCTTTAATTGTTACTAAATCCTAAACCTTGTTCTGAACTTGAATTTGCTCTTATGGAAATTTTAAAGCACTACCAGTTCGAACTCAGTGTCCTCTTTACATAAATGTCATTTATTTCTAGCAACTTTCTTCTAATAATTGTTTAAGTTATTTAAATGTATACAGACTTCTTACTGGGTGCTGAAACTGTGTACCATCACTAAGGGTAAAATTAAATGATTCATTTCCTTTATGATCAAAGCCACAAAACTTTTCTCCTTATTGTGCTGTGAATTCCAGCAAATAACTCCACAGCTGTTTATTGAATTTTTTTCATTCAGATATTCACATTCCAAGATATTGTATAGTAAGTGAACTGGGAACTTTTTTCAATATACCTCAAAATTTCATTTTAAATGCCCTACAGCAAAGACAATACTAGCTATTACCTAGCAGTGGAGTGAGCCAGTTTAGCCTTTCCAGAGTTTGACATTTAAAAGCAGTCCAGAATCATAGATTAAGAACATCTTAAATTAATGCTGTAGATTAACATTCAGCAAAGAACACATTTGGCATTAACTATTTTTGAATAAATCTCCTGCTCAAAAGAAAAAAAAAAATTCACCTTCTTTCCCAAACAAGGTATCCTCTTGTGAGTAACCTTGAAATATAATTTCCAAAGTCACAAAGCATCTTTGCTCTTTTTCTACAAATATAAAAACTCTTATACCTCTTTTTATATCACGGCACCAGCCCATTGAAAAAGAAAAAGAATCAGAATCTCTACAACAGTAAAACCTGGCAATTGCTAAATGGCAAATCTCACTCAAGAACAAAACATCAATATTAAACACTAAAAAAAAAAAAAAAAAAAAATTAAACACTAAAAATCCTGGTAACTGTTTTAAAAAAAAAAATCTGTGAAAGCTTGATACTACTATATGATGGTGGTTCACTAAAGCAAACTTTCTAACCTTCTTTAAATGAAATTTCTTGCCTCCTTTAAAATCTTACTCAAGATCAGTTTGCCTTTAGATGGAGAAATATTTTAACTCGTCAATCACCAATAAAAACATGACCTTCATATGTTTGGCAAATTGCATTTCTGGTTTCTGGTCCTGATGAAAATGACAGAAAGACAGCAATCAATTGATATGACATTCCAAAGGATCTGTTATGAGACGAATTAGGACAATGTTATGTGCAATGCCAACTATTAAAAACTATAAGGGCACAGTACAATTTTGGTAGGTATCTTTCACTCTCTTCCTTTATCTTCTACATTCAGTCTGTCACCAAGTGCTGTCATTCTTCCATCATCATCTTCCTTCCTTCGTTTGTTCTTCCTCCTCCTTTCCCAGGTTCTCATCATCTTATGCCCAAATAATTATGATATTCTCCTAGCTCAGTAAATCTCAGCCATCAGTCTGAGGAGACATGCAGGCATGTGACAATGTTTTACCGGTACAAGAAGAAATGAGAAAATAAAGACAATGCAGTAAGTCTTTAATAACACCAAGGTTATTCATTTTTAATGTTCTGTCCTTTACTCTGGAAGGACACACTTGTGCTCCCTATAATTTGAGGTTAAAATTCAATTCTTTTTTGAAATAGTGATGATAGAATATGGTGTTGCTTCTTTTAAATCCTTCCGTAGGTAAATAAATATTTGACAACTATATGCTAGTCCTCAAGATTTTTTTAGGAACTTCACTGGCATATGAAATCAAAATTTTGTAAAACAGTAATTGCTGATCTCCTTGAGCCTGGTTACTTCCTTCCAAATTCCAAAACCCAAAATCAGGCTGAGGGAAGAGATAGATTGGCCGCAGGGGCAAACAGCTGGAGTCCGTTCTCTGTGGACTGATACTCCAAGACGAAAATAGCAGGACAATCAAGGGAGGAGGCTGGGCCCTGTCCAGATAGAAGATAAGAGACCACATATTTCTCATTCCTGAAGTCAGGGGACCTCCCCGACTACACATGTGCAGAAAAGCTCCTTGGAGCTCAAAAAGGGAGAGGGTGCCACCCCATAGTAAGTGATGCTAACTACCCATAGGCCTCTTTGGTAGAATCCATCTCGGCTAAGAGATGCACATGCACACATGGAAGGATCCTGAGATATACCAAATACGAACTCTGAACCAGGCAAATCAATGATTGGCCAAAGGAAACCAGGAAAAAATGCCCCCTATAAGTGATTTAAACTGCCACGAGGTCTCGATTCTCTCTGAGTCCAGTGGTGTGTCTATCCACATGTACTGTACTCTTTTTTCTTCCCTATAAACACTTTACTTGTTTCACTACATTCCATCTTTGTGGGAATTCTTTTTCTGCAAATCCTAAGGGTCAGGGCCTTGTCAGTAACCAGTGGTCTAGTGTCTAGGATTTGGTGCTCTCACCACTGCGACCCGACCTCAATCTCTGGCCAGGAACCAAAACCCTGCTTCAAGCCGCTGCAGGCCGAGGCCACCGGAAATCAAGGCCAAACAGATGTAATATACAGCATGATAGCTATAATTAACAACAATATAGAATCTTTTTCTTTTTTTTTTTTGACAGATGCTAAGAGAATAGATCTTAAAAGTTCTCATCACAAGAAAAAAATTGTGTAACTATGTGAGGTGATGGATGTTAACTAAGCTTATTGTGGTAATCATTTTGTTTTATGTAACAATGCATTTATATATATCAATGTATCAATACATATATCGATATATCAATGATATATCATTATGTTGTACACCTTAAGCTTATATATTGGAGGGGGAGCTTCAAGATGGCGGAAGAGTAAGACGTGGAGATCACCTTCCTCCCCTCAAATACATCAGAAATACATCAAAATGTGGAACAGCTCCTATGGAACACCGACTGAACGCTGGCAGAAGACCTCAGACCTCCCAAAAGGCAAGAAACTCCCCATGTACCTGGGTAGGGCAAAAGCAAAAAGAAAAAACAGAGACAAACAATAGGGATGGGACCTGCACCAGTGGGAGGGAGCTGTGAAGGAGGAAAGGTTTCCACACACTAGAAGCCCCTTCGCAGGCGGAGCCCCACGGAGGAGAGCGCAGCAACAGGGGTGCGGAGGGCAAAGCGGAGAGATTCCTGCACAGAGGGTCGGAGCCGACCAGCACTCAGCAGCCTGAGAGGCTTGTCTGCTCACCCGCCGGGGCAGGCAGGGCTGGGAGCTGAGGCTCGGGCTACGGTCGGATCGCAGGGAGAGGACTGGGGTTTGCTGTGTAAACACAGTCTGGCTGGGAGGGAGTCTGGGAAAAAGTCTGGAACTGCTGAAGAGGCAAGAAACCATTGTTTCGGGGTGCGCGAGGAGAGGGGATTAAGAGCACCACCTACATGAGTTCCAGAGACGGGCGTGAGCCGCAGCCATCAGCGCGGACCCCCAAGACGGGCATGGGACGCTAGGGCTGCTGCTGCAGCCACAGGAGCCTGTGTGTGAGCACAGGTCACTCTCCACACCTCCCCTCCCGGGACCCTGTGCAGCCCGCCACTGCCAGGGTCCCGTGATCCAGGGACAGCTTCCCCGGGAGAACGCAGAGCACGCCTCAGGCTGGTGCAAAGTCATGCCAGCCTCTGCCGCCGCAGGCTCGCCCCGCATCCGTACCCCTCCCTCCCCCCAGCCTGAGTGAGCCAGAGCCCCCGAATCAGCGGCTCCTTTAACCCCAACCTGTCTTAGCGAAGAACAGACGCCCTCCAGCGACCTACACGCAGAGACGGGACCAAATCCAAAGCTGAACCCCAGGAGCTGTGCGAACACAGAAGAGAAAGGGAAAGTTCTCCCAGCAGCCTCAGGAGCAGCGGATTAAATCTCCACAATCAACTTGATGTACCCTGCATCTGTGGAATGCCTGAACAGACAATGAATCATCCCAAATTGAGGAGGTGGAATTTGGGAGCAACGAAATATTTCTATTTTCCCTTTTTCTCTTTTTGTCAGTGTGTATGTGTATGCTTCTGTGTGTGATTTTGTCTGTATAGCTTTGCTTTTACCATTTGTCCTAGGGTTCTGTCTGTCCTTTTTTTTTTTTTTTTTTGTATACTTTTCAGCACTTGTTATCATTGGTGCAATTGTTTTTTGGTTTGGTTGCTCTCTTCTATCTTTCTTTTTTTCTTTTTTATTACTTTCTTAATCATTTTTTAATAATTATTTTTTATTTTAATAACTTTATTTTATCTTCTTCTTTCTTTCTTTTTCTCCCTTTTATTCTGAGCCGTGTGGAGGACAGGCTCTTGGTGCTCCAGCCAGTCATCAGGACTGTGCCTCTGAGGTGGGACAGCCAAGTTCAGGACATTGGTCCACAAGAGACCTCCTAGCTCCACGTAATATCAAACAGTGAAAATCACCCAGAGATCTCCATCTCAACATCAAGACCCAACTCCACTCAATGACCAGCAAGATATAGTGCTGGACACCCTATGCCAAACAACCAGCAAGACAGGAACACAAGCCCACCCATTAGCAGAGAGGCTGCCTAAAATCATAATAAGACCACAGACACCCCAAAACACACCACCAGATGTGGACCTGCCAGCCAGAAAGACAAGATCCAGCCTCATCCACCAGAACACAGGCACTAGTCCCCTCCACTAGGAAGCCTACACAACCCACTGAATGAACCTGAGCCACTGGGGGCAGACACCAAAAACAATGGGAACTATGAACCTGCAGCCTGCGAAAAGGAGACACCAAACACAGTAAGTTAAGCAAAATGAGAAGACAGAGGAACACACTGCAGATGAAGGAGCAAGATAAAAACCCCCCAACGTAACAAATGAAGAGGAAATAGGCAGTCTACCTGGAAAAGAATTCAGAATAATGATAGTAAAGATGATCCAAAATCTTGGAAAGAAAATGGAGAAAATACAAGAAACGTTTAACAAGGACCTAGAAGAACTAAAGAGCAAACAAACAGTGATGAACAATGCAATAAATGAAATTTAAAATTCTCTAGAAGGGATCAATAGCAGAATAACTGAGGCAGAAGAACGGATAAGTGACCTGGAAGATAAAGTAGTGGAAATAACTACTGCAGAGCACAATAAAGAAAAAAGAATGAAAACAACTGAGGATAGTCTCAGAGACCTCTGGGACAACATTAAATGCACCAACATTCGAATTACAGGGATCCCAGAAGAAGAAGAGAAAAAAAAAGGGACTGAGAAAATATTTGAAGAGATTATAGTAGAAAACGTCCCTAATATGGGAAAGGAAATAGTTTATCAAGTCCAGGAAGCACAGAGAGTCCAATACAGGATAAATCCAAGGAGAAACATGCCAAGACACATATTATTCAAACTATCAAAAATGAAATACAAAGAAAAAATGTTAAAAGCAGCAAGGAAAAAAAAACAAATAACACACAAGGGAATCCCCATACGGTTAACAGCTGATCTTTCAGCAGAAATTCTGCGAGCCAGAAAGGAGGGGCAGGACATATTTAAAGTGATGAAGAAGAAAAACGACCTACGACCAAGATGACTCTACCCAGCAAGCATCTCATTCAGATTCGATGTAGAAATTAAAACCTTTACACAGAAGCAAAAGCTAAGAGAATTCAGCACCACGAAATCAGCTTCACAACAAATGCTAAAGGAACTTCTGTAGGCAGGAAACACAAGAGAAGGAAAAGACCTACAATAACAAACCCAAAACAATTAAGAAAATGGGAATAGGAACATACATATTGATAATTACCTTAAATGTAAATGGATTAAATGCTCCAACCAAAAGACATAGGCTATCTGAATGGATACAAAAATAAGACCCGTATATATGCTGTCTACAAGAGACCCACTTCAGACCTAGGGACATATACAGACTGAAAGTGAGGGGATGGAAAAACGTATTCCATGCAAATGGAAATCAAAAGAAAGCTGGAGTAGCAATTCTCATATCAGACAAAATAGACTTTGAAACAAAGACTATTACAAGAGACAAAGAAGGACACTATAATGATCGAGGGATCAATCCAAGGAAAAGATATAACAATTGTAAATATTTACGCACCCAACATAGGAGCACCTCAATACATAAGTCAAATACTAACAGCCATAAAAGGGGAAATCAACAGTAACACTATCATATTAGGGGACTTTAACACCCCACTTTCACCAATGGACAGATCATCCAAAATGAAAATGAATAAGGAAACACAAGCTTTAAACGATACATTAAACAAGATGGACTTAATTGATATTTATAGGACATTCCATGCAAAAACAACAGAATACACTTTCTTCTCAAGTGCTCGTGGAACATTCTCCAGGATAGATCATATCTTGGGTCACAAATCAAGCCCTGGTCAATTTAAGAAAATTGAAATTGTATCAAGTATCTTTCCTGACCACAACGCTATAACACTAGATATCAATTACAGGAAAAACTCTGTAAAAAATACAAACACAAGGAGGCTAAACAATACACTACTTAATAACCAAGAGATCACTGAAGAAATCAAAGAGGAAATCAAAAAATACCTAGAAACAAATGACAATGAAAACACAACAATCCAAAACCTATGGAATGCAGCAAAAGAAGTTCTAAGAGGGAAGTTTATAGTAATACAGTCTGACCTTAAGAAACAAGAAACATCTCAAATAAACAACCTAACTTTACACCTAAAACAATCAGAGAAATTTAAAAAAAAAACCAAAGTTAGGAGAAGGAAAGAAATCATAAAGATCAGATCACAAATAAATGAAAAAGAAATGAAGAAAATCATAGCAAGGAACAATAAAACTAAAAGCTGGTTCTTTGAGAAGGTTAACAAAATTGATAAACCATTAGCCAGACTCATCAAGAAAAAAAAGGAAGAAGCTTTACATGAATAGAATTAGAAATGAAAAAGAAGTAACAACTGACAATGCAGAAATGCAAACGATCATGAGAGATTACTATAAGCAACAATATGCCAATAAAATGGAAAATCTGGAAGAAACGGATAAATTCTTAGAAATGCACAACCTGGGCTTCCCTGGTGGCGCAGTGGTTGACAGTCCGCCTGCCGATGCAGGGGACACGGGTTCGTGCCCCGGTCCAGGAAGATCCCACATGTCGCGGAGCAGCTGGGCCCGTGAGCCATGTCCACTGAGCCTGCGCGTCCATAGCCTATGCTCCACAACGGGAGAGGCCGCACCAGTGAGAGGCCCACGTACCACAAAAAAAAAAAAAAGAAAAAAAAGAAATGCACTACCTTCCAACACTGAACCAGGAAGAAATAGAAAATATGAACAGACCAATCACAAGCACTGAAATTGAAACTGTGATTAAAAATCTTCCAACAAACAAAACCCCAGGACCAGATGGTTTCACAGGCGAACTCTATCAAATATTTAGAGAAGAGCTAACCCCCATCCTTCTCAAACTCTTCCAAAATATAGCAGAGGGAGGAAGACTCCCAAACTCATTCTACGAGGCCACCATCACCCTGATACCAAAACCAGACAAGGATGTCACAAACAAAGAAAACTCCAGGGCAATATCACTGATGAACATAGATGCAAAAATCCTCAACAAAATACTAGCAAACAGAATCCAACAGCACATAAAAAGGATCATACACCATGATCAAGTGGAGTTTATTCCAGGAATGCAAGGATTCTTCAAAATATGCAAATCAATCAATGTGATATACCATATTAACAAATTGAAGGAGAAAAACCATATGATCATCTCAATAGATGCAGAGAAAACTGTCGACAAAATTCAACACCTATTTATGATAAAAAACCCTCCAGAGAGTAGGCATAGAGGGAACATACCTCAACATAATAAAGGCCATATTTGACAAACCCACAGCCAACATTGTCCTCAACGGTGAAAAACTGAAACCATTTCCACTCAGATGAGGAACAAGACAAGGTTGCCCACTCTCACCACTATTATTCAACATAGTTTTGGAAGTTTTACCCAAAGCAATCAGAGAAGGAAAAGAAATAAAAGGAATCCAAATCGGAAAAGAAGAAGTAAAACTGTCACTGTTTGCACATGACATGATACTATACATAGAGAATCCTAAAGATGCTACCAGAAAACTACTAGAGTGAATCAATGAATTTGGTAAAGTAGCAGGATACAAAATTAATGCACAGAAATCTCTTGCATTCCTATACACTAATGATGAAAAATCTGAAAGAGAACTTAAGGAAAAACTCCCATTTACTGCTCCAACAAAAAGAATAACATACCTAGGAATAAACCTACCTAGAGAGACAAAACACCTGTATGCAGAAAATTATACGACCCTGATGAAAGAAATTAAAGATGATATAAATAGATGGAGAGAGATATCATGTTCTTGGATTGGAAGAATCAACATTGTGAAAATGACTATCCTACCCAAAGCAATCTACAGATTCAATGCAATCCCTATCAAACTACCAATGGCATTTTTCACAGAACTAGAACAAAAAATTTTACAATTTGTATGGAAACACAAAAGACCCCAAATAGCCAAAGCAGTCTTGGGGAAAAAAAAAACAGAGCTGGAGGAATCAGGCTCCCTGACTTTAGACTATACTACAAATCTACAGTAATCAGGACAGTATGGTACTGGCACAAACACAGAAATACAGATCAATGGAACAGTATAAAAAGCTCAGAGATAAACCCATGTACATATGGTCACCTTATCTTTGATAAAGAAGGCAAGAGTATACAATGGAGAAATACAACCTGTTCAATGAGTGGTGCTGGAAAAACTGGACAGCTATGTGTAAAAGAATGAAATTAGATCACTCCCTAACACCATACACAACAATAAACTCAAAAAGGATTAAAGACCTAAATGTAAGACCGGACAGTATAAAACTTTTAGAGGAAAACATAGGCAGAACACTGTATGACTTAAATCACAGCAACATCCTTTTTAACCCAACTGCTAGAGAAATGGAAATAAAAACAAAAATAAACATATGAGGCCAAATGAACTTAAAAACTTTTGCACAGCAAAGGAAACCATAAACTAGATGAAAAGACAACCCTCGGAATGGGAGAAAATATTTGCAAAGAAAGCAACTGACAGAGGATTAATCTCCAAAATATACAAGCAGCTCATGCATCTCAATAACAAAAAAACAAACAAACAATTACAAAAATGGGCAGAAGACCTAAATAGACATTTCTCCAAAGAAGACATACAGATTGCCAACAAACACATGAAAGAATGCTCAACATCATTAATCATTAGAGAAATGCAAATCAAAATTACAATGAGATATCATCTCACACCATTCAGAATGGCCATCATCAAAAAATCTAGAAACAATAAATGCTGGAGAGGGTGTGGAAAAAAGGGAGCCCTCTTGCACTGTTGGTGGGAATGTAAATTGATACAGCCACTATGGAGAACTGTATGGAGGTTCCTTAAAATACTAAAAATAGAACTACCATACGACCCAGCAATCCCACTACTGGGCATATACCCTGAGAAAACCATAATTCAAAAAGAGTCATGTACCACAATGTTCATTGCAGCTCTATTTACAATAGCCAGGACATGGAAGCAACCTAAGTGTCCATCAGCAGATGAATGGATAAAGAAGATGTGGCACATATATACAATGGAATATTAATCAGCCATAAAAAGAAACAAAATTGAGGTATTTGTATTGAGGTGGATGGACCTAGAGTCTGTCATACAGAGTGAAGTGAGTCAGAAAGGAAAAACAAATACCGTATGCTAACACATATATATGG
Source organism: Stenella coeruleoalba (assembly GCF_951394435.1). Taxonomy (NCBI): domain Eukaryota; kingdom Metazoa; phylum Chordata; class Mammalia; order Artiodactyla; family Delphinidae; genus Stenella; species Stenella coeruleoalba. The sequence continues at coordinate 78,177,296 of NC_137151.1, read as the reverse complement.
AATCTAAAAAAAACAAGAAACAAAATGTTTCTGAAGAACCTAGGTGCAGGACAGGAATAAAGACTCAGATGTAGAGAATGGACTTGAGGATACGGTGAGGGGGAAGGGTAAGCTGGGACAAAGTGAGAGAGTGGCATGGACATATATACACTATCAAATGTAAAACTGATAGCTAGTGGGAAGCAGCTGCATAGCACAGGGAGATCAGCTCAGTGCTTTTTGACCAGCTAGAGGGGTGGGATAGGAAGGGTGGGAGGGAGGGAGACGCAAGAGGGAAGAGATATGGGGATATATGTATATGTGTAACTGATTCACTTTGTTATAAAGCAGAAGCTAACACACCATTGTAAAGTAATTATACTCCAATAAAGATGTTAACAACAACAACAACTATATATATATATATATATATATATATATATATATATATATATATATATATATATATATATAGTTGGCCAAAAAGTTCCTTCGGGTTTCTGTACGCTCTTACGCAAAAACCCGAATGAACCTTTTGGCCAACCCAATACATGAAACAAAAAAATGATATATCATGTTATTGTGCATCTTAAAAAGGAAAGAAACTACATTGTACAATCAAGTAATATATATATACATATATATATATTTTTTTTTTTTTTTTTTTTTTGCGGTACGCGGGCCTCTCACTGTTGTGGCCTCTCCCGTTGCGGAGCACAGGCTCCGGACGCACAGGCTTAGCGGCCATGGCTCAAGGGCCCAGCCACTCGGCGGCATGTGGTATCTTCCCGGACCGGGCCACGAACCCGTGTCCCCTGCATCGGCAGGTGGACTCTCAACCACTGTGCCACCAGGGAAGCCCTAAGTAATATAATTTTAATTTGTCAATCATACCTTAATAAAGCTGGAAAAAAAGAGTGAGACACATCAGAAAAAAAAACAAACATATATTGCTGTATGTCAATTATATCTAAATAAAATGGGGAAAGAGAGAAACTTCAACAGCTCTTTGCTCCATTCAACATTCATTCCAACATGTATAGTATCCTCTACAATCTGGCCTTACTGCACCTGTCCACCTCCTCCAGTGAGGCAGTTGGCTTCATTGTTTTCCACATGTAATATCCTTTTAGCGCCAGGCTTTTGATCATGCTCTTAGCTCCTGGGAAAAAACCTCACCTTTCCCAATTTAAATATGCCTGAAACTAAAAACTTCTATTTCCTCCAACAAACGGTTTCTCATCTTGTTTGCTTGTTCTAGTTCCCTTCTAGAACCAAATTCCCTGAATTCCTTTTCTTGCTGAGTCAGCCAATTAATCTTTTTAATCTTATTGTCTTGAGTGTTTCCAGTAGTCTGCATATTCTCAAGGAGGCTGCCTTTGAGAAGGTTTTTATTAATATAAATTTGAACTGGGAAAAGCAAAGCCAGGTTTTTTAATCTGGTGTCCACATATCTATTGCTTTAGTTTTAAAAATCATCTAAAGAGCCTAGATGTTAATCATATACATATCAGCCTTACAGATAGAGTACTGTTTTGTAGATTCTTAGACACAGATAAATGAGCCAGAGATGCTGACAAAATTTTGTCATGAATATTTTAGGACAGACTGAAACTTAACTCAACAGTCTGGTGGCTATATTTAAGTTAACAATCATATCCAGTTACTCTGCTCATCATTTCTACCCAAACTTCTTTAACCTCTTCTCACTGCTAAAGAGTATCAAACATCCATTTCTTTGTTAAAGACAATGTAACCATCTGTTCAGAGAAGAGTGATGCGGCAGAATATCAAACTGCACAACAGCTCTTTATTGCCTACCTAAACTCATTTAATATCTAAACTCATTCAACATATAAGATTTCAACAAGGCACCAAAATAACTTAAAGTTAAGAGAAATGTATGTTCTTGTAATGTTTGAACAAAAATGCTCATTTAGGGCTTCCCTGGTGGCGCAGTGGTTGAGAGTCCGCCTGCCGATGCAGGGGACACGGGTTCATGCCCCGATCCAGGAAGATCCCATATGCCGCGCAGCGGCTGGGCCTGTGAGCCATGGCCGCTGAGCCTGCGCGTCCGGAGCCTGTGCTCCACAACGGGAGAGGCCACAACAGTGAGAGGCCCGCGTACTGCAAAAAAAAAAAAATGTCCATTTAAAAAATTAATTTCCTTTGAAGAGTCACAATATCTATGTTGTTACTTATGTATATGCATTGCATCTAAGTAGCTGGGGATAGTAAAACAGCTCTAAATTTGGAGTCAGAAAACCTAGGTTTGAGTAAACACACACTCATACCCTGTGGCAATGTGAATGTGGCAATTTATCCTCCTCTTTGAGTTTCCATCTGTAAAGAGGGGGAAAATGTTATTTTGTAATGTTACTGCATTACTATAGAGATGTCTCAAATTGAACAAGGCTTCTTTATATTGTGCTCAAGTACTGTGACGGTAAGCCAGAAGGGAAAAAAATGAAAGGTAAGCTACCTGCAATCAAAATCCCGACTAACATAAACAAGGACAGAAAACACCTCGCATACTTTCAAAACTTGAAACCAATGGTAATATTTCAAGTGACACAAAAATATTGTTATTGTACAAGTTTCTGTTTACTGCTAATAAAAATATGTTAGTTCTTATTCCATGCAGTTTGACTGACAGGTTCAATTTTCTCTCTGGCTAAGACAAAATGAACTACTCAGCTAATAATCGTGCACTGTGTCCTAATACAAAATTAAAGAGATTTATGCAGAAGGTTTAAAGACTAATTATATGTGTTTTTTATGAAAAATGTCCTTGGCACAAGCCATTTCACTAGATCGATGAGGTCAAAAGTCAATTTGCAATAGGCTGAAGAGGTGAAGAAGTGCCAATTAAAATTACATGCTTCTCTTTTAAGAAGTTCTACTAAGAAAAGATGGAGGAAGCTATTATAGAATCTAAAGGGCCCCAACAGAGACAGGCAGGAGGGAAAGAAGGAAGGAGTATGAAGATACGTAAGTTCAAAGTGATCAGGGAAAAGAGGAGGGAGAAATTGGTGGGCTCATAAGCCAATTGCTGATATTTGCAAAGTAAATGAGAGGCAAGAAAGGGCAACAGTAAGAGCCTCAATTTTCCTGCAGTCCAGACCTGAATATGTTTCTTTAATTGTTAACTATTTGAAAGGGACTGTGGTTTTTTCACATTGCATAACTTACAAATTGCAAAATTACAAATGATCTCCTAAATGCCAGATCAAATGAACATTTTTCAATCTCTATTTTGCAATGAAGCATTTGATATCTTTATCTTCTTGAAAACTTCTCTCATCATTCTTTCCTAATCTCCCTGAAAGTCTTCTTTTCTTTAAACCCCCTCTGAATCATTAGGACATACCAGGTTATAGTATGATAATGAACAAAACACTGGCACAACCCAACAAAATATATTCCTCACTCACACTACGAGTCCAGGACAGGTCTTAAGGGGCTTCAATATTGATAATCACTCAGGGAATCAAGGTGACGGAGGTTCCATCTCAACACATTTTATAATCACCAAGGAAACGAAAAGGGAACCAGCTGACTCCTGTATTGCCTCTTAAAGCTTCTCCCAAGAAGTGGTACACATCATTTCTGGTCACACTCCATTGACCAGAGCAAGTTGTATGGCCATAACTTCACAGGGGCTAGAGAAATGCAATACTACCTTACGTCCAGAAGGAAAAGAAACAACCCCTTTAACTATATTCTCTCCCACTATAAATGTTTTACAAAATTAGACTCTTAATCTCCTTTTTCCACTATGTACATTCTTCCTGAGAGAACTTATTCACTTCCTATATGACAATGACACCAAATCTACATGTCTTGCCCAAACCTCCCTCATAAATTCCAGACCCATCTGGCTCTACCTGGATATCCCAAAAGCACCTTTAATTTAACATATCTAAATCCAAACTAATTACTATTACCACCCTATCCCATCTCTTATCATGAACTGTTTGTTGTCTTTTCCTTCTTATTCAACTGTAATTTTCTTTAGACTACAGCTATGCTTTATTTATGCTTGTATTCCCAGGACCAAGCAAAATGCCTGTCATGTAAAATAAACTCAAGAAAAATATATTTGTTGAATGAATGAATGATGAAGGCCATGTTCATGAAGTTTGCATATATCCTTCAAAAGCTTCAAATGGGTCATACAAGCCTCAGGATTCAGTGCTTTAAATTAAGTGGGTTCTGGTATTGAAGGAAGTACTTAAAAAGTGAGACTCTAGAAAGGGGAAATCAGTCAACAAATATACATTGAGCACCTGTTATTGGCCAGGCACTATTTTAGGTACTTGGGGTATATCAATAAATGAACAAAATAGGCAAAGATTTCTGCTCTTTGGAGAGAGAAACAGTAAAACAATAAGCAGTACATACCATAAACATTAAAAAGTAAATTATACCATATGTTAAGGCAGGATCAATGGCATGCTGAGTCCCAGAGTAGGGATAGGGGTGCAATTTTAAATAAATAATGTGGCCAGAGTATACTTCATTGAAACAGTAACATTTGAGCAGATGTGAAGAAAATAAAGGAGTTAGCTGTGCAGATATCTAAGCTTTCCATTTGGCAGGAACCACAAGTACAAAGGCTCTAAGGTGGGAGTATCCCTAGGATGTTTGAGGAACATCAAACAGAACAGGGTGGCTAGAGCTGAATAAGTGAGGGGGAGGTGAGGTCAGTGAGGAAACAGAGTGGGAGAAGGGGTCATATCCTGTAGGATCTTGTGGGTCATTGTTTTAGTCTGGTCAGGCTGCTACAAAAATACCATGGACCGGATGCCTTAAACAGCAAACATTTATTTCTCACAGTCCTGGTGACTGAGAACTCCAAGATGAAGGTGCTGGCAGACTCAGTGTCTAGTGAAGCCTCACTTCCTGTTTCTCAGATGGTGTCTTCTCCTTGTATCCTCTCATGGCAGAGAGAAGTAAGCTCTTTCAGGACTCCTATAAGGGCACTAATCCTCTTCTTATAAAGACATCTAATCCTAATTACCTCCAAAGACCCCATCTCCCAATACCATGACATCAGGGAGTAGGGTTTCAATGCAAGACTTTTGGGGGACACCTTCAGTCCATAACAGCCATTAAAGACTTTGGATTTTACCTTAAGGAAACTGGGGAGCCATTGGACAACTGTGAGAAGTGGAATGACATGATCTGATATATTTTTAAAGCAACCATATGGTTGCTGTTTTGAGAATAGATTAAAAGAAGGTATATTAGTTATCTATTTTTACATAAATTTCCAAAAGATATAGCAGCTTAAAACAATAAGCATTTATTGTTTCTCAGTTTCTGTGGGTCAGGAATTTGGAAGCAGCTAAGTTGGGTCATTCTGCCTCAGGGTCTCTCATCTCTCACAGTTGAGATGTCAGCTGGGGCTACAATCATCACAAGGCTCTACTGGTGTAGAGGATTCATTTCCTACAATGAATCAGAGGATTCATTTCCAAGAGTCTGACCCACACAGCTGCTGGCAAGAGGTCTCAGTTCCCTGTTGGGTATTGGCAAGAAGCTTCAGTTCCTTGACATGGGGCTTCTCCAGAGGGTTGTTTGAGAGTCCTCAGAGCATGGCGGCTGGTTTCCCCCAGAGCAAGTGATCCAAGAGAAAGAGGCTGAAACTGCAATGTCCTCTATGACCCAGTTCTCAGAAGATGCACACTGTCACTTTTGCCTTATTCTGTTTATCAGAAACAAGTTTCTAAGTCCAGTCCACACTCAGGGAGAGAGGGTTAGGCTCTATCTTTTGAAGAGTCAGAGTTTGTGAATATATTTTAAACCACCACAGAAGGGCAAGGGTAGAAACAGGAGACTAGTTAGGAGACTAATGCAGTGAAAGATGAAAGTAGGGTAGAACAAGGTGGTAACAATGGAGATAATAGGAATTGGTTGGATTCTTGATATATTTTGAAAATAGAGTTAGCAGGATTTCCTGAGGGATGAGAAGACGAGGAGTATAAGAGAATGAGGGAAGTCAAAAACTGACTTCAGGTTGCTTGGCCTGAGCAACCAGAAGGATAGAGTTATCATTCATTAGTTGAGATAGAACTGCAGAGGGAGCAACTTTTGGGGTTAGTATAAGCAGTTCAATTTTGGACATTTTAAGTATGACATAGACACCTGAGGAGAGATGTCAATTAAGCTGTTGAATATTTGAATATGAAGTTCAGGAGAAAAGCTGGAGAGGAGATATAAATTTGGAAGTTGGCAGCAAAAGTGGTGTTTAAAAGCATGAGAATAGATGAGCTCACCTAAGGAATGAGAGCAGACACAGAGGAGATGGCTGAGGACTGAGCACTGGGGCGCTGCAGGCTTAAGAAGACAGAGAGAAAAAGAGACCGAGAAGGATTAATCAATGTTAGAATGAAAACAAGAAAGTATGCTGTCTTAGGAGAAAATAAAAACGTGTATCAAGGGGAGGGGAGTGATTGATCCACTGTATTAGCTGCTGCTAAACCAAGTAAGATGAGGACTGAGAGTTGACCATGGAATTAGGAAGGGGCAGGATATTAGTAACCTCATCTGGTGTAGTTTCAGGGAAGTCGTGGGGACAAAAGCCTGAAAGGAGTGAGCTTAGAGATAATAGAAGGGATAGAAAGAGCCATCCTTAACGTTTGAGGGACCCGGACACAAGTACAATTGGAAGCTAACATACATTCTCATCATTTTAACCAGTAATTAAATCCATTTGTATTTAATAAAGAATATGAAGTTTCAGGGATTTCATACAACCTATTCAAATTGTGGATTTGATGAGAATATTTTTCTTGCTCATTTGCCTTGCTTTGGCCAATAATTAAATTATCATTAAATAAAAATGTATAATCCTACTCATGATTTTTATATGGGTCACACTCAAAAGAAACTTTTTGCTTTGTTTCTAGTTTTTAAAAATTTAAACAAACTGCCTCATTGTAAATTTTCTATTCCTTTTTTTCCCCTATTTTCTTCCTTCCTGAACTTCACTTTCAAGTGAAGTGCTTAAAAAGTAAAACTCCACTTTTTTCTATTTTTATCACAATCTTGATGTACTCATCCCCAATGATTTAAGGAATTAAAAAGTAAATGTAATTGTTTTCAAAGGATTCAAATGTGGATATATTTGTATAAAAATGTGAGTTAATGTTAAAAAATTAAATTATTCCTCATATATCTTCAGATAGTTTATTTTCATCTTGAAATATTCAAAACTATTTCTTAAAATTAAAAGGCATAATTATTAATGGAATTAATTTTTAAATAGAAATTAAGTCAATAGATTTGTTTAACTTTTAAAAAAGTTAATTAATATTATTAAATACTTTAGAAAAATAAAACTATTCCCAATGCTAGCCTTCAATAGCCATCTAGTTGTCAATGTGGTATCACACTTAATGTATATTATATCTAAACATAAAAGCATACGAATTTAAGAATAAAACAAATTGTTTACCATTGCAAAATATTCCTCAGTCACCATGTGCAACCGCTGAGAATACTTCACTAACTCATGAGTACTTCCAAACCCAAACATTGGAACACGAAGTGAAACAAGAAAAGGGCACTAGGCACTGCTTGGATCTTCTGCATTCATGCTGTCCACTAGGAAGGATTTGATAAGTCCATTTGTCTTTCTTCTCACTTAAGTGTTTCCTCTGTTAGCATTCTCCCCATGCCTTGAAGATGTGTCCTTTCCAATGTGAACAACACCACAACACACAACCTTCACAGCATTTTGTTTCAAGGACTTCGGGCAAGAGAAGTAGGGAAGTTTTCCCAGAGGCCTGAACAATGAGTCCTGAGAGTGAATGTTCTGTAATTGAATTTCACCATTGACATGTCTCTCCCCTCCCCCACTAAAAGAAAGTAATAAAAACGGTCAGAAATACCCCCACTTTGTTTCAACAGTAACCCTGTGCCCTATACAGGTCATTGGATGCAAATCAGACCCTCCATTATCTGCACACAATCACCAAAGAACAAATTAAGAACTTTGGGACACAGGACGTACATGCTGGACAGTTGAAGACTGTCACCTTCAGGCAGAGGACAAAGTGGTGTGAATAATATCTGAATATTATTGGGAGCATTGCAAGTGACAGAATAAAGGGCATACAAAGATAATCTGTCTCTCTTAGCTTCCTAAAATTTCCATCTCATTACTATTAAAAAAATCAAAGGAAGGTCTAGCTTAAAACAGAAAATCACATCTAGTTTTGGCAGACAACTATTTTCTACTTAAAAATCCTTTTATTTTTAAATTATTTCCTTTAGTTTTAATTTCTTTTAGTTCCTATAAATGGGTTAATTTATGTGATTACAGCATATCTTCCGTTAGTTTTCACTCATGGAAGAAAGTTCTTTAGTTTTGCATACATTCTGATTTATCGGTATAATTATGCAGAATTTTTTAAACAGTAAAGATCTAAATTTTAGCTCTTTTGGAAAAAAATTTCTTCCAGGAAGGTGGTGTACATTTTTTCTTAATAGTCACAGTGTTCCATGCTTAACTCAATGAAAGCCTTAGTCCTCCATTGAGCACGTGATCAAACTGATCCCAGATGCAGTTTTTGTTTCACGAAATGCAACCTGAAAATGAACACGCTCTTTCATTTGGGAACAAAATTCAATTATAGAGAAACAGAAAAATGCAATCTGAGATCAATAGCCTATTATAGTGCCAGCATTAGGGATTTTCAGCTCAGTTTAATCTACTGAAATATGTGGCTATCTACTGTTTATTTGTTTGTTCATTCCTACATGTGAAGTAACATAATTTAGTTTAATTTTATTAAAATACAAGGGTTTATGTAGAATTGAGTGTTCAAAAGTGAAATAGAAAATTCAAAATCAACAAGCTAAAACCTGAGGCAAAAAATTTTAAAACTCTCAGTAAGATACATAGATTCTCCTTAAAAATACAATTGGAATTTTAATATCCAATAGTCTCATTTTAATGAACATTATATTTTTTTAAGTTGATTGGCAAGAAACAGAAATACAGTCTGTCTCTGAGCTGCAAGTTAATTTTAAAGATGCATATTTTAATTTCATAAATTTGTTTTTAATGTAGGAGTCTTGTATAGATCATACAATGCACTTCTGTGATTTCATGGATGAGCAAATAAAGTCCAGAGAGATTGAGCAACTTGTTAATTCAATCAGCTAGTTAGTTGGGATAAGAATGCTCTCCTATCTAGTTAAATGGGATAGAAAGCCTCCAGAGTTGAAATGTCTTTGACAGGGCTCAGGACATGCTACCCCCAAATATGGCACCTTGGCATACTGGATATTTTAAGCTGAAGGAATTTGAGAAAGAGCATGTTGAAATAATTATCTAGGCCCAAGATGGAGCAGCTCCTACCTGGGTTGCCATGTCAGCAAACCAAAACTTAGGTAACTTTCACGTCTCTGTAACTGTCCCACTTGACCAGAAATGCAGCCTGTGCCTATTTTCTTAGTTATCTGTGTATTCGTTTAAATATTTTACTACAAAAGCATTATATTCTTGTAAATAATTCAAACAAAAGAAAGGTCTAATGTTTTGTTATTTCACAAATACTCTCTACTATGCAGCTTCCTTTTTTCTTAAACTACATAATTTCTAGTTTTAGTCTTCACAGGAATTTCTCTCTCCATCTCAAATATTGACTTCGATCAGGTGCTAGTTTTCAGTCCAACAGATTCTTTCGGTGTTTGTAAAATAAACCTAATCCCTTGCTAGGACTCTGTTGTTCCAACTTTATGAACAGTAATACAGGAAGTGAAATCCAGATTTCTGGCATCATCAGTGTCTCCAGCTATTCAATTTCCTCATCTGCTCTTATAAAAAAAAAATAATAATAATCAACAGAAAAAAGAAGTAATGCCATCTGGATCCCTGACTCCTTCGAAGTTCTACCAAAACAAAATTCTCTAGAAATTTCTTTCAGATTTCTTCTGACTACATTATTCAATTCTGCAATAATAATCAATGGGACAGTTTCACAAAGGAAGGTAGGTGGGCCACCTACATCAGAATCACCATAGCAGCATGTTAAAACTGCAGGTTACCAAGCCAGCCCCCAAACCTCCTGGTTCAGAGGGACTTATGGTAGAGCCAGGAAATGTTGTGCATTTTTAATAAGCTTCTCCACCCCCCAGTCTACTCCTAGTGATTCCTACCCACACTAATTTTGGAGAACCGCTGTGGTTTGGTGAGTCTTAGCTGTAGTCCTCGCTACCTCCTATGCCCTGGTCTAGATGGAGTATGATATCACTAATAAAATGGAGCATAGGACTTCTATAGGACTCTCACTCCTAGAACAGGACAATAAACTTAAATTTGCAGTAAATATGAATTTAATTAACTCAGGTAGAATGAAGACAGCAGAGGCTTCTGCATGAGGTCTCTCACTTCTTGTTTTACATCCATATAAACTAATGGTATTCCTTAGATCCCCTGGAAATTTCCCTCTACTAGCTGCCCATGAAACAGATTCTATATTTCTTCACACTGTCTCAGATAACAGAGTTCTTTCCAAGTGTACTTAGCCTTGCCCTTATCTAGCTGTGAACTGAATGCTCTGTCTTTAGCAAATTACAGTCAACCTCTACTTCTTGACATAGTTACACAGCTATTAAAAATAAGGTAGAACACTATTAAAAATAAAATAAATAAGTTGCAGAGGATATGAGAAGGTCATAAAAGCTATGGTGAAAAACAAAGCCAGAAAATGGATAGGGAATGTCAGATTATGGGGGTTGGAGACTGCAATTTTAAATAGGGTAGTCAGAAGGTGCCACTGAGAATGCAACATTTGAGAAATAAAAACAAATAGGTTGAGAGTTTGAGTCATGCAGATATTAAGGTTAGAGCTTTCTAGACAGAGGGAACAGCAAATGCAAAAGCCCTATCAGAATGTGCCTGGTATGTTTGAAAAACAGGAAACCAGTGAGGTTGAACAGAGTAAACAAGGGGGAAAGTAATAGAAGATGAGGTAAAGAGGTGGGAGAGAGGGGGATGGAAGACTATGTATGTGCCTAGGGACCAGGGTAAGAATGTTAGCTTTTACTCTGAGGGACACAGGGAGCCACTGAAGGGTTTTGAGCAGAGGAGTAACATGACCTCACACTCGAAAGCATCATTCTGGTTATATTAAGAATAGACTCCAGGGAGACAAAGGTGGAAATAGTGGGAAATGGTGGTGGTGAAGATAGTGAGAAAGGTCTGGATTCTAGGAATTGATGATGGGTTTGATATGAATCTTAAGAGAAAAGGAGTCGTCAAGGATGACTCCAAGGCTCTCTGGTCTGAATAACCATAGGATGCAGCTATCATCACCTGAGAAGGAGGAGCTTCATTTGGGCATGGTAAGTTTGAGATGTGTATTAGATATCCCAGTGGAGTTGATGAATAGGCAATTTACTGTAGACGTTAGGAGTTCATAAAACAGTTTCATGTTGGACAAAACATGTGGATGCCAGCAGAAGAATGATATTAGAAATCATGAGACTGGGTGTGATCACAAAGGGAATAAGTGTAGCTAGAAAAGAAAAGACATTCAAGCACTGAATTCTTAGGACCTACATCACTGAGAAGTTGTAAGATGAGGAGGTGCCAACAAAAGAGAATGAGAGGGGGGCAGCCGTTAACGTAAGAGAAAGAAGAAAAAAGAAAGATCAACTGTGCCAAATGCTGCTGACGCGTCAAATCAGATGAAGACGGAGGGTTAACCATCGCATTTTAGTAACATGGGCGTCATTGGTTACCTCCATAAAAGCAGTTTCAGTGGAATGTTTGAGGTGAAAACATATTGCAGCATGTTTAAAAATAACTGTAAGAGGGCTTCCCTGGTGGCGCAGTGGTTGAGAGTCCACCTGCCGATGAAGGGAACACGGGTTCGTGTCCCGGTCCGGGAAGATCTCACATGCCACGGAGAGGTTGGGCCCGTGAGCCATGGCCGCTGAGCCTGCGCGTCCGGAGCCTGTGCTCCGCAACGGGACAGGCCACAACAGTGAGAGGCCCACGTACCGCAAAAAAAATAAAATAAAATTTAAAAATTTAAAAATAACTGTAAGAGAGAAATTAGAGGTATTTGAGAAGTTTTGCTTAAAGAAAGAAAAGATATGGGACTGGAGGGGATGAAATTGCATTAAGAGGATATAATAGTGTTGTTGTTTTTGTTGTTTTGTTGGGGTTTTTTTCCAATGGGCATGGCTAAATATTTGTGTCCCCCTCTCTGCACCACCCACCAAATGCAAATATTGAAATCCTAACCCTCAGTGTAATGCTATTAGGAGGTGGGTCCTTTGGGAGGTAACTAGGTCATGAAGATAGAACCCTCATGATAGGATTAGTGCCCTTATAAGAAACACTGAGATCTTGCATTATCTTTCTCTCCCTCTTTCTCTCTGCTCTCCACCATGTGAGTTCTCAGCAAGAAGATGGCCATCTACAAACCAGGAAGTGGGCCCTCTCCAGACACTAGACCTTCCAGTAACTTGATCTTGAACTTCCCAGCCTCCAGAACTGTGAGAAATAAAACTTTGTTTTTTAAGTCACCCCATCTATGATAGTTTGTTACAGCACCTAAAACTGAGTGAGACAGGACAGATATAGCACCATGTTTGTTTTATGATGGAATAATCCATAGCAAGGAAAGAACTCATGACTCAAAAAAGACGTGAGAATTGTTGCAAGAAGGGACAGGATCTAGTGTCTTAGCAGAGGTGGTGCCCATGGATGAGACAGCAAACAATTCCTCTATAGTTATGAAGTGAAAATACACTATATGGTCACAGAAGTCTGTAGGTGAGTATTCGTAGTAATGGAAACTTGTGGATGTTCTTTTGGATTTCTTCCATTTTCTTAGTGAAAAAGGAAGCCAGGATATCAACTCAAAGTGAAGGGGATTGAGAGTGGGGAGAAGTACAGCAAATTCACTAGCAAATTCTCAAATTTACACGGCTCCTGAAATGAGCAAAGAAAAGTCTAATTTCTCTATTTTCTGTAACTCATTTAATACTCTTCTCAATATTCCATCCCATTTGGGGAGAAGTGAGATGACAGAGATTTATCTAAAAACTTCCAATTAACAGTTCCAGTTTAAATAGTCTCTATAATGTAAAAATATTCAATCAACTCTCAGTTTAGCTCCTTATCAGAGCTGATCTTCTCACCCTCCTCTTCCCAAGCTGACATCTGAGTATAAGGGAAAGATTACAGAATTCAAGGGATTATCCCTTCCATGTAGCCTGCCATTCTTGTGCTGAGGGATGGCAGATGTGATCTGGGTGTACCAAATTGTATGACTGAAGAATACAAGTTCCCTTATCTTTACTCAAACATGGTCTAGTGAGACTCTCTAGTGAGACTCCCCCCACCTCCACCCACCCTCAGCGATTCAGCCCCTTATCACACCTTCCCTGCTGTGCAGATGTCTTCATGGAGTCTGGAAGTGACTCTCACTGAGTGTCCAGCATCACCTACCAGTGCAGCAAACCACTTTGAGCAAGTTCCCAGCAAGATCCCTTCCAGATATAGTTGGATCATGGGAACCAGGAATGTTGCCCCAGACTCATCTTTCCATCCCCCTTCCTCAACCATGGCCACACTACTGTCTCCCATGCTGACACAGAGCCACCCTGAGTGGCAGCCTCATGACAACATTCCAAAAGGAGAATATACAAAAGCTACTCTTTTCTTCTTTTTTTTTGCTTTCTTACAAATTTACCAGCCTGGTGAAGAGAAGTCAGACATAGGTCTTTCCCACATGGTGGCGAAAGAACCCACATGGTTCTTCTGGAACCAGAAGAAACAGGTCTTCCACTTTCCTCTGGCAGAGTCTTCCAGAGCATGACATTCTCCTTTCCTTTGGGGTACTAAGCCTAATGCTCAGTCTGGATGGAAGAATGGTTATCTTTGCTATATTATAGAAGAAGATATGGGATCTGAATCCTCTTTGCACGATTCTAAGCAACAGAAGCATTGGATCAACTTGGAACTAGGGATTACTAAAGATAAAAATATATTGGTTTAATAGCTCCACACCAACAACTACTTTCTACTTGCTCTGTGTAATTTGGAGCTGAGATGAAAATACTTGACTTTCCACAGTAGTATGTCTTTTAAAAGGGTGACTTTTTCAAACCAGTGTTTCATTCTATGATTGTTTCAGTTGTTCATATTTTCTTGTCATCACTGTCTTTTTGTTTTAATTCTGTACTGAGGTGATTTCCTAAAGGGCAAAATTTTTAAAAATCAAATCAATAAATATACTTTATTGGTACCTAACTGTAAACCCAAAATATTGTACCAAGTGATTATGTTGAGATTATTTATGCATTCCCTTTTAAAGGTCACTCTTCTAAATTGAAGGCTTTCTATCAAGCTGACATTGCCTGTGTTTTGCTCATTATTGTTTAACCTATGACAACCTATTTTCCTCTTGGGAGAAGAAAACCTCATTAATTCACATTAATATACACAGGTTTGACAGCCAATGTTGTTAGGCCTTCAATGCTTATTAATACTCATGTACCATGACCTTGCTGAGAATTTTTCTTCTTGTCAAATAACACACTGAAAACATTATATGAAAATATAGCTTCACCAAAGAGGCTTGCTTGAGAGTTAACATTGTACCAAATGGATCAAAAATATTTGCTCCATTGATTGTTCCTCTTCAATTCAAGGTTTAGTAGACTCATTAATCATACAGAGTGGTTGTATGAAGGAAGGAGTCAATTCATTTGTGCTAAATGTGTTTTTGCAATGTGGGAACATGGATCTTTTGAGTTAAACTACAAATATATTGGAGATTAGGTAGACTGATAAGGTAGTAATATAAATTTTTTATAATGAACAAACAAGTTTTAAATTGTATAGCAGGAGAAACTTTATAATATTGGGTCTATAACAACCCAAAACTTTATATTTTATTGTAGTTCTTAATGTTTTATCTTATCAGTGGAATTTTTCTATTAATACTTGTGCTTTAAAATCAACCACAAAGAGGCTTCCAGGAAGATGGTGGAAGAGCAAGACGCAGAGATCACCTTCCTCCCCACAGATACACCAGAAATACATCTACACGTGGAACAACTCCTACAGAACACCTACTGAACGCTGGCAGAAGACCTCAGACCTCCCAAAAGGCAAGAAACTCCCCACGTACCTGGGTAGGGCAAAAGAAAAAAGAAAAAACAGAGACAAAAGAATAGGGACGGGACCTTCACCAGTGGGAGGGAGCTGTGAAGGAGGAAATGTTTCCACACACTAGGAAGCCCCTTCGCGGGCGGAGACTGCGGGTGGCGGATGGGGAAAGCTTCGGAGCCGCGGAGGAGAGCACAGCAACAGGGGTGCGGAGGGCAAAGCAGAGAGATTCCCACACAGAGGAGCAGGGCCGACCAGCACTCACCAGTCCGAGAGGCTTGACTGCTCACCTGCCGGGGCGGGCGGGGCTGGAAGTTGAGGCTCGGGCTTCTGTCGGAACGCTTGGAGAGGACTGGGGTTGGCGGCATGAACACAGACTGCAGGGGGTTAGTGCGCCACGGCTAGCCGGGACGGAGTCCGGGGAAATGTCTGGACCAGCCGAAGAGGCAAGAGACTTTTTCTTCCCTCTTTGTTTCCTGGTGCGCGAGGAGAGGGGATTAAGAGCGCTGATTAAAGGAGCTCCAGAGACGGCGCGAGCCGCGGCTAACAGCGCGGACCCAAGAGACCGGCGTGAGACGCTAAAGCTGCTGCTGCCACCACCAAGAAGCCTCTGTGCGAGCACAGGCCACTCTCCACACCTCCCTTCCGTGGAGCCTGTGCAGCCCACCACTGCCAGAGTCCCGTGATCCAGGGACAACTCCCCCGGGAGAACGCACAATGCGCCTCAGGCTGGTGCAACGTAACGGCGGCCTCTGCCGCCGCAGGCCCACCCCGCACTCTGTGCCCCTCCCTCCCACCGGCCTGAGTGAGCCAGAACCCCCGAATCAGCGACTCCTTTAACCCCGTCCTGTCAGAGCAAAGAACAGACGCCCTCCAGCGACCTACACGCAGAGGCGGGGCCAAATCCAAAGCTGAACCGCTGGAGCTGTGAGAACAAAGAACAGAAAGGGAAATTTCTCCCAGCAGCCTCAGAAGCAGCGCATTAAAGCTCCACAATCAACTTGATGTACCCTGCATCTGTGGAATACATGAATAGACAACCAATCATCCCAAATTGAGGAGGTGGACTTTGAGAGCAAGATTTATGATTTTTTTCCCCTTTTCCTCTTTTTATGAGTGCGTATGTGTATGCTTCTGTGTGATATTTTGTCTGTATAGCTTTGCTTCCACCAGTTGTCCTACGGTTCTATCCGTCCGGGTTTTTTTGTTGTTGTTTTTAATTTTTTTTCTTAATAATTATTTTTATTTTAATAATTTTATTTTACTTTATCTTCTTTCTTTCTTTCTCTCCTTCCTTCCCTCCTTTAGACAACAAATCATCCCAAATTGAGGAGGTGGACTTTGAGAGCAAGATTTATGATTTTTTCCCCTTTTCCTCTTTTTGTGAGTGTGTATGTTTATGCTTCTCTGTGAGATTTTGTCTGTACAGCTTTGCTTCCACCACTTGTCCTAGGGTTCTACCCGTCAGTTTTTTTGTTTGTTTGTTTCTGTTTTCTTTTCTTTTCTCTTAATAATTATTTTTAATTTTAATAACTTTATTATATTTTATCTTACTTTATTTTACTTTATCTTCTTCTTTCTTTTTTGCTTCCTTCCCTCCTTCCTTCCTCCCTCCCTCCTTTCTTTCTTTCTTTCTTTCCTTCTACTAATTCTTTCTTTCTACTTTTTCTCCCTTTTATTCTGAGCTGTGTGGATGAAAGGCTCTTGGTGCTGCAGCCAGGAGTCAGTGCTGTGCCTCTGAGGTGGGAGAGCCAACTTCAGGACACTGGTCCACAAGAGACCTCCCAGCTCCATGTAATATCAAACGGTGAAAATCTCCCAGAGATCTCCATCTCAACACCAGCACCCAGCTTCACTCAACGACCAGCAAGCTACAGTGCTGTACATCCTATGCCAAAAAACTAGCAAGACAGGAACACAACCCCACCCATTAGCAGAGAGGCTGCCTAAAATCATAATAAGTCCACAGACAGCCCAAAACACACCACCAGACATGGACCTGCCCACCAGAAAGACAAGATCCAGCCTCATCCACCAGAATACAGGCACTAGTCCCCTCCAACAGGAAGCATACACAACCCAATGAACCAACCTTAGCCACTGGGGACAGACACCAAAAACAACGGGAACTATGAACCTGCAGCCTGCAAAAAGGAGACCCCAAACACGGTAAGATAAGCAAAATGAGAAGACAGGAAAACACACAGCAGATGAAGGAGCAAGATAAAAACCCACCAGACCTAACAAATGAAGAGGAAATAGGCAGTCTACCTGGAAAAGAATTCAGAATAATGATAGTAAAGATGATCCAAAATCTTGGAAATAGAATAGACAAAGTGCAAAAAAACATTTAACAAGGACCTAGAAAAACTAAAGATGAAACAAGCAGCGATGAACAACACAATAAATGAAATTAAAAATACTCTAGATGGGATCAATAGCAGTATAACTGAGGCAGAAAAACGGATAAGTGACCTGGAAGATAAAATAGTGGAAATAGCTACTGCAGAGCAGAATAAAGAAAAAACAATGAAAAGAACTGAGGACAGTCTCAGAGACCTCTGGGACAACATAAAACGCACCAACATTCGAATTATAGGGGTTCCAGAAGAAGAGAAAAAGAAAGGGACTGAGGAAATATTTGATGAGATTATAGTTGAAAACTTCCCGAATATGGGAAAGGAAATTGTTAATCAAGTCCAGGAAACACAGAGAGTCCCATACAGGATAAATCCAAGGAGAAATACACCAAGACACATATTAATCAAATTGTCAAAAATTAAATAAAAAGAAAACATATTAAAAGCAGCAAGGGAAAAACAACAAATAACACACAAGGGAATCCCCATAAGGTTAACAGCTGATCTTTCAGCAGAAATTCTGCAAGCCAGAAGGGACTGGCAGGACATGTTTAAAGTGATGGAGGAGAAAAACCTGCAACCAAGATTAATCTAAGCAGCAAGGATCTCATTCAGATTTGATGGAGAAATTAAAACCTTTACAGACAAGTAAAAGCTGAGAGAGTTCAGCACCACCAAACCAGCTTTACAACAACTGCTGAAGGAACTTTTCTAGGCAAGAAACACAAGAGAAGGAAAAGACCTACAATAACAAACCCCAAACAATTAAGAAAATGGGAATAGGAACATACATATCGATAATTACCTTAAATGTAAATGGACTAAATGCTCCCACCAAAAGACACAGATTGGCTGAATGGATACAAAAACAAGACCCATATATTTGCTGTCTACAAGAGACCCACTTCAGACCTAGAGACACATACAGACTGAAAGTAAGGGGATGGAAAAAGATATTTCATGCAAATGGAAACCAAAAGAAAGCTGGAGTAGCAATTCTCATATCAGACAAAATAGACTTTAAAATAAAGACTACTGGAAGAGACAAAGAAGGACACTACATAATGATACGGATCAATCCAAGAAGAAGATATAACAATTGTAAATATTTATGCACCCAACATAGGAGCACCTCAATAAATAAGGCAAATACTAACGGCCATAAAAGGGGAAATATAAAGTAACACATTCGTAGTAGCGGACTTTAACACCCCAGTTTCACCAATGGACAGATCATCCAAAATGAAAATAAATAAGGAAACACAAGCTTTAAATGATATATTAAACAAGATGGACTTAATTGATATTTATAGGACATTCCAGCCAAAAACAACAGAATACACATTTTTCTCAAGTGCTCATGGAACATTCTCCAGGATAGATCACATCCTGGGTCACAAATCAAGCCTTGGTAAATTTAATAAAATTGAAATTGTATCAAGTAT
Source organism: Stenella coeruleoalba (assembly GCF_951394435.1). Lineage (NCBI taxonomy): Eukaryota > Metazoa > Chordata > Mammalia > Artiodactyla > Delphinidae > Stenella > Stenella coeruleoalba. The sequence continues at coordinate 78,158,367 of NC_137151.1, read as the reverse complement.
CTTTTCCGACCACAACGCTATGAGACTAGATATCAATTACAGGAAAAGATCTGTAAAAAATACAAAAACTTGGAAGCTAAACAATACACTACTTAATAACGAAGTGACCACTGAAGAAATCAAAGAGGAAGTCAAAAAATACCTGGAGAAATCAAAGAGGAAATCAAAAAATACCTAGAACCAAATGACAATGGAGACACACACATATCCCCCAAAATCTATGGGATGCAGCAAAAGCAGTTATAAGCAGGAAGTTTATAGCAATACAATCCTACCTTAAGAAACAGGAAACATCTCGAATAAACAACCTAACCTTGCACCTAAAGCAATCAGAGAAAGAAGAACAAAAAAACCCCAAGTTAGCAGAAGGAAAGAAATCATAAAAATCAGATCAGAAATAAATGAAAAAGAAATGAAGGAAATGATAGCAAAGATCAATAAAACTAAAAGCTGGTTCTTTGTTTATCTTCTTTGAGAAGATAAACAAAATTGATAAACCATTAGCCAGACTCATCAAGAAAATAAGGGAGAAGACGGAAATCAATAGAATTAGAAATGAAAAGGGAGAAGTAACAACTGACACTGCAGAAATACAAAAGATCATGAGAGATTACTACAAGCAACTCTATGCCAATAAAATGGACAACCTGGAAGAAATGGACAAATTCTTAGAAATACAAAACCTGCCAAGACTGGACCAGGAAGAAATAGAATATATGAACAGACCAATCACAAGCACTGAAATTTAAACTGTGATTAAAAATCTTCCAACAAACAAAACCCCAGGACAAGATGTCTTCACAGGCAAATTCTATCAAACATTTAGAGAAGAGCTAACACCTATCCTTCTCAAACTCTTCCAAAATATAGCAGAGGGAGGAACACTCCCAAACTCATTCTACGAGGCCACCATCACCCTGATACCAAAACCAGACAAGGAGGTCACAAGGAAAGAAAACTACAGGTCAATATCACTGATGAACATAGATGCAAAAATCCTCAACAAAATACTAGCAAACAGAATCCAACAGCACATTAAACGGATCATACACCATGATCAAGTGGGGTTTATTCCAGGAATGCAAGGATTCTTCAATATACGGAAATCAATCAACGTGATACACCATATTAACAACTTGAAGGAGAAAAACCATATGATCATCTCAATAGATGCAGAGAAAGCTTTCAACAAAATTCAACACCCATTTATGATAAAAACCTGCAGAAAGTAGGCATAGAGGGAACTTACCTCAACATAATAAAGGCCATATATGACAAACCCACAGCCAACATCGTCCTCAATGGTGAAAAACTGAAAGCATTTCCACTAAGATCAGGAAAAAGACAAAGTTGCCCACTCTCACCACTCTTATTCAACATAGTTTTGGAAGTTTTAGCCACAGCAATCAGAGAAGAAAAGGAAATAAAAGGATTCCAAATCGGAAAAGAAGAAGTAAAACTGTCACTGTTTGCAGATGACATGATACTATACATAGAGAATCCTAAAGATGCTACCAGAAAACTACTAGAACTAATCAATGAATTTGGTAAAGTAGCAGGATACAAAATTAATGCACAGAAATCTCTGGCATTCCTATACACTAATGATGAAAAATCTGAAAGAGAAATTAAGGAAACACTCCCATTTACCAATGTAACAAAAAGAATAAAATATCTAGGAATAAACCTACCTAAGGAGACAAAAGACCTGTATGTAGAAAATTATAAGACACTGATGAAAGAAATTAAAGATGATACAAATAGATGGAGAGATACACCATGTTCTTGGATTGGAAGAATCAACATTGTAAAAATGACTCTACTACCCAAAGCAATCTACAGAGTCAATGCAATCCCTATCAAACTACCAATGGCATTTTTCACAGAACTAGAACAAAAATTTTCACAAATTGTATGGAAACACAAAAGACCCCGGATAGCCAAAGCAATCTTGAGAACGAAAAATGGAGCTGGAGGAATCAGGCTCCCTGACTTCAGACTGTACTACAAAGCTACAGTAATCAAGACAGTACGGTACTGGCACAGAAACATAAAGATAGATCAATGGAACAGGATAGAAAGCCCAGAGATAAACCCACGCACATATGGTCACCTTATCTTTGATAAAGGAGGCAGGAATGTACAGTGGAGAAAGCACAGCCTCTTCAATAAATGGTGCTGGGAAAACTGGACAGGTACATTAAAAGTATGAGATTAGATCACTCCCTAACACCATACACAAAAATAAGCTCAAAATGGATTAAAGACCTAAATGTAAGGCCAGAAACTATCAAACTCTTAGACGAAAACATAGGCAGGACACTCTATGACATAAATCACAGCAAGATCCTTTTTGACCCACCTCCTAGAAAAATGGAAATAAAAACAAAAGTAAACAAATGGGACCTAATGAAACTTCAAAGCTTTTGCACAGCAAAGGAAACCATAAATAAGACCAAAAGACAACCCCCAGAATGGGAGAAAATATTTGCAAATGAAGCAACTGACAAAGGATTAATCTCCAAAACATACAAGCAACTCATGCAGCTCAATAACAAAAAAACAAACAACCCAATCCAAAAATGGGCATAAGACCTAAATAGACATTTCTCCAAAGAAGATATACAGACTGCCAACAAACACATGAAAGAATGCTCAACATCATTAATCATTAGAGAAATGCAAATCAAAACTACAATGAGATATCATCTCACACCAGTCAGAATGGCCATCATCAAAAAATCTAGAAACAATAAATGCTGGAGAGGGTGTGCAGAAAAGGGAATCCTCTTGCACTGTTGGTGGGAATGTAAATTGATACAGCCACTATGGAGAACAGTATGGAGGTTCCTTAAAAAACTACAAATAGAACTACCATATGACCCAGCAATCCCACTACTGGGCATATACCCTGAGAAAATCATAATTCAAAAAGAGTCATGTACCAAAATGTTCATTGCAGCTCTATTTACAATAGCCCAGAGATGGAAACAACCTAAGTGTCCATCATTGGATGAATGGATAAAGAAGATGTGGCACATATATACAATGGAATATTACTCAGCCATAAAAAGAAACGAAATTGAGGTATTTGTATTGAGGTGGATAGACCTAGAGTCTGTCATACAGAGTGAAGTCAGAAAGAGAAAGACAAATACCGTATGCTAACACATATATATGGAATTTAAGAAAAAAAAAAACGTCATGAAGAACCTAGGGGTAAGACAGGAATAAAGACACAGACCTACCAGAGAATGGACTTGAGGATATGCGGAGGGGGAAAGGTAAGCTGTGACAAAGTGAGAGAGAGGCATGGACATATATATACACTACCAAACGTAAGGTAGATAGCTAGTGGGAAGCAGCCGCTTAGCACAGGGAGATCAGCTCCGTGCTTTGTGACTGCCTGGAGGGGTGGGATAGGGAGGGTGGGAGGGAGGGAGACGCAAGAGGGAAGAGATATGGGAACATATGTATATGTATAACTGATTCACTTTGTTATAAAGCAGAAACTAACACACCATTGTAAAGCAATTATACCCAATAAAGATGTTAAAAAAAAAAAAAACAACAACCACAAAGAGGAAATATTTGTAGCCCTAAGAATGGGTCATTTCTTCAAGGAGAAAAGGGAAAATGGAGAAAAGCAAAGACTCAAAGGAAAAGAAAAATTAGATAAGGAGACCTACCAGCAAATTAAAGACTGTAAATAAAACATATTGTTCAAATTGATTGGTTTTATATATAAAACCTAGAGAAGAATATTAAATAATTTCAGAGAAACACGTTTGTGATGTGCTGAGATACTAGAAGGCAGATACTTTCCTGATGAGCTATAAATAACACCCATTCATTCATTCATTCATCCATTCAAAACCTACTCTATGCTATGTACTCTGTGAGGGAATGAGGATACAGAGTTAAATAAAACAGTTCCTGACCCAATGAAGCTAATTTGAATGCTGTTAATAAAGTCTATAAAGAAAACTATGTTACTTCGTAATAAAGTCTGTCTATAAAGAAAACTGTTACTTCGTTTGAATTATGCTTGAATGTTTCCTAATGGCTATTATAAGAAACAAGAGACAAGAGCAGCCTATATTTCTCATTCTGAGATATACCTGCTTTGGAAAAGAAAAGCATAAATACCATTATATTTGGCTTGCCTGTTCAGTTTGGAATTGGTGCTGAATCCCAACAAACCGGGAAAGTCCAATTAAAGTAAACTATACTCGGCGACTAAAGACAGTTGTGGGTATGGATGCAGCTGTTTGACTTTGAGGTTAAGGTGGAATCACTGAGTATATGACTTAAAGCAACACGAAATTATTATCTTACAGTTCCAGAGGTCAGAAGTCCAAAATGGGTCTTACTGGGCTAAAATCAAGGTGTCAGCAGGACTGCATTTATTCTGGAATTTCCAAGGGAGGATTAGCTTCCTTGCCTGTTCCAGCTGTTAGAGGGTACCTTGCATTACTTGGTTCATGGCCCCTTCTTCAAGTCTTCAAAGCCAGCAGAGCAACATCGTCAAATCTCCCTCTGACTCTGACCCTTTATATTCTGGCCTCCCCCTTTCACTTATTACCATCTTTGTGATCACATTGGGACCAATCAGATAATCCAGAATAATCGAAATCCCTACTTCTATCATATCTGCAAAGTCTCTTTTGCCAAGTAAGTAGCATATTCATAGGTTCTGGGGATTAGAACATGGACATTTTAGGGGGCCATTATTCTGCCTACCACACTGAGGTTTTATTTTATGATTAGTTTTCTATGAAACCTTTTCACAAACACTTCCAGGAGATGGGGTTTTATCAGAAGTTTTCAGAAACTGACTGCATTTGGAGGATGCAATATCTAAAGACCTAAAGATAGTCAATTCCTAGTATATGAAAAAGTCAAAAAGAGAAAATTAGCCCTGTTAAAACCATCAAGAGGAGCCTATTGTTTGTGGGAGTCATACACATACAAGCAATTGATATATTCATACTCTTCCTACCAACAATGTTTTCAACAAAGACAGGACTAATTTTTTAGTAGTTACTGAGTAGTTGGTGAGTATGTTAATTAGTTTGTTAGTTAGTAGTTAGTGGGGATGTTTTTGGTTGTCAAAATGATTGGAAGGGACACAAGTGGCATTTAATGGGTGGGGGTCAGACATGCCAGATACACCACAATATGAGGACCAGGACGACACAAATTAAGTAAGAAATGACAACCCACATGATTTGTGTAGGTAAAAACCTGTTTATAATTACTTAGACCTAGAAACTAATTCCATTTTACATGTAAATACAAAGTATTTTTTCTCTTTTTTTAATACAAAATATTTTTTGCATTCTTTTATGCAATGATCATATACATGGTACTACATAATCAAGCAAAACGTGTATTTTTTATTCAGAACTTAACCAAGAACTGCTCATCATTTTGGAAAATTATACTTTCATCAATCATGCTTCCTCAATGTATCAGTACAATACAACCTGCATTGTTAGCTATTGCATTCAGTGTGCTCCTCGGTATACATGCAAGCCCTTCATGACATCATCATGTCTTCCAGTGTAATTGTGCTTATGGATTTACATACTGGAATACATGTTTATTACATATTATTTTGTTTCTATTCCTTTTGCTGTTACAATTAGGGCATTATATTTATTTTCCTAAATTTGTGTGTGTAAATTTTTTAATTATCTATGAATTCCATGTTAAATAAGGAAGGGAGGCATATTAAAACATTTGTTATAGAAAGGGAGCCATAGGACTGTGCTGCATTTTCAGGGCTACGACTAGCATTGATCTTCACTTTAACATTGATTTTAGGTAGTCTTTGAAAATTACAGATGCTCCTTACTGCAATCACCGAATAATGATGAAGATTTTGCTTGCACTTTCATACTGCAACTAATTTAGTTGGCTGCTTAGAACTTTCTTATATACAGTGGCTAACAGTCTACAACATGTCCCTCTACTAGACCTCAGGGACTTTTTCTCCAACGCTACTCAATCTACAGTTGTGGACTGGGGGGATATGAGATCATTAAATGAAAGTATTTCATTACACTAGTAATATAGGGTGATGAAATAGATCCCAATTTTTTTAAATAGAGAGGAGTTATGATACCAGTTATCTAGAAAACTACAAGAAGAATTTGGTTTGTATAAAGTGTGTTTTATTTCATTTATACAAACAGCATGCCCATAAAAAGGAGTTAGATGTAGAGTGTTAGGGAGTAGGTGTCTGTAGAAGAGATAATGATTTATTCTCTTTTTTAAAAAAAAATGAATTAATATTTTGTATTCCTACCCCTAAATTTTGAGAAATAATTTTTTATCTCTTAGAGAATTCTTGGTGTACATGTCAAGTTTTTAGAGGGAAGAACAATTTCTTTAAAAGGAAATATACTAGATAACCGTAGGTAAGAGGAGATATTCTCATAATCTAAGTATAATGGAGTTTCCATGAAGCCATGCTTATCAACCAAAACACAAAAAATAAGTATTGCACGAGCCTTGAAAAATAATATATTTACCAGAGTTTTCCTGAAAGGGGCAGTACAGGGTAAGTTTTACCTAGCACATCACACAGAATGTTGCCTAAAATTCTTCTTAACATTTCTCTCTCCTCCTAAAGTGCCACATACATGGCCATTATTAAACTTTCTTCACAGTGTCTGTATGTTTTCAAATTATGACCCTTCTTACCAGCCTCACAGGATAAGGGGTTCATTCCCCAGGATAACTCCTTTTTTTAAAAGACAAGTCCCCAAGAATTCTGCCGAACAAAATTCTTCTCAAATTTCCAAATTAATGTTTATTACTCATATATCCCAATTGGTTTATAACGCTTCTGCTCTCCCTCTTAGGCTCTGTCTTAGGGACCATCTCAGATGTTCTGGGCCCTTCTGTACCTCATCAGATTATAATATTTCTTGCATCCTCCCAAATCTGGAGCCAGACCAGAAGTTCCTAAATCTGAGCTACTCTATGGTATCTGGGCCATTATAACTGTCACTAGAGTCTACCTCATATGTTTTCCTGTGCTTGTTTTCTCCATCTTCAAGTGCTTTCTGTCTATGAACTCCAAAATCCTTCCAAGATGGACTTTCACTTCTTCAGGAACTAACCACATTAAACAGATTAGGAAGCTAGCATTCCAACATTCTCCTTTCCTATGAATTTGTCACTTGCTTTTGATTTCTTAACTGTGAGACCATTTAAATATTCATTTTTAAATTCTCTAAAGTATTATTTACCATGAAACCATTTATACAGTCTATTGAAAGATAAAAATTAAAACCTTTTAGTGACTCAACTCTAATTAAATAAATACCCTTTTTTGCCTCTGTTTCTCAGCATATGAGATTAATTATAGTTTCTATACAGCATTCCCCAAAGGAGACTTTGTATTTGGAAAACATGACTGAGTGTTGTAACTAGAAATATGTGCCCTATAGAGAAGAGTTCTATACAATCTACATTAAGGAGACTCCAGGATTCCCCAACCCTTTTGCTCCAATGAAATTTCATCCCAAAGAGTAGTCAGTGGATTGGAGTTAACTGCATATTAGATAGATAGATTAGATAGATATTAATATAATATAATTTATTATATGTATTGAGGACTTTTTGGTCCTGAGAATTCTGCTTTGCTTAGGTAGTTCAACCTCCAGATGGGTCAGCCATTTCTCAGAACTAATATAGTCTCCTCATTATTAATTTGTTGATATCAGCTTTCCTATAACATCTGATTTTGTAATCTACACAAAAAATTCTGAAACAGAAAAACAAGGAAAAAGGGAGGGAAGAGATGAAAGGAAGAAACAATTTCCTATTTATGTTCTTCAGTTGATGTTCCTTTTAAATAGTTTTTATCCTGTAATATTTTGTGTGTGTGTGTATATATATATATACACACACACACACACACACACACACACACACACACACACACACACACACACATATATATTCAAATGCTGTTTTGGAAAGGACCAAAGTACAAATGTAAACATATATACTTACATAACACAGTTATATTTTCTTCTGACTCTTCACATTCTAATCACTATAAAAATATTTTTCCCCACTCCGGAATAATCTCTTTTACACAGACTGTGTGTTTTTAAAAAAAAAAAAAACGTTAAAGCTGCATCTATTAAGCTTAATATAAATGTAAATAACTATTTTAGGAGCCTCAAATATCACTATTCTTAGCAGGATGCAAAGGGCCTTATAGTTAAATGGTAATATAATTAGCCTTATGCCCAGCAAAAAACCAAAGCGAAAACTTTAAGGGTGTTTTTAAAGCTATAAGGGTTCGGGTTTTTTTGTACAGTCACAAAATTGCTGACCTCAAACTTCTATGGTTCTAAAATCACTCAGGGAAGGCTGCTTTAGAACATTTAACAGAATGCATACTTGTTCTGTGAACTGATCTGTAAGTGCTATTACTGTTCTACTGCCTGCTCCCCACTCTCTACCAGCAAGTAAGTCTCAGTAGCATTTTGAGTGCTGTGACTGGAAATGGAATAAAGTATTTCAAGCACATTAAGATTTATCAAACTTACTAAAAAATAATTATTTCTTGAAGACTAACCTCTTTATGAAGTAATGTTTTAAGTGCATAAACTTTGTAATTTCCCACTAATAGGAAGTCTGCACTTTATAAAACTAAGAATAGCTTGCTTAACATTTACTTATATAATATAGTTGACCCTTGAACTACTCTAGGGTTAAGGGTACCAACCTGCCACGTAGTAGACCTGTGTATAACTTTTCAGTGGGCCCTCGGTATCCGCAGTTCCACATCCACGAATTTGACCAACCTCAGATGGTGTCCTGCTGTAGTATGTGTTGTATTTAATGGAAGAAAGTCCATGTATAAGTGGACCCGCGAAGTACAAGCCCTTCTTGTTCAAGGGTCAACTGTAGTTACTACTTGCCATGCACTATTCTAAGCACTTTATATACATTAATTCATTTTTTCAACAGTCCCATGTGGTAGACACTAGTACTATCCCCCAAGATCATATAGCTAGTGGGTGGAAGGATCTGTCTCCAGAGTGCACATTCTGAATCATTACACTAAACGGTCTTTCATTTGTCTGTTTGGGAAATAGATATTATTTCTAAAAGCATAATTGAATAGGATATTTTTTTTATGGATGCAGGTAATCAAAGGTGGAATGAGGGAGAGATGTGCCTTTGGGAGGAATCATGAACTTCTGTCACCACAAAATTTATGATACTTTGAATTTCATTACCTGAGTCCGTAAGTCTTTTTTTTAACGTCTATATATGTGTTTCCATGTAAACATGCTGAGTAAATAAGTTTAGGCTTAGACCATGTGTCAATTATCAGTTAGCACAATAATGCTGCACTTTAATAAACTATCCCCAAACATAGAATGTTAAATAACCATTTATTGTTTCTCCTCTTTGTCGGTAAGCTGGGCAATCCTGGTTTCAGCTAGCCTCACTCATACCTCTGTCATCAGCTGTGGGTCAGGCAGGCAGTTTTGCTGATTCAAAATACCTGGGATGACCCAACTTTGTTCTACCTACTCTCTCATCCTCCACTAGGCTAACCTAGGCTTGCTTTTACGGTGATGGCAGGGTTGTTGCAAGAGAAACAAGACTGCTAGAGTTCTTGATGCCTAGACTTGGGACTTTTACACCATCATTTCCATTGACTCCATTAACCAAAGCAACTGACTACACCATCCCAGACTCAAGGAGCAGAGAAATGGACCCCACTCTGCGATGCAAGAAACTGCAAAGTCACATTGTGGGGAGGTGGGGGGGATAAGGTGAATAACTGGGCTCTTTTGTGATCTATCTACCATTGCATATGCCATTTCTTTTGTATTATTCTGAAACATTCTAATATATGGTCTATTCCCAATTATTTCCAAGTGTATACAGAACATACAACAATATAGATCATCTTCAAGGCCATAAAACAAATAGTATCAAATTTTAAAAGATAGAAATCATAAAATTACATTTTCAAACCATAACAGAACTAACTAGAAATCAATAACAGAAAGGAGTCTGAAAAATCCTCAAATATGTGGAAAATAAGCAGTGCATTTATAAATAAATAAGTCAAAGAGGAAGTCTCAAGGGAAATTTTTAAATATTTTTAACTACATGAAAATTAAAATCCAACATTTTAAACTGTGTAGAATACAGCTAAAGCAATACTTAAAGAAAAATGTATGGCATTAAATGCCTATATTAGAAAAGAAGAAAGATCTAAAAACAATAACTTAAGCTCTACTTTAAGAAGCCAGGAAAAAAAACCTAAAGCAAATGGAATAAAAAACTAAATATTATGGCAGAAGCCAGTACAATCAAAAATACAACTGAGAAAAACCTATGAAATCAAAGGCAGCTCACACTAAATAAAGGTGAAATGAGAACTTCCTTGAAATATTATAGTGCATTGGTTCTCACACTTAGTCCCAGGACCCCTTTACACTCTTAGAAATTATTGAGAATACCCCTGTCCCCAAATTTAAAACACAAGCATTACACAATCACACATTCCATTAGCCTTCATAGAGATATTACCGCCACATATCATGTAGCCTCTGAAAAACTCCACTGCGTACTCATGTAAGAATGGAAAAGGCAAATAATGTCTTATTATTACGAAAAAGTTTTGAGTTCACGGATACTAAGCAAGGCTCTCAGCAACCCCCAGGGGTCCCCAGACAACACTTTGGAGAATCTGAAGAGGAAGATCTCCAAAGGCTTAGGTAGATTGGAATGTTAAGAGTGAATTTATCATATGAGACTTGCTCATCTACCCCCTAAATATATATCCCCTGGAAGGGTCCAGAGGACACTCCTTTCATTAAGACTGTGTAATCCTCAAAGCTCTGTGGTGGCTGTTCTTTGCAAGCCAGGAAAGACAGAGGAAACTGCTGCCACTGAACCACGCTCCTTGAACTCAATAGGGGTAGTGGCAGGGTGACAGGGACTGAGTTGCAACACTGAATTGCCAAAAACAGGTTGATGTGGTTGCCATAAAAGGTTGTAAAGTCAAAGCATTAATCAGAATAATTTGGCATAAATATATATCTTTGGCATAGGTAATTGATCATGGTGTCCCTAGGACTGAATTAGAAGGGCAACCTACTAAAGTCTTAATTTGTAGATTTAACTTAAATCTGACAATGTTACATTGGAGTTAGGGTTTCAGTAGGAATAGGAACTTGCTGCTATAAGAAATTGTATTATGCAAAAGATTCGGTGTGACCAGGCTTTATTGACCCTTAGAGAACCAAGTGCCTTAATGTTTGGTGCAATTTACAATGCATAAGCAAATCCTAGGTAAAGCAAGTTCACCTTTTTTAGTTTAGAAAGCTGTGGAGGGCTTCCCTGGTGGCATAGTGGTTAAGAATCTGCCTGTCAATGCAGGGGACACAGGTTCGAGCACTGGTCTGGGAAGACCCCACGTGCCACGGAGCAACTAAGCTCATGCGCCACAACTACTGAGCCTGCGCTCTACAGCCTTCGAGCCACAACTACTGAGCCCACATGCCACAACTACTGAAGCCCGTGCACCTAGAGCCCATGCTCCACTGCAATGAGAAGCCCGCACACCACAACGAAGAGTGGCCCCCGCTCACAGCAGCTAGAGAGAGCCCGCGTGCAGCAACGAAGACCCAAAGCAGCCAAAAATAAAATAATTTTTTTTAAAAAAGAAAGCTGCGGAAGCAGCACATCTATTTTGCCCAGCACTTTACCACAAAAAAAAAAAAAGGATTAAATTCGCTCCTCTCCAGAGAGATGGGAGTTTCTCCCTAAGAATGCTTATGTATTATAATTCTATCACTTTAAAATATTTTTTTAAAGCTAGTGCTCTTCTCGTGCACAGAGTTGGTCAATTTATTTTGAAACACAAAAGCACAATAGAGGATTAGCTTCCATCAATGTGTATACTATATTGAATACAGATGATTTTGAGGAAACCTCTTTTTTTTTTTTTTTTTTTTGCGGTATGCGGGCCTCTCACTGCTGTGGCTTCTCCCGTTGTGGAGCACAGGCTCCGGACGCGCAGGCTCAGCGGCCATGGCTCAGGGGCCCAGCCGCTCCGCGGCATGTGGGATCTTCCTGGACCGGGGCACGAACCCATGTCCCCTGCATCGGCAGGCGGACTCTCAACCACTGCGCCACCAGGGAAGCCCGAGGAAACCTCTTTTGAAGAACATTCTATTAGTTTCTGCTAAGTCCCATTTTGGGCCTTCCTGCACGTTGGTCTAGAGGTTTTCCTTTGTCATATTCTCTTAGTACTACAACTTCTTAAAAAAAACAAACACACAAACTACAACTTCTTATCCATAGCTTATGGAGAAGCTCTGTGGTCCCAACCTGAAATGTGATGCCTCAAATGAAGTTAGGTTTTACTGAGCTATTATTCTATACAAATGTAGAAAACAAAGTTATTTACTTAGGACTGACTCACAAAACTCATATGCTGCTTCTGCCTCAGACAGCCAAAATGGAATGCTGTGGAAAATGTACCCAAATTTTAAGAAACATTGAGACAGGAGCTTAAGGACAACCTTAATAGCTTTTTATTCTTCTCTTAATCTTTAGTAACTTTGGTTTTACCAAAAACTTAGTTTATGGGAAGAAAAAAATGCAAAAAACGGGAAAAAAGGGAAGGAGAGGATTAAGACTGGCTTCAGAGACAATTCAAGCTTGGCTTTGCTATAGATAATAGGTATCATTTTTCCCTAGATGAATGAAGTAACTTTAAATTCATTTAATTGTTCCAGATCATGTTAATCTGGATTTCCTGGAAAATAAATATATATTAATGATGAAATTCAGAAAATGTAAAAGGCTTTTCAAACCGTCAAAATAGTGTCTGAAATCAAGGGTATAAATTACTCAACTTTCATCTACCGAAGTCGAAAGGTGATTACCCTTAGAGAGAGATTAATTGTAAAAACCACTTGTGCTGTCAAGAGAACACAGAAATTTACGTAATTGGTAAAAAGGACATAAGTTCTATCATGATACTCCTCTACTAAAAAGTATCCAATTGCTGTTTCACTCAGAGTGTATTAGTTTTCTATTACTGCCAAATCAAATTATCACAAATTTAGTGGCTTAAAACAGCGGAAATTTATTACCTTACAGTTCCGATAGGTCAGAAGTCCAGTGAGCTCAGATGATTCTCAGAGTCTTACAAGGCCAAAAATCAAGGGATGTGCTCCTTTTGGAAGGTTCTAGGAGAGAATCTGTTTCCTTGCTCATTCAGGTTGTTGCCAGAAGTCAGTAGTTGTAGGACTGACGTCTCCATTCCTTTCTGGCTGTCAGCTGAGGGCTCCTCTCAGATTCCAGAGGCTCTGTCTCGGACTCAGGAGAAGGAGGGGATCCTCTGAGCTTAAAGGTTAATTGATTAGATTGGGCCCACCTGAACCATCAGTGATACTCTTCCCATCTCAAGATCCACACCCTTTTGTTTGGTTGGTTGGTTTCTTTTCTTTTAAATTGAAGTATGATTGACATATAACATTATATTAGTTTCAGGTGTATGACATAATGTATTTATTGTGAAAGATTCACACTAATCAGCCTAGGAAACATCCATCACCACACACAGTTAAACAAAATTATTTTTCTTGTGATAACTTTTAAGATCTACTCTTTCAGCAACTTTCAAATATGCAATACAGTATTATTAACTGTTGTCTCCATGTCATACATTACATCCCCATGACTTATTTATTTTATAACTGGAAGTTTGTACCTTTTGACCCTCTTCACTCATTTTGCCCTCCCACATCCAACCTCTGGTAACCACCAATCTGTTCTCTGAATCTATGAGCTTGGTTTTGGTTTTTTGTTGTTTTCTTTTGTTTCTTTGTTTTTACATTCCATATGTAAGTGAGATCATACAGTATTTGTCTTCCCCGTCTGACTTATTTCACTTAGCATAATGCCCTCAAGTTCCATCCATGTTGCCACAAATGGCAAGATTTCTTTCTTTTTATGGCTGAATAATATTCCATTATATATATATATATATATATATATATATATATATATATCCCCCACAATTTCGTTACCCACTTATCTGTCAATGTACACTTAGGTTGTTTCCACATCATGGATATTGTAAATAATGCTGCAAGGTTGTTTCCACATTATGGATACTGTAAATAATGCTGCAATAAATATAGGAGTGCATATATCTCAACTTAGTGTTTTTGTTTTCTTCAGATAAATACCTGTAAGTGGAATTGCTGGATCATATGGTAGTTCTATTTTTAATTTTGGGGGGACCTTCATACTGTTTTCCATAGTGGCCGCACCCATTTCCATTCCCATTCCCACCAACGATGCACACGGATTTTTTCTCCACATCCTCGCCAACACTTGTAATTTACTGTGTTTTTGATAATAGCCATTGTAACAGGTGTGAGGTGATATCTCACTGTGGTGGGTTTTTTTTCGCGGTACGCGGGCCTCTCACTGCTGTGGCCTGTCCCGTTGCGGAGAACAGCCTCCGGACGCGCAGGCTCAGCGGCCATGGCTCACGGGCCCAGCCGCTCCGCGGCACGTGGGATCTTCCCGGACCGGGGCACGAACCCGTGTCCCCTGCAACAGCAGGTGGACTCTCAACCACTGCCCCACCAGGGAAGCCCCTCACTGTGGTTTTGATTTGCATTTCCCTGGTGATTAGTTATGTTGAGCATCTTTTCATGTTTACCTGTTGTCAAGGGCCATACCCTTATCACAACTGCATAGTTCCCCTTGCCATGTAATGTAACATAGTCACAGGCTCTAGGGATTAGGACACTGACGTCTTTGGGGACCATTACTGTGTCTGCTATAGAGAGGAAAAGGGAAAGTCCTAAAAGGTCTAGAAGATCCTGTGTGATCTGAGCCTCTACTACTTCTGACCTCTTTTCCTCCTACACTTCCCTTGCTCACGCAGCCCTGGCTTCCTCCATGCTGTTCCCTGAACACACCAGGCAAATTCCTGTCTTTGTCCTTGTTGGTTCCTCTGCCAGAGGCTCTTCCCCAGATTCCACTCTAAAATTTCATCCCCATCAAGTCTTTGCTCAGATCTCATCATCTTAATGAGGCCTACCATCACTGCCTTGTTTGATACTCCAGTATTTGATTGTTTTTTCCCCATAGCACCTATTACCCTTTAACTTACACTACAACTTATTTACTATTTCTTGCTGTATCTTTCTGCTGGAATATTAGGTCCACAAGAGTGTCTTTATTCCTCTGATGTATCCCAAGGCTGTAGTACACATTAGGAGCTCAATAAATATTACTTGAATTGGTTGTTGAACAAAGTTTTCCAAATATTGACTGATGGATGAGGTTACATGTATACGTTCTATGTTTTTTGTAGGTCATGTAAACTGCCAGAGTGCCTGAAATACTGAATTATCTCCTTGATCCTTACTAATTTCTCCTTTCTAAATCAATGACATTACTCAGTGTTTCCATATTTTAATTCAACAAGATCAATATTCCTTTTATTCTGGCTCAAAAGAAAACTTTGAAAAAAAATGACTTATTTATACCTGTCCATTCCCTCTAAAAAATAGTTTTGATCCTTTGTGATAAAAGCAAAGATGTACAGTAAGACTAACACCAAACCTCAAAAAAAGGCAAGAAGAAACAAAGATGTAAAAAAGAAGTCTTTATTTCCAAAAGCTTAAATACAGCAATGGCATTTTAGCTCAGATTTTCCAGGTTCTGTTTTTAAAGTTTACTCTAAAACCTTTTCATTTTGGACACTTCTGACAGTCACCACAAGATGGAGGTAGTTTAAGTCAAATATGTTTCTTAAGTATTAGGAACACAAACGATGTTTTCAACAATAAAAAATCTAACTACTTAAATTCCACTTTGAAATTACGCTTCAAAAACTACCTCTGCAAGACTTATAGCAACTTATAAGAAACAGCCAGGAAGAGACAGATGGCTTAAATTTATAAAATATCTCTACTGCTTAATCAAGAAATAACCTGATAATTTAAGATACAACCCACAGGCTCCAAAGACACCTGTTTCACTGACCCACCTCAGAAAAAAGTTCTAAGTCCCTTCCCAGTGTCAGTATCTCTACTTCAGCACACAATGCCCTAAGGTTTCTCACAGATTGCAGAGACTTGGAGCTAAAGCATGCATATGTCCTGGGCCAGAGATGCCTTTTTGTCCCAAGAATTTCCCTATGCCTAAACCTAGATTAAGTGCTGGCACAAACAAAATAACTATTTATATGAGGAATTCATCAAACTTTAATGATGTTTAAATATTCACAATGAACAAACATGTGCAGTGATTTATGTTGAGATGATCCTTTGTATATCGTAAATTTTTAAGAAACTTTATATGACCAAAAATAACTCATTTGCTTTATGCTGTTTTTAATATTTTCTTTTCAAATATTCTATTACACAGTAGATATTTCTAGAGCTGCAATTAGAACCCAGGAGATTCATTTAAAGCACTTCTCACGGGCTTCCCTGGAGGCGCAGTGGTTGAGAGTCCACCTGCTCATGCAGGGGACACGGGTTCGTGCCCCAGTCCGGGAAGATCCCACATGCCGCAGAGCGGCTGGGCCTGTGAGCCATGGCCGTTGAGCCTGCGCATCCGGAGCCTGTGCTCCGCAACGGGACAGGCCACAACAGTGAGAGGCCCACATACCGCAAAAAAAAAAAACAAACTTCTCAACTCCAGTGCATCTTAATTAAATGATTTAAAAATCAAATAACCTAAGTTTTAAAGAAAATACACTATAATTCCACAACACTGCACTCTAAAGAATCTGGGTTTCTGTCCAGTTGCTATCAGTATATTTCTATGTGATTTTAGGCAAGACATGTGTTCTGTGTTCTTATCTTCTGTTCCAAATGCTCTATAACCTACCTCCCTAAAACTCAGTAGCTTGAAACAACCATCATTTATTTTTGTATCTCACAATCCTGTGAATCAGGAATTCACACAAGTTTTGGCTGGCTAATTCTGTTCCACATGTTATGAATGGACTCCCAGTGATATTGAGCTGGCAGCTGGGCTCTGTGGAAGGGTCTGTGACAGCCTCACTCACATACTTGGTGCCTTGGTCAACTAGAAGGCTTAGTTTAGCTAAGTCCTTTTCCCATTCCATGTAGTCTCAGGCCCTTTCCACATTTCTCCCACAGGGTGATAGGTCTGCTTACCTGGCAGATCACGACTTCAAGAGACCAAGGTGGAAGTTGCTGGTCCTCTTACAGGCTAGTTCTGGAACTGGCATAGCATCACTTCCCCTGTACTATATTGGTTAAACACACACACACACACAAGGAGAAATAGATCCTGCGTCTCAATGGGGAAGAATGTCAAAAGTTTGCACCCATCTTTAATCCATGGCATACTCATTTTTTTAATAAGGGTAATTAGCAAACATTAACTACATAATGTTTAATGGATGCTTAGTGCACGCCAGACACTATTCTTAGTGATTTATATGTATTCATTCCTTTAATCCTAACAATCCTATAAAGAATATACTATCATTATCACCATTTTATAGATGATGAGGCTGAGGCACAAAAAGGTTAAGTAACTTGTCCAAGGTTTATACAGTTATCAGACAGGACTTAAAAATAGTCTCAGTCCAAAATCTAGGCTTTTAATCTTTATAAAAAGAAAATTCTAAGATTCCAGTAACTTTAACCACTACCTTTTTTTTAATATATAATTTTTTTTTAATTTCATTTTTGGCTGTATTGGGTCTTCATTGCTGTGTGTGGGCTTTCTCTAGTTGCAGCGAGCGGGGGCTACTCTTCATTGCGGTGCACGGGCTTCTCATTGCAGTGGCTTCTCCTGTTGCAGAGCAGAGGCTCTAGCTGTGCAGGCTTCAGTAGTTGTGGCTCGTGGGCTCAGTAGTTGTGGCTCACGGGCTCTAGAGCGCAGGCTCAGTAGTTGTGGCACACGGGCTTAGATGCACCGTGGCATGTGGGATCTTCCCGGACCAGGGCTCAAACCCGCATCCCCTGCATTGGTAGGCGGATTCTTAACCATTGAGCCATCAGGGAAGCCCCTAACCATTACCTTTTAATCGACCAGTTAGTAGTACAGTAATGTGAACTGCATAGGATAACAGAATGCTTACTGAAATTAATGTAAGGACACTGAGTCAAGAAAATGAGTATCAGATAGATATCCACTTTGGAAAGCTATTTAAAATTATGTCAGAGGGATTATTTTCACCTTGAATCATTTCCTTTTAATGACCTAGTCAAAATTTTTTAAGTTAAAATAATTTTTATTCAACTTATTTATTTAATGTGAGGTGAATTTCCAAAACTGGATGAGTCGCAATACCTACACTTTTGCTTCATTAACATCCAAAAGTCTTACAAGCTCATTAAGAACTTTAACTTCAATCAGCTTTCTACATCAAATAGAATTCTCAGCCCTTTTCAAGTCTGTCTGAACCTACAATGTCTGCACAACATATACTAGTGTATTTTACTTTTAGTCTATTCCTACTTATTATATATATAGGGATAAAAAAATGTATTGGAAAGTACTTGAGGTTTAAAAGAGTATTCATATTTAAGGCTAAGTTTGTAATTCACAGGAGTGTCTTCATGCCCTAAATCACAGAGCTATTGCCAACCAATTCACAGGAAGTTGGAGAAACAGAGACTCACCTTTCTCCCTACTATCATAACATGAGGGTATCCAGTGTTATGAACAGAAGGGAAGAAATACACAGAGCATTTGCCATTCAAGTTACACTGGAAATCTGAGATACAGATGAGCTGGAAAACACAAAGCTTACAATCAGAACACAATGTCACCTAGCTCAAGATTTGTTTATGGCCATAAACTTTCCTTTACTTGCATGTTAGAAGATGAATAAAGCTGTGTATCAAAATTAAACTTTGTTTTAAAAATCAAAACGCAATGGAAGCTTTTTAGTTTTTTTTTTCTAGTATCTTTCTATTTTTCTATTATTCTTTCTTCATAGTGTGGGAAAAGATAGGGGCTGGAGAATCAAGAAAGGCAGTGAGACTAAGGTAACTGGGTAAACAAGAGTAAAAAATGGCAGGGGAATGCGGGGAACACTAAGTAAATTAATCATCTTGAGTCCCAGAAAAAAGATCAAAGCCCCATGCCTTATTTCTGCTCAATCTCTAGCAACTAGCATAATGAATAAGACAAAATAAACGTTTGACAAATGAATGATAATAACTTTAAAAGAGTTAGGATCAGGTAGCAAGAGGAAGGAAGGAAAGGAAAAGTACTCTTTAGATTTACAACACTTTATAAAACCTGATTAAGACATTTTGGAGAAAAGGCAAAACATTTCAGAAGGGAATGAGGGAATTTAACCACAAACCTTCAAGCTAGAAATTACTATCTTTTTAGCCAACAAGTTTCTTTGCGGAACTTCATCTCCTAAAAACATTTCTGCATTTCTTCACTCTAATTGCCAAAAAATATAGTTGGTAACAAAACCATAGTTCTTCATCTACAAAAACATCCAACAACTCTGCACACATACACACAAAAGGAACCACTGTGAAGTTAGCAAGGCTTCCTAGAACCTTACCCTTTCTTAAATTTCAGGAAAACTCATTTCATATAAAAATGAGTAAGACCAAAGTAGTGAGGTCAAATCCCATACAAAGTTATTATGAGAAAAAAAGAGAAGAATGACATCCCTAGAGACAATGAAAGCACACCAGAAAGACATAAGCCTAAAAAGATCAAACCCATAAACTTGTTTCAAACTGAGCTAAAAGACATCAATAAAATGATACAAGCATGAAATAACAACATAAATCAGAATTAGAAACCTAAAAATGATGTACAGAATTCAGAAAAGAATCAAAAACCAAAGGCAAAATCATTTCAAAATGAAGACTAAACCAGAAGGCACACAAGACTGAATAAATACAAGAAATAAAGACTTAAAGGAAAGACACTGAAAAGAAGGAAAACTCAATAAGATACAGAAAGTATTTTAGTTTCTCCCACCTCCAACTGAGGAAGTAATTTTCAATGCCACAGCAAGTCTTCCTCATTTTTCAGAGTGCACTGAAGAAGAGGAATACAGTGATATTTCCAAGGGCTGTTAAATTCAGGGTCTTAGTTGACATGATGAATCAAAATGTTCTCATGGTTCCTGTTAAAAGTGGGGTCATAAGGAAGCCAGGTGACAGAAACTTAGCCCATGTCTGTCTCACAGTAGGCCAGTCACAATATATAGTCAGAGAACTCTTGATCATTTGAACATTGTGCTGATCCACTACATTGATGGCATCATGTTCATTGAACCTGCAAGAAATAAGTGGGAAATACTCTGGACATTCTGGTAAGGTACATGTATGCCAGAGGGTAGAAGGTAAACCACAAAAATTCAGGTTTACCACATTGGTGAAGTTATGAGTCCAGTGGTCTGGGGCACACTAAGACACCTCCTCCTAAAGGATAAATTGTTGCACCTTGCTCCTCCTACCGTTAAAAAAGAGACACAGCATTTGGTAAATCTCTTTTTGGTAAGCTTCTGGATTTTGGAGACAACCCAATATCAATGAGAAAGTGCTTCAAACCATTTCTCAGATTACTTAGAAGATTCTAGTGGAGCCCAGAGTGAGAGAGGGCACTGGGACAAGTGACTTAACACCTAATCATCAATTACATCAGAGCATATTAAATACATGACCAGAGCTGTCCCTCATAAGCTCGGTACTGTCAGATCCACAAAGCCCTGAGACCGGGCCAGCGTAACAGTAACCTATGGCACATTCAGATTGGGGCACAATGAGGTCCACAGGCTCCAAGTTTCATGACAAGGTGACCCAGAAGCCCATGTCACTTACCTCCAAGACACTGAACACCTCTCCCTCAACTCACAATCTATGACTTGAGTTCACTACCATCAGCTGACAGGAGAAAAAAATCCAGGCTTGATTCAGACAGATCGGCTTGATATGTTGCTGTAAGCCAAAACCTGACTGCTGCCATATTAGATTCAGAGTGGACTTGAATGACAGTGATGAGGGGAAAATCCACCCAATGGGCTGAGCTTCAAGCAATAAACCTGGTCAGCACTTTGGTCTAGTGATGTGATGTCAAAATTAATGCTCACCGCAGACTTTATGTCAACATCTTCCTAGTTATTTAGCTTGTCTGAGCACATTCTCTAGTCCACTTCTCAGGAAGCGCTCAAAGGAAACTTCCTGAATTCTTGCATACTGATATTGTCTGAGCAATGACTTTTACTTAAAAATCAGTTTCATCAAAAACATACATGTAGGGCTTCCCCGGTGGCGCAGTGGTTGAGAGTCCACATGCTGATGCAGGGGACACGGGTTCGTGCCCCGGTCCGGGAAGATCCCACATGCCGCGGAGCGGCTGGGCCCATGAGCCATGGCCGCTGAGCCTGTGTGTCCGGAGCCTGTGCTCCGCAACGGGAGAGGCCACAACAGTGAGAGGCCCACGTACCACAAAAAAAAAAAAAAAATACATGTAGATGCAGAGAACAGACTGGTGGTTACCACAGGAGAAAGGGGGGTGGGGGAAGGGGAAATGTGTAAATGGGGTCAATTGCATGGAAACTAGACTTTTGGTGGTGAGCATGCTGTAGTGTATACAGAAGTCAAGTTACAATGTTGTACACAAAAAACAGATTATAAACCACTGCTACCTCAATTTTTTAAAAGATCAGTTTTCTTAGATATAAAATCTGCTCACATTTTTTTCCCGCAAATATCTTAAATGTATCATTTTCTCCTGGCACAGTACTGTACTTAAGTCTTGCTTTTCTAAGTCACTGTTTTCGTCTAGATAGCCAAACCCAGTTTATATCTGGGAAAATATTCTTAGTAGACAAGATGTTCTTCCAGTATATAGCTCCAAATATTCTTTTTCAGCAAAGTATTCTTCATACAGTTTTGTTCACTATATTTTTTTAATCTCTAAAATGTCACTTTTCTATAAATCCTTTCTATACCTTTTCTTTCTGATTTCTAAAGCCATCATCCTTTTTTGCACTGTATTTCCATAAGGCATTATCTGTTGTTCATCTACTTTTGTGTGTATTCTCGTTTAGTCTTCATTTCTAAATTTTTTTCCTTTATTTCTAGTATTTTCCCAAGTTCTTCAAATTCTGATTTTTAGTATCCTTTCATATTTTGCAGCATTTCCAAAACATCTTAGAACCTATTTTTAAATAACAGGTCATAATTTTGATCTATTTTATGTGCATGCCTTTCTGGTGTGCTTTCAATGTCTATGGGAAATTTTGTTCGTTATCCTCTTTATTTTTCTTTTAACAACTTTGCATGACTATACTTTTTTTTGTTTTTTTTAGTTAGTTAGTTTTGGCTGCATTTGGTCTTTGTTGCTGCACGCGGGCTTTCTCTAGTTGCGGCGAGCGGGGGCTACTCTTGGTTGCAGTGCACGGGCTTCTCATTGCGGTGGCTTCTCTTGTTGCGGAGCACAGGCTCTAGGCACGTGGGCTTCAGTAGTTGTGGCATGTGGTCTCAGTAGTTGTGGCTCACAGGCTCTAGAGCACAGGCTCAGTAGTTGTGGCACATGGGCTTAGCTGCTCTGCGGCACGTGGGATCCTCCCAGACCAGGGCTCAAACCCGTGTCCCCTGCACTGGCAGGCAGATTCCTAACCACTGTGCCACCACAGGGAAGTCCCATGACTACAGTTTTATGTTACTTATTTTTGTGTGAAATCAGCTTTTCTGAACTTTAAAATGAGGCTTGTTTCAAGGTAACTTTTCCAGTTTCACAGATTCTACTGTTTTTGTATAGTACTGGAAAATGTGGCAGTTTATTTCCTCAGATTTTCCTGGCTTTTACTTTTGTTTTGTATTTTTGTTGGTTTTATTGTATTTTTTAAGTTGAGATACAACTGACATATAACATTGTATAAGTCTGAGGTATACAAAGTGTTAGTTTGATATATTTATGTATTTCCTGGCTCTTTTTAAATAAAGGATGTGATGGATACAAAGACAGGTAAGATACAATACTGGGTAAAAATAACGAACCCAAACATAGCAAACAAATATTTTTAGCCAGAAAGCAAACTTCATGCTCCACAGAGGTTTACGGAAATAAAATGCCCTCTCAAAAATAAAACCCACAGCCCTTTTACAAAAATGTGTATAACTCAAATACAAATCCAACAGTTTAATAGGAAAACTATCCAGATCTACCTTGAATAACTGAGTTCTGTATGTAAAGAAACAGGATAAAAAATATACTCCTATTTTAAGGTGGAAAAGACTTTAAAAGTTTCAGATGAAAAATACTCTATAAATGTAATGATAAATGGATTTTCATCCATGCCAGTACATTCCTTAGTTTCACTTCATCTCAGAGAACTAAACAAGTCTTCAATGGTAGTTTGCTGTGATTTAAAAAGGGTATCAAAACCTTCTATACAATGTGTTACTTTATTCTTTATAGATATGTATTAAAGATAAAGAAAGATGCAGATTACCTAGATACATGTATTATGGTGAAATATCATGTCAATTAAAACCTCCTTTTCATACAAGTGCCAGCTTGATGAGGTTCTCACTGGCCAAGGAGGATAATTTGAATAAAAGAGTGATGACTGCAAGTGACTGAAACAGTGAATTTAAAAAAGAAAAAAAAAAGCCATTAAGTGCATAGTGATACCAAAGGAAAAAAAATTTTAACTCAGGACAGCAGTGGAGGTCGCCAGGGCACCAAAAATAACTCTGAAAGCTGATAAAGGAAACGAATTAAATATTTATCCTGCTATCCTGGTATGAATGTATTCCATGATAACCAAATAGCCCTAATGGATGGATGCGACAAGTTTCTTCTATATGAAAGAATTCCAACTAATAAATGCAACAGGAATGATAGGTTTGGAAAGTCCTCATTTTGCAAATCTTAATGAAATAACTGATTCAGGCAAGTATCATTAATGCATGCTTTTAAATACATTATGTAAAAAGTTTATGGGGAACTTTCCAATGATGGTGTTTGGCTTTTGCCCACATGCCCAATGAACAACCTGAGGACCATTAAAAGTGGGACAACCAGAACTAAATGCCTCATCGTTTGACATAAAGTACACCATACTACTATCAAGTATTCTTGCTCAAAAAAATGAGATTGCAGAATCTAATTAACCTTCTCTAGATATAACTTCTAGGATATGGGACAAATGACAGAACTAGTTAAACAAGAATGCTATTCTTGTTTAGATCAAATTCAGTCTGTGGTGCACTCTGTAGGCAACTCACATGGTTCCTTCAACAAATCATGGTGTACTGAACGGTGGGGAAAAGCAGGGGAACTCTAATTTAAACTTCAAGACACTCCAAAGACAAAACCAAATACACTGTGTAGACCTAGTCTCGACAGAGACTCACACAAACCAAACATAAAATTTAACAAATTTTGGAAACAATTGGGAAATTTTTAAAAGGACTGGATATTAGAAATTAAGAAAATAGTGATGGTTATATGGTTATTAAAGCTGGATTACAGGTGGATGGAGGTTCATTACATATTTTCTCTATTTCTGCGAAGACTTCAAACTTCTTGTACTAATTAATAAATCACCCTTTCAAAAACTGCTCAATACATATAATCGACAAGTTTATTATCAAGAAACTTCGGTAGGTTTTTTCAAAGGCTGTGTTGGTTTTACAAGACTGAAAGATGACAATTCATGACAGGACAAATATAAACAAGGATAATTAAAATATTAAATACCATCTAAATTAAAAGACCATAATTCAAATTAATTATAATCTTTGTGTCTTGTCAGAATCAGCTGTACAGTTACCCGTCATGAAATTCACCTCACCAACTCATGAAGACTACAAAGCCTCACTACAAACTCAATTACATAATTTACAATAATCAATGAGTGTTTTGCACTTAAGCATGCACTATCACAGAAAGCACAAAATCTTATATACAGGGATTTTTTGTTTCTTTAAAATGTATCTCAAGCATCGTTTAAAGTGCGAGCTACAAATATGCTGTATCCTTTAAGAAAAAGGCTTCTAAAGGAAGTATGAGACAGCTATTCGATACTGTCAAGAGTGGTTATATAACTAACCGAAGGAAACCCAGCAGTACCCTGCTAAGTCTGTTTTATTGTGGCAACCTTCTCCTTTGTAGCTGAGTTCTTAGCTCTTACTGTATTACCAGCCAAACATGTATTCCATTGCTTTGGATACAAGACTTTCATCTTTTTTTGGCGTTTGTCTGTCAGAAATAACCTATTAAAAAAAACACACACAATTGTAAGATTATGGTTTCTTTAGTATTATAGTCAATTCTTCAGTTAATGGCTAATTTAAAAGTGCCAAACACTAAAGTGGATTTGCAACAATAAATTATATATTTAAAAATTAAAATATAGGCTTGCTTGGAACATCCTTATGCTTTTAAGAATAACAAAATTGTATTCCTTTGGCAAGGCAAATTACATCTGCTCCTTAAATTAGTAAACTGAACAAACACCACAAAAGCTAAAAGAGATAAGGACTTTAAAACACTAGTTTAAAAAAAACTAAAGGGAAAAATTAAACCAGTTCTAGAATGATCCCCAAATTTCAAGGGAAGTCAAACTGCCCTACTAAAGTGTTTTATTTGCTATCTCAGGACCTGTGTCTGCAGCTAGGCAAGTTCAGAACTACTGGCTAATTAAGTAGGCAACAATAGCATGCTGAATGACAGTCATAATACTTCTAGCATTCTTCCATGAATATAATGAACTTTTCCTTTAAACTTTTTTGAAATAAGAAGTTTTGAAATGGGGACTGGTCAATGTTTTCTTTTGATAACCAAAGCTACTTCCAATCTGAGGTTCTTCATTTGCAACACCATCAAATTTAGTTATCAATTTAACAGGGATTTAACATTCCCTCATGCCAGAGACGTCCACAAGAGAAACTTTTTACGTATGCAACATACCTTAGAAAAAACTAAACTAATTAACTCTCAAAATGTTTTTTAAAATGGCAAAGAATTTTTTTAAAAACTCAAGATAAATTTCCAACTGGCTAAAATTCTAATTTTTAAAATAGGAAATTTAAAAATGCAAAGTTTATAGGTTTCATCAAGCCAATCAACTTCAGTAGGAAATATTTAATGGCATACAAATCAATCCAATGAAAAAGTTAAACATGCTAAGTACTGCAGCCCTTAAAGTATATTCTTTTATCCAATCTTTAAAATACCTGATAGTCACTAGTAGAAGCTTTGTATGCTGTAGCAAGAGGTCTCATGGTAGAAATTCTAGAAGTACTTCCAGGTTGGGTTGGTGTACCTAAGGTTTTGATTGGTGGTGTAAAGGCAACAGATGGAGATGATAAAGCACACCTGTCACTGTTTTCCATAACGCTCTAGAAAAATAAAGACAAAGAACTTCTCTGTTTATTAACATAATACATATCATCCACTATTATGTCCTACTTACAAAGAAAACTTCATTAAAAGTAGCGTACTTTATTTAATCTAATTAAACTTTCAAATAACTTTAGGGTTGAGAAAACAGTATGTGCTTCTCAGCTAGCATATGAGATCTAATGCTCAACCAGAAATCTCACTTGAATGACCTCAAATATCCTCAAGAAAACTATAGACTCTCAAGAGTAAGAGTCTCCTAACAAACACTACGGAAAATCAGTAAGAAAAAAAGAATTCTTAGGGAAACTGAGGGGTGTGGGGCATCAAAGTCCAGTGCTTTTTAGTATCCAGTAACCCCAAATTTTCCTCTAGCCTCTGCAAACACCTGCTACAGTACAACGTAATAATTACACAACTACTCAGTGATCCTAGATTATGATAACAGGAGCCATGTCTGCTTCGTGCACTAGTGTGTATACGTAAGTCCCAAGCACAGTGCCTGGTAGGTAGCAGAAGTTCACATATATTTACTTAAAGAATGATCATGATTTTACAAGCCACAAAGTTTAAATTGTGCCCAGGATTATTTTATCAGTATACAAATATATAATAATATTTAAATATTTTAAAGTAGAAATGACTAATAAAAAGCTTCAGCTTTTAGAAGTTAACCCTCAGTTACCATTCTTATGAAATATTTCATTCTGAAATAGCACCACTCCTTTGAGGTAAAGAATTTGAAGTTGCTTTGCACAAAAAAGGGAATGGGTTAAAAGTTAAAAGACCTAGAATGTAGGCTTCACCTTAACAACTCTGGGTAAGTTACCTAAGTCTCCTTGGCCTCTTTATTTGTAGAGTGAAGGGGTTGGCGTGTATTACCTCTAAAGTCTTGTGACTAAATATCTTTGACTTACCATAAAAGAGTGCTGTAACATCATCCATCACATTTTATAAAATAAGAGGCACAGTGAAGCAAAGTGCCATAACCACCCATGTTAGTACTTAGACTTGTGCACTACATATAAATTAAACTGCTTTCCTTACACCAGCAATAACTTACTTTATCTATACATGGTTTTACACCAATCATGATGGACTCTCCAAAAATTCTCCCATCTTTGCTTAAAGCTTTCCGGGCCTGCAGTTTAGATTGATAACGAATATGCATCCAATTTCCTGTGTTAGACATCTGCAAAAAATGAAGTTTTCTCTTAAATTAAAATACAAAGTATACAAAATTTAAACTTAATGAGTTCTATTAGAAAACAGAAACATATGAAATAAATCTGCTTCCACTTTTTATTTGATGCCCTGTAAAAAGCTGTATACTAGGATTCAACAAAAATCCTATTAAACTATTTCAATACATTTCAATAGTTCTCAAATCTCTTATATAAAGAATATGTGACAAATATTCTCTGAAAGCAAAGTAATTCTCAAAAGATAATGTTTCTTATAAAAAGGTCTTATCAACACTTGCTATGAAATTTTTTTAAAAACTGTATTCATCAATCTGATTTTGCATAGGAGTTAAGTCAATTTCTAGTAATAGAAAAAAGATTTGTTATTTATAACTGGCAAGCTAAAAAAGCTCTAAGAACTCTAAGTTAGAAACATCTCCCTTTTCCTTTATCCCCAATAAAACAAGCTCAAATTGGAAAACTTGGCATGATCTTTTTTAAGAGACTGTGAACTATTTTTAAAAGGGGGAAACCTGAAACTCTCACTCTCTTGCTTATCTTCTCTCTTTATCCCTTTTTATCAAATACTATGCAACTACCAGCCTTCCAAACTCCAATAGATAGATACATCCTATGAAAACTTTAAAAAAAAGAAAAATTTTCAAGTTTGGAAAAAAACAGACAACATTCAGCAGCAAAGTTTTCCCTCAATTCACAGGTTATCTTTCCTCAGCTTAAATCTTGAAATGAAAAGAATTAAGACTTACCACATGTTTTAAGATATTTCCATACTGTGCAAATTGTAATAATATATAGGAAGCAGATGCTTGAGGAAACCTGGGGTTGGGGGGGACAAAAAGTTGTCTGAACAGTCAACTTCGATAATACAAATGCAAATTACCTTACAAGTGTTTCACAATAAACTCCCCCTAACTGTCTAGTACATTAATAAGAGACCCTGAACATCCTATTTTCCCCTATATTAGCTAAATCTATTCATTTGCCCATCACCCAAAAGCAAATTATGTTAAAATTAATTTTGACTCAGCCACTTTTCTCCAGCCCCAAATTCCACCTTCTACTCTCACTGTCATTATCATAATCCTTAGAAAAGTACTATGAAGTTACAGTTCTGTAAATAACTTATTTTACATGGGTGTGTGTGTGTGTGTGTGTGTGTGTGTGTGTGTGTGTGTGCACATCCATGAGAGAGAGAGAGAGAGAAAGGGAAATGTTGCAATATACTACTATGGTTATTAAAGGGGAAAGAACTTTAAATTATATAGAATCATATCAATATATATTGAGCACTACCTGAAAATTCAGAAATGTATTCCTGAAACAAAAATACAGTCCGAACCAATATCAATGGTAAACAATCAATTAAAAGGACTGTTACCAAAATTTTAATAGCCATATCTCTGTATGGGAAAATTTTAAGTGATTTTTACTTTCTTCTTTATAAAGTTCTGTATGCTTTGAATATTACAATGAGATATAACTTTTATAGTCCAAATAATAAAGCTATTTTCAGCTTGAAAATCTGGAGTTTCCTTAACCAGTAACTTCAGTTATCTGGAGCTTGGATTAGAACCTAAAGGAAAAAATGTAAGTCACAAAAATAAATGAGAAACTCCACACGTTAAAATCTATGTGACTAAAATACTCACTGCATTCAGGACTGGAAATTTATTTTATGTTACGTAAATTTGGATATAAGATTTCTAATCCCAAAGAAAACAACAAATGAGTCAGGATGCCTGCAAGCAGAACTAAAAAAAAATTAAAATGAAAGGGAGAAATAATGGTTGCAAGTGATGCAGGCACTTGAGAAATAAAACATAATTCCAAGAGTCTAGGACCACTCTGAGTAGAAGCAGCAGAATATCCTGTCACAGAATCACCCTACAACAATAAATGGTATTTCATGATGACCCTGAATCAGCAGGAAAAAGTTAAATTATCAAAGGAAGAAGATATATAATGTACTTTAGATGTACTTCCCTATAAATAATCAAAATAAAATATTTTATCCCTTAGAAGAAAATGTTTCTGTGCTTGCAATTAAACTTATATGCAGGGTTACTGAAACATAAAACCAACAGAAAATAAATAGCTGGGAAAGTGTACATCTTAAAAATGAAGGGCTAACAGAAGTACTTCAAGTAATTTATCTAATTACTGAGGAATCTTAAAAATGACACCATTACTACCGAACCTGAAAAACACTTGAGAGTGGACAGACACATTCAAAAACATACAGCCACTTACTTCACAAGAGAATACAAAAATTTAAACACATAAAAGGGAAGAAAAAAAAAGAAGCAGCAGCAGTCAGCCCAACTGCTATGGACATATGGCTGAGCGTGCCCTTTCTGGAGAACAAGGGAAAGCAATGACCCTGCTTACTACCTAAACAGAATCAGTAACAAAGAATCTCTCTGAAAGGTTACACAAAAAACAGGTGGCAATTACTGCCTTACAAGGGAGAAAAACTATCTGGGGGAAAAAGTGGGAAGGAAAACTTTTCACCATATTCTTACACATTCTTCTGAATTTTAAATAAATTGAATATATAAAGTCCACTAATATTTATTTACTGGGCATTGTTCTTCCTTCAAGGAGTTCACATGTTTTTATATTTTTTTAAACCCCAAAACTAAATATAGTAAGGTCCAGTAACAGTATGACATCACACTTTCAGAAACCAACCTTATGTAGTACAGTATAAACAATCACAGCCTGAAAATAAAAGACCTGGGTTTTCGATGAAGCTTTACTAATAACTAGATGTAAGCCTCTGAGTAAATCACTTCATCTGTCTATATCTCAGGTTTTTCATATGTAAATGATGCAATATGATCTCTAAGACGCTTTAAAGTACTTTATTAGATCTAAAACTCCATTCAACTAGGACTGTCATGCACAATTTCTATTAATATTCAATATTCTGTAGCTAGAAAGTATCAACCCTGTGAAATAGTATGCATATATATACAAATGAAATTCAATCTGTTAGTTCAAAACTGGTTAAGTCCAATATAAGCATAGACACAGTCACAACAAAGAGAGAAAGGAGCTTCCTAAGTCTAAAGGGACAACCAACCCTCTTCCAATATCCAGCAAATGTGCTCAAGAGAAGATAATCTGAGAAGAGGCACACAGATAAATGATGGAAAAACTATTAAAAATCAAACATTACTTAAACCTTACTTAAAACATTACTTAAAATACAAAAATCAAACATTACTTAAATACATGCTGAAATGTCAAGGTGGTATGTACTGATGTCTGCAACTTACTCTGAAATATACCAACAACAAAAAAGATGAATTAATAGTAGATAAAACAAATGTAGCTGTTAACAACTGCAGAATCTAGGTGGTCGGTACATATGGGTGTTTGCTGTGCCACTGTTTTAGTTTTTTTATGTTTGATAATACTCATTAGAAAATGTGAGAGCTTTTTTTTTTTTAAGTAAATAATCTAGAAACCTTACCCGAACACAGTCACCCAAGTGTCATCAAAGTGATCTTCAGATGTCAAAGAATCTCCTTGAGTATAAAAAGGATCCAACTGGGCAGGAGATAATGTTGTCTTTCGTGGTTGACCAATGTTTGCTGGACTAAACACACTCTGCCCTATATTAGTATATTTAGTAAGTTAGTTACCAATATAAACATCTTGATTTAAAATATCAAAGCTTTAGTTTTAAATGGGAAAGTATATTAAAAGTTGGCAATTCCATAAATAATTCAAAATACACACTATAATCAAATGATAATTATATACTACCAATTTGAGAGGAAGTCATTAAAATTTGAGCATAATTTATCATTTTGCAAATGTTTTATTATTTATTATAAATTTGCTAAATGTTTTATTAATTTCCAGTTAAACTTACAGCAGAAGGATCTCCAGTCAACCTCAAGGACTTCATATTCCAAACCTACCACTTTCATTATGACACCTCTGCCTTAAAAAGATTCAGTAACTCCTCATTACACACAAAACAAAATCCAAATGTCTTGGTTGTTCTCCACAATATAGTTCCAACCTTATTTTTTCAATGTACCCCTAAACAGTATCTACCCTAGTTCCTAAGATGTGAACGCAGTTTTCTTTTATTGAGGTCATTTCTATCTGAAATGTCTGATTCTGTTCTTTCTTTTCTTATTCTTCAACAATAATTACCAATTAATGAGTACTTCACGTCCAACATGTCAAGCTAAACACTTTATGTGTTCATTTTATCTCAGAGGCTCTGTCCTACTGAGACCACACATTTCTGAGAAGCAGAGACTATTTCATCTTTGGAGTAGTAATAATGATTCACATACAAGAAATATTTTTTCAGCACTTAAATGTACACCAAGCATTATTCTAGGTATTAAAAATACAGTAATGAACAAGTTAGACCAAAGGGGGGAAAAATCTCTAATAGAGCTTAAATTCTAGTGGAAGAAAGACAAGTAAATACCTAGTATGTTAGAAAACAGAAAATCTTACAGGAAAAAAATAATAACAAAGAGAAAGGTGAAAAGGAACATGTATATACATAAGGGTTAATATCCAAAATATATAAGAAACTCATACAATTCAATAGCAAAAAACAAACAAAAAATCAATCCAATTAAAAATTGGGCAGAGGAACTAAATACACATTTTCCAAAGACATACAAATGGCCAACAGGTACCAAAAAAAGGTGCTCGATATCACTAATCATCAGGAAAATGCAAATCAAAACCAAAATGAGATATAACCTCATCAACAGCTATCATCAAAAAAAAAGAAAGAGATAAGTGTTGGTGAGGATTTGGAGAAAAAGGAATCCTTGTGCACTGTTGGCAGGACAATAAAGTTGTTGCACACACTATGGAAAATAGTATAGAGGTTCCTCAAAAACATTAAAAACAGAGCTACCATATGATCCAGCAATCCCACTTCTGAACATATATCCAAAGAAAATGAAAACAGGATCTCAGACATCTGCACTCCCATATTCAATATAGCACTATTCACAAGAGCCAAGATATGGATACAATCTAAAGGTCCATTAATAGATGAATGGATAAGAAGATGTGGCACGTATATACAATGGAATGTTATTCAGCCATGAAAAAGAAGGAAGTCCTGCCATATCCTACAGTATGGATGGATGTTGAGGGCATGATGTTCATGATGATAAGTGAAAGAAGTCAGACAGAGAAAGACAAATACTCTATCACCTCACTTATATGTGGAATGTAAAAATGGCAGAACTCACAGAAGGAGTAGACTTGTGGCTACCAGGGGCCGGAGGCTGGGGGATATGGGGAGTTGTTGGTCAAAGGGTACAAACGTCCAGTCATAAGATGAGTAGGTTCTGGGGATCTAAAGTACAGCATGGTGATTACCTCTAATAATACTGTATTATATACTTAAAAGCTGCTAAGAGAGTAGATCTAAAGGTTCTCACCACAAAAAAAGAAATGGTAATTAAGTGACGTGATGAAAAATGTCAGCTAAGACACTGGTCATTTTGTAATATCAAAATGACCACAGTGTGTATCAAATCAACAGTGTGTATCAAAATTTAAACACATAAAAGGGAAGAAAAAAAAAGAAGCAGCAGCAGTCAGCCCAACTGCTATGGACATATGGCTGAGCGTGCCATATATCACTGTACACTTTAAACTTACACAATGTCACAATGTCAATTATATCTCATTAACTCTACTAAATGTTAGTTTCCCTTTACTATATCCATAAATTAACCTGTGGCAGAAGACTTAACATGTTACTCCAAGAATTAAATGAAACTTTAGGTAGACAAGAACTCACAAAAGTTAACTGTTTTAACAATATATAACTTCAATACTATAAATGATGCACTTGGTACAATTATTCTTTTGCATCAACAGCACAAATATATTCAGTCAAACCTAAAATAAAAGATTTCCAGGAATGATGTCCATTCTCTTGCCTCCGAACAGTAGTAAACCGAAACTATACCCTCAACAGAATTAAAAGCCAAAGGCATCAATCAAGTAAAAACTACAATGCAACAATGTGATTCTAACTAAAGAGGAAAAATATGGTCATCTAAGGATTTCAAAATTCTTAATTCTTTATGCCATACAACTTGAATCCCTTTACTTCATCTGGAGTCAAATTTAGAGACCAGAATTAATCTAATTTAACCCATTAATGTAGCCTTTCCTTAAGGGAAAATAAAAATACATTTCAGATCACCTCAGATCTACTAGGCTTATTAAAGAATCTATTTGATTCAGAACACTATCCTAGACCCTACTAGAAAATAAAGATGCTCAAAACTGACTGCTGTTGAGTAACCAGGCAAAAAAGAATTTAGCAATGAGAAACAAATATTCAAATATTTTTACAATAGTAATCAAGCAAAAGAAAGTATGTAACAGTTATTAACTCTAGAGAAAACAAAAAGATGTACAAGAAGGACATGGAATCCTAGTACATTACATGGCTCAGTCTTACAGATTTATCTAATTTTAAAATTGAGTTCATGCTTAAAAGAGACAATACGAAGTAAATAACTGAAAAGAATGTCAAACTGCATACATGCTATAATATATCTAGCAATTTTTCTTTTTCCTAGCAATTCTTCTTTTCCTCATCACCACGGATGCATTTAATAGGTACAAAACATTTCTAAAATGAGGCTGATTTAAAATGAACCACCCCACTTTGACAAGTGTCTGCTAATCAACCAACTTATCAACTACCCCTTTAGGAAATAAAGAGAAGCAAGCGGAAGATAAGCTTAAATAAGTTTAGTTCTTACTACAAAGACATGCCTTTAACACAAAAAAGATGGTAAAAGGCATTCTAGTATAAAACCTAAAGCCAATTCAAAATTTTTATGTCCTGCATTACCATTAAGAAGGTACAATTTAGTTCTGCTACATTATGTAATAACCTTCAAGCAAGAAATTAAATGGAAATCTCAAAATGAGACTACCATTATGACTTTTAAAAATAAAACAAATCAAAATTAAGTCTCAAACGAATAAGCAATCTAATTTTTGCCCTGTCAACTACTCTGAAAAACATAATTACTTATACATAATCTAAAACTATTTACATAACTTTAGCATAATTGCCCCCCACCTTGTTAACGTTTCATTGCTCCACTGATTTTACTTCCTTTCAATCAGACTTCTGGTACTCACATGCAATGCTTTATAAGATGAAAATAAAGTGTGCCTAGCAAACCACATCAAATTTAACTGTAATGTGTCTCCCTTTGTAAATCACTACTCTGTCTTAAGATCAGACTGAAGTGGAGGGCAAAATAACTTATTACCCTTTATGAAAATGTCTTCAATTGAAGACCACATTCAATTATTTCAAAATAGACAACTAACCTAAATGAAAATAAAAGAGATTAAAAGAGTAGGAATTTTAAACAGACACATGGCATATGAAACTTGGGAGAAAAAGAGGTTCCTGGCAGTGCTGTTACCTTCTAACCATGAAACAACGTAGCACAATGTATAATAAAGAATTTGGCCTCAGCCCAGAGAGATGTCTGGCCTTTGTCAGGTTCCTGGGAGACAACCTCTAAACCCCAGAAATTTCCCCAGTGACAGGAGTGTTTTTGTTACTCGTGGCAGGCCCCTCAACCTCAAGAGCACCTGATGGTTTATGATAACAAGGTGACTCCTGGTGAGGGTAGGTCACGCCATAAAGACCAACCATGAAGACCATCCATGTTATAAAAAAGGTCACCTCTGGGCAGAAGGAATGGAGACTGAGTTTAGCCACTTGATCAGTGATTCAATCAGTCATTTGTACGTAATGAAACACCAATGAAAACTCAGGACATGGAGGCTCCAGTAAGCTCCCTACTAGCCAATACTCTGTGTAGTGCCATATATCAATACCAGGAGGGTAACATGTCACGGAAGTTCTTGTTTTCAGCCTGTGCATCTCTTTCTTTAGGTGGTTCTAATTTGTCTGCTTTCTCTATAATAAAACTGTAACCGTAAGTATAGCACTTTCAGTGGGTCCTGAGTCTTTCCAGTGAATTATCCAACCTTAGAGTGGGCTTGGGAAAGTTTGAATTTGCAGCCAGCAGGTCTGAAGTGAGGGTGGTCCTGGGGACCCCCAAACTTGCAGCTGGCACCTGAAGAGAGAGCAATCTTGTAGGTACTGTTTCCTTAGACTCTTCAGTTTGACAAAGTCTTTGTACCCAGAATAATATTGAACAATGAATACAAGAATAACCAAAACAATATGGCGACCTGAACACTTGTATTCATCTCTAATCCCTGTCAGACACCTAATGACAGTCAATCTAGAAAGTCCCAGGTTTTGGAGAACACAGAAACTGTGAAAAGTGTGAAAGAGGCTCCTCGTTGAAATTAAGGAAAACTAGTTTAAGAGTGTATAATACGGGATGAAATGGCAAGCCCTTCCTCATCTTACCCAGCCACTCCACCACCAAGAGACCAAGGTTTTAGTCCCTGAGGAAAAGGAATCTCAGTGGCTCAGGATTCAGTGGGTCCAGTCACAGTGGAGAAAATCTATGTAAAAGAATAAGTAAAAATCTGCATATTGAAAAGAAGACTTCTAGGGTATGGAAAAAAGGGAACCCTCCTACACTGTTGGTGGGAATGTAAACTGGTACAGCCACTATGGAGAAAAGTATGAAGGTTCCTTAAAAAACTAAAATTAGAGTTACCATATGACCCAGCAATTCCACCCTTAGGCATATATCCAGAGAAAAACAGAATTCAAAAGGATGCATGCACCCCAATGTTCCTTGCACCACTATTTACAATAGCCAAGACATGGAAGCAACCTAAATGCCCATTGACAGAGGAATGGATAAAAAAGATGTGGTACATATATACAATGGAATATTACGCAACCATAAAAAGGAATGAAATAGTGCCATTTACAGAGACGTGGATGGACCCAGAGATTGTCATACAGAGTGAAATCAGAAAGAGAAAAACAAATATTGTATAATATCACTTACATTTACAATCTAGAAAAGTGGTACAGATGAACTTATTTGCAAAGCAGAAATAGAGTCACAGATATAGAGAACAAACTTATGGTTACCAAGGGGAGAATGGTATGAATTGGAAGATTGGGATTGACGTATACACACTACTATGTATAAAACAGATAACTAATGAGAACCTACTGTATAGCACAGGGAACTCTACTCAATGCTCTGTGGTGACCTAAATGGGAATGAAATCTAAAAAAGAGTGGATATATGTATATGTATAAGTGATTCACTTTGCTGCACAGCAGAAACTAACACAATATTGTAAAGCAACTATACTTCAATAAAGATCAAAATTTTTTTTAATTAAAAAAAAAGAAAAGAAGACTTCTCCCTTTCTATATTCAGAACACCAGCTTAGACATTAAGACTGAATATTACAGAATTATTCTTTGGGAAACTTAAGAGAAAGATCTATATATGCTAAAATCAGAGATTTTTCCAAACAAAAATCTACCTAACTGTCCAATCCTCCTACAGTGAAGCCCAAAAAGAGACAAAACAGCCTCTCTCCACCAATGTCCCCCTTCTTACCATTGTTAAGACACATACACACATGGATTCCAAGTAGCTTTTTAGTGCCTCATTTCACCAAGAACGGCAGAAGAGGTGAAAAAAACAAAAAGAGAGGAAAAAAAAAAAGAACTAGAAGGAAACAGACAATATGAGCAGGAATAAAGGACCAACATGTACCTCACTGATAAGTTATTTTACCCATGAAACAAGAAAAGGATACTACATTTTAAGTACATTAAGAGAACAACAAAAAAAAAAGGTTACTGGAAATTAAAATAAAAAATTATTAGATGTGTTGGAAATTGAGATTGTGGACATCTTTCAGAAAGTAGAATACAAATATAAAACACACTCTCGCAGAGAAAAAGTAGAAATTTAGAAATCTTTGCAGTGCTCACAAACAGAAGAAATTCCAGAAAGAGGGAACAGACAAAACAGAGGGAAAGCTATTATCAAATACAGGCAAGTTTCCCAGAACTCAGGGTAAGTGTCTTGATTTAAAGGATCCACCAATTCCCCAGAAAAATAAATGGAAGCCCCAGACCAAGGCACATTTGTGAAACTGAAAACACTAACCCTACAGAGATCTTAAATTTTTTGAAACCAATCCCCATACAACAACTCAGGAATCATCACTACAAATGACTTCTGCAGAACACTAGAAGCTAGAAGGCAAAGAAATAATGCCTCCAAAATTCCAACCTAGAATTCTATACTTGGTTAAATTAGCAATCCATTTTAAGGGAGATAAAAAGCATTTCAAACTTAAGGTCTTCAATTTAATTTCCCATGCAAGCTTTCTTAGAAAGCTACTCATATATTTCTTCACCAAAATTAGGAAATAAACTAAGAAGAAAACATGTTAACTAGGAAAAATAGCTCAACTCTAGAAACTTGCTAAGGCAAGTCCTAAGATGATAGCTGTACATCATGCTGATATAGGAAACAGCCAAAAAAGAAGCTGAGAATGAGAAGTTCTCAGTTTAAAACAAAACAAAGGTGTGTTTGAAACTATGAGCATTTTTAAAAAGATATATATGTATCATAGCAGCAGAATATTTGCTTAAAATATGAGCAAATGGCACACAGAAAAATTAGACAAATGGAAAAAAGAAACAATTATTAACTAACAAAAAATTAACATTTTACAGAAAGAATAAATTATAGTAATACTACTTGGTGCAAAACTAAACAGTGCTTACATAATCATAATAATACACTGACAAAGGAATAAAGTTTGATATATTTTAATTATATTCAGATAAGGTAATTAAAGATAATTATATCTTATCTCCCCTACATTAAGATAAATATAGCAATACTAAAAATGAAAATAAAGGGCTTCCCTGGTGGCACAGTGGTTGAGAGTCCACCTGCTGATGCAGGGGACACGGGTTCGTGCCCTGGTCCGGGAAGGCATGCCGCGGAGCGGCTGGGCCCGTGAGCCATGGCTGCTGAGCCTGTGCGTCCGGAGCCTGTGCTCCGCAACGGAAGAGGCCACAACAATGAGAGGCCCACGTACTGCAAGAAAAAAAAAAAAAAGAAAAGAAAGAATTAGCAATAGGACTTCCCTGGTGGCTCAGTGGTTAAGAATCCGCCTGCCAATGCAAGGGACACAGGTTTGAGCCCTGGTCTGGGAAGATCCCACATGCCGCAGAGCCACTAAGCCCATGTGCCACAACTACTGAGCCTGCACTCTAGAGCCTGTGAGCCACAACTACTGAGCCCACATGCCACAACTACTGTAGTTCACGTGCCTAGAGCCTGTGCTCTGCAACAAGAGAAGCCACCGCAATGAGAAGACTTCGCACGAGAATGAAGAGTTGCCCCCGATCACCACAACTAGAGAAAGCCCACGTGCAGCAACAAAGACCCAACGCAGCCAAAAATAAATAATTTTTTTAAAAAAACACCAAAAAAAAAAAAAGAATTAGCAATATAATCATATACAGCTAAGTAATGGCCCTCCAAGATGACTACATCCTAATCCCTGGAACCTATGAATGTTACCTTATATAGCAAAAGAGATTTTGCATTTATTAAGGATCTTGAGATGGGAAGATTAACCAGGATTATTCAGGTGGACCCCCAAGATATCCACTACTGTCCTTACAAGAGAGGTGATATGATGATAGGAAAGAGACTGGAGTGATACAATATACTTTGAAGATGAAAGAAGGGGCCACAAACCAAAGAATATAGGTAGCCACTAGGAACTGGAAAAAAACCAAACAAAAAACAGCAGGGAAATGGATTCTCTCTAGGGCCTCCAGAAAACCAGTCTTACCAACACCTGACTTTAGCCCAGTGAAATTGATTTTGGACTTCTGACTTCTAGAACTATAAGAGAATAAATCCGAGTTGTTTTAAGCCACTAAATTCATGGCAATATGTCACAGTGCTAACAGAAAGCTAATACAGCCTCTCATTTAGTTAAGTGGAGATAAATTCCAAAAGGAAGAGCTCTAAGATCTGGACTGGCTAGTTGTGAGGAATAAAGCTAAAGACTGCTGCATTTCATTATAAGTATTTAAGTACTATTTGACTTTTTTAAACAATCTGCATTTATGCTTTTGACTAAAATATAAAATACTATCCCACCAAAATTAGAGACCAATAAATGGCACTATGGCTAGTCTGGCATGAAACTAAATAAATTTTGGTGACTAATTTTAAAAACTTTACCTGGTAGGCAGAAAATGGTCCCCCAAAGATGTCCATGTCCTAATACCCAGAAGCTGTGAATATGTTATATTACATGGTAAAGAAGAATTAAGGATGCTATGGAATTAAGATTGCTAATCATCTCATCTTAAACAAGAAGATTATGCTGGATTAACAGAGTGAACCCAACACAATCACAAGGATCCATAAATGGGGAGGGAAAAGAATGATGTGAAATAAAGACTCAACTAGCCATCGCAGGCATTGAAGATGGTAGGGAGCCAGGAGCCAAGAAATATGGGCAGCTTCTAGAAGCTGGAAAACAGGAAAAAAACCCCAAGATTCTCCCCTAGAGCCTCCAGAAAAGAATGAAGCCCTACTAATACCTTGATTTTAGCCCACTGAAACCCATTCCAGACTTCTGGCTTCCAGAATTTTAAGATAATAAATTTGAGTTGTTTTAAGCCACTATAATCTGTCATAATTTGTTTCAGCAGCAATACGAAACCAATATAATCTAGATTAAGGCTAGTGGTGACTCAATATTATCAAAGAAAAACTACGCAATGCCAAGATGGACACAAATATTCCAATCATCATTTGGTTTTGGGATGTCATTGCCTCAAAACACAATATACATACATGAGTTTCCTCTGTCTGTTGTGACAAACTACCAGAAACTGGGTGGCTTAAGACAATAGAAATTTATTCTCCCACAGTTCTGGAGGCCGGAAGTACAAGAATAAGTTTTCAGCAGAGTCAAACGCCTGTTGAAGGCACTAAGAAATACTTCATTACTGGCCCCTGTAGCTTCTAGTGACACTGGTAAGTTTTAGTGTTCCTTGGCTTATGGCTACAACACCAAAGTTTGCCTCACTTCATGTGACCTTCTCCTCTGTGTCTTTCCTGTTTGTGTCAAATTTCCCTGTGCCTCTAAGAACACTTGTGATTGGATTTAGGGCCCTTCCAGGTAATTACCAGGATTATCTTCCCCTCTTTTCCTGTCTCCTTAACTCACTAAACTGTCCTTGAGAGCTACCCCTCTCAAGATCCTTAACTTAATCATGTTTTGGCCACATAAGCAATATTCAAGGTTCCAGGAGTTAGAATGTGAACATATCATTTTGGGGGCCACCATTCAACTCACAACTTATATCCATCAATCTGTTCAGTCAACCAACATTTACTGAGGTCCCTTTATATCCAGCTCTGTCACAGGTAAACAATGAAGATATACAGAAGGAATCTCTGCCCTTTAGCTCATAACCCAGTAATGGAGAAAGATAAGAACCTAGCAGAGAGAGCTTTATAGGAGCACATACAAGGAACAGCTAACCCAGATAAGAAAAAGAAGTGTCAGGGAAAGTTTCCTCACAGATAAATTAGTCCTTTATCCGCCTTCTGGGAACGCTAACAGAATTCTGAGTTCCTGGCATCAACAAAAGCAGCCAAAAACTGCTATAATCTAAATATCACACTTACCCCATTAATAATATGCTAACACAAATAAGGATTCTAGTTCAGTACATATAAGTGGTATACCACCTGAGAAGAGAGCTGATAGATAAATGAAAGAACTTCTCAAGAAAAAAAAAATTTTAATTAAAAATAAGATGAAAGGTGGACCTTCAAGATGGCAGAGGAGTAAGACGTGGAGATCACCTTCCTCCCCACAAATACATCAGAAATACACCTACATGTGGAACAACAACTACAGAACACCTACTGAACACTGGCAGAAGACCTTAGACCTCCCAAAAGGCAAGAAACTCCCCACGTACCTGGGTAGGGCAAAAGAAAAAAGAAAAAACAGAGACAAAAGAATAGGGATGGGACCTGCAGCTTGGGGAGGGAGCTGTAAAGGAGGAGAAGTTTCCACACACTAGGAAGCTCCTTCACTGGTGGAGACTGCGGGGGAGGGGAGCTTCAGAGCCACGGAGGAGAACGCAGCAACAGGGGTGCCAGAGGGCAAAGTGGAGAGGTTCTCACACAGAAGATCGGTGTGGACCTGCCCGAGAGGCTTGTCTGCTCACCAGCCAGGGTGGGTGGGGGCTAGGAGCTGAGCCTCGGGCTTGGGAGGTCAGATCCCAGGGAGAGGATTGCAGTTGACTGCATGAACACAGCCTGAAGGGGGCCAGTGAGCCACAGCTAGCCAGGAGGAAGTCAGGGAAAAAGTCTGGAATTGCCTAAGAGGCAAAAGACCATTGTTATGGAGTGTGCAAGGAGACGCCTAAACGAGCTCCAGAAACTGCATGAGCCGCAGCTATCAGAGCAGACACCAGAGACGGGAATGAAATGCTAACGCTGCTCCTGCAGCCACCAAGAAACCTGTGTGCAAGCACAGGTCACTACCCACACCCGCTCCGGAGCCTGTGCAGCCCACCACTACCAGGGTCCCATGATCCAGGGACAACTTCCCTGGGAGAACACACAGCGTGCCTCAGGCTGTGGCAATGTCACGGCCTCTGTCACTAACTACCTTACCCATACACCCCCCCACCCCGGCCTGAATGAGCAAGAGCCCCCTAATCAGCCCCTGCTTTAACCCTGTCCTGTCTGAGCAGGAACAGAAGCCTGAGGGCAACCTACACGCAGCACTGGGGCGAAAATCAAAGCTGAAGCCCAGGAGCTGTGCATACAAGAAGAGAAAGGGAAATTTCTCCCAGCAGCCTCAGGAGCAGCAGATTAAATCCCCACAATCAACTTGAGGTACCCTGCGTCTGGGGAATACCTGAAGAGGCAACGAATCAACCCAAAATTGAGGTGGTGGACTTTGGGAGCAGCTGTACCCTTGGGGTTTGCTGCCTGCGACTGACTTGTTCCTAATTTTTATGTTTATCTTAGTATAGTTTTTACTTCTTGTTACCATTCGTAGATTTGTTTATTGCTTTGGTTGCTCTCTTCTTTTTTTTAATTACTTTTTTATTTTAATACTTTTTAAAAATGTTTTTACTTTAATTACTTTATTTTATTTATTTATGCATTTATTTTCTTTCTCTTTTTCTCCCTTTTCTTCTGAGCCATGTGGCTGACAGGGCCTTGGTGCTCCAGCCTGGTGTCAGGCCTGAGCCTCTGAGGTAGGAGAGCCAAGTTCAGGATACTGGACCACCAGAGACCTCTAGGCCCCAGTAATATCAATCAGTAAGAGCTCTCCCAGAGATCTCTGTCTCAACACTAAGACCCAGCTCCACCCAATGGCCAGCAAGCTCCAGTGCTGGACACCGCATGCCAAACAACTAGCAAGACAGGAACACAACCCCCCACCCATTAGCAGAGAGGCTGCCTAAAATCATAATAAGGTCACAGACATCCCGAAACACCACCGGACGCAGTCCTGCCCACCAGAAAGACAATATACAGCCCCACCCACCAGAACACAGGCACCAGTCCCCTCCACCAGGAAGCCTACACAAGCCACTGAACCAACCTTACCCACTGGCGGCAGACACCTGAAACGACAGGAACTATGAACGTACAGCCTGCAAAAAGGAGACCACAAGCACAGTAAGTTAAGCAAAATGGGAAGACAGAGAAATGGTCAGCAGATGAAGGAGCAAGGTAAAAACCCACCAGACCAAACAAATAAACAGGCAATTGGCAGTCTACCTAGAAAAGAATTCAGAGTAATGATAGAAAAGATGATCCAAAATCTTGGAAACAGAATGGAGAAATTACAAGAAACGTTTTAACAAGGACCTAGAAGAAATAAAGAGCAAACAAACAATGAGGAACAACACAATAAATGAAATTTAAAATTCTCTAGAAGGAATCAATAGCAGAATAACTGAGGCAGAAGAACAGATAAGTGACCTGGAAGATAAAATAGTGGAAATAACTACAGCAGAGCAGAATAAAGAAAAAAGAATGAAAAGAATCGAGGACAGTCTCAGAGACCTCTGGGACAACATTAAACGCACCAACATTTGAATTATAGGGGTCCCAGAAGAAGAGAAAAAGAAAGGGACTGAGAAAATATTTGAAGAGATTATATTTGAAAACTTCCCTAACATGGGAAAGGAAATAGTCAATCAACTCCAGGAAGTGCAGAGAGTTCCATACAGGATAAATCCAAGGAAAAACATGCCAAGACACATATTAATCAAACTATCAAAAATTAAATACAAAGAAAAAATACTAAAAGCAGCAAGGGAAAAGCAACAAATAACATACAAGGGAATCCCCATAAGGTTAACAGCTGATCTTTCAGCAGAAACTCTGCAAGCCAGAAGGGAGTGGCAGGACACATTTAAAGTGATGAAAGGGAAAAAACTACAACCAAGATTACTCTACCCAGCAAGGATCTCATTCAGATTCGATGGAGAAATTAAAACATTTACAGACAAGCAAAAGCTAAGAGAATTCAGCACCACCACACCAGCTTTACAAAAAATGTTAAAGAAACTTCTCTAGGCAGGAACACAAGAGAAGGAAAAGACCTACAATAACAAACCCAAAACAATTTAAAAAATGGGAATAGGAACATACATA
The DNA here is from genome assembly GCF_951394435.1 of Stenella coeruleoalba. Lineage (NCBI taxonomy): Eukaryota > Metazoa > Chordata > Mammalia > Artiodactyla > Delphinidae > Stenella > Stenella coeruleoalba. The sequence continues at coordinate 78,114,059 of NC_137151.1, read as the reverse complement.
TCGATAATTACCTTAAATGAAAATGGATTAAATGCTCCAACCAAAAGACACAGACTGGCTGAATGGATACAAAAACAAGACCCATATATACGCTGTCTACAAGAGACCCACTTCAGACCTAGGGGCACAGAAAGACTAAAAGTGAAGGAATGGAAAAAGATATTCCATGCAAATGGAGATCAAAACGAAGCTGGCGTAGCAATTCTCATATTAGACAAAATAGACTTTAAAATAAAGACCACTACAAGAGACAAAGAAGGGCACTACATAATGACCAAGGATCAATCCAAGAAGAAGATATTATAACTGTAAATATTTATGCACCCAACATAGGAGCACCACAATACATAAGGCAAATGCCAACAGCCATAAAAGGGGAAATCAACAGTAACACTATCATAGTAGGGGACTTTAAACACCCCACTTTCACCAATGGACAGATCATCCAAAATGAAAATAAATAAGGAAACACAAGCTTTAAATGACACATTAAACAAGATGGACTTAATTGATATTTATAGGACATTCCATCCAAAAACAATAGAATACACTTTCTTCTCAAGTGCTCATGGAACATTCTCCAGGATAGATCATATCTTGGGTCACAAATCAAGCCTAGGTAAATTCAAGAAAATTGAAATCGTATCAAGTATCTTTTCCGACCACAATGCTATGAGACTAGATATCAATTACAGGAAAAAAACTGTAAAAGATACAAACTCATGAAGACTAAACAATACACTACTAAATAACCAAGAGATCACTGAAGAAATCGAAGAGGAAATCAAAACATACCTAGAAACAAATGACAATGAAAACATGATGACCCAAAACCTATGGGATGCAGCAAAAGCAGTTCTACAAGGGAAGTTTACAGCAATACAATCCTACCTCAAGAAACAAACATCTCAAATAAACAACCTAACCTTACACTTACAGCAATCAGAGAAAGAAGAACAAAAAAACCCCGAAGTCAGCAGGAGGAAAGAAATCATAAAGATCAGATCAGAAATAAATGAAAAAGAAATGAAGGAAACAACAGCAAAGATCAATAAAACTAAAAGCTGGTTCTTTGAGAAGATACACTAAATTGCTAAACCATTAGCCAGACTCATCAAGAAAAAAAAAAAAAGAAGACTCAAATAGATTCAACAGAATTAGAAATGAAAAAGTAGAAGTAACAACTGAAACTGCAGAAATGCAAAGGATCTTGAGAGATTACAAGCAACTATATGCCAATAAAATGGACAACCTGGAAGAAATGGACAAATTCTTAGAAAAGCACAACCTTCCAAGACTGAATCTGGAAGAAATAGAAAATATAAACAGACCAATCACAAGCACTGAAATAGAAAGTGATTAAAAATCTTCCAACAAACAAAAGCCCAGGACCAGATGGCTTCACAGGCAAATTCTATCACGCATTTAGAGAAGAGCTAACACTTATCCTTCTGAAACTCTTAAAAAATATAGCAGAAGGAGGAACACTACCAAACGCATTCTATGAGGCCACCATCACCCTGATACCAAAACCACCACGGGGTAATATCACTGATGAACACAGATGCAAAAATCCTCAACAAAATACTAGCAAACAGAATCCAACAGCACTTTAAAAAGATCATACACCTTGATCAAGTAGAGTTTATCCTAGGAATGCAAGCATTCTTCAATATATATAAATCAATCAATGTGATATACCATATTAACAAACTGAAAGATAAAAACCATATGATAATCTCAATAGATGCAGAAAAAGCTTTTGACAAAATTCAACACCCATTTATGATAAAAAACTCTCCAGAAACTAGGCACATAGAGTACTTACCTCAACATAATAAAGGCCATATATGACAGACCCACAGCCAGCATGGTTCTCAATGGTGAAAAACTGAAACCATTTCCTCTAAAATCAGGAACAAGACAAGGATGTCCACTCTCACCCCTATTATTCAACATAGTTTTGGAAGTTTTAGCCACAGCAATCAGAGAAGAAAAAGACATAAAAGGAGTCCAAATCAGAAAAGAAGTAAAGCTGTCACTGTTTGCACATGACATGATACTATACATAGAGAATCCTAAAGATGCTACCAGAAAACTACTAGAACTAATCAATGAATTTGGTAAAGTTGCAGGATACAAAATCAATGCACAGAAATCTCTTACATTCCTATACACTAATGATGAAAAATCTGAAAGAGAAATTAAGGAAACACTCCCATTTACCATTGCAAGAAAAAGAGTAAAATACCTAGGAATAACCCTACCTAAGGAAACAAAAGACCTGTATGCAGAAATCTATAAGACACTGATGAAAGAAATTAGAGATGATACAAACAGATGGAGATATATACCATGTTCTTGGATTAGAAGAATCAACATTGTGAAAATGACTATACTACCCAAAGCAATCTACAGATTCAAGGCAATCCCTATCAAATTACCAATGGCATTTTTTACAGAACTAGAACAAAAAATTTGTATGGAAACACAAAAGACCCCGAATAGCCAAAACAATCTTGCGAAAGAAAAACGGAGCTGGAGGAATCGGGTTCCCTGACTTCAGACTATACTACAAAGCTACAGTAATCAAGCAGTATGGTACTGGCACAAAAACAGAAATACAGATCAATGGAACAGGACAGAAAGCCCAGATATAAACCCACACACACATGGTCACCTTATCTTTGATAAAGGAGGCAAGAATATACAATGGAGAAAAGACAGCCTCTTCAATAAGTGGTGCTGGGAAAACTGAACAGCTACATGTAAAAGAAAGAAATTGGAACACTCTCTAACACCATACACAAAAATAAACTCAAAATGGATTAAAGACCTAAATGTAAGGCCAGACACATAAAACTCTTAGAGGAAAACATAGGAAGAACACTCTTTGACATAAATCACAGCAAGATACTTTTTGACCCAGCTCCTAGAGAAATGGAAATAAAAACAAAAATAAGCAAATGGGACTTAATGAAACTTAAAAGCTTTTGCAGAGCTAAGGAAACCAAAAACAAGACGAAAAGACAACCCTCAGAATGGGAGAAAATATCAGCAAATGAAGCAACTGACAAAGGATTAACCTCCAAAATATACAAGCAGCTCATGAAGCTCAATATCAAAAAAACAAACAACCGAGTCCAAAGATGGGCAGAAAATCTAAATAGACTTTTCTCCAAAGTAAATATACAGATTGTCAACAAACACATGAAAGGATGCTCAACATCACAAATCATTAGAGAAATACATATCAAAACTACAATGAGAAAAAAAAAAACCTGTAAATACAGGCTTCCCTGGTGGCGCAGTGGTTGAGAGCCCGCCTGCCGATGCAGGGGACACGGGTTTGTGCCCTGGTCCAGGAAGATCCCACATGCCGCAGAGCAGCTAGGCCCGTGAGCCATGGCCGCTGAGCCTGCACGTCTGGAGCCTGTGCTCCGCAACGGGAGAGGCCATAACAGTGAGAGACCCGCGTACCGCAAAAAAAAAAAAAAAAAAAAAAAAAAAAAAAAAACTACAATGAGGTATCACCTCACACTGGTCAGAACAGCCATCATCAAAAAATCTGCAAACAATAAATGCCGGAGAGAGTGTGGAGAAAAGGGTACCCTCTTGCACTGTTGGTGGGAATGTAAATTGATACAGCCACTATGGAGAACAGTATGGAGGTTCCTTAAAAAACTAAAAATAGAACTACCATATGCCCCAGCAATCCCACTACTGGGCATATACCTTGAGAAAACCATAATTCAAAGAGACATGTACCACAATGTTCATTGAAGCACTATTTACAATAGCCAGGACATGGATGCAACCTAAGTGTCCATCAACAGATGAGTGGATAAAGAAGATATGGCACATATATACGATGAAATATTGCTCAGCCATAAAAAGAAACGAAATTGAGTTATTTGTAGTGAGGTGGATGGACCTAGACTCTGTCACACAGAGTGAAGTAAGTCAGACAGAGAAAAACAAATACCGTATGCTAACACATATATATGGAATCTAAAAAAAAAAAAGTTTTGATGAACCTAGGGGCAGGACTGGAAGAGAGATGCAGACATAGAGAATGGATTTGAGGACACGGGGGTGGGGGAGGGTAAGCTGGGATGAAGTGAGAGAGTGGCATGGACATATATACACTACCAAATGTAAAATAGATAGCTAGTGGGAAGCAGCTGCATCGCACGGGGAGATCAGCTCGGTGGTTTGTGACCACCTAGAGGGGTAGGATAGGGAGGATGGGAGGGAGACACAAGAGGAAGGGATATATGTATACGTATAGCTGATTCACTTCGTTATACAGCAGAAACTAACACAACATTGTAAAGCAATTATACTCCAGTAAAGATGTTAAAAAAAAAACTAAAGAAATAATAAAAATAAATTTTTTTAAATAAAAATAGGATGAAAAGTAGCATAATATTTAAATAGTAGCAGAAGAAAATTGAGGGGTGAGGATGGGGAAAGAGAGGGCAAACATTCAGTACTGTTTATCAGAGGCGATAATGGTTGAAAACAGTTTTTGAAATTCTTTAATCTAGATTTCCCACTTTGTTATATGACCAAGGTTTTTCTACACCAGAAATAAGATTCTAAAAGAGATTTTTAACCTCACTTTCAGAATTATAAACTAACCAAAGTCACCTTTGGATACAAAGACCTAAGCATAAAATAGCAATTCATGCCATTAAATCCTGTGATGTCTCTTTTTAAAAGGTGCCAATCTCAGAAAGTTAAAATTTACAAATCATACAAGAAATTTTCATTTATTTAACACTAAATATAAGAGTTTAAAATAGCTCTAGGGCTTCCCTGATGGTGCAGTGGTTGAGAATCTGCCTGCCAATGCAGGGGACACGGGTTCGAGCCCTGGTCTCGGAAGATCCCACATGCCGCGGAGCAACTAGGCCCATGAGCCACAAATACTGAGCCTGCGCGTCTGGAGCTTGTGCTCCGCAACGAGAGAGGCTGCGACAGTGAGTGGCCCCGCTCGCCACAACTAGAGAAAGCCCTCGCACAGAAACAAAGACCCAGCACAGCCAAAAATAAATAAATTAACTAATTAAATTAAATTAAAATTAAAAAAAAATAGCTCTAAGTGAAAAGTCTTCATTTTCTACCTCAATTTTCTCAACTCCCTTTTTCCATGTCTTCTTTAGGTATTGACCATGCATGACAGTACTCATGTTTATCCCATCTTTTCAAAAGTATTCTTAAAAAAAAAGAAAGTATTCTTTTTCACTTATGCCCCATTAAGACTTTACATAAATTCCTTAAACTCAAATAAGAAGTAGCAGTGGCTCCCAGTGGCCAATTTATGACAGTTATCTTTTCCTATCATAGTTCTTATATTTTCACATATGATTTCTAAAATTACAAAAACCTCATAGAAGTTACAGAATTAGAAAAAATAAATTAACAAAAGGAGGTTTAATTAACTTTAATCCTGTACTCTTCCACTTGACATCAATCAGAATATTACAATGCATGCTTTTCAGGAGACTAAGAGATCCTTTAAAGCATAAAATACATTACTTAACATGTGCTTTTGCATCTTCAGTGTCTCTGGGATCACTGACTGACTCAACCGAATAGTCAATATTATAACAAATAGTCACGTAGCAAAGCATTATCACGTAACAAAGCACTGTCATCTGCCTATTTGATCAAATTAGGATTGTTAAAACCTAATTCCCCTAGAACATTTCGCCTCAAGTATGTAACTGAGACAGAGGTGACATCCTAGATTTTTCACCATTATATATATGTGGCAGACAGAAATCTAAAGACATCACCCCAAATCTTCTGTCCTCTGGTTTGATTGACTGGTAATTCAATCAAACTCTAATCCAGGTATTGCTGTGAAGGGACTTTACAGACAGAATTAGGTTATTTATCAGCTGATCTTAAAGAATTACCCTGGATTATTCCAGTGAGTCCAAAGTAATCAGATGAGCTCTTAACAGCAGATGGCAGAAAAGTCAAATCAGAGATACAACAGAAGAGAGAGATCAGAGATTCAAATCATAGAAAAGGACTTGATCTGCCATTGCTGTCTTCATAAGCCAAGGAATGAGGGCAGCCTCTAGAAGCTGAAAACAACCTACAGGTGACAGCCAGCAAAGAAACAGAGACCTCATTCCTACAACGACATGGAACTGAATTTGGCCAACGACCTGGATGCAGATTCATTCACAGAGCTTCCAGAAAAGAACAGAGCCCTGCTAACACCTGACCTCTAAAGCAAAGAACCAAGCTGTGCCCAGACATCTGACCTTTAGAAACTATGATGTAATAAATGTGTGTTGTTTTAAGCCACTAAGTTTTTGGTAATTTGTTATGGCAACAATTTAAAACTAATACAGATTTTGGTACCAAAAGGGATGCTGCTGTAACAAATACGTAAAAGTGTGGAAATGACTTTCGAATAGGGCAGTGGGTGGAGGCTGGAAGAAACTTGAGGAACATAATAGAAATAGCCTTGAACAAACCAGTAGTAGAAATCTAGACTTTAAGAACACTGCCATGATGACTCAGACTGCTTGAAGAAATCAAGATTTGGAGGATAAAAAGATCTAACTTGTCATTGGATATTACTTTTGCTACTATCTTGCCTTTAAACAGGAGTGTTTAGCACATTTCGTTTTATATAATTGTCCATTTGGTTCATTTAAACCTACTGTCTTGCTCTTGTTTCTTTTGTTCCGTCTGTTTTTGCTGTTGTTCCTCCTTTCCTTCTTTCCTGCCTTCCTTTATGTCTAAGCCACCACCATCTTTCACCTGGACTAATGCAGTAGCCAACTGTATGGTCTCCTTGCTTCCACCCTGTTCCTTATTTCAAAGTCTATTCACATCACAGGACCAATCTCATCCTATTTTCTTCCACCTTTTCTGGGTAAAGACCAACTGTTACGATGACCTACAAAGCCTTGTTGCATCAGCCCACATTACCCCTCTGACCTCATCTGCTATTACTCGCCCCCTCACTCACTCCATTTCACAGTATATACTTTATACTTGTTTGAACACCCCAGACACAATCCCACCTCAGTGCCTTTGTACTTGCTATTTCCTCTGTTTAGAAAACTTGCCCTAAATGTTTTTAAGCAAATGTTACTTTTCCTATAACTATTTGTAGTAAGCAGAATAATGCTTCCCCTCACCCCCAGATGTCCATGTCCTTATCCCTGGAACTGGGAGTGTTACATTACATGGCAAAGGAGAATTAACGTTGCAGATGTTAAGACTGCTAATCAGCTGACCTTAAAATAGGGAGATTATCCTGGATTATCCAGAAGGGCTCCAAGTATTCACAAGAGTCCTTAAAAGAGAGAGAGGGAGACTTGACTGCAGAAGAATGGTCAGAGATACAATGTTGCTGGCTTTAAAGATGGAGGAAGGGGACCACAAACAAATGTGGGCAGCCTCTAGAAGATGGAAAAGGCAGAAAACAGACTCTTCCCTAGAGCCTCCATAAATTAAGACAGCCTACCAATGCCCTGATTTTAGCCCACTGAGACCATTTCAGATTTCTCACCTCCAGAACTGTAAAACAGTACACTGAACTGTTTAAACCACTTTTAAGTTTGTGGTAATATGTTATGGCAGCAAAAGAAAACTAATACACTACCTTAGTTAATACAAGCCCTCATTCCTTACTTCCCTTTGCTGCTTAATTTTCCTCCATAAAATATATTACCTTCTAACAAACTATTTTACTTATAAATGTGAATTCTATAAATAAATGTAAGCTCCATAAAGGCAAAGATTACCTATTTTGTTCAGTTTCCCAAGGCCTGATACTTGGTTATGTGCTCAAATATTTACTGAACGAACATTTGATAGATTATAAATATACAAATATGTTAGAAGAGCTGTGCTTATGATGATGCTAACCGTGATTAAAAAAACCATTAATCTTAAAGAAAAATGAGATATAATCAGTGGCTGTTTGTAGTCAATGACATTTAGATTTATAGCTATGCATTAATATCTCTCAAAACATCTTTATTATTCAGTCTCTGTATTATTCTTCTTCTCAATTGCAACTACTTTTTTTAAAATTAGTTTTTAACAATTCAGGAGACACTATTAAATACATATTTTTAAATTTTTTAATATTTTTCAGTAAAATATCTCATCTTATCTATAAGTTCAGAAAATAATAATATACAAATAAATATTTCCTTGCTGAAGGAAGTTATTGACATTTGAGAAAAGTCTCCAAGTTTGAAATATAAAAGACAAAATTTTGGCAATGACCAACAAAGGTCTTATATTATCTTCATTCAAAGAGTAAAGAATAGTCATTGGTGTTAAAAGGCATTGCTTACCTGTTCCAGGAGTAGTTGTCATAACTCCGACAAGAGGACTCTGCATTACTGAAATGTTTGCCTATGTGAAAACAGAAGTGTTAAAGTAAAAATGCAAAGTTCTAACCATAACACAAACACAATAAGTGTTGAAAAACTACATTCAACAGACAACTGAATGTCTACCAGGTATTGGAAATGCCTATTAGCTCACAATTGAAGAGTACTCTCTAAGTTTTTTTATTTTTTTTAAGCTGAACAGTATTAATCTAAAATGCCAGACTTGTTAGCGTAGTATATGTTTAATATAAGAAAAGTTGCATTAGATAAAAAGACATTATTTTTAGTAGACAGTAACACTGCTATTTGTTTTTAGTTCCTAAGATACAATATTTGAAATAACAGAGATAATGGTGATTCCTCAAATCATCAAGTTCACATTGAAACATAGAAAGATGGCAAAACTATATTTCTAAATTGACATTTACAAACCATGAAATACTATAGATTCAAATCAGTCTATACAGTAAAAGACAGCATATCTCTGCCCTTACTAGCAGAAAGTAACAAAGACTAACTCCTTTAAATGTGAGAAAATTAGAGATTAAAGTAGTTAAAAGTCCTTCTATAAACAAAAACAGAAATATCTAATTCAGAATGAGAAACAGACTCTTTCTCTAGAAGTAAACATATAGAGAGAAAATTTTTTAACAGATTCTGACTAAACTAAGAAAATCTAAAATCTGGCTATTATCCAGCAACCAGACCAAATGCTGAGAGATTGTTAGGAGGGATACAAAATGCATTGTTCAATTCTTAATGATAACTTCTTTCCTGATTAGAGAGAGGTTGACCAAAGTGTCAGGTGGCAAAACTAATTTGGACTTTAATAATATTCTTACCAACTTTCAAATCAAAAACTTTCTCTACAAATTATGATCCACAAGATTTTTAAACATTTTGAACATAGCAATAACTATAAACTACCTTTCTTTTCATGTATTATGAGAGAAGTAATAAAAACTGGCATAAACTTATAAGTCAGAGATCCTCATATCAAACTAAACATCAGATTTATCTATCAACCTTTAGAAAAATACTCCAGACCAGAATATTCTGAACATAGTTAAGTTTTGTTGTTTTTTTTTTTGGCGGTACGCGGGCCTCTCACTGCTGTGGCCTCTCCCGTTGCGGGGCACAGGCTCCGGACGCACAGGCCCAGCGGCCATGGCTCACGGGCCCAGCCGCTCCGCGGAACGTGGGATCCTCCCGGACCGGGGCACGAACCCGCATCCCCCGCATCAGCAGGCGGACTCCCAACCACTGCGCCACCAGGGAAGCCCCATGGACATAGTTAAGTTTATAACACCACTGTCCACATATAACACAAGCCACACAAGCAGTTGTTAATTTTATAGTATGCATGTATACCTCAATTCAGTATAGGACTAGCCACATTTCAAGTGTCAACAGCCACACTTGGCTAGTAGCTACTACACTCGACAGGAGGGCACGTGTAGAAGTGATGGAAAAAGAAAGTAATCTGTTTAACTCAATGAATTAATTTTGCTTTGCTTGACAAACAGGCCTAGTATGCCATGCATATCAAGCCTATAATCAAAATTTACTGAAAGATTTTTCTACTTTTTTTAAACTTGCCAAAAAATATGCTATATTTGATTTAGGGAAAGGCCATAAAATATTTCTCCAAATCAAACAGCAGAAATGTCGTTATACAAAGAACTTACCAGTTTAGCTGATACACTTTGTTTACATATCCTTCTAGGCATAATAGTAATAGGAGAGAAAACTTTTGACTATAAAAGCTACTAAACTTCCTACTTAAAAGAAAAATCCACACTACCTTTCAACTGACAATCAAGAGAAATCACAGTAGTGTGTATTAGCAGAACATTGCTCTTGTAAACACTGGCTCTAGATTCAAGATTGCTAGGTTTAAAATCTGGCTCTGCTAGACTAGCTGCCTTACCCTTGACAAATTACTTAGGCTTTCCGTGTCCTAGTTTCCTCAATGATAAAATAAAGCTCGTAAGAGCTACCTCACAGATTCACTGTGAGGATTAAATGAGACAATACGTGGGAAGTTATAAGATCAGGCCATGTGCACTGTAGGTACTTCATAAGTATTACATACTTTTTTGTGCTATCAGTACCATTAAAACAGAGAATCTCTACCTTGTATAACCTGACTGAAAATAACACCATCAGAACACCTACATCTACACCAACCAAAACTTAACATGACCATCAGAACACCTACATCTACACCAACCAAAATTTAACATCACCATCAGAACACCAACACCAGGAACACACTAAACCATCAGCTCATAAACATGCAGAAGGAAGCGTTTTCAGTAAAATAAGTAAACAGTGAACACAGCTCTAAAAGGATATTGGTCTTATATTAATAAAACCATCCCTAAAATAAAGACCTCAAATCATTACAAGGTGCCTTAGATCTGGATAAACCCTGAATCCTCACTTGTTCTTTCACAAAATTATGTATAAATATTGAACTTGTTAAACAATGAACAATTTAAATGATAATCATTTCTACATGTTTATTAAGGAGGTTGGGGGCATGGACAGGTGAATAGGCACACCTTTAAAAACCACAGAATTATCTATACGAGAAAATTATCTAAGTTCTATCACATTTTTAAGTACATTTCACGATAAACACAATTTAATTAGACTCTAGGATAACTATCCCTAATGCTTATTCTGTGCAATAGAATTACACTAAAACAGACCTCAGGCAAACACTTCAAATCACTGACCCTCCCTGTAAAACCACATAAAAACATGAAATAAGGACATGTATGGTCCTGAATGAGGATATGTGTGTCACCTGTCTTCTTGAAGTTAAAGGTGTTGATCCAAGTCCTGGGCTGGAAATGTCATCATATATACTTCTAACTGGTGGAGCTCCACTTTTATCTTTATGAGCTGGTACAACTGGCTGTGGTGGTGACCCACCTAACAATGCACAAAAAATATAGACAGGTGAGAAAATAAAGAAATCCTCCATCTTTCTGGTAAGATCTTTTAAATTAATATTTTTAAAATAATGACTTAAATTCCTGTCTCCCAGCAATTCTCAGATCTTAATACACAGAAGAATCACCTGGGCATCTTGTTAAAATTCAGGTTATGTCTCAGATCATGTGAGATGGAGCCTGAGACTATGAATTTCTAACAAGCTCCCAGTGATGCCAATGTTGGTGATCCATAGACTGCACTTTGAATAAAAGGTTCCAGAATAAGTAAATAGAAATTTTAGTTTTTAGTAAACACATGCAACTTTTGTTTTCTCTAGATGCTTTTGTTTTCTCTAGATGTTAAGATGCTTAACATTTCAATACAAAATTTGATCCTATTTCTCACTTGAAAGTAGGTATTAAACAGCTCCAGTTTGTATACACTTGAATATAATCTCATAATGTGGAATTTGACTGTCAAATTTCTATTCAGGTTTCTCACAGTAGAAATATATTTAAGTACATAATAAACATACAGGAAAAGGACCAACTTTGGGGGATACAAAGGGATCTTCGTTAAGTCAGAGAATCAACAATGCCAAGTAGCAAAGCAGTCCAGGCCCTCTGTAAGACTAATGTCTGAGCCTAGACAGTACGGCATAAGGTATTTAGATTAGAGCACAGGCTATAGAACAAGATTGACCTGGGCTTTAACCTCCTGCTGTCACTAACCAGTGAGCTTCAGCAAGTTCTATACTGCATTTAGCCTCAGCTTCCTCTTTTGGAGGATACTACTAACTACCCTTTAAGACTGATAAAAGAATGAAAATAACATATAAAATGCTTAGCATACTGCCTGGCTCATAAACACTCAATATACGGTAGCTACAGTAATAAAATAATACACTTGAAATACGTAAAAAACAAAAATCTGTCCAGAATAACGTTCTTAAGTGAATCACTTCAAATATAACTTATAATTCTCCCTGATCAATCCTAAAAAAAAAAAAAAAAAGATAATAAACCACTTTAACTGAAATAATACCTTAAGGACAATTAAAGTAAGAAGAATTTTCATTTAAACATCTATTAAAAGGATATTAGCTCACATTTGGAATTCAATCATTTTTGTAGCTCTCACTACTCACAGTCAAAACTTCCAAGTTATCTTTTCCAATATTTGTTTGCTAAAAGAGTCCTGTAAAAGATATGTTTCATTTACATAACATTTTGTGCTGGCAACTGCAAATCATAGTTTGTGGAGTAAGTCCTTTCACTAAACACACTATAAGTGAGACTCTTAATTCACTATGACTAGAAGTAGAATTCATATTTACAGATTTTCAAATTACACTTCTTTTGACTATTTGCTATTATTACATTTAAGATGTATTATTCAAATTGAATTCAGCTGAAGTTAAACGACCATATTCCCCTCCCCCCACCCACACACACTAACATCTCCGAAACAGGGATAATTTACAAAAACTGGCAAATGTTGTTCTATCATATGTAGTGTTTTTCTTTCTTAGTGGTACTTAAAATAATGGTGAGTTTGGGCTTCCCTGGTGGCGCAGTGGTTGACAGTCTGCCTGCCGATGCAGGGGACACGGGTTTGTGCCCCGGTCCAGGAAGATCCCACATGCCGCGGAGCGGCTGGGCCCATGAGCCATGGCCGCTGAGCCTGCGTGTCGGAGCCTGTGCTCCACAACGGGAGAGGCCGCAACAGTGAGAGGCCCACGTACCACAAAAAAAAATAAAATTAAATTAAATTTTAAAAAAATGGTGAGTTTTACAATCAATGGCATCTTAGATTGAATAAAATGTAGTATGCATATTTTTAGTGAGTGGTTCTTGGAATTATAGTAACTTATATTGCTTACACCTCTATTACAATAATCTTAAAATAAAAAATAGAGACACTGCTTAATTTTTTAAAATAAATGTGGTTTGAGGGTGAACGCTGCATCACTACCCTTTTTAAAATTCTTGTACATGTACTGATAGTACTATAAAACTATTATAAGCAATTTACCTACCTGCAAGTAAAGGTGATCTCATTTCCATTACTCCTACTGAAGGGCCACTAATTGATCGAGGTTGTGGAGTCACTGGAGCTGGCAAATCCCCCATTAAAAATCCAGGTAGGAACTGGGCATTAACCCCTGGCTTTGGAGACGTGGGTGAACCCAGCATCATTGGTTCAGATCCTAAATGAATCAGAAAATAAAATAACACAAAGAAAGGACTTTAACGTAACAATATCTAACAAAAAGATGCAAGAATCCAGCATAAACAATTTTTTTAAAATCTTTATCGGGGTATAATTGCTTTACAATGGTGTGTTAGTTTCTGCTTTATAACAAAGTGAATCAGTTATACATATACATATGTTCAGCATAAACAATTTTGAGAATTTAATCAAAACTGTTAAGTATTACAGAACCATAGTTCATTTTATTATTTTAAAAACCAATAAAAATTATTTCTAGAAAAATGTGAAACATTTTGTATTAACCAAATAATATTTGACAGCTGTTTTTGTTTACATTACTTCATAGATTTAAGAATCAACACTTACTTTTAAATTTTAAAATTTTAGCTTATTATCTAAAAAAAAATCCCTAATACATAGAGAATAACTTCCTTCCATTTCTGGATCAGCTTCTACTATGTAACAACCGAAAACAAGAACAAGGTGCACTAGTTACACAAAGTCTAAGCAAATCAAACACAATAGGTTTAGCGTGCTGTATGTCCCGTTTTTCTTTCCCCATATACAACTGTCAGTCATTTTTGTAATAAAAGTGTAATCATGCACACATTAAAGCACATATGAAATAATGTGATGATAAGCACACCAATTAAGAATTATATTGAAAAGATTTGGAAAGGTTGTTTTGGGTCATTTTTAAAACCATTCATTTTAAAGTTAAGAATAACCAATAAAAGTCTCCCCAACATAAAACCAACTTAAGAACTGATACTTCACAATCATCAATTCAAAATTATTTTTCACAATTTATAGGGTAGGTATTATTATTATTCCAACTATGAAAAAATAAGGAAGCTATAACTTCCTCTAATTTCAGAACAAAATAGCCCAGTAAGGAAAACATGGGCTCTGGAGTCAAGAGACCTCGGTTCCCGTCTCAGCAAAATGGACATAACTGTAGTACCCACCCACAGAGCTTTGATTAGACTTACAGCAAGTAAAGCACTTATCTCAAGTGCCTAACATACAGTAAGTATTCACCAAATATTAGTTATTATTATTCTAATAGTATCTTACAATAGCCAAAACTGAGGAACTGATGTGTATATGTAGAATTTGCAATTTCTGCTTATGAAAATTTAATTTTTCAACTATCTGACAAGCCTGAATGTGATTCATGGTACTCAGAAAGGTCAAACATTTGGTATGTTATTTATATTACCTTTATTAACTATTCCTTAACTTCTAAACAGCCTCAAAAATGTGTTTCTTGCTATCCAAATGCTGTCAATTATTTATTCTTCCTCTTATTTCTAATCATAGTAGACCTAGATATTAACAATGCAAACACATAAAAAAGGAAAAAGGAAAAGAAATTCAGGAAAAGAATAAAGCAAATACTGAAATAAGGTGTGAAGAGCTATACTACATTGTAATTACTTCAAAGTGCTAGTTACAATGTTACCACAGTACTATTACATATTTCCAAAGAACATACCACTAAAATCAAACCAAAAGTCTAAACAAAAGCATACTATGAACATATATTTATAAACCCATAGTAATAAATGTATTACAAAGCTTTAGGTACCACCAACTACGTTCACTCTCCCAGCCCCAAAAGAAAAAAAATACATATATGGCAAGTATAGAAATAATGAAGTCAAGAAAATTTCTGACACATCCGAATGTATATTGTGATACAGTAGAAAGCAGCAGAGTGAGGAGGGCACAAAGGGCTCTTAACTGAACTGTCACTTACCATCCCACCCTTTCACTTAGAGAGCTATACCAATGGATCTGGAAAGTCTTAAATTCCATTTCAGTCTTGTACTCCTAACATGTTAAGTACAGTGTCTTACTCAGCTAGCATTGTTTGTTGAAGTAACCATTAGTTTTACTGTACCATTAGGTGCTGGGAAAACGTTTATTCCTCGTCTGGAATATCTGCAATATGTGGACTTGAGCAATTAATACAACTAATGTCAGATTTCTGACCAGAGGTTTATTCATATTTGTAACCCAAAAAAACATACACTCCAAAATGTTTTTGTTGAGTAGAAAACTTTGGAACTGGAAATGAAAAGCTTTTTGACCTCTAAAATAATACAAGACATAATACCTAGACCAACTTTAAATGTAGCTGAGTATCTCTGTTGATATTATGCATTTAGTTTTTTATAACTAATGCTAAAACACGTTCCTCTATTCTCAAAAGAAACTTATTTTGCACAAAACATGGCAAGCATTATACATCCTTCAACTCTAATAAAACTCATTCTACAGATACATATCCTGCTTGCTTGCTCTCCTTTCAAACTCATAAAGTTGTAACCGAACTTTCAAATACATCTCTATGACAATAGACGATTTATTTTCTGTTCTAAGATATTCAACGGTTCTCACAAAACTCAGCAGACACACACACAAAATCGACATCCTGCTAACTTGGCAAGATTTTCTGAAGTCAACACATCTCAACAATGCCCGCCCCCATTAAATAATGGTAATGAATTTTTTTTTAAAAAATCATGACGTGACCGATTAGAGGAAAAGACCACCTACAATACTTAGTCATTTTCCCAAGATAAAGCCGGGGGAAATCGAGCGAACTCCTGGCCTCCTATTAAGGCTAATATCTCAATGGCTGCATCACCTGGTTAATTAAATGTCGCACGATTCAAGCTTCCATTAAAAACTGATTTCTTCTGCAAAGCCGGGAGAAGGAAGGAATCAAACTGGAACTAGAAGCCTAGGTGACCAAACAGCGGTGAAAGGTAACCACACTCCAGAGCACTGCCCACCCAGGTGTTCACAGGTGAGTTCCTTCCCACCAACTCTTCCCCGGATCCCGGAACCTAGCATCGCGTCTACGCGCTGGCGGAGTCCCAGGTATGGATAGGTCTGGCTCCGGCGTAAGGGGGCACAAAACAGCTGAGTCACCACAAGACCGCCGTTTCTTCGCCCTCCTCGGGGCCCGCATTTTCCCGGAGCCGCTTTGGTAGCGGCTGGGTGTAGACTCCTCGAGTAGGGGGCGGACTAAGAAGTTGGGTGCGAGCCAGAGGCTGCCCCTCTGAGGCTGAAATTAGAGACGAGAGCCCTATGACTACTGCCTTTCAGGCTTGCCCGCTTCCAAGATTACGGCGTGCATCGCAATGCTAGGGAGGAAAAGCAGTTTTTTACTCACCTAACGTGGGCACCTGGGGTTCTACAGCAAACGCTGCCATCGCAGCAGCGGCGACACTTGGCCCCGCACCTCCCCGATTTTCAAAAATGGCGGAAATTCTCCCCACGGATAGGGGCGCGCTGCCTTATGGGGTTGCGTAACTTCCGGACATGCGCTATACCTAAGTTGTGACGCCGGAGTCGTCATTTTGGAATGGGAAAACAGTCTTTTCGGAGATGCAACATCTCCGAGAGGGTTTTTACTGGTAGGGTGATGAAACAGTGTGGAAACTGCGGTTCTGGGAATTCTTCTGCTCACCTTGTGAGCCTCCTGATTTTTTGGTGCTTGAGTTTTATAGAAGCACAAGTTATTTTACTCACGATTTCATAATTAGCGTGAGTTTACCCGGTGCTCTGTCATCCGTCAGCTTTTCCAAGTACCACCTGGAAAAGTTGGCCTGAAGAAACAGATTGTGCCGCTTTCCAATGTAGATTTCCGGCCTTATTTGCATGAACCTCAATTCTCAAAACATATTTTCTACCATCTCTATGCCATTTTTAAAAATTTTGTGTTATATAGGCACAATTTTACATTAAAGCGTTAACTCATACTTGCTGTTTTATTATATATTAATACATGCAAAAGGTATTAAATAATGAAGGCTAATAATAAACACCCGTGAAGTCACCACACTGCAGAATCCTCTGTGTTCCTCCCTATGCCATCCCTGCTGTCCTCTTCCCCCTACTTTGCTGCTTTTCTTTAGAGCGTATTCAAATATCACACACATATTCTATATATGTGTGTGTGAAAATATGTTATTTCACTATTTGCAGCAACATGGATGGACCTGAAGATTATCATACTAAGCGAAGTAAATCAGACAAAGACAAGTATCATATGATATCGCTTATATGCGGAATCAAAAAAAAATGATTAAAATGAACTTATTTAAAAGACAAACAGGCTTAGAGAACAAATTTATGGTAACGGGGGAAAGGGTGGTGGGGGGAGGGATAGACTGGGAATTTGGGATTGACATGTACACACTGCTATATTTAAAATAGATAGGGAATTCCCGAGCGGTCCAGTGGTTAGGACTCTGTATTTTCACCACAGAGGGCACAGGTTCAATCCCTGGTCGGGCAATTAAGATCCCACAAGCTGTGTGGGGCGGCCAAAAATAAAATAAAATAAAACAAAACAAAATAGATAACCAACAAGGACCTACTGTATAGCACAGGGAACTCTGCTCAGTACTCTGTAATAACCTAAATGGGAAAAGAATTTGAAAAAGAATTTATACATGTATATGTATAACTGAATCACTTTGCTGTACACCTGAAACTAACACAACATTGTTAATAAACTATACTCCAATATAGAATAAAAATTAAAAAACGAACAAGAATAAATGAAAGGAAAAAATATGTTGTTTTGTTTTGCTCACTAATTTTATAAAAGTGATGTGCTACATGTATATATTCTGAAACACTCTCTGATCCATACCAGACTCATTATCCTCAAAATACCCACCCATCCTCCCTATTCCCTCCGGGATTTCCTGAAATCCCAAATCCAGCCAAGAATTGTGTAATTTCTGTGAGGCAATAATAATTCCAGCATTAAATGACAAGTTCCCAGAAATCAAAATGTAAAACCACTTACAGATGAATTGACTTTTTTTTAACAGGTGTATGGGTTGAACTGTGTCCCCCCAAATATATGTTAAAGTCCTAACCTCCAATACATATGAATATGACCTTATTTGGAAATAGGGTCTTTGCAGATGTAATCAAGTTCAGATGAAGTCATACTGAATTACTACAAAATTGGTGGCTTAAACCAACACAAATTTATCTTTTATAGCTCTGGTGGCCAGAAACCTGAAATGAGTTATAAGGACTAAAATCAAGGTTTCAGCAAGGCTGGTTTCTTCGGGAGGCTCCGGGGAGAATCTGTTTCCTTGCCTTTTCTAACTTCCGAAGGCTAACTATATTACTTGGCTTTTGGCCCTTTCCTCCTGCTTCAAAGCCAGTGGCATAGTATCTTCTATCTCTCTGGCACTGCTTCTCTCTGCTTCTGTAATTACATGGCCTTTTTCTTCTATAGTAAAATCTCCCTCTGCCTCCCTCTTATAAAGACATTTGTAATTACATTTAGGGCCTACACAAATAATCCAGGATAATCTTCCCATTGCAGTATCCAGTTGCAGTGATTAAGTTAATAATCATATCTGCAAAGTAACATTCATAGATTCCTGGGATTAGAGTGTGGATATCTTTGGAGGCTCCATTCAGCCCACCACACCCAGCAACCCGCTTTCTAGAAATAATGTACCAAAAAATGTTCATCAATGAAGGGATTTTGATATAAATTATGGTCTGGCCAAACAAAAGAATATTATGCACCTGTTAAAAAGAATAAAATGGATTTGATATGTGACTGTGTGTATTGACCTAGAAAAATCTCCATGATTGATATGAAAGAAGCAATTTGAAAACATTATACAGCATCATTTTATTTTAATTTAACAAAAAGTGTGCTTTTGGGAACAGATGCAAAGAGAAAGGCAGATGCTTGTTTAAATAAAGGAAAAACCTAGAATATATTTCTGCCAAACCATTAACAGGGAAGGTAAAATGGGAGAGGGGTTTGTAAATTAGAGGACTTAAGAAGGGCCTTCAATTTACCTTATATAATTTTTAGTGGTTGATTATAGGCGTTACTTACTATTTTTAGTATTCTTCAAATTAAAACTTTTTTTTCCTTTAAGAAAGTCATTTTCCTTTCTTCACTTGCCTTTCAAACTTCTACTCTTTCAATTGTCTCTTTCTTTACCGAGTTATAAAGATGCCCAGTTTTCCCTATCAAAAAACCTTCCCTAGGCACTGCTCTTTTTTCTAGTGACCATACACTAATTCCTCTCACATTTTCTCTTTTTCTCAGTATCTCAAAATAAGAGACTACAGACTTTAGTAGATGATCTATTTCCCTAACTTCACCATCTTATTGTTTAATTCATTACACACTGGCTCCTGTGTGAATCCTCTTCTGAAACTACTGACCCCAACTATTTTTGTCCTAATGGCTAGATTAAGCCTGTCTCCTTGACATCTGAAGTATTCAACAGCTTTGACAATCTTTTCCTCTATACAGTGTTTTCCTTATTTTTGGTGGTACTACACTTCCTGTTTCACCTCATAACTTTCTATTCTTTTTCTGGCTTTTCTATACCTGATCCTACTTCATTCTAACCTGGACACTTAATTATTAGTAGTCAAGCCTTTGTCCTCTCTCTCTTCTTCAGTTCTTTATAGTCTCTCCTGGAGTCCTCATCAATTGTCACATCTATGAAAAAAGTCCCAAATATTATATGCCTCAGCTCTCTCTAAGCCAAATGATACTTTTCCAGATGCTTGATGAACAATCTCCCAGCACATCAAACCTCAAAAACAAACTCATCTTATCCCTAAAATCATCCCCATTCCAGTTGTCCCTTTTTCTATTAGTCTCAGAAATCCAAAATTAAAAGCACAGTATGTTAGAGCAGAATCTAAAGTAAGACGGACCTGAATTCGAAGCCTAACTTTCCCACTTAAATCCTGTATTACTTCAATTTGTATTACATCTTTATAGATTTTATTTTGTGTAAAATAGAAACAATACCTACTTTGAAAGGTGGTTATGCTTAGTACAGTGCCTGGTCCACTTTGCTTTTCCTGGCTTCCACCTTCCCTTCCATCAAACATTCAAATACCAAATCCTATTCTTTCTCTCTCCTCAGTGCCTAGACAATTGCAGCCAACTCTTAACATCTCCCTGCCTTCAGTCTCTCCCACCAAATCTAACACACCACTAGCCAATGCTCCCCTCCTTGTACACATTAGTCAGCTGTCCAAAACCCTCACTGACTTCCTCTTCCCTACAGCAGCCCAACGCCACAAACTTCACGTGTGCAGCACATGCCAACCAATAGTGTCCTCCATTACACCATATACATTCTCACCCAGGCAGCAATGGAAGAGGAAAATCAGAATCTCTTGGGGGTGGGGATGGGATGACTTCCCCAGTGGTTCAGTGATAAAAAATCCACCTTCCAACGCAGGGGATGCAGGTTCGATCCCTGGTCGGGGAACTAAGATCCCACATGCCGCGCATGGGGCAACTGAGCTGGCGCCACAACTACTGAGCTCGTGTGCCTCAACGAGAGAGCCTGAGTGCTACAAACTACAGAGCCCAGGCGCCCTGGAGCCCGCACGCCACAAATAGAGAAAGAAAAACCCACACACCACAACCAGATAGAAGCCCGGGTGGTGCACCCAAGAGCCCACGTGCTGCAATGAAAGATCCTCCATGCCTCAGTGAAGATCCCACGTGCCACAACTAAGACCGGCTGCGGCCAAAAAAAAAATTTTTTTTTTAAATAAAGAATCTCTTGGGGTGGAAAGTGCTATAGACTGAATATTTATGTCCCCCAAAGTTCATAGGTTGGAAATCCTAACCCCCAGTATGATGTTATTTGGGGGTGGGGACCTTTGGGAAGTGGTTAGGTCATGACGGTAGAGTCCACATGAATGATATTAGTGCCCTTATAAAAAAGTTCCCATGGGCTTCCCTGGTGGCACAGTGGTTAAGAATCCGCCTGCCAATGGAGGGAACACGGGTTCAAGCCCGGATCCAGAAAGATCCCACGTGCCGCGGAACAACTAACCCCGTTCGCCACAACTACTGAGCTTGCGCTCTAGGCCCCGTGAGCCACACTACTGAGCCCGCATGCCACAACTACTGAAGCCCACGCGGCTAGAGCCCATGCTCCACAACAAGAGAAGCCACCGCAATGAGAAGCCCGTGCACCACAACGAAGAGTATCCCCCGCTCGCCACAACCAGAGAAAGCCTGCGTGCAGCAACGAAGACCCAACGCAGCCATAAATAAATAAATTTATTTAAAAAAAAAAAGAGTTCCCAGAAGCTCCCTATCCCCTTTGGCCATGTGAGGATATAGCAACAAGATGCTGTCTGTAAGCCGGGAAGCAGGCTCTCACCAGACACCAAATCTGCTGGCGCCTTGATCTCGAACTCCCCAGCTTCCAGAACTGTGAAGAAATAAATTTCTGTTGTTTATAAGTCCCCCAGTCTATGGTATTCTGTTATAACAGCCCGAACAAACTGAAAGAGGAGGGTAGGAGCATCTTTTTTTAGTGATTTCAATAGGTACCCTAAAAGGAATATACACTGTCACCCTGCCTTCACTAAGGGAGGTTGAGAACCATGGCTTTGAAAATAGTCTCTTCACCCTCTCACCCTAACCTTCTGCTCCAATCAATTCTCCCATCATTCCCCCCTGCAAGCCTTCAGCCTCTTGTGAAAGATCTTCACACTGTATTCCTTGCTCACAGCAATCTCCCTGCCTAGCATCCCTTTACTTTCCACCGCAATTTGCAAATCCCTGTCCTTCTCACAAGTAGCAGCTCTCTTCCACCATGAAACTTGCCCCAGCCCTGCCAGCCCTCAATCATCATTTCATTTCAAAATGTACAACACATTTCTGCAACTCATTTGTTCCAAGATATTTGTTTTGTAAGTTTTCTTTTCAGCCCCGTTAGATGAATTTTCTTGGGGACAGGATCATAACTTTTTCTATTCTGTATTTCTATCACTTTACAATAAACCTATGTTGAAAAAGTAAATAAATGAACAAATTAATGATAAGCTCTAAATTAATAATAATAAACATTGAATAAAATGTAATTATATGATATAACATATTTGATGCAATGTTGCATGTTTTCAGATGTTTAAAATAATAATTTTGCACATTAATTCTATTAGAAGGGCTTATATATATTATACAATGAAGACCTATTTGTAGCTCTGTTTATCCTTTTTCTGGTAAAATGAGATTTTTATAACTTGGATTATCTTGACTGAGTAACATTGCATGGTACCATTTTACCTTTTTGTGTTTCTTGTTAAACTACACTCTATAGAAATATTGCACTTTCATCATACTCTTCTGTACATGAATATTATTATCTTAACCGCAATACTTGTTTTCCTACTTTCTTTTCTGAACATAGTAAATAAAATGTCACATAAAGTGGAACACCTGTTCCCTATTTCTATTCTGGATTTGTGGTTCCCTGAATGCTGCCTTCCAGTGACATATGATTCCATCAAAGTGCTATTTTTGTAGACCACTGATTTTCAAGCTTAGATGGAGAACGCTTTCACTTAACAAGGTATTGCGCAGATAATACATACAACAGAGCCACTCTGGTTGGGGAAAAATAAAAAACAGGAAAAATGCAAGCACCTCTAACTCAGTATTCTTACCCCCAAACTGTCAACTGTCGCCTCCAAGTAACCCCCTGAAACACTTGGGTAAAGTACCTAGGGCTATAGAGAGTCTAACCTGAAAATTAGCTCTGGGCTATATATATTTCAACTTTCTTCTAAACACAAAACAAATTTTTAAAAAGTGAGAAATATGTGAAATCTCAAAATTTATTTATTTTCAATATATTTGATATGTTTTCAGTGAAACCGCTGTGTATCTATCATACATACTGAATACTCATCAACCTATTTATAAATGTCTATTAATATGCAGTATTTGTATATAAACCTAAATTCTTAAATCCCACTCCTAGACTATTTTAAAAATAAAAACAAAGAATTTTTTTAATTGAAGTGAAGAAAAACGGTATCCACCTTTGGTAAGAATTTAGAGAAAGAATAGAGTTTGTCACCTTTGTAAAGAGAGCGAGGAGAGGCGACATCTTCTCACTCTTTTTCTGATCATTTCAGCCTTTGGCAGCTGGTGTAGCATGGGCTGTCCGTCACGTAGACTGTGATGTCACATAAAGCACACAGAGGAATCATGATTTCCTAGGGCCCACAGACAAGTGATCTCCAAAAGAGCTTCGTGGTGTTTAAGATGTGGGGATTGTACCCAGAAAAATACAAATCCGTTATTTATATTAGCATTATCTCACTGCTCTAAGTAATGATGACCAAAGCTGTGTCTTTATAAGTTAAAATAAATAATACATTTGGAAACTTATGAGTTTTTTCTTATCATTTCATTACAATAAACAGCTGGCAGAAAGGGTGTATGAAACATCAAAAGATACATCAGTTTAGCTGACTCACTTGTTGTCTATTAATCAATTAAATGAATGGTTTTTATCACCAGTTGGAAGTAAAAAGGTAACATCAAAACTTGCATAACTTTGGGAGGGAGGGATGAATAGGCAGAACATAGTGGATTTTTAGGGAAGTGAGACTATTCTGTATGATACTATAATGGTGGATACATGTCATTATAAATTTGTTCAAACCCATAGAATGTAGAACACCGAGAGTGAATACAAATTAATGTAAACTACGGATCTGGGGTGATAATGATATTTCAGTGTAGTTTCACCACTTGTAACAAGTGCACCATTGTTGATAAAGGAAGGAGATGTTGATAAAGGAGGAGGTTAACCATGTGTGGGAGCAGAGGTTTATGGGAAATCTCTGTACCTATTGTTCAATTTTGCTATTAATGTAAAACTGCTCTAAAAAACATAACTTTCAGGTGTTATATATTATATTTTATAAGTATAAATATGTTATAAATAAAATTTTATTTTCTGCTTTTATATTTGAACTATCAGATAGGCTTAACTGGTTATTTGAAAGCCCCATGGAAGTTTCAGCAGAAAAAATGGGCAACACTGAAAAAAAATAGGATTGACTTTAGAAAAATCTTTGTCTCGGATTTTCCTTGAAATAATCTACTGAGATAAGGGAGAGCAGAAGCAGGGGAGGAGCATGATAGTTGAGGGTGTCCTTTAAACAAGAAAAGCCATGAATTGATAATTGTTGATGGCTAATTGATTATGATATTCTTTATAATTTTGTGTATTTTGACATTTTCCATAATTAAATTCTTTTTTTCAATCAATAAGCCTAAATTCTAGGGTATTCAAAGGTCATACATTCTGTCCCAGCTTATTGGAAAAAATAAGAGTGAAAAATCAATGAAAAAATTAATCTTTCCTTACTTGATAATGTCTTCATTTAGAGAAGTAGCATTTTGCTGACGACAGGTGCAAATCTTGACTTTAAATACTTAATAGTTATATGACATTAACATCTCTAGGACTCAGTTTTTTAATCTGAATAGTGGAAATAATAGTAGCTACAATGCATTGACTTATTCACCCAGTGATATATATTATATATAAAATATATTCAATAACTGAAATTTATCCTAATGCTCCTATATGTCATTCAGCTTACTACATAGCTTTTAACAAATTAACTTGTCTTCTTCCCCAATTAATTCACCAGACAGCTCTTGCCAAGTCACCAAAGACCTCCATAAGGCTAAATCCAAGATTTTCAGCATTAGTTCACAGTAGCATTAGTTAACAGTAAACACTCTTTGAAATTCTCCCTAATTTCTTTGACTCTCTTGGTTTCCCTCCTACCTCTCTGACCATGTGGCTAAGTCTCTTTTCTTGGCTTATCCTCCCCCACCTAGCCTAGAAATGTTGTTCCCAAGGCTCAGTCTTATGATCTGGTCTTACTCTAAACTCTTTCTCTATATGATGGCATTCACATCCATTGCCCTATTGACTCTCAATTCATACCACCAACCCAAATCATTCTCTGACGTCCAAATTTATATATCCAATTGTCTATGGGACATCTCCACTTGGATATCTCAAAGTCACTTCAAAATCAAATATAAAAAGCCAAACTTGTGGTTTTAATGTAAAACCTGAATATTTATCTCAGAGAATGGCACCACCAGCTATCTAGCTTTTAAAGAATGAAATCTTGAAATGGTCTTTAAAACCGCCTTACAACAGCAATCCAATCCTATGAATTCTACCTCCTAAATACCTTTCAAGTGCATCCAGTTCTTTCCACTTTTACTGCTTTAACCAAATCCCAGCTTTACCATCTGATACCTGGAATTAGCTTCCTGGTTAGTCTTACTCCCCCTCCCTAATCCACGCCCCAAAGCACAGCTAGAGTTATCCTTTAAAAATAACATTCTGAGCAAACTGCTCTCCTGCTTAAAGTCTTTCCATTTCTTCCACTGCTCTAAAAGACCAGAATCCTGAAACTGCCCACAAGCCTTTGCTTGATCTGGACTAACCACTCAGTCTCATCTGACACCATCTCACATCCTCTTGTTCACCGCTCCAGCCTCTCAGCCTTCTTCTCATTACTCCAAGGTGTCATGCTCTTTCCCACCCCTGCGTCTTTACATGTGTTCTTCCCTCAGTTCTGGAAGATCTTCAACAACCCACTCCCCCATGCTTAGTTAACTCCTACTTATCTTTCAGCACTGATCTCAAACGTCACTCAAAAGTCAGGAAAGTTTTCCCTTATAACTAGACAAGGTTATGATTTGAATTATATACTTCTGTAATTTTAAAATTATTATCTATCCCCCCCTGCTTGTAAGCTTCATGAAGTCAGGTACTTGGAGGTTTTTGTTAAGGTTTTTATTAAATAAAACTTTGTTATCTTGAGATGTTTGTAGATTCACAAGAAGTAAAAAATAATGCAGAGAGATGCTATATACCCCTTACCTGGCTTTCCCCAAATGGTACCATCTTGCCAAACTATATAGTACAATGTCACAACCAGGATACTGAATATTGATACATCAAGATATGGGATATTTCTATGTTCACAATGATCTCTCCTGTTGCCTTTTTATAACCACGCCCACTTCCCCTCTGTCGCAACCACCTTCTTAACCCCTGACAACCACTAATCTGTTCTCCATTTCTATAATTTTGTAGATACATATGTAATACAACACATCAGAATGTTGTATTAATGGAATAACACAATGTTAATATTTGGAGATTGGTTTTTTCACTCAGCATAATTTTCTGGAGTTCATCCAGGCTTTTGCAGGTATCAATAGTTCGTTCCTTTTTATTGCTGAGTAATAAATATTCCATGGTATGGATGCACCACAGTTTCGTTAAACATACCTCCATGGAAGAACATCTGGGTTGTTTCCAGTTTGGGATACTACAAATAAAACTTCTATTAATATCGATTCACAGGTTTTTGTATTAATATACATCATCTGTTTCCTGGGGAAAATGCCCAGGATTGCAGTTACTTGGTCATATGGTTGTTGAATGGTTACTTTTTAAAGAAACTGCCAAGCTGTTCTCCAGAGTGGCTGTACCATTTTAAAATCCTACCAGCAACATATAAGTGATTCAGTTTCTCCACATCCCTACCAACATTTGGTGTGGTCACAATTTTTCATTTTAACCATTCCAAGGACTTCCCTGGTGGTGCAGTGGTTAAGAATACGCCTATCAATGGGACACGGGTTTGATCTCTGGTCTGGGAAGATCCCACATGCCACAGAGTATGTGCGCCACAACTACTGAGCCTGTGCTCTAGAGCCCGCGCACCACAACTACTGAAGGCCACGCGTCCTAGAGCCCGTGCGCTGCGAATACTGAGCCCACGTGCTGCAACTATGGAAGCCCCGCACTTAGAGCCCACGCTCCACAAGACAAGCCCCCAATTGCCACAACTAGAGAAAGGTCACACGCAGCAATGAACACCCAACACAGCCAAAAAATAATAAAATATAAAATAAAATAAGGTATGGAAACAATTTTTTAAAAACAAGCAAAAAAACCCCATTCCGATAGGTATGTAGTGATATCTGGTTGTGATTTTAACTTGCACTTCTCTGATGGCTAATGATGTTGAACATCTTATCCTGTGCTTATTTGCCATATGTGTATCCTTTTCTGTAAAATATCTCTTCATGTCTTTTGTCCATTTTCTAATGAAATGGATTTTTAACTGTTGAGTTTTGAGAGGTTTTTAATATGTTCTATATACTAGTCTTTTCTTTTGGATATGTGGTTTGCAAATATTTTCTTCCACTCTGTAGCTCATCTTTTCATCCTCTCAACAAGGGCTTTCATAAAGCAGAATTTTTAATTTTGATTAAGTCCAATTTATAAATTTTTCCTTTTATGGATCACGAGTTTGGTGTCAAGTCTAAGAACTTTTTGCCTAGACCTGGAGCGCAAATATGTCCTCCTATTTTTTCTAGACGTTTTATACTTTTACATTTAAGTGTATACTCCATTTTGAGTTAATTTTTGTTGAAGGTATGAGATTACATCAAGGTTCTTTTTCTTTTTTTCTTTCCCTACAGAAATACAGATGTCCAATTGCTCCAGCAGCATTTGTTGAAAGGCTATCTTTCCTCCATTGAATTGCTTTTGAACTTGTGTTAAAAATTAGAGTGTTTGCATGAGTATAGTACTGGGTTCTCTATTCTGTTCCATTGATCAATGTGTCTATCTCTCTGCCAATATTACACAGTCTTGATCACTGTAGCTGTATAATGTCTTTTAGCTATGCCATAAATACTACTATAGCTAGTACTTTATATAAAGTATACTTTATTCTTCTTTTTCAAAATTGTTGTAGCTATTCTTGTTCTTTGCCTTTCAATATACATTTTAGAATAATCTCATCTATATCTATAAAAATTCTTGCTGGAATTTTGATAGGAATTGCATTAAACTTGTATATTAACTTGGGGACAATTGACATCTTTACTATGGTGAGTTTTCAATTCACGAAGAGAGTATATTTCTCCATTTATTTAGATCTTTGATTTCTTTCATCAGCATTCTATAGTTTTGGGCATATAAGTCTTATACATGTTTTGTTACATTTACAACTAAGTATTTCTCCTCTATCACCCTCCCTCTCTCTCTCTCTCCCCACACTGGAGTGATTGTAACTAATATTGTATTTTTAATTTTGGTGACCAAGTGTTCATTGCTAGTATGTAGAAAAATAATTGACTTTACTATATGTATCTGGTATCCTGCAACCTTCCTGAACTCACTTATTAATTATAGATTTTTGTAGATTCCTAGGAACTTTCTATGTAGACAATAGTGCTGTCTGCAAAAGGAACACTTTTATTTCTTCCTCTCTGATCTGTATACCTTTAATTTCCTCTTTTTGATTTATTGCTCTCGCTAGAAATTGCAGCAATATGTTGAAGAAATAGTGAGAATGCACATCCTTGCCTTGCTACCAATCTTAGCAGGAAGGCATTTAGTCCTTCACCATTAAGTATAATGTTAGCCATAGGTTTTTCTTTTTATGGCTGCTCTTTATCAAGTTGGGAACATTTTCTCTTTTTCTTATTTTTCTGGGAGTATGGTAAATGGGTGTTAAATTTTGCATAATTTACCATTTCAAATGAACTATAGAAACCTTTATGCCTTGGCTCAACATTTGAAAATCAATCAGTAAAGTCCACCATTTTATCAGGCAAAAGTAGCTATTACCCTCACCCATTTATAATATAATTGTTTCTCTATATATATTTAGAAGCATATCAGATTTTGATATAATTTTGTCTTTGACCATGAAATATAATGTAGAAACTCAAGAGGAGAAGGAAAGTTTATTGTATTCACTCATATTTTTATCATATTCTTTTTTCCTGAGATTTCTTCTTTTATCATTTTGTTTCTGTTCAGAGAAATGATTTTAAGCCAATCTTTTAGGGTAGTGCAATTGGCCAAAAATTCTTAGTTTTCCTTCATCTGAGAATGTCTTGATTTTCTCCTAATTCCTAGAGGATGTTTTTGGTGGGTATGGGATTTGAGTTTGACAGTTTTTCTCTTTCAGCTTTTGAAAAATATGATGCCATGTCCTTCTGGCCTCCATGACTTATGAAGAGAAATCTGTTGTCATTCAAATTGCTTTTCTTTTATAGCGAAGGTGTTTTCTGTGTCTCCTTTCAAGGATTTTTCTTTGCCTTTAGTTGTCAGAAGATTAATTATGATGTGTCCTGGTGTGTATTTCTTTCAGTTTATCCTACTTGAGATCCATTCAAATAGTATGTATGTAGTACTAAGCATAACCCAATGGTCCTAAGAAGCCCAATATTTATTAAGAGTTTTGTTAAGAGCATTAGTTCTAAGTCTACTTTGGGTTGCATTGTATGAGGTTCTATAAATTACAAGAGAAAATAAAATTCTAACACTAATAACAAAAAACTTTTTTGTTGTTTGGAATATCTGCATGTTCATTAACTATGAATTATATTATACAACTTAACACTTTATCATTTAAAGTAAAGATAATTCAAGGGACTATCCTATAGACTGGAGGAGGATTAGAATACTCCATGCTATAGACTGAGGGAAGACTGATACACCCTGTGCTATGGGCTAGGAGAGACCTCGTACACTCTGTGCTACAGAATCAGGAGAGGCTGGTACGTTCTGTGTTACAGGGGAAGACTAACACATCCTGTGCTATCAACATATATTTTACAAAAGCAGAGAAGTTTCTGAAGTATGTACAGAATGACTAAAAGGTTTTTCCTGACCAATTTAGAATAACAAAATAATATTATTAGTATAGCACTATACAGTTTTAGAAAACACATTTTCATACAGCTCAGTTGTAGAGCCATTGATTAGGAGAGATGATATCAAGTTAACAGATAATATGGGCTTCCCTGGTAGCGCAGTGGTTGAGAGTCCGCCTGCCGATGCAGGGTACACGGGTTCGTGCCCCGGTCCGGGAAGATCCCACATGCCGTGGAGCGGCTGGGCCCGTGAGCCATGGCCGCTGAGCCTGCGCGTCCGGAGCCTGTACTCCGCAACGGGAGAGGCCACAACAGTGAGAGGCCTGCGTACCGCGCCAAAAAAAAAAAAAAAAAAAAAGTTAACAGATAATAAAAGACAATGACTTTAATTGCTCCAGGTTCCTCTGACCAAAGTATTGCAATGGGAAGACCAATCGTTGACCAGTCTGAGTGGAGTTGAGCCTCAACTTGACCATGAATTTGCAATGTCAAGGAGCCATACACTTGTGGCATTTGGCCAGCTTGTTGTATTATTTGTGAACAAGGTCCACAGCTGTCCATCCTTGCTGAATGGAAAGAGATCACAGAATTGAATTCTAGTGATTTCCCAATTTCTTAACCCTACTGAAAAGGAAATTTACTTCTTAAGTAAAGTTTCAATGAATGCTTCTTTTGTCTGGAATTAATGAGAATTGTAGAATATATTAGTACTTACTGAAAAAAAAAAGAGTCTTCTTGAAATACAAGTAAGTGCTTAACCTATTCCAAGGATATGGACTATATAGTGAGATAATTTTATTTCTAAGCTACTCATCATTTGGAAATGTACATCAATTTTTTATTTAAATCAAGTGCCCACTACTAAGCTAGGTGCTATCACTG
This sequence comes from Stenella coeruleoalba, assembly GCF_951394435.1. NCBI lineage: Eukaryota > Metazoa > Chordata > Mammalia > Artiodactyla > Delphinidae > Stenella > Stenella coeruleoalba. The sequence goes on along the minus strand of NC_137151.1, from coordinate 78,083,063 downwards.
TAACTTCTTCAATATTTGCAACTTAATCCTATTGTAATAATAATTGCAACAACTTTCAAAGAAACAAAAAAATTTATAAACATTCAATTGCTAATTCTTTCAACTTTCTTGTGAGGACAGTTAACAGTTTACCCATACAGATACGGTCATCCAAGGACCCTATATCTTGACAGAACAGAAAAGAGTATCAATTATTTCCTTAAATATCAGCTTGATTAATATTTTTAAAGTATAAAGGTCTTTTGGGACTTCCCTGGTGGTCCAGCGGTTAAGACTCTGTGCTTCCAATGCAGGGGGCACAGGTTCTATCCCTGGTTGGGGAACTAAGATCCCACATGCCGCGTGGTGCGGCCAAAAAGAAAAAAAAGAAGAAAGGTCTTTTGAAAATCACTTATAAAAGGAATGTGTGTGTGTGTGTGTGTGTGTGTGTGTGTGTGTGTGTAGCTTGATGAAAACCAAAAAAAATAGGCTGCACGTTGGGGAAGGAAGTTTTTAAAATATGATTTTAGGACTCTGTCTTATAACAAAAGGAATACACAATTGGTATCTGTAGACAACATTTTTTCTAGTGATTTCTAGGAAACTGTTTTCTTCAAACTTTGGGATTTATTGTTAATGTTATCATTGTAGGTAGATGCTAGTGAGGAGGAGTTTTTGTACTTCTTCTTACGGCTGCTATTTACTTCAGTAGGACCAGGAGCAGTCGTGTTGGGAGATCCTTAGAAAACTCTGCCCTTGGTCATTTGCCCATCTCTCCTAAGAAAGACCTCCGTGGTTCAGACATTTTAAAACGGGGGAAAATCTAACCAGCAGAAGACTGAGAGAGCAATGCAGATATGTCTGGTTATTACACGGTGGTGTTACTTTGAATGCAAGATCCATGGGGGCAGGGATTTTTGACTGTTTTGCTTATCATCATATCCCCAGCACCTAGCACAGTGTCTGACATGTAGTAGATGATCAATAAATAGTTGTTGCTTATTTGTGACCACCTAGAGGTGTGGGATAGGGAGGGTGGGAGGGAGAAGCAAGAGGGAGGAGATATGGGGATGTATGTATATGTATAGCTGATTCACTTTGTTATACAGCAGAAACTAACACACCATTGTAAAGCAGTTATACTCCAATAAAGATGCTAAAAAAAAAATAGTTATTGCATAAAAAAGTAGAGTCTTCAGGGGAGCCCCTGAGCGTGAAAAAAAGTTCTTTTTATGCATTGAAGAAATACTGAGAAAAACTGCTAATGATATTCCCAAAGCAAGATCAGTCATATTTAAGACATGCTGTTAGAGTGTCATAAAACTGAAGATAGGCAATTATTATACCAGATTTTTTAAAGGGGAAAGGGAGAATGCTATAAATTATACACAGCAAGCTGTATGCCAATCCTGGGGAAGATATAGGGAACTTTTTGTTTGTGAGCACTTATAAAAGCTTGCATTTGCTTTTATAAGAGGTAAATATAAACAAATCTCTAGTGATGAGACATTAGCTGTCTTCATTTACCCCCCAGAGTTCATGAAGTTGCATTAGCACTAATTACAACTATTATTAAGTAGATTCACAAATTTAGTAGAATAACTGAACTGTGGAAAGAGGGGAGTGGGAACTCCTCGCAAGCAAAGAAAGCAATTTCCTCTCCTGCTGGTATGATATACAAATGGGAAGAGTGGGTGAAAACATAAGAACAATAGCAAATTGCACTATTTGTGTGCTTTTTTTTCAACTTTGAAGAATTCGTCACTCTGTAGACAAGAAGCATTAACAAAATCAGGTCATTGTGTTTATACTTTACGCTGAACACTGTTTATATTGATAGAATTAGACTCTCAAAAAATTACCGACAACATTAGTTGCCATTTCAGCTTTTATTACATAATCTGCATGGTTGTAACATAGCTTGACCTGCTATCAGAAACACTCCACAAGGACAATTATTAAAAAATGTGACTGTAAATTATAGGCTAGACAGTCTGGGTCCATCAGGAGAGATAAACCACACAATAACTTGGGCCAGAAAAGCTTGATATAAGTTTATTAACCATAATAGGATTGGAGTAATGAGGGATTGGTAAGAAAGGAAGAAGTAAACAACATAGGAATAGAAGATATAAAGAGCAGCCACCACCCCTGGGGATGAGTGTTCAAGGAAGAAGACTCCCAGGGTTGAAATATGGGTCTTGTTGCAGAGTGAAGCTATGGCTCACTGAATGGCAGAGATGTGGAAGAACTTGCTGGAAATCCACCCTCTAGGATGCCAGGCAAAACAAAACTGTTGACAAAACTGACGTGCTGAGCCTGCGCGTCCGGAGCCTGTGCTCCGCAACGGGAGAGGCCACAACAGTGAGAGGCCCGTGTACTGCAAAAAAAAAAAAAAATTTTATACACACACACACACATATATATATATATATATATATATATATATATATAAAATTTGGGGGATAATTAGGGATATGCAGTAAATAAAACAGGAAAGGTAGATATAAGTGTTAGGGATGGGAACAATTTGAAATAAGGTGGTCAGGGAAGGCTTTACTAAGATAGTAAATCTCAGTTTAGTCTGAGAGTAATTCAGTATCTCTTGACTTAAACTACTAGAATATTCTATTGAATTTTCACTGCCAATTTATCCACAGTAATTCCAATTACAAGATCTGACTTTAGCTTTTCACTTCTTGAGGTGGCTGGAGGATCAAATTTCCACAGACCTTAAACTAATTTATATTCCAAAATGTATAATTTTGTGTTTTGCCAACAGATTTGTTTAATCCAGGATTTGACAGCAAATAATTGTTGTCTTTTAAAACAAATAACCTCAAATAATTAAAGATATTAATTGGAAAAATAGTAAATTTATTATTTTTATTAAAGTATATCAATACCTAGAAACAATAAGGGGCACGTTATAAATATGGATACAAAACAGTAAGTCAAAGTTTCACTTGAAGTAGAAAAGCTTAACTATAAGCTTTTTTTAAAGTATATCAAAGGCAACGAACCATAAATGTGTTAATCATAAAATGTCACTGTATGTATCACAAGAATATAAAACTTTAAAATCTTCTGCTTTAAATTCTTCTGCTTTAAATTCTTAAATAACTACAGGGTGACTAAATATGTTCAGGATGATTTGGGCAGAAAAAGCAATTAGCTAAACTCACAAAATCAATTAATTAACTGTGCTACATTTCTTTTTTTTTTTAAAATGTATTGTGGTTTTGCTTATAAAGGTGTTAATTCATTGAGTTAATTCACTGGGTAAGGTTTTAAGACAATACTCTGTTTATACTTGTTACATTCCAGAATCTTTGGAGAAATTACCTTTGAAGGGAACTTCCTAAAATAGGAACATCTATTTTAATATAGAGGTCAAAAATCCTTGAAATACTTTTTCCACTCCCTTGAAACAGAAGAATATTTGAGATCTGTTTATAATATGTGAGACAGAGAATCATAATGATAAAGTTCCTTTTTATAAATAACTAGGTATGACACAGTGACATATCCATGAGAAGCCCAATAAACATGCTCCACGTATGACCCATCATTGCCTTACATAGTACCCCTAATTTAAAAGACAATTACCTTTACATACAGCAAACTATTATCAGTTAAGAGAAAACAAAATTGATGCTCAAAGCACTTCTGTAGATGATACAGAAGATACATGTTTGTACTGTAACCAGATCACTACAGGAAAAAACTACGCAAACTACAGACAAAAATAGTAAACTATCCATAAGGAATAAGTTCAATTTAAGGCTTCATATTCACAACATTTAATGGCTGAAAACTAAACAGCAATAACAAAGGAGAATGTATTTAAATAAATGCTTTCATGTGAATGGAAAAGGTTCACCCAGCAAACCCTCAGCAATATTGACCATAAAGACAGTATTATACACCAGTCTCATATTTAAGAGGATTCTGTCTGCCTTGTTAGGCTTCAAACAGCTCACAGAAGGTTGATTACATTTATGCTGCCTCTTAATAGAAGCAAAGTTCATAGCTTTGCATATGATGGCATCTTGTCAGGCTATAAGCAATCTTGAAACATAATTTGCATTTATCATCTCTACTTTTTGCTCCTGGCAGCATAAGAAAGCCTGCTTTCTCAAATGCACAGATGTGCTCAGTGTGCACTTCCCAAATTATGTATAGGAAAATGCTTGCTCTCTATAATGTGTAATTAAGAAGAGCTCAGGACTGTCTTAATAAAATCTAGAGGGCAATGATATTTTCTAAGTCTTGAAAGTCTACTTGAAAGCTATTAAATAAATTCTATCTTAATTATTATAATTAATTTTAAGTACATTTTGAATAATTAAAAGAATATCTTTAAGCAAATTCATAACGTACAGAGTTCAGCCTTGCTAATATGGAGACTTAATAAAAAAAAAACTAATCAAAGCCTCTGGCCAGAAATAAAATTGTAAATGATTTTGGGCTTTTTAAAAATGTATGTAAAACTTCTTACAAAACCATAACTGTTCTTTCCTTAAAAATATGTTCCCTAGTAGAATACTGAACTAGAAAACAGATCATTAATCAAACCACATTTTAAAAATGATTTTTTAGTATAAAACACTTTCCCACAGATCCAAGGAGATCAGATAATTATGACGTCAGACGCAAAAACAGAATGCTAGGGACCCAGAATAAAAAGCATACAATGTAAGAGACTAATCACCTAATAAAAGAACCATAAGCTCACAATAAAGTAAGAGAGAATAGCTATACAAAAAACTTTAAAAATAAACACCGGGAATACAGTTAAATTAAAGAATCAAAATGAAAAGTGGGTACATTTTCATAAAAGGACATAAAAATCTTGTGAATATTGTAACTGCTACATAAATATTGTGTAAACCTTCAGATTTTGGTTGCCTCTTTTGGGAGGTTTAAGGTATTGTTTTTTAATCTTAAATTCTTCACAAAGAAATTTACCTCCCTCTGAAATAGTAAGTCAAGTAGCACTTCAAGTTTTTTCCTTCATGGAAACAGTTGCTGGAATAGAAAACTACCAAAAGTTTTAATCAACTAATTTAATCTTTCATGCTTTGATATAGATTTTAAATTTAAACCTTTTCTTTCTACAGAAATCAATTATTGGTAATACATTGTTATTTTCCCTTAGCAAATCAAAGAAGCATTTAATCACATATAATACTAAAGAAAACATGATATAATTTAAAAAATTTATTTATACCTTAACTTAGGACAATCAATTGACCTCTATTTCCACTTGAAAAAAGCATGAGAGAAGGAAGTTTCTACTAGTTTACTCTCAAAAAGGGGAAAGGTGGCTCTAGAGACCAACTCAGAAATTAGAGTTGTCCATCATCAGCTAGAATGTAACTCAGGAACTGTTGTTTCTTCTAATTCCTGTATTTTGTCACACTTATTGCTTTCTTTGCCCTCTTGATATGTACGAAGCTGCTCCACAAAACCAGCATTTGGACATATGGAAGGTCTTGCATTTTTCACCAAAGAAAAAGCACTGGTAAATGAGATTTCTTCAGAATTCATTAGGAAGCCTATTATAATTGCAGCAGCCCTGGAAACTCCTGCATTACAGTGAACAAGAACCACTCCATCCTATAATAAAACCAAACAAAAATCTTCATTATTCATTTAAGAGAGAGTATAATATAATCTTATACTACTTAAAATTATAAAATAAAAATATTTACTTTATTGATTTATTTGATTCAATCTATTCAATCATCAAAATACAATTCATTGTAGGGAATGAATGGGGAAAATCAATCAATTAACCAACACCTTCTCGTCCCACCTCCCAGAATTGAAATGCTTTGATGATATATTTGGAATTCTGAAACTATCTTTTATTAAACTGAAGTAATCTAGTAAAGTACACATGAAAGCCTAGTAACTTAGTAGCCACGAGTCTATAAATAAGAGAAATATCACAGGAAATGTATGTGGAAATATAAATAAAACCATAATCATAAACTAAACAGAAAGCTCGAGACATTCTAGGTACACATAGCGCTCCCATGAAGAAACTAGTATCATTCCTTAGAAATCTATGGTAAAATGATCAGTAAAGAAAAAATTTTCTTCCCTTGGATATATTTTATTCTGGAGGGAAGTGACTTAAAAAATAGTTAAACTTATGAGGTAGTAAAATGATGACACAAATAGCTCACGACAATGTGAAGTGGAAAAGGTAATTAGACACCAGCAGGAGGTCAATAAATGAAAAACGTTTCAGGTAACTTGCAAATGATACTTCACAAGTGAAAAGGGACACAGTGCAAGGCCAATGCTGATGGGGGTAATATTGCATTAATAATGAATGTGATAGATCTGATGGATCAGCATTGATACAGGTTAGCTTATCTCAGGCCTTTAAAAAGTTAATGATCTAAATGAAATGTAGAGAACAGTGAGCACACCCAACAGAACCAGACATTTTAATTACTTCATTTCTTGATTCTTCTTTTCTTACAACACAAGAAAGATGGGAACAGGGAAAAGGGGAAAAAATCTTACAACTGAAAATTCTCTGCCCAAAGTACACATTAACAATGCTGTTTATGGCTTATTGGATTATTTTACTTTTACAAGGCAGTTTTCTTAGATGCATAAATCTATTGCAAAATTCCTTTCCTAGGTCTACTGTAACAAATTTGCAAGTGTAACTCATTTCAAGAAACACAGATGATTCACAAGAAAATTAGTTAATATTTTAAATCCTCATATCAAAAAGACAATTTCAATTGTTTATATATATATTTTTTTCTTTTTTCCTTTTTTAAAAATTTCTTATTGGAGTATAATTGCTTTACAATGTTGTGTTAGTTTCTACTGCACAGCAAAGTGAATCAGCTATATGTATACATATATCCCCTCTTTTTTGGATTTCCTTCCCATTTAGGTTACCACAGAGCACTGAGTAGAGTTCCCTGTGCTATACAGTAGGTTCTCATTAGTTATCTATTTTACACATAGTATCAATAGTGTATATATTTCAATACCAATCTCCCAATTCATCCCACTCCTGCTCCCCTCCTTGGTATCCATACATTTGTTCTCTACGTCTGTCTCTATTTCTGCTTTGTAAATAAGATTGTCTATTTATATTTATGTATTTCAGAGTCATTTCCAGATATTAACTTTCTGTACAAGAAAAGCGAAATGCAAATATTCACTCTACATATACAGAATTTTTCTCACTTTGTATAATGGCTTTTTTATGAGACTTAAGACATTTTAAAATCATATTACAGTAACCAATGAAAAGTATTAATGAACTTCTTTTAACTCAAAACAAATTAGCTATTCCAAAAAAACTTGGAATCATAAGCTTAATAAGAGGTGCCTCATGTCATTTTTAATGTTTCCTGACTGTATACTAGTTATCTCTGTTATGATCCATACATACGGTTTCGAAAATGAAACTAGCTTTATTTTCAATCTTATACATGGTGCAATCAGTTTTAGCTAATGTTCAAAAATGTTAGTATTTTCTTCCCTCTTACATTCCTTATATAAACAGCTACTTTTCTGTTAGTTTCTACAACCTTTGAATTTACCTATTTACCTTTTATTATTCCTTGGGTATCATATTGCCCTTGAAAGTATTTCCAAACAAACTACTAGCTTCATATCCCCTTTCCAGAACTCAAAGTAGTGACAATTAAATCATTCATAAAGAAATTTTTTCTTTTGCACTTGCTGTTGTCCTCTGCTTGAAAGGCCTTTGCTCCTCTCTTGGTCCAGCTAACTTTGGCTTCTGTTCTAAGAAGGCTGTCTCTCTCTGCGTGAGAGGCAGGCGGGAGGAATATCCAAGCCATCTTTGTATGCCTAATACTTAGTACAATTTTGGGCACAGAGTAGGTATTCCATAAATGTTTGCTAAGCAAGCAAATTAATTTTGTTCTGCATTTCTGAGAAACCATTCTCTTAAAAGAATCAAATCACTCTGCTATGGGCAGATAGATAGGAATTATGTTATAGTATTTCCATTTTACGCAGTTTGCTTTGTTCTTGTGTTGTTATGAACAGCCTTTCAATTAGACTGCCAGCTCCTTAAGGGCAGCAATATACATCTCTTGTATCTTCTCAGAGTAAGTAATTCATATTTTTTGACAGATGAACTTAGTCAAGTTCAGGTCTTTTGATATATAGAAAAATATATTAAAATACTAACAGTGGTTATATCTATATGGTGGAAGTGGGTGACCTTAATTTTTACCTATCTATATTTTCCAATTTTTCTACAATGTTATAAATTACATGTTTTTAAAATCACATCTTATAAATAATAAAGTAAACATGGAATGTCAAATACACATTTTCATACTAACAAACAAAACCTTTTGCAAAAAAAAAGGGGGTCAAGTAAATATTCCTAAAAGAACTCTTGAGACTATGGAGGTTACTTTACTACTTCCCTCTCATGTGTATTTCTGTCCCTTTGGGCATAAACCTGACAAATAATGCATTAGGCAGAGATAGATGAAGGACAGAGAAACCAAACAAAACAGGGTTTTATAAGTACAGAGAGAAATGAGGAAAGACATGGGAAAATGGAAGACATTCCATCTGGCAGCTGTATGTAAAAAGACGAAAACAAACTAGGACCTAGAAAGGTAGTTTTGAAATATGCAATTCACTGAGTAATCACATTTAATAATACGTGCACATACAATAGGCAAAATCATGAAGAGATTTCTTCTAGAAAAAAATGAAGAAAATTCAAGACTTCTATTGCTAAAACTAAATATGTATTAATCTAAACAATAAAGAGTTTTCAGGGTAAGGAAATATTGGCTGAGGCTAAGATTTCAGTGAAAAACATAAGGCTTGAGAAATTAGAACATATTACAGAATTCAAATACATCTTGTAGCAGAAACATTTTATGCATCTCTTCGGATGCCTTTGATGCCATCATCTCACCCTCAGCTTGCTCCACCTCAGCTACAACCTCTGTGGCTGACTGCCTATTGTGCCTTTAAGCCTATTAAGTTTTGCTTGCCTAAGAACACCTGGCTCTTCCCCGATGGCAGTCTCTGCATAGGTACACCCTGAGTTCTGGATTTTCTTGCTTCTTCTGAACTTGAATGGCAAGTCACACCACAGGGCATTGGGTTTGGCTTCAAGGTGGCTGCTGAAGGGGTGGGGTGCTACAACCTGGAATCGTGAGGTTAGTTACCTCTCCATGGGTAAACTTTGACCAATGGGAAATAGAAGCTGACAGATGGCCAGGCAGATAAATTCTCTCTCTTCCCTCCCTCCCAAAATCTACTGAGGTGCAGTTTCTTTGGACTCCCTGCCTGGGGATGTCTTGGGTACCACCCTACCAAGTACCCAGCTATTTCGCTGTCAGCTCATTGTGAAGTTGTGTTCAGCAAGGTAAACACATCATCTTACATTGCTTCTCATCCTTACCTGAGTCACTTCCTTTTCTTCTCACTCTCACTGCCTAGGGATTGCACCTCTCAAATGAAGCATCAGCTCTTAATCATTGGCTCACGTTCTGTTTTTTGGGAAACCCAAACTAAGGACCATTTTTCTTAACTATTACCCATTTCACTTTTTACTTGCAACATGTGCCTATCTTCTAATATGAATATGGATGATGTCTACATTTTTCCTTTACCGTCTAACGTACATTCTACATCTCCTTAGGAAAGCAGCTAATACAGAAACATTGTCACTTTTATTTCTAACACTGTTAGCTGGCACACTGGAATGTGACAATCTAGAGTCTGTAAAATTTTTCACAAGAGAACAGACTGGCCAATACTAGGCTCTGAATTAGAAAATCTCCTCCTTTTCTTTCATCCAAATATCTGCTATTAAATAAGGTAGAAAAGTGTTACATTTTTCCAGTAATCTAGGGAAGGGTATCGAGAAGAGTGCCGGGCACCTAAGGCACTCAATAAATATTACTAAATGAAAGGAAGGAAGAGAGAGAGGGAAAGAGATAAGGTAGAAGGGAGATCATCAGAATTTAATTAAGTTGGATTCTATTAACTGTCATTAATTGTCAGGTGCTCCAGGACAGTTAACTTTTCTCTGTAGTGTTTCTACATTCCCATCTATTTATCTAACATAAATTTTGTAAGAATTATATACTGACTAAAAATGATGTCATTTCAAGGTATAATTATTGGTAACAGCCAGCCTAGAAGCCCTGCCTTGGATCAGTACCAAGATTGAAGTATTGTATTTTTTGTTGGTCTTCTAAAGTCAGGGAACCAATGGACAGCTTCTGATCAGCATTTTTATACAATCTCAGGAATATTAATCTTCATAAATACACTAACAGGACTAGAGCAGCCTCTATCCCACAGTCCACCTGATTACCTTGCAAAGTGGTCAGAGGGCAGGTGGTTAGAAACTATCAAAGGAAACCTGCGTATTGGTTTGGCCAAAAAGTTCGTTCGGGTTTTTCCATAACATCTTACAAAAAACCGGAAAGAACTTTTGGGCCAACGCAATACCTATGTACACAGGAAAATTCAGTAAGCAGAAAATTTTAAATCCGAATATTTCTCAGGAAGGCATAGGAATATGAGAAATTAAAGTTAAAAATAAATATTTCACTGAAAAAAGAGCAACTGGAAAACTAAATAGTTGTAGGAATTAATGAAATATTGTTGAAGGGGAAATTTCATAATTGTTCTCTACATATTCATTACAGAAAGAATAAATATTGGATAATGGACCCATATTTTTAAATATCTGCTTCTGAAGAACTGTGGATCAAAACAAAACTTACGGACTTCCCTGGTGGCGCAGTGGTTAAGAACCCGCCTGCCAATGCAGGGAACACGGGTTCGAGCCCTGGTCCGGGAAGATCCCACATGTGGCGGAGCAAATAAGCCCATGCACCACAACTACTGAGCCTGCACTATGGAGCCCATGAGCCACAACTACTGAGCCCGTAAGCCACAACTACTAAGCCCATGTGCCATAAATGCTGAAGCCCGTGCACCTAGAGCCCGTGCTCCACAGCAAGAGAAGCCACTGCAATGAGAAGCCCGCGCACCACAATGAAGAGTAGCCCTCACTCACCGCAAATAGAGAAAGTCTGTGCACAGCAACAAAGACCGAATGCAACTAAAAATGAATAATAAATTAATTAATTAAAAAAAAACTTACCTTCATTTTTGCCTGTTCAATAAATTCAAAACATTCTGGAAAATAAGACAGTATATTGGTCTCAGGTAGATCCAAAATAGAAATACTCTTATATACAAAGTCACTGAGGAAAGCATTTTCAACTCCATATGCAACATTGAGAATATGAGTCACCTTAAAGAGAAAAAAAAGGATGATTTTTAAAAATTCTCATGAATTAGGTTAATTAAACAGAGACTGAGATGTTGAGAGCTGTAACAAGAATAAACAATTTAAGCATGACTCAATAACACTTCCTTCAGGAAGCCTTTTCTGACTGCCTCATCCCTTACCAGAAGTGCTATTTCTATATACCCCCAAAGCACCCTTTACTTGCCTCATTATAGCCCTTACCACTGAGAGTCTGTTTATTTCCCTCACTGTACTAGAAACTCCATGAGGGCAGGGACCAGGTTTAGCTTACTCACTATTGTAAGTAAGCATTGTGAGTGAGCAGTGACCTTAGCACAGAAAGTACTTAAAATATTTATTGAATAAATCAATTAATGTCCATATAAAAACTTACATAAGGGAAGTGCATCAGTAGCACACAACTTCCCTTTCAATAATTATTTCCCTATTTTCCTCTTGTATTCTTTGTAAGTACAGTGGTTCTCAAGTGTGGCTGCACATTAGAACCATCAGTAAGCGTTTTAAAAATATCAATGCCACAGGGTCTCAAACCCGGAAATTCTGATGAATTAGTCTGGTTGAAAGGTGGGATGGTCATGAAAGATTTTCTTTTAAGTGGCACACATAAGCAACCTCCTCATCCCTCTATACATTCAGGCTCCTTTCCTGGAGTCCACCAAGCAAATGGAAGGAGCCATGTGGAAAGTCTATTAAGAGAATCCAAAGGCTAAACAGACCAGAAATATGAGTCCCTGTTTCTTATCAGGACATGCTTCTCACTGAACTTATTGTCTCTCTTAGTTTGGATCTTAGGGTTTGCCTGACCTTGGTATTTTCTTGTATCTCATCATATTTTAGAGTACTTGTCCAGCCTGCCTCTCTTGCCCCCACTACCCTCCCAGCTATGACTCTGGCTGTGTCCCACTCCCTCCCTCAGCACAGCTAATTGGTTTCGGGTGGACGCCTGACTTAAGCTAGACTGAGCAGATTATCTCAAGGAATTTAAAAAATAGGTGTGTGAGACAGCAAGAATGATCCACAAACGGGAGATTTAAGAACAGCCGTTTTCTATTAAGTGCTCAGGGAAGCTGAAAGATCTCTGCTCCCAAATGAGAAGAACAACACAGATGTGCAGATAGGGGCCATGTGCCAGGGGGAGAGAGAGGCTGTCCTGGATGGCCTTCTATTCTCTGGCATGGCCACTCTCTTCCCTCAGGTTCCAGAGAGCCCCCTAAATCATCATACACATTCTCTCTCCTCGCTCAGGTTTCTGTGGTCCACAATCGAAAGAGTATTAAGACACTCAGGGAACTAGGCCTCATGAAGAGAAGGCCACAGGCTATTTACTAACTTAACTGCCTTGTGGAAAGAAGAAAACAGAAAAAAACCTCAGATCTTCTCAAGAGAGACTCTTAAATAGAGAGGAGATGGAAGAACCTAGAAAGAAGGGAAGACCAGTTTTAGAAGATACAGTCTGAAATGTCCTTCTGCTTTCCCCAGTGAAGTCCCACCTGACTGTGCCAAGCTACTCTCTCACTCCAAGTGGACTTCTGGCCAGGACTACATGATTCTGCCCTGAATTAATAGATGTGCCAATGTTTTATAATATTGATGTGTTTGCCTTACCTTTAGAACTATATTCTGCATTCCCAAAAGACCAAAAATGAGGTCTGACCACTTACAGAATATATCTGTATCTATATAGCTTCCCTATACATCACAGGATTACAGAGACGACCCAGTGAGAATCTTGGGGAAACTTGTTGAAAGGTAAAAGTGCTTTACAAATATTGTGGATCATTAAACTACCCAATGTCTAGGTAGTTTAGCTGCTTGGAAATGCAACTTACATATATATTGATTGAATGATCATGCTTGAAAAGAACTGTACTGAGTCTCAGGTCATGGTGGTGATGGTGATGGGGACCTAGCCTAAAACCCTTCAAGTAATCAAGCATATTTCCAAAATGCAGTTACAGAGGTCCTAACAATGGCTGACCTTGTGATGCCCTTTATAATAGGGATAATAAGAATAGCCCCTTTACTGTGTACGTAGTATGTGCCAGGCATACAGGTTAACTCACTTAATCCTCACATTTAGGCATTATCAAAAAATTATCTTTTGAACTAGTTCAAAAATCACAACATTATAAAAAAAAAGAAACATTAAGAAGTCTTGCTCTCACCCTCTTTCCACTCCATCATCTCCCACCCATATGGTAACCATCTTTGTTGGTTTCTTGTATATTCTTTTAGAGTATCTTTATGCAAATATTTTATGTACTCCCTTTCTTACACAAAGGCAACACCTTGGGTTTTTCCCCCTATTTAAAAATGTCCTGGACCTGCCAATGCAGGGGATATGGGTTCAAGTCTTGGTCCGGGAAGATCCCACATACCTCAGAGCAATAAGGCCGTGCACCACAACTACTGAGCCTGCGCTCTAGAGCCTGAGAGCCACAACTACTGAGCCCACACGTCACAACTACTGAAGCCTGCGCACCTAGAGCCCGTGCTCCGCAACAAGAGAAGCCACCGCAATGAGAAGCCCGTGCACCGCAACGAAGAGTAGCCCCCGCTCGCTGCAACTAGAGAAAAGCCCGCATGCAACAATGAAGGTCCAACACAGCCATACGTAAATTAATTAATTTTTTAAAATGTCCTGGAGATCTTTTCATATCAGTATCTAGAGACCATTTTTTTTGTGTTCTTTTAAAAAGCTATATAGGGAGATGCAAGAGGGAAGAGATACGGGAACATATGTATATGTATAACTGATTCACTTTGTTATAAAGCAGAAACTAACACACCATTGTAAAGCAATTATACTTCAATAAAGATGTAAAAAAAAAAAGCTATATAGTATTCCATCATGTGGGTGGACTATTGGTCATTTAACCAATTCCCTACTTATGGAAATAGGGGTTGTTTTCAATAAATTTGCTATTATAAACAGTGCTGCAGTAAACAACTTGGAATATTTTATGTTACACTTAGTTTTCTATCCTCCTTCATGCTTTATTGGGCATACACCAGGCACTCAATGAGTACCTTACTAATAAAACAACTCTTATTACCATATCTAAACATTACAATGAAATTCCTATAGAAATTTCTGAAATGATCTGCCACAAGAGAATTTCTATTAGTTATTACTTAAACCCCAAGAAATCCCTTTGAAATGTGTCATGCATTTAAATCAATAATTTTGTTTTACAGCATCCTTAAGATTTTGTAGAAACCCTCTATTCAGCTGCTCAGCTTACTTTTGCTTCTTCCAGGCATCTGGAACAGGCATCCATCTAACAGGATCTTTTATACAGAGACAGAATGACCTTTTAAACAGCAGCTGGGTTCACATCACCAGGATGAAAGTGAATTTGAACTAGTGTATCATAACAGGGCCTAGATAATAAAACACTTGCCAATGAAAAGATTTATCAGTTTTTCTAATTTCCATTTTTACCCTGAGAAATATTAATTTATTCATGTAAGCAAGACTCTAAAACATGTTCTACTTATGTTGAAATATTGATCTAAGAGGGTTCTTATCAGGATATACAGTCATTCTCATATCCTTATGCAATTTCAGGCCATTGTCTCTTATTGTCAGGCAGTTATTATTATAATAAAACAAGGGGAGTCCAATTTAAACACAAATAAGTACATTGACTAGTAAACATATCAAATTAGTTAGCGAATTCGTTAGTATTTATTTCCTTGAAGAAATTAACTGCAAGTGTTTATCACATAAAATTTTCAGCCTCAATTTAATCAAATTTTTTTCTCAGAGCTGTGGGATGAAAGATGAGTAGGACAGGGTCTCTAATCCTCTAGAAGTCTGCTGAATAATAGAGGGGAAAACATGTTCACCGACAGTAATAATAAAAAGTAGAGGTGCTAAGAGCTACAGGAGAAGAACAAAGTGTTATGAGACCAGAAGGGAGGAACACATACTGAACTTGTTCCTTCCAAGAGCCTCCACGTTTGCTGTTCTCTCAGCCTTGAGGGCTCTTTTCCTGATTTAAGCACAGCTGACTCTGTCCTAAGGTCTCAGTTGAAATATAATACCCTCAGAGGCCTATTCCCCTGCCACTCCTCTCACTGCCTTGTTTCAATTCTTTCAGAGAATTTATTCTCATCTGAAAATATATTTTAAAATCAAGGACCTTACTGCTTGTTCATTTCTATGTCCCCTGCAACTAGAAAAGGGCCTAGCACCCCACTTACATCGTGGGTGAGAGGCAGGGTTGCATTCTTTTGGCTACTCCCTGACTCTTTCAAATCACTTCTTTTCCACCCTCCAGTAAAAATCCTTGCTCTTTTGAGATTCATACAAGCTGATTATTCCATTTTATACCCTGCATTCCTTGGGCACCTGACCCTCAGTTTTCTGGGTCCTACCCCACGTCCTACCATTATCCTGGGTGACATCAATTTCCACTTGGGTTTAACAGGTCCCTGACGACTTCATCGCCAATGACCTTCATCACCACTCTCCTTCACCACCTCTGCAAGACCAATGCCCAGGACTGATCCAGCTCTGATCCCATTAACTCAGGTATCCCACTTATTTTTCCATCTTCCACTCAGTTATTCCCTCTACACCTCACAAAAACCATCAACTCCTTGATCTTTCTATTTTATCTATCAGCCCCCTCTTGCCTTCATTTCCTTTGTTATTCAGCTTATAGTCCATGGTCTACCTCCCCTGCACCTGACTGGTAAAAGTCCCCTCTATACCCAGACTGCTAAGCACTGCTGGAAAAAATTCACACAATACTGCAGTTCATGCCACCATTAGTTCATGAGAGCCAACCTCTCTTGAACCTTAGTGATGCTTAGCAACTATATTTCCCTAGTAGGCTCTCTCCCTCATTCCCCATATCAGCTCTTTCAAACATTCCCTACTCTCCTAATAACTTTCAACCCTACCACCTCTTCCCGACTCCCAGTAGATCACCTCACTTACCATTTTACAGTAAAAAGACAAGTCATCACATAGGAACCCTTTCCATCAAATCTTACCATCAAATTTAACAACTTCGCCTACACCTGCATTCACCCTTTCCTTCTACCTTCTTAATACAGAGCATGATGTGCTCCCACATCCTTTATGAGGTTCATTCTGGCACCTGTGTTTGGGGTCACACTGCCTCCTACTTTCTTGGCCCTCTAGCCACAATTCTTGCTTTCCTGTATTTTCAATTCCTTTCTCTACCATCAGCTTTATACACACTCAAAACTCTCCCATCTCCCTCATTTGATCTCATCACCTATGGGTCTTCCTGCTCTCTTCTGCCCGTTTTTGGTGTGATCATTTCCTCCACCTCTCAATCTTTTGAAATCTGGCTTGGGCCTCCAATTCAAATGAAACTGTTCCCACTAAAGTCACTAACAACTTTTTGTTCTAAAGTCCAACTGTTGTAATTCAGTCCCAACAGTACTTAAACTTTGGGCAGCATCTGACACCGCTGACTCTATCCTCCACAGAACTCTGCTTTGGCTTCCATGACACCACAATTTTTTTACTTTCCTACAAACTCTTACAGTACCTCCTTTCCCACTGCAGATTCTTCTTCCTCTGACTATTCCCTGTAGGTTGGTATTACTCAGGGTTCTGGTGTAGGCCTTCTTCTCTGCTCACCTTGCCCCAGGTGATTTCATCTACTCCAACAATTTAAATCACTACTTATAAGCTGAAGATTCCTGAATCTCTATTTTTACCTCTCTCCTGAATTCAGACCCCATATACCCACACTGTCTATTGAATAACATTACTGAGATTATCCACGGCATCTGAAATTTAAATTATTCAAAATTGAGCTCGTTATTTTTCCTGCAAAACCTGCTCCTCCCTACTTTGTTCCCTATCTCATGGGACGACACCAACCCTACTTAGTAACCCAAGAAAGCTGAATATCACCTCTGACTCCTCCTTCTTTCTCAACTTCACCCCCCCACTTCTACTCTGTCCTGCAAGTAGTCAATCATTAACTTTTGAGAATTCTACCCTCTTAAAAACCCCTCAAATCCATCCACTTCTCTCTACCCCCACTGAATCCTAATCTAAACTACCATCATCTTTTTTCAGATTGCTGCAACAGCCTCAAAACTAGTCTTCCCATCTCTAGCTTGAGCAATCCTCCAACCTATTTTCCACACTGCCTCTAACCATCCATCTTTCTAAAATGCAAATTTGATCCTGTTACTTCCCTCCATAAAGCCTTTCAAAGGCTTTCCACTGTCTTTTGTATCAATTCCAAACAGTTTACTCTGGCTTACATGGACTTTTGTGATCTGACTCACGCTTACTTCTCTGGCCTTGTCTCTTGGTACCCTTCTTTCTCACACTGTCTATTCTAGGGTTACGAAACTTCTTTTCTGTTCCTGAAAGCATCAGCCTTTCTCTTGTCTCTGGGCCTTCACAGAGCCATTTCTTCTATCTGAACACTTTTCTGTCTGCTCCCTCCTCACCCCCTTCAGAGCAAAACTTCAATATTATTTCCTCCAGGAAGACTTCCCTGACCTTACTATCCCCAACCCAACCCAAACAAACATGGGTTAAGGGCATCATCTCCTATGCTCTCCCATAGCACCTGCACATCCCCATCAACACATATAATACACTGTACCGTAGCTGCTTATTTGTCTTTCTTCCCTCTCTGCCCCTCAAATCATAAACTTCATGTGAACAAGAACCTTTTGCATTCCTCAAACCACAGCAATTCCATGACCCTGAAATCGTGCTGAACAAAATAGTTGATGGATAATTTTTTTTCAGTAAATATTGAAATAAGTAATAAATCACATCAGTTGTGTGGGGGAAGGTGGGAAGAGACAGCATTGGGGAAGAAGTGGTATGTGAGTTGGGACTCAAGGCATGGGTAAATCTTGGACAAGAAGAGAAGAGGGGAAGGTCTATTCCACACAGAGGAACTACATAAGCAGAAGCAGGAAGAAGTGCCTCCAAAGTCAGGTTCATGAGGAAAAGTAAAGGGAGATTGAGAGAAAATAAAACTGGAAAGATGGATTACAAATTCACATATTTGAATTAAGTGCAATAATTTTTGTAACTTTATTAAAATGATAGCCAAATCTCACCAATCCAACTCTGAAATGGACCTATGCAGTTTTTCCTAAATAAATGTAACAATGAAAATACTTCCTATACACAGTGCCAGACCTGAAGCATTTCTTTTTACCTTGTGCTTTTTCAGTGTATCCAGATCATGAGCAGCATCTTGTGACCCTATAAGAAATAAATAACATCACCTTGAATATAAAAATAATCATCCTGACTTTTAATCTAATTTTTGCAACAACTCTGTTAGCTATTCATTTATTTTAAGAAATGCAACTTGGGAGGACCTCAGTCCAACTTTCTGAAAGATAATTCAGGAATATTCATCAAAAAATATTCATCTTATATATACTCTTAGACTCTGAAATCTGACTTGTAGGAATTCTTCCTAAAAGTCCTGGATATTGCAAAGATTAGCTATCAGGATGTTCTTCACAGTGTTGTCTGTAATACAAAATAAACTCTATAAAAACAAAACAAACAGAAAAACCAACCAAACCCAATGATGGGGGTTGGGTTATATTAAAGATAGTACAATTATGTAGTGAAAATATATACAGCCCTTTGAAATGAGAAATGTAGAAGAATATTTATGGCATGGAAATATATTCTCAATATATTATGTGATAAAAGCAGGTTACAAAACATCAACCATTTTTGTAAAAACAAAAACTATGTATATGCTTAAAAATGGACAGGAAGTATACAGAATAAAATGTTAACAGTAGGATTATAGGTGATTTTTTTCTTTATGCTCATGTGTACTTTTTACAATAAATATCTATTTCTTTTGTAACTTAAAAAAGGATATTTTAAAAAAGACACCCACAAAATGATTTAGTGCCAGCTGGTCTGGGAACACCCAGTAGCTTAGAGCAAACACTGCTAGTCTATTGAATTCCACCCACATTCTGTGTACCACTAGGGCTGTATCCTTTTCCAGTTTCTTCCTGTCAAAGTTGGCTTTCTAGAGCTCTCACACTTGGAAAATGACTCTAGGTAATACGCAAGGTTATTATACATGAGAACAACTAGTTAAAATAAAGTGAGTGACACAACTGAAAAAATAGGGCATTTATTATATTAAGATTTCAAGTATTTTACTTTCCTGAATTAGGTTCCATTTCTATAAACAACACTTTTCTCACCTTATCCACCTGGGAAATCTGCCAGCTTCTATTATGTGACTTTAGGTAGGTGGAGGGCCAGCAAGTATGCTGATTGGCCAATATTCTCTTGGTAATACGAAGCTCAAAGGCTCCTTACTGAGTCTACATTCAACTTTACTTAAAAGTTAGCATATCAAAATATTAACATTTGTTAAAGCTGGATGGTGGATATGTAATTGTCTGTTATAGTGTAGTCTGTAATTTTTTACACATATGAAATACTTCATAATTTAAAAATAATTTCTCAGTTTTCTGTAGGAAGTCCTATTCATCTCCAGGGGGAGAAATGGGTTCAAATAAGTTAACTGAAATTTGGTGGTTTAATATGCATGTTATCTTTTAAATAATAATTCTACATGGCCTATTTCTTAAAATAGCAAAAAAAAAAAAAAAAAAAGAAACATGCATGAATGAAATTCTTTCTTTTCTTACCCAAAACTGTCATTATTATATTTATCAAACCTGTATACTTTCATTATTTCCATTAAATACACACACACACCAAACAGAACAGGTCAGTTATATTCCAGAGTTGGCTGCTATATTTTGAAAATGACTTCCAGAATATGAATATATTGGTACAAATTTAGTGTTCTTGAGACCAAAAATCAACTTGTATCACTGCCTTTTCAAACAATAGGAAAATTACATGAGTTTTAATAGTGTGGGGGAATAATTTTAGTCAGCATAAATGGACTTCAGGTAATTGGCTTGTATGTTTCATCTAATACTTGGTAGTATTCAGTTCACGTTAATTCTCTCTAAATTCGAGACATAAACATCAGCTTTTCTCCAATTTTAAATGACTGCTTTGTGTTGCAGTCTTGCGTTAAAATTTTGTTGGAAAAACACTTATCATTAAAAGAAATAAACACTATAAATCATTATAACAATGTGTTATTTAAATCTTTGTTTTGAAAAAGCAGAATGTTATCCTTTTATAAACTATCTTAATTGAGATTTTAAAACAAATATCAATTTTAATAATTTTATGATTTTAACAGTGGCAACATGAATCTATAATTGTGTTAAACTTAATAGAACTGAATAGCAAATCAATTTTAACAGTATGGCAATTTTTTAAATAACAGAAAAAGAAGTTGATAAATAGGACTACAACTAAAGAAAGAAGTCTAATAATAATAATAATAATTTACAGTTATATTTTACAATGACACAAACCACTAATATTCAAGACCTTGGCCAAGAATTATTAAGGAAATATTACAGATGAAGTAACTGATTTAGAAAGTATATTACGTGCTACTGGAGTTGGGTCTTCTAACAAGTTCAATGTGTTGCAATCATAATATATGTATCATAAAAAATAGGCTACGTAAGATCTCCAGAATCCTGTTTCTATTTTTAAGAGATCTTTTTTAATGAAAATACTAAATACTGCATAAATTCTGGTGCAGCATGTCTTGATTTACAAATCTCTATTTTCATCATCAAAAAATTATTACTGAAATAAACCAAAAAGATATTATTACATTACTGAAAAGGGAAATAAATAATATTCCAAAGAGAAATGTTTTGAGAAAATTTGTAGGAGTGAACATTCATAAATGGATAGAAATAGGAGCATAAATTCCTATAAGGATAAGGTAAAATAATATTTGTGAAAGAATTTTACAAAATTAAGAGCTATACAAATTTAATGTATGATTTGCCTCCTAAAAATACTGGGCTTCCAGGATATCAGAAATCCTCTACAACCTTATAAAGGATCCCAAGATTTTCACCTAGAATTGAAGCAAAGATCTCAAAATGTTACCAGTTGGGATTTCTTAACAGGATGGACATAACAAGAAATAACTGTACCCTTTTAACTACCCAAGAGAAATGGAATTTTTCACTTTTACAAATCAAGTTGGATATAAGAAAAGTCCTAGTGATTTTTGTTGTAAAAATATAATTTGCAAAACCTAGGACAAAAATATTCACTGACTAAGATCTTTTATCAACTTGTTAGGTAGTTCAAGGGCCTATGTAAGATTTTTGAAATGCAGAAGCTTGGGTGAATTTATGAGCTAACTGAAAAAGACATTATATTTTGACAGCTTTCTATTTTCTTTATTTCCCACCCAAAACAAAATTTAATTTCATGTAGTGCTAGGTGGGAGCTGTGTTGCTTTGAATAGATGAAGGAAGCTCTTTGAAGCAACCTAGAAACAACCCCTGCATCATTCACGTGGAAGAACTTTAGATGTAACCATCCATAGGTCCCTCAGAATAAGTCGCTTGTAACTGGGCAGAAGAAGGTCTATCTACCTCTCAGAAGAAAGGAGGTTGTACCTGATGAAATTATCCCATTTCCTGGTCCAAAGAGGCGACCATATAAGGACTAGTCTCAGAAGTCCCTCCCAGCACTCGCTCAAGATCCTGGAAGGGTTCCAATGCCAATCTGAGAACACTACCTTGATCAGCTCACTTTGCATAAGTCTAGATAAAAAAATAAGTGAAGTTCATGAAAACTCTGAAAGGGTGAATGATATTTTTTAATTCTACCATAATTATTTTAAACCATTATTACTACAATGGAAGCCAAATAACCAAAACATGTGCCTTATTTCCTCTCCTAGAAATGTGCAAATCCTGGGTGCACCTTCCAGACTAGCTAAATGACCCACTTCATTTTTTCACAGGGCTGCAGAAACTAATTGGATATATTTATTTGGTGAAAAGACAGGTCATGTAACAATTCATATAATACATAATACAATAACAACTCATATGTATACTGCAATTGATATGTTTCAAAAACCTTTTCCAACTTGAGGACAACCCTATAAGATAAGCACATACTGTTACTTCAGCTTTACAGATGGCTTTTCTGGAGGACCAAATAGAATAAATGACTTTCACTAGCTCATCTAACTTTACGTAGAGCATGGCTAAAAGCCTGGACTCCCTGAGTCAGTCTATGTAACAATGGAGAGCCGGAGTGTATCAGACTTGAGCTTGTGCAAGTTACTTAACCAATCTTAAATCCAGTTCCCATCTGTAAAATGGAGCTGATGATCCCTGCTTCACAGAGTTTTTAAAAGGAGTGAGATGCTATGTGCACTCCACATAATACCTGGCCATTTCTGACACCCAATTCAGTGCTCTTTTTACTCCGGAGAGGCTTGGCTGTATAAATACTAACAAATCACTGATTTTTCCAAGTCTTAATTTCTCTATTCACAAATCAAAAATAATTCAAACCTACTTAAAACACTGTTGACTATTTTTTAAGAATATCGTATCATATTCTTGCCAAGCTAACAAGCTTGTACTTTTACAACTGTGCTTCATTTGTTATTTGTGGATTATGCTTTGTATAGGGAATCTGTATTTTCCGTAATACAGGAAATCATAAACCATCAGATTCATAGCTATAAAATATCAGTCCACCTTCTCCTTAACACTACAAAAACAGACACCATGAACAGATGTGGCCACAGGAGGCATGCACTCCATATGGTTTGCAACCCCAGAGCAGGCAAAAAAGCATTTGCCTTTTGAAATATTAACTTTTCTATAACTTCAACCCCTGTCACTTGTAGTTTTGCCTAATAAAAGCATTCTTTTTACTTTGATAATCTTTAAGGCTATATCCTTTTATTATCCAAGAAAATACAACATCAATGTGTTATCCTCCAGAGAAGTTAGAAAAACAGGAAGAAAGCTTTTAGAAAATTCAAATACCAGGTGCTATGTGTTACTAGAATCTATGCCTCTTATGTATATAGTGGAGCAGAAACATCCCTGACTAGCTAGTGTAGCTAGCTAGTGTAAGTTCCATATCCGAAAAAGGAAACATTTCAATTTTCCAGCAGTTTAGCTGATAGTACAGACTATTATTATTAGGGAGGAAAACGTTAATTAATATAGTTAAATGAACTCAATAACTTAGTGGCAAATCAATATACTCACCCAGGAGCAACCATGGCTTAATAACACCAACTTGCAGGTCCAGGCTAAGGTCCTGCACATAACCACAACCTTCCCCACTGCTCGGCTCTACTTCTTCCACAACATGAATTCTGGCATCTTTCCACGTTTCTATAATTTTCTTTCCAGTTAGCGTTGTCACCCTGGTGCATTGCTTCCTGAGATTATTCCGGGAGAATGCCTTAATTTCCTGGTTAAGGGAGTGCATTACATGAGCAGTGGCTAAGAACAAACACAAGCAAATCCAGCCAGCACAGTGAACGACCGAACTGCTAGTCTCTTAATGTTCAAGTAACAAATGCAGCCTCAGTAGTTCACTGTCCTGCAGGTAACTGTATCAGCCACACGCTGGGAGTCACAAGGGTCCAGCTCCGTTTTTCCCAGCGCTGCAATGTAAGGGGAAATCTGATTGGCCACTGAGAAACGGGCGCCGATTGGATGCTGTTTCTCCTTCCGGTTGGTCGAAAATTAATTACCCTTCAAAGAGTTTTCTTACTGTTGCTATTTAAAGCTAGCTTTATTATTCACACCCAATGATAAAATATAAGACTTAATGGGAGAGAAGGCTGACATTTCCTCTCTCCTTAAAAGCAGTGGTTTTCTGGATATGCTCGATCGGTGTTGCTTGTGGTGACCTGGGTATCCCTCCTGCTCTAGTACAGCTGCGGAGTCACAGTGCAAACCTTCCTACTGTGCAGAACCGTGCCTATCCGCCTGCTTTTCGGCTAATCCGGGGGGCTACAGCAGACGTTGAAAGTTATTCCTCGCTTCCTATGTGTTTCACACTCTTTCTTTCTGATGTTATTGCCAAGAGGAACATTTACTAGATTAAAAACATAAACAAAAAACTGTTGTGCAGACTTGCAAGGTTACAATTTAAATGAAACCTGCAAAAGTAATTTTCTAATTATGTTCCTATATTGCAGGTTAATAAGAGCTTAGTACATTTTTTCCCCTAACTTCTCGCCTACATTTTCATTATCAGTAAAACTGCAGAAGAAGTCTTCATGCAATAAATATACGCTCTGTTTATGAGAGGCATTGGCCGCAAGTCTTTTCATACATAATTTCAGAAATTGGGGATGCAAACATCCAAGTTTACAAAATTGATCAATTATAGAATGATTTTGATTAGAAAAGGATGATATGTTTTACCAAAGAAGTCACAAGATTCCTTTAAATAGAAAATTTTCTTACCCCACTTAAAATGCAATTTTATATGGGCTTAGACACAATGTATAAACACATGTATAAAGTGAAGCTGCACTTAGAGAACACTTATTCACAACAATTTATTAAAATTTTTGTTGTTGTTGAAACTGACTTAAAATAAACCAAATTTCTCCATATTGAAAAGAGTGATAAATCAGCCCAGACTAGCTACAGGGCATTCTAAAATGAAGAACTGAAGAACTTTTTTGCATCATTTAAACCATCACGTGTTCATCAAAAACAACTCTAACTCTCATATATCATTCCGTGTATTTATCACAAAATGATAAATTCTGATCATAAAATGATCAAAAAATTTACCAGCTATTGAGCACATACTACATGCTAGGTCCTGTGCTTATAAGCAGTTTTTAGATTCTTAGTGTTATATGTCAGGTGCTTAATGATGTTTTACACACATTATCCCATTTGCTCTCATCACAAATTTATTATGTATATAGTATTAAATCATCTACATTTTACAGCTGAGGGAACTCAAATGCAGAGAGTGCAAATAACATATCCTACATTTCACAGATCATAAGTTTAGACCCACAGGTAAAATTTAGGTTTGTTTCCATCCAATGCCTTAGCTCTTGTTTACTATGGAATACTCCCTGCCCCTAAAATAGTTGTAGTTAACAAATATTTATTGAGCATCTACCATGTGCCAGGCACTGTTACAGTCCCTGGTGATACAACAATGAATAAAAACAAAGTCCCTTCTTTTCTGGAACTTATTTCTAAATGGAGGGAGGACATGGACAGTCAATAAATAAATCAAATATAGCTATGTTAGGTCATGAAATAAGAGCTAAAAAGAAAAACTAAGTGAAATAAGGTAACAGAGTGAAAGGGCAGTGTGCTATTCACTATGGGTTGGTGAGAGAAGGCTCCTCTGATAAAGTGAAATTTGAACAGAGACTTGAATGAAGTGCAGGAGCCAGCTCTGTAGATACCTGGGACAAGAGCTTTGCAAGTGGAAGGAACCACAAGTGCTAAGACAGGAGTATACTGGTGAGAGGTAAGAGTTGGGGAGGTTTAAGAAACTGCCAGGTGGCAAATGTGGCTTCAGAGGGTGATTGAAGGGAAGAGTAGTGGGAGAGGAGGAGGTCAGAGAGAAATGGTAAAGACTTTAGATTTTATTCTGAGTGAGATGGGAAGCCACCAGAGAGAAGAGAGGAGTGGTGGATCCTGTGTTGTGCTACCCATTTCCCCGTTCAATGAATACCTGCTGTCTGGGAGTGCTGCTGGCTGACTGGTCATGATCCCTTCAGGGCCTGCCTCAGCTACAGAGGGCTGCCTTGCCTGAGGTAGTACCCTTCATGGAACAGACCATAACCAAGACTGATTGATGAGGGAATATAAAGGCCTGGCTATCTTAGCCCAACTTGAGACAACTTTAAAGGGCCCTTCCAGCTTCAAAGGCCAACATGTGGTTGGCCAAGACTGTCATTGGACCTGCATAACCTCTTGACTTCTGTCCACTCCTGACCCTTCCATTCCCTTCTACAAATGTTGATCCCAAAAGCACTCCTTAAAAAAGTCTTGCATGCTAAACACTACCTCAGTCACTTCCAGAGATACCCAGTCTGTGATAAGTGACATGGTACTATGCTTATGCTGCAAAAGGATCTTCCTGGCTGCTGTGAGGAGAGGGGGCAAAATGGAAGCAGGGAGATTTGTTAGGAGGCTATTACATTGGCCCAGATGGAAGACAACAGTTACTTGGGCTAGAATGGCTGTAGAGGGGGAGGGAAGACATAGTCATGTGCTAGATATATATGAGAGCCAAGCCAAGAGGATTTATTCGTAGACAGATGTGGGAAAAATTAGGATAATTCCAAAGTTTTTTGGCCTGAGTAACTGAAAAGTAGATTTTTCCATTTACCAAGAAAGGGGTGGTGTGGAGATGAAAAGTTCAGTTTGGGACATGTTAAGTTTAATATGCC
This sequence comes from Stenella coeruleoalba, assembly GCF_951394435.1. Lineage (NCBI taxonomy): Eukaryota > Metazoa > Chordata > Mammalia > Artiodactyla > Delphinidae > Stenella > Stenella coeruleoalba. The sequence goes on along the minus strand of NC_137151.1, from coordinate 78,056,414 downwards.
TATTAGTCTACCAAGTGGAAATGTCAAGTGGGAAGCTGTACTTATGAATCTGGACTTCATAGAAGAGATCTCTGCTGGAGATGTAAGTTCTGGAGTAATCAGCTTAAAGATGCCAATTAAAGCCATGACGCTGAATGAGATGATCTAGTAGTGAATGTTGATAGAGAAGCCTGATATGTGCCCTCATTTAGGGGTCAGGAAGGTGAGAAGGATCCAGAAAAGGAGACAAAGAAGGAGAGATCTGGGAAGTAGGAGGAAAAGAAATAGAGGTTTGAGGGTATAAATAAAGTGTTTCAAGAAGGACAGTGTGATCAGCTGTGTCATATGCTGCTGATAGTGATGGGTGAGATGGAGACTGAGCTCTTACACTAGATTAAAGGCCTCCTCAGCAAGACCAGATGCTATGTCCCAGCACTAAACAAACATTATTTGATTCAATCTTCATGACAACCCAGTGAGGGAAGTAATATCTACCACATTTTTACAGAGCAGGACATTTAATGTGCAAGTTAGTCTCATTTTTGGACACAGAGTTTGTATTTGTTTGTTAGGTTCTAGTAGCAAAGATGGTTGAACACAGTTCCATCTTACTCAAAAAGCCATGTTCTTTGCACCACATCATTCTGTAATGGATGAGTAGAATTGTTGATTACAGATTGATAGCTGCAGTCCCTGTTTATAATACTGTAATACTAACATGCCTGCAATAGCATTGTATACTAACATGCTGATTCTTAGACTCTATCCCACTTAGCTGTTCATTTTACAAAAGAGGAGCCAAGGTCCAGAGAAGTAAACTGATTTGCCCAATGTCACATCACTCATTGTCCCTGGTCTCTTAACTTAGTATCTAATGCTTGTTCTACTGCATTATATGGTTATCTAAAAAGTCCTTTAAGGGAAAAATTCCTTTTCATTAAGCTAGCCTGAGTGCAGAAGAGTTGGAGTTCTGGCAGGAGAAAAAGAAGAAATAAACTGTTAGGAGACCCAGGCCAGAGGAAGAAGGTAGGAACCCACCCATGGGAGAGGCATTGCTTATCCTGGGACAGGTTTGGTAAAAGATTGTCCTGGAAGAGGGAGCACATCCTTACAAGGACTAAGGGGTCTGGGGAAAAGGGGAACATGTGAATTGAATATATCCTGGAATTTGTTCCCATGCCCACCATATAATTTCTCTCTCCTAACAGATTTAAAGTGTCTATGCCAAATGCTATGCATTTTCCTAGTATTATCTCTAAGCATCACAAGAATCTCACTTTTGGATAAAGTACAGTTGACAGTTGAACAATACAGGTTTGAACTACAAGGGCCCCCTTATACACAGATTTTTGTCAATGAATACTGTACTATAGTACTACACAATTCAAAGTTGGTTGAATCCCTGGATATGGAACTATGGCTACGGAGGGCCAACTGTAAAGTTACACTCAGATTATTGACTACTTGGTGGCTCAGTGCCCCTAACCTTGCATTGTTCAAGGGTCAACTGTAATTGAAATGCAAAGAGCTAGTAAGCAGTGACTCTTGTACTCAATCTCAGATCTGTTGGATCCCAAGGCCCACGTTCATCCCACTACATTTACACATTCTGACATATCACATAATAAAATCACCATGGAAATATTTAATCTTTATCATCTCAGATATGATTTATATGGATAAAAAAATAGTTATAAATAATCAAAAATCCATTTTGCATTTACAATTTTTGGCTGAGTTAATAGTCTCAATTCTGCATTTCACTGAGAACACAAGACACAGCCTGAAATGAATACAGAAATATACCAAATTCCTTGCATGGTTATAACACTGCTCCCTTTGCAATCTTTTTAAAGACATTTTTTTAAAAAATTAGTTCAGTTAAAACAAGTTTGAATGCAAATTTTCTTTATGAATACAACGCCTCATATGAATTTGTTACTGGAGCATTTTGATTACAAAACATAGTTTGCTTATATAGCATGGTTACAGTAATAATACAAAAGAAGCAACAAAACAGAAGCAGGAACTTTCTGTATTTCCTTCCAAATATTAATTATTTATATGTCTGTGGTGATATTTAAGGACCTCATATAGCCCAAAACAAGTGAGGTCTTTTCCAAAGTCTGGAGCAAAAGAGCTTAGGATATAATTCAGAAATTCAAAGTTCAATCTTTTGTGATATACATTTTTTAAAAGGTAGGTGCCACACACTTGTCTAATTCCTTTTTACATTTTCTACCTCCACTCCAAAAAAAAAAACTATTTTTACTTTCATTTTTGAAATTAGTAACATGCTGGATATGCAGGTTATCTTTATTGCAGCCACATCTGTGGTTCAAAACCATATAACCAGGAACTAAATTAACCAACAACCATTTATGGAGTATCTGCAATGAGCTTAATACTTCACCAACGGCTGTGAAGTTACCAAAAAATGGTATTTCATTAAATTTAAGATACCATTGATTATAAGACACACCATTATTTTATGTAACACCAGGAAAGAGGAAGTACTGCCAATTACATTGTTACAATGTTTGACATCATTGATGTTAATTAAGATGCATCTTGACTTCAAGGAAGTTAATAGTGTGAAAAAATGTGCATTTTGGAATAGATAAAATTCAATAACAATTAAAAATAGATCCTGATTTCTAAGAGCTTATAGTTCCATTTGGGAGGGGAAAAACATCAACAGAGAAAAAAATAAATCACAGAATAAGAAAACCAGTATTAGCAAAAACATAGAAGTGAAAATAATACATGTCTGGGGGGAACTTTCTGGCTGTTTAAGAAAAGTGCTTCTTGGGAATACAATTTACACGGTATGCTAGGTCTAGGTTATGTAAGCCTCAAAAACCAGGTGGAGATGTTTGGGCTTGTAATGTTTATGAACAGTAAGAGTGATGCAGTAAGAAATATTACTGTACAAGCTGAAGAAAATAGGGGACCAATCAGGAAGCAAAGATAATAACCAAGGTATAAGGGACATGGCAACTTGGATTATGTTGAAGCCCATAAGAAAAACTGATCGCTCAAAAGGTACTTTTTAAAAATAAATGAAAGTTAATGAAAGAATGAATATAGGAATTGAAGAAAGAGGTTCATCAAAAATAACTTCACAGTTTCTAGCTAGTCTTCTAGCTAGTCACAGTTTCTAGTTAGTCTCATAACCTCTCTAGAGGGTTATGAGTTGTATTTTTACAGTGTTGAGGAACACAATTTATTTACTTAGTGCCTGCCACAATGTAAGAATTTAATAAATATTTCACAGATGGATGAGTGAGTGAGTGAAGCCAGAATATCTGAGTTGAGTTGAGATCATTCATGTAGAGGTGATGGCTTAAAGAGAAGAAATGAATTTCTCAAAGGAGTCAGTTTAGGAGAAAGCCCAGCCAAGGACAACATCATGGGGGACAAATCTTGGGGACCGAAAAAGCAAGTGAAACATGGAAAAAAAAACACATAAGGAGAAGCTATAGGAGCCTGTAGAAAACCTGGGCCATATAATCAAAGGCTAAATAGAGTTTTAAAACAAAAAGTTGTATAAAAATTACAGAGAAGTCAGAGAACCAAGAAGAGATAACTTGACACAATAAAATGAAATCAACTGATGATTTTACATAGAAGAGCCTCAATAAAGTGGTAGGGACAGCTGTCCAATTAGAGAGATTAAAGGGATTTAATAGATTGGAAGTGGGGGCAGACAGAGGTAATATTCAGAAAGTGCTAGATTGTCAATGACAGAAAATTCCATTCCAGGGTGTAAACTCAAGGAATGTTGACCTCCTCACTTTCTGTCAGGAAGTTATTCTTCTTTAAACATCTTTAACTACATTAATTATAAAAAAGGGAAAAAATAAAATATATGTGGTATTTTATTTAAAATGATAAAAAACTGAGAAGAAACATGACCAAATTATTTTAAATCAGGAATAATATGGATCATGTCAACTAAGTTAATAAAATCCTAGAACATTTAAAATACTAAAGGGACTTGCCTGGTGGTCCAGTGGGTGAGACTCTGCACTTCCAATGTAGGGGGCCCGGGTTCCATCTCTGGTTGGGGAGCTAGATTCCGCCTGCATGCCACAACTAAGAGCCTGTGTGCTGCAACTAAGACCCAGAGCACCCTAAAGAAATAAATAATAAAATAAATAAATATTTACAAAAATAAAAATACTAAAGAGTGTATCTTGAAATTTAAAAGAAGTAACTTTGAGAACTCCCTGGTGGTCCAGTGGTTAGGACTTGGAGCTTTCACTGCCAGGGCTGGGTTTGATCCCTGGTAGGGGAACTAAGATCCCACAAGTCACATAGCGTGGCCAAAAAAGTAAATAAATAAAATAAAATGAAATAAGTAATTTTATGTCAACCAAAAAAGCATGATCAGTGGTAAAGCTAACTGAATATGTTGTCTAAAGCACTGGAATAAGCCAACAATGGAAAAATGGTCAAGAAGTTTATAAAACATTTGGATCTTACGTTACATGATCCAGTTTATTAAGGAAACCATCTATTTTCCTGGATTTTTAGATGGATGAATTAGAAAGCCATAGTACTTCTTCTCAAAATGTATCTTAGTGTCAACATTTAGCTGGATGACGAATTGGTCCAAAGCAAAATGACGTGTCATATTTTTATCTTCAATCCTCTCTCAATCGAGTCAGGAGTTCCACACAACATTTTTTCCCCTAGAAATGCTCCTAAAGAATATTTCTCTGGGGACTTCCCTGGTGGCGCAGTGGTTAAGAATCCGCCTGCCAATGCAGGAGACACAGGTTCAAGCCCTGGTCCAGGGTGATCCCACATTCCGCAGAGCAAATAAGCCCACGTGCTACAACTACTGAGCCCAGGTGCCACAACTACTGAAGCCCATGTGCGTAGAGTCCGTGCTCCACAAGAAGAGAAGCTGCCGCAATGAGAAGCCTGAGCACCGCAACCAAGAGTAGCCCCTGCTCACCGTAAATCAATTAGCCCGCGCGCAGCAACGAAGACCCAATACAGCCAAAAATCAATCAATAAATTTATATTTAAAAAAAGAATAAATATTTCTCTGGGAATATTCCTATAGATATTCTATGATGATGAACAGAAACTAGAATCACTACACCTATACATATAGGAGAAAGCGCTCATTCTTTGTAAACAATGTGTATTCAAAACTATATTAATTACTTTAGGATGAGACTACATAGAGTAAAAGGATTTTTTTCTCATCTTGGAGAGGTATCTCATTCTATGATAGTTAAGTCCTGTTACTTTTTGGTTTAAAAGGTCAAGATGTAAAGACTTTAGATTTTTAAAGATTTGGATTTAAAATAATACATTATAAATAAGTATTTAACATGAACAATAAAGCATATTCAATCGATGAATTTGAGGGGAAAATACAAATTTCACAAATCTTTCAGTACTGAAATTCAAGAAAGCAGTGTGAGAAGAGCATTAAGTGAAAGTCAGGGAATAAAGATTATATTACCAACTTTTTTGCTGATATCGGTTTTTGATTTTGTTGCTTTTCAGCTGAAGAATTTATCCCAGCTGTAAAACTACATGATGCTTCAGTTGGAAAATGGCAGCATTTTTAAAAAAAAATTAAGAAGCTTCGCATGACTATTTTTATGAAAAGACTGTGAAGGATGATGTGCTGTTTTATAGTTGTACTTTTTTGGTACTTTTTAGCAATTATAGAGTATTTGTTTACAAATCAAATATGTTAAAATAGCTGTCTTGGGGGAAAAAAGCAAAAACATATACTGATTTTGTTTATTTGATGTACATTTCTCATGTTTCTATAAAACAAGTCAAGGGGGCTTCCCTGGTGGCGCAGTGGTTGAGAGTCCGCCTGCCAATGCAGGGGACACGGCTTCGTGTCCCAGTTTGGGAGGATCCCACATGCCGCGGAGCGGCTGGGCCCGTGAGCCGTGGCCGCTGAGCCTGCGTGTCCGGAGCCTGTGCTCCGCAATGGGAGAGGCCACAACAGTGAGAGGCCTGCGTACTGCAAAAAAAAAAAAAAAAAAAAAAAACAAGTCAAGGTGCATGGCTTCTTTTAAATATACTTCTAAATACATATGCACTAATTAGCCTTGAAAAAAATTAACTCTGTTATAAGAAAAGAAACACAAATGATGCTGTGTAACTTCAAAGCCAAATGTGGCTAAATCATCAGTGTATTAAATTCCTTGAATGGTTGAGGAAACAAGATTATTATTGTTATTATTCTAGCTCTAGTCATTATTACACTACTGAATTTAGTGCTTCATGTTGCACCCTATACACAATGAAACCTTTGAAATTTCCAAGAAAAGTAGAAAAAAATCCAAATTATGGAGGAAAAAAAGGTTTTTTATTGGCTACTGTAATTATTCAAAATAATCTCTATCATGATGGTTTGGATTAGATTTAAAATGATGGGGGAAGGCAGGTAACCAACAGAACTGGCCTAATGGTTACAGGTATTGAAGCTGGGTGATGGGTACATGGCGGGGGTGTTTGAAAATTTGAAAATGTCCACTAAAAAAATAAACAAAAAAGTAAAATAAAAAAAAACAACTTTTAATCAAAAGTGCCTTTGTAATCCCCTGAAAGTGGTCAGTCTTAAAAATCTTAAAAAATATATTTATTGGGCTTCCCTGGTGGCACAGTGGTTGAGAATCTGCCTGCCAATACAGGGGACACAGGTTCAAGCCCTGGTCCAGGAAGATCCCACATGCGACGGAGCAACTAAGTCCATGTGCCACAACCGCTGAGCCTGTGCTCTAGAGCCCGCGAGCTACAACTACTGAGCCTGCGTGCCACAACTACTGAAGCCCACGTGCCTAGAGCCTGTGCTCTGCAACAAGAGAAGCCACCACAATGAGAAGCCCGCGCACCACAACAAAGAGTAACCCCTGCTCACCACAACTAGAGAAAGCCTGCGTGCAGCAACGAAAACCCAACACAGCCAAAAATAAATAAATAAATAATTTAAATATATATATATATATATATATATAGAGAGAGAGAGAGAGAGAGAGAGAGAGAAGGAAAAGAAAAGGCAAAAAAAGGAAAGGAAACAAAAGAAAAAAAAAAAGAAATGACATAGCCAACAAGATGGAGACAGAAAATCACTAGGCAAATAATTTTCCCTAGTATTATTGAAAGCTTTGGGAAAGTAACTCAGGAAACTTTCTGTAATATACTCTGGGTTTTTTTTAATGTTCTTATTTTTATATTTCCACTTGAAAGAGCAGTGACATCTAAGAAGTATATTCACATTGTTTATTTTACAAGTTATATATGTTATTAGTTTTTAAGCTTGGTTTAGACTACAATGTTCTTAAAAAGTAATTTTTATATCATTATACAATATTACTTTTTAAAATGTCTAGAATTTACAGGTTCTTCCATCACTAGAGATCAGCACTGCATGGAATTTTATTATTATTATATTACAAAAAGAGAGGAACAATGTAACTTCAGTGTGCATATGTGCCTGGGCTCATGTGCATCTATGTGTATATATGACTATTTATGTCTTAGTAGCTTAGAAGACTCTAACTGGAAAGCTATAGAGTCATACAACATGTGCTCATCTCCATGGTAACCATTTCTAAGACAAATGCGCTTCTGAACAATGGTCCCGAAATAGTCTATTACCCATTTTTGTAGATTTCCATCATAGCAGCAAAAAATAGTTTTGGAAAACTTTGTTCCATTTCTAACCAACAAAAAGAGAGACAACAAACATATACCCAAAACTGCAGAGAAAATATGTTTAAATGTAATGACAATTTCTGCCGGGAAGTTATTCTTTCTGCCAGGAAGTTACTCAAGATTTCATTTGGTCTGATTTTCATTTTATGGATTATCTATACTTACTGCTTCTCTTGCAACTTTTTGGCTTCCTACATTTGAGCCATTTATCCTTTCTGAAATTTCTGTGCTATAAAATGAAAAGGAAGAACTGATCTCCCAGGTCTATTTAGCTCTCAAATTTTATGATTTTCTGATATCTCTACTCAATTTGAACCATTATGAGAACATGAGCTCAGGAAATAAAAATAATTGAAACCTAAGTCAGGCAATCTTTTCCCCTTACTAGGTTAGATAAAGGAGAGTTTTTAAACTACCATAATGACTGGATTGCCATTCCTACAAATCCTAAATATTTCAGTCTTGCTTTTCCTATGAAAATTGGCTACATTTTCTTTGCATTAGAATATCTTAACTTTCTAAAATGAGGACAGATTGAAAGGGGTTCTTACATGGGGGAAAACAACTTCTGTAGGTTTAAATATACTCATTTTGCACTCACACCTCCACATCTCCTCTGATGGAGTTTCAGAGTCAAAGCCCTCCAAGGAATTGGAAGAGTCATGATGATCCTCAGATGGGCTGGGCCAGAGCCTGTGCCAATGGAGAGAACGGTAGAAAGCAGGAGTTGGTTCTACCCAACCCTTTTCAGTTCCAGGGAAATGGAAAGCTGACTTCCTGGGTTTTGGTATCTCTACTACTTCCCCTCCCATCACAACCTCCAGTGACATTAAATTCTCTATGCTCCAAGATTTAGAGGAAGAGGGAGGAGGCAGGTGTCCTAAACCGTTATTCTAGCAGCTTTAGGCAGAATTATGGCAGCATACATTTCCTTTGAGAGCAGGCCTTACTTTAAGCCCAACTCTACAGGTAAATTCCTTTTAAATTGCTTCCTGCCTTTGGAGTTCCACATCTACTCCTACAGCATTCTTGAATGCTGACTCTTTAGCAAAGGGAAACGTCCTCTTCTTCTTATCAGGGAAGACAGACTCCTTACTCCACAACGTGGCCAGACCACTATGAGTATCACTGTCATTTTTCCCCTTAGTAAATATACTAAGTTCTCTTCTGTCTTACCCTCAGTATGAAGCTGCCTCCTGACCTAATCCATGCTTCACAAAGGAAAAAGAGGGACTGGAGAATTTGCATTTACCTTTTGACATAAGTACATTTTAAAAGCAGCTCTTTGTGGTCAATGCGGCTACATTTTTGGGCTAAACTAAAGGATGATGGGGATTTTAAAAGGATAGAGCCACACCATGGAATGCCTATGAAAGGGAGAGTTTTGACAATTGCCTTTTCAGTCTATGAAAGGGATGGTTTTGGCATTGGTTAACCATAGAAGATACAAAGAATCCAGAGTGCAAACTTCATTTTGGTCCCCAGAGGTTAGTGGATTTTAGGCTTCAAAATTCCAACTCTATCAGCCATTGTCCAAAGTCCAAGTGGCTCTTAAAGCTGCTGTGCCTGCCTTGTCCTGACCCCTTGTTAGACTACCAAGGTTTCAGGTTCCCTTATTTGAAGGCCTATTTGTCTGAATCACTTAATCTTGGATTACGACCTTTAAAGGGGACTGAAAGATAGTTTAGTATTTCACTCACTTTCTCCCTTCTGCTGTAGAATCTGAGCTGAGGAAAAGTATCACTATAATACCTTGAGTACCAAGAGCTTATTGTGTTACTCATATCACATCAAGTTGGTGATGTACTTGGTTTCAGTATAGGGCCTACTCTACCTACAAAGACATAACTTTTAGTTCTCAAAAGCTAATAGAAGACCAAGAACTTTTAACAAAAGCCCCAGCTAGCAGGAGATATACAACAGGTTTTGGTTAAGACATGGATATCCATGTTGTCTTTCATTGACATGGAATTGCTTAGAATTTTCTTGGTGTGGATGTTCTATAACTCCTGTAACTATTCCTTACCATGAGAATTTAGGTTGTGTCTCATCTAAGTTATTATAAAAATATCCTTGTGCAGAATTTTTTTTTATTTAGGATTTTTTTTCCTTAGGGAATATTTTAGGAGCTGAATATATTAGTATGTATTCATATTTAGAAGGCATGGGTATTTTGAATGTTCTTTATACATATGCCCAAATTAATCTTCAAAGGGGTTACAGCGCTGTATGAAAGTGCTCTTTTCACTACAAAAGCAGTTTCGTTTTAAACTTAGTTTTTCTTCTTTTCCAAAGCATGGAGTCTTGCTGCTCTAAATTTTAGAGACTTCTTTTTTTTCCCACATTGTAAATTCATGAAGAAAATACAGTTTGGACTTTTGTATGTTATAGAGAGAAAAAGGCACTTGATATCACAAACAATACAAAATTATAAAGACTAATATTTCTCTATTTTATTACAGCTCTTTTTCTTACAATGGATCTTAGGCTTAGTTTAAAATTTAATAAACAAAAATTAAATGAAGAGTATATTAATCAAGCTTATCAATATAATAAGTTAAATATCCCAAAGCTATAGCCAATACTGCCAGCAAAAATGCTCTTCTATGATTCTTTGAAAATAAAAAAAGGATAAACTATTCTTAGACAGAATCAATCAAAATGATTTTGTAATTTTTCTTGTCAATTAGTGCAAATATCTAGTAAATGTTTAATACTAGCTGAAAAAGGTTTTAGTAAATAAAACACTATGATTCTGAAAATTATCTAATCTTTTAAAAATTGTTTCTGTTTACACCTACATACCAGTCAGAGAGCTTTTTACATAATCAAATTCCCATAATCAAAGTTGCCTGAGAGCAAAATATATGAAACAAGCACTGGGTGAGTATTATTGTAGACAGGACAGGTAGCACAATGCCTGGTGGCTTCATGCCTGCCAGTCTTCAAAGAATTGTGAATCACCTAGAAGAAAAAAATGTGATTGTTCAGTAGGTGGTTTATCTTTCTCTCTTTCAATCCAGTGACTCAGCACAATGAATGCACTGACTGCATTCTTCATTTGCATCTCGAAGAAATCAAGATTTAGGAAGCCCAACTCACACAGTGGTGTATCACATGCTATTAGCTTAGCTTCAGTTTGATAGAGAGATATGTATTTAACTGATCTTAATAAGTTTGACCACTTGGTTTGGCTATTGCTAAGCATGTCACTTTGATATTTATTCTTACAGTCTCCTCTTTTAAAAATGTTTCTAAAAATTACCATCAAGCACCATGAAAATAAAATTAACTTCTGTTAAGAATTCCGTTAATAAGTCCAGTTCCTTTCTGAAGGAACAATAGTTGTCTTTATAAAATAATTCAAGGGCTTCCCTGGTGGCGCAGTGGTTGAGAGTCCGCCTGCCGAGGCAGGGGACACAGGTTCGTGCCCCGGTCCGGGAAGATCCCACATGCCGCGGAGCGGCTGGGCCCGTGAGCCATGGCCGCTGAGCCTGTGCATCTGGAGCCTGTGCTCTGCAACGGGAGAGGCCACAACAGTGAGAGGCCCGTGTACCGTAAAAAAAAAAAAAAAAAAAAAAATTCAAAATGATCTCTTCCAAGAGTTTCTAATTATTTATCATTATATTATTTATATTCTAATTATATATTATTTATTGCATAAATAAAGGAATTCTAGTTTTGATTACAGACATATTAAAACCCTTTACAGTCAAGTTTGGGTAAGTGTCAAAGCTGAGTAATGAGTACATGAGAGGTCATTATACTCTTTATTCTTTTTATGTTTGAAACAATTTGTAACAAAAGGTTAAAATAAAAAAATCTTCCCACTAAAGGTAGGAACACCTCTTGAAATAAAAGAGACATAAAAGAAAAAGAAATCTTTCACATAAATTAATCTGTCTCCCATGGAGGGAAGAAAAAAAAAACCCTTAATCTTAGTTTTTTGTTTTTGTTTTTTTTTTGCGGTACGCGCGCCTCCCACTGTTGTGGCCTCGCCCGCTGCGGAGCACAGCTGCCATGGCTCACAGGCCTAGCCGCTCCGCGGCATGTGGGATCTTCCCGGACAGGGGCATGAACCTGCGTCCCCTGCATCAGCAGGCGGACTCTCAACCACTGCACCACCATGGAAGCCCAATCTTAGTTTTTTGATTATCTTTTTCACATTATCTCATTCCACAAAGAATTTAAGCCACCTCACCTAACTCTGATAATTGTAGTCAAGTCGCACTGTTTTGTGTCAAACAGTTATTTAATGTTAAATGATGGTGGTGGTATTTACTATATATTTACTTTTTGCCTACCTGAAAAAGCAATAGCAGTATGAAACTTAGGGCATATCGTACAGTGTAAAGGGAGAAGTTGCCACCAGGCATCGAGGTCAAGAGAGGGGACATTTCACTAACAAGAGTACCTTGTCAACATTCAAAGACATATAAATGTCTAGGTATTTGAAAACCTAACCAATACTGGATTTTCTTAGAATTTATTGCTTTTTGCATTTTTGTGATCCTTTCATATATCCTATGTCCCTTTCTTCTTCATGTTAAGTTTTACTTGTTATAAGTCCAGTATGAATAGAGTGTACCAGCAACAGATTTCCAAATGTGCTGCTTTATACAAAGCAGCTTTGAAAGCTGAAAAGCTGGCTGGCTCTGCTTTAGCACCAGACTTCTGAGACTAAATTTACAATTTTTCTGCAGTCATCCTGAGGCAGACTAACTATGGCTTATGTAATGTGCAGAAGCCATAGAATCCCTTTAAGTACTGTATGTTTCATTAAGGAGGCAGCCAACCCTGAATTATACATAGCAGAAAGAGAAAGGCTACGTAGGCAAATGATAACTTGCAAGTAATTCAAAAATTTAGTGCTAAATAGCAGTTTCCTTTGCACTAAACTGTTTAGTCAAGGTATTCAATTGAAAATAAAACAACTTGGGTTGCGTGCTTTCGGTTCTCCTTCCTACCTTCTGTTGGAGGTGACAAAGGTCTGGCAGCCAGACGGAGGCAGATAAAGAGGGAACTTGAGTAATCTAACTATGGTGGGATATTTTGTCCTGATAGCATGTAGATTACAAAGTCTACCCTATCACTTCTGTGGAAAGATTTCCATAGAGTCGGTTTTAATGCATTGAACTGATCAGGAAAGAGATACTTTTTGCATCTTTGGATCATGGTCTAAAAATTTGTTTTTCAACATTTATGTCAGGTTAAACCTGGACATTTAACACATGATTACTTTGGGTATACAATTGCCCTTACTGTACCTTTTTGGATGGACGCATTACAATCCAGAATGGTTCTGAATCTTGTGTCCATGGGTCTTTATATTGGCTTTAGTGAGACAATGAACTCTTTAAAATTGCACTAAAATTTTGTATATTTTTATGGATAGGATGCCTAGTTTTACTAGACTTATATAAGGTCCATGAGCCAAAGCTAATTAGGAACCTTAGTTAGAACCAAGAATTAATTTGGCCTATAAAGACCAACATGTAAGGAAAAAATGATTGCAGCTTTGCTTTTGTTTCTGCTTCAACTCCTTGGGGGAAATGAGTAAAGATGAGTTGTTCACTTCATTCCTTTCTTCTGATTCAATTCATGAGCTTTAAGTCTATCACACCCTCTCTTAAAACAAGAGCGTGAGCTAGGCTAACTTTGTTATTTCCAGAACTGATTGACTACCAACCTTCCCTTCTGGTGTTTGGAAGTACTGTAGTTTGTAAGCTAGTGGCTGCATTTTTAACTAATCTATTACATAACAGAATGACTACCATTTTTAAATCTAATATATTAGATAACATAAATATTTTTTATTTAAATCGACTTACAAATATCAAACCATTCTATAATTAAAAGCTGACACAAGAAATTATTTATACGTATATGCTAAAGTTTGTGGGTTGTTTTTTTTTTTCCGGTACGCGGTCCTCTCACTGTTGTAGCCTCTCCCGTTGCAGAGCACAGGCTCCGGACACGCAGGCTCAGCAGCCATGGCTCACGGGCCCAGCCGTTCCGCAGCATGTAGGATCTTCCCGGACCGCGGCACAAACCCGTGTCCCCTGCATCGGCAGGTGGACTCTCAACCACTGCGCCACCAGGGAAGCCTTAAAATTTGTTTTAACATGCTCCTAATATTGTAAATGTGGAATCTATGATATGAAATAATTTAAAAATTTGATACTAGCTGGGAAACATGGCTTTCCTCTCTTCACAAACTGAAAGTTAACTGTTCATCCTATCATTTCAAATACAGCACAAATAAAGACCATTGGGAATGAGAGAAATACACAAAGTAATTGTGGAAAGTTTGAATAAATTCTGATTCTAAAGTTTTGTTGGGAAAAGAGTAACCAGTTGAACTAATTAGAAATAATGGAAGAAATGGTAAAAATGTAACATGCAAATAATCTGGGTGGGACAGTGAATGTTCATAGTTTTAAAGCAGAGAAACAGTAGCAGTTTTGTATGATGGTGGTTAAGTAACACTGGATTTGAATTTAAGTGGGAATAGAAAGTTGAATTTATGTATCAGTGAACACTTGACTTATTGTAAACATTTAGACTTCAGTGATGTTTTAATGGAGGGAAATCATCTTATAATGCGTTTATAATATTTTAGCATAATGTATATTTTATAATAAGAAATTATTTAGTGTCCCTAACATTTGCACATAATCAGCACTTAGAAGCTTAATGATTATGCTGTGTGTCTAACATGAAATAGAGAAAATGTCATTTTCAAAAATTATTACTTTGAAATAGAATTTGTCAAGCAAAGCAATGTTAATATAATTAGGTAGGTTTTAAAATTTTTTTGGTTAAGTGCTAAAATACAGAGTTAGTTATATTGTTCCCTAACCACTACTCTCAACTCCTTTGCCACTCTCTCTCTCCATGGCACTCAACTAAAAAAAGAAAAATCTACAACCCTCCATCTCTTTTGTGCCATGTACAAATGTAGAAAATCACACAACTGGGCAGACTGAGGCAGTAATAATAATCACCATAATAGTAGTAACAACAAATATTTATACTCACTGAATTACACAAGGTACAGTCCTAAAAATTATCCCATACATTCCTCAAACAATCCAGTGAGGTAAGTACAATCATTTCCATTTAAGGTGAAAATTTGAGGTTTAGAGTGCTTTGGTCACATATCCAAGGTCGACTGTAAGTGGCAAAACCAGGATTCAGACCCTGTCAGTCTGACCCCAGAGCATAGGCTTTTTTCTGTTAGACATTTAAATATATGACATCAAACTCAAATGAACATTCAACAATTTCTGACACATGACCTCCTGTTTAGGCTGATGAACTATTTCTAATTTATTGAGAAAATACAAGATATGAGAAAACTTTCTGATCTTCCACAAACCAATTCTATTGACCTACATCAGTGTACACATCAAGTGGTTAATAGCCTGAGCTCCTCCCCTTACCAGTTGTGACCTTAGGTACAACTTCCTCATCTTTTTAATAGGAATGATATAGTGTTCCTATTTCAGAGTTTGTTATGAAGATAAAAACACATTAATACATGTAAGACACTTGGAACAGAGCATGACACATTGCAAGTACTCAACAAATGTTAGCTAGTATCATTATCCTGTCTTTTCCTGAAACACCTGGTCAACATTAGTTTGGCTGTTTATCATCAGCTTCCCCTTCATCTCTTTCCTTCCTGTTCTGTCAAGGCTTCTGTACCTTTGATTATGCTTTCTCTCTGTACTGAGTTATAATTCTCTCCCTCTCTACAGGATAATCTGACAACTACTACTGAAAATAGATGAAGAACCCTCCCTTGACCCCTCCAGCTATTGCCCTAGTCTCTGATTCCCTTCACACTCCTGTTCAGTCTTATTTGCTGACTACTCTTCTTGTATCTGATTCCTAAAATTCAGAGTTCTTCAGGGCTTTGGACTAGGCCCTAGTTTCCTTTTTAAAATACTCTCTCCTGTGGGCTTCCCTGGTGGCTCAGTGGTTGAGAGTCCGCTTGCCAATGCAGGGGACATGGGTTCGTGCCCCAGTCTGGGAAGATCCCACATGCCAAGAGCGGCTGGGCCCGTGAGCCATGGCTGCTGAGCCTGCGCGTCCGGAGCCTGTGCTCTGCAATGGGAGAGGCCACAACAGTAAGAGGCCTGCGTACCACAAAAAAAAAAAAAAAAAAAAATACTCTCTCCAAAACTGATCTCATCTATTGCCATGATTCCAAATACCACCCACATTCTGATGATCCTAAATTTACATCTCTAGTCTAGAGCTCTCCTTGGAGGTCCAGTTCAGTATGTTCAATATCCTTCCCAATTTTTGAAAAACTGTTCATCTTTAAGGTAGACTAAACATAAAATATAAATGGATTTTATGTTCAGCTGGAAGTTGGTTATCATCGTAGGCTTAGCCTGTATTCTAACTCAAGTTTTGTTCTACCATTGTTTTTGCCAATTTTACATGTAGCATTCTAATATTTTAAAAATACTTAAGACCAAACTCCAAAGATCAACCAATAAGTGTATGTATACACTGATACGTCATCTACTATTTAGGTATAAGTCTAAGCACAATAAATTTCTTTAAAAAGACCCCAAAACTCACAAGTCCTTTGTACTGAGAAAAGAACCAAGAAAGTTTAAAACCAATCATAAACTGAAATTGTTCATTACATTAGAGTTTTTCCACAGAAAAAACTGAAGTTCTTTGAGTGAATTTAAAAGGAAAGATAAATCTATCTTCAGTTTGCAGAACAGAAGCAAATAAACATGTGTGAAGTGCATTATCAAGATCTGGCAGGCTGTAAGATGAATTTCATTGGATGTGAATGGTCAAGATCAAGGCTGTAATGAATTTTTCATTGTTTTCTTTTTGAACTTTTTGGATCAGTTCTATTTCTGGCATGTCTTCTGCTGACTACTGGAGACATCTTATGTTTCATTTAGACCTGTCTTGGTTACTCCTTTGCAATACCAAGTTGCAATCTCTGGCTAAGCCTTAACTCCTTATTCATTTACTACAGATACTGGGATACTGTTGCTCCATCTTTTCCCTATTCATTTTCTTAATCATTTTTAGTTGAGTAAATTTTCATACCCTGTGGTCTTTGGATATGTAGGAGAACAGAAGTTTAAGTATGGATTTAGCATATATCTTACTGTCTATCCTTTTTATGACCACAATTAAAGCACAGTGAAATCTCCTATTGTCCTTTTCCACAGTTCTTCACCCAAAGTCGGTTCCTCTGTCTTTGGTATGGTCCAAATATATGCAGTCTTTATTTATTTATTTATTCATTTATTTTTGGCTTCATTGGGTCTTCATTTTTGTGCGTGGGCTTTCTCTAGTTGCCGCGAGTGGGGGCTACTCTCCGTTGCGTTGTGCGGGCTTCTCACTGCAGTGGCTTCTCTTGTTGCTGAGCACGGGCTCTAGTTGCGCAGGCTTCAGTAGTTGTGGCACGTGGACTCAGTAGCTGTGGCTCACGGGCTCTAGAGTGCAGAATCAGTAGTTGTGGCGCATGGGCTTAGTTGCTCTGTGGCATGTGGGATCTTCCCAGACCAGGGATCAAACCCGTGTCCCCTGCATTGGCAGGTGGATTCTTAACCACTGCACCACCAGGGAAGTCCATGCAGTCTTTAAAACAATTTAAAAAGTAAAAATTCCTTGCAACGCTCCATTAATTTCTTGTTTACATATGCCTGATCGTTTTCCCCACAGCCTGACTCATTTTTTGCTTTCTGCACTCAATTTTGTCAGAAGGTAGCAGTTTCACAATAGGAAGGGATGGAAGACAGACAAAACCAATATATGTCTACTATGATATTTCTAGGCTATTTCTCAGAGAAATTTCGTCATACTTTTCTAGTCATACATAGCTACCTGGTTTGAAGTCTGATGTGAGGAAAAATGTTGCATTTGTCTTTAAGAATTAGTGGAGAGAAAGAGGAAAAAAAATAAGTGGAACATTAACTTTGTCAGGAGATATCCTAATCAAAGGGCTTTACCCTAAGAACCCAGGAAGAAGCTCTTCCTCAATTTTTCTTTCTTTTTGTCTTCAATAGGGAAGGAACAGAAGGCTGGGTGATTTAAAAAGGCAAACTGAAATATACTTCATGATTAGCAAAAAGTGTTACAGAAATAATTCCCATTCTAGTTTCTGGAGGAGGCAAAGCTAAAGAAAACCACCTAAAAGACTGGTATACCAATCTGGGAAAAATATGGCAGAGTCTAGCTGTTAACTGAAGAAACTTTAATGAAGGGACTGTTTATGAAGGTCTGGGCAGAGTTAAGGAACTCTAGCAGAAACTACAGAATCATGTTCACTGATGCATGCCAAATGTATGCCATCCAACTTGTTGTCAGTTACATCACAGTGGTTAAGAATATGCATGAACTCTGGAGTTAGACTGATAAAGAATCTAGTACCAGATTTATCACTTCAGTAGTTAAAAACAAAAAAACTATCTGTATTTCAGTTTCCTCACCTATAAAACAAAAAAACTGTCTGTATTTCAGTTTCCTCACCTATAAAATGAGGATAATAATAGCTCAAAGTATTGTTGAGAGAGGTGATGAGAAAATGTAACTCAAATAGTAGCACCTGACACAGTACAAAAACACTTAGTCAATATTAAATCTGATTATTAGTCCTTGTTTTATTCCTAGTAATGATACTATAATGTTGACCTCAAAAACTGTTATCATTTAGTATAAGGTTGGGCTGTGAGTAATTTTTTAAAGAAGTCCCAGATAAAAGAAGCTTAAATAAAACTCTCTTTCAGACAAAATCCAGATGTAGAAAGGGCAGGTTTAGTATGGTAGTTCTGTTCTAAGAAGCCCACTTGTACCTTCTATTTCTATGTTCTGCCATCCTTAGTGAGTGGCCATTGTCTTCATGGCCTAAGATAGTGGTCATTGCATCCTTGTTTCATGTGGAAGAACGAGGTAAGAAGGGAAGACTGGCAAAAAGAGATCACAGCAGTCTCTTAAGGAAGGTTCCTGAAAGCTTACATCCTAATGGCCAGAACATTAGTCATATGGCCATACTAGGCTGCAAGGGAGACTGGGAGATGTAGTCTTTATTCTAAGGAAGAAAGAGAAATATACTGAAGGATAATTAGGAATCCTTGTCACAGTCAGCAACTATTTCAAATTTTCTTTATTAACCTCAAATTCCCAAGAGTTACCTTTAGTTCTCCCATTTTTTTTGGATATTTCTTCTTCTCCATTGAATTTTTTTCTCCCGCTTTAGCAATCATAGGCCTACATATTTTCTGTTCTACCTCCAGCTTTATTTCCCATTGTTTCTTTCATGTACGTAATGAGCATTCCTATTATTTTCCTGCACTTTTTAAAAATCATTTTGCATTTATTAAAGTTGCACCTTCTGCTTAGAGTGTCCTTTTCTCTAAGTTTTTTTTTTTTTTTCGGTCCGCGGGCCTTTCTACTGCTGTGGCCTCTCCCGTTGCGGAGCAACAGGCTCCAGACGCGCAGGCTCAGCAGCCATGGCGCATGGGCCTAGCCGCTGCGCGGCATGTGGGATCTTCCCGGACTGGGGCACGAATCCGTGTCCCTTGCATCAGCAGGCGGACTCTCAACCACCACGCCACCAGGGAAACCCTTTTTCTATACGTTTTTAAGTCCAAGACTGACTTCTCGTTCAAAGCCCAAATGTAAGTTTTAGAATAACTGTTAGGAACTTCAGGAACTTCAGGTTGGAACTCTTCTCCCTAGGTTTCTCTTGTAGCCCTGTATCTCAGGCCTTATGTATATTTCTATTCTCACCGAGAATGTGAGCTCAAGGAGATTAAAATCTATATCTTATACAGCTTTATATCTCCTCCTAGAACAACAGCACTTTGCACAATTTAAGTATTTATTGTTCAATCAAACACATAAGTTTGATTATTATATAGAATAGAAAAATATTCTTTAAATCCATCCAGGATTGTTACTATGAATGATTGAACGTTTTCCAATTAGGATTTTCAAATGTTTACTTTCCTTAGAGTGGGTACTATTATACTTCTCTCAATAAAAAAATAAAATTTCAAACATAGATATAGAACTTTTAGTCAGATTTATTAAGATATACTTTATGTACAGTAAAATTCACATTTTTTAAGGTATACTGGTCTATGCTAGCTAACTTTCTATGATTACTACAAATATGAAGCTGTCTTCTACTTTCTAAATCTCTCTGAATGCTTATGTTCTGAGCCAAACAGTGGAAATCTCTTAACTGAAGAGAAACTATTTGAAAATCTTTAGTACGAAGGGAACTGTGAAGAGCGTGCTTGATATGATGAGGGAAATAAAATCTTCAATCATGCTTTTTATTTTTTTTTTTTTTGCGGTACGCGGGCCTCTCACTGTTGTGCCTCTCCCGTTGCGGAGCACAGGCTCCGGACGCACAGGCTCAGCGGCCATGGCTCACGGGCCCAGCCGCTCCGCGGCACGTGGGATCTTCCCGGACCCAGGCACGAACCCGTGTTCCCTGCATCAGCAGGCAGACTCTCACCCACTGCACCACCAGGGAAGCCCAATCATGCTTTTTAAAACTTACTTTCCTAATGTCTTTTTTTAACTTTCCTAATCACTCTTAAAATGTTATGCTTTTCCAGAAAACTATAGCAGGAAAAAAATCTACAAGAGGGGCAATTCTTTTAATAACTTTATAGACTGATTCACATGGTATGAAAACTGAGAGGAAATATAAAATGACACATACTAATTACACTTGCCATAAAATCATACATGCATGGCAAAATATATGATTATTACCTTAGCACTGACAGTATAGTTTATACTACACATACAGTCAAACTTCCAAAGGGTTGGCTCTTAATAACAAAATGCTTTTTGATGGAAAATGTAGAGAAATGCAAGAATTGTGAATACTTCATCTAGACCTAATATCTTTTACTCGAATAGACATGTTCCATTCAATCTAGGGCCAATATGTCTAAAAGTTGTTTATAATAAAAATTCAATAATGAGACTAGAATCCACAGAGTTCTCCCTCTATTGGGTACTCTGAGTTATAAGCAGCTACAAATGTTCAAGTTCATATGGAAACATGACAGTGGCTTTTCTTGAGTGATAGTTGTGTTCAAATTTTAATATGGCACCATTTTCTTGTTCTCTCTATACAGGAGTTTTGAAAAAGTAGAAAATGATATAACCTTTCTTTGGTGTGATTCTGTAATTCTGCCTCTGGTTAAATTTGTCTGTGGTCCCTGAAAAGAGCACATCTTTACTCTCCAAGCCCCTCCCTGGACCTCTCCTTCCCAGGTCTGCTCTCACTATCTCAGGCTCCAGACTCTTACCTCCTCTAAATTAATATTTAAACTATCAGGTTGGAATGTAACCAGATAAATTAAATCCCCCCAACGTGCTAATGACTAATAATAGCTCAATAGGTGATCTCTCTGAGGTGTTTGCATTAAAAACCTTCATTCAAGTTAAGTTCTGTGTATAGGATTCCAAGCACAAAGGCAGGTAGGACTTTTTGGTGGACTTAGGACTCTATTTAAAGCTTCTTAAATCAAATTCAGTCCGTCTACTGCCTTTCTCTCCTTGGCATATTAAAACGAAGATTTCTGTAGGAACTGTACGTATACTAGCTTAAAAAATGTTTCAAAAGATATTCGTCAAAATTTCCTTTCCCTAAAGTGTTTTGATGAATGAAATGATATTTACTCTTACAATGTCGTTTACTGAAGGTGGCAGAATATTTTGTCATTCACTTAAAATTAATGAATATAATATAAAAGATTAATATATCAGAGGAAATTAGGGCGAAAAAAACCATCAGAACAGCTTGACTCCTCTTTGCTGGAATTCCTCACCCCAGTCAATGACATAAATCCTTAATTTTGCTCACTTTTGGAACCACATCTAATATATTTGACCAGAGGGAGTAGCCTTCGGGTGTGACTGGGAGGAAATTGATCAGGAAAAAAGAAAAGAGAGATGGAAAAGTAGAATGCTCTCAAGAAGGGGTGGGATTTGGGGTGGAGGCCAGAAAAAAAAAAATGGGACCGTTCCTTCATTCATTGAACAAACATTTCTTTCTGCCTCCCACATGCCAGGGCCTCTTCTATTGGCGTCTTCTCCGGAAGGGTGATCCTCGTCGACAAATTCCAGATTCTGATTATCTCAGGAACTTGAGCTGCCCTCACTTCCGACCTCCTCTCTCACGAACTGCCTTGAGGCAGGAGAGTCAGGATGGGATGGGGAGGGAAAGAGAGGCGAGGCCCGCCTCGCAGAGCACATCTGCTGTGTTCAGCCGGGAACGTCTGTCAAGCAGTGGGAGGGAGAAGCGCATGGAGCCACCAGCCCACTCTCGGGAGAAACTCGCCAGAAAAACACCCGCCCTGCCCCCGCCCCACTCCTCCCCGCGGGCTTCTGGTGGTTTCTTTAGGGAGGTGGTGTGGAAAGGCAACTTTTGGGAACTTGAAGGAGAAGGGTGTGTGGCGAACAGAGAAACGTGACTTCATCAGGTTCCGACTTAGACTCCCCTGCCGGGCTCAGGGGCAGTGGGCGGGCCAGGCCGGGTCGAGACGGGTGTGGGGCCGAGGCCGCGTCCCGAGCGGCGGTAGCAGCGGAGCCGGGCGGGGAGGGCGAGGGCCCCCAGGCGCAGTTCTCTGTCCGGCCTCGCGGGGGCGCCGGCGCGGCCGATCAGGTGACCGAGCACTCGTCCCGGGCTGCGGGAAGCGGCCTCGTTCTCAGCCGCCGGAGACGACGCCGCCGCCGCCACACCTAGTGGAGGAGCCCGGGAAGGCGGCGCGGTGGGGGCTGGGGCGGAGAGCGCCGGGGGTGGGGACGGAAGGGCGGCGGGCGGAAGGCAGGAGGTTGCCGGGGCGCGGGCTGCTGAGGGGAAAGGGACCCCGAGGCGTCCGCCGCGGCTCGCTCTGTCACCGGCGCGGGTTAAAGGCGCGGGGGCCATGGGCGCGCTCCCCTGAGGCGGAGGTCGCGGGCGGGAGGGGAGGAGGCCCGACAGAGGTAGCTGCGGAGGCCGCGGTCCGGTGACTGGGCGCGAGGCGGCCGGCGGCGGCGGCGGCACCACCACCACCACCACCATGTCGCGCTCCGTGCTGCAGCCCAGTCAGCAGAAGCTGGCGGAGAAGCTCACCATCCTCAACGACCGGGGCGTCGGCATGCTCACCCGCCTCTACAACATCAAGAAGGTGCGCACGGGCCGGCGAGGCCGCGGCGGGGGCGGCGGGTGGGCTGAGGAGGGATGGAGAGCGGGGGAGGCCCGGGCGGTAGGGGCGGCGGGCGGCTCCCGGGACAGAAATCACCGCCTCGCGGCTGCAGGCCCGGCCGGGGTCGCCGGGATGCGCCGCGGCCTATTGCGGAGTCCCAGCGCCTCTCCTGCTGGCTCGCGGGCCGGCTAGGGGCGGAGAGGAGCCATTTCCCCGCTCCCAGCGGCCAGATCCGGCCGGCCCGGCGCGGGGTGAGGGGCGCCGCCGCCGCTCTCGCCCCCTCCTCGGCGCCCCGGCTCCCGGAACGGGCTCTACGGGAAAGAGAGGAGGGTGGGCGGGCGAGAGTCTAAGAGGGGGATAGGAAAACTTGGGTGTTCAATAACTGAGGTCGGATGGTAGGAACCTGGCGGAGATGGAAGCAGTTTTCTGTTTTGGGTTTGTTAAGTGTGGGAATGTGGGAAGGGAATGGCTAATCAGGATGAACCCCGCATCCCCTCCACTTTTGCCATTTTATTTTAGATTGCCAAATAAAAGCCATTAGAGAGCGTGTTGACGATTTGGAATTATTTCATTTTGAAGGTGGAGAGGAGGGGGAAGTGAGGGTGGAACCAGTTTTCTCCTGAAATACTTCTGGGTTGTGAGTCACTAGAACAGGAATAACAACCTTCTCTCCCTTCCCTCTTTACTCCTCCTCATCTTAGTTTTTCCAACCATGTCTGATAATACCAAAACATCATTTCTTAAAGTTCGGCGTCTATACAAAATAAAAACTGTGAATATGTTGCTATTACTGCTGATTTTATAGCGTATTCTGATAATTTGAGTAGATCTAGCTAATAGGCCCATTGAAAGTCTTTACGTGGCTTCAGCAGATTAAGGAATGAGGGGCTGAGTTGGAGTTAAGAAAAATAGATGTAAAGATAGAACAAATATTAATTTATCTTAGGAAAGAAAGACCAAAATCCTCTTTCTTTTAAGACAAAGTTAAAGTTTTAAATAATTTGATAAAGAGAAAGTTAAGATTTTTTGTGGCAATCTAGATCCTGACAGTTTCCAATGTGTATTTGATGTTATATCTTCGTAATTATTTTTGTTGGCTTTTTATTGCATCCTGAAGGTTTCTTTTTAGTTTAATCGTAGCAGTAGAGTTGTAGCCCTTGTGAATTAGGACTCCTGAAGAAAGAATATTTTAAAAAAATTCATACATGGGGTTGTGTAAAACTGACTTATTTGAACAATTTGATGTAGACACTGAATTCTAAAGGAGGAAAAACTGTCCTGGCTTAATAGTGGTAAATTTTGTGTAAAGATAGCTATGTTCCAGTCGCTTACCTGGACGTGAGGATTGGTTGACTTTAAACGCAGTGCAATCGGGATAGTAGCCTGTTCACTTTGTTACATTTTATGTGGCAGGAGCTCAGGGTCATTATAAAGAAACCCTCTGCATTTACCAATGAGCCTTGGTTGTAAATTTATGTAAATTAGGAATAATTTAATTTTAGATAGTATTACTTATAGGTTGTATTGACCAGAACTTTTTTGTGAAATTATGCTCCTTAACAAACTTGGAAATTGGTTCCTATATGCCCTTTGTGCAAAAAACGAGCAAGTCAAACATTACTAAAAGTTTCTAGACATGTGGTATTGTGGTTAAAGGAAATGGTTATGATGGTTTCCAGAAGAGGAAGTGAGAGTAACATCAAAAGTGATTTGGGTATTTGGGCAAAATACCTTTTTTTTAAAGCATTCATTGAACGTTTTTATGGCATAAATACAATCAAACTTTACATATTTCATCTTCATAAATGAAATAAGGTTGGACTAAATTCTAAGCATTTGAATGCTTATAATTCCAGTTCACTGCCTTTTCTCAAAAGCATATTTTTTTTTCACTTCCTGTTTTGAGAAACTCCAGGCTCTTGTATTATTAAACTAGTAAAATTTAAAATGAGTTGAATGTGATCATTATATCCAAGTGGCTAATATTTTGAATTATTGAAATGTTATATTTCAGCACTTAACGCATTTATAATTTCTTGAGAAATATTTTTCTACCTTGCTTGATTGTGAGTTCTCTCTGGGTGGGGACAGTGTTACTTATTTTTGAATTACTGGTACTTAGGGTCCTACCTGGTCCATGAGGCCTTCAGTTAGGACTTGTTGAAAAGGATGAATACATTATGTATAGTATATTTTATATATATGCAACATATATATGAATATGTGTATAATCTTGCTCTAGTTTTAATAGTAATAGCTTTTGCTCTGCTCTCCTTGTGTGATTTTGCATACACATACATCAGATGGATTTTGAATCTTTTGCCCTGTATAGAGTTGTCTGTAAAGGCTGGCATAGCTTCCTGGCTGGCTAGGATTGAAACATTTGTTCAAAAATCTTGCCAAAAAAGTGAGTGAGATCTGTTTACCATGTGTTTATAAGGTTCCTGCTGTTTACATTTTTATGACAGTATAAACCACATAATCTTTTCAATCTCTATCTCTTATACCTCAAAAAAAACTTCTACCGCATAATACGTGCCTGCCAGTCAATTATCACATTTTTATTAATGCATGTGTGCATTAGATTGTCTATCAGATCTGATTGCTCTGTTTCAATTGAAAGTCTGCAATGGCAATATTTTAGTGAGCATACACAGTGAAAAATACTTCAGTGACCTAAGTAAAATAACTTTTTAAGTTACTGTAATCAAGAGTAATAGGCTTTAATGCTTATTAGGGGAATGTAACATGGTTTCTGGAAAATGTTTTGCTTTTTTAAATAAAATTTCATCAACTGAAAATTTTTTGAGATCCTTATATGTACAGGTTATGAAAATTTTAAGGAATTTGTAGTCTAATCAGGGATGTAAGAACACATAAAGGAGGATTTTAGGAAAAAAAGGTGGTAGATAGTTTCACATTTAAATTTATTTGCATAATTCCTTAATTTTTTTAAAATTAAAAATATGTCTTCCCTTTTCTGGACCTAATAATGCTACTCACTTATATAGTGATTTTTAACATTTTCAGGCTACTTTTATATCTGCTACTATGGCATGGCAGGCAGTGTGGTGGTGGAAATAAAGTGTACTGGGCCAGAAGTTAGGAGACCTGCCTTCCAATGTTTCAGTCTGTCTCTGAGAGATTTGTAATACTGGGTAGGTGTCTTGACTTCCCTGAGCTTCATTTTTCCTCATCTGTAAAATGGGGGGAAATTAACTGTGAACGGAACACTAAAGTCTGTTCCAGCTCTGATTATGTTATCTTTCAAGTAGACATTAAGGCCTATTTTAAACAGGAACTGAGCTCAGTTTAGTTTTCCTTAATATAGGGATGGTAATGTGTGCTCTGCCTACTTTACAGAATTGTTTTTGTGAAGATAAAAGATAATAACAATGTGAAAACAGTTTAAAACTTCTCTGAATCTAAGATAGTATTTGTTTAGGAGTTTCAGTAACTTTTTGGGGCAACATTTGTTTCTCTGAAATAATTTACTACTGCTTAGCAAACACATATGCCGAAATTCCAACAGAAGACATTTTAGCTAACCTTAAAAATGTTTTTTTCTTGTTTACTCTTTCTTGTTTTTTCTATTTTTTCCTACACCATCACCAACATGAACTTGATAACAACGGATAACAAAAGGTATCAGTTAATACTTTCATATTTTTCATCTTGTTAAATTATTGCTTCAATTTTAAAGGATAGAAAAGGAGAAAAGACCTACCCAACTATCGCAAACTTCTTTTTAATGGTGTATTTTTGCAGGTTTCAATGTACTTTTACTTCTTTATTTGAGGAGTACTTTTTTCCCACAGTCTTCTCCCCGTGATTTTGGATGAATTTATTTCATGAGGAAAGAAATTAATAGAATAGCAGTGTAAAATTGCAAGTCTTTAGCTGGTATCTGCTTATCTAATGGAGGAAAAAAAATGTATGTGAAGGATGCAGTCGAGGTAAAGCGAGGGGAATCAGATTTAGTCTTCCCTTTCAGTGTTACGTTTCTCTTCATTTAGGGCCTTATTTTCTGTGTTGGTTGATCAGGAACAGAAACATGTTCCAAAGATTGGGATTCTGGCAAGTTGTAGACTAATAAACATTGTTAGTATGCATAAGATTTTTTTCCCCAGGGAGATTTCATTATCAAGATCCTTAAACGTGTTAAGAAGAAAACAGTCTCTTCATAAATCTGTATTTAAATAATATATATATTTACATAAACAAATCCTACTACATCTGTAACTTTCAAGGAAGCTGCTTGTAAAA
Source organism: Stenella coeruleoalba (assembly GCF_951394435.1). Lineage (NCBI taxonomy): Eukaryota > Metazoa > Chordata > Mammalia > Artiodactyla > Delphinidae > Stenella > Stenella coeruleoalba. Next base: position 78,029,265 of record NC_137151.1, on the reverse strand, counting down.
AATGAAGATTTGATAATTCTGTTTCTTGTTATGCTGGATGGTAGGCTGAGGAGATTAAGGTCACTGAAAAATTGCATAGGAAAAAAAATTATTTTTTTAAGTGGCAGGGGTAGATTATCCATCTTGTGTTTCCTTTGTGGAATTGTTAGATAACTTAAATATTAATTTTTTTAATGATTATAAAAGGAATACAGGTTTATTGTCAAAAACTCAAACATGACTTCAAAAATTCTCTGCCTGCTCATCTCCCACTTTTAAAAATAAGCTGTATATGGTTAAACAATTTTCTGTACAAATGCTGACATATGTGCATGCATATTTTGTATTATGATTCAATTAGGTTCTTTCCAAAAATAAAATTGAGGAAGCAGCATGGTACAGTTTATATATCAATGAAATTAGGGTTCTTAATCTATTGCTAGTATACTTATATTTTAAGAAAATTACAGGGATGGACATATTTATCTAGCTACATCCAATGTGTTAAAAATGAGTGGAGCCAGATGAGAAAGTGTGTCAGTATTGAAAATTCTTGTCCTTAACTGGCTAGGATGATTAAAAATTTAATTTGTATTCTTCGATAATTTACTAGCAGTGTTACTGTTAAGTAAAATTCTAACAATAATTTCAGATCACGTTCAGTAGATGTACATTTTATGTGTTAGAACTAAATAGTTTTATCTCTTTATTGTTCAACAAAAATAAGGTGTAATAAAAGTAATGCTAGCTGCTATTTATTGAGACTCTATTATATGCTAAATTAAAAAAAATTTTTTTCTTCATAGATCTGTGATGTAGGTACCTATTCTATAGATAAAGCAATTGAATTTGGAGAATTAAATTTGCCCAATTCTTACTTTAAAAAATAAGAATTGGATTGGCACCTTTCTTTCTTAACCCCTAAGTCTGAGCTCTTAATTTATTTTTGCCATTAGATTTATAGTCATTAGTGAAATTTTCGTGGTAGACATAATTAGATTTTGAATACACAATAACCTTAAAGAAATATGCAGTTATATTACAGAAATAATTTTCCTCTTAGACTACTTTTGTATGAACTTTGTACGGATTTGTTATGAAAAGATCATTGAGATCATAATTATCAGTATACCAGTGATTATTAAAGACTTCTGTTTAGCTTCGTAATGTATTAAAATGAGAAATAGTTTAGAATTAGGAAATTTAAAATTCAGTTTATTAGCATTTTTGAGAACATGTATTTTGTATTTACATTTCATATTATATGCATTTTTCCTTTGTGATTATTTCTAATATTTAGTTCATGACATATTAAAATATACAAACTGAAAGGACTGACCATACAAGTAATACTAAGAAAACTAACAGGAAATTTTGCTTTAAACTGGGGGTAGAATATATATAAAGCAGGAAGGAAGGTGTAAGCTCAAAGAAACAGTGAAATAGCATTTATCTTCCTTAATTTTAAGGACGCATACAATAATTTCCTCATTGCAGATATTCTATCTTTAATTTTGAGATTTTAAATATACTTTTTCATTTTATATTTTGATTTCTGAAGTCAAATGGTAACAGTTTTTTCATTGAAAAACCCTGCATGAATTATAAGAAATGCAATTAAGAAAGTGTAACCAGTAAGTGTGTTTCTTTCTGTCTTGGAGTTTACAAAAATAGCAGTATTCTTTTCTATTCCCAAGGCATGTTTTTCTGTTGACTGTTTTTAATATTGTCTTTATTAGTAAATGTAAAATCTTAACTTTGATCCTATTAAAAATTTGCAGTACTGTAATTATTAGATTTTGATTTACTTAATCTGACAGTGATGAGAGAATCTCCTACTTAATCATTTCGTCACATACTATTGTACTGACATGTTTTACTTAAATAAGTTAATAAGCTCTTGAAGTGTTAGTTTGTCTATGTTGTTCAATTCCACTTGCAGTGACATAAACATCTTCTTGAGAATTGAATGGTAATTAGTAACTTTTATTTGAATCTTTAACATCTTTAATAATGAATTTTGAAATATATAATGGGTTAAAGGTTTCAAAGGAATCTCTTGTTTTAAGTAAAAGAGCCTGTACTGGAAAAACTTTCTTACTGCACAGTTGATTATTTTAGATATTTGACAGTAATAAACCTGTGTCTTTAAAACTATTTTATAAGTCACATGAACTATTCTTTTAGTCAGTACCAAAAACTGGGAGTTTCCTTTTCATTCATTCATTTACTCTTCATTTATTGAATGTCTTCCTGGACACTAGGGAAACAGATAAATTAAGATACAGTTTCCAATGCCAAGAAATTCATATTGTAGTGGGTGAGAGAGATGTATAGATAACTAACTAAAAAACAGTGTTTAAGTGTGGTTGTGGGTGTCTTGAAAAGTGAGTTAAAGATTCCTGTCTGGGAGAGATGGGAACAAGAGTTAGTGACTTTTGTGCTTGGTTTTGAAGTATGAATAGAAACTTTAGCTGGGCAGTGACAAGGAGTAGCCAGCCAGTCATTATTCAAGATTTCAGACATTTTTTCAGTGGAGTATATAAAGATACAAAATATAAAGTTATAAAATCCCCTAGTAATATCTAATGTCCTTCTTGCTGGTATATAGCCTCTAAACTTCTCTGTTATTTTCCCATACTTGTAGCATATTCTGTGGATTGAGAGGGCTAGATTCTAGGTAAAGCTCTGATCCTTTATTTTATTTTTTTTTTTTAACTTTGGACAAGTTGTTTAGTCTTTCTGAATTAGGGTTTCTTTATTTAGAAATTGAGGGGACCAGTGGTTCTTAGTCAGGGATACACAATATAATCATTTTAGAAGGTTTTTAAAAATACATATATCTGGGTCATGACCCAAACCTACTGAATAAGAAAAAGCCCCTGAAGTGGTTTTGATGTTAAGAACCACTAAAATAAGTAAAGTGTAACTTCTTAATACTTCTGATTTCTTTTTCTGATAATCGTTCGCTATAATGATTTAATTTTGTTTTTTGGGGATAACTAAATTTCTGTAATGCTAAGCTGCACGTAGACCCTATACTAGCAAAACCATCTATAGGGTACTTATTTGCTCTCAGCTTCTCTTATGCTTCAAGTTATATTTTTTGGTTTTCTAAGCCGTAGTAGTCTTATTGATTCTAATTCTTGCAATCTTAGATATTCCAGTTTTCCCACATTTGTGGAATACTCTTTAATTAGCCTTATAAGGTTGAGAATTAAATGAGTTAATTCACATAAAGTGCTAGTGTAGTGCCTGGCACAAGAGTAAGAAGTGAATAAATGTTAGCTATTAGTTCTACTTCTGGGGCTTGAAACATAGTGGACATTTACTAAGTGTTCATTTTTTTTCTATTAATGCAGCTCAAGACCACCTTTAGGAAACATTTCTTAATTATTCCTTTTTACTGTCTGATATTATAGTTTGATGTCTACTTACTGCTAATACAAAATAACTATTTGTACTTCAGAAGTATGTTTCTCAGCAGTCCTTTAAAGAGCAACTTCTTTAGAGTAGTAAAAATGTGGCCAGATATAACACTTTTAAAAAACTATAACAGAATGCCTTTGTTTATAAACTGAAATGTTTCTGTATATGAGAAGCTGAAAAATGTTTGAGAACAAGGACATAGACATCTTCTTGAGAATTGAATGGTAATTAGTAACTTTTGAGTCATTAAAATGTTTAACAGTGAATTTTGAAATATATAATGCATTGAAATATTTCTTAAGTTTATGGTTTTCCCAGAACCTGTGCTTAGGAAACAGTAATCATAATTTATATACCTTTAAATCTGCTACTGTTGACTCTAATTAAGAGGTAATGTATAAAATTACATTAATTCTAAAGCATTTCTAATAATTTCAGTATACTTTCCTATCAAGCTTCTTAATCCAAACTGTAGAAGTGGGTTACTTCTTTTTCCTTCCTTTTTTTTTTTTCACCTACCCCAGCTCAAGGGGGAAATTGAAAGCAGATTGGTTGGGCAAAATATAGGTGATACAAATGAGGGGAAAAAATGGAAAATTAATCAGTAATAATAGAATTTGAAGCTTGTTTTGGTCTTGATAGATTTTCCAATACTTACTGGAAAATTTCACACCGTATTTCATTATTTTTAAAATTAGAAAATAAAAGAATTTTACACAAGTTCCTTTTATGGTCCATGATCTTATTGGGTCCATTTTTCCTCTAGGCATTAATTTCAATTTGCTGAAGACTCAAGGGAGAATCTTTGTCCCTTTATGCCTTCAATTTTGCAAAGCCTGCTTTAAAACAGGTTTATTATTTCTTGTTTATTGAGTAAAAGTTAAATTCCTCTTTCTAGCATAAATTGGTTACATTTTGTATTTTTCTCCTCTTTCCTGATATGATTCAGATGAGGTTAATTTCTTTCCTATGCTCTCAAAAATAGCATTCTCACTCTGATCCCTGGGATTTTGTTCATGGTCTTTTCAATTAAGTTATTATATTAAAAGAATCGTTTTGTTCTGTAGTATTTTGGCAAAGGAATGTGTTTTATTGCTGAGTTAGACTAGAAATTAAAAAATAAAACTTATTGAAATCATAGGAATTTTCCTTTAATAGTGATTACTCCAATAAAAGTTTTGAGCAGCTGAGGTATTGAAAGAAGGGAACTTTTTTTTTTTTTTTTTTTTTTTGCTGTACGCGGGCCTCTCACTGCTGTTGCCTCTCCCGTTGCGGAGTACAGGCTCCGGACGCGCAGGCTCAGCGGCCATGGCTCACGGGCCTAGCTGCTCCGCGGCATGTGGGATCTTCCCGGAGCGGGGCACGAACCCGTGTCCCCTGCATCGGCAGGCGGACTCTCAACCACTGCGCCACCAGGGAAGCCCTGGAACTATTTTTGTATACATTTTTGGGAGCATATATTTTTATTTTTTAAATTTATGTATTTTTAATTAATTTTTTGGAGTATAGTTGATTTACAATATTGTGTTAGTTTCTGCTGTAGAGCAAAGTGAATCAGTTTTACATACACATATATCCACTCTTTTTTAGATTCTTTTCCCGTATAGGTTATTACAGAGTATTGAGTAAAGTTCCCTGTGCTATACAGTAGGTTCTTTTTAGTTATTTATTTTTTATATAGTAGTGTGTATATGTCAATCCCAGTCTCCCAATTTATCCCTCTCTCCTTTCCCCCTTGGTAACCATAACTTTGTTTTCTACATCTGTGACTTTCTGTTTTGTAAATAGGTTCATTTGTACCATTTTTTTAGATTCCACATATAAGCGATACATCTTTGATATCATATGATATGATATCATATCTTTGTCTTACTTCACTCAGTATGACAGTCTCTGGGTCCATCCATGTCACTGCAAATGGCATTATTTTGTTCATTTTATGACTGAGTAATATTCCATCGTATATATGTACCACTTCTTTAACCATTCCTCTGTTGATGGACACTTAGGTTGCTTCTATGTTCTGGCTATGGTGAGTAGTGCTGCAGTGAACATTGCAGTGCATGTATCTTTTTGAATTATGGTTTTCTCCGGATATATGTGCAGGAGTGGGATTGCTAGATCGTATGGTAGCTCTGTTTTTAGTTTTTCAAGGAACCTCCATACTGTTCTCCATAGTGTATGTACCAATTGACATTCCCACCAACAGTGTAGGAGGGTTCCCTTTTCTCCACACCCTCTCTAGCATTTATTGTTTGTAGATTTTTTGATGATGGCCATTCTGACTGGTGTGAGGTGATACCTCATTGTAGTTTTGATTTGCATTTCTCAATTAGTGATGTACAGCATCTTTTCCTGTGCTTTTTGGCCATCTGTATGTCTTCTTTGGAGAAATGTCTGTTTCGATCTTCTGCCCATTTTTTGATTGGGTTTTGTGTTTTTGATATTGAGCTGGGAGCATATGTTTTTATTTTTATTTATTTTTTTAAAAAATTATTTATATATCTATTTGTATCTTTGGCCGCGTTGGGTCTTTGTTACTGCACGTGGGCTTTCTCTTGTTGCGACAAGCAGAGATTACTCTTCATTGCTCTGCGCAGGCTTCTCATTGCAGTGACTTCTCTTGTTGCGGAGCATGGACTCTAGGCACGCAGGCTTCAGTAGTTGCAGCACGCGGGCTCAGCAGTCGCAGCATGTGGGCTTCAGTAGTTGCAGCGTGCAGGCTCAGTAGTTGTGGTGCACGGGCTTAGTTGCTCCGCAGCATGTGGGATCTTCCTGGACCAGGACTCAAACCTGTGTCCCCTGCATTGGCAGGCAGATCCTTAACCACTGTGCCACGAGGGAAGTCCATGGGAGCATATGTTTTTATTTATTTATTTATATTATTATTATTATTTAAATTTATTTTATTTTTTGGCCGTGTTGGGTCTTCGTTGCTGTGCATGGGCTTTCTCTAGTTGCGGCGAGCAGGGACTGCTCTTCGTTGCGGTGCGTGGGCTTCTCGTTGTGGTGGCTTCCCTTGTTGCGGAGCACGGGCTCTAGGTGCGCGGCTTCAGTAGTTGTGGCGCGTGGGCTCAGTAGTTGTGGCGCACGGGCTTAGTTGCTCTGCGGCATGTGGGATCTTCCTGGACCAGGGCTTGAACCCGTGTCCACTGCATTGGCAGGTGGATTCTTAACCACTGTGCCACCAGGGAAGTTGGAGCATATGTTTTTAAATAAGTGTTTTTAGTGTTTTGGAATCTTTGGGTACTCAGAGTTAACTGTAAAACCCTGAGCAAGTCACTGAATTTCAGATGCTCCTTTCCTCTCTGTTGAGTGATGGTTTAGATAATTTCTAAACCAAGGTGTTTTGCACGCAACAGCAACCCAGTAAATGTTCCTTTTACTCTCTACTCTTGTGTCTTTATTGTTTTCCTTTTTAATGATTGTTGCTTAATCTCTTATGAATAGAGAGAGGACTATCTCTATGTATATATATTTTTAACATTGTGGTAAGGCAGTTTTTGAAAAACTACGTAACATTAACCATATGAAGTTAAGCTGTGGTACATAATCTATATTGAGACAATCTGAGGAAAGGCCTTGGGAAGGAATTTTGGTGGTAGATTGGCAGAAAGATTTGTTTTAAAGTCATATTTAAAATTACATAAAGTCTGATCTTGAGGTTTCTAATCAAAGATGTTTATTTTGTGCCCCTAATAGAATATTATGTGGTTCTTTGAAACATCTTTGTTCTTTATTTTGGGTAATAATGTTATATTTGTGTTTTGTGAAAAAACGAATTAGGAAATACTGAATTGACAATACTGACATTGAATTGGTTACCTGGAAAATCTTATTTTGATAATTGGGAACTCACTATAGATATCCAGGTGTTTTGAAAAGTTTTACTTAAAAAAATAGAATTGTTTAAAAGTTATAAGTACTTGTGGGCCAGGCACCTGAAATAAGTACTTTATGTGCATTTTGTCTTTAAAAAATCTGAACAGTCTACCCTATGAAGTAGGTAGTAATAGTATCCTCAGTTTATGGGTTAGAGTACTGAGGCTTAGGTTAAGCAACTTGCCTAAGGTCATATGGGTTGTGATCCACTTAGAGACAAGAGTTGTTAATTATTATGTTTAACAGTATTTCCTTTAACACTTGTGTAATTTTATCTGCCACATTAGTCTTAACTTTGTTGAATTTAAAGATAATTAGAATATTCATGGGAAATAAAGTTCCAATTCTGAAAACTGGAAATTTAAGTATATAAATATTTAAATTTGCTTTAGATCTTCTGGGATTTTAAATTACAGTATTTTATGCATTATGAAATCATGCTGAGTCAAGATAAAGTAAAACATAAGGTTTTAGTGTGGTGCTTTTTAAAAAAATTCTGTAGTTCAGATATAGTTTCCTTTTTGTCTGGTGAAATAGCCCTTTTAGCCAGTTATGCAAAAAACTTTTTATTGTAGGGCTATTAAGATTCAGGGGTTTAGACACAGTTTTGCCCTCTACTCACCTTTTCTTTTTTTGGGGGTGGGGGGCAGGGGCGGCGGTTTGCAGGTTAGAAGTACTCAAGAGTTTTATGTAATTGAATTGGTAATTTATTAAACCTTTTGATTCAATCTTTTTGGTAGCGTTTCTGGAATGTATTAGTCTAAAATGAATTGATAACTATAGTAGTCTATATCATTTTCTTAAATCTGCTATTTCAAAGGGCGTTACTTTTAAGAATGAAAGATTAATTTTGTGTAATATTGTTATTGCAGTAAGATAGGGTTTTAGGTGTATCAAGTGCAGGCTGTGTTCTTAAAATATAAGTTGTTATCTTATGATTCCTTTGTCCTCAATGTCATCAAAATGAAATTTTTGAGTTAGAGTGGGAAAGAAGATTAATCTTTATAAAACAAGACATCTGGTTAGTTGGAATTTTGCTGTACTCTTTCAGTATAGTAGGACATTCTTCTTAACTAAATTATTCAGTATGGCTCTTTGCCAAGATGTACTTACCTAGATGACCTTGGGCAAGTTACTTAACCTAAGCCTCAGTATTCTAACCCATAAACTGAGGATACTGTTATTACCTAGGTACTTTTAGTAGGGTTTTATTTTCTTCTTGCACTTTTTTTGGCCGGAGTATTTGCAAGTGTCTGTATGGGTGTTAAGTAAATAAATCAAGTAGGTTGATTTCAGAAAAAAATAAAATGTGCCTAGTACTTCCGTATAGTGTCTATTAATCTTATATTTTTTATTGGCCTTTTTTGAGTGCTTGTGGTATACCAGATACCTTTAAGAATTCTGCTCATGTACACACATACAGACACTCATGTAATGGGCTTAAAACCTTTTTGTGTACATTGTAATTATTATCATGTAATTAACAGATGAAGAACCTGAGGCACAGAAAATCACTTGGTTATATTACCGTTAGGAGCCAGGATTTGAACATGGACAGCCTATATCCATGTTTTTAACTACTAGGCTAATCTTTTTCTATAAGTAAAACAAATTTAGCATGTTTAGACTTGGAGTAAATAAAGAAATAAGTGATTGGGGGAAGGAGTTGTAGTCATTATTACTAGTTCTGTATACTCTGATAAAGACTATTCTGTGGTTACTATTCATATGAGACTTTTACTTAGGTAATTATAATTATAGCTATTATTAACAACAGTTAACATTTTTAGAGCACTATGTGCCAGTCCTTTTGCTAAATACTGTACATAGCTTATCTGTCTTTTAATCCTCATAATTAACTCTATGAGGTAAGTACTGATGTCCCCATTTACACGTGAAGAAACTGAGATTAGGAGATGTTATGTAATATAGTCAAGGTTCGATGGATAGTAAGTGATGAAAATTGAAATTCAGCCAGTGTTATTCCAGAGTCTGTATTCTTAATGTTTATGGCATACTGCCTCCCAGTGTAGTTTGTTTAGTTATGGCTCACTGAGTAGTGTGGAAAAAGATAAATTAATTCCAAGGAAGGACTATATAACCATTTATTTTTCCATGAAATTCCATTCTTTATGTTTTCAGTGTAATAAGGAAGAGCCATTCATATATAGATATATGTTTAATTACTTGATTAAATTCTTACATAATTTGTGATCATTGGAAATGGGTGTGATAGTCTATCATATTTTCATTTGTTGATTGCACTAATATTGTTAGGATGGATAACTGAATTTTTAAGTAATTAGAGTATGAAAGATAATACATATCATTTAAAAAGAATTTGGAATCACTTTGGGATTCTTCACGGCCTCAGGCATGTTTATGAAACTTGCTTTTCATTTTATCATTGATATAAGGAAATGCTAATATGTAACTATTTCTATTGGGACAAATTCTTAGTTATGTGGTTCTTAGTTATTCTTTATAGTATAATATTTTTGGGGGAAGTAGATTAATTGGAAGATTAATTTATGAGAAATAATATTTTAAGCAAATGATAGTCTGAGGAAAAGTCAGATATATTTTAATATTTATGATGTTGAAATGGAATTTACAAAATAGCCTCTTATTGGTGTGGTTAAGGATTACAAAGTTCTAAATTTCTTATCTAATTATGTTTGAGAATTAAGATAATTCTTATTGCATTCCTATTTCCATTTGGAAAATATAGGAATGTTTGCATTGATTTTTATACTTTGGCTTGGAAAGGAGTTAGTTGATATTTGAAAAATAGTTTTAATTTGAGCTGAAGTGCAAAAGTCATCCAATAACGATTTATTTTTATTCTTGGCTACCGTTTCTTTTTAAGGTATGTAAAATTTCACTGATGGTTTTGTTCCTGTTTTTATAGTTGCATGTAGTCTTTATTTTTCCTTCTAGTATTATTTTAAGTTGATTTAGAAAGAGCACCAAGAAAGTGACATGGTTGTACACCTACACAGTAGTATTTAAATATATATAAATAATATAAACTCTATAAATCTATTGTATACTAAAATTTGCTACTTAAAATACCTTTAAAATTATAGCACCATACAGTTCTCATCTTGTTTTGTTATTCATAGTCTGCAGTGCATAAGTTCTCTACTGAAACGTGTGTCATAGTTTGACAATCATTGTTTACAAGTAATTTTCTCTCTTTTTATTACAATGCTTCCCCAGCAAGGACAAGTTTGGAAGGTTTGCAAAGCTTTTCACCTTCCCTCTGCCCGCTTGCCCGCTTTCAGATCAGTTTCATGTTTCATAACTTCTCTTTCTGCAATCCACAACATAGCCATAGTGAATGATGAAAAAACATTAAATTGCAAAACTGTATTTCTTCACACATAATAGTTAACTTTTCAAAGGACACATCCTCTTTAAAATGCAATAAAAAGAAGTTAAGTAAGAATGTTATAATTTTAGTAATTCCCTAAGAAATAGCATCTCACTAGAAAGCAGTTAATTAAATGTCACAGAATGAAACTGAACAGTATTGAAGATTATTCTGTATTGCTCATAGTTCAGATAAAAAGTTCTTTCTAATAATAATACCTTACATTTGTACAATGATTTACAGTTTACTAGAGAGAATGCTGTACTGCTGATGTGGTCAAAATGTAAACATTTCCATTTGTTCTGTGTTTAAGAGATATAGAATAGGTATAGATTTCATTGTTTGAAGTGCTGCTGGTATGATGGAAACCAATGTTGTAACTCAGATGTTCAGAGGAACAGGCAACACAGCTTTAGTGCTGTAAAGACAATTTTAGCAGCTTCCAGTTCTTTTGAACTAGGGCTCTTGTATTAAAATGTTTAAAGTGAATGAGGAAAACATTTTGGAAGAGACATTTAAACATAAGCTTTTATTATATAACACGTAGAAAGAAACATTTCCAGTACTCTACTGAATATTTAATTTTGTAATATTTTAATAGCTTCAAATGAATACAATCCTACCTCAAACCAAGAATTTCTTTTTCTTTTTCTTTTTTTTTTAGGTTTGAGCTTTTTCCTTCACTGCTGTTCTGCGCTAACTGCTTTGAAACTTTCCATGCATTTTTTTCAGTAGAAGAACATCTCTGTACTGTCTCCCATTGCATATTTCAGCTGTGACAATCCCTGCACTTTGCCTATTCATTTTGTCACCTGCTCACCAAAAACAAATATCTCCTTAATTTCTGATTACAGATTTGCTATTATTCCTTGGTTTTAGAAGAAGGATGCATTTCACTTTTATTACTGTTGTTTTATAGGCTTGTGGAGACCCCAAGGCAAAACCATCCTACCTTATTGACAAAAACCTGGAATCTGCTGTGAAATTCATAGTCAGAAAATTCCCTGCTGTAGAAACCCGCAACAACAATGTAAGTCATTTAAATTTTTATATTACTTGATTTTAGCCATCTGTATTGGAAGTAGTGGTCAGTATAATGCTTGAAGTAGCTGTTATTTATCTACTTTATATTTAGACATACAAATTGCATACATTGATTAAGGGCTTTTAGAGATAATATTCTTATCTCTAAACTGGAAAAAAAATGAGCTACATTGCCATTTTATTATAGAAAACATAAGATCTTAACTTCTTATATACACTTATTACCTTTCAAATTGCAACAAAGAGTAAGGTAATAGATACATGTGTATTTCAAATATTTGCATGACTAGTTGGGGAGTGTTTTCTTATAGTCATAGACTTAACTGTCTTGAAGTTAGAAAATGTCTTCATAGGGCTTGTATTGTTTTTAGTAATTAGCTGTGTTTAGCTTTAAAATGTATTTGTTTCTCTAGTTTTTTTTATAATTGAGAAAAACATTTTTGAAAAATAATATAACAAGCTGATGGTGTTAGGATCTTTATTATCCCATATTACTTTTCTCTGATGGGAAAATTTTTCATAGTACTCTATTGAAATATTTAGTCTTCCCAATATGTTCACATATCTTTTGGTAATTACTTATAATAACTGCTATGAATAACTAATTTTAGGAAATTGGAGTTATTTTTCACCTTGCTGTGGCCTTTTCATTTAAATTTTGTTGACTTGGAGTCTTTCTGCATGTCTTCTCTTTTTCCTTTATTTTTTTCTTTGATAGTCTTATGTTATAATTCTTGCTATCTCTTTTTCTTAATGTACAAACTTAGTCTAGAAATTTCCTCTTACATGTGATTTCCCTACTTCTAAGAAGCTCTGCTTAAGAAATATTTTGTCATCTTTTGGTTTCCTCAAATCATGTATGTTCATTGAAGATTTGTATTAGCCTGTTGATTCATCTTTCACTTAAAAATATTTTAATATAGAGGAAAAATACCAGTCACAATTAACAAAATACATCTGATAAAGTGCTTTTTAAAGAATTAATTTTAAAAAGTTTTTATGTTTTTTGTGAGTATGGGTTAATAGAAGTCTTTCTTTGTTTCACAGAAGATTGTGTTTTATCATTGGTATATTAAGGTATCACAATTAGTTCCTGATTACAAGTGAGTGATTCAAAGCACATATCCTTAAGAACACTGTTATTTGTGTGGAGAACTCTTTTTTAGTTATTGACATTAATTAGCTAACTCATCTGAGAGATTATGTACTCACTCTAAATTAAAGAGATTTTATAATAAAATCTGTCTTATGTTTAATTTCATATACACTTCTCTTTTTCATGGCTCAAAATCTCTGTGATATGAGCTCTTCAGAGAATCTTTTCAGTTTAATTTATATACATATATATGTAAATTTCTGTGTGAGAATGAGCATTTTCTTAGAAAATTAGCAAGATCTGATTAAATATATATTCACTGTTTCATAACAGTAAAATTTTTTGTTAAAGAATAAATAGAGAATCTTTGTTCTTGATTTGCTGGGCAAGCTGTTTACAATAATGCTGTTGGGGGGTTTTTTTTGCTTGTTTGTTTTTTAATACTTTTACTTACCTTTTTAACTTTTGCAGTACAAAATTGATTTTTTAAATAACAGCTTTATTGCAATATGATTTACATAGCATGCAGTTCACCCATTTAAAGTATACAATTCAGTGGGTTTTAGTATCTCCACACAGTTGTGCATCCAATGCCACAATCAATTTTAGAACATTTTCATCATCCCCCTAAGAAAGTCCAGACCCAGTAGCAGTCACTCCTGCCAACATCCACCCTCCCCTGCCCCCAACCCTAGGCAAACATGAATCTGCTTTCTGTATGCCTGCCTATCCTGGAGATTTTATATAGAGTCAAATAACATGTCTTTTTTGACTGGCTTCTTTCACTTAGTGTAATGTTTTCAGTCTATTCAAGTTGTAGCATGTATCAGTACTTCATTTCTTTTTATTGCCAAAAAATATTCCATTGTGTGGGTATATCACATTTTATTTATCCATTCATCAGTTGATGAATGCTTGAGTTGTTTCTGCTTGACTATTATGAATAATGCTGCTACGAATATTTGTGTAAAAGTTATGTGGACATATGTTTTTTATTTCTCTTGGATATATACCTAGGAGTGGAATTGCTGGGTCATGTGATAATTCTATGTTTAACCTATAAAATCAATTATACAACGTTGTTGAATGTTATGACTACTTGTAGAATGTACTCTGGTTGTTTTGTTTGCAAAGTCTGAGTTCTGTCATATGGTCTTTACAACTATTCTATGTAATGCTATTCTTTTTTTTTTTTAACCTCCTGAAGCACTGCGTAGTTTTTGAGTATTTGTGAAGTTTTGTGATCTTATTTTGATTTGGGCCTGCTAAAATCCTTTGAGAAGTTCCTAGCCAGTTTAGGTTAGGAAATGAGAAGTGAGGAGTTTAGTTTTATTGTTATATTTAATTCTAGAGAAATAGTTAATAGAAGCTTAAGGACAGGGAATGACAGTAGCATCTCGTATTGATAGGAGCTTGCAGATTTCTGGCTACTAAAGCACACTGAAGAAATAGTATTGATATCACAGTTGGTTTTTTTCTTTCTTATTCCTTACTCTTTTCTTATTCTTTGGGCCATTGTATAAATATGTGCTTCAGAACATGCTTACTTTATCTCAGGGATCAAGAAGATTACTGGTTAGCACTTTTTTGTTTTGATTTATGTTATACAAGCACCACTTGTCCCCAATTTCAGAAAAGGCAGTCACGAAAATGAAGATTTCTTCAGTGAAAAATTCAGCAAAATTTTTGCTTTCAAGTTTCTAAAATAGATCCTTACAAAAAAGCCAGTCTTGGGCTTCCCTGGTGGTGCAGTGGTTGAAAGTCCGCCTGCCGATGCAGGGGACACGGGTTCGTGCCCCAGTCTGGGAAGATCCTACATGCCGCAGAGTGGCTGGGCCCGTGAGCCATGTTCGCTGAGCCTGTGCTCCGCAGCGGGAGAGGCCACAGCAGTGAGAGGCCCGCGTGCCGCAAAAAAAAAAAAAAAAATGTTGATTTTTGATTGTTTCTTTAGTAACTGCTCCTGCTTCCAGCTCCTATACTTCGAAATCCAGTAGAAGCTGGGAGCACATAGATATCTAGTATACAATGAAGGAAGGCAGTGCCGACTAATAGCAGAATTGGTTCCTAACATGGCTTCAATAAGTGATGATGTTGCACTCTGTCGAGTCACTTTTACTGTCTTGCTTAGGCCTCTTTGTGACCAGTTATAAACTTACAAACTTTCCCCCCCAATTCTGGACTTAGGGAGAGTCTGTACCAAGGAATGTGATTCTGCTTTTTTCCTGGGTCATGGTGTTGAACTAAATGCCCTATACGCTTCAAAGCAGCTTGATTAAGTAAAATTCATATGAATAAAAGCCATCCAGTTTTATAATTATAACAGACACTTAATTGAGTGTCTAATATGTGCCAGGCTATATATTTTAATAGACTTTATAGACTTTCTTATTTAGTTTAGATTAAGGAAAGCGGTTCTGAGTTGAGAGATTATCTAATTTGCCTATAACATGATATCTTCCATTATTTTGAAAGTGTAACTGTCAAATGGATTTATGATTTGTTTCTCATAGGTTTCTTATGAGCATATAGAGGGAAATCTGTTATTTCCCTGGATGGAGAAAATAGTAGAAACTCCTTATTTTATCAACAGGTAAAAATTGTTTTGCCCAAGAAATCCTAAAAGCTAATATTCAGGTGTATGTTAAAACTTTTCTTAAGAAATTTTTTTTTCTAAAAGTTAGAAAACTTAATTTCCCTTCCCCTTTCTTTCTACACAGTAAAAGTATCTGGCACAAAAGTGTCATTATGGGATTTTCCTCTTTATTGTCCATTTTAGTACAAAATTTTGGACTTGATTCCCAAATTAAGGGGGAAATGATATAAATTACTGTCCTGTATATGTTAAATTAGATCTTAATGCCCTAAGAATGAAGACATTGTGAGTAGAGTGGCACAATAATAATATAGGGATTCTGGACTTAGATACAGGCCATTATTGAAATAATTTGAAATTAAGCTTTCAGACTTAGAGGAATATTTTGTGTTATAGATATTGTTTATTTCCTCTTTCAAGGAGCACAGTATTACAAATACTATGCAATTATATTTTTTATTTAAGTAGCTTACAGCTGTCACTCAAGGCAAGACAAAATAAAGCAACTCTAAAGGTGTCATCATTGCAGTAAGGTTTGTTCAGAGATACAGCATTAGAGTCTGTTTTTAGACACCATTTTATCCCTAGTGCTTGGCAGATAAGAGGCACTAAATAATGATGAGTGAATGAACCTAACTGATATGATTTAATTTAGCTAACTTTCATTTATTCAAACATTGTCTTAGAACTATGTCAGGATTCAGACTTACCAACACTTTTTTAAAAAACTTCATTATGTTATTAGCTATAAAAATAACTGTACTTTTTATTTTTAGTGGAGTCCCAGCTTCCTGAAAACATAAATGTGTTCTGGGGGTGGGGTGATGGTATTGGGGATGGGGATGGGGAGGCTCTTGACACATGCACTGTGGTTTAGTCAGGAGTCAGAAAGAAAGGGTAAGAAAACTTACTCGTTCCTAGTCTCTAAATGGGCATTACTTGTCTTATCATGGCTTCCATTATGATGGTATTATACTGGTTAAGAGGATGGACAACAAACCAGAATTTGAATTTTGGTCTTTCCACTTGACTGAATAATATTGGACAGATCATTCAACATCTTAAGGTCTCTTTGTGCTTATCTCTAAAGTGGTGATAGGAACTTTCCTGGTGGACAGTGGTTAAGAATCCGCCTGCCAATGCAGGGGACACAGGTTCGAGTCCTGGTACAAGAAGATCCCATATGCTGCAGAGCAACTAAGCCCATGCGCCAGAATGACTGACCTTGCGCTCTAGAGCCTGTGAGCCACAACTGCTGAGCCCGCATGCCACAACTACTGAAGCCCGTGCACCTAGAGCCTGTGCTCTGCAACAAGAGAAGCCACCGCAATGAGAAGCCTGCGCACCACAACGAAGAGTAGCCCCTGCTTGCCGCAACTAGAGAAAGCCCGCGCGCAGCAGCGAAGACCCAGCACTGCCAGAAATTAAATAAATTGATTAATTAATCTAATTAAAAATAGATTAAAAATAAATAAATGGTGATAATTCCAATCTTAAGAAGCAATTTAATATCTCCTAAAGCACTTAGCAGATTTGTGTAACAAATTACTTTTGAAAAATGGAAGCTGTTATTTATATTACTTCTCTGACTTTTTGGTCTACTTTACTGGCTTTTCTTCTAGCAGCTCTTTCAACATGGGTATTTCTAAATGACCTTTTTTTTCACACCCTGCAGTATATATGTATGAAAACATTTTACTTCCATGGCTTCAACTAAG
Organism: Stenella coeruleoalba; assembly: GCF_951394435.1. NCBI lineage: Eukaryota > Metazoa > Chordata > Mammalia > Artiodactyla > Delphinidae > Stenella > Stenella coeruleoalba. Next base: position 78,012,148 of record NC_137151.1, on the reverse strand, counting down.
TAATATACTATCAACTAAGTAATATACTAGATAGTATACTATCTAGTAATATACTATCTGTAGTTACCCTTTGGACAGCTCCACAAGCTAAATATCAAACATTGTATCCAGTGTTGAATACATGATTATCCTCCATTTTGTTTCTCTTCTGTGTTCTCTGTTTTGAGCCATCACCATTCACTTGGTTACCTAAACTGGAACCTTTGGAAACCCCTTTAACTTTTTTTATATAAATTTATTTTATTTTATTTATGTATTTTTGGCTGCATTGGGTCTTCGTTGCTGCGCCTGGGCTTTCTCTAGTTGCGGCAAGTGGGGGTTACTCTTCGTTGCAGTGCGTGGGCTTCTCATTGCAGTGGCTTCTCTTGTTGCAGAGCAGGGGCTCTAGGCACGCGGCCTCAGTAGTTGTGGCATGTGGGCTTAGTTGCTCCTCAGCATGTGGGATCTTCCCGGACCAGGGCTTGAACCTGTGTCTTCTGCATTGGCAGGTGGATTCTTAACCACTGCACCGCCAGTGAAGCCCTGTAACAGAGTTTTGTGGGGTTTTTTTGCGGTACACGGGCCTCTCACTGTTGTGGCCTCTCCCGTTGCGGAGCACAGGCTCCGGACGCGCAGGCTCAGCGGCCATGGCTCACGGGCCCAACCGCTCCGCGGCATGTGGGATCTTCCCGGATCGGGGCACGAACCCGTGTCCCCTGCATTGGCAGGCGGACTCTCAACCACTGCGCCACCAGGGAAGCCCTGTAACAGTTTTGATGATGTACTTTTGTGAAGAAGTATGTGTGTGTATCCTAATGGCAACTTAAAGAAATATTGGTTTTGACCAATTAAACTTTACCAAAATTCAAAGAATTTTAATACAGTGAGAACTAACTTGTGTCAATATTCTTTTAAAAATGTATCTTCAACATTTAGTTAATATCTCTTCTACATGTAATAGTCTTTAATTCTGCCTTGAATAAAGAAAGTAAATATAAGAATGAACCCCTCACTAGAAGAAACAACTAAGCCTTTAATATATTTGAAAAGTATTTGAAATAGGTCAAGTGATGGCAGGGAATTGCATCAGCCCTAATGACCTACCTAAACGTTTAAATCTTTTTATTTTTAATTTTTACCATGCTAACATGAATACATGATAATGAATTGAATAGTCTAGAAGAATTAAGGATGAAAAGTGAGTGTATGTAATCCTACCCCACTCTCTCCCACCCTGGTCATATTTCTCAGGGGGAACTTCTGCTTTTAGTGTATCTGGAGGTTACCTCCAGAACTATAAGGAATATGCTGATTCTTTTATATATTCATTTGCCAACTTTAGACAGGATCTATTAATTCTTTGCTACAAAATATGAAGATTTAGCTCATTAGGTTTCCTCCCCTCATTTACCCTCTCCCCTCTTCCTGATGTTTGATAGTTTTTTTGCTAACATTTTTGGATCATTGGTTACTTCTTTTTAAACTTTAAATAGTATATAGTTCTTTATATTTGTACCCTTACCCTTGGTCATTTATACTTTCATGTTGTCAAAATTGTTAATGCTTTCCTTTGGTTCTGTAATCATGAAGTGTTCTGAGATTGAATTATATGCTGATTCTAAAAATTAAAATTAATAAAGACCTGAGTGTTAGGTTTGCATTGCTGCACTCCATTATCACACTTTGCACTTATTCTTATAAGTCCAAATATATAATATGTTTACATTATATGTTTTTTTATATACATAATATCATATATTTATTATCAAAGTGAAACGGATTCTCTCTTCCAGAATATTTCACAGTTAAATTTGTTACATAGATATATTGACTTTCTTGAATTAGTTAAGTGCCTTTATAGAATTTTAAAATTTATCCAGTCTAATAATCATACCACCTTTCTGTAAGCTTTTTTTTTTTCTGGAGCCCACTTTCCTATAATCCTCTGTCTTCTAACTTCCCTGTGGATAATTTGCATAAGCCTGCTGCATAGCTCTCATCCTGGGACATATTTCTCTTTATTGTCCTGAGTGTAATGGTTTTCACCTGAACTTTCACACTGAGTTTCATAGAGTTTGGAAATCCCCTGAAATTGTGTACAGAGTTCTTGTGTGAATGTATTTTTCAGCTTTTGTCATGTTCCCAAGGGTGGTTCTTACGATCCCAAAACACATCTGTTTTAAAATCACCTTATGTTGTGAATCTTGCCCACTCTATATTCTAATCATACTAAACTGCAGTAATATCTTCTTTAGCTCAAGGATGCTGTCAGTTTTTCTGCAAATGAAATGGCCAATGAGCATTATACTGGGGTTTCATAGCATAGTCCCCAAGGAGATGCATTCCTGCCATTTGCAATCATTTATCCATTTTCTTCAAATTTCCTGAAGTTATATCTTGCCAGTTTTTCAGCTATCTCCCAAACGTTGTTAGCCAATCCCTTTGGCTGCAATGGTGATAATGATTCCCTTCATAATAGCAAAGGATGTTACCAGTACCTAATCACCTGTTGATCTTTAGCTTTTATTTTCTTGGTCATTTGTTTGAAGGGGTCTTTAGCCACTTTTAACCTGCTATCCTTTGAGTACCTTTGACATGGTATCTTATTGGTTTTCATGGCCAGTCCGGTTTTACCTGTTGTCAAATCAAAAGTTATTTGCCAAGATCCAAAATTGAAGACAGCAAAAGAAACTATAAGGGAATGAATAACAGATGTTGTAAAATACTTTTCTTTTGTTCTTCCTAGCACTCACTCATCTTGGCTAAAAATGTTTTAAATATGTACAGTAATGGTCTTTGGCCAAGAACATATAGGATAGTATACTGTGTTAGTCCTCATTGTCTGGTGTAGGATAGAATGTAGAAAATGGGGAAGTAGATTTAATTGCTTTATTTTTTAAAGAAATATTTTATTTTGTGAGAGTATACACTTTCATGGCACAAATGGCCATTCTTTCTCTTGCCTCTGGGTCTTTTGTTTATGCTGTTTTTCCTATCTAGAACAATCTTTCTCTCCCATATTCTTTCACTAGGATAATTTCTACTTGTCTTTCAGGTCTATCCTTAGATGTCACCATTCCAGAGAAGCTTTTTCTAACTCTTTCAAATTAGGTTAAGTGCTGCTTGTGTATGTTCTCATAGTCCTCTCTATTATTCATTTATTTATTTAAAACATTTACTGGGTGCCTTCTATTAGCTAAGTCCTGTTCTGGGAGAGGGAATCCAGCAGTAAATAAACAAGTCACTGGGCTTTGTAGAGCTTACATTCTGCTGGGCAGAGATAGACCAAAAAAAAAAACCCAAACAAACAAATGGAAAAACACATAGTGCCACATAGAGTTGAGTTCTAAAAAGAACAAAGTGATAGTGGGAAGATGCCAATTTACTTGACCTGGGGAAAGCCTTACTGAGGAGGAGGCAATATAGCAAAAGATTTAAAGATAGGAGGAAGTGAGGTGAGCTGGGGGAGGAGCCTTCTGTGCTGAGGGAGCAGCAGTGGCAAAGGCTCAGGCGGGAGTGTGCCTGTCTTGTTCATGGAACAGGAAGTAGGCCATTATGAATAGACCAGAGTGATTGGGGAAAGGGGCTGGGAGATAGTGGTAGGAGATGAGGACAGTGATTGAAGGGGTCAGCAGATGAGATATGGCTTTCTAGGACATAGTAAGGACTTTGGCTAATTAATCTTGAGTAGAGATGTTATTGGATAAGAGTGGTAGAAGAATGAATTGATATACCTATGATCACTGTGGTTGCTGGGTTGAGAAATAGTCTGCAGGGGAACAGAAGTAAAAACAAACTGGTTAGGAAATTTGCAGTCATTGAGAGGAGAGCTGATAGTCGCTTGGTCTAGGGTGGTACAGGTGAGAAATGTTCAGATTTTGGATGTTTTGAAGACAGAGCCTATGGTATTTGCCAATGTATTGGGTATGGGGTATATGAGACAGTGAGAAATGTAAGACCCCAAGGTTTTTGGATTGAGGAAATATCAAGCTTTACTGGAGTGAAGAAGCAAGAGGAACTGGTTTGGGGTGGGAGTATAGAAGGGATAGTACTCAGTAGCTTGATATTAGCTATGTTAAGTTTGAGAGACCTGCTAGAAGTCTGAGTGGAGATGCTGAGTAGCCAATTGTATATATAAGCCTAGGGCTCAGGCTAGCATTAAGCTGAGAATCAAGTTGAAGAGGAATTATTGAGAGAGAGGAGAAGGAGTGGGATAATCACTGAGGAGAGTGTGAGAGTGAATTGATGGTGAAAATGGCATAATGTTGCTACTCAGTTATATTTAATGATTGTGAATTCAGGTTGAGATGGAGTCAGCATAGACATAGGCTTTCTCCTGCTGTGGGTTTTATCAGATAATTATGATAGGGGGACAAGGGAGTAATATAATGAAGGACCATTATATTACAAGGGAGTAATATAATGATGGGCCAAAAGAGGAAACCGAACATGAGAGGTTGTATTTCAATAAAAAGATAGTAGGGTGAATGAATAGGAGCTCCCTCCAAGCTCAAAGAATTGATGAAGGTAGGGTATTAAGAGGGTATTAGAGATATCAAGTGGGAAGTATTCTTCCACTGATGCCACTTCACCTTATCTCCAAATCTCCCAAGAACAACAGATGTCCAAAAAGGCCAGAAGTCAAGACAGCCTAAGCATAAACTTTATTCCTCTTTACAGGCCTACTGGTTGAGGTAATTTAATATGAGCCACCACTCTCTGTTAGTATGTAATCAATTAACAAAAATAATCCCTGAGTGCTCTCTGAGTTTTAGGCCCTCCTTTAATTTTCCCCGTCTTGTTTCTCATCTTCACCACCCTTAGAAGCTCTGACCTTTCTTGTTATGGTCTTTCTCATACTATTTTGTGTGTGGGTTTTTTTTGTTGTTGTTGTTGTTGTTTTTATAAACCTCTTTCATGTTATTACAAATTGGTGAGGGTCTTTGTCTTGAAGGGAAGGTGGGAATTAATCATTGTAGTTTTTCACCATCTTTGAACCTTATACTTAGAAGTTAGTGTGGTGTAACCAGATTCTAAAACTGGATAGTTATCTAAAAAAAGTGAGAATTACCTGTATATCTAGATATACAGTCCTCACTAGATTGTATGCTCATTTAGGGGCAGGGTCATCATTTTATTCATAGTTTTATCCCCAGCTCTTCCAACAGTGTCTGACAATATAATATCATGTTGGGGTATTTGTTGACTAAATGAATAATATAATTGTTAACTAAATAATTGTTAACTAAATGAATAATAATATTATTACAGTAACTTGTCTCTTTTTAGAGGTTACTTTTCATATCACAAGCCTCTCTGAATCACATCTGGGAACTAGGAAGCAATACCACTTGTAGGAATCTGCTCAAGAAAAATGGAAGTACATTACATGTCCACATATAGATATGTTTATAGCAGCATTCATTGTTCATAAGAGCTTAAAACTGGAAATAATTCAAATGCCCATCAACTGATGAATAAAGTAAATTGGTAGTATATGCAGTTAATGGAGTACTATTTAGCAATTAAAAGAAACAAGCTACCAATACATGTTATAGCATGGATGAACTCCAGAAACATTAGGCTAAATGAAAGAAGCTAGATGTAGAAAGCTTATATATTATTTGATTTCATTTTATAGAGAGTGTCTGGAAAAAGCAAATTTATCGAGGCAGAAAGCAGATCAGTAATTATTAGGGATGCGGGTAAGAATGGGATTAACTGTAAATAGGCACAAGGGAACTTTTTGGGATAATGGAAATGTTCTAAAACTGGGTAGGGTTGGTGGTTGCACAACTCTGTAGATTTACTAAAATAATTTAATTGTTCACTTCTGATGAATGAATTTTATGGTATACAAATTATACCTCAGTAAACCTGTAAAAAACAAATGATTTTGAGCAACCAGAAATGGTAGTTTATAAAAAATGAAGTTTATTCAGAAGTAAGCTTTTTGGTTCTCACTGTGCCCAAGCTTGTTGAGTTTGCTTAGGTAAAATTGTTAACACGTATATTTTCTAATGCATTGTACCTTAAAGGGTATTCTCATCAGGAGCAAATGGTAATTGATAGGAAGAGAAATAAAAACTTTAAAAAGTAAAAAGTATAGCCAGCAAGGACTGTTTAATGTTGGCATGTTACCTTGCACATGTCAGTAGCACCTGAGGCCATCTTGACATAATTAGCTCAGTATAATTGATTACAGTTATGATATCTAATCAGTAAGAAAAGCCTGACTTATTTCGCTGCACCCAGGTTGTGAAAGCAAGCTAATCACATATCTGAAAGACTTTTAAAAAATATTATTAAAATTGAGTGTAAAGGGGCTAGCTTCATTTACATTTTCATTCATAATGGAAAATGGTACCATTATATGAGGTAAATTGTATTTTCGTTAATACAGTGTGATATCTTTCATACAAAGATGTTAGATCTGACTGACCACACTATACTGGGGCATATATTTAGTGCTTTTCTAGTACTAATGATAAAATTAGTTTCATTCGTTTGCATTAATTTAACCATCTTGTGACCAGAAATCTTAAACTTCCAAGATTTTTCCTGGTGCAAGTTAATGTGCTCAGGTGGTGAAATAGAGATTATTTTAATTTCTTTTATTGAACTTTTTATTAATCTTTGTTTCAGTTACCGAGTGCTGCCTAACAGACCACCCCAAATCTTAATGGACTTAAAACAACAACAACTCATTTCATATTCTGGGGTTGATTGGGCAGTTCCTCTGCTGGTCTCACCAGCCTTAGGTCACAGCTGCGTTCATCTGGTGGGTGGTTGGGGCATGGGGCCTGTTGGGATAGAGGATGTGGAACCTTCCTTTCTGTGGGATATGTTAGCTTTCTCACACATGACACTTTAGGACAGTGTTCCAAAAAAGAACAAAATGTGAAGTTATAAGGCCTTGTAAGTTAAGAGTATCATTTCCGCTGCTTTCTCTTGGTCAAAGCAAGTCACAAGGCCAGCTGGGATTGTAAGGGTGGAAAAATAAACTACATCTCTTGATGAGAGGAACAGTAAAGTCCTATTGCAAAGAGGCATGCATAAAACCTTTAATTTTTTTTTGCCTTTCTGTTCTTTAAAAAACAAAACTCTTTGCTTTTCAGAATTAATTTGAACAGATGGCAGCAATATAAACTTGAAAAAGATCACTTTAGTATATAAAATGAAGAGGTTGAATTAGAGTTCTTAGAAGCTTCAATCTGTGAGATTGATGAAGCTACAATTAAATAGAAGTATTTTCTGAGAAGAAAATAGCCTTAGCTTTGCTTATCCCTATACTACTTTTGTCATGGTGTGGCAACTTGAATTTTAAAGTGTATTGAAGAGGTGTTTTGAACTTTGAAATCTGATTGACCTGGATTAACATCTTAACCCTTTTCTAGTCTGTTTCTATATCTGGAAAATGAGGATAAAAATATACCATGACTGGGAAGATGAAAAAAATTCTGGAGATAGGTGGGGTGATGGTTGCACAGCAATGCAGATATATTTGTACGTGTGAACTGCACACTTATAAAATATGGCTATATTGGTAGACTTTGTTATGTTTTACCACAATTTAAAAAATGAACCTTGCAAAGTTGTGGTGAGGATTTAGTTTAGTAACAAATATTAAACATTCAGTAATGCTTATTTACTAGGCAAGTGTTAGGATAACTTTACCTAAAATTTATTTACTACCTTTTGCTCAGAAAAATGCATTTATGAAATATTGAATGCCAGTAGAATCATTTGTATATAATAAAATGAAAGTTCAACAAGGTCCCATGAACCTTTTTTAAAATGAGTAATCTTTGTGTTAATTTGGATTTTCATATAATCTTAGGAGATTTGCTTATATTTGATATGAATATGTCATTTTCTTTAAATGTTTCTCATTTCCTATCCTGTAAGGACATAATGAAGTATTTTATCCAACAGGGATTTATTCAAGGGATTAAATTACCACTCCGTGTTAGGATACATAAACTCATTTGAGACATGAATTGATACCTGATATTGCATTCATTGATAATTAGTACAATTTAAAAGTTGATTCTATGACTTATGTTGAGAAACTTGAAGATCATTTATTTATTCATTTAAAGTGCATCTACTGTGTGCTAGTATCTAGACCTTGGATACAAGAGCATGAAATAATACAAACCTCCTTTCCTCTGTGGAATCTCAATTCAAGTTAGGATGTTAGACAACAAACAACTAAAGTGAATAAATACGTACTTTTATTTGGAGATAAGTGGTAGGAAGAAATAGAAAGCAGGATGAGGAGTAAGAGAGTAACGTGGGTGAGAAGACTATTTTAGGTAAGTGCACAACAATGGCTTCTCTGAAGAGAAGTGAAGTGAAGGATTGAGCTATGTGAAGAAGTAGAGAAGAGCATTCCAGACATGATAAAGAGCAAGTGCAAAGGCTCAGAGGTGGGACCAACCTTGGTGAATTTATTTGATGAACATAGCACGCAGACCAGTATGACAACTACTGTGAGAGGCTGGAGGAGCATGAGGGGAGATGAAGTTGTAGAGACAGGCAGGGGTCCTATTCAAATTTTATTCTGAGACATTGGTAAGAGACTTTGTATTTTAAGTGTGATGGGAAACTTATTAAAAATTTTTTTAAAACCCTTTATTTTGAAATAATATTAGACTAAAACAAAAATAATACAGTGAGTTCACGTATACTCTTCATCCAGTGTTAATATCTTGTATAACCTTCATTGGAATCATCTCTTCAGGGTAGTGTGTTACCTTATAATGTCCACTCTCCTGCCACTATATGGAGAAGACTGAAGAGGCAAGAGCAGAAGTACAGAGATCAGTTAGTAGTTAGTAGTCCACATGAGTGTTGATGAGTAGAGTGGTGGCTGGACAGTTCCTTAAAAGAGGTTTATGGGCTTCCCTGGTGCTGCAGTGGTTGAGAGTCCGCCTGTCAATGCAGGGGACACGGGTTCGTGCCCCGGTCCGGGAAGATCCCACATGCCGCGGAGTGGCTAGGCCCGTGAGCCATGGCCGCTGAGCCTGCTCATCCGGAGCCTGTGCTCCGCAACGGGAGAGGCCACAACAGTGAGAGGCCCGCGTACCGCAAAAAAAAAAAAAAAAAAAAAAAAAAAGAGGTTTACACAAATAGCCTCTCAGCACTCTTATTTTAAAAAGCCTGGTTTAGGGACTTCCCTGGTGGCACAGTGGTTGGGAATCCGCCTGCCAATGCAGGGGACACGGGTTCAAGCCCTGGTCCGGGAGGATCCCACATGCCATGGCGCAACTAAGCCCATGTGCCACAACTACTGAGCCTGCGCTCTAGAGCATGCAAGGCACAAGTACTGAGCCCTTGCACTGCAACTACTGAAGCCCCCGGGCCTAGAGCCCATGCTCCGCACAAGAGAAGCCACCACAATGAGAAGCCCGTGCACCGCAACAAAGAGTAGCCCCTGCTCACTGCAACTAGGGATAGCCTGCATGCAGCAATGAAGACCCAACTTAGCCCCCCCAAAATAAATAATAATAAAATTAAATAAAAAAGAAAGAAAAGCCTGATTTAGAATATCATACTAAGAAATTGAACAAAGCCTTCCCTGAACCAAATTTCTGTACTTGGTTGTTTTTTAAGAGGAACAAAATACTAGCATAGTTTAGGTCAAGAAAAATAATTTATTATGCATAAGCAGTTTCGATGATGAAAGAATATTTGAAATGGGTGAATAAAGGACTTCAGTCACTTTCCTTTATGTTGAAAATCTGAGTTAGCTCTCTTAGTCATTGGTTCCTTATTGTAATTTGCTAGTATCTTTTCTTTGAAAGAATGAAAGCTAGTAAATACTAAATTTCAATCAGTTTTTTAGATACTTATATTTTGTGTAGAAAATGCTTCTTAATTGTACAAAGATTAATTACCAAGATTTTTCATTGCAAAGATATGATCTTATTTTGTGATCTGCATGGCTATTTATCCTGTTTATTTTGTTTCTACACATTTTACTTAAATTTTAAGAATAATGTTCCACAGTCAGAAGCTTTAATGAAAGCATTGTACAGATATTTTGCTCATATAGTTAACCCATGTATCCATTATATGCTTTTAAAGTGTTAGCGAATATTGATAGAATCATTTCTCAAAATTGTACTTTTCTAATGTTCTGTTCTGTAGCATCAAACAATCTGTTACTGATCTATATTCTTAAACCATTTCCTACTTTTTATTTACTATAAAACAAAGAGATAATGGGAAAAAAACTTGTTCTGGTTGTTGAACCTAGAAGTTAAATACTTTTTGATAGTGTCTGCTCTACTTCACTTTAAAAACTAAAATAGGAGCATTTTTTTCAGTTGAAGCCCAGGAGTTGTAGACACTTTTATTCTTTGTTGTTATAGTTGAACTTTCATGCAGAGCTTTATGGAATTTATTTTCATTAAATAAGGAACATAATTGTAACTATATGTAGAGACATTGAGGGAATTTTGTGAAATACTTGTATGTTATTTGGAACACTGCCTGGCAAAGAGAGCATGCTCAGTTAAATATCAGGTCTTATTAGAAGTACTATGAGTAGTATTGGGATTATTTAAAACAGCTTTATTCTTGCTTATTTTGGAGAAGTGGTCTGTGAGCATCTTCTGTTATTCACTTAATATTTAATGAGCAGCTTCTGGGTGCCAGGCACTGTAAAGTGTTCTCATGTATATTATCTTGGCTAAACTGCCCACATCAGCTCGCATTTTGATAATGGGGGTATTAGACTCTTGAGAGGTTAAGTCATTTAGCTGTGATTTCACAGTAAGAGGTGGGTGTCACTTGCTAAAACATGTCATCTGACGCTGACATATAAAGGTTTTTTAATATTGTCCTAATCACTCATCTGATAGATGTTTATATTGTGTACTTCTTTATGTGCAGAGCTGTTTGATATGGGCTGTGGAGTTTGATACACTGTCTCATAGTGTTGCAGGTAACTGATATAAGGTAGAAAGTGATATTATTAGAAATTATACACATTTAGAGTAGGGAGATGCTATTTGCATTGAGGGAAAAAGTTCAATCAGGGATGTTTTCTTGAAAGTCAACATTTAAATTGAGTAGTTTAGGAGTAGTAGGATTTGGACATACGTGAGTGGTGGAATTTGGACATCTCAAGAGAGAAAACAGTAAAGAAAACATGAGATGTGTGTAGAAAATAGTGAATAGTTTGTTTTGGCTACTCTGTATAGTGTGTGAATGGATGTAGGGGAAATTTAGATTGGAAAGGTAAATTAGGACCAAATTATATAGGGTCTTAAAAACTTGAGTAGTTATTTTGAATTTAGATATCCTTTAGTTCAGTAAATTTGTTTTAGCCAGTGTAGAGGCTAGTTACATACAATTTGGGGGGGAATAAAATTGAATGAGAAATTGAGACCATAATGAGATTTTACTATTAAAAAGGAAGATGGGGGGGCATGTGGAATGGTAGAAAGAACACTATCAGGAGCATGGATATGAAATTTTTAATCCTGGCCTTGTCATATTAAGTAGTTATATAACCTTGGGAAGATTCTTTTAAGTTCTGTGAGCATGAGCTTCTTAATATGTAAAATGAGAATTTGTATAAAAGATCCTTAAGGCCCATAATAAGATGGTGACTGTGTCATTTTTTGTCCAAAGTAGGACACTGAAATTGAAAGGAGGCACTGTTAATAATTAACCCAGTAGCAACCAAATTATACTTTTGCTTTTTATCCTATTATATTATGAGTTTACTTTCACCTGTTACCTTGCAAAGTTCAAATTTAAAGTACTGAAAAGTAGCGGAAAGGATTAAGACGTCAATTGTATTTAATGTTATTGAACAAGGTAACAGAGGAAACAGAGTCATTTAAAAAGGTGTCTGCTTGATGTTGTGAGTGGTAATGATTAAAAGTGTGCTTATAAACATAGAATTGTTTTGAAACATATATTCAAAATAAAGTCAACTACTACCACAGATAAAGTTAGAACGGTTACATACATCACTATAAGTATATGTCTCAGTTTGCCTGGCATATAGGGGAAGTAGAGATACTTCGTTTACACTTTTTTACATGTCCTCAGGGACTGCCGTGTCTAGGGCACTTTACAATAGTTGGGTCTACCAGAATGCTGTGCTTGCTGTTTTTTGTTTTGTTTTGGTTTGGTTTGGTTTGGTTTGGTTTTTGCTGTACGTGGGCCTCTCAATGTTGTGGCCTCTCCCATTGCGGAGCACAGGCTCCGGACGCGCAGGCTCAGCGGCCATGGCTCACGGGCCCAGCCCCTCTGCGGCATGTGGGATCTTCCCAGACTGGGGCACGAACCTGCGTCCCCTGCATCGGCAGGCGGACTCTCAACCACTGCGCCACCAGGGAAGCCTCTGTGCTTGCTGCTTTTTAAATAGTCTTTTAATAGTTTTTTTAATCTCCTGATGTTATGCTCACTATTGTAAATTTTCTGACTTATCATAATGGTTCAATACAATTATGTGTAGAGGCACCTCTCCCCCAACACTCCTGTGTAGGTGTAAGTTTAAGAACTGATTGAGGGCCTCAAAACTGTATGGGCTTTGATAGCAAGTTTGATATTTTGAAGCACTTTCTCATATTTTCTGGTTTTCTCATGTTCTAGGTGAATTATTTTATATTTAATGTGCATTCAGATCATCTGGGTATCTTGTTAAATGGCAGATTCTGATTTGGTAGGTTTTAGGTGGGCCTGAGATTCTGCTCTTCTAACAGAAGTGGAAGATGTGGAAGTTTCTATTCTGTAGACTACATTCAGAGTATCAGATAGGTTCTAGATGTTTTTCCGGAATTCTGGCAGACTTATGATATATGATGTTAAATATGGCTGGATTCTTTCAGAAATTATATTAATAGTTGTTTTAAAGAGAAAACTTAGGACTTTTGTAAATTTAATAATACAGTTGATTGAAATAATATTTGTCTTTTGTATTCACATTTCCTTCTTCATATGTTTACCAGTGTCTTAACTCTAGTTTTGCTTCTTTCTCATATCTTTTTTGTTGTTTTGGTTTTTGCTTTTCTTTAATGTATTATTGTGTTTTGTGGATCTGGTCAGGGAACCGTTACTGTATTTTATGTTTGTATCTACATTTTATTTTGCATGCGTAACGTGGCTTTGCCTGGATGTTCTTTTTGGTAAGTTCCAAATTTATAAAGCATATTGTTTTTTTGTAGTGTAAGTTATAATGTTTTTCACCTTCTTTTCTCCCACTTCTAGTAATGTGGTCATGCTCATGAGTTGTTTTTAGTTTTTTTAAAGAGTTCATTTGATAATTATTTTTTCCTAACACTTTCCAATTTTCCTTAATAGTAGTGCAGTTTGGTACTAATCTGCTTTGATTCGTTTTATAGCCTCACAATGTCAGTTGCTGGTCACTATTAGCAGTTGCTGTCTCAAGTATTTTGGTTTTTTAAAAGAGCCTTAATCATCTAGAAATATTTTCCTAAAAGCTTGTGCTTCCATTTAGCAATCATAAAAGAAGATAGTTTGTAGTAAAACTAAATAATTTTGTTCTCTGTAAACAATGCATTCTAATTTTGTTTTCACAGCAACAGCTTGCACAACTACAGAAAGAAAAATCAGAGATTCTGAAAAATCTGGCATTATATTACTTCACATTTGTAGATGTTATGGAATTTAAGGTATGTATTTTAATGTATAGAATTTAACATTTCAGAGATAGATTGATATTTGTTAATCATATAAATTGTTCTGTCACTTGTAGATAATAAAATTAGAATTCTTCTAGAACAAAAATTCAAAATACATTTTATTTGTGTGTGTTTTCTGAATTTAGTAGTATACATATAGGTAAAAGGTTTAAATAAACTTTTATTTTCAGGACCATGTTTGTGAATTGCTGAATACTATTGATGTTTGCCAAGTCTTCTTTGATATTGTAAGTATTATTTTCAGAAAAATTTCCAATTCTTCTGTCTGTTTCTAGTAGAACTAAGGGGATCAAATGCTTTTCTTTAGAGAAAATGTAAATGATTAGTATATAAAGTTTCAGCATTGTTAATTTGGCTTGTATTTTTTAAGGTAAGGAGTTATACTGTATTTTCACTTGTTTATTTGATTGTCATTGAATATAAATCTTGTACATATTTGGAAATAGTTGTTAATTTTAGTATTTTAATAGGCCCAATTTTAAAAGGTTACACAAATAATCCTTTTCTCTATAAAAAGCATACTTGATAAAAATCTTTCTTGATAAGTCAATTTCTAGATATAGGAAGTCAAAGTGAAAAACGTCTCCACTGACTTAATGGTGAACCTATTTATTTATTTAATACTCCTTTTTTCCTGCTTAGTGAGATTTGCTTTCATGTTTATTATTTTTCTGGTTTTGGTTATTCTTTTAAACTGTTAGCAGTTTGAATAGGGTGATCACAGACTCTGTTTCAGCCATAAAATTGTGTCACAAGCACAAAACTATTATCTATAACTCCAAAATTATAGGCATGTTTTTGGTGAAAGGAATTAGATAGAATTTCAGAAATGGGGATAAAACAAATAACTATAGAAAATTATTAGCTTTCAGTAGCTGCCATGAAGATTTTTGTGTGTGTGCTTAAAAGTTTGTGGAATAGGAAGGAGTTGAACTTAATGGTTTTTTTCCCCTAGACTGTAAACTTTGATTTAACGAAGAACTACTTAGATTTGATCATAACATATACAACACTAATGATACTGCTGTCTCGAATTGAAGAAAGGAAGGCAATCATTGGATTATACAACTATGCGCATGAAATGACCCATGGAGCAAGGTAAACCTGCATTATAAAAATCTGTGTGAAATTCCCAATTAATTTTATGGCTTACAACTCAGTGATATTTGATATGTCTGTTTTAAGTGACCGAGAATACCCACGTCTTGGTCAGATGATTGTGGATTATGAAAACCCTTTAAAGAAGATGATGGAAGAATTTGTACCCCATAGCAAGGTAAGAGCTGGTTTTTAGGGGTGCTTCAATAGGCATATGAGATAGCTTAAGGGTGGATAGTTAGAGTGATAAACTACTTTTAAGAAAGAAAATTATAATGAGATGTGAATAATAGTTATGCATGGTTTTATCTAATTGTGAACCAGAGAACTCATTAATTAGATTCAGAATAGTGAATAGAGATTCAGGAATATATTGATCCATTGTAGTTTTTAGGTTCAATATAGTGTATATAGTGAAGTTTAGTATTTGAGAATGTCTATATTTGTATCAGATTGCTTGGGTTCTAATCCCAACTCTGCCAATTACAGTGTAATATTGGGCAAGTTACTTAACCAACTTCAGTGTACCTCAGTTTTCTTACCTGTAAAAGTGCAGTATTAAATGAGTTACTTTGTAAAGAGTATTTAGGTACATAGTATTTAATAAATTTTAGCTATATTATTATAATATAGCCTCTTAATGAGAGAAATACTACAGGAGTTTTGTGATAATTTGGCATGTCTGTCTTTTATGGTATATTAAAAAACTAGTTCTTAATGAAATAGTTTTGGTTTAGAGTCTTGCCTTTATGGCTTCTCTGAGGGAGGGCTAGTTCCTAAGCACATCAAGGAAATTTACAGGTATCCTCATTATTTATAGATAAGGAAATTGAGGCTGGAGAAGTGATATGATGAAGTAAGCCATTTGGTAGCAATAGTGGCAAAACTAGAGCTAAAACCCAGGATATTAGAATCTTGGCCCATTGTTCTCTTTGAATGATGAGAGTTAGAATTTTTTTTTAATTTATTTATTTTATTTTTGGCTGTGTTGGGTCTTTGTTGCTGTGCGCGGGCTTTCTCTAGTTGTGGCGAGTGGGGGCTACTCTTCGTTGCGGTGCATGGGCTTCTCATTGCAGTGGCTTCTCGTTGCGGAGCACAAGCTCTAGGCACGCAGGCTTCAGTAGTTGTGACACATGGACTCACTAGTTGTGGCTTGCGGGCTCTAGAGCGCAGGCTCAGTAGTTGTGGTGCACAGGCTTAGTTGTTCCACGGCATGTGGGATCTTCCCAGACCAGGGCTCGAACCCATGTCCCCTGCCTTGGCAGGAGGATTCTTAACCATGGTGCCACCAGGGAAGCCCGGAGTTAGACTTCTTAGTAATACAGTATTTTGTATGAATCTATGCTTTTTTTTTGACATACAGTTGACAGCAAGAATTTTCCTTCAGTTTTCTTACTCCCATGAAAATTCTGAAGATGCATTTCCAGTTTAATTTCTTTGCATAGCTGTATTATATCTACAAATTTATGTAGGTTTAATGTCTTGGAGTTAGTTGAATCATTAGTTTGAAAGAGGCTAGTAGATGACATTAGTTTTGAAGTAAAAATCAGCATTGTAGATGAAAGTGCCAGGATTCCTCAAAGTGCTGAGCAGATCATTGTTGTCTGTCTCTCTGATTTTGATAGTCCTTTTTCCTCACCTAGAAATGTCTTCCCTACTCCTTTCCTGTTTTTTCTCTGGATCTGTTTCTAACTTCTTGCCAATCATGTATGGCCTTGTTTTTAGTTAGCCACTTCAAATTTGGTTTTTTTCCCAGTTAGTTGATGAAAATTTCTTTTAAAGGCTGTTGGATCTCTAAGTTCTCCATAGCCATTAGCTTATATTAGACAATTAATAATTACTTGAGGAGAATTGTCCATTTAAATTAGACCAGTTTTTTCCTAATCTTGAGTTTTCCGATGTTCTGTGATATCTCAGGGTTTTGATAGAAAGACCATCATGTATTTGCTAGGATTTGTTAAAATTCAGTTAATTTAATTTAAAAAGCTATTCTGAATCACTTGGTGGAGTGTGATAAGAACAGATTCCTGGGCTTTACTCCCAGAGGTTCTGGTTCAGGCAGAGCCCTGGATTCTCTTTTTCTGGACAGACTTCCCTGGCAGTTTATGTGCAGCCAGATTATAGAACCACTTGTACAGAATTTTTAGGAAGGAGGAGTGAATAGCAAAGAATAGTTAAAAGCAAGCAAGAATCAGATGAGATGAAAAATTAAATACCTAGATAGTAAAGCTGTAATTAATAGACCAAATGGCAAATAGAAGTTAAGTAATTTATTAAGATAAAGTACAGTGGGTTATTTTTAGAAGGCATTCTTTGAAGAAATATGAAACATGTTGAGCTCTATTAACACTTAGTCATGTAACCTTAATGTCTTTTTCTTTCAGTGAGAGCTATTGAGTAGAAAGTGATGCACAAAATGATTACCCTAGACTCTCTACCCTTTTTGAAATAAAGATCTCAAGATTGCCAAACATTTTCACCTGAAGAAAGTAACATGATTTCTTGAGCTAAGCTTTTGCTGAGGAATGCAGAATCTATGTAGCTTCATGAAGTTAAAAAAAAAAAAATCTAGAGGAGGATAACTGGAACCCACCTCAAATATTATATGGAGCGTAGTTGTAATTATACCCTTGTTGTTTTACGATGATACAGTTAGAAACACAACAGCAGTTGTAGCTGGAATTTAAATGGAAATTGAAAAAAAACCCGTTTTATTCCTCAACTTTCTTTTTTTCTATTTAATTAGTCTCTTTCAGATGCACTGATTTCTCTTCAGATGGTGTATCCACGAAGGAATCTTTCAGCTGACCAGTGGAGAAATGCTCAATTACTGAGTCTCATCAGTGCACCCAGTACAATGCTTAACCCTGCACAGTCTGACACTGTATGGTTCTGTATTTTCTTTTTTGAATGAAAATAGTAAAGTTGATTTTTTAAAAAAAATATCAGTTAAGCAGTGCTATTGCAGTTTTTCTTCTAATAAGTATTAGCCTGTCAGTGAAGTTTATTTATTGTAAAATGCTCAGTATTTAAATCATACCATTTAGTTTTTGTATTTCTAGATTCTGATGCTAAGTTAGTAAAATTAGTAGTACGAGTATTTTCTTCTAAGGTTTAAAAATTTGCTTAGCCTTATTATGGTAGAAAATTTGGAAGATTCAGAAAATTATAAAGAAGAAAACAAAAATCATCCCAAATCTCACCAGCTAGAGAAAATCGCTGTTGTATTCTGTTACATTTCTTTTCAAGCTTTTTTCTGTGTATATGAACATAGATGTTACGCATATGGAGAATACACACACATAATTACTGATTTGGGTGAGACAGTGAACATCGAGGTACATAAATCTTTTCTTTAACTTGACTAAAATTTTATCCTTTGGAATACTGCAAACTCTGCGATAGACCTGGGAAATTTGGAAGTAGTCATTTACCAGATTGAAAACAATTTAGCAACAATATTTTTTAAAGAGAAGTTTCAGGGTGTGTAACTGTGAAAGAGGCACAGCTTTCATTGTCCTTTATGGACTGCAAGTATAAATATAGGTTATAAAACTTTCATCCAACTTTTCAAATATGTTGTGGTGGTATTTGAACCAAGAGTTGAGTAGTCAGACTTCTCAGGAGGAAGAGAAGGAGGAGTGACTCAGTACAGAATATTTTTTTTAAGAATTTCTTTAAGCCACAAATTTATATTTTCTCTTTTTAAGATGCCTTGCGAATATCTCTCTTTGGATGCCATGGAAAAATGGATTATCTGTAAGTAAAATTGGTTAGTTTTTGATTACCCCCTCAGGTTTAAGTTTTAGAGAAAAATAACAGGTAACATGTATTACTTTTGTGCCAAGCACTGTACTAAGACTTCTATGTACATTACCTCATTCAATCCTTATACTCACCCTGTTAGGGTAGATGGTCTATTTTATAGATGAGGAATCTAAAGTTTCGTCCACACAGCTAGTAAGTGACAAAGACAGAGAACCCACACTAAATCCAAGGCTGATGGTCTACATTATATTTCCTCTCAACACGGCCATCCAAACTAAATTTTTATTTTATTTTTAATGATTTTCTTCATATTGCATTTATTCAGTTAAAGTTTTTGGTCTTAATTACTTTAGTATATGTAATAGATGACTCATATGTTTGCATGGGAGATAAAATTACTTGTTTGCACTCCTAGGAAGTTCACAAACTATGGGAGAAATAGACACACAGATATAATATAAATGAGAATTGCTATAATTTTTTCTACCACCCCAGGTCCACTGGCAGAGGGGAATAATTTTGAGCAGTTTGTGCTTTTTAGTTCTTATAGTTCTTGTTTCTTAATTTATTAACATTTAGGTACTATTTGATGACTTTTTATTATACTGTTTCTAAAACTGGTGAAGGACCAGTTTTTCTTTTTTAGTGATTTTTAGATTGATACTTTTATAAAATACAGTGGAACTGAATTACTGGCATTATCAGAAATAAAGTAATAAGCAAAGACAAAATGAAAGCCCACATTTTAATTATTAGATTCAATTTAATCTAACAATTTGATTGTTATTAGGTTTCTACTTATAAATTGCTGTCAGTGAAAAGTTTTCTAAATTAAAGTTTCTAAATACTCTCGGTTCTCTACTTAATCTCAGTATGCACTGGCAGTTTGAGTAGCACTGTTATTAGTATGAAAGAGGAAGAATTTAGCACACACACCCTGCCCTTCGCCATTTTTATTAATTATAATTTTTATGTTGATCAGGTTTGGATGTTTATATTTTCTTTTATAATGGTAGTTAAGGTTTTCGTGCTTTGTTGATTTAAAAACACAACTTTCAGAGTATTGATTTTGCTCAAAAGTATGGTGATCCTTGACTGTTTTATGTTTATGGATGTGTGGATAAAGAACTAGTGTGATTAGTAGAGTTAGGTGGCATGAGTTAGGTGACCTCTAGCATTAAATAGGACTGTTTCCCCGCAGTCTTTACCTTAAAAGGGAATGCTGAATGCAGGCTTTGTGTAATGAGCCAGGAATGTGAGTCAGAAGACAGACTACCCTAAGGGGAGGATACCTGGGCATGGAAAAGGCAAACAGATTTGGGATAACCACAACTGCCCAAAGTAAGGAATGTTTACTCAGTTTTGCTGCTTTCATTTATTTGAGCCTTGAGTAGAATTAATAGAATTAGGTCAAACTGTGCACTTCTCTTTTTGACATCAATTCCCACTCTAGGACTTTCTATAGAAGATGGTCTACTTTCTTTAGAGCTTTGCTCTAGATTAGTTCAAAGGCTAGCAGTATCACCTAGGAACTTGTTAGATATGCAGAATACTGATCTCTACCCTAGACCTACTGAATGAGAAGCTCTGAATGGATCCCAGCAACCTGTGATTTAATATGCCTTCCCAGTGATCCTGCTAGAAAGCTAAAGTTTCAGAGTCACTGATCTAGATTATAGCCTAGGACCAAGCATTGTTGAGGGTCTGCAATGTTGAGGACCCTGCTCTTTTGAATGCAGTTACACCATAACTTATCCTGATATTCTTTTCAGGGTCTGTTCTTACTCTATTAATTACACTAAGAGGACTCCTTGGGAAAGACCTCTTTTTAAATTGATAGTACAGTCTGTCTTTCTTCAAAGATTTTCTCCAACTTTCTTGTCTAGTATTGGTCTTCTATCTTGTTTTCTAATATTTTTATGGCTTAAAAAAATTTTTTTTCCTGTCCTTTTATTGGGACCTTAGTGGGGAAAGGAGGTTAATGTGTGCTTCAGTTAATAAATTGTCTTCCTAATCTTGGGCTATTTTAAATTAATTTACCTTTTATTGATCTTATCATAAACAAATGAATATATCTTAATGTATAATGTGACTCATATCTTAAAAAAGTAAAATATACAGTAACCCATAATGAAACTGATAATATTCTCAGAGAAATTTTATTATCAACAGCAATCTTGTGAATCTAAGTATACATTGAGGTACAAGGCACTAAGTGAAATTTCATTGTACTAAGGGGATTAGAGTATAAAATGTCAGTATATGAGACTTCCCTGGTAGTACAGTGGTTAAGAATCCGCCTGCTAAAAAAAAAAAAAAAAAGAATCCGCCTGCTAATGCAGGGGACATGGTTTCGAGCCCTGGTCCGGGAAGATCCCACATGCCACGGAGCAGCTAAGCCCGTGCACCACAACTACTGAGCCTGCTCTCTAGAGCCTGCGTGCCGCAACTACTGAAGCCTGTGTGCCTAGAGTCCATGCTCCGCAATAAGAGAAGCCACTGCAGTGAGAAGCCCATGCACCACAACGAAGAGTAGCCCCCCCACTCGCTGCAACTAGAGAATGCCCGTGCACGGCAATGAAGACCCAATGCAGCCAAAAATAAATAAATAAATTTATTTTTTAAAAAAAGTCAGTACACGAGGCAAAAATTTTTACAAAACTTCTCAAGGATTTTTAAAATTTTCATACAGTATGTTCTATTTCTTTGGTTACGTACTAGATCAAATAATTAGGCTTGCATTTAGGGGCCCTGTTGTATGAAAAACATCTTAATATATTTCAGGAAATTTAAGGAAGTTCAATGTACTTTTGTTTTTGTTTTTGTTTTTTTTTGCGGTACGCGGGCCTCTCACTGTTGTGGCCTCTCCCGTTGCGGAGCACAGGCTCCGGACGTGCAGGCTCAGCGGCCATGGCTCACGGGCCCAGCCGCTCCGCGGCATGTGGGATTTTCCCAGACTGGGGCACGAACCCGTGTCCCCTGCATCGGCAGGTGGACTCTTGACCACTGCGCCACCAGGGAAGCCCCAATGTACTTCTGTATGTATGACTTCTCAATATATGCTTAACAGTTAGCTTGCTTGTATAGTGACCCTTTAAAAGGAAGGTTGAGCTAAGAATAAAAGACAAATGGCAAGTTAAATGTTAACGATTCAGGAGTTTAAAGATGGGAGTGACTATTGAGAGTCAGAGGGAAATCTCAGAAAATAGGATTGAATTTGTAACTGGCCAGTACGGTACCTAGTTTATAATACGCACTCAGTAATGTTGAAAGAATGAAAGATGAGGTTCTATGGCCTAGAATAGAGCGCTAGGGAGGACATCAACAAACATACAGCATTACACATTTGTGTAGGATTTCTAAATTAGATGACAGAAGGTAAAAGATACTCAAATTCATATGATAGAGAACAGCGTAATATATTGAAAGAATATTGGACTTTAATGGTAACTGCTTGAGGCAAAGTCTAGCTCTAATACTTTATTAGTATAACTTTAGTCAAGTCATTGACCTTCATTTCTTCAATTATAAGAAAAGGATACCACTGGTTCTTTCTACACTATAGGATAATCATGTCAAAGGACTTATTTAGTAACTATAATTTGCTATGAAAATGTGAGATGCTATTTAATTTCTTCTGGAGATTTAGAAGAGTAGATTAGCTTTTTCAGTTTTTGTAAAAACTGTAATGATTACTGTATTATGTGTAAATTGGTAGCTTCTGATCTCTGGCTTAAAGTATCTTTTACTCATTTTTTAAAACCACTTCCTTCTCAACCCAGAAGTGACATTTTTTCCCATTTCATCAGTGTAGGTTCAAAGCACTGGTTTTGCAGAGTACAGAAAATTATAATTGAAAAAGAGAAATATTGCTGGTATCTTGTATGTATATGTATTATTAACTGTCACTTAAAAGCCTCAGTTTAGTGATCTGTTAATGTTTCTTTACTTTTAAAAAGCTACCCTGTAACTGAAATAATCTAACTTTGGAATACTTTTCTATTTGCACTTCTTTTTCATTTGTTTAAAGTTGGATTTATTTTGTGCCATGGGATCCTAAATACTGATGCAACAGCACTGAACCTTTGGAAGCTAGCTCTTCAAAGTAGCTCTTGCCTCTCTCTCTTTCGGGATGAAGTTTTCCACATTCACAAAGCTGCAGAAGACTTATTCGTAAACATACGAGGGTATGGCATTTTCAGTTTTTTTGTCTTTTTTGGAGAAGAGTAGTGAGTGGAATATCTATTAAAGTTTTGGGGATAGAGAAGGATCATATTACACAAGAAGATGTAGCCTATACCAACTTACCAGTCACACCAAGTTGTTTTTAGCAATGATCCTGATATTTTTTACAGGTAATTTCACAGGTTAAAAAATCTAGTGTTCCTGCCCTTTCAAAATGTGCATTCTAGGAGAAAGAAGATATGTACTGTTTTGCATATTGTAATATGGTTTTAGACATAAATATTACTAAAAGCACAATGTACATTTTAAGAGTTGAAATTTTTAGAAGTGCTATTTTACAAGTGTATTTTAGAATATCTTGCATTTAGAAAAGTATATGAATCAATCAAAAACACTTCATTAATTATAACAAGTACAGAAGTCAGACACTGCAAAAAGGAAATCATGTTTCCTTATAATAAGGAAGTATTCTAAGTGATTCATTCCCTGTAACACAAATGATCCTCAAATTTGTTTTCTTGGAATTTTTAATGCCTGCATTTGTTGAATTCAGGCTTGGTTTTAAAATGTTTTGAAATTAGGAGCATCTAAAATATCCTGGGGGTCCCCCGAACCTGAAAATATTGAATAATTGTGTTGGGTTTGTCAGCTTCATAGAAGTGAAATTTACCTACATTTGTTTCATATCCAATTCAGTAATGTCCTAAAGAAATTGAGATTTTAAAAAAATCTATTAGTTATTAAAACGTAAAGCTATGTCTAGTACTGACAGTTTAAGCCACTATATTATCTCAAATTTTAGTGTGCATGTGAAGTACCCTGGGATGCAGATTAAAATCCAGGTTCCTGGGCATCACCTCTAACCTTCTGTATCTCCTTTATCTGTATCTTAGAGAGATTAAAGAAATCTGCCCTTCCCCCCCCCAGTAGTTTATTGAGGTAAATTTACAAACAGAAGAATGCATAAATTTTAGGTGTACAGCTCAACAAGTTTGCATATGAATACCCTTGGTGACCACTTAGATGAAGATACAGAATATTTCCGTTATCCCCAGAAAATTCTCTTGTGCCTCTTTCTGATCAGTACTGCCACCCCTGATCCCTCTCGCTGTAGCCTTCTCAAGTGACCACTGTTTTGATTTTGTCACCATAAGTGATTCTGATATTCTCATGCAGGTAGTCTCTCAGTCATAGTACGAGAAACAGTACCCTCTGTATTTTTCAACTCTTAGTTCACCTTTTATTATATAGGGTGGAGTACCTGGAAATATCCTGTGTCGTTGTGGGCTTTGTCATTTTCTGATTGATTCAGTTCAAAAATCCTGAAACTTATGTGATGTCTTAGCATACTGACATCCTGTCTGTGGAATTATATTTAAATATATGTAAACATTTAGAACCAGACAGTCTCCATATATCGAGTGAGCATATGGTACATATGGTACAGATAAGTTTAATGGCATCATGAAACTGATTGTCTTTTTGTTACGCCTTTTTTTTTGTCTGTGCCACACGGCTTGCAAGATCTTAGTTCCCTGACCAGGGATTGAACCTGGGCCCACAGCAGTGAAAGCCCTGCATCCTAACCACTGGACTGCCCGGGAATTCCCTTGTTATGCAAATTTTTGTTAAATTTACCATTTAAGAATCTCTGTATTTAAAGTTGAAAAGTTTTAATTTTTTATTAAATCGTGAGTGATTGATCCAACTTAAAATGTGAATTATTATAGTAATTACAAGTCAGACCACAAGTATAAAAGCTCATTATTTATACAGGTCAGTGATTACAGAATTAGTGTATTTTGGACATTTCCCTAAAGAACACAAAAATCTTAGCGTACTTAATTTAGAAGTTGAAGTTCTTGGTCTAAGTGGTTTTAGCCAGGTTGTCAGGAAGATAATTTTTCTTTAACATTTTAGGAATTTTGAGTTTTTGCGTTTAGTAGTAAGGAAATTAGCATATATTTATTAGTGTTTATTTTTTAGATGGTACCTTCAAACTGTTTGATGTTGGTGTTCGGTTTCTTTTATTTAAATGTTTTTAATTCGGAAAAAAAAGTGTTTTTTTAAAAATGGTGAGTAAAAATCACCCATAATTCTGTTCCTTAAAATGATTTAAAGTAGTCAGATGCTTTCCTGCCCCAGTTTTCTCCACCACAAAAGCCGTATTCCCAGTCACTAGTATTGATCACTAGTATGTGTCCTTTGAGAAATTTTTTTATGCTTGCGAGATAGCATAAAAAGTCAAGTGATAAAAAGCCAGAAGTAATAGCTTTGTCAGCACTTCCAATTTTTGGAAATCACTGCTAATTATATTAGAAGTATAATTTTAATATCTCTATTGGGGGTTTAAGGAAGTGTATTTAATAAAATAAAAATCTACGTGGTAAATTTTAATTTTATTACTGGATTTTAATATAATATGAGATTTATTTTTCTAAGAATAGTTGATTGGATACTTAAGGTGCTAGAAAAGGATGTGGATAGACTTCTTCCATGTATTTCCAGTTTGAAGGCCAGTTTTTCTTGTTGATAATAAGACATTTTTAATTGACTAGTATTTGACTAACTTATTTTTACTGTTATTGACCAAATTAAGATTAACATATTTCCTTTTTTTTTCTTTTTGCTCATAGCTATAATAAGCGTATTAATGACATAAGAGAATGCAAAGAGGCAGCTGTGTCACATGCGTAAGTAGTTCTAACTTACCTGTGGAACTTTTAATCAAGAATTCCTTTCTTAAAGCATTATTTTGTTGAAGTGAGTGCAGATTAATGGTGTGTAAGATATGGTCGTAGAAGTGAAGGACTTTCAACCAATGAGGAATAAGTTTATAACCTCTGTATCTGTACCAGAGTACAGTGTATTAACACCAACATCTCTGTATTGGTGCTAATGCAGACAGATTTTAAGTATTTTTGAATTGTTTTTAAAAATGCTCTAAGGAATACTATACAGAGGACTTTATTTTGGTATCATTCAGTTCTCTTACTGCCACTATGCTTTGGTGCCAATACTTTGCAAGTTACGATGATTTTTATGATACTTCATGAAAATTGACATATCTTTACACTCTCCCAAATGATATTTACTTTTCAAAGTATGTTAATCCCATACCTTTCCCAAATTTTAGTAAATATATTTTGTTAGTAAATATATAAATTAGTGTATTTAAGATGTTTGAACAACTTTTCAATTTTCTCATGAATAATTTGATATTTCATTTAATTGTTATGTATGATATACTTGTATAGAATAGTTTCTCCAGTAAGTCTAGGTAATGTAGAGATAACATTATCTGATCCATCAGTATTTCTATAAGGCAGAGAAAAGATAAGCACCATGGTCACAGGTAAAAATATAAAACCACAAGAAGTTTTAGAATTTAGGTTTAGCCTGTAAAATGGATATTGGGAATTTAAATCATCTTTATTCATTGCTAACTGTAGTATATTATTTCCCATGCATTTTTTCACTTGAATAAAGTACTTATATTATTATAAAATTATTCTCTAGTACAAATAACATACTTTGGAATGTGTTAGAATTTCTTTCCTGACCTACAGAAATACATATGATTATGACTTATTCATGTGTTAGACCCTAGGCAGATATATGGTGTCTCAGCTATCTTTTATAAAGATCTTTTAAAAGTAAGGCATTTTTATTCCCTTTATTTATTATATAAAACAGGTATAAATAGTGAGGAGTAGTAATTCTTATCCTTCATTAACACGTGCCATAGTACTCCATATTTTCTCTGGATGTTAATATTCCTTGCAGCGACCCTGAGTAGCAAAATAATCAAAACATTTGCCCACTTTCTTCTTAGCTATTACACCAGATGTGTTTATTATTGTCAGTTAAAAGAGAGCTTGTTATTAGAATTATACTGACATTGTAAAGGTACTATATATTAGGTATCATGAAAGATGTATTTTTTTGAGTCAGATGTCATCATCCCTGCTTTATAGATGAGAGGCTGAAGCTTAGAGAGATGGAACCTGAGGTCACATAGGCAAAGATTGGGTTTTAATGTGTCTTCTAAAATTAATCTGTTGTGTCACAGCTTAATTTCTGGTGTTGCATATTTCTTCTATCAATACTTAGTTTTTTGGCATATGGTGTGTGTGGTGTGTGTGTGGCCATTTATTTTTTGCAACTATCTAAATTTTAAAACTTTTTTGGAATGGTGTATGTTTTGAATAGTATGAGGAGTTGGAATTCATAGAATATTCTGTGATTTTTTTTTTCCTTGTTAATGTGTGAGAATAAATTTTTCTAATTTGTATTTTATTTTTAAGATACCTAGTACATGAATATCTATGATTATCCTTTCCTCATCTTTCTGTTTTTGAACAGTAGCACCAAATAGATTTCATCCCAGTACCTTATTGAATATAGCTTTTATTTAGTCAGTTTCTTTTTTGTTGTTTTGTTTGGGTTTTTTTGCGGTACGCGGGCCTCTCACTGTTGTGGCCTCTCCCGTTGCGGAGTACAGGCTCAGGACGCGCAGGCTCAGCGGCCATGGCTCACGGGCCCAGCTCCTCTGCGGCATGTGGGATCTTCCCGGACTGGGGCACGAACCCGTGTCCCCTGCATCGGCAGGCGGACTCTCAACCACTGCACCACCAGGGAAGCCCCTATTTAGTCAGTTTTATATATTTAATAGGAATATACCTAATAAAGGAGGATATAGATTATCAGATATTTATTAAGTTATATTTATTGATTCTATGTGGGGGTGACAAGTATACAATAGAACAGTGCTTACTTTTGAGGATTTCACAGTATAGTTTATACAGTGCTAGTCTATATGGTACTAAACTGGCAGAAATTATTCAGAAATAGACATCTGTATATTGGGAAATACTTCTTGAAGGATTGGTCTTGAAGTTTGGGTAGGATTTTGATAGCTAGAGAGAAGAAAATAAGCATGGTTAAAAACAGCACAAGAAAGGCAGGGATAAAGATGAGATTGGAAAGTCACTTAATGACAAACACATAGAAGATATTTGTAAGGGCTTCTGTTTCCTAAGAAAACTTTGGAAGTTGACCCTGAAATGATGTTATTTAATTGCCAATAATAAGTTTACAAGAAACAGATAAACTGTAATGGTGGGTGTCTTTCCCTATAGCGGTTCAATGCACAGAGAAAGACGCAAGTTTTTAAGGTCTGCACTGAAAGAATTGGCTACTGTCCTCTCTGATCAACCTGGCTTGCTAGGTCCCAAGGTAATTGATTTAATCCTTATTTCAACTACAATCAGTGTATCATATTAAAATTAAAAAAAATTTTTTCTTCTCTCTCTGTGAAATTTTACAAAACTTTGAGTCAGGGACTACATAAGTGTATTTTATATTTAGCTGAGAGTGGATTTGCTGACTTGGCACTCGTAAATCAGACCTTCCTGCATTTTCCTCACATCTTGCTTATGTGCATGCTTTCCTTGATACATTGAAGTTTTCCTCTGTTTTCTCATTTCTGTCTTTTAAAGTTGGTATTATCAGTTTTGCTAATGACTTTTCACTTGGAGAAAGATTATGAATACGTTTTGTTTTTAATCTTTGCATGAGAGTAAATAATGTTATTATTATTTTTTTAATATCTATCAGGCACTTTTTGTTTTTATGGCATTATCCTTTGCCCGTGATGAAATTATCTGGCTACTTCGTCATGCAGATAACATGCCAAAGAAGAGTGCAGATGACTTTATAGATAAGTAAGTTTAGCAACATTTAAAAAGTATAATATTTGTATATTTTGATTTATGGGCTATGGAATTTGGGGACTAAAGTAACATTATTTTTAAAAACTTTTTTTAAGGCTTTTCA
This sequence comes from Stenella coeruleoalba, assembly GCF_951394435.1. Taxonomy (NCBI): domain Eukaryota; kingdom Metazoa; phylum Chordata; class Mammalia; order Artiodactyla; family Delphinidae; genus Stenella; species Stenella coeruleoalba. The sequence goes on along the minus strand of NC_137151.1, from coordinate 77,983,592 downwards.
TATTTGTCGTAATGGAGGGAGTATTTATAATATATCGTTAGGTGATATGAATTACAATGCAAAGTCAACTTTAGCTTAGAATTAGGGCTTTAAATGTTTTCTCTTTAGTACTCTAGGTGGTCATAGAATTCTTGTTTGTTTTCTTGCTATAGTATAGTATTTCTTATGGAATTCATGTTTCAAAACTATGTACTACACAAAAATTTGAATAAGAATCCTAATGGAGTTGCAACTGTGTCATTTGTAATATCTTTCTCTCATTTTAGTCCACGGTCCCTCAATACAAGTTAGGTAAATGAATCAGAGAAATAAGAGCATACAGAAAAATCTTACTTCTCCCTAATACTGTAATCTTCTTTCATTTATGATTTTTTAATGATGTATTTATGAGATGTCCTCATTTTATTTTTATTTTGTATTTTCCTTTATCAGTCTTTTATTCTTAGCTTTTTTTTGCTTTCCATGATTTATTTATATGAAATAATATAAAAAGAAATTAGTTGACATTAAATATTTAACAGTGCTTTTTCTAAGGAAAAAACTTAATGTAGCAATATCAAAGGCATTTCATATTTTCCTTGATAACAGTGAATTTAATTTTTGAAATATTTTTCTTGAATTTTTTTAAAAAGGCACATTGCTGAATTAATATTTTACATGGAAGAGCTTAGAGCACATGTGAGGAAATACGGACCTGTAATGCAGAGGTATTACGTGCAGTACCTTTCTGGCTTTGATGCTGTTGTCCTCAATGAACTTGTGCAGGTAAAAAATTATGTCATATTCTCCCTTTTGTTCCTTATTTCCCTCCTCTCTAATAACTGATTTATTTGCTCAGTAAACATTTACGAAAGTAATCTTTTGCCAAGTGGTGAAGATACAAATGTAAGTAAGTCATGGTCATATTTTGTTAAGGGGATCATCATCTAGAGGGGCAAAAACATTTTGTTGTAGTTCAGTGTGATGGGCATTATGCTTACGTGTGTATAAAACTCATAGTGAACACATGCAGGGAATAATTCTTTATCTTGGGGGTGGAGAGGTACAGTAACCAAATTATAGAGGGTCTTGCAAAAGAGGAGGTTAGTCATAAATCAGATTTAATACTTAGGAAGATCACCCTGACTCAGTGTTGGTGATAGATTGCCTGGGGCCAAGTGAGGATGCAGAGAGATCAGAAGAAAAATTACTGTAGTAGGCTAAGTGAGAGCTGCTGAGAGCCTGAACTTGGGCAGTGGCTATGGAGATCAAGAAGAGTTCATGGAGACATTATAATTGATAATTAAGTATTAGAGGAAAACAGAAGATAAATCTTTTTGCATAGTGTGTTAGAGAATGGCGAGTAAAAAAAAAAATTCATCTAGATGTCATAGTTTAATAAAATGTCCTAATTTTATTTTCAGTTTGCATTTTCTTCTATTGATTTTTAGTCTTAGCTTTTTTCATTTTTTTGCTTTCCATAATTTCTTGATTCAGTCTTTTTAATCTTAATATAGATTTATTTTTATGCCAAATAAATTGACTTTAAGGAAAATAATATTTCAGTGTTTTCATTTTAAAAAATCAAATGTCTATAAACTACTATAAGCTAACATGGTACAGAGGAAGAGCATCACGAATTATCTTTATATTAAGACTACTCTAAAACTACTCGTTTTCCACATAAATAACCATACTTTGATATCCGAATTTTCTTTCAAACCTACCTAAAAATGCAAATTAAAAAAAAATTGTTCATGTAATTGTTTACCCTGGATTATATACAGTTTATAGTTTACTATCCTAAACTAGTTTATTTCTTTTATCCACTAGATGGAGCTCATATGCTTCCTTTAATAATGTCTATTAAAAGGGGGGATAGAAAAGCTGATTTTATGCTTAGAGTGTTATTGCTTTGCTGCAGTTTTTTTTGGAATACTTATTACTTACCAGATAAACCAAAGTCTACTGTGCTATCACAATCTAAAAAAGTAAACCAGACTCTTGGTTTCATGGCATTTTGAAACTTACTGTGACTAGTTGGATATTTATTAATATATTTTACAGATTTATGTTAAAGTGTTAGAATTTTTAAGTCACTCCATGTCTTTTGGTGTCTTTTATATAAATTGGATTTTAACAATACTGAGAGAATTAATTTTTTATTTTTTTCTGGGATTATAGTAATAGTAGTAGCAGCAGCAATAATAATACTAATATTAATAATTGGCAAATTTATTGATAGTATATTACTTCTCTACAACAACTTTGTGACGGTAGGTATAGTGAAGAAAAAAGACCTTATGTAACTTGATCAGTATTGCACAGTTCATGAGTAATAGAGCCACTATTTGAACTCAAGTCTTAACTCAAATGTCTGAGCTTTTTACCACCCACTTCTGTTGTAAAGTATATGCATAGTGTTTTTAACCATTTGTTAGGATTTAAATTTAGAACTAAGATTAACCTGTTAAAATAGTTCATTGTAATAGGTATTAAATTTTTTTAAATTGTAAAATATACATATCATAAAAGTTACCATTTTAACCATTTTTAAGTGTATAGTATAGGACATTGTGTACATTTACATTGTTGTATAAGTCTAAATGTTTTGAAAATTATTTATGCTTTTTGTGAGCTAAGCATCCACTTTTTAAAAAGTTAATCATTTAGCATCTACTTTACATGCAGTTATCAAATATTCACTTTTTTTAGCCAGTTTGAGAGGGATTTTTTTTTGGCCGTAATTTTGTTGAGGTAAAATTTATGTATGATAAAAATCATCCATTTTTAGTGTACTGTTTGAATTTGGGCAACTGTATACATTCATGTAACATTACCAGTCAAGATGTAGAGCATTTCCAACACTAAAAGTTTTCTTCTGCACCTTTGTAGTTGATTCCCTCTCTAGACCCCCAGCAACCCCTTGTCTGCTCTTTGTCACCTTTTGCCTTGTAAAAAAGTTTTTCCTATAAATGAAATTGTCATGATATAATTTCTTGTTTTTCATTTCTTTCAATTAGCATAATGTTTCTGAGATTCATCCATGTTATTGTGTGTATCAACCTTCCATTCCAGAAAGGAATGTTTATTGCAGAAAAATATTCCATATTATGGATATGCAAGTTTGTTTATCCATCTACCAGTTGATGGACCTATGAGTTTCTTCCCAGCTAGATGTTTTTATCATTATTTTTTGATTTTCAGAATCTTTCTGTTTGCCCTGAAGATGAATCAATCATCATGTCCTCTTTTGTGAACACTATGACTTCTCTAAGTGTAAAACAAGGTAATAAGTCTTTTAAATAAAAACATTTTCTTGTAATCAGGTTTCAAATTAGATTATTAAGGAGAGGATTTAGCAGTTAGTTTTTACAGAATTACTTATCTTATTTTGGGACATATTTAACCTGTTCTCTTTTGTTTTAACTTTGTTCATTCTGAAGCAAAGGTTTCCAGAATGGATGTGTGATGATTATAAAATCATAAGAAGTATAGCTTAACATTTCTTATTATTCAGCAGGGGGAAGAAAGCATTTTGTAATATAAAAAAATAATAAAGAAAAATGAGCACTCCACATCGTAACAAAGTGCATATTTGGTCCAAGCATTACCTATGACAGTAATGGATACCACTAATAAAATGGTTAATCTGGGCAGGCACTTTATATGTATTATCCTATTTAATCCTCATCAGTGTTAAAAAGCTGTTACTACTTTTATTTGACAGATTTGGAAACTTAAGGTTTAAGGGTTAACCGCCCAATTATTTAACATGGTTTGCCCACACTCTAACAGATGTTAACTACTACAGTAGGATCTTAAGTTCAGGTCTGTCCATCTCAAAAGTTGATGTCATATAATAGACTGCCTCTCCATTAGTTGAATACTCTATTCCAGTAGACTGATATGATGTTCTAGTTTTACAATCTTTAAGTAAAAGGTATCAGAAACCTTGAAAATTTCTGAGTAATAAATTTATTTAGTTTTATTAACCTATCACACTTAAGTAATGAATCTACTGTAACCTTGCCTGGTTGTGTTTGGTTTATATAAAGTTATTTTGTGGGACTTCAGCATGCTATCCAAAGTTTCTATTTGCAGGATTCCTCATGCTCTATTTTAGGTCCTTTAAATTGACATGTAAGCAAACTGAGAGTCACAGGGTTTAGGAGAGAAGTCTGTACTTTACACTTCTCTTAGCATAACTGCCTCCTTTATCATCATCTTTATAGGATATGAGAATTATTTCACTCTTACCTATTATTTTTAAATTGCAAAATAAACATAATATGAAATTTACTATCTTATCATTTTTAAGTGTACAGTTCAGTAGTGTTAAGTATACTCACATAGTTGTGTAATAAATAATCAGAACCTTTCATCTTGTAAAACTAAAACTCTAAAAAATAACAATTCCCCATTTTCCTTTCCCTCCAGCCCCTGGATCCACTATTCTACTTTATGTTTCTATGAGTTCGACTATTCTAGATACTTCACATAACTGAATTGTACAGTATTTGTCTTTTTTGTCACTAACTTATTTTACTTAGCATAATGTCCTCAACATTTGATCCATGTTGTAGTATGTGGCAGAATTTATTCCCTTTTTAAGGCTAAATAATGTGCCATTGTGTGTTTATATCACATTTTGTTTATCCATTCATCTGTTGATGGACTTTTTTTTTTTTTTTTAAGATGTTGGGGGTAGGAGTTTATTAATTTATTTATTTATTTTTGCTGTGTTGGGTCTTTGTTTCTGTGCGAGGGCTTTCTCTAGTTGTGGCAAGCGGGGGCCACTCCTCATCACGGTGCGTGGGCCTCTCACTATTGCGGCCTCTCTCATTGTGGAGCACAGACTCCAGATGCGCAGGCTCAGCAGTTGTGGCTCATGGGCCTAGTTGCTCCGCGGCATGTGGGATCCTCCCAGACCAGGGTGCGAACCTGTGTCCCCTGCATTAACAGGCAGATTCTCAACCACTGCGCCACCAGGGAAGCCCCTGTTGATGGACTTTTTGGTACTTCCACCTTTTGACTGTTGTGAATAATGCTGCTATAAACATTCGTGTACACATATCTTCAAGACCTTGCTTTATTCTTTTGTATATATGTCCAGAAGTGGAATTGTCTTAGCTCTTAAATTTTAAAATGTGATTATAGGTTTGTATAATTACATTATTACAAATTATATTAATTACAACTTAATTACATTAATTTGGTTTGTAATCTTTTTTCTATTATTGTAGTTGAAGACGGGGAAGTATTTGATTTCAGAGGAATGAGATTAGATTGGTTTAGATTACAGGTAAGAATAATTTTCATTGTCATTCTGTTTTGTTATTGAATACCTTAGTTAACATGAAAACATAACTTAATATGAAAAAGATATTCATTATATACCTATTGAAAAGACTCCTTTTGTATAACTAACATAGTCTACTTCATGAAAGAAACTTTTTTTTATTGAGGTATAATTAACATGAAAGGTTCTGTTAGTTTCAGGTATACAACATAATGATTCAATATATAAGTATATTTTGAAATGATCACAGTAAGTCTAGTTAATATCCGTTACCACATGTAGTTACAAAGCTTATTTTTTCTTGTGATGAGAACTTTTAGGATTTACTCTCCTAGCAACTTTCAAATATATAATACAGTGTTATTAACTATAGCCACCATCCTGTACATTACATACCCAGGACTTACTTATTTTGTAACTGGAAGTTTATATCTTTTGACTACCTTCACCCATTTCACCTACCCCTGACTCCCTGCCTCTGGCAACCACCAATCTGTTGTCTGTACCTGCAAGTTTGGTTTTTTCTTTTGTTCATTTTGTTTTGTTTTTTTGTTATTTTATATTCCACATATAAGTAAGATCATATGGTATTTGTCTTTCTCTGTCTGACTTCTTTCACTTAGCACAATGCCTTCAAGGTCCATCCATGTTGTCACAAATAGCAGGATTTCCTGCCTTTTTCATGGCTGAATAATATTCCTGTGTGTGTGTGTGTCCCACAACTTTTTTTATCCATTCATCCATCAGTGGACACTTAGGTTGTTTCCATGTTGTGAATATTGTAAATGATGCTTCAGTGAACAAAGGAGTGTAGATATCTTTTTGCATTAGTGTTCTCATTTTCTTCAGGTAAATACCCAGACATGGAATTGTTAGATCATATGTTAGTTCTATTTTCAATTTTTTCAGGAACCTCCATACTGTTTTCCATAATAGCTGCACCCATTCCCATTCCCACCAATGATGCACATGGATTTCCTTTTCTCCACATCCTCACCAACACTTGTTATTTATTGTCTTTTTTATAATAACCATTGTAACAGGTGTGAGTTGATGATTAGTAATGTTGAGCATCTTTTTATGTACCTGTTGGCCATCTGTATGTCTTCTTTGGGAAAAGCCCTATTCAGATCCTCTGCACTTTTTTAATTGATTTGTTTTGGTTTTTTGCTATTGAGTTCTATATATAGAAGACATAATTTGTATTAGTTGTTAAATTTGGATAAATATATTTCTCACTTATACCAATATAAAAGTTTTGATTACAGTATCATATTTTTTACATAACTAGGTTTTTGGGCCACGTAGTCTTTGTTATAACTACTCTGCCATTGTAGTGTGAGAGCAGCTTTATTTAATATGTAAACAAATGGGCATAGTTGCGTTTCAATAAAACTATTTATAAAAGCAGGCAGCTGGCTCACAGACCATAGTTTACCATCCCCTGATCTAGTGCTAAAAGCTTCATTTTTATGAAATGCAGAAATAAATATTAGACTTAAAAAGTTTTTATTCAATATATAACCATCACATAAATAGTTTTTAAGGACTTTTTAAAATTCGAGCCTGAAATTTTGTATGTACTGTAAATTTAATGATAGAATTTAATTGCCCCTTAAATATTTCTAGTAATTATGGGGAAACTGTGGCATGGTATTTTCAATAACTGTATATTTAAAAATAATAATAATATGTTCTCATTATAAAAAGTCAAAGTATCCAGAGGTAAAGTAGAAAAGGAAAATTCGCACTTTTCCCAGTTTCATTCCCCAGAAATATTAACTCTTAATAATTGGCCTATGCAGTATCCTTTTAGATGTTCAAACCTATAAATGAGGTTATACTGTATACTGTTCTGCAACATAAAAAAATTTTAAAGTGTTTTAATTAAAAGTGAAAATATAAGCACCATGTGTTTGAGGAAGAGATTTTTAGATGAATACAGTCTCAGGAAGGACTCATAGAAAGAGCATAGTTTTCTGGCAGTCTGCTTAGTTCCCTGAGGTGCTTTTGCTTTTGTTAGGTTCTTTCCTTCCAGTGTCAAAATATATAGGTACTTTTGTGTCTGTTGATCTGTGTTCTACAACAGCATATTTTTAGAAATTAAGATTTTATAAATTAAGCCACAGTTTTAAGTAACTTGCCTGAGATTACAGAGCTGGTTAGTGGGAGATCAGGGGAAGAATACTTGAGATACCACCATCCCCAAATGTTTAATGTGTATATATTATAGGTTATTTTCTTCCAGTTAAAAATAAAGTTTAGAAATTAACATTTTCTTGTTTTAAAAAATGCTCTGGGGCTTCCCTGGTGGCGCAGTGGTAGAGAATCTGCCTGCCGGTGCAGGGGACACGGGTTCGTGCCCCGGTCCGGGAAGATCCCACATGCCGTGGAGCGGCTGGGCCCGTGAGCCATGGCCACTGAGCCTGTGCGTCCGGAGCCTGTGCTCCACAATGGGAGAGGCCACAACAGTGAGAGGCCCATGTACCGCAAAAAAAAAACCCCCAAAAAAAAAAAACCTCTGAAACAATACATAAGCAGTGCTTATAAAATGAATGAAAATAGAAGTGGAATTACTTTGCCAAAGGATATATACATCAAAAATTTTAAAAGTCATTGTCACAAAGTTTGAACTGCTTTCAGTCTCTTACTCTTAGTTTGTGGGAGTGCCTAAACCAACATTTAGGTTCAGAGAATTTTAGAGATTTAGATGCATTTCAAATATACCCTTATTAAATACTTCCAGGATTCTTAATCTTATTCATTTGAAAAATTTACTTGAGAATTTTACCTTTGTCCAGTGCAGTCATACAGCAGAATATAAAGCATCTGAGTGAGCATTAGAGATATAGAATTGATATATCCCTCTGTGAGATTTTTTAATTTTACTTAGCTTATAAATGCAACACTGTAATGACATTGCTATCTCTCTTCACATAGTCTTCCTTCTTTGTTTATCTGTGTATCCAAATTTCTTCTTTTTTTTTTTTGTGGTACGCGGTTCTCTCACTGTTGTGGCCTCTCCTGCTGCGGTGCACAGGCTCCAGACGCGCAGGCTCAGCGGCCATGGCCCACAGGCCTAGCCGCTCCACGGCATGTGGGACCTTCCCGGACCGGGGCACGAACCTGTGTCCCCTGCATTGGCAGGTGGACTCTCAACCACTGAGGCACCAGGGAAGCCCAAATTTCTTCTTTTTATAAGGACGCTGATCATATTGGATTAGGGTCCACTTTAATGACCTCATTTTAACTTGATTACCTCTATAAAGACTCTTTACATTCTATGGTATTAGGGATTATAATTTTGGGGGACATAATTTAAACCGTAACATTGCTCTTAACCAGGATTGTGACATACAGTCACTCAACCCCTTTCTGTTGCATAATAGGTTCTTATTTTTTAGTGATAATAGGTCAGAACATACCAAGGAAGAAATAATGGGACATAAAACTGAGCCAGAGAAGTCTTAACTAGGAAAAGGGGGCAGAAGTGCGAGGTGGGTGGCAGTGTCCAGAATCTAGGAGGTTTGCAGAGATTATTAAGAGCAGGTCAACAATGAGGGTTCTAAGACTACAGACTAGACCATAGGATGCAGGATATAAAATATTGACAGTAGTATTATATAATCTGTAGAAGAGTACAAATCCTCTTTTGGGTATTTTATAAATCTGGCTATGAAGACAAGGCATAAAACATGAAAAATTAAATAGCAGTTTAAAAATCTAAAAGCTTAAGTTGAAATATGCCACCAACAGAGTATGATTAACAATTAATTATAGTTTTCTTAGGAAGGAGAAAGTTTTATTCAAGTTGGAATTGCTAGTAATGGCTTTATAGAGAAAGCAACGTTTTAACCCAGACATTGAAAGATAGGTAGAATTTGAATAGGAACATAGCTTACACAGGAAAGGGCAAGTAAAGAAACTTTTTAGTGTAAAGTATTACTACAAGAAGGAAAATATCAATATCTTCACAAAAGATATGAATGATCTGCATTTGATCAGTGATCTGGTAGAAGGACAAGAGTTATTAGGTATAAGCATATGGCCAGAGAGAGATGTCCTGAGCTCTATAGATATCACTTCTTGAGTAGAGCAGGGCTAGAAGGATAAGCATTTGGGGGAATGTTATAATATGCTTTGTGCCTTCACTGGAGTCTTTGTAGTCTTAAAAGAAGAGTTCTCCTTCTCTACATGTATTCTCTGCCATTTTTTTCTGCTTCCTAAGGCACCTCATTCCACTGTGTCTCATTAGTCCCTTAAGCATCTTCAGTCACTCTTTCTTTTAGCTTCTTCTCTTCTGCCTTCTAATTTACGTGGGTTGTTCAAATCTTAGACTTTTATTTAAACCAATTCTTTTTTAGTAATGTATGTTTCTTCTTCCATTGTTGTCAGGCATTTCAAATGAGTGTTTTAAATCAAATTATCTCATTTTGTCACCATCTATTTCATCTGAATTTATTTTCACAGTGATATTTTAATTCAGAATTTTTAAAATGAGGCTCAGTTAATGGAAGTCTTTATTGAACTCATGGCCACTACTGGTTTCTCTTTATACTTTAAATCTGATGAAAAGTAAATTAAACTTCCGTTAGACTGAGTTTGTGATGAATGTCCAGAATATATCTTGCCATTAGAGTACTGCCATCATATTCCTCATTCTCTTCCCTTTACTGGCAGACACAAACAACAAATATAAAACTCTGCTTTGTGATGTGCCTGCCTCAGTGAATGGTAATTTCCTCCATGTAGAAGCTGAGATTTCCCATTGTAGAAGCTGAGGTTTGATTTTTATCCTACTTAAAAGGCAATAATTATTTAGTCTCTTAATATTTCATGTGTACTAGCAGAAGACATGGGGGTCTTGGATCAGAGACAAAGGACTTAATTCACTGCACAGGAAGTGGCATGAACATCAGTATATATACATCATTTTTCCCTTGCTTCCGTGTCTCATGTGGGTAGTACAGAGAGACCCAGATGAATGCTATGCATTGGTCATGTCTTGCAGCTAAGGAGGACTGAGTTTGAGGAACCCTCTGTTTTGTCATCAACAGTAAGCATACTTGCTCTTTGTTCCAGAGGGACACATTTCTTTATTTCTCAAGTTTGGTAGATGCAAGTATAATCCCCAGAAATGGCCTGGATAGTGAGTGGTCTGGGCCTTGCGTTTTTGGCATATCCAGCAGGGTGTGTAGGCACACATATGAGATTTATGAAGGAATGTCTCCCTAAAGCCAGAACCCTGGCCATCATCCATAATTCTCTGTTGCCTCTCACATCTAGTCATTCCCAGATTAAACACTTTTGAATTGTACGACCCTAGACCATAGCATAATCCTGTCTGGATTATTGCCACCACTTCATCCTAACAGATCTCTGCCTCCTGTTCCCTTTCTGCCCACCCCTCTCTGTTTCCCCTTCCACAAAGAATAATCTTTCTAAACAATAATTAGCTATCACAGAGAACCTTCGGTGGTTCACCAAAAAGTTTAAATTCTTTAACATGATTTTCAAGGGTCTGCAGGATCTGGGTGAATCTTTTCTTTTACCATTTCCTTTCTCTTCCTTGCACTCTAACCACAGCCATAGTGAGCAGTGTTTTGTTCTGTAGGCACCCCTCCTATTCTTGTTCTCCACCCTTCTGAAATGTCCGCCATCTGTGGGCAGGTTTCGCTTTCTGTGAGTTGGTACCTCTTTAGTGGAATTTCTTTCCCTCACAACCTATCCTGATGGTTTCGGTTAAAACCTATTGCCTTTTTGGTCAACGTACACTAATTTTACCATCTTCACAGTGGTTTTCTAGAATCCATCAGTTAATACAATGTGTTATGTTATCCAGTTTTTAATGATTCAGTATAATCTAAAACCTCCCTGAATCAACATGTGCAATACCTACTTTCATCTTATTGTTTCCTATATATGTTTTCTCTTGAAATAGATTGAAAACCTCTTTTGGTAGGGACACTGTGACAATTCATTGTTTTATACTTTTGATGTTGTAACTTCACTTATTTTGGGCATTCAAGATGAATGACCCATGTATTAGATTCTGTTTTATGGACAGTATTTCAGTTTATTTAAAGAAATTCTTGATAGGAATTTCAAGTTTGGGTCACTGTAGACAATTTTTAAAAGGTGATGTTGCTCATAATAAACTTTAAGTATTTTTCAGTAGTGGGTGTTTTTCTTTTTTCTTTCCCCCCTGTAGACTTGGTCTATACCTAAAGTCATTACCTAAACTACTTTTGTTTTTTGCTTTACTTTTACAGGCATATACTAGTGTCTCTAAGGCTTCACTTAGTCTTTCAGATCACAGAGAACTTGGAAAGATGATGAATACAATAATTTTTCACACAAAAATGGTAGATTCCCTGGTGGAAATGTTGGTGGAAACATCAGATCTCTCCATATTTTGGTATGTTGTAATTTTCTTTAAATCAGAATTTGAAATTTTTATTATCCAAAGGTATATTTCTTGATTATTTATGTTAGTGTGGTGCTTAATACAGTTCAGTAATAGACTCTTAAGAATAAATGGAATAGTGGACAACTTGCCAATAAAATGAAGTTTACCAAGTTGGGATTTTATATCTATTTTTCTCTATAAGAGCAACTCTTACTGATGTGAATTTATTTTTTACACTTTCTTTGAGGAGGTGAAAACAGTCACTTCAGATTGTGTCATTAGACTAAAGGAAAAAAGTTTTGGGTCAGGGTTAAATAGAGCAAACATTGGAAATTAAATAGCACATAATTTCACTCTGCAGTATTAAGTTAGACATTTATATTATGATGATGTGGTGACTATTCCCTCCATTGTGCTCCACTCTCCTTTGCTTCTATCATATAGCTCTTTTGTTATACTTAGTACTTTACAACTCTTCTTCTCCCCCACATAATGTGGTTCTTTTTAAAATTTATTTATTTATTTTTGGCTGCATTGGGTCTTTGTTGCTGTGCGTGGGCTTTCTCTAGTTGGGGCAAGCAGGGGCTACTCCTCGTTATGGTGCGTGGGCTTTCCATTGCGGTGGCTTCTCTCGTTACGGAGCATGTGCTCTAGGTGCGCGGGCTTCAGTAGTTGTGACACACGGGCTCAGTAGTTGTGGCGCATGGGCTTAGTTGCTCCACAGCATGTGGGATCCTCCCAGACCAGGGCTTGAACCCGTGTCCGCAGCATTGGCAGGCGGATTCTTAACCACTGCGCCACCAGGGAAGCCCCATAATATGGTTCTTGAAGAAGGTCATGTTTTTGTTTCCTTAATGTCTAATATAGTAGGTACTTAATAAATATCTAAATGAATAAGTGAGCTTGATTGTAATAAAATTAATAGACAGTGGTGTCAGGACTCAAACTTAAGTATTCTTACACCAGAGCTGTACAATAACAACTCTGTTTCTGCTTCCTGACCTTTTTTCCTTTAGGGAAGCTGATGGGAATAGTCTAGTCGATCCCTTTAATTCTAAAATGCTGAGATAGTCTCAGTGGATAGTGATAGTAGTTTCTTTGTATTGAATAGAGATCATTATGAAAAGTGTCTCGTTGCTTTTATTTTTGGGGGAAAAAACCAATCTACACTGATTTTTGCAGTTTGTAGTATGGCTTTAATTAGCAGTGTTACAGAAGAAATCCAAATCACCAGGTGGGGAAGACATAGGGATCTCTTAATGCAAGTCATGAAACACAGTTATCACATAACAAGTTTGTAAGAATTTTAAGGATTATTTGGAACCCTATCCTATTGTCTGACCCAAAGGCTACCTTGGAAAGAAAATGGAACATTTTACGTTTAGGTGTTTTTGAGCTACAGAAAGGTTCCTATTGCAAAAGAAGGATACAGCAATCAGAAATTCCTCTTCTCTTTCTTGGAAATAAAGGCACTTTGAATAATGTTTAAAATTTGCAAATTTTCAGTCATTTAATTAATTTTTATCCATATTTTCTCTTAACCACAGTCTTACTTTGTCATATCCAAGATAAAGACATGTGTACGACTTCTGTTTGTCTTCATTATTCCAAGATGTACTATATTTTATCACCTCACATTCTTTTAGATTTAACATCTCTTAAATCCGGAAGTAATTTAAAATTGATGGTGTGTCATTGTTTAATTGACAATGTTTTTCTTTCTTAGTGGTACATAAAATAATGGTGTTTCTTAAAATTGATAGTGACTTAGCTTTGATAAAATTTGATGATGTAAGATTTGAATGTCATATATTCATATGCCATAGATATGGTTTATCTTCTCTTTAATTTTTTTATTTAAAAATGTGTTAATGTTATATAAATAATATTTTTATTACTCTGAAATGATTATTGGTGTGTAAGAGATAACTCTTTGGAAAAATAACTTTTCTTTTCCTAAGAGAATAAATGCTACAGTTGGTAATTTTTACTCACTTGAATCAAATTAAATTAATTATAAGGTACTGTTTCATAAAATTTTAATTTTAACTATAAAAATTGTGATTCTAATTTTTGTTTCCTTATAGTTTTTATAGTCGTGCTTTTGAGAAGATGTTTCAACAATGTTTGGAGTTACCCTCTCAGTCAAGATACTCAATTGCATTCCCACTACTTTGCACTCATTTTATGAGTTGCACACATGAACTGTGTCCAGAAGAGGTAATTTCAGAGTAGTATTGTGATTTATATGGTATGCAGAAAAAACTACTCCAAACATAAAGCTGACCGAATGTTCACAAAGACTCACAAAGTCCTAATTATCTAATCTAGCTGCCCACTAATGCATCTCTGTGCAGAATCAGAAGAATGCTTGAATAGATATATGATATAGACATAATATATATCTGAATAATCAGATAAATATACGTACATGTTTGTAAGAACATATAAAGTCACTTGGAATTACCTTTATTAAAATAGTGAGTCAGGTATTAATATTTATGGTAAAGTTATATAGTGATTGATTTTTGAATGCTTAGTTTTCCTCTGAAACGCTCATTGAAAAGACTTGAAAATTGGAGAGATTACTGACTAAACATAAACATTTCAAAGAGGAATTTCACTGACTTGTCAATATAATAGATACAGTAAGCAAAATCCAGATTTGCTGGTATTTGTAATATATTCACATACAGGCACACACAGTTACTGAGTAATTGAACTACTCAAGTTTTACAGATACCAAGTATCTATCAAAAATGTACTCAGTATTTCTTCTAATCTTTCAAGAAGAAATATCACTTTGTGAGTATGGTAAGAATATATATTAAAATTAAATAGTATTTTAAAAAATAGTTTAACTTAGTGTTGAATCCCTTTACTTAGAGCTGCAGAACTTGTCAAAAAAAACCTTACAAATAGCATTATTATTATCTTTAAGCATTAGGTAGTATCTGTTGTAGATTGTTTTTCAGCATTCCATTGGAAGCAGGCTCAGACAGAAATTAGCCTACAGGAAGTTTATTAGGGAGTGCTTTTAGGATTAATACCTGTGAGGATATAATACCACCAATTTTAATAGATTTGTAGATTTTTTACAATTAAAAGATTTTTTTCCCCCAATCGTGACACCTAAGATACATTGTCACTTTTTCCTCACCATCATCCTTCCCATTAATTACCCATCAAGTCCTCTTCATTTTATTTGTATGGTATATTGTAGTTCAGCTTTTCAGTGTTTTTCATCTGTACTGCTAAATAATTTTTCTTCCTTCAATATCTGCCTTAAAGACTAACACAAAGCCACCAGAGTGCCTCTTTCCTTCTTAAAGAACCATCAGTGGTTCTCCATTGCATATGGAGAAAGTAAAAATTTCTTAGGCATTTAAAATCCTCAACAATTTGATCTCTACCCCCATTCTTTTTTTTCTTTTGTTTTATGTCTTTAAGAAAAAATATATATATATATAAACATAAAAATGTAATTTTAAGTATTTTAAAATGTATAGTTCAGTGACATTAATTACTTTTACAGTGTTGTGCAACCTCACCACTGTTCATTTCTAAAACTTTCATCACCCCAACCAGAGACTCTGTATACCTTTAAGCAATAACTCCCCATCCTTCAGCATTCCATTGGAATGGTATACTCCAGTCTGCTTTCTGTCTATGAATTTGCCTCTTCTAGAGAGTTCATATAAGTGGAATCATACAATGTTTGTCCCTTTGTGTCTGGCCTGTTTCGTTTAACATACTGTTTCAAGGCTCATCCGTGTTATAGATATATCAGAACTTTCATTTCATGAATGATAATAATCCATTGTATGTATATATCACATTTTGTTTATCCACTATATATTCACAGTCTTCTACTTTCCACTCCCTACTGTAACTATCCCACCTTAGGTAAACTGTACTCATTTACTAGTCTACTTTTTGGCATCTTAGAGGCTTTTTCCTCATACATAAAATTCATTTCACTACACCTCTACCTGTCGTACTCTTACTTTTTCTTCAGTGATCAGCTTGAATCCACCTCCTCCAAAAAGATTTTCAGCATTCCTCCAGTTAAAATTTGTCCCTCCTTAACCATATTTTCATAGCACTTTCATCATTATTTTATCTATCATCATCTAACCTGTATCATTTATTTTAACGTTTCTACCTCATTTTGTTGGTAAAGTTATGGTTCCTTAATGGGGTAAGACTCAATTCTTACCAAATCATTACAACAGGTAATTAATAGTGTGTTTATATTTATGTAGAACCATAAAATTTATACAGCATTTCTCATCTTTTGTTGCATTTGATTATTACAACAAAGTAACAGCATAGTCAGAACTACTGATAATTTCTGGTGGACTGATGGTTTTTTTCTCCCTATATTCATATAGCTAGTAAGTGGTACTATTCTGTTTTTCATTTAGCAAACTTGTTAAAGCCTGTTATATTCCAGCTGTGCCTTCTTAAACCTGTGATTGAAAGGATGCAAAGACACAGTCTTTACCCTAGACAAATCCGTGATCTGATGATCTGTGTTGTGGTAGAAATATACATGGGGCACTCTGGGAACATTGAGGGAATTTACTTAAGGGTGATGAGGGAATTCACCTAAGGGTGAGGATAGAGTAAGTTGGTGTGCACAGTTAATAGTTCTCAGTGCAGTCTTGCTTTGTTATTTTAGTTTTAGCCATTCATCTCATTTAGATCAGAAAGGTTATAGAAAAGGCCTCTAGAACAACTTCTTAATGCTGAGGCTTTAGTTTAAGCTGTAGTACTTACAGTGAATTTGAAGAAAGATGGTACCTTTTGAACTAGATTTGAAATTCACACCCTCCTGGGTCAGCAGGATTCCCAGATAATGGTAGCCAGTACTAATGAGAAACTAATTATCATGTTGCTATAACTGTACCATCCAGTAGAGTAGTTCACTCATCTTTTCCAGTTTCCAGTTTCATTGTTTAAAAATCTTCCATATGCTAATGTCTCCTAAATCTATATCTGCAGCCCACACCTTTCCCTTCGAGTTAGATTTTCTCTATATCCTGCTGCAACTTAGGTATTTTTAGCCATCTGAAGTGTAACATGTCCAGAATAGAATTATTGATTTTCCACATCCACCCCAACTTGGAGCCTTTCTGTTTTGAGCTCTGCCTTTATATATGTATATATAGATATTCAAACTCCTGCCTCTTCTCACCCTTGAACAAGCCACATCATCTTTTGCCTGGTTGATTGTTATTGTCTCCTAAGTGGTCTCTTTGCTTCTGCCATTATCCTCTGTTCTCAGCACAGAGCCAGAGTTAAGAAATCTTAGTTGTTTTCCTTCCAGTCTTAGCATTTTTGAGCCATTGAAGAGAAGTAGTGAAATCAGATCTGTATTTTAAATAAGTTAGTCTATTAAGTTTGAAGCAATGCTGGTTCAGAGTTCTTTTTTTCAGGAAGAAGGGATAGCAAGGGATATGTTTTATCTTTCAGGAGTCAGAATTTGGTTAAATAAAACGCAAATGTTTATAATTTGAAATTTTTCCTTAAATAAAGTGAACCATTATTTAATTGTATCTGGTCTGTAGATCCCTTTAGGTTTTGCTTCCTATTCAAGTTTTAAAGGGCATTTAAAATACATTATAAGGTAGCATGGTACATCTAGGAACAGTTATTTTACATGTTTAAGTATTTTTATATTCTTTTATATTATCTTATATTTATTTCAGCATAGAAATAATGTTTGTAATGTCTGCATATGTTTGTTATATAATTATGGAAGATCAGGGAAGGAAAACTTATAAATCTGTCTCCAGAAACTAACACAACATTTTAAATCAACTATACTCCAATAAAATTTTTTTAAAAAGCTGTCTCTTTGTAAGTATTGCAAATGTATAGTGCAAAGTTGTACAGCATTATATACTCAACATTCCAGTTACCATTGATAAGAAAAACCCATTAAACTGTTGCAACGCCCACCAAAACTAAAATGATACAGAATTCTGTAGCTAGAGATAGATTGATTTGAGTGAGTGTATGTATCTACATATACGTATATAATCTCCCAAACATTAGATATAATGTTCTTTTTTCCCCTGTTGTGTTCAGAAAATGCATTTGTGGTCAGCCTTTTTTTTCTCTTCTGGGATGGGGAGTTTGATTTTAGAGAGTTGAATGCCTTGTGCATTTGTTTGTTTTACTGAGTTGATACCTAATGATTTTATTTAAATATTTTAACATTTCTGTTTATACACTACAAAATTCTGTGTTTTCAAGATTTTTGTATATAATTAGGTGAGATCAGAAAACATAACTCTTAAGTCTGATCTTTCGTATTGTGTGTTTGATATTCTAGTATTTAAGAACTGGATATAGGACATTGGAATTTGAAAATTAATAGTTTTTCATGTTAAGGAAGACACTGATCCTTTCAGATTCCTTGCAATCATAATTGTATAATCACCAGGTACTTACTTTATGTCGGTTGTGTGCAAATACAGTATGGTAGGTTAGTTGTTAAAAGAGATAAAAGAAATCTATAACATCTCCCATCCTCACTCCTTATTGTAGAATAGACTTGAACCTTATTTTCCATGTTTATTTAAAAAGTGTTTTAATTCAAACTACTTTCTTATAATTTTTATTATTGTTGTTGTTACTATTTTGCTTTAACAGAGACATCATATTGGAGATCGCAGTCTTTCCTTATGTAATATGTTCCTCGATGAAATGGCCAAACAAGCTAGAAATCTCATCACTGATATTTGCACGGAACAGTGTACTCTTAGTGACCAGGTGATAATTTAAATGTTCCCTTACAGATAGGAAAATTGTGTAGGAAGGCAAGAAAATGATCTCTTAGCTAGTTCTTTTCCATTTTTTAATTTTATTCTCACACTATCAGTAAATCTCATTACCTCATGTTGTGAAACTCCATTATTAGGTTTTTTAAAAATTCCCTCTGTCCTTAGGATTACAGTTTAAAATTAAGCTTCTAGCTTGGCATTCAAGTCCCTTCCTAAGGTAGCTCAAACCACTCTAGCCTGTACTTTATACTCCACTACCTAGTCATTCTAACTAGATTCTGAACACATCATGTCCTATCATAGTCTTGGTCTTCATAGGCCATTTTCCTTTCAGTAAAATGTTCTTTCTTATTCCTCATTTGCCTGGTATTTTTTAACTTGTCCTTTAACTGTAGCTTTGATATAACTACCTCTATGAAGTGTTTCTTCACACAAGATTTACCTGTTTCTGTTTTTCACCAAGCTGAGTGGGCTCTCCAAGCTGGCTAGGTAAACTCTACATCTCACCTATTACCTCTCTTTTTAGTGCTAGCATGATATTTGCCACATAGTCTGGATTTAGCTAAGGTTTGTTTCAGTAGTTAATGTTTTCAAAGTAATTGGTTTGTATGATTTCATTTCTTTTTAAATTTAGTTGCTGCCCAAGCATTGTGCCAAAACCATCAGTCAAGCAGTGAATAAGAAGTCAAAAAAACAGACTGGTAAGAAAGGGGAACCTGAGAGGGAAAAACCAGGAGTTGAGAGCATGAGGAAAAACAGGCTGGTAGTGACCAAGTAAGCCATCCACTATTATTGTATCTTTTTGTTACAGGTAGAGGAGTTTTTTTTCATTTTTTGTATGGCATTAGTACTGAGGAAATGCTGGTAATTGTAAATTCTTCATTTCCCAGTTAATTTTTTTGACCTTTTTGAACTTGATTAGCCAGTAAGTGCTTATTTCATCTCAAAATACATATTTTGGATTTTTGAAGAAAATACATGAAATAGATGTCATTTGTCTTTATATGTTGAATATTGAAGGCCAAGAATCTGTCTAAAAATTTGGGGGGGTATACTATAAGCAGTCTATAATTTTCAGTTTATTTAAAGTCAGATGTCTGACACTATTTTGGCATCTTGTCATATATTAGAAAATACTTGATGTCCTTTTTTTTTAATGGGTATATTAGACTAGATAGCATTCAGTGCTGTTTGTTTGTTTGTAGGGGAGGTATAGATGAGCAATAATAGGTGAGTATTTTTTGTTTAAAGTAAATTTCCTACTTCCTTGCTTCCTGTGTTGAGCAAGCTATTGGCCATTTTGTAGACAGCTTTCTTCCTCCAGAACAGAAAATACAGCAGGAGTTGGAAATAATTCTTTATGAGTGCAGAATAAGCTCTTTCTTATATATTAAGTCAGTATAGTCATCATCTGAATGAAGAAACAAATGAATGATGCTGTCTTTAGAAAATTGCTCTCAAAGGTTAGTGATACCCTTAGAGATTTTGAACTTGTCAGTTCAGATCTTAAGAGAGAAAAAATCGATTTTGCAGTTATTACTCCCAAATAAAGTCTGATATGTTTATAAAATTAATTTTGTATTGCTGTGATGAAATGCTAAAAAAAATTTTTAATTTACTGTTTAATAATATTTTTTCAGCCTTGATAAACTGCACACTGCACTTTCTGAGTTGTGTTTCTCTATAAATTATGTACCAAACATGGTGGTTTGGGAACATACCTTTACCCCACGAGAATATTTGACTTCTCATCTGGAAATCCGCTTTACTAAGTAAGAAAGAGTATAAACTGTTTTTGTTTGTTGGTTTAGTTAATGAGTTTGTTATATTTATTCTTCATATCTATGCAATGTTTACTTTTATGAGGGAAAGCATTAGTAGAAATGGTATATAAATAATATATAAATTAGTAGAAACGGTAGTATAAAAAATAATGAACTGGGAAGTATAAAGAATAGTGAACTGGGAATTACTTAAATTATCCAGATTCTTATCCCATATTTATTAACTAGTTGTAACACTGGACAAGCCAGTTAATCTCTGTGAGTCTTAACTTCCTTGTAAGAAAAAGGGAGAAGATTAGAGCAAATCAGTGTACTTCAGCGGACAGGTGGCAACCCAGTAGGATCATGAAATCAGTTTAGAAGGTTGTAGTCAATATTTAAAGGAAGAAAGAAGAGGGAGGGAAGTAAAGAAGGAAGAAGAAATAGGAAAAAAATCAGTGCATTGCATGTAGTAAGTAGAAATACTGCTTCATGAAACTGTTTATGTATGTGTGTACTGTGTTGTGATGCTAGATACATATCTTATAGTGGATCACAGTCAAATGTGTGAAAACCTCAGGACTAGATGAACACTTAAGTCTTGTGAATTCCAACGTATGCTGTTATGCCAGTAGAATTCTAGACTCTTGAGGTGCTCGATTCTAATTTTATAAGTTATATATATGTTTCTTGCAATGATATTTTATGTAACAAGTCAGAAATCTTAATTTTGTAAACATTGCTTCAGCCTTTTTCTAAAATTACACACTTATTTATTAAAGAAAATATTGATTCAACATGTTTTTCTTGAAGGCCTTAAGGCAATTTATGAAACAAAATTTTGCCAAAGGTTTTTCAAAAACTTTAGCAAAAGGTTGTAGTCACTAACAAGTGTTTGTGCCATATGCATAACATTGTGTTTGTTAAGTACTATGAGTAGTAATGAAACGGTATAAAGCTTAGAGCTTCGACAATTATAGAACAAAGTAGAATATTTAAATAGGCAGTAAATTGAGTGTTAAGTCATCAGCTGAGAAGAGTCCAGTGTTGAGCAAAGACTATCTTTTGCTCTTCTTTAGTAAGGTAGGCATCCTGAAAGTGAAACCCAGACTGCTCCAGTATTTAGACCAAAGGGACATTATGCCTTCTGGTATTTATTGCTCTCAACTGGGTGGGGTAGGGAGTGGTGGGTGGAAGGTAGGATTCAGTTTACAACTCCCTTGTTTTCCTTCTGTAAACAGTCTGGTCCGTTAATCCACGGAGAAGCAGATGTTCTTTTTACCAAACATCTACTTAGTGATCAGGATCAAGGCAAGGCTATATAAACTTGTTTACCTGGGAAAGATTTTTATGCCAGGACAAATAGCTTGTGAGTATTAGTTTGTTGATTTTTGCTGATCACTTGAGCACAGTCTTAGGACTTAGGGGCTGTGTACAAGGATAGCAGTTTTTGTCTTGAGTTGTTCTTCTGGGACTGATACTAGTGATGGGGTTTGTCTGGTGTCTTTATGGATTCATCCTTACAAATACAAGTCTAAGATCTTTGTAAATCTAATGCTCAGGGAGTTTTAAAGAAGGTGGCTAATGTGGGAAAAGATAGTTTAGGAAAGTATTTTCAACATTTGTTTCCTTTTAGGCTTATACAGTTTCTTGGGGTATAAACCAAACAGATCTGTGTTTTATGTGGTGTGAGTGATTATTGTACAATAAAGCTTTTGTTGTTGCCATGCTTTGATTGTCATGCATTTTGTTGAGAGGTAGCCCTAAGTCAGGTAGGTGTGGGGTCAAATCCTAGACCCACCACTTCCAAACAAAGTGACCTTGAGCAGTTTACTTGAATTCTGCACCTTAGTTGTTTTTTTTTTCCCCCTCTATGCAATGGTGGTGATAACTGCATAGTAGGGTTATTAAATATGAAGATTGTAGGTAATATATATAAAGCCTAAAAAACTACTGGCACATAACAGTGCCAAAGGAATTCAGGCTATGGACTAAATAGTCCACTGTACTTGCTGGAGACAGCATATCGTGTTAAAGGAATTTTTTAAACCTCTTTATTCTTAAATAATTTTTATTACTGATGCCCTTAGTATTTTTTTTAATCACTTGCATTCCCATTTCATTATACCTTTTAGGTGTATATTCTTTTTTAAAGTTGTTTCTTTGGAAGATAAACATAGTAGTAATTTCATGAACTTGTAACAAAGTGTATTTAAAATTTCATTGCCTATTTAATATTAGAGATCAGTAGATTGAATGGCCTGTTTATATAGATACAACAATTAGAACTTTTTAATTTTTTTTTACCCTCCCCCCCCAGGTCTATTGTTGGAATGACTATGTATAATCAAGCCACACAGGAAATTGCAAAACCGTCAGAGCTTCTGACAAGTGTAAGAGCATACATGACTGTACTCCAGTCAATAGAAAACTATGTGCAAATTGATATTACAAGAGTATTTAATAATGTGCTTCTTCAACAAACACAACATTTAGACAGTCATGGAGAGCCAACCATTACAAGTCTGTACACAAATTGGTAAGGAACGTATTTAGAAATTTGGAGTGATATAAAGTTTCTTTGTAATGAATGCCTTCTGAAAGTTTTTTTTTTTAATGGATAATTGCTCATTCATGTTATTAGTCAACTTTAAAATTATATGCAGTAATGTATACCATAATAAATTTTGAATTAATTTCTCCATTTGTAAATTTACTTTTCGCCCTAGGTATCTGGAAACTTTGTTAAGACAAGTCAGCAATGGTCATATAGCTTATTTCCCTGCAATGAAAGCATTTGTGAACTTACCTACGGAAAATGAATTAACATTTAACGCAGAGGAATATTCTGACATATCAGGTGAATAATACTCTGACATGTTTTAGAGAATGAAGAAAGCTTGATTCTTTTGGTTTTGATTCTGTTGTGACTATTTTTATTCAATTATATGGATAATCATACGTTGTATCTTAGACTTAGCTTTGCATTTGTGTTCTTATTTATTCTACTGACTTTTCTTCGGGTTTTCCATTAATAATTTGTTTCTTAAAATATTTGCTCTGTCAAAGTATAAAATTTCATTTCCTTTCAGAAATGAGGTCGTTATCAGAACTGCTAGGCCCATATGGTATGAAGTTCCTAAGTGAAAGCCTTATGTGGCATATTTCGTCACAAGTTGCTGAACTTAAGGTAATATAGTCTTTATTGATTTTAGCTTTAAAACATTTCAAGAATATGAGCAGCAAGCCTAGAAGCCTCAGGGAACAAATTTCTCATCTTTAATTTCTTGTGTTCTTTTCAGTATGAAATAATAGAAGAATTATGGTCCAGTAATTTAGCTTTTGCCAACTATTTTTTATTTCAGACTGAATAAGCAGATTCTTCTAGAACTGTTTGTATTTTTAGTGCTTCTTTGCCATTTAATGTGGTGGGTTGAGTACTATGATGTGATAATAAAAACTAGTCTATTCATATCTATGAGAATTCAAGGTATCTGGTATCCTTAACAGTGCTGCAAGGCCCCTAGAGGATCTGGCCTTCCACTTTTTCTCACCTTTTACACTCCTCCATCCTGGCTGGCCTACTTGCTATTGTGTCATCTCAAAATACTCTTCACTAAGATACTGTCTCAGCTTGTCTTCTCATAACATTCATGTATTTTCAATTATCAGAATATCCATCCTTGAACACACTTCTAAAAATCGCAACCATTACTTTTTATTCTTTTTATCCAGCTTTATTTGTATTTTACTTGTGACCTTTCATGTCATGCATCTTATGTCACTCACTAGAATAAAAACTCAATTATAAACTCTCTTAAAACCTTAGTGCTAGGGCTTCCCTGGTGATGCAGTGGTTGCGAATCTACCTGACAATGCAGGGGACACGGGTTCGAGCCCTGGTCTGGGAAGATCCTACATGCCATGGAAAAACTAGGCCCGTGAGCCACAACTACTGAGCCTGTGCGTCTGGAGCCTGTGCTCCGCAACAAGAGAGGCCGTGATAGTGAGAGGCCCGCGCACCATGATGAAGAGTGGCCCCTGCTTGCCACAACTAGAGAAAGCCCTCGCACAGAAACGAAGCCCCAACACAGCCAAAAATTAATTAATTAGTTAATTAATTAATTTAAAAAAAAAACCTTGGTGCTAAATTAGTGTCCAGCACATAGTAGTGCTTGGTAAATATCTGTTGGATTCAAAAATAAAAACAGGTAGCTTTCCTTACTCTTTACTTTGTTCTAGGACTTTTCTAAGCTCTTTATATATTTTTTATTAACTCCTTTAAATTCTTAAAACTGCTATTGTCCCTATTTTACAAATTAGAAAAGTAAGACCAAGAAAGATTAAGTAACTTGTCCAGGCTCACATGCTAATAAGTGGTGAAACTTTTAATTTGAATCTATATAGTCTATCTGGCTCCAGAGTTTATACTAGTACCCTACTACACTGTCTCGAGAAATGCAAGAGATCTTAGCAGTCAGCTAACCCACCCTTATCTGATGCCGGAATATACATTTTTCTGGGTGGATGATTTGGTCTTGTTGAAAATGAGGCAGTCTTATCAATTACTGCATATCTCTAGTTATGTTAATATCTAAGTAGTAATTTTTGATTGGTCCTCATTCTTACATCAAGAGGTAGAGACTGCCTCTAACAACATGACCCTTCACATATTTAGAAACTTTTGTTGGTATTTCTCTTCCCTAGGTGAAGTATATTCATATTTAGTCTCACTCTCTTCTATTACAAATTCTATCTTATTGGTGTCACTTTTAGAGGCTGGTGCCCTGAGCTGAGAATAAACATCAGCTAGAGATCTGAGTAGTGAGGGTGCACCTACTTACCCTGGACACCATATTTACTGATACAGTTTAAGATAGCATCAGCACTTTACATAGCTATACCATCCTGTTTTCAACTTGGAATCAGGTACCTTTTTTTCCCTTCCCCCTTCCTCCTTCTCCTTTCCTCCTTTCCCCTGTCCCCCTCCCCTTTTGTTTTCATATACAGACTTGAACCAGGCTTTCTACATCTTGTATTTTGTGTGATTTCGTTTTTTAGACCTTTATTTTTGTTCCTTTAATAATTTATCTTGTTAGATATTGTTCATTATTTCTGGATATTTTTTTAGTTCAGATTTTGTCATAGTCTTTCAGTAATCCTTTTATAAACTTAACTGTCTTAGCTATGTCCTTAAGTATCAATGTTATCAAATACATTCCTATTCTTTAAAAGAAATGGAAGGAGCTTGTGTTTTAACATTTCTCTTTTGTATCTTGGAATGACCATATTTTCTTTCTCAGATATTAAAATTTAATTTAAAGTTGATGTCATAATAGTATAGTGTTGACTTCTTTTTTAATACTATGAGTTTTCTGACTCACGAGTGTTATTTCTTGGCTGGATTCTTTTTCAAATATTTGGTAATATTAAACCTGAGTTAAAAAGCTAGACAAGAGAAACTTTTTGTGTAAGAGCTTAGATTTATTATCTTTGGAGATACGTGGGTGTGAATTAGCTTGGGTTTCTCATTAAATGTAGTATACCCCAAAACCAAGATGGTTTAGGATACTAAAACATTTTTTTCTCTAAAACTTTTGATTTTAGTAATCTATGTGATTTTCCTTAACTTTTCTTTTTACCTTCATAAAAACTTGCCTATTTTATTAATGATTTAATGTTAGCTGTAAGACTTTTAGAAAATCACATAATTATGTTTTGGTATTTAGGGGCTTTTTATTTTTATTTTTTTGCTTCTCAAACACTAAATCCTGATTTAGTTGAGTATTTTTCAGACGTCTTCTTCATGTGGTCAACCGTAAATATGAAAGCTTTACATTTCTAGCATTGTGCCCATTATCATTTAGATTTCTGCAAAACAAAGCTAGTCCTGAGGATTTAGTTTTCTGGAATTGCACAGTGCTTTACAGTGGTTTTCTTAGAGATCCTTCTTAATAATCCCAAATTGTAATTCAGATTTCTCTGAATTTATTATATTTTTTAATTTATTTATTTATTTTGGCTGCGTTGGATCTTCGTTGCTACACGTGGGCTTTCTCTAGTTGTGGCGAGCGGGGGCTACTCTTCATTGCAGTGCACAGGCTACTCTTTGTTGCAGTGCACGGGCTACTCTTTGTTGCAGTGCACAGGCTTCTCATTGTGGTGACTTCTCTTATTGTGGAGTATGGGCTCTAGGCACGTGGGCTTCAGTAGCTGTGGCTCGCGGGCTTAGTTGCTCCGTGGCATGTGGGATCTTTCCCGACCAGGGATCGAACCCATGTCCCCTGCATTGGCAGGTGGATTCTTAACCACTGAGCCACCAGGGAAGTCCCTCTGAATTTAACTACTTGTATATTATTAAGAACTGGAGGTGTTATTTATGACTTTGTATTCTCAGCCTCTGTGTACTGAGGCATACTTCAATGTGTATTCTTATAATTTATTCCATAAGAAATCTTATGATCATAA
This sequence comes from Stenella coeruleoalba, assembly GCF_951394435.1. Taxonomy (NCBI): domain Eukaryota; kingdom Metazoa; phylum Chordata; class Mammalia; order Artiodactyla; family Delphinidae; genus Stenella; species Stenella coeruleoalba. The sequence continues at coordinate 77,956,877 of NC_137151.1, read as the reverse complement.
TATAATGGTGTTTCATATAGACAAGTTCAGTGTGTTTTATATCTCATTGAGATAAATCTCCAAAAGTACTTGTCTTTCAGTGCTGATTCTAATTGCTTTGCATTTTTCAGTGTCCTATAAAATTACTTTCCTTAGAATAATCAAATTTATGAAATTACAGAAGTAAAATAACATACAGATTGCTGCTTCCAATACTGGTAGGCTAGATTATTTAGATCAACTTTTCCCTTAAGGACAACTTTTTTGAAATGTATATATACAAATATATATATGTATATAAAGAAAACATTTTCTAAAAAAGAGCTAAAAGGTCAGTGAGGTGTTTATTTCTAGGCTAAAATCAAGGAAAGCACTGGAAGCCACTGTGCTGATGTGAGGACATTCGCTGATCCAGAAGTAACATTTGTTAAGATTCAGCTGAGTCTTGGTGGTCTTGTGGAGCAAGGGGCTCCATAATCAAAACCCAAAGACTGCCCAGAGTGGGAGTGGAAAGGAATTCTGCTTAAATTCCCTTTCACCCTCTTTACATAGATACCCCAAAGAGTTATACCTTCAGGGTAACAGTGAACTGGAAATGATTCACACACACCCCCGTCCCCCCAGGATTTTCAGCCCTGTCTGTGTTACTCTTTTTGTTTTGAATCTCAAGTCTTGAATGTGGATTAAAAGCGGTCCTAGATTAGTAGTGCCCCAAGGTGCTTGGCAGACGCTAATAAAAATCCTCTCTGGAGAAAGGTATCTTCATCCTAGGATTCAAATGATTCCTGCAAATAATTTTTCACATGCAGTCACCTCCAGCTGAAGAGTGGAAGTCCGTTGGAGATTAAGGGAGGGAGGAGGGAGGAGGTCTAATACATCTGGCTGGCTATCATGATTCTTAGGTCGTTCTCCCTTTCTCTCTGGCCACCTTCTGTTCCTGATGTTCCTGAATGTAGAGTCCTCCTTGTCAGCATCACTTCTTAAGACGGTGAGAAGCTGGGTGTGTAACGACCCCCTCCCCCTTACAGACATGTAATAACCCTCTTGTTATCAAGCCCAAGTCTTCCTTTCTATGCCACTGCCTACAATTTCTGAGTCCTACCTAGGCCCTGAGGCTTCCATTAGCGTGCCTTCTGCATAGTATCTCCCCTACAGGAACTTAACTGCTCAAATTTCTCATCTCCACTTATTCTTTGCTCCGGTTTTCATCTTCTAGAATTTTGTTGGTGTCTCTCATTCTTTTATCTCCTTTGTTACCAAAGATTTATGCCTTTTTATTTTTTTCCTATCACTTCAGTGTATTTCTGGAAGAAGCAGAGTTTAGACATAGATATAGAGTTCTCTACATTTAGCCAGCATGTAGTCTACATACTTGTTTGAACATTTCTATACGACAAATTTCTGAAAGTGGATCATTTTTTTCTGATATTGTCAAATATCCCTCAGAAAAGATTGTAACTCACACTCTCCATATTAGAGCATGATGATGCCGAAATAGCATTTTAATCTTTATGAAATTAGTGAATACAGTGTTTTGGGGGGAATTATAATATTTTTAAGATAGTTCTGTAACATCTTAGCTTTTAATTTTCTCTATTTTTTTTATATTTAATCTAAACTGACATAAACTAAATATTATGTGGCTGCATCTTCTTTTTATCTTAAAGATTACCTTAATTGATTGTTTCAGTTCCTGTTTTAGCTGAGGACCTTTTTTATTTCAGAGTAAATTTGTGGGCCAATTAAAAAAAAGGAAAGCTTCTTTATACTTAATGGTTGTGAGTAAATCGTGTGTCAGACATAGTCAACACTATGCACATGTACTAATGATAAAACGTGTTTATTTCTGGAGAAGAAAACAACCAGTGTCTCCATTCCTACTAAAATTCTTGGGGTGTTTCATTTGGAGTTGTGCCCATCGAGTCAACTTCTTCGAGTCTTGCCAGTTCTTTCAGTTCTTCTAGTTCTTCAGAGTCCTAGAAGGATGAAGTAAGAAATTTAAATATGAATTGTGCCAAGAATTTAACACTTTCTAACAGAAAACCAACATTTTTTTTAGTAGTCTTGATTCTTTTCACTTGATTAGTCTCAGTTTGTTCCAAACCATTTAGTTATAATTCCTAGTTACAGCTTTTGGGCCATTTGTCAGAGATATTAATCAATGGCTTTAAATGTATAGAAAGCTCTGTTTCAGGGTGCAATCGAGGGAGAAAAGAAATTTATATAAACTATACTTTTAAGAGGAGACATCATTAACTTTTTTTTAAGAGTAATGTGCAAACAAATAATTCGGGGTAATCGTTCTTAAACCATGGTCCCCAGATAGCAGTGGCAGCCTTGCCACTTGGATCTTAATAAAAAATGCACAAGTTTTGGTTCTACCTAAGATCTGCTAAATCAGAACCTGTGGAGCTAGAACCCAACAAGTCCTCCAGATCATTCTGATGCACACTGAAGATTAACAACCATTTCTTTGGGGATTAAGAGCATGGATTTTAAAATCAGGCATACCTGAATTTAAATTCCAAATTCCACTGTTTAATATCTATAACTTTGGGTAAGTTATCTAACTTCTCTGAGCCTTAGTTTTCTCAGTTGTGAAATTGGACTGTCACCTCCCTCATTTGGATGAGGGTAAATGGGATTGTTTGTAAATTGCCTAGTAGAGGAGCTTAAAAATGATTACAGAATCTTACTATTAAATATATACAGGGCTTCCCTGGTGGCGCAGTGGTTGAGAGTCCGCCTGCCGATGCAGGGTACACGGGTTCGTGCCCCGGTCCGGGAAGATCCCACATGCCGTGTAGCGGCTGGGCCCGTGAGCCACGGCCGCTGAGCGTGCGCGTCCGGAGCCTGTGCTCCGCAACGGGAGAGGCCGCAACAGTGAGAGGCCCGCGTACCGCAAAAAAAAAAAATAAAAATAATAAATAAATAAATAAATAAATATATACAATAATTTATTGATTCTAAAACAATTATCCTATATTAGCATTTCTGAAATTATACATGTCTTATAGTCATATGATTAGAAAACATTGTGTCAGTTTAATTGGTAGAGGTTTTTTTTTAATTTATTTATTTTTGGCTACATTGGGTCTTTGTTGCTGTGAGTGGGCTTTCTCTAGTTGCGGCGAGCGGGGGCTACTCTTCATCGCGGTGCGTGGGCTTCTCATTGCGGTAGTTTCTCTTGTTGCGGAGTACAGGCTCTATGTGCGTGGGCTTCAGTAGTTGCAGCATGCGGGCTTCAGTAGTTGCGACACGCAGGCTCAGTAGTTGTGGCTCGCGGGCTCTAGAGTGCAGGCTCAGTAGTTGTGGTGCACTGGCTTAGTTGCTCCGTGGCATGTGGGATCTTCCCAGACCATGTCCCCTGCATTGGCAGGCAGATTCTTAACCACTGCGCCACCAGGGAAGCCCGAGTTTTTTTTCTTAATGGCACATTAGATAATGGTGCATTTAATATTCATTGCTGTCTTTGATTCACTGATACATGATATTATGTTCAAGGTGCGTGAGCACAGTCAAGGTTGGGCATATATTTGAGTGTATACTGATTGATGGGACAAGTATTGAATAGGCCTCAGAGAGAGCAGGTAGTCTAATTAGACACTGTAGAGGTTGAATTTAGCAAATAAATGTTACTGGAGCTGAACATCTGAATGAGAGCATAAACAGAAATGATCTCAAGTGGAACATAAGCAAAATTCATACTAGTATGGGAAAAATTACTTTTATAGATTTTCCATGGAGTTTTTCATGCTCCCCTTAAATCAGTTGTCATCAGCCTTTGGCTTGTAACACAACCACTATGGCACTTCAACAATATGCTTGCTACATACATCTCCACACCCAGACCTGCTGAACTGAGATATCCAGGCTTTCCAAATACATATACCCACTATCTCTGCCAGAATAAAATTGATTATATTTGTTTGAGTTATAACTTTTAAATGAAATTACTTTTCCAGTACTCCTTTTAAGAAAAGCATTGTTTAATGAGTTATACTTTTCTTAATTAGCTATCCTTCACTCTCTTCCCTCTCTTCTCTTCCCTTTTCTCAGTGATCCCTGAAAGAGGAGGTAGATAGTTGACATTTCCTTTTTGTGCTAGGAAACATTGCTCTGTTCTCTGTGAAGTGGTACCATACCCCTACAAGTTTTTCTCCCTCTGATTATATATATATCCAATGATGAACTCTAGGCTATCTTTAGCCAGCTTTAACTTTAGCAAGTTCTTTTTGTTTTAGTTGGAATTTATTGCTCTCTATATCCACTTCAGTGTCTGCTTTTTATTATTGGTGCTGTTCTGTGTCTAAGCAGAAGATAATCCTTTATACTACTACTTATCTTTATTGCTTTTTCCTGAACTCCTCCCTTCTTGAATTTGCAAACTGAAGGAAAACATTAATTTTATGTAAATAATTTTAAAATTCTTTTATGAAAACAATAACAGAAACATAGCATAGAGCATCTAGATTTCATGTATTATTTTTCCTACTTGCTAGATTGTAATTTCCAAGCATGTTCTTATCTCATCAACATAAGGAGGTCTATGCCTGACCTAGGATCTTCCTTTTCCTTTCTTTAGAAACTTGTGGTGGAAAATGTTGATGTGCTAACACAAATGAGGACCAGCTTTGACAAACCCGACCAGATGGCTGCACTCTTTAAAAGATTATCGTGTGAGTAAATCATGATACTTTTTATAAGCATTAAGAACACCTTGACACTCAGTATTTAGCTTTTGCTCAAATTTTATAAATAGTAAGTTATGAAAAGTACTCTTCAGTAATGAGGAGAACTAGAAAATTTTTGCAGTCAAAGGAACTTTTAAGTGAATGGCTTACCTGTTTCATATTTTTTTTTCTTTACAATACTTAGTACCATGTGTCAGATATTTGATATCATTATCAATTAGTTCATGAACCCAGTAAATTAAATACAATAAATCTATATTAATTTAGACTGAAGGAGATTTAACTTTAGAGTCTGTAATTTTCTGAAAATCAACTTTATCGAGGTATTGCTTATGTAAGTAAAATGCACACATTTAAGTGAACGGTGTGATGGATTTTGACAAATGTTGTGTACATCCACATAACCATTACCACAGTCAAGATGTAGAGCAGTCCATTCACCTCAGAAAGCTTCTCATGACTCTTTGTAGTCAGTTTCACACCGTTAGACAGTGACTGATCTGATTTCTATCACTGTAGATTAAATTTGCCTGTTCCAAAACTTCATATAAACAGAATCACACAGTATATACTCTTTCATATATATTGTTGAGATTCACCCCTCTGTGTTAAGTGGATCAGTATTTTATTCCTTTTATTGCTAACTAGTATTCATTGCATGAAAACCTGAGCCTACAACTTAAAAAAATATCTTCTTGATACTGATTCTTTGTGGGAGATATGTGAAATAGCAGTGAATCTTAAGTGTTTATTAAAGTATGTTTAGCCAAGTACCTATTTTAGATGTACTTGAATTGATTTCATTTGATTTTTGTCCTTGAACTCAAAGTTATAATTAAAAATTATTTTAAAGTCATACTTCTTACTAATTCATTCAAAAGCCTTTACAACATTAAAAATTTAGTGAAATCCTAAATAAAATATTCTCCGTATTTGAGAAAACCAGAGAGTTTATTTTCCCAAGTAAAAAATAACCCTGAAGTAAATTAAAGATGCATATATTTTATATACTTCCCCTTTGATGTTTTTCTTTTAAATGTTTTGCAGCTATATCAAATTTTATAAAACTATAAAATGATTTAGAGAATCACTTTATTAGGCTATCTTATCCTGCTTTTAAAAATAGAAACTTTGGAGCTTCCCTGGTGGCACAGTGGTTAAGAATCTGCCTGCCAATGCAGAGGACACGGGTTTGAGCCCTGGTCCGGGAAGATTCCACATGACGTGGAGCAAGTTTGTGTGCCACGACTACTGAGCCTGCACTCTAGAGCCCATGAGCCACAACTACTGAGCCCTTGTGCCACAACTACTGAAGCCTGCACGCCTAGAGCCCGTGCGCCGCAAATAGAGAAAGCCCACACGCAGCAACAATGACCCAACGCAGCCAAAAAATAAATGAATAAAAAAATACAAAATTATTTAATAAAAGTTAATATAAGACTATACTACAGGGGCTTCCCTGGTGGCGCAGTGGTTGGGAGTCCACCTGCCGATGCAGGGAACACAGGTTTGTGCCCCGGTCTGGGAGGATCCCACATGCCGCGGAGTGGCTGGGCCCATGAGCCATGGCCGCTGAGCCTGCGTGTCCAGAGCCTGTGCTCCGCAACGGGAGAGGCCACAACAGTGAAAGGCCCGCGTACCACAAAAAAAAAAAAAAAAAAAAAAAAAAACTATACTACAGGTTGCCTTTTAGAACAGATCAGTGGTTGCCAGGACTGTAAAGGGAAAGCAGCAAAGGAGTTTTTTGGGGTGATGAAGGTCACCACTGTGGTGATGGTGGTAACACAGATCTACACATGTTAAATTTTTCCTAGAGCTGTACACTGAAAGGGGGAAAAGTCAAGTTTACTGTATGGAACTTTAAAAAATGAAATGAAAAAAAGGAAAGATTGACTTGGTAGCATTATAGGGAGGAGGAGTAAATACTTAGTAAGGGGACTTCCCTGGTGGCACTTCGGAATCCACCTGCCAATACAGGGAATCCAGGTTCGATCCCTGGTCCAGGAAGATCCCACATGCTGCGGAGCAACTAAGCCCGTGCACCACAACTACTGAGCCTGCACGCCGCAACTACTGAAGCCCATGTGCTGCAACTGCCGAGCACGCGTGCTGCAACTACTGAAGCCTGTGTGCCTAGAGCTCATGCTCTGCAACAAGAGAAGCCACCGCAACGAGAAGCCTGTGCACCGCAACTAGAAAAAGCCCATGCATGGCAATGAAGACCCAACACAGCCAAAAATAAAAAATTTAAAAAAAAAAATCTTAGTAGGATATTATTTTTTAAATCCCTATCTGATCTCTTTTGTTCATTGTTTTTTTTTAACGTCTTTATTGGAATATAATTGCTTTACAATAGTGTGTTAGTTTCTGCTTTATAACAAAGTAAAACAGCTATACATACATACACATATATCCCCATATACCCTCCCTCTTGTGTCTCCTTCCCACCCTCCCTATCCCACCCCTCTAGGTGGGCGCAAAGCACCGAGCTGATCTCCCTATGCTCTGTGGCTGCTTCCCACTAGCTATCTGTTTTACATTTGGTAGTGTATATATGTCCATGCCACTCTCTCACTTCTTCCTAGCTTACCCTTACCCCTCCCCATGTCCTTGAGTCCATTCTCTACGTCTGCGTCTTTATTCCTGTCCTGCCCCTAGGTTCTTCAGAACCATTTTTTTCTTTTTTTTTAGATTCCATATATATGTGTTAGCTTATGGTATTTGTTTTTCTCTTTCTGACTTACTTCACTCTGTTTGACAGACTCTAGGTCCATCCACCTCACGACAAATAACGTAATTTTGTTTCTTTTTATGGCTGAGTAATATTCCATTGTGTATATGTGCCATATCTTCTTTATCCATTCTTCTGTCATTGGACTCTTAGGTTGCTTACATGTCCTGGCTATTGTAAGTAGAGCTGCAGTGAACATTGTGGTACATGACTCTTTTTGAATTATGGTTTTCTCAAGGTATGTGCCCAGTAGTGGGATCACTGGGTGTATGGTAGTTCTATTTTTAGTTTTTTAAGGAACCTCCATACTCTTCTCCATAGTGGCTGTATCAATTTACATTCCCACCAGCAGTGCAAGAGGGTTCCCTTTTCTCCACACCCTCTCCAGCATTTATTGTTTGTAGACTTTTTTTTTTTTTTTTACTGTATTAAAATACTGAGTTTATTTCACATGTATATTTTTGTCTCCCCACCATTTCCATTTGTCTGACCACCACTACTACTATGTCCTATCATAACATTCCATACATACTTAAAACCAAGCAAAGGGTGGAGTTCCATCTTTAAAAACTAAACAGGCATTTTGGACAACACATTCTTGGCAATGGAACCTGGACAACATTTATCAGACACGGTAGGGAAAGTTCTCACTCTGCATTATAAAAAGGACAGCCAGATATCAACTGTTACAGAAATGAAATAAGACGGAAAATTTTAACAAACTGTTTAAACTATTTTCTTAAAGAGACTTCCTCCACTGCCAGAGATCTTGAATAGCCTTCTGGTCAGTCATCCGGAAACAATTCTTCACATAATTGATGAATTTGGCTTCCACTTTGGGAAGAGAACCACCTTTTTCTATACTTGCTTGCATTTTTGCTTTAATGTCTTCTATAGAGCTAGGTCCTTTCGGTGTTCTAGGAGTTTTTTCCTGTTTTTTGAAGGATTCTTGACCTTTTGATCTTGGTGTTGATGGTTTTGAGTCTTTTCCATTCTGGTTTGATTTTTGTGCATTTTTGGCTGGAGTATCTCGTACAGATTTCTTTACTGGAGCTTTTTCTTCAGCTTCCTCATCATCAAAGTCATCATCATCATCATCTTCATCATCATCGTCGTTGTCATCATCATCATCTTCATCTTCATCAGCAGCAAGTTTTACTTTTTTCTGTGGAACCTTGCTACCACTTCCAGGGGCAGAACGCTTTCCAGATATACTTAGGAGCTTCACATCCTCCTCCTCTTCATCTTCTGACTCTGCATCTTCCTCCACAGCTACTAAGTGCTGTCCGCTAATATGCACAGGCCCTGAACCACACTTCAACCGTAAGACCACAGGTCGTGTTATTTCAAAGCCCCCAAGGGAAACCGTTGGCTGCACAGACATTTTCAAAGTTGCCAGTGTTACTTTAATTGGACTGCCTTCATAATTCATTGCCTCTGCTTCGACAATGTGCAATTCATCCTTTGCACCAGCCCCTAAACTGACCGTTCTTAAAGATAACTGGTGCTCATTTTCATCATCATCCACCTTACAGTGATAATCTTTGTCGGCCTTTAGTTCACAACCGAAAAGATAGTTCTGGGGCCTCAGGGGGCTCATGTCCATGTCCATCGAATCTTCCATGGGTTGGTGGCACGCACTTCGGTGGGAGAGAAAGTGGACGGAGATAAAAGACTACCGTTCGAAGGAACAGTCACGCAGGACGGAATCAGACCAGGGACTGTAGACTTTTTGATGATGGCCATTCTGACCGGTGTGAGGTGATACCTCATTGTAGTTTTGATTTGCATTTCTCTAATGATTAGTGATTTTGAGCATCCTTTCTTGTGTTTGCCGGCAATCTTTTGTTCATTGTTATACCATATACTTATATTTTCTAGTATGTTTTACTTTATTATTTTTTTTTCACATTTCTTTAATTTTTAAATACTCATTTGATCACCCAGCTGGCCTTAACCCTACTTAATTTCATGCTAATAAACAACGTTTTGACTGTGTCATCTGGTTAGAAGCAGCTAATCCACTGCAGTGTTCAATGCATGTTTACTGTTACTTTAACTCTTCTATTCGTGGATTTGAAACAAAATCTTTTTTGTGATTTGGAAAAAGAAAAGATCTGCTTGAGAGTGACTTATTTAGGGGAATAGAGAAAGCTACGCTTTGAGTTGAACTGTTTTCCAGAATACTCTCTTTTGTCTCTGATCTCTTCTTTACCTTTGTGCTGCCTTTATCCCATATACAGAAATTGATTTACTTTTGTAGCAGTTTGATTTTCATAGTCAACAAACACATTCTTTTAAATACCCTAAAAAAGAGAAAGCAATATAATTTATTAAAAGTAGCTCTGGGGAATTCCCTGGAGGTCCAATAGTTAGGTACTTGCACTGCCATGGCCCGGATTCAATCCCTGGTTGGGGAAGTAAGATCTTGCAAGGCACATGGTGCGGCCAAAAAAAAAAAAAGTAGCTCTGAATTGGGAGACAACCTGAAATTAACTTTTAGTTTTTTGGAATTTCTGACTATGTGACTTGAGCACATTTATTTTATTTATTAAAACAATAAGTTAAACAAGATTTCTTAATGTGAAGTTTCTCAGAACTTTTAATGTTATTGTGCATATTCAAGAGGAGGTTATAGCTATAGTCTTTGCAAACTTCATTAAATTCTGGGTAACATCGAAGTATATGATTATATCACACTACTTATTTTCTGATTGTTCACCTTATTCTCTGCATTCTTTTTTCTGGGTTTGCTGTCTTGTTTTTTGGACTGGAATGCCCTTTTGTTCTCACTCCTTTATGCCCATAAATTGGATGACATATTCTCAGAGAAATATTTTCTTTTACCCTCATTTCTTCTCTCCTTATCTGGATAGTAACAACTTTAGTCTCATTTCTTGAATAACCATTTTATTGAACATCTTCTAGTCTTGTGGGTCTTAAGCACTCTGCTGAGTGCTATAGATAGATAAAAAGATAAGACTTTGCTCCTGTGGAATTTATATTTGTGCCTTACATGATTTTGTTAACACTTTTAATTCTCATCACATTTTGGCTTCTATTATGCCTTTCCATGTGTATTAATAAAAGATGCTTATGGTAAAGGTTTAAACAAACCACACAGGAGGTAGAAAGTCAAAACAAAATTCTCTCCAGTCCTACTTCTCAAAGGTTTAACTACAGTTAACGGTTTTCTGTACATCTGTCAAGAAATTTATTATGTATATACAAATATGTGTGTGTATATATGTATATACATATATATCTTCTCTCATATAAATAGGATCATATTTTCTTAGTTTTCTTGACAGTCCATTTAGACTGTTATTAAGGTCTAGATTATTATTTTGTTTATATTTGTTTCTTATATAGTACAATGACTTGTGTATGGGGAGTAATTCAATAAATTTTGGTTTTTTAAAATATGAAGGTATTGATCCTTCTAATTCTAATATCTCCTGGTTTTATTTAACCAAGTTTTGATATTGAATATAATAGCAATAAATTTCAGAATAATGTTCTCTAACCAAAATGTAAGTGATCAAATCCATTCATAGTCTTCAGAAACCTGGTCTTACTGCTTATGATCTCAATAGTCATTTTTTGTTTCTGGACTCTCTAGATCTCAACTACTTAATTTAGCATCTCCAAGTTCCAGGGCCAGTTGATATTTTCTCTTTTTTTTTTGGCTGCGTCGGGTCTTAGTTGCAGCACACAGGATCTTCATTGAGCCATGCGGCATCTTTTGTTGCGGTGCGCTGGCTCCTCATTGTGTCACGTGGGCTTCCCTCTAGTTGTGGTGTGCAGGTTTTTTTCTCTGTAGTTGTGGCACGTGGTCTGCAGAGCACGCGGGCTCTTTCATTGAGGTGTGTGAGCTCAGTAGTTGTGGTGCGTGGGCTTAGTTGCCCGGAGGCGTGTGGGATCTTAGTTCCCCGACCAAGGATTGAACCCTCATCCCCTGCATTGGAAGGTGGTGGATTCTCTACCACTGGACCACCAGGGAAGTCCCACCAGTTGATTTTTGAGGATCCGCTCTGATCAACTTCTTCTTTTTCCCCTAGTCTCTCTCTCCTTCCTCCTATCACTACCATTAATGTGATAGGATTATACAGGTGGCTACTTGCATGACTGTTTCAGGATTCTGATGAACCATCTAAACCATTTTAAAGAACAGAGTGTACTCCACTGGAAGTAAACTATAATTTCCTAATTTTAACATCAGTTTTCAGTACCCTTGCCTCTTTAATCATTGGTTGTAATCAAATTGTTTTTAATTGTGCCTTTTATCATGGGGATTTTATGACTAAGAGTTTTCTCCATGGTTGAGAAAGAATCCAATTCACTCTCTTCTTTTCTCCCCTTCCTTCAAATTTAGCTGTTGACAGTGTCTTGAAGAGGATGACAATAATTGGTGTAATTTTATCCTTCCGATCATTGGCACAAGAAGCACTTAGAGATGTAAGAAACCATTACGAGTACATATCCTATAGCCAAATAATCCTGTTTAATTTCCCAGAAATTTAAAAGTAACTTTAAAAATTTATAGTTGGCAGTAATATAATTAAAATTCCAGTTTTCATAGTTTATATGAAATAAAGCATATAAAAATTATAGTTACTTAAACTCATTTTTTGTTTTGGTATTGAAATTTAGGGGATATAACTTGCCTGAATATTGTGCTACTTTTTCAACTTTTTTCTTCATTAGAGCATTTTCCATTTTGACTATACTTGGTTTGGCATCAAATACATTCCGTTTATGTGTATTGTAGTACTTCAGAAAATCACTTGAAAATAGACAAAGTAAAACAATTTTTATGCAAACTAGAAGTAATTGAATGGTAATATCTCATAAGTTTAGAGGTTGCTTTTTAAAAATAATTCTGCATTCTTAATTTGTTTTCCTGCCTAGGTCTTGTCCTACCACATTCCTTTTCTTGTCAGTTCAATTGAAGATTTCAAGGATCACATTCCAAGGGAAACTGATATGAAGGTAATAAAATTTCTATTTGGATTTTACAGTTTCTAAAATGACATATTTAACTTACATATGAAGTAAAATTAAGTAAATCCTAAGCTACTATAAAGTTTATATTTTAGAGTGATGGGTTAGCATGCTTGCCTTTGAAAATGCATCTTAGAGAGCTCAGCACCAAAATAGTATATAGGCATTTTGAAAGTCAATCTTCCTTGATCACCTATAGCAATGTAAAATGGGTTAATATCAATCACCTTTTCCTTAAACTGATAGCTGTTTATACATGGTCATAAGCAGAATGAAAAAGATAAGCCAGAGCTTCCCTGGTGGCACAGTGGTTGAGAGTCCGCCTGCCGATGCAGGGGACACAGGTTCGTGCCCCAGTCTGGGAAGATCCCACATGCCGTGGAGCGGCTGGGCCCGTGAGCCGTGGCCGCTGAGCCTGCGCGTCTGGAGCCTATGCTCCGCAACGGGAGAGGCCACAACAGTGAGAGGCCCGCGTACTGCAAAAAAAAAAAAGATAAGCCAGTGAAATGAGAGTTGTTTTGTTTTAAATAAAGCTAATTTCAGTTTTTAAAAATTGATGTTAAAATCTTATAAAAGGATGTTAATTATAGGCTATAATTTTTTTAATTAGTATCCTGTTTTAAATAAATATAAGAAGGTTGGTAGCCTTACCAGAGTCCACAGGTTTTGTTTGTTTTGTAAATTTATTGATCATTTATTTATTAAATCAGCCACTGATTTAATCCCAGCAGATTTACCAGTGGTTACACATCTAATAAGTGACCTGTCATATCTATATTTTCTGAACTTTAATGTTTCTTGGAAAGATTATTTTCTGTTTTGCATATTTTGAAAAGCTCTGACTTGAAAAAGTTATTTCTAAACTTTTTGTATGGCGTTCAAGTCTCAAATTTATTTTTGAGGCTTATCTTCCATTACTTGTTCTATCCTTCTCTCTCTCTCTTTACTTTCTTACTCTATCCCTCTCTTCCATTGGGTCCTGTAAGATGACCAAATCTTGTTGTGTGCATTCTCACATTTTCTACTTTGTTCTCTAACTTATTCTTCCTGAAAATCCTGGCTTCTTCTATTTTTGCCTTTTGAAATGCTGCTCATCTTTTAATGCCTGATTCAGTTGCCATCTTCTAAGAAATATTGCTGGATCCCCAAGTGATCATTTCATCTCTTCTTTCTTTTTTTTTTTTAGTATTACAGAGAACTTTTTGTTTGTTCATTGTAGAATTAAATATATTCTGCCCTGTATTATAGTTATGTTTTAACACTTAAATTTATACTAGATTGTAAACATTTGTTGTTGTAATATCAAGGCTAACCAATTATGTAGGTAGTTTTGTTTTTTTTTAAGTTTTGGCTGCGTTGGGTCTTCGTTGCTGTGTGCTGGCTTTCTCTGATTGCGGTGAGCAGGGGCTACTCTTCGTTGCGTTGCACGAGCTTCTCATTGCAGTGGCTTCTCTTATTGAGGAGCACAGGCTCTAGGCGCACGGGCTTCAGTAGTTGTGGCACACCGGCTTAGTTGCTCTGCGGCATGTGGGATCTTCCCAGACCAGGGATCGAACCTGTATCCCCTGCATTGGCAGGTGAATTCTTAACCACTGTGGCACCAGGGAAGTCCCGTGTAGGTAGTTTTTAACTGAGTTATTGAGCGGAGTATCCTTGAAATCCTTATGTGATACCAAAAGAAATTAGTCATTTGAAATTGCTTTATCAGGTTTTTAATTAGTACTCCTTTAAAAATCTATTATAATAAGTAATTTACTGTATTTATAGATACAATATGATTAGGCACTATAATTTTAAATTAGACAAGTATGGACATAAAACGTAAGGCCGGTAATTTTGATTCACTTTTGTTCTTTTTTTCATATCTGTTGGTTTGATCTTGGTCTTACACTTATGCTTTCAAGAAAAATAATAGCTTTAGAATGATTCTGTTGGAATTGCCACAGAAAGTATAGAAGTTTTGTTTGGCTTAGTAGTGTCAAGTTATAATCAGCAGTGCACACACACAAAATACTAAATCAGCTTGTTCAGTGTAGTTAGTTGTGCTGTAGTTCCTTCTATAGCCAAGTTTCTGAAATTCTCTAGTGTTCTTGTAGGCAGACTCTAATTTAAACACTATACTTTTTCTTACTAAAGTGAGATTTCTCAGAAATTTGTTAGAATATTTCTTACTCTATAATTCTTGTATTTTTTAGGTTGCAATGAATGTATATGAATTGTCATCAGCTGCTGGATTACCGTGTGAGATTGATCCTGCCTTGGTGGTAGCTCTTTCCTCACAAAAATCAGGTAAAATGCATTAGTAATTATGTAGTAGTCTTAGTAAATAACCAGGACAACACAGATATAGCTGTGATACTTATCTATTTGTTCAACTGCCTGCTTTATATCAAGGTTTTTTTTTGTTTGTTGTACATACAGATTAGATATTTAAGTCATAAGACTGTATGAGGTTATTAAGCCCATTTAGTGTGCAGAAATGAAGAGGATCAGAGTCTGAGTCCTGGTACACTCTCAAGTTTAAGAGTTCAGGGAGAAGGAAGAACTACTAAAAGATAAATTTGAGAAGGAAGGATCTGTGAAGGAGAAGAAAAACCAGGAAAGAATCGCTTCGAGGAGAGTGGAAAGGGAATGATCAGCTATGTAGAATTAATACGTGTGACAAGAGCAATGTCAGTGAAGTCTTAGAGGCAAAAGGCTCATTAAAGAGGGCTTGGGAGAAAACAAATTAGAGATAATGAGTATAAAACAACTCTCTCACAGAGTTTTACTGTAAAAAGGGGAGCAAAGAAGTAAAATTATAGTAGCAGGAGGCAAGAGTAAAATCAAGAGAAGGATATTTTTCACATGGGGAAATAATAGCATTTGTGTGCTGATGGAGATGGTCTAATAGATAGAAGCATTGTTACCTAGAAAAGGGTGTCTTGGGAATTCCCTGGCAGTCTAGTGGTTAGGACTCAGCTGTTTCACTGCCAGGGCCAGGGTTCAATCCCTGCTTGGGAAACTAAGATCCCACAAGCTCCTGTGCAGCCAAACAAACAAATAGATAAAATGTATAGAAAAATAGAAAAGGGTGTCCTATATTAATTGGACTAGAGCTACTTACCATAAAGAGTCTGTGCATTATTATGTAATATTAAACGTTCAGAATATTTTAAAATCAGCCCTTTGAAATGTGGTACACAGAATTCTCTACATATTTCTAGATTTTTCTACAAAGTAAAAACATTTCATCTGCTTCTGGCACTAAAATACCTTCCCCTACTTCCTTGGATGTAACATGGTGTTTGACTGAGTTCATCAGTTCTTTTTTGATTTGACATTACTTTTGTTTCATCATTCGTGCAGTATGTTAATTATAGTTACATGGATAATTACTATAATTACTTGATTTGCCACAGCTATATTTTTCATAATCAACCAGATTTTTTTTTCCCTGAAATATAGTTGATTTATAGTGTTGTGCCAATCTCTGCTGTACAGCAAAATGACTCAGTTATACACATACATTCTTTTTTTTATATTCTTTTCCATATGGTTTATCACAGGACATTGAATATAGTTCCCTGTGTTATACAGTAGGACCTTGTTGTTCATCCATCCTGTATATAATAGTTCACATCTGCTAATCCCACACTCCCAGTCCTTTCCTCCTCCACCCACCTCCCCGTTGGCAACCAGAAGTCTGTTTTCTATGTCTGTGAGTCTATTTCTGTTTTGTGGATAGGTTGATTTGTGCCATATTTTAGATTCCACATATAAGTGATATCATAAGGTATTTATCTTTCTCTTCCTGACTGACTTCACTTAGTTTAATAATCTCTAGTTACATCCGTGTTGCTGCAAGTGGCATTAATTTGTTCTTTTTTATGGCTGAGTAGTATTCCATTGTATATATGTACCACATCTTCTTTATCTATTATCTGTCGATGGACATTTAGGTTGTTTCCATGTTTTAGCTATTGTGAATAGTCATGACCAGCCAGATTTTTAAAATATATTCTGGCTCTTTTCTTATGTTCAATTCTTAGTTATATGTGTTGATAAATAGTAAGGTGACTAGAAGTTCCCAGGTACCCGATAAGTGAAGTACCTAGATAACCCACAGTTTTAGTATATGGATACAATAAATATTTTAGATAAATTATTTTACAATAAATATTTAAAACCTTAGGACAATACTAGTTGTATTCATTTATGACTGGTTTCTCCTGTCTTCTAAAATGGAGAAATTAGAAATCCAGTCTACTTTCCACATTTATCTCTTTTTAATAGTACATTTCACTTATATCTATTTTAGAAAAAAAACTTAAGAGTTTTCTGGATGATTTTGCAGAGTAAGTTATGACATAATTTTCTATACTGAAACATAGAATTTTCCTATAAAGTAAGTTATTATTAGTTTTCAATTAGGAAATTTTAGGATTCCAGTAATTCTAAACATATTTTTAGTCCTGTAACTAAAACTGTATTTAGTTACAGGACTAATATTTTTAAATCTTACAGTTTAAAAAAATTTTTTTTTGCTTTATTGTTTTATTAGAGGTCCTTGAAATATGCCTAAGGACTTGATAATAGCCAATAGTAATGTGTTTTATTTCTATTCATTCTATATGTCTTGTAACAAAATTGTAATCAGTTCTATAGAGACTCAGTAAAATACACAAGAATTAAAATATGCTTTTTCTGGTTTAGGTGATCAACTCTTAACTAATCTTGACAGAAATACCTTGACTTTATTTTTAATTTTTATCCCTTAGAAAACATAAGTCCAGAAGAAGAATATAAAATTGCCTGCCTCCTCATGGTCTTTGTGGCAGTTTCTTTGCCAACACTGGCCAGTAATGTGATGTCTCAGTATAGCCCTGCTATAGAAGGTAATAGTGGTTTAAAATTGTTTTGGCACTGGAAAAGTTATGAGTTTTGACATAGTAGGTACTTTTCAAGTAATTGATTTTTTTTTATAATAAAAAGTGGGTTAAGTTCTGCCGCTTACTAGTTGTATAACCTTGGATAGTCAGTTTTTCTTTTTCTAAGCCCCAGTTTCGTATACACATATGAAATGTGTATATGTGAGCCTGTGGGTGCCTGAATGTGTGTGTGGCAGGGGATGGTGAAGGGAGTATCCAACTCTTAGGATTATTTTAAGGATTGAATGAGGAAATATTTGTAAAGCAGCTAAGCACTTATTTTTTAAGTTTCCAAGACAATATAAAACTAATACATGGTTTCTTTTAGGGGGTTTTGAAAATGTGCCTGTTTAATATAGATATAATTATTTGTTGTTCTCTTCTACACTGTTCTTAAAAGCACTAGTTCTCATGAAAGTGAAGGGAGAGCAAGCAAGGCAGGTTATGATGCTTCAGCTCTGTTTTTAATCATGCCACTATTTATGTAGATTATGAAGTCATTAAAGATTTGATATTTTGGGGTCACACAGAAACCACAAACCCTATTTGCGCTTTCTCAGGGCACTGCAACAACATACACTGCTTGGCCAAAGCCATCAACCAGATCGCTGCAGCTTTGTTTACAATTCACAAGGGAAGCATTGAAGATCGGCTTAAAGAATTTCTGGCGGTGTGTATAATCAAACAAAACTCATGACAATTTTTAGAGAAAATTAAAAATCATAACTATGAAGTGTAACAGTAAATTCTCTTAATTAATTAATTAATTTTTGGAATAAGGAATAAGTAAAGACAGGGCATTGAAGTCAAGGAGCAGTTAGTTTAGCATTTTTTCCTTTGACTTAGAAGTCTCTCATTTCTAGAGCTCTGCAATGTGACTTTTTTTTCTAAGCTGATGTTTGGACTGCCCTAGAATTTTGCCTAGAGTTTGAAAGAGGAAAAAACAAAACAAAGGAAAATTGAGGCAAAAGATGAATGTATCCCTCTAAAAGGATGTGTTTTACTTATTTCCATTTATTTGGAGAAAGACTGTTAATGGAATCAAACTCAAAAGTAAGAATACTATTCACTGCCAAAAGAGGGTAGTAGTGCTAACTCTAGCCTCATGAAGTATAGCTTTTAGTTTCTATGGTAGTGTAGCTCTTCCTTCCCTTTATCAACTTAACCTTTTTCATATTTTAATTAAAAGAAAGATGCAGTGTGGTATAAAGAACACTAGAATATTTGCTTCTTTTTAAGTTATAAATCCTGTTAGCTTTAAAAAAAATTTTTATTTTTAAAGTAAACGTAGTAGCAAACTAACTTGAGGACAAAATAACATCTATTTCAAAGAAAACGGTATTAAGAGTGAAAATTTTTCTTTTCATTTTCTTTATTTCCTTTATTTAAGACTTAATGTCTTAATCTCATTGTGGTCCTATTAACTCAAACTCAATGTGAAATTTTCTTCTTATTTGGGAATTAAGAAATATAGTTAATACAGTTACTGGGAAGAGAAAAAGCAATTTAAATCGTTTTTTAAAAAAAGACTTGTTCTGAAAAAAATCAGTTTTAAAAACCAATAAGAATATTTGATTACATTTATTACCTTTGTATCTGGTGTATACCTTAATAGCTCTTAAATTGTTGCTTGAATGTAAAGAGCCTAAGCTCACCTTATGATTGAAATGTGTTGCAAGTTGAAGCGTACTGAAAATAAGTGGTGAACATTTATTTTAAAATACTTATTTATTTAAAATGTATGTACACTTTTAAGCTTGCATCCTCCAGTCTACTGAAAATTGGCCAGGAGACAGATAAAACAACAACAAGAAATAGAGAATCTGTTTATTTACTGCTAGATATGGTAAGTCTTATTTTAATTTTTGCTAACAACAAATAAGTTCCAGTCATTCCTGATAGTCTTTTCTTGATACTTCAGTCATTAAATTATAATAAGAGCTGATGTATTTTTTTTAAAACATCTTTATTGGAGTATAATTGCTTTACAATGGTGTGTTAGTTTCTGGTTTATAACAGTGGTGTATTTTTTTGACCATTTATATTCACTCCACCCAAGCCACACACTTTCTAATAATTGCTAAATAGACTGATACCGCTTGTACTTTACCATATGGCAATCGCATCAGAAAACAACAGAATAAAAGATCACCATCACCTGTAGAGTATTCTTTTATGAATAGTTTTTCAACCTATTGGGAAACACTCAGGCTTTATATTTTCCTAGTGTATCAGTTTGAACTCTTTTCCGAATTTTCTGTTTTTTGACTTCATCCCACCCATCTAATAACATTTCCTGTAATTTTCTGTGCCTCGTCAGTTCCTTCTCTTTACTGCCATGAAACCACCTGTGCTTGTTTCTACCATGTGATTCTTTCCTCACTTAGAATAATTTCCTTTATCTGCAGAGGTCTGTGTCTATCCTAATAATGATTCGGCATACCTCGTAGCTCGAATCTTTTTTCAGATAGACTTTCTTGATTACTTTGGCCTATGTTAACTTTTCTACTCTTTTGAACTCTCTGGAACTTAACAGCTTTCCACTTAATCATAGATGGTCTCATGTTTGATTTGGCTTTTTAGCTTAATGTTGGGTTCCAGTTAGACTTGATGATATGGACCACATTTTAAATGTGATATATTGTTGAGGGCAATGCAAGTGCTCAGTATTTCCTGTTGATTAATTGATTTAATTGAAAAGTAGTGATTTAAAATGTTTTGATAGCATACACTGTGGCACATTCGCATTTCAGATTTTAAAGTGAAGGGAAAACTTATGTCTGTTCCCAATAACGGCAATATAAAATTGTGCTTTACTAGTTGTCAGTAAATGTTCCCATTATAAATAAGTTGAATTGATGCATTTTTGGGATTTTTCAGATTGTGCAGGAATCCCCATTCCTGACAATGGATCTTTTGGAATCTTGTTTTCCTTATGTCTTGCTGAGAAATGCATACCATGCTGTCTACAAGCAAAGTGTTACATCTTCTGCATAAAATACCTACTTATTGAAGACAAGCACGCATTTTTGTTGCCTCGGTTTTACCTGTAAACTGTGGAACTATTTTACCTTAAGGCCTGAGAAACAGTTTCGTGGATTATAAATTTCTTTCATACAGTTGTGTTTTCTGATCATTGGTTTCTTAATATCGTTGTACTTCAGTATACTTGGTTGATTTAGGTTGCACATTCACTGAATTCACTGAAATTATTTCAATAATTTTAGAGTATCATTTGTTTGAAAAACATGCATTCTCTATGTTTTTGATATTTGATATGGAAAAAAAAACCTTTGCTTGTTTATTTCTGAAAAAGAATTGTATTTAGTGATTATTTTAGATAGTGATATTATAGCATTCATCTGTGTGTAAATTATTTCATATAGGGAAGAGTTCTGACCTGTACCTATTATGGTTCTTATTGAAAACAAAACTGGATGTGCATTTCTGTGATGTTATGAATACATTTCTACTTTATTTTGAAACATTTGCCAAACTAATTACTATAACACTGTATAACATTAAAAATGTTAAAGGACTGCTTAGCATTAGAAGCAGGCTGTGTCCCAAAATTCTAAAACAGCAGCAAATGTTGTTGCTTGTATAAAGCCTAATGATAATTTTTAGACTAATTTCCATGGTGCCCTGTTGGCATTAGCATTACCATTGAACCCTGCTGTATAATAAACAATCTTAGACATTTATCAACTGTTGATACAAATGTTAGTCCCTAACCACTTTTTATATGTTTTAAATTTTTGAAATTCAAGTGTACCTGCCATAACATAAAATAAACACTAGACTGTATCACATTTTGAATGATTTCTTTAATTTGGGATCCTCAGAAATTTACTCAGTAATATGAAAGTTTTCATTTAAACTTAGTTTAAAGTAAACTTTAATTTATTCTAGGAATGTCTAAGTAGCATGTTGATACCAGGTCACCTATTATAAGATTTGTTTAAATGTTTTGAAAAACATTCCGCTAGAAAAAATATTAAAATTAGAAAATAAAATTCCATAGCTTTTTTGGGGGGGGGGCGGGTGCGCTCCCCAGATCTTAGTTCTCTGACCAGGGATCAAACCCGCGCCCCCTGCAGTGGAAGTGTGGAGTCCCAACCACTGGACTGCCAGGGAAGTCCCTCCATAACATTTTTTTAAAATTAAGAGCTAAAATGAATCTTGTGTGCCATCAACTTGCTAATTTTATCTGTGAGCAAGTAGACAGATACATTTGAAAGATTGGGGGAAAAAATGGAATGATCATAGAATTAGTGAAAATGTTGAGAACTACTGCATCAGTCAGTAATGAATGGGAAAGACATAAAGGACCTATTGCTTGGCAGTTGTCACAGAGGGCAGAGCAGCTCATTTAGTTTGAAAACTAACCAGATGTTTTGCTCTTTGATTGGCATTGTAAAGACTGTTTCTCAACAGCTGTGTATCTGGATATCTTATAGAGCTTCTGTTGTTCACAGCTTCTTATGTATACACCCTGGTAACTCATGTTAAGATAAAAGAAAGCTCCTGTGAACTTAGTTACAATTTTTTGTTGTTCAGATACTGGGATGAAATTGAAGTGCCACAAGATTATCATATTTCTATTTTGTGTATGATTTCTCCAGTCTGTATTTAAAGCAGGGAATAGTTGTCACTATCTGTTGAAAATTTCCAGTGGTTCCATGAGGATTTTCTAAAAGGGAAGGAATTTTTAAATGGAATATTTTAAACTTGAAATAGCCTAAATACACAGGTAACAGCTGAAACTAAGATTAAGTGCTGTTTGCTTTGAAATATTAGGATCCTAGAGTGGTAATAACTTGTCGATAATGATATCCTCGGAGGTACAGTAGGCATTTGAGTATATACACTTTGACTGGGGTGATATGTTGAAGGGTATAAGGATGTACATAAGACATAATTTACCCCTCTTCGGGCCAAGAAAAAAATCGCTCTTTTATAGTCGTGTGAAGTTTACCTTGCCCCAGTTTTTTCTCATATATTCAAACTGACTGACTGACTGGTGTCCTGTGTGATTGCTTTTTGCAGAGTCTTTCTACCTCCAAAAAATAAATAAATTTAACATTTTTTAAAATAAAGTTAAAAGTAAATTGACTACTATTTTTAACATCTTGTTTTTCTTAACTTTCTTATTTTCTTCTGAATTTATACTACAACATACTGTTTTTATTTTCTCAACAGTGATGTCATCATACCATGTATGCTTGCCTGTAATCTACTTATTTCACTCAAGTAGAAAAGGGTCTTTGATATTTATATTCTTTTTAAAGCCTTCATATATACCATAACTAGTTTAAAAGATTCATCTGGATGAACATTTAGACAGATTTCTTCTTTTTCACTACAGGCGTACCTTGGAGATATTGTGGATTCAGTTCCAGACCACTACAATAAAAGTGCATACCACAATAAAGCAAGTCACACGAATTTTTTGGTTTCCCGGTACATATAAAAGTTATGTTTACACTGCACTGTAGTACATTAACTGTGAAATAGTATTATGTCTTAAAAAATGTACATCCTAAATTTAAAATGTTTCATAGCTAAAATAATGCTAACCATCATCTGATAATGCAGGGTTGCTACCAGCATTCATTATACAAAAAACTCAGGATTTGTGAAGTGTAGTACAGCGAAGCGCAATAAAATGAAGTATTCTTGTATTACAAATATATTGTATCTTAGTGAACTTGGACTGTTATCTCCTTAGGATAATTTCTCACCGGTAAAATTGCTTGGTGGAAGGGTATATACATTTTAAACTTTGATACCTATTAAATTTCCCTCCAATAAGATTATATCAGTTTTAGTCCTGCAATTGTGTGAGGATAATTTCCTCCTATAAGTAAACTATATACCAATTTTACTATTGTTGATGCATCTTTTCCTCCTTAAAAGATGAAACATAAATCTTGTTTTAATTTGCATACATTTGCTTATTAGTAAAGTGGAATATCTTTTTTTATGTTTACTGGTTTTTATTTAGTGAATTATTCATTTTCATTCTTTTTGTTGTTTTCAAGTGGAGTGGTCAAAAGATTTTCTCTTAAAATACTAATTGAACACATTTGCATGTATAAGATTTTTTAGTGCATGTATTTAGGATTGAAAACACCCCCATACAATGTTGAGTATAGTGATATGACTATTAAAATATACTAACAGTGCATAGTAATTAAAGTTAGTATACAGCTACTTTGATTACTGAATTTTAATTGACTTTTAGAGGTAGAAAACATTTATTTCCAAATCCAAGTTAAGAACAGCATTGATAAAAAAAGGGTATATACCTGTTAAAGACTGAAAAGATGTCCAGTTTAAATATATGAACTACAGAGTAGATTGAAATTATACCAAACTCTAATTCCTTAATTGTAAATTTATACTATTAAATAGGTGTTGTAAATGACATAATAAGCTAATTCCAAAAGCTGCCCTTTGTGTGTTTAGATACTGTATGTAGGAAACTATATACCAATTTTAACCTCATTTCTCAGAGATGTCATTTTGAAAGCTTTATCTTTCTCAAGTAAAAACATCAACCAATCAGAAAGTAAAAAGTTGTAAGGCTTTCCTTGCCTTTCATACTAATAGCCTGGTATACCTAATTTTCAAAAAAGAAAAAAATATTTTCCCCCGAAATTGGTGTAATTAATACTAACCTTTTAAATTAGCAATAAAATAGCCAGGTAAAATAACACCCTCTAAAGTTAATTTGTAAAACTCTTTATATTTTAATATGCTTGCTAAAGTCACATTTGTATTACTCATTCCAGCCCAGACTTCATTTTTTTGGAAAGTTTTCCCATTTTACAAAATGTTTTGGAACCTAGGTAAAGTGGCCTTTTTGTTATTAAATATACAGAGGAAATAGAAATCTATACAATATATTATTTTAAATGTAATTAAGAAAGGAAATCACTGCCCTACCGGTCATTAATCCATCTTTATTTACTGTAATCATTACCTATTTAATAGATTGAACTAATGCAGGATCTCTGGTCACAAAGTGTCCTCTGTTCAGTCAGTTTGAGAGCAGATGTCTGAACTGTTGGAGATGAAAAAGATGTGTAAGATCTTGCCCCTGCCTTCCAGGAGCTTAGAGTGAACTTTGTACTGTTTTAGGTCATAATTTAGTCAGCTATTTATTCTGTTGTGCCAGTGTTGCCAGTTTCTTAAACTACCCCACCTCGCCCGCGATAGGAAAATATTAGAAGTTCACTGCCATAGGACTAGGGCTCTGGTATCTATTCAGGAGAAAAGACAGTTGGGAACTTAGAGGCAAGAGAAGGTTGGGTCCAGAAAAAAAACTCAAGAGCCTGGCTTTATGGGTTATAATTGGCACAGTACTGTGCTGATAGCTGTGAGATGCAGTTGTGCGAGTGTTGGCTGGGTGAGATCAATTTAGTTTAAGCTAGCAATACTCCTACCAAGTCTTTGTGTTTCCCCAGTTATTAAAACAGTACCTCAAGAGTTAAAAATGAGTTGTTCCTTCCTTTCTGCTAGACTCTCATGCCTTTTGTTTCTCCAACTTATCTCTTAATTTTTCCATCCTCTTTTCCAGAGGTAACCATGGAACTTGACACACGTGCTTCCCATGACTGCCATTCTGGATCTTCGAGTTATAGTCATTGTCACTCTTACTAATCATTTTCTTCTTTTCCGTTCATTCATTGATTCAGCAAATACTTATAGATGCTTGGGTATAAGAGTGAGCAAAATAAAGAAGGTTCCCCTTTACACTTAAGTTCACATTTTAATGATGGTAGACAGTAAAGGAGCAAACTTCTGATAGTGATGGGGAAATATCCAGGATGATGAACTGAGGAGTGGAGGAGAGTTGCTTGGGGGCAGTACTTTAGAAAGTGTCATCTGGGAAGGCCTCTGTAAGAGAAACATGAAGGATGAGAAGGAACCAGAAATGGACAGAACAGTGAAGGTAAAGGCCCAGAAGACAAGAATAAACTTGGCATATATGAGAAGTAGAAGTACACAAATTAGCATTTCTGTCAGAAGGAGCACTTGACAGAGCCTCATTTGGCTAGCTAGCGCTTCTCCTTTTTCTGGTTTACCTGTCTTCCTTTGTTCTTTGATTGTATATTAAGAGTTCACAGATCCAGTCAAGGTAGGTTGGTTGTAAAGAAGGAAATGAACTGAATTCACTGGTGCTGTGGCATTGATCTGAGAATGGTAAGGTCTATTACACACCACCAGGTTTTCTAAACCAAGCCCAAGTTCTGTCAGGCAGTGAACCTTAACATTCCAGTTAATTTATATGAAATCATGCCCACCCTTCTATTACAATGACTTGCCTTTGGGAGATTTCAGCTGTGCTATTTGTAAAGACTTGTGAATGAATAATCCTTAAAGTAGTGTAACTCCTTATATCTGTTCTTCATCTCTTTTATAGCCACTTGAGCATGAAGTATCATTTCATTTGATGGTCTTGGCCTGAATTTCCAAATAGACAACTTGCCCTCTTTTTCTAAAGGTATACCATGACTTCTGACTTTGGGGAAAAGAATCGGTTTGAAATTTTAAATGCTTTAATCTTTAATGAGAAATGATTTTTGAGTTATTTGGTCCTGTTGAATGAAAAGGAAAAATATTTATCGACTCTGCTCTGGTTATTTTCAGAGTGGAAAGTTGCTTTAAATGTATTAAAATTGCATTCTTCCTTGTATGAACCAAACTTTCCATACACGTTGCTGTAGTTAACATTTCAAGCATGCCTAACTGAAATGTTTCATTTCCAAGAAAAGTTTTCATTTCATTTTGACCTGAAAATAACAAAATAAGATAAATTAGCAATCTAAAGTCAGGATCCTAGCCATAGAGGGCCATATCTCATTTCTGATTAAGTGCACCCACTTGACCCTTAGCTTTCTACTTCTTTCTCTTCGGAAGTAAGATGGATGGACAAGTCTTGGTGTAGGCTCTGGTCAACCTCTTACATGAGGTTCACAAACCTGGAAAGTGGGTAAGCTGGAGATAGGGTATGCAACCTTGCTGACTGCCATGTCTTAACTGTGGTATATGGCTGAGTCACATTTATAGTGCACATATTGACCAAATGCTCAATGGTTGATTCTTGAAATTAATATTTGGCCAAGGCCTAAGTTGAAAAGTACCATCATAGTATACAAGTCCTAAAATACATGAATTAATTTTATTCAAAAATTATAATTTTATTACATCAATTATATTTTAAAATTTTAGTGTAGTGCAGAATCATTAATTTCTCACTTTTTTCAACTTCTCAATTGCTCCCACACTCAATGTTAAACTACTTATTTAAGGTATTAAGTAGTTACTTTCAAGTGTAGAGCAGAGACCAACTCATGATGAAGTTTCTATCAAATCATTTGCTTTTTCTCCATTAGTAAGTTAAAAGGTATTTCCTCTTTAACTCCTGGATTTAAAGTTTTGGGGGTCAGTGGTGATGATACAGTTTTATTAAAGTATTCTCACTAACTGAAACTTTATGCACAATTGGATAAAGTTTTCAGAAACCTAAGATATGTTGCCCTTGTTTATTTTTTTTTCTAATGTTTTTGCAGGGATTTACTGCATCACACATTTGCTTGAGAAAACAATTGTCAGTAAATGTTGGTTCTAGAAATCTGGCACTGGAGTGATGTGACTGGCTCTCAAGATAAAAATATTGCTTCTGAATTTCAAGTTGCATATCATTTTTAGTTGCGTGTATGCACACCAATTTCAGCATCTTCCCTGCAGTAGAAGGAGAATCTTTACAGCAAGCATCATGTAAGAAATACTTGCATTCTAAAGGCACATTCGCACTTAAACTGGTGGATAGATTTCAACATGTTAAGCACATAGGGAGATTATCACTCCCAAGTTACATCTAAAATGTTTATTTGAAAGTGAACATTCAATGATTAATTATAAATCAAGATGCCATACTAATTAGGTATGACCATAACCTATGTAATCACATAGTCATTGATTATACACAAGCTGTGGGTGCCAGAAAGCAATCTGAAGTAGGCATTCAACTGTTAAACCTTGCAAAGGCTGAAGTTGAGGAGCAGATAATGTACAAGTTCCCAGGCTGAAGCTGAGCTTCAGTTCATTCCTAGTTCTTACCTTCAGCCAAAACGTACAAGGATCCTTGTATGCAGCATGAAGCAAGGCCCAGCTGGCAGAACTTGAGGCGGCAATGAAGAGAAAATTTGACATTGACATTTTTTTTTTTACATCTTTATTGGAGTATAATTGCTTTACAATGGTGTGTTAGTTTCTGCTTGTAACAAAGTGAATCAGTTATACATATACATATGTTCCCATATCTCTTCCCTCTTGCGTCTCCCTCCCTCCCACCCTCCCTATCCCACCCCTCTAGGTGGTCACAAAGCACCGAGCTGATCTCCCTGTGCTTTGCGGCTGCTTCCTGCTAGCTATCTATTTTACGTTTGGTAGTGTATGTCCATGCCTCTCTCTCGCTTTGTCACAGCTTACCCTTCCCCCTCCCCATATCCTCAAGTCCATTCTCTAGTAGGTCTGTGTCTTTATTCCTGTCTTACCCCTAGGTTCTTCATGACATTTTTTTTTTAATTCCATATATATGTGTTAGCATACGGTATTTGTCTTTCCCTTTCTGACTTACTTCACTCTGTATGACAGACTCTAGGTATATCCACCTCATTACAAATAGCTCAATTTCGTTTCTTTTTATGGCTGAGTAATATTCCATTGTATATATGTGCCACATCTTCTTCATTCATTCGATGAGGGACACTTAGGTTGTTTCCATCTCCAGGCTATTGTAAATAGAGCTGCAATGAACATTTTGGTACATGACTCTTTTTGAAGACCTTGACTGTTAATAGGGGGTTTGTCCAAACTGAAGATGTTGGCTAGAGTAATAATGAGAACTAATGTTTATTGAGAATTCATTATGTACTAGACACTGTGGTATAAGGTAAGTTTTATCTAATTTAATTCTCTGTTGCTCGTTTCGTTCTCACAATAACTGTGTTTGATGGTTATCCTCATTCCAATGTGGAAACAGAAACTCAGGGAAGGTAAGTAAGCTGTTCAGACTCACACTGCAAGGAAGTAGCAGGGTCAAGATTTAAATCTGGCCCAGAACTGTACTTTTATCAGTACTTTGTCTCTCAGATATGAATGTGGGCTTTTTTTAAACTCCAGTAGTGTTTAAAGCTGCTTTGCACTAATTTAACTGCAGCTCAAGGAGCAGAAGAATAACCCTTACTCAGTGCTTATATTGTGCCACTCTTGATACTAGGCATTTTCATGTCCCTTATTTAATCTCTTAAACCAAATTACTTAGTAAGGATTATTTTTTTCAATTTTCATAAGTGAATGGGAAACTGTTTTACAGCCTTAAATCCCTTGCCCCAGTGTCACAGAATTATTGAGTGACAGCACTGAGATTAAAATCTACAGCTGTTGGATTTCTAGCCCATTACTACTACTGTATTGTGCTCTTTCCCAAAACACTGAAAAACATTCCCTGGGTAAATAACAGTGAGAAGCTAACCCAGCTTTTTTTGGGGGGGAGGGGGGCTGCATTGGGTCTTCATTGCTGCGTGCGGGCTTTCTCTAATTGTGGGGAGTGGGAGCAGCTCTTCATTGTGGTACACGGGCTTCTCATTGCGGTGGCTTCTTCTGTTTTGGAGCACAGGTTCTAGGCACACACGCTCTAGAGTGCAGGCTCAGTAGTTGTGGCACACGGGCTTAGTCGCTCTGCGTCATGTGGGATCTTCCTGGACCAGGGCTTGAAACTGTCCCCTGCATTGGCAGGCGGATTCTTAACCACTGTGCCACCAGGGAAGTCCCAAAGCTAACCCAGCTGTTGAAGTGAGATCCTACTTTGGATTATTCAACACTTGGCCTAGCATTAGACTTAGTGTAGGGAGCTCTGTAAACATGACTGATTAAATGATTCTTCGTTTTTGAAAGATGGCCTTATTTTTAAGATAATGGCTAATACTTAAATGAAAAACCCATTATGCAGCAGTGATTGTAATAAAGGAGCGTTTTACAGCTGGATAGAGCCTTAGAAATTGTCTGCTTCATCTTACTCAAGGGTTAAGTAATTAAACCAAGTTACTTAGAAAAAGACTATGGGATTAGAATACTATCTTCATGATTCTTGGTATAGTGCTCTTTGTGCTGTGCAGTGCTGCTGCATATATGCTTGTAGTTACATAGTCATAAAGTCTTAATCATAATGAGCTTTCACTGGTTCTTGGTAGGATTTCGGGGGTGGATGTGAGGTATGATGCCATGTCATCAAATTAACCTGGGATTTGAATCCAACTCTGTCACTTAGGGATGATTCGCTTGACTCTTCTGAGTTTGTTTCCCTAAGTGTAGAATAGGGATAATACCTACCTCAAGGACTATTATGAGAATTAAAGTAAAGGAGATTATGTATATAAATCAATGAGATTGGGTCCTGCCACATAGGCGTTCAGTTAATGGTGGTTGTTTTTCTGGTGTTATTCGGCTATTTGGTTTTGCTTATAAAATTGCCTTCTGAGAGTTCCATCATGTTTTTTGAATAGTATAACATCACAATTTACATTCGTGAGAATGAGGCATCTTCGTGTCAGTCTATATTCTAGCTCTGGTTTGAAAGTCGTTATGTTGTCTTAAATGTGAAAGTTTTTTTTTTTTAAAGACTGCTCTGTACTGTATTACTTTATACTGGTTTTTATATACTACATACAACAGAGGTAAAGCTTGTATTTTCAGATATCATTGCAACATCCAGAACAGTTTCAACAGTTGCTCATTGGAAGCCTCTGTACTTTTCCTCATGTTGTTTTCCTACCTCTGGAAATAGAATGTTCTTTTATATTCTGGCTGGCAAATCATCACCTCCCTTTTTCTTAGCACATCATCCTCTGTTTCTTTTGAACATTTTAGGTAGCTTTATTACATACACTGAACATTTTAGGTAGCTTTATTACATACACTGAATCACAGTGTATTTGTTACGTGTCTGTGTCTTCTTCAAGTCTGGGAATGCCTTAAGGTCAGGGTCCATGTTCATTTCACCTTTCAGTTTAGTCATCCCCCCAGCCCTGCACAGCCCTCAGAAAATATGCTGTGAGGTGGAAAAGACTGATGGCTAGACAGATACTATAGAACTCCATTGCTGATGATACCCATTGCTTCATGATGGGAACAAGTGGTTATTTTTCCCTTTGTTCTTGTGGAGGAGGAGGGCATTATTAGTTACAGGTAGGTTGGGGTTTCTAGCACCTGGAATGGACGTAGCTCATTGGTGATACAAAGAAGTGGTTTCTGTGATTTCTCCTAATGAGGCGATTCACATGTCTGGAGTATTTGGGGGAAAAGATGAGGGATCTGAGGTTCTTATATATCGATAAATAGGCATAAGGATGGGAACATTGGTGGGAGATCAAAAAGGTGTTACATGTTATAGGAAAATGATTTTTTTAATTTGGAAATTAAGTGAAATGCCAAGGGCAAAGAAGAAGGACCACCAGAGAAATTACAGAGTGACTGCTCAGGTCACTGTTCTGAAATAGAGAAATGATCCTTTTATTCTGGTGACTTACTTCTAGGTAGAGTCTGTACTTCATAAAAGAGGCAGGAGCTTTGAGACACTTAATTGTAATCTTATCCCTTTGCAGAAATACCTCCCATACTCAAGCAGGTTTGATGGTCTTCTCACGTCACTAGACACAAGGATTAGCAGACCTTGAAATGTTATCCTATCAGTATAACTTCACATCTATTCTCAACATTGCGCTGGCAATTAATTCCCTTGGCAGCTGATCACACAGTGAGGACCGACCAGGTTCATAGGCTTCCAAGAGAGCCAAACACCCTTGAAGAATAAATGCCTCTGCCACTGGAGGTCACGGCACCCAGAAAGTGATTAGAGGAAGCAGCTGATGACCTCTCTAGTGAGTTCTGCTATTCCTGTCATATCCAAGCCCAAGTCCAAGGGTTGCTGGCAAGTTGACCAATACCATGACTCCCGTCTGAAAGATAGACCACACAACCCAACTATATTCTCTTCAGCCCTAAGCCATTCAGGCTTCTAGAAAAGCAGGCTGCATATTGATTCTATACAGCCTGTGACAGTTGGAAGATAGGTGTGGTGTTTCAAGAACAGCTTATGAATCCCTCAGGCCACCCTATGTAAACCTATCATAGGAATTTTGCTTTGCTTCATGTATTAACCTCATTGTACCATTGAGGTAGAGATTCCTAAAAGAGTGTACACAGGGTGAGCCCTGTTAAAATAATGAGTTTAACTCTCTCTTCGTGTGAGAAGGAGGACACCGTGAGAGTACCTGTGTTCTTGGGCGGAACACCCAGGTAGAGGTGCTCACCACATGCTCTGACATAACTACTTGCTCCCAACGTGAAGCAAAGGGCATCTTTACCAGCGGATTTCTGTAACATTTGTCTAGCCGTCAGCCTTTTCCTCCTCACAGCATATTTTCTGAGGGGGAAGTTTATTAGAGGGGTTTGTTTCCTTACCTTTTCAATCTTGAAATTAATAGAGCCCTTTGTGTAATTCTAAATAGCTTAAGTTCTAAAGAGAATCAGAAAAGGGAAAGAATACTCTGGCACTTTTCAAATGTGCAGTATTGTCAACAATGGTTATTGTGGACAACGGGTTTCTGAGAGTCTCTCGTTTTCTGTTTTAGCTGTTTTAATTGATTTTTCAAAGATTAATTTGATAAGAGTTTTCATTTTAAAAGTAATGCTTGAGTCGGGAAATTAAAGAAACAAATTTCCAGCTCTAATTCTACTCCTCCTTGGAGCATTATATATCTTTCCAGAATCCCAAACCTCAGCAACTATTATTTCATCTCTCTCCATTTTCCTTCTCAATGCCACATAATTCTAAAATTAAAAGAAACAATGTATTATGTCATATCCTAGCAGCGGTTCAACAAATGTTCTTTACCTCCTATGTGCCAGATACTAGGGGCAGAATGATAAAACTAAAAATACAGTTTAACTAGTCTGTGGTGACCTGCCCTACTCACAGCTTCATCTTGGAGAGATATTCCTAATGGGGGCTCCCTTCTTCTGTGATTATCGATATGTGAATGCATTAGAAAATTAGTGTGATATCATTAGCAAATAAAATAAATTGCACTTAACTAGAATTCAACATGGGCTGGGCTTCCGTCCCTCCCTCCCTCCCTCCCTCCTTCCCTCCCTTCTTTCCTTCCTTCCTTCTTTCCTTTCTCTCTCTCTTCCTTTCTCTGGCTACAATATTATGCTAGTGCACATATTTTAATTTGGTGGAAGGCGTTCATAACAAAATAAGTGAAAAGCTGTAAATGTTAGCACATATTTATTCCAGTGACTAAGGAGTAATAAATCATTTTGTCAAGTTGCACTGTAGCAGTCAAGTTTCATCTCTATTATGGCTAATTGGCCAGGAATTTGTAACTCCATAGAATGGAAAAAAAGTATATTAACTTGTAGCAATAGATCATTGAACTTATTAAATGTACCTTTCCTAATTCATACTTTTCTTACGCTGAAAATAAGTACCTCTCTCAAATATATAATTTTTACAGGTCATTGGAAAAGAATGCTGTACAACAGGATTATTATAATGTGCTAAAAATGGCACTTGTATCTCATTGGCACGTAGAGAGCTCATGTGAAACCTCTTTTTGATCTTTGCTGGCTTTTTAGCTGAAAAGATTTGGAAATCTTTTTGGCACTGGCAAAGATAGCACTCTAGTGGCTGTTGGTCGATTTTTAGCAACAGATAAGATAGTCTTTGTTGAAGTCAGTTGATTAATACATAATAGGCAATATGTTGCCTTAAAAGCAAATGCATATTTTTCTCATATCAAAAAATTCCCCAGGTTTGC
This sequence comes from Stenella coeruleoalba, assembly GCF_951394435.1. Taxonomy (NCBI): domain Eukaryota; kingdom Metazoa; phylum Chordata; class Mammalia; order Artiodactyla; family Delphinidae; genus Stenella; species Stenella coeruleoalba. Next base: position 77,923,663 of record NC_137151.1, on the reverse strand, counting down.
CAACATTCAGAGAGATTTAAAAGGGGTCTACATTTTCTTTTCCAGTTGGTCCTATGTTGAGAAATAATACTGCCACCCTCTGAGTTTTAGCAGTTTTTTAGGTAAAAGGAATTGTTCATGATGTAATTGATATTGTAACTACTCAGCTGGACTCCAACTTTCAAGGGCTAAATGCATTTGTTGATTTGTTTGCATTTCCTACTCCAGCTAAAAGAATTCAAAGACATGAAAAGTCTGTTGTGAAAAATAACGCAAAAGGGGCTTCCCTGGTGGCGCAATGGTTGGGAGTCCGCCTGCCGATGCAGAGGACGCGGGTTCGTGCCCCGGTCTGGGAGGATCCCGCGTGCCGCGGAGCGGCTGGGCCAGTGAGCCATGGCTGCTGAGCCTGCGCGTCGGGGGCCTGTGTTCCGCAGTGGGAGAGGCTGCGGGGGTGAGAGGCCCGCGTACCGCAAAAAAAAAACGCAAAAGTCATCCTCAAGTGGGCTATCAGAAAGGGTACAAAAGCAGTTATTGCTTTCTAATACAATTATGAAAAAATTAAATTGAAAAAAGTATAACCATCTCAAATTTGTCAAGGCAGTTATAAAAGAGTACATAAGGGAAGGTTTCCCCTAAAATGTTTTTTTAATTTAATAAAGTCTTTTTCCCCCAGCTTTATTGAGGTATAGTTGACATATAACATGTAAGTTTAAGGTGTACAAAGTATTGGTTTGATACACTTATATATTGCAAATATATATATTGCAAAATGATTACCACCAGAGCATTAGCTAACACCTCCATCATGTCACATAATTACTACTTCCTTTTTGTGGCGAGAACATTTAAGATCTACTCTCTTAGCAACTTTCAAGTATGTAATACAGCATTATTAACTATAATCATTTGATCCCCAGAATTTATTCATCTTATAACTGGAAGTTTGTACCATTTGATCAACATCTCCCATTTCCCCCACCCCCACCATTGCCTGGTAATCACTATTCTAATCTCTGTGTCTATGACTTTGGCTTTTTTAGATTCCACGTGTAAGTGATGTACAGTATTCGTCTTTCTTTGTCTGACGTGTTTTACTTAGCATAATGCCCTCAAGCTTCATCCATGTTGTCACAAATGGCAGAACTTTCTTCTTTCTCATGGCTGAATAATATTCCATTGTACATATACACCACTTCTTATCTATTTATCTGTTGATGGACACTTAGTTGTTTCCCTATCTTGGCTATTGTGAATATGCTGCAGTGAACATGGGAGTGCAGATATCGCTTCCAGATCCTGTTTTCATTTCCTTTGGATATATACCCAGAAGTGGGATTGCTTCATCATACGGTAGTTCTATTTTTAATTTTTAAGATACCTTCATACTGTTCCATAGTGGCTGTACCCATATCTATTCCCAACAACAGTGCACAAAGGTTCCCTTTTCTCTACATCCTCACCTACACTTGTTTCCCTCATCTTTTTGACAATAGCCCTTCTAACAGGTATGAGGTAATATGTCATTGTCGTTTTGATTTGCATTTCCCTGATGATTAGTAGTGTAGAGCACTTTTTCATGCACCTGTTGGCCATTTGTCTGTCTTCTTTAGAAAAATGTCATTTTCTTAGCTCATTTTTAATTGGATTTTGTGGGGGGTTTTTTTTGTTTTGGATTTTTTTTTTTTTTTTTTTTTTTGCTGTTGAGTTGTATGAGTTCTTTATATATTTTGGATATTAATCATGTATCAGATATAAGATTTGCAAATATTTTCTCCCATTCTGTAGATTGCTTTTTCATTTTGTTGACTATCTCTTTTGCTGTGCAGAAGCTTTTTTTTTTTTTTGCAGTACACGGGCCTCTCACTGTTGTGGCCTCTCCCGTTGCGGAGCACAGGCTCCGGACGCGCAGGCTCAGCGGCCATGGCTCACGGGCCTAGCCACTCCGCAGCACGTGGGATCTTCCCGGACCGGGGCACGAACCCGTGTCCCCTGCATCAGCAGACAGACTCTCAACCACTGCACCACCAGGGAAGCCCCAGAAGCTTTTTAGCTTGATATAGTCCCACTTATTAATTTTTATTTTTGTTGATTGTGCTTTAGGCATCATATCCAAAAAATCATTGCAAAGATCAATGTCAAGGAGTTTTCTCCTTGTTTTCTTCCAGACCTTTTATGGTTTCAGGTCTCCTGTATTTGTGAATGGCATAAGATAGGGGTCCAGTTCCATTCTGCGTGTGGTTATGCAGTCTTCCCAGCACCATTATTGAAGAGACTATTTTTTCCTCATTGAGTGTTTTTGGCTCCCTTGTCAAATATTAGCTGACCATATACACATAGGTTTATTTTTGTGCTCTTCTGTTCCATTGGAATTTATGTCAGTACATACTGTTTTGCTTATAATAGCTTTGTAGTATAGTTTGAAATCAGGAAGTGTGATGCCTCCAGCTTTGTTCTTCTTTTAATTGATGCTTTGGCTATTTGACATCTTTTGTAGTTCCATTCAAATTTTAGGATTGTTTTTCTATTTCTGTGAAAAATGCCACTGGAAGTTTAATAAGGATTGCATTGAATCTATAGATGACCGTGGGTATTATGAACAAGTTAATTTTAATTCTTCCAATGCATAAACACAGGATATCTTTCCATTTATTTGCATTTTCTTTAATTTCATCAGTGTCTTATGGTTTTCAGTGTACAGATCTTTCACCTTCTTGGTTAAATTTATTCCTAAGTATTTTATTGATTTTGATTCTATTGTGAATGATATTGTTTTCTTTGTTTTTCATTGTTAGTGAATAGAAATGCAGCTGATTTCTGTGTGTTGATTTTGTATCCTACAATTGTACTGAATCCATTGATTAATTCTGGAAGTTTTTTGGTAGAGTCTTTGGGATTTTCTACATCAGCAAACAGAGACAATTTTAATTTTTTTCTTTCCAATTTGGATGTTGTTTTTTTTTTTTACCTTTTTTTCTTGCCTGATTACTCTGGCTAACACTTCCAGTACTATCTATGTCAAATTTATTGCAAGAGTGGGCATCCTTGTCTTGTTCTTGATCTTAGAGAAAAAGCTTTCAACCTTTCACCACTGAGTCTGCTGTTAGCTGTGTGCTTGCTACATATGGCCTTTACTATGTTGAGGTATTTTCCTTCTGTACCCAATTCGTTGAGCATTTTTATTGTGAAAGGATTATAGTATTTTGTCAAATTCTTTTTCTGCATCTATTGAGATGATCATATGATTTTTATCTTTTATTCTATTAATGTGTATCACATTTATTGACTTTCATGTGTGAACTGTCCTTGCATCCAAGGGATAAATCCTGCTTGATCATGGTGTATGATCCTTTTAATGTGGTGTTCAATTCGGTTTGCTAGTATTTTGTTGAGGATTTTTGCATCTACGTTCATTGGGGATATGGTCTGTAGTTTTCTTTTATTATAGTATCCTTATCTGGCTTTGGTGTCAGAGTAATGCTGGACTTGTAAAATGAGTTTAGGAGTCTCCCACCCTCTTCAGTGTTTTAGAAGAATTTGAGAGAAAGCTTGGTCTTAAGGCTTCTTTAAATGTTTGGTAGAATTCACAGTGAAGCCATCTGGTCCTAGGCTTTTCTTTATTGGGAGGTGTATGACTACTGGTTCAATCTTCTTAGCGATTATGGGTCTGTTTAGATTTTCTGTTTTTTTTACAATTCAGTCTTGGTAGATGTATGTTTCTAAAAATGTATCCATTTCTTCTAGGTTAGTCAATTTGTTGGCATATAATTATTCACAGTAATCTCTTATTTGAGTCTTCTTTCTTTTTTCTTAGTCTAGCTAAAGGTTTGTCTATTTTGTTTTATCTTTCCAAAAAACTAGCTCTTATTTACATTAATCTTTTCTAGTGTTTTTCTGGACTCTATTTCATGTATTTCTGCTCTGATCTTTGTTATTTCCTTTCTTCTCCTAATTTTGAGCTTAGTTTGTTCTTTTTCTAGTTTCTTTAGGTATAAAGCTGGTTATTTGAAATCTTTTTTCTTAGTGTAGGTGTTTATCACTATACACTTCCCTCTTAGAACTGCTTTTGCAGCATCCCATGGCTTTTATATTGTTGTGTTTCCATTTTCATTTGTTTCAAGATAATTTTTTCCCTTTTGATTAATTCTGTGACCCATTGGTTGTTCTGAAGTGTGTTGTTTAATTTCCGCTATTTGTGAAATTTCCAGCTTTCCTCCTGTTACTGATTTCTAGTTTCATACCATTGTGGTTAGAAAAGATACTTGGTATGATTTCAGTCTTCTTACATTTGCTAAGACTTGTTTCATGACCTATCATATGATCTGTCCTGGAGAATGCTTTCTGTGCACTTGAGAATAATATATATTCTTTTGCTGTTGGATGGAATCTCTTCTATATGTCTGTTAGGCCCATTTGGTTTGAAGTATGTGCCAAATCCCACGTTTCCTTGTTAATTTTATGTCTGGATGATCTATTGTTGAAAATAGGGTTTTGAAGTCTAGTATTGTACAGTAAGTCCCCTACAAACAAATGAGTTTGGTTCTGAGCATGCGTTCGTAAGTCCAATTTGTTTGTAAGTCAGAGTTAGCCTAGGTACCCAACTAACACAATCGGCTATATAGTACTGTACTGTAATAGGTTTATAATACTTTTCACACAAGTAATACATAAAAAATAAAACATTTTTTAACTTACAGTACAGTACCTTGAAAAGTACAGTAGTACAGTACAACAGCTGGCATACAGGGGCTGGCATCGAGTGAGCAGGCAAGAAGAGTTACTGACTGGAAGAGGGAAAGGAGGTGGGAGATAGTAGAGCCGAAGGATCGTCAGCAATAGAAGACGGAAGGCAAGCTGCAATTTCACTCACACCTGACGTTGATGGCACAGGTTCTGGTTCCTTGCTGGATTCAATTCTATCTACCCTCTTAAAAAAAGGATCCAATGATGTCTGGGTAGTAGCCCTTCTTTTCTCATCATAGATGACATGGTAGCACTAGATTGCATTCTGAATTGCTGCTGCACCCTTTGTGTACCATTCTGCATTCGGGTCCTGTGCCTCAAAGGCTAACAGTGCCTCCTCAAATAAAGAAAATCCCCTTGCCATTTCCTGCGCAACCACTTCTAGAGGATGCACACACGTGACAATATATGCCAGACACGTGAACTAACGTGATTGGGCATGCAAAAGCACATTCGAATCTTTGAAAGTTTGCAACTTGAAGGTTCGTATGTGGGGGACTTACTGTATTGTCTATTTCTCCCTTTACATCCTGTTAGTATTTGCTTACTATAAGTGCCTCAGTGTTGGGTGCATATATATTTATAACTGTTAAATCTTTTTGATGAATCATCTGCTTTATCATTATATAATGACCTTATTTGTCTCTTGTTACCATTTTTGGCTTAAAGTCTATTTAGTCTGATACAAGTATAGCTACCCTTTCTCTTTTGGTTTCTATCTTGCATGGAATATATTTTTTCATTCCTTCACTTTGAGCCTTCCTGTGTCCTTAAAGCTGAAGTGAACCTCTTGTAGGCAGCATATAGTCAGGTCTTATTTTTTTTAATACATCCAGCCACTCCATGTCTTTTGATTGGAGAGTTCAACCCATTTACATTTAGATTAATTATTGTAAGTAAGGCTTTACTAACGCTACCTTATGAATTGTTTTCTGGCTGTTTTGTAGTTCCCTTGTTCCTTTCTTCCTCTCTCTTGCTGTCTTCTGTTGTAAATTAGTTATTTTCCATAGTGGGTATGCTTTGATTCCCTTCTCTTTTTTTTTTTTTTTTTTTGGCTGCACCATGTGGTTTGCAGGATCTCAGTTCCCTGACCAGGGATTTAACCCAGGCCATGGCAGTGAAAGCCAAGAATCCTAACCACTAGGCCACCAGGGAACTCACCCCTCTCTTTATCTTTTGTGAATCTACTGTGGGTTTTTGCTTTGTGGCTATCATGAGGCTTACATAAAGCATCTTATACATACAACAATCTACTTTACATTGATAACAATTTAACTTCGATTACCTACAAAAACTCTACCTTTTACTCCCCCTTTTATATTTTTGATGTCACAATTTACATCTTTTTATTTTGTGTATCCATTAAGAAATTATTGTAGCTATAGCTTTTTAAAAATACTTTTTGTCCTTTAACTTTTATACTAAGGTTAAGTAGTTAACCTACCACTATATTACAGTATTAGAGTATTCTGAATGTAACTATATGCCAAATTTAACCAGTGTGGTATATATTTTCATATGTTTCATGATACTAATTATCATCCTTTCATTTCAGCTTGAAGAATTCCTTTCAGCATATCTTGTAAAGTAGGTACAGTGGTGAAGAACACCCTCAGCTTTTGTTTGTTAGGGAAACTGTCTCACCTTCACTTCTGAAGGGCAGTTTTTCTGGGTAAATTATTCTTGATTGGCCGTTTGTTTCTTTTAGTACTTTGGATATATCATTTCATTCTCTCCTGGTCTGTAAGGTCTGTGCTGAGAAATTTGCTCTTAGCATTATGGAGGTTTCTTTGTTATGTATTTCTCTACTGAATTCTTCACTTCACTCTGTATTCTTTAGCTCCAAAATTTGTTTGGTTCATTTTTATGTTTTCTATCTTTCTGTTGAACTTCTCATTTTGTTTTTCTGTTGTGTTCCTAATATTGTTAAATTATTTATCTGTGTTCTTTGTAGTTCTCTGAGCATCTTTAGAATAATTATTTTGAACACTTTGTTGGGCAATTCCTGCATCTCCATTTCTTTGGGGATCATTACTGATGGCTTACTGTATTCCTTTAGGAGAGTCGTGATTCCCTGATTCTTCATGATCCCTTGTAGCCTTGCATAGATGTCTCTACATTTAAATAACTAGTCACCTCTTCTGGGCTTCATGGACTGATCTCAGCAAGGAAAGACTTTCACCTGTGGTTTGGGACATGCTGGAATGTGCTGTGACCCTGGTTCTAGTGGAGGAAGGTACTAAGTGTGGGGACATGTGGTGGCACTGGGTCCAGGGGTGCATGGTGTCTCCTTGGCTCATGCTGCTGAGGTCCACGACATCAACAACTGTGTAGTCCTTGGGAGCACTGTGGGGGTCTACAGTGGCTGTAAGGGCTGTTGGGGTCCTCAGTTATGCCCCTAGGTCCAGCAGCTAGTGACCAGGCCAGACAATGATGGTGGCTAGAGCCAGTAGTGTACATACACTGGGCTATGGGGCCTGCTGCAGGTGCCTGTGTGGTAGCTTGGATCAGCTGCAGACACATACACAGTGGTGGGGGCCAGGGTAGGCAGCAAGGGCTGGGCCAGTTGTGGGCTCACAGGCAGCTGTGGGGGGCCCTGGCTGTTGGTGTGCTCTCCTATGACTGCATCGTCTCCCTCTGTGTGTGCACTGCAGGGGAGGCCAGTAATGGGGGTCAGGCCAGGAGTATGCAGGTGCACAGCTGGAGGCCTTAATTGCAGGTAGTGTGGTGCAGTGGTGCAAGACAGTGACAGAAGACAAGGCCTGATCCAAGCCCACAGGCAGTTATGGGGACCTTGGCTGTCAGCATGCTCTTAAGTGGCTGTATTGTCTTCCCCTGGGTGTGCACACTGCAATGGACACTGGTGACAGGTATCAGGCTAGTGGCGTGCAAATGCACACCTGGAGGGGCTATGTCAAGTACACACTAGGAAGTGGATGTCAGCTGTGGGGGTCTAGGCTGGCATCTAGCACTCACGTAGCCACAGAGGCCTGGGCTACGTTCCTGGGGTCTGGCATGGGTGAAGAAGGAGGTAGCAGGGAAGGATTCAGGTGGCTGGTGTCAGTAAATACAAATACCTGTGGGGCAAAAGCTGGTGAAATCCCCAGGGGGTCTCTGGCAACTGTGCTGGTGTTAACACGTTTCTTCAGTGGCAAAATCTTCTGGATTTGTCTGCAGAGCAAGTCACAAGTCACTACAAACCATGATTGTTATTGGTAACTCCTGCTTTTCTTCCTTGTTTCTGTCTCTCTGTGTGTCAGCTTTGCCAGTCTCTGGGTGGGGTGAAACTGTAATGGGACCTTCATATGGTGCCCCAAAGGCTGGGGAAGCTGGTTGCTCACTCCATCCACTCTTCGTTTCCTGGCTAGGGGAGCTCTTTCTAGCTGGGAAGTTCTCTCTTGACCCTGAGCAGTGCTGGCTTGAGGAATGGGATAATGCAGGCAAAATGAAGCTTTCTTCCTTCTCTTCTCATGAGGTTATTCTCAGATTTTTGTTCCACTGTGTTGCTGAAGATTCTTAAGTGGACTCGAGAGCTCTCCAGAGTTGTTCTTATTCATGGAGAGCTGTCTAATTGCTGATCTTTACTGGGGGATGGAGGGCAGGGTTTTCTCCATCACTGTTTTGGTAATATCACTCCTGCCTCCACTTAAGGGACTTTGTGACAAAGGCTCTGTACTTCCATATGTGTATGCTTTTTCCTAGGGAAATAATTCATATTGTTCATCAGATTTTCAAAGAGGCTAGGGAAAAGGTTAAGAATAATTGCACCATATGACATATATAAAATATTTGTTACATGAATGCTTGCATTGGACTGTATTTCTTCTTGAAAGATTTATTTTAATATGTACCATTTCTTCTTGAACAATATCTCCTTTAGAAACTCCTCAACTAACAAAGGTAAATGAGTAAACATTTTTTAAAAATTCTTTCCTCTCCCAGAGCTCCCTACTCCCCTTTTCTGGAATCTTTCATATTTGAGAGGCAAAGTACTCCTGAACGTCAGAGAAGCTACACAGACAAGTTGTGGCCCGAACACTTGGGAGCCATTTGTTCCTCCAAATATAAAGTTCTGGCTGTGGTGCAGCCAGAAACAACACAGCCGTCCATGTCTTCAATTAGCACAGGGCCCGGCTCTCATGGGGACACTGCATCCCATTCTGCCTGGCTCTGTTCCTCAGGCTGCAACGCTGTTTCTTGGGCTGAGGAAGGCACTGGTGAGAGGTGGGGGAGGAGATGGCATAGCCTGAAAACTTGCAGTTGTGATCACCTAACTTTGAATTGATCTAGAATGAAGCCTTTTTTCCCTCCTAAGCTGCTAGTATTTGAAGTGCTCAGTGGCGTCTTTGGGGTGGGAAATTAGCATAACTTCCTTCTCTCACAGTCAGGTCTTCCACCCTCCCAGTGGGGTTTCTCTTTGAAATAAGAGTCATGTGTGTGGAAAGGATTCAGGAGCAAGGCTTGGAGGACCAAGAAGAAAAGCAACCGGCCTATTTCCCATCCAAAGAGTAACCAGATACAGCTGTAACTTTAGACTGAGGTGCTTGGGAAAATGATTTTTATTATTTATTATTTTTTAAGAAGCAAGTGTATATTGCTGAGGAAAGGGCCTAAAATGTGGCTGAGGAAATCTGGCCTTGATGATATAGTCCAATATACTATGTAAAATTTAACAAGCTAGTTGATTTTTTTTCTTAAGGAAAAAACTCTTAAAATTAATTCTTTTAAAAAGACAAAATGGGGCTTCCCTGGCGCAGGGTTGAGAGTCCGCCTAACGATGCAGGGGACACAGGTTCGTGCCCTGGTCCGGGAAGATCCCACATGCCGCGGAGCGGCTGGGCCCGTGAGCCATGGCCGCTGAGCCTGCGCGTCCGGAGCCTGTGCTCTGCAACGGGAGAGGCCACAACAGTGAGAGGCCCGCGTACCGGCAAAAAAAAAAAAAAAAGACAAAATGATTACATATCAATTTAGAAATACAAACCAGAGATTCTCAAACACCCAGAGGATACGACAGACTTACAGCCCATTCTTATTTCCTTCCATATTAGCTACATTCAAGTTTGAGCAGTTATTGAAGGAAGTTAAAATTCTCTTGTGTTTTGACTACCTGTGGGAGCTATAATAAGATCTCAGCTGAAGCAGGAAACATACAATAAATCCTCCTTTGATGGCTGAATTGAACATAGTTTATGGTATTTGCAATAGTCATGTAACTTTGTGGGGGAAACAAGTAAATTACATTGTAAGTTATGTATTGCTAAATAGCCTCTGCTGAATAATAACCTGTTTTGTATATTTGCCACCTCTTTGTAATAGTAGCTTGTGTCTGCACTGTAGCTAGCACGTAATCAGCTGTGATATTGAAATGAAGAGAAAAGAGGCATTTGACACTAGGTTCATGAAAGGTTATATGTAATGGCATTTCCCATGAGCAAATTAGACCAAGGACCTCCCTGGAGGCACAATGGTTAAGAATCTGCCTGCCAGTGCAGGGGACACAGGTTCGAGCCCTGGTCCGGGAAGATCCCACATGCCACAGAGCACCTAAGCCTGCGAGCCACAACTACTGAAGCCCCAGTGCCTAGAGCGCGTGCTCCGCAACAAGAGAAGCCACTGCAATGAGAAGCCCGCACACTGCAACGAAGAGTAGCCCCCGCTTGCCACAGCTAGAGAAAGCCCGCACGCAGCAACGAAGACCCAACGCAGCCAAAAATTAATTAATTTTAAAAATTAGACCAAAAAAGATACACTACATTTTATTAGTTTGGAAAGAAAAAGGGTGACTTAAAAACTAGGAATTATGTCAAGCACATGGTTTATTGGCTCAATATATTTTTTCAAGGAGGCATTATTTATGAACCTGAATGATACCCGCGCCCTTTCTTTTAGCCCATTGAAGAGAAGTTCAACAGTTATTCTTTAATTACTGTCACCAGAAAACTAACCTTTAAAAAAGAAAGAAAAGGAGAAACAATTGTACTTTTTTGAGTCCAGTTCATTTGGAAAGCCTATGTTGGAGTCACCATATATGTGGATTTGAACCAAACTTTTTGTTCAGGTAAGTCTATGCACCTCAGATCCAAGTTTGGTGGTGTTCCAGGATACCTGCAGCACCACTCCCATCTGACTTTGCATCTCCAACCTATAACCTCAGCAAGAATGGATGTAATTAAGATGAGACTTGTAAGGTGTATCCCTTACCTCGACACTGTGCAAGATTCCAGTTTAACTCCTTTGAATTCTTGAGGTGTCTGGGCTCCGTGTATCTCGAGTGTAAGGTTTCACAGTGGTAGTAGTAATCTCGCTGCAACCAGACTGTTTTTCTGAAGGAAAAGAGACATTTCTCCATACAAATAGAAGACTAATTCTGTCATAGGATGCATTCATCTGAAAAGGGATTGACGGGCAAGTGGAAATTCAGAATTTCAGTATCAAACGCGTTGAAACCCAGATTCAACCTTTTGACAATCTGCATCTGTTTTCACTCATGATCCTTGTTCTGAATATTGTGATTGTGGCTACAATTCTAGCAAGGCATGTTTGTGAGTCAGAGAACAGACTACAAAGTCCAGAAACTGCAGGACTATTAACTAAAGGGTTCAGACTTAAGTGAAATGCATTTCTCCTGAGTGTCGAAGAAGTGCTACCTCATGGCTAGATACATTAGGAATAAATTAAGGAGGGCCCCATAAAAGAGGGGGGAAAACCTACAAACCACATTCAAGAAAATTAAAAAAAAAAAGAATCTCCTTCCATGAGACCTTTACACTGAACCTTTTAGGATATATTCATTTCTACTCTATGTGCTATTTTCTGGAGTATACCATAGCTTAAATAATAATGCAAAAATGGATTCACTAATGATTCCTATATTTTACGTGTACAACACCTAGGCCTCTCATCATCGGGTTGAATCCCAGTCTTCTATAGCTGAAAAATAACATTTCCATATTTATTTCTTTAACGCCTTCATCTTAAGAGCTGGCGTTCTACAGAGAGGATATACTAGGACTGCTCGACTCTAAGGTGGTATTTCCTTGTGGAGGTAACCACATTTCCTCCTTTGTTATTAAACTGGGGAGGCAGTCTTGGATAAAACAGGAAGGAATTGGATGCTAAAACAAACAATTTTCCCTGTACTCCCCAGCCATCAGTACTTAGGTTGACAGGTTAGCTACCATTTTGCTTGCCGTGTAAAGGTACAGTGTGGAATTAGGTTCATCTTCACTTCAAAAATCTGAAGATGTTTCCCAGATGAATTTAGAGTACATTAAGCAACCATTAAATGCCCTTTTATCATGTTTCAGATTATGGGAGGCTCACTGCCCTCAAATTTGTGTGAAAAGTCAGCAGCCTCAGGAGGTCCTAGGAGTTCAAAAGCTGTAAGTGTAAGTGTTCTCAACCCAAGGCCTGGGATGGCAGCTGTGACTTGGTTCCCATGTCACCAGGCCCTACAGCACAGATCAGCTCTGCCTGCCACAAAGCCTAAAGGGCATGAGACTACATTGATAGATTTGGGCTCGGAAAGTGTAAATACATAAAAATATGCATTTTTTTTCCCTTGAGTATGATATAGTCTTTTTTTTTAGATGTTGGGGGTAGGAGCTTATTAATTTATTTATTTATTTTTGCTGTGTTGGGTCTTCGTTTCTGTGCAAGGGCTTTCTCTAGCTGTGGCAAGCGGGGGCCACTCTTCATCGCGGTGCGCAGGCCCTCTCACTATCGCGGCCTCTCTTTTTGCGGAGCACAGGCTCCAGACGCGCAGGTTTAATAGTTGTGGCTCACGGGCCTAGTTGCTCCGCGGCATGCGGGATCCTCCCAGACCAGGGCTCGAACCCGTGTCCCCTGCATTAGCAGGCAGATTCTCAACCACTGTGCCACCAGGGAAGCCCTGATATAGTCTTTTAATTGGTTAATATATGATTTTTTCTTCTAGTGTCATCTACTTAAATAATTTTTCCATGTTATAAAGTAATACTTGTTTATTGAAGGAAACATATATTTACTGAAGAAAATACATGTTTATTCAGGAAAAATACAGACAAGGAAAAAACACAAATGTTAAATCACCCCAAATCCCATCTTTGTTAACATTTTATTTAGATACAGGTATAAAGATATCTATAGAGATTGAGATTAACATACATACACTATTGATACTATGTATAAAAGAGAAAACTAATGAGTTATAAAGGTATATACTTTGACCCTCATGGTAATAAATACCAGTTCTTGTAAATCTTGAAAAAAGAAATCATTCTTTGAAAAACAATCAAAACAAAAAAAGATGTATATCTAGATATACCTATAAATATAGATATGTATACGTACATACATATATATATATTCTAGAGCTATATGCATTTCTATATTTATATTTATATCTACATCTACCCCGTACATCTATCTATTGATCTACTTATCTATTTCAGCATCTATATCTATATACACTTACTTGAGATCATTCAGTACCCACTGTTTGATAACTTTTTAAAACTTAACATATATCATATGCATTTTCCATGTCATTTTCTTCTACTACAGTACAGTCTACTAAATCATTTTTAATGTTTTAATGCATCGTATTCCATGTGCCATACTTTTACCAGTCCCCTATTTTTTATTAAGATACATTCGCAGAAGTAGAATTATGAGCCAAAATTGTAAGGCTTCTGCTATTCAACAACACTGTCTTCCAGATGGTCTGTTCCTGTTTCTACTTCCACCTGCAGGGTTTGAGAGGGCCTGCTTCCCTGCCTCATTACCAAACATTACTTTAAACTCTTATAGGGTATTCTTTATCTGAATAGCTCAAAGTTTCACGCAGACATCCACTTAACAATTTATTCTCTCCTAGGCACGGGAGTGAAAAGGGTTGTTATACTTGGTTTAGTGAAAAACATTCAATATTTGGCTGAAGTAGGAAACTAAGATTAGGTCAAGCAAAGACCAAGAACAGACTCCTGGTCAGCAGAGTTCCCAGTTATATTTCTTTTTTTTAGCTATATTGCCAGAATTTCATTTAACTATATATTCAAAGAACTGTTATTTTAGTTGAGTGGCATGGTTCGTTTTTTAATAGTAATACATTTTTTTCAGTTCAGAGTTTCAAAATGAATTCTAATATGTGAGAGTTTAATTCAGGGCAACTTCAGGACAAAATAGGTTTTAAAGAGATCTGTAAAAGGGAGATCAGCTCTGCTTTGTGACCACCTAGAGGGACGGGATAGGGAGGGTGGGAGGGAGGAGCAGGAGGGAGGGATATGGGGACATATGTACACATATAGCTGATTCACTTTCTTATACAGCAGCAACTAACACAACATTATAAAGCAATTATACTCCAATAAAAATGTTAAAAAAAATAATAAAATGTGTTTAGAGTTCCTAAAGAACAAAAGAGACTTGTAAAAAGAAACTAAAATAAATTCCTGGATTTCAAAATATCCTTTAAATAGAATTGGTGAGTAAAGTATAAATTTAAAAAATAGATTAAATTTTCTGACAACACTCATTGACTTAAGAAAATTATACTGGTTGGAAAATACATTTTGCTAAACACAAAATATTTGAAAAAGAAGTTTTTGTGAAGTCTACAATATGTCAGAATTTATTCAACCCTAGTTTTTGTTGCATTTTCAAATATTAACCTATGGTATTTAAGAGCATCTTCACAAACTAAGAGGAACTAGCTCTAAGGGGCTGCTATATAAAACGTGTAATACCAATGCTGCATACTTAAGGATAGATGTACTCTAGGAGTTACTGTAAAATGGGATAATCTGCATTGGATTCATGTAGCATATCAACGAAAACACATGAAAATGCAATTTGGGAAGAAAGTACTTAATGATAGAGGTAGGCACGATCTGGGTAGAGGTAGGTGTCCCAAGACTCTACTGCCCCTGTGTAGCATCTGCCATTTTCACATACGCACCTACCTCTTCACTTTGTCTTCTTTCACACTCATCTCTGACTTCCTTCTTTTATTTCCCCTTTTCTATATATTTCAATCTTTTCTTGCTCTTTTATCTTCTCCTTTTATTTTAGGTTATCAAGGTTTCCATAGCCTTGCCCAGTGAAGGAAAAAGAGGGAATCTGCTTCTAATTGTGATTCTTTATATTGACTCCCTTTATCTCCAATGGAACATCCCTGCGTGTTTCTCTAATATAAAACAGGTAAACATATAATGGAATGGAACCTTAGTACCATTTAGCCTGCGGCATCATCCTTCAGCTGTAGGTGGTAAAAAGAGAATACTGTCCTGGAATTGGTGATATTAAATGGACTGGGTCAGAGGTCTGAAAGCCCTGGGTTCAAATCCAAATCTACTACTCACCAGCTCTTTGCTATTGGACTGACCTAAAAACTCACAGTGTCTTAGAATTAAATGAGATAACGTAGCTCCAGCGTTTAGCACAAGCTTGGCCTACAGAAAAACATTTTTTAGGAGGTGAGATAAACAATCATTTGGGACTCTCATTAAGTATGTTGGCTCCACTAGGTGTTACTGGGGGTTACTTTGCCCTTTTAAGTGTTGAATACCATTCCACTAACTGCAGAAAATCCAGTGTTTTCCCAACAAATAACTATGAATTCCTGAGGAGTTTATGGTCATGGTCACCTATGACTACCGTCTCCTGCTTCTGCCAAATTATTTGTTAAGGGACTGTCTCACCATGCCATGAATGTGTCCATGTTTTGTGCCACTTTGACCCTGACATGTCACCCAGTGATTTTATTTTGCATACATACACAAAAAGTACTCACAAAAGATTTATTTGTATGTAGAAAACTTGATGAAGTTTCAGGTAGAGGATTTATTTTACAGACATGTTAACTTACAAATTAAATATTGGTTATTCTTGATTTTGAAAGTACCTTGGCCATTTTTTAAAAGTGGGCTCTAGTTTCTATAAAATGATGATAAATAGCAATACCTAAGTCATAGGATTGTTGTGAGGGTTGAATAATGTAAACCATGGAAAACACTTAGAACAATGCCTGGCATGAAGTGGTTAGCCATTCCTTCTGCTCTTACTATCATTATCGCTCTTATTGTT
The DNA here is from genome assembly GCF_951394435.1 of Stenella coeruleoalba. Lineage (NCBI taxonomy): Eukaryota > Metazoa > Chordata > Mammalia > Artiodactyla > Delphinidae > Stenella > Stenella coeruleoalba. The sequence goes on along the minus strand of NC_137151.1, from coordinate 77,907,880 downwards.
ATCTGCCCTGCCGCTCTGTGGCCTGGTGCTCCTCTCCCTTCTTTATCTCTTCTCTTTCTTCTGCCACCCACATTTCTGTTTGTTGTCTTGGCGGCTGCTGACCTTTAGCTCTGGCATTCATTTATGAAAACATTTCCTAAACTGAGATAGTTTCCTTTCTAAGGAGAATTCTGCTGCTAGCTGTTAAGCTAAAACGTGTTGGCAGCTTTTTCCCCTACTGCTTATATATTTTAAGCATATAAATTTATTTAGGAAGGTAGGTTCCAGATGTATCTTATACTGAGATCAGATTAATCCCTGTTTCTTTAAACAATTTATACCTACTAACTACCCGGTTTATTTATTGACCCAATAGTGTTTCTCATCTTTGTACAAGGGTGTATAGTCTTTGATGGCAAGATTGTGTCTGACACATTTTGATTTGACCCAGAGACTTTCATGTAGTGGATGTAATAATTAATAACTGATCGACTCCTTTCTCCACCATCGTGGTATGTGCGGTTGACTCCTTTCCTTGTCATGTCTTCTACAAGACCTTCAGGATCAGGTGATTTCTGGCTAAGAAACAAAAGCAGAGTCATTTCATTCCCCAAAGACTTCAAATGAAAATTCACAATACAGTCAGGTACAGCTCCAAGAGGAGACACTGGCGAGGAACCAGGCTGTGTCTATAAGGAATCGCACATCCGAGGCTCACATTTATACTGTATAAAGGTCACTAGCATTTTACCCTATCAAGCTGAAAAATTGCCACTACCGGTCCAGTTGGACATATTTTATTGGGAAAATTTTTTTTCTTTATGCTTCTGCACTAATAGGTTGGTTCAGCTATAAATATGTGAGACCTTTTGTTTAAAAAGCAATAGCTGATTGAATAGATGGAACAATATTGAGTATATTCAATTCCAAGGAAGAAAAGTTTTTTTTTAATTTATTTTTTATTTATTTTTGGCTGCACTGGGTCTCCGTTGTGGTGCGTGGACTTCTCATTGCGGTGGCTTCTCTTGTTGTGGTGCGTGGGCTTCAGTAGTTGTGGCACACGAGCTCAGTAGTTGTGGCTCGCAGGCTCAGTGGTTTTGGCCCACGGGCCCAGTTGCTCCACGGCACGTGGGATCCTCCCAGACCAGGGCACGAACCCGTGACCCCTGCATCGGCAGGCGGACTCTCAACCACTGTGCCACCAGGGAAGCCCTGGCAGGAGGATTCTTAACCACTGCACCACCAGAGAAGCTCAAGTAAAGTATTTTTTAAAAGAGCCAGCAATTTTTTTTCTTTTTTTTTTTTTTTTCTTTTTTTTTGCTGCGTTGGGTCTTTGTTGCTGCACACGGGCTTTCTCTAGTTGTGGCGAGCGGGGGCTACTCTTCTTTGCAGTGTGCAGGTTTCTTATTGCTGTGGCTTCTCTTGCTGTGGAGCATGGACTGTAGGTGCTTGGGCTTCAGTAGTTGTGGCATGCAGGCTCAGTAGTTGTGGCTCGCGGGCTCTAGAGCGTAGGCTCTGTAGTTACGCATGGGCTTCGTTGCTCCGCAGCACTTGCGATCTTCCCAGACCAGGGCTCGAACCCGTGTTCCGTGCGGATTCTTAACAACTGTGCCACCAGGGAAGCCCCCAGCAATTTTTTTTAAGGTAGCTTGGAGAGTTTTAATTGAATCCTTCTCTCACATAAGGAGCAGAAGAGGTGAAGATGATTATGCAGAGAGACCACCAGTCTGCCCCAGCTGAGCCCACCCGCAGAGGGCATTCTGTGAATGCCTCACTGCGGCTCAGCTCCCAGCAGTATAGGTGCTAAAGAGACCTGTGTGAGAACAAGTGGTCTACAAGGTTTGCAGTGTGTGTGCACATGTCTGGTTGTGTGAGTCTGTGTGGATGGGTGTATCTGTATGCGATGTGCAGCAGCAGGCAGCCAGAGGGGTGTTGAGGAGGCGGGGTGGGGGTGCTGCTCTTTTCATCCTTGTGTCCAGCTGAGCCATTTTTGGACAGCTTTGGATGCCTTTGGCATTTTAAAAATCTTGTAAGTACCCTACCAACCTCGGGCCTAACACAGTTTAGGACATTTTATATGAAAGAGGACATTTACATAATTCTTAGAACTCAAAGATTAATCTTTATCTTCTGCAAAACCCAGGGATTTGACACCTATTCTGCTTTTCCTGATGTTGCCCGAGATATTGCTGTATTTCACCTTCCTTGAAAGGACGGAGGAAAATGAATGATATTTATTAACTTAATAAACTGTAATCTCTTAGTGCTTATTGAAGACCAACATCTCTAGGATGCAAGGGCAGCCCCACTCCCTGCCACCTACACCCTACCTGGGCAGAGCTCATCAGCTCAGTTATTTACACTAGAGCTGAAAAAGTCTGTTCCATTTAGAACTGGCTGGAAAAAAAGTAGAATGAGGGGCGAGTTATTAGTGTGGTGTTTAGTAAGGTAGAGTAAAAAACAGCACTGATGAGGAGGAAAGTCAAGGAAAGAACATGGAAAGAAGGGAAGAAGGGAGGAAAGGAGACAAGGAGGAAAACAAGGAAGAAGGAAGGGAAAGAGGTATGTTGTGGAGGGATTCTAGGGCCTGCTATGAATTTACTCAGTTTTCACTGTGGAGAGAGTAGGTCTGGGAGTGGAAGGGGATCAGATATCTGCTTACTTTCTTTTTTTTTTTTTTGGTTGAGGTATAATTGACATATAACATTATATTAGTTTCAGGTGTACAACATAATAATTTGATATTTGTATATATTACAAAATGGTCACCACAATGTCTAGTTAACATCTGTCACCATAGTCAAGATTTTTTTTCTTGTGATGAGAACTTTGTTTTATCAGCTTTCAAATATGCAACACAGTATCATTAACTACAGTACCATGCGGTACACTACAGCCCCATGATTTACTCATTTTGTAACTGAAAGTTTGTGCCTTTTGCCAGACACTTTCTAATTATGGCATTGCTTCACTGGATTCCGAGGGCCACGGAGCCAGCTGTCATGTCTGATCTTTTCATCACTGTAAACTCAGGACCTAGAACAGTGCCTAGAATTGAGCAGATACTTCATAAATATTTGTCAAATGAACAAACTCATTATTTTCCTAAAGACAGATCACTTTCTCTTTGTTTCCCATATTTAAAATAAACAGTTATTTTCATCCAGCATGCTAACTTGTGACTAAAAGGTCCACAGCAAGGGCTGAGCTGACCTAACTTTTCAGGAATCCCAAACCAGGGAGGGTAGCTGGGACCAGCCTGGGCTCCACCTAGAGGGGACACAGATCACAGACCCATTTACCCTTTCCGGTCCAGGAGAAAGAAACAGCAGAAATTCTTAGAGTGAGAATTTCCAATTTAGTTGTGCAAATCCCTCCACACACCCTTTGTAGAAATCATGAAGGTGGCCTCCTTAGCCACAAAGGGTACCATTGGGTGAGCTGACTCATCCAAAGCCAGAAATCGCCTCATTGACAAGCATTGGAACTGTTATTACATGGAAAAAACCTGTTGTTAGTTCCCTAAGCTTCTACAGAGATAATAAACTCTTACACAGATAAGGATGAGCAATTATTAATTACCTATTTCTTGTGATGAGAAAATACAAGTAATGAGTTCAGAATGGGGAAGGTGGGGGAAATGTCCAGGTTATATGTAGGAAGAGCAGGTACCGTTAAAAGAGAGATGCTTGGATAGGTAATGTGCCCACCTAACAAAGGGGTGGGGAATTTTTAGGATGGGGAGAGATGCTTTCACAGATAATACTAATACTAATACTACTAATAATAGTAACAACAGCTAACACTGATCAGGCCAGGCACTGTTCTAATTGTTTACACATATTATCTCATTTAATCCTCACAGCAACCTCATGAGGTCCAGTACTGTTATCATTCCACTTGACAGAGGTGGAACTGAGGCTGAGAAGGGTTGAGACACTTGCTCAAGATTACACAGAGAGTTGGTGGCCTCCTCTAATGATGGATGGGGGGAATAGCCAATTTGGTAATCTCCAACCCCAGAAAAATTAAAATGAAGGGCTAAAATCTTAGGGGCTTCTGCTTCTATTCCAGAAGTAAGTTGGCAAGCATAAACCTGGGAGCACGACTCTTAGCAGTTGCCAACTTTGTAACTTCTGATGTTGGCTGTCTTTGTCATTCCTCTCATTCCCTGTCAAAATTCATTTTACAATTTTAAGTGAAATGAACTGGAGTGCTTATACCTGGGAGCAGTAAGGAAAATTGAGCATGGGACCAAGAGACAGGTCAGGGATGGTGGCTGGGTCCCTGGAGTCTGTTGGAAAAAGGAAACCACAGGCACAGGCACGTAAAGAGTCCTTGGAGATGAGCAGATAATTCCAGGATATGCAGACTATGTAAATCTTGGAAGCCGACTCAGACATCATTGAGAGAGGTTGTGGAATATTCTTTTCTGAAGGTGTTTAGATTTGGGGCTTGTTTTCTAGATCTGTTTTTATATTATCACTAAAAAGGAGACATGGTCTCCTCTGTCCTGGCCACAGCATCTGAAATGTTCTCTGTCCCCCACCCATGCCAACAAATCAGACCTAGGAGACTGCTTCCCCTAGACTCACTTCTGAAGCATTGTTAAGAGTGCTTGAAGTGCTTGAAGAACTGTGGAAACAAATAATTTTTTTATTAAAACTTTTATTTGAAAAATGATGGGAATACAACATAAACACCACTTATCCCATCGTTTTTATCATCATGGCATAAAGTAAGTGGCTAAATTCCTCCTCCCTCTGCTTACACACACATTTAATTCTGCTCTCCAGGGGAAAGTATACCTTGCTTATCCTTTCCAACTTGTTTCTTCAGAGACATGGATGTTTTTTGTAGACATTATCTTATTTTACCCTAAAACTGCCTTTTGATGTCGAATGAAAAGGAACTATTATGCCCATTTTACAGATCAGGATACTGAGGGTCAGAGAAGTTCAGTGACTTACACAAGGTCAAAATATTAGTGGGAGATGGAACTAGGACTCAAACCAATTGTGCCTTGCTAGTCTTCATATTAGGTGAGGTTGTCATAATGAATAACTTCTCAGTGTTGCTGTTCCTTCCTATAACCATCAGTAAAGACTATTCTTCACAGTCACTCATTCATTAATTCATGCAACAATTTTTTTTTTTTTTTTTTTTTTTGCGGTATGCGGGCCTCTCACTGTTGCGGCCTCTCCCGTTGCGGAGCACAGGCTCCGGATGCACAGGCCCAGTGGCCATGGCTCACGGGCCCAGCCGCTCCGCGGCATGTGGGATCCTCCCAGACCGGGGCACGAACCCGTGTCCCCTGCATCGGCAGGCGGACTCTCAACCACTGCGCCACCAGGGAAGCCCCAAACTGTTCTTTTTGATGCAGTCATTCACAGGGCTGAGATTGCCCATATGCTCACCCTGAAAGTTAATGGCCTACAGAAAAACCTAGTGCTAACCTGATTTAGTTTTATAATTTTATTCCAATAACAAGGGATGTTTTCCACTGAGTGGGAAAGATGCATAAGGCATTTATTTGGTGGGATAGGTGGTTTCAAGACTTTTCTAGTCAGAGCAATTTTGTTCCATGATTAACAACATCAGATTTTCTTCTGAAAGCCTTCTTTTGGAAAGACCACATTGAACTTCAGAATGTATTTTAAGTGCTGTATTTGCTCTAATAAAAAAAGATAAACACTGTGACCATTTCATAAATTTCAATGTTCACTTCATGTCTTTGCCACCCAACAAAGACAAAAGGGAATAAATGAGCTCCAGAACTTTTGGCATAGTTCATCTAAAATGTTTTTTGTTTGCTTTCTTAAAACTCAGGGCCATAACTCCTATATTGTCCATTTAAGAGTGGGTAAATGCAGCGACCCTGACTTTGGCAAAAGCTCATTCTTTTCTTTTTTTTAAATTGAAATTTCTGGAACATTTTCAAAACGTTACACTAAGGAAACTTTAAATGGTAGCAATAAGGTTTTGTTTAAGCTTGGCCATTTGACAGTTTCTGTTTGTCTGAAACAGACTGCCTAACATGCATCTACCATCAAATACACAAAGTAGGTTAAATTTGTAGTTCAATACACCGTCTTGAAACCAAATGGCAGTCTAGGAGAATTTTCAAGTCAATGTAACATTTTATGGGTTTCTAGAAAATGTTTAATGTAAGTGAGTTATTATAGAGGCTTCAATTTTAGATTGGCATATTAATCAAACTGTAATGGAAAGTCTAACTAAAGTTTTTCTAATTAGTTTACTTTAAATCAAATAGATTTAAAATATGTTGCTGGTTTGAAGAGCTGTATAAATTACACATTAAAAATTCTATTATTTAAAATAGAATAGAATGCCTTTCCAAAGAGTTGTATTTTGTTCATGTTTAATCCAATTTCAAGGCCTCCTGTCTTGCTGCAGAGATCAAGGCTCTGGGCAGCTCTTAGCTATAGTTGATGGCATTATTCACTGTCTTGTCTTTTCTAGAGGCCACAGTAATGAGACACTGAATCTAATTCTAACCTTATGGTGCTTCACTTGTCAAATCAGAGCCATCTCATCAGAGCTGGAAAGAGGGAAAGAGATGGTATTGATAAATGGCTGATGAAATTGGCCGGGAAGTTTCCTACCCTCTATCTGCTAGTGCAACTGATTCCCAACCCTGGATGGTTTCTCTGCGTGTCTCAATGACCTGTTTTTTTCCCCTTCCTCCTTCTCCCCTAAATTATCATTATCATTGAAACAATTAACGTATACTTTGGAGATAATGGAACAATTTAAGCTATATAAATTTAATTGAGAGCTGGTTTATCATTGAAAAATAGGTTCAAAAAGCCCTAACACCACCACCAAACAACCAGATAAGTCAAAATTCAGTTATATTCAACCTGGCTCTTTGTTCTTAATTAGTCAAATTTCTTTATTAATATGTAAGTTCAATCTAAGGGCTTAAGGAGTAGACATAAGATTGATCTATAAATAAATAGAGAACATAAGAATTAAGTATATAAATATAAGTATGTGTATGTACAATGAGAGAAAGAAAGGGAAGGGGAGGGAGAGAAGAGAGAAGAATCTTGGGTTTGGTGAGAAAGTGGGGTTTGAAGGTTGCAAGGTGGAGGAGTTATGTATCCGCTGGAATATTTGCAAATGTAAACAATTTCAGACCATGTCTGGTCTCAGGTACAGCGATCCATTTTGAGGTTTTTAATTTCATTTTCATCTCTGCTTCTCTTGTGTTTTCCCCTTCATTAGTTTGAAAGTTATATGCCCTATTGCTATTTTTGTAGTGGTTACCTGAGATGCTTTAAAGGATACATTTAACCTAACACAGTCTAATATTAATAATTAGACAATCAAAGTATCCTTCCAAATGATAAAAGATTTTGGAATATCTTAGCACTACTTACCACTCCCTTTGGAATTACATGCTATTGTTATCTAGTAAATAAGTATCTATGGGTGGACATTCTTTAAAAAAAAGAAAGAAATTGGGGGAGATTAGTTAAGGATTCAACAGATGTGCATTTTTTATAAACTAATTAATAGTGAAACTGTATAGGAACTGTTACCTCTCAGGCATAAATATTTTGTAACCATTATGTCTTGAGTTGAGTCTTAGTTCACGGACCCATGTGAATATGCTTGGAATTCATTACTTTTATCAGTGGGGAGTTGCAAATAAAAGGAGCAGGGGAGTCTTGGTGACAGTAAATGATAAACTTGGTGGGATATATGTTGAATTACAAGCAGATTTACACAGAAGCTCAGCAGTTTTCATGGATCTTACCCCAGAATCTTATAATATTTTATGGCTTTAGCCACAGTACAGATCAGATTCCCGAACACTACTCTTATCGTAAAAAGATGTAACACAGTTTTGGCCTTATAAAAACATACAGTATGTCAAAAGCACCTTTAGTCCTGGTTATTCTCAAAGGGGCAGGGAAAGGGTTATTCAGCACAACATCTGTTCCATCTTATATTTCTGTAGCACTTAATCTCCAGGGCATTTTTGTTTATAGATAGGCAAAGAACAGGCAATATGAGAGGAAAATTGGTTGGGGGTCGTGGCACACATGAGAAAAATTAAAATGGTGAGAGTTGAAGTCCTGGTAAATATTACTTTATACTTATCATCTGCGACCTATTTGTTCTTTGTAATTGTTTTTATAAAAATAAACAATATTATTAAAAAGAGTAGTACTTTGGCATCAAATCATCTTTTTGAAATTGTATCCTTTGTGGTGATGTAGTGCTGAGGCACTGCACAGAGGTCTCATTACTATCCCTATTATAAGGGAACTAGACCCCAGAGACATAGTCATCCCCGAGGCCAATGGGATGAAATTAGACTCCTGGTAAACCTTGAAGGGTTTAGTAAACAAAGACCTTTCTTACCAATCCAAATTAGGATTCCAGTTAGAAAAAAAGTTATAGCAGACCAACTGATGGATACGATTACTAACAAAGTTGATTGGAGAAAGTGGCTTTAGATATATGGCTAACAGGACTTGCTAACTTTTGACCCCAGGACTGAGAATTAAGTACCCAGTCATAGGAGTGCTGGGCCATCGTAGGCCTTCCTTGCAGTGGCTGCACTACCTCTAGAAGTGACCACAGTGGGCACCAAAGAGGGCTTGAAGATCTCCAAGAGATCTCCAAAAGAGAGGGAAAAGCCCAATAGCTTTCTGTGCTCAAGTTCACAGGCCGGAAAAGTGGCTCTTCCAGTCAGATTCCTCCCATGTATTTAGTCCTGGGGAGGAGTGGACATCTCCTCCTCCCTGTGGAATTATCTTCTTGTTTCCCCACTAGCATTAAGTTCATCCCTAGCATCCTTCCAGCCTGTTTTTGCTGCACCTCTTTTCGTTTCCTTTGTTCTCTCCTTTGTTCTCCTTCCCTGCCTGGGGTGGGGGAGGGGGACTTCCTGGGCAGCCATCAAACTTTTTTTGTCCTAATAATTTATTTCAATCATATATCATGGCCTTAGGGATATATACTATTTATACCTATTTAGAAATGCAACAATGGAAACATATACTTTGTATATTTTGAGATCTATATATGAAATGATGCAAATATTAATTCTCTATAGTGAGGAAAGAAAATGTAAATTTTTACAGAGGTTGAAAACATGGAATGTGTGAATACCTTACATTTGTTAAAATATAGAATAAGTTCATTCATAGGAGAACCTACAAATTTGTGTTTCCCTGGAGGCAGCAATAGCTAGATAGAAACAATGGACTGGCTATCTATTTGGATACTTTTTTCTTTTCTAAATGTGATTGAATTCTTTTCTAGTAAAGTAGTTTCTTGATTGCCTTAGTCAAAGTCTTACTATGAATCAAGTGTTACAACTTTATGGTTTTCTATTTGGTTGTTCTTAAATACTTTAGGGAAAATCTAAGCATGTTGTTGGCTTGACCACATTCTTCAGAGAAAAGTGAGCTCTGAAACAAAATGCATAGCAGATGTAAAGCACTGCAAAGTTCCCCAACTAACCTTCACCATAAATGATATTTTTAACACTAGGCAGCACCCACTGAGTGGCTGATGTGGTGCAGTGTGACAGGGTTCCTTGAGGGCTGCACCACTCTGGCTATTGTGGTCTTACAGATACTTCTAGTTAAAATTTTTTATGCCTAGAAAAGGAAATGCAATCTTCTGCAAAAAGCATGTCCATGGGTGATGTGGAGAAGAAGCAAAAATAAAAGGAAAATATGGACCTATAATTTGGTGAAATGAAACATGTCACCTGCATGAAAAGAATCATTTCAGATGTACACACTTAGGCTCTTATTATATGATAAGTGACTAAATAAATATATACTGAGCTGAAAATATGTTAGGGAAATGTAAGCAGTTTTTCAAGAGCAGTTTAGAGGTACTATCAAAAATGCCAACTTAACCATTTTCCACCTGCCAATTCTTTCAAAGCCTCCCCTCCCAGGGCCTCCTCCTTCCACTTTAAGTTTGGGGCCTATCTGAAGAAAACAGTGATGTTTGTGACCGTGCTTGTAGGGTGGTATCATCTAAACCCTTGGAAGAAAAAGGTGTTCTCTCTTTCTACACTAATTTAGTTTTTAAGGGACCAATTTCAGGAATTTATCAACCTCAATGGAGAACATCCTTCAGATCTAGTGTAAATCTTCTTTGCTGTAACATAATGTTGTAACTTAGTCTTTTCTCAGTTAAGATATAGGACCAAGCATTATACAGTTCTTTCCATCTTGTAGAGAAAACTTATAACAATGTAAATTTTATGATGGCTCAGACTTTGTTTGTTGTGTCATCTCCACAACCTAAAACTGGCACTTAGAAGGTAGCAGTATGTGTTCAATGAATGAATGGATGAATGATCTTTTCCAGGATAACAATATTCTTTTAAACTCTCTTCAGAGATTATATTCCACCACCTCAACTCCGCCAAAGAGAAGTTTCATTGTTTCCTCTGTATCCTCTTCACTTTGGTCCTATTAGACACAATATTCTAGACCTTGATAGCTATGTTGTCATTGTGTTAATCACCATCACTATCATCATAATCAAAAACATTAATATTTGTTTATAAAACAGTATAAATGGACTCCAATGGGCACTCTACTAAAAGGTCCTCTTAAAGACTTCCTTGTTTTCATTCCAATCTTACAAATTTAAATGGTTTTTGTTTCAAAATTGGGAAGAAAGGAAATCTAAGAAAAGGGATGCTATTTCTCACTCTTGCAAAATATTTAAAGAATTTAAATTGTTTTTGTTTGGCAATTACTAGTAAGAAGTCAAAATCTGAATGTCTATCAAGAGAGGAGATGAAGGATTTATAAAAAGTCTATGCTTAAAAGTATCTGAATGGCCTGATCTGATCTTCATGGGTGTCGTTTTCATAACTTTGTCAGGTTTTTATCTTTATCGGCAAAGGAAAAGAATAGCTGATTTTCTGTTCCTGTCTCTCTTTCCACTTCGGATGGAATAATTCAGTGATGTCACTCTATATAACATCATTCCCTAATTCTCTCTCTGGGACTCCTTCCCATGCAATGTGTTACCTTTGACATGACGTGTAACTAGGGGGGAAGGCATGGTTTTCCCAGATGATTTATGTGCAAAGTCCTATCAAATTTTGAACCACATTAGGTCAATCAAGGAATTGGAGAGACTCATTTCTTTTTCCTTTTAATAATATACTTTAATAATAATCCTTTAATAATGATCAGACTGGCAGGTAATAAATAGAATCAAAACAAGTATTATTTTTTATAAATTATAATCATTTCTGAATAGTCTTGGAATTTATTTCTTATGAAAAAAATAAATAAAAACAAGGTTTTATTTGGAGATACAAGACAAAATTCTCCACTAGAATTATTCCAGAGACTGTCATGTATCATAATGTCATTGTAATTAACAGGTTTGACCAGATGTTTTTCCTTTGGGTTCAAGAAATTATTTACTCTTGAAGAGGAACCAAGATGGCAGAGTAGAAGGACATGCTCTCACTCCCTCTTGCGAGAACATCAGAATCACAACTAGCTGCTGGACAATCATCGACAGGAAGACACTGGAACTCACCAAAAAGATACCCCACATCCAAAGACAAAGGAGAAGCCACAATGAGACGGTAGGAGGGGCGCAATCACAGTAAAATCAAATCCCATAACTGGTGGGTGGGTGACTCACAGACTGGAGAACACTTATACCACAGAAGTCCACCCACTGGAGTGAAGGTTCTGAGCCCCAAGTCAGGGGGTCCGGCAACAGGAGGAGGAATTCCTAGAGAATCAGACTTTGAAGGTACTAGGATTTCATTGCAGGACTTCACAGGACTGGGAGAAACAGAGACTCCACACTTGGAGGGCACACACAAAGTAGTGTGTGCATCAGGACCCAGGGGAAGGAGCAGTGACCCCAGGGGAGACTGAACCAGACCTACCTGCTAGTGTTGGAGGGTCTCCTGCAGAGGCGGGGGGTGGCTCTGTTTCACCTTGGGGACAAGGACACTGGCAGCAGAAGTTCTGGGAAGTACTCCTTGGCGTGAGCCCTCCCAAAGTCTGTCATTAGCCCCACCAAAGAGCCCAGGTAAGCTACACTGTTGGGTTGCCTCAGGCCAGACAACCAACAGGGAGGGAACCCACCCCACCCATCAACAGTCAAGTGGATTAAAGTTTAACTGAGCTCTGCCCACCAGAGCAACAGTCAGCTCTACCCACCACCAGTCCATCCCTTCAAGCCTCTTAGATAGCCTCATCCAGCAGAGGGCAGACAGCAGAAGCAAGAAGAACTACAATCCTGCAGCAAGTGGAACAAAAACCACATTCACAGAAAGATAGACAAGATGAAAAGGCAGAGGGCTATATACCAGTTGAAGGAACAAGATAAAACCCCAGAAAAACAACTAAATGAAGTGGAGATAAGCAACCTTCCAGAAAAAGAATTCACAATAATGATAGTGAAACAAAGACCTAGAAGAATTAAAGAACAAACAAACAGAGATGAACAATACAATAACTGAAATGAAATCTACACTAGAAGGAATCAATAGCAGAATAACTGAGGCAGAAGAACAGATAAGTGACCTGGAAGACAGAATGGTGGAATTCACTGCTGTGGAACAGACTAAAGGAAAAAGAACGGAAAGAAATGAGGACAGCCAAAGAGACTTCTGGGACAACATTAAATGCAACAACATTCACATTATAGGGGTCCCAGAAGGAGAAGAGAGAGAGAAAGAACCAGAGAAAATATTTGAAGAGATTATAGTCAAAAACTTCCCTAACACGAGAAAGGAAATAGCCACTCAAGTCCAGGAAGTGCAGCGAGTCCCATACAGGATAAACCCAAGGAGAAACACGCCGAAACACATAGTAATCCAACTGGCAAAAATTAAAGACAAAGAAAAATTATTGAAAGCGGCAAGGGGAAAACAACAAATAACATAAAAGGGAACTCCCATAAGGTTAACAGCTGATTTCTCAGCAGAAACTCTACAAGCCAGAAGGGAGTGGCATGATATACTTAAAGTGATGAAAGGGAAGAACCTACAACCAAGATTACTCTACCTGGCAAGGATCTCATTCAGATTCGATGGAGAAATCAAAAGCTTTACAGAAAAGCAAAAGCTAAGAGAATTCAGCACCACCAAACCAGCTCTACAACAAATGCTAAAGGAACTTCTCTAAGTGAGAAACACAAGAGAAGAAAAGGACTTACAAAAACAAACCCAAAACAATTAAGAAAATGGTCATAGGAACATACATATTGATAATTACCTTAAACATGAATGGATTAAATGCTCCAACCAAAAGACACAGGCTTGCTGAATGGATACAAAAACAAGACCCATATATATGCTGTCTACAAGAGACCCAGTTCAGACGTAGGGACACATACAGACTGAAAGTGAGGGTATGGAAAAAGGTATTCCATGCAAACAGAAATCAAAAGAAAGCTGGAGTAGCTATACTCATATCAGATAAAATAGACTTTAACATAAAGAATGTTACAAGAGACAAGGAAGGACACTATATAATGATCAAGGGATCAATCCAAGAAGAAGGTATAACAATTATAAATATATATGCACCCAACATAGGAACACCTCAGTACATAAGGCAATGGCTAACAGCTCTAAAACAGGAAATCAACAGTAACACAATAATACTGGGGGACTTTAACACTTCAATTACACCAATGGACAGATCATCCAAAATGAAAATAAATAAAGAAACAGAAGCTTTAAATGACACAATAGACCAGATAGATTGAATTGATATTTATAGGATATTCCATCCAAAAACAGCAGATTACACTTTCTTCTCAACTGCGCATGGAACATTCTCCAGGATAGATCACATCTTGGGTCACAAATCAAGCCTCAGTATATTTAAGAAAAATTGAATTCATATCAAGCATCTTTTCTGACCACAATGCTATGAGGTTAGAAATTAATTACTGGGAAAAAACCGTAAAAAACACAAACACATGGAGGCTAAACAATACATTACTAAATAACCAAGAGATCACTGAAGAAATCAAAGAGGAAATCAAAAAATACATAGAGACAAATGACAATGAAAACACAACAATCCAAAACCTATGGCATGCAGCAGAAGCAGTTCTAAGAGGGAAGTTTATAGCTATAAAAGCCTACCTCAAGAAACAAGAAAAATCACAAATAAACAATCTAACCTTACACCTAAAGGAAGTAGAGAAAGAAGAACAAACAAAACCCGAAGTTAGCAGAAGGAAAGAAATCATGAAGATCAGAGCAGAAATAAATGAAATAGAAACAAAGAAAACAATAACAAAGATCAATAAAACTAAAAGCTTGTTCTTTGAGAAGATAAACAAAATTGATAAACCATTATCCAAACTCATCAAGAAAAAGAGGGAGAGGACTCAAATCAATAAAATTAGAAATGAAAAAAAAGTTACAACAGACACCGCAGAAATACAACGCATACTAAGAGACTATTGCAAACAACTCTATGCCAATAAAATGGACAACCTGGAAGAAATGGACAAATCCTTAGAAAGGTATAACCTTCCAAGACTGAACCAGGAAGAAACAGAAAATATGAACAGATCAATCACAAGTAATGAAATTGAAACTGTGATTAAAAATCTTCCAACAAACAAAAGTCCAGGACCAGATGGCTTCACAGGTGACTTCAATCAAACATTTAGAGAAGAGCTAACACCCATCCTTCTCAAACTCTTCCAAGAAATTGCAGCAGAAGGAAGACTCCCAAACTCATTCTATGAGGCCAACATGACCCTGATACCAAAACCAGAGAAAGATACTACAAAAAAAGAAAATTACAGACCAATATCACTGATGAATATAGATGCAAAAATCCTCAACAAAATACTAGCAAACATAATCCAACAACACATTAAAAGGATCATACACCATGATCAAGTGGTGTTTATCCCAGAGATGCAAAGATTCTTCAATATATGCAAATCAATCAATGTGATACACCATATTAACAAATTTAAGTATAAAAACCATATGATCATCTCAATAGACGCAGAAAAAGCTTTTGACAAAATTCAACACCCATTTACGGTAAAAACTCTCCAGAAAATGAGCATAGAGGGAACCTACCTCAATATAATCAAGGCCATATGTGACAAACCCACAGCAAACATCATTCTCAATGGTGAAAAACTGAAAGCATTTCCTCTAAGATCAGGAATGAGACAAGGATGTCCACTCTCACCACTATTATTCAACATAGTTTTGGAAGTCCTAGCCACAGCAATCAGAGAAGAAAAAGAAATAAAATGAATACAAATTGGAAAAGAAGAAGTAACACTGTCACTGTTTGCAGATGACATGATACTATACATAGAGAATCCTAAAAATGCCATCAGAAAACTACTAGAGCTAATCAATGACTTGGGTAAAGTTGCAGGATACAAAATTAATGCACAGAAATCTCTTGCATTCCTATACACTAATGATGAAAAATCTGAAAGAGATATTATGGAAACACTCCCATTTACCATTGCAACAAAAGGAATAAAATGCCTAGGAATAAACCTACCTAGGGAGACAAAAGACCTGTATGCAGAAAACTATAAGACACTGATGAAAGAAATTAAAGATTATACCAACAACAACAAAAAAATAAAATGAAAAAGATTATACCAACAGATGGAGAGATATACCATGCTCTTGGATTGAAAGAATCAATACTGTGAAAATGACTATACTACCCAAAGCAATCTACAGATTCAATACAATCCCTATCAAATTACCGATGGCATTTTTTATCGAACTAGAACAAATCATCTTAAAATTTGTATGGAGACACAAAAGACCCCGAATAGCCAGAGGAGTCTTGAGGGAAAAAAATAGAGCTGGCGGAATCAGACTCCCTGACTTCAGACTATACTACAAAGCTACAGTAATCAAGACAATATGGTACTGGCACAAAAACAGAAACATAGATCAATGGAACAAGATAGAAAGCTCAGAGGTAAACCCACACACCTATGGTCAACTAATCTATGACAAAGGAGGCAAGGATATACAGTGGAGAAAAGACAGTCTCTTCAATAAGTGGTACTGGGAAAACTGGACAGGTACATGTAAAAACATGAAATCAGAACACTCCCTAACACCATACACAAAAATAAACTCAAAATGGATTCGAGACCTAAATGTAAGACCAGACACTATCAAACTCTTAGAGGAAAGCATAGGGAGAACACTCTTTGACATAAATCACAGCAAGATCTTTTTTGATACACCTCCTAGAGTAATGGAAATAAAAACAAAAATAAACAAATGGGACCTAATGAAACTTCAAAGCTTTTGCACAGCAAAGGAAACCATAAACAAGATGAAAAGACAACCCTCAGAATGCGAGAAAATATTTGCAAACGAATCAATGGACAAAGGATTAATCTCCAAAGTATATAAACAGCTCATGCAGCTCAATATTAAAGAAACAAACAGCCCAATCCAAAAATGGACAGAAGACCTAAATAGACATTTCTCCAAAGAAGACATACAGATGGCCAGGAAGCACATGAAAAGCTGCTCAACATCACTAATTATTAGAGAAATGCAAATCAAAACTACAATGAGGTATCACCTCATTCCAGATAGAATGGGCATCATCGGAAAATCTACAAACAACAAATGCTGGAGAGGGTGTGGAGAAAAGGGAACCCTCTTGCACTGTTGGTGGGAATGTAAATTGATACAGCCACTATGGAGAACAGTATGGAGGTTCCTTAAAAAACTAAAAATAGAACTACCATATGCCCCAGCAATCCCACTGCTGGGCATATACCCAGAGAAAACCATAATTCAAAAAGACACATGCACCCCAATGTTCATTGCAGCACTATGTACAATAGCCAGGTCATGGAAGCAACCTAAATGCCCATTGACAGACAAATGGATAAAGAAGATATGGTACATATATACAATGGAATATTGCTCAGCCATAAAAAGGAACGAAATTGGGTCATTTGTTGAGACATGGATGGATCTAGAGACTGTCATACAGAGTGAAGTAAGTCAGAAAGAGAAATACAAATATCATATTTAATGCATGTATGTGGAACCTAGAAAAATGGTACAGATGAACCGGTTTGCAGGGCAGAAGTTGAGACACAGATGTAGAGAACAAACGTATGGACACCAAGTGGGAAAAACCGTGGTGGGGTAGGGATGGTGGTGTGCTGAATTGGGCGATTGGGATTGACATGTATACACTGATGTGTATAAAATTGATGACAAATAAGAACCTGCAGTATAAGAAAACAAACAAGCAAAAAAAAACCAACTAACACTAAACTTTCTTTGGGTTATTTGTATGGAAATATGTTAACATAAATGTTTCAGACATTACATGAAATTTCTAAAAATCTTATATGTTCTGATATAATGTTATAAGTCGTAATTCTAGTTATTACTTTAAAATGTATATCTCAGAAATAAGTAAATTTCCTTGTCAATTGCATTATTATGAACTTTCATCAAATCTTTAACCGTGGTCATTTTTAAGTCTTTTGTCATTTACAGACAGTTCTGGGTGTACTCTGATGCTTTTGCAAAAACGTTCCTATAAAAGGGTTTCATCTTCAAGGAATTCATGGAAAAGACTCTGACAAGTACAGGTTTCTGATAACTGACTATACTGCTGAGCTGAATGAATAAGTATTTTCAGAACTCTAATGGAAAACCGATGAATTCATAAAAGTGCTAACAAAAGATAAAGATGAAAAAAAATAATTACATGGGACTGAGTGAACTGATGAGGATGATTATAATTTTTGTGACTCTCTGTTTGAATAAAAATAAATTATTTAGTCTTGTGTTCAGTTAATAATATTGTATCGATCAGTCATACATTCAGGGTAGGATTTGGAAATTATAATCTTCCTGTCTTTCTTTATCATTTCTGAGAGATTCCTCAAAGGAGACAGGTTTTACAAGACAAATTTCCTAAGATAAAACCAATCTTGGTGTTAAGATCTTCACTAATTATCATCAGAATGAATCAAGATATCAAGAGAATCAATGGAATAGAATTGAGAGTCCAGAATAAACCTTTACATTTATGTTTAACTGATATTTGACAAGAATGCCAAGACAATTAAATGGGGCAAGAATAATCTTTTCAATAAATAGTGCTGAGACAACTAGATAGCCACATGCAAAAGAATGAAGTTGGACCTCTTCCTTACACCATGCATAAAAACTAACTCAAAATAGACCATAGACCAAAATGCAAGAGCTAAAAGTTCTTAGAAGAAAACAGGAGTAAATCTTTGTGACCTTGGGTTACTCCAATCCTTCTTAGATTTGATGCTAAAACACAAAAGACAAAAGAAATATTGAACTTCAACATTATAAACTTTTCTGCTTCAAAGAACACAATTAAGAAAATAAGAAGACAGGGCTTCCCTGGTGGCGCAGTGGTTGAGAGTCCGCCTGCCGATGCAGGGGACATGGGTTCATGCCCCGGTCCGGGAAGATCCCACATGCCGCGGAGCGGCTGGGCCCGTGAGCCATGGCTGCCGAGCCTGCGCGTCCGGAGCCTGTGCTCCACAACGGGAGAGGCCACAACAGTGAGAGAGGCCTGCTTACTGCAAAAAAAAAAAAAAAAAAAAAAAAATAAGAAGACAAACCATAGAAGGAGAAAAGGTATTTGCAAATTATATATCTGATAAGGAACTTGTACCTAGACTGTATTAAAAACTCTTACAAATCAAAACAACCTAAAACAAAGCAAACAAACCAAACCAACAATGACAAACAGCCCAATTAAAAAGTGCAAAGGGGCTTCCCTGGTGGCGCAGTGGTTGACAGTCCGCCTGCCGATGCAGGGGACATGGGTTCGCGCCCCGGTCCGGGAAGATCCCACATGCCGCGGAGCGGCTGGGCCCGTGAGCCAGGGCCGCTGAGCCTGCGCACCCGGAGCCTGGGCTCCGCAACAGGAGAGGCCACAACAGTGAGAGGCCTGCGTACCGCAAAAAAAAAAAAAAAAAAAGTGCAAAGGATCCAAAGAGAGATTTCTCCACAGAAGATATACAAATACACAGCCAATAAGCACTTGAAGATATGCTCAACATCATTGGTCATTAAGAAAATACACATCAAAACCACAATGAGATGCCACTTCACAGCCACTAGGATGGCTGTAATAAAAAAGACAGATGATATTAAGTGTTGGGAAGGATGTAGAGAAACTGGAAACCCTTATATGTTGCTGGTAAGAATGCAAGATGGTGCAGCCACTTTGAACACAGTTTGGCAGTTCCCCAAAGGTTAAACATAGAGTTACCATGTGATCCAGCAAGTGCACTCCTAGGTATGTAACCAAGAGAAATGAAAACATATGTTCACATAAAAACTTGTACAGAAACGTCATAGCAGCATTATTTATAATAGCCAAAGAGTGGAAACTTCTGAAATGTTCATCAACTGGTAAATGGATAAGCAAAATGTGGTATGTCCATAAAACGGAATATTATTCAGCAAGAAAAAGTGAAGTACTGACGTATACTACAACATAGATGAACCCAAAAACATTATGAAAGGTGAAAAAAGCCAGTCACAATGACCATATATTGTATGATTGCATTTATATGAAAAGGTATATGTAAGTCCAGAATAGGCAAACTATAGAGACAGAAGATAGATTAGTGGTTGTCTAGGGCTAGAAGGCTTGGGGGAAATGGGGAGTGACTGCTAATTGGAATGGGTTTCTTTTTGGGGATGATGAAAATGTTCTAAAATCTGTTGTGATGGTGGTTGCTCAACTCTGAATAATCTAAGACCCACTGGATTGTATACTTTAGAAGAACGAAGTTTATATAATTTATGCAAATTATATCTCATTACAGATGTTATAAAAAAAATCTGGGGGATTGGCATGATACTTAGTAGGTAAGGTACTTATATTAAAGCACACCCCACTGTCCTAATGAGCACTGTGCCATTAGGCACAGTGTAAGTTTTCATGTGGAAGCAATGCAGGGCCAAGAGGAAGAGCACGGGTCTTACAGCTGGATTGCTGGATTTGAATCCTGACATGACCTCTTATTAAGTTGTGGGGTCTTGGGAAATTATTTATTTACTCTGTGGCTCAGCTTCCTCATTCCTAAGTGAGAATAATGTTACCATGTTATGAAGTCGTTGTGATGACTGAATGAATTCGATGTTTTTATGGTGCCTGGCACATAGTAAATCATAGTAAATGCTATATAAATATTTATTATTATTATATATAGTCCGCAAAATTCAAAACATAACTTTTTGGTGCTGACTGGATTCCAACTCTTTCTGCTTCCAACTTAGTGAGTAAATGTATGAAAAAAGGAGCCAAAGTTGGAATAAGGAAAAACGGATTTCTAAGGGACAGATTTCAGACAGATAATAACAACAACAAAAATGCAGGAAAAGGAAAACAACATTGGCATTTGCCTCCTCATGTTGTTACATTCTAAGAAATAATACCTTGTTTCTGTGAAATATGATTAAATATATCTCAAGAAAGAGGCAAAATATCTGCATTTTCCTTTTGAGAGCTTCAATTAGGAAATTCTCTAACTACTAAGTCAACTACTGAGTTACTAAAGTTGTTAGCATTGGGTGGTTCCCACGATTCTGGCCTGAGCTGCACTATAAAGATCCAGTTATTTATGATGGAAGAATGGAGAGAAAGATTGAAAGAGTATTAGTCAAAGGTGGAGTTATTAACAGGTGATGGGAAGAGTAAGATAGCTGAGGGCCAACCTGAGGGTCAAGGGCCTCAATTAGAAAGGATCATGGAGGAAAATGGCACAGGGTAATTAATGGTCTTGGATTAGCAAGAAGTTCAACAGGTCAGGATTCTCACACGGGGCAAATTAGTTGATTAGTGATATAAGGGTAATAAGCCTAGTCCCGGGAAAGGTCCTGTTAGCACCAGGAGGATCCATGTTAACATTTAGGATATTTACACTGGGTAATTTATTTTGAAGTCTCTCACTTTTTTTTTTAAGTGTTTACAGTAATCATATTGCTGGTTGTGCTGTTATTTTTATTCTAAGAGCGTTGTATGTATGCTGTGGGATAAAGCAGATGAGTATTTATTTATTCATTTATTTGGCTGTGCTGTGTGGCATGCAAGATCCTAGTTCCCCAACCAAGGACTGAGCCCATGTTCCCTGCACTGGGAGCACAGAATCTTAACCACAGGACCGCCAGGGAGGTCCCTGAAGTCTCTCACTTTGAATGTAGAAATCTTTCAATACCTACTTCTGATATTCTGATGAGCATTATTACTCTTCAAAACTGAAAAAAAATTTTAAAAATTCATTGGCTTTAGTAATTGATATAGTTGCCAAGTTGGCAGATTCATGTTCTCATTATTTATATAACCATGGAAGAGACCGAATCGTCTTCCAGGTTAAATATGATATGTATAACTCACATTTAACAAATCACAGATGACAGAAGACTAGCTGGGTTATCTGACCATGAAATGAACCCACGCCCTTGGCAGTGAAAGCAAGGAGTCCTAACCACTGGACTGCCAGGGAATTCCCAGGTTATTGCTTCTTATTGATTTTTTTTTTTTGCAGGATTTCTAATCTTGTGGGGATCATTTTAATGCCATTTTCTAATGTGGCCTTGATGGTGACCATCAGTTGCTCAGTTGTTTACATCATAACTCAGGTTGGGATGACCTGTGTGTTACTTGACTTCTCCTCTGCCACCATAAGAGGGGGAACTGAGGAGTAAATCAAGACTTCCCCACATATGATAAGATGAAAGATGCAGCAAAACATGGAGGTCTATTCTAGGGTAAGATGATAGAAAGGGTATTCTAGAAATCATCTGCAGTTAAATCTTGTCAAAGGGAGATTAGAAAGAAATCCAGGATCATCTAGGTTTCAATTGACATTAGACACATGAAGTGCCACAGGGCGAGGTTTCCTTGGATGTGTCCCATACCTTCTCTTCTGGATTCCCAAATCCTTTTAAGCTGTTTGGAAGGTTTGCAAGATTTTAAGGGATTGTGTAAACTGAATACCATTATGTTTAATTATCATATAAACTTTATATAGACATTGGTGTTTCCAAATGGATGAAAAACACACACCTTCAACAGAGAAGTATGGTGTAAATAGAAAGAATATTGAACCGGGAACCTTTAACTACCATTAACTGACTTCATGACTTTACATAAGTGATTTTTTTTTTTTTTTTTTTTTTTTTTTTTTGCGGTACGCGGGCTTCTCACTGTTGTGGCCTCTCCCATTGCAGAGCACAGGCTCCGGACGCGCAGGCCCAGCGGCCATGGCTCACGGGCCCAGCCGCTCCACGGCATGTGGGATCTTCCCAGACCGGGCACGAACCCGCGTCCCCTGCATCGGCAGGCAGACTGTCAACCACTGCGCCACCAGAGAAGCCCTACATAAATGATTTTAACTCTGAGTTTTCTCTTCAAATTAAGATATGGAAGGCTGAGAGGTGAGGGAGGGGGAACAGGTGGGTGGGCTATATTGCTGAGGTTCATGTCTTTACTAAGATACTATGGTTCTTTCTGGAACTTCTTTGAAGCTGGATCTATTGTTCTTTTGTTACAATGGGGGTGGAGTGGTGCTGTTTTCCTTTAGAAAAGTACATTAGGGTCAGAGAGCCAGCTGATTTTATTGTCAGGCCTCACTGGGGCTCTGAGGACGACATTTGAATAACTAACAGAGGCATCTAGTCCTCTCTTCTTTCCTACCCCTTTTAGCTGTTAGGCTGCTCTACTGAAATTTTGTTTCAAGTAAGAGAAGATAACCAGGAGATAAAATCATGAAATCTTTATAGCATGTAAAGAGTTTACTAAAGGTAAACCAGAGCTTAATATCTAGTTCAAAACGGTGATACTCCAAATGTCCCTGGACAGCAGTATCAGCGTCACTTGGGAACTCATTAGAAATGCAAATTCTCACGCCCTACCCCAGACCCACTACATTAGAAACTCTGGATGAGGCCCAGTAATCTTTGTTTTCAGAAGCCCTGCAGGGGATTCTGCTGCACATTACCATTTGAGAGTCACTGCCCTAATGCTGATGTAGCTAACAGGTGGGAAGCTTTTGTTGGATTGCTTGGAGACTGGAAACGTGAGATCTTCCTAAAGAGGAATTACTAGGTCTGCAGAATAGCTTGGGTAGAGGCCATGAAGCAGGAAGGAGGCCAAAGCTTTGCATTCTATTCCTGGGTAGCAGAGCCAGAGGCTGACCGCCAGTGTAGCCGTGTTCAGAGACCCAGAATCACAGAGAGCCCTGTTTCTCCCATTTCCCAGCTCCTTTCTGCCCAGGAAGAAGTATGATTGTTGTAATTGTGAAAAGAGCATGGATTCAAGTCCCACTTCTGACAGGCCCTTAGCCAGCTGTGAGAGCTTTGGGAAATGACTTCATTTCTCTGAGCCTCAGTTTCTTCATCTTTCCATCTTTTTTTTTTTTTCTTTTTTTTTTTTGCGGTACGCGGGCCTCTCACTGTTGCGGCCTCTCCCGTTGCGGAGCACAGGCTCCGTATGCGCAGGCTCAGCGGCCATGGCTCACAGGCCCAACCGCTTCGTGGCATGTGGGATCTTCCCAGACTGGGGCACGAACCCGTGTTCCATGCATCGGCAGGCGGACTCTCAACCACTGCGCCACCAGGGAAGCCCAGTTTCTTCATCTTTGTAACCAATACCTCTGGCAAAGCGTGGTGTGGTTTATGTGCCTCACACATAGTAGGTATTCAATAAACACTAGTCCCCCTGCTCCCCGGGTACTTAGGGCTGATGCTCACTTGTTGCAGAATGAGATTGGCTGCAGTCGCTCTGACTGGTCAGTGTCTGAGCTGCCCTAGTTGTTAGTTACTTCACAGGTCAGCCCTGCACATTTCCTTATAGGACAGAGGTGGACCGTCTCACAAACCACAGCTGGGGTAAGTTTAAAGTGTATTTAACAGATGAAAATTATGTTAATGTTTAAATTATTGACAAAACAAGACATTGCAAATTTTTTTTTAATTGTTCAAACTTAAATTTTGGAAATATGGCTATTTCACAGTGATAACCTCTAGCAAGATCTTTTTTTGATGTCTCCACAGGAACCCTTATCAGGAACTTAAATGGAATGGTACTTACCATGGTGCCATGAGGCATTATAAGAAGACTGATTGGCCATGACTGGGTCTGGGTGTAGTTCCTAAGCAGCTGTCGAGCCCAGAATTGACCCACAGTCCCAACTAGGTGAGTTCTAAAAGATCACTGTAGCTATGCCCATCAAAATATCATTTAAAAGCTCCAATTCTCCAGCCCCTTCTGTGTGGCCTACAGATTATCTACTTTGAAATTTCTTCACCAGATAGGGAGAAATGTCTAAAGCAATCATCTGTCTTTCATGTAGCCCAGGTGCAGTTTTACAAGAAGATCAGTGTTCTGTCAGTTAAACGCTGGTTAAATAAAGTGGTGTAGAATAGAACATAAGAGAAACAAATTACCAATGACCTATTTCCTCTGGGGCACCCGGTTTCAGCCTTCCCTTAATTTTCTCTAGTGTGGGCCTGTTTGAAGGCACTCAGTTTTTGTTTTGTTTTGTTTTGTTTTTTTGCGGTACACGGGCCTGTCACTGTTGTGGCCTCTCCCGTTGCGGAGCACAGGCTCCGGACGCGCAGGCTCAGCGGCCATGGCTCACGGGCCCAGCCGCTCCGCGGCATGTGGGATCTTTCCGGACCGGGGCACGAACCCGCGTCCCCTGCATTGGCAGGCGGACTCTCAACCACTGTGCCACCAGGGAAGCCCAGGCACTCAGTTTTGAGGGTACAGCTCATCTACTAGTGGAAACAATGCCATATCTCATTTGTGTTTCCTTCATGATTATATAGCCTACTTTTCAAACTTGGCTATCATAATTTACTGTTTGTATTTTACTTCTCTTTAATATATGTATATTTTAATATTTAAAATATTGCATTCCAAGTTCCATCAGCCAACATTTCTCAAATGACTATTTCAAAAGAAATAGAAGATGAAGTCTCTTCTTTAAAAAAGAAAAATCATACATGCTATTTAGGAAGGCACAGCCCACCCAGATGAAATAATGAAGAATTTTTTTTGAAGCAGTAAATTGGCAAGTGCTAAAGAATAATTTGCAAAAATGAATGCTGTTCAAGGGGAACTAACTAGAAAAATGATCAGAACCAGGCAGGGTACTCAAAAAGGCTTCTGGTAGCCAATAGGCACATGAAAAGATGCTCAACATCACTAGCTATTAGAGAAACACAAATCAAAACTACAATGAGGGGCTTCCCTCCGGAGCCTGTGCCCCGGAGCCTGTGCTCTGCAAAGGGAGAGGCCACAACAGTGAGAGGCCCGTGTACCGCAAAAAAAAAAGACTACAATGAGGTACCACCTCACACAGGTCAGAATGGCCATTATTAAAAAGTCTACAAATAACAAATGCTGGAGAGGGTGTGGAGAAAAGGGAACCCTCCTACACTGTTGGTGGGAATGTAAACTGGTGCAGCCACTAGGAAAACAGTATGGAGTTTACTTAAAAAACTAAAAATAGAGTTACCATATGATCCAGCAATCCCACTCCTGGTCATATATATATATGTATGGAAAAAAACCTATAATTTGAAAAGATACACAAACCCCTATGTTTATAGCAGCACTATTTACAATAGCCAAGACATGGAAGCAACCTAAATGTTCATCAACAGATGAATGAATAAAGAAGACGTGGTACATATATACAATGGAATACTACTCAGCCATAAAAAATAATGAAATAATACCATTTGCAGCAACATGGATAGACCTAGGTATTATCATACTAAGTGAAGTAAGTCAGAAAGAGAAAGACAAATACTGTATGATATCACTTATATGTGGAATCTAAAATATGACCCAAATGAACTTATTTACAAAACAGAAACAGACTCACAGACATAGTGAACAGACTTGTGGTTGCCAAGGGGAGGGGGCTTGTGGGAGGGATGGATTGGGAGTTTGGGATTAGCAGAGGGAAACTATTATATATAGCATGGATAAATAACAAGGTCCTACTGTATAGCACTGGGAACTATATTCAATATCCTGTAATAAATCATAATGGAAAAGAATATGAAAAATAATATATATATATATATGATGGTATCACTTTGCTGTATACCAGAAACTAACACAACATTGTAAATCAACTATAGTTCAATAAAGAAATAAATTAAAAAAAAACCAAAACCCAAAAAGGCTTCTGAAATTTATTTTAGGTTTTGATAAAGAGAAATTTGGATTAGAGAAAAGTTGTGAGGATACATGTTAGACAAAGGGGATATTTGACTTATGTGCAGGGGAAGGCAAACACACTTTATTTCAGATAATTGTAGAACCATTAAAACAACTGGCTCATTTTTTTTCCCTCATGCTGTTAAGACTTAAGATGAACAGGAAAATATATTTATCAAACAATCTATTATATGTACTCCTCACTTCTTCCTTCTAGTTTATTGAAAATTCCACCTACATTTTCTTTACAGAGCCCCCCCAAAGGCTCTATTATTAACTGTTTTTATATTTGTTTTTTTCCCTAAATTTTACTTACTAAATCATTTTTCATCTAATTCAGTTATATAATTTTTGGCTTTCTTTTGTTAAATGACACTAAATAATTGTAGGCCAGGCAAAGTTGGTATACTCACTTAAATGACTCCCTACCTGCCATCTGTTGTTTTTTTCTTTTCTCCTAAGTGGAACAAACTTCCTTCTGAAATAATTTACTGCAGTCCCAAATGGCTGTTTATGGTCATTTTAGAGATAAAATTCCATAAACTCAGGTTAGCACTGACATTTTATAAGTGCTGTCAAGTCAATGCTGGGGGATGGAAACCATCTCACTTGGTGCTCTAAAGTGGAAGCATCTTTTGTCTGCTTATTATTGACTGTGATAAATGGCTGGATTAAAGCAGCGAAATGTTTCACTGATGCAGAGCAAAGGTGACTTCCTGTTTTGTTTTAGGGTTTGTTTCCTTCTCTTCTCAATGAAGGCTGTGTTTTCTGACATTCTGCAATCCTTTTGCTCAGTAATTTCCCATTGAAAGGGCAGAGTAGGAGTGCCTCTGTAGGTCATTCATTTACAATTTGCCCTGAAAAGGGAGGAAGGGGGAGAGGGAGGAAAAGAGGCGGCTCATTAGTGGAAGGAGCAGACCAGGAGGGGATCTGTTTTCCATTTTCTTTTCTAGATTGAGCTTATTTGGATGAAAAGGGTTTTATTGTTGTCATTATCATCATTATCATTACCAGTGTAGTGTAATTTTCCTACACATCTCTCAAGTGTTAGGTGAAATTATTGGTGAGAAGAGTTAATAAATGCCATTTTATTTTAGTGAGTAAAATTGGAAAAAAAAAATGCCCAGGTACTTTAAAGCAATTTTCAATTCGAAGCTTAAAAAGCAAAACTCAAAAGTTTTAATTCTGCAGGGCAAAGGAAAAACAAAATATCAACAACAACAAAAAACCCACCCATACCTTGCTTCTGGTGGCCTATTTGTAATTATATAGCATTTCTTCTCCTTGTATGAAAGGCGATTTCCCTCCACCTAGTTACTCAAAATGCAGACCTCTGTAGTCAGGAGCTCTGGGTTGATAAGGCTCCGACACCGCTGCAGGGGTCCCTGTTTCCTGCGACTTGGACATTGAGTGACGTTGCTTAACTCTTCCCCCCTCAGGTCTGACTTTCTGCAGAGCCGGTGATCACAGAGGTGAGGCTATAGTTTGCTTAAAGGAAATATCTCCAGGGAGCGTGGGGCTCGGGTGGGTTCCCAAGTGGGGAACTGGGGGCACTCCTTCGTGGGGATTTGGGGTGGGCTCTTCAGTGAGAGGCCGGGGGCTCTCCTTTGGAGCCGGGGGTGGGGGGCTGACGGGGTGCTCCCCCGTGTGTGGGTGGGGAAGAGGTGGTCGTCTCAAGTCTGCTCTGTCTTGGGTTCTCGCATCCTCACTGCTTCTCCAGGCTTCCTTTTCCTCCGCCTCCAACCCACAGACCTCTCTCTGGACCCCTCACTCCCTTCCCGGGAAGGGGAGCGAGCGCTGGAGGGCTGGGACTGCACCGGGGCGGAGCTGCCTGTCGGGTCAGTAGGTAGGAAAGTGAAGAGCAGAGGGTCGGAGCCACGGACCTCCTGTCGAGGCTCCTCCTGCTGGTGCCCTCCTGCCTGCGGCTGGCTGGTCGCAGTTCACACCAAAAATTGGACCTTCTGCTCAGCCTACAAGACTTGCAAACTCTTCCTGCACCGCCCTCCCGCATTAGGAGTCTTTGCCCTCAGGTTCCCCCCTTCTCCAACCCCCCTCCGGTCCTCCTCCTCACGTGGGAGAATTTCATGCTTCTTTTAGCACCTTTTTGTAATCCAGGGGAGGTGACACCCCAGAGCTCCAACTACCTCAGCTGAATTCTACTTTTGTTTTTATTTCTTCCTCGCTTCCTCTTGTTTCCTCTCATCTGATTCATCTGCGAAGTCCGATGCTTCTGCCAGAGGGAGCGAGGAATAAATAGATGCTGCGGCCCCAGAAGGCTTAGACGTCGGGAAAGAGCAGCCAGAGCTGCAGGAGCGGCAGGGGCGGCGGCGGCTGGAGCTCGGCGAAGCTCGTGGTACCCCATTGGGGGAATTTGATCCAAGGAAGCTGTGAGATTGCCGGGGGAGGAGAAGCTCCCAGATCATTGTGTCCACTTCCAGGGGGGAGGAGGAGACGGCGGAGCGGGCCTCTTGGCGTCCTCGGCACTGCTGCACCCTGCCCCGTCCCGCCGGGATCATGGTCTGCGGCAGCCCGGGAGGGATGCTGCTGCTGCGGGCCGGGCTGCTCGCCCTGGCTGCCCTCTGCCTGCTCCGCGTGCCCGGAGCGCGGGCGGCAGCCTGTGAGCCCGTCCGCATCCCCCTGTGCAAGTCCCTGCCCTGGAACATGACCAAGATGCCCAACCACCTGCACCACAGCACCCAGGCCAACGCCATCCTGGCCATCGAGCAGTTCGAAGGTCTGCTGGGCACCCACTGCAGCCCGGATCTGCTCTTCTTCCTCTGCGCCATGTACGCGCCCATCTGCACCATTGACTTCCAGCACGAGCCCATCAAGCCCTGCAAGTCTGTGTGCGAGCGGGCCCGGCAGGGCTGTGAGCCCATCCTCATCAAATACCGCCACTCGTGGCCGGAAAGCCTGGCCTGTGAGGAGTTGCCGGTTTATGACCGCGGCGTGTGCATCTCTCCCGAGGCCATCGTCACTGCAGACGGAGCCGGTGAGTCCTGACACTGCATAACCTGCGGCGCCCCCCCTCCCCCCCGCCCAAGCGCGTCCTCCAGCCGCTTACTTCTTGGAGTCCTTGTTACTCGCCTTTACTCTCTGATTTCTGTCTTTTCTCTTTGGATCACCTCTCTTAATGTCTCTGTTAATTGCTGCTCTGTCGAGCACCATGCCTTTTTTTCTCTCACCTCATCACCCTTCCAACGGATGCACTCTATTTCAATAGGCGATCTGTATTTCTAAAACACTCAGTTCCCTCCACTCCCATTACACTTCTCAACACTGCCCCTTCGCTTCTTCTTTACGTGTCCAAGTAACCACATCTCCTATAGTGATGCTTTTTTCTTACTTTCTTAATTTGTTTAGAATCACTTAACTTTCTTGCCTGATTCTCTTGCATTCTCAGTCATCAGTTTTCTATATTCCTCGTGTTTAGCTACTTGTCAAGATTGTATGGTGAAAACAGAGAACTGAAAAACTGTTTTCTTCTAATCGTTGAAAATGCCAAGATAGTTCCAATAACCTTACTCCAACCCACAGATGTTAGTGGTATGTGTTTGCTCAACATCCAGTTTGAGCAATTACCTTCACCTTAAATTTCCCCCTCCTTTCAATGAGATAAATTGTCCTTCCATTCCAGACTGAAATAGCTGGGAAACATTGCCATCCACTGCTAATTAGCTCCTGAGACTTCCTGCAGCCACAGAGCTGGCGGAGTGAAATTGCTGGGCTCCTTTCACATTCCCACATGCCTTCAAGTCATTTTGTAAATGACATATGGATGAAAGGAGTTATATTTAAGGCGTGTTATCATCATACACTCATGTAATGTTATTTTTAATCTGACCCCTTATCCCACTCTTAAGCTCTGCAACTAATTTGTCTTTGATACTTTATTTTATGCCCTTTCTCTGTGTGCATCAACCACCGGTTCATTTCATTTCATTTCTTTCCCTACTGTAAAACTTTATTACAGTTCTACAGTAAATGGAATCGATCACAAGTTGTTTTCTCACTAGTGTTTGGTCTAATTAGGGAAGTCATAACTCTTAAGACCCCAGCTAAATCTAGTTCATTATAGTCTGTTTAATTCTAACTCAAAATCATTCCTACCAATTACCCCAAACGTGAAAATTTCACCCTTCATATACTTTAAATATAAACCCAATCTTTTATGATTGGTCCTCTTTCACACCCTCCCCAGATCAACTCTGCCCTTAGATGTGATGTCTTTATACCTCCTTCTCTGTTCATTTCTGGGGCATCAACTTTTTCTTCTGCCTCTCAACTTGCTCAGCCTAAGCTCATGTCCTTAGTCCGTTTCTAGGTAAAATAGTTCTTGGTGGTCTGGGAATTGATTTGGAAAAATTGCATTCTGTGCACACTGACCCACTTAACATACAGTGAGTGGGGAGGGGAAAAGTACTTGTACAAAACCAAACTGAACAGAAAGATTTCAAGAGCTTTTTGATGGTCACCTCAGTTTATCACCTTTGACTACCCTTATAGTCGTCTTGATTTTAATGATGAACCAACAACTGGTTGTTTAAAATAATCAAAAAGAAATGTATTTCTTATTAATCTTTGGTCTAAAAGAGCACTCTTGAGCTTTTGTACTCATTAACGTTACAGGCTGTGCAGACACTGGGAGAGCTCAGTTGCTGCCCTGGTCTGCCAGACGCTTAGATTAGTTAAATGCTGATGCTCTTCTCAGGCCAAGGGCTAGGAATGAGGTGGCCGTGGTTCACACTGAAATGCATTCCTCCTCTTGCTCTGAAACCTCTCTTAGAGATGCACCTCAAATGAGAGAGGTTTGGCAAGGTTAATGGCTCTCAAAAGCCATGGTCAATATGAATGGAAAGCAGTTTCCTTAAGTGTCCCTTAAGTTACCTATCATCAGACCAAATGTAGAACAATTGCCTCATTGAAGCCCTCAAATAGGACATGCATGGAAACAATTTGTCAGTCCATGGAACCTGATTGCTAAGCTGCTTTCAAATGCCATAATGTGCTTTGCTGACAGCATCCTTGCTAGAAAAAGAAGTAGGGGTAGGTGGCAGTTGGAACTGTATTTTAGTGATGTTCTCCCTTCCCTTTCCCTTTACCATAACCCTCAATGTGAATCAGAGACTGTGGCAGGAGGGAGCTGAAGGGGAGGTGGGGAAGGGGAATGGAATGGTGGATTCCAAGGCCAGCTTGCTGAAAATTACACTCCCTATCCTGGGTCAAACTGTCAGGCACCTGGAATTACTTAGGAACTACCACATGTGGCCAGTTTAATTTACGATGCAATATACTCCTTGGTTCAGTGGGATATGGTAGTTCACAAAGCAGGGTTTTTTTTTTTTCCTTCCTCTAGGTATAAACACAGTTCCTATGTCTTATGCTTAGAATCTAGCAGAATATAAAAATGAGGTCTCCCTGAATAAAATGGAACCACCTTTTACTTTCCTTCAATGTCAAGAGGATTTTCAAATCATACCATTCACTCAGATCTGTTCCCTTGTAGTACATTATGACTCCACCAACAAGTTTAAGGACATTTTACAAAGCAAAATCTTATTGAAATGAAATATTGCTTCAAACTACTTTTTGTTTTGAAATATTAGGGGCAAACATAATTTTATAAAGAAAAGATCGTATCTTCCTGATTATTACTAAGAAATTCACATGAAGTTTATTCTTTTTCCACATTTTATATTTACTAGAGAGTTGAGACTGCATGTACACCTGCTTTATCTGAGAATTCGGTTCAATTTAGTCATTCAGCCAGTTAATTAAGACATTAGTCAAATCTTTAATATTGTATAGTGAGTAAAGGGTATGTGCTTGGAATGGGGCAGACTAGGTAGGTATTGCATCTTGACTCTGGCCCCATACCAACTGTTACTATAGGGAAATGATATAACCTCTCCAATTCAAAGTTTTCTAATCTGTAACATGGGGACGTACTGCCTACATCCCATGGACATCTGGTACATAGTAGGTCTTCAACAAATTGCTGCTGTTGCTATTGCTATTTTACCATTATTATCATTGTTATTCAAATTGATTTTTTGTTTGTTTTTTTGGACAAACATGGTCTGTTGGTAAATGCAGATACGGCCTAGATCTTTATCAGTTCAACTCTGGGAAACAAGCTTCACACTGAGAACTAACTGGGAAAGCAGATCTTATTTCTCCTGAATATAAACTTGGTATTTCATTGTACACAAATGGACCTGGACCTCAGGCTCAAGAACAAATCCCTTTGGGAGCAATAGGTATAAAGAATGAGTCTGATGGATGTCTGTTAGTTACAAATAGTTTATCTCAGAAATGTAGACGTTGAGTGTTTAAGAATATTTATGGTATGATAGTTAACTGGTGTTTATACAGCCTCCTGGTTTGCCATGCCAAGGGCTTTATAATCGCTCCTCAGTCATTGCTGCTTTTTGTTGTCACCCCAGCTCTTGCCCAGCACATTTCTCCCAGCCCTCTCTCGCCTGGCAGAGCTGTGCCAACTTTCACATGCATGCACTGCTGTTTAATCATTTCTCCACTTTCTGGGGAACAGACAGCCTTTTCTTTAGCCCTGTTCTACAAATATTTGAGGGGCCAAATACCAAGAAGGGAGAATTATTTAGTGTGATATGAGGAGGAAAATGGAATGGAAAGGAGAAATGGACATTTTAGATCAAGACTAGAGAGAAAACATGATTCTAAAGCTTCTTCATAATGTAAAATATCGAAAGGCACTCTGGATGGGGTAGAGAAGAGAATTTTAGAATGCGATGATATTAAATTCTATTTATAGCTAACACAATTATCAGTGGTAATGGAATCTCATGTAGTTTCCAAATTGTATTTCAATAATTCACTTTTATCTCGTTCCCACAAAATTCTAAATAGTTGTTTGCTATAAATAGAAAAAATGACTAAGTTATATTTGTCCTTTCTCCTCCTACTAGGTGTATCGAAAGAGGAGACCAAGAACCACCATACAGAGTTTTAAATGATTAAGAATTGGCTATATATCCTCAGTTTAAAGAACACCAGTTTTAAAGTTATGGGCCCTTAGTTGGAATCCCAGATTTGCCATTAATGTTGTACCTTGAGCAAGTCATTTGACTTTAACATTGAGATTGTGAAGAACAAAAAGAAATATTCATGTGAAGTGAATGATAAATGGTAAATCAACATTAATGTGATTGGGAAGAGGACGTGTCATTCTCAGAACAGGAATCATTAGCGGCCACGGAATAAGAACTAACAACACCTAGTATGTTCCAGGTGCTGTTCTAAGTGGGCAGTGCATATTAATTTATTTAATTCTCGTAATAACTGCACAGTAGGTATAATACTATTACTCTTATCTGCACAGAGGGAAGCTGAAGCATCTAGAGAAGTTAAGTGCACCAAGTCCATAAAGCTATTAATAGAAAGAAGATTCAAACCAGGACCTATTTTAAGCTATATTTCCTCTCTTATGAAGAAATAGGTGATACTAACTGTACAGAGAATCTGTGTCTTTCAACCATCAGATTTCAGTTAAAGGAACAAGTTTTCTTCATTGCATTTCAAAAGCCCATTTATATATGGCCTAAGAGAATAGAAGACAGTCCTGGACAATGGATTCCAAGAGATAAGAGACAAGTACTTCTCTGCACTTCTGAGACAGCAGAAGACATACATTCCAGACTCTCCTGTCTAACCCTGAGCCCCTCAGTCTCTGCAGGCCCCAGAGTGAACTCATTATCTCCTTACCTTCATATGACTATTCTCTTCTAGTATTTTCTATATTGTTAAGAGGCACCGCCACACCCATACTCCAGGCCTGGGAGTCAGCTTTGCTTCCACTCTTTTCTTTATCCCCCACATTCAATAGGTATCAAGTGCTATTAGATCTACTCTGAATCCAGTTCCCTCCCCTTCTTCCCTAATGGTACTTTCTTTGTTTTGGCCTCACCATTTCTTCCATGCATTATGGAGCTAGAATGATAATTGGCTTGCTGACCTCCAGTATGATGCCTCCCTATTCCAACAGGGTGATCTTTCTGAAGTACAAATCTGTTGTTTAAAATCCTTTGATATCTGCCTCTAGTCTTCATGATTTCATGCCTTCTTACCTCTCTAGTTTCCTTTCTCTCTGCTTACACCACTCTATTAGCCCCACTGGAAGACTTGCAGGTCCTTTGATGAGTCCTGTGGTTTCTCACCCCAGACCTTTGCATGTGCTATTCTCTATTTGGAAAACCCTCCTTTCCTTCTCCAGCTCTTTTTTAGAACTCTTCTCCTGGAAACCTATATGACCCCTACCTGAAATCCTTGGGGCATTAAAACCTACTACTAATACCCACTATTTTAATTTAGGATAATTTTGTTAGAATCCCTAAGTTTAACTTTCTGAAAACATTGTTTTGGATTATTTATGATCAGAAAACTTTGGTTTTCTCTCTTATAATTCTAACAACTGTTGTCTAAGCACTTTAAAAAGTGTAGAAACATTTTCCTATGAATAAGAGTAAAAGAAGAAAACCAAGCTCCCAGTTTCAGCTGCTTCAAAGGGGTTTTCTTTTTCCAAGAGAAGAATTTTATCTTTCAGTTTTATTTCAACCTTTTGACATTAAGCAATTATTTTAAATGTGGATCAATATACTTTTTTAATTTACGGAGAGATCATCTTTGTATAAATCATATGCATATTATCACATGAATATTAGACTTATTCAAGAATAGAATTCATAGTATCTGACCTGAGTGGAACCAAACATTTTAGAATCAAGTCTTTGTTGCCTAATTATCTATATTTTTATTTGGTGACTGCCATCTTTCCTAGGATATAGCTTTTTTTCTTATTCTTTATTAATTTTTTTGGCCACACTGCAGGCTTGCGGGATCTCAGTTCCCCAACCAGGGATTGAACCCTAGTCACAGCAGTGAAAGCCCAGAATCCTAACAACTAGGCCACCAGGAAACTCCGTAGGATATACCTTTTAAAATACCAGCTAATGATTACTAAGCCTGGGAAAGTAATTCATTAGTTGTAATTTTGGGTGTTATTGTTCTAAAATGGTATTACCCCTCCTTGTTTAATTTATTCATGATATGACCTGTGAAGAAAAAGGACCGAGGAAGAACATTATTTTCTATTAGGATAAACAAAGGCATTAAACTCATTTAACATAAAGTGTTAACACAAATGTAAAATGCTCGTGTAAGTGTACTGAGTTGAAGTGTCAGTAAGAACATATAATTAGGCAGCATAGTGCTTTGCTGGGGCACTCAGTGTTATTCATTAGAGGCTGATTTCTAAACTAGAACAAAGAAGAACTTTACATAATTACCATTTTCATTACCATTTATCATTTTATCATTTTCTGGGATTTGGGGATCATGAAAGGAGTTGATAGCACATTCCAATTATTACTGTGTCTATTAATTGCACTGGCTTGAGTAGTCCCCTGGATGGTAGGTTTCCTTTATGCAAATGAACTGTTTAGTGTGCAGTTAACCCAGAGCACAAGAATGCTTTCTGCATGCTTTCCTTAAGTACTAAGAATTAAAATGTATGCCAGTGAAGTGTGATACATCTGTTTATTGAAGAGGTGTATTTAGTTCTTTTAGCCATCAAGAAATGTGTTGGGTGAATACCTAATATATTCATGGGCTTTAAAGCTACAGGAAGTTTTTGTGAAACTCAGAAACTTTGTTTATTAAATACTGAAATAGTATGCACAGTTGATGAAGATTCAAAAGAGTATATCAACTGTCAATCACATAAAAGAATACATTGTGTCCTTATTTGACCTACAAATGATAGAGTGTCAACCTCACAACACTAACAAGAATCAATTTCCTTGAGACACCTGGGTTCTTACCCAAATCAACTTGTGACTGAATTAGATTTTAATATGGGAATTCTTGAAATAATAATGAACATGTTATGATTCTTACTTTATTCTATCACCTCCTTTCAGATTTTCCTATGGATTCTAGTAATGGAAACTGTAGAGGGGCAAGCAGTGGTGAGTATATCACTATCTTCCTGGTTTTCTTTTGTGGTCAGATTAGTCTTGATGTTACCTAGATGTTCAAATCTTATTTGGGGAAGTTTGTGTCTTATATTTGCAAAGTAAACAAATAAAAATATTTATTTGTATTAATTTTATTTTTTAAATTAACATGGTAAAATTTGATCTTTTGTTTTGGTGTATAGGTCTATGAATTTTAATGCATGTTTAGATTTGTGTAACTACCACCACAATCAGTATACGTAACAGTTCCATAACCTCAAAACAAACAAGAAAACCCCAGTTTCCTTGAGCTTCTCCCACCCTTAACCACTGGCAATCCCTGATCTGTTCTTCATTGCCATACTTTTGTCTTTTTGAGATTGCCATATGTGGGATGATAGAGTATGTAACCTTTGGACATTGGCTTCTTTCACACACAAAATGCCTTTGAGATTCATCTAAGTTTTTTTTTTTAATTTTTATTTATTTAATTTATTTATTTTTGGCTGCATTGGGTCCTTGTTGCTGCGCGTGGGCTTTCTCTAGTTGCGGCAAGTGGGGCTACTCTTCATTGCGGTGCGCGGGCTTCTCATTGCGGTGGCTTCTCTTGTTGTGGAGCATGGGCTCTAGGCACATAGCCTTCAGTAGTTGTAGCACGTGGGATCAGTAGTTGTGGGTCGCGGGCTGTAGAGCACAGGCTCAGTAGTTGTGGCTTGAGGGCTTAGTTGCTCTGCGACATGTGGGATCTTCCCAGACCAGGGATCGAACCCGTGTCCCCTGCATTGGCAGGCAGATTCTTAACCACTGTGCCACCAGGGAAGCCCTCATCTAAGTTTTTGCATGTATCAATAGTCCATTCCATTTTGCTGCTGAATATTTTATTACTTGGATGTATTACCATTTGTTTATCCATTTATGTCTTGAAGGATATTTAGGGTGTTTCCACTTTTTGGCTATCATCGACCGAGCTGTTATAAACATTTGTGTATAGGTTTTTGTGTAAAGTAAGTTTTCATTTCTCTAGGGTAAATACCTAGGAATATGATTACTGGGCTAAATGATAAAGATATGTCTAACTTCATAAAAAACTGCCAAACTGTTTCCAAAATGACTGTTCAATTTTGCACTAGCAATACTTAAGAGTTCTAGGTGCTCTGCATCTATGAATGGCTTTAGTTGCATCCTGCAAATTTTGGTAGGTTTTACTTTGATTTTTCTTCAGTTCAGAATGTTTTATAATTTCCCTTGAGATTACCTTTGTGATTCATGCCTTACTTAGGATTGTGTTGTTAAATTCGGTGCTGTTTGGAGGTTTTTCTTTTCTTTTTATGCTATTAATTTTTTATTCTAATTCCATTATGGTCAAAGAATATAATTTGTATGATTTTAATCTTTTAAATTTGTTAAGATTTATTACATGACCCAGGATATGATCTATCCTGGTGAATGTTTCATGTGCACTTTGGAAATATATATTCTGGTGTTATTGGGTGGAATGTTCTTTAAATGTCAATTAGATTCATTGATTGATACTTTTTTTTAGTTCTTTTATATTCTTGCTGGTTTTCTATCTACTACATCTATCAATCACTGTGAGAGAAATGTTTAAGTCTCCAAATATTGTGGATTTTTCTGTTTCTTTTTTCAGTTCTGTCAGTTTTGTTCCATGAAGTCAAAGGTGATATTATTTGGTGTGTACACATTTAATATTTTTATGTCCTATTGGTGAATTGACCCTTTTCATGATGCAATGTTCCTCTTTATCTCTGGTAATTTTCTTTTTTCTAAAGTCTATTTTGTTTTATGATAATATAGCTACACCAGTTTTCTTTTTTTTTTTTTTTCCTCCAGTTTTCTTTTGATTAGTGTTTGCAAGGTGTATCTTTTTCTATCCTTTAACTTACCTACATCATTATGTTTTAAATTTCTTCTAGACATCATATAGTTGGTTTTTTTGTTGGTGCTGGTTTTCTATCCATTCTGTCAACCTTTGTCTTTTGATTAGTATATTTAGATCATTTACATCTGCTGTAATTATTAATATCTTTGTATTCAGAGCCACTATTTTATTTGTTTTATGTTTGTTCCCTCTCTTTTTCATTCCTGTTTCCAATTTCCTAGCTTTCTCTTGGGTTATTTGAATGTATCTCTCTCTCATTCTCTCTGTCTCTCTGTCTCTCTCTCTCATGTGCACATGTGTACACACACACACAGACACACCCATGTATGTGTCTGTCTGATATATATATATATATATATATATATATCTTTCCATGAGACAATGTAATATTCTCTCTTTGAACCATTCATGTTTCTTTCAAACATTAAATATGTTTTAAACAGCTCAAGAGGAGAAAAATAGCCTACTGTATTTATACAGATGTTTATAATTTCTGTTGTTCTTCCTTCTTCCCTGATGTTCTAGTATCATTTCCCTTGTGTCTGAAGAACTTCCTTTATACTTCTTTTAGAGCAGTTCTGGTGGCAGCAGATTCTATCAGTTTTCCTTCATCTAAAAATGTCTTCATCTCATATTCATTCCTGAAGGATATTTTCATTGGATATAGAATTCTGGGTTGGCAGTTCATTCAGTCCTTAAGAAATGTTAGTTCATTTACTTCTGTCCTCAGTGTTTCTCATGGGAAATTGGTTGTCATTCAGATCGTTGTTCTCCTGTAAGTAATGCATCAGATTTCTCTGGTTGCTTTCAATAATGTTTTCTTTGTCTTTACTTTTTAGCAGTTTGATTACAGTATGTCTGGACATTGATTTCTTTGGGTTTATCCTGTTTAGGGTTAATTGAGCTTCTTGTATCTATAAGTTTATACCTTTTCTCAAATTTGGGAAGCTTTCAGCAATTATTTCTTCAAAAAATATTTTATACCACATTCTCTTCTACTTGTGAGTTGATGATGATATGAATTTTAGACCTTTTGATATTTCCCACAGGTCCCAGAGGCTCTGTTCATT
This sequence comes from Stenella coeruleoalba, assembly GCF_951394435.1. Classification (NCBI taxonomy): domain Eukaryota; kingdom Metazoa; phylum Chordata; class Mammalia; order Artiodactyla; family Delphinidae; genus Stenella; species Stenella coeruleoalba. The sequence continues at coordinate 77,868,660 of NC_137151.1, read as the reverse complement.
CCCTCCCAGCCTTCCTCTGTTCTTTACATTGGATAGTTTCTATCAGCCTGTCTTCAAGTTTACTGACTCCTGCCTTAGTCCTCTCCATTCTGCTGTTGAGCCCATCCAGTGAACTTTTAAATTTCCATTATTGTAATTTTCAAAATTAAGATTTCCTCTTGGTTCTTTATTATATCCTGAATTTCTTTGTTGAGACTTTCTATCTTTCCCTTCATTTCAAGGGTGTTCACCATTACTTTTTGGGGAATTTTTATAAAACTGCCTTAAAATCATGGGTGGATAATTTCAACATTTGTGTCATCTGATTGTCCCATACAGATTGAGATTTTCCTGGTTCTTCATGGGCAGAGTAATTTTTTATTAGATTCTGGACATTTTGAATATTATGTTCTAAGACTTTGGGTCCTTAAAATCATATGGGGAATGGTGATGTTTTTGTTCTAGCAGCAGTCTACCTAACTGGGTTAGGCTGCAAATTCTGACTAGTCTTCTGTGGGTTGTGATTTCAATATCAGTTCCACTTCCAAAGGCATTTGCAGTGCCTTTCAGATCTATCCCATGTGTACACTACTCAGTGGCCAGTGTGAGATCAGGGCTGTGATTTATACCATAGTCGAGTTTTCAAAGTCTATAGTGTACTGTTTAGTGTCAGAGTCACATATACCCAGGGGTGAGCCCAGCAGTTCATAAGCATTTTTATGGGATCATTTCCCAAGCTCCTCCTTCTCTGTGATTGCCTTAGTACTTTTCTGTTCCCTGGGGGCTCCCCCTTTTTGTCCTTTGGCCAGAAAGCTGGAGCTTTATTTATCCCACTGTGATATACTTCCTGTGACTTCTTCTGTATCAGGGGCCAAGTGGTGGAGGACAAAGCAATGGGGGTTTGTCCCAGTCTCTTGACACCACATGTCATCCAATCAGAAAGGAAGGTTCCCCTCCATCGGCATTTTAGGCTTCCAAGGACCTCCCTTGCAGCAGCTGTTGCTGCCACCACTGTCCCACGATTGCTTCAGAGATGGGGATAGAAGAGAATGGAGTGTTAGGAGACCATTTCTGACTTCCTGAGTCAGAACCAGGGGGCTTTTCCTGGAGGACTCTGCATGATACCTACTTGCTGGCTGTGTTGAAACCAGGCTGGGAGGTACCAGAGGTGGAAAGAATGATGAACCCACTATCAGTCTGATGGTACTGAGCTTCTCCTCAAACTTCCTGCTACTGTTTACTTTTCAGAGTCCTTAAGTAGCAACATCTTGTGTTCTGTTTGATAACTGTGTTCAGTGGGAGAGACATGATGGAGTCTACTTACTCCATCTTTCCATAAAATAAACCTTTAAGTGAAGTATGGCATACGTGCAGAAAAGGCACAAATCATAAGCATGCAGCCCAGTGCCTTTTCACAAAATAAACACTCGTATGTAACCACTGCACAGATCAAGATGTATACCATTACCAGCACTCCAGAAACACTTCCTTGTGCCTCTTCCAAACCACTACTTCCACCTTTTTTCCCAGAGGTAACCACTAGCAGAAATTCTAACAGCATAGATTAATTTTGCCTGATTTTCAATTTTTATGAATGGAATCCTAATATATATATAGTGTGTGTGCATGTGTGCGTGCGTGTGTGGGGCTTCCTTTGTTCTTCATTATGCTGTGTATAGCAGAACTTCTAAATTTTCATTGCTATATAGTTTTCTATCATGTGAGTATACCACACTTCATTTATTCATTCTAATGTTCCTGGACGTTTACATTGTTTCTAGTTTTGTTTTGTTTTTTTACTATGACTAATGCTGCATTTGTTTCTGCAGGAACAACTACAATTAGTTACTGTATGAAGTCTTTTTTACTTTCTGGAAATAGTAATGTGCACTGGTTTGGGTCTGTATGTACTGCCTTGTAAGGTGTTTTATAGGTGGAAGTGGAATCTTTAGTAAGTTGTAAATAAATTTGAAACATCAATTTTCATTAGATTGGAAGAGTTTTCACTGTTGATTTCCACTGAATCTTATCAGAGTGACAAGTATTTGACATGAGGCAGTGTGCACCAAACAAACATTTATCTCTTAAAAAACACAAGTGAATTAAAATGATTTATTTAGAATTACGTTGTTACCTTTTTAATGTAATTGAGTGTTCTTATAGTGTCATGAAATTAGCTGGAAATCACTGGTGTCCAGTAGTGGTGCTATTTTAAGGATCACTCCTGCTATTCACGTTTGCTGAAAACAAACAGAAAACCTCATTAGTATATAGTACAATTAGTGAGTCAAAATTTCAGGCCAAGCGCATGCATGTGCTATCAATTTGTCTAGAACTTATGGTTAGAATAATATAGCACTTCAGTGTGTGAAAGAGAGAAGACATTAATGACACTATACATTCATACACAAAGATAGTTCAATGTGTAAAACTACCTAGAATGAATACAGTGTTCCAGGGTTCAGTGTTTACTGTTTCTCTTTTATAAATGTTTTCCTGTCCCCTGGTATAATGGGAGTGATGAAAACAAATTAACAGGGAGGCAAAACCAAGCTCATTTGCTTGTGAAGGAACACACTGACATAGTCACATGTTCCAAAAGAAAAGAAAATTTGTTCACACTCAAAATTTTGTGCTTTGGAGTAATGTAACAGCTGAGGTTGATTATGATAAAGCAGGAAATGAGGAAGACACAAAAACATTGTAACCTTCATAACCCCCTCTTTCAAAAGTGTCAAGCTGTTTCTGTCTGGAATCTGGAAATGAAATTCTTTCTCTCCAGTTAATTTATCCTTTGCCTCAAAGGCTAACAGTCTTCTTTTTTGGAAGATAGTGACTATCTGAGCAGCTTCCAGTTTGTGAGTGTGTTTTGCTATTGTAAATCCACTATCATAATAAGGTGTACATTCTCTCTAGTTTCCATAACATGGAATATGGAGAAAAACAATTTTAGTTCTATTCTGCTGAGTCACTTCGTCTGTCAAATCAACACAGAAAATTAAGGCAGGTATTCAAATGGTGCAATGAAAAGATATGTTGTTTATTAAAACAATTCTGAAGAAGAATCCCGCCCCCCCGCCCCAGTTTTCTACTTGGTGATGGTGACCAGTTTATGAGCTTTTGTATTTGAAAAACACAAATTTCCCCAAAGAGGTGATATAGTTAGTAAATTCTGACACTAATTAACTGTGTAAGCATGACCAAATTACTTAACCTGTTATTCTGGGTCTGTTTTTTAAATATAAAATCAGATCATATTGACTGCTGAATTCTGATATATTTTCTTTAAAAAAAAATTTTTTTTAAGATTTTTTTTTTTGGTGTGGACCATTTTTAAAGTCTTTATTGAGTTTGTTACAATATTGCTTCTGTTTTACGTTTTGGTTTTCTGGCCAGGAGGTACATAGGATCCCAGCTCCCCGACCAGGGATCGAACCTGCACAGCCTGCATTGGAAGGCGAAGTCTTAACCACTGGACCGCCAGGGAAGTCCCATATCTGATATATTTTCAAATTAGGGAAACATGAGTAATATCTGCTGATGTTAAGTTGGGTACTCTCCCAGTTTTCACTAACACCTTCCTGACCCTTTTTCCAAGGTGCTTCTGAGAAATTCCTCTGAGCAGCTGAGTAACGTGATTCTTGATTGCCTGCACCTGCCAGGCCTGCCGTGGCAACGCCCCCCCACCCCTTTTATTGGGATGACCAATGCCTAGCTTGGGTAGTATAGACCCATTTTCTCTCTTTCCTTCTCCAAATTTATTTCCTCCCCTTTGGCTTCCTACTAATTTTGGGAAGGAGTCCAATTTTTTTTTTCCTTTGGTGCAAATGTATACTGACTATAGAGGCTGACTTCACTTGTGGCAACTTCTACCCTTTATTTGAAAATAAAATTAGGATAGATAAAAATCGTATTTTGTAATTATATAGTAGCTTACAAATATATGCTTTTTTCACTGCTTTCCAGTATTGGACACTTTTCTTTTTTGGCTGTGTTGGGTCTTTGTTGCTGCAAGTAGGCTTTCTCTAGTTGCGCTGGGGCTACTCTTCATTGTGGTGCACAGGCTTCTCATTGCGGTGGCTTCTCTTGTTGCAGAACACGGGCTCTAGGTAACAAGGGCTTCAGTAGTTGCAGTACGTGGGCTCAGTAGTTGTGGCACACGGGCCCTAGAGGGTGTGGGCTTCAGCAGTTGCGGCGTGTGGGCTCAGTAGTTGCCGTGCATAGGATCTAGGGCACGCAGGCTTCAGTAGTTGTGGCTCACGGGCTCTAGAGCGCAGGCTCAGTAGTTGTGGCGTATGGGCTTAGTTGCTCCATGGCATGTGGGATCTTCCCGGACCAGGGATCGAACCCGTGTCCCATGCATTGGCAGGCAGATTCTCAACCACTGCACCACCAAGGAAGTCCCTGGACACTTTTGATTAATACATATTCCTAAGTATTCTTCTCCCTGAGCTATTACCCAAATTGTCCTAGTTCTTTTCCTCCTGTCCGCCAGCCATGGGCATTCCCCAAGTTTCTGTGCTTGACCTCTGCTTCTTACAATGAGTTCTTCCTGTTGGAAGTCATTCAGCCATATAGGCCTAATTATCACTCTTGTGACAGTTCTGATCACTCTCGCAGGTAGAGTTCCACATTTCTCCTCCAGTAAACACTTCCACCTGGGCAGCCTATTTGTACTTCAAATACTACATTATTTAATAATTTTCTTTTCATTAAAAATTTACTCCTTGCAACTTTTGTTTTAGTATGTGGCACCATTGTTTTCCCAGATCCCCAGTACTGAAACTTCATAGTCCATCTACCAATAAACTTATTAGTCCATCCACCCACCTTTCATCAAAAAGTTAATGACCACCCCTTGTACCAGGCATACTTGATGCCAAGAACAGGGAGGGAGTGAAGGAGTGAACAGTTGACTGCACTATCCTTTTCTCCCACCTCTTTTCTGTGTGGTTGACATTGAGTGGATGCATGATGTTCTGAAAGACCCACTTTGCTTTTCTCTTAATTTACCTTTTTATTTTTTTAGCCATACTGAGTGGCTTGAGGGGTTCTTACTTTCCCGACTAGGGATTGAACCAGGGCCCTCGGCAGTGTCCTAACCACTGGACTGCCAGGGAATTCCCTCTTAATTGACCTCTTTTATATATCACAAAACTAACACTTCAGATCTCACAGGAGAAAACAGGCATATCACATTGGTTCTCTACATTTTGTATATCCTGAATGACTTGTGGATCCAGAAACCTTCTGAAAGACAGTTTATTTAAAAATTTCCTGTGACATAAATCCTAAAGGAATAAAACTAAATTTCCTTTTCATATTAATATAGTGTTAGTTCCCTCAATCTTAAGCAAGTCCCTTTTACAAAGTGCAAATTACTATGAATTGAGATCTTTATTACAATGTTCGAGGTTTGTTTTTTGAGCTAAATTAAGCGAATGTTAGTTTTGCTTTTTAAAGCCTGATTATATTACCTGAGTTCACCAATCAACTTCACTGCCTTTTCCACATACTGCTCTAATCCAAAATAGAATCTAATATGATATTTTTGCCCAATGTATACGTTTAGGAAATAAATATTATTTTAAACATGTAATGAACAGCTGCTAAGTCATGACACTTTGTATGGAAAAATGAAAGGAATTCATATAAGTATGAATTTTTATGTCAATGGTACTTACAGTAAAATGCACAATTCTTAAGTCTATGGCACATTGACTTTTGACAAATGTATATACCCATGTAGCTATCACCCAGATCCAGATAAAGAACATATCCATCACCCCTGAGAATTCCCTTGTGCCGAGTCAATCACCTACCCCAGCATGGGGTGAGCATAGGTCTGATTTTTATTACCATAAATTAATGTTTGTTCTTCAGCTTCATGGAAGTGGAATCATACAGTACATACTCTTTTGTGACTGGCTGCTTTTCTTTTTGTATAATGCTTTTGAGATTTACCCATTTAGTTCTGTGTATCATTTTATTGTGAAATAGTATGCCTGTGTGTGAGCATAATACCAATATGATTTCTAAATTCTATTCTTTTTATACAGTTCCTCCCAAACTAAATGTAATCATCTAAATTAAGTTTCTATCTCTAGGAGAAAATTTAGCAAATTTTTATCCTCAAACTTATAGATCATTTTTTTGTTAGAAAATTATCTCTTCTGTTTCATAAACTGCTCTTGAATTTGCATAAGTATCTTCCTTCCAATCTTTTTGGTTTGCTTATATATTACTACTACTACTAGCTAACATCCAATGAGTGATTAAGTACCAGGCTCTGTGCCAAATTCTTTATGTGAATTACTCTTTAAATTCTTACAATAACCCTCTGAGGTAGCCAGCATTAGTGTAGAAATGGGTTTTGTAACTTGCCCAAGGCCACATACGTAGGAAGGGACAGAGATGGGATTTAAACTCATGTGCCCTTAATTTTGCCATACTCTTTAGCACTAACGTTTATTAGAATGGCCACATACATGATCATTTTGGCTCGCTAAGTTTGATCCTTCAAATTTTGGATGTGTACATAATAGTTCAAATGGACTTCCTACATCAGGAAAGAAATTAGCTTGGTGTACCTGAATCAAAATAGCAGAGTCAGGCACTACTGAAAAAATTCTGATCGCTTTGCTTACTTTTGGTAGGCACCGCAGTTCTGTAGGTGACAAGGAGCCTTGGGAAAATATTGCTTATCTTAATCATTAAATGGTCTTTACAAATGAGGGATTAAGATTCCCAGTGAATCTTGCACAAAAATAAGTCTGACATTTATGGTCTGTGGTGTGCTAGGTACTGTGAAAGGTATTTTATGTGTATTATCTCATTTAATTCTCTCAGTTATTCTGCAAGATACCACCTTTTAGATATTAAAAGTTACAAAAATAGTAACTTTTTTTTAACTCCATCTCAGTAAGAGATGGAGCCTACATTCAAACACAGCTGTGTCTCACAATAAAAGTCCATCCTTTTATAACCATGGTGTTTCCTGGACTCTGCCTCAGTGGTATAGATCTTCTTAGTGGTACAGATCAACATGGTTCCTGATTCTGTAAGAGACGCATTGTTGTTCTTTTTAAAATTTTTCCTTCATTATTGAGATCAGGACATTAGGGTTCTGTTTTTTTGTTTGTTTTAGTTTTTTTTTCTTACTGCACCAGGAATAATAATATCCTCTAGATTTTCAATACAGTGTGCATTTCATGACTTGTAATTTTGGGAAGAGGGAAGGTGGTCCTAGGGGTGGAATCTAGGGATGTATCACCATCTCTTTTTTTCTAGAAGGGTAGTGAAGCTGACTTCCAGAAGGCCAAATGATACATTGCCCACCCTGCACTAAGCTCTATCTGTACATGTTCCATCATGGCACTCATCCCTGTTGCCATTTTGATGACTTTGATGATAAAGTAGATCATCCGTCTAGTGCATTGACTCCTTCACTTCACTAACCTGTTTGTTCTACCCCAGCCATCCACTTCCATGGGCACATTCTGTACCTTGCCATCTAGCAGTGATGCCAGCTCTGTAATCTTACTTTCAAGTATCCACTTCTTTGCCTACCATCTCTTTTCATTCCAGCAGATTTGCTTTAGTATCATCACTGCTAAAATGTTACTCCACTGGGACTACCTATTCATCATATACTGCTTACTATTATTGTTCAACCCTAACCTCCTTGTCTACCTGAGATTTCACAGTCTATTGTAATAATCATTCCCTTGAAAATACCCTCAATTCCCTTGCGTATCTTTTCTTCTGCCTTAGTCACCTGGCAAATTCTCAACTCCTGATGCTGGAGAAGATTACTTGGCTAGGGTGACTGGTTTTACTTTAAGTTCAAGACAAAATTCAAATACATGATTAACATTGCTTAGCAACCCTACCTTGTTTCTCTGGAAAGTTTGCCTTTCCACTCAATAAAATAACTGGGTTTTTTGTTTGTTTTTTTGTGGTACGCGGGCCTCTCACTGCTGTGGCCTCTTCCGTTGCGGAGCACAGGATCCGGATGCTCAGGCTCAGTGGCCTTGAGCTCAGGGGCCCAGCCGCTCCGCGGTATGTGGGATCCTCCCGCACCGGGGCATGAACCCGTGTCCCCTGCATCGGCAGGCGGACTCTCAACCACTGCACCACCCGGGAAGCCCAAAATAACTCTTTTATACTTTCTCTTGTCTCCTTACTCTTCCATACCCTGCTTCTCTTAGCCTCTCATTCCCTGCAGCTGATGACTTCATCCTTCAGTGAGAAAGTAAACGCCAACAGAGGGAACTCTCATCATCCCAGCAACAGATTTAGAAGCTGTCAACATCAGTACCCCTCTCTCCTTTCTCTTCTTGTGCAGTGGATAGAGTGTCCCTCTGGCTTACACCCATGTTTTCCTTGCCAACTAAAAATTTTTTTTGGCCCCCCGGCATGCGCAATCTTAGTTCCCCAAGATCAAACCCACGCCCCCTGCAGTGGAAGCGCAGAGTCTTAACCACTGGGCTGCCAGGGAAGTCCCCTTGCCAACTGAATTTAATGGACCCCTTTCTCTCTTAAGTCATCTGAGCTTTGAGGGAGCTCTCCTCAAAGAGAGCTCTCCTTTTCTCTTGAAACACCATCTTCTTTCAGCTTTTTGACTCTATACTCTCCTGTATTTCTTCCCCATCTTTGGATGTGCCTTCTCAGTCTCCTTTATGGTCTTCTTCTTCACTATGTTATGTATAAAGATGTAGTTCCTGCCTGGATAGCTACAGCTAATCTTTCAGGTTTCAAGCTTTAATGTCATTTCCTCAGAGGACTTTGAAGACCAGACTAGTTTAGGTCATCAAATTGTATGTTCTCACTGCACATTGTACTTTTCTTTCATAGGATGTATTACATATGAAAATAAATTATTTCATGTGTAATTATTTGTTCAATGTCTGTATCCTATTCTGAATTGTCTGTATTGCTCATCAGGTGTCCTACATGCCTGGCACAGAGTTTGGCGTGTAATAGACACCCAATAAATATTTGTAGAATGAATGAATTAATATGTAAGTGACTCAAAGGCTTCAACAAATGTTAGTTCTCTTTTCCTTTTCCATCTTATATTTAGAGAAGCATAGCTATCCCAGGGTTGTAGAGTCAGAAAACGCTATTTCTATAGAAGAAAGACAATTTTATGGTGTGATGGACATTGACATATGTTTAAAATTACTCAAACCTGGTTCATGGACACCATTTATAGGCAATTGAAAATATAGATCTGGATCTCAGTAAAGAAGTCATAGTTAAGGATCATAACATTTTATTTTTTACATCTGCTTTAAAAATTGTTGTGGTCTGCTCCTATGTGTCTTAAAATGGAGCGAAGGTGGACAAGTGGGCTTTCAGGGTCAAATATAAAACATAGTTCATTTGGTGCAAATTAAAATTATTTAAACTCTGATCTGATTAGAGTCCGTCTTGAAAGAGTTATAATAGAAATTGTAATGCAAATAGAATTGTATTTTCTTTTTGAAAATAAATCTTGAGCACAGATCTAAGGCCTTTTCCTTAAAAAAAGCAGAAAAGTACTCACTAACAGATGGTAGTATTCCAAAGTCATGGTACATGAAAGGTTATAGGGGTTTTGGAATCTGCCAAAGTTAATTATAGTCTTACAGCTCTGGAGAAGACCCAACAGAAGTCAATTTCAAACAAAGGTCAGGGTTAGTTAGAAAGTCATATCACACTTAAGCTTGAACTCAAACAAGGTTGCCTTAAATAGTTAAGGTCCGGTGAGTATCAAATTTCATAATTGTCAGGTACTTATAATTTTTAGACTTGTAAAATCATGGAACCCTTTAAAAAAGACTATTGTCTTTATGTATTTTCAATAAATGAGCTGATTCTTTTTTTATGTGTAAAAAAATGAATGAAGAAGGATGTGATGACTTCCCACTCAGAACTGTTTCTCAGAAGCCCCAGTGTTGAGACAGGGAAGCTGTTCCTGGCTCAGGCACTGCGGTGCACCATAGGGCAGCTCCCCTGAATTGCAGACCAGGTTCTGTGCAGCACTGGGCATGTTAATTTCACAAACTCCTATGTGTTCTAGGGTGGTAAACTCATGTTCATACTAGGATAATAAACAGTTTTCAGTTTCATTAGCAGAGGAGTAGGAGATCTTGGATTCTAGAAGAGTAGCTGAGAGAATCTAACTAGAGAATGTGAGGGAAAGCTGCCCAAGACAGTTTCCTGGTTGTGCTCCACAGATGCTTGTGAGATATAGGATTGCATGTTGTCCTGTGATTCAGGTTATATTTAATTCTAGACTTCGAGGTGAATGAATTGCTAATATTAAAACTTTCCCCACACTAGAAGAACTCTTTGTCACTTCTTTACTGTGTCACAGCCAACTCCTTTAAATTTTGCCGTATTTTTTCCTTAGATAAGAGCACCAAGGCAGTTCCTTTACATGTTTTTCTTCTTAACAGTGGGATGCAAGCAAATCAATATCTAGTGGTCTTTTGTGCAAAGCTCAGTAAAATAATAGACCTGTGCCATTGGCAAGCTGGAGGAGGGACACTAGTGGCAAAATTATTGGTGAATTAAAGTAGGTATGATGATAATGCTACTGGCCCAATAAAAAGTCTGAGAAATCAACTATTGGTAGCAAAATAAAAAGAAGCTGTTGCAGTCTGATTGAGGGTGGCTGGTACAAAAAAATGTAGTAAATAATGCATGCAGTGTATTCCTCTATGATTTTTTTTTTTTTGGCCATTTCCCAGTTCTTGGGCTTTTGGAGACATATATGTAGATGTGGGTAGAAATACTTTAGAAAAGGGATAATCTTCCAGATATGTTGATCTAAGATACACTTTTCATGAAAACCTTCAGATATGAATGTTTGAGTTGAGTTAGCATAAGTAAGTGAAAGTTCTTCTGTATTTGAGCCTTGTAGATATAAAATTCCACTCCTCCTTATTACTCTGTTATTTTTTGAGCTACTAGTTACTTCAACCAGACAGATATTTGCTGATAGCAAGAGCTAAGGTTTGGAGCATAAGAAAGTTTTCAAACATATAGTACGGCATTGCCACCTCTGAGGCCAGCAGGAGAAACAAGTGCATTGAGGAGGAACAAAATTTAGTCCCAAGAAAATAATTACTTAGGTCATTAGCTATTAGGAAAGAGACTAGCTAATACATGTAGTTGTACATATGAGTTTCAGGCTTTTTTTTTTTTTTTTTTTTCTGTACTCAGGCGTCTCACTGCTGTGGCCTCTCCCATTGCGGAGCACAGGCTCCAGACGCGCAGGCTCAGTGGCCATGGCTCACGGGCCCAGCCGCTCCGCGGCATGTGGGATCTTCCCAGACCAGGGCACGAACCCATGTCCCCTGCATCAGCAGGTGGACTCTCAACTACTGCGCCACCAGGGAAGCCCTGTAGTTGTACATATGGTTGTGGAAACACCTACTTAAACTCTTCCTAAATTGTTTTATGATATAATTTTTTTGAAAAATCTCTGCCTGGAAAGTGTTTTAGAATCCATTTTTTATGCTTCAAGCAAAGCTATATGGTAACAACAACATATTAGATGCAATCCAGTAACAGCTGGTGTATTTTTGCCAAGAATTTTTCATTAGAACATGTGCAATTTTCTGAAGAATTACAAATATGTAGGTAATTTATCTACATTCATTATTTTTAATGAATAAATATCTATTCATTATAAATAAATAAATGTCTATTTTTAAAGAGATAGAAAAGCATAAGTGAATTGGGAGATTGGGATTGACATATATACACTAATATGTATAAAATAGATAACTAATAAGAACCTGCTGTATAGCACAGGGAACTCCACTTCACTATATAGTAGAAATTAACACAACATTGTAAAACAACTATACCCCAATAAAAAAAAATTTTTAATTAAAAAAATATAAAGAGGTAGAAAAGCATAAATCCATATCTATATATGGGTGAGGATAATTTGTAAGTCAAAGACCATAACATATATTTCTTCAGAAATAATGTCAATCTCAAGAATATCTCTTTTAAAAATGTGTAATATTTTGGTACAAAATAAAACAATAGAACTAGATAACTTTCTATTCTGTTTTAAATGGGAATACAAATGTTTTGCTAATAAGAAAGTTATTTTTTGAAGAGTCTTCTTCAAAATAGCAACCAGCACTGATGTTGCATATGGTTTATTGGGCTGAGATTGTTCTTCCACAAAAACAGTGTTAAAAATTATCTGCAGAACAAGAGAATTGCTGTGTGTAGCCCTGAGGACATCCTCACTTCTCTCCTGGGTGAGAACAACAGTGCTGCTGCTTCTGCTTTGGAGACCAGCACCTGTCCCCAGTAGAGACGCTTATTTCTAGAATTGAAAATCGGGTAGTGAAGTGTTACATCCCTTGGGACTACTACTTCAAAGCATGTTTTCTGTGAGTTCAACTGGAAATAACATTTATTTTGATTAGAAAACACAATGTCAAATGGTCAAGGAAAACTTCTGCCTTTTATTAGTCTCCGTGCTAACATAAAACACTTTTTAAACAAAAATTTTTTGTTGGCTTCTTTTCTGTGGTTAATGTGTTCATTTTTCCTTTTTCTGTGTGAAAATAGAAGAAACACATACCATTTCATCTTCAATGAAGCTTTCTCAGGGGTACTATTTTAAAGAAATCTTTACATAAACTAAAATGCTTTCTAAGGTAATTGTGTGTTATTTCCTATTTTTATATTGACTTTAATGACTAAGAATTTACTATGATGTATATATATTATGATGTATGATGTATATATATTGTATATTTCTTAGCTAAGTAATCTATAAACAATATAGTAATCCACTCTCCAAGATGTTAAATGATTTATCCAATACATGAAACATTTTGAGATAATTACGTTTATTACATACACCTGTATTATGTCACATAGAATATGTGTTCTGGTCACCACTCACCAGATATTTAAAAAGCACAGAACTTCTCATTTTGAAATATGTATCTAGTAATTTCCGCCAATAAACATAAAAATACCATTGAGTTTAATAGCAGTTATTCTGCCTGTAGAAGGTAGTCATGATAATCACTATGGTGTACACCTGAAACAAGTATAATATTGTAACTCATACTTCAGTTAAAAATTTAAAAAGTAAAAATTAAATAAAAAAGAAGAAACTCATGCCTCTTCAATAAGTTCACTGGGTTATAACAATACCTGCTTATCTCACTGAGTTGCTTTTAGATCCGGAAACTAATATTTGGAGGGGTGCTGTGTAACCTGTAAAATGTCCATGAATGCAAGTGATCTTGCACAGGGGTAAACCAGTTACCTGAGCATAAGCATAAATTGCCTCTCAGTTGGCATTGATTCTTCTGCCACAAGCACTAAGCATGTCTCTTTCAGGACTCTGGAGTCATGCTCTCCTCCTGCATGGTGATGAAGTGTTTCCTCAGGATCTGGGTGGTTTGTTGGAGAATGGGAACTTATGAGCATTTGACACTGAATAAGAGGCTATGTATCTAGAATAAACGTGAATGTAGTTCCAGAAGAAAGAGACCAGACACGTAGAATTACTAAGAGCCTCCTTGCTACCGAACTTGGATCTAATATTACCAAAAAATGTGCATAAACAAAAGAAAGCTGATGTTGAAGTTTTGCTTATAATAGATAAAATGTTATATTTTTTAGAACGCTGCAAATGTAAACCTATCAGAGCTACACAGAAGACCTATTTCCGAAACAATTACAACTATGGTAAGGATAACTTCACGATTGATTTATAAACTGCTGAGTTAAGAAAGGATGTGTATGTGTGTGTAAATAAGAATGAGGCTTAAAAACAAACAAGGACAACTTTTTTTTAAATTGATTTATTTAATTGATTTTTTTTTTTTTTTGGCTGCATTGGGTCTTCATTGCTGTGTGTGGGCTTTCTCTGGTTGCCCCGAGTGGGGGTTCCGTGGGGTGCGCAGGCTTCTCGTTGCCGTGGCTTCTCTTGTGGAGCACAAGCTCTAGGCGCGCGGGCTTCAGTAGTTGTGGCACACGGGCTCAGTAGCTGTGGTTCACGGGCTCTAGAGCGCAGGCTCAGTAATTGTGGTGCACCGGCTTAGTTGCTCCGTGGCATGTGGAATCTTCCCAGACCAGGGCTCAAACCCGTGTCCCCTGCATTGGCAGGTGGGTTCTTAACCACTGCACCACCAGGGTAGCCCCAACAAGGACAACTTTTAAGAGCAAACTCTCCCTGTTCCAAACAACTAAACGGTCTCATAAGGGGACCATTCTCAACAAATGCTTGATTTTTTTGAAGCATATCAGGCAGCATTGCTGGCATCTTAGAACCATGCAGTTAAGTACACAGAGATACATTTCAAAACAGGTGGGAGGGACTCTTCCCTTTCTGACGGGCCAGGGAGGATCTGGAACTGCAATGGGTCATCAGTTGTGATTTACGGGGGTGAACAGTAAGTGGGGTAAACAGAGGAGCACTTCAATGTGTTATGAGTGGTTAAAAGAATCAAACTGGGTTTCTTCAGTCTAACTCATGAAAAACATTGACAGAGTTGGAAAGTAACACAGAAGTTGTTAGTATTCAATTAAGGAAATGTTTTGTTATCTAGACTGACCTAGACATGTGGTATTCTGATAAACAAAATATTAATTGAAGAGCTACCAATCTAAATGTAGCTGACAAATTTAACTGGAGGAGGAAAAAGCCTGCTGCCTCTGTGCCAAGTACTGTATTAGGCGGTTTCTATACACTATCTTATGTGATTTTCTCAACTGCGCCATGAGACGTTCTATTATCCTTATTTTATCAATGATTATTGAACCTAAGTTGTCTTTCCTTTGATTATTCAGAATTACTTTTGGGTACTGGGATGCTTCAGAGTCACAAATATCAATTACCACTATATTTCAAAGGGTCAATTAATAGAGTTTTCCAGTTGATAAAATAAGGAACAAATCAGTATTTGCTGTATTCCATAGGCATTTTATTATGATTTTCCCCCTGTGGCATTTATGAGATTAATAAAGTTCATGTTACTGTCTCTGTCGATGCTGAGTAAATGAATAAACATGGCAATTAAATAGATTTTTAAATGCACCTACATGATTAAAATGAGGGCTTTATTATTGAGTTTACATACCCTACTTTAGAGAATATAGGACATACACGGCACACTTATCCTGCTTTTATAATTTTGGGAATTGGATGGAGAGAAATGGGTAAATCTCTGTAAGAGTAATCTTTGATATCTTTGAGAATACTGTGTATTGAAAGGTATCAAGTAAAAGATTCAGTGTAGTTAAATCTCTTTAAAATAAATATACCTAGTTTCTCAAGTTTTTCTTCAATGGAATCAATTTTTATTTTTTGTTTACTAACATCTTTAGAGGAATCTATAGTTTCTCTTAGTCAATGGTAGACACACTTTCCAAGGTTGAAATGTTTACCTGGCTGCTCATCTGAGGACCCTCTCCTCTACAAAGTGATATGAGATATCACAAGAAAAAGGAAGTCTTAATTTTTAGGAGATTAGCTTTGTAAGACTGAAAAATGCTATATGAACTTTTAAGTACGGTTATATTAAAAACAAAAGCATGATAGAAATTTTATATTGGGGAATTTTAGTTGAATTTATATTTATTTTACTTATTAATTTTTACTATACCCAACCTTCTTAGTGCTGCAGTGGTTAGTGCTGCTATTTTTATTAAAAGATAAAATACTACTGGGTACAAGTCAGGGGAAGAGAAAATCAGCAACGAGGTAGCTGAGTGAAAATTACAACCGAAAATGGGATACAGAGCACAGTTAATGGAAAAAAGATAATTTCTTTCTCATAGCCAAACAATAACTAGATTGCCCATAGTTTAAGGATTTTCACTTGTCTGAGGCTTACTCAGAGATTCTCTGGGGAAGGCAGGCACTGAAATGATTAAATAGAAGGAAAAACCCTGCAAAGAAAATACATTTTAAATTCCAAAATATGTTGATTTTTGTCTTTCTTAAATATCTACATGTGTCTACTGAGAAAACAAAGTGGGGGTGGGAGCATTTGATAATTCAGATAAAACCTCTGCTTCATTCAGATTAATTCAGTTTAAAGCTCTTGAGCTTTAACAAAATTGCTTGAATAATAAAGTAAGTCTTGTAGAGAGATATTTATTTTGGAGTGGGTACATGTGCTAAAAATTTCTAATGAAAATAGTAGACACACCGGGTAAATAAATCATTAGTTTGAGAAGGTTTGCACAGTTCACTAATCTGTGATAGTTGATGAATGCTATGAAGCACATTCACATAAGCCAGGACGCACAAAAATGTCTGCTAGCTGGGGTTGTGAATCTATCATCTGATTCTCCCAAATGACATTTCAAAAAGGGCAATCTCATCTTTTGTTAAAATAAGAGTAGAACACTAATAAAAAGGGACTCCTTCACTCACAAATCACACCAAGCAGGGACAGCTGGGCAGTTACATTTTGCTTAGTATAAGCTCTCATACTTGAGACAACTAGTTCTCTGAAGATTGAAATACCTGTGAAGCAAAAATGAGGTTTTGTCCTAAAGTTTTTAGAATTAGTAGCTTAATTTTTATTGTATGTGTCTTGTACTGGTGGAATGTTATTGAATAAGTTTCTGTATGGAATTGGGGCATTGATGGGAGGCAATGGCTTATTAGCTGGCTTTATATTTTCACGGATTACTTTTTTCTTTGTAGTTCAAAACCCCTAAAATATGTGGGAAGGGACTCAGATGAAGGTAGTTTACAGATATATGCCTAAGAGGCTTTCAAAAAGTACATTCATTTGGATATGTTGTGTTTTCCTGTGTATAATATCCATGGATATTGAACTAGAGCAATGAGGCTGCCTGGTCAAAAGCCACTGGCTTCTTACTAATTGACATTTTTGCTTCTTCTTAGGCTTTTTCAAACTCCCCCTTTAGGAAAAAAAAAAGTAAAAAGCTCATTTACCAGAAGTAGGAATCTAAAGAATTTGGCTCTTCCAAAGGAGGGAAATACAGAAAAGAAGGAGAACTGTACTTTCTAGATTCTGAGTCAAATACTTTGACTTTGCAACTGAATTAGTTTTAAGTCAGTTTGTCTTTATATTGAGAAGTCAAGCCGAGTCTTATAAGTTGGATGCTAGAATATCCCTTGAAAGAGGTAAATTAATGCAATTGACATATTAGGCCACATTCCATAGCACATGAGTGGCGACAGTTTTTATTCAAAAAGAAAATGCAGTATACCTAAAGGAAGGTATGAAAGATAATCTATACTGAAACAAAGGAAGAAAGGAGCAGATGTCTGAACAGTGAGCTAAGATGAGGAAGGTGGAAAGATCGAAGAACAAGCTTGGGGACACCGTAGAACAGAACAGCTTTATGACGCTAAAGAAAACCCCAACTCTTTAGAAAATCTGTTAATAGACCCTATAGAAGAATGCTGACAAAGCAACAAAGAATATTTAAGTACTAGGTCTTTACATATAGTGAAATTAATATAGTTTAAATTCTTCTTGGCACCGTTGAAACTGCACATATACATATACGCACATCCAAAATGAAATTTTGAAGGAAAATTACATCCAGATTCAATCTTTGATTATCTAAATGGTTTCTCACCATGAAATACATGCACACATGTATGCTTATATACACACAAATATAAACTTACATGCAAAGGGGATCAGGGCTGAACATTAAGGGGGCAGGTGTGTTGTGTAGTGTGTCACTCACTACTGTCTAAGGTGAAAATATATGGTTGACTTTTCCTCTCTATTCTTTGAGCATTAAGTGGATATGAATTGACTAGAAAGAAGCCTATGTGTCTTTTTTGAATGGGGTGCCTATTGTGTATCATATTACCACATCAGCTTTATTGTCTTTTATCCAGTCATTCGGGCTAAAGTTAAAGAAGTGAAGATCAAGTGCCATGATGTGACTGCAGTAGTGGAGGTGAAGGAGATTTTAAAGGCTTCTCTGGTAAACATTCCAAGGGACACTGTTAACCTTTACACCAGCTCTGGTTGCCTGTGTCCTCCACTTAACGTCAATGAAGAGTATCTCATCATGGGCTATGAAGATGAGGAACGCTCCAGGTAATTCACTCCTTAAGGATTCAGAATAATGACTCCTGGGTTCTTACTTTGGGATCTGTCTACCTTCTGAGGGATTAAAGATCAGTTTTAGTTGGATCCTTCAATTTCATGTATTGGATACAAAAGTATATGTGGGAAATTTGTGGGTGTGCATTTTTCTGGGGAGAGGGATCATAGCTTCATTTGTTCTTAGAGGGGTCCATGACTCCCAATTAGTTAGAATTACTGTTCTAAAACTTGGCTGTCCTAGTCTAGTATAAACAGTAAGTCTTTCTGACAATGATCCCTTGTACTTTTCAGTAATATATTTTAATGTTTCAAAAATGGTTGCTTCTTTAAAAATATAGATTACTGTTGGTGGAAGGTTCTATTGCTGAGAAATGGAAGGATCGACTTGGTAAAAAAGTTAAGGTAAGCCTAAATTTTATGTTCAAAATGATAAACAGAAAATAAAAGTAGAAAGACAGTCATTTAAACAAAATAGCTGCCCTCAACTTCATGAGAAATATTAAAACCTGATACATATATATTTAATATTCCAAGAACTGAGTTTGTCTGTAATGTCTGTTTCGTTTAAGGAGCAAATTCTCTGTGTGTGTATCAGAGACCTAACTACAGCTGTCTAACTTCCCACCATGGGAAGTCTAGCTGTAGTTAGGCCAGCTGGCCACCTTCCTCATCTTAGCTCACTGTTCAGTGAGCTCTGGTGGCTCCACATTCTCATTAGGGCTCCAGGCTCCCTCTAGCTTACGGATCGGTCATTTTCAAAGATATTGCTTCCATATTCAAGGTTAGCTGGACGTCACAGGATGGCTGCCCTACCTCCACATCACACCTACATTTCAGGGAGAAAGAAAAGGGAGGTAAAAATAGATTCCAAGCATCCTACCTAGCAATTTTACTTAGGACTGGGTCTCCTGTCCATCCCTAGCTGCAAGAGAAGCTGGAAAGTGTAGTTTTTTTAGCTGAATATGTTGGTTCCTTGAACAATTGCAGTTCTGTGAGTCAGAGAAGAAGGGGAGAATAAAGTTTGGGTACAAAACTGCCAATATTGTCCCAATGCATAGGCACCAGTTCCTATGTACAAGGTGCAGCCACATTCATCTGTATATAAGAGATCTGACCAAATTAGGTCCTTAGAGCAGAAACATAGCTTTATTGTTTTCTTTTTTTTTTTTTTGCGGTACGCGGGCCTCTCACTGTTGTGGCCTTTCCCGTTGCGGAGCACAGGCTCCGGATGCGCAGGCTCAGTGGCCATGGCTCACAGGCCCAGCCGCTCTGCGGCGTGTGGGATCTTCCCGGACCGGGGCACGAACCCGCATCCCCTGCATGGGCAGGCGGACTCTCAACCACTGCGCCACCAGGGAAGCCCCATAGCTTTATTTTTAAGCCAATGACTCTTAGATTCTGTAAGTGATGCATTTTTTAAAAAATCACCTTATTATAGAAGGTTCCATTTCCTCTTACTAAGCAAATCTGTTTCAACAGAAGGAATGTGGGTAGTATGCACAGAAGGGCAAAGAATCAAAAACGGTGTGTGTGTGTGTGTGTGTGTGTGTGTGTGTGTGTGTGTGTGTGTGTGTGTGTGTGTGTGTGTGTGTAGTGGGCAGAAAGGGGGGGAGGGGAGAGTGGGAATTGTACCAAACATTTACAAGTGTAAGTTAAACACCCCCAGGCAGTTTATCTTATACACCTGGCACTTAACACAGCAGATACATTTCAGTTTAAGTGACCTACGAGAAACGTAGAGGGCATTATTTTGCAGGGAGAAAATACCCTCCAGAAAGCTATCCCTCCCCCCCCCCCGCCCCCCCCACCCCCCCCACCTCCGCTCCAGTATTTTGTCAAAAGTGAGATGTATTTCAAGTTCAGACTCATGAGAATTCTCTATTTGTATCTCTTTTCAATTTGTTTGCTGTCTGTTAAAAAGTAGCTCTTCTTCAGTGTATTGGAATCTCTTACTGTCCTTTTAATTCCGTTTTCTGCTTGCTAATGCAGAACAGGAATTTGTCCTAAATTCCTGTACCAGTTGGAAGAGCTTTCAACATCATTGCTGCAAAGCATATAACACGGCTTGCTGCTTCTCTTTTGGTACCAAAACAATTATCATCGTGTAAAGACCCAGGACACATGGCGTGTTTGTCCTTTTTCTTAGTAAGGCAAAGATATTTTCCATTGCTTTCTACAGGGAACTCAGTTATTATTGTGAACTCATTTATATTTTCAGTCTGGATTTAAACATGCTGAAGGGAAGAAATAACTTGAACAATTTTTAATTCATACACAGAACTCAGGGTTAAAGACCATGAATGGGAAACCTCTTTTGGCTAGAATTACTGAGATCCTTACTGTAGTTTTCCAGTCCGTTCTGAAGATGTAAAAAAGAGTTTTATGGAGGATACTGTTTTTTTTTTAATAAGAGTTGTCCTTTTCAGCTGATTTTTTTTTGCGCTCAGGGATAGATCAAGAATTAAATAAAGACTTTTTTATGGCTTTGCAATGCAATTTTTTTTTTTAAACCTAAGTCTCTGTAATAGCAGGTTGTTCAAATCAAGATATTTAGCCTGCCTTGGGGAGCTGAAATTCAGACTTTTTTTTTTTAATATGAAAATCCAATAAGATTGTGGAGTTAAGTGTGCTAAAATGAAGAATTACTTTCAGTAATTTCAGTAATTGAAAATGGAGAATTTGTTTTCTACTAAGAATTTTATACATTTTTCATCTGTGAATCTTCAGAACACTAAGCAGATGCTAGAATTAATTCTAATATGTAAATGATAAGGTCTAGTAAGTCCAAGAATCTTCGAATGGTAACTGATGGAGTTAGAATTTGAACTTGGGCCATCTGACATTAGCTCCTTGCTGCTCAAAGTGTGATCCCTGGACCAGCAACACTGGCATCACCTGGGAGCCTGTTAGGTATGAAAATCTTGGGCCCCATCCCAGACCCACTGAATGAGGATCTGCAATTTTAACAAGATCTCCAAGTTATTTCTATATTCATTGAAGTTTAAGAAGTACTGCTATAGCCCTTATTCTTATTTACTACCTGTAATACCATAATATAACTTCCTTTTAAATTATTATATTCAATAATGTAAACATTATTGAAATTGTTAATATGAAATATTAATAAGCTTGATTGTAGTTATTAGAAACATTGGTGATGTCTGCTTTGTAAAACATAGAATGAGGGCAGAACTGTGTTCTATTTTGTTGCACTTGGTAGATATTATTTAGGAAATATTTTTAAGGGACTCTACCCCCTCCCCCCATTTTCATTTTTTTCACCGCTCAAATCACACAGGTTTAAAAGGCTGTGTTTTTACAAGTCATAAGAGAGGAAAATAAAAAGTAGCCCTTTCTTCAAATTCTCTATTTAAATCTTCCATTTGTTGGTCACCCATGAAGTACTAGACTTGTGTATGTTACCTCAGGAAATACCCACAGATATCAATGTATATTTGTGTCACCGTTTATTGGATATTTTAAGTTAAAGATTTGATATGAAAGCATTACTGATACAAGTGGCCAATTTTGTGCTTTTTCAAATAAAAGAATTATGTTTACATAGCATCCATCTCATTGTTACCCTGGGATATAGATTTTTATACTTTTGGAAAAGTAGTAAAATGCTTTTGAGGTCTGATTTTGCAGTCTTACTCAGTTGTTAGAATAATAGAAGTGATGACCCTGGTAATATGTGCTTGTGACCGTTTTCTGTTTTAAATTTCACAGCGCTGGGATATGAAGCTCCGTCATCTTGGACTGAATAAAAGTGATTCTAGCCATAGTGATTCCACTCAGAGTCAGAAGTCTGGTAGGAACTCTAACTCCTGGCAAGCACGCAACTAAATCCTGAAATGCAGAAAATCCTCAGTGGACTTCCTATTAAGACTTGCGTTGCTGGACTAGCAAAGGAAAATTGCACTATTGCACGTCATATTCTATTTTTTAACCACAAAAATCAGGTGGTAACTGATATTACTTCTATTTTTTCTTTTATTTTCTGCTTTTCTCCTACCCTCCATCCCTACCCCCCTTTTTTGTGGTCTGGGTGCAGATCCTTAAATATATTATATGTATTCTGTTTCACTAATCATGGGAAAACTGTCCTTTGCAATAATAATAAATTAAACATATTGATACCAGGGCCTCTTTGCTGGAGTAAATGTTAATTTACTGTTCTGCACCCAGATTGGGAATGCAATATTGGATGCAAAGAGAGATTTCTGGTATACACAGAAAGCTAGATAGGCTGTAAGGCATACTTTGCTGATCTAATTACAGCCTCATTTTTGCATGCCTTTTGGGCATTCTCCTCACGCTTAGAAAGTTCTAAATGTTTATAAAGGTAAAATGGCAGTTTGAAATCAAATGCCACACAGGCAAAGTGATCAAGCACCAGGAAGCATTTATGAGGAAACGACACGCAAGACGAATTATTTGCAAGATTGGCAGGAAGCAAAATAAACAGTGTTAGGAGCTGGGGAAAGAGCATTTTGCCTGATCGAGAAGCACAACTGAAACCAGTAGCTGTTGGGGTGTTAACAGCAGTGTTTCTCTTTTGGCAACACATTCGATTTGTTTGTGAATATATTAATCAGCATTAGGGAAGTGAATTATAACCAGACATCAGCTGTTATCAGCATGGCTCTGTTTAATCTGCTTCCTTTTAGATAACCCCATTGGTGTAAGTCTTTTTCTTCTTCTTCTTTTAAAATAAATCTCACTTGCTGCATTTGACCAGGAAAAGAAAGTGTGTACGCATATGCACCAGGGTGTTATTTTTTTAAAGATATGGGGCTCTCTAAAATGCTGTAGTTGCAGGATGGTAAAATGTGCAAGATTCTGGGTGTGGGTGTGTCTGTGTGTGTTAGCGTGGGGTGTGTGTCCGTACACTCACACCCAAGCTGAACTGAATTACAGGCCTGTGCAGTGGTCTGCACTTTATCATTTGGATTTGTGCTGTTTAATGCTCAGTAAAATATGCTTAATAAAAGGAATGATGGTGGTCAGGAGAGAGGTGATTCTGACTTTTGAAACAAATGCTCACTCTCATTACCCAAGCTGCAGTGGGGTCCCCCAGGGACCATGGGGAACAAATGATGCTCTCACTTCTTCCTCCAGCAGGCGTTCTTTAGAGCCTGTGCCCATCACTTGACAGTCTCATTCTCTTAAATTTACATATTTGATATTAGTATTAATAGAACCAAATTTCTAAGCTGTGGTATGCTGAAAAGAAAACACTTATGAAGCAAATGGTGCTGTTTCCTTCTACAAGGACAAACATGCAAGAATGAAATTCATTCCTGAACAAAAGTTTCCTAAAATGGTAAATAACAATTGATCTAAATTCCCTCTTTTGGAAGTAAGAGAACATCCCTGCCTCCTGACTGACCCCCAAACCCCAACAATTTCCACAATCCCAGAAGAAGGAGTTCTCACCTTTGCCCACATCAGGACCACATAGTCTTTGAGATGCCATATGGTTGCTTTCAGGTATTTTCACCATCTGCCTCTCAGATGGCTAAGACAGGGTAATTTCTTTCCAGGTGCTGCTGTTGTAGCCCACAAAGGGGAGTTTGTGTGTCACAGGGTAGTAGTGAAGTCCCACAGTGGATGAACTTCACCTCAGTATCTCTCGTCCTGACCTCAACCTGAGCTTCAAGGACTGAGGACTGGAAACTAGCACTTCTGCCTCTTCCTGTTTCTCTCATGCCTTTTTCATGTTAATGAGGAAAGAAGGGCAAGAACCGACTGCAGGAGATTTAAAGCAATTGGTTTCTCAAATCCACAAAATGTCATCAACTCTTCCAAACCATAGTAAGAGGAATTTTAAGTAGCAAAATCTTTTGAGGTACAATGAAAGCCACCGCTGTTTGCAGCTCCTGCAGGTGTCTTTTTTTGGGGAGAGGGCAATAACATTTGTGTAGAGGTTTGAGACAATTTATGTTCAATACATATAGAGTTGTGATATTTATAAGCAAAAGAGGACCAGAGTTTTAGATTCAGCTGTGTTTTCTTCCACCTTCCATTTTGCTCATCAGTATGAGCCTCTGTCAGCTACAGTTTCTAATGGTATAAGGTCCCTGAATAAAGTACATTTGCTTTTTCAGTTTGATAGTTGCAATATCTCCATTAATAAATTATGTACAGGCCTATTTTGGAGGATGACATGATTTTTTTTATCTTAATGGTCACGTTTCTAACCAGACTGCAAAATTATTTCTACTCTGTAATTGCCGTAATACAAATACATCTCATTAATGCCCCTCTACAGGCTTTTCTGACAAGTATTAACTTTCAAAGCCACTAAAAATTTAATATATATGCCTCCTTGTCAGTAACTTGAGATCTACAAAATTAATTTAACATTTCTTTGGAAAATTTTGTTCACTTTCAGGATTTTAATTTTCCTAGCCAAATAACACCACCAAAAATGTTAGACGCATGCTGAATAAACTAGCAAACAGTACAATAACAGCAAACTTGGATTCTCCTCATGGATACGTGAGTATTTTACTGTGTCACGTCCAGAGTGTAATCTGATTCAGTGCCATATGTTGCACTGAGCATTGGAGGTGGGGTGAGACAAAGCCATGTCATTCCACATCTGTTACAGATTAAGAAGGCAAATACAAAAATTGTAATCACTGTGAAGTAAATAGCACTACTTATTGTCTTCTGCAAGAAATTATTTGCTATTATCTTTCAACAAGTAAAATGAAAAATTAAATATTTCAAGAGTGATGTTTATTTAGACTGAATTTTAATATTTTAATAATACAAGCTTTCAAGAACATGGGTGAAAGTGAGGTAAAGCGGAGATTTCTAATACTGTTATTGAAATCCAACCGATAGAATTTTAAAATATGGTTGCCAGCTGTACTAATATTACCAAAAACAGTATAGTTATGCCTTTGATAATTTACCTCTTAGGGATAATAATGTCTAACAGTGGCTCGAGTGCTCTGCAAAACATTTGGCATGTGTATTACCTCATGTAATCCTTGAAAGTCCGTGAAGGAGGAATTGTTATTTCCATTTTACAGATGAAGAAATCAAGAATTTAGAACTTCAGAGTTATGTAAGTAGCAGAGCTGGGCCTCAGACCATCTTATTCCCCAAGTTATCTGTTCTTCACCTTTGAAATTACTCATAAAAAGTTAAGTGCTTCCTGACGTAAACACTCAGCAGTGCCATCAACCTGGAACTACAGCTGCCCTCACTCCTTTTTCCTTAGAGACATTCAGTCATTCAAAATGGTCCCCTTATAAAAAAAATAAAAAAATAAAAAAAATGGTCCCCTTATCACATCTTGAAAAGAGCTTTGTTACGGCACCTGGATTCAAATTCTCACTTTGCAACTTACTGGCTGTTTAGTCTACACTCCAAGTTTTAAGATCAGGTGAGCTGAGCTGGGTGGAGCCTGTTGGGCAGTGCCTAGAGCATGGGAGGTGCTTAATAAGTGTCAGAATCATTCCACCTTTTACTCTTGAATACCTTTATGGGTACTCAGCTCTCAAACAGTTCTCTCGCAAGTGCTTAACGAGAGAAGAAAAGCGGCTTCCAAGCAATCCTACCCGCTGTCCTGGTCTCTCTCCTCCATCTTTACGATGCCAGACTCAAAAAAAGTCCCCCCAACTCATCCTCAAGTTAAAGATGATTGAAATCATCTTCGTTTACCTCCTCCAGCCAGGCAGATGTGCTGAGAAAGCAACATGATCAGGAGACTAGATGAATACTTATTCAATTTTGAAAAAGATAAGATTTTGTAAAAACAGCATAGTACTCAATTCTACAAATTCTTACATCACTGATACAAAGTTATTTCAAATGTGATTTATTTTGGAAATCAACCAGAATACTTCTCCAATCACTTTTAAATATAGAGGATGATAAAACCATAGAAAGCTTCATATCTTTATGCTGTTGATCTCGATGGAGATGTCAACTTCCATATTAATTCACTTAATCTTTCAACTTTTAAGTGGAATTGGACTTTTATACTTTACTGTTATCTGTTATAAGTAATAAATTATTTCACATCAAGGAGCAAAGCAGGTCAAACAATTTTCTCTTAATGTTATTGGAAAAAGTTTGGCTCTCCAAAAAAGGTTTTCGCTCCTGGTTTAGGTGAGCAAGAAGAGACCTCTTGCAAAGATACATGTTCTCAGTATGAGCTGAATTTTGTCGGAGGAGCTTCTTGGTGTTTTTCATTTCCTAGGGAGTTCCAGAAGTACTAAAATTATATCGAGACAAAGTGTTTATGTTTCAAAAGTGCAGGCTCTGCATTCCAGGCTACACACTGAGGGTTCTCAAAACAGAGGCAGCTTTTACTGAAACTTGGAAATAAGAATAACTCACAAGGGCTTGGACTACTACATACTGGAAAAATAGAAGATAACCGAAGAGCCAGCTGAAGAAGGGAACAACCTAACCCAGGGATTGCATAGTAAATACTTAAGGCTTTGTGGGTCACACAGTCTCTGTTGCAAGCTCTGCCACTGAGGCTCAAAAGCAAACTCGACAATACATACATGAGTGAGCATGGTGGCGTTCTAATAAAACTGTATTTACAAAAACAGGAGGTAGGCTGGATTTAGCCTTTGGGTTGTAGTTTGCCTATCTTTGTGGATCTAGTCAAATGCTAGACTAGTTTGAATTATTTTATCATTTGTTGGACTTAATGAAATAGGTGGTTTTGGTAGCATAGAGAAATTAACTACTAAGAAAAGTTAGATTTGTGCTTAAAAGGGACTTTGCCTAAAATTTTACCATTAAAAATTCAATTTATGAGTTGAACATTGTTCTCTTTAGGAATCTGCTTAAAATGCATGTGCTTGGGAAACATATCAAGTCAGCATTTCTTTAGTATTAATTAAGTAGCTAGGACCAAAAGAGGCCCTAGAAGCTGCACGAGAGCACAGAGTGCCTAGAGTAAAGAAAAGGGAATTGAAAGGGGAGAGCTATGAAAGGGAGGTGTTTTGTCTCCCTGCTTTAAACAATTATTCATAGGATCCATTTGACCACCAAATAATATTTTTGTTGTTGTTTTTCCTGCAAAGGCACATTCTTTAGGAATAATGTCCTGCATGAATGAGTGCTTAGATATCCAGACAGAGAGTGCCACTTTGGTTACTGCACACCCATTCAACAAACACCTATTTTGTTGCAAGGCTCAGGGCTAGGAAATGAAGGTAAGACGTGGAATAGGATAATCCAGCAGGGAAAATCCACATATAATACAAAATGGTAGAATCTACAAAAGAAGCAAGAACAAAGGGTAATTCTTTTTAAAAGCCCTTCACACTGCTGGCCTCATTTCTCTCTTGCCCTCCCTCCTATTCATTCTAGTTTGGTATATATTGAAATGTGTTCCTACTGCTAGTTATTCCTTAGTTTTAAAGCTGGCATGACAGGACCAGTGGAAAACTATAAATATGGTTGGTAGTTGTCATTTGTAAAAACCTTACTTACTCCTTGCTATTTCCTTAACATTTCCATTTAAGTTGCTAAAACTAGAAAAAGATACTAGGAAGTGTTGCTCATGCACTAAAACCCCCTTGTATGTTTAACCCATTCACCATAAGCTTGATTTACAGCGGCTCTCCTTGCTTGATGAACCCCACATGCCCCATAATTTAAACATCTTGATGTGCCTCTCACTGGAGTGCCTTTTTATTTGAATGTAAATTGATTCTGAAACTGCTTCCAGTCAGAAGTTTGTGTTTGATACACTGTAGCTTAGAGTGGAATATGGTCTCACCAAGGTCCAGTCTGCAAGGTATAGGACTGAGATTCAATTGCCACCATAATTAACCTAGTTCAGGTTAATTTAACCATAAAATATACACTCCAGCTGACTGTTTAACCTGCCACAAAGAAATGAATAGCATAGATCCTGAGTCACTCAACAAATGAAATGCAGGTTGTTCATATAAATACAGAAGAACCTCAAGGTCATTTCTGGATTTGTACAGCTTATTCTTTTTTGAGGACTTTGAGGGATTTTTAGTGGAAGGCAGACAAGATTTTTGTAGCATTCTAAACCTGAGAGCAACCCCACTCACCCTTGTCTAGTCTAGGTAAAACCAAATTTAAACCATTTAAGAAATTGATTTATTTATATCTCTCCCATTCAAAAAGAGTATGCTGGAAGTCATTTAATGATTTCTATTGGTAGATAATTCTAAGGTTTAATAATTTTTCCTGCTATTGGCAGGTTACATTGCAGGTTTTAGTGCAAGAAAATGTCAAGATACCTGAAATATTTAGCTACAATTATAAAAACTATGCTTTTTTTTTTCAAGTACTTGTTTAATACTTTACACTAAATAGCCAAATTGGAAAGTATTTCAGGCTTGTTGACTATCATCTTAGTAAGTCAGAAAAATTTCAAGTTCTACTTTTCTCCCTCAAATTCAGGAAGGAGTGTGTGAGCTCCAACTACACCTGGGTTCAGGTGTTAGCCCTCCTTGGAGACAAACTCCAGCCCCTTTCCATGATGCCCTTCTCAGAGCCACAGCCTGGAGACTGGGGAAACGTCTTGCGGTGATGAGGACAGGCCAACACACAAAAATGTGAATGTAACGAGGCAACGGGTACACAAACATATCCAAAGAGGAGAGGCCTGAGCCTGGGAAGAGGATGCCAGAGGATGCTGGCACCTGGCCCCTGACTAGTGTCACCACAGCCAGAGTCATGTTGATGCAGAACTCTACCCCCAAAACACAGAGGATGGTGATCCTGACCCAAACCAGGCCCACTCTCTTGGACAACTGATTTTTTGTCTCTGGAAATTAGGTGGGCTTAAAAATTCCCGAGGCTTGGAGTAGATAGAGAGGACATAGCAAGTGTTTCCTCCATACCAGGCATTATGTCATACTGTAAGGTTCTTTTTTTTTTGGCCACACCATACAGCATGTGGGATCTTAGTTCCCCAACCAGGGATCAAACCTGTGCCCCCTGCAGTGGAAGTGCGGAGTCCTAACCGCTGGACTGCCAGGTTCTTCTCATGGGACAGAGGGACAGAAAACCAGCCTGCTTTAATGACATGCAAATTTAAATCGTAAAATAGTTGTTTACATTTATCTAGCATTGTTCATCTCAAAGGACACTTTGTCACCCACTCATTCAGTGGCACTTTGATGTGATGTTTGGTGGTGGGTGTTTTTGCATGGTACCTGCCCTGCTGGAAGGTATGGTCTGATGCAGGGGGCAGACGAGACAAGTGACAAATTGTGAGAAGTGCTAAGAAGGGTAAAGGGGATGCACTGATAGAGGCCATGGGGTGGAGGTGGGGGTGGGGATGGCAAGGACCTGCTTGACAATGGTAGTCATGGAGTGAGAGTCTCTGTGAAGGTTATGATGCTAAGCTTTAGGGCCCTTCACTTGTCCCAGCCACAGGAGTCCCATGATGGTGTGTTTTTATAAGATTTACAAATTTAAGATTTAAAATTTTCCCATTAAAAAAGTTTCTCCCAAATTGTGTAAGCTTCAGGGCTCACAAAGTCTGAATTCATTCTTAGTGGTTAGGGAAGGTTTCTCTGAAGAAGAGACATTTTAGTTGATTCCAATAGGATAGGAAGGAGCCTGCCATGCTTGATGCGGGGGGAGGAGTCCAGTTGGGTTGAAGGGCCATTTGAAAATCCCAAAGCTGGAAATTGCCCAGCCTACTTGGGAGTAGAATGGGGAATAGAGAGAGAGGGTAGGAGGGAACGTTGCGGAAGGTAGCAGGGGCAAACATAGAGGGCCATGGTGGCCATATGAAGGAGTTTGGTTTGTGTCAAAGTGATATGGAAAACCATTGGAGTATTCTAAGCAGGCAAATGACATGATCAGATTTATGTTTTTTAAGATTGCTCAGACGATAAGAATTGATATGAGGTTGGGAGCATGATTAGAGAAAGGAGACTGTGGCAATATTCCAGGCGAGAGATGGTGCTGGGATTAGAGCAGTGGTTGTAGTGGTTATGGAGGGAACTGGACAGATTTAAGATACATGTTAGATTTTGAAATCTTAGCTGATGAGTTGGATATAGGGAGCTGGGAAGAGAAAAGAGTCAAAGATGGGGCTTCCCTGGTGGTGCAGTGGTTAAGAATCCGCCTGCCAATGCAGGGGACACGGGTTCGAGCCCTGGTCCGGGAAGATCCCACATGCCGCGGAGCCATAAGCCCATGCGCCACAACTACTGAGCCTGTGCTCTAGAGCCCATGCTCCGCAACAAGAGAAGTCACCACAATGAGAAGCCTGTGCACCGCAGCGAAGAGTAGTCCCCGCTCGCCACGAGTAGAGAAAGCCTGCACACAGCAACGAAGAACCAACGCAGCCAAAAAAAAAAAAAAAGTCAAAGATGACCTAATAAAAAAGATATTGGAGGTGGGAAGAATTACTGCCAAAAGGTTGCAATCATCACAACAAGTTGTATTAGGAATATCTAGGAAGGCATTTATTAATATAATGGATAGGGCTTTATATGTGTGAATATGTCAACGCTGACATTTCTTTGAAGGTGATGTAAGAGCAGGATTACGGAGTTAGACATGATTCTGCATTATTTAATCCCACTTGAGTGTGCAGGAATGAATTAGGTATGTGAAGCATGTGTACCATCTTCATAAATCAGACTTTAACCTTGTTATCTGAGTTAGTTTACATTTCTTAGTAGCCTGTGGGAAACAATTATATGACTGCCACTGAATCATTCCAATCAATGAACAGATCAGGCTTTGAAAGCATACATGAAATGTAGCCAACATTGTGTTTGCCTGTGAATTAAGACCTTGACTTTAGGACGTTTCAGTTAGGAGATGTTTTCCTAGAGTTAAAGACACATTTTTGCAAATAAGCAGGGAAGAGAAGCATTGGCTAATCTGGTTCTCTAATTTCTTCCAAGTGTAACTGAAAGTTCTAAAGTGTCAACTATAATTAAACACAATCTGAGCGTTTAGGGTCCTGGCAAATCCATATTTGTGTGTGATGGTGTCTGTAGCATTAGAGACAATTTCAAAGAACTATAAGTGAGGATACTAGAAGGAGAAAGTAACTGCTATGCTGGTCTTACAAAAAATTCTTACCTTTTCCTTAGGGAATATAGACCAGTAAACATAATCAGTAGTTGCAAAAGCAATAAAAGTTATATTATTCTTAAACAATTACATTCATTCATTAGGCTTTTAGAAAATACACAGGCACTGAAATAAACATGGAATGCAAGAAGGAGATCATTAGGCTGCAAAGTAAGGTTCTTAGGGACTGACATCTCTAATTGTGCAATGTGAAGAATGTCAGTCAACTCAGCATTCAACTCTATACGAAATCTTCCAAGAGTGGATTTTATATGAATGAGTTTCCATCTTATTTCAGAACCCCTTTCTTCAGATTCTTCTCTGTTTTTTGATGAGAGTTGGCGATCTAGGAGTTTTTATATCTTATCTTTGTGGGACTTCTGCCCTCTACTACCCTCACACACACACAATTTGAGAAATACTTATTTTGAAGCCTAGTAGTATTTGATGAGAAGTCTAATCTCAGGGGAAAAAAAGGTAGGCATGGGGAATGTAGCAGAAGATGACTAACACCACAGGAAAGCCAACATAAGAACATTTGGGGTGAAATTAATACTTTTGGGGTTGCTTACATTAGGGTGTTAAGCCTAAAGAAGTACAAAGAAATGGCATGATAAAAACATTTTAGAGAAAGGTAGGAAAAGAGGCTAAACTATGACAGGATTAGAATGGAATGATTCAGGAGACCTTGCTGATAGTGCCGGAAAGAAAAGTAATGCAGTTTCAAATTCTGCCCATTGCAGAATTTTTGGTATATAAATCAAACAGCAGGAAGAACAGTCACCCTAAGCTGTTTCCTTGTGAGGTCTCTGCCTCCAGCCCAGACTCTCTGTAGCCATCAGCCAAGAGTGATGTCCAAAGTCAAACTAAGGCATTAGAAGTAAGTGTTAATGAGAATACCGTGGCAGTCCAGTGGTTAGGACTCCGCACTTCCATCGCAGGGGGCATGGGTTCGATCCTTGGTCGGGGAACTAAGATCCTGCAAGCTACGTACTGTGGCCAAAAAATAAAATAAAGGATAAAAAGTTTCAGCTTATTAAAAAAAAAAGTGTTAGCATCTGGGACGCCAATGCCACCAACTGTGAACTCTGAAAAGTGACCCTTCCCTCCTTCTGGCTGTGACATGCCAAGGGTCTGATGGTCAACCCTGCTGCTGTAGCCAATCTCAATGCCAAATTCCTGGAGATGCAGCCGTCACCTCCGAGCTCACCAGGCACCCCGGGGAACCAGTGCCACGTGGCTTCCAGAGAGCGGCTGCACCAGCAGAACGTGGAGCATCTGTCTGGAAACTGCCCCCAGATCCACTTACAGAGCCAGATTCCACCTCAGGAGCTTCCCCCATTCTGCCCCTGGAGTCCCCTCAGCTTACCTACCTACATGTAGCTGTTGGCACTGTTTGGGTTGTCTCACCAGTTATACTGCAACTACTATGAGCAACTAAACAATTCAGTATGCTTATGGCTACCTGAATATCATTGTTGAATGCATTGTCCATGAAATACCCTTATATGAAACTTATCTTGTTGGCCTGCCTTTAGTTAAAAAAAAATCACTTTTTATTAAAAGAACACCCTGAATGAGTATGAGGTCTTTTATCTCATTGTTGCCAAGTATGGTTTTTGTTAAAGCTTGAAGAGTGAGACAATGGATAACTTTCATCAGCCACTAATGGGGGGGAAAATAAGCTTAAATTTGTGCCTTTTCATAAGATTAATCTAAATCTCGGAAAACTGGCTAGACTTTCCCCTGTCTGTTGTGTTCTTCAGTAAGTACAGGACATAAATACATCGCAGCCAATTTTGCCCCTCTGCTTTGCATATTAATAAAATTAGTTGTTGTGCAACTCCGTTGACCCCGCCTTCTGCAGCCCACAGCTGCTTTGGCATGCTAATTGAATTGTCAATAATAAACACAGGAAAGGAGGCCCTTCAAGCTACCATTTCGGGGCCACAAAACCTTCACTTAGAGGCTGCCTGCTGTTTCTCCCAACTGTGCATGAAAAGCAATTAAGAAAAGTCTTGTGTAACTGTAGTCTGCTAAATCAAGGATAAACTGTAT
This sequence comes from Stenella coeruleoalba, assembly GCF_951394435.1. Lineage (NCBI taxonomy): Eukaryota > Metazoa > Chordata > Mammalia > Artiodactyla > Delphinidae > Stenella > Stenella coeruleoalba. The sequence goes on along the minus strand of NC_137151.1, from coordinate 77,835,469 downwards.
GTCAGAACTAACAAAAGACACACAAAACGCTTGCAAATCTTCTCAGAACCAAACTGTGTGCAATGGTGCTTGTAAGAATGTGTGGCCCAATTTATGGAAAAACACTTAACTAAAAGTTAAATTGTGCTGTTGTCTTTTACCCTATAAACTGCTGCCTAGCCTCAAGCATGAGAACCCTACCTCAACGCATAGTTCACCAAGGGGGAAACACAGTGAACCAGATATGAAACACTCTAATAACTTTACCAGTCCTGGGCCAGCTGCTAATGCTCAGAATTTATACTGAATGAATACTTACGTCTTTGTTATTTCTAAGGTTACTAAAAGGTTACTAAATTCCCACACGTGATGGTACAAAAGACACTGTACGAACACAACAGCTCCATTTGACACCCGTGGAAGCTGGAACTGCAGGCTTATAGGCTGAGGTAAAAAATAAATTAATAAAATACAGTTTGCATTTGCTGGCAAGTAGATGTGGCATGGTAACATAAACTGAAGTTACCGGTTTTTAAAATTGTGTGAAGTCATTCTCTTGTTACTAATAGGTTACAATTTGGCATATATTTTATTACTTAAAGTTATTTATAAACTGTTCTAAACTCCTAAAACATCTCGGTTTGAGATGTTATTGAAATAATCCCGGAAAAAAATTCCTATGAGACTTATTTTACCCCTAAAGTTGTTCCCTGATGGTGTACTGTGTGTAACAGCGAGGGTTACCTATTAACCTGGATAACCCAGGAGAGACCATGAAAAATGGCTCATAGGATCTGGAGGCATATTTTAAAATGCCAGTCAACATTTTCTCAAAGGTAAGATTTTGAAAATACTGAAAGTAAAACCTTGAAAGCTGCATAAATAGAACAGTTTAAAAATTGTTCCTCATTAAAAGACGTTTTAACCACTACATTTAAAATGGAAAGTAAGTAATTTACAATCATTTTTTAAAATTTAATATCTTTATTGGAGTATAATTGCTTTACAATGGTGTGTTAGTTTCTGCTTTATAACAAAGTGAATCAGTTATACATATACATATGTCCCCATATCCCTTCCCTCTTGCATCTCCCTCCCTCCCACCCTCCCTATCCCACCCCTCTAGATGGTCACAAAGCACCGAGCTGATCTCCCTGTGCTACGCGCCTGCTTCCCACTAGGTATCTATTTTACATTTGGTGGTGTATATATGTCCATGCCACTCTCTCACTTTGTCACAGCTTACCCTTCCCCCTCCTCATATCCTCAAGTCCATGCTCTAGTAGGTCTGTGTCTTTATTCCCGTCTTGCCCCTAGATTCTTCATGACTTTTTTTTTTCATAGATTCCATAGATATGTGCTAGCATACGGTATTTGTTTTTCTCTTTCCGACTTACTTTACTCTGTATGACAGACTCTAGGTCCATCCCCCTCACTACAAATAACTCAATTTCGTTTCTTTTTATGGCTCAGTAATATTCCATTGTATATATGTGCCACATCTTCTTTATCCATTCATCAGTCAATGGACAGTTAGGTTGCTTCCATGTCCTGGCTATTGTAAATAGAGCTGCAATGAACATTGTGGTACATGACTCTTTTTGAATTATGGTTTTCTCAGGGTATATGCCCACTAGTGGGATTGCTGGGTCGTATGGTAGTTCTATTTTTAGTTTTTTAAGGAACCTCCATACTGTTCTCCATAGTGGCTGTATCAATTTACATTCCCACCAACAGTGCAAGAGGGTTCCCTTTTCTCCACACCCTCTCCAGCATTTATTGTTTCTAGATTTTTTGATGATGGCCATTCTGACTGGTGTGAGATGATACTCATTGTAGTTTTGATTTGCATTTCTCTAATGATTAATAATGTTGAGCATTCTTTCATATGTTTGTTGGCAATCTGTATATCTTCTTTGGGGAAATGTCTATTTAGGTCTTCTGCCCATTGATGGATTGGGCTGTTTGTTTTTTTGATATTGAGCTGCATGAGCTGCTTGTAAATTTTGGAGATTAATCCTTTGTCAGTTGCTTTGTTTGTAAATATTTTCTCCTATTCTGAGAGTTGTCTTTTGGTCTTGTTTATGGTTTCCTTTTCTGTGCAAAAGCTTTGAAGTTTCATTACGTCCCATTTGTTTATTTTTGTTTTTATTTCCATTGCTCTAGGAGGTGGGTCAAAAAGGATCTTGCTGTGATTTATGTCATAAGGTGTTCTGCTTATGGTTTCCTCTAAGAATTTGATAGTGTCTGGCCTTACATTTAGTTCTTTAATCCATTTTGAGTTTATTTTTGTGTATAGTGTTAGGGAGTGTCCTAATTTCATACTTTTACATGTAGCTGTCCAGTTTTCCCAGCACCACTTATTGAAGAGGCTATCTTTTCTCCACTCTATATTCTTGCCTTCTTTATCAAAGATAAGGTGACCATATGTGCATGGGTTTATCTCTGGGCTTTCTATCCTGTTCTATTGATTTATATTTCTGTTTTTGTGCCAGTACCATACTATCTTGATTACTGTAGCTTTGTAGTACAGTCTGAAGTCAGGGAGCCTGATTCCTCCAGCTCCGTTTTTCTTTCTCAAGATTGCTTTGGCTATTCAGGGTCTTTTGTGTTTCCATAAAAATTGTGAAATTTTTTGTTCTAGTTCTGTGAAAAATGCCAGTGGTAGTTTGATAGGGATTGTACTGAATCTGTAGATTGCTTTGGGTAGTAGTCATTTTCACAATGTTGATTCTTCCAATCCAAGAACATGGTATATCTCTCCATCTATGTGTATCATCTTTAATTTCTTTCATAAGTGTCATATAATTTTCTGCATACATGTCTTTTGTCTCCTTAGGTAGGTTTATTCCTAGATATTTTATTCTTTTTGTGGCAATGGTAAATGGGAGTGTTTTCTTAATTTCACTCTCAGATTTTTCATCACTAGTGTATAGGAATGCTAGAGATTTCTGTGCATTAATTTTGTATCCTGCTACTTTACCAAATTCACTGATTATCTCTAGTAGTTTTCTGGTACCATCTTTAGGATTCTCTATGTATAGTATCATGTCATCTGCAAACAGTGACAGCTTTACTTCTTTTCTGATTTGGATTCCTTTTATTTCTTTTTCTTCTCTGATTGCTTGGCTATAACTTCCAAAACTATGTTGAATAATAGTGGTGAGAGTGGGCAACCTTGTCTTGTTCCTGATCTTAGTGGAAATGGTTTCAGTTTTTCACCACTGAGGACGATGTTGGCTGTGGGTTTGTCATATATGGCCTTTATTATGTTGAGGAAAGTTCCCTCTATGCCTAACTTTCTGCAGGGTTTTTATCATAAATGGGTGTTGAATTTTGTCAAAAGCTTTCCCTGCATCGATTGAGATGATCATATGGTTTTTCTCCTTCAATTTGTTAATATGGTGTATCACATTGATTGATTTGTGTATATTGAATAATCCTTGCATTCCTGGGATAAACCCCACTTGATCATGGTGTATGCTACTTTTAATGTGCTGTTGGATTCTGTTTGCTAGTATTTTGTTGAGGATTTTTGCATTTATTTTCATCAGCGATATTGGCCTGTAGTTTTCTTTCTTTGTGACATCCTTGTCTGGTTTTGGTATCAGGGTGATGGTGGCCTCGTAGAATGAGTTTGGGAGTGTTCCTCCCTCTGCTATATTTTGGAAGAGTTTGAGAAGGATGGGTGTTAGCTCTTCTCTAAATGTTTGATAGAATTCGCCTGTGAAGCCATCTGGTCCTGTACTTTTGTTTGTTGGAAGATTTTTAATCACAGTTTCAATTTCAGTGCTTGTGTTTGGTCTGTTCATATTTTCTATATCTTCCTGGTTCAGTCTTGGCAGGTTGTGCATTTCTAAGAATTTGTCCATTTCTTCCAGGTTGTCCATTTTATTGGCATAGAGTTGTTTGTAGTAATCTCTCATGATCCTTTGTATTTCTGCAGTGTCAGTTGTTACTTCTTTTTCATTTCTAATTCTATTGATTTGAGTTTTCTCCCTTTTTTTCTTGATGAGTCTGGCTAATGGTTTAGCAATTTTCTTTATCTTCTCAAAGAACCAGCTTTTAGTTTTATTGATCTTTGCTATCGTTTCCTTCATTTCTTTTTCATTTATCTTTATGTTTTTTTTTTCATTTTTCTTTATGTTTTCTTTCATTCTGCTACCTTTGAGGGTTTTTTGTTCTTCTTTCTCTAATTGCTTTAGGTGTAAGGGTAGCTTGTTTATTTGAGATGTTTCTTGTTTCTTAAGGTAGGATTGTATTGCTATAAACTTCCCTCTTAGAACTGTTTTTGCTGCATCCCATAGGTTTTGGGTCATTGTGTCTCCACTGTCATTTGTGTCTAGGTATTTTTTGATCTCCTCTTTGATTTCTTCAGTGATCTCTTGGTTATTAAGTAGTGTATTGTTTAGCCTCCATGTGCTTGTAGTTTTTACAGATTATTTTCCTGTAATTGATATCTAGTCTCATAGCATTGTGGTTGGAAAAGATACTTGATACGATTTCTATTTTCTTAAATTTACCAAGGCTTGATTTGTGACTCAAGATATGATCTATCCTGGAGAATGTTCCATGAGCACTTGAGAAGAATGTGTATTCTGTTGTTTTTGGATGGAATGTCCTATAAATATCAATTAAGTCCATCTTGTTTAATGTATCATTTAAAGCTTGTGTTTCCTTATTTATTTTCATTTTGGATGATCTGTCCATTGGTGAAAGTGGGGTGTTAAAGTCCTCTACGATGATTGTGTTACTGTCGATTTCCCCTTTTATGGCTGTTAGTATTTGCCTTATGTATTGAGGTGCTCCTATGTTGGGTGCATAAATATTTACAATTGTTATATCTTCTTCTTGGGTTGTTCCCTTGATCATTATGTAGTGTCCTTCTTTGTCTCTTCTAATAGTCTTTATTTTAAAGTCTATTTTGTCTGATATGAGAATTGCTACTCCAGCTTTCTTTTGATTTCCATTTGCATGGAATATCTTTTTCCATCCCCTCACTTTCAATCTGTATGTGTCCCTAGATCTGAAGTGGGTCTCTTGTAGACAGCATATATACGGGTCTTGTCTTTGTATGCATTCAGCCAGTCTATGTCTTTTGGTTGGAGCATTTAATCCATTTACATTTAAGGTAATTATCAATATGTATGTTCCTATTCCCATTTTCTTAATTGTTTTGGGTTTGTTATTGTAGGTCTTTTCCTCCTCTTGTGTTTCCTGCCTAGAGAAGTTCCTTTAGCAGTTTTTGTAAAGCTGCTTTGGTGGTGCTAAATGCTCTTAGCTTTTGCTTGTCTGTAAAGGTTTTAATTTCTCCATCAAATCTGAATGAGATCCTTGCTGGGTAGAGTAATCTTGGTTGTAGGTTTTTCTCCTTCATCACTTTAAATATGTCCTGCTACCCCCTTCTGGCTTGCAGAGTTTCTGCTGAAAGATCAGCTGTTAACTTTATGGGGATTCCCCTGTGTTTTATTTGTTGTTTTTCCCTTGCTGCTTTTAATATTTTTCCTTGTATTTAATTTTTGATAGTTTGATTAATATGTGTCTTGGTGTGTTTCTCCTTAGATTTATCCTGTATGGGACTCTCTGTGCTTCCTGGACTTGATTAACTATTTCCTTTCCCATATTAGGGAAGTTTTCAACTATAATCTCTTCAAATATTTTCTCAGTCCCTTTCTTTTTCTCTTTTCTGGGACCCCTATAATTCGAATGTTGGTGCATTTAATGTTGTCCCAGAGGTCTCTGAGACAGTCCTCAGTTCTTTTCATTCTTTTTTCTTTGTTCTGCTCTGCAGTAGTTATTTCCACTATTTTATCTTCCAGGTCACTTATCTGTTTTTCTGCCTCAGTCAGTCTGCTATTGATCCCATCTAGAGTATTTTTAATTTCATTTATTGTGTTGTTCATCTCTGTTTGTTTGCTCTTTATTTCGTCTAGGTCCTTGTTAAACGTTTCTTGTATTTTCTCCATTCTATTTCCAAGATTTTGGATCATCTTTACTATCATTATTCTGAATTCTTTTTCAGGTACACTGCATATTTCCTCATCATTTGTTAGGTCTGGTGGGTTTTTGCCTTGCTCCTTCATCTGCTGTGTGTTTCTCTGTCTTCTCATTTTGCTTAACTTACTGCGTTTGGGGTCTCCTTTTCGCAGGCTGCAGGTTCGTAGTTCCTGTTATTTTTGGTGTCTGTCCACAGTGACTAAAGTTGGTTCAGTGGGTTGTGTAGGCTTCCTGGTGGAGGGGACTAGTGCCTGTGTTCTGGTGGATGAAGCTGGATCTTGTCTTTCTGGTGGGCAGGTACATGTCTGGTGGTGTGTTGTGGGGTGTCTGTGGCCTTATTATGATTTTAGGCAGCCTCTGTGCTAATGGGTGGGGCTGTGTTCCTGTCTTGCTAGTTGTTTGGCATAGGGTTTCCAGCACTGTAGCTTGCTGGTCGTTGAGTGAAGCTGGGTCTTGGCGTTGAGATGGATATCTCTGGGAGATTTTAGCCATTTGATATTACGTGGAGCTGGGAGGTCTCTTGTGGACCAGTGTCCTGAAGTTGGGTCTCCCACCTCAGAGGCACAACCCTGATGCCTCGCTGGAGCACCAAGAGCCTTTCATCCACACGGCTCAGAATAAAAGGGAGAAAAAATAGAAAGAAAGAAAGAAAGAAGGAAGGAAGGAAAGGAAGGAAGGAAGGAAGGAAGGAGATAAAATAAAATTAAATTAAATTTTAAAAAGTTATTAAAATAAAAAGTAAAAAATAATTATTAAGGGGGCTTCCCTGGTGGCGCAGTGGTTGAGAGTCCACCCGCTGATGCAGGGGACTCGGGTTCGTGCCCTGGTCCAGGAGGATCCCACATGCCGCGGAGCGGCTGGGCCCGTGAGCCATGGCCGCTAAGCCTGCGCATCCGGAGCCTGTACTCCGCAACGGGAGAGACCACAGCATTGAGAGGCCCACGTACCGCAAAAAAAAAAAAAATAATAATAATAATAATTATTATTAAGAAAAAACATTTTTAAGTAAAAAAAAAGGACAGAAACCTAGGATAAATGGTAAAAGCAAAGCTATACAGACAAAATCACACACAGAAGCATACACATACATACTCACAAAAAGAGAAAAACGGAAAAAAAATATATATATCTTTGTTCCCAAAGTCCACCTCCTCCATTTGGGATGATTCATTGTCTATTCAGGTATTCCACAGATGCAGGGTACATCAAATTGATTGTGGAGATTTAATTTGCTGCTCCTGAGGCTGCTGGGAGAAATTTCCCTTTCTCTTCTTTGTTCACACAGCTTCCGGGGCTCAGCTTTGGATTTGGCCCCACCTCTGCGTGTAGGTCACCTGAGGGCGTCTGTTCTTCACTCAGACAGGACTGGGTTAAAGGAGCAGCTGATTCGGGGGCTCTGGCTCACTCAGGCCAGGGGGAGGGAGGGGTACGGAATGCGAGGCGAGCCTGCGGCGGCAGAGGCCAGCATGACGTTGCACCAGCCTGAGGCGCGCCGTGCGTTCTCCCGGGGAAGTTGTCCCTGGATCACGGGACCCTGGCAGTGGCGGGCTGCACAGGCTCCTGGGAGGGGAGGTGTAGAGAGTGACCTGTGCTCACACACAGGCTTCTTGGTGGCGGCAGCAGCAGCCTTAGTGTCCCATGCCCGTCTCTGGGGTCTGCGCTGATAGCCGTGGCTCGCGCCTGTCTCTGGAGCTCCTTTAAGTGGTGCTGTTAATCTCCTCGCGCACCAGGAAACATAGAGGTAAGAAAAAGTCTCTTGCCCCTTCTGCAGCTCCAGACTTTTCCCCGGACTACTCCCTCCTGGCTAGCCGCGGCACACTAGCCCCCTTCAGGCTGTGTTCACGCCGCCAACCCCAGTCCTCTCCCTGGGATCTGACCGAAGCCCGAGCCTCAGCTCCCAGCCCCCGCCCGCCCCGGCGGGTGAGCAGACAAGCCTCTCGCGCTGGTGAGTGCTGGTCGGCACCGATCCTCTGTGCGGGAATCTCTCCGCTTTGACCTCAGCACCCCTGTTGCTGCGCTCTCCTCCGCGGCTCCGAAGCTTCCCCCCTCTGCCACCCGCAGTCTCTGCCCGCGAAGGGGCTTCCTAGTGTGTGGAAACATTTCCTCCTTCACAGCTCTCTCCCACTGTTGCAGGTCCCGTCCCTATTCTTTTGTCTCTGTTTATTCTTTTTTCCTTTTGCCCTACCCAGGTACGTTTGGAGTTTCTTGCCTTTTGGGAGGTCTGAGGTCTTCTGCCAGTGTTCAGTGGGTGTTCTATAGGAGCTGTTCCACATGTAGATGTATTTCTGATGTATTTGTGGAGAGGAAGGTGATCACCGCGTCTTACTCTTCCGCCATCTTGAAGCTCCTCTCGATAAGGTACGTGTTTAAATTCGAAGTCCACATATACGTATTGGGTCATTCTTCCATCAGGTGAAAATTTTAAAATATGAATCTTTTGTGGTCATACAAAAAGAGCATAAAATTTAGTCTTCCAAGATATGGCTTTGAGTTCCAACTTTGCCATTTATTAATGAGTTACTCAACTTCTCTGAGCCTTAATTTTCTCCTCTGTAAAATGGGGATGAAGATGTCAGTTGCAAAGGCTTTGCCTGTCTGGAATATTCTTCCATAGATTTCCTCATGGTTGGCCTCCTCACTTCATTGAGATCTTTGTTCAAGTGACTCCTCTTCAAAGAGGCCTTCCTGACCACCCTCAGCTTCTTTCCAGAGAGCGACAGTGTTTCCCCTACAATCATTCTTATGTTGACATGCACATAGTGAAAATATATACAAGCATTAAAATGCTGACATCAAAGTTTTAAAATTAACATAGAAGGCTAGACTTGTGAGAAGTGTATATGTATGTGTAAATGTGTATGTATATGGCTATTTATTAGAATAAAAATATTTTCATCAGCTGATTCCAGTTGATCCTCAATTGTGTTTTAAAGATTCAAGTCTGACATATTGTAATAACTTTTTTTTTTTTTTGCTGTATGCGGGCCTCTCACTGTTGTGGCTTCTCCCGTTGCGGAGCACAGGCTACGGACGTGCAGGCTCAGCGGCCATTGCTCACGGGCCCAGCTGCTCCGCGGCATGTGGGATCCTCCCGCACCGGGGCACGAACCCGAGTCCCCTGAATTGGCAGGCGGACTCAACCACTGCACCACCAGGGAAGCCCGTAATAACTTAATATTTTAAAGGCTATTTTTGTTTTTTCAAGTGTGCCTTTACTGTAGACAGCAGCATTCTTTGTTGTGTGCAGTAAAAAGCAGCTGTAGTAAGATTGGGTTCTTTGTGTCTGTCTCTATTTTTAGTAAATCAAGGATATGTCCTAGAGAATGTTTCCTATGATCTTTTTTTTTTTCGTTTTCTTACAGTGCCCAATGAAAATTAATCAACTTTAGGAAAAATTATAAATTATATAACATGTTGATTCAAATTTTGTGGATTATGTGGGTAGAATGGATTTGATATTTCTTTCTAATAACAAAACAATTGCAACTACATGTTAATATTCCTGAATGAATAAACATGATATTGATAAATCTGCATCTCACTCACACATAAACCTTTCTTTGTTTAATCAATTGATTCAGGTAAAACATGGTGCATGTCAGGAAGAGTTTATAAACCAAAGTGGTAGGAAAAGTTTTTATTTCTCTTTTTCTCTTCTCATTTTTATTTCATTCTTGCTTATAAAAATCCTGCAGCAAGAATTACTGGTATTCAAAGTATGTTCTCTGAAGTTATTGTCCTTACTTATTGATTTGAAACAGCTGTAAAACCTGAGGGGATCAAATGGGTTTCCAAACACCGCTGTTAAGAAGTACCTATGACGTATCCTGGATGGTCAGAGGGTTGTTTTGTATTCTTGGGGTAAAGCTTGTTGGGCTCCTGGGTTCTCCTTGGGCCTCGGTGAAGGGTATGTAACTCTTGTGTGTACTTCTGAAAATATTCAGACACCAAGTAGAAGGTTAGCAAAGAAAGAAATTCAGCCAGCACAAGACATTGCCCCTAAATGTTTGCGTCAATTAAAGCCCTCTTCAAGGCTAGCCTGGCGTTCCTCCAGCTGCCGTGTTCCATGTAAAATAAAATATTGCCAGCTGTAGTCAATGATTTGATTTCCCAGTGAAACAGGAGAAACATGCAATCACTGTTAATATGGTAAAAATTGATCAAGTGTGACAGGCTATATAATTTACTGATTGCAATAGTCTTTCAGGTACCAACTCTGACAGCAGTACCCTCTGATTAGTTTCTAGATCTCTAGAGCTAAGGTAAATTTTATACTTCAAATTTAGCTTTATGTCTGTCACGTGACAGAGAATTGGTTAAAAGGCCTATGATTTAGTTAATTGTGAGAATAATATCAACTATTCAAATGTTTTTGTAAGAGTGTTTAATAATGCAAGAAATTCTTATGTTATAATTTAAATGAATAAAGCAGGACTCAAAGTTACCGTATAATGATTACAGTTGCTTTAAAAAAAATGTGGTTAAAAAAATGCTAGAACATCAAAACATCTTTTTTTCTGGTTCCCATTTGTGTTAAGCCAAATGTACTGATTCAAAAAGTATAGTTGGCAGTCTGAAAATGATTTGAGAAAGATGCAGAGGAAAAAATAATGCATTAAATCATCAAAAATTGGGCTTCCCTGGTGGCACAGTGGTTAAGAGTCCGCCTGCCGATGCAGGGGACACGGGTTCGTGCCCCGGTCCGGGAAGATCCTACATGCCGCGGAGCGGCTGGGCCCATGAGCCATGGCCGCTGAGCCTGCGCGTCCGGAGCCTGTGCTCCGCAACGGGAGGGGCCACAACAGTGAGAGGCCCGCGTACCACAAAAAAAAAAAAAAAAAAAAATCATCAAAGATTGTAAAGTACCAGAAAAAAGTGGTGAAAAATAGAGGGATCTGAGAGCCCAAGCATTCACTTTTACAACTTGTGCCGAGAAATTAATTCTCATACTACATGTGCTTTGGTGATAAACATCTTTGGGGATCTTAGTACACTGGTTATCCTTGGAGGAGTTTATAACGATGAGGCCATATAATCATGTCATGGTCAGGAGGGTGAGCTCTGTCAGATTTCAGCTTTTTCATCTCTAAAGGGAGAGTAATACCATTACCTACCCTACAGGACTACTAAACGTTCAAGTGAGATGATGCCTGGAAAACACTGAACGTGCTATCTGACTACTGGTGAAGTTTGTAAGTGTTGCCTATTTTTGTGAGTTTTTAATTGTCTATATTTGTATTTTTCACATTATGAACTACAATCTGTAGGTTTTATTTTTATGATACAATATATAATCAGCATCTTAAAGGTCTTTTTGTGGCCACAAAATATTTTTACTTTTCTCTGCTGAAGTTTCAGGGTTTTACCTTTTGCTGCCTCTCTGGGTCCAGCAATCCTGCCCTTTGATAATGTGACTAGTTTACGCATGTCTTCCAAGATTCACTTCAGCATTGCCTCCTCTGTATCCTGCTTTTGGCCCTTAAATTCTACCAAGATTTAGATAATCATCTTTGCTGTATTCAAAAATCATGTAATTTTAAGCAGAGAAAGTCCAGTTTTAACTTTGGCTCAATATAGCTGTCGAATCAGCAGACTCCTTGGAAAACAGCTAAGCGTTAAGGAAGAAGTCATGTTTCGCCTTCTGGGGCTGACGGTGTTATCTACCTTCAGCAGAGGTTCTTTAAAAGCCCGTCATATTTTAAATTCCAAGTTTTACTCTTTTGTAGTTCCTTAGAATTAGAATTTTATTAGTAATAATGACTCAAAGGGGAGGAGGAATCACTCGATCTTGGAGGTTTCTGCGTACATTTGGTCTATTCTAAGAAACCAAAAAGCATCATCTTAGGGTTTGCAGGCCCTTTGGCCGAGCCTCAGAAACGTGGCTGGAGCGGACTTTGCTGCTTTAATTTTACGGGTCTAATGGCGATCCCTGCCTTGGGGCCACCTGAGCCAAGAGGGCGCCTCGCCTGGGCAGGTTGAGGACTGGGATCTGCCACCACCATGGCCTAGAAGCTCTCTCTCCCTCTGGTGATCCACTAGTTGCAGCGGCCTTGCTCCCTGGCTGGTCTCTCTACTACCATAGTGTGTTTTTATTTCCTGCCAGTGGGCCTTTCTTTGGTTAAGTCCTTCTGGGTTCTCTGACAGTTGTCAATCACTTGGAAGCTCAGAAGGGGGCTGGAATCACCTCATGCAAATTTGCCCATGTCTTGCCCAGCTACTTTCATGCTCTGCACATCAGTAGTTTGCAGGGGGGAGAGTTCAAGTTCCATCTCTCTACGGTGTTTCTCCCAACTTCTGTTTTCCCTGAGTTTTGCAAATAACTTCAAAGACAAGGTTCAAGATTTTATGGAATTCTCAGCAGGTAGTTTTCTGCAGTGAGTATCCATTCCCAGCACTGTTTATCGTGAGCAAAAGAACAGATGTGCTTTCTCTTGGAGGATAGACACAGTGCTCCTCTTATGTATTTCCTTCATGCTCATTTAACCTACTGCAAGCACAGAATAGATATTTAAAGTGTTTTATTGTCATTGGGCATAGAGACAAGCTGGTGCTCAAATTCCCTATAAATACCACATGTTTTTGGTAATTTTCCCTGAACTGCAGCTTGGCCATTGTTCATGGGGTAACCAGATAACACACGGGATTTCTGGCTAATTGTGTTGCAATTGAATACTAAAAATTGAATACATGGGTCAACTTTTAAGTTTCTTGAAACAAAACGTTTATACTATTTCTAGCTACATGCCAGGTGATTACTTAAATTGAAAGAAAAAAAAAAAACCCCAAATCAAATCAGCGGGCAGTAGTGGAGGCAGATTAAGCCTTAAGCCAGAAAAGGTAGAGATTTGTGTGGTTCTTTGTTATTTTATCTAAACATAAACTTCACTAGTGAACTCCCAAAGCAGTGTCTCATTTCCATTTGGAATATTGCAATTGGTATTTTTTACATTGTCTATTTTGGTCCTTATGAAAAGAAAGTGGAAAAATGGCCTGATGAGGTGGCATAATGCTTAAATCCACACCTGGTCTCTAACTTTTTCCCCACGGGGTTCAGTCTACAAAGTCTCTAACACTTGCTGCTATTAATAAAAGCTGAATAAAATGATGCCTTTGTTTGAAGACATTAGCAGAATTGTAGTTGTGTTCCAAAGGATTGGGGGCTGAGAGGAGGGTGTGAGAAGGCCAGTTGGCCAGGGCACCGACCTGAAGGGTTGCTAAATTTGTTAAGGGGGAGGGCACCTAGCCAGCCATCAATGAACCACAAGTGCTCTGTTGCCAATCTAGGTGTCCACAATGCTCGGAATAGTTTTACTTACTTTAAGCAGTTCTATCACATGTGCTCAGAAATTCTAATGATCGTTTATATATTTTATTGAAGCAAGATTTAAAAAATGGGACATGCAGTCTTGCTGCATACTTATGTTGATTACTTTAGAATTAAGGTTATAAAGATAGCTAAATATTTTGAACTTAAACCAGGAAACCAGCACCATCCCTTTTCTCCCCCACTCCTGAAACCCTCCACAACTGTAAAAAATTGTTTCCCTAGTTAGTTCTTATTTGAGGATACTGCAGTGTTTCAGCACCCTGGCCAAAGGGTAAAATCACCTAGAAACTCTGGGCCCCATCATAGTGCAATTGAGACTGGTCTCTAGGAGGTTGGGCTTAAATGCTCCATGGGGGTTCTGATCTATGCTCATTGTGTTTGTTGAATGAGAACCAGGTGACCATGATGACTATTATACCCTCAAAATTTAGCTCACATCAGAAACACCTGGAGGGCTTGTGAAAAGAGCTCGCTGGGCCCTACGCCCGGCATTTCTAAGTAGGTTTCGGTTGGGACCTGAGCATTTCGGTCTCTGTCAAGTTCCAGTGCTCGTTGATGCTGCCGCAGGGACAACACTTTGAGAACCACTGCGCTAATACGAATCCTGACTCATTCTGTGTATCCTAAGGTACTTTCACTCCTAGAAAACTTCTGAAATTGTTATTGTTGTTTATGGGGGAGATTTGGAGAAGGGGCACAGAGTTAGTGCCAAAAGGGCAGGAAGTGGAGGGAAGGGACTTTAAGAAAAAAAGTTGAGATGAGAGTGTTATCAAAATTGAAGAGGGGGAGGGTTTGAACTTTTGAAGTCCGGCTGGGTGGAGAAGTTTTACCAAAGAAGTTTGAGGAGAGAAGACCAGGGAAAGTTCTAATGGATGTAAAAGGATTTAAAGGAAATTTTAAAGAAGTGTTGTCAGAGTCTCTATTTTTCCTTCAGTGTGATGAGAAATGTAAGTAAAGGATGTTTTTTTGTTGTGTTACAGCTGGTCACTGCCCCATCTCTCGCGTGTCAGGCTTTTATAAGCATTACATTCCCTGCTTTTTTTCCCTTCTTCATTCTCCTCTCTAGGAGAACCACAGCAACCTAACTTCAACTCTGTAAAGAAACAAGAATTAGAAAGAACGATGGTTTCAAAGATGCAAGAGACTATTCCTGGAGCTTAAGGAAAAAGAAATTTGCTTGAGTCTAGGAGAGACTGTGTTCAGGGCTATTATGGGTGTGGAGCAAAAGGTGGAAAAATGCATCCAGTGGCTCCCATTGGTCAAAAGAGATCCTGGAGAGTGAAAACCCCTGCACTTCAGTTATGTGTGTGTTTGGGGGGTTGGGGGTGGGATTGAAGAGGTGCCCAGAGGCAAAATGGGAACACGGGCTCTGCTTATCAACAAACAGGATGCCACCTTCTGAATGAGTGAAAGTAGGTGCGATTGAGATGAAGGAAAAATGGAATTCAAAATTTATTTTAGAAGAACCAGATGGGATACACTATTCCTTGGAAACACAATTTTTTAGCCACATGTATTTGCAAGTACTTTAAAAGGGCACCCACAGGTAGTGGGAAATGAAGGGTGCGAGGAGTCAGAACACCTGAGATAGTCCTAATTTTGTTGATAACTAGTGGCATGTGGTCAAGTCACTGACTTCCTGAGCCTCACTATCTTCTTACAAAAGGGAGAACTCTGAGGTCAGCCCTGATAAATACCCTATGAAACAGAGATGAAGAATCTGATGTTAGGTCCTAGTTAGGCACCACGTTTTTATTTTATCTTTAAAAAAAAAATTATTTATTTATTTATATTTGGCTGCATTGGGCCTTCGTTGCTGTGTGCGGGCTTTCTCTAGTTGCCACAAGTGGGGGCTACTCTTTGTTGCGGTGTGTGGGCTTCTCATTGTGGTGGCTTCTCTCGTTGCAGAGCATGGGCTCTATGCACACAGGCTTCAGTAGTTATGGCACACGGGCTTCAGTAGTTGTGGCTCACGGGCTCTAGAGTGCAGGCTCAGTAGTTGTGGCACACGGGCTTAGTTGCTCCACGGCATGTGGGATCTTCCCAGACCAGTGCTCAAACCCGTGTCCCCTGCATTGGCAGGTGGATTCTTAACCACTGTACCACCAGGGAAGCCCCAGGCACCAAGTTTTTAAAGCATAAAATAAATTTGTATTTCTTGCCTGTCTTTAAGATTCAAATTAGGTAAAACTCAGATTTGTTTCCTTGGGTTAGGGGTGAGGCCAAAATAAGGTTTTAGAACGCACAAAGAAATCAGTAGAGCCTTGTCCTTTAAGTAGGAACATACAGGACAAATGTTAGGACAGTTCAATTTCGGTAAACAAGAAATTTGGCTATATTAGAACAATGCTGAAGTAGAGTTTAGTAACTGTTCAGTTTCTTTTCTTCCTTTTTTTTTTTTTTCTGGAGGTGGGGAGAAGTTTACATTCCTCAAAAGACATGGACTAAAATAGATGAGACAGACTGGAATCTTTTTTTTTTTTTTTTTGGAATCTTTTTTGTAACAAACAACGAACCTTATTTCTCAGTTTCTTCTGTCTCTATTGGTTCTGAAACTGGCAAGTCAGAGCAATTTTTTTTTTAAATTTGAGATTCAACCATTTATTTTATGTGAAAATTAAGCATATTTGTTCTTCATTCTTGGTCTTATATGTTTTATGGCTAAAGTAGGAAGTTTTTCTAAAAATTAAAACTGATGGAACTAGTATAAATGATAACTGGGTTATTAAGAATTTCATCAGGAATTTAAAATCGGATATAAATAATAGCTATTTCTCATAATTGCATGATTAAATCAGTAGGAAACTAGTATAATGAAATAATTAAAAGTCACCCTTTACTTATCAATGGCATTCTGCCGGTCTTACTGAAACTTAATTTTCATTGTATTATCAATATAAAATTCATCCTTCCTCTGGTTTCTGAGCCCATCTCCTACCCTCTCACTGAGGTTTCTCTTTCTATTTGTCTTTCTCGTTCCTGTGTCCAAAAACTCTCCCTATTGGGTTATTTTTGCCTCCACATATAAATATGCTCAATATGTTCTAATCTTGAAAACAATTAGATTCCATCTCCCCACTGCTGCGTCTTTCCTTGTTTGGCTTTCTCTTTCCCTCTTTTCCCTTCCTTTCTCCATTTCTCTCTCCTTTCTTCTCCTTATCCCTGCTCCTCCACCAGCTGCTCCCTTTCATTCATTCACTGAGTAAGTGCTTTTGAGGGTAGCGGTGTATCCTATGGTGCCTCACACTGTAGTGAGTTCTGGAAAACATGACTATACTGGAAAGATTGGGCTCTACCCTCATGGGGCTTAAAGTCTGGTGAAGGAGACATTTGATAAAAGAAGCAGGCGAGTATCATCACCTAAACTCTTTCTCTCTCACCTATTGCAGTTCAGCTTGACGCTCTAGCCCAGGCCATCAATGATCAATCATTTCCAAAAACATTGAACGCTTTTTGTTTTATTTACACTTTCAATTTCTTATAGGAGTTTATCACTTCATTCTTTGCCTTGTGTACGCATTCTTCACTGGTTTTCTTATTCCTTCTTATCCCCTAGGCCCTTTTGGAACCATTTCCTATATTCATCAATGAATGGGTATCATTTCATAGTGTTCTACCACCAGTCCTTTTATAACTTTTCTAATTTCCTGAGGCAAACCTACCTATTCTCATGCCTTCTGCTGCCCCCTCTGCACTGGTAACTACATGTTCAATCATATCTCTTTCCCATCCATTCAAATGCCTGGTGGCATTCTATCTCAAACTCAACAGGTTCTGAATTGAACTCATTTTCTCCAAAACTGTGTCCTCCTCAGGTGTTCCCTGTTTTATTTTATAGAATCACCATACACACAATCACTTAAACGAGACTTGTTGTTGTAAATAAGAGCAGCAAGATTTTCAAGAACTGGCTTTTATAGGTGATATTCAAATTGAGATTTAAATGACAAGAGGGAGCCAATCACACAGATATCTGGGGGACAATATTCTAGGTAGAGGGAACAGAAAGTGCAAAGGCCTAAAGGTGGAGAATGATTTTGAGGAGTTCATAGAACAGAAAGAAGACCAGTGTGGCTGGAGGGTAGGGGGCAAGAGGGAGAGCAGTGCCAGATGAGCTTGAGAAATTGGCAGGGGTTACATCACCAAGATTGTTGTAGATCATGGGAAGGGTTTCATTTTATTCTAAGTGAAATGGGGTGCGATTGAGGGATTCTTCAGCCAGAGAGTGACATTTAATTTACACTTTGTAAAGATCACTTCTACTACTCTATAAATAATAAATTGTGGAAGAACAAGAGTATAGACATGGCGTCCAGCTAGGAGGCTATTTGGCTATCTAGGCAAGAGATGCTAAAATTTGGAAATAAGATAGTACCAGGGGAGCTGAAGGAGGAGAAGTCAGGATATATTTTGGAAGTAGTATCAATAAGACTTCCTGATGAATTGGATATAGAAGGAGAGGCAAACAAAGGCATTAAAGACTATTCCTAGGTTTTTGGTATAAGCAACTGTGGGGCCATTTTACTGAGATGAAAAGATATGGAAGGAACAGACATTTTTTGCAGGGGGGCGGGTAGACAGAAAGCTTTGTTCTGATTATGTAAAGTTTGAAATGCCTTTAATATCTCCAAAAGAAAATGTCAAATAGGCAGTTGGATAAATGAATCTGGAGCCTAGAAGAGAAGGAGCTGGTGACCCAAATGTGGGAGTCATTGACAGATGGTATCTGAAACCATGGGAACACATAAGATTGTCCAACAAGTGAACATAGGTGGAGAAAAGCAGAGGACAAGAGGGCTGAGAATGGAGTCCTGGGTTACATTAACGTTTAGAGGTCAAGTAGGAGAGAAGCAAGCAGATTAGTTAGGCAGACTAGTGAGGAAGGGGAAGACCAGGAGAATGTAGTGTCATTGAAGCTGGACAGTGATCAGTGCTACCGAGAGGTCAAGCGAATGGAGGGCAGAAAAGGGACCTTAGGATAGAGTCCGTCGATGACCCTGACAAGAGCAGTTTCAGGATGAAGAGGGTCCTGCCTTTGTGAGTGCTTCAGATCACTTTGACATACTTTACTTCTTGTATTATCTTAATTAAGCTTCTGTATTTTTATTCTTCATGAAGTGGGCATATTAATATTTCTATAGTCCTTTATAACAGGTAATAACAGTCACTATTGGTGAGAGCTTATTAGAATAGTGTGTGCAAAGGCATAGAGACATAAAAAATGGTACAACCTTTCAGTTGCATTAGCTGCATATGGTCAGAGTGTATAGTATGTGGGTGAGAATGAAGGTGGAAAGGATCAAAAAGAGTGAAGGTAAAGTTGGACAGGTAGACAGGACAGGTAGAAAAGAGTAGAGTTTTACAGTTTTGTAGTTTTTCAGTTTTGTCATTTTCTTCTTATAGATCTTATACATATTTTGTTAGATTCTACATAAGTATTTTATTTGGAATGGTGCTAATGCAAGTGGTGTTGTTTTTTAATTTCACATTCCACTTGTTCATTACTGGTACACAGGCATACCTCAGAGATATTACAGGTTCAATTGCAGACCACTGCAATAAAGTAAATACGCAATAAAGTGAGTCACATGAGTTGTTTGGTTTCCAAGTGCATATAAAGGTTATGTTTATACTATACTGTAGTATACTGTATACTTATACTCTATTAAGTGTGTAATGGCATCATATCTTAAAAAATGTACATATACCTTAGCTAAAAATATTTTATTGCTTAAAAAATTCTAACCCTCAGCTGAACTCTTCAGTGAGTTGTAAGCCTTTTGCTGGTGGGGAATCTTGCCTCAGAGTTGATGGCTGCTGATTGACTAGAGTGGTGGTTGCTAAAGGTTGGGGTGGCTGTGAAAATTTCTTAAAAGAAAGCAAGAGTAAAGTTTGCTGCATCGATTGACTCTTCCTTTTTCATGAATCGTTTCTCTGTAACATGCAGTGCTGTTTGTTAGCTTTTTACACACAGTAGAACTTTCAAAATTGGAGTCAATCCTCTCAAACCCTGTTGCTGCTTTATCAACTAAGTTTATGCAATATTCTAAAGAAATTGCCATTTCTTTAGCAATAAAGTATTTTAATACCACAAACTTTCAATTTAAAAATATGATCTCTGCAAAGTGCAATGAAACGAGGTGTACCTGTGTAGGAAAGTGATTGACTTTTGTATATTAACTTTGTATCCTGCAACCTTATGATAATTGTTTATAGGCGTTTTCTTATAAGGATTTTTTGTTATTGTTGATTCCTTAGAATTTTCCACGCAGATGATCATGTCACCTATGAACAAAAACAGTTTTATTTCTCCCTTCCCAGTCTGTATGCCTGCTATATCCTTTTCTTACTGCATTAGCTAGTACTTCCACTACAATGTTGAAAAGCAGTGGTGAGAGGGACCATCCTTGCCTTACTCCTGATCTTAGTAGGAAAGCTTCATGTCTCATCATTAAATGTAATGTTAGCCATAGGGTTTTTTGTGTATATGTATATATCAAATTGAGGAAGTTCACCTCTATTCTTAGCTTACTGAGAATTTTTATCATTATGGATGTGGATATAAAAAATTATTTTTCAGCATCTATTGACATGATCGTGTGATTTTTCTTTAGCCTATTGAGGTGATGGATCACATTTTTTACTTCTAACTTTTTACTTCTAGGTAGCTTTTTACTTCTAAGGAGCTCTTACTTTTTGCTTTCACTTTTTTTTTTTTTTTTTGGTTGCACCTCCCGGCATGTGGAACTTCCCTGACCAGGGATGGAACCCGCACCCACTACAGTGGAAGGGTGGAGTCTTAACCACCAGACCACCAGGGGAGTCCACATTTACTTTTAACATTTGCTTTCAACTTTTATTTTTCACTTTTCACTTGTATTTTCTCCTTTACCTTTTTACTTTCACTTTTCACTTTAAACGTCCACTTTCACATTTTACTTTTACTCCTACTTTTCACTTTTATTTTTAACGTCTCACTCTTTCTTTTCACCTTGCTTCTACTTTCGCTTTTTACTTTCACCTTTTACTTTTTATTTTTACTTCTAACCTTTCACTCTTACTTTTTATTTTTACTCTTTCCACTTTAACTTTTGCTTTCACCTTTTAATTTTCACCTTATTTTACACTTTTACTTTCACCTTTTACTTCTTACTTCTACTTTGTACTCTTCACTCTTACTTATACTTTTTACCTTATTTGATTTTAAATGTTGAACCAGCCTACGTGGGATAACTCACACTTGGTTATAATATATAATTCTTCTTATACATTGTTGAATTTGATTTTCTAATATTTTATTGAGGACTTTTATATTTATGTTCATGAGAAATGTTGGTCTGTATTTTTCTTATAATGTCTTTGTCTGGTTTTTGTATTATGGTAACGCTGGCTTCAAAGAATGAGTTAGTTGATTTTCTCTTCTATTTTCTGAGAGAGATTGTATAGAAACCGTATAATTTCTTCCTTAAATGTTTGATAGAATTTGCCAGTGAACCTCTCTGGGCCTGGTGCTTTCTATTTTATAAGGTTATTAATTATTGAATTAATTTCTTTAATAGGTATAGGCTTATTCAGGTTGTCTATTTTCTCTTTGTAAGTTTTCTCAAATTGTGTCTTTCAAGGAATGGTTCACTTCATATAGGTTACCAAATTTGTGGGCATAGAGTTGTACACAGTATTCTTTTATTAACCTTTCTACATCTGCAGGATCTGTAGTAATGTCCCCTCTTTTATTTCTGATATTATTAATTTGTGTCTTCTCTTTTTTTCTTAGTTAGCCTTGCTAGGTGCTTAGGGATTTTACTGATTGTTTTAAAGAACAAGATTTTTTTTTTCCCTCTATTTCCTTTTTTCAGTGATTTCTGCTGTAATTTTTATTATTTTCATCTGCTTACTTTGGATTTAATTTGCTCTTCTTTTTCTAGTTTTCTAAGGCAGAATCTTAGGTGATTGATTTTTAGATAATCTTTTCTAACACAGTTGACCCTTGAACAATGGGGGGATTAGAGGTGCCAACCTCCAAGCAGTTGAAAATCTGGTATAATTTTATAGTTGGCCTTCTTTTCCTTACATGCAGTTCTGCATCTATGGATTCAACCAACTGTGGATCATTTAGTACCATAGTATGTATTTAAAAATCTGCATATATTAATACTATGTATAAAATAAACAACAGATGGGAACATACTGTATAGTACAGGGAACTCTACCTAATGCACTGGGATAACCTAAATGGGAAGGAAGTCCAAAAGGGAGGGGATATCTGTATGTGTATGGCTGATTCATTTTGTTGTGCAGTGGAGGCTAACACAACATTGCAAAGCAACTATATTCCAATAAAAATTAATTTAAAAATCTGCATATAAGTGCAGTTCAGACCAGTGTTGTTCAAGGGCCAACTCTATACATTCAATGCTATAAACTTCCTTCAAAGTACTGCTTTCACAGTATCCCACAAATTTTTATGATCTGTGTTTGCATTTTCATTTAGTTCAAAATATTAAAACTTTTTTCTTGATTTCTTTTTTGACCCATGTGTTATTTAGAAGTGTGTTGTTTAATCTCCACATATTTAAGGATCTTCCAGTTATTTTTCTGTTACTGATTTCTAGTATAATTCTTTTGTGGTCTGAGAGCATACACTGTGTGATTTCTATTGTTTTAAATTTGTTACGGTGTGTGTCATGGCCCAGAATGTGTTCTATCTTGATGAATGTTCCATGTGAGCTAGAGAAGAATGTGTATTCTGCTGTTATTGGATGAAATAGTCTATCGACGTTCATTATATCTAGTTGACTGATGTGTGGTATTAAGTCCAACTATGTTCTTATTGATGTTCTGCCTGCTGGATCTGTCCATTTCTGATAGGGGGAGTGTTGAAGTCTCCAACTACGATAGCTCATGTGTTTATTTCCCTTTCCAGTTTTACCATTTTTTTTGCCATATGTATTTTGATGCTCCATTGTTAGGTGCATATATGTGAAAGACTGTCATATTTTATTGGAGAATTGACCCCTTTAACATTATGCAATGCCCTTCTTTATCCCTGATAACTTTCCTTACTCTGAAGTCTGCTTTGTCCAAAATTAATATAGCTACTCCTGATTTATTTTGATTGGTATTAGAATGATATATTTTTCTTCATCCCTTTACTTTCGATCTATGTAGACTTTATATTTAAAGTGGGTTTTTTATAAGTCATTATGCTGTATACCTTAAGATTATGCAGTGTGGTATGTCAATTATATCTCAATAAAACTGAAAGAAAAAAGTCAAAACATAACAGATGTTGGTGGAGATGTGGAGAAAAAGGGAGCCCTGTAACTCTGTTGGTGGGAATGTAAATTGGTGTGGTCACTATGGAAAAACAGTATGGAGGTTCCTCCAAAAATTAAAAATAGAACTACCATATGACCCAGAAATCCCACTTCTGGGTATATATCCAAAGGAAATAAAATCACTATCTCAAAAAGAAAAAAACCCTTGATTTCTTGTAGACAACATATGGTTGGGTCTGGATTTTTGATCCACTCTGACAATCTGTATCTTTTAATTGTTGAATTTAGACCATTGACATCAAAGTGACTACAGCTAACACTGCTGTATGTTATACAGAAAAGTTGAGAGAGTAAATCCTAAGAGTTCTCACCGCAAGGAGAAAAATTTTTTTAATTTTTTCTTCTTTTTTTCCCTTGTATATATATGAGAAGATCAATGTTAACTGAAACTATTGTTGTAATCATTTCACAATATATGTATATCAAATCGTCATGCTGCATGCCTTAAACTTATACAGTGATATGTCAATTATTTCTTAATAAAATTGAAAAAAAACAGAAAAAAGACAAAAAGTTTTATTGTTATAGTTGGTTGATATCTACTGTTACTGTTTTCTATTTGTTGCTCTTGTTCTTTGTTCTTATTTTTGTCTCCTGTTCTTCTTCTGCCTTTTGTGGTTGGAGTTGTCTATTTCCCTTCCTCCAAGTCAGTTAGGTTCTGACAAAACTTCAGCAGGTTAGGCTCTGGTTATATTGTTTCTCCTGAGGGCAGGTCTTGTTAAGAACAGGATGCTCTACTATATTTCAAAATGGTTCTTTATTCCTCCCCCTGCTGGAAGCATGAAGAGATTTTTCTCTGATAGTCACTGTGAGAATTTGGTAGAGTTTCAGCAGGTAAAACACAGGAGTGTGAGGGCCCCTAATGACTGAATCCCCTAGGAGTTTTTCTCTCTGACTTGTCCGTAGTTAGCCTCTAGCAATTCATCCATTATACTCCTGCATGGGTTCCCATGGAGGTTTTGTTTATAGGTTTATGCTCTGGTAAGTTGTTGATTCTCTTCATTCACCTGTTGGTCTCTCCAATTTGGAGGTGGGGAAACAGTGGTTGACCCTGTGAATTCACTTCCGTTATGGATCTAAGAAGAGTTGATTTTTTTTTTTGGCCACACCACATGGCTTGCAGGATCTTAGTTCCCCAACCAGGGATTGAACCCACACCCTTGGCAGTGAAAGCACAGAGTCCTAACCACTGGACTGCGAGGGAATTCCCTGAGTTGTTGATTTTTTTAAAGATAATTTTTAAAGAGAAGTTTTAGGTTCATAGCAAAATTGAGAGGAGGATATAGAGATTTCCCATATACTCCCTGCCCCTACATATATATAGACTCCCCCCATTGTCAACATTCCCCACCAAACTGATATATTTGTTATAAATGGTGACCTGCATTGACAAATCATAATTCCCCAAAGACCATAGTTTACATTAGGGTTCACTCTTGGTGTTGTACATTTATGGATCTGGACAAATGTATAATGACATGTATCCATCCCATCATTACAATATCATACACAGTATTTTCACTGCATAAAAATCTTCTGTGCTCCACCCATTCATTCCCAACTTCTGACCCTGAATTGTTGATTTTTCAGTTTGTTCAGCTTTTTCTTTATTGTTAGGATGAAGCAGTGACTTCTAAGCTTCTTACATGCCAGACTGGAAACGACTTAACCTCATTTAATTTTTTAGAATAAAGGTTAAAAGCAAGAACTTTCTATTTAAGAGCTTTGAGTGAGTCTGGGGTTTAAGATTTTATTGTATCTTAAGCCAATTGAAATGGTTCTTCTGAAATACGTATTGCAGCTAAGAATACAAGGAAAAATCCACTGTTCATACTGGGGAAATATTATTAAACTTTTTTTTGCGCTACGCGGGCCTCTCACTGTTGTGGCCTCTCCCGTTGTGTAGCACAGGCTCCGGATGCACAGGCTCAGCGGCCATGGCTCACGGGCCCAGCTGCTCCGCGGCATGTGGGATCTTCCCGAACGGGGGCACGAACCCATGTCCCCTGCATCGGCAGGCAGACTCTCAACCACTGCACCACCAGGGAAGCCCTTAAACTTTTATTAGCAATATCATAACTATTGTTTTATTTTTGAATTATTCACATCTGAACATGAATTTCCTGGCTTGCTCAATTTTCAAGTCTCTAGTACTTCTGAGTCTAGAACACAAAAACACTAGCATGCTCAAATATGGCAGTCCCACAGCGCAGTTTTCCTATGACGAAATAGGAATAATAGACCAAATGCAATTACTTGAAATTATGCATTTTTCATTATAATAGTCATTGTTATTTAAAATTGAGAGTTTAGATTGAGGACTTTAATTTTCACTGTTTAGAAAGGAATGTTTTTGGTTTCCAATACTTGAAACATCAAAAAAGGATGATTGGGGCTTCCCTGGTGCCGCAGTGGTTGAGAGTCCACCTGCCGATGCAGGGGACACGGGTTCGTACCCCGGTCCAGGAAGATCCCACGTGCCGCGGAGCAGCTGGGCCCGTGAGCCATGGCCGCTGAGCCTGCACATCCGGAGCCTGTGCTCCACAACGGGAGAGGCCACAGCAGTGAGAGGCCCGCATACTGAAAAAAAAAAAAAAAAAAAAAGAATGATTGTTCCATGATACTGTTAAAGTGTTTCTGGCAATAATAGGCTTAAAGGAAATTTATTTGAAAATAGAAAAAAAAAAAAAAATGAAACAGTCTTGGTGTGTGTACCAGTTAACCTGTTTCCTATTTTCTGTAGGTCTAGCCATTCATATACTGATAACCTAAAAATTGCATCCAGGGTGGTTTAAGAGGAGTGCCATCAAGATTGTCAGTAGAAAATTTTCTTTCCTCATATTTTCTTTTTTCTTTTTTTAATTTATTTTTAATTGAAGTATAGTTGATTTACATGTTAATTTCCACTGTACAGCAAAGTGACTCAGTTATACACATACATACATTCTTTTTAGTATTCTTTCCTATTGTGGTTTATCTCAGGATATTGAATGTAATTCCCTGTGCTATACAGTAGGACCTTGTTGTTTATGCAGTCTATATGTAATAGTTTGCATCTGCTAACCCCAAACTCTCAGTTCATCGCCCCCACTTCCTCACATTTTAAAGTACTTTACTGCCATATCTTAGGTAATTACCCTGGATAAATCATGTTGCTGGAACTCTTGTATTTTGCCGCCTTTGAAAACTATAATTGCCATTATAAGTCAGGATCTCAGTCACATTACAAATGGACATTTACTAAGCAGACATTAAACAACTAAAAAGTTTCATTAGTGTGGTTTTTATATAGCAATACAAAAGGCAGAAGTATAAAAGTGAACAGTATAGTGGCTGATTTGCTAAGGATGTGAAGAATTAAAGTATGCTTTCCTAATAATATTATATTACTATAGTGGATGAAGCCTCATCATGGCAGGGAATCTTGCCCTAAAAAATACATTAGAAAATTTTAAAAAAACCCTTGATGTGATGTATTTGAAATTACTATAATATTTGAGATGTGACACTAGGTAATTATTGCTCTATCTTTGTCTCATCCAATATTGAAGCATGCAGTAGGCACTTAATAAATGTTTGAATTAATGAGTGATATTAATTGTCATGATTGAATGAGTGGCATCATTGAATGTCACTAATGAATGACACATGTTTTAAAATACCCATTTTTATTGCTAATATGAAGTTAAAAAATGGTATTGTGGTTATGTTAATAAAAAGAAATCTTTACATGAGATACATGTCAAAATATAATTGATCCTCATTATTTGTGGATTTGTGAACTTACCTACTCACTGAAATGTATCTGTAACCCCTAAATCAACACTTGTGATGTTTTCATGGTCATTTGCAGACACATGCAGAGCAGCACAAAATTAGAGTGGCCCAGTGCACACGTTCCCAGCTGAGGTTGAACAAGGTGGCTCTCAGCCTTCTTGTTTCAGTCCTTGTACTGTAAACAAGTGACTTCATGATCTACTTAGTGATCATATTTTTGTGCTTCTTCTGGGTTATTTTGCTGTTTAAAATGGCCTCCAAGCATCGTGCTGAAGTGCTGTGTATTGTTCCTAACTATAAGAAGGCTATGATGTACATTACAGAGAAAAACCATGCATTAGGTAAACCTCTTTCCGTTATGAGTTATGGTGTTGCTGACTGTGAGTTCAATGTTAATAAATCAACATTATATATTATATCATGTGTCTTTAAACAGACACACATAAAGACAAGGCTATGTATTGACCAGTTGTCCACAAGGTGACCAGAGGCTTGCAGGAACCTAACCCTGTTTTTCCCCTATGAGCAGTGGTTCAGTATTTGCTAACTCAGTGTTTGATAAATTTATAGAACATAGATACCCAGAAAAATGAGAATTGACTGTATTTACCAATGAAGTGATGGAGCGATCTGGGGTTGCTTAAAAATAATTCACAGAGGCACAGGGAATTGGGTTGGGACATAGATGAAACACATTGATGAGTTGAAAATTGGTGAAGCTGCAGTTAGCTGCTCATTAAACTATTTTCTCTATTTTTGTAAATGTTTGGCGTTTCCATAATAAGTTGTTTTCAAAATCCCATTCTAAGTATTTAAAGACTTTAATCCCAAATATTTTCATGAATGTTTGCTGCTCCCAATTTTAGTACTTGACTCAAAATTTTCCTAATTTTTTTCCTCCCTCTATCATCCTGTTTCCTCCAGGTTTACCCCATTCTACTGTTGTAGGTAAAAGAAAATGGAAGGAAGTTAGAATACAATCTGAGGGCTTTGAAAAGAGTTTAATTGAATTTTACAGACCCCCAAAAAGTAAATTATGTCTTGCAGGGTTCTGTCCACCTCTGTAGAACAATCAACACATTAAACGAACAAGCTGCTGCCAGGGATTTTATTTACACAGCTCTCCTTCTTACCTCAAGGACTCCGTGACATCCTTTGCTCTTTTGCTTTTCTGAGAATAAATTCTCTAAGGGAGGCTTCCTAGTAAGGGTTAACCCCATACACTGTGTCTAGCAGTGATTGGCTGAGAGAGTTTGTTTACTTAAAAGGGAAGAACACTTTCTTTTTCAGTTTCTTGTTGACTTTGACCCTAGAGTGTACAGGATGATTTCAGGACTGCCCTTGATAGATGAAGAATTTATAAACTGACCTATGACGTTGGCTCACACAGAGGGAGGAACAGACCACCAGCTCTGTTTATTTGTTTGTTTGTCTTAATTAAAAAAAAAAAAACCCAGCCAGAGTTGAAAGAAATAGGAGAAAAATACCGGGAAAACAACATAATTGTACCTTGTACTTTCCTGATGTTTCTTGCCTGTGTGGCTCAAAATATTCTCTAAACATTAACTCAAACATCAGTAGCTCCAAGGTACAGACAGGGCAAACATTATTACCCTCATCTGAAAGATGAGGTGAGGCAGGGCAGGGAGTCAGCAGAGCCAAGATTAGGACTCAGAACTTGACTGCTGTTCAGCAACCAGCAAAGTAACTCCAGGACCCTTCGCTGCCTTCTCTGGGTGGTTTTCTTTCTCATCTTAGTCATAATCCATCCCCTCACCATAAGCCTTTTGTGATATCTCTTCTCTCATCTGTGAGGCCTTCCTGGACCACCTGGACCACTAAATAGTATCCCTCCATCTGCCCCCACCCCAACCCCCATCATATAATGCCTTTCTCCAGCTTTGATTTCTTTTTGACCTTATTACCTGGCACATTGTTTATCCCTGGTCTCCCTTTATTAAGATGCTCCATGAGGGAATACTGTATTAGTGTGCCTCCAATCCCTGTTGAGCCCAAAGTGGGTACTGAGTAAATAATTGTTGACTAACTCCCTTCCTTTATTAAAACTTGCTTTTAGTTAAAATTCAATAGTGTTATCTCAAGGTGGTTGAGAAGGCTTAACGTATCTCCTAGGGGTTACTTTCATTATAATAGGAGAAACCTTACTGTGAATTAGCCAAAGGAACAAAGCTCTAATTCATTGCAGCTAATAGTTTGAAGAAAGTATTTCTGCCCAGCAAGGGGTCCTTTTTGATGATCTCTGACCCTATGTCCAAGGCCAGCCCTCCCAACAGCGGTCATCAGAGACAGAGTGAGAAAAGAAAAGTGGATGAGAAACAGACTTTGTATTCTGCGCATCAGTAGTAGGTTTAAATTGTGAAGAAATAAAACAGGATTTTATTTTAACTGAAATATAGTAAATATCAGAAGTGAAAACTTTCAGCGCGTTTAAACAACATCTTTTTCTGTCCTACATCTTTCTTTACGTCAGGTATCTGACTTTCATTTTATCTAAAAGAAATGCTTTACACACACACACACACACACACACACACACACACACACACGGAAAGGAGGCCTTGCCTTGTTAGGGGAGCAATCAGAGGGATGCCTCTTTAGAGACCCAGACCCTCATTTAATCAAGGATAAGGCAGAGAAATCCTTCTCCTGCAGCCTTGTCTATTGATTAAGAGCTTCGTGTAGCTTCCTAATGGCAGACTTTGAACAGTTATGTGGTATGAAGGGTGAGCCTTTTCTCACGGAAACCCACTATCATGACAAATTGTAATTAGGAGCAAATCAGGGCAGGATCAGACTTCTGGTGGCTTCTGAAAGGTGCAAGTGCCGGATTAAAGTCTATCTAGACGATAATCCATATTGTGGTTATCGTGTAAGTTTATTTTTGTAAAACTTAATCAAATTTTCACATTGGTTATTTCTAATTCTCAACTGCTTTATACATTTTGATATTTTTGTGCTCATTTGCTTATTTATTTTTTTTTTACACCCAGTCTTGGTCCAGGAACCATTTAAAGTGGCTTACAAATACACACACACACACACACACACACACACACACACATATATACACACGCACATACACAATAAGAAAAAAGATTACATTAAAAATTGGTGAAGAGGAAATCAATATAATGGAAAAGTGAGAATAGGCAAGGTGAGATAAGAATAATAATGCCTAAACATATACCATTTGCTGGGGAGAGGTAGGCACTGTTCTAAGCACTTTGCATATAAGAACTCATTTTATCTTGACAACATCACTACAAGACTAGTGCTGTTATTCTCATCATTTTACAGATGAGGTAACTGAGGCATGGAGAAGTGATTGAGACCATACAAATAGTAAGTGGTAGAGTTCTGGGGCTCAAAGCTCAGCACTCTGGCTCCATCATGCTTTACCGATTCAACAATGAAGCTGGAAATAAGATTAATGCACAAAGTAGAAATTGTAAGGTCCCGCCATCCTGCTAGAGGCAGACCACAAGTTTACCTCTAAGAGTTTTGGCAGACAAAATCAAGAAGGAAAAATGATCAGTTACAGGATTCACAGTGTTTACGAGATAAAAAACAAGCTAGTTGCTCAAGAGTAGCATAATTATTTCTAGTTGGGAGACCAGGAGGAAAATTCTCTTGTAAATTCTCACAAAGAAGTCACTATGTGATGAAGTGGACAGTATTCTCCAGTTAGGCTGTCAGGTTTTCATAGGTCTGTTTTTTACATTCTTCACTGTGTCATAATGTATAACCAACACCAAAGCCAAGTTCAGTAAAAGGCAGTTCTGCAAGGGTGGTGATTTCTGAAGATGTGGTCAGGTTTGTGGATCTCTGCTGGTCTGGCTTAATTTAGGAAAACATTTTAAGCTATTTAGAGGGAAGAATGGACTGTAGATTCCACAGCCCGCTGTCCATAATTATTATTCCTCTCAGTTGAGCTTTTGTAAAACTTTGAGTGGTAGCGAGTTTGAGGTTATTTCCTGACCAGTACCTGGAGTGCAGCTTTTCTGTGCTATTGATTAAGTACAGAGCTTTTTTAGCAGCTGACTGAGTTGGGTGAAGGACAGATTTTCTTGTAAAAGCTGAGGAAATGCAAGGAGACTCTTTGAATAGAGGGCCACCCAGTCTACATGGGACCACATTCAATGGGATAGAGTCTGGGGCCTTGACCACCCCCAAAATATATGGAGCCAAAATGACTCTGTGGAGATCAAAAAGTTCCCCACAGACAATTTCAGTATGGACTTCTTAAAGCAGGTATAACCAAATACATACCTCAGTGATTAAAAAAAAATCTCAGTAATGGACTCCTAAAATTTTTAAACTTAAAAATAAAACCAAAGTAATAAAAATATAAACATAATTTAAAAAATAAAATAGTATAAAGAGAAAAAAAATAGTATAAAGAATCTTAACCAAAAAAGCAATCATCCTTTACAGCAGCCCTCTCCTTTCCTGTTTCACTCACCAAAGGCTACCACTTAAATTTTCTGTTGTTGTTTTTACATTTTACCCAGATTTATAATTTTTTAAAATATTCTGCCACATTTACTTTATCATCCTCTCACTCTATATACATATATAGAGATAGATATAGATAGATAGACATATGATTAATTTTTTTGACCATTTGAGAGTAGTTTGAATACATCATGACCCTTTACCCTTAGAAACTTAAGTATGTATTTCCTAAGTACAAATTGTATATTCTTTAAAAAAACCACAGTGCAACTCTCAAATTCAGGAAGCTTAACATTGGCTCAGTATTTTATCTTATCTATAGTTCATATTGCAGCTTCTTCAATTGTCTCAATAATGTCCTTTAGAGCATTTGTTCTCTGTAAGTGCAAGATTTGGTTCAGGATCAAGTATTGATTTGTCACTCCTCTTTATCTCCTTTATTCTGAAATGATTCCTTGGTCTTTCTCTGTCTTTTACAACATTAACACTTATTTTTACATTTTTAATTTTTAAAAACTTTGAGATAAAATTGCCACACAATATATACAGTAAACTGTATATAAATTGTGCAGTTTGATAGGTTTTGAAGTATGTATACAAGTTTCCACATGTCCCTTTGTAATTTCTCCAGCCACCCCATCTCCCCCCATCCCCCATACAACCACTGATTTGCTTTCTATTACTAGATTAGTTGATATTTTTAGAGTCATGTAAGAGGAATGATAAAGTGTGTACTTTTCTTTTCAGCATAATTATTTTGAGATTCATCCATGTTGCTGCATCCACCAATATTCCATTCTTTTTTATTGTTGAAGTGTTCCTTTGTATGGATACACTATGGATTGTTTACTCATTCACCTGTTGATGGACATTTGGGTCGTTGACAGTTTTTGGCAATTACGTATGAAGCTATGAACATTCATGTACAAATCTTGTATGGACATATTTACCTTCTAGATAGACCTATAAGGAAATATGTGGATTATATGGTAGGCCCATGTTTGATTTCCTAAGAAACTGACAAACTTTTCAAGTGGTTGTACTATTTTGTATTCCTATAGCAGTGTAGGAGAGTTTCAGATCCTCCAATTCCTAGCGAACACTTCGAATGTCAGCCTTCTTAATTTTAGTGATTCTACTAAACGTGTAGGAGTGTCTCACTGTGGTTTTAAGCATTTCCCTAACGACTAATGATGTTGAGAGTGTTTGGTGTGTTTGTCATATGTATATCTTCTTTGGTGAAGTGTCTTTTCAAAATTTTTCCTTGATATTGAGACTTCTGAATGTTTCTCAATTTGGGTTTGCCTGATGTTTCCCTGTTAACTAGATTTAGGCTGTGCACACCCAACTGGAATAACATAAACATAATATTTCCTTCTCAGAGCACTTTATCTGGAGACACACTTTATCTCTCTGCTCCATGTTGGTAATATAATCCCCTGGGCAATGTGTGGCCCAACCTTCCTTCCCCATAGTTACTTTTCCCCCACTTTCAACTAATAAGCAACTTGTGGAGAGAGATTTTGAGACCGTGGAAACGTTCCTGTTCCTCATCAAATTTCTTCCTGGATTTAGTATCACTTGATGATGACGTCCTGAACCAATCTTTTTTTTTTTTTTTTTTTGGCGGTATGTGGGCCTCTCACTGTTGTGGCCTCTCCCGTTGTGGAGCACAGGCTCCGGAAGCGCAGGCCCAGCGGCCATAGGCTCACGGGCCCAGCCGCTCCACGGCATGTGGGATCTTCCCGGACCGGGTCACGAACCCGTGTCCCCTGCATCGGCAGGCGGACTCTCAGCCACTGCGCCACCAGGGAAGCCCCTGAACCAATCTTTACTAGTATTATTGCAACGTATTGATTTTATAATTTAAGCACTCCTATATTTATCAGTTCACATGCTACTGTAAGAGAGAGCCCACTTGACCTCTCTCTCCCTCCCTCCCCCGCCTTGTTTTGGCCGTGTTGCTTGGCTTGCGAGATCTTAGTTCCCTGACCAGGGAAATCTACCTAGCTAGCTATCTAGCTGGCTATCTAGGAACTGTAAAAATTTAACAACTAGCTAGTACGGGCAAGGCTGGGAGGGGTGGGAAACCCTGATTTTTAGCATTTGCCAATTTCCATGGTGTAAATACCCCCACTATAGATGGTTTTAAGCTACCTTTATGAAGTCACTGAGTGCATCTCTGGGAAGAAATGCACAATTAGCTCTCATGAGCCAATAGGATTAGCTAGCTAATCTAACTAATCTAGCTCATCTACCCTAGCTAATCTAGCTAGCTCATCTATCTATCTGTCCGTCTCTCCACCTACCTACTTATCTATTCCTCTAATTCAATCCAACCCCTCAGGCTTCTTCCTTGACGTCACTTATTTCATATTTTATCCTCCCTTCTTCTATAGTGACAATCCCAGCTCTCAACAACACTAACATGTTAACTCATTTGTTCATTCCTATAATATACAAATAATTGTTTAAGAATTACTACACCCATATCACTACTGAAAACAAGACAGTTAAAAAGAGTTCAAGATTTATTTGCATCTCCCCTAGACAGCAGGCATATGGTCAAATCAGGTTTTAAAATTCCTTGGGCTAGTCACCCCCATTCCCTTTCAGTCTGGTTATGTTGTTCATTTGAAGTATAGTTGGGTTCATTTATATTTGTTTGCTTTCAATTTTGGGTTTTTACTCTCATCTTTGTTGGCTTAATTTTATTTTTTCAATATGTAGAACATCACATGGTTCTAAAAGTACAAAAAGGTTTATTTAAAGAAGTGTTGCTCTCTCTTCTATCCCTTCTATCCCATTTACCACACCTCTTGTAGGTCTCCAATTGCATTAATTTCTTTTTTTTTTTTTTGGAAAAATAACTGCATGTAAATTCAATTTTTTTAACATCTTTATTGGAGTATAATTGCTTTACAATGATGTGTTAGTTTCTGCTTTATAACAAAGTGAATCAGCTATACGTATACATATATCCCCATATCCCCTCTCTCTTGCATCTCCCTCCCACCCTCCCTATCCCACCACCCCTCTAAGTGGTCACAAAGCACCGAGCTGATCTCCCTTTGCTATGCAGCTGCTTCCCACTAGCTATCTATTTTACATTTGGTAGTGTATATATGTCAATGCCATTCTCTCATTTCGTCCCAACTTACCGTTCCCTCTCCCCATGTCCTCAGATCCATTCTCTATGTCTGCATCTTTATTCCTGTCCTGCCCCTAGGTTCTTCAGAACCTTTTTTTTTTTTTTTTTAGATTCCATATATATGTGTTAGCATATGGGTATTTGTTTTTCTCTTTCTGACTTACTTCACTCTGTATGAGTCTCTAGGTCCATCCACCTCACTATAAATAACTCAGTTTCATTCCTTTTTATGGCTGAGTAATATTCCATTATATACATGTGCCACATCTTCTTTATCCATTCATCTGTTGATGGGCACCTAGGTTGCTTCCATGTCCTGGCTATTGTAAATAGAGCTGCAATGAACATTGTGGTACATGACTCTTTTTGAATTACAGTTTTCTCAGGGTATATGCCCAGTAGTGGGATTGCTGGGTTGTATGGTAGTTCTATTTTTAGTTTTTTAAGGAACCCCCATACTGTTCTCCATAGTGGCTGTATCAATTTACATTTCCACCAACAGTGCAAGAGGGTTCCCTTTTCTCCACACCCTCTCCAGCATTTATTGTGTGTAGATTTTTTGATGATGGCCATTCTGACTGGTGTGAGGTGATACCTCATTGTAGTTTTGATTTGCATTTCTCTAATGATTAGTGATGTTGAGCATTCTTTCATGTGTTTGTTGGCAATCTGTATATCTTCTTTGGAGAGATGTCTATTTAGGTCTTCTGCCCATTGTTGGATTGGGTTGTTTGTTTTTATGTTATTGAGCTGCATGAGCTGCTTGTAAATTTTGGAGATTAATCCTTTGTCAGTTGCTTTGTTTGTAAATATTTTCTCCTATTCTGAGGGTTGTCTTTTGGTCTTGTTTATGGTTTCCTTTGCTGTGCAAAAGCTTTGAAGTTTCATTAGGTCCCATTTGTTTATTTTTGTTTTTATTTCCATTACTCTAGGAGGTGTATCAAAAAAGATCTTGCTGTGATTTATGTCAAAGAGTGTTCTCCCTATGTTTTCCTAAAAGAGTTTTATTGTGTCTGGTCTTATATTTAGGTCTCTAATCCATTTTGAGTTTATTTTTGTGTATGCTGTTAGGGAGTGTTCTAATTTCATTCTTTACATGTAGCTGTCCAGTTTTCCCAGCACCACTTATTGAAGAGGTCTTTTCTCCACTTTATATCCTTGCCTCCTTTGTCATAGATTAGTTCACTGTAGGTGCATGGGTTTACCTCTGGGCTTTGTATCTTGTTCCATTAATCTATGTTTCTGTTTTTGTGCCAGTACCATATTGTCTTGATTACTGTAGCTTTATAGTATAGTCTGAAGTCAGGGAGTCTGATTCCTCCAGCTACTTTTTTTCCCCTCAAGACTGCTTTGGCTATTCGGGGTCTTTTGTGTTTCCATACAAATTTTAAGATTTTTTGCTCTAGTTCCATAAAAAATGCCATTGGTCATTTGATAGGGATTACATTGAATCTGTAGATTGCTTTGGTTAGTATAGTCATTTTCACAATGTTTATTCTTCCAATCCAAGAGCATGGTATATCTCTCCATCTCTTTGTATCATCTTTAATTTCTTTCATCAGTGTCTTATAGTTTTCTGCATACAGCTCTTTTGTCTCCCTAGATAGGTTTATTCCTAGGTACTTTATTCTTTTTGTTGTGATGGTAAATGGGAGTGTTTCCTTAATTTCTCTTTCAGATTTTTCATCATTAGTGTATAGAAATGGAAGAGATTTCTGTGCATTAATTTTGTATCCTGCAACTTTACCAAATTCATTGATTAGCTCTTGTAGTTTTCTGGTAGCATGTTTAGGATTCTCTATGTATAGTATCATGTCATCTGCAAACAGTGACAGTTTTACTTCTTCTTTTCCAATTTGTATTCCTTTTATTTCTTTTTCTTCTATGATTGCCGTGGCTAGGACTTCCAAAGCTATGTTGAATAATAGTGGTGAGAGTGGACATCCTTGTCTTTTTCCTGATATTAGAAGAAATGTTTTCAGTTTTTCACCTTTGAGAATGATGTTTGCTGTGGGTTTGTCACATATGGCCTTGATTATGTTGAGGTAGGTTCCCTCTGTGCCCACTTTCTGGAGAGTTTTTGTCATAAATGGGTGTTGAATGTTGTCAAAAGCTTTTTCTGTATCTATTGAGATGATCATATGGTTTTTTGTTTGTTTGTTTGTTTGTTTTTTTGCGGTACGCGGGCCTCTCACTGTTGTGGCCTCTCCCGTTGCGGAGCACAGGCTCCGGAAGCGCAGGCCCAGCGGCCATAGGCTCACGGGCCCAGCCGCTCCACGGCATGTGGGATCTTCCCGGACCGGGGCACGAACCCGTGTCCCCTGCGTCGGCAGGCGGACTCTCAACAACTGCGCCACCAGGGAAGCCCGATCATATGGTTTTTATTCTTCACTTTTTTAATATGGTGTATCACATTGATTGATTTGCATATATTGAAGAATCCTTGCATCCCTGGGATAAATCCCACTTGATCATGGTGTATGATCCTTTTAATGTGTTGTTGAATTCTGTTTACTAGTATTTTGTTGAGGATATTTGCATCTATATTCATCAGTGATATTGGTCTGTAATTTTCTTTTTTTGTAGTATCTTTCTCTGGTTTTGGTATCAGGGTGATGGTGGCCTCATAGAATGAGTTTGGGAGTGTTCCTTCCACTGCAATTTTTTGGAAGAGTTTGAGAGGGATGGGTGTTAGCTCTTCTCTAAATGTTTGATAGAATTCACCTATGAAGCCGTCTGGTCGTGGACTTTTGTTTGTTGTAAGATTTTTTTTTTAATTAATTAATTTGTTTATTTTTGGCTGCGTTGGGTCTTCGTTGCTGCACGCGGGCTTTCTCTAGTTGCGGTGAGCAGGGGCTGCTCTTCATTGTGGTGAGCAGGCTTCTCATTGCGGTGGCTTCTCTTGTTGCGGAGCATGGACTCTAGGCACACGGGCTGAGTAGTTGTGGCATGCAGGCTGAGTAGCTGTGACATCCAGGCTCAGTAGTTGTGGCTCGCGGGCTCTAGAGCACAGGCTCAGTAGCTCTGGCTCACGGGCACTGGAGCGCAGGCTCAGTAGCTGTGGCTCGCAGGCTCTAGAGCGCAGGCTCAGTAGTTGAGGCTCACAGGCTTACTTGCTCCACGGCATGTGGGATTTTCCCGGACCAGGGCTTGAACCCATGTCCCCTGCACTGGCAGGCGGATTCTTAACCACTGTGCCAACAGGGAAGCCCTGTTGGAAGATCTTTAATCAGTTTCAATTTCATTACTTGGGATTGGTCTGTTCATATTTTCTGTTTCTTCCTGGTTCAGTCTTGGAAGGTTATACCTTTCTAAGAATTTGTCCATTTCTTCCAGGTTGTCCATTTTATTGGCATAGAGCTGCTTGTAGTAGTCTCTTAGGGTGCTCTTTATTTCTGCAGTATCTGTTGTAACGTCTCCTTTTTCATTTCTAATTTTATTGATTTCAGTCCTCTCCCTCTTTTTCTTGATGCATCTGGCTAATTGGTTTATCAATTTTGTTTATCTTCTCAAAGAACAAGCTTTTAGTTTTATTGATCTTTGCTATTGTTTTTTGTTTCTTTGTTTGTTTCTATTTCATTTATTTCTGCTCTGATCTTTATGATTTCTTTCCTTCTGCTAACTTTGGGTTTTGTTTGTTCTTCTTTCTCTAGTTCCTTTAGGTGTATGGTTAGATTGTTTATTTGTGATTTTTCTTGTTTCTTGAGGTAGGCTTGTATAGCTATAAACTCCCCTCTTAGAACTGCTTTTGCTGCATCCTATAGGTTTTGGATCATCGTGTTTTCATTGTCATTTGTCTCTAGGTATTTTTTGATTTCCTCTATGATTTCTTCAACGATGTCTTGGTTATTTAGTAACGTATTGTTTAGCCTCCATGTGTTTGTGTTTTTTATGTTTTTTTCCCTGTAATTCATTTCTAATCTCATAGCATTGTGGTCAGAAAAGATGCTTGATATGAATTCAATTTTCTTAAATATACTGAGGCTTGATTTGTGACCCAAGATGTGATCTATCCTGAAGAATGTTCTGTGCACACTTGAGAAGAAAGTGTAATCTGCTGTTTTTGGATGAATGTCCTATAAATATCAATTAAATCTATCTGGACTATTGTGTCATTTAAAGCTTCTGTTTCCTTGTTTATGTTCATTTTGGATGATCTGTTCATTGGTATAAGTGAGGTGTTAAAGTCTCCCACTCTTATTGTGTTACTGTCAATTTCCTCTTTTATAGCTGTTAGCAGTTGCCTTATGTACTGAGGTGTGCCTATGTTGGGTGCATATATATTTATAATTGTTATATCTCCTTCTTGGATTGATCCCTTGATCATTATGTAGTGTTCTTCCTTGTCTCTTGTAACATTCTTTATTTTAAAGTCTGTTTTATCTGATATGAGTATTGCTACTCCAGCTTTCGTTTGATTTCCATTTGCATGGAATATCGTTTTCCATACCCTCACTTTCAGTCTGTATGTGTCCCTAGGTCTGAACTGGGTCTCTTGTAGACAGCATATATATGGGTCTTGTTTTTGTATCCATTCAGGGAGCCTGTGTCTTTTGGTTGGAGCATTTAATCCATTCACGTTTAAGGCAATTATAGATATGTATGTTCCTATGACCATTTTCTTAATTGTTTTGGGTTTGTTTTTGTAGGT
This sequence comes from Stenella coeruleoalba, assembly GCF_951394435.1. Taxonomy (NCBI): domain Eukaryota; kingdom Metazoa; phylum Chordata; class Mammalia; order Artiodactyla; family Delphinidae; genus Stenella; species Stenella coeruleoalba. Next base: position 77,796,773 of record NC_137151.1, on the reverse strand, counting down.
CCTTTTCTTCTCTTGTGTTTCCCACTTAGAGAAGTTCCTTTAGCATTTGTTGTAGAGCTGGTTTGGTGGTGCTGAATTCTCTTAGTTTTTGCTTGTCTTTTTGATTTCTCCATCGAATCTGAATGAGATCCTTGCCAGGTAGAGTAATCTTGGTTGTAGGTTCTTCCCTTTCATCACTTTAAGTACATCATGCCACCCCCTCTGGCTTGTAGAGTTTCTGCTGAGAAATCAGCTGTTAACCTAATGGGAGTTCCCTTGTGTATTATTTGTCATTTTTCCCTTGCTGCTTTCAATAATTTTCTTTGTCTTTAACTTTTGCCAATTTGATTACTATGTGTCTTGGTGTGTTTTCCTTGGGTTTATCCTGTATGGGACTCTCTGTGCTTCCTGAACTTGGGTGGCTCTTTCCTTTCCCATGTTAGGGAAGTTTTAGACTATAATCTCTTCAAATATTTTCTCATGTCCTTTCTGTCTCTCTTCTTCTTCTGGGACCCCTATAATGCAAATGTTATTGTGTTTAATGTTGTCCCAGAGGTCTCTTAGTCTGTCTTCATTTCTTTTCATTCTATTTTTCTTCATTCTGTTCCGCAGCACTGAATTCCACCATTCTCTCTTCCAGGTCACTTATCCATTCTTCTGCCTCAGTTATTCTGCTATTGATTCCTTCTAATGTAGTTTTCATTTCAGTTATTGTATTGTTCATTTCTGTTTGTTTGTTTGTTCTTTAATTCTTCTAGGTCTTTGTTAAACATTTCTTGCATCTTCTCCATCTTTGCTTCCATTCTTTTTCCGAGGTCCTGGATCATCTTCACTGTCATTATTCTGAATTCTTTTTCTGGAAGGTTGCCTATCTCCACTTCATTTGGTTGTTTTTCTGGGATTTTATCTTGTTCCTTCATCTGGTACATAGCCCTCTGCCCTTTTTATCTTGTCTATCTTTCTGTGTATGTGGTTTTTGTTCCGCAGGCTGCAGGATTGTAGTTCTTCTTGCTTCTGCTGTGTACCCTCTGCTGGATGAGGCTATCTAAGAGGCTTCTGCAAGTTTCCTGATGGGAGGGACTGGTGGTGGGTAGAGCTGGCTGTTGCTCTGGTGGGTAGAGCTCAGTAAAATTTTACTCTGCTTACCTGCTGATGGGTGGGGCTGGGTTCCCTCCCTGTTGGTTGTTTGGCCTGAGGCAACCCAACACTGGAGCCTACCTGGGCTCTTTGATGGGCTTATGGCAGACTCTGGGAGGGCTCACATCAAGGAGTACTTCCCAGAGCCTCGGCTGCCAATTTCCTTGTCCTTACAGTGAGCCACAGCCACCCCCAGCCTCTGCAGGAGATGCTCCAACACTAGCACGTAGGTCTGGTTCAGTCTCCCCTGGGGTCACTGCTCCTTCCCCTGGGTCTTGATGCACACACTACTTTGTGTGTGACCTCCAAGAGTGGAGTCTCTGTTTCCCCCGTCCTGTCGAAGTCCTGCAATCAAATCCCGCTAGCCTTCAAAGTCTGATTCTCTAGGAATTCCTCCTCCTGTTGCCGGACCCCCAGGTTCGGAAGCCTGACGTGGGGTTCAGAACCTTCAGTCCAGTGGGTGGACTTCTGTGGTATAAGTGTTCTCCAGTCTGTGAGTCACCCACCCAGCAGTTATGGGATTTGATTTTACTGTGATTGCACCTCCTCCTACCGTCTCATTGTGGCTTTTCCTTTGTCTTTGGATGTGGGGTATCTTTTTTGGTGAGTTCCAGTGTCTTCCTGTCGATGATTGTCCAGCAGCTATTTGTGATTCTGGTGTTCTCGCAAGAGGGGTTGAGAGCATGTCCTACTCCACCATCTTGGTTCCTGGCTCATGTTTATGTATTTTTTGATATTAACTCCTTATCAGTCATATCATTTGCAAATATTTTCTCCCATTCAGTAGGCTGTCTTTTTGTTTTGTCAGTGGTTTCCTTTGCTGTGCAAAAGCTTTTAAGTTTGATTAGGTCCTATTTGTTTATTTTTGCTTTTGTTTCCTTTGCCTAAAAAGACATCCAAAAAAATATTGCTATATATTGCTATAGTTTATGTCAAAGAGTGTTCTGCCTATGTCTCCTTCTATGAGTTGTATGGTTTCCATACATTTAGGTCTTTAATTCATTTTGAGTTTACTTTTGTATATTGTGGAGAAAATGTTCTTATTCTTTTACGTGTAGCTGTCAAGTTTTCCGAGTACCACTTATTGAAATGACTGTCCATTCTCCATTGTATCTTCTTGCCTCTGTTGTCATAGATTGACCATAAGTGCATGTGTTTATTTCTGGGCTCACTATTTTCTTCATTGACCTATGTGTCTGTTTTTGTGCCGGTACTATACTGTTTTGATGATTGTAGTTTTGTAGCATAGTCTGAAGTCTTGGGGAATGATACCTCCGGCTTTGTTCTTTTTTCTCAAGATCGCTTTGGCTATTCAGGGTCTTTTGCAGTTCCATATAAAGTTTAGGATTATTTGTTCTATTTCTGTGAAAAATGTCCTGCATATTTTGATAGAGATTGCATTAAATCTGCAAATTGTTTTGAGTAGTATACCATTTTAATAGTATTAATTCTTCCAATCCAAGAGTACAGAATATCTTTCCATTTCTTTGAGTCCACTTTGATTTCCTTTATGAGTGTTATACAGTTTTCAGCATATATGTATTTTACCTCCTTGGTTAAGTTTATTCCCAGGTATTTTATTCTTTTTGATATAATTGTAAATGTGATTTTTTTCTTGAATTCTCTGATAGTTAATTTTTAGTGTATAGAGAAGCAACAGATTTCTGTATATTAATCTTGTATCCTGAAACTTTATTAAATTCATTTATTAAGTCTAATAGTTTTTTGGTGGAGACTTTAGAATTTTCTATATGTAGTATGGCATCTGCAAATAGTGGCAGTTTTATTTCTTCCCTTCTGATCTGGAGGCTTTTAATTTCTTTTTCTTTTTGTCTGATTACTATGGCTAGGACTTCCAATACTATGTTAAATAGAAATGGCAAGAGTGACCTCCCATGCTTTAAAGCCGCTGCTGCCAGCTCAGCTTCTCCACTGGTTAACTCTGTACCCTCAAACACCTTCCTTCATTTTCTTGTCCATCTGCTATAGCAATGTCATAAGCTGGAAACCCTGGGCTGGATCTGGCATTGTTTGGCCCTATTAATATTTTAAAATGTTTTAAAGTAGTTGTCAACATTAAAAGATTTTTCATAAAAATCCAGATTTTTCTTGGTACATTGGAATCTCTGGGTCTCTGTTTCTTCATGTCAATAATCATTTGGACCTAAGGAGCTGCTGCTGCCCCATTTAGATAGGACATGTTCTAACTGCTCTCATTTACTTTACTTTGCCTACTGGGCTATGTGAGTTTGCAACCCGTGAACTACAGAGTCTATCTTCTCTCTGGGAGATAAGGACATTAGTGCTCCTACCCTTCCCTTTATTTGGATCAGTGTATATTTATTTTTGTGTTGTTAATCTGAAAATCAATGACAGTATTTGCATTTTCATGACTAATTAATTTTATTTCTATGTTTTATTAAAAAATTAGCTCACTGGACTTCCCCAGTGGTGCAGAGGTTAAGAATCCACCTGCCAATGCAGGGGACATGGGTTCGAGCCCTGGTCTGGGATGATCCCACATGCCATGGAGCAGCTAAGCCTGTGCACCACGACTACTGAGCCTGCGCTCTACAGCCCGCAAGCCACAACTACTGAGCCTGCGTGCCGCAACTACTGAAGCCCATGCACCTAGAGCCCATGCTCTGCAACAAGAGAAGCACACTGCAACGAAGAGTAGTCCCTGCTCGCCACAACTGGAGAAAGCTTGCATGCGGCAATGAAGCCCCAACACAGCCAAAAATAAATAAATAAATTTATAAAAATAAAAAATAAAAAAATAGTTCACTGAAAAGCCAAGTGGTGGGCTAGACTTATATTTCTTACTCTAGTTTTTTCTTTTCTTTTAAAGAAATTTATTTATTTATTTATTTTTGGCTGCGTTGGGTCTTTGTTGCTGTGTGCAGGCTTTCTCTAGTTGCAGCGAGCAGCGTCTACTCTTCATTGCAGTGTGTGTACTTTTCATTGCAGTGCGTGGACTTCTCATTGCAGTGGCTTTTCTTGTTGTGGAGCACAGGCTCTAGGCACCCAGGCTTCAGTAGTTGTGGCACGTGGACTCAGTAGTCATGGCTCGCAGGCTCTAGAGCACAGGCTCAGTAGTGGTGCACGGGCTCAGGTGCTCCACAGCATGTGGGATCTTCCCGGACCAGGGATCGAACTGGAGTCCGCTGCACTGGTGGGCGGATTCTTAACCACTGTGCCACCAGCGAAGTCCCCTTACTCTAGTTTTAATGCTATGATTACTCAAAGAAGAGAGTCTGAGTGCATTCTTCATTTCTACACCCCACCAATTACTTCCTATATATTCAGTTTTTCCCAGACATGAATGTGCCCTTATACTTCCCCCTCCCTCCTCAGAGATTTCTTTTCCAGGGCCTCACTTTCTGGCTCCAATCTGACCTGGTCACCTTTAATCTTCTTGTTCAGTTGTTGTCTTGTGATTTTGCTTCACTGCTCTCTTGGGTCAGAGCCATTGTTTCTTGGATCTCACGCATTTTTTTTAATGCCTTCATTTAGTGGAGGCATACCATCAGCTAACTGCCTAAGAGAAAAAAATATTTATTTTTTTTTTAAGGAAACTTTTTTTTCTTTTTGGCCATGGCACATGACTCACGGGATCTTAGTTCCCTGACCAGGGATCGAACTCCCTGAAGCATGGAGTCCTAACCAAGGAATTCCCGAGAAAATATCTTTATTACCTGCCTGCTATTTGTGTCTGGGTAGGTGTGTATAGAAGCCTAGGTTAAAAATATTTTCCTCTCAACTTGAAAGTCTTTCCTTCACAGTTTTCCAACATATCCAGAGTTCCAATTACAGTCTAATTCTTGTTCTTCTGTAGGTAACTTAGTGTGTGTGTTTTTGTGTACGTGTATGTGTGTTTCTTGTCTGGAAGTTTTTAGGGCCTTCTGTTTGGTTCTGGAATTTAACAGTTTCACGCTGAGTAAAAGTTAAAGTGCTTATAGTGACCTGCAAGGCCCTCTATGGTCTGGCTCCCAATTCTCAGTTTCTCCTCAAACCTTACTACTCTCCAGTAGCTTACTCCTTTCCAGCCACAGTAGCCTCCCTACCATTCCTTGAACTTGCCTAGAATGTGTTGGAGCCTGCTCTTTAGCTATTCTCACTACTGATATGCTCCACCCACAGATAGTCTCCTTCAAAGGCAGACTCTTCCTGCCTACCTTATTTAATACTGCAACCCTCCTGCTGCTGCCCCTGTACTCTCAATCCCTCTTACCTTGTTCTACCTTTTTCTCTATTCTATAACATACTTGTAACATACTATAACATTTACTTATGCTAAGTGTTTATTGTCAGTCTCTCACTGAGAAAATCAAATCTTCATGAGATGAAGAAATTTACTTTGTTATCTTAAATGCCTAGAAGAAAGCCTTTACTTTATAAGTGCTCAATAGATTTTTGTTGAATGATATTGGTTATGTTGAACTCATACAGCTAGCTCATAAATGATTCCTATTCAGGCAGGCCAAAGAAAGGATGACAAAGAGGATCACAGTGTTCCATTAGTGGAAGAGTCGAACCTAAGATGTACTCACTTTGAGATTACAGTCTTGTAATTTATCAAGAAAGAAACTGGCTTGCATTTCAGATGGACTGGTATAAGTCAATAGCTCTGTAGTTTGTGGGGTGCAAAGAGTTGTTCTTTCAAAACATGGGATATGGGCTGCCCTGGTGGCGCAGTGGTTGAGAGTCCGCCTACCGATGCAGAGGACACGGGTTCGTGCCCCGGTCCGGGAAGATCCCACATGCCGTGGAGCGGCTGGGCCCGTGAGCCATGGCTGCTGAGCCTGCGTGTCCGGAGCCTGTGCTCCGCAACAGGAGAGGCCACAACAGTGAGAGGCCCGCGTACCGCAAAAAAAAAAAAAAAAAGGGATATGTTAAACACCAAATCCATGGATGGAACTTTTTTTGGACATTAATTTGAGGGACCAAACATGAAGCTGTAAAAGAAACCAAGCAATTCTACCAGGGTTGGTAACAGCTTTAATGAAAAACTTTGGGGGAAAAAAAGAATATGTCTTTTACATTATTTTTGGACTTCAAAATATCCTGTTCCCACACCCTCAAACCCCTCTCACGAAGATAACCAACTACAGTAGTGTAAACTTAGTTAATTCAATAAAACACATACTTCAACTGATGCAGTTAATTCTAATGAAAACTGAAAGATCACAGCATAGATTTTAAAGAACAATTGTTCATTGATGGTTTATATACATTTGTGAGAATTGCTTATAAGTGGACTTGCATACCTATTTTTTCTTTCATTCATTTATTCTCCAAAAATGTGTTGACTGCTGATACAGTCCTAGCCTTCAAGGTTCACGCAGTCTAGATCAAGAAAACAGACAAGTGGACAGGCCTAAACTTACACAGTGAGTTTTAGAATCCAATTTTCTGATTCTCTAGAATACTGTTTAGAATTTAATTTAAAATTCACATTTTCAGTACTTAGTCAAATGCAAAATATAATTTACAAACACTTTAAACATCCATTGTTGAAATGTGAGATGCACTTTTGACTTTTAAACATCTATTTTATACCCATGTTGCAATTAATTAAAACATGATTCTATAAATTCTGACTAGAAGTCGTATTGCATCTTATAATGACTATATTCCTGTTTTTGAAGTGTCTTATCCACATTATATTTGAGTGTCTCAAAACACTGTGTATAATATGTATGCCTGGATGCTGGATTTATTAATCAGAAAAGAAGTGAGAGGCAGAATATAGTAGTCATTAATGGAGCCAGGTTTCACATGTCAAGGAAAATTTCACAGAAGAGGCCAGTTTGAAGAGTATCTTCAAGATGAGAGATGGAATTGGAGCAGTTTGGGCCAATATTCTGTTAATAGCTATATAATCATCATGGACAAATCTATTTTCCCCTGCATAGTGTCAGGACACATAATGACGTCTAGCCAGGCTGAAATTTTTTTGAATTTTTGAATTTTATTTATTTTTTTATACAGCAGGTTCTTATTAGTCACCCATTTTATACACATCAGTGTATACATGTCAATCCCAATCTCTCAATTCATCACATCATTTTTTAAAAAAAATTTATTTATTTTTGGCTGCATCTGGTCTTAGTTGTGGCATGTGGGATCTTCGTTGAGGCATGCGGGATCTTTTGTTGTGGAGCGTGGGCTTCTCTCTAGCTGTGTCGTGCAGGTTTTCTCTTCTCTAGTTGTGGCACGCAGGCTCCAGGGCATGTGGGCTCTGTAGTTTGCGGCACGTGGGCTCTCTAGTTGAGGTACGTGAGCTCAGTAGTTGTGGTGCGCGGGCTTAGCTGCCCCGCAGCATGTGGGATCCTAGTTTCCCGATCAGGGATGGAACCCACGTCCCCTGCATTGTAAGGCGGATTCTTTACCACTGGACCACCAGGGAAGTCCCCTGGCTGAACTTTTAAAGTTTAAGATGTTTATGTGCTTTTAAAATTTCACTTGACAGCAACCCACTTGATATTCATTTGGCCAAAATGGTATTTAAAAATACTGTGTATAAATGGCCACCTGAATACATTTCTCCCTTAAATTCTAACTCTTGAGACTGTGAGTTTTTATGTTAAGCCCTATTCACACCAAGAAATGCCAACGTTTTTTGCCAACTAGTTATGATTAAGGAGGACTGAAAATGAGGCTCTAGACTTTCTTTTTTTAAATTGAGAATTACTGCTTGGATTCAATTTTTATGGCTTGATCCCAAAATGGATGAATTGGCCCACTTCTGAGGGAACACATTTCATGTAGGGTAGATCTGTGTGTGGGTATTTATCCACTGAATTTATATAGTGTATATTTTATCCCAAATGAAGAATATTAAAAAATATTTACTTGAAAATAAGTCATAAAATTTAAATAGTGAACATAGTTGGACAGAAGGGGAGAAGGGATACAGTCACTTGGAAGAAATAAGATAGAGAATAAAGCAAAGGCAATGTAAAAAAACAACTCAGCATAGCAGGCAATATAACTGATATATTAAGCAGCTAAGGTTATTATGTAATTGATATATTGAGCAACTAAAGTTATTTGATTCTTGGTGCTAGAAGGCATGATTATACTGTTGTAATTTATTTTTAAAAAAAGGGAAAACATGCTTCATTAGATAATGGCTTTTACATTTGACATTTTATTTTATTTTTTACTAAGTATAGTTGATTTACATGTTGTGTTAGTTTCTGGTGTAGAGCAAAGTGGTTCAGATATATATTTGTGTTTGTGTGTGTGTGTATTCTTTTTCATATACTTTTCCATTATGATTTATTACAGGATATTGAATATAGTTCCCTGTGCTATACAATAGGACCTTGTTGTTTATACATTTGACATTTTATATAGCAGATTTAAACACATCTAAGTATTCTTCAGTTCTATAAGGCCAAAATACTTAACTTTACAAACTTCTCAAATTTCACATGTAAAAAGTCATGCAAACTAAATGAATACCAAGCATTTAGCCCCCTAAAATACGTTAGTGACTCTTGAGGGTCATAAGTAAAAAACAAATTTCTTTTGCTCCTGAAGATCTAACAATCTACTTTGGAAGACAACATATAGAATAATTGGAGAATAGTAAAGTGCTGAATAAAAGCTTATGCTTTCTTATAAACAAATGCTAAATTATGTGGTAGAGAGTGAGATAATTTTAGAAATTTAGAAATCAATGTGGAGTAAAGTCAGCAAAAGCTTCATAGAGGAAGACAGAGTTTGAAGGATGAATCCAGGTGGGAAAATACTATGAAATGAAGTATGAAAATATAAGCCAACTTCCACAAAATATTTTTGTATGGAAAATGTAATAATTAAAAAACTCAAAGTGCAAATCAAAACCAAAAGGTATCACCTCACATTCATTAGGATGGCTATCATCAAAGAGGAAATAGCAAGGGTTGGTGAGGAATTAGAGAAATTCGAACCCTTGTGAACTGTTGATGGGAATGTAAAATGGTGCAGCCATTATGGAAAACATTATGGGATTCCTCAAAAAATTAAAAATAGAATTACCGTATGATCCAGAAATTCCACTTCTAGGTAAATATCCAAAAGAACTGAAAGCAGAGTGTCAGAGATATTCATAGCAGCACTAAACAATCTCTAAAAGGTGGAGAACTTAGAACTACTACCCATTGCTAACATTTTTCCTTCTGAGATAATATTTCAACTCTCCACCCTTACTTTCTAGGTAATTTTCAACTTTTAATACTTATTTATCCTTTCTTACTTTTACTCTAGCTTTCTCTCATGTTCATTAAATAGTGGCCCTTTAAAATATTTGTTACACTTACACCTGAGATTATAGTGAAAGAGTATGTCTTAGTTTTCTACTAATCATTAGTTCAACTAAGAGGCATCTAATTCCTAAGATAATCTTTGCCTATTAAATCTCAAATGACTACCTTCATTCCTATACCCATTTAGACTAAATTAGATTTCTTTGACTTTTCAATTGGCAAGACCAAGCAGGTAGGCCTTCAGTAGTGGTCTTGCATAGAAAGACATAAATCTAGAGTCTGTTGCTTTGACAGGCACATTTTTGTTCTAACTCACAGACTGTTTGGTAGTAGTTCATAGGTTTGCCTGAACTTCTTGAACAGCAGAACTTGTAAACTATTCGGAAATCAAAACACCAGGTCAACAGTAGATAAGGCAGATATTTCCTTCCCCAATTTCTAGAGCCTTAAGAAGCAGAAGCCCCCAAAACTAGTGGGTGATGTGTCCCTTGCTGGAGCTGGACTGAATACGGAAAGTGGTAACACCGTGACTATGGATCATTCCCTCTGGTGTTCATGTGACCAGTGGGGCTGCAACTGATTTGGATATAGGACTTCAGTTGTAGGAAACACTAAGACTGTGCTTAGGTGAATCTGTGCCTTAGCTGATCCCAGCCAATATTGTTTTTCAATGCGTAAGAGATTTTTGGAGATAATTTTGTTTCAGATTGAACTTTACTATGTTAGTATTACCTATTAAGTACCACCCCAGTTTAATCTTTTGTATTGCAAGAGGAAACAGATGATCATTATCAAATTACCACTATCACTAATTCCTTCAAACAGACTTCCAAACCACTGGTCTCTGTTGCAGAGATCCTACTCATTCTGACCCCTTTATCCCCACTATTTCCATTGGAGTTTTCACTTCCTGATGTGAGCAGAACTTTCTCTTCATAGTCTTTAAAAATAATTAGTCATAGACTGTTGTGAAATCTGAAAATAACATTAGAGCAAAAATGTAGGTGCTTGAATCCTTCCCAATTTTCTCCTCTCAAACCAAGGGAATCTCCTTTTCAAAAGCTACTAGACTCAGTAGGACTGAATTTGTGCCTCCAACCTGGGGCATGATGGCTTACCTAAGAATGTTTCTGGGCCCAATTTGTGTGCATGTGTACCTCATGGCTGGGACATGCAAAGAATCTTGAGAGTTGCTCCTAGATTCCCTCGAGAACTAAATTCATGTAAGATCGGAAGGAATGATGGGCGCTACTCAAGAAGACAGGTCAAGGGTAAGAAAAACTGTGACTCCGAGGACTATGGAAGCACATCCGAAGCCAAGGGGAAGCCTGTGTTCTGCCTTAGAACACAGAAGGAAGGAGTTGAGGGGACAGGGGTTGTATTGAATATATCACAGACTAGAATCCATGTGAGTCCATTTCATACATTAATTATATAACAATTTACTGTATACCATGTTTCTTAAATGAATAATATTATTCAAAGGTGTTCAGAATCGTCTTATTAGAATAGATGCTGCACAAGGCACAAAGCTCTCTTAAAGTGCTGTTTATAGGGAAAAAGTCTAGTTTCTCATAAACACAAGTTCTTGTATAGAAGCAGTACTGAGAGAATAACAGCGAACTTTTGGGCTGCAGAGAGAGAGAGATCAATTGATCCAGGGCCGGAAAGAGAGATTCAGTTCAGGAAAGAGCACCCCTGAGAGGAGCAGGCACTGATGGCTGGCAATTCAAAGCTGTGGTATTCATCAAGGGCATGGGCTAGGCGCTGCCAGGCAAGGAAATGGCCCTTAGGAACAGCAGAGAAGGTCACTTTAGGGAGATGATGTACCCTGCCCCTCAGGTCACCCTTGCAGAAGATGGTGAGACTTCTGTGTATCATCAGTCTTTAGTTTTATTAGTCTGGTTCGACTAGACAATCTCTAGTCAATTCCTTCTGTCTGAGAATTCAGTCTTATGACCTGAGTGAGGAAACAGCATCATAATTTTCAAGCATTCTGACAGCGTGGGCCAATTACACAAGGCTCTAAACAGTGAAATGGTTCTCAGATTCCAAGCTGGGAGGGAGGAATGATAGGAAAATGAATTGCACATATTCCCTTCCAAAATAGTCCTACTTAGTGCCAACCAATTCCATCTTTATCCTGTAGTAATTTTCCTACCTTTCCTAATTCAGCAAACGGATTTATATCTGGCAAAGAGATGATTATAAATTTGTCATTTGGTGTTCTGCATAAAAGTTTGGTAATATCTTCGTTATAAAGTCAATATGTTGCTTTTTAAAAATTAAACTTAGTTATTTAAAAACTTTATTATGGAAATTTTCAAATAGAAAAGAAAAAGTTGAATACTATACCAAACCCTAATTTGTCCATTTTATTCAGCTCCAATAGTTAATAAGATATCACAGTCTTATTTCATTAACCACCACTTCCAGCCCCTAGATTATTACTTTTTCCCTTGTTTTGGTTATGTTTTATTTCGTTTTCCCCCACATCCTAGTCACTGAATTACTTTCAAGCAAATCCCAGACATTTCATTTGGTAGATACAATTAACATACCTGAAAACAATTCCCCTTCATTGAATACTTGTTTAATATCAAATATACACTCAGTGTTCTAAATATCCCCAACTGTTTCATAAAATTTTTTGCAGTCTGTTCAAATCAAAATCTAAATAAAGTCCATACGTTGCCTTTAGCTAATATAACTCAAAAGCCCCTCTCTCTAATATCTCTTTAAATCTATAGATTACCCTTCCGTCTGTATTTTTTTCTTGCTATATATTTTTAAAGAAACTATGTCATCTGTCCTACAAAATTTCTCACTTTCTTGATTTCTGTTGCCTGCATATGTGTGTGTATATATATATATATATATATATATATATTTTTTTTTTTTTAAACACGTTATCTCATTTTGTCTACATAACTACCTGATGAAGTAGAAAGAAGAGATAGTTTTACCACTGAGCAAAGGAGTTGATCAGGGTACAGAGAGCTAAAGCGGTTTGTCCAAACTTGGAGTTAATAAGTAGTTGAACCAAAACTAGAATCCAGGAAACACATTTCTTAAACCAGGGCTCAGCTCTTTTTACCCAAACACTGAACCTCTTATTTCATGAATTAAAGCAGTATTAAAACACCAAATATCCTGAGGAGGCTTTGAATAAAAAAATTAAAATATTATTAGTACAGTTTAATGTTTTAATTTCTTAAAAGTAATCCATGTACACTGTTATCTAGGCAGCATTTGTCATGAATGGGAATCACTGAGCCTCAATATATGTATATATGCTTACTTGTCTACAGTAGTATATATGCCTATATGACTGTCTTAAATTTATTCTTTCGTATCATTCACATGCTTGAGTATTTCTTTGTCTTAGTTGCTATACTAGATTATAAACTTTTGGATGCAAAGTACAGTGTTAGTTTCTCTGCAGTTTCTCATAGTCAGATGTATGTGCCTGATATTCAGGGTTTTTGGTGAAAAACAAAGGCAAACTGGGCTATGTGAATTCTCATTCAGTACTGAAGTAGAAACAGCATTTTCTGAGTAATGAAATACCTTCTACGTCTCTGCTTATTTTTCACTGCCATCTACTGGTGCCTGGTGTTATTTCTGATTAAGATCTTTCGGGGGAAGTCTGTCATAGGGACTTGAATGGAGAAAAAAGAAATTATGAAGTCATAAAAATTCTTTGAGAAAGTTCCTTTCAAAGGAATAGGTGCTTTCTTGGTAAGTAAAGCTACCTTAAGTGTACAATAAAAATTACTAACTTCTAAAAATTTCCATATCTATTATAATACCCTCTAAGCATTATAAAATCTGCTAATTATAGATCATCTACAAATTTTGGGGCATAAAATGAGTATAACTTCTATAGAGTAAAATTAAAATTATATTTAAATGTAAGCAAAGAGACTGAAGGATTGCTGTAAAATAGCAAGTCAGAAATGATAAAGGGCTGAGATAATATAGTAGAGATCTGTGAAGAGCACAGAATCTAGATATAAAGATGAGGTAGATGAAATGACTGATTGATGGCTTAGGGACAATGAAGAGGGAATTATGATGACTCCAAAGTTTTAGTTGGACTCTTAGAATAACTGCCTTAACAAAGTGTAAATTCTAAGGAAGAACACATTTGAAAGAGAAATATAAGTTCAGTTTTGGACATGCTAAGTTTGATATTTGTTGATTCAATGCCCTTGGTTGCACTGTCAATTAAACATGTGTTCAGTGGTAACTAAATTTACCGTGATCACTCCACGATGTATACAAATGTCGAATCATTACGTTGTACACCTCAAAATAATAACAATAAAAGAATATAAAAAAGAAAAAAATATGAGTATAACTTCTAGCCAACAATTCTTACCACAGTTGAATTACTGGCAAATTAATTTTAACAAATTTAACAATATAGAACGATACTGCTGGTTGTTAATTAGAGTATATATTATACATACATGTGCTAGGTTCTGAAAACAGAGCAGAACATAAGAAAGCCATGGCTTTGATCCTAAGAGAAGATAATTGTAAATATTGGAGGGAGGAAGTAGAAAAATTTCTCGTTTAGGCTTTTTCTAAGTTTATGCAAAACACATCAACAAAATGAATTCTAAAAGTAACTTAATCTCTGTAGTAAAATAGGTATTTTTTTGCATTTTGAATTTATCATTATAGTTAATACAGATTAAATTAGCTTTCCTAACCCCTTATATAGTGATTTAGATTAAGGACTTTTGATATGTCATATTATTGAGTCTTGTGTTCTTTGGTGACTTGTTTTTGGGAGAGAATGAATTGCTGAGGTAGTTTTAAAAATCACAATGCAGTTGATCTAACAGTAACCTCCGTTTTTATACTAAGCCATATGAAACATTGCTATTCTAACCCTGAAAAATTTATTATATAAATACACATATCACTTTTATAAATCATTAAACATTTTTTATTCACTTGTTTAGCAACATAGGAAGTAAAAGAAACAAAATGCAGAACTAAGAAAAGAAAGGTTAGTCACTAGTTAGGGTAAGTCTAAATTTAAATTTACTCAAAAATAGAGTAATACTATTTTGATTACTGTAACTCTGAAATATAATCTTTCTCAAGATTGCTTTGGCTATTTGGGGGTCTTTTGTGGTTCTGTACAAATTTTAAGATCGTTTGTTGTAGTTTTGTGAAAAATGCCATTGGAATTTTTTTAAAATTAATTTTTGGCTGTGTTGGGCCTTTGTTGCTGTGCACGGGCTTTCTCTAGTTGCAGCAAGCAGGGGCTACTTTGTTGCAGTGTGCGGGCTTCTCATTGTGGTGGCTTCTCTTGTTGCAGAGCACGGGCTCTAGGCGTGTGGGCTTCAGTAGTTGTGGCACGTGGGCTCTAGAGTGCAGGCTCAGTAGTAGTGGCACACGGGCTTAGTTGCTCCACAGCATGTGGGATCTTCCTAGACCAGGGATCGAACCTGTGTCCCCTGCATTGGCAGGTGGATTCTTAACCACTGTGCCACCAGGGAAGTCCCCCATTGGAATTTTGATAGATGTTGCATTGAACCTACAGATTGCTTTGTGTAGTATGGACAGCTTAACAATATTCTTCCAATCCATGAGTATGGAATGTCTTTCCATTCATGTGAGTCTTTTCAATTTCTTTCATCAATGTCTTACAGTTTTTAGTGTACAGGTCTTTGACCTCCTTGGTTAAATTTATTCCTAGATATCCTTTTTGATGCAACTGTAAATGGAATTGTTTTCTTAACTTCTCTGACAGTTTATTAGTTTATAGAAATGCAACTGATTTTTGTGTATTCATTTTGTATCCTGCAACTTTACTAATTTATTAGTTCTAACAGTTTTCTGGTAGAGTCTTCAGGGTTTTCTATATATAATATCATGTCATCTGCAAGTAGAAACTGTTTTACTTCTTCCCTTCAGATTTGGATGCCATTTATTTCTACTTCTTGAGAGCTTTTATTATGAAGAGATGTTGAATTTTGTCAAATGACTTTCCAGCATATATTGAGATGATCATATGACTTTTATCTTCCATTTTTAAAATATGATTAGTAGATGATTTGCAGATGTTGAACCATCTTGCACCTCTGGAATAAATCCCACTTGATCATGCGGTTTCATCCTTGTACTGTATTTTTGAATTAGGTTTGATGATAATTTGTTGAGGATTTTTGCATCATTGTTCATTAGGGATATTGGCCTGTAATTTTCCTTTCTTATAGTTTCCTTGACTGGTCTTGGTATTGGGGTAATGCTTGCCTCCTAAAAAGAGTTTGGAAACTTCCCTCTTCTATTTTTTGGAAGAGTTTGAGAAAGGTTGCCATCTGGTCTTAGACTTTTGTTTGTTGGAAAGTTTCTGATTACTAATTCAACCTCCTTACTAGTAATGGGGCTGTTCAGATTTTCTATTTCTTTATAATTCAGTCTTGGTAGGTTGTATGTTCTAGGAATTATCCATTTCTTCTCATTTATCCAATTTAAAGTTTTGTCAATTTTATCTTTCCAAGAAACCATCTCTTAGTTTCATTGATCTTTTCTGTTTACTTTTTAGTCTCTGTTTCATTTATTTCTGCTCTGATATTTATTTCCTTTCTTCTGCTACCGTTGGGCTTTGTTTGCTCTTGCTTTTCTAGTTCCTCTAGGAGTAAAGTTAGGCTGTTTATTTGACACTTTTCTTGTTTCTTGAGGTAGGCTTTTTATTGCTGTTTGCTTCTTAGAAATGCAGCATCCCATATCTTTTGGTATTTTGTACTTCCATTTTCATTTGTCTCAAGTTATTTTTTGATTTCCCTTTTGATTTCTTCTTTGACTCATTTGCTGTTCAGGAGCATATTGTTTAATCTCTGCATATCTGAAAATTTTCCAGTCTTCCTTTTATAATTGTGTTCTAGTTTCACACCATTGTGGTCAGAGGATATGCTTGATATGATTTCAAACTTCTTAAATTAAGACTTGTTTTGTGGCCTAACATATGATCTATCCTGAATAATGTTCCATGTACATTTGAAAAGAATGTGTATTTTTCTGCTTTTGGATGAAATGTTCTGTAAATGTCTGTTAAGTCCATCTGGCCAAACGTGTTGTTTAAAAGTCCAATGATTCCTATTGATCTTCTGTCTGGAAGATCTATCCATTGATAAAAGTGGGATATTGAAGTCCTTTACTATTATTGTATTGCTGTCAATTTTTCCCTTTAAATCTGTTAATAATTACTCTATATATTTAGGTACTCCTATGTTGGGTGCATAAATATTTACAAATGTTACATTTTCTTGTTGGACTGACATCATTATTATATAATGATCTTCTCTGTCACTATTACTTGCTTTGTGCTAAAGTCTATTTTCTCTGGTATGAGTATGGCTATCCCAGCTTTCTTTCGGTTTCATCTGCATGAAATCTTTTCCTATCCCTTCACTTTGAGACTATCTGTGTCCTTAAAGCTGGAGTGAGTCTCTTGTCAGTAGCATACAGTTGGGTTTTTTTTTTTATTTTTTTATCCATCCAGCCAGTCTATGTGTTTTGATTGGAGATTAAATTCATTTACATTTAGATTATAGGTTGGTGAGGCCTTACTAATACCATCTCTTAATTGTTTTCTGGCTATTTTGTAGTTCCTTTGTTCTTCTTTTCTGTTGCCTTCATCTGTGAATTGATGATGATCTGTAATGATATGCTTTGATTCTCTTCTCTTTATCTCTTGTGACTCTACTGTAGGTTTTTGCTTTATGGTTACTATGAGACTTACATAGATAATCTTTTATATATGTCTGTTTTATGCTATAACAATTTAGCTTCAGTAACCTACAAAAACTCTACCCTTTTACTTCCCCCTCTTATATATTTGATGTTACAATTTACATGTTTTTCTTGTGTATCCATTAAGAAATTATTGTAATTCATTATTTTTGTTACTTGTGTTTTAACCTTTGAAACTAGATTTGTAAGTGATTAACTCACCAGCATTAGCGTATTCTGAATCTAATTATATATTTACCTCTACCAGTGAGATTTATATTTTCGTATGTTTTCCTGTTACTAACTAGTGTCATTTCAGTTCAGCTTAAAGAATCCCCTTTAACATTTGTTGTAAGCCATGTCTAGTGGTGATAAAGTCTTTCAGCTTTTGCTTTTCTGGAAAACTCTTCTTCAATTCTGAAGGACAGCTTTGCCAGGTAGACTATTCTTAGTTGGCAGTTTTTTGTTTCTTTCAGCATGTTGAATACACCATGCTACTCCCTCCTGGCCTGCAAAGTTTCTGCTAAAAAAATCTGCTTATAGTCTTATGAGGGTTCCCTTGTATGAAACAATTTTTTTTTTTTTCTTGCTGCTTTAAAGATTCTGTCTTTTGGGCTTCCCTGGTAGCACAGTGGTTGAGAGTCTGCCTGCCGATGCAGGGGACACGAGTTCGTGCCCCGGTGCGGGAAGATCCCACATGCCACGGAGTGGTTGGGCCCATGAGCCATGGCTGCTGAGCCTGCGCGTCCAGAGCCTGTGCTCTGAAATGGGAGAGGCCACAGCAGTGAGACACCCGCATACTGCAAAAAAAAAAAAAAGATTCTGTCTTTTGCAATTTAGTTATAACTTGTCTTAGTGTGGGTCTCTTTAGATCATCATATTTAGAACTCTGAGCTTCCTGGATCTGGGTGTCTGTGTCTTTTCCCAGGTTAGGGAAGCTTATAGCCATTATTTCTTTAAATTTTTCTGCCCTTTCTGGGACCCCTGTAATGCAAATACTGGGTTGCTTGATGGTATTCTATAAGCTATCTTTACTCTTTTTCATTCTTTCACTTTTCACTGCTCTGATTGGATGAATTCCACTGTTTTGTCTGACTTCACTGATCCTTTTTCTACTTCATTTAGTGTACTGTTGGCCCCTCTACTGAATTTTTCATTTGTTATTGTATTCTTCAGCTCTGTAATTTTTACTTGCTACATTCTTATATTTTCTGCATTGAAATTCTCACTTTGTTCATGCATCATTCTCCTGACCTCAGTGAGCATCTTTATGACTATATTTTGAAACTTTATTAGATAAATCACTACCTCCATTTCATTAAGGTCTTTTTCTGAGGTTTTATCTAGTTCTTTGTTTGGAACATAGTCCTCTGTTTCTTCATTTTCCTTGACTCTGTGTTGGTTTCTATGCATTAGGTAAAACCAGCTCTCCCAGTTTTGAAGGTCTTGTGTAGATGAACCTTATCATTTAACCATGCCCTAGCTCTTGGCTATCACATCTTTGTGATCTTCCAAGCCGACTTCTTTGTTCTTAGTGGCTCTCAGTAGTGGAGAGTGTACCAAGACCTGTCAGTGTCCCAGAGGGGATGGATCTCAGTCCCACACTTAGATGCAGGCTGATTGGAAACTATTCTCAGGCAGCAGCTTTTAAAGTATGCAAATACACCTCCTGAGGATGACTGGGAGATGGCATTTCTGTCTGCTCTCTTTGCACTGGGGCTTGTGGGGAACTGCTTGTTTGCTACAGTCCTATGGGATCCACAAGCATTGCTGGCCACCAGAACCAGGTGTTCAAGGGATGTCCCCTGGGTGGCAGCCATAATAGCTGGGGTGCCAGATGTTTGCACAAACTCCTTCTCTGGAGGTGCTGGTGATCTGGTGTGAGGCACACAAAGATGGTGCCTGCCAGCCTCCATGGTCTCTGTAGAGTAGTAATGTAGTGAGTCCCTAGGAGTGTGTTAAAGTAGAAGACTGCTGTTCAGGCTAGAGCATTTAAGATAAGCAAATAGGCCTGTTCCATGTAAAGACTGGGCAGTTTCAGTATGTTCCCTCTGTGCTAGGCCTTGGGGGATTAGCCATGGTGATTCCATACAATCCTGTTAAGGAACTGCTTCTCAGATTGCACTAGCCTTGTGGGTCTCAGGGAGACATGGCCTGCTGGCTTTCAAAGCTACATGCTTTGGGGGCCTATCTCTTGGGTCCAAGTCTTAAAAGTTGGAGCACCAGCTGTGGGGTCTGAACCTTTTGATCCTCAGGGAGAAACTGGTAGTCCTGAGTTCCCTCTTGGTCATGTCATTGTGCCAGGTGGGGTTTATGGTGAGGTAGTGTCTCAGCCTCTCCCACCCACTCCAGTGTGGGTTTTTTCTCATTCACCTGATGTGTAAGAGTTGCTCAGCTAGATTCTAGATTTCTTTCAGAGGGAATTGTTCTGTATACAGCCGTATTTTCAATTTGTCCATGGGAGGAGGTGAGTTTGGGAGTCATCTTGTACTGGAACCTATTATTTTAAAAAAAATATTTTACCTCCTCAAGATGTTTGGAATAGCAGTAGTTTACTGAAGAATTGTCTATCATTGTTAGACCAGAGGGCAGACTGATGAAGAACACATTTCTGGGTTTTCCTCTTTCCTACTGTGTCTGGTCATGAGGACCAATCTCAGGTACTGTTAAGTGTATGGTTTGTCTCAGGAGCCCTTGATGGACCAAGTTTCTCCACATGCTGGGACCCTTCTGTTGGACTTATCTTTTCTACTGATCTATTTTACTTACCCACTTTTGAATCTTAAGCAAACCCTAACTTAGAGCAGCACAGACCTTTTCGCATGATTACTAATTTTCAGGCTACTAAATAATTCACTCAAGTGACATGATAATGCAATCGAGTGGTCAAGATACCACATTCCTGGATTTAATATTGATATGGGACAGTTTGGCATCAGCCTCTGTTATTCTGGTTAGTTTCCGCTCACAAAATATATCCAGCTGCTAACAAGGGGACCGAGTGACAGTACAGTTGACCCTTGAACAATGTGTGGGTTAGGGTTGCCAACCCCCAGCACAGTTGAAAACTCATGTGTAACTTTAGAGTTGGCCCTATGTATCTGAAATTCTGCATCCATGGATTCAACCAGCCACGGATCATGTCGTACTGTAGAACCTATTCATTGAAAAAAAATCTTCATGTAAGTGGAACTGCACAGTTCAAACCTGTGGGTCATTTGTACAAGAACCTAAATGCAAATCTAGTGTTAAATATAAAAAAAAAAGACTCAAGCCAGTAAATCACTAACGTTTTTATATATGATCAGTAATACATTTATACTTAGCTTGGTGGTTGACCTAAATTTTCTTACTACTCTTACTAAAAACAAGATTATTCACCAGAAGAATTTGGGTACATTTATTTATTTTATTTTTGGCTGTGCAGCATGGCTTGTGGGGTCTTAGTTCCCTGACCAGGGATTGACCCTGGGCCACGGTAGTGAAAACACCTGGTCCTAACCACAGGCCCACCAGGGAATTCCCGTTGGGTACATTTAAAGTTTTGGTTTATATAAAGTGGTATACTACCAGAAAGGTTATTTCCTTCTCATATTCAGAATCAATTTTATCCTGCAAGTATCACTACAGAAAATTTTAAATGCATTTTAATTTAAACTTTGTACTATTTCTTAAACAGTCATGATGGACTGAATATGAGACATTTGAGTTCGTTGGTAGACCGAAGAAATTAGACTATTATACAAAAATTGTTTAAATGGCTTAGAAACACTACCTCTTCATTAAAAACTTTCTTATATAAGTATCTTTGTAAACTGTGTCCCATAGGAAACAACATAGTAATGCTTTTCTAATAACTGTACTCTTCAAAGAAAATTCCTGCTTTGAATACTGTTAGAAAACAAGGACAAATTTAAAGAAAACCTTTAAAATATTAAAGTAGTTATAGTTATTTTGAAATAGTTATTTTAAAATATTAATCATATCCTTAAAATGAAAAAGATATGAAAGACATTAAATAAAATTTGGGAAACTAGAGCAGGCAAGCATCATTAATGCCCCAAACGCACATTCCCAACAGTTTCACATAACCACATTAAACATCTAATTTTCAAGTCTCGCTGCCTGATAGAATGCACTCTGGTCTGCGAGAAATGGTGCTATGTTACCCAAGGCTAGCTGCACACAAAAATGGTGTTGCTGAGAAAAATGCCATGTTTTACCTGGCACTCTAGAGGTGCTCTACTGCACTAATGTGGCCGTTAGAACCTTTAATCCTGTCAGCATGTCAATGAGACTGACATGATTGCAGAAAATTCTGATGCATGTTACTTTTATGCTACATGTTACTTAACATGTCTCCCAGGTAGTCCTGGCTTTTGAGCTGATTCTACAGGCACATACCTAGGCCCAGTTACAGGATACATAATATTTACTATTTCATTTACTGCCTAAGATATTTCTCAACCAGTAAGTTTGGCATTCTATTTATAGGTAATAGTACAGGTATCTATAAGCTTGTTTATGGGTCCCATGTCAGAATTGTGAATTTACAGACACTAGGGAGACAGGGACTAAGCGTTGGGTTTCGTTTACTTTTGCACACTTTTGTGTCCAGCATAGCGGTACTCTCATAATTGGTACAAGTTCAGTAAATATTTACCAAAACTTCTTTAGGCATTCCATTTTGGAATTCTTGTAGAAACAAACCAATTTTGAAAATGTTCTAGGCTTTGAAAATTTAATAAATGAAAGGCACTTGCCATTACTGATCATAAGTAAAAAAGGTGGTATAAAATTAAGGTTAGAAGTGGTGACTCTTCTGTATGTGCCCACATGTGTAAAGTAGAATTTAAGATAAGAAAAGATACACAAGAAACAATATGGGTGAGAATATGAAGAATAGGGTTAGACTTGAAAATGAAAAAAAATCGATTACTTTTTGGATAAATTGCAGTTATAAATTAACCTTTATGAGGAAATTTTGGGGAATGGGGTAAAAACAAAACAAAACAAACAAAAAACCAAAATTCTCCCAACATAATAAAGCATGATTCAAATAGGTTTTTGGGAAAACTTAAGTTTTGAAAACAATCTGTTGACCTCTTTTGATCAATTGGGATTTTACCATTCCATACATTCTGAATTATAACTAAATAACTACATGTTACAATGTTTTGTTAATGTGCAAGGAAAAAAAATTTGGATTCCTTGAGCCTGAACAATTAAGAAACTAAAAGATCCCATCCTTAAATTTTTATCCTTGATTTTCTTACAAAATTAACTTCAGTTGTTAGGCCAATATTTATCTGAAAATGGCAGTCTCCAACAGTAAATAATTGGAATAAACACAGCATCATTACGAGCTTTAGGAAAACAAATCTACAAAGTTAATTTTTCCTTCTTGAATAATAAACATTGGACAAGAGTGAACAACCAAAACCACGAAGGAAAAAAGGCAAATGTAAATAAAGGATATGCATCAAAACCAAGTCCAGAAATCAAAAACAGATATTAGAAAGATGCTTCAGAAATCAATAACCATCACAGGGAAAACATTATGAAAGCAATTCAGAAAATAAATGAACACATATCTTTAAAATATAGAAATATTTGGGGTACTCTACAATGCCCAGTTAATTGCTATAAATATTTTTTTCCCCTCAGGTATATGTGGATACTATAGAAATCAATAGGATTTGTTTACTTTCTGTTATAAAATATTTTTCTCATATGTGAAAAATTAAAACCAATTCTTCAACCTTTAGAAAAGAAAATGAATCTCTTCACTATAATACAGCATGAAAATAGGGTATCTGTTTATTTTCCCACATTTTGAGTATGTTTTTTAAATGAAATACATGGTCAGATAATCAATTTCAGAGATATTTTTTAGGAGAACAGGTGACTGAAAACAAAGTTCTCTTTTCAGGCCAGCCACAAAACTTGAATTGATAAAGTACACGTTGTATAACTTAGCATGTACATAGATCATAGAGCAGGCTCATGTTTGAGCCAGCCAGCCTAAACATCTTTCTGTGGGTCAGGTCAGCAATCTGTGGCCCATGGGCTGAATGTGGCTTGTGGCCTATTTGTGTACAGCCTTGAGGCTAAGAATGGTTTTTACATTTTTTAAAGGGTTGTAAACAAAATAAAAACAGAATATGTGACAAAGAACCATCTATGGTCTACAAAGCCTAAAGTATTTACGATCTGGCCCTTTAGGGAAAAAGTCTGCAGACCCTTCATTTATATTAATGTTGTACAGAATTCAAGCAGTGCAATTACAAGTCCAAGATAATGTTCATTTAGTCCCATCCAGAACATGGTAACATTCTGAAAAGGTGGCTTCTGATGTCATCTGTCAATTTCTTTTCAATTTTTTCTTCATTTTCAACATCATTAAAGTTCATCCTACAATAATAATGTAAAAGTGATTGAATTCCTTTCTCTTTCAACATCTAATGTTAAAAAGAAGTTAAAAATAATAAACTGACCTAAGTTTTACCTTTTCAAAAATAATTACTCAATATTCTTATTTAATAGATCAGATGAAGTATACTTCACCTGTTGTAACAATGGAAAAAGGGTATCTCACAATTCTCACCTGCCCATGGCAGATAATACCAATTATAACTTTACCACACTTTCAAAGTCATATTTTGATGTGCTCTATAACTTAATTTCAGTTAGCATATTCTACTTTATGACTAATGTTTTCGATTTCAAATGTTTCACTTGAGATAAGTCACAATTTTAAAAATAAAACATCTTGAGAAAACGAACATAGCCAAAATATCAGAAAAACATTTTTGTTCACTGAAACAAAAAAAATAAAGTTTCATAACTATCTCTTTTCTATCTTTTAGGTTTGGATAAAACATAATTCTTGAGGTAGCTTGTAAAGCTTCCTATACCAGGGTCTGTAGTTCTAACATGGATATAAAGCTAGACATCTCTAGCCCTCTTCAGAGGCTGTGCTGTTCTTGCGTCTTTTCACATTATAGGGAAAGAATCCAAGAAACCTCACGTGTGACTGTATTAAATTCCATTCAGAAAGCACTCTAGCATTTGTAAACTCTCTGGTCTGTTTCTAAATATGTCCCAGAATGATACTGATTTAAAAAAGGAAAACATGAATAGCCCTCTGAAGAATAGCAGGAAAGAGGCTGCAATGCTTCTTGATAAATAATTCAAGGGTGGGGGGCAAGATGAATACAGGTTTTAATACATCCTGACTATACCAAGAACAAAAGAAAACTTGCTCTCCAAAGTGTTATGAGGCTCAAATCAATGCTTTTACATTTGAACAAATTTTAATAACTTATGACCATAGTCACTATTTTTCTGTTAAATGGTTTTACTTGTCCCAATTTCTAAGCATTTAAGTGTCCAGAGGCTAAATTTGTCATACTTTCCAAAGAAGAAATTTCTAACTACTTATTAATTTTTGAAGCTTCATTTTACTGTTTACTGATACATATACTATATAGTAAGAATAAATTCAAATACTGTTTGCCAGAGTCAGCTCTAGATTTAGTCCTTACCTTATTTCTCTTTCCATGATTTTGGAGGTTTTCCAATTTTTCATATATTAAGGTAGTAATCTCTTTTGCATCTCTGGAATCTATTTCCTCTCCCCAAGTATTTCTCTACAATTGAAAACATTCTTCTTATAAGCTTTTAAGTATCTAATCAAAACATGACATTTCCATCTAAGAAACTTGATTAACTATTCCTTAAAGTTCCAAGTGTTTAAAACTTCAATTTCTTCAAGGAAATGCTGCTGCAAAAGCAGTTAACCAATAATTTACCTGAAATAAATACTAACAATACTTTTATGGAAACATGTAAATTAATACCTTGATTAAAATAATTGCTAACTCCAAATGCCTCAAAACGTCTAAATTGTTTAAGATGTCCCCAGAGGACTCAAAACATTCTAATCTAAAGTCACTGGCATAGACAAAACCTTGACCAACTGCAACAGTGCAAAGCAATGTATATTTCCTGGTTCTCATCTGCCCACAGCAGGAAGGTGGCTAAAACGCAGGGGAGAAGACAGGTCAATACATCCAGGCCCACTTATTTTGGATCTGGAGCCACCTGTTTCCTTCTTCCTGGTGGGAACTCCAAACTGTATGCTAGGATTTTGTTTCTGTGTATAGCTGCTCACCTGGTTTGAATTTCTCACTTCAATCACCATTCTGCTTTGGCCTTCTCTGCTGGACTTCTGGATTCTACCCCTGCCTTTCTGTTTGGACAGGGATATTTTGGGTTCTAATCTTATCCTCTGGACACACGGTAACATCATGTTTTCAAACAGCTCCCTGTATGGCCTGGTTAATTCTGTGACTGCTCATTATACTGATACTTCCCTAACATCATTCTACCTGAATAAGACGCCTATATATGTCACCTAATTCTCAAGTGTTCTGAGAATTGGGAAGCTAGTGATTCCAAAGGAATTAAGATTCAGGCTCTGGTATAAAGCTCCTTTACTATCACTGAGTTCTGCTTACCCCAGACTGTTCTTAAGACAGAGGTAGCTTCCTCATAAACCAAAATCCTTCACTGAAAAATCTAGATGTCTGACAAATCTACATTTCTGAAATTCATCATCTTATTTCTTTAGCTCTATTTCAAAATGTATTATAATCACAAGTAAATAACACAAGCTCTTAATCTGATATTCTCAAAAAGTATCCATTACAACATTTGAAATTATTCATTTCAATGTTTTACAAGAAAACATGAATGCATGGCAGATATTTATTTTTATCACAGTTCTATTGTCAAAAATGTCTTGTTTTACTTGGGAAGACAGCAAAGGTCATGAGTCCTAGCAATTATACTGGCTGAAAGATATACGCTTTTGTATCAATGACCATAGAGACCCACTGGTAAATGCCAAATTTTCTTGTTAAAAAAAAAAAAAAGCATATTGTCAGTGGCCCAAAAAAGAAATTATGAATGAACCATGGAACCCTAACTTTTATTTTATAGTCTAAACCATTAATAAGTATTCCTCAAGATAAATGCTCAGGTACTAAGGCTATTTTGCAAGTATTATGACAGTATTCTCTTAATTTTCTCTCTTTCCTAGAAAAACTAATTATAAAGATAATATATGTTAATTCTATAAAAGTAGGAAATACAAAACTTCACAGAAAATAATTACCTTGAATTATACCACCCACAGAAAACTACTATTAGTATTTTGGTGTGTCTATTTAGTAGTTCCCCGTTCAGGAGTATAAAAATTTTAAGGCAATGGAGATCATATCAACTGTGAGGCAGAAAAATCTTTTAAAATCACTTGGTGTGTATGTGAAAAGAAGCTTGTTTCAGTGACATGCAGTGAAATTAAAAATGACAAAGGGAAAGAAACTAGAAAAAAGCGTTACCTGCTAAAGGAAAGGCACACAGAAGAAGGCATGTACATACCTTTGCCCTTTCATAGGGATAAAATTTAACAGTTGGATAGGCTCTGATACCAGCTTTCTGGCAGGTTTGAGCATAAGCTTGACAGTCTACTTTTCCAGCTTTCACTTTTCCTTTAATCATCTAAAAAGAGAAAAATATGCTTTGCTATTCTCTTTGGCATATACTATTCTGGCAACCACAAAGCAATATGATACTAAAAATTTTAAATATATATAAATCTAAGGATTTGTTACTTAAAAAAAAAGTAGTTTTAATCATTTCCATTCAAACAAGATTGCTTCCAAATTTTTACTAGCTCTGAACTCTTATTTACCTAGCACAGCCCCGCCAACAGCAAATAAACTCTCCTTTGCCTTATCAAGAAAATTGAGAAGCTTTATCCTGAACTACTTCTTCGCCTCCCTCCTGTTACCCACAATGTGTCTGTCACACCACAAACATCTCAGATTCTGTCCTCCACCTCCCTCAGATCTCTGGTCTCATCTGCTGAGGCAGCACTCTTCCTCCTGTGGAAGGCTGACTATGTCTACATTCTCTGGTCCCTCTCTCTCGGAGCTCTTTCTCACTCTGCAGTATATACACGTATGACCAAAAAGAATTCCTTCCTTAATTGCACTGGTTCCTCTAGTTACCACCTGCTTCTTTCTTTCTCTTTTTGAGCAGTTTATTCTTTGACCACTTCCTCATCATCTACTTATTATCAACACATTTTAGCTAGCTTCTGTTCTTACTGCTCCCTTCACTGAAACCACGAGAAGTTCACCAATGACTTCTATTTGGCCAAACTGAATGGACAATTTTCAGTCGTCTTAATGGGTATCTGTCACTACTGACCACACCTTTCTTTCCTGTTTTCTTTCCTGGCTTATCACTATTCTCTTGGCTACTCTACTCCTCTGGCTATTCTTCCTCATTTCTAGCATGGGGACCTCCTCCTACACCCGCCCCTCAAATTAAAAAGTCCAATCACAGATCCATCTCTCATCAACAATTTTTTTCACTGTGAAAAATCTCCCAGGGAGATTTTATATACCTATATGCTGCTGAACCCTATTATTCCCCCTTGATTTCAGTCAACTATGTACTGGCCTGTTTCACTTAAATAAGCACCTTAAACATAACATTTCTAAAATGAATCCTTTCACATTAACCCACTACTCCTTCTGTCCAACTAGTCACTCAGTTCAGGGCAGAAACTAGGGCCATCCTAGACTCCTTTTCCTACTGTACTTATCACAGACAAATACTAAATTCTAGTCATTCTTATATCTCTCTCACACTTGTTCCATTCTTTCTATCACCACAGCCATAATCCTGTTTCAGGTTATCACCTCTCACTTCAGGACAATTAAAATATCTTTGCTACCTCTAATTTTGTCCCCAAGGCTGGGGTACTCAACAGGTAGACTAACTTGTGCTACGGCACCAGCAAAAATGCATGCAGAAGCATGTATGCGCGTGCGTGCGCGTGCACACACACACACACACACTCTCATAGGGAAGGTCAGAAAAATCCAGTTGACTTGTACTTTAGGTTACAGAAGGACACCATATTGTTTTTGGTGCTCTGATCTTTCTCTGATCTTGATGGCTCATGTTCAGTCCATTCAATGTGATCCTTCTAGAATATAAAATGGATCCTGACATATCCAACAGTTCTCTTCCAATGCTTATATAGAATACATTCTGAACAGTATGAGAACAGTGAGGAAGAGTGTACAATGTGAGTAGTGTAGGCAAGCAGACCAAGCCATCTCCTTCTTGCCTATTTAAGAGCCTCAGTTTTTGCCACTCCCCTTGTCTTTATCTTGTGGTAATCCTGGACCAACAGTGGAGAAGCCTTAACATGCTCCACTGTCTTGTGTCCCTGTATCTTTGCAAATTCTGTCTTCTCTGTTTAGAGTACTCTCTAGCCAACCCTTTCAAAGTGCCACACTCCTAGTTATGTTGTAATTCTCATCTCAAATACTAACTTTTCTGTCCTCCTGGCATGACTCTGACCTTCTTCTTCCCATACTTTTGTTTCACTCTAATTTCACTATAGTAATGATCCTCTTGATTTATATATATTAATTTGCATTTTATATCCCCACTAGACTAAAATCTTGTTAAAGACATGGAATTTTTGTCTTTCCATTTTTTTAGCCCTAATATTTGGCATAATGCTACTTGGTGCTTAGGATTTGCTGAATGACCTTTTTAATAATTTTCTGCTATATGCAAGATGTTGCTGCATTACAAAATATATAATTAAGTTTTTAAGGGATAAGGGAATAAAACATTTTTGTTAGACTTATTGGAGAAAAAGGAAGCATAAGAGGAAAAGAAGATATAAGTAGAAAAAAATGAATAACCTCTTACTTCAAAGACCAGTCAATAACTAAAACAATGTTTTACGGCTCCATAGGGCTTTTGAAATCCTTTTGCTAAAAAATTCCCCTGGCTTGGGATGTTCAGGTTTTGTTTTAGACTGGTGGAACTGGTACTGACTTTCTCATTCTAATGAATATTTCATAGCCAAAGGCAAAGTTCCTTGAGTATAGAGGTGAGGAAGCTATCAGTCTGGATGAGGCCACTAACTGGACTGTTATGACAGAAACACCAAAACAGACTGCATTTAGTTTAATTTTATAAGCGTTTACTGAGTTAAGACAGAGGGGATATACAGATAGATAAGACACGTATCTTGCCCTCACAAAGCTCATAGTTTTATAGAGGAGAAAGATATCTTAATATATAGTTAACACGCATTGTATAAGCACACTGATGGAGTACCTGATATCCAGGTGACACTGCTTAAGTGGGAAGGTTAGAGAATACATAATGCCATTGGAGCTGGGTTTTGTACGATAGGGAGAAAAAAAATCTAGATGACCAAGGTAAGGAAAAGGCATTTTAGAGAGGAAAGAGCATGTACATAAGGGTACTTGTTCAGAGAACCCGGAGTACTTTGTAGTGCCTGGAGTGTAAGGTGTGAGGTCAGGGAGAGAGATAAAGCTGAAGAGGTCAGAAGAGTCACATCAGAGATTTGTAGTCAAGGATGCAGGGCAAGTAATGTGGTTAACAGGAAGCCAGAGCAGGCGATATTTCAGAAAGATCATCAGGGTGGAACTGAAGAAGGTAGACTGGTAATATGAGACTTGTTAAGAGGCACATATGATTGAGTCTAGATGAGAGATGATGAAGGCTTGAACAAAAGGCTAGCGGAGGAGATGATAGGAGATGACAGATTTGAAGGGCATTTAGGAGATAGAACTGATAGGATCTAGTGACTGCCTGGATGGCAGCAGAGTAATGGTGATGGGAAGAAAATAAGCAACAAGCAGAAGTGAGGTTTCTGGCTATTTTGGTTAAGAAGACAATGTCAACCAAGATAAGGATGTTAGTTTAATAAGGAAGGAAGAAATCTACTGCAAAGATTATAATCACAGAAATGGAACAGAGTTTTTTAAATTCAAGGAAACTTTTAAGAAATAAAATTATATTTACTATGTCTTATCTACTTATTAAAACATGCCAGTGACCACAACTTATTTAAGTAGCTAGACATGACGTACTTACCCTAGCCAAGAGCTCAAACTCTGGAGCAAAGTTTTGGCAAGGTCCACACCAAGGAGCATAGAAATCAACCACCCAATGGTTTTTCCCTTGTAAAACTTTTTCATTGAAAGTCTGAGGCGTTAGATCTATAGATGCTTGAGGTAAAAATCTGTGACAAGGGATGAAAATTACTTTTCATTATACAAAACAAAAGCAAACATCTAAAATAGAATATTGCAAATCTTTCTAAGTTAAATGACTTCAAAGAATGACAGTGTAATAATGTAATAAAGCACAACCTTATCTTGGTAAATTATAATTCTTTACTAAGTACTTTAAAATGCTCGAACCTTAAACAACTCAGTAAATTTAGCTACAGACATAAGAGGAAGGTAAATAGCATTGAATATAATTTATACAGTGATACATATTTTAATTACTCACCCTAGACCCCAGATTCTTAGGGAATAAGCATCCCTATTCCAACCATTGTAACTACTGAAAGAAGAAAAAATACATAAGTTGTAGACAGTTATTTTCTATTACTGGACATGTTCAGAAAACAATCTCTTTGTAGCAATTTAAAAGATAAGTTTAGTTGACTGACTTCATCTAGCATCTCTTTTCTCAGATATACCTAGCTGCAAATACTGCTTACATGGCTTTCCAAATATACTTTTCTCTAGTCTCGATGTCTTTTTGTACTCTAGACAGACCTGAATGTTTAGCCGCCTGCTGGACATCTCCTATAGATCTGTGGTAATGGCAAAACTCAAAATCTCCAGGGCTTTACTTTCTGAACCTTTATTCCAGTTATTACTGTCTATCAAATTCCTACCCACTTTTTAAGACCCATGAGGACTAGTGGAAATAATGTGAGCAAAAACCCTCTGGTAGAATACCTGAAACCAAATAGGGGCTTAATAAGTGTTCTTCCTCTCCTCATTTTCTTTACAAGATTGTCACCTTCATGATCAGTGGGACTATTCAATTCACTTTTCATCTTGTAAATTTCTCATTAGCACACTATCTTAAACATGGTGGGCTCCCAAAAATACTGGTGGTTTAACTTTTATTTAGTTAGGATAACTTTTAAATTTTAACTGTATAAATAAATGATTATATAAACATCTTCAAATTTTAGAGAACACTTACTGATATTGATAAGCTTTATTTGATTTTGGGGGAAAAAATCTTATCTCAGGGTATCTCCGAACATTTTCTTGGGAACAAAAAGAATGATATTGTTGGCAGTTTATACTGCCCACATTGATCAGTCCAGTTAATGTCTATAAAAGAAAAAAAGATCAAAGTAATTAGAATAAAATTACTATAACTATTTTATATATGTTTACAATAGAGAAATAGTCACTGTGAAATGATTACTATATTATTTATCAGTGATTTTCACCAAAAAAAATGGGTAAGGGCTTAAAACATAACAGAACATTTATAGTAATGCACTGGAAATCTAATTTTGTAGTCAAGAACTTATTACAATTATTGCAGATTAAATAATTGATTTTGTTCATCTATGACATGGGGAAAATTGTGTGGTTATAAAATTCAAAGTGTTAGAAACCAAGAACGGATGAAGTTCTTTGCAATGGTATTTCAAAGAGTTACTTTTTCAAATGCAGCCATGGGTCACAGCATACTGAGTCACGCCCAAATTTAAAAATTTTATTGAAAAGAGCAGAAAATTATATTATTATGAATTTAAGATACTAAATAATTTTAACTCTTAGGTTTATTATTTATCTTAGAAATAAATACAAAATAGTAATTTCATTTTCCATTCTGGTATTTAAATAATTTGTTCCTGATCCTTCATGATTTATACTGCTCTGTAGGAAATTTAAAAATGTTTCATTGATCAAGGCCATTTTTTTCTTACTTTAAAGTCTCACAATATTGTGAAGAAACTGTATCCTCAAGCTCTAAAAATGAAGACGTAGAAAAAATGTTAATAGGAAATAAAGGAGATCTTTATGTTGATGCTGGCAGAAATTTGGTCAAATATACACCAAGTGACATAGAAAAAAGGGTAATTATTCTATACTATTCATATACCAGACAGAAGCAGAGTTGAAATCTAATTGGTATATAAAAAGTGATCAGAACTTTTATTAAGTGATAATCTAGAGGCGGGTTCACTCAGTTTCAAAATAATTGTTAAATAAACATTCTTAGTAAATGTTAAGATTTACAATAAACTATTTTACTACACCCGGGCCATTCTTTTCCATTCTGGCATTAAGACTTGACACGGATGACACCATGGAGAATAGAAATCAACCATCCAGACTTCGTCATGTTTTCTTTGTTTAACTAGTTCATTGAAAGTGGTGGGTGTCAAGGAGATCACTGAAGGATTCATAAGATCCTAAAGAGAATACAGCGTTCATTGTAACAGATATAAAAAGGAGTAGTTCATATATTCTTGGCAAATTGTTGGTATATGTCATTTAGAAAGGTTCCTGTTTCTGAATAATCAAAAGATACACTAGGATATATAAAGAGAATCTATAGTGAATTATTTTAAAAAGAAATGATCCATAATTTATTTTTTAAGTTTGGATTTTGCCAATCAGTCTTATTAAATCAAGGTATATTTTCTTATTTTATACATCACTAAAATCATCTTAGGTAGAGAAAAGAGGCAACTTTAATTAAGGATAGAGGTAGATGAGGCAAGAGTTCCAAGAGCTGCCCAGATGTCTACACAGGCCATATAGTTCTTTTTGGAACCAATAATTGGTTTGGAAATGACCCTTTAATTATTTATGGAAAGCCTACTATTCTATTTTTCTGACATTCCGACGAGATACTGCACAACCTCAGATCACTTGCTCCAAATACTGTTTTAACAGAGCTTCAGTCTATCATGATTGGGTAATACTAATGAAGATGTTCGCTTCCCTGGGGAAACAATTAAAAACAACACAAAACAAAACACTATTACTTTGGAGGAGGAGGGAGAGATGAGCAGGACAGAAAGTAGAATGGTCACTGCACGGATAATAAGCTAGAATTGTTCATTTCTTTCTTAGGAGTTCCCCTGTAACTATTTTAGTCAATTAAGACCATTAGTGAGAAAAAAGGAGATGTTGTAGATGTAGAGCAGTTCTGGGCTAATAACACAGCAGGCTCGGCATAAGCTGCCTGGGCTTGAAGAAGCCCTCCATTGGTGGTTGGGGTAAGACTGTCCTTAGCCACATATTTCTTGGAATTATACAAGAATGGGGCTCACTGCTATCTCATCTATATGAGACTGAAAAGAAATAATCTGTGGTAATTCTACCTGAGAAAACAGGGAAAGGGGGTGACAAGGCTTTATGTAAAAGTTACAATTTCATGTGTTAATAAATGTGTCCATAAGTACAAAGCACTATACTAGGTAACAAACAAAACATATACTTGCTATAAACTCTGAAAATAAGTCTATAATATTTAAAAGAGTAGAAAATTTAACAAATTAATGTTGTCAGAAAATGTTTTGGCATAAAAAGAACAAATCCTATTATTAAACATTATCAAATATTCATACAAAGTGTAAACATACATGGAAGGATTTATAGCCACAGGCTATAACTTAAAATACCTCTACGAACTCCAAGATCTGTTCAGCAGAGTGATGTCCTTCATATTCATGAATGTTGGACTGGTTGAATACCACTGTTGTTGGATAAGCCTGAATGTTATACTGTTAGGAATGAGAATACAAATTAAACAAAGATTTTATACACTTTACCCAATTGTTTCAAATTCATAACCAGCTTGCCTTTATTTAAGTAACAACAACAAGATTTTAAAAACTCATTGCTAAACTGCTGGTGACTGAAAAATTTTAGCCTGGCCAGATTTAGCAAAGGAAATAGATTTATTGTTGTACTCCTGAGTATCTGATCCTTATTTATAGTTACTCCATTAGCCATAAAATCCACAGGCACTGAAACACTGAGAAGTGAGTATGGGTAATTATTAGCTTGGTCCTCTTCTGCTCTCCTGAACCAAGGTGTATGAGGATGTAAAGAGCAGACTAATCTCTAGCTTGAGTGTTTTTTTTTTAATACCATAATAAACACTCCAATTTGTTTAGAAGTAGAAGAAAAATCAAGGAAATAATAATAGCAAGAATAAGGAAATAAATTAATAATTCATGTGTATAGAACCATATTTTAGGTTAAAGAATTACGAATCATGCCCTAAAAATGAGGTCACTTTTTATTCTTTGCTCAATTCAGCTTTTATGGTAAAAAATACTATAATTTCCTCCTCAGAATTAGTATGAACACTAATCCAGGAAGCACTTCTCTAAAGTTTTTATTTTTTTAAAAAGTTATAAAGAGATCCCTATCTGTGGATTTGCTGTAGCTGAACTTTGTATCCTCGAAGTTGAAAAGCACTCATTAGCAAATTGGAATCTTTGACTAGGATTCAAAAATAATTTTAGAAAAAACAATGGAAACATTTATCAAACTTTCATAAATGAGCACAAATAACCCATTAGATGAACAAAACAATAATTTTATCTAACATTTGACAAGTCCTTATTATGTGCTGAGCACCTTTTTAGCAGTGACACGTGGAGTTTCTCATCTGTTCCTCACAACAATTCTATTCAGAAGCTAAAATTACTAAGTCAACTTTATAGATGAGGAAACTGAGGTACTGAGAGGCTAACTGACTTGGTCAAGTTAGCCAATTATTTAGTAGTGAATCCTGACTTCTATTCCAGCTGAATTTGATGCAATAGTTTTAAATCTTTAAACTCTGCTTAATTATCTATAGGATATTTAAAAGTTGAGATTAAAAGTAGAAAAACTACAGGAATTCAAATTAATTAGTTTATCACAATATTTTATCATTGCTTACCACCTTTTTAAAGTCACATACAAGGCATTCAAAACCAAAGAAAGGCCTTATTTATTTCATTTTTAAAACTTATTTTAATGAAATTTCAAACATAATGAAAAGAGAATAATCTAACAAACACTCACGTATACCTCTGCTACATTTAAAGATAATTAACTTTTCTGCCATTCTGGCAGACTGTTGAAAGTTCTTTCTTGATCCCATTTCCTTTCCTCCCTGACACCAGGAAAGAGCACGTATGCAATCCACTGATGTTTTACACTTTGGCTACATGCATATGTATCCCTAAGCAGTATACTGTAATGTTTCAGCACTTATAAATAAACTTTCTATAATTTCATCATACTCTATACTATTCTGCAACCTGCTTTTTTCATTATATTCTTGAGATTTACCCATGCTGGTAAAGACAGATCTAGTTTTAAGTCCTCTATGGTTATTCCACTCTGTGACTGGATAATTAATTTATTCATGTACTTGCTACTGTCAGCTAAACTTAAAAAAAAATTTGATGGATGGGGTGTATGACTATTGCTATAATTTGTACTTTCTTGATGACTAGTGAAGTCGAACATTTTCCATATTTATTGAATTTCCTCCTTTACAAAATTTCTGTACACTTTCTCATTTTTCTTCTATTTAAAAAAAATTGATTTGTAGTCTTTAAATATTCTGGACAGTAAGGTTTTGTCAGTTATATATGCTGCAAATATTTCCTCACTCTGTTGTTTGCTTTGACTTTATAATGTCTCTTTCTTTGAAAATAGTTTTAAACATTTAACATAGCCAAATTCATTCCCATTCATAATCCTTAGTGTATGTGTGCCTACACAGGCATGCATGTCTGTGTGGAATGAAATTATTCCTCACACAGATGCATAAAGATTTCACCCTACATTTACTTCTATTATGCTTGCCTTTTTTTTTTTTTTTTTTTTGTGGTGTGCGGGCCTCTCACTGTTGTGGCTTCTCCCGTTGCAGAGCACAGGTTCCGGACCCGCAGGCTCAGCAGCCATGGCTCATGGGCCCAGCCGCTCCGCGGCATGTGGGATCTTCCTGGACCGGGGCACAAACCCGTGTCCCCTGCATCGGCAGGCGGACTCTCAACCACTGCGCCACCAGGGAAGCCCTCTATTATGTTTTTAAAACACATTGTTTTTTTTAAAAAATTGAGGTATAGTTTACAATATTTAGTTTCAATTGTACAGCAAAATGATTCAGTTTTATATATATATATTTCAGATTATTTTCCACTAGAGCTTATTACAAGATATTGAATATAATTCCCTGTGCTATACAGTAAGTCTTTGTTGCTTATCTGTTTTATGTATAGTAGTGTGTATCTGTTAATCCCATACCCCTATCTGTCCCCCTTGCAAGCTTTGGTAACGGTAACTTTCTGTGAGCCTGTTTCTGTTTTGTGTATATACATTTGTATTTTTTTAGATTCCACATGTAGGTGATTTCACATAATATTTGGCTTTCTCTGTCTGACTGACTTCACTAAGTATAATACTCTCTAGGTCCATCCATGTTGCTGAAAATGGCAATATTTCATTCTTTTTAATGGCTGAGTAATATTACACACACACACACACACATCTTCTTAAGCCAACTGTCTGTTGATGGGCACCTGGGTTGTTTCCATGTCTTGGCTATTGTAAATAGTGCTGCTGTGAACACCAGGGTGCACAAATCTCCTCAAATTAGTTTTTGCTTTTTCTGGATATATATCCAGGAGTGGGGTTGCTGGATCATATGGCAGCTCTATTTTTAGTTTAAGGAAACTTCATACTGTTTTCCATAGTGGCTGCACCAATTTATATTTTCACCAACAGTGTACGAGGGTTTCCTTTTCTCCACACCCTCTCCAGCATTTATTATTGTTTGTAGACTTTTTGATGACAACTATTTTGACTGGTATGAGGTGGTACCTCATTGTGGTTTTAATTTCTCTAATAGTTAGTGAGTTGAGCATCTTTTCATATGCCTGTTGGCCATCTGTATATCTTCATCATAATAATTACTTAAAATCATCAGATATCCAGTGTTCAAGTTTCCCCAATTATCTCTATTGTTTTTTTCTGGAGTTTATTTGAACTGCATCCAAACAAGGCCTAGACACTGCATTTGAATGATATGTCTTGTATATGTCTTTTTCATCTTTTTTTTCCTTCTTTCAATGTATATATCCAATAAACTGGTGTTTGTCCTGTAAAGTTCTCTACATGCTGGAACTTGGAGATTTTATGTACCTGGTGTCACCTGACATGTTCCTCTGTCATTGGATTTCCTATACACTGATATCTGGAGGCTTGATTTAGGTTTTTTTCCCCCCAAGGATATTTTATAATTTCTAGTTCTTCCTAAACTGAAGAGTATTTATTAACCTAAGAAAATATGTTGTATGTAAACAAAAGTTAAGAAGCTTGTTTAATTTCTATTAACTACACTTAAAAGACAAAGAATAAAAACTATAGACCACCAAAAGGTAATATTAAGTTAAAAAAAATCTTAAATAATTGAAAAATCAAATAATCATGTATTTTATCAAGTCAACTAAATATTTTTCTGAGTTTCATAAATAAGACCCTGTCTACACTGAACCACATATTATCTATTTACATTTAGTCCAATCATAATTTTATATCATTTTGTTGAAGTTATTTCTTTAAATAATTTGTTACTACTCTAAATGTTAGATGTACATTTGAAAGTTATTTTATTGCTTTAACATTAGGCTGCCAAAACATTTTACAAAAACATTAATTAGAATAAATTTTTTGTACTTTGCCTTACCATGTTACAGAGTCCCTCGTGAACTGTACAATCTAATGTACCAAACTTAAGCTGACCGTAAAGATGCTTTGATGCTTTTCGTAACTCTGGCAATAAAGCTCGACATGGTGGACACCACTATGAAAGAAAAAATATTCATAAGCACTGAGCCAAATGAAACAAAAAAACACCATTTTTACAACAAGCAAATTCTAAGTAAGACAAACCATACTTAGTTACAAATCTTATGCATTTATATTCTCAGTCCTTGGAGGGGAGGGGCAAGTATATCAGCCTTTCCTAGAATATGTGGCAGTGGCCAAACTGAGTAACATGATTCTAATATTCATGGTTCAAGGTTACCCAGAAAATGTTTTTTTGCTGCGACAAGAGAAAATGACAATATCGAAATTTGACAGATAAACATAACTTACAGGGGCAAAAAAATCAACTAGCCATGGTTCTTTGTCATTGGCAGGAAAATTTTGAGGTCCCAGTGTGGTAACATGAGAATTAACACTTTCTTTGGCAAAGGCAAGTATATCATAAAGAATCTTCTTTCCTTTGAAACAGAGAAAGAGAAAAATTTAAATCTACATTCTGTCTTTTTATCCATAGAAACATTTCAAAGCTTTTGTACTTGAAATATTAAAGAGAAGATACACTTATTAACAAATTGATTTTGTTGAGGTTTTAGTGTTATGTATACTATATACACATAGGTTTGCTCTGCCAGGAGAAACCTTTCCTTTACTCTGTTTCTTAGAGGATCAGATAAAATGTCAAGATCTCTTTGAAAAGTTCCTTCATCCTCAGAGGCAGAATAATTTCCTTGCAGTGTCGAGTTCTTTTTGCTTACCTGAACTACTGTTACAGCCTCTTAAATCTGTTTCTTCAACCTAGACTTCTCTTATGAATTCAAAACCTGTATTACCAACTACCCAGTGGAAATATTTACTGATGTCATATAAACATTTTAAACAAAATATATCCAAATTGATGTTGAGCTATTTTCCCCTAAACTTGCTCCTTTTCTCACCTTCCCTACCTTGGCAATGGCATAATCATCCACTAGGTGCCTAAATAAGATGTCCCGGAGTTATTCTTGCCTTCTTTCTTTGTATCATAGCTCCATCTCCTACCATCTCCAACCCCAATTTAGGCTACTGCCTAAATTCAGTCTGACCTACTGAAATAACCAAGCTGGTCTTTCTGTTCTGCCTTCCTTAACTAATTCATTTTCTACATTGCTACCACAGGCAAGTTACAAAAACATTCAACTGATCATGTTGTCCCCTTGCTTAAAGACCACTGCCTAAAGAATATACTCCTTAGGGCTTCCCTGGTGGCGCAGTTGTTGAGAGTCCGCCTGCTGATGCAGGGACACGGGTTCGTGCCCTGGTCCGGGAAGATCCCACATGCCGCAGAGCAGCTAGGCCCGTGAGCCATGGCCGCTGAGCCTGCGCGTCTGGAGCCTGTGCTCCATAATGGGAGAGGCCACAACAGTGAGAGGCCCGAGTACCGCAAAAAAAAAAAAAAAAAAAAATATATATATATATATATATATATATATATATATATATATACTCCTTGGCTTGGCAAATAATAGCTTTCTTAGGACCAGCACATAGTCCATTTTCCCATGTGCCCTCTGATTTATTCACTCGATAGTCAATATTAAGTCAAGCACCTATTATGTGTCAGGTCCTGTTTTAAATGCCATAGTGCATGCAAAATTAAAAAAGATACAGACCTTCTCCTTAAGGAGTTCACAGGCCAGTAGAAGAGAGAGATTTTCATAAATATTTAAATAGAGTGAAAAATGACACCACATTCTCCTGCTTTTTTCTCACTCTTTAGCTGCTGCTGCTTGAATTGCTTCATGAATTCTATCTTTGACAGTTCCTTAAAAATGACCCATAGGGCCCTGATTTTGTCTCTCTATGCACTTTTGACAAGCTCATACTCACCCAAAGCTTCAATTACCATTGATATGATGATCATTTGTACCTACAGCTTTAGCCCAAACTCTTCTCCTAAGGACCAGGCCTATATTCAACTGTGAACTGGGGGTGTCTACTCCATGGCACCTCCTCCCCCAGGGTTCTCTTCCTCACGGAATGGTGCAATCAGTCACTCAGCTGCCAATTCACCAAGTCAGAAGCTTGGGTTTCCTTTTCTTATTCCCCTACATCTAAAATCTAAACACAATCATTGGGGCTTCCCTGGTGGCACAGCGGTTGAGAATCCGCCTCCCAATGCAGGGGACACAAGTTCAATCCCTGGTCCAGGAAGATCCCACATGCTGTGGAGCAACTAAGCCCGTGCGCCACAACTACTGAGCCTGTGCTCTAGAGCCCGTGAGCCACAACTACTGAAGCCTGCACGCCCTAGATCCGGTGCTCCACAACAAGAGAAGCCACTGTAATGAGAAGCCCATGCACTGCAATGAAGAGTAGTCCCCGCTCACCGCAACTAAAGACTGCACATAGCAACAAAGACCCAATGCAGCCAAACCCCCCCCCCACAAAACCAAAACACCCCCCCAAACCCCCCACAATCATCAAGTTATACTGATTTGTATTCTTGGTATTTAAAAACTCTGTCCACTTCTTTTCATCCACATTACCACTATTTAGATAAGGTAGCCATCTCCTCTTACATAAATGACTGCATCAGACTTCTACCTGCTCTCCTTTCGTCCAATTTTTGTTTCTATCCATTCTAGGCAGCCAGTCGCCTTTCTAAAATGTAGAACTAGTTGAATCATATCTCTGCTTAAATCCATGAATCCCTCTGCTTTGCCTCCAGGATAGAGTCCAAATTACTTTACCTGACAGAGGAAACACATAATTTGGACCCCTGGTGCCCTCTCAAGCTTCAAGTCTCATTCCTTTCCACACTCAACATTCCAGTTATCCTGAAATTCTTGCTTTCTAAGAATGAATGAGGTACCCTTTTATTTCAGAGTCCATGAATACATTCGCTGGTTCCTGGAGTTGGAATGTGTTTAACACCTCTTTATTTGTATAACCATTACTTCTACTTTAGATCTCAATGAAGAGCTTGCTTTCTCTAACCTCAGAAAATTATTCCATCTATATGTTCTGCCTAAGTGCAACCCATACTTCTCTCTTATGGTAGTCAGTCTCCAAGATAGCCCCCAATGATCCCTACCTCAGGTACTCATACCACTGCTGTACCAGGGTTGGTGGATGTGACCAATAGGATATGGTGGATGTGACGGTTTATATTATCTGAGATCAGATTATCATTGCTTGTGTGTGTGTGTGTGTGTGTGTGTGTGTGTGTGTCTCTCTCTCTCTCTCGTAAGTCATTCTGAGAGAAGTGAGTAGCCATACAGAGAGGCCCACCTGGTAAGGAACTGAGGCCTCCTGACTATGCCATGAGTCAGCTTGGAACCAAATCTGCCAGCCTCAGTCTAACCTTCAGATGGCTGTAGTCCTTACCCACCCTGACTGCAACCTCATGAGAAAACCTGAGCCAGAACCACTCAGCTAAGCTGTTCTCAGAATCCTGAACACCAAAAACTGTGTGAGTTAATAAATGTTTGTTGTTTTAAGCTGCCAAGTTTTGGCGTAATTTATTACTCAGAAATAGATAATACTCCTCACTTCAGACATTTTAAAAGTTGACCATCTACTTGTCTGTTTTCTCTACTAGTTCATAATGTTCACAATAAACACCTATTTAAATCCAA
Source organism: Stenella coeruleoalba (assembly GCF_951394435.1). Taxonomy (NCBI): domain Eukaryota; kingdom Metazoa; phylum Chordata; class Mammalia; order Artiodactyla; family Delphinidae; genus Stenella; species Stenella coeruleoalba. Next base: position 77,755,280 of record NC_137151.1, on the reverse strand, counting down.
TACTCAACACCTATTTAAATACAAAGAAATAATACAAGTTACACTATAAAGTTAGTGACAAAATACAAAAGGAAGTACTTGGGTATTCATGGTATATTACAGGGAGAAAATGCTTTATGCAAAGTTTTGAAGGGTGACTGGGAGTTTGCTAAATATTTTGAGGGGCAGGAAGAAATGATTACATTGCAGGAGTAAGAAAAAAATCTTGTGTAAAGGCATAGGAGTGAAAGAACATTTTCAGTGATCTACAAGTAGCGGAGCTAAGATTATTTGGAGGGGCAGAGGTGGGAGATGAGGCTGGAAAAACAGGCAGAGGCACAGAGTGAATGTACCCTATTAATTTGACAACTATTTACTGAGCTACTACGCACCAGCATCCTAGGTGCTGGAAGTACAGTGGTGAGCAAGACAAAGTCATTGCTCCTATGCTAAGGAATCTGAAGTTTATTCTAAAAGAGATCAGGAGATTCAAGGCAAAAAAGTGACATGTGAATGTTCTAGGTATTCTAGGGTAATAAATCTGCAGATAAAACAAGTAATTAATTGTAAAGAGAAAATGCTATGAGACAATTATATTGGAGAATATTAAAGAAGATGAAGGAGATGATGGACCTGAAATAAGGCAGCGAGGGGGAATCTGAGAAATATTTCAGAGGAACAGAACTCCATTATTAAAACCTGGGTCATTTCCAGCACTTTCAGGAGGTGGCATAGTTTAGCGTGGCTATAAGCATAGGCTTTGGAGTCAGACACACTTGGATACAGAATCTACCTTGACCAATTACTGGTTGTCATGGGCAAGTTACTTTATCTTTCTGAGCCTCAGTTTTCTCCCTTGCTGGGTTGTTGTGAAGATAACGATGGATATGCACAATATGCAAATTCTTTTAGAAAAACATTGCATTTATAAAAAGTACTGAATAAACAGTAGTTACTGTTAAGTTTATCTTGTCAAGTCTTTGCTCACAGAATTCCTTCAGTCTACAGGGCCTCACTTGTTTTTCTCTTATTTGCTTTGGGAAATTGAGTATTCAAATGTCATTTTAATTCAAAGATCACCTCCTGACCTATACTACGCAAAAGTCTCTTTATTTAATCTTATAATTTATACATAATGACTATTACAATGTTTTTCATATTTTCTTATAAATCTCCCTCCTCTCACCCACCACTAGATGATATTTTAAGCTTCTTGAGAGCAGAGTCCATGTCTTATAATTTTGCACTCCTAACACCTAAAAGAGTGCTTGTCATGTAACAGGCATAGTTATCAATATCTGTTATTTACTAACTGTGTTATAGTCAGTAGTTTATGTCTCTCTTTTGCTACATTTGACCTTTTTTAGGACAGGGACGATGATATATTCCAAACCCTAGGAATTGGAACTGTACTTTCATGATGCAGGGCTAAAGTCCCAAACAAGGTGAAATGCAGAAATATAAATTCAAGAGAGATAACAAAGCAGTTAATGGAGATGTCTGGTCATCTAGTGTTTGAAAAATCCAAAACAATGTCTAGAAATTGCCCCTAATGACTGAGATGCTACATTTGGCATACTGAAATGGAAACTAGGTGTTTCTTATTTTTGTCAACAAGACAAACCCTGAAATTCCTTACTAGCCTGACAAGTCATCAGAGCTCTTACTGAAACAGTGATCAAAATATTGGGGAGAAAAAAGGGATTTATTTTAAACAGTAAAGAAGATAAAACAACTATATTTAATTCAAAATATCTTTCCCCACAAGAAACAAATTTACTAATAAGTGAGAACAAAGTTATTTTTCATAATCAAGTCCATATAAAACAAGGTTAAAAAGTAGAATTAAGAATTACTATTTGAAAATTGAGAAATTTTTATCACTTTTTCCCTTCTTACCATGATGAATTTCAAATTCCTTAGTTCCTTGTCCTTTAAATACTGCTAGACATGGCTGAAAAACATAGAGATTACTACAGATGTCTGGTGCAGAGGAACAGTCAAACTTGCCAACCTAAAGTATAAAGAGAAGGTTTAATCCGTTGAAAATAAAATCTTACCCATTCAGTTAAATATTCATAAGGATAATCCAAAAATGACACTGCTATAACAACGCAGCTTCTAAACAGAAGTTAATGGACCATGAAAGTAAGAGACAGAACTAATTAATTTACATTTAATACTGAAACTAAATTTAGTTATAAAAAAAAATGCCTCCTAGAGATTTCAAAAACCTGAGAGGAAATTTCCAAGAAAATATTAAGTTGTTTAAGAAACCACCCTTCTAAAAATGTAGAGAATATTTATATAATCGTGGGGTGGGGGAAAGAGAGAATGTCTTAAGAGAGACCCTACAAGCAGAAATAATAAAGAAAAAGGTTCACATTTTCATATGGTATGGAAAAAAAATCCAGCGGGCAAATGATAAACCAAATATTTGTAGCATTTAAAACAAAGGATCTATTAAGAAATAAAAATATGAACATCCTATCAGGAGAAAGAAAATGGGCCAGAGACATACATGGAAAATAAAGTAGAAAGCAAATAAATGAAAATGAGTATTATTAACAAATCACTTTAGGCCTATTAGGACAGTGCTAATTATAAAGAATGATAATACCAGGGCTGGCACTGGTATAGAGAAATGGTCACTTACATGCTGTCAGTAAGAATATAAACTGATATAAACTTCCTGGAAGACTCTGGTAATGAGGATAAAAAACTTTGAAGAAAATATATCACCTTGGTTCAAAAAATTCCTCATACTGCATTTTTGCAGTATATCTTTTTGATATAAAAATGGAAACAAAGTCACCAGTAAAAGAGGATTTGTCAAACAATCATGGTGTAACCATACAGTGAAATACTGCTTGGTCTTTAGGACGATGACTGATACATTTACATACACACACACATATACACATATATATTACACTGGTATGTGGAAAAATTTATATCACTAAATGGAAAATTTTACGAAAGAGAATTTAGTGAATCTAATTTCATTAAAAAGCATACATATAAATTTACATGTATGTCTATTACAACGGCCATTACAATATGCATATATGTGCACACACATACATATGCCCACACTTAAAAAGCTTGAAAGGTTATAACAGTAAATTCTTAGTAGGTTTATTAACAGTGGAGAAAATGCGGATAATTTTTAGGCATCTACTTTAGTTCATTTTAGTGCTTATTTATATACGCTAATTTAAAATAATGAATATGAAATTACTTACATAAAGAAGTAAGAATTTAAAAAAGGGAAAGATATCCTATTCTATAGTATGCATTCCAGAAAAACTATCACACAGATTTATCACATACCAACTACCCAAAAGAAATGAAGGTTAATCTTTTTCGGATATCATTTTAACTTTTAATACAAAAAAGAAAACGCAACAGAAGAACAAAGGCATTTAGGGGTTTCTTAACCTAGAATTTCAAATAAACATTTTTATGTTATTTAAAACATAACTTTATGTACTAAATTAAGAAGAGAGCACGTAAGCAGAAGGCTAGGCAGAATACACTTTTCTTACTTGAATATGTTCATTTTTAAGTAGAGTTTTTAGCTTCTTCAACTCAGGATCATTTGAATTTTCATTTTTTCCAAAATGAAAAAATAAGAGCCACCGATGATGAGCCAAACGATCCTTAAAAGTGATTAAAGAAGAAAGTGATAAAGGAAAAGAAACATGAGAGATGGGAAATCTTAAGAGTTCTATCAATAATTTCCATTTCTTTGACTTAATTTTAACTATCCTACCCATTATTTCAAAATACTGTCTAAAATTCAGACCCAGTCATATTCTTATTTTGTAGTTTATTTGTAATAATGCTATATAAATCAATTATATAATATTACACAAAGAAAAGAGTCACTAAATCATAAAATCTTAAAGACGATGACTGTGCCAGGAAAAAGTATGATTTCAACAACACAGAGCCAAAAAGCTGAAAGGTGGGGAAGTCAGATTTCTTCAGGTTTAACAAAAAGTTTGGTAGGGATATAGACTTAGAACACTCTGGGATCAAAAAGTAGAAAAAATAATTGATTCTACTACAAACTGAATATTTCTAAAGTTGCTTCTTAATTCTCAGTGAACAATACAGATAGTTCTGTAAGCGAGAACAAAGAGTTCCAGATCAGATCCAAAGTTGCTTTGTGATCAAAATCTTGCCTTTTCTGATGCACCTCCTGCAGCCTACCTTCAGGACTAGTTAGGTTTCCAAAACTACAGATCCACACTGAAGCTGCAATGCCAGCAACCCTGGCATTAGAGTTCAACCTAGAACCAACTGATATATATATATAAGTCCTTTGAAACTGCTACTTCTTCTCCAAAATGAATAAAACAAACGCTGATTTTAAAATGTTAAGTTCTGAAATGTTACCAACATTTAATACTATTTATTATTAAAAAAATATTACCTCTAGTGTGTTTGCCGAAAGTAGTTCAAAATCTGGAAGGTTATGCATTATTTCCAAATATATTTCTTTAGCATCCAATGAATTAAGAAACTAGAAGTAAGAGAATCGTAATCTTTTTAATCAACGTTCACTTATTTTAGTATCTTAGTTTTTCAGTTTTCAGAGAAAGAACTTTTAAGGAAAAACATAGAAGTTACACAGCTTTTAAGCTAATTATCCTAAATGTTGTCCTTTTCCAAAAAAAAGAAAACGACAGTATATCATATTGTGGCAATTATTAAACTGGGTTGTTTCTTTAAAAAACAGTGATGTAAAATAAATTTCATTATTAGGTGTTTCATTACCTGGAATTTTCTATTAACTATGCTGCATATTCTACAATAATCCTCAAAATAACCTGGAGTGACCTCTGGCTCACTGGGAAAAAGCTATGGTATGTTCAGTTTAATTTTAATGCTAACATGTTTTACAGAATGCCAATGCTTTACGAATTCTTGTTAAAACACTAGAATATTTGGTGATCTAAGATGCTTCATACCCCAATCAATAATTAATAGGAATTAAGAAAAACTTATTGGAAAACTGGAATGGACTTTATTATAGAGATTTTTAGAAATAATGCACCAAAACCAAACCACTTAGGAGTTTTACAGAGTAAAATGTATACATATAAAAGATATATTTTAAATTAAATATATTTTGGATCTAGGTCTCTTATTTAAAACAAAACAACTGAAATAGACACATCTCGATTCTAACAAACCTTCTTTATTTCTGTCCATGTTTTATCCTCAGCATATTTTTCTCATAGAACTCTCTTTGCTCTTCTAATTCTCATGGAAGCAGCTGCTATTACAGAGTGCAGCAATAGTTACATCAAGAAAATGTATACAGGGGTTGATGAAACAGTTTATTGTATATCTTTAATTATAATAAACTATTTGAAATTCATATATTACTTGAAAGATCTAAAACTCCATTAAAAACTTGTAGGAACTACCACTGTATTCACAGTTTAATTGTGTTTGACATGAGAATAATCAATAGAAACAATGTCTATAACGTAAGTACAGAAAACTCAATTTTCAGCTTAAAAAAAAATCTATAGCATATTCCCAAAAAATCTATGAAATAACTTGTTACCAAAGGGCTTAAAAGGCCAAAACGGAAGACTTTCATGTCTCAGTACTATAAGCTCATTCACTTTAGTCACATTCATGAAGATTTTACTAAAAATACTCCCATAACAGCTTATATAAATATTAAGTTACAAATCCAGTGGAACCTCTTATAAACCTGTTTGTTTTAGAGTAAAATTTGGCAGTTACATCTAGAAGGGTACTGTCCAGCCTCTGAATTTCACCTGCCAGACATATTTAGCTGACATAGTGTTTTACATTTTTTAAAACTTGAATGCTTTTAGGAGGGACAGGGACTGCTAATTCGTCACTCTGTGTTGTCACATTTCTAATATCACTCATTTATGTTTCCTAAGATCATATCTGAGCTTGCTGTTTTATATCAAAAATTAAAATACAGAAAAGAAAGCTAAAGGTAGTCTGTCTTATATCAGTCTGTTTTTCTTTGTGGGTTCTCTAGGGACCTATCCGATATGCCAGTATTTGTCTCAGCTCCTTGACAACTATCTTGAACCTCAGTTTCCTCATTTATAAAATTAGGAATGTGAACCACACCAGTAGATTGCCAAACTGAGTCTACACCAGAATCAAACAGGGTGCTTTAAAAAAAACAGATACCAGATTCCATCTAAACCTACCAATGATCTATATTTTAACATTAGAAAATACACAAATAAATGGAAACCAATAAATATTCATTTAACCTAAGAATGTATTCCATACCTTTGGGTTTTTAAAACTGTAATGGTTTATGCCACTTTAAAAATAATCCTTATAGCTTAACTTTATAAACTGAAATATTAAACAGAATCCCAGAAATTAAATATTCTAAATAATTAAGTGTCCTATAATCAGGTGATATAAACTCGTTCCTTGTTTTGCTCATTGTTTACAAAATGATGTATTTGAATAAGTGATTCATACCAAAATACCACTTTTCTCTTTGTTATTTAAAGTGGCTCCAGGAGGAAAATATGCAGTAGTACTTGTTGTAATGTCCAAACTTTTACAAAGGTTGTCCTGGGTGGCACAGTCCATCCATCCTACATTAACAAGACCATCCTAAAATGGAAAGAAACAAAAAATCGTGTTGTAAGTGGAAGAAAAAGTTAAAAGGATTTATATTTAGCAAAAACACAACTTTCCTACTATTCATTAAACTTTTAAAAAGAACACTCAAAAAATGATGCAGATTTGAATAACATGATTAATAAATTTAATCTAATATATATAAAAATTACACCTTACATAGGAAACATTTTCAAGCATACACAGAACATTAATAATCTTCGTAAGTGGCAAACTCCCAACCCATAAGGCAGCTTCAATAGTGTTAAAGTATCAACAACACACAGACTGCACTCCCTGACCATAATATGATGAGACTAAATAAATAAAATAATAAAACGACAAAAAATAATGTTTAGAAATGACAAAAACACTAATATATAACTTTCTGGTTAAAGAGGAACTCTAATGGAATACTTAGAAGTGAATGATAACGAAAACACCATATGTTAAAATGTATTGAACACAGCTAATTAATTAGAAAGAAACTTACAGCTATGAATACATTTATCAGAAAACAAGAAAGATTACAAATAAGTGAGATAAATGTTTAAGAAACCACCAAAGAAAATATCTGGAATCAGTTTTTAAATGTGTTTCTTAACATGGTGATACAATTTTACAAAGTAGTTGATGCTTACCAACATCCCACTTAACCTGAGACGTGTCTGTGAAGTCAAACAATCTGGTGGGGGAAAAAAAACTTATGAGGCAATTTCAGCTTAAGTCTGTACTTTCATTAGCTGTTCCCCCAAACCATCATGTTGATTCTTAGGCAATTAATTGGGCTGTGCTGGTAAATACTGAGACTTTTATTTACTAGGTAGACATAGAGGTCAATGTCTCATTCTTCTCCCTCCCGTCCCCTTTCCTCTCCCTACCCCTCCCCTCCCTCTCCTTAGTCTTTTATTCTCTCCCCTTAGTTTCTCAGGATTTCCAGCTAAAAAGAAAAGAAGGAATTCCCTCGCAAGTACCTCTTTAGGAACTTATTCTCAAATGTCTCCTCCTATCAACAGTCCCCTTTATCCAAGGGATCTCATGATTTGGGGTAATAAAATGTAATGCCTATTTGATAAATAACAATATGTGCAGAATCCTTAAAATACAATACAATCTTAGAATAGCTTCTTCACCGTTTTTATGTAAGTCCTATAAATATGAATGCTACGACACAATGAGATAGATTTAGAAGAAAGGGAGATGCAGCATCACAGAGCTCACGGGGATAGGTAAAATCAATCTACCTATGGTAAAAGTAAAATAATGTCAGAAAGCTTTAAAAGTTTTCCTTATGTGTGGAATGGAGAGAAACATGTGCATTAGGCCAAAATGAGGGAAAACCCCTCAATGACAGACTAAGTTTAAGGGTGATTTTTGCTGCAAGGCAATACATTCCTAAGATGGGCCTTACCCCATGAGGTGAGTGGCTGATTTTATCTGCAAGGCAATACCTTTCCAACACAGCAGCATAAAGGCTGAGAGGTGAAGTATGGGGAAAAGATCCATGTTGGGATTAAACATATGAAAATGCATTCATTAATTAGGATATTTTCTAACACTAGGACCAATTTTTAACCAATCTTATTGCTTGAATACAGTTTACGTTTGTGTAGGGTACTGAACTTCCAACTTAATTTACTAGGGGAAAGGGTCCTAGAAACGGAAAGTTATCATCTTCAAATATATATATATATATATATATATATTTTTTTTTTTTTAAGGTCGCAGCACATGACATGTGGGATCTTAGTTCCCCAACCAGGGATTGAACCTGTGTCCCCTGCATTGGGAGTGTGGAGTCTTAACCACTGGACCACCAGGGAAGTCCCCCAAATATATACTTTTATGAGGCAAACATGTACATTTTTGAAATGAATACATATGAGGGAAAGTCAGTAACTGCAAAAAATTATTATTTTGTGAGGGTTGTATCTGTCAACAACTAATTATTTTTTTGAAGTGTCAAAAACATTTATAGCTATCTGATGGTATAATTTACCATAAGTATAATTAAGCTGAAAAATTTGCCCACTGAATATAAACCATATGATACTTTAAGAAATTAATAACTGTAGAGGAGAGATCAAGATGGTGGAGTAGGAAGACATGGAGCTCATCTCCCCTGACAACATACCCAAAATACATCTACATGTGGAACAATTCTCATGGAAAACTAACTGGAAAATGGCAGAACTCCTACACAACCAAGGCTGCAAGAAAGATTTCCATATAACCAGGTAGGATGGAAAAGGCATAGGGTTGGGACCCCCATCTGAGATGGATCTGAAAGGAAGAGAAGGTCCCCATTGGCAGACCCTCAATGTGGGGAGCAAGTGGGTTGAACCACAGACTGGACATTCCAGTCCTGGGGTCCTGCAAGGAGGAGACAAGCGCCCTTGGCTGCTGGGAGAACTGCTGGGACAGATGAAGGGCTAGAGAAGCCTAGACTCTACTCATGAGGAGTACACATGTGCTGGTTTACCAAAAATCAGGGCGGAGAGAGCTTTGCACTGGCAGCTGCCACTTGGCCACACTCCCCAATCCGAGCTGGTTGAACATCCCGGCCCCGCTCACTCCATACCACAGCCTGGTGCTAGATTTGGGCCAACCAAGCCCTGGGAGAAGACTTGGTCTAGCTATGCAGAGACAGACTGGGGTCCTGGGATGTGATCTGGGTGGAGTGGAAGTGGCCACTGTCAGCACTTGCTCAGGTAGTGTCGCAGGAGCACCCCGCAGTTTGCCTCCCAGTGGAGCCAATGCTCTGGCTCCACCCACTCCACACAGCAGCTTAGCCTTGGAGCTGGGGCAGACAGGTCTGGAAGAAGACTGCCACGGGGTCAGCCCAGTGCTCTGGTGGTAGCACAGCCACCTCAATTCCTGCAGCCACTACACCCCAACCCACAGCCCCAGCCTAGTGAATGTCCCAGCCTCACCCACTCCACACCACAACCTTGCACTAGGTCTGGGATAAACAGAAGAAGGGATGAGGCCTTGGGCTGGTTCCGACTGGAGCCTCAGATGCCTACAGAGGTGGTGTACTGGTCCTTTGTGAGCACATGGGCCTCACTTGCTTCAGCAATCACCTCCTTTGTGGGCAGGGCACCACTCAAGGGGAATGGAGCCTGATTGAGCCCGACCCACAGGGCATTTACTCCAACAGCTGAGGAGCAGGCCCTGTCCCTGACAGGGCAGCAACAGCTATGCAGCAAAGAGGAAGTCCCACCTCACACCCTGCACAGTCTTTAGATCCCTCAAAACCAACCAAACCCCCTATCTAGGTGATAACGACCAGCATACCCCGAAGAAAGACATGGCTGGTGTCCATCATACACACAGAGTCTACACAGGGATGCTACCACATAAAAACACCCCTTTAAGACCATAATAGATAATCGTTTCTCCTAAAGTCAGAGACAGAGACAGTTAAGTAAAATGAAAAGGCAGAGGAAATACTCCCAATTAAAAGAGCAAGAAAAATCCCCTGAAACAAATAATGAAACAGAGCTCACCAGTCTACCAGACACCAAGTTCAAAAAGGTGGTTATAAAAACGCTAAATGAATTAAGAAAGATCAATATAAATGCATATCACTGTAACAAGGAACTAGAAACTACAAAGACGAACAAATCAAAAATAGATAAATAATTCAATTTCTAAGATAAAAAGAAATCTAGAAGCAATGTACAGCTAACTAAATGACACAGAAGAATGAATAAGCTGGAAGACAGAATAATAGAAATCACCCAATCAGAAGAGCAGACAAAGACAAGTGAAAAAAAAAATGAAAGGAACTTACAAGATCTATAAAATAATATAAAATGTGCCAACCTATGCATAATAGGGGTTTGAGAAGGAGAAGAGAAAAGGGGATCAAAAACTTATTTGAAGAAACTATGGCTGAAAATTTGCCAAACCTAAAGAAGGAAACAGATATCCAGATACAAGAAGCACAAAGGGTCCTAAACAAGATGAACCTGAACAGACCCACAAGATATATAATTAAGATGGCAAAACTTAAAGACAAAAAGAGCATCCTAAAGGCAGTGAGAGAAAAACACAGAGTTAATTACAAGGGAACCCCCATAAGGCTATCAGCTGATTTGCAGGCCAGAAGGGAGTGGCATAATATACTAAAAGTTATGAAAGGAAAAAACCTGCAACCTAGGATACTCTATACAGCAAGATTATCATTTAGAATAGAAGGAGAGAGAAAGAATTTCTCAGACAAGCAAAAACTAAAAAGATTCAGTAATACTAAACCTACCCTAAAAGAAATATTGAAGGGTCTTCTCTAAATGGAAAAGGAGCAAGACACTCTAGGAAAGAGAAGATCAAAATAGGCAAGGCAAATACATAGTAAGAATTGAAGATCACTTAAATAAACTAGTATGTAGACTAAACAGTCAAAAAAAATTGTAAAAGTGACTCTATAATAAAAATAAAAGGATAAGTATAAACATGTAAGATAGGATATCAAAATTGCAAAGTACCAGGGAGGGGAATAAAAAATGTACATCTTTTAGAATGTGTTTGAATTGAGTGGCTATCAGTTTACATCAAGTAGATAGTTATGGGTCAACACACCTGAATTCCATGGTAACCACAAATCAAAAACATAAAATAGATTCACAAAGACCAAAAAGAAAGGAAGTCACGCATACAACAAAAGAAAATCATCAGACCAAAAGAAAAAACAAAAAAATAAACTAACTACAAAACAACTGGAAAACAAGGATTACAATGGTAATAAATACAAACCTATCAACTACTTTAAATGTCAACAGACTAAATGCTTTGATCAAAAGACTGGCTGATTGGAAAGAAAAACAAGAACCTGAAATATACTGTCTACAAGACACTTACTTCAGGATAAAAGACACACACAGACTGAAAGTGAGGAGAAGGAAAATGATATTTCAGGCAAATGGGAATGACAAGAAAGTGGGGGTAGCAATATTCATATCAAACAAAGTAGACTTTAAGACAAAGGCCATAAAAAAAGACAAAGAAGGGCATTATATAATGATAAAGGAATCAACACAAGAGGATATTATACTCATGAACACATATGCACCTAATATAGCAGTACATAAATATATAAAGCAAATACTAAAAGACATAAAGGGAAAAACTGACAAAAATACAGTAATAGTAGATTTAACACTCCACTGACATCAAAGGACAGATCATCCAGACAGAAAATCAAGAAGGAAACAGTGGTTTTAAATGATACAACAGACCAGTTGGACTTAATAGATTTCTACAGAATACTACATCCCCTGAAAACCCCAGAATACACATTCTTTTCAAGTGCACATGGAATGTTCTATAGGACAGACCACATGCTAGGTCATAAAACAAGCCTCAACAAATTTAAGAGGATAGAAGTTATTTCAAGCATCTTTTCTGACCACAATGATATGAAATCAGAAGTTAACTATGGAAAGAAAAACAGAGAAAGAACAAACATGTGGAGGCTGAACAACATACTACTAAGAAACAAATGGGTCAAAGATGGAATCAAAGAAGAAATTATAAAATACCTTGAGATTAAGGAAAATGAGAACACATTACAAAATCTCTGGCATGCAGCAAAAGCAATTCTTAGGGGGAAATCCACAGTGATACAGGCCTAACTCAAGAAACAAGAAAAATTTCAAATGAACAATCTCACCAACCACCTAAAAGGATTAGTAAAAGAAAAACAAAGTGCAAAGTCAGCAGAAGCAAGGAAATAATAAAAATCAGAGAGAAATAAAATAGATCAGGGAAAAAAACAGCAACAAAAAAGATCAATAAAACCAAGAGTTGATTTTTTGAAAAGATAAATAAAATTGACAAGCCAGGCTCATCAAAAAGAAAAGAGAGGACCCCAATAAAGAAATTAAGAAATGAAAGAGGAGAAATAACTGATATCACAGAAATATAAAAAATCAGAAGAGAAATACAATGAACAGTTACATGCCAACAAACTGGACAACCTAGAAGAAATGGGCAAATTTTTAGAAACATACAGCCTGGCAAGACTAAGTCAAGAAGAAACACAGTTTGAACAGGCTAATCACTAGAAGTGAAACAGAATCTGTAATAATAATTAAAAGAAAAACTTTCTGCAAACAAAAGTCCAAGACCAGATGGCTTCACTGAAGAATTCTACCAAACATAAAGAACTTAAACTAATCCTTCCCAAACTATTCCAAAAAACTGAAGAAGCGGGAACACTTCCAAATTCATTCTATGAGGCCACTTTTACCCTAATTACAAAACTAGACAAAGACACTACACACACAAAAAAAGTTACAGGCCAGTATCTATGATGAATATAGGTGCAAAAATCCTCAACAGAATATTAGCAAGCTGAATCCAACAATACCTGAAAAGGATCATACACCATGATCAAGTTGGATTCATTCCAGGATCACAAGGATGGTTCCACATATGCAAATCAATCAGTGTGATACACCGCATTAACAAAAGGAAAGACAAAAACCACATGATCACATGATCATCTCAACAGATGCAGAAAAAGCATTTCACAAAATTCAACATCCGTTCATGATAAAAACTCTCACCAAAGTGGGTGTAGAGGGAACATATTATGACATAATAAAGGCCATTTACAACAAAGCCACAACCAACATAATACTCAGTGGTGAAAAGTAAAAGCCTTCCCTCTAAATTCAGGAATAAGCTGAAGATGTCCACTCCCAGAGCTTCTATTCAACAGAGTATTATACATCCTAGCCACAGCAATCAGATAAGGAAAAGAAATAAAAGGTATCCAAATTGGAAGAGAAAAGGTAAAACTGCCACCCTTTGCAGATGACATACAATACTCTATATACAAAACCCTAGTCTTCACCCAAAAAAGTATAAGAACTAATCAAGGAATTTGGCAAGATAGCAGCATACAAGATTAATACAGAGAAATCTGTCATGTTTCTATACACTAAAAATGAAATGTAAGTTAAAAAAAAAAAAAATCCCGTTTAAAATCTCATCAAAAAATTTAAATACCTAGGAATAAACGTAACCAAGGAGGTGAAATACCTACGTGCTGAAAACTATAAATCACTGGTAAAGGAAATGAAAATGATTCAAAAAAATGGAAAAATATCCTATATTCTTAGATGGGAAGAATATTGTTAAAATGGATATACTACCCAAAGCAATCTACAAATTTAATGCAATCCCTATCAAAATACCATGACATTTTTCACAGAATTAAAACAAATAATCCTAAAATTTATATGAAAACACAAAAGGCCCAGAATTGATAAAACAATTCTAAGGAAAAAGAACAAAGCTGGAGGCATAACCCTTCTCAACTTCAGAATATACTACAAAGCTACAGTAATCAAAAAGCATGGTATTAGTACAAAGACATATAGATGAACAGAACAGAGAGCCCAGAAATAAACCCAAATAATCTATGACAAAGGAAACAACAATATAGAGAAAAGACAGTCTCTTCAACAAATGGTGTTGAGAAAGCTGGACAGCTACATGTGAATCAATGAATTTAGAATACTCCCCTCCCACCATATACAAAAATAAATTCAAAATGATTTAAAGGACAGAGTAATCAAGATGGCAGAGTAGTAGGACATGATGCTTACCTTCTCCCACAAATACATCAAAAATACATCAACATGTGGAACAATTCTCACAGAATATCTACTGAATACTGCCAGAACACCTCAAACGGCTGAAAGGGCAAGAAAATCTCCATGTAACCAGGTAGGAAAGAAGAAAAAAAAGAAAGCAAGAAAGGAATCGAGACAGGACCTGTGTCCCTGGGAGGGAGCTGTGAAAGAGGAAAGGTGCCAGCCCCCCTGGCAGGGAGATTGGCCAGGACAGAAGGGGAGCTTCAGAGACTCGGAGAAGAGTGCAGCAGCTAGCTTGCGGCAGCCAGAGTGAAGGAAGAACTACACAAACCGTCAGTGCCACCACCCTGCACTCTCCAGACAGAGGCATGTGTCTGCCAGTGCGGGCAGGGGCTGGGTACTGGAACTCAGGCTTCAGAAATCAGAACTGGGGAGAGGACTGGGGTTGACTGTGTGAAGACAGCCCTGGGGAGTGCTGGAATCCAGTGCGACCATGGCTGGTGGTGTGCACAGAGGAAGCCTGGGCCGCCTTAGAGGCCAGCTGCCATTATTTGGGGGGTGCGTGAGGGGAGGGGCGGGATGCGGGTTGTAGCCTTTTTCCCTGTGCACACACTTGCAGAGGGTAGGGCAGTGCCTGCAAGGGAACGAGGGGACGTCACAAGCTGCCACCACTGCCTGCCCAGATGCCAGGAGCGGTTGCAGGCTGCTGCCGCCTCCCTCCCAGACCACAGGAGTGGTCGCAAGCTACCTCTGCTCCCATCACATGCTCCAGGGGGTCGCCTGAGCTGCCACTGTTGTCAAGAACCCCAGGACTGGGCACCAGCCACTGCATCTGCACACCCCCTATCAAGGGGATAACAACAAGCACATGCTGAGAAAAGAGGTGACAGGCATCCATACTAAAAACAGCCCCTACAACAAATAAATTAAACCCACACAAACTACACAGGGACGCCCCCACATGTAAACAGCCATTCAAGACCACAGATAATTGTTTCTCCTAAACTCAGGGAGTAAGAGAAATATAACTAAAATGAAGAAGCAGAGGAACCACTTTCAGTTAAAAGACCAAGAGCATTCCCCTGAAAGAACAAATAATGAAATAAACCTCTTCAGTCTAATAGACACCGAGTTCAAAACAGAGGTAATGAAAATACTAAAGAAATTAAGAAAGGCTATCAACAGAAATGCAGAATAGTGTAAAAAGGAACTAGAAACTATAAAGAGGAACCAAGAAAAATTAGAAAACTCATTTGCCCACATGAAAGCTGAGTTAAAGCAATGAAAAACAGAATGAATAGTGCAGAAAAACAGATAAGTGATGTGGAAAACAGAGTAATGGAAATCACCCAATCAGGACAGCAGACAGAAAGCCAAATGAAAAAAAAATAAAAGCAATATAAGAGACCCACAGGATAATATAAAGCAGTGGTCCCCAACGTTTTTGGCACCAGGGACCGGTGTGGAAGACAATTTTTCCACCGATGGGGGTGGGGGTGGGGGTGGGGGATGGTTCAGGTGTTAACGCAAGTGATGGTTCAGGTGGTAATGAGTGAGCGGGAGCGATGGGGAGTGGCAGATGAAGCTTCACTCACTTGTCTGCCACTCACTTCCTGCTGTGCGGCCTGGTTCCTAACAGGCCACAGTGGTTGGGGACCTCTGATATAAAGCGTGCCAACCTATGCATAATAGGGATTCCAGAAGTGGAATAAAGAGAAAAAGGGATGGAAAGTGTATTAGAAGAAATTATGGCTGAAAACTTCCCAAACCTAAAGAAGTAAACAGATATCCAGGTACAGGAAGCACAGAGGGTCCCAAACAGACCTACACCAAGACATATGATAATAAAAATAGCAAAAGTTAAAGAGAGGGTTCTAAAGGCAGCAATAGAAAAACAAAAGAGTTAATTACAAGGGAACCGCCATAAGACTATCAGTTGATTTGTCTACAGAAACACTGCAGGCCAGAAGGGACTGGCAAGATATATTCAAAGTCCTGAAAGGGAAAAATCTACAACATAGGATAATCTACCCTGTAAGATTATCATTAGAATAAAAGGAGAGATAAAGAATTTCTCAGGGGACTTCCCTGGCAGTCCAGAGGTTAAGACTCTGCACTTCCACAGCAGGGGCATGGGTTTGATTCCTGGTCCAAGAATGAAGATCCTGCATGCCACATGATGTGGCCAAAAAAAAAACATCAGAGAGAAAAGAAGCAGGATAATATAGGAAAGAGAAAATCACAACCTCAAAGTACGTCACTTAAATAAGCCAGTACACAAATTAAAAAAAAGAAATCAAAAACTTCTGTGAACATGATGATAACCACAATGAACAGCAAAAGGATGAACATGAAGATGTAAACGGGGACATCAAAAATCATAAGATGTGGGGAGTAAGAAAATGTGTATATATTTTTTTCCTAGAATATATCTGAGCCTATAAGACTACCAGTCTAAGGCAAGCAGAAATAGGAAGGGTTAACACACTAGAAAAGCAGGGTAACCACAAATCAAAAACATACAATAGACTCACAAAAACCAAAAAGAAGAGAACACAAGTATAATACAAAAGAAAATCATAAAACCACAAAAGGGTCATTCATTTACAATGCTTGGTGTCAGTTTATTTATCTCTTGTAAAAATAAAATACAGTGTGCGTGTGTGGAAAAAAAAAACGACAAAAGGGAAAACAGAGACAAAGAAGAAATATAAAATCAATGGGAAAACAAGGTTTAAAATGGCAATAAATACATATCTATCTATAATTAACTTAAATGTTAATGGACGAAATGCTGCAATCAAGAGACACAGAGTGGAAGACTGGCTAAAAAAAACAAGAGCCTAAAATATGCTGCCTACTAGACACCCATTTTAGGGCAAAGGACAAAAACAGATTGAAAGTGAGGGGACAGAAAAAGATATTTCATACAAAAGGAAATGATAAGAAAGTAAGAGTTGCAATGCTCATATCAAACAAGATAGATTTTAAAACAAAGATCATAAAGAAGGATAAAGAAGGACACTGCATAATGATAAAAGGATCAATACAAGAGGACTTCACACTCATCAACATACATACACCTAATACAGTAGCACCCAAATACATAAAACAAATATTAACAGAGATAAAGGTAGAAATTGATAAGACTACAACAGTAGTAGGAGACTTTAACACCACACTCACATCAATGCACAGATCTTCCAGACAATCAATAAGGCAACAGAGACCCTACATAATATAACAGAAGAGCTAGACTTAATTGGTATTTTCAGGACATTACATCCCCAAAAAATCAGAATACACATTCTTTCCAAGTACACATGGAGCATTCTCTAGGATTGACCACATACTAGGGCACAAAACAAGCCTCAACAAATTTAAGAGCATAGAAATTATCTCAAGCATCTTTTCTAACCACAATGCCATGAAAGTAGAAATTAACCACAAAAAAAGAAATGAGGAAAAACGATTACATGGAGACTAAATAACATGCTACTAAAAAACCAATGGGTCAACGATGAAATCAAAGAGGAAATTAAAAAATACCTTGGGACAAATGACAATGCAAACACAATGATACAAAATCTCTGGGATGCAGTAAAAGCAGTTCTTAGAGTGAAGTTCATAGTGATACAGGCCTTCCTCAAAAAACAAGAAAAATCTCAAATAAACAAACTAACCTACCACTAAAAAGAATTAGAAAAAGGACAACAAAACCTAAAGTCAGCAGAAGGAAGGAAATAATAAAGATCTGAGAGGAAATAATAAAATAGAGATTAAAAAAATAAAAATAATCAATAAAACAAAGAGCTGGTTCTTTGAAAGGATAAAGAAAATAGACAAACCCCTGGCCAGGCATACCAAGAAGAAAAGAAAGAGAACACAAATAAACAAAATAAGAAATGAAAAAGGAGAAATCTCAACTGATACCACAGAAATACAAAATACCATGAACAATTATATACCAACAAATTGGACAACCTAGAAGAAATGGACAGGTTTCTAGAAACATACAGCCCACCAAAACTGAATCAAGAAGAAATAGATAATTTGAAAAAACCAATCATTAGAAGTGAAAGAGAATTTGTAATTAAAAAACTCCCTACAAACAAAAGTCCAGGACCACAGAGCATCACAGGTGAATTCTACCAAACATACAAAGAAGAATTTATACCAACCCTTCTCAAACTCTTCCAAAAAACTGAAGAGGAGGGAACACTCCCAGGAACATTCTATGAAGCCACCATCACCCTGTTACCAAAACCAGACAAAGACACAACCAAAAAAGAAAATTACAGGCCAATATCTTTGATAAATATAGATGCAAAAAACCTCAACAAAACATTAGCAAACTAATCTTACAACACATAAAAAAGATCATACACCACGACCAAGTGGGATCCATCCTAAATTCACAAGGATGGTTCAACATACACAACTCAATTAATATGATACACCACATAAACAAAAGAAAAGGCAAAAACCACATGATCATCTAAACAGATGCAGAAACAGCAGTTGACAAAATTCAGCATCCATTCATGATAAAAACTCTTACCAAAATAGGTACAGAGGGAACATATCTCAAGATAGTAAAAGTTACTTTACTATCTCAAGATAGTAAAAGTTATTTATGACACATCTACAGCCAATACAATACTCAACCGTGAAAAGATGAAAGCCTTACTAAAATCTGGAACAAGACAAGGATGCCCACTCTCGCCTCTTCTATTCAACATAGTATTGGAAGTCCTAGCCATAGCAATCAGACAAGAGAAAGAAATAAAACACATCCAAATTGAAAGAAGTAAAACTGTCATTATATGCAGATGATATGATACTATATGTAAATAACCCTAAAGACACCACACAAAAACTACTAGAACCGATAAATTCAGCAAGGTAGCAGGATACAAGGGTAACATACAGAGAAGCAAGAAGAACTACAATCCTGCAGCATGTGGAACAAAACCCACATTCATAGAAAGAAAGACAATATGAAAAGGCAGTGGACTATGTACCAGATGAAAGAACAAAATAAAACCCTAGAAAAACAACCACATGAAGTGGAGATGGGCAACCTTCCAGAAAAAGAATTCAGAATAATGATAGTGAAGATGATTCAGGACCTTGGAAAAAGAACGGAGGCAAAGATCAAGAAGATGCAAGAAATGTTTAACAAAGACCTAGAAGAATTAAACAGAAATAAACAATACAATATCTGAAATTAATAATACACTAGAAGGAATCAATAGGAGAATAACTGAGGCAGAAGAATGGTAAGTGACCTGGAAGACAAGAATGGTGGAAATCACTGCCATGGAACAGAATAAAGAAAAAAGAATGAAAAGAAATGAAGACAGCCTAAGATACCTCTGGGACAACATTAAATGCACCAACATTTGCATTATAGGGGTCCCAGAAGGAGGAGAGAGAGAAAGGACCCGAGAAAATATCTGAAGAGATTATAGTTGAAAACTTCCTAACATGGGAAAGGAAATAGCCACCCAAGTCCAGGAAGTGCAGAGAGTCCCAGGGAGAACACGCTGAGACACATACTAATCAAACTGACAAAAATTAAAGACAAAGAAAAATGATTAAAAGCAACAAGAGAAATATGACAAATAACATACAAGGGAACTCCCATAAGGTTAACAGCTGATTTCTCAGCAGAAACTCTACAAGCCAGAAGGGAGTGCCAAGATATATTTAAAGTGATGAAAGGAAAGAACCTACAACCAAGGTTACTCTACCCGGCAAGGATCTCATTCAGATTCGACAGAGAAACCAAGAGCTTTACAGACAAGCAAAAGCTAAGAGAATTCAGCACCACCAAACCAGCTCTACAACATATGCTAAAGGTACTTCTCTAAGTGGGAAACACAAGAGAGGAAAAAGGCCTACAAAATCAAACCCACAACAATTAAGAAAATGGTAATAGGAACATACATATCAATAATTACCTTAAAGGTGAATGGATTAAATGCTCCAACCAAAAGACACAGGCTCGCTGAATGGATACAAAAACAAGACCCGTATATATGCTGTCTATAAGAGACCCACTTCCCTAGGGACACATACAGACTGAAAGTGAGGGGATGGAAAAAGATAGTCCATGCAAATGGAAATCAAAAGAAAGCTGGTGTAGCAATACTCGTATCAGATTAAACAGACTTAAAAAATAAAAAATGTCACATGAGACAAGGAAGGACACTACATAATGATCAAGGGATCAATCCAAGAAGAAGATATAACAATTATAAATATATATGCACCCAACATAGGAGCACCTCAATACATAAGGCAACTGCTAATAGCTCTAAAAGAGGAAATCGACAGTAACACAATAATAGTGGGGGACTTTCACACCTCACTTACACCAATGGACAGATCATCCAGACAGAAAATTAATAAAGAAACACAATCTTTAAATGACACAATAGACCAGATAGATTTAACTGATATTTACAAGACATTCCATCCAAAAACAGCAGATTACACTTTCTTCTCAAGTGCACACGTAACATTCTCCAGGATAGATCACATCTTGGATAACAAATCAACCCTTGGTAAATTTAAGAAAACTGAAATCCTATCAAGCATCTTTTCCGACCACAACGCTATGAGATTAGAAATCAATTACAGGGAAAACAAGTAAAAAACACAAACACATGGAGGCTAAATAATACGATACTAAATAACCAAGAGATCACTGAAGAAATCAAAGAGGAAATAAAAAAATACCTAAAGACAAATGACAACAAAAACACGAAGATCCAAAACCTATGGGATGCAGCAAAAGCAGTACTAAGAGAGAATTTTATAGCAATACAATCCTACCTCAAGAAACAAGAAAAATCTCAAATAAACAATCTAACCTTACAACCTAAAGGAACTAGAGAAAGAAGCACAAACAAAATCCATAGTAGAAGGAAAGAACTCATAAAGATCAGAGCACAAATAAATGAAAGAGAAATAAAGAAAATAGCAAAGGTCAATGGAACAGGATAGAAAGCCCAGAGATAAACCCATGTACCTATGGTCAACTAATCTATGACAAAGGAGGCAAGGATATACAATGGAGAAAAGACAGTCTCTTCAATAAGCGGTGCTGGGAAAATTGGACAGCTACATGTAAAAGAATGAAATTAGAACACTCCCTAACACCATACACAAAATAAACACCATACACAAAATAAACTCAAAATGGATTACAGACCTAAATGTAAGACCAGGCACTATAAAACTCTTAGAGGAAAACACAGGAAGATCACTGTGACATAAATCACAGCAAGATCTTTTTTGATCCACCTCCTAGAGAAATGGAAATAAAAACAAAAATAAACAAATGGGACCTAATGAAACTTCAAAACTTTTGAACAGCAAAGGAAACCATAAACAAGATGAAAAGACAATCTTCAGAATGGGAGAAAATATTTGTAAATGAATCAATGGACAAAGGATTAATCTTCACAATATATAAACAGCTCATGCAGCTCAATATTAAAAAGCAAACAACCCAATCCAAAAATGGGCAGAAGACCTAAACAGACATTTCTACAAAGAAAACATACAGATGGCCAAGAGGCACATGAAAAGCTGCTCAACATCACTAATTATTAGAGAAATCCAAATCAAAACTACAGTGAGGTATCATCTCACACCGGTTAGAATGGGCATCATCAGAAAATCTACAAACAGCAAATGCTGGAGAGGGTGTGGAGAAAAGGTAACCCTCTTGCACTGTTGGTGGGAATGTAAATTGATACAGCCACTATCAAGAAGAGTTTGGAGCCTCCTTAAAAAACTAAAAATAGAACAACCATATGACCCAGCAATCCCACTACTGGGCATATTCCCAGAGAAAACGGTAATTCAAAAAGACACATGCACCCCAATGTTCACTGCAGCACTATTTACAATAGCCAGGTCATGGAAGCAACCTAAATGCCCATCGACAAACGAATGTATAAAGAAGATGTGGTACATATATACAATGGAATATGACTCAGCCATAAAAAGGAACGAAATTGGGTCATTTGTAGAGATATGGATGGACCTAGAGACTGTATACAAAATGAAGTCAGAAAGAGAAAAGTATCATATATTCATGCATATGTGGAATCTAGAAAAATGGTACAGATGAACCAGTTTGCAAGGCAGAAATAGAGACACAGATGTAGAGAACAAACGTATGGACACCAAGCGGGGAAAGCAGGGGTGGGGGCTGGTGGTGGGATGAACTGGGAGATTGGCACTGACATATATACACTAATATGTATAAAACAGGTAACTAATAAGAACCTGCTGTATAAAAAAATTTTAAAGTAACATACAGATATCAGTTCCATTTCTTCACACCAACAATGAAATATCAGAAAGAGAATGTAAAAAACCAATGCCTTTTAAAATCACAGCCCCAAAATAAACTACTTAGGAATAAACCTGACCAAGGAGGTGAAAGACTTATACGATGAGAACTATGACACATTAAAAAAGGAAACTGTAGATGATTCAAAAAAATGGAAAGATAACCCATGCTCCTAGATTGGAAAAATTAATATTGTTAAAATGGCCATACTACCCAAAGCAATCTACAGATTTAATGCAATCCCTATCAAATTACCCATGACATTTTCACAGAATTAGAATAATCCTAAAATTCATATGGACCCATAAAAGAACCAGAATTGCCAAAGCAATCCTGAAGAAAAAGAACAAAGCAGGAGGCATAACCCTCCCAGACTTCAGACAATACTACAAAGCTACAGTAATCAAAACAGTGTGGTACTGGCACAAAACCAGACATATGGATCAATGGGACAGAACAGGGAGCCCAGAAATAAACCCACACACCTATGGTCAATTAATCTTCAAAAGAGGAGGCAAGAATATACAATGGAGAAAAACCAATCTCTTCAGCATGTGGTGTTGGGAAAGTTGGACAGCCACATGTAAATCAGTGAAGTTAGAACGTACCCTCTCACCATACACAAAAATAAACTCAAAATTGCTTAAAGACTTAAACATGACATGACACCATAAAACTCCTAGAAGAAATCATAGGCAAAACATTTTCTGACATAAATCATACCAGCGTGTTCTTAGCTCAGTCTCCCAAGGCAATAATAAATAAAAACTAAAATAAACAAATGGGACCTAATCAAACTTAAAAGCTTTTGCACAGCAAAGGAAACCATAAACAAAAACAAAAAGACAACCTACAGAATGGGAGAAAATATTTAAATGATGCGACCAACAGGGGCTTAATTTCCAAAATACACAAACAGCTCATACAACTCAACAACAAAAAACCAAACAACCAAATCGAAAAATGGGTAGAAGACGTAAACAGACATTCCTCCAAAGAAGAAATACAGATGGCCAGTAGGCACATGAAAAGATGCTCAACATCACAAATTATTAGGGAAATGCAAATCACAACTACAGTGAGGTACCACCTCCAGTCAAAATGGCCATCATTAAAAAGTCTACAAATAGCAAATGCTGGAAAGGGTATGGAGAAAAGAGAACACTCCAACACTGTTGGTGGGAATGTAAGTTGGTGTAGCCAGTATAGAGAACAGAATAGAGGTTCCTCAAAAAACTAAAAACAGAATTACCATATGATCCAGCAATCCCACTCCTGGGCTTTTATATCCAGACAAAACTCCATTCCAGGGCTTCCCTGGTGGCGCAGTCGTTGAGAGTCCGCCTGCCGATGCAGGGGACGCGGGTTCGTGCCCCGGTCTGGGAAGATCCCACATGCCGCGGAGTGGCTGGGCCCATAAGCCATGGCCGCTGAGCCTGTGCTCCGCAACGGGAGAGGCCACAGCACTGAGAGGCCTGCATACCGCAAAAAAAAAAACCCCAAAAAAACTCCATTCCAAAAAGATACATGCACCCCTATGTTCACAGCAGCACTATTCACAATAGCCAAGACATGGAAACAACCTAAATGTCCATCGACAGATGAATGGATAAAGAAGATGTGGTACATATATACAATGGAATACTACTCAGCCATAAAAAAGAATGAAATAATGCCATTTGCAGCAACATGGACGCAACTAGAGAAAGAGAAAGATAAATACCGTGTGATATCACTTATATGTGGATCTAAAATACAACACAAATGAACCTATGAAACAGAAAAAGAATCACAGATATAGAGAACAGACTGGTGGTTGCCAAGGGGGAGGGGGTTGGGGGAGAATGGAATAGGAGGTTGGGGTTAGCAGATGTAAGCTTTTACATACAGAATGGATAAACAACAAGGTCCTACTGTATAGCACAGAGAACTATGTTCAATATCCTATGATAAACCATAATGGAAAAGAATATTAAAAAAAAGAATGTAAATATATGTATAACTGAATCCCTTTGCTATACAGCAGTAATTAACACAACACTGTAAATCAACTATACATCAATTTAAAAAAAAGATTTAAATACTTAAATATAAGACACAACACTGTAAAATTCCTAAGAGAGAACATAGGTAAAACATTCTCGGACATAAATTGTAGAAATATTTTCTTAGATCAATCTCCCAAGGCAAAAGCAATAAAAACCAAAAATAAACAAATAGGACCTAATCAAAATTACAAGCTTTTGCACAGCAAAGAAACCTTCAACAAAATGAAAAGACAACTTAAGGAATGGGAGAAAATATTTGCAAATGATGTGACTGAAATGGGGTTAATATCCAAAATATGTAAATAGCTCATATGACCAAATTAAAAAAAATAACCCAATCAAAAAATGGGCAGGAACTTCCCTGATGGTCCAGTGGTTAAGACTCTGTGCTTCCAATGCAGGGGAAGAAGGTTCAGTCCCTGGTTGGGGAAGTAAGATACCACATACTGTGTTGCGTGGCCAAAAAGGAATTTAAAAAAAAGGGCAGAAGACCTAAATAGAGATTTCTCCAAAGAAGACATACAGATGGCCAACAGGCACATGAAAGATGCTCAACATGGCTAATTATTAAAGAAATGCAAATCAAAACCATGATGAGGTATCATCTCACACCAGTAAGTATGGCTATCATCAAAAAGTCTACAAATAAATGCTGGAAAGGGTGTGGAGGAAAGGGAACCCTGCTACACTGTCAGTGGGAATGTAAACTGGTACAGCCACTCTGGAAAACAGTATGGTGGTTCCTCAAAAAAAACTAAAAATAGAGCTATCATCATAGGATCCAAAAATTCC
The DNA here is from genome assembly GCF_951394435.1 of Stenella coeruleoalba. Lineage (NCBI taxonomy): Eukaryota > Metazoa > Chordata > Mammalia > Artiodactyla > Delphinidae > Stenella > Stenella coeruleoalba. The sequence goes on along the minus strand of NC_137151.1, from coordinate 77,729,832 downwards.
ACTCCTGGGTATATATCTGGAAAAGACAAAAACTGTAATTTGAAAAGATACATGCACCCCAATGTTCATAGCAGCACTATTTACAATAGCCAAGACATGGAAACAACCCAAGTGCCCATCAACAGACAACTGGCTTAAGATGTGGTATGGATACAATGGAATATTACTCAGCCATAAAAAGAATGAAATATTGCCATTTGCAGCAACATGGATGGACCCAGAGAATATTATACTTTGTGAAGTAAGTCAGACAGAGAAAGACAAATATATGATATTATTTATATGTGGAATCTAAAAAATAATACAATTCAATCTATTTAATACAAAACAGAAACACACTTATGGACACAGGAAACAAATTTATGGTTACCAAAGAGGGAGGAAAGGACAAATTAACAGTGTGGGATTAACAGAAACAAGTTACTTCACATGAAATAGATAAGCAACAAGGATTTACTGTATAGTACAGGGAATTACACCCAATATCTTGTAATAACCTATAATGGAATATATTCCATTATTGGAATATATTCCACAAAAAAACCAAACTGAATCACTATGCTGTACACCGGAAACTAACACAATATTGTAAATATATACTTCAATTTCAAAAAAAGAAAAAGGAAATTAATTAATTTTATAACCTATGTGTAAAATAATCAAAAAGAAATATTCATTAAATAAAAAAATTATAACTGGGTACAAATTGTATTTTGAAAATAATCAATTATAGAAGCATACTTAAGACTTTCACTTAATCTAAGGGTACATACTTCCAGTTACAAGATTAATAACTTCTGGGGATCTACTGTACAGCATATAGTGATTATAGCTAACAATACTGTATAAAATACTTGAAAGCTGCTGAAAGAGTAGATCTCAAATGTTCTCGCCCCAAGAAAGAAATGGTAAATAGGGGACAGGATGGAGGTGTTAGCTAATGTCATGGTGGTGGTCATCATTTTGCAACATGTAAGTGTTGCAAATCAACAAACTGTACACCTTAAAGTTACAGAATGTTCTATGTCAATTATATCTCAATAAACCCAGGGATAAAAAAAGATTGTCACCTAAAAATCAAATGTCATGGTCTCTTCATCATAACAAAATAACAAATATTACCTCTTCCTTTGGAACAAAAAGTGATCAGCCAGCCAATACCAGCAGCAAACGCAGTTTGTATGGAGTTAACAAAATTTCCTTAAGAGAAAATAAAGAACATTTCTGATCATTTACTACTCCATAATGGAAACTGTTTTCTAAATGGGCTTTCCCTTCTAATGTCACCCATTTCCAATCCATTCTGAGTAGTTTTCAGGATTCCTAAAAATCCTCTTGAGCATATCAAATTCCTTCAACTATTTATATTTTTAATTACATAAAATCTAAATTCATTATTTCATTAAGAAACAAAATGGCAAGTAAGGCCCCTTGTGATCTGAGCTTTGTCTACCCATTCAGCCAGCCATATTCTTCCCCAAGCCACTCTACCCATTACCCATCTTTTTGTTAGATTCATGAAATACTGCCAGTTTCCCAAATACAGTGACCTTTTAAGGCTTCCTCTTCACTTTCAAGACAGGTTATATCTGACCTCGTTCAAGAAGAATTTCCTAACCCTTCCTCCTTTCCCCACCTGAGTTCTTTCATATCCTTCATGCTTCCCTAAGCTTACCTCTCATAATGGTTACTACACTGCATTTTAATGGTTTACTAATGGGGACCTGGAAGGCAGGGATTACATAGTTTATTACTACAGCCCTAGTATTTAACATAGTTTCAGAGACATAACTGTATTCAATGAATGATAAGAGCATCCCTTTAGAAGTAAATACTATAATTTCATGGGTAGTACAGATAATTAAATAACCCACCTAAAGTCACTTGATGAATTCAAAACCTAAGATTAGAAGTTTTTAAATTTCAAAATTAAACTGAATACAAGCATGAATTTACTGCCCGATGTAGTATACTTATGAAAGCGATAAAACACTTGGTTTACTAAATATTTAGTTGCACTTTCAAAGTTGTCTTTTCACCTAGCCCCACTTCATACCCGTGTCCTACATCAAAATTGTTTTAGTTTATGTCTAAATATAGTTAATTTATTAAATGCCTACTATTTAGTAGGGCTCAGAACAAATGATACAATTCCCTTCTAAGAAGCATGGAAAAGATATTTAAAAATTTCAGTATCATGACCAGAACATTGCCACTGAAAAACTTAAAATACCAATACAAAGTATCCTTGAAAATCAAGCAAATTATGAAAACAAAGTTACCTGTCCATAATTCTGTCACTGTGCTTCTAACATGCTGCATGGCGAAATTCACTAAACTTTCCTTTGATCTGTCACCATGGTATTTCACTGCAGCCTATATTTTTATTTATAAAAAGAGAAATGTCTTTTACTTTTTCTTTTTAAAACTCATACCAAATACCTTGATTCTCCATTATTCTGAATAAGTAAGCTCTGTCCCAATGGTACAGTGTATTTCTAACTGACATGCTAAGAATCCTGATTGCACACATTCCATGTCAGACATTCGAATAATACTATTTATAATGTTTTTAGTTTCACTTTTATCACAACACTGGGGAGAGGAAGGGAAGTCAGAACTTTACATTCAATGAGAGAAAACACCTGTAAAATGCTTTGTAAATTATAAAGTACAACATGCATACTGGTTAACATTATGTTCTTTAAGATGGAAACTGAAATTGGCAAACATTTAATTTTGAAACAGAACAAAGACAAACTAATGGCATCTAAAAGTATTCACAGTATAATAAAAAATGTTTACTATGACTATAGTTAGATGGCATCTAAAATAAGACTTAAAAATCAAAAGATTCTACAAATTCACAGTGTTTTCTCTAGTATTCCCCCTTGTTATAATGTTCTACCAATTAAAAGAAAAATGCCAATTTTATCTCTTACCATTCCAGACCTAAAAATGAAGAGGCTGGGATAACTGTTCACTCCTTTCATTCGGCAAAGCATTCTATCATCGCCACAGTTAACAGCTCCAATTCGAAGCAATCCATCTACTTCTTTAGCAAAGTCTCTCCACTATGAGGGAAAAAAAAAGTTTCTTCTGATAAGATCATTTATCTTTCCCTGAACATTCTTCAAGCTGTACTTTCCTCTTTTTTAAAATTAATTAATTATTTCTTTTTGGCTGCACTGGGTCTTTGTTGCTGCGCGCAGGCTTTCTCTAGCTGCGGAGAGAGGGGGCTACACTTTGTTGTGGTGCGCAGGCTTCTCATCGCAGTGGCCTCTCTTGTTGCGGAGCACGGACTCTAGGCGCGCGGGCTTCAGTAGTTGTGGCTCCTGTGCTCTAGAGCATAGGCTCAGTAGTTGTGGCATACACGTTTAGTTGTTCCGTGGGTTTAGTTTTTCCGTGGCATGTGGGATCTTCCCGGGCCAGGGCTTGAACCTGTGTCCCCTGCATTGGCAGGCGGACTCTTAACCACCACACCACCAGGGAAGTCCCCAAGCTGTACTTTCTTAAAGGAGATTATGCTCAGGAAATAAAACCATATACACGTGAAAAAATATTATAGTCATTTCTGTTATAGTCACTACTAATAGAAAAAACACTCAAATTTTAAAAAACACTCAAATAACAGATCAGTTGTGAATAGTAAAACTTTAAATCAGGATGTAAAAAATACGTACTGTGGGAGCTAAATCATGGCAGTGTGAACACCCTGGGGAGTAAAAGTTCACAAACCACAGTTCTCCAGAATTAACAGCAGCATCTGAAAGTACATAAAACCAAAACAACTTAGAACAACCAAAACAACCAATGTACTACAGGTTTGTACCTATTTTAGTTAAAAATTTTCCTTGAGATCAGAATGAAAAAAAGTCATATATTTCTCACACTGCCTTTATCATTTTCTGTATAATTTTTTCTATAAGAAGAAAACGTACTATTTCAACTGTCAAACTAACCTTTCTTTTTTTTTGACTCTTCCAAGCCCTACTTGAATAAGAAGCAACCTTGAACTGCATGATCAATGTCACCAAGAAGCTGTAAAAAGAAAGGAAGCAACAAAAGAAAGCAAGAGCCAAACCTGATGACAGTCTGTGTGGTTGAGAGAAATGAAGAGAAACAGTGTGAGAGACTGACATTTAAGCTCTTCTACTATCTGCAGCACTGGTTAAGCACACAGTCAATCAATTCTGACAGCTACTCCAGATTCTGAAAGAATGAAGAGACCTACACGACATAGTAAGGACTTTGGGGATTAAATCTAATCTTTGCTCTTAATAAGACATTTTCCTTGGAAAACTGTGTTATTTGAAATACTGGATCAAAGTTTTTAACAATTCAAAACATGAATACATATTTGCTAATAGATCTGAACACTACATAATATCTACCCAACAATACATTATACGTTATAATCTAATCTATAAGAGGACCTGATATAAACAAAATTTATTCATTTAAAAACTTTATCATTGTAAGGATGTGCTCTAACAGTCAAGATAAAAAAGTTAAGAAAATTTGCTTTAAGTTAGAGTCTCCATGTAATTCCATATGAAAATCATTTATCAGTAATTTTTAAAGAAAATATTTTCATAAGTTATAATAAATTATACCAAGACATCAAAACATGCACACTATTCTAAATATGTGTAACTGATTCAGATTAGTAACATGCACAATAATGTACACCTACATTTCAGTTACAAGACACACAGATCTATGTGAAAAACAGTTAAACCATACATTACAAGCAGAGTGTATACATTAGGATTTTATCAGCTGTTCTTTGGCAAAGGTTAGAAAGTCTGACAAATAGACCACTCTATCTAGGTTGTCAAAATAATTGCCATGCTGACTTAGATCAACTGGTATGAATTTAGGTAAAATCTTATATGTTCTCGGCCCCTTTCCTCTGGTACCTCTATGATGCAAATGTTAGTACACATGACGTTGTCCCAGAGGTCTCTTAAACTGTCCTCATTTCTTTCTATTCTTTTTTCATTTTCCTGTTCAGCTTCAGTGATTTCCACTACTGTCTTCCAGCTTGCTGATCCATTCCTCTGCATCATCTAATCTACTGTTGATTCCTTCTAGTGTATTTTTCATTTCAGTTATCGTATTCTTCATCTGTTTGGTTGTTCTTTATATTTTCTAACTCTTTGTTCAAAAACTTCTAACTTCTCACTCTGTTCATTAAATCTTCTCCCAAATTCTTTGAACATCTTAACAATATATTTAAAGTGATGAAAGGGAAAAACCTATAACCAAGAAGACTCTACCCAGCAAGGCTTTCATTAAGATTTGAAGGACAGGGCTTCCCTGGTGGCGCAGTGGTTGAGAGTCTGCCTGCCGATGCAGGGGACACAGGTTTGTGCCCCGGTCCGGGAAGATCCCACATGCCGTGGAGCAACTGGGTCTGTGAGCCATGGCCACTGAGCCTGCGCATCCAGAGCCTGTGCTCTGCAACGGGAGAGGCCACAACAGTGAGAGGCCCGCGTACCACAAAAAAAAAAGAAAGATTTGAAAGACAGATCAAAAGTTTTACAGAGAAGCAAAAGCTAAAGGGTCGTCACCATGAAACCAGCTTCACAAGAAATGTTACAGGGACTTACCTAAGTGAAAAAGAAAAGGCCACAACTAGAAAAATGAAAATTATGGAAGAAAAAAAATCTCATTGTTAAAGTCAAATATACAATAAAGGTAGTAAATCAGCCATGTATAAAGCTAGTAGAAAGGTTAAAAGACAAGTAGTAAAATATATACTCAATAAATAAGGAATATATAAAACAAAAATATATAAAATATGACATCAAAGTCAGTAAATGTGGCGGAGGAGGGAGTAAAAATGCAGGGCTGTTAAAATTATTTAATAAGCACACACGCAGAGACTGCTACGTACAGTGTGTGGAGTAGTCAACGACTATGTGATATCTTTGTATGGTGACATATCATAATCAGACTTACTGTAGTGATCACTTTGAAATGTACAGAAACACCAAGTCACTATGTTGTGTAACAGGAACTAACACAGTGTTGTATGTCATTACACTTCAGAAACAAAACTCACAGAAAAAGAGATCAGGTTTATGGTTACCTGAGGCGGGGGTCGGGGGGAAGGAGAGTTGGATGAAGGTGGTCAAAAGGTACAAACTTCTAGTTACGAGACAAATAAGTACTAGGAATGGAATGTACTACATCATAAATATAATCAACAATGCTGTATATCATATATAAAGTTGTTAAGAGCAAATCCTGAGAGTTCCATTACAAGAAAACATTTTTTCCTATTTCTTTAATTTTGTATCTGTATAAGATAATGAATATTTACTAAACTTATTTTGATCACCATTTCACGATGGTGAAATATATGTCAAATCATGCTGTACACCTTAAACTTATACAGTGCTGTATGTCAGTTATATCTCAATAAAACTGGAAGGGAAAAAAATAATGGCATTTAATTTGACACAAAACCTTATTTAAAGTGGGAAAAAAAATGTCTCCCATCTTGGTACTTTGTTTTCGTAGACTACTTCTAACTTGTTTGCCCAGTTCCCACTATTATTAAAAATATTTTTAATACTGTATTATCAAAGCTCAATGGGATGTTTTTGCATAACCCAGTAACTCAGAATAGAACAAGTATATTTCAAAATGTGATTTTCAGCTTCTAAACTATACAACTATAGCTAATGTCTGTTAATATTTATGTGATTATAGCTAATAGCTTCTGTTAGCCTAGAAAAATGTAAAAAAAAAAAGGCAGAAATGCTTTGAGTTCCTCTTTAATTTCTTGAGCTTGTCTTCAAAAGGAGAATGTATTGTGTGGGTACCACTCAAAATGACTACTGTTAAGTGCAAGAAGTTCTTTGCTTTTGCAGATACTATTTAGAACTTGTTTTAATAACTGCGTAATACTTTTCTGTGACATATAAAAAGATAATATGCATCATGTTTAATGGGAAGGATAAGAACTTCAAAGTGAAGTTTATTAGTCACATTTTTTCTTCTGTACTATAGTTGAACACTTCAGAGTTCCACTCCTGATAAAAGTGAACTATGTAATTTGGATTAACTCTTCCACTACAACTTCAGAACTGGACAAAATACAAAAGACTTCTGTTGAAAGCATCAGAGAGTTACCAATGCAGAGAAGAATTACAGGGCCCAGGAATGGGAAGAGGTAGAAATCAGGGGGGCACTGTTTGCCAGGAGGTAGTTGATAGGCAAGAAACTGAGCAGAGCTTTCAATAGATTTATGAGACTAGAGGGACAAAGATGGAGTTCAGGGCACACGTAGAGAAGGGTCCTGTAAATAAAGATGAACTGGAAGGAGACCAATCCTGTACAAGTACAAAGCTCAGCTTTTGAATAATTTCAGTCTCTGTTTGGATAAAGCTGATCTGAGATTGTTAGTGACCCTAGTCAGAAGAAAATATAACTTCTCTCTGGAGAAAGAGAACATACATAACTTAAAAGTAACTCCATAATTGTTTATATAATTAGTTACACAAAAGACCAGATTAAGTGACCCAAACCAATAGAAACTACTGGTAATGGAAAGAGACCCACAAGCAAGTATGCTAATGTGATATTTACATAGGCACAAGTTGATACAACTATCTATCCTTATTTATCGTCCTCCCTAGGCTTCTTCAGCTAAAACTTAAGGATCAGCTTGTCTTAGCCTAGTAATACACAGGGTAGTATTAGAGTTCTGACTGAATAGTGGCAACTTTGCACCGAACCTATCAATGTCAGTTAATTATTTCTGAAAAACTTTCTCTAAGGTTTTGTGACTGTTAATTAATTCTTAACTACTATTTGGAGTTCCATATGAATTATTAGCAGTTCTTAACCTTTTCTCTATAATGACAAATTTGAAAAAGTCTGAACCCATGTGCAATACAACCATCAGTCAAGTCTTTCATTCTGGGTGGATTCATGGATTAGTCAGCTTGCAGGTTTTGTTCAGTTTCTCTAATTCTATCTCTAATTCCAAAGTTTTCTGCCCCACAGGACCACAAAATACTTACTGATTGACTAGCAGATGAGAGACAATAACCAAAGAAAAATCAACAGGTTCATATAACTACAGTCCAAAAAGTTATGATTCTGCAAGCTTGTGACATGGGTGTCGGTTCTGTCTACCAACAATACAGATGAATCAAATTATCCCCCATTTCCTCTGTAGAGAAGACACACTCATTTTCCTTAGAGCTTGTTCAAGTGTTCACTACAAGACTTTTAACAAAATAATGTACTGAACAGCTACCTTGTAGGCCTGAACTCGCCAACATGATATACAAAGTAAGAATCCGATGCAATTCTTGCTTAGAAGGAACTGTACAGAAACAAGTGACTGCAACACATTGTTTATGATGATAACATGAGAAATTATATAAATCTATTTTGCATCTAGTATGCTATTTTAGTTTTCTAAATTAAATGAGACTGTAACATAGCAAAATAAAATTGAAATATGATTTGAGGTAAAATATATTGGTTTGAAGTAGAAAAGAATATTTTATTACAAGTGTACAAATTTGAAAATGTAAGAATCTTTTAGGTTTTCTACAATGCAATGCAAAGTACAGAAGTATATTTCTATATCCATTTTCACACAAATCACAGATCAAATTAAATCTGCTTCGAAAAATAACCACATACTTATTCAAAACCCTGAAATATAAAAGTTCTAAAACCAGAAGTATTTCTGCAAGTTTGCAGGAAGCTCACCTGGCATACAAACCTATCCTGAACTGATATGGGGGCTATGTGTTATTTTTACTTCTTTTATTTAGTATATACACTTATGCATTTCACTGCTATTTTTTAAAAAATAGTATACTGCCCCACATTCTGCTAAGAACTTTTTTATCAGTGCTAATATTTTTATTTTGTTCTCATCCAGCTTTTATCCTCTATGCATATATGTGTATACCTTTTGTATGATTTGTATTATACTGCATACACAATTTTGTATGAAGTTTTTTTACATAACTACTCTTAAATATAAACACTTTTTAATAATGTGAAAAAATATAGAAAGAAGAATAAATATTGGTTCATTATTTCAAATGTGTCAATTATATACAAACACACACGTACAGAATGTTGAGGATGTTGCTAGCTCTTCTAAGGTTTCATTTCAACTGCCAAATGAGAGGAATAATTATTGTTGCTAATACACAGAATGTCATAAAAGTTCACTGACATAATGGAAAGAAAAGGTGATGATGACAATAAAAGAAACTACGTGAAAACCTCAACTATGGTTATAGAACATTATTTAAAATACAGTATATACCATACTACCTTGCTAAAATTTAAAAAATTTCTAAATTCTAAATACATTTGTCCTTGAGCATTTTAGTTAGGAGACTGGTCTTGAACTAGCTTTGGAAAATCATATACCCACAAACTTACCGAATTCTCTTCTATCCAATGTTATGATTTCAGGATCATCGTCATAAATACCTATTTTGAAAAGTACATAAAATTATAGTTAAAACTTCAGCATAAAAATAAATTACCACATGAAAGATGTTACTTATTTTTGTTTCAATCATCAAAAATCATATTGCTATACTAAATCTCCAAGTGGAAGAATATGCAACACACTAAGAGAAAAGCAAAGAGTAATAATACCATTGGTGATACATTTAAAGAGTATCAAAAGACATCAGTTTCCTGATATGGACTGTCATGGGGTGTGTGTGTCTGTGTGTGGCAGGGGGTGGGGATTCCCAATATTCACACAATGTCATCTCCACAGAAAATTTCTGTTATACGTTTTTTAAAAAAAGTTTTTATTTTGAAATAATTACAGACTTGCAGGAAATTGTAAAAACAGTTCAGAGTCCTACTTATCTTTCATCCAGCTTCCCCTAATGGTGACATACTATGTAATTTTAGTACAATATCCAAACCAGGAAATTGGCACTAGTACATTACTGTTAACTAGATTACAGACCTCACTCACTTTCAGACTGCATGTTTTTTTTTAATGTGTTATCGTTTAAAAATATTTTGTATTACTAAAAGTCTTATATAATTAGAATACTTGAAGAGGTAGAAGCAAACTTAAGTAAATATAAATTTTATTTATAATAATAATTAACACCAATGTGAGAAAGTTTCTCATTACTACATAAATTATCTAAATATTAGTGATGGATATATACCAGGGGTTAGTAAATATTTTAGATTTTGTGGGACATATGGTTTCTGTCACAGCTATTCAACTCTGCCCCTGAAGTGTGAAAAATAATATGTAGATAAATGAACAAAACTGTATAAATAAAACTTTATTTACAAAAGCAGGTGGCAGGCTGGACTTAGTCTGTGAAATATAGATTGCTGACACCTGTTATAGACTATTAAGCTATAGTGATTATACCTGAAAATACTATTTTGAAAAGTCAGTCTTGAGAAACAAATACTTCAGATATAAAGTGCAAATATTTTATTTAGCCTAAGATAAAAGCATACTTCAGTTCTCTGACTGCATTTGAGGCTAATTAAGAGAGATTGTAAATATTATGTGTTACCCTTAAAACAATCAAGAGCGACTACTGGGTACCGGAATGCTCCCTCTTTGCTTGACACCTGTATTTACTTTCCCCCTCCCTCAATCTCTTTAACTTGTTTACTCTCTCTGCTCTTGTCTCATTTCTCATTCCTGTCAATACCTTCAACCATTATTAATCATTACTAATTAAGAAGAATGGCATTTCTACTGAAGTGACCACTATTAAAGGAAACTTTAGTCTTCCTTGGAAAATATGATGCTCTAAAAATACTGAAAGCCTTCAATATTTAACTTCTAATACAAATATTTTTAAAAATTAAATAACAATCCTTATTTTAAAAGTATTTAGCAAGATTATGACCAAAACACCTTCATATTTATACAGATATCTACATACTACTTGACTTTCCTTTTGAATTCCACTCTCATGTTATATTAAAAAGAAGGTCAATGGGGGGCTTCCCTGGTGGCTCAGTGGTTAAAAATCTGCCTGCCCATGCAGGAGACATGGGTTCGAGCCCTGGCCCGGGAAGATCCTACATGCCGCAGAACAACTAAGCCCGTGCGCCGCAACTACTGAGCCTGCGGTCTAGAGCCTGCGAGCCACAACTACTGAGCCTGTGTGCCACAACTACTGAAGCCCGCGCGCCTAGAGCCCGTGCTCCCAACAAGAGAAGCCACCACAATGAGGAGTTTGCACACCACAACGAAGAGTAGCCCCCACTCGCCGCAACCAGAGAAAAGCCCACGTGCAGCAACAAAGACCCAACGCAGCCAAAAATAAAATAAAATAAATTAAAAAAAAGGTCAAGGGGACACATGTTAACTATGTAATAGTTTATACATTAGCTAAGTGGTGAAACAAAATTTTCTAAATTTACTCGAATAAACAATAATTTCATAAGGAATATCATATCATCTTACCAAAATCATAACGATAATAATTCCAGCTTTCATACTGGCCTCCTTGATTATCTGCAAGTCCCTTTTCTCCATATTTGTCATACTTTTTCCGCAGATCTTCATCTTTGAGTACTTCATATGCTCTGTTTATTTTCAAAAAATCACTATGTGCGTCTGGATTATTCTATTAAAAAATATTAGATATAATATTTGTTTCAGATACACAATCGATTTAACTTAATCCTGAGATTTCTGTGTGAACAGATACCAAGATAAGGAGGAGTAGTACAATATGAAATGGGTGCTCATGCTTTGAAATAAAAAAGTCAAAAAGTATTTCTAAAGAACTCCAATCTTAAAAAATACGAAAGTAGGGGCTTCCCTGGTGGCGCAGCTGTTGAGAGTCCGCTTGCCGATGCAGGGGACATGGGTTCGTGCCCTGGTCTGGGAAGATCCCACATGCCGCGGAGCGGCTGGGCCCGTGAGCCATGGCCGCTGAGCCTGCGCTCCGCAGCGGGAGAGGCCACAACAGTGAGAGGCCCTCGTAAAAAAAAAAAAACAAAAATGAAAGTAATAGAAATGGGAATTGATGCTTCAAAAGGTTGATAGAGGTGGTCATCAAATATAAGTTACTACTTCTAAGAGATGCAACAGAAAAAACTGACTAATGAACCCTTGGAAACACTTAATATTGTAAATATTATGTGTTACCCTTAAAACAACCACAAAGAAATTTGTAGGTTATTTTTCTATTTGAGGCAAAACTCAGTACTTTAAAAAAAAGTTATGTACTCCAATCTATCAGATAATGACATAAGGACTAATATCAGAGTAACAACTCAAAAGTGGATTAATACGTTTCATTTGTTACTGTTTCATAGAATTGTTTTTTGAAGAATGTTTTCATCTAAATAATACTTCGTTGTAAGTGGTCTACCATCTTTCATGTAGAAACTTAAAAGAAATAACATTCTGAAATTTTAAAGAAAAATCTGAAAAAATGAAAACCCTAAACACAATACAATGTAGATCTCAAGAAAAGATTACCAATTAACAAGAGTTTTAGAGAAATACTGATTCTATTCCTCAGCTTTATGTAATCAAAATAAAATAATCCTATTTAAAATTCTATCTAGGGACTTCCCTGGTGGCCTAGTGGTTAGGATTCTAGGCTTTCACTGCAGTGGCCGGGGTTCAATCCCTGGTCAGGGACTGAATCCATGGTGAGGCCAAAAATAAAACATAAAAAATAAATAAAAATAGTAAAAAAAAAAAAACAAAAAAAAACCCTGCAGTTACTGAAATTAACAGTAAAAAAATTCTATCTAGATATAATTAAATCTTTCTCCTTGATAAGTATCAAATCTCATTAAGAAAAAAATGAATGAGATAAATTATAAAAATACCTTAAGAATGAAAACTAATACAGTTTTGAAGGATTACATCATAGGATACATAATCAAATATTTATGATTGGAATTAACTGGATTTGGCTGCTCCCAAGTTTTAATTTATAATACTTTCTGACTCTGTTCTTAGACTTGCACATGGGAGAAAATAGTTAAAGTTGAAGCATACTATTATTAGCTATTACTGCCATTTTTAGCAAGACATACCCTCTAAGTTTTAAGGAAATTTTTGTTACTGTTCTAAAATACTTGATTTTAAGCTACTTTACTAGGAAATCTACTGCTTTGTAATTAACATCTGTAATATAACTGTTGGAAATTAGTTTTCAAATTAAGAGAGAACTGTATTTTTGGTACTGACATTCCTTTACACTATTCTGAACTTAGAACATTTTGCTTCTTCTGTTTTTAGTACAGAAGTTGAATTATGATTTTTGACGTGATTGTTCTTAAGCATTTTGAGCACTTATTTAAAATAATTTTTTAAATAATTTAAATACATACCAAAACTTACTAAAACACATTAATTAGATATGTTTAAAAAGAAATTTTTACCTACCGGGTTTTTATCAGGATGTAGCTTCAATGCCAATTTCTTGAAAGCCTGTCTTATTTCCCTACTGCTTGCAGTTTTGGATACACCAAGTAAACTGTAAAAATCCTGATCTGTACCCACTAAAATGGCCATATACACTATTAGAAAACAGAGCATGACCCTTTTCAAGTCTCTGAGATAGTCATCTTTATTTAACCAGACTCCCATTGTTTTTCTTGTCCAAGTTCTGACTCAAGTGAACATTAAGATAATGCCACTGGTTCCGGTTGATGTAATATGCAAATCTGAGAACTTCTGTCCACATTACTCCAAAGGTGAAACAGGTATCATGAATTTTTTCCCAAAATGTTAATCTAAAGAGAGAAAATCAGGTAGTTGAAATACATTAATAAAAAACCAAACACATCATTAACACTATTTACTAAATAACATGGCCAGCAATAAAATCTCCAGTAAATGACAAATCAGGCTCTGTTCTTTGGGGGCCCCCTTCACTGCTTCCGTTATCTAGGTAGCCAGATTCGTGAGATCACTCAAGGTAGCAGATAAAGGTAAAAGGTAGCTAGTGAGGTGGCAGCTACCTAGAACTCTTTACAAACAAACAAGTGCAGCAACTTGCTCTATCAGCACCAGACCACAAGAGGGGAGAACGGGGGGAAAGCTATTTCCTTCCATCTTCTACCCAGCTTAAGCTTGCCTCTTTTGATGTGCTTCCTTTTTGGTTATTTCTTCACCCCTTTAAGGCTATTCAGTTTTCATTTCAATCAAATTTCACTTGTAGGAAATACCCTTTGGGGGTACTAGAAAGAAGCAACAGATCCTTCTAAAGGGTCTGTATTTTTCATATAAACCGTCCAAGAATAGCAGTGAATTTATATTGCTGTAACAACTTACATAGTCGGACGTTTCTTCCCCTGAATTTTCTCAGAAGGTGCTTACGTTATACCTAAGTAGTTACTATTTTATAAACTAGAAGACTAATAACTGCAAGTTAACAGTAATTTTACTGCAAAGTTTACATTTGGCATTAATAAAAATAGAAAAGAAACAAAAGGAGAAAAGGAATCAGTTATTTAGACATGTTCACCTGTGTAGGGTAAAAATAAAATCAGATCACATGTAAACTTGTATACTTTATCAATAGTTCCAAACATGTCATAATGCTTCGAAAAATCTAACCTTCCTAGCATCCTCAGTTCCTCCTTTCTTCATTTAATCTTAAATGCCTATTTAAATTTTTTTTTCCTTACCTGTGAATGGTTTTGGTTCATTTCTAATCCTTTTCACGCCACCAGAAAACCCTTTGTAAAACAGAGTGATGGAGATTAATAAACATCCAGACTAAAAAAAACCGTTTAGAATAGAGAATATATTCTCAAACACCACTTTTAGACAAGCGATGTTTGTTCCCTGCCTAGCGGTGATTCTCAGACAGCGTGGGCGTGCCTGAGGCTGTGCGCCGAGCTGCGGGGACAGGTGGAAGCTGCAGGTAAATGCAACACTAACTCCTCGCTGCCACCACTCCAGGATGGGTTGCGGGGAGAGGGGAAAGATAGAGACACTGGGTGAAATTGACTGTCAAGTGTTGCTGGTGTGTGAAATCTCAGGTTGGATTAGGGAGAAAGGAACCTGGATAACTGAGGGTAAAGTGAGAAATTGGAGCAAAAAGTGGGGAATTGCTGGGTGGAGGAATGGCGGTGTAGGTAGAAAGGAAGAAGACTGGAAGCGAGAACACAATAAACCAGCCTCGAGAGCGAAAAGGAGGGGAGATTCCGGTGCACAGGCATTTAGCCCCTCCCTTCCCGGAGGGCCCAGGCCGCCGCCAGCTCCAGCAAAGCCCCGTTCCACCGCCCATGCCCACCTCGGTGCTGCGAGGTCGTCTCCTGCAGCTACTTCCCCATCCTCAATCCCTGGCGGCGGACCCCACTAGGCCAAACACAAGCTGTGCGTGCGGTAAGGAAGCACGCACTTCTGACCGCTAGCCCGCAGGGCCCGAGACGCGGTAGGAGCAGCCAGCCGCCACCGGCAGCGACGAGCGGCCGGTTCGGCTCGGCTCCTCGCGCGGCCGTCTCCTAGGCGAGGCGGGGCGGGGCCTGGCGCGGGGCATTGTGGGAAAGGCGTGGAGGACGCTGCTTGGGAGGACTCGTCTCAGGATCTGCGGGCGCAGTGGGGTGGGGAGGGCGGTGTAGGTTTAGGTTGACGTGGCCGTTTGCGCGGAATCCGGCTCCGGCTCCGGCTCCGGCTCCGGCTTCAACCCGGAGCCGAAGAACACGCAATACCCACAAAGCCCGCGCCGCCGTTCCATAGCGGCTGGCTCACGCCGCGGACAGGAAGCTGGACAACAAAGCCCGCCCCCTTCTGCTCCCGTTGCTGTGGTGACGGGACCAATTCCCCCCCCCCCCCGGAGGGCGGGTTTAGGCGTGCAATTTCCCTGTGACCCTGTTCTTCTTAAAGGGAAAGGCACAGCTGTAGAGGATTTTTCCGGTCGTTGGCCGGGTGGGGCAGAAAGGGGAATTTAACTTAAGTGACATTGATAGCAGTGTCGGTCTAGAGGGCTGAAGAGGCAGTAGGAAATTTGGAAGAAATAAAAATATTTATGAGTGTGTGGGTGACAAACCTTTGAGCATTCTACAGTATTGCCTGACTTCCTAGTCATCCAAGCTGGAAACTGGGGAGTTATCCATACTCCTCTCTCCCACATTTACATCTAAATGATGTGGTATAGAAACTGCATTTTTGATCTGCAGAAATGTAACTATAACAATGGAAGTAGCTGCATTTGCAACTATCAAAAGAGAAAACATCCTGATGAAGAGGATGCTGGCTTATGACATCAACCCTAATATAAATTGTAATTGGTAACAATTTCATGTGTAGTAAATCAAATGTCAGCTTGTTAAAAAATGATGACCACGTAGGATCCATAGCTAAACTAATATATTGCCCGAAAGAAGAGAAAGTAGTCAGAGCAAAGGCAGAAATATTAGAAGCAGCCTAATGTAATAGTAGCTAATAAGTGCCAGGAACTGGTCTAAGCACACATGTAATTCAGTCCTCCAAGTAATCATATGACAGGGACTATTAATATATCCATTTCACAGTTGAGGAAACCAAGGTAAATATACGATAGAGCTGAGATTCACACCTGAGCGGCCTAGTTCCAGAGACTGTAATGTTAATCATTATGTCACCCTGTGAGCCACGAAAATCTTTACAGTAAATTGAAGAGCAAAAAAGAAAACTGGAGAATCAAGCAGGGGCCAAGATTACAGTGGGTTTTATGCCATGATGAAGACATAGACTACCTTTTAGGTAATCAAAGCTTAAAGCTTTTAAGTAAGGGACTGAGATTGTATCTTAGATCATTCTGGTAGCTATTGGAGAGTGAATACAAAGGGACCATGACTGGAGAAAGGGAGAGCAGTTAGGAGAATGTTACAGAAAGAGTAAATTTGGCAAGAAAAGGTGATCAGTTGGTTGTGGGAGATAAAAGAGAGAAAGGATCTAGGGTTAACTTCTGGTTTAGGTGGCTGAGTACCACTCACAGAATGAAGATCTGTTTAGGGAGAAGATAAAGGATTCTGATTTGGATATACCTATTTCAAGTTCCCTAGATTATGTCCAAATAAAGATACACAGCAGGGTCATACTGCTCGCTGCATGATAGGCCAATAAATCAAGAGACCAGTTTTGGGGGCAAGGAAGAGCAACTTTATTCAGAAAGGCAGCAGACCAAGAACAAGGCAGACTTGTGTCCCAAAAAACCATCTTGCCTGAGTTAGAATTCAGCCTTCTTTTATACTAAAAGGGGAGGGAGTAAAGTCAAACATTTCCTGGTTCTGGTCAACCTCCAGAGGGAATGTGTTAATTTCTTCCTTGCAGTCATTCACAGGTGGGCCTAGTCAGGATGTTTTCTGTGAGCTCTACAAAGGTATTTTACCTTAATGCTCGTTACCTGGGAGGCAGGGTTCCCAGAGATGGGCATTATGTGTAATTTAAGCTTATAGGCAACATCCCTTTAGTGATTAACTTGTAATAGAATACAGGTTCTTCCCTATTACATAACCATCAGGGAAATGCAAATCAAAGCCACAATGAGACAACACCTCACACCTGTTAGAATGACTATTGTTATAAAGATAAGAGATAACAAATGCTGGAGTGGACATGGAGAAAAAGGAACCCTTGTGCACTGTTCGTGGGAATCTAGATTGGTATAGCCACTATGGAAACCAGTACCGAGGTTCCTCAAAAAGCTAAAAATAGAACTACCCTGTGATCCAGCAATTCTGCTTCTGGGTATTTATCAGAATAAGATGAAAACACTAATTAGAAATGACATATGCATCAATATGTTCACTGCAACATTATTTACAATAGCTAAGATATGGAAAGAGCCTAAATGTCCACTGAAGGATGACTAGATAAGAAAAATATGTATATATAGTAGAATATTATTCAGCCATAAAAAAGAATGAAATATTGCCATTTGAGACAACATGAGCGGTCTTTGAGGGCATTATGCTAAGAGTAATAAGTTGGCAGAGAAAGACAAATACTGTATGATCTCACTTATATGTGCATTCTAAAAAAAACCCCAAAACAAAAAACCAAGCTCTGCATAGATACAGAGTACAGATTGGTGGTTGCCTGAGGCTGGGGGTAGGAGGGTTGGTGAAATGCGGGAAGGAGTCAAAAGGTGCAAACCTCCAGTTATAAAATAAATAAATCCTGAAGATGTAATGTACAGCAGGGTGACTATAGTGAATAATACTGTATTGGGTATTTGATTGCTAGAAGAGTAGATCTTAAAAGTTCTTATCACAAGAATAAACTTCTTTAAAATTCTTATTCACAATATATAGAAATATCAAATCATTATGTTGTACACCTGAAACTAATATAATGCTGCCAGTGAATTCTACCTTAATTTTAATAAAAAGAATATAAGCTCCACGAAGACAGGAATTTTTGTTTGCTTTAGTTACTGTCAGTTATGCCAGTTCTTCCTGGCATATGGTAGGTACTAAATACATTTTTTTGGAATAAAACAAGTTAATTTGAGAAGTGATCTGAAAAAGAAGAGCTCATCAAGGAGTCAAAAATGAGATGATTAGATATATTCAAAAACAACTGAACATGAAGGAAGTTAATGAGAATGATTCAGGTAAGATACTGACTAAAACTTGTTAATTGGGTCTGGCAGTTAGGTTATAGCCATCACAGAAAGCACAATTTTAGTGGGTGGTAAGGGTGGAAGCCAGATTGCAGTGGACTGGAGATTGGATGGGAGCTGAGGAAATGGAAATTGTAAATCAATAGGAATCTACTGAAAGTTTGGATAGAGAGAGGCAGGTAAACTTATTGCAATTCAAGGAGGATATGGATTCAAGAGAGGAAATGCTTTAGGCTTGAAAAGACTTAAACAAGTTTAAAAGCTGGTTAGGAGCCAAAAAAGAGAGGGAGGCTGCAGATATAGGAGAGAGTCAAGGGCCCAAGTGAATGGATTGATCATAAACAGTTCATTTATTCATTAACATTGTTTATTGTCCTCTGGGCTAGGTCCTTGGGGTAAAGTGGTGAGCAAAGACGTAGGATAATGGAGGACACATTAATCTTTTATTCAAGCAAGTCTATAATTATGAAGGGAAAATATATAGTGCTGTGAGGGTAAATAACGGAGAACTGACCTTTGGGGAGCAAAGTGTTTGAAAAGGTATTACCAAAATAAATGAAATAAAATAAAAAAGAAATTTAATGTATACGGGCAAGGAATTAGAGAATGTTTTAGGCAAAGGGAAGAGCAAGTGCATGGCCTTTGTACTTGAATAGTCCATGGGTTGATTGAGGATCAAAAAGAACAGAATGCAGTGAGCCTAAAGGAGAGAGAGAGTCAGCAGGATGACCCTGGTAAAGTACACAGGGACAAGATCATGCAAAGTCTTAATAGTTCATTTTAGGGATTCTTGTCTCTTTTCCTAAGAGCAATAAAAAGTCACAGTTTTAGACAATGGAATATCATCATCATCATTGTTATTGTTATGATTTTACTTTAAAAAATTTGGGAACAATCTCAATGTTACAAAAAATTTCAAAGTTTCTTTGTTTTCCTCAACCATTTGAGAGTAAGTTGCTGACATGTATTCCCATTGTTTCCCAAAACTATGGTGTGTATTTTTTACAGACAAAGACATTCCCCTATATACCCACAACACAATCATCACAGAATTAATACTGATACATTATTACCATCTAATCTACTATCTAATCCTCATATCCCTTGTAGGCTTTGCAATTTGTCCCAATTATGTCCTTGTAGGATCCAGCGCAGAACGACATGTTTCATTTAGTTGTCATAACTCCTTAGCTCCTTCAGTTAGAAACAGTTCTTCAGTTTTTCCTTGACTTTCAATATCTTGATACTTGTAAAGAGTACAGGCCAGTTATTTTATAGATGTCTCCCTTTTTTGGTTTGTCTGATGTTTCCTCATGATCAGATTTAGGTTATACATCTTTGTCGGGAATCTAGTAGAAGTGACATTATGTTGTTTTCATTGCATATTATGATGTGGTCCCAAATCTTGATTTGTCCCATTATTGGTAGTGTTAAATTGGATCGTTTGATTAAAGAGGTTTCTGTGAGGCCTTTCCACTGTAAAGTTACATTTTTTCTCTTTGTAATTAAGAAGTGCTTTGTGGGGAGATACTTCAAAACCCTATGAATATCCTGTCGCTCCTCAAACTTTCAATTTATTCGTTAATTTATGTTATTATGGATTCACGGATTCCTATTTTGTTTAAAGGGTTAAAATCCATTATTATCATTTATTTAGATGCCCAAGTTGTTCTAGATTTGACTATTTGGAATTCTTTCAAGCTGACTTGCATGTTTCTTTGACAATCCCCATCATTTTTTGAATATGTTTCTTTTAGAGCACAGTAAGACATTCTACACTCATCCAGCACTTTTCCTGCCTCAGCCCTGATACCAGCCATTTCTACAAGAAGTCCTGATTCTTTCAGAGAATGGTATTTAGATAGCAAGATCTTGGTGCTAACCATGCTCCATGCTTTGGGGATGCTGTTACTCCCAATTCTTACCAGTGGACAGAGGTTGGGAATACATATATGTATAGATACACACACACACACGCATACACACACTTACACACATACACATGTTCACATTTACATATATATAAAACTATGAGGTCCCACCAGTACCTCCAATTCCAATATGATGCCATTTCATTTCATTCATTCTATTTTCCTCCTTTCCCTGAAAATGAGAAACCTGATTCCCATTATCCTTGATACATATGTACTTAATGTTCAATTCCCCCTATGTAACCAATCTCCCATTGCTGATGCTAGCCCCTCCCCTGTGCAGTTGCCCTCTTCATCCCACTTGGTGTCTCACATTTTATATTGGGTCACTCTCCTGAGCAGATGCTCCACCCACTTCATGCAGGTTCCAACCTATGCCAGGCTGCACTCCCACAGGGACACCCAGAAATGGTTGCAATATGCACTCACTTGCTCCCTCATCTCTTTTCCTTCACCCAGTATGGACACTCTCCTCACCTTGTTTGGACTCTAACTCGTGCCAAACCCACCTAATGGCTCTTGGTCTGAACTATTCAGGATGGGGAAGGGCCAGGATTATTTTTTAATAATCATTTTAGCTATAGTTTGAAGAATTTATAGTAAGAGGGCAATAGTAAATATAGGAAAACTGGCTAGGAGACTATGGCCTAGGTGTTAGGGGATAATGTCTTGAACTAGGGTGCAGTTAGTTCAGATGTAGAAAAATGAACAGATTCAAGAAAAAAGTGGGAGGTAATATACATAGGATTTGGTGATGAATTGGTCATGGCGGGGAAGAGAAAGATATCTGAAGACAGATCTCTACTTCAGATAATTAATGTCCACTTGCTTCAGAGAAACCGAAGCCTTGCCAGCTTCAGTACAATAAATCAAAACTTGATAAAATAGCTCCATCATATATGCATGAGATATGTTATAACGAGGGGACTGTTTTGTTTCATTTTTTTAATTAATTAATTAATTTATTTATTTATTTATTTATGGCTGTGTTGGGTCTTTGTTTCTGTGTGAGGGCTTTCTCTAGTTGTGGCAAGCGGGGGCCACTCTACATCACGGTGCGTGGGCCTCTCACTATCGCGGCCTCTGTTGTTGCGGAGCACAGGCTCCAGATGCGCAGGCTCAGTAGCTGTGGCTCACAGGCCTAGTTGCTCTGTGGCATGTGGGATCCTCCCAGACCAGGGCTCGAACCCGTGTCCCCTGCATTAGCAGGCAGATTCTCAACCACTGCGCCACCCGGGAAGCCCTTGTTTCATTTTTAGTTCCATCTGGGGAATTGCTATTTATCTTTTAAGATCCAGTTCATGTTTCTTCTAAAAATTATTTTTCTGTGAGCCATTCAAGCATGTTTGATTACTCCATCCTTTATTATTCCATTTATCACACCATATTGTAATTACATTTCATCGGTTGGGCTAATGAATTCTTTGAGATCAGGAATCAGATATTATTTACTTTTTTTCTCACTGCCTAGCTAGAACAGTTCTTGGCACTTATTCAATACATGCATTACAATGGAATGAAGAATCAATATTTATTATGTGCAAAGAGGAAAGGATAGCCCTTTGTCTCTAAAGTCATCAATGTCTGTCCTAGGAGGAGAGGCATGAAGAACATACATTCACATGTAGAAAAATAGTAAATGTTGAAAGAGTGATATAAACAATGTATTCCAGAGGGACTCTGTTTTGGGCTCAAGTGTACAGAGTAGAATGAGAGGACAGTATAGGTGTTTCTAAATTTTAAAAAATTCTTTAATAAATTTGGAATTTTAGAACCAGGTAGAATCTTTGAGGTTGTAAAGTTTACTTCTTAAATTCATAGGGGAGGAAATGGAGGCCCAGGAATGTTGATGAGTGACTTTCCTAAAGACTCAGATGAGTCAAAATACTCATTACTCAAACGTAAATGAATGTAATGGGACTACTACCTGTGTTTTTTGATTTCTTAGCCAGTATGAAATCATAATCATAATCATAATAACTGAAACTTAATATACATTATATGTCCCAGGCACTATATCAAGCACTTTACTTATATTAACACATTCAATTGTCATAACAACTCTATGAGGTAAGTGCAATCATTATGTCAGTTTTACAGATGAGGAAACTGAGGCTAAGAGAGGTTAAGCTACTTGCCCACTGTTGCACAGTTGGTAAGTGGTAGAAGCTGGATTCCAACCTGGGCAGTCCTGATCTGGAGTCCATAATCAGTTAATTAACTGAAGTATTTTTGATAGCTTTTATTTAATAAGGTGTTATTTTCATAGTTTTTTTTTTCATAATAACCTATCACAAGTGCTTGACTTTGGGGGTAAATTGTAATACTCTATTAGATCAGAACTTATTTGTAAAGACAAATTGGTTGATGTCTTAAAATCACCTACAGCACCTACTGATAGAATTGACATTCATTATGTGTGTTAAATTTAGTTGAATTTTCAGTTGCTTATATTTCTATGATAATTATAATTTCACATTTTAATCTCCAATAAACAGGTCTCCTTTTACCTACAACTGACCTTTCTTTTATGCTTATTTTATTTATGCTTATTTCCCTATATCCCAATTTTTTGACACTACAGTTTTTAGTGTTAAAAAAGTTATGTAGTAATTAAACAAAATTGTGACTTAAACAAAATAGTCACAATAAAGCATACATAAAATGTATAACACATATAAATATACATATGTATATATACACATATCTGTATATATATTTTGTATACATTGGCTTTTCTTGGCACTAATTCCTAAATAAATAATTGCTAAATTGAATTGAAAGCAAACAAAAAGCAAATATAGGTTGACAGTCCTAATGAAATATTTTTTCTTTCTATTTTACTCGATTAAAACATGGGGGTAGAATTCCCTGGCAGTCCAGTGGTTAGGACTCAGCACTTTCACTGGAGTGGCTAGGGTTTTCAATCCCTGGTCAAGGAACTAAGATCCCGCAAGCCACGCGGCATGGCCAAAAACAAAAAAAAAAGAAAAGAAAAAGGGGGACCAGGAGATGGGAATATAAACTGATAAAATGTGCTTGACAGTCTACCACATCCCATATCTTTAGAGATGATAGAGATGTTTATTTAAAAATATCCAAATCATTGTTGCAGAACAAGTGCCCTCGATGGACCAGAAATTTTGAGGGATCCCTGAAATGTGGAAGACAGGAGGTGTTGAGTTAACAGAAGAAATCACTGAGCAAAGCCCAAAGGAGAAGAATGCTGCAAAATGTGAGAATGGCTCTGGATGTTATTAAGAAGAGAATGACATGGGAATGAAAGGACATGGAGATGTTGGTTGGTTGAAGCACTGAATTTAGGGTAGCTATGCAGGTGAGCCCCTGTATTGGGCATACTCAAGGCCATCCCCAAGTTTTATGATTCACTAGAATGACCCATCTGACTGAGAATGTAATTGCACTCATGGCTAAGATTTACTATAGGGAAAGAATACAAAGCAGAAACAGTAAAGGGGAAAAATGCATGAGCAGAGTCTGGAGGAAACCAGGTAACTTCCAAGAGTCCTCTCCCAGTAGGGTTCACAGGTGCACACTTCCAGTAACGAGTTGTGACAACACATGCAAAGGGTTGTGTACAAGGTAAGCTCATTAGAGACTAAGTGGCTAAGGTTTTTATTGGCAACTGGGCAGGTAGGCATCCTCTGCTCAGTAGGCACCAAAATTGTAGACCGACCATCAGAAGGAAAGTAAATGTTCAGCACAAACGACATTGTTTTAGCGTTTAGGTACAGTGAGTCATTTTTATCATTTAAGGAAAGGTTTGTACCAGGAAACTGTTTACCAGCCAAGTTCCCAGACCCCAGACAAAGACCAGCTTCCCAGCAAGACTTTCCAAGGAGAGCAGTCTTAGGTTTGCTATGTTAACTCTTTTCTGCACAGCCTCTTCTAATCACTCTCTTCCAACCAATCAAGCAGTACACTGTGGAGGCATCTGCTGCCAGACAGGTACAGTGAGGGCATGAGATTTTTCAAGGTGTCAGGGAAAGGTCCTGGTTTGCTAGGAGGGAGGAGAAGACATACTCAGAAAATTAATGAACATCACATTCCTCTCAGCAGCACATTTTCCCTTCCTTCGTGAACACAAAGGAGATCCTATCGTACATGGGAATAGCATATACATATAGGTTATCAAGAAGAGTTGTAAAAATAAAGATAGCATAACTAAGAATCACCAAAATTTCAAGATCAACTCAACAAAGAAGGCACAAAACTAAGAAAAAAACCCAAAACAAATAAAAATACAACTAACAAAAGAGGGGGGACTTCCCTGGTGGTACAATGGTTAAGAATCCACCTGCCAATGCAGGGGACACAGGTTCAAGCCCTGGTCCAGGAATATCCCACATGCTGCGGAGCAACTAAGCCCATGCACCACAACTAATGAACCTGAGCTCTAGAGCCTGCAAGCCACAACAACTGAGCCTGCGTGCCACAACTACTGAAGACCTTGCACCTAGAGCCCATGGTCCACAACAAGAGAAGCCACCCCAGTGAGAAGCCCGCGCACCACAACCAAGAGTAGCCTCTGCTCACTGCAACTAGAGAAAGCCCATGTGCAGCAACAGAGACCCAACGCAGCCATAAATAAATAAATAAATAAATAATTTTTAAAAAGTGGAGTTAATAGTGCACACAAAGTGGGCTATGTGCATCCCCGGAGGAACACAGGTGATCTTTTGGGGGTAGAAGCAGGGAGGAAATTTTTCAACTATTTTTACCAAAAAATAATTATAAAAAATTCAACTTTACTTACGTTACTAGAATGTCAGCTACATGGAATATTGTCTGCTTTGCCTATGATATTCTAGAGGTATCTGTTAAAGAGTAGATTTTAGTATTTGTTGAAGGGATAGATGAATAAATTTAATATGTGAATTAAGAACAGCAATGTTGGGACTTCTCTGGTGGCACAGTGCTTAAGAATCCACCTGCCAATGCAGGCGACACGGGTTTGAGCCTGGTCCGGGAAGGTCCCACGTGCCGTGGAGCAACTAAGCCCGTGTGCCACAACTACTGAGCCTGCGGTCTAGAGCCCGTGAGCCACAACTACTGAAGCCCACGTGCCACAACTACTGAAGCCTGTGCACCTAGAGCCTGTGCTCCGCAACAAGAGAAGCCACTGCAATGAGAAGCCCACACACCGCAACAAAAAGTAGCCCCCGCTCGCCGCAACTAGAGAAAGCCCGTGCGCAGCAACGAAGGCCCAACACAGCCAAAAATAAATAAATTAAAAACAAAACAAGAACAGCAATGTTATAGAATTTGTAAAGAAATATACTGATAAAAGTACAACCCTCATCCTCTTGTCTGCCCTGTCCCCCTCAAAAAAAAAAAAAAAAAAAACTTGGAGACCAGGACAGGTTGTTATAACAAAGAAGCAAATTCAATGCAAATGCAAATGCAAAGTATAATCATTAAAATAAAAATCTCAAAGATGGACCGAGTAGAGGGATGTTTACAGAAAATCAGCAAGCTAGAAGATCAAATGAGGAATTCTCTAGGAATGTAGGACACAAAGATGGATCCATTGATTTGAGAAGTTGGGAACTCTTACAGAGATTCCAAGAAGAGATGAGAGAGCAAATGCAATGTAAGAAATTTCAGACATATTTCCTACAGTAGGAGACTCAACTTTTCAGATTAATAGGACACACTGTGCTGAACAGGATGAATGAAAAACATATTTTGTGATAAAACCAGAACCTCAAAGGAAGGAACAAAATGATAAATGCTTCCAAAGAAAAAAGCATATATGATATTCAGATTAAAGGCAAACTAAATATAAGAAGGCATTTTTCCTCAAAGTTCTGAGAGAAATGATTCTGAACTTTATTTTATGATGCTATTATAAATTTTATAATTTATATTTTTCAGTATTTTTTCTTCATTGTGAGTATACAGTAACACAATTATTTTTACTTATAACCTGCAATATCATTAAATTGACTATGGTAGGTTTTTTTGTAGGTTACACTGGATTTTCTTTGAAAAATATGTTGTGTATGAATTAAGGCAATTTTATTTCTTCTTTCCAACCAATGCTTTTTATGCCTTTTTCTTGCTTTATTGTAGTGACCAGAACCTCAGTACAATGCTGAGTAGAAGTGTTGAACAGATTGTTTTTAATCTTAGGGGGAAAGCATTCAGTGTTTCACCATTAGGTAAGATGTTAGCTATATTTTTTTTGGTAGACGACTTTTACCAAGTTAAGAAAATTCTGTTCTCTTCTTAGCTTGCTGAGAGGCTTTATTAGGAATGGATGTTGAATTTTCTCAAGTGAATTGTTTATATTTATTGAGATGATCATGTTTGGGTTTTTTTCTCCCCAGTTTGTTAATATAGTGAATTAAGTTGATTGATTTTTGAATGCTAAACTGTCCTTGCATTCCTTGGATAAATTCACTTAGTCATAATACAGTTCCTCTTAATATATTGTTGGATTTGATTTTCTGAAATTTATTTAGGATTTTCGCTTCTCTTTCATGAGGGATACTGGTTTGCAGTTTTCTGTTCTCATAATGTCTTAGTTTGGTTTTGGCATCAGTGTAATGCTGGGCTCATAGAATGAGCTGGGATGTATTCACTCCTTTTCAATTTTCTGGAAGAGTTTGTGTAGAATTGGTATTACTTCTTCCTTGAGTATTTGGTACAATTCACCAAAGAAGCTATCTGAGTCTAGGATTTTATTTGCGGGACGGTTTTTAACTTTGAATTCAATTTAAAAAAAGATACAGAGCTATTAAGTTTATTTCTTTTTGTTTAGCTTTTTATTTAAAAATCGTGGTACATTCACAGAAGTTAAAAAAGAAAATACATAGATGCCCTGTGAAGCCTTCATTCAATTTTCCCCAATGGTTATATTTTATGTAATTATAGTACAACATCAAGACAAGTAAATTGACATTGATACAATGTTTGCATAGTTTGGTGCCATTGGTGTCACTCAAGATACAGAACTATTCCATCACCATACAGAGGTCTCCTTTATGCTACCCATTTAGTCACGAAATTACCCCCCTCCCCACGTCATATCACCTCTAACCCCTGACAACCATATTTCCATCTTTATAATTTTGCCATTTTGAGATTTGATTTTCACTCAGCCTAGAACCCTTGAGATTCATTCAAGTTGTTGCAGGTGTTAGTAATTTGTTCCATTAGTTTTATTTCTGAACAGTATTCCATGGTACGTTTAACCATTCATCTATTGTAGAACGTTTTGGTTGTTTCCAGTTTTGGACCTTTGCAAATGAGGTGCCATGAGTATTTGTGTGTGTATGTAAACGTAAATTTTAATTTCTCTGGAATAATTTCCCAGAAGTGTGATTGCTGGGTTGTGTGGTAAGTATATATTGATACTTATTTTTTAAAGAAACTGGCAAACAGTTTTTCAAAGTGGCTGTACCATTAGGCATTTCTACCAGCAATTACTGAGGGTTTCTGTTGGTAAAACTTCTCTCATCACAAAACCAAAAGATGAGACTGCATTGCCTGCTCAGGAACAAATGGATTTGCATTCCTTCCTGGGATTTACAGTGATAAATGAACTTCCTAATTTCTGATGGCAATGTCAGCAGAGCTAACTGCATAAGATTGAGAAGGGGAATATGCCACATTTCTGGAGTAGGGCTCAGAATTGTACCATCCATATAGGACAGGAGCCCTGGGAGGTGCTAACCTACCAATGTAGAGCAGGTTCTGGAGCACATACAAATACAAAATAGTACTAGAGGAAGGGGCAAAAGTGGAAGAAAACTTCCAAGAAAGATGAGCTCTCATCAAGAATTTTAAGTCTGGGGCTTGTATAGTTAAGACATCAGCTATAAGACATATATGAGAAATGGGTTTATTTCTTCTTCTAAAAAACCTAATTTAAAATAAGAGGTGGAGAAGGAGTAAATGAAAGGAAACAACAGTATTCTACATCATGATATAATATACTTACTCTGTTGTGAGAGAGATAACCTTATACATTTTGTTGCAGTCAGAAACTTCTTTTTCCTATGAAAGAGCCAGTTAGATCAAAAAAAAGGGGAAGATTTTACACTAGAGGAAATGGGAAATCTAAGCATTACAAAAAGGACTTTAAATGTGTATGTTGAAAATACACAAAGGAATAAAGCAGAGTGAAAGTTTAGAATAAACTTGTCTGAGACTTATTCCTTGCAGGCTCTCTTCTCAGAAAGGGATTTGACCTTTCTTTTCTCCATGATTTCCCATGGAAATAAGTCATAGCTGAGTGTTTAAGGACCTCAGTGCTGGTAGAATTCTCAGGTGATAGATCAAGCCACTGATCCAACAACAGCAACCACAAGGTTTAGATCCAGAATGCTGATCATGACAGAGAGGGGCTAGTGTTTTCCTAGTCAAAATCCCCACAGCACTAGGGCCTGGATGCTCCTTCTGAATCTAATGTCTGGCCTTCCAGATGCCTGGGGGTCCTAGCCAGGTTGTGATAGGCAATGGAGGACCTGTACACCTACTACTTCTTTCTGAGGAATTTTATACAGGCCTGGAGTGTTTGATGTTGTTCGCTTAACAATTGGCCCCCAAAGTAGGGCATCTGTCCCAGCATACCAGGGCACCACAGATCAAAGACCTACTGTGGAAGTAGGAAAAGCCCAAACAGGGCATCATGACTAGCTTCAAGGACTGGGATGGATAATTACCAACTGGTTGCAGGAACTAGTCCTTTGAAGTCCCATGTTTCTTAAGCAATAAATTTGCTAAGAATGTTAAGCCCTGGTGAGATACAGATTGTCAATATTCCATAGTTGTTATTAAGGCCTGAGAGGGAGTTACACGGAGGTGAAGCAGAAGAGGAAGTGTGAACTGGAACCGGAGGTGAAACTACTAGTTGAATATTCTTATGAGTGAAATGGGCAAAGAATTTTAGATAAAGTAAGACCAAATAAATGAACCATTTCCCTAATCCACTTCCTATAATCAGAGCAATGTAGGTTGTCATGTAACCATGTCAAGATTAGGTGTCACGTGTTCTGTCAAGATTGGGTAGCATGAGACAGAGAATGTTGTTAGGGCACTATGTAGAGCAAGAAAAGTGGGGGAAGTATAAAGTATGTGACCCTTATGATCATCCACACACACACCCCCACCCCGATCCCATGACAGTGATAACCTTAAATCAAACCAAGTGAACTGAAAGAACTGCTGGGTGGACCTCCACCACGAGGCTGCCTCTTGGAAGACTATGAAGTTATGGCATCTAAATAAAGGGGCCAAGCAGAATAACTTTGAAGGTGTCCCCAACTATGTTCTATGGAAATAATTAGGGCGTAGGGGGCCCTTCCTGTAAAAACCAGACTGAGTGCTTAGTGTGTGAGATAAAGGGAATATTAGGGGAGGGCCCAGACCATCTGGAAGATGAGAACAAGGAGGAACCAAAAATTATATCCCCTCCTATGACATTTAAATAATAAAATGGTTTGTCTGGTAAGGTATGTGTCCTCTAGGTAGTTGCTAACCAGTCCCAGCCCATCATCACCCCAGAGTCGTCTGATGATTCGTATATTAAAGCAGAGGCATTGGCTGTCCAGTTGCAGATGCTCATACACATGGTTGCAACATTGGAGGTATGACGCTGTTGACTCTTGGGTTGTCCAGAGACCCTCCAATCAGACACTGGATTATACTTCATGGCCCAGAAAATATTAAGCTGGGCCTCCTAGCATAGGCTATTCCATGCACATATCACCTGCAGAGTGTGTGGCAGTAAAATGCTGGGATAGGTCTCTGAAAAGAACAAATTTCATCAGTCTGCTGTTCATCATCCCATTGGTAGACTGGGCCACATGCCTCATGCTATATCTGTTTTAGGTACATCTCCTCAGGGGTCTATCTGTTCTTAGCTATCTGTTCTTAGCAATCCAGAAGGGGGCATGGAATCTTCTGGAGTGGAGCAAATACAGTGCAAGACCCAAGCCTAGATATGACTTCCCACGATCACTCCTTTTCCCTCCGCCCTGACTTGATCAGTCGGGAAGCCTAGATTGCATCCTGTGCCACTGGGTGGATGGACACCAACCTGGAGGCACTGCTATATCCTGATCCACTGTTGTGGCCACACAACCAGGGTCATGCCCATCCTCTACCTTGTCCCTTGTAATATTGCACTTCTGGGCACAGATACTCTGTTGTGTGGACACTACATTTATCATTCTTATTACCCATGCATTCATTCTTAGCTCTATAAAAGGTGGGAGAGTGTGGTGGCAACAGGGGAAGTCCTACATCCCAGAGAAATTGATTTATGTTTGGTGGATCAGATAACACTCAGTTTGTGATTCAGTTTACTTGGTAGCCCAGGGTCAGGCATTTACCAGGATCTAGGAGAAAACTTAGAGCTAATTTCACATTGATAATATTTGTTACAAGAGGACATCATTGCCATATAACAAAACTCTAAAAGCCTAGGCTGTGCATCTTCTATTGGGGCGTATCAGAAGCACCTTATAGTATCTCTGTCTGCCAAAGGCACTTTCAATATCATTGGGTCTGCTGGTCATAAGTTCCAAGTAACAGGACCATTTGCATCACAGTGTAGATCTACTTATTTCAGACCCTTTCTTTAAGTCAGGTCCATCTAAAAATGTCCAGTCTCATGAATTAATTGGTAAATGAGTTGGAGTAACACACCCAAATATTGTAAATATTTCCTCCAAAATTCAAGGAGCCACCAAATGTTTAACTTCTTCCTTCATGATAGGTGCAGCAACTCATATAATTTTACCATTTATACCACTTATACCATTATAACTTATATTAACTCATACCATTATACTACTTTAAAAGAAATATTTCAACCTGTCCTAGACCACTGGGCCACTAGTAATTTTACCAGAGTAGCAGATCCTGAAATTTATCTCCTATTCTCTGGCATATGTATGCCTTAGTAAGGCTTGGTACATCCTACTTATCTGTTCCACATTAATATAGTGGATCAGTATGATAGTGTTTAGGATATCAGGATGATCAAGGACCCTCTAAAGCATATTATGACAATAAGAGTTTTGACATAGTCCTGGAATAAGGTAATAAAAATATATTGTTGTTGGTGCCAGGTACATGCAAATTGCTTCTTCTTTCTCTTATCCAGCTGGAAAAAAAAAAATCATTTAACAGGTTAACAGCTGCATACCATGTGCCAAAGACTGTGCTAGATTTTTTCAGCTAAGAAAACTTAGCTGAAAATGTAACTTCCTTTGGCATCACCATTTTATTCTCCGAGAGTCAGTGACTTTTGACCCAGCTAAAAAGGCAAGTTAAATGAGGATATATTAGGAATCACTAACCCTGCATATCTCAGGCCTTTAATGGTGGTATTAATGTTTGAAATTCACCCAGAGATGTGATCTTGCTTTTGGCTTGCTTTCTTTGTGTCTGTGTGCAACAGTTTCAGATGCTTCCATTTGGCCCTTTCTATCATAAAAGCCCTACCTTCCCCTCAAGGAACCAGTTCTTGGGATTCTGCCAGTTACTAAGCATATCTATTTATACTATACAATCTAGGACTGGGGAAATAACCACAGGATGGGTTCACATCCTCTTGGGCCTACTATTAGACTCAGGCCAAAACTGCATTGAGTCCTACCTTGCTTAGCGGATCATGGTGACATGTTGAGTTTCCAGGGATCAGCAAAAACTCAGAACTAGTATCTGAAAAATTCCCAGAAGATCTGGCTATTTCCCTTTTGCTAGGCCAGTGTCAGTCTGGCAAAAGGGCACTGGCTCCCCTGGGGAAGGCCCAAGGGGAAAAATCACAGTATGTTCCTGTTGTCACGTTGCCGGCATCTCTCTCAATTGAGGGACTCTACATTTGGGAACTGGTTAGGTCTGGGATCCAGGTAACAGTCTGTGAATTCCAGCTATGGTGACTTGAGTTACTTTTCTGCCCTGTAGACCCAGAAGTCTTCCTTCTATAAATGTCAAACAGCACCTTAGTAGGTGCCTATCTTTCTTATTAATTGGGACCCTATAGTCAATTAGTCATTGCTACAGATCAATGCGGTCAAAATACTTTGATTTTCATTCCATCTCTTTAATAATTGCACCCTTCGATTGCTGCCAGTTGAACCGTACCACCTGGCTTCTACAATTCTGGGATCTTATTCTCAATGAGATCAAGCAACTCATTTCTACTGCAACATTCCCCACAACCATTTCTGACCTGTAGAATGTAGCCACCACAGAGCTCTTTGAGGATGCTGCTGCCTCTTCCCAGTGCATTTATTAATACTTTGGTGAAGGTAATGTTCTTTTGGTCCTCCTGAAGGGATGGTTTGGGAGTGGCAGAGCATAATAGATCCATTCCAACTTACCCTTTTTCCTGAGACTTTAGACTTCTTCCTATACAGTATGCCAAGAAAATTCTGACATTTTGACCTCATCAACTGGAAGCCATCATTTAATCTAGGCTTTAGATTAACCACCATTCTACTCTGTTTCTATGAGTCTAACTTTTTTTTTTTTTTTTTTTAGATTCTACATAGAAGTGATACAATACAGTATTTGTCGTTCTGTGTCTGGCTTATTTCGCTTAGCTTAGTGTTCTCCAGATTTATCCATGTTGCTTCAAATGGCAGGATTTTCTTCTTTTTTAAAGCTGAATAATATTCTAGTGTGTGTGTGTGTGTGTGTGTGTGTGTGTGTGTGTGTGTATACATCTATCTATTATCTATTTATTTAGCTAGCTAGCTAGCTATTATCTACCTATCTTCTATCTATCATGTTTTCCTTATCCATTCATCTGTCGACACTGAGGTTGTTTCCAGAATAATACTGAAATGAACAGGAGAGTTTGATGGTCAGGCCACTCAAGATGGCTGTTCTCTTGCTCTTTGTACATTCCCCCGCCTGATGAGTGCCTGCTTTACCTAAATCTTACCCACAGACTGACCTTCCTGCGTACTTGCCCCAGGCCCCAGCTAGTGATTGTTCTTATCAAAGGGGGATAAGGGGTGTGCCCCTCTGCTGGTTTCCCTGCTAACTACAGAGCCCACCTGACGCCAATTCCCCTATACTGATAATCTCCCCTTCCCCCCCGGGAGCGAAGACTACCACAATGTCCTGCCGCGCACAGTGGGGTGTCGGCTCCAGGACAGTGTTTCAGACGTGTAAGTTACTCCATCCGTTAAACTGTTGACGTCTTTGTTGCTGACTCTGGGCTCTTTCTTCGGTCTTGAAGCTGTGCAAACACAGGACTTGCAGGCCTGCAGGGTGCAGCACAAGAGTACAAGTATCTTTTTGAGTAGTGATTTCATTTCCTTTGGACATATATTCAGAAGTGGGATTGCTGGATCATATGGTAATTCTATTTTTGACTTTTTGAGTAACCTCTGTACTGTTTTCCATAGTGGCTGTATCAATTTACATTCTCACCAGCAGTATACAATGATTCCCTTTCTTCCATATCCTTGCCAAAATTTATTTCTCATATTTTTGATAATAGACATACAAACAAGAGTGAGATGATACCTCATTGGTTTTGATTTGCATTTCCCTGATGATTAGTGATGTTGAGCACCTTTTCATGTACCTGTTGGCCATCTGTATGTCTTCTTTGGAAAAATGTCTATTTAGGTCTTTGCCCATTTTATAATTGTTATTATTATTATTGATTTTGATAATGAATTGTATGAGTTCTTCGTATATTTTAGATATTAACTCTTTATCAGAGCTGTGGTTTGCAAATATTTTCTCACATTCAGTAGGCTGCCTTTTCATTTTGTTGATGGTTTCCCTTGCTGTGCAGAGCTTTTTAATTTGATATAGTCTCACTTGTTTGTTCTTGCAGTTGTTGTCTTTGTTTCTCGTGTCAAATCTAAAAAATTATCACCAAGACCTATGTCAGGGAGCTTACTGCCTATGTTTTCTTCTAGGAGTCTTATGGCTTCAGGTCTCATGTTCAACGTTTTAATCCATTTTGAGTTGATTTTTGTGTATGGTGAAATGTACAGGGTACAGATCTTTCACCTCATTGGTTAAATTTATTCCTAGGTATTTTATTCCTCTTAATGCATTTGTAAATGAGATTGTTTTCTTAATTTTTCTGATACACGTTGTTATATGTTGTTAGAGTATAAAACAACTGATTTTTGTATCTTGATTTTGTATTCTGCAAACTTACTGAATTTATTAGTTCTAATAGCTTTTGGGCAGAGTCTTTAGGATTTTCTATATAAGCTATCATGTCATCTGCAAATAGGGACAATTTTACTTTTTCCTCTTGAATTTGGATGCTTTTATTTCTTTTTCTTGCCTATTTGCTCTGACTAGGATTTCTAGTGTGTTGAATAAAAGTGGTGAGAGTGTCTTCTTCCTGATTTGAGAGAAAAAGCTTTTAGCTTTTCACCACTGAGTATAATATTAGCTGTGTGCTTGTCATATATGACCTTTATTATTTTGAGGTATGTTCCTTCTACATCTAATTTGTTGTGAGTTTTTATCAAGATAGAATGTGGAATTTTGTCAGATCTATTGGGGTGATGATATGATTTTTATCTTTTATTTTGTTAATGTGGTATATCAAATTTATTGATTTTCATATGTTGAAACATCCATGCACCCAAAGGAAAAAAATCTCACTTAATCATGCTGTATGATCCCTTTAATGTATTGCTGAATTTGATGTGGTAATATTTTGCTGAAATCCTTGCATCTGTATTCATCAGTGATATTGATATTGACCTGTAATTTTCTTTTCTGGTAATGTCCATATCTGGCTTTGTATGAGGTTAAAATGTCTTGTAAAATGATTTTGGAAATGTTCCTTTCTCTTTAACTTTTTGGAAGAGTCTGAGAAGGATTGGTGTTAATTCTTCTTAGAACACTTGGTAGAATTCACCTGTGAAGCTCTCTGGTCCTGGGCTTTTCTTCGTTGGGAGGGTTTTGATTACTGATTCAACTTCCTTACTGGTAATGGTTTGTTCAGATTTTCTATTTCTTCATGATTTGTCTTGGTAGGTTGTATGTTTCTAGGAATTTATTTCTTCTAGGTTATCTAATTTTTTGGCACATGATTGTTCACAGTAGGCTCTTAGAATTCCTTGTATTTCTGTGTTATCAGTTGTAACATCTCTTTCATTTATAATTTTATTTGAATCCTATTTCTTTTTTTCTTGTCAAGTCTAGCTGAAGGCTTGGGTATTTTGTTTATCTTTTTGAAAAACCAGATTTCAGTTTTATTCTTTTCAGGCTCCGTTTCATTTATTTCCACTCTGATATTGGTTATTTCTTTCCTTCTATGAACTTTGGGCTTAGTTTGTTCTTCTTTTTCTAGTTCTTTGAGGTGTCAAGTTAGGTTATTTAGTTGAAATCTTTCTTTTCTCATACAGTAAGCATTTGTTACTATAAACTTCCCTCTTAGAACTGCTTTTGTGGCATCCCATAAGTTTTGGTATGTTGTAGTACCATTTTCATTTGTCTCAAGGTCTTTCTTGATTTTTCTTTTGAATTCTTTTTTGACCCATTGGCTGTTTAGGAGTATGTTGTTTAATCTCCATATATTTGTGAATTTTCCAGTTTTATTCTTGTAAGTGTTTTCTGGTTTTATACCACTGTGGTTGGAAAAGATGCTTGATATGACTTCAATCTTCTTAAATTTATTAAGACTTTTTTTTGGACGAACATATGATTTATCCTGGAGCATGATCTGTGTATAAGGAGAATGTGCACTCTGCTCCTGTTGGCTGAAATTTTCTATCTATGTCTGTCAGGTCCCAGGTGTATGGCTGTGGGGCTGCTTCTGTATCATTTAAAAACTGCTTCTTTTTTTGTTACTGTCCTGTGGGACCCATGCATGCAAGCTCTGTGAGAAGGTGAAAGGTATGCCCACCAGCTCCCCAGTCTCTGTGGAAGATCATAGCCAGACCCTAAATACATGTTAAATTGGAAGCTGGACCTTCAGGCAGCAGCTTGTGTATGCAGTCAAGACCCCTTTCAGGGAGAGAATGGGAAATGGGCATTTTTACCTGCTCCCTCTGTATTGAGCCCTAGAGGGATAGCTCTGGCCAGTGCTCATGCCCACGACTGTTAAAAATTGTTTCTTTGTTTATAATCCTGTAGGACTTGTGATTACAAATCATGTTGGCTGTCAGAGCCAGGCAATTTAGGGCCCCATCCCTCAGGCAGCAGGTGGACAAGGTGGAGCTCCAGAAGCTTTTTCCAGAGAGATCCTGGTGACCTGTTTTTATTGTTGGAGTTAGTCAGGAGAGGTGGGCATCCCTGCCCACTCCCTTTGCACTCAGCCCCAGGGGGATAGCTGTGTCAAACATTCATGCACCCTTTAAGAACTGTTTCTTTGTTTGCCTCAGTTCCAAGAATCTCATGGATGCAGGCCCCTTAGGCCCTCAAGAGCCAGGTGTCTTGGAGGCCCGTCCCTTGGGTGGGAATCTTAAAAGTTGTGGTGCTAGATGTGTGGTCCAAGCCTCTCACTTCTCAGGGAGAAGGTGGAAGCTGGGGCTTCCCTCCTAACTGTGGGGTGCTGTGCTGAGTGGGGTTCGTGGCAAGAATGTGTCTCAGCTTTTCTCACCCATCTCACTGTGAGTGCATTCTCATTTGACTAATGTGCCAGAGTCACTCAGCTAGTTCCTGGATTTCTTTCAGAGGCAATTGCTCTATGTGTAGCTGTACGTTTGGTGCATTAGTGGAAGGAGGGAAGTTCAGGAGACTCCTATGTCCCCATCTTGGTCCCTCTTCTGCTATCATTTTAGTGGTATCTCACTTGTGTTTTCATTCTTATTCAGTTAAAAATATTTTAAGTTTCCCTTATAATTCTTCTTTGGCCCATGGGTTATTTGGATGTAACAAGGGGCATAAACTAGTGCTTACCTCGAATAATTGTTGTGAAGAAGTAAGTGAACAATCGTAGAAGTGATGCACTTAGAAACAGTTCCCCGCAATAATGATTGCTGTGCATAAGCTATCATTTTCGCTGCCAAATTTATGTTTGAGTCTCCTCATTCTGCTTTAAGGAGAAACCTGAATTTTCTCTTACCTCTGGTACTGTAAACCCTGGGACTCATTAAAACCACTGCTTACTCTTTCATACTCCTTTGCTACTAGCAGTGTAAAATCAGAATGCTTTGAGGGCCCAGTCTTTCTTATATTGCTAACATATAATTAGTCTCTAATTAACCAGACTTTTCTGTGGATAAGAGAGAACCATTATTTGTTTTGTGCAACTTCTGCTTGCTTTAGCAGCCACGTGTCCTTTAAAATTCTGTGGTGGGGACAAGAAAACAAACAAAAGAATATGGGTGTGGTGTTTTAAAAATAATCTTGTTACTTCTTTGTTTTTTTTCAATCAGAAAAGTTTACATTGGCCATCTTGGAATATATTACTCATTGTAACCAGTTTCAAGTTATATGACTCCTTGTTTCTTGGTGAATTTATTTTATACCTAAGAATTGCTTTACTAAATGCTGTTTCCAGGGTTATTCATTTTTCCCTCCCAACATTTTAAAACATCAAACAGAACCAAATGTGCCTTTTGCCCAAATTAATATACTCAAAACCAAGATTAAATAAAAATATTAAAATTTCAGTTGCATGCTAATATGCAGAGAACCTTCTTCAATGTTTAATGGAGATGCTAAAGAAAAAGGACAAGCATTCCCTATTTCTAAATGAGGGAATAGGGTTTCAGGGAAGGGAGTAGACTATGAAAGACAATGAAAGGCTCTCTGAGATTTTTAAACACTGAACCACTGTTCCTATCTGTCTAGATGCAAGTGCCTGACCTGGTGATGATAACTTTGGGACTTGTCATACCTAACAACAGCCTCTCACATATTGATATAGGCTTCTATCCTGTTCTCCACTGAAAGGTTTTAATTTCTATAATAGTCAGACTTTTCAACAAAAGCTTAGTAGTATATTGAACAATTCTTTTGGCATAACTGACTACAAAAATCTGATATATTCCCTCTTAATAGCAGTGGATACTTTAATGCAGTTATTACACTTATAAGAGAGTTTTTTCTTTTTTGGGTTTTTGTTTGTTTGTTTTTTCGGTACGTGGCCTCTCACTGTTTTGGCCTTTCCCGTTGCGGAGCACAGGCTCCAGACGTGCAGGCTCAGCGGCCATGGCTCACGGGCCCAGCCACTCCACGGCATGTGGGAACTTCCCGGACCAGGGCACGAACCCATGTCCCCTGCATCGGCAGGCGGACTCTCAACCACTGCGCCACCAGGGAAGCCCTATAAGAAAGTTTTATAGCATCATAATGATATCAGCAATATTCTGCAATTAAATATAATTGTTTAATTCTGTTGTCATAAATTTTGCATTTGAAGAGTTAGTCTTTATCAAGATCAATTTATATCCCAAAGACCTAATCTACTTCTTGTAAAAAATTTTCTCTTCAATGCCTGTTCCTTTATTAATTAGCAATGTTAATTAGTTGAATAATTTTTTAATTTACAAAGCTAAGGGGTAGATTGCCACCAAGTTGATGGTAACAAACATACTGTCACTATGCCTGTCTCCTCCTATCTCCATTATTATTGTTTTTGTTCAATTCATAAAAATGCCACTGAGCCAGCAGAGTGTCACCCACTATTAATTAGGTAAGGTGAGTTGCCAGAGTATGCTGGGAAAGCAAACTGTCTTTCCATTGAGCAAGCCTTCACTTCATATAGAATTTTTGTTTGAAAAATTATTGTACACGATCTTTGGTCCTTCAGGATACTTGGAAGTTTTCTATACTCTTAAAGGTAGACACTAAAAGTTTTATTTGATTTTGTTTCTACTTCATCAATTTGTCAGTTGCAAAAACAAGAAAACCATAGGCTGCAGTTTGCCACATTCTCCAGGACATAACTGAGGAAAAAATAATCTTTAAATACTTCAGTCATGTCTATCCAGACATGAAGTATGATCTAGGGACTCTTGGGGACCCTGGTATCTTTCCAGGTATCCATGAGGTCAAAACCATTTTCATAATACTAACGAGATGTTAATTGTGTTTCGTTAACTTTCATTCTGTCACAAATATACAGCGAAGTTTTCTAGAGGCTACATGATGTGTCATATCACAGTACATTGACTGTAGAAACAGATATGAAAATCTAGCTGTCTTTTATAAAGTCAGACATTAAAGAGATTTATAGAATTGTAAAATACTGTCATCTTCATTAATTTTGGGGAGAAATTTTTCATAAACATGTATTTTAATATGTAATGATTTATTTTTAAAATGAAAATTAATAAAATATTTTAAATTTCTCAGTTTATTTCTAATATGGTAAATATCAATAGACACAACAGATATAAACAAAGGCTCTTTGAAGTTACCAATTTTTAAGAGTGTAAAAGGACTCTGAGGCAAGAGTTTCTGAACCACTGATCAATCCAAGTGCCAAGAAGACTTGCTACTTTTCCCACTATCCTGAGAACAGTGTACCTGCATATTTATCTAATATCCTTACTCATTTTAATGACTTCAGCTGTTTTTAGTTTATGTATCCTGTGTTACCCCGCCTCCCCCTCCAGCTCTAGATTCACTGTCAGATCAATTACCTTGGATCTTAAATTTTACAGAGTTCTGAACACTTGCAGCAACTTGATTGAAAAGCAGAATTGATTGGAGAGATATGAAGAAATAAGAGTAGGAATGGTGAGCTTCAAAGAACTAAAGTTTTATAACTGGTAATATTTCTCCTATAACCACTACATTCATGTAACCAAGGCAATGAGACCGGACTAGAGCTAGAAACTTATCATTTATAGATGGTTTGTAGTATGTCAGATATTCTATTAGCTGCTTTTATTATTTTTAGTCCTCAGTTTCTTTGGAGGTATGCATATTTGACTCATTTCATGGATGAGGAAACCTAGTTTGGAGAAGTGAAATGATTTATTCAAGGCAAAACAGCTAATTGGCAGAATTGGAATTCCCAGCTTGGTCTGATTAGCCCCCCAGGCCATGTGAGCAAGAGGTGTGTTGTTTCTTCTTCTTTAGGTTTCACATTGGGGAAGGTCTGCACCATAATAGATATTTAGTAAATAATTTCTGTAGAATGGGGACATAAATTAGACCCAACTAAAGAGGTGAATCCTGCTTAGCTGTGTTAAAATTATTTCTATTTTCTCTCAGATCATTCCAGCCCCCTGATCAGAATCAGAATTTCCAACTGTTCCCTCTGCTCATAAAAGCATTTTAATCAGAGATCCTTTAGCATGGGGAGTCACTGACCTTTCAAGGGCTGTGAAAATTAATGAATGGAAGATAGGTCAGTTTCTTCCAGAATGTAAATTAGAATTAGTCTAAGAGAAACTTAAAAATAAATTGCCACTGGGGACTGAAGAGTTATTAGAAATAAGATCAAATTCCAAGAAGGATATTTTACATAACATGAAATATATATCTTGAAATACTTCCCCATACCCCCTCCTGAAAAGAAATTCTATTCTGCTTTTATTAGTCTGTCTAGAACAAATTGGTTGGTTCTGTTCTACTTTAACAATCAACTTAAAATACATGAACAGTTTCATATCATTAACTTTCATCTCTACTTGTTATTATAACTTGAAATCTTAAAAAGTAATGGTTATCTTTTTAGAAAGTACTTTGTGTGATTTACCTATCTGAAAGATCACAAGGAAGAGAATAAATAATTCACAAAAATCCAAACTGATATATTTTGACTGCCACCTATTTACTAATTTTATTTCTAATAGGAAAAGACATGAATTTATACTAGTCACATCAATGGTGTGATGAGGGAGCAACACCAGTTACTTTGCTAAAAAATTTAGGTTTAGTGAAAGCAAAAATTACGAATATGGCCTATGATAAGTTAAAAGTAACCTAAATAATTAAGAAATAGTTTTTAAAAGTATTGTTCTCATTTAATATTAATGAAATACATAGCCTTAATCAGGAATGTCTTTTCTATAGCTTTTATAATTATAAAAAATAAGACGAGTCTCCATTTTCTCTGACCCCATCTGATAATTCATTGCACATATTTTATGACGTGCATCTCGTACAACCTATGTGTACGTTTATCTGGAAAATAAGGTCTTGTGCATTTTCTTCAGGAGAGAAACAGAGCTTAATAACCAGCAGTGCTGGCAGCAGCCTCAGTACCATGACCAAAAGCAGAGATCACAGGATGATGAGAAAGACCTGGGTTTGAACCCCAGCTATGCCATTTTAGCCCTGGACAAATCAGTTAACCTCTTTTATCCTTATCTGTAAAACAGTCATAATGATTATCTCACAAAATTGTTTTGAGAATTATAAAAGAGCATGTCTTTAAAAAGCCTGGTATATGATAAGCATTCACAAATGGTAACATAAAAGGAAAAAGCAAACAACCTTTTTCTTTCTACAGAAATATTCTTACAGCAGAGAAAGGTGTTTCATCATGCTGTTTAAGCTTAGTGGAAATATTTCTTAAGCGCCTATAACTGTCATCTAAAGTTCTACATACTCTAAGTAACCTTCTGTATTCTATCCTATTATTTTTTTGAAGAGGAATTAACTCAAGTGAGATAACAATTGTCTTACAGTGTAAAATCATACATCTGCATTCTTGACTTTAAAAGTTTCTAATAAAATATATTAGTGTATCAAAATCATAGTGCTTCATTATCTCCTCAGGGAAGTGATAAAATCAGTTTTTAGAAACTAAAAAGTAAGAAAAATTTGGTATATTAACCAAAATGCAACACCTGTGAACCTGAAACAATCAGCAGGTCGTACCCATTTCTTTATTGGGAAAAGAAATTGAGTAAATTGCCTCCTGAGAGTGGATAATCAGCTATTTCATACAGAGCTTTGTCTAGAAGCATGAGTTATCTTGATGAGTATAATTTCTAGCCTGGTTTCCTTCGTGAAGATTCAGGGTAAGGCCTGAGGCCTTCGTATTACCACTTATCCCTTCTCCTTAAGTTATGATTAAAAGAGAATAATCACGGAGATTTGAGTCAAACAGGAATCAAAACATCAATATTATTACTGATAAGGGCTATGTCAGGGATAGTCTTTAATACTTAAGAATAACTGAAATACATTATTGCCTGATCCTCGTGTGTTGCCTGATCCTCAAGTGCTGCCAAGTACCTGTAGACATTTCTTGGAAACTAGAGGTCTCAGGGCCAAATACACAGTGTTCACATGTTCTCCCACATGAATATATTTAGAGATGAAATCATCTTGAAATGAATATTAAGAACAACCTTAAAGGGGAAATGAAGTCATAGCCAGGCAGTTTTATCCCTTTGCCTTGGTGATGCGGTATGTGATGTGCTCACTATATGCAAATGTCTCTGGGCTTTAAAAAGAGATATATATTTTTCATAATAAGAATAGGCACAAAAAGGAGTAGAAAAAGATGATGCTCATCCTCCACCACCCCAATATAATTACTCTTAGCACTTTTCTGTATCTCACTCTGTTTTTACAGATCTATAAAAATATTTATTCTGTTCTTTCTAGTTAACTTCCTAACATAAACATTTTCAATATTACAACATAATCTTTATAAACATATGTTTAATGATAGTGTAGTGTATAATATTTCACCGAATGGATTTAGCATAATTTATTTAAACAGTCACCCTGCGTTTATTTCCAGTTTTTAAAGTTGTTTCTAGATTTCCTTTTGCTGATATAAACAATGCTGATGTAAGTATTATTCTGCATAAAACCTTTGCTGTTTTAGATTTCTTACCTTTAGAATCTCAAGAGTTGAACTTTAGGATTCAAAGGTATATTTAGGGTCTAAGGTATATTCCCACAAGACATTAGGGTAGGAGGCAAGAAACCATTTTTTCCTAGTAAAAACCTAATCAGCTTTCTAAAATATGGCGCCTGAAAGTTGTCCTGAGGAGCTATAGTTTAGGAATAGCAACAAGGTGCA
Organism: Stenella coeruleoalba; assembly: GCF_951394435.1. Taxonomy (NCBI): domain Eukaryota; kingdom Metazoa; phylum Chordata; class Mammalia; order Artiodactyla; family Delphinidae; genus Stenella; species Stenella coeruleoalba. The sequence goes on along the minus strand of NC_137151.1, from coordinate 77,686,405 downwards.
TGAGACCTGTATACGGAAGTTGCATTCTGTCACTGATAATAACCATTTAGCAGCACTGCTACCAGAGTAAAATGCTGACTGTCTTTGCTGCTCTTCTGATGCACGAGAGGAGTTTAATAGAAAATTGAGCATATTTTCAACTTGGTAAATTCCTCAAGAAGGGAGAGGGGAGCTAGCATTTGGTGAGTGCCTGCTTGGCTCCAGGCACAGTGATTGTTATTTTACATTTATTATTGTTTAAGTTACACAGTAGGGGTTGTTTTCTCAATTATACTACTCACCTCTTTTCCCCTCCAGGGTTCTGGTCAATAGAACACAGCATCAGAGACCTAATTCAAACTGGGCTCAAGATTTCAGACATATTACTGGTAAAGTTGAATTGAAGGATGTGAAATGCCTCCTAATTCCTTCCAAGCCTACATTTTGGAATCCATCTGTCTGTTATTATCTATCTGCTTACAGGTGAAAAGTTGGAGTTAGGAAAGCAGGCCCTCTTGGTCTGCTTATCACATAAAGATTATAAATACAGGTACTCACTGTGTAAGAGAGCAAGCAGGCCCCAGAGGACAAAAGGCAGTTTCCCGTCCACTTGGCAGTGTAGTGTCTTGCCTGCTGGTCAACATAGACCAATGGAGAACTGCTTCTCTGTAATAGGTAAGAAATCTGAGGTTCAGATATGTTAAGCAACAATCTGAGGTCACATAGCTAAGTGGCAAGTGGCTGAGCCAACATTCAAACCTAGACCCCAAGGCCCATGTTCTTTTCATCGTGCCGATGAGCACTACTGCCTTCATGAGCCTCATTTCCCCCCAGCACATTCTTATTTTAATAGAGGATTTCTGGGGACATAATATCTTAAGGGATAGGACTGACTCTAATGGTGGGAATTTCATGCACCTTAGAAGACCAGGAGGATTGAGATTTGGGACAGTTTGGCCTTTTGACATTTCTCAAATGATGAATCCATCTACAAATCTTGGAACAGCTATAGCAATCAGCCTAACTAAGCTCAAGACAGAAAAAAATGAGAGCGAAAAGTCAACGCCTAAGCTCTAAGACAAGATTTTGTAATAAGAAACACTTTAAAACTACATTTAGAAGTATTTAAGAAACTATACATAAATATTGTTGAGTTCTATGATTTAAACTTAAATCATGACTTTATAACAATGATCTACAAGAAATAGTATTGTTTCCTGCTCCATATATTTCAGAAGATATGCTTGGTTTTTAAATCACATGAGGAATGAAATTCTAAAAGACATCTTTCAAAGAAAGAAATACTTTATCAGTCAAAGCTATTAAATTCTTAAATTTTATAGTATGAGTTCTTTCTCCAGATTTCAAAATTTGTCCATAATAGTGATTGCTTTTTAGATTACAAAAATAATTTACTTTCAAAAAATGGAAAAGTAAATGAAGTAAAACAAATCAATAATTCCATAATCACACACAATCACCTTTTAAATTTCTTTAGTATTTCTTGTCTTAAAATTTATTTGCCCATTTTTTTTCTCTATGTAAAATCAATAGTCTTTCATTTCCTCCCACTAGAGCTCTGGGTTCCATAATCCATTTTCTTGAGAGCTTCTTCCATTAATTACTCCTCTTCTTCCTGAATCTTTAAACTTTCTTCTCTCTGGGTTCTTATTTTTAAGCATATGAATAGGCTGTATTAGTTAAGGGTATGTGTCCTTTATGTAGGAATTTGTTCTAACACAGACACATCTGCCCTTTCCAACTCTAAGTAGGCTTTCCCCTGTCAGGAGAGACAGTCGCTCATGGGTCTCTTCTCTGCTGAGTGTACCAAAACTGCCATGTCCTGACTGTTCTTTTACCTAGACCATTTCTCAGGGTTGTTTGTGTATCTAATACTTTAAGACATGAGATACATCCTCCTCTAGACAAAGAGTAGGCTTAATTACTGCTTGCTGTAAAAGCAGTAAATTCCCCAAATCCAGTGTTCCTCAGGTGAAATACAAACCCACTAAATGCATGGTGTTCATCTAAACTCATTGTATCATCTAGATTGCATGGTACTGGTATAAAAATAGACATATATATCAATGGAATAGACTTGATAGTTCAGAAATAAACCCATACATTTGTGGTCAATTGAGTTTCTACAAAGGTGCCAAAACACCTCATTAGGAAAGGAGTAGTTTTCCAACAAATGCGGCTAGGATAGCTGGATATCTACATGCAAAAAATGAAGTTGTATTCCTACCTCACACAATATATAAAAATTAACTCAGAATGGATGAAAGACCTAAATGTAAAAGCTAAGATTATATAATATATATCTTATATATAGTATAGGTGTAAATATATATAATATAGGTGTAAGCCATCATTACCTTGGATTGGCAATAGTATTTTAGACATTTAGATATAATACCAAAAGCAGAAGCAAGCCCCCCAAAAATAGATAATTAGACTTCATCAAAATTAAAAGGTTTTATGCTTAAGAGGACACTATTTTGAAAGTGAACACACAACAAACAGATAGAATGGGAGAAATATTTGAAAAACATATATTTGATAAGAGTCTAGTATCCAGAATATATAAAGAACTTTCACAACTCAACAATTAAATGACAAATAACCCAATTAAAAAATGAGCAAAGATACTTCTCCAAAGAAGATACACAAATGAGTTGTAAGCACATCAAGTTATGGTCAACATTATTAGCTATCAGAGCAATGCAAATAAAATCAAAGAGATACCACTTCTCACCCACTAGAATGGCTAGAATAAAAAAGACAGATAAAAACAAGTGTTGGCAAGGATGTATAGAAATCAGAAACCTCATACATTGCTGGTGGGAATGTAAAATGATGCAGCTATTTTGTAATGATTTCTTAAAATGTTAAACAGAGTTACCATATACTCCCATAATTCCACTCTTAGATATGTACCCCAAAGTAATGAAAATGTATGTACATACAAAAACTCATACACAAAAGTTCACAGCAGCATTAATCATAGTAGCCAAAAAGTGTTAACAACCCCAAAGTCTATTAACTGATGAATGTATAGACAAAATGTAGTGTATCCATACAATCGAATATTATTTGGCTATATAAATGAAGTTCTGATATATGCTACAACATTGATGTACCTTGAAAACAAGCTAAGTGAAAGCAGCAGACATAAAAGGGCATATACTGTATGATTTCATTTGTATCAAATGCCCAGTACAGGCAAATTGATAGATTCAGAAATAAATTAGGAATTGCCATGGGGTAGTGGGAGGATGGAGAGTGACTTCTAATGAGATTTTGGGCTGATGAAAATGTCCTGAAGTTATGTAGTGATGATGGCTATATATCTTTGTGAATTTACTAAAAATTACAAAATTGTACAATTTAAAAGGGTGAATTTTATGGTTTGTGACTTATTTCTCAATTAAAAAACAAAACAAAACAAATCTGTGCTGAGCCATAGTTTAGAAAGAGGTGAGTTGGCAATTACATGATGAGATTTTATCTATTCCCTCTAGGAAAGGAATGTTGAAAAAGAGCCAGAGCAATAGTCTCTCAGATAAGAAGGTCAAGATCATTACACAGGGGTATACTTTAGATATTACATTCCTTTTTTAAAATTTGAAACCACACCAATTCTCTTGTGGGAATGAAAGGTGAGGTCTTTTATTTTTTACGTTTAGTTCTGAAAACCAAAGAAGAAATACAGTCAGAGAGGAGGTGGAAACTCCAAGATATCAGGGCTATGACTTCCTGTGGCAACAGTGGGCCAGGGGAAGGAAAACCTATATCTTTCTTGAATAGTGTGACTTTGGTAGAAGTCAAGGACTTAACCTAGGATGTAATATCAAGGACTAGAGTTAGGAAGTAACCTCTCAGCAGCTGTGTGGGACACTGCTCCCTTATCCCATTTAGACAGCAAGGAATGAGTGTGGAACCTGTTGGTGTCACAAACTGGAACTTGCTTGAGCCAACTTCAGAACATAAACTGGTTTATATTCCTGTGGGTATTTTAGTAGATTATTGGTCATATGCAAGTGAAAATTAATCTATTTGCCTCTTGGAATCTGAAAAAACTTATACTTAAGATCTTTAGAGATTCCAGGGGAGACGGAGGCCCAAGAGGGAGAAGGTATATGTATACCTATAGCTGATTCACTTCACTATGCAGCAGAAACTAACACAACATTGTAAAGCAATTATACTCCAATAAAAAAAAATCTTTAGAGATTCCATATATCTCTGAGTAGAAATATGAATCTTAGTAGTTGAATGGGTTAGTTTCTCATCATTGGAGATCTCTGTAGCCATCTCAAATTGTCCTGTTATTAGGAAATAATTTCAATTTTTTCCAGTTTATAAAATAAAGCATTGGTTTAACCCTATATATCTCTATTGCCTCTACCTTCCCTCAGCCTTCATTTTAGCTGAAATACTCTTATGGGATTGTTTGGCTGTCCTGTTTTCCTCCTGTGCTCTATTCTAGGTGGGCCACTATCATGACCTGTCTTTCCTTGGAGGCATCTATCTTTCCTCAGATTTCAGGCTAGTTGGTTACCCTGAGATCTCTGATCTTTGATGGGTTCAAGGGAAGTTATGCTTTTATAGATTATCTGGATTTTTCTTATTGTTAGTGTGGGAGTGATGCTCTTTTCAGATTTCTACATCCTAAACAGACGATAGAAGATACATCACTTACTAAATAATTCTTTTCTCTAGTGAATTGAAAGACACCTATCATCTTTTAAATTCTCATTTATACTTGTTAACTAAATTTTCTTATAATTATAAAATATTTCAAAGGATAATTTTGAATTTAAGGATATAGAATCATAACATCTACAAGTAGAAATTAAATTATCTCATTGATTTCAATATTTATTTTCAATAATTCAATTACTCATCTTAAATCATTGTCTAGGATTTTTAGAAGGCTGTTGAATACTAAAGGTGATTATAGATATTTCTTGTTTTCTTGCTGATTTTAGTGGTAATTAATTTAGTATTTTACTGTTTAACATGATAGCTATTATTGGCTTTTGTTAAATAGTAGTCTCTTTTCATTCCCATTTACTTATATATTTACTAGGTATGGCTATTTTATATTAATGAATGCATTTTTGACATCTATGTAGATAATGCAAATATGATTACAACATAAGTCAAATGAATATAGAGGAAACAAAAAAAAATCTCTAAAAGTAATGGAATAAAAATAAATTCCAAGAAAAGATAAATAAAATTAAAAAACAGTTCCTTAAACATTAAAAATATATCACATCTCCTTTTTAGTTTATTTACATTTAAAGTAATTATTGATAAGTATGTGTACTTATCTCCAGTTTGTTAATTGTTTTTGTCTTGTTTTTGTAGTCGTTTTTGTTCATTTCTTCTTTTTCTCTGTTCCCTTGTGATTCAATGGCTATCTTTTTTTTTTTTTTTTTTTTTGTGGTACGCGGGCCTCTCACTGTTGTGGCCTCTCCCGTTGTGGAGCACAGGCTCCGGACGCGCAGGCTCAGCGGCCATGGTTCACGGGCCCAGCCGCTCCGCGGCATGTGGGATCATCCCGGACTGGGGCACGAACCCGTGTCCCCTGCATTGGCAGGCGGACTCTCAACCACTGCGCCACCAGGGAAGCCCTCAATGGCTATCTTTAATGTTATATTTGGATTCCTTTCTTATTGGGTGTGTGTGTGTGTATCTATTATAGATTTTGGTTTATGGTTACCATGAGGTTTGCATATAGCAATCTCTCTCCTCTCTCTCTCTCTCTGAAATACATATGTAAATATATTTCAATCTTCTGACTAGTGATTGGTCTATTCAAACTTTCTATTTCTTTGATTCAGTCTTAGAAGGTTATATGATTCTAAGAGTTTATCCATTTCTTCTTGGTATTTCAATTTGTTGGCATATGGCTACTCATAGTATTCTCTTCTAATCCATTGTAATTTCTCCTCTTTTATTTCTGATTTTATTTATCTGAACTTCCTTTTGCTCTTAGTGAGTCTAGCTGAAGATTTGTTAATTTTGTTTATCTTTTCAAAGAACAAGGTTTTAGTTTCATTGATCTTTTCTATTATCTTTTAAATCACTGTTTTATATATTTCTCCTCTGATCTTTACCATTTCTTTTTCTTTTTTTTACTATGGGCTTTGTTCTTTTTAGTTCCTTTAGGTGTAAGGGTAGACTGTTATTTGAGACTTTTCTTGTTTCTTGAGGTAGGCCTGTATTGCTATAAACTTCCCTTTTAGTACCACTTTTGCTGCATCCCATATATTTTGGTATGTGGTATTTTCAGTTTCATTTGTCTTCAGGTATTTTTAATTTTTTCCTTTGATTTCTTTGTTGACCCTATAGTTGTTCAGTAGCATGTTATTCAGTCTCATTCATTTGTGTCTTTTTCAGCTTTCTTCTTATAGTTGATTTCCAGTTTCATTCCACTGTGGTCATAAAAGATGGTTGATATGACTTTAATCTTAAATTTATTGAGATGTATTTTGAGTCCCAACATATGGTCTATCCTTGAGAATGTTCCATGTGTATTTGAGAAGAATGTGTATTCTGCTCCTTTTGGGTGAAATGTTCTATATAAATCTATTAAGTCCACCTGATCTAATGTTGCATTTAAAGCCACTGTTTCCTTGCTGACTTTCTGAATGGATGATCTATTCATTGATGTAATGGGGCTGTTAAAGTCCTCTAACATTATTTTTTTGCTGTCAATTTCTCCCTTTAGGTCTATTAGTAATTGTTTTATATACTTTGGTGTTCCTATGTTAGATGCATATATATTGATTGATAACTGTTATGTCTTCTTGATGAATTGTCCTCTTTATCATTATATAATGTCCATCTCTGTCTCTTGTTTCCTTTTTTTGGAGTGAAGTCTATTTTGTCTGGTATAAGTATGGCCACACCCACTTTCTTTTGGTTGCCATTTGCTTGTAGTATCATCTTCCATCCCTTCACTTTAAGCCTGTGTTTGTCTTTAGAACTGAAATGAGTCTCCTAGAGGCGTGTATAGTTGGGTCTTGTTTTTTAATCCATCCAGCCACTCTATCTTCTGATTGGTGAATTTAATCCATTTACATTTAGGGTGACTACTGATAAATGAGGACTTAGTACTGCCATTTTATCTTTTGTTTTCTGGTTGTTCTATATCTCCTCCCCTCACACCTTTTGTTTCTGTGTGTACTTTTGGTTCGGTGGTTTTCTGTGATGTTTTTCTCGGTTTCTTCATTTTTAATGTTTCATGTTTCTGCTCTAGATTTATATTTTGTGGTTACCATAGGTTTGTAAAAAAAAATCTCATAGATAAAATAGTCCATTTTCTACTGATAGCATCTTATCTCCATTTGCCTATATGGGTTCTCTCCATTTCCTCTTCCCCTTTTATGTTTTTGTTGTCTCAAATTATCCTTTTTTGCGTTGTGAGATCATTATCAAATTGAAATAGTTATAGTTATTTTTATTGCTTTTTTCCCTTTAACCTTTATGATATAATTAAGTGCTTAACAACCTATTCTAATGCAGAGTTTTAATGTTCTGATTCTGTCTATCACCTTGCTCAAAGTTTTGTATACTTTTGCCTTTTCATTTCAGGTAGAAGATAACTTTTCTGAGTAGAGTATTCTTGGCTGACAGCTTTTATCTTTCAATATTTTGAGTATGTCACTCTACTTTCTCATAGTCTGTAGAATTTCTGCTGAGAAATCTGCTGATAGCCTAATGAGGTTTCCTTTGTAGATACCATCCTTTTTACCCCTGGCTGCTTTCAAAATTCTTTCCTTGTAATTGACTTTTGAAAGTTTTAATATAATGTGTCTTGGAGAAAATCTTTTTGTGTTGAGGTAATTAGGAATTCTCAGCTATTATTTCTTTAAATAAACTCTCCTCCATTCTCCCTCTCTTCTTCTGACATTCCCATTATCCTTGTGTTGCCCTTCCTAATGGAGCTGGATAAATTTTATAGAATTTCTTCATTTTTTTAGATATCAGTTCTGTCTCTTCTTCTACCTGTATCACTTCTAGATTTCTATCTTTGAGCTTGCTAATTCTCTCTTCTATATTGTCTGCTCTACTTCTGCTTTTTAATGCATTCTTCATCTCATTTATTGAGTTCTTCAGCTCCAGAGTTTCTGTTTGGTTGTTTTTTAGAGTTTCAATCTCTTTGGTAAAGTATTCCTTCTGTTCATAACTTTATTCCTGAACCCACTAAACTGCCTTTCTCAGTTTTTCTGTAGTTTGTTGAGTTTCTTTATGACAGCTATTTTTAATTCTCCATGATTTATATCACAATATTCCATGACTTTAAATTTGGTTTCTGGAGAACTGTTATTTTTCTTTTGTAACACAGTGTTCCCATGATTTTTCATTGTGCTTGATGAGTTGTTCCTCTTCTGGCACACTTGAAGTACTGAACACCTTTCTTCATAGGTACACTTTTTTTTTTCCACTTGATTCTAACAATTCAACAGGTTAGTAATTAAAGGCCTTTCTTCTGTCTTTCAGTAGGTGGCACTATAACACAAGTTTGTGGTTTCTCTTACCTGAGCTGCCTCTGGCTATATCTGGGAATCAGTACTTTCCACACTCTACCACCTCTCTCAGAAGTGTCACTCAGTACCTTCGTTGCCTCTGCTTGTCTCTTTATGGCTGCTGGTGCCTTGCTGCTGCTAGTGTTGATGCTGTAGTTGGTATCACTGCCTGGGCACCAATATGGTGGGTGCCTCTGTTGTGTCCAGGGTCTCCTGGGTTGTGGGCTCTGCCATCACTGGAAAAGGGGGAGAGTGTGGAAATTCAGGGTCAAAGACACCTTGTGTCCAAGATTTTGGGGTTTGCAAGCTTGCCGCTGCCGGTGGAAGGGCTAGAGTGGCAGGTACTTCTGTGGCTGGAGGGATGGGATCACAGGCCTTGCTGCGACTGATGCCTTGTTCCCTTTGGCTGGGGGCAGGTCTTTGGTCAGGAGGCTGGACTCATGTGTGCCACCTCTCCTTCTGCTACCAGGTTCTCTGGGGCTGTGGGCTCAGCTGCCAAGTCTGGGGGGCTGGGATTACAGGTACCGCTGCTGCTGTCCCCTCAATCTGCCTTCTCTATGCATTCCGGTCCACCTGCCTTTACATGTACAGATGTGTGGAACACTCTGGCATCCTGTTGTTTTGGACAGAAGGACCTTTGTTGAGTTATGGATATTTTACTGGTTGTAGATGGAAGGGGAAAGAAAAAGTGAGCATTTGACATTGCCATGATGCTGACATCAGTAACCAGGATGCCTGGTTTTGAAAATCAGCAGGCCTTAACTCCAGAGAGCTGGAAGACTGTAGAAATCTGAGACCTCAGTCCTCAGAGGTGTGAACAAAAACTCACTCAATCTGAGTCCCAGTGCAGAAGCAGCAGTTTAAAAAATGCCGGGGTAGACTCACTTGCTAATCTTGGAGAGCCTCCTGGAGAAACAAGAAAAATCTCAAGAAAAAACAAAAACAAAAAAAAAAAACAAAAAACAATCTAACATTACACTTAAAAGAACTAGAAAAAGAAGAAGAAAAAAATCTCATTAGTAGAAAGAAGGAAATAATGAAGATCAGAGAATAGATAAATAGGAGACTAAAAATACAATAGAAAAGATCAATGAAAATGAGAGCTGGTTCTTTGAAAAGATAAACAAAATTGATAAACCTTTCGCTAGACTTATCAAGAAAAAAAGAAAAGAGAGCTCAAATAAAATCAGAAATGAAGCAGAAGTTACTACAAACACTACAGAAGTAGAAAGGATCATAAGAGATTAGTTGAATGATTAACTGCCAACAAATTGGGCAATCTAGAAGAAATGAATAAATTCATAGAAATATTCAATCTTCCATGACTGAATCAGGAAGAAATAGAAACTCTGAACAGACTAATTACTAGTGGTGAAATTGAATCACTAATCCAAAAAACTCCTAATAAACAAAGTCCAGGACTAGACAGCTTCACAGGTGACTTCTAAGCATTTAAAGAAGAGATTATACCTGTCCTCAAACTATTCCAAAGGATTGAAGAGGAAGGATCACTCCCAAATTCATTCTACAAGGCCACCATTACCCTGATACAAAAAACAGACACAGACACTACAAAAAAAGCCAAAAAGCAAAAAAAACCCACTACAGGCTAATACCCCTGATAAACATACAGGCAAAATCCTCAGTGCAAAATACTAGCCAACCAAATTCAACATACATTAAAAGGATCACACACTATGATCAAATGAGATGGAACCCAGGGATGAAAGGATGGTTCAATATCTGCAAATCAATCAGTGTTATACAAACAAGACCAAAGTTAAAAATCATGTGATCATCTCAATAGATGCAGAAAAAGCATTTGACAAAATCAAACATACATGTATGATAAAAACTCTCAACAAAGTAGGTGTAGAAGGAACATACCTCAGCATAAAAAAGACCATATGTGACAAACCCACAGCTAACATTATACTCAAAGAGGAAAGATAAAATCTTTTCCTCTAAGATCAGGGACAAGAGAAGGATGCCTACTTTACCACTCTTAGTCAACATTGTATTGGAAATCCTAGCCACAGGAATCAGCAAGAAAAAGAAATAAAAGGCATCCAAATTGGAAAGGAAGAAGTAAACCTGTCACTTTTTGCAGATGACATGATTTTATATATAGAAAACCTGTAAATACTATGCCAAAAATTATTAGGAAAATAATTCAGTAAAGTTGAAGAATACAAAATTGATATACAGAAATCTGTTGTGTTTCTATACACTAATGATAAACTATAAGAAAGAGAAATTAAGAAAATAATCCCATTTAAAATTACATCAAAAAGATGCAAAAAAAAAAGGAATAAAATACCTTGGAATAAATCAAACCAAGGAAGTATAAAAGACTTGTACTCAGAAAACAATAAGACATTGATGAAAGAAATTGAAGATGACCGAACAAATGGAAAGATAAATGATGCTCATGGATTGGAAGAATTAATATTGTTGAAATGTCCATGCTACACAAAGCAATCTACAGATTTTATACAACCCTATCAAAACAATTGCTTTTTTTTTTTTTTTTTACAGAGCTAGAGCAAATAATCCTAAAATTTGTATAGAATAATGAAAGTTTCAGATACCCAATGCAATCTTGAAATAGAACAAAGCTGGTGGTATCATGCTTCCACATTTAAAACTATACTACATATTAGAAAAATAAAAATCAAAACTACAATGAAGTATCACCTCACACCAGTTAGAATGGCCATCATCAAAAAGTCTACAAATAATAAATGCTGGCGAGGGTGTGGAGAAAATGGAGAAAATGGAACTCTCCTACACTGTTGGTGGGAGTATAAATTGTAAATTTAAATTTAAATTTAAAATGTAAATCCAGCCGCCATGGAGAAAACTATGGAAATTCCTTAAAAAACTAAAAATAAAGTTACAATATGGCCTAGGAATCCTACTCCTGGGCATATATCTGGGATAAATGAAAACTCTAATTTGAAAAGACACATGCACCCCAATGTTCAAAGCAGCACAATTTACAATAGTCAAGACATGGAAGCAACCTAAGTGTCCATCAGCAGATGAATAAAGAAAATATGATATATATATATATAATTTTATACATATATTTTATAATTTTATTTTATAATTTTATATATATATATAAAATTGACTGTAAAAAAGAATGAAATAATGCCATTTGCAGCAACATGGATGGGCCTAGAGGCTATCATACTAAGAGAAGTAAGTCAGACAGAGAAAGACAATATATCACATGATATCACTTATGTGTGGAATCTAAAAAAAATGATACAAATGAATCTATATACAAAACAGAAATGGACTCATAGACATAGAAAACAAACTTATTGTTACCAAAGGGGAAAGGGGAGGAGGGATAAATTAGGAGTTTGGGATTGACAGATACAGAGAGTTATATTCAGTATCTTGTAGTAACCTATAATGGAAAAAAATCTGAAAAAGAATCTGATATATATATATATATATATATATATATATATATATATATATATATATATCACTGAATCATTTTGCTGTGTAGCTGAAACTAACACAACATTGTAAATCAACTATACTTCAATAAAAACTATACTGCAGAGGCTTCCCTGGTGGCACAGTGGTTGAGAATCTGCCTGCCAATGCAGGGGACGCGGGTTCGAGCCCTGGTCTGGGAAGATCCCACATGCCGCGGAGCAACTGGGCCCGTGCACCACAACTACTGAGCCTGCGTGTCTGGAGCCTGTGCTCTGCAACAAGAGAGGCCACGATAGTGAGAGGCCGGCGCACCGCGATGAAGAGTGGCCCCCGCTTGCCACAACTAGAGAAAGCCCTCGCACAGAAACGAAGACCCAACACAGCCATAAATTAAAAAAAAAAACAAAAAACTATACTGCAAAGCTATAGTAATCCAAACACTATGGTACTGACAGGAAAACAGACACATTGATGGATGAAACAGAATAGAGAGCCCAGAAATAAACCCATGCTTATATGGTCAATTAATTTACACCAAAGCAGGCAAGAACATACAATGGGAAAATGGCAGTATCTTCAATAAACACTGCTGGGAAAAGTGGGCCGATAAATGCAAAAAAATGAACCCAAAACTCTTTCTTACACCATATGTAAAAATAAACTCAAAATGATTAAAGACTTAAATCCAAGACCTGAAACCATTAAACTCCTAAAAGAAAACATACAGTAAACCCTTTGACATCAGTCTGAGCAGTATCTTTTTGGATTTTTCTCCTCAGACAAGGGAAATAAAAGCAAAAATAAACAAAGGGGGATATATCAAACCAAAAATCTTTTGCACAGTGAGGGAAATCATCAAAAGAACAAAAAGGCAACCTATTGAACGGGGAAAGATATTTGCAAGTTATATATCCAATATAGGGTTAATATCCAAAATGTGCAAAGAGCTCATATAACTCAATATAAAAAAAAAACCCCAACCAAACAAGCAATCCAACTGATAAATGGGCAGAGGACCTGAATAGATATATTTCCAAAGAAGACATATAGATGGTCAACAGACACATGAAAGATGCTCAATATCACTAATTTTCAGGGAAATGCAAACCAGAACCACAGTGAGATATCACCTCATGCCTGTCAGAATGTCTATTTTCAAATAGACAACAAATAACAACTGTTGGCCAGGTTGTGGAGAAAAAGGAATCCTACACTGTTGGTGGGTAGGTAAATTGGTACAGGGACTATGGAAAACAGTATGAATATTCCTCAAAAAATTAAAAATAAAACTATCATATGATCCTGCAATTCCACTTCTTGGTATTTATCCAATGAAAATGGAATCACTAATTCAAAGAGATATATACACCCCTATGTTTATTGCAGCATTATTTAGAATAGACAAGATATGGAAGCAACCTAAGTGTCCATTGATAAATGAATGAAGAATAAGTGGTACATATATACAATGGAATATCGGCCATAAAAAGGTGAAATTTTGCCATTTGCAACATGTATGGATCTAAAGGGTATTATGCTAAATGAAACATGTCAGACAAAGACAAATACCATATGATTTCTCTATATGTGGAATCTAAAAAAACAAAACAATGAACAAACAAAACAGAAACAGACTCATAGTATAGACAACAAACTGGTGGTTGGCAGAGGGTAGGGAGACAGGGGAAATGATGAAATAGGTGAAGGGGATTAAGAGGTACAAACTTCCAGTCATAAAATAAATAAATCATGGGAATATAACGTACAGCACAGGGAATGTAGTCAACAGTATTCTAATAACTTTGTATGGTGACAGATGCTTACTAGACCTATCGTGGTGATCATTTTGTAATGCATATAAATGTCTAACCAGTATATTGTACACCTAAAACTAATATATATAATACTGTATGTAAACTATACTTCAATAAAAAATAATAAAAAAGATAACGTTATACACACACACAATGAAAAATTGTTCAGCCATAAAAAAGAACGAAATCTCGCCATTTGTGACATGGATGGAATTTGAAGGCATTATGGTAAGTGAAATAAATCAGACAGAGAAATACAAGTACTGTACTATCTTTCTTATATGTGGAATATAAAAAACAAACAAAAACTGCCACAAGAAACAAGTTCATAGTACACAGTATAAATTGGTGTTGGTTTGGGTGAAATGAATTAAAGGGGTGAAAAGGTACAAAATCCCAGCTATAAAATAAATATGTTATGGGGATGTAATATACAGCATTGTGAGTATAGTTAATAACACTGTACTGCATGTTTGAAAGTTGCTAAGAGACTAGATCTTAAAAGTCCTCGTCACAAGAAAAAAACATTTTTGTAACTATATATGGTGACAAATGTTAACTAGACTTATTGTGGTGATTAGTTAACATTATATACAAATATTGAATCACTTTGTTGTAAACAAAAGTAACGTAATGTTATATATCAATTATACTTCAGTAGAAAAAAGAAATTCTTGTTCCTTTAGTTGCAACAATAGTATTGTGATTATGCTAAAAAATTTCTTGTGTAGATAAATACTACAAATATCTATAATGACATGATATGGTATTTGTGATTTGCTTCAAAATAATATAGAGCAGGGAGAATTGGGTAGAAGTTAAATGAATACATGGACCAAAATTGGTAGTTGTCAAAGCTGGTGATAGGTATATCGGAGTTCACCATATGTTTCACTGACTTTTATATTTGAAATTTGAAGTAAAGTTTCACAGGACTCTGGGGAATTGTTATAAAGACTGAAATTTTGCCAAATAATTAGGGCAATAAAAATGGAAAATGGATTTATAAAAAAACTAATAAATTATGTAATCTATGATTAAGTTGGATATAATTACAAATATCTATAAAAATATAAATTACCTAAAATGATCCAAGAGGAAGTAGACATGTATGTCTACATTGATTACTGTGTAAGAAATGGGAAATGTTTTTAGAGGTAATAATAAAAAGTCACCAGTTCCAGATTGTTTTATATCTGAATTCAATCTAACTTCCAAAGAACAAATAAGTTCTCTATTATTTACTATTTCAGACCATAGAAAAAGACTACAATTAATTTTTCGAAGATAACCTTAATACTGAATACTAGTAAGAACAGTTCAAACAAATGTATACATGAATACAGATACAAATATCATAAAATATTAGCAAATTAGATTCAGCAATGTATTAAAGGGTAATAAACCATAATTAAGTGAGTTTTTGGTTTTCAGGGTTGAAAGATAATTTAACATCAGGAAATCTATTAACATAAACCATTACTTCAGCAGATTAAACAAGAAAAACCATGTAATTGTATTAATTGATGTTTTTCTCTTTTTGGTATTGCTGGCATATTTGGAAGGTATATTTTAGTTCAGTTCTCACCCCAGTTTGCAGATAGCTTCTGGAGCAACAAGCAAATTTTCCAGTCCATAAACTTGTGTAGTAGAGAGTAAGGAAAGGAAGTGTATAGAAAATCTTTTTCAGTTCCTCTGGAAGAGCAGGTTGCTAAGGCCATCCAAATCAAGTTCAAATTGGTTTAAATCAAGCTCATTATGTAGTACAGAATCATTATATGATATATGATGATTAAGATTGCTCTAATGACTAAAGGAATAGATTTTGTGTCTTATTAAAATGCAAATTATTTCAGCAGGGATAATGAATTCAGCTCCATTGGCCAATAACACAAAGGAGACTTCATTAGGAAAGTGGAAAGGAGGACAAATATATTGGATACTTAAGATGGGGAGAAGAAAGGTGCACCATCAAGAAGGCAGAAGTAGTTCAGGAGACCAACTTTACTGACCTAATACTTTGGCTTAGGGTGAGCCCGAATGTCTGTGCTCACCCTAAGCCAAAGTATTACCTGTGTAAAGAATCAAGACAAAAAAAAACGAGACAGTTGGCTTGGCTGTTTTTTTTGTTTGTTTCTTTTTGTTTTTTTGTTTTTTTGTTTTTTTTTTTTGCGGTAAGTGGGCCTCTCACTGTTGTGGCCTCTCCCGTTGCGGCGCACAGGCTCCGGACGCGCAGGCTCAGCAGCCATGGCTCACGGGCCCAGAGGCTCCGCGGCATGTGGGATCTTCCCGGACCGGGGCACGAACCCGTGTCCCCTGCATCGGCAGGTGGACTCTCAACCACTGTGCCACCAGGGAAGCCCTTTACGCAGGTTTTTAATTGTAGAATATGATATGCGTACTGAGAAGTGCACAGGACAAAACTGTCAATGTGACAAATAAAAAGAGAATACTTACATAACCACTACTCAGATCTGAAAGTGTTGATACTTGTCAGCATCTCAAACCCCCCCCATATCATTTTCTCATCACAAGCTCCTTCCTTATTCCCAGTTAAACACCATCCTCATTTCCTTTCTTTTTTTTTTAAATAATTTTTTATTAGTCATCAGTTTTATACACGTCAGTGTATAAATGTCAATCCCAATCGCCCAATTCATCACACCCACCCCCACACCCACCCCACCCCCCACCACTTGCCCTGCTTGGTGTCCATACGTTTGTTCTCTACATCTGTGTCTCAATTTCTGCCCTGCAAACCGGTTCATCTGTACCATTTTTCTAGTTTCCACATATATGCGTTAATATACGGTATTTGTTTTTCTCTTTCTGACTTACTTTACTCTGTATGACAGAATCTAGGTCCATCTACCTCACTACAAATAACTCAATTTCGTTTCTTTTTATGGCTGAGTAATATTCCATTGTATATATGTGCCACATCTTTATCCATTCATCTGTCGATGGACACTTAGGTTGCTTCCATGTCCTGGCTATTGTAAATAGAGCTGCAGTGAACATTGTGGTACATAACTCTTTTTGAATTATGGTTTTCTCAGGGTATATACCCAGTAGTGGGATTGCTGGGTCGTATGGTAGTTCTATTTTTAGTTTTTTAAGGAATCTCCATACTG
This sequence comes from Stenella coeruleoalba, assembly GCF_951394435.1. Classification (NCBI taxonomy): domain Eukaryota; kingdom Metazoa; phylum Chordata; class Mammalia; order Artiodactyla; family Delphinidae; genus Stenella; species Stenella coeruleoalba. The sequence goes on along the minus strand of NC_137151.1, from coordinate 77,669,473 downwards.
TTCTCCATAGTGGCTGTATCAATTTACATTCCCACCAACAGTGCAAGAGGGTTCCCTTTTCTCCACACCTTCTCCAGCATTTATTGTTTGTAGACTATGGTAAAAAGTGGGGGGTCATGTTACTTACCTCTCTGGGCTTCATTATCTTCTCATAAAAGTAGAAACTTATATTAGATTTCTTTCATATCCCTTCAAATTCTAAAGTTTCATGAATTTCTTATAAAGGAATCCTAATGTATCGTTAAAGTACATGGATACAGAAAATGAATAAAATTTATTGATCCTTTTAAGGTAGGCTACATATAAGCAAATCATTTGATTCATTCTTGAATACTCCCATAACTATGTAAATGTTTTTATTAGATACTAAATTTTAGTTGATATTATCTAGAAACAATATGTTTCTTCTTAGCTTGGACAATTAAACTTTGCTATCAGAGTGCTGTATGGAAAAGCCTGCTTTCATTACAATGACACATTTGGTAGCAACTGGTGTAATTCCCATTTTTAGAAAAATGTAAATGATTCATTGTGACCTGTTAGGAACCAATATATCTACTTCAGTCTAATTTATTTGTTATTTTCAAGACATTTTAAGAGTCTGAAATTTTTCCCTATTTGCAGGTTAACAAGTTAATCTCATGGATGCTGCTGAAGACACGCGATCACTAGATGAGAGATAAAGGACAATTTAATTAACTATAGCAATAGTGGTAGACAGAATATCAATATTTTTGTATGGGTTCCCTGAGCCTCTATACCCACGGTATGATGTGAATAGGACTAGATGATGCCTGTATACATAGTGTGTTGTGTGACAGGAGAGAAACCCTGAACTCATGGAAATCTGAATCTTTTACAATGAACAATAAGGAAACCTTCCCTTTGCTCCAGGTGAAACATTATCTCTATTTACCAAAGCTATTCACTATACAAATACACTTGAAAAGATAGTCTAGAACAAAAGACGGTGCCTCTGCTCACAAGAAGCTCAGAAGCAAGAGACTCATGGAGAATTGTCTCTCAGTACTTATACCTCTTGGTAATAACTTTACAAAATTCCAATTAATTTTTAGTAACACTACACGTTCAGATAAAGACGTCAAAACTTGAAAATTTAAGCTCAGCCTATCACATTTACAAAGTCATCAATCTGGAATAATCAGAATTATAGAAGTTTCCATACTGAGTTAGACAATGATATGTCTGAAATGGCATGTGGCTAATTATAAAATAGTATATCTTCACTAATATTTAGTAGCAACTGGATTCTGATAATATTTGGGAGTTGTTACGGTTATTTTTCTGTCCTAGTGTCATTCTTTTCATTCTGGGGAAATTACTCTGATGTTTTCTGAAATTCAGTCCTGGAGTGATATCAGTAGCAGAATGACTATTAGATCAGTTGATAACCACTGAACATACACATAAAAAGATGAAATGGACAATGCTTTAGAATGGGGATTCCCAGTCGGGGGCCATAAAATCATTATTACAAATTAAAATGAAGTTCAGGAATTGCCTAGGGAATTGAGAAATCATGAGGGGGCAAATGGTGCAAGTTTAATTTAACTAAAGTTAATGTGTTGACAGAAGAATTCTGGCAGACACTGCACAGAGGCAGCCTGTCATAAATGCTGCTCAACTAAACTCTTAAGGTTTCTCAGAGAATCCAGAAGTAACTAAAACAGCTTTTACTAATGACTAGCCAACCTGTTCCATGGCAGACTGCCCAGACTGTTTTTTTTTTTAATGGTTTCCAGCCAATCAGCTTACCCGAAGAAAAGTAGAACAAACACATTGTTCTCAGAAAATCTATGTTTTTTGTTCTACTTCATCTCCTCTTTGTTTTATACATTCGTTTTTTGCTGTTCTTAAAAAGTGTTTAATGACTGACTCTCTTTTATAAAAGAAACCTTTGTGTGAATATTAACTAAATGTTTCTGAGTTATTTGTTCACAGTCCAAATTCATAGTATCTCCTGTGTGTAAACTATTTTAAAGTGTATATGTGCTATTTTATTAAATAAAAGTTTATATAAAAGTGTTAACAAATGTACAGTAATTTTTAAATGTATATTTTCTCAATTAACTGATAATAATGGAGACAGTGAGTGGTGCTTATAATAACCGTTAATCAATTAGCCAGTATTTAAAAAATACCTATTATTTACTTAGCATAATCCCTGAAGACAGCTAGTCAGGGATACCAGAAACACAAAATGTTTACATAATTGTTATTATTCTATTAAGCATGAAAATGATCAGTTTAGACAATAAATATTCTAGCAGTTTAGAGGAGAGGTTTAGAAGGTAGAGGTCGAGGTGGGGCTAGAGTGATGGAGGGATTGTGGAGTGTGGTCATGAAGAAAGGAAAGAACATTTTGGAAAGTTACAATAACAAGAGCAAAGAGGCAAATGGTGCTAGTAAGGAAGATGGAGCAAATATATATATAGGGAAAAATGGGGTTTGTATACTTTGAATGCTGGCTATTAACAAAGATTCTCTCATTGTCCAAACTACTCAGACTCCTCTGAACTTTTTTTCAGCTAGGCCTGACTCTTGTATTTCCATGTTCGCCTGCATTGTCCAATTTTAGCAAGTATCCTGCTAACTCAATTTAATCAGTATCCCTTTCCCTGGATATCTGATTTGGTTCCTCATCCTCTGCCATCCCTCAGGTGATACCTGATCACCCTAGACTGTCTTAAACAAGAATACTATTGAGTTGGTTTAGCCACAATCCTCCATAATCCCCGAAGTTTCCTTTTAGTAATTTTCCATCCACTGATCCCCACCCTACTCTTTGGCTATAAATTCCCTCTTGCCCAAGCTGTATACAGAGTTGAGCCCAGTCTCTCTCCCCCACTTCAGTATCCCATCTCAGTGGTCCCTGTACACATCTTGACAGTCTCCCCCTACCCCCTTGAATAAAGTCTTCCTTAGTATGTTTTAACAAATCTCATTGAATATTTTTTTTTCTTTAACACTACTCAAAAGTGTGAACCATAGACCAACAGTATAGTCATGAACTGAGAGCTTATTAGAAATATAGAATCTCAGATTCCACCCTACATTTAATGAATTAAACCTGCAGTTTTACAAGATTTCTCAGGTGATGTATATGCACATTAAAGATGGAGAAACATTGCTAGGTGATTGGTTTCCAATGCTTGTCACTAAACCAGGACCATTTTGGCTAAATAAGAATGCCTAGAAATCTTGCTAAAAAATAGAAGTTCTCAGAAACCTCCACCAGAGATTCTAATTCACTAAGCTTGAAATTCAGGAATGTTAACAAGCTTCCCCAGGTGATTGTGATGCACCACTGCCCTAAGCGGAGGACAGTATCTTCTAACTTGATCTAGTTCCAGATCACTGATTCTCAACCTAGGTTGCACATTAGAATCACTTGGAGACCTCTTTAAAAATACTGATCACTGAGCTCCACTCTGAGAGTCTGATTTACCGGTGCTGTTGTGGGACTGAGGAATCCTTTTATTTTTTTAAACATCTTTATTGGAGTATAATTGCTTTACAATGGTATGTTAGTTTCTGCTTTATAACAAAGTGAATCAGCTATATATATACATATATCCCTATATCTCCTCCCTCTTGCGTCTCCCTCCCACACTCCCTATCCCACCCCTCTAGGTGGTCAGGAATCCATATATTTTTAAAACTCCTCAGGGACTTTATTGTGCACCCAGGACTGAGAAACACTATTCCTTATAATTTAGTTTAAATAGCATAGGTGGGAATAAATGAAAGGAATGTAACAGGGAAGAGCCAGTTCTGACCCCATGTTGGATCTGTTTCTTTGACTTTAACCTTTGCTTTTCATTGCTTTTGTTATTATAATCACACAAGCCTGCCCCTCTGCCTGAATGTTAAACTAAAGTGCCTTTGTTCAGCTCACAGGGAGAGAATCTGACCCTTCCCACCTGTGAATGGCTGCAGAAAAGGAGAAATCAACACATCCCCTCCCGATGCTGGCCAAGCCAGGCAAAACTAATGGCCTTTTTACTTTGCTTCCTCACCTCCACCTCCCCTCACTCTCTGTTCTATAAAAGAAACTGGCATCCAGACCCCGATAAGATGGTTTTTTGGGGACTGTAATCTGCTGTCTTCTTGGTCTGCCGGCTTTTCCAAATAAAGTCGCAATTCCTTGTCTCAACACCTCGTCTCCCGATTTATTAGCCTGTCATGTAGCGAGCAGAGCGGTAACAGGAACCTTGGATTTTTTTTTCAAAACGGAAGAGTTACATATGAGATGGACTTAAATGGGAGATTATTATCGTGGTGGTGTAAAGAAATAGATTAAAAAGAGATAAGCAGTGTGAAAACCATCTGTAATAGTGCAGTGGAGAGCTGTTCTACTGAAGCACTAACAGTAAAAATGGAAAGGAAGATTTTGAGAGAAGAAATATTTAGAATGAAGAATTATCAGGTCTTTGAAATGAACTCTTAGTAAGGAGTAGGTTTAATAACATAAGAGTCTGTAGAGAGGTCAAGAAAACTGAGTGTTGAGAAATTACTATCGGATCAGATGGTTCGGAAGTCATGGAGATTTTTGAGAGTATTATTTCAATGAAGGGGTGGGAACAAAATTTAAAATGTAAGAGATTGTAGAGAGAATTAATGATGAAGAAAATATGGTTGTGGGTTGACTTCATTTAAAATCCTTAACCAAGAAGACAGGAAAGAAATAACATGCTTCTAGAAAGGAGAAATAGTCTAGTGAAGGCGTTGTTGTTTTAAAGGGTGAAATTTACATGCAAAGAGAAGTTACAGAAGAGACTGAAAATAGAAAGCAAACCAAAACAATCCTTTAATTTTCTTTTTCTGAACATTAAAACTATGTAAAAAATTCAATAAATTTTAGTTAGCTGAGGGGACTATTTGTCAAAAGGTGCTATGGGTTTAAGAAAATGATTTAGATGCTGTCGAAACAATGAACTCTCATCACTTTAATCCATGGCATACCAGCACCTGAGCCCACTGGGCCATTGTATTAAAAGTTACACCTTAAAAACACAACTGGGCCAGAATAAGTAACACCCTTTCATTTTGAGAACTGATCTTTCTTTGTAATCCTGTGAATGGTGGGGCTGGGGTGGGAGGAGGAGAAGTACACTTAATTTTGCCTATTAAAACTCAGTCTCTTCTGTCTAGAATAGCCTCTTTTGGGGAAATTGTCAATTAATTCAATTTTCAAACTTCCTAAAAGGCTGTTTCTCTCCTTTCTCAAAGGACTTTCCTTTCTCCATTTCAGGAGAGTGTCTAGGTGTGTGTGTGTGTTGGTTGTGGGGTTTACATTTACTCATGGTGGACTCTCTATTAGCCTGAGTTTTGCCCCTTCATTGTTTCATTCTGGTTTCTACTGCAGTGAAGTTGATTGATCTGGTATAGCCTTGTGGAAGCATGCTTATACCACCTTGATTTTTTACCAGTGTATAAGCATCCTCTGCTTAAGTTCATAGCTTCTCCCGTCTGTCCCCAGTCATGATGTGCCTGCTGATCTATCTTATCTTGACTAATTGACCACAGTGTCACTAGGAGTGAAAGAGATGAGCAACCTACTAAAATGCTGCTTAATTACTCATAACAGGAAAAACGAAAGATCTGATGGCTGAAAACCTGACGTCAGTTACCTTGTGGATAGTGTAAGGCCAACTGGCCCGAGGCAGGGGAACACAGTCAGATTCACAGGTTGCATCAGACCGAAATTCTCCGGACCACCCAGTTCCAGAAACTGCCCTGGAGACATTCCGGACCACCCAGTTCCAGGAACTGACCTGGGGACTTTGAACCCAGCCCAGCCTTCCCGCCTTTCGAGGGGCGGGACTAACGGTCCCCCAGGATACCCGAAAAGACCGCCAAATAAGGAATACCCTGCGCCCTCCCAGATTCACCACACCCCTTTCCCTTCTTCCCCTATAAAATCTTGCCCAACCCTCGCCCGGGTGCGACTTCTCTGGCCCCTTTCTCTTGGACCAGTGAACCTCGCCCTCTGTTTCGTGGTGCCGTTTGTTAAGATCCGACCTTACATTTGGTGCCGAAACCCGGGAGGGGTACCAAGCCCCGCGGGTTACCGCGCGGGCCGCTCCTCCCCTCCCCCAGGAGACAACCAGGGAACCTCTACTCATCCACCCGATCCGGCAGAAAACGGGGTAAGTCCCCCTCCCTTGTTCCCTCCGACCCCCAGAGTCCCTGCCCACCGGACGCCTTGTCCCTAATCGCGGCCGCGTCAGGGACTCCTCCGTCCTCTCTCCGGGCCTCGGGCAACTGTGGAGACGTCCCAATTGCCTGACCGCTCTCCGACCCACCGGGCCTCGGGTGATTGTGGAGACGTCCCAATCGCCTGACCGCCCTCCGACCTGCCGTGAATTGGAGACTGAGACCAGGGACGCCTCTCTCCCTCTCCATTCACCCAGGGACAGACTGGGGGTCATGGGAACCTCACAATCGAATCCAGATCCTAAGACGCCCCTGGGGTGTCTCCTAGCCAATTTTACAGCCCTCGCTATTTTCCTGAAGGAACTTTCGATTTTAACATCCTCCGTGATCTAGATAATTACTGCCGCAGGACGGGCAAATAGTCTGAGGTCCCCTATGTCCAGGTTTTTTGGTATTTGCGCTCCCGCCCCTCCCTTTGCGTCAATTGTTCTACCTCTCAAATCCTCCTTGCCAAACAAACATCTCCTCCATCCAAAACCTCAATCCCCTTGGATTCCTCCCCACTAACCGACCCTCCCGAATCTCTCGCCTCTCCCCGCTCCAGAACTCCTCTCCAACCTCCATCCTACCCTGAAGCGGTCCCTCCTCCTCCCGAACCCACTCCGGCCCCTCCTAACCGCTCCCCCGCCTCCCTCAACGGTTTCTCCCACACCCGTTGCTTCGCCAATTAGTGCACATACACGCTCTCACGACTCCCAAGATTCAAGTCTCCTCTGCCTTCTGAGGGAGGTAGCAGGAGCGGAAGGACTGGTCAGAGTCCATGTCCCTTTCTCTCTCCAGGACCTCTCTCAAATTGAAAAACGATTAGGCTCCTTCTCTGCCGACTCCTCCCACTACATCAAAGAATTTCGCTACCTATCTCAAGCTTACGATCTAATCTGGCACGATATCTTTGTGGTTCTGTCCTCTACCTTAACCCCTGACGAAAGGGAAAGAATTCAAACTGCTGCCCGAAACCATGCAGATCAGGTTCAACTTACCGACAACTCCATGCCTGTCGGAGCGACTGCCGTGCCTGGCACCGATCCAGGCTGGACTTATCAGGATGGCCAAGATGGCCGCCGTAAACGCGACCTCATGATCCAATGCCTCCTGGCTGTCATGCAGGCTGCTGCTCATAAGGTAGTCAATTTTGAAAAAACGAAAAGAGATAACCCAGGAACCTAACGAAAATCCAGCTATCTTTCTCAGTCGCCTTACAGAGGCCTTAACTCTCTACACCCGGCTGGATCCCGACACCCCAGCAGGGGCAGCGGTCCTGGACACCCATTTTATCACCCAATCAGCCCCGGACATCCGAAAGAAATTAAAACGGGCAGAAGACGGCCCTCAAACCCCTATTCGAGATCTGGTAAAGATGGCCTTTAAAGTCTATAATGGTCGTGAGGATTTGGCAGAATCCAGCCGACAGGCTCGGATGCACCAAAAGGTGGCCCTCCAAACCCAAGCTCTTGTAGCCGCCCTAAGGCCAGCCATCTCCCATGGATCACAGCATCCACGGGGTCCGCAAAAGGCAACCCCGCCGGGGGCCTGCTTCAAATGCGGAAAAGAAAGCCACTGGGCTCGCCAATGTCCCAATCCCCAACCTCCTTCTAAGCCCTGTCCCAGCTGCGGGCTAACGGGCCACTGGAAGAGTGACTGCCCTACGACTGGCCCTCCCTCAGCGTCTCCACGCGGAGGGCAGGCCGACCCAACGGCATTACCACTCGAACTGCTGGGATTGGCTGACGACTGATGGCGCCCGGACTCGAAGACCCCATCACCCTCGCTGAGCCCAGGGTAATGCTACAGGTAGCGGGTAAGTCCATCTCATTTCTGGTGGACACGGGGGCTACCTATTCGGTCCTGCCTACTTATTCGGGGCCAGTTTCTCCTTCCCAGATCTCGGTCATGGGTATTGATGGCAAACCATCCTTCCCACTCCAGACCGGTCCACTCCCATGTCATATCGAAGGACTCCCTTTTACTCATTCCTTCCTAGTCATACCATCCTGCCCAGTTCCCTTGCTAGGCCGAGATGTCCTTTTCCACTTAGGGGCCTCCCTCCAGCTGGTTAGACTTGACCCTAAGGTCCCCTCCTTCCAACTCCTGCTTCCTCTTCTTGGCCTGTCTCTAGAACCCTCCCCCTCCTATCCCCCTTTTCCAATCACACCGAACCCAATCAATCCCCAAGTCTGGGATACTTCTAAGCCCATAATAGCAACACACCATTCCCCCGTTCTCATCCGCCTAAAGGACCCCTCCAAATTTCCATCAAGGCCCCAATTTCCCATCTCTGAGACTCACCTTAGGGGCCTACAAGCTATTATCACCAGACTCCTAAACCAGGGACTCCTTATCCCCACTGACTCTCCCTGCAACACCCCCATCCTGCCTGTCCGCAAGGCCTCTGGGGATTATCGCCTGGTCCAGGACCTCCGAATAATCAATGAGGCCATAATTCCTCTCCACCCAGTAGTACCAAACCCATACACCTTGCTCTCCCATATCCCCCCATCCACAACCCACTTTACGGTTCTGGGTCTCAAAGATGCCTTTTTCACTATCCCCCTACATCCCGACTCCTATTTCCTCTTCGCCTTTACCTGGACGGATCCGGATATTCATACTTCCAGTCAGCTCACCTGGACAGTTCTTCCCCAGGGCTTTCGCGACAGTCCTCACCTCTTCGGTCAGGCGCTCCCACGGGACCTCACTTCCTAATCCCTTACCCCCAGCACACTCCTTCAATATGTAGATGACCTCCTCCTTTGTAGCCCATTTCTCAGCCTCTCAAGACAACATACTGCAGATCTCCTCAATTACCTTGGCTCTCACGGTTATCGGGTCTCCCCAGCCAAGGCTCAGTTATCCGTATCTTCTGTAACCTACCTGGGGCTCCACCTTACCCCTACCACAAAAGGTCTAACAGCTGATCGCACCCGGATTATCCGTGAACTCCAGCCTCCGGAAACAGGGGAACAAATTCTCTCCTTTTTGGGCCTTATAGGATTTTTCCGACACTGGATCCCTAACTTTGCTCTCCTCGCTAAACCCTTATATCTAGCCGCTAAAGAAACCCCTCAAGGACCCCTCACCTCTCCTTCCGCCGTTCGACAGGCCTTTCTCATCCTCCGTAACGCTCTGATATCTTCTCCCCTTTCTCTGCCCAACCCAAACCGACCTTTTCACCTTTTTGTGGATGAACGGGCCGGAATAGCCACTGGACTCCTTGCCCAGCCTGTAGGGCATTCCTACCGCCCCGTGGCTTACCTCTCCAAACAGCTAGACCCAACCATTCGGGGATGGCAACCATGCCTTTGGGCCCTAGCAGCGGCAGCCGAACTGACCAAACAAACACTCAAACTGACTCTGGCGCACCCATTAACCGTGTTTTCCTCCCACCGGCTGGTCGACCTCCTAGGCCACAAGTCTCTCTCCCTCCTGGGCCCCTCCCGCATCCAGGAGTTCCACCTGCTGTTCATTGAAAACCCTGCTATCTCCCTCGACCTCTTCCCCCGCCTAAACCCGGCCTCCCTCTTGCCTATCTCCGATACCGGGACCTCCCCTTCCCACTCCTGCCCTCAAGTCGTAGAGGCCCTCAGCCCGCCGAGAGAGGGACTCTTTGACACCCCTCTTTCAAAACCGGACCGCACCCTCTTCGTAGCATGCTTGCTTCCTGTTTTCTTAGGTTCCTTCGCAGGCGCATGGAGGAAGTCTCTCGGGTGGCCACAAACCAAATGCTCCTCGGTCCTTACACCTTGCTTCCTACAGAACCCCCCACTGGTCTCCCCTAAGCCTCGGACCTCTGGTCGCCCGACTCCCCTTTCGACGCCCCCATTCAGCATGAAGTAGCCAGAGATCAGAACGCCAACCCATTACACCAAAGATGTCGGGATGTAAGGCCAACTGGCCCGAGGCAGGGGAACACAATCAGATTCACAGGTTGCATCAGACCGAAATTCTCCGGACCACCCAGTTCCAGAAACTGCCCTGGAGACATTCCGGACCACCCAGTTCCAGGAACTGACCTGGGGACTTTGAACCCAGCCCAGCCTTCCCGCCTTTCGAGGGGCGGGCGGGACTAACGGTCCACCAGGATACCCGAAAAGACCACCAAATAAGGAATACCTTGCGCCCTCCCGGATTCACCACACCCCTTTCCCTTCTTCCCCTATAAAATCTTGCCCAACGCTCGCCCGGGTGCGACTTCTCTGGCCCCTTTCTCTCGGACCAGTGAACCTCGCCCGGGAGCGCTCACTTGAAGCTTTCCTCTGTTTCGCGTTGCCGTTTGTTAAGATCCGACCTTACAGATAGTGATGAATTTCTACCTAATTTCTAGACCCAAATTAGTTCACAGACCTAGAACTCCTTGACGGAAGGGGAGACCAGGTCCTCTTGAGGAAGGATGCTGCACACAGCCACCAGGTAAATACTGTGAATTCTCTTCCAAGCCTTTCTCAAAGGGCCACTACTAGGGGGACTGCACACTGGGGAAAAGGAAATACCCTGACTTTTCAGAGATTACTAGATACAGGTTACGAATTGATATTATTTCTGGGTACCCCATATTCACCATGATCCACCAATCAAAATGGGAGCTTACGGTGGCCAGGTGATAGATGGAGGCTTAGCCTAAATTTGAGTTACACTGGACTGTAGAGCATAGCTGGTGTTTTCTTCCTTGGTTCCTGAATGTATAATTGGAATAGACATACTTGGTAACTGGCAAAATCTCCACTTCTTGCTTCCTTGTTAAACTTTACCGAGTGTGTTATGTATTAATTTTTTCCAGCTTTACTGAATTATAATTGACAAATACAATTGTATTTAAGATGTAACAATGTGATGAATTAATATATGTATATATGTGAAATAACTACTGTAATCAAGTTAACACATCCATTGCCTCACGTAGTTACTATTTTTTTTTCTTTTTGTGAAAAAACTTAAGATCTATTCTCTTAGAAAATTTCAAGTATACAATACAGTACTATTACTGGTAATCACCATGCTGTATATTAGATCCCCAGATCTGATTCATCTTACAACTTGAAGTTTGTACCCTTTGACCAACACATCCCTGTTCTCCCACTCTCTAACCCCTGGAAACTAGTGTTCTACTCTCTGCTTCTATGCGTTCAACTTTTTTAGATTCCACATGTAAGTGAGAACATACAGTATTTGTATTCTCTGTCTGGCTTATTCCACTTAGCATAATGTCCTCCAGGTTCATCCATGTTTTGGTAAATGGTGTTCTTTTTTATGGCTGAATGATTTTCCATTGTATATATACCACATTTAAAAAATCCACTCATCCATTGATGATACTTGGGTTGTTGTTTCCATATCTTGGCTATTGCAAATAGCTTCAATGAACAGGGGCATTCAGATACCTCCTCAAGATACTGATTTGATTTCCTTCGGATATGCACTCAGAAGTGGGCTTAATGGATAATATGGTAGTTCTATTTCTAATCTTTTGAGGACACTCCATACTATTATCCATAACGGCTGTACCAATTTACATTTCCATCAAGTGCAAAAGTGTTCCCTTTTCACCACACCCTAGCCAACACATCTTTTCTTTTGTCCTTATGATAATAAACTTCCTAACAGGTTTGAGGTGATAGTCCATTGTGGTTTTGATTTGCATTTCTCTGATGATTAGTGATGTTGAGCACCTTTTCATAATACCTTTTGTCCATTGTATGTCCATTCAAGTTCTTTGCCTATTTTTAAATCAGGATTTTTTTTGTTGTTTTTCTATTGAGTTATGTGAGTTCCTTGAGTATTTCAGATATTAACCCCTATCAGATATACAGTTTAGAGATATTTTCTCACATTCAGTAGGTTGCCTTTTTGTTTTGCTAGTTGTTTCCTTTGTGGTGCAGAAGCTTTTTAGTGTGACGTACTCCTACTTGTTTATTTTTACTTTTATTACCTGTACTTCTGGTCTAATATTTAGAAACGATTACCAAGATCAATGTTGAAGAGTTTTTCCCCTTTGTTTTATACTAAGAGTTTTATTGTTTCAGCGTTTATCCTATATTTTATTCTAGGAGCTTTTCACCTGTTTTATTCTAGGAGTTTTATGTTTTCAGGTCTTATATTAAAAGTCTTCAATAGATTTCAAGTTAATTTTTGTGTATGGTATAATATAAGGGTCCGATTTCATACTTTTGCAAGTGGATATTCAGTTTTCAAGCACCATTTATTGAAAAGACTATTCTTTCTTCATTGTATGTTCTTGGTATTTGTGTGGTATGTAGCATCAGTTGTAATGTCTCTTTTTTTCATTTCTTTAAAAAAATTTTTTTTATTGACATATATTTGATTTACAGTGTTGTGCAAATCTCTGCTGTACAGCAAAGTGACTCAGTTATACACATAGGCATTCTTTTTTTTTATATGCTCAACATCACTAATTATTAGAGAAATGACTACAATGAGGTACCACCTCACATCAGTTAGAATGGCTATCATTTAAAAGTCTACATAAGCTGGGACGAGGTAAGAGAGTGGCATGGACATGTATACACTACCAAATGTAAGATGGATAGCTAGTGCGAAGCAGCCACATAGCACAGGGAGATCAGCTCGGTGCTTTGTGACCACCTAGAGGGGTGGGATAGGGAGGGTGGGAGGGAGGGAGATGCAAGAGGGAGGAGATATGGGGATGTATGTATATGTATAACTGATTCACTTTGTTGTAAAGCAGAAACTAACCATTGTAAAGCAATTATACTCCAATAAAGATGTTAAAAAAAGAAAAGAAAGGGTAAATTTATATGAAAAAAAAGTCTACAAATAATAAATGCTGGAGGGGGTGTGGAGAAAAGGGAACCATCCTACACTGTTGGTGGGAATGTAATTTGGTAGAGCCACTATGGAGAACAATATGGAGGTTCCTTAAAAAACTAAAAATAGAACTACCATATGACCCAGCAATCCCACTACTGGGCATATGCCTAGAGAAAACCATAATTCGAAAGAACGCATGCATCCCCAATATTCATTGCAGTACTATTTCCAATAGCCAAGACATGGAAACAACCCAAATGTCCAACAATAGATGAATGGATAAAGAAGATGTGGTACATATATATAATGGAATATTACTCAGCCATAAAAAAGAATGAAATTGGGTCATTTGAAGAGATGTGGATAGACATAGAATCTGTCATACAGAGTGAAGTAAGCCAGAAAGAGAAAAACAAATATTGTATATTAATGCATATATGTGGAATCTAGAAAAATGGTACAGATGAACCTATTTGTAGGGCAGGAATAGAGATGTAGATGTAGAGAATGGACATGTGGAGACAGTGGGGGAAGAGGAGGGTGAGATGAATTGGGAGATTAGGTTTGACATAAATACACTACCATGTGTAAAATAGATAGCTAGTGAGAACCTGCTGTACAGCACAGGGAGCTCAGCTCAGTGCTCTGTGATGACCTAGATGGGTGGGATGGGGGAGTGGGAGGGAGATCCAAGAGGGAGGGGATATAGGTATACATATAGCTGATTCATTTCATTATACAGCAGAAGCTAACACAACATTGTAAAGCAATTTTACTCCAAAAAAAAAAAAATGCTGTTTTGACCCATCTGGGGGGTGACTTTGATGGTTGCCAATTTCAAGTGGGACCCATAGCAAAAGAGGGCTCTCCAGCAGGTCCAGGCTGTAGTGCAAGCTGCCCTGTCTCTCAGGTAGATCCAATTGTGCAAGAAGTAGATAAGGACTCCATATGGAGTATCCAGAAGCCCCAACAGGCAAGTTGCAGCACAGACCCTTAGGGTTTTAGAACGAGGCCATTTCCTCCACTGGAAAGAGTTACCAGCAGCTGTTTCTGGTGCATTGCTGAGCACTAGCAGAGACTGAGCACCTGCCCATCAGCTGTACCACAACCTGCATAGATCACTGAATTGTAAAGTTTGGATGAGCAAAGTGACAATTCATTGTAAAATGGTGCTATAATATGAATGTTTGTGTCCCCCTAAAATTCGTATGTTGAAATCCTAAGTCCAAAAATAATAGTATTAGGAGATGGAGGTCTTTGGGAGGTGATTAGGTCAGAGGGTGAAGCCTTCATGAACAGAATTAGTGCTCTTACAAAAGAGGCCTGAGAAAGCTCCCTTGCCTCTTCTGCCATGTGAGGTTATAGCTCAAATGCAACCATCTATGAGGAAGTGGGTTCTCACCAGACACCGAATCTGCTGACATGATCTTGGACTTCCCAGCCTCCAGAACTGTGAGGAATAAATGTTGTTTACAAGCCATCTAGTTTATGGTATTTGTGTTATAGCATCCCAAATGAACTAAGACAAATGGAAACTGCATTTTGGGGATCAGGCCCAAGGAAGTCACAAGGGCAAATAAATGATGTCAACAGGTGACCCAAGTTCTATTTTACCTACCTCTGTTGCACTAATATATCTCTCTGAACTTATATATATTGAACTATTTTATAGATAGTTTGGCTCCATATGTGGAACCAAATATGGGCTGCTATCTCCCTACAGCTCAGAGGTGGCCGTAAAGGACCGTTGGGAAGGAGTGAATATTCTCAGTGAGCAAAGGTGTGAGGTTTAGACATGGTTGTTTACTTTGTATGAAAGAGAAATGAACTGAGTTAGATATACCTCCCAAGAAGGTGGTGAATGTCTTGGCTTGGTCAGGAGGCTGGAATAGGCAAGATTAGAAGATTGGGGGCAGGAAGGTCCAAGGAAGAATGGGCTGGACATATGAGTGTGTGACTCTTCCTATCTCTATTATTGTTCACTGGAATGCATCTAACACAGAAGAAAGACTGAACAACCAGGTGGACAGAATCATCCTTCTGGTGGATGTTGGTCAGCTTCTGTCTTCAGCCACCTCAGTGCTTATGCAGTGGGCTCAAAACAGAGTAGAAATGGTGGTAGGGATGGAGACTGTACATGGCCTCGATACGTGGAGTCCTACTCACCATGGCTGATACTGCTGCTGCTGAATGCTGAATCTATTAGAAGCAGAGATCAGTGGTAAGGTCCTGACATATTATCATCCCTCAATAAGATCAACCAGTCACATGAGAGCAAGTTGATTACATCAACCCCCTTCCATCCTGAAGATAGTAATGCTTCCCTACTATCAAATTCAAATTGATGTCTTCTCTAAATATGGTTTACCTTTCCTTCTAACAGTACTTCTGCAACACCACCATTCGAGCACTTACACAATGTGTGATTTACTAAAACAATACCATATAACATCCTCTCAGATCGAGGAACTCATTTCATAGAGAAAGAGGTGTGAAAGTGGGTGCCTGGCCAAGAGGCCCTCTTGTCCTACCACACATCACATCCCCTGGAAACAACTGGATGATTATAATTATGGAATGGCTCAGCCAGTTCCCTTCAAGATTGCCTTGAATCACTGGCTGATATATATGGCTGAT
The DNA here is from genome assembly GCF_951394435.1 of Stenella coeruleoalba. Classification (NCBI taxonomy): domain Eukaryota; kingdom Metazoa; phylum Chordata; class Mammalia; order Artiodactyla; family Delphinidae; genus Stenella; species Stenella coeruleoalba. The sequence goes on along the minus strand of NC_137151.1, from coordinate 77,653,813 downwards.
ATATAATGAGGTGTCCTCGTGGCTAAAACACACAGGTCCAGGAACCAAAGCATTGATATAGAACTGGTCCCTCTCACCATTCACTCTCTGAGGTCCACCTTGCAATTTGCACTTTCCTTCCTTGACAGCTTAGCTGCTAGATTAGGAGAATTCTTTTACTCAGCAATACAAGGAAGTATCTAGTGAACCTGAAGTTGTGACTGCTTCAAAAGAATGAAAAGACAACCCTGATTTATTATGGGCTCCTCATGCCAGTGGACCAGCAGCTGAAGAAAAGAATTACTATATTCATGGGGGGAAATGAGCCTCAAGATCACAAAGAGCTAGGACTGCTACTAAACAATGGAGTTGAGGAAATGCACTGGTGCTTTCACATCTGGTGATAATGATGAATCAACAGTTGTAGTGACCATAGCATGATAAAAACAAAGCAAATAAAAGCTCAGATTCTCAGGTTGAAGATCTGGGTTATTCCACTAGGTAAGCAACTTGGATAAGCTGAGGAGAGAGTGAGCAACCTGGTAGACAGAAGGGAGAGAAAAATACACAAAGGGTGACGGAGAAGTAAGATGATGAGTATGAATTTCAGTTTGGGTAGCAGTTGTAGCATCTGTAGCTTGTGCCTCTATCACTTGTGTATTAAGCTTTCTGAAGAAGCAAATGCCTTGAATATTCAGTGATGGATTGTATTTAATGTAGGGCACAAGTTGATCTGAGTGGTACCAGGGTGGATTTATCAGGGTGCCTCTGGTGCCCTTACATACTCTTAGTCATTTCTCCTAGTCCAGCTGTGGCTGGGGAGGATAGTTCTAAGTATATTTTGACTCACTTTGTACTGAAAGCATCTTGCCTCAAACATATCATGTCTTTGATTTCAGCCCCACGGCTCCTCTGATGCTGTGGATGAAGGAGGTGTAAATAGGCAGCTGGAATATGAATCTAGATGTTAGGAAGTTAGTTTGTAGAGGTAAATTTAAGTGTTTCCAGACTGTAGAAGGTATTTGAAGACACTGGAAGGAAAGAGATTTCTTAGGAAGAATTTCAAGTGGAAAGAAAAAGATCATGGGGAAATGTCCCAAAGAATATGTAAAACACTTATATTTGAGGAACAGTTAATATATGTGCAAAGAGGGAACACCAGCAAAAATCTTGAAGAGTGGCCAGTGATAATACCAGGAGAATGCTTAATGTTTTTATTTAAGGATGGCCTCATTAAGCCAAATTTACTAATCTTCTCAATTTTATATAAAGAACAGAAATAATAACACACACAGAGTTCTTTGTAATTTATAAAGCCATTCTATAAATTTTCACATTTGATCCATACAAATATATGCAATAAGCTCGGATTTCAAAATTATTCCCATTTTAGAGATAAGGAAATTGGATCCCTGACTTTATTGATAAAGAGTGGATAGCTGGATACTAAATCAAAGCCTATCTCTTGTTAAACTGAAGGAAGTAACTGTTCATCGTTTTAGACTTTGAATTTTAGCTTCTGGTTCAAAGTCTGCAGCTTCAGCCTTCACATGTTATTTAGAAACCTGCTCCTATTATGCCTATTGTTATACCTTCATCCTGATCTGTGTGTCTTAAACAGGGCATTACTAGTTACGCCTCTATTTTAATCATTGTAGGTTGATTCATTTATTTGTAAAAGCGTTAATTAGTTATCCTCATGCATTGTCTCAGTTTAAGGTAGAGGCTTCAAATGTTACATTAACAAACATTGTTTTGGGAACTTACAGACTGAAATGAATGCATAATATAAACAAATAATATGTATAAATAAAAGATGAAACTAGCTTACTGTTATTAGATTTGCTTCAAATATATTTGTATGTGTAGGCCATAGAAAGAAAGTAAAATAAAAAGGCAACACATATTAAATAAAAACTTTAGTTTTTTGGTTCTATGTAGATTTGGTTCTATGTAGATAAGTAATGTTCAAAGATTTCTCTTCGGGGAAAATAATTATACTAAATTTTGTAGATACATACATTTTTGTAGCAGCAATAAACAAATTTGCCACATTTCTCAATTTTAATGAACATACCCAGAAATTGTCAAAACAATTTCCCCTTGATTTGGTATTAAAAATACAAGCAAGACTCTAGAGGGCACTCTATTCCTGTTGTTTTTCAAGAGGTGGTACAGTTCCTTTTAAATGCAGCAATGAATGCAGGTATTTAAAATTCGTCGTGAATACTTCCAAGAAGGTTAGAATTCTCATGCAAGACCTTGAAATTAGTATGTGTTAGTGGGATTTTGCATTTTATGTTATATGCTTTCACTTGGGGTAGTTTATGTTCTTTAATGCCTAGGATGTAATTAAGTTGTCAGGAGAATATACCTATATTTAAAAGGCTAAACGTTCTAATACGTGTAGCTCTAATTGTTTTCTCGGCATTGCTTAATTATGTTTAACTTAATTTCTTTACTTGATTGTTATTGCTAGTAATAACATATATTGTTACTTTAGTCAGAGTTTTGGGATTTTTCTGGGAGTGGCATCATCACATTACTTTGATTCTTCCCTAATTACCTGAACATTAAATGTATATGGGAGGGCCTCATCTAGTGCCTGGATTATAGCAGGTGTTAACTGAATATTCCTTAAATCTGAATCTGAAGGTTAAAAAAGTCTTTTAATAGTAAATGAAGACATCACATTATATCTGTGCCCCCTTCCCTAGGCCATTAATGGGCTAGGTGTAAACACCTGGTCACTCAGGGTTTAATTTAGCTCAGAGATTATTCTGGTTTGTCAGTAGGTTATAAAAAATCTGAATTTGACTGCATTTAAGCCATTGCATTTTATTGATAAATTCTAACAATACTCACATCCCCCTGTTTTTGTACCTTACCTGCCTGGTACGTAAAAAGCCATGTGTGCTTAAAACCTCTGGATCTTTTTGCTGGCAGCAGATGTCTCTGTTAAATACCATTCTGTGTGAATAAGTGTTGCCTCCTTAGTTTGGTTTACCAGCCCTTGTGTATAAACCTCTAGCTTCCTAAATCTCTCCACTCTTTAAGCTGAGATTTTATTTCCATTTGTACCCTCAGCTTTGCCAGAATTGACCAAGGGGAATTGAAGTTTTAGGAATAACTCACTTTTGTTTTCCTATTCTGACTGTGCTTTCAGGGCTAATAACTTGTGTTGCACAAAACTCCCATCATACATTCCATTTCCAGGAAGTGGGCAATGAATTTTTTCCCATATGTCTGGATCTTATCTTGGTAACCTTCCAGCTACCCAGTTCGTCCCCAAGTAACTTGAATCTTACTTCTCTCTGTACAGTACCTGGAGACAGTAGTCGCAGGTGAACTACAGGCCACTAGAGGGGACTATGTTATCTGCTGCCACTTGACTGCATTGTCCGGTTCTTCCATCCGCATTCCCATTGTGGTGCTTCACCACCCACCATTAAGGACATACCTTGTTGGACTCCCCTGACACCAACACTTGCCCTCATCCTCTTTACCTGGTAGTCATAATCCCTTACATTTATGTAGCACTTTCAAAACACATTATTTAGCTTACTAAGTGTATCGGCTCTTATAGCAGGCATCTATAAATTGGATATCATCACTTCCTTTTATAGATGATAAAAATGTGGCTGAAAAAGTCAAGATTTGCAGTCATGTCTTCATATTGCAGATATCAGGATGCTCTTGTTTGTTTAAAGTAGTTGCAACTGGTAATAGACTGTAACTTGCCTGAACTTCTTAATAACTAGAGTTACTTAATAGTTAGAGTCCACTTAAGCTCTCATCACACATTGTGAGGCCTTGATACTTTTGTTCTGCTCATCTGAATCAGAGTTCCTATTCTGACTCCAACAACTGGATTATGATCTTATTAGGAATTAGGCTCACTATTCCCAAAGCTCAGAATATCACAATAAGCATATAAATACATCTTCTCAGCTAATAACTTGACATTCTCTTTTCAAACAGTGTATCCCAAAGTTATCTGAAAAGACTCGCTAACAGCCTTCTTATATGCACAGGTTGCCAGGTTACCAGATTTCTTTCCTGGGCACACTGTAGCTTAGCAGTTCTGGGCAGAGGTCTGAGAATTTTATTGTAGACAGTTATCTTCAAGCAAATTTGAAAATCAACTTCTTGGAGCAGAGTCTCTTAGAAAGGTGTGAAATTAATCTGTTCATGCTCATTTCCTTTTCCGTGACTTTTTTCTCACTAGATGAATTTGAGCATCTTTCTTTTCCTTTTCCCTCCTCCTCTGTCTAGCTTCCACTGTCAATGACAGAATTTCAGTTTGATAGCTTATCAGCCCACTGTGTAATTTGGGTTTAGAAAGCTATTTGATCTACAGACGCTCCTTGTCCTGAATTGGAATAAATGATTCTGAAATTGCACCCATCCAAGATGATTTATGCCATAGCATTTCTAAAGGCCACATATTAATGAAAGAGTTTTGGAATCAGACGGTGTTGGACTTAAATTCTTCTCTTCTCAGAAGAAGGTGACATGTCTTTCCCTAAATGACCCTATTCCATCCCTGTAGAAGCTTCCAGGCTATCTCAATGATGCTTAAGTTAAATTCTAGGAGGCCGTTGACACATTATAAAGACAAAGCACATATATAAAGATCCCACAAGAAAAATGACAAATTATGTAGTGGTTATTTGTGTGGCTAAATTTCTTATTTTTTTTACTTGAGACAATTTGGGGAGGCACTGCCAATGTTTGTAAAAGACTATGATTTTGTAGCATCAATCTTTCTGATCAATACATGATTTCTTCAGCTATATTACAATCTTTAATTGGATTACACTTATGTTTCACTGACTTGGGAATTATACTTTTGTGGTGACTTTGTTTAATTATTACTGTAATTATCCATGACCAATCTGACCTATATTCTTACTGACCTAATTATATGGAAGAGTGGCTAAAGGCCTTTTTTTCTTTTTTACACTATACCATTTCATTTATGTATTTTTTATATCTTCAAGTAGCCTATCAGAAGTTATTTTCAACTGAAAAATGACATTTTATTCCCCAAACAGAAAAGCAATGAATCACTAATTCAGCTATTTAGGAAAAGAGAAATTTTATTTTAGGAAAATTCTTTACTTCTGGGTGACATTATGATGAATAATTATTTATCTTATTAGGAGAGAGAATATTTGAAACATGGATTTCTCTTAACTATGGAACATGAAGCTGTTATAACTTTTACTGTTTTACTCTGTCATATTAACAATTCCAATTATGTTGTTCTTGGATTTAGCATATTTTGTTCAGTACTGGCCACATTTTTAAATTTTTCATTAGGGGTTGAAATCTTAAACAAGGTAATCTGAAAAAAATCATGTTTTTTTTACTTTAGATATCCAAGGTTTTTGCCAATTTTTTTCCTGAGCATAATGATTTTGATAAACACTGTTCTACTATTATTTGAATATCTGACAGGCTTTCCATTATATTCCAAATGTTACAACAGTTGACTTCAGTTTGAAAGAAAAAAGATAAGTTAGCCTGGCCTCCAACATTATTGATGTGTTTTGAATAAGAAATGCCAACCATGCTTCTGTGGCTTTGTACAGATGAGGAAAATGTGAAAAGAAATAAATTGGCAGTGATGATTTTATGATAAGTGACAATTTTATTAGAAAGACTACCCCAAAGAAATAATATTTCATCAGGAAAAAAGGAATATTTACATTAAAACAACAATCCATAACAGAAAACAGTTGCAAAAATGTGGAACATGTGGGTGTGCCTGAGGATGTAGGAAATGATTTACACTATTTCAAATTACTGTGCTTTTGAAAATTGAAATAATTTGATAGTATTATTTATCTTTCAAATATATATATTCATATAACTTTTCTCATTTTATTTATTTATTTATTTATTTATTTATTTATTTTTTGCAGTACGCGGGCCTCTCACTGTTGCGGCCTCTCCCGTTGCGGAGCACAGGCTCCGGATGCACAGGCTCAGCGGCCATGGCTCATGGGCCCAGCCACTCCGTGGCATGTGGGATCTTCCCAGACTGGGGCACGAACCCGTGTCCCCTGCATCGGCAGGCGGACTCTCAACCACTGCGCCACCAGGGAAGCCCCAACTTTTCTTATTTTAGAATCCACTTATGTTCAAACATTTTGGTGAGTTTCACTGGCCTTGCTTATGTCTTAAATAGGATTGAGAAAGAAGAGGAAACCATATGCTAGTCACTCTGCCACTCATGCTACCTTCCTTGTCACAGTTAATCATCACCATGATCCTCTGAAGCAGGTTGTATCCTTTCCACTCAGAGACATGAAAATGAGTCTCAGAGAGATTAAGTCATACTGAAGATCACAGGCATAGCAGTTCTAGCAAAACTGGTGTTAGAACCTCAATCTTTTGGTTCAGTAACTCATTCTACACTTTGCAGTATATTTACTTTGTAGACTATAAAATGACATACACTTGAAAGAGTTATAATTATTACCTAATAGTATAGAGTTTTGCTAGAGTCTTTTACCATATAGAAAAGCCTTGCATTTGATTCCAAACCTAATGAATGTTTGAACTCAATTAGTTTTTTTTCTTTAATTGAGTACTTCAATGCACGTGCCAGGTACTTTACATGCACTATATTGTTAAACCCTCACAACATCCCATTGCAGTAAATAATGCTGTTATACTCATGTTACAAATGAGGAAACAAGCTCAGTGAGATTAAGTAGCTTGCTCAATAGTCAGAGAGTGTGGAGCCTACTTCCTTTCCTCTGAACCATGTTCTGTTTGCACATTGTCAGTCAGAGGTAAGAATTCCTCAGCTTAAATGTCTTGCAAATAAATTGCAATATTGTATTTTCCTGTACTTTCTCAGATGTGCCAAAGCAAGTACCTGATGGTTCTGATGAGAGTTCTGTCTCTCTCTTTCATTAATCCTCTTTTCCAATTTGACATTATTTTAATTACTTAAAAAAACAAACAAACAAAAGATACTTCACTTCCAAAATAGTACTGTTTGCTTTAGAACAAAGCTATTGGGAAGAAAGTTATATAAGGGTTAGGAAGGAAGCTGAGATGAGAAGGTAAGATCAGAAGAGACAACGGAGGACTGAGAGCAGTCCCAGGGCAAGCATGTGAGGCTGACCCAGAGAGAACATGGAAGCTGGGTATAGGGAAAAAAAACACAAGACCTAGGTGGAAGACCTGGCTAAATACTTTTTAAAAATTTTAATTTAATTTAATTAAGAATTTTTTTATTGAAATAGAGTTGATTTACCATGTTGTGCCAATCCCTGCTGCACAGCAAAGTGACTCAGTTCTACACATCTAGATATTCCTTTTTTAAATATTCTTTTCCATTATGGTTTATTACAAGATATTGAATATAGTTCCCTGTGCTATACATTAGGACCTTGTTGTTTATCCATTCTAAATGTAAAAGTTTTCATCTACCAAACTCAAATTCCCAGTCCATCTCTCTCCCTCCCCTCCTCCCCCTTGGCAACAAGAAGTCTGTTCTCTATGTCTATGAGTCTGTTTCTGTTTTGTAGATAGGTTCATTTGTCTGACTCGATACTTTCCTGTGCCAGTCTAGGCAATTAATTAATTAACTTCTCTGAGCACCACTTTTTAACCTCTAAATATTAGAATTATACTCACCTCAAAAGGAGTTTACAAGTGTAAAAATGTGCTGTAATTGTAAATACATGTGAAGTCTTAAAACTGAGCTGGAGGAACAGCAGCAAATAGCCAGGAATTGTGGAGGACTTGGGCTCTTGGAGGGCCTGGACCCAGTAATAGTTAACCTGGGACCTAAGCAGCTAATGCAAAGAGTAGGACTGTCTGGCTTGTAGGGCTGCAGGGGAAGGGTGCATGCTCGAAGAGGAGGTGGGTGGAGACAAATGACAGGCATCAACCCTCTTGTAACTTTTTGATCTTCCACGCTTGGGCATGTGCTTATTTGAGACTTGGTTTAAGGTTTGCCAACTTGTATCACTTGTTTCTGCCTATAAAAATGTTAAGACATTTTCCAAGCCAATTAGAGGGAGCAATGGATGCCCCTAGAAAGTCTGAAGTGCCATTGGAAGATCCAATTCCCAGGACTGAAACCAGATGTATTCCCTGAAATAACTCAGGGTTCTAATGTGAATATGAAAGCCTTCAAAGAAACCCTTTTCAGAGCCTCTAAAGCTTATTTAACTGGCTTTGATATCTTAGCATCAGATATGAGTAAAGAGAAAAATACAGAAACTCCTTTAGCACCTCTCTTTTAGGGAGCCACCCATTTTCCCATTTCATAACAATTGGCTAGGCCTGGCCAGTCTATATGTTTTCAATACCACTTAGCTTATGGTCCAGGCCTGACAATTCAGAGCACTGCATTCCCCCCGACTTCAGTGGTTGCTAAAGGGATAAGCATGTAACTCAAACTGGGTGATTCAGAGACCTCCAGGTTTCTAACTTCTACAATCCATATGATTTTAGGAATACCTGCAACCATTTTGCTGATACACAGACAAATCCTATGTGATTTCAAGCAAAGCAGAGGCAAGCAGAACCAAAATCAAAGAGGCAAGAAAACAGAGTTCTGATGAAATTGTTTAAACCCCTGGATTCAGCAGGAGATGTACCTTTTGGTCTTACATTTTTCTATCACTTGATACTGAAAATGTTTTGGCTTGAACAATTCCATAGTGTTAAACTCCAAATATTTCTCATTATGTTATATAGTTTGTAATTTAACTGAAGAAAAATAAAAAATTTTTTTAGCTAAAAATAATTTAATATTGTAGGATTTCTTATCATATGTAGACCCTGCTGAGATGTTTGCTATAGGTTTAGAAATAACAGATAAATTTGTGCCATAAAGCTTATTAACATGAAAACTTTTCTCATACAGGTCTTTATCTTATTAATTAGATTAAATGCAATTGCTTAGTAAAAAAATAGTTTCTACAGGGACTTCAGGTATGCCAGAGTAAATTAGGAAAATGTGCAGATACTCTTTCTTTGATATGTCTTTTGACAATTGAAGATTATTTCAACTGTCAACTGTGAAGACATATATTGTCTCATGTACCATGACTAGGAGCTATACTGAAGTGCTAAAATTTTCAAGTGATTATCACGTCTGTCTAAGAAGAGTAATAATAAAAATGTTATTTGAAAACATTAAGATTTTTTTTCTTACCTCAGAAAAACTATGCAAAGTTCTTTAGTCATTATTCAAGTTGTAAAATTAACTCATTATATGAAAATGTAAAGAAGACTAATGGTACTCTTAGAATATAAAACTATAGTAAATTGTTAATTATAAATTCATTTCCTTCTCCTTGTTCATCATAATGATTTACTTTTAAAATCTGGAACGAATAAGCCCAATTAACCAATTTTGATTATGGGTTTGCTCTTGGTTAAAATATTTCAATTTATATTTGCTTTTATGGGGGAGGGAATGTTGAAATACCCAAGATTTTGGGAAATATTTAATAAATAATCACTTTAATTTTATATTAGTTATAAAATATTGGGAATAGCTTAATTATGATATGACAGCAGATAGAAAGTGGGCCTAGTTTTTAATGATTGAATATATTTTTTATATTATGTTTAAATTAATTTTTGATTAGGTAGTATTAAAATTAAATTAAATTAAATTAAAAACACAGTAAAAAGTCTATACCATCCTTTTCCCCATATGCCTAGTACTCACTTTATATTCTTCTTCCCACCCCTCCCCTTGCACAGGCAACCCCCTTATATAGATTCCTATATATCCTTCCAAAGTTTCTTTTTGCATGTACAAGGAAGCATGTATATAGAAACTTAACATTCCCCCATATTTTACACATGTTTGAAAACTTTTAGTATGAAGTCTGTTGTCTTTGCTTTCTATTCTTTATGTCTTCTGACAGTTAAGGAGTTTTTTTCCCTCCCTTGTGGCTGCCTCTATAAATATAACTATGTGTAGTCTACAGTATCAACCCTAAGACAACTAATAAAATAAACATGTTTCTTCTTCCTTCCTGTTCCCTCCGTTTTCTTCCACTATCTGATAGTATAGAATAAAATTATCTTTCTTAGTATTTACCCTTTTATGGTTAAATATGCATATATTTCTATTAATTGATTTGTCAGCTTCAAATAACATTTTTGACTCCCAGCTATTACAGACAAGACAATCAGAAAATTTATTTACTCTCTACCTTTCCTTTATGCCCTCCCTGTATTTATTAGTTTATCATTTCTACATTTTCAGAACATACTATATTTACATCCTGATTTTTTGCCCTTATCCTCACTTATAGTCAGTGTCAGTTCTACAGTTACATGTATTTCAGTCCTCATTTCCAGTCTCATTACTGCAGTTTTCCTGACCTTGTTTGGATAAAGTTCATCCTTTTGTATCTACTACTAGGAAAGAAACATTATTTGAAGAGAATATGATTGTATAATAACCAACCCCACCCCCCACCCCCCACCCCCCGCCCCATGTAATCAGTTGAAAACCTGCTGTAAATAAGAACATTCAGTGAAGTAAAGGGACATGGAAGTAACATAGAGAAATCAGTACTTTTTATTATATAAGGAACAACTATAAACAAATGACTCCATAAAATACCTAGAAATAAACACATCAAGAAATATATAAAACCTATATCTAGAAATTTTTTTTTTTTTTTTTTTTTTTTTTTTTGGCGGTACGCGGGCCTCTCACTGTTGTGGCCTCTCCCGTTGCGGAGCACAGGCTCCAGACGTGCAGGCTCAGCGGCCATGGCTCATGGGCCCAGCCACTCCGCGGCATGTGGGATCTTCCCGGACCGGGGCACGAACCCGTGTCCCCTGCATCGGCAGGCGGACTCTCAACCACTGCGCCACCAGGGAAGCCCTATCTAGAAATTTTTAGAACACTCCTGAAGAGCACAAAAGAAGAATTGAAATAATGGAAAGATATACCAAGATTTTGACAGGAATATTCAAAATCATGAAGTTATCATTTCTTCATAACTTATAAATTTAAAGTGATCCAATAAGAGAACCATGTGTTTTTAAGCTAGAAAAATTGATTATAAAGTTTATATAGAAAAAAATATACGAACAAGAATATTGAAAAGAAGTTTGAAAAAAGGAGCAATAGTGGTAGGGGCAGGATTTCCTGGAGGCAAAACATTTTGTGTCTCAATAATTCAACAGAGAGCTAGTATATAAATAAACAAATGGCCAGAAATAAATGATATGGAAATCTAGTATATTACATAGGTGTTATCCCAAAACTAATGGGTAAAAATGTATTATTAAACAAATGGTCCTGGGATGATGGGTAGCTCTCTGGGAAAAATAAAACTGGATCCACATTGTACATTATATACTATGATGAATTTCAGTTGCACCAAGAATTTACATGTAAAAGAAGAAGCCATTGAAATACTAGATGAAAATTTATTTTTCAGTGGAAAGGCTTTTCTAACTATGAATCAAAATCCAGAATCTTTAATAAAAAAAGATTAGTGGATTTGGAACTATAAAAAAAAAAAAATTCTTCATGACAAAAATACCACATGGTAAGTCAAAAAACAAATTGCAATCTTGAAAAAATTTTGCAATTCATATCACAGGCAAAGATTAAATCTTACCATTATACAGAAAGCTTCTAGAGCTCAACCAAAGACCAACAGCCTAAAAGTTAAGAGAGCAAAAGATATAAGCAGTTCACAAATAACAAAGTACAAATAATTAAAAAACATAAAAGAGGGCTCCCTGGTGGCGCAGTGGTTGAGAGTCCGCCTGCCGATGAAGGGGACGTGTGTTCTTGCCCCGGTCCGGGGAGATCCCACGTGCCGCGGAGCGGCTGGGCCCGTGAGCCATGGCCGCTGAGCCTGCGCGTCCGTAGCCTGTGCTCCGCAACGGGAGAGGCCGCAACAGTGAGAGGCCCACGTACCGCAAAAACAAAAAAACAAAAAAAAAAACCATAAAAGAAGTAGTCAACCTCACTGAAAAATAGAGGTTTTTATAATGAAGAGTATCCAATTGATTTATTGTCCTAAATTTTTAAATTCAAGTTATTCTATTAAGATCCTATAAGTTGCATGATATTACTTATAGGGTTGGTCAAAAGTTTGTTTTTCTGTACAACGTTATCAAAAAGCCTGAACGGACTTTTTGACCAACCCAATACAATAATATCAACTGCAGTTTATATTCACATGGAGTGACATTTTATGATATCTTTTATTGTGCACCTGTTTTCATATTTCTGGAGCAGATTCCAATCATTAGGATGAATGCAGTAATTAAGGGCCTACTAAAGATGAATCTTCACCCGTACATGCTGTGTTAATTTTGATCACTATAATATCTGCCACTGCTATTAAAACAATTCATTCTCATTTCATCAAGTATTCTTGTAAACTTATTTTCTTTTAGTCCTCACATTAGAGAGTTGTTTTTCTCTCTGAGTATCAAAAAGTGCTACCCATGTGAGATGAGGCATTCAAGGCAAGGGTAACATTATTCCCTGAATAATAGTGACACCTGCAGTCCTTAGTATCACAAAATATGATAATTGGATCAGCTTTGTGCTACAAAACTGACAGTTGAAAACCTGCTTTGGCAAAGCAGGACTCTTTTGCTACTGCTTGGTTTGTTTCAATTGTTTGTGTTCTTAGTCCAACCTGTTCCTGAAGTTATTTTCATTTCCTCCAATACTTGGTTATCTTAGTATTATAAACATATTGGAGGTGGATGGTTATAATACATACTCCTTGTTTGATCTCTTCGGCAGAGACAGTACCCGAGAGAACTCTCTGGGATAACTGCATTTTCCTATGTCTGGCTCAAGCTTTATTGAGTTATGTTGGTCTGTGAGATCACATTGTACTGAGTAGAGGCTCTCTCAGCACACCTTGATTTATCCAACTTGCCCACTGAACTGGTGCTCCACATTCCCTCTGCAAAACATATCCATGACCAGAGCAAGCTGAATGCAGATGGCTGAAGACTGCTCTCTCATGCACTCTGCTCCTCCTTGGATAGTTGCATACTTACCGTAAATCAAGAAGCTTGTCCCCACACTTTGTTTTATGTGAGTTTTATTATAATCACTAAACATAATTTTTTTTTGTTGCGGTATGCGGGCCCCTCACTGCCATGGCCTCTCCCGTTGCGGAGCACAGGCTCCGGACGCGCAGGCTCAGTGGCCATGGCTCACGGGCCCAGCCGCTCCGCGGCACGCGGGATCCTCCCGAACCAGGGCACGAACCCGTGTCCCCTGCATCGGCAGGCGGACTCCCAACCACTGTGCCACCAGCGAAGCCCACTAAACATAATTTTAATTAAATATTCCATAAACTGGCAAGAATGGAAAGAAAGTGTTGTTTGCAATGATAACTAGACTGAATGCTTTGGAAAGATTCAATTAAAAAGGTCACTTAAAAATCCTGTCAGATAAAGTATTGGTGAGACAACAGTAAAAACATTAGAGAAATTATACAATATGAAAGGATTTTCTATTCAGATTGTTCTGAAAGACTGCATCCCTGAGATTTCTCTTCATATTAAAAAATTGAAATTGGAAATTGTAGATTGCATTGTGAGTTTGGTTCATGCAAGGTATCACAAAAAACTCCAGTCAAGTAGTGGGCTCATACTCACAGAAGTTTTGCTCTACATGAAAAAAACTGGAAAATGAATGTACATTTGTATATTTTAAATTCAGGTAAAATGTTTAAAGTATATATGCAATGCTTTTAAATGATTCAACCCTTTACACCAACTGGTTTTGATAAATTGACCAATTACAAATGCTGATGTTTCAGATAAGAGGATTTGTACTGAACTTAAACATGAATGGCTGTCCTTTTAATATTTTCATGTGGACCTAAGCTTTTGAGATAGGTAAAAGTTTGTTTTTGGAAGAATATAATGTTCTCTTAGGATGCAGGCAAAGTGATTAGAAAAAGTTTTGAGAATATCTGAAATAAGGGCAGGATGAAATGGAAGTGGGAGCAAAATGAGAAAACTGTGGACCCAGAAGTCATGTTCTTCCTATTCCTGCTGGAACAAATCCATGACCTAAATCACAAATTAACACCTCTTCTCTTTCCCCCATGGCTTCTTTTAATAAGAGACAAAGACTTTCAAGCTAATAGTAAGGGTATTCTAAGTACAAGTAACTGTACATAACACTAGCTATTTCTATTTTAGTGTGAATTAGTTTTTAGATTTTGTGTAAATGACAGACTGGTGGGGCTTCTGGAAGATGATGTAGATAAGAAACAGGAAGAAAAGTACAAACACCAGGTTGGAGCAGGGCAAGACAGGGGGTACCTTCTTAAAGTGGTATTAGATGAGGAAAATCTCTTTGACTACATGGATAAAGATGTTGTTTTCAAAATTTTCCATGTAATCAATGTCACATTGTTGACCCGAGCAACTGAAATCTTATTCACGTTGTGCTATCTACCCATTTCATGCTGACCTGCTATCACCCTGACAGTTTGTCTTAATTATATTTGAGTAAGTCTATTCATCATGCCATTTTATTTTACTTTGTTTTGATTGTAGCAAATGGAGCCAACATGAAATTCATCTTTATCTGTAATCTAGCAGGATTGGAAAATAAGTCTCTAAGACCTAAATGGATACAACATAACCTGAGTGCTACAAATTATCTGGTTTGAGTTTACCATGATGTCATGAAATCATTCTCCTTTTACTTAGGTTCTGGAAAAAAAATATGCTTTTTATTTAATGAATTAAGAAATTCAGAGAGAAACAAAGCAACACTGGTGGTACCTGATAGTAGTCATAATTTGAGATCGTCTTATAATATCATAAACTTGATCCTTTTACTTAAAATCGAAGGGTACTACATAAACTGTGTGTTTATAAGAGTAATAATCTTTTTAAATAAAATTTGAATTATTACAAACAATTCTTTGCTGTATTCCATTTTCTTTCAGTTATAGAGATACTTGAAAAAATAACTTAACTTTGTAAAACTAGGAAATTACTTATAGTAAGTCTAGGACCCAGTTGGACACAGAAGCTGTGAAGGAAATAAGACATAATTTTCAAGGTAGAAGGATATTTCCTCTTATGGTGTCTAACAGAGCTATCCTATTGCTAGAGTGAGAAAAAGGGTAACTAGAGCAGCAGGGGACATAATTACAAATAAAAGGGGAAATATCTTTGAATTTGAATCTTTGAATTTATTGCCAAATGCTTAAAAAGGAAGTTTTAAGTTTGTAGTTATTCTTCCATTTACTCAGGTGAATGATAAATCTTGCAAAGTTGATAGGTAAAGCCTCAAATTTTATATATTTGGCCTCTAGGATAAAAGTAGTCTCATTAAAACATACTGGCAATTAAAATTTTTATATTCAATGGTAGTACAGTTAAAGAAACCAGACTGTGTTTTTGTTTGACATTGAATCTGATGAAATACTTGTCTGGAAGAAAAATACGCCTGATTTTGTGTGTGTGTATCTGTGTGTGTATGTGCATGCTCTTGTTTATGTGTTATTATCCTAAGGCTTTTTTACTTTTCCGTCCATCTCCTCCGTCTAAACCAACCTTCTCTCACATCTTATATACTTCAGTCTGGAAGTGAATAAAACCCTCTGAAAGTTGTTTACAATTAGCATAAGAAAGGGAGAAAGAAAGCCTTGACTATAATTTATCAGTGTATTTGATTCCACTGATTTTATTAATAATGCTTCCCATTTGTGGGAAGTATAAAAGCAAATTAATTACTGCCATTTCTGCTGGACTCTTGAGTTCAACCTACATTTTTGAGAATAGCAAATATTATAAATTTTTACAATTTCCTGACATTATACTTGACAGAAATGCAGAGAAATACTTTCATGTGAAAACTTTGCCAGAGAGGAAGAAAAGTGAATCATACCCAAACTTTTATTTGCTTTTATATAAAATTAAGTTTTACTAACATAACCTCTGTTAAAGCAAATCCCCCAATAATAGGGCCTCAACATGTTTAAGTGCTTTGTGACTGTACGAACTCAAATTCTCACTAAATGAATGAACATTAAAAAGAAAGAAGAAAATGGAGGGGAAAAGGAGAAATGAGAAAATTTGGATGAAAAGAATTAATAACATTAAAATG
This sequence comes from Stenella coeruleoalba, assembly GCF_951394435.1. NCBI lineage: Eukaryota > Metazoa > Chordata > Mammalia > Artiodactyla > Delphinidae > Stenella > Stenella coeruleoalba. Next base: position 77,637,708 of record NC_137151.1, on the reverse strand, counting down.
TGAATATTCTAAATGTTAATATAGAAACAAAATTAATTTTTAATCAGAACTCCTCACATGCTATTTTTTCAGTCTGATGAAGTGTTTTAAAATTTTTTATAAAGGTATAAATGCATGAGATAAGTAAGATATTTTTGGAAAAGAGGACTAGAGAAGGAGAACTTGCTTTACTAGATGAGAACATGCAATAATTTACTGTATTTGAATCAATATGGCATTGGCATCAGAACAGACCAGTGGAAAAGAATCCAAAATCTGAAAATAGATCCTGGTGATGAAGAGAATTTAACATATGGCAAAGGTAGTATTTTAACTCACTGGGAAAATGGTTTTTGCAACATATAGTGTTAGCCCAACTGGCTACCCATCAGGAAGTAAATAAAATTGTAACAGTACCTCACACCATATAGATAAATTTTGGATGGATTGAAAATTAAATTTAACAAAAACACAGTAACAAACACATATAAGAAAATCTAGAAGACCATGGTTATAAACTGGGGGAAGGAGAGTTTTATTTTTTAAAAAGTAAATAGAAAAAGCAATATATTTGGAAAAGATATTTGTATGTAGAATGCAGACAGAAGATTAATATTTATAATACACAAAGAGTTCTTAGAAATTGACAAGGAGATAATTCAAGAGAAAATGGGCAAAGGACAATAGGCAAATCATGAAAGAGTTAATCCAAAAAAGTTCAACCTCCTTATAGGCAGGCAAAAGTTAATTAAACTAATATCTGTATACCTCTCCAACTGGCCAAAATTGAAAAGAAGGAAAACACCACTTTCTGCCCAGGAATAGAGAGGTTAGAGTATTTTCAGATGTTACTAACAAAATGTAAATTATTGTATCCTTGTTGGAAAGTAATGCGGTAATGTCTATTTAAAGAAATAAATGCATAGTTGACTTTGATCTAGCAGTCCCTTTCTTAGGAATTAGCCAGTAGAAATAATAGCACCCATGAAAATTGTATACAGACTATTGGTTGTAACATTATTCATAGTGGCAAAGAATTAGAAACAAAGTGAATGCTCATCATAGTACATTTATACCATGGACTATTTTGTAGTCATTAAAAAGACTGTATTAGAACCATACTAGGAAACTTGGAAGGATTTCCATGAGGTATTGTTGAGTGAGAAAAGCAATATGCTGACATATTGCATAATATCCATATTTTGAAATATAAATAAGATCCCCCCACTATAAATATATATGCATTTTGTAAATACTTATAATTTTATAATCTAAGAAATTTTGTCACCTGGATTACCTAGGATGTGATGGTGCTGGTGATGACGTGGGTAAAAGGGGAAGAGAAAGGAGAAAGGTAACGTATTAGTTTTTTGTTGTTATGTAACAAATTAGCACAAATTTAGAAGCTTAAACATCATACAGCAATTTCCCCACAGTTTTTATCTGTCAGCAGTCACATTTGCTAAGCTGAGTCCTCTGCTCAGTGCCTTATAAGGTGAATCAAAATGTTGGCAGGACTGAATTCTTTTCTAGAGCTCATGATGCTTTTCCAAGCTCACATGATTGTTGGTGGAATTCATTTCCTTGCGACTGCATGACTGCAGGCCCTGGCTTCTCCCTGGCTATTGTCTATAGGCCACCATAATGTCCTAGATGCCACCTGCAATTCCTCATCATGTGTCCTTTTCCATAGGCAGTTCAAAACACAGCTGTTTGATTCTTCAAGGCCAGCAGGAGAGTCTCCTGTTGCTAAATCAGTTAAGATGTCTTATAAAATGGAATGTAATCTTGAGAGACAACCCACCCAATCACTTTTGCCATATTCTACTGGTTAGAAGAAAGTCATAGGTCCTGCTAACACCCAAGGGCAGGGGATTTTTACAAGGTCATGGATCATAGGCGGGGAGGTCAAGATTAGAGTGTGTTTTGTCATAGAAAGCCAAGCAAATAATGAAAAGAAACAATATTTCAAAAAGACCAAAAAACTAATTGAATACAGAAACTATTAATATGATCATACCTATATGTAATAAATAATTTTTAAAAGTAAAGACTTTAAAAAAGAAAATGATTGCCATGTGTCAGATCATTAGTATTGTGCATTTCCTTGTGTTCTACACAGACCATTAATAATGATACATGGTGCCATGTGCTTCTCTGGATTCTTCATGAAGAATGGGCTCTATTGTTTTCCTTCATATTTCATCCATTCTAACATGGTCTCAATTGTCAGAGGCCCATTATTTTATGTATCATAATGAAAGAAAAAAGAATGCTAGTTAAACTGGGTTTTTCTAACACCATCAATTATGAGACATATGCCAATTTCAAAGACTTGAAAATGTGAAAATATATTCATCTTAGAATTAATGAAAATTACTTGGGGACATTTTCTTCTTGGGAAAGCTCTCTTTAGCTTCCTGCTAGAGGCCCTTAGGGTCCAATGGGTTACCTCCTTCCTCTCAGACATTGCCTGCTGAAAGCCATTGCTTGCCTCACATCCTTCTATTTCCTTAAAATGTAAATCAGGAATAACAATAATCAGATTTAGGCTAAGCAAAGGTAAGTAAGACACTTTCTAAGAGCAAATTCCTCTGAAGTCATTCAGTGGTTCCATGGTGCTAGGTTTCCACTTTCAGGTTAACTTATGCAAACTCTAAACATATATTTTACTTATTATTATTTTTTTTTTTTTGTAGAAAGAAGCATTGTTAAGGTGAAAATAGTGTAACAAAATTTTTGAATTAATTTTTATTTGTCAGCTGCAAAGGTCTGGAAAATTTTTTTAGCTAAGCACAGAAAATAGATGTAATTATAATATTGTGTGTGAACAATGTTTTCCCTTAGATAAAATGAATGCTAATCAAACTTGTCAAGCAATTTAAATGAACTATCTCTTATGGCAATTTCAAATGCACTGAAAGTGACTCAGTAATTTCTTGAAAGAGATTGTATTTTAAAAATGAAGGTAATTTGCTCTTTTCTTTGGCTAGTTCTTTGCTCAAAGTCTTCTGTATATTAGGAAACATTTTTCTTATGGGTTCTACAGGTCGTTGCTAAATTTTTATGTGATATCATTATCATTCTCCAGAATAAAGTCTGTTACCATGTTTTTTAATAAAAAATCCTTTACCAGTAAAATGATTAATATAACAAGCTCTAAAATTAGTTTAATATATTCAATAGGTGTTTGAAATAATTAGAATTTTCAAAAGGAACAGCCTAAACTGCTACCCTTAAAAAATTATAAATAGCATTATATATATAACCTTAGTCTTTAAAAAAAATTTAGGTGTCTTTTGCTTCCATTACTGTTTTGTAGATCTTAAAGTTTTTCTCTAACCTTCCTCTGAAATTGAATTTCACGGTGCTATTCTAGTTTTCATCATTAAAAAGCTTTAATTAGAACTCTAAGAATTTATTTCCATTTCCTGTTTCAAAGTGACCTGAAGCTATCTGGTGAAGTTTTCTTTTTTCTCCAGAAATCAGTGACAGCATGTCAGATATAGCTTCAAGCTGGAGTCTAATTTTCAGTCACCGTCATACCTCCCATACACGGGGGTGCCCTACAGATTTCAAGTGCAGTGGTCAGAAGCCGATGAGCAGGATCAGCTACCCATCTGTGCTTTGTCAGTGTTGGCATTTACCATCCTAAGAGTACCTTTTCTTTCTCTCTGCCTTTGTCTCTGATCTTAAGTACTGCTAGAATTTTACCCTTGTAAGTCTTCCTAATTTCCTGTTTCCCCTTTTGATTTTCTCACACACAGGCAATAATAGATGTCAGTGCTATGGTACACGTTGCTGTACCTGAGGAAGAGTTTTTTTATTAGCAAACATAAATACTTGGGTTTCTTTTCTTCTGAGTTAGAAGGGTATGATGGCTTGGGCCCCTCAAAAATACATCTTGGCTTTATGATATTGTATGATATTGACAAGTTGAAAGCAACATAAACTGATCTTACATTTTCATGTTTTTCTGTTACTAAGTCTATTCTCACATGAAAGCTGAAAGATTTAGCCTCTCCTAGAACTGGTGGGATGGCCCTGTACCCAGCCAGTCAGCCAAGGGTTGTTTCCCCAACCTAATGTATATTGGGGTCACCTGTATCTTGCTCCCTAAAACAGAGAGATCTCTTTTCATGGAGTGCTCTTGCACTTAGGCAGGTGCCCCAAACTCAATCTCACCTGTCAAAAGTCCAGAGGAGGGAACAGATATTTGGAAGAAATAGTCAAAGATAGGCAAGGAAGCTACCTAACTCTCCAATCACTATATCTGTATCAAGTCAGAGCACCAGAACACCTTGTACTCCAGGAGTACTACCTCACCTAGCCTGTTTTCTATGTTTTATAGGATTTTGCTTTAATCAGCTCCAGTTGTTTTAATAAAATACCTTAGACGGGATGGCTTAAACTACAGAAGTTTATTTCTCATAGTTCTGGAGGCTGTATGTCTGAGGCCAGGGTGTCAGTGTGATTGGGTTCTGGTGAAGACTCTCTTCCTCACTTGCAGATGGCCACCTTCTTGCTGCATTCTCACATGGTAAAGAGAGGAAGCTCTTGTCTCTTCCTCTTCTCATAAGGGCACTAATCCCATCTTGGAGGATTCACCCTTATGACCTCATTTAAAACTAATTACCTTCTAAAAGTCCCCTCTCCTAATGCCATTACATTGAAGGTTAGTGCTTCAGCATATGAATTTGGAGGGTACACAAATATTCAGTCTATAACAGATTTGAAGTTTTCTTTTTGTATGAAAGAACACAACACAATGACACTGGGATAGATGAGATAGATGAAAGGTACAGCTTTTAGTTACTTACAGCTCCAAATGAGAGAAGGCTATCACTCAGGCCATGCAGAGGGTTGCACCCAGGTAAGGATGACAGCAAGCTGGTGCTGTAGCAGGTTTGTATGTATGGCAAGAAGGGTGAGTTTCGCTAAGTTGTGTGGTCCTCCTGTGGATTGGCTAGTTTGAATAATTTTGCAGGCTCTGGGGCATAGAGGCTGTCCTTTGGTGTTTGGTACCTGGCCCTGGGGCAAATAGGTCAGATGCATAGTGACCCAGAGTCTGAGAGAGTCTAATAAGGGAAGTGATTGGGGTGTGGACTCAATCAGCTGCTGAAGAAGGGAAACTGACCAGCCTCTAGGCAGGGCCTTAAAACTGGTCAAGAGAGCATAAAATAATTATATTACACATGGTTGCCAGGAACATGATTTCCTATCATTCAGTTTTTTTTTTTTTAAGGTTTTCAAAATAACATTTATTTCTTAAAAGTTAACATATCATTCAGTTTTTATTAGGGGTTACTATGAGGACTGGCAATAAAAGAAAGGTTTCATTCAGTGTCTTTTAAAAAGTATTATTGAAAATAGTGCTCATTGGTATCCATGATACCAATATGAAGACTCATTTATAAATTCTTCTTAGGATTTTGTGTTATTAACAACTGTTTCCCAATGCATTGGTATGGGAGCATTTAATTACTGGGTAACAAATGCTGTGGCTTCTGTAATTTCTTTTGCCTACAGACCTTTTCAATAAACAGCTGCAGTCATGAGTAGAGTCCCCCACCTGTACCTTAAGCACGTAGAAAGCTAATTATTATTATTTAAAATCAGGAAACATAAAGTTAATTTCATGATGGGTGATATTGAGTAGGTTTTTATCTTTTTTGGACTTCACTGTAAAATGGCAATAAAACCTGTACTATCATCTACATGGTTTGTATGAGATTCAAGTGAGATGATTTTATTAAAAGTACATAAAGGTGTTTTTCTAAATAATAATGGAATTCAAATAACTCAGGCTGTAGCCTGTGGACATAAAGTTATTGGTATTAACATCCAAATAGAGAGGGTTTTTTAAGCTATGGCCTGCTCATGCAAGACTCACTTTTAATCCCTAAGGCTCTCCATGTATATATTTACCTATATTCTGAACATGTCTCACAGGTGTTCATGGGGCCTCTGTGGCCCCTCGTTTATATCTCTTCTGTGCATTAGAGTCAAGTTGCTGGTGACAACCCTGAGCCCTAGGGCTTAACTCTAGTTGTTGGAAGACCAGGTAAGATGCTACCTGCTTTAATTTGGGGTTGTTTTCTCTCTCTTAGGCCTGAACCGAGATTGCTTGAGACTTCCTGTGCCTGGAATGCCACTTAGACTTTCCTAGAGAAGTATACTAAGTCTGTCTGCTCCCAAATATCTCTTTCCATACAGTATCTACACCAGTCCATTGGACTGGGCATGTTGGGTGGTCACTGTGCTGTCACCTCCATCCTCATTTCCACTTCTCACTAGATTCCCAGATCCATACATACATATGCCTATATGTTTATGTCTTTTCTTCCTCCTTCTCCTCAGACCCCAAAGCTTTCATGGATGTCAATTCATGCACCCAGATAATGCCAGATTTGCCGTCCAATTTCTGCAAACAGTAGTTCAGTGCGGATTTAAGTATAACACCTCATTTTGTTGAGAACCATTTATTGTAAATTAAGTCACATCAATTTTTGATTGTTGTTCTAACTGTGCTCCACAGCCACAGAGTCTCTGTTATTACTAAAATGCTTCCTTCCACTGAGTATTGCTGTTTGAAACTCCATCTTGAATAATGTCCTTCAATTTGTCTGTTTCTTGTTGTTGACCCTTTGTTTCTGGTCCCAGTTTTCTTCTCATTTTGGACCTATTCTTATATCTTGCTTCACCAGACTCTCAGAGTCCCTAGTTTCTGGACCACCCTTGTCTTCCATTAAATCTAGCTCAGCCTTCTAAGTCCCCCAAGCTCAGGTCAATGGCTTTGCTTCCTACTCAGCAGGGAGGGGAAATTGATGGTTTGGATGTAGGATGGTATGAACTGATTCCTAAAAGTAATACGCATTCATTCCTATCATTTCTGTATAGGCCCTGTAGAACATTTGTTTATTTTTAAATTGTAGAAGACTGCTTGTCTTCGTAAGAACTTACTTCAGGATAGTTTATCTTATTCATATGGGAAATTATCACTGTATAGTTTTCCTTCTTGTGTTTAGCTGCTCTCTGACCTAATTAGATACAGCAGTGATGCTCAACACTGGCTGCACATTTTAAATCATCTCAAGTGGTTTTGAAAAAATGCTTTATTCTGGATCAATTGAATCAGAATTTCTACAGGTGGATTCAAGACATGGGTGTTTTAAAAAAATCTTTCTAGGTGTTTCTAATATGCATCTAAGATTGAGAACCACCAGGAAGGTTTCAAAACAATCACTTGCTTTATAATTTTAGACAGCGGTTCTATCTCATACTTAATAGCCTCCTTTATTTTCAATCTGTTCTCTTCAAATATAAGAGTATTTAAAACATATTGTGCTTAACCCTCAATTCTTGCCTAAGATAGGGCATTTGCATATCTGGAAATGGGCTAACCGGTCTATAATATTCAATAACTTATAAATGAAACCATAATTGGATTTTCAAATATCATTCTCCAAAGTCATGAAAATTCTCTCCTGAGGCTATTTCCATTATTAAGTAAATGCATTATAAATTAGGAAACCAAAAGAATATGCATGAACTATAATTCATATCCTGTAAATTTAGAACTAAACCAGAAATCTCAGTTTTCTTCAGGATGTATTTCTGTATGCTTCTTGTCTACCTATCAAGAACTTAATTATGTAGAAATTAAATTCTTCGAAATCCTTAGGAATCTTATCAATGTTGAAAATAAACAACAAACATCTTGCTGTATTCACACAAAAATTAGGCTTTTAAAATTCCTGTTGGAGATCAAAAAGTATCGCAACACATTCAAAGGGAGAGAGAAACAATGACTTGAGAGAAAAGTTTTTTTTTTTTAATGTGTGAAAAATACTCGATGGGTATAGAAAATGACCACATATAAATTTAAAAAATTGATATTTCCTCCTGATATTTCTCCTTAGGGGAGTGTGATAGGTTGGAGAGTAAAAAAAAAAAAAAAAAAGACTTTAGTCTCTGGTTTTTGTTTTCAAAAAGCTCAGCCCCACTGAAGAAATTATATTAAGTGCTCTTTGAAGCAAAAACATTTCTTAGAGAAAGTGATTCTTCTACACTTAAAGCAAGAATGGAGGATGGGGTTCAACTGGAGATAGTCAAATATTCTCCCGGGTTTTAAGTAGCTGGTGGATTTTGGACCCCAGAGGTAGGAATGTGTGGCCCTGCTTCAGAGATAGAATCCTGAAAAGGTAAAAAGGGAGAGGAGAGGTTTATAAAACACAAGATAGGAAGGGATCTGCACCCAGTTTTCAGGCTTAGAGTCTTGGGACGTGGCAAAACTTCAGAGAGGGAATGGCTGCTTGATGCATCTGGGCAGAAGGAGCACAGAGAGCCCCGTGGAGATGATTCTTGGGTCACTAAGTGCTATACACTGAATGCGTCTCCCCAAATTCATGTGTCTGAAGCAATAAACAAGGACTGAATGACTATTGACAAATCATTAAAAAATCAAATAATTAAAATTCAAATTAATATATAAATGTGTTAATAATTACATTCTTAGAGATGCACACAGACTCATTCAATTACTATTTATTGAATAAATAAATACATTAAAAACTTATCAACCTTTTATTTATTTTATGGGATCCTGCACTTGGCTTAATTCCCATTAAAAATCCCAGCAAACCTTCTTCTGTGAAAGCCCAGTGGTATGAAATTCTCCTGAACTTGTATGTATAATAACTGTAATGTATCAGAAGGAAAGTTTGATAAAACAAATAAAATACTTTTCATAAAAGGTGGTTTACAGTAAGGTAAAATCTTAGATCTCAATGCTACACAAGAATATTTCCAGTGTCAAAAACTTCTTTGAAAATAATTTTTTTCATGCAGGTGTCCATTCTGTGTGTAGCTCCGACAAAGTCTGCAGCATTTCCCTTTGTCACTGTGGTTTGATCATGTGACTCTGATCTTCCAGTCACTGGGGGGTATGGGTCACTGTACATTCCTCTGCTTATGTGAGCCACACAGTGTATTCTCAGAACTTGCTCTTTCTTATTTTCTGAGGCATCGATAACACTTTCTGGACATGCTCAGTTTTGAATTTTACACATCAGTAATATTTCCCCTCAATTTGGGGGCAATTATCATAGTGTTGTGATTTTCTATTTGGCCAAGCAAGCATGTTAATAAAACAAATAAAACACCCTTTCTTATCATATTGAATAAACGGATATTTTTGTGAGAGATAATAAATAAGGAAAACATAATTGCAGAAATTAAGAACGTGGAAATAATTTAGCTTTAGGATAGACTTGTTATAGTATATCTTTTTTTTTTTTTTCTTAATTGCAGAGAAATCAATGACAACTTAAGTACTGAGTGGCACTGGACAAAAGCCTGGCATTTGGGAGTCACTGCCCTAGATAATGCCTTCTTGTTCTGGACAATTTCAATGGTGCCCATAATTCTAAGATGCTGTCAGAAGAGGGATTGTCTTTCTCTAAGGTTTATCTTCTCTTCGTAGAGCATTCATTTATTTAACAAACACAATCCAGGCCTGTGCTTTGTGCCAGGGACATAGAGATAAAAGTCCCTGACTCCTGAAACTCACAATCTGTAAATAGATAATTTTTCAGTTGAATCCTACTGTTACTGACTCATGTTCCTGGAAATAACCATGTATATAAAAAATGTGAAAGAGAAATATAATGCATACCGTCTTTTAAAGCAGTTAACCTATTGCCAACATGCAGAGAAAACTTTCAATTATTTCTATCTTTATTAAATTATCATTTATATTTACTCATTTTTTACAAACAGAATCATAATTTTTATGACAATTCTTACTGTAAAGTCTTTGACTCCATTTCTCTTTGACTATTATTGTATCGCTTGCCTTCCTCACCACTCTTTCACTGCTTCAACTTTCGCTTGGAATCAATTAGATCTTTGTAGTCTTTTCCCTCTTTTTTTTTTCCCTATTCTAATTTCTTCTTTTGGTTGCACTTATTTTTGTTTTTCCAGTAATTTCTCACAAATTAAAAAAGTCAAACATAATTACACAATATCCATGACCTTAGAGAGGGAGCACAGCAGAAATGAGAAAGCAAAGCAAGCAAGCTGAGTATGAAATATTGAAGTTCCTCTGCTGCTAAAATTGGAGCCTGGTCAAAGTCTTACCAAGGACATTTGAGGTTGAAAGAAAGTAAAAATCACAAGCTTCAGGTGTTTATAATCTGGTAAATGTACTTTAGACATAAGTACAAAGTCCTATGAGAAGGGCACACATGTAATATAGATGGAGTGTGGAGGTTTCTGGAAGCAAATGACACCTGAAACAATTTATGACAAGTGAGAAGGATTGAGTCGATGATGAATATGAGTAAAGACATTTCCAGAAAAGGAAAAGCTGATGTAAAAACATGGAGAAATGAGAAAGGATGCTGCTGCAACTCAAATGGAGAATTACTCAGGTTGGGGATCATTAGGTTCTTCACAGAGGAGACAATCTGAGCTGGGTGAACTGAATAGGCCACATGAAAAGTATATGAAATTCCCAAGATCACCCTCATTTGTGATGTCAACTGGAGATTGGAGGGTCCCTAAGATGACTCTCAGGTTTAATAACTCACTAGAAGAACTCACAGAACTCAGCAAAGCCATTATACTCATGGTTACAGTTTATTACAGCAAAAGATAGATTTAAATGATATAAGGGAGGAAGTGCACAGGGAAGGGTCTATGAAGGTCCTAGGCATGAGCTCCCAGTTATCCTTTCCCAGAACAATCTTGAGAACAGCATTAACTTTTCCCAGCAACAATGTGTGACAACACTCATTGAGTATTGCCAACCAGAGAAGTTTACTTGAGCCTTGGTGTCCAGAGTTTGTATTGGGGCTTGGTCACATAGACATGTCTGACTACCCACATGGCTGACCTTAGTCTTCAACCCCTCCAGACATCAAGCTGACACTATGTGTCTCAAGGCTCCCCAACCATAAGTTACATTATTAGCACAGACTATCTGACAAGGTCCAATGTTCTCAAATAAACAAAAACATTCTTATCAGGCAGAACATTTCAAAGGCATAGAGGTTACCTCCCAGGATCTGAGGGCAAAGGCCAAACCTCTCTTTGGGCAAGGTTAATCCCTTATTGCACACCAGAAAACTCTGAAATTCCACCCATATTTCCTTCAGAGGAAGCCTGACATCAGGTATCTCTCATTGGACCAGGGGTCACATCCATTGAGACCTGGTGGATCTCAACACTGGCTACACATTGAGCTTACTTAGGAGCACTTAACATTGTTGATGTTTAAGTCTGTATCCCCTGATTAAGAGATTATGATTTAATTTGTCTGTGACAGGTCTAGGATTGGTATGTTTTTAAAGTTCTCCAGGAGATTTCAATTTGTGGTCAAGATTGGGAACCACTCACTACATGAAGTAGCTGGGAGAATTCTGCCTGGTAAAGATACTCTCAGGAGCATGATGGCTCTCTGTTGATGTATCAGAATAAAAGAAAAAGTTGCCTCTGGCAGTGGGTGTAGATAAAGATGCAGCCTCAGGAGAAGAAGAATAAAGAGAGATGCTGAGTCAAGAGAATGGTTTTCTACTGGAGTTGCTGAGATATACAAAGAGACATGACAATTCTCAAGAGGCCCTACTCTACTACTGCTAATCTGGTTTTTAGAGTGGTCATCTACCATCAGAGGTTATCTGTGCTTGTGCTGTGCAATTTGAATGAGTTTACCTAATACTCTGGCTACTGCCTCTTACCTCCTGGGGCAGGTTAGTTAATTCTTAAAGCTCCAGCTATCTCATTGGTAAAATGTAAATAATAATAGATACCTCATACGGTGTTCTAAGGTTAAATCATCAAAACCTTATTCTACTGTGCCAAATTATTTAGCTTAATACATAAATTAACTTATCTAATTTTTGTAACAGCTCTATGAGATAATGCCATTATAACTTTCATTTGATAGCTGAGAAACTAGGACTTATAAAAATTAAATAATTTGTTCAATAGTGTTCATGGCTTATTTCATTAATAATGCTACTAATAAAACTAGTTTATTGGGATAAATATACTTAATTTACTAATAAAGAAGTTGTTTTTCTAGCATCTGATGATATATGGTTTTGTATTGCTTTTGACTTTTTCCAAGTGTTATAGTTTTATCTTTCCAATGAGATTATAAGTTTTATATTCCCCATAATATTATATCTTCCCAATAAGATATAATATAGAAGTGACCAACTCATATTTCGTTTGCATCCCTTACTGCTCTTGGAGCAGGAGGAGAAGTGATCCTGTCATGTTAAAGAGAACCAAATTGATACTTGGGGAGGTCAAATGATTTGAAGTTACTCAATGAAGTGGAAGTAGAACTGCAATCTACTGGCTTTTATTCAGGAGGCTTTCACTGGAACTTATGCCCATGGAAAGAGAAGAGAAATTTATGTAACAATTCCACACATTCTCAAATCATCTGCCATAGCTACATGGCTTTGGAGATAGTGAAAATGGCATGATTCTAAATTCAATTACAAATGAATTTTCAGGAAAATAGAGTATTCTAGTTAATCAAATATTCTGGTTAATGAAGACTTTCTATATATGTCACATATGAATTATCTATTTTAAAAATCCCATTATATTAAAACTATGAAGCACATATCATACTTTATGTTTGATGATTCATAAAAGTTTCTTGCTATGGTTTAGGACCACAGTAGCATCACTTCAGGTAAAACTGAATCGATAAACTAAATTATTTTAAATATTATATAATAAAGTAACTTTATAAAAATAGCAAAGAAAAAGTTTTCATATAATAATAAAGTCCCCTACATATGAAAGAGTTCAGTTCCAAGAGCTCATTCGTTAAGTCCAACTTGTTCGTAAGTCCAACAAAGTTAGCCTAGGTACCCAACTAATACAATCGGCTACATACTACCATACTGTAATAGGTTTATAATACTTTCCACACAAATAATACATAAAAAAATGAACACAAAAAATAGAGAAAACATTTTTAATCTTACAGTAGAGTACCTTGAAAAGTACAGGGTACAGTACAAGATCTGGCATACAGGGGCTGGCATCGAGTGAACAGGCAAGAAGAGTTATTGACTGGAGGAGGGAGAGGAGGTGGGAGATGGTAGAGCTGAAGGATCATCAGCAATAGGAGATGGAGGGCAAGGTGCAATTTCACTCACACCTGACATTAATGGTACAGGTTCTGTTTCCTTGCTGGATTCAATTACATCTACCCTCTTGAAAAAAACGATCCAGTGATGTGATGTCTGGGTAGTAGCTCTTTTTTTCTCTTCGTAGATGACATGGTAGCACTGTGGCATTCTGAACAGCTGCTGCAACCTTCAGGGACCATTTGCTGCTACTAATAGTGCCTCCTCAAAAACTAACAGTGCCTCCTCAAATAAAGAAAATCCCCTTGCCATTTCCTGTGTCGTGAATCTCTTCGGTTCTTCAGTTACTTCTTCCTCTTGTCTCTCTTCATCCTTTCTATGAGCCTCCAATTCCATCAGGTCTTCATTAGTAAGCTCCTCCTATTGCACAGAAAGGAGTTCAATGAAGTCGTCCTCTTGCAGATCTAGCTCCAGCTTCTCCCCGAGGGTCACTAAGTTGCTGAAGATCTCTTTTGACTCCTCATCCACCTTCTCAAATCAACAAAAATTGTGAACAAACTGCAGGCAAAGGTTCTTCCAAACCCCATTCATGGTGACGGCCATAGCCTCATGCCAAGCAAAGTCAATGTTTTTTTATGGCCTTGTAGATGTTAGAGATAGTCCTTCCAAAATTGTCACAAGGTTGTTCCTGATTCGTGATTCACCTTTACTGCCTGACAAAACGTGTGACATGAATAATATTTCTTGAAAGTCACTATAAATTCCCTGGTCCATAGGTTGGATGAGTGACATAGTATTTGGTGACAGATGCACTGCTTTGATGTTGGGATGAAATTCATCCATGAAAGGGAGGTGGCCCGGAGCATTATCAAGCAGTGAAAGAATGTTGAACGGGACGTCCTTCTTCAAGCAATAGTTCTCTACCTCCAGGATAAAGTGGTGGAAAAACCAGTCCTGGAAAATGGCCTGTGTAAGCCAGACTTTGGGGTTACTCTTCCACACAACAGGAAGAGAGCCCTTGGCTACGTTTTTAAGGGCTCTTTGGTTCCCTGAATGATAAACTAAGAGAGGCTTCAGCTTCACATCGTGCTGGAAGCATTGCCACCAAACAATAGAGTTAGCCTATCCTTTGCTGCTTTATAGCTTAGCATCGAATTTTCCTCCTTGCAGATGTAACTTCGTTATGGCATCCTCTTCCGGTACAGTCCTGTCTCAACCATATTAAAAAGCTGCTTGGGTAAATTTGCGCCTTCATCAATAATTTCTCAAAGCGTTTCAGGAAATTCCTGGGCAGTTACCGTATCTGTACTCGCTGCCTCGCCACTTACTTTTACATTGTGAAGGTTGGCTCTAGCCTTGAACCGATGAAACCAGCCATGGCTGGCATTGAAAGATGCTCCCTCTGATTCTTCACTGTGTTTCTTCTTCAAGTCTTCATAAAGGCTTTTAGCTTTCTCTTGAATCAGCATTAAGCTGAGTGGGACTCGACACTGATGCTGATCCTGCATCCACACACTGACAAGTTTCTCCATCTCTTCCATCAATTTTCCACAGTTCTTCGCTATTATTGTTGACATCATTGGCACAGCAGACTTCACATGTTCCATGACCTTGTTCTTATTCTTTAGAATCGTGCCAATGGTTGAACGATTCATGTTATAAGAATGAGCGACATCTACCATCTTTTCGCCTCACTCCACTCTCTCAATCATTTTCACTTTTGTTTCCATTGTTATCACTTGGTGCTTCTTAGCAGTACCAGCTACATCACCGCTGCTTTTACGCTCGCTTCCGGGACATCCTGGGTTTGAAATAAAGGTACTGTACTACTGTACTCTATACAGTACTGTACAGTAAAGTACACAAAAGCACAACCAATTGTAGAGGATACATGCACATGACAATGTATGCCAGACATCTGAACTAACTTACGTGACTAGACATGCAAACACACGTTCACACCTTTGAAAGTTCGCAACTTGAAGTTTCATATGTAGGGGACTCACTGTATTGCAAAAATGAAAAATTCAATCAATCATTCAGGAAGATAGAGAATTAAAATTTATAGAGTTTCTATGGTCGTTATTTTAGATACTTTTACATGTATTATGTACTGTTTCACAATAGCAAACTCCTTCTTTCTGTTATTTTCCTGTCTTGAATATCTGTGAAATTGATGTCTCTTCTAAGCAATCTGATAACACACAATTTACAAGGACTAAATAATTAAATATTAATCATGTTCACTAAGAATATAGAATTCCTATAAATGAGACTGAAAGAAAAATGTATAGCTTGTTCTGAATACTAACATACTTTACGTATCTATTTTGAGTGAAATTAGTACTGGGCTGAAGTCTTTTGTGAAGCAAAGTATATTTGAGCTGACTCTTTGTGGCCCCATTACAAGTGGTTGGTTTGATACAGTTCAGTGTTGAGACTGAGACTTTGTTAGCAGGACACAGAAATTGTCTGAGCAGCAAGCCTCGTCATTCTTGTTTTGATTAGAGTTGTGATTTGGCCAAACATCATCTTTCATTTATATTTAACTTTGTTACTTGAAGTCACTTATCAGTTTCAGATATTACATTTCTTAATATTTGCTTACTTTTGTACTTTGCAATTCTTTTGCTTTCAAATAGACCTGATTTTTTCTTTTTTCCTCATTCTTTCCCAATATATATCTCATGACAGTATAAATTGTTAAATTTAAAAATAATTACTAAGGGAAGCTATAAAATCACCATCTTTGGAAATCTTTAACAACAAGATAGATTTTCTAGGGTTATTTTAGGCCATAGGTTAGACAGAGGGATAAATTTATATAATTTTCAGAGTCTGCTAGCCTTAGCGTTTTGGAATCCAATGCTATGTCAAGCAAAATGAAAGGTGAATTGAAATTAAATTTACTGATCACTGGTACTGGTTGAGAAGATTAGATCAGTGAAAAGTATAGCAGAAAGGGAATACTATGCCATGGCATTTCTTTATGTTGAATCTATCATTTGGCATATACATTTAGATACATTTTGGGCAGGAGTGTTTCTTTGAAATCACTTTAGTGCTATTTTGAGGCTTATTATTCCTCATTTTCTCCCACTTCTAAGCCCCCACATATCCACACTATAGGTGGTGAATAGTTTGGAATTCTGTGTGGCTTAGATGTTGTGTAATTCTATGTTATAGAGTACCTCAAAATGGCAGTACGTGGAATTAGCAGTGGGCTGAATCAGTTAATTGCACACTCTAGGTATGAAGGTCAGGGAACTGGAGGTCCAGGGAGACACAAAGAAAACTGGGCATTATAAGGGTAGAGCACACATTCACTGCCAGAATGTTGTGTGTGTCCAGGAGGGATGAGTGAGGGGAAGGAGGGACAGAGATGACAAAGGCCATTCCCTACAGGCTCTGATAACCTCACATTCTGCTTTTTAGGCTTAAGGGCTTTATTTGGATCATATGGTAGTTCTATTTTTAATTTTTTGAGGAATCTTCATACTGTTTTTCATAGTGGCTGTACCAATTTACAGAGCCACCAACAGTGTACTAAGGTTCTCTTTTCTCCACCTCCTAGCCAACATTTGTTATTTCTTGTCTTTTGATGATAGTCATTCTGACCTGTGTGTGGTGATACCTCATTGTGGTTTTGATGTGCATTCCCTGATGATTAGTGATGTTGAGCATCTTTCTATATGCCTATTGACCATCTGTATGTCTTCTTTGGAAAAATGTCTATTCAGATCCTCTGCCCACTTTTTAATTGGCTTATTTGGCTTTTGATATTGATTTGTATGAGTTCTTTATATATTTTGGATATTAACCCCTAATCAGATATATCATTTGCAAATATCTTCTCCCATTCAGTAGGTGGCCTTTTTATTTTACTGATGGTTTCTTTCACTGTGCAAAAGCTTTTAAGTTTTATTAGGTCCCATTTGTTTATTTTTGCTTTTGTTTCCCTTGCCTGAGGAGAGAGATCCAAAAAAGTATTTCTAAGACTGATGTCAAAGAGAACACTGCCTATGTTTTCTTCTAGTTTTATGGTTTCCAGTCTTACATTTAAAAGGTCTTTAATCCACTTTGAGTCTATTTTTGTATATGATATGAGAAAATGTTCTAATTTTATTCTTTTACATGTAGCTGTCCAGTTTTCCCAAAACTACTTCTGAAGAGACTGTCTTTACCCCATTGTATATTCTTGCTTCCTATGTTGTGGATTAATCTAGCAATTCCACACCTGGGTATTTAACAGAAGAAAACAAAAACATTAATTTGAAAAAAGATACATCCATTCCAATGTTCATAGCAGCATTATTTACAATAGCCAAGATATGGAAGCAACCTAAGTGTCCATCAACATATGAATGGATAAAGAGGATGTGGTATTGAGGTATATATAGTGGAATATTACTAAGCCATAGAAAAGAATGAAATTTTGCTATTTACAACAACATGGATGGACCTGGAGGGTATGATGTTTAGAGAAATAAGTCAGACAGAGAAAGACAAGTACTGTATGTTTTCACTTATATGTGGAATCTAAAAAATAAA
The DNA here is from genome assembly GCF_951394435.1 of Stenella coeruleoalba. Taxonomy (NCBI): domain Eukaryota; kingdom Metazoa; phylum Chordata; class Mammalia; order Artiodactyla; family Delphinidae; genus Stenella; species Stenella coeruleoalba. The sequence continues at coordinate 77,620,060 of NC_137151.1, read as the reverse complement.
ACAACTGAACAAGTATAACAAAACAGAAACAGCCTCATAGATACAGAGAACAGACTGGCAGTTGCCAGAGGGGAAAGGGGTGGGGCTAGGGGCAAAAAGGGTGAGGGGGATTAAGAGAAACAAACTACTGGGTATAAAATAGATAAGTTACAAGGTTGTAAATTACAGCATAGGGAATACAACCAATATTTTAAAATGATTTTATACAGAGTGCAATCTATAAATTTATCAAATTACTATGTTGTACACTTGAAACTAATATAATATTATAAGTCAACTATATTTCAATTAAAAGAAAAGACTTTACTTGGAGACTTTTTCAAAGGAATTTGTATCTTCAGATGACAAGTAAGCAGTCAAAAAAGCAGAAACCCATGCCACCTTTTGCACTAAATTTGAATTTGCTTTCCTTATCTTTTGTCTATGAAATGCTTTGTAACAGCTTTTATATATTTTATTCTCTTAGTGTTTATAGCAATAATAGCTCATATTCTTAAATAAGAGTTTAAATTTTCCTTTTTATATTTTTGAGATACCTTACTTTTGCTTTTCAATTTATTTCCTTGCTCTTTTTAAAAAATAAGAGTTTTATAACTTTCTTATAATGTATCCAACACTATTAAATTTTGAGCTGTTTTATCTAACACTAGTAAATTTTGAGATGTTGGTTTTGTCTTATGTTTAAATAAATTATGACAATTATTTTTAGAATAGTTTTAGGTTCACAGCACAACTGAAGGGAACGTACAGAGACTTCCTGTATAGCTCCCACCCCCACACATGCATAGCCTCCCATTATCAACATTACTCACCAGAATAGTACATTTTCTTGCCAAGGATGAACCTACACTGACACATCATAATCACTCAAAGTCCATAGTTTACTTAGGGCTTACTCTTGGTGTTGTACACTCTATGCATTTGGAAAAAAGTATAATGACATATGTTCATCATTATATAACACACACATTATAAATCAAATCTCTTCAACTAAGATCAGGTACAAAGCAAGGATGTCCCCTCTTACCAATCTTTTTCAACATTGTACTGAAAGTCCTTGCTAATACAAGTCAAAGAAGAATTAAAAAAGTGAAGAAATATTCCATGTTCATGTATAGAAAGACCCAATATTGTCAAGATATTAGTTCTTCCCAACTTGATCTGTAGCTTCAATGCAATTCCAGTCAAAATTGAAGCAAGTTACTGTGTGGATATTGACAAACTGATCCTAAAGTTTATATGAAGAGGCAATAGACCCAGAATAACCAACAAAATATTGAAGAAGAAGAACAAAGTTAGAGGCTGACACTACCCAAATTCAAGACTTACTAAAAGTTACAGTAATTAAGAGAGTATGGTATTGGTGAAAAAATAGACAAATAGATTAACGGAATATAACACAGAACCCAGAAATAGACTCCTGTAAATATGATCAACTGATTTTTGGTAAAGGAGCAAAGGTCATACAATGGAGCAAAAATAATCCCTTCAACAAATGGTGGTCAAACAACTGGACATTCACATGCAAAAAAAATGAATTAGACAGAGACTTTACACTGTTCTCAAAAATTAACTCGAGGGAGGGGGGAAGATGGCAGAAGAGTAAGACGAGGAGATCACCTTCCTCCCCACAGATACATCAGAAATACATCTACACGTGGAACAACTCCTACAGAACACCTACTGAACGCTGGCAGAAGACCTCAGACCTCCGAAAAGGCAAGAAACTCCCCACGTACCTGGGTAGGGCAAAAGAAAAAAGAATAAACAGAGACAAAAGAATAGGGACGGGACCTGCACCAGTGGGAGGGAGCCGTGAAGGAGGAAAGGTTTCCACACACTAGGAAGCCCCTTCGCGGGCAGAGACTGTGGGTGGCGGAAAGGGGGAGCTTTGAAGCCGCGGAGGAGAGCACAGCAACAGGGGTGTGGAGGGCAAAGCGGAGAGATTCCCGCACAGAGGATCGGTGCTGACCAGCGCTCACCAGCCTGAGAGGCTTGTCTGCTCACTCGCCAGGGTGGGCAGGGCTGGGAGCTGAGGCTCGGGCTTCGGTCGGAGCACAGGGAGAGGACTGGGCTTGGCAGCCTGAACACAGCCTGCAGGGGATTAGTGCACCACGGCTAGCTGGGAGGGAGTCCGGGGAAAAGTCTGGACCTGCTGAAGAGGCAAGAGACTTTTTCATCCCTCTTTGTTTCCTGGTGCGTGAGGAGAGGGGATTAAGAGCGCTGCTTAAAGGAGCTCCAGAGACAGGCGCAAGCCGCGGCTAAAAGCGCGGAACCCGGAGACAGGCATGAGACGCTAAGGCTGCTGCGGGCGCCACCAAGAAGCCTGTGTGTGAGTACAGTTCACTATCCACACCTCCCTTCCAGGGAGTCTGTGCAGCCCGCCACTGCCAGGGTGCCGGGATCCAGGGACAACTTCCCCAGGAGAACGCACGGTGCACCTCAGGCTGGTGCAACGTCATGCCAGCCTCTGCTGCCGCAGGCTCACCCGCACTCCGTACCCCTCCCTCCCCCCGGCCTGAGTGCGCCAGAGCCCCCGAATCAGTGGCTGCTCTAAGCCCGCCCTGTCTGAGCAAAGTACAGACGCCCTCCGGCAACCTACACGCAGAGGCGGGGCCAAATCCAAAGCTGAAACCTGGGAGCCGTGCGAACAAAGAAGAGAAAGGGAAATCTCTCCCAGCAGCCTCAGGAGCAGTGGATTAAAACTCCACAATCAACTTGATGTACCCTGCATCTGTGGAATACCTGAATAGACAACCAATCATCCCAAATTGAGGAGGTGGACTTTGAGAGCAAGATTTATTATTTTTTCCCCTTTTCCTCTTTTGGTGAGTGTGTATGTGTATGCTTCTGTGTGAGATTCTGTCTGTATAGCTTTGCTTTCACCATTTGTCCTAGGGTTCTATCCGTCCATTTTTATTTAAAAAAAATTTTTTTTTCTTAATAATTATTTTTTTATTTTAATAACTTTATTTTATTTTAACTTACTTTATTTCATTTTCTTTTATCCTCTTTCTTTCTTTCTACTTTTTCTCCCTTTTATTCTGAGCCGTGTGGATGAAAGGCTCTGGGTGCTCCAGCCAGGAGTCAGGGCTCTGCCTCTGAGGTGGGAGAGCCAATTTCAGGACACTGGTCCACAAGAGACCTACCAGCACCACATAATATCAAATGGTGAAAATCTCCCAGAGATCTCCATCTCAACAACAACACCCAGCTTCACTAAAGGACCAGCAAGCTACAGTGCTGGACACCCTATGCCAAACAACTAGCAAGACAGGAACACAACCCCACCCATTAGCAGAGAGGCTGCCTAAAATCATAAAAAGTCCACAGATACCACAAAACACACCACAAGACGTGGACCTGCCTACCAGAAAGACAAGATCCAGCCTCATCCACCAGAACACAGGCACTAGTCCCCTCCAACAGGAAGCCTACACAATCCACTGAACCAAGTTTAGCCACTGGGGACAGACACCAAAAACAACGGGAACTATGAACCTGCAGCCTGCAAAAAGGAGACCCCAAACACAGTAAGATAAGCAAAATGAGAAGACAGAAAAACACACAGCAGATGAAGGAGCAAGATAAAAGCCCAACAGACCTAACAAATGAAGAGGAAATAGGCAGTCTACCTGAAAAAGAATTCAGAATAATGATAGTAAAGATGATCTAAAATCTTGGAAATAGAATAGACAAAATGCAAGAAACATTTAACAAGGACCTAGAAGAACTAAAGATGAAACAAGCAATTTTGAACAACACAATAAATGAAAATAAAAATACACTAGATGGGATCAATAGCAGAATAAGTGAGGCAGAAGAATGGATAAGTGACCTGGAAGATAAAATAGTGGAAATAACTACTGCAGAGCAGAACAAAGAAAAAAGAATGAAAAGAACTAAGGACAGTCTCAGAGACCTCTGGGACAACATTAAACGCACCAACATTCGAATTATAGGGGTCCCAGAAAAGAGAAAAAGAAAGGGACTGAGAAAATATTTGAAGAGATTATAGTTGAAAACTTCCCTAATATGGGAAAGGAAATAGTTAATCAAGTCCAGGAAGCACAGAGAGTCCCATACAGGATAAATCTAAGGAGAAACACACCAAGACACATATTAATCAAACTATCAAAAATTAAATACAAAGAAAAAATATTAAAAGCAGCAAGGGAAAAACAACAAATAAAACACGGGGAAACCCCCATACGGTTAACAGCTGATCTTTCAGCAGAAACTCTGCAAGCCAGAAGGGGGTAGCAGGACATATTTAAAATGATGAAGGAGAAAAACCTACAACCAAGATTAATCTACCCAGCAAGGATCTCATTCAGATTTGATGGAGAAATTAAAACCTTTACAGACAAGCAAAAGCTGAGAGTTCAGCACCATCAAATCACCTTTCAAACAAATGCTAAAGGACCTTCTCTAGGGAAGAAACACAAGAGAATGAAAAGACCTACAAGAACAAACCCAAAACAATTAAGAAAATGGGAATAGGAACATACATATCGATAATTACCTTAACTGTAAATAGATTAAATGCTCCCATCAAAAGACACAGATTGGATGAATGGATACAAAAACAAGACCCATATATATGCTGTCAACAAGAGACCCACTTCAGACCTAGAGACACAGAGAGATTGAAAGTGAGGGGATAGAAAAAGATATTCCATGCAAATGGAAACCAAAAGAAAGCTGGAGTAGCAATTCTCATATCAGACAAAACAGACTTTAAAATAAAGACTATTAGAAGAGACAAAGAAGGACACTATGTAATGATCAAGGGATCGATCCAAGAAGAAGATATAACAATTATAAATATTTATGCACCCAACATAGGAGCACCTCAATAAATAAGGCAAATACTAACAGCCATAAAAGGGGAAATCGAAAGTAACACATTCATAGTAGGGGACTTGAACACCCCACTTTCACCCATGGACAGATCATCCAAAATGAAAATAAATAAGGAAACACAAGCTTTAAATGATACATCAAACAAGATGGACTTAATTGATATTTATAGCATATTCCATCAAAAAAAACCCCAGAATACACAGTTTTCTCAAGTGTTCATGGAATATTCTCTAGGATAGATCATATCTTGGGTCACAAATCAAGCCTTGGTAAATTTAAGAAAATTGTAATTGTATCAAGTATCTTTTCCGACCACAGTGCTATGAGACTAGATATCAATAACAGGAAAAGATCTGTAAAAAATACAAACACATGGAGGCTAAACAATACACTATGTAATAACGAAGTGATCACTGATGAAATCAAAGAGGAAACCAAAAAATACCTAGAAACAAATGACAATGGAGACACAACGACCCAAAACCTATGGGATGCAGCAAAAGCAGTCTAAGAGGGAAGTTTATAGCAATACAATCCTACCTTAAGAAACAGGAAACATCTCGAATAAACAACTTAACCTTACACCTAAAGCAGTTAGAGAAAGAAGAACAAAAAACCCCAAAGTTAGCAGAAGGAAAGAAATCATGAAGATCAGATCAGAAATAAATGAAAAAGAAATGAAGGAAACAATAGCAAAGATCAATAAAACTAAAAGCTGGTTCATTGAGAAGATAAACAAAATTGATAAACCATTAGCCAGACTCATCAAGAAAATAAGGGAGAAGACTCAAATCAATAGAATTAGAAATGAAAAAGGAGAAGTAACAACTGACACTGAAGAAATACAAAAGATCATGAGAGAGTACTACAAGCAACTCCATACCAATAAAATGGACAACCTGGAAGAAATGGACAAATTCTTAGAAATGCACAACCTGCCAAGACTGATTCAGGAAGAAATAAAAAATATGAACAGACCAATCACAAGCACTGAAATTGAAACTGTGATTAAAAATCTTCCAACAAACAAAAGCCCAGGACCAGATGGCTTCACAGGCGAATTCTATCCAACATTTAGAGAAGAGCTAACACCCATCCTTCTCAAACTCTTCCAAAATATAGCAGAGGGAGGAACACTCCCAAACTCATTCTACGAGGCCACCATCACCCTGATACCAAAACCAGACAAAGATGTCACAAAGAAAGAAAACTACAGGCCAATATCACTGATGAACATAGATGCAAAAATCCTCAATAAAACACTAGCAAACACAATCCAACAGCACATTAAGAGGATCATACACCATGATCAGGTGGGGTTTATTCCAGGAATGCAAGGATTCTTCAATATACGCAAATCAATCAATGTGATACACCATATTAACAAATTGAAGGAGAAAAACCATATGGTCATCTCATTAGATGCAGAGAAAGCTTTTGACAAAAGTCAACACCATTTATGATAAAAACCCTCCAGAAAGTTGGCATAGAGGGAACTTTCCTCAACATAATAAAGGCCATATATGACAAACCCACAGCCAACATTGTGCTCAATGGTGAAAAATTGAAAGCATTTCCACTAAGATCAGGAACAAGACAAGGTTGCCCACTCTCACCACTCTTATTCAACGTAGTTTTGGAAGTTTTAGCCACAGCAATCAGAGAAGAAAAGGAAATAAAAGGAACCCAAATTGGAAAAGTAAAGCTGTCACTGTTTGCAGATGACATGATACTATACATAGAGCATCCTAAAGATGCTACCAGAAAACTACCAGAGCTAATCAATGAATTTGATGAAGTAGCAGGATACAAAATTAATGCATAGAAATCTCTGGCATTCCTATACACTAATGATAGAAAATCTAAAAGTGAAATCAAGAAAACACTCCCATTTACCACTGCAACAAAAAGAATAAAATATCTAGGAATAAACCTACCTAAGGAGACAAAAGACCTGTATGCAGAAAATTATAAGACACTGATGAAAGAAATTAAAGATGATACAAATAGATGGAGAGATATACCATGTTCTTGGATTGGAAGAATGAACATTGTGAAAATGACTCTACTACCCAAAGCAATCTACAGATTCAATGCAATCCCTATCAAACTACCACTGGCATCTTTCACAGAACTAGAACAAAAAATTTCACAATTTGTATGTAAACACAAAAGACCCCGAATAGCCAAAGCAATCTTGAGAACGAAAAACAGAGTTGGAGGAATCAGGCTCCCTGACTTCAGACTATACTACAAAGCTACAGTAATCAGGACATTATGGTACTGCCACAAACACAGAAATATAGATCAATGGAACAGAATAAAAAGCTCAGAGATAAACCCATGCACATATGGGTTTATCTTTGATAAAGGAGGCATGAATGTACAGTGGAGAAAGGACAGCCCCTTCAATAAGTGGTGCTGGGAAAACTGGACAGGTACATGTAAAAGTATGAGATTAGATCACTCCCTAACACCATACACAAAAATAAGATCAAAATGGATTAAAGACCTAAATGTAAGGCCAGAAACTATCAAGCTCTTAGAGGAAAACATAGGCAGAACACTCTATGACATAAATCACAGCAAGATCCTTTTTGACCCACCTCCTAGAGAAATGGGAATAAAAACAAAAATAAACAAATGACACTTAATGAAACTTCAAAGCTTTTGCACAGCAAAGTAAACCATAAAGAAGACCAAAAGACAACCCTCCGAATGGGAGAAAATATTTGCAAATGAAGCAATCGAGAAAGGATTAATGTCCAAAATTTACAAGCAGCTCATGCAGCTCAATAACAAAAAAACAAAAAACCCAATCCGAAAATGGGCAGAAGACCTAAATAGACGTTTCTCCAAAGAAGGTATACAGACTGCCAACAAACACATGAAATAATGCTCAACATCATTAATCATTAGAGAAATGCAAATCAAAACTACAATGAGATATCATCTCACACTAGTCAGAATGGCCATCATCAAAAAATCTAGAAACAATAAATGCTGGAGAGGGTGTGGAGAAAAGGGAACACTCTTGCACTGCTGGTGGGAATGTGAATTGATACAGCCACTATGGAGAACAGTATGGAGGTTCCTTAGAAAACTACAAATAGAACTACCATATGACCCAGCAATCCCACTACTGGGTATATACCCTGAGAAAACCATAATTCAGAAAGAGTCATGTACCAAAATATTCATTGCAGCTCTATTTACAATAGCCTGGAGATGGAAACAAACTAAGTGTCCATCATCGGATGAATGGATAAAGAAGATGTGGCACATATATACAATGGAATATTACTCAGCCATAAAAAGAAATGAAATTGAGCTATTTGTAATGAGGTGGATGGACCTAGAGTCTGTCATACAGAGTGAAGTAAGTCAGGAAGAGAAAGACAAATACCGTATGCTGACACATATATATGGAATTTAAGGGAAAAAAATATCATGAAGAACCTAGGGATAAGACAGGAATAAAGACACAGACCTACTAGAGAATGGATCTGAGGATATGGGGAGGGGGAAGGGTAAGCTGTGCCAAAGTGAGAGAGTGGCATGTATATATATACACTACCAAACGTAAAATAGATAGCTAGTGGGAAGCAGCCAGATAGCACAGGGAGATCAGCTCAGTGCTTTGTGATCACCTAGAGGGGTGGGATAGGGAGGGTGGGAGGGAGGGAGACGCAAGAGATATGGGAACATATGTATATGTATAACTGATTCATTTTGTTATAAAGCAGAAACTAACACCATTGTAAAGCAATTATACTCTAATAAAGATGTAAAAAAAAGAAATTAACTAGAAATGGATCATGAGCCTAAACGTAAAATGCAAAACTAGAAAACTGCTACAGTAGAACATGGCAGAAAACTCAGATGACCTTGGGTATGGTCATGCCTTTTAGATACAACACCAAAGGCACAATCTATGAAAGAAATAATTGCTAGGCTGAACTTCATTAAAATTAAAAATTTCTGATCTGTGAAAGACAATGTCAAGAGAATGGGAAGACAAGCCACAACCTAGGAGGAAATATTTGCAAAACACATATCTGTAAAGGACTGTTATCCAAAATGTACAAAGAACTCTGAAAAGTCAACAGTAAGAAAACAAGTAATCATAGTTAAAACCGGGTCAAAGACCTTAACAGACACTTCACCAAAGAAGAGATACAGATAGCAAATAAGTATATTAAAAGATGCTCCTTATCATGTGTCATCAGGAAAGTGCAAATTCAAACAACAATGAGATACCATTACATACCTATTAGAAAGGCTGAAATCCAGAACACTGACAACAATAAGTGCTGACGAGGTTGTGGAGCAACAGGAACTCTCATACGTCGCTGGTGAGAACACAAAATGCTACAGCCACTTTGGAAGACAGTTTTCTTGTTTCTTACTAAAATAAATATACTCTCACCATACAATCCACCAATTGCACTCCTTGGTATTTATGCAGAGTTGAAAATGTATATCCACATAAAAACCTACAGATGGATATTTACAGCAGCTTTATACATATTTGCCAACACTTGGAGGCAACCCCAGAAGTCCTTTAGTAGGTGAAGAATAAATAAACTGTGGTACATCTAGACAATGTAATATTATTTAGAGTTAACAAGAAATGAATTTTTTTAAACATCTTTATTGGAGTATAATTGCTTTACAATGGTGTGTTAGTTTCTGCTTTATAACAAAGTGAATCAGCTATACATATATCCCCATACTTCCTCCCTCTTGCGTCTCCTTCCCACCCTCCCTATCCCACCAAATTATACACATATTACTAAGTGAAAGAAGCAAACCTGAGAAGGCCACATACTGTATGATTCCAACTATATGACATTATGGAAAAGGCAAAACTATGGAGACAGTAAAAAGATCAGTGGTTTAGATCTGGATCAAGAGTTGGGGTGAGAGAAGGATAAATAGGTGACACACAGAAGACTTTTAGAGCAGTGAGAATGCTCCATATAAGATCATAATGATAGATATATATGGTTATACATTTGTTCAAGCCCATACAATATACAACACCAAGAGTGAATCATAATGTAGACTATGATTTTGGGGTGATCATCATGGGTCAATGTACATTCATCAGTTGTAACAAGTGTAACACTGGTGGGACATGTTGATAATATGCATGTGTGGGGGCAAGTGGTATATGAGAAATCCTTTTACCTTCCTCTCAATTTCACTGTGAACTTAAAACTGCTCTAACGAATAAAGTAAAAAAACCCAACATCTTTGTTTCTGAAAACTATAACTTCTCTCATTGATTGTCTTTTCCCCCTTAACTCCCCATGTTCTTCATATTCTTGGACTGAGTGAATGACTACATTTTTCATTTTAAATGGTTCTTCATAGGAAATGCTTTTTTTCTTTTCCCTGAATATGACTTTCTTCTGTGATAATGACAATGATTGACATGTTTAAAATAAAGATCATTCAGTTAGTATTCTAGGCAATTTTCAAAAATTAGCAAATTTCCCCTTGAAATTTCTTGTTTAATGTCTTAAATTTGCTATTGCTAGTTTAATAGTGGCTCAAAAAAGATGACAACACTTTGAAATAATTAGACTGGTTATCCAAACACTGACACATGTAAGTTGAATATCTACTTTAATGCACAGACACCACAAGTTAACCAAAATTATTCCAAATAAAAAATTAATATAAAATTTGATTATAATATTTAATTAGAATTACTTTCAAATGTGGATTTTAAATTCTTATTCTGTAGTATTACTGCAATTCTCCTAAATGTATAGTTTAGGAACAATGTATAAATTTTTTTGCTAAAAACTACATTTTTAGAAATAATATGTAATTTATTTTATAAAATATTAATACCTATTTTTAACCCAATGAAGTATTAGTGGTTTGAGATATTTCAGAGTGAAACAGGAATGTAGACATCACTCTGAAATTACAGGAATTTAAATTCCTGCAGTTTTAAATATTATTAATACTCTGGTTCTTTCTTCGTATGGAATTCACATTTTTGGATGATGTTTCTTGTTGGCATGAATTTTGTCTTTAAAAATGAATTTAACTTAAGGCCACATCTTGTTGAACAAAATAAACCTTCAGTGACTTGTTTAATATAGAGAAATTATCTTTCTATTTTGCTATTCTCACAGTCTGCATTTTACTTGAGTACCTTACCTGCATTCTTCAACTGTTAATAAACTTTAACTCACTCCTCCTCTTTCACCCTTCTCTGGTAACCAGTATGGTTATAGTTAATACAATTTTCATGGAGTGAATATCAGAAAACCCAATGATAAATTTCTCAACAACTACTTACTGACAGGAAATGTGAAAGAACTTCTAGAAGCAAGAAAAGACATAGTACACCTTACTTATAGCCATGATCTTATTCCTTCTTTGGATTTGGTTTATCTTTAGACCTGCCCAAGTTGCCTTTCAAATTAATGTCAAAGACGAGTAGACAGAGTATTTCAATCTCCCCCACGATGGCATTGTTTATTTTTTTTAGTACAATGCAAGTGTCAACTCCTTAGATACTCAGTAAGTCTACTGGGTTATCTTGTACTCTTAGATTTGATATAATTAGTTTCAACTTCCAACCCAGTGTCCCTTTTTTTATCTTCAGTTTCTTGATACCCAGTTACTATTGGCTTGAGCTACTGATGTTGTTTTATCCTCTTTGTCTACTGTACCATTTATTTCATTTATCTTCTGCCTGTATTAATTCCTTTCCCATACCATGTTGTCCCATTATTCTGTTTCTAAATTACCAACTTTGCCCAGTTTAATTCTGCTTCCAAATTACAATTAATGCAGGCTGATTCTCTGGAAAATTTTATTAGATACTTGGGGCCAAAAAAAGTTTACATCACAGGACAGCATATCACTTAAAATCAGATAATAGATATTTGTATATATTAGATTTTGCTCCATAACAAACCACTTCAAAATGGTAAGGTAACAACAATTTTATTACTGCTTCTGAGTCTGTGGTTGATTATGCAGTTCTACAGCCATCTGAGGGCTGATCGATCTAGGATTATTTCTCCTATATATTGAGAAATAGTGTTGGCTGTTGGGCTGGGGCAGTAGGGATGACAGGGCCTTGTGTCTTTTACCATCCAGTGGACTAGCCTTGTCTTTTAACATGGTAGCAGCAACATAATTTTGAAGAGTTAGCAAGAGACAAGCCTTTAATACACAAATACTTTTAAAATCTCTGTTTCTGTCAGGTTTGCCATTGACCAAACCTGGCAAAACTCAGAATCAGTGTGGGAGGTAAATATTCAAGGGCAAGGGTAAGAGAAGAATTATTAAGGCAATTTGTAAACAATCTGCCAAACATTGTTTAACTTTTTTATCATTTATATTTTTATTGTTCATCTTTTCTTATAAGATACATACATCCAACCACATTGATGTGTCCCATAGATTTTGAATTGTTGTGTTTCTGTTTTCATTTGTTTCCAGATATTTTTAAATTTCCTCTTCAGTTTCTTCAGTGACCCATTTGTTGTTTAGTAGTATGTTGTTTACCTTCTACGTGTTTGTGTTTTTTGCAGTTTTCTTCCTTGTAACTGATTTCTAGTCTCACAGCATTGTGGTTGGAAAAGATGCTTGATATGATTTCAGTCTTCTTAAATTTGCTGAGACTTCCTTTGCAGCCTAGCATCCAATCTATCCTGAAGAATGTTCCATGTGCACTTGAAAAGAATATATATTCTGTTGCTTTTGAATGGTATGTTCTATATATACCTATCTATTAAGTCCATATGGTCTATTGTGTCTTTAAGGCCAGTGTTTCCTTATTGATATGTTGTCTAGATGATCTGTCCATTGATGTCAGTGGGTGGTAAAAGGTCCCTACTGTTATTGTGTTACTGTCAATTTCTCATTTCATGTCTATTAATATTTGCTTTATGTATTTACGTTCTCCTACATTGGATGCATATATTTACAGTTGTTATGTCTTCTTGGATTGATCCCTTGATCATTATGTAATTTCCTTCTTTGCCCCTTGTTAGAGTCTTTGTTTTAAAGATTATTTTGTCTGATATAAGTATTGCTACCCTGGTTTTCTTTTCATTTCCACTTGTATGAAATACCTTTGTATATCTTCTCACATCCAGTCTGTATGTGTGTTTAGATCTGAAATGAGTCTCTCGTAGGCAGCATATATACGGGTCTTTTTTTTAATCCATTCAGCCATTCTAAGTCTTTTTATTGGAGCATTTAGTACATTTACATTGAAAGTAATTATTGATAGGTATGTACTTATTGCCATTTTGTTAGTTGTTTTGGGTTTTTTAGTTCTTTTAGTTCCTTTTTTCTTTTGCTCTCTTCCCTTATGATTTGATGACTATCTTTAGTGTTATGTTTGGATTCCTTTCTCTTTTGTGTGTGTTTATCTATTATAGATTCTTGGTTTGTGGTTACCATGAGGTTTATACATAGCAATCTATCTATCTATTTATCTATCTATCTATGTATCTATCTATCATCTCTGATTATTTTAAGTTGCTGATCTCTTAAGTTCAAATGTATTTTAACAACCCTGCATTTTACCTGCCCCTGCAGTGTTTACAGTTTTTGACATCATATTTTTTTATTCTTTTGTTTTTTGTATCCCTTAACTACTTATTGTTGATATAGATGAATTACTACTTTTGTCTTTTAACCTTCCTACTAGCTTTATAAGTGGTTGATCTATTAACTTTACTGTATATTTGCCTTTATCAATGACATTTTTCCTTTCATAGTTTTCATCTCTAGTTGTAGAATTTTCCACCTAGAGAAGTCCCTTAATATTTTCATAAAGCTGGTTTGGTAGTGCTGACTTCTTTTAGCTTTTGCTAGTCTGCAAAATTTTGATTTCCTCTTCAAATCTGAATGAAAGCCTTGCCAAGTTAGTATTCTTGGTTGTAGGTTTTTCCTTTTATCTCTTTAACTGTATCATGCAACTCCCTTCTGACCAGTAGAGTTTCTGCTAAAAAGTCAGCTGATAGCCTTATTGGAGTTCCTTTGTATGTTATCTGTTGCTTTTCCCTTACTGTTTTTAATATTCTCTCTTTATTTTTAACTTTTGCCATTTTAATTACAATGTATCTTGGTGTGGTCCTCTTTGGGTCGATCCTATTTGGGAATGCCTATGTTTCCTAGACCTGGATATCTATTTCCTTTCCCAGGTTAGGGAAGTTTTCAGCTATTATATGTTCAAATATGTTCTTTTCCTCTTCCTCTCTTTCTTCTCCTTCTGGGACCCCCATAATGCGAATGTTAGTAGGCTTGATGTTGTCTCAGAGTTCTCTTAAACTGTTTTCATTTTTAAGATTCTTTTTCTTTTTTCTATTCATCTTGAGCGATTTCTACTACTCTGCCTTCCAGCTTGCTGATCTGTTACTCTGTATCATCATCATTATACTGTTGATTCTTTCTAGTGTATTTTTAAAAGTTCAGTTATTGTGTTTTTCAGCTCTATTTGTTTCTTCTTTATATATTCTAATTCTTTGTTAAAAACTTTTAACTTCTCACTGTGTTCATCCATTCTTCTCCCGAGTTCTTTGAGCATCTTTATGATCATTACCTTGAACTCTTTATTGAGTAGATTGCTTATCTTCATTTCAATTTCAAAAGTGGCTTTGTGTACGAAATGTCCTATGGGGCCCAGCAGCACACTCTCCTTTGGTCACCAGAGCTAGGTGCTTTAGGTGTACCCTCTATGTGGGTTTTTCTGTTGTGGCAGGCTAACTATTGTGGGCATGCTAGGTGTGGCTGGTCCTTGAATTTGGTTGGTTGTCAGGCCCAGCCTTGAGTGGAGGCTGCTGGCCACTGATGGTGGGACTGGGACCTCACCCAATGGTTGTTATGGCCAGGGGAGTACAGGTCCTGGTGCCAGCCCACTGGTGGGCAGGGATGGCTCATGAGGCAGCTGGTTATGGAGCTCCAGGTGGAGCTATGGCTATGGCTGGCCCATTGGTGGGTGGAACCAGGTCCTGGGGTGGCCAGCTGTGAGACTTGGGGTCCCGGAGCTAGTGTTGACCTGACGATGGGTGGGACCATGACCCAGGAGGGTCCCAGGGCTTATGTCAGTCTGCTGGTAGGTGGGGCTGATTCCTGACGTGGCTAGCTGCAGGGTCCAGGCTGTTCCAGAGCTGGTGACCATCCACTAGGGTGGCCCCAGATCTCAGGGCAACTTCCTGAGGGACCCAAGGTGTTTTAGAACTCGTATTGGCCTGCTGTTGTGAAGGGCTGAGGCCCAGTGTGTCCTGGGGTGCTGATGCCCTGCTAGTGGGTGGGCCAGGTCTTGACATAGCTGGATGTGGGACTACTGTGGTCCTGGGGCTGGTGTTGGCCCACTGCTGTGCAAGACCAGGGCCCAGGAGGTCCCCAGGCTAGTGCCCACCCAGCAGTGGGTGAGGCCAAGTGTTGGGACTCATGCCAGCTCATTGAAGGGTGGAGCGAGGTCCTGGGGTCTCTAGCTGTGGGTATCTTGGTGGTCCAGCATTGGTGTCAGCACACTGGTGGATAGGGCCTGGGTCTATTGGGTTCCCAGGGCTAGTGCCAGGCCATGGAAGATGGGACTGTGTTCTGGGCCCTTTGCTGGGTGGGGCTGGGTCCAGGGGTAGCTGGGAATTGAGGAATCCAGCCTGCTGGTGGGTGGAGCTATGTCTCCTCCCAGCTAGCTGCTTGGCCTGAGGTGTCCCAGGGCTAGTGCTGACCAGCTGGTGGATAGGACCAAGTCCTAGCACTAATAAGTTAGAGGGAGGATTACAAAATGGCACTTGCCAGCACCGGTGGTATAAGCTCCCGAAAATGGCTGCTGCCAGTGTTTATGTCCCCAGGGTGAGTCCCAATTGCCTCCTGCCTCTCCCAGAGACTCTCCAAGATCAGGAAGTGGGTCTGATCCAGGCTGCATTCAAATGACTGCTTCCGTCCTGGGTCTCAAAGAATGTGAGATTTTGTGCACACTCTTTAAGAGTGAAGTCTGTATTTCCCACAGTTATCTGGCTCTCCCCAAAGTAAGCCCCACTGGTCTTCAAAAACAAATGTTTTAGGGGATGATCTTCCCAGTGTAGGACTCCTAGGCTGGGGATGTGGAGCTCAGATCCTTCACTCCTTGGGGAGAAACTCTGCAATTATAATTATCCTCCTGTATGGGTCTTGACTATACTGTGACTCTGCCCATCCTACCCATCTCATTGTGGTTCCTTCTTTATATTTTTTAGTTGTAGAAGATTTTTCTGCCAGTCTTCAGGTCTTTCTCATTGATAGTTGCTCTATAAATAGTTATAATTTTGATGTGCTTGTGGGATGAAGTGATCTGAGCGTCCTCCTACTCTGCCATCTTGGCCACTCCTCTACTTTAGCTCTTTTTAACCTCTTTTCCTATGTCATCTAAATCCGACCTCCAAAGACCGAATTTTTGTAAACAAACCTACTGATGAGGTATATTTACTGTATAAGCAAAATGGCTCTCTCTATGATAGAAATTCAGTGTACAACTCAATCTTTTCCTAACAGTTATATAAATATGAAGATGAAAATGTGAATTCTCACAAAATAGTAATAGTACTCTTATGTATTCAGTGTATAAACAAGGCTTTGGATTTAGAAACCACTTAAGATAGTTTTGGGGCCCCTCTATGGGGCCTTTGTAGTTGAAAAATTTTACAGTACATTTGGAAAAAACCTTTCAGAAAATGGATATTGCAAGACAGACTGGTACAAAAAGAGAACTGTGCTGACAGAAGGAAGCATGAACATTTTGAAATAGTATTTTTTTTTTTAAATAGAGTTGTACGGAAGTGCCCGATTTTATTTTAAAAACCTAAGAGAAATTTGCTGCAGTTTTCCAATCTAATTATCAGTGACAGTAACTTTAAAACCTGAAACATTTTACTTAGTGACCTATTTTATTCCTGGGAGAGAAGCAGAGTTGTGACCTAGACCAGGCTCTAAGGAACTTCCCTGTCATGCTGAGGTAGCAACCTGATCTGGGTGTATGTGATTTCACGTTATGATTCCTATAGGAGTAGAGATTAGCGCTCTGATATATGTAACTATTCAGAAATACAATCAGATATCATATTTGGATCAATAACAGGCATAACTGAACCTCTTTGACACCTGTATCACTGGGATATGTGCTTGAGTAGGGTGATCTGATAAAATATGGGACATCCAATTAAATTTGAATTTCAGATAAACAACAAATAATTTTTTGTATAAGTATGCCCTAAATATTGCATTGGAGATATCTGTCTATCTATGCTAAAAATTATTGATCTGAAATTCAAATTTAATGGGGAATTCTGTGTTTCTATTTGCTATTTCTGGCAACCTTGTCAGCTTAGGACAACATGAGGCTTAAGAGTCAGGACATATACATAAAAAGTACTAACAAAAGGAAATACATTGTGGTGGATTTAACACATATATCTACAAATTCTTTGGCACTCCTTCATTGAGAGATGGGGACTATGTCCCTTTCTTTGAATCTGGTTTGGATTTAGGGATTTGCTAGTATTTAATAGAATGCAGAGGAGATGCCGCTACATGGCTACCAAGCCTGGGTCATAAAAGGCGTGTGCAGACACTCACTGTTGAAGCACTGAGCCACCAGGTAAGAAGACTAACTACCCTGAGGCCACCGTGCTGTAAGGAAGCCCAGGTCACAGGGAAAGGCTCAAGTAGCTGCTTTAGCCAACAGCCCCAGTTTAAGTCCCACTGAGGTAGCAGCTTAGAGCCAACATCAACCACTAGGCATGTGAGTGAAGTCATCTCCAGATGATTCAAGACCCCAGCCACTGAGTAACTCCCAGATGAAACCCAGACATTGTGGAACAGAGATAAGCTATTCCTGCTGTGTCCTATCTGAATTCTTGACCTATATCATCTGAGAGCATAATAAAGTGGTTGTTTTAAGCAATTAAGTTTTGGGGTAATTTGTTATGCAGTAATACTAACTGTAATACACATGTTAAGTACAAAGTAAATGGTTAACAATCTGTGATTCAGGAGTTTAGGGGAGGAAGAAGTCACCAAAAGCTTGGGTGGGGGTGGGGCTCCCCTTCTTGACTCTACTCCCACACTTGAAATACATAGCTTTACAGGAAGTATAGGACATGGACAATGAGAAAAGGAAAGTGTGAAAGTGGATTTAATGGCAAAGATCTCTGTTCTTTTTCCTTTAAAATTCTTCTCTTAGAATAATTGGAATTTAAAATAAACCAGCTTACGAAGCACTGGAAAGAAGATTAAGGATTGAATGGAGAAGGAATACATTAAACTCCCATCTTCATTCTTGGGTTATGCTTCTGAGTGTTTAAAGATAAAGCTATTATGACTGTGTATAGGAATTAATAGTCTTTAGGGAGACTGATAAACTGAGAAAGAGATTGCAGTAATTTTGGATTGGTGACCCACCAGGCTGACTTAGTCACTTAAATTTCACATTTCTTTAAAATTCTGAAAAAGGGGCATTCTTAAGTGTTCTTTTAAAAGAACAGAAGAGTTTCATGGGAGAGCAAAGCAATTTGGTGAGAAGAGACTTTTCTTCATGCTTTAATGCGTCTGAGGAAGTCTCCAAGCTGCTGAACGATCAAAGATAAAAGCAAAAAAGAATATTTTTGCCTTTATTTGTGGCAAGATTTTTTGAGAGCTGCCATGCGCAGATATTGTGGGGTAAGATACTAAAGGCTGAATCCTTTTCTTTGAAAACTTTATAATGTCAGGAGATGTTTATAATGTAAAGGATGTTTGTACACTCCTCAAAGCTAAAACCTAGAGATTTCTATGTACAAATTCAGTAGTATACTTTCTGTT
This sequence comes from Stenella coeruleoalba, assembly GCF_951394435.1. NCBI lineage: Eukaryota > Metazoa > Chordata > Mammalia > Artiodactyla > Delphinidae > Stenella > Stenella coeruleoalba. Next base: position 77,601,364 of record NC_137151.1, on the reverse strand, counting down.
TTAGGAGTGGACTTTGAGCAAAATATTGAGGTAGGTGTTGCTGAAACAGCTTCCTTCCTCTTACTGTATTCTTTACTCTCTTTACTCCCCTTCCCTCGCACCTTTCTGGACCTTCCCAGAACCTCTCAGTTCTCATGCTGTGTCTGGCCTATTAGCTCCTCCCTTTCTCTACTACAATCTACAGTATTCATTTCTCAGAGTTTCCTCCAAGGTATGCTTTGACGCTATCAATGTCTCCACACGTGTCCATCCAAATGTACCTTCCCTTAGTGAGGTGTGGCAACCACATAGACTGGGTTTTCCAGGATAGATAGTACACAAACAATCCCATTGGCTCCATATATTGAAATTCCTCAGAAATCCCAACATTTTTATATTCAAACTATATCTCTCAGAACTTCACTCAAATCTGGGACTTCCCTGGTGGCCCAGTGGTAAAGAATAAGCCTTCCAAAGAAGAGGGCATGGGTTCGATCCCTGGTTGGGGAACTAAGATCCCACATGCCACGGGGCAACTAAGCAGGCATGCCACAACTATTGAGCTCGTGCCTCAACAAGAGAGCCCGCGTGCTGCAAACTACAGAGCCCACGTGCTCTGGAGCCCATGTGCCACTAGAGAGAGAAAACCCGCAAGCCACAACTAGAGAGAAGCCCACAAGCACAACAGAGACCATGCGCCATAATGAAAGATCCCACATGCCTCAACGAAGATCCCGTGTACCACAACTAGGACCCAACGCAGTCACAAAAGTAAGGAAAATAAATTTAAAAAAAAAAAGAGAACTTTGCTCAAATCTAAGAGGGACCCCAAATCCTTTTACATCACGTGTTTAGATTCCTTGTGTCAAAGATTCTTATCCTCCACCGCTCATTGACTCTATTAAAAAAAAAAATCCGTTTTCTGTTTACTCTACAGCTTTCCTCAGAGACACGGGCATTTGCTTTACTCTCTTTGTCCTTGCCCAAGTTCTGACATTTTCTCATCCACCCATCTATCCATCCTTCCAGTTTACTGTTCATGTAGACAGCTCATATTATACCATAGCTTCACAGTTACTTGTGGTTCTCGACTTTGATACCTTTATTTCTTTTTCAGTTTAGTTACCTGGCACAATTTATTTCCTGGCACATTATGTTAAGGAAATAAAAACACTTAAAATACAAACCAATTTTTATAAAGCATCCCCAGACTTTGGTAACAGAATCATCAGGTACTAATAGCACAAATTTCACTGGCCCTTGCTCTCCTGTAAGGATGTGGTACCTTTAAGCCCCTGCAAATTTTCACCCAATTAAGACTTCACTCTCCCTGAATGTGGGGGTGGTGGTGGTGTCTTGTACATGCCTCAGAAGAGTGTTAGGTTCAGTCACTGTACATTGTCTATCCTGGTTTTCCTATGTCGCTCCATGAGCTTCTCAACCTCCCTTGCCTGAGAGGCTGCTTGTCAGTGCTCTATCTGCATGTACCTCCTGTGAAAACCTCCTGTGAAAATGCTCGTGCCAAGTGTTCATTATCTTTGAATTTCCATAGTTTCCAAATGCCAGGGTAGGGAAGAATGCAAGCTACTCGGTTAGACTTTTGTCTTGGAGACTTAAGTAACACCCGTGATGCCTGTCCTATCTCAAATATTCCCTCATGAAACAAACAAAAAGTTTTTACAGCTTTTCATTTAATTTGCTTGTGCTATAGGTTTTTAGCAGTGGTTCCCAACCTTGAATGTGCATTAGAATCACCTATTTAAATCATCCATTTAAAAATGCTGATGTCCCTCCCACCCCCCAGAGATTCTGATTTAATCCACCTGGAATGAGACCAACATTAGGTGATTCTACTGTGCTGTGAGGGTTGAGAATCTCTGGTTTATAGGCACTGACAGGAGGCTGACACAGTGCTCATCTCCTCCTGGTTTTTATTCCAGGTGCTTTCAAAATAGTGTTCCTCCTCCTTTTCATCAAAACAAATAGCCCTCACCCTTCAGCAAATCATCTCAAAGCACCTACTTGATGGTGAGAGAAGTCTGAATTTTAGTCTGGTGCTTAAAATAAGAGTCCACAGCAGTTTTTATAGGGAAAGAATTCCAAACACAGACGTCTGGCAGAGAAAAAGACTTACTGGTGTTGGAGGTTTCCCCATTCTAAGTTATCAGAAAAATCTTTGGCCCAGTTTTGAAAAAGATTGACTAGGATAAAAAAATGAGCATGTATTACCTCATTTTCGTCTTTAACCTATTTGATTTTTCTGTTCAATATATGGGAACACAGTTAATGTCACATATAATATTAATTCTGGATTTTGATATGTTTCTCAGTTTCTCAGGGTCACAATTTATATTGAGCACAGGCGAATCATTTGAAGAGTCAATCAGTTATGCAATTTTCTCTGAATAATCTGCAGAGGTGGATTTAGTGATGTTAATGAAGATGAAACTTTAGGGTCTCTGGAGGGCTCTAGAAATGTGTCCCTATAATCATATTTTTGTAAAATTTAAATAAGAAAGTTTTTTTTTTCTTAAGAAGGGTCCCCTTCCCCAAACTGCAAAAGCTTCAGACCTCCCTTAACCTGATTATGTGGAATCCTTGAGAATTGTGCCAAAGTGAAACAGTTCTTATTTCAATGTCTTTATCTTTCATTTTCTTTTCTATTAGAAAAAATGGGCTTATTTTAAGCCAGTATGTGCCACTAACCATGTACAGTTGCTAAATTACTGAAGTGGTACTCTACCTGTTGGTAAAATAGCCATTGCCTCAAGCCCCCAAGTACCCCATACTACCATTCCATCTAACCCGGTTGTTCCCCTGAAGCTTACTGATGCCTCCCATGATCCAACCCCTAACAAGGTAACATCTGGTACACCAGGGGCCCTCCAGAACCCTGTTTCAGTGCAGTGGCCACCAGCATCCATTCTGATTTGGCAATACCTGTGCTAAATGAGTTATTAAATAGGTTGAATATCAACCTTGCTCAAAAACAACTTAAAAAATTCTGTAGTTATATATCATAGGTAAGATGACTAAATGTTTAATAAAATATTTTTATACAGGTGACACTATAAAAAAATCCAACCTCTTTTAGAAATTATTTTTGGAAATCTGTTTTGGGCCCATTTAATATCTGGTTATGTATGACTAAGAAAGGTCATGTCATATAGAAACCAGATCTTAGCTCAGTCAAAAAGGATTTGAGGAATACTTTAATAGAGCTTTAATTTGCAACTAGGATGGTTCTTAAAATATACGGAAAGAAGGAAGTCAGCTGCTAACACAAAGGAGTACACTACTCAACAGTCACTGTGTAGGAGTTGCTATGAGGGCTAGAAAGGAGACAGCACAGATATTCAACAATCGCTTAAATCTTTACCAAGAAATACATCTGGGAAAGTGCTATACTTAAACTCTATCTAGAGATGATCCACATTTTAGGTTTAAAGAATATAAGCTCAGGTCATTCTCTGCATAATTTGGCAGCCTAGGAATGAATAAATCATTTGGATCAGATTTGATGCACATGAGTGTCGAAAGTAAATGAAAAATTAATTTAAGTTGAAAGTAAAATTAATTTAAGACTAAGCTGTTTAAAATATATAAGCTCACTTTAGAACATAAAACATAGCATAATCTTTGAAAAGAATAACCTCACCTTATTATTTTCACAGATATTTTATTTGTAAACTGAAAAGAATCTATGGTTATACTATATTTATAGGTTCAAAGATTCTTTGGTAATGTAATTATTAATAAACAAAAATAAGCAACAAAGGGAAGAGGTGAAAGGTACTTTTGGGTAGAAAAAAGTGACTGCCATACATTTGCAAGGCAGGTTTATTTGAAGACTCACAAATGGCCTGAAACCACCCATGAGAATACTCAAATTTATAGATGCCAATAGCTTTTCTGAGTAAAACTCTGCGTATTCATTCAGGACTCAAAAAAACCTTAATTGAGTACTTAATATATTCCAGGCATTGTATTAGACTACTGATATGAAAAGATGAAGATGACACAGTCCCTGTCCTAAAGGGCACAGTCCCAGTGGTGGAGACAAACAGGTAGATAATAGTTCCATTCAATATAACATGTAAATGGTTTGTAGAAATGAATTAGTCACTCTATATAATTATATATCTTTTTAGTATAAGATGCTGCTTGGCAGAAACTCCAAAGGAGTTTTCAAACCCAACACAGATTCTCTCCCACTGGTGTGACTCATCAGGAGAGAGTATTCCTTCCAGTGTTAAATGGAAGCACATCATGCTATCTTGGAGCCCAGATTCCCTGAGTACTTAATGCGTACAACAGTGCAGCAATGGGGATTCCATTTGATCTCTGCCAATCTCTCCCATTTTCTGGTCCAGCTATAGTGCTCTTCTGCCCACATTTCTGAGACAAATAATATCTGTTCTCTGCTTCTTTCGTGATGAAAGAAAACTTAGCCATAATTGGATTCAAGTGCACACTTGTCCACTTTAATCCCCAGGTTTAATCCCAAATTCCACCAGCAGGTGGTAGGGAAGTCAAACAGAGTAAACCTGTTTATAATTGTTTTGGGCTGAGATCACAGTACAGTAATGATTTTGACACTTCTGGATAAATAACATCTTCTACGTTTATAATAACACTTGTAGATATTGTTCTTACTTACTTTATTTGACGTAAAATTTGTGTATTTTTTTGAATTACATTTTTAGTTGCTTAGAATTTCAAACATCAGAATTATTACTATTATTAAAGAATACTGTGTGAATGTGTATTGATGTGGCTTACTTAAAGCTTACCTAAAGTAGCCATAGTCTTTATATTCGAGAAGAATACTATTTTAAAGTCTGAAAACAGAATTAATATGTGTTAATACAACATCTCGTAAAGTTTTCTTTCTAGAATAAAAAAATCTGAAAGTCTAGATATCTATTTTTTTATTTCATTTCTTATTATGCAAGTGAACCAAAAAGGACAGGGGTTTAACTGACCATTGTGATGCACAGGTCTTTGGAACACTCAGTTGCATTTGGCATGTCACCCTAGGACACTTGAGGTCCTTTAGCATCTTCTGTGCATGGAAAGGAGTAAACAAACATCAGACACCTAAGATTCATTTTTGGTCCCTTTTTTCCCAAATAATTTTATACAAGTCCCTGCATGTACAAGTTTAAGAGTAAAGGAAAGAAAGGCTAATTAGAAGCAGAACATCAAGCTAATTTCCCTTAACTGGCAAACTTTCTAATACATAGTATGTAGGGCCTGTAAGATTGCATTTTAAACATACTTTGTGCCAAATATCTCCATGAATTATTCTGAAGAGAAATTATTTTAAAAGGATATATTTCACAAGAACTTCTTTGTTTTTTAGGAAGCATTTTGAGATAATTCATTCCTTTATGTATATTTCTTAGTTAATGAAGGTATTTCTTTTCTAACTTTTGTTTCTTTTGTATAACAAATATTTTCTTGATTTCAGCGGCTACTCTATCTCAATGAAGTAATGAAAATGGTCATGACAAATGATTCTTTCTTGATAATCTATGTAATTATTAGAGGAATAAATATAATATCTGGAAATTAGAATTAGAAGCCATTTTCTTTTGGTAAAATTTTAACATTTAAAACCTTAATATTAGGAAATAAAGGTAGCTTGTTTTTAGCTATTGCAATCAATATATTTGATATACAGAATATCTGGCATTAGGCATGTGGTGTTAAAATCTGAAATAATATTTCTTTTTGAACTCCAATGTGTCTTTATCATAAATTACATTGTTGAAAATTCATTTGGTGGGAAGATGGAGGTGGCTTTTGAATCTTCTCAAATCTCCACAAAAGTAAACATAGCAACTAGATAGCAAAACCAGAAATATTCATGGACAACATTTATAATAAAATTAGGTGACATGAATTCTCTTGAATTTCAAAAGTAGGATCAAGCCATCAAGAGCTACAAGACATGCAAGGTATTAGCATATGTTCAGAAGAAAGCAGAGGAAAAACAATGGAGAGTCTAAAGGGCCTGAGAACAGGAGAATCTTAAAATAATCAACAAATATTCACTGGAAAATATAGTGCAGGCAATTTTAGAATAGCAGCTGAAACTGGAAATGAGTTTTGCCCACTGCAAAAGTGGTGAATGTAGGGGCCTTCAGTAAGGCCTCAAAAGGCTAGAGAAATCTAGAGCCTATGGACTCTTAAATTGACCAGCTAGGATTCCTTTTCAAGACTGGATCCCACCCCAAGGAGAAAGTGTTTGGAGTAAATTAAAAATTAGCCAATAGAGGGACAACCAGAGGACCAAAGGACAATGTTTAGGTGAAACTGGGGAAGGAGCCAAGAGACAGGAAATCTCATCAAGTTGCCTTATTATTTAACACTATATAAAAAAGCAACAGAACAGGGAGTCCTGAAGTTAAAAAATGCTGAATTTAATGTCCTAAAAAATCATGAAAACCAATTTTATATACACAAAACCCCCAGAAACTATTGAGGTCAAATCTCAGAAGAATTTGTTACACGAATAAAAGAGAAAAAAAATGAGAATAACATTTTTACAGATAACACAAGTTTGTTAGAAAGACCTGTTCCTAAAACACATAAAAGCCATAAAACCTTCTACATCAAAATGAGTTAATCGACATTAAGAAAATGATACAAATTATGAGAAATAATATAGTCAGAATTAGAAACTCTAAGAAAGTATGTGACTGAATGTGAGAATTAGAAATTAAAGAAAAAGGAATACAAGAGTGAATAAGTACAACATATAATGCTTTAAGAGAAATATAAAGCAAAGAAGAGAAAAGTTGCAAAAATTAAAAAGAAAAAAATAAGGATTTGAGAGAAAGTGATAGATATTGAAAATAGACAGACTTTAATGTAAGGATAACAGAAGTCATTTAAGAAGAATAACCAAAGCAATGAAAGAAAATAAGTACAAAAATATGAAATTTAAGAAAAATTTCCTGAATTTATAAAATATGTATCTGAAACTATATTTTGAAAGAGCATAGCATGAACCTGAGGATATTGACCCAAATGACCACCACCAAGACATATGGTAATGAAGTTACTGAAAGAAGAACTCCTGTATTTCCTAACTGAATAGTACATGGAAGCTAGAAATTGTATAACTCTTGTTTGAATAATCAAACTTGTATTTGATTAAACAGATGTAAAAGTGTGAATGTGATAAACTTGTTCAGTGTCTTGAAACCAATTATTTCAGATATTTTGTCCATTTACTGGATGTTTTAGGCAGGAGGGTAAGTTCTATCCCTGTAACTCCTTCCTGACTAGAAATGGAAGTCCTGCTTGGCTGCCTTTTATTTATATCTTACTTTATCTGTGCCTCCCCAAGACTCTTAAATCCACAAAATTTTAGAGTTTCCTCAAAGCACAGGAAATATCTGTATTCCTACCTAAAATAAATGATTCTCTGACATGAAACCATTAAGGCTTTGAGTGTTTTTCACTGATATTCCTTGTCAAATCACCAAATTGTTTACTTTGTATGTCTGTCCCAATCTTCAAGGAATATTATATTTTTCTATTGTTGCTGTAATACATTATCACAAATTTAGCAGCTTAAAACAATAAAAATTTATTATCTAACAGTCTGTAGGTCAAAAGTTTGGGCACAGAGTGGCTTGGACGTTTCCTCTGCTTCAAGTCCCACAAGGCTGGAATCAAAAGTGCCAGCTGGTCTGCAATCCCTTCTGAAGGCTCTGAGGGAGAATCTGCCCCCAGGCTATTTGTGTTGTTGGCAGAATTCAGTTCCATGTAGCTGTAGGATTGGGGTCCCTACTTCCTAGGTGTCAGCTGGGAGTTGCCCTTGTCTTCATAAGAGGTGAAAACTGGACTGGAGACTGTAGTGTAGATGTACTGCCATAATGCATATCTTAACACATCACCCCTGACTTAACCATCCAGGAAGTGACACATTTAGACCATGGCAATTTAGCGCTATGTGTTTCCCATAGCGTGGAGAATAGCTTAGAGTGTTCCCTTCCTCTCTGCTGGCAGGAGGATCCAAAAGAGAAAACCCAAAACAAGCTAAGTCAAGCAAACTCATTTCTTTTCCCGGATGCATTAATTAGGTAAGTCATTCCTTTTCTTACAGAGGGAGTGAGTAATGAGGGAATTGAGAGACATCAGGAAAACATAAGACAAGGAATAACATTCCCTCCTCTCCCCCTCACCAAATTATAGTTCTTCCTCTCATTTAAGTCAATGAAAATAGTATTAGGAGTATATGGGAGGGATTCCCCTATTCCACATGCCATAGGTACCACACCTCCAGCTCCCTTGTTACAATCTCCTCTGAGCAGATTCTTTGTAGTTCCTGCACAGATTTCCACTCTCACCAAAGAATTTTTCCTTGGAAGAAATAATGTTGTAGTCTTTTCCCTGGGGCATATGACTCTTCCTACATTCTAAGCTGTTAGTATACATTAATGGTGTTGTGTGTAGATAAGCTTAGCTTTTGGGCAGAATTTGTTCCAGTTTCTCCTGAGGTTTCAACGGGATATTTTTCTGGGTGGGTGCTGCCTCTGTTGTTCATAGACTGGCACATCCTCAGGGATAAGGACTCTGGATCACCTAGATCTTTTACAATTTTTGTTCCTTCATGGGTGGATTAGACGGTCTCAGCACACTGTCCAGGGATGGAGAACAGTATGTGTGGAAGGGGTGCCTGCCTTGATAAATTTATCAGTTGTGCTCTTTTCCCTCCTTGCCTCATTTCCTGATTCTCTCTTTCTTTTTCTCAGCATGTCAGGCATAAAATCTCTGCCACCCTGACCAGGGGTATAATTTGTCTAAAACATCTCTATGGGGCTGTGATTATTTAATTGGATTAACTTGATTTGGCCTGTCCTATTTTTGGCTATGTTTTGTACACAAGGAAGTGTCCCCAAGAATGTCTAATCTTAGATGGGGACTAGCCGGTTTTTATAAGCATAATCATCATTTTACTCAGGTCTGACATAACTAAGACTGAAATCTGAATAATCTAAAACCTTCTCTCAATTTTGACTTATTTAGGCTGGTGATGGGAAGATATTTATCAGTCCTCAGGTTAAAGGAATCCCATATACTTAAGATATTCTTCACTATTCAAATCTCACTGTCCAAATATTTACTTTATATATTTGCAAAAATTTTTTACCCATAATTCCTTGAACTCAAAACCTGCTATAATGAATATGTTTGTGCACCAGCAAAATCATTTTAATTGGGCAGGACTCAGGGAGAGAAGATGTAAAATGGGCTACATCTGAGCTGTTCTCCCAATAGAATTACAGCATGTGTGCTTTTATTGTTCAACGAGTTTGCATATTGCTATCAGCTTTATTACTTTTGCCCTGAGAGTTCAGCCTTTAAGTTTCCCAGTGTCTGCCTCCATAAAGAGCCTGAGGTCTAAATTAGACAAGTGTTAATTTCATTTGAAGTCAGAAGGATGGTTAGCATTTGAAATACTCTAACGAGGCATACTCTCTCAACATGCAGTTAGCTAGCATTTGAAAGAATCTAATCAGGAGAGGCACCTGCTCTTCAGAGGCACTGCTACTAGCACTTTCACTATCGCCATCTAAATCAATACTAGTAGGTGTCCTAATTATAGCATATGGGATGTTGACTTTTCACTGGTGAAATGAGTGTTCAATATATGTGGGTTGGTTAGAAATACTACATAGGAACCTTTGACAACATTAAAAAAAAGACTAGGTGTCCAGTGAGCCAAGCAGCCTAGACCAGTGGTTCTTGACTAGGGGGCAATTTTTCAGTTTGGCAATGTTACCATTTTTGGTTGTCTCAGTTGGAAGGAGGGGCTGCTACTGACATCTTGTGGGTAGATGCTAGGGATGTTGTTTAAAATGCTATAATGTACAGAACCTTCCCACCCCCATCACCCCAACAAGAATTATCTGGCCCAAAATACTGGTAGTGTCAAGGTTAAGAAACCCTAGCCCAGAGTCTTCAGGGTGGTGCCCTAGGTCTAGGGCTCTATTTGTCTCTATGTGTAGCCATTAACTGAGGATTTTGTCTTCTGCTTTTGATTAGAAATTTAGCTGACACCTGCTGCCAGAATATTGCTACAATTCCCTCAAGTAAACCTTTCATGGAAGGTGCTAGCTGGAGTTCATAACAGGTCAGAGAACTGGGACTTACTTATTTTTGTGCCTGCTTGCTAATATATGTTTCGATATGTTGCAGAATTCAATCTGAAACTTACTCTCATTGTAATGGAACACCTGACAGATTTTTTTTTTTAGGCTTCTCTTCCAATGGATTTTTATTTTTTGTGACTATAGTTACAATGTCTATGCTGTTTACATGGTAGGATAAGTTGACACTAAATTAATCAAAAATATTTTGTTTTCTCAAGCATTTGTAAATTAGGATTTTACAGAGATTTTGAGAGCAAAGGCCTATGGCTTTTACCTACCTCTCATAATTAGAGTCTATTTATTTTTATCAAAATAACCTAATAATTGTGTATAACTAATTTTGCTTCGATAAGTTTCCAAAAGGCAAGGTACAGCTTCAACCTTCTATCACACTGAGTACTCAGTAGCTTTAAGTGCTGACATGCTTAAATATTTGTACATGTATTCAATAGATTATATTGAATACCTTATATATACCAGGCACTGTTATAGTTCCTATGGATATAATGATGAACAAAACAGGCAGCAAGCTTACTTTCCTGTGGATTATATTAGAAATATGTCTGAGTTCCAACTGTGAGCACAGCTGAATTCTTTGGCTAGTAGCAAATTATTTACAAGGCAAATTAGTGGATGTAAATAAGTGTGAGAGTGGGGGGGGGTCACAGGCTATTGTCAATTTTACAGTAACAGATAAATATTACCTTCAGAACAAGATTTCCCCTCAATTTTTATGAAAATCTTTGCAAATAAAATACCTTGGCTAATCACTCATAAATTAAGAGAATCTGTAAGTATAGTTTCTACAAATCATTGCTACATGAGAGAGAAAATGAGAAAGAATATTTGGTAAAATCTCTGGGTTATTTTAAATTATAGGACTGATCCCTCTCCTTCACATGCAGAAGAGTCCTCCTTCCCCTTGCTTCAATTTCACTTCTATAAATCACCATTATAGTATTTTTCTTTCTTAAAAATCATTTATTTATTTATTTCTGAAGTATAGTAGATTTACAATATTGTGTTAGTTTCAGGTGTACAGCATAATGATTCAGTATTTTTGCAGATTATATTCCATTATAGGTTATTACAAGATAATGAGTATAATAACCTGTGCTCTACAATATATAGTATATCCTTGTTACTTATCTATTTTATACATAGTAGTTCGTTAATCTCACACCCCTAATTTCTTCCTCCCCACTTCCCTCTCTCCTTTGGTATCCACAAATATAGAAAACCTTCGGTTTCTATATCTGTGAGTCTATTTCTGTTTTGCATTATACATTCATTTGTATTATTGTATTATTTTTTAGATGCCATATATGAGTGATATCATATAGTATTCATCTTTTTCAGTCTGACTTATTTCACTAAGCATAATATTCTCTAGGTCAATCCGTGTTGCTGAAAGTGGCAATATTACATTCTTTTTTTATGGTTGAGTAGTATTCCAATGTATGTATATACCACATCTTCTTAAGCCAATCATCTGTTGATTGGTACTTAGGGTGTTTCCATGTCTTGGCTATTGTAAATAGTGCTGCTATGAACATTACGGTGCATGTATTAATATCTTCTTAAATTAGTGTTTTCTTTTTTTTTCAGATATATACCCAGGAGTGAAATTGCTGGATCATATGGTAGTTCTATTTTTAGTTTTTAAAGACCTCCATTCTGTTTACCATAGTGGCTGCACCAATTTACCTATAGTGTGCAAGGGTTCCCTTTTCTGCACATACTCCCGGACATATGTTATTTGTGTTCTTTTTGATGATAGCCATTCTAACAGGTGTAAGGTGGTATCTCATTGTAGTTTTGATTTGCATTTCTCTAATAATTAATGTTGAGCATCTTTTCACGTGCCTGTTAGCCCTCTGTATGTCTTCTTTGGAAAAATGTCTATTCAAGTTCTCTGCTGGTTTTGTTTTTTTTTTTTTTCCCGGTACGTGGGCCTCTCACTGTTGCGGCCTCTCCCGTTGCAGAGCACAGGCTCTGGACGTGCAGGCTCAGTGGCCATGGCTCACGGGTCCAGCCGTTCTGCGGCATGTGGGATCTTCCTGGACCGGGGCACGAACCCGTGTCCCCTGCATCGGCAGGCAGACTCTCAACCACTGCGCCACCAGGGAAGCCCCTCTCTGCTGATTTTTGATTGGATTTTTATTTTTATTATTGTTTTTAAGTTTTAGTTTTTATTTATTTATTTTTGGTTACATTGGGTCTTCATTGCTGCGTGTGGGCTTTCTCTAGTTGTGGTGAGCAGGGGCTACTCTTTGTTGCGGTGGGCTTCTCATTGCGGTGGCTTCTCTTGTTGCCTAGAGCACAGGCTCTAGGCACGTGGGCTTCAGTAGTTGTGGCAGATGGGCTCAGTAGTCGTGGCTCACAGGCATTAGAGCACAGGCTCAGTAGTTGTGGTGCACCGGCTTGGTTGCTCTGCAGCATGTGGGATCTTCCTGGACCAGAGCTGGAACCCATGCCCCTAAACTGGCAGGTGGATTCTTAACCACTGCGCCACAAGGGAAGTCCTGATTGGATTTTTTAAATATTGAATTGTATGAGTTGTTTGTATGTTTTGGTTATTAACCTCTTCTTGGTCACATCATTTGCAAATATTTTCTCCCATTCTGTAGGTTGTCTTCTCATTTTGTCAGTGGTTTCCTTTGCTGTGCAAAAGCTTTTAATTAGGTCCCTTTTATTTTTGCTTTTATTTCTTTTGTCTTAGGCAATGGATGCAAGAAAATATTCCTATGATTTATGTCAAAGAGTGTTTCTGCCTATGCTCTCTTTTAGGAGTTTTATGGTTTCATGTCTTACATTTAGATCTTTAAACTACTTTGAGTTTATTTTCATATATGGTGTGAAGGAATGTTCTAATCTCATTAATTTATATATGGCTGTCCAGTTTTCCCAGCACCACTTGTCCAAGAGACTTTTTTCCATTGTATATTCTTGCCTCCTTTGTTGTAGAATAATTGACCCCAGATGCATGGGTTTATTTCTGGGCTCTCTATTCTGTTCCACTGACCTATCTATGCATCTGTTTTTGTGGTAATCCCATGTTGTTTTTATTACTGTAGCTTTGTAGTATTGTCTGAAGTCTGGAAGGGTTATACCTCCAGCTTTGTTCTTTTTTTTTTCAGGATTGCTTTGGCAATTCAGGGTCTTTTGTGGTTCTATATAAATTTTAGGATGACTTGTTCTAGTTCTGTGAAAATTGTTCTGGGTATTTTGATAGAGATTGCATTGCTTTGGGTAGTATGGCCATTTTAATATTAATAATTCTTCCAATTCCAGAGTACAGGGTGTATTTCCATTTTTCTGAGTCATTCTCAATTTCCTTCATCAATGTTTTATAGCTTCAGCATATGGGTCTTTCAAATCCTTGGTTAAGATTATTCCTAGGTATTTTATTTTTTTGACATGATTTTATTTATTTCAGTGAAGTATAGTTGATTTGCAATGTTGTGTTAGTTTCAGGTGTACAGCAAAGTGATTCGGTTATACATATATATATATATTTTCAGATTCTTTTCCCTTACAGGTTATTATAAAATATTGAGTATAGTTCCCTGTGCTATACAGTATTTCCTTGTTGGTTATCTATTTTACATATAGTAGTATGTATATGTTAATCCCAAACTCCTATTTTATCCCTCTGCCTTTTCCCTTTGGTAACCATGAATTTGTTTTCCATGTCTGTGAGTCTCTGTTTTGTAGATAAGTTCATTTGTATCATTTTATTAGATTGCAAACATGTGATATTATATGATCTTTGGCTTACTTAGTATGATAATCTCTCATGTTGCTGCAAATGGTATTATTTCATTCTTTTTTATGGCTGAGTAATATTCCACTGTATAAATATGCCTCATCTTCTTTATTCATTCATCTGTTGATGGACATTTAGGTTGCTTCCATATCTTGGCTACTGTAAATGGTGCTGCAATGAACATTTTGGTGCATGTATCTTTCCGAATTATGGTTTTCTCCAGATATATACCCAGGAGTGGTATTGCTGGATCATATGGTAGTTCTATTTTTAGTTTTTTAAGGAACCTCCACACTGTTCTCCATAGTGGCTGTACCAATTTACATTCCTGCCAACTGTGTAGGAGGGTTCCCTTTTTTCTCCACACCCTCTCCAGTATTTATTATTTGTAGACTTTTTGATGATGGCCATTCTGACTGGTGTGAAGTGATACCTCATTGTAGTTTTGGTTTGCATCTCTCTAATAATTAGTGATGTTGAGCATCTTTTCATGTGTCTTTTGGCTGTCTATATGTCTTCTTTGGAGAAATGTCTATTTAGATCTTCTGCCCATTTTTTGACTGGGTTGTTTGTTTGTCTGTTTTTTGATATTGAGCTGTATAAGCTGTTTGTATATTTTGGAGATTAAGTCCTTGCTGGTACCATTTGCAAATATTTTCTCCCATGCTTTTCATTTTGTTTATGGTTTCCTTTGCTATGTAAAAGCTTTTAAGTTTAATTAGGTCCCATTTGTTTATTTTTGTTTTTATTTCCATTAATTTAGGAGACAGATCCAAAAAGATATTGCTACAATTAACGTCAAAGAGTGTTCTGCCTGTGTTTTCCTCTAGGAGTTTTGTTTGTTGGGAGTTTTTATTTATTTATTTATTAATGACAGTACTCTAGATTCACCAATTTATTAGTTTCTCCACTTTAAAAGGATCCATCATTTGGCCATTAATAAAATACATATTAATAGTGATTCGAACAAATAAGATGCAAGAGGTTTCCCCATAAGAATGGGAGGGGATGTCACCTAAGTAAAATCCTGAGAGTTTTTTCTCAAAAATAGTATGGCAGAAGTCATGTTTTTAGAACACATACACTCACGTTCACACACACAGAAAGTTCTAGGAAGATCCGGTAGAACATTTACATCTCAAAGCACAGGAAGCGAAATGCAAGTCCCCCTAGAAGGCCTTTGTTTAAAGTCAGAATTCTGAAAAAATATTTTTATCAAGCTGGCTTTTTAAGCTTAATTTAACTTAACTGCATACACAATAAAAAAGCCCCCTCATTTTTAGAGCAAGATTTCCTTGAATTCCCAATTAAGTATTTGTAAGTTTTGTATATAAATAAACCTGACTAGGGTATTAATTGGAGCTGGCAACCTGCTGTTCCTTTTTCTTTTGTTTTAAAAGCTTTATTTCCCATTCTGAGGTCAGTTTGTTGAAATAAAATTGCCAGTGACAATCGTGTGGTGCTGCTTGAGAGCTTCACTCCTCTAGGTTCTGCTCCAGAGTTGTTTTAGCCCCCTCTTATGTGTCTCGGGTTCTCCTGGTGGTTTATAAGACTACCACGGATGCTCCAGTCGTGGAATGGCCAGTTCTTATTCACGTCCCTGGTTGAGCAGTTTGTTAATTAAATGAGTGTTTCCCTGTAGGGACAGCAGCACAGCATGAGGTCTTGCCTCCACCACTCCTACAAGTTTCTCAGTTGCCTGAGAAAGCTGTTTCTGGCCTGGAGGAGAGAATCCCTTCTTTGGAGCTCAGACGCTCTCATAAGATTTTGGTTTTTTATTTTGACAAACTCTATTAAGGTAGACAATTCAAGGAAAAATGACAGGCAAGTCTTCTCCCTAATTACTCAGTCCCACCCTACTCAGTGTTTAACTGAGCAAAGTCCTCCCCGTCTTTAAACTGAAGATACCCACTCAGTATCTAAACTGGGTCTTCCCAGTGCCTTTCACTGTGAATAACCCACTCAGTGTCTAAACTGAGCAAAATCTTCCCAGTCCTTTGACTGAGGATAACCCAGTTACCTCTTCTTGAAACTAAGTCTCAAGGATAACCTATTCCCCCACTGAATAAAACTTAGGATTATCAACCAATAATGGGAGATCCTAGAACCAGGAGAGAATCACCCACATTCATCTGGACTCCCTGAGGAGGTGGATGGGCACAAGAGGCCTCTTCTGGTATCAAGGGTCCAGATCCTCACAGAGTACAGGTGAAGGAGAGGAATCTGCTCTGGTCCCTTCGTTGGTTGGCTATAACTGTTGACTAAAAAATTATTCACACCCTAAAAGTTGAGAGTTATGTTTTATTTGGCAGGAATTTTTAGGACTTCAAGCCCAGGAGGCAGCATCTCAAGTAACCCTGAGAGAACTGCTCCCTGTTGGGAGTTTTTAAATCTCAGATTCAATTTCAGTACTTGTCAATGGTCTGCTCATATTTTCTATTTCTTCCTGGGAGAGTGTATCTTTCTAAGAATTTGTCCATTTCTTCTAGATTGTCCACTTTATTGGCATATAGTTGCTTGTAGTAGTCTTTTATGGTCTTCTGTATTTCTTTGGTGTCAGTTGTAACTTCTCCATTTTCATTTCTAATTATATTTGTTTGGGTCCTCTCCCCCCCTTTTTTATTGATGAGCCTGGCTAAAGGGTTATCAATTTTGTTTATCTTCTCAAAGAACCATCTTTTAGTTTCATTGATCTTTTCTGTTGTTTTCTTAGTCTCTATTTCATTTATTTCTGCTCTGATCTTTATGATCTCTTTCCTTCTACTAACTTTGGGTTGTGTTTGCTTTTCTTTCTCTAGTTGCTTTAGGTGTAAAGTTAGGTTGTTTATTTGAGATTTTTCTTGTTTCCTAAGATAAACTTGCATCACTATAAACTTCCCTCTTAGAACTTCTTTTGCTGCATCCCATAGGGTTTGGATCATCGTGATTTTGCTTTCATTTGTCTCTAGGTATTTTTTTATTTCCTCTTTGATTTCTTCAGTGATCCACTGGTTTTTAGTAGCATATTGTTTAGCCTCCATGTGTTTGTGTTTTTTACAATTTTTTTTTCTTGTGGTTGATTTCTAATCTCATAGCATTATGGTTGGAAAAGATGCTTGATATGATTTCAATTTTCTTAAATTTATTAAGACTTCCTTTGTGGCCCAGCATGTGATCTATCCTGGAGAATGTTCCACGGGCACTTGAAAAGAATGTGTATTCTGCTGCTTTTGGATGGAATGCTCTATAAATATCAATTAAATCAATCTGGTCTAATGTGTCATTTTAGGCCTATGTTTCCTTATTGATTTTGTCTCAATGATCTGTCCATTGATGTAAGTGGGGTGTTAAAGTCCCCCACTATTATTGTGCTACTGTCAATTTCTCCTTTTATGTATGATAACATTTGCCTTATATATTGAGGAGCTTCTATGTTGGGTGCATAAATATTTACAATTGTTATATCTTCTTCTTGGGTTGATCCCTTAATCATTAATGTAGTGTCCTTCCTTGTCTCTTGTGACAGTCTTTATTTTAGTGTCTATTTTGTCTGATATGAGTCTTGTTACTCCAGCTTTCTTTTGATTTCCATTTGAATGTGTACCTTCTTCCATCCCCTCACTTTCAGTTTGTATGTGTCTCTAGATCTGTCTCTTGTTGACAGCATGTATACAGGTCTTGTTTTTGTATCCATTCAGCCAGTCTATGTCTTTTGGTTGAGCATTTAGTCTGCTTACGTTTAAGGTAATTATCGATATCTATATTCTTACTGACATTTTGTTAATTGTTTTAGATTTGTTTTTGTAGCTCTTTTTTCTTCCTTTCCTCTTTTGTTCTCTTCTCTTGTGATTTGATATAGGATTTTTTACTTTCTCTTTCTGATATTTCATTTTTGGTGTATAGAAACACAACATATTTCTGTATAGTAATCTTTATCCTACAACCTTCAAGAATTCATTTATTAGTTCTAATAGTTTTGGGGTGGAGACTTTAGGGTTCTCTATATGGAGTATCATGTCATCTGAAAAGAGTGAGTGTTACCTCTTCCCTTCCAATTTGGATACCTTTTATTTCTTTTTCTGGTCTGATTGCTGGGGCTAGGATTTCCAATGCTATGTTGACTAGAAATGGTGAGAGTGGGCATCCTTGTCTTTTTCCTGAACTTAGCAGGAAGGCTTTAAGGTTTTTACCTTTGAGTATTATGTTGGCTGTGGGTTTGTCATAAATAGCCTTTATTATGTTGATATAGGTTCTCTCTAAACGCAGTTTGATGAGAGTTTTTATCATGAATGGATGTTGAATTTTGTCAAATACTTTTTCTGCATCTATTGAAATGATCATGTGATTTTTGTCTTTCCTTTTCTTAATGTGGTCTATCACACTGATTGATTTTGAACCATTTCTGTTGAACCATCCTTGTGACCTTGGAGTAAATCCAACTTGATCATGGTGTATGATCCTTTTAATGTATTGTTGGATTCACTTTGGTAATATTTTGTTGAAGCTTTTTGCATTTCTATTCATCAAAGTTATTGGCCTGTAGTTGTTTTTTTTTTTTTTTTTTTTGTAGCATCTTTGGTTTTGGTATCAGGATAATAGTGGTCTTATATAATGAATTTGGGAGTGTTTCTGCCTCTTCAAGTTTTTAGAATAGTTTGAGAGGGACAGGTATAAGTTCTTTATGTGTGTGGTAGAATTTCCCTGTGAAGGTTTGGTCCTGGACTTTTGTTTGCTGGGAGTTTTTTTTTTTTTTTTTTTTTGCGGTACGCGGGCCTCTCACTGCTGTGGCCTCTCCCTTTGCGGAGCACAGGCTCCGGACGCGCAGGCCCAGCGGCCATGGCTCACGGGCCCAGCCACTCCGCGGCATGTGGGATCCTCCCGGACTGGGGCACGAACCCGCGTCCCCTGCATCGGCAGGCGGACTCTCAACCACTGCGCCACCAGGGAAGCCCTGCTGGGAGTTTTTTAAATTACAGATTCAGTTTCACTTCTAGTGCTCTTTCTGTTCAAACTGTCTGTTTCTTCTTGCCTCAGTCTTGGCAAGCTGTCTTTTTTCCTAGAAATTTTTCCATTTCTTCCAGGTTGTCCAATTTGTTAGCATACAACTCTTCATAGTATTCTCTTACAATTTTTTTGTATCTCTGTTGTGTTGGTTGTTATTTCTCCTCTTTTGTTTCTTATTTTATTTGTGTTCTCCTTTTTGGTGAGCTTGGCTAAAGGTTTATCCATTTTGTTTATCTTTTCAAAATACCAGCTCTTGGTTTTATTGATCATTTCTACTTTTTGAGGGGAGGATATCATTTTACTTATTTCCTCTCTGATCTTTATTATTTCCTTCCTTCTGCTGACTTTGGGCTTTGTTCTTCTTTTTCTAATTCTTTTAGGTGGTAAGTTAGGTTGTTTATTTGAGATTTTTCTTGTTTCTTGAGGAAGGCATGTATTACTATAAACTTTCCTCTTAGAAGAGCTTTTGCTGCACCTCATAGATTTTGGAAAGTTGTGTTTTCATTTTCATTTGTCTCAACGTATTTTCTTATTTCCTTTTTGATTTCATTGTTGACCCATTAGTTTTTTAGTAGCATGTTGTTTAGTTTCCATGTGTTTGTTCTTTTCCTATTTTTCTTTCTATAGTTGATTTCTAGTTTCATACTGTTGTGGTTGAAAAAGATGCTTGATATAGTTTCTATCCTCTTAAATTTATTGAGGCTTATTTTGTGACCTAGAATGTGATCTATCCTGGAGAATGTTCCACGCTTCCCTGCACAGTTGAAAAGAATGTGTATTTTTTTTTTTTTTTGGATGTGGTGTCCTGTAGATATTAATTAAGTCCAACAGGTATATGGTGTCATTTAGGACCTCTGTTACCTTACTGATTTTCTATCTGGATGATCTGTCCATTGATATCTGTGGGGTGTTAAAGTCTCCTACTATCATTGTATTATTGTCAATTTCTCCCTTTATGTCTGTTAGTGTTTGCTTTATGTAGTTAGGTGCTCCTATATTGGGTGTGTATATGTCAATAAGGGTAATACCTTCATGTATTGATCCCTTTATCATTATATAATGCCCTTCTTTGTCTTTCTTTATGTCTTTGTTTTAAAGTCTATTTTGTCTGATATGAGTATTGCTACCCTGTCTTTCCTGTTGTTTCCATCTTCATGAAATACCTTTTCCATTCCCTCACTTTCATTCTGTGTGTCCATCACCCTGAAATGAGACTCTTTTCAGCAACATATTGCAGGTTCTTCTTTTTTATCCAGTCAGCCACTTTATGTCTTTCAATTGGAGTATTTAGTCCATTGACATTTAAAGTAATTATTAATAGGTATGTACTTATTGCCATTTTAATCCTTGTTTTCCAGTTGTTTTTGTAGTCATTCTTTGCTCATTTTTTCTTCTTTTTGTTCTTTCCTTTTGTGGGCTGATGATTTTCTTTTGTAGTATGCTTGATTTCCTTTTGTTCTAATTTTTGTGACTCTATTGTATGTTTTTATTTGTGGTTACCATGGAATTCATGTATGTTGACTAGTGACTATATCTACTTGCTTTAAACTGTCATTCAAATTCAAACGCATTTTAAAAGATCTATATGCTTTTACTTCCCTCCCCATATTTTGTGATTTTGATTTCCTATTTTACATCTTCATACTTCTTTTTTACTCTTTATTGTAGTTATAATTACTTTTACAATTTTTCCTTGTTTTTTAATCTACGTACTGGCTTATTTAAGTGACCTTCAATCACTGGTTTATTTAAAGATCTTCAATTCTTAGTATATATTTTCCTTTCCTATTGGGATTTTCCCTTTTCTATAGATTCTTTTCCATTTAGAGAATACCCTTCAACATTTCTTTTAGGATAGGTTTAATATTGCAGAATTCTTTAAGTTTTTGCTTATCTGAGAAATTCTTTATCTCTCCGTCTATGCTAAATTATAATCTTGCTGTGTAGAGTATCCTAGGTTGCAGGTTTTTCTCTTTCAGCACTTTAAGTATATAATGCCACTCTCTTCTAGCTTCAGAGAAATCAGCTGATAGCCTTATGGGGGTTCCCTTTATATGACTCTTTGTTTTCTCTTGCTGCCTTTAGAACTCTCTCTTTACATTTAACTTTTGCCATTTTAATTATGATATATCTTGGTGTGGGTCTGTTTTGGTTCGTCTTGTTTGCGACCCTGTGCTTCTCGTACCTAGATATTTGTTTCCTTTTTTAGATTGGGAAGTTTTCAGCCATAATTTCTTCAAATACATTTTCAATCCCCCTCTCTCTCTCCTCCTTCTGGAATCTCTATTATGCTTAGGTTGGCATGCTTTATATTACTCCATAGATCTCGTATGTTGCTTTCATTTCTTTTCATTTGTCTTTCTGTCTGCTGTTGAGTGATTTCCATTTATTCTATTTTCCAGATCACTTATGCATTCTTCTGTGTCACTTAGTCTGCTATTTATTGATTCTAGATTGCTTTTATCTCAAAAATTGAATTATTTTTGATTGAGTCTTCTTTATAGTTTCTAGTTCCTTGTTAATGTGATCTGTGCTTAGATTGATTCTCTTTCTTTAATTCAGTTAGCATTTTTATTACTGATTTTTTAAACTCACTATCTGGTAGACTGATTTTCTGTTTTATTATTTATTTTTTCAGGGGTTTTCTCTTGCTCTTTCAATTAAGAGTAGTTCCTCTGCCTTTTCATTTTACTTTACTTTCTCTATCTCTGTGAATTTAGGTGAAACAGTTACTTATTGTGGTCTTGAAGGGGTGTTCTTATGTGGGAGCATCCCTATGCAGACTGCATGTGCCCAGTGCCCTTGGTGGGAGGGCTGGATTTGATGTGGATGCCAGGCATGTCTTTCCTCAGGGTGTACTGGCAGCCATCACCTTGATAAGGTTTGTGGCGGTACTGGAGTAGCTAGAGCCTGCTCAGGGTATGAGGAGAGACTTCCTCTCTGCTCAGTGGTAGTCACAGCCCTTTCAAGGTTGGGGGCTGCTCAAGTTGCTGGAGCAGATACCCTGAGGGTCAGGCTTGAACTGGCTCTGTTCCTTTTAAGTGTTTGTTTTTCCTTCTCCCCACATTGGGGCCTTTGCTCCAAAGTGGGGGGAATGCTGTAGTAAGCAGGGATCAAGTGCTTACAGAGGTCTGATACACCTCTGTAAGCAGAGGCATCTGCAAGCTCCATTTAGACACAGCCCAAGGTCGTGGTCTCTTCCCCTATTGTCCCAGATCTAGTGCAAGGGTTTGGTACTGAGTGAGTGGGGCCAGAGCATTCACTCAGCTGATGCTGGGGATTGTGGCATTGTGGATGCAAGAGTTGAAGAGGCTGTACTGCTGTGAGAAGTCTGGGCTGCTTGGCATTTGAGAAAGCATGAACAGTGGCCACTGCTGCTCCACCTGGACCACTTTCTGGGCCCCTGGGTTGCCTCTGTGTCCTTAAATCGAGTCTTTTCCCAGACCTGGTTGCCCTACATCTGTGCCAAGCTGTGGCATGGAGTGAGTGGGGCCAGAGAGTTCACTCAAACTCATGTTGGGAAATGTGGTGAAGCAGTAGCCGCTAGGGCAGACCTTTCTCTGCTCTGTCTGGTGGCAAGCCAGAATCTGTGTGTTCCTCATGAGTGGAGTCTAGGTTTCTTCAGTCTTTCTATCTGTCTCAGCAGTTTTCCAAGCAGCCAAGGGGCTTGTCTTCTCCCCGCTGGACCCCAGGATTGGGACACCTAGTCTGTGGTTTTACCCCACTCACTTCCCATGTCCACCCACGAGCTCTCCTTTTTCCACTTAGTCCCATCCCAGGGGCACAGGTCCCAACAGAATGCTTTCCTTCCCAGTGTACCTGATTACATGGGAATCTTTCTTGCAGTCTTGGTTGTATAGGATTTCTTCTTCCAGTTTCCAGTTAGTTTCCTGTGAGAACTGTTCCACATGTAGATGTATTTTCGATGTGTTTGTGGGGAGAGGTGAGCTCCATGTCCTCTTTCTCCACCATCTTGATCCCCTTATCCTGTGTTTTTCATACTATATCAAGTTTATGCACATTTCCATCTCCCCTGCTAGTTTGTGAACTGTTTCAAGGTGGTAATGGCACATTTCCAGTACTTACCAAAGAACTTGGTGCACAGAGGGAGTTATGTTTATGGAACAGATGAATGAGTAAACTGATATCATCACATATTCCTATATCCAGAAAGCATAATATTATTTCTATTTATGGTTTCCACATATTGTTTAATGATCACAAGAAATAGGTGAATTTTAGTTGTAGAAAATTTGAATGGAAAGAGCAAATAGCCAATACCATGGTCAAGATGTCCACTTGAGAAAGGCTGGTTGATTATCAGCCAAGAGGACTCACAGGCGTTATTATCTTGGTAAGTATGTAATCCTAAATCTTGTGTAGTCACTCTGAGAGTGGATGTGCTAACCACTGATGTGATGGACTCCCAGTAACCAGACTCATGAGATTGATGAACAGAATACAAATCTTAATATACCAATATTCGTGAGTGTTGGCATAATCAGAGTATTCTTGACATGCAGGCACATCTATCTGGAATTGGAATCAGAGCACTGAGATTGACACAAATTTCTTCAGTGTGACGTATCTATCTCCCTGAAAGGAAGAGCATTTTTCATGATAAAATGAAAGAAAACTTCAGGAACTTTTTTACCTGTAAGAGAAAAACCAATTGACAAGAACTGCTTTGAAGTGTGCTAAGGGTCAAAGATAAAGGTCTCTGACCCACTTCTCTAGATATAAAGACGATTCTTTATAGAGCTGGAGGGAAAAGTTCATCTTTGCTTTATTTTCCCCAGAGCTCTCTTTCCCCTTGTTTCATACTATAGTGAACAGATGATAAGGAGGAAATGAATTCAAATTTATTTACTTGCAAATAGACATATTCTACAAAGCTTTGCTTTGAGTAAGGATAGTTAATAGCAAAGTAGTGCTACCAATTTTTCATCTTTCAAATTCCAAACTGATTCAATCAAAAACACATTCTGTTAAACACAGTTACTCCTCGGCAAAAAACATTCTCCCAATGTGTTGAGCATTCATTTGACTTTCTTGTTAGTGACTCAGATATTACTTAGAGTCACATCAAGTTGTTTTCTCTCTCATGCTAAATGTCTTCTTTAGTTGTGTGGTATATTGAACAAACATCACCTGACTATCTAATGTTTTTAATTCATACAGAGAACCAAATTCAGTGCTTATGTAGATGTATTAGACACAATTTTTAAAAAATTATGTCCTTATAATTCAGAACTTTCCAATTGAATTTTACAAAAATATAACAAGATGTAACATCAACTCTTAGAGAGGGGAAGTCAGTAGGCTTTTTCCAAACTTGCTTTTGATTTGCTTCCTTCTTAGTTTCATCTATAAATAGCAAATTAACTATGTACTTGTCTTATTTTCTTAAAGAACTTCTTGGAGCATTACTTGAATTAGTGTACAAAAATTTGGTACCTATTTGATGATAACCACACAGAATATCTTTAGAGTTTAGAGTTACTTATGTAACAGTGAAAAAAATGTAGGATAGTTTTAGTTTTAATTACAGAGATAAGTTTTCATTCTTTTATGGATAGACCTGGAAGATTGATGGTTTCTGTCTTGTACCTGGTAAAAGAGTGGAGAAACTGGAGAAGTTTTGGGCTGCCATAGAAGCATTCAAGGACTGACTGACTGACTGATGGAAGAAGAACAGTTATTTGAATTTACAAAAGTCATGGCTCCCTTATCCAGAGTCATCGTCTTGAAGGGCAAGATCATAACTCACCACTATCCTTAGAATAATGTCAAAACTCTTTAATATGAAACATAAGACCTCATGTAACCTGGTCCTTGCTTGTAGATTTCAGTGCCCCAGTAATGCTGACGTGCTTTCTCACCTACAGACTTTTGCTTAATTATCCTCTTTGCCTGGAACACTCCGTCCCTTTTAAATTTTTCACTGAGCTAATTCCCACTCATCTTTTTGATGTCCCCTTAAGTGCCTCTTCCTTTGTGAAAGCCTTGATCCCCCAAACTGGGTTAGGTGTCCTTTCATTATGCTCTAGTAGCATTTTGTTTTTACCTCTGTGGTAATATTTTATATACTAAATTGTAATTGACAGTTTTCTTGTCCACATCTATAACTAGACTTCAGGATAGCAGAGGGCAAGCACTATATCCTTCTTATTTTTGTATTCCAGTGCTTGACACAGCATACATCTGATAGACATTAATTGAATGAATTGATGCATAAATAAACCAGTGGTTTTCAAATGGGGCACTAGATCTTGCTTACTAGGGGACATTTGGCAATTTCTGAAGACATTTAAATTAAGATTTAGGAGAGGTGGTGCTATATCATTTAGTAGGTAGATGCCAGGTATACTGCTAAAAATCCTATAGTGCACAGGTCAGTCTCCCATAACGAAGTGTTATCTGATCCAAAATGTCAATAGTGTCAAGACTGAGGAACTCTGGGGTAAATAATACTACGTTTATTGTAACAGGTAATACAAAGGTGTCCTCAGGGGTAAGTAGTAGAAAAAAGTGGGTGGCAAAGGAAATAACTGGCATGTTTGGAAATTGTACCTTTCAAACTGAGGTACAAGGACAGTTGTTCAAAACCAAGGTCGTGGAGAGCAATAGGGACCAACCTTCCTGTGTTAGTGCTGCCATGTGTGGTGGGTTGAGTGGAGAAGTCCAAAAGTTTTAGGCTTAGATGTGCTCTCTAATGTTTGTTATTCTTTTCTTATCCCTTATAGTTACTGCTCTTTTGTGTTGCCTTAATTTCCTCCTACCATCCATTAAATATTTGTCATTCAATTTTCAAGTTTTAAAAAAATATATTCTCTTTGAACGTTTCAGATTGTATACTGGGGAGGAAAAACTGAAAATGAATTCCCCATAATTTGTAGGAGAAAGTTAGAGGAGATTGAACCTAAAGTGCTTCCTATATAGGAATAAAAAAAACATTGTATTTCTGGCCTATGTTCTTAGAAATAGGGATATATTATCTTATAAGCGCTATATTACATCTTTCTTTGATCACATTTTGTCTAAAGTTAAACATAGTAAGACCCTTTTTTCTATATATAGATTTGAAATACATCTAATACAAAGTTAAATAAAATTGGCCTTTAAAATCATAATCAGTATAACAAAAATGGAACCAATTAGTAAACAAGAAAGTGTACTTCTTGTTTACTGTATCTATGGAAACAAAGGGAAAATTACTTCTGCTTCCAACAAATGTACAAAGATGAAAAATATTTTGCTTCTCTGAATAATCAGCACAGATGTTGCCCTCCTTGTCAACCTTGTGTTATTACCTATTTTATCACAAGAAAAGCAAAGTCATGGGGGTGGAGATCAAAAGATGTAAGATTAAGAAAATGGATTGAAGATGCCTTAAAGAAAACTGTATACTATCAATTAATTGGGATTTCTGAATTGCTTTCTGAATCAGCAGATAAAAAGTGTCCAAACCTAGGTGGTTTCTAAGTCAAGTCTGTGACCTGACATAAATACGACCAATTTCTGTACAGTTTTATAAGCAAATTTTAATCGAAAATCTTTAAGATTAAGAACATGGAAGAATAAAAATTAATCAAACCGGGAAGAGACTCCCAAAATACATATCATAAAAATAATATTCCATTAATTTTTAAATGAGATGTCCTATGAGCCATGCTGATATCATGTATCTGGTTTTCATCAGGATCTACAGCTTGATGAGATTTCCTGAAAGATATCCGTACTTTTCAGGTGATTCTCACCAGATATTAAAGAATAAATGGAATTTATATGAGAATTAAGGCTGAAATGCAATTTCTACCACCCCACATACACCTCTTATCTCTCTACTGAAGTTAAAAGATTGATGTGTTCCTCTAATTCGGTTTTAAAGTTTTATAATCTATATAGTTTGTTTTAAAAAATCAAGGACTTGAAAAACTATTTGTTTACATTAGATTTTTTGTTTGATTTTGTTTTGTGTGTTTTGGTTTTTTTCATAGAATCAGCTGAAAAACAAAGTTTTTCTTGAATCCTCTTTCACAGTGGATTGAGTGTGTTCTGTCTATGCAGTTAATGGTTGGGTTTGGTTCTTCCCCTATGCTCAAGACAGTTTAAAGCACTTGTTCTCCTGGGTGAAGACAGAGGAGAGCCAATTACCTGGTGCAGCCAGGCAGGTGCTCCAGTCAGGCTCCCTGCTAAGAGGTAAGTCGCAACTGCAAATGCTGGCAGGATGCTGGCAAGAGACTCCTATTACTCTAAGAAGACAGGGAGGTGGTGAGGGCAGAGTTCCCTCTGGAGGAGTCTCTGTCTCTGCCCTAGCACATCTTGTCAATGCCCTTTTAGAAGTTAAGTATTGTAGCATTGCACAGCCATCTAAGACTCTAGTGGCCTGAGATGGTGGTAAAAGCCATCATTTGCCTCACACACATTTTCTCACATACAACTCACATAACTCCCTGGCCAAGGGAGTATGTTTATCTTCTTTCTTAAAGACAAGGAAGTAATTTGCCTAAAGTCACACATATAATCAGTGGTAGAGCTACATTTCAAACTGAGGTCTCTCTAACCCCAACACTGCTGTGTTCTCTCTCCACAACTCCTTGTGGCTCCTTGCAAGTTCTCCAGAGCTGCCTTTCTAACTAAAAGAGGAAGTAGCATTGGTCATTTTTCTGAGTCAATCACATAGAACCTTTGTTTTCTGATCTGGCAATCAGATATTAAAGAATTTAATAATATTCTAGAATCTCTTAATTGGAATCTTGACCCAATTCTATTGTTAACTTTGAATCCTAAACTTCGAATAATCTCGATTTTGGCTTTTTTTGTGCAAAAAATTCATCACCACAATCTGTTATTTCGTACAGGAGTTCTGTGGAAAACTTAATGGATGATTTTTAAATTTCTACCATGAAACATCGCATGATGAAGGCAAAGAGTCATCACTGATTGGGAACATAGAATAGCAGGAATATATCAATAGCTTTTGATGTCATTAATCTCAAAGAAAAATTGCACTGGACAGGGCTTCCTTGGTGGCGCAGTCGTTGAGAGTCCGCCTGCCGATGCAGGGGACACGGGTTCGTGCCCCGGTCTGGAAGGATCCCACATGCCGCGGAGCGGCTAGGCCCGTGAGCCATGGCTGCTGAGCCTGCCGTCCGGAGCCTACGCTCCGCAACGGGAGAGGCCACAACAGTGAGAGGCCCGCGTACCGCAAAAAAAAAGTTGCGCTGGACAAAGTCAAAAGGGTAGGGAAGGCTTTTCCTCAAGACTACTGCAATAGGGGAGAGAGACTGAGCTCAATTTCACTGAAACAAAAGGGGTACAGAGTTTTTAAGAGTTGGAATGAGGGGAATCATAAACCACCTGTATCTCCTAATTGTCCTAACCCAAAGAAAAAGTAAACTTTCTCACATCTTCATGACAGAAGTTTTAAATCTTGTAACAAGGCATCCACTGAAGTTAGGCTCTAATCTCCCACAGACTCTGGGAGATAGGGGCACTATCTTCCTTGATGAATATGTTTCAACACGATGATTGTCAGGTCTTTGGGAAAGACATTCCCTAGGTTATAAAACTAGCAAGAGGCTTCTAAGGAGATCTGTATACATTTCAAAGAGAACAGAGAAAGAATTTATGATTATAAGTTTTGTAAAGCAAATGCTCTAAGAAAAGGGACTATGATTAGGAACAAACCTATCTAAAGTTTAGTCAAGCTGAGGGGAACATTGAGGTCATCTTAGTCATTAACAATAAGGCTTTACCAAAACCTAAAATTAGCATTGTATTTGTTATATATTACTATAACTATTTGGGAGCTGGCACTACTTGTCTCCCAAAGATCAATGGGCTCTGAATAATCATACTGCTTTTAAGTCTGCAGATAAAGAAAGAAAATGCAGATAGTTTGGGTAAACAGTCAAACAGATCTCCATAATATCTTTATAATAACTCAATCTAAGTGGCCAGTTTGCATATATTATTCTGATAATTTCCTTAATTATTAAATTTCTTTGACTATAGAGATTTTTCTGTTCTCCTTCAATTATTATTAAATATGTGATAGCTGAATCATATAATGTTAGCTGCTGGAAGAACAGTTTCCCTAATTAGAAACAAAACCAGAATCTCCATGGATTTTGCCACTGGAAGGAGATCATCTCAGAAGAGAAGAGCAAATGAACAAGTAGCTCCTTCTTTGTTGTCCTGAATTTATCTTTATCTTGGGGTTCTCTTATTCCAATCACTCTCACTATCATCAAACCATTCTCCAGGGCCATTCTGCAGTTCCTTTAAAGGTCTGATTAAAGCACAGAAAGGAAC
The DNA here is from genome assembly GCF_951394435.1 of Stenella coeruleoalba. Classification (NCBI taxonomy): domain Eukaryota; kingdom Metazoa; phylum Chordata; class Mammalia; order Artiodactyla; family Delphinidae; genus Stenella; species Stenella coeruleoalba. Next base: position 77,572,141 of record NC_137151.1, on the reverse strand, counting down.
CCCATCTTTTAGTTATCTTTATTACAATTACTACAGCATGGAATTTTCAAATATTAACCAAACACAAAACCATAAAAATAAAGATACAAGCACAGAAAAATGTATGAAGCATAAAAACAATCTGGCTGACATAGTGTAGGTTGCTGATCCTATGATTAACTAGTCATTTTTCCCAGTCTCCAGGCTCTGTCCACTAGCCTGGAAATAAGTCTCTCACAACTGGGTCTCTCCCTCCAATCTCAATTCAAGCTTTCTTGCATGCATTCTGTGATATAGACTCTAGCTCCACTAGAGCATTCTTTTCCCTACAGACATCTGAACTCTTCTGCATCATTGTACAAGCTATGCCCCTGGCCAGGAAAAGCACCCTCCCATACCTTTTGTCCGTATAACTTCACTCATTCTTGACGGCCCACTCATTTATCACTTCTTAGTGTTCCAGATTCCTGCAAAATTAACTGCTTTCCTGTTTATCTTAAAATTTCACTTTTACTGTGTTATTTGGTTCTGTATCTCTCCCCTTTGTTACGTCTGAATTCCTTGGAGATAGGGACTGTGTCTTAATGACCAACTACATCTAGCATAGTCACAAACATATAGTAGGCACTCAATAGTTTTTTGTTAAATTACATTGATCAGTTTTTATGTCAATACCCACATCTTCATGTCAACTGACATAACTTTGAAGATTCCTGTCCAATTCCTTGCTTTATATTTCCAACTCTGTGGAACAGTCCATCTAACTGGACATTTTGATCCTTGCCACCTTTGCATTTAAGGCCAGGAAAGCCTATAATGTGAAATCTTGAGGTGTGAGCTGCAAGTTAGAGTGAAGGGGGCAGTTGAGTAATTTGCCTTTCTTTAATAGTAGACTAGATCTCTTAAAATTCTATTACATAAGAAAAGTATTTGTTCACTTTGGTGCATAATTCAATCACTACTTTAGGTAAAAAGAAAAAAATTGCTATATGTGTTCACACATAATGGAATTCTTGTATAAAGTCTCTTCAATTGCAGAACATGTTTGCTTAGCTAGTACTGCCCATCTTTCAAACCCACAACCTCTCCTGAATGCTGACTGAGTCTGTAGACTCTTCCCTTGGGAAAAGAGAATCTCCATGAAGCCATTTGAGGTTTTTATCCTATTCTGTACTTTTCTGAGTCTACTCTCTAAGAATTAAACCCATGAGAATATTCCAACAATCCTTATTTTTACTTTACCAGGTATTTCTGGGGGAGGATAGGATAGTCTTGTTCACTGAGCGTGTAACACCTATGAAAACAGGTATTTTGCCCAGGACTAAAATTTGCTTTGGCATAATTAAAACCAGCTAGTGGGTACAGTTTTAAGTTACTAAATTTTCTCTAATCATTTTTTTATTGTCATAAGACTCAATTTGTGAAGGAAATTATGACTGCTTGTGTGGTTATTTTATTGGATATTATCTAATATTGTAACCTGAACTGAAAGCAGTAGGAATGGGGTGACATACTTTAGATTGGGAGAATAAGATTGACAAGATACAGAAAAGGCACGTTTAATTTTACAATTGGAGTTCATTTTTACAAGGCATACAATTTACATGGAACAATGTGAAAAAAAAGAAAAGTTTAAGTATTCTCTGAATAAGTTCAGTGAATATTTAATTACTCCAAAAAAAGACAAACAATGAAGTTATACAAGACTAAAGCCTTTGTTGAAAAGGTGTTAGGCAAAGAATGTTTATAAAGCCTGTTGAAAACAAGTTCTCCCTTTGTTAAAGATCTCTTGGATTTTAGTAATGCTTTTATTAAAAACTTTACTATACATTATTCCAGGTAGTTACAATGGCACTAAATACATTGAGTGAGATGGCTGAGCAGTCTTTCATTAAGGCCATAGTAAAACCTTTTCTTTGACCTTGTTATGGACTGAATTATGTCCCCCAAATTCATATATTAAAGTTCTAAACCCCAGTACCTCAGCATGTGACTGTATTTGGAGATAGGGTCTTTAAAGAGGTGATTAAGTTAAAATGAAGCATGAGGGTGGGCCCTAATCCAAATGACTGGCATCCTTATAAAATGAGGAAATCTGGACACAAACAGGCACAGCGAGAAAACAATATGAAGACACAAGGAGAAGATGGCCATCTACAAGCCAAGGAGAGAGGCTTCAGAAGAAACCAACCCCATCAACACCTTTATCTCAGACACTAGCCTCCAGAATTGTGGGAAAATAAATTCTGTTGTTTAAGCCACCCGCCCAGTCTGTGGTACTTTGTCATGGCAGCCCTAGGAAACTAATATAGTACTTGAGACTAGAATTCAGTAGCTTCTGAATGATGGATCTTGCTCTGATTTTATGATAGGAAAAAGAGTTTACTATTATTTTTATGTCATTTATAGGAAATAAAGATTTTATATCAAGTTTAAAATTAGAGGCTTCTAAGCATTTTAGGTGTACTACAATTCACTACAACTGGCCTGGTAAAGGATTACATCCATAATGAAAGTACAATGTATATGTTTCCTAGGGTGGCTGTAACAAGTAACAAACTGGTGACTTAAAACAGAAATTTTTTATTTCATAGTTCTGGATTCTGAAAGCCCAAAATCAAGATGTTAGCAGGGGCATGCTCTTTCTGAAACCTACAGGAAAATCCTTCCCTGACTCTTCCTAGCTTCTAGTGGTTGTCTGGCAATTGCTGATGTTCCTTGACTTGCAGCAGCTGTATAACTCCAATCTCTGTCTCAATTATTGTGGGCCATTCTCCCTGTGTCTATCTGTGTCTCTTCTCCTCTTATCAGGACAAGACATATTGGATTACGGGTCTGTCCTACTCCAGTATGACCTCATCTTAACTTAATTAATTGCATCTGCTATGACTTTATTTCAAAATAAGGTCACATTCTGAGGTACAGGGGCTTAAGATGTCAACACGTCTTTTAGCATGACACAATTCAACCCATAACAGGTCCTTTAGGATATCGTGAATTCCTTGCTACAGGAAAGTCAAATTTAGGAAATTCAAATGGTTGTTTATTTATTGTTAGTAATCAAAAGAGCAGTTATATATGGTTTGTTTTGAAGATGCCATTAGCCTGAATGGACTGGAAATAGTCTGGATATTTATCTCCCTTTAATTAAGTCATATTACTTATTGTTAGCTGTTAATGAAATATGTGCTGATGGCATAATGAGAACTAAGATGGTTTGCCAGACATTTTCTCATTACTTGCTCTTCTTATGTAATTAATGCCCGCTATGTTCATTCTAGTCCCAGAGTCATCACCCTTTTGTTAAAATCATACCAGTTTATACTGATTTATTATAGTAAGTTATATAACAGTAATTTAGATTTAAAAGCTCATTTCTCCTTTTCTGAACATACCATGTGTTTGCTTCCAGGTATGAAGGAAAACAGTCATCTTCCTCTTCTAAAACTTGCAGTCTTTTCAGACTTATGCCAACAATGACAGTCTAAGTGGCTATATATACTCATAGCTCTTGGCTGATCTCCAAGCTGCCACAGACTATACCACTTGGGAGGAATTAAAAATATTTGTTATCCTTTGCAGAAGAAATTTTCATTAGCTGGGTTCTTGCTAATTTTTAGAAGTTTGTGTCCCTGCTTCACTAGGAGCTACTTGAAGGTAAAACTGAATCGTATAGCAGAGCACCTAATTCATTTATTGAAAACTTACTATGTTCCTGGCACTATTTTAAGGGAATTATTTTTTATTTTATAGATAAGCAGATGGAGGCCTAAAGAGAGGTTAAGTAATGAGTCAAATACTCCACACCAAGAGAGTGTCAGATAGGATTTGAATCCAGGCTGTCTGACTGCAAGGCTGGGGTCAGCTCCATTTAGTAGTTCTGCCTTCCTACATAGATGGCTAACCAATAAATACATTTCTTAAATTCACAGTAGGGTATTTATTTTGGGATTCATTAGGCTTATTGTTTCACTCTCATAATCAAGTTAAAGTTAAGTGTCCATGATCTTGAAAAACTGTTTTCAAGTTATTTATTTATTTCACTCAAAGTAAAAAAAGTTTTCCCTTTTATGTGATTAGATAACTAAGTGACTTTTAGGAAAAGGAAAGGGAAACAATTCCATTGCCTAGAATTTAATTTTAGAAATTGTATTTTTTGAGGTCTGAACAGAACTTTACATTTTTTCTTTACTAGATTAAAAAATACAGAGCAGTACTTAGCTGTTGTAACAAGATTGCAGTATGAGATCTAAAGAGACTGATCATCTCCTTCAGCTCTTCCTCCAGTCCTAAAGCAATTCAGGTTTACATCCTACTGTCCACCCTTCCACACCTCATTCCAAGTTCCTGATAGTATCAAAATGTATATACATTTCTACAACTTGCTGTTTTTATTGAGTAGAAATATCATCCCCTCAAGTTCACAAATAAAGATTTAATTTATTTTTAAAATAACAGTATTATTTTCCATTGTATAAATGCACTGACTCAACCATTTCCTTAGTGATGGGCATTAGAATGGTTTTCAGGGGTGTCCCCTTTGTTTTTAAATAACAAGCTTATGAAAAGTGAGTTTGTTGGTCAAAGTACATGTAGATTTAAAAATAGATGTTGCCAGATTACATTACCCAATTTACTACTTTAACCGTTTATAATGTAGACTTTTCTTTTTGAAATCAGACAGTATTGCCTTTTATATATGTTGGGAGCTTTTAAATCTCTATTGCAATGTTTTACTTGTCTCCTCTACAGAATAAAACTCATAAGAAACTCAGATGGTATGCTCAATAGATATATAAACCTAAAGGAGCACCCTTGAACTTGCTTCCTGTTTCCTTCCAAAGAGCAGAAAAGAGTTTGGAAGAAAATAGATCCAGGTTGTGTTTTGTTATGAGGGTTCCATGAATTAGGTTGGCTCATGACCTTGGGTTCCTTCTAGACCAAAGCTCATGGTTCAGAAAATGCGGGGGGGGGGGAAGCTTTCTTTATGGTCCCTGTGCAAAGATACTTTTAATTTTAACTAAATTCTTCCTCATTCTTATTTTTTGAGAAGGCTGTGCGTCCAACTCTCTTTAGCAAGTCTATAAACCACTGAATGCAATTTTAGAGATCTCAGACAATGGATCTGCTGCCACATTAAAACATTCCCTCACTATCGTAATGTTTGGACCCTACAATTCTTGGCTTAGTTATTCTGAAAACTGACAATCTGCCGGAAGTTGTGTGTGACAGTTTATCCTTCCGTGATTCTAAGCACTTCACATGTCAATGAAGATAATATATGACATTTGGCTGTCCAAGCTGCCATCCGGGGAAGAGTTTCTCTTAATCAATCTAATCAGATTCTGTTTGTAGAACTGACAAATTTGCACATTCAAGATGGGACAGAAAGTTTATTCTAATTAATTCTTAATTTTGTAACAGTATAAATATTTAAATCAGTACTGCAGCATGGTTTAGCAGAACAGTGTAACTGAATTTGAAACTCAACTTCACTTTGTAGTGGTTGTATGAACTTGGCCGAGTTAATTATATTCTCCAAGCTTTAGTTTCTTCAGGTATAAAACTGGGCTATAACACCAACCTCTCAGGGTGATATAAAAAGGAAATCAGTTAGTAACAACAACAACAACAAATAGATAATTTAATTTATAGTTGATAAACTAGTTTATAAACTATAGTTTATATTTAATCTATATCAAAATCAAAGACTTCTGTGCATCAACTGGCATAATCAATAGTGCGAAAAAGCAACCTATAGAATAGGAGAAAATATTTGCAAATCATATATCTGATAAAGGGTTAATATCCAGAATACATAAAGAACTCCTACAACTCAACGACAATAAAACAAATACTCCAATTTAAAAATGAGGAAAGGACTTGAATAGACATTTCTCTAAAGAAGATATACAAATGGCCAATAAGCACATGAAAAGATACTGAACATCACTGAGCATTAGAGAAATGCAAATCAAAACCACAAAATCACTGATATAACCTCATACCTATTAGGATGGCTACTATCAAAAACCCAGAAAATAACAAATGTTGGAAAGGGTATGGAAAAATTGGAATCCCAGTGCACTGTTGGTGGGAATGTAAAATGGTGCATCCACTAGCCTCAAAAAATTTAAATTAGTAATACCATATGATTCAGCAATTACACTTCTAAGTATATACCCAAAAGATTTGAAAGCAGGACCTTGAAGAGACAATTGTACACCCATGTTCATAGCAGCATTACAATAGCTGAAAGGTGGAAGTAACATGAGTATCCATCAATGGAGGAATGGATAAATAAAATGTTGTATATGCATACAATGGAAAATTATTCGGCCTTAAAAAGGAAGATTTTGACACATGCTACATCATGGATGAATCTTGAGGACGTTTTGCTAAGTGAAATAAACTGGTCACAAAAAGACAAATGCCATATGATTCCACTTAAGGAGGTACCTAGAGTAGTCAAATTCATAGGGACAGAGAGTACAATGGTGATTGTCAGAGGCTGCAGGATTGTGGGTATGAGAAGTTATTGTCTAATGGGTATAGAGTTTCCGGTTTTCAAGCTGAAAAGAGTTCTGAAGATGGATGGTGGTGATGGCTGCACAACAATGTGAATGTACTTAATGCCACTAAACTGTATACTTAAAAATGATTAAGATAGTAAATTTTATGAGTATTTTGAAAAAAGTTCATCAGGTAATGTATGTATAGCAATTAATATGGTTTCTAGTTATAGCAGATGATCAATAAATAGTTATAATAACAGTGATAACGTTTAATCTCACTGGGTTACTACTTTCCCTGGCTTGTTTTATTTTTAATTAAAAAACACTTTTATGTATGTAAGTTTTCAAACATACAGAAAAGGTGAAACAGCTCAATAAACACCTGTAGATCCTTAGCCAAGATTCAGCAAAATTAACATTTTGTCATGTTTTATATCCATCTATCCATGTTTATGTATGTGTGTACATTTATATACATATATTTGTATCTATTTGATGTGTTTTTAGAATTTTATATATTATGTAAAATATATTTTTACTGAACCATTTAAGCCATCTATTTAAAATAAATTGAAGAAATCATCACACTTTACTAAATATTTTAGCATGCATTTCTTAATAAGAATAAACTACATAATCATAATACCATTATAACTAGGAAAATTAATATCTATTCCCTAATGTCATGTATCACTCATTCATATACAAATATATCTAGTTGTCTCCAAAATGTTTTTAACAGATAACTTTTTCAAACCAGGATCCCTTCAAGATTTATGCATTACATTTGGTTATTGTCTCTTTAGACTCTATTCTAGTTCAGTCCCATGTTTGTTTTTCCCTGTGACACTGGCTTTTTGAAGAGACCATTCTAGCTGCTTTGAGGGACATCACACATTCTAGATTGTTTTAAAAAAATGATTTCCTTATGATATGGTTCAGCTTGTTCTTCTCTATCCTCTATTTCTGTAAAGCTGGAAGTTAGGTCTAAAACCTTGATGATATTCAGATGAAATATTTAAAAAATAACTTCACTGAGATATCTTTGACATATAAAAACTATATATATTTAAGGTGTGCAATTTCATGTTTTAATATATGTATACCTTGTGGAAAGATCACCACAATCAAGCTAAATATCTTATCCATCACCTCTACACAGTTACCATTGTGGGGTGTGTGTGTGTGTGTGTGTGTGTGTGTGTGTGTGTGTGTGTGTGTGTGTGTGGTGAGTAAATTTAAGATCTATCCTCTTAGAAAATTTCAAGTATATAAGATGAGACATTTTTGGCAGGAAAAACTTCACCAGTGATGTCTTTATATTAGCTCCCAATAGGCACATAAAGGCAGGTTTTGCTTGCATGAGTTTGCTACAGATCACTGGGTTAAGAGACGGTTGTCAAATCTCTGTGTTGTAGAGGATATAAAGTGATTGCAAAGCAATGTGTGACGTACATGTGTAGAGCCTCATCCCACCAAACTTACTGAACATGGCTTTAGCATTCATTGATCTTTGATTAAATCAGTATTTCATTGGGGGTTTTAAAATGGTGATGAATTAGAATTCCTCCAAAAAAAAGCAAGTTAGATATTGAATTCTTTCCCTTTAATTATCAATTTTCAGAGTGAAAGTTGGGAAATAGCTGTCTCTTTCAGTGGTGGCAAATGAGATTTGTCTTTCACTTTTCAAACACTGTAGGGCATATAAATGTATAGCAATGGATTTTACAACGAAGTAAACAATTCTTAACAAGTCCACAGCTGATATCTTGCCATACTTTTAAAAAATGGGTTATAGTGGTAATGATTTATGGTAACAAACTCTGAACTAAGACCAACAGAGGTTTAAACAACCTTCTTCTCCTGCCTTTCTCCTTTACCAGATCCCTCCAGAGTTACATCACCAAATTATTCCCCTTGGCTGAGAGGAGAGATTATTGTATGAGTCTCTCCCTCATTCTTCTTTAGTGAATGCTCTTTATTCCTTTTTCTTCTCCCTCTTCTGCTCATACAAAAAGGGCTTCTTACAAGCACATAAAACCTACTCCTGGGAAGACATTCTGCTGATTTCCATTCTTTAAACAACAATTACTGAACAGGTGCTTAATGTCAGGCATAGAGTCAACTTCTGAATCTACAAAGAGATAAAAAGCATTGCCCTTGTCTTTTAGGAGCTTATGATTCATTTTGAAGCTATCTTTTGAAGAAGAGTTAGCTGATGCTTCAAGTATAAAAGAAATAAGCTGTGGACAATCAGGAGGTCATCACAAAGATGACAGTTAGCCTTTCTTAGGAAGTGAACATAGAAAAATGTCAGTTTTAAAAAGGACATTTTCTGGATAATGAAACAGTGTTCAGCTGTTGCTAGGTTGAAGATTTAGAATTCTGTTGGCATAATGGGTCATGATCTCCTTCCCAAAAAGTTGCTATTACATTGGAGACCTATTGCTCAACCTTTGATGCCACTCTCAAAAATCAAGTTTACTGGCATGTAAAACATTTTCTATGATTGATATTATTTTTGTTTTTCAAATATAAATTTATGGTCTATTTAGTATATTATTTTGCCCTAACGTAACAGAAAAGTACCATTTCATACTACCTTTAATCCAGTAATAAGTAGTTCTTGCATTTTACCAAGATTTTTCATTTTGACAATGACAGAAGGAGATTATCCTCCTTATAACTCATGACATTTGCTTTTACTGTTCTATACTCACTTTAGGTAAAGAAATTAAAATAAGTGGCTAAATGAATCTCCAAAATCTCAAAATTCGTAGATGACCATTTTATGCCATTTTCTTGTACTTCTTTTAGGCTGGTCATACCAACTTCTCTATGATTTGATTTGTAGAATAATACTGAGCATGTTTGCATTTTCCTTTTCCATTCTTTTCAGCTTGGTAAGACTTCAATGATCCAAATTTTAAAACAAAGCACATGAAAAACATTATTCTAAAATTTTGAATTGTAAAGTAAAACCTTCAGTTTCACGCATGATAATAGCTTTTGCCATTCTCTTCATAATCAGGAAGAACTGAATGAATGAATTGTGGGTATCCATTGAGGTAAAAACCTTGGCCTGTCTTCTCAGTTTTCATGTAAGTATTTCAACATTACTATCTACTTAACATGAGTTAGCAACTACTTTTTTCTTTTCTTTTGGGTTGCGTGGCATGCGGGATCTTAGTTCCCCGACCAGGGATCAAACCCATGCCCCCTGCAGCGGAGGAGCAGAATCCTAACCACTGGACTGCCAGGGAATTCCCAGAAACTACTTTAATAGCAGTTATCATATGACAGCTCTTGTTCTAAGACCTTATTCACATTACTGTTATAATGCTCATATCAATTAAATGGGATAGGTACTATTATTATTGTCATTTTGTAGATGAGGAAATTAAAGCAAAGAAAGCTTAAGTACCTTACCCAATGCTCTACAACCAATTAAGTGGCAGAGCTGTGCTTTTATCTCTATCTTGTGCCACTTCCTCACACAGCTTCACATGTCAAATATATGGATATATTTACCTTAAACTCTCCATCATCTGGTCTAGCTTACAAATGAGGTTAAGAGAGTGTTCGGTATTAATGACTGAAGGATATGCTCATTATTTTATTGCTTTATTATTATTATTTTAATTTTATTTCAAACAATAAGAAAATTAATATTAAACCTTGACCCTCTATAAAACAACCGTCACTGCTGTGTTTGATGTCATGCCTTTTATTGATGAATGCTATAAGAAACAGCCTCATAAGCCTATCACTGTATTTGATATGGGAATGATACTAAGGACATTCTCTACTATGTTACTTAGTACTGCATTATAAAGTCCTGAGTGAGAATTTCTTTTAAAACTTAGTGGTAGGAAAAGGATTTGCTTTCAGTGATAATCCCTGCCCCTCCTTTTCAATAGTAATTTACAATCGGTCATATTTCCCTTTTCCATTTGTTTACCAGGAATAGCATGTGTAGCTTAGTCAAATATGTATTTTAGTCAAATATGTAGACAATATTAAAAGTTTTAATAGTAGTTTCTTACAACATTCATTTTTACATTTTATACTTTGTACTTCTCTCCTCTTTATGTCTTGGCTTCCCATTTTAGCTTATATTTTCCCTGCTCCAGATTTTAATGCACATTATAATCACTTCTGAACATTTTATGTAAGCTATCTCAAATCCATCATGAATAAGACAGATACAATCTCATGTCCCCTAGGCCCCAGGGATGCAAAGAAGCAAAAGGCATGGTGTCTGAGCTGCATAAGATCAGACATCACATCATTGGGAATATAGCACATAGACACAGAAGCAAATTATTAATGAGATCGAACATACTATGAGTCCCAAATGAGTGGTATAGATTAAAAAATACTATCTGAATTTTGAGTGAAGTCCAAGGAAGTTGGAAAAAACATAAAGAAAGAGAAACTAAGCCATTGGCCATTGAAGAAAGGCTAGAAATTCAATAAGAATAATATGGGAAGAGAGGAAGACTTTTTAGGAAAGGAAAGTTTGCTGAACCAAGAAATAGAAATGGAAATATGTTTTATTAAAATGACAATGGATATATAAGTATGGAAGAAGAGTATTAGCTCCCTACTCCATTATTCATTCTCCTGCTTCCCCTCAATTGCTGAATCTTAATTTTATTTCAGAGCAACCATGTAACCAGATTTAAAAAACTATGTTTTCTAGGAGGCAAGAATATACAGTGGAGAAAAGACAGCCTCTTCAATAAGTGGTGCTGGGAAAACTGGACAGGTACACGTAAAAGAATGAAATTAGAACACTCCCTAACACCGTACACAAAAATAAACTCTAAATGGATTAAAGACCTAAATGTAAGGCCAGACACCATCAAACTCTTAGAGGAAAACATAGGCAGAACACTCTATGACATAAGTCACAGCAAGATCCTTTTTGATCCACCTCCTAGAGAAATGGAAATAAAAACAAAAATAAACAAATGGGACCTAATGAAACTTCAAAGCTTTTGCACAGCAAAGGAAACCATAAACAAGACCAAAAGACAGCCCTCAGAATGGGAGAAAATATTTGCAAATGAAGCAACTGACAAAGGATTAATCTCCAAAACATACAAGCAACTCATGCAGCTCAATATCAAAAGAACAAACAACCCAATCCAAAAATGGGCAGAAGACCTAAATAGACATTTCTCCAAAGAAGATATACAGATTGCCAACAAACACATGAAAGAATGCTCAACATCATTAATCATCAGAGAAATGCAAATCAAAACTACAATGAGATATCATCTCATACCAGTCAGAATGGCCATCATCAAAAAATCTACACACAATAAATGTTGGAGAGGGTGTGGAGAAATGGGAACCCTCTTGCACTGTTGGTGGGAATGTAAAATGATACAGCCACTATGGAGAACAGTATGAAGGTTCCTTAAAAAACTAAAAATAGAACTACCATACGACCCAGCAATCCCACTACTGGGCATATACCCTGAGAAGACCATAATTCAAAAAGAGTCATGTACCAAAATGTTCATTACAGCTCTATTTACAATAGCCAGGACATGGAAGCAACCTAAGTGCCCATCAACAGATGAATGGATAAAGAAGATGTGGCACATATATATAATGGAATATTACTCAGCCATAAAAAGGAATGAAACTGAGTTATTTATAGTGAGGTGGATGGACCTAGAGACTCATACAGAGTGAAGTAAGACAGAAAGAGAAAAACAAATACCGTATGCTAACACATATATATGGAATCTAAAAAAACAAAAGAAAAATAATGGTCAGAAGAACCTAGGGGCAAGACGGGAATAAAGATGCAGACCTACTAGAGAACAGACTTGAGGATATGGGGAGGAGGAAGGGTAAGCTGGGACAAAGTAAGAGAGTGGCATGGACATATATACACTACCAAACGTAAAATAGATAGCTAGCGGGAAGCAGCCGCATAACACAGGGAATTCAGCTCAGTGCTTTGTGACCACCTAGATGGGTGGGATAGGGAGGGTGGGAGGGAGGGAGATGCAGGAGGGAAGAGATATGGGGACATGTGTATATGTATAACTGATTCACTTTGTTATAAAACAGAAACTGACACCATTGTAAAGCAATTATACTCTAATAAAGATGTTAAAAAAATAAACTGTATTACTATTAAAAAAAGAACAAAACAAAAAACTATGTTTTCCATCTCCACTTTGAAACCAAGTTTAGCTAAGTATTAAGTTTTTGGCAGTGAAATGTAAGCACAAGTGCTATGTCACTGCGTGGGACTTTTGGAAGATCTCCCTAAAGAGAAGGAGCACGTCCTTCTTTTCTCCATCTACCACCCTACTGCCCGGAAGGCCAAAGAACAGTTGGAGCTCAAGTGGCATCTTAGATCCTGTGGATAAGGGCCACACAAGCATGCAGGAGAAGAGAGCTGAAAGCAGCTTGGGCTCCTGATGCCTTCTAGCAGCTGCCAGACAGTCCCGGCCTAAACACCTCCAGATTCTTTTATGCGAGAGACTAAAGCCTGGTGAATTTGAAGGGGATCTTTTCCAAGTTGCTCTGACTCATGCTAAATGCAATTCCTCCCTGATAAAACCATTTGGCTAGAGTAGAGAATTTGTATTAAGCATAATCAAAAATTGTGTCAGAGCTAATATCCAGCAAACAAATATGGGCTTTATTACTGAAAAAAAATTTGATTGTATGTGAACTTTCAAGGAAAAGTTTCTAAGCTGCTTTATTCAGTTAATTAAACTTGTATGAACTAATTTTCTGAGTGAAATTACATGTTTTATACCAGTGAGAAATATAGAAATATATACCTAGTTTGTACCTACTGTTACTATAAAAATATTTTATAAAAGGACAGAAGACACATTTAGAATAATTTTTAAATGTGCTTAAAGTTTTAATAGCAGCTAAGGAAATCAGGAATATGAGTTCAATAAAAAATATTTTTTCTTAAGTTTATAAATACTAACTTCAGTTTAATAACTCATTTTTTTATAACTCATTTTTAATGACAATAAAAATAGAATAAAAATAGAACAACAGTATTAACTGAAATTGAAAATCTAACTAAAAGTAACTACATAAAACTGCTGTACAAAAAATTGTTTATAAAACTTAAGCATTACAATAATGTATTATGTAAAAGACATTGAAAACTCTTTCAATGTCTTTTATGAGTCTCTTATGAGGACTTGGATTTTTTTAACTAAGAATGTAATCAATACCAAGATGAATATTATTTTTTCATTATCCAATTTTGCAAGCTGAGATTTACAACTAGTCCCTTAAAACATTTTTCTTGGTCTTTGCATCTTCAAACCTGTGTAAATTAAGGAATCACTGTACTTGCTTTGAAACCCTATTAAAGAAATGCAAGGAAGATGAGAAAATATATACTTCTGAAATCTCCCAATTTGGTGGTATTTCATGTCTAAATGAGTAAAAATTTTATTTTTCACAACTGTTTGACCCTTAGTTTGGAAGCCGGGTGTAACACATTCCAGGTTTCTTATGCAGGTACCACAAAAGTAAATTAATAGTACTCCTGTAAAATTCCCTTCCACTTGCTGGAAAATTACCTTAGAGCATCAGATCACCAGCTGGCAGAGATACCAAGAGCAGTTACATATCAGCTAACAAGAAAATAAAGTTTCTTAGTCATCCAACTCGATGATTACAGTTGGAACCAAGACTTTTGTGGTGATCAGATAATTTTCAATTGGAACCAAGACTTTTGTGGTGATCAGATAATTTTCTTACTAATTTCCTAATTCTTGACTTCTCATGATAATATTGCAGCAAACTGTTGTGAAATGGCATCAGTGGGAGTGATTAAGAATATCATACAACTAAAATTGGCTACAGGAGAAAAGAATGTTTCTTCATTTAAAAGAGTGTTATAACTAATTCCTAATTACTTAATTAATTAATTACCAAGCTAGACTCTTCAAGGGCTTTTAACAATTAAAATTATTCACTCTAAATCATGATCATATAAGGAACAAAATGTAAAAGGTTATTATGGATTTTTCTATGTTGCAAAGCAAGGATAAATGCTAAGCCAAATCTAGGTGTTCACAAAAACAAATTTAAAATTTGATTGCTTGAACTTGTTATGCAAAGGTCACGTTTATAAAAACTATTTGCATAGCAGAGCTGCTATTTAGGGAAGATGTAAAACAAACTCATAACTCGTAGATGGTCTTAGACTTAAGAAAGGAAGAAAAGACTTGGCAAAATCACTATAAATCAGCTTTCCATATTTATAGAAGTTTTTGCTCAAATATAAACTTCAAAATTTAAAGACATATTATCAAGATAAATACCTAAAAGTGAGCTTTATCCAGTTTCATGCTAGAAATCATACCTTGAGTAACTGGAAAGAAATATTTAAAATGAAGTACCCATAATTCACCTCTTATTCCTTGTATCATAGCATTTATACATGGCATATATTATTGTACAAAATAATATATATTTGGAATGTAAAATAAACAGAAATTTTTGTCCTCTCTCCTATTATTTCCTATCTTGCTTCTTTCTTTTCCTTTTAATCTTTGTGTATAGAAATATTGACAACTAGGAAGTTTCCCAGATTTACATGAAATATAACTTCAAAAATTACATTATTAGAAAGTGTTAGGACAAAACTGTAGCAGATAAATAGCTATTGGAAATGAATTGATTTAAAACAGGAGAAATTTAACAAAAGGTTCTGACCAAGATTGGTTATTATTCAAAGAAGGGAGAATGTAGAAGTGGGATATAAAGGAAAATTTGTGGATGGAATTAATGGCCTGTGTAAAAACAAGTCAGTGTTTTTAAACTTTAAGTTTAAATTAAAGTAAGAATGTCAAGTAGAAGATCTGGAAGCTACCTTGAACCATCCCTATAATGCTCTTACAGCTCACTCAAATCACTGAGCTCTGAAGCACCCTGTACTCACAATTCTACATTTGTGTATCCTGCAGGGCTGACCCAACTTCCTCCCTCTCTCTTCTTTTCATTAGTGACATTTGCAAACGAGGGCTTCTCAGAGGGTGGTTATTGGGGTGAAGTGGTACCTGGAACCCACTTTCTACAAAGAGTGGATCATGTTGCTGACTTGTTTCACTGGAAGAAAGGAAGACTAAGGTGAAAATATGTCAGCTGTCTTCAACTCCTTGAAGAGCTTTTACTAATATTCAAATGGATTGTTCCATGTTGTTTCAGAGAGAAAAATAACTAGAACAATAAATGAGATTTTGGCTATTATAAATAACATTTGAACTATCAGATTTTTTTTTCAAAAGAAGAACAGTCTCCCTTATAAATAGTGAGTTTCTCATCACCAAGAGTGGTTAAACCAGGCATATAGAAGGTAGATTGTAACAGATGGCTGTTGAGTATGAGTCTTTGATGCTGTGCTTTTTATGTATACTGTATGTCATCAGTCAGTATAAGAATCCCTATCATTTCCTCATCACCCCTCTTTGCCACCAAGCTATGGTCTCAATGCTAATGTGTTACTACTTCTCTCCACCTATAGGCTACTTTCCAGTCACTGGCCACCCCCTACCTGCACAAAGGGTAACCACTATTTTGTTTCTTAAAAATATAGATTAGATTTGTCTGTTTAAAAAACATCTAAATGGAATAATTCAATATGAACTCTTTTGTGTTTGGCTTTTGCCCAATGATATTTGTGAGATTCATTCATGTTGTAGATTATTCATTCTATTCCTGTACAGGGTTTCACTGTGTGAATAGTCTATACTTTATCTATTGTACTGTTGACAGGAATTTGTGTAGTTTCCAGTTTTGGGCTGTTTGAATAATGCTTTAATGATCATTCCATTAAAGTTTTTGTTGTTGTTGAACATATGCAAGCATTTCTATTCAGAATATACCTAGGAGGGGCTTGCTGAGTCAAGGAGTGTAAGTATGTTCAGCTGAAGCAGACACTGCCACATAGTTTGCCAAAGTGATTGTATCAGTTTACACTCTCACCAGCAATGTCTGAGAAT
Organism: Stenella coeruleoalba; assembly: GCF_951394435.1. Classification (NCBI taxonomy): domain Eukaryota; kingdom Metazoa; phylum Chordata; class Mammalia; order Artiodactyla; family Delphinidae; genus Stenella; species Stenella coeruleoalba. The sequence continues at coordinate 77,555,634 of NC_137151.1, read as the reverse complement.
TCTGGTTGCTCTGTATCTTTGCAAACATTTACTATTGTCAGTATTTGTAATTTTAGCTGTGCTAATGGATGTTTTGTAGTCAGAGTGATCTTTTTATTTTTTTCTCATAAAGCTAACACTATTAAAAATTTTCATTTTTTTAAACATTTTTATTGGAGTATAATTGCTTTACAATGCTGTGTTAGTTTCTGTTTTATAACAAAGTGAATCAGCTATACATATACATATATCCCCATATCTCCTCCCTCTTGGGTCTCCCTCCCACCCTCCCTATCCCACCCCTCTAGGTGGTCACAAAGCACTGAGCTGATCTCCCTGTGTTATGCGGCTGCTTCCCACTAGCTATCTATTTTACATTTGGTAGTATATATAAGTCCATGCCACTCTCTCACTTCGTCCCAGTTTACCCTTCCCCCTCCCCATGTCCTCAAGTCCATTCTCTACGTCTGCGTCTTTATTCCTGTCCTGCCCCTAGGTTCTTCAGAACCATTTTTTTTTTTTAGATTCCATATATATGTGTTAACATATGGTATTTGTTTTTCTCTTTCTGACTAGAGTGATCTTCTTAAAACCATAAATAAGATGACATCTCTTCCCTTCTTGAACAGCCCTGCAGTGCCTTCTAATTTCACCTAGAATAAAATCCAACCTTGTTGTGGCTTATAGACCTCTGAATGATCTAATCCCTGCCCATCTCTTATTTCATTTTATATCACAATCTCCCTTTTTCTCAAGATTCTAGACTCATAGACTTTATTCTGTCTTTTGAAAATTACAAACTATGTCTCACTTTAGAATTTTACACCAGGTTTTAATCCCAGATTTTTACTTATCCAGTTTATTGACATTTTAATTCTAATGTTATAATTTTTAAAAAGCTGATTATTTAGGCAGAAATAAGGAGACCAAACATGATTTGAAATCTCACTTTGATTGGGGTATAGTATCAAAGTTTGGGAACAGTGAGATTTAAAATCACAATTTTGTTTTCCCTCTGGATTTAGGCTTAGGCTTTGTTGTCAGTGAGAATCAATCAGAAAGTGTTTCCCAAGCAAGGAGAAGAGAAAACTCTCTTCAACAGGCTTTTGGAGTCACTGGAGTAGAAGTGCTGATATTGACTCAAGCCTACTTTCTGATCTGCATAAATTCCTTTTCGAAACAGAGATAGGAGGAAGAGTGCATTTTCCTCTGTGGAAGACTACATGGTATGAGCATTGACAGTTTAAATACTGTACACTGTGATTTACTGAGAAATGGAAAGCACATCTATCATTTTTGGAAATCCTTTCTCTTCAGCATGGCTCATATCTTGTCATGCACTATGAAAGAACCATTGGCCATTTCACTTGTACTATTTTCTTTGTCAGCATTCTGAAATTTTAATTGATTACATATTTGTTGAAAAGAAAAGACTGACAAGATCTTGTACCTTTCACTTCTTATAACAGTACTGGTTTTATAGGGATTTAAGGCAATTATGACTATAGTATTATTTATTATGCTAGAAGTATAATAATTAATGATTATAAAAGCTTAACTTTTTGTGTTTTTTGTATTACTAAGAACTAGTAAAGAGTTAAATAGGGAAAGAGAGTGGCAAGTAATACAAATATTAAATAAGCACATTAGGTATGTAAGTTTGGGAAGACCAATATATTCTTTTTGAGTCAACAAATATTAATAAAATGTAAATTATAAAACAATAATAGATATTAGATTATATTATAATTCTAACCTTTGTAGACTTATTTGGTGTGCTTGCCTCATAAAAAATAGTTGTCTGTTTCATGTTTCTTTGAAAACTCTTCGCATCTAGTGAGAATGAATTAACAGAAGGATGCTGACCTTGTCTCTTCAAAATTTACAAGGAAGAAAAATCCTACAAAATTATATAAAACATCAATGATAAATTATCTTCAACTCGAACATAAAAAAGAACAAAAATATTAAGAAGAGTGTTAGAGAAAAATGGGACATCCAAAACACATTTTGTACTTACTAATGAAACTTCAAAACAACAGATTTTAAAACAACAATTTAAAAAGAAAAGCTCAAAGTTTTGTGGCTATGGCAGTTAAGAATTTCAATAGAAATTGTGTTGAAATGATTGCTACAAACTGCCAGCCATTTTCAGTAGTTGATAATGAAGGCTTTTAAAGATTTGCTTAAGCTATGAAACGTTAGCATAAAATTCTCTCTAGGAAATATGTTACTGAAAAACTGTTTCTTGAATTATATTCTTCAGTGCATAGAAAAGTTTAGATACATTATTAAGTGGACACGTTGAAGTAAGACTCTATGTATACTGACTGCAGGAACAATCTAGAGATGACAGTGCTGAGAAATTATTCTCAGACAATAATATAAAAATTTAGGAAACTGATGACTAGATTTTTAAATAACCTGAAGTAGTAAATATTTTTGATAAATTTTATTTATTCATATATACAGATGCTTTTTTCATGATGATGATATTTGGCTTTGAGTGAATATTAATTCTAACACTCAGCTTTGAGAAAACATATATTTACTGTACCACCAGTATTTATATATTCATTAATGATATGCATGTACTAATAGTCTGAGGATTTTAAGTACTAGGCCTACAATATTAAGTGCATAGTAAATTAAGTGTATTACAAAATGAACAGAGAAATGGAAATTTAAAAAGGCTGAGTTAAAGATGATATAAAAAATATTTTTAAATGTCAGCTAATTATCATGGTTTCTTAATATCATTAGGTAATATTTTAAGAAATAAAATTAGGGCAATACATTCATCATAAATAAAAGTTAATGTAAATCCATCTTATAAATAGTCTTCATAGGGCTTCCCTGGTGACGCAGTGGTTGGGAGTCCGCCTGCCGATGCAGGGGACACGGGTTCGTGCCCCGGTCCGGGAAGATCCCACATACCGCGGAGCGGCTGGGCCCGTGGGCCGTGTCCGCTGGGTCTGCGCGTCCGTAGGCTGTGCTCCGCAACGGGAGAGGCCACAGCAGTGAGAGGCCCGCGTACCACAAAAAAAAAAAAAAAAAAAAAAATAGTCTTCATAATTTCAAATTTTCAAAGGGCTGATTAGACTGTCATTATTTAAAATTCCTACTGTGGCTATTGAAGAGCACTTCCTAATAGGAGAAGGGTCAACTTCCTCCATTTCTTACTGTTTGCTCTTGTTTGCATTATTATTATATTATTAATCTTTAATTTATTTACAGGAATATTTTTAAGCCATTTCTACATTTTCCGAGAATGATACAATTAACACTATAAAATAATCTGCAAATCAATTTAACTGTTTACAAGTAAACTATGAAGGGTTAAAATATTCTGGTGGCTTGAGATTCTGTTCCTCTCTCACTACCCAAAGCCAAATCATCTTTAGAGCTCAACCTCATTACCATGCTTTCTTTTGGTTATGGTCTTTGGTGGGAACCTTTAAGATGATTTAAAAAGATACTTATTTCCCAAGGTTTCCCTTACTCTATGTTTGTAGCTACTATTTCAAATAATTTTAATGTAGTCAGTTCTGATTTCTTTTATTTAAAGGAATAACAATTTTGTAGTTGGAAAGGATTTTTAGATCAAATGTATGTCAACCCCCTATTTGATTTCCTTCCAATAAGTTGGTTTTAATTTTTTTCCCTCTTTAATTTTCCATTGCTTCTGTCTTTCAGTTATTCAATATCTAGCTGAGAGTACACTGGCTTATTTTTAAGTCAAAACAATGCTACACTCAAAGAATATTACCTTTAAAAAATTCCTGGTAATTAATAATGACATTTCAAACACTTCCTTTGTTTCGAACATATTTTGGCAAATATTTTCTCAGTGCAAAGTATATTCATTCTCAATACATGCATGTTTTTAAATGGTAAAGAAAGGGTTATATGATTTTTAAGATAGTCATTTTTTTCCACTGCACTATAACATAGAAGACATTTTTTAAAAGAACTGGATAATTTGCATGAAAAAGAGTTAATTTACATATATAAGAATTTACTAGTTATGGTAAGTGGCATCCACATGGATTAGAAATAATTTATTTTATTGTAGTTCTTGAAATCTTGATTCTATTATCTTACTTCTATTATCAAATGCTCGGAGCACGTTGACAAAACATTCACCAGCAGTGTGTTTGAATAATGTAATGAACTCAGCATGGAAATTTGTTTCCTGTGATTTGAAAGAAACTTCACAAATACCTTTGGTTAAGGCTCAGTTTATTGTCCAGAGGGCTTTGTATCAACTAAAAGCTCTGAAGTCAGGGAAACAATTACTGTGAGCATTACTGAAATTAAATTTGCCATACAAGTCATTGCCCAGTTGTGATGTCAGGTAACAGATGATATTTGTTCACATTTCTTTACTTTACATGAGTGTTACAAAACAGATAGCATTGACAAGGCTTTACAGGTTATTTAATATTTCAAGTGTTTCTCTGTTTATACTTTTGAAAGGATATCTTGAAATCCTAACAGGATATCTATGAGATTATGCACATTCTTTGCAAGGAATTTCTTTCAAATTTTATGATGAATTATGGCTAATGGAACATTTATTTTGCCAATTACATCCTGAAACCAGATTTTTCTATAAGATGGCAGAAAGAAGACTTCTAAGGCAGCTATCCAACACTGAAAGATGATACCTCGGAAGGTAATAATAATAACGGCGTGAATAAAAATAATAATACTATCAATCATTTATTGAGGAGTTACTATGTGTTGAGCACTGTGCCGAGTGCTGCACATGACTTATTTCATTAGTATAACACTATGAGTTAAGCAGTAATATTATTTCCATTTTATAGATTAAGACTCTGAAACTCTGAGAATAAAGTTAAATAACTTGCCAAAGTTCATATGAGCGGAAGTGATGGAATAGGAATTTAAATCTAGGTCTGCTTAATTCCAGAGCCCACGCTCTTAACCACCTCGCTAGATACATCATCCCTGGAGATGTTCAAGCCTAGTCCAGAAGATGGCTTGGCAAGAATATGCTAGAAAGGCTTCCAATATCAGCTGGATGGTTGAACCAAGTGAATTAAAACTTTCAAACCCTGAGAATCTGTGATTCTATGTTTATATCAGTAACAAATGTATTTTTATGTACCTTTAAACTTCAGAAAAAGAATCGTGACTAGAGTTTCATCAAAGATGGATTTAAAATCAGTTTTAATTTAAAACACTAAAAAGGAATATGAAATAGTTTAGAAAACTTGGTTCCAAAACAAATGTTCTCTTCAAACTGTGGGTTAAATTTAGTCAAAGAAAAATGGTGCAATGCCTTTCTTCAGGACTTTGTATCTCATCTAAATGTTGAAGTTCCATCTCCACTGGCCTCCCTGCCTGAGACTAATCTCACTGTGCCACTCGTCCCTGTTCATGTCAGTCGCCACAGAAAGCCCTGGATTTCTGGGCCAGTCGATCTTCACTAAAATCCTGATATTATTGACCTCTTGAATGGTCCCTTTACCTTCTTGCTCTAGTGGAAATTGGCCTCTCCCCAAAGGGCCTCCCTGCAGGGCTTCCCTGCAGCCTTCTCATGTGATGGTTGCTTTTTATTCTATAGTTCTTATACAGGTGGACTTGAAGACGGGGATGGACATCCTCTTTGTCCCTCATTGCTGTTTTCAGATCATTCTTTTTCTATCCTCTCTAAAACTCTGAATTCCATACCAAATTGCCCACTGCTCCTCCTTATTGCTGTTATTAACTAATTCACGGGACACCCCCAACCCCCTATTCTCTATTATTTTAGTTTCTGGCTCACCATCACTTTCCCTAACATTGTGACATTATTGGTAAAGATGAAGACCACAATAATTGGCCTCCCATTTCTTTGATCGTCTCTTCTCCAATGATCTATCCTCCACACTACTTCAGCCACCTACAGTCATTGTCTAAAGACTCTTCTCCCTCTTATCCTGCTCTGCGTTTTCTCTCCTCTTCTCCCCTCCATCCCCAGCTGCAACTGTGTTATTCATCACCTTATGAAAGACTATGCAATTTAATTCATTATGCTTTTCTTTGTTTCTGCCCAGGTAGAATGTAAATTCCTCAAGACCAGAGATTTTTTAAAAAACTGATTGCAGGAAATATTGTCTAGTTATTTTTCAAATCTTTCTTCTTCCCTGGGCATACAGGTAGACTATATTTCCCAACTACCCTTATGACTTGTTTCTGGCTAATGAAACATGAATGAAGTGATATGCACCATTTCAAGTCCTAACCTCCATGTTCTCTTTCTTCCCCCATCTGCTCTGTGGATACAGAGAATCCAATCAATGACTGATGCTCTCTCTAGGGTAGTGGAGCCACAAGACAGTAATAACCTGGGTTCCTGAATCACCTCCTGATGGCAGCTCACCAAACATACTCCCTGATCTTTTACCTGACACAGAGGTAGGGTTCTATTGTGTTAAGCCTTGAAAACTGTTGGGTTGTTGTAGCAGTAATAGCTATTCTGAGTCATACAATGATATATCTCAAGCACCTGGATTGTGACTGAAGCACGGTAGTTCATTAACAGATGCATTTTTCCTTTATTCTTCAATATAATGGAATTAAAGACCTCAAAATCACTAGTACCTGCTTAGCTAGTGTTTCAAAACTAGTTATATACTAAGCTTAACAGACAGTATAGCTTGGCTAGAGCTGCCCTGAATTCTGATGAGCTATGCCAAGAGAGCAGTTGCCCAGGACATTATTTCCCTGGAAAACCAGGTCTTACTCTAGCTGTAACAACAGAATAGAAATGCTAGTGAAATACTCAGTGAACTAATCTATTCCAGACTAAGTTATTTATTTATTTATTTATTGGTGCTTAAAACCTTTGTTTAGTGCTCAAGACATTTCTGATGTACTGGGGAAGACCAATTCAACTGGTTATTCATCATTCTCACATTTACTTTATTTATAGTACAAGTTCTCTATATGCCGAACAGAGCTGAAGCCCTATTTTAATGCCATCTTATGATTCTCTTAGATAATTGAGGTCAGAAATATACTGCTTCTTTTCTAGGAATCTCCAAGATTTACCAAACATTTACCAAAAATGTTTCTCTTTTTATTCACAAATGGATGAAAAATCTGATGACTTTGAATGTATAAATAAAAAGTTGCCAGGAAAAAGCCAACCAAGATATAAAGATAACACATAAATTCATAATATAAGGCTTTCTGTCTGATTTCATGTGTACAGCAACTTGCTTACCTTAACCAAATGTTATTTGCCCTAATGAAATTATATAACACAGACAGCACAAACTGTTTAATAACCCTGCCCATAAATAGCATGAACCCACACACACAAATACTTCAAGAAACATCTCATTGAAAGAACGCTAATAACTTGGGGAATAAAGAAAAATAATATATCCTGGAAATACTATTGTTGCTTCTCTTTTCTGTATTATATGTCTATTTAAATTGAAACAGAGTTCCTCAGTTTTGCCCTTGACTATACTGAATGTTTTGTAGCAATAATATAAATCTAGACTGAAAAAGGCATGTTTTTCTATTTAAGTACACAATTTGATGATATTTAGAGACATTTGCCAGAGATCTGCAAATCATATTTTGATTTCCTAATTCACTCTTTTCTTCTGCCATATGCTATACATTCTATGTATAATACAATACATATTGCTGATTATCTTACCATTAATTCCTGACTTATGTTTAACAGATGACTTTTAAATAGACTGTGTTCTTTCAGAACTATTTGTTTTGTGTCTTTTTAGATTATTAGTAATATTTATGATTTTAAAGAAGCAAAATCTGAATTAATAGAAACATAGCTCTGGTTTACAAATTAAAGTAGAAGACTATCTTGGGTTTGGTGTTATAATTTTTTCAGGATTAGAAGATATTTATATTTTAAAAAAATCTTTAGAAATCAATAAGAATTGATTTAGATTCAATTTTAGAAAATCAATTTTAGAAAATCTTTGGAAATCAATAAAAATTGATTGTATTTGGTGTTATATTTTTTTCAAGATTTTTCTTGAAAAGGCTATTCAAATATATTTCTAATGCTTTTTGAAACACTTTTCCCCCCAAAGAATACGTTTCTCAAGGTATTATGAAACACTGATTATTTAAGGATTCAAAACTTCTATAATCCAAAGTGTATTATATTTGAGAACTTCAAAGTAGCTTATAAATATTAATTTCTTTTATAATGTATACAAGTATACAATTATCTTCACTGTATATTATAAGCTGTATAAGCTGGGTTTAAGATCTTTAACACATCTCTTGTTAGTCTTGTAAATTGTGATTTTAGGAAATGTTTAGTTGGTTATCCCCATGGAACATCCCTCCATTGCAGGAGTGGTCTGCAAACATTTAGAGAACATGTACTGGTCAGTTTTTCCATTGTGGAGTTGCTATTTGACCTTGGCATGACCTATCCGAGGGAACCCAGAACCACAAGTGGAATCTGGTTCCAAGTGGGAAAAATATCTTATAATAGTGTGCATGAACTATGAAAATTACCAAAGAGTCCTAAGCTATCCCAGATGGAAATTTAGTCACTGGGAAAAAGAATTTCATCCACAAAGGTGGAAATCCTTAATTTTGGGTAAATGCTCTAGCACCCTTATTTTTAAAAATCCCTAAATATTCAAAGAGAAGCAGCATCTGCCTCCTTGGTCTGTGTGTGCTTTTGAATAAGCTCCCTAGTGTAACTTTGACCTCAGCACAGTTTACTGAGAGCAGTTGGCAGGCACAGATTTGGGCCCACATTTTCCTAATCTGCCTTCCAAATTCCTTCTTGCATTTTGCTTGGTCGTATCCTGTGCACTTCAACTTGGCATTTCAGCATTTGTCACTGATCCTATTTTAAAAATCAAGCTTGCTGTTGTTTTGGCTCAGGTACTTTAAAAACAAAAACTGAAAAGCAACGAACTATATAGGAGGTCTTGGGAAAGAAGGCAAAGCCAGCTATTTCCTGTTAATGAGTTGAATGTGGAACATAGGTTTCTTCAGGCTCTGGTCTCATCTTCTGTCCATTATTTCTCCTCTGATGTCTGAGCAAATATATCAATTGACTTAAGATGAGAATAAAGGCAAATTCCCTTTCCAAATTTCAGGGAAGTTCTTTGGGAAAAACATAAGATTAGGAAAGGCGATAACTTTATTTTAAATTTGAGATGAGAATTAAATGGTACAGAAGCCTGATCCTAGGAGAAATTGTGATATTTGTTTTAGGGCAAGCCATTCCCATTTCTACATCCCTCACTCAGTCCCCACTTCCCTGATCCTCAAATACTGCTGCGATAAGCATTGTTATTTAACTTTCTTGAAGGTCCCTCTTCTTCAAAACTTACTTAACCTATGTACTAACCTCTAAGAGAGCTGGAACTCATTAGTTGATCAACTAATTCATGCAAAGTACTGAAGAGTAACTGATAAATGTATTAGCTTTTAATTTTAGATAAGCAACACTGATGCCCTTTATCCTAATCATAGAAATTTTGGGATGTGTGACAGGTCATTTCTGAGGGTCTTTTTGGTCAGAGTGGGTCTTCCCATAGCTGTCAAATCACATTGCATAGGCAACAGCCTTAATCTGCTTACATGCAAATGAATGTAGACCTATTTGTTTTTTTCAGGATGTTTGTCTAGGCACACTTCCTGTGCAATCTAAAGAGTCTGACAAGTGTCTGTATGGATTATGTATTTTAGTTAGCCCTTCCTGGGTGTGTAGGTAGAGCACGCCTGGTTGATAAAAACATCTTACATGAAATAAATTCTAAGTTCTTGATTAATTAGTTCTTGCCTAGAGTCCTCTCATTAAGCAAATATCCTATGCTCATCGTCAAAGTCAGGAAGACATAAGATGGAGGGTTAAATCATATCAACCTCAGTTGGTTTCCTGTGACTTTGCTTTTCTCTTCTTTTTTTGGAGAAGAGATCCATTTCAGGAGATGACAGTCCTACTAGGCAGATATGGACAACAAGAGGTGCTAGATTAGAAAGGGTAGGCTGGACATTTAGAAAAGATTTACAATGGGATGGAAACCCTAGCACTTGATGTACAAATGCCTTTATATTTTGCAAATGCAATTATTGACCAGGGCTCTGTATGAGGCCTTTTTTGTTGAATCCTATTTTCACATCTATTTACTCCCAATAATCTCTCATAATGTACTTTCAACTTGCTTTTTTCCCCTTAATTTTACAATGTGAGTTCACCTACAGAAGAAGTCCCAACTATAGTTAGTTGAAAGTATCTGTTAAAGATGTGATCATAAAAGTGATGTGCAAGTAACCATATTGGTGGAATCTCAATCTGGGGGTAAAAACATGAAATGGATACATTTTTCAATAACTTCTACTACTCTTTCAATAGCAGTTCTTTCAAGTTACCCATTTTTCTTGCTGGTTAGTGGGCTTCCTTGATAACATTTCAGTTAAATTACATAACGTTCTATCATTTACAGTTGATAAAACATTTCATTTTGGTTATTAACACATTTTTCTTCTCCACACTTGTTCCTCTGGTATTGGTTTGGTGAGGAGGGAAAGGGAAGAGATTTGTCCTTATAGCAACCGTGCACAGCAAGTTGGCTATATGCTCCTTGGTTGATTGTAACTTTTGCTTCTAGATGAGAACCACCCCTTATGTATGGTGGTGAAATTACTCATTTGTCTATTGCTGGCTGTGACTTCCACCTGTATGGTTGGCTTTTGAGTGCTGGCACTCTTGTGGGATGTCCAGTTGTTGGTTCTCCACAGGGCCTGATAATGGCCTCCTGATGTGCTGCCCACTAATATGGAATAACTGTCATAGGCACAACCTCTTCTTACCTCTCACAGCAGGTGGACGACCTATAATGCCTTGCTTCTGGCACACTCTGTGGATAGGTGTACCTGTTGGAGGAGGGATCAGCAAAATGGTTTTGCTGTGTCACCTTCTCCCTTGTCTTGCTACACTGCAGAGATCCTTGGGCATTCTTGCAACAGACTTGATGGGAATGCAAGCTGTCCTCCTGGCACTTCCAGCCACTGATCTTCCATTTCTCTCCTGCCCCTTCTCTATACCCCAGGTGCTTTGCTTCTCAGGAGCTCAGCCACTGCCAGATAAGAGATGATTACCAGTTCTTGCTTTAGTAGCAACAGGAGACAGTTTGAATACTCCTTTCTTATTGGAAAGATAGAGCCAGAGGACCAATTCTAATGACTTTCCTCAGCCACAGGAAGGATGTGGGGAGGAATGGTTGTTTTCCACCAACTCTATAGCGCTCCAAAAGGTCAATTCTTACTTGCTTCCAGTCCTTCCTTTATATATCTCTACGTGGTAAAAGTCACCAAACTAGTATGGTCTCTGCCACTCACTAACTACATTATGTAATTACACTAATAACTGGCATAAACTGGTCTTAGAATAAATACAATCAACTCTTTTTTTTTTGTGCGGTACGCGGGCCTCTCCCGTTGCAGAGCACAGGCTCCGGACGCGCAGGCTCAGCAGCCATGGCTCACGGGCCCAGCCGCTCCGCGGCATGTGGGATCTTCCCGGACCGGGGCACGAACCCGTGTCCCCTGCATCGGCAGGCGGACTCTCAACCACCGTGTCACCAGGGAAGCCCCAATCAACTCTTGGTAAGAACATAAATTGGAGTGTAGGGACAGAAGCATTGATTCCTGGAAAGAGGACTACCAGCTCTGACCTTTCACGGTGCCATAGGTGTCAGTATGTTTTATGGAGGAATGCAAAGCTTTTATGAATCTGACAAGTCTGTTAACGGAGGTGAGTTAGGGAGCTTTCACTGTAAAGTATGCTATTTGCATCGTAAAGCAACTTTATGAACCTGAGGTTGAATGGTCTGATCCAAACTTTCCAGCTAATTAGTCATCATTAGGACATGAAATCAGATCTTCTGACTTTTTTTTGTAGGGCTCTTTCTACTATAATACTTGCATCCATTAGGGCTCAGTCAGGAAAATAGAAATCATTCTAGATCTTTCAAACAGAATGATTTATTAGAGGAAACCTGTTTACATTAGCCATGAAAGAGACAAGACAGTGAACAGGGAAGAGTGAAACAACTGAGAGGATAGCAATCGCAGGGAGGTGCTACCATTTCTAGAGCTAGATCTGTTACCAGAGCCCACGTGGTGAGGGCTATGACTAGGGCAGGGGCTGCTCAGCAGAAGCAGGGATCATGGACATGGGTGCTGGAGTCTTGGAAAAGGTGCAGCCATTTATCAGAGAAGCCAACCAAGAAAGAGAGAGACATATCTGGCTCCTTCCTTCATCCTATCCTTCATTCTTCTATTTGTATCTCTCCTCCCTTTTCTGATATTTGCTTTTTTGGAAATAGGTATGTGGTAATCCTGAAAGTATTACTTAGGGAAATATGTAGCTATGAACTAAGAAAAAACATGGCATGTCTAATAACATAGCTCTAAAGGGGCATAATTAAAGGGTTAAAAAGAAGCAAACTCCCAGTAAGATAATTAGTAATACTTAATTATTATATAAACAATAAATATTATATTATTCACAATAGCCAAAACACGGAAACAACCTAAGTGTCCATTGATGGGTGGATGAATGGATAAAGATAATGTGGTGTGCATACATACATATATATATATAAATATATATACACACACACACACACACACACAATGGAATATTATTCAGCTATAAAAAGAAGGAAATCTTGCCATTTGCAACAACATGAATGAACCTTCAGGGCACCATGCTAAGTGAAATAAGTCAGGCAGAGAAAGACAAATATGATATGATATCACTTATATGTAGAATCTAAAAATGCTGGACTCCTAGAAACAGAGAGTAGAGCAGTGACTGTCAGGCGCTGGAGGGTGGGGAAATGGGGAGATATTGGTCAAAGGGTACAAAGTTCCAGCTGTAAGATAAATAAGTTCTGAGGAAAAATAAATATTACACAAATAGTAAATGCTAAAATTAGACATGGTCATTGTGCCGTTTATTGTTTTATCCTCATCTCACCTTTTACTGTAATTACACCTCTTTGTTTTTTCCTATTACAGGAAAGGGAGAAAAATAAAGAGGAAGAAGAACGAGAAAGAGAAGAGGGGATGGGAATCATCAGAGAGACAAATGTGAGAGAATCAAGAAGGCACAGACAATACAGGCAGAAAAGCAAGGCTAGTAACTGCAGTTATAGATTAAAATATTGAAACAATACTACATGTACAGCATTTTAATGGACATTCTCCCCACTTGAATGAGAAGAAGAAGGGATTGGGAATGGGAAAGAATAGATATCAAACAAACCCACCTCCTACTGCATTATTTTCGGCTGACCTTGATTTCTTCCCACCAGAGTAGGTTCCACAGATGTTTAATTTTCTGAGCTAGTAGTATGTTTTAATGAATATTGTACACAACGTTTTTTCTTATGACTTAAACTCATCTAGACTCAAGAGTCTAAGTTTGGACAGCAGAAAGAAGCATAAACAGTAAAAGGAAGTATCTATCTTCCTATAGAAGAGAAAATGCTTAAAAGTTGACCATAAACAGGGGAGAGAAACCAGACAACCGTATTGTGGTTCAGTTCTTTTTGTTTACTCATTACTGTCAGGGCTAGTCTAGCTGCCCCTCTGAGCAATTTGCTCTGCTTTAACTTTGTCAGTTTCTATTCATCACCTAGCTCTTGTCTCCAATTATGGTCAGGTAATTGTTTGTCACCTCTTATCTCCACTTGAAAATGTTTATATGTTGATAGTCCTGTAACTTTAAACAGGTCACCAATTTTTAATAAGGTTAGGGTTCTTTTTATTTTCTTCCTTTCATGACTAAGAGATACTGAAGAACATACAGACCACTGTTAAGTAATTTATACCAAAGGCACCCAATATCATGACAGAATTCAGGATGTGGTGGGAGACTGGCAGGTGGGGAAGGAGACAGAGAAAAGTAGTTGGCAGGACCTGTGTGTATCATCTTCTTAGTTTAGAAGCCCATATGGTGCTTCATAATGCTCTGCTCAATTGCCATATAGTTTTAGTCTACATCCTATTAAAAATAAACTCTATTAAGAAGGTATTTCAGATAAATTATAAATCTCATATTATAATTTACAAGAAGTTTTCAGGAGGAGTGTTTTGAGTTTAATATAGACTGACCTTGAAAGATAAATTGAGACATCTATTTTTTTAATGAAAAAACATACTTATTTCTGAAAGGTGTTTCCACTATTTAAAAATTACAAATTACATGTCTTTGATTAAAATAAGGTTAAGTGCAATTTTATTGTCATGAACAAAATAATACAAAACAAAATATAACAAATAACCCCCACCCCCAAAATACCCCCCCCCACTTTATTGTTCATCATGGAGGTATGGCCTGTTCCTCCTGTGGCTTGTTGTATGAAGGTGTAAGTCCTAATTTTAAACCCTGGAGATGAACTACTCAAAAGAAATCACAGTCCCTGACCTTTAGAATCTTGTAATTTAGTTTATCTGATGAGATATAGCTACAAGAGCAACTTGTAGTGGCTCACCTCAATAGTCAGTGACCTATTAGGGACTAATCTCACAGTCAGTAGTGTGCTGCTTGGAATTAGCCATACCAACCTGTAAGTTCTATTTAATTTTTCAGGACAAATTTTGGAAAACATAAATAAATATAATTAAAGGTAATGACTTTATTTTCTATAACCTCATTGATATTTTTATATCTGAGCTATTTACACTATCAACACTTTCATATATATTCAGTTACAAAACATTTGGTAGTCTTCAATATTCGCATTGACTGTATCAGTGTAAGAGGGCCACCCTGTCCTCTGACAGCTATACTTCTACTTTCCACTGCTTCCTGGATTTGTAACTTAACAAAACAGAGCAGCTTCCTTGAATAGGCTCACTCAGAGCACACTCACAAAAACACAGGCTCCTACAAAAGCCAAAGGGAAAAGGATATATGGAAGCAATGCACATCAATGATAATTTTTACAAAGGTACTCACCCTCTGATCTCCTTTATCATTGTGCTGTAAGTTCTGGCTTTTGAATCTGGAGACATATGCTTATTTTCATTAGCATGATTTCCCCCTAAAAGACAAATATGGGGCTTTGTCAGAAAATTCAATGAAAATTGAGAAATGGATTATTATCTTGACAATTGGCTTTTATGAACTACTTGGACATCTTTAAGAACCAAAGATTTATCATCCATTGACATAAATCCATGGTGTAGAAATTCTAAAGACATACCATGGAATCAAGAGAGTTCCATTACCAAAATAGGTATTGTTATTTTATTCTTAATAGAATAATAGAATATGCTTAAAGAATAAAAATGAGATTCATAATAATCATAAATACTAAAAAATACAAAGAATTTAAACAAGTTTTACACTTAGAATATATGAGGTATTATATAATTTAATTCATATGGTTTGAGCAAAATGATAGAATGAGACTGGCAAATCAAATATTCTAGTTAATAAACAGTAACAATGTGAACATTAACAGTCTCTTAATGAGGTCATTATTATAAGCAAACAAGTTATAAAATTTGAAAAAAATGGCATACAATAAATACATAAACTATATTTAGTTTTTCTTTCCTGATTCCAAAGTTATGTCAGCCTTATTATTTGGACTATAAATTAGTCCCATATAGCAACCAACTAGCATGGTACTCAGTAAACATTTATTGAAGAATAAATATGTGGAAGCAGATGCTAACATGGTTCTAGTTGAGGGAATGAATGGGTAACATTACATACTATATGTGGCATTTACATTGACTTTACAAAAAAGTTTAATTCATACAGAATATTAGATATTTTCATACATTTCCAGTGATTTTTTTATCCCAAATTTACTTGATAAAACTACTTGGTAGCCGTTCAAAAAATTTGGCATTTTCTCTAGTGTTAAAAAGTAATTTGGTCTTAAAGCACATACATAGATACATCTGTTAAATAAAGGATAAAAATACATCTATTTTTTGTTAAATTGAGCATAGTTAAAAATAATCATGGAATATATGTTAACATATTTTGAAATATTTAAGGTTGAGTTTTTAACTTTATACATTTTCGTGAAATTATATAGGTTTAGATATTATAAAATGATAAACTAATTTGAAAAGGCAACACCTAATTTAAAAATTATCTAATAAAAGCAATTTATTTTATAATTACATAAATTAAACTAGGTTTTAACATATTTTCAGTAAATGTTTCTAAATGCCCAACATAAAATTCTCAAACTGATTTTAATTTTGATGCTTTGGACTTAGAATTGATAGGTTTATTAGCTGGAAAAGGAATTTTAATATCCAGGCACAGCCTTAAGCCAGTCATTTCCTGCTCTAGTCACATAAAACTTCATTTACAATAGTTAGTTTGGGATTTTAAAACTTAATTAATATTTCCTTTTCTAACATGTGAAGGTAATTAAGTCAGAGCAGATCTGCCTATAAATATTCATGACTAAGTAACAAAATACTTCCAGATTTTCTTCTACGTTCTCTGCATTAATACTCCATTATCAGTCAAATTAATTAAATATGAACAAATACAGGCCTAATGGTCAGTCTAGAATGGTTTTAAAAGTAATTTAGATGTGTAATCGTTTTTCATAAATATTAGAGGTTAAGCCTCACAAGAACAGTCCAAGGTTGGCAGGGCGGCTTTTCTTACATCTCTTTATTTTGTAATGATAGCTCTGATTTATTGACTCTTTCCTTCAACGAAGGACCATGGTGACTATGTTACATGCATTATCTCCCTGTGACTTCATGACAACCTAATGAAGCAAGTTCTATGATTAGTGATACTTTATAGCTGAGGAAACTGCAAATATCAAGTAGTTTCCCTGAAGATTACTGAATTGGTAAATGGTGAGCCTGGAAATAGATACAGGCTTATCTTTACCACTTTTGGCTTCTTATCATAGATGAAGAAATTGAAATATAAAAAAGCTTAAGATGACTAGCAAGTTTAGATTACTAGGAAGGGGCAGGGTCAGAAGCTGAACCCAGTACTAGTCCTAAAGTACTTCCAACAAATATTTAGATTTAAAAACCTCTATTCACATGTAGTGAAGATTTTCTCTTGTGTAGTCTACTTGTAAGATAACTGCTAGATTAATTTTGGAATTAAAAGCGGAACATTTGGAAGGAGCCAAATAATTTAAGCTATTTTGCTTATATTGCACAAAGCAAATAAGAATAGAGATGAAGTTCAGTTAAAAAAAAAGTTTAAAAAACTGGGGGGAAAAAACCCCCTAAATTCTCTGAATTAACAACTTATGAAGAACCAACTATAGGTCAGTATCTTTTCATACATTATATCTCTTACTCTTCACAATACCTATGGAAGATATGGTTGTTCATGCATTTATTTAACTAATATTGGTGGAGCACCTACTTTATTCCAAGCACTGTTCTAAGTGCTGTAGGTATATCAGCAAGCAAGAGAGACATGGTCCCTGTTTTCATGGAGCTTACATGTGAGAAAGAGCAACACAACACAAACAAGTAAATACAGGATGATGTGATTTAAAGTGTCACCAGAAGTGGACTGGTATTTTTGGTTGGATGGAGAGACCAAGAATCCTGACAGCAGCACACATTTGAAGACATGAGGAGACAGGTGCTGGTGAAGGCGAGAGGAACCTCAAAAGCCCTAAGTGAGGAAAGAGCTTTGCATGTTTATTCAATAGAAAAAAGATCAGTGTGACTGGAGCAAAGTCAGTGAGAGAGACAACGTCAGGGTAAGTCATCCAGAAGGGTGCTTTCAATACATAAATCAGAGCCCATCACTCTCTTGCTGACAATCCTTCAAAAGTGTCCCATTACACATAGAACAAAATCCTCCAAATTTTCAAAGGCCTCCAAGGTTCCACACAGATATAACTCTTGCCATCAATTCAACCACTCATCCTCTAGTTTACATCCCACCAGCAACACCCCACCTTGCTGGCCGTCCCATGTGCCAAGTATCCCTAGCCTCAGGATGCTTTTATTGCTCTTCCCTCTGCTTGGAATTTTCTTTCTATGGATATGTACATGGCTTCATGTTTTCATTCATTTCATTTTCATTCTCTGCTCAAATGTTACAACCTTGGGGAAGCCTTCCATGATTATCAGTAAAATCTAATCCCCTCCTATCCCTGTCTTTTCCTTTACGCTGCTTTTTCCAGTTGCTATGGCTGCATAAGACATTACATCAAAACTTAATTGTTTAAAATAACAATAATCATTTGTTATCTTTCACAGTGTCTGTAGGTCAGGAATTTGAGAGTAGTTTAGCTGGGCAATTCTGGCTTGGGGTCTTTCATGAAGTTGCAGTCAGACAGCTGTGTCTGGGGTCACCTGTCAGCCTTCATTCACATGACTGGTACCTGGTCTGGGAAGACTCAAAAGGCTGGGGACTGGAACAACTGGGGTTCCTATGTGACCTTTCTCTTTCTCTATAAGGTCTCTCCAGCATAGTGGCTTCAGGGTAGTCAGAATTCTTACATAATGGCTCAAGGCTCCAAAGGCAAATGTCCAGAGAGAGACTGAGGCATAAGCCATATCACCATTTATGGCATAGCCTTTGGAAATCAGGCAATATCACTTCTGGGGCATTCTATTGGTTGGGGCAGTTACAAAGGTTTGCCCAGCTTCAAGGGAGGAACTTATTTACAAAACAGAAATAGACTCACAGACATAGAAAACAAACTTATGGTTACCAAAGGGGAAAGGGGTAGGGGAGGGATAAATTAGGGTTTGGGATTAAAATATACACATACTATGTATAAAATAGATAACCAACAAGAACCTACTGTATAATACAGGAAACTATGCTCAATATCTTGTAATAACCTATAATGGAATGTAAAAAGAATATATATGTATAACTAACTCACCTTGCTGTACACCTGAAACTAACACAACATTGTAGATCAACTATATTTCAATTAAAAAAAAACTAAAGAAAGTTTCCCTTTAGTTAAAACAAAAAAAGAATTTAAGTGTACTAGCTTTGGAATTACACACTAGGTTTAAATCCTAACTCTGTCATGTACTAGCTGTAGAGCTCAATCTCTCCTACGTCAGTTTCCTTACTGATAAAATGTGTACAATTATTGAAATACTGATGCAAGATTGACAGACATGTATGTCTGGAAAAAGCACTTGAAAATAATGTCCATTAAATATAGCTTAAAATGCATCAAAATCTTATTAGTAAAACTGTGGGACTTACATAACAGACAGATGGAGCAATAAAACAGCACAGATGCTTCAGGGACAAAATACCAGTATATATAAAAATATATTGTTTGATAAAGGCTGCAATACAAATCAGTGAGGGCAGAAGAAAAATTTCAACAAATGGTTCCAGACTTTGGGTGAAATCTCTGGGAAAAATTAGCTAGATGTGTACTTTTCACATAAATTCCATATAAATTAGATCATTAAATAAATAAAATAAAACTGTTAATCAATTAGAATAAAATTGAAGTCATTAAGTATTGGATATCAACATGGGGAAAAGCCTCCAAGGCAAAAGAACAATAGCAGAATAACAGAATAAATAAACAGATTTGACTACATAAAAATTAGGTCTAAATGACACCAAAAAAAATTATGAAAAGTAAATTACAAATGGTAAACAAGAAAAATACTTTCATCATTCGTGGTAAGCCAAAGGTTAATATAAATACCTAAAGAACATTTACAAATCAGTAATAAAAATTGTAAACTCTGTAAGAGAAAAATGAACAAAAAGTGGAGCAAGTATTTTGTTAAAGTGGTACAAAGAGTCAAAAAAAAAGTTAATACAAAAAAATTTCAATAACCAATTTAAAAACACATTTTTGCTTATCCTACTGGTAAATAATTTGAAAGAAAAATAGGTAATATTATTAGTTAGTGTACCCTGAGATTGGAGCATTCACAGATTGCAGATGAGGGAATAAATTTGAGTAAATGTTAAGGAAGTAATACTAGATTTATAATCCTTGACACAATATGCTTTCTATAAAAATTTATCTTAAGAAATAGAGAGGGTTCTAACAGCTGTTGGGGAAAGGTTGTGGTAGAGAGAATGGCAAGAAGGGGTTAATATTGAGTTATTACCAGGGATAGAACTGAACGTACTTGGAGTGTGGGAGTGGGACATGAAGGACAAGTAGGAGCCAAGAACAAAATTTCCTGAATATTAAAAAATACATACAACTATTGTATAAAATAATACAAAAAAATCCAAAAAAGCAAAATAAAAAAGTTATTTTAAAAAATGAAAGTGCCAGTTTACATGGAAATTTGGAGGAAAAGCTGGTTTGAAATAGATAATAAGTTAATTTTTAAACTTGAGTTGAATGTGTGCCAACAGGGTATTAAAGATACATTCAAATATCTCCCTTAGTTTTTATTATGTAATATATGAGCATAGTAAAAAAAAAAAAACAAAGATCGAATAGGAGAGAAAGTTACACAATATCAAATTTCCTACTGACTTTCCTGTAACTACTACAAGTCCTACTCTTCATTAGCAGCCACCTTGAATTGTCATTTACTTCCTCTGGTGATCAGTTCCATATTCATGGAACGCAAACCTCGATATTTTGATCTATCAACATCAAATATTACTTGATGTCTTCATACTATGAGAGACCAGGAACTTGTCCTCTCTTCCTAATTTTCTTAAGTTGAATTATTACTTTTGGATTCTATTGGTAATAATTGTAACATATTATATGTACACTTCTGTAAGAAGTTTACACTTAAACTATGTCTTGACTGATCAGCTTCAGACAATATTGTTGAAATCCCTCAATATAAACTGAGTGTATCAGTGATTATAAACTTTCTTCCACCTCTCATCCCCCTGTTTTTCTCCCAATATCTGGAGGCTGTACTATCACTTTTATTAAGGTTTAGAACATTTATATTTTATTCTGTAAATATAATAAAATAATTCATATTTTGCCTAGAGGTTGAATTCTGAAAACTTAAACAGATAAGTAGCATT
Source organism: Stenella coeruleoalba (assembly GCF_951394435.1). Lineage (NCBI taxonomy): Eukaryota > Metazoa > Chordata > Mammalia > Artiodactyla > Delphinidae > Stenella > Stenella coeruleoalba. Next base: position 77,534,648 of record NC_137151.1, on the reverse strand, counting down.
TGATAATTTTATAATTATGTAACTATTATTGATATAGAATATACTACATATTTAGGACCCATTGAGAAAGAAATAGAATTCCTTTTTCTTTGCTTTTTAAACAACTTTATTGAGGTATAACTTGCACACCATAAAATTCATCCCTTTTCACTATACCATTTCAAGATATTTAGTAAACTTACCAAGTGATGCAAATCTTCATCATAATCCACCAATATTTTTATCACCCCAGTAAGGTCCCTCATGTCTATTTACAATTAATCCCCTTTCATACCTGCCAGCCTCAGGTAAACATTAATCTACTTTCTGACTCTATAGATTTGCCTTGTCTGGTTTTTTTCTCTTAGAAAAATGGTTTAAGATTTATACATGTTGTTGGGACTTCCCTGCTGGTGCAGTGGTTAAGAATCCACCTGCCAAAGCAAGGCACACAGGTTCAAGCCCTGGTCTGGGAAGATCCCACATGCCGCGGAGCAGCTAAGTCCATGTGCTACAACTACTGAGCCTGTGCTCTAGAGCCCGTGAGCCACAACTACTGAAGCCTGCGTGCCTAGTGCCCATGCTCCGCAACAAGAGAAGCCCACGCACCGCAACGAAGAGTAGCCCCTGCAGGCCGCAACTAAAGAAAGCCTGCGCACAGCAATGAAGACCCAATGAACCATAAATAAATAAATAAACAAATAAATAAATAAAAAGATGTATAAATGCAGTAGCATGTGCCACTATTTCATTCCTTTTTATTGTTAGATAGTATTCCTTTGTTTTGATTTACCGTGTTTTGTTAGTCATTCATCAGTTGATGGACATTTGAGGTGTTTCCATTTTTTGGATATTATGAATAACTCTGCTATGAACATTTGTGTGCAGGTATTTGTGTGAACTTATATTTTTTATTTCTCTTACGCTGATACCTAGGAAATCTAATTTTGTATTTTTCTGCACCAGTCTGCGCAAAGGAAAATGTCCCAATTATCAAGAGCATCTGGAGTTTTTTTTTCCATATGTCATTAATTACTTTGAATCATTCCATATTTTACAGTCTAACCTCGGCTTTTTTGTTCAGATTTTTTTCCCTCTAGAGATTTAAAACAATTTTTAAATTAATATGTCATAAATACCAGGGTATAAAGATATTACCCACAAACCTGCATATTTACACCCTGCTTAATAAAATACTTCCAGAACACTTGAGGAACCTTATGGATTTCACCTCAGTAGCATCTCCCTCTCTTCTTTCCAGAGATTACCATTATCCAGAGTTTATCATCTTTATACATTTAAATAAAAACTTTTACTAACTATAAATGTATTTCTCAATTAGTTAAAAAACAAACAAACAAATATTTATGCTGTTTAAATTCCTACTGGACTTGATTTTTTCTCAACGTTTATTTTTGTGAGATTTACCTATATGTATAGTTTTGTTTTGTTTTTTTTACTGAAAGTCATACATTTTCATTGCCATGTTATATTCCATTTTGTGAATATGCCAACATTTACCCATTTTTGTTAACTGGAAGTTAACTGGTTAAATTTTTTTTTTTGGGTGGGGGCACTATAATCATTCTTTGTCACTGACCCAAGAATGTTTTCTATCAGCATCCAGGAAACTGTAGTAGGCTGACCTGATAGCTTGTATAAAAGGTGAAATCTCAGAACAACCAGTTCTTAACATTATATTTTATTCATTAATAATATATATCAATTTTATTGACCTTTTCAAAGAGCCAACCTTGTATTTCATCGGTTGTCTCTATTGTTTTTCTGTTTTCTATTTCATTGATTTCTGCACTGATATTTATTTTCTTATTTTTAACTTATTTTGTGTTTAATTTGCTCATCCTCTTCAAGTTTTTTAATGTGGATCCTGAGGTCATTAATAGGAGAGCTTTGTTTATTTTTAAAACAGTAATATAGTGCTATAAATTTCCCCATAGGTACTGCTTTGGCTCATCTCACAGATTTTAATATGTTGTGTTTTCATCTTCATTCAGTTCAGAATACTTTCTTATGTCCCTTTTATTTTCTTCTTTGACCTGTGGATTATTTAAAAGTGTATTATTTAGTTTCCAAGTATTTGGGTATTTTCCAGAGATCTCTGTTAGTGATCTCTAATTTAATTTCACTGGGGTCAGAGAACATACTTGGTATGATTTGAATCCTTTTAATATTATTGAGACTTGTTTTATGGCCCAGAATGGGGTTTCCCTTGGTAAATATTCAATGTGTGCACTTTAAAATAATGTGTATTTGCTGTGTGGAGTGTACTATAAATGTCTATTATTCAAGTCTATTGATAGTGTTGTTCAGATCTTTTATATCCTTAATGGGTTTCTCTCTACCTGTTTTATCAGTTTTTTAAAGTGAGGAGTATCAAATATCTGACCATTTGAATGTAATTGTGAATTTGTGTACTTCTCCTTAGAGTTGCATTATTTTTGCTTCATGTATTTGAAGCTTTGTTATTATGTGCATCTTCATTTTGACACCTTCATTTTATATAGGCGTTCCTGTGCATTCAAAAGGGTATTTATTATTATTTTCCCAATATTTGAAAATGTTTTTTAGCCTGGAAAATTTCAGAATATCTAATCTTCTATATTATTAAAAATTTACATCTTTTCTGGATTTTTTTTCTTGTCAATTAAAATATAATGTGCTCTCACCAGTCAGAATGGCCATCATCAAAAAATCTAGAAACAATCAATGCTGGAGAGGGTGTGGAGAAAAGGGAACCCTCTTGCACTGCTGGTGGGAATGTGAATTGGTACAGCCACTATGGAGAAGAGTATGGAGGTTCCTTAAAAAACTAAAAATAGAACTACCATATGACCCAGCAATCCCACTACTGGGCATATACCCTGAGAAAACCATAATTCGAAAAGAGTCACGTACCAAAATGTTCATTGCAGCTCTATTTACAATAGCCCAGAGATGGAAACAACCTAAGTGTCCATCATCGGATGAATGGATAAAGAAGATGTGGCACATATATACAATGGAATATTACTCAGCCATAAAAAGAAACAAAACTGAGCTATTTGTAATGAGGTGGATAGACCTAGAGTCTGTCATACAGAGTGAAGTAAGTCAGAAAGAGAAAGACAAATACCGTATGCTAACACATATATATGGAATTTAAGAAAAAAAAATGTCATGAAGAACCTAGGGGTGAGACAGGAATAAAGACACAGACCTACTAGAGAACAGACTTGAGGATATGGGGAGGGGGAAGGGTGAGCTGTGACAAAGCAAGAGAGAGGCATGGACATATATACACTACCAAAAGTAAGGTAGATAGCTATTGGGAAGCAGCCACGTAGCACAGGGAGATCTGCTCCGTGCTTTGTGACCACCTGGAGGGATGGGATAGGGAGGGTGGGAGGGAGGGAGATGCAAGAGGGAAGAGACATACTTTGTTATAAAGCAGATAAAAGAGATACTTTGTTATAAAGCAGAAGCAAAGAGATACTTTGTTATAAAGCAGAAACTAACACACCATTGTAAAGCAATTATACCCCAATAAAGATGTTAAAAAAATAAAAATATAATGTGCTCTTATTTAATCAATAAAATAATTAATGTTTTTAGTTTTTTGAGATTCTTGATAAATTTAATCCAATTTTTTTCTTGAAGTCATCCTTTTGGATCCCTTTGGTTTCTTGTTTTAATTTGAACTAATTTCTTCTTAACCCTTCTTCACAGATGTAAACCTCGGATTTTGTTTTTAATCTCCATGGCTAGGTTAGGTACATGCCTCTGATTTTAGTCACTAATTACTTTTTTGATTTTGAGGTGTACTGACTCATGTAATTATTTTAGAAGAGTATTTGAGTGATATGTTCTTTGAATTTGGTGTTTCTGAATATGTCATTTACCTTTGTCATTTTGTTATAGTTTGCTGGGTGTGGAATTCTGAGTTTAAAACTATTTGCCCTTTAATTCATTACATGGTGCCAGTATAATCTTAATATAAAAACCAATAAAGTTAGTGCCACAAATATTTAGAACAATTTCACTTATGGATAAGGATATAAACTTTCTAAACAAAATGAACATCAGCAATGCATTAAAAACAATAACACATTATGACAAATTATTTCGGAAATACTAGTTCATGATCAGTGAACCAACTGAAATAAATAATTATCAATATATTACAATCTAAAGGAGAAAAGTCATGCAACTGTATCAATAACAATAAATGCTAACAATTTCATAAGGCGGTTACCATGTGCCAGATGCTGTTCTAAATTCTTTATGTATAGTAACTCATTTAATCCTTATATCAACCTTATGAGGAAGGTGATATTTATTATGCTCCTCTACACGTGAGAAGACAGACACATAATAGTAACTTAAAAAGATCATATTGTTCTCTAAGTCAAAGAACAGGGATTCAAACTCAGGTAGTCTGGATCCAGAGTTTATGCTGTATTATATTGTGTCATTAATAGATACTGAAAAATCATTCTATAAATTTTTGTTAACATTCCAATTAATAAGAATAAAGGAACTACTTATTATAATAGAGATAATTTACCTGTATATAGAGTTAAAGCAAAAGAGATTGAACATCTGAGAGATGAGACATATTGGATCAATTTTTGCCCTATATTTTCTCAATTCCCCTCAGAACTAACATTGAATGTTTTGTTTTACGAAGTGTATTTTAATTTCTTAGAATCCATTCTTGTTGTCTTATTTCTCTTTTCATGTCAAAATTTTTTGGTTTAGTTTAATTTTATGAGTGCAACATTTCAAAATTTTCTCAACATATTAATTAGAAAAAAAAGCTGTATGCTATTCCCAAAGTTCTACTCTGTTCTCTTTAATGTGATTTATTTTATTTTTTATTTTATGAATGTATCTTGCAGACATTACTTATAAATTAGAAAAGAAAACTGCTTTAAATTCTCTACATTGACAGAAATAACTTTTTGATACTGCTTAAGGCTGAAGATTGTCTTGGCCAAGGATTTTAATAATAAACTGTTTCATGTAGCTTGTTCAAATTTTTATTTTATTTTATGAAACATATAATCCAATAATTAAGCATTTTTGTGTATTAAGTGTATAATCAGTATACTGTGAGTTCTTAAATATCGATTCAATATATGATAGAAGGGACATACTGAAAGCAAAGGGCAAATGAGTTTTAATGAGGAGATAACATTCATCAACACACACTTAAGTAGAATAGACCCCATTCTTTACATTGCAATATTATTTGTAAGCTGGCCAGTGTGAGGGCTTGAAATTTCATGGCATAATTAGAAAATCATTGTGGCCTCAAAGACTTTGGTATCTTGGCTCATAAAACAGTAGTGGTGGAGTACTTGCTTTTTATGGAGATTTTTTCCCTGTGGTTTATCTTTGAGAACAGAATTCAGATGTTCGTTGACTATCTCCTAACAACAAAGTCAGGTAAGAGATTATTAAGTGAATGTAGCTAGGATTATCAATGAAGGCACAGTGAAGGTAAAATCAGTACTTTCAGAGCAAAGACTAACTTATTTCTGACAACTCTGGTAACTGCTCAAAAAAGTGAGGCTGTGATTGTGTAAAGCTGTCTGCTAGCTAAAGACATTAAATTCAGATCGAGTTCAGGAAATAGCTTGTTGGAGAGAGGAAAACTGAGGCTTCACTTGATTTAACCTCTTTTTTTTTTTTTTTTCTAGAAACGGTTTATTTTCTGTCAACGTTATTTCCGTTTTGTGTTTGAGTCTGTGGAAGAACAGTTTAAGCCCACTCAGAAGTTGCTCCTACCCGTTCAGTGGCCAGAGCACTGGGGGCCGCAGACAGTCCTCGCTGGCGGCTGAGGCTCGGTCTCCAGTGGGGAACTGCTGGGTGGGCACAGAGGGCACCTGCGCCTTCAGACCCGTCTGTGACCTCGGGTGCAGTAGCACTGAGTTTGGGAGCTGGAGCAGGCCATTCACCCTGAAAGTCCCCCTCGGTCACAGCCTTCCCAGGAGCTCCCTGCGCTCCCTTTCCGTCTCTTCCGGAAGTGGAGATGGGGCTGATATCCCAGAGATGATTGCGGGAGATGGTGCCGCGCATGCGCAGGCCATTCCGGGCCAGCGTCCACCACGTCAGACCCCCGAGTGGGCTCCCCTGTTGTTGTCCCGGGATGGTAGCAGTGTCCACAGGGCGCAGAGGAGAGTCTGTGTCGCACGGGGCGATAGTGGGCGGGTTCACATAAAAGCCTCTGTGAGAGGCCGGTGGTGAGCCCTGGGAACGGTAGCCGCCAGAAGCCGTGGCTCGTGAAAGGCTGCCCGGATCCGGTTAGTGAAGGTTCCAGCAGTGAGGTGGTCAGTAATAGGAGTGGGCCTGGTGGCAGCAGCAAACTTCAGCCCAGCTTGCTGGCCAGTGTTCCTGGAGGATACGATGCTGGAATCAGCCGGTGTACAACGGCAACAATGGCACAAGCTGCTGGAAGAAGCGTCTCCCCTGTTCTCCTCAGATTTATGAGGTAGATGCCATCAGTTTTGCTTTTGTAGATGATTGTTCCATTTGGAAATCAAGGTTGTTGCCAACTAAGTGGGTTCCTGCTGCAAGAAATTTGAGGACAGCCTCCTCCTTCGTTTACAGAACGTCAGAGACTCAGGGCATTGTGAAAATTTCCCTTTAAGTTGCCACAGAAACTCAGAGGAGATATATGGATCCCTTTCTGGGTAGCATAGAAAAACTAACCCCTTCTAACTTGTACATCAGAAGGCACTTTCTAGAAAATTTTGCAAAGATTTTTTTCTACATTTGACCCTTGAACAACACAGGTTTGAACCTGTGTGGATCTGCTTATACATGGATTTTTTTCAATAGTAAATACTGTAGTATTATCTGATTTGTGGTTGGTTGAATATGCTGGCAGGGAAATGTGGATACTGAAGAATAGCAGATACTGGGGAACAATGTATATGGAGGGCTGACTATAATTTATATGCAGATTTTCCACTGAGGGCTGGCTGGGCACCTCTAGCTCCCGGGTTGTTAAAGAGTCAACTGTACATATTACAACTTTGACTAGATGCAGTCAGTGTTGTTTAGATAGACATAGTAACTTTATAGTGGAAGATTTCTGTTTTTTAAAGTTTACTTATTTATTTTAAATTTATTTAAAAATTTTTTTGGGGTGCATTGGGCCTTTGTCGCTGCACACGGGCTTCCTCTCTGGTTGCTGCGAGCAGGGGTTATGCTTCGTTGAGGTGCGCAGGCTTCTCGTTATAGTGGCTTCTCTTGTTGTGGAGCATGAACTCTAGGCGTGTGGGCTTCAGTAGTTGTGGCACATGGGCTCAGTAGTTGTGGCACGCGAGCTCTAGAGCGCAGGCTCAGTAGTTGTGGCGCACGGGCTTAGTTGCTCCACGGCATGTGGGATCTTCCCGGACCAGGGCTCAAACCTGTGTACCCTGCATTGGCAGGCAGATTCTTAACTACTGTGCCACCAGGGAAGCCCCTGGAAGATTTCTTGTCAGTAAAATCATAGTGTTTATTTTGAAGGACTGGATTTAAATCTGAGGACTGTCTTTATTTCTCAATTGTCTCAACTGTTAATCGGGAATATTACCTACCTCATGGGCTTTTTGTAAGAATTTTAAAAAGTAATACTGTTAGGTACTGGGAACAGTGTCTGACACATAGTGAGCACTCAATAAATGTTAGATATTGTTACCTATCTACTGTCTATGAATATCTCTACCTTAAACCTCAAGGTAACAGGCAAGCTTCTTGCAGGGAGGAATAAAACTACATTTGTGTCTCCAAACAAACAACAAGAGATATTGCTTTTAAGTATATTTTTCTTAGCAGCTTGCAGATAGCAATAGCTGTTATGAAGCTCATACTCAAGGTCTGTGCTTGTTTCAAAGAAAGCTCACCATGTGTTGGGAGCTTGGCAGATGACTCAGTTCTGATTCCTTTTATGTCCACTTTCTCTCATTTTTCTTCTAAAATGCACAAGCAGCACAGCATCAATTTCTCTCTTCTCCTCCATCTCCCTCTCTTCCCCTTCTCCTCCCCCCACACTCCTTTTCCTTCAACACACGCACACAAGGATACACACCAGTTTCGTTTTATTTATTTTTTTAATCCCCAAAGGATTCACAGAGCAGTCTGTTTGCAGCTGCCGTGTTTTCCACTGGTTAAATTGGCAGTTACCTACTGTGTGGAGTTGCTAGGAGAAGGTGAATAAGCATGATTACAGCATCATCGTTGTACATATTTTTCAATAACAACCTGTGGAGCTCGGTGGTCTGTCTTCTGTACGGCTCTTATGTTATTTTCTCATTGTTGTCATTAGTATTTGTTGAATTTATTGTTAGAGCCTGGTATATTTTTAACTCTGGGTTCCAGATCAATTAGGAGACAAAAACCTTGGCATTTAAAACAGCCACTTTTTTCTCAGGGTGGTGCTGCTGATACTGTTTCCTACCATCTGTTTTCTTATTACATCCTGCCCTCCTTCCATTGGTAGAGAGGAACTCAGCTTCTTCTGGTGTGCTAAAGTCATTCACGTTTCTCTTGTGCATAATAGATCTCAGAAACTGTAGGAATTCTGATGTACTTCAGTGCATAGAGCAGTAACAAATGAGCTGCTTTGGGGGAGAGCTGGAGCGCTCAGTCGGTCAGTAGTACAGTAGCAGGCTCACATGTGTCGATTGTTTCTGTGAGGTCAGAGGATGTGTTTATACTGCTGTCTGCTTGAAGGGAGGTGATGCGGTGAGCAGTGGATATGCCTGTCAAAGTCAATAGCAATTCTGGCAGAAGCTGCCGTCAGCTTTGTAAATCTGCAATGTTTTGATAGATAAGAGATGCTACTGTATAACTGTTTTAAGATTTGTAGTGGACTGAGGAATGCTTGTTCTAGCTGCTGAAGCTGACTAACTGTATTGCCCTAGGAGTATCATCATGGGGTCTACTGCTACAGAAACTGAAGAATTGGAAAACACCACTTTTAAGTATCTCATAGGAGAACAGACTGAAAAAATGTGGCAACGCCTGAAAGGAATGTGAGTAAGCTCTTTGCTTGGTCTGTGTTTTTATCCACCTCTCTGACCAAAAAAATTTTGACTATTAACATGATGAATTGTTGGTACTTTCTGACTTTGTGGATTAGTGTTTCCTTTAGAAAGATTTTCTTTAAAAAAAAAATAAAACGTGTCAGTCTTAGCTAACAACTTGCTTGAAGGGTGTATAGTTCTTTTGCACAGGTATGTTTTATGTAAAGTAAGGTAACTCCCTGAGAATTCACTTCACTATTAGACTACATGGCTTCTTTTAGACATTCTGTATGTGTTACTTAGATACGTGGTTTAGATATGCAGAAAAGTAATTATAAAAGCTGCTTGTCTGGGTACTTGCAGAAATAAAATTTGTCTCAGGTAAAAAGACAGATTACTACTAATATTTATTTGTGATTAGATTTTGAATAAAAAGGACAGGATTAATATGATAATAAATAACTATACTCCATTGTGCTTATTCCTTATGTCTTAATAATATTTTTTTAAGAAAAAAATGTTTATGTGGTAAAATTACTAGCAGCATACCAAACTTGCTTGAGAATTTTGGCTTAAATTAACCAATTCACTTCTGAGAGTACAGAATAGCTCACGGTGTAAACTAGACTTTAGTAAGATGGGTCAAGAAGTGTGCTTATGTCAAGCATGAAATGTTAAGTACCTGAGTCAAACTTTAATTGCAGTACTGTTTACCTTGCTGTTTAAACAGCATCTAGGTTTATTTCTGTGTATGTAACTAATTCCTGTTTAGTGTTCCAGCACACTATGTTTACATGCTTTATTTTAATTATGTCATAATTTTAAAATCAGATTTAATTTTTTAAAATATGAAATATGAATATTTACAGGCCATTGCAATTGCTTAGTATGTTTGCAGACTTCAAATGAAAATATGTTTGCTTTTCTATAATAATAGCTAAAGGAATCCTATACCATGAGAAACACAGGTTTTCTAGGATTTGTATTTCTAATGTTGTGTACACATATTATTGTATAAAATGCAACATTTGAGTAAATTTAGTGTTGCTGTTTATCAAAATCTATGATTTTTTTTAAAAGAAAAATGATATCAAACTTTGTTAGGTAAAAATTCCTTCTACTTTCTTCCATTTGAATATATTCAATGATGTTTATATAATTAGTGTTCTCTGTATATTTTTTTATACTTGAAGTAATACATGGCATTACAGTGCACTGGTTTAAGAGCACACTAATAATGCAAACAACGTTTACCAGAGAATAACTTTTAAAAAGGAAGCCATCTTTACATCATTTGAATGAATTAGAGAAATATGTTTACAAGATTCATTGAAGATTTAGAAATCACAGTTTTTTGTAAAGGTGGTTCTCTAGGGAAACAAATAATCCTATAAAAGCAAATAACAGCTTACAAAATTAATCAGCATAGATGAAAATTAAACATTGGCAGTCATCAGCTGATTTGTATCCTAACCTAATGAGTGGATGAACATCTGTACCGGAAAAATTATATTTCATATTACAACCTATTTTAGATTTTTTCCCTTTAGCAGGACAGGATGTTTCTGGTTTGTTTGTTTTGTTCAGTTTGTCTTTGTTCTATTTTTCTGCAGTTATTTGAATGTATGAAGATGTATGGTAGTGAGTGTATGCATATGTCTTTAAAAAATTTGAAAAGTGAATTTGTGTTTACCTAACATTTTACAGCAAAGTTATCCAACTTTCACACTATCAGTTGATCTCAAAGATCAACTGTCATATTTTTTCAGGAGAGGGTGATAGAGTCATTTAGCAGTAGAGCTTCATGACAATATTCAACATGGATGTAGGATATAATTATATATGTACCTATATAAATTTTGAATTGTGTCTATATAGCACCACTGAATGACCACATAGGGACACTGAATGACCAAATTACTGATAACTAGGTTTTTTAAAATAATTATTGCTAAACTGATGGAAATGACTGATTGCTTTTGCATTAAAGCAAGAAAGAATTTTCATTTTGGTACTACTATTTTAACTTGTACTTGAAGACATTTCCAGTATTCTAGGTTCAGAATTGTCAAAACAAGAAGCTCTAAATCTAAAATCTGCATGACTAATGACACCCAAATTGTTTAATTATGGTCTTTTGTGTAGTCTAAATTCAAAGAAATGATATGAGGGACTCCCTATTCCATTGCTGAGATTGTCTTGCCTATTTAAAATCTTATATTGATTCAAACAGAATTTTAGCTTATCAAAATGTCTAGTGCTAGAATTCCACTTTTAAGTAATGGCAATTAAAATCATGTTACTCATGAAAGCTATTAAATAATTTTCTTAGTTTGGCAAAAAAGACTCAATGAAGGCCTTTAAATACTTGTTTGGAAAGTGATTTTTTCATCTTTAACTGCAAACTTTACAAATGCATTTATTTATTTCAACAGGATATTGAAATAAGTACATTTTTGAGGTTAAATAAAAATAGAGACAAAGGTTAAAGTAAAATAAGATTTATTCCAGTATACCTTAAAAATGGAAAACATGAACCACTACAGGTAGATATTTACAGAAAATATTTTATAGGCATTTTCATATAACATTATATTTTAGAACACTTTTTTTCAGTCCATAGAAGTAATTTTTATATTTTGTAGCACATGTGAAAATGTTGGTAAACTAATTAAAATATCAGTTCTTCTCTATCATTTTGTTGATTTCTTTCATTGAACTTTTAAATCTCCTTCATATAATATTTAATTGAGACAGCATATTCAGTAATGTGCTAAGAAATCTCTTATTCATTTGTGGGAACAAAGGTAAAACAGTTTTCTCTTCCCATTTCTGATGTAGACTTATATGCTTTGTTCTATTAATTTTCTTTTTATAGTTACGGCTCTTTTCTTTAGCTTTCTTCAATCCATCTTCTACCACTAATTTGTCACTCAGTATGACAATTTAGATTCTACACAATGACTCACCATGTCTGATGGTAGAAATGTTAGCAAATGACTATGGCATCATGTCCTTCATAAACTATATTTAAAAAGAATCATATACTTGTCCATAAGTTACCAACCATTTAGGATTTGGAAAACACTTCCGATTTCTTTTGCCATCTTGAAACCTGATGAAATTTCTGGTTCAGAAGTTTCCTGTGACTCTGGGACCTATACTGCTTCCTACATCCTGAGAACATTTGTCTAACACTAGTCTTTGCAAAGATTGTTAAGTTTATTGATTTCCATGAAGAAAGTTGATTTGAAGATTTTATATTTGTTTTCATTTATACATAGTAGTTTTTTTCAATTTAAAAAGAATCTTTTTTCATGTCATGATACTGGTTTTTGGTCTTTAAGTGTAAAAAGGGCTCTTCCACTGTGGAGTTTTTAAAAAATCAAATATGTTTTAAAACATTGGTACTGCTCTTTCCCGTCAGTGCTACTGTTCTAAGAATTTGATCTAAGAGGTTATAGCATTTCCAGAAAACTGTGATGAAATTAAAATTCCAGTGAAAACCACAAGGTGTTAGAGTAAAACTAAATCAGAGTGTTATCCTACTCAGTTTTTCAACAAAAAAGAGGAGAGTTTGAACTGCTCAAAACCATAAACTATTGACAAAAAAGTGAGACTCACCACTCCATAGTTCTTACTGCCAATACCTTCAGTTTTTATAGATGTAAGACTATGAGAATTTCGCTGTTAGAACCTAATGTAATATATGATAATTGATTTTATATGTAGAGACACATACCTCTTTATCTCTCCTAATCCATACAAATATACAGATTTTAAGATCTGGAATTGTGAATACAACATGGAAAGACTTAAACTTCTTTTCTCATTTTTTTCTCTTTGATTGTTGGTATACATGATCTTCAGTAGTAGAAGAATAAAATGTAGAGGAGTAGAAAGTGAAGGAGAAAGCAGAAACCCTATAACTAATTTCAATTAGCTGTTATTTTAGAGGGCAATGTGTTATACGGTTCTCTTCTGATGAAGTAGCCCAAAACTTTATCACCAGGAAGATGTAGCAGAAATACATATTTAGAACAAAAATTGGCAAAAGGTAAAATGACAGGCGTTATTAGCACCATATTACCAAACTAGGATTATACTTTAGGATGGAGCAACATTATAGATTAGAAGCAAATAAATCTGATCCTTTTACTCTCCTGCTTCAAACCTTTAAAGGTTTCTAGTGCCCTCCCTTCAAAGTTCAGCATCCATATGTATAAAATAGATAACTAATAAGAAACTGCTGTATAAAAAAATAAAATTAAAAAAAAAATTTAAAAAAGCCAGACAAACAAAAAAACAAAGTTCAGCATCCTTCCCAGGTCTCACCATACCTGTTCAACTTTTGGAGCCTGCTCTCATGCCTCTTCCTCTGTGGCCCCCCTCCCACCCAAACCCAGGGTTGCACAGAAGAAATGCTACTTACTTCCCATCAGCCTTTGCTCATTTTTTTCTCTCTTCCAGAGGGAACCACTCCTTTCTCCCCTCTCAGTCAGAGTTGCTCTTGCTTCTCATGAGGATTTTAGAGATGTGTGGGGATGTTTCTGGTTGTTTCAGTGCCTGAGAGTGTTTCTGTATTCAGTGGACAGCAAGGTCCAGGCATGATAACTGTCCTCCAGAGCTTAGGACATTCTCTTATCAGGAAGAATTGTCCTACTAAAAATTCTAATTGAGAGCCTGTTAAGAAATGCTCAAAGATCTCTTCTTAAATTTCACTTGCAAAAGAAATCCTTCCTGACCTTCCATACTAGATTAGTTTCCTGTATTTGGCTCATTAAGTAACCTGGGCTTCCCTTTTCATAACAAAATCTACCTTCCCCACAAGCTACTGAGAAAAAGAGCTATGTTCGCTGTGTTTGCTTGTGGGTCTCCAGCCCGTAGCATAATAACTGGCATATTGGACATAATGCAATAAATACTGTTAAATCAATCCATCAATGAATAAAATTCTGAATCTTATAGTGGGTCTAACTACAAAATTAGAAGGTCAGTCAGGCTGTCAATATAGGGCCTAAAGCCAGGTTGGAGGAGTGGCAATAGATTCATAGCTGGAATAGGGATAAAGAAGATGGAAGGAAATAATGTTTGCTTATCGTCTACTCGTTGTCAGAACTTTCCAGACATAACATATCTGTATTCTCATTTACTCTTTTCAATGATTTCAAGAGGTGAGTATCCTAAGTTGGTTAAACATCCAGTGTCTGATGGAACTTGGATTTAAATACAGATCAACCTAGTTCTAAACCTCTTATTCATCTTGCTCCCCAAATAAAAAAAACACAAAAGAGGACATTCTCACAATGGTTACCTAGAAAGATCACCAGAAAAGGATCTAGAGTGGTGCTTCTTAAAACTTAGTCCATGAGCCTTATGGTAGGCAGACTAATTGACCCCAAGAGATGTCCATGTCCTAATCCCCAGAACCTGTGAAAATGTTACCTTATATGCCAAAGGGGAATTAAGGAGGCAGATGGAGTTAAGGTTGCTAATCAGCTGACCTTAAAATATGGAGATTTGTCTAGATTATCCAAATGAGCCCATGTAATCACAAGCATTCTTAAAAATGGAAGAAGGAGGCAGAAGGAGGTCACAGTGCCATGATGTGAGAAGGACTCAACTTGTCTTTGCCAACATCAAAGGTGGAGGAAACAGGCTATAAGCCAAGGAATGTGGGAACCTCTAGAAGCTTGAAAAGGAAAGAAAACAGAATCTCTCTCTAGAGCCTCTAAAAAGAATGTATCCCTACCAACACCTTGATTTTAGCTCAGTGAAACTTGCATCAAATTTCTGACCCATGGAACTGAAGATAATACATTTGTGTTGTTTCAAGCTACTCAGTTTGTGGTGCATTTGTTGCAGTAGCAATAAGAAACTAATACATTTCTCCTGTAACAGAATAGTAAGAGTATTTAACCAACATGGCCACTCCTATCCTCTCCCAACACACACATACACTCTCACTCACACCCACATACACACACACAGACACAGACATGATGCCTAGAGGTGGGGCCCAGCCTAGGTCACTCTATGGCACACTGGAGTTAGATACTCATTATCCTTAGCCATTAAATAACTCACTGTCCTCCATCTAACCCTGGATTAATGCCCAGAACCCCAGTTTTTTTTACCAAGCTCTGATATTGAAAATATATAGTGGATTCATTTCAAATGTCAAAGAATGTTTATGCTATCTTTCTTGGAAATTGCTGATAAATCTCAGTCTCTGTTCTCATATGGATGTGTATGTGACTCTTCTGATGGATTAATAAGGCAAATCAGTTTAAAAAAATCAGTTTTTTAGTCATAAAACTGATTTGAAGAAAAGCATCTCACAAAACCTATATTGGTATACAGATATAATATTAATATAAATCTCAGTTCTTGCATAACATTATGTTATGCTTTCTAGAATGGACATTGTTGAGATGAAATACCTTAGAGATGAAGAAATTGAACTTGGAAACAGTCAGATATTTTCTAATACCATCTATCATTTAATGAGTGACTGTGGAAAAGTTATTAGCTTTTCTGTGAAATCCAATTATTTCATTCGTTATTCGTTCAGTCATACTTACTGATTGTGTAGTATGTCAGGTACTATTGTAGGCACAGGAACTTACATTCTAGAGGAAACAAATGACCAAAAAGTAAATGACAAAAAATAAGTTAAAATGGAGTAAGAAGTGACCTGAAAAAAATGTGCTAGGTCATGTGATCAAGAGTCACTTGGAGAAGGTATTTTGGCTAGTCAGGGATGACTTCTCTCAGGAGGAGTTGAGACAGACTCCTGTCCTTCATTAGATCTTGGGATGAGAGAGAGGCTAAGGAATGTCACATAATCTTTGCCCAAGTTCAGAATTAAGTGAAGGACAGATATAGGAGTCCAGTAGATGGAGATAAAATGTCAGCTTTATTGAAAGACTAAATTTATAATGGAGAGTAAGGTTTTTGGTTTGCAGCTAAATAAGCCAAAACATCTCTGAATTCAACTTACTCCCCCAAACTGTAGACTTCCCCAAACAGGGACAAAGTCTCTTCTCCTAAATTTACCTCATAACCTCTGGTAGATGAGATATGCTTTCTACAAGTAGAATATCCCTTCCACGCCCCTTGAAGAGGATAGCTTACATCCCAAAGTCTAATTCCTTCTCCACAATTCACCAACCAAATGTTGCTTCTCCTCCCCTGTGAAAGAATATGAGAAGTGGCAAAGAGAGGCCAGGAAGGCTTTTCCAATGGAAGGTCCGTCCACTTAGAAGGAAGCATTAGGATCTGGGAATCTGGATGTTGCCAGAGTCAAGATAGTGAAAATTAAATAAAATAATGTATTTAAGAAATATAACTCAGTACCTGGCACATTGTAAGCTCTTAAAACATTGTAATTATTAATATTCCCATAATCTTGTCCATTCTTACATGTATTCCAACTCTGCTGTTTAACAGCTATATGGTAAGTTGATTCATTTTTCAATGTCTTGGTTTCTTAACTGAAAATGGGAATAATATCCTTACCAATCTCATAGGTGTTGGGAATATTAAATGAATTAATGCTTATAAACTGCTAAGAACAGTGTCTAGAATTCAAGTAATACTAGCAATATCATTATTATTACTGATAATACATGCAGAAGCAGAATTCTATTTTTTTTGCAGGTAATTTTCTTAGAATCAGTAGACAGAGCAGGATTGTCAACATGAGAAAAGAAGGCTTTCTTTTAGCTCAGTGGAAGTGGTCTCACCAAAATCCCCAGGTTTCTCTTTACCAGAACAGTTATACTCAAGGATTTACCTTTCCCTGAGGCAAGAGTGTGTTATGTGGGAAGAGAGAGCTGAGGAAGAGAAGTGGGCTGGCCTTGAGAGTTTCACTGATAGAAGAATTGCCTTGAGGGATTCAGTGTCTTTTGTTCAGCGTCTTGTAGTGGTCTTAGAATGGATTTTATGTCTCTGTAATCGTGTATGACCTAGGGCTAATCTAATTTCCTGAGTCACTCCGGCTTGAAAATCATTTGTTAGGTTTTTTCTTATCCCTGTCTAGGTCGGGTTCATAAGAGAGTTGATTTCCAAGTAATTGTTGTCATGTGCCATGGTCATTCCTTTTGTCAATTCATTATAGAATATACCAAATCGCCATTATGTTATTAGATTTTGTCCTTTATTCTAACATATTTCAGTCAGTTAATCAAATGTAAATATTTGAGCAAGTCTGATTCCCATCCGAAAGGACTGTACTGTAAGCCATTTGGATATGAAAGGAACTGTTCATTAGCATCATTAAACAAATGATAGTGTTAAGGGCTTATGAGAATCCTAGTATTTCACATACCTGATCTGAACAAGTATTGGGCACGAATAACTATTTATTGTTAAGAAAGGACATAAAAATTATAACAGGTTATTAGAGGCATATAAATGAAACATTTTGACTCTTTTGATTCCTCCTTTAGGCTACAATTTCTTGAGGTTGTTTAAAGAGATTATATTCTACTTAATATCTTATAAAATATTTAAAAACAAATTTTTATTAAATAGACCCAGAAAATGCTCAAAGCAAATAATTTCTGGTAGGTAAAATTTTGATATTTGTAGCTGTTCAAGTAAGTTTATGAAGAGTCATGAAAAAGCACCACTGTCTACAGGGCGGCAAAACAGAGGTCAACCTGAATTAAACTCTGCATAATCATGGAGAATCAAAGGATTCTTGGAATTTTCTACATGAATCAGGTCCTTGATAACTTAGAAGAAAATCACAATGGACTTCTTATCAGCAAAGCAACAGTATGATGACTCTGGTCCACTTAAAACTGGACTTTCTAAGACTTGGTTGAAAATAACAGCATTTGGAGCAAGCTAAGAAAAAACTGAATGACTTGGGCATCAATCATGTTTTTGATTAGCTTAAGCTATTTAAAATCACCTTATAATTGCATAGTAGTAATCACACCTTTTAATTCTTTTATGCCTTATTCTTTCTAAAATATTTTTCTTTTGATGTGTATGGTTCAGCATAATTATCCTGTTTTTCTGATGAGAAAACTGAGCCCCAAAGACATTAAATAACTTGACTAATGTTCCCCTATTAGTAGGGGGAGAGCCAGATTCCTAGGCCCATAGCTATTCCCTTGAACACTGACTTAGATAATTCTATTTAACGCTCGAGACTCACTATAAAACCTGACATTTCAGGAGTTAAAAACTGCTCTCTTATTTTGATTTTTCCACAATCCTGCCATCTGTTTGCCTAATTCTGCATACTCAAAGATGAATACTAAGGGGAGTTATCTCTTGGCATATGCTTTAGATGTCAGAAACTCCCTAGTTTTATTTCTTTCCTTTTCTAGGACATGCACTACCATTACCCCTTTAATTAATTTATTTAAACAATGATCCTAGCTAGAATTTGCAAAGGAATTTGACTTTTCCTAAACTCTCTTGCCCCTTTGGAGTTTGGACACTTACAAAATTATTCTAATTTATTTGGCCTTTAGTATGCCAAACAACAGAGAAAAATAATGCTGCACAGTAGAAATGTCTGGATGTCTGTCCCTGAAGATTTTTATTTACCAATGAGAATAAAGACAGGAGTTTTAATGATTAAAACAAGGTGTTTTATTCTTGCTGTGCTTTCTCTTCTTTTCATGTTATAACAGATTTTAAGCATATGATAAGGGTCTTTTTTAAAGTAAAGTGAGCATTTCTCCTTTTGTTTATTTTAGAAAAATCATCTAAATGGAGTTTATTCTACTTTATTGCCAGCAGAGAATATAAACTCCTTAAAGGCGTGCAGTATTTTCCTCATCATTTCTTAGTCTGTATTTGGAAATGGTTACTAGATGGGTTAAGGAGGTCTTATGAACTCTAACAACTCTCAAAATCTTCAGTACCTCCTACTGGTCCCAATATGAAAAAGTGTCTTTATATGTGTGACCCTCTTGATATTTCATCCCCTAGCAAATCTCTGCTTTAATATCTCAAGTTTTCCAAGGAGCCCTCTATTTTCCAAAAATTCTTTTATGCTGTTGTTTACTGTTGCAATACGTCCCAATTTGTTCATGACTTCCTGCATCCACTCTTGGATAATCCCTCCCATACTGACTCTGAGCTTGGCCAGAATGTTGGCTAACTTGCTTTGGCCAATGGGATGTTAGCAAATGTGACACAAGCAAAGGCTTGGGAAGGGCTTATGTATTGGGGTTTACTCTCTCCTGCTGCTCTCTGGAACCCCCATACCAATACTGAAAGAAGCCTGGTTAAGCCTACTGGAGGATGAGAATGTGGAGCAGATATAAACCATTCCAGCTGAGACCCCTCTAGACCAACCAGACCATCAGCCACCAGACATGTGAGTGAGGTCGTCCTGGATTATCCAGCTTCCTCAAAATCATGACAAAATAGTAAATGTTTATTGTTTTTGGCTACTGAGTTGCAAGATGGTTTGTTACACACAAAATAATGCCAACTGATATAAGTTCTTAGCCTCTAAATTTTTCATATAGTTCTTCTCTGGCTTCCACAGTTTTTTGCCATTAACACTCTTCTTCTCTCCCTCATCATCTCCTATTGTTTATTTCTTTTACCCAATCAAAAATTAGGAAATATTTCAAAGATTATAAAAATGAAAACTGAGATCCCTATTTTCAGAAAGTCAGTCCAATAAAATTCTCTTCCACATTATTTCCACAAGTAACAATATCAGTGGTACATACCCACTTACAGTATTTCTTGCAAAACATGATCACTCAGTAGCTTGTATATTGAAGTTGTGTTGCTCTTAGGTTTCTTTAAACAAATATAATTTTCCACCAAATAGAAGAGAAACATAGAATAAGGCAGGGAAACTGCATAGTTTCATAAGAGAAGATGGTTCATATCCTGTTACCCTGGCAACAGGCACTGGGAAGGCCACGGCTCCCCACACATCCTGTTGCCCTGACAACAGGTCAGGCAGGGCATGGGAAGGCCCAGTTTCCACTCTTCTAGGCCTTTTCTTTTCAAACACAAAGAAAAAGGAGAAAGGGATTTTGCATCTTGTTCCTCCCCACCTACATATTTCTTCTATTATCTGAATCACTCCAGTATAAGATTATCTTTCCAGATGTAGGAGAGCGTAAGAAAATAGTGACCTCAATTTTTACATTCATAAGCTCTGAAACATTTGCTAATTTTTGATTGGGTCAAAGGAGTAAATGATAGGAAAAAAAGAAGACGGAGGGAATCAAAGTAGTAGAGAATAAATTGAACATATTGTGGAAACCAGATCAGTAGTATACAAATAGTGTAGTAGTAAAGGCTTTAAATTCTATAAAACAGAAGTCTTCAACTTCTGTAAACCAGATTCTATTAAAAAAAATTTTTTTTGTAAACCAGATTCTTATTGGTGAAGAGAAAAGTGGCAAAAATCTTCTCTCAGAAAACAGGAAAAGGGATTTGTGGAGAAAAGATTTTGAATTTAAATTGAGCGAAAAAGGAACTGTAGGCTGGTGAAGAGGAAGTATCTTTAGGAGACTATAACCAAGTTAAAATTGAATTTCTAGAAGACCAGGTGGGAAAGTTGGAGCCTAATCAGAATATCACTAGAATCCATGAAAAAACACTCAAGACTGTATGAGACTAGATAAGGTGACTCTTCTAGGTACTCTAATTGCACTTCATGTATTATTATTATTATTGTCCATTGAATTTTCTGCCTTCTAGGTTACCTTCTTACTTCCCTAGAGGTAACAAGAGGGGACAGGTAGCATCCATTTGCCATTTGTTTAGTATCGTATCCTCAGTACCTAGAATAGTACACTGCATAAAGTAAGAACTTAAAACTGTCTCACTATAAAACCAGTAACTAGGCAATGTGTAACAGCTTTACATTTGAGTGGTACAGCTAGTAAAGCTATATAATTCAGCAGCAACATTAATTGAGGTTGGAAGGTCAAGAAGATTTTATGGACCAGTAGAGATTATTGGGGATGTGACTATATGACAGACAAAACAAAAAATAAAAGATAAGCCTTGTAATACGGAACTTAGAATCTCAGAGGATGGTTGTGAGGGATAAAATAATGCAGTCAAAGTGCCCAAACCCTGTGCCTGGCACAAAATAAGTATCTGGAATTGTAAATTAGTTTTGTGGCACAACTATGTGTAAGACAGTGTGTTTGTTTTTGCCCATTCCTCTGCCAAATATAGACTGAGATAAAAGTTGACCCTAATAACTGTCTGATGGGTAGAGACAGAGGAGATTCAACATTGAGTGAGCTTCCTACTCCAAAATTCTAATTTCTTAAGTTCTATACCAGTTGTATCCTAGGAAAACTCAAATTTCTGTTTTGTTATGTAGTTGAATAGTTGGGATTATATTGAGAACATCTTTCAGTGATTAGCAAGTATTCTGTGTTCACATGGCCTTGTGGCCCAGAACTCTTGGTGAGTGAAGATCGCTGTGTATCCTGTGAGAGTTAGTTGCCTGCTGAAGCTTCCAAACTGTAATGAGTCAGACAAATGGAGATAAGCTGACCAAACTTGTAGGAGATCAGGTTAAATACTTTATATTAGCTTCTGGGCTGCAGGTACTTGTCTGCTACTGAGTTGAAGAAGACTAACTAATCCTTTTTTTGTACAGTTCCTCAAAGAGAAACTTTGCAAGGTAGTCTTGAAATGTCACAATGTGATTGAGCAATTTTAACAGTTTTTGAGGTTTATTTTTTACCAGACATTCAAGTCCAAGGTGTGTGACAAGGCTTGAAGTAAAGTCATAATTTTCAAGCTGTCATTTAATATTTGTGTTCTCTGACTTCATCCTTCATGTGAATCATATTTCAATTCAGGATAAATATTTGCAAAAATTGTATAAAAATGTGTATCAAAAGATGCCTCTAAGAGCAAACCTGTCTACCATTAATGGAGTCATGAATTAAGGAGAGATCAGTATACTTCATGACTGAGAATATTCCAAAATGGAATTCACAACCAAACTATTAATATACAGTTTAAAGGATTAAACTATACCTGGCATTAGTCCCCAAATGACTTTATTATATATACTTACCCTCTGTTTTACGTAAGGCATTATAACAAATTTTTTGATTTGTTACCAAAATTGTTTTAGTTTTCTAAATAAAAAATGATCAAATACAATGCTAAAAATTATTTTGTTTACCATTATTCTGATATTTCTTTGATTTATGTCTATAATTAGCATAACGTCCATGTTCTGTTGATCCACTGATAGCTATAGCACGTGGAGAATAAGAAATAACATGGAATCACTTTAGAGCATTTTGGAATTAGAAACACGTTGCCAATCTTAGTTCCCTAGAAAGAGGAAATGTTTAAGTTCAGAAATAAGGAATTAAGAAAATCCACTCCCTGATAAACTTAAATTGTTTTGTTAAGTGTATGTCTTATGGGTATAAAAATAAACACTGATTTACACAGTGTGAGTCAAACTACGGTAATCTTACTTAGTCATTGGTTAGAACTATATTAAGAATGGGAGTCATTAAGAAATAAAGTTGTAGCTTAAATTCATCAGGACTGTACTGACACTTGTAAAAATATTGAGGTGCTTTGGAAAGTAGGACTAGCATTGTTTCATTAACCCAATCCAGCTGACTTGTTAATACAATTTAATTTATTTATTCATTCATGACTATTCATCATGGGGCACACAGAGAGTTCCAGCATCATTCTAGGCACCAGGGATACAATGATAAACAATACAGTCATGACCTCTATCTTCATGGAATTACAGTTTGATAGTGAGGATGGATGATAGACAAGCAAACAAAAACTATGCAATGTAATTTGAATAAAAGCAAATAGAATAAGATGGCAATGTGTCTGGGAGGTTCAGATATGGCTACTTAAAAGAGCCCTCAGGGAAGGACTTCCATGACAGCAACTCATGAAGAGGGACCTTAATGAAGTGAGGAGTTAACTATGCCAAGACCTGAAATAATGGCATCCCAGACAGAGGGAACCAAGGGCACAGCCCCCAAGGCAGGATGCATGTGGAGTGTTTGAGGAAAAACAAGACCAGGAGGCCTGGATCACAGCGGGTGAGGGAAAGAGTGAAAGAATTGTGTGTGGAGAGAAAGGCAGTAGCCAGATCATCTAAGACCCAACAGGTCATGATAAGAAAGTAGGATTTTATTCTGAGCCTGGTAGAAAGCTCTTGGAGCTTTGAAGAAGTGAAGTGGAGTGTTAAGACTTAGGTTTTAAGAGGAATTCTCTGGTCATTTTGTGGAAACTAACACTGAGGAGGGGGAAGGCAGGGAAGAACAAGATTGGAAATAGGAGGATATGTTAAGAGATTATGGCAGTTGTCCAGTTGGAGAATTGGTAGCTTTGGTGACACTGGTACTTATGGAATTGGTAAGAAGTATTCAGATTTAGGACATATTTAAAATTCAAACTGGTAGGACTCATGATGAATTGGATGTGGGAGTGTAAGGTTTGAAAAGAATGAGATATAACGCCTTATTTTGTGCGTGTGTGTATGTGTGATCCTGAACAACTGGGTCTATGGTCCCTTGTCTGAAATCCTTGGGTGCAAATGTGACCTGAATTCATAACTTTTCAGATTTTAAAAATGTAGTAAGGTGCATATTCCAAAAATTACTAAATATTCCCAGTGGGATCTAGGGTACCTCCCAATGAATATTTCTGCAACAAAACATGTAAATATTCACTTAATAAAGACAAAAATGGTCTGTATTCAGTTCAGGTTTTGGTGCCAAATGAGTTCAGGTCAGATCAGATTTTACTGCCAAATGAAAATGTCTGGTTTTTAGAGCCTTAGGATTCTCATAGCTGTGGATAAGGGATTATTAACCTGTTCCATTTCCTGAAATAGGGAAGTTGGTGGTGAAAACAAAAAGCTCTTTTGGATCCATGAATTTTGAGATGCCTATTAGGCACTCAAGTGGTCTTACAAATAAATAAACAGCTGGACAAATGAGAAGTCAAGGCTGAAAATATAAATTTGGGAGTCATCAATATATGGATATATTTAAAGGTGCGAAATGAGATCATCTAGGGAGTTAAAATTGGTATAAATGAGAAGAGAATCAAAGGTTGAGCCCTCAGCCACCCCAATATTTAAAGGTTGGGAGAGAAGACAGTAAAGGAGACTGAGGAGTAGCCATTATGCCATGGCATCTTGGAAGTCAAGGGAAGACAATTTTTTGAGAAAGTCAGTGTCAAATGTCAAATGTTGCTGAGAGGTCATGTAACATGAACTGTGCCTTGACTACTGGTTTTTGCATTGTAAAGGTCTTTGGCAATCTTGGCAAAACACTCTCAGTGAAGTGGTGGGACAAAATCCTAACAGGACTGGGTAGAAGAGAAGACGAGGTGGAGAAGTGGGGGCAGCATACACAGTTAACTCTTTAAAAAATTTTCTATAAAGGCGATCATAGAGGTAGGGTGATAGCTAGAGGGGGGGGGTTAAGGGTAAAGGAGTTTATGAAATGTAGAAGATATTCTTAGAGGATTATGATGGGAATGATGATAGAAATGATTTTGTAGAGAGTGAGAAATCAATGGAGAGAGAGATCTCCAGCCCCTTGAATAGGTGAGAGGTAAGGATTGCTTAAGTGCAGAGATTGGATCTAGGAGCAAGCGTGGCTTATCCATGGCAACAGAAGGGAAGGCCATGTTTGGGAACATTTGCAAGTAGGTAGGTGTAAACATGGTGATGGTCCTCTCTGCTTACTTTATTTCCTCAGTGAAATGAAATAAGAGGCTATTTGCAGAGACTGAGAAGGGGAGAGAGGGAGTGGAGATCCGAGGAGAACATATGAAACAATCACCTCAGAAAGCAGCGTGACTAAGGTGGAATTGACAGGCAGTGCTGAGCATCCACTTCAATGGTATATTTAAAGTGGGATCAGTCTGCATCCCTGTGTCCTTTTTTTCCCTGCTACATTCAGTATAGCTGCTTCCGTGCAGGGTCAGTGCAGATGCAGAACTGGGTTTACAGAGTTCTTATTTTGTCAGAAAATGTAAATGCAATAGATGAAGAAGGGGGAGCTGGTGTTGAGGGCCTCTTCAAGGTTAAAGGTAAGGGGAGAGATAAGGGCATGGGGAGAATGCTGGCCAGTGAAAAAGTGGATAAGATCAGCAGATTGGATGTAGAGAAAGGGATAATGAATTTCTGGAATGAGATGCTAGGATCAGTGAACTTTTTCTCTTCTCAAAGACACAAAATGATATAATAAACACATATTATGTGTAGACAAGCCTATACAAGAAATACAATTTATGAAATGAATCTATGGTAGGTAATTTTATTTTCCCCCTTTTTACAGAAGTCTGCTGTGAGTTCCTTTACATTTTGTTACTAGGCTTTCTCTTCAAAACAGAAGAGGCTGTTAGGAGTGTGGCCATTCCTGCAAAGAAAACAAAGCTGGCAGATCTAATTTTAGGTTGCTTTTCCTTGACAACAGCCTTTTAAATATTGCTTATACAACAATAAAAATTGGCTCCGCAAATTAATGAGACTGCATTTGGTCAAGGAAGTTCAATTCCCTTTTACACTTGAACTTTTCACAGTGTCATGAGAACACATAATAGGGCTTTCGCTTCAGCTTGCTTCAGTGACTGAAGTTTTACTGTTTATGGTGTTCTTGGTGGTGGATGACAAATTTCAATATATGTGTCAGTAAAACAGGCCAAGCATGCAATGAAGGACTGCTGTGAAATATGGTTTTAACCACAAGGATATGGAGATTGTTTCACTACATAAGTGTTGTTGTTCCTCTTTACATTAATGGTAGCTTAGGTGGCCTAAATAATTCAGACTTTAAGTTCCCCCTTGAGAGCCAAATCATGTTGTGAGTCTGTATATGCTGAGTGAGCAACTACTTGTCTTTTCCTTTGATGATTTTATTACCAAGAGTGAAGCTTGCTTGGTTTAAATTTTATAATAAAGCCATCACACACAGATACACACATATTCACACAAAATAATGATATTTAATTATGTACTTCGGTAAAAATGCAACTTCCATTCAGTAACTATACATAATATTGTGCTGACCAGGTGTAAAGTGAATTAAAAGTCATTGTTTCTTTTGATTTTTATTTATTTATTTATTTGTTTATTTATTTATGACCGTGCCGCATGGCTTGTGGGATCTTACTTCCCCAACCAGAGATCGAACCTGGCCCCAGCATTGAAAGCGCCGAGTCCTAACCACTGGACTGCCGGGGAATTCCCTTTTGATTTTTATTACGATGTCATTATATATAGAATTTGGTGGGTCATGGTATTAAAGATTTATAAGACTTCAACATAAAGGTCACTTGTGGATAGATTTTATGTTCACTTTTCCCAGGAAATTGAATCTTCTGGTTTTGTGAAATAAACTAATTTGGGGATACTCATATGTGAGTATTTGAAAATTATTCTTCTGAAGTGGTTGCTGTATTTTCTATTTGGCATTTCAGGGTTGATCTTATTTGAAGTTTGGTACCATGTTGCTTACCCTAAAGTAATTCTTAAAATTCTTGGATCCCTGGTGGGATGTCCCCATAGGTAATGCTGTGCATTTTATGGTTGGAAAATTGACTTTCCTTCTCAGCTCACAGAGATATTCCCTCCTGATTTTCCTCCTTTTGTGGACTGGCCTGAACATGATCTGAGACTATATAACTCCTGGTTATTCTGCCATCAAAGCTGTACTTGAATGTCTAAAAATGCCAGTCATATGCTTTGACTGGGTCTTCAGAGAAATATAAATTTGGCTTCCTTGGTACTTATCCTGTACGTTGTATAACACTTCTACTTTCAAACATTAATTCTCATTTTTATTAAAGTAATAAAGTAATACCATAAGACAGTGAAAACAGAAGTTTTCTTCCCTACCCCTTGATACTACTCAGGTCTGCTTCCTGAGACATCGACTTTCATCTTTTAATTCTTTCTTCCTATAAATCATCCATGTTTTAAAATAATAATTTTATGTAGTTGTTTCTGGATTTATCTATTTTGAGCATTACCTGCCGACTTCATATAGCAGTGGATGAAAATTTAGCACTCTTAGACCAAGTTCTAACCACTCCCCACTTGACTTATTCTCCCATCATTCTCCTACTGTGGTTCTATTACCATTCCAGTGAATCAATATTTGGTGTTCATAGTTTATGATTGAATTGTCTTTACTTCTGAGCCAAGAAATGAGATGTGAATATATTTCCTGTAGACTACAACCCTTTGTTTTTTCTTGGAATTAATAATTATTTCATCTTAGTTGTTAGTTTGTTGGCCTCGATTACTGCATAACTATCACTAATTCTTTCCAATTCATAAAGAGAGGTTATAAGACACTCTTCAACATATTTCCTACATTTCCAAGCACATCATGTGCTTTTTCTGTCCCACTCTTTTTCTTGAAGACATTGTTCTTTGAGCCTTTGTCCCCAGCTCCTTCTGAGGCTTTCCATGCCCAAAGCACAGTTATCCCCTGGGACTTCTCCTTGCCTTCATTCTGGGAAATCCCTTCAACACCCTCATGAGTTGTGTCTTTTTTTCCTGGGTCCCATTCTTTCTTGGTTTACTCTCCTTTAGGGGATGAGCTTCTCTCAATAAGACACTTGAGATATACATGCTTTTAATGTACATTCATATATGAAAATATATTTTTCTATTTTGATACAGCTTGATTGGCTCTGAAATAATAAGTTAAAATAATTTTTTTCTCAGAATTTTGAAAGTATGGCTTCATTGTATCTTAACTTTTATTGCTGCTACCAAGAAGTTTGATGTCATTTAGCCCTGATCTTTTTATGTGATATTCTCCCCAACCCCCATGAGCCAGGAATTTCTCCATATTCCTTCTTCTTCAGAAATTTCATGATAATAACATGTGAGATTTTTATAATGGGAAATTGGTTGGTCCTTTCAATCTAGAAATGCATGCCCTTCAGTTTGGGGAAAATTTCTCCATTTTTTGATTTGATAATTTTCTTCTTTCCATTTCCTTCATTCATATGTTTCTCCTTCTGTATTAAGCCTCAAATTTTCTATTTTCTCTCCTCTTGTCCATTTTTGCCCTTTTATTTATTTTTTGTTTATTGAGGTAACTGACTTATAACAAGTTTCACATGACATTATATTTCAACTTCTGTTTACATTACAGCGTGCTCACCACCATATAGTTATTTTGACTATATAGTTATTTTTACCCTTTTTAAAAAACTAAAAAATTTGATGCTTATCTTTCAACACCTCCAGCACTTTCCAAGACCTGATCTCACTCTTATTTTGATTGATTTCTATTTGTAGCATTCCATTCTTTTTTTTTACACATTTAATAACAATTTTTATGGCTCTGAAATTCATTTTTGTTGATTAACATTTTCCTTCCTCTACTTGAATAGATACTACTGAGTTGCTGTTTTCTGTGTGTTTTTTTCAGTTTGTCTTTCATGTTAGACTCTCCTTAAAGGTATGGTGATTCTTGGCTGTCTGCTCACTTGTAAAAGAGAGACACTGAAAAGCTGATTGATGCTTAGTGTGAATGGATAGGGTTTGTTGATGTGTGGGCTTCATAATGGGGTGGGAAGTACTCAGCTACTTAGTTAGGTGATTACAAAATGCCATTATCCACAGGTCTTTTCTTTGGATCTACTTATTTTCTATACTGGAAGATAATCTAACCACCAGTCTAGGATGTTGAAACCTTGTTGTCCCCATTCTAGAACTGAATGAGGAAAAGAGTTGGGATCATACAATTCATTATGTAGTTTTTACTTAGTTTCCTTTTTTGCAGTATAGCAGTTCACCTCTCTCATCTCTGTGACTTAATTTCACCAGAAGATAAACATCTAACTAGATAAACATCTAACTAGATAAACATCAGGTTAGATAAGCATCTAATCTTCCATAGTGATGTGGGAGCAGTAGTTGCCACATAATGAGGAGGAAAATGAAAGTCTATCTTTTCTATATATAGGCTTTCAAACAAAACCCTAATTCTCTGACTTCTGCAAGTTGGTGCCTTCAATTCCTGCATCTTTTCAGGGTTGTTAGGGTGAAACATTTGTTTCTAACTGCTGTTCTTTGCTAAGATTTCTGCTCCTCCATCTACTTTCCAAATTTCTAAAAAAAAAAAAAAAAAAAAAGAGTTGATTCTCATGTGTCTTGTTCATTTTTTTCCCATTTACTTTGTCATTCTGGGAGATTTACAACATTTTTATGTCTTTCTGTCATGTTAGTGGAGTTTTAAGAGTTAGCAATGATAAATGCATGTTCAGTTAGCATTTTAAAAAGAGATGTACTCAAGTTTCTCAATACTTCGAAAATTCATTCAGATTTTCTTTTTCACTTTAATTCTCTTGAAAACCTGTGAGGTAAGACCATGTACTAACTCCTTTTATCATAATAAGGAAACAAAAAGAGGTGCTCTTCTTAAAGTAGTAATTATATTACAAAGGGTTCAGTGTAGGAAACAGAAACCATGCTGGTATTTGAAACAGAAGGGGATCCAATACAGGAATTAAATGTTTACAAAATCATAGGAACGTTTGCAGGAGCTGGAAGTCAGGGGCCACCACAGGACTGGCAAATTGAAAGCTTATCACCTTAACTGTGATTGACAGGAAGGAAGATACTACAGCTGGGCTGCGGTAACTAGTGCTACCACCCCACTGCTTCTAGACACCTTTGGATTCAGTGGCTGGTTATGGAAGATGGAATCCAGCCAATAGAACTGCCTCATGGTCTTGTTTGTCAGCCAAAAACAGTAGGAGAAAGGTGGCTTCTCCTAACCTTGCCTTCCAAATGCTTTGAGATCACTTTTAATTGGTACTACCTAATGCATGTCTAGAACCTTAGGTAAAATGGCCTGGGAATGTAAATTTTAGCTTTAAAATCTCTCCAAATAAAATGAGTCAATGTAATGTATCTACTACAGTAATACAGCTGGTTTGCTAAAGAGCTACAACTGGGTCCCAGTTTTTGTGACTTCTAGCATTTTTCTTTATATTGCTTCTTTCCATTAAAAAAACACAATAGAAAAGAATATAATAAAATATAAATATTTAATTATAAAAGAATAAAAATCACATTAAATTTGTTGCCCAAATGAAATGAGTAAAAATACAATAAGTGTAATTGGCATGTTTTTATTTTCAGGCTTTTGAACCCAGCAGCATTTGGTAATATTGAAATGCAAGATAATATTTTGATTTTCATTGCATAGAACACATGGACCTGTATTACATGCTGAACATTATACTAGGCCACTTGAGGGATATAGAAATAAAAGGCTTAGTCTTTCCTCTAACTAGGTAGATAAAACTAACTTGTATCAGTTGGTAGTACATGGTAAAATATGGAAGATAAATACTTTCTTTGTGGGTGAGAAAAAGACTTGTATCTGTTGTATGTCGGGAACTATATTTTTTAATATCATTAAATCTTCAAACCGTGTAAGTTAAAATTGCCATTCATTTTAGAGAGCACTAAATTGCCACTCAAGAAGGTTAGAGAACTCACCAAATTATGCTGACATTGGACTGTGGAGAAAGATTTAAATATTATACTCTTTTTTTAATGTCAGGCTCCCTCTTGAGGAGATTTGAGATGAACCTGGATGAAATAATTGGATATGGATGGAGAGAGGGGTAGGTCATAATTGAGTCAAATCCCATAAGAGGCCATAATTGAGGAAGGTGGGTTGCATGGTGACTGTGGCAACTCAGAGGATACTTGTTGCGTCTTGAGTCAGCAGCCTCTTAGCTCAGCTTCTTTTTATTTGTTGTATCACCACACAGTGGTCAGTTTTGATTTTCAGAGAAATGTCAAAATCCATATTTTTAATGTATAGTCTTATTATTTTTAAATGCTAGGAAATAAATCAAAGCTTTGAGAATAACTGATTGGGTCAATACTGTCAAGACCAAGTAACACCCAGGGTAGATAACAGAAGGTTAAAATGGAATCTTTCCATTTAGCTTTGGCTGAGGCACTGAAGGCCAAGGACAGTGCAACCAAATTCATGTACTACATGCTGGACCACCCATACAGGAAAACTAAGTAAGTGAAAAATAGAATCTTTGGCATTAGAGACAGCCCTCCTCCAGTCTATATTGATGGGATATTGAAAGAGAGGATTTTAGGACTTATTTGGAAGGAGAGCTGTCCGTGTGCTGATATCCTCATCACCTCCAAGAAAAAGTCCAAGAGTGAGAGACTGTGGATGGGGCTACCTTTGTCAGCAAGGAGAAAGAGGGTCCACTGGGCTTGCCATCAACATCAGGGCAAGGAGGCATGCATCTTCCTATATGCCAAGTGGACTCTTAGAAGGAAGCCCATCTCGGTCAGTTCAAAGGGGATCCTACTGAAGGTGATTGCACGGAATCAATCCTAAGAGGGAAAGCCTCTGCAGAGTGAACCGGTGGAGTTAGGGATGAAGGAGGGAGTCCTTAGCGGTCAGATAGAGGGCAAAGCATCACTTGCCCTAGGAACTGCAGTCAGAGGATCACAGAGGGAAAATTTCCAAAAATCCTGTGTGTGGGGGGATCCCACCAGAGAAAAAGTCAGCATCTGGAAGGAACCAACATAGGAGAGCAGTTGTACCTGCTGTATAAAACTGTGTCATTCCTCCTAATTCCCTTTCTCCTCTGACCTAGTAACTTAAAGAGCTGCGGAGGAAGGAAACTAACCTGAAGCAGGTCTGAGCTTGAGGGTGGGAAGGTGAGGCTGGAAAATGCTTCACTTGAAAAACAACCATGTAGTTCTGATTATTACACTGTATGTTGGACATTTTGACTTCTGAAGTGAAACTCATCTTGTAACTGAAAGGGAACAGAAAATCTGTGGGAACTGGACTTCATCTGGTAGTGGAAACAAAGAAATTCAGAGGGTGGGTGTGAAGGGACAATGGGAGAAAAGAATAAAAGCTTCCTTACTGACTCTAGCATGTTTCTTCAACATATGGCTGCAAGACACGTGTCTGCAAGTCAAAACTGTGTGTCTCCATTTGCAATCTCTGAGATAGAGAAAGACAGTTGGGTTGGTGATGGGGAGCAAGCACGGGGTGGAAAATTTATAATCAATAACATTAAGTAATAAAAGACTGTAAAGCTTTCTGTATAAATAGTCAGCATTCTGTTTTGTCTTTTTACTTTCATTGTAGACTCCACTTGACCTTGTAAGGTCCTTACTTCACATTTAGATGAATGAACAGAAATGACAGTGCTACTGCTTTTAGACATATTAATGGTAAATGTTTACCTTAGCTTAGGAGATAGCCTAATAAAGATCATTCAGCTTTCTTCAAATGATAATACATTACTCACTGAAGACTCAGTAAATGATTTCGTGTGCTCCTCTGGAGCCCACTGCAATTGATTTTTTAAGATGTACATTTCTCAAAGTTTTAACAAAATCACCAAATCAGAGCATTCTCTGATCACATAACTCCTGAAGTGCCATCATCTGGAATTTGTTCAAATACTAGTATAAAATGCATTGCAAAAGATAGTCTGGAAAGACCTCTTGCTGATTGCAAATTGTTAAGGGGGAATTTGTGCTATGTAGAGCAAGGAATGCTTTGGCTAATGGTTAATGTTTTTGTTCTCTTTGAGTTCCTGTTAGTGTTTTGTTGTTTTGGGCTGTGTAGCTTCTGCAATGATTAGGATGAGGTTAGCACAGAGTAGATGTTTTACCCAATAAAGAAAGTATGGTTGAAAACCCTGCTGGTCCCTTGCCCATTTGCTGTCACACAATAGAACACGTGGGCATTGCACTGTCTCACACTCATTCTGAGCCTGGAGATTGTGTTTCTCCACACAATTAAGTATGTGAGTAACAAAGGCAGCACTAATGACTTTTTGGCATGTGGATATCTCTTGTCACAGAATCTCTTTGAGAATCAGGCTTTATTTAAAAACATGTTTCACTGGATCAAAAATAAAATTCATTTAGCATTGTTTTAAAGTGTAACAATAAACAACAGTTCGTGGTTCACAAAAGCACATGATAGGAAAATTGCTTCTCTCCTAAGTGAAACTAATTCACAAGATGAATGTTTTTCTTTTGATCCATGGTCCATTTTAAGATTATATAGGCAAAGGTTCTAATGTAGGTGATGATTTTATAAGCCTAAAACATTTAAATCAATAGGTCAGACAGTTAAACTCAGTTCCAGGAAGTTTGATAGAATCTTGCTATTAGAAACTTTATGCGAGGTTTAGAATTGAAATACAAAAAATATACACAGATCTTCATTTATCCATTCATCATCCATCCATTTACTTACTAAGTCACTAGCTCACTCATCCACTCATTCAGTAAAATGTACTGATCTTCTACCATGTGGAAAGCCTGCTTTTTAGATGAATATAAAGAATAATTGTAGGGCTTCCCTGGTGGCGCAGTGGTTAAGAGTCCGCCTGCCGATGCAGGGGACACAGGTTTGTGCCCCGGTCTGGGAAGATCCCACGTGCCGCGGAGCAGCTAGGCCCGTGAGCCATGGCCGCTGAGCCTGCGCGTCCGGAGCCTGTGCTCCGCAACGGGAGAGGCCACAACAGTGAGAGGCCCGCGTATCACCAAAAAAAAAAAAAAAAAAAGGAAAAGAATAATTGTAAACCTTAGGAAGCGGGACACTTAAAAGCTAATAAAAGAATTTGACATTGACAAAAATAATCAGATGTAGATATATTTATATATTTGTAATGTATGTTACATATTAATGTATGTAAGCACATAAATATTTATATATGTATATATACACACACAATGTGGTGTGCATACAACTTGGTGTCTGACTTATTTGTTTTTGTTACATTTTATTCATTGCTGCTTCATTTTCTTTATATGTTTTAATTGGTAACATGGTGTTTACCTTACTGTTTCTCTGTTGCTAGACAACTGTGTTGTTTCTAATTTAGTGCTGTTGTATAGATAACAGTAGGAAATACCTTTCCTATAGTTTGTATATTTTTTAGGACACATTTCCAGAAGTAGGTATGCTGGGTGAAATCTAAATTTCAAGTGACCAACTTTCAATCATCTCCTCTTATTTTAAGCCCACTCCTCCCAGCACCTCAAATCCAGGAGTTTTTTCACCCTACTGGGACCTCCAATTCATTATCCCTTTACACTGTCTTCCCTTTGCTCCCCTCATGTGCTCATGTTTCCCCAACAAGCTTTAGATGAATGAGTCCATTCTCATATCCCTTGCTTGTGTGCTCATTAAGTCCTTTGTTCCCCTTGGGATACACTTCCAGAAAAATCCTACTTCTTGTTAATTACACTTTCTGATCATTCATGCCTGCATTCACGTAGGTGAGTCTGGCTGGAGAAAGACACACCACTGTGCTAACTGCTTTTACTTTAAATGCATGGCTAGGAGCCTCAAGTGTACCTTAATTGTCTGCTAATACACTGTGTTCCCTGTAACCATGAATGACTGTCCTAGGCCTTCTCCTGTCTCCTCGAACCTCAGATGCTTCCTTACTCATTGCTTCCTACTTCACTGAGCAAATGTATTACTACCAAGAGCCCTCCCTGATCATGTCAACAACCCCATGTGTCTCTCCTCACCCATACTTTGCCTGCCCTTCTGTTACAATGAATGAACTGTCAGTGCTCCTGTTCAAGGCCACCCCCCTGCTTGTGTTCTAAAGTGTAATTGTCACTCAAGGACAACATTCCTATAATTATACCTGCTTTAGATTGCATTTCCCCCCTTTCTACTGTATAATTATATCAGCATAAAAGTATATTGTAGTAATTCCAAGTCAAAAAAATAAAAACACTTTTAACTATGTCACCTTCCATCTAAGTCAAATTTCCCCTTTACAGTGAAACTTTTCAAAAGAGTAGTCTGCTCGTACTGTTTCTACCTGTTCTTCTTCTATTTGTTCTTGAATCCACCCTAATAATTTTTTATATTTCCCTTTTCCAATGCAACCACTTTTGTTAAAAATCATCAAAGGCTTTCATATCACCAAATCGACTGTTCACTTCTCAGTCTTTATCTCTCTTGGTTCATTAGCATACATTTCCATTTGGCTTAATGTTCCTTTCTGAAACACTTTCTTTACTGTTCCCAGAATAATCTCTTTTTTAAAAAAATAATAATTTATTTTATTTTTTTGTTTTAACTGCATTTTTAGAATTGAGGTATGTAGTTGATATACAATATTATATAAGTTTGAGGTGTACAACACAGTGATTTATAGTTTTTAAATGTTATATTCCATTACTGTGACATATTGGCTATATTCCCTGTGTTGTAATATATACCCTTGTAGCTTATTTATTTTATATATAGCAGTTTGTACCTCTTAATTCCCTACTTTTATCTTTCCCTTCCCCCCTCCCCACTGATAACCACTAGTTTGTCCTCTATAGCTGTGAGTCTGTTTCTTTTTTGTTATATTCACTGGTTTGTTGTATTTTTTAGATTCCTTATATAAGTGATATTCTATGATATTTGTCTTTCTCCATCTGACTTATTTCATTTAGCATAATACCCTCCAAGTCCATCCATGTTGTTGCAAATGGCAAAATTCCCTTCTTTTTTGTGGCTGACTAGTACTCCATTGTGTGTGTGTGTGTGTGTATATATATATATATACACACACACACACACACACACATATGCCACATCTTCTTGATCCATTCATCTGTTGATGGACACTTAGGTTGCTTCCGTGTCTTGGCAATTATAAATATTAGTTCCGTGAACATTGGGGGCATGTATTATTATTTAATTAGTGCTTTCTTTTTTTTTCAGACAAATACCTAGGAATGGAAGTGCTGGGTCATATTGTAGTCCTATTTTTAGTTTTTTGAGAAACTTCCATACTGTTTTCCATAGTGGTTGCACCTATTTACATTCCCAACAAGAGTGCACAAGGGTTCCCTTTTCTCCATATCCTTGCCAACATTTGTTATTTGAGATCGTTTTGATGATAGCCATTCTGACAGGTGTGAGGTGATATCTCATTGTGGCTTAATGTGCGTTGCTCTGATGATTAGTGGTGTTCCGTATCTTTTCATGTGCTTTTTGGCCATCCATATGTCTTCTTGGGAAAAATGTTTTTTCAGATTTTCTGCCCATTTTTAAATCAGGTGTTTTTTTGGGTTTTTTTTTTTGATGTTGAGTTGTATGAGCTGTTTATGTGTTTTGGATATTAAGCCCTTAGAGGTCATATCATTTGCAAATATTTTCTCCCATTCAGTAGGTTGTCTTTTCATTTTGTTGATGTTTTCCCTTTGCTGTGCAAAAGCTTTTAAGTTTAATTAGGTCCCATTTGTTTATTTTTGCTTTTATTTCCTTTGTTTTAGGAGATAGATCCAAAAAATATTGCTATGATTTATGTCACAGAGTGTTCCACCTATGCTTTCTTCTAGGAGTTTTATAGTTTCTGGTCTTACATTTAGTTCTTTAATCCATTTTGAGTTTATTTTTGTGTATGGTGTTAGGGAGTGTTCTAATTTCATTCTTTTACATGTAGCTGTCCAGTTTTCCCAGCACCACTTATTGAAGAGGCTGTCTTTTCTCCACTGTATATTCTTGACTCCTTAATCAAAGGTAAGGTGACCATATGTGCGTGGATTTATCTCTGGGCTTTCTATCCTGTTCCATTGATCTATATTTCTGTTTTTGTGCCAGTACCATACTGTAAGACTTGGTCCTGTTTATTTTAAATTATCAGTCTTATATCCAACTTAAAACTCTCCGTATCCCTCCCTTAACCCTAAGTGCAAGAGTGGAAGGAATAGCTTTCGCTATTTAGGGAACTGCTTGCCCCATCTTTCCTCCCAGCACTGGACGCTCTGATGTTGAACCTGGGGATAGGGCAGGACAGGCAAAGCGTCCCCAAGTTACTACAAAGTACAGATGATGGCTCTAGCAGAGAACGGGGGGAGGCAATATCCTTTCCACAAATGCAGCAGCCTTTCCTAAAAGGTGACCTCCTTCTTCCCAACAACCATTCTTTTACAGTAGGAGGTGTGTGTGTGTGTGTGTGTGTGTGTGTGTGTGTGCGTGTGCGCATGTGTGTATGTAAGTACTTCTGATTCTGCTAACTGGACCTTTTTCAGAAAACCCTTTGGGTAACAGAGGAAGCTCTCCGACCTCTGAATATGCTCCTTATAATTGGTGCTTTTGCTCACAACAATGGGCTTTAATCATCATGTGCAGCTTCCAGCACCTAGCACCACTCTGTTCTTAGGTGTTAAATAAAATTAGTGTTACTTAACCATACACATGTTGGTAGTAGATTTTTGCCATTGGGAGAGAATATATTGGATTCTCTTTGGTGGAAAATTACTAATTTTTTTATAAACAAATTTTTCTTTGCCTTAGCTGTCATACATATAAATATTACTGATGGTCTAACTAGTGAAAGTTATTTATTTATTTTTTTGGAGTTATTCTTCAGCATAATGGTGCTGAATGTTTAATTGCAAAAGTTCCTTGTAATTGAAGGGGGAAAATAATTTACAGTATGATTTTTAAGAAGTTCTATTCTTCATGTGAAACAGGTGTGGTAGAATCATTTTCACCAGTTTACCAATGACAATAGGACAGAATTCATATTTAGTCAACTCTCTTAATTTCCTGTAGAAGGTTACATTGCCTTTCTTCCCTATGTACATAAAGGAATCAAATGATTTCTGCAATAAAAGCCTTTTACAAAGACATCTGATTATGTAATAAGTACAAATAAGAAATTGTGATGCAAGATATATATATTAAATAATATTTCTAAGAATGATTTATACTTTATTATGTGTTCAATAAATATTTATTAAATAAATGCAGAGTATAATAAAAACTGAAATGCAGTGTGTATTTATCTTTTCTTTAAACCCTTTTGATAGTCTTTAGTGTTGTGCCAATCTGCATTTTAAGGCATTTTCATCTTTTGAGACTAGATCTAAATCAGCCATATGTCCTAAGCTTGTCAGTCTTTCTTCCTTCTTTCCTTCTTCTCCTGTGTTTTTTTTTTATGAAGAAAAGGGTGAAATTATATCTGCAAACTTGACACTAATGACTTTGTTAATTAGAGGTTGAATTAGAGCTTTCACATTTTCATTATAAGTTGTAAACCCCAAATTTATCTAAGAATTGTTATGAGTGCCAGCATGGTAAGCTGTCACCGTAATTATCTTTTGGATGAACATTGAAGTGGGAGTAAATGTAAAGACAGGAATATTGCTTTCATGTATTCTTAAGATTGCCTACGATTGCTGATTTTTATAGAAACGAAGTTTGCTTTTCATGCTTTGGGTTTGTCTAAGAAAATTTTAACACTTCCTATGTAGACTGTCCTATAAACATGTTCTGAAAGGATTATCCCTTGCTAGAATTAACATTGACATCTTTTTGCATTTGAAATACTTAAGGCTTTCATCCTTTACCATTTCTAACTAAATGGGATCAGTAGGAAGTAATATGTATGTGCAATTTCAGTAACTTCAAGTTAAAGGAAGCGTCATCAATCAAATCCAATGTGTTCTGGTGTAAGATGTTGTATATTTTCTGTTATAAAATAATACAGCAGGAAAGAAGTCATTTATCAGACATTGTGACATTATACTTTTAGTTTGGACAAGAGAATGTTTTGGTAGTCAAGCCATCAAAGGCAAGACCAAGGGTCAGTAACAAAAAGTGGTACACTAAATTCATGATCATTTTTTTCTTACATGATGAGAGATGTGAGATGTTCACTGTATTAGCCTCCAAATGGGAACTGAGGCATGAGAAGTTATACAGAAAAAGTTCAGCTTTTCTAAACTAAGAAAAGAGTTTGTCTTGGACAAGGAGTTACACCATTTTTTCCAGGCAGTGGGACAAATGCATTGGCAATGGTATCCAGACATGCTGAGTTCAGGTACAATATTTGGCACCTGTGTTGTGATTTTCCAATCCTAACCTGGTTTGAAGGTATTTGCAGAGATAAATGACATGGGGGAAAATCAAGACACATAGGAATGCTCCTGAAATGAGAGTTGTATACATGTGGCATGCACATATACTTTCCCCTTCTCTGCCAACGTCAGACATTGTTCATTTATCATAGCACCCCTTCCCATTGAGGCTGGACATGAACCTCAACACAGTGCTCCGGGAATCCACTCCTAATCTGTTAGAGTTAGAAAGAACTTGTGTGTATATGTGTACACAGGAGTAATCACTGTAGTATCTAATGGATATTTGTTTCATAATGAACTGAACAAGATTGTCCAGAATTTATAAAATTCTTTTAGTGTTTTGTGAATTGTGGCAAATACAGACCAACAAAGAAATTTCTCTTTGGAGTTATTTATTTTCAAACTTCTAGTCAAGAGAAACACTTCTCAAAAGAAACACACATCAACATTCTGTAACTGGCTTTGTATTGATGTTCTTTTAAAGTGATGAAAATACATGAATGCCTTTGAATTATTATGCTGTTTATTTTGTTCTTTGGTGTCCTTATATAATGACCCATGTAACAAACTCCTAACAGAATTTAAATATTAGAAAAGTTTCTTCTGATTTACTGGTATATTTCCTTTTATGAGGTGAAATAAGTGGTATATAATGCGTAACATATCCCTTTTTACCTTGGCTGCAAGGAAACTTAGAGCTATGTTTTGTTCACAAAAGCTTTAATCATATTAAGAATTGAAACTTCCTTATATAGTTTTTGCTCCCTGATCACTTATATTATTGATCTTTTCATTTTTATGTTAAAATATTCCAGTTCTATAACTTCATTATTTTTTGTAAACTGGTCCAAGTCTCTTTTTAAGTAGATGGATCATTGAAAATTAGAAAAACATAAGCTACCGGGACTTCCCAGGCTGTCCACTGGTTAAGACTCTGTGCTTTGAATGCAGGGGGCATGGGTTTGATCCCTGGTCAGGGAACTAAGATCCCACATGCCGCAGGGCACGGCCAAAAAAAAAAAAAAAAAAAAAAAAAAAATATATATATATATATATATATATATATATATATATACACACACTAAATTCTGATAAACTTTGATTCCACCTTTGCTATCTTGCAACATTCTGAATTAATTTTATTAAATCAGAGTTAATTTTGAGACTTAATTAAATAAAATGTCCCAGTCAGCAAAGCAATGTGCTGTATATTATTGACAAAATGTGTGCATTATGAATTCAGCCTTAAGATAGGTAACACTAATTATAATAAATATAATTTATGCTAATTAACAGTTAATCTGTAGATATAAAAAATGCATTTTTATTGTCCCAATATTTCCTTTAAAAGAAAATGGGTCACAATATTAGAGTAGCCCTTTCATATTAACATGATTTTTGTGAGCACATGGATGAAATTTAACTTTTAGTGGTCTTTTGGTGACAAAATAAGAAAATTTATTTTTTCCTCCTGTACCTTAAATGTACCAAGTTCTTTATTAGCATCTTACCTTCTCATTACTTTTACTATGTTATTTTAAGGACAAAACTGAATTAACTGAAATATTATTATATAACATCTAAGGAAGTAAACATTTAAGGATTAAAAAAACTCTACTTCCATTCATAGTACTTTTTGTTAAGTATATAGTCTGAGGAAACAATAAAACACTTTGGATAAGTGACATAAAATTGAGTTGTTCATTATTTTCATTAAAGGCAAGAGAGCTGAAAAATAGATGTATTTGAGAAGTATTTTGTGGTACTTGTTTAATGATGGAAGAAAGAGTGATTAGTCACTATTTTTTCCTAAAGGTTATAAGATAATTTCAATCACAAAAAATGTAACCCTAGCTTTTCCAGAATGAATTAGTAATATATGAAAGTAATAATGGAGATGGTAAAAAATGCAGTCTGACCCCAAATTCCTTTCCCTTGGAGTTGCTTGGGTTGCAAATCCCTTCTCAGTTTTCTCCTTAGTGAGCTACACTTAGTAAAACATCCAGCCTGTTTGGGGTTGGGGTAGAGGCAGAGGAAGCAGCAGGCTCATTTAGTGTTAGTTCATGTCTCTTTCCCTGTCTTGCCTCCATCAGTGGTGCTAATCAACTAATCAATACTCTATCACCTGATGGCCTCCATCTGCATCTTTTGCTGCTGCCTTAAACAGCACTGATCTTGGTTTTTATCTGGGGTCTCTCCTTGACATTTTTGATGTGGAAGTCATCCCATTGTTGTTACACACCTTGAAATAGGAGAAGGTTCTGTCTTTTCCTTTGGCTCCTCAAAGGGTTTAAGCTTTCTTTCTTTTTTTTTTTAAAGAAGCTACACTCAAGTCCTTAAAGCTAGAGAAGAAGTCATCCAAGGGCAGTCACAAAGAACTACATCTAAAAGTGCTGTTCCAAGAGGTACCTAGAATGATACCCAGAGTTCAGCCACACTGACTTTTCTCTTTCAGAGACTGTCCATTTCCCATTGGACATGGGAGCAATTGCAGAGGTATGTGTCTTCACTTTTGTGAGGGAGTCTTAATTTCTGTACATCTGAACTCAGTTGTCCACATCATTATATTCTTCTCTTGGAATTCTTTATTGTCTTCTATAAGTAGGACTTTTTAGTGTCAGCTCAGGCAATTGAGAGTTTCAGTCCTCCTCTCCCATTTTTAAAAAAATTTTTATTATTATTATTTTTTTTGCGATACGCGGGCCTCTCACTGTTGTGGCCTCTCCCACCACGGAGCACAGGCTCCGGACGCGCAGGCCCAGCGGCCATGGCTCACAGGCCCAGCCGCTCTGCGGCATGCGGGATCCTCCCGAACCGGGGTACGAACCCGCGTACCCTGCATCGGCAGGCGGACTCTCAACCACTGTGCCACCAGGGAAGCCCCCATTTTTTTTTTAAAGAGTAAACTAAGGAGTCCCATCAAAGTATATGTATATATAATTGTTTTCATATTCTGTAGTTTCATTTTTCCATCTTATTGAGGAAAAGCAGCAACTTTATAGGACCGCTCTATGTCACCAGAAGAAATAACCCAATTAAGCAACTAGTACGTGCTTCACAGTAATCTCATTGAATTTTCACAAGATTCATGACAATAGGAATGTACACTTTATGGGTAAAGAAAACAAGATTCAGAGTTAAGTAGCACACTCAAGATCACATGACTAATTATGAATGGAATCAATGTCTGTGCTCTGACCACATCTAGGGCAGCATGTGATCTCCAGCAAATTTACTCCTCAGACCTTTAGAGAATTGAATAGGTTGCCTTGCTGCCATACATTATGTGAAACATTCCTATTGTTCCTTTCCTCTGATAAAAATGTTTACAAAGACATATTTCCCCACTCAGAAAAGACCCTGTCTTAAGTGAAAGAGTAAAATTTTCATGATAGTAAAATCCTAGATCCAAGTAAATATGTATCTTTATGTTTTATCATTTTACACAAAATAGGTATACAATATATATGCATTAATTAATTGCTTATATTGAGGGAAGCTTATGAATCTGGATACTAAAGGTAGGTCTTTAATATTAAAGAAGTACTTCTGAGGTCTTAAATGGATTTTAAGATTAGAAAGTTTGAGAAGAAAAGTATCTCATGAAACTCTTTTTGCAATCATGTTGCTGAGCCATTGACTTTTATTGATATTCAATTATCACACTGAACAGTGTGATAATTTCTTTCCTGTTGAAAAAAATTTCAGCAAAAAAATGTTCTTAAAAAAGAAGCAAATGCCACCTTAAAAACTTTTCTTCTCAGAGTTCAACATAATCTAGTAGTGAGCAGTGCATAGCATCTGAATGTGTATAAAGAATTGGGTTGACATATCTTGGAGAAGAAACACTTAGGAGACTTCTACCTTACTTTCCATCCAGTACTCAAAGGCAGTTCTCACATTGGCCCAGGTTTCAGAAGTCAAAATTCAGATTGAAGGGATCTCTTTGTTTTGTTTTATTTCAATTGGGCTTCCTGTGATAACAGCCAAAAATTGTACTGTTTATAAAAGAGTCCTGGGTATTTCTAGTGGTTGTGGGACTAGATATTCAATTCTTTGGTGGGCATAGGGAAAGCTTCTTTGTATTATTTCATCTGCCTGATAATTATTACCTTTGTGATATGTCATCCCTTTCATTCAATGAATAATTATTGAAATATATCTCTTCAATATAATTTTCATAAGTGTTTTAAAGCCACATGACTAAGGATTATGCTGGTGGTTTTAGAGAATGTTTTTCCTCTGGATCTAAATGTATTGATCTGTAAAGAGATTTCATGATTTCCATGAAACTACTTAGACAATTTAGTTCACTAAATTGTGAAGATTGTCATTTGCCTACCCTCTGTGTTTTAGATAAGTGTACATAATTTTAACTGTTTGAAATGTTATTCCACCTACATGCAGCACTCAAGTACAAAAGTCACTTAGAACACAGACAAGGTAATTCATGAAAAACAAATCACTTTATCAAAATAGTCGTAGTATCACTGTAAAAATGTGAAGTCAAATGTCATCTCCCACTGGATCGAGCCTAATGTGCCATGTGCAAAA
This sequence comes from Stenella coeruleoalba, assembly GCF_951394435.1. Taxonomy (NCBI): domain Eukaryota; kingdom Metazoa; phylum Chordata; class Mammalia; order Artiodactyla; family Delphinidae; genus Stenella; species Stenella coeruleoalba. The sequence goes on along the minus strand of NC_137151.1, from coordinate 77,491,196 downwards.
CCTTTTATTCTAAGTGTTCTCTAATACAATAGAAGCTCTCTTCACTCTGAATATATCCATTTATATTTCCTACTTGCAGTTCCATGAATAGTGCATATTCTCTCTTGCAGCTACACTCACTCCTGCAGGCCAACTCCTCATCCTTAGTGTCTAACTTGACATCAACCCTCTTTCTGAAGGCTTCCTGGGCTGCAAGACTGGGTTAGGAGCACCTCCACTGTGACTTTACAGCATCCTATATTTAGCAACATAACAATGTTTATCATGCTTTTATTGAAATTTTTTCTTTTCCCCTTTCACTAAACTCTTAAGTTCTCAGAGAGGGACTATCTTCTCATTAATTGTTAAATAGCTATTCCTATAATAATTGCTAACAGACAGTAACTGCTCAATTAATATTGAACAGAGAGAGTTGAATTTAACTGAACATTTAAAATTTGATATTGAGAAATTTATTATCCTGACACAGTTTATGATGGGAATTACAAGCAATAGCATAAAAATACCTAAGTGCCTAATTATGCATCGCTAGATTGATTACAGTGCTACCACCTGTAATTTATACGTAAATAAGATTACCCCAGTCCACTGAAAGTTTTCTAAGCATCATCCTGTTTCACCTAGGCTATGTAGACCAACATCTCTCTGGTTGTCGAACATCTTTCTAAATGCACACCAACATTTGAAAACAAGTAACTTGTATTTCTGCTTTTTCTGAGATTTAGAAATAATAAATATGCAGTACTTTTTTTTCCTATTGAAGCTCAGGTTCTAAAACTATCATGTTAAGGAAAACTTGAACAAAACATTTCCTGGGAACCTACTCCTTGTGAGGAACTGAGCTAAACATTGTATTAGGTATGAAGGTAAATGAGACACTGGTCTCACTAGCCAAGATTCTTGAAGAGAATTATTGGCTGTCAGGTAAAATCCACAGACTCTGAGAGATAAAGTTTTTGCAATTTAGGCAGAACCTAAAATTTTCACTATTTTTTCAGTTGTCTAATTATGATTTTGGGGGGCTTGGGGAGTAAGGGCTAGCAAATGTCCTGAGAGCTGTGAATTTAGGTCTGATTGGTATCATGGTGTCAACTACAGATTCAGAATGTTTGGGAAAAAAAAATGTATGTGTGGGCAAGGTCAGGGAAGGGTCTTGCAAGACCCATTTGAAGTGTGTTGAGAATGGAGGGGGGTAACTGCATTTTTATTCCTGATATGTATAAATGGCTCTTCTTCGTGGAGAGAGAGGGGAGGCCATGAACAGGACCTATGACACAATACTGTGATGTTAAACTTAGTATAGATTTTTTTCCTCTCTTCTTTTTGTTTGTAAGATATGATTTACCTATAATAAAATTTACCAATTTTAAGCGCATAGTTTGTTGAAGCTTGGTAATTGTCTTCAATCATGAAATCATCACAACATCAAGATGTACAATAGTTCCCTCACCTTAAATAATCTCCTTGTGCCCTGTTGCCCTTGAACAGGGCCAACAGACCTGTTCTCTCCCTGCCCCTGACCACAAGTAATATCAGATCTGCTTTCTGTCCTTATAGTTTTGCATTTTCTAAAATTTTCTATAAATGAATTATACAGAACATAGTCTCCTGCTCTGACTTTTTTACTTAGCATAATGTTTTTGAGATTCATCCATGTTATTGTGTGTATTCATAGTTGATTCTTTTTTTATTGGCCTGTAGTATATCATGGTATGATATAATAACATTTCCTTATCCACTCATAAGTTGATGGACATTTGGATTGCTTGTACTTTTTAGCTGTTATGAATAATGCTTCTATGACACTTACAGATAGGTTTTGTGTGGACACATGTCTCCATTTTTCTTTTGTAAATACCTAAGAGTGAAGTTACTCAGCCACATGGTTAATATTTGTTTAACTTTATGAAATACATATAACTTTCCAAAGTGGCTGTATTATTTCCATTTCCAGCAGCAATATAGAGTTCCACATGTTCCATATCCTTGCCACACTTGTTATTTTCAATATTTTAGTTTTATTTATTTATTTTTTAAAAGGTTTTTTTGATTTGGACCATTTTTAAAGGCTTTATTGAATTTGTTACAATATTGCTTCTCTTTTATGTTTTGGTTTTTTGGCTGCAAGGTTAGCTCCCCGACCAGGGATCAAAGCCGCACCCCATGCATTGGAAGGTGAAATCTTAACTACGGGACCGCCAGGGAAGTCCCTCAATCTTTTAAATTTTAATCCTTCTGATGGATGTGTAGTAGTATCACATTGTGGTTTTAACTTGCATTTCCCTAATGACTGGTGATCATTGAGAATCTTTTCATGTGCTTATGAGACATTCGAATGTCTTCTTTTATGAAGTGTCTGTTTAAATATTTTATCATATTTTTGATGATTGATCTTATTATTATTGAGTTTGAAAAACGTATAGTCTGGACACAAGCCCTTAGTTGAATATATAGATTGCAAAACAAAATTTTTCCCAGTCTGTGACTAACCTTTTGTTTTATTAACTATGACTTTGAAGAGGAAATGTTTTTGTTTTTGTTTTTGTTTGTTTGTTTGTCTTTTTTTTTTTTTTTTTTTGCGGTACGCAGGCCTCTCACTGCTGTGGCCTCTCCCATTGCGGACACAGGCTCCGGACACGCAGGCTCAGCGGCCATGGCTCACGGGCCCAGCTGCTCTGCGGCATGTGGGATCTTCCCGGACCGGGGCACGAACCCGTGTCCCCTGCCTCGGCAGGCGGACTCTCAACAGCTGCGCCACCAGGGAAGCCCAAAGAGGAAATGTTTTTAATCTTGATGAAATCTATTTTATCTATGATTTTCTTTTACAGTTTGTGCTTTGTGGCTCACCCAATGCCACAAAAATTTTCTTCTGTTTTTCAAATAGGAGTTTAACAGTTTTAGTTCCTTTATTTAGGAACCACCATTCTGAGCTGATTTTTCTTATGTATGACGTAAGATAATGGTTGATATTCATTTTCCCCCTATATAGTTAGTCATTTTTTCCATTCCCCTTTGTTGAAAAGACTATCATTTCCCAATTAAATTACCTTGGAAACTTTGCCAAAAGTCAGTTGACCATATAAGTATGAGTCTGTATAGTCTCTATTCTGTTCCATTGATCTGTATGTCTGTCCTTAGGCCAGTACCTCACTGTCTTGATTATTGTAGCTTTATATTAAATTTTGAAATGAGGTAGTCTAAGTACTACAATTTTATTCTCTTCAACAATATTGCTTTGGTTATTCTAGGTCTTTTGACTTTTGATATGTTAAATTTATATTGTCAACTTGCTTTAAAAGTCCCAATTAGGATTATGATTAAGAATGCATTGAATCTAGGGATCAGTTTGGAGAGGATTAACATCTTAACAATATTGGGTCTTCCATCTATGAGCATGGTGTATTGCTCCATTTGTTTAGGTCTAGTTTCATTTGTTTTCAGCAATGTAATCTTGTAACTCTTTCTTTAAATTTTTCTGTATTTTTTTATGTTTTTGTGAATGCAGGTATTTTCTAAATTTCATTTCATATTTTTTATTCCTAAGAAATAGAAATGCACTTGATTTTTATAATAATGACCTTGGGTATCACAACCCTGTTGAATTCACTTATTAGTTTTCATAGCTTTCTTGTGGATTCCTTAGGGTTTTCTACTGCTACCATGTTGTCTGCAATAAAAACTTTTTTTACTTCTTGTCTATTCTTCATGACTTTTATCTCTTTTTTATATCTTGTTGCACTGTCTTGGATTTAAGGTACGATATTAAAATGGAGAGAGCATAGTTCTCTTGTTCATGATCTTAGCTGGAAAGCGCTGAGCCTTATATCACTGAGTTTGATATTAGCTGGAGTTTTTTCATAGGAGCTCTTAATTGGGTTAAGGACATTCTTTTTCAATTCTAGTTTTCTGAGAATTTTTAATCATGAAATGGCGGTCAATTTTGTCCAATGCTTTCACTGCATCTACTGAAATAATTATATGGTTTCTTCCTTTAATCAATTAATATGGTGAATTACATTGATTTTCAGATGTTAAATTAACCTTGCATCCCTGAGATAACACCTGTTGGTTATGATATATTATGTTTTTTACATAATGCTCAATTTGATTTGCTAAAATTTTAAAATAATTCTTGTGTCTGCCCTTTAGCCTGGGGAGCCTACTCTCTCAATAGACAAACCCTCAGAACTCCTTTTTTTCTTACAGCCGGGGCAGTCAGTTTTTCTCTAGGGTTATGTTCATCAAAACTGTGTATATGCTCTGTTGGCATTTCAAGAATAAGTATTCCCATGAGCAGAAAGAATGAACTAGTTAGGATGAAGAATAGAACTTTGATTTACAATGTATAGAAAGCTATGAACCCTGCCAGAAGATTTACAACGTGGAAATGGCTGGCAAGATTGACTTCTTGATTTGCAAACATTTGGAGGATATCTGGCAGGGTTACTGAGGCCCAGTGTGAAAACCCTTATCTACTTGCGTCTCCATCTCTTTTATTTCTCCAACTCTATTTTCTCTTACCTTTCTCTACAATAAACTCAATGCGTGGATGACCCCCTCCCACTAAAAAAAGAGTTAGATTTATGACTCTAAGTAAATATTAAATTAGTAACAACATATAAGTTGATTTAAATAAAATTAAATTACAAGTTTAATTGATCAATTTCAAACTCATAAATTGAGCTGATTTACAACTCTAAACCAAAAGTTTTACCTCCTGTACCATGATCCAATTGTATGTACTTTTTGGATGCTTTATTCAAGAATACCTTCCTGAAAATTGAGGGAAGAATATGAATAACACCTCTTCCTCAAAAACATTGAATGCTTTTTTATTGTTTGACAAAACAAAGTACATAAGTCTCTGTCTAGTAGTCTAAGCTTTCTCCCCGGTTTTTCTAACCTTCTAACTTATTATTTTGTTATGTTTTCATCCTTACCTCTCATTCCAAACAACATGGTTTACTGGTTATTCCACCAACATAGCCAGTGGATTTCTGCTTCTGTGCCTTCACTGTTGTAGGACTGACTTGCTGCTTAATTTTTCTCAGTTCTCTAGGATAACTGAGGTCCAGAGAGGTGGCGTAAATTGATCAATGTCAAACACTTAAGAGAGAATTGGAATAAGAACTCAGATCTAGAATTTTTCTATCTTGGTCTGAAGGGTTTGGATTTTATGTGGTAAGAAATAGGGAGCCTTTTAGGTTCCTAGGAAGATAACTCGTGGAAAGAAAATGTGGTCTAAGAAAGATAAACCTGATATCTTTAAAGTGAACGAAGCAAGATGAAACTGTGACAGGCACAAGAGCCAAGAAGCTGGAGGTATCCCAGAGGATACAGGTGAGGTTAAAGTTTACCAGACAAACCGAAAGTTATGGATTTAAAGATATTGTGAAGAAAACAGTGACAACACATAATAAGACCCTGGGAAGGAAGAACTGGCAGGATACAAAAGAAATAGGATTGGGTGCTGCCTTAAAATTCTTTCTCTACATTACCATAAACCTTATCATATTAATTTTGGTATAATAAATATGTATTTATTTATTTACATGAACTATTTTTACCACCTACTCTTTCCAGGCATTGTTCTAGACTCTGGGGACACAAGATTGAATCATTTATTTAATGAATGCATGATCTCACTATCAAAATACATATGCCAAAGTTTTATTAAGGTTGTTGAAAATATTTTTTGATTCTGCAGTTCTTTTTCTTTTTAGAAAAAAGTTGTTTTTTGTATTCTCTTAATCCTTCTAATGATGTAGATCTCTAGTGATATTCTTTTTTCATTCCTTATGCATAATGCATATATTCATTTTTTTTGAAATTTTGAATTTTATTTTATTTTTTTATACAGCAGGTTCTTATTAGTTATCCATTTTATACATATTAGTGTATACATGTCAATCCCACTCTCCTAATTCATCACACCACCACCACCCCGGCCCCGTCACTTTCCCCCCTTGGTGTCCATACCTTTGTTCTCTACATCTGTATCTCTATTTCTGCCCTGCAAACTGGTTCACCTGTACCATTTTTCTAGGTTCCACATATGTGCGTTAATATATATTTGTGTTTCTCTTTCTGACTTACTTCACTTTGTATGACAGTCTCTAGATCCATCCACATCTCTGCAAATAACCCAATTTCGTTCCTTTTTATGGCTGAGTAATATTCCATTGTATATATGTGCCATATCTTCTTTTTTTCCCCACATGTTCTTTATCCATTCATCTGTCAATGGACATTTAGGTTGCTTCCATGACCTGGCTATTGTAAATAGTGCTGCAATGAACACTGGGGTGCATGAGTCTTTTTGAATTATGGTTTTCTCTGGGTATAAGCCCAGTGGTGGGATTGCTGGGTCATATGGTACTTCTATTTTTAGTTTTTTAAGGAACCTCCATACTGTTCTCCATAGTGGCTGTATCAATTTACATTCCCACCAACAGTGCAAGAGGGTTACCTTTTATCCACACCCTCTCCAGCATTTGTTGCTTGTAGATTTTCTGATGATGCACATTCTCTCTGGTATGAGGTGATACCTCATTGTAGTTTTGATTTGCATTTCTCTAATAGTTAGTGATGTTGAGCAGCTTTTCATGTGCTTCTTGGCCATCTGTATGTCTTCTTTGGAGAAATGTCTATGTAGTTCTACTGCTCATTTTTGGATTGGGTTATTTGTTTTTTTGATACAGAGATGCATGAGCTGCTTGTAAATTTTGGAGATTAATCCTTTGTCAGTTGCTTCATTTGCAAACATTTTCTTCCATTCTGATGCTTGTCTTTTCATCTTGTTTATGGTTTCCTTTGCTGTGCAAAAACTTTTAAGTTTCATTAGGTCCCACTTGTTTATTTTTGTTTTTATTTCCATTTCTCGAGGACGTGGGTCAAAAAGGATCTTGCTGTGATTTATGTCATGGAGTGTTTTTCCTATGTTTTCCTCTAAGAGTTTTATAGTGTCTGGCCTTATGTTTAGGTCTTTAATCCATTTTGAGCTTATTTTAGTGTATGGTGTTAGGGAGTGTTCTAATTTTATTCTTTTACATGTAGCTGTCCAGTTTTCCCAGCACCACTTATTGAAGAGGCTGTCTTTTCTCCATTGTATATTCTTGCCTTTTTTATCAAAGATAAGGGGACCATAGGTGTGTGGGTTTATCTCTGGGCTTTCTATCCTATTCCATTGATCTATATTTCTGTTTTTGTGCCAGTACCGTACTCTCTTGATTACTGTAGCTTTGTAGTATAGTCTGAAGTCAAGGAGCCTGATTCCTCCAGCTACATTTTTCTTTCTCAAGAATGCTTTGGCTATTTGGGGTCTTTTGTGTCTCTCTGCAAGTTTTAAGATGATTTGTTCTAGTTCCGTAAAAAATGCCATTGGTAATTTGATAGGGATTGCATTGAATCTGTAGATTGCTTTGGGTAGTAAAGTCATTTTCACAATATTGATTCTTCCAATACAAGAACATGGTGTATCGCTCCATCTATTTGTATCATCTTTAATTTCTTTCATCAGTGTCTTATAGTTTTCTGAATACAGGTCTTTTGTCTCTCTAGGTAGGTTTATTCCTAGGTATTTTATTCTTTTTGTTGCAATGGTAAATGGGAATGTTTCCTTAATTTCTCTTTCAGATTTTTCATCATTAGTGTATAGGAATGCAAGAGATTTCTGTGCATTAATTTTGTATCCTGCAACTTTACCACATTCATTGATTAGCTCTAGTAGTTTTCTGGTGGCATCTTTAGGGTTCTCTATGTATAGTATCATGTCATCTGCAAACAGTGACAGTTTTACTTCTTCTTTGCCAATTTGTATTCCTTTTATTTCTGTTTCTTCTCTGATTTCCATGGCTAGGACTACCAAAACAGTGATGAATAGTAGTGGTGAGCATGGACATCCTTGTCTTGTTCCTGATCTTAGAGGAAATGCTTTCAGTTTTTCAGCATTGAGAATGATGTTTGCTGTGGGTTTGTTGTACATGGCCTTTATTATTTTGAAGTGAGTTTCCTCTATACCCATTTTCTGGAGCGTTTTTATCATAAATCAGTGTTGAATTTTCTCAAAAGCTTTTTCTGCATCTATTGAGATGATCATATGGTTTTTATTCCTCAATTTGTTAATATGGTGAATCATGTTGATTGATTTACATATATTGAAGAATACTTGCATCCCTGGGATAAATCCCACTTCATCATAGTATATGATCCTTTTAATGTGTTGCTGGATTCTGTTTGCTAGTATTTTGTTGAGGATTTTTGCATCTATATTCATCAGAGATATTGGTCTGTAATTTTCTTTTTTTGTGATGTCTTTGGTTCTGGTATCAGGGTGATGGTGGCCTCATAGAATGAATTTGGGAGTGTTCCTTCCTCTGCAATGTTTTGGAAGAGTTTGAGAAGGATGGGTATTAGCTGTTCTCTAAATGTTTGATAGAATTCACCTGTAAAGCCATCTGGTCCTGGACTATGGTTTGTCCATTTTATTGGCATAGAGTTGCTTGTAGTAGTCTTTTAGGATGCTTTGTATTTCTGCAGTGTGTGTTATAACTTCCTTTTCATTTCTAATTTTATTGATTTGACTCCTCTCCCTCTTTTTCTTTTTCTTTTTTTTTTACATCTTTATTGGAATATAATTGCTTCACAATCGTGTGTCAGTTTGTGCCCTACAACAAAGAGAATCAGTTATACATATATATATGTTCCCATATCTCTTCCCTCTTGCATCGCCCTCCCTCCCACCCTTCCAGGTTGTCACAAAGCACCGAGCTGATCTCCCTGTGCTATGCGGCTGCTCCCCACTAGCTATCTATTCTACGTTTGGTAGTGCATGCGTGTCCATGCCACTCTCGCCCCGTCACAGCTTACCCGTCCCCCTCCCCATATCCTCAAGTCCATTCTCTAGTAGGTCTGTGTCTTTATTCCTGTCTTACCCCTAGGTTCTTCATGACATTTTTTTTTCTTATATTCATATATATGGGTTAGCATATGGTATTTGTTTTTCTCTTTCTGACTTACTTCACTCTGTATGACAGACTCTAGGTCCATCCACCTCATTACAAATAGTTCAATTTCGTTTCTTTTTATGGCTGAGTAATATTCCATTGTACATATGTACCACAGCTTCTTTATCCATTCATCTGATGATGGAAACATAGGTTGTCTCCATCTCCGGGCTATTGTAAATAGAGCTGCAACGAACATTTTGGTACATGACTCTTTTTGAATTATGGTTTTCTCAGGGTATATGCCCAGTAGTGGGATGGCTGGGTCATATGGTAGTTCTATGTGTAGTTTTTTAAGAAACCTCCATACTGTTCTCCATAGTGGCTGAACCAATTCACATTCCCACCAGCAGTGCAAGAGTGTTCCCTTTTCTGCACACACTCTCCAGCATTTATTGTTTCTAGATTTTTTGTTGATGGCCATTCTGACTGGTTTGAGATGATATTTCATTGTAGTTTTCATTTGCATTTCTCTAATGATTAACGATGTTGAGCATTCTTTCATGTGTTTGTTGACAATCTGTATGTCTTCTTTGGAGAAATGTCTATTTAGGTCTTCTGCCCATTTTTGGATTGGGTTGTTTGTTTTTTTGTTATTGAGCTGCATGGGCTGCTTATAAATTTTGGACATTAATCCTTTGTCAGCTGCTTCATTTGTAAATATTTTCTCCCATACTGAGGGTTGTCTTTGGGTCTTGTTTATGGTTTCCTTTGCTGTGCAAAAGCTTTTAAGTTTCATTAGGTCCCATTTGTTTATTTTTGGTTTTATTCCCATTTCTATAGGAGGTGGGTCAAAAAGGATCTTGCTGTGTTTTATGTCATAGAGTGTTCTCCCTATGTTTTCCTGTAAGAGTTTGATAGTTTCTGGCCTTACATTTAGGTCTTTAATCCATTTTGAGCTTATTTTTGTGTATGGTGTTAGGGAGTGATCTAATCTCATACTTTTACATGTACCTGTTCAGTTTTCCCAGCACCACTTATTGAAGAGGCTGTCCTTTCTCCACTGTACATTGCTGCCTCCTTTATCAAAGATAAGGTGACCATATGTGCGTGGGTTTATCTCTGGGCTTTCTGTCCTGTTCCATTGATCTATCTTTCTGCTTTTGTGCCAGTACCATAATGTCTTGATTACTGTAGCCTTGTAGTATAGTCTGAAGTCAGGGAGCCTGATTCCTCCAGCTCAGTTTTTCATTCTCAAGATTGCTTTGGCTATTCGGGGTCTTTTGTGTTTCCATACAAATTGTGAAATTTTTTGTTCTAGTTCTGTGAAAAATGCCAGTGGTAGTTTGATAGGGATTGCACTGAATCTGTAGATTGCTTTGGGTAGTAGAGTCATTTTCACAATGTTGATTCTTCCAGTCCAAGACCGTGGTATATCTCTCCATCTATTTGTATCATCTTTAATTTCTTTCATCAGTGTCTTATAATTTTTTGCATACAGGTCTTTTGTCTCCTCTAGGTAGGTTTATTCCTAGATATTTTATTCTTTTTGTTGCAGTGGTAAATGGGAGTGTTTTCTTGATTTCACTTTCAGATTTTTTATCATTAGTGTATAGGAATGCCAGAGATTTCTGTGCATTAATTTTGTATCAGGCTACTTTACCAAATTCATAGCTCTAGTAGTTTTCTGGTAGCAACTTTAGGATTCTCTATATATAGTATCATGTCATCTGCAAACAGTGACAGCTTTACTTCTTCTTTTCCAATTTGGATTCTTTTATTTCCTTTTCTTCTCTGATTGCTGTGGCTATAACTTCCAAAACTATGTTGAATAAGAGTGGTGAGAGTGGGCAACCTTGTCTTGTTCTTGATCTTAGTGGAAATGCTTTCAATTTTTCACCATTGAGCACAATGTTGGCTGTGGGTTTGTCATATATGGCCTTTATTATGTTGAGGAAAGTTCCCTCTATGCCTACTTTCTGGAGGGTTTTTATCATAAATCGGTGCTGAATTTTGTCGAAAGCTTTCTCTGCATCTATGGAGATGACCATATGGTTTTTCTCCTTCAATTTTTTAATATGGTATATCATATTGATTGATTTGCATATATTGAAGAATCCTTGCATTCCTGGAATAAACCCCACCTGATCATGGTATATGATACTCTTAGTGTGCTGTTGGATTCTGTTTGCTAGTATTTTGTTGAGAATTTTTGCATCTATGTTCATCAGTGATATTGGCCTGTAGTTTTCTTCCTTTGTGACATCCTTGTCTAGTTTTGATATCAGAGTGATGGTGGCCTCGTAGAATGAGTTTGGGAGTGTTCCTCCCTCTGCTAGATTTTGGAAGAGTTTGAGAAGGATAGGTGTTAGCTCTTCTCTAAATGTTTGACAGAATTCACCTATTAAGCCATCTGGCCCTGGGCTTTTGTTTGTTGGAAGATTTTTAATCACAGTTTCAATTTCAGTGCTTGTGATTGGTCTGTTCATATTTTCTATTTCTTCCTGATTCAGTCTTGGCAGGTTGTACATTTCTAAGAATTTGTCCATTTCTTCCAGGTTGCCCATTTTACTGGCATAGAGTTGCTTGTAGTAATCTCTCATGATCTTTTATATTTCTGCAGTGTCCGTTTTACTTCTCCTTTTTCAATTCTAATTCTATTGATTTGAGTCTTCTCCGTTTTTTTCTTGATCAGTCTGGCTAATGGTTTATCAATTTTGTTTATCTTCTCAAAGAACCAGCTTTTAGTTTTATTGATCTTTGCTATCATTTCCTTCATTTCTTTTTCATTTATTTCTGATATGATCTTTATGATTTCTTTCCTTCTGCTAAATTTGTGGGTTTTTTTGTTCTTTCTCTAATTGCTTTAGGTGCAAGGTTAGGTTGTTTATTCGAGATGTTCCCTGTTTCTTAGGGTAGGATTGTATGGCTATAAACTTCCCTCTTAGAACTGCTTTTGCTGCATCCCATAGGTCTTGGGTCATCGTGTCTCCATTGTCATTTGTTTCTAGGTATTTTTTGATTTCCTCTTTGATTTCTTCAGTGATCACTTCGTTATTAATTAGTGTATTGTTTAGCCTCCTAGTATTTGTATTTTTGACAGATCTTTTCCTGTATTTGATATCTAGTCTCATAGCATTGTAGTTGGAAAATATACTTGATACAATTTCAATTTTCTTAAATTTACCAAGGCTTAAATTTACCCAAGATATGATCTATCCTGGAGAATGTTCCATGAGCGCTTGAGAAAAATGTGTATTCTGTTGTTTTTGGATGGAGTGTCCTATAAATATCAATTAAGTCTATCTTGTTTAATGTATCATTTAAAGCTTGTGTTTCCTTATTTATTTTCATTTTGGATGATCTGTCCATTGGTGAAAATGGGGTGTTCAAGTCCCCTACTATGAATGTGTTACTGTTGATTTCCCCTTTTATGGCTGTTAGTATTTGCCTTATGTATTGAGGTGCTCGTATGTTGGGTGCATAAATATTTACAATTGTTATATCTTCTTCTTGGATCGATCCCTTGATTATTATGTAGTGTCCTTCTTTGTCTCTTCTAATAGTATTTATTTTAAAGTCTGTTTTTTCTGATACGAGAATTGCTACTCCAGCTTTCTTTTGGTTTCCATTTGCATGTAGTATCTTTTCCCATCCCCTCACTTTCAGTCTGTATGTGTCTCTAGGTTTGAAGTGGGTCTCTTGTAGACAGCATATATATGGGTCTTTTTTTTCTATCCATTCAGCCAATCTGTGTCTTTTGGTTGGAGCATTTAGTCCATTTACATTTAAGGTAATTATCAATATGTATGTTCCTATTCCCATTTTCTTAATTGTTTTGGGTTCATTATTGTAGATCTTTTCCTTCTCTTGTGTTTCTTGCCTAGAGAAGAAACATTAGCATTTTTTATAAAGCTGGTTTGGTGGTGTTGAACTCTCTCAGCTTTTGCTTGTCTGTAAAGGTTTTAATTTCTCCATCGAATCTGAGTGAGATCCTTTCTGGGTAGAAGAATCTTGGTTGCAGGTTTTTCTCCTTCATCACTTTAAATATGTCCTGCCAGTCCCTTCTGGCTTGCAGAGTTTCTGCTGAAAGATCAGCTGTTAACTTTATGGGGATTCCCTTGTGTGTTATTTTTCCCTTGCTGCTTTTAATATGTTTTCTTTGTATTTAATTTTTGATAGTTTGATTACTATGTGTCTTGGCGTGTTTCTCTTTCGATTTATCCTGTATGGGACTCTCTGTGCTTCCTGGACTTGATTAACTATTTCCTTTCCCATATTAGGGAAGTTTTCAACTATAATCTCTTCAAATATTTTCTCAGTCCCTTTCTTTTTCTCTTGTTCTTCTGAAACCCCTATAATATATATATATATATATTTTTTTTTTTGCAGTACGCGGGCCTCTCACTGTTGTGGCCTCTCCCATTGCAGAGCACAGGCTCCAGATGCACAGGCTCAGCGGCCATGGCTCACGGGCCCAGCCGCTCCGCGGCATGTGGGATCTTCCCGGACCAGGACACGAACCCGTCTCCCCTACATTGGCAGGCAGACTCTCAACCACTGCGCCACCAGGGAAGCCCTGAAACCCCTATTATTCGAATGTTGTTGTGTTTCATGTTTTCCCAGTGGTCTCTGAGACTGTCCTCAATTCTTTTCATTGTTTTTTCTTTATTCTACTCTGCAGTAGTTATTTCCACTATTTTATCTTCCAGGTCATTTATCCATTCTTCTGCCTCACTTATTCTGCTATTGATCCCATCTAGTGTATTTTTAATTTCATTTATTGTGTTGTTCAAAATTGCTTGTTTCATCTTTAGTTCTTCTAGGTCCTTGTTAAATGTTTCTTGCATTTTCTCTATTCTATTTCCAAGATTCTGGATCATTTTTACTATCATTATTCTGAATTCTTTTTCAGGTAGACTGCCTATTTCCTCTTCATTTGTTAGGTCTGGTGGGTTTTTATCTTGCTCCTTCATCTGCTGTGTGTTTTTCTGTCTTCTCATTTTGCTTATCTTACTGTGTTTGGGGTCTCCTTTTTGCAGGCTGCAGGTTTGTAGTTCCTGTAGTTTTTGGTGTCTGTCCCCAGTGGCTAAAGTTGGTTCAGTGGGTTGTGTAGGCTTCCTGTTGGAGGGGACTAGTGCCTGTGTTCTGGTGGATGAGGCTGGATCTTGTCTTTCTGGTGGGCAAGTCCATGTCTGGTGGTGTGTTTTGGGGCGTCTGTGGACTTATTATGATTTTAAGCAGCCTCTCTGCTAATGGGTGGGGTTGTGTTCCTGTCTTGCTAGTTGTTTGGCATAGGGTGTCCAGCACTGTAGCTTGCTGGTCATTGAGTGAAGCTGGGTGTTTGTGTTGAGATGGAGATCTCTGGGAGATTTTCGCCATTTGATATTACGTGGAGCTGGGAGGTGTCTTGTGGTCCAGTGTCCTGAAGTTCGCTCTCCCACCTCAGAGGCACAGCAGTGATCCTGGCTGCAGCACCAAGAGCCTTTCATCCACACGGCTCAGAATAAAAGGGAGAAAAAGAAGAAAGAAAGAAAGAAAGGAAGGAAGGAAGGAAGAAGGAAGGGAGGAAGGGAGGAAGGAAGAAGAAAGAAAGAGAAAGAAAGAAAGAAAGCAAGCAAGCAAGAAAGAAAGAGCGGGGAGGGAGGGAGGGAGGAAGGAAGGGAGGAAGAAAGAAAGAAAGAAAGAAAAAAAGGAAGGAAGAAGGGAGGCAGGGAGGGAGGGAGGGAGCGGGAGCGAGGAAAGGAGGGAGGGGGGAAGGAAAGAAAGAAAGAAAGAAAGAAAGAAAGAAGATAAAATAAGATAAAATAATGTTATTAAAATAAAAATAATTATTAAGAAAAACAATTTTTTTAAGAAGAAAAAAACAGAAAGAAAAAAACGGACGGATAAAACCCTAGGACAAATGATGGAAGCAAAGCTATACAGAAAAAATCTCACACAGAAGCATACACATACAGTCTCACAAAAAGAGGAAAAGGGGAAAAAATCATAAATCTTGCTTTCAAAGTCCACCTCCTCAATTTGGGATGATTCATTGTTCATATATTCCACAGATGCAGGGTACATCAAGTTGATTGTGGAGCTTTAATCCGCTGCTTCTTCGGCTGCTGGGAGGGATTTCCCTTTCTCTTCTTTGTTCTCACAGCTCCCGGGGCCCAGCTTTGGATTTGGCCTCGCCTCTGCGTGTAGGTCGCTGGAGGGCATCTGTTCTTCCGCTCAGACAGGATGGGGTTAAAGGAGCCGCTGCTTCGGGGACTCTGGCTCACTCAGGCCGGGGGGAGGGAGGGGTAAGGAGTGCGGGGCAAGCCTGCGGCGGCAGAGGCCAGCGTGACGTTGCACCACCCTGAGGCGCGCCGTGTGTTCTCCTGGGGAAGTTGTCCCTGGATCCTGGGACCCTGGCAGTGGCAGGCTGCACAGCCTCCCCGGAAGGGGTGTGTGTATAGTGACCTGTGCTCGCACACAGGCTTCTTGGTGGTGGCAGCAGCAGCCTTAGCGTCTCATGCCCGTCTCTGGGGTCCGCGCTTTTAGCCGCGGCTCGTGCCCATCTCTCGAGCTCCTTTAAGCAGTGCTCTTAATCCCCTCTCCTCGCGCACCAGGAAACAAAGAGGGATGAAAATGTCTCTTGCCTCTTTGGCAGCTCCAGATTTTTCCCCATACTCCCTCCTAGCTAGCCGTGGTGCACTAACCCCCTGCAGGCTGTGTTCACGCCGCCAACCCCAGTCCTCTCCCTGCGCTCCGACCGAAGCCCGAGCCCCAGCTCCCAGCCCTGGCCACCCAGGCGGGTGAGCAGACAAGGCGCTCGGGCTGGTGAGTGCCAGTCAGCACCGATCCTCTGTGCGGGACTCTCTCCGCTTTGCCCTCCGCACCCCTGTTGCTGTGCTCTCCTCCACGGCTCCGAAGCTTTCCCCCTCTGCCACCCGCAGTCTCCTCCTGCAAAGGAGCTTCCTAGTGTGTGGAAACCTTTCCTCCTTCACAGTTCCCTCCCACTGGTGCAGGTCCCGTCCCTATCCTTTTGTCTCTGTTTATTCTTTTTTCTTTTGCCCTACCCAGGTACGTGGGGACTTTCTTGCCTTTTGGGAGGTCTGAGATCTTCTGTCAGCGTGCAGTAGGTGTTCTGTAGGAGTTGTTCCACGTTTAGATGTATTTCTGGTGTATCCGTGGGGGGGGAAGGTGATCTCTGCGTCTTACTCTTGCGCCATCTTCCCCTCGTCTCCTCCCTCTTTTTCTTGATGAGTCTGTTTAATGGTTTATCAATTTTGTTTATCTTCTCAAAGAACCAGTTTTTAATTTTATTCAGCTTTGCTATTGTTTTCTTTGTTTCTATTTCATTTATTTCTGCTCTGATCTTTATGATTTCTTTCCTTCTGCTAACTTTGGGTTTTGTTTGTTCTGCTTTCTCTTGTTCCTTTAGATGTAAGTTTAGATTGTTTATTTGAGATTTTTCTTCTTTCTTGAGGTAGGCTTGTATTGCTATAAACCTCCCTCTTAGAACTGCTTTTGCTGCATCCCATGGGTTTGGGATCATTGTGTTTTCATTGTCATTTGTCTCTAGGTATTTTTTGATTTCCTCTTTGATTTCTTCAGTGATCTCTTGGTTATTTAGTAATGTACTGTTTAGCTTCCATGTGTTTGTGTTTTTTATGGGTTTTTTTCCCTGTAATTGATTTCTAACCTCATAGCATTGTGTTCAGAAAAGATGCTTGATATGATTTCAATTTTCTTAAAATTACCAAGGCTTGATTTGTGACCCGAGATATGATCTCTCCTGGTGAATGTTTCATGTGCACTTGAGAAGAAAGTGTAATCTGCTTTAGGATGGAATGTCCTATAAATATCAATTAAATCTATGTGGTACGTTGTGTCATTTAAAGCTTGTGTTTCCTTATTAATTTTCGGTTTGGATGATCTGTCCATTGGTGTAAGTGAGGTTTTAAAAGTCCCCCACTATTATTGTGTTACTGTCGATTTCCTCTTTTATAGCTGTTAGAGGTTGCCTTATGTACTGAGGTGCTCCTGTGTTGGTTGCATAAATATTTACAATTGTTATATCTTCTTGGATCGATCCCTTGATTATTATGTAGTGTCCTTCTTTGTCTCTTCTAATAGTCTTTATTTTAAAGTCTATTTTGTCTGATATGAGAATTGCTACTCCAGCTTTCTTTTGGTTTCCATTTGCATGGAATATCTTTTTCCATCCCCTCACTTTTGGTCTGTATGTGTCCCTAGGTCTGAAGTGGATCTCTTGTAGACAGCATATATATGGGTCTTGTTTGTGTATCCATTCATTGAGCCTGTGTCTTTTGGTTGGAGCATTTAATCCATTCACATTTAAGGTAGTTATCTATATGTATGTTCCTATTACCATTTTCTTAATTGTTATGGGTTTATTTTTGTAAGTCCTTTTCTTCTCTTGTGTTTCCCACTTAGAGAAGTTCCTTTAGCATTTGTTATAGAGCTGGTTTGGTGGTGCTCAATTCTCTTTGCTCTTGCTTTTTGTAAAGCTTTTGATTTCTCCATCGAATATGAATGAGATCCTTGCCGGGTAGAGTAATCTTAGCTGTAGGTTCTTCCCTTTCAGCTCTTTAAATATATCATGCCACTCCCTTCTGGCTTGTAGAGTTTCTGCTGAGAAATCAGCTGTTAACCTTATGGACATTCCCTTGTATATTATTTGTCATTTTTCCCTTGCTGCTTTCAGTCATTTTTCTTTGTCTTTAATTTTTGCCAGTTTGATTACTATGTGTCTTGGCATGTTTCTCCTTGGGTTTATCTTGCCTGAGACTCTCTGTGCTTCCTGGACTTGGGTGGCTATTTCCTTTCCCATGTTAGGGAAGTTTTCAACTATAATCTCTTCAGATATTTTCTCGGGTCCTTTCTCTCTCTCTTCTCCTTCTGGGACCCCTACAATGTGAATGTTGTTGTGTTTAATGTTGTCCCAGAGGTCTCTTAGGCTGTCGTCATTTCTTTTTCTTTATTTTGTTCTGTGGCAGTGAATTCCACCAATCTGTATTCCTGGTCACTTATCTGTTCTTCTGCCTCAGTTATTCTGCTACTGATTCCTTCTAGTGTAGTTTTCATTTCAGTTATTGTATTGTTCATCTCTGTTTCTTTGTTCTTTAATTCTTCTAGGTCTTTGTTAAACATTTCTTGCATCTTCTCAATCTTTGCCTCCATTCTTTTTCCAAGGTTCTGGATCATCTTCACTATTGTTATTCTGAATTCTTTTTCTGGAAGATTGCTTATCTTCACTTCATTTAGTTGTTTTTCTCGGGTTTTACCTTGTTCCTTCATGTGGTACATAGCCCTCTGCCTTTTCATCTTGTCTGTCTTTTTGTGAATGTGGTTTTTGTTCCACAGGCTGCAGGATTATAGTTTTTCTTGCTTCTGCTCTCTGCCCTCTGGTGGATGAGGCTATCTAAGAGGCTTGTGCAAGCTTCCTTATGCGAGGGACTGGTGGTGGGTAGAGCTGACTGTTGCTCTGGTGGGCAGAGCTCAGTAAAACTTTAATCCGCTTTGCTGCTGCTGCGTGGGGCTGGGTTCCCTCCCTGTTGGTTGTTTGGCCTAAGGCGACTCAACACTGGAGTCTACCCAGCTCTTTGGTGGGGCTAATGGCAGACTCTGGGAGGGCTCTCGCCAAGGAGTACTTCCCAGAACTTCTGCTTCCAGTGTCCTTGACCCCATGGTGAGCCACAGCCACCCCCCCCACCTCTGCAGGAGACCCTCCAACACTAGCAGGTAGGTCTGGTTCAGTCTCCTCTGGGTTCACTGCTCTTTCCCGTGGCTCCTGATGTACACACTACTTTGTGTGTGCCCTCCAAGAGTGGAGTCTCTGTTTCCACCAGTCCTGTTGAAGTCCTGCAATCAAATCCCACTAGCCTTCAAAGTCTGATTCTCTAGGAATTCCTCCTCCCGTTGCCGGACCCACAGGTTGGGAAACCTGACATATAGCTCAGAACATTCACTCCAGTGGGTGGACTTCTGTGGTATAAGTGTTCTCCAGTTTGTGAGTCACCCACCCAGCAGTTATGGGATTTGATTTTATTGTGATTGCCCCTCCTACAATCTCATTGTGGCTTCTCTTTTGTCTTTGGATGTGAGGTATCTTTTTTGGTGAGTTCCAGTGTCTTCCTGTTAATGATTGTTCAGCAGTTAGTTGTGATTTCGATGCTCTTGCAGAAGGGAGTAAGCGCACATCCTTCTGCTGCACCATCTTGAACGAATCTGCAGTTATTTTTTAAAAGAGGAAGTCATAATTCTGAATCTGGGAATACTTAGAAATAGATTCCAAGTTTGCCTGTGGATAAACACCATTCAGTAGGCATGAAAGCAGAATATGTGTATATTTGTTTAATGAGGACAAAAATTATTGTTTTAACTTGCATCAAACAGGTTTTAAGCTTAATGTTAATGGAATAATTTGGGTAATGCTATTCCCAAATACCATACTTGACAAAGAATAGAATAAAGGAAATGCTTTCTAAACTGAAGAGAATCTTTTTTACTCTTAAAAAAAATACTTGTAATTCCTGTGGTTTGTTAGGAGGTACACAGCTCCTCAATGTATCAGTATATTCAATTAAAATTTTTGAGACACTGCTTTAAATTTTTTTATCAAAGTATACTTCAGTTTCTCAAATCCCAATTCTATTGTATGTGTATTTGGAAAGGAAAAGTGTAAAAATTCTTCGGTATAGACGTTTACAGTATTTTTGGCTAAGTACAAAACTGGTCACTCCATTATGATTTGACCAGTAAACTTTAGGTTAAATTTGAAATATATAACGGGCCCAAATGCCTGTTAAATTATTAGTAGTAGAATCTTTATGAACCAGAGACATTGCCTCTTCCTCTGGCTCTAACCATTTATTTTTTATCATTGTCTTAGTATGAAGCCAAATAAAATGAGGCAACACCAAGTTAACCAACCCAACATGATAAGAAAAATGAAACAAAAATGAAAGGCAGAAAAAAGTAAACATTCTGACTACTTCTGTTTAGTAGTCTTTAAGTCTTACTCTTTAACATTCAGTCAACATATTGAGTGCTCACCATGTGTCAGTCTTTGCACTTTGCAAGAGGAATACACAGGTAAAGAAGGCAGAAGGTTCCATGCCTAACAGGGCTTTCCTTCTAGGTAGTAAAGACAGGTATTAAAAAGTTAGCAAATAAGTAAACAGGATACTTTCAGAAAATGACAAGTGACTTGAAAGAAATAAACAAGCTATGGAATAGGAAATAAGAAACTGGTGGGTCTGCTTTATAATAGGGGGCCAGCAAAAAGCCCTACTGAGTGGTATTACTTGAGCTGACCTGTGGAAGAATTAGAATTTAACTGGTTCACAAAATTGAATGCAGGAGAATGGACTTAGCTTTGTAGCATCCACAAAATAAATTAACCCTTTATAAAAGGCTAGGGTATGAAAGGAAGTAGCTTTTCCTCTGCATACAGTATGACATTTCAGTTTTGACACCTTGCCTACCTATATGACAGACTTTCAAAAGACAGTAAGAACAAGAAAAATAGAGAACAGTATTTCTGAAGGTAATAATAAAGTTTGGTCTTTATATTATTTTCCTTTCAAATATTATTTTTACAACTAAAAAATTATCCTCTGGATTTGAAGAATGATTCTGAATCTAGTATTCATGTATCATTAAACTTTTTTGATATTTGGCTTTAAAAATAAATGGCTCCTTTTGCTTCCTATTCTACCTAGTTGTTCTGACCATTGTACATCTTCTGAGCTGAGTGGAAATTTGCTGTTTATATGATAACTTACTATGACTGGAAAGAAATTATATCAGTGGAAAATAAGAGTACTCACTTTTATAAGCATCTTTGCTATTTGATTAAAAGGGAAGTTGAGTGTACTCAAAAAGCATCCTGAAGTACTTAATGGATTGACAAAGCTAAAGTGATTTTACAATACTTAAATTATTTGTCAAAACTCTCCCCACTCCCCAACTCACAAATATTATCCCTCTCTCTCTCTCTCTCTCTCTCTCTCTTTCACCCCAGAATTTCTTAGATTCACTTTGTTTGAAGAAGGCCCTAATTTTCAGTCTTAGGTAGAACAGTTATTAAATTGTTCTCGATAGATGCTCATTCTCTTCTATTTTTAAAAAATCTTTTTATAAGAAAATGTTAAGTTCTCCTTTGACAGCCCATTTCTGGCATGAGAGCCTTTCTCTGTAGAATCAAATAAAAAATTGATGGTTTTGGAGTACCCACTCAGAGTTTTAAGGGATGAGAAATCCTTCTAGTCTCCATGATACCAGTAACCTAAAGAAAACACAAAAAGTTTCTGGAGTTCTGGATCCTTGGTGTTGTGTGATATAAGCGGCCAGATCAGGATGCAGAAGAGAGCTTTAGTAGAGTCAGCATAGACATCACTGGGGCTCTCAACTCCTATTCACTTGTCAAACAGATAAAGTGAGAGATTGGGCTGGCGTAGAAGCAATTCTTTCCACGTCATTACCAGCTTAGTCTCCTTGCCAGGAGTTTCCTTGCCAGGAGATAGCTTGGTTACCAAGGGCTCCCAGAAGTATTCCTTGGCAGCTCTGAGTGAATCTAGAGTGTGATTTCATGCTTATGCTTTTCTTCAGCTCGTGCCTGTCTGTGTTTTTTGAAAAATTATCTATGAATTTTTAATAAATTGTTCATATTTGCATATTATCTGAACTCTATAGGGACTTGGACATTATCTTTTATGTATTTGTTCATTTTAACAAAACAAAATTTTTCCTTGTGAAATGCACCTTTTCTTCCTTGTATAGAGCAGTATGTGTGTGGGAAGATTTTTGAATCGTTCCTGCTTATTTTTGCCAGAAGAAAATAAAAGTATGTCTTTCACAACCATTTTCTTATGGTAGCCAGCATTATCTGAGGCTATCAAAATGCCAGCAGGTGGCTTCTTTTCTAGTTCGATACAATGCAGCATAAATATTCTCTTCTTTTGCATAAAACAGCTAAATCAGAGTGAATTTGCTTCCTATATCTAAAGGTTAAAGACCAAGAGATAAAATGTGCAGAGTATATTCCTTGTAATGTGAATGCCGTAGGATTCATGGGGATGAGATGTAGGTTACTTTTGTAATAATTTATTCTTTTAATATATTTTTAGATATATTGAGATCCTTAGATTTTGGGTCATTTTATTAATAAGATGCAGAAGATTAGTTACAGGAAAGAAATACTTAACATCTGATTTAAAGCTCATAAATATAAAACGTATTTTGAAAAACATAGTCCCTGAATTGATAGACTGTGGTATATCCAGACAACAGAATATTATTCAGTGCTAAAAAGAAATGAGCTATCAAGTCATGAAAAGACATGGAGGAATCTTAAATGCATATTACTAAATGAAAGAAGCTCATCTGAAAAGGCTATATACTGTATGATTCCAACTATATTACATTCTGGAGAAGGCAAGACTATAGAGACAGTAAGATCAGTGGTTGGCAGGGGTTGAGAGGGAAGGGGAAGGATGGGTAGGTAGAACACAGAGGATTTTTAGGGCAATGAAAATACTCTGTATGAGACCATAGTGTTGAATACAGGCCATTACATATTTGTCCAAACTTATAGGATGGACAACGTTGAGAGTAAGCCGTAATGTAAACTATGGACTTTGGATGATTATGGTGTGTCAATGTAGGTTCATCAGTTGTAACAAATGACCCACTATGGTGGGGAATATTGATAATAGGGGAGGCTATGCATGTGTTGGGCAGGTAGTATATGGGAAATCTTTGTGCCTTCCTCTCAATTTTTCTGTGAACCTTTAAGTGCTCTAAAAAAATAGTCTTAATTAAAAAATCCCATAATCTCATGTTATTTTCACTTTAAAATTTCAACAAATAAAGGAAAATATTTCAGTGTTGATATTTTTATTTTTAATTAAAAAATAAGCAGAGAAAAATAATATAAGGATTTATTATTGGGGGTGGTGGGTGGGGGTGTTTGCCCCACTCTCCACTCCACTACTGCTTCCGCCAGCTTCTTGCCTATCCCTTTTTCCTCCTGCTCCCCTCAAAGGTGGAGATATTGGTAATCTGGCTAGTCAGTGTCTGGGAAAATTGGGCAGAAGTACTGCAAGCTAAAAGGCAGGAGCTATGCCCAGTTCCCCTCTCCTACTTCTTCATGCATGCATTGAGTAGATTAAGCCTACTGAGGGCAGTCCCTGTCAACCGTCACTTTCTCCAATCAGACCTAAGCCTAACTGAGTACTAAATCCCAAGATTTTGAATTTGAGGTTTCTGATCAGAACCTAGTCTCTCTTTCTTTTAATAACAGATCAAGATTTGTTTTGAAAGCCATTATTATTGGTTGGTAGAATTGACCTCATTCCTAGCACAGGATGGACAAGAGGACAGGAGAAGCCCCAATTGACTTAATCCAATAAGCATGGTCTACCTTCCCGGTCCTGAGACTGGTTCACAAATGGGCATGTAACCCAATCAGAACTATAAAATACAAGAGAATATTTTTGGAGCCTCTAAGAAAAAATAGCTGGGGTCTTCCTTCTACTAAATGTGGGAGTGTGAAGACACGAGGGTTAGAGCTGTGTGGACTTTTTGCTAGCAAAAGGAATTCACCATGAGGATGAAGCTCACTCACAGAGGAAAGCACAGCTGAGACACACAGAGAAACCAAATCTTGATGACGTTGTTTCAGTCTGTGGGTCAAATCACAGCTGAAGGAAGCAGTAGCACTGAATCTTCATTTTTGTGAGTCTGCATATTTCCTATTTTTCTTTAAATCAATTGAGCTCAGTTTTTGTTACTTGGAATATAGAGGATGCCCTTGGCCCACTGAGCCCTCATAGCAGATAGGCTAATCTCTGTTACATGTAATGCCCTCTGTTCCCACAAGTTGAACAGTATGTTTGCCAAGAATCTATGTTTCTACCTAAACTCATTTAAGCCAGTTGTGCTTTATACAGTAAATCTACAAATTAATTAAATATTAAATTAATAAAATATAAGTATGAAAAGAAATTTATTGAATATACCAAAACTAAGCTTAATATTTTGAAAAGACTCATCAAAATTAAGTCATACTAAAAAGGTATCTAATTTAAAATGAGCAAGACAAGAACAAGAGTTTGGAAGAATTAAACAAAACTACAATAGTATGATTTTGAGCTTAGTTTGCTTTGAAGATATCTTAAATTCTCATTCCACTTAAAAGAAACTAAAAATCACAGAGAGGCAATTTGATTGTGGTTTATACTAGAAAGTGAATTGAAGCTCCAATTAACAGACTCATGCAAAGAAAAGACTTTGCTCCTACAACAAATGGTTGGCAAATAAAAGCATTTTCACAAATTTCAAGTTAAATTACAAAGTTGTTAATCATATTTTAATGTTTTCCTGCTTTAGCCAAAATTTTTGGCTAACTGACAGCTACAGGTTTCCAAATTCTGTGAAATCAGAGGCTTTTACTGCTCTTGATAGGAAGGTGGAACTGGGGATGGGAAAGCAGCATTGCTGAAGTGCGGCTCAAACTGTCTCAGAAAATGAATGTTCATCTGTTACAGGAGGCTGGAGGGACTGTAAGGAGGAAGAGCTGCTAGTTAAGGCATCAAGGTGTGAGATATTCTCCTGTGTCTTTGACACAGGTAACCCTTGTATAGTAGTTAGCAGCTAATTACTGATGGATTTTAGGCAGATTTATATTTTAGAAAAATCACTCTGGTGATAGGTAGGAAGATGGATTGGAATGAGCAGGAAATATGTTAAAGGAGGATAGTATCAATGGATGTGATCACCAACTAAATAACAAGAGTGAGGAAGAAGCAGGAACAAAAGATGACTTGGTGGTTGTCAGTGAATGGAGAATGAGGTGCCTGAGAAATAGACTCTTTGGCCTTAAAGAGTTTAAAGTTGAGTAGTGTGCTGGGACCAACTAAATATTTATTGGGCCCTTTTTGTGCCAGGTATGGTGACACTAGGCACCATGGGGAAGATTACTATTCTCTAGAAGCTCAGAGTTATGAGGAAAAACTACATGCTACTGTGGATATTTGCTAGGGTTTAAAATTATTTATTTTTGTTTGCTCACATTCAGCCCCTTTTGTAGACTGCCCCACAGAGTGTGGGTAAAAGAGTTGTTTATCTCCCATTATGGAGGCCAAAGGTGGCCAGACATTTCCTCTCCCTTCTCCCTGAAAGTTATCATTCCTCTGGGGGACCCAAGATCAGCCAAACAGATGTTGTGTTCTTGACCAAGCTCAGAATTTGGAGTTATTGATGCAAAGACATTGGGTAGTTGGAGATCAGTTAAGGTGAGAGTCCAGCTACCTAGTATCCTTCCAGTAAATTCCTTTTGTGGCCGAGTTTGACTGCAAAGGTACAAACACAGACATTACAGGACAGGACACAAAACATGATTTGGTGGACTAGGAAAGGGAGAGACCTTTAAAGTGTGCTATCAGTACTGAAAGAAATTCAGTCCACCTTCCTTCTAATATGCACTGGGAAGAGCCTTCTCAAGGGGCATGATTGTAACATTCCCTCCTCTGAGAGCTTAGCTTACAGAGGAGCCCTGAACTCTTTAAGATGTTAAGGATTTAGAATTGTATAAGGACTTCCATCTTTGGCACTGGTCTATCAAACTTTCATTAACGGCATATTGACAACTTACATAGGGAATATCTACATGTTTGTTAAGATTAGTTTAATAGCAAATATAAGTGAAATAAACCAGACAGCAAAAGACAAATACCACATGGTATCACCTATATGCAGAATCTTTAAAAAAATGAACTCCTAGAAATAGGGGGTAGAAAAATGGTGGCTTGGGGGGTGGGGGAAATAGGGAGGGGTTGGTAAAAGGATTCAAACTTTCAGTTATATGATGAATAAGGTCTGAGACTCTAATGTATAACATGGTGACTATAGTGGATACACTATAGTTAAAATTTTCTAAAAGAGGAGAACTTAAATGTTTTCAAACACAAAAAAAAGGTAAAGGTGTGAGGTGATAGATGTATTAATTAATTTAATGAGAGGACTTCTTTCACAATGTATACACATATCAAATCATCACATTTACATTTTAAATATCTTACAATTTTATTTGTCAATTATACCTCAACAAAGCTGGAAAAAATATTTTAATAGCAAATAATAGGTATATGTATTGTTCATTTTAGGGATGAATGAAAATTGTGACAAACCAAGTGTATTAAAAAACATAGAAGCTCATGAGTTCAGGGAACCGATTACAAATGGATTTATTATGCTTATTTTTTTTTACTATATTGTATAAAAATGGAAAAAGAGGGAAGATATTAAGCTTAAAGAGTGATTTTTAAAATATGATAGCTCAGAAGTTGGACCACTAATAAACAGAAGAGTGGACTGGTATAGTTATCTGTGCAATGAGAGCACTTAGCATCATTTTAATTAGTGCAAATTTATAATATTGTTTTTGCTCCCTAGTGTTTTTTTTTAAAATAAATTTATTTATGTATTATTTATTTATTTTTGGCTGCGTTGAGCCTTCGTTGCTGCTCACGGGTTTTCTCTAGTTGCTGCAAGCGGGGGCTACTCTTCGTTGCGCTGAGGGGGCTTCTCATTGCAGTGGCTTCTCTTGTTGCAGAGCACGGGCTCTAGGTGCACGGGCTTCAGTAGTTGTGGCACGTGGGCTCAGTAGTTGTGGCTGGCGGGCTCTAGAGCACAGTCTCAGTAGTTGTGGTGCATGGGCTTAGTTGCTCCACGGCATGTGGGATCTTCCCGGACCAGGGATCGAACCCATGTATCCTGCGTTGGCAGGCGGATTCTTAACCACTGTGCCACCACAGAAGTCCCTCCCTAGTGTTTTTAAAATGCAGTTGCCTACACATCAGTTCTGGCTTCCCTCTCATTTTGCTTTGTTAAGAAAAGTTCTTCAAACCAGCATAATTTCTCCTGATAAGATTCAGGTGGTATAATAATATGAGTAAAGACTGAGTTGGGAATTCCTAGACAGTCCTGGATCTGCTACTTCCTGTTATTCTCTCTGGGCCATAGTTTTCTCATCTTAATATAAGACTTAATTGCACCCCCTTTATTTGCTTCATAGTGTTATTGTGAAGATTAAATTAATGCCAGATAGAGAATACCACTCCCATCACCCTCTATCCCCTTACACTGCTTGTCTATTCTTGTAATTCCTCTTATACCTGTCATATTTGCTTACCAAATTATTCTCTTCCTGAGCTAGAATGGAAGCTCTGTGAACATGGGGACTTCACGAGTTTGATTCACTGCTTTATTCCAAAAGCACAGAGTGGTGCCTGACACAGAGCAGGTTCTGAATAAAATTTGATTGGCTAACAGTGAATAAAAATATTACTATTGTGAAAGCCTTTCGTGGGAAGCTTGTTTCTGATTGAGGATTAGGCCCAAAGTCTTTGATTCAAGGGAGTTTTTTTCATATTTGATTGATGATCTTATCTTTCTATTTTCCATTGTACTGCTATTCTTCCAGGTTATCTCAAGATGAGACTGACTTGACTGCATCTTCCTGAAGTTTTTATGCACACTATTTGCTGTAGCTACTGTTTTTCATTTTTAAGTAAATATCTCAATATCTTATATTGTGTTCATTTGATAATATTGGTGCCTTATAGATGAGTGTTTCCTTTATCAATAGAGAAATATATGGAATTTTAGCTCGAACATAACATAGCCTAAATTTTGCTTTGCTCAATACAAGTCATAAATAAATTCTTATATAGAAGTGATTACATTTTTAGAATCAAAGTTGCCATAAGTTAAACAGGAGAATCATGGGGGAAAAAAGGCTTCAAGGACATACGCAAGAGGCAGGAATTTAATCTTGGTAAGGGCAGAATGTGTCTGTCCTGTTTACTGCTGTATAACCAGTGCTCAAGAGAATTTCTAGCTCACAGTTGGCACTGACTGAGAGAAAGGAGAGATACTTGAAACAAGCAGTACAGAGCAGAAGTAGTCAGGGAGACAAAGCAGTAAAGAGGGCAAGAGAGAGTAAATGTTCTTCATGAAGTTAAAAAGAAAGGCAGCTCTGAGCTGGCAGTGGAGACAGCAGCACTGCACAATTCTGAGCCTCCTCAGGTTTTCTCTTTCCATGTTCCTCGTACCATCAAGAGTTCAAGCAGCCAGAGGATAAGTTGTGCACTGTGCAAGGTCACACTGACATGTGACCTCAAGTCCCTGACCCTGGGTAGAAAGAGGAGCAGAATCCCCACTGATTGATGATTCCTTATATAAGGTGAGGAGTGTTTAACACATTGCAGTGTGATTTTTATAAAAAGTGGTTAAGGGCTTCCCTGGTGGCGCAGTGGTTGAGAGTCCGCCTGCCGATGCAGGGGACAGGGGTTCGTGCCCCGGTCCAGGAAGATCCCACATGCCGCGGAGCAGCTGGGCCCGTGAGTCATGGCCGCTGAGCCGGCGCGTCCGGAGCCTGTTCTCCGCAACGGGAGAGGCCACAACAGTGAGAGGCCCGTGTACCGGAAAAAAAAAAAAAAAAAAAAAAAGTGGTTAAACATTTTAAAAAGGCTTAAAGGATCCAGCTTCAGTTACTTAAACAATTAAATAAGATACAGTATTTTCTGATGGTGCCATTTGCCAACAGAAATACATATGGGGAGAGTGTGTGTTTATGCATTTTCACATTTCTATATATATGCTAATATATTACTATATATATAAAATATTTTTACAAGGAGAAAAATATCTTTCAAATACATATTTCTATAGTATTGGTCATTGAAATATAATTAGGAACCCAGCCTCTATTAAGTTCAAAGGCAGTTACAGAATACAGGCATGCATTATCTGTAAATTAAATTTGTCAGAGGAAGGCACTTGCATATGGTGATTCATGTACTTTTGACATTCTCTATTATTTTCAGAAACTGATACACCAAACAGTGCCAGTTGTAGATATCTATTCTTCCCCCTTTGTAAAGGTACATAACTTTTTACAAATGTAAGCAATTCTTTTCTGTGTGTGCTTTGCATCTTTTTTACACATAGTGAAAAGCTAGCAGTTCACACACTGTAACATTAATGTAACATCTCTGATGAATAAATTATAATTTCCAAAGCATGACTCCTTGGAAATTTGAAAAACAAAACAATAGCATTAAAAGGAATGAGCCTGATTTGATCTTAACAGTTCTTGATTTAATCAAACTGCAGGGGATTTTCATTTCCATAGTAATGTTGTTTATTTTATTAAAAAAATATCTTTGAGAGCTAGCTTGATGTCATTGGTATGTTGTTTCCTTCCATTAGCCAATAAATTCGCTTTCATGGGTAAATACTTAGTTTTTGGCCCCTAGGCTAACAGAGGCACATGAACTGAGGTAGTCATAAATTGGTCAGTCCTGAATTCTACTAATGGAAGATTTTATAGCTTGTTTCTCCAAATGGAAACTTTCTGGCTCAGTTTGGCACTTTACATCCCATTTCTTCTATTTTTCTTTCATCCATTCCATCATTCTCTCTAATTACTAAATTTTTACGAGTGCCAGTCTTTTGAAGACATGATATCTGCTTGAGGATGCATTTATTTCCTTTGATGGGGAAACAAAAGAGAAGGCAGTTGGCAGCAGGAATAATTAAAGATAATGCCAATAATAGTAATGATGATGATAATGAAAAAGCCAATATTTATTGAGCGCTAACTGTGTGCCAGGCACTGTGTTCAGAAATGTATATATTTGCATTATCTTATTTAATCTTGGCAACAACCCTATGAGATAATAATAATTTTAGCTTACATGTTTTATGTGGTAATCAGTATTATAAGGGTTTTAAATGGATTATCTAAGTTGGTTTAATTTAGCGTGGTATAATGGCTGAAGGCTAAACATTTTTTAAAATTTAAATGCTACACACATTATAGAGGTGTAAAAATCTATTGTGACCACATCCTACAATCCTATAAAGCGTTTATTATTCTCAAGTCTATTTTACAAATGTGAAAACTGAGGCATAGAGATGAGAAAATTATCCAAGGTCAAATAACTAGCAGGTGGCGAAGCCAGCATTCAAACCCAGGTCTTTTCACAACAGATTTATGAATATTTGCACTTTATGATTATGCTCAGCAATAGAAATAAAGATGAAAACGCCAAAGAATGAGTGTTGTGTGCCTCTCAGTGACTGTGGAAAACAAACCTGAATGAAATAAAAATCAGACAGATACACTTTCTCCTTTCAAGTTGAATTGCTGTTGGCAATATTTAAACCTCAAATACACTCCTTTGCTGAAGGAGTAGGGTAGAGGTAATGAGGGGAAGAAGGTTTTTTTTTTTTTTCTATTCTTTTCACTATTAATGGCATTGGATGAATTTTTCATTGAGGTTTCACTTGTTTTTTTTCTTTGTAAAGCTAAGTTGATGATCTTTTCATTTGCTTTTCTTTTTGTTTCATGGGTCAGTCTGTATATTTGGCAGGGACACTCCCATATTTGGGTATGTTTGTCATTTTGTGATACCTTTTATTTACAGGCTTGTTACAAGAACTGACAAGACTAGTATCCTAAGATCTTGAAGGATTCCGGGTCTGTGTGTGTGTGTGTGTATGTGTGTGTGTGTGTTCCTGTAGTTAGTATAATTCTATCAATTTCCAATAGTTATTTATTTTAAATTTAAAATTATATTCGAAAATACAGAGAGGAATTAACTTCAAATTTGTGGACTAGAGGAAAAGGAAATCGCTTTAGTGTGTCTTGTGGCCTCAGTTTCCCCAGGCAAAAATACAGGGTCTGAACTAGATGTTCTCTATAGTACTTCTCCACACTGGAACCATAATACATGTTTGCATCTGCCATTGAATAGAATCAGAATAGATTATGACAACCTCTGTAGTACACACAACCTTTAAATTAAAAAAATCATTTATCTTTCTCTTTCTGACTTACTTCACTCTGTATGACAGACTCTAGGTCTATCCACCTCATTACAAATAGCTCAATTTCGTTTCTTTTTATGGCTGAGTAATATTCCATTGTATATATATGCCACATCTTCTTTATCCATTCATCCGATGATGGAAACTTAGGTTGTTTCCATCTCTGGGCTATTGTAAATAGAGCTGCAATGAACATTTTGGTACATGACTCTTTTTGAATTATGGTTTTCTCAGGGTATATGCCCAGTAATGGGATGACTGAGTCATATGGTAGTTCTATGTGTAGTTTTTTAAGGAACCTCCATACTGTTCTCCATAGTGGCTGTACCAATTCACATTCCCACCAGCAGTGCAAGAGTGTTCCCTTTTCTCCACACCCTCTCCAGCATTGATTGTTTCTAGATTATTTGATGATGGCCATTCTGACCGGTGTGAGATGATATCTCATTGTAGTTCTGATTTGCATTTCTCTAATGATTAATGATGTTGAGCATTCTTTCATGTGTTTGTTGGCAGTCTGTATATCTTCTTTGGAGAAATGTCTATTTAGGTCTTCTGCCCATTTTTGGATTGGGTTGTTTGTTTTTTTGATATTGAGCTGCATGAGCTGCTTATAAACTTTGGAGATTAATCCTTTGTCCGTTGCTTCATTTGGAAATATTTTCTCCTATTCTGAGGGTTGTCTTTTGGTCTTGTTTATGGTTTCCTTTGCTGTGCAAAAGCTTTTAAGTTTCATTAGGTCCCATTTGTTTAGTTTTGTTTTTATTTCCATTTCTCTAGGAGGTGGGTCAAAAAGGATCTTGCTGTGATTTATGTCATAGAGTGTTCTGCCTATGTTTTCCTCTAAGAGTTTGATAGTTTCTGGCCTTACATTTAGGTCTTTAATCCATTTTGAGCAAATACTGTATGCTAACACATATATATGGAATTTAAGAAAAAAAAATGTCATGAAGAACCTAGGGGTAAGACAGGTAGAGACACAGACCTACTAGAGAATGGACTTGAGGATATGGGGAGGGGGAAGGGTAAGCTGTGACAAAGTAGGAGAGAGGCATGGACATATATACACTACCAAACGTAAGGTAGATAGCTAGTGGGAAGCAGCCGCATAGCACAGGGAGATCAGCTCAGTGCTTTGTGACCGCCTGGAGGGGTGGGATAGGGAGGGTTGGAGGGAGGGAGATGCAAGAGGGAAGAGTTATGGGAACATATGTATATGTATAGCTGATTCACTTTGTTATAAAGCAGAAACTAACACACCATTGTAAAGCAATTATACTCCAATAAAGATGTAAAAAAAAATCATTTAGACTTCAGCTATTAAGCCACACTAAATTAAACTAGCTTCAAACTCTGCTGAAAGGAACTGTAAGTGAATACATTTGTTGATAGATGAAAACTGGCTGGCATGCACAGTCATTAGCAGTGGGTGATAGTTTCTTTGGATGTAATGTGGAAAGAACAGAGAGCTGTTTTGGAATGCCTTTGAAGTTTTTTCTTCTAGTTCTAAATATCTGAGATTCTTTACATTTTTCAAAGCAGAATGCGCTATAATTTTTCCTGGGTCTTAAAAAGTCACATATGCTTTATGGTCATGGATTTTCAGGGTACTTATAAATCAGACCTCAATAAGAAAAACTCATAAGTTGAAAAGAGTAATTCGAAGGTAACTCTAAATTCCATGTCTTTAAAGGCTGCTTTTAATATGAAAAGTAAAAACAATCTAAGTGATAAGATTGAGCAAATCACATGGTTTAAAATTTTTTATTTGAAACATATGCTCCAGCATGGTTCGAATGGTTTAAAATAAGAAAGGAAGGAAGAAAATCAAAAGTTATTGAGCATACCCTATGTGCCAAGCATGAGTGTCAGGAGCTTGAAATGTGAGGAAAGCCAAAGACTTGCATAATTAGAAGAATCGTTGACTTCATAATGTAGTGCTAAAATGCTAAAATGCAGCTTCTGGTCATATGGAGTGCCTGGGATCTGTGAAAACAGCAGTGACATTCAGGGACATGGAATAAGGGCTTCCAAGGAGATAAAGCCAGGACTCCAAGAAAAGCTTGTGTTCTAGCCCCATAATGTAAAAAAGTTGTTCAATGTCAATGCTCATCAGCAAACATCCTTCTAACAGAATATGGACAGAGCTATGAAGCACAAATTTGTTTAAACAGTTTAGACAAAATTCAAAGGGTAATAGTTGATATTCAGTCATTCACTCATTCATCTATCCATTCATTAAGTTATCTACAATGCACAAAAGCCTAGGACAGAAGATGTCACGGCCATAAGGAATTACAATACATAGTAGAAAGTGAGTCATGTCATAAGAAAGTATAGGTCAGGTTTGTGGTTTTTCAGAGAGAGTAGGGGCCACCAGGGAAAACATCATTGAACAGATAGCCTTTGAGCTGGACCTCACAGGGTAGGCTTGGGTGCCTCATAGAATGGCTCCTTTAGTATCCAAGACTGCATAAGTTATGATCCTTACTGGGGAGTGTAAGGACTCTTTGGTGGTGATCTCCAGCATGTATCTCCTTTTCCTGATATATACTCCCATCAGCAAAGAGTGATCTTTATGAACTGAACTGATGGTAGGGAGGGTTGGTGAAAGGTATTGGAATTTGGTTGTAATGGGAAGAAGTTGAGGAGGGGGTCAGGGTACATCTGCTGTCTATAAAGACCCCAGCTAATTCTGATATGGTCTCTTTAGATTGCCATCTCTCTTTCACATCATAGATGACAAGAGATATTAGGACATCAAAACTAAGTGCAACATTATCTAGTAATATTTGGTAATTGAGAACTACTAAAATTTATGAGGGGGAGGTACCTTGTAATAAAGCATGGTATGTAAAATATGAACAGAGTATGCGTGTATATGTATCATAGGGGTGGAAAGACTTTCCTTCTACCTTCCTAGTTTTGATAGCTGGTTATATAAAATAAACTAACAACAGGTAGATTAACAGGAGAAAAGGTATGTAAATTTATTAATTTTTAATATTACTTTCAGGAGGGCATAACAGGAAAAAAGCTAAAACTCAAAAAAGCATTGAGTTGAGAGCTTATATACCATCTTCAT
This sequence comes from Stenella coeruleoalba, assembly GCF_951394435.1. Taxonomy (NCBI): domain Eukaryota; kingdom Metazoa; phylum Chordata; class Mammalia; order Artiodactyla; family Delphinidae; genus Stenella; species Stenella coeruleoalba. The sequence goes on along the minus strand of NC_137151.1, from coordinate 77,457,269 downwards.
AGGGACACACACACACACACATACACACACATGAAAATTATGGTTCATTCAGCATTTAGGAACTGTGATATAAAGAAAAAATCTTCAAGGTAAACATTTTTCCCATGGTTGTCCTTCTGAACCTAATCAAGTTGTAATTCTAGACTTTTATGTACAGATTAAGATGAAAAACAAAACGTTATGTGCATTTACCATGTATATATATTATCTCATTTTAAAAACACAAAACTCCTATGAGGTGGTCACAACTATTATTCCTTCTTTGCAGATGAGGAAATTGAAACTTAAATTTAAAAAATAACTTTCCAAAGATCATATACTTTGTTAGAGAAGGGGCTGGGATTTTAAGCAAAGTACGTCTTTTCGGAGATTTGATGCTCTTTATATCAAAGAAGTTATCATTTAAATGTGCATAAGAGTACTTATGCAAGTATTTAATTGTTTGAATTCAACATGTCACATGTGTGATGTAGGTCAGTTAATAAGCAAACAACAAAACCAATGAATTTGTTACTTATATCCTTCTCCTTCCATTTCTATGTACAAAGCAATTTATCCAGCTGAATAATTACTCTTTGCTTCACAGTAAATGGACATTGGTTGTCAGTTCTTAAATCTGACCTTTCAGAAAATTATTGGTCTCAGATGAGGTATATTGTCGTAACAACTCCTGACCAAAACAGGAGACTGTACTTAATTTAACAAATATTTAGTGTCAATAATATTTCTTTCCACCCTCTGACCTGATTTTATTTGTAGTAAACAGCCTGCCTTTATGTGATTAGTGGATAAGATAAATTTATCTTTGTCCTATGTTAACTGAACCTTGTGAGAGTATTCATGTTACTGGTATGCTGTACTAACAGAGTGGAGTGGTCCACCATCGCTTCCAGGCAGGAGGTTTGGTACCTGTACAAGTTTTTCATCTAGTGAGCATTTTAAGATACCATAAAATATTCCTGAGAAACCATTGCTAACCATTTTACTTTTTATTTAATTTATTTTAACTATTAAATTTAAAATATTAATATAATAATAAAAGCTGAGATGATGTAAACATGATGCCGTGACTACCATTTAAATTGAAATGAATTGAAAAACATACTTGTACTTTTATCTTGCATATTAGCCATTTTAAATAGTGATAAATATTGAATATTCATGTCCCAGCATGCTGTCATTTCTATCATAACTAATTGCCTAATAAGGTTTGATGAAGTTTTGTTTTGATGGTAAAGACCTTTGACCATATCAAACATTTAAAAATACTAAGTCATGATTGAGGGTTAAAGAAAATACTCTTAAGAGGCATGAGTGATTTTATGCCAACACACTAATCTTTAAAACAGCCCAAGTATTTTTGAGCTGCAATAATGGAAAAAACAACAATACTGGGCAGGAATGAAACAGGAAATGTTTAAATTGTTATTGCCTTAAGCAGAAACTGATGTAAGTAATGGTATTAAAAGTTATACAACATTTTGTCTCTTAATGTTGCCTGAATGGTTGAAACATATTCTTGTGCTATAGACCTTCCTGTCTGTATAGCTTTCACATTGAAGCTAATTTGATTTTTATTGGCATAAGATATTTTCCTTTAAACTCCCAGATCAGCTCCCTAAAACAATATTTATAGGTTTCAACTCCCCTGAACAGAATCACCAACATTCATGGACCCTAGGAAAAATAATCTTGTTTAGAAGCAAAACAGTGTCATTTGATTCTATGTCAGATGGAAAATGGAATGTTTATTTTGAGGAGATAACTCAAGGTATAAACTACTTACTCTAAGTAATTTGTTTTACTGTTGTTTTTATACCAATAAAAAGCTGACTTTAGGCCATTCTATCAACGCTGTTGAGGTCTTAATGTTTATATTTAGAAGGAAGTTCCTTTATATTTCCTCACTGTCTTTGGCAAATATTTATATTTCTATATCTTCAGTAAATGGTCTTAAGAATTTGAACTCCATTGCTTTTTGTCTGCATTAGCCTTAAGTGCTGAGAAAAATACAATCATTCACTTTTCAGCATACATAAGCTCATTTAGTTGCACTGAATGCTCACACATCACATTATACATTTCCAAACACAATTATAGTATGGCCTAACATAGTCTAAAATTCCATTTTCCACAGCCAGTAAAAACAATTTTTTGGACCAGGTCCAAAGTATGCCAAGTTTAACTTGTGTATTACAGGACTGTTTTAGCATACTAAACCCCAAAGGGTTAGCTATCTTTTCCACTCTTTTTTCCTTGTTCTTGTAAAGGAGATAAGAGTACTAAATTAAGTACTGAAGCCAATCTCTAGGTAAATTATAATTATATAATTATATATGCATGCATGTATGTGTGAATAGATGATAGATAGATAGGTAGCTAGATAAATTTCTTTTAGTAGAGGGTGGTATATAGAAGCCAAGCTCTGGGTGCTAGGTATGCCTATTTCTACTGAACTGTCACTGCTTGCAGGCCTGTCAGTGGACAGAACAAGGAAATAGATAGATTGATTTCTCTCCAAACTCAAAATTCGCAGATAGCATTTTGCAAAAGTATGGTATAGACATGCATTTAGTCATTGCCAACCTATTTTATGCAAGGCAGTGTTAAAGAGATGTATGGAATAAAAAGATGTTATTTCCTCAACATCAAATAAGACAGGAAAGTTAATGATGGACCAAAAGTAGTAAAAAAGATATTGCAATTATGCTGTAGATTTCTTAGAAGTGGAAGTAAGGATGCTCAACAGGCAGAGAAGGGACATCTATATCAGAGTTGGTTCTCAGGGAAGGCTTCCAGAAGCAAGGGATATACACACTGAGGGTTGAACAGTAAGCGGGAAATGGCTGGGAGAAGAAGTGAAGGAAGTATATTCTAGGCAGAAGAAGAACTTAGAAACTGTAAATTTCTAGAGAGAGAACATAATGATCTATGTGAACTGAAAGTAATTCAATATGGTTGAAGCCCAGAATGTATGTCTATGTAGTGTGTAGTGGGTGGGGAGATTTTGAGACATGTAGCTAGAATATATAATATATGTTATATATGAAACATAATATCATGCAATATATCATTTTATATAATATGATATTAAAGGGTTTAAACATCTTGAGGGTGTCTGGGAGTCATTGAAAGATTTTAAGCAAATGGGAATTCTACCTTTAAAGAATGTTATTTAGTCCATTGTCAGAGACAGTATGCATGTAAATAATTATTATCTAAGACAGAAGCTTTTATATATCCCAGGAAAGTTAGAGAAACAATGGAATGTAAGGTAAGAGTTGGAAAATTATTTCTCCTTGAAAAGCTAAGGGAAATCTCTGTGAAGGGAGAACATTTTGGTTGGGCTTACAACTCAGGTAGGGTTGTAGACTACTCATTTATTACTGATCATTTTATCTTTAAAAAATAATTGTGAATATAAATAATACACAGGTGTCATTCTCCTAAAGTTAACCTTGCTTCTGAAAAATGATATCATGTTGTGATCTGGCAAATTTTATTGTAAAATTTATTGTAAGATACAATTTTTTTTTTTGCGGTACACGGGCCTCTCACTGTTGTGGCCTCTCCCGTTGCGGAGCACAGGCTCCGGACGTGCAGGCTCAGCGGCCATGGCTCACGGGCCCAGCCGCTCCATGGCATGTGGGATCTTCCCGGACCGGGGCACGAACTCCTGTCCCCTGCATCGGCAGGCAGACTCAACCACTGCGCCACCAGGGAAGCCCTAAGATACAAAATGTAAAGATAATGCTGAAGTATAAATTACAATGAAGTCAATTGTACATTGATTTTTCAATGTCTAAGATTTCAATACAAAGTTAAAAACTAAAGTTATAACAATCTTTAAAAAAAGTTTTATTTTAATATGATTTTAAAGTTAAAGAAAAATTGCAGGAATAGTGCAAGGAACTCCAGGAACAATTGTTTATATTTTGCTCCATTTATCATTCGTTCTCCCTCTCTCTCTCTCTCCCCCTCTCTCTCTCTCTCTCCTCTCTCTCTCTCTCTCTCTCTCTCTCTCTCTCTCTCTCTCTCTATATATATATATATATATATGTATATATGTAAAATTCTTATTTTATTCAATGGGTAACAATAGATTACAATCATTATTTAATTTGGTGTGCAAATTGTCCCATATTTGATCAATGTAGCCTCTCTAATCTGTTTCCTGTATTTCTTTGATATGTCCCCTTTATTCTTTGAATGTTTCCTTTTAAGTTTGTCTTATACTTTCCCTCAGCCCTAGATTCAGCCTATTTTATAAGGAATTCTGATTTCTTTTAGTAGTGAGTGGTATATAGGAAACAAAATTTGGGTGCTTGGTGTGCTAATTGCTAATGGTGTCTCGTTGCTTCTCAGCCTTCTCAATGGACATAGCTAGACATATATATTATATTCATTATCTATAGTTCATGCCAGTACCTCCAACTTCTATGCAATACCACAGGATGTATTTTCGTCTTCCCCTTTCTCATATGTGGAGTTCCCTTCTCCAATCATGAGAAAACTGGTTCTTGATATCCTTAATAATCCTTTGCTCAAGTCAATAGAACTTTTTATTTTTGATAAAAGATGAAAAAATTGATATAGAAGAATACATTTTTGTAAAAGAATAACATGCATGTGTAGTGAAAAAAAAATTTGTGGGAAGGGGATAAAGCTGAAAGAGGGCTGGTATTACCCAGTGTTTAAGCATACTAAAAGCTACATTAACTAAACCAGTGTGATATTGGAACACAAAAATCAACAGAACAGGAGATAGACTGGGCCAAATAAACATGAAAATTGAATATTTGATAAAAGTGACATTTTAAACTAAAGGAAAAAATAAACAATATTTTTAAGAAATAGTATTGGGATAATAGGTAATTTGGGTAATTTGGAAAAATCAAACCATATCATACTGAGACTATGCCTTAAATTTTAGATACTGTTAATTCATTTCCCAAAAGAACGCTATTTTTTTTTTAAGAACGCTATTTTTATCTGAATTATTTTTTAAATGATGCAGAAAATATGTCAAGAATTTATTTTTCTTTTGCATGAATAAAGAAACATAGGCATTTATTGGAATTGAATGGGAATATATAATGCCTGCATATAATTAGGAAGAATAGATAGCTGACTATGTGGTAAAATTTAAAAGGCACCTATAACTAAATAGCATTTAACCAACCTACCATAATTACTTAACTTTAGAGTTCTTAATAATCATGTCCTGGAATTTAATTGCAGGTATTTATCATCTGCTAATACATTAGCAGATTTTATTTCTTTGTCAGGTCATCTGGCTCACAGTGTCATATTAAGCAATGAAACACAAAATAGTTAAGTTTTTACAGAAATCAGTATGAGAAGAAAATACACAGAATGTTGACTCTAGATGATTGATGTAGTTTAAGAGGTGAACATCGAGAGATCAAAATGTAAGTGTTGGGATCCTAGAAGTTAACCCTGAGAGAAAGTTGAAGAGACATAAGAGACAGACTCTGACTACTTAAATAATATGCCTAGGGCCAGCAGAATGTCACTTTAAGATAACCACAAAAAAAGGTTATCCAAGTGAACGCCAAGCTGAAGAAGACATAGAGCAAATTTGTCTCGATCTTTTCTTGGATTCATATCTCTATTGAGTTCCCACACATGTCTTCCCCAAAGAAGACATTCCTTGGAAATTTTAAATCAAGACATTAAAATAGGGAAGGAAAAAAACCCCAAAACAATTCCTTGAAGTGTTGTCATGTAGAAAGATGATCATATTTCTTCTTTCTGTGACCCCCAAATTTTGTACAGTTAGCCCATATCTTCCTTTTCTAGTTATTTCCATAGACAGCATTAATTGAAGTGAGTTTGGTGTACCTAATCAGAAAAATTACCTAACCTCCATGGTTTACTGGTTTCAGAACTTTTGTCTTACTGAACATGTGATTGTTCCAGCACAGAAATTGCTTTCATTAAGACCATCAGTGGCTTCCATATTGATAGCTTTAAAAGAAGCATTTCTGTTCTCTTTTTACTTTTTAAAGTTTTAATTTGTTCTCTTTTTAATTGCTGTGCACATTTGGCACAAGTGACACCTTTCCCTTACTTGACATTCCGTCCAATTTTGTTGTAGGAAAAACTTTCCCTCCAACTCTCTGGTCTCTCTGACATCTTCACTGATAATGCTTCCCTCTCTATCCTTTCACTTGCCAGGATTTTGTTCTTGGGTCTTCACTCCTCTAACCTACATGTTCTCTCCGAGCTATACCATCCACATTCATAGTTTTATATTTATGTTGCAATACCTCCACCTTCCACACACACATTTTATCTCTATAACTGATTTCTTTCCTCTCTCCCTGTAATTTAAACATCCAATTGCCCATGAAACATCTCCTTTTGGGCCATCCTTTGGTATTGCAAACTCACTATGCCCCATCAGTGACCTTTTAAATTTTTAATTAAAAATTAATTAATTTTTAATTAAAATTTTTAATTTAAAAAAATTTTTTTTTTTTTTTTGCAGTATGCGGGCCTCTCACTGTCGTGGCCTCTCCCGTTGCGGAGCACAGGCTCCAGACGCGCAGGCTCAGCGGCCATGGCTCACGGGCCCAGCCGCACCGCGGCATGTGGGATCTTCCTGGACCGGGGCACGAACCTGTGTCCCCTGCATCGGCAGGCGGACCCTCAACCACTGCGCCACCAGGGAAGCCCAATTTTTAAAATTTTTTATACAGCAGGTTCTTATTAGTTATCTATTTTATACATATTAGTGCATATATGTCAATCCCAATCTCCTAATTCAATCCTACCACCACCCCCAGCCCCATCAATGAACTTTTGATCATACTTTTTTCTTTTTATTTCATTATTTTTCTTTTTATTTCATTATTATTCTTCTTACTATCTGATTCTTCCCAGTTGGTGGTGGTACCATCCACCCGGATAATAAAGCAGAAATGAAAGTATTGTCTTAAAATCCTTTTCTTTCTCATTCAATGTACCGAATTATTCACTAAGCCCTAACAGATACCTGTTAGTATCTGAATAGGCTTTCTTTTCCAATTAATGCCTTTGCCTTACTTCAGGTCAGTATCATCTCTCACCAACATTAATTACTCTAACAGACTTTTTACTGATATCCCTACATCCAGACTTGTTCGTCTCAAAAATGTCTTCCACGTGTTTATCAGTGAAGTCTTCCAAAACTGTAAAGCCGAAGGTGCCATTTTCCTGACTGTAGCCCACCAGTGACTACCCATTGCTGGTTGAATATAGTCTAAGCTCCCCATATGGCACATATGATTTGTCATCTGTCTGATTTTCCAGCTTTACTGCCTGCCACTCTCCCACACACTTTTACCCTCCGTCATAGGAAGATACCTTCCAGTTCCTTAAAACTATGGTATTTCGTGCTTCTATGTTGTTTTTCACCTTCCTTTGCCTGGACTTTCTCCATTTCATCTTCCTAGTAAACAATTCTCCCCTGCTGAACTTCTACTTACTGGCTAAACCTTGCTAAAACATAATAAATTCCTCTATGAGTCTTTATTTCTCTCCCTTCTGAGTTTCTTTTGTCCTTTTTATTTATTTTATGAATCCATGTATTGAATTGGATTGAAATTACTTTTAAAAGTGGATTATTTTTTTCCTTTTAAACTTGAGCTCCCCGAGGAAAGAGCCTGTGTTTTAATAATCATTGTTGTCCTAACCCCCTGGTACATCTTTCGTCACACTGGCCAGTGAAATTAAGCCATGTTATTTTTAAAGGTAGTGTATAAAAGGCAAAAATTTACCTAAAACCAAAATTTACTTTTCAATATCCATAAACAATGTGCTACATTGGAGACTAAATACTCCTTTTCCATACTCCCAACACAGCCAGATTTCTCTTTGTAGTTGGAAGAGATTGTTGTTTCTTTGACTGTATACCAGGTGAAGAAGTTAGTATAAAAAAATGTCCCTATCTTGAAATACAAGTAGCATGCAACAAATGAAATTCTTATATTATGAGAGATTCTTGGGGATGGAGATCAAGGAAACAGCAGATTTACTTCTTTGAGCTCAGGGGCACTTGTGAGTAAGCCCTTTCTGAGATGAAAATCAAGAGGAATTCTGGAAAGGTTGAGAAGGTGAAAAACTTGACAGTGAAGGTTCCTTCAGATTCCAGGAGTCTATGATTCTATTTATAACAAATAACTCACTATCTCAAGGCCAAAAATGGATATCCATGAGCTCCTATACTGAAACAGTGTATACATTTAAAACAACAGCAATGTTCTGTATTTGTTGAACAACTGAGGAAAGTGAGTTCACAATCTCCACAATTTTAAGAAGGTTAGAACCAATTAATAATCATACTTGGAGCTCATCATTGGAAAAGGGAATTGTTAATGAAACAGGAGCAAAAGAAGAGGGAGAAGATAAAAATGCAAAATGACTGTGAGAAACAGAGAAAGGGAATCAAAGTGAATCATATTAGATGGCCTTAATCATTGGAGGCACTAGTGGTTAAATGCACGGGCAATGGAGGAAAGCAGTCCTGGGCTCAAATCTTTGCTTGGCCAGTCCCAGTTGTGCAATATTAACTATCTCTAAAATAGGGATTCTAACTCCTGTGCCAGGTTGTTGTCAGGAGACTTCAATGTAGTAGGGTTTGTAGAGTATTCAGAAGTGCCTGGTTCATAGTATGTGCTTAGTGAATGCAACAGTTGTCAATATTATCCTTGTAGTGGAATATAGTGGGTAGGTAACCACATAGGTAACTTTGAACTTTACAAGTCTATGAATGGGACCCATCCAGCTTTTTTGGTGAAGGTTAAGTATCTAATAATGTGATTTTGAAAGAGGGTAGGGAATTCTAATTAATGAATTAATTTTTTAATGATTTGGGTTGCTGGTGAGCATGATTTTAAAAAGGGGATTGCATTACAGACATACACCTCAGCATTGCAGAGCCATTCTGTATATTGAGGATAGAACCACAACTTCATTTATATATTTAATCTGACTTGTTTTTTTCCTAGAGTTTGTCAGTGATATTTTGACTAAAAATTTTATTTATCCACTTTTATTCAGTAAAGATTATACAGCAAACAAGTAGTAAAACTTAAAATTTAAGACCTCCATATTTAATCTGCTTTTTTCGGTTCACTTACCCATGCATGTGTAATGCTTACATTGCGAGAATGACCCAGATCAAACTAATGTGTCTCTGAAATCAAGCCTGAATTCTTGCTAGGGTGGTACCTAATTCAAATGATCAGAGTATTATATTTTCCAAGATGTGATAGTAAACCAAGATGCCTTTTTCTTGAAGATCTGAAATTCATCTGAAACAATTAATAGCAGAGGGAAGTCTGCTATTAAAACATATTCTAGTGTGATTATGGGGAGGCAATGTTAGTAAGAATAAAGATATCAGCATCAGATAGAACTGGATTCAAATCCTATTACTATAACATACAAGACATACAGCCTTTGGCAGCTTATATAATTTTTCTCAATTCTAGTTTCCTTCAGTGTTCCTTGAAAGTAAGAAAATCTACTTTCTAGGTGTGTTATGTAGAATTAACTGAAATAGTGCATATAAGGTAGTCTGCCTAACATATAGTAAATGACTGATAAACACATATCAACTCCCTTGCTCCCATACTTTCCATTGGGCCAGGTGGAGAAAAGAATAGATGAGGGAAGACTGTCATTTTCTAGGACTATAGAGCAGGATAAAAGTTCATAATGTTTAAAAAAGATGCAGAATTTCTAAGATAGACTTGGTTTCCAGTATTTTGTCAGGTATTGGGCCTTGTGTTAGATGATGCAGTAGAAAATGTGTTTGGTGCTGGGCTTGGGAAAATGTTCAGTGACCAGCTTAAATCTGCTATGGATTTAAATTTAGAGTTTAATTAAATGAATGTACAAATAAATTATGGTAACTATAATATGTCATGGAACAATTGATAGGAATGATGCATTGATATGAAAAATAAGATCATACTTCCAGAGATGAGATTTATAAGGGTAGATCATTTCAATGCATATGGAATAGGGGAAAGTCAGCAGAAGTAGAGAGAAAAGCTAAAGTGGACTGAGTTTTTTGAGAAGTGAATGGATAGAAGGGTACAAATATATGTGGTCTGTAGTTATTCTCTCTGTTAAAAACATTTTTATTTTAAAAAGGTATAGGGGTAAGCGAACTATTTCTTTACATTTGAGTTATTTATGTAGAACCTACGACACGTACTATTAAAAACTTGGCAAACTGAGGGGCTGCTTCCATTCAAAGTCAGTGTGAGTCACGATTATCTCTACTGCTGTCTAATTCTAAAAGCTTTGAGAGTCAATAGGCTAGCATTTAGGAATTTTCCATTTACTGACATTGATTCAATACATTTCTTGGTGGTAGCTCCACACATTTATTCATAGGCATTACTGGAAGCTTAAGACAGATTTAAAAATACCTGCCAATTGGATTTAAAGTCATGTTGAAACCAAGCTTAAAATTTGGAGGAAAGCTGGTAATGATGACTCAGTACGGAAGCTAAGTTAATGATTTAGTGATGAATTTCAGATCTGCAGAGAAACTGAACCAGTCTCAGTGTGCAACTACCTTTAGACAACTTTCACTGACTGAAGAATTGCAGATAAGAACATTTTTGGCATGTTTCGAGAGTAATGGAATCCTTTGAATCAAATGCTTTTAAACCGTGATATCACATTGATTATTTTCCTAATTGCAGCTCCTCTTCTTATGTGATGGTGCAGCCTCTGTGATTCTGCAGGCTAATGTGACGGGAACCACTCCACACTGCTTCAGTAACAATGTACCCTCCAAATCATGTGTTGTTGCCTGGTGCTTAAGGCTGATATAACACTGCTTGCCTTTCCTCTTAGCCTGTTTGTTGAATATCTATTCATCCTTCAAGGCCCTGTCCAACCATCTCTTTCTTAGTCCTCTGACTCAAAGGGGATTTTACATTAAGGAGGTCTCTTTTTTTTATGTTTATTTAACTACTTACTATGCAAAAGCCACTTCCTTTTATAGTAGATTTAATGTTGCTTGATACACATTGAGCGGTGGGTTGGTGTTTGGTTATGAGAATAGTTTTTAAATGATTCTCTTTGTTGTTGATGTTTTCACAGAATGTCACACTCATTCAAAGGAAGTTGTTTGACTGCCAGCACTAAAGGCTGTCAGAACTTGTGGGAATGCTAAGTGGAACCAATCAAATTCTAACTGACCTGTTTCTACACTTCAATGACAAAGAGGAATTTCTCCTACTTTGTGAAGTGGAAAGGCTCAGCTCCCATACCTGGCTGAAGAGTTAGCCAATTTGGGGGACAGATTTTCCTTGCCACTTGAAGCTATAAACCTGGTCTTCCTTATTAATTAATTTTAGAAAATAATTCTGATGTAATTTTTATTGAATAGACAATAAACTTTAAGTCTGACACACAAACAAGAAAATCTAGTTTAAATCCATTAACTAGGTAGAATGTGCTTTTTGCCCCAAGGCAGAAAACATTTTTAGTCAAATTGAGAACCATTTCCAAAGTGATTTTTAGATGCCTTGTCAATTTTAATATCCCCATTGTATTTATTCTCAGATAAGTAGAGTTCCTGATTTGAAGAAGTGTAATGACAAATATTTTAAGATGAAACACATACGTAATTATTAGAAAATGTTTTGAAGCATTGCAAGAGATCAGTGAGAATCTATTTTTAGGTTATTACAGACAACACATGAGGGAAAACACATTTTCGGGATAACTTGACTAGATTTATTTTTAAGGTAGTCAGGGACAGTTAGATATTCTGATCTTCCCCTTAGTTTATTGCATCCTGCAGAATGGATGTATTCATTCACTGAACAGATGGATGTATACACAAATAATTGCACAAATTATGATATTGCTATGAGGGAAACAGTGCTGAAGTTACACAAAATTCAAATGGGCTTGTCAGAGTAGTCACCTCTGTGAGGAGGGGAAAGGGCAGCTGCATATGAGCAGTGGGCAGGAGGAAGATCATCTTAGGCAGAGGGAGTGGCACATGGAGAAGAGGCAGGAAGGAGTGCCAGTGTCGATGGAACAAAATGCCAGTGTGGCTAGTGTGGAATGAGCCAAAGGGTCAAGGTTTTGAGATGGAAGTATAGGTAGATGAGGGCCAGATAGGGCAGAAGGTTAATATTGTGGTATAGGTACTCACTATGTACCCACAGAAATGAATGAATAAAAAAGCTTCATAACATAATGGGAACAAGGTGCTTTTCTCTCTTCCATTTTGATGAATATGATCTTTCCTTTTTGCAGTCAGCCAGGCATCCATCTTCTTCATGCAGTGTGGGGAGTGGGGTTAATATTATCAAAGTGAAAGACAAATAAGAGGCCCAGCTTTGAATACCTAAATGGAAATTTTGAGCCTTCAACAAGACAATAGTGCTGAAAGCCAGGCTTTGTTCACACCAAAAAGGGTTTCCTAAATTCCTGTGATCCAGGCTCATAGACTTGAACACTGAGTTTATTATAAACCATGGACAAAAGACACTCAAGAGATAAAGTAAGGGATTTTCTGCCATATGAGATGGGGAAAGCATACCTCTTCTGCCCTGGTAAAGGATAGAAAAGGGAACCCTGATAGAAGGCAATTTATGCAAATGGTCAGACAAGGTTTTCTGACCTCTTACCTCTGAGCTGAAATCCCAGGGTGGGGAGCATGTTTCATTGAAATTGAAAGCTTACAGCACAGTTTTCCAGTGACTTAGTGAGTAGACTACAGCAGAATAAAAATGGTGGTATGGTATGGTATGGTCAATCCCAAGACTTCCTCAGTGCTTGTGTTGTATTGAGGGCTCAGAAAGTTCTGCTTGACCAGTGGGGAATTCAGAAGTCAGCTGAGATGGGCCAGTGTATCTGCCATGCTCCTGCCATGCCCACAGCAAGGGGTCAGGGGATCCCACAAAGAAGTCAAGCATTAACAACCTTGGCAAAGATCCAGATGAAGGATGTATAGGGGAAGGAAAAAATTTCCCTTTATGCTTTTTGGGTTCTTCTGGCTGGTCTAAGAATTAAATTGACATGAGACAGATTAACAGGTTAAAATCAAATTTAATTACATACGTAATGGGACCACATAAGAAAAATGAGACCCAAGGAGAAGTTAGGCAATTATATAAGATGGCTTATATGCCATCTGAGAGAAGGAGAAGGAGTAGAGTTTGGGACTTCAAAGGGCAGGAAGGCAATTCACCTGGAGACTTTGGTCTCCAGGTCCAGGAGTTCCCCCTACCACAACTAGCCCATATTCTTCATAGATATCTATGGTGATAATGCTCTTCCTGGATCAGGCCCTTTATCTAAATTCTTTTAGGCAGTTAAGGAGGTAAAAAAGAAAGACTTCCTAAGTTATTTGTTTCTTAAAAATAATCAGCCTAAAATAATCCTCCTGCCAAAGAGACACATTTTGGCGTGGCAAACTTTGCTTCCCTACAGATGTGACTGAGACTTAAGAGTCTTGCAGCTCCAGTAAAGGCTGAGATTGGGCTCAGTTAGAAGGAGATGATCATAGTTCCCAAACTGATCCAACTGAACAAACCAGCCAGGGATTTCAGCAGTAGATGTCAGCAGGGAGCCAAGTGACCAGACAGATAAGGGACGTGTTGCAGATTCCAGAGAACACAAAGGAGAGCAGGAACCTGCTGGTTTGGGTCTGAGGCTACCTTTTTCCTGCCACTACAAGGTCACAGAAGCCCACCTGTCTATAAACTCAGATACCTCCTTGAAGAAAAACTGTGGGTTGGAGGAAATACATAAAACTGAACATTTACCAGATATGACTAAGATTTTAGAAAAAGAATATACAAGAATATGATGAGGTAGCATTAATTAGCACTTTGTGTTAATTCATTCAATAAATAACCATTGAGTGTGTCTTATTTATCATGCACAGGGAATACAATAGACACTAACCCTTGTCCTCCTGGAGCTTACATTCTAGTGAGAGTAGTTCCCAGTTGAAGCTATAGAAAAAAAGAAAACAGAAAACACATAATTAGAAAAATAAAGATGGGACAATTTATTTTCACATTCAATAGTAGTGTGTTATATATCTTTAATTCCACAACAATGGGGATGAAAAGTATTCTGGTGGTATGCATGACCTTGCTGTGGTTAAGAAGAGCTAAAAATGGTTACAGAGTTTATTCCTGCTTGGACACTAACTTTAAATAACTTGACGTCTTAACATGCAGTCAGTCATAGAGTCACAAAAATATGGGGCTGGAAAGACATCTTAGTTTGACTGGTAAGGAAACAGATGTGCAAAGAATTGAAGATACAATCACTGCTATAGTTGGGATTTAAATATATGTTCCTTGACATTAGTCCAGGGCTCTTTATAATGGAACAGAGCTTCCATTCAGATCTTAATAGAACATATTCATTGATTACTTCACCTTGATATCAATAGGCCCTTTCTTGGGCAGGCTCTTATGAGTATGGAGAACACAATGGGCCATGCAAAGATGTATAAGGAGGGTAGAGGATTAGTAGAAGAATAGACACTCATTAGAGGGGTTAGTTTCTTCTGTTTCTCTTTAGCATGTGAATGATAGCCCAGAAAAGGCCCAAGCAACCTTAGAGGCAGAGTGTCCACCAAGGTGACAACCTACTCAGTAGGGGTAAAAGCGAGGGCTCAGGAATGAGGCATCTGGGTTCAAATCCCAGCTCTACCACCTATCAGCTAGCTTCATAATCAGTTGGGAACCTTGTAGCAGGAAAGTTTTTAAATAAAAGATCAAATGCTGTCTCTAACAGTGTTGAGTTTTTGTTGTTGTTTGGTTTGGTTTGAGTTCTGGCACATTTTTAGGTGAGGCTCACGGTGTGAACAGGCAAAGGAGTTTTCTGTGGGAGGTAATGCCTGTAGGCAGAATGAACTGTCCGGTCTCCTCTTGGCGAGGAGCTCAGGGCTGTGAGAACAGAGGAGCTAGGGGGCCTCGAGGAAGGTTCGGAAGATGGAGGAGATGAGATCTTGCCGGTGGTGTTAATGGTGCCTTTGCTGTCTGAGCTGGACTCAGAGTTGCTGCCCCTGCAGTAGGCGCCCAAGCCTGGGAGGATGCAGATACAGACGGCAGCAGAGGAGCAGTGGATGGAGGGGCCGCTCAGGCGGCCAAGAGACACGCAGGATGGGGCTTCTTGATTCTTGTCATCTGGGTCAGGGGTCGATGACAGTCTTTTCACACTGTTGTCCCTCTCTGAGCTCTTATGCTTCACAGCTCCCGCCAGTAGCTTTGCCTGGGAGAATTTGTTCTTGGTGCTTGTACGTATGTGTAGTGGGTGGGAGTGAAAGGGTTAGGCTAAGTCATACTGAAAAAGCGTTCACCATAATAGGAAAAATACAAAAATCATTTCTGATCCCCACCCCCAGAAAAAAACTATTCAAAATAAATTATCCTTAGTATATTTTAATAGGAGATTTAGTCTGTTTATTTTTATGATAAATTTTAGTATTTTGCACAGTACAGTTGTTGAAGAGTATATTTTTGCAATTTAAGCAACAATAGTGAGGTTTTTTCATCTTATTGAATACTACATTAAATTTGAATAAGTTAACAAAGCAAACTTTTCTCTCAAATATTAAGTTTAAATGCTGTTAGAGAAAAAGTTAATGAAAACATTTAAGAAATACATATTTTTCTTTGTGCCAAGTGACTAACTTACAGTTATCTTCTTAGGGCTCCTTAAGTTCTAAGATTGGATTTAAAAATAAATATAGTGTAAGATATAAGTGGGAATCTAAGTTTTCTACCTTAACTTCAGAGCAAAAAGAATATAAACCTAATGCAAGCAATGATGTTATTTTATGGATTTTCTGTAATTAGTTTAACAACGTTCAGATTCTGCAGTTGATAAATCAAGCCTTTGAGCCTCAAGTAAGATTGTATACTTGCTTGTCATTTGAACTGTACCTTGGTTAGATGTTTATTAGTATTCCTGTTGAGTTCCTTCCATCATGTTAATGAAGAAATCATCTCAGTTTTCTAAAATCAAAGTGGACAAAACGAAAGTTAATAATAGAACTAGGACTAGAACCCACTTATTTTATTTTTAGTTCAATGCATTCTCAGACTGATTCCATTTCCTAGTGTGGATTAGAACTGCTCAATATGATCAATGATTTATTTTTAATTCTCTTCTTCTTTGTCTCTCCTCTGGGAGGAAAAAAAAAGGTGTTCTTCCTCCTGTGGACATATTTAGAGGGTGCTAAGAGCTACAGGTTGTCACCATAATGATCATATCCCCCTCTGTGACATTTGATCCTTATTTGTATGGATTATTCAACTAAAGCATGTGTGTCTCTCAGTTTTTTCACCTTTTATTACATGTATATTTTTAAAACATTTTAATCATGCTTTGAGATCGTTTATTTTATTACATAACATACCTCTGGCCTGGAATCTCATGACATTATCGATTGAGTAGAAATTTTTTTAGTGATTTAGATGCAGGAATGTCTCCAAAATAAGTTATATTAAAATATGGGGATTCGCCTTATCTGTAACTTGAACAAAAGTCCCTGCAGTGTGAGTCTAAGTCTTCCAAGTAAAACAATTTTTAATGTAATTTATTTTCAGCTGTTCACAACTTCTTATATCTACTTTTCTTTCTTTTTATTTTCATAAATTAAAATTTGATTGTATAATATAAAAACCTTAGGTTCCCAGGGAGTTTTGGGGGACTTAAAAAATTGTGTTTGTGTGTGTGTGTGTTTCCATATCTTTTTTGCAGTTTCCCCTCTTAGTTGGAAAGCTACACTTGGGTACAGATATCTGGGTACAATGTCACTGATGGAATTAAGAAATTTTTGTTTTTCTAACTTTTGTAGCTCCGGCTAGCTTCACAGGGGTTTCTATCAGTTGAAATGGCATCTTCGACTTCAGCCAAGTGTAGGTTATTAGGTTATGAGTGCCAAAAACGTTGAGTCGTCTCCACACTTCATCCAGCAAGAATAAAAGCAAGATTGTAAAATAATTATAATCTCTTGAATCAAAGCCAGCCATGCAGCCTGAGTCCATCTTTCTTCATTAATTTGTATACAGTTCTTATTTTAACAGAACAAATTTTCAGAGGGTACTCACATGGGACTGCTGAACCAGCTGTACAACTTTTATTTTGAAGAAAAAAGTTGAGCCTCAGAACGGGCTGTTTTAAAGACAGGGAGGGACTTAGCTTTTCCGAGCTTGACCAGCATGTGGAAGGAGTGCTCTCATGGCTGCAATAACCTAGTGAGCTCCTACCTGGGTGCCACGGGGGTAGGAAGGTTTCTGTTTGTTTTGTTCTGTTTCTGAGGGTCCTGTGCACTCCTCTTGTCCATGTCAACGTGACTCGGTGTTTTTGCACACCCTGCTCTGTGGGGGAGTGCCCCAACGTGCCTGTCTTATGTGGCCTCTATGGACACACTGCTCAGCTGGCAGAGAGCAGGGAAGTTTTGTCGAGCACCCAAAAAGAGAAAGAGA
Organism: Stenella coeruleoalba; assembly: GCF_951394435.1. Classification (NCBI taxonomy): domain Eukaryota; kingdom Metazoa; phylum Chordata; class Mammalia; order Artiodactyla; family Delphinidae; genus Stenella; species Stenella coeruleoalba. The sequence continues at coordinate 77,439,768 of NC_137151.1, read as the reverse complement.
AAACTACTTTTTCCTTCTGGGCTCCTTGCAGCACAATAGATCAGGATAAGCTTCCACATTCTCTCCCTGGATTTCTGGAGTGGTTTCCAGGAACAAGTTAAACTTTCACCTTTAAATGGATGACCATGTCACAATCAGGAGGAAACATCTCCAAAGACCCATCTTTAGGTAAGTCATGCTACATCCTAGGTGGCTCCAGGGCTATCAGGAAAAGTAATTTCTCTTTTTCATACTTAACTTGGGAATTCTGGCACTAAACTACGGCAAAGCAATAAAGAGTGTGCCTAAAGTTTAATTTAATGCATACTGAAGGAGTCCTTTTATTTTCTATTTTCTGAAACCCTATGCCCAAGCTTTTATTAATTCTTCAAAATGTATTTTAGAAATGCATTGCATTAGCTTTTTATGCACATGAATGACATAGCACTGGAAAAACTTCTGAAACATTATGCAATCCCTCTCTGTTTCTAGTGGTTGCATAGCCCTGTAAATGGGAAATGTTGTGCTTGGTTCTTTCAACTGATTTCGCTCAGAAGTAGTATTTCACTGCTGTGAATGCTACACTTTTTTGAAGTAATATATGGGGAGACAAATTTGAACTTGATGGCTATTATACTAGAGTGTGTACATCTTACAGCTAGTTCAGGAGTATCTGTATAGCAGTTAAAGAAACAGTAGGGCAATAGGAGATATTTTACACTGGGGTGGAATCTTGGGCCAGGCAGAATGTAGATCTAGTATAATGGATTGGGCTAAGGTTTTATTTTGAGGGGAGAGACACTCTTTTTCTAAGACAGCAACAATTTCTTCATTGACTCTATAACTCTTGATTCTTTAGTTACCTGTTATGTGCTTTAGAATCCAGAATTGGGAATTAAGAATTTTAAAGTAGCTAGAAAATGAACACAAACAATTTCTGCCTCTTAAAACGACAAGTTTAAAAAGTTAATTGTATAATAAATTTGTGTTTCCCCCCAGGTAATATCTTAAATATAGCAAAGATACTACATGTTAACAATACTAAATGTTAAAGTCAATTTGCAGCCACTGGTTGTTGATCTTGAATTAACAACAGGATGATAGAAGTTTATGGGTGGAATTCCTGACATTCCATCGTTGTTAAATAATGAATAAGAGTGGGCCTCAAGGAGTATAGTTATATAAAATGTTTCAATTTTATGTATTGATTAAGCATTACAACAATATTATTAGTAGAAAATAATGTACTCTTGCAATGCTTAAAACAAAATGTTAGCCCAAATCTGTTTTAAAACCTTTTGAAGATAAATATTTTTAAATCTATGTTATGGATTTCATATAATGTGTCTACTTATATATGCATTTGTAAATTTAACCAAAAATCCAAAATGACCCCCCCCCGCCGCAAATGTGTATTCGCCTGCCATATTTCTTATGGCAGGAACTGGAAAAGTTCTTCCAGTCCCTACATAATTCACTTCTATTTTCTCTCAAGTGCATGTGTGACTTCAAAGAGGTATGAGAGTTGCACAGATAATTCTAAACTCAACCGCACTGAGGCATCGCTTGAAGAGGGCACCTTCAGAAGTTCAGGAGGGCAAGGTTATGTTGGATAAAATCAGATCCACTTAGCCATCAACTTTAGTGTATTACTCCATTGTGGAGCTGTTGTGATTTGTGGCAGGTGATCCTTCATTGGTTTATGCCAAATCCTTGTCTCCTCCTGATAAATTATATGCTAAGGTGCCACTCGCAGGGGAATTGCAATTCGACTGTGCTTCTGTTATTTTTCATATAAAGAGCAGATCCTTTGTGGAAGGTGGGATTCTTTGTCCAGATAATTAGAATAAAATTTGGTAAATTCAAATGATTGCTTTATGATCCTGATGACCTAGAAGAGAAAACACAGCTACCAAAGAGGACATACTTTCACCCAGGCAATTATTTCAAGTAAGTGTTGAAATGGGTCCCTGACTGAAAACAGATTAAGGCTAGATGTAGGGTGGGACTGATTGGTCAACTGGCATGTTGACAGCTGACTTTGCTTTAATCAGGATGTGATTGTGATGAAGGAAAAGGGAGGTGGAGAGTATCTTAAACGATCCAAATGACTAGATGTAATTCCTCAGAGAAAGTTTTAGGCTGTTCTTTAGTAATGGGCTTTCTAATAGCTAGTTGTGCTTTTGGGCAAGCTGGGAAGTGGTTTAAGCTTGGCGTTGGCATCTTTGGCCCATATCCCATGTCTCACTTCATTTTCTTTGTCAGCCTCCTTTCGCAGCTCCCTTGTCCTCTTGGGCTCTTCCTGGGCTGTCCAGCCTTTCACACTGAGACATCCTTCTAGGCCTGCCCTTTCTGGTCAGAGACGCATGTACCAGACCTTTCCTTCTCAGTATGTACTTGTGTACAACCCGCTTCCTAAGGGCTTTGCACACTGTTTCTCAATCCACATGGTAAGCGAATCTGTGCTAGAATGTTTCATATGTGCTAGTTTACAAGTTTAACAGAAAATTTGTGAAGTATCTTTGCTTTTTATAAATAATTCATTTAAAATTTTAGTCTTTAAGAGAGATCAGCCCAGAATTTATTTTAGGAACATCTGACATATTGACACCATTCAAATTTCTATATACATGCTACTTTCTTCTGGACTTGAACCCACAGCTTTAATTCAATTCACCTGGCATTCTCTGGTTGAGTAGACCTGTCCATAATCTGGGAAATGGCACTGGGGAGGCCAGACATGATAACAAGAAACAAACCTTACTGACCCTCACAAGGCAGATCATCTAGTATATATCTAAGTAACCATGGCACAGGCCGATCATGGGTGCCAAAAAAGAGATAACAGCATTGTGGGAAATTATAATGGAAAAGACAGATTTCAGACTAATCTGGTACTAAGTGAATTGAGAAAGATAAGAGCAAGATTTTTTAAATTTAATTTTTGAGACTGAATTAATATCAATTTTTCATCAACATGATCTCCCTAAATTTCAGATAGTAAAAGTCATCCATCAGGTGTAAAAAATTTGAGAGATTTTTAGAGGAGATGATGAATATTGAAATTCCATTGCGGTATGCTATTGGGAAGTCTGGGAGGAATCTTACGTGCTATTAAGAAACTGTCTCTAAGAATGTTTCTCCTACAGTGCTGATTCTCAAATCATTTCACATAGTTAGGTTATTAAATCTATATTTTAAAAGTCTATCATGGAAATTTTAGATATACATTTTCATGTCAGATCTGTGAAGCAAGGAACAAAGGCAGAGTTTCTTTTATGGCCGAGGCGGGAGTATATATGATCTCTTTCATGCATTTCACATGTTACTTTGGGATCAATGAGACTATTCAGTCCTGAGCATATATATATGATGCATCTCAGACATATTTTGTGGTTCTGCCTGCAGATGTTCTTGTAGCTCAGACTTGTACCAAGAAGAGATGGTTCTCCCTTTACTCAAGAGAAACACTTTAGGCTTTATATTGTAATTTTCTAGGAAGGAAACACTGTTACAAAACATGTATTAATGTGTTTTCCATCAACAACACTGAGTTTGTTCCTCAGCACTTAGAAAATAAAATTGCATAGATCTTTAAAATCCAAGATATGAATCAACACGATATGAGAGCCCTCAGATACACACATTCTTTAGACCTTTAAAAACTTCTTTTTCTGTATTACTACAGAGTTTTATCTCTAGTAATCATAATCTCTTTATATAAAAAGATTCATCAATTTACAGCACATTTCAGATGAAGTACCTTTATGTAACTTCAGTAAAACAATTGCTGAAGACACTTCCATCTTATTGCATACTCATATTGCTTAGTGAACTTTCTATATTCCCAGGGGATGAATCAATCTTAGACTTTGATACACGAAAAATCTGTTTCTCCTAATAAAATTGCATCAGTGAAAATAATTCTTATCTGAATTTCACTGCCATGAAGTGTTTAGTGTTTAAGTCTGGGTTTTTGTTGTAATTATCTCCTCCCACTTGATTTGATATTTTATTTTATCATATTCTATTGTATGTGCATCTTTTCTTTTTCTGTTTGTTGCTTTAAATTCTTTCTGAAAGTAGGTAGAAAAATGAATTAAAAAATAAATTGAAACTCTTATTACATGTTAAGACTTATTTAGTATTTTTTAGAACCAACAACCTTTTGAAACTCTTTCAGAATTCAAAAGTGGATAAGTTATTTTTGGGGTGACTTCTCATTAGAAGTAGCACTAAAAAGCTACAAATGAAATCATACAAATAGTTCTTCATTAGCCCTAGAATTGAGAACAGGTCTACGCATCCAGGAGCTGAGACAGTAAAGTACAAGTCAAATGGCTGCCAGGGCCCAAGACCAATGAAAATCATGTTGGGTTCTTCATAGCATTTAGAACATGCTGTTTCTTCTCTTTATGTCTTTTCAAAGTTTTATTTTTACAAGTGTCTGTTAGCAGAGGAATTCTGAGTGTATTTTTGGCAAGCATATTCTCTTCACATGAAGATGTAGAAAGCAGTGAGATGCCTAGGAAAAGAAAAGCGGTCCTAATTTTGTTTGTTTGTGGACCTACTGGGGATGGTTAGTACCCTATTGCTGGGTCTGAATTCTAATTTCTAGGTTGTGATCTATTCTTTATAGAGGAACAGCATAAAATATCTGTTACATATTTAAAATCATATACCTTTTGGACTGTAATCATTTTTATTTAGTCCCACTTTATGCTCAGTGTATTAACATCAGTGTCAAAGCTAGATCAGAAGTTGCTAATATGCAGGGATGACACCGCATTTCTGATTTTTAGACAGTAATAAGGAATCAGTAATATTACTGATTTTTAGACAGTAATAAGATGGAGCACCTGACTGCTTTGCCAATTTACAGTAGTTTTCTAGGTGTTAATTATTCCATGTTTCAGACCCATTTCCTTCAGTGTTTTGGGAACAATAGAAAACGTGAACAAATAATATAAAATGCAAAATCACTTCAAAATTTAAACAAGTTGTAATACATTATAGGACATTGGCATTTTTGTCTCATAAATATTTAAGTATTTATGACATTCTGTGCTTTGTCTCTTTTTAACACCTTCTCACAAAAAAATGTGTACTTTAGAGAGAAATGTATTTAGTATAAAGTCATCAAAGTGAAAAGTAATTACATGGAAAAAAAAGTGTGAACTGTGAAAGTAGTAGGGTATATTAAATACCTTTTCTTTTATGAAATGTATTTCCTCATAAGAAAAAGCTCTATGTAAGTCAAATCCAAAATATAACTCTATATTTATGAAAATATTTTACCAGTTTTTGTTTCTAGGAGATTGTGAATTCATTTATTTAAAAAAAGAGAGAAAAAGGAAAATGAATTGACTTGCAATGGCTACATAGTTATATACTGGAAATTTAGTTTCGGGTTTTTTTTAAATGATAATTTTTATGTAAGTGACAATTGATTGATAGAACAAAATAATTAACACTTAAGTTATTTCCACTTGCTATGAAAGTGAAAAACACTTCTGGAGGTGGGAGGGAGGGAGACGCAAGAGGGAAGAGATATGGGGATATATGTATATGTATAACTGATTCACTTTGTTATAAAGGAGAAACTAACACACCATTGTAAAGCAATTTTACTCCAATAAAGATGTTAAAAAAAAAAAAACTTCTGGAAAATAGACATAGTGATATGAATTTAAAGTCTATGACATTATCAGACACAATGCTAATTAATAGAAGAACAAATATATTTTATAACAGACATGTTCATTACAAATTAATCTTTTAGTTGTCTAGGTCAAGATGTTTCTGCTGGTCAAAGGTCGTTGTATGACTTATAGGGAAGGAATAGACACAATTGATCTTTAAAATAAATTACAAAGATCAGGGTAAAACAACAAATACATTTGAATGTAAGACAGGAAATGTTTATCAAGGAAAAAACTGTCAGACATTGTGGTGCCTTTTTTTACCCCAGTTGAGATAAAAGTAGCTCTAATTTTTTTTTTTTTTTTTTTGCGGTACGCGGGCCTCTCACTGTTGTGGCCTCTCCCATTGCGGAGCACAGGCTCCGGACGCGCAGGCTCAACGGCCATGGCTCACGGGCCTAGCCGCTCCGCGGCATGTGGGATCTTCCCGGACCGGGGCACGAACCCATGTCCCCTGCATCGGCAGGCAGACTCTCAACCACTGCACCACCAGGGAAGCCCAGCTCTAACTTTTAAATGGTCATCACAAATAGATAAACTGTAATTTGTCATACATTTTAAAGTCAGGAAGTAATTCAGTCCTTCTGATATTATTTCACCCACAGTTTACAAAAATTTCAATTATGTCCAATAAACTTATCATCACTAGTGGCAGCAACAGCAGTAGGTGGTAACAATACCAAGAGCTACTATTCATCAAAATCTTAGCATATTTTTAGACAAGGTACAAGCATATATTCTTCAGGGCAAGTTCATGAGGAAGTATTAAATTCATAATAATTTGGGGTATGGATCCAGGAAAAAGGAATAGATTAAAACATGGGAAAGCAGCTCTCACTCAGGAGCTATGCAAAGTTTGTTTTCTAAGCTAGAGGTTCTTGGTGCTGTTTGCATTCATCTAGGACATCGGTATGATTAGAAACTGCTTTTCAAAGATCTGAAATGTTTGAATTGAGGAAAATCAAGATTATGCAGGTAAAATGATCTAGTGGGGATAATTTTAACGGCTTTATACCATCTGGAAAATTTAATATTTGGAATAATCAGCCTGTTACCTATAGTTTTAGGTAAAAAACAATGAAAAATAATAATAATAGCAATGAAAAAATAATAGTAAGTTTAAAGATGACCTGTAGGTTTATAGAGAATAAGCTTAAAGAAGTCTGCAGTATTTATAAACCTAGTCTCTTTGGTTCTGTGACTCAACATGACATAATTTTGATCGTTCTCATGGGAAAGCTTCAGTTTGTTTATGTATTTGATTAAGGCCACTTGGACCTGATCTCTAATTGAGAGAAATCCAACGTTTCCTGAATTGGAGCTGCTGGAAGTGTAGGGGGCAATTCACAGTGCATTTGAAGGAACAGATGATAAAGCTTCCAGAGTTACCTTTGTAACATCCCAAGCCTGCTCCATTAGAGTCATATTTCTTGTTATGGAGAACTGTAAATTCTGAGTCAAATTTGTGTCCATTTTTGGTGTTTTGGTGACTCTAGCTTTTAGGATCTTAGGATGTTATTTTTAGAGGTGTTATTACATCAAAACAGGTATTTAAATATTAATTATATACTCATTAACAAATTGTTTTTAGGCATTGAAAGTCATGGGCTTTTATTATGAAAATCATCGCTTCAGATTTAAAAATATTAATATTTAATTTGACATTTTTAAGGATCAAAGAGCTGGGAACAAATTGTTTGAAGACCTGTGGTAATGAAGAACAGTAGGGTTGTATCTTTAACATACAAATGTGGCGATTTTCTGAGTCCTAATTAAAGAAAGAAAAGAAAATTGTAGTAGGTCAAGTCACTTTTAAATTGTATCATTAAATTAAAATTTGGATGAAATTAGGGATGTGATAATCTGGACCACCTGTCTGTTGGAGATCTGTAAGGAAGATTTCAAATGCTTATAACCATTCCAGTGATGGTGTCTTTGAGAAACAACTAATAGAAAAAGAGACTCTGTAATTTCTGTGCCCACTAATTAAGCATTGGCTTCTCAGTCCAGCTGCATCCAATTGTTTCTAATTCTGTGATCCCATGTCATTTTATCTGCATCTCTTTTAATGCACGTTTCACTCCAGTCTGTTACAATTACTTAAGGGGATCAACTCTCCTCCAATACTGTAGGATTCCTAAGGCTGGAATCCATATTGAATCTCTGTATTTCCTATAACTTTTGGTAGAATGTGAGTCATAAGTAAGAACTTACCAAGTCTTTAAACTTAAATACCTAAAGGGACCAGGTCAGTACTGTAAATGTTTGAAACAGGAAGTGCTGGGAACTGTGATAGATGGAAAACACAAAACATTTGGTTTCACATTTTTAAAAACACTGGTAGACTGAACAAAATCCAACTGAAGCCTGTTAGCTGGTGACCCTTCAAACGAATGAATGATAGAATGAATAATTTGTTTCCTTAGGTCCACATAGTGGTCATCTCTCCATTTTCAGGGTGAATGATGGCCAATAAATCTTGGATGAAAATTCTGGCATCTACATCCAAGAGGATTACTAGAGGAGTGGGTACTTGGCTCTTGTTTCTAATACCAGTTAAAGAATGAGAAAACCAATATACTCCACAACATACTTATACTGATAATCTGTATATAATTTTGTAGCATTAAAGGAATAGGTGAAGAAATATATAATTGTTGAATGAATAAAATGCATTCATTTTAGCCCCAACTTGAATTATCCTAGAATCAGGGAATTCAATGTTGATATCTTTGAACAACTATGACTTGTTAGAAAGTACTTTCTCAAGTAGAAATCTGTCTTCCTATCAATACAACTTTTTCTCTCTTAGTAGAACTGGCACAAGAAGGATCCAAATGTTCTCTTTCACAGGACAGCCTTTCAAACACTGAAGACAATTGTGTCAGCTATCACTGTTTTTAAATCTCCCTAAAGCATAGCGACTTAAAATGACATGAGTCTATAGATTAGCTGGGTGGTTCTGTGATCTGTGCCAAAGTCGGTTGATCTCAATGAAGCTTTCTCATGCATCTGTGGCCAGATGGTGGGTCTGCTGTGAGCTGCCTGGTCTAGGAGGACCTTGGTTATACAACTTGGGTTTCCTCCACGTGTACCTCTTATCCCTCCAGCAGGCTAGACTGGACATGTTCTCACGGTAATAAAAGGAATTCATGAAAAGAAGGATAAACTCACACTTTTTCAAGTCTCTGATTGAGTCAAGTTGCTACTTCTCATTGGAAAAATCAGAAAGTTATAAGACCAAGCCCAGAATTGGTGGGGGAGGGCATTAATAAAAGGAAACACATTAATTAATACAATTAATGCTCTCTGAAAGCTCTTATGCTCTTTCTGATTCTTCTTTCCTTTAGTCCAGCCATAGTTCATTCAGCCATTGAAGATACAGCAATAATTTGAATTTTTCTTTCATGCTGTTAAAGTTATCTGAGTGACCAGGGAGAATAGGAAAAAATATATATTAACAGAATAGTGAAGTCTAGTTGACCCTTTGGTGGCTGATGGGTCAAATGTGCCTTACCTGACTCCAGGGTTATAGCATGCCTGAGATTCCTGGTTTAAAAAGTTTAAAAAAGTTTAAAGTTAAAAAAGTTTCCCCTAATTGCCTAAAACATGAGCTATTACACACATAATGACCTATACTTTCCTGACTCCTCTTGGAGAATTGATTTTACCAAGTGTCATGCTAACAGACTTGAGAAAATTAGTTGTTTTAATAAAAGCTGACTATAATTAAGTATATAATTTTTGGCAATTCGATTACAATTCCATTAAAACTAAGACATGGAAAGAAGGCCTTGTAAATAGTAAAATAAAATAATACTTTCTTATGCATTTGAATAATATTCGTCTCATCCATAATGTGTATTCTCTAGGGATTTATGATTATTATCTTTTAAAAATGATTTATTTTTATGGGATAGATTTATGGTATTGTTTTCTATTACTGAACCCTCCCAAACACTACCATAATGAGTAAATGTTTTCATAAAAGCACAAATTACAAAATTTCTCTTTTAAGTCATTGATTCACAAAATGAATGTTTGCTACTGACATTAGAATTGCAGCTTACAGAACTAAACTGAACTAAACTAAACTACACCAAACTAAAACAAAACAAAACAAACTTCTGAAATTAACCTCAGGGATTCTGCTTCAGTAGGTCTGGGAGTAGAAAGCTTTGATTATTTCTTCATGCTCCCTGTTCTATGCTGATTGACAGCTAGATTGGGAGCCACTTTCCTTAATGATATAATTTACATAAAATAGGAATGGAAAAGTAGAGTAGTTTGGAAAACCTTTTAATAAAATTAGGATCAACATTGGAAATGTAAGCCCAATAATTTTTTTCAGGTGAAATGAATTTTGTTAATTTAATAAACAGGTAAAACATATTCTATGTGAAGCAGTATATCACCTCCCCTTACTCTCCCACCTCTGGCAATCACCAGTCTGTGCTCCGTATCTATGAGCTTGTTTTTTGCTTTGTTTTGTTTTAGATTCCACATATAGGTGAGATCATACAGTACTTTCTTTTTTCATTCAAAAATGTCTATGGGTACAGGGAATCTGTGCCTATGAAGAGGGCTAAGTTTCTCCTCTAAAAAATCTGAAACCCTTTTTTAGGATGTAGGTCTATAAAGTACAGAGACAAATTACCATGGACTCCAGAGCAATTGTTCTCAGCATTGGCTGTCTTACAATCACTGGGGAATTGAAAATCCCAATACCAGGGTTGTATCTCAGACCTATTATATCAAAATTGCTGGATGAGACTCAGGAATCAGTGTTTTTTTAAAACTCTCTAGGTATTTCTAATGTATAGCCAAGTTTGAGAGCTACTGCCTTAAAGAGAAGCACACATGAAAGACAATGACATAAGAGGGAGGAACAATTGAGAATGAACATTGAAGGGTGCCTAGGCTTTTGACAGGCAAGTAGCAGAAAGAAAGGACATCAAAAAGATGGCATGGCATAAGCAAAGACATGGGAATATAAAAGTTCATAAGTGTTTGGGAGAGTTTTGCCAATAGGGAGAACTCCTGAATGGCCAGCATAGAGCTGAGCTTCTGTGTGTGGAAAAGATGTGTAGCTGAAAGTTTGGTTAGGGCTAGCGAGTCAAGGGCCATACTGCATTTATTTTGTAAATACGTGCTATCACCCATCTGGTCTGTTGTTAAAACCGACAAACCTGATGAACCAAACTCCTGAGCTCGGTATTTCCAAAATGCTTTTTCATCATAGGGCACTATCCCCCCGAGATACTCTGAACGAAACATCAAATAAGTTTGGAAAATACTGCCTGTCATACTCATTCTCCTCTTAGAGATTTACAAAGAATATTAGAATTCGTGCAGTAAAATAAGATTGTTTACTCCAGTATTTCCCAAATCATATTCTATTTCTATATAATGCTTATTAGTATCTCCAGAAATTAATGTTTCAAAGTACACATTTTTGTTTCCCTAAATTTTTTCAGAAAATGTCTCCTTTATTTTTCTGAAATTCATTTTGTTTTCGGGTAGTCTTGTTTTCATCCTTTAATTACTTCTTTTCTTATGTTACCTAGAATATAGTCTGACCCCAAGAAATTTCTCCATAGTTAACATTTTTTATCTACTCTTAGAGAAGCTTAAGCAAAAAAAATGTTGCCTAGTTGAGAGAATAGTTAATGTTCTATTACATAACTGTGATGGTGTGAGTTTAAAAAAAGGAAAAGAAATATTTTGAAAAGATTGAGAAGTGATGAACAAAGTCACATTATTGAAACAGCTGAGGGCAAATTAAGAAATAACAGATGGGAGCTATGTGTGGATTATCACACCCAGGTATCACTGTACACACAAGTTTGGCAGCATTTTACCCAACTCTTTTGCTTTTTTAACAGAAGCATTGCCCTTAAATTCATGCTTAGTGAAATGTAGACTCTTCAATCTACAAATAACTCCATATTGAATAATGATGGCTTATGCTTGTGTAGAATCCCATATCAAGGGTTTAAAAAATTATTTTTACATCTGTTATACTACCTGTTCACATGCTATCCTTATGAAATAGAATGAAAACTATATAGATCCCTATTTCATAGGTGAAGAAAGAAATTGAGGCTCAAGGGGTCACAGCAAGTCAGAGGAAGAAACATTGAAGAGTACTGACATTAAGAACAAGCAGTTAAGTGTGGCTTCTATTACAGATTGCACCTTCCTAACAAATACTGTTAGGAGACCTTAATGTGTATGTCAGGGTAACTATACAATCATTCCTTGAGGTATAACACATTCTCACTTGCCAACGAAGTCACCTGAATCATTTAAAAATTTTTTAGCTACTCAGAATTATTTAATACACACGGTATACATGAAAATTTTCTTTTCTGGAGGTGAAGCAAGGGGAAAAAAATGAGCAAAAGTAAATTACTATGTGTCCTCTGAGCCGTATGATTTACTGTGAGGACTTTACAAACAGGTTTTTTGTTGTTTTTTTTTTGCGGTATGCGGGCCTCTCACTGCTGTGGCCTCTCCCGCTGCGGAGCACAGGCTCCGGACGCGCAGGCTCAGCGGCCAGGGCTCACGGGCCCAGCCGCTCCCCGGCATGTGGGATCTTCCCGGAGCGGGGCACGAACCCGTGTCCCCTGCATCGGCAGGCGCACTCTCAACCACTGCACCACCAGGGAAGCCCACAAACATAGGTTTGACATGGCACATATGAGGCCCTTACTAGGAATTTTAGGATATAAAATACTGTCTCTAGAAGTAAAGAGGAGGGAATAGAAGGGTAAAGTTCAGGCAGTTACTTGAAAGTGTTTCTAAACAGAAGAGATTTGTTTCTACCATAATATAAACTGCATTTTCCAAGGTAGCAGAAAGACCCTTGCAGATACTGAAGGGTGTGGCTTCTAGATTGTGTAAGACTAGAACTAACTTTCACTGTGACTTCATTATGAATTCATTAATAGAAATGATTAAAATATAATTTGACAGTTGCCACCTTATTAATCTTTTTTTCTCAGGCTTTACTTTCGGTAAATATCCTAACACTCAAAATGCTTGAAATTTACTGTTTTGATGGTGTTTTATTTTAATGTATTTAAGGTCATTCTTGAGTGCCATAAAACTCCCATGTTTTGTTATTTAAAAGTATTTTTCTTTATTGTGATAGTTTTTCTAAAATATTATACTAAGAATCTATTTTTTAGAGGGAAAATAAATCCCACATTCTATTAGGCAAACAATACAGTGCCCTTATAAGGCTATTTTCTCTGTCTTAAGAATCAAATATTTATAAAATTAAAAAAAAAAGATATTTGGTTTTGTGGTACAGGATGGTAAAGACACAATTTGTTTAAAATACATTCCATTTCTAGACTAGATTCATTATTTCTTGACATTTGCTTATTTAAACAATGGAAAACACTTTCTGACTACATTCTGATTACATTCTAAACAGCTGTTCTTACTAAATAACCATTTACCTAAACTTTATATAAAAGTTCTTATTAATTCTGTATACCAGCTTTTAGACAAACTCATGTGGAAGTTGAATCGTTAAAGTTGAATAATTTTCATCGATGTATATCATCAGGATAATTTGTTCTGCTTAATCCTTCTTCTTACCTACCAACACAATGTTTTCCTCTCTCTTATTAGCGCAGTTGGGAATTTAGACCCATTTAATGGAGTCTATGTCAATGCTGCGCTGGTGAAGGACTCTAGCTTACATCTAATTGTTTAACTTGTTTCTCTCATAAATGTCTAGATAAAAATATGATTGTTGCTCCTTCCCACTCTCTGCTCTTTTCTTTCCTCCTCCTCTGCTGCCAGACCCCAGAATGCCTAGCATTACTCAGAAAACTAATGGTTATGCCTATTAGTGTGTTATCCTGAGGTGTTCTACCTCCGAAGTGTTCTAAACTTTAGAACATTTAAGGCCACCTTAGAGCTGTGAGTTTAACTCTGAGGAGACAAGGGCCTTAGGACTTCCAGGTGGAGTATTAGTTCTGAATTTTCCCTTAAAGATTCAGATGCCAAGGGAAGGATCTGGAATGCCATGTTTAAGACTTGTCTTAGACTAGAATGTTTAGGTGACATCTCCATAACTTATTGAGTAACTTGAAGAGCTCATTCTAAAATAATTTTCCCTTAGGTTTTCTACTCCATCAAGTTACTGTTCAATCTCTCTTCCATTCATTAGTTTTTAAAATGTAGACTGCCTGTTGCTTCCACATCCTCTCATTACTTTCTCCAGTCTCTTGCAAAACTATCTCCTTTCATAATCTCAATTATCTTCTCTGTTAGGTGATTCCTAAATCTACATTTGTAGATCTCAGCTCTATCCAGAGTGACAGTATCTTCCCATCTCAGACATGTTTCACCTGAATGACCTCCTGATACCTGATACTAATCTGTCACAAAGAGATTTATTATAACACATACTCTATAAGAGTAATTTCAGGAGCATATGTGTGCTTGTCTCTTGCAACATTAGTGCCCATGAGAGTTAATAGTTTTACACAATGTACACACACACACATTACTACACTATTTCCTAGAACTTTATTATGTTTATGTAAAATGTAAATATTTAAGAGGATGATATGATATTTAGTGTTTCCTAAATTGATAGTGGAAATCTTTGTGTTAAATATCTACAAAGATATTAAAGTCTCCAGTAAACTGTCGTTTGAGAAATATTGCTTAGACGAACAGCCTAAACCCAGCTACTTTGTTGACAGCTATTAAGGAAAGCATAAAATGTTTCCCTCTTGCCATTTAGACTTGAAATCTCAGTTATTTTTGTTGCCTCCCTACTTCTTATCTTCCATAACAAAACAAATATCAAGTCCTTTCAGTTATGTCCTTAGAAAATTACACATTTCTCTCCTCTTTGTGACTTTTTACTTCAAAACCTTTTCCCCCTTATCTAAAATGTTATATTTTCCAAATTGACCTTCTAATCTCCACCCCTTCCTTTCACAGTTCCTTGTTTCTAGAGTTATCAGATTAGTCTTTAGAGCTTTGTCATGGTTATGTCACTACCTTCCATAATTTTCAATGACCCTTCATTTTCAACTAAGTGACATATTGACTCTTCTGGCATTCCAAACACTTTATACCTACTGTTCGTTTACCTCATCTCCTTCCTCCTTTCACAAATCCCGTGCTACAATCATTTTGGATGACTCATTGTCCCCTAGGACTGTCTTATACTTCCCTTCTTGAGCTTATGCCCACTCTGCTTCCTCTACTTCAGTGCCTCTCCTCCATCTCCTGTCTGAATTTACTCTCTGTCCTCTTCAAGTCCATGCTTCAAGTCCTAATTCAAATGCTATTGTCTTCATGAAGTGTTCCCTGATCTTTCCAGCAAAAATAAGCGTCTCTGCTTTTGTGCTTTAATGATAGTAACACTTTTTTTTTTCTCATAGCTCTGTATTTCTGAGCATATTTGTAAGAAATTGGTATAATAATTTATTATTTAGTGCATATCTTATCTTCCCTTATTATAAACTTATTGATGACTGAGGCATTGTCATGTTTATAGAATTATAAAATGATCAGGTTGAAAAAACCTTATGTCTAGTGCAACTCTCTTATTTCATAGATGAATAAACAAAAAACTTTAAGACATTAAATGTTTTGACCAAGTTCTCACAACTACAGAGTCAGGTCAGAATCAGGACTAGAACACAAGTCTTAACTCTCAATCTAGTGTTCTTTCTAGTCTAATTTCTTTGCATCTCTTATGCTTCTAGCCCAAGGTAATAATCCCTATTGAGCATCTACTGTGAACCAGGGATTTTACCTACCTATTGTATCTAATAGTAAGAGTAACACTAGAATGTGGGCATTAATACCCCGATACTACAGATAAAGAAACTGAAGTTCAGTGAGGTTAAATAACTTTCTTAAGTAGAAAAATTTGGAATCAAAGCCAGGTCCACCTGACTCCAGAGCCTATGCTCTAGGGTCAAAGATTTAACAAATAAAGAGGGCTATTTAGTTTAGGGTGGAAGTTTGAAGTAGCTTTCTTGGGAACCTGAATTGGACTGCCACCTATGGACCAAGTCTCAAACTTTAAAATGACTGTATTTAGTTGTCATATAATGCAAATTAAAATCATAAGGAAATGCAATGATGTGCCTTCTGGAATGGCTAAATGTGAAAACCAAAAATTTACCCAGGGCTAGTGAGGCTTTAGAGCGGAGTTTCTCAGCCTCAATGCTAGATCAAATCTTTGTTGCAAGGGACTGTCTTGTGCATTATAGGATGTTGAGCAACATCCCTGGCCCCTACCCACATGATGGCAGTAATATACCCCCAGTTGCAATGAGAAATAGGTTTCCAGGCATTAACAAATATTCCTTGTAGTATAAAATCATGCCCAACTGAGAATCCATTGATTTAGAGAAATCAAAACTCTCATACATGATTGGTGGGACTGAAAATAAGTACAGCTTTGGAAAACTGTTTGCAGCATCTACTGAAGCTCAACATATGTACACTCAGAAATTTCACTCCTAGGTGTTTACCCAAGACAAGCACATATATATCATATATTCATCAAAGACCTGTACAAGCATGTTCTTAAAAGCACTATTTGTAATAAACTGAAATAAAATACCATCAAGTGCTCTTCAACAGTAGAAAGCGTAAGTACATTGTGTGGAATACTATAAAGCCATGAGAAACAATGAACCATAAATATATGCAATAATATGGGCTAATATCTCAAAGATCTGTTGAATAAAAGAAGCCAGACACAAAAGAGTACATATTGTATAATTCCATTCAAGGGTTAGGAACAGGCAAAACTAATATAGGTATTAAAAGTCAAAAAAGTGGTTACCTTTGGAATCCCTTGAAGGAAGCATGAGAGAAGATTCTGGGCCTTGGTGACATTTGTTTTTTGTTTTTTTAATGTGGCTTCTGGTTATATTTAATTTTTAAAAATTCATCAAGCTAACACTTATGATTTGTGTAATTTTCAGTATGAATGTTACAACTTACTAAGAAGTTAGAAAAAAAAACTGGAGCATTTTCTATTTGGGGAAAGACTTACACATTCCATATTAACTGACTGCAGATGAAGCTTCAGAGAAAACCTGGTGGTGGTGCTAGAGCAGCTTTGAGGGGTATACACTTTGCAGATGACTTTGCATGGTGTGGGTGGGCATAAAAGGAATGAACAATGCTTCTCTTCTGTGCCCTGTTAATGGAAACCTGTCAAAGAAATTATTAATAAATGTAGAGGACAATTAGAAGTTGATGGGCATACATTTAATTTTTAAATTTTCTATGTTTGTCCACATATCTAGCAAGTTTTATTATTCTACGTTATTAATGAAAGTGATTATACTAGTCTCATGAAGCAGAGTTTGAGAAATGGAAATGCTTTACACATAATGACACAGACCATGTGATCCCAGTTATATTATTCTATTATATACCCATGTATTACTTGTATTGCAATTTTTGTATGTTCATTAGAGAGATATTCCCACATTCATATTTAGATTGCCAATCATTATTTTATAGTTGGGAACAAGTCATATCAAGACTTATACCAAGTCATATCAGGCCTTATATAAGATAAATTATACTCTAATAAATGTTTATTCACGGTTTCAAACTGTGGGTGCATTTTAAAATGGTAAATTAGTTGAATTGTTTATTATACAATTTTGAATTTTTTCACAAATTTATTCTTAGAAAGTATAAACTTAGAAACCATTCATTAGGAGATATCATATGGAAACAAGAGACATGGCCAGTGTTAGGAGGAGAGAGGAGAATTAGAGAGGAATGGAGGAAGTCACCAGAGAGCCACAGAGCAGCAACCGACAGTAACGAAGCTGGAACAAAAAGTCTTGCTTTGGAACAGATCTGTGTCTCTGCCCAGCCTCTAGCTAGTGAGACAAATCACGTCACCATTCTGAGCTTCAGTTTTCTCTCTGAAAGGTGAGTGAATTGGCCTCAAGTGAATTTTGCAGCTCCTGAATTTTGTGAACACCTTTGTGAGAATGAGCAAAGGCCATAGAGTTGATCTCTGTTGGTAACATTTAAGTGAGACCTTTAGAAGAATAGAAGAAAGCAGGAAACTATGTAGTACTAAAGAAGGAGCAATGAGTATAGATCATTTATATAAATAGTTTATAAGAAAGTAGATTTTTAGCAGGAAAGATATCACAATTAATTTTAAATGTATTTTAGGAAAATAAAATAAACCCTCTATTTAGTCCACCAGTTATCACAAGTAATTGCTGCCCAAGGTATTTAGGAGTCTGCGGCAGATGGCAGGTCCAGCACCAAGGCGAAGGGATAATCATGATAGTTACGTTGAATGAGCACCTAAGACGTAAAAGTGCCTTTTGTTTGGTATGTATGTAAGTTATTTCATGCTAGTGAGTATTTTTTAAAGTTGAAAAATTAACAGTGAAGCTCAGAAGGGTAGCTAACTTGCTTAAAATCACACAGCTAGGAAGCTAGGAAGTAGCAGAGCCGGAATTCAAACTCACATCTGCCAGACTACACAATCTATGCAAAGTCTAAATACTGTACTGTCTAAAATAGCTGGGAGTAATAGTGTGGGGGAATAAAATATGGAGGGAACATTGGGGAGCCACTGTTTTTTTTTATTGACAAGAACTTTAAAAATTATTATTTTTACATAAATTAATTGGCTAAATCCCATTGGCTCAAACCAGTAGCAGTGCCTTGTGGGGCAGGGAAGCAGTTGTCCTTAGGTGCAGGCACTGTGACTGACATTTTCCATAGAGAATTTAAAAACAATAATAACCTGCTATAGCTCGGTTTTCTTTTTATTATTACCATGTGCCAGCAATGCTAAACAGCCCTAACTCCTCCTAACTCCTAAATAATTGGTATAACTCCCAAATAATCGCCATGGTACTGAGTTTTAATTATCTACATATCTATATACATTATTATATATACATGTATATATCATGTGTATATATAGTATGTGTCTATGTGTGTATATATATTGGGTTGGCCAAAAAGTTCGTTCGGGTTTTCATAAAACTTTATGAAAAACCCGAACGAACTTTTTGGCCAACCCAATATTTTATATATACATACATATATTACTTATTCTTTAATAAACATTGTGTTCTACATGGGAGATACTTTGGGGGAAATTGCAGTTATTCAGTAGACTCCCAACACATGCAGACTCAGCTACATACATTTGTTTCAAGAGTAAGCAGTCAGCCAAGTTTTGTTTTTTGGTCACTGGGCTGTCATTTATTTCAAATGTACTGTTTAAAATGTGTTGAAGAAAGCAAAAACTGTACTTAAATCGGACACAAACAATTTTGAGCAATTATAAACTTTGGAAAAGTTTACCAAGTATAGTACAAATTTATGCAGACTTTTCTGGTGAAGTTATTTTAGTGGCAATTTTTTGATCAAAGAGGCATTTGAAAGCTATTAGACTCAACCCTGAAGAAGCAAAGATATGAACAGCATTTTATTGTGAAGTGAGATTTCATAAATCTCTGCCAAACTATAACTTTAATACTTTTCCTATATATTTTTATATCTGTTGCTTCATGTGAAGGAAACATTTTTAGAGTAAAATTAATATAAAGTGCTTTTTGAATCACTCTGAGCAAAGATAGATTGACAAATCTGGCTATACTGTCTACTGAAGATGAATATGTGAAGACAATCAATTTTGACAACTTTGTTGAAAAATATGCAGAAGTCTCAAAACAAGAACTGTAATATTATTGATTTCTTTAATAGAACACCATGTAGATATATTTTTGTTGTCTTTTATAATTAAAAAATCAATCTGTTGCTTTTTCATTTTTCTGTAATATCTGTAATATATTTTAAAAATTATTTATATTTGTATATGGGCATACCAGCACAATTCAACTAGAGAAAATGTTTACTCTCTACATTTCCTTTCTGGCCATTATAATTATTGGTCTCACTTCATGATTATTTCTGAGAATAATTTTTTCATATATATAAGGGGAGTATTAAAAAATGATCCACTCTGGGTATCCAGTATGCTAGGTATGCCACTGGCTAAAACTAAGAATTATTTTTTTAAATCTTGATTGATTGTGGGAAACAGCTTTTTATTGCTTTGTCTTCATCAGATATCTGAGTGTAGCAGTTGATAATACATACTTATTGAATGAAAAGACAAATGATGAATGAGTAATAAACAACTGCTTAAAATAAGCCATGTTTGGTCTGCTAGCATTACTGGAAATCTACATTTTTACTCTGAGCCCAAGATCCTAACAATAATTTGACTGCTAATCAAAAGTGCTCCTTTAGGTTTATGGCTAAAGATGAAAAGTCCTAAATAAATGCAGTAAACTTCAGAATTTTTAAAGCCTGATTCCCTAAAAATACTCTATAAAAGATTTTGGAATTTCAGTCCTGGATTGACCTTTTGTTTTTTCATCTCTGAAGTGAGAATAATAATAATAATAATGCCATATAGGTTTGAAATGAGAGTAAAATGAGATAATAGAGTGAGAGGACTTAACAGTGCTCAAAATAGTCTAAGCATTTGATAAATTATAGCTATCATGATCTATATGTCATGAGCTATCATGAGATGGAAACTTAATATTTTTTGGTAAATTTATTCTGACCTAAAATGAGTCCATAAGCCTTTCCATTTGAGGAGAAAATATTTGTGAGTCAATGTTTTTTTCTTTAACAAATTTTAGGACACTAGGATTTGGTGACTATAGATTTTGTCAGAATTAAGTGAAAGCCAGAAAATGATGAAAATGAGAAAGGAACAAAAAACATAAAGTGAGAGAAAGAAATTAAATCTTCTCTGAGAGACATATTTACAGCTTCCTGCAAGCTAAGTTTATGTCAGACCATTTAACAAAATCCTATCTAGAATTTAGGCTCATGAGATGCAAGGTTCCACTGACCCTGGTGGCATCCTGCAGTTTAAGGCAGCAGTAGGCTCCCTTTCAATATCAGCTCTGTCTTCTTGTTCTCCTTGTATAAATGATACTGGAGAAGTAGAAGAGTAACAATTCATTTATTTCTTTAATTTCCTATGTACTCCTCATTTTATCCTGAGATAGGGCTGTACCACTGAATTTTGTATATTTATATAGTTTCAAAATTCTGTTCTCAGTCATGCCATCTGCCAACATGTGCCTTGACTGCCACTAAGTGTACACCATTTTGTGTGATTCATTCTGTTGTCATTTGGATGTTATTGACCCATAGTAGACGCTCTTTATCGCCTGCTTTTTTTGGTAAAAGCAATAGTCCTCTCTCACATTTTTCCTTTGGGCCACTACAGAAATAATATAGCTAAGTATCTAGTGTATTTCTATAGTTCATTTACATTCCTGTTCTACTGTTTTAAATTTAAATCTGACACAAATGCTGGGGGAAGAGGTAGTGTTTATAATTCTTCCTACACATATTACAAATGATATGATTATGGGTTGGAGACCGTAAGTGCAGAGTCAGGAGTTATGTGTTTAGTAAGTAGTGAATTCCCATCAAGAGCACCTTACAGTTTTTGATAGAAGTTTGCAGTGAAAATACTGTTTGTAGGAAAACAGTATTGGATTGAGAAGCTGCAATATAAGTTGATATAAGCTAATTAGAAACTTGAATTTATTTCGAAACCATGTTCAAAATTTCTATTGAACAAATAATCATGTTAAGGGTGTGGTTGCATTGTTATTACAATAGTAATGCCACAAGTGGTTACTAAGCAACTCTGAAGGAACAATTTTGTGTGACTCATTTTCACCACTGTTGTATTTCTGTAATTTTGAGGATAGGGGACAAGTTGGCCACCAGTAAAGCAGCAATCAATAGAGATTTATGCCCAGATCTAAATCTTGACAAGCAGTCTTCTGTTATTTTCATTTATAAACATTGTGAGACTAAGCAGTTCATTTTCTCTTGACTTCAGTCCCTGCCCACTAGCCTAAACTTCTTTTAATAACCCTTTGCTATGTGGTGCACTGAAATTCAAAATTCCCCACTGCTTGCAACTTATTGAAATCCATTTTTTTCTTAAATAGAGCTAGAAATAGTGGTGTGCTGGTAAATTGCCTCTATAAAAAGAAATATTAACGCCTTTATTTCTAGCATTAGCCAGTTTCCATGGTGTAAATATTTCCATCATGGACTCGGAATTGGGAAGACATAGCACAGTGAGCTCTCAAGAGCTGCCAGGGGCTGGCTCCAGCCCAGCACTGGGGAGGGGATCAGAGATCACCCCACTCTGACCTCTCAAGTCACAGAGGAGGAAACTGAGGCCAAAGTAAAAGTGAATACTCACTCTTTCTCTCTTTTTTCTCCAACTATGGGTACTTAATTTAATAATTTACTGTAAACTACCTGACGGCTGAGCAATTTATCCAGAAGAGGAGGTAATGGTAAGCAGAGGGCATGATGTTACTCTATAAAGTATATATGGGAGATGAGATAAAGCTAACATGTGTTGATAGCCAGAAGCCAAAACAGATCGATGACAGAAAAATGCTGTTCCCACCTACAGACGTTACTCTGTAGCCAAATGGATTAGATTGACAATTTAAAAATCATTGAGCATTGGACTGGAGAGGTATCTGTAGCTTCAAATAATCTGTTACAAGTTTGTGTTTTCCTATCTCTTTGATTGCCGAAGTCACAGAGTGACTTCCTAAAGGTTCACTTAGATGCTGATCCAATGATGCTGTTGCTGCTGTTCCTCCTGGACCACACTTAACCAGTGGAGTTTTAGATTTTCTCTCTAACCCTTCACTTTGCATTTTCTCTTGGAAAAGTTAATTAGAACTTACGCATAGATGAGGCTTAACACTGCCATGGTTTCAAGATGTTCTGGTTCTAGTTTCTGTCTTCCTGCCCTTCATGTAGTTTCTGACATTTGTTAGGCTTGATTTTATCATCTCACTCCTGGTTTCTTCCTCATTACTTTTTTGGGATCAGTTCTGCTAGGCTATTCTTTGATTCCTGTGGGATTGCCCACCTTTCAATGTTCTAATGCTGTCTTCCTGATATCTTCAAGAATAGCTAACTCTTACCTTTTGTTTAGCACCTCATCTTGAATCTCCCCATCTATTCTCTATCTCTGGTCTCCACATCCACCATGCCCATTTTCCTGGTCTGAAATTGTCAGATGTAAGGTCAAAAGGCTATTTTTTGGTCTAATATATTACTTAGTTATTAATTATAATTTTATTAAGTATTAATTAATTAAAATATGATTTAATTAAGACTCTCTCAAAAGTCTAATGACTTCTAGTCAATAAAGTTGAACAACAGCAATAAAAATGGATCTGTTCCATTCTGTATTTGACCTTTTTTTCTGGATATGGGGCACTTGAAAAATTGACTAAAAGTGAATTGTTAGGAAAAATTGCAACTCTCAGGTGAGAGAAAAACTTGGACTTCTGTTCTCCTTTCTGATATAGAAGATCTTCTTGGGATGGTCTTTTGCATGCCAAAGGATAAGTCATTTCTCTTGAAACTTGGTCTGTGGGACAAAATGAATTTTACATATTTCTCAGTGATTTCCCTCTGCTCTTCTCCTGGGCCATTAGTCAAAAGATATCCAAGACAGAAAAAGGTGGAGCTACCAGGTTTGGAGCTTGGATGAACTTCCAGTCTATCTGTAGCATGGAACTTCTTCTTGGCTTGTTCCATATTCACTGAAGCCATTTTCAAAGCATACTTTTATTCTAATAGAATATGGATATTTAAAAAATTTATTCTTATTGACATGTGATACCTCAGATTAAAACAAGGCTTTTGTCTTACTCTGTGAAGAAAAAGTCTTGGGGAATAGACAGTTTTTTTCATGTACACTTATAATTCATAAGCAAGGACTTATAGCAAAAAGTAAACACCAGTGGATTAATAAAAACTCCCCTTTAGTAGGAGTTGTTTATGTTTTGCACTGGACTTGAAGGCCAGAAATCCTCTGACATTTTGACAAAGGTGGTATTTTCTACTAAGCTTTGTGGAAAAAGAAATCTCTGTGACAGGTTTAGAGCAGGTTGACCAAGATAGCACCTGCCATTATTCATCCCAGCAAGTGGTCCTTCTCTTGCCTGCTGTTTTGGCCTCAATTTCCTAACCTTTTCCCCAATCGGTCCTTCCCTTCATTATATTAAACTCAAAATATAATTTCAGGGCTTCCCTGGTGGCGCAGTGGTTGAGAGTCCGCCTGCCGATGCTGGGGATGCGGGTTCGTGCCCCAGTCTGGGAGGATCCCGCATTCTGCAGAGCAGCTGGGCCTGTGAGCCATGGCCGCTGAGCCTGTGCGCCCGGAGTCTGTGCTCTGCAACGGGAGAGGCCGCAGCAGTGAGAGGCCCGTGTACCTAAAAAAAAAAAAAAAAAAATTTAGTGGCTTAATTTGAAAATTCCCCTCAGGGTTACCCTTCAGAGTCATCTGAGAAGCTAATTAGGGCTATAGCACCTAAGGAGACATTCAGAGACTCCTGCAAGTAAAGCTGTAAAGAGGTAGGACAGTCATGATATGCATGCTCTGAAAGCTCTTTCTGCTGCCATAAACAAAGTCACGTTGTCTGGGAGCATTATTCATAAAGGATTTATCTAAAATTATTATAATATAGATGAAGCAAGCATTTCTCACTTAATAGAAGTATATTTTAAAATGTAAAATCTATTGCCTCCATGTCAGAGAGGTTGCTAACTTGAAACAATGCTTAGGAACAGAGAAAGGAAAATTTTAAGTTAGTTTGCTCAGTATCTGCTATATATCAAGGACACTTACTCTTCATTTAGTCATGGGAAAGACACAAATAGCTTGATAGAAAAGTGTTCAATGACATGAACAAAGAATTAAAGATTAAAATCAGTTATTACTAATTATTGTGAATCATATTATATTATCAAACTATTCAGCAGCTATTAAAAAAATGAAATAGAGGTCTATATTAATCTGGAAATATTCCCAAAATACATTAATATTGAAAAAGTAAGCTTGTAAATTCTACCTTCAAATGGTTTCACTAAAAAGCAGAATGGGACTCTATAAGTTTAAATATATGTATAAATGATTTGTAAACTGAGCATGGAGAAAGTTGTAGAAGGGTACATACCATACTATAATGTTGATTAGCTTAGAATCAATGGTATTGGTAAAAAGAATGGGAACACACTAGCTTTTAAATTTATGTACTAATGTATATAATTTTTAACTCTTTAGAATAAGCATATATTAATTTTATTATTAAAAATGTATAAAATTGAGAGCATATCAGTAGTTTCTGGGGATTAAGATTTGGGGGAGGGTTTGGCTCAAAAGGGCAACATGAGGGTGTTTTTTGGCTGAGGAACTGTTCTGTATTATGAGTATGATGGTAAGTGATGATACATGAATCTGTGCATGTTCCAAAATTCATAGAATTTTACATCAAAAAAGCACATTTAATTGTATGTGAGTTTGTAAGAAACTATAAAAATCAGTTAAGAAAAAACAATGAATTGTTTTTAAATGTTGAGAAATGGGTAATAAAAAATAGTCCTCCAAAATCTACTAATTATAGACTAAACTAAAAGAATTTTTTTCCCAAGAGAAAACTATGTTATTATGTTGAAAGTTTTAGGGTTATTTTCCAATTTGAGCCCACTTAGTCATTGATGGTCAGGAGAGCAAGTCAGTTAATCGATAGGGTAGATCAATAGGTATTATTCACTGAGTTTTATAAATAGCTAAACTAAAGCTAAAGCTAGGACAGTTTAGTAATTTACCCAGAACTACACAGTTAATAGGACTTCAAGTTGAAATCCAAACTTTGGGAAAAAAAAGAAAGTCAAGATTTCTAAAAGTGAGAAATACACAGGATACAAACTATTTGTATGAATTAACTATAATAAGTTAGTAATGAAAACTCTAGCACGATTTGAGATAGAAATATACTACTCCTTTACAGTAAGAGTAATAAAACAGACCTTAGACAATAAGTAGTTACTCGTAGCCATGTCTACCCAGGAACTCCTGCAGGATCTGTGGATATAGTGATTACAAATTATTGGAATCATCTAAGTGTATAGCTCCAGGATGATGAAAATAAAGTAATATAATATTTTTATAAAGAATCTTAATTCAACTCTGCAAAAGAACTTGACCTACACACTTGCAAAAATCCATTAAAAAGTGAAATAGTAGAGGATAAAGAGTCAATCGTAAATAATTTAACATGGGGTCACTGTAGTAAAAAAGAAGTATAATAAATTTGAAGTCTGTTTGGTAGTGCTACATTCATATCTTATGACAATGTTGAACCCTGCGTTTTCATGTTAATAAGAGTAAAGCAGCAAAAGAGATCAGAGTTGCATAGATAAGGTTGACAGTTTGCATTGTAATTCATGGATATGTTCATTTCCAGTAATAATAGTGAATATTAAGTATCTGTCTTCCTTTTAAGTGATCATAATTCAAGATAGCACATTTTAAATATAAACTGTTTTACAAGAGTAAAATAGAAATTTCCTCATTGACTTCATTCAACTCAAGATTTTTAATTTTGTATTTTAAAATTTCCTTCTGTTTTTCTTTTTCAGTGTCAAACACTGTTTTTAATTTTTGCCTCTTCTATCTAAACCATGTCCATCCTTTCTGAGCTCAGTTGAAAATTTTCATGTAAACCTCTTTGGAAATAACACTTTTTATTTTCTGAAATCTTACTATAATTAGAATTAAATACTCAGTATTTTTTGTTCAGTGCAAGTTAATTTCATCTCTCTGAACAGATTGTAACTTAAGTGCAGAGGCTATGTCATGCTCCTTTGACATTTCCCTAGCATCCATTCATTCAAGCAATAAGTAGTACCTTCTCTGCTTAAGGCACCATGATAGCTGGGGAAGGAGATACAAAGATGACCTAAAACTTGTCTTGATTTTAAAGAATTTATCATTCAGTAGGAGATATAAAACTTGTTGTGCATATTACTCCAATACTAGACATTGTTTGGTACAAAGTGTGTTGAAAAAAGAGACAAAAAGACACTGGAGTATTGGCACAATTGGTGGAAGGCATTTTTTTCTGACTGATTTTTGAAACATTTAGTGAAACTACTATCCTATTCTGGTTTCTAATTCCAGATATTTTCCCTTATGTCTGACACTAACACTAATAATTTTAAAAATTATATGTACTTTTTTTTCTGGGAAAGAATTTATTGAAAAATACCCTTTTTTCCTGATTCATTACAATGATGTACAATCCCCTGTATTACAATGTGCCTGAAATTCGGTTGTCTTTTAATAAATGATGTCTCACAATGCCTTTTGAGGAGATGGCAATCATGACATATTAGGTTAAGCAATATGAAATTGATATTCAACAGTTTTTGACCTATAATAGCAGCAATTTTATATGACAATATAAAATTTTACATTGCCAGCCCATTTGTAAATTTTGTTATTTCTGTTCATCTTCTCATCACCTCAGGTGATGTTAATTATATTACTGTTACTACACATGTTGAGTTCATTAATCACGCATAAAGAAAGGCATGAAAACAGAGCAGTGGGGCCTATATTTGACATTGGAGCAGATATTTACTATGGGGTACATGACCTTAATTATCCATTTTCTTGCAACGCAAAAACAAAATGCTTGAAGAGATCTCAAAAGTGAGAAACTCACAGGTAGATAAAACTGTGCTACATTGTTCCTTAGATATATGCACAAACATTGCTTTTACTCGCCAACCAATACAACTGGAAGTAATAGTAGTTGCAAAATCACCTGGATTGATGAAATAAATGCCCAAGTGATGATAAATGTGCCAAAGTGACAATTAGTGTCATGCAGGAATATTGTAAGAGCATTTGGTTATAGCTTAAATGACAATTTTTGTCTTTTTAGTGTCTTACAGTGTTTTGGATTCAGTGTGATTGAATAATTTAGATATTTGTTCTTTCTTGCAAAACTTTTAAAAAGTTGTTTACACAAATTATGCTATAGAGAAACAGACTCTTCAAATGACTATAAGCTTTTGGAGAACACTTAATTAGCATATCTTCTTTTTTATCCAGTCAAGGCTAAAATGTGATTTCATTTACTTCTCCTTTGTGTTGTATTAGACATAAGTTCTATTTCAAAAGTTTCTTTATATTTATAAAAATTTAAGTAAACTGTCATATACTGATCATTTCCTATATTTATGATATGATCTCCTCTACAAGTTGTTGTGCTTTTGTGTACAGTACTATACAGTAAACTACACAAAAGCACAACCATTTGTAGAGGATGCACACACGTGACAATGTATGCCAGACACGTGAACTAACTTACGTGGTTGGACATTTGAGCTCATGTTCGCATTTTTGAAAGTTTGCAACTTGAAGGTTCGTACGTAGGGGACTTACTGTACGAGTCTTTTACCTTCTTGGTTAGAATACTTCCTAGGTATTTTGTTCTTTTTGATGCAGTTGTAAATGGGATTTTCTTAATTTTTCTTTCTGATGATTTGTTATTAGTGTATAGCAATGCCACAGATTTCTGTATATTTATCTTGTATCCTGTGACTTTACTGAATTTATTTAATAGTTTTAACAGTTTTTGGTGCCATCTTTAGGGTTTTCTATATCTGGTTTTATGTCATCTGCAAATGGTGACAGTTTTACTTGTTCCTTTCCAATTTGCATGCCTTTTATTTCTTTTTCTTTCTTAACTGCTGTGGCTAGAACTTAGAATACTATGTTGAATAAAAGTGGTGAGAGTGGGCATCCTTGTCTTGTTCCCAACCTTAGAGGGAAGGCTTTCAGCTTTTAATCACTGAGTATATGTTAGTTGTGGGTTCGTCATATATGGTCTTTATTATGTTGAGGTACTTTATTTCTATTCCCACTTTGTTGGGAATTTTATGGTAAACGGATGATGAATCTTGTCAAGTGCTTTTTCTGCATCTGCTGAGATGATTGTATAATTTTTATTCATCATTTTGTTAATGTGATATATCATGTTGATTGATTTGTAGATGTTGAACCATCCTTGCATCTGTGGAATAAATCCCATTTGCTTGTGTTGTATAATCTTTTTAATGTATTGTTGGATTTGGTTTGCTAGTATTTTGTTGAGGATTTTTGCATCTATGTTCATCAGTAATATTAACCTGTAATTTTCTGTTTTTGTGGTGTCCTTGTCTGGCTTTGGTAATAGGCAATGCTGGCTTTGTAAAATGTGTTTAGAAGGGTTTCCTTCCGCTTCAATTTTTTAGAAGAGTTTGAAAAGGATGGATATTAAATCTTCTTTGAATATTTGGTAGAATTACCCAGTGAAGCTCTCTAGTCCTGGGCTTTATTTGTGGGGAGGTTTTTTGTTTTTTAACATCTTTATTGGAGTATAATTCCTTTACAGTGGTGTGTTAGTTTCTGCTTTATAACGAAGTGAATCAGTTATACATACACACATATCCCCATATCTCTTCCATCTTGCATCTCCCTCCCTCCCACACTCCCTATCCCACCCCTCTAGCTGGTCACAAAGCACCGAGCTGATCTCCCTGTGCTATGCGGCTGTTTCCCACGAGCTGTCTATTTTACATTTGGTAGTGTATATATGTCCATGCCATTCTGTCACTTTGTCCCAGCTTACCCTTCCCCCTCCCCATATCCTCAAGTCGATTCTCTAGTAGGTCAGTATCTTTTTTTTTTTTTTGCGGTACGCGGGCCTCTCACTGTTGCAGCCTCTCCCGTTGCGGAGCACAGGCTTCGGACGCGCAGGCTCAGCGGCCATGGCTCACGGGCCCAGCCTCTCCACGGCATGTGGGATCTTCCCAGACGGGGGCATGAAACCGTGTCCCGTGCATCGGCAGGCGGACTCTCAACTACTGTGCCACCAGGGAAGCCCGGTCTGCATCTTTATTCCCGTCTTGACCCTAGGTTCTTCATGACCATTTTTGTATTTTTTAAAAATTCCATATATATATGTGTTAGCATATGGTATTTGTTTTTTTCTTTCTGACTTACTTCACTCTGTATGACAGTCTCTAGGTCCATCCACCACACTACAAATAACTCAATTTCGTTGCTTTTTATGGCTGAGTAATATTCCATTGTCTATATGTGCCACATCTCCTTTATCCACTCATCTGTCGACGGACACTTCAGTTGCTTCCATATCCTGGCTATTGTAAAAAGAGCTTCAATGAACATTGTGGTACATGACTCTATTGGAATTATGGATTTCTCAGGGTATATGCCCAGTAGTGGGATTGCTGGGTTGTATGTTAGTTACATTTTTAGTTTTTTGGGGGTATTTTTGTTTTTTTTACATCTTTATTGGAGTATAATTGCTTTACAATGGTGTGTTAGTTTCTGCTTTATAACAAAGTGAATCAGTTATACATATGTTCCCATATCTCTTCCCTCTTGCATCTCCCTCCCTCCCACCCTCCCCATCCCACCCCTCTAGGTGGTCACAAGGCACCGAGCTGATCTCCCTATGCTATGCGGCTGCTTCCCACTAGCTATCTATTTTACGTTTGGTAGTGTATATATGTCTGTGCCACTCTCTCATTTTGTCACAGCTTACACTTCCCCCTCTCCATATCCTCAAGTCCATTCTCTAGTAGGTCTGTGTCTCTATTCCTGTCTTACACCTAGGTTCTTCATGACATTTTTTTTTCTTAGATTCCATATATATGTATTAGCATACAGTATTTGTCTTTCTCATTCTGACTTACTTCACTCTGTATGACAGACTCTAAGTCCATCCACCTCACTACAAATAATTCAATTTCGTTTCTTTTTACGGCTGAGTAATATTCCATTGTATATATGTGCCATATCTTCTTTTTTTTTTTTCTGTGGTACATGGGCCTCTCCCTGTTGTGGCCTCTCCTGTTGTGGAGCACAGGCTCCAGACGCGCAGACTCAACAGCCATGGCTCACAGGCCCAGCCGTTCCACAGCATGTAGGATCTTGTCAGACCGGGGCAGGAACCCGTGTCCCCTGCATCGGCAGGCTGACTCTCAACCACTGTGCCACCAGGAAACCCTGTGCCACATCTTCTTTATCCATACACCCGATGATGGACACTTAGGTTGTTCCCATCTCCTGGCTATTGTAAACAGAGCTGCAATGAACATTTTGATACATGACTCTTTTTGAATTATGGTTTTCTGAGGGTATATGCCCAGTAGTGGGATTGCTGGGTCATATAGTAGTTCTATTTGTAGTTTTTTAAGGAACCTCCGTACTGTTCTCCATAGTGGCTGTACCAATTCACATTCCCACCAGCAGTGCAAGAGTATTCCCTTTTCTCCACACCCTCTCCAGCATTTATTGTTTCTAGATTTTTTGATGATGGCCATTCTGACTGGTGTGAGATGATATCTCATTGTAGTTTTGATTTGCATTTGTCTAATGATTAATGATGTTGAGCATTCTTTCATGTGTTTGTTGGCAGTCTGTATATCTTCTTTGGAGAAATGTCTATTTAGGTCTTCTGCCCATTTTTGGATTGGGTTGTTCGTTTTTTTTTTTTATTGAGCTGCATGAGCTGCTTGTAAATTTTGGACATTAATCCTTTGTCAGTTGCTTCATTTGCAAATATTTTCTCCCATTCTGAGGGTTGTCTTTTGGTCTTGTTTATGGTTTCCTTTGCTGTGCAAAAGCTTTGAAGTTTCATTAGGTCCCATTTGTTTATTTTTGTTTTTATTCCCATTTCTCTAGAAGGTGGGTCTAAAAGGATCTTGCTGTGATTTATGTCATAGAGTGTTCTGCCTATGTTTTCCTCTAAGAGTTTGATAGTTTCTGGCCTTACACTTAGGTTGTTAATCCATTTTGAGCTTATTTTTGTGAATGGTGATAGGGAGTGTTCTAATCTCATACTTTTACATGTACCTGTCCAGTTTTCCCAGCACCACTTATTGAAGAAGCTGTCCTTTCTCCTCTGTACATTTTGCCTCCTTTATCAAAGATAAGGTGACCATATGTGCGTGGGTTTATCTCTGGGCTTTCTATCCTGTTCCATTGATCTATAGTTCTGTTTTTGTGCCAGTACCATACTGTCTTGATTACTGTAGCTTTGTAGTAGAGTCTGAAGTCAGGGAGCCTGATTCCTCCAGCTCCGTTTTTCATTCTCAAGATTGCTTTGGCTATTCGGGGTCTTTTGTGTTTCCATACAAATTGTGAAATTTTTTGTTCTAGATCTGTGAAAAATGCCAGTGGTAGTTTGATAGGGATTGCATTGAATCTGTAGATTGCTTTGGGTGGTATAGTCATTTTCACAATATTGATTCTTCCAATCCAAGACCGTGGTATATCTCTCCATCTCTTTGTATCATCTTTAATTTCTTTCATCAGTGCCTTATAATTTTCTGCATACAGGTCTTTTGTCTCCTTAGGTAGGTTTATTCCTAGATATTTTATTCTTTTTGTTGCAAGGTAAATAGGAGTGTTTTCTTGATTTCACTTTCAGATTTTTTATCATTAGTGTATAGGAATGCCAGAGATTTCTGTGCATTAATTTTGTATCATGCTACTTTACCAAATTCATTGATTAGCTCTAGTAGTTTTCTGGTAGCATCTTTACGATTCTCTATGTATAGTATCATGTCATCTGCAAACAGTGACAGCTTTACTTCTTTTCCGATTTGGATTCCTTTTATTTCCTTTTCTTCTCTGACTGTTGTGGCTAAAACTTCCGAAACTATATTGAATAAGAGTGGTGAGAGTGGGCAACCTTGTTTTGTTCCTGATCTTAGTGGAAATGCTTTCAGTTTTTCACCATTGAGGACGATGTTGGTTGTGGGTTTGTCATATATGGCCTTTATTATGTTGAGAAAAGTTCCCTCTGTGCCTACTTTCTGGAGGGTTTTTATCATAAATGGGTGTTGAATTTTGTTGAAAGCTTTCTCTGCATCTGTTGAGATGACCATATGGTTTTTCTCCTTCAATTTGTTAATATGGTTTATCACATTGATTGATTTGTGTATATTGAAGAATCCTTGCATTCCTGGAATAAACCCCACTTGATCATGGTGTATGATCCTTTTAATGTGCTGTTGGATTCTGTTTGCTAGTATTTTGTTGAGGATTTTTGCATCTATGTTCATCAGTGATATTGGCCTGTAGTTTTCTTTCTTTGTGACATCTTTGTCTGGTTTTGGTATCAGGGTGATGGTGGCCTCGTAGAATGAGTTTGGGAGTGTTCCTCTCTTTTCTATATTTTGGAAGAGTTTGAGAAGGATAGGTGTTAGCTCTTCTCTAAATGTTTGATAGAATTCGCCTATGAAGCCATCTGGTCTTGGGCTTTTGTTGTTGGAAGATTTTTAATCACAGTTTCAATTTCAGTGCTTGTGATTGGTCTGTTCATGTTTTCTGTTTCTTCCTGATTCAATCTTGGCAGGTTGTGCATTTCTAAGAATTTGTCCATTTCTTCCAGGTTGTCCATTTTATTGGCATAGAGTTGCTTGTAGTAATCTCTCATGATCTTTTGTATTTCTGCAGTGTCAGTTGATACTTCTCCTTTTTCATTTCTAATGCTGTTGATTTGCGTCTTCTCCCTTTTTTTCTTGATCAGTCTGGCTAATGGTTTTTCAAATTTGTTTATCTTCTCAACGAACCAGCTTTTAGTTTTATTGATCTTTGCTATCGTTTCCTTCATTTGTTTTTCATTTATTTCTGATCTGATTTTATGATTTCTTTCCATCTGCTAACTTTGGGGTTTTTTTGTTCTTCTTTCTCTAATTGCTTTAGGTGCAAGTTAGATTGTTTATTTGAGATGTTTCCTGTTTCTTAAGGTAGGATTGTATTGCTATAAACTTCCCTCTTAGAACTGATTTTGCTGCATCCCATAGGTTTTGGGTCATCTTGTCTCCATTGTCATTTGTTTCTAGGTATTTTTTGATTTCCTCTTTGATTCCTTCAGTGATCACTTCGTTATTATGTAGTGTATTGTTTTGCCCGCATGTGTTTGTATTTTTTACATATCTTTTCCTGTAATTGATATCTAGTCTCATAGCATTGTGGTCGGAAAAGATACTTGATACAATTTTCTTAAATTTACCAAGGTGTGATTTGTGATCCAAGATATGATCTATCCTGGAGAATGTTCCATGAGCACTTGAGAAAAATGTGTATTCTGTTGTTTTTGGATGGAATGTCTTATATATATCAATTAAGTCCATCTTGTTTAATGTATCATTTAAAGCTTGTGTTTCCTTATTTATTTTCATTTTGGATGATCTGTCCATTGGTGAAAGTGGAGTGTTGAAGTCCTCTACTATGAATGTGTTACTGTCAATTTCCCCTTTTATGGCTGTAAGTATTTGCCTTATGTATTGAAGTGCTCCTATGTTGGGTGCATAAATATTTACAATTGTTATATCTTCTTCTTGGATCGATCCCTTGATCATTACATAGTGTCCTTCTTTGTCTCTTCTAATAGTCGTTATTTTAAAGTTTACTTTATCTGATATGAGAATTGCTACTCCAGCTTTCTTTTGGTTTCCATTTGCATGTAGTATCTTTTTCCATCCCCTCACTTTCAGTCTGTATGTGTCTCTAGGTCTGAAGTGGGTGTCTTTTAGACAGCATATATATGGGTCTTGTTTTTGTATCCATTCATCCAGTCTGTGTCTTTTGGTTGGAGCATTTAATCCATTTACATTTAAGGTAATTATCGATATGTATGTTCCTATTCCTATTTTCTTAATTGTTTTGTGTTTGTTATTGTAGGTCTTTTCCTTCTCTTGTGTTTCTTGCCTAGAGAATATCGTTTAGCATTTGTTTTAAAGGTGGTTTGGTGGTGCTGAACTCTCTCAGCTTTTCCTTGTCTGTAAAGGTTTTAATTTCTGCATCAAGTCTGAATGAGATCCTTGCTGGGTAGAGTAATCTTGGTTGTAGGTTTTTCTCCTTCATCACTTTAAATATGTCCTGCCAGTCCCTTCTGGCTTGCAGAGTTTCTGCTGAAAGATCAGCTGTTAACCTCATGGGGATTCCCTTGTGTGTTATTTGTTGTTATTCCCTTGCTGCTTTTAATATATTTTCTTTGTTTTTAATTTTTGACAGTTTGATTACTATGTGTCTTGGCGTGTTTCTCCTTCGATTTATCCTGTATGGGACTCTCTGTTCTTCCTGGACTTGATTAACTATTTCCTTTCCCATATTAGAGAAGTTTTCAACTATAATCTCTTCAAATGTTTTCTCAGTCCCTTTCTTTTTCTCTTCTTCTTCTGGAACCACTATAATTCGAATGTTGGTGCATTTAATATTGTCCGAGAGGTCTCTGAAACTGTCCTCAGTTCTTTTCATTCTTTTTTCTTTATTCTGCTCTGCTGTAGGTATTTCCACTATTTTACCTTCCAGGTCACTTATCTGTTCTTCTGCCTCAGTTATTCTGCTATTGATCCCTTCTAGAGTATTTTTAATTTCATTTATTGTGTTGTTCATCGTTGCTTGTTTCATCTTTTCTTCTTCTATGTCCTTGTTAAATGTTTCTTGCATTTTGTCTATTCTATTTCCAAGATTTTGGATCATCTTTACTATCATTATTCTGAATTCTTTTTCAGGTAGACTGCCTATTTCCTCTTCATTTCTTAGGTCTGGTGGGTTTTTATCTTTCTCCTTCATCTGCTGTGTGTTTTTCTGTCTTCTCATTTTGCTTATCTTACTGTGTTTGGGGTCTCCTTTTCGCAGGCTGCAGATTCGTATTTCCTGTTGTTTTTGTTGTCTGTCCCCAGTGGCTAAAGTTGGTTCAGTGGGTTGTGTAGGTTTCCTGTTGGAGGGGTCTAGTGCCTGTGTTCTGGTGGATGAGGCTGGATCTTGTCTTTCTGGTGGGAAGTTCCACGTCTGGTGGGGTGTTTTGGGGTGTCTGTGGACTTACTATGATTTTAGGCAGCCTCTCTGCTAATGGGTGGGGTTGTGTTCCTGTCTTGCTAGTTGTTTGGCATAGGGTGTCCAGCACTGTAGCTTGCTGGTCATTGAGTGAAGCTGGGTGTTGGTGTTGAGATGGAGATCTCTGGGAGATTTTCACCATTTGATATTACGTGGAGCTGGGAGGTCTCTTGTGGACCACTGTCCTGAAGTTTGCTCTCCCACCTCAGCGGCACGCAGTGATTCCTGGCTGCAGCACCAAGAGCCTTTCATCCACACGGCTCAGAATAAAAGGGAGAAAAAGTAGAAAGAAAGAAAGAAGATAAAAGAAATTAAAATAAAGTAAGATAAAATAAAATAAAGTTATTAAAATAAAAAATAATTATTAAGAAAAAAATCTTTAAAAAGTAAAAGAGGGCTTCCCTGGTGGCACAGTGGTTGAGAGTCTGCCTGCCGATGCAGGGGACAGGGGTTCATGCGCTGGTCTGGGAAGATCCCACATGCCACGGAGCGGCTGGGCCCATGAGCCATGGCCGCTGAGCCTGCGTGTCCGGAGCCTGTGCTCTGCAACGGGAGAGGCCACAACAGTGAGAGGCCCGCGTACCATAAAAAAAAAAAAAAAAGTAAGAGAAGAAAACTAAAAAAGGGACAGATAGAACCCTAGGACAAATGGTGATAGCAAAGTTATACAGACAACATCTCACACAAAAGCATACACATACACACTCACAAAAAGAAGAAAAGGGGAAAAAATAATAAATCTTGCTCTCAAAGTCCACCTCCTCAATTTGGGATGATTCATTGTCTCTTCAGGTATTCCACAGATGCAGGGTACATCAAGTTGATTGTGGAGATTTATTTTATTTATTTTTATTTTTGGCTGCATTGGGTCTTTGTTGCTGCGCGTGGGCTTTCTCCATTTGTGGTGTTCAGGCTTCTCACTGCGGTGGCCCCTCCTGCTGAGGTGCACAGGCTCTAGAGCACAGGCTTCAGTAGCCATGGCACAAGGGCCCAGCTGCTCCGCAGCATGAGGGATCCTCCCATACCAGGGCTTGAACCCGTGTCCCCTGCATTGGCAGGAGGACTCCCAACCACTGTGCCACCAGGGAAGTCCCGTTTGTGGAGATTTAATCCGCTGCTCCTGAGGCTGCTGGGAGAGATTTCCCTTTCTCTTCTTTGTTCACACAGCTCCAGGGTCTCAGCTTTGGATTTGGCCCCTCCTCTGCATGTAGGTAGTCCAAGGGCGTCTTTTCTTCGCTCAGACAGGACGGGGTTAAAGGAGCTGCCGATTCAGGGGCTCTGGCTCACTCAGGCTGGGGGGAGGGAGGGGTACGGAGTGCGGGGCGAGCTTGCGGTGGCAGAGGCCGGCATGACATTGCACCAGCCTGAGGCGCACCGTGCGTTCTCCAGGGGAAGTTGTCCCTGGATCCTGGGACCTTGGCAGTGGCGGGCTGCACAGGCTCCCCAGTAGGGAGGTGTGGATAGTGACCTGTGATCGCACACAGGCTTCTTGGTGGCGGCAGCAGCAGCCTGAGCGTCTCATGCCCGTGTCTGGGGTCCACGCTGTTAGCCGCGACTCGCGCCAGTCTCTGGAGCTCCTTTAAGCAGTGCTTAATCCCCTCTCCTCGCTCACCAGTAAACAAAGAGGGAGGAAAAAGTATCTTGCCCCTTCGGCAGGTCCAGACTTTTCCCCGGACTCCCTCCTGGCTAGCCGTGGTGCACTAAACTATTTTTAGTTTTTTAAGGAACCTCCATACTGTTCTCCATAGTGGCTGTATCAATTTACATTCCCACCAACAGTGCAAGAGTGTTCCCGTTTCTCCACACCCTCTCCAGCATTTATTGTTTGTAGATTTTTTGATGATGGCCATTCTGACCAGTGTGAGATGATATCTCATTGTAGTTTTGATTTGCATTTCTCTAATGATTAGTGATGTTGAGCATTCTTTCATGTGTTTGTTGGCAAGCTGTATATCTTCTTTGGAGCAATGTCTATTTAGGTCTTCTGCCCATTTTTGGATTGGGTTGTTGGTTATTTTGTTATTGAGCTGCATGAGCTGCTTGTAAATTTTGGAGATTAATCCTTTTTCAGTTGCTTCATTTGCAAATATTTTCTCCCATTCTGAGGGTTGTCTTTTGGTCTTGTTTATGGTTTCCTTTGCTGTGAAAAAGGTGTTTTTTTTTTTTTTTTTTTTTTTTTCCGTGCAAAAGCTTTTAAGTTTCATTAGGTTCCATTTGTTTGTTTTTGGTTTTATTTCCATTTCTGTAGGAGGTGAGTCAAAAAGGATCTTGCTGTGATTTATGTCATAGAGTGTTCAGCATATGTTTTCCTCTAAGAGTTTGATAGTGTCTGGCCTTACATTTAGGGCTTTAATCCATTTTGAGTTTATTTTTGTGTATGGTGTTAGGGGGCGTTCTAATTTCATTCTTTTACATGTAGCTGTCCAGTTTTCCCAGCACCACTTATTGAAGAGGCTGTCTTTTCTCCACTGTTGGAGAGATTTTTGATTACTGTTTTAATCTCCCTACTAGTAATCAGTCTAATCAGATTTTCTGTTTCTTCGTGGTTCAGTCTTGGAGGATTTACATTTCTAGGAATTTATGCATTTTTTCTAGGTTGTCCAATTTGTTGGTGTGTAATTGTTCACAGTAGTCTTCTATTGTCCTTTCTATTTCTGTGGTATCAGTTGTAACTTCTCTTTCATCTCTGATTTTATTTTTTTAAGCCTGTCTCTCTTTTTTTCTTGTTAGTCTAGTTAAAGGCTTATTGATTTTGTTTATCTTTTCAAAGAACCTGCTCTTAGTTTCATTGATCTTTTTTTTTGTCTCTATTTCATTTATTTCTGCTCTGATTTTTATTATTTCCTTTCGTCTAATTTTGACCATCTTTTTTTTCTAGTTCCTTTAGGTGTAAATTAGATTGTTTATTTGGGATTTTAAGTTTTCTTGAGGTAGTCCTGCATTGCTATGAACTTTCCTCCCAGAACTGCTTTTGCTGCGTTCCATAGATTTTGGTATATTGTTTTAATTTGTCTCTAGGTATTTTTTAAAATAAATTTTTGTTATTTATTTATTTTTGTCTGTGTTGGGTCTTTGTTGCTGTGCATGGGCTTTTCTCTAGTTGCAGTGCGTGGGGGCTACTGTTCATTGCGGTATGTGGGCTTCTCATTGCGGTGGCTTCTCTTGTCAGGGAGCACAGGCTCTAGGTACGCGGGCTTCAATAGTTGTGGCACGTGGGCTCAGTAGTTGTGGCTCGCGGGCTTAGTTGCTCTGCGACAAGTGAGATCTTCCTGGACCAGGGCTTGAACCTGTGTCCCCTGCATTGGCAGGCAGATTCTTAACCACTGCACTACAAGGGAAGTCCTAGGTATTTTTCAATTTCTCTTTTGATTTCTTGGATGACCCATTTGTTGTTTAGTAGCCTGTTTTTTAATATCTATATTTTTTGGTTTTTCCTGCTTTCTTCTTGTGATTGCTTTCTAGTGTCATACCATTATTTTAGGATAAGATGCTTGATGTGATTTAAATCTTCTTGAATTTTTTGAGACTTGTTTTGTATGAGATCTTTTAAATAACTTTTTAATTTGGTGTAAAACTAGCATACATGCTATTGTTCTCAAAATGAACAAGGAGATGTATCACATTGATATGAATGGATGGAGGGAATGGTGTACTCTACCAAGACAGGAGAGAAAGAAAACTTGGAAAGTTTAAAGAGCAGCTGAGTTTTCTAAGATGAACTGGTTTTGGATAGGGGATCAGGGCAAGCATGAATAAAGGCAGAGGGACATGATAGAGCAGAGGACTATAGTAGAGAGCCTAAAGGAGAGAGTGTAGGAAAAGAAAAGAAAAGAAGAGAAAAGAAAAAAAGAAAAGAAGAGAATAAGATTTTGGTGGATCTGGCCTATGATGCTTAGAAGTGTGTCATAATGATGGTGGTCTAGATTCTTCAGCTTTGCCTGTGAGTTGCTGCAAAGTAAGGTGCTCATTCAAGAGTCTGGACCATCATGAATAAACAGAACAGAAAATATTTCATCTTGACAGAATCCACACCTACTACTTTAGGCCAAGTAAGATGATCCTGACATATATCCACTTTTGAAAAGAAAAGATATTTTATAAATAATTCATGGCTATCTTTGCTTCAAAGTAAGGACAGCCCTGTTAACACTTTATACTTAAACCTTTATTTTATATTTATTGTACATTTATTTCCACCTAAACTTTACAGAATGATGCATTTTTTCCTCCATTTGCAGGATTATCTACTCCTGCAAAATCCTTGCCTGTGAGCATTGCTTTATTCCTGTTTATGCTGTTAAAGTTCAGCCAGATGGAACTCTTCCAAGCCCTTATTTCTGTCAGATATTTGAACAGCTGGGATTATGTAGTTTCTGAGTTTGAAGGAAAGGATCTGTAGAGCTCGTGTCAGCAAGAGCATGAGCTCTCATGATCTCTCTCAGTAGCTTTATATTCACACAGTTTCACTTGGAAAAGACTAACATTTGTAATTTGTGCCAAGATGGAAGAGAGCGTGAAAAGGAATTGTGTCTAATATCTGGCTTTTAACATTTCAGGCCATTTGTGATTGCTTTATTAAACTCACTTTAGAAAATTGTAATTATACCATTATTCTATCTTGTGAAGTCATTTGGCATGAAGTATGGACTTAAGTAGCTCTAGAATAATTTTTTTTTGAAAGGGGTTGAGATTCACCATGTTCAACTTAGATCACTAAGTAGAAGATAATTAAGAAAAACTGGTGTTGGTGTAGCATGTGAGATTTATCTCAAAGATTAAGTAGGTTTCAAAAAGTGTTCTTTACACTATTAAAAAAGAATGGAGTTTGTTATTTTAAATTCTGAAAGTAGTTATAAATGGGATTTAAACAAAATGGTTTCTTCTCTCTTCTCATTTTTAATGGCTTAATGTTCATAAAAACTAATTTAAAAAGTTTTGTCAAAAAAAAAAGTTTTGTCAAAAATAAATTTCCTCTTGTTGCATGTACCTTTGTGAAGTATGTTGAAAGTCTAAGCAAATGCTATGATCAGATTAGAAACTATCCAGTTTTGATGCAGATAAAGCTATGCTAAAATAGTATTGGCTTTTAAAAATATGAAAATATTGGATAATAAAAATATTTCATAGTAAAGAGTTGTAATAACAAAAAAGCAGGATGTTACTAGTAATGTAATTCTGATTGGAGATGAAGTGAGAAGGCTGGAAGACTGAGAGCCTTTGAATAATACAGTGAATGACATCTGAGTCACAGTTCATTAGTTGCAATTTGAAACTAATTGAATATCTATGTAATGTTAAACTTTTAAAATAGTAGCATGCAAATGGCTCTAAGTATTATATAATGTATAGAGTTCCTTCAGTAATTATTTTCATGAAAGCTAATACTTGGAAAATTCTTATAGTTTTGACAAAAATGTTAGAATAGGAAGGGACTCGTAGAAATCACGTGGTCCAATCAGTTCTGTTTAATTAATTGAGGCATAACTTACATATAGTAAAACAGATTATATGTGTTTAGTCCAATGAAATTTGAGAGTTGTTGACACATGTAACTAAAACTCCAACTAAAATATTGAGTATTTTCATCTCTCCAAAAATTTCCTCCTGGCCCAGTCAATATTCACACCCTCCCATCACACAGAGGCAACCTTTGTTCTAATTTCTCTTACTTTACCTTGGTTTTGCCTGCTCCAGAACTTCATTTAAATGGAATCATTCATTATGCACTCTTTTGTATATGGCTACTTTAGCTCAACATAATATTTTTGAGCTTCAATCATGTTGTTTTCTGTATCAGTACTTGATTATTATTATTAATTATTTCTGAGTAGTATAATATTTCATTGCATAAAAATGCCATAATTTATCAGTTATCCTGTGTGGACATGTGGGTTATTTCCATTTTAGGAACATTATGAATAAATTTACTATAAACCTTCTTACCCAGATCTTTTTGTGGACAAATATTTTCATTTCTTTTGGGTAAATACCAAGGAGTAGATTTGCTGGGTCATAAAGAGGCTGTACATTTAACTTTAAGAAAAACTGCCAATCTAATTTCTGCAGTGGTAATAAAATTTTTCTCTCTCACCAGCAATGTAGGGGAGGTCTACTTGCTTCACTTTCTTAGCAACACTTGACAAAAAATATTTTATTCTATTCTTGTGGGTTCAAAGTGGTAACTCATTAGATTTAATTTGTATTTCCCTTACTATTATAATGACTATAATCACATTGAACATCTTTTTATGTTCTTATTGACCACTTGAATACCTTCTTTTATGAAGTATTTAATCAGGTATTTTGTCCATATTTATCGGGTTGTTTTCTGTTGATTATAGATTTATAGGAATTCTTTAAATGTTCTGCATGTGAGTCTTTTGCCAGATATATGCCTGGTGAATATTTTTGTCTAGCTTGTGACTTGACTTTTCATTTCCTTAGTGGTATTCTTAATGGTGTCTTTTGAAGAGTGGAAGTTTAATTTTAATGAAGTTAACTTTATCAATTTTCTTTTACAGTTAGTGCTTTTTGTGTCCCAAGAAATTTTTGCTTACACAAGGATATTTTTCTGTTTTTTTCTCTAAGCTTTATAATTTTATCATTCATGTGTAGGTCTTTGATTCATGCTGAAATCAATTTTTGTTTATGATGTGAGGCAGAGGATAAAATTTATTTTTTCCATATGTGTATATAGGTGTTCCTGATGATATTCATCAAGCGTCTATTATACCAGTCTTCAAGAGTTTTCTATTTTAATTTGATGCATGAATAAATTCACATACAAATTTTTAAACATCACATAGAAAAATAATATTAAGCATATGCTACAATCACTTATCTTTTATGTGGATTTATCTACCTAACAAAATTTAAAAATTTTGAACACATATGTACCCTGGCTAATATTTTTCCTCCATCATTCCCCAAATTCTTAGTGAATATTTATTGATTGAATGATTGGATTATTGGGGTGGAGAATCCATTAATATTTATTAGTTTTTTTTTAACATCTCTGTTGGGGTATAATTGCTTTACAATGCTGTGTTAGCAGCATTGCTAACACAATGCTTTATAACAAAGTGAATCAGCTATACATATACATATATCCCCATATCTCCTCCCTCCTGTGTCCCCCTGCCACCCTCCCTATCCCACCCCTCTAGGTGGTCACAAAGCACCAAGCTGATCTCCCTGTGCTATGCAGCTGCTTCCCACTAGCTATCTGTTTTACATTTGGTAGAATTTATAAGTCCATGCCACTCTCTCACTTTGTCCCAGCTTACCCTTCCCATTCCTCATGTCCTCAAGTCCATTCTCTACATATGCATCTTTATTCCTGTCCTGCCCATAGGTTCTTCAGAACCATTTTT
This sequence comes from Stenella coeruleoalba, assembly GCF_951394435.1. NCBI lineage: Eukaryota > Metazoa > Chordata > Mammalia > Artiodactyla > Delphinidae > Stenella > Stenella coeruleoalba. The sequence goes on along the minus strand of NC_137151.1, from coordinate 77,396,863 downwards.
TTTTTAGACTCCATATATATGTGTTAGCATAGGGTATCTGTTTTTCTCTTTCTGACATACTTCACTCTGCATGACAGACACTAGGTCCATCCATCTCACTACAAATAGCTCAATTTCATTTATTTTTATGGCTGAGCAATATTCCATTATATATATGTGCCACATGTTCTTTATCCATTCATCTGTTGTTGGACACTTAGGTTACTTCCATGTCCTGGCTATTGTAAATAGAACCACAATGAACATTGTGGTACATGACTCTTTTTGAATTACGGTTTTCTCAGGGTATATGCCCAGTAGTGGGATGGCTGGGTCGTATGGTAGTTCTATTTTTAGTTTTTTAAGGAACCTCCATACTGTTCTCCATAGTGGCTGTACCAATTCACATTCCCACCAGCAGTGCAAGAGGGTTCCCTTTTCTCCACACCCTCTCCAGCATTTATCGTTTGTAGATTTTTTTGATGATGGCCATTCTGACAGGTGAGTTGATACCTCATTGTAGTTTTGATTTGCATTGCTCAAATGATTAGTGATGTTGAGCATTCTTTCATGTGTTTGTTGGCAAGCTGTATATCCTCTTTGGAGAAATGTCTATTTAGGTCTTCTGCCCATTTTTGGATTGGGTTGTTTTTTTTTTATATTGAGCTGCATGAGCTGCTTGTAAATTTTGGAGATTAATCCTTTGTCATTTGCTTCATTTGCAAATATTTTTCTCCCATTCTGAGGGTTGTCTTTTGGTCTTGTTTATGGTTTCCTTTGCTGTGCAAAAGCTTTGAAGTTTCATTAGGTTCCATTTGTTTTTGGTTTTATTTCCATTTCTCTAGGAGGTGGGTCAAAAAAGGATCTTGCTGTGATTTATGTCATAGAGTGTTCTGCCTATGTTTTCCTCTAAGAGTTTGATAGTGTCTGGCCTTACATTTAGGTCTTTAACCCATTTTGAGTTTATTTCTGTGTATGGTGGTAGGGAGTGTTCTAATTTCATTCTTTTACATGTAGCTGTCCAGTCTTCCCAGCACCACTTATTGAAGAGGCTGTCTTTTCTCCATTGTATATTCTTGCCTCCTTTATCAAAGATAAGGTGACCATATGTGCGTGGGTTTATCTCTGGGCTTTCTATCCTGTTCCATTGATTTATATTTCTGTTTTTGTGCCAGTACCATAGTGTCTTCATTACTGTAGCCTTGTAGTATAGTCTGAAGTCCGGGTGCCTGATTCCTCCAGCTCCATATTTCTTTCTCAAGATTGCTTTGGTTATTCAGGGTCTTTTGTGTTTCCATATAAATAGTGAAATTTTTTGTTCTAGTTCTGTGAAAAATGCCATTGGTAGTTTGATAGGGATTGCACTGAATCTGTAGATTGCTTTGGGTTGTATAGTCATTTTCACAATGTTGATTCTTCCAGTCCAAGAACATGGTATATCTCTCCATCTGTTTGTATCATCTTTTTAATTTATTTTAAAAATTTAGTTTCTATTTCATATTGGAATATAGTTGATTTACAATACTGTGTTAGTTTTAGGTGTACAGCAAAGTGATTCAGATATACACATATATATGATTCTTTTTCAGATTCTTTTCCCATACAGGTTATTACATAATATTGAGTAGAGTTCCCTGTGCTATACAGTAGGTCCTTTTGTCCTTTTCTAGTTACTACATATCTGTGAATACCTTTAAGTAGTTGCACATGGGGAACTTCCCTGATGGCACAGTGGTTAAGAATCCACTGCAGGGGACACAGGTTTGAGCCCTGGTCCGGGAAGATCCCACATGCCGTGGAGCAAGTAAGCCCATGTCCCACAACTACTGAGCCTGCCCTCTAGAGCCCATGAGCCACAACTGCTGAGCCTGTGTGCCACAACTACTGAAGCCCATGTGCCTAGAGCCCATGCTCCACAACAAGAGAAGCCACTGCAATGAGAAGCCCGTGCACCACAACCAAGAGTATCCCCTGCTTGCCACAACTATAGAAAGCCCAAGCGCAGCAATGAAGACCCAATGCAGCCAAAAATAAATAAATAAAATAAATAAATGTATTTTAAAAAATGGTGCACGTGATTTGGTGACTCAATGCAGTCATATGTAAAAGTCTAATTTATTTTCCTATGCTATTAATATTTCCACTTTCTTTCTTATCATATTTCTCCTCCAAATATTCCCTTTTACATGTGTTTTAAAACTGTCTCTTCCTTAATTCCTTCTTCACTGCCTTTAAACAAGCTCAGGCATTAAAAAAGAAAAACAAAAAAACCCCACTACCCAGTTTTCAGTTTTGCTACTCATCAGGTACCATCTTTTATCTTTCTTCAGTCCTTTACTTCTTTGTTTATTACATGGGATGCTCTCATATACTGTGAGGAGTCTGTGACTCTTCCCATGAGAAATTTGGGTTTCACTTTAAGGAAAATCTATGAAATAGCCTTCCTATTCTGGTTCATCTGGGTAAATATCTTAAAATCAAGTTCTACCACAGTTTTAGAACTGCCCTTGGAATTTGTGTTTATAATTCCACCATGACCAAATGATAACCTAATGATAAGTCTGTTCAAATTCTCAAACAAGGAATGTGGCTTTACTAATAGATTGTGGAAGAAGTCATTTGCACTGTTGATTTCTTTGCCCTCTTCTTCCCTCCTTCCTTTATCAATCCCTTGTCATTTGGCTTTGCCTTCCACCATTTTGTTAAAATTGGAAATTGATCTCTTAACAGTACCCACAACAGACTTGGCCATTCTTAGGCCTGTTCAAAAAGAGCTTAGATAGTACTTGCCCCCTTCCATTATTGCTGTGATGCCATATTTGATACTAAACTCTCATACTCAAGACGCATGATCCAAGTAAATCAGCCAAGCTCCTCTAATGCCTTTTTCCTTCAAGTCTTCTTCACTGACAACCACAGATGAGAACTGACATTCTATGAGGTCATAAAACAGCCGAGCCTCAACGATTCTGCCTTGTCACTACATGGTATCCTAGTCCATAGGACTTGGGCTTTTGTCTTAGTCCCATTTCACAAGTATTGAGTAGATACCCCACCTGTACATTATTGCCACCCTCAATCCCTGTGCTTATGACATCCCTGCTTCTGGGCTGTCGTGGCCAGTCTTTCCTCTATCCAGGAAGTAGTCTTGTATTACACTTCAGGTTGGTGTTTGAGCATTTTCTTCTTATGGGAATGCTCCCCAGGTGATAACCACTGGTCTGCCTTATTCTTTAGCATTCAACACGGTTCTGAATTTCTCTGTTTGGTTCTCTAGTGTGTACTCCAGTATTCTCAGATTGGTTATCCAGTATGAAAAACTTCTGAATTTGGAGTAAAGGTTGTGGCATTGCACCTTCTTAGACATTGCACATTCTCACTCTCCAGAGCCAGACCTGGGTTGAAGTGTGTGTCTCCCATCTCCACCCTCCCTAGCCCTGGATTCCTCACTAATTCAGAATGTTCTGTTTCCTTTGTACTTAAAGAAGTGCTATGATACTGGTGTATAACAATGTTACCTGTTTAATTCTTTGCATTACTATTTTCACATCATCACTGTTTCAAACATTTCAGTGTCTGCTGAGAGAGAGTGGGGAGAGTTTTCTCATACTTTTATTTGCAGCTATTGGCATCTTATCTCAGTACAATCCTTTCCCTTCACTCAGCTCCCTCAATCCTGTTAATAGTAAACATTTATCAGAATAAGTTTTCATGTCAGGAGATCTGATGGTCTTACTTAAAAATAACATTTCAAATAAAATATTGCTTGGAGAAGTTTCTTCTGGTTTTCTTTCCTTAACAAAACAAAATTTGTCAGGATCTTGATCTTAAATAGAAACTGATGCTTGTAGGTATTAAAAGAGTAATTTAATGTGGAAGAAATCTATATTTAAGAAAGGTTTATAATGCATATTTTATAACCACTTTTTCCATGATCTTTTTTGGGACTGTTCTAATGTTTTTTAATGATTTTAGAATTGTGTGACATTAAGTTGTGATTCCACCCAGCTGCTACTTTAGGTAGGCAAAGACTTTCTGCCTAGCCTGTACCTCTTGGAAAATTTTTTCTCTTGTAATTCTCAGACATGTTAATTCATCCCATTTGATTCATTCTCCCTTTCTTCTTCTCCATCTCATGGTAAACTTTATAAGGGTTCTCTTTGCAGTTTTTTTCTCTTTCTTCTTTTCTTTGTCTTTGCTGGAAGGTCCCTGAAGGCATCGGAAAGATCATAATTTCAGTATCCTCAATGATAGTCCATTTAATAAACTCTTAAGAATTCTCTAATCCAATGACTTCCTCCCTGTTTCAGCAGCATACTCCCATAGTCCTATTTTTGAGATCTTGAATTTTGAAAGTTCCCTTTCTGACAACAGTCTTCTTCCTATCCTTCCATAAAGCTGTTCATAATACTTCAGTTTTTCACCTACTCTTGGCCTTCTTTCTCTTCCTACCCTGATTGAAGAGTGTTTTAATCTCTTTAACAGCAGTCTCACCAGTAACAGCAACCAACAAGAATTTGAAGAAAGATGGTCAACAAATACTTGAAACTCGCTTTTATAGTTTGTGGTGTTTTGTCAGGTTTATGGTTATCTTGTCATAGTAAAAAAGCCTGTGATGACTTAACATGGGCTTGTGACAATGATGCTTTACTCTATTTCTATACCACTCTGATTACTCTTTGTCCCACATTAACCATGACTGCCAAGTCTACTAGTCAAAACAATTTTACAATTGAACATTAATGGACTCAAGAACATTAGCAGGAGCAAATATAAGCAGGATGCCATAGTAACCCATGGAGTCTGAGGAAATTATGGTCTATTAAAGGGACAGATAATGTCCAAAAATAAAGCTTTACATAAACAGATTGACTTCTCATACTTGAAATGTCTCTTAATGTGAAATGAGCTTCCAATTTCATACTGTCCATACTTCTCACTATCATCATAGTACTTAAAAATTTCTGTTAAAACTTAATTCATTTAAAAATTTAAGAATGATAGATTATTAAGTTAATTGGGGGAGAAGAGAAAATTACTTTATATAGAGGTAGTTTAGGGTTTTTAAGGTTATGTGATAAATTTTAAGAGAAACAGAAGGCAAATCATAGGCAATAGATTACTATGATTTTAGATTCAGCATTAACCGAAATGTCACTTAACCCATAAAGGCTCATAGGAAAACACCTCTCATTCTATTTATTTTTTCTCATCTTTTTACTTATATTGGTCATTCCCAACTCTGCAAATAAATATTTATTAGAGTGGATTTCATACTTTTCACCCTTGAAGGGATTTTTTAAAAAGTCAAAATAGCACTAAACACAGAAGGAATAATTAAATTTTCAAAACTACTCTAGTAGAGATACTTCTCAGTGTCTATTCCTATAAAAGCAGTCACAACTGCACAGAATTCACGTCATCACCTTTCAACAGTGTGTCACTGAATATAGCTCTTTATTGCCACATTAACAACTCTTAGTACTAAGGAGGCAAATTCCTGCACGTTGCAGACACTTAAGCATCTTTCAACATTTGGCTACACACCTAGGAAGAGTGTGGTAAATAGCAGAGGTGAGAACCACTGATTTATTAAGTGTTTACCAGGTGCAAAGCCCTGTGATAAGTTCCATGCACTCTTTTCATCTCCTACTTTGAGTTCAGTTCCATAGATGGCTATACAAAATGAGGAATAGATTTCTACTCAAGGAAACTAGCAAGTGGATATTTGTATTATATTCAATCAAAAGGATTCTAGGACGAGTCAGCACATTTTTAATATTGAGAAAAAGATAAAAATCTAAACATTAATTCTGTCATTTCAGGCCCAAGATATTGGTGAGAGAAAGGGAGGTTAAGGAGAAGAATATAAACAGGAAGAAGGAAAGATAGCGCATACAAGGAGCCAGTGATTTACAATGAAGAATTAACTTAGGAATGTGCATTTCCATTAGTTTTACAATTTGTCCATTTTGTGATTGAGGAGTTTTAGTTTAGAAGATTTAGTTTAATATGATTCTCCTTGCTTTGTAATACATATTTAATATATTTATACTAAACTGCATTAAATGTATAATGCTTAAAGTCATGCCAGCAGAGGGATGATCTAAAAAAAATAGCTGTGTTTAATTTCATGAAGACAGGAGAAAACAGCGATTGTAGAAATCATCAGATATTTTAAAGGATAGCTTGTAAAGCAGGAATCATATAAATTCATTGTGACCCATACATAGGATGATTATATCTGATTTGCCTGGCATTGTCTCAGTTTATACTTGCTGTCTCCCTATATTTACTAAGGGTGTCCTATTTCATTCTCAGAAATGTTCTGGCTTGCATGATAAAGAATATAAACACCCTATTCATATACTGAAGTTATAGTGGTATAGATTTTTAAGTCAAATTTAGGAAGAATTTTCCATAAGTTAAAATTGTTCAATAATGGAAGGAATTGCTTTAAGAGCCAATTGAAACATTAGACGTTCTCAATCAGATGCTGAAAAATTATTAATTAAGGGGGCCTAAACCAGATAATGTTTAGAGCAGCAGATCTATTAATGTGAATTACATAAAGGTGCCAATATTTGGTCCTTTTAGACTTGCAAAAATGTTAACTTCATATAGTTCAACCTAGCATAATGTCTGTCAAACTCTAGGAGTCTGTATTATGTTTATAGTCTCTTTGAAAAGATATAGACATATTGTCTATGTCTATTTGAAAAGTAACCTACAAATTGTTTTATTTTGAATCTTAAAACTTCATCAGGAATAATAAAAATTAAACTATCCCTTTATTTGCTATGACCTTAATAGAATAATAAAGTATATAAGTCAGAGGGACAGCATTGAAAGCTGAGAGAAAAGTTGGATGTATTTTGATGCCAAGCTCTCATGAAATGTCAGAGCTCTATACTAGCACTTCCTGTAAGGGATAAGATTCCTAGAAAAGAATTCAGAGTACGTTTTTGAAAAACAGTGTTCTAATGTAGTCTGGGAATGCTGTAAAAGCCATGTTAAATTAAATCATGATTGATAACAGTTAAGATTAGTGAAAGGCTTAAAAAAGTAGACTAATATTTATTGATTTGTAAGATTGCTTTATAATTGTGTTTACCAAACAGAAAACAGTCTCAGGCACCCCTGTTATGTGGGAAATTGCATTGAGGCAATCATTGCCTCTAAGCATATTGACTGACAGACATTCGCAGGAGTCAAAGGACAGAAAGACTCACAGATCCAAATTAAGGTTCTTGAATCAAATGGTTTATTGAACCAAATGAAAACACACAGCAAGAAGCAGGGGAAAGAGTTGAGGATAGGTTAACATACTTCGGATATAGTACAAGAGGTGTGAAAGTACCACCGGCCTAAATCCTATATTGCAGAATATTTATATGTCCTGCCTCTCTCTCTGCTACATCAGACTTTCTTACTGAAAATGTGATTAAACATTACATTGAACAAGAGGGCTCAGGGAAGGTAGGTACTTGCTACCAACACGTTCTTGTTCTATTTAGGAGGAGGACCTAGTCAATTGCTGTCACTTTCACATGACCTGTTGAATAGCCTTGACTTTCCTCTGCACATGTGGGGCAGAACATACATGGGACCAAAATGGACCCATGATGTGTGTCACAAATGGGTGGCTGACTTAATGATGATGTACCTTTCAATCTGAGGGTGGCATGATTTATATCTTGTGACTTGATTTTTCTGTTTCCATCTGTGATACTCCTGTTTATGCCATTCACTTTTAATCATATATTCCATTTACTCTATCTATAATATAGATATCCATATCTTACAAGTTACTAATTTACTTTCTATCTATACGTAACACATGAATTTTACCTATGCCTTTGAAACCAGCTGCTTGCTCACTGTCTCTAGTTAATATTTCTTGAGAGTTTCATTTATTCCATTTTGTTTTCTTGTTTTCTCCAAAGCAGAATTGAGTATTCTTAAATAATATGGCAAATACACATTGCAGTCCCACAGGAGGAAAGTAGGAGAGGAAAATAAGGGTGAAAGGCTGGATGTCTCCATTTCAGTGTCAACTTGAATAGCTATGATTTGTACTTTTACTATTTTGTGTATTCTGTACAAGATCTTGTGTGACTTAATGATGCTAATAAAAGAATCTGAAAATCAATGCTACATAAGGTTATTTACTTTATTATTTAATATTTAGGTTTGATTAGTAATTCCATAATTATAAATGAAATTTTAAAATGCATGATTGCAACATTGTTGGGGGTCGAAATGAAAATGTTAGTGAAAATGCTAGTGGTAGAAATTTGCCAGAAATCAGATTTCATGTTTAAAATGAATGTTAGCAAAATAAAAATACCTTCATAGATGAAAAGCTGTGGTTTAAATAAAGTTGTCCCAAATCATAGTCATCATTTCATTCATTCATCAAACTATCCATTTTTCCATCTTTCTAACAAGTATTATTTAGATGCCAGACACTGTCCCAAGAATTAGTGATACAAAGATGAATAAGACTCATCTCCTGTGCTCAAAAAATTCATCCTGGTAGAGAAGACAGAGAATAAAGAATCTGTTAAAATCCAATGTGATAACATTTTTAAAGGGGTCTGCTTTGGAGACACAGAGGAGGAGTGGAGTGGGGAGGCACTGTAAAGGAAAGCTTCATAGAGGAATTGAAGATTGAGCAAGAATTAATGGAGGTGAGGAACTAATTGGAATGAGGATAAGAGAAACACACTAGTAGATAGAGGAAATGGCATTATTGAGGGCATAAAGGGAAAACAGATGTAGATTCCAGGCACAGAATTATCAGGAAATGAGACCAAGACAAATCTGGTTATGAATAGTTTTCATGTTATGAAATAAGGATTAGAATTTACTCTGAAGCTTAGAAAGAGTGTCTGAAGAATTTTAAGAGAATAGCATAATCATGTGATCATGTTTGCAATTGAAAAGATAACTTTGGGAAGAGAAGAATGGAGAGGAGAAAGCCTCGATTGATTAATAGCCCATGACAGCAATCCAAATAGAAAAAGAGCTGGTATAAGGAGTAGAGGAGATTCTCAAGTTATTTAGTTAGCTACTGAGAATTAGACCACATCTCCTGACTTCTGAATAGCCCAGCACTATTTCTAGCTCTTCATACCACCACCACCACAGAGGAAATACTGGCTAATAGCGTACACATCTGTAAAATATCTATTGGCTTGCACTTCAATTTTAGAAGATGTGTGTTGAATTCTTAGTCATTTCACTTGTTGCATCAGAAATGTTTTCTCCAAGCTTAGTTCCCTGTTATGAAATTTAAAACTGATGAAGTTCACACATATTTGTGAAATGCAATTAGTTTTCTTTATTAATATCAGTGTAGTTAATATCACTTTTGCCTCTTATTAAGATACAAAGCAAATTACTACAAATATAAAATGTTATTCGTGTTATATAGAATATTTTCCAAAGTTATTTATGCTCATTTTTAAACACAATAAGTACTGACTCTATCTCTCCTCAATCTATAAAACTCATGCTCATCAGAGCTCTAAGTCTCTCAAATCTTGTATCTGTAGTTTGCGGTAAACATCTCTTAGTGAGACCATTGCCTTGTTGGTCTCTAGAGGCATTCGTTTCTAATCCCTCCTGATAAAACCACCCCATGGTTAATATTGTTGTTCTAGTAAGTGTTGCACGCTGCAGCTAAATAGTCTAGGAGAATTTGAATTTCCTTTCTGACTTCATCTCTTCCTACTCTGTTCCCAGCCCCACCCTGGACTTTCACTTTTCCTCAAATACATAAAGCTTGCTCCCTGCTTAGAGCCTCCGTATGTGTTGTTCCTTCTGCCAGGAACACACTTCTCCCCAATGATCCACGTTGCTGACTTTTACCTCCCTGAAGTCTATGTTCAAATGTCATCTTCTTAGTAAGCTTCTTCCCTGAACATCTTACTTAAGGTTGCTTCCCTGGATCAATCCCTCTCCTCTGTTCTAGCTTTTTAAACAACACTTAGAATTTTGTAATGTATTACATACTTCATTTATTTATTGTGAAAATAATTCTGTCTCTCTTCCCCTATTAAGACATAATGTCTTTGTCTTGTTTTCTTCCTTCTGTATGGCGATATATGTGCATATACCTGTATGGTTATTAAATATCAACAACCACATTCTCGACAGACAAATTTGAAAATAAAAGGAAGATAAAAATGTAATTTGAAAATTTAAAGAAAAACATTTTTCGCATCTTATTCTGGTTTGTCTGGAACATTGTCAGTTTTAGCACTAAAAATCCTGTGTCTTGGGAACCCTTTCAACCCTTAGCAAACCAGGACAGTGGGTCACCTTTTATTCTTGTGATTACCCATCATTGTTTAATGTTTTTATCACCTATTTCTGTCTTGGTGTGAGATGGCTATGCCACTGCTGACCACTATGTTTCCAATAATTCTCAGTAAGATTATATATGTCTACCCCACAAATGGCCTGGGGAGCTTCCTCCTTTAACTGATAAATTTCTAAATTGTCATTTCTTTGTCTTCTGGCTTGGTTTGCAGGATGAATGCATGTTCCTCTCACCAATACTTCTCTTGTTATTATGAAGGAACTACAAGACCAGTAAACAAATTCTGCCACTAATTTGCTCAAATCATCTCACCACCTGGCCTCAGTTTTTTTCTTTCATAAAGTGAAGGGAGAACAGATGTTAAACCACATCCTTTTTACCACTAACATCCTAGGGTTCTAGTCTGTGGTATTTCTTCTGACCTGCAATTGAATCTGTTCCTTTTGCTCGGGAGATGTCTTAGCCGCTGCTACCCTCTCAACTGGAAAATTTGGCACTTGGGGAAAAACAGGAGCCTTCTTGGACCACAAAATGTTGAAAAAACTTTTAGTTTCCTTACCTTCTCTATGTTAGAGCCTTACTTGCCCTTTCCAACTAAGATTTCCACATGAAAAGTGTGGTGTGGTTCAAAAACATTTTGCTTCTAAAGTGGCTTTGTTTCCTGCTGAATTAATTTGTTTTTAAAGGACCCAACTGTCTTTTGAACAATTTAAAACTTAATTTGAATTTAATAATTTACCAGCAATTTCCTCATAATACACACCTATGTATGACTGAAATAATACATACACATCTGTGAGATTGAATTGTGTATTTGTCTGTATAGAATAGATTAAAGGAAACCTGACACTTCCTATATTTTCCTTATACCCCACATACCTAGGTTTATACTGTAGTTTTATGAGTTTGACTAAAACCTAGATGACAAACAAGTAGTTTCATCTATAAACAGCTCTCATATTTGGATCAAAAATGGGGAAAAAATGTTAGCAAAAGCAAATGTCATCATTTGCAATTAAATACTTTACATTTAAATGATTCTTTGATATTTAGAAATCACTTCATTCATTTATGGATCTGCATACTGACTGGAATGAGAGCAGGTGTTCAAATGAGATTGGCTTCAGATGTTTGCTCTACCACTCAATAAATTTTTGTAGGTACTTGGGGGAATCAGGTCAGCCCTCTGATCCTTGGTATAGGCAGGTGTATAATGGTGATTGGAATGTCTGCCTCATTCAGCTTAACCTTTTCTAAGTTGTTGTAGGACTAAATGAAGTAATGTACCTAGGAGAGTATTAAATACATAGCCATGATTATTTTTTTTAATTATTTTTTATTGGAGTATAGTTGATTTACAATGTTATGTTAGTTTCAGGTGTACAGCAAAGTGAATCAGTTATACATATACATATATCCACTCTTTTTTAGATTCTATTCCCCTATAGGTCATTAGAGAGTATTGAATAGAGTTCCCTGTGCTATACAGTAGGTTCTTATTAGTTATCTATTTTATATATAGTAGTGGGTATATGTCAATCCCAATCTCCCAGTTTAACCCTCCCCCCTTCCCCCTTGTTAACCATAAGTTTCTTTTCTACATCTGTGACTCAATTTTCTTTTTTGTAAATAGGTTCATTTGTACCATTTTTTTAGATTCCACATATAAGCAATATCATATGATATTTGTCTTTGTCTGACTTACTTCACTTGATATGATAATCTCTAAGTCCATTCATGTCACTTCAAATGGCATTATTTCATTTTTTATGGCTCAGTAATATTCCATTGTATATATGTACCACTTATTCTTTATCCATTCCTCCATCTATGGACATTTAGGTTGCTTCCATATCCTGGCTATTGTAAGTAGTGCTTCAGTGAACATGAGGGTGCATGTATCCTTTTTAATTATGGGTTTCTCCAGATATATGCCCAGGAATGGGATTGCTGGATCATATGGTAGCTCTATTTTTAGTTTTTTAAGGAATCTCCATACTGTTCTCCCAAGTCATAGCCATTATTAATATTACTCCTGTTTATAGAGAAAGAAACTGAGGGTAGAGGAGGTTAAGTGATTTTTCCAATTGACAAAACTCCTAACTTGTGGAACCAGGACTTGTTTACTAGTCTAGGGATTTTTCTCTGAAAACCACAGTAATATTTTGAAGCTTGTCAAGTGTCCACTCAATAAAAGATCAACTAAGTTCAAGGCTGCATTATGACTTTCTTGGACTATGGACACTTTGCTTTCATGGGTTCCTTTCACCATAGGAAAAAAATAAATCCAGGTGAGGTTCATTATGATATATGCATTACTATTATATTCACTTTTTCTTCATATTTTAAAGGAAATTAAAATTAGAACATTTCCATGGGTCTCTAAATATATCATGGACCCTAGACACTGTACTCACTGTGCCTAATGGTTAAATCAACCCTAAGTTAGAAAAAAACTGCTTCATACTGGAACAAACAATAAAAATAATGGATCCTTCTATCCCCATGTTTGGTCTTGCAATTCAGAGAGTGTTCTAGTGAGGTCTTTAAGCTGCCCCCACAGAGCCTCACAAAGTATGCTATAGTTAGCTTCTAAACCAAGTTAGATAAAACTGGGATATTGGCCAAATCCTATTCCTTCACTCTCTATGAGTGATAGACGGCATTATACAAATTTAAAAGATCATGATAAAGAAGTTAATATTTTAAAATGTAAAATACAACAATTCTTCCACGTGAGATAATATAATCTAAGATGAATCACAAAAAATGCTCGCTAGGAAATGTAGTAATTCATCATTTGTTCTCCAGAAGCAATGTGTATGTTGAGTGTTTCCAAACAGTGTCAGAGTCAGTGTCTGGAGTCAATGAAATCAGGAAGGAAAAGGAGCCCAGAGTCATGCATTTTAAATCTGTAGATGTCCTATGATAATTCCTGTGAAGAAGAGGAACACTACATTGAAACTTCTATAGCATGTCCTACGTGATATTTGGGTTCCACTTTGAAGACTATAGAATTTAGGAATTGACGGTTTGAACTCATAAAATCATCAGACCATCTTCAAGAAACAAAGATAAATAAACAAGTCATTGCTGGGTAATCTCGGGATAAGCCTACCCTTCTTTGCTGGGTATATTTTGATGTGGCTTGACCATCTAAGTTTCCCCAGACAGGAAGGTTTATGAATGCAGGGGATAAAAGCTCATGGGAAAATGCCTTCTGTAACCTTTTCCCTGTTACTTTTCTTGACTTCTGGGAGCTTTATTCTCAGCAGCATAAAGTGTGTCTATGACATACAATCCTGTACAGATTTTAACTACTCAATTATTATGCTGACATGGACGTCAAACAACAAAAAAAACTTTACTAAAATGACATCAATAATCTTTCTGATGCATAAAATTGATGTTTCAAACTGAGGGAAATGTATTAGTTCAGATATAAACTTAGGCATCTGAATCCTTAGACCCAGCAACCGATCTCAAACTGAAAAAGTCATTTACATTAATCACTGAGGTGTCAGCTGAAAGGCTGTAAATTTGTCATCTCTAAAAGAGGTTTTACATTACAGAGTCACTCCAATGAAACCCCTCAAGTATAGGATGGAGGGCTTTATTGCCATTATTTATTACAAGTTTTAACATGATCATTTTTGTTTTGCCCTTTAAAAAAATCAATTGAGTTAGTGTGCTCTGAAAGAGTGTACTTAAATTTTTCTTCAAATGCATTCTAGTTATCATCAGTTTCAAACTAAGGAAACAGAACTGTTTATATATAATTTAACTTAGATTTGTTACACTTTTTAAGAGTTTGTTTGGGAAGACACTGTGCCTACCTTTCCCCAAGACCCACTCATGTGTGTTCAAACAATGTTAATTAATTTGTTCAAGAAACATACAGAGCTACAGTTAGAAACTATAATAGGCACTGAAAAGTAAAAACAAAAACAAAGGAAGAATGAAAGAAAGAAAGGAAAAAGGCAATGTAGAACATTGATTAACAGTGGGGGTTATGGATTCAGATGGCCTCTGAATACTGTCTCTTCCAATAACAAGAAACAAAGCCTTGAGGAAGTTACTTCTCTCTGCCTTAGTTTCCTCATCTTTAGCATTGGAATGATAATAGTCTAACCTCCTAAGGTTGTTATAAGGATCAAATGGGTTTATGCATTTTAAGTGCTTAGATTCATGCCTGGCATTATTGAGTAAGCACTCAATAAATGTTAGCCATTAACTGAATATCCCTGCTGCCAAGAAACTCATAGTGTTTCAAGAAAACAGCAAAATACAAATGCAGGTGTACCATATAATACAATGCAATAAATACTATGTTATAAATCTGAACAAAGTGCTAGAGGAGGCACAGAGGTGATTCCAAAGGAAAAATGTGGTGATTAGGCAATGGAGATGACAAGGGATTAAAAAACATCATTGGATAACACAAAGGAGGAAAGATCAATTCTGATTAGTGAGTCAGACCAAACTTCATAGAGGTGGTTGCCTGAAAGCATATTAAGATTTTAGAAAGCATGCAGATGAAAGAGCATGAGCAAAGGATTGGGGGTATAAAAATATAAGTTGACTTAAGAAATGTCGAGTGGTTAGGTGTCCCCTGAGGGAGGGAGTGGCTGAGTTGAGGAAGATGAGTCTGGAAAGTGAGAATCAGGCTGTCCATAGCTTCTGATGAGCATATGAACATTAGAAAGCCCTTAAAGGATTTACACGAAAAGGTGATACCATTGTATCTGTCCTTGAAAAGATAACTCTGAGTGTAGAAGAGTGGAGTCATGTACACTCAAAGCATGAAGCTGGGAAATTCAAGTAATTATGAAAAAAAGAGAAGGTGGCTAAGAACTGGTTGAAAGGCGACCAACAAATGTCCATCCACTAGAGGTAAGAACTGCAACAGTGCTCATCACAGTGAAAGGGGCGCCCTATCCCACTTCCATCTCCCTTTATCTAGAATTCTAGAGCTCAGGCATCAGTGGGACCAAAGGCTACCTTGGGACAAACTGCTTGGAAATCTAATTATTTCATGATCTACTGATAACAATTTATTTCTTTGAGGCATGTATTTAACTCAACGGAGCTGCCTTTAAAATGCATAATGGGACAATTGAAATTAAAATCATGGAACCTAACATTACTTAGACAAAACAGAGTTAGTTATAAAGCTAGTTTCTTCCAGACTCCATCCAAAGCAATTTAATACTAAAATACAAAATGGACACAGTAATATTGTATTCTTACTCTTAGGAATTACATTACTGCTTAGATTTTGAATAAAGCATTATTATGAGGCTCTGTGGAAAAGAGTAAACTTTGTGCTCTAAGTATTTATTATCTCTTTAGATGCCAAGTGTTCTTGAAAAGCTCATGGATAGTGCAGAAACATGTTAAAGACTCTTACAGCTTTTCTTTGGAGAAAGTGTCTTGAGTGGTTATTGGATGTTTAATGTGAATTTGAAGGTAATATTATTTTGTACTTTTGTCTTTTTAAGTTGAATTATTTCAATTTTAGAAAACATTAAGAGGTATTTTGTACAAACATTTAAATTTCTCGTAAGTTTTTTACCCAGGGCATTATTAATGTTAATTACTTCTGCTGAGATTTGATATATATGAAGTAGTGATATTCTTATTTAAATCATAATGATTCAGCCAAAGAAGCAAATTTTCTGCAACTCTCAAAAGCTTGTTGGCAGCATAATTCAGTAAAACTTAACCTTTTAGTATTGTAGTTTGACTTCTTATTTTAAAGAAAGGCCAGTGGGGTTTCCCTGGTGGCGCAGTGGTTGAGAGTCCGCCTGCCGATGCAGGGGACAGTGGTTCGTGCCCCGGTCCGGGAAGATCCCACATGCTGCGGAGCAGCTGTGCCCGTGAGCCGTGGCCGCTGAGCCTGCACCTACGGAGCCTGTGCTCCGCAACGGGAGAGGCCACAACAGTGAGAGGCCCGCGTACCGCAAAAAAAAAAAAAAAAAAAAAAGAAAGAAAGGCCAGTGAATTTGTGATAATTAATGTAATATTTGTTCTTTAAGATTTTTCCCTATATACATGGCAACAAATTATTAATCAGTTAAATTAATTAATCTAAGAAAGAAATAGAAAATTTCTATTTTCTATGCATTCTATTTTCTATGCATTCTATTTTCGATGCATAATGTAGATACACAATGCACAGTGCAGGGAGAGAGGAGGCCAAAGGCAGAGAAAATTTTTTGTTTAAATTTTTCTTGTCTTGCCATAAAATATCAATTTTATTTCACACACATTAAATAATTTAAAGCAATGAACTGATTTCAGGGATGATGAAAGTATTGATGTCAGCTAAGTGTTTAGACAGCTAGTTCTCCTTTCTGGTCTTCCTTTTCTCATTTCTCTCTTTAAAAAATTTCTTTCTTGCTCTCTTTCTCTATCCATCATTTCATAAGGCCCCACTTATCATAAAATGATTAGATCATAAGAAGTCAATGAGAAAGTTCTGTTTGTGTCAATAAATTATTAATTAGTATAATAAAAATTCTAAAGATATTATTTTTCATTTTTAAATAGATCAAAAAAGGTATTTAATATAAGATATACCCCAAGGCCATGAAATCTCTTGCTTTTTCTTTTATTTTCTCTGTAGCCTATTATGCTATCAAAGCATTCCTTAGTTACTATTAAAGTCTTCTGTCTTTGGAATTTCAACAATTTTGTAAAATATCTTTGCATTTTTGTATGGTTCAATTGTTTCTTAATTTCAACACTCAGCAGGGTAGTTTAAAAGCTCTTGTTACAATCAAACTGACCTTTAGCTGTTTTCAAATTGTGCAGCTCTTAAATGTTAGATATTATCCAACTTGGACTTTCCTATTCTGTAATATAAACAACTCATAAAATTGTTGGTAAAATTAGTTTCTCTCCAAATCCCTATAACTCAATGCAACTTGAAAACATTGCAAAGAAATAATTTTAAGGGGGCGAGT
This sequence comes from Stenella coeruleoalba, assembly GCF_951394435.1. Taxonomy (NCBI): domain Eukaryota; kingdom Metazoa; phylum Chordata; class Mammalia; order Artiodactyla; family Delphinidae; genus Stenella; species Stenella coeruleoalba. The sequence goes on along the minus strand of NC_137151.1, from coordinate 77,379,586 downwards.
CATTTGAAATCAAAAGCCTAAAATTTCATTAAATGTGTTCTCAATTAGAATTGTTCACTTTGAACATTACATTGAAAGAACTACACCGAAATCATTTGTCATAGAAATAACATTGCTACCAAAACTCTACCTTAATTAAAATCATTTTAAAAAGTTACCATGAAGTTATTTTTAAGAAATAAATGACTTAGGCAGTTTTAATTTGATAGCAATGAGTTTAGTATTAATGGATACATGTAAAATTCAGATGAGGATGATATATGCTTATAATAAAAGCCACGTAAACCATGTAGACATGAAATCCAGTCATTCAGAAATGATTGAAATATTCTTTTGAATGTTTCTTAGTTTTACAATTTTATTTTCAAATCTAGACTTAGAAGAACGAGAAAAATTGGAATAAAATTTACTTTTTAAAATGACAATCATTTTGGCCTAAAATTTTATAATACTTATATACTTACATTTATCATCTTCCCTGCACTATGAGTACCAAGTCAAATTCAGGAATTGATTAATTTAATTGTTGATGGGGATATGTCACTATGTCTTAAATATAGAAATATCCATATTTATTTTGCTGTAATTGACCTATTGATATAACTGGCAATAGAGTATTCACATCTACATATTTCATTTGCATTTAATTATGTTTCTTGTGTGTATGAGAAAGAGTGGCTAATAGTAAATATTCATGTGAGTTAAAACACAAGACCTTTACTTATCCTCCTTGTTCTCCAGGTTTGGTTTGTGTACTTTACCAAGTGCATTAACAAGTTAGTAAACTGTATTTTTTATTTATATTTAAGTTCAGAAAGGCAAGAATTAGAACATGTGTATTCAGATGTGGAGTGATCAGTAGGTAAGCCTTATATCCACATTCCATGAGTAATTTTCATAATATGCATTTCACACCAAAGAATTCTGGATTTAGCAAATGCTATTAGGCTGCTACTTTTGATAAATGCTGACCATCTAAATAATTAGCTGATTAATTTTTAGAAAACAGGTAAAATAGAAGCATAATTGAACTCAGTGTGCCTGTCTACTATGGCCATTAGTAAGTGGTTTTTTGGTTTGTTTTTTAAGTTTTCAACTGTAAAATAGGTGTGACTTTTCCATATGTACTTGTGATACTAGTTGTCAAGGCACATTTTTGCCTATCCATATGCTCATACTTAACTACCATTACTTTGTAGTTATTTCATTGGAACTTTAAGGTCCAGCCCAAATGAAATGTGCTGTTCAAGTATTGAATTTTGATTTATGTGCCTCACATATTTGAGATACACTATAAGTTGCTGATTTTATTTTTTATGATTTTAAAATTCTTGCTTTAGAAGCAGATTAGCTAAATGGTTTCCTTGACTCAAGATGAAATGTATTTACTGCTTAAATGAATGCAGCAGCTGTGTTTTGTTTACAAAATCTTATCTAAAATAAATGCTTTCTGCCATATATCAAGTCAGCTCTTGTAGGCAAGTCCCTTAGTCCAGCTGGCTTTGGGCAGAACACCCATACAATTAAAAGGAAAATTAACATTTTTAAGGGGATGAGCATTAGTTTACAGTAAGTTAAATGTCCTTGTCTTGATATCTCTGAAACAGTTTCTTTCTTTTCTTTCTTCCTTAGTTTATTTTGTTCTTTCCATTTTCCTTGGAAATGAAACCTAAAGTTGAACTATTTGGATATCCCATTTTAATTTCACTTCAGTATTTTATATTTGTGTCCCTTTGTCTTGGAATAGATTTAACCCTACTTACAAGCAAATAAATTAGCCTACTACTAGTTCATAGATGCTGGCAGAAGACACAAGACTCCTGGATCAGAAGCAAAAACTTTATTACTCAGGGCCCTGCAAGCAGCATGAGTATCAGCATGTGTATCTGCTACCCTTGCCCCAAATCCCACAGGGGCAACTTAATATGGATTCAGATGGACACTGCCTATGCAGTGACTTTATATCACAGCTGAGGAACATTGAGCTTGAGGAACCCACCTTTTTATAGCAAATTGTAGACAAGGCTTCTCTTTGTCCCAAAGGGAGACATTGTTACCTCATCCCTCAAGGTTGTTTACTGCAAAGACAACCTGAAAAATGGTCTGGGTAAAAAGCAGGCAGTCTCGGCACAGCCAGCAGGACATACAGGAGTGCTAGAGACCCACGGAGGACTCTATCACATAACACCCTTATGTATGGATATTGTAAATACTTTGACATGAATAACCCTATTTTCGGTAGGTATATGTGCATATTTCTCGCATTTTTTGGTATATGACTAACTGAACATGTATATGACAAACTATGTATTTACCAGTTCACTTCTTAATCCAGATTATGTCTTAGAACATTAGCATCAAGTAAATTATCAACATTAACTAGTTATGGTTCAGGTTCATTGTCTTAAAAAAATAAACTTATAAGATTCAGTAAAGTTTATATGCACACAACAGAACAGAGGTAACAGGGTCTGGACTGTGATTTTACATTCGGAAGCTGAAGTAGACTTGTGACTGATCATAAAATGTCAGTGTAAGGAGCCAATGCTGACACCTGAAATACATCAAATGAAATGATTAGTTTGTAACATGCATGGAAAAGCATTCCAAATTTGTAAAGAAAGATGACATTCTCTGATATGACCCTGTGGGATATTTTCATGTCATATTCACCATTTAGCTTTTATACTCCAAACTTCTATTGATAATCAGATCCTAAAAACTATCTTCCAGATATGGGCAATCACATGACAACTTTAAGTTATTCTCCAAGAAATTGGATTTCATCAGTCTGAGATATTTAGAGAAAAACAAACATCTAGAAACTACCCTTAACTGTGGCATTGTTAATGTATTAGAAGATTTGAGCACTTATCTGCATTTATAGCTATTGAAAACAATGGAAATTTTGATGACTACTTTGAGAAACAGCAGGATAAATTGTAGAAGCAGTGAACTAAGAGGGCAAAATGGTCTATAGTACTCAAGTAGTGCTAGATGTCAGAGTTTAACGAAATTATTTCTAAAATCCTTAGAAGTCAGGATCTGCCTATTTCAAATGCACTTTTTCTTTAAATTATCCCAAGAAGAATATGTTCTGTTGCTCAGTGTGCTTTTTGTTAACATTGCTGAAACAAGGGAAAGCAAAATGGCCATCCTTCGCTACAAGCCAGCCTTGAATTTGTCATAATTCATAAAAATAAAAAGAAGCTATACAAGTTACAGAGTTGTGACAACCAGAGCCATTCCTTGGGATAAGGAAAATCAGGATCAGAATATTATAGGGCAGGGAGTAAAGACAGGTGGGTGAGTCAGCTGGTGAGGGTAATAATGGTAGTAGTCACGGTGGGAGTCAAACATCCTTACAGCTGAGTACTGGGGGCCTCTACCCTGGTCCCTGCTCTGGCCTCCTCTGGCCATATCCACCTCACAGATAGAGGAGTCCACAGAGACAACTGGAAATGTCCTGTACAAGCCGCTCTTCTTGACCACTTTTGAGGAACTTGGAATGCCAGAATTCCATGCCCAAGTCAATTAGAATCTGATTCTAGGCCCTGCATGAGCTTCTTCCCCAAGTCTATCTTCCTGAGGGTGGGCTGGCCTGTTGGTAATAATATATCATTTACTTCCTCTGCTATGATATGATTTCCTTCACATATATTTTACTTCAATTGATTCTCATGTGATCTCAGAACTTCTCCCTCAGGTAGAGGCAGATTTCACCTAAATGTCTTAAAATTCTGTAGCTAATACCTATAGGTCTAACTTCACCTACTTACTATCATCAAAAACTGTAAATAATTATATTGCAAGTGGCCTCCATTGAGAGCTCACCAGTGTTACTGTGATTATTTCTCTTGTCTGAATCTTACCTGTAGAACTTTAATTCACAAATATGCATTGTGTGTTTTCTCTCTAAGGACATGCTTGACTTCCAAGAGCTCTGGAAATTTCCTGCTCCTTCTTACCTTAGCTGACCTCCTGAACTTGACTCCTTGCTTGTTTGTTTTTGCTACTTTTCAGCTCTCTCGTTTTCAGAGAGTTTCCTGTCCTGGTCTCTCTTTGGTTAAACCATGGTACTTTATCTTTCTTTTCACTATCATTCAATTCTCTCTGGGTATTGTCTTTTACATCATCTTCTTTTTCAGCTCAAAGATGCTTTTGTTTCTGATTTTAGTATTTCAAATATAATTGCAAATGTTGCAGAAAGGTATAAGCATGTATAAGGGATTTACCACAAGCATTTCTTTTATAGGAGTTCCCTTGTGATGAATGGCCATTTTTGTACGTATCTAGGGATGGCTGTAGCTTGGGATGGGGTGCTCAAGGAAAGGGGAAATGCCTGCCTCAATTTCCCTAGAGCCCACCCTGAGCTGGGGCCTGGCATGTCGCTCCAGCGGCTGGTGGAAGGAGGAACCTGGCCTTCCTCAGACCTGCCAGCCACAGGGGGGCTCCTGATTCCTTGTGAGGGTCTGAAGGCAACTGTGAGAATCCCATGCCCCAGTGAGAGAGTTTCTTTGGCCAGATCTGTGCCAGGGGGCCCCTCTCTTCTTCCAACCTTGTTGAGTTTGGATTGTGTTGGTTCTGGCCAGCTCAAGATAGCTCATGAAATAAGAACTATGCAACTTTGGTGATTCCACGTACAAGCTGAATGCTGTTATAGTTGCATTTAAAACTGTTATTTTACAACATAGATATAAAGGGTAAAATTCCTGCTAATAATTTTAACTTTTTAATTTTTCTTTCCTGGGAATCTAATTATGTACCAAGTCAAGAGAAAGACCATAAGAAAGAGGAAAAAATTTATACTTCTAACTGCACTTTTTACTGCTTTTTTTAAAAAGGGGACCTTGTATTTTTATTTTGTACTGTGCCCTGCAAATTATGTAGCCGGCCTGTATGTAGACATTCTTTGTGAGAAAACACTTCTGCTTTTCCTCAAATAAGGATACAACAGCCAGCACACTAATGCAGAACAGAACATCCTTTAAAACCTAGCAATTTAACTCCTAGGGAAATACCTAATAGAAATACATAATATATTCATCTAAAGACATGCACAAGAATATTCAGAGAAGCACTATCTCTCATAGTCCTAACCTGAAAGCTATCCAAAAGCCAATAAATTGTGGGAACAGATTATATCTAACAGGAACAATGTACTAAGGAATCCATAAAGATCATGATGAATGAAAGAAACCAAATACAGAAGAGTACATACAGTATAATTCCATTTATATAAATTCAAAAACAGGCATGACTGATCTATGGTTTTAGAAGTTAGGATAATAGTTACTCTTGTTGGGGGGTTGGATAAGTACAAAAAGAAGGCATAAGTGGAACTTCTGAGGTCCTGATAATATTTTACTTCTCGATCTTGGTGCTGGTGTCAATGATATGTTCATTTATGAAAATTTATCAAGTTGTAACTTAACATTTGTGCACTTTTCTGTATGTGTGTTATACTTCAATAAAAAGTTGAAAAAATATAGCATGAAATATCCTCCATTCTTTTATTCACTGCTACTATAGAGTATGACCTTAATTCTGTGTTAATGTGAAGTTCAGTGGAAGAACTAATATAGCAAAATTAATTTATTTTCTTTTTTATGCTAGAGTTATAGGGTATGTAAATAAAGAAGAAACCATTGTTTTTGATTAAGACTTTGTAAAATTAGAAGGAATAACAAGAGGAAAAATATATTTCTATCACAAAGGTCCCCCTAGACAGCAATTGGCAATGACTTGGAAGGGGTGACATTTTGAGAGATGTCCTATGAAGGTTCAGGAATTAGAACCATCCTTGGTGAGGTTAAAGCAATGTGTTTTTGTAATTAAACTACAACTGGGTGTATAAGAGGAATGTACTTTTGTTGACTCAGTCTAATTAGGTTTTTTCCTCTCTTTTTTCTTTATTGTCAATATTGATATACGAGCAATTAATTGAGGCAGTTTTCAAATATCCTCAAACAGTTTCCTCATAGGAGCAGTGAAAACTTTGTATAAATTTTGGCAAATTGGAGAGGATTAGACAAATACAATTTCTTACAAAAATGTAAGAATTGTAGAATATTTAAAATAATATTCTCTACTTTCCCATCATTTGTCAAATAACTTCAAATCCACGAAGGATGAACAATAATAGAAAAATAAATGTCTAATCACAGAATATTTAGCTAACTTATTATTATCTGTCCCTACCATATATGGATTCCTATATGGTGTCTCTGCCAATGGTCTCTTTAGACAGTTCAGCTTCCTTTCTGTCACAAGTTAGTTTCTTCAAAACCAAATCTGGTAATATTAATCTTGTAGTTACAAGTTTATTTGACTTCCTATTACCTTTTGAATAAGATCCAGTTTACTTAATTTAGTCTACAGTGCCCTTCACAGTTTGCTCCTAACCTGGTCCCAGACTGCCTCTGAGATGAGGTAGTTAACTGTTTGAAATTCCATTCTGCTTCTACTATCTAACCACAGCGTGACAAAATATTCTCCTACTGTTACCCTCCAGAGACTTCAAATATCTTTCCTTTTGAACATATGTGTGTGTGTTTGTGTTGATGGTTTAATTTTCAGATTAAGTACCATATCTAGAAGCCTATGGCTTTGGACAACAATGCAGTTTGACAAATCTTAAACTTCCTAATCAGAAAATTGATGGTTCACAGAAATTTCAAGTGCCTTTCAATGTCAGAAATACTACTAAAACTTCCACCAACCTGGTCTCTGACCAAGAACAACAAAAAACATCACAGAAAATCTAAACATAAATGCCTGTCACTGAAAAGCCTTCCCATTCAATTTGTTGTTGTAGTTAAGATCCCAAGGACTCAATGGCCATATTATTTTACTGACCTGTACTGGCTCCGTTGGAGGTCAGTACGTGATTTTGGCAAAGAGAAATGGAAAGTGTGTCTTTTTCAGGCAGATTCTATGTTTATCCTGTTTACTTATGATATTTAAAAAAATTAAATTGTTCACCCACAGACGCTTCCCTTTTCCTCAGTAAGCTCCATTTTGTAATCTGGACTTGAGTATATCAAAATCCTGCTCCTGGCATCCACAGCAAAGAGCTTTCTGACAAAAAAACCTAGGCAGTCAAAGGTCTGGTCTGTACACTCACTTGGGTTATTTTCAATTCTCCTGAGACTAAAATCACCATAGCAATGACATTTTATTCTACCTACCTCCTTATTGGAGATGCCTATTAATATACCATTTATCAGAACAGATTAGTTTATTTTGGTGTTATAATAACACTTTTTACAGGAACTCAAACTATCCCTCCTCCTTTGCACAGCCTTTTCTGTCTTGAATTCTTTCCTCTGTTCACAAAATCATCAAGCTCTATCTGTTTTAGTAGGGAAAAGTATAGCATAATTTGAGCCCCCAATTTAAAATAAGGTACAATTACTGTCCCAGGCATGTAGTAGTCCAAAGCTCTGTCACAAGGTAAGATTTTGAGATTCAGGGCTAGAACTAAGAGTGTAGCTGGACACAGAGCTAAGGTGAACTACGGACTGCTCTATGTATTGAAGAAATGGAATGGGTAGGATCATGTGGGCTCCAAAGAGGCAGATGGATAGATGTGATCCACACACCTCAGTAAAATGTGCCAAAGAGAGGAAATATAGCTGGATCATGTGTAAGGAATGAGGAGAAATCCTGAGCCATGTGAGAACATAGGATGAAGCTTTTCTAGGGAATCTGTGGTCCACTGCTAGGTGGTCTGAGCTGATTTTTATGGGAAATATAGACCCCCAAATGCCAGCGACCACAGAATACTGAAGTGTTCTATGCATGTTCTTGGCCTCATTCACCTTTTCTGTCTACTCCTTTCCTCTTAACTCTGATCATTTCCCTTTTTTACTGGAAGGGTCTAACAATCTCCCTAAATTCCTGAAGATTCTCATCAACATACACAGAGTGGAGAAATGATCCCTTTCTGTCTTTTGTATACTTCCCTTTGCCCACCCTGGCTTCTTCAGGCTATTGATGTAAAATCAGTTTATAATTTAATAGGTACATTAGTTTTCTTAAAAGATTTGGGTTGACAGAGAAAAAGTAGATCCCAAACAAATAACAAACATACTGATTGGCTTTACATCATCATAGCATGAGGTAGTTTGAGTTCAATAAGGTCTTCAAATCTCCAGGAGTGGATTTATTGCATTTGTGGCTGGCATTAATTTTTTTCCCATAAAAGTACTTGTTGCTTCCTCTATAGATGACCATGTACCACCATAACTCTATACCTTTTTCTTGTGCTTTTTCCCTCATCTAGCATAAATATCTTTAAATTTTCAACTTTCATGTCCCTCCTTCATGAAGCTATTTCTGATCCTCTCTATCAAAATGAATACTTTCTCCTAAGTGTTCTCATTGTACTTTGTTTATATCTCTTTGTTAATGGCTTTGCCTTATGATTGTTTATGTGCATCCCTGTATTTCCCACCAGATGAAAATCTCTTTGAGAATGGAGAACATGCCCTATTTATTCTTATTGCACAGTATCTAATATGGCACCTGTCTTAAGCACTTGATGTATGTTGGAGAAAGTTTTACTACATTATGGATAAAAAGCAATGTCCCAAGGGCTGAATTCATGCTACAGTTAACAAAGTTTTCAATCCATGATTGTATCAGAGGCAAAGGAAGTAATAAGTTATTAAGATCATGAGGGAAACATAATTTTAACAAAATGAAACGGATACCCAAGTTCATTTATATTGATACTTACACAGAAGCATAGCACAAATTAACTATTACACTGCAGACTCCGAAGGTTTTAGTAGTAATTTTAGAGTTTACAACCCTAAATTAGGTTAATAGTTGAAGTTAGGCAAATTGTTTTCTTTGTAGCAGTCTGTGTACACTCCCTCCCTCTGGGTTATTAATGTGAGATAGGGCCGATTGTCTATTAAAGGGGTATCTGGAGCTTCAAACAAAATTACAATTAAAAAAAATTCCTTATCAGTATTTAAATCAAGAATTTTCTGACCAAGTAGCTTTCACATTTAGGCCAGAGGGAAAAGCAAAACTCAGCTTCTTGCTATATTCTTTTTTTTCTCACATGGATGAGGATTTAAGCATTAATACTCAGATCTGCCTTTACAAGCCTTTATCTCAGATTTCATTTCAAAGAAATTTCTTGGAAAAGAAAAGAGGGTCTTAACCACTTACTTCTTAACTAGCTGTCAAATGAAGGAAAAGTGCTTCTATGGAGGACAGGTCAATTTTTTCAGCTGTCTTTTGGTGAAATACTTGAAAATATTCTTGGTGTGGGCTTTAGAGTGAGACAGGTAGGAGCTCAAATGCCAGCTCTGCCGTTTATTTTCTGAATGATCATGGGATTGCCATTCAAACTCTCTGAGGTGATTTTTCTCATTTTTAAAACAGGACTTAACCATTACTTGTATAAAAATACGTCAATATGCATATATTCGTATGTGTGTAGATCATTTCTAGAAGGCTATAAAAGAAACAGTTACAGTCTTTCCCTTCAGAAGAGAAATTAGGTGCCTTCCAGGTATCAGGGATGGATGAGAGATGTACTTTTTATGGTATACCCTTTTACACCTTTAGAACATTGTACTGCTACATGTATTACCCTTTCAAAAGTAAATTGCTTGATTAAAAAAACCAAGAAAGTATAAAGTAAAAATTTGAACCCAGTTCCTGACATGGTATTCAATAAATATTATTGTTTCTACCTTTTCTATTTCATCCTCTAACTTTCTCTGAGCTGGTATTCATGGAAAATATACCCACTCTTCTATGGAAATTTTAATTCTACTCTTTTTTATCTCAATTCATCTCTGTGTTTCACTAGAGGAAGTTTTAGGTTTTACTTTTTCAATTGTTTGTGACCACAGAGTAAGTTAAAATTCAAGATTAATTTGAAAAAGGTCAAGTTTTTTGTTTTTCACTTCTTGTGGATAGGGCTAATATATTTTAGAAATTTAAGTCTTTTAGATTATTTCAACTAAAATGGATAAATTTAAAGATACTGATATTTTTAGGAAGTTCAAATTGCAATGACTTAGCTTGTCATCCTTTCATGTAAGACATATACATCTAAAAACATGATGATAGCTCATTCATTCCTCTAAGAGATGTTTATATTGTCTGCTGTGGATGTGTCAGACGCTATTCTAGACTCTTGAACGAGACAGATAAATATCCTTCTCCTTGCCGAATTTACATTACAGGAGACAGACGATAAACAATAAACATGATGAATAAGCAAATTATTTAGTATGTTAGGAGGTGGAATTTGCCATGGAAATAAGACAAAGAAGATCGAGATAAGGAAAGATGAGAGTGCCAGGATTTGTGGTGACTTTAACTACAGTGGTTAGGGTGACCTTTGGAGAGAGAGACTTGAGCCAAGACTTGAAGTGGATGAGAGAATAAAACTGCACAGATTCCTGGGGGAAGAGCAGAGGGAACAACCATTTTACACTCTAAACAGAAGCATGCCTGAGTGTTCAAGGATTAACAAGTGAAAGGATGCAGAAGGAATGAGCAAGCGGAGGTGTGGTAAGAGAGGAGGTTTGGGGGTTAATAGGTTAAGATCATGTAGAGTCTTGTAAGATGTATTAAAGAGAGGCCAGCTTTTACTCTGAGTGAGATAGGGAGGCATAGAGGGCTTGGGGCAGAGATTTTAAAAGGATCGCTCTGCCTGTTCTGTTCAGACTAGACTATAGGAAGGCAAGAGAGGAAGCAAGAACTAGTATTTGTCCCTGTACTGTAGGCAAGGAATTGTGTCCAGAGTGGAGGTGCTGGATTTGATATGGGGTATGGTTGACGAACAAAGCCCCAAACAACTTGAAGCTATGTAGGCGGAGTACCTGGAAGAATGGCCTCTCCATTAACTGAGATGGAGATAACAGAGAGGATCGAAAATGCAGGGGGCAATATTGACAGCTCATTTTTGAACATATTAAATATGAGATGTCTATTAAATACCCAAGTGAAGATGGCGACGAGGCAGAGAGGTTCAGACTGAAGATATAAAGGTGGTAGTCACCAGTCTAAATAAAGACTCTGAAATGAGTCACCACCTCCAGCCAGGTAGATAGATCCCTCCATAAGTTCAGGGATCTATCTACCTGTAAAGGATATCCTGGTTGATCCTAAAAGCAGAGAATTCAGACCTAGAAAGCCAAGGGAAAAGGCAGTGATCACTGAATTGGAATGTAGAGCATGTAGTTGTGTCTGTGGTTGCTTCAGAATGAGGTGCCCATTTCTGTATACTGTGTTTGGGATGAGCTCATTTTTTTTTTTTTTCTGCAGAGGCTTCCTTCAGGGAAGACAAATAACTGTAACCGGCACTTTGAACCTGATCTCTGGATAGAAAAAATCCTCCTAAAATCTTTGAAATCTTGCATGTGTGTGTGTGTGTGTGTGTGTGTGTGTGAGAGAGAGAGAGAGAGAGAGAGAGAGAGAGAGAGAGAGAGAGAGAGGAAATGAGAAAAGCAAGTAAAGAAAACCGCACACACACAAACACTATTACTTTAAAGATGCAAGTAGTTTTCTGCCTTGCAGAGGTGAAGACACCTTTCATGCAAAATATTTCTTTGTCCAAAGGAAAGCACAAAAGTGATGACATCATTGCATCATTGTAAAGCAGAAGCCATGGCTGGAAGTGTAGGTGTTTAAGAAGCCAAGGCAGCAATGAGCTGAATGCTCTCAGTGATGTACACAATGGTGTGGATCTGGGGATGCTTATACTGCTAGAGACCACGTTTCCTTTTTTTGGTCTTTATCAGAGATTGGTTTAATATTAAAGCCTGAACTCAGTTGTGTTGTGGGATTTAGAAGGGAAAGTTTGCTGTCCACACTTTGGCCATTTATGTCACCGTATGAGAGTAGCAGGTCCCCAGGCCACTGTCAAGGGCCCAGAACAACTGTAAGTGAACTACAAGGGTGACCTGAGGGAAGCAATAATGCAATGCTCATTGGAACTGGGAAAATAATATATTTACAGCTTGGGCTTCCAGTTACTCTTAAGGATGGAGGAAACACCAAAAGGAGGCTCCTTTTGGAGGCCGAAGCTAGTAGAATCTTGGCATACATATGAATGTAATTTCATTCATACACCCAGGGTGGTAAAGTCTGGAGACAATTAAATTATGTATAACTAAGTTATAATAGCTAAGAAGATTGAAGCCAATTTGCAGTCATTGCTAAGAATCATAAAATGAAATGCATTTGTGTATGCTGATGTTCTTGGGGGGTTTTTAAGCTTTGTTCTTTTTTCTTTGTAAATATTTTATTGCATATTTGAAAGCTTCCTCATATTTATATATTTTGAAGCATAATGCAAGATATAAATAGTATTTTTCAATAAATACCAATGATGGTATCAAAAACATTAAGTGACTACTATGTCTTACATGTTGTTATATAATTCAGGAGAAATATTAAATATAGCCTATGGATATTCTTGTCAAAGAGGACATTTACTATTTTAGTTCCTAAAAATGAGAAATCATAGTGATAATATACTAATTCTCCCAGTTTGGCGCTCAATTTAATCATGATTTTGATAACTATATCACGAAACTCTTTAATTGTCTGAAGATGTAGATCTGTATAAAATGCCAGCCTTGTCAATTAGGCTGCAAAAAATTTTAAGAGTAATAATTTTTAAAGATTGGGGCAATTTTAATGACAGATTTTCTAGCTTTTTGTCTTAGAAGAAACATAGTATTCTACAGTTTCTAAAGGATAAAATTCAAAAGAAGATCACCTAGTTTGGTCTACTGCCTATGACATTATACTGAACACCTTCAGACCTCTTTCATGTTTAAAAAATGTATGTATGCTATAAAGTGGTTGATTTTGTATAGTGTTGTATATCCATCCAATAATAAAATTACCAAATGAATACCATATGCTTGCACAATAGGCATTAAATATGATTATTGAATTTAATTTATAAATCAGCCTATATTTTCTGATTATGTTTCTCATGATATCATCATATAAAGATGTTTACTGTATTAAAATTTTCACTTTCAAACCATAGACCATATGAGAAAAGCAATAGTTACTTTGCTGCTCTTTTTCTAACTTCTTGAAATGAATACTTTGCTCATTGTTAGCCTTTCTTCATGTCTAATATCTACATTTAGTGCTATATGCATTTTCCTCTATTTTGTCTTATCTGCATTTAATGTTTTGATATGATGTATTTTTGTTTATAATTCAGCTCAAAAATAGCTTATATAATATGATTAATCCATGGATATTCTCTGATCCATGGATTAATCACAAAGGTATTTCTTAATTTCAAAGCATATGGGGGATTTTCTAGTTATATTTTCGTTGTTGGTTTCTATCAGTGAACAGCGAACACACTCTATGTTTCCAAGTCTTTGAGATTTGCTTTATAATCCAGATTCCCAGCAGCAAATGTTAGCAAGGTCTGCTAATATATAGCAGATAACTAAAGAAAAGAATGTACCAAATTTAAAGTTTTTTCAAAGAAAGTATACCATGTAAAACTCTATACTAAGAGTTTATATAAACACAATAAAACTCTAGAATAAGAACAATTTTCTTCCTATTAGTTGCTCATTCAGTGAAATTACAAGGAAAGTTTTATAGCTAAGGGCTTATACTATGTCTGAATAATGGCTAAGACAAAACTGCATCTCATACTTGTGTATTGAAATATCTGGCTAGGTCAGGATGGTGTTTCTGGGGATGCTGAATCTCAGGGAGAGTAACTAGAAGGCAGATTGTAGAGTACCCATATGGGTACACCCTGATGATAGAAATGTGACATCTTCAAATATGTCATTAAAGGACATGCAAGAGTTATAGCCACAAATATTTCTATATCTTTGATAGTTACAAACTTAGGAAAGTAACCTACCTCTACAACAAGCATGACTCAGAAATGACTTCATTAATAGAGTGTACTGGATGGGGGATCAGAAAACTGGAGTTTGGTGTCAGATTAGCTACTCCTTGGATTTAAAATCTAGGTAGGACTCTAATCATCTTGAATATCTGTTCTCTCCTTAGTGAAATGGAAAGAATTACTCTTGCCCCTCCTCTCAAGACGCTGTGAGAATTGGGACCAAAAGTAATGGTGCTTGAAAAAGAGATTTTAGACTGTAAAGTACTATTAAAAATTCAGATTTTATTATTAATGAATAGCCAAGTGCCCACATTAAGCAGTGCCAGAGGATGCCAGAGAAATACAGTCACTGACCAACCCCCCCCAAAAAATGTATACTTTGGAAAATTCTAGGAGGAAATAGTGCTTTAAGTCAGAGTCCTAAGAACTCAAAGGGACATTAGAAATTAAGTTACATATCCAAACTCTCCATTTTACAAATGAGGATTCTGAGACATGGAAAGATCTGTTTGACTTGTCCATGGTTCCGCAACTAGTAAGCCTGGCAAAACCAGGCTTTATTACTCTAAGGTGGTCCTACCATAGCATTACATTGGTTAGTAAGAAGGGGAAGTTATGCCATTAATAACATCTTATTCCTTGTGTGACATTTCTAAATATTCATGTTAAAGTTGAACATATATATTAATCTAATGTATGTAAATATGTAATGAAATGCTTGTTTAGAATTTGAATTGGATTACATAAAATTGGTAATGTGTTCATCAAATAACATGTATTTACATTTCAAAAATTTAATAACTTGTGTGCCAGGTGCTATGGGATGAGCCTGCTCTTGTTGAAAAGGGAGTTACTGACCACATTTTGGAGCCTCTTTAACCTTTTATGGTATCTTCCATCCATTTAACAATGAGATTTTAGGGTCTCAATAGAGAGAAAATATATCTTTAAAAATTTTTATTTTTAAAAATCATTTTCCCTTGTGTTTCTTACAAAAAAGCCTAGAGAACAAGAATATGTTTATGTTCTTAATGGAAGTCCACTTTCTGCCATGTCTTATGCCTGATTCAAGGAAATATAATATTTATGCTATTCCAAAAGATTTCTAAATAAAAAAACTTCTCTACAGTTAACCCATTTGACATGTGAAAATATTCATCATCATTAATAAAATATTGAACTATTTTCAATTCCCATATTTCAGTTAATTTCTTCCTGTATTAACATCAGAGCTATCGTCTCTGACATTCTAGCTATTTTAACGAGGCAACATAACCATATAATTTTTAGGGTAAAATCTTCCTTAAAAACTTTTCCTACTTGAAAATATGAAGATTCTAGATCTAGCTATGAGGTAGCTTTTTGTTTGTTTGTTATTCTGTTTCTAGTTTCAAAGTTTCCATTTTCTCCTGTTTTACAAGGGGTATTTTATGAAGTGAGTTTTATGACACAAGGTGTTTTTGGCTTAGATTAATGGCCAAAAGAAAAGGGGGGAGTGGGTGACGAAAATATGCTTCAGAAATTTTGTTCTTCAGAATTCATTCCACTTGGAAGCTCTCTGAAAGTTTGACAACAAGGTAGTCTTCAATGATGAGAGCAGATGTTAGCCATGCAGAAGTTATGGTAGTGTATTTTATTAGACAAACTTTCTGAAGAATAACATTTAAATTTGATGTGTATGTCTGAAAGCAAATGGAAACACAAATTGTATATTTTACAAATGGCCTTAAAAGTATCTATTTGCTTATTTTGAAACTACTTTTGATAATTCTGTAAATCCTGCAGACTGTATATACTTCATTTTGCTGTTTATCTTGGCTTTATCATAATTCAACAATCCCCATAAATTGTTCTTCAATAAAAGTTGCATTTTATAGTATAATCTCAGTGATCTATGCCCAAGCTATGAAACAGGAGGTTCCTCACTTGAAGGCAGGTTTATATCTTTACAATGAATTAAGATAATGAATATATGGTTATCACCTCCTCTACCCCAAGTAAATCGGGTTAAGGACTTTAGAAAATAAACATTATTTTCCTTCTTTCACAAAACATAAACATAATTGCATTATGATTCACATTATGAAATTCACATGAAGTAGACCTGCTCAATCAAAATCTCATGGAGTGTTATTATTTTTTAAAAAGTTCTGCAGGTGATTATGATTCAACATTTTTGTGAACTTTTGTCATAGATGGAAGTAGAATATTTACTTTTCCCTGAAAGTGGGATCAGCCCTTGCCTTATACCCAGTCATTCAAGAGTTTAAAATGCATACGTTTCCCCTAGATTGAACAGAACACTTAGAATTTGGGGCACTTTTATGTGAGCATTTTTACCCAGAGAACTGGATTGAGTCACTTTTCAAAGCAATTACATTCTGATGATTATTCAAGACTACATATTATTAATGAAAACATATTATTCAAATTAAATTAATTTAATTTTTGTTGAATCCAGATTATGTTTGCATTTTATAGCGCTCTTAAAAGTGCTTTTCGAGGACTAGATTTTTTTTTTTTTTTTTTTTTGGCTGCACTGGGTCTTCACTGCTGCGCGGGGACTTTCTCTAGTTGTGGTGAGCCGGGGCTACTCTTCGTTGCGGTGCGTGGGCTTCTCATTGCGGTGGCTTCTCTTGTTGCAGAGCACAGGCTCTATGGGCACAGGCTTCAGTAGATGTGGCACGTGGGCTGAGTAGTTGTGGCTTGCAGGCTCTAGAGCACAGGCTCAGTGGTTGTGGTGAGCGGGATTAGTCACTCCGCGGCATGTGGAATCTTCCCGGACCAGGGATCAAACCAGTGTCCCCTGCATTGGCAGGCGGATTCCTAAGCACTGTACCACCAGGGAAAGGAAGCCCCCTCAAGGACTAGATTTTTATTGCCATATTTTCATTTGTAAAATGGAAATTCATGGATATTTCATGGATAAAACATCTAGTTTATACTAAACATTTCCTTAGGTAACTAAGAAAATAATATGAAAAGGGCATGGTAAGGGCTTCCCTGGTGGCGCAGTGGTTGAGAGTCCGCCTGCCGATGTAGGGGACACGGGTTCGTGCCCCGGTCTGGGAAGATCCTACATGCCACGGAGCGGCTGGGCCCGTGAGCCATGGCCGCTGAGCCTGCGCGTCCAAAGCCTGTGCTCCGCAACGGGAGAGGCCACAACAGTGAGAGGCCCACGTACAGCAAAAAAGGAAAAAACAAGGGCATGGTAAGATAAATGCATCATTGAGAAGTACAAATTACATTGAAACATTTCACCATCTATTAAGCAAGTGTAAAAAGTTGTCTCTTGTGCTTCTTTTAGTTCTACAAGGGAAGGCCTATAAAATTTTCTTTTGTGCAATGATTCAAAGAAAAGGAAATATGACTTTGAGGTTTGAGCAAGGTTATCCTTTCATAGATATATAGAAAAAATATCTTCACAAATTCATGAAGAAGACTTTAATTAAAATTCATGTTCTTCAGTAAGGCACTAATAAGCACCAGATGAAAACAAGGTTAAGTAATGGTTTCAAACAGCTCATTAAATGCAATCTAGTTACCACTGAAATATTGACTATTGCCGTTGGTGCAGTCATGCAAGAGAAAACAGATGAGTTACCTGCCTGTCATTTCAGACCCTTGCCTCCTGTTTACAAATGAAACCATATGCTTAGCAGAGGTGACAGGGACTATTGTGAAGAATGAAAATGGTTTTGATCACATAGGTGCTTATGTCAGTTAACATTCTAAGTGCTCAAACATCAAGAAAAGGGCTCTCATGTTAGTTCAAGTAAGTGAACTAACATTGATTGAAAGCAGTTTACATGCTCAATTCTTTAATTCCTTGTGAGGTAAGTGGTATTATCCCCATTTTACAGATGAGGAAACTGAGGCCCTGAGAGGCCCAAGAAACCCCACATAAAATACTGGGTGGTAGAGTCAGAGTTCAAGTGCAGGTGTTTCTGGTGCCAGCACTCTCCCTTCTACCCTTGCCCCATTTGAGACAGGAAGAGAATGAACTCAGTGGATCCAGAGTGTCATACATCTTTGAATGACTTCTCATGTCTGCAGCATTACTTCTAGAATGATGGTGTTAGAACACATCAGTCAGTCCACTGTGCTGACAGTGTGTAGGTACTGCTGATGGACATACCAAGGTGGGGTATCCAGTAGGAGAAATACAACTAAAAGTCAAAAATGATATAGGTATAAAGGCTCTAGAACTTCAAATGACAGGTAGCACTTAGAGGACCAAAACTGACAAAGAAGGTTTTGGTTAGTGTCTGATATTTTACCCTAGACACTACCAATGATAGTGGAATATCAGTCTTTTCTTTGAGGAAGAAAAAAAAAAATTTATCTTTATCTTTAACATACTGAAATAGATCATCCCGGTTTTTTGCCCAAGAGGCAGAAACATACATTTAGTCCAGTTTAACAAAACTCTATCCTGTGATAATTATTACAACAGGTGACCTTTTTGGATTAGGAACAAACCTATCAACCATGTATTGGAAAAGGAAAGCAAGACCTTTTTTAAAAAAATTTTTATTATAGTTGATTTACCGTGTTGTGTTAGTTTCAGGTGTACAGCAAAGTGAGTCAGTTATACATACATGTATATCAACTCTTTTTTAGATTCTTTTCCCATATAGGTCATTAAAGAGTATTGTGTAGAGCTCCCTGTGCTATACAGTAGGGCCTTATTAGTTATCTATTTTATATAGGGTAGTGTGTATATGTCAATCCCAACCTCCCAATTTATCCCTCCCACCATTTTCCCCCCCGGTAACCATAAGATTGCTTTCTACATCTGTGACTCTATTTCTGTTTTGTAGATAAGTTCATTTGTACAATTTTTTTATATTCCACATATAAACTTATTTATATAAGCAATAGCATACGATATTTGTCCTTCTCTGTCTGACTTAGTTCACTCAGTATGACAATCTCTAGGTCCATCCATGTTGCTGCAAATGGCATTATTTTGTTCTTTTTTTTACGGCTGAGTAATGTTCCATTGTATATATGTACCACATCTTCTTTATCCATTCCTCTGTCGATGGGTATTTAAGTTGCTTCCCACTCCTGGGTATACACCTGGAGAAAACCATAATTCGAAAAGATACGTGCACCCCAGTGCTCATTGCAGCACTATTTATAATAGCCAGGACATGGAAGCAACCTAAATGAGACCACTTTTTGATGAACTTCTGTTTCCTCCTAAGTGCCTGGGCATCTGAAAGTACAAGACAAGGCCATTCCTCATACGTGGGATTAAAAAATATTCATCTGAGTAAATTTTAAAGATCTTATTGGCTTTATTCAACAGTTCATGAATTGGGCAGCATTTGATCTAGCAGACAGAAAGGAACTCTGAGGAGCTGTACAAGATGAAAGACTTTTTCAAGCAGAAGGGAGCAGGAATGAGGAAGTTATACTAGTAAAAGGTGGATTGGTTGTATCAAGGTCACTTTCCTTTAGGGCATGGCAGGGGTCTTTCAGACTACCTCACTAGTGCTGATCTAGGGATTCCTGATTGACGGGTTTAAGATTCCATTTCTGGGAAAGACCAAAATTGTAATTAATTTATGTCTCAGTTTGGTGGTATGGGGCTTAGCATGACTCCATTCTGAGTCTGATGTCTTATTTTTAACAGTGGAAACACTGGTGAAAGCTAATTTCCAGACTCCAGGGGCTAATTTTTACAGCTGAGGAGATAAAGTGACATGTTATTTACCAAAAGCTTCAGTTAATTAATAATTTTATGACTTTGAAAATGACAGAATTATTCATTATTCTGTCAAAGATTCCACACACAATCTCCCATTTAGATGGTAAAGTCAATGTAACTCAGTATTATGATGTGATGAACTGAATATATTCCAAATACTGTTAAAGTAAAATTAACTGTGAAACTCCTAACATGTAGGAGACTTTCTTTCTTTCCATTTAGTGTACTAATATTTTTTCTTTTGCATATTTTTCATGTAAAAGTTCACAACCTTTCTTTCTTTCTTTCTCTGCTCAAATGCTTTCCCTACATTTGAGGTCTTACACTTTACACTATGACATGTAATTCAAAGGGAACATATGCAAACCCCAAATAAGGAAAATATACCTAACACATACTTACCATTTACGATGTATCATGTACCCATACTCTTATTACATTTTAATACTCATAGCCAACTTGTGGCATAGGGACTATTCTTTCATCCCCTTCTATAGATGTGGGAACTAAGGTACAGAAAAGTTCAGTAACTTACCCAGTTACTGAACTATGATGCTTCTGATCAGCTGCTCCATAACTGTGTGATCTCCACTAAGTTACTAAACCTCTCTGTGCCTCCATCTGCTCATCTGTAAAGGAGGGCAGTGGAAATATAAAATAAACATATAAGCTTCAAAGAGTTTACAGTCTTCTTGGTAGAGATGTTGAGTGCCTCTGGAATTCAAGAGGAAAGGTAGAGCACAAAGTCTGGAGACCAGCCATGTAAAGCATGCAGGGAAGCCCTGAGAGGTAATGAGACTTTCAGGAAGAACACACTAAGAAGTCTACCAAGGCAGGACCCTACGGGGTAAAGGGAAAGGGCAGTCTGACCTGGATACCAAAGGATAAAAAGGAGAGTGTGGGAAGGAGATTAGAGAGGGTAGAGCAGCACTGAGTGATGCTAGAGAAGCCAGGGAACTGGCCAACAAGGCCAAACATAACTTTTTATATTTAAAGCCATGTCATTATGTTTGGTGATGAGGTCATCACTGACCTTTGGAGAGACGCCTTCCTAGAGCTGCAGCGGTGGAAGTGGGGTTGCAGTAGATTCTGAGGAGGGAGAGCAGGAGGCAGAGGCAGTGTGGAGAGTGACTGTCCAAGCAGTTTGGCCTGAAGAGAGGGCTGCAGCCAGAGAGAAAGCAGTGCTGAGAGAAGGGCTTGTGGATAGGGCTCATCTATGAGTGTTTCTACATAACATTTAAGGATCAGAGGAAGAACAGGGAGAGACTGAGAAGAGGAAGAGCAATAAAGTAAGATTCAGGAGAAAGAAACAAGCCTATAGGCCTTCTGAAAACATTTGCATTTTAACAATTTCTTCAGTGCTGTTGCCCAAGAAATAACTGATGAGAATTTGAGATACATTCAACAGCTAATATTTACTAAGTTGTCACTACACATCTGATACCATTTTAAGTGCTGGGAATGCAACAAGAATAGCAAAGATAAAACAGGCAACATTTCTGCTCTTACGACACTTTCATTGTAGAGTCTGTTTCAAATAAATAGGAAACATGCAAATGAACAGATAGAAAGTATGTCCTGTGGAGATAAGTGCTATGAAGAAAACCAGATTGGAGTAAAGGGTAGAAATGGCCCCTGGAGGGATGGGGCTGCTGTTGTAGGCAGGGAGTAGGAAGGCTTATTTGACAAGGAGACATTTGAGTGGAAATCTGAAGCAACGAGAGTCTGAATTTTATCAGTATATGGTGAGAAAACATTTCAGTCAGATGAACAGTGAGTGCGACAGGCTACAAGTGCAAAGATTTCGCAAATTCAAGGAATAATTTGCCAATAATAATTTTCCAATAATACAAGATCACTATGGCTGCAGTGGAATGAGCAAAGGTCGTGATGGGAGCTTGGCAAATTTAAATTGTACAACCTTATAAACAGGAGTCGCTATGCCTATAGGTAAAGACAGCCCT
Source organism: Stenella coeruleoalba (assembly GCF_951394435.1). Lineage (NCBI taxonomy): Eukaryota > Metazoa > Chordata > Mammalia > Artiodactyla > Delphinidae > Stenella > Stenella coeruleoalba. Next base: position 77,358,024 of record NC_137151.1, on the reverse strand, counting down.
AGGAATGGATTACATTTGAATTACTATTTTACTTTTACTATATATAGTTTCTTATGCCTCGGTAGTAGTTTTTGTATTTGGGGATATTAGACCAGTTTGAGAACCTAATGAAAGCCATGGATTTTCTTTTTTAAAAAGCACATATTTACGCAAAGAAAAGAAGTTGCTTACAATTTCAGAGGATTCTGGGAATTCTACAATCCCTTCTATAGACTCTAGGTTAAGAATTCTTGCTCTAGAGGAAGAATTGGTGAAATGCTTTCCCAAACTGTTCTTCAATGTTACTTTGATTTAAATAATGCAGAGACCCTCGCTCACTTGTCCTTAAAGAGTTTATCATCCTGCTCACTGTCTCTGCAATCGTATTTCCACGTAGAACCCTGGAATCTCAGTTCCTTGATCCCATTCCAGTCATTCTCAACCACCTGCTGCCATGGTCATACTCTAGACCTAATAACTGTAGCCCTTCCACAATCTCAGTTTCTAACAACTACCTTCTGTCTTTCCAGTTCACTCCCTCCAATGTCCCAATTCCAGAAACTTTGATCCAAATGGAATCTACTATCCATTAATCCTACCACCTTTTCATTTTGCCCCTGTCTCTGAACTGTGTCCTTATTTCTCTCCCCACACAGGTCATACTCAATGATCCATAATTGCATTCATGACCTTCCTTACACTCTCAATGTCCTTGTTCCATTACTCTCTATATTATTCTTCTGGTGAAACCCCAACACTGTTAAATTCAACTTTCAAACTATTGCACCAGTACTTGGGCAACATTGATAGCACATCTACCCACCTTACTGCACCCATGTTTACATATTCTGCCTTCACTCCTATAAATGTAGATAAGCCTGCCCATGAAAACCACCACTTCTATTTATACCTTAAATTGCATTCCTTCTCACCTTCTTGAAGACTTTATCCATTGCTCCCTCTTTACCCCACATCAATTTGTCCTATTGGATCAGTGCTTTCAGCATAAAAACCTACTTTTATTTTTTCCACTTAGAAAAAAACCTTCCTCAACCCACATTTTCCTCCAGCTTTCTCCCCATTCTTCTTTACCATTTATAGCAAAATCCCAGTGTGTTATCTGTATGTGCTTTCTCTACTTCCTCTTTTTCCATATTTCTTAAACTCACTTGAATCAGGCTTTGTCCCCACATTGCCACTAAAATGGCTCTTGTCTCCAGTGACCTCATGTTGCTAAACGCGGTAGTCTTATCTCTGTCTGCTCAGGGGAACTATCAGTAGCACTTGTGTTAACTAAATGCCCCTCCTTCTTGAGATCGTTTCTTCCCTTGGTTCCACCACTCTGTTGGCCACTCCATCTCAGTGACCTTTGTTGATTCTCTCTCATCTTCTCACCTTTAAAATTTGGAGTATTTTTTAATACTTTGACCTCCATACTCCTTGAATGCCTAAGCATGTCCTTGTCTCAGGGCTTCAGCAATTCAATTTTCCTCTGCCCGGAATGCTCTCCCTGCAGAAATCCGCATTGCTTACTTTTCCTTTCACTCAGTTCTCTATTCTAATATCACTTTAATCTTTTTTTTTTTTTTAGACAGGCCACTGGCCACTTTATAAAATATCCCTCACCCTGGTCTCACCAAGTCAGTCCCTCCCTCTCCTCCTTACACTGCTTTATTTTCCCCCAGTATTGATCACCATCTAACATTACATATTTATTCAATTGTTTATTGTCTGTCTCTCCTCAGATATGTCAGCTACATTAGGACAGGACCTTTGTTTTATACACCATAGTGTCCCCGAAGGCTAGGCTAATTCTTGGCGTGTGCTAGACGTTCAATAATTATTTGTTGAATGAATGAGAGATAAGGAACTGACTTAGCATAACAGGTTTGTGTGTGATGTACTGTTTACTCAAAATAGCCTGTGAACTTTTTGAGGACTGGAGCCATGACTTGCTTATGTTATAAATAAGTGAATAAAAACGTTAATATACAATTGTAAAATGTTGAATAAATGAAAATAAAACTGCATTGCTAATATTCAGAGAAAAGTAATGTTGTGTGCCTCCCCTCAATCTTTTTTTTTTTTTTTTTTTTTCGCGGTACGCGGGCCTCTCACTGCTGTGGCCCCTCCCGTTGCGGAGCACAGGCTCCAGGCGCGCAGGCTCAGCGGCCATGGCCCACAGGCCCAGCCGCTCCACGGCCGGGCACGAACCCATGTCCCCTGCACCGGCAGGCGGACTCTCAACCACTGCGCCACCAGGGAAGCCCCTTCCTTCCCCTCAATCTTTGACCCCAATTCACACATACACAGTTTTCATATCTTTTTTTTTTTTTTTTTTTTTTTTTTATGGTACGCGGGCCTTTCGCTGTTGCGGCCTCTCCCACTGCGGTGCACAGGCTCCGGACGCGCAGGCTCAGCGGCCATGGCTCACGGGCCCAGCCGCTCCGCGGCATGTGGGATCTTCCTGGATCGGAGCATGAACCCGTGTCCCCTGCATCAGCAGGCGGACTCTCAACCACTGCGCCACCAGGGAAGCCCCACATACACAGTTTTTAAAGGGCTGTGTACTCACCTTCTCAAGTAACTGCAGGCATATATTTTTTTAATTGTGGTAAAATGCACATAACATAAAATTTACTATTTTAACCATTTTTAAGTCTACAATTCCATGGCATTAATTACATTCACATTGCTGTGCAATCATCACTATTATCCACCTCCACAACGTCATCTGAAACTGAAACCTTATACCCATTAAACCATTCCCCATTCCTGGTAACTACTGTTCTACTTTCTGTTTCTATGAATCTGACTAATCTAAGTGCTTCATGTAAGTGGAATCATAGCATATTTGTCTTTTTTGCAACTGGTTTATATTACTTAGCATAACATTTTCAAATTTTATTCATGCTGTAGCATATACCAGAATTTCTCCCCTTTTAAAGGTAAATTATATTGTTATATGCATATGCCACATTTTGTTTATCCATTCATTCATCAGTGGGCATTTGGATTATTTCTATCTTTTGGCTATCATGAATAATGATTCTATAAACATTGGTGTACAAATATCTGTTTGAATTCCTGCTTTCAATTCTTTTGGGTATATACCTAGAAGTGGAATTACCAGATCATATGTAAGTCTTTAATTTTTTTGAGGAGTTGTCATACTATTTTCCACAGTGGCTGCACCATTTTATATTCCTATCAGCAATTCACAAGGGTTTCAATTTTTCCACATCCTTGCCAATGCTGCTTATTTTCTGTTTCTTTGTGGTTTTATGCTAACCATTCTAATGGGTGTGAATTGACATCTCGTGGTTTTGATTTGCATTTTTCTAATTATTAGTGATGCTGAGTATCTTTTCATGTGCTTATTGGCCATTTGTATGTCTTCTTTGAAGAGCTGTCTATTCAAGTCCTTTGTCCATTTTTTTAATTGGGTTGTTTGGGTTTTTGTAGTTATTGAGTTATAAAAGTTCTTTGTAAATTCTGGTTATGAATTCCTTATCAGATAGATGATTTGTGAATATTTTCTCCCTTCTATGTGTTGCCTTTTCTTTTTTTTTCTTTTTTTCTTTTTGATAGTGTCTTTTGATGCACCAAGGTTTTTAATTTTGAGAAAGTCAAATTTTTCTCTTTTCTCTTTTGTTGCCTGAGCTTTTGGTGTCATGTCCAAGAAGTCATTGACAAATCCAATGTCATGAAGCTTTTCCCATTTTCTTCTAAGAGTTTTATAGTTTAAGCTCTTATGTTACATCTGTGATCCTCGTTGAGTTAGTTTTTGTATAGAGTATAAGGTAAGAGCACATGTATACTTTTCAGTCACATTTGGTGTCATATGTTGGGACAATATCTATGTGTCACTAAATTAATTACTAACCAAAGAGTCTATATTTGCCAATTATTATCATACTTGAGACTTATATCTTCCTATTTCTAATTTCTCAGCATGGTCATCCTTTATTACAATTTTTGCTCCTGTTAACAAATGTTCATTCATACCCTAAGATTTTAGCCGGATGTGTGGTTTGTGTAGGAAAAAGAGCAATGAATTCAAAGTCCAAAACTTGGATTAAATCCTAGCAATAACTAGTTCTATGACCCTGAGCAAGTCATTAAACATTTCTGAGCTGCAGGAGTAATAGTACCTACCTCAGAGTTTGTTGTGATAACCTCTGTTAAAGCCACTGGCGCATAATAAACACTTTAATGTTTGCTGAATCTATTGCCCAACACTGAACGACTAATTTTTTCTGAATGACTAGTTTCAGCTGACTTGTGTCGAGGGCAGTCAACCATGCAGTAGACAGAGGGTGGAGAGGGCAAGCCACCTACACTGAAATTAAAAAGGACAGGGGCCAAGGGATGTCACAGAGGAGTGTAGATGTGGAGTGAACATGCTTGCTGCAATAGGTAAGCACAGAGCAGTGATTTTGTTTCCTTATAGATTTGGGACAAAATATAAAATTTCAAGCAAAAAGTAATGGCAGTAACAAATTTGACCTCTAAAATAGAAAAATGCTTGGTATTAGGTAGGAAGTCTAAAGTGCTTGGAATTGGGTAGAAAGTCTAAATTTTTAAGATCACATGGGAGCTCTCTGATTTCCATCTCTTTTAAATTTTCTCACCTACAGGTAATTATGAAAAGTAAGTTGTTACATTTTGAAATCCCCTAAATTTAGGCATTAAAATATTTTATGCATATCATTTTATAATTAGCATATTATAATTTAAAAATACACCTAAAATTGTATACATTGATCCCCAAATGAATGATCCCCAAATGGAGCTTTATAAAGAGGATTAATGTAAGGTAGTCAAGATCTGGTGAGGAAATTAAGGTTGGATAGATTCTGCTCCCTGCTACCTAACCACTGAGACATAGAAATTTTAGTGTTATTCCCTCCTCAATAAAACTGAAATAATATTTCTTACCTTATCTCCCTCGCAGTACTATCATGAGGCTTAAATGAAATGAAGCATATAGACTTGTAATGAGTATTTTTTCCAGGCACTAGCCTAGAAAATGGACAGTAAAAATTAATAGCACCAGTAATATTTATGGCCCTATCTTCTGGTCTCCTACTGTATCTCAAAACAGGGATGTCTTCTCTCCTGGCTGTAGTGAGTCTCTGACTGATTCCCTGGCTCACTAAGAAAATCTGTGCTGTGCCTGAAAAAATTATTTGTTGCTCTAGAAATCTGCAGAGCATCACTTCAGTGCCAGGCTCTGTAGCTGTGTGTAGGATGTTGGGGATATACATTGGCCTAGTCTGCCAGATATAAGGCTCCTGTCAGAAGCCCCTTGAAACTGATGTAGACTCTCACTACTGGAAGAAGTGGGGCCCTCAGATCGCTGCTCTCAAAGCTCCTAAGTTGCTGTACTTTTCTATACCATCCTCCTTGTGGCCCATGGGAACTTCCTGGCTCTGGTCACTGATGACAGTTGGATCTACTTTCCCAGGCAAGGACCTTACAAGCAGGGCTTACATTGGAAATGAATTTTTCCAGTTCTCCTCTGACAGACACTAATGTCTTCCAAAGAATTCCCCCTTATTTTCATAGACTTAAAAGAAATGTTTAGCTCCAATTGCTAGACATTAGGGAAGCAGTAGAAATGTTTTTTAAAAAAAACTTTCTTGGTCTGCTTTCAGCCTGCGTTCAGTTTTCTAATTGTCCCTATCTTTCTTCTTAGAAAAATGCTCATTATTTTAGTTATTACTTCCCTAGTAGAGAACGTCTCTATATAACTTTTGTGACTGAATCTCTACCAAAGAAAAGCTAATTTCTTATTTGGGGAGGAAAAGTTGGAGTTTTTTCCCCCTTGATAAAATCATAAGATATGTTTACCGGCATTGACAATAAATGAATATTTTTAATTATTAAACAAAGAAGAGAGAAACTGGGTGTGTTTTCCTGACCTTTATTTGGATATATCTTCTTGGAATATCCTTTTTTCCCACTGCTTTAACTTGTTTACAAATCCAAAAGTCCTTACAAAGCCATTTATTTTAGATGTTTGTTAAAACTCATCAAGGTAAAATAATATTTGTTTTATTTTGTAATAAATTAGAAAAGACACAATTTTTTGTAAAAGAGTTATATTATACATAACACTCAGAATATTGAGTACTCTTGGGCATTCAACTAGAATTCATTTTGTGGGAACTAAATGTGTTTAAAATTTTACTAACTCATAGAGTTACAGTATTATTTTCATGGAACATCATCTCTGATTTGATTTCTGGGTCTAATGCCTAGTTATTTATTCATTTCTGAGAAGCCACTTAATTTCTCTACTTTATTATTTCTTTTATAAAATAAAAAAATAATAACAAATATAGTTTAACCTATTTACTCCACTGGAGTGTTCTACAGATGTTTTCACTAAACTTCATAAAGTATTCTGAATGTCTCAAATGAAAATCCCATCAAGATGAAAATGAAAAATATTGGTGAATCACATAACCTTTTGCTTGTGTAGCAGAGATTCTGCATCATGAGAAATGAATTCAGCTTCTAATATCCAAGAAACTGTGAAGTCTGGGATTGATTCTTTGGCTTATTATTTGCCCAACACAATAGTAAGAAATTTCCAATACAATATTGCATTTAATCCTGGGGATGTAGATTCTACTCTCATTTCCTTTTATAAAAGAAGTTTAGGAAAAAAAACCTAACTTGCCCAAGATCACATAGCTGGTAAGTGGCAGGGTGGGATTTAAAGTCCAGTGTAATTTGGGAGCTCTCATTTCCAGTGATTAGTGACAGACCAACAAACTTTTTTTCTAAAAACAATTACTTTGAAATCATAAAGCCAGAGTAGACAACATTTCCTAGAACTCTTGAATGGTGAAGCTGGAAGAGAACTTAAAAGATTATTTAGCCTAGTGGCTTATAAATTGGTTCTTAGCCTTGAAACTCTTCCTGCAACTAAAAAATTAACTGGCAGCTCAAATATGTTTAGAGAGCTCTATCAAAGAGATTAAGGGCAGAGGGTAGCCTTGTGCAATTCTCATTTCAAGGTGCTTTCTGAGGGAGTCCCAAAGAATCTTCCCAGAATCAAGTCCTAGGGGAGAAAGTTGAAAAACCACAGTAAAGTCCAAGAGTCTTCATTCCATAAATGAAAAAACTAATTTTCAGTACTATAGTTAAAATGAAAGAAACGTTTTCAAAGTAATAAAGTCTCCCTTCTTTATGCCTTATTTCTCATTGCAGATCCACATGGCAGGACACTGACCACATTTTTTTTCTTCTTCTTTTAATCATTGAAACCCATTACTAGCAGAGTCCTGGCACCTAAGAGGAACTCATTGTTTTTGTGTAAATAAATTAAAGAATAAATGCGCAAGATAACTTTCTTAAAAATATTTGTGTGTGTGTGTGTGTGTGTGTGTGTGTGTGTGTGTGTGTGTGTGTACGTGTGCTAAGACTTGGGGAAAAAAAGTAATTTTTATAGCCACATGTTGATCCATAACTAAAATCTTCAGGCTTGTTCTAACATATTGCCTTGGGGAGAGCTTGTGAACTATTAAAAATGGGACACCATGTCCCTTCACAGAGAAATATGCAAGAAATGGGGAAATATGTCAATTGGAACTCCAGGAGAGCTGGGAAATTCTGGCTGTGATCTCATGAATTGGAATACAGTCAGAGGGCATCAGTAAATGTTCTTAGTGGAAAATGTCATTACTCCTGTTTTTTTTGTTTTTTTCGGTACGTGGACCTCTCACTGCTGTGGCCTCTCCTGTTGCGGAGCACAGGCTCCGGACGCGCAGGCTCAGCGGCCATGGCTCACGGGCCCAGCCGCTCCGCGGCATGTGGGATCCTCCCGGACTGGGGCACGAACCCGTGTCCCCTGCATCGGCAGGCGGACTCTCAACCACTGCGCCACCAGGGAAGCCCCATTACTGCTGTTTTTAATGACCATTTTGGTTTTATATCTCCTTCAACATGAAAAACATCTATCTGCTTTAAATTAATAGTCACACAGCAGTCATTAGCAATCATTTGCCCTAAATAGTATTTTTTGCTTCTCGTTGAAACCAGATTTATTTTCCTCAAAACACTTTATTATCACCCATTAAAAGAGATTGAATGTGTAAATATTAAGATAAATTAGTATTTAATTATTGTATTCCTGCTAGTGATATAGGACAAAATATTTTGCAGATATGTAATATTTTACAGGCAGGATATTTCTCATTTAGGGTAGTAATTTGGAGGTCAGATCCCATGGGGACAAAGGAGTCACAAAATCAGTAATAGTGAATCTGCTATTCTGAACCTTCAAGATACTCTGTCAAATAATATGTGTAACTTTATATTTAACAGAAGCCTTTTTTAATAAGTAGCCCATTTGCAAATTGTTCAATTGAACTTAGGAAGAATATAGGAAAAGTGATTTGATACTAAAGATTAACAGTTAATTTTTAAAAAGCTAGTTTTATTGAGTCCTCAAAAGAGTAAATTCAAAACAAATTCCTACTTATGGTCAATAATATCTACTTATTGAGGTAACAAAGATAAAGTAAATTAAAAAAAATACATTTCTTTAGTTCTAGAAAACATTGTTCTCTTATTTGGATTTATAATACACCTTTACAATATAATAGTTATTTAAAATATTTCTTAAGCCTGTGTAAAGCTGTATTTTTCTCTCAAGTTTCCTTCTGCCAATTTCCTACTGGTCAACGTGGCCTGCATGAAAACAGAAACCTTGCATCCCAGCACCTTGCAGAGGGTCTGGCATATTACAATAGGTACCTGCTACGTGAACACATTGGTGCCATGATCTGCATACTTTCATCCACTCAGACAACCTACTAAACCAACCTAGCACACTCTTGGCTCTGTGGATATAGTAACAAAGAAAACAGGCAGGAGCCTCCCCTATTGAGCTTGTTTGTCATTAATTTCAGTGTCATACCAAGCTTCATTCATGACTTTGAATATTTATTAATTAAACAATTACTATATTTTTCCTGTCTTCACTATGAGCCAAGACAACTTGTATACCTTCCAGCTGGCCCTTATTTTATAGATCTTAGTGAATGACAGTCACTGAATATAGGCAATACAGAGCCTACCAGTTGTTCAGTACAAGAGATGCAGACCACAGGCATAGTATGCATTCTTCTGCAGAAGAAAGAAACTTGGAAGTGGAAAGCTGCTTTCTGATTTGACATAGCCTCTGAATCCACTAGAGACTGAATAAATATTCAGAATCTTATGGTCTAATACTGAAGAAAATAATCCCATTGTATGACAATTAAACAATGTGCATCACATTTTTTTGCTTTGTCATGCCAATTTTCAGAGGAACTACATGTTTTTGTATTCCTTGATGGGTTGCTGTGCTTGTCAGCAGGGGCTGAAGTCATTCTGGCAGCTTCTAAAGAACAGCTGTACAGATATGGATGACTCAGCTAAAAGAAACAGGCAGAGGGCTTATGCATACTTCTCACTTCTCATATTGTTCCTTTGAGCCATCAGAAAATCTGTCTAGGCAAAATTATCTCTTAGGTTGGTTACCACAGAAGTAAATAAAGTCCATATAATGATACACCCTTTTAATGCATTTATTCTAATTGTTTAAGCAAAGGAGCTCTGATATAGAAGTATCAGAGTAAATAAAAATACATTACTGGGCTTCCCTGGTGGCGCAGTGGTTGAGAGTCCGCCTGCCGATGCAGGGGACACGGGTTCGTGCCCCGGTCTGGGAAGATCCCACATGCCGTGGAGCGGCTGGGCCCGTGAGCCATGGCCACTGAGCCTGCGCATCCGGAGCCTGTGCTCCGCAATGGGAGAGGCCACAACAGTGAGAGGCCCGCGTACCGCAAAAAAAAAAAAAAAAAAAAAATACATTACTGCTAAATATGGGCAGATTTAAAATGCAAAATTAAGGGCAAAACCATAGTGAGCATTTTAAAATTTGTTGATTAATTTAAAGCCAGAAAAGAAAAGTTAAACTAGGATTAGGATTAATTTATTGTAGAATCTTTAAAAATAATCTCCTTTAATAACTAAGACTTTCATCATCAATGTCCTAGATAAGTGTTTGTTTTAATAATATCAGTTAGACTTGGTAGAATATGTTTAGGTTATATAAAGATTAGGTGTTAGTTTTTCTCCTAACCCCACATAAATCTGTTGAGATTTGAGCCAACAAATCTCCTTACAAAAACCAAAAAAGATCAGTTTATCCTTGGATAACAAGCATATTGCATGATTTTTTTTTGGCAAAATCAGAAATTACCAAAGCAGGAAAATCAATACATGAGGAGAAATAACCTTGCACTTTCAGGACATAAAAGCATGAAGGGTAAAATGAGAGAGGGAGCAATGGAGTAAAAGAAAATATTCATTCTCAAAGGCAGTTCTGAACGCATTATATATACTTGGGAAGAGTGACTAAGAAAATAGGATAATGAGTAATTCATGTTGAGAATGCTAAAACATTGAAATTAATGTGGGCTTAACAGAATCTTCTTAAAAGTTATAAAAATGAACAGAATATAGAAGAGCCCATATCATATGGAATGGAATTAGGTGTAGCTCCAGAGAAAATTAGGACCACTGGTGTTCTATGAAATTTTAGAAGCCACAGAATTATCACGTTGTTACAAAGGTATTGCTTTCCCCATGGAGTCTCTATGACATTGAAGTGAGCATTTGGCAGCAGCCTCGGTCCTGTGGGTGAAGTTCTTTTCATTTACATGGTTGTCATATGGGCACCAAGACGTGAGTGCCAGGGAGGATGTGAAACCAGCACACTATTACTGCAGCACTGAATTTTCTGGGAAAGAGCCTTCCTACCTCTTTCAATGCTTTCTGTGAAAACTTGTTTCTTGATTATATAGATTTATGTATATGATGTTGTCAGTCTTTCAAAATGGAGGATACTAAGAATGGCAAATGGCAGGGCTCATTTCTTCGTGTGCAACAACATTAGGATGGGTTAGGCCAGGGGATAGCTTGGTGTGGTTTAGTGATTTTCAGTAGGGGACAACTGGGGTAGGAGAATGCATGTAGGTTGAAAAGAACATAGTTGGCATTGTAATTTTGTATTTGGAAACAAAAAAATATTACTAGATTTATATTATATTATATACCAGAGGGATTGAAATTCTTGGCTAGTGAAAATATACAGATTATAGTGTATATATTGAGGGGACATATTATATCAGCTGGAAGTGTGGGGTGAGATTTTCATGTTTGTGAAAAGCAGAGGGAGGTTTTAAAAGCTGGAGAAACTGGTGTAATTAAAAGAAAATGAATATTGTAGCCAGAAAATCCTGTACTGCATTCCCAGCCCTGCTTGTTGTGTGGCCTAGAGCATCTGTTTCTACTCTCTGAGCCTCATTTCATAGATCTGTAAATCGGAGATAATCATATCCACACATAGAGTTAGACAATCATATCCATATATTAAAAAAAGTTAAACTATTTATGGTGCCTGGCACATGGACTAACCAAATGGTAATGCAAGCTCTCCCAGTCTCTGCCGGTTTCTCTCTCCCTCTAACATTTGCTCTTGCTGTCTTTCTGGCTTTCCCATCTCTATTTTTTTCCCACCTACCATATAAGCGTACTCAAGAACTAATGAAAAAGTAAAAAGAGTACCACTTCTGTTCTTAGGTCCCCACCTTGTTACCACTCTGGCTCTCTTCTTCCGTTCACATTACCACTTCTTGGTCCACAGTCACTGTCTCCACCTTCCCACTGTCCATTGAGCCTCCACCCTTTGCAACTGACTTTGATCTCCATCAGTCCACTATAACTGGTCCCATTAACATCCCCAGTTCCCTCAGTTGCCAAATTTAATAAGTAGTTTTCAGGATTTTCTTTCTGGACCTTATCTTCAGGAGTACCAACATTATACCAACATTATAACTTCAGGAGTACCAACAATATAACTATTCTCATGCATACTTCCTTGATGTTTTCTCCCTCAGCTTCCTCACTGCCAGTTCTTTTCAATCTCTCCTTATAATGCTCATCTTTTTTTGCCCATCTTGTAAATATTGTCATTTTCATGATTCCATCTTTAATATCCTTTCCTTCTGTTTACAAAGTCTTCTAGAGATGTTTGTTCACATCAATAACTTCAACTACTCTTCATTACTACATATGTAGTCTCTGAACAATGTGTTTTGGAATCACTTATGAACACTTAGAAGAAGTGAAAATCTGAGGCTTGACCAGACCCTCCTCTGCCTGCATTCTGATGAATTTCAAGTGCAGGTCACCACCTCAGAGAGATCTTGGTTCCAGACCAAGTGCCCTGCTCCTTCTGGGCATTTTTGCTTGGATGTCCCATAAGCCCCACATGTTTGGGGTGCTCAGAACTGAGCTGTTCATTACTCTCAGCCTAACCTGCCATGGCCACTATCATGGAGATGCTCACTAATCTCCCCCAGTTTCCTAAATCCTAGCATCTCCCTCTCTTTCATCATCACATCTCATCAGTCATCAAGCTCCTCCTTTCCACCCTCACTGCCTTCTTGTGTTTTATACTTGGGTAACAAAATAGTCTCAGTTTCCCTGCCATAGTCCCATCTCTTTTAGATTTGTCCTCCATCATACTGTAATATGTCAGGAGTAGTATTCCCTACTCTATTTTGTCGCTAGCTCGCCCAGAAGCCTCTGAATAGGTTCCAAACCTCTTAATAGTGCATATGGCCCCTGCCTGCCTTCCAAGATCCTTAGCTGCCACACCTCACACAGGGGTCCTAAGATCCCTTGTGTTTAATGATTTGCAGTTTACTGCAGGCTTCCTGCCTTCAAACGTTTGAACATGTTGTTCTTTATGCCTGGGATTCCTCCTTCACCTGACGAACTCATACTATAGCTTCAGTACTTATTTCAAGGGTAAACCCCAAAGATCCCCTCAGGAAACTTCCTACATCATCTGGATTGAAAGATACACATACTTGGTTTGTTTATTTGTTTCATAACAATCTGTACTTTCCTTTGTCACAGCATTAGTCATTTTATGTGATGATCATCAGAGCACTTGTCTGTGTGTACTGCTAGTCTGTGAGAATGAGAATAGCACCTTTCAATTAAAAATCTGCCACACCATGCACAGTACCTAGCACATAGTAGGTATTCAATTGATACATGTTTGTTGATGTATTGGCTTGTGAACTAATGGTTCTTTTAGGTGGATGATGATGGCACTGTGAGTGGAAGGAAAGATACTATTTAGGATGTCTTAGCTCAATGAGTCATGGTTATATCAAATAACACTTTTTTTCTTTTTTTATTGACGCATAGTTGAATTCCAATATTATATTAGTTTCAGGCATATGACATAGTGATTCAACATTTTTATACATTATGAAATGATCACCACGATGAATCTAGTTACCAACTGTCACCATACAGTTATTACAATATTATTGACTATATTCAGTATGCTGTACGTTACATCCCCATGATTTATTTATCTTACATTTTTTAAAAATTTTGTGATAAATGTTCAAAGATCATCTGTTTTCTTAAAAAAAATTAAACACAAATATTTAAAACTTAATTCTGGATCCACAAGTGTCATAAGGCATAAATGCATGAGAGTATTAACATCTGCTTAGCCTGGAAATATGTTTAAGTGTGGGTATTAAAATGTATTGCATAACTGAACTAGTCTAAACTCCAAACCAGAAATTTACTATTTGAAAGCCAGATGAAACCAAAATAGAAGCCTTTTAAACCTAAACACAGCCTGGTCAGAGGAAGAACAATGAAAACATGTCCATTCTTAATGTCTTGCAAAAGGATATAAGTAATTTTTCACTTTTTTTAATGAGTGCTGCATTCCAACAGGAATTTGGCAGATTTTCTTCACTTAATTTTAAACCAACATGTATCAGAAATGAAAGAAACATCCATGTTTTTACCTCTGATTTTAAACAATTACAATAGCCAATTTGGATAACTTTGAAATGTTTTAATGTATTTAGAGTGTGTAGTCTATGTAATGCATATTTGGAAGTAAAAGTACAGTATGTAATCTATTGAAATACAGTTTAAAAAGAGAATAAAAATTTAAAAATAAACTGCATTCCTGATTCTGTCAATATCCTCTTTTCAATCCAAAGTGAAGACTCCAGCAACCTTTTTCCAAGTATTGTTAGCTATTAATATTAAAGTTGGTACTGCAAATTTATTCTTAACACGATGAGCTTAATAGAATGTAAAGAGCTTTAGATTAGAATTCAGAAGACCCAGTCTTGTCTGAGCCACTTACCAAATGTGTAGCCTTAGACAAATCACTCATCCCCTTTGAATCTCAGTTCATTCCTTTGTAAAATAGAAACAATAATTCCTATTTGCTTATTTAATAATTTATTTATTTACTCAAATGATAAAAATATATGAAAGCTGTTTGTAAAATTTTAAATACATATAAACTAATGTATCAATATAAGTAATGCATTGCAACTTGAAAAAAATAATGCATTTTTTCAAAGTTTGACCACATACATTACCTCATTTTTATATGAGGGTAATCTGTTACTCTGTTGTTCATGAGGATGAATCAGGATAATCTGACATTGCATCTTTATTTCTTGATAACCTGTGTATAATATTATTGACAGATTATTGACTCTTAGATGCACCTGCCTAGCATAGGTCCTCCAGCCACATTTAGAGCCTTATGCATTAGTGCTGGGAAACATCAGGATGTCCCCTCTGAACTCACAAACACCTTGCAGATTCTTCTGGTTCTGAAAAATTGATTCCTCGGTCAATTTTCACTGCTTGTGAAGTCACTTGTGAGCAGAGCTTTGCCAAGGCCCTATTGCCAGTATCCACAGTGGAAATGATAATGTGTTTACTGGGAGGTGCTTTCTTGTGGTTCTTCCAACACTGCATTTCCCATAATCCTCTCTGCTGAAACCACATGGTAGTCCTTGAAACTGTGGGAATAAACTTCTCTCCTCTACTCTGTGTCGTACTTAACTGCCTGAGCACTTATGACATCCTACTTGTTTCTCTGAGTCTATCCCATAAAAACCCTCATGAAAATAGTTTCCCAGCTGTGTAATCTTTCTCTCTAATGGGATCAGTCCTTGAAGTTGGGCATGGAGAGCATTACTTCATAAGAAAGTGCTGAACTGTTTTCCACACTAAGTCTACCATTTTGTATTCCTACAATATATGAGTTTCAAGTTGTTCCATCTCATTGCCAGCACTAGGTTTTCTCAGTCTTTTTAGATAAGTTAGCGTTTAATATTTGATTAACTAAATATTTATATAATTATTAAAATGAATTCTTAAGGAGACTGCTTATAATATCTCTTCTTCACAACCTACTAATCTTTTATCCTGTATTTAAAGTAGATCTATAATTAGTCAACCAGTAAACAATATAGTATTCCCTATTAGATACTCATAGCAGTAGAAGCTTCATGCTTTCTACCAATTCTCAATGTGCCCATCAATGAAGATCAAGGTGGGATATGAAAGTGTACAAAAAGAAGCCAAATATGGAAAGAAAATAACTGCCAACTGGAACAAAATGAAGATGTTTGCTCTCACTGCTTCTGTTCAATGTGGTACTGGAAATTCTAGCAAATGCAGCAAGACAAGAAAAGAAAGAAAATATATCTAGGTTGAAAAGAAAGAACCAAATCTGTTATTAGCAGAACAGATAGTCATCTGTGTAGAAAGTCTGATGGAACTTATTTTAAAAGGCTTCTAGAACTAATAAGTTTAGTAATGCAGTAGGATTCATAATATTTATGATAGCAACAAAAAATACTTAGGATAAATCTGATAACGTACAAGGTTTATACATTAAAATCTATGAAACAGCAGAGAGAAATTGAAGGAGTCATTAATAACTGGAGAGGCATGCCATGTTTATAAGTATATCAGGTTTATGGGTCAGAAAACTGTTAAGATGTTAATTCACCCAAAATTGTCTTATAGACTTAATACAATTCCCATCATAATCCCAGCAGGCTTTCTTTTGTGTGTGTGGGATATAAAGTTCATTTTAAAATTCATATGGAAATGTGAAGAACCTAAACTAGTTAAAACAACTTTTCGAAAGAAGAATAAATTTGGATGACTAATACTACCTGTTTTCAGGAGTTACTAAAAACCACAGTAATCAAGACAGTATGATATGTATTAGTGTTAGGTAGAAAAATAGAAAAATGTGATAGAATAGAGTTTATAAATTGACCCACATGTATGTGGAAAATTGACTTTTTTGTTGTTTTATTTTTATTTTATGTTATTTTTTTGGCTCTGCTGCATGGCATGTGGGATCTTAGTTCCCCAACCAGGGATCAAACCTGTACCCCTTGCATTGGGAGCATGGAGCCTTAACCACTGGACCACCAGGGAAGCCCCTGGAAAATTGACTTTTGAAACAAGGCTACAAAGGCAATTCAGTGGAGAACTAATAGGCTTTTCAACAAATGATGCTCCCCAAAGTTGGATATCTATATACAAAAATAAAATAAACTCCCATCAGTACCTCACAATATATGTAAAATAAGTCAAAATGGATCATAGTCCTAAATGTAAAACCTAAAACTATAAAATGTCTTAAAGATATCATAGCAGAAAAGCTTAGTGATTTTAATTAGGCAAATATTTCTTAGATATGGCACAAAGTATATAATCCAGAGCATTTTTTAAAATGATAAATTGGACATCATCAAAACTTAAAAAAAACCCAAAAAACTTCTGCTCTTGAAAGACACTGTTAAGAGAATGAAAAGATGCCATGGACAGGGAGAAAATATTTGCAAATCATCAATGTGAAAAAGAACTTTTATCAAGAATATATAAGGAATTCTCAAAACTTTATTTAAAAAAAGAAAAGAAAAATAACCCGGTTAAAAAATGGGAAAAAAAATTGAAAACACTTCACCAAAGAAGATATATAAATGACAAATAAGCACACGAAAAGATACTTATAGCAGTAGAAGCATTCATCATTAGTGAAATGCAAATTAAAACCACAATGAGATATCATTACATAACTATCAAAATGGCTAAAATTATGAGGAATAACTATATAAAGTATTTGCTTGATGATAAAGTATTTGTTTGATGTGGGTGTACTGGAATTCATACACTGCTCTTGAGAATGCAAAATGGTACAGTCACTCTGGAAAAAAGTTTAGCAGTTTCTTAAAAATTTAAACTTATACCTGTATATAATACAACCATTCCATTCCTGGGCATTGATATGAGAGAAGTGAAATCATACATCGGTACAGAGACTTCCATGTGAATGTCCAGCTGGGGAATGGATAAAGAAATTTTGGCTTATCCATTCAGTGGAATATTATTCCTTTAAAAAGAAACATACTTCTGATATATTCAACAGCCTGAGTGAGTCTTGAAATAATTGTGTTTAGTGAAAGAAGCCAGCCAAAAAAGCTATAGACTTTATGTTTCCACTTATATAACATTTTAGAAAAGAAAAACTATAGGGACAAAAAAACACATCATATGTTGCCAAGGATTAGTGGTAAGAAGAGAATTGATGGAAAAGGGCAATGATGCAACTTTTAGGGGTGATGAAAATATTCTAGATCTTTATTGTAGTGATTGTTGCATGGCTGTATATATTTGTTAAAACTCATTGATCTGTATACCTAAGAATGACTTTTTAAATTACATAAGTTATATGTCAATAAACCTGATTTATAAAATGGAGTTACGCACACACTAAACAGTAAACAGCATTGATGAATTTGTAGAGAAAATCAGGAAGTGCCAGAGTGGGCAGGAACATTTTCCTGAAGTAGGTTAACTTGAACTTGGTTGGAAAATAGAGTTCCTATCTGAATGGGTGAAGAAAATAATGCAGTTATAATATTATTTAGGGCAGACTTACTATAGTAACAGTAACCCTAATCTTAATAGCTTAACATAGTAATGGTATATTTCCTGCTCACATGGTAGCCCACCATATTCAAGAGGCAGTCTTCAAGGCGTGATTTAGGAACCCAGGTCCTAGAGGGTCTAGGTCCTTGGAATCCTCCACTATATCTTCCGTATCAGGGAAGGAATATAAAGAAGTAGAGCACTTGCATGACAAACTGTATGGGAGATTTTAGAAACCAGGTATGGAAGTTGTGTATATCATTTCTTCCGGAACTCCATTAGCCAGAATATGATCACATGGCCTCATTTATCTGCAAAAACATTGGGAAATGTAGTTTAAGCTGGGTTCCTAGGAGGAAAAGGATACAAGTTTGGTGAGTACAGAGTAGTGTTTCTGCCACAGGTATGGATGTGTGAAAATGAGATGTGCAGTCACAGAGTGTTGAGGAATCTGTTTAGATTTAGGAAGCTGGTAACATTTGTAAGGGAATATGGGAGGAACTAGAGGAGTACACCGAACACCAAGATTAAGCAGTTTATATTGTCTTTGGGGCAGTAACTGGCCAAAGATGTCTTTGTATCAATAAAATAGGATGATATTTGCCTATCACTCAAAGGCATACTGAGGATGGAAGAAGATAACATACTGAAGCTGTCTTTCAAGGTTTATAAAGCACTAAATGAGCATATGACATATTATGTATTACTTCTAAGTTTCTACAATTGCAAAACAATTGCAAAACAATTTCTATATTCAATGACTTTCCCTGGAAAGTGCAAAGTTTTTCAGCAACTTTTGAACTTTGCTAATTATTCCCTCCATACCCCCAAAGGAATAATTATTTCCTTTGCCTATCTTATTCCTCTCTGAAGAAAAGATATTAATAAATTATTAACTGTAAAGGAAAGGAAACCAGAGGATTTCTTAGAACACTTCTCTTCTTTGCAATCTTTGTGGCTAAGGATATAGTATTAACATCTGTGCTAATAAAAATAACAATAAAAAACAAAAGAAACAAAAAACAATTCACTAAAGAAGACATACAGATGGCCAAGAGGCACATGAAAAGATGTTCAACATCACTATTTATTAGAGAAATGCAAATCAAAACTACAATGAGGTATCACCTCACCCTGGTCAGAATGGCCATTATCAAAAAATCTAGAAAAAATAAATGCTGGAAAAGGTGTGGTGAAAAGGGAACCCTCCTGCACTGTTGATGGGAATGTAAATTGATACAAAAACTATGGAGAACAGTATGGAGGTTTCTTAAAAACTACAAATAGAACTACCATATGACCCAGCAATCCCACTACTGGGTATATACCCTGAGAAAACCATAATTCAAGAAGAGACATGTACCACAATGTTCATTGCAGCACTGTTTACAGTAGCCAGGACATGGAAGCAACCTAAATGTCCATCAACAGATGAATGGTTAAAGAAGATGTGGCACATATATACAATGGAATATTACTCAGCCATAAAAAGAAATGAAATTGAGTTATTTGTAGTGAGGTGGATGGACCTAGTGTCTGTCATACAGAGTGAAGTAAGTCAGAAAGAGAAAAACAAATACCGTATGCTAACGCATATATATGGAATCTTAAAAAAATAAATGGTACTGATGAACCTAGTGGAAGGGCAGGAATAAAGACGTAGACATAGAGAATGGACTTGAGGACACGGGTGGAGGGGGGATGCTGGGGCAAAGTGAAAGTAGCAGTGACATATATACACTACCAAATGTAAAATAGTTAGCTAGTGGGAAGCAGCAGCATAGCACAAGGAGATCAGCTCGGTGCTTTGCGATGACCTAGAGGGTAGGATAGCGAAGATGGGAGGGAGGCTCAAGAGGGAGGGGATATGGGGACATATGTATGCATATGTCTGATTTACTTTGTTGTACGACAGAAACTAACACAGTATTGTGAAACAATTATACTCCAATAAAGATCTATAAAAAAATAACAATACTGTGCACAAATAATGTTGAAATGTAGAATAATAATTATTTCAAAAAATGAAATTAAGTCCTGTTTTGTTTCTTCTTTCTGCAGATTTCATTTTTGCATTATTTGTATTTTTCTTTTATCTTTAGTATGTTCATTGTGTCCTGCCTCAATTACCCTGATAACTCTGCTTCTCTCCCTAGGGCTATAGGCCAACTGATCACTTCTAAAACCAATTTTGTTCATTACATTGGCATTCTCTCCCCCTTTCTTTTAAAATTACCTTCTCAATACCTTTGAATCCAATTTTAACTATTTTACTGAGTTACAGGACAATTTTTCCACCATTCCTGAGCTAGTCACATCCATCACTTGTAGTTATTTCACCTCTCCATATTGTTATGACACAAACACTCTTAAAATTGTCCTTTTGATATTTTCCCCAACTGTATTTTCATGCATATTTTTATCTGGCTGCATATATCTGCAAAATAAGTTTTTCTTTATCAATTCACTCTTTTCAACTTTCAAACAACAGCTCATTTTTTGAGTGAGATTTTAACTGAAATGACTGATTTGATATTCAAGTTGAGTAATTTATCCTTTCTCATCTTTGATATTTTCTTATCAGAGTCCACCAAACATGAACACAGCAAATCCTTTATAATCTTAGAGGATAATTGTGATTCCATCACTGGGTCCTCTATTTTTCTCCTATCACTCTGGGTACATATTTGTTTTCCTGCTTTCTAGACCCCACATTTCATTATTAGAAATGGAAATGTTTTAAAGTTTTTGTTAGACATAAGAGGAATAAGTGATCTTTCATTGTGATTACTCGTAATTATGCAGTTATAATAATAGTATTATGGTCAGTATTACTCTGTACTCTACACAACAAAATCTCGATATAAACATAAAATGCTGATTTTTCTTTATCTAATTTTATAACATTTGAAGTAAAAACATATCTATATTAAATATATAGTTTATCAGTTGTCTCTCTTCAGAATTAATAGCAAATTGAGTCTCTTAAATAAACATAAAATCATATCCAATTTTTCACCTGAAAGGAAAACCTGGGTTTCATGAAGTTCTTAGAGAGTAATTTGCAAGCCCTCTTTGTCACTTTTTTTTTGTAAAAAAACAAGATTAAGGCCTACCTTTTAAACCTACTAACAGATGTTTATGTGGCATTTATTACAAATAGTAGAAATAAGAAGTAAGGACAAAGAAAATACTATTTAACTCTAAAAAGGTAAAACAAACATGGCAGATCATGGATAAGTGGTAGCAGTAAGCTGGTTTTTACTAAATTCTAATAGCCTTTTATGGGATAGAGAGTGCGCTTCTTAACTACAGAGAAAAAACCACATACATTTTGCCTTCGACTGAATAAAAGAAATTAGTTGGGTTGTTTCTTACATTTTTAATTCTTTATGATGTAACTCATGCTATATCTGAAAAAAAATACATAGAGGTACAATTGGATGAAAGTGAAAATTTTCTGTTGAACAATTTATGGATGTAAAGAGGGAGGAGGCAGTGAGTCCAAATACGTATGTTTCCCCCCAATTAGTCACATTTATATTATCAGTATTGTCTAAAGTTTTAAAACTGTGCTTGGCCAAAGTTTACTTCATATATTATAATTACTTATTTGTTCCATAGCTATTTCTGTTAATTTCTGAATTGTTCTATTTTATTTCATCCTTTCAAGTATTCTGCCTGTTTGAAAAGAAAAGGGGAGGTAAAATGATATACATAGGAATTTAGTTAATTTACAGTTGCTTATTATGCAGAGATTTGCTTTCTAAAGTTCTCAATGACTTGAACTTACATTTCAGGTTCTTTAGTAAAGATTTATTTCAAGGTATTTTATTTAGCACTTCAATCTCTAATTTATTTTTAGCAATTTAAAAGTGATGATTTACATAAACCACATTCATTTTTATTGGAGTCAGGAAATTTCTCTTACATTACTACATAATTGATTTAATTATAGCATTATGCTTTAAACAACAACATTTTCATGCTTCTAAGTTATTACATATGTTACATGTGGTGTTTCTTCCCGAGTGCTCTAACATGGAAATGATTCTTTTCTGATTTAGGCTACAGTTATTAAACTTGTGCAGAATAATATTGTCAGCAAGTCCTGTCATCTGAAAAAAAGAATAATTTCCCCAGTGGATATTATTTTTCAATAAAATTGTCAATGCCTTAATGCTAAATGTTCAAAAAAGTTCACTTTTAAAGATGGTCTATTACGAATGTATTGTTTTTACTATAAGAGGACTGATTTTGGATTGTAAAATCCTGGCAATAATTTTATATTATGTATGATTTTTATAAACTTTATAATGTCTTCATAGAGATATTGGTAATCTCTTGTGACTTGGAGGACTTTCCAAAGTGTTTCTTGTATATAGAGACATACCATACAGAACTTTAGACCATGAAGGAAGCTTAGAAGTAATTTAGAGCAAGGATAAGCAAACTACAACCCATGGATTAAATCTGGCCAGTAGTCTCTTTTTGTAAATGAAGTTTTTTTGGAACACAGCTACCCCCTTGTAAATCATCCCTTACCCCATGTCCTGGGGAACAGTATCTCTTATACAGCAGCATTGAAAGTTGAGTATGGAAAGCACATCACCCAGGTGGGTCACTAGGAGAGACAGTACAAGGGGCTACTTCTAGTTTGACCCTTGGTTCTCAGATCCATGTGTTCTAGCTACTTAGAGACATAGCACCACACAATAGCCACTGTCTCTTAAAAGATAGTACCCCAGTCCCACAGAGTAACAGTGTCATCATAAACTAGTGGTTTACTTGTGCCTCTAAGAGACTAATCCAGCATTATATCAGGCCAGCAGATTTGGGGTAATGCAATATATAGTAAAATGAGTGATATCTCATAGTCATGTACTTTTTGTCACCTTTCCCTTGCTGTAATATGGGCCATTTTATTCTTTCATTCAAAAAGAAGTTATACAGGATCCCATGACAATAAATCTCTCATTCTCTGAGCCCTTAGATAGTATTGCTGGATGAGACACTTGGGCAGAAAAGGCAAATCCACACCAAAATATTTATCAATCCTAGTAATGACAATTCATTGCCCTTTCCAGGGAGGAAAGGGTCAGATATTACCAACTTGCAACCAGATGACTGGTTGGTTTCCTCAAGGGATTGTATCATACGAAGTGATCATTGTTGGTTTTTTATTACGAAAAGTCAGTCATTCAACAGAGGCAATAGCTAGATCTGCCTCAGAAGAGAGAGCCCATGCGTAGTCTACATCTGCACCACAATAACTATTCCTCCAATGGGCCATTATACAGTAAGTGTAGTAGCCACAGGGGAAAACTTGTTCCACGAGACAGGTATTTCTATCCATTCCGTTGTTCAGTGTTTATACTGCAAGGTGTATAAGAAGCAAAGCTCTATACTCTTTGTGACTACCTCCAATAATTCCTTCCACTATTTCTTTTCTAGGCACTATTGTCTCCAGTCTTCCAATCCTGGTCTTTCCAAAGCTCTTAACCACACAGTCAAATCATTTACCGCTGCTCAGTATTCCATACATATCCTTACCTTGAGCCAATTCTCCATCCACACAGTTGATGACTAGATACACTACTTAAAGCCCTGCCCACTGGGAGGATTTCCCCATACTATTGTCTTTCAGGGCTGTCACTGAGTGAGGAAGTAGTGTGACATTTTCAGCTCCCAGTGGTTTATTGCAATGTGTTATCAATGAACCAAGCCCAGATTTTTCTCCAGCTCCATCAGCTGGTCAAACAGAATCCCCCCATGAAGCCATAGGAGTGAGCTGAGAGAGAGGTGTCACTGCAACACAGAAGTCTAGTCTACCTGTTCCTGAAACTTACTTTCTCAGTATACTCAGTATATTAGGCTTCATCCCATAAGTAACATTTCCTAATGTGTTATAAACTAAATGTCTTCAAAAATCTGTGTTTGTTTCTTAGTGCTGGAAATGCAAAGTACAATAACTTGTTCTTTACCTTGTGGCATGTATTCTGTCATGTTCCCAGCAATCAGATTCCTAAACCTTCACCCTTGAATCATTATAGGATTTATCTCCTACCCTCTGTCAGCCATATGTCACAGTATGGGTTTCCTTATCACTTGCTGCTCAAGTCTGAGTAACATGCTGTCATTAATATAGTAGATTAGTGTGATGTTCTGCAGAATGTCCAGATGGTCAAGGTCCCTGTATTGTGTCAGAGAGCAGGAGGATTAACAATCCTGGGACATGATCATGAACATGTGCTGCTGTCCAGTCACATGAATCTAAACTGCTTCTGATCCTCCTTTCTGATGGGTATTGAAAAGAAAACATTTTCCACTTCAGTCGTTGCATGTCATGTAACAGAAGCTTTGTTAATCTGCTCTAGAAATGATAAACACATTTAGTACAGCAACTGCAAATGGAGCTATTATTTAATTCATTTGTGGTTAGTTGACCGTCATCTGTCATGATCTAGCCTGGTTTTGCAGGGCCAGAATGATGAATTAATTGGAGATATGATGGAAATGACCATCTCTGTACCTTTAAGTCTTCCATGGTGTGCTAATATCTGCCATTACACCCAGAATGCCATATTGCATTTGATTTACATTCCTTGCCAGAGGGGAAGAAGCAGTTTTAAGGACTTGTACTTGGTCTTTTCTGCCATAATGCTTCTTACTGTAAAGATATGGAAATCAGTTCAAAGATTTTGCCAGTTGATAAGTATATCTATCCAGATTCTGCATTCAGGGACTGCAGAAATAATCATAGGATGGATCCATGGACACAATAGTTCCACCATGATATAGATCTGAGCCAGGACTCCATTTATCACCTGCCATCTATATACTCTAAGAAAGCCTGTCCATGATGGTAGTTAAGGTCCCCTGGTATCCAAATGTGAGTATTTTTTCCAGTGTACAGAGTATTTTTTCCAGTGTACAGAAACCATGGTATTTGGGGGGAAATATTGGAATTTTTACTCAATATATTTGTTGTGCTGTTGCAGGCTTCTTCCACAAGGGGACCCTGTTTTCCTAATTGATGGTTTAAGTCTAGAACTAGTTCTGCTCTGGAAACTGGCTAAGAGTTTTTAAATTTCCATTATGGCAGCAAATATCAACCTTCTGTTCATCTGATATTAATCTTTTTTTGAGTGTGTATGTGTGTGTGCGTGTGTGTGTGCGTATGCATACCAACATTAGAGTCCAGTCCTTGTCTTTCAGCCCTTATATTCCAGTATCCCTTAAGATCAATTCTCAGACATGTTCTCTCAGTTTTTGCTGGTATGTAATATCAAGCTCCTACAGTTCTTTGTGAATAATCTCTTTCCTCTTATAAAAGGCACTGTACTTCTCAAACCAGGTCAAGCTGAGACTTGACCCTAGCTGTTGGTCTGGAAGTAGTGAAGTAAAGTGGGGGAAGATCAGCTTCTGAGCCATCTGCATAGACTCCAGGGAAGAAAAGACTGCTATACTTTAACAAAAGAGTGATACACCTCTGTTAGGGTTCAAGGGAATTTGGAGATTGTGTTACCAAGTGCATCCACTCCACATCCTATGGTCACATTCCTTTCTTAAGAGAACCTTACTGTAGCATAAGGGACTTTTCAGTTCTGTGTTTCAGTCTTTCTCACAATAAAGTCTTGGGCCTGATTTACAACATATTCCTCTAGTTATAGAGCATAAGTGTCATTTAAATGCTGCCATGAAGACTTTCTGGCCCTCACACCTTCCCCTGAGTTGAGAGTGGGCTCAACTAACTCTGTCATTTTCTTTCCTTAAGCACTGCAATGATAGTTAACAATAACCATTCAATTCCATAGCTCCTTTAATTTCCATTGATCCCACAGCTCTTGAATGTTATGCATAAGTACCTCTTTCCATCTGTCTTTTATCCCATTTCTTTTTTTTTTAAAATATTTTTGTATGGTTTAACTTTTTTTTAATTTTTATAAATTTATTTATTTATTTTTGGCCGTATTGGGTCTTCGTTGCTGCACGCAGGCTTTCTCTAGTAGCTGTGAGCGGGGGCTACTCTTAGTTGCCGTGCGCGGGCTTCTCATTGCAGTGACTTCTCTTGTTGCCGAGCATGGGGTCTAGACGCATGGGCTTCAGTAGTTGTGGCTCGCGGGCTCTATAGCACAGGCTCAGTAGTTGCGGCGCACGGGCTTTGTTGCTCTGCGGCATGTGGGATCTTCCCAGACCAGGGCTCGAACCCGTATGCCCTGCATTGGCAGGCGGATTCTTAACAACTGAGCCACCAGGGAAGCCCTATCCCATTTCTTCACAAGTGAGGTAGCAACTGTGGGGCTGGAGCACACCACAGATTATCACTATTGCAATTACAACCAGCAATGGGATTCTTCTTGCCATCTGGCTGGCAAGTTATCCAATTCCACTAGCTTGTGTATCTGCTTTTTAATATAGAAAACCACTGTCTTTGTTTATGCTCTCCCAAATGCTGACCTGTTGATCCCTGGAAACAGTGGTAAGGAAGTGGGGAAGTGATACATGGAAGAATGTGTTATCAAGCAAGTTACTAGTGTGGGAAACTGGAACTTACTGGGGAACTCTAGGAAGCAATGTAGAACACACGTCTCAGAGTGATGCCATGCAAGCGGTGAGGGAGATGGGGTATTATTATGGCAGCCATTGCTGTTGTCAGTTACTGGTTGAGGCTACTTTCAGAATAAGGTCTGACCGAGTACTCAGTGGCATCCAGAGAAAGTCTCAGGTAAAGATGTGTAGATGCTGATATTGGAAATGTAGGAAGCCTGGATTAAAGTAATAAAACCTAAATAAATAGCATCTGCTGTAAATGACTGGCCTAACATCTCAGAGTCTATACACGGTAGAATGGAAACAAGAACATGGGCTTTAAGACTCCTGTTCCGGTGAACCTACACTAAGCTGTTTCTTTCACATTCATTTCAACATTCCAAGAATGTTGTCTAGTTTGTACTTGAGTGTGGCATATATAAAAATGACTCCCAATCATATTTAATGATTAAATCTTCTCTTTGTTGTCAGCCCAAGGATAAGAGAAAAATAGCTCTTGACTTTTCTCCTCTGAGCTCAGGAAATGGAGTTTACTAAGCAAGGACAATGCTCTTATGCCAGTGGGAGGAGGAGAGAGGAAGAAGACAAGTAAGATTTTTTTCCACCAATGGAAGAGATCAAAACAAACAAAAAAAAGACATTGGACGCTTGATGCAATAGATAATAGTTTTTGTAACCCAGGGATAGCCAAAATTTACTTTATAGCTAACTAAGGCAGTGGCAGAATATAAATCTTAACATATCCACTAGCTTGCAGGTTAGATTTTAGAGCCTATGAAAACAATTGTACAGGGTATTCCTTACTTGAAGATGAGTGTCCTCTTCATTACTTGGCTTCATTTCTCTTGGGAAAGAGGTCCAGGGCCACCCACTGTACACCCTTAAGGAAGGAACAGAGAGATATAGAAAGGGTTCTAGGAGCAGCCATGCACACACTGACACGTCCACATGCTTGCAAAACCAAAGGTGCTCTCTTTCTTCAGTGCACCTCTGTTAATAAGCAAGCACATGTGTGCCTAACTCTTACCAAGTCCAAGCTCTCTCTGCTTGCCACAGGACAGGCCAATGAATTGGAGGCGTTGAGGCAAGGAATACGACTTTATTCGGAAAGCCGGCAGACAGAGAAGATGGCAGACTAAAGTCTCTAAATAACTATCTTATCGGGGTTTGGATGCCAGTTTCTTTTATAGCACAGAGAGGGGGAGGAGATGAGGAAGTAAAGTAAAAAGGCCATAAGTTTTGCAAATATCACCTGGAATGGCCAGCCTCAGGGAGGGGATGTGTTAATTTCTTCTTTCTTGTAGCCATCCACAGGTGGACAGGTTCCGGATGTTTCCCTGAACAAAGGCACTTTGGTTCAACATTCAGGCAGAGGGGCAGGGTTCCCCAAGGCAGGCCATTATGTATAGATAGTATCCTTTTAGTGAACAAAAGCAGCTGAAAGCAAAGGTTAAAGAAAAAGAAACAGATCCAACATGTAGTCAGATTTCGCTCTTCCCTGTTACATAACCTCACTTCCATCTTCCTGTATCTATGAGAGTGTGGTGAAGTAACAAAACTAAGAGAAAGGCAGTGAAAATCTTCATGGTGGGATTGGTATACAGCAGCCAGAGAGCCTGTACATGCATTCTGAAGCAATCCCAAAGCTCATGTGGAGGCAGTTTAAAGGATAATCATCTTCACCTAGCACTGCTTGCTTCTTCTTATTTCCCAATTTGCATTTTTAAGAGAGAATCTATTGATTCCAGCTAAACTTTTTGTGCCAGGCTACATCTAGATACTCTGTAAACTGCCTGCCCTTGGACCAGTGCTCACCTTTTGCCCAATTTGTTATTGCTGAAAGGCACAGAATGATGTGATATTAAATATGACTGCCTAAAGCGTATCCTGTAGAAGAGACTTAGGACCTACCCTTAAAATAGAATGTGTGAGCAACATTGTCGATATCTACCTATCACATGTATGTCACAAGGATGTAATCATGCTTAAGTGAGATCATGTAGATGAAAGTACCTTATGAATTATAAAATTCTAACCATATATGTGTTATTAATCCCATTATTATTAAAAACATAACTACAGCAGGGAAACGTGTTCTATAAAAGCCAAAAGTAAATGAAAAAATACTTTGTTAGTTGAAGTTTATTAAAAAAAATTCACATTAATGACCCCAGATGAACAGCTCTCTGACTAACATTTATCTATCACATGTTTATTTATGTTGTATTATTCATACACTCACAATTTACTTGGAAGTTGTGTGTCATCATTACTTCATTAAAAAGTTTTTTGTTTGTTTATTTGTTTTGCTTCAAAATGTTAGCAAATAAATGCTTTCAGTACCAGGTGAGAGAAAAAAAATACAAGCCATTAATACTGAAGTAACTAAAATGTTCAAAGTAATAATGTTGTTGAACCACTATCTTTTATTGATATATATTTTTTTAAATCTAAATACTAGTTTTCTTCTAATTTATTTTATATTTATTTAGTCAAAATAAATCCTGAAATTTTCTTGAAGGCATTTATTAATAATATGAGAGCTCTAGCTTTTTTTGTTGTCAGCAAATTCTATCCTACATTCAAATCTCTGAATCTCAGAGGAGGGATTTGATGCAACTTGTTTTGTAGAGGATCCAGAGCCTTTAACTCTTAATTAGTAGTTCTTAAAAGACTATCTAATGACTGTCATTCTAGGGTATAAATTTAAAATAACAGGAGATCTATTCAAGATGGCGGAGTAGAAGGACGTGCTCTCACTCCCTCTGGCAAGAACACAAGAATCACAACTAACTGCTGAACAATCATCGAGAGGAAGACACTGGAATTCACCAAAAAAGATAGCCCACATCCAAAGACAAAGGAGAAGCCACAATGAGACGGTAGGAGGGGCACAATCACAATAAAATCAAATCCCATAACTGCTGGGTGGGTGACTCACAAATTGGAGAACACTTATACCATAGAAGTCCACCCACTGGAGTGAAGGTTCTGAGCCCCACATCAGGCTTCCCAATCTGGGGGTCTGCCAACAGGAGGAGGAATTCCTAGAGAATCAGACTTTGAAGTCTAACAGGATTTGATGCAGGACTTCGAAAGGACAGTGGGAAACAAAGACTCCACTCTTGGAGGGCACACACAAAGTAGTGTATGCATTGGGACCCAGGGTAAGGAGCAGTGACCCCATAGGAGACTGAACCAGACCTACCTGCTAGTGTTGGAGGGCCTTCTGCAGAGACAGGGGGTGGCTGTGTCTCACCGTGAGGACAAGGACACTGAAAGAAAAAGTTCTGGGAAGTACTACTAGGTGTAAGCCCTCCCAGAGTCCGCCTTAGCCACAGGAAAGAGCCTCGGTAGGCTCCAGTGTTGGGTTGCCTAAGGCCAAACAATCAACACGGAGGGAACCCAGCCCCACCCACCAGCAGACAAGTGGATTAAAGTTGTATTGAACTCTGCACACCAAACCAACAGCCAGCTCTACCCACCACCAGTCCCGCCCATCAGGAAACTTGCACAAACCCCTTACATAGACTCATCCAGCAGAGGGAAGACAGCAGAAGCAAGAAGAACTACAATTCTTCAGCCTGTGGAACACAAACCACATTCACAGAAAGATAGACAAGATGAAAAGGCAGAGAGCTATGTACCAGATGAAGGAATAAGATAAAACCCCAGAAAAACAACTAAATGAAGTGGAGATAGGAAACCTTCCAGAAAAAGAATTCAGAATAATTCTAGTGAAGATGATCCGGGACCTCGGAAAAAGAATGGAGGCAAACATCAAGAAGATGCAAGAAATGTTTAATAAGATCTAGAAGAATTAAAGAACCAACAAACAGAGAGAACAACAGAATAACTGAAATGAAAACTACACTAGAAGGAATCAATAGCAGAATAACTGAGGCAGAAGAACGGATAAGTGACCTGGAAGACAAAATGGTGGAATTCACTGCTCTGGAAGAGAATAAAGAAAAAAGAATGAAAAGAAATGAAGACAGCCTAAGAGACTTCTGGGACAACATTAAACGCAACAACATTCGCATTATAGGGGCCCCAGAAGGAGAAGAGAGAGAGAAAGGATCCGAGAAAATATTTGAAGAGATTATAGTCGAAAACTTCCCTAACGTGAGAAAGGAAATAGCCACCCAAGTCCCGGAAGTGCAGAGAGTCCCATACAGGATAAACCCAGGGAGAAACATGCCGAGACACATAGTAATCAAACTGGCAAAACCTAAGACAAAGATAAATTATTGAAAGCAGCAAGGGAAAAACGATAAATAACATACAAGGGAACTCCCATGAGGTTAACAGCTGATTTCTCAGCAGAAATTCTACAAGCCAGAAGGGAGTGGCATGATATACTTAAAGGGCTGAAAGGGAAGAACCAACAACCAAGATTGCTCTACCCGGCAAGGATCTCATTCAGATTTGATGGAGAAATCAAAAGCTTTACAGATAAGCAAAAGCTAAGAGAATTCAGCACCACCAAACCAACTCTACAACAAATGCTAAAGGAACTTCTCTGAGTGGGAATCACAAGAGAAGAAAAGGACCTACAAAAACAAACCCAAAACAATTAAGAAAATGGTAATAGGAAAATACATATAGATAATTACCTTAAATGTGAATGGATTAAATGCTCCAACCAAAAGACACAGGCTCACTGAATGGATACAAAAACAAGACCCATCTATATGCTGTCTGTAAGAGACCCACTTCAGACCTAGAGACACATACAGACTGAAAGTGAGGGGATGGAAAAAGATATTCCATGCAAATGGAAATCAAAAGAAAGCTGGAGTAGCAATACTCATATCAGACAAAATAGACTTTAAAATAAAGAATGTTACAAGAGACAAGGAAGGACACTACATAATGATCCAGGTATCAATCCAAGAAGAAGATATAGCAATTATAAATATATATGCACCCAACATAGGAGCACCTCAATACATAAGGCAACAGCTAACAGCTATAAAAGAGAAAATCGACAGTAACACAATAATAGTGGGGGACTTTAACACCTCACTTATGCTAAAGGACAGATCATCCAGACAGAAAATAAGGAAACAGAAGCTTTAAATGACACAATACACCAGATAAACTTAATTGATATTTATAAGACATTCCATCCAAAAACAGCAGATTACACTTTCTTCTCAAGTGCACATGGAACATTCTCCAGGATAGATGACATCTTGGGTCACAAATCAAGCCTCAGTAAATTTAAGAAAACTGAAATCATATCAAGCATCTTTTCTGACCACAACGCTATGGATTAGAAATGAATTACAGGGAAAAAAAGGTAAAAAACAAACACTTGGAGGATAAACAACACGTTACTAAATAACCAAGAGATCACTGAAGAAGTCAAAGAGGAAATCAAAAAATACCTAGAGACAAATGATAATGAAAACACAACGATCCAAAACCTATGGGATGCAGCAACAGCAGTTCTAAGAGGGAAGTTTATAGCTATACAAGCCTACCTAAAAAACAAGAAAAATCTCATATAAACAGTCTAAACTTACACCTAAAGGAACTAGAAAAGAAGAACAAACAAAACCCGAAGTTAGCAGAAGGAAAGAAATCATAAAGATCAGAGCAGAAATACATGAAATAGAAATGAAGAAAACAATAGCACAGATTAATAAAACTAAAAGCTGGTTCTTTGAGAAGATAAACAAAATTGATAAACCATTAGCCAGACTCATCCAGGAAAATGATAGAGAGGACTCAAATCAATAAAATTAGAAAAGAAAAAGTTACAACAGACACTGCAGAAATACAAAGCATCCTAAGAGACTATTGGAAGCAACTCTATGCCAGTAAAATGGACAACCTGGCAGAAATGGACAAATTCTTAGAAATGTATAACCTTCCAAGACTGAACCAAGAAGAAATAGAAAATTAGAACAGACCCATCACAAGTAATGAAATTGAAACTGTGACTAAAAATCTTCCAACAAACTAAAGTCCAGGACCAGATGGCTTCACAGGTGAATTCTTTCAAACATTTAGAGAAGAGCTAACACCTATCCTTCTCAAACTCTTCCAAAACATTGCAGAGGAAGGAACACTCTCAAACTCATTCTATGAGGCCACCATCACCCTGACACCAAAACCAGACAAAGATACTACAGAAAAAGAATTTTACAGACCAATATCACTGATGAATATAGATGTAAAAAATCCTCAACAAAGTACTAGCAAACAGAATCCAACAACACATTAAAAGGATCATACACCATGATCAAGTGGGATTTATCCCAGGGATGCAAGGATTCTTCAATATATGCAAATCAATCAATGTGATACACCATATTAACAAATTGAACAATAAAAACCATATGATCATCTCAATAGGTGCAGAAAAAGCTTTTGACAAAATTCAACACCATTTATGATAAAAACTCTCCAGAAAGTGGGCATAGAGAGAAGCTATCTCAACGTAATAAAGGCCATGTATGACAAACCCACGACAAACATCGTTCTCAATGTTGAAAAACTGAAAGCATTTCCTCTAAGATCAGGAACAAGACAAGAATGTCCTCTCTCACTACTATTATTCAACATAGTTTTGGAAGTCCTAGCTATGGCAATCAGAGAAGAAAAAGAAATAAAAGGAATACAAATTGGAAAAGAAGAAGTAAAACTGCCACTATTTGCAGATGACATGATACTATACATAGAGAATATTAAAGATGCTACCAGAAAACTACGAGAGCTAATCAATGAATTTGGTAAAGTTGCAGGAAACAAAATTAATGCACAGAAATCTCTTGCATTCCTATACACTAATGATGAAAAGTCTAAAAGAGAAATTAAGGAAAGACTCCCATTTACCAGTGCAACAAAAAGAATAAAATATCTAGGAATAAACCTACCTAAGGAGACAAAAGACCTGTATGCAGAAAACTATAAGACACTGTTGAAAGAAATTAAAGATGATACCAACAGATGGAAAGATATGCCACGTTCTTGGATTTGAAGAATCAATATTGTGAAAATGACTATACTACCCAAAGCAATCTACAGATTCAATGCAATCCCTGTCAAATTACCAATGGCATTTTTTACAGAACTAGGACAAAAAATCTTACAATTTGTATGGAGACACAAAAGACCCCGAATAGCCAAAGCAGTCTTGAGGGAAAAAAACAGAGCTGGAGGAATCAGACTCACTGACTTCAGACTATTCTACAAAGCTACAGTAATCAAGACAGCATGGTACTGGCACAAAACCAGAAATATAGATCAATGGAACAGGATAGAAAGCCCAAAGATAAACCCATGCACCTGTGGTCAACTAATCTATGACAAAGGAGGCAAGGATATACAATGGAGAAAAGACAGTCTCTTCAATAAGTGGTGCTGGGAAAACTGGACAACTACATGTAAAAGAATGAAATTAGAACACTCCCTAACACTCCTAAACTCAAAGTAGATTAAAGACCTAAATGTAAGACCAGACACCATAAAATTCTTAGAGGAAAACATAGGAAGAACACTTTTTGACATAAATCACAGCAAGATTTTTTTTGACCCACCTCCTAAAGAAATGGAAATAAAAACAAAAATAAACAAATGGGACCTAATGAAACTGAAAAGCTTTTGCACAGCAAAGGAAACTGCAAACAAGACGAAAAGGCAACCCTCAGAATGGAAGAAAATATTTGCAAATGAATCAACGGACAAAGGATCAATCTCCAAAATATATAAACAGCTCTTGCAGCTGAACATTAAAAAAGCAAACAACACAATCCCAAAATGAGCAGAAGCCCTAAATAGACACTTCTCTCAAGAAGGCATACAGATGGCCAAGAGGCATATGAAAAGCTGCTCAACATCACTAATTATTAGAGAAATGCAAATCAAAAGCACAATGAGGTATCACCTCACACAAGTCAGAATGGCCATCATCAGAAAATTTAGAAACATCAAATGCTGGAGAGGGTGTGGAGCAAAGGCAACCCTCTTGCACTGTTGGTGGGAATGTAAATTGGTACAGCCACTATGGAGAACAGTATGGAGTTTCCTTAAAAAACTAAAAATTGGGGCTTCCCTGGTGGCGCAGTGTGTAAGAATCCACCTGCCAATTCAGGGGACACGGGTTTGAGCCCTGGTCTGGGAAGATCCCACATGCCACAGAGCAACTAAGCCTGTGTGCCACAACTACTGAGCCTGTGCTCTAGAGCCCACGAGCCACAACTACTGAGCCCGCGTACCACAACTACTGAAGCCTGTGTGCCTAGAGCCCATGCTCCACAGCAAGGGAAGCTACCGCAATGAGAAGCCCACAGACTGCAACGAGTAGACCCCGCTTGGCGCAACTAGAGAAAGCCGTGAAGAAGACCCAATGCAGCTAAAAATAAATAAATAAAGCAGATACAACATTAAAATAGAAATAAAAAATGTTTTTAAAAAATTTTAATAAATAAATAAATAAAAATAGAATTACCATATAACCCAGCAACCCCACTACTGGGCATATACCCAGAGAAAACCATAATTCAAAAAGACACAACCACCCCAATGTTCATTGCAGCTCTATTTACAATAGCCAGGTCATGGAAGCAACCTAAATGCCCATAGATAGATGAATGGATAAAGAAGATATGGTACGTGTATACAATGGAATATTACTCAACCATAAAAAAGAATGAAATTGGGTCATTTGTAGAGATGTGGATGGACCTAGAGTCTGTCATACAGAGTAAAGCAGGTCAGAAAGAGAAAAACAAATATCATATATTAACGCATATATGTGGAAACTAGAAAAATTGTACAGATGAACCGGTTTGCCAGGAAGAAATAGAGACACAGATGTAGAGAACAAACTTATGGACACCAAGGGAGGAAAGGGGGCGTGGGATGAATTGGGAGATTGGGATTGACATATATACATTAATATGTATACAATAGATTACTAATGAGTACCTGCTGTATAGCACAGGAACTCCACTTCCCTGTACAGAAGAAACTAACACAACATTGTAAAACAACTCTACCCCAATTTAAAAAGAGAATTTGGCTTTCTACTGTGTTTTTTAACTTTTAAATACCACATTATAAGTTTGTTCTATCTTTACACTAAGATTTTCTGATGTAAACAGAGGGAATAATTTAATTCATTAAATTGAAGAAGCTATTCTGTCCCAGACTTTAAAGTTTAGTGGTCTCACTGAGTGTAAAAATAAATTTTATTTGGGGAAAAAAGTCCTGAATAAGTAGAGAAAAACATATTATATTTCTATCCCCAGATATTCCACTCAGATTTTTAGGCTCAGTGGAAAGAGAAGAGGACACAAGTTGGTCAGCTAAGCCTTTCTTTAGGCATAATTTGACCAGTTTGTTTGCTAGTAAATTTAGCCTTCAGCTACAGCTATCTTTCTCAATGTTAGTTTAAGCAGCAAACTTGCTTTGCCTTTTTCAGCTCAGTAGAGTTGGTTGGGGCATTAAAGTGTGCCTAGCTCAGTGCGTAGAAATTTCAACACACTTCATTAATGAGTCAAATTTACTGAACACTAACCATGTATTAAACAATGCTAGCATGCTGGGTAGTAGGGTAGTAGATAAAACATACAAGGATCTCTGCCTACTTACACTGTGGTACTGTGGGACGAATAGATAGATAAGTGAATAGTTACATAGATACATAGATAGATATATTAGATAGATAGATAGATTGATAGATAGATAGATAGAAATACTAAGTAGATTTCTGATGGAAAGTAACATATCAAATTGTCATAAGTTCTATACAGAACATTACAATAGATAAATGTGCTAGAAAGTGACTGGGTGACTATTTTAGATTGGGTTGTCAGGGAGGGCTTCTCTGAAGAGGTGTCATTTAAGCTGAAGTCTTAGTGAGAGGAAGGGTGCCAGCCATGTGAAGATTATAGAAGAGTGTTCTAGGAAGAGAGAAGGGCCAGTACAAATACTCCAGGAAGGAATTTGGATGGTCAAGGAACCAAAAAACAATCAGTGTGAGTAGACCCTAGTGCACGATGAAGAGATAGGCATGAGACAAGTTCAGAAAGGTAAAAATTTTGTTTAACCAAAAAATCCCTCTGGCTCCTGCCAGGAATTAGATGGCAGAAGGACCAGCGCTGGAAGCACAGAGACCAGTAAGGGAAGTGGGGCAACATATGGCTAACTGTCCATCACACCCATCACTCTCTTTCCTTGGCACACAGT
Organism: Stenella coeruleoalba; assembly: GCF_951394435.1. Classification (NCBI taxonomy): domain Eukaryota; kingdom Metazoa; phylum Chordata; class Mammalia; order Artiodactyla; family Delphinidae; genus Stenella; species Stenella coeruleoalba. Next base: position 77,321,421 of record NC_137151.1, on the reverse strand, counting down.
TGAATTGCCCTTCCCAGTCTCCTTTAAAGTGAGATGTGACCATGTAACTGATTTCTCCTCAGTGTAAGATGAATGGAAGTTATGAGCACCACTTTGATCTCTCAACATAAAGCCTTCTACATGCAACAACCTATGCTCTTTCCCACTCCATTGGCTTGATATGCCTGAGTCCAGTGATCATGGAAGCCATGTATTGAAAATAGTGGCACCATATGAAGGAAGGAACTTAGGTCCTAAATCATTTATTAACCAGAAACTCACAACTCTTTATGAGTGAGAAATAAACTGTGATTGTGTTAAGGTACTAGGTTAGAGTTTTATCTCTTATAATAGTTAGCAATACTTTAACTAAAATAGGAACTAATGCAGTAAAATAAGTGAATTAAGGTGGTAGCAGTAAGGAGAGGAGATGAATAAATGACATATATTGGAGGTAAAATTGACAAAAAATTGGACAAAAGGGTTAATGAAGGAGAAGCCAGAGGGGACACTTACTTTGCTCACTTGTGAGCTGTGTGAAACTGATTGTCGTTTTCAGTGTTAGGTACCATAGGAGGAGGAATACAGTGCTCATGATGGCACCTGTAGATTTTAAGGTCTCTAAGTAACCTCCCAGAGCAGCTTTTTAGTAGCATATTTGAGTCTGGAGATGAGGTGGTGGAATAATATTCTTTGGTGGAATAATAATAATATCAAGCATTAATTGGGCTCATATTATATGTCAGTTATTCAGTCACTGTGCTAAGCACTTCACATTCATTATTTCATATGCTTCATTTCCTCAACAACCCAAGCAAAGCATACACTGTTTTTTTCCCCCAACTTTGCAAATGAAACACTAAGAGTCGTGTATGGTAACTTATTTGCCATTTATCGCAGTCTCACACTTTGATAGTGTGTCTGAACCTATAACTTCCCAGTGGTTTACAACATTTGATTTTTTTTTTTTTTCTTTTGCGGTATGTGGGCCTCTCACTGTTGTGGCCTCTCCCGTTGCGGAGCACAGACTCCGGACGCACAGGCTCAACAGCCATGGCTCACGGGCCTAGCCGCTCCGTGGCATGTGGGATCTTCCCGGACCGGGGCACGAACCCGTGTTCCCTGCATCGGCAGGCGGACTCTCAACCACTGCACCACCAGGGAAGCCCTTCTTTCTTGTTTTCTCTGGCATCACCTTATATTTATTAATTATTATTATTAATTAGTATAATATTTAAGACTGGCTGGCTACCTATCTAAGAAACTACTTACTAGTTTTGTGTGATCTAGGGCAAGCTACTTAATCTCCTGCTATCTCAGATTCTTCATTATAGAATCAAGATAAACATAAATTACCTAACAGAATTGATGTAAGATCAAATGAGTTAATAAGTGTAAAGCATTTAAAAGAGTTTCTGACACAATGTAAGTGCTTAATAAGTGTTAGCAATTATTTTATGGGAAAATGTTCAGCATGTTTATATACTGATGACAGAAATTTATATAAAGGAATGATTAAAAACCTAGGAAAGAGAGGATTTAATATTATGTTTTTATTTTAAAAATCACCACTCATCTATATTTTCTATTGACTTAGATGAAGGAAATCTGTTTTTTTTTCTTCTGAATAATTTTAGCCATCATGTCCCTTAAAGCAACACCAATTTGTTGCATATCTGACAGTTAATAACATTATAATGAAATTCAATCTATATTCATTTCCATTCAAAATATATTTTTATTACTCTGTAGCAAAGATAGTGAAAATAAAAAATTAGCCAATGATTCTTCAAGTTTGTGAGTTTGCTCAATTTGATTTTGTGCACTAATTTTGTATTATAATTCTTAGTCATCTAATTAAACTCTTGGTGATACATCAGTTGATAAACTCCTCTAATGCAGCTATTTACCTGTAAGTATAAATATTACTTTGGATTTAAGATTCTTTCTAGCTAGAAATTAAGCCAGATAAACCAATCAAAAACTGGGGAGGGGGAAGGGTAAGCTGGGACAAAGCGAGAGAGTGGCATGGACATATATACACTACCAAATATAAAATAGCTAGTGGGAAGCAGCCACATAGCACAGGGAGATCAGCTCAGTGATTTGTGACCACCTAGTGGGGTGGGATAGGGAGGGTGGGAGGGAGACGCAAGAGGGAGGAGATATGGGGATGTATGTATATGTATAGCTGATTCATTTTGTTATACAGCAGAAACTAACACACCATTGTAAAGCAATTATACTCCAATAAAGATGTTAAAAAAAAAAAAACTGCTTTCATCATGACCATTTCCTAAATTCCCTCATGTAGTGTAAGGTCCAGACGCCTTACTAGAATTTAAATTCATAGGTAATGGGGCTTCAGTGGGGCCTTATCCCTTCTTGCCAGTAGCACATCCCTGTGTTTTTCCATATAAGCCATCTCCTTACCTTACTGCCTATTGAATTCCCAAATTCATATATGCTTTCCTGCAATAGGACGGGTAAAGGCTATCAGGTCACTAGCTACTTGAAAACTGGGACCTAATTCAGTTGTACCTGGGAGAAAAAGAAGGTATGTACTTGATAATAGTAACGTTTACTATTACAGAACAACCTCCTTGAGCTTCTAATGCCCCAGTTATCCTAAGTGCTGTTAGGTGTCAGTTGTCATTGACATTTTACTCCATCCTTAGAATGAGATGTTAAAATGGAGTTTGATAATGTACAATTTTTAAGACACAGTGCTTTTCACAAGTATTGGTATGTTGCCATGGAGTTCTAGCTAATCACTAATTTAATCAAAAGCATTCTCCCTTGTCTGGCTTTCACTTTATAATCTTTAAATGTGTGTCAAAAAACACCAAGTTAGAGTGATGCTACTTTGTGTCATCTGGTTGGGGATCAGGACTGCAGTTCCTAAGAATGATTTATTTTCTTCTGAACGGAAGTGGTTTTTGTTTCCTTTCAGAAAAACTTCAGATATGTGTCTTTCCTTGTTAAACTAATGGTCACTCATGATTTGTTCTGAGTTAATAGTTGAAAAGATTAAATAAAAAAACAGCTTCAGAAATAAAGTCAAAAGCCCAAACAGAGCCTCATATTGTTTTATTATTTTCTCAAATCTAAGAGTTTATATTGTACAGCATTTAAGGAAGGCTGCCACTGAGTTATAAAGTGTGTATGTGGGGTGTGTGTGTGTGTGTGTGAAACTCAGGTACCCTTCATACCAAAACCATGTTCGCATATTGATAAAGTAGACTCCTCAAAGGAGAACAGTTTAAGCAATGTGTTGTGTTATTCTCAGAAAGATTTGTTGGTTGAAAAATTCCATAAGAACCACTGTAATTATGCTGTATAGGTGACCATTTACTACTAACTATGGGACTTATCTGGCTGTATGTATGTGGACACTCAACAGATGTCCAGTACTATTTACTTTGCTATCACTTTTACCAATCCTTAGGAATGATTACATCATTACAGTTTAGAATGTAAGGATTTGAGAAGAAAATATTTCTTCCCTATTGCTTATTGACATTGATCAATATTTCAGGTATTTGCTAAGTATAATCTTAGTCTTATATTTAGCTTGGTATAGAAGGAAAAGGCATGGATTTTTGAGAAATATTTACTAGTTTTAGATTTACCTCTTCCACTATTTAATTGTGTAGATGTGAACAGTTTAGTTAAAACTCTGAACCTCAGTGTCCTCATTTTAAAATTGAGAATAATTCATTAAGGTTTTTGTGAGAATTAAATAAGTTTTATGATCTTTAGGTAGATTTTATATAGTTTTTTGAATAAACAGGACTGCCAATGGTAATTTAGGACTAAGAGATTTATGCCACAAGACATACATGTAGACTATATATTCATATATTGGATTAATCATTTATAATGACAAAATATTCAATTAAATTATTGGTATATGTAGGGAAATAATGCCAATTTGGAAGCTCATGTATGTGTATAAATACACATACATAACTAATACAAAACTTCAGTATTAAGATATGAGATATGATATGGGTGTAAGGGGATGTCAGTACTTGGATCCTGGGGTATGTTGTATGCAATGGAACAGAGTTGAAATTTGATGAGAAGTGATGCTTTTGTGCTGAGTTTTTGTATGCTTGAGTTAAGGTTGCTGGAGGCTGTATAGCAGTAACAAGGACACTTATGAGCCTGATTAGTTCAAAGGGGTGAATTTTATCTACACAGAAAGCTTTTCTTAGGGAAAACAATTGATAATTAAAGTCAAGCTTAGAGATTGGAGGAAGGGTTACCAACCTGAAAAATGTATATCAAGTTGACTGTTAGCAATGCTGTATTTTATACTTGAAATTTGCTAAAAGGATAGTTGTTAAAGTAAATCTCATCACACACAGACAATGACACACAAATAAAATAACTATGTACAGATGATGGATAAGTTATTTAACTTAATTGTGATCTTTTCACAATGCATACTGATATCAAAACATCAAGTTGCATACCTTACATATATACAATTTTTATATGTTAAATGTATCTCAGTAATGGTGTTTTTTTAAAAAAGGATGCAGTGACTTCCCTTGACAGTGACCATCTCTGGGAGTAGAGGAACAGCCAAGACCTAGTTGAGCGTGGTTAATAGAGGAAGGTTTACATAACAGGGAATGATTAAAGGAGGGAGCTCAAGAGCAAGAAGATAATGAGGACAAGTGAGGGGAAGAGTGGAAGAGAGGTTAAGATTATGGTTAAAAATCTTCTTTATGGGGTGAGTGAGTTGAATCATCAGAGTTAACTGGATGGGTCTACTCCAATTTCAAGATTAAACTAGATAGTACAAACATCCTGTCTGCAATAATACCATCACTGTGTTGAGTGTGACATGGTTTCAGATGATGGGAAGTCACAGGTACTGGTGGAATGATCTCGATGGTCAGTAAAAAAAGCATACAAAACTATATTGGTAATGTATTGTTTTCTTATCTTCAACATTTTAGTCCAAGGTTTATTTCTTTAAAATATCTTAACTGCATTTAATATTAAACTCAAAAACATGTGGCTGTAGAAGCTGAATTAACCACTTGCTTGTTCGCTGCATTAAAAAATATTTTCCCCTTTCGATCAATACCCACTTGCTGAATCAGATTGAGTGTACAACAGTCTAAGCAGCCATTGAGAGAGGTAGCTTTAAAAAATAATAACATGTTTACAACCTCATTTCTTGAACATACTGACATTTGTCACACTCCTCTGCTTTCTTCAATTCTCTTCTGGTTGTAAAAGCACATGGTGAATGTAATGTACCTTGAGTGTAAATAGTTATTTTCCCTTTCTTAGCATCAGTAGCAGCAGCAGCATTTGCTCAACATCTGGCTCTTTCATGGGGCAGTTGTTTACTGGAGTTCAGATCAAACCTTCTAGTCCATATGGTTAGCATTCAGATAGGTTTCTTGACATTACTTTGCTATTTTATCGCTATCATTTCAAAGCTGCATGACTGTTTGTTCTGCAGGCTTGTTTTAAGTAGTTTCTTTGAAAAGTAATGTCCTTTTAAATACCACTAAGACAAAGCACTCATTATAACATTCTTCATCATGATTTTTTCATGGGACATTTTAAAACCAAATTGCAGTAGAAAACCAGCATCTGTGTTACAGAACTTGAGAGCGTATCACACACACCTTTAAATAAAAATTCTAAAGTAACTGTTGAAGACAGAAAATTAATGCTAAAATTAACAAATGAAAATGACTCATGCATTTTAGAGTACACAGACTCCCTGAGCATACGTCTCCTTGAGCCTTTATAGTTGTAGTCATGGGGGTGGATGGGAGTAACGAAGTGGAAAACCATTGAATTGCATGCCAATCAAGACACTGAGTTTCTCTTTTCTATAACAAACTCGATTCTCCCTACTATCCAAATGGACTTTCAGCTATAATTCTTTCTTTTTTCTTTTTTTAATGTCTTTATTGGAGTATAATTTCTTTACAATGTTGTGTCAGTTTCTGTTTTACAACAAAGTGAATCAACTATAAGTATACATATATCCCCATATCCCCTCCCTCTTGAGCCTCCCTCCCATCCTCCCTATCCCACCCCTCTAGGTCATCACAAAGCATCGAGCTGATCTATTCCTTGTTTCTCCAGTCATTTTTTCTGCCCCAGAAAAGACAGATTTTTCTCCTGTTTGTGAAAAACACTCTGTAATTTTTTCTATACCAAATGGGTTATGCCCATTTGCACCAGCCTTCTGTTTCCTCCTTCATTATTAATATTTTTTAATTATTGAGGTACTTCATCAAAAATTAGTTTTCATCTTAGCTATACCTTATTATCTTCTTTTTGTTAGTTTAGTTAGGCAGCAAGAAAAGAAAATGCTTACTTTTGAATAAAGGTAGTGGGTGGTCACATGTATCTATTTTTTTCCTACTTGAGACCTCCCTTAAAATAATACTAGAAGAGTAAAATTTTATAAACTTACAAAATCAAAGGAAAAATGGTGGCATTAGAGAGTAGGATATTTTAATGAATTTTTGAAATATGGAAACAGAAGGACTGTCAGAACAGAACAGAGTGACCAAGCACGTGACTTCCTTTAGCAGAAGAAATGAAGCACATTTTTCAAATTTTGAGAGAAAATGCTTATCAATCTAGAATAGTCTGTCAAGCTGTCAATCAAATGAAAAGAAAGAACAAAGAATTTTAGCAGAGATTCAAAGATTTATGTCACATACACATTTTCTTGGTAACTACTGGAGAATGTGCTCTTTCCAACAAAATGGGAGAATTTAGAAATGAGGAAGTCATAGAATCCAGAAACAGGGGCTCTATACCCTGTTTAGAGTGAGGGAGTGTGGGCAAAGGAGGTCTCAGAATGACAGCTGTGTTTCAAATCTGGAAAACAACTCATCCAGATTTGAAGCAGAAGATAAAGAGCTCTAAGACAGACGTCCCCAGAATAAAAGGGGGAATTGCTGATTGATATTTAGCAGATATAAATGGGATTTGGGGAGGAAATTTAGAATAGACATAAAAAAACAATGATAGTAAAAAATAAAGTGCTTAATAATTCAGGAAATTTTTAATAATCCAGGAATGGAAATGTAATCATTATACACCATTTGGCCGTGTAATGAGCATTATATACATAATCATAAAATATAGACATTGATTATTGATTAAGAGTTGTATAGAGCAGTATTGGGAATTTAGAATAAGGTAAAATGGTCAGTCAGACATGTAAAACACCTAAATCTTCAACTACCATAACAGGAAACTGATAGGTAGCATCCAATATTGATAAATCAAGAAATAGAAAAATAAGTATACCATTAAAAAATAGGGAGAAAAATCCCACAAGAAACAGACAAAATATTTTAAAGTAGATGTCTTCTGTGAACAGAGCATAGAGTGAGGCTGGGTGGGTGAAGAAACTGCTAATTTTTAGGAAAGGATTTCAAATATATAATATTTAGTTATATATTTAAAAATTAAATATATGTATTTAATTTTGTGCATGATTTACTCTGGTAAAAAGTAAAGGCCAAAAAACAAGAAAAAAGAAAAACTTTCATATTTGAAATCTTACAAAAATCTTCTCCTTAAAAATAGGTCAGTGCTATAAATCTGAAGACCCAAAAGCTACAGGGTAGGAAACCAGGATTGATTCACTATGGAAAGAAGAGGAAAGCAGGATTTCTAGAAGTCAGATCCATGAATGTACAATCTATAAGGAAGGTTACTCTTCCCCTGCAACCAAAACTACTTTGTTTTGGTTGGTCATAGGCTCCCCATGAAACCAACCCTGAAGAAGAATGAAAGCAAATGGGGCTTTGATCTTTGCTATCTGGCTATTGCTTTCTAACTCAGAACACAAAAGACAGGCCCAATTTCTATACGGAGATTATTCCGGAAGTTGAAAAACAGGCATAGCTGTTAAGCCCAAAGGGGCATGGACCTTAAATAAATAAGGAAACAAAGAGAGAATAACCTTTTTACCTTATTATATATCTTAGAGAGCCCTCTGGTTCTGTTGTGGTGGCATGCTTTGTGAGTTCCTATAGGTTATAATGATTTAGGTTGTGCTTGCTAAGAATTACAGGATGGTGTTTTTTCTCCTACTACAAGCTAGTGTTGAAAATCTGCTTGTCCTCTGCCTATTAACAGTGAATATTCATTGCCTATGTAATAATATATATAATAAATATGATTTCTATAAAAAACCAAGCTAAAAAAAATGAAAATCTACTTTTTAAGAATCCTGCCTAGATACCTTATTTTCATTATACCCTAGTTATTGTTTAATAGAAGATAATTTATGAAGAATCTCTAAGACACTATGAAAGTCTCTGTTATTTGCCAATACAAGGGGTCTGAGTTGAAAAAAAATAAGGAAATGAAGTTGAACCTTGGAATTTCAACCTTAAGCTTTCATGTAATGCTTGTGCTCCTGCCATTCTGAGCAAATCTGTTTAAACTGCATTTGGCTTACTTTAAAAAATTAAAACTAAAATAAAGGAACTTCAAGCCTTCTTGGGTTGGTCAATTCTACCAGGTTTTTCTCCCCCCGCCACACATTAACCATTGCTGAGCTACTATAGAGAATGGGATTGCGTTTACCAGGGTGAGGACTCTTTCTGGAAAGTCAAGCAGGTATTGACTTCTAAGCCGACTCTTACATTTGGTTCTGCATGAAATACTGTTTCATTTTTATTTTGAGAATTGACAAGAATCTGTATGATCTTGAAATATTGCCCATAATGCATAATGTCTCCACTTACCTATATACCCCAGACAAAAATGTGTAAAACCACTGAAGAATCAAAGTGATTCATAAATCCCTCTGATATGAATGTCAATTTTACTGATCACTGCTTCTTTGAGGACCCCATTCTAATACTAAACCTTCTCTCTGTCTAAGGCTACCAAAACATAGAATTGAAGGCTTTGGGTCAGCATTTCTGGTTAAAGATTTGGAAAAAACAATGCTAAAATTTTATGCCTTAGGTCATTTGCCCCTGCAAATTGTGGAGTGTTTGTGGCATAACCACTAGAAACTTTGAAATTAGAAGCTTGACTTAACTATTTAAGCATATTAAATCACATTTTTCACTAAATCACTAATTAGGCCCGTTTCCTAATTAGTCTTTGTCTTGATGCAAGTTGGAATCTTTGTGGGGATGAAAGAAAAGACTAAGAATTCAAGATTTTCTCAAGAAATTGACCTGTTTAATCACCATATTAAAGACGTTTTCTGAAGAAATCATGATCTTCCAGAAAGATCAAGATCTAGAAGTCATCATGTCCTTTTGGCCAGACACAGATGGTATATATGTCACAGGGGACATGGATTTGACATAGGTCTAGTGCTGTGGACTGATTGACCTTAAATAGACTGTAACTAATGGTGTAACAATATAACATTGCCAGGCACTCACTGTAACCTAGTCATGGCAGGGATTCAAAAGAGTTGGATAAGGACCCTTTTTGATTTTGTGAATCATTCCAGGTAAAGAACTTTCTGATAGTGTCTCACACCACATTATTGTCTCACAGGGCCATTCAATTTTATTTGAAATGCCTGCTGAAACTCCAGAGCTGTGCATCCTAATACAGATGGGGCTGCATTTACCTCGATTGTGTTGGAGGAATTTGCAGAAAAGCACCTAATGTGGGGTGTGACTCTAGCATCTAACAACTCTCTAGCAAGAAAATCCAGACCACTGAGAATTCCCTGAAAATAAGTTATGGGAAAAATTGACCTAGGGCAGTTTCTTATTGTTTAGCATGTCATGTTTAAAATCAGAAATCTGTTTCATGTTTAAAATCAGAAATCTGTCTTGTTGAATTACTTGCCTTGTTTGCCTCAATTAGGAGCAAAGGCCTTAGAAGCAAAATTATGTTGAGATTTCTGTCTGTGACTGTGTAGTGAGACTTTGGTAGTCTCCTGGGACAGGATCAGTGCTTGGTCTGTATTTTCAGTAACAAAAAATGCATACAGGTGAGCGCAGCACTACCTCTGTGTGGATCTGCTAGGAAGGTGTGGTTTCTCCAAAGAGTTGCTAATTGGAGCATCTCTTCTAGGGCCAATTTTTAAAAATTTTCACCTACATTCTAGGAACTCATGAGAGCCATGTCTTTATTAGTTAAGAAAGAGAGGGAGAGAGAGAGAGAGAGAGAGAGAGAGAAAGAAAAAAAGGAAGAAAGAAAGAAAAAAAAGGAAGGAAGAAAGAAAGAAAAAAAGGAAGGAAGGAAGGAAGGAAGGAAGAAAAACAGAGAAGGGAATGGAGAGGAAATATTTTCTTGTTATTATATTCATCCTTCAGCTCTGGATTTAGCTGCATTTTTAATTGTTTTACATGTTGAGAGTATTGGTATAAATAGTACAAAAATTTGTAGTTCTTTTGTTAAAATATACTTTTCAAAAAGGTAAAATCGTGAGTCATGCAAATACAAATTAAACATGTACCAAAATTTTGCTTAAATCAGTAGTGAGGAAATCAGTGAGAAGTTATGGCTTGCTCAAAAGGCATTTAAGAAGCTAGATGTATATAAGCAATGTTCTGATAAGACTGCTGGGGTAGATGCACAACTGGCTAATGTCTAACAAGGTCTTAAACCTGTGAGGTTGTTTGTTCCACTGAATAAAAAGTTTTGTCATTTCCACCAGACAGAAATCTACAAGTATAATGAACAAATAATTTCATTAAATCTGGATCCTTTAATCAATAGCAAACTGACCTACATACATTCCTCTAGGTAACCCTTCACTGGATTTGTCCCAATGTTAGAGAGAAGACATGCCACTCACCTTTCTGCCATATTTCCAAATCTCAGAAAAAATTTTTGACAATTTCTGGTTACTGTGTATTTGGGTTCTTGACCTGTTTGCCCTTGGATCTATTCCTTGTTCTATCCCTGCTCTGCTCTGTATCATCACAGCTGAATTTCCCAGCCTCCTGTGTCAACTGGCATCTGGCTGGATTTGGCCAAAGGCAGACACTGCCAGGAGATTACAGGATAGGTGAGGAGGAAGAGAAAAGCCAGTGCATTTCTCCCTCCCTCTCTGCACTTAGGAAAACCTCCTTGCATCAGCTGTGTCTCTTCTGTGGTTCCATATGCCCCTTCTGGACAGGACCACTGGTGATCCGTTCTTCTGCAGGAACCCCCAAAGGTGCTAGGATGTGAGGACACTGCCTCTTTCCTTTGATCCTCCAAAAGCTTCCTGTAGTTGCTTATTTAGAGGGACCTACACTGTTCTCCTGGTTGTCTTACCATCTTGCATCATCCCAGTAATCAATTTCAAAAAAAAAATGTATTCTCAGTTTTAAATGTTCAAAGTTGTTATATTTCCTAGTTAGAACATGACTAATTCATTTGAGAATCTTTTATTTTTTTATTCCTATTGTTAAGCTATACTAAATTTGGGACTCAGTAATTTATACAAGTGATGATGCATTTTCAGAACTGCTTCTGTCAATGTCAATATAACATTCCTAAGATCTCATAAGGAAAGAATTATTTCCAACAATCCTGAGAGATCATGTATACAAAAGTTACATTTCTATGGAGGCAAGGAAAACTCAGCAAAATCAAACATGAATTTTTGTCCTCCAATTTTAGTGGTGTCTTGAAATCCAGAGTATTCATATACAACATGGAGAGAGACAGGTAGTGGGGGAGATTGGGAGGGAGGGAGAGTGGTAAAGGGAGAGTGTTAGGGACAGGAAAAGGGGGAGGGGAAGAAGGGGGGAAGGAGAGAGAGAATTATTCAAATTAGGCTAAAATAATTTTTCTAATACATACAGCAACCTTCACAATAAAAGCCATCTTCTCAATCAATTAATTAGAAGTCAGTTTGGTCACTTATTATGCCACCAATTTCATCCCAACAGAAGGATTGCTCTTTCAAGACACTCTTCTTTAATTGATCCCAATTTTTCTATCTCTGAGTGTCAAGAGTAACAGAAGGACTTCTCTACTTCCCTGAACACTGATAGGATTTTGATGGTATTTGCCATGGAAATATTTCTGCTTCTTAGGTTTTCTGATGTTTATGGTTTATTGTAATTGGAAAAATTCCATGTTGACTTTTCTTTTATATTTTTGTAAGCACATTTCTTTAAAAATCTATTTTAATATGATTTTCCTTCTCTGGTAGTGTATTTTTGAAGCATGTTGGTACAAGTACTGCATTAATTAGGAGTAAATGTCCCAAGCGCATTTTTAAACATTCCTTTGTTATTTTTGGTGGAACTGGTGCTGAAGTTGCTTTACTCAGCCAATACGGTCATAGACTTTACTGGTTTCTAGCCCCTTATTGCTTTAGGAGCACCCCAGATTCATCATGCTCTTTTTATGCCCAACCTCTTGTCTACTCACTTTAATTCTTTCTAAACTACATTCTAATTTGACTTTTGTAGCACTGCTCAATATACTTTTCCCCTTTCTCTGATTCTGCAAAAAATATGTAATAAATTCAGCCATCATAGTTTACTCTACTCTAATATTTTATACTATTGATATTCCCCCATATCTCCCTTTCTCTTTTTCACATATATATTTCCTTTTCTGTGTCTACCTCAAATCTAAAACATATGTGCCTGTTTTCAGTCAGTTTAGTCCATGAGCCTGGAACATGTGATGAACAGGTATATATTTAATTATCATGTGTAATATTCTTTCCTTTGGCTTCACTATGCATCCAAAAGAGGCTAGAACAACTGGAGTTCAATATAACCATCAACTCATGATTGGAATATTTTTTACCCTCTTAAAGCTTTCTTTGCTTCAATTCGAGATAAATTTTAACATCTTGTTATTTTTCAGTCCTTTAAATTTGTCATGGTCAGTGGTTCCATATGACCAAGTATAGGACCTGACTTCTAAGTTGTCACTTGTTTTGTGAGCAATATATCAAATATTGTACTTTAAGAGGGGATTATTTCATTAAAACTCTTTTTATTATTATCAAAAAACAGCAGTCAATTTCCCAGAATTAAATAATCTCAATGGTTTAGTTCGGTTTAGTTATTTGTTCTTTAACATACTTCCAAATAATATCTTTTACTATTTTTTGATTTATCAATTTCAAACTTTACCAACTGACATCTGTAATGTTAATAGAGGAATAGCTCTTGTACATTAATTTCACCAACTTCCCTACCCTCATCTTCTGAAAAGAATTTTATTGTACCTTATTTTGTTAAGTCACTACTGTTTAAGCAGTGTAATTTCTAAATATTATTCACTTCTCAATCAAATAGTCAATCAAATGACTTATATCTTGTATAACTTTTTTCTTTTTCCTTGATTTCATAATCATTGTATTTTTATAATTTTATGCTCAACTGATCTGTCAAAGCAAAGTTCCAAATATCCCATCAGTTCCATTGTTCATCAGTTCCATTTTCACCCCCAGAGACTTCCCTCCTACTTCCTTTCCTCTGTACTCCTAGTTAATTCCTAGGATGGACACATATCTCTCCTTTGGAGGCTTCCCTTTTTCACTTATCTGTATTAGAGTTAGTGTTATGTTCTTGTTTTGGTCAAAGGTATCCCCCAGTGGCTTCCTGAAATAGAATGCATAGAAAGTCAAATTTTTAGACTCATTGAGTATCTGAAAATGCCTTTATTCTTTCTTCAAACTTGATTGATAGTTTGGCTGAGTGTAGAATTGTAGGTTGACCCCAGGACCAGCTATATTATGTTCAGGGCCCAGTGCAAAATGAAAATGCGGAACTTCTTGTTCAAAAATTATTAAGAATTTCAGGATGGTGACAGCAGAGCACTAAGCTAAGCGGGGGGAGGTCCTTCTAAGCTCAAGGTCCTCTATGACTATCAGGTTTCATGCTCACGAGACTGACCCCAGTAGGCTTTTTCAAAATGGAGATTCTTAGTTCTAGAAAATTGGGTGGTTTTTTTGAGAATTTCCTCCGTTCCTGATTTCTAGAACTTTAGTTAGCTAGATATTACATCTCCTGAACCAGCATTCTAATTTTCTTATCATTATTAGTCTATTATTTATTTTGCTGTCTTTTTGTCCACTTTGTGGCATATTAGACTTTATCCTCTACCCCTTCTGTTGACATTTGTATGTAATAAATCATCAGTTTCAATTCCCAAGAACTCTTTCATCACCATTTATTCTATTTTTTAAAAGTACCATCATGTTCTTTTTTCACGAATAAATCTTCCCTTACTTTTCTCCGTTTTTTTTTAAATTGAAGTATAGTTAATTTACAATGTTATATTAGTTTCAGGTTTACCACATAGTGATTCAATATCTTTATAGATTATACACCATTTAAAGTTATTATAAAATATTGGGTTGGTCAAAAATTTCATTTGAGCTTTCAGAATGAACTTTTTGGCCAACCCAATAGTTGGTTCTCTGTATCTATGAGTCTGTTCCTGTTTTGTTATATTCATTCATCTGTTTTATTATTTAGATCCACATATAAGTGAAAACACAGTGTTTTTCTTTCTCTGTTCAACTTATTTCACTAAACATAATACCCTCTGGGTCCATCCATGTTGTTGCAAATGACAAAATTTCATTCTTTTTCATGGCTGAGTAATATTCCATTGCATATATGTACCACATCTTCTTTATCCATTCATCTGTTGATGGGCACCTAGGCAACTTCCGTATCTTGGCTATTATAAATAATGCTGCTATAAACATTGAGGTGCATATATCTTTTCAAATATGTGTTTTCATTTTCTTTGGATAAATACCCAGGAACTTCCCTACTGTTTTCCATAGTGGTTGTACCAATTTACATTCCCACCATCAGTGAACTAGGGTTCCCTTTCTCCACATCCTTGCCAACAGATGTCAGCCATTCATCTGTGAGGTGATATCTCATTGTGGTCAATTCAGGTTTTTGTTTTTTTTTTTTATGTTTTCCTTTGGTCTCTATATTGTTTCTGTTTCCTTCAAGTTTCTTTTTTTTTTTTTTTTTTGCGGTACGTGGGCCTCTCACCGTTTTGGCCTCTCCCATTGTGGAGCACAGGCTCCGGATGCACAGGCCCAGCGGCCGTGGCTCACGGGTCCAGCTGCTCTGCGGCATGTGGGATCCTCCCGGACCAGGGCACAAACCCGTGTCCCCTGCATTGGCAGGTGGACTCTCAACCACTGCGCCACCAGGGAAGCCCCAAGTTTCTTTATTTGTCTAAATATATGTCTTTCATGTTTGAGGTTTTCCTTCAAGGCTTGCAAATTGATGACAGGCCATTAATATTAAAGAGTGTGGCTCTGAAAAGTGATTAGAATCTCTTTGTCATACGTGGTGCTTGTCACCTTCTGGGCTTCAGCAAGTACAAACTGTTGGTTTCCAAAATTTCATTTCTCTGGGTCTTTTCAGTCTCTCCCGCAGTGAATCCCTCAATCTTCATCCTGTAAATAGGTGGGAGAAAGGAACCTGGGGTATCATCACTCAACATGCTGACTTTTGTTTAATTTCTCTGTTTTCAATCTGGCAGTCCTGCCTCCTTTCCAGGTTTGCTATAGGAATAGGTAAGGGTAGTCTCCTGTTACTTGGGGTGGAGAAAGTAATCTGAAAGTTCTAAGAAGATTTTCACCCTTTTGTTTTGAGCCTAAAGACAGTTCGGCAGAAGACCTAAATAGACAGTTCACCAAAGAAGACATACAGATGGTCAACGTCACTAATCATTAGAGAAATACAAATCAAAACTACAATGAGGTATCACATCACACTGGTCAGAATTGCCATCATCAAAAAATCTACAAACAATCAATGCTGTAGAGGGTGTGGAGAAAAGGGAACACTTTTGCACTGTTGTTGGGAATGTAAATTGATACGGCCACCTAAGGATAAACCTACCTAAGGAGACAAAAGACCTGCTTGCAGAAAACTATAAGACACTGATGAAAGAAATTAAAGATGATACAAACAAATGGAGAGAAATACCATGTTCCTGGATTGGAAGAATCAACATTGTGAAAATGACTATATTACCCAAAGCGATCTACAGATTCAATGCAATCTCTATCAAATTACCAATGGCATTGTTCACAGAACTAGAACAAAAAATTTCACAATTTGTATGGAAACACAAAAGACCCCAAATAGCCAAAGTAATCCTGAGAAAGAAAAACGGAGCTGGAGGAATCAGGCTCCCTGACTTTAGACTATACTACAAAGCTAAAGTAATCAAGAAAGTATGGTGCTGGCACAAAAACAGAAATATAGATCAATGGAACAGGACAGAAAGGCCAGAGATAAACCCAGACACATACTGTCACCTTATCTTTGATAAAGGAGACAAGAATATACAGTGGAGAAAAGACAGCCCCTTCAATAATTGGTACTGGGAAAACTGGACAGCTACGTGTAAAAGAATGAAATTTAGAACACTTCCTAACACCATACACAAAAGTAAACTCAAAATGAATTAAAGCCCTAAACGTAAGGCCAGACACTATCAAACTCTTAGAGGAAAACATAGGCAGAACACTCTATGACATAAATCACAGCAAGATCCTTTTTGACCCAGCTCCTAAAGAAATGGAAATAAAACCAAAAATAAACAAATGGGACCTAATGAAACTTCAAAGCTTTTGCACAGCAAAGGAAACCATAAACAAGACCAAAAGACAACCCTCAGAATGGAAGAAAATATTTGCAAATGAAGCAACTGACAAAGGATTAATCTCCAAAATATATAAGCAGCTCATGCAGCTCAATATCAAAAAAACAAACAACCCAATCTAAAAATGGGCAGAAGACCTAAATAGACATTTCTCCAAAGAAGGTATACAGATTGCCAACAAACACATGAAAGGATGCTCAACATCACTAACCATTAGAGAAATGCAAATCATAACTACAATGAGGTATCACCTCACACTGGTCAGAATGGCCATCATCAAAAAAAATCTAGAAACAATAAATGCTGGAGAGGGTGTGGAGAAAAGGGAACCCTCTTGCACTGTTGGTGGGAATATAAATTGATACAGCCACTATGGAGAACAGTATGGAAGTTCCTAAAAAACTAAAAATAGAATTACCATACAACCCAGCAATCCCACTACTGGGCATATACCCTGAGAAAACCATAATTCAGAAAGGGTCATGTACCACAATGTTCATTGCAGCTCTATTTACAATATCCAAGACATAGAGGCAACCTAAGTGTCCGTCGACAGATGAATGGTTAAAGAAAATGTGGCACATATATGCAATGGAATATTACTCAGCCATAAAAAGAAATGAAATTGAGTTATTTGTAGTGAGGTAAACATTGTAAACATTGTTTACATTGTAAAGCAACTATACTCCAATAAAGATGTTAAAAAAAAATACTTTTCCATTATATATTCTCCAGCAGAGTTATTTTGCTCCTTTAAATGTAGAAGGTAAATATATTTTAAAGAGCAATAGTGTCTGCCATACAATTGTTCCCATTTTTTTCAATGATACCAATTTTGGGGGGAATGATTTATTCTATAAAATAAAGGTATCAAGGAGCTTTACAATTATAACATTGGCCTCTGTGGGGAAAAAAAAGTATCTTAAAAAGACTTTAAATCTATAAGCCTTGCTTTTTATACTAAGATTAGAATTTAATTTCCTAAGCATTGTCCTACAGAGTAGACAACACAATTTCATTATTTAATGGCTTCTTATCATCATTTTTTATCATGTTAAGATTAGAGGCATGCAGGACTTAGAAAATGACATAGAAGCTTCTAGTTCTGGCAGTACCTATTTGTGTTTTTGTGCACTCCTGCGTATGGCCATATTTTAAAGTTAATGTTAATATCACTATAGATATTCTTTTAGCTTTACCTCTTCTGCTTCTTAAGATGACATTCTTACAACCATATCCTTCTCACTTTTGTTTGGTTAGGTCAAAAATGGGGACATTGACAGAAATATGATGAGTATCAATTCTCTCTTAAATTATTGATGTATATATCATTCATGCTTTACAGCATTAGGGATATCCTGGACATTTTTATCCTAGAATTAATGAAGACATGCATAGACACACGGAATTTTTCAGTATAATATTCTTAGTCATGTAGGTGGTCCTTTTGCATGATAGAGTCATGTAGCAATCTCAGGAGGTAAGTTTAGAGTATATGAAGTGCTTGATTCTGAAAACTACATCCCTTTATACTGAGTATTTTTTCATTTAGAAAGTGTTGGTTCTATATTTGAATAAAAAAATAATCATTTTCTACAGTTCAGTACTCTGTTCAATGGTAGAAATTATTTTTCTTCTGCAACTGCTTGATTGAATCACAGATCCAATCAATTATTTTCAAAGATGGTTTCTGTTTTCATTTCTATCTTCTTTTAAATGTTCTGATCGTTAGAAGGTAAGGAAGTCCCACCAAAATGCTACGAACATCAAAGCTGTTCAGCACCTAATATTCAGGCTGATTTAAAAGTCTTGTGAATTATCAAAATTAGTGTCATTCTCCTTGGAGAAAGATCATTAACAGTTTAATGCTACTTTCGATTTTTTATCATGCCTTTCATGATAGTATATATTAAAAATTTAAGCATTTTAATAAAATTGATGAAAAATAAAGATATGTAACAGAAGCATCTATTTAACATATATGCTTTTTCTATCTCAAATTACATATTTCACTGTGTAATTTATAATTTGACAAGTATGAACATCTGTGTACACCTATGAAACCATCACCACAATGAAGAAAACAAACATTTCCATTACCCTCAAAGTTTCCTCCAGCTCCTTTGTAACCCTTCCCCTCCTTTCCTCCTTCATCTCCTCACTCCCAGGCAACCTCTAATCTGCTTCCTGTCACTGTAAGAATAGCTTACATTTAAAAAATTTTATATAAATCGAATCATACATATGCGTCTATCATATTTCACTCAGCGTAATTATTTGAAATTCACTCCTGTCATTATGTGTATCAATAGTTCATTCCTTTTATTGATGAGTGAACTTCTTTGGATGGATATGCCCCAATTTGTTTTTCCATTTACTTGTGGATGAACATTGGGGATGTTTCCAGTTTGGGGCTATTACAAATAAAGCTGCTTATGATGCTCATGTACAAGTATGTGTAAGGACATATATTTCTTTTTCTCTCCATCAAAGAATAGAGTGGTTGAGTCACATGGTAGATACATGTGTAACTTCTTGAGAAAATGTTTTCCAAAATGATTGTACTTATTTACATTCCCAACAGCTGTGTATGTAGTTTAACTTGCTTTACATCTTTGCCAATATTTGGTATGATCAGTTATTTTAATTTTAGTCATTCCAATAGGTATTTGATTATATCTCACTATTATTTTAGGTTGAATTTTTTCTGGTGACCAGTAATTTTGAGCATCTTTTCATGTTTGCCATGAATATATCTTTTTTGGTGATAGAAAAAAATCATTGGCAGATTTTGTATTGGATTGTTTATCTTATTATTGAGTTTTGCAAGTTCTTTATATGTTTTCTGAAAATCCTTTATCAGATATATGGTTTGCAAATATTTTCTCCCAGTCTGTGGCTTGTCTTTTAATTCTTGAAACAATGTTTTTGAAGAACAGACGTTCTTAATATTGGTGAAGTTCAACTTATTTTTTTTCGTAGGTGTTGTACCTAAGACATCTTTGGCTGACTCAAGGTCAAAAAGATTTTCTCCTACGTTTTCTTCTAGGTTTCTAGTTTTAAGATATACATTTAAATCTGTGATGCATGTATGGATCAAAGTTCCTTTTACACATGGACATTTTTAATGATCCAGCACAATTTGTTGTAAAGGTTATCCTTTTTCCTCTAGATTATCATTGCATCTTTTTCTGAAATAAATTGATTATATATTGGGGGTCTATTTTTAGACTTTATATTCTGTTCCATTGATCTGTTATACTATCTTGTTGCTAATAATGTACTATATTATGCCATTTATTCTGTACTGATTACTGTAGCTTTAAAATGTCTTGAAGTCTTATAAGTCTTGAAGTAGTATAAATCCCCCAACTTTGTTGTTTTTGTAAAATTTGTTTTGACTATTTTAGCTCCTTGATTCTATGTGAATTTCAGAATCAGCATGTCAATATATACAAAAACAAAAATCCTGCTGGGATATTTACTGGCGTTGTATTGAATCTATAGATAAATTTGTGGAGAAATGACATGTTAACAATATTGGGTCTTCCAATCCATAAACATGATGCATCTCTCCATTTATTTAGGTCTACCTTTATTCCATTCAGCAATGTTCTATAGTTTTCAGTGTATAGGGCCTGCACATACTTTGTCAGATTTATATCTAAGAATTTTACATTTCGGTACTATTGTAAATGGTATTGCTTTTCATTTTAATTTCAGATTGTTCATTATTATATAGAATGATATTATTTTTGTATCTTTTTTATATTATAAACTTGTTAAAATCATTTATTACTTTTTATTCTAGTAACTTTTTGTTATATTTCATCAGATTTTCTACTTAGACAACCATGCTGTCTGTGAACAAAGACAGTTTTATTTCTTTCTTTCCAGTCTGGATAGCTTTTATTCTTGCCTTATAGCTTTGGCTGAAAGATCTGGTGAAATTATGAATATCTGTGGTGAGACTAGAGCCTTGTTCCTGATGTTTGAAGGAAAGCATTCAGTCATTTAACATTATTTATGACATTAGCTGTAGATTTTTGTAGGCTCCCCTCTATTCCTAAAATGCTAAGAGTTTCAATCAGCAATTGATGTTGCATTTTGTCTAATACTGTTTGAGTATTTATTAAGATGATCATATGGCTTTTCTTAGTCTCTTAATATAGTGAATTACATTGATTAATTTTTCAATTTTATAACAACCTTTCATTCCTGGGATAAATCTCTTTTATGATGCAGTATTCTTTTATGTACTGGTGGACTTGATTTCTTAAAATGTTAAGAAATGTTTACATTTATGTTCATGGGGCATATTCATTAATATGTTACTGCTGCTGCTTCTTTTTCTTCTTTTAATGTTTTCATCTGGTTTTGTTATACAGGTAATTTTGTACTCCTAGAATGAGTTGGGATTCTTTTTCTGGAAAAGTTTGTAGGGAATAGGTATTATTACTTCATTAAATGTTCGTAGGAATTCACCAATGAAGTCGTTTGGGCCTGAAGTTTTCTTTGTGTGAAAGTTTTTAACTACAAAATCGGTTTATTAATTTCTTTTTGAAATTTAGTAGCTTGCATCTTTTAAGGAAATTGTTTATTTTGTCTGAGTTGTTGAATTTATTGGCATAATGTTGTTTATGTTATTTTTTTTAACTTTTATTGGAGTATAGTTGATTTACAATATTTTGTTAGTTTCAGGTGTGCAACAAAGTGAATCAGTTATATATATATATATATATATATACTCTTTTTTGTAGGTTCTTTTCCCATACAGGCCATTACAGAGTATTGAGTAGTATGTTATTGTTTTAATTGTAACTTTTAACATCCTTGCTTACTTATTCTATCATCTTTGTAGTTTTGGGGTCAATTTTGACTGACTGATTTTTATCCTCATTATGGATCAATGTTCCTTCTTTGTGGGCCTTGCAATTTTTTTATTGGTTGAAAAATCAGTTGGGAAAACATCATGCACAAAATATTAAAATTATAGTGAAAGCCAGAGAAATATCAATTTCATAAGTGAGGGATAAATGAAGTGTGGTTTAATTTCTAAGTCGAGAGATCACAGTGGATAAAAATCTTCTAAGTACCAATGATATAGATAGCATCCCAGATATGCCTGGTAATTAAACATGATTCAGACAGTTAAAGATGGGATACAGGAGAAAGGGATTTCAGTAAGAAATAAGAACTTGAATCTAGGATGATGTGAGAGTGTTTGAGGCACAGTGACTAAATCAGTTTGCTTGGAAATTAGGGAAAAGAAGTAATGGGAAATGTATGCATTCCAACATTTGACAACATTATTTGCATAAGTCATGCCATTCCCAGAGATTGCAGATATCTTGAAGACAGGTACTGTGGTGCATTACGTGTGTGTATCCATATATATGCATTCTTATATGTATTCATATACACAATTTTTCTTACACAGCCCCAGTTGCAGTAATAAATGCTAAATAATTATTTATTTAACAGACTTGGGTTTTAATACCTTCTTGGCAATATTATCTGCTTACAAACAGCAGGTCTTTGCTGTTTGATAGAACAGCTCTTGTTTGCTACCGTGCAGGGAAGCCAGTGGAGTCTCTATCCACAGATTGCTGAATTGCTGGGCCAGAAAGTGCTCAAGTTAGAACATAAAGTACATATACTTATCTTAAGCTTTGGGAACCAGTAGAATATACCTAGTCCTGGTAATACTGTACTGTTTTTCACCCGGCTTGCTTACTCCGATGAAAGAAACCAAATCATTATTTAAAAGAGTTTTTACTAAATTTAGGGAACTTATTTATTTTATCATATGACTTTGTGATTTCTTCTTCAGTTCTGAGAATTTGCTTATAGGATAGTTTAGGAATTACATAAATAGTCTATATCTTCTTAAAAAAATAAAAAATTTGTACAGATATATTCAGTAAAGCCTTAATGCTTTGGAACCCACCAGTTTAAAATGTATGATCATTTGAAAATGATTCATGATAATGTTTGGCCTTGTATTATCTACAAAGGGAAACTAAAGCCTAAATAAGATCGTTGGGGATTACTGTATGCATAAATTGATTACAAAAGCAAATTCACATTGAAATAACAAATATAGAAATTGTTTCCTTAACATGCTGTTCTAATTATAAATAATCTTTTTACAATACAAAGGTTTTTTCTTTTTATGTAAATAGAAATGTGTACTCACTAAAGGAAATTTTGTGCATACAGGCAAAGGAGATAAAGGAAGTCCTAATAATCCTCCAAAATATATTTCTGTTTTTTTGGTATTGACATAGTGAGTTTAGAGGTGTGTGTATGAGAGTGTGTGTGTGTCTGTGTGTGCGTCTGTGTGTGTCTGTGTATAGGTAGGTATGGTTTTACAGAGTTATAACCATATCTAATTAGTTTTTCTAGTTGGGTGATAAAACTTTTCTGGAGTATTTTTTTCAAAGCTATTTCTTGTGTTAGATTCTAGGTTTATACCCCTATTAAGATTTTTCAAAGCTATTTTTTGTGTCAGATTACAGGTTATTACCCCTATTAACATATAACAATTTATAATGTTTGTTGGTTTTAAACTACATCAAGATATCTCTGTGAAAAAGCATGTTCATTGTGTAAGTATTAGAGCCTTTTGATGTCCCAGGTTTCATCACATGTGATCTGCTGATGGATGACTCCCTGGGAACAACTGCAGGCTGTCATGAGTTAGGAGGTGAACCTGAGTATAGTTTACCAGGAGTGTCCTCTCTTCTTTTATATGATAATTTCTCTATTCTTGAGTTCCTTATTTTGTTTCATTTTTTAAAATTAATTTTTATTGGAGTATAGTTGCTTTACAATGTTGTGTTAGTTTCTACTGTACAGCAAAATGAATCAGCCATGCATATACATATATTCCCTCCATTTTGGACCCCCTTCCCATTCAGGTCACCACAGTGCATTAAGTAGACTTCCCTGTGCTACAGAGTATGTTCACATTAGTTATCTATTTTATACATAGTATTAATAGTGTACATGTGTCAATCCCAATCTCCTAATTCCTCCCACCCACCCCTGTTTCCCCCTTGGTTTCTATACATTTGCTCTCTGCGTCTGTGTCTCTATTTCTGCTTTGCAAATAGGACCATCTATACCATTTTTCTAGGTTCCACACATATGCGTTAATATACAATATTTGTTTTTCTCTTTCTGATTTACTTCACTCTGTATGATAGACTCCAGGTCCATCCATGTCTCTACAAATGACCTGATTTCATTCCTTTTTATGGCTGAGTAATATTTCATTGTATATATGTACCACATCTTCTTTATCCATTTCTCTGTCGATGGACATTAAGTTGCTTCCTTGTTCTGGCTGTTGTAAATAGTGCTGCTAGAAACATTAGGGTGCATGTATTATGGAAAATAGTATGGAGGTTCCTTAAAAAACTAAGAATAGAACTACCATATGACCCAGCAATCCCACTACTAGGCATATACCCCCAAAAGACCATAATTTGATTCATTTCTTATTCATTTGATTTATCAGTTAGGATTGTGTTCAGCTGCATTTAAAAGCAATCTCAAGACCAGTCCCTCCCATCAGAAAACTTGCACAAGCCTCTTAGATAGCCTCATCCACCAAAGGGCAGACAGCAGAAGCAAGGAAAACTACAATCCTGCAGCCTGTGGAACAAAAACGACATTCACAGAAAGATAGACAAGATGAAAAGGCAGAGGGCTATGTACCAGATGAAGGAACAAAATAAACCCCAGGAAAACAACTAAATGAAGTGGAGATAGGCAACCTTCCAGAAAAAGAATTCAGAATAATTCTAGTGAAGGTGATCCAGGACCTCAGAAAAAGAATGGAGGCAAAGATGGAGAAGATGCAAGAAATGTTTAACAAAGACCTAAAGAATTAAAGAACAAACAAACAGAGATGAACAATCCAATAACTGAAATGAAAACTACACTAGAAGGAATCAATAGCAGAATAACTGAGGCAGAAGAATGGATAAATGACATGGAAGACAGAATGGTGGAATTCACTGCTGTGGAACAGAATAAAGAAAAAAGAATGAAAAGAAATGAAGACAGCCTAAGAGACCTCTGGGAAAACATTAAACGCAACAACATTCGCATTATAGGGGTCCCAGAAGGAGAAGAGAGAGAGAAAGGACCCGAGAAAATATTGAAGAGATTATAGTCGAAAACTTCCCTAACGTGGGAAAGGAAATAGCCACCCAAGTCCAGGAAGCACAGAGTCCCATACAGGATAAACCCAAGGAGAAACATACCGAGAAACATAGTAATCAAATTGGCAAAACTTAAAGACAAAGAAAAATTACTGAAAGTAGCAAGGGAAAAAATGACAAGTAACATACAAGGGAACTCCCATAAGGTTAACAGCTGATTTCTCAGCAGAAACTCTACAAGCCAGAAGGGAATGGCATGATATACTTAACGTGATGAAAGTAAAGACCCTACAACCAGGATTACTCTACCCGGCAAGGATCTCATTCAGATTCGATGGAGAAATCAAAAGCTTTACAGACAAGCAAAAGAGAATTCAGCACCACCAAACCAGTTCTACAACAAATGCTAAAGGAACTTTTCTAAGTGGGAAACACAAGAGAAGAAAAGGACCTACAAAACCAAACCCAAAACAATTAAGAAAATGGTCATAGGAACATATATATCAATAATTACCTTAAAAATGAATGGATTAGATGCTCCAACCACAAGACACAGGCTTGCTGAATGGATACAAAAACAAGACCCATATATAGGCTGTCTACAAGAGACCCACTTCAGACCTAGGGACACATACAGACTGAAAGTGAGGGGATGGAAAAAGATATTCCATGCAAATGGAAATCAAAAGAAAGCTGGAGTAGCAATACTCATATCAGATAAAATAGACTTTAAAATAAAGAATGTTACAAGAGACAAGGAAGGGCACTACATAATGATCAAGGGATCAACACAAGAAGATGATGTAACAATTATACATATATATGCACCCAACATAGGAGCACCTCAATACATAAGGCAACTGCTAACAGCTATAAAAGAGAAAATCGACAGTAACACAATAATAGTGGGGGACTTTAACACCTCACTTACACCAATGGACAGATCATCCAGACAGAAAATTAATAAGGGAAACAGAAGCTTTAAATGACACAATAGACCAGATAGATTTAATTGATTGTTATAGTACATTCCATCCAAAAACAGCAGATTACACTTTCTTCTCAAGTGCGCACGGAGCATTCTCCAGGATAGACAACATCTTGGGTCACAAATCAAACCTCAGTAAATTTAAGAAAATTGAAATCATATCAAGCATCTTTTCTGACCACAACATTATGAGATTAGAAATGAATTACAGGGAAAAAAAACCATAAAAAACACAAACACATGGAGGCTAAACAATACGTTACTAAATAACCAAGAGATCACTGAAGAAATCAAAGAGGAAATCAAAAAATACCTAGAGACAAATGATAATGAAAATACAATGACCCAAAACCTATGGGATGCAGCAAAAGCAGTTCTAAGAGGGAGGTTTATAGCTATACAAGCCTACCTCAAGAAGCAAGAAAAATCTCAGATAAACAATCACCTGACACCTAAAGGAACTAGAGAAAGAAGAACAAACAAAACCCAAAGTTAGCAGAAGGAAAGAAATCATAAAGATCAGAGCAGAAATAAATGAAATAGGGCTTCCCTGATGGCACAGTGGTTGAGAATCTGTCTGCCAATGCAGGGTACACAGGTTCGGGCCCTGGTCTGGTAAGATCCCACATGCTGTGGAGCACCTAGGCCCGTGAGCCACAACTACTGAGCCTGCGGGTCTGGAGCCTGTGCTCCGCAACAAGAGAGGCTGCAACAGTGAGAGGCCCATGCACCGCGATGAATAGTGGCCCCCGCTCGCCGCAACTAGAGAAAGCCCTGGCACAGAAACAAAGACCGAACACAGCCAAAAATAAATAAATAAAAATTTAAAAATAAGAAATAAATGAAATAGAAACAAAGAAAACAATAGCAAAGATCAATAAAACTAAAAGCTGGTTCTTTGAGAAGATAAACAAATTGATAAACCATTAGCCAGACTTATCAAGAAAAAGAGGGAGAGGACTCAAATCAATAAAATTAGAAATGAAAAAGAAGTTACAACAGACACTGCAGAAATGCAAAGCATCCTAAGAGACTACTACAAGCAACTCTATGCCAGTAAAATGTACAACCTGGAAGAAATGGACAAATTCTTAGAAAGGTATAACCTTCCAAGACTGAACCAGGAAGAAATAGAAAATATGAACAGACCAATTACAAGCACTGAAATTGAAACTGTGATTAAAAATCTTCCAATAAACAAAAGTCCAGGACCAGATGGCTTCACAGGCGAATTCTATCACACATTTAGAGAAGAGCTAACACCCATCCTTCTCAAACTCCTCCAAAAACTTGCAGAGGAAGGAAGGAAGTCAGAAAGAGAAAAACAAATATCATATATTAATGTATGTATGTAGAACCTAGAAAAATGGTACAGATGAACCGGTTTGCAGGGCAGAAGTTGAGACACAGATGTAGAGAACAAACGTATGGGCACTAAGTGGGGAAAGCGGCGGGGGCGTGGGTGTGGTGGTGTGATGAATTGGGAGGTTGGGATTGACATGTATACACTGATGTGTATAAAATTGATGACTAATAAGAACCTGCTGTATAAAAAAAAATAAAATAAAATTCAAAATTTAATAAGAAATCTCAAAATAATAGTGGCTTGAACACAACATTTTATTTTTTGTTATCTTATGAAGTAAGTCCAGATGTAGGTGATTTCATTCAGGTGGATTCACAGCATGGGACCCAGACCAATTCCCTCTTCCTTCTCTGCCATTCTTAGTGGGTAGCTTCCTTTAGTCAGATCACTTTATGATCCTATATAGCTCCTGGACCTTCAGACAGTTCCACTGCATTCCAGGCAATAAGGAACAGGCAAAGGTAAAAGAGAATCCTTTCTAGCTGAGTTAGCCTTCTTCAAAATAATCGTTCTGAAAGTCTTACTCAATGACCTTCTTATTCTCCTTAACTAGCATGCAGTCATTTGACCATACGTAGCTTTGAGACAACCTGGAAAATGTAGTTTTTTAGTAGTGAAAATTGCTAACTTAAATAATATAAGAGTTCAGTTATTCAGAAAGAATGGAAGGTAACCATCTGAAGTTCACATGGTTTTTAAGACCACATCATACAACCAAATACAGCAAAGCCGTACAACCAAGCTCTACCAACACTTTTCACAAGAAGGATACATGACTGGAATATTTTTAAGCCATTGCAAAGTATCACACTTTTGCTGCCCACATAAAACATAATTCCACTAAGTATAATGTGCTTGGGTCATAAGCATTACAAAAATCCCTCAAAATTCTATGTGTTGTTCCTTTGTCATCACATTCGGTGTTTTACACAAGCCTCAAAGCCAGGCTTAATTTTTTCTTTCTAAGTAACCTGTTTTAGTTATTATTTTTGTTTTGTTTTACTTTGCTGACTCTGTACAAATAAGACTTGTTTATTGATACATGGATTTATTTTGCAATGTTGTTGTCTGCTAATATTTTATCATACAAAAGTATATGGTACAAAAAGTAATTCTTTGTAGCTTCCTGAATAAGAAGTTTTAATCTAGGTGTGGTTTTTTTCCATGGAGAAATAAAGTATTTCTTATGGATGGAGAAATGTCAAATACCCTTGCTGACATTCTTAACTTGCCTTTATACCCTAAACCTTGATATTGGAAATCACCCAAAGTAAATTTAAAGAAAATCTGTTACACTATCTTTAAGACAGTGCCTAAAAGTAGATACACTCCATTCTCTCTGAAATACATTTTCTTAGGAATGGAATTAAATTCTGTCTGCTGATTTAGGAAAATGGGTAAATTGTCTTTACAATGTTTATTTATAGTGTGTACTGACTAAAGAATATGTTTTCTTTTTCTGCCTAGTAAAGGGCAGTATCTTCAGAAACAGTGGATTTATAATTAATGCATAAAAGTTTTTTAAAGTGTTAGAAACTTATTGAGGTAATTTGTATTATCTCACTCCATGAGATATCTATTGCTGCATAAAAAATTATCCCAAAATTTAGTGACTTAAAACAGTAGTATTAATTACATCACAGTTTCTGTGAGTCAGAAGTCTAGGCATGTTCTAAAATTTCTCAGACAATTGGGATACATCATCCCATGGGCAAAACCAAGAGAAAATATTTTATAGTTTTCCTTCAAGTGAAAAACCATTGCAGTAAAAATACTAAGCATGCATACATATATTTTTTTCTCAGCTTAATTATATTTTCTTGAATCTTTTGCCTTTTATTTTTGTTTTTACTGCTATATACAGTGAATAATTGCTACAATGGTAGTCAAAAGAGTAGACTTTAAATATTCTCTTAGTGCCAACTCTGAAGGAGCAAAACAGCCATAAGATAAATTCTACTGTTAGAAATACTTTTATGAAAATACCTATATTGTTTTGAATTTTCAGAAAAACTATGTTTGAAATATGGTACCTAAACTAGCAACCTATAGCCCTAATATTATTGGGAGGTGAATATAATTTCTGAGTCATTTAAGTGATAAAGACTGATCTTAATTATACCCCAAATATACCTAAAAATATTCCTATTTTAATGACCTGGAAAGATATACTGAAAGTTTAACCCAATTTGTATATTTAATATTGGACTATTTTCCATACAGTTATGATAAATCTCTTTTTATTTTTCTTTCTTTTTGGCCAACTTTTGGAAATAGACTAAGATGCTTAGTGAAGCAGCTGGAAAAAGGTGATGTTAACATCGTAGACTTAAAGAAGAATATTGAATATGCAGCATCTGTGCTGGAAGCAGTTTATATCGATGAAACAAGGTAAGTTTTAACCTCTTCTCACTTTTAACTTTTTGCCTCTCTCTTTTTTTCCCTTTTTCTTGACCCTCCTTTCATATCTTAGCCATGAAACCAAAATCAAAATCTTATTAAAACTTAAAATGTTCTTCTTCATGTAGCTATGGAAGAATTATATGATTCTTTCTTTAAAAAATACAAATTTTAATCCAAATGCTTGAATAATAAAAAATAGTCAATAATAAAGTCAAAAAATAAACAAATTAAAGTCTCCTTTACCCCTACTCTCACTGTCCTTAGGCCCAGATTTTTAAATGTCAGAGACAGTGTAGGCTTACACTGATTTTCACTGATGTAAGAATTTTCCTATTATCTCAAGATTGCGGAGTTCCTTCTGAAAAAATGGGTGTCACATGCCCACATATTCTCATGATATTTATCTATCAGACCCTCTGTGCAGGGCTTGCTAAGGGGCAGTCTCCAATGTGTATTTGATTATCACCTAAACCCCATCACCCAGCCTGATAATTAGCAGAATGGTAAGGAGATTAGGAAATGGCAATTCATTTGAAGAGTGTTGTTAGGCTAGTGCTGTGGCTCTCAACCAGGCCATTTGCCTTCCAGGGGTCATTGGGCAGTTTCTGGAGACATTCTTGTTTTGTTGATGGGGGCGTGCTACTGTTAACATAATGGGTAGAGGCCAAGGATACCACTAAACATCCTAAAATGCACACGAAAATCCCCCACAACAAAGAATTATCTAGCCCCAAATGTCAATAGCATGGAGGTTAAGAAAACTTGGCCTAAAGGGAGGACTGTAAAGAGGGACCCTGTGGAGGGAAAGACATGCACTTCCAGACTTTAGCACAGAAAAGGTACTGAGTTTTTTCAAAGTCATGAGGCAGGTGGAGTAGAGAGGTCTTTTAAAGGTATTGACCAAAGGATACCGACTTCAGAGGGTGGAAAACAGCCTTCATGGGGTGATTGTTGATATAGAAGCCAGGGTAGGAATTGTAAAAATTCAGCCCAAATATCAGAGAACAAAGTAACCTCTTGGTGTAGTAAGCTGTCTCTGAGGGACGCACAAAAGCTCCCCAGGAGAAAAAAATAACCAACATTTGGGTATTTGTCACACAGATGACAACAAACACACCAGTCTTGTAAGACCCTTTGACCCCTGCCTCCTCTCCAGATTGCTGAGCAAGGAGAAGCAGCAAAGTGGGTGGGACAGGGGACGGGGCATGGAGAGTGAAGACATTCATCATGCCCCTTCTCTTCCACAGGTGTCCCTGCCTGTGTCAGGCCTGAGCATGGGCAGGTGAGAGACGTTAAGTCAGATGTGAGACAGGTTTTTATATATCAGTGTGTACTGGACTTAGAGACACACACACATACAACAATTTATTTAATAGGTAAAAAATTCACGACTCAAAAATCAAAACAATGTGAAAAGGTATGTTATGAAAGTCTCGTCTCCACCTGTTTCCCAGTCTACTCAAGTTCCCCAAGTCATAAATTTCTTATGTATATTTTCAGTGATTTATTATAAATTTTTATTTCATATTTTCCCTCTGCCTTTCATAGAAGGTAACATACTATCCAGAACTTTCATTCTGATTTTTTTCCCCTCAGAAAGGAAACTTGATCTTCCTATATCATGGGCTGACATTTAAATTTTAGACAATAAGAATTTTTACTGGCAACTGATAGAAAAGTGCGTGGTGAGGACCATGCTGCACAGGTGATTCTTTGTCCGCAGAACGGAACTCTGTTAAAGCACAGTGTGAAGTCATAACTTAAGAAAAAAAATCATAGATATACTTTTAGAATGATTTTTTGGTTAACTTTCACTGAATATATATAAATGTATATGATTCTTCTATGTGAACAGAGATTCAAAGTGTAAATTTTTTTAAAATCAGGTATTTTTCCTATAATTTCCTTGCCTTCATTTTTGTGTGTGCTGTTTCTTGTTCACAAGTTGACTGAACTTAACGTATTTAAGATTTCTTCAATCTGTCCTGGACATTTCATTTTTTATACTTATTTATAAAACTGAAGAACTTTTACCTTTAATAATTATTTGGAGATTTACACTATACATCTTGTAATGACATAATGCAACTATCCATTTTGCCTAAGTGTCTCATCTTTCACTTGATAGGCTATTATATGCTTTATCTATTAATTTCTCTGTTGTATTTCCTTTTCCAGAAAATTATGATTTCATAGATATTTTTTAACTTAGTTCCCCAAGATCCCTAATTCACTTAAACATCTGTTACATTTCAAAGTATAGTTCCTTTTCTTTTGAAACTTGCTCTTTTGTGGGAAGGAAAAAATGCTTAACTGCTTCATGATACAATGTGGGTTTTTTTCCTCTTTACAGCAAAGTATCCCAGCTGTTAACAACACATCATTCCCAACTTTTACTCAAATGGCACAAAATTTTTCACTCTTGTATTTTAATGCCTCCATGGCATCATGAATTTTAAATTGGATTAATGATAATACCCCACATTTGTACCATCTTCCAAGAGCTCTTGGCTTCATTATCTCATATTAATCTCACCACAATCCTGTGCAGTTGGCAGGGTGGTCATTACTTTCCATATTTTACTAATGAGAGAGCCAAAGCTCTTGAAGTAAACTGGTTTGGCAAAGGTCACAAACCTAGCCTTTGGCAAAACTGTGACTAGTAACTAAGGTATGAATTTTTTTCTTTTTAACATCTTTATTGGAGTATAATTGCTTTACAATGGTGTGTTAGTTTCCGCTGTAAAACAAAGCGAATCAACTATACATATACATATATCCCCATATCCCCTCCCTCTTGTGTCTCCCTCCCACCCTCCCTACCCCACCCTTGTAGGTGGTCACAAAGCACTGAGCTGATCTCCCTGTGATATGCGGCTCCTTCCCACTAGCTATCTATTTTACGTTTGGTAGTGTATATATAAGTCCATGCCAGTCTCTCACTTCGTCCCAGCTTACCCTTCCCCCTCCCTGTGTCCTCAAGTCCATTCTCTACGTCTGCATCTTTATTCCTGTCCTGCCTCTAGGTTCTTGAGAACCTTTTTTTTTTTTTTTAGATTCCATATATATGTGTTAGCATATGGTATTTGTTTTTCTCTTTCTGACTTACTTCACTCTGTATGACAGTCTCTAGGTCCATCCACCTCACTACAAATAACTCAATTTTGTTTCTTTTTATGGCTGAGTAATATTCCATTGTATATATGTGCCACACCTTCTTTATTAAGGTATGACTTCTTACTTAGTGCTCTTCCCTCTATAACTGGCTTCTCTCAGAGTATTGCTATCAAACAGGATGGGTTTCAATGACCTCTGAAAGATTTAGATGACAATGTGTAAAACATGCTGATGAGTAGAATTGTGAATTCTCGAAAAAACAATCCCTAACATTTATGACTAATAGCCTATTATTATAGCTATGTGCCAAGAACTCTCCTAGGCATTTTAATGCACTATTTTATTTAACCATCACAGCAATTTTAATGAGATAGAAACTTTATTATTACCATTTTACATATGAGCAAAGAGAGTCACAGGAAAGTTAGATGGCTTATGCAAGGTAACACAGAGGGTAACTTAAAGAGTGGAGTTAGGGTCTTGGCAGCCTGACTCTAGAGCCTGGCTTTTAAGCACAATTCTTATCTGCATCCCTTTAGCCACTTCTGACCAAAAGATGATTTCAGAGACTTATTGGAGGTTTTGATGAAAGCTCACATGATGTCAGGGTTGTGGGACCCAATGGTGTATGGACTGTGGTTACATCTTTTCCCAGCTCTTCCTTCAGTGATGTCATATCGTTAGCTTGAAATTGGCTACAGGGAGAGTATTTATACCATGGAAATTGGCAAATGCTACAAATCAGGATTTGTTTTTATTCTGGAGAGCCTGTGATTAAATATTGTCATCATGCCACTGGTTAGACCCAAGATTACCTTGTACATATCTTCTAAGACTGTGATTTTATGATTAAAATATCAGCTTAAGAAATTTTAAAGCAAAATTACTTGATGTGGTTTGATTTCCTATAGACTTAGTAAAACACAGCAGTAGACTGAGGATTTTTTTTGTTGAGATGTATATATAATTATTAAAATTGCATTTGCCTTAGAAATATTAGTAAAACAGAGATAATTTAGAATGAGGAGGGATGAACAAGCATTTAGTTTCTTTTAAACTTTAAATTAAAAAACTGCTGACTTTTGAGATTTTTTAATGGAAAATTCTCTTTCTAGAAAAAATGTTTCAGTAAGTATTCAAGAGAGGCATTTTTTTGGGGGGGAAGCTGGATTACAAAAAAAAAGATTAAAACATTATAAAGCAGAATAAAACAGAAATTATGAGTTGGTTTAAATTCCCCCCCCACTACACACACACACATATATACCTTTTCCCACTAAGCCTTAGCAGGATTTCAATTAAGAAAACAAATCAAAACACAAAATGTCTCTTGAAATATGATATGAGTAAGAAAAACAGAAAAGAATTTCTGATAGAATTTGAATTCTGACCTTCTTTGAGGGATGACAGCACAATTCCCTAATGAATATAATTATTGTTTTTTTAAGAAAACACTTTCAAATGCAAATGCCAACATTTTATGAGTTCTGCTTTCAGATGTGTCCCTAGAGGCTATCGTTTTTCAAAGCCGCATAGTTATAATCCAGAAACGTGACTTTAAAAAAAATAATTCTTTTTGATCATCCTTATTTGGATTTGGATGCTGCCAGGAAAAGTAGCATCCTTGGCCTCATGAATTGCTATTCATGAGGGTAGGCAGCTGACTGGGAGGTATACTTTCAGTGATGGATATTATGCTTATTAATACCTCCCTACAACACAATTTATAACTTTATTTTCTTAATGTGAACCAATCTAAGTCTTATGATTACCACAGTTTGATCACAGACTCTGGATTCAGAAAGAATGAGGTGATGAAAGTCTGGATGCTCCACTCAGTACTCTCTTTCTTTAAGCAAGTGACTCAACTTCTATACTTTCTAGCTTTATCATCTGTAA
Organism: Stenella coeruleoalba; assembly: GCF_951394435.1. Lineage (NCBI taxonomy): Eukaryota > Metazoa > Chordata > Mammalia > Artiodactyla > Delphinidae > Stenella > Stenella coeruleoalba. Next base: position 77,286,899 of record NC_137151.1, on the reverse strand, counting down.
ATTAACAATAATGACAACGCTTATTTTCTAGCTTTATCATCATCTGTAAATTAACAATAATGACATGCTAACCTCACAGGGTTGATTTGAGGATTAAAGGTAGCACCATATCTGACAGAGTAAAAGTTAAATAATAACCAATTTTTGTTGTACTAATAAAATGCAGATACTTCTGGGTACATAACACAATAAAGATGTATAATTTATAGAAAAATATCAAATAATTTATTGAGAGAAATTTTTTTTTTTTTTTTTTGCGGTATGTGGGCCTCTCACTGTTGTGGCCTCTCCCGCTGCGGAGCACAGGCTCCGGACGCGCAGGCTCAGTGGCCATGGCTCACGGGCCCAGCTGCTCCGCGGCATGTGGGATCTTCCCGGACTGGGGCACGAACCCGTGTCCCCTGCATCGGCAGGCAGACTCTCAACCACTGCGCCACCAGGGAAGCCCGAGAGAAATTTTTGATCCTGAAAAAATGAAGTCAGGTGGGCTCAAGTTACCAGGAAGTGAAAGCAAAGTGCAAACTGATGGAAACAAACCTTAATAATATACACATCTTGATAAAAAAAAAAAATCTTCAATTGACTCCTATGTCTTACTACATCTAAAGGTCCTTAATTTTGAGAGGTTGTCTTGAGTGAGAATGCATGGATGTCAATCAGTACTTCAAGAAGTTAGTCTGCTAGCAACTGAGTGAAATCCAGGGCACCTTGAAGTCTAAGTCCCTTGAAATCATCAAGTACTGGAATTTACTAAGGAATATTCACTCATGACACAAATATCTATTGAGTATGTGAAGTGAATACCAGGCACACTGGTCATCAGAATCCAGGCTACAACCGTGCAGATAGCTGGTGGTTAGAAATGAGTCAAGAGGTGGGAAGATAAATGGAGGAACAAGGACTAATACCACAAACAAGAAACAGGGATGTTCGGAGTTAGAGAAACACAAGCACATTGACAGATTACAAGAGGAAACACTAAGTAGCCTCAGTAAATTATATACAGAACATGGGTATAACATGGTATAAAAACTGTAGAGTCAAGATTCCAAACCAGACATGGTTGGACTTGCTGAATGTTAAAGAGTTTAGTTCCCTGGCAAAGTTCCCTATGCCCATTCTCAAAGACATGGCTTCTAACAAAAGAACTTAAGGTTAAAAAAAAAAGGTCTAGAATGCACTAGATATATGGGCCCTAGAGCTCAGAAATATGGTGCCATATTACAGATGTGAATTGGGGGATTATAATCCAGGAGTCTCAGGGTTTTTTTTTTAATGCTTTATTTCAATTTCACTATTCAGAGCTCCTATACTAATTCAATATGTTTCTCAGCCCAAAGTTTTTAAGAATGCCCAGTGAATGTTTACTTATTTAACCAGTGTGTCCTGGCTGTCATTTTCCTCTACAGCTAGCTCTCTGGCTTCAAACTACTGATTTGTTCCTCTGCAGTTCACCTATTTCCCCCTCAAGTCCAGCAATCCACAGGCTGGTACTGCTCCCAAGCATGAGCTCAATCTCTTCCTCCGGTTCCCCAAACTGAAGCTAGCATCAGCTAGGCTCACTAGGCTCACTATAACTGCTGCACGACCTCTCAGAACCCACAACTCAACCCCTTCCATAGAGGTCCCCTACCAGGCATTTCTCTGCATCCTCTAAGGTCTAAACCCATCTTGTAAAGCCACCTTACCATCCCCTATGGAAGTGTCTTTCAACATGTTTTCCTACCTTGAATTCAGGATCTCCAGCTACAAGGCCAAGAAAAAGGAAGTGGGCTATCAAAATTAATGTCAAGGTGTGCATTCATCTCCAGGATCAACACCTATGCTCAAAGACTATGCAGTCTAAATCCATATTTAGAAAAAGAGTGACATTTTTCCAAAAGACACAGAATCTGCAGTGATGTAGCTGTGCTCACAATGAAGATAATTGTGCACATTACTGTTCAGAGTTGTCTAGTCTCTTGGCAGTCACATTGTCTCCGTCTTCTATGTGCCAGAGTTGAGATTTTACTTTATTTTTGTGTAACTTAAAGACCTATTTAAAAGATTTTTTCATAAGACAAAAGAGCAGTCTGCCTCTGAAGGTAAAATAAAGCCTCTGCAGAATAAAACAAATTATTTTTTGACTTTTCAAATGTCAGTTTTTCTCACCTCCTACTATTAAGGTTTTCAAAAACTCTTGGAGTTCCATCTCAAAATGGTCAACATGTTATCCTTGTAACTGAAGTCAAGGGAGAGGATGAAAATGCCAAATAGAGGTGTGGAGTGAGAGGGTGGTTATGGAGGGATGTGGGAACACAGCATTTAAAGTTAGGCATGGAGCTACTAAAGAGGATGCTCAGGAAGTATAGACATAGAAGCTGGAGGCAGATCTGTAAAATATGGAGTAGCAAAAGCCGGCAGAGAGTGGGGTTACTAAACATTGTAAATCAAATGCCACAGGGAGAACCACTGGATGCAGTTAGGAGATTCCTGATGCCTCTGAAGTGCAGTTTCACAAAGAGAAAAAGGTACCTGCCAGATTATGGAAGTATGAGGAACTGAAGTGAAATGGCTCTGGAAGAAAGCAATGTGGACTGTTTTTCAAGAATTTTCTAGTAGGAAAAAGCAGCAATAGAACAGTCTATTAATGGGGACATAATTTTTTTCATACTTTTTTTAGAGTGGAAACCTTCCGTTAGCCTTGAGATAGAGTTTAAAAAGAAAATCTGGTTAAAGAGAAATAATAACCATAGAAAGATTAGGTCAAGAAATTATTCCTTGTAAGTTGGTGCAGCCACTGTGGAAAACAGTATGAAGTTTCCTCAGAAAACTAAAACTAGAATTACCATATGATTCATCAATCCCCGCTCCTGGGCATGTATCCAGACAAAACTATAATTCAAAAAGATACATGCACCCTATGTTCATAGCAGCACTATTCACAGTAGCCAAGACATGGAAACAACCTAAATGTCCATAGACAGATGAATGGATAAAGAAGATGTGGTACATATATACAATGGAATACTACTCAGCCATAAAAAAGAACAAAATAATTTGCAGCAACATGGATGCAACTAGAGATTATCATACTAAGTGAAATAAGTCAGAAAGAGAAAAATACCATATGATATCACTTATATGTGGAATCTAAAATATGACACAAATCAACCTATCTAGGAAACAGAAACAGAATCATGGACATAGAGAACAGACTGTTGGTTACCAAGGGGGAGGGGGTTGAGGGGGGGATAGAGTGGGAGGTTGGGGTTAGCAGATGTAAGCGCTTATATATAGAATGGGTAAACAACAAGGTTCTACTGTACAGTATGGAGAATTATATTCAATATTCTATGATAAACCATAATGGAAAAGAATATAAAATATATATGTATAACTTAATCACTTTGCTGTACAGCAGTAATTAACACAACATTGTAAATCAACTATACTTCAATAAAAAAGAAGTTATTCTTAAGTTATCTAGGAAAACAGACAAATAGCCAAGCATAGGTGGAAAATGTGGGTGAAGATGGAGCTAACTAGAGTGCAGCTAAGGGTCTTCAAATAAGCAAAACTTGCGTAGCACTGTAAAATCAAAAAGGTTAGTAAGCATTGATTTTAAACTCAGTTGCTCAGCAGGGGTAAGAGGTGACAATAATTTTTACCAAAATATAGACCATGGGCTCTAAAACTCATGGATCAATGTGATGTAGAGAGTAAACCCTGGGTGGTTAATCACTACAACTGGCAAGTCATGATGGCACTGACACACGTGTACTCCTTAAACATTTAGAGCAAGAGTAGGGAAGAAGGAAAAAAGAAAAGAGCTGGACTAATGAACACCTTTCATTAACATCTCAGTTGTAAGTGACAGGAAACCCAACCAAACCATCTTAAACTCTCATTGCTGAAACGTTGATGGCTAATGCTGACTATAATCATAGGTCAATCAGGACAAAAATGATGTCAAGGGGTCAATCTCTCTGTTTCAATTACTCTGGAATGACCTCCTGATGCTTTAAAGGTAGCAAATCAAGACAGGCAGTGTATCCAAGCGTTACATCCTCACACCTTCAAGTCCAGTGGGAATAAGGGAGGCTTTCCTTCCCAGAGACTCTAACAAACACAACTTTTCTGTTTCATTGGCTCTAGTTAGGTCATATGCTTATCCCTCAAACTATCATGCCCAGAAGAACTGAATATGCAAGTTCATTGGTCAAGCATCTCATGAGGCAAGTAGGAGGTCAATTTTATTTAAATCACATGCCTAAGAATTGAGTGGAAGAGAGTGCTTTCCTAAACAACAACTATGTCATCTCTAGAGTGAAAACTAAAATGTTTATGTTAGTACCGCGTGCAGTGGGACCTGGAACAGGGTCTGTGCAGGACGTTGAGCAACTCCTGTCCTAGGTTTGCTCCTACTAATGACAAGCCTATGGGCAAGAGATTTTTTTTTCTCTAGTCATTAGTTTTCTTACACAGAGATGAAGTCACCAGTCCCTTCCTGTTCTGGAATTCTGTGGTTTTATCCACAGTCCCAAAGTCCCTTGTAAAGACTTGCTTATGCCTAAACTACCCTGGCCCCCAGGAGGGTGACAGAGCCTATTGCTTATCATATGCTTAGTGGGGGAGCATTTATAAATTTGGGCTCCTGTATTTTTTAGAGTTGTTTCCATTTGGAGGAGTCCCTGAGGAAATCAATTTGAAGGGCATGTGCTAAGACATTGCTAGAGATCAGTGAATCATTAAAAAGCAAATTATGATTTTTATGAATTCCATTTTTATGGTGTGAGTTGTAGGGAGGGGTGGCTGTTTGGAGTGCTGTGTTTGTAGGCTGTTCTCACCCTGTAGACTGAGTGTGAAAACCAGGCTTAGAAAAAGTTGCAATACATTTTGGTTGATTTTCATATTTTCTGCCATCTGTGGTGTGTTACTTTCTGCAAACTTTCAAAAACAGCCTCCCTAGTGAAAGGGGAAAAAAATAACCTGACCAGATCTTTTGAGAGATAACTGACATAAAAAGCTCCACATATTATGTAAGATCTTACTGTTGTGATATTTTAGATCAATAAAATATAAATGAATATGTCCTGGATTTGAAAAAGATAAAAATTTTATTATTCTTTTCTAATGATGATATTAATAACAAGATTATTTGATGGTTAATTATATCCAAGGCAACATATTATGCAATTTGCATATATGATTACAAGTAAGTCTCAAAAATTCTATGAATTAGATACATGTATTATTTTCACTATAAAGTTAAAAAATTTGAGACATAGAGAAAATAATTCACTTGCTTAGAATCATATAATCATTAAGTATCAGAGACAAGTTCAAACTGAGATGGAGCATACTCAACATCAATTGTTTTCTTCCTTGGCAATAGAACGATTTTTTTTTTTTCAATTATTCGCTCTTCTCTGCAAAGCCAAGTGATTCAGGGGAGACCAGTCATAGCACCAGGCTCAGGATGAGTGTGTCCTAATTGACCTAAACCAGTAATTGGTTTCCAGCTTCCTAACCAATGAGTTTGGATATGGACATATGTTACAATTCTGGCCAATGAGACTAATGGGGGTTCTGCAAAAGATTTCCTCTCCATAGAAAAGGAGTCCTGTGTGTCTGGGGATTCTATCTGTATACCATGCTTGAAAATTATACAACCATCTGGCTACAAGCTTAGAGCTAAACCTAACACTAAAGTTGGCAGCATAGAAAGATGGAGGAAACATGAGTCCTTGATGATATTGTTGACCTGCTGATTTAAAAAACATAAATCCCTGCTGGAGTCTACCTACCTTTAACTTTCTTGTTAAGAAAAATAATAAAGTCCTCTATAATTTAAGCCACTTTGGGTTAGGTTTGATGTCACCTGCTATTGAGAGCATCCTTCTAGCCACATAGGTCTGCCTTGCTCCAAAGCCCATGTTCTTAATTTCTAATCTTTGTAGGTAGTCACATTATCCTAATAAGAAATCCTAACACAAGTGCTTGTTATCTAAGATAGCTACTTAGAATCTATTTTCCCATAAAACAAGGTAAGAGGTTGATTGAGTTTCCAAGGCAGCTCATAAAACATACTGATCCCATGATACAGTTAAACAGCATAGGTGGTTCTTGGGCAAGTATCAGGTACTGGATGTCAGAGACTTAAGTTTTTTCTTAGTAAATAAAAGGGTGGGGTTAGGGGGTGGAGTGGGCATCCAGCATCCTTCTGCTCCAGGATCCTAGAAATGTACTGTGGTGTTCCATTTCCCCACTCAGTGTTTGTCTTGGTTTGGAGAATTTCAGGTTGGACTCAGTGTCCCTTCTCAAAATCTCTTCTATCTTCCTTTCTGACTCCTCTGGCTTAACCTAGGGCATCTTTGGATAATAATAGGAATGGAAACTCTGCTCTGACTGATCACATACTCTTCCATTATCTTGGGCCTTTCCTCCTTCCCTGGGACCTAGATTTTGAAACTCAAATCCAGGAACAGGAGTTTTTCCTTCCCCAGGTTATTCTGTGTCATACATGAGTCAATGAATGAAGCCATGGCTGACTATACGGACAAAGGGCCAGGGTAACAGGAATTTTTTTTCTAATTGTGATATCATCTTTGCACACATGAAGCAGACCTGACTAAAAATGACTTTATTCCTCACCAAACCACTGTAAATATCTTAATATTTTATAACCTCTAAGACCAGAGACTCTCTGCCTATGTTTTTATACATTTATTCACTTATTCAACAAATATTTATGAAGGACACTATATACATTGATAATTATTTTGTTATTCTGTTTGGCCCTTGTTAACTCCTTCTTGTCATTGCCCCTACTCTTTTAGCTTCATTGGTTTAGAAAGAAATATATTCCTTGTCTTCACTCACACCCATGTCCTTCAAATATACCCCAGTTCTTCTTAGTACCCCTTCTCTGCTCCCCACCCCGAGAATTTGACGCTTCTGTATAGCATGGTGACTATAGTTAATAATACTACAACACATTTTTAAGAGTTGCTAAGAGTAGATCTTAAAAATTGAGAAATTGACCCTTCTATTTTTCAATTAAGTAACATACAGATCATTCTTATTCATAAAATGAGTATAAAAGATTCACTAATTAAGATACTTTAACTGAAATTCTTCTGCCAATCCCTTCCTGTATTGTTCACCAGCACTATCTCTGACAGTGAAATAATGGGCAAATGGACATAAGCAGTACTGCTAAGTCCACATTATAGAAAAGGATTAAACCTTACGTTCTTGGCAGAGCTCTTCCATTAATTGACACGTCATGAATGGATGAGAGCAGTTCTCCAAGTGTTCACAAGAATCACCTGGAGGGCTTGTTAATTCAACAGGTCTGGAGTAGAGCCCTTGAAGTTCCAGTTCTAACAAGTTCCCAGTTGCTGCTGATTCTGCCGGTCCAGGGACCACACTTATAGAGGATGTCAAAATGAGGCTACAAAAGGAGAGATGTACAGAGAATGTTAGAAACCTAATGGTTAGAATTTTAAGGTCTTATCAAAGGAGTGTGGCCCAAATATTGCCCCAAGTTGTATATGAAATGACCCTGGGAGCTGAAATGCCTCCCCGAGTCAGGAAACTTCACCACCTACTAGGAGCAAAAAGCAAGGGGCGCTGGAGATTAGCAGCAACTCTTGGGCACAGAAGAAGGAGCCCTATCCTTTAGTCCATGACGTGGGCACCTCTCCCAGATCTGGGAAACCATAGCCCTTAGGCTTCATCTCTGGGCTGCAGCCCCAACCTTTTTCTTCAGCCTGCAACTCAGTGATCCTTGGAACAACACTTACTTAGATGGAGCCTGGAATACCCTCCTCTATGTCTCATTCCCTTGATTAGAAGAGGCAGAATATCATTCCTGAAAAGTAAGGCAGGGAGAAGATGGTAGATATTGTATTGATAGTATTGTCATAAAATATAAATGTACCATTTTAACAATTTTCAGTGTACAATCCAGTGGAATTAAGTACATTATTTACAGTGTTATACAACCATCCCACTATCCATTTCCACAAATTTTCATTATCCCAAACAGAAACTCTGTACCCATTAAACAATAACTCCCAGTCCCCCCCCTCCCCTCAGCCCCTGGTAACTTCTATTCTTTCTGTCTCTATGAATTTTCCTATTCTACTCAGTAAAATTTTAAAGTAGGTAAAAAATATTTTTGGAGGTTCCTCCTACTGCCTCCTCACAGCTCATAGAATGCGTAAGTTGTTCTTTGGCTCCCCCAAGTCCACTTTGACCAATTTCTTCCCATAATGTCTGAAACACTTCCATCCCCAGACACCTTCCTTTTACTGCACCTCAGAAATAGGAGATCTGCTTAGACTAATTCATATGGATGTGTAAATGGCTGGGAGTTTACTGAGGGCTTGCTTTGTGTCAGACACTGTTCTAAATGCTTTCTGTGCATTTACCCATTTCATCCTCCAACCCCACCACTAGGGATACTATTATTATCATCTCTATTTTATTGACAAAGAAACTGAGATTCAGACAGATGAAGTATTTTTTCCAAGACCACACAACTAATAGGTGATGAAGTCAGGATTCCAACTCCTGAGGCAGTTCTCCTAACCACAGAGGATGCTTACTAATCAAAAAAAAAAAAAAAAAAAAACGATAATTAGTGGAATGTCAGGCTTTGAACCTAAAGGAATATTTTCAAAGATATTTTTGAGCCAAAAGGACTTCCTGGTGGGAAGCCAAGAGCCATCAGAGAGGCCTAGGGCAGTTTCTGCTTCACCCGTTCCCTCCACTTTCATCTCCAAACTAACTCCCAAAATCTTGATGCTAACTCTCTGAGATCCTAACCCCTTCTCAGAGCCCTCCCCCAACATTTCTTGGACCTTCCTGCCTGTCTTGGGGGACGACCCTCCTCTGCTGGATCTCTGCTTCCTCGGCTGGATACAAAAGAGGTTCAGAGCTCTCTGTAGGCATTAGCTTGGAGAAAGCCACATCTAACTTTAACACTCTCCTTTGTCAACTTCATTTTGGCCAAATTTGCCTCTTGGAATTGAGCTAAGGTCAGCATAACTGACTTATCTACCCAAATGTTCAGTCTTCAGTCGCTCAGATATAATACTCATCTTCTCATAGTTAAAAAGAAAAAGATTGATGAAACCAAAGGAAACATTGAACAAAAGCTATCAGGAAGGCAGAAAAAGAAAACTGCCCCCCCCCAAAAAAACCCACAAAAAAATGTTGAAATAAATCTGTGAGCCTGCCATTTTATGTCTCTTTTGAAACAAGGCAAATAATAAATAATTAAAAGTGCATGGGTGGTGGCCTGGAAAAATTAATTCAAATGTATTTAGTACTCAGGAAGTAGGTTACTGACAAGTTGATAAGGCTTTTCAAATGTATTACCTCTTTCCATCCTGACATTTAATTTATTGCACTTCAAAGTACTGTGAAATTCTACCATCCAGATACATTTCTCTCTGAGAAAATGATTCAGCATACCAATCATGGAAAATAAATTTAAGCTTCCTCCAACCAAAACTCTGGTGGACCAAACTCCTTTAAGATCAATTATTTTTAACCCTGAATTTCAAGGTAGAGATGGGATGGAGAATAATGATTACTGATATTTTTTATTGTTTCAGTGTGAAGGTAGTCTGGGCACTTAGTAAGCAAAACACACATTTGAGGTTAGGGATAGCTCAGCAGTTAAAAACTCAGATCCTGAAATCAGAGAGACTTGAGTTCAAAAAATAGCATGGCCACTTCTGGTTATATGATTTGAGCAAATCACTTAGGGTATCTGTGCGTCAATTTATTCATCACTAAAATAGGGGTACTGATAATAATTGTGTCTCCCACATAGTGAGGAAGGAATGAAGTAAAGCTTGGAAGATTAAATGAAGTAAACCTTGGCTCCTTGCCTGGTTCGTAGTAGGTAAGCATCCCGTATCCTGGGCACTGAGACCCCAGAGTTCTCTACCCAAAGGTCTCCTAGCCTGTCTCCTAAGTCTTCATGTGTCTCCTCCTTAGGTCTTTCCTCCTGAGGGGGCCCAGGACACTGTTGGTGTGTGCACCCCTCCACCCCTAAAGAGTGGCCAAGAAGCAGCTGCTTTCAAGGCTGATGGGTTGATGGAGATTGTACTGGGGCCATGGCGTCCACCTGCTCATATAGTGAGGGCCTGAACAGGAGGCAGGCAGGTGCAGAGAGCCAGCCATAGTCCACTGGCCCAGCCCTGTCACACAAAGAGCTGAGAATTCGCAATTCCAAAGAACTTGTCAGACTTTTATGAAACATTAAAAGGTAGAAGGATAGAACAAATATCATATTTGTTCACTTGATATATAGCTTTTAAATATTTAATGTGGTATTTTGGAGAAATGTGCTCCTACCCTGAGCCCAGCAGATATTAGAGGCAGAGTTGAATGAGTTAGTTTCTTGTTGAAGTGTGTTCCTTTATAAGAATAATAAAGCAGGAAAAAGAAAATTTCAAACTTGAGAAGCCAGTTTCTGGCAATTATGCATCCGGCAGATGAATTTTAGTACTTAATAGGTGTAAATGTGGGCACCGATTGCCTGGAAATAACTGTGTGGGTACACGAGTGTAACCATTTTCCAAGAGTCTACTGTGGACAGAAATATTCTCACTGATATTACTGTAAGAGTCAAAATCCCATGACCTCTCCTTCTGTGGCTGCCTCTTTCTTTATGCCCTTTTCCTACAAACTTTCTAGTTCAAAATATAAGCCCTTTGGGAGTTGTGTCATCTGATTTGAAGAGAAAATTTGGAGTATAAATAGCTCCCAAAGATCAGTACTGCGCTGATTGGATGCAGGGTCAGTTTTCACAGCTTGCCGGCCCTGCATCGACCCACAGCTTACGTTTAGGGACCCCTCACTTTCTGCTTTATTGACTCCATTGGGACTAAAAAAAAAGAGTTGCATCAAACACCAGTTGAAGCATTTTTCAGAGGTCCATAGTGTTAACATTTTACACATATACTCCTATCGTTCTTTTCTGTATACTGCATTTTAAGAATTCCCAAGGAAAATGTACCAATGATTTTTTTTTCATGTTGTAAGTTTCTTAAACACAAAGTCTTAATTTTTAAGAGCCCTCATGGAGTAAGCAATTCTGCTCACCCTGCCATCCAACCCTAGGATGAAGAGCAGTTGAGCTGTTGGATGTTTTGGAAGCAAGATTCATTATAGTATTTGAGATCTCATTTTATCAAGCTTCTTGCACAAATTTATATCAGAAATGAAATGAAGGCAGAATGTAGTCACGTGTTTTACATGTGACATAATCTTATATAAGTATTTAGGTATCTTCACATCTTAGATAAATGTATAGAAAAATTGTTTCTGATAATTCTCTAACAAAAGCCCAGGATTACTGTTTGATATTATACTATAGTTTTCATTCCTGCCCTATCTAGCATGGTCAAATGAAATCTGAAGAGCTCCTTTTGGTGCTCAGAAGAAGAAACAGTATACAGGGCAGGTGCCAGGGAAAGGGAAAATAAATAAGGGAGAGAGAGGAGAAATATGTGCCATTAGGTGTGCCAGATTATTTTTTAAATTCATTTAAATTTGTTTTATCTACCTGCCTTTCAACTTTCTTCTATCCAAACTTGAAAAATTATCTTAAATAGTTTGATACAAATTATTTGTGTCTTTATTAGGAATTTCTTACCATACTCTACTTGATAGATGAGCCTAAAAGAGTTCTGATAACTGATACTTAACAGAGATACTGAGGTCCTTGGTTGAAGGCATGTAAACAGTGCATACAATTTTAAAAATGTTTCTTTCCTGGGCCATTAATTCAAAATGCTATTAGAAATATTTAATATCTTTTCTTTCTTTACATTTTTTTATTGAAGTATAGTTGATACACAATGTTGTTTCAGTTTCAGGTGTACAGCAAAGTGATTCAGTAATACATACACATATATCTTTTTTTTTCAGATTCTTTTCCCTTATAGGTTCTTTTATACAGCTGAGTAATATTCCATTGTATAAATATACCACATCTTTTTTATCCACTCATCTGTTGATGGACACTTAGGTTGTTTCCATGTCTTGGCTGTTGTAAACAGTGCTGTAATGAACATTGGGGTGTAGGTATCTTTTCAAATTACAGTTTTCTCCAGGTATATGACCAGGAGTGGGATTGCAGGATCATATGGTAGCTCTATTTTTAGTTTTTAAAAAAACCTCCATACTGTTCTGAATAGTGGCTGCATCAATTTACATTCCCACCAAAAGTGTAGGAGGGTTCCTTTTTCTCCACACCTTCTCCAGCATTTATTATTTGCAGACTTTTTGATGGTGGCCATTCTGACCGGTGTGAGCTCATACCTCACTTTAGTTTTGATTTGCATTTCTCTAATAATTGGTAATGTTGAGCATCTTTTCATGTGCCTTTTGGCCATCCATATGCCTTCTTTGGGGAAATGTCTATTTAGATCTTCTGCCCAGTTTTTGATTGTTTTGTTTTGTTTTGCTTTTTATTGAGCTGTATGTGCTGTTTGTATATCTTGGAGATTAATCCCTTGTCAGTCACATCATTTGCAAATATTTTCTCCCATTCTGTAGGTTGTCTTTTTGTTTTGTTTATGGTTTCCTTTGCTGTGCAAAACTTTTTTTTTTTTTTTTTTTGCGGTACGCAGGCCTCTCACTGTTGTGGCCTCTCCCGTTGTGGAGCACAGGCTCCGGACGCGCAGGCTCAGCGGCCATGGCTCACGGGCCCAGCCGCTCCGCGGCATGTGGGATCCTCCCGGACCGGGGCACGAACCCGTGTCCCCTGCATCGGCAGGCGGACTCTCAACCACTGCGCCACCAGGGAAGCCCCCTGTGCAAAACTTTTAAGTTTAATTAGATCCCATTTGTTTGTGTGTTTGTGTGTTTTTATTTCCATACTCTAGGAGATGGAGACAAAAGGATATTGCTGCAATTTATGTCAAAAAGTGTTCTGCCTGTGTTTTCCTCTAGCAGTTTTATAGTATCTAGTCTTACATTTAAGTTTTTAATCCAGAAAAATGTCTAATATCTTTTCCATGTCAAATATACATTTCCCTATAATTTGCCTCAAAAATTGTAAAGAGATTGTTCAAGGGCAACTTAACCTAAAGGCAATGAAGAGATGATTAACAATAGTGAACTACTCCCAGGATGCTGCTGGTCTTATCAATCAAATAATATGGGACTCTAAAAGACTAAACTTTCTTATACCATCTCCATTCTCACTCCACTCCTCAAAGATAGTCACTTGTAATAGTTTAGTGTAAATATTTCTAGATGTTGATCCCCCCAGTCTGTGCCATGCACTGTTGCACATGCTGATGATATAACAGTGCACAAGAACAGACCGACTCTCTGATCTTGAGGTCTTTACAGTCTAGTGGATAAATCATAAAATGAATGAACAAACTAATAAACATATGGCATGACATCAGCAGTGGTAAGTGCTAAGAAGAAGTCTATAGAAGGATAAAGACAATAAAAGTGTTTACTCTTTGAGTAGTGGGGTCAAGGAAGCCCTTTCTACCTAAATGCAGTGAGGAAATGATCCACACATCTTGAAAAAGAGATTCTAAGCAGAGGGAATGGCAAGTGCAAAGACCCTGAGCAGAAGCAAGCTTGGCAGGTTTGAGTATACCAAGGAGGCCAGCATTGCTGAAGCAAAATGAATAAGGTGGAAATTGTTAAAAGATAAAGGTAGAGACATAGCTTGTGGTGAGCTACATAGGGCTGTATGAATTAGGCACTGACATGGTCTGACTTATACTTTAAAGGAGGCTGACACTGGCTGGAAATTCTGACAGCAGTAAATGTTGCAATCTTGAGTCTGAAAGTAGTCTGGAGGCAGGATTACTTCTTTGGGGGACCTCGGCCTTACCGCTTAAGGCCTTTAATTGATTGGATCAGGCCCACTCACATTATGGAGGGTAGTCTGCTCTACTCAGTCCATTGATTTAAATGTTAATCACATCTAAAATATACCTTCATAGCAACATCTAGACTGGTGTTTGACCAGACAACTAAGCATCATAACCTAGCCATGTGAACATATAAAATTAACCATCACAGAGGTATTTTTTGTTTTTCCAAGATTTCCTTTTTTAGTTATACAATAGAATATTTCATGCTTTTCTCTTTATGTACTCTCCTCCTTTATTTCTATATTCATTAATTAATCTATATCACTCTTTTTTCCCTGAAACTATATCTTATTTCATTTTCAATAAATGACATCATGCATCATGACTAAGGGATTGCCAGACTCCTGGGTACCACATCCCTATATGAACTCTCATTTTCATATGCTAATTTTGTCATATTTGATGATCTGTCATGGATAATTTATGATTTTAGGACATATAGCCCTAAAGTCATCCACATCAGATTTGCAAAGGAGCAATTGGCAACCATTACTATGTGTCTGTCATTGTACTTAGAGTAGCTAATAAAACAAGATAGCAGTAGAATTCCTGGAGCACGGTGACATCACAGGATTATAGCACAATGATTCCCATTCCATCTGTCCTGCTCTGTGGTTTTATTTGATCACTGCATGAGGAATAATAGAAATGGCATAAGCCCTGAAATTTTCAAACCATGTAGTGTAGTGACTTGCCGTAATTGGCTAAGGAATCTAATTTTAAATGGTCAAAAGTAGAAAAAAAATATTTTGCTCTGAATTACGATGTCCATGTGTTAAGTATAAACGAAAGTCATCCAAACGTAAGAGCCAAATGAGAATTAAATATGATTTAGGGTAAGTATTAATCAATATTTTTTAATATCTTTATTGGAGTATAATTGCTTTGCAATGCTGTGTCAGTTTCTGCTGTACAACAAACAAAGTGAATCAGCTATACGTATTCATATATCCCCATATCCGCTCTCTCTTGCTTCTCCCTCCCACCCCTCTAGTTGGACACAAATCACCGAGCTGATCTCCCTGTGCTATGCAACAGCTTCCCACTAGCCTTCCATTTTACACTTGGTAGTATATATATGTCAATGCTACTCTCTCACTTCATCCCAGCTTCAATATTAACTTCCAAGTATGTCTTTTTTATCTTCATATGTATAAATATAATTTTACAACTCCAGCACTTAAGTTTTATATAGTTTTTCATAAGGCATTTCATAAATGCATTCACACTTATTTAGTACTATGAAAAATAAATATTGGCAAATGACTGACATCGATATGCTTATAAACAGTAGCATATAGAGGAAGTCATATTATCTTTTGAGTCTCTTTTGGTAGTTTTTGCTCTCTGGAGATGATGTGTGACTTGTTCTGAAGGCTGTAGCACTCGCTGTCATCTCTGGCTACCTTCCTTCCATCGGCTCATAATCCTTAGGCCTCACTCTGTGCAAAGAAATTTACTAGCGCGAATGGAACCCAAAGGTCAAAGCTAAAGTGCTCCAAAAATAGCTCTGAGTTATTAAATTGGTGCGCCAACAAGGAAAAAACCTAGTCAAGCAAAGGGCAGAGCTGACCTGTATTCTTCCTGAAGGCAAAGCTCAATTGCTCTGTAAAGCCCCTTTTGTATTTTGTGGGGAGCCTTTCACACTATCTTGCCAGTTCAGACCTTTAGGAAGTTCTGGATCACTGGAGCTGCCCACCCTTAATGCAGCTATTGTTACTGGTCAGTCCTGTCCACATCATCTACCTGGAGCTTATACTGGAGAGTGGCAGCGCAGTGCTTTCAGCTCCTGGTCACTTCCTCCTCACACAGCTGATTTCCTCAGCCAGCAGTTCTAAGCCCATCAGATCTCCACCCTCAAGACATCATTTGCTTTAACTTTTCCACCTGACACTGGCTAAATCACCTAAAATTAGCTTTCAAAATAATCCACTTGTTTTCATCTTTATTTTTCAAGTTATTATTTTCCTAAAATTTAGGGATACCCATCAAATAAAATAACACATGTGAATGACTTCTGTAAACTCCAAGGCCTTATTCAAATAGCATGTACTTTCTGTGCTAAATATACACAAGCTTATTAAATATAAGACAACTTTTATAGCTTCGACTCCCCTTTTTCTTTCCACTCCAGTTGCTTCCTTTAATAGACCTTTGTTTACGAACTCTCTTCCCTATCTTATATTAGTTTCATTTATTATTGGAAAAATATATTATTATATATTAATATATTATAAATATATTAATATAACCGATATCTCCAGACTCATATCATTGTACTTAAATGTTTGGGAATGCTCAAATGTTCAAGTCCATTAGTCTTTGCCCTCAGAAGATGACCAATTTGAGAAATTCAGAGATTTCAAAATGTTAACCCAATCATTTTTTAAGACAGTTCATATTAAAAGATGATCAGAGAGTGACTTGCTATACTTTAAATCCTATTGCTATGCTTGTTTTGTTATTAGTTTTTCTTCACTTTTTCCTAAACTTTAACCACTATAAATTTTTGTAGAAGACTGCTGGATACTGATGATGAGCTCAGTGACATTCAGTCGGATTCGGTCCCATTGGAAGTCCGGGACTGGTTGGCTTCTACCTTTACACGGAAAATGGGGATGATGAAAAAGAAATCTGAGGAAAAACCAAGATTTCGGAGCATTGTGCATGCTGTTCAAGCTGGAATTTTTGTGGAAAGGTAAGTGGAGTTGTTGGTATCTCAAGACAAAATTTAAAAGACAGCAAATATACTTACTATGTCAAAGTTATGAGAGTGCTGTATTTTATTTATTGAGGAAAACTCTAATCATAAGTATAATTGGAATGAACAGATTTAGGACTTTATGGTGAATTTACCTATAACAAAAATATCTTGTCCTGGATTTATTATTTTCATTTATATTTAAATTGACATAAAGACTAAAGGCAAAGGCTTTTGAATGACCATTCTCCTCAGATGAACTTTTGTGAATAACTGTTTATAATACATTTATAAACACATTTATATGCTTTACACCTAATAATACATTTATATGCTTTACACCTAATTTTACCCAAATACAATGTAACACCCAATAAAATAAGTTCTATACTACATACCAAAATCAAGCAGGCCTTTTCTTGGCACTAAAAAGAAAAGACCATTCTCTTACCATTGTGGAAGAAAGCTCTCTCATGTCCACTTTCCTTGAAGAACTTTTCAACCTTTCTGTCACTGAAGCATTTCTGTCACTTGCTGGCCCCTAGAAACACCAGAGTTTCTAAAGTGAAATACATGTTAATATGACCCAATTTAAATTCTTTAGCCTTTAAGAGGACAGCTTATTTTTCTGTCTGGAAACAAGATATTTCAGAACTAAAACTATGAAAAGACTTGAAATAACATCTAATATCTGACAATGTTGAAAACTAGTTCTTAGAAATCCCTTGGATTAAAAAACAATTACATTACATTAAATTATACATAAAAAGGTTATTTTAACATTTTTGAAACAAATAAAATCGAGGAACAGAGAAATTTTTTATCAAGGTATCTAAAATTAAATTTTAGGGAGACCACATCATTTTTTATCTTCAGACATCTCTAGTCATTACCTGTAATGAACTTCATAAACTTTCGTTTTCTTCTTCTAACAGAACAATGAGAAGCACTCTTGGGTTTCTAAAAATCTAAATGACAATGCATTGCAAGAAGTATTCGAAGTGATTTAAAGATGTATTATAACCATAAGACATGAAGCATCTAGGATCTTGGTTTATGACTATATTATCCAAAATAACAACCACTCAGTGATTATTCAAATTATTTTGACTACTTCTTGACTATATCTAGTTGGCTTTGATAAAAGAACCCTCATAATAACCATTATGAGCTTATAATCATGATGAGTTAGGTGAGATGACAACCCCCCACCCCTAGTGCATAAACTGCTCCCAGCTCTGCCAGGTGGGACCAGAAATCTGAAACAGAGAGGTAGAGAGGGCTGGAGAGAAATAATTTTTGTAATTATGTTCCTATTTTTTAAAACAACTTAGGCAAGTGTATGACATTATTGATTTTCCTTAATATAAATTCGAAAACATCTAAATCATAGTTCAGAAAGTCAGTGAGAGAATCAGAGAAAAAAGAGTGCATGTTTGCTTTAATGAAGGAATGTATATTTTGTCTTTTTTGTTTAAGAAAATATTGCAGAACTTGGCAAACTGAAAAGAAATGTAAATTATTAAAGTAAACCAACTAAATTTCCATTCCCATTAAATAGAAAAATCAAGACAAATTCTGTGAAATATATTGACACGTTAAACTTTCAGTTTTTTTATATGCTACACAGAAATATCAAAACGTACTTAAGGTAACTAAATTAGCAAGCAGTCTTAAAGAAATTAATGTGCTAAAAACACATGGAAATGAAATTTTTAAATTACTTTTGAATCCCCATTAGTAAGTGTGTAAACAGAGTGAGATATGTATATCCTGAATTTTCAAAAACAATCATCTTCAGTCTTGAAACTTAGAAAGTCTTTTTGAGTCTTCTCTCAAGCAGCCCCTCCCAAGAATCAATACCTCAGCAAGTCCGGGCAATTTGCTTACCCCGGTGTATCCTGAGCCTACTCACTTTCTCAACTCCACTCCTGCAACCCCAAACTGAGCCTTTGTCACCTGCCATCAGAAATATGACAATAGCTTTCAACTCTTCCTCACTTGCCCTCTCCAAACAAGTCATTCTGTAGTGATTTTTAAAATATAAATTAGTTCCTGTCATTCTTAAGCTTAAAACCATCTGATTGTTTTTACCATTTCACTTGATATACCATTACACTTGGTATTAAAGGCAACTTCTGTATCATGGCTTTGCATGACTAGGCCCCCTTACCTTCTAGACTCATCTAATGCTACTCCACCCTTACCTGAATATCTTTACTAGTGTGATTTCAACTCCATGAATATCCCTAAACTCTTGCTTCCCTTGGGACCAGTAATCCTCCTATTCCCTCTATCAGAAATGATTTTCCCCACCCTTCACTCTGGCTAGCCCTTTCTATCTTTCCAGAGGCCTTTCCTGGTTACTCTGTATACTGTTCATCACTTTCTCTATCCCAACCAGTGGTTTACCTCATAGCATTTAGTGCTGTTTTTAATCATATATTATTTCTTATTTATTGTCCCTCTTTGCCACTGAATTAACCCCATGAAAATTTTCTTGTTCTTCACTGAATAGTCTCTTGCTTAGTACTGTGTCTGGCATAAGATAGTGGGTTTTTTTTTTTTAAGGTTTTGAATTATATTTTGTAACTCTAGTAAAAACCTTCCAAGAATAATCTACCGTATTTCCAGCTGGACTTTAACCACCTATAGGAGAACAGGAAATCCATTACTCTTTTTCAGCAACTTGTAATATAGTGACTATTTACTCAAGTGTGAGGCCACTGTATTAAGGTTTCTCCCACATTCATTTGATTCCAGAATGAGTAGTCCTAATTTTCCATCCTAATTTTCTAAGTTTTCATCCTAATATGCTATTCCCAATTATAGGGTTAGAAAATGATAATGGGGAAGTTCCTCCTTCTCCTTGGATGAGTAATCTTCTTCCTTGTCTTTCTTTACATTCCATATAATGAGAACATACAGGGATATTCATTTCTCAACCTGCTACAAGTCTAAGAAACATCAAAGTTCTCACTGAGTCCAAAGAGCCTTGAAGAACGTCAGAATTGGAGCCAATGGTATTGATGAGAACAGTAACACTGATAATAACGGCTTTCTTGTATCAAGTACTTATAATATTATGCTAGGCCTTTATATCATTTACTCTTCATAAAAAGCATGTAATTATCCTCATTTTACAGATGACTGACATTAAATAGCTTTCCAGAGGTCACACTAGTGATTGGCTAACCTGCGATCCAAAGCATGTGTGCTCTTTGCTCCATCATACTGCCTTTTGTGCCATGAAGTCACACTGATTTAGTTACTTAATTTTTAAGGTTCCTTATTCCTGACCTTTTTATTTCCTCGCCCATCATCCTTCCATTTCCCCCATACTTCCATTTTTTAGTAATGATTCAAAAAATAGATAGAAAAGACTGTTTCCTGAAAAAAAAAAAAAAGGAACTAAATATCGTTACTGACAGCAATTATTTTCTGGGTCTTTTGTAGTGTGATTAAATAGTTTCCTTGCCCTGCATTATTAGAATAATTATACCTATCTCAGTGGAGTAATTAACACAGGTATTTTTCTTATAAGAAATCTTCCAATTGAGATAGAGGATAAGGATAAATTTTTATGATAACTGATTGCCACACCTAAAAATTATTTAACGTCATTTAAGATAAACATAAAATGGGAACATGGAAATAAAGTAACAAGGTCTCTGTAATAAAATGGGAAGATACTTTATCAAGGAAGTCTAGTCTCTATGTAAGTAAATACAATATTTTAATTCTGAGCTTCCAAAAAGTGAAGATTAAAAAGGAAAACATGAAGAATTACTTGGCTTTTATTATCTTGAAAAAAATGATAGCTTGTACATAGAAACTGAGTAATATCTTAAGGATTTTTAATATAAGGTACATTGAATCAAAAGGTTAGTATCTCCCATAGTGGTTTTATAAAAGATGCAGAATATTTTCTTATGTTCTTATATTTCTTATATTGACCCCCAATATAAATTAAAGATATAATCATTAAATTATGGTTTTGTCCAGACATCTTGGGAAGAGAGTTTACTTCAGTATAGTCTAGGAATGCAGTTTGCTTGTGGACTAACAATATAAAAATTAAGGGACATGATTAATAATCAGTTAAATTCTTTCTTCACAGGACTTTGTGGAGGAGCCATGTTCCTTTCAGTCCTGATTAGAAACCTATTGCTATTTCTACCCATTAGGGTATCATGTTGATTCTATTTTTGCATGAATCAATGGAGGAGTTTCTTATATTTGGTTTAAGTCATCTTGGTTGTCCATTGGAAGCTGGAAAACTCCAACAAATTACTGATTAACAAAAAAATATTTTTGTTATTGATGCTATTATAAAAATAGAAACACCCTGTTCTTTCTGGATAATCTTTATTAAATAATATTAAATGACAATTTGAACAAACTTAAGCAATTTTTGTCAATATGTTCTCCTCCAATATTTTTAACTTAAAAAAAGGCTCTGTAAATTCTGATGATAGTGCATATTCCCTCCTATAATTTTTACTTTGTGGGAAAAAAAACCTATCAAGGAAACATTTCCATGACATTCAGCTTCCAGACTGAGAATTTTGGAACACAAATAGACACAAAACAAGACTACTGTGCTGTCATGCATGTGGTGGCATGCTAAAAGGTGTTGTTGCTGCCCGTGCAAAGGACAGTCTCTGTTTTTAATAAGATGACGTTTAGGGAAAGACCTCTTCACATAGAATCTAAAATCACACTGACTTTGTGGTTGTGATGCAAATGTACTATTTGCATCTGTCACATTGTAGATGCTTAATAAGCGGTGACAATAGTTATCATTGTTGCCACAAAGGGACACTGTGACATGATACAAGGTAAACACATCAAAGGTAATTTTTTCTTTGTTCTTAAGAAATAGCTGAAAACTTTGAGTAACTGATTTTTACATATACACTTATTTTTCTTTTTCAGAATGTACAGAAAATCCTATCACATGGTTGGGTTGACATATCCAGAAGCTGTCATAGTAACATTAAAGGTAAAAAAAATGTTCAATTACTTTAGTTTTTCAACTAGTCATTTTTTCTAATCTCCTTAAAAGGACTAGGAGAAAATGAGAATAGGTCTTTGCTGCAGCTTACATGTTGGAATGTAAAAAATATTTTAACCATTTACAAAATGTCATGTGTTTCAAGTCATGACTCATTGTAGATTTAAATGAGGATCAATTTACCCTAACAAACTATATCAATACATACATATACACACACACACACGTGTGTGTGATGTTTTCTTCTTCTTCATGCTTTATTTAGGTGGATCTTGAATTCAATTTTGAGATGGCACCAGCAGTTGTCAGAATACACATATTTTGTTACTGTATATTATGAAAGAGTTGAATGCTTTATAAATAAAAAGATATTTCAGTCAAATATGGTTAAAGGCAAAACTTATATGGAGTAAAATTGTTTAGAATTTTAGGTCCGAGAAAATATAAAAAGTAAGATAAAATTAAGAAAGGAAACAAAAAAGAAATTCATATCTTTTGTCTCTGGCTTTCCCTGTGGCTGCCCTAGTCTGAGGCCCAATTGCAGTATTATATGTGTTAGAAATAACTAGAGTTGAAAATCTGAAGTTGTGAAAGTTTTTGACTTGCTTGTTCCCATTGCATGTGTGTGTGTTGTGCACACGCACACTATTCCTAGACTTTATTACTAAAGAGGCATTTTGTAGGCTCATCGTTCTACATTCCTTATTTCATTCCATCACTTAATTTGGGTAGGAAATTCACCTTTGTCTCCTCTAACAGTTTTATGGTGGTTTTCCTGTATTAACCACAAATTTAAAGAATACTAGCAACAGAATATACTGGGTTATTTTATTTTTGATTTATTAAACTCCTTTCCTAGTTTAAATCTATATTGCTTTCTTTTGTTCTTTAATTTCCTTTAAAGCATCCCCTTTGCATTTGTTTTTTCTCTGCTGCATATTAGATTTTAATCTTATTCATTTAAAAAGGTAGTTTGTTTTTCTTAGAAGCTTTTTTATATTCATGTTTCTAAAGCGATAATAGAGGCAAGTATATAACTGAAATGTCACATTATCAGATATTAATTAGTCCTTGGCTCTTGAGAGATTTTGATTTCCTCATTATTTCCTGAACTGTGGGCATGAAAATTACTTATTTTTATTTATTTTTCTTAGAAACCAGCTAACAGAGTATTCTGGTATGAGAGAATGTAAACATTTTTCTAAAATGTAGTGTAGGGAAATCATGAACTAACAGGTTGAAGAGAATTATCACTAAGTTAAGAATGTTTTAGTAATTCTAATTTCCTGAGATACCTCCTTGTCTTGTTTGTTCTCAATCTGACAAAGTAAAAGCCAAGCATCTGCAGTAGTTTACAGATGTAAATCACCATTGTTGATTTAAAAAATCCCCCAAAATGGAGAGCTAAGCTTTTACTCAGTGGGAAACCCCTACTGGGAACTGTAAATAGCAGCCTGTAACATTCTGAACTAATTCTGTGTTAGCTTTGGAATTTGGTGAGATTTGTTGGTCTCCTTTGAGCTTTATTGATGGTAAATGCCTTCTAACAGAACTTTGAGAGATTTTTAAATTTACAAACTGATCAAGCAAGTATTTCAGGATCAAATTAGGGCCAAACGCAAGGAATTTAACAAAGGTACCCAAGGAAACCAAAAAATATTTCACTGGTGTTTTGAAATGATTAAAAACACGTTTGATGCTATTGTTGCTATTTGTGGAAAGAAATAGTTTTAAGAGATGGTTTGGATACTTTTTATCAGATTTTCAGTTTAGTTTCAGCATGTTACAGCATGTATCGTTGGCCTCTGTGAAATGTGTTAAATGAATGAAGTTCTAAACAGGGCCTGCTCAAATTCAAAATTAATGTATAGCTTTAAGGTTGTCCACTTACTGTTCAATACTAAACCTGTTGTGTGTATGCAAACACTAGACCTTCTCTACTAATAATTTATGATAATCATTAGAACTGATTCTGCTGTATTTATGTATATTTTTAAGTTTCAGTGATTTATTTACTGTTGCAACTCAAGCTTTACCTTAATGTACTGATATACTTAATACCTCCTTAATGTACTGATACCACTTGCTACAAGTCCATTTTGTGGACCCCTCTGCAAGTTTTTGTCCTGGAATTACCTGAATCAAAGTCGTGAGGTGGCTGGAGTAGTTGGATATACCTGCTCATTGCCCTCTTTTCCCACAGTTAGGGGGGACTTTCCTAGGGTATCTATTTCCCTACAGGCCTGGCCACTTCCCCGGGGAATTGCCTGAAATGCCAAAATTCCTAACCTCCCCCTCAATCAAGAGACCCACTTCCTTTATCTTACAATCTGGCCCTGGTAGAAAGTAAAAATGAATCAGCCAAGGTTAGAGTGAGTAATAAGGTAGTAGTACTCTACCGAGAGAGAGAGCTCTGTCTCTCTAGGGCATCTTCATCTTAAAAAAAAAAAGACATAAAATATCAAATCTTTAAACCAAATTAGTAACTTTTAAACGGTAGAATTTCAAGCAACGTAGCAGGTGGGTGGATGGGTGGGAATGATAAATTGGGGCTATCTTCCCTCTCTCTCTCAATTACATCACCCACATAACCTGCAATTCCACCTTGAAATGAGGCCCACTCTGGGAAAATGATTTATGCCATGCATTTGGAGAGAGACTAAGAATATGGGCAGTGTTATAGAGTTATCAGGTTTACTACATCATATTGGATAACCTTGGGATTAAGGGGAGATCTTAAGCATTATTGACCTCACTTTTGTGGATCCACAGATACTAAGTGTCCCTGTCACATCAGACACTGGTGAAAATGAAGTTTGATGTGCTGAATTGAAATCTGACCTGCTGGATGTACAATGCCTGAGCTTTCCAAGAATTTTTTCATAGAAAGAAACAGAATCATATGATATTGCCAACTAAAATATTTACTTTTTTTCCTACAGGATGTTGATAAATGGTCTTTTGATGTATTTGCCTTGAATGAAGCAAGTGGAGAACATAGTCTGAAGTTTATGATTTATGAACTATTTACCAGATATGATCTTATCAACCGTTTCAAGGTCAGAAACATGGAACAAAAGTAAAATGCTCTTAGAATAAGTTATCTGAATAAGAATGAAAATGCAGAACTTTGGGTCATTAATCAATTCATTTAAAAATGTTTCTGGATTGTCAGATCACAGAACTAAGGGGACGAGTTCACCACTTGATATAGCCATTCTCTACAAATCACTGACATTTCTGTATATCTACTGGGGTATCATAAGGCCATGATAGACTCATTCCAACAAGATACAAACATCCCCCTGAATTATTCACAGAACACTCATGTAAAGATTGGAATCTATGACTTAAAGAAATATGATTTTCCTAAAATGCAGAATGAACCATTATTGGCAGCTTTTTTTAAATTGAAATGAAAGGGTTTCTAATTAACTTCACTTAGAGCCATCTCAGCAACAGATTTGATTCAGATTTCTGAGCCTGTATCTATGGAATCATGTTATTTTTAGAGTTAGAATTTACTGGGAGGTCATTTATTTTAACCCCCTTGAATTACCGATAGAAAAACTAGACTTCACCAGTTGTAATTGGAAAATTTTACCCCTTTAAGAACTAGCCTTCTTATCTGACTCTGGAAGATACAAAATTTAAAGATTGCTATATGGGTAAGACTGTTATTTCATCTATCTTAATTAAACACTTGGGGGTTATAATCCTTCTCAGCATTGAAAACTGACAGGTTAATGAAGTGTTTTTTCAGAACAATCCACATTTAACTTTAAGAAACTACTGCCCACATCTGACTCACTAATGTATCCCATCCCAAACATCTTTGTGCTCATGTTGATTTAGTGCCACCCTTTTGGTCAAAATATAATCATAATTGTTACTTTCTGCAGATTCCTGTTTGTTGCCTAATTGCCTTTGCAGAAGCTTTAGAAGTTGGTTACAGCAAGTACAAAAATCCGTATCACAATTTGATTCATGCAGCTGATGTCACTCAAACTGTGCATTACATAATGCTTCATACAGGTATCATGGTAAGAAAGTCTTTGTAACTGAAGTTTGTTAGTTTGCAACATCAAATTCCATTCCCTTCTCACTGTCTCTTTAATACTCAAAAAAGTATTATAAGTAATAATCTTCTGGATTTTTGAGGGTTAATGAGTTATTTACAATATTCATTTTTCAAAAAATATTTTAACTCAGTGAATAAAGATCTCCAGAAGCAAATGAAAATAGACCGCAAATTTTTCAAAGTTTGGACTATGTAACATTTTTCATTTGTAAATTCCTTTTCCCATAGGTATCAACCCCCAGAAAAATGACCTAGAGAAAAATTCTTTGGAATAAAAGTTAGTTGTAGTGCTCTCCCCTCCTTTCATCACCCGAGCTGAGCTCAGTAGCTTTTTCTCTTTTACATGTTTGCATTGCAAATTACAATCAAATCCTAATAGGGATTTTTGGAAATTATTCATTTGGATTTTTCCGAATTCTTCTTCCTTCTCTTTGTATTTGAACGAATCAGTTGATGAGTGAATAAATGGTTCAGCAGTGCAAATCCTGGGACAAAAATGAGTAGATGTTGGGAAGTCTGGGACTGCCTAGAATTTCTATAGTGTCTTAGAGCATAGGATTACTTCCAAGGGATAAAAAGGGACAGGAAGTCCTTCCTTCTGAAGGTTCCAAACTGGGATGGGTTCAAAAGGGTATGAGCCATGTGAGATCCCCAGAATCTGAGTACATTTTTGATTCCTCATGTATCAACCTAGGCTGAAGCAGTACCATAAAATGCATATAAGTAGAATGGTCCACCAAACCTCATAATTTACATTGCTTACCTGTTTAGATTTCAAAAGTCACATTCTTTTTACTGGTAAGTCTCATTGGCATTCAGATCTGTGTAACTAGTACTCCTCCATATCTCATCATTCTGCCCCAGAGACTGTGTTCCTTACCTGGTCCCACACAAAGCCCTTAGGGCCACAGTATAGAGTCCTGAAGATCTTGAAAACTTGTAGCAGGTACATGATTCTCCAAGTTTATTGTATACAGATGATAATTGTATACATTTTCCTCCAGAATCCAGTGTGTGGTTTCCTACACATAAGATCCCTTTGCTATGATTCATCCAAAGGTGTCTCACGTGATGAATGAAGAAATTATCTATTTTACTTCTCCATCTTTTTTGCCTCCAAAATGTTGCAGATCCATCAATGCCTTGGGCTCAGATTCCACTCCTGCCCCGTGTTCCAATTATCTGTTTCCTCCAAAACAAACTACTCTAAACTCAGTGGCTTAAAACAATAATTTATCATTGTTTCTCATGGGTGTCTGTAGTTAGAAGGGTCCCAACTAGAAGGTTCTCATTTGGGGTCTCTTGTGTGATTGTGACCAGCTAGCAACTATGGTCAAAGACATATGAGGACATCACTGGGCAAGACATCCACAGTGGTTCACTCACATGGCTGGCAGTTGATAATGGCTAATAGCTGGGAGCTCAGCTGGGATTTTAATGAAGAATTTTCTTCGAATATCACTACCAGTTCAATAGAAATATGCATTATATTGGCAGGATCACTAAGTAATTATAGCCTGCTTTGGAGTTAACGTCTACTATGGGGAGGTAAAAATCTCAAAAACCTTCACTGATGCATGACTCTCTTGTGGCCTTCTAGAAGGCTGAATTATATGTGATGTTAACCTTATACCTTTGTTTTCTCTTTTTAAGATGTAAATGTGGCTATCACCCAGTTAAGATATAAATGTGCCCATCGAGCCAAATCAAATGCAGTCATGGCTGAACTTGGTCCTTGGTTGAAGTTTACTCACCATTCATTCCAGGAGTCTGATTTGACATTTAAAGGGAGGGAGTAGAACTTAGCAATAATAAGTAGAAACTCAAACTTTCAAAGATATAGCTTCAAAATATTGTAAGCTTTTTTAAAGTAGTATATGTAACTTTCTATCTGTTTCTCTTTCTAGCATGTGTGCGTGTGCACACACACATACACACAAATTATTTTAAAGCTCTGTTGGTTTAATAAGTCTTCATTGTCAGAGCTGTTTCTTGAACTCTGTGTTTTCATTTGGTTTGATATACACGGCAATTAGTGTGAAGAGCAAAGTGCCTCCTGACAGCTGCAAATGCTGTTAACGCTTGAAAAAGTTGCTTTAACATCTTCCTGGTTAGATTTGCTTTTCCTTTCTAAGGCCTTGGAATTAAATCTGATTGTGAGGTGGTTTTCATTTCAAGTGTTTGGCATTTCCTCTTCCCTGAATTCTGTGGCTTTGAAAAGTTAACTGAAAAATGAAATATTTAAGTGTTAGTCTGAAACAGAAACTGTACTAATTAAGTTTCCTCAGAACAAAATGGAGTGGAAAAGTAATGCCTACTTTGGTATAAAAAAAAAATCTCTGCTTTAATTATGAAGTAAAACCAGAAGATATATGCCATTTCAGGCTGTTAGGAAACCAGGATTTTGTTTTGAAATACATTTTTGCTTAAGTACCACAAGTGTAAAGGGAACCAAATAAGAGACTCCTAGTTCAGCTTCAGAACCTCTGTTCTGAAGGTGACATTGAGCAGATGAGGGATGCTATATTGGTGGGTAAATAGAGAAATGCAAATCTGCAATGTGCATTTACCCTCAGACTTGCAAGGAAGACTTGTTCCAGGATCTAACAAGCCATTCCAACTTCTCTGGAAGACTGGGGAAATCTGGCCCAGCCTGGCATGACTCTTAGAAAGCTAAAGTTGTTAGTAAAGATCACATAGTCACTTCTTGAGATATATAACTTCACTCTACTTTAGCAGGTTTGGTTTAGAAACATTTCTAAATTTATTCATCCTTTACCAAAAAAAGTGTCGGTGGACTCTTCACTTATCCCTTAGTTTGGCCATTACAAAAATAGTCGGGTGGGAGACTGTCAGTGTTGTCCAGGATTGGGAAAATATATTTAAACTAATGAGAAATTTTATGATTGATGATGAAAGGAAAGGCAAAATGAATTTTCAGTTTATTGACTATTTTGTCAAAACTATGTTACATTGCCAGCTTGAGGGTTTTTTGCAAGTTATTTTAATAAGCTTTTCTTTAGATTAAAAAAATGGTAGTAGGAGAGTATTAGTTTTCATACATATGAATGTGTTGGTTCTTTGAAACAAAAAACAAAGCATTACAGAAATATTCATTTAACTGAAACCCCTGGGCTTTGATATGGAGAAGACAGGGTCACTCACTTTAGTGTTTTAGTCATCTCCTGCTGTTTCAAGTTGGTCTTATCAGCATGACATTTATGGAGCACTCCAGTAGCAGCCCAGCACTGTCAGATAACTAGTGCAGCCTGTCACCTGCAAAATGTTCGCAGGACCATTGCCTGAAAGGGATTGGGATGAAACCATTGTCCTTCAGTTTGTTAATGTCATATTGGGACACTCTCAGGCCTGGGAGTAGGCAGTGCAGAGAGGATGCCAGGACACACTCTGTCTCCCTCTCTCTCCGTTTGTCACTTAATTAATTTGTAGCCACGTGTAGTGCCACGGTGATAGGGGTGTGTGGTAGCCCAATCCATTTGCTAAAGAGCAAATGCTTCACCGAATGCTGCCAAGCCACTTCCAAATGTCTTTTTGAATATGAAATCATCTGAGGGCCTTGGCAAGGGAACACTTGTATTTGAGGGCTCCTGGCACTGTGTTCCCTCTAATACTGAGAGTAGAAGAAAAAGAGATAACTTGAAAACTATTCCTTTGGAACTTGTAGTCCACTGACTACACCCAGAAATAGCCCCTCACACTCTGAAATTACTTAATTTTTCTCCAATCTATAGAAATTCGCCACTATGTCTCTGTTCTGCAAACTACATGGAAATTCTGTTCTTGTAAATGGCTTCCAATACAACAGTGTTTGGAAGAGTGGGAAGAGTGTGGGCTTTCAAGGCAAGCAAACACAGATTTAAAACCCTACTTCCCCACTTCCTAGCTCACTTGCTCTCCATATCTGTTCCCTTGTCACTAAAATGTGGTTAATAATACCAACTACCTTGTAGTACAACAGTGAGGAGTAATGATATCATATGTGTAATCCTAACCTAGTTCCTGAAACATAATAGCTATTAGTAAAAATTATTAGTAATTTATATATTATATATTAACTTATGTGTATTATATGTTAATATTATTATAATATACTCACTTTCCATATTGAGTAAGTTATAGCAAAGTACTTCAGTCTATTCAAAGGGATAGAGAAAAAAAGGTCCAACCCTACCTATCATGTAAGCTAAAGGGGTTGTTAATTATGCCCTTTTAGACACACCGGCATCTAATATGTCAATGTGATTTTCTGACCTAAAATTCTCCCAGGCCTATACATATACACATATACATTCTCTATCATACACACACACACACACACACACACAAACACACACACACATTAAATAATTCAGATATGAAAATTACATCCTAAGTCTTAAAGCTTTGTTAGCTTCTCTACCTATCAGTATATTTAGTTAAATTATCTAGAAATTCTGCTTTTGAAATCTTAGAAGAATGTATTCAGCATATTACCACCCTGGAATAATGAAGGCTATTGTCATCCATAGAAGGAAGGAATATTGTGATCTGTGGAAAGAACAGAAATTTTGGAATCAGACAGATTTTAGTTTGAATTCCTGCTCTGCCACTTGAGAGCTATGTGACTTTTGGCAGGTTGATTCAATTCTTTAGGATTCAGCTGTGTTATTTGCCAAATAAGATTTAAAACATTTACCTAGTAAATGGTAAATAGGGTGATTATAAAAATTAAATGAAACCATCTACCTAAAAAGTCCAGTTAATGTTAGTTCTTTCTCCTTTCTTTCCATCAACATTGTACATGCTATTAATGGAAGTCAATGCCTCTCTCTGGTATAATTTGAGGACTGACAGCAAGTCTACCTGAGCAATTCTCTAGGCAAAATGCAGTTTAGATGAAGCACAATGTCTACACTGCTCATGACTCTTCATTTTAACCCTTTATTTCTGCCCATTAAGAATCAGAAGAACTTAGGTTATGTACTGACCACTGTTCTAGTTGGGAAGAATGATATGATTCAGACTTATTCTCTCTGACTTGTCATCATGAGTAATTTACAAAATTCATGAATTTAAGCAACCATTTTCTGAGTTAGAATTCTCATTCAACACCAGTGTAAAATGAATTGTCAACTAAGGACATAAAAATCAGCCCCCAATTCTACTTTCACTAATATGAAATAGATGTATTTTTCAATTAAGTGTGAATGTTCAATGTTTCTCTCTTCCCAAACTAGTTTATAATGTAAACTTAATTGTTAAGACTATACTGTGGCAATAAGTAAGATGAATTGATGAAGGAAGTACTATTTATAGGAGGCAGAGATTAATGAGACTAAAAACAGGAAACATGTATAATCAAGTTTGAAAGTTAGAAAGATAATAATTTTAAATACTTATGAGATAATCTATAATTAAAATTCAGCTCTTATTTCCTAATTTAATTATTTTTACAATTGCGCTTCATATTCTATATTATCATAGTAGATATAGAATATTGCTTTTTAAAAATCACAGGTAAGTCTGTAAATCTTAAATATAACTAATAGGAAATACTTAAGAAAATAGGTGATTTTCTTTCTAATAACAATTTTCTTTATTAAAACAATGGATTTCTGGGGTTACAAAATCTGGTTTAACTTCAATTGCTATTCAGTTCATGGTGTTTAATTCCACAGTCTCAGTGGGGACATTGGAGGCTCAGTCCCAGTTCAGCCTCTAATATAGACCTTTAATGAGGTAATTTCCTTCCTTTTAATGACTCACAATTAAATGCACCTATAAACACAGTGCAGCTAGTTATATCAACTCTCCTTAGTTCTAAAAATTATTTCTGCTTCAGTCATCCAACTGTGAGGCATTTATTCTTGGATTGCAATCACTAAAGGAATGTTAGCTCATTATTATTTTCCAGATTCAATACCTTAAACAATGTATTTAAAGTAATAAGTTCAGTAAAATGCCATTTATTCTGTATTTTACTGTATATTAAGACTTGTAATAGGCACAGCACATACATCAACTTTAAATTTCTTTTAAAATCCACAGGGGAATGATCACTAATTTTATTTTCATGGAAACTGTGCCTGAGAGGGTAAATAGCTTATTTGCCTGAGGATTAACAAGGCTTAAAATCAGGATTCTCTGATTCCACAGTCTCTTTCCACTATTCCCAATTAACTCCTCCAAATGCAGAACTAGTGAAATTCAATTCAACAGACAAATGCCAAGTTCCTACTATGTGCCAAATACCATGATGGGTTATATGAAAGGAGCAAAGATGAATAAGACTGTGCCTTTAGCAATCATGAGACTCAACAGTGTCACCTCCACTGTTAGACCCATGGACCTACAGTGGCTTCCTGTTGCCTTTTATTCAAAATCTTAATTCATCAGCTCTAATCAAGGTAGCTTATCAATTCTTTCCCATACTCCACCTTCAATCTCACTTCACTTGACCCTCCAACACAATTGTACTATTAGCAATTCAATTTCCATACAGGCCTCTATAGTATCATTCCATATTTACTCTTTCTATTTAGAATCTCTCTGTTTCCAACCTTGCATTTAGCTACCAATCTTTGTCCATCCTTCTTCCAAGATCCACTGCCACCAAATAGGTGTCCTATCTGCCCTTCTGTTCTGTGAGTTTTCATCAAGTATGCATGCACTTTATATTCTTCTGCTGCTTTGTGCAAGGTCTTTGTTTCAAGTGTATGGCATAAAACCACTAAGAGCAAGTTCCACATCACTTTGGATCCTCTATTCTTACCATCAAGT
Source organism: Stenella coeruleoalba (assembly GCF_951394435.1). Classification (NCBI taxonomy): domain Eukaryota; kingdom Metazoa; phylum Chordata; class Mammalia; order Artiodactyla; family Delphinidae; genus Stenella; species Stenella coeruleoalba. Next base: position 77,254,407 of record NC_137151.1, on the reverse strand, counting down.
ACCACCTACTTACAGCGCTCTCCAATAGAATTTCCTGTGGTGATGCAAATATTTTGTATCTGTACTGTTCTATAAGATAACCACTTGCCACTATTGAGCAGTTGAAATGTGGCTACTGCAACTGAAAAAGTGAACTTAATTTTACTTAATTTTATTTATTTTTAATTTAAATAGTCATATGTGATTATCATATTGAACAATGCAGTTAAAGTGTTGTGCAAAATGTGAGTAATGAATAAACTATCAAATTACCTAAATGGACTTATAACAGTAGAGAAATTTTATTAAAACCATCCAATTGATAACAACAACAAAAAAATCAATGTATATGAAGCAGTGCTCTGGATTTTACGTGAAAGCATTTATTCTTTCATTGCTATTAAGTTTAATTGTATAGTCATAGAATATATGTATCATGAAGAACAAACTTGATAAATTCTTGGAATCTCTTCTAAATCTCTAAATATAAAAACTAAGTTCAGTTTCTCTAATGACCAAAGTGAATATTTTCAACTCACAGGTGGAAAATTTTCTAATAGTAGGGTCTTCTACAAAAGTTGTGCTAAAAGACATTTTAGTGTTGTATGAGTTATATGTTAAAAATCACTAAACTGAAATGATTTCATGAGATCCCAAATTGGTAAGGCTGTAAATTCAAAATCCATTTAGAGTTCACCTTTTAAATCATACAAAATTACTTCTTTTCCAATTAACAAGGAAAATTATAATGTCTGAATTTTTAACTTAACAAGCCATGAAACAATCATCAGCCTCATGAAGAATCCATTATGCACAACTAAGGGAGGTAAAATAGGGAAAAAATTATTTAAAATTCATATAACAGTTTTATATATTGATTTATACTGTGTGCAATGAAAATATTTATTTTTTAGAAAGACAACATTGACTCTGCTTTTTGATATGATGGAATCTTTGTTTAATTTAATAGCACTGGCTCACTGAACTGGAAATTTTAGCAATGGTCTTTGCTGCTGCCATTCATGATTATGAGCATACGGGAACTACAAACAATTTTCATATTCAGACAAGGTAAGTTAGATAAAGGATTAACTTTTCTAAGTTAAAACTTGAAATTTATTTTTCTGAATATTACTTATTTTTAAGAGGATCTCAAAATAATAATGAAGATGTCTAATAAGAATGGATTTTAGCAAAATGCCTTAAGCTTGAAACACCTCAATCAGCAATTCTTATTTATCAAGAATCTTGTATTTTGGTGGCATATTTAGCAATTTAAAGAACATAAAAATGTATAAGATAATTTTTCTTTGCCCAGAACTTGCACTAAACTATCACACAACTCAGACATTTATTCACTGGGACAAATCTTACAATATTATTGTTCACGGCCTCAGTCTGGTGTCATTACATATTTGAAAGTAATGAAGTTCCGCTTCTGAAAAAAAATCTAAAGATCAAAGAAATCTTATTTCCAGGTTAGCATGCAATATTAAATTTAAACTAATTAGAAAATTGGATTTTTAATTATGGTGATAATGGCAGTTATTAGAATCAAAATACCAGAGTAGAGGTGCATTAGTCTGTTACAAATATTACATAATACTACAGATTGGGTGGTTTAAATAACAGACATTTTCTCACAGTTCTGAAGACTGGACATGCAAGATCAAAGTGTTAGCAAGTTTGGTTTCTTCTGAGGTCTCTCCCCTTGGCTTGCAGATGGCTGACTTCTTGCTGTGTCCTCACATGGCCTTTTTTCTGTGCTTGAACATACCTCAGGGTCTCTTCCTCTTCTTATAAGACATCAGTCATATTGGATTAGGGCCCACCCTTTGACCTCTTTTAACATTAATTATCTCTTTAAAGGCCTTATCTCCAAATACGTCACATTCTAAGGTACTGGGGTTAGGACCATAAACATATAAATTTGGGGGAACACAATTCAGTCCATAATAGAAAGGGGCTCTAAGCTCTTTTTGGCTGAAGAGAGATTTCAGTACCCGGGAAACAGAATTTGGTTTAAGACCCATCAGGATCCAATTCACTTGTTTACATAGGATCCTGAATTTCTATGTCTTTCACTAGTCAGAGATGCTTAAGATGGAGATGTAAGTCGAGAGACTGGTTTCTTTCTGGAACTACTGTAGAGCTCTCTATTCTTGTTGAGGGAAAACTAAACCCAGTTATTTTTTGTTTGTTTTTTTAAATTAATCGACTTCATTCCTTAGAGTAGATTTAGGTTTACATAAAAATTGAACAGAAAGTACAGAGTTTCCACATACTCCTTCCCCAACCCCACATTTTCACCTAGTGTTAACATCTTACATCAGGTGTGGTACATTTGTTACAATCGATAAACCAATATTGATACATTATTATTAGCTAAAATCTATAGCCTGCATTTTGGTTTGCTGTTTGTGTTATACATTTTATGGGCTTTACAAATGTATAATGCCATGTATCCACCATTATAGTATCATCCACAATAGTTTCACTGCCCTAAAAAGTCCCCTGAGCTTCATCTTTTCATTCCTCCCTCCCTCCTTCCCCCTTTACCCATGGCAATCACTGATCTTAAGATCTCTAGTTTTGCCTTTTCCAAAATGTCATGTATTCAAAATCATGCAGTATGAAGCCTTTTCAAACTGGCTTCTTCTACTTAACAATATGCATTTAAGGTTCCTCTATGTCTCTTCATGACTTGATAGCTCATTTCTTTTTACTGCTGAATAATATTCCATTGCATGGATGTACCAGAGTTCACGTATTCTACTATTGAAGGATGTCTTGGTTTCCTCCAAATTTTGGCATTTATGAAAAAGCTGCCATAAATGTTCATGTGCAGGTTTTTGTGTGGTCTGTTCATTTGTATTTTAAGAGCGATATTTCTAAAAATTGATTTTCCAGCTATAGGAATTTGTTGTTTTGATGTGGGGAGCATGGAACATTTTATTAAAATACTGAACATTTTAGGGCTTCCCTGGTGGCGCAGTGGTTGAGGGTCTGCCTGCCGATGCAGGGGACATGGGTTCGTGCCCCGGTCCGGGAAGATCCCACATGCCGCGGAGCGGCTGGGCCCGTGAGCCATGGCCGCTGAGCCTGCGCGTCCGGAGCCTGTGCTCTGCAACAGGAGAGGCCACATTAGTGAGAGGCCCGCGTACTGCAAAAAACAAACAAACAAAAAAAAAAAACAAATACTGAACATTTTAGAGCTTCAAGGGATCCTACGGTGACTGAGGTCCACATTATAGATCATCTGGTCTAAGCCTCACAGTCTAAGAAAAGAAAACAAAGATCTTAATAGGTGAAATTACCTAACTATATGCACATAGTCAGCTGATGGCAATAGCAGGGTTGAGAAGCTGAGATGAGGGACACTCGCTCTCAATCCAGTCTATTTACATAACTCTGCTCCCATGGGCAGAGACAGACATATGACAGTCAATCTTTTACAGTCTTAAATGGATGGACTTGAAAATTATGGCCCCTTGACAGAGACAGAGGGAGAGTTGAAATTCAAACAATGAAATGTTGGGGAAAGCATTCTTTCTATCCCTAGAGTCTCCCAGATTGACAGAGCATAAAGTGAAAAGGAAGACCTTGAAGTCTGGTTGTACAGCAGGGATGTTATTAACCTACACTTTTGTAGAGTATAGAGATGTCCTGTTTTCATTTGTGTTAAATATCAAAGGAAAGGTAAACTATGCAGATCATTTTTGCTTAGCAAAGGCTCTTCTATATCCACCAAATTCATAATAAATGGGATTTTAATTAAAGACAGCTCATTACTGAGCCGGGCCCAGTGTAGGACCACAGTTTTAGGAATTGGAGAAGGGAGCAAGTGATTTGCTTCCAATAAATATTTCTTGCTCTTTCTATTTTGAAAAGTAAAGGCAATGGACTGACCTCCAGCAGCAATATTAAATTATCACTTCTAGAGTTCTCCTTTTACCATTGATTTACAACTGGATGAAGAGTCCTAATGTACTTATACTTTAGACTGCAGAGAAGGAAAAGGAGACGTAGAAAAGAAGGAGGAGAAAGAGCAGAGAGAGGAGGAGGATGAAGAAGGACACACTTTTTACCATTTTATATTAAGAAACTCTGTATAAACACTGGGGAAGGTCTATTATTTTACTTATTTTCTTATATATTGTCTATCAGGATCAATTATTTAATAGATTAATTCTACAAGAACTTGAACATTTTATGAACAAAAAAGTTGTAATGATCACAAATGCAACAATGTGATGTGCTTTTTGAAATTATTGGCTTCACATTTTGTCCAAGTATATATTGGTTTTATGTTACTGATATCAATAATTCTACCATATTTTATATTATTCACTGTTACTTGGATTTAGAGTTGCTTTTCTAATATGGAAACCTACTTACTAGATAATGAAAAATGACTGAAAAATAATTTAAAACATAGTGCAAGGCTAGATTTGAGTTCAATACAGACATTATAATTCATACAATCCTTGAAAGTGTAAATAAATAGAAATAATTTCCTCATTGTGAAAAGAAAATGCCAAGCTACATGTAACCATGGACACTGGGTATTGCTTAGAATCTTGTTCTTTCCATAGCAGTCAAAGATTATCTCAAGCATTAAGACCATTCTGTATTCTCAGCATCCTTTGGATTTATGAGACAAAATCACACATAATTTGCTACAATTAAATCTGGTTAAAAAACACATCTTTGCTTGTTGCTGAGAGAAAGAAATAGTGATACTTAGATCCACATCATGCAATAACCCTGGCAAAACTGCCATGGCTAGATTTGAGATTGTATGATACAAAATATGTGATTTGCAAATCACAGTTTTCCCCATGATCTCAGCAAATTTCTGGAGATACTTGGACAAGATCTATTTAATTTTCTCTCCAACAAGGATTGCATGTATGCTCTCCTAGTTCAGTTTTCTGTGTATCGAGCTATGATTATTGCTAATTAAATTTTAGGCCAAGGCTGGGATGATTAAAAGAAAGTCTATTTTGGGGTTATATGCTATTAGCTAACTACATATGTTATTCTACTTTTATGATAGTGCTAGGAACAAAAGAGGAAGTAATTATTCCACTGCCTAATAGGTCATTTCCCCTATATTGGATTAATAATCAAGCTTGGTTTATCCACCAGACTATTAGATACAGATCTCAAATAGGTTGCTTGCTACAGAAGCCAGATTTCTTAGTTCTTTCTTATATTTGTCATTGTCTACTCTTTGGTAAACTTTCAGTGCTAAGGTCAGTGCTAGATCACTACCCACTGAAAAGCCTGAAATAGTCTTAGTGAGACATTTTTAGTGCTGACAGAATATGTGTCTACAGGAGAAAGGAAAGGTGAGAGGAGTGTGTTGTGTGTTGGTGTAAGTGGTAGCAAAATTGTTACAGGTTTCACCTTGACTTTGGTGCTATTTTTACTGCCTACCTACAAGTTGCCAACTTATTTGCATGGGACACTGCACTGAACATAGTAGCTCTGCTTCCATTCCACACTTGCAAAATGATCTGGCAACTTAAGGGGATCGAGGAAGAAGAAGCAAGGGCTCAATTATACAGATTTGAGAACACTTGGAATATTTCACACTTTATGCTAGAATACCAATTTCAATAGTGCAACTTAAGTACTTTATTTGATGATTAAACGATATAAAAATACAAACAGGTGAGAAATAAAAGCCTTCCCTTAATGAATTCATCATTTTAAAATATAATGCCCATTATAAATTGGTGGTGAAACATACATTTTAAGTTTTGTTTTACATAATGGTTTTCCCAGTTTAACGGTAGAGGACCTATAATACTCAAATCGAATTACAGCATTATAAGAGAAAAAAATAGAATCATAAATAGACCAAATGATTTTTAACATCCCCTCTACCTTCTACCCAAAGTAAATTTAGTCCAAGGGAGTAAGGGTGGTAATCAACTATATAGAATAGGTACAAAAGGATTGGTTCTTTCAGTGATTAAATGAGGATGTTAGGTGAGTTTTTTCTCTCTCTCTGTGTCATATGTAGATCTTGCAGGCATCTGGATTGCAAATTGAAAGGAAAGGGCATAAATACATTTAAATTATGATAATACAAGGAGACTAGGCACATGACCAAGTGGGATTTATGCCTAGGTTTGACATTAAAAATTCAATTGAGGTAACCCATCATATCAATAGGCTAAAGGAAAAAACACACAATCATATCAAGATACAGAGAAAACACTTACCGTAATCCAATAGCTATTCATGATAAAAATATTCAGTGAATTAGGAATAGAGGGAAACTTCTTCAACCTGACAAAGAATATCACAAAAAACCTACAGTTAACATCATACTTAACAGTGAGAAACTCGAAGCTTTCCCACTAAGATCAGGAATAAGGCAAAGATGTCCCCCCCTCTCTACTGCTTTTCAATATCATATACAGGTTGGAAAGGAAGACAAAACTGTCTTTGTTCATAGATGACATAATGGTCTATGTAGAAAATCCAAAAACTCAACAAAAATACTTCTAGAACTAATAAGCAATTATAGCAAATAGCAAATTTTCATGATACAAGGTTAATACACAAAACTCAGTCACTCTCATATATACTGGCAATGAGCACGTGGAATTTGAAGTCAAAATTTAATTAAAATTTTATTTAAAAAATTTAAAACTAAAATTCAATAATGTAAAATATCATTTACATTAGCATCCAAAAATTGAAATACTTGGGTATAAATCTAACAAAATGTACAAGATGTATATAAGGCAAACTACAAAGCTCTGATGAAAGAATTCAAAGAAGAACTATATAAATGAAGAGATATTCCATGTTCATGGATAGGAAAACTCAATGTTGTCAAGAAGTCAGTTCTTCTCAACTTGATCTATTGACTTAATGCAATCCCAATAAAAATACCAGCAAGTTATTTTGTGTATATCAGCAAGAAGATTTAATGTGTATATGGGGAGGCAAAAAGACCCAGAACAGCCAACTCAACATTGAAGGAGAGAACAAAGCTGGAGAATTGACACAATCCAACTTCTAGACTTACTATAAGTCTACAGTAAACAAGACAGTATGGTAATGGCAAAAGAACAGACAAATAGGTCAATGGGGCAGAATAGAGAGCTCAGGAATGCACTTACATAAATACATTCAACTGATCTTTAACAAATGAGCAAATGCCATACAATGGAGCAAAGATAGTCTCTTCAACAAATGGTGCTGGAACAACTAGACATCCACATGCAAAAAAATGAATCTGGACACAAACCTTACACTATTCATAAAAATTAACTCAAAATGTATGATAGGGCTTCCCTGGTGGCGCAGTGGTTGAGAGTCCGCCTGCCGATGCAGGGGACACGGGTTCGTGCCCCGGTCTGGGAAGATCCCACATGCTGCGGAGCGGCTGGGCCCGTGAGCCATGGCCACTGAGCCTGCACCTCCGGAGCCTGTGCTCCGCAGTGGGAGAGGCCACAACAGTGAGAGGCCCGAGTACTGCAAAAAAAAAAAAAAAAAGAAAGTATGATAGACCTAAATGTAAAATGCAAAACTCTAAAACTTCTAGAAGGTAACATAGGAGAAAATCTAGATGATCTTAGGCGTGGCAATGACTTTTTCAATACGACACTAAGGCACAATTCTTGAAAGAAATAACTGATAAACTGGACCTCATTAAAATTAAAAATTTATGCTTTATGAAAGGCGATATCAAGAGAATTACAAGATAACCAAAGAGTAGGAGAAAATATTTGCAAAAGATACATCTGATAAAGGACTATTGTGCAAAATATATAAAGAAGCCTTAACACTCAACAATAAGAAAATAAAGAACCTGATTTTAAAATGGTCCTTAACAGATACCTCACCAAAGAAGATACACAGATGGCAAATTAGCTTATGCAAAGATGCTCCATATTATATGTCATCAGGGAAATGCAAATTAAACGAGATATCACTACACATCTTTTAGAAAGGCCAAAATCCAGAACACTGACAACACCAAACACTAGTAAGGATGTAGATCAACAGGAACTCTCGTGCATTGCTGATGAGAATGCAAAATGGTACAGCCGTATTGGAAGACAGTTTGGTGGTTTCTTAAAAAACTAAGCATGCTCTTACCATGTGAGCCAGCAATCACTCTCCTTGGTATTTACCCAACAGAGCTGAAAACTTATGTCCACACGAAAACCTGCACAGAGGTGTTTATAGCAGCTTTATTCATAATTGCCAAAACTTAAAAGCAACCAAGATGTCATTCAGTAGGTGAGTGGATAAATAAACTGTGATACATCCAGATAATGTAATATTATTTAGTGCTCAAAAGAATTGAGCTATCAAGCCATGAAAAGATATAAAGGTAGCTCACATGCATACTAAAAGGTTCAAGAATTCAATCTGAAAAGGCCACATACTGTATGAGTCCAACCATATGACATTCTGGAAATGGCAAAACTGTGAAAACAATAAAAAGATCAGGAGTTGCCAAGGGTTCAGGGGATGGGAAGGGAAGGATGAATTGGCAGATCACAAAGGATTTCTAGGGCAGGGAAAATACTCTGTATGATACAACAATGGTAGGTGTATGTCGTTATACATTTGTCCAAACCCATAGAATGTACACCACTAAGAGTAAACCCTTAATGTAAACTATGGACTCTGGGTGATAATGATGTTCAATGTAGATTCATCAATTTCAACAAGTGTACGACTGTGATTGGGGATGTTAATAATGGGGGAGGCTATGCATGTGTGGGGACCAGGGAGTATATGGTGAATCTCTGTACTTTCTGCTCAATTTTGTTGTGAACCTAAAACTGCTCTAAAAAATAAATGCTATTTTTTTAAAAATTATCATACAGTAAAAAAAGAAAGGAAACTAAGTACTTCCATAAGTCTAGGTGTTTAATTATAGGATTTTTACGGATGATATTGTGTCTTATGACTTGAGTAGTTTTCAAAGACACTCATGAGGTCTAAAGAAATCCTCTACTTGGCATTTTGTTTTTAATTCTTAGGTCAGATGTTGCCATTTTGTATAATGATCGCTCCGTCCTTGAAAATCACCATGTGAGTGCAGCGTATCGACTTATGCAAGAAGAAGAAATGAATGTCCTGGTAAATTTATCCAAAGATGACTGGAGGTGAGTTTCAGAGGAAACCTAGAGGAAATTTAATGTTAGGGAAAAAGTTAAGTGATGTAAACTGAAGAAAACAGATGAAAATCAATCCTTTACTCACAAAACAAACTCAGTTCCCTTTGACTGGATGATTCTGAGAATGATTAGTGCCTAGAAGACGGTTCAGGAGCCAGGCTCTGTTACATGGAGCTGAACTATTTGAAGTCCAATTCAACATCTATATGCATCACAGCCAATCCATAAGATTATGTACCACATAAGAAAAACCTTAAGATACATAACTACATACTCCCAGGAATGGAGCTCTACTCAGCTGTACCAATATGTGGTCCTACATGAATTCAAAATTTTAGCATCACACTGATCCCTTCATATATTACTTTTCTATATGTGTTTAGCTTCTCTAAAAATCAAAGAACTCACTATTTGGGGAAAAAGTTATGAATATAACATACTAAAATGACCTAGATGCAAAGGGTAATCTTACATGTTTCTCCAAGGCATCTGTCTTCTTAAAAAGAAAAAAAAAATTACATGAAATGGTATTGCTATTGCCATGCAGGGAAAAATAACAAGATGCACCCCTACTGCTCAGCATAACATTCCCTCCTTCTTGATCCTCAGGTCACCATCATCCCCTTCATTTGACTATAGGCTTGCCAGATGTAACAAATAAAAATACAGGACATCCAGTTAAATATAAATTTCAGATAAACATAGACATTTTTTAGTGTAAGTATATTCCTAATTTTCTGTGGGACCTACTACTTACATTAAAAAAAAAAAAAGGAAGCCTTTATCTTTAACTAAGATCTTGTTAAAAGTCAGTTAATGGCCTGAAAAAATTCCTATTCAAATTCAAATGTCAAAGTGTTCTTTAGGTTTGTTTCTGTTTTTGTTTTTTTCTTTAAATCAAGGTGAAAAGAAATGTCCAAAGAAGTAACCTGGAATTAAGATCTGCCTTAAAATACATAAATAAAAGTTTAATTCAGAGTTTAAAACAAGCCCTAATTTCCCATGGTTACTTCTCCAAGTATTAAAACTTCCTGGATTTTCAAGGCTGGAAAAAATATGGGCTCACTTTTGCAACTGTAGAAAAAGCTCTGAAGTCAGGGGAAGGAGGCAATTCAGGCCTCTCATTTTATGCCACAGGAAACAATAGCACAGTTTGGGTCACCAGCCTAGGAAGGCCAGGATCTAATTGTGAAGCCACCACTGCTGGGTATGGGGAAAACAGAAGGGCAAAGGTAGAAGCAGGGACACAGTGCAGAAGTGTTTCCTAAGGTCTGAGAGATTGACTGTTTATATCTAGAGTATTAATTTATTTCTTCATCAGTGATTATCATTCCCAGAGGTAACATTTGTATTATTAATTTTATTATTCCTTTGAATTAACGTTTTTCTTCTCAAAGTTATTCTGTTGCTATTTCAGTGTGATTTTTTTCTATTACACTTTGTTCTTTAACATCTTTATTATTTATTCTCATAATTTACTCCTCTAATATTTTATATTTTTGTACAGTAGCTAAGAAGTTACTGTACAAAACATCCTAATTGAGTGTTTTTATAGAATTTTTCTTTTCAGCTGCTCCACAAGGCTTGCAGGATCTTAGTTCCCCAGCCGGGGATAGAACCCGTGGCCCCAGCAGTGAGAGCACCAAGTCCTAACCACTGGACTGCCAGGGAATTCCCAATTTTTTTTAACACATACTATAATATCACATGATTTATGATTTGATTTATCATATGATTTAACACTGTTTCCAAAAAGCTGTAAAAGATTTATTTAATAGCATAAACTTGATACTATTTTACCAAGAATTAAAATATGGATAGCGGGGCTTCCCTGGTGGCTCAGTGATTAAGATTCTGCCTGCCAATTCAGGAGACAGGGGTTCAAGCCCAGGTCTGGGAAGATCCCACATGCGGCGGAACAACTAAGCCCGTGTGCCACAACTACTGAGCCCACGTGCCGCAACTACTGAAGCCCGCGCGTCTAGAGCCCATGCTCCACAACAAGAAAAGCCATGGCAATGAGAAGCCCGCACACTGCAACGAAGAGTAACCCCCGCTCACTGCAACTAGAGAAAGCCCACACGCAGCGACGAAGACCCAACACAGCCAAAAATAAATTAATTAATTAATTAAAATAAATAAATAAATAAATAAAATATGGGTAGCTAGCTTTTTAAGGGTTTGTAGGTTTTCTGTTTGCAAATCTAGTTTTTAAAGTAACTTTAGTAACTATAAATGCAGTAATTTTTAAATTTTGGCAAGAAAAATGTATAAATAAAGTAACATTTCCTTTGTGTACTAGTTTGCCTATTGATATTAGTTGATTATTGACAATATCTAACATTTATTGATTACTGTTAAAAAACAAAGTTCAACTGAGTAAATTTTAAAAATCTTATTGGCTTTATTCAACCCAATTCATAAATTGGGCAGCATCCCATCTAGCAAATGAAAAGGAGCTCCAAATAACTGTACAAAATGGCAGACTTTTATAAGCAGAAAGAGGAAGACAAGGAAGTTATTCTATCAAGGAGCTGATTATTTCAGGCAAATTCACCTTCCTTTGGGGGATGACAGGGGTCTGTCACGTGGATTACCTCACTAGTGCTGACCAGGTAATTCCACATTGATTGGTTTAAGTTTCCAATCCTGGGGGAGGTATTAAGTCTTGTTTGGTGATGTGGGCTTAGCACAAGGACTCCATTTTGGGTCTGTTGTCTCTTTTTTAACATCACATCTGCAAAGTACAAAGTATTTATTAAATTTTATAGATTTCATAAAACTTTTGTCTCATTTTTCCTAGTTAACATGAATATTTTGGTACAGTTGGTATTGTAACATGGGTATCTCGTAATTTAGAAGAAAAAATGTAATTGAGAATAAGTATTAACTATCTTTGATAGCTTCCATTCCCTTAATATTTGGGTAAAAGAATTCTAAGCAAGCTATACAATATCATGAACAGTAATCAGAGTATTGTTTTCTTATTGCTCCTATCTAAAAATCCAACTGAATTGAGCACCCATAATTTTCAGCAAGAATCTCCAGTATGTGGTTGTTCTTAAAAACAAATCATTCAATCATACCATCTTTAGGTAAAATATCTTTGACACAAGATCATAATTCAAGTTTAGCATACACCTGTAATTTAGCTTATTCTACTGGCCACAGAATGAAATAAAATACCATTTCCAGTATAAGCGACTTTTTTACCTATCTGTACTGAGCAAGCAATGAATTGTAGAACATGCAAGCCTTTACTGGCATTACTCATCTCCTGCTTACTGTGAGAATGAGTTATTCATTCATAGACTTTGTGATATGTTCACCGTATTTGCAGTGTCTTGGTTAAAATTTTAACAGTACCAGTAGCTCTGTCTATGATATGTAGGATCGAGTTCCCCAGGGCTTAAACAGAGAATTCCCACTCACTTATAGCCTTGGTTTCTCTGGAGTCCTCATGATGGAAGCTCGGTACAGTGGAGTGATCCAAGTGTCAGCTTTGCTAGTGGGAACTCTTGGGGGTGAATCTTATCTCTGCTATGTACTAGCTGTGTGACTCAGCAAACAACTCAATCCCCTCTGGTGGGAAATAGTAGTACCCCCTCACATAAAAGCACCTAGAACACTGCCTTGATTGAAGAAATACTGAATAAATGGTGGTGGCTTTCTTAATTACAAATTCTGCCTTTAGAATAGTTTTTTCTTTAAAATTAGTTAGGATTCTTTCTGATATTATTATTTCTAAAAATAATATTTAGAAATTATGAGTGGGGGAGGGATGTAGGTGTGGGAGGGAAAGCATCCAGTTCTTTAAAAGGAGATGTTGCCCAGCATCATTCACAAATCACTCTCCTGGCAACATCCTAAAGCCAAACTTTTGTAAGCTCTTTTACATTTAAAATGTAGCATCTTTTGTGCTCATACCATTAGAAAAAAATAAAATGTAATTCGCAATATTAAGGAAATATTTCACTTGAGAACAAAAAGGGACCAAACAAACCTTTCTGCTTTTGATGACTCCACAGGGATCTTCGGAACCTAGTGATTGAAATGGTTTTGTCTACAGACATGTCGGGTCACTTCCAGCAAATTAAAAATATAAGAAACAGTTTGCAGCAGCCTGAAGGGTAGGTGTTTTTTTGTTTTTTTTTTTCATGTTAAAGGTATGTGGGCTTGGACTCAGAGGAGACTGTAATTGGTTACTTTGTTCTGATAATTTGAGCATGTCCTTGTTTTGACAGGCTTGACAAAGCCAAAACCATGTCCCTGATCCTCCATGCAGCAGACATCAGTCACCCAGCCAAATCCTGGCAGCTGCACCACCGATGGACCATGGCCCTGATGGAGGAGTTTTTCCTACAGGTGCCTCTTTCATGTTCTGTGTCTATGCAAATGTTTTTGGAAATAGTGACTGTGCATATCGACGTACATCTTCTCTGTAAAGAATCCAGGCCTTGTGACTTGCTATTACCAACTTGGCCACAACACATTCTTGGGACTTCAGGCAGAATTTATTAATCTTTCAAATGAATGTATTAAATAATCCTATGTAGTATAATACACGTTTTAAAGAGGGTCAAGTCTTGGATCTCAGATGCCAATCTCAAGAGAGAAAGAAATTAATAAATGAGTCGCTATCTGCTGTTAAAAGGTAAAATGCTAGGGTTAGGTTTAGGGTTAGGGTTTGCAGAGGCAGCAAATAGCTTTCATCATAAAAAGAGAAAGGGAGGATTTATAACACTTCTGCATACATCTTGCTGGTTAGAATTTAGTTATACATGTATAGTTGCAAGGATGGCTGAGAAATATAGCTTTTAGCTGGGTGAACATGTACCTAACTGCAAAAATCTATTGTTATGTGAAAAAGCAAGCCTGGATATTGTTGACAAAAAATTAATCAATAGCCAATCTAAGAAAGAAATGGAAAATCTTATTTGAGCCAAAATAAAGATTATAACCTGGGAGACAGTCTCTCAGAGAGTTCTGAGAACTGTTCTGAAGAGGTAAAGGGGGAGGCCAGTATATATGTGATTTCGGCAAAAGGGGTGCATGCAATCAAGTATGCATCTCAGTAGAAGGTTGCTGCTAGTCACAAGGAACAGACATTTTAGTTAATGGTTTTTGTGCTTTTCTAAGTATGGGAAGATGCAAGAATCCAAGTTCACAAGAAATTTCTCCTGAAAATATCTAACTATCTGAAGGCCAGTTCTGTCAGTTTCCCCCCAGCACAAAGCACCACATCCTGATCTTCACCCTGAATTCTTTTCAGGGTGTATTGTAAGTCAGCAACTTCAGTGCCTGATGACTTGATTATTGTAGGACTGGATGGCGGGCAACATTCTTTATTTTACAATCTCTCACCTTTAGGTCTTAATTTCGACCAAAATTTGGGAGGCATTTCATGACCAATTTGTTCCATGGCACTAGGAAAACTCATTCCCAGGTTGGGCAAGAATTTCGTTGTTAGGCCACTCAGTGTACTATTACTGGACTAAACCCTGTTAACAGTGGCCAGAAACTTCTGGAACGCCTGTCATACTAGTCTCTTATGGTTCAGGAAATGGTTCCCTCTTGTTGCTTCTTCCCATATCTAGAGTTACACTATTGTAATCATTGATCTTATAGAACTGTATATTTGGTCAATTGTTTCAAGTTGCCTAATCATCATTAATTTTATCACAGTCACACATTTAGTAATGCAAGAAACAATAATCTTGTAAAATAGGCAGAATACAAGTACTAAGGTCATAGTGAGTACTTAAGTTAAAAACTTCCATTAGGTGTGACCCAGTATCTCTCCAGGTCATCTGACCAGTCTGCTTTGCACCAATCGCTATCTTTAAGGGAAATGATGCATTGGCATTGTACATAAAGTGCACCAAAGATGTCTGCACATACGAGGTGAGCAGTGGGTCATCTTGACCCCTTACAAGATTGCAAAAAGCAATGTTAATTTCTAAGGAGTTATATGGCTGGTGCCAGAAGGAAAAGAATTGATCTTTATGATTGAGCAGGTATTTCTGCCATTGGGGAGGTTTGGTTAATGCATAATGCAGATGCACAATGGACACTAGAGGGGCGGGAAGAGGCCCAGATGGGCAGAGCAAAAAATATGTTTAAATTTTTCTTGTCTTGCCTTAAAATGTGAATTTTTATTTCATCAATATGGAGAATGACCAGTGTTCTCTACAACAAGTATATGTTTCTTTTTCTCTATGGTGTCCTTATTCTGTTTCTACTCCCACTGGGGTACTACAGTAAAATGAGCCAAGTAACTCAGGAAAGTGCTCTACTTACAATTATAGTTTTATTATAAAGAATACAACTCAGGAACAGCCAAATGAAGAAGTGCATAGGCCAAGGTCTGGAAGGGTCCCAGATATGAATCTTCCACGCTCTCTCCCCGTAGAGTCAGGGTGTGTCACCTTCCTGACACATCAATGTGTTCACCAACTAAAACGTGCCACTGAGTTTTGGTGTCAGGAGTGTTTATGGGGATTCATTACATAGGCATGACTGATTAAATCATTGCCCATGTGATTGAACTCAACTTCCAGCCCTCCTTTCCTCCCAGATGACGCTGCCCCAATATTCCAACCCTCTAATCATGTGATTGGTCTCTCTGGTGAGCAGCCCTATCCTGAAGCAATCTAAGGGGTCTTATGCCATGAATCACATAATTAGCATAACAAAGAGTCTCCTATCACGCAGGAAATTTTATGGGTTTTTGAACCTTTGTGCCAGGAACCAGGAACAAAGATCAGATACATTATTTATGATGCCACAGTCCTGTTTAGAGAAGCTCTTTTTTAACTTCTGTATTTTCAGATTATTTGATTTCTCAACATTGTTCTTTATTTGTAATCTTTATTTTTTAATGTTTCACTTATTCTGAAAACATAAAGACCAAATACATTACTGTAGTTAGATGACTATGGTTTTTGTCTCCTATTGTCAATAGGTATATGCTTTCACTTTGAAATAGCGTTGCATAGTCCTAGAGAAAGTTACTAAGTAACATGTTCGAAATTCAAATATTTTTACATTAAAAATGTCTTTAGGGCTTCCCTGGTGGCGCAGTGGTTGAGTCCGCCTGTCAATGCAGGGGACACGGGTTCGTTCCCCGGTCTGGGAGGATCCCACATGCCGCGGAGCGGCTAGGCCCGTGAGCCATGGCCGCTGAGCCTGCGCGTCCGGAGCCTGTGCTCCGCAACGGGAGAGGCCACAGCAGTGAGAGGCCTGCATACCGCAAAAAAAAAAAAAAAAGTCTTTAAAAAATATTTTAATACATTTTGTGCTTAAAAATAAAAAACCAAATGTTAAAATCTGTTCAATTCTAAAGGCAAGCTGCATGCTATGGCCAATTAAAAATTATAATTTTAGTTACTCA
Source organism: Stenella coeruleoalba (assembly GCF_951394435.1). Lineage (NCBI taxonomy): Eukaryota > Metazoa > Chordata > Mammalia > Artiodactyla > Delphinidae > Stenella > Stenella coeruleoalba. The sequence continues at coordinate 77,237,874 of NC_137151.1, read as the reverse complement.
ACGAATCATCAGACAATGGTAAATATAAAATAGACTTAGAGAGCTTTAATAACAACAACATTCTCACATTAGAGATGAAAAAAACAGAACCAGGAAAAGATAAAATGACTTTTCTTGGGTTAAGAAGAAATATTAAAATATTTTTAATTGAATGACCATGAAAACACAACATATGAAAATTTGTGGGATGCAGCTGAAGCAATGCTAAGAGAAAATTTTATAGCTTTAGATGCTTATATTAGAAGAATGTATAAATCAGTTATCTATGTTTCTACCTTACTAAGTAAGCTAAGAAAAGTTAAGAAAATTAAACCAAAATAAGTTGATGGAAGGAGATAATAAATATAAAAGCAGAAATCGATGAAATAGAACAAGACAAACAATAGCAAAAATTAACAAAAGCAACAGTTGTTTCTCTGAAAAAAATAAAATAAAATTACTAGCAGGATCAAAAAGAGAAAAAAACAGCATAAATTGTAAAGGAAAGAAGAGATATCGTTACAGATCTATATATATCAAAAGGATAAAGAATGTTATACACAATATAAATTTAATGACTCAGATGAAATTACCAAATTATTTGAAAGATACAAATTACCAAAACAGACACAAGAAAAAAACTGTAATCTGAATATCCATATATCTGTTTTTAAACACTGTAGTTTAAACTCTTCCCGTGAAGAAAATTCCAGGCTTAAATGGCTTCAGTTTTTAATTTTCATTTCAATTCTTAATTCTCAGTTCAGCTGAGAGAGGGTGAATTCTCTCAAACTTTTCAGGAAAAAATAATGCCAGTCTTACACAAATTCTTTCATGACATGGAGGAAGAGGGAAAATTGTCAATATAACCCCTGACAAAAGCTAACAAAGCCTTTGCAAGTAAGAAAATTGTACACCCATATCTGTCATGAACCTAGATGTACAATTCCTTAAAATATTAGCAAATCCAACTCAGCAATATAGTAAAAGGGTACACATCATGACCTCCATTGACTTACTACTCAAAAATCATTTAGGTACTTTACCATATTAAGAGGAAAAAAGTTGGGGGGGAATCCTATTATCATCTCAATACTTGTAGAAAAAGCATTTGACAAAATTCAAAAGACATTTATTATAAAAACTTTCAGCAAACTAGAAATAGGAGACCTCTCTCAACCTGGCAAAAGGTGCCTATAGTTAACAATACTTCATGGTGAAATATTGAACACTTTCATTCTAAGATTTGGATGTCTACTCTTACCACTTCCATAACATTGCATTTGAAATTCTAGGTAGTGCAATAAGGTAATAGAAGGAAATAAAGAATAGATTGGATAAAAAGAAATAAAACTGTCTTATTTCCAGAAACATGAGCATCTACATAGAAAATCTTAAAGAATCTGTTAAAAGCTACTTGGACTGATAAATGAGTTTATCAGGGTTGTTGAATCAATTGTATTTCTGTATGCTAGCAGCAAAAAATTTGAAAATGAAAATTTAAAAACAATATTATTTATAATAGCATAAAAATAGTAAACTATATGGGAATATATTAATTAAATGCATATAAAACCTTGATACAGAAAACCACAGAATATTGTTGAGAAAAAAATTTTAAAGATCTATATAAATGGAGAGATATACTATGTTAATGGATTGAAAGATCTAATATCGCCAAGATGTCAATTCTTCCAAAATTGTTTAATATATTTAACATAATCCTTATTAAATATTACAATAGTCTTCTTTATAGAAGCTGAAAGAAAAGCTGATCCTAAAATCTCCATGGAAAAGAATCTAAAATAGCCAAAATAATTTTGAAAATGACTAAGAGTTGAAGGACTTACACTTCCTTATTACACAACTCGGTATAAAGCTACAGTAATCAAGTCAGTGTGTTACTGACATAGGGACAGACAAATAGGCAATAAAATAGAATAGTGATTCCAGAAATAGTTCCATACTTAGACGATCATTTGATTTTCTACAAAATCACCAAAACAGCTAAATGGGGAAAGGGAAGTCCACAAATAGCAGTGGAACAACACATTATATGTATGGAAGAAAAGGAACCTGCCTGTCCTCTACCTGTACCATGTATAAAAATTAAATTCAAGATTAACCACAGGCTTAACACAAAACTATGAAGTTTCTACAGGAAAACTCAAGAGAATGTCTCTCTAATCTCAGGGGTAAGCAAATATTTCTTAGTGAAGACACATATAGCACTACCTATAAAAGAAGAAATTTGTAAAGTGGACAAAAGCAAAATTCAAAACTTCTGCTCTTCCAAAGATACTATTAAGAAAAGGCAAGCCATAGACAGAGAGAAAATATTTGTACTACAGATATCTGGCTACAGGCTTGTACCAGATTGCATAAAGAATTGCTACAAATCAGTAATAAAAAGAAAAGCAGGCCAATTTGATCAGACACCTCATAAAAGAAAACACACAAATGGGTAGTAAGTACGTACAAGTATGTTCATTTTCATTACTTATCAAAGAATTGCAAATTAAAAGCACAATGAGATACCACTACGCCCTCACCAGAATGGCTAAAATTAAAAGGACTGACAATATTAAGTGTTACTGAGGATGTGGAGCCACTGGAAGTCTCAAGCATTGATGGTGGGAGTATAAATCATTACAATCCATCTGGAAAACTACTGGTTGACATCTATTAAAGTTAAACTTAATATCGCCTATGACCCAGCATGTCCACCCATAGGTGTATAACCTACATAAATTAGTGCTTATGCTCACCAAATGTCTTATGTAGGAGTAGTTGTAATGGTATTACTTATGATAGCCCGATATTAGAAAAAGTCCAAATGTGCATCAAAAATAGTAATGCATAAGTAAATCATAGTATAGTCATACAAAAGAATGTCATACAATAAGAAATGGACCAATAATATGAACCACAGTGAACCTCAAAAAAATGGATACTATAGGGCTTCCCTGGTGGCGCAGTGGTTGAGAGTCCGCCTGCCGATGCAGCGGACACGGGTTCGTGCCCCGGTCTGGGAAGATCCCACATGCTGCGGAGTGGCTGAGCCCGTGAGCCATGGCCGCTGAGCCTGCGCGTCCGGAGCCTGTGCTCCGCAACGGGAGAGGCCACAACAGTGAGAGGCACGCATACCGAAAAAAAAAAAAAAAAAAAAAAGGATACTATATGATTCCCTTTATATGAAGTTCAAAAACTGGCAAAATTAATCCATGGTGATTGAAATCTGAACAATGGTGGCCTGCCTATATGGGGTAGGATTCACTAGAAGAGGGTAAAGGAACCTTTTGTGGGTGATGGAAGTGTTCTATATCTTTATTGAGTGTTAGTTACACAAGTGTGTTCATGATTTATACTGTTAAGATTTGTACATAAATTTTTCCTTAATTTAGAAAAGGAATATATCAGAATGAAGGTGCTTCACTAGTGACTTAAACAAAATACTCTAAAAAAAATAAAAAACTCTAATAAATCCCAGAAACTCTTGAAAATTACTGTTAGATCTCCAAATAACACCATAACTTGTATTACCCATCTTTTATTGATTTAAAACCAAAGATTTTCATGAATTCAATGAAATTGAGGCCTGATGATTTTGAAGTTCACTACCTTATTCTTGAATTTTCTAGAAAGGTGACTGATAACTGTTAATGAAACTCCTGGCACGCAGTAATTTTTGACATCTGAATTTCAGGGTAGAGGCACTTTGTTTTGTGAGGCTACTTAGCTCCTCTGTCATTCTCAGAGCCTGGTAAACAGTGACTCAGATATCTGAATACTAGAGATTAAAATACATCCAACACAAAAGGTCAAGTCTTGGAATAGGTATAGCATCATGCTGCTTGGAATGTTTTTGTGATCTTCATTTTTCAGAGTGTGTTAGAGTGAGGAGGTGTCAGGTTTTCATTTTGTTTTGTTCTTTGATAGGACTCTTGGCAATAATAGGCATTTATGTAACCCCAAAATATTCAGAAATGACAGTCTTTGCTTGAATGACCTTAACATATAAGGCACGATACTTACAGCCCAAAGGAGAGGAAAGTGTATGTGTTAATATGGGCTATTATAAAATCAAAACATCTCTGTTTGCATTGCCTCATCTCTTCAACTATGAAAATCTTCTCAGATCATAATAAATTAATATAGGACTGAGTTTTAAAATGGAATCATATTTAATAATGGAATCTTAGATTTTCTCTGGATTTTTAAAAGTAAATGACTTTTTCTTCCAGTTTTTTATTGAGATATAATTGACATCCAGCACTGTATAATTTTAAGGTGTACTGCATAATGATTTAACTTACATACATCATGAAATGATTACCGAAATAAGTTTAGTAAACACCCATCATCTCATATAGATAAAAAAATTAAAGAAATAAAAAATTTTTTTCCTTGTGATGAGAACTCTTAGGATTTGCTCTCTTAACAATTTTCATATATAACTTACAGAAGTGTTAACCATATTTAACATGTTGTACATTACATCCCTAGTACTTATTTGTCTTACAACTGGAAGTTTGTACCTTTTTATTACCTTCATCCAATTGGCTTTTAAATCCCCTTCAGAAATATATTTAGCAAAACAGGAGAATGTAGAGCTAAAAGTCAAAATAAGTGAGTTTGCACTAACAGTGATTATGTTTTACAAGCAAAACAAGTTTATTTTTACGAGACATACTAAAATATGACTGACTCCAGAAGGAATCCATTTTTTATGCTTTCAACTAACTAAATGAATCTCTCAGTACCCTTAATTATCTTAGCCATACCACATATTTTAGCCTTTTGGAGGTAGATACAGCAATGAATCTGAAACCCCTTGGTTTGTGCTTTGCTCTGAATATTTTTGACATAAGCTATTTAACTGGATCTATGTATCTATGCAGATGCCCTAGAAATTGGCAAGACTGCAATGGTTTTTCCATGTTTCTTCTTATTCCTGCTCATCCTCACATAACCACCTGTAACTATCACTTTGTAGAACCCACAGTGCTAATAAATAACTTCTTGGTATGGATCTAGCCAAGATAACAGGTTTTTTTTAAATTAAAGTATAGCTGGTTTACAATGTTGTATTAATCTCTGCTGTACAGCAAAGTGATTCAGTTATATATATATACATCCTTTTAAAAATATTCTTTTCCATTATGGCTTATCACAGGATATCGAATATAGTTCCCTGTGCTATACACTAGGACCTTATTGTTTATCCATGACAGGTTTTTTATCTCAGTTGAAACATCACGTTTATAAAGACATTTGAAAATATATTCCTTCATTCCTTTAGAATGTACTAAGAATCTAAATTATGTAATATGTCACACGATCTACTGGTTATTCTAGGGAATTTGAGGCAAATCAGACAAGATCTGCCCAGAACTCATCGCTTCCCTGAGCTGCAGTAAAAATGTAAACATTTATGTTTCTTGTTAAAGAAAGTATTTGATATACATCGGGCAAACATAAGAAGTCTAATAATGCAAAGTAAGTGATCATTGGACTTGGCCTCAGAAAACCCAAGTGTGAACATTAGCTTTCTATCTTTCCAGCAGTGGTGGATATGAGCCTTCACCTTCTTACCTATAATAAGGGATTAATACCCATTCTGTCTCCTCCCCAGGATGGCTATGAGGAACAAAATGATACAATGAATGTGAGAGGTCTTCTTACATTATAGACATGATACAAATGTGAGGAATTGGTATTATTTGTTATCCTCCAGGTCTATGTTAATTTCCATATTTTTCCAAGGTCAAGTATCAGAGAGCCATTGACTATGAAATATTTTATTTGACAGTCACTTAAAGCCTTTGACTGAACACAGGTTTTAAAACACATTCCCTATACAACCATGAAGCTTAAAAAGCAGCCAGTTAAGAGAAGCATTTTTCTTTTGCTATGAAAAATATAGCACTAGACTTGAAATCCATTCAATGGGTTTTGAGCAAAATTAGAGACTGGATATAAATTCAAAAAGTTAGTAAAAGTACTCAAAGGAAGGAGCTAATTTTGGAACTTTCAAGAGCAACAATAAAATTTATGTGTGTGCATGTATGTGATATATATATAGATAGATATGTGTATATATATATATGTGTGTGTGAGTGTATATATATATATATATATATATATATATACATATATATATATGTTTTAGAAAAATCCAGAAAAAATTGGGGATGCATTGTCTCCTAAGTCAATTTTTCATTAATTTTTCTACGAAGTTCATTTTAACTAACAAATGGGCTTAAATAGACATTAAAAATTTTAAAACGCAATGTATTTCTGGAGGACAAACCAATTTCTGGATTCAAAGCTTTTGTATCATCCTTAAAAATCTCATCAGCTTTACCCTATTCTTTGGTGTAACTACTTAGGTACACCTTGTAAAACCATGGGAAATTGTAACCAGAAGAGATTAAAATTGAATCTAGAATTTGCAGTCTTGACAAATTTTTATTTCTGATTCTTAGTAAGCAGCTGATGGTAAAGGAAGTAAAGCACGTCCCCATCTCCGAGGCATGTTTCATAGCAAGCTTGTGATATTCACGAATGCAGTTAACATACTCCCTTCAACTGTTCGCACAGCTCGACACAGTTGCCTCTCCCCCCGACTGTAATGGGAGAATTTGGAAGATGCTCCATTCATTTCAACTATGACTGATAAGACTGATAGATTAGAGGTGGAAGTACTAGTCAAGAAAATAACCATTAGTAGAGGAGACAGGTTTTTTTGTTCTTATTCTTTTCTTGAACATGTTAGGTTGGCAAGATAACAAGAAGTTAATAAAATTAAAAATTTTAAAAAATAGTTTCCATTAAAATGTGTTCATATTTTATACTATGTGAATTTTTTCCTTCTTCAACTAGTCCTTTTGTGTGATACATGAAAAAAGAATCTATATCTGAGCAAAATCTACATTTGCCAATAAGTATAACTTTATCAACAAGGAGAAACAAATAATTGGAAATGCAAGTTATTTGGAAAGAAAGGTCAAAATGGTTATTTTACCCTAAATTGTATACAGTAAGACCCCTCTATTTTCTTCAAAATTGCTAGAAGTAGTATAAAGTGTGTTATTTCAAAATAAATTGTATTTTCTGTAGCAATAAAAATATATTTAGTTAGTACATTCTCAGCTGAGGATCTGTCACTAAAAATAATAGATACAAGAAACAAAAAAAAAAACCCAAACTTCACAAACATACAGAACTGTAGCTATGAGCCAGGATAAAAAACCAAAGCTTATAGTATTAAGAGGCATAAAAGTGTTACAAACATTGATTACACAGGGGTACTAATGTCCTGCAAAATATTTATAACACGAAAATACAGCTATACCATATCACAAATTTTACTGAAAGTGAATATGTTACTATAATAATCATTAAACTTTTATACAGTTTGGGGGCTTTCTTAGAATTTGGAAGGGCCCATTTTTAGAAGGAATGAAGGAAGGTAATTAGATGAGCTAAATCCCTTAAGTAAGTTGTTCCAAGAAGGCCAAACTAGTGCATCTTCCCCTCCTTTCACAATTAAATTTGACGGACTGGCGGTCCCTCAAATTCTACCCTCGGCCTTATAGTGGCCTCCAAGCCTGTGGTCAGGATCTTCCTATATGCTTGCTGTTGATGTTGCTTCTGAGATCAAAACCTCTTCAACACAAGAGGTTTCTCAAGATATCTGTACGTCACCCTTTCTTATCTTCTGCATTTCTTTAAAACTATAGAAATTGTTTTGGCTTCACAGAAAATGCAAAAAGGGAAAAAGAAAAAAATTTGCCACTAAATCACTAGATTTGACACCTTGTTGACAGCTATCAGAGTATTTCACACCATTTAGGAAAGCATAAAAACAATTACAGGCATTACTCATTTATTGTGCTTCACTCTATTGTGCTTCTCAGATACTGTGTTTTTTACAAATTGAAGGTTTGTGGCAATCCTGCACAAAGCAAATCTATCAGTGCCATTTTTCCAACAGTATTTGCTTACTTCATGTCTCTGTGCCACATTTTGGTAATTCTCACAATATTTCACACTTCTTCATTTATTATTATATGTATTCGTTGTAGTGATCTCTGATCAGTGATCTTTGAAGTTACTATTGTAATTGTTTTGGGGTGCCACAAACCACGCCTATACAAGAAAGCGGACTTAACTGATAAATGTTATTTGTATTCTGACCGTTCACTGACCAGCTGGCCATTCCCCTCTCTCTCTCCTCCTCAGGCCTCCTTATTCCCTGAGACAGGGCAATATTGAAATTAGGCCAATAATAATCCTTTAATGCCCTCCAAGCGTTCAAGTGAAAGGAAGAATTGCACATCTCTCACTTTAAATCAAAAGCTAGAAATGATTAAGCTTAATGAAGAAAGCACATCAAAAGCTGAGATAGGCTGAAAGCTAGGCCTCTTTTGCCAATTAGCCAAGTTGTGGATGCAAAGAAAAAGTTCTTGAAGAAAATGAAAGGTGCTACTCCAGTGAATACATGAATAAGAAAGCAAAATAGTCTTATTGTTGATATGGAGAAAGTTTTAGTGGTGTAGTTAGAAGATCAAAAAAGCCACAACATTCCCTTAAGCCAAAGCCTAATCCAGAGCAAGGCCCTAACTGTCTTTAATTCTATGACGGCTGAGAGAGGTAAGGAAGCTGCAGAAGAAATTTTGAAGCTAGCAGAGGTTGGTTCATGAGATTTAAGGAAAGAAGTCATTACCATAACCTAAAAGGGCAAGGTGAAGAAGCAAGTGCTGATGTAGAACCTGCAGCAAGTTATCCAGAAGCTCTAACTAAGATAATTAATGAAGATGGCTTCACTAAACAATAGATTTTCAATGCAAGGAAATGGCTTTCTATTGGAAAAGATACCATCTAGGATTTTCATAGATAGAGAGGAGAAGTCAATACCTGGCTTCAAAGCTTCAAAGGACAGGCTGACTCACTTGTTAGGGACTAATGCAACTGGTGACTTAAAGTTGAAGCACTCATTTACCGTTCTGAAAATCCTAGGGCCCTTAAGAAATATGCTAAATCCACTCTACCTGTACTCTATAAATGGAACAATAAAGCCTGGATGACTGCACATCTGTTGACAACATGGCTTACTGAATATTTTATTTATTTTTGGCTGTGTTGGGTCTTCATTGCTGCACGCAGGCTTTCTCTAGTTGCGGCGAGCAGGAGCTACTCTTTGTTGCAGTGCGCAGGCTTCTCATTGTGGTGGCTTCTCTTGTTGCGGAGCACGGGTTCTAGGCATGCTGGCTTCAGTAGGTGTGCACGTGGGCTCAGTAGTTGTGGCTCGCAGGCTCTAGAGCGCAGGCTCAGTAGTTGCAGAACATGGGCTTAGTTGCTCTGGGGCGTGTGGGATCTTCCCAGACCAGGGATCAAACCCGTGTCCCCTGCACTGGCAGGCGGATTCTTAACCACTGTACCACCAGGGAAGTCCTACTGAATATTTTAAGCTCACTGTTCAGACCTATTGCTCAGATAAAGATTCCTTTCAAAATATTACTGCTCATTGACATTGCACCTGGTCACCTGAAAGCTCTGATGGAGATGCACAACAAGATTCATGTTGTTTTCGTGCCTGCTATCACAACATCCATTCTGCAGCCATGGATCAGGGAGTAATTTCAACTTTCAAGTCTTATTATGTAAGAAATACATTTTATAAGACTATACTTGCCATAGATAGTGATACCTCTGATGGGTCTGAGCAAAGCAACCGTCTGGAAACCTTCTTGAAAGGATTCACCATTTCAGATGCCATTAAGAACATTTGAGATTCAAGGGAAGAAGTCAAAATATCAACATAACAGGAGTTTAGTAAAAGTTTATTCTAACCCTCATGGATGACTTAGGGGTTCAAGACTTCAGTGGAGGAAGTAACTGCAGATGTGGAAGTAGCAGGATAACTAGAATTAGAAGAGGAGCCTGAAAATGTGACTGAATTGCTGGAATCTCATAATAAAACTTTAATTCATGAGGAATTTCTTCTTATGGATAAGCAAAAAAAAAAAAAAAGTGGTTTCTTGACATGAAATTTATTCATGGTGAAGATTCTGTGAAGATTGTTGAAATGACAACAAAGGATTTAGAATATTACGTAAACTTAGTTGATAAAGGAGCAGCAGATTTCTAGAGGGTTGACTTCAATTTTGAAAGAATTCTACTGTGGGTAAAATGCTGTCAAACAGCATTGCATGTTACAGAGAAACCGTTCATGAAAGGAAGAGTCAACTGATGTGGCAGACTTCATTGTTGTCTTACCTTAAGAAATGGCCACAGCCACCCAACCTTCAGCAACCACCACCCTGATCAGTCAGCAGCCATCAACATTGAGGCAAAACCCTCCACCAGCAAAAAGATTACAACTCACTGAAGGCTAGCATTTTTTAGCAATAATGTATCTTTTTAATTAAGATATGTTCATTGCTTTTTTAGACACAATGCTAGTGCACACTTATTAGACTACGGTATGGTATAAACATAACTTTTATATGCACTAGGAAACAAAAAAACTCATGTAACTCACTTTATTGCAATGCTTGCTTTATTGTGGTGGTCTGAAACCAAACCTACAAAATCTCCAAGATATGCCTGTACTAGTTCTTCGTTATGGCCTTTCCAATAAGAAACCCCAACAAGTCCCAAGGGAATTGCTAAGATGGGCAAAAACTATCAGGCCTGAGAACATCAGGCTATCTTGTGTTTCCAAGTTGATGAAACCACTTTCCGTGCCTCTCTACCTGCAGGCATATCCCCAAGAAAAGATGCAGACATCCAGGGGCATAATTAAGTGGTTGGTTAATTAATTGAGTTTAGTGACCTAGGAACCTATAATTCTGCTGCAACCACTTGTGTGATTCAATACACCAGAACATACATGTATTCAGTAAGCTATTGATTTTTAAAAGTATATTTTTGACCTCCTATGAGTAGCACCCTCAAATGAAAGAACAACCTCCAAGAAAAATATAAACTAGTTGATGTACACAACGTCTATTGCTTTTGACCTCTGATTTCATCTTGATGAAAAGTAAATGGGAGAGAGTAAGGAAAATTGTAAAGTTTGTCAAACTTATATTCAGGTTTCCTGACTCTCCCTTTACATATCTTTTCCCCTCCCTTAGGAGAACCTCCCTTGTCCTATTGGATTTCTGATTCCCTCATAGTCTGGCTACAGGGCCCCTTACTAATCTTGCACTCATGGTCTTTATTCACCCTAAAGAATAAATGACACTTTGAAATATTTATAAATAAGTTAAATAATTACTTCACTATAGCATTCAATGTGCTTAGCAATGGAAACTTAATATTCTAAATCAATTGTGGAGTACAAGAAGCAAATAGACTATAGAATCTCCCACATCATCTGTAGGAAGATCAACCCTGCATATGTCTGTCATATGCTTAAGTCCTATATAAAAATGTTGCTATCCAGCATTCCATGAAATTTAGCTCATGGAAGGTAAATCATCACAATGCCTTTTGCAGGCTGAAACAATAATTTTCAGGTCAAAGAACTTAAGTGATATAAAACTACATCTTTTAAAATATCACCAACACCTTAACTAATAAAATCAATGGATCATCTTTGCATACATCAATTAAGAATCCCTGACTGAAGGCTGTTGCTGTGTCTTGCCCTGGTGTCCTGCCTGCCATCTGCTGCAAACAGTGGGGTGTCACTCCAGGACTTTGCTTCAGACAAATTGTGGTTCAAGATGGCAGAGTAGAAGGATGTGCACTCACTACCTCTTTCGAGGGCACCAGAATCACACCTAACTGCTGAACAATCATCAAAAGGAAGACACTGGAACTCACCAAAAAAGATACCCCACATCCAAAGACAAAGGAAAAGCCACAATGAGATGGTAGGAGGGGCACAATCACAATAAAATCAAATCCCATAACCACTGGGTAGGTGACTCACAAACTGGAGAACAGTTATACCACAGAAGTCCACCCACTGGAGCAAAGGGCCCCACGTCAGGCTTCCCAACCTGGGGGTCCGGCAATGGGAGGAGGAATTCCCAGAGAATCAGACTTTGAAGGCTAGTGGGATTTGACTGCAGGACTTTGGCAGGACTTGGGGAAACGGAGACTCCATTCGTGGAGGGCACATACAAAGTAGTTTGCATATCAGGACCCAGGGGGATGGAGCAGTGATCCCTTAGGAGACTGAACCAGAACTACCGCTAGTGTTGTGGGATCTCCTGTGGGGGGTGGGGGTGGGGCGACTGTGTCTCACTGGGGGGAAAAGACACTGACAGCAGAAGTTCTGGGAAGTACTCCTTGGTGTGAGCCCTCCCAGAGTCCACCACTTGCCCCACCAAAGAGCCTGTAGGCTCCAGTGCTGGGTTGCCTCAGGCCAAACAACTAACAGGGAGGGAACTCAGCCCCACCCATCAGCAAACAAGTGGGTTAAAGTTTTACTGAGCTCTGCCCAGCAGAGCAACACCCAGCTCTACCCGCCACCAGTCCCTGCCATCTGGAAGCTTGTACAAGCCTCTTAGATAGCCTCATCCACCAGAGGGCAGACAGCAAAAGCAAGAAGAACTACAATGCTGCAACCTGTGGAACGAAAATCACATTCACAGAAAGATAGACAAAATGAAAAGGCAGAGGACTATGTACCAGATGAAGGAACAAGATAAAACCCCAGAAAATCAACTAAATGAAGTGGAGATAGGCAACCTTCCAGAAAAAGAATTCAGAATAATGATAGTGAAGATGATCCAGGACCTCAGAAAAAGAATGGAGGCAAAGATAGAGACGATGAAAGAAATGTTTAATAAAGAACTGGAAGAATTATGAACAGTACAATAACTGAAATGAAAAATATACTAGAAGGAATCAATAGAAGAATAACTGAGGCAGAAGAACGGATAAGTGACCTGGAAGACAGAATGGTGGAATTCACTGCTGTGGACCAGAATAAAGAAAAAAGAATGAAAAGAAATGAAGACAGCCTAAGAGACCTCTGGGACAACATTAAGCTCACCAACATTCGCATTATAGGGGTCTCAGAAGAAGAGAGAGAGAAAGGACCCGAGAAAATATTTGAAGAGATTGTAGTCGAAAGCTTCCCTAACATGGGAAAGGAAATAGCCACCCAAGTCCAGAAAGTGCAGAGTCCCAGGCAGGATAAATCCAAAGAGAAACATGCTGAGACACATAGTAATCAAATTGACAAAAATTAAAGATAAAGAAAAATTATGAAAAGCAACAAGGGAAAAATGACAAATAACATACAAGGGAACTCCCATAAGGTTAACAGCTGATTTCTCAGCAGAAACTCTACAAGCCAGAAGGGAGTAGCACTACATATTTTAAGGATGAAAGGAAAGAACCTACAACTAAGATTACTCTACCTGGCAAGGATCTCATTCATATTCAATGGTGAAATCAAAAGCTTTACAGACAAGCTAAGAGAATTCAACACCACCAAACCAGCTCTACAACAAATGCTAAAGGAACTTCTCTAAGTGGGAACCACAAAAGAAGAAAAGGACCTACAAAAACAAACCCAAAACAATTAAGAAAATGGTAATAGGAACATACATATCGATAATTACCTTAAACGTGAATGAATTAAATGCTCCAACCAGGGGCTTCCCTGGTGGCACAGTGGTTGACAGTCTGCCTGCTGATGCAGGGGACGCGGGTTCCTGCCCTGGTCCGTGAGGGTCCCACATGCCGCGGAGCGGCTGGCCCGTGGGCCGTGGCAGCTGGACCTGTGCATTCGGAGCCTGTGCTCCGCGGCGGGAGGGGCCACAGCAATGAGAGGCCCGCGTACTGCAAAAAAAAAAAAAAAATGCTCCAACCAAAAGACACAGGCTTGCTGAATGGATACAAAAACAAGACCCATATATATTCTGTCTACAAGAGACCCACTTCAGACCTAGGGACACCTACAGACTGAAATTGAGGGGATGGATAAAGTTATTCCATGCAAATGGAAATCAAAAGAAAGCTTGATTAGCAATACTCATATCAGATAAATTAGATTTAAAAAATAAAGAATGTAACAAGAGACAAGGAAGGACACTGCATAATGATCAAGGGATCAATCCAAGAAGAAGATATAACAATTATAAATATATATGCACCAAACATAGGAGCACCTCAAAACGTAAGGCAAATGCTAACAGCTATAAAAGAGGAAATCGACAGTAACACAATAATAGTGGGAGACTTTAACACCTCACTTATACCAATGGACAGATCATCCAGACAGAAAATTAATAGGAAACACAAGCTTCAAATGACACAATAGACCAGATCGATTTAATTGATTTTTTTTTTTAAGAAGATGTTGGGGGTAGGAGTTTATTAATTAATTTATTTATTTTTACTGTGTTGGGTCTTTGTTTCTCTGTGAGGGCTTTCTCTAGTCGTGGCAAGAGGGGGCCACTCTTCATTGCAGTGCACGGGCCTCTCACTATCGCGGCCTCTATTGTTGTGGAGCATAGGCTCCAGACGCGCAGGCTCAGTAGCTGTGGCTCACGGACCTAGTTGCTCCGCGGAATGTGGGATCCTCCCAGACCAGGGCTTGAACCCATGTCCCCTGCATTAGCAGGCAGATTCTCAACCACTGCGCCACCAGGGAAGCCCCGATTTAATTGATATTTATAGGACATTCCATCTGAAAACAGCAGATTACACTTTCTTCTCAAGTGCACATGGAACATTCTCCAGGATAGATCACATCTTGGGTCACAAATCAAGCCTCGGTAAGTTTAAGAAAATTGAAACCATATCAAGCATCTTTTCTGACCACAACGCTATGAGATTAAAAATCAGTTACAGGGAAAAAAACCATAAAAACACAAACACATGGAGGCTAAACAATACATTACTGAATAACAAGAGATCACTGAAGAAATCAAAGAGAAAATCAGAAAATACCTAGAGATAAATGACAATGAAAACAAGATGATCAGAAACCTATGGGATGTAGCAAAAGCAATTCTAAGAGGGAAGTTTATAGCAATTCAATCGCACCTCAAGAAACAAAAAAAATCTCAAACAATCTAACCTTACACCTAAAGGGAGTGGAGAAAGAACAACAAACAAAACCCAAAGTTAGTAGAAGGGAAGAAATCATAAAGATCAGAGCATAAATAAATGAAATAGATACAAAGAAAACAATAGCAAAGATCAATAAAACTAAAATCTAGTTCTTTGTGAAGGTAAACAAAATTGATAAACCATTAGCCAGACTCATCAAGAAAAAGAGGAGGAGGACTCAAATCAATAAAATTAGAAATGAAAACGGAGAAGTTACAACTGACACCACAGAAATACACAGCCTCATAAGAGACTACTACAAGCAAATCTATGCCAATAAAATGGACAACCTGGAAGAAATGGACAAATTCTTAGAAAGGTATACCCTTCCAAGACTGAACCAGGAAGAAGTAGAAAATATTAACAGACAAGTAATGAAATTGAAACTGTGATTAAAAATCTTCCAACAAACAAAGTCCAGGACAGATGGCTTCACAGGTGAATTCTATCAAATATTTAGAAGAGCTAACCCCCATCCTTTCAAACTCTTCCAAAAAATTGTAGAGGAAGGAACACTCCCAACTCATTGTACGAGGCCACCATCACCCTGATACCAAAACTAGACAAAGGTACTACAGAAAAAGAAAATTACAGACCAATATCACTGATGAATATAGATGCAAAAGTCCTCAACAAATACTAGCAAACAGAATCCAACAACACATTAAAAGGATCATATCACCATGATCAAGTGGGAGTTATCCCAGGGATACAAGGATTCTTCAGCATACACAAATCAATCAATGTGATACACCATATTAACAAATTGAAGAATAAAAACCATATGACAATCTCAATAGACGCAGAAAAAGCTTTTGACAAAATTTAACACCCATTTATGATAAAAACTCTCCAGAATGTGGGCACAGAGGGAACCTACCTCAACATAATAAAGGCCATATACAACAAATCCACAGCAAACAGCATTCTCAATGGTGAGAAACTGAAAGCATTTCCTCTAGATCAGGAACAAGACAAGGATGTCCCCTCTCACCACTATTATTCAACATAGTTTTGGAAGTCCTAGCTATAGCAATCAGAGAAGAAAAAGAAATAAAAGTAATCCAAATCAGAAAAGAAGAAGTAAAACTGTCACTCTTTGCAGATGACATGATACTATACATACAGAAAGCTAAAGATGCCACCAGAAAACTACTAGAGCTAATCAATGAATTTGGTAAAATAGCAGGAAACAAAATTAATGCACAGAAATCTCTTGCATTCCTATAAACTAACAACAAAAGATCAGAAAGATAAATTAAGGAAATAATCCCATTCACCACTGCAACAAAAAGAATAAGATACCTAGGAATAAACCTACCTAAGGAGATAAAAACTTGTACTCAGAAAACTATAAGACACAGATGAAAGAAATTAAAGATGTCACAGATAGAGAGATATACCATGTTCTTAGATTGGAAGAATCAACATTGTGAAAATGGCTATACTACCCAAAGCAATCTACAGATTCAGTGCAATCCCTATCAAATTACCAATGGCATTTTTTTTACAGAACTAGAACAAAAAACTCTTAAAATATGTATGAAAACACAAAAGACCTCAAATAGCCAAAGCAATCTTGAGAAAAAAAATAACCGGAGCTGTAGGAATCAGACTCCCTGACTTCAGACTATTTTACAAAGCTACAGTAACCTAGACAATATGGTACTGGTACAAAAACAGAAATATAGATCAATGGAACAGGATAGAGAGCCCAGAGAGAAACCCATGCACCTATGGTCAATTAATCTATGACAAAGGAGGCAAGGATATACAATGGAGAAAAGACAGTCTCTTCAATAACTGGTGCTGGGAAAAGTGAACAGCTACATGTAAAAGAATGAAATTAGAATACTCCCTAATACCATACACAAAAATAAACTCAAAATGGATTAGAGACCTAAATGTAAGACTGGACACTATAAAACTCTTAGAGGAAAACATAGGAAGAACACTCTGACATAAATCACACAAGATCTGTGATTGACCCACCTCCTAGAGTAATGGAAATACAAACAAAAATAAATAAATGGGACCTAATGAAACTTAAAAGCTTTTGCACAGCAAAGGAAACTATAAACAAGATGAAAAGACAACCCTCAGAATGGGAGAAAATATTTGCAACCAAATCAATGGACAAAGGATTAATGTCCAAAATATATAAACAGTTCATATAGCTCAATAATAAAAAAACAAACAACCCAATCAAAAAATGGGCAGAAGACCTAAACAGACATTTCTCCAAAGAAGACATACAGATGGCCAAGAAGCACATGAAAAGCTGCTCAATATCACTAATTATTCAAGAAATCCAAATCAAAACTCCAGTGAGGTGTCACCTCACACTGGTTAGAATGGGCATCAGCAGAAAATGTACAAACAACAAATGCTGGAGAGGGTGTGGAGAAAAGAGAACCCTTTTGCACTGTTTGGAATGTCAATTGATACAGCCACTCTGGAGAACAGTATAGAGATTCCTTAAAAAACTAAAAATAGAATTGCCAAATAATGCAGCAATCCCACTAGGCATATACCTAGAGAAAACTATAATTCAAAAAGACACATGAACCCCAATGTTCACTGCAGCACTATTTACAATAGCCAGGTCATGGAAGCAACCTAAATGCCCATAGACAGGAGAATGGATAAAGAAGATATGGTACATGTATACAATGGAATATTACATCAGCCATAAAAAGGAATGAAATTGGGTCATTTGTAGAGATGTGTATGGACCTAGAGACTGTCATACAGAGTGAAGTAAGTCAGAAAGAGAAAAACAAATATCATATATTAACGCATACATGTGGAATCTAGAAAAGTGGTGCAGATGAACTGGTTTGCAGGGCAGAAATAGAGACACAGATGTAGAGAACAAATATATGGATGCCAAGGGGGAAAGCACGGGGTGGGGTGGGGGGGAGGAAATGGGAGATTGGGATTGACATGTATACACTAATATGTATAAAATAGATGACTAATAAGAACCTGCTGTATAAAAAAATTAATTAATTAAATTTTAAAAAAGGAATCCCCAATATCATATTTCCCATGAAGTCTATGAGTAGCCTTATTTCTACTTTAATAATAGTAATATCATCTATATTTTAGCAAGTTATTAATATTATTCTTTCACTTTATTCTCAACATGTTAAAATCAAATTCATAATAGTCTTTAAATCAAACCCTCATCCAGATCATCTTATTTCTATTAGTGGCCCCAAAGTCTCCTTTTCATTCAGGTTTGAAGCACAAGCCTCACCCTAAACTTACCCCAAGCCATCTCCCACACTGCCAACAAATTAGTGTTTCAAAAGTAGAATTCCTCTTATGTCAATTCCATATAGAATAAAGAGGGGAAAAGCCAGTGCCTCCCCATTACATGTAAATTAAGTAGTAATCCTTTTCCTTGTGGTTTAATACCATCCAAGATGTGCATTAGACTTCATAAATACCTCTAATTTGCACAGCTCTGTGTTTTAGCTAGTATTATGAATTATGATTCTTATTAGCTAACATTTAATGACTATTGACTATATATTAGTCAGTGTCCTTAGGCTTCACATAAATTATTTTAGATAACCTCAGGATAACCCTATTAGGTAGATACTATTATATCCTTATTCTTAAAAACAAGTCAACCGAAATCACTGAGTTGGGTAACAGAGGAGAATTCATTTCGGCAAAGTCTGTGATGTGTCTGAAGTAACAGAGACAGCCTGTTGAACAGCAGTGATTTAGCTCTGCGTCTTGTAACTCCAAGGCTAATGACACAGTAATTTCTGCCCCCCCGCATCTGTCCCTTAAGCCAAGTATAAATATTAATTCCAAATGGAATGGATGTTATTCTCTTGGGGAATGGTGAGGCTTGCTGGGAAAGGTCACAGAAATTCTTGCCCTATTTTCTCTAAGTCATGACATAGTGAGACATTCCTATTTGTAGCTACTTTGCCTACTTCTTTGGTGACTGTATCTAGATTTTTCCAAGCAATTCTCATTTCAAACTTTCTCTCCCTTCTAATCAGAGGCATAGTTTAGCGTAAATGCACTAGAAAACATCATCAATAAAAACTTTAAAGCCACATGTTGACATAAAGTTGTAAAGATCAGGATGAAAAGCTGCTAGAGGAAGCAAAGGAAACTGAAGTTCTCAGACAGGTTTGCCTTGTAATATGGGCTCTGCTACAAAGTAAAGGCCACTCCCTTTTGTCCCCTGATCTCAACCATATATTCTAAGTTGTGGTCTTATGCAAGGCCAGTGTACCCCATGAAGGTATACAACCAACAGATTAGGAGAAAATAGAACCCAAAGCATTCTTTCAAATGTCTGGGCAGTTGAAGTGAATGGGGCAAGTGAAGTATCCTACCTCCTTTTTCTTTGTGAGCACATCTTGAATGCAAAGAATCAATGTTTGATAAACCTTATCATAATAAAGCTTTGTCCAGAGCAGCCACCTTTATTTCAGGAAACGAAAATCTAATTATGATGTTAACCCAAACAAAAATGGAATTCTTTAACCTTTGTGCTCAATCTACAATTGATAAGACCAAATAATAAAAAATCATTGACATTTCAATTTTCTCTGAGAAGAATACATTAAAATAAAATTTATGCACACAGAATGTAAGAATGTTGCAGATATTCCTCATTACTTGCTGTAGGAGATTCAGTAAAACTTGGTTAATAAGTAAAAAGATGTTTCAAAATGCTCATACACTTTTAAATTTAAAAAGCCATCCAATCATGAATTCTTGATACTGAAGGTCTGCTGATGTATTTGACATGGAAAAATGAAGCAGAAAAATCCACGAGATGGATTGTTAATTAAATGCCAAATAACACACTGAGATGACTATTTTATGGTGACTTTAGAAAATTCCAAAGAGCAAAGGTTTGTCTCTTTATAATCAAGGGGTTGTAATACCAATGTGGAGTCTCTAGGTGCTGAAAATGTTCATGTTTTTTTACTTCTGCAATGTGTGCCATATGCAACATATCCCCAAAAGGAGACCATGTGAGTAAAATTATATGAACTTGAACAATAGCTTTTTGTTTTGTGATAAATACACAATGCTAATTAAGAAATAAAATATGCAGCTTTTTAAGCCTTTTTATCTAAGCTGCTTTTAGTTTCTCCACACCAAGTCTGTACTAATGGGCTTTCCTTTCCGCAGGGAGATAAAGAAGCTGAATTAGGGCTTCCATTTTCCCCACTTTGTGATCGGAAGTCAACGATGGTGGCGCAGTCCCAAATAGGTAATACTGAGGATTGGTGGTAGTGGAGAGCGGGTGTGTGCCTGTCAGTTTTCAAATGGATACATGATGTTGTTCACCCATGAAAACCTCACTCCATATTCATGATGAATTTGATCTTTAGACTGATCTATATGGTGGTGAATGAAGAATTTTGAAACATTCTCACAAAATGAACTCAATAAAGCAGTATTAGTGAATAATAATTGTTATTCTCTTTGTAATCCTTTTACAAAATAGAGGACTTTCTTCTTTTGCAAGAGACAGCATTTCTTGTTTTGTTGCTGATTATTTTCTGTAATTTAATCCTTTGTATTTAGGACAATCCAATGAAAATATTAATATATCTGTTATCACTGTTTGCATAATATTCTTAATATACTAGCTCATATTCTTTTGGGAAAAAAATTCTTATGATATGAATAGGGAAGCCAACAACAGGAAATCTGTAAAATGATATTGCTCCCAACCATATTTATCCTTTTCATTTGTGCTTATATTGGAGACTTCAAGTCCAACCCATGATTAAAACATATTATTGCTATGCTGCATGGTTCATATATTTGTAATAGTTATTCCCTGGGCCAGCATCTTCATTACTGATCTATATGATCAATAAATATAAAGATGACTGCCTTACCTCTCTAGTTGGTCTGGTACCACCTCCTACAAAGTGGTGGTCAGCTGTCAGAAAGCTTCTTGCTCTCACCTTTCCCCTCTTCCTACCCATGTTCCAACAGCTGTTTTCCTAGCTACCATAACACAGGTGACTCTCATCGTTGAGAAGTTGTGAATATGTCAGGTTAAGGACCTCCTTGGGCAAGCTGAGAAGAATAGAAGTGTGTGAGGCTTATTGCCGTAATGTAAATTGCTGCCATGTTAGTAGAGGTGACTCATTTGATAGTCTCTAGATCCCAGGCATTTAAAACCATAGACAAAACGTGAAAGAACACCCTGGTGGTCAATTAACATTGACTCAACTTGAAGTCATCAATTCAAACACAAAACTCTTGAAATTTTTGAATTAAAGATGTACCTTAGGGCTTCCCTGGTGGCGCAGTGGTTGAGAGTCCGCCTGCCGATGCAGGGGACACGGGTTCGTGCCCCGGTCCGGGAAGATCCCACATGCCGCGGAGCGGCTGGGCCCGTGAGCCATGGCCGCTGAGCCTGCGCGTCCGGAGCCTGTGCTCTGCAACGGGAGGGGCAACAGCAGTGAGAGGCCCGCGTACCACAAAAAAAAAAAAAAAAAAAAAAAAAAAAAATGCATCTTAATGTATGCTATGGTGAATAAAATTACTTGAAATGTGAATTACTTTATCCAAGTTTCTGATGGATAGGATACTTTTTAAATATAGATAGTTCCCAGGACACTATCATTTAAAAAGCATCCCCGCAGTGTTCTCTTATATTCAGATGGTAGTCTGTTGCTCCCAGTTGTGTTTAAGGCAACAAGTGCTTGATTTCCAGCACCACACCTCTCCTGGGACCTCGGGTGTTGAATGTACACAGAGCTTGTCTCCTCCTCCACCTAAACACAGGTGGTAAATGCTCCTAAAGGACCGTGCCCCATTCTCTGTGTGTGTCATTTTCTAGTTTGATGAGTACTTTCAATGTAAAATTCTTTATTCAATCCTGTCATCTCAAAGTGGCGGGATTAATGCTGTTCTCCGTTCTGATTTAACAGAATACGCCCACAGGTTGCGAACTTAAAGCTTTACATCCTGGGAATAATAAACAGCAATTTGAAATATTAACACACTGGCAGAAAGCTCTGACTGATACAGTGTGAGAAAAAAAGTGGTTGCCTTCCTGTGGCTTGAGAAAAAAACTTCAATTATATAGTTTCTTTGGAGCTTACATATTATTTCTTGTTAGTCAATAATAAAATTCAACGAACAAATGAAGACCTTTCAGAAAGAAGAGTGATCCCTCTCATTAACAGAGGAAAATAGATTGACTCTGGTTAGATCTGAAATTATTGTTAACAATAAGATGAGGCTGAATATTAAGTAGGAAACCCAATACACTTGAGTTAGCAAGCTTAAATTGTATCACTTCCACTGCTTGAGAGATGATTTTGTAGAACAGTTAAACTCTCTCTAAAGATTGTGTTATTGGATTAAAAATAATTGCAATGGGCTTCCCTGGTGGCGCAGTGGTTGGGAGTCCGCCTGCCGATGCAGGGGACACGGGTTTGTGCCCCGGTCTGGGAGGATCCCGCATGCCGCGGAGCGGCAGGGCCTGTGAGCCGTGGCCGCTGGGCCTGCGCGCGCAGCTTCTGCTCCGCAACCAGTGAGAGGCCCGCGTACCGGGGGGAAAAAAAAAAAAAATTGCAAGGGGTAAGCTGAACCAATGTTGTAGTTGAAAGTTGTTATCAGGAGCATCAGAATCTCTGCATTATTACTAATGTTAGAATTCAGGAAATTGTAACACTTGAATATATTTATTTATGTTTTTGCTTTTGTAGGTTTCATTGATTTCATAGTAGAGCCAACATTTTCTCTTCTGACAGACTCAACAGAGAAAATTATTATTCCTCTTATAGAGGAAGACTCAAAAACCAAAACTCCTTCCTATGGAGCAAGCAGGTTTGATGTTTTCTTTTTTGCATCTTTTCCTTTTTACTTATGGTTATCTTTATTATTCCTTACATTAGGCAGGAAATTCTTAGCAGAATTATTAGGTAGTATTGCCACCTAATGGCTCTACAATATATTGCATCTGCCTTTGAAATTAGGAATTTGATGTCCACTACAAAAAATATCAAAGTACTAAGGAGTATAACAGAATTGTATTCAATACTCAAGAGAATAAATATTATTTTAATTTTCATTAAAATGTATGAATTATGTCCTGGATATAGTAACATGTCTGGTAGTGGTGGGCAGTTGGGAGACGGGCATTGTGTTGGCTTGCTAACAAATCAATCACAGCCCAGTTGTATGTCTAGAAAGATGCCTACATCAAAGTTAGCCTTTTAGATGACATGAATACAGTGGATCTGTATAACATGTAACTTAAAATATTTCAATCTAGATTTTTTTCAATGATAAATGTGTTAAGGCATGTTATTTAAAACTTCCAGTTGCAGAAAAATTATGCTAAATTCTTGTCCATCTGAACACATAGTTTTTCCAAATAACATACCAGCATTTCCTAAATGTTGCCCTAATGAGGAAACTGAGGCAATGTTCTACCTGAGAAAGATCCACATTATCCTAGAGATTAAATGGTGACGGAAGGGCAGGGACCATTACCCCACTTTTAGCTCCAGAACGGTGATGCCGCTGTGCTGCTCACCAGTGGACTCACCACTAAGTCAGCTCATCTCAAGGTTCTGCTGCTCTAATTAGGCCTCACCCACCCACACCCCATAATACATGTGGGCCCTGACCTGCTGCTCTGGGAATCCCAACAGAGCCTGGCCCTCTCCATGAGGGGAGGAAGGTAGGAGGTGAGCAGCTCTGACAGGTGCTCAAAACTGGGCCTGAGCAGCTGCCTTCCTGCTTCTGTAGCTGGTTTTGTAACGTGTTTCAGGCTTTGCTTCCTCATCCCATATACTGCCCTTGGTATTTCCTGTTTTCTTTGGTGGTTACTATTAGCTCAAGCACCTTTATGTTATCACATCTTTCTCATTCCTCTAGACGATCAAATATGAAAGGCACCATGAATGATGGAACCTATTCCCCAGACTACTCCCTTGCAAGCGTGGACCTGAAGAGCTTCAAAAACAACCTGGCGGACATCATCCAGCAGAACAAAGAGAGGTGGAAAGAATTAGCTGCTCAAGGTACGGTTGTTTATGAAGGTTTACTACCATCTCTCTCTGTCCTAACTCCTCCTCTGAGATGTTGGATTTTTTCCCCCTAGATTTCTTCTTTTATAAAATATGCAAGCCCTTGGAGGTGTTTAGAATTTGGCTACCCTTTGACTACTCATAAGAAAATTGGTTTGTATGTTAAATAAAAAGACATTCTGCTCTGTTTGTGCCATGTGGGCTGCAGAAGTATTGACATGGGTGGCAGTGAAGTGGATGTGAAGGATGGGACAATAAAAGAGAGACAAGACTTTATGTGGCACAGTAACGTCCTGTTCATTTCTAGAGGTGCCTTTGATCCTGTGTTTTAGGCTTTCCAAGTAGTTTTGTGTTGCATTAGGAATGCAACACTTAGTGTTAGAGATTTGAGTATATGTTTTTTTCAGCTTTGCTAAGTTACTTCTTTGGCTGACAGGTTCACGGATGAGTTGGGAGAATCGTTTGTAATCGGCTACCAAAGAAAACAAATGGGAGGCTAGCTCTGTATTTCTGACATGTTTTTTATTCAGATTAATTAGTCTATTTGGTTTCCAAGGCATGTGAGTTAGTATCAGTCATTATCCTTCATGCAGGAAATTAGCTTTCAAATTCCACATCTGGCCCATCTCCTTTCATGCTGCATCCCATAGACCTATCTCTCTCATGCTTTATACTCCCTGTACAGTGGCATTCTGGCAGGTTCTTATAACACCCCAGGGCCTTTGCAATGATTGTTTCTTCAGCCAGGAATTCTCCTCTTGGAGCTTTTGCAAGGCTGATTCCTTCTTGGCTGGCTGATTCATTCCTTGGCTGGAGTGTTCCTCCCTCTGCAATCTGTATTTTATTTCTAATTTGAAAAACACAGTACTTAATAACTTTTTAAATTCTCACATGGATCTTACTGTTATCATTCCCATTTTACAGATAAGGAAACTGAGGCAGAGGACAGTTATGTGACTGGCCTCAAATCCCACAACTAGTAAGTGAAGGAGCTGAAATTCATTCTTCCTCTACAAATGCAGTGCCCTAAAACCCCATGCTAGGCCGCCCACCAAAGAGACCCTCCTTGACCACTAAAAGTAATGTCCTCTGTCCTGGTTTCCCCTATTCAAACCCAGTTTAGTCATTTCAAAGTGGTATCACTAGTCCATAATCAATGATGTTGATTTATTCCTTTCCTTATCCTCTGTCTTCCACATGGGAACGTACAATCTTCAAAAGTCGGGTCGTGGTCTACTGTGTTTCCCAGGGTTTCCTCAGCTCCTGGTACAGTGCTGGGCATATCACAGGCACTCAGTAAATATTTGTTTAATTAAATAGTTAATCCTGGATGGGGCTGCATTATTTCTCCACCTCTGCTATTAGAAAACTTTAAAAAATACCAATCTAATGCCTTCATCTGAGTCTGTAACTTGTGTTCTCCCAGCCACTTAAGTCTGATCTTAGTTGAAAGGAAACAGTTTCCCAAACATTTGTGGCTCTATACAGCCGTTACAAGGACCACTTCCTCGATGTATAACCTGTGTGATCACACAGTTCCTCCCCCACCCCCCACTCAGAATGGCCTATGCATAATTAAATACTCTAGTATCATCATCTTGAAATTCTTAAAAAATTTGGAGCTAGGGGCCTTATTTTTATTTGGCACTGCGCCTTGCAATTATATAGCTATTCCTGGCCCTTACGAAGGGTCTTTGTAGTCATACGTTATTGTCACTCAATAAAAAACATCACACAATACAAGATCCAGATGACCATACTAAAACATTTTCAAACCCATCTAACTGGAGACTTCAAGTGACTAGAATTTCCCCTCTATATGAACAAATTATACTCATGATATTGACCCTGAAGCACTATAAGATATAAATCGCTAGACCATAAGCTGTTTGAAAACAGGAACAATATCTATTGTATTGTCATTATTTCTCAGAGCTGGCATGTCCCTGGCATACTACAGGTGCTGTAAAATTATTTACTGAATGTGGTTTTGAATGAAAGAATGAATGCTTAAACTTCACTTTGAATATATTCATTCAGAAAGGAAAATGAATGAATATATTAGATTTTCAGCAATGAAGGGAAGAGAGGAGGGAAACAAGATTTCTGAAACCCCTCCTATGTACCAGGCATTTTAGACGTATTGTCCTATTTTCTCCTACAACCTTGTGAAGTAGAAAGTATTATCCCCATTTTATACTTTTGGAAACCGAGGATCACACAGCTTCTAAGCACTAGAGTCAAAACTGATTCTTTACCCCAAGGTTTTTCCCACTCCCTCCTATTTTACTGTCCCATATCTTTCAAGAAAGTTTGAAAAAAGTGACTTGAAATATTTATCTTCAACAAATCCAAAGAATCCAATTGACCAAGATACACTCTGTTCTAAGAAAGTTTTAACTAAAATGAACAACAGTGAACCCCAAATATCAACCCATCACCTGGAACCTATTTGTCATAAAAGAAAACATTGTGTCAAAATTGTATTAGGGCTACAATTGCTCCCTTTCTAATAAACTTTCTGGCACTGTGATCTATTGAATGTTGTGTTGCACACAGAGGTAAATTTTAGATTTGCATAAAGTTTTCAACTTACATTTCTGGAATTGAGTAATAATAACTTAGTTCTGCAGTTAGAAAATGTAGAACCAAGATTTGAGCACAGGAAGTCTGGCTTTAAGCAAATTAAAATTATAAAGTATTTTGATAATATAATTTCCAAGGGGTATTTGTGTAGAGTACACATAGTTTGAATAAAGCAAATAATGTCCAATTTTCATTATTTATAAAATTGTACACTTGGTTTCTATTTCCAATGCAATGGTGATCTAGATAAACTTAAAGAAATATGGTAAAAACAACTAACAATGCTGGATGAAATATTGTTGAAAAGAAATTGACACCCTTAGGACCTGTCCAAATAAAGATAAAACAGAAATTCAGAGAAATAAGGAAACTTTGGAGCCACAATCTCTCCTGAGGGCACCTGTTTACCTCTACTGAAGTCATAGGTTTGCAGACTGAATTTATTACCACGTCGGGTTTATGCCAGAAGTGCAAATTTGGTTTTACATTTAAAAATTCTATTACTGCAATTCACCATATTAATGATAAAAGGTGAAAAATGCTTCTCAAAGGACGCAGAAAGAACATTCAAGAAAATTCAATATCTGTCCATTTTTTTAATTCAGGGGGATAGTCCTAATCTACTATTTTTTTCCCCACTTTTCTTGCCTTCATTTTTACTGCTTAAGTTTTTGTTCTATCCTAATTTATTTCCTTTATGGTTTGAAACATTTGCACTCTATTCCTATTATTCTCATAATTAATTAGAAGATTTTAAATGTATAATCAATAGTAAATAACAAAGAGGTTAACCAATAATTTTACCTTTCCACCAAATAACACAAAAACCTTAGAAAACTTTGTAACTGATATTTTTTAAAGTTTTAGAAATACAGACTTTATATTTAATAATTAACATTTAAAACATCTTCTTGAAATTCAAGAATATGAGACTGCTTTCTAACATTGTTTTGAAAAATCAAACTAGTGCAGGAAGACCCTCTCAAGGTTCTTCCTCAGCCAGTCAGAGATGTTCCTCAGATAATCAGTGGAGAGCTATCTCAGCTCTTCCAGGGCTCTTTGATTGCTAGGATTTTTCTGTTAAATCCTGCTGGTCTACCAGTTACCCCAAACTTGGACCACAATCTCAGGCTTGCAAAGCTGTGGGTTTTCCCTGTTTATTCTAAACTAAATCCACCTTTATGTTGGAGAAAACAGGGTTTTGTTTCCCTCTTGTCCCAACCCAAACTGAGTCTACCTCCTCTGGCAGCAAAGCTGTTTTCCACTCTCAAGCTGGGGTTGGCGGAGGAGGTTGGGAGTAGCTCCAGGCAAGAAGGTCACAGGTTCCTCTTGTTCTTACCTAAATCTCCAGAAATTTTTCAATAAATGCTTCTCAGAGTGTTGTGTTGCCTTGATTGATTTCCGGTGTGATGGAATAGTTGTTTTTGTTAATGTTTTCCAACTGTATACTTGTTTTCTGTGGAGAGGAAACCCTCGGCCTCTTTACATCACTCTAACGGGAAGTCCTCTCTCTCCACGTCGGTTTTTGGGAGAATTAAATGAGTTGATTTACGTAATCTACTTACAAGTACCTAAAATAGTAGCTACTACATGAGTTGGCTTTTATTATTGTAATTATTATTTACTGTGCTTCTGGGATACAGTAAAAAACTAAAGAGACAATAATACCTACCTTCATGAAAGAATGGGAATTAGGAGCAGGACTGAAGTTTTAAATAAGGTGGCTAGGAAAGGCTTTACTGAGAAAGTGATAATGTAAATAAATACATGGAGGAGGTTAGAAAGACTTATGGGGAGGTCTGGCATAAGAGGTGGGGGAATAAGTTTTCAGAAAGAGGAAATGACTAGCACAATATCTGGGATGTGGAGCTTGGCTGACATGCAAGAAATAACAGGAGGCAAGTGAAACAGGGAAATTGGGCAAGTGGGAATAATGTAGGCAATGTGTTAGATGGGTAACATGATGTCACATCATTGGTTTGGGTCCAAGAGAGATAGGAAAACCTTATGTATGATTTTGAAGAAGAAAAGTAAAAATGAAATGAACTGGGGCTTCCCTGGTGGCGCAGTGGTTGAGAGTCCGCCTGCCAATGCAGGGGACACGGGTTCGTGCCCCGGTCCGGGAAGATCCCACATGCCGCGGAGCGGCTGGGCCCGTGAGCCATGGCCGCTGAGCCTGTGCTCTGCAACGGGAGGGGCCCCAGCAGTGAGAGGTCCGCGTACCGCAAAAAAAAAAAAAAAAAAAAAAAAAGCTGAAGATGCACGTGCCATATTTCCCAACAATCTCACTTCTGTATTTTTACCTTAGAGAGACTTTTGCTCATGTGCATCAGAAGACATGAGCAAAACATCCATTGCAGCATTGTTCATGAGTGCAAAAATCTGCAAACAACAGTAAAATGAATTCATAAGCTGTGATTCATATTCATATTATGAACCAGCATACAGCTGTTAAGAAAAATAAAACTTCACTGTGAATATCAACAGGGATG
This sequence comes from Stenella coeruleoalba, assembly GCF_951394435.1. NCBI lineage: Eukaryota > Metazoa > Chordata > Mammalia > Artiodactyla > Delphinidae > Stenella > Stenella coeruleoalba. Next base: position 77,208,677 of record NC_137151.1, on the reverse strand, counting down.
AAAGACACAAATGATATTAAGCAAAATATGCAAGCTGCTATAATATAGCAAGATACCATTTATAGAAAGTTTAAAAAAACTAAAAACTGAATAATAGGTTTTAGAATACACACATGATAAAACTAAAGAATGATGGGGAAAATATTCAGAATGGAGAATCTAGGGAAAGGATGGAGAATTTATTTAGGAGTTAGTAATATTTTACTTCTTTGGTTGGGTTCTAGACATACATGTTCATTTGGTGATTATGGTTATACCTAACATATATGCTTTATATATGTAAATATCCATTTTTTATGAATAGAATATTTCATAATAAAAAATTTTAAAATGTGATCTGCTGTGAAAGCACAGCAACTAGAATAGACATCTATTTTAAAATCAGTGTGTATCAGATACTGCCATTGTAATTTCCCATTGCCATCACCTCTGGTCTTAAATATACTGAAGATGAAGTTTTCCTTATTGCATTGAGATGAAAATAAGCAGGTTATATGATGCTTGATTAAACATCACGGTTCTGAGCAGAATCCCGGATGTTTGGTCATCATCATGCCGGCTCTGAAACTATATTTCATAGTTGTCTCAAAAACATCCCACTAATCCTAGAGCAGTAGAAGGTGTGGATGCTTAGGCCCCAAGGTTTGTAGCTCCTGGGTCATCACTAAAACAAAACACTTTTTTAAAGAGTCATTTCATTCAGTAAGCCTTCTATTAAGGATCTGAGAACAATCTGTTTAAGAATGTTGTATGTAAATGCATTCCTTTTTGACACAGTGTGTTTTCAAAAAGTAAAGCCAGTGAATGGCAAACACAAAAAGGAAAAAATTCTTTCCTCCAACCCAAACTGTTTTTGGTTAAATTTATCCATTTAGTGTGAGGAAAATGCCTTCATTGTCTGTTCAGCTTTCCTCAGCATCTTAAGTCTCTGCCCAGTCTCTATGTTTTTCTGTATTACTTAAGAGCAAACAGGAGATTTTAAGAGGGTGTGTGACTGTCCTCTAGTGAGGCAGGTAGAGGGAAATGGTGAGGAAAGTCACTTTTCTATTTCTACCTATGGAGTCTCAGGCCAATCACATAACTTTTCTTACCCTCAGTACATGTTATTATTGGGAAAATCCTATTTGTCCTAATGAAGGAGCAGACATTCCCATAAATTCTGACCAATCCGCATTTATGCTCCAGAGTTTTGAATGTCTGTGATGCAGCTTTGAGAACAAGGCACCAAGGAAATGAGAAAAAATAAAAGAGTACATTTGCCTATACTGATGGCCAGTGGGTGAGAGATGCCCCCAATTAACAACCAAGGAAGTCCTATACAGGAAAGAAATGTATACATTTTAAAGTGCCATATAAAAGTAACTCATTTTCACTGGTGGCCTGCCATCCTGCGTCATGAGCAACACCTGGGTCTGAAGCTGAGCTGGAGTAGATTAGGTTGTGTTTAGAACAGTACCTGAATGGCAAACACAAATATCTGTTCTCCCTTGAAGCAGAAGGGTTGCTTTTGTAAGTCACCTGAGAGACTGGTTCCTCTTTAGACACAAGAATTCCAAATGGACCCAGGTCCACCAAATCCACCTAGATTGGAATAAAAACCATAAATCAATCCCAGATCTGTTTTCTTTTCCATCTTCTCAAAGAGAATGTGTACTTGAGAAAACTAGTTATGTCCCAGAATGAAATCTGGGTGGTCAGTCTGGAATGGAATGCACTATGTTTTTTACTGTACTGAGTAATTTTCTGATTTATTTGATATTGATTCAGACCCCAAAATACTAGGCTCAAAGATGATTAAGAAGTGAGAAAAGGAAGCAACATGGGAACTGAGACGCTACTGGAGTTGCACTGTGCCCAAATCACAGCTGTTTAGAACCAGAAGGAAACCTAGAGCTAGCTTAAGGCAAGCTTGACATTTTAGAATATGTATTAAAAATCTCAAACATAGCAGTGTTTTCTAGTTTCTTTTTGTGACTTACTTCCTACATAATTGCTTGAGAGTCATAGAATATGTTCAATATAATATTATTCATTTGAGCATTTTGAGACCTGCTTTTGGCTTAGTAGCTCATCTGTTCCACCAAAGACGAAGGAAAAAAATAGGATTTTGATTAGAATTTCTTTGATATCAGTTTGGGGAGAATTGTCATCTTTATGGTATTGAGTCATCCTATTCATATATATCTTATCATTCCTATGTCTTCTTTCATGTTTCTCAGAAAGCTCATTTTTCTTTGATAATAATAACAATAGTAATGATGATGGAAAATATTTGATAGTGATATTAGATGTTAGGCACCATACTAAGCATATAATATGTTATGTAATCACTTAATATTTATAATTAACGAAACTATATTTTAAATTTCTGAATATATTTTGTTGGATTTTCCATCAGTATTTAATATTTTTTATTGATTTTGTGAATGAGTATTTCTTGCAGGTGTATACAAATCCAATTTGCCTTTGAATACTTATCTTCTGCAAATAATGACAGTTTTTTCCTTTCTGAAATGTATATCTTTTATAATTGTTTTTCTTGAGTCAACTGCACTAGCAAGTTTATCCAGAATGACCTGAAATGGAAGTGATAATGGCATTCAGCTTGTCTCTGAATTTAAAGGGAAGATGTTTAATGTTTCAGCATAAGTGTGATATTTCTTACTTTCTCTGATCTGCTCTTTATGAAGTTAATTTCCCATCAATATTAAGAAAATAAATTTAAAATAAAGTGTTTAGTTTTAACAAATGTCTTTTCTGTAGCTTTTTAAAATAATTCACTATTTTTCTTTTTAATTGGTTCATACAGTGAATTATATTAATAGATTTTCTAATGTTGAACTATCTTGTATTCCTTGGATAAACCCAACTTAATTGTTAGGTATTAACTTTGTAAAAGTGTATGTATTACTTTGGCTGGCATTATAAAATTTATATTTTTGGGTGAGATTAGCTGTTATTTTTCTTTCTCATACTGACCTTGTCTAGTTTTAGTATTGAGGTTATACTAGCCTCATAAAATGAGTTGGAGTTTTAAAATTCTTGAGCTTATGTGAAATTGGTAGAACTATCTTTAAAAACCATTAAGTCTAGTGTTTTATTTGTGGGATAATTTTATCTGCTGATTCAATTTCCTTAGTGTTTACATAGGATTTTTAAAGTTATTTAGTTTTTTATTTTTTTTAATTGTGAAATATAGTATACTGAAAAGGAATACATAAAAACATATGCACTATTTATAAGTAAATAACAAAGTGTACATTCTTATAATAGACAATCATTATAGTGGCCTACAAAGAAGTAGTATGCTGGCAAAGTTTAACAACTAGTTCAAAAAAAGTATGTATATATACACATATATATATGTATATATATGTGTGTATATATACAGGTTTATTATTACTATACAGGTTTATTAATATAAAGAATGAGTAGCACATAATTTATAAGTAATAATAAAATATACAATAATCTATTATAAATTCTATACAGCTAATTGATTATCACAGAATGCTTTCACTGATTTTTGACAAACTCTTGTGTCCATTGTCGACTTATGGTTGCAACAGACAAATGGGTGTCATTCAGACTGATATGTTCATTTCTATCAAGGAGTAAGATGAAAGTACATAAATATATGTCAGAACTTAGAAAACATAGAAGGCATATATCAACTTTACTTGTTCATCAGAGATGCAAATGGTTTCTTGGTCGTTTAATTGGTTAGTGGCATTTGAATGCTGGAAGAAAATTCCCTCAATTTTTGTGCTATTTATAATGTATCAGCTATAGACATGACACAGTCTTAAATTCAATCTCTATTTTTATCATTATCTCCACCATTTTAGACATCAATAAAACAATAATTTGAGCCCCGATTCGGAAAGTTTGATGATATCCATGGTGTGAATATCCCCACCATGGCCAGTTTCAAGCTATCCATATAATTTCTCTAAACATGGAGTTGGGAAAAGGTGCATGTTATATATTTGCATTTTACAGATATGGTAGAAATAACCTCGCAACACAGATAATAGTAAAATGTATCAAAATAATTAGGCAATGATGAGTTCTGAGTATTTATCACCTTTTTTTTGAATACAGTTTATTTAATTGTAAGTTTATATAATTTTACTTTTAAGAAGTAGTTTTAACAAATAGTTTGTAAAATTTCTGAAATGTAACAATTGGGTCTTGGTGCAACATACTGCTGCCCATAAAGCTTTCTGTGATCCACCCTCACCTCCTTTATCTTGCTAAGTCAATTTGCATTTCTCTTCTCCTTACCCGCTTGCCTTACTCCAGACACACTGACCTCCACACTGTTCTTTTTTTTCCTGTCTTATAACATGTCAGATACCTTTCTGCTTTAAGAGCTTTGTACCGGCATCATTGTTAGAAACGCCTCTCCCCCAAATACAACATAGCTGCCTCCCTCTCTGCTTTCAAGTCCAGCTTCAGCTGTCACCTTGTCAATGAATGACTCCTCCCCTGGAAAAAATTTTCAAATTCCACCCATGTTCCTCCCTTGCCCCCGATAACCCCCACCAACTATTTCCCCATAACACAACACTGTCTAGTCTATAAATAATTGCCTTATTAGCCTTAATTTTTATTGTCTCTCTTACCCCATTAAAAATAAGGTTCATGAGAACAAGGATGTTTGTTTTGATCACTGATGTATTCCAAGCTCTTAGAACAGTGACTGTCATGAATTCGAAATTCAAACAATTATATGTTGAAAAAAAAATAGGAGAGACAGAGAGGGGGAGAGAGGGAGAGAGGGAGGAACAGAGGAAAGGAAGAAGGAACAAAAGAGAAAGGGAGAGAGGGAGGAAACCCACCATCTAGGCCAAGAAATAGAATATTGTGCCATGCCTTAGTAGTTCTATACGTCCTTCTCTAATCATTTCTTTCCTTCTCTTCCTTCCATGATCTAATCACTACCCTGAATTTTGTGATAATTATACCTTTGTATAACCTTAAACAATATATAGCTTAGTTTTGCTTATTTTAAAACTTGGTGAAAATGGAATCATGTCATATAAATTCATTTATGTTTAGCTTTCCACTCAATGCCATGTTTTTTGAGAATTATCCATGATGACCCAAATAGCTGTTGTCTCATTCAGCAGAGGTGTTTTCTTGGATCCTGACAGAAAACATGAGACAGAAGAAAATGTATCCAAGTACTGTGTAGATTTTTAAAAACTATTAAGTATTTAAGTTTTTCAAATAGTATATAACTATACTATTTCTTAGGCCACAAACCAGATGCACAGATAATGTAACTTCCATTATTTTTCTGTGACCAAACATAGTTTCCAGCTGAAGTCCCCTTTGTAACATGTTTGTAGAAAGCATAAGCTTATCAGTCAAATGTTTTAATTGAATCAGAGTAAGCCTGGTCAATTTAGGATACTGAGGAGGAAAAATTCAGATTTTTTAACCTCCTTTTCCTTCTTCTTTAGATAACATCAAAGTCCCCAGAGACTAATGAGGTGTTATGGATTTGGGATAAGTACCAGTCCTTGTTTGACTTCTGGACACGCTCCCTCTCATCTTCCCAGACCTATACCCTCCCCTCTGCTTCTGGCAATTATCAGCTCATGCTTCTGACATGGGACCCCTTGTTTCTACCATTGTAGGCTGTCAAACCTTTGCTCTCCCCAGCCTGCTTACTCTCTCTCATTCTTCTTTCCTCTTGATGCTTCTCATGGCCTGAGAACAGGCTGCTCTTCCTTACATATGACTGAAGACTGCAGGGTTCTCCCAGGCTCTTTACCCTGACCTTCCATATAGCCACTACTCCAGTCCTTGTACTTGAGAGCACCTACCTTGCTGCTACCTTTCAGAATTCCAGATATGGGAATTCTGAGGAGACAAGGTCTCCTCTACTCCTAGATGCCTTAATTTATCTATAAAATCTTTCATACTTTCCCACTTAGAAATAACCCAAAATGTGACAGGTCTGGCTAAACCCAGGGTCCTGTCTCAGAGGCTGTAAGTTTCTAGCCCTCTTGTATCTTCCAACTCTCTTCTCTCTCCCATCTTCCTCTGGTTCCATAGGAATGGAAAAAATTGCCACTGGAACAATGAGTCAAACCTGTGCCACCTCCATTCTGAAGGCTACCCTTATCCTTCTTGCTACTCTTGGTAAAAACCTCAGTCCATATCCAGGAAATGAGAAACCTAGATATCTTCTGGAGGTATGAGTGGGGAAGTATAGAACTTGACTAAGTATTTTCCAAGAAACTTTGTCCCATTGATGGATGTGGCTTATGAATCTGAAGACTAAGAGTGTATGCATTGTTTCTGGGTACTTCTCTAATAATATCTATGTCTACTTGTCTGAATGGGCATGGACCATGGTGACCAGTGGGAACAAAACCAGATAAGTTAACAGTTCACAGCATCAGCACAACAAGACAAACAGCTTTTGCAGTTGTTTCAGAAGAGAAATTAAAAATAAAGTTTGATTGTTAAATTGACTTTATTTAAAACAATATTACTCAATTAACATTTATCAAGTGTTTTTTACTACTTTGCAAGAAAAAAAAGATTGAAAGTTCATTTTTCTTTTAATTTGAATGATTTAAAGCTAACTGAATCATGTGATACAAATTGAAATAACTTTAAGTTCTTTGAGGTTTTTCAGGGTGGTTAATATTTTTAAAAATGTTTCAGAGGGAAACTGACATTTTTGATCATAGAGAAATCTGTTTTAAAGATAAAAAAAAATGAGACAACCTTCTCTGTTTTCTACCAAGGTCCAGGGCAATCTTAAGACATGTTTAGGAACTTTAATTCAGTTAAACTATTTTTTTCTAAGAAAATACTACAGGATCCTAAAGGCCTCTTTTAAAAATTGAGTGCTATAACAAATAGCCAATTTATTCTCATTTTCACTCAATGTCTAACTTAGGGAACTTTAGGGACAAATGTAAGAAACTGTTGTCTCACACACACACACACACACACACACACTGACTCCCACAGATTGTTCTGTCCGTTTTGAAAGTTCCACTATTTAAATCGGGCTGATTCCTCCTTTTGGTTTCAACATGGTGTGAGAGAGTTACCACTGGAGCAATCAGGAGTAATCCCATCTGAATGCCACCCTTCTCTTCCTCCTTTGCTTCTCTGGGGGAAACCTGGATCCGTGTCTTTGGGCGTCATCAGGAAACAAGGCTGAGGGGCTTCAGACTCTATTCCCAAAACCCTTAGGACACTTAGAGAGGCTTCCTCAGTAAATCATCTTTAGAGCTGATAGATGATAAACTGCCCGGGAAGAATAAATTTTTAGCCCAAGCATCACACCCAAACCAGTTACACAGCAGTACTTTCACTCCCACAGACCTGTATCACTCTGCACTCTGATCTCCTAGAGCTTTGCTAGACTTTTTTTGCTTTATTTGGCAGCAGTCCCTATTAGTCCCTAATAGTGCACCTCACTCTTACGTCTGTTGCTTAGAGAAAATAAAAATAGATTTTTTGAAAAGAACAAAAACATGCCATGTTACTTTGTATTGAATTACTTTAAAAGGTTATGTTTATAAATATTTTTTCACAAAATATTTAGTTACTCCTTTCCATTATCTTTTAATAAAACATAATGCATTTATTTACTTATTAATTTTTTTGGCTGCATTGGCTCTTTTGTTGCTGCACGCAGACTCTCTTTAGTTGCAGCAAGCAGGGGCCACTCTTCGTTGCCATGCGCAGGCTTCTCGTTGCGTGGCTTCTCCCATTGTGGAGCACGGGCTCCAGGCACGTGGGCTTCAGTAGTCCTGGCGCATGGGCTCAGTAGTTGTGGCTCACAGGCTGTAGAGCACAGGCTCAGTAGTTGTGGCACACGGGCCCAGCTGCTCCGTGGCATGTGGGATCTTCCCGGACCAGGAATTGAACCCATGTCCCCTGCATTGGCAGACAGACTCTTAACCACTGTGCCACCAGGGAAGTCCCCAAACATAATGCATTTTATGTTATAACTCCTAAACTCCCAGGATAGTTTAAGCATAGTTTTGAGAAAATATTTGCATACTTTTATATTTCAGAAGAGACAAGTAATCAAACAGAGAAGCAAAGCCTTTCAGAGATAAAAACTAGAGCTCACTTATTTTCACTAGAGCTCACTCATTTTCTAATTATGGTTCAAAAATGTAAGTTAACAGTTTAAATGAGATCTTGCTACTAATTTTTAAAATAAATAATCATATTTTAAATTATTTTAAATCATATTTTAAATTATTAGTAAATTAAATTATATATTAAATTATATATTCTATTATATATTTATTGTATTGTTCCTATTTCTAATTTAGTCTCTTCAGCTAGCAATCTACATTATATTATTAGTGCAGTAGAGCAGAAATATGCATTTGATGGAATGGAACATTTGGAAGATCAGAATTATAAAGTTCTAAGAGGTGGCATTCACCAAAGTCGCTTAACCCTAGAAGAGCTTAAGTGACAGTTCACACAATGAGTATGTGCTTGTGTGTTATTCATTCATTCACTCGCTCATTTATTGTAAAGGTATTGCTCAATAGTTTTCAACCCTGTAAGCATATTAGCATCATCGGGAATACTTTATGTTTTAAACGTTCGGCATGGCTTATCTCTAGTTCACAGAATTAGGTCAAAAATAGAACACTTCTGGGCTTCCCTGGTGACGCCGTGGTTGAGAGTCCGCCTGCCGATGCAGGGGACACGGGTTCGTGCCTCGGTCCGGGAAGATCCCACATGCCGCGGAGCGGCTGGACCCATGAGCCATGGCCGCTGAGCCTGCGCGTCCGGAGCCTGTGCTCAGCAACGGGAGAGGCCACAACAGTGAGAGGCCCGCGTACAACAACAACAACAACAACAACAACAACAACAAAAAAAAATAGAACACTTCTGTGCGTTTAAATGAATGCAGAGGACATGAAAGGGAGAGCAGGAAACTTGATCAGCTCATGGTCAAGACAAGCCAAGTACAGATTAGGATCTGAGCCAGCTTCACCCTGGCCAGCTGTACTCAGAAAACAGCAGTACGTACCTTGATGATGCTGTCCCTTAAAATATCTGTCTTTGGTCACATGTCTCTACCCTGGAACATTTGCCTTCTCCTGGAAAAGTCAGTGGACTTTCTCTCTACCCTTATCCTTGTTCTTTCCTCCTCATGGAATGCACTTCTTGCACCCCCTCCTGCACTTTGCTTACTAAAATCCTACCTATCTTCCAAAACTCCATTAAAATGCCTTCTCCAAGAAGCCTATCACTTACATAATAAGCATAGCCATCTTATTCGTACTGCAGTTGGAATACTTATGTTCTGCCTTGCAAGTCCCAGAATGGGAAGAGAAAAATGTATTCAGAAGGGGTGTACCAAAATCAGTGTTGGTATAGGAGTGGGATTGGGGGAGATTTAGAAAATGATTGCAATTACACATGCCTTAAGATTCTGACATTTCACTTTGGAGATGGGCACCATCCTCCACCCAATGAGAACCATTGCATATGATGAGATATCACAATCAGAATGTGTTACACATGCTAAAACTACAGAGTCTGACAAAATATTGAGAACTACTAATGAGGTCATTCCAAAAACATTTACACAGGCCTACTGGGTGCAAAACAAATGCCTGTAGATTTTTTTGAGAGCTGAACTCATGGGATGTTCAGCTTTAGATCTTTGCTGGTTCCTGCTCATGGCTGGGTAAGAGCTCTGTCAGTGTTGAGTAGGGGAGAGTTGACTTGATTCTAGGGAAGTCTCATTTTAATGGTGAGTTCATATAAATGAAATGGTATTACCCACTATATTGTACCATATTTTTTTTTGTTAGCTAAAAGATCTAAAATAAATCTACAGATAAATGACAAAAGAGAAAACTAAATGTGGGGGACATTCCCCCAAAGCTCCTCGCTTTCTTCAATGCCTGCACTTGCTACATTTTCAGGCACCCAAAACCTGGTCCCTAGCTCTAATTCTACTTTGCAATAAACTGCAATAAATAAGTATAAGAGCTCACAGGAGTTTTGTCACCTCTGAAAACTCTGGGGTAAGGAGTGTGACAGTGGATATTTGGGGAATGAAGAAGCTGGTGATGGGGAAGCGAGTTGTGGACAGGATGCTGCACTGTTGAGCAGAGATGATGGGGGCAGAGGAAGACTGAAGAGTTGGGGCATGAGGTAGGGAACAGCTCTTTGAGACAGTTCTCCCTTTCAGGTCCTACTCTCCTCCAGCAAGTGTAACTAGACTTTGTACCCAGAATTTGACTGAGTCCTTCACATTGCTCACACTCAGCTAGGTTCAAGACTTTGTCAGTTTCCCCCAATAATAAACTCAGTTCCAAGTACATTGGAAGATTTATTGTCTTAACATTATGCTTCAGAGCAAAATTTAAATCATCATTTGTCACCACTCACCTCTGTTCTCGCTCCAAAACCTCTAATCTTTCATTTCTCTTGACTTAAGGTCTCTCCTCCTCTCTTTTTCTGCCTCTAAAATCCCCTCAGCTGCACAGAGCAATTTAGTTCTGGCCTCAAATTTAATCCATTCAACAAAACAAAAGCCTAACAATTGGCCTAAAATGATATCTACAGTTCTTGAAATAAGTACCTTTTTTTTTCAGAAGCAAAAACCAGTTCACAGAAATGTTAAATTTTCCTGATCAGTAAACATCTTTAAGTAAAACCTCATGCATGGTAACAGCTCTAATTTGACCAAAAGACCTGGAGATTTCAGTCTACTTGCTGGAAATCTATGGGGCCCTGTGAGAGAAAGGGGATCCATTTCTGCAGATTGTTTAATTGGTGTCACAAACCACATAAGTAACAGCTACAAATTCCTTGGTTGACCTGGCTCAGCTGCTATGACAACATCAGCATCTTTATGTTTTGAAATATCTGTTTAAGTGGCATTTTGTAGCATTTCTCTTTACTAACATGGTGAGTGTCAATAAATTTTCTTTGAGCAGCTAATCCCTAATTTTGTCATTTCTGCAATAAAGTTTATCCATACATTTTCACTTTGGATATCCCCTTTCCAAAACACCAAAAAGGTAATGTGACTTTCATAAACTAAATTTATCTTTTATATTAATTCTACCATTGTCTTGCTGAGCAAATGCTTTAATAATTTTCTGCCATTAAAAATGATTTATAAAAGTTTTACGGGACAGATATCTTTGAAAAAATGTCTATATTTTAGTAAGTGTGAACAACAGGGGAAAAATGGCTTAATATATTGTTTTTTTGTGAGATTTGAGAATGACTTTTCCAATGTATAATTCAGTTTAAGGTTAGCCAAGGTATTTTCCTCCTGAAAAGTTTATTTTTTTGAGAATTGCTCTTCTACCCCTTCTTTACTGTGATCCCCTAATAGTTGACCTAATGGTTATGGTACTAGACTAGTAGGAACACCCCAATAATTAATTAGCTGAGACTGGCTGGTGTCTAATATTGAAGAATGTATTTTCACAAAGAAGTTTATTTATTCTTACTCTCTGGCTCTGCCTTCAGGAAAAAAAAAAGGCTATAATTTACCAATCAGATGTAATTTCAAAGATAAGGCAGATAATTATACTGAGGAAAGACAAAAAAAACATAGCAGGTATTAAATTACACCCAAGAAGGTTGCATAGTAGAGTATAGAACCCTGGAAATGGACTATCTCATTTGATCCTGTTCCCATCACTTATTTGCTATGTAATCAAACAAGTTATTTAATCTGTTTCAGTTTGCTGATTTCTAAAGTGAGGATCATAAAAATAGCTGTTGTGAGAATTAAATGAGTAAATACTTGTCAAGTTTTTAGAATTTAGTGTTTTCTACTATAATTCTTATTATTCTCCTGCACTCACATATATGTCTCCAAACTATATGGAGATCTTATAGAAGGCTTCCTTAAAGAAATATACTATGGAAAAACAGTACCTGCTCATAAAAATTTTGATATGAGTTTATGCTTAGCTCATGAGAAAATATGCAGTGGATCAATTCCATCAATCAACTGAGTGAATTGCTGTACGGTAAATTGATCGTAACTCTTCTATCAACTTTCATTCTTAGCTTAATCCATCAAGATAGCCTATAGAGTGTATCTCCCAAATATCTCTCAGATCCATACAATTTTCTGCATGAGTGAATGAAGGAATGGAATTGGCTTATTCTGGATATCTGGTAGAGTTACCCAATTTATAGAGCTGAAATGAACCACCTTTATCTAAATACTTTCTGTTGAGGACTCTGCCACTTAAGATACTTGCCTTTACTTTTTCTTGGCATAGAACCCTTTAGGAAAAGAGAACAATTCTAAAAAAGAGTATTTTGCAGACCTAAATGCTCTCAAAAAGAATAAATTTTAGCTAATCCAGCAAACTTGGTTTGCGGCAATTCACTTCTTTCCCAAAAGAATATTTTACCATCGTAGTTATTATCCCCAAAAGTATGCCTAGATTTAGGCCTTCTATACAGCCCAAACTTTTCATTCCTGAGTTTACTCCTTCTAGGACTGTTGTTCATACTTTGCCTAACATAATTTTCCCTTGTTAACTATAGGAATCTAGGAAATTCCCAGAAATCATGCAAAAAATGTTTATAGCTGAAGTCTTTGACCTTTCTTAGATATATTTAATTCCTCCGAAGAAATTATGAAAAATGAAGGGGAAAGGAAAAGTGATCCAAGAAATCTCTTCAGGTGAGGGTTAGTATATAAGCCCTCTAGGGAAAATGATGAAAACCTTCAAGAATCTGATGCTCAAACTTTATTTCTATATCATTCTTCAAAACCCAGCCTAGGCTAATTTTTTAGCAAAACAACTTGTAGTGAATGATCTTGGAGGACTTGGACTAATTGTGATTTGTATCAGGAAACTTTTGTGAAGGTTAAGAGAGAAGTTCAGCACAAGAACCCACACAATAATATTATCTCATTACTCTGGACATGGGATTCTTTCAGAAGGGGTCTATGTTTCCATATCATCCTTTCATCTGGACTAAGCTTCTGTGCAGGTCTGTTGGTTACAGAAAACCCAGAGTCATCAGTAAGAAATAGAAATCTCATCAAATAAAACAAGTTCAACAAAAATAAGGCAATAGTTTTTTTTTTTACATCTTTATTGGAGTATAATTGCTTTACAATGGTGTGTTAGTTTCTGCTTTATAACAAAATGAATCAGTTATACATATACATATGTTTCCATATCTCTTCCCTCTTTTGTCTCCCACCCTCCCACCCTCCCTATCCCACCCCTCTAGGTGGTCACAAAGCACTGAGCTGATCTCCCTGTGCTATGTGGCTGCTTCCTACTAGCTATCTATTTTACATTTGGTAGTGTATATATGTCCATACAATTCTCTCACTTTGTCACAGCTTACCCTTCCCCCTCCCCATATCTTCAACTCCATTCTTTAGTACGTCTGTGTCTTTATTCCTGCCTTACCCCTAGGTTCTTCATGACATTTTTTTATTTCTTAGATTCCATATATGTGTTAGCATACGGTATTTGTCTTTCTCTTTCTGACTTAATTCACTCTGTATGACAGACACTAGGTCCATCCACCTCATTATAAATAACTCAATTTCGTTTCTTTTTATAGCTGAGAAATATTCCATTGTATATATGTGCCACATCTTCTTTATCCATTCATCCGATGATGGACACTTAGGTTGTTTCCATCTTCTGGCTATTGTAAATAGAGCTACAATGAACATTTTGGTACATGACTCTTTTTGAATTATGGTTTTCTCAGGGTATATGGCCAGTAGTGGGATTGCTGGGTCATATGGTAGTTGTTTTTGTAGTTTTTTAAGGAACCTCCATAAGGTTCTCCATAGTGGCTCTACCAAATCACATTCCCACCAGCAGTGCAAGAGTGTTCCCTTTTCTCCACACCCTCTCCAGCATTTATTGTTTCTAGATTTTTTGATGATGGCCATTCTGACTGGTGTGAGATATCTCATTGTAGTTTTGATTTGCATTTCTCTAATGATTAATGATGTTGAGCATTCTTTCATGTGTTTGTTGGCAGTCTGTATATCTTCTTTGGAGAAATGTCTATTTAGGTCTTCTGCCCATTTTTGGATTGGGTTGTTTGTTTTTTTGTTATTGAGCTACATGAGCTGCTTATAAATTTTGGAGATTAATCCTTTGTCAGTTGCTTCATTTGCAAATATTTTCTCCATGCTGAGGGTTGTCTTTTGGTCTTGTTTATGGTTTCCTTTGCTGTGCAAAAGCTTTGAAGTTTCATTAGGTCCCATTTGTTTATTTTTATTTCCATTTCTTTAGGAGGTGGGTCAAAAAGGATCTTGTTGTGATTTATGTCATAGAGTGTTCTGCCTATGTTTTCCTCTAAGAGTTTGATAGTTTCTGGCCTTACATTTAGGTCATTAATCCATTTTGAGCTTATTTTTGTGTATGGTGTTAGGGAGTGTTCTACTCTCATATTTTTACATGTAGCTGTCCAGTTTTCCCAGCACCACTTATTGAAGAGGCTGTCCTTTCTCTACTGTACATTCCTGCCTCCTTTATCAAAGATAAGGTGACCATATGTTCGTGGGTTTATCTCTGGGCTTTCTATCCTGTTGCATTGATCTATATTTCTGTTTTTGTGCCAGTACCATACTGTCTTCATTACTATAGCTTTGTAGTATAGTCTGAAGTCAAGGAGCCTGATTCCTCCAGCTCCGTTTTTCGCTCTCAATATTACTTTGGCTATTCGGGGTCTTTTGTGTTTCCATACAAATTGTGAAATTTTTTTGTTCTAGTTCTGTGAAAAATGCCAGTGGTAGTTTGATAGGGATTGCATTGAATCTGTAGATTGCTTTGGGTAGTAGAGTCATTTTCACAATGTTGATTCTTCCAATCTAAGAACATGGTATATCTCTCCATCTCTTTGTATCATCTTTAATTTCTTTCATCAGTGTCTTATAATTTTCTGCATACAGGTCTTTTGTCTCCTTAGGTAGGTTTATTCCTAGATATTTTATTCTTTTTGTTGCAATGGTAAATGGGAGTGTTTTCTTGATTTCACTTTGAGATTTTTCATCATTAGTGTATAGGTATGCCAGAGATTTCTGTGCATTAATTTTGTATCCTGCTACTTTACCAGATTCATTGGTTAGTTCTAGTAGTTTTCTGGTAGCATCGTTAGGATTCTCTATGTATAGTATCATGTCATCTGCAAACAGTGACAGCTTTACTTCTTCTTTTCGGATTTGGATTCCTTTTAGTTCCTTTTATTCTCTGATTGTTATGGCTAAAACTTCCAAACCTATGTTGAATAAGAGTGGTGAGAGTGGGCAACCTTGTCTTGTTCCTGATCTTAGTAGAAATGCTTTCAGTTTTTCACCATTGAGGACGATGTTGGTTGTGGGTTTGTCATATATGGCCTTTATTATGTTGAGGAAAGTTCCCTCTATGCCTAATTTCTGCAAGGTTTTTATCATAAATGGGCGTTGAATTTTGTCAAAAGCTGTCTCTGCATCTATTGAGATGACCATATGGTTTTTCTCCTTCAATTTGTTTATATGGTGTATCACATTGATTTGCGTATATTGAAGAATCCTTGCATTCCTGGAATAAACCCCACCTGATCATGGTGTATGATTCTCTTACTGTGCTGTTGGATTCTGTTTGCTAGTATTTTGTTGAGGATTTTTGCATCTATGTTCATCAGTGATATTGGCCTGTAGTTTTCTTTCTTTGTGACATCTTTGTTTGGTTTTGGTATCAGGGTGATGGTGGCCTCGTAGAATGAGTTTGGGAGTGTTCCTCCCTCTGCTATATTTTGGAAGAGTTTGAGAAGGATAGGTGTTAGCTCTTCTCTAAATGTTTGATATAATTCGCCTGTGAAGCCATCTGGTCCTGGGCTTTTGTTTGTTGGGAGATTTTTAATCACAGTTTCAATTTCAGTGCTTGTGATTGGTCTGTTCATATTTTCTGTTTCTTCCTGAATCAGTCTTGGCAGGTTGTGCATTTCTAAGAATTTGTCCATTTCTTCCAGGTTGTCCATTTTATTGGCATAGAGTTGCTGGTAGTAATCTCTCATGATCTTTTGTATTTCTGCAGTGTCAGTTGTTACTTCTCCTTTTTTATTTCTAATTCTATTGATTTGAGTCTTCTCCCTTTTTTTCTTGATGAGTCTGGCTAGTGGTTTATCAATTTCGTTTATCTTCTCAAAGAACCAGCTTTTAGTTTTATTGATCTTTGCTATCATTTCCTTCATTTCTTTTTCATTTATTTCTGATCTGATCTTTATGATTTCTTTCCTTCTGCTAACTTTGGGGGTTTTTTTGTCCTTCTTTTTCTAATTGCTTTAGGTGCAAGGTTAGGTTGTTTATTCGAGATGTTTCCTGTTTCTTAATGTGGATTGTATTGCTATAAACTTCCCTCTTAGAACTGCTTATGCTGCATCCCATAGGTTTTGGGTTGTTGTGTCTCCATTTTCATTTGTTTCTAGGTATTTTTTGATTTCCTCTTTGGTTTCTTCAGTGATCACTTCGTTATTAAGTAGTGTATTGTTTAGCCTCCATGTGTTTGTATTTTTTACAGATATTTTCCTGTAATTGATATGTAGTCTCATAGCGTTGTGGTTGGAAAAGATACTTGATACGATTTCAATTTTCTTAAATTTACCAAGGCTTGATTTGTGACCCAAGATATGATCCTTCCTGGAGAATGTTCCACGAGCACTAGAGAAAAATGTGTATTCTGTTGTTTTCGGATGGAATATCCTATAAATATCAATTAAGTCCATCTTTTTTAATGTATCATTTAAAGCTTGTGTTTCCTTATTTATTTTCATTTTGGATAATCTGTCCATTGGTGAAAGTGGGGTGTTAAAGTCCCCTAATATGAATGTGTTACTGTCGATTTCCCCTTTTATGGCTGTTAGTATTTGCCTTATGTATTGAGGTGCTCCTATGTTGGGTGCATAAATATTTACAATTGTTATATCTTCTTCTTGGATCGATCCTTTGATCATTATGTAGTGTCCTTCTTTGTCTCTTCTAATAGTCTTTATTTTAAAGTCTATTTTGTCTGATATGAGAATTGCTACTCCAGCTTTCTTTTGGTTTCCATTTGCATGGAATATCTTTTTCCATCCCCTTACTTGCAGTCTGTATGTGTCTCTAGGTCTGAAGTGGGTCTCTTGTAGACAGCATATGTATGGGTCTTGTTTTTGTATACATTCAGCCAGTCTGTGTCTTTTGGTGGGAGCATTTAATCCATTTACATTTAAGGTAATTATCAATATGTATGTTCCTATTCCCATTTTCTTAATTGTTTTGGGTTTGTTATTGTAGGTCTTTTCCTTCTCTTGTGTTTCTTGCCTAGAGAAGGTCCTTTAGCGTTTGTTGTAAAGCTGGTTTGGTGGTGCTGAACTCTCAGCTTTTTCTTGTCTGTAAAGGTTTTAATTTCTCCATCAAATCTGAATGAGATCCTTGCTGGGTAGAGTAGTCTTGGTTGTAGGTTTTTCTCCTTCATCACTTTAAATATGTCCTGCCAGTCCCTTCTGGCTTGCAGAGTTTCTGCTGAAAGATCATCTCTTAACCTTATGGGAATTCCCTTGTGTGTTATTTGTTGTTTTTCCCTTGCTGCTTTTAATATGTTTTCTTTGTATTTAATTTTTGACAGTTTGATTAATATGTGTCTTGGCGTGTTTCACCTTGGATTTACCCTGTATGGGACTCTCTGTGCTTCCTGGACTTAACTATTTCCTTTCCCATATTAGGGAAGTTTTCAACTATAATCTCTTCAAATATTTTCTCAGTCCCTTTCTTTTTCTCTTCTTCTTCTGGAACCCCTATATTTCAACTGTTGGTGTGTTTAATGTTGTCCTAGAAGTCTCTGAGACTGTCCTCAGTTCTTTTCATTCTTTTTTCTTTATTCTGTTCTGCAGTAGTTATTTCCACTATTTTATCTTCCAGGTCACTTATCCGTTCTTCTGCCTCAGTTATTCTGCTATTGATCCCTTCTAGAGTATTTTTAATTTCATTTATTGTGTTGTTCATCATTGCTTGTTTTATCTTTAGTTCTTCTAGGTCCTTGTTAAATGTTTCTTGCATTTTCTCTATTCCATTTCCAAGATTTTGGATCATCTTTACTATCATTATTCTGAATTCTTTTTCAGGTAGACTGCCTATTTCCTCATCATTTGTTAGGTCTGGTGGGTTTTATCTTGCTCCTTCATCTGCTGTGTGTTTTTCTGTCTTCTCATTTTGCTTATCTTACTGTGTTTGGGATCTCCTTTTTGCAGGCTGTAGTTTCGTAGTTCCCGTTGTCTTTGGTGTCTGTCCCCAGTGGCTAAAGTTGGTTCAGTGGATTGTGTAGGCTTCCTGGTGGAGGGGACTAGTGCCTGTTTTCTGGTGGATGAGGCTGGATCTTGTCTTTCTAGTGGACAGGTCCACGTCTGGTGGTGTGTTTTGGGGTGTCTGTGGACTTACTATGACTTTAGGCAGCCTCTCTGCTAATGGGTGGGGTTGTGTTCCTGTCTTGCTAGTTGTTTGGCATAGGCTGTCCAGCACTGTAGCTTGCTGGTCGTTGAGTGAAGCTGGGTGTTGGTGTTGAGATGGAGATTTCTGGGAGATTTTCGCCATTTGATATTATGTGGAGCCGGGAGGTCTCTTGTGAATCAGTGTCCTGAAGTTGGCTCTCCCACCTCAGAGGCACAGCACTGGCTCCTGGCTGTAGTACCAAGAACCTTTCATTCACATGACTCAGAATAAAAGGGAGAAAAAGTAGAAAGAAAGAAAGAAAGAAAGAGAGAGAGAGAGAGAGAGAGAGGGAAAAAGAAAGAAAGAAAAGAAAAGAAAGTAAGATAAAATAAATTTATTAAAGTAAAAAATAATTATTAAGAAAAAAAATTTTTTTAAGTTAATAAAAAACAAAAAACAGATGGATAGAGCCCTAGGACAAATGGTGAAAGCAAAGCTATACAGACAAAAACTCACACAGAAGAATACACATACACACTCACAAAAAGAGGAAAAGGGGGAAAAAAATAAATCCTGGTCTCAAAGTCCACCTCCTCAGTGTGGGATAATTCGTTGCCTATTCAGGTATTCCAAAGATGCAGGGTACATCAAGTTGATTGTGGAGATTTAATCCACTGCTCCTGAGGCTGCTGGGAGAGATTTCCCTTTCTCTTCTTTGTTCCCACAGCTCCCGGGGCTCAGCTTTGGATTTGGCTCCGCCTCTGTGCTTAGGTCGCTGGAGGGCGTCTGTTCTTCGCTCAGACAGGACGGGGTTAAATGAGCCGCTGCTTCGGGGGCTCTGGCTCACTCAGGCCGGGGGGAGGGAGGGGCACGATACGGGGCGAGCCTGCGGCGGCAGAGGCCAACGTGACGTTGCACCAGCCTGAGGCGCGCCGTGCGTTTTCCTGGGGAAGTTGTCCCTGGATCCCGGGACCCTGGCAGTGGCGGGCTGCACAGGCTCCCCGGAAGGGAGGTATGGATAGTGACCTGTGCTCGCACACAGGCTTCTTGGTGGTGGCAGCAGCAGCCTTAGCGTCTCATGCCTGTCTCTGGGGTCTGCGCTGTTAGCCGCGGCTTGCGCCCATCTCTGGAGCTCCTTTAAGCAACGCTCTTAATCCTCTCTCCTCGTGCACCAGGAAGCAAAGAGGGAAGAAAAACTCTCTTGCCTCTTCGGCAGGTCCAGACTTTTCCCCGGACTCCCTCCAGGCTAGCCATGGTGCACTAACCCGCTGCAGGCTGTGTTCACTCAGCCAACCCCAGTCCTCTCCTGGCGCTCAGACCTCCGAAGCCTGAGCCTCCTCTCCCAGACCCGCTCACCCCGGCGGGTGAGCAGACGAGCCTCTCTGGCTGGTGAGTGCCGGTTGGCACCGATCCTCTGTGCAGGAATCTCTCCGCTTTGCCCTCCACACCCCTGTTTCTGCGCTCTCCTCCATGGCTGCGAAGCTTCCCCCCTCCGCCACCTGCAGTCTCCGCCCACGAAGGGGCTTCCTAGTGTGTGGAAACCTTTCCTCCTTCACAGCTCCCTCCCACTGGTGCAGGTCCCGTCCCTATTCTTTTGTCTCTGTTTATTCTTTTTTCTTTTGCCCTACCCAGGTACGTGGGGACTTTCTTGCTTTTGGGGAGGTCTGAGGTCTTCTGCCAGTGTGCAGTAGGTGTTCTGTAGGAGTTGTTCCACGTGTAGATGTATTTCTGATGTATCTGTGGGGAGGAAGGTGATCTCCACGTCTTACTCTCCGCCATTTTCCCTGCCGTCTCAAGGCAATAGTTTTGATGTTTTCTTCGATGTAGAGATAGTAGAGCACTTACAATTTATTTTAAATGAGTTCATCATGAGAATAATCCTGTTGTATTAGCCATTATAGATTAGCGATAGCACTGCTCCCACAACCGTGGCTAAATGTTGTAGATCAGTAAAGTGCTTTGTGACTAATTGCTTAAAGTGCTTTTATTTTAAAGCATGGATTTGCAATTTATAAAGGAGTACTGTAGTAGGAGTATTGCATACATGACCAAGAGAAGCAATTTATTCCACTACTAACTTCAACAACTATAAGTAGATAAGGCTCTCTCCACACGTTTCTTCAAAATAGCCCCTCAGCATAACCAGCCTAAGTCAGACAGGAACATGTACATAGGAGAGAAAAAATAGCATGGAAGGCATTTTGTAAGAACACTAGTCTTTCTCATTCCAGGTTAAAGGATAGATGATTATGTGAGATTGATTTCTATTTTGGCTGATTCTTAGACCTTAATTAATGAGTTACCAACTAAGCCCTCTAAGATTTGGTGACTAAAGCTGAATAAGATGGAAAAAACAATTAATTGTTTGGGAATTTGGTATCACCAAGTCAATTTAGTTTATGCATTTGTCAAACAATATGTATAGAATATCATCAGGGGCATCTAAAGCCTCCTAGAATTTTGGATTATTCATGCCCCCAATATTTTATGAATCTTTTTTCTGTAGTAAGTACCTACTTGCTGAAAATTATGTATTCCACTTGATGAAGATTGTAAGTGGTTTTTGTATCCAAGGGGAAAATGATGAACAAATTCAAAGCAGACATACTTTCCTGATTCTTTCTTCTCTCATCTTCCCTAGATGGAAACTCATACCAAAAAAAAAGTGCTCTCTCCACTGAAGAATTTGATCATAAACACTAAAAAATTAGTAATTTGTGATGTTTGCCATCTTAGAGTAGAAGCAATTCATTGCTCTTGCTATGCATGAATATGCAAGGTAAACAATGTGTGCAGTTTGCGATCCCTAAGATCTAGAGTGGTTGGTTGGCTCTGGTATTACAGGATGGCTAATCAGAAATCGAGACAAAAATGATGGTGGAGGGCTTCCCTGGTGGCGCAGTGGTTGAGAGTCTGCCTGCCAATGCAGCGGACATGGGTTTGTGCCCCAGTCCGGGAAGATCCCACATGCCGCGGAGCGGCTGGGCCCGTGAGCCATGGCCACTGAGCCTGCGCGTCCGGAGCCTGTGAGAGGCCCGCGTACCGCAAAAAAAAAAAAAAAAAAAGATGGTGGAGTTTTCACATTTACACCTTTTGATTTTTTTAAACATAGATATTTACCTTAGTCATATATTTATGCTGGATTTTAAATTGAATAACTTCTCATTATTCCTGGAGTCAGAAATTTCTATTATTTCTTCTCCATGGTATGAGAACATGGCAAGAGAACGTCTGGGTCCTTCTTGCAGCCCTTCACTTTGAAATCCTCCTGAGTATAGGCCTGTGTGGGTCTTGGGATTTGAGTCTTTCTTAGCCTGTCTTCTACTGCAAGTGTTACTACAGGAAGTAATAGTAAAAAGTGAGTTTTGTTTTGTAGGGAGGGCTGCTTGCTATCAAACTACTCATTCTTCTCTGAAAAACTGAAGTTTGAATTTTAGTAGCTTGTCAGAACATGAAGATTAAAAATGCCATGTTTTTTCAACTTGAATCTTTGCAATTTCATGTCTCCAGGCAACACAAAATGCATTCACTCTTTCAGATCCAATAGAAACTTGCCCCTGTGGGTCAGGGAGTTAGTACTGGGTGACCAAACTATTCAGGTTAGTACATTGAGGTTGAAGGCTCAGCTCTGCTCCTTAGATGGTATGTGATCTCGGTCAATAGAAATTGTTGGCAGGATTAAATGATAAAATATAAGAAGCACCTGGCATAGTTCTTGGCACATGGTAACTATTCCCTTAATATTAACTACTGTTTTTGCTGTTGCTGCTAATATTATTAATAGTAATAAACTTTGCAATTTTTACTCATTAATCTGTATCTAACAGATCACTTATGATTTAATAAATCAATATGTAACAGCCTATTCATGTTAAAATACATGTAGACAGATTATAATAAGAATTTGAAATTTAAAGTTGTTTATGTAATTGTATCCTTTTTAAAGGTTTTGTGTGAAGACCTACAGTTTAAAATCTGATCACACCTTCTTCACGTCCATGTTTGGATCCATTTTAAAACACAAGAGCTCAGAACCTTATGGAAAATTGTAGGCCAGAGATTGTGGATAAGTGGGAAGATATATCATGTACATGCCTCATTGATTTTTCTTTCTGACATTATTAAAATTGAGCAATTTGAGAAATAATTTTCTGATAGTAGTAGCATTATGTTATAAAATCTCACATTGAAAGTAGAACTTTCAACGATTTTTTTAACTTTCAAATTGAGTAGAATTGGTGACAAAGCAGTAAAATCAAGAATTGATCTTTTTAGTAGTTACCTAGAGCCACTAAACATGAATGATACTCTATTCTACATGTATAGGAGAGTGAGAATTAATGGCTTATGTTTAGAACAATAACCCTCAGGTTTTTTTGCAGGATTATCTATCATTAAAACAAGTTCAGTTATGTTCAGTATTCTCCATTTAGGCACAAAAGTAGGTTTACATATTGACATGTTTAAACATTTTTACTGAAAGCAATTGAAATTTTTTTTTCTTAATCTAGCTTTAAATAGAAAACCCAATTAACTAGAATACTAAAAGCAAAGCCAAAGTGTTTCTATCATTTTACAATTTTTTTCCAAGTTTTAACTTTTAAAACTAGTTTAGATTACCTAAAATTAGTACTCTTTATGTATTTTTTTGCTTATAAAAGACAAAGAAAATGTGAATTTTTGTTGCACCTCTCAGATTCAATTTTCATCCCATCTTTTCCCTGATTGAGAAAGTAGAGAAGACCCATACTGCCTCTCACGTTAAATTGGCTCTAAGAGCCAAATCTTAAAACTTCCGCAACTGTTCCCACCACTCTTTACAGCAGACAAAGTATGATTTGAGTGGTCTTCATTTCACTACCCTAGACCTTCTTTCTCCATTGCTACCCTCCCAACTTCCCTACCTTCAAAGACAATCAATGCCCTTACTTTCTCACCATCTCCCTGCCACCAGAGCCTGCTTAAAAAAGAAAATAAAAGATCTGTTATTCAATCAGACAAATTCCATCTGAGAATAAGAGCATTTCAATAGGTGTGAGAGCTTTCCTCTAAAAGAATGACGCTGAAGGAGAAACCATTACCTTAGTCAGTGGGCTGGAACTCTGAGTCAAGTTTTCGCAACTGGGCTTCACTTCTTCCTTGGCACATCTTTTTCTTTCCAATCTGCTGCCTTCACTCATATTCCTTTCTGCTCTTCCATCTCACCTCCTCACTCCCCTCATTAGGAGAATATTCCTATCCTCTTGCCACCAAAACACATACATCCTATAGACCCAGTTTTAGACTGAACTCTTTTAAGAAGGCATCTCACTACCTCTCTTCATTGTTTAAACTCTAGTTTCTATGGAACTTTAAGATTTCTGGCTGTTTAATGTGCTATTTCCTCCCCAAGTGGAATGAATTGTTACAGAATGGCAGATGAATATACGTAGAGATCGTGCATTCATTTTCCACAGATCACCTCTGATCATCTCTGTGCAGAACTCACCACATCTTTAGGTGCTTAATACATGTGTATTAGGATTCACTCACATTGCTAATGTGAATCGGTGTGTTTTGTACTGCTTTAGTTGACCAAAAAATAATTTAGCCTTTTCTTGATTTGTATCTTATATAACACTTTATGAAATAAGACATTACTTCCTCTAACTTTACAGGGTTGAAACTAGCACATTTGGAAAGAGGTGGAATTTTTCTTCAGCAGCCTCACCTCTTTTTTTCTTCTCATCTCTCTTGGTATTTAGTGTTCACTCCTTCCTTTGCTTACTGTTACCTTCATGCACACAGCAAAATTTATCCTCAGGCCGAAATACACAACAGTTTCCTCTCGAGAGGCATTTAAATGAGGAGTATTTTCTCCTGATGTGAAGATTTCTTATTCCCAACCTACAAGGCAAATCATATTATACAGATGTCTAAACACCGTTTAGAATCAGAAGTTCCGATTTATCCCACATTACGTTTCTCCAGTAACTATAACTTTCAATCCTAGATCATCAATTCTTTCTAGTTATTGGCAACATAAGCTACATAAATGGACCAAAAATAGAACTGAATCAACCTAGACAGATTTGCCTGCATGAGGAAATACTGCTATACATAGCAAAGGTAATGTTTTTCTTATGAAGAAATGATAATGCAGCATAATGCAGAACTAGTATTTCTGCTGAAAGGACTACACAAACCAATTTTTGCCAAGTATTTTTCAAACACTATTTGCTGCTTCTGCTAAATATGGAAAATTAACTGGAGTATTTTTTAAGGGATAATATGGGGGTCTGTCTCCCACACTCTCCCAGGCCATGGTGCCGTGGAGTAGTCAGTCATTCCTTCTGACCATGTGTTCCTCATTTCTAAAATGGAAATTATGGTGATAGTTTTACTACTCCATGCAGGGATTGTTGGGTCAGATAAGTGAGAAATGTATGAGGGCAAATATAAACCATTAAATTAAATCAATTATTGTGTTTATAGAAGAAATTATCTTTTTGCTAATTATGAATTCTACATGTTAGGAAAACACAACAAGCACATCAAATCTGTTATATCTTGGATATTACTATTCAGGACAAAACTAATCTTTGAAAAGAGAATAGATTTAAAGTCTGTGTAAAGAAAAATATTAGTAACTAATAGAATAAATGGCGTATAGATATGGCAGAAATGGTAAAGGTGGTATGCAAATAATTGTAGTTTGGGAAATGGAGGGCAAGATTCCGGTTGGACTTTGTCAGAGAGATTCAGCCACTAGACAGCCTTGAAACCTTGGTCAGATGACTCAACCTACATATCAGTTTCTACACTTTGCCGTGAAGATTCAGGTAATTAAGATAAGTGAAGCACTTAAAATAGTGCCCACCACCTAGCAGTTGTTCACAAAGTGTTATTACTGATATATTTTCAATTGTATAATAATTTGTCCTAGCAGGTTATTTTTTAAATACTAGTTCAACAAGACCTAACTGGACAACTGGAGTCTCTAATACCCAGCTGATCATGTGCCTTACATTATTCCCTGCAAGTATTATTTATATCATCTACAAAGCTAACATATTATGATTCTAATACAATAATAGTGAGCTCAAATTGCAGGCTAAGATTTAGATTAGCTAAATTTAAAGGATTTTTGTTTATTTGTGTAGATCTGTCCCTCCTATGACCTCTATCCCCTCCTTGCACCCTTCTGATTTTACACTGTGTTTATAAAGCAAAAACCATATTTCCATCATTTTACAAATTACTTTTTTCAAATTTCAACAGTTAGATGAACACCTAAAAGCTCTTTGAGATGAACAGAATTATCCAAGTTTCCTTACTTTCACTGCCTTTTTCCTGGCTATCAACCAAGCTTCTATGCACCTGCTTTGAACAAACCCATTGCATTCATTCCTAAGGTGTAGCTTCCTATGTATGGGAACTTGCAAATCTCTTCAGTAAAATGAAATTCCTAGGTCAATTTATGGATCTTGTTGACATAATAGTGACTTAGAAGCCAATAATTTTTACTTCAGGTTATCTATTTGTGATCTACACTGAAGTAAATCACTTGATTATTCTGGGCCTGTTTCTTACCCATAAAATAAAGTTAGACTAGATCAAAGATTTTAACCCAGGTTATATAGATAGAGCCTGTACACTTGGAGAGTGATTTTTTTACTAACCTTTAACTAAAATTTAGGATTTCCTTCATTTGCAGGCAAAAATGCACAGAGTAACACTTGGGGTATTTGTGTTTGTCACCAATAGAAATCATCAATATTTTCATAAGATATTTAAATTCATGGGGATACCTTGAAGTATTATTTGATATTATTTCAAAATTACTCAGCTGATAGACCTGCAGCTAGACCTTGTTATTTAACTCATTGGTAAAGAAGCACATATATTACTGTATCACATGTTAAGGATTACTTAAAGATGTTGATAATTGTATTTTAATAAAAATGAAGTCCCTTGTAATCCCATGTATTTCATTTCATTTATTTATGACTTTTACTTTAAGGAGGTCATTCGTTTCATCAAACTAAAAGAGAGGACTCTGATTCAAAAATGTTTGGAACCTTGGATTTTAGGGATGCTTCTCAAGGTCTTTTACACAGATCACTCTTGGGTCATGAAGATTATCTAAGACGATCTGTAATGAATTGAAAAATGCAAATCAGTTCTTTTCTGTCAGAATGATATGGCTTTCTTTTTTTATGAAAGCCTAAGCGTTACTTTCAAGTAACCCTTCCAAGTAACCCTTTTTTATGAAAGCCTAAGGGTTACTTCCAAGTAATCCAAGTTAGTTGTAAAGGCTTCTACAACTAAAGATTTATTAACTAAAAGTAATGTGATTTGAATTTGCTAATTCAGTATTTTCCTAAGCATTCTGGCTGCCATGCGATTGATTGGCAATGTTGTATACCTGCCCCTGAAAACACCTGGAATTTTATAGTTTCAAGGAATATTTTTTTTTCCAGTGCTTCAAAAATCTTGTCTTGAATTGGTCATAGTTTTAAGTTGCTACTTTTCTAATTGCATGTATGGAATTACTCTTGGATGTAGTCTACGTAACATTTAGGGATTTTTTTTTGTAATTGCTGCATTTTAACCATTTGCCATTTTGCTCCTCTTCCACTGTTTTGTTATTGGTGAGTTCTTTATCCACTAGAAGTAAGAGCATTCGATTATTGGTAAAGCTCAGTGTTCTTTGTCCATTGTAAAAGATTCTCAAAATTTTTGAGAAACAGAGAATTAGTTAATTACTTATATTCCTTTCTTTTTAATTCAATCTGTTTTTTCCACTCTGTTCCATTCTATTCTAGTCTATTTTGTTCTGTTATAATCTAGTTATAAGTAACACGATATTAAATCAGAAGTATAAGCCAAGACTATATGTCAGAAATGTCAGAAACAAATTGACTTGGGAAGCAGAAATTTCACAGAAGATCCAAAAGTCAATAATAGGATGCTTATAACCTTCACCCAATTCAAACAATTGAAAGGGCCAGGTTGTTGATGGTTAGAATAGAATTTGTGAAGAAGATTTCTTTAATGAGTTCTCTGCTATTGGGAAAGATGTAGAAATGCTTCCCTCTTCGCCTCAGATCAAAGGAAGATAGCTTCACCCTTGGAGAGCTTGAAGTTAGGAGGATATTGGGAATGGAATTTAGTTCCTACGTGAGAGGTCTAAAAGGTTAGAAGGTGACAGATAAGCTGAAGAAGAGGAAGCTGTGTAGGTTTCAGCCTTTTCTCAAGTAATTTATAGGAATAAAGGCCTAGTGAATGTTCCATGTGAACCAAATGTAACCTACCTGTATTTGTAAGCATGATTGGACCTCAGGAGACAGAAGCTGGAGATGTACCAACAAATTTCCAGGGGCTGTGGACATTGTAAAGGAACCAGAGTTTCATATGTCCATACCAAGGTTGTGCTAAGTCTCCAGCCATGGTCTTGGCAAGAGGTCCCTGGAGAGCCCATGAATGTGCTTACAGAATAGAGTCAGCTCTAAACACCTGCCTGGTCTAGTGAGTGCAAAGCCATCCTACAGTAGTACTAGTCATAGAGGAACTTTGCTGTTCTTCTTAGCCTTCTTCTCTCCCTTGCTCCAGCTCAGGAGTCCAAGGTAGCCAGTTGAGGGAGGGCAAACAGGAAATGAAAGAAACATCAATCATGCCCTCCCCCCCATCACCACCCTTTCTAAGCTCTGCAACAAACCCAAGGTTGGGAAGAAGTTTTATCTTTGTTTTAAGATTGATGTGTATTATATGTGACCAGACCTAAGACACTGGCATTTTAATGTTATCACACGATGTTTTTATTAACTAAGAATGACTGGAAAAGTCCTGATACTCTCTGAAAGATTGAACTTGGGACAGAAGATAAGTTTCTCCCACTGAATATATTTTAAAGAGAAAGTAAGGGACAAAATAATTTTGCTTTGTGATAATACTCCCTAAGTTCTATATGTTCACTAATTTTATAATTATATAATTGTTGGAGAAATGATCTCAAAATCAGTTGGTGCAAAGTTTAATTGTTAGTATATTTTCAATCAAATTTCAGATGGAGAGAACATTCTATCATATATGACTGTTTTCTGAAATAGCAAGTCATATAGTCATATATAGTCATATATAGGCATCATAATTGACTCAAAAATTAATTTCTGCTCATTTTTTAACTTTCTTATATAATAAGACTCTTTTATCTGTACATTTTGCTTTACGTTTCTATTTTTGATAGATTCTCTGCAACCTCTCTAGAAATGTTGGAACATTTTCCATGCTAATTTTTTTCAAGGTTTATATAGAAGCTGAGTGATTCTAAGATGATAAATTCCAATAGTTTGTTTTGGCAGATGATGACTTATCTTAAACATTACATTCTCTTGTACTCATTTGTTTCAAATTCATAGCAACTAAGCAATGTGTGATAAAAGACACTGAACATCAGAGGGTTTGTTTAAAAGAATTTGTTTCAATTAAAAATATTTGGGGAAAACATGCATAATTTTTATGTTTGATTTAAAGCATATTTAAACATGTTTCATCTGTTTCATTTCTGTATTCCCAGATTAAATTGCAACTTTACAAATTTGTATAACCACCAGAAGATGATTTGTTATACTCTATAAATCCACAAGCTGAAGAGAAAGTGTTTGGTATCTTTGGAGAAATGTGCCACAGATCCATTGTAAAATCCAGTCTTCAACATTTTCCTAATTGCTTTAGTTTCCTGACCTTATTAGGTTTTTTTCCTCAGACCTATTTTGTTTTTGTTTATTTGTTATTTGTTTGCTTATTTTTTAGGTGAGCCTGATCTTCATAAGAATTCAGAAGATCTAGTAAGTGCCGAAGAAAAACATGCTGAGACACATTCATAGGTTTGAAACACCTTAAAGGCTTCTGTCATTTTAAACATGAGAGGTAATTTTATTTTTTAGATGAGAAATTTATTTCTGAAGTGGATGGTTTGTAAAATATCATTAGAAACAAAGTTATCTTACTTAAATGTCCTCCTGGATTCTTCTTTTAAATCTCTGTTTTCTGGAGCAAAACATTAACAGGTAAGCTTTAAATATTTAACTTTTAAATTTACCTTTTCAAAGGATTCTTGACTTATTCATCCATAAAAATTATATTTACTGAGGCCTTTTAGTCCTTTAAAAATAATAAGCTATATCCTATGGGGAGGTTTAATCCTGGTTTCTTCCACTATTCCATAAAAGAAATATGAATGTTTTATACCAATTTCCTTTTCTACATCATGTAGGAAATATGAATGTTTACACTGAGTGATAATAACAAAGCAAGTACATATTATGAAACAACATCAATATTTGCTAAAATCCGTGGACATTTGCATCAATGATTCCCTTTTTAAAAATTCAGCTTCTACAACCTAAGTGTCCATCAACAGATGAATGGATAAAGAAGATGTGGCACATATATACAATGGAATATTACACAGCCATAAAAAGAAACGAAATTGAGTTATTTGTAGTGAGGTGGATGGACCTAGAGACTGTCATGCAGAGTGAAGTAAGTCAGAAAGAGAAAAACAAATACCGTATGCTAACACATATCTATGGAATCTTAAAAAAAAAATGGTCATGAAGAACCTAGGGGCAAGACGGGAATAAAGACACAGACCTACTAGAGAATGGACTTGAGGATACAGGGAGGGGGAAGGGTAAGCTGGGATGAAGTGAGAGAGAGGCATGGACATATATACACTACCAAATGTAAAATAGATAGCTAGTGGGAAGCAGCTGCTTCACAGGGAGATCAGCTCGGTGCTTTGTGCCCACCTAGAGGAGTGGGATAGGGAGGGTGGGAGGGAGACCCAAGAGGGAGGATATATGGGGATATATGTATATGTATAGCTGATTCACTTTGTTATACAGCAGAAGCTAATACACCATTGTAAAGCAATTATACTCCAATAAAGATGTTTAAAAAAAAAAATCAGCTTCTAGGGCTCACCTTTGATCTACCAAATTACCAACTCTGGGAGTGATGCCTTAGGAATCTGAATTTTTAATAATTCACTCTACTGCTATTTCTGTACACTAAATTTGAGAACTACTGTCTTGGACCAACAGAGAAGGTGCAGGCAGTTAGAAGGGAGTTAGAAGGGAGGAATGTGTTTCTTATAGTAGAAATGTCTTAGTATCTCCTTAAAAAATATATAAAAATGAGTCCTGCTATCTTGTACCTTGATGGTAGGGACAAGAGAAAATGCTGCAGGTACCACGTCAAGCCTTTGATATACTATCAGTAACTCCTTAAATGTTGTTTTAGATATGACACAGTTAAAATGTGATTAGCTTTTTTTTTTTTTTTTGTGATTAGCTTTTAAGATGATTCATTTCTCAGTATTCTTGAGTTAGTTGTAAGACTCTTTAATTAATAATAATAGTTTCATTAATAGCAACTATCAGTGTCAGGCACTGTGATGAACATCTCATATGTATTATCTCATTTAGTCTTATCAACAATTCCAGAGTTAGTGACTGTGATTACTATTTTACATAGGAATTGTAAATAGAAATCAAGCCACAAAGTTGATGGAAATTTTAAAAACCAGCTCTGTATTAAACAATTTAAAGATATTGTCTCATATTAGCTACAGCAATTTTTCTGCATACCCTCCATCCAAACTTTAAAGATACATAAATACACACATGCACGCATGCACGCACGCACGCACACACAGAAGAGACAGGAAGAATTCCAACTGATTTAAAGAATATCTATTATCTACTGATAAATCTCTTATTTTTACAAGCTATATGAAGCCCAACATGAAATTGCCATTCAGTGATTGATGCCTATATATGACTAAAACATGATCTTCATTTTCATTTGGGTTTTATTTCAGGATAATGAGAACAGCACTAAAATATCCTAAATCCTCAATTTTCCACAAACCTATATTCTCCTCTTTCAACACACACTTGGAAACAGTCCATTTTATGGACTCATATAAGAGAAGAACATAAATTCTGAACTAGTAATTCTAGCCAAATAAATACACTCAAAGTTGCTACCAGAGATTTTGGCCAGTGCTTCTGCCATTGCTCTTCCTCCACAATTTGGCCTTCTTCAATCAAGCCAGAGAAATTTTTAAGACAAAAAGTTGGACAGTTTTAATTTTTCATCAGTTTGAACCCAGTTACTGCATAGGCAACTGTGCAATATGTGTGCAGAAGATGAGGCATTTTAAAATTTGACTTTCTTGCTTTGTTTTATACAGAGTGCTGTAACTACAGTAAATTTTTCAAGATGTTAAGTAAAAGGAAAGCAAAAACAAAATTATAGAAAAATATTTTTTGCAGCTCTGAGGCTATTTAGATTGTCCTTGTTATTTTAAATACATGGGAACAAAGTGAGAGCCGGGGCTGCTCAGAAGCTGTGGTCGAAGCCCTATAACAACAATGGAGCATCAGAGCCCTGGCTCTGTGACCTGATGAACTCTTCATTGTAGCTCTCAAGCTGGGAAACCACAGTGAAACCTGCCCCTGAAAGCAGTGGACCAGCCTGCCTCCATCCCTGTGATTTCAAAGCACTAATGCATCACCTACATGGGCGTCATCACAATGCAAGTCACACATTACCTACGATCCAAGATGACAAGAACCTCCAGCCATTGTTGGAGACAGACACTAGAACTGAGAATGGAATCTGCCTTCTGGGGTGTTGATCCCATCAGGATGTAACAAAATATATCACAGGCCAAGGGATAAGTGACAAGAAGTGTGTGTGTGTGCGTGTCTGTGTGTGTATTCAAAAATGTCTATGAAAATGGAATCCCACACTTTTCTGTACAGATAATGTTATTTGACGTGAGTTTATAATTTTACCACACAGAAACAAACTGCAACCCTTGGAGACTCTGCTTCCTTGTCATGTTTTGCCTGAGCATGTGCAGAGCCTTGCCTTTGCTCCAAACTGAAGAGCTACATTTATTTGTTATTAGCTGACAAGAAAGGTCAAGCACAAGTAGGTGTTGTAACTTTTCACTGTACAAACTCTTCAATGATTGTGAGACTAAGCGAATATGTCTTTGTGAATGGTAGAATCGGGTGGAAAAAATTAAGAGTAGCCATCAATTAAAGAATAAAGTGAAGGTGGGTTGTCCATCCTAATGAGTTTTCTGTTGCACATGCTTCTTCCCTGGGTTCCACAATGCTAAGCAATATTTTAGAAATGGATGCAATCACAAGCTTTTAAGTCTAAGTAGTGGGATTTTATAACTCACAACTTAGATCTCTTTTCATGTGTAAGCCATATTCTATATGCATATTAGGTATGCATTTTAATTTAAGATATATTTGTGCATAGACTGTGTATAAGATGCTTTTAAATGTTCTGTGAATAAGTTCCTTAGATTTTGTTTCACCTGAAGCATATGTAGAACACAGCTAAATAATTGAATTGTATCATAGACATTGTAATGCAATTGATATTTTAAATGTAAGCAGTAAAGATTGATCTATAATGATGTGTTGGGGGAAATTTATAGATACGTACATCATGGTGACTTTTTGTCCTACAATGGATTTCTTATTTCTATTTATGGAGAAACTGCAACTACTGCTTTTAATGTCTTTTTTAAGGTAGCTATTTACAAGCTAGAAAATATTCTGCATTTAATATTAGAATATGACTGTCAGGGAAGTCTAATTACTATTGTTCCTATTTGAGCCAGGTGTCTCTCAGTAAAGCTATAGAGTCTCTCAACAGAGAAATAAATTGAAACACTGCTTCTTAATTGTCATAAGAAACATGTCCACTTTGTTCCTATTAATACTTTAAGATATATAGACTATTACTAAAAAAAATAGAGGAATATAATGAAGTCATTATTTTCTGTATATGGGGTTTAACCTAATTTTCCAGGTTATGTAATTTATAAAGCACTGTGACGGAACTTCCAGGGGAGTGGAGAAAACTCGCTCCATCTCTTCAGAAGAGTTGTCACGCTATTGATGCACTTTTTTCCCCCTAATCTCCCTCGTCACTCCCTCTTTTACTCCTTCCCCTCCCTTCTCTCCTGCTCTCCTTTGTATCTTCCTTATTCCTTCCTTCCTCTCTCTAAGACAGGCACTAACTCATGTTAATTAGCGGGAAGTCAGAGCAGAGGGTACCAGTGCCCATCCCTTCTGCCAACATCAGTGTTGAATCCATCCTAAAGAGAGGGATGGATGAATTCGGCTGCTGAGCCTTAAATGGCCTGCTTTGCATTTGTATCCTCAGCTACTCAACATATATCTAACAATTTCATATGCCTCTTTATTTATCTGGTATCTCTTTTATTTAATTTTTAACATGACAAGCTACAATTCTTGTGTTTTTATTCTGCTGTAATTCTCTGTATTTCCTATTGTATATGATTGTTAAATAAATCATACTTGAGGGAAAATATCATGAACCATTTGGTGCCTGATGTAATTCAATTTGGTGGGGCATTGAAAAGTTGGCAAAATCAGGGAAAACCAGAAGTACACCATCTTGAAAGTTGATATGAGTTCAATCAGAAAGTGATTTTTGCTCTATGAAAGAAATGTTCACTGAGCATTTATTATTGCACCTATTATTTGCATACTCCTGGCTAGATGCATGGCAGATATAGGATTCTGGAAACCTGAATCTTTCCTCTAGAAATTTCCTATTTTATAAAGGAGATAATCTATACACATGAATAACTAAAATGCCACATGTGAAAGTAACCACGTGCAAGTAAAATGCACCTCTGGGTATTAAAGGAGGTAAAACCTGCCTCCATCTTCAGGGCTTCCAAGAAGACTTCTTGGAATGGGTGGCACATGAGTTGATGTTTCAGTAACAAATAATAAACAAAAGCTCATATTCATTGCCTATTTTCTATGTACAGGCTCCAGGTAAACACTTAACAAATATTATCCCTAATCCTCAATAATCCAGCAAAGTGGGTATCAATATGAGTAAGGAAACGAAGTCTCAGAGAAAGAGCCTTGTCTAAAGCCATGTGGGTCTCAAGCAGCAGATTCCAGACTGGAATTGGTCCTAGAATGCTGATACCAAAGACCTCTTTTTCTTTCTACTACATCTGTGTAGGATGGGACAGAAGCACAGTGGAAAGGACAGCTCTGTGAAGAAGGACAATGTGAATAAGGTAATACCAGAGAATAATAAAGAAGCAAAGAGTGTCAAGTCAAGGTGAAGACCTAGAGAGTTTTAATTAACTGAATTAAGAGTAATTGGCACAATATGTGTCACCTCTCAGGCTGTGTCTCTGTGATGCTAAAGCATCTGATGAAAATGTAGAAATTTATCTAGTCAGCAGATACATGACACTTAACTGAACTTTTTACTTTAAATGTGATTCCATGATAAGTTTTCACCTAATATCAAAAAGCTTTCAAAAGCCACATTTTAATTTTGAAAATAATTTAATTTTGTTTAATGTAGGTATAAAACACATATTTCCTTTGGAAGCTACGTTAAGCCTTGTATCTTCTGTTTAATTTGCTATCACAAAGTTTATCCATCCTTTAGTACAAGCCTTAAACTACAATGAAAACATACATTTTAGAGTCAAGAAACAAGCACCTAATGATGTCCCACGTTACATACATGCAATTTCTTTGGAGGGAATTCCAAATACTTAAGATACAAATCCCATGTATGGACCAACATGTATATTTAAAGCTCTTTTGGGGGCTATTTGTCCTTTAGTAACATTAATAAATTTCTAGGTTATTTCCTTACCAGTTGTGATGGTTGGAGAGCTTCCTTTGCATCTCAAGCTGATACCTTTTTATCTCTGATAATTAAAGATTCAATTATTTAGTTCTTATTACAGTCTTACTACTGCATTACATTATTTTCTGACATTATCGCTTTTACTCCCTGTAACTAACTGCTCTTTGAGGATTTCTTATCCCCATCTATAGATGAGAAACCATGGCAGAAGAAGGTAAATAATTTGTGTAAGATCACACAGCTATTAAGTTGAGGACCCTGGATTCGAAGTCGGAGTGTGGCTCCCCAAACCACTAGATAGACTGTCCCTGGCCACTATGGGAGGATCGGTCCTGTCTTCTCCACCCACCGTATCCATTATCTTCCTTTTCTAACCTTTATTCCATCCTACGCTTTATTCTCTATCCAGGCACTTGTCCCTAAAAACTACCACTCTGAGAGGACAGAATTTCCAGTGACCAACTGCAGGGGCAGGTGTGCTTTGGTAACCAATTAAATCATGTATTACGGCAGAAAAGGTGCCTTTGATTTCTGTGGATGGAGGAATTATTTCCCATGCTTAATATGTGACCTTAAAAGTTTGCTTTTCAAATAACCACTGGTGTCCAGTCTAGAACTTTGCTACTGAAAGTGTGGTCCCTACTTGGGAACGTCTTAGAAATGAAGAATCTCGGGCCCCATCCAGAATTTTGAACTGGAGTTGGCCTTTTAAGAAGATAACTGGTTGATTTCTATACATATCACTGTTCTATGCAATAATTAAATATTATGGAGATAATCTGAATCACCCACTAAGCACTTAGAGATTAGGTTTTTTCCTCTACACTAGACAAGAGCTCCAGAGTTCATGCTCTCAACACTGTCCTACTCCCTCAAAACTAAACCAAACCAAACCCCAAGAAATTGCTGAACTGGACACAGTCTATGATTTCTCCAGTTGTTGAGAACCTTGCTATGGCATAGCACTTGGGTCAACTGAAAGTTAAGTTATATTGTTTCTATAAGTATTAAAGACCCATTTCCTTTTTTCTGCTCAAACAGCATTGCATGGTTTAGATCTTTACGATCCCACTTGTGTTCCACATTTGGCTTCTCTGCTTCTTGCTCTTTTCAATTTTTCTTTTCTGCATACTGTTATTATATTAAATATCCTTAATTCATTCTTTGGACCTATCACTCTTCTTCTCAAAAACAGTTTCTCCCTGTCTACACCAGGGGTCAGTAAACCTTTTCTATAAAGAATCAGGAAGTAGATACTTTAGGTTTTGCAGGCCACATTCCATCACACTCTCTCCTCTCCTTTTCGTCCACGTCCTTCTTCCTCTTCATTTTCTTCTTCTTTCCTCTCTTCCTTTTCTTTTTTTTAACAACTCTTTAAAAATGTAAAAGCCAAACATAAAAACAATGTAAAAGCCATTCTTAACTTGGGGGACGGGAGTGGCACACAAAAACAGGCCATCTGGCAGATTTGGCCCCTGGGCCGACACCTGCTTCCTTTTCAGATCAAGGAGTTTGTACCCTAGCATGAAAGAGAGGTTGCTAGTGTAAGTGGCTGTCATCGCTAGGAGCTCTAGCTTCTCCAGGGCCTGTGTAACTACCCTGAGGATAAGGGAGATGATGACTTCCAGTACCCCTGTCCCCCATTCATGGCCCACAGAGCAGTTTAGCAAGGCTGACTACGGCACTGGTTCTCAACCTGTAGCAGGCATCAACATCACTTGGAGGGTCTGTTAAACTGCAGATGCTAAGCCCCACCTCTCAGAGATTCTGATGCGATAAGTCCGGGGTAGAGCCTGAAGCGATGCTGATGCTATTGGACTGGAGATCTCACTTTGAGAACCACAGGCCTACATGTGAGTAAGGTTTAAACCCTTTAGCATAATACTCAAAGCCCTTCACAGTCTAACCCCAGCTATCTTTTTTGCCATAGCTTTCGCTACACCGCTCACTACTCCTGGGTCTCTGCTCTGCCTCTGCACAGGACGCCTCCTCTGCGTGGGTCTTGCGGCTCCCTTTGCCATCTTTACCTGTCACTGTCCCCCCTTCCTCCAAGGACCTGAGCACATGCCAGCTCTCCCAGAAAGCCTCTTCACATCACTCTGGTCAGAACTCTCAGATCCTCTTTTCTGGACGAACGCATCTCATACCCCTCCATGCTGGAAACTTGCAGCTCCCCATGTCATATGTTTGCTGCCAGATTTTAAGGTAAAGAAGCGCTTAGCCTTACATATAGTAGGTATTCAGTAAATATTTGTTGAGTAAATGAATATGAATGAATAACTGAAGGCAGGAAGGAAAAGCTTATTCTTGTTTGTCCTAAATGTTTGATATATGATTGAGTTAATCCTTTCAGAGAACATCTCTAGTTAATTCAGTCAAAATGAGACTCACTTTTCAAGCACTTCAGGTCTACATAATTCCAAGAAACCATTTATGTTTTTTCTCAGAGCAGACAAATGGGGAGTGCATCAATTCTTAATTAATTCTTAATAGGATGCTAAAAGCAAACCTGAATTATACGAGAAAAACATTGTCTCCCTATCTGTCTCATGTCTACCCTTGGGAGATGGGTCTGCTGGTGCAGAGATATATTAACTGTAACTAATCTTACCAACTTTGCTAAGGAGAAAAGCTCACATTTCCTGGTTGATTTCCTATAGCCTTGATGATTAATAATGGGGACCATACAAGCTTTGGAGCAACAGTGACCTCAATTGTCCTTGGTAGTTGGTAGTTGTTAAGCTTAACCTAACCTCTCACCACAAAGACTGATGGAATGATAAAATAATAATGAAGAATATTTGAAGGATCTAGACAGTACTTGACACATTGTTGGTTCTCAGTTAACATAAGTTCACAATATTATTTTATATTTTATATTTATATTTTATATTTATCCAGATGCTGTTATTTCTCGTTGAGTTCTTCTGTGGAAGACCTGAGGCAAGAAATATCTCACCCAAGGACTGAATTTGGCCCTTAGTTCAGTTTCAGACTTTGTCGGTAATGGTTTCTGTGATCTTGGACAAGCCTCAATTTTCTCACCTATGAAATGGAGATAGTAAGAGTACCTATTTTATAGGATTATTAGAACGATTAAATGAAATGGCCCATGTAAGGTGCTGAGAATATTGACTGACACATTGAAAAAACTGAAATAGTATGAACTATAAAAATAAGAATCTACCAGGAGCTCCACCTTCTTCCTTTAAAATTAACTTATGCTTATAGTTGCACGGTTTTGACTTCAGTAGCAATATCCTAGAAGTCCACGTAATGGGGAGGTTGTTCCATGTAAAGAGTAGTCCAGCTGTTTTATAACAGAGATCATATCATTGACTTCAGCATTTATGTCCTTGCTTTAGAAAGACAAAACTACATATAGATATATTGAAATACATGTCAATATATATGATATAGAGAGAGAGACAGATAGCTATATTGATATATATCATATAGACATTCGATTTTAGGGAAATTTTTTAAATGCAGATATTAAAAAGAAGAATATTAGCATAAAGATAAAATAACAATAACTTCTAGACTTCCTGGATGACATGTTAAAACACATGATTAGACCATCCAGGTGCACTTAGAAGCAACAATAGCAGTTTCTCAAAAAAATAAATAAAACAACAACAACAAAAACTGCAGGCACACACCCCAGCAAACCCCAGCATTTCGCAGAGTCCTTATTAGCAAAATAAAAAAGCCTTTCTTTGGCAGAAACAAAAACGGAGAGGAACTTTGATAATGTGGAAACTGTGTGAGAAGAGCAGATGCATCCACTATATGTGGTAAGTCAGATGCCATCTAGAAGCCAAGTGGGTCAACATTGAAACCATAATCTTCCAAGCCACCAGAGACAAGAGGGCTGCTAGAAATAACCCTGGTGCAAAAGACACATTCAGATGGAGATGACTTGGCAGCCGTGGGCAGGAACTTACTAAGAGCAAGTTGTGTGGCCAGGGATGGGGAGAGAGAAGGAGCTGGCCTCGCCTTTTCCTGGGGCTCTCTCCCTCTGGCTCCTTTCTCTTTCCATCTCCCCTGGCACCACAGCCCTTCACCTTTCCGTTGAGGTAGCCTCCCTTTCTTCCTTTCGTCTAGTTTGTTCTAGCTTTCCCACCTAGCTTTCCCTTAACAGAAAATAACATGGAAATGATAACTTAGGGAAGTATTTATTTTAAAAAGTTTTAATTCTCTGTGCTTAATAACAAATGGGTTAAATCTCTTCTCGCTCTTTAAAAAAAGTTTCCTTTTTTATTTCAGTGTGGTTACATTATATATATGTACATATATATTTGTACACATACGTATTTTATATACATACATATAGAGTCTCCACACACACATATATACCTCAATAGAAAAAACTTTTGACTCCACATTACACAATGAAAAAAAGATTTTTATGATTTAAGTAAAAATGTATTGATTTTGACAATTGTATTTTTCTCAAAATATTGCATTAAATTATTTTATACAAGTACAGCTTTTGGTGTTTTATGATGATGATGTCTAATTTTTAATACTTTTCTGCCCATATTATGAAAAATTATTTTTTTAATTTCATTTAGATATCAACCAGTTCCAGTGAACTACTTCCTATGAAAACTTTATTTATACTGACAATGAAAATGGATAGCTCAAGGTTAGTATCATACAGAAGTCCAGGGTAACTATACTGGTATAGCATGGTTAGTAGTAGTGTAATGAGTAATATAATTCCTATCTTAGTCATAATTGGCCTTCATGTCAAATTTTAATCTTTAGACTGTTGAGTGTTTTCAAAAGCAAATAAAGGACCCACATAATGTTTAAAACACTGGACAAATATAACAAATAAGTGACAATTTCAACATAGGAAATCTATGTCCCATTAGGGCAAAGAAGAAAGTGAGAGCAACATCTGGTAATGTAATTAGTACTATTAGGGAAACACACCCACAGAATTTACTCTGCAGGGGAAATGTAATGGGAAACCACCCATTTACTGCAATGCCTTGGCAAGTGCTAGCCTCTAAAACATAAAGAAGGAGAGAAGATATTCTCCTATAATTCTTTGAGAGATGTTCAACCATCTCCAAGTAATTTTTGTAAAGTTCTTATTGTTCCACTGCTTTGATTCATACAAAGCCATGTTATACCTTTGCTACTGTAACTGTACTGTGGCGGAGGAAAGTTATTCTCACCTCTTAGGGTTCCTGGTTGGGTCTATAAATTAAACTGACAGAGACAGATTAATAGGAAATAAGTATGCAATGTATTTAATATAAGTTTTACATGACACAGGAATCTTCATAAGGAAATGAAGATCCGAAGAAACAGATCTGAGTGTATTTGTGCTAGCATTTATGAAGTATGGACAGCTGTGGAGGAATATGACAGGTTAAGGAGTGTAAGGTAAATATAGTAAACTGGGGGAAACCTAGCAAGGCCTCTTTGTTTGGATTCTTCTCAGTCCCTTTGTCTTCAGAGACAAAGATGCTCCTTTCCTCCAGGTATAGGGAGGACACCTTTCACACGAGGGTTTTATAGCCTGTTTCAGGGGAGAAGGACAGTGGGAAGGTCACAGTGAGCCTCTGGCTTCTGTTTTCTCAAACTCCTCCAACTTAAAATATTCACTATGCCAAGGTGCCATATTTTGGAGTAGCGTGTCCTGAATCCCATCACTACTTTTGAGAAAAAAGGATTTTTAAATTCCAGGGAAACTCATTCCTCAGTTAGCTTGAGGAAAGTATCAGTTAGAATGTTCTCTTTGGTTGCTCCTTAAGCAGCATGTTGTTTTTTTAATACCATGATATATATAGTATATTCTACAATTATGCATTTAGGTCTGAGGTAATTATGCTCATTTACATTATTTTTACTTTCTCGGCAATACAAAATCTGGGAGATGGTACGTGAAAATTATCATTCCTCAAATTCTGGGGGTTGGGGAGTGCAGGGAAGATGAAAGGTAATAATAAGAAATAGCAATTTGTGAAATTATTTTTATTTTACAATTTATTAGAAATCAAGAAAAAGAAACAACTTAAAAAGATTGATGTCTTGCTCTCTAAGAAGATATCATACATAAGATTGTCATAAATTTGGCAATTCTTTTTTTTAAGATATTAAAGGTTATTTTAAGTATAGATTTAAACATAGAAAAGATTTTTAAATGAGCCAAATACTTCAAAAAGAGTTTCAAATTTGATTTTTTATTGGCCATAGGTCGTTTTAGTTTGAAGTCGATGCCAAAGAATTAAACTCAGATTCCTCTTCCCATCCAGCCTCATTAGCAAAATTATCCCCGTGTGCTTCGTGTATGAAATGTAGAAAGCTTACTTCTAAGTGGATCTATAAAGCAC
The DNA here is from genome assembly GCF_951394435.1 of Stenella coeruleoalba. NCBI lineage: Eukaryota > Metazoa > Chordata > Mammalia > Artiodactyla > Delphinidae > Stenella > Stenella coeruleoalba. The sequence goes on along the minus strand of NC_137151.1, from coordinate 77,167,163 downwards.
TATAAGAAAACGTAAAACCCTCTTGTTCTTAAGGAGGATGTGCTTTTTCATCCTAAAAACTATTACAACTTCTCAAACAAATCATAAGCTAGTGGAAGAGTTTGTTGGACTATGGGTTCATTTAGGGCCACTTTCTTTGGACTCTAGTTTCCTGATCCATAAAATGAATCCTACCTGTCATACATATTTAATGTGATTATTAGCTGAGAAACATAGGTGAGGCCACTTTATTAATTGTAAAGAACTAAACAAAGAGTTACTAGCAAGATGGCAACAATACTAGCCTTCTCATTTTTATAACTCTAACATTTGAATCAGTAGTTGGTATGTAGTAGACTATCTATATATATGTATTTGTGGAACTAAATTGAATCAAGACCAATAGAATTTGAAAAAGAAACAAAGGAATAAAAAAATACAATGGAATTTGAAAAGCAAGCAAGAAAATAAATTTAAAAGCCTCCTTATTGTAAGAGAAAGCTTGTATTCCAGAACTAGAAAAACTAAAAATGAATCACTTAAAATTTACTCAAATTCAAGATCACACTTTTGGTTATAGAGAGAAATAAATTAAAATGAAAAGGAAGAATTTGGCAAATAGTGCAGCATCAATGATTAGCAAAAAAAAATGAAGGAACAATTTCTGAAAAATATGTCAATATTTATGTATAACATATCTAAAGTGCTTCAGAAAGCAATCCTGGAGAAAGAAAATAACACATGATGATGGAGCTGGAGGTGATGGTGGTGATGGTATTTGTTTTGTGTTGGTATTTTTCCAAGCTCAAGTAGGAACACAGCAATGACAAGTCAGCTTCTGTTTGTTATCAACTCATTTTGCACCTGGAGGAGAAAAAGAAAATAACTAACTACTTCAGAACACAGTGGAAACATTCCAGAGAATTTAATACCATGTCATGTAAATCTCTGCAAAGGGAAAAATCTGTTAAGCATCACTTAATGGCAACAAACTTGTATGCTTAAATAGAGTATCCAATTAGTCATTTGCAGGAGAAATTTTTCCTGGAAAGTTTCCTTTTAAATCTTAAAACAAAAAAACAAACAAACAAAAACTGATCACCATTTTTTAGGTCATTTTCTAAGGATAAGTTGTAAAAGAAAACAATTGGTTACAATGCTAAGGTTGTTACCTACATACATACTATACATGCATACATACGTGTATGTGTATTTCTAACTCAGTTTTGTTCTGTTGGCTGTCAGACAAGCATGCAAAGATACACCTTTTCTCTTCTGATTCCATCTTCCCTTAATGCTGCTGCTTTCTGTCTGTTCCCACCTCTTCTCTCCTTTGCTGCTTGCCTGCAGTTCCTGAAAGAGTCAGAGGGAGAAACAAAGATCTTAGATTTAGAAGGAGCCTCCCATGATCATCTGGTTACCCCTACCCCATATCATTCTCCACATTTTACTGAATAGGAAACTGGGTCCCAGAGTAATTAAAGAACTTCCTCAATGTCACACAGTTATGACAAAGAGGAAATGACACGCTCTGCTACATCACCTCTTTCTATTTCCTTCTAGGAGTTTATCACTATCTGAAATGACCTAATTCACTTATTAATTTACATATCTATTGACAGTCTTCAAATACTAGAATATTCGTCCATGAATTTAAGGACCTTAACTATCTTGTTAACACCTGTGTCCTCAACACAATGTTTAGCATGTCATAGGCATTCATATATATTTATTGAATAATTAACTGGAATACTGGTTTCTTGTTTCCAATGTACACTTTTATAAACTACACCAAATTATCCCATGAAAAATAGTATAGAATAATTAAGGATGTCTGACTTGTTCTAATTCACACAGCAGTGAAAAGATGCCCTCCATCATTTTCCTGAAGCTCTTCTTCCTCCGAAATTTAGTTTTTCAGAATGTTATGATAATAACATATAAAATCTAATAATTTAATTTCTTTAACAGATTTCACATTTCAGTAACATAGACATTTTTAATGATTAATATATCTGCTGGAGCTTTGAAGACTGGTTTTTGGAATCAAAGACTTGGAAAACTAAGGACATTTCTTCCCCCATCCTCCTTCAGAGAAATCAAATGCTCAAAATTACATGTAAGCATAAACACTTTAATGTAGTTAGACAAGCTTTTCTATTATCAGTTTGAACTTTACACTGTTTGCTTTTAGATGTGGGTAAAGAAACAGAATTTTTAAATCAATACAATATAACTGGTTTATTTATGAATTCATAAATCCATATTGCAACTAAATAAACTCTGCAATACTTGCACTTAAGTTATTTGCTATGACAATACTCCATACTGGTGTTTCCAAAACTTCACTCGATGGTGTATCACTTTTGTGATTTTGAGGTACCACTTCTACTATGGTTATTTAACATTTTTTTAAAAATTGATTTAAAATACGCTAACACTTTAAGCTTGTCTCATCCCAAGTAACAATAGCTTAGGGGCTGGTGATTATGTATCTTTTCTAATATATAATAGTATTTATAAATATAAAAAGTAAGTATAAAAATAGTTTTCCGTGGCTAACCTAAAATAATGTTTCCACAATGTAGAAAGCATTGGCATAATTGAATTAAAATTTTCAATGGATGGTGTAAACTTTTTTGAGAATAGAAAATAGTCTGAGAATTTTGTTTTTTATAAAGATGCTTACCTTGAACAACTCTGGGGTTAGAAAATCACTGTTTAATAGAAAGAACTCTGCACTAGAATCCTGCTCTGCCCTTCTACACTCTCTGCTTCAGTTTCGCATGTTTAGGGGGACACAAAAAATACTCAGCTTGTTACTGACCAGGATTCTTGGCCTCCTTCATCAATAGAAATTGATCAGAGGCCAGACAAGAAATTCAGGCAAGGCTTTATTGGGCCACCTGCTGTGGCAGGGTGCAGCGAGAACAAACAAAAGGTTCCCTTGCTTGCTGGCTACGGAGGGGGTCGGGCTCGTTCCTTATATGGAATGAGGGTAAGGGTGTGTCCAGGGGTCAGGCCAGAGGGGTGGCTTAGATGTTTTGCCCACCCCTTAGGTGGTGGTGTGTGCAGGGGGCATGTGCAGTACCCCGCTTTTGCTCCAGACTTTTCAAAAGTGGCCGTTGGGTTTTTTGATCTCTTTGTATCTTTTGTCCAGAATTTGCCCCAACTGCCCAGGCATGCAGTTGTTTTTAGTCCCATACAGTTTCTTTGTATTTTGTTGCTTGAGGAGAGGTGTGTCCAGGTGTAGGCACTGCAGCACTGCAGCAAAGGGTCCCAGGTCCCAGCCTGTCTCAAACTTATCCACCTGACTTAATCTTTCTCAGATTCAGCGTACACAATTGAAGAGATACAAGAGCGAGCGGCCAGGATGATGAGAAAAGATTGGGAAGAACTGGTGATATTTTATCACAGAGAGGAGACCACTTAGGAGATGACACCAGAGTGTTCTTTAGTATCTGAACAGCTGTGCCATAGGAAAGGAGGTAAAGTATAGGAGAAGGAGAGAGTTTAACACACAAAAGAACAATTAGAGCTCCTTGGCTGGGTTTGGGGTTCAGCTGGAGCTATTCAAGAATTAGAGAAGCAGTCAATCACTTGTCTGTGCTGTTGGAGAGGATCATAAACTAGAGAAGGTTTGGATAGATAGTCTCAAGTCCTTTCTCATTCTAGTAATAATAATTACACCAGTTATTAAATGCTCATTATGCTGGGCTAAACATTTTATAGGTCTTTTCTTGTTTAATTTTCAAAATAATGCAATACAGGTAGGTATGATCGTACTCATTTTACAAATAGAGAGACTGAGTCTAAAAATTTGGTAGGTGTTGAATTTGAACCCAAGTCAGAGTGACTCAAACCCTGTCTACTAACTATTATATTATATTATAAATGTTGTCTGGAAAAGATAAAGGTTTTGTTTTGTTTTGGTCAGAAACTCTCTTTGCCCATTCAGCCAAATGGAAGCCAAGTTGTCATCATGAAAAAAATTTTGTTGTAAACTGTAATTGTGTGAAAAGGAAACTGAAAAGCCATTATCTCAGCTGGTTTCCTTAAAATTTCTGAGAAAGTCAACACTTTTCCAAAGGAAAACTTATGCTTTTAATTGTGATCTCTGTGTTTTGAGACTGGAGAACAGAATAAAAGAAACCAACATTTCTGAAGGAAAACTTATTTTTAATTTTCATCTCTTTTCATTTTTAAGAATGGAGAACACGATGGAAGAATCCAGAAGCCATTGTGTTTATTTCCCCATGTGTTTTTTGCTGTTACAAAGTAAGCAAAAGCTTTTCTTTTGTTTGTCTGAATCCTTTTGAAAAAACATTTATAAAAATGTCTGTTCATGGGAAGGGAAGGGCAATTTTATTTTTTAGGGCCTCAGGGTGTCTCAAATAATCTCAAGGGGTATCCGGGATGTTTTACAAACACAATTCAAAATCACTTAAAACAAATATGTGTCTTAATCAGATTTTAAGTAGGGAGAAACTTTGAAAATCAAATAAACAGTCACAGCAGGTAGTCTAGAAACTCCAGAAATTTTTGGTGAAACTGGTTTAACAAAAACAAAACAAAACAAAAAAGGCCAGGGCAAGGGAGGGAGAAAAGAAAGGAAGGCAGGGAGGATGAGAGGAAGGAAAGAAGCAAAGAAGGAAGGAAGAAAGGAAAACAGAAGGAAACTTGGAACAAGTACTCATAAATACTTGAGATACTACTTATCAATGAGTTTTGCGTTTATTTTCTTGGGGAGAATATACTAAGGAAAATTATCATTATCTCTATTGTATTGGCTTATGGATTCACGCATTTCTTTTAATCTCTATATTATAAAACTCACAGTCAAAATTAAAAACAGTACTTTTACTTCTTTGAGTCCTGATTTTACGATCCCACAGTGGATTTTGCATTTGATTTTTTTCTTCCTATCTTAATTTACCTCTTTATTGACTTTTGAGAAATCTTTTCATCTTTAGTTTTTTTAATCCATGAAACATTTGAACTTCACTAATATCATTAATGTGGGAAGCAAATTGGGCATTCCTCCATCTCTACTAAATTATGTGGTGTAGATACTTTACATTGAAATGCAGTAAATAATTGTTCAGGATGCCAGAACTTTGAATTATCAAAAGCCATATTCAGTAAATACATATGGTCTTGGAAAACCTTGCTTTGTACTGATGCTTATCTTCTCTGCCAGTTCTGTAGGGGAGAAATTATCTTTCCTTTATTTTCATAACACCCAGCAAAGTGCCTTCCTAGAGATGAACCCATAAAAAATAGTTGTTGAATTAACGAATTCATGAATTAATGAAATTTCTTATCTTATGATAATAGGAGATTTATAAAATCTAATGATTCATTAAAATGCAATAGGAAACACCCCATATTTCCAGTAATAGCCAAAAATAAGTGATGGGAAATTTGGCATATTTTATTTTAGATTTATAATTTTTCTTTCTTAATAACTAGTGGAAATGATGGAAAATACACCTCTCACAGCTTAAAAACTGAAGAGAAATCTGTGGTTCTTTAATCATTAACGTTGGAGGGAAAAAGATGTTTAATATCTAAAGAGTAATACATTTTGATCTTTTGAATCAAGAAATCTGGCATTTCTCCATCATTCGGAAATAAATACCATGTACCATTCCGTATACAGCAACAGGATAAATGCAGATCTTAAAAGTTTCATTAAACATTCCTCTGTAAGTTAAACCCAGACACACACTCATGTCTAAATGTATTTAATATTTATTTTTTACTTTTAAAGTGATGCTATTTACATTTGACATTAGAAGGAAATCTTATCAGTAGGGCATCAGGGATTAAGCTGGGCAGTATTAAAGTTAGAACACTCACATGTTTGCAAATTTCTATGTTGTTAAAAAGAAAATCACTGTTGTTAAATAAATACTTATTTTTTAATTGTAAGTAATATGGAACGATCTGTAGGTAGTTCTAAAGTTCCATCAAGGGGCGCTTCCCAGGAGGTGTATTACTACTCTGTGAGTGTGGAGAGCAGAGATAGAAGTCAAGCAGTGGTGTTCCATGGGATATTCAGAAAAGTTAATAGTTCAGTTATTCCCAAGAAGACTTCTTGCTGCAGACCCGTTATTAATGGTCCCACTGCTCTTCTCTCTCGTTCACGCCTTCTTCTTCTTCGGGGAATGCTGATTCATTCTGGCCTTTCATATGCTTAACCCCTGAAATTATAAAAATTATGCTCAATTTATTTCTGGCAGATTCACTGCTTTGCTGCAAGAGGTAAAGAAAATGAGTGGAACGTTTTCACTGGTGTGTATGTGTTTTCTCCAAGGATCTCAACAATCTAATCTTATATAAACCTTTTAATTCACTGAGGAATAAAAACACACCCAGCCCAATTCCCATTTGAAACAGAATGTCTTTTATAGTAATTAAATTTTCTCCATTAAGAATTGCATCACTGCCTATTAAAAACCTGTTAACTAAAAATCTGCTCACAGGCTCTTACTGCCCCTCCTCAGGAGCGAGGAGATGTGTGTGTGCCATTTCTGTAACTTTCAAACAACAAAAGAATCAGAATACTGTTAGTCTTCTTTAGGAATCAAAACATACAGATTTGATTCTGAAACTTTTGTATTAAAAATTCTTCAATCACTTCCCCCAAAACCTACACAGAGGAAAACCATTGACACACCTTTGCCTGATATATAGGCTGTGTGACCTGGCCTCTCCCTACCTATCTGGCCTCATTTCCACCAGCCTTTCCTGGTTCCCTCTTTCACAGTAATTTATGCTTTAACAATACTAACCTGCTCTTCCACATTACAGGTCACTCCAGGCTCCCTCAAGCCTCCATGTCTTTCTCATTCTATTCTCTCTGCCGAATAGCTTCTTCCTACTCACCCACCTGATAACCTCCCACTCATCCTGACAGCAGCTTGCCTCCTCTGTGAAGGCTCCCCCAGTTCCCCAAGTAGACCTAGCTGGGTCTTTATCATATTTCCCCCTACTCTTGGATCACTTTCTCTTGTATCAATTACTTTATAGAACAGTATTTGTTTACATATTTTTCTCATTAGAACAAACTTGCTGATGTCAGGATTATGGGGTTTCACTTTGGGGTCCCAGACACAGAGCCTGGCAAACAGTAGGTGCTCATTAATATTGATTGCATAAATGATTGATGGAATTAATGAGGTGACACTTTGGTATATGTCTTTGGCAGTTCCACAATAATGTATATTCAGATTTTTTTCAAAATTAACTCAAATTTGGAGTATAAATCATAAGGCGACTACTACAATCATTACAAAATTATCTTTCATTTCACTTGGGTCTATTCTGTTATAACATCATACTAGCTGACACTCTGCATATAGTGATGCGTAACATGGAAAAGTTTATAGATTTTTATATTTTAGTAAATTGGTTTATGAGACTTTTCTAAATATTACTGAACAACATTGCAGTTAGAATTGATAAATGAAAGGAAGTCACTGCTCATGTTTACTAAGAAACAAAGAAACTAAAAAAAGGAAAAAAAAGAGTGGATTTGCATGTATTGCAGTCAGCAACCTCAGAGTGCCATTTGGCAAGGAATGACACCCCTGGACTTGGTTGATTATCTTGCAAAAATATTTGATAAGTTGTAATAATATTTAAATACTGTAATTTCATCTGCAAACAAAGATCACTCACAATCACCATAGAGAGAAATTTGTTGTTAACAAATGGAACTTATTTCATCATGTTATAGATTACACAGGAGAAAAAGAGGTCTAAATGCTAAGAAGGAAAAGGAGTTCAATGAGCATCCAATCAGTCACTCTGCTGGAGTCTTACATACCTGGGTCACTAAACCTCACAACTCCACGAGATAAATACCTGGATGGTGAAATCTAGACTTCAAGAAGATAAATGATTTGTTCAACTTTACAAGGATAGTGTGGTTCTAAAAGAAGTTCTGACACATCATAGTCCCTCAATATAGACTGACTGACTGACTGACTGACTCACTGACTGACTGACTGACCGACTGACTGAGTGAATGAAGCATAAAGTTCCATTGTCAGGAGACCCCAACTCATTTTCACTTTTAGCTTTTTGGATGCTAACCTAGACTCACCTATCAATCTCTAGGATTTATTGTAGGTTTACAGTACCTACTAATCTGGTTCAAACCATCTTGGCATTCCCTCTGAAGTGTTAAAGCATAGTAATCATTCAGCTGCCTGCCACTGTTTCCTGAGCTAAAATTGTCTGCACCACCCAGGATTTGCAAAGGTTCTACTGCCTCCAGGGCTCATCCCTTTTATCCTCAAAGTAGCTACAGAGTAATGCAGTTGTGTTCAGACAGTTTCCCTTAAATTAGGTTTAACTTAATACCAACATTGATTTGTCTATATGAGGGAGTCAAACATTAAAAAAAATGGTAACCAAATGTCCAACTTATTAAACCATTAATCATCCACTTCCCATACTTGACTATAGGTCTACCCACTTATTTATTTTATAATGATAACGGCCACAAAGTTATACGAGAAAGCCTTCTTTAAAGTAAAATCACTCACTTGAGCAAACCTTGGAACGGGCTTTTCTCGGTCTTATTTGAGTGTGGCATTAACTATTGCCAGGTGAAAGATTTTGATGAGGCAGGAGTAGGTGACGTCACAGAGCTGTTCTGCCGAACCTCTCTACAGGACCACAGATTCCTTGGTTCCCAAAGCAGTTTACACTAACGTCATCTTTCCATTGGATAACGGATGGTTGATTAATTTGTGTTTTGAATTTTTCTTTTTTCCTTTCAGCAATGTTTGTTTGGTTATAGATGCAATAAATGCTGAGATTAATGTGTGAAGTCTGTGAAAACTGTCTAATAATTTTTCTCCCCACGCCACTCCTCCTATCCCCAAACACACATATGCCTTGTATTTAAATTTTCTTTGAAGCCTCATTCAATATTTGAGTAATTCTGGAGGTGGAGGAAAGTAACTTGCTCTGGAGGTGTTGGTGAAATTCTCAGATTCTCCTCTGCTGCCAAATGCTAACGAACACACAGGAAAACACCTCACCTGCACGTGAACTGATTCCCAGCATGTGGCAAAGGGCCTCCTGGAGCAAGAAAGACACAGACAGCCCTGCACTCGGGCAGAAGGCAGAGGGATCCCCAAAATGCACAGAGGCTCTTTTCTCCGTAACAAAATGAACATACAAGAAAAGGAGCCATATATAAGACAAGGATATGCGGTATGAATACATGAAGGAGTGAAGAAAATAGAGTTTGAGGAAAAGAAAGTAGACTGAGTAAAAGAAGGAAAGGAAAAGAAAGAAATGTTGCCCCTGCACAGAACGTCATACTCGTGCTCTTCTCCATTCTGTAGATCAGGAGGTTAAATGTGAGTTGGATGAAGTTGTAAAGTGACTGAGTGAAGAATTATGAATAATTAATCCCTAAAGGGAGGCTTACATTTGGCAAACCATACATCAATATGTTTATCGATTAATTCAGAGGGGAAAAAGGCAGGTTTATCACATTTGTAGATGACATGAAACTTGGAAGAAAAGATGACATGATGAGTGAAAAACTAGTATTCCAAAGAGCTGGAAAGAGGGCCTAAGCAATTAAGGTAGAGGTCAAAGGGAGTTTTGTTTTTAGGAAGATTATTTTGGTTCTAAAAGATAGAGAATGAGGACAACCTAGATTGAGTATAGTTAGGGATTCAGGTGACCACAATTTCAACATGACCCGACAGAGTCACCTGTTTGTAGGAACAGAGCTCTTGGCAGTGTGGGTGACATTTCTAACAGGAGAGTCAGCAGTTCAAGAGAGGAAACTTCTCTCTAACCATGTGTTGTTCAGACTTTTCTGGATTATGCTGCCCAATTCTGGATTCTGCATTTCAAGAGTTCCATTGAAGGAAGTAATTGAGATTAAAAGCAGTTTTATAAAATCTCTTCCAGAAGAATTGGATATGAAACTGCACTGTTTAGCAAAATTAAGAGAGGACAAAAGAGGCTGCCATTGAACTCCTAAAAGCCTGGAAAAAGAAATAAAATTTATCTAAGTGGCGACTGAGAGCAGCAATAGTGTCAATAGCTGACATTCATGTGGTGAGGGCAGAGTACAGATCTTCCTAGATTTACAATGGGGTTACATTCCAACAAACCCATTGAAGATATCACAAGTGGAAAATGCATTTAATACACCTACCCTACCGGACATCATAGCTTAGCCTAGCCTACCTTAAACGTGCTCAGAACACTGATGTTAGCCTATGGTTGGGCAAAATCATCTAACACAAAGCGTATTTTATAATAAAGTGTGGCATATCTCATGTGATTTATTGGATACCATACTGAAAGTGAAAAACAGAATGGTAGTATGGGTACAGAATGGTTGTAAGTGTACTGTATTTGTTGTGTACACTCATTACCCTGTGGCTACCTGGGAGCTGGGCTCACTGCCCCGCCTGGCATCATGAGACCATATCCTACTGCATGTCACTAGCCCAGGAAAAGATCAAAATTCAAAATTTGAAATACGGTTTCTTCTGAATGCATATTGCTTTTGCACCATCGTAAAGGCAAAAAAATCTTAAATCAAACCATTGTTAAGTCAGGGACATTTGTATGGCTCAATATAAAGAAGAAAATTTCTAAACTCTTTATGTTTGCCCAGCAATAAGCATGTGAGTGAGCTCCCCATCACTGTGTGTGTCCAAGTCAAAGCTAAATTTCCATCTCAGGCAAGAAGGAACCCTGGATTGAGTAGCAGGGCAGGCTCACAAGCTCACCAACCCTGAGATGCATTCATATACAAAGGAGATCTTCTTTCCTACTGAATATTTTGCTTTACTCTGAGTACTATAAGTTACAAAAAAGTAATTCTAACTTTAAATGACTTAAGTGGCCCAAATCCACATTTTAAAACAATTCACATCGGAAGTAGCAAATGTAAATGGATTCTTTTTTTTTCAACCACATAGTTTAGAAGTTTGAAATCATTCGAAAGTCTTCTGGGGAATTTGTGGATGTATTTTGAGAGCCTCTGACCCTCTTGGAATTCTATTTATACTTGTTTCTGTGGCTTTTCAGTGAAGAAGGTCCATAGTTTTCAGCAGAATCTCAGAGGGGTCTCTGACTCACAAATAGTTGTGAATATGAATCCTAGTCTAATCTCTTCACTTTAAAGATGAAAGGACAATTTCAGATGGCAAAGTGACTTGCTTAAATTCACACTGCAATCATAAGCTGGGCTGGGACACAAACCTGGACCCCTAATTCCTACTGGGGGCTCTTCACCTGGGCCACCAGGACTCAATCTACCACCACTGTTATTGATCTTTTCCAAAGTTAAAACCTGAAGGAAAATGTGGTGACTCAAGATCATAAGGCTTTTTTCATTATCAAATTCTTTCAACTTATAACTGATAGATTTAGATGTAACGTTTCAGTCTTTTTTGTCATCATTGCTGTTAGTGTTTTTAATAGAGTTTGTAAGCAGGAAGATGTACAATTTAACTTTGCCCAGCAACATTCCCAGAATGGAACCAAGTTACAAATAATGTACATGTTATTAGAAAAGAAGCAATAGGAGTTAAATATAATAAAGTTCCTACTGTGTGTTGAGCAGGAGAGAGGCACAACTACAAATCAGATGGGGATGTAGGTCAGGGGTGATGGCATGCACATAAATGAAGTTAATTTAATGAAGACATGTAGAATTAAAGCATTTGGAGAGTTCTGATGTGGGAAAGAAGAGCTCCAACTCAGGAGATAGTAATTTGGACAGCCGTTGACTGAGCAATACACTGATTAGATTAAGGGAAGCAGTAAGTCTGATTTCTAAATGAGAACACTATTTGCAAAATACATTTAACAAGCATTAGTTTTCTGAAGGCCTACTATGTACAAAAGAGTGAGTTCAGTGGCCCTAAAAGAATGATTTTTCTAATGGTTGCTTGTATATTGATCCTTCAAATTTTATCAAAAAATCATGCTAGATATACTCAAGGACTATAATTTAAGCTATAATATGGGACATCAAGTCTCCTCAGTAAAGGCCCACCATCTCTGATTGAAAATGTGCTTTGCATTTCCCCAAATGCTTTCACATGTATTTTGTTTAATCTTTTTGTCATTCATTTATAATAAATAGCTATACATTAATATACTGAGGGTCACAGAGATCAAGTGACATATTGATTTCATCCCAAAGCTAAACACACATCATGTCCTGAACTCATCTTAAATCTATCCCTTTCTACTTCATTTGGAGTAAATTACATATAAACAGCACAGTTGATCTCTGCTCTAATACGAGGACTGTTCAGTTAATATAAACTGCAAATCAACACAGGATCATTTCACTTAACCGCCCATTACTTACAGAAGCATTTCTCTGCAGAAGAATAAATGTATAATATGCTTCTCTCTTCATCATACATGAGAATAGGGGCAGCATGTTTATATGGTATTCATATGTATTCATAACTATTATATATTTATGTATATTTTACCTATCGTATATTTTACCAAAGCTGTTGCCCAAGAGTAAAACCTAGGTGAAAGGTTTAGCAGTAAATGCTGAGGAGAAGGTAGGGTGAAAGGTTTAGCAGTGAATGCTGAGGAGAAGATAGGGGAGGAGGTATACTTACCTGCTATCATTAGAAGTGTGAATTCAAAGAATATCTTTGGAGAGTAATCTAGTCTCACTTGTCAAAATGTAAAGTGCCCACATCTTTATCAGTAAGTCTGAGGCTGGAGCCAGGCAAGAATATGTTCTTTAATTTTGCAAGGATCCTGCTATTCAGCCTAGGGTGAGAATCACTTTGATAGACTGAGTTCCTCTTTTGCTCTCTACAGCCAAGTGCCCTTCTAATACCCCCTTTCTCTTCAAAGCTAATGCATTCCATGAACTCAGAAGTAAAGTTAAATTTTTAAGCACTACACATAATGGAGCTAAACAGTGTTGGGCAATTTCACTTAAGAAAGAGACAGAATGGCTCCCTCACCTGCCGGACTTGACTGCCATTGATTGAACACAATAGCATATCTAAAATAAAGAATACATCAATCAACAGGAGTCCGTGGTTAGCCTTGAAAGCACTAAAAATAAAATAAACAAAAGGAGAGTTGCATTTAAAGCCACAGAACAAATGATGCCTGTGTTTTTTAAGTGTGTCCACAGAAGGATGTCCTGTGCTGGCATTATAGAAGTCTGTGTCTTCCAAGGAGAGTACCTTCCTATTGAAGCAACAATAGTCACTATTGGCTACCATAGCCTTGAAGTGCAGCAGGGCCCTATGGTCCTTCCCCCATTTCCTCAGCCTGCCTTTTGTCTGTAGAAAAACTTTAGCCAAAGAATAAGTTTAGTCAGAGAGGTGGAAAAAATGCAGAAGTAAAGGAAAGCAGTCAAACAAGACCAAATAATAATAGTTTAGTCATCAAAGTCAAGGACCTTTAGTTTCTCCTCAAGGGCTGTAGATAATATTCTGAGCCATATCCTTTGAGCTGTCTTGTAGATACTGAAACCCCCACCAGGTGGAAGAAGTTAACTACATGATGAATCAGACTGTAGCCATGACATAAGCTGCCATAATTCTGAGAATTGGCCTCAAAGAAATGGGAACAAACCGACCCTGGAACTGAAGACTAACTGTACTTCAAACAATCAAGATGACACTGATCAGTCCACCGCATGGCCAATTTCAAGGTGACTGTCAGAGAAGACTGTGCTATTTCTGCATGTAGCCCCTTCCCTCCACCTATAAAAGCTCTTTCCCACTGATTGTCAGCGGGGGGGGGAGTCAGCCTTATGGTATTAATTAAGCCACCTGTATCAAGAATCACTTTGAACATCACTGGTCTAAATGCATCAGAGATTGTCAGATTGTAAGATTTTTTCACTCCTCAAATCTCCAGTAACCCCATACTCTCTTCACACTCAGCTGATTTTTTCAGGGATAATTGAAGTAATCATTAATGAATTGACAACAGCATGGCCAAATCTACCAAGATATTTGAATCAGTGCCCATATCTCTGCCTCCTCTCATAAGCCTCACCTCTCATTTTTTCCACCCCTCTTTTTCACAATATCTTTTACCCTTTCAAAGAATCTCCTAAAATTAAGACCTCTCTTTCTTGCATCATCAGTTTCTTCCATTCTACTAAAATAGTCCCATAACCACAACATTTCTTCCATTTCAAGAAACTGTCTCTTGACTCCACTCCACCTCTCATCACTGCCCCTTCTCTCTTCTTTAGAAAACTTTAGAGCAAAACTCATAGTATAATAAATAGACTACATCATGTTATAACCTCTCCTTAACATACTCCAATCAGACTTCTATGTTCATCACTCCATTAATAGTTCTTGTCCAAGAGGGAAGACATATGGGAACATATGTTTATGTATGACTGATTCACTTTGTTATAAAGCAGAAACTAACACACCATTGTAAAGCAATTATACCCCAATAAAGATGTTAAAAAAAAAAAAAGTACAAAGTATCAAAAGAAAAAAGAAAAAGTTCTTGTCAAGTTTCCCCAACATACTCCATCTGGGGAAATCCAGTGGTCAGTTTCACACCATTTTAGACAAAATCTTGGCAGCATTTAACATAAGTGGTCACTTCTTTTTGTTGAAACACTAATTTGACCTCAAGATGACCAAACACACCTGTTTCTCCACTTACCTTATTGACTACTTCTTCTTGGTCTTTTCAGCTAGACAGTCCTACTCATTCTCACCCTACATGCCAGCCAGTTCCAGGACTTGGTTATTGAATGTTTTCTCTATTTGTACTCACTTCTTAGGTGATCTCATCCAATACTATTGCTTTAAATATAATGTATAAAATTGATGATTTCCAATTGTATATTATCAGTCCCAATCCCTCATCTGAGTTCAGGTTCATAAAACCAACAGCCTAACTGTATTCTGACTTTTAAGTGTTTAATAGGCATCCCAAATTTAGTATATCCAAAACATGATCTTGATTCTGTCCCCAATCTTCAAACAAAGAGAAACAAGCACCTGGCCCCTACCAACCTTCTGTTTTCCAAATCTTTTCCATCTTAGTGAACAGAATATTCTCAGGCCCAGTGTATTCTTTGCCTCCTCTTGTTCCTTTCATACTCCTCTTCCAATGCATGACCAAATTTTGGTCTCTACATGCGAAATTGTATCCCAAGTCTAATCATTTTTCATCAGTTCCAGCACTACCACCTTAGTCCCATCCATCACTAATCTCTACCTCGAGGACTTCAATAGCCTTCTAACTTGCTTCCCTACTTTCTCTCCTTCCACCCTACAGTTAATTCCCCAAACAATTTACAGAATAATCTTTTAAAAAATTACATTATTCCTCCGATGAAAATCTTTGATGACTTCTCATTATCTTAAGAATGAAATTCAAATGCCTCACCATAAAGTTATAATCATTAAGATGCTTCATGATTAGGTTCTGTCTCCTTCTGAACTTATCTCCTTCCAACGCTCCCTCACTTGCTTGCCTACATTGGTATTTTACATAGACCTCAAACAGCCTCAGGCCTGTCCTCCTTGCTCTCTTTATTGGATTCCTCTTCTTCTGAGGGACCCACATGTTTTTTTTCTTCACCTCAGTTGGCCAATCAGGTCTTTGCTGAGATGTGATGATTTCAGAGAAGACCACTGACCGTCCCATCTAAAACATCCCATCTCTTTCTTTCCCTTACTTTCAGTCCACTTATGGTGATTTATCTTATTTTTTTTTTTCCTTTCTTTAGAGCATTAATCACTCCCTGGTGTCATATGTCTTTATTTATGGAGTTCTGGTATGCCTCCCGCTAGAATATCAGCACCATGAAATCAGAGTCAATACTCTGTTTTGTTTGCTGACTGATTAGCAGAGCCCAGAACAAAGCCTGAACATTATAGATGCTTAGTGCTTTTTTTTTTTTTGCAACTCGTAACTTTTTTTTTTTAACATCTTTATTGGGGTATAATTGCTTTACAATGGTGTGTTAGTTTCTGCTTTATAACAAAGTGAATCA
Organism: Stenella coeruleoalba; assembly: GCF_951394435.1. NCBI lineage: Eukaryota > Metazoa > Chordata > Mammalia > Artiodactyla > Delphinidae > Stenella > Stenella coeruleoalba. The sequence goes on along the minus strand of NC_137151.1, from coordinate 77,151,157 downwards.
GTTATACATATACATATGTTCCCATATTTCTTCCCTCTTGCGTCTTCCTCCCTCCCACCCTCCCTATCCCACCCCTCCAGGCGGCCAGAAAGCACCGAGCCGATATCCCTGTGCCATGCGGCTGCTTCCCACTAGCTATCTACCTTACGTTTGTTAGTGTATATATGTCCATGCCTCTCTCTCGCCCTGTCACAGCTCACCCTTCCCCCTCCCCATATCCTCAAGTCTGTTCTCCAGTAGGTCTGTGTCTTTATCCCTGTCTTACCCCTAGGTTCTTCATGACATTTTTTTTTCCTTAAATTCCATATATATGTGTTAACATACGGTACTTGTCTTTCTCTTTCTGACTTACTTCACTCTGTATGACAGACTCTAGGTCTATCCGCCTCATTACAAATAGCTCAATTTCGTTTCTTTTTATGGCTGAGTAATATTCCATTGTATATATGTGCCACATCTTCTTTATCCATTCATCCGATGATGGACACTTAGGTTGTTTCCATCTCCGGGCTATTGTAAATAGAGCTGCAATGAACATTTTGGTACATGACTCTTTTTGAATTTTGGTTTTCTCAGGGTATATGCCCAGTAGTGGGATTGCTGGGTCATATGGTAGTTCTATTTGTAGTTTTTTTAAGGAACCTCCATACTGTTCTCCATAGTGGCTGAACCAATTCACATTCCCACCAGCAGTGCAAGAGTGTTCCCTTTTCTCCACACCCTCTCCAGCATTTATTGTTTCTAGATTTTTTTGATGATGGCCATTCTGACTGGTGTGAGATGATATCTCATTGTAGTTTTGATTTGCATTTCTCTAACGATTAATGATGTTGAGCATTCTTTCATGTGTTTGTTGGCAGTCTGTATATCTTCTTTGGAGAAATGTCTATTTAGGTCTTCTGCCCATTTTTGGATTGGGTTGTTTGTTTTTTTGTTATTGAGCTGCATGAACTGCTGCATGTTATTGAGCTGCATGAATTTTGGAGATTAATCCTTTGTCAGTTGCTTCATTTGCAAATATTTTCTCCCATTCTGAGGGTTGTCTTTTGGTCTTGTTTATGGTTTCCTTTGCTGTGCAAAAGCTTTTAAGTTTCATTAGGTCCCATTTGTTTATTTTTGTTTTTATTTCCATTTCTCTAGGAGGTGGGTCAAAAAGGATCTTGCTGTGATTTATGTCATAGAGTGTTCTGCCTATGTTTTCCTCTAAGAGTTTGATAGTTTCTGGACTTACATTTAGGTCTTTAATCCATTTTGAGCTTATTTTAGTGTATGGTGTTAGGGAGTGATGCTTAGTGCATTTTAAGTAAAGAAATGACTAACTTCAATCTCACTTTCTTTAAAAATATTCCCTATTCAACATACAAAGACTTTTCAACATAGCCAAATTTTTTTTCAGATAAATGAACTTCTGCTCAATCCCTTTAAGTCACATCTCCTATAATAAATAGAAAAGGTAGTTTATTTTTGGCCTGGAGTTAGTTTGTTCTTCTCAGTCTCCTATAGTATTTTAGATTACCACTCTAGACTAACTTAGCAATTATGATTCTGAAACTCCACCTAGTCCAAGAAAATAGGCAGTAAATCTTAAAGATGGAAAGGAGAAATTGCACTTTCCCCAGTATATAATGTTCTGATCACCAAACACAGTTAATTAATCCCATTGGGTACATGGTTTTCACAATATAAGTAATGTAAATGGATTTGATTAAGTATTTTGGTCTCCTCAGTGATTCTCCTGTAACTTAAAATTTTCTTTTATGGGAAAGTATTAATCCTGATGAGTTGATAGTTACATGCAGTCTCAAAATCAGCTCAGTTCTCTCCTATCCTGAGGCTATTTCCCTCCCCTTTTCTCTGCGGAGGGCCTCAGCTCAGTTTGTTTCTCATTACACAGCTTGCTGGCCCTGGCTGCCAGGAAGCTTCTGAATGACGAGATTGTTCTGTTTTATCCTCTGCCTGACCCAAGGACTTGCAGTTCACACGCTGAGCTTTGCAACTCTTGCTCTGACCCTGCTTTTTTTGCTCAGATTTACCATTGTTCTCATACGCATTCTTGTGCACAGGCAGTTTTACTCTCTGACCATCCCTTTAAATAATAGCAATTCATTGTATCACCATGGGGCTCGCTGACCTACTTTCTTCTTTGATTTGCTGCCCTACAGTTGGTCTGTTTTACTTGTCTCCCACGTGTAAAATCACAGTCTCTCTTCATTTTACATAGATCTTTAACAAACTCTCCTTGGATGAGCTGATACCACTTCTTTTATTTCTTTTCAAATTTTGATTTTATTAAGAATACTTGATGCAAAGGAGCAATTATATACTCAAATTCTATAATGAGTAGCCATTTTATATTGTTTACATGAAGAAGGAATAATAGTAATAACATTTTTGCTTAAAATGGTAATTTTCTGTTATTTCTGCCCTATAATATTTAAATGTAATAATTAGGAAAAATATGTGTTTACTTACCTAATTTACTCAGTTTCTCAACACATGAGTATCAGTTACCTGCGAAAATTTTTTCAATACCAAAATTAGAACACTCCAACCCCGCTCAGACATTATAAATTAATTGCCCTAAAACCACGGCTTTTGAATTTCCAAATTCTTCTCTTGAAAGCAAAAATAATCTTACTTTCAGTATACATACATTGCATTCAATTTACAATCACCTTTGTCTTAGAAAAATTCTAAAATTATTAATAAAAATTAATGTAAGCTTTTTCAAAAACCCTTGTTGAATTTCATTGTTTCAGAGGCAAAATTCTCTTAAAGTATGTTTATGGCTTAGCACACCCAAAATTATTTGAAATTTTTTCAGGTTGTTCTCTTAACTTACTGTGTATCTAGTCTGTTTACCTTTTCTTAGATATTTATTTCATTTCTTCCTCAAATAATAGACACTACTCTGAGGGAAAAAAAAAAATATATATATATAAATATATAATATATAAATAAAATAAATATATATATAAAACTGAAAGTAACCATCAGATTTTTAGAGATAAAATGAAATTATTGAGAATGAACACTATTATTTCTGGCTTGATACACTGACTAGAAACAGTCTCCAATTTGCTAGCACAAGGTAGCTGGGCCTCTCAGAGAAGATACCAGAAGGGCCATTTGGCTAGGGCCTCTTATGCAAAACTGGCCATGATTTAGACTTTTGATATTATCTCCAAATGTTCATATAGACAATAACAGATATATTTATTGACAAGTTTATTGACAATACTTTTTTAAAGTACCACTCATAAAACTTCACACATACATCTGATTACTGGACCATACTACCTGGATCATACCATGATTTATTCTTTTTTTATAAATATTATAATTATGAATAGTTCAATTATATCATATTGTAAATTTTGTTGTCAAATGAAAATATTGACAATCCCATCATTTTTGCAATCCTGTTTTGGCATCTCTTCATTTGTTATTATAGGGAACCTCAAGAAAGGAGCATGACCAGACCCCTTTATCCTCCAGAAGGCTTTAGTAAGGGAGCCATATAAACCAATGGACATGGAAGAAGAATAGCCTGTACCCCTGTTCTAATCCCTTCTAGTCTCCTCCCCACAAACTATATTAGCCTAGAGACCTAGATTGAGAAAAGAGCTTTTTCTCAATCATAGAAGCATGTCCTTTCAGGGTCGAAAGAACTTTAAAAAGCAGTCTTGAGTTCAAAGGACAGTCCAACTGCCTCTTAACATATATACATACACACACACATACACACACACACACACACACACACACACACACACACACACACATACACTGCCACCACCACCACCATCATATTAAGATGTGAACCAAGGCCTGTTTTCTGAAGTCCCACAGCGAAGAGCAATCATTCAATCCAGAACACAGTTCTTTGGACTTTATTCTGTATTCTCTGCCTTGTGCCACACCAGACACAAGAAGTGACAAAAATGCTGGTGCCTGGAAGTCCCAGGGGACTTCCCTTCCCGCCTTCTCTTACCCAACCACAACCTGGCTGCCTGATGTCCATGCAAAGCCACTAAGAGGTAAAATGTCTTCCATGATATGTGGAAGCTGGACACTCTAGGAAGATTCTCTAATGGATGTTTTGTGAGATTGAAATGGACAGTTAGTATAATAATTTAGGCAATATCATAGATTGTGTTTCTATAAATTGGCCTAAAAAAAAAAAGGCATTGATTCTGTGTATCCTTAGTTCCAAATCCCTTACAAATCAAGTTTCTGAGCACAATCCTTTTTTATAATTGGAGGCTGCATGTTCACCAACAGTACTACCAGAATATAATTAGAAGTGGGTGGAAATAAGAGGTATAATTTTCTAAGTTTCTAAGAAAGATTTACTTCTCAACAAGTAACATTATCCCCCAGATATTCCTGATTTGTTCTTTATAATGAGTGTCTACTGTTTAGTCTTTTCTCTACTCTCCCCTGCTTATAGGGAATGACTGTTCTCCCCACTCACTTTCCTTCAGGAACCACTCTTCTCCCCACTCCAAACACAAGGTACAAATCAGCAGTGCCTGTTTCGTATATTATCTTGTCCTCTGGCCACTGTGCCAAAGCCAGGGGTATCTGACCCACGCTGGGTTAAGTATAATCCTTCCCCCATGATCTTACTGTCAGAAACCAAGTCATTATAAGAGAGTTTTTAATTTATGGATGGTGTACGATGTTAAACTTGTTTGCTCTTGATGGCCAGGTTTCCTACTTAAGGAGATAGCTGGTCTGCAGTGGACCATAGGGAGGATGAAATTGACAGGTAAAATAAAGGAAATGGAAGAGATGGCAGACTTTGATTCTCTTTGTTTCCTGAGGCTCAGCTTCCTTTCCTTTCTTTCCTAGTAGTTTGTTTTCCCTTAATAGCATAAAGTAACCAAGTAATCTTGCAACAAATTTTCCTTTTGCCTAAGCTAATTAGGTTTGAGTTTTGACATGTGAAACCCAAAGTGTCCCAAATAGTCTATTCTCTCTTATGTCTTCCCTGTGATCTCCTTCTGGGATGGAAGACAGAAAAGGAAAATGAAAGGCAACTGGGGTATTCCTTTCCCCCCCCATACCTCCATCTTTGAATGCAACTTATAATGAGCTGAGAACCAGACAAAAATGGAAAATATTCCGATATGTCTCAGGAGTGACCTTCAAGTTAAATCTAAACCTTACACTAATGATTGGAACTAAAGTAATAAAAAACATTTAGGACATCTTTTACAAAGACAGTAATTGTCTCCCCACAGGCAAGGCATCTTTTGAAGAATGAATATCAGACTTTCAGGTCAGGGGTCAAAATCATCACAACTGGTTTCATGCTTTCTTTGGTTCCTGAGGCAATAATTTTATTACTACAAAGCCTTGTGCATTCCTGGTCAGTGCTCATTGTGTGGATCTGTAAATAACCAGATGACAGAATTTGAGTGATTATAAAAGAAGTATTTTGCCCAGAATTGTCACAACCTAGGTTTTCGAATGCTTAAAATTTGTCAGTTTTCTCAGAGTAAACACTTACTTCAGTGAATTGTGGAGAAGACATGCCAGATACTGACACACATGATATCATAACACATTAAAAGCAATCTCCTGGAGATTCTAGGAAAACATAGCAAAGAAAAACTTTTTAAAAATTCCCCCCCAAATTAGCTCTTGAGCTCCTCATCATCATTATTTCAATTTGGTTTTGAAAATACAAGTAAACAGAATCTATAATTCTTGATACCATTTATTTTGTTGTTTTTGTTCATCTGTATTTTCCCACTCACCTAATTGATCCTTGTACTATGATCATAGTTAATTTTAGATAAAAGTGAGGCTCAGTTTAAGCATGACTTACCCCAACCTCTTTGTGGGGCATCCAATGTGTCTTGGACTGGAGGATTACTTTGGAAGTTTCATCCACTTTCCTTCCTTTGCACCTTTATCCTATATTACCAATATTTATAATTAATACTATCTAAACTACAGTGGGGCTCCCTTCTGTTGCCCCTATTATTCTCCTGATTCTAATTCTATCATCATGTGTAATAATAGTAATAACATATTATTATAGCGCTTTTCAATTTTTCAGGGCAAAAAGTATATATATCATTCTATTCTCAACATTACACTGTAACATGGAATGGGCTACTGCTATTATTCCCATTTCACAGCTAGAAAGCTGTGTCTGCCAAGAATTAAATGAGTTGCCCAACATGGCTTGGCAAGTCAATATCAAAACCCAAAATTCCTGAATTTGACTCTACAGTTGACCCTTGAACAACACGGAGGTTTAGGGCACCAACCCCATCCCCACCCCCAGCGCGCGCACACACACACACACACACACACACACACACACACAGAGTCAAAAATCCACATATAACTTTACAGTCAGCCCTCTATATTTGCAAATTCTGCACCTGCGGATTCAACCAACCACAGATTGTGTAGTACACTAGTGAAAATGAGCAGGGCCCTATAGGGACCTGCCAAGCATAAAAGCCTTTCCATGTCCCCCATTTCTTGTTTGTAAACAAAGGCTTTCAGCCTCCTAGACCCTCCCTGAGTCCCAAAGGTCAGATTCAAACAGTTACTAATTAGGAAAGTGAAGGAATGCAGAAAGAAACAACAGTGCAGCCATGGGGCCTGATCCTGGTTCCTCCTAGGGGGATGTGCGGATCAATTTGATACATATCTCTGAGTTCTTCTACAGGAAGTAAGGCCCCCACCCAGGTGGAGGATGGTAACTTCAGGCTGAGCAAAGAATGTGGACCCCAGGCCAGTTGGAACCAGAAGTCTGATGGTTGAGATTTCTGGAACACCACACTGTTACCTCACCACAAGCCAATCAGAGGAAAGTCACACACCCTGCAGACCTCTCTCCAAATCTTGCCTATAAAAACCTCTTCCCTGAAACCCATCGGGGAGTTCAGGTCTTTTGAGCACGAGCCATCCTGCTCTCCTTGCATGGCCCTGCAATGAATAATCCTTTCTCCACTCCAAGTGCCGGCGTTTTGCTTTGTTTGGCCTCACCGTGTGTCAGGCACACAAACTTGGGTTTGACAACAGTAGTACGTATTTACTGAAAAAAAATCCATGTGTAAGTGGAACTAAGCAGTTCAAACCTATGTTGTTCAATGGTAAACTGTAGTTCTTTTCCCACTATGACATCCAATTTCTCATTCCTGTTGGGCCAAGATCTCATTCTTCTAGTCACAATGTATTCCTAATGGAAGATTTACCTCCATTCCCTTGCAGTATAATATGATAAACATTTTAACAATTTTTTTTCCTGAAGAATATGACTTCTTTTCTCATAGTCCAAAGAAAGTTTCAAGTATGGCAATTTTAATCCAGGTGTCAAGAAAGACAATAATAGATGGAGATGATTCAGAAAATCAGGACTTTATATTTCTCCTTACATCATAATATTTAGACAGCTGCTTGTTCTCTGCCTATTTGTAGAGCTGATGCTACTTAGGAATAAGGCAGATATTTTTCCACGACTGTACTAATTTCAAATATTCTGAAGTACTTTTTCCATAAATTATGGAAATGTCCTACTCCTCCTGAACTACTTCCTGCACCAATATTACTGCAAAATTGCAAATGAACTTAGTCCTGATTTTTTTTTTTTCCTAGAAAATGTAATCGCCAAAAGAATGTAGAAAGACAGATTACATCTGTTGAAGAGTCAATTACTGAATCAAATTTTTCAGTTTTTTTTTTAAACAAAGTTATTTTAGGGCACTTATTATGATAGCCCAATTATTTTTAGATATTCGTTCTTAGGTTAATACTCTGTACACAAATAAGTGTAGATTGGTGTGTGTTGAGACAGAACAGCTTGTACCTTTTTTGCTACATACCAAATATCATCATAAGAAGCCACAACCATCATACTTGAAGAAAATCCAAACTTAATGAGCATTGTTTTTTCTATTTCTTGTACTTATGAAGTCTCCAAATTAAGAAGAGCTTGTGTTCCACAAACATGCTTGTAAGGTGTTTAGAACTCAATCTATTTTTCTATAAAGACATGTAAAATATGGGGAATTTTGTTTTATTTTTCAAGACTGCTGACATACAAATCCTCCAGAGGACCTACATTTGCTGTTTTGGTAAACATTCATTCATGCAGTGGATGCTGGGCTTTGGGGCCTGTGCCAGTGATGGCACCAAGGATTCAGAAAAAAAAAAAATAAAAGGTAGGTTATTATGCATGTGAAAGAAAAGAAACACATTTGCTTTTGGAAGAGAAGGGATGGAATCCACAGGAGCTGGGCAGCATCTGAGGGAAGGAAGAGAAGAGAGGACATCTGCTGGATCACAAGAGAGGCAGGAGGGACCTGGAAGACAGACCTGAAAGAAGAGAGGTCGCTCACGAAGATTTTAAGAGGGTTTACTTTGGAGTATCTGATATTAAACCCTCCCCTTATTTTATCTTATGAAATTGTTGGTAAATTCTACATTGCTGTTTACATCTGTGTGCAATAAATATACTCCAAGAAGCAGGAAGAGAAAAATGGGAAGAACATAGTTCAGGTTTCATGACAGTTATTCAGGGAAGCCTTCAGTGCCTATTTAACCCATAAAGATACAGAAATGCAGAAGCAACGGTTCCATTTTTTTTTAATTAAGAAGTTGAGTATTTTATTATTAAACTTTATTTTCCTGCAAGGCTGTTGCTTCAGTGTCTAAAAATAGCACCAGCAAACACAGTATATTGCAAAATTAAGACAGTGTTGTTCTTTATCTGACACTGTACAACTAACAAAAACTCTTCTCCACTGCCAGTTATTTCTAATGGGAAGATCATTAGGTATTTTGACCCAAATTCAGGGATGGCTGTAAGCAAGTTACAGTATTATATAAGGCTTAAGATAACAATGTTATCTTTGAATTACATAATTTTTACAACTAGTTTTACCACAGTTTCAGGAATTCTGAATATTATAACTGGAGCCTATCCTAAAAATCATAGGGTGCTGTGAAAAAGATGCATAGTGTTTACGTGAAGTCATTAGGAAATTAAGGGGTATTTTCTTCAGGTAACGTGGCAAGCAGTTCCTTTTGCTATAAGCTGCTTTTTAAAAATCTCTCCACCACTAACTTAAGACAACTATGCTAGATTAAGTTGTTTCAAACTAGTTTATTTAGGGGTTCCATCTTCACTCCTCATTTTATGTATCTCTCATATGCATCTTCACACATCTAGTACTGAAAGGTTAGTGAGTGTCATCTTGATCAGCCAACCATCTTCATAACGAGATACGTTGACAAGCCCTGGATTTTCTGCTAGAGCTGCATTCATTTCAGTTACTTCTGCTGAGAGAGGAGACTAGCGTTCACCAGCAGCTTTCGCACTTTCCAAAGCACCGAATGAGTATGTTCAATTTTGTCCCAGCTTCACGCAAACTACAGTAAACAACAGCTCCAAAGCTTCCTGTGCAAAATTGCCGATCCCCACACTATTCCAACAGCGTTTTCTGTTGTTATCCATTCAAGGGTGTCTGTTAATTTACACTCGGAGAACGGAGGTGGGCCGGTGCGCAGCGCCTGCAAGGCGTCCACCAGCCGCCCGCCCTCAGCCTCCAGGGACCTGGGCGGACACTGCAACCCCGGCAGCCTCTGACCCCGGCGCAGAGACGCTGCGCAGGCGTATAGAATGCAGACCTGCGCTGTGCGCAGCACCACGTGCCGCGTGCGCCATGTTCGCCTTGTTCGCCGTATTCGGCTTGTTCTGCGGGCTGCGGAGCGTCCTTTTAAGGGCCAGGTCAACGCTGGCCTCGTTTCTGTGACCAAATACATTTCAAGTTACAATGGGAGTGCCAGAAACAATTTCTTCAAATCCCGTCAGTTCCATGGAAAGAATTAAGGAGTAAACCGGTCACTCATAGCCCCACAGTAAGCCAACTTTTTGTTTTCTTGTCAATTCACTCAAGATTGGTTTAAGTGTATGGAGAGGGGAAGAGAGGAGAGGATTCTCAGTATTTGTTCTATGTATGAGTGATTGATTCCTAATATGTTTCTTATGATGTGCTTTAAAACACCTCATGGAGTATGTGGTGTGTGTACATGTACAGGAATGAATATGTGTTAATTTTATCGACCCTTAGGAAGGGATTATTAGTATTTCAGGTACACTACTCAGGACTAACACTCCAGGGAGTGAGTTAGCATTTGAAGGACACTAATGGAAAACTTACATAAGAAGAGCACCGTTTGTAACTCCGATCAATACCAGAAAGTTTTACATTAGCATATAATATGTTAGAAACAATTTTTCTTCAGGGAAATAAGAGGTGTTCAAGATACGTCTACTGGCTAGATACATTGAATGCATACATTCATTGCATTTTCATGAACAGGGTTTAAGAATCTAGTAAACCTCATGGTGTACACTCTTCAAAGTGGAATGTAATTTCGGAATTCCAGTCTGTTCTGTATGCGGTCTTTGTCACTTGATTCCGACTAGAAGTTTAAATTAACCCTGCCCCTAGAAAATTGTCCCCTTTGCCTTGAGTAAACCTTTTATGCAAGTCGCTTGTTGGAGATCTTAAAAGGACAGAGGGCTGAGTTGCATTGAGATTTCAGAGCAACTTGTATGGGTCTGACGGAGGGGGCTGCTTGTTGACAAATATTTGCATGTGTGACAGAATTAGACGCCAGCCATGCTGATTATCTGAAGGAAAGAAATTGCGGTAAAGGAAACTGAAAATATAAAGGCATAGAGTCTGGAGGGAGCTTGATATATTTAAGAAAAAGGAAGAGGGCCATTGAAGACAGAAAGTAGGAGTGCATTTAAAGCCAAGTGGAGAGTCGTGAAGGGAGTTCAGTGGATTGGAGCAGCCAGGTCATATAGGATCTAATTAGCCATGGTGAGGAGTTTAATCTGTTTCTAAGGATAAAAGAAAACCCCATTGGAACACAAATTGCCTGTTAGTTGAATACTGTCAATGTCATGGATTGCAAGCACATTTGCCTAAAAGGCCAGGAGAGATGAACCAGCCATACTATACAAAACATTAGCTCAAGTTCAATAATAAATGGAAATTGACAACAGATTTAGGGGTTAAGGATACCATAGTGAATGGTGAGGACTTTGGCAAATGAAGATCACGTGCTTCATCTTGTGAACCTATGTCCTGGGTGGTGGTGGTGAAGGGACAGCCTCAAATCAGATCCAGGTGATTGTTGTCATGCTGAAATATGAGTCAAGTATTGCCACATCCTCCGGCTTTCCAAGACAAGCAGTACATCTGAATTGCTGCATTAAATCTAATGTTTAAACGATGGTAGCTAATTAAAAAGAAAAATAAATCAGTATGTGGGATAGACAAATCATGAACTGAAATGGGGCTCTCGGACTACCATAAATAATCTCTGATCTATATAGTGAATGTTTACCTTTCAGTATATATGAAATCTCTCTTGAGCTTACTTTCCTTATAAATTACAGCTTAATTATCCCTACTTTGCAGAAAAAGGAATAAAATCTTTCAAGCTAACCCCAGCAAAATTTAATTTCTACACTCCAACATCTTTTCATTTAGCAAGTATTTGTTGAGTGCCCACCATGTTGTAGGGGTTGAAATATATGAATGAACAAAAGATAAAGATCTCTGCCCCTGTGAACTTTATAGTCCTGGGAGGACACTTAGATTTAAAGGATAAGTGGGAATAGCAGGAAATGAAGAGGTCACAAAGGAGATTGAGGTGGAGAGGTGAAGAAGACAAATGGTAAAGGTAACAAAAAGTGAATTATACAGTATTATGAAGGTCTCGATGCTCTGGAGAAGAGAGAAATAGAGCAGAATGGGGGGGCGTTGGGAGTGCGGATGGTCTTGGAAGGATTTCCACAACATCTCCAATTCCAGAATTCTTAGGATCTGCCTCTGCTCTCATATCTAGAACTTCATTTTATCCTTTCTCAAGTGCCTTCTTCCCCTCAGTTTATAAATGTCCTCAAATGTAGTCAAGTATCTTCTATCCTAAAAATAAACAAACAAACAAAAAGCTCCTTTAACCATGCATATTCTTCTTGCTTGTATCTCATCCTTTAAGAAAGGAGCTTTCTAAACTGCTGGTCCCACTTTCTCACATCCTGTTCACTCAACAACCTACTCTGATATGACTTCCACTCCAGTCTCTGTACCAAAACTGTTTATAGATGACCTTTGATTGGCCTCATCCAAACACCAACTTGGTGTTTCTTAAGCTTTAATCTTATTTCACCGCTCCCCAGTCTTTGCCATTGTTAAATATTTACTCTTTCTTGAGGATTCAACTTCTCTTAGCTTCTGAGATATTCTACCAGTGACCTCCCTGCTGCATTTAATTACTCCTCCTTCTGTTTCCTTCGTGTTTTATTTTTCTGCATTTACTACCTTCTTCTTAAATGTTAGCATTCCCGCAAGGTAATTATTACTTCTTTAAGGCTAGGAAGTCCTTCACTAACACAGGCATCAGAACCTCAACATATCCAAAACTATACACTCATTTATTCTCTTTTAATCTTGGTTAACTGGTCTTGGTTAACTGCTTTCAGTATTTGTTTCTGCAAAAAGAAGGTAAAACTTTTGGATCATTTCATCTGCCCGGGGAAACATGTTGCTTATTTTTATTTTCAAATTTTAAAGTTTTTATTTTTTAAAATGATGGTTTATATTCTCATGCAACTGTGAAGATTACATGTGTGAATAGAGAATTTGGGTATAAAAAATTAAACACGTGTTATGAGAAACTTATTAGTTATCATCCATCTGAAAGCATTTGACTTTCAAAATCTGGCATATTGCCTAAATTTATTCTTCAAGAGATTAAGTTTATATTGTCATTTCTGGAAGATTGCATCTGGAATGTCTTTATCAGTTCATCCTACACTATCTTTTTAAATAAGATTCAGTTTAAATATTAAGCACAGCATTTAAAGAAACTGAGCTTATCTAATCATCAGAGGTTAGGGCAGAAAAAAATTATCATCTGGTTTTCATCTGTTATAAATAGCAAATGTCACCCAATTTACTACTTGTGTAAGGTTGAGAAAGACATCCTTCACCAATTCACTCCCTGCAGCCTTATTTTCAGAAAGTATATTCAACTACATAGCTTCATCACAGATGCACATATACACACACACACAAATTTATAGTTCAAGAGTACTGTTTAACAGTACATTGACATAACATCAGGTGAGAAAATGAACTTTGGCTTTGATTCTGAACTGCTACCCAATCAGAATTAGCATTTATATGTATATAAAATATTATTGGATGGGTTTGTTAGGTCTCCGTAGACAAGAATATCCAAACAAAACATACATACTATGCATATATACTAAAGGAAAATGAATCCATTTCATCTTGAGAGACTAAATATTTATACTTGAAATGTTTTGCTTTTGGTCAGGTGTTGAAATGAAAACCAAATTCAAATGTATAATTTATAAATATAAGTATTAAGAGAGAACATACTATAAGCATGTAAAATGGAATATAAATATAAATTGTTTAAAAATACATGTGCTCTTGGAAGATAATGCTGGGCACAGAGTAAAACAGGAGGTTTATTTACCTAGAAAATAACATTATTCTATCTAAATTTTAGATATGTACTATTTTTCATTTTACTGGTAACAAAGCATATAATTAAGAATACTACCAAATTAATCAGCAATATAGTGATGATTATTGTGATTAAAGGAAATTGCCATCTGGTTATGTTACTCTGAGTACTTTTTTTATACTTTAAATAGTACTTGCTTTGTGCTGTGTAATGAAAATGAGACTTTATAGAAATATCTATACTTGCTTGCATTTATAAAAAGGCAAAAAAACTAAATGTGAGACAAAATACACAATCCACAAACAATTATGATTGTGGAAGAAATACATGAAACATTTATCTCAAAACTGGCAGATTTTTGAAGTTCCTGAAAAAGGGCTAGCTTTTCCAACTTGGAAATACACACTGGGTAGCAAATGCTCATGCTTATGCTTGGAACAATTTGAGACACCAAAAGACTTATAGTGTTGGTAGCTGGGCCAGTTAAAACTGCAAGTGAGAATTAATGCCTTCCTTTTACTATCCTTTCTAAGCTACTGCTGAGTGGTAGTGGTCTTGAAGGATTTGGCTTTCTATCTACCTACAACTTTAAACAAGAATTTACTACTGATAGTCCTTTCCGTGGTAGTATTTAGTTGTTCTTGTGTTGCGATAATGTAAACAGCTGGGATCTATTTCAGAATTGTCTGGCTCCAGCTGGACATGCCTTTAAAAAAGAAAAAACCCTTTTGTTCAGAGCTGGGTTTTCACTGTAATCACAGAATTTAGTTTACAAAACCAAGACATAAATGGTGTTCCTGCACGGAGCTGGTTTGACTTGGTTGTCTAGAGAGAAGAAACTCCAACTGCTTGTTCTTTCCTTTCCTCTAGCATTTGAGATTGTCTCACTCCATTAAAAAGACCTAGAGGTCTAGTTCCTAGTGGGATTTTGTTAAGTAGTGTAAGTGAATTTAAATAAGAGATGTTGTGTGCACCAAAGAATGATTCTGACTCATTTAGGTCAAGTGTGTTTATCCCATTCTTGCTACTAGAAACTCTATTAGTGAAATTTTTTGTCTTAGTCTTGATTACATTAAACCAAACATGTAGAGCTAAGGAAAGAACACATTACTAAGGAGCAGAGACAAAGAAATAATCAGTGTAGTTGAAATATCCACAAAACTTTTCAGGGCAAGAGGAATCAAGTGATAAGAAAACTGCCAAACGCTGAGTCAGCCTTGCCTGATTGTCAGTCTCTGCGTAGTCATGGGAAATCACTTGTTCCTTGGTTAGAGCCTCACTCTGTGTCCCTGTCACCGTGACTGCTACCCATGAACTCTGATGACCAAGCAGGCAGAAAACACCACCACGGGGCTGCTATGGATGAATATCAGTAACCCTCCTCCAAACTTCATCAAACTGGTTTCCAGTTTAGAAGTCTATTGAAACTTATGTATATGGACTAGAAAATTTGTATTGAGTCCATGTTGAGTCCCCTCAGTATATGAATCCCAAAACATGTGTGAAGTATCTGTTTTTAATACTCTAAAGCGTGTTAGAATCTACTGATAGTAAAATCCCTGAGTAGAAAGTGGGAGGTTGTTGATACCACTTTACTTGTTATCCCAATAAAGCACATGGAGTAAATGTCCAAGGCAGTTGCCTAAGAGATCTATCTGTAAAGTTTTAAATCTTCTGTGCAGTGTCAGTTTACAATCAGAGAATGCATGTTGATTTTTAAAGTTTCCAAATAAAAGTTAGGGGGAAACCTGCACAAAGTTAAAAACAGTTGTCATTTTTTTTTTTTTTTTTGCGGTACGCGGGCCTCTCACTGTTGTGGCCTCTCCCGTTGTGGAGCACAGGCTCCGGACGCACAGGCTCAGCGGCCATGGCTCACGGGCCCAGCCGCTCCGCGGCACCTGGGATCCTCCCGGACCGGGGCACGAACCCGTGTCCCCTGCATCGGCAGGCAGACTCTCAACCACTGCGTCACCAGGGAAGCCCTGGACCAGATCATTTTAATGGCGAAGTTTGCAGCAGCAGGTGATTGCCATCGCTCCATTTCTTAGTCTATGGTTTCCCTATGGGAGCTCACTAAATAGTACCTTTGTGTAGCTTATAAATTGTAAGTATTTCTAATTTTGAGCAACAAAGAAAAATATCTACTATTGTAAACTGTGGACATGTGACCAAAGATTGTGCCATGATTGATAAATCCACTTCGCATTCTCATTCATTCATTCAGCAAGTACTCATGTAGTATGCTAAGTACTAAATAGTCTGCTAGGCTCTGGGGATCCAGTACTGACCAACATAGACATGATCACGGTTTCATGACGTTTATAGTTATTGAGTTCATTAATTAACTCAATAGATATTTCTTCAGTGCTGCTGTATGCCAGACATTCTTCTGTAATGGAATATGCAAGTAAACAAAAAAATCCTGACCTTGGGGAGCTTCTTCTTAGTGGGAAAATCCAGATAATAAGCACCAAACATGATAAATAAGTAAGTGATAAAATACGCTAGGAAGATAAAAGTATCATGTGGAAGTATAGAGGAGGGGAAGGGAGCAGGAGTTCAGTCTGAGTGGTGGTAATTTAGATACAGTGGTCCACTTAAGAAGCTGACACACTTGAGAAAAGACATGAAGGAACCTAGGGAGTTGACCATGCAGACATCTAGAGGAAGAAAGTATTAGGGCAGCGGGAACAGAAAGTACAAAGGCCATAAGGTAAAGGGATGACTGGCATTTTCAGGGAACAAAAAAAGAAGCCATTGTGCTTCAAACAGAATGAGCTAGTGGGAGAGTAGCAGGTAGAAAGATCAGAGAGGTAACAGGGATCCAGATTCTGAGCCTTGTAGTCCTTATAAGGACTCTAAAGAGTCACTCTCGTTGATGTATTAAGAATATACTGGGGACTTCCCTGGTGGCGCAGTGGTTGAGAGTCCGCCTGCTGATGCAGGGGACACGGGTTCGTGCCCCGGTTCGGGAAGATCCCACATGCCACGGAGTGGCTGGGCCCGTGAGCCATGGCCGCTGAGCCTGTGCGTCCGGAGCCTGTGCTCTGCAACGGGGGAGGCCACGGCAGTGAGAGGCCCGCGTACCGCAAAAAAAAAAAAAAAAAAAAAAAAAAAAAAATAGAATATACTGTAGTGTACAAAAGTAAGCAGACCCATTAAGAGATAATTGCAGTAATCCAGGCGCAGAATACTGATAGCTCAAACAAGAGTGATGACAGTAGGGGTTGTGAGAGGTGGTTAAATATCTTTTGAGAGTAGAACCAATGGGATTCCCTGATAGATTGATTATTAAATGTGAGAGTTAAAAAGAAGTCAAGGAATACTAAAGTTTTTGGTCTAAGCAACTGGAAGAATGGAGGTATCTTAAACTGAGAGGAAGAAGATTGCAGGAGAAGCATGTTTTTTTCCTTTAGTGAGGAAGTTAGTAGGGGACAGGAGACAATCATGGTTTTTGTAAGGGACATGTTAAGTTCAAGATGTCTGTTACATACCCAAGGGAATATCCTTTATATTTCCAAGGTAGTTTGATATGTGAATATGGAATTTAAAGGCCATAAATTTGGAAATCATTTGTACGTAAAGGTATATGGAACCACTAGACTGGATGAAATTACCAAGGGGGCGAATATGGTTAGAGATGAGGACCCAGACTAATCCCTGGGTCACATCACTATTGAGAGGTCTGAGCGAGGAGGATGAAAAAACAAGAGGAACAGAGAAGGAGCAACCAGTGAGGTAGGAGGAAACCTGGGAGGTGTGGTGCACAGGGGCCAAGGAAAGAAAATACACCATGGAGGAGAAAGTGATCAACTGTGTCAAGTCCTGCCAAGTAAATGGTGTGGCAAGATTCCATCACAAGATTCAGCATAGTAAGGGAAAGACAAAAAAAAAGTCATTAAAAATATGATTAAAGTCATGAAAGACCATTTTTAAGAGACCGCCTTAGTGATACGTATAAACGTTTCTTTTCCCACACTCTCATAAAGTGTGAATATTACCTTTTCAGAGAGAATTTTAAATGTATAGGTTGTTTTATTTTATTTTTCTCCAATTATGAAAGAGACAGCTTTTCTTTTTGTTTGGGGGCACTAATATTTTTCTACAAAGTGTTCACATCTTTAATTTATTTTTCTTTTAAAGTATTAGCATGATTTTTCCTTGATTAAGAGAGCTCTTGATATAATGATGATAACATTTTGTCTGCCGTGTTTTCCAGTCTGCAATTTATCTTTCAATAATGTCTTGGCTCTCAGAAGTTTTTAAAAGTTTATTTCTATAGTACTCTCTCACTTTTTTTCTTTGTAACTTCTTAACTTTTCATTTATGTCTTAGATGTATTTTATAAATATATTTATATTTCCAGACTCAATATTTCATATGTATCCATTGAATCCATGTATCCACATTGTTTTCTAGGTTATTTTACACTATCATTTAAATTTTTTATTCTATGATCTACCTAGGGTTTATTTTTTTATTTTTCTTTAATATCTTTATTGGAGTATAATTGCTTTACAATGGTGTGTTAGTTTCTGCTTTATAACAAACTGAATCAGTTATACATATACACATGTTCCCATATCTCTTCCCTCTTGCATCTCCCTCCCTCCCACCCTCCCTATCCCACCCCTCTAGGTGGTCACAAAGCACCAAGCTGATCTCCCTGTGCTATGCGGCTGCTTCCCACTAGCTATCTGTTTTACGTTTGATAGTGTATATATGTCCGTGCCTCTCTCTCACTTTGTCCCAGATTATCCTTCCCCCTCCCCATATCCTCAAGTCCATTCTCTAGTAGGTCTGTGTCTTTATTCCCATCTTACCCCTAGGTTCTTCATGACCTTTTTATTTTTTTTTTAGATTCCATGTATATGTGTTAGCATATGGTATTTGTTTTTCTCTTTCTGACTTACTTCACTCTGTATGACAGACTCTAGGTCCATCCACCTCACTACAAATAACTCAATTTCGTTTCTTTTTATGGCTGAGTAATATTCCATTGTATGTATGTGCCTCGTCTTCTTTATCCATTTATCTGTTGATGGACACTTAGGTTGCTTCCATGTCCTGGCTATTGTAAATAGAGCTGCAATGAACATTGTGGTACATGACTCTTTTTGAATTATGGTTTTCTCAAGGGTATATGCCCAGTAGTGGGATTGCTGGGTTGTATGGTAGTTCTATTTGAAGTTTTTAAAGGAACCTCCATACTGTTCTCCATAGTGGCTGTATCAATTTACATTTCCACCAACAGTGCAAGAGTGTTCCCTTTTCTCCACAGTAGGGTTTATTTTTAATGTATTTATGAATACACATTCATTTGACCAAAACACTAAAATATACTGGAGGGCAAAGTAGACCAAACATGCATGTTATGTGATCAGCTCTCTTATCTGTCCCTTCTCTGTTTTGAAACAGTTTCCCTTCAGGCATGTTGCAGTGTAGTTTTTCATTGAAAAAACACCAAATATTTGAACTTCAACAAATATAACTGAGGTCTATTCTGTCATACAGTCAAAGGAGACAGTTGCCTTAGGCAGCAAAAACATTCCACACAGCAAATTCTTTAGGGATTGTTTTTAGTGTGAGAAGCTAGAGGCAATAAAATACAAGGCATTTCCCATTTTGTCTGAAGTGATTAAACCAGAATTTAAATACTTCTTAGAAGTATCATCTTTGGCACCTATATTCATGTTTATATTCCGATGGGGGCTGGAGGAATATAAAGCTACATAAAATACTGATGAACATGTTAGGAAACAATTTAGTAGCTATCCATTTCCTACAATTAAAGGATAAATATTCAGAACGTGTTACTTTTATTGGAAAGAACTGTGTGTGTTTGTGTGCATGGAGATGAAAGTGTGTGTAAGAGAAAGCTTGCAAAATGGATAAGAAAAAATTAATTTTACCTCTGATTATTCATCTCTGTCAATTAGAAGGCTCAAACCAAAAACAAACAATTGGAAATATGAAAATTCAATCTTTTATAATTTGATTTTTCCCAGACTTTAGCAATCTGAGGAATTAATGAGATCTTAAAATCAGTAATATTTCAAATCTCTTTTCACTGTTGGACCCACTTAAGGCCTCTTTAAAAATCCACTCTGCCCTGGGCCTGCCCCAAGGTGTTCAGGTCTTTGTTAGGATGTAGTATGTAGCAGTATTCACAAAGGAATGTATTCCAGTCAGGCTGTCTTGATTCTGTCCCTCCAGGTACTGTAGTCTCCCACTGGGTGTCACCAGACTCCACTCAGTGCTTCAGTTTCCCATCTGGTACAGCTTTGCTCCATAAAGTATGTCAACTAGGGTCCTCCTGACACCAAGGCAGAGGGAGATCTGGGATAAAGCAGGATAGAATGTGCTTTCTGCCCTCCTGCTGCATTTGATTAGAGGAGTTCCCTAGTAATATTGCTTAGGCCTTCAATGTCCAACAGCGCCTTTACTAAAACAAATCATTCAGTCTCTTAGTTTCTCTTAGTCTCCCTAATGTTTCTATAGCTAGCATAGTCAGCATATATTCAGCACTTATTGAGCCCATATTCTTCTAGGGCTTAGACATGGGCCAATAAAGACAGAGCAGAAAACAGTGTGAGTTACCAAATGTACCCTGTGCTCAGAATCAGGCCTTCTCACTCATTAAGACTCTCTTCCCAGGTCCAGCTGAAACTCACAGAGTCTGGTCCCTTTGTCCTTTAGAACAACTTTCCAACAGTGATTTCTATGCTAAACACATGTAAAGATGCTTTAGAGACAATGTTTCATGATCTTGTCAGACATAATCTGAGTCTTTCTCAAAAACCAGGTGAGATCTTTGCTACAAAATATTTTCTTAACTGTACCCCGTCTGATCACCTTTCTAAGTTCTATCACTTTAAAGGCAAATGACTTACTTCCAGCATCACATGCATGTATTTATCTGTAGCTTTATGTATCTGTAGCATGTATCTTGCATGGAATTCCTAACCAGTTCATAAGCTTCTTATGAACAAAAAATGTCTTTGTGTCTCCTTATGGGATACAGAACGGTAGGTAAAGGGCAATATATAACCCTGAGTAAATCTCAATACTTTGGGATCTACTTTGTCAAAGTAATAGCTACTAGGGAAAAAAAAAAAGACATTTTAAAAAAAGAATGTGTGTGTATATTGTTAGAACTTTGGGGTATTTATTTTCCCATTAACTGTAAAGTTTCTGCATATGAGGCTTCTCTCCCAGCCATCTATGACTTAATATGTGGGATATTGGTAATATGCAGAATAAAATATGTAGCCATAGTGAAATGGACATGACCTTACACAGGATATGAGGTGTATTTAAAGAGTTTCCTGAGTGGCATTTCAACCACACACATTAGACTCAGTTAATATAATTGCTGCTAAGTGCAGTTTTTATTGATAGCACGATATGTTTAAAGGAAGCCATTCAGAAGTCATGAAACCTCACCACTATATTAACGCTGCAAGTTGTATCTCAGAATTAAGGCTTAACTGAGTGACCACTCTCATGTGGTCCAACACTCTTCAGAATCTCAACATTCAATAGTTGCTGAATATATGCTGATTATTCTAGCATTAGAAATGTAAGAATTTCAAGTTTCTATCACAATGCTCTAATGCTTTCTGTCCAGATACCTTGTATAACCTCTGCGCCATAATGGAATGCATCATCTGTTTTGTTCTTTTGGGTTTTTTTTTTTCTTTTTAAATAGCCAGACGTTCAATTTTACTTTATTTTATTTTTTATTTTTTAAATTTTTATGGGAGTATAGTTGCTTTACAATGTTGTATTAGTTTCTGCTGTACAGCAAAGTGAATCAGCTATACAAATACATATATTCCCTCTTTTTTGGATTTCCTTCCCATTTAGGTCACCAAAGAGCACTGAGTTGAGCTCCCTGAGTTATACAGTAGGTTCTCATTAGTTATCTATTTTATACATAGTATCAATGGTGTTTATATGTCACTCGCAATCACCCAATTCATCCTAACCCTCCTTGCCCCCCTTGGTATCCATATGTTTGCTCTCTACGTCTGTGTCTCTATTTCTGCTTTGTAAATAAGGTCGTTTATACCAATTTTTTCAGATTCCACATGTATGTGTTAATATGTGTTAATATATGATATTTGTTTTTCTCTTTCTGACTTACTTCACTCTGTATGACATTCTCTAGGTCCATCCACGTCTCTACAAACGACCCAATTTCATTCCATTATATATATGTACCACATCTTCTTTATCCATTCGTCTGTCGATGGGCATTTAGGTTGCGTCTATGACCTAGCTATTGTAAATAGTGCTACAGTAAATATTGGGGTGCATGTGTCTTTTTGAATTATGTTTTTTTCTGAGTATATGCCCAGTAGTGGGATTTCTGGTCACATGGTAGTTCTATTTTTAATTTTTTAAGGAGCCTCTATAATGTTTTCCATAGTGGGCATACCAATTTACATTCCCACCAGCAGTGCAAGAGGGTTCCCTTTTCTCCACACCCTCTCCAGCATTTGTTGTTTGTAGATTTTGTGATGATGGCCATTCTGACCGGTGTGAGGTGATAACCTCATTGTAGTTTTGATTTGCATTTCTCTAATAATTAGTGATATTGAGCATCTTTTCATGTGTTTGTTGACCATCTGTATGTCTGTTTTGGAGAAATGTCTATTTAGGTCTTCTGCCCATTTTTTGATTGGGATTTTTAAAAAAATATTGAGCTGCATGAGCTGTTTGTATATTTTGGAGATTAATCCTTTGTCAGTTGCTTCATTTGAAAATATTTTCTCCCATTCTGAGGGTTGTCTTTTTGTTTTGTTTATGGTTTCCTTTTCTGTGGAAAAGATTTTAAGTTTAGGTCCCATTTGTTAATTTTTTAAATTTTCATTACTTTAGGAGGTGGATCAAAAAAGATCTTGCTGTGATTTATGTCAAAGAGTGTTCTTCCTATGTTTTCATCTAAGAGCTTTATAGTGTCTGGCCTCACATTCAGGTCTCTAATCCATTTTTCAGTTTATTTTTGTGTATGGTGTTAGGGAGTGTTCTAATTTCATTCTTTTACATATAGCTGTCCAGTTTCCCAGTACCGCTTATTGAAGCGGCTGTATTTCCTCCATTGTATATTCTTGCCTCCTTTGTCATAGATTAGGTGACCATAGGCGCTTGGCTTAATCTCTGGGCTTTTATCCTGTTCCATTGATGTATATATCTGTTTTTGTGCCAGTACCATACTGTCTTGATTACTGTAGCTGTGTAGTATAGTCTGCAGTAAGGGAGCCTGACTACTCCAGCTCAGTTTTTCTTTCTCAAGCCTGCTTTGGCTATTCGGGGTCTTTTGTGTTTCCATACACATTGTGAAATTTTCTGTTCTAGTTCTGTGAAAAATGCCATTGGTAATTTGATAGAGATTGCATTGAATCTGTAGATTGCTTTGGATAGTATAGTCATTTCCACAATATTGATTCTTCCATTCCAGGAACATGGTGTATCTTCCCATCTGTTTGTTTCATCTTTAATTTCTTTCATCAGTGTCTTATAGTTTTCTGCATAGAGGTCTTTTGTCTCCCTCGGTAGGTTTATTCCTAGGTATTTTTTAAATTTATTTTATTTTATTTTATTTTTTGTTTTTGCTGTATGCGGGCCTCTCACTGTTGTGGCCTCTCTTGTTGTGGAGCACAGGCTCTGGACGTGCAGGCCCAGCGGCCATGGCTCATGGGCCCAGCAGCTCCGCGGCATGTGGGATCCTCCCGGACCGGAGCATGAACCTGCGTCCCCTGCATCGGCAGGCAGACTCCCAACCACTGCGCCACCAGGGAAGCCCTATTCCTAGGTATTTTATTCTTTTTGTTGCAATGGTAAATGGGAGTGTTTCCTTAATTTCTCTTTCAAATTTTTCATCATTAGTGTATAGGAATGCAAGAGATTTCTGTGCATTAATTTTGTATCATGCTACTTTACCAGATTCATTGATTAGCTCTAGTAGTTTTCTCGTGGCATCTTTAGGATTCTCTATGTATAGTATCATGTCATCTGCAAACATTGACAGTGTTACTTCTTTTCCTGCTTGTATTCCTTTTATTTCTTTTTCTTCTCTGATTGCTGTGGCTAGGACTTCCAAAACTTTGTTGAATAATAGTGGTGAGAGTGGGCATCCTTGTCTTATTCCTGATCTTAGAGGAAATGCTTTCAGTTTTTCACCATTGAGAATGATGTTTGCTGTGGGTTTGTCATATATGGGCTTTATTATGTTGAGGTAGGTTCCCTCTATGCCCACTTTCTGGAGTATTTTTATGATAAATGGGTGTTGAATTTTGTCAAAAGGTTTTTTCTGCATCTACTGAGATGACCATATGGTTTTTCTTCTTCAGTTTGTTAATATGGTTTATCACATTGATTGATTTGCGTATATTGGAGAATCCTTGCATCTCTGGGATAAATCCCACTTGATCATGGTGTATGATCCTTTTAATGTGTTGTTGGATTCTGTTTGCTAGTATTTTGTTGAGGATTTTTGCATCTATCTTTATCAGTGATATTGGTCTGTAATTTTCTTTTTTTGTAGTAGCTTTGTCTGGTTTTGGTATCAGGGTGATGGTGGGCTCATAGAATGAGTCTGGGAGTGTTCCTTCCTCTGCAATTTTTCGTAAGAGTTTGAGAAGGATGGGTGTTAGCTGTTCTCTAAATGTTTGATAGAATTCACCTGTGAAGCCATCTGGTCTTGGACTTTTGTTTGCTGTAAGATTTTTAATCACAGTTTCAATTTCATTAGCTGTGATTTGTCTGTTCGTATTTTCTGTTTCTTCCTGGTTCAGTCTTGGAAGCTTATACCTTTCTAAGTATTTGTCCATTTCTTCCAGGTTCTCCATTTTAGTGGCATTGAGTTACTTGTAGTAGTCTCTTGAGATGCTTTGTATTTCTGTGGTGTCTGTTGTAACTTCTCCTTTTCTATTTCTAATTTTACTGATTTGAGTCCTCTTTTTCTCTTGATGAGTCTGACTAAAAGTTTATCAGTTTTGTTTACCTTCTCAAAGAACCAGCTTTTAGTTTTATTGATCTTTGCTATTGTTTTCTTTGTTTCTATTTCATTTATTTCTGCTCTCATCTTTATGATTTCTTTCCTTCTACTAACTTTGGGTTTTTTTTTTTTTGCGTTACGCGGGCCTCTCACTGTTGTGGCCTCTCCCGTTGCGGAGCACAGGCTCCGGACGCGCAGGCTCAGTGGCCATGGCTCACGGGGCCCAGCCGCTCCGCGGCATGTGGGATCTTCCCAGACCGGGGCACGAACCTGTGTCCCCTGCATCGGCAGGCGGACTCTCAACCACTGCGCCACCAGGGAAGCCCTAACTTTGGGTTTTTTTGTTCTTCTTTCTCTAGCTGCTTTAGGTGTTAGTTTAGGTTGTTTATTTGAGGTTTTTCTTGTTTCTTGAGGTAGGATTGTATTGCTATAAACTTCCCTCTTAGGACTGCTTTTGCTGCATTCCATAGGTTTTGAGTCGTCATGTTTTCATTGTCATTTGTCTCTAGGTATTTTTGATTTCCTCTTTCATTTCTTCAGTGATCTTTTAATTGTTTACTGGCATATT
This sequence comes from Stenella coeruleoalba, assembly GCF_951394435.1. Lineage (NCBI taxonomy): Eukaryota > Metazoa > Chordata > Mammalia > Artiodactyla > Delphinidae > Stenella > Stenella coeruleoalba. The sequence continues at coordinate 77,126,033 of NC_137151.1, read as the reverse complement.
GTTTAGCCTCCATGTGTTTGTGTTTTTTAGTTTTTTCCTGTAACTGATTTCTAATCTCATAGCATTGTGGCTGGAAAAGATGGTTGATACAATTTCAGTTTTCTTACATTGACTGAGGCTTGATTTGTGACCCAAGATGTGATCTGTCCTGGAGAATGTTTCATGTGCACTTGAGAAGGAAGTGTATTTGCTGCTTTCAGATGGACTGTCCTATAAATATCTAGTCTAGTCTGGTCTAATGTGTCATTTAAGGCTTGTGTTTCCTTATTAGTTTTCTGCCTGGTTGATCTGTCCATTGCTGTAAGTGGGGTGTTAAAGTTCCCCACTATTATTGTGTTATTGTTGATTTCCCCTTTTATGGCCATTAGCATTTGTCTTATGTATTGAGGTGCTCCTATGTTGGGTGCATAAATATTTATAATTGTTATATTTTCTTCTTGGATTGGTCCCTTGATCATTATGTAGTGTCCTTCCTTGTCTCTTGTAACAGTATTTATTTTAAAGTCTATTTTGTCTGATATGACAATTGCTACTCCAGCTTTCTTTTGATTTCCATTTGCATGGAATATCTTTTCCATCCCCTCACTTTCAGTCTGTATGTGTCCCTAGGTCTGAAGTGGGTCTCTTGCAGACAGCATATATCCGGATCTTGTTTTTGTATCCATTCAGCCAGTCTGTGTCTTTTGGTTGGAGCATTTAATCCATTCACATTTAAGGTAATTATTGATATGTATGTTCCTATTACCATTTTCTTAATTGTTTTGAGTTTGTTTTTGTCTTTTTGGTCTTCTTTTGGTCTTTTCCTTCTCTTGTGTTTCCTGCCTAGAGAAATTCCTTTAGCATTTGTTGTAAAGCTAGTTTGGTGGTGCTGAATTCTCTTAGCTTTTGCTGATCTGCAAAGCTTTTGATTTCTCCATTGAATTTGAATGAGATCCTTGCTGGGTGAGTTATCTTGGTTGTAGGTTTTTCTCTTTCCTCACTAAGTATATGCTGCCACTCCCTTCTGACTTGTAGAGTTCCTGCTGAAAAGTCAGCTGATAACCTTATGGGGCTTCCCTTATGGTTATTTGTTGCTTTTCCCTTGTTGCTTTTAATATTTTTTCTTTGTATTTAATTTTTGTTAGTTGATTAATATGTGTCTCTGCATGTTTCTTCTTGGGTTTATGCTCTATGGGACTCTCTTTGCTTCCTGGACTTGGGTGGCTATTTCCTTTCCCATGTTAGGGAAGTTTTCAACTATAATCTCTTCAAATATTTTCTCAGATCCTTTTTCTTTCACTTCTTCTTCTGGGACCCCTATAATTTGAATGTTGGTGCGTTTAATGTTGTCCCAGAGGTCTCTGAGACTGTCCTCATTTGTTTTCATTCTTTTTTTCTTTGTTCTGCTCTGTGGCAGTTATTTCCACCATTCTATCTTCCAGCTCACTTATCCGTTCTTCTGCCTCAGTTATTCTGCTATAGATTCCTTCTAGTGTATTTTTAATTTCAGTTATTGCATTGTTCATCCTCATAAGAAGAGGAGAGGACAGACAGAGACACAGAGGGCAGGCCACATGAAGACAAAGACAGGGATTGGAGTTATGCTGCCATATGCTAAGGAACAGCTGGGGCCACCAGAAGCTGGTAACAACAAGGAAGGATTCTTCCCTAGAGCCTTTGGTGGGAACATGACCCTGCTGATAATTTGATTTCAGACTTCCAGCCTCTCAAACTGTGAGAAAATAAACTTTTGGTCTTTTAAGCCACTAAGTGTGTGGTAATTTGTTAAGGCAGCCCTAGGAAACTGATACTAAGTGTACACTTTTATATCACAATTTTATAAGTGAAGGAAGTGAAGCACAGATGAGGCATCCCATGTACTCTCTCAAGGTCATTCAAGCAGAGCTAGAATTCAAACTCAGATTATCTGGCTTCAGACATTTGCACTTAACCACTACCTATACTGCCTCTATTATTTTTTATTACCAGATAGTAAAGAGTGACCTAGCCTCTGTACATAGAACTAGAGATAGCACAGTATTCCCTGGAGGCAGACAGTCGCTCAGAATAGATAAATGTTAGGCTTAAACCACTTTTTCCTATCTAGCTATTTGATTATAAAACCATTGTTTACTGTCTTGTCAAAACCTCGTATACTAAAATAAACACATTTACTATATATATAGAAAAAGAGAGCTATCAAAGACATGCATTTATTTGTAATAATCTGTGACAACACCTGTAACTGATTATCTAAATCCTCTTCAGCAGAATATGCTATTTACCTAGCTTCTTTTACAGCCCGATTTAATAGGTTTCTGGGACCCACGATTCTGTAGGGTCAACTATATTTCTTATCTTGTCTCCATATTAAAAAATGAATGGTTTTGGATTGTAGATTCTGTTAACTATTAATTTCTTTCCATAAAAATTACGTTTTGTATGATTGAACACGTTTTGTGGCCATACTTTCAGAATTTTTAGAAGGGAAGTTCTCTTCTGCACTCTCTGGATCATTGGGGCAAAAACCCCATATTTCTTAGAATTATGTTAACTACGATTAATATGCATCTGCTACATGCCAGGCTATACGTATATGCATTACTTTATTTATCCCTCACAAGGACTCTAATTTTATCTCCAAATTATTGATGTGAACAAGAGAGAGCAGAAAGGATAAAAAACTTGAAGAATACCACACAGATTTTAATCACCAGAGCTGAGATTCAAGCCCACGTTTTTCCGATTCTCATCCTCTCTCTTTTTCAGCTTTTTGCCTGTACCAAGTAAAGGTGGTTACCAATACCATAAAGATGAGATGCATAGGATTTTAATTGGTCAGCTTGAAAAAGAGGTTCATTTCTTTACATCTTTTGTTTGCCACCCCCATAGATGGAAGTAACTTAAGGCCCTTATGAATAACCCCCTGCCTAATGGAGGGATGGAACTATTAAAGTGGAACTGATAGGCTCATGAAGCTTCCTTTGGCTGTAGTTGTTCAGAAAAATTACCATTGTTCTAGAGCTTGCTTTTTATTGCAAAAAGTAACATAGTACAGGCACACATAATAGTAAAATAAAGACAGATGGTGAGGAGGGTGGCTCACAACTTAAGAAAAATAAAAATGGGAAGTTTTTTTGTTGCTTATTTCTTTAGTTTAACCCCGTTGCATACCTAAAATTACACTTTCGCCTAGAGGCTCTAGTTCGTGAACACTATTTTCCACTTGTCCTTTTTTAACTTCCTAAACCAGTAGAGGGAGCTGTAGGGTCACAAGCAGTTCTTTTTAAAATGATGTAATAAGCACCAAATGTGAAGCTCTTCTTTCTGGTTTCATTGCCAGTGAGAAAATACAACCCCCTTTGCCCACACAGTGTTTATTTAAGGGATCAGAACACTCCTAGGGGGATCTATTGGCCAATTATCAGGGGTAGAACAGAACATTATTTACACGGCACACACTGGAGTGGCTCCATGGGATCTGTTCTGGCCTACCACGTAATTATATAATTACATGAAAAAATATATTTATCTCAGAGATCAGTAGGGATTAAAATGCCTGTCTGGAAGACAAAGGATGCTGATATAAGTGCAAAGAATTCTTTGGTTTGGCTTTACAGGTAAAACAAAGGACCTGTGGTGATTCAACAATTAATCATAATAAGATGAAAGAAGGCTTTGACATTGACAACAGGGACCTGTGATATTTACTTTTGGAATATTTTCCATCACTAATTTCAGTAAATTGATATGTTAATTAAAATTAATTTGCATTAAAAGTAAGACTATGCAGGTGTTTCTCCAGTTTATCTTGGTTCAGCTCTTAGAAAATGTATCTTAACCAAAAAAAAAAAAAAAATTTACGTTCATGACATTCCAAGTTATTAAAAAACAAATAGCATATTGTGGCAATGTTTAAGTTATATGAAACTTGAAATGTATTTAGCCATGCTTTGGGCTACTTTGAGGTAAGGAGAGTTTTAGTTTTCATTTTATGAAGCGTGTATTCATGTTGTACTTCTTTAAAAATTTGAAAATAGACTAGATTTTTTTTTTTCGTTAATTCTAGAATGCATTTGTATGCCCAGGTAATTGTAAAAGGTTAATTAAATAATAATAAAATGACACTTTGCCTACTACTGTCTAAGAAAGCCCAAAGTAAAATTAATTCTGTTATTGTTTTTCACAAAGTTTAGGATGAGTAAGATTAGTACAAAGGAGTATGTAGAGATCAACATTATCACATAGCCTAAGAATCTTTGGCAAACGAATCTGTCTCCCATATTTCTTCATGCTAGGATTTACAGGTATGTTATTTAAAAAAATCCAGTTGAGTTACTTAATAGAAAAATTACAATGTGAAAGAAAATAGCATAAACAAGATACCACAGGCATACATAATTGGGAAAGATTAATAGAAAAATATTTTGGAAGTAATTATCGCACAAGTGCTAATTTATTGTTTAGAGGGGGAATTACGTCAAGGAGTAATAGTAGGGTTAGAAGATTTCGGCGAGCTCTGATTGACTACATTAACCATCAGGGCTTAAAGCATTGAAGGGGAGAAGTGTAGGAAATCTTAGATCCAATACTTCTTCCTTCTATTCTCTAGTATTCCTTCCATAACATCAAAGGTAGGGACAGTTACCTTTTACCTGAACAGATGGAAGAAGAGGACTTCCTTTCTTGCCCCACTCTTTTAGAAGTTCACGATCCTTTAGAGATACTGAGAACTGTCCTGAAAGATCCAGACTCCTTCCCACAATAATAGAATAATTTTGTTCAAGGCAAACATTAAAATAATAGTGAAACTAAATTTGAAAGCTAAATATAAAATAACACTTGTTATAAATACACACCTAAAAATAAAATGTATTTTTAATACTTTTAAAAACTTTTTTTGGCCATATAAAAATTTACATTGAGATCTCTATAGTTATATAAGGTTAGCATGATCATGAAACCAAGTTCCCTGCTGAGTTTATGATTAACCTATGTAAAACTTTGTTCTCTTTCTTATCCTGCTCCTGTTCCCCTGAGGATTGAGGAGTATCAAAGAAAAGGAGATTTTGAAACCAAGCAGGACCCTGTGGGGCCTTCCCAGGTACAAAAGCCCCTCCATGTTCTTCATTTCTTGTTTGTAGAAAAAAAGGCTTTAGTCTTGTAAGCCTTTCCTAAGTTCCAAAAAGCAGATTCAAGCAGTTAATGATTAGGACAATAGAAACACAGGAGTCCTAGTTTCTCCTGAAGGGATATAGGTAACAGTCTGATACATATCTTTGAATTATTATTCTACCGAAACTAAGACCCCCCCCACCCAGGTAGAGGATGGTGGCTACATGCTGATCACAAGCACATAGAACTCAGAATGGTTGGAACCAGAAGGCTGAGATTCCCAAAACATCACTTTGTTACCTCACCACCAACCAATCAAAAGGTCCACAAGCTGATCACACATCCCATGACCCTCTCCCCCAACGCTGTCTTTAAAAACCCTTGCCTGAAAGCCGTCAAGGAGTTAGGGTCTTTTAAGCATGAGCTGTCCAATCTCCTTCCTTGGTGCCCTGCAAATAAACCCTTACTTTGCTGCAAACACCCACCGTCCGAGTTTGGCTTTCTGCTGCACAGGCATATGAGCCCTTGTTCAATAACAGTCATCCACAGGTAATTTTCCATACCTGAAATATATTTATTTTTCACTGAACTACTGTAGGTTAAGAGGCAAAACTGATAATCTGGAGGTCATCAAATGAACTCAAAATGGAAGCTCTCTTCAGAATTTGAACTAGGATCATTAGACTTCATAGTCTCACATGAAATGGACAATAGGGTCTTACATAGGGTGAAGAGTCAACAAGAATTTTAAATTAGATGAAATATTTCTCCAAGTATCATAGTATGGAAGAATAATTTATTATTACTCTGATTATTCATTAGTTTCTGAATAGTCCACCAAAAAAAGCATTTCATTGTGGTTGTTTTGTTTTTTTTAAAAGAATTTTCCCCAGTACATTTTATTTATTTATTTATTATTTATTTACTTACTTATTTTTGGCTGTATTGGGTCTTCATTGCTGCGTGCAGGCTTTCTGTAGTTGAGGTGAGCAGGAGGTACTCTTCACTGCGGAGCGCGGGCTTCTCATTGCAGTGGCTTCTCGTGGAGCACGGGCTCTAGGTGCGTGGGCTTCAGTAGTTGTGGCACGTGGGCTCAGTAGTTGTGGCTCATGGGCTCTAGAGCGCAGGCTCAGTAGTTGTGGCTCATGGGCTGAGTTGCTCCGCAACATGTGGGATCTTCCTGGACGAGGGATTGAACCCACATCCCCTGCACTGGCAGGCAGATATGTCACCAGGGAAGTCCTCAGTGTGGTTATTTGTGACAATGAATCGCTATGGTGTTGGTAATTTGGCTTAGGAGTTCACCATTCCAAAATGAAAAGTCAAAATACTTTTTAATGTTTCAACATAATCCTTTCAACTTTCCAAACATGATGAAATGTTTTGTAGGGACTGGAGGAAATCAGAAGCCAGTCTTCATCTTTAGATTTCTGAGAAAGATTTTTAAGGAAATCTCCACTACATGTTAGGAGGCAAGGTACTGACTTAGGCAAAACTTCTAAATAGGCCAAGTTTGTTTTCGCGTCCTTCTTAATGTTCTTGAATGACTGGAACACCAGTTTATGAGCCACTGAGCTTGAGACCTTTTTGCGTTTCCCGTCGTTCACACCCTCCCTAACCCTTTGGCCACTGTAGAAGATTGTAAGAGTGGGCATCATTGCTTTCAAAAAGACAACCCTCAGAATGGGAGAAAATCTTTGCAAATGAAGCAACTGACAAAGGATTAATCTCCAAAATATACGAACAGCTCGTGCAGCTCAATATCAAAAAAACAAACAACCCAATCAAAGTGGACAGAAAACCTAAATAGACATTTCTCCAAAGAAGATATACAGGTGGCCAACAAACATGAAAAAATGCTCAACGTCACTAATTATTAGAGAAATGCAAATCAAAACTACAATGAGATATCACCTCACACCAGTCAGAATGGCCATCATCACAAATCTACAAACAGTAAATGCTGGAGAGGGTGTAGAGAAAAGAGAACCCTCTTGCATTGTTGGTGGGAATATAAATTGATACAGACACTATGAAGAACAGTATGGAGGTTCCTTTAAAAACTAAAAATAGGACTACCATATGACCTAGCAATCCCATTACTGGGCATATACCCAGAGAAAACCATAATTCAAAAAGACACATGCACCCCAGTGTTCATTGCAGCACTATTTACAATATCTAGGTCTTGGAGAAACCTAAATGTCCACTGACAGATGAATGGATAAAGAAGCTGTGGTACATATATACAATGGAATATTACTCAGCCATAAAAAGGAATGAAATTGGGTTATTTGTGGAGACATGGATGGACCCAGAGACTGTCATACAGAGTGAAGTCAGAAAGAGAAAAACAAATACCGTATATTAACGCATATATGTGAAATCTGAAACAACTGGTATCAACGGTCTTATTTACAAGGTAGAAATAGAGACACAGACGTAGAGAACAAACATTTGGATACCAACGGGGGAGGGAGGGAGGTGGGATGAATTGGGAGATTGGGATTGACTTATAAACACTGTTGATACTATGTATAAAATAGATAACTAATGAGGACCTACTGTATAGCACAGGGAACTTTACTCATTGGTCTGTGGTGACCTAAATGGGGAGGAAATCCAAAAAAGTGGGGATATATGTATACGTATAGCTGATTCACTTTGCTGTACAGTAGAAACTGACACAACATTATAAAGCAACTATACGCCAATAAAAAATTTTTTAAAAGTCTTCAGAAAAAGAATGAGAGGGCATTCACACTTGTATTTTCATGCACTGCGACATACATACCGCACTGAGTAGGAACTCTAAAAAAAAAAAAAAAAGGTAGGATTTAAAATCTTTCATTGCATACTTTCAGTTTCCTGCCTTTTAAAATGAATGTTACATTAAAAATAGTACAACTTTTTTTTCTGAGTGATTCCAGGTCAGTGTTTTGGTCATCTTGTCCTACACAGTGATGTAACTGTGTAAATTTATGGTGTTTCTGCTTCTTCCCTCCTCAGACAGCTAGCTCATACATCTCTGCCAATCATTTTAATTGTTACTTCTACAGCTTACTTCCTTTATTTGCCTCTAGACTGCCAGGGCCTAGGGGGACCAGTATGCTTTTAAGAATTAAATATTTAATAATAGACTTAGCAATGGCCTTGGATCCAGAAGGGGCAAAATGATGCCATTTCCAACCCCCAAAGTCCTTTATCAATTCTAGTCCATCTGTATTTAAAGCTGAGATTGTCTTGTTGTTATATTGAGGGAAACATATGAGAACCTTGCTCTAAGATAGCTTGTTGAAAGTCAGTAAGATCATTTTAAGTTTGGTCTTGAGAATAAAATCTTACAAACTTACTCAAGAATGCAGTGAATAAAATTTCTGTCAAGAAAAAAAAAAGGTGGCTTTGGCTTCCTATCAAAGGTAAGGAAAGCACAACATGGCTCCTGTTGGTAATTACACCAGAAAGAGATATAGAACACAGATCATGAATGCAGTGCTTATCATGTAATTTTCATCATGTGGGCCTAGTAATTTCCTGAAACTAATCTTTGGACACTCTTACTTCTGTTTGATGTTTTTGTCTCTTAATGAAAAAATTGAAAATTTTCAGAATTTGACCTAGAGTGTTTTAAAACTTGGTAGTTCATTTATTTAACACGTGGCTCAGAGCTTTGCATAGAGTTCAAGTTTAATAAGTATTTGGATACTGATTGGCAGCAATGCTGATATCTTTACTGTTCCAAAAATACACACTCCACAGAAAGAATGCAGCCTGTTCTGACAACTGAAACGTGGGATATTTTGTCATGAGGACCTGTTGAGAAAGGAATTAATGAAACTGTTCTTAAAGCAGTCTTGTGATCAGACAAGAATATAAGGTTTTAAAAGGGAGAATGTTTAGAAAAGTTTCATAGGCCAGTACAAGTTTGTAAGAATGTAAGAATGTAATCCTACCTTAAATTTGCCCCACTAAGAACCAAGTCTTCAATTTATCTTGACATTTTTATTTTATAACATATAATATATATATGTTATATAATATATATAATAAATATAATAAATATATAATAAATATATATTTATTTTATATTCCTAATTGGATTTCCATTAATTTATTTTGGAAGATAATCTGATGAGTATTTCAACTTCTCACAGCTCATAAATATTTAGAAAGTCAAAATGCATTAAAGCAAGAGAAAAAGAAGTTGGTGCTAGCTGTTAGCCATCTTCTATAAATAAGAGCAGTGGAAACAGGCAGATGAACTGAGGCAAATAAAATCTAGGGTAGACTAATTTTTAAAAATTAACTCTGAATCAACTTCTTAATCCTTTTCCCTCTTCCTAATATTTTCAAAGCACTCAAGAGAACAAGGTAACATACCAAGTAATCTTAAGAATTGTCCAAAAGTGCTCTGTTTTCTCCAGACAAAATTTCAGCTCCTGAGCACATGGCACACAGGACCTTTGACCAGTCCCCAGCATCTCTCCGTGTTCCCTCCTCCACAGGCCTCACCCCCAGCCACAGTGTTCCGGGTTTACCTGCCTTTGGCTTCTGTGCCTCTGCAGCTGCTCAACCCTTTGTCTGGAATCCACACCACGGGCTTCTCTATGAAAATCTTACTCATCCCTCAACTAACAGATGAAGTTCATTTCTCCTGCGAAGTCTTTGCTATCTGTGACAGGGAGAGCTAGTGGGTTCCTCTTTCATACTCAAATAACATTGTCCACATCGGTCTTATGGAACTTATTATTGTTTTACACAGCTTTCTTTTCCATTTGACTATGTTGTTTCCTATAGACAAGGACTGTATTTAGCTCATCCTCAACCAAAAGAGCCTAACACATGACCTGCCTGGCAGATAGTAAGCATTTTGTAAATGTTTGTAGAATGAATGAGTGAGGGTGAGAGAGTAAATGAATGAGTGACTGAAATACACATCAGCAATTTGTAATTTGTTTCAATACGGCTAAAATTAAACCGTTAAACTGACATTCATTTTTAAATCAGAAAGGTTATTCAGTCACTGATTCAGTGTTTACTAAGAGTCCTCAGCAATACAAATGGAAGACATAAGAATACTCCTGAAAGACAAATAAGACATTGGCCCTGTTTCCAAGGAATTCAGTCTAGCTAGAAGGGATTACCCATACACACAAATAGATAGGTATAATGCATTCTGAGTCTCAAAGGAGCACAGCTCAAAGGATTTAGAAGTGGGGGCTCAGAGAGAGGACATCTGTGCAAATGAAGCTACAGAACAAATGTGGAGGCGAGAAACCACGCATTGTTTTTGAGGAACTTAATGCAGCTCTGCATTGCTGCAGCCTGAGATTAAAGGAAGCTGTGGTAGGAGGTGGGGCTAGACAGGTAGGAGGGGCCGGATCGTAAACAGCCCTGCAAATTATTTCCAGGGCCTTGTCATAAAGGAATGGGTGCACATTTGAAGGGTTGTAATCAAAAAGTCACAGGGTTAGATTTGTGTGGTCAGCTGTCGGAGGTGGGGAAAGGCAGATTGGAGAGAGAGAAGATTAAGGCAGACTTAATTCATTGTTTAAGTCCATTGTTATTACATATGGACCTATAATGTGAGTTCAAAATATAAAAATTATTAAAAACAAGAGTACTAAGCATCTTGTAGGAACTTTTGTATAAAAGATTTTGTAAAAACTTCACTAAGTTATAAGACTGAAGGATCTTTAGATTTTAATTAGGGCAAATAGGATAGATGGGTAAATGGGAAAAATACTGACTATTCCAACAGAAAAGCAAAAAAAGCTCATGTCACAATTTGGCCTTGTAAAGGAGCATGACATTAAACATGGGAACCCTGCTCTCTTCTGTGAGCCTCACTTTCCTCTAAAATGAAAGATTCTGCTTACCTTACATAGATTCCTGTAAAAAACAAATTAGCTATACAAAAACACAGTTTATGTTGAAGCACTACACAAATATAGGGTGTTTACACATTACTTTTTAAAATCTTTGATTTAAGTAAAGCAAATAGCCAATCTCCAAGAAGGCTGCAAACCTATTCCCAATTCGGCATCTTTATAAAGAGGCAATACATATCTCATCCCAGAAAACATAAGGGAACACTGTATTACGTATTAAATGAAGGAAGGCAAGCCCATATAGACAACATCTGCCTATTCTACTTATAGGCATTGTTTTTTCTTCCTGGACTCCCATTAGCGTTAATAAGGATGGAGTGTGTACGTCTTAGTATGCCAATAGTGTGTCATTAACCCTCCTAAACACTAATGGATATAATGCACATACATTTCAGCAGAGCAAGCGATAGACTTCTCTATTTTTAGTAACTATATACTGATGCAAACACATGTTTTACAGTATACTGACTCAAATAAAAATTGTAATTTGAGGGCTTCTTAGAGAAATGTCTGATTCTGTAAGACTGGGGTAGAAGATATACAAATGAGCCTGGAGTATCTTGTAGCACCAGAAAGTAAGAATATGCTAAAACAAACAAAAAAAACCCCACAGTAATGGTGTGAGCAACAAAATAAAGTAGTACTGAGTTATAACCCAGAGTATTAAATAAATATCCATGAGTCCATACTGATAAAAATAAATGATTGAATAAATGTAAAAAAATGGAGGAGCAGAGACAAATGTTCTGTGCAAAATGAATTCCAAATAGTTATTTATTGGAATTTATTCCAAAAAATTTATATTTACAAAATAATTTTATATAGATACATTTTTTTCAAGGAGGTGGAGTATAACTTCCCACTCCTTGAGTGTGAGCTACACATGGTGATTTCCTTCCAGAGAATGAAATATGGAAAGGGGGTAAAAAAACCAGTAACTCTGCAGTGGGGAGAACTGGCGAACACTCCCTCAACCAGGTGATCAGGGTCACCGTCAACAGTGATAAATCAGATTGATAGCTTGTACCCTTGATACCATTTGATGAAATGGTCACTTTATATCTATAGTCTTTCTCCCCAGAACCCACAACCCCAGTCTAGTCATGAGAAAAACATCAGACAAATCCCAATAGAGGGATATTCCAGAAAATACCTGACCAGTACTCCTCAAAACTGTCAAGGTCATCAAAAACAAGGAAAGTCTAAGAAACTGTCAAAAGCAAGAGAAACCTAAGGAAATGTGATAACTAAATGTAAGGTGGTATATCCTGGATGTGTTCCTAGATCAGAAAAAGGACATTAGGCAAAAACTACACAAATATGAATAAAACATGGACTTTAGTTAATAATAATGGGTCAATATTGGTTTGGTAAGTAACAAATGTACCATATTAATATAAGGTATATATCATAGAAAAAACTAGATATAGCATATATGGAAACTCTGTATTATCACAATTTTCCTGTAAATCTAAAACTGTTCTAAAATATAAATTTTATTTTTAAAATAGTATAATTTGAGTTGGAACTTACTCTGTTAAAAGTAATATTATTAAGAGGAAAGACAAAGACATGAACCAGACTTTTAAAAATGGAATCAAATGCACAAGGATTTCCAAATGCATTGGAAAGTGATGTCTATGTAGTCCATAAGTAGGGCCTTTTTAGACTTTGCATGGCAGCAAAGTACTTGGTGATGATCCATGTAGGATTTAACTGTCTACATTATGGTATCATCTTAAATGCTTTGGAAGTTTGTATGAGCAGGAGGAATGAAAATGGTGAGATGTGTGTTCCACTTTTCCATGACCCAGTCCATTTAACTCTGCAGACACGTGTAAACATGACTCTTCCTTCTGTGATCTGAAAGGCCTTACCTTCTGGTCCCCCAGACGGCGTGGGTTTCCTCACATCCCCGATAACTCTGCTTAAATCCCTGTACAAGGACTTACCATGGTGTGCTCTGCCTGTCCACTTGTGTGTTGCTTCCTCCAGACTGGTCTCCTAGAAGGTGCGGATTTTGCCTTTCATCTCTGCAGCCACACCACTTTAAGGCCATGCTCGATACACAGTGGAGGCTCATATGTGATGTGTGGCGGTACATTTTTAGTGCTTATGCAACTGAATTTTACCATTTGCAGACTTGGGAGAAACCTAGAGACACTGGGTCTTGATTTATCTGTTCCAACCAAATACAAAAGTTCATCTCTTCCCCTACTTCTAAGATAGGAAGCAATTTTAAAAGTTGTATGTTATTTAAACAGAGGAATGTATTGATACATTTAAAAGATTAAGCTTAAAATAGGTGTAAATATATACAGACACCTGAATGGAACCATATTGATGAAGAGTGGTCTCCTTTTCGAAGTTTAATTGGCACCACATGGGGACATATGTATGCATATGGCTGATTCACTTTGTGCAACAGAAACTAACACAGTATTGTGAAGCAATTATACTCCAATGGAGATCTATTAAATATATATTATATATATATATATATATAAAATATATATATAATGCACATACAATACAATCCCCCCCCCCAAAAAAGAAAGATACATTCTCAGATCGGTTCTCCAATCTGACCCCACCTTCTGAATTCAAAGATATGAGGAAAGATGAACATAGAACTTAGTGAAAGAAATTGAAGAGAAGTGAAGGAAGTGGATCTGGAAATAGAAGCATATTTGGTGGGTTTTTTTTTTTTTTTAAGGCAAGACTTGTATATATTTAGAATGTTCTTTGTTATCTAGAAATCTGTTAAAGTGTTTCTTGAGTTGCATAAATAATAAACCCCACCCTACACAGTAAATAAACCAGGCCAGCACAAACATGAAAGCCAAGATTTAGAAAGGCAAATGTGATGAATACCTGAAGAACAACCACAGAGGGACAGAAATATTATAAAAAAAAAAGGAATGCAATGTGGAGACGGCCTGATGCGAAGCTAAAAGATCTTGCTACCTTCTCTCCCTGACTTTTCAACATGCAGGGGGTGATGAAAACAGGATACTATGGCTAGTCTATTCCTTTTGAGAATTTTTTTTTTCAGCACAATTATAAGAGGTTTCAAACTCAGGAAGAGTGATTTGATCATAGTTCTATATAATCATTGTTAACCTACCTACATTGCCTAATTATAGGCTGAATTTATATGATTTCCTACACATCCCCCTGGCTAGAAATGTTTATTGTATGATCTTCTTTAGCACCCCCAAATTTACCATTAAACACCACTTTCTTAGGCTTTTTTGAAATATGAGATTGATTAAATATCAATACCTCCGAGAGGGCTGTTAGTTAGCTGGGAAAAGAGGGGCTGGGTGTCTGAGAGGAGGAGGCAGGTGAATGAAGCAAAGCAGGGTTTTGTTACAAAGGAAGTGAAAGGTCAAAGATCAACTCCACAAATCTACCTGAGATTGGTACAAATAAAAGTGGAGTGAGTGTTGCAAGGTTTGGTTGTCCACATGCTTATTAGGATCAGGCACCTTTAGCCCTGACTCTTCAGTTCCTACTGGGATGAGAGCAAAGCTCTGGCAGGGATTTTATTCATCTCCAAGACCTTCCATCCCTCCTTGGTCTCTCCCCAGGACTTCATTCCTCCTTTCTGCAGCCTCAGGGGAAACGAGGAGGAGTGTACCTGCCTCTTAATCCAGGATTCAAATAATTACTCAAAATAGATCTTACATATTGTGTGCCTTTTCTAAGCATGCTCTTTACACATATTGTTTCATTTTGTCCCCACAACAGGCCTGTGTGGTGGGTATCACCTCTATTTAACTAATGAGAGAAGAGACAGGTTAAAATCATTGACTTGCTGAAGTTGAACAGTTAACAAGTGGTGTCACTGAGGTTTGAACACTGATTGCTTCCCCCACAATGTCCACGTCTTTTCCTGCTGGGTCCCATTACATTACTACGATCAACAGCTTTCCCTGATTTGAAGATTATCCTTCAGTTAATATTACATGGCACATCTTTGTCACTGTCACCTACCATCCTCCAAAATCCATGTTAGACTTTTTATTGGGTCAGTTTGATTTATTTCCTTCCCTGGGCTCTTCCTTATTTACATTTATTGCTTTATTATGAAAAGAGGCTAAACTGAGATAAAATATCAAGATCACACCGTCCTTGGAGGAAAAAAATGTAGGAGTTACAATGCTGTAAGCATTCAGAGAAGACATACTGGACATGTCAGAAGAACAATCTCTGGACACTGAAGTAGCAAAGAAATTATGAAGGATGAGAGGAAGAAGATGTTTTTCAGAAGTCCATGAAAAATCTGACTTGTTACACATTAAGAATGGTAATGTAATACTAATAGACCTGCTCTACAAAGCTGTTTTTCAGTCAGCTGCTTTGTTTCGTGTTCAGATTTCCTTTTAAATCGATAGCCCTTGCTTTGCTGTCTTCAACTGAAGGCATTTGCCTTCCAGTAAAACACACACACACACAAAATGGGGGTGGAAATGAGTCAGCCATTTCCTGCCCCAAGATTCAAACCTACTTTGCTTTTCTGAAAACATGATTCAAGCTATCCAACAATAATTTAATTGGCTGTTCTGTAAATTACAGGGCTGACCACCATATAAACACCAGAGAAATCACATGGGTATTAAGTAGTCAGCTATCATTTTTCTGATAATCCTCAGAACTTTCTATTTACATAATTATAAAGCACTATATCACACAGGGTAATGGAAAAGTAAGTCTGTTTTCTATGCAACCTTCAACTTGTGATTTTTTATGCATAATATATATTACAAATTTATGACTCATCTATAGAGATGAAAAAATGTGGTCAGCACACCATATCTGAAATATCATAATGTATCTAATGAGAGTTTATAATATCCTCTGGTTTTAAGGGATGTAATCTTGACATAATAAGTCTATTTCATAACTGGTTGAATGATGGCCTTCAGGGGGACCAGTGTCAACTAGAGGGAGATATGTGTGCTGCAGGCCTTTCTTTGCCCTGTTCTGTTTGATACGTCTATTACAGATGTGGATAAAAATATCAGAGATAAATTTATATAACCTATGGATGACAAACAATTGAGATAATGGAAAATAAAATAGATGATGGAATCGTGATATGAAATATGACATGTTCATGTGACAGTCTGACTCTAAGAAGATGAAAGTCAATTGGAATGATAGCACTGTCTTGCTTTTTGGTTAAGAAAAGACATAATTTTTAAATGAGCTATACATTATAAATAATATGGCTTTAAAGCAGTACATGAAAAAGGCTTGGAAGTTTTGAATTTATGGTAAGCTCACTATTTGTCACCAATGTATATGGCTGCCAGAGAAAGCTAGTACAATTTGGGGTCGCATTAATGGAGTTAAATTATCTGGAATGAAGGAGGTGACAGGCATAATTGAAGTCTCCATTCTCTTCTGGTCAGACCACTCCTTAAATACAAGTTGATTTTGAATGATGTACTTCTAGAGTGATATAGGCAAAGTAAAGCTTATTAGGAGATCAGGAGTGAATGTGAAAGGACAGGCATACTTGACATTGAAATGTTTTAACCTGGAGAGAAATTAGGGGTGAGGCAAGGACCTGATAGATGTCTTGAAATATTCAGATAGTTGTCATTTTTAAATTTATCACAAATAGCAACAAGATATAGAAAAGAATCCATGAATATAAATTTCAATAGAGAAAAGATCTTTCTAATAGACCAGAGAGAAGGTAAGCACCCTAAGGAAATGATTCATTCACCATCAGTAGTGTTGGGTACATTTAAAAAAATTATTTAAAAGTATATGTATAAGCACTGCTTATGTCTCAAGCATTGTGTTAAGCTCTGCAGGTAAGGTAATAAACAAAATAGGCACTGTCACTGCTGCCATGTAGATCACTTCTGGTGTAGTTGGAGAGACAGACACTTAATATATAATTGAACATTGTGATTACTTGCAGTGAAAGAACTATAGAGAATGTGTAACTATTAATAGAGAGTTCATAGCTACACATAATTTAGAATGGAGGGTTAGGGCAAGCTCCTTTCAGGATCTGACCTTTAAGGACAGGGCTTGAATGATAACTAGGAACTAAGCAAATAAAGAATGAGGATAAGAAGGAGGCAAGGGAGAATATTCTAGATGAAGAATGTATGCAGACTCTTCAGGAAAGAGCTTGTTGCATTTAGAAGCTGGCAGAATGCCACTGTGGCTGGGACCTAGTGGGTAAGGAGAGGAGAGGCATATTGGAGCCACAGGGCAGTACGCTTTCTAAACTTTGCTCTGGAATAGGAATTTTGTCTAAGGGCAGTGAGGAGCTATTGAAGAGTTTTAACCAAGGAAGTGGCATAATCACATCCGGCTTTTAAGAAGTTCACTTTGGGTACAGTATAGAAAACAGATGGGAAGTAGAGGAAAGAGACTGAATGGAGAGTAACCTTTTATATCCTGGCAAAGAAATGAATGTGACTTGAATTGTGATGGTGACATTGGAGATAGAAGAGGGGAAGGTGGGAGAGGAACTAATGGGGCGCAATCCACAAGCACCACAAGTAGGTGCTCTACTAATGAAGAGAGTGAAGGAGAGAGAGAGAGTCCTTGGAGACCCCCAGAACTCAGGAATAAGCACCTTTCTGAGAAGGGGAACATGAAGGACAAATTGATTTGCTGTGGAGATCAGAAGGTCAGTTTTGAACATGCTAATTTTGATCTCATGATCTTTGATTTCCATGAGATTTCATTTCATTTATTCAACCTATGACATAAGAAAGACATGTTAGATAGATGACTGGATATCTGGAGTCTGGTCAATTTTTAGACTTGCTACAGCAGAATCACCTGGAACTTCTGATTATTTGGCTACAGCCCAAGCCTAATATATTAGAACCTTGAAGAGAACATAGCCAATCTAATACCCTGAGGTTAGATGCAGTGGAAAAAATGGAAGTGATGTTTGATGCATCACTAGATAGTTGTACTAGTTAATCTTTAAACTTGACAACTTTGAATGACTATAATGTTATGACTAGAAAGATGGCAAGACCAAGAACTAATTCTACTATTACTTTCTAAGAGTAAATATTCTGATCAAGTCATGAAGCATCTCTGAAGGAAGAGAGCCATCTCCAGATTCTTCTATTTACATTGCCAAGTTTGTTTCCCACGATGCTGCCATCTTGACCAGAAACTAACTGTTGGAGGAACCAGGCTCTAGTCAGAGGCAACCACCTAATGGTTCCAGTGGTCCATGAGATAACCTTTCTTAAGAATCCAGCCAAATTGATGCATCATTCTGGATGGTAACTAATTTTCCAAATCAGATTTTCTCTTTGACTGGAGGGGAAGGGAGTGGGAAAAAGAAAAACAGAAGCATACGGATAAGTAAGAACATAAGAGTTAAAGGGGGATCAAGCAGAGAGAGAAGCAAAGAGAAACAGAAGCAGAGTCACAAGTATGACAATTAGTAGAACAAGGTTTAAGGGACGTCCTCTTCCCAGCAGATGACAATGTAGCTGGATTCCCCAGTTCATTACAGTTCATTTATTCAACAAGTTTTTATTGAGCACCTATTATGTGCCAGAAACTGTACTAAGTGCTGGGAATATCAAACGAACAAAACTGTTGTCATGGACCCCTCATTCTAGGTACATAATGATGAGTGCCATGGAAAAAATTAAGGCAGTGTTATGAGGACATGGATAGTGATGGTAGGATGGGCAGTTATCAGGAAATGAAGACCTTTCTGAGGAGGGAACTGAGTCACCTGTGAGGCCACTGGGTAAAGAGCTTCTCAAGCAGAGAAAGTGGAAAGTACAAATGCTCTGATACAGAAGTGTGTTTGAGATGTTTATAAACGGAAAAAGTCCATGACATTGAACCCTGATGAACAAGGGGCAGTGTGAAAGGAGGTAAGATCAAGGAGAAAGGACAGTGCAGCTCATTCAGGGACTTGTAAGCCGTGATTGGATTTTTCATTTTATTCTGAATGCAACAGGAAGTTTTTTAGGATTTTGATCAAGGGGGTGGCATGATCACATTTGTGCATTAGAGGAATTACTCTGGTTTGTGTGTGGAGACTCAATTGTAGAGGGTCAAGAGCAGAAGCAGGAGAGCAGTAAGGAGGCTACTTCAGCAGCCCAGGCAAGAAACAATGGTGGTCGCACAAGGTAGTAGCAGTGGAAGATACGGAAAATAGAGAAGGGGTACATCTTGAAATTAGCACCAACAGGAGTAGATGATGGATTGGGTAAGGGGGAGCAGTCAAGGATTATGCAAAGGTTTTTGTTCTCAACAGCTGAATAAGATTCATTGAGATGGGGAAAACCCAAAAAAGAACCAATGAGTTTGGTTTTGGACATATTAAATTTGAGAAGTTTCAATGAATGTCATTCATTCAGGTGAAGAAATTTGGTAGCTAGTTAGAAATGGGAGTCTGAGGTTCAGGAGATAAGTTATGGCTGCAGATATGAGTTTGGAGGTCATCAGCCTATCAGTCCTGACAGTGTACCTGTTAAAATGGTTTCCTCGCTCTATTTCTTACCCCCTACCTACCCATGCACCTTCATAAAACCTTCATCACAAGAGGTGATCTGGACATGTCTCTGTTTTCTGAGAGCTGGTGGAGCCATAAATACCATAGTAACTGAAAGAGGGAAAAATAAATGAATGTAGGAGCTAGGAGACTAGTCTGTCTGGGCATTTATTGAAATGGCGTAGGCAGAATGTAGCATCTCTCTCCTGGGTATAGGCCTGTATATCCAGTAACTCCTCACTACCTAATACAAGAGAAGAAGGAAGGAGTCTAGCTAGTTGTTTTGTTTTGTTTTACTAATCAGCTACTCACTGGGTCATTCATGAAGCTCTACTTGGCCATTTGGTCAGAGTGATTTCTCTCAGAACTATTAATCATATCTGGTGCTACTTTGCTCTCCTAGCAAACATTTTTTACATTCAATAATTGCATGTTCCACTGCAGTCTGAAGAATTATACATTTCAGAGCAGTTGTTATTATTGATTTTGCATTTCAATAACATTTGCTTTCTAATTCATCTTTTTTATGATTGAAGCTTCTTAATGTGCTTACAATGCACCATATGTTACCATTGCTTAATTTTGTCCCAAAATATTCATTTCTAGCTCTAAGGGACAGGTAGACTGAATAAAATATGTGGATTTAGCTCTCTTTACTCTTTTATCAGTAGCAGGCGACTTTGCTAAGTATTTACAGGTAATAAATGAGGACCTAAGTGGCTTGTAATTATACCCGAATAGCCTCATGAAAGAATTACTGTGCTTTCTCAAGCCTTTAACTCATGACCAAAAATGATTATCATTGAATGGCCATCTTGGAGGGCTCAACAGTAGTAAGGTTATGGGTAAAAATATACAATATGACTAACTTCCCTAAATGTTAGCATCCCACGTTCTTACATTTGAGAGCTAAGTATAAAAACCATGAGCCTTTGGGGCCTTGATTTTAAGATTTTTCCTTTAAAAATAATGCTGTTATTCTCTAAGGACATGAGAACAGTCTTTATTTAGTTAAGCTAACCCAAAATAGAACAGAGGAAATTATTAAATGAGTGAACATGTATCTTTCTTTGGGACCCATTCATGCCAAAACTGATGTGTTTTAAAAGTACAAGATGACTTACAAGAGGGAAAATACCTTCAAAAATGATTACACTGATCTTGAGAAAGGGATGCCTGATAGCCTCAATAATTACCCTGGAATTAACTACAATGCTGATGACTGCATTATTTACTGCAGTCTTATGAACAAGCAAACATTGTACTTTATAGCTGCACAGGACAGAAGTTTATGGAAAGTAGCTATTAATGTGTCCCCTTATGTCCCACCTCTCTTTCAGAGAGAAGCCCCAAATCTAGAGAGCATACAGCATGGAAAATTTCACTCCCAATTTAGACATCTCTCTAGACTCCAGAGGAAGCTGTTCAGCTGGCCTCTCCTGTAGTTGAAACCGAGCTGTACGACAGCATGATGAGTCACTGGGCCAACAGCCCACGTGCCAGGCTGGAACACGAGCAACTAGATTGGACACACTCTGCCTCATGTCAGGAATACTGTTGTGTGAGAAATAAAAGAAACCTTCTCTGGAATTGATGTTGGTCAAAATTCTGATACACTTAGATGTTCTTTTAGCAGTTCTAATTTGGTGGGGGAGGGGTGGAAATTCTGGGAGAACACCAGAATCTGAGCTAGCATTCTTAGTTGCTATTTCAACAGCTGTTACATGTACAGCTAATAGCTGTTTGACTGGGTTTCTTAGAACTGCTCCTGACACAGGGCAGTGAAGCAACACTTTACTGTATCTGTATCTGTCTGAAATTCAAGACATACTTTGCTTAAGCCAAAGAAAAAAAGGTAATCATCTGCCAACACTTGCAAGAGTAATTAGGGATTCTAGAAAAATCTCTTCAGGGAAAACATGTGAGGAAGGGTAAAAGAAAACTTTTGTCAGTATTTTGGAAAATCTGAATTTCCAGACTGAGATTTTGAGACATCGCTAGTTGTCCCTTCTTCACCTATTTCACTCTTGATGAAACTAGATTTCAAATAACATATGTTACTGAAAGTCAGTAATGTGACTTTCAGTAAGATAGATCTAGCTTATAAGCAGGTATAAGGCGCCTGAGAACAGCCTGCCTGCCATCCATGAACTCAGCACTCACAACAACCGGAAACAGTACATGAACAGTACCTTTCATGGCGGGTGGTGTGTACACGCTCTGCTTCCTTTGCTTAGGGGATGCATTCTGTGACTGGATAGAGAGAAAAAAGTAATAAGTCTTATATTTGGATAAAAAGTACAATGTCATCAGCCCTTTGAGGGAAATAAACACCTAGTAACATTAGTTTATTTTAAAAAGAAAGAAAGAGATAGTACTAATCGTTTCCATTTTAGAGAAAAGCATAAGTCCCAGGACAAAATATACTCCAAAAGCTATGTCCATGGTATAATTATATCTGTTTATAGGATTGTCAGTGGTTCTGGAGGGTTAATGAGAGTCCTTGCTAAGTAATATCAGTCTATAATCCTATGGAATTGAGATGTTCAATCTAATAGCTCCATTTCCTTGGAATTACAATGTTGAGGTAATATTCTTTTACATGTTCAAAAGCTCTCTCCTAACAAAACTGCTGCTTAACACTCTTAAGCACACTGGATCAGAATTAATTTATTGAGGCAGAAATTTTTGCACTAAAAATGATACAAATTGGAACAGAGGAACATATTTCAGGGTCAGAACCACAATAATAATATTTAGAGTTTAGATAGAAATAGATATTTATATATGTATAAGGCATTACTTATTATAATAAATTATATATATATGTGGTCTACACCTCGATCAGATTATGTCAAAGACTCCTTTTTAATGGTGTGTCTACTTATATTTCAGTGTGTCAAAGGCAGGAGTTTTAGCGTCTGGAGCAATTATTTTTGCTTTGGAAAGTTCAGGTATAAATAGTTACAAGATACTTTTTGAGGATTGTTCTAGGCTTTCCATGCATATTAGAAAGAACATATGTACAGAGTCTGAAGAAAACTAGAAACTGTTTCATGAAGTTGTAAATAGAGCCTGAGGCATCTTTACTCTTATGTACTAAAGCGTAATTGCCCTCAAAGGAGTCATCAAGATGTTGGTATTTAGCTGATGCAAAAACAACCTATTAAAAAGTAAAAAATTCAACCAAATAGTTACCAAATCCATATCAATCAAAGCAAATGGTACAAGCAAATTTCTGCAAAATAGAGTGTTTTGATACCAGTCTATTATGCACAGATGCAGGCAGGGCAACTCTACATTAGTATATGTGTGTGGATGATTGAGCCTTCTGTTGTACCTCTGCTGTATTCTGTCACATTTGGTTGATTTTAAGAAGCATTCACTTCCAGGTTTTCTTATATGTTTATTTCCATATACATATTCAAAGATTAAGTAGAAAATTAATTCTACAGAAAAGTTGGTTTGTTTAGTAACAGTGGTAAAACTTACTAATAAAAATTATATTTATGTAAGAGTTTAGTTTTCAAAGCATTTCACATTTACAATCTCATTAAATTTTTAGAAAAGTCTTGAGAGATACTTTCTGGTATTTTGTTCTTTCTACATTTTCCACTGAGTTTTGCTAGATGCCTACTCATGTGGCCATGGGAATTGAATATCAAGTCTGCATGAGTCCTACTCAATATTTGTTCCATTTCTGGGCACAAGTTTGCTCATTTTCTTGTATTCTGTGTATCCTATGTTATCAGCTCCCCTAGGCCCCCCGTCCCTGGTTCATATTTTCAATCTGAACTCCTACATGTGTATGTGGAGACTGGCCTCAGGATCTGCTCTTGGCTCCACACACCAGAGGACCCTTAAGAGGTGTCTGTCCCCCACCTTCTTGTTCCAGGGTTCCAACATTGGCTGTCCCAACCTGTGATGGTCATACACAACCAGTCACTAAATTGAAATTATCAATACCATATCTTGCCTCTAAAATCAGTAGTTTATTTTAGAAGTTTTTCCAGGGGTTAGTATTTCATAGGTGGAGAATCAAGGGTAACCTAGAGGTGGAGATTTTATGACACCATTTTACTGTTTGTTCAGTAGGGGAAAGCAAATCAAATAGTTTTTACAACACAGTTATATTGATACCATATTTTATATCACATCAGATCAAACTGGTAGTGTTTTTAGTTGGTTGGACACATATTTATACAGAGTATAAGAAAACTTACTTCTGCTTGTGTGTTGGTCACTCTCTTGTCATCTATTTCTGCAAGAGAAGTAGGTGTAATTATTAGAAAGTTGATATTTTTCCTTGTAATATGCACATTAAATTTTCAATAACATGGAACAGAATGATTTAATAATTGCCTTATGCTTATACAATATCCATGGCTTAGTCTAGTGGCTGAGAGGGCAGTGGGAGGCAGAAAGAAATAGTTTCCTTCTGAGATAACCCTCTCCCACAGATTTAAAAAAGGCAATAAAAAAGCATCCCTCCTGAAATTCCAAATTGCCCAACTTCCAGCAGTCCAGAAGGGGGACCAGAGAAATGCCTCCTAGAACAGCCGTTGGCATCATCAACCTCACAGTGCTAAGGCGTAAACAACCTCCTCTCCTCATGGATTTTGCAGCACTGTCTATTAACTGTAGCCTCTGTCAATTTTCCTTAAGTTTGCCAGTAAGCAGAACAAACCTATTTTTCCGCTCAGCCCAATCACTGTCTCTAAAAGAGGCACCCTCTTTTCTATATGCCCCTGGAAAGAATCAGTAACTTTATCAGAAATATTTTTTGTAACACTTCTAGGGCAACTTCCACGTAGTCTGTGTAAAAAAACAGTTGTGAGGAAGGGGAGAGAGGAGGAAGAGGTGCTCACATACTCCCCTTCCACAGAGCGAGGACATTCTGGGCTGGGCTTCTTTCCTACCTCCTCACCTGCTTTGCATGGATTCTGCCTCTTGGCTTCTAGACCCAGTTGACCGTTCGTCACTTTTAGGTTAGTCCCACAGCTGAGAGATTGATGCCATGGTTTAAGTACTGAACGAGACATTCATGAAAGAATGTCTAAAAGCGAGTATAATTGTAACTTTGGTTTGTAACTCCGCATTTTGTTCTCTACATAATTTAAGAGGCTAGTGAATTTAAAGAATTATTAGTTTATGTTTTTGGGTACATAATGTATAAGGATGTAATTTTGTGATATAAATAACCATAAGGGGTTGGGACAGGTGTAAAAGAAGAGTGTTTGTATGTTATTGAAGTTAAACTAGTATAAATTCAAATTAAAGTGTTATAAATTTAGGGTTTTAAATGTAATCCCCATTGTAACTACAAAGAAAACAGCTATAGAATGTACACAAAAGGAAATGAGAAAGAAATTTAAACAATTCACTACAAAAAATTAACTAAACATGGGGCTTCCCTGGTGGTCCAGTGGTGAAGAATCTGCCTTCCAATGCAGGGGATGCAGGTACATCCCGGATCAGGGAACTAAGATCCCACATACCATGGGGCAACTAAGCCTGTGCACCACAACTACAAGCACACAAGCCACAACTAGAGAGCCCGGGTGCCACAACTAGAGAGAAGCCTGCATGCCACAATGAAAGATCCCGTGTGTGGCAACTAAGACACGACGCAGCCAAAAATAAATAAATACATATTTTTTAAAAGTAAGCATAAAGGAAGACAGGAATTCAGGAAATGAGGGACAAAAAAGCTATAAGTCATATAGGAAACAAATAGCAAAATGACAGAAGGAAGTCTTATTAGTTACTTTAAATGTAAACAGATTAAAATCTTCAAAAGACCAAGATTAGCAAAATAGATAAGATCATATGATCCAATATGTACTACCTACAAGAGACTCACTTTAGATCCAAATATACAAATAGGGTAAAAGTCAAAGGTTAGAAAAAACAATTCTATGCAAATAGAAACCAAAAGAGAGCAGGGTGACTATACTAATATCAGACAAAATAGACTTCAAATCAAAAAAAGTTATGAGACAAAGAAGACATATATTAAGAAAAGTTTCAATACAGAAAGAAGATATATAAAAATTATAAACATTTGTCTACCTAACAACAGACCATCAAAGTATCTGAGGCAAAACTAACAGAACTGAACAGAGAAATAAACTGTTCTGCAGTAATAGTTGGAGACTTCAATACCCCACTCTCAATAATGGGTAGAGCAACCAGAAAGAAGGTAAGCAGGGAAACAGAAGACTTAAAAACTTAATAAATCAAATATATCTAATAGACATATATAGAAGATTCTACCAATTACAATCGCACACATAATCTTTTCAAATGTACATGGAAACTTTTTCCAGGAGAGACCGTATGTAAGGCCACAAATTAAGTCTTTTTTTTTTTAACATTTTTATTGGAGTATAATTGCTTTACAATGGTGTGTTAGTTCTTGCTTTATAACAAAGTGAATCAGTTATACATATACATATATCCCTATTTCTCCCCCCTCTTGCGTCTCCCTCCCTCCCACCCTCCCTATCCAACCTTTCTAGCTGTTCATAAAGCACAGAGCTGATCTCCCTGTGCTATGCGACTGCTTCCCACTAGCTGTCTATTTTACATATGATAGTGTATATATGTCTATATATACATTACCACTCTCTCACTTTGTCCTAGCTTACCCTTTCTGCTCCCCGTGTCCTCAAGTCCATTCTCTAGTAGGTCTGTGTCTTTATTCCTGTCTTACTCCTAGGCTCTTCATGACCACTATTTTTTTTTTTTTTTTTTTTTTTAGATTCCATATATATGTGTTAGCATACGGTATTTGTTTTTCACTTTCTGACTTACTTCACTCTGTATGACAGACTCTAGGTCCATCCACCTCATTACAAATAATTCAGTTAAGTTTCTTTTTATGGCTGAGTAATATTCCACTGTGTATATGTGCTACATCTTCTTTATCCATTCATCTGTTGATGGACACTTAGGTTGCTTCCATGTCCTGGCTATTGTAAATAGAGCTGCAATGAACATTGCGGTACCTGACTCTTTTTGAATTATGGTTTTCTCAGGGTATATACCCAGTAGTGGGATTGATGGGTCATATGGTAGTTCTACTTTAAGTTTCTTAAGGAACCTCCATACTGGTCTGCATAGTGGCTGTATCAATTTACATTCCCACCAACAATGTATGAGGGTTCCCCTTTTCTCCACATTCTCTCCAGCATTTATTGTTTGTAGATTTTTTAGTGATGCCCATTCTGACTGGTGTGAGATGATACTGCATTGTAGTTTTGATTTGCATTTCTCTAATGATTAATGATGTTGAGCATTCTTTCATGTGTTTGTTGGCACTCTGTATATCATCTTTGGAGAAATGTCTATTTAGGTCTTCTGCCCATTTTTGGATTGGGTTGTTTGTTTATTTGTTATTGACCTGCATGAGCTGCTTGTAAATTTTGGAGGTTAATCCTTTGTCAGTTGCTTCATTTGCAATTATTTTCTCCCATTCTGAAGGTTGTCTTTTTGTTTTATGGTTTCCTTTGCTGTGCAAAAGCTTTTAAGTTTCATTAGGTCCCATTTGTTTATTTTTGTTTTTATTTCCATTTCTCTAGGGGGTGGGTCAAAAAGGATCTTGCTGTGATTTATGTCATAGAGTGATCTGCCTATGTTTTCCTCTAAGAGTTTGGTAGTTTCTGGCCTTACATTTAGGTCTTTAATCCATTATGAGTTTACTTTTGTGTATGGTGTTAGGGAGTGTTCTAATCTCATACTTCTACATGTACCTGTCCAGTTTTCCCAGCACCACTTATTGAAGAGGCTGTCCTTTCTCCACTGTACATTCCTGCCTCCTTTATCAAAGATAAGGTGACCGTATATGAGTGGGTTTATCTCTGGGCCTTCTATGCTGTTCCATTGATCTATATTTCTGTTTTTGTGCCAGTACCATACTGTTTTGATTACTGTAGCTTTGTAGTATAGTCTGAAGTCCAGGAGCCTGATTCCTCCAGATCCATTTTTCTTTCTCGAGATTGCTTTGGCTATTCGGGGTCTTTTATGTTTCCATACAGATTGTGAAATTTTTTGTTCTAGTTCTGTGAAAAATGCCAGTGGTAGTTTGATAGGGATTGCATTGAATCTGTAGATTGCTTTGGGTAGTAGAGTCATTTTCACAATGTTGATATTTCCAATCCAAGAACATGGTATATCTCTTCGTCTATTTGTATCTTTAATTTCTTTCATCAGTGTCTTATAATTTTCTGCATATAGGTCTTTTGTCTCCTTAGGTAGGTTTATTCCTAAGTATTTTATTCTTTTTGTTGCAGTGGTAAATGGGAGTATTTTCTTAATTCTACTTTCAGATTTTTCATCATTAGTGTATAGGAATGCAAGAGATTTCTGTGCATTAATTTTCTGTCCTGCTACTTTACCAAATTCATTGATTAGCTCTAGTAGTTTTCTGGCAGCATCCTTAGGATTCTCTGTATATAGTATCATGTTATCTGCAAACAGTGACAGCTTTACTTCTTTTTTTCCAATTTGGATTCCTTTTATTTCTTTTTCTTCTCTGATTGCTGTGGCTAAAACTTCCAAAACTGTGTTGAATAATAGTGATTAGAGTGTCAACCTTGTCTTCTTCCTGATCTTAGTGGAAATATTTTCAGTTTTTCACCATTGAGAATGATGTTGGCAGTGCGTTTGTCATATATGACCTTTATTATGTTGAGGAAAGTTCCCTCTATGCCTGCTTTCTGGAGGGTTTTTATCATAAATGGGTGTTGAATTTTGTCGAAAGCTTTTTCTGCATCTACTGAGATGATTGTATGCTTTTTCTCCTTCAATTTGTTAATATGGTGTATCACATTGATTGATTTGCGTATATTGAAGAATTCTTGCATTCCTGGGATAAACCCCACTTGATCAAGGTGTATGACTCTTTTAGTGTGCTGTTGGATTCTGTTTGCTAGTATTTTGTTGAGGATGTGTGCATCTGTGTTTATCAGTGATATTGGTCTGTAGTTTTCTTTTTTTGTGACATCTTTGTTTGGTTTTGGTATCGGGGTGATGGTGGCCTCGTAGAATGAGTTTGGGAGTGTTCCTCCCTCTGCTATATTTTGGAAGAGTTTGAGAAGGATAGGTGTTAGATCTTCTCTAAATGTTTGATAGAATTCGCCTGTGAAGCCATCTGGTCTTGGGCTTTTGTTTGTTAGAAGATTTTTAATCACAGTTTCAATTTCAGTGCTTGTGATTGGTCTGTTCATATTTTCTGTTTCTTCCTGAATCAGTCTTGGCAGGTTGTGCATTTCTAAGAATTTGTCCATTTCTTCCAGGTTGTCCATTTTATTGGCATATAGTTTGCTTGTAGTAATCTTTAATGATCCTTTGTATTTCTGCAGTGTCAGTTTTTACTTCTCCTTTTTCATTTCTAATTCTATTGACTTGAGTCTTCTCCCTGTTTTTCTTGATGAGTCTGGCTAATGGTTTATCAATTTTGTTTATCTTCTCAAAGAACCACCTTTTAGTTTTATTGATCTTTGCTGTTGTTTCCTTCATTTCTTTTTCATTTATTTCTGATCTGATCTTTATAATTTCTTTCCTTCTGCTAACTTTGGGGGTCTTTTGTTGTTCTTTCTCTAATTGCTTTAGGTTAAGGTTAGGTTGTTTATTTGAGATATTTCTTGTTTCTTAAGGTAGGATTGTATTGCTATAAACTTCCCTCTTAGAACTGCTTTTGCTGCATCCCATAGGTTTTGGGTTGTCGTGTTTTCATTGTCATTTGTTTCTAGGTATTTTTTGATTTCCTCTTTGATTTCTTCCGTGGTCTCTTGGTTATTAAGTAGTGTATTGTGTAGCCTCCATGTGTTTGTATTTTTTACCGATTTTTTCCTGTAATTGATATGTAGTCTCGTAGCGTTGTGGTCAGAAGACATACTTGATATGATTTCAGTTTTCTTAAATTTACCAAGGCTTGATTTGTGACCCAAGATATGATCTATCCTGGAGAATGTTCCATGAGCACTTGAGAAGAAAGTATATTCTGTTGTTTTTGGATGGAATGTCCTATAAGTATCAGTTAAGTCCATCTTGTTTAATGTGTCATTCAAAGCTTGTGTTTCTTATTTATCTCCATTTTGGATGATCTGTCCAATGGTTAAAGTGGGGTGTTCAAGTCCCCTACTATGATTGTGTTACTGTCAATTTCCTCTTTTATGGCTGTTAGTATTTGTCTTATGTATTGAGGTGCTCCTGTGTTCGGTGCATAAATATTTACAGTTGTTATATCTTGGATGGATCCCTTGATCATTATGTAGTGTCCTTCTTTGTCTCTTCTAATAGTCTTTGTTTTAAAGTCTATTTTGTCTGATATGAGAATTGCTACTCCAGCTTTCTTTTGGTTTCCATTTGCATGGAATATCTTTTTCCATCCCCTCACTTTCAGTCTGTCTGTGTCCCTCGGTCTGAAGTGGGTCTCTTATAGACAGCATTTATACAGGTCTTGTTTTTTTGTTTTTTGCAGTACGTGGGCCTCTCACTGTTGTGTGCTCTCCCGTTGCGGAGCACAGGCTACGGACGCGCAGGCTCAGCAGCCATGGCTCACGGGTCTAGCCACTCCGCGGC
The DNA here is from genome assembly GCF_951394435.1 of Stenella coeruleoalba. NCBI lineage: Eukaryota > Metazoa > Chordata > Mammalia > Artiodactyla > Delphinidae > Stenella > Stenella coeruleoalba. The sequence continues at coordinate 77,095,949 of NC_137151.1, read as the reverse complement.
ATGTGGGATTTTCCCGGACTGGGGCATGAACCCGTGTCCCCTGCATCGGCAGGCAGACTCTCAACCACTGCGCCACCAGGGAAGCCCAGGTGTTGTTTTTGTATCCATTCAGCCAGTCTGTGTCTTTTCGTTGGAGCATTTAATCCATTTACATTTAAGGTAATTATCGATATGTATGTTCCTATTCCCATTTTCTTAATTGTTTTGGGTTTGTTATTGTAGGTCTTTTCCTTCCCTTGTGTTTCCTCCCTAGAGAAATTCCTATAGCATTTGTTGTAAAGCTGGTTCGGTGGTGCTGAATTCTCTTAGCTTTTGCTTGTCTGTGAAGGTTTTTATTCTCCGTCAAATCTGAATCCGATCCTTGCTGGGTAGAGTAATCTTGGTAATCTTTTTCCCTTTCATCACTTTAAATATGTCCTGCCACTCCCTTCTGGCCTGCACAGTTTCTGCTGAAAGATCAGCTGTTAACCTTATGGGGATTCCCTTGTGTGTTATTTGTTGTTTTTCCCTTGCTGCTTTTAATATTTTTTCTTTGTATTTAATTTTTGATAGTTTGATTAATATGTGTCTTGGTATGTTTCTCCTTGGATTTATCCTGTATGGGATGCTCTGTGCTTCCTGGACTTGGGTGGCTATTTCCTTTCCCATGTTAGGGACATTTTCAACTATAATCTCTTCAAATATTTTCTCAGTCCCTTTCTTTTTCTCTTCTTCTTCTGGAACCCCTATGATTCGAATGTTGGTGCATTTAATATTGTCCCAGAGGTCTCTGAGACTGTCTTCAATTCTTTTCATTCTTTTTTCTTTATTCTGCTCTGCAGTAGTTATTTGCACTCTTCTATCTTCCAGGTCACTTATCCATTTTTCTGCCTCAGTTATTCTGCTATTGATCCCTTCTAGAGAATTTTTTCATTTCATTTATTGTGTTGTTCATGACTGTTTGTTTGCTCTTTAGTTCTTCTGAGTCTTGTTAAACTTTTCTTGTATTTTCTCCATTTTATTTCCAAGATTTTGGATCATCTTTACTATCATTATTCTGAATTGTTTTTGAGGTAGACTGCCTATTTCCTCGTCATTTGTTAGGTCTGGTGGGTTTTATCTTGCTCCTTCATCTGCTGTGTGTTTTTCTGTATTCTCATTTTGCTTATCTTACTGTGTTTGGGGTCTCCTTTTTGCAGGCTGCAGGTTCATAGTTACCATTGTTTTTGATGTCTGTCCGCAGTGGCTAAAGTTGGTTCAGTGGGTTGTGTAGGCTTCCTGGTGGAGGGGACTAGTGCCTGTTTTCTGGTGGATGAGGCTGGATCTTGTCTTTCTGGTGGACAGGTCCACGTCTGGTGGTGTGTTTTGGGGTGTCTGTGGACTTACTATGACTTTAGGCAGCCTCTCTGCTAATGGGTGGGGTTGTATGCCTGTTTTGTTAGTTGTTTAGCATAGGGTGTCCAGCACTGTAGCTTGCTGGTAATTGAGTGGAGTTGGGTCTTGATGTTCAGATGGAGATCTGAGGGAGATTTTCGCCGTTTGATATTACGTGGAGCTGGGAGTTCTCTGGTGGACCATTGTCCTGACCTTGGCTCTCCCACCTCAGAGGCACAGCCCTGACAGCTGGCTGGAGCACCAAGAGCCCGTCATCCACACGGCAGCTATGAGGTGTCTCCAAAGAATCCACAAATGCACAAGGTAGCAGGAAGAGCATTCAGGACCTTGACACACGAGGACAGGGTGTCATTAGCAGACCAATTCGGCCACATCTTGCCATGGTTAACACTGCACTGTGGAAATTAGCGTGGGCCTTCAACACCAGTGGGGATAGTGAGACAACTGAATGAGGAGATGCAATGCTGAACTTGAGACCATCCAGAGGCATAGGCAGAGCACTGGGTACTTTCAAACTCCAGAACTCCACACTCCAGAGGCCCTCCTTTAGACGCGCTGCCTGCAAATTAAGTCTTAATAGATTTTAAAAGGTATCCTAAAGTGACTTCTCCAACCACAGTGAGATGAAGTTAGAAATCAGTAACAGATAAAACTGGGAAATTCACAAATTTGTGGAAATTAAACAGCACACTCTTAAACAACCAATGAATCAAAGAAGAAGTCATAAACACAGCATACCAAAACTTAAGGGTCACAGTGATTGCAGTGCTAAGAGAAAAATGTATAGCTGTAACTGCTCACATTAAAAGTCAAGCAAGGGGCTTCCCTGGTGGCGCAGTGGTTGGGAGTCCGCCTGCCGATGCAGGGGACACGGGTTCGTGCCCCGGTCCGGGAGGATCCCACATGCCGCGGAGCGGCTGGGCCCGTGAGCCATGGCCGCTGAGCCTGCGCGTCTGGAGCCTGTGCTCCGCAGCGGGAGAGGCCACAACAGTGAGAGGTCTGCGTACCGCAAAAAAAAAAAAAAAAAAAAAAGTCAAGCAAGATTTCAAATCAGCAGCCTAACTTTACAACTTACAGAACTAGAAGGAAAAGAACAATAAATCCAAATCTGAAAACCGGAGAACCAGGGAGGCTGATGGTGTAAATTGTGGTTCAAGTCCATTGGGCCTTTGGACTTGAGCCAGAACTTACACCATTGCACCCCCTATTTCTCAGGCCATCAGATTTGGACTGAAGCTATACCATTGGCTTTCTGGGACTTTAGCTTGCAGATGACAGATTATGGGACTTTTCAGCCTCTGTAATCATATAAGCCAACCCCTTATAGTAAATCTCTTTTTATATATTCTATTGTTTCTGTTTCTCTGGAAGAACCCTGACCAATATAGTCATCAAAAAAGGAAAGTCTGAGAAACTGTCACAGCCAAGAAGAGCCTAAGGAGACATGATAACTAAATGTAATGGTGTATCCTGGATGAGAACCTAAAACCGAGAAAGGGCATTGGGTTAAAAATGAAATCTAAATTAACTCTGAACTTCAGTTAATAATAATGTATCAATATTGGGTCATTAATTGTAATAATGTTACACTTTAATGACTAATGTAAGGTGTTAATACAATAATAGGGGACCTCTGTTCAATTTTTCTGTAAATCTAAAGCTCATCTTAAAAAACTGTCCATCAATTAAAAAAACTTAAAGAAAAGGAAAAAAAGTAAAAGTACTAAACACAAACAAAAATTACCCCCGAAAATATTTTTGTTATTATTGTCAGGATTCTGTATGTGATTTGAAGAACACCAGATAGTCATTATTAGAAAGTAAGTAATGTAACTAAGAAGTTGTTCATGAAAAAAATATAATTTAAGATATTTTATATGGGGCTAATTAAAGATATAGAGAAAAAGGTATGGTTAAGGAAATGAAGAGAATATTTTAAACTTCAGTTAAAATTGTTAAAAGCTGATGCAAGCTAGGATATGTTAGTGGAGAAAAAGAGGAGTGAAATGATTTTCAAACAAGACCAATGATAATAACAGCTCTTGGTTTATTTATTGATTAGATATGGAAAGAGAAGGACCAAAATATATTTTAAAAATACTGATAGTACTTTTTTGATTATACATATCCTCCAGTTTGCTGCTTTTGTGTGTTTGTTCCTCATATCCAGAATGCTCCTTCCCTCAAACCAAATACTACCATCCCTCAAAGTTCTCTTCAGATGGCATCTCTTCTGGGAAATCTTTCCCAATTATGCCTCCCCTATTCCCAACTGGAAGTCATCTCCTTCACCCAGTACTCACAGCACTTCCTCTATACCTGTATCATTGTATTCATCATTATACCTTATACTATGGTCATTAGTGTTTTATCTCCTCAAATAACCTATAAAGGAACGGAGATTAGTCTCCATGCTTGATTCTTCCACAGCTCTTAGCACAGTAGCATGGCTGACACATAACAGCTTGTCAAATAAATATACCTTGTCTACAAAATAAAATACAAAATAAAATTGTAGCATAATTACTTACTCATACTAGGTGCTAAATAAATAGTTTTAACAAGTAAGTGTTTGGTTTGAAAACTTGTTAAGGTAGAGGCCATACCTTCTATTTCTTTAAACCAATTTATTAGGTCATTACTAAGGCAATGGTACAGACACTCAAATTCTTATAAATATCACCTAAGTTGTTGACATAGAGATTGTCATACTGAGTGAAGTAAGTCAGACAGAGAAAGACAAATGTATATCATTTGTGTGTAGAATCTAAAAAAATGGTACAAATGAACTTATTTACAAAACAAAAAGAGAGTCACAGGTGTTGAAAACAAACTTATGGTTACCAAGGGAGAAGTGGGGGAGGGATAAATTGGGAGATTGGGATTGACATACACATAGTACTATATATAAAATAGATAACTAGGAAGAACCTACTGTATAGCACAGGGAACTCTACTCAATACTCTGTAATACCTATATGGGAAAAGAATCTAAAGAAGAGTGGATATAGGTATATGTATAACAGATTCACTTTGCTGTGCAGCAGAAACTAACACAACATTGTAAATCAACTACACTCTAATAAAAATTAATGTAAAAAAATGGGATCATATATACTAAAAAACAAACAAACAAAAAACCAAAAGGGAATCTTGGAGGAGAAACAAGGATATATGTCTTTGTTCTGTTAGTTTTTAGAGGTTGAGAAGACAACAGATGTATATCTACGTCAAGAATAATATATATCATAAGAGAAAATTTTTAAAGTGATAAATAAAGTCAAATTTAATATATTCTTTTATAGATATCAGCCTCAGACAATAACTAAAACCATGGAAATGCATAATTTACTCAGGATATTGGCTGCAGAAGAGTACTGACCCATATATAGAATGCTTTGGTAAAAAGAGATAAAATTTCTTAGAGTAAAACCAAAAGATACAGACTTTTGATGAATTTAGATAATAGAGGGTGTGAAGGGAAAAGTCAGTTTAAAGAGTCCTTCCAATAAAAAGAGTGTTTTAAGTTTATGCTTTGAAGACTTTTGGGCTCAAAAGCAATAACAATGACAGATTAAATATAAAAAGAGATAACTAAAATGATGTAGTCACAGTTCAGAATTAGTCAAACATCTCTATGGACTCAAAATATAAGAACAGAAAAATGCAACAAGCAGGTAAGAAACCATGGGCCTGAAAGACTTTTTTTTTTAAATTTTTTTTTTTGGCTGAGTTGGGTCTTCATTGCTGTGCACGGGCTTTCTTTAGTTTTGGCGAGTGGGGGCTACTCTTCGTTGCGGTGCGTGGGCTTCTCATTGTGCGGGTTTCTGTTGTTGTGGAGCACAGGCTCTAGGCACGCCTTCTTCAATAGTTGTGGCATGCGGGCTCAGTAGTTGCGGCACACGGGCTTTGTTGCTCCACGGCATGTGGGATCTTCCCAGACCAGGGATCGAACCTGTTTCCCCTGCATTGGCAGGCAGATTCTTATCCACTGCACCACCAGGGAAGCCCTGAAAGACTTTTTAGATCTAGGAGGAGGCAGAGACAGCTCAGAGTTCTTTACCCTTGAGAAAAGAGATTGACTTCATGTGAAGGAAGGGACAAAAGCCAGGCTTGTTGATTGGACCCAGAAGCAGGGCTCTCTCATCTATGCTGAGAAAAAGCACTGATCCGTATATCCAGGGAGACAAGAAAGCAGACAACTTGGGACAAGCCACTATGGGCTCAGTGACTTTATCTGCTCTGTTTCTAATTTCACTGTGGAGCAAGAGTCTTAAGGTCCAAATTAAGACCTGATTCCAGATTAAAAATCTGTAATTCAGTGGGGAAAGACTCAAGAACATTAACAAGGAAAGGTGAACACAGAGGGGGGGGATTTTCACTCATGATGAATTGAAAATTAAAATCTCAAAACACAAGAAGAAAAGACACATTTAAGAATGACTTCCAAAAAAGCAACTGGAAGATGAATTCCCTCCAGATGAAATGAAACCTTCAGAGCAATTTGAAAATGTCCTTAAAATTAATATTTTTGGTACCCACAAAGAGAGAAAGAAGAAAGTATATCTATTTCTTAAACATCAAAAAATGTTGAAACAAGATTAGGCTAAATTGAAACAAAACAGATGGATATAAAAAGAAACAATTAGAAATATAAGTTTAATCATGGAAATTATAAACTCAATAAAGGTGTAAATCTCTAGACTGCTAAGTATAACTTAAAAACCTTGGGCATTATATATAAAACAAACATAAGGAGTCTCTAAAAGGCAGAGAGAAGAAAACAGACCAACCAGGGACTTCGAACCTAAGGAAGAACATAGCAGCAATTCCCTAGGTCTCCTTTTGACTATATCCTGGATTAGATGCTGGAGAAGCTGGCAGTCCAGAAACGCTAATAGTAACAGACAAAAACAAACAAACAAAATACTCAAGAAAGCCTACTTTCTAACCAAAGGACCAAGAAAGGGACACCTACTTTCTAAAATACTGAAAACTTTTAGGCATTAATTGCTCTTCTTCCTTCCTATTTGAGAAAGCCAAATGAGAAGGTGGCACTTTCACAACCATCTAGTTGTAATGAGGCAGCCTGAGAGAAATGACACCTTATTTCTCCTCCTGAGTTTTCTACATTACGTTTGACAATTGATGGAATAATTTTAGCATTACCTGATATGGTTCTCAGTGTATGTAGAGAAAATACTTAAGAAAATACTTCAAATGAGAGAAAGTAGAGACTTAAATAGTTTGTATTCTTCACTAAAACTGAAGAGACTGATAAATTATTTACATACAGTAGAGCAATCACTAAAAAATCTGTACAAAAGTGTACACTCAGAAATCACTGTAGATAAATCAAAATGGAATTATAAAAAATGTTCAAGCAAACTACAGGGAGATATAAAAAAAAAGAATCCAAAAACAGAGAAAACAGAAAACAAAAACCAAGCCCTAACTCAATGAATAACTACATTAAATTTAACTGACCTAAATATACTAATTAAAAGATAGAGATTGGCACAGTGGATAAAAAATCGAAATGACCTAATTATATACAAGGGCAATATGTGGAGTGAAAAAAGATCAATTTCAAAAGGTCACACACTGTATGATTCAATTTATATAACATTCTTGAATGACAGAATTATAGAGATGGAGAACAGATTAGTGGTTGCTAGGGATTGGGGATCATGGGAGAGAAAGGGGTGAGTATTACCATAAAGCTCTAGCAAGAGGGAGATCTTTATGGTCATGGAATAAGTCTGTTTTTCAGCTGCAGTGGTAGGAATCTACACATGAAAAGTGGCATAGAACTATAAACAGATTGTAACAATGTCAATTTATTGTACTACAGTTACAGAAGATGGGGGAAACTGAGTAAAGGTAAGCTTGTTTTGTATGATTCCAAAATAACTTCTATTTCTTCCCTATTCTGAAGTTTTGGAAAGTATCCAAAAAAAGAGGAAACATGTTACATTTTACTTAGGATTCAAACATACGACTTTTCTAGTTCACTCATCTGGGAGCTGTTCTAATTAGCTGACAAGAATTTGATCTATTTTAGTCACCTGTCAACAAATTATAATCATACGTGTTTGTTATATAATAATGTAATCATTTTATTTTACTGAAAATATTAGAACTCATTAAGAAAAACTTCATATTTTGTGATTTCAGTTAGACCAAACAAATACTAATCCCAAAATGCAGTGACTAATTTATTTTTTTATTTGTACATAATTTTTTTAAATTGAAGTATAGTTGATTTACAATGTTATGCCACTCTTTGCTGTATAGCAAGGTGACTCAGTTATACACATATATACATTCTTTTTTTTAAATATTCTTTTCCATTATGGTTTATCCCAGGAGATTGGATATAGTTTCCTGTGATATACAGTAGGACCTTGTTGTTTATCCATTCTAAATGTAGTAGTTTGCATCTACCAACCCCAAACTCCCAGTCCATCCCTCTCTTTCTTCCCCTCCTCCTTGGCAACCACAAGTCTGATCTCTATGTGCAATGACTAATTTCTTTTCCTCAATTTACAGAATGGCAGGTGAAGCAACAAAGTAACATCTTGCTTTGTTGCTGCAGTGACATCACATTTGTCACTGTGAGAGGAATGTCAAAGGAGAAAGTAGTGTGGCCAATCATAAGCCAGTTCAGCAGAATTCACTTGAATTCAGTAGGATTGAATTTCACAAAACTACCATCATAGTGTGTAATGACAAGTCACACAAAAGAAACCAGCTAGATTATTTCATTTATCAAGGCATTCCTTTGGCATTGTCTAAATGTTACTACTAGCTGATAGGGTGAGCGCCAAGTATGCCTGATCTAACAAGAGGAAGGAAAGAGATTTCCCAATATATTTTTCGTTCTGTGACAGAGACTATAGGTTTGTTTTAGTTGATACTTGTTTTTTCTGACCACTTCAGCATGGATCCAAGACTCTGGTCACCTAAAACATATGCAAAATGTTATTATAAATATCCTGTTTAATTGCTTTTGTGGTCAATGGCACTCATTTGAACCTACTTGTCCATGCCATCATTTAACTGCAGTGTGGTCAACTCAGTTTGCATAACTTCTCTTCTTTGCAGTGGTTGTCATGAAAACCATGATTTAATCACTACCATAGGAAAGTTTAGGAATGAACACTGTAATGGCCTCTTTTAAATGCCTCTTTGCCATCCATATTAAGGTCTCTATTGGATTGTCTCTTTATAGAAATACTTGAGATGGTCACCCACTTCCTTCATGCTATAACTAGCATATATCAAAGCCTACTTAAGGAAATAATAAGAAAACCAAGTGAAATAAATTCTAAAATATAAGAAAATTTTGTATATGGAACACCTATATTCTAGTTGACCAACATGCTAAGACACCACCAGGCTCTTGGCTGTGTAGGCTCACTTCATATGATAAATTGACTCATACCACAATTAACAAAAAACTGAGTGAAAATTGATTCAAGGCTCTTTAATTTCCTGCCAATTAAGCTTTTTATTGTATGTGGAATTAAGCATTCAATACATTAACTTAAAGCACTTTCCATAATTTTTATGTTTTTATTAATAACTGAAAAAAATCATTGCATCCATCCCATATTAAGCAATCTAAGACAGTGCCTCTGCAGACAGATCCTTCTCAAGGCAGTGATTGCAAAAGCAGAGGACACAGACACCTTTACAGTTAAACTGTAATTATTCAAAACCATCCCTTAAGACAAATCTTGGAAAAATGATCAGACTAATTTCCTGAATTACTTGAACTAAAAAGAAAAAAAAAAACTAAAATTTTTATTTATATTGCTAAAATGTTTATTTCATTTAATACCTTTTCTACCAGATATAGCATTAAAAAATCATCAATCTACTATTGATGCTTTGCAATCTTTTAAAAAATATTTTCACATTTTTAAACAGTTTTATAAAATATCAACCATCCATCTCTACTAAACATAAAACATCTCATATACACCTTTATATCCAAAATCAAATGGTTTAAATATATTCCAAGAGTGGGAATAAATATGGAGAGATCATTATTTAGTTAGCTAGTCAAATTTTTGAATAAAAAATATTTCCAAAGCATTTTCTAAGGCAGTGAGACTCATCTGGTATAGCTGTAAGAATTCCACATGCTTTCATACCAAAGTTTGAATTGGAAAATAGAGGCCATGTAAGTTTATGAAGCATGATGAGAAAATGACAATGTATTGACTGATTTTTATTTTTTTAAATGTCCATCAATGGAAATATTGCAACTGTTGGGTTGTGATATTTAGTTATCAAGAAAGACCAGGACTAACCCTTATGAATATTACCACTTTCCCATATGCACTGAAAAAGTTCCTCCTCAAACCACAATATTCCAGTTGCTGTCATTACTATTACTAGAGGTTGATTCTTCACCTCTTCAGTTCCCTTAATCTACAAACAAGAAAGTAAACACTATAATATCACAGCCTTTACACACTAGGCAGCATCTAAATTATTCTTTCTTCCTTCAGGAGATGCTACTAACACATTCTGCACAGAAAATATCAATAACATTGCAGAATAAGTCTCAATCATGTACAGATTCTTTCTCCATTTATTTTTCTATCCAGTTGAGCTAGTGCTTGAAACAAACGCTGCATCTGTCCCCATCAGTTTCCTCAGTAAAATTCAAAGTATTCAGGTGAAGATAGCTTTATTTTCGCATCTAACCTTTGTGTTTTCCTGGATTATGAAAGGGTTAGCTACAGTTTTGGTTTTGTTTAAAAGCAAAATGTACTCCCTTCTCTATGGGAAGCTTCTCTGAGACATTCAGAGAGAATGTTTTTGATTCCCTTTTTTTTAAAGTTAGTCAAGAGAACATATTTGACTATTGTAATACAAGTTGGTTGAAATTGCAGTCAAATATGTCCTAGGACCCATACTCTAGGAAAGGTAGGTAACGCATACCCAAATTGATAAAGTGGAAAAAAAGTCTTCAACATTAAAATGTTTTTCTTTTAAATTTTCTCTCAGCTTTGCAGTTGATTTACACTCCACTTTATTGAAAAAATATAAGTACTGGTTTATGGATGAGAGGTGACCAGATATTACTAAGTGAAGCAATGCTAGTATTTATTGTGGCAAGGGTCTAGAAGAATAAAATAATTTAAATTGACTATGGGATCAATGAATGCCAGAGTATGATACATCAGAGAACCAGGTAAGGGTGGCATTGGAGCAAGTAGTCCCACAATGCTGTTGAGAGTCAACACACGCACAAGCAGAGACTTGTAGAGTCAGCAGTGGGTGGTAGAGGCAGCAATTTTGTATCCAGAAGACCAAACTGAAACAATGGTCAGCAGAGGGAGTGGGATTCTGAGAGGCAGTTCAGTCCTAAAGACCAGAATTAGAATTTCAAGGTACAGTACAAGCTCGCAGGGTCATATGACTAGGTGGTGAAGATCACCTTTCATGAAACCAAACATTAAGACCAAGCACACAGCCACTGAGAGCCTGGGCCATGAGAAAATGGATACTAAAAGACTGGGTAGAAATTACACGGGACAGTTACAGAGCTAGGAAAGGAAACAAGGCGGGGGTTGGGAGGGGGAACTGCCTTAATATTAAATGTGAGGTTTTGTTTAGGGTAGTATGAACCAGTTCATGGCAGACCAATGATTTCACTTACCAAAATTAGAAAAGCAAGGCATCAAGACCTGCAGAAGCAAAGAAAACTATAGAGATCAGAGACATTTCAGAGTGAGAAGCTGACAAGTCATATTTGGTCCCTGGCGGAGTGCAACTGCAGGAGAACAGAAAAGCCAGAGGAGATTTTGGTAACTATGTGGGACTAACAAAATTGAAGACTTGAGGGGATTCAAACGTACAATCTGTCTTCCCCTTAAAACATTTGAGACATTTTGAAGCTGCATAGGGTAGGTGAATAAGTAATTTAAGAACCTCTTAAACACAGAACATAAATTCCAAAGACCTGCAAGCTCTTAATTGAAAGGACAAGACCCAACGCAAAACGTACATAAACTGAGCCATACCAAAACTAAAATCTGGACTCACCTTAGCTTAGTTTATGTTTGGATTGGATTAAGTGATCAGTCCCCTATTCTATCTGCCTAGAAGAAGAAAGGTGAATCCTTTAAATATTTTTTTTTTTCGGTACACGGGCCTCTCACTGTTGTGGCCTCTCCCGTTGCGGAGCACAGGCTCCGGACGCGCAGGCTCAGTGGCCATGGCTCACACGCCCAGCCTCTCCGCGGCATGTGGGATCTTTCCGGACCGGGGCACGAACCTGTGTCCCCTGCATCGGCAGGCGGACTCTCAACCACTGCGCCACCAGGGAAGCCCCTCCTTTAAACATTAAAAAAAAAAAAAGTTAAACATCTTGGAGCCTCTACAATACAAATGTCCGGCATTCAATAAAAATTACTAGATAAAAAAAGAATGATAGCTAAGAGAAAATGAGAATATAGAACACAGGTGATTCTGCTATTGAAGTTCACAATCTAAGACTATGATTAATACATTCAATGAAAATAGAAGGGAGCAAAATAGATTTAAAGATAAATAATTTTAACACAGAAATAGAATCCATGAAAAGAAACAACTTCATGAACTTCAACAGACAAGATCTCAATTTAAGAATCCAATGGATTGTTCTAAGGGCATTTTGGATCTAGCAGAGGATACAAATAAGTTAATGAACCAGGAGACAGGTCAGTAGAATTATCCAAACTGAAGTACACAGAGAAAAACAAATGAGGGACTTCCCTTGTAGCACAGTAGTTAAGAATCCTCCTGCCAATGCAGGGAATTTGAGCCCTAGTCCGGGAATATCCCACATGCTGCGGAGCAACTAAGCCCATGCACCACAACTACTGAGCCTGTGCTGTAGAGCCAGAGCGCCACAACTCCTGAGCCCATGTGCCACAAATACTGCAGTCCACACACATAGAGCCTGTGCTCCTCAACAAGAGAAGCCACAGCAGTGAGAAGCCCACACACCACAACGAAGAGTAGCCCCCCGCTCACCGCAACTAGAGAAAGCCCACGTGCAGCAACGAAGACCCAACGCAGCCAAAAATAAATAAATAAATTTATTTTTTAAAAAAAAAGAGTGGAAAAAACAGAACAGAGACTAACCAACATTTGAGACACAGTCAAAAATGTGTAAAATAAGAGTAATTGGAGTCTGAAAAGTAGAAGAGGGAGAGAATGGGAGAGATAATGGTCAAGAATTAAAAAACAAAGAAAAAACACCAGATGACACTGATACAAGAAGCTTAACAAACCCCAAACAGAAACAGGAAAAGCAAAAGGAGAGAAAGGAAAATTGTGTATAGCCATATGATAGCGGTACTTCTGACGGCCAAAGATAAAAGAGAAAATCTTAAAAGCAGCCAATTAAAAAAAAAAGTCTTCAGGGCTTCCCTGGTGGCGCAGTGGTTGAGAGTCTGCCTGCTGATGCAGGTGACACGGGTTCGTGCCCCGGTCCGGGAAGATCCCACATGCGTCAGAGAGGCTAGGCCCGTGAGCCATGGCCCCTGAGCCTGCGCGTCCAGAGCCTGCGCTCCGCAACGGGAGAGGCCGCGCCAGTGAGAGGCCCGCGTACCGCAAAAAAAAAAAAAAAAAGTCTTCAAAAGCAATAAGGTGGACCAAAACAACAAAACAATGGAATCAGATGGTAACATTTAAAGTACTGTCAACCCAGAATTTTATATGCAGTGAAATTATCCTTGCACAGTGAGCGTGAGTTATCAAATCATGCCTGCTCTAAGACACAGGTTTGGTTTTCCTAAAATATATATTTCTTTCTTTGGGTCAAAACTGAAGTAGTAAAGCTCCTTGGCTAATTTCTAATTTTAAGGTATTGAAAATTAAAAATTTTTCTAATTTCCCTTTGAGTGTAATTATGGCGATATGGTTCCTGAAATATTTCTAATAAGAAAAGTTTGTCGTATCTTTATTTTCATAACACCATTAAGAACGCTCAGCATATCTTTCAGTTATATGTTCCACTCCGTTTAAAAAATGGACTTACCTACTTTGGCAGAAAACTGAGATACTATCCTAAGTATAATTATATATTCACTCAGCACTCTTTTAAATTTTTTCTAGCACTACTCTGTGGGAAAAAAAATTAATTCTCTTCCACAGAGGAGTAGCAACGTAGAACAGCCATGTAGTCCTCTTTTTGAGGTGCTCTAGAGATTTAATCACATTGGTGCCATCTTTGACAGTCTCAGAAGGAATTTGCCATCAGATCACTGAAAACAGCAGTGAAATCTAAATTACCACATTTCAGCTGATTCTCTATGTTTGCATCTACTGTGTTTGAACACATTTTTTTCAGAGACCCTTGGATCACAACTATTGATGAGATAATCTACAGTTGAGCCATACAGGGAGGGGCAGAGTCAAGGACAAAATTTCCATAAAGGCTTTAGGTTTACTAGTTCAAGAATGATCACCCACCCATAAGCCTTCAGAACTGAATGAGAATAAATCAAATACAAATGAAAGAAATTGCTGTGCACAGCTCAGCTCTTCATTTTACATGTAAATTTGTCATTTCCTTGTGGTTTTAGCATTCTAACATAGAATCAGTCAGTTTAAAGTGCCAGAGAACTCTATCAGGTATTTCTTACAATAGGTGACTAGAATATGCCCTGTTTCATTCTAGTAGGGCTTTGTAAAATCTCCTAAGACAGCTATGGTAAAGCCTCTGTTTTTGACTTATTATCAAACTCTTCACTTTCCAAAATGAGCTCTATTCATGAGCCTTCTTGCTGAAAACCTGCTGGGCTCTGTTGGAGGCCTATCATTTGGGGCTGTGAGTTAAGCCACCAGGCAGTGGTTTCAGCTGTGTTTTTCTTTCAGCTCTTAGATTTAGTGAAAACTGGGGCCCAAATTGAAACCACCAGAGCAATGAATTTATATGCACTGGAAAGGGGGATGTGGGGAAAAGAAGCAAACAGTAGGGATAGTTTCACCCTGTTATGCCAAGATTCACACAGCTGTGTTTTTCTTTTTATATTATTTATAGCTTTCCACTTTTAATTGATGAAAGTAGGGATATAACCTCATTACCAAATAGATTTTTATCTCTCAGAGCCCCCCACAAAAATGATTCATTTTAGTGGCAGCCAATAAGAACCAGGTACAAAGTATTCTATGTGGAAATAGTGAAGGAGATGACAAGGAAAACACAAGATGGATCATGTTGGTTTATTAAGAAAGAACTCTCAACCAGTAATTGTCTTATGATGGAGGTTAGAAATATTCCAAACTACCTTTATACTTGTATTTCATGATTTCTGCTGCTACTTCCAAACACAGTAAAAGAACAGAAAATCAGATCATTTAAAACCTCAAAAGTCTGTTTTTCATTAGTATTCTGGATTTTTATAAACTTGGTTTCTCTTATAAAACATTTTTTATCCTACCACAGAACCAGCTTATGTGAAGGCCAAAGAACTGTTGCATCATCTTATCAGTTGTAATGTTCAATCTTTGGTAAAGTTTTTCTTCTTTTTTGGCGTTTGGATTTTCCACATTTGCTCCAGGAAAATAAATTGATTTACTTAATGCATGGGTTTTTTGGGGGGATGACATCTGTTTAAACAGCCACACTCATTCCAGTAATTCTAATTTTTAAAAAATCCATCTCCTTTTCATAGAATTACCTGGAGAACTGATTATAAATCATACTTTTTACATCAATTTTATAGATCTTTGAAAAAATAATTATCAGATGTTTCAGGTCATGTGGACTACCAATTAAGTAATTATTTAACAAGCACTTATTATCTTCTTAGCAGTGTGCTGTGTCATTTTGACCTAATAAACCTTTCCTTTAATAGTTACGGTATGAATAATTTAGGTTTTAACCAATTTAAAACACTAAAACCTCACTATTTTATCATATAGGATACCACAAAGGTATTCTTAGCAGAGTTCCCAAATAAAGACCCATAATTAGGTGCCTTATAAGTAAGAGTAGGGGAAACGATTGAGGTGAACATGAGAAAATTATTCAGAGGTTAAATCATTAGAATGGTGATAAGGAATTTTGAGAAAACCTACCCTAGACATAGGTCTGAAAGGCATTGGTGTGAGAATAGAGTTAGCTGCTTACCAAAATTTGGAATATTTAGTACTCTTTCCACTCCATAGAATGCGTTCTCTTTTTTCATTGGCTGCTAAAATTGACAGGGACTTAAATCTGATTTACAACCTGCACCAGTCCGTCAGAGAAAATGGAATAGTTTCCATTTCTAAAAAAAGATAATGGAATATAAAGATAAATTTCTAAAATGTTTCTTTATATCTCATAAATTTAATTACTTGACACGATTGTTCAACCTGAAAGTGTGATCAATGTACTTCTTTGCGGTATGCGGGCCTCTCACTGTTGTGGCCACTCCTGTTGCGGAGCACAGGCTCCGGACGCGCAGGCTCAGCGGCCATGGCTCACGGGCCCAGCCGCTCCACGGCATGTGGGATCTTCCTGCACCGGGGCACAAAACCGTGTCCCCAGCATCGGCAGGCGGACTCTCAAGCATTGCGCCACCAGGGAAGCCCGATCAATGTGCTTCTAATTTGAATTGTTCATAATTTTTGAAGACCAGTTTTGGGGGCTACAGTTGACACAAGAAAACTGGGAAGCAAAGCTACACTGAAAATTAGGTTTAAATGTATTCTTATGAAGTCAAATATAAGTGGACATTTGACAATTTTGGAGCTTCTGTACCTTCATCAAACTGCTAAACTAAAGGATTTCTTGTTTAAGTCAAATTCTTATTTCTTAATCATATTATTTGAGATCCTCCACTGAAAAATAATTTAAGTTTTTTTCAAAATCCTTTTGCATTTTCAACTATGTAGACATACCACTGTGAATTTCAAAATAATTTATCTGAGTAACTCTATCGTGAACAAACTATTGTAAAATGACCTAAAATAAAGTAACAATTTCCTTTTAACCAGAATTCTCTATAACAAGGCAAAATACTCTTTTTAAGTTATAGATGAAATGTATATTCCTAAAAATCACAAGGTATCTACACATTAAATACATGTAGGTCCCTGTAAACATGTAATATTTTCATAGCTTAATTAACTAAAGGCATCCCATCATCGATGGCAAATATGTTTTTGTTAGTAACAGAAAGGTCAGTGGAACTGTATCTTTAAAATCCTACCCCACTTTATATAACTTTTTGTAGACTTGAAAAATACAGAAGTTAACTTTTGTCTTAGAACATCTATAAACATTTGCTTGACATTCTAAGTAATATTTCTCAAAAAAGATGCTTTATTTATTCAGTTTTAAGGAGTAAAAGATTAAATATCTCTGTAATGAAGTTCTCATTCCAAATCTTAGTATTTTATCTGTCCTACAACTCTTAACCTTCATACAGTCTCTCAGTTTTCTTGTCTCAAATGTAATACGTGAGGATTTTGCAGTATGCTCTAAAAAGCAATGATTACTATAGTAGGTATATAAAAGAACTATTAAAGGACAAAGTACTGTAATTGGATATTCATTTAATGTTTAGCACCAAGTTCAGATAGGAAAACAGAAAAAAAAAGTGTATGTCTGTGTGTGTGTGTGTATACACATCAACAGGGAAAAAAGCTTTATGTTTGTATAAGTCTTAAAACATTTTTCCTATGAATGATGATACAAGAGGAAAATTAAATGAAAACACATACTTACATGCAGTTTGTAAGTTAGCACCTATGATAGTCTGTTTCGTATGTAAGGCTGTCACCATGGATCTAAAATGCATCCTGTATTTTAACAATAATTTATTGCATGTATAATATGTATTGGGAGTCCTGCTAGGAAGTGGGGTTTAACCCTCCTAGAGAGTTTAAACTGTACTGAAACAGACTGACAATTAAAGAAACAGCTACAGTACAATGTGATAAATAAGGGCTGTAACAGAGGAAGCACAAGGGGTGGTGGGGCATCGAACAGCCTTGGCAGAGCCAGAAAGGCTTCCTGGAAGAAAGGACATTTAAGCTGGCATGGTCCAGCGAAAGTGGGTGGGACAGGAAAGTTGATGAGACAAGGAAGTTGGATGGGATAAGGCTGGGGAGGAGAACAGATTTTAATCAGAAGAAACTGCTTGCAGGAATGTCCCTGATGTGTGAGAGAACATGACAATTTTTTAGAAATTAAAAACAAAACCCTCAAATATTTGGACAATAGAATGCCAGGGGTGAGTTCAGAGAGAAGAGGTTGAGGACGTAATAAGCTGGATAATTTAGGGCTTTGTAACTACATCGAGAAGTTTAGACTTTATTCTAAAAGTCATGGGAAACCACTAAAGGATTTTAAGCAGAAAGAGGCATGATCAGTTTTCTCTTGTAGAAAGATCCTTCTGACAATTATGTGGAGAATGGTTTGGAGGAAGCCATCCTGGGTATAGTTAGTTCAGTTAGGGAGGTATTGCAGTAATTCAGGTGGTGGAAAATGATGATTGAACTAGATTAGAGAGATGTTTAAGAGAAAGAATGGACTGGACTTGGAGGCTGACTGGAGGTGGGAGGGGAGTGACAAAGAAAGAAAAGGGAGTCAAAGATTATATCCAGTTTCTGGGTTATAAAATGAATACTTATGGAATTGTTGATTTTTGAGGTACTTATTGACTATCTAAGTGGGAAGATTTCAGGAATAGTCTTTCTCAGAAGTGAAAGCCGAACTGAAGATACAGGTCTGAAAGTCATCAGCATCTAGATGGTCAGTGATGCCATGAGAAAGGATTAAATTGCCCAGGAAGAGCATGGTGAACTAAAGAAGCAAAGGACCTAGGTGGAAACCTTGAGTAATAGCGATAGTTAAGGGATAGACTGAGGCAGACAAGCCTGTAAGGAGACAAGGGAGTAACCAAGGGGTAGATGGGGAAACTCCATTGGTAACCTATATGACTTAAGTCATTCTTCAGAGTAAGCATAAATTTGTCCTGGGTCATCCATTCCACATTTAAACTAGTGGCTCATACGTAAACTGCTTACATATGGCTTTTTGTGTAGGTTGATTATTTGCATTATACCATATCTGAGCATATATGCACTAAAAATAGATACTGTATAGAACTTTCTCCTTCTTTACTCTCTTCTTTTATGCTTCATTTCAACATTGTAGTGGCATTGTAGCATCGAGTGGCATTGTAGCAGATAAATCAGATATTCTTTTGCTTGTTTATTGCGTATTTTGATTTAAAAACCAGTATATTGATTTTTAAATTTAAAAACCAGTATATTGAGGAGGTTCAGTACAACATCCACATTTCAGACTCTTTGAGCAGGCTTGGCAGGAGGTTGGGGATATCATAAGACTCCTTGGAAATCAGTTCTTGTAAAAGAAAATGTTGGTGGTTTAAAAAATAATTCAGAAACAGATGGATCAAATTTATTTCCACACACATGATTTTGAATACGAAGTGGTTGACCAAATGCATTTTGCACTCCTCTAAATATAACTCTATGAATAGTGAATTGAAAAAATGCTGATTTGTGTTTTCTCTTGCTCTTCTAATATTTAGCTATCACCCTTTACCAGTCAGTTTTTCTTTGATTTCTCTGGTGCCTCACTGGAGTTGCATACCCAATTTTAAGGTTAAAAAGAGTTTTAAAATAATATTCTTGTTAAAGTTTTCTTAAAGATTACTTATTGTAACAGATGCTTCAGATGTCCTGTGTCTTATCCCCTCAGCCCATCCTGGTTTCAGTCACAGCTGCAGTAAACAGCTCCAGAAAAGCTCAGCTTCCCCTCTAGCTGACTGAACCTATCTTTTTCTCCTATCTTCTCTTCAAGCTACCACCTCCAGCTTCTTCAGTGCTTTTCCATGTGACTTGGTTTCCATAACCCCTGTTATCCTGTTTGTTCTTATCATGTGATGCCCCCTCTTAAAAGCTGGTGTGCAGAACTGAAATAAGACTCCAGATCAAGGCACGAGACATTATAATTGTGTCATTGTAGTAAAGGACTATAATGCTTTTCTTCTCTGCATCCCACCTGCAATATTGTGATTTATAGGAAAAATGTATATTTGGTTATCTGAATTTGGCCTTCATCCACAATTCCTGGATTACAGCTCCCCAAACCCTTGGAATTTCCTGAGATAAGAGCAGTGGGATAATATTTGGACACTTGTCCTCAGTTCTTAAAAACACTTCAGGGAAGGTGACTTTTGGATCCCACCCAAGGGTGGGGGCTGGTTGCCAAGAGAACCAACTATGTGATTAGAGGGTTGGAACTTTGTCTCCCCTCCTGATTTCCAGGGAAAAGGAGGAGGGTTTGAGATTGAATATGACATTGCCCTGTATATCTGTTCACCTGGATGTTGATTCAAATCCTTTAATATCCTTTTATAATAAACTGGTAATCTAGTGGGTATATGGCTTTTCCTGAGTTCTGTGAGCCATTCTAGCAAATTAATCAGACCCGAAGAGGGAGTCATCAGAACCTCCAGTTTGTGGCCAGTGGGTTAGTAGCGCAGGTAATAACCTGGGCTAGCAGCTAGCACCTGAAGCAGAGGATGGTCTTGTAGGACTGAGTCCTCAACCTGTGAAACCTGATGCTATCTCTGGGCAGATAGTGTTAGAATTGAGTTGAATTCTTGGACACCCTGCTGGTGTCCTGAGAATTGCGTGTTGGTGTGGGGAAGCCTCCACACACCCATGCTGGAATTGGGTCTGGAAATCCTTTTCACCACCTCAAAAGAGAAATGCCACATTTATCTTTTCTCTTCTCCCTAGCCATTCCCTGGCTAGAGGAGAATGGACCACAGGTGGAGTTAGTGTTGCTGGGGGACAGTTTGTAACCAGTGCGGAGAGTGAAGACAGTGGATAGAAGTTCCAGCTTCTTATTCTTCAGGTGGGCAGCACTAGAAAGGCTGTCTAGGTGCTTCTCAGGAGATCACAACACAATCGAGCCTCCATTCCACAGCAGTGACCTTGATAATGAGTCTTTTCCTTTTTTCCTTCCTCCTTGTTTCACTCATTCTTGTTTTCTGAGATTACGTTCCAGGTAAGTACTTCCATCTCAATCTCTGCATTCCAGAGAATCCAAACTAAGTAGCTTATATTTAGCATTTTACCTATAACATGGAATAGTATATACTTGGACTTACTTGCACAAAGATCAAGAATCATTTTTTCCTATTTTTTCATTGAGCTTTCACCAAATGTATAGGGGGAAAAAATGAGTCATAACTTTTTATTCTGGTTTAGCAGTTCCTTTTCAGTGAATAAAACTACATAGTCCAATTGATTATGAGTAATATTTTCTGTTAACTGCAGTATATGTTGACATGTAAATGGAAGAGAATTACATAGATAGAAAAGAAAAAAGTAGGCACTGACCCTGACTACCAGAAGTTCACAAAATAATTGGAAAAATGGTATACAAACACATATGAAATAACTAGACATCATATCAAAGGAATGTAGATAAATATTCTGTAAATTAAATTATAAGCACTGTGAAGCTACCAAAGACAGAACTAAACATACTCCTATATTCTCAATCTAAGGGAAGAAACAAGTAATAAAACAGATTTTGTAGGGTGAAGGGTAACTAGATTAACACATGAATGAATGTAGGTTACATGAACAATTTGGTCTACTTACGAGAATTTTTTTTTTTTTTTAACCTTTTATTACATTCTCTTGGCTCACACACTTTATTTACTACTGATGGCTACATTTGGAAAACTTAATAAGATAAGAGCTTTGTATAAAGTTTTTTTCTATGGTTGATGATTGACATTCTATTTTTAGAAATTTTGGAAAACTTTAGGTAAAGAGTAGCTATTTTCTTTTTAAAACATCTTTAGTATATCACTGTACTACTATTTAAATATTGCACATGTGCTTCAAATTTTTCAAAATATGACAAAGACTTCTAATTTGCTGAAAGATTGAAATAGCCAATCCAGGAAAAATGAGAAATCTCTAACAGAGGGCTAGTTTGAGCAGGACCATTTGAAGATCACTTCTGAGACACTTTCAACAAAAATTATGATGAAATAATGTAAGACAGCAACATAAGAGAGGATTTCAAACTAGGCTAGTAACTAGTTCATGTTTCCAATCCTAGTGGTAATATTTATTCTGCTCAATAGGAACAATAGAAAAGTAGATCAATACTTGTATAGATAGAAAAGTAAATTTTCCAATATTATGGACAAATAAAAAACATAGAAATTTAGATTGTGTGGGACAACTTAATATCTACTCTAAATTCTTACTCAAGGAGAGTTACATCATCAAAATGGTGAAATAGAAGTTTTCCACCCTCTTGCCCCTAAAGAACACTGATATTGACAATCTCACAGATGAGAGTGCCTTTGTGAAAGTTCAGAAGTCTAGTGTAGAAGTTCCAGCACACTGTTGGGGCAAAAAAAATCTGAGAGTGTACACATTGAGTGGCATAAGAAGAACAGTTTCACTTTACCCACATCACTCCTCCCCCAAGGCAGCATAGCTCAGTGCCAAGAGAGACCTTATTTGCCCACTGTTTCTCCCACACGGAACAGAGAGAGCCTGTGAGTGTGTACCCAGCTTTCCCAGTTGTGTGGGATGCTGCTCAAGAGACCCACTTCTTTCTCAACCTATCCAGAATACTGAAGTGCTGGGAGACCAGCAGCCAAGGCTTTCAGTAGGCATTAAAGAGACCATGTTACAGACACCACCAGGAAGCCCACCCACAAGCCACCAGGGGTCCCCTGCCTGCAGATCCTCCCGATTGACCCCCAGCACTCTGCACACGTCACCCACACACACTCCCACTTTGTGCTAGGCCCTGCGCTGGCCTCAAGGGCAGAGGGAGCAAGCTTTTGCAGTAGACTAATGAGCAGACACAAAAGCTGGCTCAACTCTGTGGGACCGAAAGAAAGCACACAAACTCAAGCATTCAGCATTGCCCAAGGGAAAGCAAATGGGAGACTGTCAGCATTCAGCCTGGCTTTGCAGGGTCTAGAGAATGTATACAATCTTAAGAATCCCATTCCCCCAAGAGGGAACAAGAAGTGTGGAACAGGCACATCCGTAGAAAAGCTTTGAGAAAGCCTCAGGATCCCTAACAGAGCTGACAGAGGTATTTCTCTCCTGAAGTCAGTCAGTAAAGACTGGTTTAGGTAACTGCTTCTTCAGATGTGAAGAGAGCAATGCAAGACATTAAAGACATGACACGCCAAAGGTACACAATAATTTTCTGGTACCTGACCCCACAGAAATGGAGAACTGCAGTTTGTCCCATAAAAAATTTAACAGTTGTTTTAAGAAATCTCAGTGAGCTACAAGATTCAACAAAAGACAATTCAACAAACAAGAGACAATTCAAAAAAACTCAGAAATCAGGAACACCTGATTTGTTGAACTGTCTTTCTGCGTATACATGTATATGTAGCAAATAGAAATTCTGGAGCTGAATAATACAATGAATGAAATGAAAAATGCAATAGAGAGCAACAGCAGACTTGATCAAGGGACAGAAAGAATCAGCAAAGTAGAAAGCAGTCCATTTGAAATCATCCAGTCAGAGGAGAGCAAGAAACAAAGAATGAAACAGAATGAAGAAAGCCTAAATGAACTATAGGAAACCATTAAAAGAAACAAGCTATGCATCCCAGAAGAAGAGGGAAAAGGGGACAGAAAGTTTATTATTTAAAAAAACGAGAATTTCCTAAATCTGGGGTGAGATTTGGGCATCCAAATACATAAAGTTTATAGATCTCCAAAAAATTTCATTTCAAAAATATATTCTCCCAAGACACATTATAATAAAACTGTCTAAAGTCAAGAACAAAGGGAGAAGTTTTAAAGCAGCAAGAGAAAAAAAATCCTCACATACAAGAGAACTTCCATGAGACTATGATAAGTTTCCTCAGCAGAAACCTTGCTGTCCAGGAGAGAGTAGAATGAAATATTCAAAATGCTGAAAGAAAAAAAAAAAAAAACCCTGCCAAGCAAGAATATAATACCCAGCCACTATGGAAAACAGTATGGAGGTTTCTTAAAAAATTAAAAATAGAACTACTCTATGATCCAGCAATTCTGCATCTGGGTAATTATCCAAAGAAAATGAAAACACCTGTATTCATTAAAGCCTTATTTACAATAGCCAAGAAATGGAAACAACCAATTGTCCATTAATGGATGAATGAATAAAGAAAATGTGATATATATACAGATCTTCCTTAACTTATGTTGGGGTTATGTCCTGATAATCCCATAATAAACTGAAAATATTGTAAGTTGAAAACGCATTTAATATACCTAACCTACTGAACATCACAGTTTAGCCTAGCCTACCTTAAACGTGCTCAGAACACTTGTATTAGCCTACAGTTGGGCAAAATCATCTAACACAAAGACTAGTTTATAATAAAGTATTGAATATCTCATGTAATTTATTGAATACTATACTGAAAGTGAAAACCAGAATGGTTGTAAGTGTATTTACCCTCATGATCACACGGCTCACTGGGAGCTGCAGCTAGCTGCTGCCCAGCATCACGATAGAGTATGGTAACAAATATCGCCAGCTGAGGAAAAGATCAAAATTCAAAGTACGTTTCTACTGAATAAGTATTGCTATAGCACCATCATAAAGTTGAAAAATTATAAGTTGAACCATTGTAAGCTGGGGACCATTTGATACAATGGACTATTATTCAGCCATAAAAAGAAGGAAATTCTGGCATTTGTGACAACATGGATAGACCTTTAGGGGTTATGCTTAAGTGAAATAAATCAGACAGAGAATGGCAAATACTGTATGATCTCACTTATCTGTGGAATCTTAAAAAGCCGAACTCATAGAAACAGAGAGTAGAATGGTGGTTGTCAGGGGCTGGAGGTGGGGGAAATGGGGAGATGTTGTCAAAGGATTCAAATTTCTGGTGGTAAGATGAATAAATTCGGGGAATCTAATGTACAGTACGGTAACTATAGTTAACAATATTATATTTTTTGTGCTGTCTCAGCCTATTGATAACCAATGTTGTGGCTAGACAGGCCCTTGTGGTTCTTATTATGATTGCAAGATGGCCTTCAGCAATAACCACCAGAAAAAAAACTTCGGAAAAAAAAAAAAAGGTTTATTACTGATACTTACAAGTTCTGGAAATACATGGCACACCTATGGCCACACAGCGAGGTTGCAGGTAGAGATACAGAATAAGCGCACTCCAGCCTGGGGTTTTGCTTTTTATTGGTATTGAGGGTGGGGACCTAAGATTTCATGGGCTCACTATTTGTTGGTGAATTTAAAACATAAATGTGGAAATTTAAAACGTAGGAAAAGAAAAAACAAGTGGCTCAAATGGTCCATTATCAAAATCAACCAATAACTCCAAAGCAGCCTGTGGGATGGCTGGGGGAAGGGATGGACAGCCTTGTTCTTTATTTAATCACATGGCTAGCAATATGTTAATTTGAGATAACCATTCCTGTAGTGGATGCCTCTTTGAAGCGGATGCCTTGCCAATCCGCAGTCAAAGTTTGTTAGGCACTTGCATTACAAAAAGAAAAGCCAGCAAGCCCAAAGTCAGGGCTTGTACTACAATATTATATACTGTAAAGTTGCTAAGAGAGCAGGTACTATATGTTCTCACCACACACACACATACACACAAAGGTAATTATGTGAGTTGATGGATTTGTGGTAATCATTTTGCAATATATATGTGTATCAAATCATCACAGTTGTATTAAAGTGACATAATGTTATGTATCAATTATATCTAAATAAAGCTGGGGGGAAAAAATCCTACTCAAAGCAAGAATCCTTTCTGTGAGTCCTAGCACACTGTCCTTCAACATCAGTTTAAACAATTTCAGTAAAAAGGAATTAATTAAGGAATTTTTATGTAATCCATTGTAAAATCAAACTATTAGGGAATCATTTTCTGTTCTGAGCTAAAATCTACCTTCATGGAGCTTCAGTCCACATCTTCATTACTCTTGTCAATTGGTGACCCTCTTAATAGATGATTTTCAGAACTAAGCACTGTGTTCCAAGTGAGGGTACATCATGATTCTCTTAAGGCTGCAAAAGACTGTATCATCTGTTATACACAATAGGCTCCCACAGCCTATTGTCCCTTTAAATGCATGGATTTTATTCAAATAAACTCTTTTTCTTTCTTCTTCACATATTCAACTTTAAATTGTTAAATACAGGATCTTACATTCTTCCCTGATATATTTAATCTCGGAAGCTTTCAAATACCTTGTCAGAATGTCTTTCACTTTGATTCTGCCGTCCAATGCCTACATATATCTTTCCAGCTTTGGGGTATTAGCAAGACTTAGAGTCATTAATAAAAAACATCAAACAAAATGGCTCAAGAAAAGGCAAATCACTAATGTAGTTTACTACAGGCCCCACATATATCTACTGATCTTTAGGTATGGTTAGTTAAAAAATTATCAATTGTCTTAGTGCATTCTAATCCAAGATCATTTTTATCCTATATATATGAATATCAGATTTTGCCAAATATCAATATACATGCAACTTCAGCATTCCCTTGATCAATCAATGTAGTAATTTTAAAAAGTAGAACTAAAATTGTGGGGACATGATTTGTTTCTAATGAACCTACTTGTGTTTCTAGGAATCAACATTTTAGATTATTTAGAAGTCTGTAATAGCTTTTCCTTCAAATTAAGGTCAAATTAGCAGTTTATAGTTTCTAAACTCAAATGTTTCCCCCACCATAAACATCAGGACTCCCTACAGTCTTCTGGCAGTTCACTTATTTTACACCTTTTTTTTTTTGACAAAATGAGCTGTTTATTTCAAGAAACTTATTTTACGTCTTTAAATGTTGATATCTATACCTGTTTGATCATAATTGCTATTCTTTTGGTATCTTGTTATATACTTTTTTCTGAACCCAGGAACCTGAACTTAAGCTCTCTTATTTTGTTACTTCCCTTATTTTGTTACTAAACTTATGTTCAGGTCTCTTTTAACAATGCTCATAGTATATCCTCACTTGGATGAGAATCCTCCTTGTAGAAAAAGATGAAAGAAATATAAAAGTTGAAGACCTCTATCTTTTTGTTTGTTTGCTCTTATTTTTAAGCTTAGATTACAGCATCTTAAACAGCTGGGGGTGTCCTTATTCTTCTTGCCCCTAAAGGATCTAAAAGCTATTTTATGTGTATGTTTTAAGGTGGTTTATTTTCAATCCTCAATTTCTTCTGGTATTGAGCACTGTAATATAATTCTTACACATCCACAAAACTCTTTGAAATGTATGTGTGGCTATACGCCTCTTCTGTCACCTTTGTGTTATTTCTGAAAACTGAACATGTAAGACTTTATTCTTATTAAAACACATTAATATAACAGAAGGATAGGATACAAATCCAGGCCTCTAGTAAGTTAGTCTACCTTGAAAATGCAACTTTTTTTAAACAACTTTATTGGAGTATAAATTGCTTTACAATGGTATGTTAGTTTCTGCTTTACAACAAAATGAATCAGTTATATATATATATACATATGTTCCCATATCTCTTCCATCTTGCGTCTCCCTCCCTTCCACCCTCCCTATCCCACCCCTCCAGGCGGTCACAAAGCACCGAGCTGATCTCCGAAAATGCAACTTTTAGGTATATACAAACACACATAATGACAATCGTTTTAAAACAATGTTTTAATAATGTATGTTATGACACTATGCCAAAAACTTTGTCAGGCAGTGTATGTTGTAATTATTACACTGTCTTTGTTCTCAATAAATTTAGAATTATGAAATGTTGATAGTGAATAGTAGACTGCATAGAAATATCTTAGGGACCATTTTCTAGATGAATATGTTCTAGCTAGTTATTACAGTTGTCCAAATATTAAAAATTATATTTATACTGAGAAGCAGAATTAAGTATTAAAATGCTTGGTAGCAATATCATGTTTAAAATGTTTGTGAATTTAAATATGCATATGGAAATGAGCAGTAAATAATAATCCAATAACTACTCTTTAATGAGTACTTACTTTGTATCAGGACTGTGCTAAGACTTTTAATATATGTTATTCTATTTAATCCTGTCAACAACACTATTTTATAGTTTTTATTCTCCCCCATTTATAGGCAATAAAAGGAGACAAATCAAACAGTGAATGGTAAAATCAGGATTTGAAACCAGGTCTAAGCAGACCCACTGAGTCCTTAAGAGGAGAGATTGTTACACAGACTGTAAGGGGGATAAGAGGCTCTTCTGCTACCAAATAAATGTAAACTCAATTTGCATTGAATTTGTAGTTCCAGCCTTCCAACTCTTTTTCTTGAAAGGACTTGTTTTGGAGAATCTCTTTTCCCTTTCACCACCTAGTCACACTTCTTGTACGAGAATAAGCAAAAAGTGGTGTTTAAAAGCACAATGAGGGACTTCCTTGGTGGTCCAGTGGTTAGGAATCGGTCTTGCAAATGCATGTGATACCGGTTTGATCCCTGGTCAGGGAACTAAGATCCCACATGCCACGGGGCAACTAAGCCTGCCTGCCGCAACTACTGAGCCAGCATACCACAACTAGAGAGCCCACGTGCCGCAGCTAAGACCCAATGCAGCCAAAAATAAATAAATAAGTAAATAAATATTTAAAAAAAAAAAGCACAATGAAATGAGTAAGTACAGCATAGGTCTCTATAGTAAAACCATTGTTGGATTAGTCAGAAACAAATTAAGCTTCTTTTTCCCCCCTAGCGTATTTAGAGTTGGCAGCAAGAATGCCAAGAAGTAAACTCTGTGTAGAAAAAAATTATACATAATTCCTCATGGCAATTAATTTTTTAACTAAGGCACTTACATGACTAGTTAGAGGCTTATTCTTCAAGAAACAAGTTGAGCATTTATTAAAAGCTAATGAAATATTGTGAAAATATTTTACTTAGGCATTTTATTTTAAAACCTAGTTTTGCATTACAACAGCCATTTCTTCATTTACTCACTCACTCATTCATGCAATAAACTTTCTCTGTTAATCAGGTACTCTGCTCCATGCTAGAGATGGGAAGAAGCAGTGATGTCATGATGAAGAGCCCAGATTCTCAGTCAGACTGCTGAGCTATTTAACAGACATGTACATGGGTGTATGTTCACTCTCATTTCCTCTCCAAGTATTTACTGAGCGACAACTAGGTTCCAGGCACTGAGCTAGGTACTGGGAATACAAAGTGAAATCAGATACAGTCCTATCTCAAGAAGACACAGATCAAGAACTGACAGTGTAGTGCTGTAATTAGTATGTTAAAGTGGTGTAAGGGGCCATGAGAATGCAGTTCAATGCAATAAACTTTCATTGCACTCCTAACATGTGCCAGGAACTATGGTTAAGTGTTGATTCTGGTGACCGAGCATCTCATTTTCTTTCCCAACAACAACCTGATAAATTTTGAGGCATTCTGTTTTTCCTCTTTGGATAATTCAGAGAGATGACAATTGCCTTCTATACCCCAGAATCTACTTGAATCTGGCCCTTTTACCAGCATTCC
Organism: Stenella coeruleoalba; assembly: GCF_951394435.1. Classification (NCBI taxonomy): domain Eukaryota; kingdom Metazoa; phylum Chordata; class Mammalia; order Artiodactyla; family Delphinidae; genus Stenella; species Stenella coeruleoalba. The sequence continues at coordinate 77,067,042 of NC_137151.1, read as the reverse complement.
CATCATGTCTGTGATTTCCTTGTATTCTTCCAACTTGAACTTTTTCTTTAAATTGGCCTGAATTGGTTTCTGTTGCTTAAAATGAAAGTACTCTAATCTGACTGATTTAAAGATCAGTCAGACCAGTCCTACCCTCACTCCTAGGTGTATATCTGGAAAAAAAATGAAAACACTAATTCAAAAAGATACATGCACTCCAATGTTCATAGCAGCACTATTTACAACAGCTAAGACATGGAAGCAACCCAAGTCCCCATCAACAGATAATTGGATTAAAAAATGTGGTGTGTATATATACAATGAAATATTACTCAGCCATAAAAATGAATGAAATACTGCCATTTGCAGCAACATGGATGGATCTAGAGAATATTATGGTTAGAGAAAGACAAATACTATATCACTTAATATGTAGAATCTAAAAATAATACAAATGAATATATATACAAGACATAAACAGACTCACAGGCATAGAAAACAAACCTGAGGTTACCAAAGGGGAGAGGGAAGGAAGGAGGGACAAATTAGTGGTATGGGATTAACAGATACAAACTACTATTTATAAAATAGATAAGCAACAAAGATATACTTGGGAATTATACCCATTATCTTGCAATAACCTATAATGGAATATAATCTGCAAAAATACTGAATCAGGGGCTTCCCTGGTGGCGCAGTGGTTGAGAGTCTGCCTGCTGATACAGGGGACACAGGTTCGTGCCCCGGTCCGGGAAGATCCCACATGCTGCGGAGCGGCTGGGCCCGTGAGCCATGGCCGCTGAGACTGCATGTCCGGAGCCTGTGCTCCACAACGGGAGAGGCCACAACGGTGAGAGGCCCACGTACCGCACAAAAAATACTGAATCACTGTGCTGTATACCTGAAACTAACACAATATTGTAAATCAACTATACTTCAATTAAAAAAAAAAGTTCAGTGTCTATGGAGAAACAGTTTCAATATAATATGGTAAACACTTCACCTCATGACACTTTTCCTGCACAGTCTCTGCTGTTCAGCCTCAATGACCTTCTAGTTCCTCAAAAGCACTTTGTCACAGTCAGGGCCTTTGCACATGTTCTTCCTACCTTCTAAAAGGCTTTACACTTTACCTCACTCCCATTTTACACTTCAAATATTTGTTCCATGAAGAGAGCCTCTTTGACTTCACAGTCTAGACTGCATCTGTCTTCTTATATATTCTGGTGTCACCTGTTAATCCTCCTTTATAGCATTTATTATGTTATAATAAATTAATCATTTGTGTACTGATTTATTTAATATTTGTGTTCCCTTCCTAAATAGCACACACTATAAGAAAAAGGACTTTATCTCTATCCCAAGTAGGACAGTTTCCTAGACATATAGTAGGCACTCAAAAACGTTTCACTAAAAGAATAAATCAATGATTAAAAGTATATAATGATGTGTACACAGAGTCAAAGAAACCTGAAAAATATACACATTCTATCCTGGAGTTTTAAAAAAGCTTCTTGATTCCAAATCTGAATCTTGACAAAGAAGAAAGAGTGAGCTGCTGGAAGAAGATCAGAAGAGCCTTGCAGGAACACAGAAAGCATGAATAAAAGGATACATTTATACAATAGTATGCTGTGTCCTGGTACCTAGAAGTGATGCAGAATGATTTAGAGCAGGGATGATAATGAAAAGATAAGTCATAGGGAGCCATTAATGTCGTGCAACTGAACTTGGACCTTTTCCTACATTTCTTGGGGGGATTTTAAGAAGTGTTTAAGTAGGGCATGCATCTGGTCAGGTGTGTATTTTAGGAATATCACTCTGTTGGAAAAGAGAAGGATAAAATTGAAGTTGGTACAATGAGTCAGGCAGGTTATTGGAAAAGAACAGTGATGATAAGAGCCTGAGTTGAGAAGTGGTAGCAATGAAGATGTGGGCTACATTTGAGAAATATTTAGAAGATAAAATTGGCAGTAGTTGGGGATTGGTTGGATGTTAAAGAATACATGAGAAGGGGCAAATTTGGGCAAGTGAAAGAAAATGATAAATTCATTTTTTGACATATTTTGATATGCCTCTGGGACACCCAAAATAAAATGTACAGACAACTTTTTTTTTTTTCTTTTTAGAAGATGTTGGGGGTAGGAGTTTATTAATTAATTTATTTTTGTTGTGTTGGGTCTTCGTTTCTGTGCAAGGGCTTTCTCTAGTTGTGGCAAGCGGGGGCCACTCTTCATCGTGGTGCGTGGGCCTCTCACTATCGCGGCCTCTCTTTTTGCGGAGCACAGGCTCCAGACACGCAGGCTCAGTAGCTGTGGCTCACAGGCCTAGTTGGTCTGCAACATGCGGGATCCTCCCAGACCAGGGCTCGAACCCGTGTCCCCTGTATTAGCAGGCAGATTCTCAACCACTGCGCCACCAGGGAAGCCCCAGACAACTTTTAAACATAGATATTTAAAGATCAAGCAATATTTTAGGCTCAAGTAACTGATTTGGAAGTCATCAGTATATGATTGACAGTTGTCTGGTTGTTAAGAGTACTATAATATTTCTGTAATGTAATGGGAGAAAAAAACACTGAGGTAAAATTTTAGAAATTGGTAGAGTTCAAGTAAATTTTTCTTCACCAAAGAGGTAACAGCTCGATAAAGATCACTCTTAACATGATTTTTTAAAAAGGTAATAGAGAACACTATTTTTAACTAATATTTCAAATATAATTATTATTAATTGACTATCCTATGAAAAATGAAGAAATTTGTACTTTTATTTTTCCTCAAACTTCTTCCCTAAGTCCTGAACTTTTTGGTTCTTATTGTTATATTTCAAGGCTTGTAAAATTTATATTCTCTTCTAAAACATAGTTGTTTAATCTTAATTGTGAGAATGCTTACAAATGTATCACAGTTTCTTCATCCTGAATCCTTTTTGTTTTAATTTCCCTTTCAATTAGCTGGATATCACTACTAATTTTTTTTTCAGAGGGCCTAATAAACTCTTTTCTGAATTCTTGCATGTTTGAGGATATCTGTACTTTGAGATACAAAGATAATTTGGCTGGTGTAAATATGTTGGGTTACGCTTTCCTCTAGAGCTGTGTAGCTACTGCCTCTGTCATTTTCTGTAACCTAGTGTATTATGAGAAGGAACAATTTTCTTTTTATGCCTGCACATCTGAAAAGTAATTTATTATTGGATTTTAATAATTTAATACTAATATTATTTTATCTTGGTTACATTACACAAGGTTTTATTGGATCATCAGATGCTCTTTCAGTCTTCAGTTATTTCTTCCATTATTATAATTAAAAATTTGGTACTATAACTTTGGGTTTCTTTCCTTTGGTGGGGATGGGGTGAGACCAATTGTCCTTAGTTGGATTGTCTTTGCCCTCTCTGTTTTTTTGTTTTTTTTTTGCGGTACGCGGGCCTCTCACTGTTGTGGCCTCTCCCGTTGCGGAGCACAGGCTCCGGACGTGCAGGCTCGGCGGCCATGGCTCACGGGCCCAGCCACTCTGCGGCATGTGGGATCCTCCTGGACTGGGGCACGAACCCGCGTCCCATGCATCGTAAGGCAGACTCTCGACCACTGCACCACCAGGGAAGCCTTGCCCTCTCTTTTTTTCTAATTGTTTCAATCTGTCTTTCCCCTTTGGATGAATCCTAATTATTTCAAGCTTTTCTTCTATATCAGAAACTACAGTTTTAGTTTGCCTATTACGTTTCATTTTTGTTTGTAATGTATTCATTGATCCTATAGTGGTGTCATTTTGGTCGGTAGTCTGCCTTTTGTTTCATTCTCTCTTATCTCAAGTTTTAGCTATGAGACTATGATATGATAAGCACTTTTTGTATTGTTAAGTATTGTTGAGTAAATTTTCTTCTTTTTCTTGCATAGCTTGTTCTATACTGCCTTCTTGGTCTGTATTTAGCAAGCCACATTATAGTTTTTCTTTTTTCTTTGTGTTATATTTACAAAATTGCCATTCAGTTTTTTTCATAGGATAAGCTGTGGAAAATTCTGCTTAATACAGTCACCACTTTATATTTCACTTATTTACTTTCTTATCCGGTTACAGTTGAAGACTGGTTTTCATTTTGTGTGTCCACTTTTGCATAACCTAAGGACTTAATAGGGGAGGAGTGAGGAAGGAGAGCTCCATTGGTCTTGGCTCTTCTGTTTCTTCAACATCTTATTTAAATTCCCTACATTAGGGTTCACTCCACCTGTTAGCAATGTATACTATTCATAAGAGGGGTACCCTTATTCTTCCCATTAAATATGGAAGCCTGGATATGATGATCTCTAATGGGTTTTCGAAGCTTCTATTGAGAGCCTAAGATTTTAAACTGGTAGATGACAGCTTCTACACTTCACAGTTTTATTTTCTCCTCCATGATTTTTATTGGATGCCCCTGAATAGAGGTCTCTCCAAGCAGAAGATTTTAAGTAAAAATTCATAGAATATATTGTACTACTTATGGGGGCGGGGGTGAGGATAGGGGAGGACTAAGGAGCTATTCTGAGTTGGGACAGAATTGTAATTTCCTTGGCTGACACTTTTTAAAGTTCATGATGGACTTCCCTGGTGGTGCAGTGCTTAAGAATCTGCCTACAATGCAGGGGACATGGGTTCAAGCCTTGGTCCAGGAAGATCCCACATGCTGTGGAGCAACTAAGCCCATGCGCCACGACTACCAAGCCTGCTCTCTAGAGCCCGCAAGCCACAACTACTGAAGCATGCATGCCTAGAGCCCGTGCTCCACAACAAGAGAAGCCACCGCAGTGAGAAGCCTGAGCACCTCAACAAAGAGTAGCCCCTGCTCGCCGCAACTAGAGAAAGCCCGTGCACAGCAACGAAGACCCAATGCAGCCAAAATTTTTTAAAAATTAATTAAAAAATAAAGTTCATGACGTGATTTTACCCTTGTGCTCTTTTGGGTTTTGCAAGTTTTTATCTTATTATATTCTTGCTGGGTTTACTTTTGAAAAACAATTTTATGAAGAACTGAGGAGGGAGAGTCTGTAATGTAGCTCCATTAAATTGTATTTACCAAAATTTATGAGTTATGCTTTCTTTATCTCTGATTTTCCCCTAGAGCCCAGCTCAGTGGTTCAAAATACCTTTTGAATTTAATTGAAAATGTGAATTGACTTGAGTGTGAAGATTGTATTAACCAAATTTTTTTAATCAATTTGTTTCCTAAAATATGTGGTGGGATTTCTTTAATTATTTGTTTCTTTTAAATAATAGTGTAAATTAACTAAACACATTTTTAAAGAACATACAATTTAGATCAAGACTAAAAGAAACATCTCCTTACAAGTTATTCATTGACAACCCATTGTAGGATCTGTCTTGTAGTCTAACCCAGATTGTAATCCACATTAATTTATGGCTTTTCAACTGTGGTCTCTTCTCCTCTTGCTGTTTCTGACCATCTCATTTACAGGTAACTAAAGATCACTTACAGTATGCCAGGTGAGTAGCTCTGATGTCTAAGGTAATGGTCCATTTGTTTGCAATGACCACTTTCTGTTTTTTCTGGGAAGGAGTAAACACCTTCTTGAGACTTTTTAGAGTTTATTTAGAGTTTATTTTACTAATTGCCCTTTTATCTACCTTCTTTTTACCTCATTAGGTCCCCTCTGTTCTTTTTCCCCAGAGAAGCTGAAAACAATCAAAGGTAAATGACTGACATCTGCTTTCCTGTAGTAAAAATTCTAAAATTTTAGAAAAATAACAAACATTCATTCAGTAAATAAGGCTTAGATGGCTTGGGCCATATTAATTGATTCTTACAGTTAGAAGAAACCTTTCAAGAGTCTACTCCCCACCTCCTCCTGGAACAGTGGAGGACTCTTCTACCACACCTCTGAAGAGACTATCATAGAGATTCCGCTTGAGTTGCAGAAGGTTCATTTATTCATATTTCAGCTCATCTTTCCCATGGTGGTGACTTGGATTGTCATAATGTAATGCTTTAAGTTGTATTAACATATGTGTCCCTATAATCACAACCCATATTGGTCTGCATCAAAATTATGTACTTTGCTTACACTATTATAAATTATACCTATTTTGGATTATTAGAAGAGCTCCCTTTAGCTTTTTTGTTTTTTTTATTTGTTTGTTTTCTCTTTCCAGGGCCATTGCCAGTTTCTACTTCACCCTTTCCTTAAGACATTTTTTTTCACCAATTGGAAAATTAAGAGATTGTAGTGGTCTTATTAGAACAAGATCTTTACTGCCACTGTTGGAAAATTGTCAAAGTAGTTATACAGTTCTATTATGTCTATGATGTAAATGTATTTAGGAGGTTGTTTTTGTTTTGTTTGTAATTAGTTTAAAAAAATATTTTGTGACTATGAGTTTGGGGGCACCATTCAAGTTCAGGCATACCTCTCATACAGAAATATCACAGAAAATTTTTAGATAAAAGCAATAAGAATTAAAACTTTCCATTTACAAAACTCTAAATTAATAATATGTTTGGAAAATTCAGATTTCACAATAACTAATATTATTTTAAAGTGGAAATTCAGTCAATAACATTGATTAGCTCTCTGCCATATATAGAGCAATCTCACCCTATAAATCTATTTACTGGAGTATACAAAGCACACCTTCATGAAACAACTCATGGAAAATTATAAAGCAATATATCCATGTCCCAGAGTGATAAATAGAAAGAGAAGTTGACTTGGAATCAGAATACGTGGGTTTGAGAAGCGACTCTAGTGTCTACCAATAAGGAAATTCATTTAGGTCTCCAAGAACAGGTTTCCTTATCTTTAAAACAGAAATTATAAGAACATATGATTTATCTATCTGATAGCACTGTTAAAAGAAGCAAGTGAGAAAATGCATATAGAAGTGTTTTGCATGCAAATGAAAATTAAAAACATCTTGGTAAAGCAAGAGCAGTATAAGATGTAATCAGATAAACCTAAGTTCATTTCACAGACCTTGTACTATCCTCTCTGAACTTCAGTATACAAATCTGCAAAACAGGCATTAAAATACCTTCAGGAATTGTGGTGAGTTTAATAAATATAAAAACATATATGTGTAGTTGTTTGTATTACAGTATGAAAGAGAATTGTTATTTAAGTCAGTAAATGCTGAAGAGATGCTAAGTACAGGGGATAAACTATAAAGAGATAGCTGCCAGACAAGCAGCTGGTGGCACTAGTTCTGAAGCAGAGTAAGGGGTAAATATTTGAGCCCTGGGAAAATCACCCTTTATTGAGGGTAGTGGGGACAGAGAGCCACCAGTCAACAGTACTGAGAAAGAGGAGTCACCCTGGCTGTGGGAGAAAAGGACATGGAATCACAAAAGCCAAAGGTGGAAAGAATTTCAAGAAGGGAGTTGTTAGTTTCAAAAGCAGCTGAGAGGTCAGGAAAGGTAAGCACAGAAAATAGACAAGTGTGTTTGGATAAGGTGACCTTTGAGAGAGGAGATTTAGTGAAAGCCAAAGTAAAGTGGGTTGTGTGACTAATGAGATTCTAAAAGCAAGGGCAGACTAACCCTTGAAAAGTCGAGTTATAAACAGAGAGAATCAAGTAGCATAAAGAAAGGGGCTGGCAAACGTCAAGACAAGAGTTTTCTTCTTAAGATGTAGACTCCTATTCATGTTACAAGGCAGAAACAAGAAAGATAAAGGGAGAATGGGGAGAAATAATTTTTATGGAAAAAGAAGAAAAGAATCCAAGGATAGAAGGAGAAACTACCTGTTGAAAAGAGTTGTGATTTCTTCTGAGGCTGTCAGGGAAACATGCAAAATAGTGTTCAGGGCAGGAAGGACCCCAAGGGACCACTCATTCTACTTAAGCTTTCTTCAAACATTTTCTTTTATCCTTAGATCCCCTGCGGTCAAGAAGAACCCTCATGTCATTCTCAGAGGAGAAAAAGAGAAAAGTAAAGGTTGTATAGTCTTTCTCATTCTTAATCCCCAAACCTAGAATCTAGTAATTTTTTATTGCTTAAGATCTTCTTCTTTCCTCTAATTCTGTGCAATGATAATATGAAAATTAAAACATATAATCTACTTACCTCAGATTTTTCCTATCAAGATTCACAGTATGAATATTTATAAATACATTAAAACAATTTATCAAATCAAAAATAATGCTATTTTAATTTAAATACATATAGGGTATTGTAGTCCTTTTAATCTTTCCTTCAGTTGTCTGTAATATGCTCCAATCTGAGAACTAATTATGTTTCTCATGAATCTTCAATATTAAATGTCAAACAAACATCTAACTTGTTTAAACCAGTTTCAGCATGTTCATATTTTCAGGGAACTAATTTCTTAAGCATCTCAATTGTTTAATATATCTGATATTGTTAAGCTGCTCTTATAGAGATGTACTTGTAAGCCACTACCTACTTTGAAATTAGTGCCTACTTTACCAAATTAGTTACTAAGCTTGGTTTTGGTACAGGGATTTCTGTTTCCATCTTGTTGATTTGATAAACCTCTGGATCTGATCCCCAGAGCTTATTTCAGTGCTGTTTGATGAGACTGCATGACACTTATAATTATTAAAAACTCTGTGGTTAAGAGTACAGGGTTTGTAGTCTGATCTGAGTTCGAATTCCAGGTCTGCCATTGATTTGTCATATGGTATCTGCCACATTGCTCAATCTCATTGAATTCATCTCCTCATCCAAAAATGGGGAAAGGAGCTGTAACTAAAACCTGAAAGAGACACATTACCATACTCTGTAATGAACTTGCTCCCAAGTATTTTGGAGGCCTACTATTAGGTTAATACCAAGAGAGAGACATTGTTGACTAAACAAAGCATGGTGCCGTTGAATCTCCTAGAGGCTCGGGACTGAGGGTGGCTACAAACTGAAAAAAAGATGTGCCTGGTGGTTAAAACAGCTCAAAGTAGGAGCAGCTGTGCCCAGCAAAAATAATGAGAAGTGCTACACATGTGATGCTTCACCCAAGGGTGAAATATTTGATTGGGGAAAGCACTTTGCTTGGGGCTTGAGGGAGCACATTAGTAGATAATGGCTACCACACAAGGGAATTTAAGAACTGTTATAAATAAGATCCTATCTATAGCCATAGGCTGGCAAGACCTAGGAAAATACGAGTTGCATCTATGATGGTATAAACCTCTACTCTGTTAAGGAATCTCATTTTTAAATAGTCTATCATTGGGTTTTATTTTTAAAGTTGGGTCTTTGTGTATAAACATATTATCATGGCACAAATATGGTTATAACTATAATATATAATAACAATGTATCAGTAATGTACATGTCACATACACTATATAAATTTGTGTAACGTATTATAAAGTAGCTACATAACCATTACTTTTACATTATGACTACATTTTGATCACAAAATTATTTCCTTCCTCCAGATTTCCCAGTTCCTCTACTACCCACACCTGGAGTCCTGCTTTACTCTCTTAGATTCATCATCTCACACCCATCCAGGCTGTCAGTTCAGGCAGTTGATTCATTTTTCTCAATGTCTGACATTTGTCTTTTATAGTCCATTACTTCACCATCCTTCAGTTTAGATCCTTCTCGCTTATTCCTAGACTCTTCCATTGGTCTCCCAGCTGACCTTCCTGCCATTCCTCGTTCCATACCGCATACTGCAGGACTGAGCTTTATTTGATCACATCAGGCTCTAGCTCATACAATCCCGGTAAACTTCAGAATTTCTCATCCCGCCCCTCCACATGCTGGCTTCCACATACATACATTTTCACTGGTCTCCTATAACCATCAGTTCCAATCCAATTGACCTGAGTGTTCATCTTCACATGTTCTACCTCCATGATTTTCCACAAGCTATGTCTGTCATGAAACTCCAGCTCCTCTATAAAGTCAGTTCTACAAACATCAGTGTTCTGAGAGTTCTCACTCCTCTGAACTCTTAGAGCATTTACTGCTGACATCATTCAATAATGAATCATCTTCTGTCTCACTGTAATTCCTTTGTTTTTTCTTTCCTCTATTAACTGTTCTCATTTCCTTGTCTTGTTTCCTAAAACTAGATTATAAGCTCACAAGTCAGATCCTTGCAATCTGTTTTACCTAGCACACCTAATACAAAAACTGGGCTCAGTAATTAACATTCTCAATATTTTTATTTTGCCTTAATTTAGATAGATCATTATAGCCAAGAGGTATAGTGTTAAGTCATTTTTTTCACATTGTTGTCACTTTTTTCTTTAACTATTTAAGAAAATAGGATCACAAAGATAAAATTTGAGGGAAATCAACTGATTAGTCTGAATGGAGATAAGTTCTCAAAAAACTTAAACTATAACCATGTTCTTTTACTGACATTAATTTAGAATAATGACCATTCATCAACATAAATAGCACATTGTTTTACAGTGCAAAACAAAAGAGCATGGTTTTTCTTCTTCTGTTGACATCCCAGAAATTTAGAATTTTAGTGTCACACATCTGTTTTGAAACTACAAAGGGACTGCAGTATGATAGTTTCGAGGAAAACAATGTGTTCCATAGTAAACTATTAAATACATGGAGGTGAATAAATGTATTTTGCCAAATAGAACACTAAGAAGTGCTCCAGTGAAGCAATGAGCAATTTCCACTTTAGGGGTCTACCTAAGACTTATGAAAACCTCCACCCAGGCCCCCAGCTTTCTTCTTTTTTTTTCAGTTGCCTTTTTCTCTCCCCCACCCAGCTTTATTAAAGTATAATTGACAAATAAAACTTCTTCACTTCCATCCTCCCTTCCCCTGAATGTGAGTGATGATGTATGCATGCACACACACAGACCTGAATGTTTTATCCTTGATTCCAAACATGCATAAAGGTTTTGCTTTTCTCTTCTGACGTTGGTCATACCTCAAATCTGCTCTGTTGAACAAACTTCCAGTATCATCCTTATACTCACCTAGCATCTAAACCCTAGCCAGACCATGATTTGTACTTAGCCTTGACTCTGAAAGCCCATGCTGGTCTCATCTCCTCAAGGATAGATAGGACACTCCTTCATTTTATGTATGAGCAAACAAATGCCTAGAAATGTTTATCAACATGTTAAGCAAATTGGAAACAGACATAGACTAGAATTCTATTGATTGTATTGTTCAGAAAATGTAAAATATTAACTCCAGAATGTGTTGACATATCTTGATTACATATATTTATATACATATATGTACATATACATTTGCATATGATATGTACATATATTTGTATATATATGGCTCCCAGAAATGTAGCTTTCTTACTCAGCTTATTAATTTATGGCTAAATTCATACTAAATGAATACATAAATAAATAACCTGAAGATGAAGTTAGTCCACTTGGAACATCAACCTTTAGTGGAAACATAAAATCTGTTCGCCTACCAGGTATTTGGCAAAGACTTCAAAGATGGCTAAACCTCTTCAAAGATGGGTAAACTATATACTATCATGTATTTGTGATGACAAGCAAAGGTTCTTTTTGGATCATGGATGAAAGTGAGATTAAAACTTTAGTTTTATAATTGGAAATTTGGCTATGAATCACACAAACTTAATGTTTTAGGACCCAGCCTACTAAATGACACAAAAGTTGAAGAGATGTCTAACTACTTTTAAGTAGTTAATAAAAGGAGAAGTACAATTGACCATATAATCAGAAACCCAGATTCTTATAGTTAATTATCAGAAACAAAGACAAAATTAGATACTTTGACTAAATGATGCCTATGGTTAAAGAAGCTAGACTATTAACATGTTTTAGCTATAAAAATAGTAATCAGTTTCTCCTTCAAATATGCATATTATCTCCTTAAAAATGCCAAATCAATCAAATTTTGTTTAAAATGAAAAATGCAAACCATATATCTGATAAGGAGTTAATATCCAAAACATGTAAAGAACTCATACAACTCAATAGCAAAAAGATAAATAACCCAATTAAAAAAATGGGCTAAGGACCTGAATAGACATTTCTCTAAAGAAGATACAAAAGGCCAACATGTACAAGAAAAAAATGCTCAATATCACTGGTCATTAAGGAAATGTCAATTAAAATCATAATGAGATATCACATCACACCTGTTAGAATGGCCATCATCAAAAATATGAGATAACAAATGCTGGCATGGACGTGGAGAAAAGGGGACTTTTGTGCACTGTTGGTGGTATTGTAAATTGGTACTATGAAAAACAGTATGAAGGATCCTCAAAAAATTAAAAATAGGACTACCATATGATCCAACAATCCCACTTTTGGGAATATATCCAGAGGTAATAAAAATACTAACTCCAAAAGATATCTGCACCCCCATGTTCATAGCAGCATTGTTTACAATAGCCAAGACATGGAAACAACCCCAAGTGTCCACTGATGGATGAATGGATAAAGAAGTTGTGGAGATATATATATATATATATATATATATATATATATATATATATATATATATATATCTCATTCCATTATATATTATATTTTATATTATATTATACATAATGGACTATTATTCTATTATTAAAAAATGAGAAATCCTACCATTTGGGCCAACATGGATGGGCCTTGAAGACATTATACTAAGTGAAATACGTCAGACAGAGAAAGACAAATACTGGATGATTTCTCTCATATGTGAAATCTAAAAAAAAATTTTTATAAAAAAACAAAAAAAGAAAAGGAAAGGAAACTAACATTTCATTAAGAAACTCCCGTGTCCCAATAACTGTATAATTTCGTTTAACCCTCATCTCATATTCACATAAGATGAATAGCCCTGTACTATTTTCCAGAGGAAGAAACTGGGTTTGAAAACTATTGTCACTTTTATTGGATCCCTTAACTGTTGAATGGTAAAGCTAAGATACAAATCCACATCTACCTTACTCCAAAACCCTTATGCTTTGCTCTACTAACTTCAAAGGTAAACTTATCGCAAAAGTACATTTTCTAAGTTGTTTTTGATTGAAAACCATCAAGAATTTAATAAAAACATTTTTTAAAAACAGTGAACATATGTAATTGTAAAGTGTTAGAGATGAAAGTGTCCTTTGAAAACATTGAGTCTGTCCCTCTTTACCAATTTGCCTTTACCAAAGGCATAGGCATTGACTTGGAGGGCCTATCCTATATCATAATATATATCAAGCATATCATAATGCACTCAGCTCACATCAAATATGATCTGTTTATAACTACATTCTTTGAGTTGCAAATAACTAGCTGACACTGTATTTTATAGACATTTATGCAAATACATTGATTTATATTTTGAAATATTTATAAATACACTAAATCCATTTAGAATTTTCAACCCTACATTTTTCAGTAGGTCCAGATAAAATTCATAGTCCTAGGGCAATATGTGTTTACTGACTAATGGAGAAAAAAAATGGCACTGAGAAAAGAAAGGAAACATGCTTTACCAACGTTAGTTGGTTAGTGGAAGACAGGACAAAAGCCCCTATTACCCAGGGTTCTTTTATTTCCATCATCATATGCCTCAATGTGGCATTATTTGCAAAAGCGTAGAATTCTATACAAAGCATTATGTACAAGGCAGATTTGGGGGTCTATGTTAAGTGGTCTCTCCTGTGAAATTCAGGCTTTGAATGGAATTTTAATTGGGTACTAAGTGACATTTGGATTTTAAAGGAAATGTAACTAAGGTAGTAGTAGTAGTAGTACCGGTACTGGTATTTTCTAAATAAAGAAGCCATAATATGCAGTCACAGGATAATGGAATACCATGAGCATTCAATTATGTATTGTGTTAGAATATGTATGTAGATAGACAGTGTGTGTGTGTGTAAATCCAACAATAACTATAAAAATTGTTAAATTTCAATACAGGGAAAGGATTAAAGATGTCATTTCATCAAATCTCTTCATTTCATAGATACAGAAAATGACACTCAAAGACATGAGGTGATTAACCCTTCCATATAGCCAAATCATGGCAGGCTGGAAATAAAAATCCAGATTTCCTGACTTCCAGTACACAGGTTATTGTGGGGCTTTTTTGTTTATTTGTTTGTTTTAATTTTTCCCATGTTGCTACCACATAAATAAGGTAACAAAAAGCAAACAATTTCTATAGATGGAACACAGTAATATAGGCAACCACCTAACCAGTGTTCCTTGTAGACAAGGAAATTCCTCATTTGGAAGACCAATTCCTCGTTTGGAAGACCACCATGATAAGTACTCTGAAAACCCTTAACCAGCAGTGAGAAGCCAGCTTAACCCGTTCACATCCTGATACTGCAGTGTTTCTTCAGCCCATGGTTTTCACTTTGATCATCGCTCAAAACGTTAAGCTTATTGCTTTATTGTAATACTTCAAATATCTCAGTAATGCCTCAAGTGTAGGGTTGGGTTTCAACTTCTTTGTGTTTCACTCATAATGGCACATGGCTCCATGTGCATGTTTCAACACATCTGCCTTATAAGAGGAAACTACTTAAAACTCAAGGCCGCTGTTAATAAAAGAAAAGATTAGACAGAAAGAATGCCAGGAAATTTTAAAGATGATTTTAAAATTTGTCCATGCAATTTTGTTCAAAACTGTAACCACATTCAACAATAATATTTATCCTTCAGTCCTGAGAACCAATGGGCATCACCAGCAGACGTAGACAAACTGGCCAAAGCACCACCTTTTTTTTTTTTTTTTTTTTTAATTTTAAGTCTTCTTGTTCCGGCAATGCTCTAGACCATCTGATTAACTTGAAATCCACTTTTAGTCCCTCTCATCTAATCCTTATTTTCTAGCTAAGAAATTGAAAGACAATGTTTTTTAAGTCTTCAGAATGTTCCAGTGAAGATCAAAGTAAATGTCTTTAATCTTTCATAACCAAAGCCTTACTTCCAAATACCATTGTTTTTATTTTGTTTAGTAAAATCTTAGGCAATAAAGCAGGTATTAGGCCAGACTTCCTTTCAGTGATTTTTAAATTGCCAGTACCTAAATTTTAACCAGTGGTCTTTGGGGATACTTCCTCCCCAAATCAATAAAATGACCATCAGACATAACCAATAACTACAATGACTAGATTGGCAAGATTTCCAGCTGAGGAAGGAAAAGAGCACATAACTCTTTGCTTCAACAATTTCCAAAATATTAATATTTTACTATTGCTGTTATTGGCTCTGAGATACTATAATGTAAGACATTTTCATTCATTATTTTCATCTTTAAAACAACTCAGTGAAGTAGATAGTGTTAGTTACATTTTGTATGTGAGCAAACTGAAGCTCAAAGAGGATGGGCGACTTGCTTAAAGTCACAGAACTAATAAGTGGCAGAGTTGGGATTCAGGCCTAGGTCTTTCTGGTTCCAAAGGTTATACCTTGTGATTATACCATACTTCTAGAATACAGTTTTTCTAAGATTGAGGTGGAAAGGACTGAGAACAAGAGAATGACAAAGTAGATAGTATAGTCAGGCATTTGTTTGAGACTTGAAAATAATGGCATAGGGACTTCCCTGGTGGCACAGTGGTTAAGAATCTGCCTGCCAATGCAGGGGACACGGGTTTGAGCCCTGGTCTGAAGATCCCCATGCCGCAGAGCAACTAAGCCCGTGTGCCACAACTACTGAGCCTGTGCTCTAGAGCCCACGAGCCACAACTACTGAGCCCACGTGCTACAACTACAGAGCCCGCACACCTAGAACCCATGCTCCACAACAAAGAAAAACCAGTGCACCACAACGAAGAGTAGCCCCTGCTCGCCACAACTAGAGAAAGCCTGCACACAGCAACAGACCCAGCATAGCCATAAATAAGTAGTCAAAAAAATAATCCTCTAAAAAAAAAAGAAAATAATGGCATAAATAACAGAAATGACAGAAATTACGTGTAGTTATATGGCGAGTAACAAATACACTTACAGATTGAAACAATTTGCTGCATCTAACTTTATAAATCTTAAAAACTTCCAAGATCCATACTTAGATAACTTGTTCAGCCACACATGCTCATTTGCTAAATATTGAAAATGAGAAGTATATATAATTCATCAAAGAAGAATTTAAGATTTTGCTCCAGTTGGACTTTGAATTTAAATAGATGTGTTGAACTGAGGCCATACAGTTTAGGATTAGCTATTCCTTGGAGCCCATGCATACGGAACAGTCGTCAGACCGAGGATAACACCCACGCCCCGGATTGTCTGGCAGCAGGTTAGTGACTCAGCAGATAAGTAGAGGTGAGTAGCTGAGCAGAATTGCTTGGCTAATAATGTATGTGTTTAATTGGAGACCTTTAATGATTAAGAGCAATTATTGTTTTTCAGGTAGTTATACTGAGCCTAAAGTAGATATGTTGCCAACATTATTAAGGTAATAATTACTAAGTAAACATTTCCTTTTTATAAGAACATTGTGTTTACTCTTAAAGGGCTCTAGAAAATTGGTTTTTAATACTAGTGGCTCCATTATTGAGGCATTACTTCCAGGAATGTTATGAATATTTCATATGGAATTTGAATGAGAGCTGTCTCTTTTATCCACTGTATCCAAAGTAATGTGTTCCATTCTGAGCTCATCACCTTTCCCCACCCCCCTCCAAATGTGCACTGTGTTTTTAGGAAAGGCTCCAGCATCTATAGCCATAACTCAAACTTCTTTGTTATTACCATCTCCCCCTCTGCCATCCAATTAATCAGGTCCACTGACTTCCCATGCACTCAGACCTTCTGCCTCCTATCCATTTTTTATCTGCAGCCACAGGGACCATTTCAGAATAAAATTTGAGCATGTGAGCTCTCCTGCTTAACCATTTGGTGGGTCCTAATCATAACTCCTTTAAAATGTTTATGATGCTCCCCAACATGGTGCCTGCCTAATCTCCACCCCTACCCGATGCCACTCCACACTGCCTCATACTGGACTCCTCTCACTTCCTTGAACCTGCAGTGCCTTGCCCTGCTTCTGAGACTTTGTCCCTGTTTTCCCCTCTGTCTTGAATAGTCTCCCCTGCTTTTTCCTTCAGGTTTCAGCACAAACATCCTTCCTCCATTAAGCCATTATTGACTGGGCTATGTGTTCTGTGTGCTTCTAAAGTATCCTGTGTTTCTGCTACCACAAACCCCATCACCTTTTATTGTGAATCCTCGCGTTTTTTAGATATATATATGGCACTGGCCTGTAGTCGATGTTCAGTAACTAACAGTTAAATGTGTGAAATTTGGGTACTATGCTAAAAAATATGAGTATCACTAGGGAGCAAAATGGTGAGATTTCTGAAAACCATATCACAATCATTAAGATAAATGTGAGTATAGGATTAACAGATAGAAACTACTATACTAAAATAGATAAGCAATAAGGATTTACTGTACAGCACAGGGGACAATATTCAATATCTTGTAATAACCTATATTGGAAAAGAATCTGAAAAAAATATATATGTAACTGAATCACTTTGCTGTACACCTGAAACTAACACAATATTGTAAATCAACTATATTTCAATTTAAAAAAGATAAATGTAACTGAAAATTTTAGTCAAGAGAGAACTGAGGGTAAACGAGATGCCTGTCCCCAAACATATGAAGTGTTCTCAGTTGGAAGAAGTATTACACTTTTTCTGAAATCCTTTAGAAGAACATACCAAGATCAGTAGTTGAAAGATTCAAGAAGGATATTCCAACTAGATATAAGGCATAACTTTCTAACAAATAGAGCTGTCCAGTCATAACCATGATGCTTCAAAAAGAGCTAAACCTATCACTGGAAATGGTCAAGTGGAATCTGACTAATCATCCACTGGGATCCCTAGAGAAAGTAATCCTGCAGAGAGTTGAGACCAAAATAGAACCAATATCATGGCTTTTACCCATTTTACTGCATCTTTCCTTTGCTTGTCAAAAATAATCCTTTCAAACAAAATTAATGGAAGAGGATGGTTTCAGTGGAAATTAGGGTGGCTATTGAGCATTCCTTTTTTCAATGATTAATTACTCTTTTATCAAGTCCAAATGATAAGGTTTAGTTTCAGAAAAAAAAAAGTGGCAATTCAACAAAAATCATAGAGGTTGACTTGAGTTTATTAGGTTGGAGATGTCACAGACTGAATGTCCAGCTGTAGTAGAATATAGGAAAGTTGTGAATTTACACTACTACCTAACTGAACTCTACTTAGTAGTATTTTTTCAGCTCTGAGCTGCTAGAAGCTATATTTTTGATAAATGTCCATGTCCAGAAATGAATGAAATGAGATAAATCTGAGCATCTTAAAAAGCGTAAGTATTTAGTAAAATAAAGTAGTGGTGAGGGCATTCTAAGTAGGAAAAAATTTTCTTTTTTTTTTTTTATAAATTTATTTATTTATTTTTGGTTGTGTTGGGTCTTTGTTGCTGCTTGCGGGCTTTCTCTAGTTGTGGTGAGCGGTGGCTACTCTTCGTTGTGGTGTGCAGGCTTCTCATTGCAGTGGCTTCTCTTGTTGCAGAGCACGAGCTCTAGGCATGCGGGCTTCAGTAGTTGTGGCACATGGGCTCACTAGTTGTGGCTCACGAGCTCTAGAGTGCAGGCTCAGTAGTTGTGGCGCACGGGCTTAGTTGCTCTGCGGCATGTGGGATCTTCCAGGACCAGGGCTCGAACCCGTGTCCCCTATATTGGCAGGCGTATTCTTAACCATTGCACCACCAGGGAAACCCAGGAAAAAATTTTCTATTCAAAGATTTAAGGTGGAAATTGTTAGAGAACAAGTAGCCAATCTTGTCAGAGACACAGGTTCAGGCCTAGGAATAAAGTAGAGTTGGAGAATTTGGTTCAACCCAGACTGTCAAGGATCTTGTATATCAGGCTAAGGGATCTAAGTGTTATTCCATAAGGAGCAGAGAGGAGCAAATGCAGTGAAATACAAGAGTACTGTTTGGAAAAGATGAGGCAAGAATATGTAGCATACATCTCAAATATAAACACAAATTACAGAGGACTTTATCACAGTAGTTTAAAATGCTGACAATTTACGTACTTCTTTTTCATTCTGATGTGTTGATACTTGTCACAATGTTATTAACCACCACCCTTCTCTCCAAAGGAAGCTCCTTACTATTTTTGTCCCATAGGACAAAATACAGATCAGTCCTGTCCAGTAAGATGATTGATGGCATATTTTGGGGTTATGTACAGATACTCAGAGTGAGCTTATAAACAGACTTTTTTTCGTATATGCTTCCAGCTACCAAATGTTTGGTGGCAATTAGTATGAATATTTCTATATTTGTAATTTGGATTTGGAGTGTTTAAAGCATGTAAATCAGTCTAGGTCATGAAGCACATTAATAAACTATTAAAAAACAAATATTTTAGTTTTTAGTTCTTTGAAATATCATTTTGGTGCTTTTTTTATCTTAGTAACTTTTTTCTTCATCAAAACATTGAACCAAAGTTATTAATAAAAAACAAAATCTACGTACTGTACTTTAAAAGCAAGGAATCATTAATTTTTACATAATAATTACATTATTAATAAAAACATAAATCTGATGACTTACATACAAATGATGTTTTAAGTGTTTATTATTTTGTCTTGTTTTGTTTCGGTTTGCATATTTGTATGTTTGTTTCCTTAGCATGTAAGATTTGGAGTAGGAAGTCATATTCTATTTCTTCTCGATTTATTTTGTGTCAAAGTTTCAAGTTCACTTCATATCTAAGAAAGCTGTTTTCTCATAAGGAGCTTGATGTTAAAGCCTTTCAGATTTTTCACGGCAGTGAAATGTTAAGTCTATAGCTTAAAAAAAAAATGAGGTCGATTCCTCATTTTCTAGCTGCTACACAGAAAAATTTAATATTAAAAGAGAAAAAAAATCTCAACAGAAAATGGATTGTGGTATGTCTGGAAAATTTGCCAAGAAGAATGTCAAACTAAGTTAGAAATGAGGAAATGGAGCTGATGCCTGTAATGAGCTTATTTTGGCGTGATATACCAGCAGTAGCCCATAATGATAGACATGTTAATACGTACCCAGATAACAGGAATACGTAAAACACAAATTTTATCTGACTCAGTCAGAAAATAATAAAGCAGCTGGAATGCTGTAATGTGAAGCTAAATACAGATATGTTTGCAAATAATTCACTGGGGCCAAAAGTAATTTGTTTCTATGGTTTCTTTGTGTAAAAAGTGAGGGAAAGGAAGAATAAGGTGCAAGGTCCACTCTAAAATTATTTTTCGTGCAGTCATTAAGTTTCACTTACGTACAAATCTTGCAAACCAATCAAATGGATTTTTCAGTGAAGTTGTATAATTTTAAATGCTTTTGGTAAGTAATGAACTGTTTGCTTTCCAGTATTGACTGCAGGTTACTAACTCTTCCCTGATAGCTTATTGCTAAAGAAAAGAAAATAGTGGAAGGAAAATTACCAGGTAAAAGATTTGTTTCACTATTCAAAGAAAATGAAAAGAAGACCTAGCCCCTATTCATCTGGTCACATATGTTAGCATAGAAGGAAAGTATCTGGCCATTCATTCAGTGCATAAAGACTGCTGCTGTTTGCTGGTATTGAATTGAACTCTTGAACCCCTATATTTTTCTAAGAAAGCAGACAAATTGATTATATATTCTCTTTTCCACCATTACCATTTTACTGACATTTTAAAATCAGGTTCAAATAATTTAAAGACAACCAAAGAATAAAATTAGTCATTAGGCAAAACATACTCAGGCTTTAAATTGTCCTGTAAAACATAAGAAATCCCAAAATCATCATTATGCAAAATTGCCTATGTATCCACAGTCACCGGTTGCCTGTGGTGTTTAATTCAAAGCATGTCTATACGAAAACAACACAACTAGCTCAAGTCCTCTACTACTAAAATGTATCCTTGCTGAGATGATTCCAAGAATTTTGTTCATGTTGTGTGTTACAGAGCAAAGGCCACTTTAAGTTATTTCCATAAATATTTAATGTAAGAACTCATGACGATCCAGTGAGTCATCATTTGTAGGTACTTGTGAGATGTTAGGATGGGGATAAACTTTGTGAAATAATCAGGTTAGTTTTAAATGGTCTCTATTTTCCCTCCATAGTAAGGTATCTTTCCAGTCATTCTCCCAGATCCTCGGAGCCCTTTTCCGCAGCCCTGATACCCAGAGAATACTTAACTAAAGCCTGATACACACGGAAGGGCCTTGTGACCCAATCTTTTTTCTCCTGACTCACATCAAAATTTATTAATTCTGGGACTTCCCTGGTGGTCCAGTGGTTAAGAATCCGCCTTCCAATGCAGGGGACGCAGATTCGATCCCTGGTCGGGGAACTAAGATCCCACATGCCTTGGGGCAACTAAGTCCATGCACCACAACTACTGAGCCCCCGAGCTACAACTACAGAGCCCACACACTCTGGAGCCCACGTTCCACAACTAGAGAGAAGCCTGCGTGCTGCTACGAAGAGCCCGTGCACTGCAACAAAAGATCCTGCATGCCACAACTAAGACCCGACACAGCCAAAAAAAAAAATTATTCTATAATTCATTTTTTCAGGGCATTACTAGATGACAGAAAGTCATCAACAATCAGTGGGAGCAGGGAGCAAATGAATTAATGGATCCAGTGACTTGTTACTTCTCCTGGAATAAAGTCTTCCAGCTGGAGTGGTCAATGAAGGTTTCATATAAGAAGGGGGGTTTGATTTGAGTCTAGGAGGATACGAACTACAGTTGATAGGAAGGGAAGACGACATCCCAGTATATGTACAAATTGGTCATGTTCTTGGTCAACTAGGATCCAAGTGTAAACCATTGGCCCTCCAACTAATGTTTTAAGTTAAGACAATTAGTTTTCTTAATAAGTACAGATAAATAGGCAAATGGACACATGCATAAATAAAGAGGTCTAACTCTAAGAATGGAATAATGGGTAAGATTTATATTTCTGTTTGGTAATCTGATTTTTTGCTTATATAATAAAAAATCTAGTATTAACAACTCTGAAGTCCTCTTATCTAATAAATTATCCAAGAAAAGAAAAAAAAGGTGTAGAATTACCACTCTAAAACAAACTCACGTTGGAATGGAAAGAAATACATTCTGGTGTCATATCAAACAGAATCTCACTTGGCCAAGCTACAATGAAGAACTTGCTTATAATTGCTTCCATGAGGAAGACAGAAATAAAATAGTAAGGGTATAATGTTGCTTATTTGTAGAGAGAAAAGTGTTATTAATGTAGTGGAAAGCACACTGACCTTGGATAGACAATGTGAGTTTAAATTTCAGACCCACTAATGTACTAGCTTCTTTGACATTGAGCAGCTCATCTATCACGCTTTTTCTAAAATGGAGGTTATAATATTCATCTCACAGAGTTGCTGGGGATATATATGTTATAAGTGAAATAGGTTTGCAAATTAGAAAACTACCAAAGGTGAGATACATTACTATCAACCTCTTTAAACTTGCCTTTGAGCTTATATGGTTTTTAAAAATTATTTTATTTGTAGCTTAGAGGTAATTTTGTCTTTTAGGTCCTAAATGTACTTCAAAATGTATTTTACATATGTCCCTTATACTGTAACTGTCCATATAAATGTTACAGCTGGTGTTTGCCTTGATTCTAATGATGTCAGTGGACTGCAGAATTAGGGTATGAAAATATCTTCAGCTGTCTCCAAGACCTTGAGCAAAAAGGTGCCCTTCATTGGCTAAGTAAAGCAGGAATTCTGGGCTATTCACAAAGTAAAATGACCTGTGGTAGAATTTGAGATGAGACATTTTAGCTCAATCATTCATGACATTTTACTTCACTGAAATGTGTTGGTGAGTGGGTCTCTGGCATTATTTCTTGAAAGCATTTTAATCGTTGGGGGCAGGTGGGCTGTATTTAGGATCCATGAAGGGAGAGTGGATAATCCTTAGAGTGCTTTGGAAAGCAAATCTAGTCTGAGTCTGTCCTGCTTAATCGGAAATCGCTGCCCATTTTCAATAGGAAGGTACCTATGGCAAATGAACAAAGTTCCTGTTCAGCCTTCAAGCCCTCCACCAAAAATAAAGAAGGAAATAGATACAAAGCTGCAGTGCCAGCCATAATCTAACACAACTATTTTCCTTTCTTCTGTTCATTTTTTAAATCTCAACTTTAGTACAGTTATCAACAATTTGTATAATAAAGACTCCATAGACTACGGTGGAAATGACTGACTTATTTATTGTTTTTAAACATCTTTATTGGAGTATAATTGCTTTACAATGGTGTGGTAGTTTCTGCTGTATAGCAAAGTGAATCAGCTATACATATACATATATCCCCATATCTCCTCCCTCTTGTGTCTCCCTCCCACCCTCCCTATCCCACCCCTCTAGGTGGTCACAAAGCACCGAGCTGATCTCCCTGTGCTATGTGGCTGCTTCCCACTAGCTATCTATTTTACATTTAGTAGTGTATATATGTCCATGCCACACTCTCACTTCATCCCAGCTTACCCTTCCCCTTCCCCCTGTCCTCAAGTCCATTCTCTACGTCTGCATCTTTATTCCTGTCCTGCCCCTAGATTCTTCAGAACCTTTTTTATTTTTTTTTAGATTCTATATATATGTGTTAGCATACAGTATTTGTTTTTCTCTTTCTGACTTAGTTCACTCTGTATGAGACTCTAGGTCCATCTACCTCACTACAAATAACACAATTTTGTTTGTTTTTATGGCGAGTAATATTCCCTTGTATATATGTGCCACATCTTCTTTATCCATTCATCTGTCGATTGACTTACTTAAAGCAAGAAGTAGGAATAATGTGCTCATTATGATGAAACCTAATGAGCTCATCATAAGACAAGTTTACGTGCCTTACTCTTCTTCTTAGCTATGGCTAATTAAAAACTAGGACAAGTAAATTATATTGCAGTATACAAAGTAGAGCTCATAACAAATCCATTTGGAAAAGTAAAGCTGGCCTAGCCAATCACCCATTATATAATTGTCTGCCAAAACCCTTTCACACAGATTAGGATGGGGAAAGAATAAATCTCCCATCAGTCGCGTTGCTAGCATACATCATCTTGCTTCACTCCAGCAACACGACCAGTGTTGGAATTGCCATGATCCGTGCTTCACAGAATTGGAAACTAAGACTCAGATATTCAGTCATGCCATGATTTGATTCTAAGTCATGCCATGTTCATTGATTCTGAAATTAGGGCTCTTAACTCTACACAAAACCACCTCCCAGTGTTAAAGCAATGGAAAAGCAGTTTGGAAGTTACTGTATTCTTTTGGAATAAAGCCATAAGTGCCTAGACTGAGCAGAGAAAATAAAAATATAGTGAGATAGATTCAACCCGTACAGAAGAATCAGCAGAAGAGCCATTGATAGGTTCAAGGGGCAAGGGAGAGAGAGAGGGGTTAGAGCTGATTCCAGGGTTGTGTGGTTCAGCAATTAGAGGAATGGAGATACAATTAACAGAAATGTTGAGGTCAGAAGTTTAAATGTTGATTTCAATTTAGGGGACACATTTCAGCTAGACATTGATTTTCAGGTGGTAGTTGGAGGAGCTCACTTTCTGTTTCTAATTAAAATACTTCTCCCTGTATTCATGAATTATGAAAATGGGCACAGGAAACCTCCAAAATGAGAGAATAGTCTTAAAATAACTAATATTCAATAAATGTAACTTATTTTTTAAAATATTCTTCTGATTTAAAAAAATAATTTAACAAATCTCACCATTTGAATCTATGCCAGTAATTTCAATGTTTTTTATTCATGGGTTTTCAAATGTGATTAGTTTTTGATTTATTGGTTTCAATTTCAAAGGGTTAGAAATTTAAATAATAACTATTAGCTTTATTCCATTTGTAACCTGAATTCATGAAGCTTTTCTAGATACTTTGGTAGGTGCTAGTCTTTTTGAAATCAGGTCACTTAGTGCAAGTGGATTTTATTATATGGATAAATAGCCTGTGATATTTTTACACACAGTTGTGTATTTGGCTTATATAAGCATGTGTACATGTGTTTGTGCATGGAAATATCTATTGTGTATATGTGTTCTAATAGTATGTTCTTCAACAGACAGGGAAAAAAAGCATAAACTGATGTTACATTGAGGCAAATTATTCTAAAAATTGGATTCCAAAATAACTGTTGTTCTCATTCTTCCATTTTGTGCACTCAGTTCTATTTTTATGAGCAGGTCAATATGTATTTATATGTAAAGAGTGTGATTATGAAAATTGTTTCCCGTAATGAAGGAAAATTGCTCCCAGAGAATGAAACAACAACAACAAACCCAGAAAGATTACAAATTTCCTAGCTTTTCTTAGTTCTCACAGTACTTTTTTCTCAGCATTATTGCCAAGGTTGCACTGTAATTGTATTCTAACCAGACTGTCAAGATATCTCCCTTTGATGATGCAGGTTTTGGCAACTTATTTCACAAATAGCCTTGTTAAGCGCTATAATTACTATATCAAATTACCCTAAATGATACAAAATCATTGAGTTAAATTCAAAGATAATCTTCTTTCCATAACACAGAAAAGACTCATAGATATAGATTTAAAATTTCCCAGCACGTTCAGGGGCCCCTGAAATGCTAAGGAAGATATGAAGGGGACGAGTATGGAGAAGGTAATAACAGCAAACAGACTGGGAGGGAAGAGATGAATTCGGAGGGCCCTAATCCTTGCAGCTGGGACATTTGCTCCAGGACCTTCCTTTCTCTCCACCTCAGGCTTTTTGAGCTCCAGGTAGACTACTTGCCAGGACAATATGTTACATCTGGTCACAGTACCGGTGTTTCAAAAGATAGAATATAGTAACAATATTAACAACAACTTCAAAAGGTAGAATTTCAGGTAGTATGGAAACGGATTTAGGGAGATATTTTCCAGCATCTCTAAAATCTTACCACTTAGGTGCTTCCGTCCCTTACAGTGTTTTTTTCTTTCTTTGTAGTGTTATCTGTTTAGTTTGACAGCCTTGAATGGAGCTTGCATCCTCCAATAGACCGCGGTACCCTTCACAGCTTCCTACACGGAGCCCAGGCAGGCATCTATGTCACCTGCCTGGACCCTGTGCGGACATTTCAGCTTTAGCCCCTGGTAAGTTCTGCTACCAAATTGTGTCTGGTATTGCTGGAACAGCATCAGATCACTACTTGGTCAAAGTCATGAATAGAAATGGTGGAAGAAAGGATAGAAAATCCCAAAGCTTGAAAGCTTGTTCCTGAGCAATTCTAAAATAAATACTTAAATAACCCTTCTCTATTAACTACATAGCTTGGTTAGATTTTTTGTTAGAGGTTTGGTAATTTACTGTTCTCCTTGAATATGATTATGAAATAGAAACAATTAGAAAGAGCTGTTAGAAACTTTTTCTAGCTTAAATTTGAAATTGAATGTGCTCTTAAGCTCCCAGAACAGCTGATTACAGTGCTGTCCATGTGTACTATTATGTAGACACAAAAATGTGCATCTGTTTATTCGGTGGATGCAGAATAGCCTTATTTCTAATGAATATATTTTATATTGAGTGAAATCTGGTAGTGTTGAAAAAAACAAGCTTATCAGAGCCTCGTGAACCCAGCTTCCCCACTTTTAATGGGCCTTAAAAGGATGAGCCACTTTTTTGGGGTAACACAGGCAGTAAGCAGCCATCTGAGAGCCAGATTCAAGCCTGAGTGATTCCAACACCTCTATTCCTAAGTAGTACATGCGGCCTCTCCAAAATAAGAGTTGCCATTTATCAAGCATCTAGTCTCTGTACCGTATTTTACAACATTATAACCTAATCACCCAAAACATCCTATGGTAAACATTTCTGCACTGAATTGAAATATATTTTGTATTTTGCCACATGTTGTTGATCTTACTACCAATATATATACATGTGTCAAATTATGCCTCAGGTAGGTTTCTCCATGAGGTCAGGGGTGGTGACTTACCTATTTTATCCCCTAGAGTAGCTAACACTGTGCCTTAGCCAGAATAAGTGCCCAGAAAAGTTTAATAGATTGCCATTGGATTTGAGAATATATTTTTTTATCCACTTAAATTTAATAGACCGTGGGCATCTAATATCTACTAGATATGCTACTAGTTTTGAGTAGCTATATCTATGCTACTAGTTTGGAATAAATAGTAAAATTTTAGCTCTGATGCCAATTCTTAAAAGCTTAAAGCCAAAAGATGAAGACAAGTTTTACAAATGTTTCATAGAATAGTGAGCATGATAAATAAATGCCTCTATGTCTTGGCCAGAATTAATCTTACTGTGGTCTGAGCTGTTGGAATTTCTGTTATTACAATTGTATCCTGGTTCATCCAGATGTATTATCCTCTGTTACCTAGTCCACATGTTCCTCGAGGATTTAGAATAAGGACTCAGTAAATACTTAATTGAATTGAATGTATAAATCAATAAATACCTTCAAGAGTTGCAGGTGAGAGGAGAGTATTGGAATAACAAAGCCAAACAATGAGTCAGATTAGTTAGGGGAAAGTTTTGAGATTTAAATGAGTCTCAGGCTGCAATTTAAATAAGATTAATTGGAAAACATGGAGAGTGATTTACACAAATGAGTCAGTCTAGGCTGTCTTAAGAGTTGGCAAAGGAACCAAAAGGAGGAACCAAAGGAAGAAAGCTTACCCAGAATATAGCACAGGAATGGTGTATGGAAGGAAGTGAGAGCAAATGGAGTGGAATCAAATGAGAGCAATCAAATGAGAGTTTCATAGATATCACTAAAGGATTTTTATACTCCATTGTCAATCTTCTTTCTTTCCACATACTATTAGGATATGAATTGCATTTTTTTCCTTTTTTTTGATTGCACCAAGTGGTTTGCAGGATCTCAGTTCCCTGATCAGGCATCGAACCCGGGCCCTCAGCAGTGAAAGCACAGAGTCCTAACCACTGAACCACCAGGGAATTCCCATGAATTGCATTTTTGATTGGATACAAATCTTTCACAAAGATCTCTTACTTGCAATATATTTTTTCATAACTTTATAGACATCAGTGGCATGCTTATTTTTAAAATATTCCCAAGGACTCATATTTCATGAAAATTATGTTTGTAAACCAGACATGGTCAGTTGAACAAATACCACAGTATAAGATCCATAACAATTCCATAACTGTGTATTCTTATCCTGATGAATTAGGAGTTATGGTACATCTTTTCTCTTATCAAGAACCAATGCCTCATGGGGACACTGTTTGACACCGCCTAATGCAGTCAGGAAGGGAAAAGAGCTGGGCCATCTTCTGATAAGAAATGCAGGTTTTAGGGCTTCCCTGGTGGCGCAGTGGTTGAGAGTCCGCCTGCCGATGCAGGGGACACGGGTTCGTGCTGGCTGGGCCTGTGAGCCATGGCCGCTGAACCTGCGCATCCGGAGCCTGTGCTCCGCAACGGGAGAGGCCACAACGGTGAGAGGTCCACATACCGCAAAAAAAAAAAAAAAAAAAAAAGGAAATGCAGGTTTTAGGAGAACTCAGCATGGATATAATGACACAGGGGGATCGCATGTCTTCAGTATCTATTTGGTTGCAGACACTGTGCTATGCATTTTCTTATACCTCGATGTCCTCTTTTAAAAAGGGAGAAACTGAGCCCACAGAGGTCAACTGCACACCCAATGACTCACTACCAGAAACCGGCAAAGCTGGGATTCAAACCCAAGTCTTACTCCAAAGGCAGTGCTTTACCTACTACAAACACTGCCTTTCAACATTATGCAGAAGTACCTTAGGGTTATTTTCACCTGCTATAATCCCCACAAGTAGGAAAACAGAGACCAAGAAAAAGGAAGTGAATTGAACCTACCATAATTCATATTTCACTAAGCTATTTCTTATTAAACTCAGTGTAAAAGATGAGCAGTATATGCTATTGCTCAAAATGAGCAAAAGTAGTAATCTTGCTGAAATAAAACAGCACTATTTCATAGTTTTATAATTTGCCCTTTCATTTTTCTTCCATTCAGTTTGAAGATTACACTAGTCCTTTGAACACTTATAGTATAGCAAACTTTGGCATGACTAAGAACTGGAACCTCATCTTTGGCTCACAGTTATTCCTATTGATGGGGCTATTTGGCTGCACAGACTGAATAGTTATAGGAAAATAAGTCAATCAGTTGTACGGTACATGAACCTCTGAAAGCCACATGCATCACTTATCTTTGAAATTTTTTTTTTTTTTTTGGCTGCACCGTGCAGCATGTGAGATCTTAGTTCCCCGACTAGGGATGGAATCTGTCCCCCCTGCATTGGGAGCTCAGAGTCTTAACCACTGGACCACCAGGAAAGTCCCTGCATTACTTATCTTTAACTCATTCAGCATGGTTTGGCATTCCATAACTTATAGAAATAAATGCTGAGGAGAAAAAAATAGGCTTTTCTGACAGAAATTCATACCAGTTAAACCTTGAAGAGTCTTCAAACACTGGACCTTTCTTTCTTTTGTACTGTCATTAATGTTCAGAAGGCAAAATAAATGCTGAACAATCAACGACAATTGTAGATCAGAATGAATTACAGCCATATTCCCAAGGAAGATGAGAAAAAAGAATGAAACAAAACTGTATGGACTATAGGTCCAGTACAGCTTTTACTTGAACACATTTGATTGGAGGTCCCTGCGGGTGACAGGCCCCTCCAGGTGTGGGACTGATGATGTCTTACCCATCCTTAAGAATCCCAGGAAAATCCTCAGTGAGATTCCTGGAACTTGTACTCAGGGTGACCATTGCCTACCAATCACTCATTTTGTAAAATACAGGGTCTCCATGAAGAGAGACTGTTTGCGTATGAATGCCCTAACACTAGAAATAAATGTCCACTTTAACTTGATGACCCTGCAAAACCTCACATCACTGAAAATTTCTGGAGCCCCTCTGCTTTGAACAGCTCAGTCTGAGTCCAGCAATATTCTGTGTCATCCAGTGTCTCAGGATTTTAAATACAGAGCCTTGAAAATCTTATTAGTCAACTTACTGTCAAATTCCTAAAATGCAAGCCTCATTTAGAAAGTCACATGCTACTTCCAGAACGGACTGTGGCTTCTTTTTCAGTGTGTGGAGACAAATAGCCCAATCAACTGGAAATCCCCGTTCTCTTTACTGACTAGACTTACTCTCAAGATTGAAAGGAGATGGTGAGATATTGAATTCATATGTCTCATTATTAAGTAATTTTTACTAACATGGCCCATGTGAGAAAATGCTTTATTTTTATTCCTCATTTCTAAGAATATTTGGAGCGAAAAGTGTTGAAGAGAAAGTCAGTCTCCCCCAAATTTGGCTGCGATAGGAAGTTCAATAAATATCCCCCATTTTACATTATGTGTCTGGTCCCACTTATTAGATGTACAGCAAACTTCTAAATGATGCCAGAACTCCTGTGTACTTATCCATATCTTCAGTAAGCTCCTGGCCTTTTACAGTTCACTCATGTTCAATAGGCATCAGGTCCATTAAACTTAGTTGTAACCATATTGTCTCTGCCTAACAGCAAGTGGAAAAGAATGGATGCCACAAACTTTAATATTCAGAAGGCCTGTTCTAATCTGGCTTTTTACTGGAAGACTGTGTCCAGCTCTAGGCTTCAAAGGCCTAGAGACAAGGAGAATTTGGATAGAGCTCATTAAGGCCCTTATTGGGTGCTGGGAATATTCAATCCAGAAAAGAAGGTAATGAAGAATTGCCTTATGTATTTAAAAACGTGAGTAGGGAGTTCCCTGGTGACCTAGTGGTTAGGATTCTGGGCTTTCACTGCCGTGGCCTGGGTTCAATCCCTGGGGAACTGAGATCCCACAAGCCCGCAAGTGCAGACGAATAAATAAGTAAGTAAATAAATAAATAAATATTTTTTTTAAAAAGGTGAATACATGAACTTTTATTGACAAGAGTAAATGAAGAGTTATTTTAGAATAAAGTGGGGCATCACTCAAGTTTTTCATAAGAAACTTTTCTAACTTGTAAAATTATTTGATCTCATTGAAAACTAGTTGTAACTATGGATTCTTCTCTGATATATACAAAATGGAGCAAGTCTCAGGGACTTGGGTCGATTTCTGTATCTTTCATGAAGAAGTGTGGTTAGATTAGGTATTTTCTGAAGTTCTTTCCCAATTCTAGGTTTCTAATACTGGTAGCCAAATAAATATACAGTCTTCTCATAAGCCTACTATTGTAAATACAAGTAACGTTTAAGTAAATCTAGAAATGTGATGAAATAAATTGCAGAAAGTGACATTGCCATTTACTTCTAAATAGAGAAGATTTATGTATAGTCATCCCTTTAAATAAAAATATAGAAACCAAACCAGTTAACTACATATTGTACAAGAGTAAAAGCAAATAGTACAAGACGAGACAATGAGACTCTTACTGTATAACCTCAGAGAGGTTATCATAAATAGGCACTTACTCAGAAGATTAAAAATTCTGAAAGATAAGCAGTTTGCTACAAGGTCAAACTGGTAGCCCTAGAAAACATTTGAAAAAGATGAAATTTGTCTTTGGTGCACCTCTACCCCTGCATCTCTGGCTTCTAGTACCTTTTTACTGCCATTGGCTGTTTAGAGTCATTCCAAGAAGCAAACATTGTTTCTGCCCTCTCCACCATAAAGACACACCCTTTGCTTTTAAACTTTTTCAGGTGTGATGCCTTCAGTTTAACATTTTTAGTCTTGTGTCCCATTATTTTGAATTAAATTGATTAATCTATGCCGGAGGATATATCCTTAACAGGTTATGTAACTTTCCCTCGTGTTTCTACTGCTGAGAATTCTAGGCTGTTGGTTAGAAAGGGACTGATGTGACATTTTGTTGCCCCTGGAATCTTACCAATCAGGTGCCCACCTCATCTATATGTTTACACAGGCAAAGATGAACTAGCAAA
Organism: Stenella coeruleoalba; assembly: GCF_951394435.1. Taxonomy (NCBI): domain Eukaryota; kingdom Metazoa; phylum Chordata; class Mammalia; order Artiodactyla; family Delphinidae; genus Stenella; species Stenella coeruleoalba. The sequence continues at coordinate 77,035,216 of NC_137151.1, read as the reverse complement.
CAATCTGGATTTACATGTTGAAATATCTTGCTATTTCCTTTATTTCTAATCTAAAATTAAATCATTCTTTCAAATATTCTTTTATAACAGACTATTTCTGCAAACTCCTGAAAAGATTTTTTTTAAGTAAGCCATGTCTAATTCATTTAACAATGATTACAATATACTGATCTTATCATATGAATTTGGAAAGGTTTGTTAATTATGTCTCTGTAATGGAAAATTTAATTTTCTTTGCTTCATTAATTCACAAGAAAGATTTTCAGGGACTTGAATTTTAAAGAGCATTAATGATAGGTGATTCCAAGAATACTCATATGTGTCCTGGGCAATTTCAATAAATTGAAGAGATTTGTTTATTTACCAGGATTTAAAGCTGCACCCGATTTTTATTTGTCAAAGAACACATTGCTTTTGAGGGCTAAAAGCAACAATTGCTTTAACAAGGTCATTTAACAATTAAGTTTTTTTGTTGTTGCTGTTATTTGTTTTGGTTGATAGAGAATGTTCAGATAATATTTGAAACATAAAGAATTGTTGGATAGGAAAGAAGTATTTAGTACAGATGAAATTATGAAGATTCTGTTCTTCTTGTTATATCTTTGGGCAACACTTTTCAAGGTTAGCATAGCGAGGTAAGTTCTAGGACACTGTGGAGAAGTCTGCCACTATGAGCAAAAGGCTGTGATGGAAAATTGCTCTAAAATTACCTCCAATATGAAAAGATTTCGTTATTATGTTTATTTACTTCTATTTATTTGCACCTCTTACCAGTTGCATCTCTTATTCAACCAAATATAAGTTATATTTATTAAGTGAAATAATATATTTGAAAATGATTTTAAAATGCTATAGCACTTTAAAGATACAGCATCAAATTATAATTCTTTGTTTTCAGCAGAATAAATTTGCCTATTTGTTTCCCAACAACTGAACATCTTTCTGTATTTGGGCTCCATGACTAATATGCTATTAGAATTTTACTTTCTTGTATATGTTTCTCTAATTAGAAAGGAATCTGAAAAAGTCAAAGACTGTTTTGCCCCAGTGTTCTTAAAACAAATCATTCACTACAATCTGTAATTACACTTACTATGTTTCCACTAAACTCTTTTTAGCCACCTTTATTGTTTATACCTGCAAAAAATCCAACAAGTCCTGCCTGGATACAAATTAGTGCCGTGACCTTTGCTGTCTTACTTGTATTTCTAGAAACAGAGCTTAAATGTGAAATTAAAATCACCCCCATTCAATAAGTACATAATGTTTGTGTGTTGCAGATCATAGTCCTTTATCAGGAATAATAATGCAGCTTTACTTTATACGGGAAATGGAGAATAAAACCTCAACAAATGGATGCAACTCTTCAGAATGGCTCCCAAATGGGCAGTGCTGAAAATTGATCTGGTTACTTGTCAATTGCATTATTCAGAGATTACATCAGCATCAAAGCTGTAGCCAATGCTGGCTCATTGCCCACCCCATGATAACCTTTGATTAAAAAACAACTCTGTAAAGATATAAGCATCTCCAGGGCTGCAATTTGAGCTATGAAACCTAATTAAACAACTTTCTACCAGGCTCATTAATAAGCACTGAACCAGATTCTATGCAAACACCTGAACACATGACAGTGATTGCTAACAAAACATTTCATAGCATATCGTCACCAGTAAGTCATTCTAGAGGAAAAGCAGGCAGTTGACTGAGACAGTTTTCATAATATCTATTTCTGATTTTGTTTATGATCCATTGTATAGACTAGCTTTTTAGATTATTGCTAACTGAAATCCCGAATTGAAATCTGTTGGCAATGGCATGCTCTTTGATGTTCCTCAAACAATTCTATTCTGTCACATCAGTACATAAGACATCATGCTTCTTTACCTGGGGGGTTATGTTCATTGAGAATCACAAGTGATGCTGGTGTAGGTCTTCTTTTCCTGATCTGTGAACAACAAAGGCCCAGCTAAGGTCAGAGACTGTCAGACTCTGTTCCAGGTTACTCTACAGCTTGCAAGTCTGTCCCATCCTCATCTTTTCCCAACATAAAGAGCAAATTTCTGGGGGGCACACAGTAGGCGCTCGCTAATTTTATTTTGAATAATAGAAAGCCATGCAGTAGAACTGTCAGATATTAATATCACCTTCTTTGATCAAAAAGCTGCATTTCCACAGAAAAGAAACAGTTGTATGTAACCAAATGATACCACTGAATACTAATATGCAGTGAAGGTACAGGGATGACTTGCTCATTTTAGTGGCTCTCTTGGAGCCTCATAAATTGAAGCTTTCGAGATCCATTACACTTATTTCTAAATGGGGTAAGAGAAGCTTAGAAAACTCAAATTTCCAGCAGGTTAAATTTAACAGCATACGTTCTTAACTTCAATTAATATTATAAACTTTTCTTATTTTCTATAGTATTATTTAGAACAAATTAACATAGAAAGAATGAATATGGATCTTACAAAAGTATATAATTCACTTAAAACTAATAGGTTTGGTGTGGGGGGTTTTCCCCTTATTTTAGGAGTTACAGGAACATATTATGATTAGAATTTCTAATGTATCCTTGACTTTTTAAATATATAAGTAAATTCCCAAATCAGTAGGATAGTGAATAAATTTTAAACAATGATATCTTGTCCAGGATAGAACCAATGCCCCATTCAACATAGATACATGTTCAAGGTTGTATTTATCTGGCTTGAGTTTGGGTGAATCTACTTCAGATTATCAAAACATCCTAGGAAGTTGAGAGTCTCAGATTCAATAATTACTTTTAAGACTTTGTATATAATATTTGGGAGAGGATTCAGGAATAATTTAGGGTTTAAGAAATTAATGAATTAGGTAGCAGACCCCATAAATTTGTTTTTGCCTCCTCACTGTTGTAATTTTACCACAAATGATCTTTTGAGTGGTTCCATTGAATCAAGAGTCTAAGTAATCTGAATATGAAAGGTGATACAGTAAACCAATCTCACATGAGAGAGGGAGAGAGATAGAACTAAAGATATATAGACATATTAAACTTGGGAAAAATCCAGGTTGTGTTAAAATACCATTTTTAATACCTGAATAAAATGTTTCTTAAATTATACATATACCTGCGATCCTATAATATATTACATATAATTACTGCTTTGGATACACAATGAAAACATTAAAATGAAACATTAAGCCTGTAATCTGAAATTATTCCAAGATTTAATGCTTTCATTGTTAAATGAATAATAATAAATAATTTTATTATAAATAATAAAATAAAAGCTTGCTAATTTTGAAAAAAAATTTTGAAGTTTCTCTAAATGTTGAACCTGTTATTTTAATAAGCAAAAGCAAACAGATTTTTGGATCCCAATCTAAACTGCTAATATAACCATTTTTCCTTAATGGGTGCTAATTTGTATCACATGAAATGCTGCATTTTAGCCAGTAGTTCCCCCAATGCAACTCAAATACAAGTGCATGTGGAAACGAAATTATTTCTCGTTCATATGTCCTGGGAAGTCACAAAGTTAGGCAAATTCAAGAGGTGGAGAAGCTTTCAATTAATAACAAGAATATACATCTGTATTACTTACATACAGGAGCTGGTCCCCACCCAGTTCCACTTACCTGTTCAGCTGCTTCAGGTGCAATCTGACTCTGGAATAAAGGCACAGCAAATTGTATCTTTTTGGGACTGTTGGGCTCCATGACAATGATGAGAATTAGAGATGTGAAGGGCTCAGAAAGACTAACGCCAGGTGGTGTCTGGGATGTGTTTCCTCAGGCACACTCCACCCCGCTACAGAATGCTTCGTAATAAATAGCTGTAATTCTAGAGAAAGCAAGTGAAGATGCCGAGGTCTGAGTAACTCCCTTCTTCAACATCCACAGTGATGCCTGGCTTGCCTGTTCCCCCACCAATCCCTTAGATCCTCTCAGCACAATGCAGAAACGAACTGTAAGCTAATTGTGTGCCTCTTCAGTAATATACACATGCCAAGCATTCAGTCAGCAGCTAATTGAAAATGCAATGCTAGCCTTGAAGGACCTGCTGCCCCGGGATTTGAAAGAAAGGCTCTATCCACTGTACATTACTAACCGGCTGCTCAAAAGTGCAATGTAAGCTCCCTCTGAGTATTGCAGGGATGGGCCATTCATTATTGATGAACATAAAGCAGTGAGTTTTTAGAGTTGGGGGCAGGGTTTGGGTATAGGATCATTTCATTTCTCTTGGAGAACCTTATCCGTCAGACACCTTTGTTATTTCACATCCAACTACCAAATTGATGAATTGCCATGGAGGGTAAGCCACAACCAATAATATCAGCTATATTTATGCTGTGAGATCTGGTTAGGTAAGACTGATCATGGAATGCAGAGCGTCTGTGGTGGAGTGAGGGCAACATTGCCCTCAGGACTGAGCAGATCTCAGTTCAACTTCTATCCCTACCACTAACAAGCTCTGTGGCCTCAAGCAAATCAGAGGCTATATCTAGGCCGCCATACTTTCCTCAGACAAACAAGGAGATTGGACGTAGTGACCTTTAAGCTCCTGTTCTGTTCCAGCATTCTATAATTGTAGTCCGCAGTTTTCATTAGAGTGGAAAGTATTGGACAGCTAAATTTAGCAAATGGCTTGAAAGTCACGGCTGCTGCAATGACCTCTTTTATTTCCTGGTGGAGCCAGTTATATCCTCTGATATGGAAGAATACAGAAGTGACTAGAAGACATTAGTGGAAACCTAATGGGATCCAGCATTGTGATTTGTTGCCAATAGTGGGGATATATGTAACCAAAGGTCTTGGGGAAAAAAGTGTAAAAGGGGAAATCTTCAGAATGATAGAGGAGGATGATTATATTGGCTAGTGGTGAAGGTAGAGGGGGCCACTGGCCTGCTCTTCACATCTGTTAATATCTAAGGAGAGGCAATAGCACAGCCAGATGGCTTCATGCATTCAACTCCTTTTGCAAAGGAAGGCTGAAAATGAAGCTGCTTTAATAGGAGAAAGAACTTCTCTACTTCTTTATTTGAAAGATAGTGTTTGATGAATGCTAGACTTATATATATATATATATATTTTTTTTTCTTTACATATTCATTCCCACTGTATGTGTGTGTGTGGGCAGAACCTTATTCAATGCCTAGACTATGCAACTGTATTTTTTTTTATGTTTCAAGTTTTTTATTTATTTTCTTACATCTTTATTGGAGTATAATTGCTTTACAATGGTGTGTTAGTTTCTGCTTTATAACAAAGTGAATCAGTTATACATATACATATGTTCCCATGTCTCTTCCCTCTTGAGTCTCCCTCCCTCCCACCCTCCCTATCCCACCCCTCTAGGTGGTCACATAGCACTGAGTTGATCTCCCTGTGCTATGCGGCTGCTTCCCACTTACTATCTATTTTACGTTTGGTAGTGTATATATGTCCATGCCACTCTCTCAGTTTGTCGCAGCTTACCCTTCCCCCTCCCCATATCCTCAAGTCCATTCTTTAGTAGGTCTGCATCTTTATTCCTGTCTTACCCCTAGGTTCTTCGTGACATTTTTTTTTTCGTAGATTCCATATATGTGTGTTAGCATATGGTATTTGTCTTTCTCTTTCTGACTTACTTCATTCTGTTTGACAGACTCTAGGTCCATCCACCTCACTACAAATAACTCAATTTCCTTTCTTTTTATGGCTGAGTATTATTCCATTGTATATATGTGCCACATCTTCTTATATCCATTCATCCAATGATGGACACTTAGGTTGTTTCCATCTTCTGGCTACTGTAAATAGAGCTGCAATGAACATTTTGGTACATGACTCTTTTTGAATTATGGTTTCCTCAGGGTATATGCCCAGTAGTGGGATTGCTGGGTCATATGGTAGTTCTATTTTTAGTTTTTTAAGGAACCTCCATACTGTTCTCCATAGTCACTGTACCAATTCACATTCCCACCAGCAGTGCAAGAGGGTTCCCTTTTCTCCACACCCTCTCCAGCATTTATAGTTTCTAGATTTTTTGATGATGGCCATTCTGACTGGTGTGAGATGATATCTCATTGTAGTTTTGATTTGCATTTCTTTAATGATTAATGATGTTGAGCATTCTTTCATGTGTTTGTTGGCACTCTGTATATCTTCTTTGGAGAAATGTTTATTTAGGTCTTCTGCCCATTTTTGGATTGGGTTGTTTGTTTTTAGTTATTGAGCTGCATGAGCTGCCTGTAAATTTTGCAGATTCATCCTTTGTCAGTTGCTTCATTTGCAAATATTTTCTCCCATTCTGAGGGTTGTCTTTTGGTCTTGTTTATGGTTTCCTTTGCTGTGCAAAAGCTGTGAAGTTTCATTAGGTCCCATTTGTTTATTTTTGTTTTTATTTCCATTTCTTTAGGAGGTGGGTCAAAAAGGATCTTGTTGTGATTTATGTCATAGAGTGTTCTGCCTATGTTTTCCTCTAAGAGTTTGGTAGTTTCTGGCCTTACATTTAGGTCTTTAATCCATTATGAGTTTACTTTTGTGTGTGGTGTTAGGGAGTGTTCTAGTCTCGTATTTCTACATGTACCTGTCCAGTTTTCCCAGCACCAATTATTGAAAAGGCTGTCCTTTCTCCACTGTACATTCCTGCCTCTTTTATCAAAGATAAGGTGAACATATGTGCGTGGGTTCATCTCTGGGCCTTCTATGCTGTTCCATTGATCTATATTTCTGTTTTTGTGCCAGTACCATACTGTCTTGATTACTGTAGCTTTGTAGTATAGTCTGAAGTCAGGGAGCCTGATTTCTCCAGCTCCGTTTTTCGTTCTCAAGATTGCTTTGGCTATTCGGGGTCTTTTGTGTTTCCATACAAATTGTGAAATTTTTTGTTCTAGTTCTGTGAAAAATGCCAGTGGTAGTTTGATAGGGATTGCATTGAATCTGTAGATTGCTTTGGGTAGTAGAGTCATTTTCACAATGTTCATTCTTCCAATACAAGAACACGGTATATCTCTCCATCTATTTGTATCATCTTTAATTTCTTTCATCAGTGCCTTATAATTTTCTGCATATAGGTCTTTTGTCTCCTTAGGTAGGATTATTCCTAGATATTTTATTCTTTTTGTTGCAATGGTAAATGGGAGTGTTTTCTTGATTCCACTTTCAGATTTTTCATCATTAGTGTACAGGAATGCAAGAGATTTCTGTGCATTAATTTTGTGTCCTGCTACTTTACCAAATTCTTTGATTAGCTCTAGTATATTTAGGATTCTCTATGTATAGTATCATGTCATCTGCAAACGGTGACAGCTTTACTTCTTCTTTTCCGATTTGGATTCCTTTTATTTCCTTTTCTTCTCTGATTGCTGTGGCTAAAATTTCCACAACTATGTTGAATAAGAGTGGTGAGAGTGGGCAACCTTGTCTTGTTCCTGATCTTAGTGGAAATGCTTTCAGTTTTGCACCATTGAGGACGATGTTGGCTGTGGATTTGTCATATATGACCTTTATTATGTTGAGGAAAGTTCCCTCTATGCCTACTTTTTGCAGGGTTTTTATCATAAATGGGTGTTGAATTTTGTCGAAAGCTTTCTCTGCATCTACTGAGAGAACCATATGGTTTTTCTCCTTCAATTTGTTAATATGGTGTATCACATTGATTGATTTGCGTATATTGAAGAATCCTTGCATTCCTGGAATAAACCCCCTTGATCATGGTGTATGCTACTTTTAATGTGCTGTTGGATTCTGTTTGCTAGTATTTTGTTGAGGATTTTTGCATCTATGTTCATCAGTGATATTGGCCTGTAGTTTTCTTTCTTTGTGACATCCTTGTCTGGTGTTGGTATCAGGGTGATGGTGGCCTCGTAGAATGAGTTTGGGAGTGTTCCTCCCTCTGCTATATTTTGGAAGAGTTTGAGAAGGATAGGTGTTAGCTCTTCTCTAAATGTTTGATAGAATTCGCCTGTGAAGCCATCTGGTCCTGGGCTTTTGTTTGTTGGAAGATTTTTAATCACAGTTTCAATTTCAGTGCTTGTGATTGGTCTGTTCATATTTTCTATTTCTTCCTGAATCAGTCTTGGCAGGTTGTGCATTTCTAAGAATTTGTCCATTTCTTCCAGGTTTTCCATTTTATTGGCATGGAGTTGCTTGTAGTAATCTCTCATGATCTTTTGTATTTCTGCAGTGTCAGTTGTTACTTCTCCTTTTTCATTTCTAATTCTATTGATTTGAGTCTTCTCCCTTTTTTTCTTGATGAGTCTGGCTAGTGGTTTATCAATTTCGTTTATCTTCTCAAAGAACCGGCTTTTAGTTTTATTGATCTTTGCTATCGTTTCCTTCATTTCTTTTTCATTTTTTTCTGATCTGATCTTTATGATTTCTTTCCTTCTGCTAACTTTGGGGTTTTTTTTGTTCCTCTTTTTCTAATTGCTTTAGGTGCAAGGTTAGGTGGTTTATTCGAGATGTTTCCTGTTTCTTAAGGTAGGATTGTATTGCTATAAACTTCCCTCTTAGAACTGCTTATGCTGCATCCCATAGGTTTTGTGTTGTTGTGTCTCCATTTTCATTTGTTTCTAGGTATTTTTTGATTTCCTCTTTGGTTTCTTCAGTGATCACTTCATTATTAAGTAGTGTATTGTTTAGCCTCCATGTGTTTGTATTTTTTACAGCTATTTTCCTGTAATTGATATCTAGTCTCATAGCGTTGTGGTCAGAAAAGATACTTGATACAATTTCAATTTTCTTAAATTTACCAAGGCTTGATTTGTGACCCAAGATATGATCCATCCTGGAGAATGTTCCATGAGCACTTGAGAAAACAGTATATTCTGTTGTTTTTGGATGGAATGTCCTATAAATATCAATTAAGTCCACCTTGTTTAATGTATCATTTAAAGCTTGTGTTTCCTTATTTATTTTCATTTTGGATGATCTGTCCATTGGTGAAAGTGGGATGTTAAAGTCCACTACTATGATTGTGTTACTCTCGATTTCCCCTTTTTTTGGGGTATGGGGGCCTCTCACTTTTGTGGCCTCTCCTGTTGCAGAGCACAAGCTCTGGACGCGCAGGCTCAGCGGCCATGGCTCATGGGCCCAACCGCTCCACGGCATGTGGCATCTTCCCAGACCGGGCCACGAACCCGTGTCCCCTGCATCAGCAGGCGGACTTTCAACCACTGCACCACCAGGGAATTCCCGATTTCCCCTTTTATGGCTGTTAGTATTTGCCTTATGTATTGAGGTGCTCCTATGTTGGGTGCATAAATATTTACAATTGTTATATCTTCTTCTTGGATCAATCCCTTGATCATTATGTAGTTTCCTTCTTTGTCTCTTGTAATAGTCTTTATTTTAAAGTCTATTTTGTCTGATATGAGAATTGCTACTCCAGCTTTCTTTTGGTTTCCATTTGCATGGAATATCTTTTTCCATCCCCTCGCTTTCAGTCTGTATGTGTCTCTAGGTCTAAAGTGGGTCTCTTGTAGGCAGCATATATATGGGTCTTGTTTTTGTATCCATTCAGCCAGTCTGTGTCTTTTGGTGGGAGCATTTAATCCATTTACATTGAAGGTAATTCTTGATATGTATGTTCCTATTCCCATTTTCTTAATTGTTTTGGGTTTGTTATTGTAGGTCTTTTCCTTCTCTTGTGTTTCTTGCCTAGAGAAGATCCTTTAGCATTTGTTGTAAAACTGGTTTGGTGGTGCTGAACTCTCTCAGCTTTTCCTTGTCTGTAAAGGTTTTAATTTCTCCATCAAATCTGAATGAGATCCTTGCTGGGTAGAGTAATCTTGGTTGTAGGTTTTTCTCCTTCATCACTTTAAATATGTCCTGCCAGTCCCTTCTGGCTTGCAGAGTTTCTGCTGAAAGATCAGCTGTTAACCTTATGGGGATTCCCTTGTGTGTTTGTTGTTTTTCCCTTGCTGCTTTTAATATGTTTTCTTTGTATTTAATTTTTGACAGTTTAATTAATATGTGTCTTGGCGTGTTTCACCTTGGATTTACCCTGTATGGGACTCTCTGTGCTTCCTGGACTTGATTAACTATTTCCTTTCCCATATTAGGGAAGTTTTCAACTATAATCTCTTCAAATATTTTCTCAGTCCCTTTCTTTTTCTCTTCTTCTTCTGGAACCCCTATGATTCGAATGTTGGTGCATTTAATGTTGTCCCAGAGGTCTCTGAGACTGCCCTAAGTTATTTTCATTCTTTTTTCTTTATTCTGCTCTGCAGTAGTTATTTTCACTATTTTATCTTCCAGGTCACTTATCCATTCTTCTACCTCAGTTATTCTGCTATTGATCCCTCCTAGAGTATATTTAATTTCATTTATTGTGTTGTTCATCGTTGCTTGTTTCCTCTTTAGTTCTTCTAGGTCCTTGTTAAATGTTTCTTGTATTTTCTCTATTCTGTTTCCAAGATTTTGGATCATCTTTACTATCATTATTCTGAATTCTTTTTCAGGTAGACTGCCTATTTTCTCTTCATTTGTTAGGTCTGGTGGGTTTTTAACTTGCTCCTTCATCTGCTGTGTGTTTTTCTGTCTTCTCATTTTGCTTATCTTACTGTGTTTGGGGTCTCCTTTTTGCAGGCTGCAGGTTCGTAGTTCCCGTTGTTTTTGGTGTCTGTCCCCAGTGGCTAAAGTTGGCTCAGTGGGTTGTGTAGGCTTCCTCATGGAGGGGACTAGTGCCTGTGTTCTGGTGGATGAGGCTGGATCTTGTCTTTTTGGTGGGCAGGTGTATGTCTGGTGGTGTGTTTTGGGGTGTCTGTGGATTTATTATGATTTTAGGCAGCCTCTCCTCTAATGGGTGGGGTTGTGTTCCTGTCTTGCTAGTTGTTTGGGATAGGGTGTCCAGCACTGTAGCTTGCTGGTCGTTGAGTGAAGCTGGGTGCTGGTGTTGAGATGGAGATCTCTGGGAGATTTTCGCCATTTGATATTACATGGAGCTGGAAGGTGTCTTGTGGACCACTGTCCTGAAGTTGGCTCTCGCACCTCAGAGGCACAGCACTGACTCCTGGCTGCAGCACCAAGAGCCTTTCATCCACACGGCTCAGAATAAAAGGGAGAAAAAGTAGAAAGAAAGAAAGAGGAAAAAAATAAAGTAAGATAAAATAAAGTTATTAAAATAAAAAAATATTAAGAAAAAAATTTTTTTAAGTAAAAAAAAAAAAAAAAACTGACGGATAGAACCCTAAGACAAATGGTAGAAGCAAAGCTATACAGACAAAATCTCACACAGAAGCATACACATACACACTCACAAAAAGAGGAAAAGGGGAAAAAAATAATAAATCTTGCTCTGAAAGTCCACCTCCTCAATTTGGGATGATTCGTTGTCTATTCATGTATTCCACTGATGCAGGGTACATCAAGCGTATTGTGGAGCTTTAATCTGCTGCTTCTGAGGCTGCTGGGAGGGATTTCCCTTTCTCTTGTTCACACAGCTTCCGGGGCTCAGCTTTGGATTTGGCCCCGCCTCTGCGTGTAGGTCGCTGGAGGGCGTCTGTTCTTTGCTCAGACAGGACGGGGTTAAATGAGCCGCTGCTTCGGGGGCTCTGGCTCACTCAGGCCGGGGGAGGGAGAGGTACGAAGTGCGGGGCGAGCCTGCGGCGGCAGAGGCCAGCGTGACATTACACCAGCCTGAGGCGCGCCATGTGTTCTCCCAGGGAAGTTGTCCCTGGATCACGGGACTCTGGCAGTGGCGGTCTGCACAGGATCCATGGAAGGTAGGTGTGGATAGTGACCTGTGCTCGCACACAGGCTTCTTGGTGGCGGCAGCAGCAGCCTTAGCGTCCCATGCCTGTCTCTGGGGTCTGCGCTGTTAACCGCGGCTCGCGCCCGTCTCTGGAGCTCCTTTAAGCAGCGTTCTTAATTCCCTCTCCTCGCGCACCAGGAAACAAAGAGGGAAGAAAAAGTCTCTTGCCTCTGCGGCAGGTCCAGACTTTTCCCCGGACTCCCTCCCGGCCAGCCGTGGTGCACTAACCCCCTGCATGCTGTGTTCACGCCACCAACCCCAGTCCTCACCCGGTGCTCCAGCCACCGACGCCCCGAGCCTCAGCTTCCAGCCCCGCCCGCCCCAGCAGGTGAGCAGACAAGCCTCTCGGGCTGGTGAGCGCTGGTCAGCCCTGATCCTCTGTGCAGGAATCTCTCCGCTTTGCCCCCCGCACCCCTGTGGCTGCGCTCTCCTCTGCGGCTTCGAAGCTTTCCCCCTCCGCCACCCACAGTCTCCGCCCGCGAAGGGGCTTCCTAGTGTGTTGGAACCTTTCCTCCTTCACAGCTCCCTCCCACTGGTGCAGGTCCCGTCGCTATCCTTTTGTCTCTGTTTATTCTTTTTTCTTTGGCCCTACCCAGATATGTGGGGAGTTTCTTGCCTTTTGGGAGGTCTGAGGTCTTCTGTCAGCGTGCAGTAGGTGTTCTGTAGGAGTTGTTCCACGTGTAGATGTATTTCTGATGTATCTGTGGGGAGGAAGGTGGTCTCCGCGTCTTACTCTTCCGCCATCTTCCCCCTCTTAGACTTTTTAATATATTTTTGGATTTAGCTAATACATTTAGACATTGACTACTGTTCCAGGTATTTACAAATAAAGTTTTCTTTATTTTATTTTTTTAAATTTTGAGTCCATACCCAAGACTCCATTTTAATGATTTAAGTATGCAACGTTCTGTTGAAAGAGTATAGAAAGTAATATGCATTATTCAAATAGTTTTCTATACCCTCTGGGGAAAAAGCAAATGAAAATGTGGATGTGAAAGCACTTTCAGTTGGAGAACAGTGCTGACCAGAAAGAAATCTTGTGATGGGTTCATCTTTGTAGTGTAAAAAGGAAACATAAATTACACTGTGTGTAACAGTTTACAAAAGTTCTCAGAATGAAAATCTGAATTGATATCATTAAAGGAGTTATTTCTCTAAATATTTCTTCAAATTACATGTAAGGAAAACAAGATCACTTCTAGTGAGCAATTAATGCAAAACTTCATTTAGTGTAGTAATTAAGAGCATGCACTTTAAAGCCTTGAGTTCAAATCCTGGCTCTGCTACTTAGTTTATCAAGGTGGGCAGTAAGAGAATTTCCTTCTTGTGAAGTTTAGATGAATTAAAATGAATTTATTTAAAATGAGTTTTTAAAAGAGCTCATTACAAGGCCAGCACATCATAACCACTAAGTAAAAGATTCCTAGGTTTTTCAAAAGGCTGAAAATACAATTTTAATCTGGCTTACAAGGAATCTCTACCTATTTAGAATAATTGGATACCAGTTAGAACAATAGGTGACAAAGTGAAATACCACATATGCATTATGGTATAAACATCAATAAAATGATTCTCATTAACTAATTCTCTGTTTTGAATAGTTTGGCGAGAAATAATGTCGTAAATAGTATTGACTGTCTAGACCCTTTCTTCATCAGGACAGCTCCTGTGCATACTTCAGGCCTCAGCTGAGTATCACTGCCTCTGGGTAGCTTTCATAGATCTCCTCCCACCCACGTTGGGTTTAGAGCCACCTCTTCTGTGTTCCCAAAGCACCCAGAATACCTCTACTTAGTGCAATAACTACTGGTCTGTCTTTTAACTGTTTAGCATTTTCAGTGCCACTCATTCACACAGCAAGTGTTTGTTGAGAAGATACTACAACCTACTCCATGCCAGGCCTTTTGCTATGGCATTGGAGGAGAGATTGTGTTAAAGGCATCTGAGGTTCTTTTAAAGCTAAATTGTTATTCTGAGAATCGCTTAGAATGTAACTTGAATTTGAAATAATCTAAACATTTTTAAACGGGGAGTATAATTATGGTAAATATTAGGTGTATATTTTTTCTCCCTGTTAGAGATAATCGTAATAATTAACCCTTACATGACACTATGTGCCAGGCACAATTCTAAGTGCTTTATCTGCATTAACTTATTGAATACAGTATTCATAACAACCCTTTGAGGTAGGTACTACTGCCATCCTTAATTTGAAATGAAGAAACTGAGAATCAGAGAATTTAGGTAATTTGCCCAGCGTCGTCCAGGTAACATGTGGCAGAGCCGGCATTCAAATGCAGGCAATTTTGCTTCAAGCCTGGGCTTTAATCACGATGGCTACTATCATATAAGGGCCCAGAGAGAAGTCCATGCAAGGCACCAGAATCTCTACAGTGGTTAGATGTTCTAACCGCAAGAGTCCCATGGTGAAAGACCTTCAGGTGACATGACATATGAATAAAAGGAAAAGAGGTAGCATGATTACAGGGTACAAATAATCATGATCTTATATTTCAAATTATAAATCAACATAGAATTGAGAATCTAGAGTTCGATGTTATGTCACGAAGCTGACTTGAAAGAAGGCAGCTTTCCTTTTTCTTAATATAATGGGTGCTATCATTAAAGATTTAAAAAGCTTTCTAGAATAAGCGATAATTACAGTTTCTCTTCAAGATAAGTGATACTATGAGTAGAGAAGGTAAAACATCAGGACAATAGGCCATTAGGCCTTCCTAATTTTACTCTATAATATCTGTCTGACCCTATTTTCCACAGCTCCTCAAGACCCCCATTTGGCTACACTTTACCCCACAGCTAGCCTTTCTGTGGCCTTCTCTGCCTTCCTGGGAAGCTCTCCTTTTATCCAAATTGATTCATACTCCAACTCCACCTCCTTAAAAAGGCACCCTCAAATTCTCCAGACAGGAGGAATCACTCCCTTTTTTCCTCTCCTGGTATTTAATGACATGTAGTTTTATGTTATTCTCTACAAATTTCCTTTGTGTTCCTTTGGCCTCCCCTCCTAGACAGCAAATCCTTTTGTATCCTATCTTAATATAAACAGAACAAGCAAGATGTTGGGGATCTAGTAGCTTCCAAATAACTCCACTTAGGCTTCATCTGTCATATGGTCAGGAAACAAGGTGTTGCAATATACTTGAATTTTCCCTGGTCTATAGCTCATGCTTTTAAGCACTACACCTTGCTTTTATTTGAATATTTTAAGGGGCACTTGAAAATGTATTCCATATTTTCATGCCTTTTAAAGGAGTATGTATCAAACATAAGTTGTTTTTTTTCCTTACTTTTTAGCATTCATATAAATGACAGTTGTTGTACTCTGTGATATACAGAGATGCCATCTGAAGCTATTGATATTTCTTGCTGTCTTAATTGGCTGCAAATTCCATAAATACATAGTACTTATAACTGTTTTAAAGTTTTTGTCTGATGAGTACCAACAGTCATTTTTAAAATTGTCACTTGCCTTAGTCCATTCAGGCTGCTCTAACAAAATACCAGAGACTGGGTGTCTTATAAACAAAAAACGTTATTTCTTACAGTCTGGAGTCTGTAACCAATAGAATACAGAGGACATGATGATACATGACTGCACAGTCGAGATCATAAAAGGCTGTACTAATTCTGCTTGGTTCTCTTGCAACACTTACTGTCTTGTGCCTCCATCTGGGAATGCTTCCACCTAGACACCAGCCACCACACTGTGAAGAAACCAAAGCCACAGGGAGGATACATGTAAGCGCTCTGGTCGACGTTTATATTTTTGTACGTGATGTGAGAAAAATGTTTGGAAGAATCTGTTCTGAGTTGTTGCTAGGGATTATCTCTGGGAGGTAGGATTATATGTCACATCTTCACTCTTTACGTTTTTCTATTTTATACAACAGGCAGGTATTCAGTTTGTAATAAAAAAGTAGCTTCCAGAATAACAAAGAGAATTTCTTAAGTAATACTTTCTGTAAAAGATCTTAATTTTCACACATAAAAAGATTGTTTTCACTCTTCCTTAAATTAGAGAGATTGAAATGGAATAGTTTTTTAAAAAACATGTTTTATCTTTTAATTAAGGACAGTCTTCTTTGGATGAGATCATTATTTTCATAAAAATATTGAATTTACCTCACCTATTAAATGCAAAAAAAATTACATAACACTCTTATATTTACCTATAACAACAATATTACAGGAAAGACTGCAGGTACACAAAGGGCCTTTCAATATACTTGCTGATATATGCAATATAATGCATAGGCGCTACAATAATAATCGGAAAAAATCAGGAGAATCTTTGTTTTCTTGGAATTTCCTTGAAAAATAGCTATTATTTTCTTGGTAGCCTTATTCATTCTCTAAGCCATGGATGACAAATGGAATATAACCTTACTTTTACAGTTACATAATTAAAACAGCATGAAAGGAAGGTGAGAGAAAGAGAGGGAATTAACAGGGCAGTAAATGAAGCTCCTTAGACTTTAAGGAACCTCACGTCTTTTACTCAGAAGCAACGTTCAAAATATAAATGGTATTAAGTACTACAAAATGTGATCAGGCAAAGTATGAAGTAGGTTATGGTAATACTTGTCAATGAGATAAGACTTGAAGGAACAAGTTCTTTCCAAGTCCTTTCCAGTCTTACTTTTTTAGATGTTTTTCAAAAAAGAAACTTGAATAGACAACACATTTTGAAGAAAACAAAATAGGCAACAAATAACTCTCCAGCTAATAGCCCAACTGTAGTTTAATTCTTTAAAATCTGTCATCAAATGCCAGATAGTTGCAAGATTTTAGATACAGAATTTTTCGAAGCAGGGTTTGGTGAGTCACCTAAGATCGGTGACTTGTGGTTATATAATTGATGTCAGACACAATTTGATAGTCATCAGAATTTTGGTAGACTCCTAAACCCTTTCATCCGTATTACAGATATCAGGAAAAGCATTTTGTGTACTACCTTATTGAGAGACTATTTTAAATGATCGAAGAAGACAGGAAAAGACTACACTCCTATTACAATGAAGCACTTTACTTTAAAACACGTGTAACCTTTTAAAGGGTACTCAGGCATAGCTAGTGGAAGATTACCAGGTAGATCCCAGCCAGCTGCTGCCACCGCCTTAATTCTGATCCCTGGGGACCAGTGAGAATTCTGATTCATTGTTCTTAGATTAGGGGCTTCTTCCAACCCAACACTGACCTTCTGTTGGTGCTTTGGTCTATCTCCCCCTCACTCCTTCATGCTTGTACTGTCTCAAATAGTTTCTTACAACCCTGGGGCACAAACAGAAAATATGAGTTCCCCAGAGAAGTTCCAGGAAGGGCCACCCTGTGTGTAAGGTTGTGATTGAGATGTTTCGGGTTTATCTTAATTCTAGAAGAATCCCATCTCAGAGTGGACAGCAAATCTTTATACAAGAATCCCATCTCAGAGTGGACAGCAAATCTTTATGCAAGAATCCCATCTCAGAGTGGACAGAAAATCTTTATGACCACAGTCTTTTCCAATTACAATTTGTGACAAAAACAGAAGTTTTTTTTTCCACCTAACTTCTGTGATGATGTAGAAAAGCAGATAAGATTTTTCATTTAATGTTTGGTTGTTCGGGGAAATGTTTTAATAACGTCTTCTGCTCAACTCATTTGTACCTGCGAAGATTCTCAGAGTAATCCAATTTGAAATGTATACTTGTTTCCCCCACTATTGGAAAGTAGAGTGTTCCTATGAAAGTCTTCATAAGCTGAAATGATCTAAAGTAAAGAAGCAATTACCATCAATTTATATAAGAACATTTTTTAGCATTCCCAGACACCCAAAATAACCTATTAAATCATACCAAATAATGCATAAAAAAATTTATTTCATGCACTACGATTGACGTGCTTAATTACATCCATTTTTATGATAAGCGTAACAGCCCTATGAGCTCTCTTAGGCTTTTGTGATATCTTAGGACACATTTTGCTAAGGGATGCACAAAATAAATCGAGATAAAACACAGATGCTCAAACACAGTTCAAAGCCATGGAGGCTTGATGCTGAGATGCTGAGTGTAGTTCCTAGGGAAGGAGCTTGGTGTCATTCTCTCTGCTCAGGGTGCGCGCTGCTGCTGTGATGGTACTCTGCAAAACAAACGTTGAACTCTGATTTCGCTTTTCGCCTATTTTCGTAGAAGCGAAAATCCTCTTTGGATTTCTTTTGGTTATCGAAAACATGTATAATACTAATAATGTAGGTCTTGAAGAGAAGCAGAGTGGTATAAAACCGATCCTTCAGGTAGTGGGGTAAACCTGTGTACCGCTGAGTTATATCAAGTATGAAATATTCTCAGAGTGTAATGGTACGTATGTTATTTTAATTAATATTAGACAACCTTGGATTGTCTAATATTAGCCCTTTCCCACACAAATCCAATCTCTTGGATATTTAGGAGATTGCTTAAAAGGCAAGATACAGGGAAGACCGAAGGCAAATGTCTACATAAGACACAAATTGATTCATCAATCCCCAGAAACAGAAAGCTGGTGTTCATAGTAATTGATTTGACAAGCTTCTCAAAATCTTTTTTAAAGAAAACGGGGTATGATTTTAAATGAAGTATGCATGTGATTTGTAAGTTTTATACAATATAGATGTCAGTGAGGCTATGGTATTAAATGAATGAATACTATATTCATATTGAGTATATTTTTAATTTTTCAAGAAATATATTTGATTAGAACATCTCTAGAAGGAAGCCAGTTATTTTCTGTACTCTCAATGTCAGAAAAAGATCTGCTTTGCCAAAAACCCCTTTTCTTCTGACATATACCTCAAGAAATGATTAGTTTAAACTGGCACTTTTAACGCTCGTCATTTTGCCTTTTTTATCATCATTATAAAACTTGACAAATGCTCTTCTTTAACTACTTTTTCTGCTCACCTGCACACTTCCTATGTAAAATGCATTTACATATTTAGTATTTTATATATGTTCTTTTTGTTCCAACTTCCATTTACACAAAAATAGGTTCTTTATGAGACGACTGCAACTTTCAGCTTCATGTTGTTGCAATTAGCAATCTTCTGGTTCTAAGTAGACTCTAAAAAGGAATGTGATCCATTCTTGAGTGTTTGCCCAAGTTTCTGTGTGCAACTTAGGCTTATTCATATCCACAAATAATCTTAAATAATGGAACATTAAAAACTAGAATAATTTACTGATCAAGATGAGTCATTTCCAGTAAAAGCAAACCTCTTTGTAAGAACATGAAACCTGTATTGAATTTCTCAGGGTGTTTGCCATAGTTTCTTGGTCATGTTGGTCTGTAGTGACTCTGGTCTGGTCTGCAAGTCAGAGTTGCCTATTGATCACATTTATTTCACAGCAACCTATTATGGGGATCGTCAGTACTGTCCCATAGTATGTGTTTCTTGAGAGTTTAAAATATTATAAACCTTTTTTTTATGATTCCCTAGACACCTAGTTTTAAAAGTATATGACTCATCACACTGCTTGTGTAAGATATGCACAATGATTTTGAAAGCAAAGAGATCATTCTTAATTCAGAAAGAATGAAATTTCAGCAGGTTGTCATGTGCTAAGCCTTATTTTCCAGTGCAAATGATGAGTCATGGAGGAAGATGGATGATTAGTAATAGTTAGTGAAGAAAGTATGATAAGGAAGTCAGCTTAGATCACCTGGCCCTTTAGAGAAGAAAGAAATTTAAAAATCTTATTTTCCAAGCACATCTCAGGCCACACACCCTCCAGCACCACTGAACTTCTTCTTCTATCTTGAATAACCCAATCCCTTGCACAACACTGCACCCTTTGTACATGAGGACACTTGCTCAGAATGTCCTTTTACCCCACCTTTGTTACTTGACAAATACCTCTTCTTTAGGACTGAGTTCAGATGCCCCCTCCTCTGAAATATCTTCTCAGAATCCTCTGGGCTTTCAGAGGTTTTGTTCAGACATTGTTTTCTGCCCTATTACAAACTAATTATACTAATAATTACTGTCATAGATGAATAATATTCATTGTCTGTATCTGCCCCCAAACAGGACACTGTGTCCCTTTCCCCAGACTTTACTCACCTGACATGGTGAAACAATCTTTTGCCTTAATCTCGGGGATTTTTCCCTTCGCATTGTATTATGACATGTTATTTCATTTTACTGCTTTATTTCGCCACCATTGTTCTTATATCCCACTTCATCTTGGATTCATTCCGTTTGCTGAACTGTGTTCTTCGGTAAATTTTTTAGAAATGATTTATAGGTAGTAAACTTTCTAAGTCTTTGCATATCTAAAAATGCAAATGTTTATTTTGCCCTCCCACATGAGTGAGTTTGGCTGGGTAAGGAACTCCAGTTTAATTTTTTTTTTCTTTCAGAACTCTGATAATATTTCTCCATTGTCGACTTGTATCCAGTGTTACTGATTTTAATCGGGAGAGAACTCTCTCATAGGCTGTCTGATTTTTTCTCTTGAGAAACTCTTAGGATATTATGTGTATGTTTGGCATCCTAAGGTTACATTAGGGTGTGTCTAAATGTGGGTAGTGTTTTTCTATTCGTGCTACTCAGAAACTTTTTGGATCCTTTCAACATTTTGAATCCTTTCAACATTTTGAATGACTCACTTTCATGGTTAAGTTTCTTCAATTAGTTTGTACTTCGGGGTTGCTATTTATATTTACAGTTGAGCATCTTTATCAAACAGGATTGTTAGAGTGTATTTCATCAGATCAAATGAGAACCTCTTTTATTGTTTTATGTTAAATTCTGAATATAGAAGATGCCTTAGATGTTTGGGAGGAGGGTCAGGCTGGGAAAATTTGCAAGGTATGCAAATAACTTTTATTTAGGGTCTGGGGACTCCCCAGCCCTGCTGGTTTTTGTATGTTATCTGGCCCACTGCCCACTCTGGGAGTATCCTGTGTCAGAACTCCCATTTCAGAGTGCGCCACCCCCAAATTTGTCCTGTGGATGAAAGGAATCAGTGGTTCTCCTTCCTTCTCCCTCTTGGCTGTGGATTTGGAAGTTCCAAGTTAGCTCAGGCTCTGCTTCCCTTCATCTTTATCCCCATCCTTCAAACAAGGGACTCCCCTAGGGAGGTAGCTCACTTGGTATATGAAACAGTCTTCCAGGCTTCATCCTGGGGCAGATACTGCTGCTGCTTTTGTACAGAGGGTGGAGGATGGGAGCGAGGAGCAGGCCAGCTGTCCCAGGCTGTCCAAATGAGGTCTTTAATCAATTGCCCTGCCTGCTCCTAGGGGTCCCTCCCTCTCTTTGATTTGTTCAGTCTGAGCACAGTGGTTCTCCGAGCTTCTTCAGGAAATGCTAAGACAATGTAGAGCCTGCCTTCTCCAGCAACAGCCCTTACATTGCAGCTCTCTCTTTTCTGATGTCTCCAGCAAGATCATCCTACCTGCTCTTTACCATCAAAAAAATCCCTCAAAATTGCTGATCTGTGAATTCATCTTTTTTACTTAGGGTGTACAATGGATTTATTATCTATTATAATAGATAGATAATCATTTCTATGTATTTCAATAGAATTCCTGCAATTCCAAAAAGCACAGACGGGGAGCTAGAGCTAGGTTCATACTTTTCATGAATATATTGATTGTACACTAGAGTAATTGTTCTCTGTTTACATAAATCTCCCCACTAGAAAGTGACCTTGGCAGTCCCCATTGTGAGCCCAGTCGTCTGTAAGTGGGCAGACTGCGTGAACAAGGGCACAGAAATTGAAAAACAGAAAGGCTTATATGGAAGAGAGAATTCTGACTGTTCTGTTAGTGGGAAAAAAACCTAGAGAAACTGGTGAGGAGAGAGAGATGGAAATTTTTTGTGTGATAGTGAGGTTGTTCTTGACCCTTTTCTGAACCCCAGTTCTTCCATTTGGGAGAGAGAACATGGCTACAAGATGCTCAAGATGCTTTTCCTGTTTAATCACTTTGTGGTTCCCTGAATTAGGTATTGGAAATCAATAGACCTTACCAGACCACTGATCTTCTCACAGCATCGTACAGATAGAAGCCATATGGTTTGCACTCATCCTAAAATGAGTAGGACCAGACTTTGGTAAAATAGTGAGGAAATTATTCTTTTAATTATTCTTTTTTGTGTGGTTTGTGAGCAGCGCTCTTTTCCCTTCAAACAACTCTCCACTGTTATCCTTGGTTCTCTCTCTTTCAACCACCAATTTCCCAATGATTTACTCTGGCTGATTCTACAAATCTCTGATAAGGAAAGTATTGGCTGATAAGGACTGAGGTAAGATGCTTTATAGAATTATATACAATTTTTTGAGGCAGCACTTAATAAAATGCATTATCTTTTTATTTTTCAAGATTTGTTTTTCAGTTGTAAGGAGAAAAGCTAACATACAGATCATATGGTTGAACAACGTGGGGGTTAGGGGCGCCACATACAATGGCCTCTGATTCTATAGCATGATTACCTAAATTAAAAGCAATTAATTGGCTACTGTTAAACATTTGAAAAGATAAAGTCATACTAGTAAAATGATACATAGGGACACTGATATTTGAGGAAGGGCACTGCTCAAAGCCTTCTCAAATTATAGTCCAGAGTCAAACAGCCACCTCCCTCCTGCTCGCTCTCAGGTTTCAGCCTACAGAAAAATATAACTTTTTTTATAGCCTCATACATCTTCACTGATAATGTGTTTCTTTTCCCCCATTTGACACTAAAATAACTTATTTCTAATTCTTTACATTCACACAGATGTCAAAATATCTCCACATACTTCTACCAGGTGCCTCTATCTTAAATTGGAGCTAGAAAATTCTAGGTTGAAGACTAGCCAACATAAAATATTTTTTGTAAAAGATGTGGGTTCAGTTGATAGCATTAAATTTGCTCTATATAGAGCAAATTCAAACAGATATAGGAATGGACAATATAAGAGAAATCTTGTTGATTCAGATACAGATGACTTAAAAATTTAAAAAACAAGTTTATCAGTTGAATAAATAAATAGTAATATTTAGCGTTTATTTTATGTGTGGGAAGAGTAGTTAACTCACCAATATCAGCATTTCTCAAAATGCGGTTACTGGATTCAAGGAAAGTTTCTGCAAAATTTTTAATTGTGAATTTTCAATTTAATGACCATTTAAAAAACAACCAACACACCCAGAATGGCTAAAAATTACAGACTGAGACTACCAAGTATTTTTCGGGAGGTAGAGCAACTGACATTCTCATACACAGCTGGTGCGAGGTAAAATGACATAATCACTTTGGGAAACTATATATATGGCAGTATCTACAGAAGCATAATATATGCATAGTCTATGCAATCAACTCTACTCTCAGGTATCTATCCAACATACCTCCCAGAAATGCAGCTATTTGGGCCTCAAAATACACTTACCAGAAATTTATAATAGCATTGCTTATAATAGCCCCAAACTGGAAACAATCCAATTGCCCATCAGCGCCAAAATAAATTGTGAAACAGCCGTATGATGGAATACTCCAGAGCAATGAAAAAGAATGAACTGCCGTTAGATGCTACGACATGGATGAATCTCACAGTAAGTTGAATACTCACTGACACTGACTGAAAAGTCTGACACACAAGAATACATACTGTACAGTTCATTTATATAAGGCTAAAAAGCAAACAAAACTATAATCAGGGAACAAGTTATCTTCTGAAAGGATCTATTGACTGGGAGGAGGCACAAGGAGTACTCTAGGGTGCTTGTATTATTCCATATCTTGTTGTGGTTTGTGATTACCCCTGGGAAGAAGGCTACAAGCCTGCCCAAGGCCTGGCTGCATAGACAGCGGTCACCCACCATGCGCCCTCGCAAGTTTACGTCGTTGCAGTGGATACAGATGGTACTCCACCCACATGTCCTTCGATAGTCTTATGGAGCCCTGTTGGCTTCTATATGTTGTACTTTTGCCAGCTCACAGCTGCAATTTTCAGAGGACTCTCCTTTGGTTACTGGAACCCCTTTGGCTGTACCTGCATGGAGCAGGAAGCACCAGGGAGCTTATGTCCGCCACAGGGCAGCCTGTGGCCACTGACGGACTGGTGTGGAAGAGTGAAAGCCCAGCTCTTTTCCCTCAAGACAAGACAAACTCTCTGCACAACTACCTGTAGGGTTAGACTAGGGCTGTGACTTGACCTAAAACTGCTCCCTTCCTTAGCTTCTTTCCCCTACCTGTCTAGCTTCTGCTACACCTCTACTGGCTTCTCCTGTGAGTTCTGCCGTAACAAATCTCTTGCCCACAGATTCTCATGTCAAGGTCATCCTCTAAGAATTGGACCCCAAACAGCCATATTGGAAATCCAGTATCACATGAATGTAGCTTTCTCTCCCCCATTCCCCTTCGAAATGCTTAACACTTCCTTCCTTATTGCCTAGAGTTTATACCCCAAACAATCTGTTTTAGGGATTAAGGTTCTGAAAGGCTTCTATGAATTAAATGGAGACTAATTCAGGAGGCAACACTCATGAAGCATTCATTCTCCCGAGTTCTTGGATCATCTTTATGATCATTGCTGTGAACTCTTTCTTGGGTAGATTGCCTATCTCCACTTCACTTAGTTCTTCTGCGGTTTTGTTCCTTTGTCTGAAACATGTTCCTCTGCTGCCTCATTTCGTCTAAGATGCTATTTGTATTTTTATGTATGTGGTAGGTTACTTACGTTTCTTGACCTTGGAGAAGTGGCCCTCTGTAGGAGACGTCCTGTGCATCCCAGCAGTGCACTCCCCTCTTATCACCCAAGGTGTATGCTCTAGGGATTCCTCCTAAGAGAGCTGCATGGGTCCTTCTGTTGTGGTGGACTGACTACTTGGGTGGTCTGGTAGGCTTGGTTGGTTCCTAGTCTGGTTGATTGCAAGGCCCTGCCTGTGTGGATGCGGCTGGCTGCTGTTTAGCAGGGTCTGGTCATGAGGTGGGCCTGTAGAACCCTAGGGGCCCCTTGGGCTAGCGCTGGCTCACTGGTGGGTGGAGTTCGGGTCCCAAAGACTCTGGGGCTGTTGCTCCCCACCACTGGCAGGTGAAGCCAGATTCTGGGGTTGGTGACAGACTACTTGCAGGCAGAGATGGTTCCTGGAGTCTAACTGCAGGACCCAGGGATCCCAGAGCTTGGTTCAGATTGTTGAGGGGGCAGGGGCATGGTTCCTGACACAGTTGGATACGGGGTCCAGGGTAAAGCTTGCATTGGCCTGCTAGTGAGCAGGGCCAGGGCCCCGCTGGTCCCAGGGGTGGGTCTAGCCTGCACTGCAAGATCTTGCTTCTGGTGTCTGCCCCCTGGTGGGTGGAGCTGGGTCTTGGCCCTCTGGTGGGCTGGGATGCGTCTAGAGGCAGATCCAGAGACAGCTGTGGCTCATAGTCTGTAGGAAGCCTGTCTGCTGATGGTGAGGCTGTGTCTCCCCCAGTTAGCTGTTTGGCCTGAGCCGTCTCGGCACTGGCGCCTGCAGGCTGTTGGATGGTGCTAGGTCTTGGCACTAAAGAGCCACCAAGAGTGTTCAAGCAGCTGACTGTCCAGTGTTTATGTCCCCGGGGTGAGCCGCAGCCGCGTCTCACCCCCGCCTCTCCAGGAGACTCTCCAAGACCAGCAGGTAGGTCTGGCCCGGGTGCCTATCAAATTACTGCTTTTGCCCTGGGTCTGGGTGCGTGTGAGATTTCGTGTGCGTCCTTTAAGAGTGAAGTCTCTATTTCCCTCAGTCTTGTGGGGTGCTTGCAATCAAGCCCCACTGGCCTTCAAAGCCAGATGCTCTTGTGCCGAACTCCCGGGTTGAGGAGTCTGACATGAGGCTCAGAACTCTCACTCCTGTGGGAGAAACTCTGCAATATAATTATTTGCCAGTTTGTGGGTTGCCCACTATGGGGGAGGGGTAATGGGATTTGATTATATCGCGGGTCTGCCCCTCCTACTCATCTCACTGAGGTTCCTTCTTTATGTCTTTAGTTGTAAAAGATATTGTCTTTTTCATTGATGGTTGCTCTGCATATAGTTGGGATTTTGTTGTGTTGGTGAGAGGAGGTGAGCTCAGGGTCTTTCTCTGTCATCTTAGCCTGCCAAACTTCTCGTGAAGCATTTATCAATGATTTGCATTTTAGCAAAATGCAATAAGATTAGCGATGCAACCATCTGACAGGACCCTCAGCCAGCAGGAGACCCACCACTGACTGGTGATTGTGGGTGCCAGGAATCATGTTCAGAAAAGGTCCAAAGCACAAGCCTTGCCTGGAAAGGAGAGCTGAGTGGGGCATGAGAGACATTCGTCAGGCTACAAGCAGCAATATTAGATTTCAGTCACCTGGGCACAGGAAAGGAAGACTCAAAATAGAAACAATTTTGAGCAGAAGACAATCTAACTTCATGAATTTCATCTAGGACTAGCCCTGAACTAATATTTATTAATTCTATGTATGAATGCATGTTGTGATTTAATAAATCAGGGGACTTATAATGTTTTTAAGTGGTTGAGAATGGGGAAGATGACTGCCTGTCCCAGATGAAACCAGTCAGGCTTCATGAATTGAGTGAAATTTCAAGAGCTTGCTTGGTAAGAGCACAGTTATCCAATGGAAAAACACATCAGTTCTAATTATTCTAACTCAAACAGCTGATCAAAATTGCTTTGGCCCAAAATCCATCTAAGGTTTAGCAATATGAACAGCTGGTGGTATGAGCTTTAGAATTAATTACCGAGTGAGTCAATAATCATAAAATTATCTAACATATCAGATGGAAATTTCAAAAATATTTTAAATCTATACTCTCACAACTTCAATTTAGTTATATCTAAAATTATCTTAAATTGGCCTTTTAAACAGTTTGTGCAAAAAAGAAAAGTGTTAATTATTAAGTGTTGACTGAATTGGAGTGAATGGTAATTAAAGTTACCACAAGAACCTGTGACAAAAGGCGATGAACAAAACAAAAAATGTATAAACAACAATATGCATAGACAAAGCCTCGACTGAAACATGCCAACATTTCAGTAGTGTTTATCTGTCTGCTAGGATTGAGGGTCATTTTATTTTCTTCATCAGGAGAAGTGTTGTTTATGAAAAACATGATGTGTAAGATCCTGTCTCCCATTCAAAGTTACCTGAAATAAAGGCTTAGTGGGTGACTGTCACCTAGGCATGGGCATGCTCTGAAAGCATTATTATGAAGGCTTGTGTGAATTAGGCAGAGATTTACTTTGATCTCTTTGAATTACCATATACTACCTAGAAAACATTCCAAAATAAGGGAGCATTGCAGACCAAAATAGAACTGTTTTTGTTGGTAGTGGTGAGATTAAACTATCAGCCATTTTCCTAACATCTATTTCCTTGATGGACAAATACTAAAAGGGAGGGGATAAGCACATGTAAACACACACTCACACGACCTTTACCTGGTAGAGAGGAAAGTGTATTTGTGCAGGTCTCCCTTAAGTAACTGCTCAATGACTCCCTTGCAGGTTATAAATACCAGCCATTTTCAAGGCATGGTAAAAGAAGAAAAAAGGAACAAATTTCAGAGAAAAGGCATAGCTGATGAGAACAGAATTCTTATCAAGGGAGTTTTCAATTAACAAGTTTCCATCCCATTGAATGGGATCAGATGTGAACCCATGGGACTGTTTATTTCATACTTGGCATTTCCTGTCACACCTTTTGTCTGAGCATCTCAGAATATTTTATAAACACAAAACTTCAGTAACACCTGCAGATTTTTTTGCTTTATAAATGGACTTAATAAGTCATCAAAGAGCTTGTAAAGTTGACAGTCACCTAGGATGAGATTGATTCTATATCTGTACCTCTCCCAGTGATGGCCGTCAATTAGGGTTTGAGAACTCCACAGCTTCAATTCTAGAACACTCTGTAACATGAAACTCATGTCTTTAAATTTTAAAGATAATTTTTAAGGAGACGTCTCTAGGAAAAAAAAATCTCTATATATGCACACATACAGATAAATATCTATAAATATAGATACTGAGATATACATAGAAAGGGTTCATAACCAGTAAAGTAGCAGTAAATTGATAACAGGCATTGAAGGTGGAGACTGGCTCCTGACCACGAACATCTGCCTTTGTTTACATAGCTGAGAACAAAATGGGGGAGTCTGTAAGCAATAAATAGAAAGGTGGAAGGCTTGGGATTTTTTTTCCTAGCTCCTTTGTCAGTTGTGATCTTCCTGACATCTCTTAACCTTTGTTCAGAGGTTCCCAAACTTTCCTGGCTCTTGATTCCCTGAGGTCTCAGTAAATTTTCCCTGGGCCTCTAAGGCAAAAGAAATACCTAAGAGTTCTATTTATTAAGTAGTTTGGTCTGAACAACTAGTAATAGTAGTTGGCGTGATGTCCAACAGACGGCACTGTGCTTTCCTCGACAACATTCTCTCTTGGGGGCTCCTGGGCACCTGGGCTCAGTTAGGGACGCACTGCTCTAGATCATCTGTGAACGAGGTGGCGCGAGGGGCAGAACTGGCCTTGGGGGAATTTGAAAAGGGACTCCAGGGAGGTACCTTTCTCTCATTATAGGAACTCCAGGTAAAAGTGCCTATTGCTGCCTTTCAAGCCTGATGACTAGTGTGCCCACCCTAGTAAAGAGGGGAAGAGCGGGTCTCTCCTACACAGAGCACACGGGAAGCCTACTGCTAGCGCAGATTTAGCTAGCTCCTCTTCAGACAAAACCTGCACAATTACAAACCCTCTAAGTTGGTTTGTTCTACTCACTTTATGTTTTCATTGTCTATGACTCATTCTACAATCCACATAACCTTAAAGATAACTATGTAAATAAAATCAGTCTCTGTTTGTATCTGAATCACACCAAGAGAAATAAACAGACTTCTGGTAAATACTGAAGCTTGTTTGGGACAGCCAGATTTAAAATATAAGCATAAAGGAAATCTGTTTTCTCGAACCCTGAAGGGACAGCCCAAAGAACTGGGCAGTTCTCGGACCTGACAATGAACTGTGATAACAAACCTGTGTGCTTGCCAGTTGGGTGAGGGGTGCTGGATGCTTTAAGATGGCCTGGGCAGAGGAGGTGGTGGTATTCAATGAACCTGCAGATGAGAAGTTTCAAGGGTAGGGGGCTTTCAATTGCAGGCATTGATTGGCTCGGGAACTGACTGTCACACAGGCAGCTCCATGAAGCCTGCAATTGGGAGAAGAGCAGCAGGGTTTTTTGTTTGTTTTAACCAGTAATTAGTGATTCTCCTAAGTCACACCAAGAATGCCAGAGAGTTTCTGATCAGGCTTAGTTGAGACGAAATGCTCTGTTCATAGTTAAATACAATTCCTCTTTTTAAGAACTGTAGACAGAGTGCCTGCTAAGCGCCAGGCACTGTCTAGGTTTATGGAAGATCAAGGCCTGAGGTGAGGGATGAGCAGGGGGAAGACAACTCCTGCGCTTTCAGAGCTGGACCTTGTGGTTAAGAACAACAGGAGGTTCCATTTTACAACTCAACTGGGAGGAAATGGAGGAGGTGTCTGGGCAATTCACTTTCCTCTCTGACCTCAATTTACTCTTTTTAAATGAGGGGGTTGGACTACATGATCTCTAAGCCCTAAGGTTCTGATTCTAGCACCAAACAAAGTTCACTTCAAAGTCAAGGAAAGAGTTGCAGTAACATAAATAGACCTCAGGGTATAAACACTATGTTATCCAAAGGGAAAATAAAGATGACAGACTGCATGTTTTAAAATAAACTCACTGTGGGTTTTAATTCTCAATTCCAACCTTGAATTTTATGAGTATTGATTTCCTAAGAAAAGAAAGCTTACAACTGCTACCTTCCTTAAGTACCTTTCCTTTCATTTTATATAAGGCCATTAAAAATTTTTCAGGCCCAATATATATAACTTTCAGTTTAAATGTCCTTATTACCATACCCAAAAGGACCTTTCTTATGTAACTAAAACAAAAGGTTTAATTTTGGACGCAGAAAAAGTTAGACTTGACATTTACAAGAAATGAATACCTTGCTTTGCCTAAAAAAACAATCTTGACTGTTAGGTACTTCAAACACTGACGTGTAGTGTCATTGACAACACAATGGGATGGGCAAACCGAGGGACTGAGACCTACAACGTCTATGATTTACTTAAGATCACGCAGTTATTTTATGTCTCTGCCTCGTTTTCATCTTACTGTATTTTATTTATCCCTCACAGTAGCCCTCTAGGGTAATTTCCGTGCTCTACAGACTAGAAAATAGTTTCAGAGAAAGTGTGTTCTTACAGTCGTAATGGATTCGCAACTAGGTCTACCTATCTCAGAAGCTCTTGAAATTTTTCCCTATACCTTATGGGATTCTAGCACATAATCCCTACTTTCCGAATTGTGCGTTCTCACATAGATCAAATGGAAGGGATATTTTCATTTTTCTTCAGAGAATGAGAAGAGGCAACTGTAGAGGGGGGATGGGGGGAAAGTGGGGTTAAAGAACTGCTGCTCTATTGCTCTAAAATGTTTCCAGACTTATCTTACATTGCCCCTGCCCAGAACTTATATTGTACCCAAACTGTATTCCCACAGTTCCTGGGATACACCCTATCCAGCCTCAGCTTCTTCATTCTTTTCTCTCCTGCAGTGCCCTTCCTCTCCACGCAGCTTACTGAAAACCTATTCATCCTGTAAAGTCCATTTCATGAGTCACTGCCATCCCATGAGGCTCTTTGAGCCTCAGTTTCCTCAATCACAGAGTGGAGAAAAGAATTCCTACTGAGATAATCATGTCTACCTGGCAGCGTCATTTAAATGATG
Source organism: Stenella coeruleoalba (assembly GCF_951394435.1). Lineage (NCBI taxonomy): Eukaryota > Metazoa > Chordata > Mammalia > Artiodactyla > Delphinidae > Stenella > Stenella coeruleoalba. The sequence goes on along the minus strand of NC_137151.1, from coordinate 77,004,704 downwards.
TTTATAACACCTCCATCAGTAATAAAATGTAAAGAGAAAGTAAATGTATTATTTCTCACTGTTAAAGATCAAACTTTAGTAGGTCCGTAGCTTTTGTACTCACTCTTAGATTATGTTTTGGCATTAAAAGCTCCAGTCTAGTCTAATAATTGCAAAGATGAAGTCCAGTTCAGTAAAGAAATAAATTATCTGAAATCTTATTCAGTGTCAAGTTCTCCCCATTCCCAGAATGGAGGTCCAGGCAGGGAGGGGAGAAAGTTAGCTTTGGAAGCAACTCATCCTCTGTCTCCTCTCCCACAGTGTAAGCCACATTTCTGGCCTCTCCCAAGTCAGCCTGGGAAAAGAGCGACTAGAGGAAAGGGACCATGGCTGGCAGTGCTCTCCTGGATAGTTCTGTTTTGAACATCCAGGAACTCACCATTTCTTCGTGTATCATAAACCACTGAGGCTGTCCTTTTGGAAGATTCCTTTTTAAGATGACCCAGGTCAGCTCACTTTTGTAAGCGGTCGCATTTTGTCCCCACGAGCCATTTGGAGTGGAAATGCATACCATCACAGTGGAGTCTCTTTACAGCTCTTGACTTTTTCTCAGACTTAAGTCAGGCACCATTGTCTGTCTCCCTCAATCTCCAGGACACAAATATCAAAAACTCCCCATTGTCTTCGCTTATTGGCCTGAGGTGAAAATAAACTATCTTTCTATGTCTGTGAGGATGGAGAAGAGAATACAAAGCTCACACAAAGAAATCTCTCTACTCTGCAAACTTTTCATCCTTATACCAGCTGGGGTACCTGATCAAGCTGGCAGAAGCATCTTGTTATCCCTCAGCATTATGCATAGCGCTTCACTTCAGTATCTGGATCATTGGGTGGGGTGGGGGTGGAATTATTCTTTGGAATCTATTATATTAGTCTTTGGGCTCCATTTAACAACCTGTTCCACAGATAATGGGCTTAAGGAGTAACTGAACCATGAATGTGAAAGTCCTCAAGAACCAAGGAGGCTTTTCTTTGTCTTTCCCTCTTTAGAGTCAAACAACTACCTTAACTCTGCTTTTCCCTGCTCATAATCTATTTCATTCTCCTTTCTCGGCCCAAACTCTCTTTCTTGGTTTCTCTGTGTACATACAAAAAACAGCTACCCCACAGCTTCCAATGTTATATGTTTGCTCCCACAGGCCACAGAGACTAACTAGTTTGAATCTCATTTCAAAATTCCTAAAGATAAGAGACAATTGGCCTAGTCTAGACCAAATGTCTATCCCTACTCCAATGACCTTTGTTCAACAAGCAGGCTATCAGAGCCCATCCCTAAGGGCAAGGAAATTCTCAAAGAAAGGAGGTAATAGGCTAGGTAGATGCTCCCCAGTAGTGTGAGAAATACATATATTGCTGCCGCAAGGCCTGGCATAAGTAAATACTTAGCATGTTTTTCTGCCCTTTCAAGACATTTATTCTCTTCTGAGGAGTTAGAGCAGACATTGTGGCTGGCTCTTCAAATTACTCTCCCTTTCCTTAGTCACTACTCCAGTTTTCATTCAGATATCTTCACCTCCCCTGGGCATCTCACACTAGCCATGGAGCAAGTGGCTGAAGCCCCTCCTTGGTCTCAGTTATTTGTTCCACGATGACTGATCTCAGGCTGAGGAGATCAGAGTAGAGGTTTTCTGGTGGTTTCTTTAGAAAAAGTGTCCTCCCTCTTCCGAGAGCACTCTTGGAAACGATCCCCTCGTCTTCCTTAGATGTGCATGGAGAAACACATTGCCATGGGAGTTGACACAACCATCTTGTGACCACAAAGTAGAACCAGGCTTAAGAAAAAGCTGAACCTGGGCTTCCCTGGTGGCGCAGTGGTTGAGAGCCCGCCTGCCGATGCAGCGGACACGGGCTTGTGCCCCGGTCCGGGAAGATCCCACACGCCGCGGAGCGGCTGGGCCCGTGAGCCACGGCCGCTGAGCCTGCGTGTCCGAAGCCTGTGCTCTGTAACGGGAGAGGCCGCAGCAGTGAGAGGCCCGCGTACCGCAAAAAAAAAAAAAAGAAAAAAAAAAAGCTGAACCTGCAAGAGACAGGAGATAAAAGGAAACTGAATCCTTGAAGAAACGATTGAGCGGCTGATCAAACCAACCCTGAAGCCAACTTATATGTCAATTTCCAGTTATGTGAGCCGATGAATACTTTCTGTCATTTTAACCAACTTGTTAAAGACCTAATTTGCATGTTCATCCAAAATTATAACATGTCAGGACAAACAGTAAGTATATTTGCAAAAGAGTCTGTTGTTCCCTGAGGGGAAGTTGTACACAGACTCTTGAAAAAAAGGAATCAAGAATTAAATCTCCGGCTTTCCCGGTGGCGCAGTGGTTGAGAGTCCGCCTGCCGATGCAGGGGACGCGGGGTTTGTGCCCCGGTCTGGGAAGAGCCCACATGCTGTGGAGGGCCTGGGCCCGTGAGCCATGGCCGCTGAGCCTGCGCGTCCGGAGCCTGTGCTCCGCGGCGGGAGACGACACAGCAGTGAGAGGCCCCCATACCAAAAAAAAAAAAGAATTAAATCTCTCCTCAAAGAAGAGGATAAAAGCAATCTTAGAATCTCTCAGGGAAATAGTGGATATATAAAAAAAACTCAGGGAAAGGAGTAGGAAGATGCTTGAATTGAATTGTAGGAAACTGGCTAATCTTGTAGTAAAAGGTGATATTTCCAGGTGACCCAATGGAATGTCATATGGATTGTCCCAAAACTGCTCATGGAAGATATTATTCTCTCAAGAAATTGAAGAGGATATCAAGAAGCATATAACATCTGGCGCTACAAATAGGACCTGAGAAAACTATAAAAGCTACTCTACCTAGACACCACATAAAATAATAATACTGTTGAGGGGAGTAGACTTTCTACCACCATCAGTAGACTCACCTAGAGGAGCCCCTGCACACCAGGTCCCCAGGCAGCAATCCTGAGACCAGTGTGGAGGCCAAGCACGTACTGCCCATAAGAACTCCATACCAGAGACTCTGCCAAGAAAGAAAAGTATTTTGTAATCTAAGGTCTAGCAGTATCAGTGGGCTAGAGAGAGAGAGGAGAAGTAGCTTAGAACAGAATACTACTTTTTAAAAAAAAACTATTGTTTGGTGTTACCTAGTTCTTATCTGTTATTTTTTTATGCATGGTTAGAACATCTTGTATTATATTTGTGTAGTGAAATAATATTTTGAAATACATTACTATAGCTTTCAGCACTTCCTTGTATTTTTTTTTAAAAATCCCCTATTCAACAAGAGCTTTCATTACCTCTGGGAGGGTTAAGATTAGATAATTAAAAAAGAAAAAGAATCAGTAGTCAGAGTTTGGCTTTTGGCTTCCAAAATTATGTTCCTAAAATCAATTTCAGTAAAGACAGTTTTGAAGTTAGTTTTCAATTTCAAGAGCCAGCAAGAGATTGAGATAGAGAAGGTTTTTTGTATTTGTTTTGTTTTTGTTTTTAATTTCATAATCTCTCCTTTAAATGTCAAGGAAAAAAGCCTAGAAAGCTGAGAAAAGTATTTTTACTAAAAACCTTTAAATATGAAGGATACACGAGATGATGGGAGGGCAGTTTTCAAGTCTAAAGAGAGGAAACAAAAAAGTAACAAAACTTCCCTTAGGTGTGGTGTCTTAGACTGCTTGGGTTACTATAACAAAATACCACAGACCGGGTGGCTAAACAACAGAAATTTATTTCTCATAGTTCTGAACTGGGAAGTCCAAGATCAAGGTGCCCGCTAATTGAGTTCTTGGTGAGGCCCTTTCTCCTGCCTTGCAGGTGGTTGCCTTCTCTTTGTGTCCTCCTGTGGAAGAGAGAACAAGGATATGGGTGTCTCTTTATAAATACGCTAATTTTATCACATCAAGGCTCCACTCTTATGTTAGTTACTTTTTTCCCCTGGGTTTTCTGTTTTTTTTTTTTTTTTGAAGTATAGTTGATTTAGAATATCATGTTAGTTTCAGGTATACAGAATAGAGATTCAGTAATATATATTTATATTCCTTTTAAGATTCTTTTCCCTTATTATAAAATATTGTGTACAGTTCCCAGTGCTATACAGTAGGTCCTTGTTGGTTATCTATTTTCTATATAGTACTGTGTATATGTTAATCCCAACCTCCTAATATATCTCTCCCTGACCCCCCTTTCCCATTTGGTAACCATGAGTTTGTTTTCTATGTCTGTGAGTCTCTTTCTGTTTTGTAAATAAGTTCATTTGTATCATTTTTTTAGATTGCACATGTAAGTGATACCATATGATATTTGTCTTTCTCTGTCTTACTTCACTTAGTATGATCATCTCTAGGTCTACTCATGTTGCTGCAAATGACATTATTTCATTCTTTTTTATGGCTAATATTCATTGTGTGTGTGTATGCCACATCTTCTTTATCCATTCCTATGTTGGACATTTATGTTGCTTCCATGTCTTGGCTGTTGTAAATAGTGCTGCAGTGAACACTGGGGTGCATGTATCTTTTCGAATTAAGGTTTTCTCCAGATATATGCCCCAAAGTGGGCTTGTAGGGTCATATGGTAACTCTGTTTTCAGTTTTTTAGGGACCCTCCATACTGTTTTCCATAGTGGTTGTGCCAATTTACATTCCCACCAGTGGTGTAGGAGGGTTCCTTTTTCTCCATACCCTCTGCAGCATTTATTATTTGTAGACTTTTTGATGATGGCCATTCTGACAGGTGTGAGGTGATAACTCATTGTGGTTTTGATTTGCATTTCTCTAATAATTAGCAATATTAAGCACATTTTCATGTACCTTTTGCCCATCTGTATGTCTTCTTTGGAGAAGTGTCTGTTTAGATCTTCTGCCCATTTTTTTTTATTGGGTTGTTTGTTTTATTTGATATTGAGCTGTATGAGCTATTTCTTTATTTTGGAGATTAATCCCTGTCAGTTGCATCATTTGCAAATATTTCTTCCCATTCTGAGGGTTGTCTTTTCATCTTCTTTATGGATTCCTTTGTTGTACAAAAGAATTTCAGTTTAATTAGGTCCCATTTGTTTACTTTTGTTCTTATTTCCATTACTCTAGGAGACAGATCTGAAAACATATTGCTGTGATTTATGTCAAAGAGTGTCCTGCCTATGTTTTCCTCTAGGAGTTTTATAGTATCTGATCTTACACTTAGATCTTTATCCATCTTTATTTTTGTGCGTGGTGTTAGAGAATGTTCTAATTTCATTCTTTTACATGTAGCTGTCTGTGGTGTATGATCCTTTTAATATATTGTTGGATTCAGTTTGCTAGTATTTTGTTTAGGATTTTTGCATCTATGTTCATTGGTGATATTGGCATGTAATTTTCTTTTTTTGTGGTGTCTTTGTCTGGTCTTGGGGTGATTGTGGCCTTGTAGAATGAGTTCGGAAGTGTTCCTCTGCAACTTTTGGTAATAGTTTCAGAAGGATAGGCGTTAACTAGTCTCTAAATGTTTAATATAATTCATCTGTGAAGCCATATATGATCCTGGACTTTTGCTTGTTGGGAGTTTTTAAATCACAGATTCAATTTCCATACTTGTAATTGGTTAGTTACTTTCTTATTCCAAACACAGCTGCCCTGGGGGATAGGGCTTCAGCATATGAATTTGGGGGTACATAATTCAGTCCAAAGCATGTAGAAAGGATCCTAAAGGTAGTAGCTCAAGTAAGTGAATCATAGATGAGTTTCCAAACAGGGCCCTGCCCTGCCTCCTCCCCCTGTGGAGAGAAGGTGGGTTGGACAATAAACTAGATGGCAGAAAAGTCTCAAGTAGCTCAGTGCTATGGGCAGAGAGGAACTTTCACTTGTTTGGGGCCTGGAATTCTAAATGGAGGCAGCCTCTAAGAGTGTTCCATGCCACAGTGGCATGGGTGCCATAAAGTGGAAAGCAATAGGGCATATTCAGACCAAGAAGACCTGTGATAGCACCTTGTGTGCAGCCCCTTCTCCATCTGCAGAAATTTCCACATGCTCAATTTGGAGTTGCCACAGCCCTTAGTAGTGGGCTGTAAGGAGGAGTCCGCTAAGCCAGACATTGAATGGGAATCCCAGAAAAATCTCATCAGATCCGAAATACTAGCAAGAGCCGAAGTGGGCTCTAGTCAACTCTGGGAAGTTGGTCTACTTTCTCCAGACATAGTGGCTGCTATACCATTTGTTGGCATTCTACTATTCCAATATACGATGGTAAGAAAACACAATATTTTTGTTGGCATAGTATTTTTATTCTGGAATATTTTTATTTTTATTTATTTATTTATTTATTACATCTTTATTGGAGTATAATTGCTTTACAATGGTGTATTAGTTTCTGTTTTATAACAAAGTGAATCAGTTATACATATACGTATGTTCCCATATCTTTTCCCTCTTGCGTCTCCCTCCCTCCCACCCTCCCTATCCCACCCCTCCAGGCGGTCACAAAGCACCGAGCTGATCTCCCTGTGCTATGCGGCTGCTTCCCACTAGCTATCTATCTTACGTTTGGTAGTGTATATATGTCCATGCCTCTCTCTCGCTTTGTCACAGCTTACCCTTCCCCCTCCCCATACTTCTATGAGAGCACAATTGCTTGTGTAACTTACCTTCCTACTGCAAACAACTAGAAAACTGGACAAAATAGATGAAACAGCTGTTTTTATACATTGAATAACTACTCTCTGAGAGAAGGAAACTAAACAAGATGAGCCCTGTGTTTACCCCAGCAATTTCTGGACTGCAGCACAGGGGGCACAAACACAAACAGACCCTAGCAGTTGCAAAGAGTTGAGAAGACAGAGCTGATGAGGGAGGCTGAGGCAACGAAAATTTGCAAGGAAGATTACCAGAGAGGAGGGAGCTGTGCAGAGAATGAGCTCTAGAAGTCTGCGTTGAGATTTTTAGTGGTCTTTGGTCCCTGGTGGGTAAGGGGATATTCAACATGGCCAGACAAATAATAGCTGCTGAGAGAAGATAGTTACTAGGGAGCTGTAATTGAACTATCTGCAGAACTCATATGAACCTGGGAATCATTTGATGTAACATCAGTCAGAGTGGAGAAGTCTTGAACACACCTGTCATTTCGTTAGAGAAACCAGAAGGTTCAGGGTGAGCTGTGGGATTAAGGGCTACTATAGACACATATGAAAAACTGAAAGGGAAGCCTTGAAAGGATCAAGCTGATCTGCAAGTAGCTTACCCTGCCAAAGCAATATCCAAAACTTTTTAAAGGAATACCACAAAATCCAGCACTAAATGACACAAAATCACAGCATATAATTAAAAAATTACTGGTCATGTGAAGAAGCAAGGAAGTATGTCTCATAACCAATAGATAAATCAGCTAATAGAAACAGTCCGCCAAATGACAAACATGGAATTAACAAATAGGCACTTTAAAACAGCTATTATAAATATGTTAAAAGATTCTAAGAAAAACAGAAACACAATGAGGAGAGAAATGGAAGATATAAAAAGAACCAAATAAAATTTCTATAACTAAAAAATATTGGAATTGAAAATTTCATTGAATGATATTAACAGCATATTAAATATTAAAGAAAAAAATCCATAAACCTGAAGACATAGAAATAGAAATACTCACAAGCCTCTTAGACAGCCTCATCCACCAGAGGGCAGACAGCAGAAGCAAGAACAACTACAGTCCTGCAGCCTGTGGAACAAAATGCACATTCACAGAAAGATAGACAAGATGAAAAGGCAGAGGGCTATGTACCAGATGAAGGAACAGTATAAAACCCAGGAAAAACAACTAAATGAAGTGGAGAGATAGGCCACCTTCCAGAAAAAGAATTGAGAATAATGATAGTGAAGATGATCCAGGGCCTCCAGATGATCATCCTCCAGATGATCCTGGAGGGCCTCCAGATGATCATCCTCCAGATGATCCTGGAGGCAAAGATTGAGAAGATGCAAAAAACGTTTAACAAAGACCTAGAAGAATTAAAGAACAAACAGAGATGAACAATACAATACTTGAAATGAAAACTACACTAGAAGGAATCAACAACAGAATAACCAAGGCAGAAGAATGGATAAGTGACCTGAAAGAATGGTGGAATTCACTGTTGTGGAACAGAATAAAGAAAAAAGAATGAAAAGAAATGAAGACAGCCTAAGAGACCTCTGGGACAACATTAAATGCAACAACATTCACATTATAGGGGTCCCAAAAGAAGAGAGAGAGAAAGGACCCGAGAAAATATTTGAAGAGATTATAGTCGAAAACTTCTCTAATATGGGAAAGGAAATAGCCACCCAAGTCCAGGAAGCACAGAGAGCCCCATACAGGATAAACCCAAGGAGAAACACGCCAAGACACACAGTAACAAAATTGACAACAATTAAAGACAAAAATTATTGAAAGCAGCAAGGGAAAAACAACAAATAAGATACAAGGGAACTCCCATAAGGTTAACAGCTGATTTCTCAACAGAAACTCTACAAGCCAGAATGGAGTGGCATGATATACTTAAAGTGATGAAAGTAAAGACCCTACAACCAGGATTACTCTACCTGGCAAGGATCTGATTCAGATTCGATGGAGAAATCAAAAGTTTTACAGACAAGCAAAAGCTAAGAGAATTCAGCACTACCAAACCAGCTCTACAACAAATGCTAAAGGAACTTTTCTAAGTGGGAAAAACAAGAGAAGAAAAGGACCTACAAAAACAAACCCAAAACAATTAAGAAAATGGTCATAGGGACATACATATCGAAAATTACCTTAAACGTGGATGGATTAAATGCTGGAACCAAAGGACACAGGCTCACTGAATGGATACAAAAACAAGACCCACCTATATGCTGTCTACAAGAGACCCACTTCAGACCTAGGGACACATACAGACTGAAAGTGAAGGGATGGAAAAAGATATTCCATGCAAATGGAAATCAAAAGAAAGCTGGAGTAGCAATACTCATATCAGATAAAATAGAATCTAAAGAATGTTACAGGGCTTCCCTGGTGGTGCAGTGGTTGAGAGTCTGCCTGCCGATGCAGGGCACGTGGGTTCGTTCCCCGGTCCGGGAGGATCCCACATGCCGCGGAGCGGCTGGGCCTGTGAGCCATGCCCGCTGGGCCTGCGTGTCCACAGCCTGTGCTCCACAACGGGAGAGGCCACAGCAGTGAGAGGCCCGCGTACGCAAAAAAAAAAAAAAAGAATGTTACAAGAGACAAGGAAGGACACTGCATAACTATCAAGGGATCAATCCAAGAAGAAGATATAACAATTATAAATATATAAGCACCGAACCTAGGAGCACCTCTATACATAAGGCAACTGCTAACAGCTATAAAAGAGGAAATCGAGAGTAACACAATAATAGTGGGATACTTTAACACCTCACTTACAGCAATGGACAGATCATCCAAAATGAAAATAAATAAGAAAACAGAAGCTTTAAATGACATAAGAGACCAGATAGATTTAAGTGTTATTTATAGGACATTCCATCCAAAAACAGCAGATTACACTTTCTTCTAAAGTGCACATGGAATATTCTCCAGGATAGATCACATCTTTGTCACAAATCAAGCCTCAGTAAATTTAAGAAAATTGAAATCATATCAAGCATCTTTTCTGACCACAACGCTATGAGATTAGAAATAAATTACAGAGGAAAAAACTTAAAAAACACAAACACATGGAGGCTAAACAATACGTTACTACATAACCAAGAGATCACTGAAGGAATCAAAGAGGAAATCAAAAAATTCCTAGAGGGCTTCTCTGGTGGCGCAGTGGTTGAAGGTCCACCTGCCAATGAGGGGACACGGTTTCGTGCCCCGGTGCAGGAAGATCCCACATGCCGCGGAGCGGCTAGTCCGGTGAGCCATGGTCACTGAGCCTGCGCATCCAGAGCCTGTGCTCTGCAACAGGAGAGGCCACAATAGTGAGAGGCCCGCATACCGCAAAAAAAAAAAAAAAACCTGGATACAAATGACAGTGAAAACACGACGATCCAAAACCTATGCGATGCAGCAAAAGCAGTTCTAAGAGGGAAGTTTATAGCAATACAATCCTACCTCAAAACAAGAAAAATCTCAAATAATCTAACCTTACACCTAAAGGAACTAGTGAAAGAAGAGCAAACAAAACCCAAAGTTAGCAGAAGGAAGGAAATCATAAAGATCAGAACAGAAATAAGTGAACTAGAAACAAAGAAAACAATAGCAAAGATCAATAAAACTAAAAGCTGGTTCTTTGAGAAGATAAACAAAATTGATTAACCATTAGCCAGACTCATCAAGGGCAAAAGGGAGAGGACTCAAATCAATAAAATTAGAAATGAAAAAGGAGAAGTTACAACAGACACCGCAGAAATACAAAGCATCCTAAGAGACTACTACAAGCAACTCCATGCCAATAAAATGGACAACCTGGAAGAAATGGACAAATTCTTAGAAAGGTATAACATCCAAGACTGAACCAGGAAGAAATAGAAAATATGAACAGACCAACCACAAGTAATGAAATTGAAACTGTGATTAAATATCTTCCAACAAACAAAATGTCCAGGACCAGATGGCTTCACAGGTGAATTCTATCAAACATTTAGAGAAGAGCTAACACCCACCCTTCTCAAGCTCTTCCAAAAAATTGCAGAGGAAGGAACACTCCCAGACTCATTCTATGAGCCCACCATCACCCTGATACCAAAACCAGACAAAGGTATTACAAAAAAAGAAAATTACAGACCAATATCACTGATGAATATAGATGCAAAAATCCTCAACAAAATACTAGCAAACAGAATCCAGCAACACGTTAAAAGGATCACACACCAAGATCAAGTGGGATTTATCCCAGGGATGCAAGGATTCTTCAGTATATGCAAATCAATCAATGTGATACACCATATTAACAAACTGAAGAATAAACACCATATGATCATCTCAATAGATGCAGCAAAAGCTTTTGAGAAGATTCAACATGCATTTATGATAAAAGCTCCACAGAAAGTGGGCATAGAGGGAACTTACCTCAACATAATAAAGGCCATATATGACAAACCCATAGCAAACATGATTCTCAATGGTGAAAAACTGAAAGCATTTCCTCTAAGATCAGAAAGAAGACAAGGATGTCCACTCTCACCACTATTATTCAACATAGTTTTGGAAGTCCTAGCCACGGCAACCAGAGAAGAAAAAGAAATAAAAGGAATACAAATTGGAAAAGAAGAAGTAGAACTGTCACTGTTTGCAGATGACATGATACTATACATAGAGAATCCTAAAGATGCCACCAGAAAACGACTAGAGCTAATCAATGAATTTGGTAAAGTTGCAGGATACAAAATTAATGCATAGAAATCTCTTGCATTCCTGTACACTAATGATGAAAAATCTGAAAGAGAAATTAAGGAAACACTCCCATTTACCATTGCAACAAAAAGAATAAAATACCTAGGAATAAACCTACCTAGGGAGACAAAAGACCTGTATGCAGAAAACTATAAGACACTGAGGAAAGAAATTAAAGATGATACCAACAGATGGAGAGATATACCATGTTCTTGGATTGGAAGAATCAATATTGTGAAAATGACTATACTACCCAAAGCAATCTACAGAATCAGTGCAATCCCTATCAAATTACCAATGGCATTTTTTACGGAACTAGAATAAAAAATCTTAAAATTTGTATGGAGACACAAAAGACCCCGAATAGCCAAAGCAGACATGAGGGGAAAAAACGGAGCTGGAGGAATCAGACTCCCTGACTTCAGACTATACTACAGAGCTACAGTAATCAAGACAATATGGTGCTGGCACAAAAACAGAAATATAGATCAATGGAACAAGATAGAAAGCCCAAGATAAACCCATGCACCTATGGTCAACGAATCTATGACAAAGGAGGCAAGGATATACAATGGAGAAAAGACAGCCTCTTCAATAAGTGGTGCTGGAAAAAGCTGGACAACTACATGTAAAAGAATGAAATTAGAACACTCCCTAACACCATACACAGAAATAAACTCAAAATGGATTAGAGACCTAAATGTAAGACCGGATGCTATAAAACTCCTCTAGGAAAACGTAGGAAGAACACTCTGACATAAATCACAGCAAGATCTTTTTTGATCCACCTCCTAGAGTAATGGAAATAAAAACAAAAATAAACAAATGGGACCGAATGAAACTTCAAAGCTTTTGCACAGCAAAGGAAACCATAAACAAGGTGAAAAGACAACCCTCAGAATGGGAGAAAATATTTGCAAACAAGTCAACAAAGGATTAATCTCCAAAATATGTAAACAGCTTATGCAGCTCAATATTAAAAAAGCAAACAACCCAATCCAAAAATGGGCAGACGACCTAAATAGACATTTCTCCAAAGAAGACATACAGATGGCCAAGAGGCACATGAAAACTGCTCAATATCACTAATTATTAGAGAAATGCAAATCAAAACTACCATGAGGTATCACCTCACAGCAGTTAGAATGGGTGTCATCAGATAATCTACAAAAAACAAATGCTGGAGAGGGTGTGGAGAAAAGGGAACCCTCTTGCACTGTTGGTGGGAATGTCAACTGATACTGCCACTATGGAGAACAGTATGGAGGTTCCTTAAAAAACTAAAAGTAGAATTATCATATGATCCAGCAATCCCACTACTGGGCATATACTGAGAGAAAAACATAATTCAAAAGGACACATGCACCCCAATGTTCATTGCAGCACTATTTACAATAATCAGGTCATGTAGGCAACTTAAATGCCCATAGACAGACGAATGGATAAAGAAGACGTGGTACATATACACAATGGCATATTACTCAGCCATAAAAAGGAACAAAATTGGGTCATTTGTTGAGTCGTTGATGGATCTAGAGACTGTCATACAGGGTGAAAGTCAGAGAGAGAAAAACAAATATCATTTATTAACACATGTATGTGGAACCTAGAAAAATGGTACAGATGAACCAGTTTTCAGGGCAGAAGTTGAGACACAGAGGTAGAGAAGAAACGTATGGACACCAAGGGAGGAAAGCCGTGGGAGGTGGGGGGGTGTAATGAATTGGGTGATTGGGAATGACATATATACACTGATGTGTATAAAATTGATGACTAATAACGTGCTGTATAAAAAATAAAATTAAAAAATTAAAAAAATTATAAATTAATTTAAAGAAATAGAAATACTCAAAATGAAGCAGAGAGAAAGAGGGTGGCTAAGGGGGGAAGAACAGGTCCTCGGTGACCTGAGGAACAATATAAAAGTTTAACATACAGCAGTTGGAGTTGCAGAAGGAAAGGAGGGGTAGGAGGACAGAAAAAAAAAAAAAAAAAACAACTGAAGAAATAATGAGTAAAAAATTCCAAATTTGATGAAAGTATAAACCCACAGATCCAAGAATTTTATCCAAGAAACTCAAACCACTCCAAGGCAAACCGTAATCAAAGTGCTGCAAACCAGTATTAAAGAGAAAATCTTAAAAGTAGCCAGCACTGAGGGATAGGGAATAGAGTTGGTATCATTTATATCTTGATGTATTCCCAGAGAGTAATTATACTCCTTTAAAATTTTGCATTAAGCAATGGCGCCCTCATTTAGAAAGCATCCTTTTATACTGCCACAATCTTCAGTTTGGAGTTAACACTTCACATTACCCTGACTAATTAAAAGTCAAAAATCCTTTTTCAATATCTGTAACAATTTACACAAAAGCAACCTTGCCACTTAACTATACCAGTGTTCAAGGGCTTTATTTTTCTTGTTATTAAAAATTGAATATTATGTTTTATGATTAATTAAACTTTCAGCATTTTATGAGTCTGATTTAATATTTTATTATCCTTACATTTTATGTTAATTTATAGTAGGCTGACAAAATGTTTTGTACATATTTTATAAATTTATTTTGCGATTTGTAATTTTTCATAAATTTTGTATTTAGTTTTATTAACTATTTTGTTTTGACTTCTGAAAACACTTTTAAAATTAAAAAAATCAATACTGGTTTTTAGTTTTACATAAAATAAATACTGAAATATTTGTGTCATAATTTCACTCCCTTATTGGAATCACAGCTCAGGAGGAATCACTCTGTATTTCTCATTTTGAGGGAAAATATAATTAATTATATCAGGACAGTAAAAAGAAAAATCCCAAAGTGGGAATAGGCAAAAGATTGATTCTTTAAGGGTATATAGTTTGTTTTGACTTAATATTCCCGTTAATTAGGGTATCTTACAACTGTAAGAAAGTAATTGTTAACTTATAGGAAACTGATAGCAATTCAAATTATCTTTGTCCATAACATTGCAAATGAATTTTTCCTATAGAAATGTAAATGGTTTCTGTCTAGTAGAAAAGATTAAAACACAAGACTTTAAAATTTAACAATCTTAATTTGGTATTCTTTTTTAAAAATTATAATATTTCTGCCTGTCCAGCACATTTTTAAATCAATTTTTTAATTGAAGTATAGTTGATTTACAATGTTGTGTTGAACACAGCTGTACAGCAAAGTGATTCAGTTGTACACACATATATATATATGTATATTCTTTTTTATATTCTTTTCCGTTATGGTTTATCATAGGATATTGAATATAGTTCTCTGTGCTATACAGTAGGACCTTTTTGTTTATCCGTTCTATATATAGTAGCTTACATCTGCTAACCCCAACCTCCCACTCCATCCCTCCCTCAACCCTTGGCAACCACCAGTCTGTTCTCTATGTCTGTGATTCTGTCTCTGTTTCATAGATAGGTTCATTTGTGTCATATTTTAGATTCCACATATAAGTGATATCATGTGGTATTTGTCTTTCTCTTTCTGACTTACTTCACTTAGTATGATAATCTCTAGTTGCATCCATGTTTCTGCAAATGACATTATTTCATTCTTTTTATGGCTGAGTAGTATTACAATGTATAGATGCACCATATCTTCTTTATCCATTCATCTGTCCATGTCAATGGACATTTAGGTTGTTTCCATGTCTTGGTTATGGTGAACAGTGCTGCTATGAACATAGGGGTGCATGCATCTTTTTGAATTATAGTTTTGTCTGGATATATGCCCAGAAGTGGGATTGCTGGATCATATGGTAATTCTAGTTTTAGTTTTCTGAGGAACCTCCGTACTGTGTTCCTTAGTGGCTGTACCAATTTACATTCCCACCAACAGTGTAGGAGGGTTCCCTCTTCTCCACACCCTCTCCAGCATTTGTCATTTGTAGACTTTTTAATGATGGCCATTCTGACTGGTGTGAGGTGGTACCTGATTGTAATTTTGATTTGCATTTCTATAATAATTAGCACTGTTGAGAATCTTTTCATGTACCTGTTGGCCATCTATATGTCTTATTTGGAGAAATGTCTATTTAGGTCTTCTGCCCATTTTTCGATTGGGTTGTTTGTTTTTTTGTATTGAGTTATATGAGCTGTTTTTATATTTTGAAAATTAATCCCTTTTCAGTCTCATCATTTGCAAATATTTTCTCCCATTCTATAGCTTGTCTTTTCATTTTGTTTATGGTTTCCTTTGCTCTGAAAAAGCTTGTAAGTTTGATTGTTTTTATTTCTATTGCTTTGGGAGACTGCCCTAAGAAAACCTTGATATGATTTATGTCAGAGAATGTTTGCCTATGATCTCTTCTAGGAGTTTTATGATGTCATGTCTTATGTTTAAGTCTTTAAGCTATTTTGAGTTTATTTTTGTGTACAGTGAGAGGGTGTGTTATAACTTCATTGACTTATATGTAGCTGTCCAATTTTCCCAACACCACTTGCTGAAGAGACCATCTTTTTCCCATTGTATATCCTTGCCTCCTTTGTCGAAGGTTAATTGACCGTAGGTGTGTGGGTTTTTTTCTGGGCTCTCTGTTCTGTTCCATTGATCCATATCTGTTTTTGTGCCAGTATCATGCTGATGTGATTACTGTGGCTTTGTAGAATTGTCTGGAGTCTGAGAGCGTTATGCCTCCTGCTTTGTTCTTTTTCCTCAGGATTGCTTTGGCAATTCTGGGTCTTTTATGGTTCCATATGAATTTTAGGATTATTTGTTCTACTTCTGTGAAAAATGTCATGGGTTATTTGATAGGGATCACATTAAATCTGTAGGTCAGCACATTTTAAAATTAGCTTTATTATCCCTCTGGTTCCCTTAAATAATTAACTAAATTAATCTTTGACACTTGCTGATTTTATATTTGTCAGAGTTGTGTTTTTAATTTTTTTTTTGAAAATTTCATTTTGATGAGCATCAGATGCAAATGGTGAACAAGCTCAGTTTTAAACTAAAAATCTACATTTCTATACATTTAATTCACAATGAATGAATTAAAAACTCACCTCAGTTGTGTCATAGGATTAGTCAACCTGCATGGGAATTTCTATTTTCAAGAGATCAGCCTTTTCCCACACTGTTCCTTAGGCTAATCTCCCAAGAATGTCTAAGCACTAGGCACAATCTTACTAGCTAACCCTCAAGATAAGTACACAGATCTTTTATGTGTGTCACTAACGTTCATTTTAGGAAAACAGATGGACATGAAAAATAAAAAAAACATTGGAAAAATACAAATTTAAGACCCTCCAAATTCTTTTAGTCATCATCCTTTGCAGAGTCCTTAATTTCCTTTTGACCCAGTGATAGGAAGTTCTATCAGATTGTTTACTTTTACATGAACTTTGAAGTTCACAGAGGTTGTCCCTCCTCTTCCTGAAAATAATCCTAAAGAAAGGGTATGTGGTCTTCGTTCTATGGAAGTCCTTCTTCTTAGCCCATGTTCTATATATGTCATCAGAGTTGAACTGTGGGTGCCTGGTCTGCACCATACCCATATCTCCAGGTATCCTGCCATGATGGAAAGGTTGTAGTTGCTGTCTTGTGGTGGTGGTGGGTTTGCTCATACAACAGTCCAAAGATGAGGGCCAAAGTGGAGCCGTCTCAAGGGTGGGGTCTGGGAGAGCAGCTGCTTCTTTTTTAGTGTTGGATAATCAGCCCTGCATCATAATCCTGAAACAAGGGATTATAAATCTTGACTAGTATCTTCTAATTGCAGTGAGAAGAATACGAAGGAAATAAGCATAAATTAATATAAAGAACTATCCTGCCAGAGCAAATTAGGCATAAAGACCTGAGAGACATTGACTCTGTTAAACTATACAAAACTAGACCAATCAAATGATAAACAACTAAAAAGTGAGATTCTACCATCACTCAACATTGTCTTGAGTTAACGACTTGATTAAATTGGTGTGTTTCTTTCTAAGTAAATGACTTTGAATCCAGAACAAGTGACTAGTTGTTCAAACAGTAGAAAACCATTTGTATAGAACTTGCCTAGAAATGCTAACTCATTAGGCCAAATTCCATATATGTCTCTTTGAAGCTTGGGAAACACGAACAAGGGAAGCTGCTTCACATTTTTAGCTTTCCATAAACAAGGATGACAGAGAAAAGGATGAGCTGCTGCTGTTTTTCCATTTCATCCTGTGAACATTTCATTCTGGAAATTATCACCAGGGCTAAGGTCTTCATGCTCACCATAACTGGATTGTTTTACAAGGAGTGCAGCTCAGCTGGTACTTACTTAGTTACTGTTGACACTGCCAGTACATGCTGCTCAGGGAGAGACATACTTCACACAGGGTCTGAGACAATCCCAAATATGTACTTGCTGTAACACTGACTTCCAGTCCCCAAATGCCTAATGCAAAGGGAAGTATTTTACATATACCTAACTTCAATTCACCCCCTTAAACTTAACATAATTGAATGAATAAAAGGAAACACATGGAATAATCCTCTGTTGCTTTTCAAACAGGATCCTGCCAATATTTAATGTTTCTACTGACAATATTTTAGTGTGATATTTGCTTCCTACTTTTTTTTCCATAATCCATGAACTGTTCCTAATAGAGGCAGTTAACAATGTAATCTCCTTGCTCTGGGATTTATAGCTAAAGATATTTAAGTAGTTTTTCAATCACACCAAATCTAGTCAGACAAATATCATCTCCATGATCATCAAGAAAAGTTTTGTAGTAAACAAAAGATATAACCTTGTTCTGATCTTTGACAAAGACTGCATATATCTGCCCTGAAATATTAGTGTATTTCTGGCCAATAGACTTTAAGAAAGAGCAAATCCATAAAATTGACAAAAGGAAATCATAAACTATTGAAGGAAAGTAGATGGTGGGTAGTGGGTGGGAGGAGACTACATTTTGACAGAAAAAAGCAAAAATAACTCTAGTGTTTCTCAATCTGAAAGTCAGTGTCGTAGTTTATTTGAAGCCTCTAAAACTTACTAAATTAATGGATTGAGGACAACATCTTGTTTTAAAAATTCCAGTAATATTAGAAATAAGAAAATGCCCTTCAAAAACAGAAACCTGAAAATTTAAGACACATGAAGTAAAATACATCAGCCAAGCAAGGCAAATAATCTGATCTAGCACAAATGTGTGGATTGAAAAGGCCTGCCTCTAAAAATCTGGGGATCCAGGGTCCTCTTCATTTTATATTATATCTCCTGCTTTCAGTCTGAACAGGTGTAATTTGTTAAAAATTCTTGTGGGTTTCTTGTGTATCAATTGATAACCAACTCCATTAAACAAAAGACAAATCCACAAAACTCTTGAAGACAAACACTTGTATAGTTGGGATTCTTTTAAGACTGCTGTGGGAGAATTCTTTTAAGACTCTTAGGGCTTCCCTGGTGGTGCAGTGGTTAAGAATCCACCTGCCAATGCGGGGGACACGGGTTCAAGCCCTGATCCAGGAAGATCCCACCATGCTGCGGAGCAGCTAAGCCCGTGCACCACAACTACTGAAGCCTGCGCGCCTAGAGCCCGTGCTCTGCAACAAGAGAAGCCACCTCAATGAGAAGCCCATGCACCGCAATGAAGAGTAGCCCCTGCTCGCCGCAACTAGAGAAAGCCCGCACGCAGCAATGAAGACCCAACACAGACAAAAATAAATAAATAAAATTAATTTATTTAGAAAAATAAAAGAATCTTAGAAGTTCTATTGTTTAACTGAAATGTTGTGGCCAGGTAGGTATTAAGATTCCTAAAGGACCTTTCCTCTCTTGAAATGTTTTATGAACAACTGTCTTAAATCCTTCTGAGGTATTAACAAAGATCTTACAGACTCATATTGGATTTGATCTTTCCAGAGCCATTTTTTAGAATTTAGTAATTGTTTTACAGAATGTGGGTATGAAAAATGGTTCTATTTCAAACACAGCAAGTTTGAACTCTTTTATATTTAATGGTCTATTCTTTAGCTCGTTTCTCTCTCACATTTCATCTTAGGCAATGAGAAAAAAAATCAGGTGGCATTTTGAATATTATTCCTAGAAATCTCCTTAGCTACATCATTGAGTTTATTAGGTACATTTTCTCCTTGCCACATTATTCTAGATGACTGTGTTGGCAAGCTCTCTGCCGTCACCTAACAAAGGTTCCTTTTCTTTCAGCTTCCAATAATATTTTCCTCTCTTTTTTTAAGGCTTTGCTGACAGCTTCCTCAAGGCCTTGTAGGTCTTCCACAACCCTTCTACTTAAGACCCCTTTGGTTTCACTAACAGTCTCCTCAATACCATTGCAACTTCTCCCCACAGTCCAGTTCCAAAGCCAATGCCACATGTAGTAGATTTCATTATGACAACATCCCTTTTTTAGGTACCAAAATTAGTAGTAGTTACCTATTGATATACAAGCTATCCCCCAAACTTAGTGGCGTAAAGCAACAACCATCATTTGTTTTGTTCATAAATCTGTAATTTGGGCAGGATTTAGCAGGGACAACTTGTCTCAGCTCTTCATGGCATCATCTGGGGTGACTTTCCTGGCAACTGGAGAATCCACATTCATGACATCTCATTCACATATTTGGCAATTTGGTGCTATCCATTGGCTGGGAGTTCAGCCAAAGCCAAAAGCCAGAAGCTTCTGTTTTTCTCCACATAGACCTCTTCTTCCAAGGTGTTTTGGCCTTCCTTACAGAATGGTGGCTGGGTTCCAAAACCAAGCATCCCCAAAGAACCAGAATGACATGCATAACATTTTTATGTTCTAGCCTTAAAAGTAGCGATCATCGTTTCTACTAGACTCTATTGTTTGAAGCAGTCATAAAGTTTCAACCAATTGCAAGGGGAAAGGATATAGACTACAGCTCTTGATGGGGAAGTGGCAAGGTTTTAGAAGAGTATGTGGGTGGGACAGGAGATATTGCTGGACCCATCTTTAGAAAATATAATCTGCTACATTAAGTTTTAAAAATTTGCATAAAAAGTTAATATTTGGGGGGCCTATTTCTTATCACTGATGCCAAAACTATGAAGAAGAATTAAACACTTTATAATATAGCTCTTGTTCCTTTGCAAGTAAATAAAATCTGTCTAGATGGATTATAGATCTAACCCAGTTTCGGAATCTTTTTATGCCCATCTAAAATGGACATATCCTCATAAAATATAACTGTCCTAAAAATCAAGTAAAATACTGCATGTTTCAATCAAAATAACTTATTGTTTTTTAGTATCAAGAAAAAAATGGTCTATATTTACAATCCAGTTAAGTTCTATTTAACAAGTATATTTTGAACATTAGATGCCAAGTACTGTGCTAGGTATACTACGGTAAATAAGATATGTTCCTCTCTTTGTGTAGTTTGAAAGGCATACACTAGTTAATTGTACCATAGTAAGATAAGTGTAAAAATATTAAAGGTATGTACTATATCCACATAAAAATTAATGAAGTTGGACCTCTACATCACATTATATGTAAAAATTAAAACTCAAGATCCATAAAGATCTAAATGTGAGAGCTTAAACTATAAAACTCTTGGAAGACGATGTAAGAGTAAATCTTCGTGACCTCGGGTCAGACAATGGTTTCTTGGATGTGACACCAAAAACACAAGCAATGAAAGAAAAAATAGATCGATGGGACTTCATTCAAATTAAAAACTTTTATGCTTCAAGGACACCATCAAGAAAGTGAGAAGACAGCACACAGAATAGGAGGAAAGGTTTTCAAATCATACATATGATAAGGGACTCATATCTAGAATAAAGGAGAAATAACTCAATTTTTTTAATTGGAAAAAGGATCCAAATAGACATTTCTCCAAAGAAGATATACAAATGGCTAATAAGCACATGAAAAGTGATTCAATATCATTCAGGGAAATGTCCATCAAAACCACAATGAGATATGACCACTCACCCATTAGGAGGCTAGAATTAAAAAAAAAAGCAACAGAGAATTTTGTCAAGGATGTGGAGAAATTGTAACCCTCATACACTGCTCGTAGAAATGTAAAATGGTTCACAAGGTAACTCTATTCAACCTTTGTTAACTCTGTCTAACCAGTCACTATGGAAAACAGTCTGGCAGTTCTTCAAAAGGTTAAACATAAAATCCACTTCTAGATACTACCCAAAAGAAATAAAAATATATGTCCGTACAAAAACTTGCACATGAAAGTTCTTAACAGCATTATTAATAATAGACAAAAAGTGAAAACAGTCCAGATGTCTATCAAATAATGATGGATAAACAAAATGTGGTATATCCATACAATGGAATATTATTCAACAATAAAAAGAAATGATGAATTGATACATGATACACATGGATGAACTTTGAAAACATTACACTAAATGAAAGAAGCCAGTCACACAAGTTTACATATTGTATTATTCTGTTTATCTGAAGTGTCCAGAATAGGCAAATCTATAGAGACAGAAAGTAGATTAGTAGTTGTAGAGGATGGGAGTGGGTTGGGGAGAAATGGAGAGTGACTGCTAAGTGGTACTGGATATTTGGGGAGGTAATGAAAATGTTCTGAAGTTAATTGTGATGATGATTGCACAACTCTGTGAATCTACTAAAAACCATGGAATTGTACACATTAAATAGGTAAACTGTATGGTATGTGAATTATATTTTAATAAAGCTGATACACACACACATAAAAGTATGTACTATGTAAAGTAGAGTCAAAGGCAAAGTAGTGATCTCAACTTGGTGGATCCCAGAGGGCTTCTTGGAGGAAGATATGCTTAAAGTGTGTGGCACTGGAGAAAAAGGAAAGGACTTCCAAGCAGAGAGAATAGAACATGCAATTACAGGGAAGGATGGAGCAGCATGGTTGAGTGTAGCTGAAGCACGGCCGCATGCTGAGGGCTTGCAAGGAATGAGGCTTGGAGATGTAAAAAGGGATGCATTTGGACTTTAACTCCAAAACAATGGGGAGTCATTGGAAGGCTTTGAGCAAATGGACAAAGGCAATAGGATCATATTTGCATTCAGAGTAGTAACTCAAACAATATGGAGGAATATGGACTGTAGATGAATTACTATAAGCAGAATGGCCTACGTGGTATATAGTGCCATAACGCAGGCAAGAAGTAAGAGGATCTGAACTAAGATATTAGCAGTGGAAATGATTAGATATGAAGGAGTTAGACTCGCAGGACTTGTAAAGAAGCAAGGTACCTAGCAAAAAAAGACAATATTTGCTAAGCAAAACCAGAACTTGGTGGGGCTTTTACTTGCTATTTCAATGAGGGAAAAATGTAAAAAGTAATCTGAAATGGCTAATGCTTCACATGACTTAATCTTTGCCTGTAATGTTTCCTTGAAGGGAAAGAAATGATACATGGCACAGCCTAGAAGTGTATTTTTATATGCTTGGAATCTGTAAAGGTGGGCTCAAATATATAAAATTGTTCACACATGCTCCTCAAGAAGAAGTCAAATATATATTTTAATAACTGCATAACCACTAAACCAGAGGCTTATTTTAGATATTGGGAAGTTCTTTTTAGAGTTATTTTTGCAAATTAGTGTCATCATTAATTAGAAGTCCCATAATGTTTGAGAATAACTGTGAAGTTTTGTACCAGCAACCATAAAAATTGGTGGACTGGGCAGAAGCACCTGCTGATATGGGATGTTTCTCTAGCATTGTGCCAGAGGACTTTGGAGAGGTCTAAATGTTCCTTGTTTGAAGAAGAAACCAGGAAGTTGGCAGTGAACATCACTTCTCAAAAGGGCCTCTTTTTTTTCTCGCCTGTAATGAGATGTCAAGGTCATGAAAGACTGATGTCCACACTTCCTGATTATCAGTCTCTAAGATACAGAAGTCATGGTTAGGTAAGTATTACTCCCTTAGCAAACTTTATCACCCAGAGCTGTAAATTCTTCCCTCTAGAGAGAAGATGCTGACTGCTCCATTGTAGTGACTTAAACATTTGTTGTTGAAATTATTTGCAATTTCTACCAGTTGAATATTTATTCAACTTTAGATTGTCTTTCAGAATTATATCAGCTTGAAGATCATTTGACAGTTGCATATCAATTAAGTAAACACTCTGGATATAGTACAGAGTATTTGTACTATATTATTTGCAGTATTTCTATGTTGATAATAAATTGGCTTAATTTGTTAGTTTTTCTCAACTTTTTAAAACCCACACCTCACCAGTTGAGATTTTGAAAGGCTGTGTTTTAAAGGCTTGTATTTCAAAGGAATATTTCTTCAAATACAAAATTATAAAACTGAATAAAAACATACCCATGCATATGTGCATAAATACACACACATATGCACACACACACACAAACATGTATTCTCATAATTGCCTTTGCCCAACTGAGAATCTCTGTGCTTAGAGGATTTTTAAAAGCTCAACTCGGTGGTTCATTAATTCATTTTTTTTTAATGAGAAAAAGAAAAGAAACAGGAGGATTATGCTAAGAATGTTGTTGTCAAGCGCGTTCTTAGAAAAAACAATAAATGGTTGCAAATAGCCACAACTAAGGATTCCAGTTTTCTGAAACCCCAAAGCCTTTGAATAGATGATACAGAGTAAAGCACCTCAGCATTGGCAATTATCCAAATCATTTACTGTGGTGCCAATTAAGTGTATTATAAATAACAGAAAAGATATACTTCTGACAAATGTACCTAATGTTGAGCTTTTCCTGAATTAAATAAAGCTTAAGCAGGACAAATCACACAATTTTGATTGTGGTTCATTTAACATAAAATTGGGATGATGTCAACTGTATTTTTACTCAGATTTGACTCACATAATCAATACAGTGTATCATCTTGATATTTAATACAGTGCTGTGTAGTTTTGCTTTCTCTTCTACTGTTGTTATTACTACTTCTTGCTGATAGCTAATATTTACTGAGCTCTTATCATATGCTAGACAGTATCCTAAATGTCCTTATGTTATTACACCTTATTAATCTCTCCCAATAAACCAAAGAGGAAGGGGTTATTGTTATTTCCAGGAGATCGAGTAAGAAAGTGGCAGAGCTAAGCCTGGAACTGAGGTCTCTCTGCCTCTGGATTGGGCCTCTTAATGCTTACATTCATCTACTCCCTTCAGTTATATATATTTTCAACAATATTTTCTTGTAAAAAGAAAAGAGAACATAGATGTCTTTGTTTTTTAGCAAACTCAGTACAGACTCAAACATGTAGGCCAGATCACATGAAGAACTAATTTGTTTTACATAACCTGAAGTCTCAAACTCAGTGTTCAGGCTAGAACGACATTGAAAGGAACATTTGTTGACAAAGTGTTATATTTTAATCCAGTTATGATATTTAAATCCATAACCAGATATGCTAATGCACAGATTTGAAAAAGAAAACATGTCTCAGAGCAGAAAAGTGAGGTTCAAGAAATCCCTCGGTGGGACTTTCCTGGTTGTCCAGTGGTAAAGAATCCACCTTACAATGCAGGAGACGCGGGTTCGATCCATGGTTAGGGAACTAAGATCCCACATGCTGCGGGGCAACTAAGCCTGTGTGCCACAACTTCTGAGCTCACACACCTCAGCTAGAGCCCACATGCCCTGGAGCCTGCGCACCACAACTAGAGAGAGAAAACCCACATGCCACAACTAGAGAGAAGCCCGCGCGCTGCAACAAAAGATCCCACGTGCCTCGACGAAGCTCCCACGTGCTGCAACTAAGACCCAATGCAGCCAAAAATAAATAAATAAATTTTTAAAAAAAGAAAAAAAAGAAATCCCTCGGCGAGGAAGTAATTTCTAGGTCTTGAAGGGCAAGAGGTAAGAAAAGAAAAGAGCAGAAAAGAAATGCTGAAGTTGAGAACACACTATAAAAGAAACACATATTACTCTACGGTACCTGTGGTTACGGTTTTTCAGTCATAGAAGTATTTCCTCACCAAACAATTTAAGTTCAGGCTATTACTGATTGCCCCAGCTGCCTCCTGTGCTTCCTTTATTCTTGTTATTAATTGGAAAGTATAGAGTACTTTGAAGAATTTGGTTTGCTGCCAACTTTGCTATAATTCAGCAAATCCATAAACCAAGACATGTTGTAAATGAACGGTTATCAGTTTCACTGATGGTCCATGTTGAGTTCCAGATATTACTTATAAAGCCAAGCATTCTGTCACTTGGATTTCTAAAAAATGATAATTTATCTAGAATAGACACAATCTAAAATCTTTGGAAGGTAAGCCTGTTTTTGGGAAACTGTCCCCAAAATCAGGAGTGATAAGTACAGCTGTGTTCTATACTCACATAATTTCTGATCATGGATGAAGTTTCCTTCACTGCTACTGTGCCTTTTTACAAATAAGTTCTGTCAAATGTGGATCTGGAGTCTAAAGAAGTAGAACATCTCACAAGAGATGGGCTGTTTCTCTCACTTCCCTTTCCATCATGGGCATTACAGGCAGAATGGACCAAGCAAAGACTCTTCTAGGAAATTAATATCTTCTCTAAAAAATGGTTTAGGATTATACCTGACAGAATTGGTGGTGTAATTTGTATTCTGCTTTTGGCTTCTTGTACTGCAGTTGAAAGGTAATGACAACAACAATAATAAATTGTACCAAAATAAAAACTCTCTTTTGTGAATCTTGAGAAACTTGATCCAAATGCCAGCAAAATTAACATTTTAGCCAATAGCAAAATAAGAGCACAAAAAATTAACTTCGTAATTAGTGCTTTGTACTCAACAGTTGTTCATTAGCTGTGTATTAGATGAATCTAATTGTGATGATATTTCAGAGTGAAAAAATAATAAAAATATGAATGCTTAACATTTGTCATTAAAATGCTTGTCTGTTCCTAAGAGTAAGAGGGAACGAATTTGTACCTACATTGTGCTCCTGCTAAATATTCAGCCGCTGTTGATTTGAATTAGTTGATTTGCAGGACGGTGTTTTGGCAGAGAGCAAGAGTGCTTGCCAGCCCTGGAGAACGGGATGGGAAGGACAGCAAAGTGTTTATCTCAAGTGCTTTTCACCCGTGGCTAAGCCCCAAGGAGATGGTAGTAAAAGCATAAAGGAACAAAGTTGTGTTCACAAGGGGGAAGAAGCCTGGATTTTAAGAAGTGCTGCTTTTCTGCCAATGTAGTAAGTGGTAATAACGGCACGAGAAGCTCTCCACTTCCAAACAGCATGATACCATCACAACTTTGGCCTATTGAGGGCCCAGTGGAAGAGCAGGGAAGCAAGAGAAGAGGAAGTTAGCTGGAATTGATTGATAAGGACTATTGTGAAGATATATGAATAACTCTTCAGACTCTCAGTATAAATGAATGAGATTTGGAAGAGGATATGCCTCAGCAGGTGATGGAAAAAAGACTTTTTAAAATGTCTATCACCATTAATGCAATCCTATTTGTCCTCACAGTCTGATGAGGCCCCGGTAAGCACATTACATTTTTTCTTCAAATGCTTATATGAATAAGTTTATTTTATATATCTCAATAGGTTAAAAATGGTATGAATACTTTCTAACCAAACACAGAACATTCACAGCTGAGATTTATCTGATGAGCCTGTGATTCAATCAAGAGCAACCTCTGCCCAGGCACAGGAGTGTGATAGATGTTACAGAATCAACTCATCACATAATACCTACTTCGCAAGACCTCAGGGGTTTTTAATCTTGGGACTGGAAAAATAATAAAAGGAGTTATATGACATATACCAAAATAAAACCATGGATCATCTGTGGATGGGTTTACTAAACAATTTATTCAAGAACACAACATATTACAATGTGTTCAACATAGGTGTAATTGTTTTAAATCACTAATCCCTTCCCCAAAGCAATGGTAAACTCCTCCAAACACCAATTACTGGAACAAACTCCACACTAGAGCTCATCTCCTCTTTCTGAAGCATCTCCAGAACTAGTTCTTTCCTTTTTGAGTCTCATTCTGTTTCTTGACTGGTTGACTCTAGAAGGACTCAGACTATCTTTGCGTTTTCTCATTGTACACTCAACACAGTACATAGACTTATTAGCTGCTATCATTAACAGTAAAATAGCTCCTAGCTCATGCTGCGATTGCTGCCACATAAGACTCTCTTGAACATTGTACATTTCTATGAGTCCTTTGGTGGGTTCCCTTCCTATGTGCTCTGCTTACATTTGTTCTCAATTTTTTAAAATGTATTGTATTGAAGTATAGTTGATTTACAATGTTGTGTTAATTACTTCTGTACAGCAAAGTGATTCAGTTTCATATACATATTCTTTTTTATATTCTTTTCCATTATGGTTTATCATAGGATATTGAATATACTTTCCTGTGCTATAGAGTAGGACCCTGTTGTTTATCCATTCTACATATAAACACTTACATCTGCTAACCGCAACCTCCCACTCCATCTCTCCCTCAGCCCTTGACAACCACCGGTCTGTTCTCTATGTCTGTGATTCTGTCTCTGTTTCATAGATAGGTTCATTTGTGTCATATTTTAGATTCCACATATAAGTGTTATCATGTGGTATTTGTCTATCTCTTTCTGACTTACTTCACTCAGTATGATAATCTCTAGTTGCATCCATGTTTCTGCAAATGGCATTATTTCATTCTTTTTATGGCTGAGTAGTATTACAATGTATAGATGCACCATATCTTCTTTATCCATTCATCTGTCGATGGACATTTAGGTTGTTTCCATGTCTTGATTATTGTGAATAGTGCTGCTATGAACATAGGGGTGCATGCATCTTTTTGAATTATAGTTTTGTCTGGATATATGCCCAGAAGTGGGATTGCTGGATCATATGGTAATTCTAGTTTTAGTTTTCTGAGGAACCTCCATACTGTGTTCCTTAGTGGCTGTAAAAATTTGCATTCCCATCAACAGTGTAGGAGGGTTCCCTTTTCTCCACACTCTCTCTAGAATTTGTTATTTGTAGATTTTTTTAATGATGGCCATTCTGACTGGTGTGAGGTGGTACCTCATTGTAATTTTGATTTGCATTTCTGTAGTAATTAGCGATGTTGAGCATCTTTTCTTGTGCCTGTTGGCCATCTTTATGTCTTCTTTGGAGAAATGTCTATTTAGGTCTTCTGCCCATTTTTCTTTTTTTTAATTTATTTTATTTTTGGCTGCATTGGGTCTTTCTTGCTGCACGCAAGCTTTCTCTAGTTGCAGTGAGTGGGGGCTACTCTTTGTCGCGGTGTGCAGGCTTCTCATTGTGGTGGCTTCTCTCGTTGCAGAGCACGGGCTCTAGGTGCTCAGGCTTCAGTAGTTGTGGCGTGCATGCTTAGTTGCTCCGTGGCATGTGGGATCTCCCCAAACCAGGGCTCAAACCCGTGTCCCCTGCGTTGGCTGGTGGATTCTTAACCACTGTGCCACTAGGGAAGCCCCTGCCCATTTTTCAATTGAGTTGTTTATTTTGGGAGGTTGAGTTGTATGAGATGTTTTTATATTTTGGAAATTAAGCCCTTGTCAGTCTCATCATTTGCAAATATTTTCTCCCATTCTCTAAGTTGTCTTTTTGTTTATGGTTTCCTTTGCTGTACAAAAGCTTTTGATTAGGCCCCATTTGTTTATTTTTGTTTTTATTTCTATTGCTTTGGGAGACTGACATGAGAAAACATTTGTATGATTTATGTCAGAGAATGTTTTGCCTGTGATCTCTTCTAGGAGTTTTATGATGTCATGTCTTATATTTAAGTCTTTAAGCCATTTTGAGTTTATTTCTGTGTGTGGTACGAGAGTGTGTTCTAACTTCACTGATATACATGTGGCTGTCCAACTTTCCCAACACCACTTGCTGAAGAGACTCTCTTTTTCCCATTTTATATTCTTGCCTCCTTTGTCAAAGGTTAATTGACCGTAGGTGTGTGGGTTTATTTCTGGGCTGTCTGTTCTGTTCCATTGACCTATATGTCTGTTTTTGTGCCAATACCATGCTGATGTGATTACTGTAGCTTTGTGGTAGTCTAGAGTCTGGGAGGGTTATGCCTCCTGATTTGTTCATTTTCCTCAGGATTGCTTTGGCAATTCTGGGTCTTTTATGGTTCCATATGAATTTTAGGATTATTTGTTCTACTTCTGTGAAAAATGTCATGGGTAATTTGATTGGGATTGCATTAAATCTGTAGATTGCTCTGGGTAGTATGGCCATTTTAACAACATTAATTCTTCCAATCCAAGAACATGGGATATCTTTCCATTTCTTTGAATCATCTTCAGTTTCCTTTTTAATGTTTTATAGTTCTCAGCATTAAGTCTTTCACCTCCTTGGTCAGATTTATTCCTAAGTATTTTATTTTTTTGGGTGCGACTTAAAAAGGGATTATTTTTGTTCATTCCCTTTCTGATATTTTGTTGTTAGTGTAAAGAAATGCAACAGATTTCTGTATGTTAATCTTGTATCCTGCTACTTTGCCTAATCCGTTTATCAGTTCTAGTAGTTTGTGTGTGGAGTCTTTAGAGTTTTCTATATAGAGTATCATGTCTTCTGCATATAATGACAATTTTACCTGTTCCCTTCCAATTTGGATACCTTTTATTTCTTTTTCTTGCCTGATTGCTATGTCTAGGACTTCCAATACTATGCTGAATAGAAGTGGTGAGAGTGGGCAGCCTTGTCGTGTTCCAGATTTTAGCAGGAAGGCTTTTAGCTTTTCACCGTTGAGTATTATATTGGCTGTGTGTTTGTCATAAATAGTTTTTATTATGTTGAGATATGTTCCCTCTATACCCACTTTGGTAAGTTATCATGAATGGATATTGAATTTTATCAAATGCCTTTTCTTATCTATTGAGATGATCATGTGGTGTTTGTCTTTTCTTTTGTTGATGTGGTGCATCACATTAATTTGTGTATGTTGAACCATCCTTGTGATCCTGGGATGAATCCAACTTGGTCGTGGTGTATGATCTTTTTTATGTGTTGTTGGATTTGGTTTGCCAATGTTTTGTTGAGAATTTCTGCATCTATATTCATCAAAGATACTAGCCTGTAATTTTCTTTTTTGGTAGTATCTTTCTCTGGCTTTCATATACATTTGTTCTTAATTTTTAACTTTGGGCTGTAATGAAAAGTTTCCTGAAGGGGGCCTCTAGATGACATCTGCTTGAAGATAAAAATTCCTTTTCCTGCTTACCAAATTTCTCCCTTTGAAGTAACTGGCAGACAGGTAGTAAGACCTACTAATCTAAATCCTTGCTACTAAAAGTACAGTTCATGGACTAGAAGCATCAATTTCACCTGAGTGCTTCTAGAAATGCAGAAATTTGGACCCCAGAAAGTAGGACCCAGACCTACTCAATCAGAATCTTCATTTCCACAAAATCTCAGGTGATTTGATTTCTATGTATATTAAAGTTTGAGAAGCATTACTCTAAGTGGTATTCCATTAGAAAATTTTTTTGTTCCAAAGAACAAAATTTCTTTGTTGAAAATTGAAACTCAGTAATGTCCACCTTTCATGTAACAGGAGAGTCAGGGTCCTTTGCCAGTCCCTAGTTCTACTGCTTGAAAGACCACAATGAAGACAAATGGTTCAGACCTGTATCTAGAAGTTCAGGTTCTCTCTTCCACATAATGCCTAATTTGCCATACCTCATCTACATGTTACCCTGTTTCTACCCATCATCATTACTACCACCACCACCACAAATCTTATTGAGCTGTGCCAAGTGCATTTATATTCATACTAACAACTCTATGAAAGAGGTACTATTATCACCATCCCAGTTCTACATAGCAGACATCTGAACCCAGCTTGAGCCTTAACCACTAGAAACATGTACAACCTTGTCAAGTCAATGACTGCATGAATCTCATATATACTAGCCCTCTTTAAATATTTTGTTACCCTTTCTAGTGATCTAGTACGTTGCTTTCTAGTAGTTTGTGTGTGGAGTCTGAGAAAGTACCTGTAGAAATAGAGTGATACTTAACCACTTTTATTTAACAAAAACACTACTATTACTAGCTATAAGCGTAATTACACTGGAAAAAATAGGTATTCTATTAAAATGTGCATGTATTTATGAACAAAAAGTAGCATTTACATTTCTATATTTCATGAAGCCAAACATATGACATTTAATAATATTTTTAATAAATTATTTATTTATTTTTGGCTGCGTTGGGTCTTGGTTGCTGGGCGCGGGCTTTCTCTAGTTGCGGCAAGTGGGGGCTACTCTTTGTTGTGGTGCGCGGGCTTTTCATTGCGGTGGCTTCTCTTGTTGTGGAGCACGAGATCTAGGCGAGCAGGCTTCAGTAGTTGTGACATGTGGGCTCAGTAGTTGTGTCTTGAGGGCTCTATAGAGCACAGGCTCAGTAGTTGTGGCGCATGGGCATAGTTCCTCTGTGGCATGTGGGATCTTCTCGGACCAGGGATTGAACCCATGTCCCCTGCATTGGCAGGTGGATTCTTAACCACTGCACCACCAGGAAAGTCCCAATATTTTTAAAGGCATAAAATTATAAAGTATATTTTGTAAAGTGTGTTACACTGTCAAGTTGCTCTCTTAGGAAAATTAAGAGATTTATGCATATTAGAATCAAGAACCAAAAATAATTTAGTATAAAACGTGAATCTCTGTTTTAAAATATTATATTGTTGCATATCATTTGAATGTTCAAATTAAGTACACTTGTCATTCAATACTACTTTTATTAATTCCATGAAAGTGTATTTATGACATCAAGGCTGATTCAAGGGACATTTTTGTACATCTAGATCAATAGGGGCATCAAAAGTATAGAATGTATAAAACCACAACAACATAGAAATATTTACAAAATGCATGTTTTATCTATAGTTGTGTGATCTCCTCTTAAGTAGTATATATAAGGTAACTTCTCAAGTTTCCTTCAGTTTTTTTCTTCTAAGCCTAGAGGTTAATCAGTTTATTTAAGATATTTTGTCATCACTTCAAATATTTTTATTTCTAAAATAAAGCAACATTCTTTGCTCAGTTCCACTTCTAAGTCATTCTGAAGTCTGCTCTTCAAATTGCTTTCCTATTCATTCCAACTTCATGTTACCTACATTTAATATGCTTTTCTATCCATTAAAGAACGCTTTAGATTTTTTAAAAAATGGACAAAAAGAGACAATATAATTCCTAAATGTATTCATCCTTTCAAAGGTCTAAACAATGTACTTTATTAACTTTCCTTAAAACATGCTCTTAACTCATTCTTTATATTTCCATTTTCCCAAACTCAGAACCTTAAAAAGTTTGGGTATCCAGCAACCTTTTGAGTGAACACGTAAACTAGTTAATTGTTGTACACAAAAGATTTAGCCTCCGTTGGGATATCCTACTGGAGGAAATGGCCCCTGGCATTTGTTTGACATGTTTCTTTGAGTACATTTCTGATTTGTTGCTGGGCACACCAACATTCTGTACACAAGCCATTACTTATTCATTAGGAGAAACAGAGCATCAGTTGTGAAAATGAGAACAAAAAAAGGTGAAGGGCCTCACCTAACAGTAATAAATGGAAATAAAAAACTGTATAGGAGAGAGCTATTAATTAGGTAAGACATCTTAACTTTGTACATTTAGAATGCAGCTAGAGTGTTAACTAAATGCTTTCAATATTCATAAATGATTCTAACAGCCATACATAACCTACTACAACTTAGATCCTTAATTTAATTATAAGATAGAATGCTTTGTCTTCCGACTTCCTAAGTGCTATCAATTCTTCCTTTCCAGGAAAAGGTAAGAAAAACAAAAACAAGAAACTGTGCTTCAGTTCTGCTTTACTCTCCCAGCTAGAACTACACTCTCATTTGGACAGGTCAGGAGAATGGACAATATACCATCTCTTCAGGAATCCCCGAAACATACTTTTTTTTTTACATTATTTTACATGCACTTTACTGCATTCTTATTTTCCTCTACAACAAGTTAAATGTTGTAAACCTAAAACTGCTCTAAAAGTAATGTCTTTAAAAATAATAAATAAAAAAAAAAAAAAAAGAGGTGAGACATCCAGCTGAGCTTAATTGTCTTAATTGGTGTAAGACATTTTTTTTTTTTTTTTTTTTTTTTTTTTTTTTTTGTGGTACGTGGGCCTCTCACTGTTGTGGCCTCTCCCATTGTGGAGCACAGCCTCTGGACGCGCAGGCTCAGCGGCCATGGCTCACGGGGCCAGCTGCTCTGCGGCATGTGGGATCTTCCCGGACCGGGGCACGAACCTGTGTCCCCTGCATTGGCAGGCAGACTCTCAACCACTGCGCCACCAGGGAAGCCCTAAGACAATTATTTTAAATGTTACAGAAATTCAACCTAATGTTCTTAGAGGAACAGTACTTACTTCAAGTCTGAGAAGCTGCCCATTTTTGTCAATGGTACATCATTCACAATGGCTCCCAACTTCCATATCACCATTTCAAGTTTTGTTTTCCTTCTATGCCTTCTTCATTCAGGCTCTTAAGCACAATAGGTACAAGCTATACACAGCTTGGGCTCTTAAAAACATGCCTTTGCCAATCATATAGTAATTCAAACTCAATTTATAACCTTTGCTAATATTCTTGATAACTTAAACCCTATCCTTTCCACTTCCCATTCTTCAAGACTTTACTCAAACCAAATCTTCTTGGTGAAGACTTACTTCTCCAACCACCCCAGGCTACACTTTTGCAGATTCTTTTTATGATCTTCATATTTTTCATTTGATACTTACCATTAAGAAAAAAAAAATGTCCTGTCCTTCCATCTAGACCCACTCTCATTCATTTCAGCAGCTTGCATGGTGGCGTGAATATAGTAGCTTTCAAATGTTCAAGTACACAAAGATTTAGAATGGAAAGAGGAGATGAAGTTCATTTTATTTGACTTATAAACTGTGTAAGGGATTTGCCCATTGACTCAGGCTGTTATTCCAGTTGTATTACCTTTCATTTTGATTGTCAAATTCTGGGTATCTTGTATTGTCAGAAATGAACTATAAGTGGCTACAAAGCTGATTAGTTAAAAATCACTGATATCTGTATAACTATTAACGTTGGGTGTTTGGCTTATATGTGTCATTGCAATTATGAGAATCAAGTAGTCAAATTGCTGAATAATTTGGCCAAAGACTAAGGTAATATTTTAATGTCTGTTCTTTGTAGTTTAACAGTGCATTTTAAAGAAAAGTTTTATTTTGCCTCAGATGGTAATCATTAGGACCACAGAACTGGATAAGACCAAGAGGCATCAGTGTGCACTCCTTCTCCAGGGTGGTCTAGTCTTAACCATTTTTGAAAGCATCATAGAGGCCTCTTGAGGAAAAGAGAATTTTAGCCTATTAGGTTATATGCTCCAATTCTTTTGGACCTTATTTGTTACTCTTCATAGCTAATCCAAATTCTTCATGTTGTGGTTCAAGAAAAGAAATCACTAAAAACATGTTAGGCAAAATAAATACTTTATTAATTTTTTTTTTTTTAGAAATCAGCCTTTGTGTGATAATTCAGACATTTAAAAACCTTTTAGATATTCTTTCAAAGTATACTGTTAACATCTCAACCACTTTTGATTAAAACTTCACACAAAGAAATATGATAGGAGTTGAAAATTATAAATGCTAAAGAATAATTCTAATAACATTTGGTTGTTACTTTACACATTTATTTAACATATATGAAACCAAATAGGAAACTACCTTCCTTTTTTCCCCATAAACAGTTCTCACTGGTTAAAAATGAATTAAAACCATCTATTATGAGAAAAACAAATCTAAATTACTTCCATTTTGAAAAAACAAAACCAGCTTATTCATTTCTATCCATTCAAGTCACAGGCCCCATTATTTTGGCAATACTCCACTATTTAGTCTAAAAGAAGAAACATCTCCTTATAATAAAGAAGTCTGGAAAATGCAATAAGTACATAGTGTTTAACCTAAGGCATGTTTCCAAAATAAAATAAAAAAACTACATAAGCTATAATAAAATTGCAATTGTCTTGGGTAAAGTAACAATGCTTTACAGTGTAAGAACATTAAGTAGTTTTAGGTAACATATAAATTCTATCCTACTGCTATTAGTAACCTCCTCAAGAATTAAGAGCAATTTTTACAAGAGAACAATTTTTCTTCTTGGAAGTGACACTAATTAACAGCAGTGGAGGGAAAAATCATTGGTTGTTTCAAGCTCTCAAAAAATGAATCAGTTATTGCACAGTAAATACCTCATAGAGGTCAGTGTTTTAAGAAGCTAGTCTGAAGAAATATGTTATTTATAAGTTGGTTAAGTCTGGAAGTTTTCAAGTTTTAAAATTAATTCTTCCTAGGGAATCAATTGGAAAATATTGACATACAAATAAATATTAGGCTTTTCAAATGCCTACAGTTTTGATAGTTTAGAAAAGAAAGTCAGCAAAGTGCCTAAGTTTCTATGTTTTTTAAAAAGATATGCACAGAAGAAATAAACATTGTACACTGTATACAGTAGCCCAGCTCAGCAGCAAGTATCTTCTGAAGCACAAATGACACCTCCACCAGTGTATATCATTGATAACTCCAATATCACACAGCTAATAGGACCCATGCCAATCTTAAAAAAGAAAGAGAAGTGAACATTACACATTTTTCAATTACTACTGAAAGGTCTTTAAAAGGAAGGATGAGAATATTCTGTAAAAAAAAATATATATAAATATATATGTGTGTGTATATATATATATATATGATCCTCCTTTATAAATTATGACATGATTAGATATGGGACCTATGGGATAGGTTTCTTTAAAAGACAAAGATACTAAAAATTTATGATTAAGGCTTGAAATCTTGATCCATAAATTGTACATTTGAAATAACATTAAAACCAGTGCTATCAAGATAAAACTCAGGTTTGAAGGTCCCAATTTCCCCAATTCCAGAATTTATTTACTATAATGAAATTTCAATAAAATGACAAAATATCAATAATTCCTTGGAGGTTTGAGATTATGAGGTTTGACTTGCTTACACTTCAAATGAGGTTGTGAGAGGTTTTCACACTGCAGGATAACATATTACATACTTTCTATAAATCAAAATTTAGCTAGAGAAACAGACCTGTATACTAAAAAAAAAAAAGTATTAAAAACTAAGTACTAATTTACATTTATCTAAACAAAGAAATTCAGAAAAATTTACCTATAAATTCCATTTAATGACTATCTTGCTTAGAATTAGATGCTTTACTTGAAGATACTGCTGCCAGAAGTCCACTTACAATTTCCCGTCTGATTTCCCCAACAATAGACTCTTTAATCTAGAATGGAAGAAGAGGAAAATAAGAATTTAACAATATGACTATAATCCATTTTATTCTAGTTTCAGAAAAATAAATAGTATTTAATTCCTGCAGTCAGCTAAACTATAGAGAGAACTACAACCTTCATGTAAACCCTTCATGAAATACAGAGAGCAAGTAGGGAATCACATCCATCTATCCTCAAACTCAGATCACATTGTGAGGTCTTGTCTAGCACAACTCAGATAGCTCCATTATAAAATATCACAATTCTCAAGTTGAGAACATTAACAAACGTTAGATTTAAAAACTTCATTAGATAATTTGCCCCATGACACAAAATAACCTGAAAGAACTGATTAAATGTTAGGTTCACTTTTATGTTTTTTGTTAATGTCTATCTTTGTTTGGTAACCAGCAGGATACTCAAGTATTCTCATTGTTAAGAAAACCTATTAGTGGCAAAATAATATACAGGTGTATTGCCTGTTTATACTAACTGAAAGCAAAGTATCTAAAGAAGTTATTACATATTATTCTAACCTAACATGTGCATTTTAAGTGAAAAGAAGAAATGATCATTTAGTACAATTTAATTTAAAACATGAAAAAAAATCCTCTAATCAACCATAAACTCTAAAGAAATAAATATTTATTTAATTGTATGGTACATTTGTCACCTGTCTGAAAATTTTGCTTTGGACAAGGGTTACATCATTTTATTGTTGGAAAAGGCAAACAGACCTAGGGGCAATGACAATTCCATCAAGATTTTCTTCTCCAGATGCCCAAACACTACACATGCCTATCTAAGCCTTTTTCTCTCTAATGACATAGCATCACCTCCGAATAGCCCTCTGTGAAGCCTTTAAATGTGTATTTCCTGAAATAAGCTGATAATGCCTTCCCGAATTAGCACTTGAGACACTCTCAACCAGCTTTAAAAAATTCTACATTTCCAGTTTCCGTTCCCTTAAATGTTCCTAAGTACATCCTGAACACATCTCAATCGAAGTCTTTCCAAAAATGGCTCTGTATTAATGTCATGCAAAATTGGTACACAATACATATTTATACATAAGTATTCAGAGAAACAAATGCTCCTTAGCTACCAGCCATCTGTACTGAAACATATTTGAATAAATAGAAGCTTCTCATCTTACCTTCTACCAATATTTCTAAGCTTTAAACAACAAAACATCAAAAGTTTAAGTTCATAGTACCACAGATTCATTTTTTAAACAAATATGTATTGGATACAAATATTATGAAAACCAGAATCTCTTTGCCACAGTATACAAGTGCAAATGCCGTGTGTTGAATCAGATCCTCTGTAAATCTATATTTACAAAAGACAGTGAGTAGCAGAGTCTTTCAGTCCTGTTGTCCAATGCACATCTCATCGTACATCACTCAAAAACAAACTAGCTAGAAAGTATTCTCTACAAACCAAAATGTGTGCCAACATTTGGGGGGGTGTGGGGTACAGATATTACTGGAGTAAAGCATAAAAGAGTCTCTAC
Organism: Stenella coeruleoalba; assembly: GCF_951394435.1. NCBI lineage: Eukaryota > Metazoa > Chordata > Mammalia > Artiodactyla > Delphinidae > Stenella > Stenella coeruleoalba. The sequence goes on along the minus strand of NC_137151.1, from coordinate 76,966,663 downwards.
CAAGGATGTTATAATCTAGATGGGCACAAAATGAATATTGTTTCATGAAATATTGAAAGGAGAAAATTATTTATTAATTCATAAATGACATAACAAATTTTTAAAAATGAGAGACTAGTATGGGCTAGAAGAGGAAAAAAATAAATTCTCAGAGAATAGCAGTCTTTAACATAATAATGAAAAAGTAAGGAAAATTTCAGACAATAGTGAGGATGAAAACTACATGTAGCAAGAGTACCTTGGAGACACAGCAAAAAGAAGCCTAGCCAACAAGACAGTTCCTACTAGGTAAAGAGTACAGGGGAATTAGAATAGAAACGGGGAGCTCAAATGGAAATTAATCAATGTATCCTGGCACACAGTAAGTGCTCAATGAATGTCTGAATAAATGCATCAATGAGAGAGTGAGACAGCACATGCCTGAGAGAGACAGTATCAGACACAAAAAGGAACAGAAAGTAGAAAAACAAAGGACTACAGACTAGCACTGAAAATGACAAAATGCCTTTGATAATTTATTGAAGTAATAAATGTATGAACAAATAAATTAGTTCCAAAGTCTCCCACGCTACAGAGAGGTGGGAAGGATTAGTAGTGAGAAAATCAGTGGGATGGATGGTGAAGTCACCTTTATAACTTTCAAAAAGTAAGACAGGCTGAAGACAGACTACTTGAGATTAAGGAAGGAATGCACATTGGCAAATAAACAGGCAGACAGCAAGCCTGAAGTGTGGGGCAACACGTCCATTTACTACGCATCTACTGAGTTACTGAGTGCTTCCTGTGTGGCAGCCATTATATCAAGTGATCACTAATAGAATTGTAATAAGAACACACGCAAGCTGTGTATTTACCAAAATACATGTTAAAGCTTGCCAGATGAAGTGTAATAGATACAAAAAGGCATGAACCAAGCCTAGGAACTTCAATAAACAAAGTACTCTCTACACAGAGCAATCTATGTTTATGCTTTGATATGTAATTCTGTTCCATTTGCTTCTGTGGGCAGATGCTCATTTATTCTATTAAGTAATCTTCTTTCTTACTTTTTTTTTTTAAAGTAACTATAAACAGTTTCAGGCCACTGATTACATACATCACAGACCACCTGGGCAAATTCCAAGAGTGTGTACATGTCCCCACTACAACATATGCAATCTGCACAGGAATGGGGTATCTTTCATCTGGCAAAAAGCTTAGTTATTAAATGAGTGTATTGAATATTTGCAAGAACTTCCAGTGTGTTCCTTCAAAAGAATTCTACTGCATTAAACTACTGCATTAACACATTATAAATAATGAAAGGATTCTTTTAAAAAAGTTCACATATGGTGAAATAATGGAAACAAAGGCCTGATAGACATCGTTTCATGCATCCAAGACTGCAATAAGAAAACTTCCCTGAAAGTGTCTGCCAAACATGTTTAATCCTCACCTACAAAACTGTTCAACCCAAGCTTAAATCTTTTCTTCATGAATAGTAGCTTTGTTAATGGGGTTAGAGACCCATAATTTACTGGGAATTTACTGGGAAGACAATCTAATTTTCTTGGTAGCTGATACAATAAGCTTAAAAAAAATTGGAATTCAGTACCATGTATATTTAAGTAAAAAGATTACCAATTTTAAATGAACAGAATCAAGACTAATCTGAATTTTAAATATTTTGTAAACAAAGTTTAACAGAACACCATTGTAATTGAACTAAGATGATAACCCAAATTATTTGTTTAAATTGTAAATGGCATTAGAGTAACTTATCTATTAACACATGCTTTTAAACTGCTTCAGAAGAGTTTATTTTCTTAAGGACATCAGTATTCCTTTTTTTTTAACCTGGTTCTCTGATGCTATACTTATTTATTTTTTTAAACATTTTAATTGGAGTATAATTGCTTTACAATGGTGTGTTAGTTTCTGCTTTATAACAAAGTGAACCAGTTATACATATACATATACATATATCCCCATATCTCTTCCCTCATCTATCTCCCTCCCTCCCACCCTCCCTATCCCACCCTTCTAGCTGGTCACATAGCACCGAGCTGATCTCCCTGTGCTATGCGACTGCTTCCCACTAGCTAGCTATTTTACATTTGGTAGTGTATATATGTCCATATAGACACTACCACTCTCACTTTGTCCCAGCTTACCCATCCCCCTCCCCGTGTCCTCAAGTCCATTCTCTAGTAGGTCTGTGTCTTTATTCCTGTCTTGCCCCTAGGTTCTTCATGACCAATTTTTTTTTTTTTAGATTCCATATATACGTGTTAGCATACGGTATTTGTATTTCTCTTTCTGACTAACTTCACTCTGTATGACAGACTCTAGGTCCATACACATCACTACAAATAACTCAGTTTCATTTCTTTTTATGGCTGAGTAATATTTCATTGTATGTATGTGCCACATCTTCTTTATCCATTCATCTGTCGATGGACACTTAGGTTGCTTCCATGTCCTGGCTAAATAGAGCTGCAATGAACATTGTGGTACATGACTCTTTGAATTATGGTTTTCTCAGGATATATGCCCAGTAGTGGGATTGCTGGGTCATATGGTAATTCTATTTTTAGATTTTTAAGGACCCTCCATACTGTTCTCCATAGTGGCTGTATCAATTTACATTCCCACCAACAGTGTATGAGGGTTCCCTTTGCTCCACACCCTCTCCAGCATTTATTGTTTCTAGATTTTTTGATGATGGCCATTCTGACTGGTGTGAGATGATATCTCATTGTAGTTTTGATTTGCATTTCTCTAATGATTAATGATGTTGAGCATTCTTTCATGTGTTTGTTGGCCATCTGTATATCTTCTCTGGAGAAATGTCTATTTAGGTCTTCTGCCCATTTTTGGATTGGTTTGTTTGTGTTCCTGATATTGAGCTGCATGAGCTGCTTGGAAATTTTGGAGATTAATCCTTTGTCAGTTGCTTCATTTGCAAATATTTTCTCCCATTCTGAGGGTTGTCTTTTCGTCTTGTTTATGGTTTCCTTTGCCGTGCAAAGGCTTTGAAGTTTCATTAGGTCCCATTTGTTTATTTTTATTTCCATTTCTCTAGGAGCTGGGTCAAAAAGGATCTTGCTGTGATTTATGTCATAGAGTGTTCTTCCTATGTTTTCCTCTAAGAGTTTGATAGTGTCTGGCCTTACATTTAGGTCTTTAACCCATTTTGAGTTTATTTTTGTGTATGGTATTAGGGAGTGTTCTAATTTCATTCTTTTATATGTAGCTGTCCAGTTTTTCCAGCACCACTTATTGAAGAGGCTGTCTTTTCTCCATTGTGTATTCTTGCCTCCTTTATCAAAGATAAGGTGACCATATGTTCGTGGGTTTATCTCTGGGCTTTCTATCCTGTTGCATTGATCTATATTTCTGTTTTTGTGCCAGTACCATACTGTCTTGATTACTGTAGCTTTGTAGTATAGTCTGAAGTCAGGGAGCCCGATTTCTCCAGTTCCATTTTTGTTTCAAAAGATTGCTTTGGCTATTTGGGGTCTTTTGTGTTTCCATACAGATTGTGAAATTTTTTGTTCTAGTTCTGTGAAAAATGCCAATGGTAGTTTGATAGAGAATGCACTGAATCTGTAGATTGCTTTGGGTAGTAGAGTCATTTTCACAATGTTGATTCTTCCAATCCAAGAACACAGTATATCTCTCCATCTATTTGTATCATCTTTAATTACTTTCATCAGTGTCTTATAGTTTTCTGCATACAGGTCTTTTGTCTCCTTAGGTAGGTTTATTCCTAGGTATTTTATTCTTTTTGTTGCAATGGTAAATGGGAGTGTTTCCTTAATTTCTCTTTCAGATTTTTCATCATTAGTGTACAGGAATGCAAGAGATTTCTGTGCATTAATTTTGTATCCTGCTACTTTACCAAATTCATTGATTAGCTCTAGTAGTTTTCTGGTAGCATCTTTAGGATTCTCTATGTATAGTATCATGTCATCTGCAAAAAGTGACAGCTTTACTTCTTTTTTTCCAATTTGGATTCCTTTTATTTCTTTTATTCTCTGCTTGCTGTGGCTAAAACTACCAAAACTATGTTGAATAATAGTGGTGAGAGTGGACATCCTTGTCTTGTTCCTGATCTTAGAGGAAATGGTTTCAGTTTTTCTCCATTGAGAATCATGTTTGCTGTGGGTTTGTCATATATGGCCTTTATTATGTTGAGGTAGGTTCCCTCTATGCCCACTTTCTGGAGAGTTTTTATCATAAATCCATGTTGAATTTAGTCAAAAGCTTTTTCTGCATCTATTGAGATGATCATATGGTTTTTCTCCTTCAATCGTTAATATGGTGTATCACATTGATGACTGATTTCCATATACTGAAGAATCCCTGCATTCCTGGGATAAACCCCCCTTGATCATGGTATATGATCCTTTTAATGTGCTGTTTGTTTGCTAGTATTTTGTTGAGGATTTTTGCATCTCTGTTCATCAGTGATATTAGTCTGTTTTTTTTTTTTTTTTAAGTATTCCTTCTTATGCCTTGTTTGATCTACTACGTATTTTGCTTGCTAAAAGTCCTTCTTTGTAGACAGTTAAAAGGGTCGATACTAAGCCAAAGTTTGTCCAAACTATGCCAAATTCTGAATTAGGGAGTTTCTAGTTAACAGGTTTAATAACAAATTCTGAAAAATTCTTCAAACATTTGCCTTGCATATCAGTCTTCAAATTATAAAATCTTCCATATTTGATGGGATGTTCTTATAAACGATTAATTCTCTAGCACCACCACATTATGATGGAAACAACCAACTTTTCTACATGTACGCTATTTTCTATCAGCCAAAAAAATCAATGTTCTGGCTTAGGGATGCTTTACACCCAGGAAATTACTTACAGCACATATCAGGCCATCCATTAACAACTTTAAAAATGAGGATTCAAGTGTGCATTAAGGGAGTATTTGTGCTAAATGAGTACATAAAGTCCAGTTTCCAAGGAAAATTTTCAAACCAAAACAAGCTAAAGGGAACAAAAATATCACATTTCTGGGCGGGGGGAGAGTACCTTAAAACTTATTTCCTCAGTTAACATATATATTGTGGAGAAAAATAATTTTTTGAGTAAAACTCAATTCTACTGAAAAATTGATCTTTGATGTGAAACACATAAATAAGAATGAATTATAATCAGTCACACCTAACTAACTGAGCAAGGTAGATGTACAGACCCTGCTAAATATCTGCCAGCCACAATCAACCTACAAAAGTAATTACATTTGTAGGACAAATAAATTTATAGAATTAAGACCTTTTAAGTTGGTAATTCATGTCATGAAAAGAAATTACATACATGCAGTCTCATCTGCTAGAATGCTTGTTTTGTAAATGTGAATTTGTCTGAATGTCAGTTGAACCAGGGAACAGATTACCCAAACTGTACGAACATTAAACACCTACCAGCTATGTCAGTTCACTGTGTTATGAAGCGCACCTATCTGCATCTGGCATTAAAACTTTCTGCTGGACTTCATGTCACCCTCCTCCACCACTCCACAATAACTCACAAGCTGCAACCCTTCCAAAGTCCAATTCCACAAGCAAGTTTCAGGTCTTTTTCAAGGTAAAGTGTCACATTATTGCAGTATTTATGTATTTCTTAACCATTTAACATTTATAAAATAGTGTTACTGTTTTTATTAGGTTTTTACCTTTTTAAAAACATGTCACAAGTTTTGAGTGTTATGCTTCTAATACTATTTTCCCCATAAGCTCTGTGTTTTTATTATACAAATTTGCATAGCACAACGATTTTTAGGAATGCATATATAATACTATATAACAAAACTGAGTATTTTCAGTATACTTCTCAAGCTACTATCATGCAGCTATAAATAGTGGCAACTAATACACATGAACTAATCTTTGGACCCAGAGGATCAATGGCCCATTTGAAGGAATATTTTGGTCTGTTGCCACCATTATTGACCTATAACCACTAAAAATTTGTTTTATGCTATTCATGAGTTAATTCTAAAAATATGTTAAGTTCACGTTTACTGAATTTATTGGAAATACACAGATTAAAAAGAGGGAGTCACTGACACTAATTATTTCTCTGGCTCAGTTTGATTTTTTCCAGTTCTAAATTCTTAGTTCTCAATACATTATACCAAATGATTTCTGTATGATTTTTCAATTGTTTCCTGAGTTAGTTAGTCTTATTTACCTTCCTACTGGATTTTAAGCTTAAGGATTCATGTCTCATATCTTTCTTTTACCCTTACAGAGCAGGTACTCATTAAGATACTTATAAACTTTTTTTTTTTTTAAACTTATAGGATATTCTTCTTTTCAACTATTGGAAAGAATGAATGATCCTTTTTTATCATGGATTTTAGTATCTCATTTGGAAAGAATTATGAGTAATTATGGTTCTTCCTTAGAGTTACTCTTAATACAGGGAACAGAATGAAAAAAATAAATTCAACATGTGTAATTTTTATTCCATGCACTCTATTGGATTTTGCACCCAAAGACACAATGTGATTTGAGAAGAAAAGGAAAAAAAAGTCATCATAAACATGTATCTATAGCAGTCTCCCTTTTTAAATGACATACATACTATTCCTTACCACCTGATCCTAGTGCCAAAAGCAACTATTTTACTAATTTTCTCAATTAATGTTTGCCCTCGATTACTAATCCTCCTAAGTTTCTGCAGTCTTTTTTGTAACCTACAACTATGGTTAAATATTTCAGGTCTGCATACTGCTAATCACACAGGGTAAACCTTCTTTTCATTTTGTATTTCTATCTTTGAACAACTTACATAATTTCCACATTTCTCCACCCACTGAGCCAAACAGCTCAAATTTTTTTTACTTCTTAAAATCTCAACACCATTTTTTTATGTCAATTGACATTATTAAATGACAGCTTTTAATCCTGGAAGAGATCTAAATTATAATCCCTAATTTTACAAAGGTGGAAACAGAGATCTAGAGAGTTTGTCATGTGTTCACTTATTTGAACCCTACATATGCCTTCTTCATAGATACTTAATAGACACAAATTGGATCAATGGGAAAATTACTGAATACAGTGAATCAAAGGAATAGCTTATAAATAATGTTCAAACAAAACCTACTCCAAATAAACTAAGCGTAGATTTTACTCACCTCCCTTATGACTTGCTGTAACTCATCTTGCTCCACATTTTTATGCATTTCCTCAGCAGCTGGCAATAATGAGATTCTTCCATGCTCTTTCTCCACTTCAGATTTAGGTCCTACAGCCTCTGAGGCTTCTTCAGCTGCAAAAACTTCCTCAGAACTTTCCATATCTGGAGGTGTCTGCACAGAGCCTGTTCTAGAAGGAGCAGTTGGTGTTAAGGCCACCGACGCTCGGAATACTTTCTTGCTTGGTACCAGATGGGTTTTGGGTCTGCCCACTGAGTCACTAGAAGGTACTCCAGTTCTATTGGCATGAGAGGGACCAGAACATACAGAAGATGACTCTGATGTTGCTTGGGAGAAAACAGATTCTAAGCTTTCTCCAGGAGGAATTTCAAATCCCATTTCTCCAAGGCCCAGGCCCAATTCAGACTTCAGATATGACTGTTCCCGCATCAGTTCAGTGACCTGGAGATGAGAAAAATTGTAATTCTTCTCTCTTGAAATTAAGATTGGTAGTTAAAAGAAGATTAAAATCCTAGGTGTGATTACTGCCCCAAATCAGTTAACTTGTAAAGACATGATTCTAATGCATTTATTTAGTTACTACTCAATTTCATTTGCAAAAATAGCAAGGAAAATTTAAATTCACAGAGATCAAGCCATGAAATGTGTAACTAAACTATAGCTGGATGAAATTTTACTTGGTCCCACACAGGGGTCCAAATTACTTATCAAGAAGAGTAACTTGGGCTTCCCTCGTGGCGCAGTGGTTGAGAGTCTGCCTGCCAACACAGGAGACACGGGTTCGTGCCCCAGTCCGGGAGGATCCCACATGCCGCGGAGCGGCTGGGCCCGTGAGCCATGGCCGCTGGGCCTGCGCGTCTGGAGCCTGTGCTCCGCAACGGGAGAGGCCACAACGGTGAGAGGCCCGCATATCGTGAAAAAAAATAAAAAGAAGAGTAACTTGTAAAAAATAAAATAGCTACTCATAATGCCCCCCAAATAAACTGACTTGCTTAAAAAATAATAAAAATCATACTTTTCTTCAAAAAGTAGTCATCTTACAGATCCAATTACCAAAAGGACCTGGAATCAGACTGTGAAAGCACATTTCCTGGAGCATGAATTACTTTATATGATGCATTATTTCCTTTAGACCACAAAGATAAATCACTTTTGCAATTAACTGGCTCTTCAGTGGCCAAAGATGGCGGTGGACTTTCAGAAGTGCCCGAGTCACTTCTAATCAATTTAACTAACTTATCAAATTCTGTATTTTAAAAAAAATTCATCTACATTAGGAAAACTGTGTGTTTATGAAATATTATATCATTCCCTTCCCCAGTGATTTAAAAGGAAAGAGGCTTACTGGTTCCATTACATTCAATGGAGAAGGGCATGACAAGTTATCAGCGCTTCTACTGCCACACATTCCCTGAAAAAGTAAGAACAATATGTGTGTGTGTGTATTTTTTCAAATTGCAAGTGTTTTATAATGAACTAATTATTGCTCTGAAGCAGTCCTTTATGTCACAAAGGTCAGTCTAAACTGTCACAGGATCCTATAAAATGTGTTACTGTGACTGAAGTTTGTATAGAAGATGTTCTGATTCTCTGCTCTCACCAACACACATTTCTCAGAATAATGGATCAAAGCCTTTTATGGAAAAAGATATTCATTGACAATACAGGATATTCTTAGTCTATGCTATACATATATATGTGTATACACACACACATTCTTATTCTACTCCATATGTGTGCATATATATGTGTGTGTATTCATGCATTTATTTTTAACAAAATCAGGTATGTTGTTCAATTAACAAAGAGAAAATTCAGTATTTCAACATTTCAAAACAGTATATTCTACGACTGAAAGATTTTGGCAAAAATAAGAATACAACTGTTGGAGTTCAAATTGCATGGAAAGGAACCTTAGGAGTAAGAACAGTGGTACAAAATAAAGAGAAACAGTGTTTCTTTCTATTCTCTTGGTTGAATACATGTTTCTCTGCTTTTACGAAGGTATCATTTGATTCCTTAAAAAACATAAAGAATGGAAAAGAATCCAAAATAAAGGGAATGTTTAAAGGAAACAGTTTTTTTTTTCAAAGGCAAGAAAGGGGGAAAAGAAGTCTAAGTGAAATATATATATTACATATATCTGTGTTCTTCACAGTTACATGCAATGATTAACATCTATATCAGTCATATGTTAACCCACTATCATTTTCCCTTTAAAATCCCTAAACTTTTGTATTGCTCCTTATTTTCTATTATTAAAAATTATGATTTTTCAATGTATTTCTAAATATACTAAACATTTAAGAAAATAATTACAACTTGCACATTCCACTGATTTGTGGGAAAGGCTCCTTAAAAACTCTGCATGTCTCTAATGCCATTAAAATAAGTGTTTTTAAATTGAGACATCTGTCCTAAATTGTGTGGAACATTATAAACAAGTCCTGAGTGAAAAACCTATGCACAACCCAAGGTAGCGTACCATGAGTGCTGAGGAGCGGAAGGGCGAAGGCACACTCACAGCGTGAAGCTGCTCCTCCAGCCCCAGCAGACGCTCCTCCAGCTGCATCTCCAGGTCCTGAAGTTCCATTCGGACTGAATTTCTCAAGCTCTGGAGCTGATCAACTTCGTATCTATCAGTAGGCACAAAGTTTGAAAAAAGCAGTTTGGAGATTCAGTGTTCACAACTCTCTCACAAGCTTTCAGAAGGCACTGAACTCCAAGTTCTATAAATTAGCACAACAGAGACTGCAATAGGTATAACCACTGGGAGAACTGGTTTTTCTTCCTCTCTCCTCGATGACAAATATCCCAAACAATAAAAACAGATTGCAACCACTATCTTCCTCAATCCACCAAAGGCAGAGAAGTTTACCTAGCAGAACACTATGCCCAATTTTATTTATACTGGTTCACAGACTACATAAAGGGTACACAACAGTAGAAATAAAACCCAGCTTCAAAAAAAAAGTTAACAATGCTTTTTAGAAAGAAAAATATTTTGAGTCCAATGAACTTTTACCTTTCGTCCTCAGTCATATGATGATAAACCATGGTTTGCTGACGCAGCACTGCCAATTCTAAATCCATCATTTGCGTTCTAAACAAATTCAGGCTCCGCCTCATTACTTGGAGCTCCTGAAAAGTATTCTAAAATACAATACAACAGCATTAACTTCTAAATCACACAAATTATTTTGTAACACAGAGATTTAAGTAAGAACTTACTTCATAAAGAGGTAGAACAGATGACTTCTGAGTACTATAGGGAGCAGCAGCAAGATCAGGCCCTCTCATCACAGGGTGCTTCAAAAGAGTGGAAGTATGATTAGGAATCAATGTTAAAGTGACTGCTTCCAAATTATCTAAGGTATTAAAAAGGCAGAATTTGGGGTCTACATATTTTTCTCTTTGAGGCAAAAAACAAAAACCACTTCATGTTATAAGCAGGAACCAAATAAATCAGTACCCAATGCTACCCACTACTCCTATCTGTTGAAGGTTATAAGTCAGTGTATTGGAACGGGAAAGAGGCAAAGGAACACAAATAGTTCAAACCTATGTCTTACAGGACCTCTCTCTTGCCTTGAGAAAGCAGAAAAATAAAAACAAAACTCAGAAATGTAGAAGCAATAGCAAATATCATTCTGAGATTACAGAAATTACTAACTTGGCTGGAGAAAGTAGCAAGCAATCATCACACTCATTCTTAGACATCTGAGTATCTACTATGCTTCACTATTTTAGGCAGTGAAAAAGATAAAAGGAAGTAAAAGTCACTTCCAGCCTTCAAGTGTTCTCACAGTGTAAGAAAAAAGAGAAAACAGAAGTAAAAAAAAATATATATATATATAATATTGGCTGGGGGCAGCATGGGGAGTGCTATGATAGGAACAAGCAAAAATCCAGATTAGTTAAGTGTTCCCGACAGTGGTGACCCCTGAGCTGAGCCTTAACGGTAAAAGGGACTTGGTCAGGTGAAGAAAGGCAAGGGCGGGGTGTTCCAGGTAAAAAAAAAAAAAAAAGTAGAATGTGTAAAGAAACAGACACCTAGGGACACACGCCTGTGTAGAGGCTTGCATGGAGTCCAGTGTGGCTGGAGCACACACACAGGGAATGGGCCTGGAGAGAGAGGCAGAGGCCAGGTCATGAAGAGCATCTGTCTACTGAGGTGGGGTGGTGTGAGGGTTAGCTGAGTTACTGATGGGACACTGAAGAGAAGACCGCATTTAGAGCAGAACAAGTTGGCCTAGACAGGTGCACTTGAGGATGCAGGTGGACAGGACCCTGGGAATCCCCAGCTTCATATAATTGCAGCTGAAAGGTTAAATGTCTCACATGTAGATAGAACTACATTTTGTAAGGAGGAAGAAGAAACACCCACTTTCTGGTTAGACTGAAAATCATTAGGAGACAATCATCATGAGGATAAAATCTATACTTAAAAGAAGGTGTATTTTACTACATAACTTGAAAAGTTCCAACTTTCATTTTTACTGTCCAAGTGGCTTCCTGTCTACTATGTCACCATGATAAGGGATCTATTATATACACTCTATGCCTCTCGACTCTTAACTGAATAACCCGATCATTACATTACACTGTCATTTTCTTCATTTCCTCAACTGTCTAAATATAAGTAGTTTAGAAAGAGATTTAGAAAGGAAATGTAGGGCATCCCTGGTGGTGCAGTGGTTAAGAATCCGCCTGCCAATGCAGAGGACACGGGTTTGAGCCCTGGTCCAGGAAGATCCCACATGCCGCGAAGCAATTAAGCCCGTGTGCCACAACTACCAAGCCTGCGCTCTAGATCCCACGAGCCACAATTACTGAGCCCACACATCACAACTACTGAAGCCCAAGCGCCTAGAACCCATGCTCCGCAACACAAGAAGCCCATGCACTACGACGAAGAGTAGCCCCCTCTTGCTGCAACTAGAGAAAGCCCGCACGCAGCAATGAAGACCCAACGCAGCCAAAAATAAATAAATGAATAAATTAATTAATTTAAAAAATAAAGGAAACGTGAGAGGCAAACCAAGAGACAATTTACTTCTTTTCAAAGCTTATTTTGGAAATTATTTCCAGCCCACTAACAAATCTGAGAGCGATGACTTTAAAAGTGACAAGACACATAGACCGTTTTTATTCAAATTCACACTTTACCTGATTTTTTCTCTTCTGGGGTGGTCCCAGCCTTTTAACTCAGTGGAAGCAGACTAATTCTGTGCCAGGCGACCAGCATCAGGAGTCAGCAGATGAAGGGAAAGCTTAGTCAGAGAGCAACGAGTGGAACCAGGAGAACATACGGCGACACAGAAGCCAAGGGGAGGAAAACTTAGAAAGAAGAGGTGGTGAACACTGTCAGATGGAAAAGAAAAGGACAGACGGTACTTGAGAGGGAAGTTCTTTTAATAACAGAGACAACTTGACTAAGACAACGACAGTGCAGGAGAGGCTAAAGAAGGGAGGAGACCTAATGAGCAAAATCTCTTCTCTAGAAAGGAGGGAGATTGTGAGCAGAGAAATTCACCTTGTTCAGAATTAGTTACAGCTGTTCCCTTGAGCTAGGAGGGAAGACGCTGGGAGGGGGCAGGTACAGATAAGCTGAGGCATGCAGGAAAATGAGGCTGAGGTAGCTCAGGCCTGATGGGTCCCAGCTTCCCTGAAAATTAAGAGGTACTCAGACCAATAAAAGAAAAAAAAGGTAAGAAGGATAAACTTTTTCTCATACCTGTGAAAGATTCTGCAGTGAGTTTCTAATATCATGCAACACTCTTCGCAACTGCATTTCGATGGCAGAAGGAGGGTTCACAGAGCACACTCGGTGAGGGTAGGCAGCATGTCTATGTGAGTAAGGACACCCGAGAGGGGAAGTGAAGGCACTACAGGTGGTGCCTGATATGTTGGGAATGCTGTGAGTGCTCAGAGTTCTCATGTGCTCACACAGGGGCCCTTCCTGCCACTCGGAGGGGACAGAGTGAAGGGAGCAGGTGGACTGAGATACAGGTGCCGGAGCATACAGCGAACAGGCCGGAGTCCTTTGCTGATGGCACTCCTCCAACCGGTTCACCTCACTCTGGGCGGCGGCTTCTTTCTTCACAAATGATGGAGAGATGAAAATGGTGGACTTAACTAAAGACTGACCATCATGCTCAATCGCCTCTCTTTCTAATTTCTGTTCCTCTTCTGGTGTGTACTTGTAAGTGAAGGAAGGTGGACTGCATCTGGTCTCTTTTCCAGGGGATAACCGAACATTGACAGAGGATACAACCCTTACTGGGCTCAGCAAGGTGGTTGGTAAAGACTGAGACCTTCTTAGAGGATAACCAGCTTTTGCAAACAAGTACCTCTGTTTTAACAGATCTTTTGACTTTATCAAGCTACGCCCCACTCTTTGATTAGACAGAGTGCAAACCTTCATTTGCGCTCTTTGCAAAGCTGTATTAACTCTGTCCACAGAAGAGGGAGGCCCAGTTGTATTTTCAGCACCCTTCTCATTGCATTTAGCTTCAATAGAAGCCAATGATTTAAGAATATGGTGGGTGGTATACTGGGCAAATTCACATTCACTGCTTTTATCCACATCACTTTCAGCACTTGCTTCCCTCAGTAGTTCCACTGGCTGTGCTGGAGACACAACCTCTTTCCTTTCAGTAATTTCAGTAACGTGATCCCCTGCACTACAGGTGGACTGTTGATGTCCTGTATTCTCAACAGTCTCGCACTGGGGGAAATCCTGGCCATCTGACCGTTTGTCAGCAATTGTTGCTGCCTTCTCTCTTCCCATCTGAGGACAGGTAAGAGACTCCTCTTCTGATTCATTAAAATAAGGCTGGTCTTGTGCTGTTGGTGTGACAAGGTCTTCACCAAATGATGTGACTGTTGTCTCACTGTCACAACTATCAGCACTACTCCCCATGGCTTGCAAGGACTCGTGAACCTGTGAAAAGAAAACAGGTAGAAGGATGGAGAATTCAAATAAGTAGTAGCATTAACAAAATACCAAACTGATACGATGCTTCTATACTTTTGGGGTCTCCCACCTTGGTTTTGGCTCTGGTGCTGTTCTAAACTGCTTTCAGTGCCCCTGATCAACAACCCCTCCACTTTCTCACAAAGATTATTCCAGATCTTTACTATTTTCCTTAAATCCCTTTTCAATACCCACTCCTTTTCTTCTAACATATGACACTGACACAAAGAAAATGGACAGACATTTCTTAACTTCTTTCCCAACACCTACAAATTTCCCCATACCTTTCCTCATCATTCCCTCCTCTCCATTAAGAAAACTGTATCTCTTTTTAAAGCTAATCCCTCCAACCTGTACTTCTGATCACATCCTCTCCAGGGCTAGGGTATTTCTCCAGTTTCATCCCAGATTTTTCTGCATCAAGCTCTCTTTCTCTTAGAGCCCTTTCCCTTAGTCATTACTGTATGAAAAAGACAAAAAGACCTATAACTCTTAAGCTATCATTCTTATATGAAAAAACAGTTAACATTCATATCTTCTCTTCATCACTGATCTACTCTCCATTCATGCTTTTGCATCATTTAATACATCAGAACTATTTGCTCAACTACTCAATTTCAGAATAAACAAATTCTCACCTTTTCACTCCACTGGCCATAGCTTTCCTTTTAAAAGTTTCTCCTCCATCTCCCAATTTTTATGCCTGCTGGATTATTCTGAGTTTCCTTAGAAACTTACTCCTTAAATGCTATGTTTCTAAAGGGCTTTTTTAGGTTCTCTTTTTCTCTTATTCCAATTTTCTTTAAAATTTCCTTACAGATGTTTTAAACACTTTTCATGTACATTCTGTGTACTGCACACATAAACTATAAGCTCGATGGGGATAAAGATGTGGCTATTTTCTGGGTTATCTAACACACTATAGCATAACAGTCAGATAATATTCAGCAAGCTATGGATCCACAGTTTTAGTTATTAAATAATTATTGTAAAATACTGAAACACAATGACGGGAAAAAAATTTTTTAAATAATAGACAGAATAGGTTAAGGATTAAAATACTCTGTTTACTGGTGGTGCAAAAATAAAGGAGAAGCTTTTTTTGTTGTTTCTCAGAGAGAAATGAAGAATTAGTGAAACCTAAAATTTGCAGTCAAATGCTCAGATAACATCTGTATCCTAGAATTTTAGTCTTATCGTCATTTGAAAAATAAAGATTACACAGATGGTCTTGAAATATACAGCCAGTGAAAAACCACCTAAATATACAGAAGTTAATCACAGTGCCTACTACAATAGGCAATTTTACCTGAAGATGATTAAGGGAGAGGCAGTCTGTCGAATCTTCAGCAAAACCACTGCTATCAGAGTGCTGACTTGCAGTACGTAATAGTTGATCTACCAAAAGAAATTTAGTTATACAAAACTGCTAAATAAGACTTCAATGAGTACAGTATTACAGATATATGATTCCCAAAAGATATATGATACACAACAGTGATTCTTTCTTAGAAAAGTATACATCACTTATGCAAAATTGTGGCTTCAAAGCATAGGAAGTAACTTGAATTCAAACAAAACTGAATCAGATCAGAAATCCTCAGTGTTCAGTTGCTAATTAAGCTCTAATTATAATGTATTTTTTGGTAAATCCAATTAATGTCTTATCCTTGGAGGACAAGAGCCTGAAATGAAAAATGGCTCTAATAAAAATAAAGTCCCAAAGTAAACCATTTTCATTATGTAAATATGTGAAGACACGTAGTAGGTGAAATCAGAAGTTTAAATGTAGTGTGTAAAAACTTCTATTACCTTCACTAATAAGAAAATAAAAATACAATTAAGGCCAACAAATTAAATAAGTTGTACACAAGAGTACTTACATGTCTCTGATGTTTCAAATGATGCAAACATTTGTAAGTTATGAAAGTTATTTCTTAACAACTGAATGAAACTCAATCACATAGGTTCAACTAGTAGGTAATATTGTTAATTTTACAATAAACTTGCTTATTTTTTGGCCTCAAAACTCTAATTCCTGGTTAGTATAACCTAGAAAATTTTTTTTTTAAGTAACTAAAATGACCAACTGAACACAGCTGGCCTGATCACATGCCCAACCACACTACAAGTACCACAGTGGGGGAGACTTTACAGCTATTACATTTACTGAGGGAGACACTTCATGAGATAGTCAAGTTCCACAGAACTTAAAAAGCAACAGGCTAAATAAAGTGTGTTTACCAAGTCCACATTCATTTAAGACTTGAATGATAGAAAGTACTTAATAATATGTTTCAATAAAATCCAAAATTAATTACAGGTTGCCTGACTTTGAAAAATATTATAATAACCTTAGGTTCAATCTGGAGCAACATGAAACAGAATAATTTTTTTCCCATTAAAAATTTAAAATAATTCTGTAATGTTGTTTTGAAATTAACAAAACTGCATAATGAAATATATGGAATTGATCCATATCCTTGATAAATCTAGGTAAATTGTAATAATTGTGAAAGTGAATTGGAATAAGCTGTTACCATAGGTACTGATTATGCATTTTATTATTTGAGAAGATGATTAACATGTCATAGGAGTCATCACCATAATTATGTGTTTGCATGTCTTTTTTTTAAAAAAACTAGATTGTCAGCGTTCTGAAGACAGGAACATTATTTATTCTTCTTTGTATCCCAAGTACCTAGACCAAGCCAACAATAAAAAATGTTTGCTGAATGAATCAATGATAACTATCTCCTTAAAGCAACAACAGAATTAAACAGTTTCTTAAAGGATTTAGAAGTGAAACTGCCCCATTTGCTTGGGCAAAGGGCAGTTGCAAAAGAGCCCAGGAAGCCCTGACCAGCTCCGTTCAGGTTCTCTCTGCTAAGATCTGTTTTATCCGTAGCATACTACAGCCTGTGCCGAGTGCACCTCTCCACGGTTAGTCCTGCCTGAATTCACACACATCAGGTCGAGGGTAGACTGCTCAGGCTTCAGAGCAGGTGTGAGGCAGTGGAAAAGAACAAGGAAGCCTGGGTTCAAGTTTCGGCTTTATCATCATAAGCAATAACTTCTCTCCTCCAAAAAAGTGGGATAATCATTCTACCTCACAGGGTTACTTCAGAAACTAAGTAGAACATAAGTGAAACTGTTTTGTAAACTATAAATCACAACTGAGGTTCTTTAGTCAGATGTTTCAGTTTCACAAAAAACACAGTTCACCAAAGAAAAAGGTACAATTAAAAAGAAATAGACCTCTGTCCTAACTGAAGAGATAAGACATTATTTCTAATTAAAAACTAGGAAGTTAGAGCAAACATTAAAGTGAGAACAAAACAGATGTGGAAATTCTATTTATCCAGTATTGCAGAGAAACGTAAACAGGACACCCATATACTCTGCTAGACTAAAGAGAATATTGAATGTCTTCAGTAATTAGAAAAATGTTGGACTGCTCTTAATATACCTACTGAATGTTAGCTTGTGACATGAGTTGAGTCACTAAACCTCTCTTCTTCAGTATGTAAATCCCAGGACTGGATTTGAGATTAAGATCACTGTAACTTCAAAAGTTCTATTACTAAAGTGTGAAGTATTTTTATACATGCACTGTATGCATTTTTACTAACTTTGTGAAATGAATATATTATACCAGTGATTCTAAGTCTGCCACTATGATTAATTTAAGATATTTGCATATCACATTATCAAAATTCGATAGGCTACTTTCAAAAAATGACTAAAACACTGTACTGTTCTCACTCCCTCTCTCTCATGCACACGCACAAAACCATTTTACTGTTACTTTATAAAGATGTGATTCAAAAAAAATGTTACCATTTTTACTTATGCCACCAGAAATAAGTGCTCCTACATAGATAAGAGGAAGAAACCCAGATGTGAATAAAAACCACATTCCATCTTTCCCACCACAGGAAGCTTACTCTTCAAAGATCTTAAAGTAATTATGCTGTTTTTATCCTCTTTTTTACACAGGGCAAGCTGCTTTTTCCAATGCATCCCTTGTCTACCTATCTAAAGCAAAGATTCCTGGATGGCTGTGAACTCTGCCTATGGCTCAGGAACACATACATAAATTTATGGACTCACAAAGGGAAGAAAATTAAGCAGGAAAGTTCATTTTGTGTCTGACCAGAACTGTGATGACCTAGTGAGAGTGGAGCTCTTGTTTCTCAGTATCATACTGCAATAAAAGAAAAATTATATGCAAATTGTCTCATATGAAGTCACTTCAGAGATCAGAAGAGAACAAACATGTAATTTCCTATTCTAGGAACATACATATGAATCTTTGCTTAAAAAAAAAAGGGTGGTTCAGCATGTGTAAAGTTTTAAAAATAAACACTCCTACCTTCAGTGGTCATTTTAACTTCCTCTCTCCTTTTCTCTAAATCTCAAAAGCTTTGTGACTTTAAAGATGATCAGACATGTTTTTCTGTTGTAAGTTAAAAGTGAAAGAAATGGATTCAAAGGTTCTTTGGTCAATAATAATTCAAGAGAAGAACAATGTCTGAGCCACTGACCTTTGATTTACAGTTTGAATTTAACTAGCTTTACCTACTGCTGAGAGACTGACTGGTGGTTTCTGCCAGAGGCACATTCATTTATTACACCTAGGAGTCGCATTTAAATAATAAAAACCCAGAGGTGGATAATACAAGTGTACATTTCAATCCCAACCATGTAAAAAGTAGGCCTGACTCTGTTGCTCTATCACTTCCCATCTAGCCCTTGTGTAGAACTGAAAAAATATTCAGAATACACAGAATTGTGTAAGGAGGTCATTACAAGATAAGCAAACTAAAATTACTTTATGAGCACAAAAGTCTTCAGGAAGATAAAAAAAATTCTATAACCAAACCATAATGAAGCAGGCACAGCTGTGTTCCTAATCTTCTTTTTACACTTACAGGTACTACAAACACTGATAGATTAAAAAAAAATACCTTTTCCAAATCCCCCAAAGATGCTTTGGTAATGTGCTCGGGAACTACTAAGTACTGGTTTACTTACCTCTTTTTGACTTGTTAAGACCTAGCTGGTAAGTGGTTGGAACATGAGGAGCTTCTCCCTCTGTACTTTGAACCTAAAGAAGAGTTTTAAGTAGTTAAAACTTAAGAATCTATGGCAAAGAAGAACACCTCTTAATAGTCATTTACTAAACAACCAACCTAAGAAGGTACCAATGCTTTATATATTTAAAAAGTGCATCCTATCTCAAAATCGCTATAATGTCCCACATCTCAATTTTACGATCTATTTTTCAGTTAACAACAGGATTGCAAGCTTATAGCTAGCAACGAAAAATAACTACATGTGTAAACTACTTCATTAAAAAAAGTTACCATTAAATGAAAAACAGATCCAAAATTAAAAGTTCTTCTCTAAATGTTAAACTTCAAAGTGTAAGGTCAATCCCAGGAGAAATACTGATACACTCACTGCAGCACACTGGCACACACTTGAAGCAATTACACAAGTCTTGTATCTTGAAAAATGGCAATCATGCTCCCACTGCAAAATCTTATAAAAGTCCACAAATTTTCAGGTATCAAAAACCACTCATGTGGAAGACTGCTTTGTCCTGACACAAATGTTCTTTTAAGACATAACTTGGGAGTTGTAGGTAGAAAAGCAGGTTTCATTATAGGACTAAAATGTTGAAAGATCTTAGCCATAAATCCTCCCTGAAAATTATGCTCAAAAAGATACCAAACCCACAGAAGTTGTCCTTTTATGCTGTCTTTTTTTTCCTACCTAAACAACTACATAATTTAGGAATTTCCAGATTCTTTACTCATCACACTCACTCCCCAAATACTCTATCTATCCTAACATAACTAACCCTATACTAAGAGTAAATATTTGCGGGGGTATGCTACTAACGCCCCACTCTTTACCCTATAATGATTAGTACTTAAAATAATAAATAACATCCTAGTAAAGTGGGCAAACTAGCCAAACATTTGGGCTTTCAGCCTTGAACAAGCTGGAGAGCAAATAGCAAACAGGTTTTAGATTGAACCCTCGCAGTTTTGAGCTATGACTCCATTCTAGAGTAAGAAAGATTCCATAGGAGTAAAAGTGGAATAGTCAACATGAGAAAAAACTTCAAAGGTTAAAGATATTACCCAATTTAGAAATTGCTCTGATTTGTGATATCTTTGTTCTACATAGTTGAACATGAATCCAAGTTTATGTATCTTTTGAAAACTGAACGCGTACTGGTCATTTAAAACCATCACCTATAAATCATATATAAAATGGTTTCTACTATCTTTGTTTTTATTGAAAAATCATATTCTTCAAAGCAGCAGACATAAGTTCAAGAGGAAAACTATTGTTTTGTGTGCAAAGAAACAAAATGCATTTTCTCTTTGTAGTCAACAGGAGGTCTATTATTAGCCTCTATTCAGGACTAGCCTACTTCAAAGAGTTTTCTGTAAACCAAATATCAAACAGACCAAAAAAAGTATAACAGAAATCTAAATGTCTCTTTAATTTTATTCTAGGAATCTCAGCTTAAGCAAAAGATTATGATCTCTCATTTTTAAATGCAGAATTATCACATATTCTATTCTTTAGAGTTATAAAATTAGTCACAAGGTAACATGACTTTAATGAATATGTATCCTCAGTATATTATCCTTCAAGATGCTGCTACTCCATGGACAATAAAAAAACAAAAAACACTCCCTGTCTCCCTCTACTACAAACTCCATAATTAACTGAAAGAAAAGAAGAACAGGACCCTTAAAAATGAGCTGACAGGATCATATTTTACTAATAAAGTTACTAAAGTTAGGATCCTTCCTCCTACTTACTCAGCAAAATCATCAATCACTTGCTGAAGACAGAAATAGACTTGCTAGTGTTAATGGTTGAATTTCATAGCTTATTAGGTTTCATTATTGGCTACAGTTGTGCAGAGGAAAGCCGTCAAATTCAAGATGGGGTGCACCACAGAAAATTATAATGCAAACACAGAACTTAGATTTATGTGGCAGGATTTTTCCTATTCCATGGTTTCAAATCCTCAGTGGAATTCCGGTCATTTGCTACAAGTTGGTCTTTTATTAAATTAACTATAGCTAAATATTGATAACCGAATTGAGTGACGGATAATGGGTGTTCATTATACTATTTTCTCTAAACGCTGGGTAAGTTTGAAACTTTTCATAATAAAAATTACAAAAAAAAAACCCAAAACAACCCAGTAAACCAAAATGATAAAATCACTTGGTCTCAGTGTTTTGGGATTTAAAGCTGTAGGACAACAGCTTTAGAATAATTCACACATTTGAGTTATTACATTTTAAAAATATTTTAATCAAACAAAGATTGTATCTTTTTGAATCAATGTCCTGCTACCACGCAGATACCTAGTTTGATTTTTCAACATCTGTCACATTTATCTTGACTAAGACATATCTTCTAGGCACAATACTATTGTACTATGTTTTATAGAGCAGTAACACCGTAGAATGTTCTAACTCAAATCACCCTTCCTCTAAGGTTTAAAGAGACCTATACAGCAGAAATCCAAAACTGGAACTTCAAAAATTACAATTCTGTCTAATTTTTAATGATACCTCAAAAAAATTCAAAGGAAAGCATTATTTTTCCAAAAAGGGGCAGGGGGCTGGGCATGGGATGACGTGAGTTCTTGTCCTATGTCTGACCCTATCAACCATCCGGACCATAGTAAGCTTTACGGTGTACTCAAAAGGAGCAGGTTTGTACAAAGACTCAAATTCACGTCTCATTCTGAAAGGCCAACAGAACAACTTAACTACCTGTCAGGTATTTGACTGATTTGGGATTACTTTAACTCAGGCCAGTAAATAGAATAAAAAGAATCCTGAAACTTAATGGCTAAAACTAAGTAATAAGGTATATTAGTTAAATCAACAATCAGTGTGAAGACAGGATTAGAAACATTTACTAAAACTTCAGTAGCTTAAAAAATTGTATATGCTGCCAATAATATCTTTATTTAAATGTTTATTTATAGAGTAAGAGACACAGGACAATCTATCTACAGAAACACACAGATAAAAGTTCTCCTTCCTCTAGCGTTTAAGCATGAGAAAATTTTCCTTTATGCCTAAAAGATGAACAATTGTTTACTGAGTAAAATCATTCTGGTTTAACTGTGAATCATTCATGCTACTAATTTATGGCTCTAGAGAGTTACCATGATGTATTTATTCAAAATAAATCATTTCAAGAAGAACACAAGAATTATCCAAGCAAGTCACTAAGAATCAGAAAACTCAAGAGTGGGGTTTTACAACTTTTAGATACACCACAACAGTCTGCAAGATATTTTTTATATGGCAAACTGACTTTTAATTGAAAATAGTGTCTGGCCTTTTTTGCTTATCATAAGAGATAGTCACTTTCACTCTCCAAGGCCTAGGTCAGTCTTGTCATCTATTTAACTCTTTCTACATTTAAATAGTTCTCTCTGCTCCTGGTGACTGTCAGATCTTACCTTCTGCTTCAGAGGGACTAGGCAGCTTCATGCGCAGAGCCGCATCTGCAACATTTTCTCCTACCTAGTCACCCAAAGCAGTGGGCATTCAGTTAATCTGTTTAAAAACTGGCTTACTGACAGCGTGTGCGTGCTCTAGCTTATATTTATTTGCTATTTTTACAAAAGGAAGAAAGTTCCCAATAGGAATCAAACCTCAAGGGAAAGGAGTGCAAAAGAAAAATAGTAATGACCTACTTTGAATGGGATCTAAAAGTCTGCTTTAATAAGATTGTTCTCTTCATTTGTCAGTATGATTCAACAAGCTTGGGAGAAGAGGAAATTAAAGAAACACATTATTTCCTTTCTTTATCCATTGTTCTACAAGCTTTCTTTAAAGTTCCCAAAGGGATTAAAAACACAATTCTAGGAGGTTTTTATCCATGTTTGAAATATGTCTGAAAAATAAGGATTATCCTTAAAATTCCCTGTTATTTACAATGTAGCTATGGTTGACCATATATTTTTTTGAAAACAAAAATCTTCCATTATCCTTAAGCCACCAATGCCTATAATTTTGTACTTCAAAAAAATATTCACTTCAATGTTGTTACTTTCTTCACTAACTGCTTTTGCCAGCAGAGGGAGCAAAAAAAAAAAAAAGAAAAAAAAAACCCAAAACACCAGCCTATTATTAAATGTTCACTTGCTGCCAAAGTACATCTGTCTAGCACTTTATAAATGTTGTAAAGAACTTTCGTGTATGGCATCAGTAATTTAAAAAACAAAAACACAACTCTGGCTTAGATTTCAGGAATTCTAGAAATTAAAAAGCAAAATACGAGTGTCTCCTCATCTGAGTCACCAAATCAGGTCTGCAAGTATCTAACAAGTATCTGCACTCTATCCAATTGTCAGAAGAGGGGCCCTAAAGGAAGGCAAGAGGTTACACTTCAATTATGAATGCTAGGACAAGTTTAGACCAAAACAAAGCCAAAAAAAGAATCGAACAGTGAAATGGAACAAAACGGTTCTAATTAGAGTTGTCATTTTCTGAACTCATTATAATGAGAAATAAAGAAGCTTACAAAAAATGTAAAATATTTCAAAGGGCTGCTCTTGCTCCCTTTTTATTTCACTTTTTAGTCAGAATTAAAGTATTAAGAGGTGCATTCAAAGACCACAAAAAAAGCTGTATCAGCAATTGAAATTTTGCAATAAATGAAAAATCTTAACTGATGTGAGAGAGACACACTCACCTAAGAGGACATTTTATGGGCAGAATCAATTATCCTGTTTCCTAGTTCCCTAAAACAATGGCAAGTGATTCTAAAACAGCTGTGAGCTATTACTAAAACTATTCTGTAATAAATTTTAAAAAGAAAAATTGCACATTGTATAATTTATAGCCACAAATCGTTAGCAGTACATATGTGCCTGTTTCCTCATATGTAAAATAAGACCAGCACTGCTGGCCTCACACATTGAAGAGAGAAAAGTACTTCAAGGGCCTAGTACAGTGACTGCCACAAGGTAGGTGCTTGATAATGTTCAGTTTCCTGCCCCAAGGTATACAGCTCCAATGCATAAGTTATCCTCTGACTATTCAAAAGCAGTTTTAGGTGAACCTCATCAAAACAAATATTTTTACCTTGTCCAATTTGAAATTTATGTAAAATAGTAAGAATATCACTAGGTTAAAAAAAAAAGTAGCCAAACGCTGGTCTTCTGGGGTTGCAGAAATCCTTTCAGTGGCCTTTCAAACCTTCTTCCTCAAGATTCCCTATCCTCCCCTTCAGGAAATGTCTTCACGTTCATGTTCCCAGACCTACCCTCAAAGCCTTCTTCACACCTAACCTTCCACTGAGATACATTAAGAAAAGCTTGCCCAAAGGCACACAGCAATTCAGTGGCCCAAACAGAACTCAAACCTGTTTGATTTCAAAGCCTGTATTTTTAACTATTATGCAATATTGATCTGAGTTTGGATATATTCTCTCAGGGCTTTCTCAGAGAATCAAAATCTTAAATTGAGAGAGAAAAGGGGTTAAAGTTCAAGTATGAGCAATGGATTACAGAAGATCTAGAGGGGCCATTATCTTGACATCACATAGTCCTGGGACTTCTTGGTTTGTGAAACATAAAACAAAAAACCTGGAAAGTCAAAATCAGGATGACTTTTTTCTAGTATAAATCTATTCACCACCTTTCATTTTAAAAACATTTTTTGGCACTTTTTTCCCTAACTCACTGTTTAAAACAGTTCTCAGTAATTTTTTACCTACCTCTTCCATTTCAAAGGAGTCCTTCTGCTGTGCCATTATACTTCTTATGGATGGGATCGTCAACGGTGCACATGGCTCTTTTTCAGGTGTGGACAAAGGGACATTTTTCAGCTCCCTGCTATTTTCCAGCTCACTGTGGCTGGACATGTTGAAATCGCTATCTAAATGAGTTTTTATAATACCAGCTTCCTCACCTAGTTTATTCTCATGACTTTGAGTTTCTTTACTTTGTCCACTTTCAGCTTCTTGGTTAAAATTACTGTTTGCTTCATCAGAAAGTCTATCAATGTCAGCATTCTCCATAACAGCTGCTGAACTACCTGATACTTCTTCTTTAACTGTAGCCAACATAGAAGATGAATCTTTCTTCTTCACAATTTTTTGAGACTTTTGATCACTTTTATTGCCAATTTCTTCCATCACTGAAAGATTTAGAGTCTTTCCTTTGTCAACTGCTGGGGAAAGGGTACTACCTTCTCCTTTCTCTGTTTTATCAACACATAAATTTAGTTTTGATAGTGTTTTCATTAAACGATTTGCAGTGTTACTTCGGGTTAAAGGTGGAGGCGAGTCTGTCTCCTTGTTAGAGGTCACCGAGGACAGACTCCCAATTCTCTGCAGGGGAGTCCCAGAGACTTGGGAATATAAAGAAGAAAATGCATTGGCCACAGTAGTAAGCACTTCAATTTGACGAAAACGGCCTATAAAAGGAAAAAAACAATAATTATATATATTTATATTTATATGTGTATATACACACATATACACACACATATATTACTTAAACCATCACTACTGTTCAGAATTTCAATAACTGAACTACTTAAATCACAAAGATTATGAAACCAGATTTTTTTCCTATCACTTAAAACTTCTCTACATTTACTGTGGAGAGGGAGAAAGATTTTTCACTCTTAAGCACTAGAATTTACATTTTAAAAAATCAAAAGGACAAAGCATAATGACAACACTGAATAAAACAGAAAGGACTAGCTATTGATCTATAGTTGTGACCCTGTTTTTAGGTCTTGAACTCTTCCAAATGTGAAGTATATGTAAGTATATATTTTATACCTAATGGGAGGGAGGTTGGATTTATAGATCTCTTAAAGCTAATCCAAGGACCACCTAGGGATCCCATTTTGGGGATTTCTGGTCAGCAGAGAAAAATAAGCAAGATTTAACTTGAAAAATCATCAAATTAGCCTTGCCATTGTAGATTTACATGAAAGCATCTGAAATTGACTGACTTCAACTAATAGTAACAAGGCCCCTCCTCTACTTCTTTCCTTTTGGAACAAAAGCAATTTGGCGATAAGTATAAGGGTCTACAAGTTACATTCTACGGATGTAACACTTAAGTATGTGGAGAATGGGGTGGGGGGGTGGGGGAATAGGTAAATTAACTTCTATAAATAGAATAATAAAAATTTATAATATGCAAAACAGCTGTTGTGTTAACCTCAATAATTAAATTGCCACTGCTATTTCTAGAAATTAATAAGGCTTTAAAAACAAGATCATCTTGCTGTAGATGCCATAATTTTAAAAATAATATGCTAACATTTAAAAACCTTACTTGTTAAAGCATAATTTGGATTTTCTACTTCCATCCGCTGCATTTGCGCACTCAAAAATACTTTAATATCTATTCCTCTGGCAAATGATGATGAATTAAAAAATCTGGAAGGAATTTTAGAAGCAATATCTGGTTCATCTCGTCCAAATCCAAGATTATAAAGGATTTCTTCAGGATCTTCCTCATAAAGTTCCAACAATTCTGAAACACTAAAAAGAAAAAAAAAAAAAAGAAACAGCAAGATGTAAGTTTATAATAGTACATATCACAATATAAATGAATTCATATTCCTGCTTTCCTGTGAAAAAGTCTTCTACAGCTTCTGCTGTTTAATCCATTATTTATTTCAGCATCTTTATACATTGGGTACCAAATGCAATAAATAACCCTTAAAAAGGGTCCATTCTCTCAAGCTGTTAGTTTTGGGAAAAAGAGCTAAGCCCTAAGAACATCCTCAGTAAGAAGCTCTGATTCCTCACCTTATTTTTTTTGTCATTTTAAAGAGATTTCCAGTAAAGCAGCTAAACAATCTGAGGACAGATAAGGGAGAATAAGGAGTAAACAGATTAGGAAAAAATGAAAAGGGAAAATGCACTAGGAAGTTGGTACAACTTTGGTACCAAGGGACATTCTGCAGAGCTTGAGTTTTTCTGCTCTTTGGCTGTCCTAGAAGAGGCAATATAGGTAACAACTGATCTCAGAAAAGTGAAGGAGGAGCTTACTTTCAACTTCTCTCGAACCACTTGCACTCAGGAAGTAGGAGGAGTAAAGTAATGAGAGTATGGGTTACACAAAGGTAAATTCTTGCTCTAATTCTATTGTGAATTGAACATTTATTAACCCTTATCTCTCATACCAGTGATAATCCAAGCTGAGACTCACCAGGGAAAATAGGAATGTTAGAAATAGAATTTGAGCAGAAGGAAATTTCAATTTGTTTCAGAGAAAATGTTCAAATTCCAAAACAATAATTTGGATAATAGTTTAAACTGGTTCATTATGCACACGTGTTTGCTTATTTTAATATATAGTTTAAAGATCTTTGGTTTTATATGAAGATAAATCTCACTTAAATATCAAGCTTTAAATTATAAAGGTTTATTCTGATTTTTATATCAGAGTAACTCAAGACCCTAGCAGAATGGAGAATTTGGGAAGTAGAAATTATTCCACTATGGATTTCCTCTTTCAAGCTGTTGATAGGACTCAAAATACTCATTAATGGATTCCAGCAGCATTTTTAACATATCTGTTAATTTTTATTTAATCTTAATTAAAAAAAAAAAAAAGAAGACGCTTCTCTTCTCTCAGTTATGTTGACCCACAAAACACTGTGGATTCCTTTTGACTTCATACTACCAAGCCAAATCCAAGGCTGAAAAGGGTTAAGAGTAGGTCATCTACAACACAATGTAGTTGCAGTATAAATCCAGAATAAGTTACCTTGAGACTGTTCCACTACTTTTCCCGGATCCAGTGGAATTCATACTTCTCCCCTTCTGATGAAACTGTAGTCTTCTCTCTTTGGCCAAGATATTATTGCTATAAACAAAATTAGATTATATAAAACTCTATTTCCATAACTGTTCTTCATTTTTAGAAAGGAAAAAAACAAACAGCTACGTACCAGTTTTCAATTTGAGCATCAGTTTCATGGAGGTGGTTGGCTAAAGGTAAAAAGAATATATGCAAAGCACAACTGTTAGTAGGACAATAACTACTATGATACAATCAACAAGAAAGCAAATTAACCACATTATTATAGCTAAATGCCTAATATGCCAGACTCTTGTCCTGGTTCATTAAATCTGCACCATTAAAGGTAATATACAGATAGATAAGAACAGACTCAGCAGCTTTTGGAGGGTGTTTTAGGTTTTGTTTGTTAGCAATGTAAAACTACCTCCACTGAACGTTTAATATAAAAAGATATATAAATAACCAATTAAATTTAACAGTTTGAAATAAGTAGTAAGAAGATACGTGGTATATGTACTTCTAATTACTAAATTTAAAAACTGTTAATAAAGAATACCTCAAAAGCAAAAACATGATTTAGCATTACTTAAGTTTGGCAATATCTATTCCTAACGTGGTTTTTTTAAGGCTGATAATTCACTCCAGTTACAACCAATTTTTCATGCACCTACTTTGAAAATTCCTACTCATTTCACATAAGTTTTCTTTTAAAAGTTGCCTTTCAAGTTTATCCTAGACTTACAAGTTCTAAACAAATAAATGTTGTTAAGTTTACAGTGGGTTAAATTTACTGCATTTAAATTTTATAGACAAACATAAAGAATGAAATCAATTAAAAACATCTTTTTCAGCACAACAGACTTTTTTCTTTTTTCATTTCTGATCTGCAGAGTCATGGCAATTTCTTATCAACCAGAAAGGTTGATGAATGAATGAAATGAAAATAATGAATGAATGAAAATAATCTTGAAACAATTTTCAGTAAAACAACATAATAGCTCCACTCTTCTCCGAGACTTCCTTTTTGGGTCTGGCTTCCAATAAAATCATTCACTATGGATGAACAGGCAGAGCACGGAGGATTTTTAGGGCAGTGAAAATACGCTATATGATAGCATAATGATGGATACGTGTCATTACACATTTGTCTAAACCCATAGAATGTATAAGACCAAGAGTAAACCCTAGCATACACTATGGACTTTGGGTAACTATGATGCCTTATCCTAGTTTCATCAATTGTAACAAATGTACTATTCTGGTGAGGGATGTTGACAATGGGGGAGGCTGTGCACGTGTGGGGCAGAAAGTATGTTGGAAATCTCTGTACCTTCCCCTCAATTTTTCTGTGAACAAAACTGCTCTAAAAAAATGAAGTTTTTAAAAAGAATTCTATATTGTGAAACTACTAAGGCAGATATCAAAAGTGCTATTTACAATAACAATAAAATGAATTTTAATAAGGGGTTAACAGTATGTTCAACTATCCTGATTGGGAAGCAGTAAGTTTGAGTTTATTTTATAGAGTTTAATCCTTAAAAGCATATTAACAGAAATAAAAAAACTAACATATACACATTCTAGAGTTTTCAATGTTAGAAGGCTCTAAATAAGTATTCTTATCATACAGATTGACTTCAAACTGCAAAAGACCAAGGATATTAAATTCAGTGGATAAATTCACTATTCATCAACTTACAATTCAAAAAGATTTAATAAAATCCTTAATTCTTTTTTTTAATAAAAAGCACACATTGGGACTTCCCTGGTGGCACAGTGGTTAAGAATCTGCCTGCCACTGTAGGCGACATGGGTTTGAGCCCTGGTCCAGGAAAATTCCACATGCCGTGAAGCAACTAAGCCTGTGTGCCACAACTACGGAGACTGTGCTCTAAAGCCTGTGAGCCACAACTACTGAGCCCGTGTGCACAACTACTGAAGCCGACGCGCCTAGAGCCTGTGCTCTGCAACAAGAGAAGCCACCGCGATGAGAAGCCCGCGCTCCGCAACGAAGGGTACCCCCTACTTGCTGCAACTAGAGAAAGCCCACGCACAGCAATGAAGACCCAACGCAGCCAAAAATAAATTAATTAATTTTTTTAAAAAAGCACACATTAATAACCCAGCTATACAGTTACCAATAATTTTAAAATACCAGTAAAACAATAAAAAAATTCTTAATTTTATGTTGTGGAAAGCTTTATTATGAATCCACAGGAAAAGATTATATAATCTGTGAAAATTTAAACATTGCACAATACACTTAAAATCCTAACGCAGCCTTGAACAGACATCAGCATAATGCTTTCTAATTAACTTCTCGTAACTCTATTTTGTCTTTGTCCTTTGTCCTTCTAAAAATCTGGAAAAAGAGGAAGCAGGAAAGACAGGAGACACTTGAATGCAAAGAGAAAGACAAGCTGCAGCTGTTAAGTCTGACATAAGGCTACCTCACACTAAAATAAGCTTCACTTTAGTTTTCTCACGTATAAATATTTAAGTTTCCTTCCTTTTGAGAGACAATTCTTCCCTCAGTTATATGACCATTGTTTGCCCCCAAATAGTTCCTGTAAGCTACAGAGTCCAAGGAAGACCTTTGGACATTGCACAATGGTTTTCCAGAGCCATTCCTACAGGTCTCCTATAGGCTCTTACTAGATTATTAACACATAAAAGGTTCTGTAAAATGTGTCTGAGCCACTTTCAAGAACTTTAAATTTAGCTTTGAGGATCATAAACATGAAAACACATGACTTTCTCTCTCTCTCTTTTATTTTTTTTAATTTTAAAACTATATGAAGGTACAGTTCTTCCAAACATACCTTCAGCTCCCAAGGACAAATCATCCTCAAAACTTCCTCCATTTCTCACAAGCACACCTGAAAGAAACATTAGAAGATTCATGCTGGTATTCTGTTCTTTCTGACCCCCACAGAAAATCACTGTTTTAATTAAAACAAACTGACCAAGCAAAATATAAGACACAGTAAAGCATTTCAGACCTGAATGTACTCACAGGTTATTCTGATTATATAATTTCAGGAAGGAAATATAAGTTTTCACTTTATCGTAAAGGAAACCATGATTTGCAGCCAGGTAAAGTTATTAGAAGCCCCAATCTACAGGCTACTTTATACTTAATAAGCCTCTAAGATGTTCAGTTAGATAATGTATCTTACCCAACAGTTTCATGGAAAACCAGATCCCAGCACAATCATTCCTTTTACCCCCTTATATTAAGTCAGGAGCCCAAGCTAGATTTTCCTGATACTATAAATGTTTTTCATATGCCTTGCCACTACCTGCACATTCTTGTTGTACTTTGAACTTCAGAATTTTGCCTTGCACAGGTGTGGCAATCTCGGTTAATGTAAGCAAAGAAATGCTACACTAAATGCTACACTAAAGCTCACCTGATTCACTCAACATATATCTTCCCTATGTTTACATATCATATTTATGTATTTAATTAGTCTTTATAATATCTAATTGGACAATAAAAAGAAACGAGTTTCATATTGTGGAAAGGTTTGGTAATTTGTTTAAACTCATCACTGTTTTATGGTTCATGACAAGGTTTCTCCCTTTAGGCTTTTATCTTAAAACACCATACTTTATAAACATGAACATCACTTTTGTAATTTATACACACACACACTCTTTCACTCAGAGGACATATAAAGTAGGACCCTCATAAAGAACAGATTTAGAAAGGCAACTTTCTCTTACCCTTGAGTGTACTACTGCTTTGCTCATCCAGTGAGGCTCCCAAAGGGGTACTGAAACCACACAAACATATAAACCTTAGTCTTGAAAAGCTGTCTGGAAAGCTGTCACTGCACAGCCTTACACTTTAAAGGGTTATAGCTAAGCAAGCTTCTAATCACAGTTGAATTTTCCTCCCAAATGCACATGGAATGCAAGTGAATTACATAAGTAATATCCTACTAAGCAAATACCTATCATCAAGTCAGATCACCAGGAATGATTTAATCACACGTCTGATCTGCCAGCAATTAAGAGCAAGAATGGCAATTACAAATGATATGAATTGGCATTTTCTTTACAAAAACAGAAAAAGAAAAGAGAATGACAACAGGCCTTAAGAAAATGTCTGCTCCCCTCAATCCCTTCCCTAGAAACAGGAAAGAGAATTAAGAAAAAACAAATCTTTATCTCAATAAAATTAAAAAGTCAGAGTATAGTTAGAAATAAGGCTCAACAGTTTTCTCAAATCCCATCAAGCATTTTAGAGCACCACTCAATGCCTCCCTTACCCCAACTATTATCTTTTCTGATACAATGGAGAAGTTTGGAATTTTAGGCTTTTAAACTAAAACAAATACATGTATTCTTCATTTAACTCTGAAAAGAAAATTACTAAAAAGTTGGCTTGAGAATCAACCTTAAGAACTAGCCATTACTAAAATTCTTTCACGTTCTTGTTGTTCAAACACAGATAACTTAGAAATCTTTTTAATGCAAAATGTTTTTCATTTCTTTCTCAAAACTAAGTTAAGAAAGAAACAGGTTGTTTCATTATGAAAGTTCTACTTTGTGTTATAAGCCTTTCGTCAGCAACAATTTATACCTGTTATAAATTCACATCAGAAATGGGATCAATCATAAAAATATCAGTTTCAAAGAAATATTACTGAAATGCCACTTAAATGTTAAATGTTTAAACAAATATACAAGCAATGGCAGTTCTTTAAAAGTGCTTTTGAAATGAAAAAGAATAAGCCATGACCATAAAGATAATAAAACCTCGAAGTTTTTGCATATATTTTAATAAAACTATACTTTATGCCCTCAAAAAAGTCATTCCTCTTCCCTGGCGGTTACTTTCGTAGGACAAAACATTGCATTACTCCTTCTGTAAATGTCTCAACTGGCCTGGGCACCAACAGAAAATGGCAAATGAGCAGAATATAACTGGCATTCTCCTTCAAAAACAAGTCTCTCACTCTTATAATTGCCCTCTTACAAATCTTATCAAAAACTCTATCCCTTCTTAGATGCTACTTATTCAAGCAATTTGTTTCAGCTTAGCCACAAAAAAAAAAAAAAAAAATTGCCAAAATAAAGACTCCCTTTAAGGAAAAACAACATGGTATCTTTATTCAGGATATGGAAAGCAATAAGAAAACAAAGAATATTTGAGAACTTATCGGGGGGTTGGGGGCGGATGCTGTCTTCAGATCATTTGTACATAATATACAAAGTAGACAGATGCCTGACTCTGGGAAGGACCCTAAATTGTTATAGAAAAAAAAAAACTTGCATATATCCTAGCAGTCAAATCTGTGATAATAAAGCTAACAATAAAAGACTTTGTTCTAGCTCTCCAGAGTACAAATGAATGTCCCTTTCGTACAGAATAGGTGAAGCTGTAGGGAACAAGAAAGAAACCTATGTAGGAAATCCGCAACAGACTATAGAATCTGCCTACATAAATCAAGATTAGCAACAAAACTCCTGGAATTTTCAGAGATCTTGTGTCTTGGTGAATGTTAACATTTGCCCACTGCATTTATCTTAAAAGATGCACTTATTTACTGATAACTTGATATAACTCTTATATAATCTTAACTCCCGTACACCATAAAATAAACATAACATGATTCTTCTCTTACTCTTAAACATTTTTTTGTGCATCTTTAGAGAAAAGGTCCATATATTTCATCATATCTCAGAAGGGTCTATGACATCCTCAATAAAGGTTAAAGAGCTCTATAATAAAGAGTGTTCAGTAAGGCTCCAGGCAATTCACCAAAACAGGATAGCAACAGAGTAATGGCCAATATTTTATGTCTTTAAGAAAGAAAAATAAACTGGCATATATAAGAATCATTTCTCTCTCCCCACCAGAAAAGACTTCTCAAACTCTGGTACTTGGACAAAAGATTAAGAAAAGCCCAAACTGAGATGGCAAAAAATATGTACAGAAGCAAACACCTTAACAAAAGTTAAAAAGCCAACATTCTTCATGTGAGATTTTATAAGTAGCAAATAAGTTGGAAAAAAATCATTAAAATATGAAATAAGTACATTTTACTGTAGTAAGATACGATTAATCTCCTCTGTACTTTATCAAACATTTCTGTACCAGCTACCAAAGCATGTAATTAAACAGATTTATGCAGCCTGAATGTCTTCAAAGCTCTATTTCCCTTCTGTGAATTCCAGGGCCATCTGACAAATGCATGTCCAAGAAGTAAGCTAGAACAAAGTAGTTAGCTAGTTTTAACAGCTCTCCAAACAGAATTAAGGCACCAACATAAAGTTAAAGCCCGGTTAGTGTAGTTAAGTAAATTATATTCATCTAAAACACATTTGAAAGGGAAATGACTCTTCTGCCAGATATACACATGTCAAAACAAAAGCAAAATAAAATACTGTGTGAAATGTGACAATCCTTTCAAATAGAAACAGGGCAAGCATAATAACATGGCATGATTATCTGTTTCAGGTTTCTGATCTCTGATGCTAACATCACGCACCGGAGCTGAAGTCCTAATAACTGTGAAGTCAACATGGTCACCAAATAATCGGCGGTCACAGCACTTCCATTTCTAATCGCTTAAAGGAGGAAGCTATCCGCCGGCTCACTTTCCGGTTTATGGCTTACGAGGTCCAAGGGACCCGCAAGGACGGCGGCCCGAGACACTCCGCCCAGGCGTCCCATCAGCGCTGATCTTTCCCCGGGACGCGAGCGGCGCAACCGAGGACTCACCGGCAGTCCTTGAGCCATATCGCGATCTTCTCGTTGGGCACGTTTCCTGCGGGGCAGAGCGAGGGGACAGCTCGTTACCGACCCCAGGAGGACTCCGACCGTGGGGTCACCCTGGATACCCCCAGGTAGGAAAATCTACTGGGGGCAAAATGCAGCCTAAGCAACGCGGCTTAGAGACCATCTGAAGGGAAATGATAGCACCTGGGTGTCTCGACGCTGGAGACGCCTTACCAAGCACGCACGTTTAAAGGTCGGAAGTGTCCCCTCTCCCCTCGGCCTCTCGAGCCCAGGACGATCTTCCAGAACTCACAGCAGTCGCCCAAAGCGCACGAGACTTTTCCCCGCCCGCCCGAACTTCCCCGAGCTCCCCGCCCGCCGCTGCCCCGCGGGGCGCACGGACCTCTCCCCGCGGCCGCCGGCAGCTTCGCTCCAGAGAGGTCTTCCTCGTCGTCCTCGTCCTCGTCCTGCGTCGTAGCTTCTGTGGACAGGTCCTCCGTCTCCGACGCCTGCCAGGAGCCGCGGCACTTGGCCCAGGCCTTCCTCCTGCGACTCGCCACTTGCCACTCCAGTTCCTCCTCCGCCTCCGCCGACGCCACCAGGGGCCGGTCCATGGCTGCACCGGGGGCTCCGCAACCCCAACCGGAGCCTGTGAGAGACAAGGCGGCGGTTGGGACCCCAGCCCCTGCGGTCAGCGCCCGGCCGGGCTGGGGGCCCCGGGGAGCTGGAGCAGGCGCGGGGGGAGGAGGAGGAGGAGGAGGGGACGGGAGGGAGGAAGGGAGGGAAGGAAGGGGAGGGAGGGGGCGGAGGGCCAGCGTTTCACATGAAGCCGGCCGGGCGTCGGCGCGGGAGCGCGAGCGGCTCGAGCTAGCGCGGCTGGGAGCCGAGCGCCGGACAGCCCCAGTCCCGGTTCCCCGCCCCGCCCTCCCCTCGGCCCCCGCCCCGCCCTCCCCTCGGCCCCCGCCCCGCCCCGCCCTCCCCTCGGCCCCCGCCCCTCCTCCCGCCTCAGCCTGACGCGCCAGGGGCCTGGCCGGCCGCCGCGCGTCAGCGCGCCCCTCCCTCAGCGGCGTTCCACGCCCCCTTCCGGCCGGGGGCGCGCGGGGCGGGGCGCGGCGAGCGCAGAGTGGAAAGGCCCGACCCCTGTCCCCCGCCCTCTGTCCCCTGCCACCCGCCCTCTGTCCCCTATCCCCGGTACCCCGCCGCGGCCGGCGGAGCAGGCGAAATTTGGTTCCTTGTTGGTTAGTAATCTTTGCTTATTAACTTCTCCTCTCACCCCAAAAACAGAAGGAATGTGGAAAGGCCAAGTTTCACTCAACGCCCTTCTTCACTGCGTCCAAACTGAGTGTCTGCTTGGGCTCGCTGGAAGTTATTCTTCGAGGAGTCCAAAGAATTCTGTCCAAGAAATGGTGGAGAAAGATGGGAGAAAGAGGCGCGTAATTGGTATTTCTTGTCAAAATATCAAAACTGGAAAAGACTAAGCTTCGTGGAGTGCTCCTTTCACGCTTAAGAAAGTTATTTATTGTGGTCATGTTATGTATGAAAGATTTAATTTGGAAATTCCACATTGAAATTAGACATAGAGAGGTGAAGGAAAATAGAGCAAGAACAGCTGGGAAAAAGTAGAAATACTTGCTTGGATTTTGGTGCTACAAGATACAAATGATGTAAAGGTTTAGAACATTTTAAAAATGAGTTTGAGCAGTCCCTTTTGTTATTTTTAAAATCTTATTAGCAGAAAGACTATAAAATCCTATTCAACATCATATCCAAGATCCAGACAAACTTCCCAGAACCATCATAATATCATTCTGGGCCTTATACTGTGAAATATGAGGGGGAGCTAGAACAGGGATACTGGTATCTCATTGCCTTGCCATTTCACTATTTTTTCTTTGAATCTTAAAAAATTTTTTCTTTGAATCTGAAAAGCTTTCCAGCCTTCAAGAGTCCAATAGCAAAATGCAGCTAACAGTTTAATGGTCCTTCAAAATAGGCCAGTGTCTAGCTGCCTGTAGGAAAGATGAGCAGGAAAGCAAGTGAGGTAGATACCTGGAGAGAAGGCACTGAAAGGGCTGGTCAGAAGCCACACAGAACAAAGTATGCTGTCTTCAGTTTCATTCAGGGCCCTGATGGACCCCACCCTACCCAGTTCCATCATTTCCACATGCTGTTGCTAACTCTCTATCCTAGCCTCTCATTTCATTCCTGTTCTTTCTGTCCAATACCTTAATGATCTTCAAGATCCAGCTGATCCAGAACTTTTCCTGGACTACATCTTTCCACCACCTCTGGTCACATCTTTTCCACAATTCCCTGGTATATAACTGAATGTCTGTCTCATTTATTTTGGGACTGAACTGTGCAGTAAATAATATGACTGGCTTCTGAGGGTATGTTTGACTTCCTAGGCAGACTGTAAATGGAGACTAAAGAATGTTATTCTATATTCTTCTTGCACACCTTACACTTTTAGTACAGTGCTAATCCCACAAGGAACATTGAGTTCTCTTGAGGTAAATTTTCTATGCTTTACATTCTTCAGAATGGACTGTCAAATGGATAAAATATTTACTTGCTTTATGTTGTTTCTCTATGGCCTATTAACCTTTTACTTAGTTTTGTTGTTTAAATACTTTAAGACAATAAAGAATTTTTGAGAATAATGAACCACATTTTATATTTAAAAACCAAACCACCAAGTCAAATGATAAAGAAAGTGGGAAAAATTGCCAGCAGGTAACATTAGAATAGAGTACAGCAATTCTTGAATCACCAATAGCACAATCATATGTTTTCTTCTACATGATAATTTTAATGTAAAATGTTGAGGATACAGAACTAATAAAGAAGGAAATCCTTGAAACAGTAAGCTATTTTGAAAAGTAAGGGGTTTTAATTGTATTCTCAACTTTGAGATTTTAGAAAACTGCCCAAGGTATTTAATTTATTCAGAAGTGAATGCCATACTACACCTGAGGAGAGTCTAGTTGTTTGCTTGCTTCTGCAAGGATTATTTTTCTAAACAAGTACTGTATTGTAGACCTACTGCCAATCAACGTTGCAGAAGTTCTACATAAAGAATAATGTCTGAGTTACTAAAGCCTACAAGGTGGAGGAAGAAATACATTTATGTTAGACGTGGATAATCCCATCCAGCATGATGTAGTGGGAACAGTAGGGTCTTTGGTGTCAGACTGAAGTTTGAAATCAGTTTCTGTCTCTTTCTAGTTGTATGGCCTAGGGTAAGACAGCTAATATCTCTGGATATCACATTCCTCATCTGTGAAGTTGCAATCATGATAACTACCTTCCCAAGGTGATGTGAGGATTATATGAAATAAAGTGGTTGCTCAGTATAGCTCTAGGCATTATTATATCGCAGCAGACAAAAATCAGTTAATTTTATATGGGGGGATTATTCTTATAGTAAATGGCATCTGTCTTCATGCTTATGCAGCTGAATTTTTTAAATGGCATAAATTCAGGCTAGGACAGAAAACAGACTAGTTAAATTAGGCAATTTTAAATGGTAAAAGCATATATCAAAAGTGAAACATTATGCTCAGTTTAATTAATTACTTATTTTTTGCTTTTCTAGGCCTTAACACATGCCTCCAAATTACAAAACAAGATTTACTACTAGGTAAGCTAAGGCATTTTGGTTCTAGTTAAGGTATTGTTTCTTTAGTCTTTACATAATTAAAAATTTTATTTTGTGCATCAAAATCTTAGTAATTAGGAATCTGATCAGAGAGTGGTATAGTGCTGCAGTTTACCAAATTGAAATATAAAATGCTACACTTTTTATTTAATCTGCCATTCTATTTACCTTACACCTCCCAGATCCCTTTTGTCTTAATAATAGAATTGCCTGGAGGAAAGAATTCTGTATAAAGTAAGTTTGGTAAACTCTGCATATTTTCACCTCCCCCAAGCCCATCCCAGTCGCAGTGAATGTTAAAGACTTGCGAAGTTTTCAAGATTTATTTTTTTAAAATAAAACTGTTTAACTTTGCTTAACCCAGCATTTCTAAAATTCATTTCGACATGT
The DNA here is from genome assembly GCF_951394435.1 of Stenella coeruleoalba. Taxonomy (NCBI): domain Eukaryota; kingdom Metazoa; phylum Chordata; class Mammalia; order Artiodactyla; family Delphinidae; genus Stenella; species Stenella coeruleoalba. Next base: position 76,927,899 of record NC_137151.1, on the reverse strand, counting down.
AATGTTTTGGGCCCCCTCAACATAACTGTTAACATTTCCAGGGATACCAGTGGGATGATTTACAATAGGATAAAAGATGATAAAAGGGAAATGTTACTGAATGAATGAATTCTTCAAAAACTTTCAAAGGTTTATTTACAAATCATGTAATTGAACTATGAGGAAAGGTGGTTAGTCTGACTTAGACTGATTTTTTGATATATTTCTTTGTCATTATTAACCATTAAAATATTTCTGGTTATTGTGTATATTTTAAAGTAATAAAATTAAATATTTAAGGTCTATAAACCTATTACCTATACTTTTGGGTTTTTCCACATTAGCAAAAACTCTTATTATACTAGTTCATTGTCCTCATAAGTAAGCATTAACATAGCAAAACCATCTATTTTGATCTCCTTCATTCTCCCAGGTACACATGGGAAGAAGCAGGTGTTAATACCACTGGAACTTTGCCTTGCAAATTATTTACATAATCTGGGTAAGTTTATATACTTTCTGATTTTGTGCATGCTAAAATTTGTCGTTTATCATTCATTTCACCGTTCCCAGATCACAATTTCTTCAGTTTGCCACATAGTGCTAAATTTACCCTCTCCATGGTAAAACGTTGTTAGACTGCTTGTTTTCTTTTCAGTGGCTCAATTCTCTGGTGTTTCTGAGCAACAGGTGAGAATGGCTCATCTATTCTTCATCAACAATGGGTGAAGCAAGATTATATAACAGAATAAGCTTTATTTGGTCTGTTTCATAAATTCATGAAACAACTCAAAGGAGGTTTTGAAATCCTTATAACTGGACATAGTAACACATGGGGAAGCCAAAATGTTTTTAATTCATCTGTGAAGCTTTAATGCTCATGTTTAGATCAGTCCTTTTCTTCATTTTCTTTTCAGTCCTGCCCTAAAATATTGTTTTTAAAGGTCTCTGATATTTTGAATCATAAAAGCTTTGGAAAAGGTATATTTATTGATATCAGATGCTCAATCTATGCCACTTGATATAAAACGTTTTTCTGCGGTACACAACAAAACAAGAGGGAGTCATTATTGCATTTTCGAGTTTTAACACTACTTTCATATGATCAATTTATTGATACACTTTTTTTTCCTAATTTAAGATTAATTTCTAGCTCTTATGTTGCCTATATGATTCTTCCTATTTGAAGGCATTTAGAACTGTAAAAAAATGATTTCACTATGCATATATTTGGAATTATATATTTACATGTAAATCTCCCCTTCCACATTTTATGAGGATCAGAAAAAAGGTTGGTAACTAGATGAACCACGTATCTATGTAATACGATGTATCTTTAAAAGCTTTAAAGGGTACAGACCTCATAAATGTTTTTTTAAAACACACCACACACACACACACACACACACACACACACACACACACACACACAATGTCTTTTTAAAAAGTAATTCTGATGTGTTCCTGAACCTGAATAAATATAAACTGCACTGGCCTATCCCACCACATTTCCCCTCTCTAATCTCCATTCTGCAGCCCCTTCATGCCCATCTCAGAACAAACACAATCTGCATTCAGAACAGGACCGTTTAAAAGTTCAATGGAGTTATTTTGGGTGAGTCATTGAAAACACAGTACAAAACCTTTCCTCACTCACCAGAAATGCATTTTTAAAATAAAGCCAAAGTGAACAAGGCTTGGCAAGTTTGAGGGTGGACAAAATGGGGAGAAAGCAGGGTTTCTGCCAGATTCAGACAGGATTCTGCTAAACCATTTTTGGCTATTCTTTACATTCAGCTCCACCAACTTTCCTTACCATCACTAACCAAAAAGTACAAGATTGAGCAGGTAGGCCGTCAAAACAAGGACACTCAATTTCCACCAGCACTGTATTGGTGGGCAGGGCCAGTAGATCCCTTAGAGCTTAGTGACAGTTTTAAATCCCCCTTTGTGTCTCCCTTAATTCAGAAGCTATAAGATGTATCCACTTAATAATCTCTTTCCTCTGATTAAATCATTTTGGCAAACAAATAATGATTATAAGCAATTTTTAGAAAGTTGTGTATTAAGAAAATAAAGTTGTGTATAAATTCAGTAAGCAATCCTTTAAAATTGCTTTTAAAATAAGTGAAGTTCTATGAGAGTTAATCCAATAATAAAATATTGAAGGAAATAACAGCTATAGAGACAGAAAATAATAAGCTAGTTCCTAAGAACTTTTTTTTTTTTTTTTTTGCGGTACACGGGCCTCTCACTGTTGTGGCCTCTCCTGTTGCGGGGCATAGACTCCGGACGCGCAGGCCCAGCGGCCATGGCTCACGGGCCCAGCCGCTCCACGGCATGTGGGATCCTCCCAGACTGGGGCACGAACCCTTGTCCCCTGCATCGGCAGGCGGACTCTCAACCACTGCGCCACCAGGGAAGCCCCCTAAGAACTTTTAAAATTGAATTAATATGTCTCTACAATGGCTTGATAAATTTGGGGTTTTAACATGCAGGTATTCAGGACTTAAGCATCAGTGTAGAGTCTTATTTATCTATCTATAAAATATATTACTCACCTTTTATCCTGCAGAGAACTTTCTAGCAGCAATACAAGTGATTACTCTTTCACAACCGGTTACAAATCAGTTGAGGCTCACATCTCATGAATGAGGAAAAACCTAGAATCAACAAGGAGACTTCCTTAACATATAATGGCAATTCTGAACTCTTTTGCTATAAAATTTGATAGTCCTTGAAAGTCATGTTTGACAAAGGTTGACCCAGCACATTACCGCGTGTTAATTAATACACCCTGTAGGGGGACCTACTCTTAGAAGTGTTCTCTGTTCACAAAGAATTTATCGCCAAGTTGTGGGTACAAGCCAGGCTCTAGTGGATGTAATTATACAAGTATTCTTCTCGAACTCCCTGCAAATTATCAGTTTCCACAGTCAGGGTGACAATTGTTGGTTAAGAGGAATAAAAACTCTGTGTTTGAATGTTAATCTGGCTATGGAAGCACTAGGGTCATAATAAACAAACACGTATTTCCTGCTGTAGTTAAGAGCACAGCAAAGAACTCTGGTTTCCCACATTTGGGGGAATTTTTTTCCTTTTCTTTTGTGGGTAAACAATTGCTTTAAAATTATAAAATAAATACTTAGCCTTCAAAGCTTATCTCTGCTATCTAAGAATGATTTTATTGTACTTAGTTGTATTGAAATATAATCTACATATGATCAAAAGTTAAAAGGACTAAACATCTATTGATGGGAACCCCAAACTAAGAACTTCTTCACAATCTTGTTTCAAAACAAACAGAAAAGTAAAGCAAATGCCATTAAAATTTCTTTGAGGCGAAAAAGTTTATTATTGCTGTTAGGTAGCATATTTGGCCTGGATTACATTAGGACTAATCAAACAGCTTAAAGTGATTTTGCTAACAGACGGTTATTAAATAAAAGAACTACAGGGTAAAGGTCAGCACACAGGTTGTTTTGCTTAATTTTTAAAAATTTCCCTGAGCCTACGTCTTTCCAATTTTTTTCTAAAACAAGTCAACTCAAGTTGGCACCTTAAAACCTTTAAACACTGTAATTAAAACCTTTAAACACTGTAATTACACTAGTGCTGATATTCAACTTGGAGAAATGCTGTTAGAAGAGCGATTATTTCAGTGGACCCAGGGTAATAATAAAAATGGATAGTTTCGATTGAGCACTTGCTTTGTTCCAGACACAGTATTTATACCTGGATTTATACTGTCTCATTTAGTACAACTCTATAAGAGCTTATATTACTTTCACTTTACAGAAGGGAAACTGAGCTTCAGAGAGGTTAATACTTGCCCCAGGCCACATACTAGTAAGGGGCAGAGTGGAACCAGGACTTTTCCCCTGCAAAGCCCATGCTCTTAGCCAAGATGTGTGACTGTCTTAGATACTCCAGGTCCGCTGTTAGGGAAACATTAGCAACCACTTACTGTTATCAAACTGAGGGGATTCTTCACTTACAGCTGATGGGCAGAGGGAATTCAAGGGAGGCGATTACCTACTAAGACTCCCTCATTTCACAAGGGAGGAGAACTAAGCTCAGAAATTTTAAGAAGCCTGCCTAAGGTCGGCCATCTTAGTGACAGAATTATTGAGGGACGAGAATCCATAACTCAACAATCCTGCAAACACAAAGGCAAAGGTAGAAAAATTGTTTTTATCTCACCAAATCTTCTGAAAAACTCAGAGAATGTAAAAACAAAGATTTGAGTATTCAGGTTTCTTACTAGCATGTAATATTACAGAAGTAAAGTTGATACTTCTGGCCCAAAATCTGTAGCTCCACCTATGCATATTTCTGGAGAGGACTCAAGGTTGGAGACAGTGAGAATCTCTGCAAACAAGTATGTTATTCAGGTTATGTTTGAGTCCTTCTAGGATAACATTCTGTTCTTTATTAGATGCAAAAGCCCAAGACTGTAACATCCCTGGCCCAGCCACATTCTTGCACTCAGAGGACTTTCTCAAAGGGAACAACGTTCCTGATCAAAAAGAGGGAGTTTTTGCTTCTCAACCTAAAATCTGATCTTCCAAGCAAGCTTCAACTGCCCGGTATGGGACATGACGTTTTAAGATTTCACCTAAGAACTATTTTAAACTCTATCTTGAAGAGAAACAATATTCAGAAAGTTTTTCTAAAGGATAAATGTCAGTCACTACTGTGACTAACATATATGATATGTGAGTATTTCAATATATTATATTTACTCATGATTTAAAGCAGACCAGCAAAGAGCTGGGTGCCTTGATAGTATCAAATGATTTCCAAGAAGATGGTTTTTACAGAATTACTCTATGATTTGTGCAATGGCATCTGCCTATACTGATTCTTGATTTGAGCAGTGACATGAAATGAGATGTACCATCTCCAATAAAGAATCTTCCCACAGGCTGTTAAGTATATCACCCTGTATTCCCTTCAGGAGAAATATCTTTTCACAATATTTGTTCCAAGAAGAGTTAAAATTACCAGGACATTTTTGGTTAATCTCACGGGCACTGGGAGTTAGATAACTGACAGAGTTTCTCTTTTCACATTGGCAGCTAGAAAATTGAAAGCCAAATGTGTGGCTCACTCATGGTAGATGAGTAGGTCATCATGGAATGCATCTTAAACTTTATTCATGGCTCGATTCTGTCCCCATCCTTGTTTTTTTTCCTCTTTTTTCTTTCATTTCTTTTTTGTGTGTGTGGTATGCGGGCCTCTCACTGTTGTGGCCTCTCCCGTTGCGGAGCACAGGCTCTAAACGCGCAGGCTCAGCGGCCATGGCTCACGGGACTAGCCGCTCCGCGGCATGTGGGATCTTCGCGGATCGGGGCACAAACCCGTGTCCCCTGCATCGGCAGGCGGACTCTCAACCACTGCGCCACCAGGGAAGCCCCATTTATTTCTTTTTATCAAAATAAATTTTATAATTTTTGATATTTCTTTTCTGCAACATAACAAGGAATAGCTAAATAAAATATGTGAGAATCTTAAGCAAAATTATATGTTTACAAATATGTACTTTCAGAGAGGAACGTTAGGAGGGAAACAAACATGTTCTGTTAAATGACAATATTATGGCTAAATTTTTTTCTTTTATTTTTCAAACTTTTAAAAATTGTATTTACAATTTAAGGATAAAAACTTATTTGAACTTTGAAAGCTCTAGGTATTCCAGAGATAGAAGTGTGGGAAGTATGTGTCTGACCCCATGCAGTGTATTTTTCAGTTTGATTACGTTAAGGCAAGTGAGGAACTGTCATAGACTGAGGTTGAAATGGTAGGTGAGAGCCAAATTTTAAAGGCCTTGGTGTGCTATTTTAAGGGAGTGTATTACTGCCAGTGTGAAGTTAGAAGCAGCTTTCGGTTTTTAACTAAAGTGCTTTACTGAAAGATAACTGTAACTATACAGTTGAAAGAATAGGGCATGGGAAAGCCTCAGGCAAGGGAACCAGGTAGGAGGCTTATTAGTTTGGTGGCAGGGGTTGGAGGACGGAGGTTTATAAAGACTTGAGTTAGACCAGTGGAGATAAGGGCTGCAATCAGATTTGACAGATTAGAAGTGGGTGGGGAGGAAGAAATAGAATGATCCCCAGGTTTGCTTTGTACTTTAGGTAATGGATAGGTATTGGTGTCATTCAACATGATAGAGAATTTAGAATGATTAGGCATTAATTTGTTTGAGAGTAAGGAGAACAGAGAAGAAAGGAAATGAGTTCATTATTGGACATATTAGATATGAGGTACTTATAATACATATAAGAGATGTAGCCCCAAGCAGTCAGAAATACAATACAGGGACTTCCCTGGCGGTCCAGTGGTTAAGACTTTGCCTTCCAGTGCAGGGGGTATGGGTTCAATCCCCGGTCGGGGAGCTAAGATCCCACGTGCCTCATGGCTGAAAAACCAAAACGTAAAACAGAAGCAATATTGTAACAAATTCAAAAAAGACTTTTAAAATGGTCCACATCAAAAAAAAAAAAAAAAAAAAATTACAGTACAAAGGTGTGGAACTCTGAATGAAAGTTTGGCTTAAATATTGTAAGGGTGAGTGTGTGTGCGTGTGTGTGTGTGTGTTTGGCATCATTAATATCAGACAGCCATTTTTTCTATATGATTCTGGTCAGCTTTCTTCCTATTTCCCAAGTAAGCTATTCTAAGCCTATTAAGGCAGTAGTCATCATGACTTATAAAATGTCAAGTCTAGTGGATCCTTTCAGCCCTAATTTTATAGGTATCTTTATAGCTCTTGTCAGGATTGATTATGCCTCACATTTCTTTCTTGATCTTACATTTTACTACTTCCCAGTCTCCTTCACCGGCTTTCGTTCTTTTACCAGTATAAACTATTAAGTTCATACACTCTCTCTGACTGAAATGAAGAAGATTAAAGGTGGAGGAGTTCTGGGAGAAATAAAAGTTTGTTCAGTGTGTTAAGTTTGAAAAGCCTGTTAGACATCTAAGTGGATATATTGAGTAAGCATTTGGAGATACGAGTATAGAGTTCAAGGGGAAAATGTGGACTAGCACATAAGTTTAGGAGTCATCAGCATATAGGTGGTATCTAAAGCTCAGAAATTAGCTGGGGCCACCATGGGGGAATTGGTGAAGAATGTTAAGAAGAGCTATCTAAGGATAGTGTCTTGGGGGTACTTCACATTTTAGAGGCAGATAATTGAGAAGCATCCATCAGAGGAGGCTAAGAAAGATCAACTAGCAAGGTAGGAAGAGAACTGAAAGTGGTATCCAGAAGGCAACTGAAAAAAAAAGGTTTTAAAGAAGAGGAAATGGTAAATTCTACCAACTTCCTGAGAAGTTGATTAAGATGAACACTGAGAATTGACCTCTGGATTTGGAAATCGAGATGTTATTGCCGACCTTGACAGTAATTGTGGTGGAATGGTGAAGAGTGAAGCCTTGATTGTAGTGGGAGTCTGTAGGGCTAATTCTTTTTAGAAGAGGGAAACAGGAAATAGCAGGGGTAGTCAAATGATAACAATTAATTCGTTATGGTAGAACAAAAGAGCAGGAAAGCCGTTATATAAATATACGAGCATTCAAGATCATGAATATCTATGTCTGGTTAAGGTTGGGAAAAAGCCAAGTTCTAAAGTTTTGATCCCTTGAAGTTTATTCCCACTTGATTTTAATATTAGACCTTCTTACAATTACTATCATTTCTGAGTAACATAGTCATGAAAGAGGTAAAGGTAGAAACAGGAAATGTAGGCATCTGATGAAGAGAAAGACGAAGATAGGAAAATAGCTAAAAGGAAATGTAGAGTTGAAGAAGGATTTTTGGTTATTTTTTGAGGGGAATGCATGGGAATTAAAACATGTTTACTGGTTAAAGAAAGGAACAAGTAGACAGAGAAAGGTTAAATATACACAGAAAAGGTTAGGTATTTGAAGGGAGGAAACTTAATTTTAGCAGGTGATTTCTTTCTTTTAGATTGGAAAGAGATATAAATGCACCAATGTAGTTAAATTTCTAGGGTAAGATAATTTAAAGGAATTCACACCTACTGTCCTATATGTACTCTGAGAATGAGGACAGATCATCTGTTGAAGTGATGGAGAGTGAGCTTTTAGGAGAATTAAAGAGAGTGAAGTTTTGAAATAGCTGTTATTAAAAATGGAATAAAAACTACAAGGGAGAAGTAGAATACTTGTTTATTTAACAGTTACATACCTCTCTAAGCACCTTATAAATATTAGCTCATTTATTCATCATAGCATCTCTATGAGATGTGTTCAGTTATTATTACCTTCTTACAGATGAAGAAAATGAGGCACAAAGTGGTCACGCTGTTTTGCTAAGGGCACCCAGCTAGTAAGTGGAGGAGCCAGGAACTGAGCTTTGGTGGTCAGGCTCCAGAGTCCATGCTCTTAACCACTTTACAATGCTGATGGCAATGATATAACTTTATTTGGCAGGCTTAGGTACGTAGGTGTGGAATTTCAAGAGACAAAAGTTTAGATTCCTCCAGGAGAGGAGCTCAGAGCTTGAGTGTGATGATAGTAGAGACATTAGTTGGTGAGATAAACCACAGAATGCAGACTGGATGGAAGAGGTAGGGCAGAGGATAAAGAAGCAGGGTCATAGAGGGGCTCAGAGACTTGAATCTTTGCTGTTTTCCTAAGGTTTTAGATTCTTTATGAGCCAAAGAGTTAGTTTGCTAGAAGTAAAGAATAGGGATAGTTGGAAGAAGCAGGAACACAGATTAAGACAGTATGATTATGAAATGTAATTAAGAGAGATGAGTTTCTGGGGAAGACAAGGTAGCACTGGGGTATAGCACTGGTAGTAGATCACTGAGATCCAAAGGAGTTAAAAGGCCTGAGCAGCAGAGGAGGTCAAGAAATAATGAGTTCAGGGTGTTGGGTGGGGCATCTCTATAAATATTGAAGTCACATATGAATCACTCAAGATGACACAGGAAACAGGGTGGAGAAAATGGCTGCAGAAACCAGCAATTTGCAATGTGAGTTTGATGAGGGAATGAGAGATGGCGTAAGATGAGAGATCAGGCTGACATAATGAACAGACTCCAGACAGTGGAGTCATACAGGCCAACCAACGTTTCTTGTAGCCACCTGCTTCTGTGAGTGTGATAGGGAAGCCAAAATGGCCATTCCATCAAGATGTGTAAACTGGCAGCATTCCTGAAGAGATTTTTAAAGGGGTTGAACTTTTGAAACAATTAAAGCCTTAAATTACCTTAGAGGTCCAACACATTAGCAAAGTAAATATTAGCACAGTTAATCTAGCCCATATAAAACCATTATCACATAAGTACAAATAGGGCTCCAAGGATATGGATATGTTTTAAAAGGTGGGAAACTGGAAGGAGGAAGGGAACACAGGAAATTGAGGTTTTGGCCATGGGTAATGTGAACAGCTAATATAAAGGAGAAGGAGCCAGCAACCATGTACATGGAGAACCTCTAACATGTGCCCTAAGAATGATGTAGAAAAGGGGAAATGTGCAAACGAGCTATCTCCTTCTCTTAGTTCAGAATACTTAGTAAAAATTATGTTAATAATTTCATATGCATTGATGTGTGCTTTCCCTGTTCTAACAATGTTAAGAGCCTCAGAAACAAAAAATAAATGTTTATAGAAAAAAATCCTATCCCTGAATCAGAAGGCAGGCTAAATTACATACTGTTATAGAACTAACTACTTAATATTAGAGGAAATTATGTTTTAGTCAACAAAAATTCAGATTTGCCTTGGTAACCTATACTGTTGGTTACCTGCCAAACCATCACTGCTCCATCTTCTTCCTTACCAGCAGAATCCTTTTTATGCCACTGGATATTAGCATCTACACATAATACTAAGAGGTCCTATAATAACTAATATTTTCTGAACTAGAATAGGTCTTAGAGAACATCCAATCCACTAAACTGTGCAGAGGGAGACATGGTGAAAAGCAATAATTCAACAACTCTGACATGGAGTTTCTTGAGTTATGAATACGAATTAGAATGAAGTCCTTTATCCATATAAATGCATAGTTTTGATTCTTAATATCCCCAAAGTACAAAATAACCTCCAGCAAAAGAAAACAAGATAAATGATGGAAAATTTCTGAATGATTATAATCACAGGCTGTGTGGCCCTGGAAGTACCAAAAGTTCTGAATTTTCTATCCATTTCCAAAGATTTATCAAAGGGCCAAATTAGTTTATGAATGCTCTTAAAGTTCTATTTTCTACCATGAGTACAATCACAGTGATTCAAAACCAGTGTAAGTTTTACCTGAACCAACCTTGCCCGGTCAGTGTGGAAATGGCTTAAGCTGACAGGTGCTTTTTACATGGCGATATACATTTGTGTGCATGTATGCACAGGTCTGCGTGTGTGCATGTCTGTGAATGTGTATGTGTCCTTATGCTTGTGAGCCATCCAGAGGTTATTACATCAAGAAGCCTCTGCTCTTTCCCCAACACCCATCCTCAAGGCAGGTCCACCCACACAATACCAGAGCGGGTGAAGTCAATTTTACTAAGATTTACAAGTCTGGAAAATGGAGGAGGACTACCAAGGAGAAGATTATAATCAACATTGTTATCTGGCGTATCAGTACTCTTCAAAATTATGCTCTTATCTGAAACTAGCCATCTCATCACTCTTCTCCCCTCCCTTTCTTAACACGGTTTTATTTAAATGCAATTCCGCTCTCTTTCCAAGCTTGCCTTCTAAGAAAAACTAAAACACTGCATTATAGAAGCCACTCATTTTAGAAAACTGTCCAGTTACCACTATTCTCACTCAAACATACCCTTTGATGGACTTCCCATGCACACCCCTCAATAAGAATATCAAAGTATCCAGCAAAACCAGGTAATTCCCAAGAAGGAAAATTTTTTTCTCCTTAGAAAAATAATTTTCTCCATATCAGACTTTAGCAAAGGAGAACCATGGCACATGCATGCATAGCCACACACCTCCATAGTGGACTTGGTAAAAGAAAAAGAAAAGAAGAATGGAAACATTTAACATTCAGTTGGGTGGTCCAAAGACACTGGAGATTGAAGAAATATATTTAGAAGTTAAAAATATTTTTGTAGGATAATTTTCATTTGAGATTGATTTTAACCTATATAACAGATGTGTTGCTTATAAAAAATGATGGTTTATCTGCTTCTGCCTAAAAATTAATAGTCATACAATATAGGGACCATTCATTGGATTGACCTTGGAAGGATATTTCTAGTCCATTGATTCTTCCTTTATATTATTCATTTATGCTAGGTAAAATTTTGTCTCCATGTCTTGCATAATGAAGAAACAGAAATAAAAGCTATAAATGGAAAAGAACACTTCTCCAGGGTCATTTAATTCAAATCTTTTTAAGGGAAGTTGTTTCTTCAGTTTTAATTATCTTCAGTTTTAATTATCTACTAATAGTAATTATCTTGTTTTTCTACTATATCCAATAGTATTTCTACTCTACGAGAAACAAGTTTATTTCGAATATCATTTCTCAAACACATAGCGCTTACCATTAAGCAAAATTTCTTAATTTATTTTACAAATTATTTAAAAGGGATGACAAAAATTTTAAATTATGCATATTACATAAATATGACATGAAAGATATGGATTAGGTCATGGTGTACACTTCCTAAGCTTTTTTTTCCCAGACAACAGAGTTGTGAGAGCAGTATAAAATGTCCATGTGTGTCTCCTATTGCGTATGTGATTTTAAATCTCTAAAAACAATCTAGCATCTTTTGAAGTACCACCTACATTTTTTCCACCACCTGTAATTTAACACAATAAAAGAAACTTCCTTGAATGTTCAAAATGCACTGCCAGCCTGCTAGCACCAAAGCACATCTTCTGTTGAGTACCAAAGGTAGTACCATATTGCCCTTATGCATACTTTAAATGTACAGTCCTCAATTACCTTCCAGGGGCTTCTTCAATAAAACCCCATTTTACCAATTCAAGCTCATATCCCACTGACACAAACAGTCCTCTCCGTTTGGTTGTATCTTCTTTCTCTTCAATAAACATGATTTTCCCCCCCTTCATCTCTGTTGTTCTTGCCACCAGGAATGCCATCTCCCTTATCTTCTACTCTTACTTGAGTGCCTCTTTTCCAGAAAGCTCTTCCTGAGTCTTTTAGTCCATATGGTGCTCTTACTGTCATTTAACTTTCCATTGTTCTGATTTCTGTTAACTAGTTTATTCTTATGCTTTTCTGTAAGCCTCACTTTTTCTTGCATTCTGAAACACATTGGAAGTTTCTCTACCAAACTTTGTTTATTCATTGTTCATTTTTGTACAATTCAAATTTCTAGAAACACTAAGTCAACAACCGATGTACAAGAAAAAAAATAATAAAATAGGGCTTTACTTGTACAAAAAAACTACATTCAGGATCCCTTTTCCCTTATTTTGGAATGCAATTTCTAAGTGTTTCTCATGCTGGCTACTAACAGGGACGTCATTTCAAATTTGGGTCTGATATTCCCCCTCTTCCTTATGGTGCACAAGGTAATACAGTGGTTTTCAGATTTGTTTTTTAGGGACAGAGTTTTTTCTTCAAACTCATTCTTACCTAGAATTTCAAATATGTAAAAGAGGTGCAGCAGAATAACCCTTATTAAAGAGAGTGCAGTGTGTGAGGGAAAAGTGAGGGGTCCTGCCTGCTTAGCCCTTCTACAGCCCCACCAGTAGCTCCTAGGGCTCCTTGGAGGAATTCTGGAGGCACCATGTAGAAACAGGAGAAAAGCTGACCTTGGCTCTGCTCTCTTTTCTCTGTTCAGGCTTGCGCTTGAGTCTCCTCAACCTTAAAAACAATGAACTTGATCATCAGAGACCCTTCGTATAAACCACAAAGCCTCATAATGCAAGCAGTACTCAAGTGAATCAAAAAAGATTCACACCTAGACTATTTTGGTGTTCTATTGTTGTATTGAGTCAATATTTTTAGAAACTTTCTTTTGAAAAAAATTGCTTGATGTTTGATAAAAATTAGTATCGAGGATTGATTAAAGATTTGAACAATTTGGGGGGAGTTATTTAGATTCTGGTTTGTGAGTACCTTTTATTGTCAGTAAATTTCAGTTTTGAAAATTCTACTTTGAGTTAGCATTTCAAAAAAAAGAAACCAAAGTTTGTATTCAACATTCACAACTTCTAATCTTCTGTATTCCTTCAAGTAAGCAAGCAGTGTAACATAGTGTTCCTACGTAGAAACAGTCTGGTATAAATATCAGTCAGATATTTGCTTTGGCAGGTGTTCATTTAACAGAATGTGTGAAGAAATACACAAACCTGGTGTCAGACAAATGCCATTAAAGAGTACTATCATTCCAGTTAATAAAATATATTGGTGAAATTAGCCATTTCATTTTGGCTGTATTTAAAAAACTATTTCTATCTACGGGGCATTGATTCACTTGTAAATGGAAAAAAAGTCAGGCAAAACACCAAAACAGTAAGTTCCACTTGATTCCGAGCAACTTGTTAAATAAACCGTTGCTGCTTTTAACTGCAAAGTACTTAAATGTGACTGCCAAAGTCTATAATTTTTTTAGAATTCCTGGTTTCTCCATCAGACAAACGACTCAGTTATCAATATAAAAGTGACTTAGCTGTCAATTTGGCTTGATCAAAACAACTTTTGATACTACTAATCTTTTTAACAAAACTTTTCATTTTACAAAGTTGATTTATAATATGAAAATCTCAGTGAAAAACCCAGTTCATCTATGTGCATGTATGTGTGTGTGTGTGTGTGTATATACATACATATATATATATGAATAGACATATAATTTTAGAAATATTTATTGCTAAATAAAGTTATTTCTAGTGAATTAAACTTTGCAAATAAAAGTAATACATTTATAAAACTTACTGCAAATTTAATTTTTTGACTGGAGTGCCCTTGTTACTGACAAATTATATAAAATTTTAAATATACTTAAAGTAAGAATCATTCAATCCATGTACACTTTTTTTAAATTCAATTAATAGTTGTGTCATGCTTTTGTACAAGGAGATTTACTTGACCCAGATAGGAATTGAGTACTAAGATTTAGTTTCTGATACCCAGAAACTTACAAACTAATGAGGGTCATAATGAGGAACTTCAGTATAAGGTTGTTATCATCTTAGTGGTACAGGCAAGTGCTTTAAAATGTCACTTAAAAAAAATGTTGAAAAGCAAGTAAGGTCAGAAAATGAATCAAAGGGGAACTTTTTTGCCTGGAGAAGCAGTGAGAGATTCCTGTTCACACTTTCTTTCCCTTTTGCTGTAGAACCAACATCAACCAGCTTTAAAAACACTGTTATTAAAAAAGGAAAAAAATTTTCTGGCAAGGGTGAGGAGAGTGATTTTGACTTGGGAAATCCTGACGGAGAGGGGAAAGGTAAAGAAGTAAGATAAGAAAGAAAGGGAACTAACATTCACTGAGTATTTAGCAATTGAACTTTTATGTCTATTATGACATTATGTTTCTTCTTAAAGGAAACCAGCTAGAAAGCTGTTGAAACCACTGAGGTATAAGCAGGAATGGAAAATGAACAAATAGAATAGAATTTGTTTAATCTTGGCTCTATTCAACTTTGTCACAGTTGACCAGTCCTTGAGGGAAGAGTATCTAGCCCCAAACTAATAGAGAATGTTAAATAAGATTTTCTTTCAAACTGTATTCATTCCTTGAATTTAGTAGATCATCAATGTTTTTAATTTGTTTGTTTTTTGGCTGCATCGGGTCTTAGTTGTGGCACGCAGGATCTTCGTAGAGGCATGTGGGATTTTTTTTTTTTTTTTTTTTTTTTTTGCGGTGCACGGGCTCTTCGTCGTGGTGCACGGGCTTCTCTCTAGTTGTGGTGTGTAGGTTTTCTTTTCTCTAGCAGCGGTGCAGAGGCTCCAGGGTGCATGGGCTCTGTAGTTTGCAGCATGCAGGCTCTCTCGTTGAGGCACGCGAGCTCAGTAATTGTGGTGCGCGGGCTTAGTTGCCCCGTGGCATGTGGGATCTTAGTTCCCTGACCAGGGATCAAACCCATGTCCCCTGCATTGTAAGGCAGATTCTTTACCACTGGACCACCAGGGAAGCAGCTTAATTTAGTTTAATTAAGCTATAAGTTACAATGGAAAACGGGTAAATAAAGGTAATGCTCAGAAGATATATTATGAAATAAGTTTTGGGAATAGATGCCTACCCATAAGCACTTGAATATAACTGCTACTGATAAGACCCACAAGAAGTATAGTATAGCCATGAAAAGACACTTGAAAGTTGGTTGCATTTCTTTTTAGAAAGATGTTGAGTTTTGGGTCTTTAAGGGAAAGATCCCATTATTTTTCGATAGCTGAAATACATCAAAATAAAACCCCAAAGGAAAGCATTCTGACAGTTAAAATGTTGTAGTTTCATATTTTTTTTTAAATTTAAATTTGTTTATTTATTTTTGGCTGTGTTGGGTCTTCGTTTCTGTGCGAGGGCTTTCTCCAGTTGCGGCGAGCGGGGGCCCCTCTTCATCGCGGTGCGCGGGCCTCTCACTGTCGCGGCCCCGCGTTGCGGAGCACAGGCTCCAGACGCGCACGCTCAGTGGCTGTGGCTCACGGGCCTGGTTGCTCCGCGGCATGTGGGATCCTCCCAGACCAGGGCTCGAACCCGTGTTCCCGCATTGGCAGGCAGATTCTCAACCACTGCGCCACCAGGGAAGCCCCTGAAATGTTGTAGTTTCATTTTTAAAAACAACTTCTAACTTTACTATACATTTGTGTTTCATTTATCTACACCAGTTCTTTATTTTATGTTCTGAAATAAATTTCCCTCAAATTTCTAGCAGTAATAAACGGGAGTCTGGTTTTTCCCATTTCTCCAAAGTTAAATATCTTAAGAGTAGAAAGACAAGAGGTAGGCAATAATTTGAAGTTATGTATGCCTTCCAGAGAATCTGTATTTAGTTCATTTGTATGTTCAACTGGTGAGAATCTATTGATACATTTTTACATTACATATCATAGAATTAGAGCGCATCTTGTCTGAAGATGATGTTTCTAAAGAAAGAGCCAGATATTTGTGCTCAAGTGTAAAACTCCGTAGTAGGAAATGATGTTCAAAAGTAAGGTTAAATCAGCCTTAGTGTTTATTTTAAGACTGTAAGAATCATTTGATAATTGCTTCTGTTAAGAGCTAGCTACACGCAAGCTAAGCTGAAATATTGATAGGAATGGACTTGCACACCATACTAAATTAGAACTGTATTAGTTTCACTTTTAAGAGGAGACTTTTTCTGAACTTCTCTGGTTCAGTAAAGTCACATCAATATCAATAAATCAAAATTCCCCTAAATGGGCTTCCCTGGTGGCGCAGTGGTTGAGAGTCCGCCTGCCGATGCAGGGGACGCGGGTTCGTGCCCCGGTCCGGGAGGATCCCACATGCCGCGGAGCGGCTGGGCCCGTGAGCCATGGCCGCAGAGCCTGCACGTCCGGAGCCTGTGCTCCGCAACGGGGGAGGCCACAACAGTGAGAGGCCCACGTACAGAAAAAAAAAAAAAAAAAAAAATTCCCCTAATTATTTTATTATTAACATGCATATCTTGATATGCTGTTTCCTACATTATAAAATAGTAGCATTAAATGCTGTGAAATTCCATAGTTCACTTCTTGTGGTATGCAGAGTTCCCATAGAAAATGTATATGCCATGTATTGGACACTATTAATTTTGACATCATAAAGTTGGAAAAAGTTTTAAATTAATTATTTAAATATGGTTCTTAAGGAAAAATTGCTGTAGAACAGGATTAGAAATTTTTTTTTTCATTAAGAGGCCAGATAGTAAATGTTTTAAAGCTTTGTTAGCCTAATGGTCTCTGTCACTACTCAGTTCTGCCATTGCACAACAAAAGCAGCCATAGGCAATACATAAATGAATGAGCACGGCTGTCTTCCAATAAAACTTTATTTTCAAAAGCAGGTGGTGGGTCAGATTTGGCCTCTGGGCCATAGTCTGCTGACCACTGTTACAGAACATATAAACATTTTACATTTTCTCTGTTTAACAAAGATAACTGAACCACACTTCTCACTTTCTATAGTTTATGTATATAGTTAATATATAATATATTGTTATATATATCGATATATATTGAGATTTGTGAGAACCAAACACATGGGAAAGGACTTTAAAAACTAGACGTACTGATCAAAGGGTACAAACGTCTAGTAAAGATGAATAAGTTCTGGGGACCTAATATATAGAATGGTGATTATAGTTAATAATGCTGTACTATATATTTGCAAGTTACTAATCGAGTAGATCTTAAATGTACTTACCACAAAAAAAAATGGTAATTATGTGACATGATAGAGGTGTTAGCTAACACTATGGGTGGTAATTATTTTGCAATATACTCAAAGTACCAAATCAACATGTTGTACACTTTAAACTTATACAATGTTATATGTCAATTATATCTCAATAAATCTGGGGGGTGAAAAAAAACTAGAAGCATTTCCATCTATAAGTGAAAGGCATTATGATTATAAACAGGAAATGTTCAAATATTCATATGTTAAATGGGCATTATCTACCTGCAAAGTGATCAGGATGCCTTTTCTAATATAGTCAGCAAGAATTATTTCATGTTTCTAACAGTTGGGGAGATTTGGAAATGTCTATGATCCTCTATTTTAGTTAATTCTATCATAAATAGGAATTTTGTTTGAAACTAATTTGGTATATTTGGGCACTGTATTTCAAATACATGGAACCAGCACTATATATTTTCTCTTCTTCTACACCTAAAAAATAGGAAGGCACTGGGCTTCCCTAGTGGTGCAGTGGTTGAGAGTCCACCTGCTGATGCAGGGGACACAGGTTCGTGCCCCGGTCCAGGAAGATCCCACATGCTGCGGAGCGGCTGGGCCCGTGAGCCATGCCCGATGAGCCTGTGCATCTGGAGCCTGTGCTCCGCAACGGGAGAGGCCACAACAGTGAGTGGCCCACGTACCGCCAAAAAGAAAAAAATAGGAAGGCACTAATTTTTTTAAATGAAATATAAATCCCATTAATATATTAAAATTGGTATCACTGCCATATGATTATTGGGGATGAGGAAATTAGGATAAAAAGAAATGAGCTAAAGAATAGTAACAGCACTGTTGACAAATGAAGCTGATATCACCCTCACATGGAAAAGCAGAGGAAGTATTAAATCTGAAATTCTCCATGTGAAGTGGGAAATATAAGTTCTGACACAGGCTAGACAAAGACATTCCTTTAAATTATTTGAACGTTTAGACTCTTCAGATTAAAAATTGTGATTTATCCATAATAAATTATCCATAATAGATTAAAGAATTCAGATTACAATGACAAATAGCTCACAGATTTATTACATGAAAATGTTTCTGCTTCAAAGGCAACAAAAAAATTGCTTCAGAGTTTTAGAGAAATATGTTTTGAGGAGCTTCAAGATGGCGGAAGAGTAAGACGCAGAGATCACCTTCCTCCCCACAAATACATCAGAAATACATCTACATGTGGAACAACTCCTACAGAACACCTACTGAACGCTGGCAGAAGACCTCAGACCTCCCAAAACGCAAGAAACTCCCTCGTACTTGGGGAGGGCAAAAGAAAAAACAGAGACAAAGAATAGGGACAGGACCTGCACCAGTGGGAGGGAGCTGTGAAGGAGGAAAGGTTTCCACAAACTAGGAAGCCCCTTCGCAGGCAGAGACTGTGGGTGGCAGAGGTGGGGGAAGTTTCAGAGCCACGGAGGAAAACGCAGCAACAGGGGTGCGGAGGGCACAGCGGAGAGATTCCTGCACAGAGGATCGGAGCCGACCAGCACTCACCAGCCCGAGAGGTGTGTCTGCTCACCCGCAGGGACGGGTCAGGGCTGGGAGCTGAGGCTCCGGCTTTGGAGGTCGGATCCCAGGGAGAGGACTGGGGTTGCCTGAGTGAACAGAGCCTAAAAGGGGCTAGTGCGCCATGGCTACCCGGGAGAGAGTCCAGGAAAAAGTCTGGAGCTGCCGAAGAGGCAAGAGACTTTTTCTTGCCTCTTTGTTTCCTGGTGTGCGAGGACAGGGGATTAAGAGCGCTGCTTAAAGGAGCTCCAAAGACGGGCCCGAGCGGCGGCTACCAGCGCGGACCCCAGAGACGGGCATGAGACGCTAAGACTGCTGCTGCAGCCACAAAGAAGCCTGTGTGCAAGCACAGGTCACTCTCCACACCTCCTCTCCCGGGAACCTGTGCAGCCCGCCACTGCCAGGGTCCCGTGATCCAGGGACAACTTTCCCCGGGAGAACACAAGGCGCACCTCAGGCTGGTGAAATGTCACGCTGGCCTCTGCCGCCGCAAGCTCGACCCACATCCATACCCCTCTCTCCCCCCGGCCTGAGTGAGCCAGAGACCCTGAATCAGCTGCTCCTTTAACCCCATACTGTCTGAGCGAAGAAAAGATGCCCTCAGGCGACCTACACACAGAGGCGGGTCCAAATCCAAAGCTGAACTCCGGGACCTGTGCGAACAGAGAAAGGGAAATCTCGCCCAGCAGCCTCAGGAGCAGCGGATTAAATCTCCATAATCAACTTGATGTACCCTGCGTCTCTGGAATATCTGAATAGACAACGAATCATCCTAAATTGAGGAGGTGGACGTTGGAAGCAACGATATATATATATATATATATATTTTTTCCCCCTTTTTCTCTTTTTGTGAGTGTGTATGTGTATGCTTCTGTGTGTGATTTTCTCTGTATAGCTTTGCTTTTACCATTTGTCCTAGGGTTCTCTCCATTTTTTTTTAATTACTTAAAAAACTTTTTTTTCTTAATAATTATTTTTTATTTTCATAACTATTTTATTTTACTTTATTTTATCTTCTTTCTTTCTTTTTTTTCTCCCTTTTATTCTGAGCTGTGTGGAGGACAGGCTCTTGGTGCTCCAGCAAAGCATCAGGGCTGTGCCACTGAGTTGGGAGAGCCAAGTTCAGGACACTGGTCCACAAGAGTCCTCCCAGCTCCACGTAATATCAAATGGTGAAAATCTCCCAGAGATCTCCATCTCAACACCAAGACCCAGCACCATTCAACGACCAGCAAGCTACAGTTCTGGACACCCTATGCCAAACAACTAGCAGGGCAGGAACACAACCCCATCCATTAGCACAGAGGCTGCCTAAAATCATAATAAGGCCACAAACATCCCAAAACACACCACCAGACGTGGACCTGCCCACCAGAAGGACAAGATACAGCCTCATCCACCAGAACACAGGCACTAGTCCCCTCCATGAGGAAGCCTACACAACCCATTGAACCAACCCTAGCTACTGGGGAAGGACACCAAAAACAACGGAAACTATGAACCTGCAGCCTGCGAAAAGGAGACACCAAATACAGTAAGTTAAGCAAAATGAGAAGACAGAAAAACACACAGCAGATGAAGGAGCAAGGTAAAAACCACCAGACCAAACGAATGAAGAGGAAATAGGCAGTCTACCTGAAAAAGAATTCAGAATAATGATAGTAAAGATGATCCAAAATCTTGGAAGTAGAAGGGACAAAATACAAGAAACGTTTAACAAGGACCTAGAAGAACTAAAGAGCAAACAAACAGAGATGAACAACACAATAAATGAAATTAAAAATTCTCTAGACGGGATCAATAGCAAAATAACAGGGGCAGAAGAATGGATAAGTGACCTGGAAGATAAAATAGTGGAAATTACTACTGCAGAACAGAATAAAGAAAAAAGAATGAAAAGAATTGAGGACAGTCTAAGAGACCTCTGGGACAACATTAAACACACAAACATTCGAATTGTAGGGGTCCCAGAAGAAGAAGAGAAAAAGAAAGGGACTGAGAAAATATTTGAAAAGATTATAGTTGAAAATTTCCCTAATATGGGAAAGGAAATAGTTAATCAACTCCAGGAAGCACAGAGAATCCTATACAGGATAAATCCAAGGAGAAACACACCAAGACACATATTAATCAAACTATCAAAAATTAAATACAAAAAACAAATATTAAAAGCAGCAAGGGAAAAACAACAAGTAACACACAAGGGAATCCCCATAAGGTTAACAGCTGATCCTTCAGCAGAAACTCTGCAAGCCAGAAGGGAGTGGCAGGACATATTTAAAGTGATGAAAGAGAAAAACCTACAACCAAGATTACTCTACCCAGCAAGGATCTCATTCAGATTTGATGGATAAATTAAAAGCTTTACAGACAAGCAAAAGCTAAGAGAATACAGCACCACCAAACCAGCTTTACAAAAAATGCTAAAGGAACTTCCCTAGGCAGAAAACACAAGAGAAGGAAAAGACCTACAATAATAAACCCAAAACAATTAAGAAAATGGGAAAAGGAACATACATATCGATAATTACCTTAAGTGTAAATTGATTAAATGCTCCAACCAAAAGACATAAACTGGCTGAATGGATACAAAAATAAGACCTGTATATATGCTGTCTACAAGAGACACACTTCAGACCTAGGGACACATACACACTGAAAGTGAGAGGATGGAAAAAGATATTCCATGCAAATGGAAATCAAAAGAAAGCTGGAGTAGCAATTCTCATATCAGACAAAATACACTTTAAAACAAAGACTATTACAAGAGACAAAGAAGGACACTATAATGATCAAGGGATCAATCCAAGAAGAAGATATAACAATTATCAATATTTATGCACCCAACATAGGAGCACCTCAATACATAAGGCAAATACTAACAGCCATAAAAGGGGAAATAGACAGTAACACAATCATAGTAGGGGACTTTAACACCCCACTTTCACCAATGGACAGATCATCCAAAATGAAAATAAATAAGGAAACACAAGCTTTAAATGATACATTAAACAAGGTGGACTTAATTGATATTTATAGAACATTCCATCCAAATAC
Source organism: Stenella coeruleoalba (assembly GCF_951394435.1). Classification (NCBI taxonomy): domain Eukaryota; kingdom Metazoa; phylum Chordata; class Mammalia; order Artiodactyla; family Delphinidae; genus Stenella; species Stenella coeruleoalba. The sequence continues at coordinate 76,905,984 of NC_137151.1, read as the reverse complement.
AACAGAATACATATTCTTCTCAAGTGCTCATGGAACATTCTCCAGGATAGATCATATCTTGGGTTACAAATCAAGCCTTGGTAAATTTAAGCAAATTGAAATTGTATCAAGTATCTTTTCCAACCGCAACACTATGAGACTAGAATCAATTACAGGAAAAATCTGTAAGAAATACAAACACACGGAGGCTAAACAACACATTACTTAATAACCAAGAGATCACTGAAGAAATCAAAGAAGAAATCAAAAACTACATAGAAACAAATGACAATGAAAACACAACGACCCAAAACGTATGGGATGCAGCAAAAGCAGTTCTAAGAGGGAAGTTTATAGCTATACAAGCCTACTTTAAGAAACAAGAAACATCTCAAATAAACAACCAAACTTTACACCTAAAGCAATTAGAGAAAAAAGAACAAAAAAAACCCCAAAACTAGCAGAAGGAAAGAAATCATAAAGATCAGATCAGAAATAAATGAAAAAGAAGGAAACGATAGCAAGATCAATAAAACTAAAAGCTGGTTCTTTGAGAAGATAAAATTGATAAACCATTAGCCAGACTTATCAAGAAAAAAAAGGAGAAGACTCAAATCAGTAGAATTAGAAATGAAAAAGGAGAAGTAACAACGGACACTGCAGAAATACAAAGGATCATGAGAGATTACTACAAGCAACTCTATGCCAATAAAATGAACAACCTGGAAGAAATGGACAAATTCTTAGCAATGCACAACCTTCCAAGACTGAACCAGGAAGAAATAGAAAATATGAACAGACCGATCACAAGCACTGAAATTGAAACTGTGATTAAAAATCTTCCAGCAAACAAAAGCCCAGGACCAGATGGCTTCACAGGTGAATTCTATCAAACATTTACAGAAGAGCTAACATCTATCCTTCTCAAACTCTTCCAAAATATACCAGAGGGAGGAAAACTCCCAAACTCATTCTACGAGGCCACCATCACTCTGATACCAAAACCAGACAAAGATGTCACAAAGAAAGAAAACTACAGGCCAATATCACTGATGAACATAGATGCAAAAATCCTCAACAAAATACTAGCAAAGAGAATCCAACAGCACATTAAAAGGATCATACATTATGATCAAGTGGGGTTTATCCCAGGAGTGCAAGGATTCTTCAATATATGCAAATCAATCAACATGATACAGCATATTAACAAATTGAAGGAGAAAAACCACATGATCATCTCAATAGATGCAGACAAAGCTTTCAACAAAATTCAACACCCATATATGATAAAAACCCTCCAGAAAGTAGGCATATAGGGAACTTTCCTCAACATAATAAAGGCCGTATATGACAAGTCCACAGCCAACATCGTCTTCAATGGTGAAAATTTGAAACCATTTCCACTAAGATCAGGAACAAAACAAGGTTGCCCACTCTCACCACTATTATTCAACATAGTTTTAGAAGTTTTAGCCACAGCAATCAGAGAAGAAAAAGGAATAAAAGGAATCCAAATCAGAAAAGAAGAAGTAAAGCTGTCACTGTTTGCAGATGACGTGCTACTATACATAGAGAGTCCTAAAGATGCTACCAGAAAACTACTAGAGCTAATCAATGCATTTGGCAAAGTAGCAGGATACAAAATTAATGCACAGAAATCTCTTGCATTGCTATACACTAATGATGAAAAATCTGAAAGTGAAATTAAGAAAACACTCCCATTTACCATTGCAACAAAAAGAATAAAATAGGAATAAACCTACCTAAGGAGACAAAAGACCTGTATGCAGAAAATTATAAGAAACTGATGAAAGAAATTAAAGATACAAATAGATGGAGAGATATACCATGTTCTTGGATTGGAAGAATCAACATTGTGAAAATGACTCTACTACCCAAAGCAATCTACAGATTCAATGCAATCCCTATCAATCTACCACTGGCATTTTTCACAGAACTAGAACAAAAAATTTCACAATTTGTATGGAAACACAAAAGACCCTGAATAGCCAAAGCAATCTTGACAAAGAAAAACGGAGCTGGAAGAATCAGGCACCCTGACTTCAGACTATACTACAAAGCTACAGTAATCAAGACAGTACGGTACTGACACAAAAACAGAAATACAGATCAATGGAACAGTATAGAAAGCCCAGAGATAAACCCACACACATACGGTCACCTTGTCTTTGATAAAGGAGGCAAGAATATACAGTGGAGAAAAGACATCCTCTTCAATAATGGTGCTGTGAAAACTGGACAGCTACATGTAAAAGAATGAAATTAGAACACTCCCTAACACCATACACAAAAATAAACTAAAAATGGATTAAAGACTTAAATATAAAGCCAGAATCCATCAAACTCTTAGAGGAAAACATAGGCAGATCACTCTATGACATAAATCACAGCAAGATCCTTTTTGACCCACCTGCTGGAGAAATGGAAATTAAAACAAACATAAACAAATTGGACCTAATGAAACTTCAAAGCTTTTGCACAGCACAGGAAACCATAAACAAGGTGAAAAGACAACCCTCAGAATGGGAGAAAATATTTGCAAATGAAGCAACTGACAAAGGATTAATCTCCAAAACACAAGCAACTCATGCAGCTCAATATCAAAAAAACAAAGAACCCAATCCAAAAATGTACAGAAGACCTAAATAGACATTTCTTCAAAGAAGGTATACAGATTGCCAACAAACACATGAAAGAATGCTCAACATCATTAATCATTAGAGAAATGCAAATAAAAACTACAATGAGATATCATCTCATACCGGTGAGAATGGCCATCATCAAAAAATTTAGAAACAATAAATGCTGGAGAAGGTTTGGAGAAAAGGGAACCCTCTTGCACTGTTGGTGGGAATGTAAATTGATACAGCCACTATGGAGAACAGTATGGAGGTTCCTTAAAAAACTAAAAATAGAACTACCATATGACCCAGCAATCCCACTACTGGGCATATACCCTGAGAAAACCATAATTCCAAAGGAGTCATGTACCACAATGTTTATTGCAGCTCTATTTACAATAACCAGGACATGGAAGCAACCTAAGTGTCCATGAATAGATGAATGGATAAAGAAGATGTGGCACATACATGCAATGGGATATTACTCAGCCATAAAAAGAAACGAAACTGAGTTATTTGTAGTGAGGTGGATGGAGCTAGAGACTGTCATACAGAGTGAAGTAAGTCAGAAAGAGAAAAAAAAATACCCCATGCTAACACATATATATGGAATCTTAAAAAAAAGAAGAAGAAAAAGAAAATGGTCAGAAGAACCTAGGGGCAGGATGGGAATAAAGATGCGGACCTACTAGAGAATGGACTTGAGGATACGGGGAGGGGGAAGGGTAAGCTGGGACAAAATGAGAGAGTGGCATGGACATATATACATCACCAAATGTAAAATAGATAGCTAGTGGGAAGGAACCGCATAGCACAGGGAGATCAACTTGGTGCTTTGTGACCACCTGGAGGGGTCTGATAGGGAGGGCGGGAGGGAGGGAGATGCAAGAGGGAGGAGATATGGGGACATATGTATATTATAACTGATTCACTTTGTTGTAAAGCAGAAACGGACACACCATTGTAAAGCAATTAGACTCTAATAAAGATGTTAAAAAAAAGAAATATGTTTTGCAGTTTTCATAGTCTCAAAAGAATCTTAATTATATAAATTATGATATCCACATTAAGTGTTTTTAGGAATACGATCATACTTTAGAGATTGACGACTTTAAAAATATTTTGTTATATATTAGATAACCTAAGGAAACATTTCCAGTTAAGCAGGTGCATATTACATAGTTTGCATTTTTAGAACACATAGGGGAGACCAGGGTATTTTAAAAGATAAGGGAACTAACAATTCCAGTAACATCATCACTATTTGAATTAGGATCAAACGCTAGACAAGTTAGTGCTAATCAGATGTTTTTCTGACCTATAGAAAATGATTCAACCCTCCCACTTCCAGTTACAAGAGAAAAAATTAACGAGTTGCTTAATTATTATTGTTTTCTCCAGGTTTGGGGATGTTCTCTCTAGATTCTCAAGTCAGATGGATTTGATGCATACTTCTATATTAGTACTCATCATATTACATCATGGATATTTTATATTTGCACACATACATCCCTAGTGCTTAACACAGTGCCCAGCACTTAGTCACACTTTATTGGTTAAATGAATTAAAGTCTGTACCACAAGGAGTTCTGCTGTCACTGATATTAACAGTGTTAAGATAGATGATTTCTCAATATGCTGGCACCATGTAAATAACTTTTCTACAAACTATCCAAGGAGGCATTAGATGGACGAAGTTGTCTTTCAGAGTAAGGAAGGTACTGTGTTGAAATTTCCTAAGGTGCCCAATTACCCTAGATTTTAATTACTTCTTAATAAATGGTTTTAATAATAAACTTGCACTATTAAAACCCACTATTATTTTGAGATAATCTCCTGTTAGGAGTAAAGATTAAAGAGGCCTTCAATAAGTGGTGCTGGAAAAACTGGACAGCTGCATGTAAAAGAATGAAATTAGAACACTCCCTAACACCATACACAAAAATAAACTCAAAATGGGTTAAAGACCTAAATGTAAGGCCTGACACTATAAAACTCTTAGAGGAAAACACAGGTAGGACATTCTTTGACATAAATCGCAGCAAGATATTTTTTAATCCACCTCCTAGAGTAATGAAAATAAAGACAAAAATAAACAAATGGGATCTAATTAAATTTAAAAGCTTTTGCACAGCAAAGGAAACCATAAACAATACAATAAGACAACCCTCAGAATGGGAGAAAATATTTGCAAATGAAGCAACCAACAAAGGATTAATCTCCAAAATATACAAACAGCTCATGCAGCTCAATATCAAAAAAACAAACAGCCCAATTAAAAAATGGGCAGAAGATCTAAATAGACATTTCTCCAACAAAGACATAAGATGGCCAAAAAGCACATGAAAAGATGCTCAACATCACTAATTATTAGAGAAATGCAAATCAGAACTACAGTGAGGTATCACCTCACACTGGTCAGAATGGCCATTGTCAAAAAATCTACAAACAGTAGAGATGCTGGAGAGAGTGCGGAAAAAAGGAAACACTTTTACACTGTTTGTTGATGGGAATATAAATTGGTACAGCTTGTATGGAGAACAGTATGGAGGTTCCTTAAGAAACTAAAAATAGAACTACCATGTGACCCAGCATTCCCACTCCTGGGCATACACCCAGAGAAAACCGTAATTCAAAAAGATACATGCACCCCAATATTCACTGCAGCACTATTTACAACAGTCAGGACATGGAAGCAACTTAAATGTCCAACAGAGGAATGGATAAAGAAGATGTGGTACATTTATACAATGGAATATTACTCAGCCATAAAAAAGAACAAAATAATGCCATTTGCAGCAACATGGATGGACCTAGAAATTGTCATACTGAGTGAAGTAAGTCAGATGCAGAAAGACAAATATCATGTGATATCACTTATATGTGGAATCTAAAAAAAGAGTACAAATGAACTTATTTACAGAACAGAAGTAGAGTCACAGATGTAGAAAACAAATTTATGGTTACCAGGACATAAGGGGGGGATGGATAAATTGGGAAATTAGGATTGACATACACACTATTATATATAAAATAGATAACTAATAAGAACTTGCCGTATAGCGCAGGGAACTCTACTCAGTACTCTGTAATGGTGTATATGGGAAAAGAATCTAAAAAAAAAAAAAAGTGGATATATGTATGTGTATACTGATTCACTTCGCTATACACCTGAAACTAGCAACATTGTAAATCTTACAATGTTACTATACTTCAAAAAAAATTGAAAGAATAAAGTTCTACAACTCTTAAGAAGAATATCAACACAACTAAAGGAAAATTGGTAAAGGATATCAATATGTTTATATTAAGTTTTTAATTCAAAATATACCATAAATATATGTAAATATGTTCAATTTCAGAGTTAAGAAAAATAAAAGTAACAACTAGAAAAAAAAAATTAAAGAGGTCCTTAAACCATCACTTCTCTGTAGCCCATCTATGGGGCATTAAGATGTTCTATAGATGATCTACTGCTGTGAGAATGGTTAGATTAAAACACCAAAGATAGTATTTTTCACACAAGAAGCCAGGAGGATGTTTTTCCTTTAGAAACAAAAGAGTTTTAACATAATTCTAATGCAGATAAGTGTCTTTAAGAAACAATACCTGGAAGAGGGAAGTGGAGATTTCTCTCCATTGTTAGTGTATAAAATATACACTACCTGTAGACATGTCTGACCTCTCCAGGCCTGAGGCATACATTATATTTAAAAGTATTTTGACTTATGCCTCAAAGTAAATGAGTACCAGTCTCCCCATCTAAGGGTACTTATTGTTTGGGGCCTGTGCATTGTGTACAAGCATTTGTGCTGCCTCTTCTTGACTTTTATTTTCATGGCTGGTAGAAGAGAACTGCTTCAACTTCTTCTCCTTAAAACCAGGCCCCAGCCCTACCCCAAATTCCACATTCCAGCTGAGCTGATCTATTGTAAATACTGAATGTTTTGTGTCCTCTCTCATAGCCTTTTTGCACCTTTGCCCGCAGAGAGTCCTCTCCACTCCTTTGTTTGCTGTTTCCTCTCCTTAGGACAGTCTCCCACCCATGGAAGCCCATGATCTAATTCCTGTCCACACTTCAAGACCTGATTTAGCTGGAAACTGCTATAGAAGCCATCCCCAGCCCTTCCAGACTGAGTTGTTTCCTTTTATCAGTGCTCCTGGAGAACCTGTGCAGAACTGTCCATTCACTTCTTGTTTTTCTCCCTTTTAACAGTGTCACTCTTGATGACAGGGCCAGTGTCTGATTCATTATCATACCTCCAGCAATACAAAAGCAAGGAGGCAGGCAGCATGGAGAAAGAGCTAAGATTTTGGAGTTGTTGAGGCTGTAGAGTTTAGAATTAGTGTTACTTTAGGCAAGTTTAGAGAGATTTCTCTATGACTTGGTTTCATAATCTGTAAAACAGATATAATACTGTCTACTTTGCAGCATTCTTAATAAGTACTCAAATATGTACTTGGTGCCGTTTTTAAGCACTTTACATGCATCATCTCATTTATTCCTCAGCACAATCCAACGAGGTAGGTAGTGTTATTATTCATATTCTATAGTTAAGGCAACTGAAACATATCAATAGAAAGATTAAGTAACTTACCCACAAATACCTGGCTAATAAGGCCATAGCCCGGATTTGAACCTGGGCTGTCTGACTCCAGAACACTTATAAGCTCTGTACTGCATTTCACTTTCTTTCATAACTTTTGGAGTGTGGTTCAAGTAACTGGATTGAGTTGCCAATTCAACTAGATAACATAAGGGTTGTATTTGAGGATCTTCATCTGCATGTATTTTCAGCTTTCAGAAAGTCTCACAAGGCAGTACTTCTGCTTTCTATTTAGAGTATATTTAAAGTAAATTGTATAGATTCAAAAACTATTGTAATAAGGACAAGTCTTTCTTAAAATGTGTTTTCAAGGTATGTTATTCCAATTTAAAGAGCAATATTAAATATTTAGAATAATTACAGATTCTTGCCTTAACCTGTAAGTCTTTCTCATAGGCCTTAATACATAAACATATCAAATTCTTGCTTCACTTCTGGTCTGACCTTGGTACTAAATGCTCTCATGTGAGATATTACCTCCCTAGGCTTCCAAAACATTCTAGTGTGTCTAGGAGGCCCCAACCTTACTCAGACAGGAAGCCAAATCCCTCTGCTTTCAGCCCTCTTTATTCCCTTCGTCAATATATTTTTTCTAAAAATCTATGTCCACAGTTGTTTGTTCTTATTTCTGTTTGCAGAAAAAGATTATCTCCCAACAGATCTACAGATAAGAGATTAAACAAACTCTGCTAAGAATCAAAACTCTTAACATTAAAATTCTCAGTTCTAAACAGTCCCTCTTCTATTTCAAAACATAGCAATTCAACTTTTCTTGAAGGGATCAGAGAGTTGTGGTGGGTCTTGAATGTACAGTGTTTAGACTTCATCCTGTAGTCACTAGAAAGCTACTGATGATACAGAAGCATGGTATAAAATGCTTTATGAAGATCTAGCTGGCAGGTTTCAGGAGGGATTTAGAAGGGAGTTAAGAGAATTGAGACTGCAAGGGAACAGATAGTTGCAATATTGCAGATGTAAGGTGTTCTCACTTGGGGAGGGGCAGAGAGAACGCAGAGGGCTGCTTTTGAAAAAGAATATGAGGCAAGAATCCATGCACTGTCTGATAAGGGATAAAGGAATCCAGGGGAAGACGGAACAGGAAGAGCAAGGGGTTTCTCTGTTGTAAAACCAAAGAAAGGATGATACAAACAGAGATGGGGAGAGCTGATTTGGGCAGCAGGTATGGGAAGTAGTTTAGGGTGCTAGACAGGAGACGAGGAGGAGGATGAGTAATTCAACTACAGACTGTTTCATGTAAGGGCATTACATATGCATCTTATATGTTACATATAAGATTCTTTTTGAGTTGAAAATTAATATATTCTAAAAACCCCAAAGTCTTATTCTTTTTTTTTCCAAATAATTTTTTTTTTTTGACGTGGACCATTTTTTAAAGTCTTTATTGAATTTGTTACAATATTGCTTCTGTTTTATCTTGTGGTGTTTGTTTTGGCTGTGAGGCATGTGGGATCCTAGTTCCCTGACCAGGATCGATCCTGCACCCCCTGCATTGGAAGGCGAAGTCTTAACCACTGGACTGCCAGGGAAGTCCCCCACCCTGAAAGTCTTATTCTTAAATTCTGTTTCTCCTAAGTAATTTCCAAATCATAAAAAACACGAGTCATTATTATTTTAAAAATAGGACATCTAATTTAGTCATATAAGAAAACTGAAAATGCTTTTTGAATATCCAGCAAATATTGAGACACTTAGCATAACACTTCTTTCTAGAAATGACATGTTTAACAAATGATCCCTCAAATGCTCCATTTGCCTTAAAATAGTCCTTTCAAAGTATGTTCTCTGCCTAGGGAATGAATGAATGAATGAATGAATAAGAATATATAGCTAGTGGGCAGTTATTTTTAAACTGTATAAAGGTGATCAAAAATAAAGATGTCAACTTTGGAGCTATCCACATATTAGTGACAATTCGTCAAGAAAAACTCTGAGGGAGTGAGAACCAATACAGAAGAGCACAGGGTCTAGGAATATATCTTGTATTACAGCCAAATTTAAGGTATAGAGAGAAGAGTGAGAACCAAGGAAGAAGGTTGGGTAGTGTCACAGAAATGAGAGGGTGCAAAGAATAAAGGGTGGACTATGGTGGTAAATGCAATAGAACAGGGTTCCCCAATCCCTGGGCCACGGACTGATAACAGTCCGTGGCCTGTTAGGAAATGGGCAGCACAGTAGGAGGTGAGCGCTGGTGAGCGAGCAAAGCTTCATCTGTATTTACAACCGCTCCCCACTGCTTGCATTATTGCCTAAGCTCCGCCTCCTGTCAGATCAGTGGTGGCATCAGATTCTCATAGGAGTGTGGACCCTACTGTGAACTGTGCATGCGAGGGATCTAGATTGCACACTCCTCATGAGAATCTAATGCCTGATGATCTGAGGTGGAGCTGAGGCTGTGATGCTAGCACTGAGGAGCAGCTGCAAATACAGATTATCATTAGCAGAGAGGTTTAACTGCACAGAGACCATAATAAATCAATTGCTTGCAGACTCATATCAAAACCCTATCAGTGAGGGGACTTCCCTGGTGGCGCAGTGGACTCCACGCTCCCAATGCAGGGGGCCCAGGTTTGATCCCTGGTCAGGGAACTAGATCCCACATGCATGCTGCAACTAGGAGTTCACATGCCACAACTAAGGAGGCTGCCTGCCGCAACTAAGACCCCAAGCAACCAAATAAATAAATATTTAAAAAAAAAAACAAAACCCTATCAGTGAGTGGCAAGTGAAAACAAGCTCAGGGCTCCCACTGATTCTGCATAATGGTGAGTTGTGTAATTATTTCATTATATATTACAATGTAATAATAATAGAAATAAAGTGCACAATAAATGTAATGCACTGGAATCATCCCGAAACCATCCCCCGCCCCAACCTGTCCGTGGAAAAATTGTCTTCCACGAAACTGGTCCCTGGTGCCAAAAAGGTTGGTGACTGCTGCGATAGAAGATCTGGGAGGAGGAGGGCTAGAAAAAATTGCTGTGTGTGCATTCTAGTGGAAAAGCCAGTGAGTAGGAGAGGATGGAAACTGTGCTAAAAACAACACTGGATATAGGCATAAAGAAAGTGTGTGACACAGTTGGGCTTTTGGCATTTGTTCCACACCCACAATTATAACGTTGGTTTGATTCACAAATGCAGGTAATTGCAGATCAGCCCTCACCTTCATTCTGCACTCTGATGATATATATAGTTTGCTTAAATTCTCAGTGCAGCTGACCGTGTATCATTGTGCCAATCACAATTCAGTAACCTTTCTTTATTTGCCAGGTATTGTTTGAGTTTGAAAAAATAAAATCAAGTGACGCAAGTAGCTTTTCAGTGGCCGTATTGTTTGCCAAAGCTATGATTGGATAAGGTCCAGTAATACCTTTAGGATAGGTCCAGTAAAAAGGCAATGTGTATTTTATACCAACAAACACATGAAGGGATGCTCAACATCACTAATCATTAGAGAAATGCAAATCAAAACTACAGTGAGATGTCATCTCACACTAGTCAGAATGGCCATCATCAAAAAATCTACAAACAGTAAATGCTGGAGAGGGTGTGGAGAAAAGGGAACCCTCTTGCACTGTTGGTGGGAATACAAATTGATACAGCCACTATGGAGAACAGTATGGAGGTTCCTTAAAAAACTAAAAGTAGAACTACCATATGACCCAGCAATCCCACTACTGGGCATACACCCTGAGAAAACCATAATTCAAAAAGAGTCATGTACCACAATGTTCATTGCAGCTCTATTTACAATAGCCAGGACATGGAAGCAACCTAAGTGTCCATCGACAGATGAATGGATAAAGAAGATGTGGCACATATATACAATGGAATATTACTCAGCCATAAAAAGAAACGAAATTGAGTTATTTATAATGAGGTGGATGGAACTAGAGTCTGTCATACAGAGTGAAGTAAGTCAGAAAGAGGAAAACAAATACCGTATGCTAACACAAATATATGGAATCTAAAAAAAAAAAGGTTCTGAAGAACCTAGGGGCAGAACAGGAATAAAGATGCAGACGTAGAGAATGGACTTGAGGACACAGGGAGGTGGAAGCGTAAGCTGGGACGAAGTGAGAGAGTGGCATGGACTCATATACACTACCAAATGTAAAATAGATAGCTAGTGGGAAGGAGCCGCATAGCACAGGGAGATCAGTTCAGTGCTTTGTGTCCACATAGAGGGGTGGGATAGGGAGGGTGGGAGGGAGACGCAAGAGGGAGGAGATATGGGGATATATGTATATGTATAGCTGATTCATTTTGTTATACAGCAGAAACTAGCACACCCTTGTAAAGCAATTATACTCCAATAAAGATTTTTTTTAAAAAGGCAATGTGTATTTTGAAAGAAACTCCTAGAAAAATCATATGATTTCATAGCTTTAATTGACCTTAGAAATCAGAGCCCAGTCCTTCATTTACCGTGAGAAAAATTTAACGCCAAAGGAGGTCAAATGACCTGCCCAAGCTCACCAAACCTAGTTATTGGCAAAGCTAGAACCAGAAAGCAAGTGTAATTCTTTTTCCCAGTGCCCTGCCACCTTCACATGAATTCACAGAACCCCCAGTTGCCAACAGTTTTAGCTCTAACATAGTCTAAAAATACCTTTTTTCTGTATATACCAATCTAGTTACAATATGCAAGTACCTTTAGTGTCTGAGATGTTCTGAAATGAACACTTTCTGTATTCCAAACTGAGTGTTGGTAAGGAAAATTTTAATCAAATATTTAACATCAGGTGTTTAAAACAAATTAGTTCAGTTGAACAACTTCCCAGACTTTATCTGCCTGTTGTTCAGTTTCACTGGTTAGAAACTAGAAAACACTTTACCTTTCCCATGAGGACTTTGAAATGACTTTAATGATTAATACAATTCACATTTAAGAATGCATATTTTTTTTAATACACATCATTTTCCAGTGAGACAGTATATGTAACATTAGCTCAAGTTCTTGCTAGGGACCCTCTCCATCTTTGTCCTTGACAAGTAAAACAATTCCCTAAAGACATTAATAACATGTGACAATTTTTTAACTGCTTTGTAAACTGTGGCAGCCACTAAGTCATCCCATGCACAGATGCTTACTGCTAATGGCAGGAACACTATCTGATGTGGGTTTGGTTTTCATCAGTATTTACAGTTCAGATTTCATTTTATTTTTCACAAGACCATTTCAGTTCAGTTCCAGCTAACATTTAACAACACCTTAGCAAAACAACCGAAATTTGATCCAATACATATCCACAACACCCCCCCACACACACACACACTACAGTCCTTTTGCAAATGTTGGATACCTGCAGATAAAAGAAAATAGTCACCCAATATTCGTTATATTCTTGAAGATTCATCTCTCAGGCCTATCTGAACAGAAGGAAGTCCCACATAAGTGTTATAGTAACAAAGAAGACAGTTTAGAATAAGAGCTAATTTGTTTTCCAGTTATTTTTAGGACTCCTAAGATTTTCAGCAGTTCACTGCTTAGGTGGTTATGAGGTTACATAGGCCAAGAGAACATGCAGAAGAGCCAGGTAGGTTCTGGCAGATACCATCATTCGAGAGCTTCGGGTAGGCCAGGGGAGGTAGACACAGGCTGGGAGGGGCACAAGGTTGTTATACATTAGGCTGGAGTCCAGGGAAGTCAGGTAAGGCCAAGCACAGGTGGCAAGAGCCATGGTTCTAGGTAATCAAGACCCAGAGTCCGGGAAGTCAGAGCAAGTTGAAAAGAAAGGTTCTGGAGAACAAGTAATAGTTTGTTCTTCCTGCTATGTGTGGCCGTCAGAGGTCCCTGATTATTGATTGCCACTAGAAAGAGGTCAGAAGTCTGCTCAGGAACTCTGAGGTAGAGGAGCCAGGATTACTTAGTGCACAGAATTTTGCCATGTTAGACCACAGATTACTGGCTTCCCTCTTTCAAACTATACTGGTAGCCTTGAAAGGAAGTTACTGACTATATATAACTGTCATATTCTTGATACGCCAGTCACAGCTAACAAGATTTAAATCTGTGATATGTATACATAGTACAAGGAAATAAAAATAATGAAATCACAGTATAGTTGGTAGGTGAGTCCATCATTTCACAAGTTGTGTTATCTTGGGCAGGTTATGTAACCTTGTTGATTCTCATTTTCTTCACTTATAACTCAAGATTTAATGCCATACAATATACCAAACACTAATCAAACTAAAACACTAATCTCTGGGCCATAGTCAATACTTGATATAAATTACTTCCATTAATTCACTTATTCTTTTGTTAGCCACCGGATACTTACAAGGACCTTACTATGGGCCATTCTGGATTCTAGATTCTGGGAAGAGGGTGGTGAGCCAGCAAGATGTCCTTGTCCTCAGGCAGCGTGCAAGCTCGCCCCCTCCCTCTGTTTATCTACATAGGACAATTACCCACTTTCTTCTTTGCAGAGTAATAACATATTTGAGAACATGGTAGTAAAGAAACCTACAAATAGCCATGATCCACGGTGTAGATCACTTAAAATATCAGAAAAATACCTTGTCTCATTTCAAATTCTGACAAATCAGATCATGGCAGATTAAATTCACTACTTCAAGTTATCCAAGACTATTAAATACAGTGTTAAACCTCAGTGGTTCACATATGTGTATTTGCAATATCTGCTCAAACGTCTGATTCATTTTATTAAGAACTACTTTACTGCATTTTTTTTTTCTTTTTTTGCGGTACGCGGGCCTCTCACTGTTGTGGCCTCTCCTGCTGCGGAGCACAGGCTCCGGACGCGCAGGCCCAGCGGCCATGGCTCACGGGCCCAGCCCCTCCGCAGCATGTGGGATCTTCCCAGACCGGGGCACGAACCCGCGTCCCCTGCATCAGCAGGTGGACTCTCAACCACTGCGCCACCAGGGAAGCCCTACTTTAGTGCATTTTATATACCTTGGTGGATTCTCCTATTACCTAGAAGCAAGTTTTTGACTATTCCATTTGTGAAATACAGACGCTAGCTGAAAAATTGCCTCTCAGAAAAATTAAAAGCCACATTCACATACAAAAAGTAATCTTTTCTTATTCACATGCTTCATTTTGTTGAATATCTCCTTTCACTATCCCCATACCACAAAAGTAAATATAGTTAGGGCTTCAGTATTTTTTGTTCAAAAGACTAAAGATTGAGCTTCAACTCTCTCTATGGCTTAAGATATTCAGCAGCTCATGAGGTTAAAGGGCTGTGAAATTTTAAGAAAATCCCTTCCAAAGTGCATACAAGAGGAGCAAGGGGGCTCAAGGTAAGAGGTTGTGAAGATACCAAAAGGGTTGGAGGTTGGAGGATGGGTGAGGGGAACCTAACTGAAGGGGGCTTCTCACATCAGTCCCCTGCTGGGCTCTGTTCAGCAAGAGATAATCCTCCTCATTTTCCCTAGGGCAGAGCTGTACAGTAGGGAGTGAGATGAAGTTGATCCTTCAGTACATGGATGAGAGAAATGACAGCTTTCTAGGCCTTTCTGAAAGGGGCTTCAATCTCATTATTTTATAACGTATCATTATTTGTTTGAAGTATTTAAATGTCCACAGTCCGTTAATTGTTCTAGTGTACACAATGACAAGTATGTATTGTCATGTATTGTAATACAATCAAGTATTGTTCATCCTTTCAGATCATCCGTAAGGTTATATCTCTCCCTCGATACCTGAGTATATGTCAAATTTTCTATATCTTTAAAAGATATATAGGCATCAGAGCTTGGTGTACACACACACACACACACACAAATATATATACACACAGTATGGCTCTTTGACTCAGGCAAGAAGGGCATCTGTTCTGTGCCTTCTGTTTCAGAGAATCTCTCTGCCCTTCCTCTGACTACAGCCCTTTGCACAAGACAAAGAATCCAAGAACTAAATGATTGTGCCTACCCAGAGCCTGAACCATGCCCCTATGCCTTCTCTGGTTACCTGGAATTCCAGACTTCTCCACCCAAAAGGCCCTGAGCCTGCTTCAGCTTCTTCCCCAGTCCCTAGGCATGGATTGTTCTGCACCCCTAGGCCCAAGGGAGGCCCAAGAGGCAGCTGTTTGCTATGTATCTGATATGGATGTGTGAATAGATGTGGCCACCTGCATCCTCTTGAGACCTCTCACCTTGTGGGATGGAGCTGGGGATGGGAAGAGAAGGGTGGGGGAGCTGGGCTGTGGGCTGTAGACCAGGCTTTTCCAGGATCTCCACTTTTTAAACATGAAGCTCCAAGGTTATCAAAGAGTTTTAAATTTTAACTTTGTCTGAAGACATATTTTTAAGGTGGGAGAAAAGAACATACTTTATTTGAAGATACTGTGCTTTATAACTTGATGTGTTGTATATGGGCCTTTATTTGTACTCTTCTTCAAGTCCCACAAATGTTAGGGGAAGGGACTGTATATATACATACATACACATATATTAGAGTTAATTTTCTCTGACATTTCTGGTATGCAAATTTCCAAGAGGATCACAAAAAAAATCTCTAAACTTTATAAGGTGTGCTTCAGACTCTGACTTCATAGTGAGTCCACATTACTTTGGATTGCTTTTCCCAACATGTCTCAGCAAAACATTATACAACCTGACTAAACAAAGCCTCATTCCCACACAGCTCCACCTTCCTTACTTGGCAAAGATGTAATCTGGTAACACCCTTTAAAGACCATCATTCCAGCCACATTCAAAGGAACTAGCCATTAGGACTCAAAACAACATTTGTTTCATTTTGTTTTTTAACTTGAATTCTATATCTAACCACTGGGCAGGTAAAACCAATGAAAAAAAATATCTCTAAAGGAATGACATACTTTAAACTTTTCTTCCCACTCATTCTCTCCTGTTTTTTTTTTTTAATCAAAGCTTTTCAAATTAAAGAAACAAAACTAAGAAACCAAAATAGAAACAAAGTTGAACCCCATGGGATCATTCTGATATTTATCTCCCTAATACTTCCAGGCCATAATAATAATACATTTGTAAATATTTACTGAGAACCCTCTACAGCCCTAGGGTATGCTCCTAGCTGATGGTAGTCAAGGGATGTATGCATAACACAGTGTGGAAAATACGGCATAAGAAATGCTAGGCAATCTTCAATAAGCGGTGCTGGGAAAACTGGACAGCTACATGTAAAAAAATGAAATTAGAACACTCTCTAACGCCATACACAAAAATAAACTCAAAATGGATTAAAGACCTAAATGTAAAGCCAGACACTATAAAACTCTTAGAGGAAAACAGGCAGAACACTCTATGACATAAATCCCAGCAAAATCCTTTTTGACCCACCTCCTAGAGAAATGGAAATAAAAACAAAAATAAACAAATGGGACCTTATGAAACTTAAAAGCTTTTGCACAGCAAAGGAAACCATAAACAAGACCAAAAGAGAACCCTCAGAATGGGAGAAAATATTTGCAAATGAAGCAATTGACAAAGGATTAATCTCCAAAATTTGCAAGCAGCTCAATATCCAAAAAACAAACAACCCAATCCAAAAATGGGCAGAAGACCTAAATAGAAATTTCTCCAAAGAAGATATACAGATTGCCAACAAAAACATGAAAAAATGCTCAACATCATTAATCATTAGAGAAATGCAAATCAAAACTACAGTGAGATGTCATCTCACACCAGTCAGAATGGCATCATCAAAAAATCTACAAACAATAAAAGCTGGAGAGGGTGTGGAGAAAAGGGAACCCTCCTGCACTGTTGGTAGGAATGTAAATTGATACAGCCACTATGGAGAACAGTATGGAGGTTCCTTACAAAACTAAAAATAGAACTACCATACAACCCAGCAATCCCACTACTGGGCATATACCCTGAGAAAACCATAATTCAAAAGGAGTCATGTACCACAATGTTCATTGCAGCTTTATTTACAATAGCCAGAACATGGAAGCAACCTAAGTGTCCATCGACAGATGAATGGATAAAGAAGATGTGGCACATATATACAATGGAATATTACTCAGCCATAAAAAGAAATGAAATTGAGTCATTTGTAGTGAGGCGGATGGACCTAGAGTCTGTCATACAGAGTGAAGTAAGTCAGAAAGAGAAAAACAAATACTGTATGCTAACACATATATATGGAATCTAAAAAAAAAAAAAGTGGTCATGAAGAACCTAGGGGCAGGACGGGAATAAAGATGCAGACCTACTAGAGAATGGACTTGAGGACATGAGGAGGGGGAAGGATAAGCTGGGACAAAGTGAGAGAGTAGCATGTACATATATACACTACCAAATGTAAAACCGATAGGTAGTGGTAAGCAGCCATGTAGTACAGGGAGATCAGCTCAGTGCTTTGTGTCCACCTAGAGGGGTGAGATAGGGACGGTGGGAGGGAGGGAGATGCAAGAGGGAGGAGATATGGGGATATATGTATATGTATGGCTGATTCACTTTGTTATAAAGCAGAAACTAACACACCATTGTAAAGTAATTATACTCCAATAAAGATGTTTACAAAAAAAGACTGCTTGATTCCAATTTTATTTTATATTAGGCCATATTTTTCTTTAAAAATAAAATGTACATGTTATTTGCCAGTTGGAAAAAAACCTAAAAAACAACAAACAAACAAAAAGAAATGCTAGGCAAGGGGAAAGAGTTTTAATGTGAGTTAAGGGACAGAAAGGATTATTTTACCTTAGTCAGTGGGTAGGAATTGAATATATTTGGTGAAAAGGCAAAAGGGCATTTCATAATTGCATTTTAATTTAGGGCATTCTGGAATATTCTGAGTTTAAATATTGAAAATATCAAAGCACCTTGCTTTCACGTATCCAGGCTACTTAAGATTTACCAACTGCCTAAAGTAATCCGAAACAGAGATCATGAACAAAGGGAAGGAGGAACAGAGAAAGGTGGGGCATTGATTTTCAGGGTATTACTGTCAAAAAGTGATGACTTTTTAAGAAAAGTACTGTCTGTAAAATGCATTGAAATTTTCATGGCAAATGTATCTTCTCTCTGGTTATTGATATTCAGTGGTGTACAGGTAACAACATCTGATTTCCTAACAGTAACTCCAGTGAGTTATTAAATTACTATAGCCATATGTGGCATAAGTGACGAATTGACCCCATGATACACACCCGGTGTGTCATAGCTGATGACGCTCAAGGTAGGCTATGCATAAGCCATAAGATTCCTCAACATACAGCTCCTTGGAATTAAGTCACCCTGGTGGCATTCACTACATTCCATATTGTCAGAAAACAAGCATACAGGCATAGTCATAAATTACTGAGGCCTAATTTTAATTATTCAAACCATTTAATTATTAACCATTTAATTATTCAAACCATTTTCAAGTCGTAGTGAAAGTTCTGAATCACAAATATGGTCCACAGATTACAATTTGGGAAATATCACTGTAGGCATTCAGTTAAGTTTGCTGAATTGGACTGAAGTTGCAACATCAGAAATCGTGCTTCAGCAAGGATGCAAAATGTAATGCAGGAAAATGTTTGGGGTTTTTTGTTGTTTTGTTTAAATTTATCTAATTTTGAAACATCCAAACTGAATCTTCTTAGGTATGGTACAATACATAATCAATTATGGCAAAATGTTTTTAGAAGAGAAACTGTGGGTGAAATTGGAATGTGTACAGAAATTATGCTGTTGGCGTTAGAATTACAGAGGGAGGGAGAAAATTTGAGCTGAGCCAAGCATGTCCCATCTCAGGTCGCTGCACTTGCTCTTACCGCTGCATGGAACACTCGTCCTTAGGATATCGGCCATAGATAGTTTGATGCAGCCTTCCAGTTTCTGACTAAATGTTGCCTTCGTCAAAGAGATCGCTGACTACTCTATACAGACTGGCAACACTTTTGCATCACTCTTTACCCTCTTCCTCTGGCTGTTATTTTCTTCTTAACATGTATCAACATCCATACCTCACATATTTTTTTTTTTGGTTTCTGTTTGTTTGTTTGCTTCTTCTCTCTAGAATATGTTCTTTGAGGACAAGGAATATGTTTTGTTTATTACTATATTCCCAGCATTATATCCATGACACATAGGTACTCAAAAAACTTTTCTTGAGGAAATAAATGGATGAATTGCTAGCTCTTTGTAGGTCAAGATTAATTACATGTAGCAGTTCCCACTATTAAATATGGTAAATCAGTATTTAAATATAGTAAATTATATATTTACTTTAGGGAAGAGAAATGCATCCAAATACATGAAATATTCAACAGAACAAAACTCACAAAATACTCAAAAGCAAGAAGAGATAAACAGTATATACAAATCTACAGAACCAAATACTGATACCTGAAGTCTCTCAGAGTTGAATTTGCTTACTAGGTTACTCAGTAACAAATGACTAACAGAACTGTTAACTCAACAGCTTCCTAGCATATGGTTTAAAAGTATATGCAATTTCAACAAATGGTGCTGAGATAACTGGATACCTACATGAAAAAGAATGAAGTTAGACACCCACTTCATACCATATACAAACATTAATCAAAAATGGATCCTAGACCTAAAGTTAAAAGCTAAAATTATAAAACTCTTAGAAAAAAAACATAAAAGCAAACCTTTGTAACCTTAGCTTAAGCAATATTTTCTTGGATATGATTCCAAAAGAGTAAGCAACAAAAGAAAAAATAGACAAATTAGACCTCCTCAAAATTAAAAAATTTTGTGCTTCAAAAGAAGCTGACAAAAACATGAAGAGACAACCCACAGAGTGGGAGAAAATATTTGTAAATCATATATCTGACAAACAATTTATATCTAGAATATATAAATAAGTCTTAAAACTCAATAATAATAAAAACAAATAACACAATAAGAAATGGTTAAAGGATGTGAATATACATTTCTCCAGGGAAGATATACAAATGGCCAATAAGCTCATGAAAAGATGATCAACATCAATCGTCCTTAGGGAAAGGCAAATCAAAACCATAATGAGATACTACTTCATACCCACCAGATGGCAATAACAAGGGTTGGCAAAGATGCAGAGAAATTGGAATGCTCATACTTGCTGATGGGAATATAAACTGCTGTAGCCACTTTGGAAATAGTTTGGCAGTTTCTAAAAATGTTAAACATAGAATTACCATATGACCAACAATTCTACAGCAAGGTATACAAGCAAGAGAATTGAAAACATATATCCACACAAAAATGTGTACACTAATGTTCATAGCAGCATTATTCGCAATAGACAAAAAGTGGAAACAACCCAAATGTCCATCAACCGATGAATGGATAAACAATGGTGGCACATCCATATAATGGAATATTATTTGGCAACAAAAAGGAATGAAGTACTGATACATGCTACAACATGGAGGAATATTGAAAACATTATGCTAGGTGAAGGATGCCATTCACAAAAGGTCACATGATGTATGATTCAATTTGTACAGAAAGTCCAGAATAGACAAATCTGTAGAGCCAGAAAATAGATTGTTACCTATTGCTAGGTTGAGCTAATGGGGGTGGGAATAGGGAATGACTGCTGATGTGTACAGCGTTTCTTTTGGGGATGATGAGAATGTTTGAAAATTAGATAGGGGTGTTGGTCGCACAGCTCAGAATATACTAAAAGTTACTCAACTGTACACTTTAAATAGGGTGAATTTTGTGGCATGTAAATTATATCTAAATAAATCTATTTTAAAAATACATATGGACAATTCAAGTATGTAGGAATCACAGCTGGATAGCAAAATATCCCATTTGGTACACTGAGGTTGTGCTACATAATAGAGTAATACAGAGTAGCATGAACCCCTCTCCTGATGGGTGCAGATTATACAAAGCCAATAGAATTCTTCCCTTCAGGGCCAGTTCTATTCATAAGCAGAGCAAGAACCTTGGGTTTAAGAGGTATTCAAAGCCCATTTGCTCAGATTTTCTCCTTAGCTTGTTGCTTCAGGGTCTGAAATGCCTTTTATAGGTCATCCCGTGGTATTAGTCATGAATGACCTTATTCAAATAGAAACACTGTATGTGGAAATGCATAGTACATTAACTTATTAACACTAATAAGAATAAGCTTATGAACTAACTTAGCCAGGCGTTTCAGTAAGGCCCTAAAGGAATGAAATGTTAATCAAAATCAAAGGGAAGAGAAAAAGATTTGGTACCTGGCACACTGCCCCGAGTAGGAATTTCAGAAGTAAAATCTGAGAAACATAGATGCAAAATGTGTCATGGCACTAAATACTAATGTTTTGGTATATCATAATTTACCCACCTTGCCTTACCTTTCCTGCCATGTAAATCAACTTTGGCCATATAGGCTAGATTTATTCAATTTTACTCTTTGGTTCTTTAAGCTTTAGTAGGTAAGTGGTAAATCTAGGATTATAACTCATAATCCTTGGCAGTGAAAAGCCACTGAAGTATTTTTAAGAAAGGGAGTGTCATGATCAGGTGTTTTAGAAATATCTGGCTGCAACATGAACAGGTGTGGAAACAAGACTGGATGTAGGGAGATAGTGTAGGGATCATCAACCCACCAAAATGGTATGCGGATTACTTCAAAATGAAAATGTCTGCAGAAAGTAATCTTATCAGGACTTCCCTTATCTGACTAAAGCAGGGCTTTATGAGAGTCAGCTGCCCCAAACCCAGTCTCTGGGGAAGCCTCTAGTCAGGAAGGTGACTGGCCTTAGGCATTGGGACATTCCAGAAAACTGTATGCACAAGCCTCATCAGAACCTTCCATCCTTTGAATTCCTAAACTCATCCACCCCCCTTCATTAAGCTTGTATATAAACCCTTACTCCTAGCTGGTTGGGGAGCCACTTCATACGGGGTCCTCTCACTTGTATGTGAAAATTAACTTTTCTCCTGTTAATCCATCTGTCATCAATTAACTTGTAGGCTCCCAACCACTTGGACTTAAGTTGGTAGAGGATAAGTTTCTCCTCCCAACAATGGATTAGGAGGCTGTTGAACTAATACTGGTGAAAAGACAATGCTGTGTTGGATAAGGGTAGCAGTAGAAGTAAGAGAGATGTTTCCAGCAGAATCAACAGGGCTTGGGATTTGGTTATGGTCAGGAGGGAATAGGAAGAACATGGGAATGAATCCTAGGTTTCTTCCCAGGGCCCTTCAAAAACTTAATACCTTGCTGGCTGAATGGCCTTTAAAATGTAGAGTGTGCTACAAAACTTGTGTGTGTGGGGGTGGTTGGGCAGCTCAAAGGCAGGTAACAGAATTCCTCATGGAGGGTTCCCTGGTGGCACAGTGGTTAAGAATCCGCCTGCCAATGCAGGGGACACAGGTTCAATCCCTGGTCCGGGAAGATTCCACATGCTGCGGAGCAACTAAGCCCATTCTCCACAACTACTGAGCCTGCTCTCTAGAGCCCGTTGGGCCACAACTGCTGAGCCCGCATGCCACAACTACTGAAGCCTGCATGCCTAAAGCCCGTGACCCGCAACAAGAGAAGCCACTGCAATGAGAAGCCCGTGCACTGCAACGAAGAGTAGCCCCCGCTCACCACAGCTAGAGAAAACCTGTACGCAGCAACGAAGACCCAACGCAGCCAAAAATAAATAAATAAAATAAATAAATGTATTTAAAAAAAAAGGAATTCCTCATGGAGAAAAATGTCTTATTTAGCAAAAGCATTTTGGTGAGCCATCTTTGATTCTGCATTTGGGGCTTGTCTAAAATGAGCTAAAAATTGGACAAAGAAAACATCGCCTGCATAATAAAGTAAGAAGAATGTTTTGCTTTAGCCAGAGATGGATGAATCAAGTGTTCCAAAACCAGGAAAAGCAATGGAGGATAATAGGAGGTAGGGAAGATGGCTGCAAGACATTAGGAGCTAGGTCCTGAGAAAAGGTGCTGGTTAGTGGCAAATACTGCCAGTGAACAGAGATGTCTGATGATAGTTTCACATTATTTGCCATGCTGTGCTGTGATATAATACCCTCGTATCCCAAGATATCCACCCAAACCTTTAACCCAACTGCCTGGTGTGATTGTGTTTCAGGGAAATAAATGAAAACACATGTTTTACATTTGTGTTTATGCAAAATGGATAGAAGAGGATAGCCATAGGAGGAAGGATGTGAAAGAGATAATTCAGCATTAGTAGGAACTGAAAATAAAGAGTAAAGTGGGAAGGATGAACCCCCTGACCTTTGCCACATCTAATGGGAAGTAGGGTGGGAAGCAGGGGTGGCAGCAAAACAAAAAAAAGAAGAAAATTATGTTTCACACTATATGTGAGACCCAGAGAAGGGGCAAAAGCGGGACCATTTCCGGTTAGCTATTGTAGGCAACTGAGCAAAGGGGGTGACTAGGGCCACCAGGCTGCTGATACATGGATAAATAGCTAAATGAGAACCTTTTAAATTATCTTTTTAGAAATCTAACTTCTAAATTTCCTCATTCTTCATTTCTATGCAAAAATAAAAGTACTTATCTATTTGTGAATGTAGGTTATCTTGGACACACAACTAATGGTTCCGAGTATTAAAAGAGCTGTTATCTATATAACATATGAGACGTACCAATTAGGTGGAAGAGCTGAGTGTTGGAACACAAAAGATAATATTGTCTGGAGTAGAAAATAATATTGGACAGTTTTTAATCTTATGACTCAGTGCTTCAGCGAGATATAGGTTTTTCTTAATGAATACTTTTGAACCAATGAAAATGTCTAAATTCCAGTATAAAACTAGTGCCTTCTTACCTGGAATATCTACTAAGTCAGTGAAATGTATTTTGAAGAAAAATATATTGAATGTCTTATATAATGTTTTAAAGTTTATTTTCTTATTGTTTCAATTGTTCTCTGGAGAGGCCTTCTTGAAGCAAGGCAGTTTAGAAAAATATTATGTACCTGGGAATTATCCTCACAAGTTAATCTTTTAAAAATCATGTCCTTCATTCATGATTTTCTTTTGGCTGCGTTGGGTCTTCGTTGCTGTGCATGGGCCTTCTCTAGTTGCCGCGAGCAGGGGCTACTCTTCATTGCGGTGTGCAGGCTTCTCATCGCGGTGGCTTCTCTTTGCAGAGCACGGGCTCTAGGCGTGTGGGCTTCAGTAGATGTGGCACGTGGGCTCAGTAGTTGTGGCTTGTGGGCTCTAGAGTGCAGGCTCAGTAGTTGTGGCGCACAGGCTTAGCTGCTCCGCAGCATGTGGGATCTTCCTGGACCAGGGCTTGAACCCGTGTCCCCTGCATTGGCAGGCGGATTCTTAACCACTGTTCCACCAGGAAAGTCCCTCATTCATGATTTTCATGGAGACATTATTGCACTTAACAAATTACTGGCTCTCTCTGTTGTTTCCATCAGGAACTCTAATGAAAAATAGATTGTTTTCTCCTCCTGTTGAGATCAGTGCAATCTGTAGTAGAGTACTTTTCATTTTCAAAGAAGATCTAATAGAATATACTGAAAACACACTGGAAAATGAGGATTTTTTAAATTTGAAAGTCACAGGTTCTTGATTCTCTGAGTTTGTATATTCTACCAATAAAAGGTATAAAACTATTTACATTATTTTGATTCTGTAATATGGATCAATTTTTAAACTTTGAATAAATCAGGTTTTATAAATTCTGTGGAAAATTTTTAATTAAATTTATTTACTTTTTCAGCAGTGATAGAAAAATAAAAACATAAGCATTGTAGTTGGTCACCGGCTCTTCTTGCAGCTATTATCTCTCCATGCACAATTATTTGCAGTGTTTGGTAACACTCAATGGTGTCACTGAGCTAACCTAACTTTAATCAGCCTGACATACTAAGCAGGTGACAGTTAAAATGAAGTATTTTTTAATCTTTGAAAGATTTAACTTGTCGCCAAGGCTGGTTCCTAACATCATCTAATAGAACAGCTATGCTCCTAGATCTTTCACATGAAACCAAGTCTACTTTGGCACTTCGGCAGTAGGCTGTCCACAACTTTTAAGTAAGATTCACTGTCTCTAAGATTTGTGATGGCAGAAAATTTTTGCAATAGCTCCACAAAATGGGAAGTGGACAGAATGTTTCTGTTTTTGGAAATAACAATTCAGGAAATGAAACATAACTAGTCCTTTTATTTTAGCTCTTTTCCCCAGTATGTTAATTAAATTGTGTAACCAAAATTGGATATTTTATTATTATTATTAGAGCTCTCCAGTAATTTTCTCATAGTTTTAGTTTTCTCTGCCATTTGAGGAAATCTCAAGAAGAGCAATAGGAGGTTTGTTAATAACATATTCTTCTCCCCTCTGACCCTCAGTGCCATAGATAAAGAGTTGGATTCTAAAAGTCTATTTGCATGTATGGAATGGAATCATTAAAAGTAAATTTTTAGCGTATTTTCTATCTGGAGTAAAAGTATTTTGAACTTTTTTGGAGGATTTCAGCAAAGGAGTATTAGAAAGAAATATTGGCCATTTGCAGGAGTAAGCACATTTATCACAAAACTTGGGGGGGAAAATGAAAAGTTATATTTTATTAATTAGAAGGAAGATGTCAATACTAATGTGAACTATTAAATTCAGTTAGCTGTTATTTCCTAAGGAACTAACACATGATATGTTATTCAGTATTCTAAAATACAACAGGTTTCAAGTCTTGAAATTAGTCAAAAATGGGAAAAATAAAAGATTGTAGCTTAAAATCTCTCACCCCTTCAGCTTCTAAAACCTTGTGCAAAACTTTACCCAGACAATTAACATACCTAATAAAGTTCTGAGTCTCCAACTTCAGCCATTTGCAGCATTTGTAGGAGTGAGAGAAATGAGAAAAAATTCCTCACGCGTTTCCCTCCCACTGTCCTTTCTTCGTGATAAAGGTCACAATTTTGCTTTATGATAGATTGGGTTATAGACTGTTGGAGCTAAAAGAGACTCTTTCAGTCATCTAGATTCACGTTCTTATTTTATACAGAAGAGGAAACTGAGACCCAGAGAATTTAAATGACTTGCCCAAGGTCACAAAGCTAAAAATAATGGGATAAGAGCTAGAAAATATAGAGCAGGGAAGAGTTTTCCCCGTAAATTATTTTTTGTGGTTGTTAGTTCAAATACGTTAGCCCTGTAAGAGATTAATTCAGGTGAGCCTGCTAAAAATACTTATTGTTTCTCAAGATAACAGAGATAGAAAAAAAATAGAGAGGAATGAAAAGGGAAGTGGTCCATAGAACAAGTGAGACACAGCATATGTGCTTTGGTTTTAAGCCTTTGGGCCAAAATCACACTTACAATCTTAGTAACCAAAAAGAATCTTGTTCCTGGAATGCTTGTAGAGACCTGAATTACTCATAAGCTTCTTAGGAAAGAATTCACCCTTTGTTTGATATTGCAATGATTCTTGATCAGAAAGGCAAGCAAGCCTCTTTTATTGTTATAAGCCTAGTCATACTGCAATTGCCAGTGTAACGATTTCCTTGGAAAACTTTTGACTAAAGAACCATCTGTTTTGAATGATTTTAGTATGGATTAGATGATCCCATGAGGTGTCTCCCTGCTCTACCATTCTTTCCCTATTGGTGCCAGGACAACAAACCTCACATACTTGTGTCGGGAGTTAGAGTAGCCAGAAATGATAGAATTTCTAGTTGTAGACTTACTCAACTGAGGAAATAACCATGGAAAGTTTATTCCAGAGTATTGCCAGAGTCATTATTCTAAAAGGTTTAACTGAGGAGGGCTCAAATGCCAATATTCAGGACAAAACAACTCCAATGAAGTCAGTGGCTTTGGAACAAATATTTGGACCATTTGATAACTTAAGTGACAAGTCTAGCTTCTGGTTTTCCTTCTACTCAATTCCTTCTCCCCTCATTCCCCCAAAGTAAATCTGTTACTGCCAGAGGATAAAAATTCTTTTCTAATCTACTTTCACAGGTAGGAGACTGACCAAAAGCTCCATGGGGTCTTAATTAAAGTTTTCCATTTTGCTAAAAGATAAGAAAGAAGCACTCTACCTTTATTTCTGAAGTCTCTAGGAACAACTTTAGCCTGATATTGTATTAAAATACAATATTCAAAATAATATCTGGCAATTTTCTTGACATTCCAGAGGCGTACTTGAAATAAGGGATGCCAAAAGGAGCTAAAAGTGGTGAAGGAAATTACAGAAGTGTTTGACTATCATCCAAAAGTTTCTAACAGAGGAAAATTTCCATCCACCCCACAATCATCTTAAGGCTTTGTACCAAAGAATGCTAAAGATTTTAACTGGCTGGCAAAATACATAGCAGGTGGCAAAATATTTTTGACTTGGTAGCTAAAACATTTTCTTTTTCTTTACATACTTGACCATTTTATAAATAACAATAATTAGAAAACAATAAAAAAAATCAGGAATAGGAAACTATATTCAATATCCTGTGATAAACCATAATGGAAAAGAATATGAAAAAGAATGTGTGTGTGTGTGTGTGTGTATATATATATATATATATATATATATATATATATAACTGAATCATTTAGCTGTATAGCAGAAATTAACACAACATTGTAAATCAACTATACTTGAATAAAATAAAATTTTAAAAAATCAGGAATAATTTATATATGATGAAGTCCTCTATTTGAAAACAGCAAGGTTCTTCAATCTTTTATAGCAAATAGAAACTCTTCAGTGCTCAAGTATTTGATTCTCTGGTCTCCCCTTGTGTCTCCCTGCCCCCACTGAAATACTGTGAACAACCTTTCATGCTTATTCTTATGAATCAACATGAAATTTGACAACACTTTCCCTTCCTCATTTCAGATATGACTCATTGCTCTTGGTGTAATCCCCAAGGACCAGAAGCTCTACTTTAAAGTAAGTAACAAAAGAAGCACCTTTAATTCAACCTGGTTTACCCAGAGAACTCTAATGGTTATTATTCACTGCCTTCTTAAGTGTGCATTATAAAGCTGAGTGCTTGAAGTGTCCTCTCTCCAGCTTTCCCTGGGGAAACCAATGCAGAAAAGCTGGAGAGGTAACCTGGCTGATAAGTCTTAGACTTGAAGTTTATCAGCAGTTCTACTTAACCATCCATTATCTCTAGGATGCTATTGGATTTTAGCTTTGGGAGCATTTAATTTATTTTCAAGATTTTGGATCATCTTCCCTTCAGACCACTCTGACTTTGCATACAAAAAGTAATAGATATGAGCTTCTTAAAAGCCTTTCTAATTTAAAGCTTGACCCCTTTTCTGCTGTGTGATAACCACTACCCCACCCTCCAGTCTCTCTCAGACTTAGAAAGTGCTGTGGAGCTCAATTCACTACAGAAATCTTAAATCATCTAGAAAAGCCTGTGGTCTTTCAAACAATACTCAAATAAGAAGGAAAAAATAATATGGCGCTCTAAGTAAAATTCTACTCACCCTTACTTGAAAATAGGAAAAACTAAATAAAAAGCTGAGGCCCCTTTACTTTTCCAAATCCTAGAAACATCTAGTGCTGAGAGAAATTGTTTCTTGGTTTAGAAGATGAGAAGAATTGAAGTTAAACAATGATCCTTTTTCCATTTCTTTAAAAAAAAAAAAAAAGGCCGGCAGAGGCAAAAGCTCTGTTGGACAAATTGTTTCAGCAGATGTTCATTGTCCCAGGGAGAAAACAGCCCCTACTTTGCAGCTTAGCACTTGCAAATTTAGAAACTTAAATATTTTTAACTTGAAATGGTCCATGTGGTATGAGTGAGTTGTAAGTATTAAAATCATTCCTATGAGCAAGTGGTTACATTTTACTATTAGGTCCATAGAATGCTGACAACTGGTGTTATATCATGATATGGTGATGCAACAATTGTCACCCACCTGCACTTCCAAGCTTCTATAGTTTTTCCCCCCAATCATTTACAATAGCACCCTGGAAGAATATTAATAATTATACTAACATTTAGAGAGTACTTATGATGTATTAGTTACTCATAATTATCCTATGATATAAGTACTGTTAGGATGCCTATTTTAAAATGTGGAAACCAAGACTCACAAAGATTAACTTATCTAAATCACAGAGCCAAGAAGTGGTGGCGATGGCATTCGAATGTAGGCGGCTTGACTCTAAGACAGGGGTAGTCAAACTTTTTCTGTAAAGGGCCAGATAATAAATATTGTAGGCTTTTCAAGCCATAACACCTATGTTGCAACTACTAAACTCTGTCTTTGCAGAATAGCAGCCTAAGACAACATGTAAATGAGTGAGCATGGGTTATTCCAAGAAAACTTTATTTATGGACCCTAAAATTTGAATTTCATATAATTTTCATGTGTCACAAAGTATTATCCTTCTTTGAATTTTTTTTCAACTGTTTAAAAATGTAAAAACAATTCTTACCCTGTGGGCTGTACAAAACCACAAGACAGTCTGGATTTGGCCCACAGACTAGTTTGTTGATCCGTGCATAAAGCCCTTAAGGACTATTTTTCTAGTAGTGTCTTTTTATAATTTTTTAAAAACATCTAATAGAACTATATTTACATTCTAGCATTATCAAGTTATGTCAGACTTTATCATATAAAATTATATTTTGGGAAATAAGATTTTCTTTTATATTATATGTATTAGATTGGAACATAAGAAATTTGCCAGTATTAGACTGTTTGACCTATAAAAGTGACAATTTTATATGTTTCAGCATAATATTTATAAATGTCTGTTGTCTTAGGAGGTAACTCTTATTTTATTAGAACAATAAAGCGTAGGCTAGTGACCAGGAAAACATAAACAATTCAAGCATCAGATGTGTGACAAACTAGATGATTGTTAAGGTTCCTTTAGAATCTTTTCTATGAATTGAATTATGATAGTCTAGGAGTTGCAAAGAAAGGGGAACATCATATTACCAAATAGTTTCTCTGTGACAAGTACTAAACTGTAATATCTCACTTAGTTTCCATAATGACACTACAAGATAAGTGTTTTTACTGAGTTTATGGTTGAGACAATCTAGGTTCTTGCCCGCATTCAGCGCACTTATAGATGGCAAAGCCTGGACTTGGACAAAGATGAAAAGAGGCCTTTTTGTTTCACTCACACAACAAAGGTAATTTCGCTGTAATCTGTCAGTACCACTAAGACTTTTGAGATTAAAATTTTTTTTTAATTTTTTTCAAATTTATTGCTAGAAAACTAGTTGTAAGGCATAATATTAGAATTTCTCTCATTTTCAGTAAACTCCAGAAAATATACTCACATAATTTTTAAACATTTTTTGTAGCTACATTTATATTGTTTCTTTGGAATTTTTTTATACTAATAACCTCCTACTTAGGTATGATCTCTATTTTTAAATAGAAGAGCAGAAGAAGGTGAGAATCATAGCTTTTGGTAAACAGAAATTTCATAAGCTAACTGATTACTTAAAACTGATAACTTTACAAAGTCTGAGAATTTTAGAGCATCAAATCCCTTTTTTCACATTTTAACATATTAGCAGAACTTTTAACTCCTATATATACTAAGAAAACAATTCTGCGTACACTAAAAAAAAAAGCATTCGGGAAGGAAAGAAACTACAAAGTAAAATCAAAAGAAATATCTGGATCAGAATATTAAAATTATAATACCTTGCTTCATTTATGCTTCTCATTCCTTATCCAAAGAAGAAACCAATAACTTCATCAGTGGCTATTGAGGAATAAACTATGACATAGGTAAGAAATTCTGAAGAATTCACCAGGTATAGAAATATCTACCCAAGAAAATGAATTACTCTGAGCTATGGTTACACTGGAAAGATACATTATAGCTCTTTATCTTTTATCCTTTTTTTTCTTTTCTTTTCCCTTTTTTCTTGGCATAGCAAATAAAATAAATTTCAGGCCTGACTAGCCTCTTTCCACTGACAATTTTCCATCTTTACTTTTATGCCTTTTTTTCCTAAATGCCAGATTGACTTTTCTTACTAACATTATTTCAACTCATCAAACATTATATTTCCCTTCATTCAAAATTTACTTCAAAAGTCAGTCTTCTCTAGAATATACATCAAGCAAGTTGAAAACAGAGATATCTGCCAGAAAGTGAAATTCAAAAATTAATGAAAAGGTTCTTGGCAGTCCCCAAGAAGCAGAGGGTTTACATGGAAAAAAAAAAAAAGTATGACCAAACTTTTGCAACTATTTATATAGTTATAATGCATCAGATTCTGTTATTTTGTTTTGAACATGTAATAGACCAGGATCAAAAATGGTTGAAGAAAGGGGGATTTTGGATCTTCTGATTTCCACTAGAATGTAATCACAACAAAAATGGGATTTTTATTTTATTCATTACTGAATTCCTAACTAAAACAGTTTCTGGAACATGATAGGTGCTCAATAAATATCTATAGAATGAATGAATGGTTATTAAAGAGTGACTTTGGACATGAAATCAGGAGCACAACAGTTAAACAGATGATATTATTGTCTTGCCTTAATGAGTCCCTCTTTATTCACAAGTAGAAGCAATGAGGGAAATATTGTACAAGTCATTCAGACAAAGCACTATTTAGTAATATGGACGTGACATGAGTTTAAAGATAATGTGACCATTGTCATATTTATTATGGTAATAATCAAGGAAGGGAAAACTGGACAATCCAGTTAGATCATGATTCCTAGACTTTATATAGGCAGATTCCAGAAGGTTCAATTAAAAATTAGGTGTGATCCTGTAGGCCAATATTATAAATAAAAGGAATGAAGGCACATGAGATTTCAGATTTTTGAAAACAAAAACTCTAACCCATAATCATGTATTTAGCCAGTCTCAGTCTCAGCATTATTGACGTTTGGAATCTGATACTTCTTTGTTCTAGGGAGTACCCTGTACATTGTGAGACATTTAGCAGCAACCCTGGCCTCTACCCACTAGATGTTGGGAGTACCACACCCCCTCTGTTGTGCAACCAAAAAATATCTTCAGACATTGCCAAATTGAGAATAACTGCTCAAAAGGAAGGAAGAAAAGATAGACAGTATTCTCAGGTTTTAGAAATACTTATAAGCACACCCAGAGATGAATGGGTAAACCAAATATGGTTTATGACTGCTTCAACCAATAGAGGACAGTGGATATGATTTTGGAGGCTAGCTGTAAAGGCCATGCAGCATGTGCCTTGCTTGTTGGAACACTTGCTCTTGGAGCCCTGAGTTGCCACATAGGAGGTCTAATTACTCTGAGGCCACCATGCTGTGAGGGAGCTCCAGTCACTTGGAGAGATTGCTTGTAGGCACCCTGGTTAACAGTGCCAGCTGAGTCTGTAGCCTGGGTGCCAGACAGGGAGTGAAGAGTCTTCAGATGTGTCAGGCTCCGGCCATTCAAGTCACATGCTGCCAATCAGTTCTTCACAGCTGGAGCTCCAGACATCAATGACCAGAGAGATAAGTTGCCTCCATCCCCTGCACTGTGCCCTACACAAATTCTTTTTTTTTTTTTTTTTTTTTTGGTATGTGGGCCTCTTTGGAGCACAGGCTCCGGACACGCAGGCCCAGCGGCCATGGCTCACGGGCCCAGCCGCTCCGCGGCACGTGGGATCCTCCCGGACCAGGGCACGAACCCGCGTACCCTGCATCGGCGGGCGGACTCTCAACCACTGCGCCACCAGGGAAGCCCCGCTAACCAAATTCTTGACCCACAGAATCTGTGAGTGTGATAAAATAGATGTTGTTTTGTGCTGCTAAGTTCTGGGCTATAGATAACTGGAACAATCAGCTATTCTGTTCCCCTTCTCAGAGACAACCACCATTACCAGTTTCTTGTGTGTTCTATCAAAGGTACTTTATGAATGTAAAATCACATATTTAAATTATATTTTTAGTATAAATGGTTGTACACCACATACTTGTTCTGCACTTTGATTTTTTTCATTTAACGGCATATCTTGAAGATTCTTCAACTACACATATAGAGTTTCTTCATTCCTTTATAGGGATGCATACTATTTTATTATATAAATACTTCATAATTTAAATAATGAGTTTTCTATTGATGGACATTTAAATTGTTTTCAATCCTTTAGTTTTATAAACAGGTAGCAATTGCTGGAGTGACATTTGTAATTTTTGTGACATTGACTGATTGCTCTCCATGGGGGTTATTCTATTTTCCTCTCCTAATAGTTTCCTCAAAAATACCTTGTTTTGTCAAACTTTGTTTTAAATCTCTGCCAAATAAATTGATAAGAATGAAAAAAAAACCAGAAAGAAATACTTAAAAGCAAACATGGAAAAAGGAACTTATAAGAGTGATTCAAAAATCATATCACTGCAGTTGAGAAGTTTAAAATCCTTGTTTAAAAAAAAATTAAGAGCAAAAAAAAGGAATATCTCCTTTGGCTTATCAGAACAAGATAAAGTTTGGTGCTGATTTTGTATAGATAAATAATAGGACCATTAAAATTACTGAAATATTTTGCATAATCTTCTCCGTTTAGACAATCTTCTACTATTACAAAGACCATTTTTAGGTAACAGTAAGAAAGCACTGTATTACTTTATACATTATTCTGGATTTCTAAAGTTAGGTAAATTTCATATCAAAAGAGTATGGGAAAATGATCAAAGGCACAATAATATTTTTAGAAATCTTTGAAATTATTTTGAGTTGTACCATAAAATAAACAATCCCAATTTTCAAAAAAATTTAAAAATAGGTGGTGTTAAAAAAAATTGATAAGCTACTTAGTAAGGATCCCTGAAATAATTCTAGAACAATCAAAGACATGCTGAGTGCCTGTGATAGAAGAATTGACTGTCAAAAACCTTGAGTGCATGGTATGAGATATGTCAAATTAATCTCATATTTGACTGAGTTTCTTGAATTGTAGATCAGAGTAATGCTATAAATGCAGTGTATCTTGATTTCCACAAAGACTTTGTGAAATACCCTTAGGCTCTCTGTGTTCTTGCAGACAAACTGGAAAAGCATGGGCTGATTGATAATACAGTTTGTTTTCCCTACACCACCAGCTAACTATTCCTCCTACCTTCATAGGCTCACCTGTTATAATGCTTTTTGGGAACATGTAGGACTCCTCAAAATAAAGTTTCAAAGCCATTAGACTCAATAATCAATAAGTGCCTTTCGAAGTCTATCATTTTATGGTATTTTAGTCACTGTGATCTACAAACTGTCAGTGCAATTCAGTCTCTTCTTAATTAAGGTTGAACAAAAATTTTATAGACTGATTCCCATCCCATCCTAGGTGGACATCATTCTTTTTGTAAAATTCTTAATCCACAGAGAAGCAAATCAATATCAGTAAATATTTAATTTAAAAAATACCATTCAGAAATAAAGACAAGATTTATTGTTACACTATTAAATATATTTAATAGTTTATTAATGTCACAAACACTCTGTTATACTTACAAAGAAGAACTGGTGAGCTAGGTGGGAAGAAATCTGCCTGTAAGATATTATATCAGTCTGACTTCTGCTCTACTCCACCCATTCTACATATTCACCTGTCACCCTGCTCCAATAAATACAAAATGACTAGGCAAAAATTTTACCAGCATAGATATTTTAAGCACCATAATACCAATAATATCAAAAGTATATTGTCAGGACAAAGAGAACTTTTTGACAAGGTAAAAAAGGGAATGTAAGCTAGAATGGAATTGTTTAATTACATCTTACCTGGAAAGAAATGCACTGTTCCAAAAATGGTAGTAAGTCACACCAAGTATACATAACTACAAACCATGCATTTATTTAAATGGGCTGCTTAATTTTACTACTATGTAAATAAAAAATACAGTGTAATGAATTTGTGATAACTGATGATACTGTGATTTGTTATTTTAGTTTAAAATGTATAGAAATTCAAGAAAGGAGACTCCAATTTGACAAGTTAAAAATAAATGGATGGTTTGAGTGTCATATTCAACTATCCCTTCATTGATAGTGATTCACATTATTGCACAAAATAGTTTCCTAACCAGAGTATTGGTTCACTGGTGGAAAACCCAAATCATATTATCATTAAAGGCATGCTGCAATGCTTTCTTTCCAGCATCAGCTAGGGTTCATATTGCACAGGTCATCTTTATACTCAGTTGTCTTCAAACTCTGAACAAATGGAAACTTACTTAATGAGACGACAAATATTTGACCTGACTTGTATCCATTACAATGATCTTCCTTGTAAAGGAAATATATTCCTAGGAAATCCAGAGCCATGCAGGAGAGGAGGTAAAATATGACTTTGAAAGAGAGGATCAATAACAGCGCTCAGCTAGGTTCCCTGCAAATTTGACAAAGCTTGTTTTCAACGTATAGTCTATGTAAACTGTGTGATGTTGTGAGTGTAAGTTCACAGGATTACAGAGTTCAACCTAACCCTGTGAAAGTGTGAACTCTAAGAGTGGGAGGATGAATTGACTCAGCAAACTCAATACACAGGGTCCTCGTCAAACACTTATCCCACATTATTACCCACAGTGAGCACTACTTTGCCTGGGAGCAGCTAACCTTGAATCAATAAATGATATTTTCCTTCCTGAGAAAGAAGGGTGCATTTTTTGTTTGTATCATATGTATTAGTAAGCTACACTGAGTACAGGACCCTGATTTTATCTTCATCTTTAAGATAAAATCATGAGGAAAATAGCCAGCAGAGAGGCTTTGTTTCTAAGAGAGACAGGTAACCAAGTTATACATAAGATCAACAAGTCTTCCTTTTGAAGTTAACAAATATAAAGTCCATTTCTCAGCTGGAACCAGTCAGATTTGAAATCTTTTCTCCAAATAAGAAATCATGATATTTGCTTCCATAGCAATGATTTTAGAATTTCAACCCTAAATACACTCACAACTTCTTGGTTTACCTGTATCTACTACTCTGAAAACAATGAGAAACAAACTCTAGAGGCTGTCTCACAGACCTCAATTATTAGGGCTACCTCTTTAAAAAAATTTTTTTCCCTCAGAAACTTCAGCTGGAAGAAAATCAGTTTAGCACGATTTTACTTGAAGCTATCCCAGGTAAAGTCATCGTTTCATATTCACCCATTCACTCAAAAGCATTTAAGTGATTTAGGAAAAGTTAAGCATAAGGGAGAAGATAGCACTTTCAAATAAATCCAAATCTTACCTGGTAAATTGAAATGGAACAATACCCCTGAAATCCTTCTTGACTTGCGCTCCTCTGCTCAAGGGACAACTAAATCACAGCAGCCAATATTCTTAAACCCTGAAAGAAAAATCAGGAAGCTTGATCTGTGCACATAATGGCCTGCATAATGTAAGAAAGCGCCGTTTCTTGGCAACTAGGAAACAATCCTTTTCAATTAACTCACAGCAATTGGCCCACGTTTGTTGTGAAACAGAGAGTAAAGAAAATGTTTTAAGAACTCAAAAGAACCTGGTAATAGCTCACCAAGAAAGCCAGGTCAGTTTGTTCATTTTGAAAAGCATTTTAATTAATTGACTGCCCATTCTATTTGCCTAACCCTTTGCTAGGAACTTTCATTGACCTACCTGTCTCACTTCCTTGTTGCATTATTTACCTAAAACCCCAGTCCTGAAGAGTTGCATTTATTGTTGCAGCAACACAGTGAAAAGGCGAAAGATAATTCTAGCAAACCAGTGGTATGTAATGTTATTCTGCCTACCGTTTTGCATACCATATTTTGCTTTCTACAACATCAGCTTGAATGTAGCCCTGGATGCTGACTAAGATACATAATTCAAAACAGTTGTATGCTATGGTCTCTGCGTTGTTAAAGACCAGCTCCAGCAGGCATTAATTTTAGGTGATAGGTAGGAAGTGCCGCTGGGGTAGGTTAATTTTGTGCTGATTTAACTATTTTGGGTGATTCATATATACAGCCGTCCTTGGGGGGATTTGTTCCAGCCCCCTACCCCCCACTCCCCACCGAGAATAACAAACTCCATGGATGCTTAAGTCCCTTATGTAAAATGGCATAGTATTTACACACAACCTATGCACATCTTTCTGTATAGTTTAAATCTTCTCTAGTTTACTTATAATACCTAATACAATATAAATACTATGGAAATAGTTGGAAGTACAATGTAAATGCTGTGTAAATAGTTGCCAGGCACATAGCAAATTCAAGTTTTGCTTTTTGGAACTTTCTGGAATTTTTTTCTTCAAATATTTTTGATCTGTGGCTGGTTGCATCAGTGGATGCAGAACCCACAGATATGGAGGACAAACTGTACTTGTGAGAATCTGATGAACTCTTTGGATAATCTTCTTAGGGTGCTTTGCATTCTTCCATACATACTTGAAATTTAATATATTAATAGGGGCTGTATGTGAGACCCTTATTTAAGAATCTCTGTTCAAAAAAGCAAGTGGTAAGGAAAATATGTTATACAGAGATAATTTTTGCTGTTAATCAAACTTTAGCAGTGCAAATAGTAAAGTTTTAACTATCAAGTATGACTGTATCTCCCAAATGAGAAGACATTTTAAGATAGATAATTTCCATATCCAACTAAAGCCAAATTGGATGAATTTTGTCTTCATTCCCACCCCCCACCCCCCACCCCCCGCCATTTTGCCAAGATTTACCAAGAGTGTCTGTTATGGTGTTTACTTTCAACAGCTCTTTTCGTTTTTCCTTTTATCATCCAATTCTCCCTAAAATGTGTCAATCTGGTCGTGCTATCATTAATGGGCAATTCTTAGGTAATATTTTTTAAAATATAACCTTTTGGAGGGATTATCTTCACACAAAGCACTTTCTCTGTTGGTGAGAACTTGAGGCAGTGTCGTAAACTGTTGAAGGTGATGTATTTGGGTAGACCTTCTGGCACCTTCAGATCACATTCCTTGACAGCTGTGTACACTTTCCATGGACAGAACTGGCTGGGATAATTTTATAAGTGTTTCTTCAGCTTTCTGACTCTTCCACTTGCTAGCTCCATGACCTCAGGCAGATTTGTTAAACATTTTGTGTCTCAGTTCCCTTATCTGTCAAATGAAGTTAATAATATTTACATCATAGGGTTATTTTGGAGATTGACTAAGATTACATATGTAAAGCTTCTTAAAACAGTGCCCAGCAAATGGTAAGTGCTCAAAGGTTAGCTATATTATTAACATCATTGTTGTTGTTGTTAGCATTTCTGAACTAAGTAACTTTCAAGGTCCTTTTCAGATTTAGGATTTCCAAAATCCTATGTAATCCTTACATAAAAATCTAAAGTAATGTTAAAAAAAGGCTCTTGAGGCATATAATATAAAATTACTCTTCTTCCTTTTTTTATAGATAAAACCTCATTTATGGGCTTCCCTGGTGGCGCAGTGGTTGAGAGTCCGCCTGCCGATGCAGGGGACACGGGTTCGTGCCCCGGTCCGGGAAGATCCCACATGCCTTAGAGTGGCTGGGCCCGTGAGCCATGGCCGCTGAGCCTGCGCTCTGCAACGGAAGGGGCCACAGTAGTGAGAGGCCCATGTACCGCAAAAAACAAAACAAAACAAAACAAAACAAAAAAAACCCCAAAACCTCATTTATCATCTAATATGTCTAATATTTAGAGCTTTGTATGCCTTTTTCACTAACAAAGAAAAACACACAATTATTTTGAAAAGTTAAAAATCTCTTTATCTTTCTGAAAAATTCATTCATGTTAAACAGATTGATTTAATTTAACCAAATGCATAGAGAAGCAGAAATTCTGCAAGAATCTTTTCTAAGACATTTTATTATGGGCAATGCAATTATAAAAGAATCACAAGCTTTTCTTCTTGTATTCTTAAAATGTATGGACCATTGCTTCAGCTTTTGGCATCCAATTGGATGTATTTTTAACCAGCAGCTGCAGATCCTAGTATTTGAGAGGAAATGCATGCTTTTCAGTATTCACAGTGTAAACACAGTCCATCCAGAGTGGCCATAAAGACTCCATCTGATCCTCTCCAGCTTAAAAGGCAGGTTTAACCTTAGGTCTTGACCAAATGCACTGTGCAGCTTCCTCAATCGAATACCACGCCATATCTCTGCTAGGAAAAAGTTCAACATTATTCTAAGAGGCCAAATGAACCAACCTTCTTTGGAGGGATTGGATTCAGCTACTCGAGGAGATATTTACCATCATATGCTTGGTACATGGAAGTGCCTCCCTTGTTTTTTATTTCTAGCAGTCTTGTTTGCCTCAATATCTTGAAATAGCAAATTCTGGCACAGGGGAAATTACCTATGAAATTACCTATGAAATGTGCAAACAAACTGAAAGGACAATATTTGTTTAAAAGTACCTAACTCTGGAGGGTAACAGAAATACTCTGGAAAACATCAATCTAGTATTTCTCTTCACAGAAGATTGGATGGATGTAATGTGAAAACAGTGCTGCATAAGCTACTGGGAAGTGTGAATTCCTCATCACAAATTCTATAACAGTCTAAGTCACAGAGTTATTTCCCTTCCGTAACTCTGAGGAAGTCCTCAAAGTTCAGTGCTACCAGTTCAAGCAACACAAAACATAGCATGATATATAGCATTTATTAGTAACTTTTGAGTACCTTTATTTCTAATTCAATATAATGTTGAAAAATGATTCATCATAGGAAATACTAAAATTTAAATAAAAATAAAATCAATGCTCTCACACAAAAAATATAGAAGTCACAGGTAATCCTTCTACAGCTTATAAATTTGCAAACAAGACACTAAATCTCATATGACACAGGTTAATGAGGATTCTGCAAAATAATTTTTACGGACAGTCATGATGAAATATTTTACAAAATAAAGTATTTTATAAGCATTGACTAAAAATAGAAATAAAAGTTTAGCAGAGTACAGTCAGTCAAACTGAATATTTCTGAGTTCTCATTTTTGGAGCTAAGAAAAAAATTGAGGACAGTATAAGGAACTGCCTAAATTCCCATCAGAAGGGTAAGGTTTCCATAATCCAGGATTCTAGTTAAGCTTCCAGTAAGAAAGAACTGACCTGGGAAACTTACAATAGACTACCAGACTGGGCCCCTCTTACCTCTCATTTCTTACTGTTCTCCCCTTAACTGACTCTACTTGGCCTGCCAACTATTCTTTAAAACACAGCATCTCCTCTACTTCCTTCACATCTTTCCTTAAATGTCATCTTCTCAAGAACCTTTCTCTGACCACCCTATCTGAAACCACAACCCCTGCCCAGCCCCACTGACACTCCCTATTCCCTTCCTGCCTTAATTTTCTATCATTTATTGCCACATTCGATACTTACAGTGTTCATTTTCTGTCTCCCCCCCACTAGACCATAGACTCTATGAAAGCAGGAATTTGTATCTGCTGTGTTTACTGGTATATCCCCAGCATCTATTGATAGACTGTTCCTGGTATACTATAACTACTACTACACAGGATTAAAGAGGGTCCCCATTAAAAAGGATGATATTGTTAACATTTAGAGATAGAAAGGACTTTACTCAGCATGAGAAGTAGAGAAAAAAATTATTTAAAAGATTCATTTAAATCTCTCTGTGCTCTTCTAGGAAAAAGAAACATAAGAAGGAACTGAAGTATGGGAATCTTTTCAACCATTACAGTGCTTCAAGGTATATTTATTTTCCATTCTTTCACAAAGGTAAGCATGGGTAGTTATTGTTTAACCCTATCAAAAGCTAATAATTGTGTCACTTTAGCCTTGGGGAAATGAGAAACAGGAAACATTTTATCAAGGTGCATAGATTCATAAGTAATATTTTAAAAGGTTATTTGAAGGGTGTTAACAGAATTGCTTTTGAACAGACCTGTATTAAGGTAAAATAAAAATTCTATTTTTTTTTGAAAAACCTGGAAATTGGCCACTGATACCCTTTTTTTTTTTTTTACTTACATGGCTAAGCTGAATATTACTTTTTGAGCAAAACCACTATAGAAATAAGCCTAAGCAATGGAACTTATTATTCTAATTATAATGGCAAGATTACCGCATTATATTGCAGAGTGCATTTCTTCCAAATGGCCTAACTCAACAGATTAAAACAGGAATGACCTCATCAGTTCATCTGAAAAGCAAGGAAAGGCCTTGCCTACCTCAGAATCTTTCTTTCACTCCTTCCACAACTCTTGATCCTTAGGAAAGTTCGCTTTTGTTTGTATATTAGACTGGGCTTTTCTCCCATAATAATATGAAAATACCTCTAAGTTATTTGCAGTGACATTGTAATGGCCTAGTGGCTTTCCAACTGTTTCACCTAGTGGACAGCTGAGTCTTGTTCAAAGGACAACCTCTGACCACAGGTGCATAGAAGTGCTGGGAGAGGGGCTGCGTGCAAAATTAGAACTAACATGAGAACAGAAGGGGGAGGAGGAGGTGAGAAATGTTTCCAACTTCCTGCTTTGTCCTGTGTACAGGAGACAAGTGACTCTCTCAAAGTCAGATAATCTCCAAATACTTCCTGACATTCCATTCCTTTTCCATTCCAACACCTTCAAAATCTCTTCAACAAGTAAGTTAGCATTAACAAATCACCATCACATGTATACTGCATTTCCAACAATGTTATCTATATGCCCTTCCCAAAATATTCTCTCTCCCTCTCCCTCAATTTCCCTCATTCTCTCTCTCTGCCTTCCTGCCTCCCTCTCCTTCTCCACTTCTCCCTTCTCCCTCTCTCTCTTTCATACACACACTCACACACACACACACACACACACACACACACACACACACACACACAACCTATTGAAAGTGTATGCTCACTCTTATCTGACTTGTTAACTATACATCTACTGTGTGCCAAGCCCTGGTAAGTAAATTACATGTGTTATTTCATTTAACCCTTAAAACAACCTTAGAAGTTGAATACTTTTATCTCCATGTTACAAATGAGGGAAATGAGCCACAGAGAGGTTAAGTAAATTTTCTAGTCATACTTAGTAACCAGAGAGGCTAAAACCAGATCTGACTCCAAACTGCTTCCTTTGAATCATCATGCTTTATGAGCTCTCCTCAACCCCCTGTCATATCCAACAAATGATTATATTTGAAAATTCCCCTGACTTTTGTCTGTTAAACAAATAATAACATAAATTAGAATGCCTGGCAAATCTACTGCTTATGACCTTATGAATAGATTTCTTTAGTTCAATTAACATTTTTTTTGGCTTTTTATAAAACACCATGAAGATCTTTTAAGGACAAAAGAAGCAAACATTTTCATGTGGTCTTATGTAATGATGTGCAATTTAGACCTAATCCTTTTAGCCCAGAGATGGAAGACTGACACTCTAAACAAAGCTCATTGTGTTCTTTTGTGCTGCCATAACAAGGTGTTTAAAGGATGAAATTCTGGCTGGCAGATGGCCTTCTTGGCATAACTCTACGTGCATCACAGAAATTGTTTTGTTTCAGGGGATTCAAACAAGATGCCTGACATTTCTCAGAAGATATTTCTACTTGTAAATACGGTAACTTGTTAGGTAGGGGTGTTAAAGGGACAATAATGAAGGCTTTTAAGGCCTTTTTCCTGTCTGTAACTTTGTATGATATGTAAAAAGTGCATTTACAGAAACTCATCCAACCTCAGTGAACACTCACACTTGAAGCCCTGAGTTGCTGTGTTAGAATTCCAGTTACCCAAAGCTTCCAAGATGTGAGGAAACTAAGCCAGATGTTGGGGCCACCTGTATGTGCTTCAGTGGACAGCAGAGCTCAGCTCCCAGTTGACAGCTAGTGTCGACTGCCAGCCATGAGAGGGAGCCTTCTTGGACATCCAGCCCAGCTGAGCCTTCAGATGACCGTAGCCCTGGCCAGCATTTGACAACAACTGCATGAAAGACTCCAGGCAGGATTTGCCCGGCTGAACCCTTCCTAAAATTCCTGTCAGACAAAATCATGAGCAAAATGAAATGAATGTTTTATATAAGTAGGTTTTAGGTGGATTTGCTATGTAGCAAAAGTAACAGGTTTTGTTACCTGGAAGTAGGGTGTTACCAGGACCAGTGA
The DNA here is from genome assembly GCF_951394435.1 of Stenella coeruleoalba. Classification (NCBI taxonomy): domain Eukaryota; kingdom Metazoa; phylum Chordata; class Mammalia; order Artiodactyla; family Delphinidae; genus Stenella; species Stenella coeruleoalba. Next base: position 76,862,868 of record NC_137151.1, on the reverse strand, counting down.
GCATCAGAGTGACTGTCAGTGAAGGCTTGAAGGAGAGTGAGTGAAATGTTATTGGGGGCTGGAAGATAGAAGACCTTGGATATGTAGTGGTGGGAAGTTTATGAAAACTATCACTGCAGAATATAGAACTGCACCTAGTGAACTAATTGATCTGGATAAGGATATTTCTGGCTAAATGTTGAAAGTGACAATTAAGGTTTTCTAGCTACTATCATAAAATGAAGATAAAGAGATATGAGTTAAAATAGAAACTATTCCATTTTCAAGCAGAATGTAGAACAAGTAAAAATGGCCCTTGCTTTGCTAGGTTTGAAAATAAAACCAATTCTCATCTCTAGTCTCTCCCAGAAGAAGACTCTCAAAAGTAAACAAGAGCCTCAGGCCAAAGAGTAAATCCAGGGTGCTGTCAGGAAACATGGTCTTAGGGTAAATATGAAGTAAAATGTATAACTGTAAAATCCTTTCTTAAGACATAGAAAGATTTAAGGTGATTTCTCAGAGACCCTTTCAAAAGCCTTCTATGGATTTTTAGGATGTGCCTCACGGCATCTCTATTTTCAGTTGAACAACAGCCCTTCTGAGAATTTTAAACAGTCTCATAGGGAACCCAAAGTAGAGATCTGCTCTTAGGTCAAATTTTCAGGTTTTGTATAGGGATACACTGTTCAAGATTGAATATTTTAAGCAAAAAGGAAGTTATCATACCATTACATAAGCCAAAACCAACCCAAGTTTCAAATGAGGATTTTTTTTTTTGAAGTTTACCTCAACAGACTCTAAAATATAACATTCTGTTTGGAAGGGGAAGTGTGTACATGGCCATTGTGATTTTGCCTGACCAAAGTCCCCTACCAAGCTCCATTTGTTGAGACAGAGTCCCCCAGATGTAGGACATCTACCGTTCAATCAGTTACCAGCAAGCTTTGGAATCCCCAGCAGAGGCTGCTAATTTGTTAACCATATACTAGCTTGCATTCTCAAGCAGTCCAATTTGAGGGAACAGACAGCGGGATTGTGAGTTTGAAGAGAGCATGCTGTGTTGCAATAGTGGCAGGCTTCAGAGGCAGAGATGTGAGGGAGATTAAAAGAAAATTTACAGGCTTGGCATTAGGAAGTACACATGATCTCAGTCCTGCCAGAGCTTCACCTCTGTGATGAAATACTTGACAGCATCGACAGGTGTACTTGATAATGTGGAAAGTTACAGAGACTGGTACATCTGCTCCCCTACCATGTACCAACAGGAAGGAGAAAAGTTCTCTGGAAATGTGTTAATGCTAGAGAGTCTTTTGCAATGAGCCATATGACAAAGTGCTATTGAACAGTTTGGAAAATCAGATTCAGTCAAAGCATGTTATTACAAGAGCGACATACAGTAAGGCATTATTGGAGAAGCTTTAGAATGGGAGATCTAAATTCGCCTTGTTAGTAAAGATTTATACAAGAAGAGGAGAGAGAAAGGTGACAGATCCTGTCTCGATGGAACCCAACCAAATGGCAGACTTGAACTGGAGACCTTAGTAGAGACTTGGGGAGTTGCAGCCGATGTTGCTGGTTTAGCAGTAAAATCAACTTCCCTCTCAGAAAACCTGGTGAGAGACTGTGTCCATTAACTTAGTGTATGAAGTCTGATCTCAGAGAGAACAGCTGGAACCATCCACCTTTAACTTAGGAGCTACTCATTTATATGGTACATTTTTAATGCATAGGTTGCCAGGTGGCAGTATCTTTCTCCCCCCACCCCTTTTAAAATTTTGTTATAGAAAAGATATTTCCAAGCAAACAACACTTGCTAGGGGAGACTTTCCTTAGCCATCCAGAAACTAAGAGCAGAAAACAAGGAGGAACCAAGGAGACAACTAATCCCTGCAAGCAAAATTGCCCAATAGATACTCTGGCTCCTTCTTCTTGTAGGAGGCAGAGATCATGCATGTAAGTGCTGAAAACAACAGAAGCTGATGCTCCTTCCTTGTATGTAGAAGTCATTAACCCAAAAGTCAGCCTTGATTCTGAGAGTGGAAAAGATGATAAAGGATGCTGGTGGGAATATTTTTTTCAGGGCCATATTCTCTAAAGCTGTGATCTTCAGTCTAGGGACAACTGTATAACACCCAGAAAGCAATATGCCACAGAGATGGCTGCTGATGCAGGAAGACCCTGCCTGATTAGGTGGGGGCAGCAGCGGTATTGGCACGAGTGACTGGCACTGTGTAGGTGAGTGTGAAAAACCTTCCCAGTAGCCAAGTGACAGGGCAGAATCAGAAATAAATAGCTCAGGTGCCAATTTAAATCCTCAAAGAAAAAAAAAAGAGTTGTTTGGGCTCACAGAGGAGTTTGAGGCTTAGGTGCCAAAAGTAAGTTCAGTCCTGTTTTTTCACCTATACCTCAGAAGAGGATTTATTTGTACAGAAGGTGAACAAGAGGCTCCATTTCCCCCTCAGGATGCTGTATTTGATGCTGTTGTGTACCACCCACATCCCCTTCTAGAACCAAGTTCTCTCCAAGTTGACTGGAATTTTGGATGCTGACAGCTCACAGCTGTGTTCTTCTTCAGGAATTGCCCCCGGCTCAAGGAAGCGGCTTCACTCAAAGTTATGCACTCTTCCTGGGATGCAGCACACATTCAATGCCTGGGTCATACAGAATGCAAAGATTCGTCCCGCTTACCTTGATTCTCAAGACATCTCTAAAGGGCCATTCCACCTTCAAAAGTGGATTCACGGAAACCACTGAGGCTGTTCTTATAACAGAGCACCTTCCCTTTTCACGTGTCCTTGATTAGCAGTAATTCCCATAACAAATTAACTTAAACATTTTGATACTAAGTGTCATGACATTTTGCTACATGCTAGGAAAATCAAACTTATGACCTGGTCTCTGACTTCAAAGAGATTTTAACTTATAGAAATGATAACTGACTCCAAAGTATCATACAAGGCTGTATGGCCTAAGCATGAAGGTGCTGAGTCATTCAATTATTAAACCGTAAACACCTGTACGTGCCTTGTGCAGCAGTATAAAGGTCAGTAAGGGTTGGACACTGCTTTTAAGGATTTCAGTGCGTTCAGGGGAGGGAAGGTTTATTCTTGACAGGAGTTTCTTCATGGAGGCTCCGTTTGTTTACATATGTCCTCGCTTACTTCGGAAAAAGAATTTGAGTTGGATCAGAAAAAGTAATTAAGTATTTCATAAAGGGTTGGAGTGTGATGGGGTAGGAGGGAAACTCCAGGATGAAGGAATAACATGAAGGCAGTAGGTAGAAGGCCGTTTCCTCACAATGGTTTCTGATAGGGTCTTAAAATTGGCACCGGAGGAGAATATTTAACAGGAAAAGAAAGTCTAAAGTGAGGAGAGGCCTGAAGACAAAGGTAAGGAATTCTGGTTTTGTTTAGTAGGAAGCATGAAGATTTTCTCTTTTATCTCCTATGTTTATTTAAAACTTTATTGTCTAGCTCAGTCTCTATCCCACGTCCTGCCATTTTTTGTTGATGATGGTATCACAATCACTGTACTAGACATACTCATTTTATGACTCACCTTCATTCCATTTCATTTGTCTCCATCCTTGGCCATGTTTGTCATCTCACTTTAAGAAATAATAAACTGTTGTTGTTTTAAACCACTTGGTTTTGGGGTAGTTTGTTACACAACAGTAGACAACTGATACACAATTTGGACTTTCGCCCAAAAGCCTCACTCAGGGTAGCCTTGAAGGACAGCAGTGAGGGACAGTCTCACCATTGGCAGAGGTTTGGGTGTGTGCATGATTATTTATTTTGTGTCAAAAGAGAAGCAGGTTGATATAAGATTATACATGGACTCATTAGCAGTGACAAACAGTTTGGTTCATTGTTCAGGGGCTTGGATGGAGAAAGAAGAGTGAGAGTTTTCGAGAAGAGGCATTTGAATTGACATATAAACACGGGCATAAAGTGTGGATATCTTTGATTCACATCAAAATGCCCACCAGAGAGAATTTGTTGAAGGGGCACTAAATAACCATGTAGAATAACTTAGCCAGTCTTTGTTGAAAGTCACTGCAGTGTTGCACAAAGGGTTTATACAGGAGAAACTATGGAGACAGGGATGGAGGCTGTGCATGAGCCCAACAATGTGGGCACTCCAGAGCAGACCTAATAGTGCTGCTGCCAATCACCTAACCTACCAGCAGCAAGACTAATGCTGCCCTCTAATATGGCACGGTACCTTGAGGGGACCAACTAGACAAAGCTGATTACACTATGTCTGTGAAATCTCGAGAGGCAGAAATTTATTTTGAGTGGTGTTCTCTATATGACTGCCTTTCCTGCTCATTAGACTCATAGGCTGCACCATTATCCATGAGCAAACAAAATGTTTGATCTACCAATATGTGATCCTACATAAATTTCATTGGCCCAAGCAATGCACTTTACATCAAATGAGGTGTAACAGTAGGCATCTGACCATGAGATTCACTGGTCCTATCACATTTTACCACCCTGATTCTGCCGGCCTGATAGTGATGGAATGGCTTTTTGAAGGTATACACCTAAGGTGGAAAGTTGGAAATTATACTGTGCAAGAATGTGGTATATACCTTCATCCTACAGAATCAAGAGCACACCCTAAATCATCAACCATTCTGTGCTGCTGTATTCCCCAAGGGAAAATATGTGGATCTGGGAACTAAGGGTTGCAAGGAGAAGGGACTATGCTTATTGTCACTTCCAATGACCCATTTGGGGAACTTGTTCTTCCCATCCCCACAACTCTACATCCTGTAGGTGTTTAATGGCACATTAAATATAATACATTTGGCACACAAGTGATCTGCTTAGAGAAGAGGGTGAAGGGAAGGGGGTTCTTGGTATTGCTCTAACCAATTTTAATGGTAAATGGACATGTGCAGAAGCCACAACCTGAAAAGGGCACAGCAACTATGGGCCCAGACCCCCTCAGGGAAAGGGGCCTGGGTCATCCACCAAGTAAGTGCTGGAGACCAGCTGACTACCCATTGATTGTCAAGGGTGGGTGAACTCTAGTAGATGAGGTTAATAGATGAGGGAGACTATAAATATCAGGTGCAGCCTAGAGAATAGTTGGAGGGGTGAGGGCAGCTGAGGGTGGGGGAGGAAGGAGAAAGGGAGAAGGAGGTTAACACTAGTTTGTCCCACTAAACTTCCTCTAAAAACTTTCCGAGGAAAGGAGGAGAATTGTAATCCTGAAGGAGTTGTTTCCTTGTGGAGGGGATATGCTGTACAAAGCAAGTGGAACTAAATGGCATGGGATGGACTGTAGTGGATGCATTTGGAGACCTCCTAGATTCCCCTTCCTGGTTAAGGCTTCATGGTCCCAGATGCTGGGAGTATTGACATGCAACTCTGGGAATTGCCCTCAGCTGAAGGAAACTGCCATGCTCAAGTCTCAGCTCTAGTTCCTGGGGGCAGCCATATCTGGTGATTGATTGTTGTGGGGTACATTCCTTAATGTGGGACATCTTTGTAGACATCTCATTCTTGAGGGATCTCTGTGGCATTCGCTGAGACTACTGTTTCAACTGTATCTCATTTCAAATTCTACCTTTACTTAATCTAGCTTCCTTGCTCCTTCAAAGAGCACTTCTGTTTTCAAGAGCACTTCTGATAAACCTCCTGCCTGCAAATTCCAGGTGAACTTTACCTGGAACAGTAAGGTGTATTTATATACCTAAATTTCTAAGAAAGGCAGCTCCTGAAGCCTCCTTTATTCTGATAACCTCCCTAAGCAGTATCGTGTATATAATGCTGAGTGTAGGAGATCCTTATATTCCACACAAAATAAGAGGAATTCAAAATTCACAGGAAGCAATTTCATAGACAGGGAACAAAGACCACATGAGAAAGTGAAAGAAAGATGAGGAAACCTGGTAAATGTGGGAGGAGTAGATTTCCTGTTGAAACTAGTGAAGGGATTGAGTTTTACATCCAGGTTGACAAGGAGGAAAGAAAGTAGGCATATATTTATATAGGAGTCACACAGACAAGATCTATAGATCCCCCCCCATCAGAACTTCTACATGTCTTTGAAATTGGAACTTTGAGAGGCAGAAAAATCCATGGCAGATATCGGATTATAAAATACATTAGGTGTATCAAGTTGTATTCTTTTAGAGTTGAATTTGTTTTCACACTAGTATCTCTTCCTAAATGCATTTTTTTAAGTTTTCTTTTTAATTTTTAAAAAGTATTAGGCTGTGCCCTGTCTTAGTTGTGGCACGTGGGCTTCTTAGCTTGTGGTATGCATTTGGGATCTAGTTCCCCGACCAGGGTTCAAACCCGGAACCCCTGCAATGGGAGCTTGGAGTCTTACCCACTGGACCACCAGGGAAGTCCCCCTAAATGCACTTTTGAAAAATTATTTGGTGCTGTTATTTTGATTTATCAGCCTTGAGGTCATACTTGACTTTGCTTTCTCTCAAAGGCTATATCCAATACGTCTGGAAACCTCATTGGCTCTACCTTCAAAATATATTCAGAATTCAGGACGTTCCTCGGGCAAAAAGGAATATGAGACCAACCATAAACCTGGCTCTACATCAAGAAATGAAGAGTATGGGAAATGGAGTAAAACAAGGTAATATAAAATTAATTTTTCTTATTTTAGTTCCTTCAAGAGATAACTATCTAAAGCAAAAACAGTAGTAATGTATTATATATTTATTGCAAATGTAAGCATAAGTCTGATAAAAGCAGATGCGAGGGAGCAGTTGGGCATATACTATTTTATTCAATACGTTTATTGAAGTATAGTTGATTTACAATGTTGTGTTAATTTCTGCTGTACAGCAAAGTGATTAAGTTATACATCTACATTGTATATATTCTTTTTTAAATATTGGGCATATACTATTTTAAGGTCCTTACACTACATTTGAAGTGATGTAATATGGTTTTAAGGTAGATCTTGATTAATTAAACATATATTTTAAAACATATAGCAACCACAGACCTTTTTATAAAAAGGTAAAAGCCCATAGTAGAAATAAACTGGAATAAAAACAACACTCTGAATTCAAAAGAAGGCAGGAAAAGGAAAAAAGAAACAAAGAATGGATAAAGCATTAGAAAACAGCTAGCAAGAAAGAGTTTGATCTAACCATGAAATAATTATATTAAATGTAAATGAAATAAACACATCATCTAAAAGCCCAGAATGCCAGGTTGGCTAAGAAAGCAAGACTCAACTATATGCTGTCTCCAAGAAACCCATTTTTTTTTAAAAACACGTTTTTTTTAAAAAAATGAATTTATTTATTTATTTTTATTTTATTTATGGCCGCACTGGGTCTTCATTGCTGCGTGCAGGCTTTTCTCTCTTTGCAGCGAGCGGGGCTACTCTTCATTGCAGTGCGCGGGCTTCTCGTTGTGGTGGCTTCTCTTGTTGTGGAGAGCAGGCTCTAGGCACGCGGGCTTCAGTAGTTGTGGCACGCAGGCTCAGTAGCTGTGGCTCGCAGACTCTAGAGCACAGGCTCAGTAGTTGTGGCTCATGGGCTTAGTTGCTCCACGGCATGTGGGATCTTCCCGGACCAGGGCTCAAACCCGTGTCCCCTGCATTGGCAGGCGAATTTTTAACCACTGCACCACCAGGGAAGCACAGAAACCCATTCTAAATATAGAACACAGATAAGTTAAAAGTAAAGAGATGGGAAAATATATACTATGAAAATACTAATCAAAAGAAAGCTGAGTAGCTATGTTTATAACTGACAAAGTAGACTTTAGAATAATAAATATTACCAGAGATAAAGAGGAGCATTACATAACGATAAAAAGGTCAATTCTCCAGGAAAGCATTATAATCCTACATGTGTATGTATCTAGCAACAGACCTTCAAAATACATAAAGTAAAAATTGATAGAAAGAAAGGAAAAAATTCACAATTATGGTTGGAGATCAACACTCCTCTCTCAGCAATTGATAGGACAAATAGAAAGTATGTTCAGGATATAAAAGACCTAAACATTATTGACAACTTGACTTAATTAGTAATTGTAGGACACTCCATCCAACAACTGTAGAATAGAAATTGTTTTCCAGTTGAAAAGGAACATGCACTAAGATAGACCATCTTCTTTTTTACCAGTGTTTTCTTCATTTTTTTGAATTTTTCATTTTATTTTATTTATTTTTTTACACAGCAGGTTCTTATTATTTATCCATTTTATACATGTTAGGGTATCTATGTCAATCCCAATCTCCCAATTCATCACACCACACTCCCACCCCGACCCCTCCCTGCCACTTTCCCCCCTTGGTGTCCATACATTTGTTCTCTATATCAGTGTCTCAATTTCTACCCTGCAAGCTGGTTCACCTGTACCATTTTTCTAGGTTCCACATATATGTGTTAATATACGATATTTGTTTTTCTCTTTCTGACTTACTTCATTCTGTATGACAGTCTCTAAATCCATCCACATCTCAACAAATGACCCAATTTCATTCCTTTTTATGGCTGAGTAATATTCCATTGTATATATGTACCACGTCTTCTTTATCCATTCATCTGTCAGTGGACACTTAGATTGCTTCCATGTCCTGGCTATTGTAAATAGTGCTGTAATGAACATTGTGGTACATGACTCCTTTTGAATTATGGTTTTCTCAGAGTATATGCCTAGTAGTGGGATTGCTGGCTTGTATGATAGTTCTATTTATAGTTTTTTAAGGTGCCTCCATACTATTCTCCATAGTGGCTGAATCAATTTACATTCCCACCAACAGTGCAAGAGGGTTCCCTTTTCTCCACACCCTCTCCAGCTTTTATGGTTTGCAGATTTTTTGATGATGGCCATTCTGACTGGTGTGAGGTGATACCTCATTGTAGTTTTGATTTGCAGTTCTCTAATGACTAATGACGTTGAGCATTCTTTCATGTGTTTGTTGGCAATCTGTATATCTTCTTTGGAGAAATGTCTATTTAGGTCTTCTGCCCATTTTTGGATTGGGTTGTTTGGTTTTTTGATATTGAGCTGCATGAGTTGCTTGTATGTTTTGGAGATTAATCCTTTGTCAGTTGCTTCATTTGCAAATATTTTCTCCCATTCTGAGGGTTGTCTTTTTGTCTTCTTTGTAGTTTCCTTTGCTTTGCAAAAGCTTTTAAGTTTCATTAGGTCCCATTTGTTTATTTTTGGTTTTATTTCCATTACTCTAGGAGGTGGATCAAAAAAGATCTTGCTGTGATTTATGTCAAAGAGTCTTCTTCCTATGTTTTCCTCTAAGAGTTTTATGGTGTCCACTCTTACATTTAGGTCTCTAATCCATTTTGAGTTTATTTTTGTGTATGGTGTTAGGGAGTGTTCTAATTTCATTCATTTACATGTAGCTGTCCAGTTTTCCCAGCACCCCTTATTGAAGAGACTGTCTTTTCTTCATTGTATATCCTTGCCTCCTTTGTCATAGATTAATTGACCATCGGTGTGTGGGTTTATCTCTGGGCTTTCTATCCTGTGCCATTGATATATATTTCTGTTTTTGTGCCAGTACCATACTCTCTTGATTACTGTAGCTTTGTAGTATAGTCTGAAGTCAGGGAGTCTGATTCCTCCAGCTCTGTTTTTTTCCCTCAAGACTGCTTTGGCTATTCGGGGTCTTTTGGGTCTCCATACAAATTTTAAGATTTTTTTGTTCTACTTCTGTAAAAAATGCCATTGGTAATTTGATAGGGATTGCATTGAATCTGTAGATTGCTTTGTGTAGTACAGTCATTTTCACAATGTTGATTCTTCCAATCCAAGAACATGGTATATCTCTCCATTGTTTGTATCATCTTTAATTTCTTTCATCAGTGTCTTATACTTTTCTGCATAAAGGTCTTTTGTCTCCCTATGTAGGTTTATTCCTACATATTTTATTCTTTTTGTTGCAATGGTTAATTCGGAGTGTTTCCTTAATTCCTCTTTGACATTTTTTATCATTATTGTTTAGGAATGCAAGAGATTTTTGTGTGTTAATCTGGTATCCTGCTACTTTACCAAATTCATTGATTTGCTCTAGTAGTTTTCTGGTGGCATCTTTAGGATTCTCTATGTATGGTGTCATGTCATCTGCAAACTGACAGTTTTACTTCTTCTTTTCCAACTTGTATTACTTTTATTTCCTTTTCTTCTCTGATTGCCGTGGCTAGGACTTCCCAAACTGTGCTGAATAAAAATGGCAAGGTGGACATCCTTGTCTTGTTCTGATCTTAGAGAAAATGCTTTCAGTTTTTCACCATTGAGAATGATGTTTGCTGTGGTTTTGTTGTATATTGCCTTTATTATGTTGAGGTAGGTTCCCTCTATGCTCACTTTCTAGAGAGTTTTTTTCATAAATCAGTGTTGAATTTTGTCAAAAGTTTTTTCTGCATCTATTGAGATGATCATATGGTTTTTCTTCTTCAGTTTCTTAATTTGGTTTATCACATTGATTGATTTGACTATATTGAAGAATCCTTGCATCCCTGGGATAAATCCCACTTAATCGTGGTATATGATCCTTTTAATGTGTCATTGGATTCTGTTTGCTAGTATTTTGTTCAGGATTTTGCATCTATATTCATGAGTGATATTGGTCTGAATTTTTCTTTTTTTGTAGTATCTTTGTCTGGTTTTGTTTTCAGGGTGATGGTGGCCTCATAGAATGAGTTTGGGAGTTTTCCTTCTCTGCAATTTTTGGAAGAGTTTGAGAAAGATAGGTGTTAGCTCTTCTCTGAATGTTTGATAGAATTCACCTGTGAAGTCATCTGGTTCTGGACTTCTGTTTGTTGGAAGGTTTTTAATCACAGTTTCAATTTCATTACCTGTGATTGGTCTGTTCATATTTTTTATTTCTTCCTGGTTCATTCATAGAAGGTTATACCTTTCTAAGGATATGTGCATTCCTTCCAGGTTGTCCATTTTATTGGCATAGAGTTACTATTAGTAGTCTCTTAGGATGCTTTGTATTTCTGCCGTGTCTCTTGTAACTTCTTTTACATTTCTAATTTTATTGATTTGAATTCTCTCCCTCTTTTTCTTGATGAGTCTGGCTAATGGTTTATCAATTTTGTTTATCTTCTCAAAGAACCAGCTTTTAGTTTTATTGATCTTTGCTATTGTTTTCTTTGTTCTATTTCATTTATTTCTGCTCTGATCTTTATGATTTCTTTCCTTCTGCTAACTTTGCATTTTGTTTGTTCTTCTTTCTCTAGTTCCATTCGGTGTAAGGTTAGATTGTTTATTTGAGATGTTTCTTGTTTCTTGAGGGAGGCTTGTATTGGTATAGACTTGCCTCTTAGAACTGCTTTTGCTGCATCCCATAGGTCTTGGATCATCGTGTGTTCATTGTCATTTGTCTCTAGGTAGTTTTTTATTTCCTCTTTGATTTTTTTCAGTGATCTCTTGGTTATTTACTAATGTATTGTTTAGCCTCCATGTGTTTGTAATTTTTATGTTTTTTTCCCCCTGTAATTTACTTCTAATCTCACAGCCTTGTGGTTGGGAAAGATGCTTGATATGATTTCAGTTTTCTTAAATTTACCAAGGCTTGATTTTTGGCCCAAGAGGTGATCTATCCTGGAGAATGTTCCGTGTGCACTTGAGAAGAAAGTGTAATCTGCTGTTTTTGGATGGAATGTCCTATAAATATCAATTAAATCTAGCTGTGTCATTTAAAGCTTTTGTTTCCTTATTAATTTTCATTTTGGATGATCTGTCCTTTGGTGTAAGTGAGGAGTTAAAGTCCCCCACTATTATTGTGTTACTGTCGATTTCCTCTCTTAGAGCTGTTAGCAGTTGCCTTATGTCTTGAGGTGCTCCTATGTTGGGTGCATATATATTTAAAATTGTTATATCTTCTTCTTGCATTGATCCCTTGATCATTATATAGTGTCCTTCCTTGTCTCTTGTAACATTCTTTATTTTAAAGTCTATTTTATCTGATATGAGTATTGCAACTCCAGCTTTCTTTTGATTTCCATTTGCATGGATTATCTTTTAAAATCCCCTCACTTTCAGTCTGTATGTGTCTCTAGGTCTGAAGTGGGTCTCTTGTAGACAGCATATATATGGGTCTTGTTTTTGTATCCATACAGCGAGCCTGTGTCCTTTGGTTGGAGCATTTAATCCATTCACGTTTAAGCTAATTATTGATATGTACATTCCTATTACCATTTTCTTAATTGTTTTGGGTTTGTTTTTGTAGGTCCTTTTCTTCTCTTCTTTCCCACTTAGAGAAGTTCCTTTAGCATTTGTTGTAGAGCTGGTTTGGTGGTGCTGAATTCTCTTAGCTTTTGCTTTTCTGAAAAGCTTTTGATTTCTCCATCAAATCTGAATGAGATCCTTGCCAGGTAGAGTAATCTTGGTTGTAGGGTCTTCCCTTTCATCACTTTTAATATGTCATGCCACTCCTTTCTGGCTTGTAGAGTTTCTGCTGAGAAATCAGCTGTTAACCTTATGGGAATTCCCTTGTATGTATTTTTCATTTTTCTCTTGCTGCTTTCAGTAATTTTGGTTTGTCTTTAATTTTTGTAAATTTGATTACTATGTGTCTCAGTGTGTTTCTCCTTTGGTTTATCCTTCCTGAGACTCTCTGCTCTTCCTGGACTTGGGTGGCTATTTCCTTTCCCATATTAGGGAAGTTTTCGACTATAATCTCTTCACATATTTTCTCTGGCCATTTCTGTCTCTCTTCTCCTTCTGGGACCCCTATAATGCATATGTCGTTGCTTTCAGTGTTGTCCCAAAGGTCTCTTAGGCTGTCTTCATTTCTTCTCATTCTTTTTTCTTTATTCTGTTCTGCAGCAGTGAATTCCACCATTCCATCTTCCAGGTCACTTATCCGTTCTTCTGCCTCAGTTATTCTGCTATTGATTCCTTCTAGTGTTGTTTTCATTTCACTTATTGTACTGTTCATCTCTGTTTGTTTGTTCTTTAACTCTTCTAGTTCTTTGTTAAACATTTCTTACATCTTCTTGATCTTTGCCTCCATTCTTTTTCCAATGTCTTGGATCATCTTCACTATCATTATTCTGAATCTTTTTCTGGAAGGTTGCCTTTTTCTGGAAGGTTGCCTATCTCCACTTCATTTAGTTGTTTTTCTGGGTTTTTATCTTGTTCCTTCATCTGGTACAAAGTCCTCTGCCTTTTCATTTTGTCTGTCTTTCTGTGAACATGGTTTTCATTCCACAGGCTGTAGAACTGTATTTCCTATTGCATCTGCTGTCTGCCCTCTGGTGGATGAGTCTTCCTCCAAGATAGATCATCTTCTGGGTCATACAACCTTAATACACTTAAATGAATTGAAATTGTATAAAGTATGTTTGGGACTTTAACGGAATTAAACTAGAAATCACGAATAGAAAATATCTAGAAAGTTCCTAAATAGTGGCAAATAAAACTAATTATTTCTAAATAACCCATAGGTCAAAAGGGGAAATCACAGAGGAAATTAGGAATCATTTTGAATTCAATGAAAACAATACACAGCACATCAATTTATGGGATACAGCTAAAGCAGTGCTTAGAGGGAAATATATAGAATTAAATGCTTATATTACAAAGTACTTTCACAATTTAACTATTTCTCAGTTCTTATGATCTGTCACTCTTTCTCACCTGGATTATTGTAAAGCCTCCTAACTTATTTCCTTGCTTCTACCCTTGTCCACTACAGTATGGTTTTAGCAGAGCAGCCAGAGTAAGGGTAATTCAATTAATCCTATCAGGTCACCTACCTCAACATAATAAAGGACATATGTGACAAATCTACAGCCAACATCGTTCTCAATGGTAAAAAACTGAAACCATTTCCTGTAAGATCAGGAACACGACAAGGTTGCTCACTCTCACCACTATTATTCAACATAGTTTTGGAAGTTTTAGCCATGGCAATCAGAAAAGAAAAAGAAATAAAAGGAATCCAAATCGGAAAAGAAGAAGTAAAACTGTCACTCTTTGCAGATGACATGATAATTGTATATGGAGAATCCTAAAGATGCTACCAGAAAGCACTAGAGCTGATCAATGAATTTGGTAAAGTAGCAGGATACAAAATTAATGCACAGAAGTCTCTTCCATTCCTATACACTAATGATGGAAAATGTGAAAGAGAAATTAAGGAAACACTCCCATTTACCATTGCAACAAAAAGAATAAAATACCTAGAAATAAAACTACCTAGGGAGACAAAAGACCTGTATGCAGAAAACTATAAGACACTGATGAAAGAAATTAAAGATGATACAAACAGATGGAGAGATATACCACTTTCTTGGATTGGAAGAATCAACATTATGAAAATGACTATACTACCCAAAGCAATCTACATTTTCATTTTTTTTTTCATTTTAACATCTTTATTGGAGTATAATTGCTTTACAATGGTATGTTAGTTTCAGCTTCACAACAAAATGAATCAGTTATATATATACATATGTTCCCATATCTCTTCCCGCTTGCGTCTGCCTCCCTCCCACCCTCCCTATCCCACCCCTCCAGGCGGTCACAAAGCACCGAGCTGATCTCCCTGTGCTATGCGGCTGCTTCCCACCTATCTGCCTTACGTTTGGTAGTGTATATATGTCCATGCCTCTCTCTCGCTTTGTCACTGTTTACCCTTCCCCCTCCCCATAGCCTCAAGTCCATTCTCTAGTAAGTCTGTGTCTTTATTCCTGTTTCACCCCTAGGTTTTTCATGACATTTTTTTTTCTTAAATTCCATATATATGTGTTAGCATACGGTATTTGTCTCTCTCTTTCTGACTTACTTCACTCTGTATGACAGACTCTAGGTCTATCCACCTCATTACAAATAGCTCAATTTCGTTTCTTTTTATGGCTGAGTAATATTCCATTGTATAAATGTACCACATCTTCTTTATCCATTTGTCTGTCGATGGGCATTTAGGTTGCTTCCATGACCTGGCTATTGTAAATGGTGCTGCAGTGAACACTGGGGTGCATATATCTTTTTGAAATGTGGTTTTCTCTGGGAATATGCCCAGTAGTGGGATTGCTGGGTCGTATGGTAATTCTATTTTTAGTTTCTGAAGGAACCTCCATACTGTTCTCCATAGTGGCTGTATCAGTTGACATGCCCACCAACAGTGCCAGAGGGTTCCCTTTTCTCCACACCCTCTCCAGCATTTATTGTTTGTAGATTTTCTGATGATGCCCTTTCTAACTGGTGTGAGATGATACCTCATTGTAGTTTTGACTTGCATTACTCTAATAATTAGGGATATTGAGCAGCTTTTCATGTGCTTCTTGGCCATCTGTATGTCTTCTTTGGAGAAATGTCTATTTAGGTCGTCTGCCCATTTTTGGATTGGGTTGTTTGTTTTTTTAATATTGAGCTGCATGAGTTGTGTATATATTTTGGAGATTAATCCTTTGTTGATTCATTTGCAAATATTTTCTCCTTTCTGAGGGCTGTCTTTTCGTGTTGTTTGTAGTTTCCTTTGCTGTGCAAAAGCTTTTAAGTTTCATTAGGTCCCATTTGTTTATTTTTGGTTTTATTTCCATTACTCTAGGAGGTGGATCAAAAAAGATCTTGCTGTGATTTATGTCAAACTGTGTTCTTCCTATATTTTCCTCTAAGAGTTTTATAGTGTCCGTTCTTACATTTAGGTCTTTAATCCATTTTGGTTTATTTTTGTGTATGGTGTTAGGGAGTGTTCTAATTTCATTCTTTTACATGTAGCTGTCCAGTTTTCCCAGCACCACTTATTGAAGAGACTGTCCTTTCTCCATTGTATATCCTTGCCTCCTTTGTCATAGATTAGTTGACCATAGGTGTGTGAGTTTTTCTCGGAGCTTTCTATCCTGTTCCATTGATCTATATTTCTGTTTTTGTGCCAGTACCATACTGTCTTGATTACTCTAACTTTGTAGTATAGTCTGAAGTCAGGGTGTCTGATTCCTCCAGCTCCGTTTTTTCCCCTCAAGATTGCTCTGGTTATTCGGGGTCTTTTGTGTCTCCATACATATTTTAAGCTTCTTTGTTCAGGTTCTGTAAAAAAGTGACATTGGTAACTTGAGAGGGATTGTACTGAATCTGTAAATTGCTTTGTGTAGTACAGTCATTTTCACAATATTAATTCTTCCAATCCAAGAACATGGTATATCTCTCCCTCTGTGTCATCTTTGATTTCTTTCATCAGTATCTTATAGTTTTCTGAGTACAGGTCTTTTGTCTCCCTAGGTAGGTTTATTCCTAGGTATTTTATTCTTTCTGTTGCAATGGTGAATGGGATTGTTTCCTTAATTACTCTTTCTCATCTTTCGTTGTTAGTGTGTAGGAATACAAGAGATTTCTGTGCATTAATTTTGTATCCTGCTACTTTACCAAATTCATTGATTAGCTCTAGTAGTTTTCTAGTGGCATCTTTATATTTCTGTTTGTATAGTAGCATGTCATCTGCAGAAAGTGACAGTTTTACTTCTTCTTTTCTGATCTGGATTCCTTTTATTTCTTTTTCTTCTCTGATTGCTGTGGCTAGGACTTCCAAAAGTATGTTGAGTAATAGTGGTGAGCTCAGGCATCCTTGTCTTTTTCCTGATCTTAGAGGAAATGCTTTCAGTTTTTCACCATTGAGAATGATGTTTGCTGTGGGTTTGTTGTATATGGCCTTTATTATATTGAGGGAGGTTCCCTCTATGCCCACTCTCCGGATAGTTTTTATCATAAATGGGTGTTAAATTTTGTCAAAAGCTTTTTCTGCATCTTTTGAGATGATCATATGGTTTTTCTTCTTCAGTTTGTTAATATGGTGTATCACATTGACTGATTTGACTATATTGAAGAATCCTTGCGTCCCTGGGATAAATCCCACTTGATCATGGTATATGATTCTCTTAGTGTGTTGTTGGATTCTGTTTGCTACTATTTTGTTCAGGATTTTTGCATCTATATTCATGAGTGATATTCATCTGTAATTTTCTTTTTTTGTAGTATCTTGGTCTGGTTTTGTTATCAGGGTGATGTTGGCCTCATAGAATGAGTTTGGGAGTGTTCCTTCTCTGCAATTTTTTGGAAGAGTTTGAGAAGGATGGGTGTTAGCTCTTCTCTAAATGTTTGATAGAATTCACCTGTGAAGCCATCTGGTTCTGGACTTCATTTTGTTGGAAGGTTTTTAATCACAGTTTCAACTTCATTACTTGTGATTGGTCTGTTCATATCTTCTGTTTCTTCCTGGTTCATTCTTGGAAGGTTATACCTTTCTAAAAATTTTCGATTTCTTCCGGGTTGTCCATTTTACCGGCATGGAGTTGCTTGTAGTAGTCTTTTAGGGTGCTTTGTATTTCTGCAGTGTCCATTTTAACTTCTCCGTTTTCATATCTAATTTTATTGATTTGAATCCTCCCTCTTTTTCTTGACGAGTCTGTCTAAAGGTTTATCAATTTTGTTTATCTTCTCAAAGAACCAGCTTTTAGTTTTATTTATCTTTGCTATTGCGTTCTTGGTTTCTATTTCATTTATTTCTGCTCTGATCTTTATGATTTCTTTCCTTCTACTAACTTTGGGTTTTGTTTGCTCTTCTTTCACTAGTTCCTTTAGCTGTAGGGTTAGACTATTTATTTGAGTTTTTTCTTGTTTTGAGGTAGGATTGTATTGCTATAAACCTGCCTCTGAGAACTGCTTTTGCTGCATCCCATAGGTTTTAGATGTCGTGTTTTCATTGTCATTTGTTTCTAGGTTTTTTTTAATTTCCTCTTTGATTTCTTCAGTGATCTCTTGGTTATTTACTAACGTATTGTTTAGCCTCCATGTGTTTATATTTTCTACATTTTTTCCCCTGTAATTGATATCTAATCTCATAGAGTTTTAGACAGAAAAGATGTTTGATATGATTTCATTTTTCTTAAATGTACCAAGGTTTGATTTGTGACCCAAGATGTGATCCAACCTGGAGAATGTTCCATGTACACTTGAGAAGAAAGTGTAATCTGCTGTTTTCAGATGGAATGTCCTATAAATATCAATTAAATCCATCTGGTGTATTGTGTCATATAAAGCTTATGTTTCCTTATTAATTTTCTGTTTGGATGATCTGTCCATTGGTGTAAGTGAGGAGTTAAAGTCCCCCACTATTATTGTGTCACTTTCGATTTCCTCTTTTAACGCTGTTAGCAGTTGCCTTATTTATTGAGGTGCTCCTATGCTGGGTGCATATATATTTATAATTGTGATATCTTCTTCTTGCATTGATCCCTTGATCATTATGTAGTGTCCTTCCTTGTCTCTTGTAACATTCTTTATTTTAAAATCTATTTTATCTGATATGAGTATTGCAACTCCAGCTTTCTTTTGATTTCCATTTGCATGGATTATCTTTTAAAATCCCCTCACTTTCAGTCTGTATGTGTCCCTAGGTCTGAAGTGGTCTCTTTTAGACAGCATATATACGGGTCTTGTTTTTGTATTCATACAGCGAGCCTGTGTCTTTTGGTTGGAGCATTTAATCCATTCATGTTTAAGGTAATTATCGATATGTACGTTCCTATTACTATTTTCTTAATTGTTTTAGGTTTGTTTTTGTAGGTCCTTTACTTCTCTGCTTTCCCACTTACAGAAGTTCCTTTTGCATTTGTTGTAGAGCTGGTTTGGTGGTGCTGAATTCTCTTAGCTTTTGCTTGTCTGAAAAGCTTTTGATTTCTCCATCAAATCTGAAAGAGGTTCTTGCCAGGTAGAGTAATCTTGGTTGTAGGGTCTTCCCTTTTATCACTTTAAATATATCATGCCACTCCCTTCTGGCCTGTAGAATTTTTGCTGACAAATCAGCTGTTAACCTCTCGGAGTTCCCTTGTATGTTATTTGTTGTTTTTCTCTTGTTGCTTTTAATAATTTTTCTTTAATTTTTGTAAATTTGGTTAGTATGTGTCTCAGTATGTTTCTCCTTGGGTTAATCCTTCCTGAGACTCTCTGCTCTTCCTGGACTTGGGTGGCTATTTCCTTACCCATGTTAGGGAAATATTTGACTGTAATCTCTTCAGATATATTCTCGGGTCCTTTCTCTCTCTCTTCTTCTTCTGGGACCCTTGTAATTTGAATGTTTGTGCATGTAATGTTGACCCAGAGGTCTCTTAGGCTGTCTTCATTTCTTTTCATTCTTTTTTTCTTTATTCTGTTCTGTGGCAGTGAATTCCACCATTCTGTCTTCCAGGTTCCTTATCCGTTCTCCAGCCTCAGTTATTTTGGTATTGTTTGCTTCTAGTGTATTTTTCATTTCAGTTATTGTACTGTTCATCTCTGTTTGTTCTTTATTCTTCTTGGTGTTTGTTCTTTAATTCTTCTAGGTCTTTATTAAACGTTTCTTACATCTTCTCGATCTTTGCCTGCATTCTTTTTCCGAGGTCCTGGATCATGTTCACTATCATTGTTCTGAATCCTTTTTCTGGAAAGTTGCCAATCTCCAGTTCATTTAATTGTTTTTCTGGGGTTTTATCTTGTTCCTTCATCTGGTACATAGTTCTCTGCCTTTTCATTTTGTCTGTCTTTCTGTGAATGTAGTTTTCGTTCCACAGGCTGCAGGATTGTGGTTCTTCTTGCTTCTGCTGTGTGCCCTCTGGTGGATGAGGCTATCTCCTTTCTTCCTTGATTTTAATTGCAGCTGCACTTTTTTTTTTTACTTGAAACTCCTCCACTGTGTAAAAGACAGGTTCCATTTCTTAAGTTTTGTCCACAAATTTGTTTAGTTATTAAACCTAGCAAAAATGATTAACTTTGAGACAAGATTAGGTTTTGATTTTTTTTTAAGGGCCAAATTGGCAGTTTTTCCTTGGCTTCACTTTCCAGACAATAATAAACTAGCATACTATTTAAGTCTGCCTCAGAAATGGAATGCCATATACAAGTATGTGTTTATCAGTGTGGGAAGGGATTTTGCTTATTTTGACAGTCTAGACCCAGTTGAAACTATACGGGAATGCTGTTGAGATGCCCATCAGCATTTCATAATCTCTCAGCCAGCCTGTGTTTTTCTGTCTAAAGCATAGCACACTTTCTTCTGTCAGATTTTGAAAATTTAATCCCGAATCACTCCACTGACTCTGTGAAGAAGTTAAACAAAGCTGTATTCAGCCTTTCATTATCTTTCAATTAATGATGATCCTCGGAACACTTTAGGCACTAGAATTTAAACTGTCAAATTTGCCTTCTGGAATGCTTTTCTTTCACAAATTAGTGTTTCTTAAAAGCATCACATAAAAATAGTGGTACTGACATTCTCGACAAACAAAGCAGCTGTTGTTCTTTCAACAGTTCTCTTTGAGCTAGTAGATATAATTTTACATCTATAATTATATCACAGGCTGTATTTCAAAAACATTTTTAAAAACTGCATTCTTTGTCTTGCAGATGATGAAACTTAGGCTTCCTTGTTAAGGAGTATGTACTTTGTGAATGATTTTTTTTTTTTTAATTCACAGAAACTTGGCTGATGGCCAAATATAAATGATGGATTTGTAGTCAGTTATTATTATTTTTTTTTTTTGCCTTTCAAAGCACTTCTTTGGAAATGGAAGCCATACCCCTCTGAACTACTTATCCAGTCTCTTTTATTATCTGCTGTGACAGATGTCATTAATAACATGTAAACAGAGCTTCATCTCCATATAACAGTTGGAAAATCAACAAATAGTGTCTGCTCACTAGATTTCTTTTTCTTTGTGTGCAAAGCTGTGTATTACACAGGTAGAAAATATGAGACATGGCTTCTAACCTCAAGGAGTTTGTAAGTAAATAAGGGAGAAGAAACACTGATATAAACATCTATGTCATAAGGAAGAAAGGTCCCCTTAAAGATCCATTGTATTTTTTATTAAAGGCATTTAGTCTTTTTTTTTTTAATGTGGGCCTTTTTTAAAGTCTTTATTGAATTTGTTATAATATTGCTTCCTTTTATGTTTTGGTTTTGTGGCTGCAAGGCTTGTGGGGTCTTAGCTCCCTGACCAGGGATTGAACCCTCACCCCCTGCATTGGAAGGCAAAGTCTTAACCACTGGACTGCCAGGGAAGTCCAGAGGTTAGGACTGGATCCATTTTGTTTTAATGTAGAAAACAGAAGTACAATTCAAGGTAATGTTGAAGAAACTCACATAAGAAGAGTCTGTGGTCTTCTTTGCCATTATTTCACTTCACTTAGTCCTGTTCCCATTTCTTGTACTCCTCCTCCCTCCCTTGCACCCACAAATAATACAGGCACCAAGCCTTAAGATTTACTTTTCTCTTGGGATATGCTTCACACAGGTGCCTTGGCTGAGGCTCTTTCCATGCTTAGCATAAAATAAGTTATACAGCTCAGATACAGATTGTATGCCTTATTCCTCTCAAAGTGTTGTGTATACTTGGTCTCATTTAGTCTTAACAGCAGGACATCAGTAGAGACTGATTTATTTACTAAAAGAGGCAATTGAGTTGTACATAGGCTATTATCTAATATTTCATATATCTCATTAGTCATGAGATTGACATTAGAACCTGGTTTTCCAAAAGCTCAGCCCAAAGGAATTCTTTATTAGCTTTTGATGATAGTTTATAACAATAATTAGCAATTTGTAGTAATCCTAGAAGAACTAACCATACCACAGAAATGGCCCCTCCACCCTACCAGAAGCCCCACCCTCACCCCGCAAAAAAGCAAAGAGTGTAGGGATGTATAGTATCAGGAGACAGTCACTGCTTTTCATCCTCGGAGACCCAGCTACTTCAAGGTGAGTAAGTAATGATCAGATGCCCTCACAGCCCTCTTCCCAGCCATGAGCTGGGAACACAGAGCTGATATTGGCGCTGATATACAATTTGCATACAAATCCCTAGATTCCAGCTCTTCTTTTTTTATATCTTTTTCTTTTAGTCCCACAGATTATACCACTTTCCCCAAGTAGTTAACTGACAAAAGTACACTTTTGCTTCCAACTCTGAGCCTCACTCCCACTTCAGATCTCATCTTTCTTTTCTCTTTTCGCATGCTCAGACACTCCATTATTCCCTCCTTCTGATGCTTCACCATACTGTAGGCCTTTAGAAAACAAGCTGGGTCAGTGCTGACAGAGAAAGACTATTAAATGCTACAGCACAAGCTGCTCTTTCAGACTTTATTTACTTTCCACATCCTATGTTTCACATCCATGTCATCAACTGAAAATAATATGTCAAAGCTCTAGCCATGTTCCAGGAACTGTCTAGCACATCATCTCTTTAATGTCTAGAGAAAATATCTACTGAATCACTGGGACATCCTTCTCCCTTTATATGTTTCTCTAATCTTTGTAGTCTTATACTTTTCAATATAGAAATCTCTACTTAAGAAAATAAAATGGAAAAAATAAATTTCAAACAACCTTGCATATTCATAAAACATAAGTATTCATAAAACAGCCAAGATATTAGTTGTTAATACCTTTCATGGATTCATACAATGAAATTTTCTTCAAAGCACCCTAAAGAACAATAGTGAACAAGATCCTATTTTCTCAACTAAACATTAAATGAATACACATATTCAAAGCGAGAGTAGGTGAAAGGGTGTTTTCCTAAAATTCCAAGTCCCAGTCAATTATATTAATAATACCAAAGCATTCATGATAAATGAATTCTTATTCAACATCAGTTTTCACTAACAAAAAGCTGGGATAACAAATAGAACAAGCAATAACATCATGCCTTATTTACATCCAAAGTTATAGTTGTAGATGACTCCGTATAAACCAGTAAGTTATTTCCAAGTCAAGTTTGTTCTTGTAGATTTCACTACACCAGGTGATTCTTCATTACACTGAATCCAGGGGTTATCCACAATTCTACATTAAACATCAAAATAAGAAGTCAAAGTTGAGAGGAGCCAGCTCTGGTTCTTGTAATTTTTCAACCCATGATACGAGGCTAAATTTTTTTTTTTTTTTTTGGTTAAGAGTAGATTCCTCTACCTGGCAATGTTGGCAGTAACTTCTCTAAGAGAGAAAAAGGTCAAAATTCCCTAAATCCTTTAGTTCTTATTCTTTTTGAAATATTCCTTCTAACCAATTGAGTTATTCCATATTGAATACTCTGGTTCTGTTGTAACATAAATGCCATTGGCATTTATCTGTGAAATGTTTCCAAGAATAGAGTTGGCCTTTCCTCCTTAAAGTAGTATCTCTTCAGGATTCCAAAAAGCCAAACTCAAGATTTCCCACATCACTAAATGCCACTCTTTTACCACCTCTTAGATATAGCTTGCTAAACTTTCTGCCAAGATTTGCTCAGGAAGTTTTGAGAAGAGATAAAAACTTTGAGAAGGGTGAGAGACAAAAAAAAAAAAGTCACTGAAAACACAAATGTTTCAGCTTAAGCCACTCCTTTTTAGTTATAACAAATGTGTTGATGATATTCCCATTATCAGTGTTTCCTTAGATTACAGCATAATATTATAATGATCTACATGGCAAGAACAGCATTTATGTGTTTCTATTAATTCAGTCTTTAATGCCATGCTAAGCTTGACACTTCATATATACTTTTAGATACTACCTGCTATAATTGAATGGAGCCAAACACATCATGAATTAGGAGGGAAATAAGCAAATTCCATTTAATTTGCTTTTACAAATATAGACATCGAATACTTTGTATGCATCATGGCCACACATGGACTCCAAGTCTCCCTTCTAAGATGTCCCCAGCTCAGAGCCACATTGTGCTGAAAAATATTTTTGCCCAATCTTTTAAGAACTGCTTCCAAGCAACCCCTCTATCAGTGGACTGTGCTGCCGATACATTGTTATTTCCTTCTTTGACCACTCTCCTTACCCTTCACTTTCCCTCTCCTCTTTAATTCATCATTGTCATCTCTAAAGAATGTTGTTAATAATCCTGAAGTATTTAATGTGGCCCTTGTTTGAACTCTTAACATTCTTATCTAGACAACATAATCTAGTGATTATATACAGTGTTCTACTTAGGTTGTGTGGGCCTAATCTCCCCTTTAGATGGAAAGTGTTTTAAAAGCAGAGTCTACATCTTATCATTTTTATCATCCCCTCAGTGCTTGTCCCAATGATGGACACATAGGGAGACAAATACGTCTTCCAAGTTCCTGTACCCTGCAGAACTCTAGACTTCCCTAGCATGATCCCCTCCTGCGTTTGGCTACTCTAGAGATCTCATCCCTGTTATGTTCTTTCCTTGGTACGTAATAAAATACTCTGTCCTCAGAGCCCAAGTTGATACCATAATTACGGGGTATTAACAACAGCCAACCAAAGACAAGGCCCTGTCTCTCTAAACTACAGTGAACAAGGATCACGGCAAATCAGTGTTCAAAAGATCTGGAGACATGTAGATCATTTTGAAATCCCTAAAATTACATAAAAATTAACTAAAATTACATACCGTAGGTATCCAAGTACGCCAACTGGGCATCAGACTAGATTTAGTCCCCACTTCGCTCATCTAGCATATTGTCTGTACTAGTTACTTCCTTTTGCTTCAGGGAAAGCTGTTATAGCAAGAATTGATCAGAATATAGAAGGTCATGCTACTTTTCAAAAGTATAAAGTGCACTGTAGAAAAGAAAAAGAACAGGTGAAATGTTATTTTTTAAAAAAATGGAGCTGCTATGTTTGACAGACTTAAGGATAGAAAACAGGACTCCGGAAATAGCATAGAAGACACATAAAGAAAAAAAGACCCCAGTGTTTTTAAAGAGCTCATGAACTGAGTGAATCAGAAAGAGAAGTAACTAAAAATGAATTGACAATGCTGGAGAAAACTTTGAATTTTTGGAAACATTCTAACTCAAACAGTCAAACTACTCACTGATCTTAACCTTCTCACAGTTGGAAACGATGTTCGGGTATGTGAGTAGTGAAGCAGTGAGAGTTAGAGTGAGGGAAATAAAGAAATTTGTAAAAGTTGATTATTTTCATGTAATATTTGTATTTACAGTAAAATTACAATCTTCAAGGACCTCTGGAAGAAGACTGACTGATTTATAAAATTGTTTTTCTTTTAATATTGAGTTAGATAATTGTATTTATTCAAAAACTTCACATTCCATCCAAGAGCATACAGTTAGAACCAGGCTGTCCATGAATAGCTTATTAAAGGGGTAGGACTGATTTGTGATTTGCAATTATTGTTCTATAATGAATACTATTGAATTGTTTTACTGTTGGAGTAAAAAGTCTAGTTTCTTTATTTTAGTGTTTCATCTTACCGTATTCATATACTTGGTAAATCCAGCTATAGATTTATGGCCGTATAACGAGGATTTTATAAAGCAGGGTTGCTAGTCATCAGACTTTAGTTCACTTTGGTCTGTTAGATCTTACTAGCTGTGTAAATTTGGATAACTTCTCTTTGAATCATTTTTTCATCAATAAACTAAGTTACTAATAATTTGTACCACGTAGGATTGTTGTAAGGATTCAGTGAATGGAAACATGTAAAATACTAAATGTGGGTCAGCTGTAAATCCAGTATTTAATTGATATTAGTTGCTTTTATTCCTGTGGTAGTACAGGTACCAAATCTTAAACTATGACTTGTAGAAAATGTCTTAGTGAAATGTTTCAAAATCCAACAGTTAGCACTAGGGAACCATTCTTTTCAGAGATTCTATCTGTAACATATATATTTTAGAAATTTACTTTGAGCCTTTATCAGAAAACAGTAGTGGATTTTCAGAAATAAAAGTAGACACTAAAATGTTGATTTTCACTGGGTAATTTTCAAACTTTATAATATTTTGCTCATATTGTATTTCTGAGCAAATCATCTTTTTCCTCTATGTTAGAGCTTGCCATGATTTAGGCCACTCTTCTCCTAAAATAACACTTTAATGCTTTATATGTGGATCTGGGACTACCAGGTTTATTGCCTTTCTCAATACTTTTAAAGTATACATCAAATAAGTTGCTATAAAATTTTTAGTTATTTCTCTTAGATTATAATTATTTTAAACATTATTTGTAAGTTAAATATGCAAAATATATAATGTTGATAGAATGGAGAGGTGAAAAGAACATTTGACTGAGTTTTTATAGATCTAGATTCTAGTCCCAGCTTTGCCACCAATAAACCACAGGCATTTGGCAAGTATAATTATATAACATTAACAACCAACATTTACTCAGTTTTTAGTCTTTATGTGCCAGACACTCTTTTAAGCTCTTTATGTTTATCTGCTTTACGCACTTCCTACAGAAATCTGTTGTTAAGAGCTGTGAAGGGTCTGAGATTTTACCCTACTTGGAGGCTAATAAGTGTGGCTGCCACAATTGCATGGATGTTCGCAGAAGATATGAGACTCCTTGGTCAGAGACCAAGGTCTTTATACTCACATCAATATTAACAGTCAGAGTATCAGCATTTGGAGTTCTCTGAGAGCCAGGTAGTGCCTATACATGCTATAAGTTGTGTTACAAGGGAGGAATCCTGAGATTAGGGAACCCAAATCTTTTAGCCTGGACAGTAAGCATAAGTCACCATTGCTCCACGGGGTGACATTGTCTTTATTTTGCTGGACAGCAAGCAAACCTGCCCTTTGCTCTGGAGGCAGACACTATCTCTGTCTTTCAAGGCTGTTATCTACACAAACATCTTGGAAAAGATAGTCCAGAACAAAGGTAGTCAGTGTCTATGCTTGAAAGATAGGCAGAAACATGAGAAACCTATGGAGAATTGTCTACCAACACCCATAAGTAGATAACTATAATTAACTAAGAAACTAAGGAAGTGAGAAACTAAGTAAATTGCCCCAAGGCTTGTGTGGAGCTGGATTCAAACCCAGACAGTCAGTTCCAAGAGCTTGGGATCTTAACCAGTGTAATCAATTGATATTCTCTTGAATGTAAACATTGTTATTTAAGTATATAGCAACATGCAAGTGTAAGTTCTAAGTGCCCTCATCCTGCACCTCACTTTCCTCACCTATAAAGAGGGCAAGGGGCCGGTGGAGAGAGGGCTTCTCTTTGAGATCCTTTCAGATTTACTATGCCATGATTCTAAGATTTATCTCTTAAAATGAAGAGACAGCATGTGTAAGTGGATGTGATGCAGCCTGGAAACACAGAGAAGAAAACAAGAGCATCTACTTCATTGTCGCTGTACATTTAAAAATTTTTATCAGGATCTTTGCATTCCTTGATTAAGTTTTATGAGATTCTTGAGAAAAATGAGTGTTGAATTACTACTTAGGGTGTTTCTGGCCTTTCTAATTATAGCTTATGGCTGGAGTAAGCAGATACTTTATTTTCTAACTACCCCTATCATAAAACTTCCTTTTTCTATAATATGAGAGAGAATATTATCTAAGAATAAAATGAGGGCAGTCTTCAAGTTGCTCCTGCCTGGCATGTTACCAGGGAAGCATATCCTGGATAGAGCATTACCAAAGAAGGGAAGGAAAAGCAAAGAAACTGTAATAACAGTAGTGAGATAGGCTGTGAGTGCTCTTCACATCCAGAGAAGCTCAAGAGATGTTTTTCTTGAGTTGGAATCTGACTTGAAAACTATATTTAGATATCAACTGACACTCTAACCCATACACTTTATCTTATCATCACAAGTTAGATCATGGTCACATGCTGCCCGTTTCCTGAAGCCTGTTGAAACCTCATTTTCTTGCCAGAGAAAACTAAGAGCAGCCCTCCTCTTCCTTTATAAGATGATGTTTCTTAGGAGCCTATCCTTGACCACCCCCTCTTCTGTCATTCTAGCAAATTTATTCAGGGCGTCTCATCCCAGGGCTTCAAAGATCAGTTATATGCTAATGAACCAAAGATCTCTTAAGTTTCACCATGCTCTCTTCTGAGCTCCTGATTCATGCAATCAGCTTTCTGTTTGACATCTTTACTTGAATATATCAAGGGTATTTCAAACTCAGCTTGTCCAAAATGAAACTCAGTATCACCAGCCTGCAAATCCCCTTTTTCTCCTTAAATACTCCCCATAACCATTTAAGGGCATCACCATCCATTCAGGTTCCTAAGCCAAAAACCTAGGCATCTTTTTTTTTTTTTTTTTTTTTTTTGCGGTACGTTGTGGCCTCTCCCGTTGCGGAGCGCAGGCTCCGGACGCACAGGCTCAGCGGCCATGGCTCACGGGCCCAGCCGCTCCGCGGCACGTGGGATCTTCCCAGACCGGGGCACGAACCCGTGTCCCCTGCATCGGCAGGGGGACTCTCAATCACTGTGCCACCAGGGAAGCCCCCTAGGCATCTTTTACTTCACTCTCCATATCCAATTAATTACCAAATCCTATTAATACTCCTTCCTAAATTTCCCCATGTCTACTGCCAACATCTTTGTAGAAAATGCTATTAATTTTGATCTTGACCATTATATCATTCTCTAACTGGTCTCCTGCAGCCAGAATTATCTCTATAAAATGCATCATGTGAACCTTTTCATAAAACCTCTCAATGGCTTCCCAGCTACATACTAGATAAAGTCTGAATTCCTAATATGACTTAAAAAGCCATAATATTGAGTAATTATCTTTATTTTAGCCATGCTAGTCTATTTTCAGACCCTCACTCCAAGCTCTCTCTTCCCATCCTTCACAGATTGTCCCTCCTACCTTGGACATCATTTCCATTATAACATGGCCATTCCTACTCAGCTTAACAAACCACAAAGGCTTCCCTGACCTCTAGATCACTATAGGTTCCCATAGTGCCTTGAGCTTCCTCTATCATTAATACTTGTTTCAATTTATAGTAATTATGTATAGCAATGCTATCTGCCTCACTGGACTTTAAGCCTGGGATGACAGTGACAGTGCTTGAATCCCCAGCATCTGGCCTTGAACATGGTACTTAGTAGGAACATAATAAACTCTTATTAATAAATAAACAAATAAAGCATCTGCCCAGATGCTCTTTTGTGAGCAGGAAACTTGCCAGTTGTCAGTGAAGCAGCCCTCAGCCTTTTGTCATTGACGGTCTGGAGTTAACTCCTTCTGGACCTCTTTCCCAATATGTAGACGGTAGAAACTAGACAATTTCTTGGATCGGGGCTCAAAGTGCCTGCCTTTGGTTTCTTGGAAAAGTCCAGATTTAACAGCAAACATTAAGACAGTTCAGAATTAGTCTTCAAAATAAAAAATAGGCAATGTCAGACTTTTCACGCATGTGTTATACATTACACATCTTCCATGTTTACAAATTGGCATTTTATAAAGCATTTAAAATGGTCACATTTCTCCTTTTTATCCTCAGTTTGAAAAAGTATCTTTCCTTAGGTGAATAACAGGACTATTATTTGTTCCTTATCAACTAGGAATTTAAAGCAGGGTATATAACCACATTCCACAGCCTCTAAATTTAGTCAGTGTCTTGAATGCCATCAAGTATATCATCAAAGTATATACTGGATTAAAGAAGAACAGAAAGGAGGACATTCTTTCCAGATCATAACAAATTTAAATTACAGAATTCCAAAACAAAATTTATGAAAAGTCTCCTCCCTAAGTCCCTCTTAACCCACTAACCCCAAGTGGGTTAGTGGGGTGGGTGCCATTCTTGTGGGTTCTAAGCATTGCAGTGGTTGCTTGGGTAAGAAGTAGACCTTGGTTTCCTTCAGCTTAGGGGAAAAAATGGGTAGAATAGGGGAAGAAGAAAACTGGGTCATACAGTTTCCTTGTTCTACTCTACCACTGACCACAGACAATGTTGCATATGCTTGATTCAATGATAAATAACCATGAAGTGTCTCAGAGGAAACTTGGCCTTTCATGCCAACAACAATAAAAAATTTAAATGATTGCAAAATTGGTATTGAGATGAGGAGCTCTGACTTCTCCCTTGAGCCCCATCAACAAAGCAACATGATTATAACTCGAATGCGTACCTTCAGATTTGCTGAGAATAGTCCTTGTTTGGCCTGCTGTCCTGGGCTAATTATTAATAACCCTTTCACTCTCAAAAATGTCTTTGGGATATAAATTATGTTATGTGGTTTTCCTAAAAATAATGGGCATTTAGCATAACACCAACTTGATAGGTTTTGTGGGGTTTTTTTTAATTCTTCAGTTTTTCTTTTTGAAAGCCTACTGTGTGCCAGTTGTGATGGCTCTTTTTCATTTGCAATCTAATTTATTTTTCACAACAAAGACACTAGGTAGATATCACTCTTTTAAAAGACAGGAAATTATGGTGTAGAAATACTAAGGCATTGCTTATGGCCACACAACCAGTACATGACAGCCGCAATTTAAACATATTCTAGGCAATTGAAAAACACCTTCTCTTTCAATTACATTATGTTCAGTTTCAAAATTGAGCCTTAAAAACATATTCTCCTCCACCCACAATAAATAAATAAAACCCACAGACTGAAGCAGCAAGCAATCCAGAGCGGCAAGATTAAGACAGAGTTTAGTTTGCTCCTGGGTGATGAAGCATGACTGACTCAACCACAGACAGTGGCCTAGATCATAAATTCTAACACAGCTCCATTGTTCCAAATACATTTTCAGACCCCTGTATACACATCTTGGGGGCTCTACTGAAAAAGAAAATACTACTCCAGGGAAACTTTCTCTATGTGCTTCTCACTCACTTTGTGGCACTGGAAACGGAATGGAACTCCTCCCCTGCCTGCTGCCCACTGCTACCAGTCTTTCCCACACCCTAGATAAGAAGAGAGATAATAAGGCCCTCAAATAGAAGTTTCCCGATTATGAATCATGGCTTACTCAGCCTTTGTTACAGAGAACCTGGAAGCCTCTGAAATACACTGTTGATTTTGGCAGTCTTAATGATTCCCTGTGCTGTTATCAAGAAACAAGTTACTTGACTAATTTGCTTGAGAAATTACCTCTGTAATGAGTATATTAAGAGCAGCCTATGTTAAAGGAGTTGGTGTTTAATGTCTGTATAAGTGAGTATGTTCTCATTTCCTTGAACAATGCTTCACAGCTAATACTTCCTCAACAAAGATCTATTATATTGAGTTTAAATAAAAATACCAATAAAAGCTAAGATTATTATGGGGTACTTACTATGAGCCAGGCATTATATTAAGAGCTTTATGAGAATTACCTTTATTTCTCTCCCTCTCTCTCTCTCTCTCTCTCTCTCTATATATATATATACAGACATAGATATATCTAAATATATAATTTATATATATATCTAAATATGGACACACTATGTGTATTTTTTTTTGCATGATGTCTTATACATAATAAACACTTAAATATACCCTTAAATTTAATTAAGTCAGACATGAAAATAACCACATACATCACCATGGCTTCCTTAACAATTAGTTATTACTTTTGATAAGTAGAGATAATTTCTCAAAACAAATGAGTAGTATGTATTATACAGGGGTATATATTATACAGTTATCAAAAATACATTATACTCACTTAAATTGGAATAGACAACATATATTGTTATTTACAACTATAGTATAGATGCTGTTTAATTCTTATCTGCAATGCATAGATAATAATATTACCTAATTATTAGGGCTGCCAAGTAGATAAAATTAGATAATACATGTGAAATATAGCTTCTGGCATATCTCAGGCACTCTATAAATTAATGATCCTCTTCATAACTACAATGAGACTTTTATTTAGGAGAAAAATCTTGGCCAGTACTATGTGTTTAAGGCACTGTTTAAAAATACATACACTTGTTCTATCATTGTAAATATTGTTAAATTGTTATTAATATGTAAATTTAAAATATTAGCTTTAAGGTTGAGTTGGGAAGGTAAAATTTTATTGTCTACAAGTTTCCAAAGATAGATTCTGAAGATTTCTCCTGAAAGAAGACTTTTTTTGTACTTTGAACCAAAACAATGGAAAGGAAGGTAAAATAACAAAGTTCTCTTCCTTCTTTTTTTTTTTTTTTGATACAAAGATCCTGAATTTTATTATGTTGTTCTTTCAAAAAGAACTCAGTTCAAAGTCAGTGTAAAGAAAAGCAAAATTCAATTTAAAACAGAAACAGTAATTTCAGAAAGTCTGACATTCTCCTATGCAAAGACAGGGAGCGAGAGAAAAGGGTAGAGAGAAAATAAATTTAAACCTTTCTTCACCTTGCTGGGAATACAGACACCAAAGCAAAGTTCTCTTCCTCCATCTAAAGACTACAGTTCCTGCACTTTCGTGGTAGTTCTTGATTAATCAAGAAGCATGCCTCTGAAAAAAAAAAAAAGAAAGAAAAAAAAGAAAAAAAAAAAAAGAAGCATGCCTCTAAGATTATGACTGGTTAAGGAGCACAGGCCTAACTAAGCCAATCTGCAAACAGTGCTCCCTTATCTATTAGAACTTGGTCAAGAATGAAGAGGTGATCTAATTTTGGTCAAGATTCAGAGAAATTTTCTGAAGCTTTGGTAAAGAAATTTCCTTGTTCTTATGAAAATTGCTGAAATAGCTGTGTTCTCTTTTCTTCGATATTTTTTGTGCATAGATTCAAGGCTTAAAACTGCTCCAGTCATCTTGGTACTGTTTGAGGAGTAGGCAGATACACAGAGGAGATAATAACTAAGAAAGACACAGAGAAGCAGAACTGGAGAATTTGGATTAAGCCAATGTAAGCCCTGAATCTTGACTTCTAAGGTCAAGGAATTTTTCTCAGGTTTGGTCCAAGAGCAGGAGCATCAGTCTCACCTGGGAACTTGTTAGAAATGCAAATTCTAGAGCCCCATGCCGAAACTGTGGAACCAGAAACTTGGGGTGTGGCTCAGCAGTCTGTGCTTTAAGAAGCCCCCAGATGATTCTGATGCAGGCTAAAGTTTGAGAACCACTGATTTAAGCCAGTTTGTCATATTTTCTGTTAATTGCAGGCAAAATATATTAAACGTAACACATAGATTAGTAAATTTATACCAATCATATACATGTTGAAAAGATCTCTTGTAAGTATGTTCAAGTTGACTTATGATTAATTAAAGTGAAAAATTCAAAAAGGGAAGTCATGGTATACTAAGACTGAATGATTGTCCTGGTTAAGTGTAATAGTCGAACTCAAAGTCTTTGGACCTGGGTTTATAACCCAATTCCACTACTTATTAACTGTGTGACCAGGGAAAAATACTTTAGTTTCTTCCTCTGTAACATGTCGATAATCCTAGTGCTGTGTTGTGTTAAATGAATTAAAAAATGGAGAGCAGTTAGAACTTTTTTCCTGACATATACAAAGCATTCAGTAAATGTGAGCAATTATTATTATTATCATCAACAGGCCAATTATTCACCACATCAGAGAAGTCCTAAGGAACAAACCACACCTGACTGAACTGACCATATAAATTTTCTTTCAGTAATGTGGAGTTTTCGATACCAGATTACTCTCATGATGGCATTTGGATTCAGTCAATCATTTTATTATAAATTTATATCTCATTATGGGGGTAACACTATAATTGTTCATTTAAAAAGCCCTCTGAAAAAATAGCTCTCAGAAACTAATTAAATGTTATTTTTAAATTTACTCAACAAATGTTTATTAATATTATTTATTTGGGGCACAAATATTAATATTTTTTACATAAAGCACAAAAACACACCCACCACTTTCCAGTAAAATTAGAAAAAAGACTGGATATTAATAGACCTGTTGCACTGTTTGCCTTTGGGTAAGGGAACTATGGTTTGTCTTTTTCATTCTGTACTTTAAAAGTATATATTTGTTACTATCTAATAAAAGTATACTTCTTTTATTATTATTTTTTAAGTATAGCTGATTTACAGTGTTTTAACAAAGTGATTCATATATATATATATATATATATATATATATATATTGTTTTGCAGATTCTTTTCCCTTATAGGTTATTACAAGATACTGAATATAGTTCCCTGTGCTATATAGTAGGTTCTTGTTGTTTATCTGTTTTATATACAGTAGTGTGTATCTGTTAATTCCAAATTCCCAATTTATCCCTCCCCACCTTCCCCTTTGGTAACCATAGTTTGTTTTCTATGTCTGTGAGTCTACTTCTGTTTTGTAAATAAGTTCTCTTTGTATCATTTTTTTTAGATTCCACATATAAGTGATATCATATGATATTTGTCTTTCTCTGTCTGACTTACTTCACTTAGTATGACAATCTCCAGGTCCATTCATGTTGCTGCAAATGGCATTATTTCAGTCTTTCTTATGGCTGAGTAATATTCCATTGTGTGTGTATATATATATATATATATATATATATATACCCCACATCTTCTTTATCCATTCATCTGTCAATTGACATTTAGGTTGATTCCATGTCTTAGCTATTGTAAATAGTGCTGCAATGAATATAGAGGTACATGTATCTTTTCGAGTTAGACTTTTCTTGGGATATATGCCCAGGCGT
Source organism: Stenella coeruleoalba (assembly GCF_951394435.1). Lineage (NCBI taxonomy): Eukaryota > Metazoa > Chordata > Mammalia > Artiodactyla > Delphinidae > Stenella > Stenella coeruleoalba. The sequence continues at coordinate 76,828,584 of NC_137151.1, read as the reverse complement.
GGGATTGCAGGATCATATGATAACTTTATTTTTAGTTTCTTAAGGAACATCCATACGGTTCTCCATAGTGGCTGTACCAATTTACATTCCTACCAACAGTGTAGAAGTATTCCCTTTTCTCCACACCCTCTCCAGCATTTATTATTTGTAGACTTTTTGATGATGGCCATTCTAACTGGTGTGAGGTGATACCTCATTGTAGTTTTGATTTGCATTTCTCTAATAATTAGCAATGTTGAGCATCTTTTCATGTGCCTCTTGGCCATCTGTACGTCTTCTTTGGAGAAGTGTTCTATTTAGATCTTCTGCCCATTTTTTGAATGTGTTGTTTGTTTTTTGATATTGAGCTATATAAGCTGTTTGTATATTTTGGAAATTAAGCCCTTGTCAGGGCTTAATCATTTGCAGATATTTTCTCTCCCATTCTGTAGGTTGTCTTTTTGTTTTGTTTATGGTTTTCTTTGTTGTGCAGAAGCTTTTAAGTTTAATTAGGTCCCATTTATTTATTTTTGCTTTTTATTCCATTACTCTAAGAGATGAGTCCAAAACAACATTGCTGTGATTTATGTCAAGAGTTCTGCCTGTGTTTTCCTCTAGAAGTTTTATAGTATCTGGTCTTACATTTAGGTCTTTCATCTATTTTGAGTTTATTTTTGTATATGATGTTAGAGAATGTTCTAATTTCATTCTTTTACATGTAGCTGTCCAGTCTTCTCAGCACCACTTATTGAAGAGACTGTCTTTTCTCCATTGTATATTCTTGCCTCCTTTGTCATAGATTAATTGACCATAAGTGCATGGGTTTATTTCTGGGCTTTCTATCCTGTTCCATTGATCCATATGTCTGTTTTTGTGTCAGTACCATACTGTTTTGATTACTGTAGCTTTGTAGTATAATCTGAACTCTGGGAGCATGATTCCTTCAGCTCCATTATTCTTTCTCAAGATTGTTTTGATTATTTTGCTTCTTTTGTGTTTCCATGCAAATTAAAAAATCTTTGTTCTAGTTCTGTGAAAAATGCCATTGGTAATTTGATAGGGATTGCATTAAATCTACAGATCACCTGGTGTAGTATGGTCATTTTAACAATATTGATTCTTCTAATCCAAGAACATGGTATATCTTTCTATCTGTTTGTGTGGTCTTCATTTTCTTTCATCAGTGTCTTATAGTTTTCAGAGTACAGGTCTTTTGGCACCTTAGGTAGGTTTATTCCCAGGTATTTTGTTTTTTGGATGCAATGGTAAGTGTACTTCTATAAAGCACATATACAGATCCCTTTTCTTTGAGGCAATACAGAGGTCCAAATAATCTCAGGGCATCCAAGTTTCATTTCCCATTTGTAATATAGTGGCTAATCAATCCTATTGCACAGTATTCATTCCCCCAATTGTAAATTTATTTTTGTCCTTATAGCCAGATTGGGTCAGATTTCACTGCCTGAGTTCAATACCAACTCACGTCTTCAGGACCCCAGACTTCAGGGTAGAAAATCAGTTGTGGATGCTATAGAGCAGAGCATAAGCACCCAAACCTACAGCCAGTGAGCAGATGCTAATATGAACCAGCCCATTCTGCATAGAAGTCCTGTGGGCTTCAGTCTGGAAATTCATAGGAGGGAAGTTGACCAAGTGTTTGAGGTTGCATATCTCAGGAAGAGTCTTGAGCCAGGAAAACAGCCTGAGGTCTCTTTCTCACACATTTTCATTCATCAAAAGCTACATTCTCCCTAAATGCCCATCTAGAGACAAATGGATAAAGAAGATGTGGTACATATATACAATGGAATATTACTCAGCCATAAAAAGGAATGAAATTGGGTCATTTGTAGAGATGCGGATGGACCTAGAGACTGTCATACAGAGTTAAGTCAGAAAGAGAAAAACAAATATCGTATATTAACGCATATATGTGGTATTTAGAAAAATGGTACAGGTGAACCAGTTTGCAGGGCAGAAATAGAGACACAGATGTAGAGAACAAATGTATGGCCACCAAGGGGGGAAAGTGGGGTGGGGTGGTGCGATGAATTGGGAGATTGGGATTGACATATATACACTAATATGTATAAAATAGATAGCTAATAAAATGAGTGTGGGACCAGAAAAAAAAAAAAAAAAAAAACGAAAGCTACATTCTCCAGGCTAGATTTATCAGTGTTAGTAGTTCTGTACTCATGAACCATGGTAGTGAGCAGTCACAAAGTAGTACTGTAGCAAATAACAGTTTACAGTCAATAAGTAGAAGGTATACACATTATAACCACTTTTTACTTGCCTCGATGATTTGTAATCATTCATTTTCTTCCCATACTTCTATTTCCATCCTAAACTGAATAGGGGAGGCAAAGTATGGCAGCTAGTGTAGCACGATTCTCATGAACTTGACTCTGTAATTAGACAGACCTAGGTCTGAATCCCATTCTCCAACTAAAGAGCTGTATGACCTTATAGACACCTAACCTCTCAAACCTACCTTCTCGGGCTATTATAAGAGCTAAATAAAATAATACCTGTACAATGCTTAACTCAATGTCTGGTACAGAGGAAACCTTCAGGAAAGGCTAATACCTAATAATAATTGTTGTTCTCTTTCTTGATACTTCCTTCTGCCTATATTCCCTGCTTTTACTACATAATGGGCTCTGAGCCACGAATGCCACAGAGGTAAAACCCTCCCAGAATACATGCTTTCTTATCCCTGTAATGAAGAAAGAGGCAAAAATTAAAAGTGCATGTAATAGTTTCCAGATTGTGAAGTTTTAGTGATTTCAGAAATGCCAAGCTCCTAGAGAACAAATAGCTGAAAGGAAATTAGTATATTTGGCAAACTGTTACTTAGTGGTCTGCAGCTCAGGGCCTCCTTGGACAAGCTGGCCACAGGAGGAAAGAGTGCTCAGTCCTGACTGGCAAGCGTAAGGGCACCGAGCTTAGTAACTCCCTTATAGTAACAATGAAACTCCTAATAGCTACCAAATCCTTGCTTTCCCTCTGGCACCCGGTGTGATTTGAGTTGACTAGGACCTCCATTTATCTCATCTCAGAATGTAAGGGGAACACTCTGGGCAAATGCCCTGGCCAAATTCAAGCCCTCTTCTCTCCATGTCTGACATCTATATCTGAGGCAGGTAGATGCCAGACTCCCCTCAGACCTGGAACGGAGTAGGTCACATGAGGGCCCTGAAAACTTTGGGCAGCCAGGGTCAGACCAGACTTAACCAGCCCTCTCCAGGCCTTCATCGCCATCTTCCCTTTGTTTAACTCTCAGCCTCTCAACTGTGCAAAAACCAGGAAAGGGCAAGTCCAGGACACATGGTCAGATACCATCTTATTCCACGCAGCCACCCCATATTCAGAACTTCCAAAAGGAAATGTGGCATTGATGGACAGTGATATATTATGGAAAGAAAAACCTTAGATACTAAGTGTAGTCAGTCCCTTAGTTGAATCCTTGGATTTGGAGGGCCTGTACTACACCATTTTATATAAGGAACTTGAGAATCCATGGATTTTTGTGTCTGTGGAGGATCCTGGAACCAAACTGCCCTGGATATGGAGGGACGACTGTAGTTTCTTATAGAAAGGAACACAGAGAAGGTTTGCTAACAACAAAAGACTTTCCATAACACAGTTATGTTTCTTCTCCGCTAGGCTCATTTGGAAGATAAATAAGTAAGGCCTTGAAGGCAGTTTTGGAAATACATCAAGTCATAGAACTGAAATGATCTAAACAACTGATGCATCTATCAAAAAAACCTCATGGGATCCAAAAGGACAATACTTAAAAGGTTATCAAGGATACTTGGCTAATTAGGGTCTTCTCTCTTCTGCCAGAATACCTTGTCATAAAACCTCAACTATGCCAGATGTCTAAGGCTTAAAATTATCACTGCATCTGTTATATGATCTGGAGAATATCAAGGTTCTCAGACCCCTTGTCAGTGAGGTAAAGCATAGAATCCTGGGTTTATTGGGAGGTTTAAAAATTAAACCATGTTATTCACTTCTATTTAAAAAATAACAGTCGAACGCTTTTTCCCAGCCCTTACTTTCCTTTTTGTGTGCTATATTCTATTGTTAATTAACAATAAGAATGTTCACTAGGGGAAATCTTTGATGGACTCATTTATCAGGATAAAAATAACTTGGTACTATTAATATCTGTATGGAATCAGAGATTTGGAGTTTATCCCATGTAGTAGCTAGCATCTCTTGAACTTCTAATTCAATCCAAGATTAATTCGGAAATGTTCTCTGTCTTGTATCACACAACTAAACTTATTAGTTTTACTCATGTTTTAAGAAATGTAGGAATTCCCCAAAGATAAAAGCATCAAAAAAAAAGATAACTTAATTCTAAATGCCTTTACTGATTATAAAATTACCATGTACCTAGTCTCTTCCACTGACCATTCCTCAAGGATTTTACTAAGTTAGAAGGAAAACCAGGATGGAGAGTTATACAGAAAGCATATTGGACGTGCACTAAAGGAAATGGATTTCTAAAAAATATTAAAATATTTATTAATAAATATTTTACCTTTGAAAATATTTATAATGAATGTAGTCCAGTCCACGCCATTGTTATGATTTCAACATGTTCCAGGCTGGAAGACCAGTTTAATTATTTCACAAATCAAAGAGGGAAAGCACCCAGCACAGGACGCATCAAGAATAGCTCTTTTCATAACAATTACCAAATCCTTGTATATAGTTTCATGTTGTTATGAATCAAATTGTGTTCCCTTCCCAAATTCATACATTGGAGTCCTAATCACTAGTATTCCAGAATGTGACCTTATTCAGAGATAGGGTTGTTGCAGGTGTAATTAGTTAAGATGAAGTCATACTGGAGTAGGGTGGGCCCCTAAAATGACTGGTCTTTATAAAAATCCAATATGACTGGTACCCCTATAAAAAGAGGAAAGTTGGAGAGAGACAGGCATGTAGGGGAATACCATGTGAAGATCAGAGTTATATAACCACAAGCTAAGGAACTACTAGAAGGTAGGAGAAAGGGCTGGAACAGATTCTCCCCTAGCACCTTCAGGGGGAGCATGGCCCTACTGACACTTTGATTTCAGACATCTGGTCTCCAGAACTGTGAGACCATAAGCTTCTCTTGTTCTAAGCCACCTCATTTGTGATACTTTGTTATAGCAGCCCTAGCGAAGTAATATAGGTATCTTTTTTTTTTTTTTTTGCTCTTCTCAATTTTGCTCCCCTTTTCAAATGCCACAAGAATGTCAGACCAGGTAAAGAAAAATCATGAAGAGGAAGCATGACACGTCTCATTCACTCCACTGCCCTTACCCTCTGACCTTCCAACATACCCAGACTCCTTGTCATCATAGCACAGAGGTGATTTCCACAAGAAAACTACTGCTGCCTTTCTCAGCTCAGGCTCTCTACAGAGGGAAAGCATAGCCAGCCTTTCAGGTGAGCCCCATTGGCTATGTGCCTATAATAAGCCAGCCCTTCATCATAACTTTTCCTTTCTGACTTAGTTGGGAAGTTAGGGTTCTCATTTTAGACGGGAATGGGCCCCTTACCCTAGCAACTGCCCCCACCTTTAACCAAAAGGGCTTAAATTCTCTCAACAAAAGTAAGAGCCTTTCCTTTATGTTGACTTATGAAATAAACTGCCCCCTTTTAATACACACACATACAAACACTATAGCAAACTTTCCAGTGCATGCGAGTGTGATTGGTGGTCTAGAAGATGCTGAAAAAGTGATATATGAACAGGCTAGCACACGTTTTTGAAGAATAATGTATCTGTAAGACTGACATATAGCAGATGCATAGTAAATACAGAGAGAACAGAAAGTAAAAGATAATTTAGTTTTGTTGTACACTCAGCAGGAACTCTGTTCCTTATTGATTGAGAGTATCAAAACTACAGGATAATTGGTATGTGTGCCATCTAGTTTAGGTGTGCTGCAGTTTGACCAGAACTGTAGTTACAGATTGGTCCAGCTTTTGTAAAAACCTCTTTGTTTCTCTTGCTCTCAAATACATTGTAAATTCAATAAATGTCCCAAGGCTTTGCTGCTGATTCTCACACTCTTGTAAGAGCTTATAAAGGGAGTGTTTGGGGCCAAGGCCTCTAAGCAGGACTCAGGTGTGGGAGGAAATAGTACTGATGATTAATCCTCCTCTAAGGTGATAAAGTCCTTTATTGGATACAGCAACCCAATGACCAGGTCACATTGGAAGTCAGCCTCAGTTCTGAGCACACAGCTAAGACAGATCTTTGGGGATGCTGACAAACCCAAGGCCACAAGCAAGCCTGTGACTCAGAAGGAAACACAGGACAGGAGACATCTGACCATGCAGTCTACTTGCCGAGACTACTTGCTGCTAACAATCTTTATTCTTCTCAGTTCTGAACTTCTGGAAGTATATAATATGGCTGGGTGTTACTGCATTAAGTAGGAGACAAAGCATCATATAAAAATCAAATCTACAGATAATCAAAAAGGCACATTTTGGACAATACTTTTGATATTCTATACTTTTTCTTTCCATCCCATAAAAATAATTTTTTTCCATCTAATGAGAGATTGGCGGGGGGAAAGAGGGCGAGAGAAGCAAAAGAAATGAAGAATTTACAAACTGGATGATCTGACCCTGAACAATTGAATGCATTGAAAATATATGCATTTCAGATAGAGTTTTAGTATGGAAAAACCCTAAAGAGAGAGACCCTATCTTCAGTATTTAGCATTTTACAGAGCATCAAGATTCTTCTACTTTAATCTGCTCCACGGTTGCCAGCTAGTTAGTTATCAATGTGAAGTGGAAACCTGAAAAAATTTAAAGCGTGTGTTAAAAATGTTACTTTTTATGATATAAATATCTTCCAAAGTTAAGTTAAAATAAACAGTGTTTCCCAATTCATTGCATTTTTTAAAAAAAAACAGTTGTGTGTTCCTATTGAAATAATTCCTACACTTTCACCTTTAAAAAATTACTTAAAAACTTTTGGCAAGATCAAGATGATCAGCCCTGTGATTCTGGACATTGTGGAAAACCTATTTCATTATTTCTCCCAAAAACATGCAAAATTCACTACCATTCTGAAACTCTGCTCAACACAGTTTTTTAAATAAACTTTTTTTGTTTGTTTTAGAACAGTTTTAAAGTAAAATTGCAAAGATGGTACAGAAAGTTTCCCTATACCCCATACTCAGTTTCCCCTATTATTAACATCTAACATTAATATTGTACACTTGTTACAATTAATGAACTAATATGGACACATTATTATTAACTAGTAAAGTCCATACATTTTTGAGATTTCCTTAGTTTTTACCTAATGTCCTTTTTCTGTTTCAGAGTCCCATCCAAAATACCACATTTCAATTAGTCATTATATTTCTTTAGGCTCCCCTTGGCTGTGACAGTTTCTCAGACTTTCCTTGTTTTGATGACCTTGACAGTTATGAGGAGTACTAGTCAGTTATTTTGTAGAATGTCCTCAGTTGGGATTTGACTGGTGTTCCTCTCATGAGTAGACTGGGGTTATAATTGTGAGGAGGAAGACCACCCAGATAAAGTGCTATTTTCATCACATCACATTGAGTGTATGCTATCAACATAGCAGTACACTGAAATCACTCTTGATGTTGACTTGGATCACCTGGCTGAGATGGTGTTTGTCAGGTGTCTCCACTGTGAGATTATTCTTTCATCCCCCCCCCCTTTCTATCATGTACTCTTTGGAAGTATACTGTTTGTTTATACATTCAACTATTGAAGAATGTCTTGGTTAGTTCCATTTTTTGGCAATTATGAGTAAATCTTCTCCAAATATTTGCATGTAGATTTTTAGGTGGATGTACGTTTTCAAATCAGTTGAGTAAATACCGTGGAGCATAACTGCTGGATCATATGGTACAACTATATTTAACTTTGTAAGAAATTGCCTTCCAAAATGGCTGAACCATTTTGCATTCATACCAGCAATCACTGAGAGCTCCTTTTTCTACATCCTCACCAGCAATTAGTATTGTTAGTTTTTTGGATGTTAGTCATTCTAATAGGTGGGTAGAAGAAACTCATTATTGATTAATTTTTAATTACTTAGTGAAAAATGATGTTGAGTATCTTTTCACATGCTTGTCCCCCGATACATTTTTAAATACTTAGATCATTTGATTGTTGAAGCAGTATCACAATATTATATAGTTTTTCAATTTATGTATTAGATGTTCTCACCCAAGAAAATTTCCTAAAATTTCTGGTTTTAGATTAGACAGACATATATCCCCCATACATTACCAATTGTGACATTATTTGTAGAAGGAGTCTATTTTAAATGACTTTTATGCATGTTTAGTAAGTTACTTTATTGGCACTCTACATAATAATCTTAAATACTTGTATGATTAAAAACTTCCTCTTTCTGCATCCAAGAAGGAAGACAGTGCCCAATAGTATATATTACCTAACAATGAAGGAGAGGACCAACATCTGCCCCAATTATCACATAGTCATGTTCTGTGTCCTTGGACAAGTCACTTTACTATGTGAGCCCTCAGCATCCTCATCTGTGTATAATGGCTTGATTGTTGATAACCAAGGGTCTCTTCTAACAGTCTGGTTTTATTCTTTTTTTTTTTTTTTTTTTTTTTTTGCGGTACGCGGGCCTCTCACTGTTTTGGCCTCTCCCGTTGTGGAGCACAGGCTCTGGACGCGCAGGCTCAGCAGCCATGGCTCACGGGCCCAGCCGCTCCGCGGCATGTGGGATCCTCCCGGACCGGGGCACGAACCCGTGTCCCATGCATCAGCAGGCGGACTCCCAACCACTGCGCCACCAGGGAAGACCCTGGTTTTATTCTTTACCCCCCTCTAGAGTGTCAGGCACTGACCAGAGTCTCATTGCCACAGTATTCTTTTCTTTGGCTACCTTCCTCCTACCATTCCCACACTAAGGCTCCTTTGTTTAGTTGTTAGTACCTTTTGCAGACCACTCCTTAATTACAACATGTAGTTTTCTTGGCTTTCATTATCTGGAAATTACTTTCCTTTGTTAATTTGCTGTGTTTTCATTTTTTCATATCAAGTCTAATTAGAAAGAACTTGCTTTGTTTGAGAGTAATTAAATTTTATCAGGGCAAATTAAATACAAGTCAATGGCCTTATAGTTTATGTAAAAATTATCCTAGACTGCTTACTAAAATCTAAATTAAATTCCTTTTTATTCCTTCACTGGGAAGACTTCATGAACAGAGTTTGGGTTCTTGATCAATTTCAGCTTTTGGACTGCTGTCTTTATAAGGGACAGATTTTAGAAGCCAAGAAACTGAGCCTGAAAAATAACAAACCACTAAACAGTCTTATTCAGGATATATTTGATAAACTCTCTTTTCCTTGCTGCTAAATGTATCCTGTTGCCTTGAAAGAAACGAATACACCTACCTTATACAGGGAGAAGTTCTCTCTCCAAGGAGTATTCTACTCATTCAAGTTCACTATAGGTCAGGCTAAGAGCAGTTCTAGTATAACTCATATTTCTTCCCACAGACATCCTTAACTGCTTCAGGTTGTAGGACTAATTAGAAAAAATATACCTAGTAGACACAGTATGTGACACACAGCAATCACCTGCATGTGTTGCCATTGTGTTTAAGTCACACAGATTGCCTTGTGAGTCATCAAATCAATGTCCTAGCAGAGACTGTGCGTTCAGAGTCAGTTTACTAGCAGAGAATGTATATGAGTGAGTGCTTTTGAAAGTCCAGGTAAGTCAAGTGATAGGTAACAGGAAAGCAGCATTTCCTGCTTTACAAACCTAGGCATTGTATATTCCAAACCAGAAAAATAAAACTTTCTCTAATGAGCAACTGTACTGTTTTTTCACTCTCGCACAGATCTTGAAGCACAGGTCTCAATTCAGGGGCTTGAAGGTGTTCATTGCGCTCCCTAACACGTTTGCCATTTAATTTATCCCCTAGGAAATTGACCTTACTCTGGCTGTCCAGACATATATTCGTGGCCTTGTGGATATATGAAATTCAGTACATGTTTACCATTGAATTAGAAAAAAAGAAAAGTACATAAGCTTTGAATAAGGGCGTAGGAGGTCTCACCCTCGAGTGAAATGTATGACTGATACCACAAGCATGTCCCAACAAACATCTTAAGGCAGTTTTATGTGAGGTGGCATGCTTATCTCATCTGCCTACTCTGGGTGGGCCCTAGAACTCCAGCAGCTATAGTAGGTCCAGATACTGTCAGATGTCATAATATTTAGCATGGTTTTACTTTTTTTAAGCAATTTTTAAAATTTTATTTTATTTATTTTTTTTTGGCTGCGTTGGGTCTTCATTGCTGCCCGTGGGCTTTCTCTAGTTGCAGTGAGCAGGGGCTACTCTTCGTTGCTGTGTGCGGGCTTCTCATTGCAGTGACTTCTCTCATTGCAGAGCACGGACTCTAGGCACGCGGGCTTCAGTAGTTGCAGTACGCAGGCTCAGTAGTTGTGGCGCACGGGCTTAGTTGCTCCACGGCATGTGGGATCTTCCCAGACCAGGGCTCGAACCTGTGTCCCCTGTATTAGCAGGTGGATTCTTAACTACTGCACCACCAGAGAAGTCCCTTGGCATGGTTTTAGATTGGAACTTTATGAATATGACAAATTTAAAACTCAGAAATAAATATATATGTAGATTACTACAGAGTTAACTTACATGAGACTAACTACTAAAGGTCTTCAATAGGATTATGTGTTCGCTTACCTAGTAAGAAATTAATTCTTTTAAACAAATAAACAAAACATCCTTATATGCTTTTGGGGTCTAAATTTCTAAGTTGTTTTATACATTTTCAAACTGTCTAGGTTCTACTATACTCTTTTGTGTGTCCAAGTTGTTATTTTCCTGGAAAAAAAAAAAACAAACTAACTTTCTTTTTTTTTTAATTTATTTATATATTTTGGCTGTGTTGGGTCTTCGTTGTTGTATGCGGGCTTTCTCTAGTTGCAGCAAGCGGGGGCCACCCTTCATTGTGGTGCACGGGCTTCTCATTGCGGTGGCCTCTCTTTGTTGTGGAGCACAGGCTCCGCGTGCACAGGCTTCAGTAGTTGTAGCATGCGGGCTCAGTAGCTGTGGCCCACTGGCTGTAGAGCGCAGGCTCAGTAGTTGTGGCAGACGGGCTTTGTTGCTCCGTGGCATGTGGGATCCTCCCAGACCAGGGCTCGAACCCGTGTCCCCTTGCATTAGCAGGCGGATTCTCAACCACTGCACCACCAGGGAAGTCCCCAAACTAACTTTCTTTAAGGACATACCACATTTGCAGAACTGTTCTAAATTCCTCATGTTTCTTTCATCAGGGCCTCTATTGCTGTTTTCCAGGGCATTCTCTATCTCAGTCTACAAGTGCTCAGTGTTAGACTGTAAAAGCTGTCTTCTCAGGAAGGAGTTTGCTTTCCTTCAGTGTTCTGTACTGAAGGGGGCAGGGAGTTAGTGATTGTCTGGGAATGGCTGCTCTGCTTGTGTGGCCTTGAAATAATCTGTGGATCCCTTTGATTATGTACTGCATGCTGACCTCAGGAATAACTTCTAAAATGTAACTTCTAGAATAAGATCAAGTTGGAATAGCTTTGCCCACTACCCATGAACATGGAAAATATAACCCTCTCTATGAAAGATCAATAATAGAACAGAGCTTTGTGAGAAAATTCATGATTACCACTGTAGAATATTACAATAATAATCTGTTGCCAGTTGCTCATGATTTATTTTGTGCTTATTATTGTACAGGGTATATATGTACTTTGTGATACTTAATCAGTTCATTTTCTACTTCCCATTCTCAGATACATTTTGCATAGATGGAATTCTGGATAACAAAGGGTTCTGCCCTGTCTCTTATTGTAAACCACGTTACTGATGTGTAGTAGTTTATTGCCTTTGGAAGGATTCTATGCTTGGCATTAGGGGTCTCAATTTATAATCTGTGTATTTTCTTTAGCACCAAGTTCAGAAATAATATAATTACTATTTTTAAATTATTACCATTTGGGTGTACTAGGCTAAATGCTTTATATTCCTTATCCCCTTTAATCCTCACAACACTCCTGTGAAGTAGGTACTGTTCTTAATCCAATTTGACATATGATCAAAGTCTGATTTGATCATGTTAAATAGCTCTACCACTTAGAGTTTAAAAGCAGGTCTGCTGATTCTGGAATCTGGTCTTCACTGTGAGAGTTGTGTATTCCACATTGTGTTCATGCTAATAAAACAAAACACAGTGATTCACTTGTTAGATGAAGGTAGATCTTAACATTCTCTCTCCCTGGTCATGTAAAATGATTAAGGAGGAAAGTGGAGAAAAACAAAAGAAATCCTTGGTCTTCAGCAGCAGGGGAGCTCTTACAGGTTTTCTAGGGTGGGTATAAACACAGCTGAGCGGTTGAAATATTGCTTTGAGCCAGGAGAATGTGGTTTGAGTTTCAGTGCCTATCACACTGGCTTATATTTAGAAGACGTTCAATAAGACATTGAATTGAATCCAAATATGTTCACCAGAACAGCTAGCCTCAGTACGAAGGGAAGGGTAACAGAATTACCTAACCTGTGGATTATAAATTTATGCTTTGCAGTCTGCTTTTGAATCCCACACATACATATAGCTGTGGAGTAGCTAACGGTAATGCCACCAAGACACTCCTACTCCATGGTGTTTATAGGTGCTACTGGGGCCTCCCTGGTGGCGCAGTGGTTGAGAGTCCGCCTGCCGATGCAGCGGACACGGGATCGTGCCCCGGTACGGGAGGATCCCACATGCCGTGGAGCGGCTGGGCCCGTGAGCCATGGCCGCTGAGCCTGCGCGTCCGGAGCCTGTGCTCCGCAACGGGAGAGGCCACAACAGTGAGAGGCCCGAGTACCGCAAAAGAAAAAAAAAAAAAAAAAAAAAAAAAGTTGATAAAGGTGCTACTGTGTTACCCTAGCTCACCGTCCTTCTTCTCCTCCAGTCTTCACAATAGTCCATGATTTAGATAGGACAGATTTATTATTTATTTTTAGTAATAAACACTAATCTGTTTAGTAGTAAACGTACTTGAAAATGTTTGTTAGAGATTTGATTCTAATAATTTTGAAAATTGAAAACTGCCAAGTCGGGGGTAGCAAGTGGTTTACACTTTACTTTCTTCTGGGAGAATTGACTTTGGTCAGCCTTTTAAATCTTGCAGATACAGATATAGATGGAGACCCATATTTTTAGAAATCCCTGGATTATAAAAATTTAACCCAAATGCTGCTACTTCCAACTGATATGTTGAGTTCTGTTTAATTCTATATTTGGGAATGCTATAATGCTATAAATCCAATCCTATAATTGGGAATATTAGCAGGACTCTGCCCCCAGTCTTGATTTAGACTGCCTTAAAATCAAGAATGCCTTGTTCTAAAAAAAAAAAAAAAAAAAGAATGCCTTGTTCTTAGAAGGTTTGGGTTTTTTTTGTCTAGATGGTTATTCACAGGATTCTGGGAGCTGAGGCAGGGTTATGACAGAGGGACTTACAAACCTCGCACTTCTGCCACCCTGCTGCTCCTCCTAGTGTGGGTTAAGCTGTGATGGGAAGTTGACCTGGGGCTAATGTTCTGCTGCCTGGACTGATCCGTTGGTAACCCGAACATGTGCTGGCTAAGACAGAGCAATCAGGATTTTGAGAAATAGAGGGAACAATTGTGATGAACTCTTCCAGGCCATTGTGGTCCAATTACACACAAGTCGGGGCTGGATGGGTAGGTGGGGTCTTATCTCAAGAAAACAGGTAGTGTTACTGTCTATCATTCTGGCGTCACTAAAACAAGTCTGATTTCATTTAAAACAAGAACAAGAAAAACACCTAATAGTTGGGCTTAGACTGGAGTTTGGAGGTGCTTGGAGATTCTCACTGGTGGGACTGAGCTGGTCTCCATGATACCAGAGGCTGTGGGAGCTGGTCAGGGACCCTGCTGTCCAACTGGGTTTGTGGGTCCTAAAAATAACCAGCACTGAATGCAGCTGTTGGTTACTCTGCATTAGACTTCAGTGACATCTTATTGATGTTAAAGTCACTGACTGGTATCACTTGTGCTGAGTAGAGTTAGCAAGGGCAGAGCCCTCCTTAGAGCTGACGAAGTAATATCAGTGGGATCACCTCACTCATGGAGGCCTACCCCAACATCCTTGGGCCCGGCAGGAATGCACAGGAAACGTGCACACCCACGCCTGAATATTTAAACATCATGAATCAAGCTACCTAACTGTCCAGAATATGACTCATCCTCCTCACCCACGGCTGGATAGCCCAGGCTGCATTTCCAATCTCCATACGCCCTCCCACAGCAAACAGCCACCCTTGGCCATCCCCTGGAGCCTAGAGGGTGCGCCCATCGCATGTTCAGGCTTCAGGATGAAGGGCCAGGGTTGCAGCCTGAAACTGCTCTGGGCAGGAGATTCTGGAGTCCCAGGGACCCAGAGCATGGTCTAGAAAAGGGTAGGTCGGCCCAGTGGATTCCCCAACCCCATGGGGTGGGGCGTGGCAGGAGGAAGGTCAAAGCAGGTGCCTTGCCCAGTTCTAAGAGCAGGAATGCCAGTAAAAGACAGTTTTCGCAAATGGCAACATTGTATGCGTAAGAAGCAGGAAAATCAACAGTGAGATCCAAAAAGAGAGGAAAAGAAGAAGGGAAGGAGGAAGGGGGGAGGGAGGGGGAGGGGAGAGAGAGAGAGAGAGAGAGAGAGAGAGATCAGAACAGAAAAAACTAAAAGGATCATAAGACCCCTGAGCAACTCTCAGAAATAGGTGGGGTGACACTGAGGGGGGCTCATTTCACACAAATCAGCCATTGGTAGGTTCAACTGTAAAATTATAATTTGGAAATAAAGGGGTGTATCTTTTGAGATAGATTACATAGGAACAGGTTACATTGCATAATTCTTTCATTACAATGCATCCCCCAGCTAGGAGAAAACAAACTCCTAAGTGGTTAAGAGGCTTCCACAGTCACATTTCTACAGCACAGCAGAGTGAGCATTCGGTTTACAAGTCAAGCATCTTCTGTGACAAGATATGCTGAGGAGGAGCAGCCAGGGGAGATAAAGGAAGTTCAGGGAGGGCGTATTAATGAGAGCTCAGCACAGCATCTTGCTGGAACCTGGATGCAAGGAAGAATTCTCACTTCATTGATTTTCCTCAATAGGTCTTCCCACCTCACTGATTTTTGCTGATGAGTGAATTGGCTTCCTGGTTGTCGGAGGTGTTTTTATTTCCTTTTGATTCCCCTTACTTAAGTTTCTAAACTGGTGTATTTTTTAATGGTAACCACAATGGATTTCTACTTTGAGTCAACATCATTAGTCCACTTCCCCAGTATAGGGTTACTGACTTTACCGAGAAACTCCTTGCTTCCTTCTCATGACGGGAATTTTTCTGACCATTTTCAATGCTGCTTTTCTCATACGGTATGACTAGTCTATACCCCTAGATGAGTACTGCCTAAATTCTGATACTTTTTCACAGGAGTCAAGGAGAGGTACTACCTATTGAGCACCTATCGTACTGGATGCCTTTTTCCTTGTAGCAATCCTCTGTGACAAAAACAACAAAAGTAATAACTAGCTTCTATTGAGTACTTACTGTGCCTGGCACTGTGCTAAGCTCTGTACATCTATTTGGTTGTTTGTTGTCCTGGCCCCATCGAGGAAGAGTGATCACTCCCATGTTAGAAGTGAGGGAACGTGCAGAGACCATTACGTGAACTGTTTAAGGCCAGTGATGGTGAAGCTAGGATCTGACCCTCAGTCTGATTCATTCCACGTCCATTTTGTTATGCCTGTATTATTTCCCGTATTTTGTAATACAGTAATTTAGTGTGCCTGCTTTTCTTTCCAGAAGAAATATATCATTATTTATAGTTATCATACTCTGACCCATAACACGTGGTTGTCCTGGGACTGTTAGAGCTAAAAAAGACATTGGAAAGAACATCTAGTCTGATACTCTCATTTTATGATCAGGAAACAGAAGTTCAGAGGAATTAAGTGACTTGCTAAAGGCCTTGCAGTGAGCTGGACAGAACCCCAAACACTTGTTTTCCAAATTCTTATTCTGGTTTTTGTTTGCTCATTTGTCTTCACAAAAATTTTTAGGGTCTATAGTATGAACCCAATTTGCCAGTCCTGAAAATTTTAATTTATAATGTTCTGTGTATCACCATTTTTTAACCTTTCTGTTTCAATAGTGAAACCCAATGTTCTCTAAATAACAGTGTAAAAACTGAATTATAAGTCCTTAACTAAAAATTCAGAAACTGAAAAAAATATATACAAATGGAGTATCACTTTTCAAAAGTAAATGAAAAGTAACTTTGCTATTATCAGAAGACTGATGAGGGACTCCCCTGGTGGCGCAGTGGTTAAGAAACTGCCTGTCAATGCAGGGGACATGAGTTCGATCCCTCGTCTGGGAAGATCCTAATGCCTTGGAGCAACTAAACCCAGGCACCACAACTACTGAGCCTGCACTCTAGAGCCCCTGAGCCACAACTACTAAGCCCGTGCACCACAACTACTGAAGCCCACGCACCGCAACCACTGAAGCCCGCATGCCTAGAGCCCGTGCTCCACAACAAGAGAAGCCACCTCAGTGAGAAGCCCGTGCACCGCAACAAAGAGTAGCTCCTGCTCGCTGCAACTAGAGAAAGCCTGTGCACAGCAACAAAGACGCAATGCAGCCAAAAAAAAAAAAAAGTTACTTCCGGCCAAGGAGGCATTAATGAGAAGACTGATGAAATCTAGAATATTTTTAAATGAACAGTTCTTAGGCTTTAAAAGAAAACCTTTATTACTATTATATTTATAGCCATATAATTGCCCTATGAATACATTCATGGAATGAATTATGGTACTTGCTGTGATCTATAAAGCAAGACATAAAGTGTGGCAAGACGTACTTAACTTTGCTGATGGAATGCCAATTCCCCTACCTCCAACAGTAATATGCTTGATTAGAATGGCTTATTAACCATAGATCAGAAAGCTAACATGTACAGCAACTAAAGTGTACTAAATAGTGAATTAATATCCATTAGTAGTTCAGGCTTTATTTCCAAGTATGCTGCTATTTCTACCACATCATTATCAGGCAATAATTGCTACGTCAGAGAAAACAGTGGGGCTGCTCCATACCTCTTGCCATTCCCAAGGGTAAATATGCCATAAGGAATTTAATAAGGGACAAAAGGATTAAGTCCAGAAGAAAAATGGCTCATCGAAAACAAAAAGGATATGCAAAGGACCACACACATTTTCAAAGTAGCATCTGGTTTATTATTCAGTGTTGCTCAGGCATGATATTAGAATTCTTACATGCCAAGAGCCAGAAAACTCAAAGGTAAAGTTAAGAGCCAGCTGCTAAATTCAGATTATTATGTGCCTGGTAACAAGAGCAGTAGAAAAGTGGTTTCACTACCAACCCATCTACCAAATCACTTCTCTACATGTCTGTCTATCCACTTGCTGTATACTGTGGGTAGTTGTATGAGCATTTGTATGTATGACAAATGTATGACATTGCAGTATTTAGTCAGTTTTACCTTTGAGAATAATGACAAAATAGCAGTTATGCTATTATATATATGACTGCTTACATTTATAAAAGTTTTGTTGAATCCATTAGGAAATATCCAAAGCAATTTTTTTCATGAATATGCCATATATTTTTTTTTCCTTTTGGAAACTGTTGTAATTTGTCTCTCAGGAAAGTAACAAAACATTATATTTCTATGGATATCTGTGCCATTTTCTGGAGATGTTAATAACCAAAAATAATTGCAAGACTTTATAAGAACAGTACAGTGTCCTAACAAAGTAGCCAAATACAGAGTCATGTGGTCTAAAGTTTTAGAGAAACTACAATCCTAAAATGTCACTTATTTGGCTTAATTGTAGATATTGAAGAGGATCTCAGCGTAAAGTAGCGTCTGAACTAGAAAAAATTAAGTCATGAACTTTTAACTTTCTGGGAAAAGACATATATTAGATGATAACTCCCAACCTGAGCTTCCCAGCACAAAATCTATACCTGCCCATCCACAGCTCCTCCCACCTGTCCTCACCTTCCCTGCTGTCACAATAGAAGAAAGATCACACCTCCTATCTAAAGCCAACTTCTTCCATGCGCCCTATGAATCCCATCTCCAATCCCCTCCTGTGGAAATTGGCACTAGTGATTACCGCCTCTCTCCACTGTGTATTCTCAAACTCATTCCCTACAAACAATTCTCCCCCTCAGCTTTCCCTTTCAACAGCGTTTAACTATGCCTAAGACATTTTTATCTTAGAACACACACAGAGCACTCTCTTATTCCACTGTCCTTCACAGCCAAGCTTTGTGAGCCCTGCTATCTTGATTTTCTCATTTCCCATTCACTTGCTTCCTTTTAGAAAATGTATTAGAATATTTCAATTCTGTCCATGTTTCCCAAGCTGCTCCAATCTGAATCCCACTCTGCCTAAATATTCTTGCTGAGGTGACCAATGACCTTCGCGTTGCTATTCCAATGGCCGTGTTCACTCTGTGTCTTGTCTGACATCTCAGTATCCAACACAGGCAGGTAGTCTCCTCCCCTGGCAGATATGCCACCCTCCTCTCTTGTTTCTTCTCCATCTTCTCTACTCTTCCCTCCCCGTCTCCTTTAGAATCTCTTCTCGTCTCTTTCTCCTCTACTCATGTTTATTTTTTTTAATTTTTATTGAAATATAGTTGATTTACAATCAACTGTAGTTTCAGGAATATAGCAGAGTGATTCAGTTATACATACATTTGTATATCTGTTCTTTTTTAGATCCTTTTCCATTATAGGTTATTACAAGATAATTGAGTATATTTCCCTGTGCTATACAGTAGGTCCTTGTTGTTTATCTCTTTTACATATTGTAGTGTGTATATTTTAATCCCTAACTCCTAATTTATCCCCCCCTTCCCCTTTGTTTTCCATGTCTGTGAATCATTTCTATTTTGTAAATAAGTTCATTTGTATCTTTTTTTTCCAGATTCCACATATAAGTGATACCATAGATATTTGTCTTTCCCTGTCTGACTTACTTCACTTAGCATGATAATCTCTAGGTTCATCCATGTTGCTGCAAATGGCATTATTTCATTCTTTCTTATGGCTAATAGTCCATTGTATATATTTACCACATCTTCTGTATCCATTCATCTGTCGATGGACATTTAGGTTGTTGCCACGTCTTGGCTATTGTAAATAGTGCTGCAATGAACATTGGGGTGCATGTATCTTTTCGAATTATCGTTTTCTCCAGATATATGCCCAGGAGTGGGATTGCAGAATCATATGGTAACGCTACTTTTAGTTTTTTCAGGAACCTCCATACTGTTTTCCATAGTGGCTGCACCAATTTACATTCCCACCAACAGTGTAGGACGATTCCCTTTTCTCCACACCCTCTCCAGCATTTATTATTTTCTACTCATATTAAATGATGGAAGATCTCAGGGAAGTGTTTGAAGCATTCCTCTTTTCTCTTTCACAACACTCACATCCTCAGCAATCTCGAGCACTCCTATGAGTCATGTACCACTTGTGCACAGATAACTCCCAGCATATATAACACAGCCCAAACCAACATTCTGAAATCCAGAACCATATAACCAACTGACAGTTTAACATCTCCACTTAGATATGGCACAGACAACTGAAACGCAACATGTCTAAGTCTGAATTCATTTTCCCAGCTAAACCTCCTTTCTGCCAGTGTTTCCTTTTGAAAAGTGCATCACATACTCCTTGTTGCTCCTGCCAGAAACCAGGGAACTAGGTTGGACTAAAACACAGACAACAGCAAACCAATTGTTCAACATTATTTAGTGAGTGTATTAGTCTCCTAGAGCCGCCATAACAAATTATCACAAACTTGGCTTTAAACAACAGAAATTTATTCTCTCTTAGTTGTGGAAGCGAGATGTCTGAAATCAAGGTGTCAACAAGGCCATCCTCCCTTTGAAAGCTTCAGGTTGTTATTGGTTGAGCTGCATCTTCCTACCTCTTCCAGCTTCTGGTGGCCCCAGGCATTCCTTGGCTTGTGGCTCTATAACTAATCCTGCCTCTGTCTTCACATGGTCTTCCCCTTTGTCTCTTATAAGAACACAGTCATTGATGGGCTTCCCTGGTGGCGCAGTGGTTGAGAGTCCGCCTGCCGATGCAGGGGACAAGGGTTCGTGCCCCGGTCCGGGAAGATCCCACATGCCGCGGAGCGGCTAGGCCCATGAGCCATGGCCGCTGAGCCTGCGCGTCCAGAGCCTGTGCTCCGCAACGGGAGAGGCCACAACAGTGAGAGGCCCGCATACCGCAAAAAAAAAAAAAGAACACAGTCATTGGATTTAGGGCCCACTCTAAATCCAGGATGATTTCATCTCCATATCCTTAACTAATCACACCTCAAAAACCCTGTTTCTGAATAAGGTCACATTCTGAAGTTCTGAATGGACATGAATTTCTGGGGATACTATGAAACTTACTACCAGGGCAATGGAGAGGAACAAATTTCATAACTCAAAAAATATAGATAGGAACATATTCACTTATTAATTCACTTCCACTGGCCAAAGCAAGAAAACGTTTTGGGGGGAAAATGACAACACCCCCTTCTCACATTTCTTCAGTTTTAGTTCTCCTCAGCTGTTTTGTTTTCCTTTGCTCCAAACTTAATGATTTATTATTTTGGTAGATGACAAAATATTTAAATTCTTATAATTAAACAAACAACATGTTCCAGTCAATAGTATTAGGCCTAGCTGGTTTAAAGATTTTAACTGGATCTAAGGGCTAATTTTCAACTGACTGCTCTGAAAATAGGTTCAGAAAGAGGCTGCAGTAGGAGGGGACATTTCTAATTTTCTTTTTCCACTCACGGGCACTGTATACCTCAGCACTGTATATAGTGGGCTGTGTTTATGGTTTGCTAAGTTACCCAGTGGAGTTGTAATGCGTTTGAAAGATCAGCATTCTGACAGCTGTCCTGCTGGTCTTCCCAGGAACCTTGTCGGTCCGAGGTCATCCTTGACATCACCTTCCCCCTCATACCCTACATCCAATCAACTCCACTGATTCTACCTTCTACATACTTTCCAATCCATCTACTCCTCTCCACCTTCACTACCAGAACCCTAGTCCAAGCCATCATCTTTGTCCGCTTGAACAACCTCAATTGTTTCCTAACTGACCTCCCCAGATAAATCTTTCACAAAGCAACAGCAGAAACTTTTCTAAATGCAAGATTGATCATCTCACTCATCTGTTTCAGTATCATCCCACTCCTTTATTTTAGAGGCTAAACTCTTTACCAAGGCCCTCATGGCACACTGCCTTCCGGACCCCACAAAACTCTGTAGCTTCATCTCTTACTACACACATTTTACAAAGCTGTGTTCCTTGATGGTATCAATCTCTCTCTGACCTACCTCAGGGCCTTCACACATGCTACTCCCTTTGCCTGGTATATTGCTTAAGAATTTAAAAGCACAGGCTTTGTGCTTTTGTGCATTTGACATCCTGTTCTGTTTATGAGCTGTGTGGCCTTTTGCCAGTCTCTGAACTTCTCTAAGCCTCACTTTCTGCATTAAAAAAAAAAAAAAATGTGAATGAAAGTAACATTCCCAAAATTGGTGCAGGGATCAAACACGAAAATGGATTTAAAATTTTTTCCAAATTACGTAGTACTATATAAATCCTAGTTATAATTAATACCATTATTCTAACAGCAATATCCAGTTGAAGGCCTTGAATCTCACTTTAAAGTACAACTTAAGGACAGTGTTAAGTTGACAGATCTATATCAATATGTAAGTGCTTGCAGAAGACTTTTTAAAAAAATTGCTCTAAAATTGATTGTGTTCTACATATATGCCTATTATAATAATTTGTCAAGCATGCATTTTTCAGCCTTTTTTGAAACAAGTTCCAAATTAACAGAATCCAAATTAAAGTTTTGTCATATAAGGGAAAATGAGGTGATTCCCTATACAGTTTTGTGTGCAATAGGGTGACCAATTTATTTTATCTTCTTTGGCCTGAGACTTTCATAGTCTTAGCACCAAAAAGTTCCATATCCTGAGGACCCCTCGGTTAGTTAATCACCCCAGCGTACAACTAATGTTCTTGATGTTCCTTCCACCTGCAAGAAAATCCTTTCCATGCCTCATCCAAGGCTCCCATTCCTTCCTGATTGTATATGCAGGGCTCCCTGATGCACATGAAAATGGCGGAGTCAGGGGAGGGGGAATATTGCCTGGCTTTGTCTCTTGCAAAGCCTTGACGGTGAGAGTGATGCTAGTGGCTTAAGAACGTGGCCTTGGAGAGTTGTGAGTAAACGATATGATCTGAGAGCAAACCTTGGCTTCTGTAGCAACCAGAGGGGCCAAGATGGCATCCTACTCTGTGGGAGCAAATATTCAGGGTGAGGAATGGGGACTTCCCCACCCCCAGGGATACATGGGGATATCCCAGTGGATTCTTGCAGTTGAGCAGGCCAGGCCTGTGAGTTACAGCTCTTTCAAGTCTTGGTCACCCCAGAGATGTTAAGAAGTGCAAATTAAGGCTGTGTTGTACTTGTTCTGCTGGACACTGCTGTGCTGCTCACTAGCCATCAGACATCTCATGAATGGTGGGTGCTAGGGATCTCACCAGGGGAGAGACATGGGCTTAAGAAAGCGGAAGTGCTGCCCATGCCACAAAATCACCATCCTAAAGTTTGGCCCAGAACAGGGCAGAAGCAAGGTCCATTGATCCAATGGCCACCACGAGAGCTGGAGCAGAAGCCTGCCATGGAAGTCCTTAGGGGAAAGACAACCTCCCACCGGTGTCACACTCATTCATGAGTCTTCATTCCCTGCCTGTCCAGAACCCAAAGCATGTATAACTCTGGTTGGTGCTCAGCCTTCTCAGTTCTCCCCACAGCCATCTGCTAGGTACTTACTATCACCTCCGAGACCCAGAATCACCATCTTTCCAACTCCTGCCCTCTTCCCAATGGCTTCCCTCTCCTGGGTGGCATCTCCTCTTTTTTATTTATTTTTTTGAATTTTATTTTATTAATTTTTTTATACAGCAGGTTCTTGTTAGTCATCAATTTTATACACATCAGTGTATACATGTCAATCCCAGTCTCCCAATTCATCACACCACCCCCCCACCCCCCTGCCGCTTTCCCCCCTTGGTGTCCATACGTTTGTTCTCTACATCTGTGTCTCTATTTCTGCCCTGCAAAGGCATCTCCTCTTTGATAAAATGAATTTTCTCCCCTTACATCTGCCCTTTTAAGGGAAGGCACCTCAGTGATTGGCTGGTGATTTCCCATCTCCATTCATGTTATGACCTATTGTTAATTCATCTCCTAAAGAAAAAAGCAGCTGTCAGTGCACTATCTGGCTATGTGTCCCTTTTGGTAGGGCTCACATGGTACCTTAAGTAAATTATTGATAGAAACACTGGGAACATGGCTATAAGGAACACATAAAAATGAATCCCAGATTTTTATAACAGAAGGACCATACTGTTGTCATGGTTCTTTTGTAGCAAGACATGGGATTCTTCTGCTCTTTCTGCTCATAAACACCCTAGGTTGGGGTCCAAGTACTAATTTTCTTTACACTGAAATACCCCAAGAGGAATGAGTCGTGTCCTGGCAGGGCTGTGGGGTCATTGACTCAAAGGCGACAATGCCATTGTCCTGGATTCTTACATTTTGTCAGGACTCAGCAGCAATTAATCTGATGCTATCTGTGGCTGCTGGTTGCTTGTTTGCCTTAGTCCACAGCTTGAACCATCCTTTTGTTTATTTTGGTTCTTTTAAAAAGGCCCTCTTTGTGGTCTTCGGCACTGTAAGTAGATGGAGTGAAACCAGAAGTTAATGTGTAAAGTTTTTCATCTTCAGAGAGTTTCGTTTCAAACTAACTCTGGGTCACATGTGCAGGGACTTGAGTTTTTGTTTGGATAGAACGCTTCAGCTTGGAGAGAAAGAACAGGAAGTGGTACATTCCAGCCCCCAGGCAGCAGCTTCTGCTTGTCAAGCCTTTCTGGACAATAAGGTCATAGACATTTAGTAAGGGCAACTCTGGGAAGTAATTTACAAATTATGCTAAGAGCAACAACAAAAAAAGGTTTATTATTAAACTAGGAATGATATGAGCACACTAGCAGAAACAAGGTTGTAAAATGACTTTCCTCCAATCCAAGTATCAGGAGACTATGCCAATTAAACAGAGAGACACTTTATGTGGGAGGGAAACCAAAGCCAGAATTGGAATCATCCTCCCGGCAAATCAGTGTCCCTTGGGCAGGGACACGGAGAAGGAGCGCTAACAACTGCTGCCCAGGCTGTGAAAGCGGGCAGCCAGAAGACAGAAGCAAACGCTGCTTTTAAGGACACGGTGAAACACATTCAAGTTTCAGCCATGAAGCAACCATGGCGGGCAAAAGCAGCTATCAGAAAGTTTGTGCTTTCTGCATAAGGAATCAGACAAAGAAGCCAAAAAGCATGGCTGCAGCTATTACAGATGTAACCTGACAAATACATGCATTCAGGTTACAGAAAATGACTGATCACCTTCTAGACTTTCCTGAAGCCTGGCATAAACAATTTCTTGGTATTAAGAAACCGTTTCCTGTTTCTTTTATTCCATCTCTAAGGAGTTCCCAGCAAACAATTTATGTCATTCCTTTACTGGCGAGGACACAGTGTATGGGCCTGGCTAAACCATGGATTGCTGTTCTCATGAGCCCTGACCCCTTTCCTGAATTTAGAAGAGGCAATGCCAGCACTGGGGAAGAGACTCAAATACCATCTAGTGTCATGATGATGAGATTGTGGTTAATTTAGCATGGCCCAATTTCTCAGCTGGGTCAGATTATATAACCAGACTGTCAATATCTTCCAAGAGAAAAGATGGTGGATAACGTACGTTCTCACTGTAAGCAAACTTCATCCTCCTAAAGCTCCATAAAGAATCTGCACGTACCTGAATCATACTAACCAGGCCAAGAAATCATTCACAGGGTAAAAATGGTAACTGTCAAGTTTATTACAAATCCCAGCTGCTTGGGAAATTAATGAACTCTTATTTGATGTTCAGAGAAGAAGGAGAAGGAGGAGAAATAAATCTGTGAAATGAGACCATTTGTGGACTGAAAATTACCCAGGTTGCCCTTATTATGCTCAAAAGATGGTAGCCAATTTTTTTAAAATTTTATTTATTTATTTATTTATTTATTGGCTGCGTTGGGTCTTCATTGCTGTGCGCGGGCTTTCTCTAGTTGTGGTGAGCGGGGGCCACTCTTCGTTGCAATGTGTGGGCTTCTCACTGCAGTGGCTTCTCTTGTTGCAG
The DNA here is from genome assembly GCF_951394435.1 of Stenella coeruleoalba. Taxonomy (NCBI): domain Eukaryota; kingdom Metazoa; phylum Chordata; class Mammalia; order Artiodactyla; family Delphinidae; genus Stenella; species Stenella coeruleoalba. Next base: position 76,803,182 of record NC_137151.1, on the reverse strand, counting down.
AGCATGGCCTCTAGATGCGCAGGCTTCAGTAGTTGTGGCACATGGGCTCAGTTGTTGTGGCTCGCGGGCTCTAGAGCGCAGGCTCAGCAGTTGTGGTGCACGGGCTTAGTTGCTCCGTGGCATGTGGGATCTTCCCAGACCAGGACTCGAACCTGTGTCTCCTGAATTGGCAGGCAGATTCTTAACCACTGTGCCACCAGGGAAGCCCGGTAGCCAATTCTTTAAGCCCCACAGTCTCCATCTAGCCTCCCAGCACATTGCTTTGTTGTTAGCAATGCCATTTGTGTTTGAGCTAGGAGGAAATCCAACGTCAAATGAAAGGGGCTTCTCCTTTTTATGAATTAGCCTTTCTTTTGCCATGCCATCAAAAAAGTGAGTACACTGCTTATTTCCCAAATCTTTTCCAGGCTGGCAGTGAATAATTCAAGTAAATCACTGGATGCCTTTATCTCTGAGTGACTCATGCTACTGAGAGCTGGCTTTATGGGTTTGAACCCAGCTAAGTTCTCACCGCCTCCTTTGGCTTTTATATAGCACAGCTTGGTGTACGTGAATTCGAAAGCCGTTCTTGAGCTGTACAACTTGTTATTATTATATCCCATAAAATTGTATTTGCCTACTTGATTGGATCTAAGTATTAAGCTGATATGATGTTTTCTTGGCAATCTGAAATATAATCCTGACACAGTTCTAGAAGGGTGTGACACTATGGTATGTCCCATAATAAAGAACATATGTTTTATTTTTAAAAGGGAAATGACATAGCTCATTTCTCATCTTCTCTGATTTTTTTAAAGATTATAATATGTAGGAGAGTGCAGTTAATCACATTTTAATCTAATATTTTAGAAGATAATCTTACACACCCAAAGATGAACTTCAGAAAATGGCAAAGAAGGGATTTAGCCAGATGTTTTAATTAAAGTGATGAAATCCAAAATACTTTCTCAAATATGGTAAAACCATTTCTGCCTTATTAGAAAAGAAAAACAATTGAATTTCATATTGAGAGTGTGTATCTCCTTTTATTAGAAAGATTTAAGGATTTGGAACCTTCAGGTTGGAGTTCCTAATTAGCAATATTTGTCTCTAATTCAAGACTTGCTTCCTCTGAGTGACTTTCTGAAGAGGTAAGCAACCTGCAGACTTTAAAATTATACAGAATTTTTAAATGGTCTTAAAGAGAAATGTCATTTTTAAGTAGTTTTCCTCATATGTTTGATAAAATCATGTTTCATGAGCAGGCATGCAATGTGAAGTTAGTACTCCTCTAATCCTTTCATTTCAAAGATCAAAATCAAGTTCGACTGAAGAGCCATAAAGACAAGTGCTATCAACTTGTTAAGCTGTCGTCACAAACATAGGGACTAACTAACCTGAACAGGTTATGTGACCCATGAAAGCAAGAGATATTTCTCATCCTTCCTTGTGAATAAAAATACTGCTGTAGCTCATATCTTAAATAACAAGTAACAAATACTAACATTTAATTATTGCTGACATTTGTCAAGTTCTGGCATTTGAGCCTCCAATAGTAATAAATGTACTCATCACTCAAGAATTTGAAATGACACATCCACTGCTTTCAATACATAGCTTATTAAAGCTAAAAACATCCAAAATAGCTGTAAGAGTCAAATTAAACAAGCTATATTTTAGCAAAAAGAACAAGGAGTTTTAGAGTACCTAAACTGAGACACAAACAGACTGATGTTTCAAGTTCAGGTACTTACCAACTGTAAAACCTCAAGACGGTTACTTATGGCCCCTGAGCTTAGTTTCCACACATTAAAAATCAGATAATGGATCTTATTTCAGAATGTTATTGTGCAGGCTAAGTAAGAGAACATATATAAAGCATTTACTACATTCTTGATATAGTGGAACTCTCTTCTTGTATAACCCCAATATTGTTGTTAATGAGAACTTCACTATACTGGTGGATGTTTTCAAACTAAGTATCCTTAGTATGATTCAGATAGGAGAGCTAATGAAAAGTCGTCATGATTGGCATCACATCATTCAAAGATCTCCAGAAATTAGAAGACGGTGCTTGTGAAATCTTTTGTACTACTGTTACCTCTTAGGGCTGTGAAACAACGAATTCACTGTCCTGCTTTTCTTATTCTCTATCTTCTTTGCATAATCTAGACTTTAATGACCTAAATTAACCATGTTAGTGTTGGGGGCTGTACAAGATTAAACAGATGCACTAATGAGAAAAAAGAAAATAACGTGAGATGACAACATTTTAGTCACTGAGGTTCTGCAAAACAGGATGTTCTTTCCACACCACCTCTTCCTCTCATTCACTGAGGATGACGAGTTAGAGTACTTTGGTGCTTGGCAACTTTATCATCCCAGAAGGAACTTGGCATTCCATGAACTAGAGATGTGTGTTGAGCTTGCTTTCTTTGTGTTCCCCCTTCCCACCCCAGGGGTTTCCAGGGTGCTGGCAGAGAACATACAACTTTTTACAAAAGTATAACTTAAAGCCGTTGTGAGAAGAAAGAGTTAAAGCTTCCAAGAACTATTATTATAAAGTTTCATTAAAGGAGCTGTAATTGTTAAGGTATTTTAAATACATAGCACTTGGGAAGAAATCATAAAGAACTGAAAGATCTAGCAATGATAAATCAAGAGATACTGGTACCTAAGAGTCTTAGGTGAGGCAAACTTCAGTATCCAATCAACACAACCTTCATGCAATCAACATTTGCTAAGTAGCTATTATGTGCAAGGTACTACAGAAGCCACATGGAATACACTAGTATGGAACTGTCTTTAGAGTCTATAGCGGTGGACACAGACACATTAAAGATTAATGATTTTGTAATGCAGTAAAACACAGTCACATTTGTGGACATAGTGTTATAGGATCACTAAGGGAGGGTGCATAATCTTGTTTGGGAGTTATTGGAGAAGGATTCCTGGTAGCTGTAACACTGGATCTGAGACTTAAAGGAGTTAGCCACTGGTAAAAAAGGAAGGAAATGTCATTCCAAGAATGTGAGCCCATATGAAAAAGTCTTAGAGGTGAAATACAGCATGTGCAGGGAACAAAAACTAGTCAATATAGAAGCTTAGAGTATGACAGAGGGTGGTGAGAAAGAAGAGCAGGATGCAATTTGTGGAGGATATTATTTTCATATTAAGAATTTTTTTTTAAATTGAAGTACAGTTGATTTACAATATTGTGTTAATTTCAGGTGCACAGCAAAGTAGCTTATATATATATATATATATAATTTTTCAGATTCTTTTCCCTTATAAGTTATTATAAAATATTGAGTATAGTTCTCTGTGCTATACAGTAGGTATATCTGTTGGCTATCTATTTTTTATTTAGTAGTGTGTATATGTTAATCCCAAACTCCTAATTTATCACTCCCCGCCCCTTTCCCCTTTGGTAACCATAAGTTTGTTTTCTATGTCTGTGGATCTGTCTCCATTTTGTATATAAGTTCATTTGTATTATTTTTTTTTAGATTCCACATATCCATAACATCATATGATACTTGTTTTTCTCTGTCTGACTTACTTCACTTAGTATGATAATCTCTAGGTCCATTCATGTTGCTGCAAATGGCATTATTTCATTCTTTTTATGACTAATATTCCATTGTATATACATATACATACCACATCTTTATCAATTCATCTGTTATGAATATTTAGGTTGATTCCATGTCTCGGCTATTGTGAATAGTGCTGCAATGAACATTGAGGTACATGTGTCTTTTCAAATTATGGTTTCCTCTGGATATATGCGCAGGAGTGGGATTGCTGGATCATATGGCAGCTCTATTTTTAGTTTTTTTCAGGAACCTCCATACTGATTTCCATAGTGGCTGCACCAATTTACATTCCCACCAACAGTATAGGAAGGTTCCCTTTTCTCCACACCCTCTCCAGCACTTATTATTTGTAGACTTTTTGATGATGGCTATTCTGACCGGTGTGAGGTGGTAACTCACTGTAGTTTTGATTTGCATTTCTCTAATAATTACAATGCTGAGCATCTTTTCATGTGCCTGTTGGCATCTGTATGTCTTCTTTGGAGAAATGTTCTCTTTAGATCTTCTGCCTAATTTTTGATTGGGTTTTTTTTTTTAAATATTAAGTTATATAGGCCATTTGTATATTGTTGGAAATTAAGCCCTTGTTCGTTGTTTTGTTTGCAAATATTTTCTCCCATTCCATAGGTTGTCTTTTTGTTTTGTTTATGGTTTCCTTTGTTGTGCAAAAGCTTTTAAGGTTAAGTAGGTCCCATTTGTTTATTTTTGCTTTTGTTTCCATTACTCTAGGGGACGGATCCAAAAAAATATTGCTGTGATTTATGTCAAAGAGTGTTCTGCCTATGTTTTCCTCTAGGAATTTTATAGTATCTGGTCTTACATTTAGTTCTTTAATCCATTTTGAGTTTATTTTTATATATGGTGTTAGAGAATGTTCCAATTTCATTCTTTTACATGTAGCTGTCCAGTCTTCCCAGCACTGCTCACTGAAGAGACTATCTTTTCTCCATTGCATATTCTTGCCTCCTTTGACGTAGATTAATTGACCATTCGTTTATTTTTTTATTTCCTCTCCTAGAGGAAAACATAGGCAGAACACTCCTTGATATAAATCATAGCAATATCTTTTTGGATCCATCTCCTAGAGTAATGGAAATATTTTCATAAATTAAGAATCTTAAATGCAAACCTATAGGGCCTATAGGACAGTTAGACAATGAAGAGTTGAAGAGATTTAAGCAAGGGAGTAACGGGTCAAATTTGCATTTTACTTCAGATAAGATTTATTATACTTCAGGTAGTATTGTGGAGGATAGATTTGAGAAGGAGAAACAATTAGTTGTAGAAAGAACAATTAGAATAACTCTTGCATTAATCCAAGCAAGAGGACTTACCTGGTGGCGCAGTGGTTGAGAATCCACCTGCCAATGCAGGGAACACGGGTTCGAACCCTGGTCTGGGAGGATCCCACCTGCCGTGAAGCAACTAAACCCATATGCCACAACTGCTGAGCCTGCGCTCTAGAGCCCGTGAGCCACAACTACTGAGCCCACGTGCCACAACTACTGAAGCCCGTGTGCCTGGAGCCTGTGCTCTGTGGCAAGAGAAGCCACTGCAATGAGAGGCCCACATGCCACAACGAAGATTAGCCCCTGCTGGCCGCAATTAGAGAAAGCCTGTGTGCAGCAACGAAGACCCAACGCAGCCAAAAATAAAATAAAATAAATAAATAATCCAAGCAAGAGATGACAAAGACTAGAACTAAGGTTCAAGATAGGAATGGAGGAAAGGGATTTATTCAAGAACTATTTGGAGGCAAATCTAGCCAGTCTAGACAACTGATAGAGTAAGGGATGTAAAGTGAAATTCTGGATTTCTAATTTGGGTAAATGGTGAAGACACTAAAGGAAAAAGAATACACTAAGAGGAGCCAATGAAAGAGGAAAGACAAAAATTCAAGAGTCAATTCCGTTTGAGAGGCCAATGAACTATGTAGGTGGCAACAAAAAACAGGAAACTGGATGTGCAAATCCAAATCTTGAATGAGAGTTGAGACTGGAGAGAGAGAGAGAGAGAGAGAGAGAGAGAGAGTCATTAGCAAATAGGTATCTGTTCAATCAAAATGGGGAATTTTACTCAGGTGAAACATATAGAGTGAGAAAAGCAGCTTACAAGGGACATAACCCAGGGCTATGGCAACATTTGTTTTTGTGGATGGAGGAAGAGGTGCCAGAAAGGGGATGGTCAGAATGTTACAAGACTAGCTAGAGGGATATAACCTCATGGATCTTACGGGAGAAGAGAGCTTCAAGAAGTAAAGAATGATCCACAGCACCAAATGCAGTAGGGGCTCAGCAAGATAAGGACTGACAGCATCCGCTGGATGTAGCGATCAGTAAGACATGGGTGACATTGGGCAGAGCAGAAGCATCAAAGTGATGCAAGAGCATGTCAGATGAAGAGGGCTGAGAAGTTAATGGCAAGGAAGCAAGTGGAGAAACTTCTTCAGAGAAGTATAAATCCATGATGGTACCACAGAAAAACGGAGAGGATAGTGGGTTTTTGCCTACTGGTCGTAAAAAAAAAAAAACAAAAAAAACCCAGGAAAATAAATGGGATTCACTTGAGCACATTCATAGATTGAGAGGAACACAGAAAGATCCATTTCCTTTGACAAGTAACATCAAAGATATGATAGACTAATAAAATCTGAAAGCATTCAAAAAATTCGTTTAAAACCATATTTCTTCCCCACTAAATCTTTCATCTATATGCCTAGCGACCTTCAGTTTGGAACGATTGTACTTCTCCTGACTTTTGCAGCCAACATTTCTGCTGGCCCTGCTAATAAGCCATGAATGCAAGCAACATAATGGAGAAGGAAATAGGAGGGGGAAAACAAGGCCCTGAAAAATTCAGACTGGAAAATCACCTTCTGAAGGGGTCCAGGTTGGCTGGTCAGACACTGAGTAATGCCAAGTTGGCTGTGCTCCTCTGAAATGTATCCAAACTACAGTCTCAAATGCTAAACGCTGCAGAACCCAAAAAAGTCATATGCTATAACGTATGGGCTTTGTCCACTTAAAGGGTTATTATTTTCCAGAGAGAGGCTGTGGTATCTGTAAGTGGTGGCATGAAAGCAATTACTTAATGATCTTATTTCCCAGCAGAAGATGACAACTAACAATTACCGTTTGGCTGCATACCTTTTAGTGTCATCCCTTCTCTGTGAAGACCCAGGGGTGGTGAAATCAAAGGTGTTCTGAGAACACTCCTGGGCATGTTGTACTGACTTCGGCGAGCCCAAGAGCTCTGCCTAGTTTCAGGTGGCAGACTCCTCTTGATTATTACTGCGATGGTAATATGAGGACAAAATCAACACAGAAAGTAAAATTCGCTTTTGCTGCTTATTGGTTATTTCCCATTTTGCATAACAATTGAAAAATAAACCCTAAGGACTTCTTGTATTTTGGACACAGCCTTGAAATAGAGAATTTTTATTGGGTTTATCTTTACAAGCTGCCTTAAATTCTTTTGGGGGGAAAGGTAGAATATCCGTAAACTTTAAAAAACCCAGTAATGCTCAGTCGTGGACGTAGAAATGGATCAGTGACAAATTCAGCAGCAAATCAAAATACAATTAGCAAACTGAAGAGAATATACAATATAAGGCTAGAAATGTTGTTTTCCTGGTGGTTTCTAGAAGGGAGTGGCAGTAGTTAGATCTTTTCTTTGATTTTGAAAGATAGTTCAAAAGATGGACAGTGGTAAAAATGAATTTAGATCTAGTGAAGAAGACGTACACTAAATGCATACCAATGAGCACCAATAATGAACCTCTCTGTAGTTTCCTCACCTATTAAACTTCTACCCAAGTATATCAGGGAATTTCACCAGGCGTGCCAGTCTCCCCCCAAAAGCTTGCTCAACTACTATTTAGGCACCCTAATATAGCCTGAAGTTAGCTATGATTTCTAGGAAATCATGATTTACATATAAATCAGCAAATTCTCTTTACTCAAAACCATCAAGGCAACTAAGAAAATCTTCCAGATGAACCTGCTGAGAAACATTCGAGTTGCTTCCTAGACTCTAAGTTGAGATGGAAGCTCCTTCTCTCCTGGGGTCTTGAGCCACTTGTTTCATAGCTGACAATGGTAGCTGAGATCCTGAATAGCTCAATGAAACATTGGACACTTGTTAAAGGTTTCAAAACATCAGCCCTGGGAATGTAATATTTGCTGTTTATAAGTTCTGGGAGGACGCTGCAGCTTCTGATGTTTAGCATTAGAGCTACTTTGTTAAAAACCAAAGGAACTAAAACACTGAGTTTCACAACAAGTCACATTCATCTTTGTTTATAGCCTGGAAAAACTAATCAACAAATATTAACTAAGAAGAAATAATTACATACAATAACTGTAGTTGTTTATTAACACAATAAAAAAATAGGAGCACTGGATTCCTCAGACCTCATTTGTCCCTTTTCTAGAAACCTATATAATATGTCCAAGATAACAAAAGAATTAAATCTAAAATTTATAACACTTAAGCTTAAATTTTAAATATGACTTATAATACTAAAAAAAAAAAAACCCTATCTTGTCCAGTACTGAGATGGTGAGTTTTGGAAATCAGGAGACATTTTTCTCTGTTCCATTGTTTGGTACATAGTAGATGCTAAATTAAAACATTTTTAAATCATCAAAAAATCTACAGACAATAAATGCTGGAGAGGGTGTGGAGAAAAGGGAACCCTCTTGCACTGTTAGTGGGAATGTAAATTGATTCAGCCACTATGGAGAACAGTATGGAGGTTCCTTAAAAAACTAAAAATAGAACTGCCATACGACCCAGCAATCCCACTACTGGGCATATACCCTGAGAAAACCATAATTTAAAAAGAGTCATGTACCACAATGTTCATTGCAGCTCTATTTACAATAGCCAGGACATGGAAGCAACCTAAGTGTCCATCGACAGATGAATGGATAAAGAAGATGTGGCACATATAGACAATGGAATATTACTCAGCCATAAAAAGAAACGAAATTGAGTTATTTGTAGTGAGGTGGATGGACCTAGAGTCTGTCATACAGAGTGACGTTAAGTCAGAAAGAGAAAAACAAATACCATATGCTAACACATATATATGGAATCTAAAAAAAAAAAAAAAATGGTCATGAAGAACCTAGGGGCAAGATGGGAATAAAGACACAGACCTACTAGAGAATGGACTTGAGGATACAGGGAGGGGGAAGGGTAAGCTGGGAGAAAGTGAGAGAGTGGCATGGACATATATACACTACCAAACGTAAAATAGATAGCTAGTGGGAAGCAGCCGCATAGCACAGGGAGATCAGCTCCATGCTTTGTGACCACCTAGAGGTGTAGGGTAGGGAGGGTGGGAGGGAGGGAGATGCAAGAGGGAAGAGATATGGGGATATATGTATATGTATAACTAATTCACTTTGTTATAAAGCAGAGACTAACACACCACTGTAAAGCAATTATACTCCAGTAAAGATGTTAAAAAAAAAAAAATTGAAATAGAAATGTCCTTGCCTAAAGTCAGAGAGACCTAGAAAGCAGCAGACCATTAAAAAAAAAAAAAGAAAACAACAGACCATTGTTCTTGAAAGTTTTCTTTGGGAAGGTAAAAGAAGAGTGGAACATTTTTATGATGATCCTTTCTCTGAAGTGAAGGAAAGAATAAATCTTCAGCTGACTACCTAGAAAAAAAGAAAAAGAGAGAAAATTTCATATTAAAAAAAATCTAGGGCTTCCCTGGTGGCGCAGTGGTTGAGAGCCCGCCTGCCGATGCAGGGGACGCGGGTTCGTGCCCCGGTCCGAGAAGATCCCACATGCTGCGGAGCGGCTGGGCCCGTGAGCCAAGGCCGTTTAGCCTGCGCGTCCGGAGCCTGTGCTCCGCAATGGGAGAGGCCACAACAGTGAGAGGCCCGCGTACCGCAAAAAAATAATAATAATAATAAAATAAAATAAAATAAAACATGACAGATCCTATGAGATTAGGGAACAGAGAAAGCCTGAAGGCCCTGTTAGGTATGTGCCTAAAGGCCTCTTACCATCAACCACCTATGTCTATTATTAAAGACCTGTGCAGACTCTCACAACATTGAAGGGTTTTTTAAAGATCTTCTTTATTATTTGAGAAATACTACTATATTCTTCCACACGTAAAGTAGAAGGAGATTCAAGAATAAAAACCAAGACCTTCAATGGCTTCCCTCGGTATTCTAATTATTTACTATTTGTGTAAAGCAATTTTTAATACAAGAAGGCCTTTTGATGCCTTCAAGAAATAGGATGCCTGCAACAATCTTATAATTGTCCATTCAAACTAAAAGACTTTGAGCACAAAACTTCACTGTCTCTAGAGGGGTAAGAAAAGCTAGTGATTTCAAAAATATAGGAATATAGTTTTATGTTGCTGCCTAGAAACTATAGATAGAGGGATAATGACATTGTTTTTTTCTCCTCATAGAACTTAAGTTATTTAACTCTATTAATCCTTAACTATCTCATCACCTAAATAGAGATATGTATATCTTCTCCCTCTACTAAACACTTAGAATCAGTTAGATAACCAATTGAAAAGGTGTCATGATATATCCTTTAGAGACATAAAGCCTACGGCTCATTTCTAAAAGGCTTTACTTCTTCCTCCCCTTGGGTGGGCCTGACTTCCTTGAAAACATCAGAAGAGAGGATTAGTTGAATAATCAAGGCAACATGAAAACACTTCATTCCTGCCCTTCCCATTAAGTTGTGACTCATTCTCCAAGTGTTGTACAGTTGCTGCCTCTGGAAGTTTGATGTCACATGCAGATTGCTCAGGGAGCAGATCCAGTATCTTGGATAACACAAGCGTATAAACAGTATAATTGCAGCATTCTTTATGTCGCACCAAAGATACTGCAAATCTATTCACACAAGGTCTGATGGCATTATGGCTACAATTAGAAAGTAAAACTAACTCTAGTTTAAAATATCACTTCCTAGTAAATATAAACTTTTTTAATAGGGGAAAGTGGTAGATGGGAGAAGGGGTGAGCTTGAGAGGAAAATTCTGTGGAAGGGAAAGCATTTTCTTATGTCATAACACTCACAGATCTCACAGATCTGGCTAGCTTCAAATCTTAACCCCTCCCCCCCCCCCCCGTTATTAATTCTATGGCTTTATCTCCTCTTCTTGCCTCCATTTCCTCATCTCTAAAGTGGATACTCATAATAGCATTGAACCTCAGAGTTGTGAGAAATGAAAGAAATAACGGTTAATGGTATGTTAACCATTAGCAATAACTAAAGACAATAAATAAAGGTAATTTCATTTCATGTTTATGGTGCTCTGTTTAATGAGTACATAGTAAGTACTGGTTATTGTAGATAAGAGGGGACCCACCTGCTTTTTTTGTATTTTGTGTTGTATTGTGTTTTGTGATGTCCGTGCAGCAAAGTTACTTTATTCTAACCTTGATTATGAAGTGCTTAGGGCACCAAGGCCAGTGAAAAGGGAGTACAAAGATGCAAAAGGGAAAACATTGAAAATGAAAAGAAATAGGTCCTTATGAAATTCAGATTAATCCTTGGCCTCAAGGAATCTCAGAAGTGAGAGGGACTCTCGTGGCCACGTAAATTAACTCTTCCCTCCTTAACCCTGATGCTGAACTATAGGTTATACCTACCTAGAAATCAAGCCTCTTTCTAAAGGGCTGTTCTCCCAGATCCATACTTGTGCCAGTGTACAAGTGTACGTATCTGAAAAAATACCATGATTCTCACCTACATAGGCCTTTTATTGCTCACTGTCAACAAAGAACTAGAAATAAACATTACATATGGAACCACCCTCACCACGGCTATTTAGTGCCAGCGGTTAAATTAAGGGCAACCCTGACTTTCTGTGCTTTTGGCTTCTAGTTTATACTTTCCACAGGGCAATACTATTATAGCCCTTTCAGAAACACCTCCTGTTAATTCCTGGTAATTAATCTCCAGCTAACATGGGCTAGGCAAAAATCCCACCCAGGCATCACTTGCAGAAGATCTGGATGAACCATTTGCTGCCATGTCTGAATCCCTTATCTGATTTCCTACCTGGCATCAAAACACCGTCTCCACGGCCCCGCGTGGCATTATACGTGAGACACACAGACAAGGCTGGTCGGTCCGGGGAAGGATGGGGTGGGGACCGCGCCTCGCAGCCAGGAACAGGCTCGCGCCTTCCCCCCGCCTCCGTCCCGCAACCGCCCCCTTAAATGACCGGCAGGGAATCCACAGGGCGCCTGCTTTTCACAGCACCTTGCAGTCAAGCAAACAACTAGGAAGGATAAAGGTTTCAAAGTGCCGAGGGCTGTCTCTGCCCTCTCCTCCCACACAGAAGCTGAAACCGGACCCGGAGCCTTGACATTGCCGGGGGACGCGCCGCACGTGTCGCTCTGTTGCCCGGCCTCCGCCTCACGTGACACGCACATCAGACCCGGCTTTGTGCGAGGCTCCAGGCGCAGCCCCGCGACCTCAGCCCCTTTTCTGCAGGCCCCTGAGCACGCTGTGATCAGAAAACCGGACGGCTAGTCCTGGCAAACAACAGAGGTCACTATTGAAAAGAGCTTGCCTGTCAGCGACTCTAAACTTTAATAAATTTTAAGGGGCTTGACCCTCTCATTCGTCTCTGTCTCGCGGGCTTGAGGGGAAAATGCTGCGACTGTTTTCGTTACAATGCCAAGGCCGTGCTTGCTGCCATCCCTTTTTGATCAGCCATACTCGGTACACACTGAACTTTCTCCTCTGCCCTCAAAGTCCCAAGTTGCCAAACCAATGTCTGCAAAGTACTACAGGGCATGCAGTTTTAACGACTAAAGACATAGAAATAGACTATCATATGTTCTACAGTCTACGTAGAAAAAGACATAGTCTCATTCTATGCATATTTTCAGGATCCTCCCCACCCTACACAGTCCTAAGAAAGTGCTGCCCATCATTTAAAAATGTTTTCATTACTTTAACAAATGACCCCCCCCCCCCCCCCCACATACACACACATGCCCTTTTACCAGCTGTCACCCTCCAGGTTAGCAGTTCTGTATCCAAAGCCAAATTTCTGATATGAAGAAAGTTGTTTTAAGACTTTGACTGACTCACATACAACAATAAAAATAGTTGAGTAAAGATGTTTTTTTTGGCGGTACGCGGGCCTCTCACTGTTGTGGCCTCTTCCGTTGCGGAGCACAGGCTCCGGACGCGCAGGCTCAGCGGCCATGGCTCACGGGCGCAGCCGCTCCGCAGCATGTGAGATCTTCGCAGACTGGGGCACGAACCCGGTGTCCCCTGCACCGGCAGGCGGACTTTCAACCACTGCGCCACCAGGGAAGCCCAAGGCTCTTACTTTAAAATGTCATTCCTTAAGATTCCTTAATAGTGCCCACACCCCTCAATCTTGCCCTGTGTTGGCTTATAAATACCAAGTTAAAATCCTTGATTGGCTGAAAACGCTTTTAATCCACTTCATGGTCTTCTGAAAGGCCATACTGAAACCCTAATCCCTGTGGGCCGCAACACTGTCCTTCGCCATCCAGCCCACACAGATTAGACCAGGCTTTGAGAGCACAATCAAGCAAAGCAGGGAAAAGGGATACAATTGCCCCACCTCAATTAGGCAAACTAGATCTTGTAGCTCTTCTTCTCTTTTCTATTTTTCTTTTCTTGCTCATTTGCATAATTGCAGTTCTCTTCTGATTCACTTTGCCGGTGGAGACTTGGCTGCTGGCCCTGTAAATTGCTTTCATATAAATCTGGAAGTCAAGAAGTAAAGCATGTGGCTCTAATTAGCTGTAATTCCAACCTAATTCACTGTTGGACCCAAAGAGGACTTTCTAAAGACAGATAAAATTAGTGCCTATCACTTTAGTATTCGATCCCTAAAGAAAAGTTTGGTTGACTGTCCTCCTTCTAGCTGAGATAGAAATAAAGCCTTAATATTCTCATTCAGGGTCACTGGCTGTGTTGTCCTCTTGTGGTGGTAGCAGAATAGACTGAGGTTGGGGGCAGGTGGTGAAAGATGATGGGAACAAAGCTTCATTACTGTTACCGAATCAGCCCCTGCCCACCAATAGGAGGTCTGGAAAAGACAGAGAAGCAAAACTCACCTCCAACAGGGAAAATGACGGAGGTGGAGGAGAGAGGTTCAGCATAGCAGAGAGGTGTGTATATTGGCTGACAAACGCGCACTCTGATGTATGTTAGCGATCGCTCAATTTGTTCACATGGTAACTCATTTATGCTGCTGCTCTTTGTTCTTGAGTGAAGATAGATCATCCAGCAGAGCAAATCTTTGTTTCTTATGAGCTCATCTGCTCCTGCAGTCTGCGCCATACCTGTAATTATAATTATGGCCCACAGCTTGAGATGCTGTAATCCTTTCTAGTGAAACCAATTGTGAGTTCACAGAGTTACTTAGCAAAGAGAGAATGCCTGAATTGATAGAATCAGCTTCATTTGTCCCTTTTATTGGTGATTCTAGCTGTTTTTAGCCTTCTGTTAAGATTCAGGTGATTAACATTCTTCAGTAATATGGAGGCATCGTTACATTTTCAAGGCAACTTTGATGTTACCAAACTGTAACTGGGACACTCCGGACAAGCATAATGAGGCATGGCTTTCTGAAGAAAATAGCTGATACTGAGAGATAAAAGAATTGGTAAAGTCACACCTCAGGTGTTATATTAATGAAGGAAAGAGAGTCCACATAGAATCACTGGAAGTAAACTCCTAAGAGATGGTGTCAGTAAACCATTACATGTGGACAATTTTGACCACATCTTTCTTACAACATGGGTATATGTTTCAACACTAACAGACTCAATGTGTTGCTAAAATAATTCTGCAGCATGAATAGTCCACCATTAAGTCGCAGCTGCCTGATAGTTTTTCAGATTCACTGTCATTTAGATGAAAAAATTTAACACAGAACTTTTTTGTTTCAATTATACTGATTCTTAGGACATGCAGGCCTTGTTCTAAAGTAACAGAGTTCCTTTTTTTTCCTTTCTGAAGAGGCATTGTTTCTCCTCGATATAATGTTCTTTCTAGATACTTGATAAGAAAAGGAATTTGTGATTATGGGTTTGTATGCAGTTTGCAGTTATAACCTCTTTTTTCCCCCAGTCTCAGAATAGGAGGAGTGGGTTTTTAAATCCATGTAAAGCAGATAAGACTTTTTTTCCTCTACAAGGTTTCATTTCTAAAATTTGAGCCCAAATATTACAGCCTTCAATTGGTCTATTGTATTTCAGTCAGACAAAGGATTTAGTCAACTGCAGTGACATTTCAGCTTTTTAATCCTGTTGCAAATTACTGGATGTACCATGAGATTTTTCTCTGTTGTATCAAATAAAATTCAACTTGAGAAAATAGAAGAGATGAAATGGAAACAAGTAAGAATATCTAGGACAATGATAATGAATTTGGTTTATCAGGTCTATGAAAAATGAAAAATGCTTTTGCATAGAACGAGTATGTTTTACAAAATATATACTCATGAAAGAAAAGCTTCTTTTTAGTAAGGAAGAATCCCAGCATTTTACAATCAGCAATCAGCATTGCTTCAAACAGTGGTTCTCAAAGTGTGGTCCCCGGATGAGAAGCTGCAGCATCACTTAGGAACTTGTTAGAAATGCACATCCTCAGGACACACTAACGACCTGCTGATTCAGAAACTCTGGGGCTGGAGCCCTGCACTCTGTATTTTAACAAGCCCTTCAAGTGATTCTATTGCCCACTCAAGGTTGAGAACCACTGGCTTAGATCAGTACAGCAGCCTCCTATCCAACCTGCTTATCTCCAGACCTGCTTCCCAAAAATTATTCTCCACATTGTCTCCAGAATGCCCCGGTCCGGGAAGATCCCACATGCCGCGGAGCGGCTGGGCCCGTGAGCCATGGCCGCTAAGCCTGCGCGTCTGGAGCCTGTGCTCCACAATGGGAGAGGCCACAACAGTGAGAGGCCCGCGTACCGCAAAAAAAAAAAAAAAAATAGAAGGGGCTGGCATGATTGATTGGTACACGGGCCTCTCACTGTTGTGGCCTCTCCCGTTGCGGAGTGCAGGCTCAGCGGCCATGGCTCGCGGGCCCAGCCGCTCGGCGGCATGTGGGACTTTCCCGGACTGGGGCACGAACCCGTGTCCCCTGCATCGGCAGGCGGACTCTCAACCACTGCGCCACCAGGGAAGCTCTAGCCAGCCCCTTCTTTAAATTTCTTCCCCAATTTCCCATGGCTCTTGGGTCAGGATATTCATGGTATTCAAAGTTCTTCACCCACTGGTCCCTCATAAGCTCTGCGGCTCTCCCCACCTCCCCTGATCACTCCACCCCCCTCACCTGCCAGCCCACGTGCACACACAGGTACATACCTCCACAACCTGCACACCCACAAAGCTTCAGCCCTTCTGATCTCCTTTCAGTTCTGCAGGGACACTACGGGCTCCTTCTCATCCCTAAGCTCTGTACATTGTTCCTTCCTCCTAAAATGCCTTTGTCCCCTCCTTCTCACCCACTACTTCCCTCCTCTCTTTATCTGGATAACTTGTTCTCATCCTTCCAGGACTCATGTTGGTTCTCACTCATCTCCTCCAGGAAGCTATGCCTGAACACTCCCACCCAGGCCTAGGCTGGGTTCCTTTAACAGGTGTCAACCACAGAACATTCTGTATACTTCCATCATTGTACTCATCACGCAGAATTACTAATTTGTCTTTCTTCCCCTGACTAAATTACAAGCTTCTAGATGGGAAGGACTGTCTCTTACAGTCTGGATACCCCAACATCCAGCACAAGGCTTCGTTCATAATAAGCATTTAATAAGTCTGCCTTGAATGAATGAATGAATAATTCCTTTGGTACAGAGAGGAACAGAATTGGGTCCAGAGAAGTAAAGAGGCCTGACACATCTACTTTATGGGCATTAACACCCTGATCCCCTGTGGCTTAATGTTCTTGCCTTAAATCATATTATTTTTCAGACCCAAGGAAAACTCACCCCAGTTGTTCCGTGTCAGCTGTTCTACTCTAGAGAGAGAACTGGGACTAAGCAGTCCTTTGGGTTCAGTTTATAACAATTTTACCAACTTGATTATGATTTTGTGATGAGATATTCTAGGGAAGGTGACGACACCATACCAGGAATAATGACAAATCACTTAGTATGTTACCTCCCAAATCCTCTAGCACACACGGGCTCTCTGTTGGCTGCATGGTACAGGGCTCCTCAGATCTTTGCAAGATTGCAGTGCTCTTTGGCTTGAAAAATCTAATAAGGTGGCTAACCCAGGAAGATCACTTCACATGGTGGGTGAGAATATGGGCTCTGGCTCAGACTGGTGACTCAGATCTCACCTCCACCCTGTGCTAACTGCTGTGACATGTAAGCTGTGGTTTCCTCACCTATAAAGTATGGGAGAAAGTGCTTCTTAGCATATGACACTGGTGTGGAGACTAAAGAAAGACTAAGGATTAATCAAAAGCATTTAATACAATGGCATATAGGAAGTGTTTAAAAAACATGAGCAAAATTCAAACTAATAAGATATTGAGAACTGTGGTGACCAGTTTCAGCAGACACCAGACATACAGAAAAGTTGAAATGCAAGTTAATATTGACTTTAGGTTAAGATTTCACTAAAGGAAAGGGCATTGTTTCCTATATGCGTTATCTTGAAAATTTTTATCTAGCAACAGAGACACTATGATAAAATCCAGATCCAAAAAGTACAACATTAACATAGTGGAACTTTATTTTTTTCAGCTTTATTGAGGCATAATTGACATATAAAATTGTAAGATATTTAAAGTGTACATTGTGGTGATTTGATATACATGTACACTGTGAAAAGATTCTTACCACCTAGTTAATTAACACATCCATCACATATTTAATCTTTTTTTGTTGGAGGACATTTTCTACCCTCTTAGCAAATTTCAATTATACAATACTGTTTTATCAACTATAGTTGCCATGTTTTACATTAGATTCTTAGACTTTATTTATTTTATAGCTACACATCTGTATCCTTTTACCATCCTCTCCTTATTTCCCCCACCACCCTCCAGGTCCCCTGGCAACCACTTTTCAACTCATGGTATTAGTGACACCATGCAGTTTGTGTCTTTCTCTGTCTGGTGTATTTCACTTAGCATAATGCCTTCATAGTGGCACTTTAAGTTGTTTGTTGAAGGCAAAACATTTGGGTGTTTTAAAATTTTCTTTTTTCATTTGCAAAGATTGAGTACACTATTACTATCATGGAATTAAAACATCCATAGGATATTTTTTCAGTGTACATGTTCTGTGCACAGGTTTGAGTGTGAAAGAATATGGCAGACTTTTCCGATTAAGACTGTAACTATTCCTGTTTATCTGCTTATCGAGTCATGGTCAGCTCATAATCTTAGTCTGTACCCTTTAGAATAATCTAAGCATTAAGCTTCTCTTGAATTCAATGGGAACACTACGCCAGGCCAGGCTTCATGAAACAGAGTGAGAAAAGGGACAGTCCTACAATGAAGAATGGAGTTTTCAGTTGTCTTTAGATGATGACATTAGGAAGGACTCAAGGGAGGGATTCAATGAATTAGGCCTGAAAGTATGGGTCTCAACTGGCCCTTTTATAGAGAAGCCCTTGTTAGAGGTGACACTCTGCTTTTTTATTCTCCAGTGACTTCTGAAAGATAGTTCATACACTGCTTCAGAAGGGTCAGGAAATCCACTGGTTTCATTAAGATGTTAATGTGTCAGTAGACATGATCACTGCATAATTTAAAAGAATCCAAACCTCTTTCTAATAATGAACAGATGGCCAATTTAATTACAAAATTGTTAAACATTTGTTGACTGGGCCTTTGTTCTTGATGCAGTACTAGGGCTTAGACAATCAAATACATACGCTTTGTCGAGTCTACATTTTAAGAGAGAAGAATCTGGCTTCAGCACTTGCTAGCTGGGAGATGTTACTTAAGCTCTCTAAGACTTCGTTTCCTGTTCTGTAGAATGGAGGGCTGTAAAACTGTACATCGTCTCTAGGTCTGAGAATTAAATGAGATCATCTCTGTGAAGAGGAAAGCATAGTACTCGGCTCATAGGGCTCAGTAAACATTAGCGATTATAATCCAAACCCATCGTATCAAATCTATCACTGGAGGTTGTTTTGTGGGAGAATCTGAAGGTTCCTGTTCCATTGTATGGTCCTCAAATAGTTAAAAATGTAGACACCGAACACACACCTCCCTCCCCTGTCCCAATTAAAATTCCAGTGGAAGCTCAGAGCAAGAGGCTGTCATGATGGGGGCTGTAGTTCCCTTCATCCAGGAAGTTCCATGACACATTTTGGAGACAAATATGTCTGCACTCAGCTGAGATGGGGCACTAATCAATACTCTGAAACCTACTCAGCCCTTGAGAGAAGAACTCAGCCCTTGAGAGAAGAACGACTGAAAATGTTTGTGCTTTTTCTCTTCTTTCACACCAGGCCCTTAAGAACACAGCTTGGCCCTCCAACTCCCTACTTTCCTAGTTTTGACCTTCTGTACCTTTCTCTTTACTCTGCACACCCGATCATGCTCTCCACTCTCTCCAGATCTGTGTTCTTGCTCTTCTCCCACCAGCTTTCCAAGTCCCCTTTTCTCTCCCCTTCTCATGTTTTACCTTCCATCTTCCTCCCATTCCACTGTCAGCATCCCTTTCTAAGAAGGAATACCTACAAAATTTTTGCAGAAAGCTAAATTGTATGTATTTTGTGTCTTGCATACATTGAACTGATTTGGCTGATTAAATGGTCATTGGTACAGTGCTCTGGTTGATGGAGAGCCAGAGAGGAGAAGAAAGAGCATTCAACTCAAGTCTCCATAGAGTAGAGGGCATAAGATCATTGACATCTCTGAAATTATTTCAGAAGGATAACAACAGGTTGAGATAGACTTGTTCATTCTGTCCTGGAATTTGAGACTAATGAGTCTTCCCTGGTGCCTGAAGGGGATAGTCTTAATATAACTAAAAGAGGTATATAACATTGTAAACTTGTATAACAAATTCCCCTGCAGGGTTTTACAGACTGGAAGTGAGAATCATTTAAGAAGGGATCCGATATGCTATAACTGGTAGATCATATTAAATTAACCTTCTTTGACCAATCTCTGTGCCGTTCTCAGGGTCATATGATAAATTACATTTTCTTCAGAACCCTATTATCAGCTCTGGGAATACAGAGAGCCCTGGCATTTCATTTTATGCATCTATCCAAAAGTGCAAAATATTGTGAGTCCAGAGTTATAGAGTAAAAATGTGACTTCAGATAGAATAGTGAAAGGATAGAGGGTAAAGGCTGAGGTGTATAATCTAAGTTATTGTCATCGTTACTTTGTAGAAGTCGTTTGACCTGTCTCATCATGCCAAAATGCTGCATGCTTCACTTTCTACCTCTGAAAGTCATAACTGATGGGTTGTTTGGCCACATTTTCTCAAGAAAAGCCTTCATTCTGTTATGTAGGGATGACTGCAAAATGGCAGTGTACACAGCATGACCCCTAAGCTGCCAGCAATCATAGATGACAGCACTTTCATGCTGACATTCCCACAGGTAGATGCATCTTCACATGTGGTCTGTGGTGAAGTTTTTCTCTTATATACATGTGCATTCAAACACCTCAGGCTAGAGGAGGATCTCACCATGCCTTTTACTTTTCAGTCATCACTTTTTAAATCAGCACTTCTTATGTACAGTATTCAAGAAAACACTAGAGTCAGTATTTAAGAAGTTAGTTGAGGTCTTGATCTTTTGCTTCTGTTTTCTTCTTCATACTCGGTTACGCTAGACAATTATGTTCATAGATACATAGAAAAACAGAATTAGGAATTTAGTGTATTGCTAAAATTAGTCGCTGTCTTAATTGGATGCATGTATCTATTAGACTTCAGAAATCTCTGTTTATCAATTGCAATTTCCCCCTTTGAATGTATCAAATTTGACATGTTTTTTTTTTTTTTAAACAACAAATGTCTTATTTAGGTTTCTTGCTTTTTCCCCTGGAATGAATTAACCTTAGTTTTGGGATTCTTTTATGGGGGAAGATTGATTTTTAAGTATGGAACAAACAGACCATCAGAAACATTTAAAGCTTTACAAACCATGCATAAAATGGACACGGTTATGAACTTTCAGCTTTATTGGATTTATTCAGTGGCTTACGCCAAAGAACTAGGATGCAGTTGTGACTATGTTTATTTCAAAGAAGCAAAATTGTGTTAAATAGATACTTCTTATCTTTTAGGAGTCATAGAGTTAAATGTGATTTCTTTTTTCCTTATATGGATTTAATTGATATTACTGTAAAATCCCTTTGTATAAAGATTCAAATAAAATTGCAAAATGTAACAAGAAAAAACAAGAAAGATTTATAACTTGTGCCCAGGGAAAAAGGATTGTGCCTCTCTCTCAGGAAAAAGCAACTCCTTCAAATGAAACATGAACCATGCCATGGTCAACAGATTAGAAATGTATCTAGCAAGGAGGTGAAGCAAGATAACAGACTCTGGATGGAAACACCCCATTTTTGCCTCTACACATATTCCTGCCTATATAAAAGTAAAGATCTACCCCAGAGATAATGTTAAGGCTTCGAAGAGTTCCAGCAACCCACTTTATAGACTTAGCATCTGAATTCACGGTCATGGTGTATAGCACACCTCTGTGCCTGACTTTGCAAGTTTGATTAATACTTTTACATAAAAGTAAAGAGACAGGGAAAGATAGTTGTCTTAAAGATAGCTGTAATATTGGTAGATGCTTGATTAGAGCCTAAATTCAAAATTAAAACATTTGTTTAAAATTCCTGGGTCAGAGGAACCAACAAAAAGCCTCCTCAGAAAAATGAGGAGGTACTCAACATCCAGCATACTAAGAGCTCAAGTTTCACCTTAAAGTTGGTGGGTCATTGGGCTTCCCTGGTGACGCACTGGTTGAGAGTCCGCCTGCCGATGCAGGGGACGCGGGTTCGTGCCCCGGTCCGGGAGGATCCCACATGCCGCGGAGCTGGGCCCGTGAGCCATGGCCGCTGAGCCTGCGCGTCCGCAGCCTGTGCTCCGCAAGGGGAGAGGCCACAACAGTGAGAGGCCTGCGTACCGCAAAAACAAACAAACAAACAAACAAAAAAGCTGATGGGTCATGGAAGCCATTGCAACAACAATACAAAGAAGCCAGATTTAGTGTCTTGTCTGAGGCCCTACAATCCAATTTAGGGATGTGCTATTTCTCTTTGGATTCTTTTCCCTAAATGATTGTAGTGTTGATTTCACTTGGCTTCTAGATCACGGTTCCAGCACATGTGTCCTCATGTGCTTCCTTATAAGGGCATAGCTGGGGTACTAATCTGTGGATACTACATATCTTCCTGTTTCAATAGTGTTTTGTTGGTGTTAGTGCGACCCTAAGAAGTGGAACAAGTTTCTAAGCAGTGGAAGAACTCATCCTTATCTGTTCTGTTACATGTATTTTTCCCTGATTTCCAACATAACAACTAGTGATTCCAATAAATTACACATAAAACTAAAACCAAACCAAACTGAACCAAAACCAATACATTGATATATTCTGATTATTAATAAGTTTGATGTGAGAGGGCTAGGCCTGATGTCTTCTCCTCTCTATTAGCGTGCTTTAGAGGGAACCTCTTGTGGGATCATTGAGAGACTGTATCTGAACTCAAGTGTTTCAAAGGCTGGGAATTCCAGGCTCTTTTCAGCATATGATGAAGGAGGTATTTCAAAGCAGGTGGATCTTGTATCCATTTCCATATGTAAATATTTAGGTAGTTCCTTACCCATTCATAATTAAACTTATTGTCTGGTATTTTACAAAGCCATGAGGAAAATCTCTGAACAAAGATTTGATAAAGATACAAAGTGATTTATCAAAGTTAAAATTAAAAGGTAACTCTGAAGTTTTATAGAATTATGATCCCTAGTCAGTTTCTGAAAATAGCCTTGTCTAAAAATATTGTATCCATTTTACCCTTGCAGAGCTGTATAAGAAACAAACACATTCCACTGCATCAAAAGCAGCTACCAATACTTTCAAGGCTGTTTCATTCATATCATTTCAATAGGTGTATTTGAAACTCAGTGGCCTGCCAAGATTGAGAACAATTAGTTCTCAGGTTGTTTTATCTGATGTAACACATCATTAAAGAGAATGTATTCCATCATTTATCTTTGTTTTTATATCAATTCCTTCTCAACCCCAACCCCCAAGGAGAAATAACACTGAGGCTTAAGTACTGAGTTTAAGAACATAATATTTGAGGTTCTCTTTACATCCAGTGAAGCATGGTCTTTGAGAATTCTCAACCCTTGTATTATACAAACTCTCTGAACTAAATGGGTCTTGCCCCATATGGTTTTTCACAATGCTTCCATTGATAACCTAAGACATCAACCACCAAAGCAAATGTGGTGGTGATGTCATTGCTGATACAGTTCCACCAAATCACAAACTCTAGGGAGGCAAGAAAAATCAAAGTTGCAAGATGCTGGTGAAAGAAAGCATTGCAGCAGTGATAAGGAGTCCAAAGAAGGCATTCAGATGCCAGCTACTGATCAGGAAGAAACAGAGAAAACTATGCAAACTATACTAGCTTCCTGCAAAGACAAGCAAAAATGTGTCTGCATCTTTTGGAGAGGGAGTGTTGCTTTAATATACGGCAGAAAGGCTAAGAAGTGAAATTTCAAATTCTACCATGTGACTCGGCGGAGAAAAGAAAGCTATTTTATCATAGTCATTCTACAATGCACAAAATTTAAACTCAGGATATTCTCATCTTTATCAGCAATAAGGTATGACAGTAAACATAACCCATGAAAGCTTCCCTAATTAAGGAACCTTCCATCCTTCACATCTGCCTGAATGGGTTTCAGAGTCTCAGAAATGTAGCAAGATTTCCAGAAGCACGCATCTCTGAATACAGAGTTTCTTCTTATTTTAACCCTTAGCTTCCTGAGCACAGGGTGGGGCACTCTATGGTAATTTGACCAGAAGTTGGCAGAATATACTAAAAGCTTTAAGGAGTGGCAACCTCAGAGGTGCCAGTGAGTCCAGCATGGAAAGAGGAAAACTCCCAAGAACTCCGAGTACTTGGGGCTCCAGGACAAGGCTGCTTAACTTGGTAATGGGTGGTCATCATCACAGTGATACCAGGGTGTATAAAAATTCCAAAGACTTTTAAAAGGCAGTTACAGCACAGACTGGAGCAATGACTAAAATTAGAATTTAGGGGCAACAGAGAATAGGTATGTTTGTTAGGAATGGCTCCCCCAAGGTGATGAGGCTGAAACCAGGGCTGAAAGGTGAGTCTGAGTTAGGTGAAGGAGGAGGAGGACAGGTGGAGGTGAAGTAATCTGTACAAAGGCATAAAAGCAAAAGAGACATGGCAACTTTGGGGCAAATGAAAGGAGTTCAGAATCTGCAGGTGTTCAGAATTTGCAGGAGGGTCGGGGCCACCAAGGGAGTGGTAAGTGAGATAAGACTACAGATATAGGCAAGAACCAGTTCATGAATTCTTTTTCCATCTTCTTTTGTTCCTATATAGATTTGCTTGACCTTGAAAGAACGGAATATCTTAAAAATCTAACTTTTGTTTGATATGCATAGTTTACTTCCTTTAATATAAAAAATACCCCATATTATAGAATTGACTGTAAATTTTCATAAAGATCTTACCATTTGTTTATAGTTCACCTATTTTTCAGTAATTTACCACGAAGAGATCAAAAACAATAACAAAAAATGGCAGAGCTTTAATCATGGTTGATTCTATGAACAGGTATGATTGAGGTTGGGTTAGAAAGGCCCCTTGTTCAGAAAAATACCGCATCCCTAACAACCTCCAATTGCCTGTTATAGAACCTGAAATTGTCATTAGAGAGTTACTCTCTTTATAATTCTGAGAAGGAGTAAAACTGTTTTCCAGGCAAATCCTTTGGGACACTTTTGGCAACATATACTACTGCTGATCATGTATATAACTTATGATCCAGTTATTATACTCCTAGGTATATACCTACAGAAATAAGTATGTATGTTCACTAAAGGAAATGTACATAAATATTCATAGCAGCACTATTTGCTATAACTCCAAACTGGAGACCACCTAAATGCCTATCAGCAGTAAAATGAATATATAAAATGTATACTATACAGTAATGAGGAATAAACTACAATTGCAAGCTACAATTTAAATAAATCTTACATTTATTGAGCAAAAAAAAAAGCTCACATTAAAAAAGTACATACAATATGATTCCATTTTTGTAAGTTTCGAGAACACGTGGTATTAGAAGTCAGGATATTGGAATTCAGACAGGAATTCACACAGGAATAGACAAGAAGACCAATAGCAAATGGCATATCATTGGTATAGTGTCTATCAACAGAGCTCACTACCACACCTCACCTTCTTCAGGTCAATGCTCAAATGCCATCCTAATAGTGAAGCTTCCTTTGAAAACTAGCAATGTCTGCTCTCTCCACCCCTGCCCACTTCTTATTCCCCTTCTCTATTTTAGTTTCTCCACAGCAACTTAAAACCCTTTGACATACTATATATTTTACTTGTGTATCTCTTTATCATCTGTCTCCCATAAACTACACAAAAGCAGAGATTTCCTATTGTTATTCACTGCTTTATCCCCAGGGTATACAATGCCACCTATTATATAATAATTATTCTATATATTTTAATGTAATTGGATGCAATAGTTTTGAATACACAGACACAGATTCACACATATAAGGACATCTAAAATATGACCAAGTTGGCGATACAGATTAGTGGGGAAAGGATGAATTATTCAATAAAGCAATTTTGTTCCCTTTACCCAGCTTCTCTTATTCCTAAATTTGCCTAGCATTGAAAGAGCTGAATCCCAACAAATCAGATTTCTTTTAGTCTCTCATCCTACACATTATTCCCTTAATATCAAAAAGACACAAAGCTGTAGAACAAAGTCAGATAGTTTGTTAGCCATATAAATTTTAAAATATATCTCTTCCTTACATTGTACCAAAAAATAAATTCCAAATGGATTAAGGATTTGGAAGTGAAAGTGAAAATTTAGAATTAAAAAAAAAATAGAATTTATTTTAAAATTCCACATAAGGAAAAATTTCTTAAACAAGACAGAAAAAGTACAAATTATAAAGGATCAGGATGGTAACATTGACTGTATTAAAATTAAGAGCCTCTATTCATAATGTGTACCTTTAAAAAAAAGGAAAAGTCCAAGTCACAAACTGGCAGAAGATATATATATATATAACCAACAGAGGATTAGAATCCAAAATATTTAAAGAAAATTTATAATTAACAGAAAAAGATGAATAAGGCAATATGAAAGTGGGCAAAGAACATAAATAAATAACCTTGTTATAAATCAAAGACATGCATATTAAAACCACATGGAGATACCATTTTTTACTTTTCAGTTTGGCCAAAATTTTACAAAGTTGGAAAACATCAAGTCTTGGCAAGTTTGGAGCAACAGAGCTCTCATCCATTGCTTGTGGGTGGGTAATTGGTACAATTACTTTAGAAAAAAATACCTCTGACCCAACAATTTCACTCTTAGGTATATACCTTAGAAAAACTGTTGCACATGTATATCTAGAGACATGTACAAGAATGCAATATAGAAGTTTTTCCCACAGCAACAAAATGCTGGAAACAACTCAAATATACATTAATCATAGAAGGGAAAAATGAATTTTACTGGAGTCACACAATGGAAAACTATACTGTACCACAATGCAAGGTAAGACCCAC
Source organism: Stenella coeruleoalba (assembly GCF_951394435.1). Lineage (NCBI taxonomy): Eukaryota > Metazoa > Chordata > Mammalia > Artiodactyla > Delphinidae > Stenella > Stenella coeruleoalba. Next base: position 76,776,784 of record NC_137151.1, on the reverse strand, counting down.
ACTTCATGTGTCAGCCTGGATGAACCTTAGAAATACAATGCTGAGTGAAGGAAGGAAATCACAGAAGAGAGCGTGTGAATCTATTAAAATAGTGTTCAAATCCAGGCAAACTGAAGTAGTAATTTCTCTAGAGATGTAGCAAAGTGATCAAGAAAAGCAATGAACTGTTAATAAAAATGAACAGATTATTAGGAACCAAGATGGCGGAGTAGAAGGATGTGCTCTCACTCCCTTATGCGAGAACACCAGAATCACAACTAGCTGCTGGACAGTCATTGACAAGAAGACACTGGAACTCACCAAAAAAGATATCCCACATCCAAAGACAAAGGAGAAGCCACAATGAGATGGTAGGAGGGGCGCAATCACAGTAAAATCAAATCCCATAACTGCTGGGTGAGTGACTCACAGACTGGAGAACACTTATACCACAGAAGTCCACACACTGGAGTGAAGGTTCTGAGCCCCACGTCAGGATCCCAACCTCGGGGTCCGGCAATGGGAGGAGGAATTCCTAGAGAATCAGACTTTGAAGCCTAGTGGGATTTCATTGCAGGACTTCGACAGGACCGGGGAAACAGAGACTCCACTTTTGGAGGGCACACACAAAGTAGTGTGTGCCCTGGGACCCAGGGAAAGGAGCAGTGACCCCACAGGAGACTGAATCAGACCTACCTGCTAGTGTTGGAGGGTCTTCTGCAGAGGTGGGTGGTGGCTGTGGCTCACTGTGAGGACAAGGACACTGGCATCAGAAGTTCTGGGAAGTACTCCTTGGCATGAGCCCTCCCTGAGTCCACCATTAGCCCCACCAAAGAGCCCAGGTAGGCTCCAGTATTGGGTCACCTTAGGCCAAACAACCAACAAGGAGGGAACCCAGCCCTACCCATCAGCAGTCAAGCGGATTAAAGTTTTACTGATATCTGCCCACCAGAACAACAGTCAGCTCTACCCATCACCAGTCCCTCCCATCAGGAAACTTGCACAAGCCTCTTAGATAGCCTCATACACTGGAGGGGAGACAGCAAAAGCAAGAAGAACTACAGTCCTACAGCCTGTGGAACAAAAACCACATTCACAGAAAGATAGACAAGATGAAAAGGCAGAGGGCTATGTACCAGATGAAGGAACAAGATAAAACCCAAGAAAAACAACTAAATGAAGTGGACATAGGCAACCTTCCAGAAAAAGAATGCAGAATAATGATAGCAAAGATGATCCAGGACCTCAGAAAAAGAATGGCGGCAAAGATCGAGAAGATGCAAGAAATGTTTAAGAAAAACCTAAAAGGATTAATGAACAAACAAATAGAGATGAAGAATACAATAACTGAAATGAAAACTACACTAGAAGGAATCAATAGCAGAATAACTGAGGCAGAAGAACGGATAAGTGACCTGGAAGACAGAATGGTGGAATTCACTGCTGCGGAACAGACTAAAGAAAAAAGAATGAAAAGAAATGAAGACAGCCTAAGAGAACTCTGGGACAACATTAAACGCAAAAACATTCACATTATAGGGGTCCCAGAAGGAGAAGAGAGAGAGAAAGGACCAGAGAAAATATTTGAAGAGATTATAGTCAAAAACTTCCCTAACATGGGAAAGGAAATAGCCACCCAAGTCCAGGAATGACAGAGAGTCCCATACAGGGTAAACCCAAGGAGAAACACGCCGAGACACATAGTAATCAAACTGGCAAAAATTAAAAACAAAGAAAAATTATTGAAAGCAGCAAGGGAAAAATGACAAACAACATACAAGGGAACTCCCATAAGGTTAACAGCTTATTTCTCAGCAGACACTCTACAAGCCAGAAGGGAGTGGCATGATATACTTAAAGTGATGACAGGGAAGACACTACAACCAAGATTACTCTGCCTGGCAAGGATCTCATTCAGATTCGATGGAGAAATCGAAAGCTTCACAGACAAGCAAAAGCTAAGAGAATTCAGCACCGCCAAACCAACTCTACAACAAATGCTAAAGGAACTTCTCTAAGTGGGAAACACAAGAGAAGAAAAGGACCTACAAAAACAAACCCAAAACAATTAAGAAAATGGTAATAGGAAAGTACATATCAATAATTACCTTAAACGTGAATGGATTAAATGCTCCAACCAAAAGACACAGGCTTGCTGAATGGATATAAAAACAAGACCCATCTATATGCTGTCTACAAGAGACCCACTTCAGACCTAGGGACACATACAGACTGAGAGTGAGGGAATGGAAAAAGATATTCCATGCAAATGGAAATCAAAAGAAGGCTGGAGTGGCAATACTCGTATCAGATAAAATAAACTTTAAAATATAGAATGTTACAAGAGAAAAGGAAGGACACTGCATAATGGTCAAGGGATCAATCCAAGAAGAAGATATAACAGTTATAAATATATATGCACCCAACATAGGAGCACCTCAATAAATAAGGCAATTGCTAACAGCTCTAAAAGAGGAAACCGACAGTAACACAGTAATAGTGGGGGACTTTAACACCTCACTTACACCAATGGACAGATCATCCAAAATGAAAATTAATAAGGAAACAAATGCTTTAAATGACACAATAGGCCAGATAGATTTAATTGATATTTATAGGACATTCCATCCAAAAAGAGCAGATAACACTTTCTTAGCAAGTGCGCATGGAACATTCTCCAGGGTAGATCACATCTTGGGTCAAAAATCAAGCCTTGGTAAATTTAAGAAAATTGAAATCATACCAAGCATCTTTTCTGACCACAATGCTATGAGATTAGAAATGAATTACAGGGGAAAAAAATGTAAAAAACACAAAAACATGGAGGGTAAACAATACGTTACTAAATAACCAAGAGATCACTGAAGAAATCCAAGAGGAAATCAAAAAATACCTAGAGACAAATGACAATGAAAACATGATGATCCAAAACCTATGGGATGCAGCAAAAGCAGTTCTAAGAGGGAAGTTTATAGCTATACAAGCCTACTTGAGAAACAAGAAAAACCTCAAATAAACAATCTAACCTTACACCTAAAGAAACTAGAGAAAGAAGAACAAACAAAACCCAAAGTTAGCAGAAGGAAAGAAATGATAAGGATCAGAGCAGAAATAAATGAAATAGAAACAAAGAAAACAATAACAAAGATCAATAAAACTAAAAGCTCGTTCTTTGAGAAGATAAACAAAATTGATAAACCATTAGCCAGACTCATCAAGAAAAAGAGGGAGAGGACTCAAATTCATAAAATTAGAAATGAAAAAGGAGAAGTTACAAGAGACACCGCAGAAATACAAAGCATCCTAACAGACTACTACAAGCAACTCTATGCCAATAAAATGGATAACCTGGAAGAAATGGACAAATTCTTAGAAAGGTATAACCTTCCAAGACTGAACCAGGAAGACATAGAAATATGAACAGAACAATCACAAGTAATGAAATTGAAACTGTGAGGAAAAATCTTCCAATAAACAAAAGTCCAGGACCAGATGGCTTCACAGGTGAATTCTATCAAACATTTAGAGAAGAGCTAACACCCTTCCCTCTCAAACTCTTCCAAAAAATTGCGGAGGAAGGAACACTCCCAAACTCATTCTATGAGGCCACCATCATCCTGATACCAAAACCAGACAAAGATACTACAAAAGGGACTTACCTGGTGGTGCAGTGGTTAAGGGTCCGCCTGCCAGTGCAGGGGACACGGGTTCGAGCCCTGGTCTGGGAAGGTGCCACATGTCATGGAATGGCTGGGCCCCTGCGCCGCAACTACTGAGCCTGAGCTCTGGAGCCCGCGAACCACAACTGCTGAACCTGCATGCTGCAGCTACTGAGGCCCACGTACCTGTAGCCCGTGCTCCGCAATGAGAGAGGCCACTGCAGTGAGGGCCCTGTGCACCAAGGCGAGGATTGGTCCCTGCTCGCTGCAACTAGAGAGTTCCCACTTGCAGCAATGAGGACTCAATGCAGCCAAAAAAAAAAAAAAAAAAATTCATCCATGAAAAAAAAGATACTACAAAAAAAGAAAATTACAGACCAATATCACTGAAGAATATAGATGCAAAAATCCTAAACAAAATACTAGCAAAGGGAATCCAACAACACATTAAAAGGATCATACACCATGATCAAGCGGGATTTATCCCAGGGATGCAAGGATTCTTCAATATACATAAATCAATCAATGTGATAAACCATACTAACAAATTGAAGAATAAAAACCATATGATCATCTCAATAGATGAAGAAAAATCTTTTGACAAAATTCAACACCCATTTATGATAAAAACTCCAGAAAGTGGGCACAGAGGGAACCTACCTCAACATAATCAAGGCCATATATGACAAACCCACAGCAAACATGATTCTCAATGGTGAAAAACTGAAAGCATTTCCTCTACGATCAGGAACAAGACAAGGATGTCCACTCTCACCACTATTATTCAACATAGTTTTGGAAGTCCTAGCCACGGCAATCAGAGAAGAAACAGAAATGAAAGGAATACAGATTGGAAAAGAAGAAGTAAAACTGTCACTGTTGCAGATGACATGATGCTATGCGTAGAGAATCCTAAAGATGCTACCAGAAAACTACTAGAGCTAATCAATGAATTTGGTAAACTAGCAGGATACAAAATTAATGCACAGAAATCTCTTGCATTCCTATACACTAATGATGAAAAATGTGAAAGAGAAATTAAAGAAACACTCCCATTTACCATTGCAACAAAAAGAATAAAATACCAAGGAATAAACCTACTAAGGAGGTAAAAGACCTGTACTCAGAAAACTGTAAGACACTGATGAAAGAAATCAAAGATGACACAGACAGATGGAGAGATATACCATGTTCTTGGATTGGAAGAATCAATATTGTGAAAATGACTATACTACCCAAAGCAATCTACAGATTCAATGCAATTCCTATCAAATTACCAATGGCATTTTTTACAGAACTAGAACAAAAAATCTTAAAATTTGTATGGAGACACAAAAGACCCCGAATAGCCAAAGCAGTCTTGAGGGAAAAAAACGGAGCTGGAGGAATCGGACTCCCTGACTTCAGACTATGCTACAAAGTTACAGTAATCAAGACAATATGGTACTGGCAGAAAAACAGACACATAGATCAATGGAACAAGATAGAAAGCCCAGAGATAAACTCACGCACCTATGGTCAACTAATCTATAACAAAGGAGGCAAGGATACACAGTGGAGAAAAGACAGTCTCTTCAATAAGTGGTGCTGGGAAAACTGGACAGCTACATGTAAAAGAATGAAATTAGAACACTCCCTAACACCATACACAAAAATAAACTCCAAATGGATTAGAGACCTAAATGTAAGACTGGACACTATAAAACTCTTAGAGGAAAACATAAGAAGAACACTCTTTGACATAAATCACAGCAAGATCTTTTTTGATCCACCTCCTAGAGTAATGGAAATAAAAACCAAAATTAACAAATGGGACCTAATGAAACTTCAAAGCTTTTGCACAGCAAAGGAAACCATAAACAAGACTAAAAGACAACCCTCAGAATGGGAGAAAATATTTGCAAACAAATCAACGGAGAAAGGATTAATCTCCAAAATATATAAACCACTCATGCAGCTCAAAATTAAAAAAACAAACAACCCAATCCAAAAAGGGGCAGAAGACCAAAATAGACATTTCTCCAAAGAAGACATACAGATGGCCAAGAGGCACATGAACAGCTGCTCAACATCACTAATTGTTAGAGAAATGCAAATCAAAACTACAATGAGTTATCACCTCACACCAGTTAGAATGGGCATCACCAGAAAATCTACAAACAACAAATGCTGGAGAGGGTGTGGAGAAAGGGGGACCCTCTTGCACTGTTGGTGGGAATGTCAATTGATACAGCCACTATGGAGAACAGTATGGAGGTTCCTTAAAAAACTAAAAATAGAACTACCATACAACCCAGCAATCCCACTACTGGGCATATACCCTGAGAAAACCATAATTCAAAAAGAGTCAATGTACCACAATGTTCGTTGCAGCTCTGTTTACAATAGCCAGGACATGGAAGCAACCTAAGTGTCCATCGACAGATAAATGGATAAAGGAGATGTGGTACATATATACAATGGAATATTACTCAGTCATAAAAAGGAATGAAATTGGGTCATTTGTAGGGACGTGGATGGATCTAGAGACTGTCATACAGAGTGAAGTAAGTCAGAAAGAGAGAAACAAATATCGTATATTAACGCATATGTGTGGAACCTAGAAAAATGTTACAGATGAACTGGTTTTCAAGGCAGAAATAGAGGCACAGAAGTGGAGGACAAAGGTATGGACACCAAGGGGGGAAAGTGGCGGGGGTTGGGGGTGGGGGTTTGATGAATTGGGTGATTGGGATTGACATGTATACACTGATGTGTATAAAATGGATGACTAATAAGGACCTGTTGTATAAAATAATAAATAAAATTTAAAAAAAATTAAAAACAAAAAAAACAATGAACATAACTGTGTAATTGTTACCCCAGGCTGAGGGAAGTATCAATAGTATGACCATAAGGACAAGGGCTGACCTTTCTGTTTGGGGATTAAAAAAAATTCTTATATTCTCTTCCATTGGCAAAATTTCTCTCTATAAAATACCAAAACAAAACAAAAAACGTGGTTTAATTTGAGGTTTTTTTGAGATGCCTTCTACCATATAGCTTGCCCCACACTCTTCACAATTAAATTTTCTAAACATGGTAGGCAGTATTATTTCTTCCCCATGAAGGGGCTCAGTTAACTTATGGTCCTGGTGTGCTGAAAGGCTAAAATGACTTTGCTCCCCCTCAAAGTTGTAATTATGTAATAGTTCCTTGTAAAGGAAATTGATGTGATCATGTCTAGCTAGCAGGAAATTTAGCAGATAAGTGGTCAGACCATTACACGCAAGCTTTAATGGACCGGCAGCTGGATACCTAGCTTCCTGTATCATGATCCTCTATTTTGCTTCACAGACTCTAGATTTTGTCTTAGTACCACTTTCGTATCATCATCACATATTATTTTAATTACTTTAAAATATTTAAATCATTATAAAATATTAAAATAACTATTAAAAACAGCTTAGCAAGCAAGGAAAGAGAAATTTTACACAACTTCAAATGTGGAACTTGTAAACTTTTATTGGCCAAAAGGTGCTAAATAACTACAGCAAGGAATTTTCAAACCATAGCAACAACAACTAAAGCACTTTAAAAAAAAAAGAATTATTAGCGATACTATATCTGTAAACTACAGCACTAATTTATAGCCATTAATTCTTGTAGAAGGAAGTATTATCTCCCCTTTCTGTATTTGAAAAGAGAAAAAGATCAGTCCATAAAAGCACTAGAATTATTATTGAATCTCCATAAAACCTAGGGAGCACGATTTTCATGTCTTTAAGTCATAGAAAATTTCACTGGATAGTTGGTATGGACATAAATACAAACATAAATCACTATTATATGTTATCTCTCAGATATCAAAAAAACAAAAACAAAAACAAAAACCCAAACCACGCATATCTCAGCACACAGTTATTGTATTTAGGTTTGGGGAATTAAAATTCCTATTTTGGGTATACAAAGGAGATGTTTAAAAGGGTTTTGAGAGACAAAACCTATAATGGTATGAACTCCAAAATCTTGTTTTCAACTTCTTTGCTACTGTCTAACTGTGAGATCTTGAATAAGTAATTTTACTTTTGGGGACTCTGTTTCCTTATCTAGGTTCTCTCTTACGGTTGCTTCCACTTTAATATTCTATGCTAAATTTCATAGTTTGTCTTTACTCTTAACTAAAAGACATGTTATTTAAGGATGTAACACATGTACTTGGCAGGGGTGGGAATGGCAGTACTGTGAATCATTGGAGGGTTCATCCTGAGATACTAACTTTTTTTAGGATGCCTTATGCCCAGCAATTTATCTAGAGTAGGTGCTCCACAGCTATTTTAAATAAATGAGTGAATGAATGAATGAATAGTTTAAACTTGGTGAAGCTACCAAAGCTTTCAGTGGTTTGACTGAAAATCTGTGATTTTTACTTCATTAAAATATTGTAGCAAATTCTATGCATGAGTTTTAAATTATCTGATTTTCCTTGGGAAAATTTTTTAACTCCTTACCTATCCAAACCTTCTGGCCTACCCACAGACTAGCATTCTAAAGAAATGGAGTTTTGAAACAGTTGAAAGAAACTAATTAGAAAGCAGAAATTTACTTTTCATATTAGCATTTTATTGCCCAGCGGACATGCCTTCTACCCACTCACTAAACAATCTTGGGCAAGTCAATTCTCCATCTTGGGTCTCTGGAAATATTTGAAAACTGGGAATAACGATGTTGACCTATTTTGAGGAGGAAACAGCTAACAAGCCATAAAGATCAAAATTCATCAGTAAGCCTGTGGAAGGCTAATCTCTAACATCAGTCAGTGAGAGTTATTTACTTGGTTGTTTCCTTTGGGGAAAGCTTCTGGAAATGAAACAGTACCCATTATGAATATGGGTTTTTTCCTTCCAAGGTTGCCAAAGTTTGTTTTTTTGGATTGTTGTTTATTGTGGGTTTTTTTTTTTTTCTCCTAATTTTCTTACAGAGTTTTGGAAGTAAGATCATTATCCTCGTGGCATAGCTGCTCGGTAGCAGGTCAAGATTTTGTTCATGACTCATCAGAAGAAATAATGAGGAGGTGACTAAACTTAAAGTCCAGAGGTAGGTTCTTTGTGCAAAAAATTTTGGTGCTGAATCTTTTTTGTTTTCTTCTCTCTGTCAGTTGAGACAGAATATTTCTGGATGATTATTGCTAAATTTTGGATTAGACACTTTTTAAAGACATTAATACAAAGTTATGGAAATATTATATCAAAAAAAGATCTGATTGTTATAAAGGTCATACCTAGTTTTGATGAAACTAGTTTCTCTTTCCTTACAGGTTTTACTGACCATGGAAATTAATCTTAACATCTGTTAAGGTCATTTGCCTTGTCAAATAATAAATTATCAAATAGCAGGGCAATAAAAAAGTGACGATTGCCTGTACGTGGTGCACCACATGGCCCAATTCAGTACTAATATAGGGAATGCCACGGGGTTGGTAAACAGTAGGCATAATGTGGCCTGTGTTAACAAGAGTGGGTTTACTTTCTGTCTAGCAGTGGAAATACAAAGTCATATAATGACAAATTTAGGCCTCACAAAGATGAAGCTAATAGCATTGGGCATTTATTGCAAAGGAACTTAAATCTTTTCAAATTAAACTCATGATGCATTTTAATCACTTGGTTAATGTTGGTAAACGATTATGCCTCAAGCCATTAAGATAATGATCATTATTAGCAAGAGTCTGTTTTTACAATGTTTCTAATGTTTAAAATTAATCTAGAAGTCACGAGCCATTAAGTCATTTCACCTGCAGCAGAGTTTACAAGATGTGCATATTTCACATAACTTCAATTTAAAAACAAAGCTAAAAAGGCAACGGAAAAATACACAAGAAAATCAAGCTGTTAACAGCGCCACCACGTGGCCAACCTCAAAATTCCATGTAGAAGCAAAAGTGCAAATACGCCAAGGAAAATAGGTATGTGTAAAAAAGAGACCACAGTAAAAACCTCAGATAGATGCTGGTATTGACCTGTAATGAGTCTCAAAACTCTAAGAAATCAACTTCCAACTCTCTCGAATTACAAGGTTCAGCTGGGAAACCACTACAAATCAGCTGTGGGTTGCCAGAGGGCCTGCAATTGGCAGAACTTGAATCACAGATGAAGATTAGTCCCTTAAACAGGAGTTCCATTTTCAAATGTAAGAAAAAAAATGTATGCTAGAGTGATGGGAAAGAGTTGACCATTACATACAAGATGGTGTCAGCTCCCAGCATGAAGAATTAAGTGTGAACAAAAGAGAAAATTATTGTACAGAACTTTTAAAGCAGGTCTCCTATAATCTGAGAAGTATGTTATCCTCTCTGGGTGTCAGTTTACACATCTACAAAATTTTTGAATCAGACTAGATGATTTCTAAGGGACTTACCAGGCCAGAAATCCTGTGGCAAGGATCACTTCCAAGTATGTGGCTCAACAAATTTTATGCAAAGATATGCATATAAATTCTTGTATAGAATGGGATTGTACTCTAATAGTCTAATTAATAACATATATAAATTGAAGTAAAACACTGAGGTATTACCAGAAAAACGAAAAATTGACATATCTCCTAACTCCAGAAAAAATTAATTTAGAAATAATTCTTACAAGTAATGTTTAAAACATTTATTCATTCATTCATATATCAAGTGTATCTTGATTTCCACTGATGTGCCAGGCATGGTACTAAGTTCTAGGGATAACAGCATATCTTAGAAACTATTCTCCCAGTAGGGAGAGTATCAGTGATGGAAGGAACTCAAAACTGTGTGAGGCTAAAGGAGACATGGGTTGTAAAAGAATGAAAAATTAGATCAGTTTCCAAGAAATATGTAAAGTCAATCTATAGACTAAAGTATCTGACCCCACCCATGTGAGCTGTCCCTGGAAATGCTGTTTTCATTCTTAGGCCAAGCATCATAAACTGAAGGCCAGCTAATCAAACAAAAATGACTAAGGCAATGATGAGTTTGAATGACTAATGGGAGAAACTTAAGAGGAGCTAAATATAAACCATCTGACTCTATAGAGGGACTAAACCAGGCCTAAGAATAGAACATTGATGAGGGGGTTGGTATTGTTTTCCAGGACACATAGAGATAACCATGGGAGTGAGTTAGGAAGAGGAAAATTTAGGCAGTGTCAGAAAGAAAGCTTCCTGTCAGAGAACGTCATTAACTGAATACCATTACTCAAAGAAAATGTTAGACTTTCCACTGGTTGCTCTGTTGGGAGCCCACTGACTGGAGCTCTGGGGTGTGTATTTTTAGTCCCCCAGGAGGACAATGGGCTGGACCCCTCTCAGCCTCTCATTTACACTCTGCCAATGCTAAGGATAGGAATGGAAAATCACCACAAGAAGGGGTCAAGGAAAAGCAAGTGTGTTCTTACTGTAATGTGGACATAGATTATGGAGTGTTTCAAAATTACAAACTACCCAATGAAGCCATTTCTTCCCCTTCGCTTGCTGTTTCTCTCCCATTGGTTTGGATCAAGGAGGTAAACAGGCCCAATACTCTACTTCCCTGAGAAGACAACTGAATTCCAGTCCTTCATGCCATTAACTGGACATAATACAGGAGATGTTGTTTAAAAGAAGTCACACTTGCTATTTAGAACAATTCAAATTCCTGGTTCTCTTTCTCCTGTCCTGAAATAAGGAACTAATGCAGAAAAAGTCACCTGGCCAAGGTGAGTGAGTTCAAGAGCATTCAGTCTGTCGTCTGTCTGATTTCCTCTGACTTGTCTGCATCCTCATGCTCCATGACAATGACCTCCAGGGAATCAGAATGTTTTCTGATCCTGTTGGACAGGTACAAACTCTCAATCAGCCCAAACTTGCCTCTAATCGGACCACACCAGAGAGGCACAGACATTAATTATCTTCTGTTGCCTTTTTTAAAGGGCAGGAAACATAAAAACTCTGTTGTTTCAGCAACTGCCCTTTGGGGCCTGTGACTAGACACCTCTGCTTGGCTGCCATTCCCAGAGTGGGGATCGGAGACCAGTTGTCTTATTCTCATAACTTCTGCCTTGTGGTTTGGACCTTGGCTCTTTCAGTTACTTATGTGACTTCCGACTCTAACCACCTGCCTTGTTTCTAGACTGACAACTGGCTGCGCTGTTTTTGGTTTCCTGGCTTTTTTTGTGTTGTTCCTCTCTTAGACCTAGGCTATGACCTTGATGTTGACTTGTAGAACTTTGTCCTAACCTTTGCTTTGATTTAGGGGATAATTTTTAAAAAATTGTTTCAGGCTTAATCTGCTCAACTCTGCTGGGACAAAACCTTTTTCTAGTTGTCAAACCTGTACCTAAGTATTTGTCACATGGAAACCTCTTTTTCTTTTGCCATTCTGAATATAAAGGAATCATTGCAATAATAGTGATATCTCTGCTGAAGTAATATAGTTTAAGTTATCATTTAAACCATAAGTTATTAGTTATTATTACAGTAGTCACTTTTGCAGGTAAGGGTTTTTTTTTTCTTTTACTACTTATGCTTTTTATTATTTTTTTCAAAGAATTGTGGTAGTGGGATTTTTTGGTTTGTTTTAATATGAGTGGTTAGAAATATAGGTTCTAGAATAATCATATAACTGATATATCCAATTGGTTTACTATGGCATTAGTCATCATAACTTATTATGTATACTCTATAATTTTCTTGCCTAAGTAAATTATCGTTATTTCTTTTAAGTACAGCTGGCATTCTCATTTTTCCTCCCTCTATAATTTAGAAATTTTGATCAACAGACAGGTAAATAGATGGTCTTTCTTGATGAGTTATAATTAAAGTACCAAACACTTACTTATGTCAGGAAATAGATTGCCTTAAAATATACCTATGAATATGCCTGAAGAGGACCCATATGACTTCAGTAGCAGAAAGTACTTATAATAGAAAATTGCAGTTCTAAACTATGGTGAAGTAGAAATACTAAGGCTCTAACACTTGCTAAAATTATGACACAACTTATAGAGATTCTCTGATTTATAGAAATGTCAATTAATTCCCCTCCTTGTTCTCAGCTGCTTCCGGAGAGCAAGTTGATAAGAATGTCACCAGTTAACATGTCTGCCTAATGTTTCCTTGGTAATCTGGTTTGATGTCAGAGCATATCTGTAGGGTATGGAAGATATAATGACTTGTTAACCCATACATGCTCCCCTACACCATAAATTTGTGACATAGGCTTCCAGGCTACATGGATTTTGGAATTCTACCTAATCCAGCAATTTTTCACCCAAGGTATGAACCATAGATCAGAGGTCAACCTAGTCATTTGGAACTGCATGGAACCAAACCAAAAAAAAAAAATAACAAAAAATATTCTCACCTCTAAATCATCATGCTATACTTTTTTTTTGATTAAGCAATAAGTAATATTTAGAAATCAAAGAATTTGTAAATAACAGATCCTAAATCTGAATCTTATCATCTTAGACATTATAGGAATTGGGATTTAATTATATCTAATTTTGTTAATCATATCAGTTTAAATCACATGTAATTACCATTTTTATACATTATACAGGTAAAATGTTGGCAGCTTCATAAGGTTTAGCTACATAAAATCAGAGCATAATAAGAAATTTCATTGAACACAGCTATGTGCTAGACAGTCTATTAGACACATATCTTTATTATGTTAGAGCTTCACAAAACCCTGCAAGGTAGTTAGTAGTATTATTCCTATTTATAGAGGAGAAAATTATGTAATTTGACAAATTTGACATTGCTCTCAGATTTTGGTTTAAACCTATGTTCTTTTCACTGTGTTGTGCCTCTTTCTTAGATTATTTTAGAGGTAATCTCTCTAAAACATCCCTAAATTTAGTCAAGTAGCCTCTTGTTAGACACACCAGTGTTTAACCCTCCACTGAATACTCACTACCTTTAGATAGAACCCATTCCAACTTTGTATAGCTTTTTCATAAAACTTTTATTTCTATTGTCAAAATTTGCCTCCCTGTAACCTCTGCTTCTTCCTGTTTCTGCACCCTGGGACAACCTAGAACAAGTCTAATTGCTCATACAAACAACAATCTTCGAAATATATGAAGGTAACTGGATTGCCATGCTTCAACATCCCTAATTCTTAAAAACATTCCTGTATTACAGAAATTGTTGATTTCTAATCATGGTTTGTTGTGTAATGAAAAACATAACAGTGATGTCCCTTTACTAACCGGAGAATATGATTTCAGTCACCTGCTTTTATGGATGGAAGTAGTTTATTGGAAAAGAATTAATGAGAAAACTATTGATGCAAGCAAGGATTGGGCTTGTATATATTTACTTTTTAAAATATTCAGAATAAATGCAAATGTGCATGCAAATAAGACATTCCTGAATGCCGCCATGTTTGGCATCTTGGAAGAAGACATGTATTTGTCCTGTTTATTGATTAGAATATATGATTCTAGTTGTTGAGGCATCAAATAAATATAAAAGATGAGGATAAGAGCTGCTCTCATAAAGCATAACTTATAGCTTTCAACACTTGTTTCATAGTTAAGGCGTACGGTATAGATAGGCCCGAGACTGAGGGAACCATATAGCTTGGAGCCAAAGTATGACATAGTTTGATACGGGGGAGCAAACTGAAAATGGAAATGACAGAGGTAGCCTTAAAAGTTAGTGGAGAGGAGAAAACTTCCCAATGGGCAGAGCTGAGAGCAGTGCACCTGACCAGCATTTTATTGAGCAACAGGAAATGACCAGAGGTGAAGATAGATAGAGACTCATGGGCAGTGGCCCATTGTCAGGGGCTTGCAAGGAAAAGGACTAGAAAATTAGAGGCAAGAAGGTGTGAGGAATAGCATGTGGATGGACGTAAGGGAGTGGGAAAAAGTGTGACATTTTTGTATTACATGTTAATGGCCACTGGAAAACATCTACCACTGAAGAGACATTGAACAACCAAATCAACAGAATGACTTGCCCGATTGATGTCAGCCATTCTTTGTCACTGGCCACCTTAGAACCAGCACGTGGGTACTAGAATAGAGTGGCTATAGTGGTTTTCATGGAGACTGTATATGAGCCCAGCAGCATGGACGCACATTTAAAAGGCCGGTGTAACTGCTGCTGCCTATGAATTTCAACACTGAATGATACTATTCCTCAATGAGGCCAACTGGTCACTTCATAGCAAGTTGGCTACATTGGGCCCCTTCTATCCTAGAAAGGTCAGTGGTTCATCATCACTGAGATAGATACCTGTTCCAAGTATAGGTTTGCCTTTTCTGCCTGCAGAGTCTCAGCCAGCACTGCTCTTTTGGGACTTACGAAGTGCCTTGATCCACAGGCATGGATTCTGGACAACATAGCATCTGACCAGGGGAACCAGTTCAAAGCAAAGGAGGTACAGGACATAACCATGGGATTCACTGTTCTTACCATATACTACACCATCCAGAAGCAACCAGCCTCAGAGAGTGCTGGAACAGTTCAGAGACAGTCCTCTGCAAGGAGAGGGTTCCATCCTTCAGGATGCAGTCAATGCATTAAATGAGAACCTTCTGCATGGTGCTGTGTTCCTGATAGGAAGAATACCTGGATCTGGGAACAAAAGACTGGAAGCAGGATTGACTTTTCATCCCTCCTAGTGACATACTGGGGGATTTTGTGCTTCCCACAACTATTAACTCTGCAAGGTTAGAGGTACTGGTTACCAGAGAGAGAACACTCTTTTCAGGGAACAATGAAAGGGTCCAATTGAACTATTAGCTATGGCTGCCAACGGGACACCATGGACCAGAAGGCCATGGCAGGTCACCGGCAGGGTAATTTACCTTGATCAACAGGAGGAGGTAGAGCTGCTTTTATATAATAGGGTCAGAGAGGAATATGTGTGGAACCCAGGTGATCCATTTGGGCACCAACTGATACCTCCTTGCTCCACTGTAATGGTTAACAGATGTGTGCAGCAACCTGGCCTGAAAAACATGTGATTGCCAAAGCCTGAGACATTTAAGGAGTAAAGATTCAGGTAACACTACTAGGTAAGGCACTTAGATATTCCAAGGTGGTAGTTGAGAGTGATGGGAATTTAGGATGCATATGGAGGGTACCAGTCCTGAGATCAACTGCAGTACTAAGAACTCTCATTCATCCCATTAGCTTCTCTGTAAGTTCCCCCTCATGAAGAGAGGCCCCTGGGAACCATGGAGGAACTTTGCCCAAACCTAAATGGAGAAGTAGATCTGTGTGGTACGAGGGGTGGGCTGTGGTGGCACAGATCTCCTGCGGTGGGGAGCAGAGTTGACTGCTGGTCCCTCCAGTTCCTGTTCCTCTGGATCCATTACAGTGTTCACGCCAAGGCCAGACTCCACAGGGTGCTCACAGAATTCCTAGGACTGGCCATTTGAGTTAGAAAATTCCCCAAGTCCTCAAGCGAGGCTAAAACTTTCCTAAAACTACATTTAAAAAAATTTTTTTGAAATACAGTTGATTTAGAATGTTGTGTTAGTTTCAGGGGGTACAGCTATTTTTTAGATTCTTTTCCCTTATAGGTTATTACAAGATATTGAGTATAGTTCCCTGTGCTATATGATGGGTCCTTGTTGTTTACCTATTTTATATATAGTAGTGTGTATATTTTAATCCCAAACTCCTAATTTATCCCCCCTTTTTCCTCTTTGGTAACCATAAGTTTGTCTTCTATGTCTGCGAGTCTATTTCTGTTTTGTAAATAAGTTCATTTGTATCTTTTTTTTAGTTTCTACATATAAGTGATATCAGAACTATATTTCAGAGACTCTTTCTACCCAATCCTCCTTCCTTCCCCACAATCCTTCACTGGTAGAAGACCTGCATCATAGTCTGATGCTCTCTCTACCCTCTTCTGCTCCCTCCCCTTTATCCTTCACAGCTTTTTCAGGGAATAAATCTCTTGCGGATCTAGTCTCACCTTGGTGACTGCTTCTCAGAAGACCTGAACTAACATAGAAACCAAAATCATTGCAGTATCCCTCTGACCAGAAGTGGGCAGCATCACAATGTTTTTCAACAATGCCCCTTTCCACCAATAAGGGGAACAATAGATTCTTCTCCAAAGAGAACCAAGAACGCATTTTCCACTTAATATCCTCCTAGCCTAAGGGAGTTCAGTGTGGGAGATGGAAGATATGACTAAATAGTTAAGCTGGTTTTACATCTAACTTTTAGGCCCAAGTAAGTTCTTTTATATCCACAATCTGTATCAGCAATGTCCATCCTCTTCTATCATCCAGCTTGTAGGTCATCAATAAATATTTCTTAGGGCTTCCCTGGTGGCACAGTGGTTGAGAGTCCGCCTGCTGATGCAGGGGACACGGGTTTGTGCCCCGGTCCAGGAAGATCCCACATGCCACGGAGCGGCTAGGCCCGTGAGCCATGGCCACTGAGCCTGCGCATCCGGAGCCTGTGCTCCGCAAGGGGAGAGGCCACAACAGTGAGAGGCCTGCGTACTGCATTATTTTTTGCAGTACCAGGTGGTTGTTAAAAGTATTAAGTAAAATAACAGTTATAAATTGTAAAAGGACACACAAATATTAGTCATCATTATTTATTACTTCCTCCCCATTCAAACAGATCCTAAACCACAAACTTTTCCCATTTTGACTAGCTGGAGATCAGTCTCCTCAATTCTTTGTTTTCCACTCTGAACATGAATTTACTCTCATTCTCTATATGATTATAAGCACAATACTGCACACCTATCTGGAAACATCCAAAATTGCTTCACTATTCTTCTGTTTTCTGTCTGAATTGGTGTTTTCTCTCATGTTTTATAATCTTTCAAAAAGAAAATACCCACAATGAATAATTATTTTGACGCACATCTAACCCAGTGATCTGCACAATTAAGCCCATAACACATGCTTAAAATGATAATTGTGGTAAGTTGTATTGAGGTAAAAACATTTACTGCCCCTCGCTGCTGGGTCTTCCCAGTGAAGCCCCTCCCAGTGACAGGATTATATTTCCTACCCAAAGATATCAGGCTTGGCCACAATGCTCGCTTTATCCAATGATATATTAGTAGAAGTGACATAAGCCTTCTAGGAAAAAGCTTGAAGAACCATTGTGTGATCCACCATTGCTCTCCTCATTTGACCTGAGAAAGCCAGTGTGTCACATAGGGGCTTCTCCTTCAGCTTGGATATCCAGTAAAGAGAACCCATGGAAGACATACCATGTGAAAGAGAAATAACCCTTCGGTGTTGCAAAAAGATTTTGCACTTGATTATTCCTAAAGTCCACCTGAGCCCACCTAAGCTGACTGATCCAATCACAATAGCATATTGTCTAAGTGCACCGTTCAACTTCAGTGTGTGTATCAGTCCACAAACTTGGGTGTGCAAGAAAGAGCATGTGTCTTTATTTTCTGTATATTAACTGGACTCCTTTCTTGAAGCTCAAGCTTTCGGAAACCAAATTTAAGAAGCCTTAGGGCTATTTGTGCTTTTTACTCTGATATGCACCCCTCTCTGCTAACAACCCACAGAGACTGTTGCTGAAGTGGATGTACCAGGAGGACTGGAAAATATAAGCGGAAAACAAACAAATCTCAAATTAGTATGTAGCCATCCTCTTAAAATACAGAGTAATATCAAGTGAGAAAAGAATGCAGGGTGTACTGAAATCAGATCAGTGTATATTTTGCTTGTCATGAGCAATTCTATCTCATTAAATCTCTAGGAATTCTCAGTTTACTACTGTAGACATACTTAAAAGAAACACAGAAACAGTGTTCTAAGATTTTGCTCTACTTTTATTTTTAAAAACTAAAATATGCTTGTAATATCTATTATTCTACAATTTTATACAAAATGAAACTAGAATGAAACATATGGATGAAAAAAGAAAGTTTCATTTGTTGCCAAATATCTTCTCTACATAACACCTGGATATATAGAACATCTGCACAACTGACAATCTTTCAACTTTTCATCTGGATGTTTGGCAAATACAGAGAAAATACTTCCTTTCTAAATCTTATTCTTATGCAATGCTACTCTAAAAGCATATTTGTTAATATTCCTATCATCCTATTATGTTATCTAATAAAATATGGATACAATTTTGGAGCATGAATTGTTTAATGTTATGGTGCATGCCCACGTACAAGCTCTGATAGTTGAATAGGAAATTTTTTGGTGAATTCTTTCTCCACAGCCATCAGTCTGTTTCAAGAGAGATTAACAATAGAATATACCAAAGCACTCACTCCACGTTCAGTGGTCTCTATTGTGCATGCCCTTGATGTGAGATGAGAGAATTCTATTCTTTGGCCAGATGCTGATATAGTCCTATAACATCTGTCTGGATGTCTGCTTGGCATTTAGGGTAAGGGGGGAAATTTGATTGTGCTCTTGAGGTTACAGAACATGGAGACAAGCATCATAAACATGCTTTGCAAAAACTCCAAGGGGCTCAGTTACATGTTTTTCCCTTGTCAACATCTGTCAAGAACCACATGTCAATTACTACTCCATCTTTTCTCAGATAATAAAGGAACAGAGAACTCCCAAACGAACAGTCTTTATCTTTCCAACAATATACCCCAAGCCTTTGCTTTTGGATGTAACCCTCATAAATTTTTGTCATTTCCTACTTACAGGGATCTTGGCAGAGAAAGAGGCCTGAATGGAAGAAAAAGATGTTACTTTTAGTACAGTAAACAAATACGAGTGTCTGTTTCAGGATATCTATTACAAAGAAAGGCAGGGTAAATTTAACTGAGCTATTTCACTTTCCCTAGAGCCATCCTTGTGTTCTACTGATAAGATCACCTAACAGCTGATTTCTAATCAGTCTCATTCTTTTATGCTTGTACAATTTTATCTTTTATTTTTCATCTTGTTTATTGGCTTGTACAGGCATGTGTGTGCGTGTGTACATGCACCTTACCTAGCAAAAACCTCTTCTAAAGTAGTGAACACATACATGGTGATGCCTCTATGTATGCCTAGGGTGAGACCTATAGCACCTATGCTTTGAGATAGGTGTTATGAGAACCAAGTTACTGTTTACGTATGCCTTAAGCAATTTCATCTTCTAAAAGACACCCCCCCAAAAACGCACACAGATCTTATTTTAGCAGAATCTTTTTATACAGTTGTTAATTTGTTGAACAACCTTAAATCATTTGCCCTGAATCCCAAATGTACCATTTGTCATGGCTTTTAGACACAAATCAGCATAAAGACTCCATATTTCAGCTCAGACAGGTGGGTAAGCATCTGATAATAGGTGAGCACAGAAGCAGAGAACTTGTAAAGAGAGGTCAGGGCATTGCCAGAGTTTCTCTCGTAAGAAAATGGTTGGAAAGAGTTACCAAATTTCACTAGTGGGGAGCCTAAGATGCCCTGAGGGCCTGTGTGCTGTTGTGTTCCAGGTTGCTTTTTCTCTCACCTAAATTTTATAGGTTATGATTTATATACACTCTGTCAATTGACATTTTTGAAACCCATTGTATGCAGAGCATAGTCCTAGGTGCTAAAAACCAATTGCAAAATCAAGAAGACCCAGATCTTGCCTTCAGGAGTTTCGCTGGGATGACAGTGCCAGACAGACAAAAAGAATGCAGTGTGGTGGATTATGAATGGCCACAAATTCTTTGTTGCTCCTCCCACCAAGGAGTGAAGTCTCTCTCCTCACTCCTTTAATCTGGGCAGGTCTTGTGGCTTCTTTTGCCAACAGAATGTGGCAGAAGTGATGCTGAGCCAGTTCTAGGCAAACCTTTAAGAGGACTGGGAGCCTCTGCTGTCTTCCTTTAGGAAGACAGCTCCCATGCTCTAAGGAAGTCCAGTCTATCCCTTTAGAAAGAGGCCATGTGGAGAGGTCCTGGAGGAGGAAAGACCACTGAGAGTGAGGCCACGTGAAGGAGAAGTGGGGCACCACAGCTGACAGCACCAGGGCCCCAGGCAAGTGAGAGAGGCCTTCCTGGACCTTCTGGCCACCCCAGCCACCAGCTGGGTGCAGCTTCCTGAGTGACTCCAGTGAATACCAAGTGAAACAAAAGAACCATTTAGTCAACCTACAGGATTGTGAGAAAGAGCAAGTTATTTTTGTTGTAAACCCCTATATGGCTGGGGCTGGTGGAATTTGTTACACAGCAATAGTTAACTGATACAACTTACAAATCAACATACATGCCAACATTTGCAGAGAGCCATATGAGAGCAACAAAACGAGTACACGCAAGGAATTCTGAATTAAGGAGTAATGAGAAGTCATAGGAGGCAGTAGAGTCTGACAGTTTTAGTGGTAAAACCTATGTTTCAACTCTACCCCCACCACTTGCTATCTTTACAATCTTTGGTAAGTCAGGACCTTTCTTGGGATTCACTTTCTCAATCTATAATATAAAATGATCATTCCTACTTCACAGTAGTATGGTAAAGGTAAATACAATGCAGCTCAGTGCCTCATACAAATTAAGGACTCAGTACTGGCTATTGTTCTTATAAAGTAATCATGGAAGGGATTTCTGAAGAAGATGATTTTGACTTGCATAAAAATTAATTCATAGATTTTTATTTTGTAGCCATGAGATAGGTTCATTTCATTTGTCCCTGAATCTCCAGGTACAGTTCAGTTTTTTCTTGTTCCCAGTTAGGTTATGAACTTGTATTCGTTTGTATTAAGAAAGGTGTCATGGTCATTTTGCATGAAAGTGTCTGGGGCAGAGGCTGTGATGAGTTTCAAACCCCATGTATGTCCTTTCCTCTTGAGCATACAGTTAGACGTAGGTTTGGGCCTGAGACTTAATTCTGGCTAGTGGGATGTTGACCAAAATAAGCACCACTTCTAGGCCTGGCCCATAAAAACCTCCCACCTCTAATATTCTACATGATTTCACCTTCCAGTTGGTTGGAACAGAGGTCCCCACAGGGTAACCCTTGGTATCCATGTGTTAAAGATAGTGCATCCGCAGATGGGAGGGGATTGGATCCCAAAACAGCACTAGAGGAGGGCTGCCCAACCAGAAACTACTTTACTGGGCTGTGACATGAGCTAGAAATACTTCTTTTGTGTTAAACCATTGGTAGTTCAGCATTTTTGTATTATAGCAGCTACTATTATCATAACTAATAGTTTTAATGGTATTCTTGTGATAGCCCAGCATCATTTATCTTATTATTTCACTCCCCCCCACTATCCAGCCTTCTTTTCCACAAAAGTAAACCTAATCACCTTTTATTTCATTCATTATTTCCCTTCTCAGTTGTGCATTCTTCTCTCTCTCTCTACTTTGTTTCCCCCAAACCCACCAAGTTATATATACCTTCCCTCCTTAAGAGCTACAGAGATGCTTCCCCGGTGAGCTTCCTCCAACTAAATGGAAATAGAAACTTGCCTTTCCTCTCCTTCTTTATTGCCATTTCCATTCTTTTTTACTCATAGCAGGGTCTCTGGATATAGATGATGCTTACTTTTCTGTAAAATGGTGGATTATTCTTAAATGGTTAAACATAAATAAAAAATTTGAGTAAGTAATAGCTATCATTTAGTGAATACTTATTTTACACACAAGACACTAGGTAAGTATTTTATGTCAATTAAATTGTATTGTCCTCATAACAAACCTGTCTGGTAGGTATGGTTATGATCTCCATTGTACAGATGAGAAAACCAACACGCAGGGCATTTGGCAACTTGCCAAAGTCACAGAGCTGGTTTGTGGAAGAGACAGAAAACATGAAGCTAGAGCCTGTACTCTTGATTATAACCTCCATGGCTTCTCAGCATTTGGTCATAGGCACCATGTTCTTTTACGGTGTACTGCATGGATGTGTATGGAAAATAGGTTATGGAAAAAAGAATATAAAAGTGCTTGTTCATGAGATAGACCAAAAGTCCCTGGCAATATCCAATTGCATATTAGACATTAACCTACAGCCATTAGTTACTTTATTTCCCATGTTCTCTTTGATGAGGATTCTCACTCGGTAATGTGTAATGTCCTCTTGTCTGTAGAGACAGACACTCTGCTTCAGAGAAGGAGAAGCAGCCAACCCATTCTGGTCCTCAGTTAGCCCTTTTCAGCGTGACTGATTACCTCAATTCTCCAATGCCGAAAGCAGTCTCTGCTTTTTCAGCTGGAAGCCTCCTTGCAATGTTAGCTATTTTACAGTGATAATTTTACAGTGATAATTTTACTTATAATTTAGAAACAAAAGCCACTGAGAAAACATCATCATGAAGGCTAACTTGCATCAAGCACTTATGATGTGCCAGGCACTATACTGATTACATATATTGCATTTAATCCTTCCAGTAATCCCCTATGTTTGGAATTATTTTATCCCTACTTTTAAAGATGAGAAAATTGAAGCAAAGACACTAGGTAATTTACCAAGTTCACACAGTAAGGAAGTAATATAACCCAGCTTTGAACTTAGAGTCTGGCACCAGAGCCTGCCTTCCCAACAATGCAAAAACACTGAGTGCAATCTCCAAACACCTGATCTGCAGGAGGCACCTGGAGTGGCTGGCACCTGGGGCAGTGGATGCCAACCTGGAAAACATTTTGTATTAAGCTGTGAGGGTGTCTTGGGCTCTTCTGTTTGTCACTGGCCAGCACTCCTAGGTTATAATGGCAGTGAGAAAGCACAAATTTGATGGAAACATTGAAAAGCATATAACTCAAATTAATGCACATATATTTTTGAGGGAGAATTTATTGTTTTCATTGCATATTTCATTTTTAACTAATTCCTGAAAGTAATTGAATCTGAATGTTTCTTATTTTTTTAATTTAATTTTATTTTTTTATACTGCAGTTTCTTATCAGTTATCTATTTTATACATATTACTGTAGACATGTCAATTCCAATCTCCCAATTCATCCCACCACCACCACCCCCTACCCCCAGTTTCCCCCTACATCTGCATCTCTATTTCTGCCTTGAAAACCAGTTCATTTGTACCATTTTTCTAGATTCCACATATATGCGTTAATATACAATATTTGTTTTTCCCTTTCTGACTTACTTCACTCTGTATGACAGTCTCTAGGTCCACCCACATCTCTACAAATGACCCAATTTCGTTCCTTTTTATGGCTGAGTAATATTCCATTGTATAAATGTACCACATCTTCTTTATCCATTCATCTGTCATTGGGCATTTAGGTTGCTTCCATGACCTGGCTATTGTAAATAGTGCTGCAATGAACATTGGGGTGCATGTGTCTCTTTGAATTATGGTTTTCCCTGGGTATATGCCCAGTAGTGGGATTGCTGGGTCATATGGTAATTCTATGTTTCATTTTTAAAGGAACCTCCATACTGTTCTCCATAGTGGCTGTATCAATTGACATTCCCACCAACAGTGCAAGAGGGTTCCCTTTTCTCCACACCCTCTCCAACATTTGTTGTTTGTAGATTTTCTGATGATGCCCATTCTAAACAGTGTGAGGTGATACCTCAATGTTTTGATTTGCAGTTCTCTAATAATTAGTGATGTTTAGCAGCTTTTCATGTGCCTCTTGGCCATCTGTATGTCTTCTTTGGAGAGATGTCTATTTTGGTCTTCTGCCCCTTTTTGGATTGGGTTATTTGTTTTTTTAATATTGAGGTGCATGAGCTGTTTATATATTTTGGAGATTAATCCTTTCTCCGTTGCTTTGTTTGCAAATATTTTCTCCCATTCTGAGGGTTGTCCTTCTGTCTTGTTTATAGCTTCCTTTGCTGTGCAAAAGCATTTAAGTTTCATTAGGTCCCATTTGTTTATTTTTGCTTTTATTTTCATTACTCTAGGAGGTGGATCAAAAAAGATCTTGCTGTGATTTATGTCAAAGAGTGTTCTTCCTGTGTTTTCCTCTAAGAGTTTTATAGTGTCCAGTCTTACTTTTAGGTTTTTAATCCATTTTGAGTTTATTTTTGTGTATGGTGTCAGGGAGTATTCTACTTCCATCCTTTTACATGTAGCTGTCCAGTTTTCCCAGCACCACTTATTGAAGAAGCCATCTTTTCTCCATTGTATATCCTTGCCTCCTTTATCATAGATTAGTTGACCATAGGTGTGTGGGTTTATCTCTGGGCTTTCTATCCTGTTCCATTGATCTATATTTCTGTTTTTGTGCCAGTACCATATTGTCTTGATTACTGTAGCTTTGTAGTATAGTCTGAAGTCAGGGAGTCTGATTCCTCCAGCTCCATTTTTTTCCCCTCAAGATTGCTTTGGCTATTCAGGGTCTTTTGTGTCTCCATACAAATTTTAAGATTTTTTGTTCTAGTTCTGTAAAAAATGCCATTGGTAATTTGATAGGAATTGCATTGAATCTGTAGATTGCTTTGGGTAGCATAGTCATTTTCACAATATTGATTCTTCCAATCCAAGAACATGGTATATCTCTCCATCTGTGTCATCTTTGATTTCTTTCATCAGTGTCTTATAGTTTTCTGAGTACAGGTCTTTTACCTCCTTAGGTAGGTTTATTCCTTGGTATTTTATTCTTTTTGTTGCAGTGGTGAATGGGATTCTTTCCTTAATTTATCTTTCTGATCTTTTGTTGTTAGTGTATAGGAATGCAGGAGATTTCTGTGCATTAATTTAGTATCCTACAACTTTACCCGATTCACTGATTTGCTCTAGTAGTTTTCTGGTGACAGCTTTAGGATTCTCTATGTATAGAATCATTTCATCTGCAAACAGTGACAATGTTACTTCTTCTTTTCCAATTTGTATTCCTTTTATTTCTTTTTCTTCTCTGATTGCTGTGGCTAGGACTTCCAAAACTGTGTTGAATAAAAGTGGCAAGGGTGGACATCCTTGTCTTGTTTCTGATCTTAGAGAAAATGCTTTCAGTTTTTCACCATTGAGAATGATGTTTGCTGTGGGTTTGTCATATATGGCCTTTATTATGTTGAGGTGGGTTCCCTCTATGCCCACTTTCTGGAGAGTTTTTATCATAAATGGTGTTGAATTTTGCCAGAAGCTTTTTCTGCATCTATTGAGATGATCATATGGTTTTTATTCTTCAATATGTTAATATGGTGTATCACATTGACTGATTTGAGTATATTGAAGAATCCTTGCATCCCTGGAATAAATCCCACTTGATCATGTTGTATGACCCTTTTAATGTATTGTTGGATTCTGTTTGCTAGTATTTTGTTGAGGATTTTTGCATCTATATTCATCAGTGATATTGGTCTGTAATTTTCTTTTTTTTGTAGTACCTTTATCTGGTTTTGGTACCAGAGTGATGGTGGCATCACAGAATGAGTTTAGGAGTGTTCCTTCCTCTGAAATTTTTTGGAAGAGTTTGAGAAGGATGGGTGTTAGCTCTTCTCTAAATGTTTGATAGAATTCACCTGTGAAGCCATCTGGTCCTGCACTTTTGTTTGTTGGAAGATTTTTCCTCACAGTTTCAATTTCATTACTTGTGATTGGTCTGTTTATATTTTCTGTTTTTTCCTGGTTCATTCTTGGAAGGTTATACCTTTCTAAGAATTTGTCCATTTCTTCCAGGTTGTCCATTTTATTGGCGTAGAGTTGCTTGTAGTAGTCTCTTAGGATGCTTTGTAGTTTTGCGGTGTCTCTTGTAACTTCTCCTTTTTCATTTCTAATTTTGTTGATTTGAGTCCTCTCCCTCTTTTTCTTGATGAGTCTGGCTAATGGTTTATCAATTTTGTTTATCTTCTCAAAGAACCAGCTTTTAGTTTTATTGATCTTTGCTATTGTTTTCTTTGTTTCTATTTCATTTACTTCTGCTCAGATCTCTATGATTTCTTTCCTTCTACTAACTTTGGGTTTTCTTTGCTCTCCTTTCACTAGTTCCTTTATGTGTAAGGTTAGATTATTTATTTGAGGTTTTTCTTGTTTCTTGAGGTAGGATTGTATTGCTATAAACTTCCCTCTTAGAACTGCTTTTGCTGCATCCTATAGGTTTTGGATCATTGTGTTTTCATTGTCATTTGTCTCTAGGTGTTTTTTGGTACCATCTTTGATTTCTTCAGTGATCTCTTGGTTATTTAGTAATGTATTGTTTAGCCTCCATATGTTTGTGTTTTTTACGTTTTTCCTCCTGTAATTCATTTCTAATCTCATAGCGTTGTGGTCAGAAAAGGTGCTTGATATGATTTCAATTTTCTTAAATTTACTGAGGCTTGATTTGTGACCCAAGATGTAATCTATCTTGTAGAATATTCCATGCACACTTGAGAAGAAAGTGTAATCTGCTGTTTTTGGATGGAATGTCCTATAAATATCAATTAAATCTAACTGGTCTATTGTGTCATTTAAAGCTTGTGTTTCCTTGTTAATTTCATTTTGGATTATCTGTCCATTGGTGTAAGTGAGGTGTTAAAGTCCCCCACTATTATTGTGTTACTGTCCATTTCCTCTTTTATAGCTGTTAGCAGTTGCCTTATGTATTAAGGTGCTATGTTGGGTGCATATATATTTATAATTGTTATATCTTCTTCTTGTATTGATCCCTTGATCATTATGTAGTGTCCTTCCTTGTCTCTTGTAACATTCTTTATTTTAAAGTCTCTTTTATCTGATATGAGTATTGCTACTCCAGCTTTTCATTTGCATGGAATATCTTTTTCCATCCCCTCACTTTCAGTCTGTATGTGTCCCAAGGTCTGAAGTGGGTCTCTTGTAGATAGCATATTTATGGGTCTTGTTTTTGTATCCATTCAGCAAGCCTGTGTCTTTTGGTTGGAGCATTTAATCCATTCACATTTAGCCTAACTATCGATATGTATGTTCCTATTACCATTTTCTTAGATGTTTTGAGTTTGTTTTTGTAGGTTCTTTACTTCTCTGTGTTTCCCACTTAGAGCAGTTCCTTTAGCATTTGTTGTAGAGCTGGCTTGGTGGTCCTGAATTCTCTTAGCTTTTGCTTGTCTGAAAAGCTTTTGATTTCTTCATCAAATCTGAACAAGATCCTTGCCAGATAGAGTAATATTGGTTGTAGGTTCTTCCCCTTCATCACTTTGTATATATCGTGCCACTCCCTTCTGGCTTGTAGAGTTTTTGCTGAGAAATCAGCCATTAACCTTATGGGAGTTCCCTTGTATATTATTTGTCATTTTTCCCTTGTTGCTTTTAATAATTTTTGTCAATTTGATTACTATGTGTCTCAGCATTTTTCTCCTTGGGTTTATTCTGCCTGGGACTCTCTGCCCTTCCTGGACCTGGGTGGCTATTTCCTTTCCCATGTTAGGGATGTTTTCGAATATAATCTTTTCAAATATTTTCTCGGGTCCTTTCTCTCTCTCTTCTCCTTCTGGGACCCCTGTAATGAGAATGTTGTTGCATTTAATGTTGTTCCAGAGGTCTCTTAGGCTGTCTTCATTTATTTTCATTCTTTTTTCTTTATTCTGTTCCATGGCAGTGAATTCCACCATTCTGTCTTCCAGGTCACTTATCCATTCTCCTGCCTCAGTTATTCTATTGATTACTTCTAGTGTATTTTTCATTTCAGTTATTGTATTGTTCATCTCTGTTTGTTTGTTCTTTAATTTTTCTAGTGTTTTTTCTTTAGTTCTTCTAGGTCTTTGTTAACCATTTCTTGCATCTTCTCAATCTTTGCCTCCATTCTTTTTTCAAGGTCCTGGATCAACTTCACTATCGTTATTCTGAGTTCTTTTTTTGTAATGTTGCCTTCATTTAGTTGTTTTTCTGGGGTTTTATCTTGTTCCTTCATCTGGTAGCTAATCCTCTGCCTTTTCATTTTGTCTGTCTTTCTGTGAATGTGGTTTTCGTTCCACTGGCTGCAAGATTGTGGTTCTTCTTGCTTCTGCTGTCTGCCCTCTGGTGGATGAAGCTATCTAAGAGCCAGAGTGGTTTTTTTACTTAAAGTATAGTTGATTTATAATGTTTCAGGTGTACAGCAGTGATTCAGTTATACAAATACATATATCTATTCTTTTTCAGGTTCTTTTCCATTTTAGGTTATTACAAGATATTGAATATAGTTCCCTGTGCTATATAGTGGGACCTTGTTGTTTACCTATTTTATATACAGTAGTGTGTGTATCTGTCAATCCCAAATTCCTAATTTATCCCTCCCCCTGCTTTCCCTTTTGGTAACCATGACTTTGTTTTCTGTGTCTGTGACTCTGTTTCAGTTTTGCAAAAAAGTTCATTTGTATCATTTTTTAGATTCCATATGTAAGTGATATCATATGATATTTGTCTTTCTCTGTGTGACATACTTCACTTAGTATGATAATCTCTAGATCCATCCATGTTGCTGCAAGTGGCATTATTTCATTCTTTTTTATGGCTAATACTCCATTGTGTGTGTGTGTGTGTGTATATATATATATATATATATATATATATATATATATATATACACCACATCTTCTTTATCCATTCATCTGTTGATGGACATTTAGGTTGCTTCCATATTGTGGCTATTGTAAATAGAATGCACATATATTTTAAGAGATGTAATTTATTATAGCTTTCTTTAAGAAATAGATACTTTAAGTGCACTAAGCTGGGCTGGGTATATATGAATTGACCTTTATACTCCCTTTCTACAAACACACAATCAGGAACAACTTCTCCATAAGTACCACTTGGGAGCTGACTTCTTTTACATGAGAGAGAAGTTGCCTAGCTCCAGAATATAGACACGACATTCATGAACCCTTTTCCTATGTATATTCTAAGAAGGAGTATTATATTGGGTCAAAGAAGAGATGAGGGTAGAAAGCAGTGTTCCGTGTTCTTCAGGCTTTTTAGGACCTGAAGAACGTGCACACCAAAATCTCAAAGAAATTAATTATATGATTTATATAGGTCAATATACATGTCTTCTTTCTAATATAGACATGGAACTTCATCTTTGGTGTGGCTATTCAGCCAAAATCTATGCTTTCCTTTTTCTTTGGCCTAGGTCTTTGGAAGATCAAATAACCACCTTTACTGTCATTTCTGACATCCCAGGACTTGTGTGTGACCAGTGATTGTCACAACATTACCATCATATATCATTGGTTTAGCAAAATCCATAATATAAACAAAGCAACAATGCATATTGCTTGGAATACTGTTCATATGAGAATATTCACTTCCAAACATAGCTAATTATTCTAGAAGCAATTTGGAGCCAGGATCTCTTTGTGGGTTTGTTTTGTTGTGGCTATTCTCTCATTCAATTGCAAGATCAATGTACAGGTGGTTTTGCCTTAATACAACATGTATATTCCTGAAAAAAGAAAACCCTACTCAAATCTGCAAAATCACACACTAAACATAATAGGGTTTATTGGCAAATTAGTATCAGCATCAAGCCACTCAAAACATATACAATTTCCACTCAAAACATACAAAACTTTACAATATGAGTTAACAAAAAGAATGGTATTTCTAATAAAAATACAGCACAGTTTAAAAAAACTATTACATAGTTAATAAATTTAAAAATACTACTGTATAAATAGGTCCTTGCATAAAAGTTAGAAAAACACTTACATAAAAAAAACAAAAAACTAAACGTAGCTTATAGAAGAGCTGGGGCTGCTGAGTGATGGAGATGAGGACCAAGAGCACAAAGGTCAGGGAGAACCATGCCATGAGCGCCTCCAGAAGAGCAGGAGGCCAGACGGCACCAAGAGGACAGTGGATGAGCTGGCACAGCACAGCCCAGCCCAGCCCAAGATGTTCAGCTGTCCTAGTGCACTTTGCATTCAGCTGCTGTTACACAGTGGTACAAAGCACTAACGTGCTGGGGAAAAGTCACACGTGAACCAACACGACCTGCAAGCTAACGTCAATCCCCGATCCCAGTTACACAGGAGCGGAGTCACACTGCAGAACATACATTAAAGCACAAAAACTGTCAAGAACAATGAAAATGATGATTCTGGAAGCTCTTGGTTATGTACAAAAACAATTATTAAAAACTTTGTAAAACATTTTTATTCGAGTATAGTTAATTTACAGTGTCGTGTTAGTTTCAAGTGTACAGCAAAGTAAATCAGTTATACATATACATATATTCACTCTTTTTTAGATTCTTTTCCCATATAGGCCATTACAGAGTATTGAGTAGAGTTCCCTGTGCTATACAGTAGGTTCTTATTAGTTATCTATTTTATATATGGTAGTGTGTATATGTCAATCCCAATCTCCCAATTTATCCCTCCCCCGCTTACCCCCTGGTAACCATAAGTTTGTTTTCTACATCTGTAACTATATTTCTGTTTTGTAGATAAGTTCATTTGTACCCTTTTTTAAGATTCCACATATAATTTATATCATGTGATATTTGTCTTTCTCTGTCTGACTTAGTTCACTTAGTATGACAATCTCTAGATCCATCCATGTTGTTGCAAATGGCATTATTTCATTCTTTTTTATGGCTGAGTAATATTCCACTGTATATATGTACCACATCTTCCTTATCCATTCCTCTGTTGATGGAAAAACTTTTAAACAGTTTAAAAAAAAGGGGAAAAAGAGATAATAATTAATCTGACTTAGAGGATGTATTAACTAATTAATTTTGTAAAGCACGTTATATGGAATTTGAGTCCATAAATACTTATAGAAATATAAACAATAATATGAAGTATAATTAATGAAAATTATATATATATGAAGAAATAAATGTAAAGAAAAATCATGTATCCCAAAATATCTTGTTTCTCCACCAACTTCAGTCCAGTCATCATTTAAAATCATCATATGCACTAGAGCTGCTGAGATACTATTGTTTCTGGACTGTTGTGTCAAACTTTAGAAATTTGACCAACTAAACATTTTATAATACATTTTTCTAACAAATGTTGGTGAGACTTCACGTTTATTCCCATTTCCCAGAAGTTTCTATTAAGTTGGTGGTGATATTCAATTGTGCTCAGTTCAAAATTAATATTGATTTTAACACTCAGCCATATGACATCTTTGATTTACCTCTATCCTTAATGAAGAAAATGATTAGGATGATTTTTTTAAAATTTCTTATGAATAATAAAATATAATTAAACTGCTCTAAAGTTATGTTGTCTAACATGGTAACCATTAGCCACGTGTGATTATTCAAATTAATTAAAATTAAATAAAAGTAAAAATGTAGTTCCTCAGTCATACCCACCACATTTCAGGTGCCCAGCAACTTACATGGGACTGTTGGCTATGGCACTGGACAGTGAAGCTATAGAATATTCCCACCATCACAGAAAGTTCAACAGCAGAGCAATTATTCTATTGCGCTACACACCTGTGCCAAATTTCTGCAAATGTACAATAGTTAAAGGGTAAATTCTGCCTTTAGAAAGTGTTAGCATATATTTAGCCTCCTTCTCCCCTGCATCTATAGTACTAAGTGTTGGGAAGAGTCCTCTCTCCTGGTTTTGCCTTGGGTCCTGGGAGAGAGGGAGCCCACCCAGACACCCTCAGACATAGACTACCTTTTGCAGATGCTGTCAGTGCCCTGCCACATCTTTGGCTCGATGACTTCAATGTGCGCCAGCCATCTTCCAACGGCCTGTGTCTCCATTTCTCTGCCCCAGGCCTTTTTCTGAAGCTGCTGTGAGACACTCTGCCTGGACCCCTGGCAGGTGCCAAGAAATTAACACCCACTAAAAGAAATCTTCAACCAATAATTGTTAAAAGTTGGTGTTAAATTACTCTGGCTTCCCCGTTCTGTACGTGGGAAACCTCTGAGCTGTGTGTTTTGCAGCATTTTCCAGAGTGGCTTAAGGTGGTAGCTGGCCCCCTGTGCTGAGGATCTTTCCTCTCCTGTATCACTTTCTACACCTCTCCTCTGTTTCCTTGCACCTCCAAATAAACATTTTGCACTCAAATCGTTGCCCAAACTAAGACAATATCCAAATGGTGGGGTAAAAGGGATAATTAGAAAGAAGGGAGGGGTTCAAGATACTAAAGATAACCAATATTTATGTCATTAGATTGTGAACTCCTTGAGAGCAAAGATTGTAGCTTAATTTTCTATCCCCAATGTCTAGCACGTACGAGGCACTCCGTAGTATTATAGCGTACAGTGTTTCATACGTTGTTTCTTTGATATCCCAACAATCCTATTCAATAGCTCTTGCTGCTGTTTTTCAGCTGAGCAAATTAAAGATCAAATAATTTTAATGAATTGCCCAAAGTCACACAGTTAGTGCCCGTGTTCAGCCTGGAACCAGGGCTTTAGACTCCAAGCCCTATGCTCTCATCCCTGTAGCTGGCGCTGCTGTGCGGGTCATCATCGTCCCATTGACTTGCCTGCTGGCCTCTCAGCAGACCTCAGCTATGCCCACGCCGTGCTCTGCGCACCAACCTCTGCCTGACTGAAGAGGGTGAAGATGTTATTTATTTCTGCTCCTTTTCAGTGGGCTAAGTGTGTGTTACTAACCTCACGCAGTAGCTTCTGTTATCAGGGACTGTGGCCCTTTGTCTCGAGCCTTGATCCTAAAACAAAATGGAAAGAAGACAACTGTGGGTTCCTTGGCTCCGCACCCTCTCATCTCTGCAAGTCCCAGTGTCTCCCAGACTCACCCTCAGAAGTCTCAAGGCCCTATGTTATTGTATCCTGCCCAGGGCTCCCCTACCCAGGCAGTGCCAAGATTCTGGAGCAATCCAGAAGGGAAGAGGAACTTCTGTACCACAGAGCATCACTCCAGATTCTGCCCTTGCTTCTGCTCTCTGAATTTTTTGCTCAGACTGTTAGCATGGCTCTTGATTAGGGCTGTTTTCCTTTTGGTGAAATATTTTCCCTTTAAGGGGTAGTATGAGGTTTTGGTCAAGCTTGTTGGCTCTGGAGAAAGAATGCCTGGATTAGAATTTATTTCCTTAGCTTTACTAAACACTGAGTGTGAGCCTTGAGCAAATTATTTTAAATTCTCTCTAAGTTTCAGTATCCTGATCTGTAGAACACAAGTGATTATGAAAGTACCCACTCATAAAAAAAAGTATCCATAGGTTATGAGGATTAAGTGAGATAGTCCACGCAAAAGCACTCGGCACATTGTAAACACATAAATACTATTAGATACTATTATTGGACACATGTTTTGTATGTCCCACCCTTCCCCTCCCCCCCCCGCTATAAGCCTAGTTTGAACCCCAAGAAACCCAAACCTGTCACTGATGGGGTGGCCTGGGCCCCCATTTATCGAGAAATTGAATTTAGATTAATGTGTTCTCTTTCAAGATTAACAGGAACTCTGGGACTCACAATTCCTTAATGGAAAGACATGCATTTTTTTAAATAGATCTTTATTGGAGTATAATTGCTTCACAATACTGTGTTAGTTTCTGTTGCACAACAAAGCGAATCAGCCATATGCATACACATGTCCCCATATCCCCTCCCTCTTGAGCCTCCCTTCCATCCTCCCTATCCCATCCCCCTAGGTCATTGCAAAGCACCGAGCCAATCTCCCTGTGCTATGCTGCTGCTTCCCACCAGCCAACTATTTTACATTCGGTAGTGTATATATGTCAATGCTACTCTCACTTCGCCCAGCTTCACCCTCCCACCCCATGTCATCAAGTCCATTCTCTATGTCTACCTCTTTATTCCTGTCCTGCAACTAGGTTCATCAGTATCATTTTTTTTTTTTAGATTCCATATATATGTGTTAGCATACAGTATTTGTTTTTCTGACTTGCTTCACTCTGTATGACAGATTCTAGGTCCAGCCACCTCACTACAAATAACTCAATTTCGTTTCTTTTTATGGCTGAGTAATATTCTACGGTATATATGTGCCACATCTTCTTTATCCATTCATCTGTCGATGGACACTTAGGTTGCTTCCATGTCCTGGCTAAATAGAGCTGCAATGAACATTGTGGTACATGACTCTTTTTGAATTATGGCTTTCTCAGGGTATATGCCCAGTAGTGGGATTGCGGGGTCATATGGTAGTTCTATTTTTAGTTTTAAGGAACCTCCATAGTGGTTGTAAAATATTTGCAAATGAAACAACAGACAAAGGATTAATCTCCAAAATATACAAACAGCTCCTGGAGCTCAGTATCAAAAAAACCCAAACAATCCAGTTAACAAATGGGTGGAAGACCTACATAGACATTTCACCAAGGAAGACATACAGATGGCCAAGAGGCACATGAAAAGATGCTCAACATCACTAATTATTAGAGAAATGCAAATCAAAACTACAATGAGGTATCACCTTACGCTGGTCAGAATGGCCATTATCAAAAAAGCTAGAAACAATAAATGCTGGAAAGGGTGTGGTGAAAAGGGAACCCTCCTACACTGTTGGTGGGAATGTAAATTGATATGCATTTTTAATGAGAGCAGTCTAAGAAGAAAGCCCATTTGCAAGCAGAGTGCCACAAGATGGTAGGAACCACTTGCCTCCACATATAAAGCCAAGCTGTTTATCTCCCAGTTATTCATGAGACTGTGCTAAATGCTCGGTGTAGGTTAAACAGTATATCCTGTACACGAAGGTGGCAGATACCTTCTGATAAACACATACATGCGTGTTTTCATAACCAAAACCTACAAAAAGAAAGGGCGGAACCTCTTCAAATAGAATAATTAAAGGCTGAGAGGATTTTAAAAATAAAAGTCATCTCGTGAGCTATATTATTCCTCCTCATTGTGCTTAGCTATGGTACAATATTGATTTTTATTTACAACCATTTATTTTTAAAGTGTAGATTATATTACTCTATGATACTACATTTCCTATCCAGAAAATTTGGGTGCAGAGACTAACAATTTTTTTCTAATTTTTACATTCATGCAAACTGTCACTGTTACAAATGCATAAGAATTAAATTCCACTTGGCTATACATTTAATGAGGCACCTGGTGGAGAACATAAATATATAACAGGAAATTGGAAAAGCTCCAGAGAATCTGGGCACCAAGGTAGGAAACCTGAAGGGGTGCTGCCTTAATTTCCCTCTCCAGGCTTTTCCACAGCAAAGCTTAGTTGTCCAGCTCACAGGCAATTTCAAACTGGAATGATTTCAAAGGAAAAATGGTCACTGTCTTTCCTATATCCTGTGATGCACTATAATTCTCAGGAAGACAAGAATTTAGGCATACAATTGAATTTGGAAGAAACGTTTTTTTAAGTTCTTATTACCAAACAAGATGGAGTCATACTCGCTCCCTAGAAAAGAATTCTGGGGCAGAAGCTTGCCTTTCAATCCGTTTGGTTTTATAAGTTTTTAATAAACTGTCCTGAAGATGGCGCCACATGCTTAGCTATGTTACAACCTGCATCATTGTGTGATTCCGTCTGAAACCAAGTCCCTAATAACTATACAGATTTACAGGAAGATCTGTAGGAAATGCTACCTTGAAATGACATTCCTATAGTAAAGCATAAAGATTAATCTAAGTCAGTCAAGGAATAATCCAATTAGATCTTTCTAAATTTTTCAGTTAGGGAAAGGAGTTACAGGAAAAAATACAGCAAATGCTATTTGGGTTACACGAATGGCACGTTCCGAAAGCCAAAATCCATCTCTGACCTTGTTCCTTCTCTTTTGTCCCCTCTTTGCAGTCAATGGCACCACGATCTATCAAGTTGCCAGAGCCAGAAACTTGAATGACATCTTTGATCCTTCTCTCCACTTTAAACTTGCCCACCCGCAACGCCGCATCTACTCAATCACCCAGTCCTATCTATTCTCGTTCATAAATGTCTCTCAAGTGTTTCCCGTCTCTCCATTCCTTCTACCACCAGCAAAGTCCGAAAGTCCCAAGTCCCATCCTCCCTGTGCCACTGCAGGAGAATATTGGCTGGTTCCCCTTTCTCACAGCTTGCTCTTCTCAATCTGCTCTCCACCCTCCACCTAGAGTGATCTTTCAAAAGACAGACCCAATCACGTAATCTGCCTGTTTACAATATTCCACAGCTCCCTAGTGCTCTCAGGTGAAATCCAAACTCTCTATAATCTAGTTGCCTCCTGCCATGGCCCCCCTTCCCCAGCTTCATCTTGCAGCACTGTCCCGCTTGTTCTTCGGCCTTAGTCATAACAGATTTCTTCTCGCTTCCTGATATGTTTGCTTCAGGGCTCTTTATTCCCACTGCTGCTGCTCGTGCCCCCAGAAACAGCTGCAGCTCACACCCAGAGCCATCACCACCTCCAGGCATCTAACTCATGCTCATCCTGTTGGTCTCAGCATAAACACACTTTCCTCATGGAAGAGACCCATCCAGTACATTAGGACCAAGCGTGCTATGATTCCATAACACCCTGTTCTTTCCTACCTTTAATAGTCATCTCATTTTATCATCAATCAACCATGTATTTTTCCCCTGCCAGATGATAAATTCTGAGAAAGCAGGAACAGTGTCTGTCCCCAAGCAACATTCTTACAATGACCTCTGAGGCCTTTCATCATCCGCCTCTGTCAACTTACCTCCTGCCCTGGTTGCCTGCAGTTCTCCCTCATTTCTTTGCTTCAACCTCCTTGCTCGTTCCTCTCTGCCGCTTCACCTAGTTGGCCTCTATTCTGCTCCTCTAACTTTTTAGACGCACGATCCTGCCTCAAGGCCTTGCTCCCCCTCCACCTAGAATGCATCGCTCCAGTTCTGTGTGTGGCTCTCTCCCGAACCTGCTTCAGACTTTTATTCAAAGGCCACATTCTCAGTGGAGTCTTCTCTGACCACCCAGTGTACCACACCCCGCCCGCCCCCCAACATTCCAGTTCCTCTGCTGCCTTTATTGTTCTCCTTAGCTCTGTCACTGTCTAATATAATTTCATGGTTTATTATCCACCTCCCTCCACTAGGATGTAACCTCTGTGAGGGCAGGGACTTTTGTCCCTCTGCTTCCTTACTGAATCTCCAGCACCTGGACTTGTGCCTAGCACAAAGTAGTCAGTGGAACTCTTCATCCCAGTCCTGCCCTCGTGATTTCATCAACTAAGTTTTTTCATCTTTTTTGGTACTAAGTCATTCTAATTTATGGGTGGGAGGAATTTTATCTTCACCCCGAAAGTCTTCCCTCTTCCTGATTACTTTAGCTTCCTACTTTCAGAAGTAGTATGTCTTTTTGGTGAGGGATCAGAGAAATCAGAACTAAAAATGTCTTCCCATGAAAATATAAAAGTAGAAATGTACTGATGTCCTTTAAGTTTCAGTTGTTTCCGAATAATAATTTCCTGAAAACTAGGAGAACATTCAGTGTGAGGCCAGATCTACCAGTCTTGTTAAAAACATCTCCTCCTGAACAGCTCCTAGGGTGGTACTTCCTTATCTTTCTGTTAATTGACGAGACACTCAGAAAAAGTCTGATTCCCTCACATCACTGGGGCACATGCTAAAGATTTTTATGTTGAAACCCATGGATTTGCCTAGCTGTACAACCAGCCTGATCGTTTGGGTTGAAATGTGAGGTTTCTAAAGCCAAACCAGCTGTGCAGTTAGATGGAGCCCAATTTCCTGAGCAGGAAATGGCAAAGAAGAATCAGGTTAAATGACTGCAGTATGGGTACACAGTCATTTTGTAATATTTTAACACCTTGCAATGATCAGCAACTCCAGGAGAAAATGGCATTCATTCTCACAATATGTAAGGCTGATTCATGGCTAATGATTTATCACAGATGTTTGATTCGACTTCCATTTTCAGAGTTATGAGTAAACAGATGCTTACCACCCTCTGATTTCAAGGGAATATCATATTGCAACTGCAATTAAGCCCAGTTTCTATATGAACATGTGAAATATTGTTACAGAGAAAACTGAGAATGATCATTTATAATACAAAATAGGAGTGAAAGAAAGTCTCTTATACCAAAATTTGAATTTTTGACAGAAGACACAGATTCCAGTTAATTAAAGCCAAAGGAAAGAGAAAGTCTAGTGCTATGTTTGGTTGAGAATATAAACACAAGATTTGAAAAAGCAGCTCATGTTTTTTCCCCATTACAAAATAGCAAAAGACGTGCCAACAAAAAGGAAATCATGTGGGTACAATGAGTAAAGGGGCTGAAGAGGCTGCTGCTTTAGTCACCTTCGTGAGGATTTGGGTGACACTTAGACTGTAAATGGTCAAGATAAAGTTTGAGGAAAGAAGCTAGAGAATAGCAGTCATCAATTGCATGTTCCTGGAGTGAAGTTCAGCAGAAAAGAAAAAGTCTACATGGTAATTTAATTAAAATAGGCATCCAGACCAGCAGAAAAGGAGGAGAATGAGAGAGAGATGTGGAACGAGAAGAGATAACTTCCAGAAGAATTCCCCGTAATTGGGAGAGATAAGGGTGAAAGAGCAGAGGCATGGTCAGCGTTCACACGTAAGAATGAAAAAAAGTGGCCAAGGAATGAATAAAGTCACAAAAACTAAGCTATGTAAGTATCTTCCTTTCCAAAAGACTGATCATCAAAATTTGTTAAAGGGATTATATTTTCAAAGATTCTTCAAATTAACAGAAAGATTAAAACCAAACATAATGGAATAGACCTTCTGGAAAAGAAGTGCTCCTTAAAATTCCAGAGGAGATCCTGCTCAACAGAAGCCTAAATGATAAAACTAGGACTATGATTAATAATAGAGAAATCTACAGCCATTCCTATTTGGTCTTGGAAGTGATTACCTTGATCAGAAAAAGATAGTGTATGTGAGTCCCAGACTTGGTTCAAAGGAAAACTGATTGGAAGGAAATGGTAAATCCTGAAAATAAAATACCTGCCTGGTCCCATATTGGAAAACCTCTCCCTTATATTGATACTATTAAAAAAATTTTTTTAAACCCATGGAGGAATGTAAAATGAAACACTCTGACCCAGTTCCACCATGTGGAGTCCAAAAGCGTGAACAAATAGAAATCAACTTTCTCAAAATATGTTCCACTGAATGCTGTTGTCTGGTCATCCACATTAGGAATTTCTGGGTTTAACAGAATTAAGCAAGTTTAGTTACTATTAGGAGAAGCAACCTGCTCTAGTCCTTGGGCATCCCTGTACATTCTTGCTGGCTGTGCCAACATTGCAAGACCCTGATCATTCCTTTCCTGGGCCATTTGTCATGGTTGTACTGCAGTGAGAGGCTTTGCAGCACGCAGCCTCAAGGAAGGAGGTAAAGTCTCCCTCTGGGAACAGACTTGAGAAAAGGGGTAGACTCCCCAAGTTCTTAGGTGAATTCCTCAGCTGTAACACAAATCCACTGGTGCACAGCATCCCCTGGGTCCCCTCTGCATTTCCTTCCAGGCTTTGGGGGACGAGGGGAACAAAGGCAAACACGCTACTCATGCTACTTGCTGTAATAAAGGTCTTTGTCTCTGACCCAGGAGTTTCATGTCTTCCCCCAGCACACATAAAAAGGGGACAAGCTATCTTGTTAGTTGGAAGGGAGGTAAAATCCCTGACCCTGACACTTACTATAGGATTTCTTAGCACAATCCTCCAAGGAGATGGCATGGTACAAATCATTTCCCAAACTTATTTGATCATGTAAATTCATTCTCCTATATAATTTTGCAACACATACCTTGGGAAACCCTATTTTAAGAACACTGATGCAGGTCTTGGTGAAATATGTACAGGACGCAGACCCTGATCACTCTTTTCCTGACCCATTTGTCGTGGCTGGGTTGCAGTGAGCAACTTGTAGCATGTAACATTGAGGAAGGAGGTAAAGTCTCCCTCTGGGGCAGGAGCAGACTTGCTAGAGAAGAGGGAGATTCCCCAAGCTCAGAGGAGAATTCCTTGGCTGCAGAAAGACTTGCCCACCACCCCACCCCAGATGCGTCTTTTTCAATGGCCTGCTATGCTACCCACAATTCCCACCATTTGAATGATTCCATTGGTAAAATGCATTTTTTCCAGAAGTTTCCTATTAAAATGCAAACACATTACCTGGAGGTGTGGTACATGAATATATTAATGCTTTAACTTAGATTAATCCCTTAACATGGAGGAGATTTGAAGAGGGAGTTGGCCTCTGATGAGAAGTGGAGGGTGGGCTATAAGTTTGGAAAGGTCCTGGGATTAAAATCGTGTGTGGGCAGAAGAGGCAAAACAGAATCACTGTAGGGACGAGTCCTCCTTTTTCCTCTCATCCTCTCCCCAAATACAGTACTTTGGGTCAGAATTTATGTTTTAAATGAATTCCCGAAATGCTTATCTTGTCCCTTTCTTCTTTCTTAAATGTCTTCTTTTTCCTTCTGAACTGTAAATTTGTCAGTCCCACCAGATGAGTAGGTAAAAATCTAGATATTAGACTTTTTTAGAGGACGCTTGAGTCGGCATCATTTAGCGGAACAGGAGAGGAACTTTTAGGCTATTGGGCAAATGTTTTCAAAACAAACTCTTCATTCCTTGAGGACATTTTTCAAGGGACCCGAACAGGATGAGCAGAAGTCAAGGCTTTAGCCTTACACTTCCCGACTCTGCTGAATGCCAGTCTCGCTAGTCTGGTGTCTGTGGTTGTTTTGTTTGTTTTATGTGTTTTTGTTTTTTTAAGCAGGAAACTGGGAGGTTTATAGTAGGTATGGCTCAATAATTCTTTCAATTATAACAGTTGCTGCTTGAAAACCATGCATATTCTAATGCTTTTACTTGAGTCACAACCTTCTAGAAGCTGCTATCACAGTTATTTAACTTGTACATGGTTTTGCTATGTTCTCATCACCATTTGGGGAAAGTTATTCAGACAGAATGAACTAGGGGTTTTTGTATTTGCTTTCTTTTATTTTTTTAACATCTTTATTGGAGTATAATTGCTTTACAATGGTGTGTTAGTTTCTGCTTTATAACAAAGTGAATCAGTTATTCATATACATATGTTCCCATATCTCTTCCCTCTTGCATCTCCCTCCCTCCCACCCTCCCTATCCCACCCCTCCAGGCGGTCACAAAGCACCAAGCCGATATCCCTGTGCCATGCGGCTGCTTCCCACTAGCTATCTACCTTACGTTTGGTAGTGTATTTGCTTTCTTAAAAAAAAAAAAAAAAAAGGTTATGTGTCCTCGGCACTCAGGTCATTGTGCTACAGGAAACTGAGCTTTTCCATGAAAAAAAAGTCTTTCCCTGTGGTGTTTACAGCATGTTCCACATACATCAGGTTTTATGCTACTTCAAGGAC
Organism: Stenella coeruleoalba; assembly: GCF_951394435.1. Taxonomy (NCBI): domain Eukaryota; kingdom Metazoa; phylum Chordata; class Mammalia; order Artiodactyla; family Delphinidae; genus Stenella; species Stenella coeruleoalba. The sequence goes on along the minus strand of NC_137151.1, from coordinate 76,735,135 downwards.
CAGTACCATGTTATCCTACAATGGCATTTCAAACATCACCATGCCAGATGGGCTATTACAAGAAAAATGTTCCAGAACAGCCAATTAAATTTCTTTGTGTTTTATAACCAGACCTAACAGAATATAGTCTCTCTGGAAGAAAATATTCTTGGATCAACCAACTCTCTCAGTTCTCTGTCATATTCAGGGGTCATTTTCATTCATAGAAAGCCTCTGAGAAGTGAGCAGGAAAGCTTGACCCTGACGCTGGACACATTGTATAACGTGCAAGGTCATTTGGGCCTGATGAATTCTAAATCCTCAGGGCACATGAGCCGCCCTTTAACATAATCCTCTTCTGGATTCCTGCGTGGTGAAAGCTCCAACACAATGAGAAATAAATATGACTGCGTATAGACTCTCTGGTTCTTCAGAAAAACATTTCCAAGCACACTGTGAAAAACAAGACTGCCTGCAGCATATTTTCATTTCTGATTACAGATGGGCCACCCCTTTGGCTCCTTATAATTCACATCACAACGTACTAGTCCTTCCAGGGATTTCACAGCATTTTCTGGCCTAGGAAGGTCATTTACATCCAAGATCATCAATATATTGGCATTGAACCTAAGATGTCACCCACTGACAAATTATCACCAAAAAATATGAATACTTTCTGTTCACTTTTCAAAGTCTCCAGAGAATTCTTATGAAATATTTTCCTTCCATTGAAACAGATGGAGCAAAATATTTTAGCAACGGGCAGTTTTTTGGTTGTTTTGTTTCATTTTCTCTCAAGGGTTATTTTTTTTTAATAAATCTTTTAAAATAAATAAATTAACTTATTTATTTTTGGCTGCTTTGGGTCTTCGTTGCCGCGTGGGCCTTCTCTAGTTGCGGCGAGCGGGGGCTACTCTTCATTGCGGTGCACGGGCTTCCCATTGCAGTGGCCTCTCTTGCTGCGGAGCACGGGCTTCAGTAGTTGTGGCGCACGGGCTTAGTTGCTCCGCGGCATGTGGGATCTCCCCGGACCAGGGCTCGAACCTGTGTCCCCTGCGTTGGCAGGCGGATTCTTAACCACTGCACCACCAAGGGAAGTCCCAAGGGTTATTTTTTGTTAAGAGGGGAAAATGCATTTTTAGTTTACTCAGAATTAAGAGTTAGTAGTAAAAGCAGGAGTTGCTCTTCAAATGCCACTAAAATGGCACCTACTATAACATAACATCCCTTATGTTTAGAGCTGGTGAGCACTTTTAATAACCCCTTTTGCTGGTGCCCAAGGTTGCTGGAATGCTCAAGTGACTGCAGACGCCTTGTTTAGCTCAGAAAATTTCTGCAGGTTCTGTCTCGCCTCCTCTTTCAACTCTTCTCACTCCTTTCTGGCTGCCTCCATTGTATCCCTTGGCCTTCTTGGCTTTAATTCTGCTCCATCTTAGATGCTGTTGATACCCTTCCCATAGCCCCTAGGACCTTGCCATTTAGCGCATGCTGACCAGACTTTCAGCTGCCAGCACATGCATCTCATTGTAGAGCATGCTCTGCCCAATGGCTGACAGAAATTGGTGGACACAACTTTATATATCTTACGGTTTTATCTGTCTATTATGCCTCAGTAAAGCTGAGTGGAAAAGAAAGTTGATGTATACATACCCAGCTCCCAGCTCCCTCGCACTCAGTGGAATAACTCTGAGGTATATGTTCTACAGTGGCTTCATGATTTCTCTGGCAGTTTTAAGCTCCAGGTACCCACAGTGGTACCTGATAACACATCCTTTATTCACTTCCTTTATTTTCCCGTATCACTTCACCATTCCGCTACCTATGTTTTCTGGGATAACCTCCCAAAGAACTACTTGGTTTGTTGTCCCAGGGCCTGCTTTTGGGGAACCTTAATCAAGATACTGCCACTGTCAGTATTCTTTTCTTACGTGCGTTCATCCTATATTGAAGTGATGTCATACTGTATGTTCAAACTACCAGCCAGATAACATCCCAGCTCCAGCAGCCTGGATCCCTACACATTTTAGGGCAAGGCTGAGAATTAGAAGTCATATTTATACTAGAAAGGTATGATTTCATTAGCAATATATTTTTCTTTTATTATATATTTATGTCCCTAGGTAAATTGACCTGTTATACTAATATGTTAATGATTCGTATGTCTGTGTCTCCAGGCCAGAGCTCGTTCCCTCTCTCTGTCTCTCTCTCTCGATTTTTGCACATGTATATTGAATGGCCTACTTGTCACTTGGATATACCCACTCCCATCACATTTAGCATAAACAATCTTTAGCTCAACAAATTTCCTTTTAACCCTGTCCTGCCCCCAGGCTTTCCAGTGATGCACCCAATTGTTTAAGTCAGAAACCAGGGAAAAGCCTTGACAACTCTCATTTAACCCGTTATCAAAGAGGCATGTGTTCAACTACAAGTAGTAAACAACTCAATTTACACATCCTTTATTAACAGCAGCTTAAGTGCTATTGCCTTATGTTTCTCACATAACATGTAGGTTCAAGGTAGGTGGCTGTGGTGTTGATTCAATAACTTTAAAATGCCTAATAATATTTTTGCCATTCACTTGGCATTGCCCAATGGAATCAAGACAGAGCTGCATCATTTTCTCTTTCAGGAAAACAGAAAAAAGCAGCAGCAGCCATGAGTCCACCAGGAAACAAAGCTTTCCCTGAAGAACCTCCGAGCAGACTTCTCTGTACGGCTCATTTGTCAGACAAGCCAGATGACTGACCCAGCTGCAGGGGAGACCAGAAAGTGGGGAACAGGATCGCTAGGATTGTATTACCCCATCAAGATCCATTGACTCAAGATGGGCACATTGGCACCTCAAGAAACCAAGAAGAAAGTGAAAACAGATATTAAGTAATTTGCAATATCTGCAACAAACACCATCCGCCTTCCAATCAAACATCAGGTTAAGTCTACTCTACCCCTTAAATATCTCTAAAATACATCTCATTTATCACTACCCCTACTTTAACCTAAATGGCTATCATCTATGCTCAGGATCAGAGCATCAGACCTTCATTGTTTCTCTGCTGTATAATACTGTTTCTTCCTTCCAATTTCTTCTCCAACTTTATCCAGTGTGATCTTTCATAGAGTTAAATCTGAACTTGTTGTTCATTCGGCTTAAACCACTTCAGCGGCAAACACCAGGCTATTTCTTTCCTCTGCTCCTCTGGTCCCCCCTGCATAGTACTTGCTTTACTAACCACTCCCACTTACCCACATGTAGCTAATTCCTAATTATCCTTTAAGGTTTTCTCTCACTCTTCCTATCACATTGCTCATCTCTCAGCTAAGGTAGGTGCAACTTCATGTGTTCTCAAATAGTGTATTTGTATTGTATAATTGTTCTGTTTAATACAATTCTGTATTATCATTGTCTCATATCGTTGTCATCGCTACTGAATAGAGTTTCTTTAAAATTAAAGCTTTTGTTTCATTCACAGCCGGGTCCGTACCACCCAGCACAATACCTGGCACATAAGCATTCTGTTAATGCTTATTGAATAACAGGTTGATTAATTGAAGAAGAATACTTGCATATTGTTGTTAATTGGGTAGACACTTGTAATAAAAGAATGAACAAGAGACAGCATAACAAAATTACGGAGTGTGGAATCTGGATCCTTACAGACTATCTCCACAAGGTCAGCTCTGTGACCTTCAACTAGTTAAGTTAATCTCTTTGTGCAAATTTCCTCATATGTAAAATGTAGATAATGATAATACTAAAAAGACTGTAATAAGAATTTTAAAAGTTAATGCTTATAATTGTAAGTAATGTATAGAGTAATACCTGACACATGATAAATGTTACAAATGTTTTTTAAATAAGTAAATAAGACAGTCATGATTCCTGTCCCCACAGAACTTACAGTAGAGGTCAGTGCTGTCCAATAGAAATATAAGGTGAGCCACATATATAATTTAAAATTTTCTGGTAGCCAGATTAAAAGTGATTAGATTACAATTTAAGTTAATTTTAAGAATTTATTTAAACTAACACATCAAAATATTATCATTTTAACATGTAATCAATTTCTTAAAGTTATTAATGAGATACTTTGCATTTTTTAATTTTGTATAAGTCTTTGAAATCCAGAGACTGTTTTATACTTACAGCACATCTCAATTCACATGCTTAATTTTCATCTTTTACTGAAACTGTATTTAGAGTGAATGAACTTACAGTTGAAAAAGTAGACACATATCCAAGTTGTTCTAAATATACTTAATAATTTTTCAATCAATGACCCAATCATTTTAAAATTTAAATTTATTAAAATAAAATAAAATTAGGAGTTAACTTCCTCAGTCACCCTAGTTATTCTTAGTGTTTAACAGCTACATATTGGACAGCACAGGACCTGAGAAAAATGTGAGTAAGCGGACAATTATAGAATGTGATGAAATGCTATGTTAGGGCAAGAATAGAGTGCTCTGGGAGCACATAGTAGGGGTGCTGACATAGCTTGGGCAGACGGAATTTATGAAGGGGATTTTCCTGGAGAATATGCTGTCTGTTCTGAGATCTCAAGGATAAGAAGGAGCTAGTAGGTGATAAAGAGGAAAGAGCATCTGACAGAAGAAATGGTGCTGGATGAGGGGAAATGTAGCATTTTCACAGACCTGAGCATGTTTCAGAGCGACAAATGCAGAGTGTACATGTGTGTGTAACAAGTGGGAAATGCGTTAGAAGGGAAGACGTGGAAAAGGGAGCAGTTGAGAGGGAGGCTAGACAAGTAAGCAAGGGAGGAAATCATGAGAGGTTTTGTGACACATGTGAAGGGGGCCAGACTGTCCAGAAGGCAAGGAGGAGCCACTGAAGGATTTAAACAGGGTAGTGCCATGATCACCATATTCTTATTAAAGGTCATTCTGGCTACAGTATGAAGAAAGTTTAGAAGACAGAAACCATGGCTGGCACCTCATGCCCATCAGGATGGCTACTATCAAAAAACAGAAAATAACAAGTGCTGGTGAGGAGTTGGAAAAGTTGGCACCCTTGTGCTTTGTTGGTAGGAATGTAAATTGGTGCCACCACTATGGGAGAGGGTATGGAAGTTCATTAAAAATTAAATTAGAAGCATATACCCCAAAGTATAGAAAGCAGCTCTCGAAGAGCTATTTGTGCACTCGTGTTCATAGCAGCATTATTCACAAAAGGTAAAATATGGAAGCAACCCAAGTTGCTCATCCACTGATGGAAGAGTGGATAAGCAAAATGTGATAGATCTACAGTGGAATATTACTAGGTCTTGAAAAGGAAGGAAATTCTAACACATGCTACAGCATGGATGAAACTTGAGGACATTATGCTCAGTGAAATAAACCAATCACAAAAAGACAAATACTATATGATTCCACTCACAGGAGGCATCTTGAGTAGTCAAAATCATAGAGACGGAAAGTAGAATGGTGGTTGCCAGGGGCAGGGTGGGGAGAATACAGAGGTGTTGTTAAATGTGTGTGGAATTTCAGTTTTGCAAGATGAGAAGAGTTCTGGAGATTGATGGTGGTGATGGTTGCACAACAATAGAAATGTACTTAAATGCCACTGGATTGAACACTTGAAAAAGATTAAGATGATAAATTTTATGTTATGCGTATTTTACCACAATAAAAAAGTGGCTGGACATCAAGTTAAAATATGGTATCACTGTGGTGCAGTCAAGAGATAAAGATGGGAGCTGAAATGGGGTAAGAGAAATATGGACAGAAAGAAGTGGGTTGATTTCAAGGATATTAGGGGTACAATTAACAAGAATTTATTGGTGATGGATTTTAATCAAGTGTAAGGGAGAGTCAGGAGGCAAGCTATGTCCCAGATTTCTAGCGTGAAAAACTGGTGTGGAGAGTGATGGTACTGGTTGAGATAGGAAACCAAGAGGAGACGTAGATTTGGCTGGGGCTGGGGGTGAGGAGAAATGGGTTCACCTTCAGATACGTGGATTTTCAGTTGGTTGCAATGAACCCAAGGGGAACTGTCTAGCAAGGAGTTGGGAATATAGGTCATAATTTCTGGAGACAGATCTTAGAGCCACTCTCAAATGGAGGATAATGAAAGCTGTAGGAGTGGATGGTGTCCAGGGAGTATGCCCTGCACATTTATGTTGTCTGCCAACACATTTGGTTTTCTTTTGAGTATTTTGCACTTCCTCACCAACAGTCTGTGTGATTTGAGTAGGGGTCCCTCTCTGGCCCCAAGGATAGAATAGGAGACCCAGATCTAAGTCAAGTAGAAGATCTCATACTCTTGGCCACAGTGATTGGGGTATAAGAGTGGCAGCCTAAGCTAGTAAAATAAGTGAGAACCTAAAAACTTGTACAGGAGCTACTGATAAAGAAGGCCTATTCTGTTTGATCCCATTGGACTAGAACCTGGAAAAATAAGAAACTAGAGCTAGCAGCCATCTTGATACCATGAGAGTGACAGCCACTGGAGGTCATCACATAGAGCCTGAGAAGAAAACCAACACATAGATTTGAGGTGAAGAAAAGCTGAGTTCTTTTTATGTCATTTCAGCCATGAATCCAGCCATGGCTGAAATAAGACCTACCCTGGACATTTCAAAATGTGAGCTAAAAAACAATGCCTCTTTTCCCTTAAGCTAGATTGAGTTGAGTTTTCGGTATCTGTGTCATAATGAATACAGGCAGTCCTCACTTTGCATGGTAGTTCAGGACCATAAAAATAACTTTGCAAGCTGAAACCATGCAGTGATCTTAATAATCAATAGGAAGAATTACAATTGGTCTGTGACCTTTAAAATGTTTTAATCAAAACGTTAAAAACTCTATTTGGGGGAATTGAAAAAAATTAGTTTTATAATATTTACTACATGAAAATTTAAAACATTAGAAATATTGAGAATTTAAGTGTTTTATTTCTTTGTACAAAACTTATCAAAAGGAGTTTAAATAGTCTTTGCCTTCTTATCATATAACTTAAGATACAGAGTGAGGGACTTCCCTGGTGGCGCAGTGGTTAAGAATCCACCTGCCAGTGCAGGGGACACGGGTTCCATCCCTGGTCCTGGAAGATCCCACATGCCACTGAGCAACTAAGCCTGTGAGCCACAACTACTGAGCCCGCGTGCTGCAACTACTGAAGCCTGCATGCCTACAGTCTGTGCTCCACAAGAAGAGAAGCCACCGTAATGAGAAGCCCATGCACTGCAACGAAGAGTAGCCCCCACTCGCTGCAACTAGAGAAAGCCCACATGCAGCAACGAAGACCCAACGCAGCCAAAAATAAAAATAAATTAATTAATTAATTTTAAAAGAAGATATAGAGTGAGCATCTTTTCTATGCCTTGGCAAATTATCATACTCCTTACTAAGTTTGGATCAGCTTCCAACATTTTGTCTTTTGCACTTTCAGTGCTGTGAAATATCCCCATGACTTCCTTTAATATGAAGGTTTTTGGTTTTTTTTTTTGCCAGTGTCACTTCCTCTGGGACATCATTCTTTTTGTCAACAGCCACTTTCCTCATTTATATTAATATGTTCCCTTTATGAAATTTCTGTGGCTGCATGTCTAGAGTCTCTGGAACAGTGACAGGCTCAACATTCCCACAATCAGCTATTTCTCTTGTAACTTCATTTGCCTTCAGTTCGAATTCTGCAAAATCATGCCAATTTCTGAAACAATGAAATCAGCCTTTACTGTCAGTAAAAGGTTCTTCTTCAGTCTTCTTGTAATTACTGTTTTTTTCAGCACAGCACCCAAATTTAATGTTTGGCCTAAATGCTAGTTAAACTGATTGGATTTTTTCATTACAGTCTTCAATCCAAAGTAGAAGTAAATTCTCTATTTCCACCATTAGCGGCTTCTTGTTCTGAAGGCAACTTAAACTAAACAATATTGAAGCCACTTTACCTAGTTTTTGATTTATCAGACTTTTTCAATATTGTTCATTCAGTGGCTCCGTGCAGCCCAGGTCTCATCCTGGCTTTATTCTGCTGTCTCCATTTTCATATCTAATCACACCCAATTTCACTTCTGCATTATCACTTTTAATTTCTTTGCTGAACTTTCATTTTTTTCTATTATTCATTTTTGTTAAATGTCATACGAGTTTATCACCAAGAGACAAGGAGACAACCCAACTACAGGCTTTGCTGTCTGCGCATGAACTGAATAACTGATGTACAATGGCAATCACCAACAGACTTTGAAAGAAGTGATGTGGTTGGTCACTGATTATGAAGCACGTCTGTTATTTACATAGGGATTTGTGGAGCTAGCCGTGAAGTTTATATTTTATGCAATTACTCACAGTTAATATACTGTGTAACTGAAATCTGAAGCATGTTATTGGGAGACTGGGTTATTTAACTAAATCGTGGTCAATGACATCGGTGCATGTCAAACTCTTCAAAGCAATGACTTCCTTACTACCCAACAGAGATTGTATAAGGAGAAAACAGAAGAAAGGAAGAAAGCCTAGGAGAGAACCCTGAGAAAAACCAATATTTAATGGATGGCAAAAGAAGAGAAACGTGCACAATAACTTATAAAGAGTGGCCAAAGAAGTAGTGGGAAAACCAGAAGCACGTGATATCACACAAGGCAAGAAAAGAGATTGCAATCGCATTTGCCACTTCTTCTTTAAATTGAGATAAAACTTTCATCCCATAAAATTCACCATTTTAAAGTGTACAATTCAGTAGTTTTTAGTATATTCACAAAGTTGTGCAACCATCATCATTATCTAATTCTTAAATATTCTTATCACGCCAAAAATAAACCCTCTACCCATTAGCAATCACTTCCCATTCTCTCCTCTTTCCAACTCCTGGAATCTACTTTATGTCTATATAGATTTACCTATTCTGGACATTTTATATAAGTGGAATTATACAGCATATGCCCTTTTGCATATGATTTCTATCATAATACCTTCAAGGTTTTTCCATGTTGTAGCATCTATCAGTACTTATTACTTTTTGTGGTTGAATAATATTCTGTTGTGTGAACATACCATATTTATTTATCCATTCATCAGGTGATGGAAATTTGAGTTGTTTCTACCTTTGGAGTATTATGAGTAATGTTGTGACTAATATTTGTGTAAAAGTTTTTGTGTGAACATATGTCTTCAATTTTCCTGGGGATATTCCTAGGAATAGAATTGCTGGGCCATATGATAACTCTAACTTCTTGAGAAACCACCAGACCATTTCCACCATTTTATCTTCCAAGCAAAGTGTGAGGGTTCTTTCAGTTCTTTTTTTTAAAAAAAGCTTATATATTCATATTTCTTCTCATTCTGCTTGTCTAGTTTCTCATTTCATTTCACCAAGCACATTTCCTCCTTGCATCTTTGACTTCCATATCCTACATTTGATAAAGTTACCTTCTAACTAGGCAAATAATAAATTTTCTTCATACTGCAAGTGACTGATGGCTTTCTTATCCCATACTGTATGCAATTAATTTAAACTATGCAGAGTATAAGGTCTCTCACATATTTCATTTGTCCAAGCTGTTTATAACCACCCAAAACATTTCCAAAGTTGATTCAATATGGATCAGAACCCTGACTTTATTTACCTTCCCTTTCTCTTCAATTAAATTTATTTAATCCAATTCAATACTTTTGGGATAAACAATCTTCATAATAATCTTGTGGTAGGTGGTGCAAAGTGAAGCAAATGGCGTTTCACTTTGAAAGAAGTATCTTAGTGTGCTCCACTTCACCGGACGCCCAGAAGCTTCACTGAGGTGTCAGGCTCCTAAATTTTTCTTGGATATACTTCCCATCCTCTGGCATGCATAAATCTCTTCAATGCATCTAGAGTCTGTCACTTCCTACGTTCAACATCTATCAGCATGACACCATTGATGTAGTGGACCAGCATGATGCTTTATAGAAGGGTGAGATGATCAAGTCCTTGAAGGCTAAATTGTTGCATACACCTGAAATAGAATGTGTCAACGCAAGCTCCTTTGGGTGCTCTCTGCTTATTGGGGTGAAGAAAAAAAGAAGACACTTGTGAGAACAAAGCTGAATGCCAGGTAGCAGGGTTGTGTTGACTTACTCAACTAAAGAGATCATATTGAATAGCACCTGCATTTAAAATCATCACTTGTTTAAATTTACAGTAATCCACTGACATTCTCCAAGACCCAGCGGTCATCTGCACAAACCAAAGAAAGGTTTCGTTGTTGTTGCTGCTGCTGTTTTTTATGGGGATATGACAGGAATCACTACCTGTGTTTGTAAGCATATGAGTTCGTTTGCTGGAAAGAGATCCAGAATGATACAGGCACAAACAAGATGAAAATTTATTTCTCACTAAATGAAAGTCCTGGTATAACCAGACTAGAGCTGGCATAGTGGTACTATCCCTGACCTAACTCCTATCTTGTTCTTACACTGTCACTCAGGTGGTATCTTGGTGTGCATTTCAGCTGGCACAAAGGGGAAAAGGAGAAGGGGTAGACACATCACTTCATTATAAAGGCAAGATCCAGAAATTGCTCTCATCATTCTCATTCACATCCCATTGGCCCAAACTTAGTCAGATTGTACCTAGGTACAATATGTATGGCAGGAAAATGTAACCTGTTTTCTGAGTGGCGATTTTCCTAGTTAAAATTTGGAGATATTACTTCTATGAGAGAAAAGGGGAGCATAGCCACTGGGGGACAAGTAGTAGCTACTGCCACAACACCTTACACATTTTAAACCTGTGATGCTGGACTAGTCTCTGCAACTCCCCCAGCGTGCACCTTTACTTTGGATAAGGACAGGAAGCTCAAGATGTTTTGTTGAGCCCTTTGTTGCATAATAACTCTCACTTGGGGCATCAGGGAGACAACATGGACATTCAGTCATCTCTATAAGCAGAAAATGTGGAAACAACCACAGTATGGGTTTGCAGACCCACAGGTACCACTGTAGCAGAATTAGACCCCAACATTCAATTGTCTTCTCGCTTTAATATGTCCCTATTCTGCTGGGTATATAATTGTGACATCCTGAACTGTGTTACTTTAGAGTCAGGGGCCAATAATTCCTGAAAGATCCAGCTATTTCCCTTTTACAGCTGCACAGTTACCTTGGTAAATAGTCAAAGCTACTCTTGAAGGAGACTGAGAGAAAGATTTATGGGATATGCTTGTGATACCACAAGGTCTTTCATCAAGGTTGGCTGGCTTCCTCTATATGCAGAGAACTGTGGGTTTAGGACAGACTCAAGTTTGGGAATCGGGTGAGCAGCCATGATGACATCATTGTGACTTGTGTTATGCCACCAATGGGTTTTATCACTCATGTGTTATTATCATTTTGCTCTAATTCATTCCTTGGAATCCCCTGAAAGGTTAAGCTACTACCCCAGATTTCTCTTTTAAATCACCCCTATCACCACTCTAACTCTGCTGCTAGAATTTTACATTATGATAAGAATTCTACTTTGCCTCTGATTCTTATATGATGTTCCATGGCCTGTCACCCTAGAAACCCATGATCACAAACATTGTCAGGAATCCCAGTTCCAAAAGTAACATCCCCCTCCTTCCTTCCCAGCCTGGAAAGAAGATTTTTTTGAAGATGCTGTTGATCCCAAAGCAATGCACACATGTTAGTCATAGGTAGGCATAGTCAGGAGGTGAGCAAGAATGTTGCACATAATGAATTCATTCTTTTTCTGCTTAAAACTTGAGATTGATTTTTCTATATCACATCAAGAATTTTTGTGTATTTCAGCTTCATGCTATGTAGATCTTTTTTTTTTTTTTTTTTTCTATTTTGCAGTACGCAGCCCTCTCACTGTTGTGGCCTCTCCCGTTGCAGAGCACAGGCTCCAGATGCGCAGGCTCAGCAGCATGGCTCACGGGCCCAGCCACTCCGTGGCATGTGGGATCTTCCCGGATCGGGGCATGAACCCGTGGCCCCTGCATCGGCAGGCGGACTCTCAACCACTGCGCCACCAGGGAAACCCTGTAGATCATTTTTGAATGTACATTTTAGTTAACCTTAGAGCAAACAATGAGAACTGTCCCCAGGGGCTTCAGCAGCAATTTGAATTCAAAATTATTAATAATTATAACAGTATCCATAAATCCAGCCTGATCTAAGGTAATATTCTATCTTGCCTAGACTAGTATGTTCAGAATTTATTTCTATGCATTTGCCCCTTATTTAGGGAAATAATGAGCAAAACCCTTGCAATTATTTACTAGCCTTCTCCTGAGAATGGCATTGCTCTTGCCTCAACGGAGCCCTGCTGGGGTCTGACACCAGTCATAGCTGGAAGCAGTGACAAGTGGGAGGAATGGAGCATGAAGAGAATTTCCATTTGTTGCGAGTTGAGTAGTTCAGGCAAACCTTCAAGTAAACCCATACCAGCCTCGCTGGATATGGCAGGAGGAGGTGCTATAAGTTGGACATAAGTTGGCCAAGGAGGATCTCAGTGTAGTTTGAGTATTTAGAGTACTTGGAGCCATCTAAATTCTCCCAAATGTTGCCATTATAATTCTGTTTTGCTCCTTTACAAAAGAGCTCTGCAGGTGGTTTTGGTGGAGTATTGGGAACCTTTAATTGTTCTCAGAAGTTATTATGCATCAGAATCACATGGAGGGCTTCTTAGATTTCCAGGCCCCATTCCCAGTTTTCTGTTTTTATATTTCTAGGATGAGGCCCAAGAATCTCCTTTTCCAACAAGTTCCCAGCTGTTGCTGGTGCTGCTGATCCAGGGACCACATTCTGAGCAACCTTGTAATTTAGCAACCTCTGTGTGATATCTGGCTATATCAATTCTGTAGTTATAAGTGATAGGAATTTTTTGAGAGATATCAGAAATTCCTTAGCTTCTTGACTGTGTCTCGTGTGAGTCATGTTCTTTCCTGAAGTTACTCAGTGTAGCTCGTGGCAGACGGCCCACCTTATATTCCTGTGCTCCCATAATGGTCCACTGCAGCAGCCAGTCAGTGTGGTACTTCATTCCAGGTGACCACAGGTGATAGGTTATAATCAACTAATCCATGGCTGGGTGTCATGGATTACTGTCATCTCCTCCTTTAATAGCTTTAACACAATCATAGCTTTAAAAAAATCAACTGATCACTTATTTCCATTTTCTTCAGGTTCTGTTGCCCACAAACCCTTCTGGTACCAATTACCAAACAGGAAGGAGTTCTTAATTACAGACAGTATAATCAACTCTAGCTGGAATCTGTACAAATGGGTTTCATGATGGGTATAGACAACTCACAGAAATGTTAGGAGGCCTGAAGAAACAGACTCTGGCCTGAGATTCCAGGTGTGATATCAAAAACTATATCATAGAGGTAGGCTATTAAGAAAACTACTGCCTTTCTAGAGTGAGGAGATTGACAAATCAGAGAGTTATCCCCACATCTGCTGGCTTCAGTAGCTTGCACCAGAATTTTTGCCAGCCGAATTTTGCCCCTGTCTTCTGACTCCTCCTTGTAACTTGGTTCCAAATAAAAACCTAATGCATCTGATTAGCAAAACATGTACCACATCTAGGGCATATAGAAAACACTGTAAATTTATTCCTTTGTGGTAGATTTCCAGCCTTTTCCCTCTAGAAAAGCTTACAAGAAGGGAATGAGTTGGGTGCTGAGTAAAGCAATCCATAGTATCTGCTACAGGTAGAAAGTGCATTATGATTGTGCATGGCTGCCTAAAACAGTGTAGAATTGAGAGGATCATCTTGCTGAAAGGGAAAGTGCACCCAGAACATGGTGGGCCTCAGCGTTTCCCCAAATATTTGCTATTCTTCATTCGTAATCCAATTGGTAGTCAGGTAATCTGAATAAAAGTGAAAGACTCCACCCCTTTCTGGATGTGTAATTAAGAACAAGTTACCTTCTCTCTTTCCTCATCTATAGAATGTCAATAATAAAGAAAATAATAATGCATATTCGTAGAGCTGTTTTGACGATTAAATGACAGAACTTTTCCATATTATTCAGCACAATCTCTAGCACATAAACACGGGTTTACTGCTTACTAGCAAGTGTAGTTACAGTCTTAAAATTCTTGAAACACTTATAAGTGTAGGATATTGATATCTCACTTGAACAGGTATTTTTTGGTTAATTACAACATCTAAATCCCTAAGCAACCTGGAGAAAATTGCATTTTTTCATAGCAGTATATTGTTTAGCTATTACTGCATGTCAAACCACCCCAAAATTTAGTGTGTCAAAGTAACATTTATTGTTTCTCATGTCTCTGTGGGTCAGCTGAATGCTTCTGCTGATCTGGGCTAGATTTGTCAGGACTCTCTTTTTTCATGGTCTTTGGTATAGCTCAGATCACAATGCTTCAAAATTAGTAGTTTCTAGGACTCTCCTGTGTACTAATGTTGATGGTTTAGTACAGTGGTTTGTAGATACTCATATAATAAAAAATAAATCAAAGAAGCCACAACTGTCAAACTCCAATTGTTAAAACTCATTTTAAAATATTTATAAACATAGGTTTATAATCTTCAAATAGAAAAATATTCATGTCACATATCTGGTTATTGTCAATGAAAGAATTCCATTCATTGCATTGAAAAAGAAATAAGATTATTTGTCAGTTCAATTATGAATGTAAAAAAAAAACCCAGTAAGTTCCCATAGCCTAGGTATTGTAAATAGACAAAACTTTTTCTAAACTTGTGGTTTATTCAAACACTCAAGAATAGCTAGAGAAGGTATACTTGAATTGAAGGAAGGCAAGCTTTTACTGACCAGATCAGCGGATAAGTGGGAAAAAGATTACAAGATGAGACATACACATATGTGTGTGGGGAGGCTAGTGGATAGAGGATATTACTGGGCCTATGTGTGTGCATGTAGAACTAAAGAACACTGGCATTTAATGTACCATATATTCCTGAAGACCACATTCAGTGTGCTTTCTGAAATAGACAACTTTTACAACATGGTTTCCATAAAATTGACAATGGTTTTCTTCATTTTTTTTGCATATCTATTGTAGATTTTTGGTTTGCAGTTACCATGAGGTTTTGATGTAGCAGTCTATATGTATAAGATATTGTTTTAAGTTGCTGGTCTCTTAATTTCCAATGTGTTTCCAGTATCCTGCATTTGTACTCTCCTCTTCTCATGATTGCTGGTTGTGATATCATTTTTGTGTGTGGATGATTTCCTACCTTTACCGGTGAGCTTTCCCATTCATAATTTTCTTGTTTCTAGTTGTGGCCTTTTCTTTTACACCTAGGGAACTTCTTTAGCACTTGTTGTAAAGGTGGTTTGGTGGTGCTGAATTCTCTTAGCTTTTGCTTGCCTGTAGAGCTTTTGATTTCTCCATCAAATCTGAATGAGAGCCTTGCTGGGTAGAGTATTCTTGGTTGTAGGTTTTTCCCTTTCATCATTTTAAATATATCATGCCACTCCCTCCTGGCTTGCAGAGTTTCTGCTAAAAAAATCAGCTGATAACCTTATGGGATTCCCTTGTATGCCATTTGTTGCTTTTCCCTTGTTGCTTTTAATATTTTCTCTTTGTCTTTAATTTTTATCAATTTGATTAATATGTTTCTTGGCATGTTCCTCCTTGGGTTTTTCCTGTATGAGACTCTCTGTGCTTCCTGGACTTGAGTATTTCCTTTCCCATGTTAGTTTTTGGCTGTTATGTCTTCAAGTATTTTCTCAGGTCCTTTCTGTCTCTCTTCTCCTTGTGGGACCCCTATAATGCAAATGTTGATGCATTTAATGTTGTCCCAGAGGTCTCTTAGACTGTCGTTATTTCTTTTCATTCTTTTCTGTTTATTCTGTTCTGCAGCAGTGATTTCCACCATTCTATATTCCAGCTCAAGTATTCATTCTTCTGCCTCATTTAATCTGCTATTGATTCCTTCTAGTGCATTTTTCATTTCAGTTATTGTATTGTTCATCTCTGTTTGTTCTTTAAATCTTCTAGCTCTTTGTTAAGTATTTCTTGTATCTTCTCAGTCTATGCATCCATTCTTTTTCTGAGATCTTGGGTCATCTTTACTATCATTACTCTGAATTCTTTTTTAGGTAGATTGCCTATCTCCACTTCACATAGTTGTTTTTCTGGGGTTTTATCTTGTTCCTTCATCTGGGAATATTTCTCTGCCATCTCATTTTGTCTAACTTTCTGTGTCTGTGATCTCTGTTTCTCAGGCTGCATGTTTGTAGTTCTTCTTGCTTCTGGTGTCTTCCCCCTGGTGGGTGAGGTTGGTCCAGGGGCTTGTGCAGGCTTTGTGGTGGGAGGGACTGGTGCCTGCCCACTGGTGAGTCTGGGTCTTGTCCTTCTGGTGGGCAGGGCCGTGTCAAGTGGTGTGTTTAGAGGCAGCTGTGCACTCAGGATGACTTTAGGCAGCCTCTCTGCTAATGGGTGGGGCTGTGTTCCCACTCTGTTGATTGTTTGGCCTGAGGTGTCCCGGCATTTGAGCCTGCAGGCTGTCAGGTGGGGCCAGGCTCTCAGTGCCAAAATGGTGACCTCTGGGAGAGCTCACACTGTTGGATATTCCCTTGGACCTCCACCACCAGTGTCTTTGCCCCACAGTGAGCCACGGCCAACCCCTGCCTCCCCAGGAAACCCTCCAAGACCCACAGGGAGGTCTGGCTCAGGCTCCTATAGAGTCATTGCTTTTCCCTGGTAGATTGTGAAACCTTGTGCATGTCCTCCAAGAGTGGAGTCTCTCTTTCCTCCAGTCCTGTGGAGCTCCTGCACTCAAGCCCCGCTGGCCTTCAAAGTCAAATGCTCTGGGGGCTTCTCCTCCCAATGTCAGATCCCTAGGCTGGGGACCTTGATGTGGGGCTCAGAACTCTCACTCCTGTGGGGGAAGCTCTGTGATATAATTATTTTCCAGTTTGTGGGTCACCTACCCAGTCGGTGTGGGATTTTATTATATCGTGAAAGCGCCCCCCCTACCATCTTGTTGTGGCTTCTTTTTTGTCTTTGGATGTAGAATATCTTTTTTTGGCAGATTCCAGTCTTTCCTGTCAATAGTTTCTCAGCAGTCAGTTGTGATTGGTGTTTTTGTGAGAGGAGGTGAGCTCAAATCCTTCTACTCTGCCGTGTTGTCTCCTCTCTGACAATGACTTTCTTCAGAGAAGGAAAAGTAAACTTTATTTTTTTGCTTTTAATTTATGCAATTGATGCATCTACTTGTTTATTACCCAGATTTAAATGCATGTATTGTTGACAATTGGAATCTCCCCATGTTTAGAAGCTAAGAAGATCAGGAATAATTTTTTTTTCTTTTCCATTATGGCTTATTACAGGATATTGAATATAGGTCCCTGTGCTATACAAAAGGACTTTGTTGTTTATCCATTCTATAAATAATAGGTTACACCTGCTAGTCCCAAACTTCCAGTCCGTCCCTCCCCTGGCAATAATTTAATTATATTAATAAGAGATGCCAACCTTTCACTTTGCCCTCTCCCCATCTCCATGTGAAAATACACTCTTTTATAAGTGTTTAGGCAATGAATATGCCAAGGAATAAGTGCTGAGTTATAATTAAATATGACAGTTTTTCCAAATGAAAACAAAAATCTTCAATTCTTTATCAAAGGCTAATGTAGGATCATGCTCAATAAGGATTGCTTATTTTGAACTACATATGTCCAGAGCCAAAACAATTTGAACCATTCAAGAAGAATACACTTTAGTGTAATTCTTGAATAGTGAGCTTTTTATAAGAAAGCTTATTTCTATGATGTAGAATAATTTATCTGCATCATTTCCTCCAACCTGATTGCTTCTCATCAATTAAATTAGTCTACTGCAAAACTCGGAGGAATTTAACTTACTAAATTATTGGTTACTATTCTCCCATTCTTATTTCCAGAAAGACTCAGCAATTTATATTACAGTTGTATTTATTAATGTTATTTTTAGAGTAATTGAACTACTAAACATTGAGCTTAAAACAATTCCTTTGAAACAAAATTAAAGTGTGATTTTATAAAACATAATTTGTAAACAAATATTGGTCATATCCTTTTCCTGTACAACATAGTATAAAGGCTCAAGCTTTGGAGTCAAGTAGACCTGAGTTTGGGCTCCAGTTCCGCCATTAATTAGCTAGATGACATTGGGCATATTACCTGACCTGCATAAGCCTAATTTCCCTCAACTGTCAAATGAGAATTATCATAGGTGTTAACTCAGTGCACCTGGAATGTCTTAAGTGCTCAATAAATGTGTGCTATTGTTCTAGTACCTGCTTTGCAAAGTAGACAATACTTTTAGATTGTAGTTATTTTATGGGTTAACAAGTCCTTGTTGATTTAAATTAAATTCCTGTTACTCCTGAGGAAATCAATAACATTCATCCAAGGTTTTAAAGAATCATGTCTTTTTGATGACCTTTGGGTAATTTGTGTGAAACTAGGCTATAATTTCAGTCTTTCTAAATATCTTGAACTATGTTTTCTAACTTTGTTCATCTCCTCTGTAACCAGCCTAATCCAAGCACCACCTTCTCTTGTTAGGAAAACTGCAACAGCCTTCCTTTACCCAACTCATCCACTCTGCAATCAGATTCCTATACTGTGGTTAAAACAATCTTCTAAAAGTACAAATCTTACTCATGTCTTGTTCGCACTCCTCCCAACAGCTGAAAGCTCCTCAGTGGGAAGCAGGTTCTGGACCCTGTCTTCCTTCTTGTTACCTCACCTTTTACCATTATCCTCCTTCTTCTTAGTGCTACGCTGGATGTTTCCAGGTTCTTAAACTTTCCACACTTTTCTTGCTCAGAGCTTTTACATATATTCTTCCCATTGCCTGGAAGACTCTCACCCAGGTCAGCCCCATTCACTGGGTAACACCCTTCTCATTACCTTAGAACTCCACTTCCTCGGGAGTCCTCCCACCTCAGTCTTTGCCAGGTTCCTTTGTCCTCAGCTTTTATGGATTGGTGGGGTTTGTTTTCCTTTCCTGTACTTATCTCAAGTCAGATGGGTGTATACTCACTTGTGAGTGAATCTTATTAAAGTCTCTCTCTTTCACTAGATAGAAAGTTTTGAGAAAGCAGAGACCAATGTCTGTTTCTATTTACCCCTGTATGACTGGTACTAGCAGCACAGTGCCTGGCACACAGTAGCCCTCAATATAGATTTGATGAATACATTTATTACTCAATGAAGCAGGCAGTTTCTGAAAGGAAGGGAATGAGGAGACAAGCTCTCCGATAATAAACAGAAGCAACTTTAGAGCCTTTGCTTATGCCCGGCCCTGGCTCTCTACATAGCCTCTACACCCCAGCATTGTGGACCAATGTGAAAAGTATGGGAGTTTTCCCATCAGAGATGATGAATCTTGTCCATGTCAAACCATATGAAGTGGGATTCAGGAGTGAATTCAAAGGAGAAAAAAGGTATATTTGACTTAATAGAGGGCTGCTTTAAATTATATCTGCTCTCCTGACGTTTTTTTTTAGTCCCTTAAAAAAAGTTATTCACATCTAAGATAAATGAAGATCACAAAATGCAGACCTTTTCTTTCACCAACAAAGCATCAAAAGGTTCAGTAAATGATGGTTAGAGAGAGAGTCTCCCTAGAGGCTGCACCCTCCTCAGCCCCGACCACATATGCTGCTGCCTCAGGACGTGTCATGATGGTAGGCAGAGAGACTGCAACCTGCAAAGCACAGCTGCAGCAGAGCATGTTGCCCCAGCCTCCATCCAGAATACACCTCCCTTAGCTTTTATTCATCTCTGAATGCCAGCATTAAGCACTCATTCCTTTTTCTTTGTGCCCCGTGACTTTGCAAGCCCTCCAGGTAGGGACATCAGATTAATCATTTCTCTCTTAAGTTCTTAAGAAGCATGAACTTACGGATATTTTTCAGCAGTAGGCATGGACCAGGAAAGAGCATAAAAGTGCCAAGAACACCTGAGGGGACTTGGAAAGGTATCACCAATGGCAAGAAAACAAGGGAATGTAAAGGGTTGGTGGGGAGCACAGAAGACACCTGGGTCTAATTTATAATCTTGGCAATATTGACTGTAATCTGCCTCAACAAATTAAACAGTTTTCAAGGAACAGAAAAGAAGTTGTGTAGAAGCTCACATAGTTACCAATGGGGAGTGGAGAATTTGTCTCATAACAGGCAACTCTGTGTGTCTGACCTCACAGCTTCTTACCATATGCTAGGATTGCAGGGGTGGCCAATTCCCTTCGAGAAGGCTCTTGGCATTCATACCTGTCCCCCTGATGATTTTCTGGTCCCTCTTTTTCTTCCTGAACTAGCTTGCCTGCCTAGGGAGAAGATGAGTCAATGAGGATGAGTGATGAAAGAGTCTCAGACTATCAGGCCATCTCACAAAGGAGCAAACACCTCACAGGAGGAAAATAGACTGAGGTATTTATCCCTAACCTGGGAAGTTGTTTTTAAAATCTGGTCCCATTATGAGTAGATCCTCTGTTACAACATCATTGTCTGCAAAATGTCTAGAGTTTAGGCACATTTGTGTTTAACTATTTATTTGTTTATTTATTATTAGAGCCTAACCTCATAATCAGATTGTCCTATTTGGGCCCCCAAAGTGGCTTGTCACTGAGTGAAAGTAATTTCCCATGGCAGGTGCTCCCAGCAGGTGGCTGCGCATGGTACCTGCATCAGAAAGGTAGATTTAGTTAGAGATTTTATTTTAATATGAAATCCGTATTGCAGCCTGAGCCTCTACTGGGTGATGTGCCAAAATTCATGTCTGCAGCATGATTTATTATGTGAAAATACCACAGAACTAATCAGTGGAGTTACTAATTAATACAAATCTGCATTTTTTGCATAAGCAATTAGTGCAAGGAGAGAGCAGTGAAAGAGGAAGTTCAACTCCTTTAATCTCAGTGCCTACTCAAGCGGAAAGACCCACCAGGGCCAAACTCTGAGATCTACATTTGGAATTTTCCCCCTTTGATTAGTTAAAGACAGAAAAGGTCAAATTATCGATATATAATTCATGTGAAAATGCATTTGTTAAAGAGGAAAGAAAACATTTTATTTTAAAAGGATGAGCCTCTGGTGGTAAATTTTTGAATTAAAAATAATTATATTTTCCATTTCAGCAAAGTCTGAATAATATTTAATAAGGATTCCTATTGCTGATAATATTTGAAAATTACATCAATAATTGGGGGAGGTGTATAGTGTATATTTCTAAGATGTTTAAATTACCAAGGGTGCTTGCTCTTCTCTGTGGGACTTTTTCCGGTATTTTGGATGTCACGTGTAGTAATGCAATATTCTAAATCTGGTATGATTTAGATAATTCTGTGGCTCGCCAAATCTGAGCAAATAATGCCATTTAACTTTGGTTGGTTTATTTTCCCATTAATGTAATAGAAGTTGTTTATAATATGAAACAACTGGAGAGTTGACAGGATGATGGTGATGGAAAGAGACTTCTATTACCAATAAAATGTATGCTCAATAAAACAAAAGCAAAATCACTTTTACATATTTTATTTTCTGTGGACAACAAACAAGAGTTCATTTTGGTTTTGATGCTGTGTGCTAAATAATTGCAAATATTAGAACAATGACTACCTTTCTGAAAGTTATTCAATATATGATTTCTTTGTTTCAGACTCGCTAGCTCAAATTATAATTTAAGCTTTCCCCCACCCCTAAACCTGGATATCTAGTTTTCCAGGAAACCTATTCTGAAAAGAAGGTGGCTAATTAAATGCAGATTAACAGGGCTCTTTGATTAAAAGTTCGGGATGTGGTAGTCAGTGGTGTTGTGAAAGAAGGCGAACAGGAAAAACCGAAAGGCACTGGAAGGGGAGTCGTTTTGCTGAACCTTAATACTGCAAATTCCAGGGCCAAGGCAGTAGGAATTGTCCACGGTGCTGATACCTTGAGGAAGCCATTTCTCCTGCAAGCGGCCTGGGGCTCTAAACCTGGAACTTGCCCGATCTTCTCCCCCAACCCACTGCAGCAGCCATTGTTCAGGAGAAGCTCAAGTGCCGTCGGTGTGTCTCTGCTCTCCACACAAGCAGCCACAACAGCTACCGGGGATTTTTGTTGGCCTGTTGATTTTTGTTAAGGCAAATGTTGGCAAACACCGGGCGTTTGTCAGTTACCACGCGCGCTGCCGTCCCCTTCAGACCGCATGCTGTTTCTCAAGCCAACTGAAACAGGTGTGAGCCCTGTTTACCCTCCTCACCTGAGGGCAGGAACTCCCACAAACACATACTCACTCATGCACACTCACACCCCACACACCTACGCTCACATAAATTACACACACATCCACACTCACTGACACAAATTATACATTCACGTACTAACAGTCACACGCGTTCATAGAGCTCATACATTCATACAGTCTTTCATACATGTGTATACTTACAGATTCACACACACTTGTACACTTAAGCACACTCACACAGTCACACACATAGCTCATGTCCAAGCTATGAGGCCTTGAGCAATCGTGTCAGTGACCCGCGCCTGCCAATGCTTGGAGCTGCGTTGACTTTGCGTTGTTGTTATGAGTGTTGGATGGGATAGTTTATGGAAAGCCCCTCACTTCTGACCCGGAATCAAAGATGAAGTCCCTCGAGGTCTGTAGGCGCCGTGAGGGGAGCCACCCACTCCCCGGAGGGATTAGGAGCTCGTAAATAATAAATAAAAGAGCCCAGGCAGGCCGAGTTGGGGAAGCCCGGTGCTAAATCACTCCCCAAATCACAGCCGCGTCGTGCTCCATCCAATAGCTCTAAGCGATTTGTGGGGTTGGGGGTTGGAATCAATTTTTTTTCCGTTCTCGCAGGTGCAATATGAATCAATTATCTTAATTAAGATTATGCCGCAAGCCCAGGAGATTTGGGGAGGACGGGTTTTGCGCTCGGGGCGACGGCAAGGCATTTTAATAGCTTGTCTCTTGCTCCCGGCTCTCCCCCGCCGCCCGCCTGTCGAGCCCGGGCAGCTCCAGCCTCTGGCCAGGATCCGGGCGCCCAGTGGCCTCCCTGGAGGCGTGGGCGCAAACTCCGCGCTGAGCCCGCGGTCTGGGCAGAACCCGCAACCTCCCCCTCCGGCCTCCCACGGGCTTCTGAACTACCCGGCCTATGAGGAACGTGTGGCTTCCAGTCCTCCCGCGGACCCAGCACGCTACGGTCTGGCTCGCCCCTCAGCCCCCACCACCTCCCGCCCCTTGAACATGCCCAGGCCGGGATACCCCTCTCCCGGGAGGGGTGGAGAGAGGACGCGGGCGCCGCTCGAGGTCGGTGGGGCCGCCCTGGCCATACTTAATTCTTTCACTGAACGCAGACCTCCCTTTGCAAGAGCGAGCATCTGTTTCCCCGAGAAACAGGTCACCGCCGGGGACGCCGGCCCGGCCCCAGCTCTTTATCTTAGCCCTGTGAATGCGTCGCACCACCCACCCTCCCCCGCCAGCTACACGCTTCCCACCCCCTAAGTCCCGGCCTCACGCCTCCCTCCCCCCCGTCTTCTCCCCGCCACCGGCGGTGCCACACGCCTCTTCCCCCTCCCCCACTCCCCGCCCAGGCCACACTCCCCTCTCCCCACCCCGGGCCACTCGCCTCCTGCCGACCCCCTTCCCGCCGGCGCTCTGGCAGCCGCTGTAACGGCCGGGACCGCCCGGCCTGCGCCGCGCGCTCGAAGCGGGGACCCGGGGGGCGACAGATTTGGGGCATTGCTCGAGGGCAGTGAGTCATGAAAGCGGCTTTTGTTGCCCGCGCGTGCGGTTCGCGTGCCGCGCAGCAGCCTGCGGCGCCCAGTGGGGACCGGAGCTGGAGAAGGTGTACCGCTAAAGCGCGGTGGGGACAGAGGGAGAGGGAGAGAATTTAGGGAATCGGGAGGGGGAAAGTGTGCAACCGTCGAAACAAAGTCCAGAGAAGGAGAAGAAAATAAGGCGGCCGGGTGGTGCCGTGGCGACCATCCGAGGTACTGAGCCCCGTCGTGCCGGCAGTCCATCCACTCCCGGTGTTTCAGCTGCCAGCGTCCTCTGGCCCCAATTCCTCGCCCCCTTCCCCTCCCAACAAAAAGCATCTCAATCCAGGCCTAATCTGGACTCTTCCCTTCCAGGTCTGACTACCGGGCTGCAGCCTCCCGGGAGGCCCGCGGGCAGTCTCAGCCACGATGGCGCTGGAGGTAGACACTGCCGGCGCACAGGCGGGTCGCCACCTGAGTGCTGAGGGCCCGGAAGCTCACTGAGAGCCAGGGTGAGACCGAACCTCGCTAGGTCTCTGGAACAACCCGGAGTGGTCTTTTCTTTGTACAGATCCCCAGGCCTGGGCCAACGATGAGCAGAGGGATTCGGGTGAATTTATCAGGAGAAGGCGGGAACGAGTGTAGTAATTCCCGCACTATGCGCATTAGAATCTCGGCTGGCGAACCCCCCGCGTTTCCTTTCCTTCCCCGCCCGGGAACATCTGGCTCCACCAAGAATCTCCTGTATTCCACAGGGTGTCGCAAACTGGGGAAGTTTGCGCTTCCGGGGATGGGGGGGAATCCCCTAGGCCACCCCAGGCCTTCGGGGCAGCTGGAACCCTCTTCCACCCGGCCCCCAACATCTCCTCTGAAGCTCCCCTAAGACTGAGAAATGAGAGCCAGGGCACAAGTTCTACATCCCCGTGGGCACGGTGGGCTAGGCCGTAGGGGCAGCTGCCGGAAGAGTGGCAGCACTTGGTCCACGCGCCGCGTGTCCTGGGACTTCCGAGTTGTGGACCGGCCTCTGCAGGCTGTTACTCTGATGCCCCTCGAGTTTTAACCCTTCATTTAAGATATATACTGTACAGGAGTAAATACTGAGACTAGGCTCGTGGGTGAATCCTTTGATCCTCTGCTGTGATGTTTGTACACCGACGAGTGAACTCAAAAACCAAAACTCTGTACAGTTCTGCCCTGGAAACTCAGCACGGTTCACGCCACACTTTGGGCAACGGGTCGGGTCTCACACCCCTTTATTCCTCTTTCAGATTTGCACTGGACCGGGAAGCCTGCATCGCAGCCTTCTAGACACCAGCTATCACGTTAGGACTCTCTTCCCCTCTGGTTCCGTATCCCCCCTCTGGTTTCCAGATGCACCGCTCACCCCTGACACTGTTTTCAAACTCAAGGGGCTTTTAGAGCAATTCTAGTTGTTCAACGCTTTCATTGTAAGGGGACACGGGTCTGGGAGGGGATAAGGGGTTAGTTAATGGAAGATTAGAGGCGAATCTGGTGGAGAAAAGGGGGCAGGGAAGCAATAGAGCCAACTTTAAAAAGTGTTATCATTCTGGAACATGCCTTGGTGGGAACGAGTGAATGATCACCATTTAAACACAAATATGGCTCCTTCAGCGTTAGTCAGGAAGCTCTGTGGTTTTTGCTTGACCTGCAAGGTGGAGGTCACATCAGAGTCTTTGAGGTCTGGAGAAGTTGTGGCCATCAGCCCTTCCCAGAGTTGTGCTAATGACCTTTCTAGGAAGAGGAGTGAAGAAGACCCCTTTAGCACAGGCCCTTTGCGCCCTCCCTTTAAGGCTTGTCTCAACCAAGTTTCCATTTACAGGTCTGAAAGTGGGAACTAAGGGGGGCAAGGCAGCCTGTGTTAGGGAACCAGGGTAAGGGCACGCTTTACATCGATCCAATGGCCTTGGTTAAAAGGCAGAATCCGAGCTTCAGAGAAGTTCTCTAGGTTTCATGCAAGAGAGCTCCGGAGGCCAAAGAAGCCAAGGACTAGCGTGGTCTGAGGACAAGGACCACAGGCCAGAGGGGTACGGACATAGTGAGGAGTCTCCAGGGATATGGGTAGCTGAGGGTCAGGATACGCCGGGTTCCACGTAACGGTGAAGTAGAATGACAGGTACGAAATTTTCTACACTGTTGGGGCCGGGCGTGGGGGATCCAGTTAAAGAGGTTAGGAACTACTTTCACGCTTGCGTTTACAGATGAAGCCGTCTTTTTACGTATAATAAACAGTGTATGTTAGCTTAAGGGGCTGATGGAGATTGGGAGAAGCCACCCTTTGGCGCCAATGAGCAAAGTGTCTACCAAGGGGGAGAAACCAAGAGATAGATACCGCAGAGAGGGCAGGGAGTGCCCGGGAAGCCAGTGCCTGGGCGAGGAATCCAAAGAAGTCTCTCGCTTCTGCCTCATTCACCTGTGCCCTACTTACCGCGCCAGCGCCGGCCACTAAGTCTGATCTACACCCAGTCAGTGTTAGCTTTCCCGCTCCCTTCTCTCAAACTCCTTCCCCTTTCCCCCTTCCCCCCCGCGCCCCTTCTCCCCTTGTGCCGCCTGAAAGGGTTAATCTCTCCTGCGGGTAAAAACAGGTCCGCGGAGTCTCTAACTGGCGACAGATGGGCCACTTTCTTCTGGCCACAAAGGGGCCGGAATGGAGCGCTCCGCGGCATACAAATGGGCAGGTCACGTGGTTCCCGGCTCTTGGCTGGACTGGGAGGACCATATGGCGCATGCCGGGGAGGAAGGAGATGGGGCGGGGGTAGGGGTGGGGGAGTGGGGAGCTGGGTCGGAGGGGGGTGGGAGAGGAGCAAGGCTGAGGGGGAGGGGACGGGGGCGGGGGAGGAGGAGGAGGGCGGAAGGGAAGGGGGCGCAAAGCCCAGACGCGTGCGCAGACGCGGAGCGCAGGAACCTGCTCGCCGCTCTGCTCCGGGCCCCGCCCGCGCTCAGCATCACCAACTCGGCTATATAACCTGAGCGCCCGCGCCGCCTGGACACGAGGAATTCGCCCCACGCAGAAGGCACGGCGTCCGGAGGCCCCAGGGTTATGAGACCGTCACTGCTCAGGACTTACTAACAACTACAGGTAATTACAATCCTTTCATTTTTGCTGGGAATAAAAGCAGCAATTGAAGATGTACACATATTCTGTATGTGTGAGTTTGTGAGCGCGTGTATGTGTTGAGACAGGCATTCCTTTCCATAATTGCAGGCGAGTACGCATACAGTTTGACTCGCATCACTCAAATACCCACTGCGGGCTTTCTAATTTAAAAAAAATTGTTTTACTTTTTTTTTAAGGGAGAAAATATAGGAGCGTCTTTGGATTTTTAAAAATATAACGCCCACTAACTGTGATTATTTGCTAGTGGTGATTTCAAAGTTCTGAAAGCAAGTAACTACTTAACTATTTCACTTCCTCCAGTAAGGGGGGAAAACCCCACGTTACCAAGATTTATTTTGTGTACATGTATTTTATACACATTGGGAGTGCCAACTTATTTCTTCAGTGAATGAAAGGGGCACTGATACTTTGAATATACACACCCTGGAAAATAAACCGAGTTGAGAGGTAGTTTAATTGGGAGGGGGAAAAAATGTGGAGAAAGGGAGAGAGACCCACTCCTGCTACCTGTTACTGTTCCAGAGTCGGCCAAGTCCCCAGCAGCCACTGCAGGTGCCAGAAATTCAGTTGTCTCACTAAAGGCTTTTTATTTTCCTTATTAGAAGCGGCAACTTCGCCATTGCCAATCGCTGACCATTATAATTACTCAATCTTTTAAAGGAAGGTTTGAGGCGAAATTTGAAAAGCCCCAATAAAGAGCGGGCGGCCCTTTCAATGGGCTGTTTATTAGAGAGGAGCCTTCCGCACCTGATCCCCGGCGCGTGGAAGAGCGCTCTGCGCCGCGCCCCCAGCCCTGGCCCTCTAGTAAGCGTTTTTATACAAGGTGGAAATTCAGCAGAGGGCCAGCGGGGTGGGAGGCGAGAAAATAAAGGCAAGGGTGGGATGGAAAACCCCAGCCCACTTTTGTTTCCAAATGTTTCGTTGATGGTGAAATAATTTGGTGGAAAATACTTTTCCTCCGCATGCATTTGCTTTTCAATCCCCATTCAGTATAATCTTCTTAAAAATCACTGCCAGTGTTAGTAAATTACGTAATGGCTCTTCAACTTTAATCGCTGAGTACCCAGAGGCCGGAACAGAGATGGAAACAATTGCAATTTTCAAACTCGTCATTTTTGTGGAGTTGTAAGCGACTCTGAACACATGCAAATAAACATGAAGTCGCCAAAATGTACACTCCTTTTCACACACATTATCCTACCGGGTAATCACCATAAACACACTTAAATTAATCACTAGGAAACATACACCGGAAGTGTACGTATAACACATACTGTCTCCCCTCCTCCCAGCCCTGTCCAGCCTCCTTCGTACCAGCAGGGCACACACAGGCCACTATAAAACTGCATTTAACTTTTCCTCAGGGGCATCCATTTTGTAATCAGCTGATAATTCTCTTCACATGCATTTCTACAGGGTTAGTGGATAGAAGCTGAGGGCATATGTAGTTTTTGAATGTAGCGTTTTTCTCCTTTTCTGTTTTCCCCTCTCCCCTGTTGAATGTAGGAAACCTAAACATGACCAAATCGTACAGCGAGAGTGGGCTGATGGGAGAGCCTCAGCCGCAGGGTCCTCCGAGCTGGACAGACGAATGTCTTAGTTCTCAGGACGAGGAGCACGAGACAGACAAAAAGGAGGACGACCTCGAAGCCATGAACGCGGAAGAGGACTCACTGAGGAACGGGGGAGAGGAGGAGGAAGAAGAGGAGGATCTGGAAGAGGAGGAAGAAGAGGAAGAGGAGGACGATGATCAAAAGCCTAAGAGACGCGGCCCCAAAAAGAAGAAGATGACCAAGGCGCGCCTGGAGCGTTTTAAGCTGAGACGCATGAAAGCTAACGCCCGGGAGCGGAACCGCATGCATGGGCTGAACGCGGCGCTGGACAACCTGCGCAAGGTAGTGCCCTGCTACTCCAAGACACAGAAGCTGTCCAAAATCGAGACACTGCGCTTGGCCAAAAACTATATCTGGGCTCTGTCGGAGATTCTGCGTTCCGGCAAAAGCCCTGACCTGGTCTCCTTTGTACAGACCCTCTGCAAGGGCTTATCCCAGCCCACCACCAACCTGGTTGCCGGCTGCCTGCAGCTCAATCCTCGGACTTTTCTGCCTGAGCAGAACCAGGACATGCCTCCGCACCTGCCGACTGCCAGCGCTTCTTTCCCGGTGCACCCCTACTCCTACCAGTCTCCGGGGCTGCCAAGCCCGCCCTACGGCACCATGGACAGCTCCCATGTCTTCCATGTCAAGCCGCCGCCGCATGCCTACAGCGCAGCGCTCGAGCCCTTCTTTGAGAGCCCTCTGACTGATTGCACCAGCCCTTCCTTTGACGGACCCCTCAGTCCGCCGCTCAGCATCAATGGCAACTTCTCTTTCAAACACGAACCGTCCGCCGAGTTTGAGAAAAATTATGCCTTTACCATGCACTATCCTGCAGCGACCCTGGCAGGGGCCCAAAGCCACGGATCAATCTTCTCGGGCGCCGCTGCCCCTCGCTGTGACATCCCTATAGACAATATTATGTCCTTCGATAGCCATTCACATCATGAGCGAGTCATGAGTGCCCAGCTCAATGCCATCTTTCACGATTAGAGGCACGTCAGTTTCACCGTCCCTGGGAAACGAACCCACTGTGCTTACAGTGACTGTCGTGTTTACAAAAGGCAGCCCTTTGGGTACTACTGCTGCAAAGTGCAAATACTCCAAGCTTCAAGTGATATATGTATTTATTGTCGTTACTGCCTTTGGTAGAAACAGGGGATCAAAGTTCCTGTTCACTTTATGTATTATTTTCTATAGCTCTTCTATTTTAAAAAAAATACAGTAAAGTTAAAAAAATGCACCACAAATTTGGTGCAGCTGTATTCAGAGCATATTAATTATCTGATCGGGATAACAAAATCACAAGCAATAATTAGGATCTATGCAATTTTTAAACTAGTAATGGGCCAATTAAAATATATATAAATATATATTTTTCAACCAGCATTTTACTACTTGTTACCTTTCCCATGCTGAATTATTTTGTTGTGATTTTGTACAGAATTTTTAATGACTTTTTATAATGTGGATTTCCTATTTTAAAACCATGCAGCTTCATCAATTTTTATACATATCAGAAAAGTAGAATTATATCTAATTTATACAAAATAATTTAACTAATTTAAACCAGCAGAAAAGTGCTTAGAAAGTTATTGTGTTGCCTTAGCACTTCTTTCTTCTCTAATTGTTAAAAATAATTGCACAATTTGAGCAATTCATTTCACTTTAAAGTCTTTCCCTCTCCTTAAAATGATAACCAGATCCATAATTCTTGAGGATGAATAAAAACAAGAGATGTATTCCCTATCAAAACATATCAATTCAATACATTACTTGCACAAGCTTGTATATACATATTATAAACAAATGCCAACATACCCTTCTTTAAATCAAAAGCTGCTTGACTATCACATACAATTTGCACTGTTTCTTTTTAGTCTTTTACTCCTTCGCATTCCATGATTTTACAGAGAATCTGAAGCTATTGATGTTTCCAGAAAATATAAATGCATGATTTTATACATAGTCACACAAATGGTGGTTTGTCATATATTCATGTAATGAATCTGAGCCTAAATCTAATCAGGTTGTTGATGTTGGGATTTTATATCTATTGTAGTCAATTAGTACAGTAGCTTAAATAAATTCAAACCATTTAATTCATAATTAGAACAATAGCTATTGCATGTAAAATGCAGTCCAGAATAAGTGCTGTTTGAGATGTGATACTGGTACCACTGGAATCGATCTGTACTGTAATCTTGTTTGTAATCCTGTATATTATGGTGTAATGCACAATTTAGAAAACACTCATCCGGTTGCAATAAAATAGTATTGAAAATCTGAGCAATTGTTGCATTTCTTCTTAGAGTGTTTTTTTTTAAGTATAAATAATTCCTAAGCAGGATAGTTGCTTTACTTGCTGAGTTTAAAACAAATACTAAATTCTATTTGTAGAATAAAATAAAAGAGAAAAGTTTACTTTAGCACAAACTGTCTAGTCTGTTTATCTTGCTTAGGGAGTCACCAGCTCTTTGTACATAATGAAAGGACCACACTGGTATTTCATTACTTGGAATATGGGGCTGGGGTGGAGTAAGGGTTGTGGAGAGACAAACAGTTGTATTTTTGTTTGGTTTTGGTTTTGGTTTGCATTCCTTTAAATGATTATGTTATATGTTTTCTTCTATTTTTTTCAAAAGATGGATTTAGTTAATTATTAACAAGCAAGACACAAGTAACCTAGCTTAGTTTGTCTACATATTTTTAAAACATATTAAAATTTTTTTCACCATTTTCTTCGTGCTTTGTTATCTGTACCTTTTCCTGAACTGAAATGTTCTCTATTGCAAAGCGGTCCTATCCCAAAGAGAAAGTGATATATCTTTAGAATATGCCAGGGAGAAATGATTTAATTAAAAGAATCGAAGGGGCTTCC
Source organism: Stenella coeruleoalba (assembly GCF_951394435.1). Taxonomy (NCBI): domain Eukaryota; kingdom Metazoa; phylum Chordata; class Mammalia; order Artiodactyla; family Delphinidae; genus Stenella; species Stenella coeruleoalba. The sequence goes on along the minus strand of NC_137151.1, from coordinate 76,703,864 downwards.
CTGGTGGCGCAGTGGTTGAGAGTCCGCCTGCCAGTGCAGGGGACATGGGTTTGTGCCCCGGTCCGGGAAGATCCCGCATACCGCGGAGCGGCTAGGCCCGTGAGCCATGGCCGCTAAGCCTGCGTGTCCGGAGCCTGTGCTCCGCAACGGGAGAGGCCACAACAGTGAGAGGCCCGCGTACCAAAAAAATAAATTAAAAAAAATAAAATAAAAGAATCGAAGAAGTGACATTTTATCATTGTAATATAAATGTGATTTCAGTAATTCTTTCAGGAAAAAATAGTAATGAACTACTTGTACTCAAGACATACTATTTGTACTATGATATGTTTCTGGAAGGTGTAATTGTTTCCTCACCCCCTTTGGAGTATTCTGTTGTTTCATAAACAGAACTCACTGGAAAAACTTAGAGATGATTCTGTCCATTGGTAAGGCCACTAAAAAAGTTTGGCATTTCTCTCCCTCTGGATGTATTGACTGACAGGAACAATTTCTAGGGAATAACATTTTGGCACTTGTGCCCTGGCTCTACTGTGGTGCTCTGATTACTGTCATTAGTAACTCCATTGTTCTTCCTCTGATTCGGATGCCACATTGGATGACTACCTCCCTTCCCAAGCTTGTTCCTTTAATCTCCTTCTCATTGGTGATTTAGGGGTTCCAGAAAGCTGACCTCATTTAGCAAGCTGCTCCAGAAAAACGTGAGTAATCTAATGGACAGGAACAATTAGCCATACTAATAACATTGCCAATGGGGCTATGTCAAGCTGTGACAGTAGCAGTAAGGAATATTTCAACGTTAAAAAAATGTTTGAGTGCAATTTAAAATATATCATTTTAGCATGTTTTCCATCAGCCTTCATCACATGGCAGAAATACTTTTAAGTTAGTCCCAGCTTTATCCAAAATGCAATCATCTCATTCCAAGTGAAACAGAGTTGTTATTTTGGAATCAAGCTGTTGCTTCCTATATCCAAGATTGCTTTCACTGTTCTTTCTTTAAGAGACATAATACTGATATGATATCTGAACACTGCCAACCTTCCAGCCTAGGAGACCATGAAGTGAACATTCAGATCTGGTGTGATCTATTCAGCAGCTCAATTTCACCTGTAATTAAAATTGGACATCTTCATGCAAACTAAAAACTATTGCTATAGTGAACAGAAGAAATGAGAGGATGACATTTTAAGAAATTCAGCTTTTAAAACAGCAAGCAGGGAAATCTAATTGTGGATTTTTTTCATAAGGTAGGAATGAAGACTGCAAGTTAGTTTTGATTTACCCCCCCCCCCATTTTGCATGTATAACTTCATTCTAAACATAAAGATTCTTTCAGTCAGTCAAGGAGTAACTCACATGCCACCATCTTTTATTCAAAGGCAGGCACAGATGTTCCTTCTGCAGGGGAGGTTTTAATTTATGAAAATGATATTGTTTATGCATGAATGAACTGAATGCACTCTGCATAACACACAGCGCTTCCATCTGATCAGAGAAATACCACAGAACCAGTGCCAATGTCAGAAACATATTCTACAAATTTACTCACTTAAATGTTTAATGAATATTTGGAAGGCATTTTCAAACCACAAGAAACCTTTTCAATTATCTTTTTCTTTTCTTTTGGAATTGCTAGCCAAGAGACTCTTACAGTTTTCATAGTTGGCCAATGCCTATATCTAGCTAATAAGAAAAGAAAATGTTTTACTAAGTGAAACGCCACCAAAAAGAAGAAACATCAGCAACTATAGCTTCATCGGGAAAAATATTTCTTTAAGTGTTTCATATTGCGCTTACAAGTAATATTTAGGGTTCTGTGTGTTCCCTCATCTTGAATAATTGCTATCGCTATCAAATAAGATGTTTAGATCTACTTATTTAACGTGAAAATGCTCTGATGAGTTATCTCCAGAATACCCTAGTGTTTAAAATCAGTAGACAATTTCATAGTTGGAGATGAAATATTTAAATATTTTAACTGGTGCATAATTCCTTTTGAATAGAACACTGCATAACTTAAATTTCATTTACATCATCAATGACAAATACAGTATGATCTATCTACTTTTAATCCTAAAAAAGACAATTAAATGTAAATTAAAATAGAGGATTATAATATCTTGAGTGTTCTACTAACTTTAGGTTTATAGTATGTTATAGTAAAATAACATTTGAAATGAATTATAAGTGTTCTAATTTATTGATCTTAAAAAATCTCTGTTTTCACATTTGAAAGTCTATAATTCTTACAAAATTAATGCATTTCTGAAAGAAGCTAGCAATTACTAAAATGATACATGGATCATTAGCTAACAGTTTGAACCAAGCTGTTTTTTTTCTATAATTAAATAAGAGATATAAAGTGAAAATATCTATTAAACAATTAATAAAACTAGGTTTCAAAACATAGGCTGATTTCATCCTAACGGGAATTGCATAATAGCAGAGCTATTTCTTAAACGACACTAAAATCTCCTCTCTTTTCCTTTTCCACTGCCATCACTTATTTCCTGAAAACCACCTAAATAAAATCTTTAATTCCAGGGTCTGATAAAGAATAAAAGAGCCAATGCAACATCTTGTGGAACACCAGGACTGAGAACTCTTGTTGTTACCACGCACAGAGGCGTTCTGGCGTCAGATGCACAGTGATTTGTACGGTGGCATAATCACTGGCTCCTGGCCAGGCATTATGTTACAGAGGACACTATTGTCAAGAACCATTCAACTAGAAATCTGCACTGTATACACTCAGAAGTTGAGATCATCTGCCTTCCTATGTCAGGAAGAATTCTGTGCTGCCAATTGACTCATGGACTCTCTTCACACACACTAACACTTGGTTCAATGGCTCTGATGGAATTAGCTGTGTAACCAAACTAGTGGCATCAACAAGGCAAGGCCACAGTCTCTGGGGACTTGTGTTTAAATTGCTAACCTTAACATATCTTAAAATGCAGAGTATTATGTTAATCCTGGACTAAATCTTAAGATGCATTAAATGTGCATTTGGCCATCTAAACATTATTGTGCTATTTGCCCAGCTAACTTAGAGGTAGATGGATAGTGACAGTAACCATATTTATGGATCCCCAGGTATGGACTAATCCAGAGGGATGGATTGTGAAATGACATCTAGAGTTGAGAGAATAAGTTTAACCTCACATACTTGAGGTAACGTGGTAACTTCTTTGCTGTTAACAAGATTAAAACAAACCCTGCTTTATGCTTTGATGTCATAAGGACAGACAGCCACAAGGAAGGCTTCACACACTTATTAGGTTAGTGCTAAGTTTTTTTCATTCATTCCCACATTCTATCATCAAAGCAGCCCTGTGCCTTATTTTACAGATGGAGAAACTTCAGGAAGCTGGGATACCTAGATACTTCATTATTGGTTTCCTTTCTTTATTCAGGTTCTAATTCAAAAGCAACTTTCCTCAAGATTTTCCTGATTCCGATCTAAAGTAGCAACCACCTTAAACCTCACCAAAATCATTATTATATGTTCCCTCCTGTTGTTCAGAGCATTTATCTATCTAATGTTATCTTGCTTATTTATTTGTTTTGTTTATTTTTAAATTATCTGCCTCCCTCAGTAGAATGTGGGCTTCACAAGAACAGGAACCTTATCTATTTTGTTTGTTGCTGTTTCTCTGGTGCTTAGAAGACCTACAGGTCCTCAATAAATATGGATATCCTAATGGAGTCCAATCACACTAATCTGATACCAAAGCCTGTTCCTTAACCACTATGCTACAAGTCAAGTATGGAGAATGGAGAGGGCCACAAATGATTCTCAGCCCAGCGAATGTTATAAGCATTAATTCTATAAAAAGGCAACAGTTGAAATTAATTTCCCGTGACACCATAGTACCAAACTCCCCTCCCCACACTCCTGAGCATCAGTAATCATGTGTTACCAGTCATCTTTTCTTTTTATTGATATCAATTGATTAAATATAATTTGGAATTGGAATAAAAGGACTAAAATGTTATAGGCTCTTTCCAGATCATGCCATTTTTTTTTTACACTCATTAAGAACTCAGAGCATGCTACCTTTTCCCTTTCTGTTCATCATTCTTTCAGCAATAGTTCTGGTTTTATTGTTTATGTTATGTAAAATTGTACCAAATTTCCTTATCATCCTTGAGGAGTTGAGATTACAGCAGATCAGAATCTAATCCATCATGACTACGTACTCCAGCAATAAGCTTGAGAATTTGAGTAGCATTTGACAAATTAAAAGGTAAAAATAGGCTACATATAGCTAGATGATGGCAATGAAATAGAAATCCACAATGTGAAAGAGAGTACTTGATAGTCACAATAGTTGTTAAATTCATCTTCCTCCAACACATCAAATAGAATAGAAATGTGGTAAGTTTACGGGGAATATGATCATCCTTGTCAATACAGCACAAATAAAGAAGAAAATAGAGTTACTATTTTTAGTGACATCAGGTATTCACTTTGGCCCTACATATGAATTATTAGGAGAGCTGTTTAGGGAATAGAAACATTGGAAGAATCAATATTCTTGGAAGGTGATTTAGTGTAAAGTCACTGAAAACTGAAGAATAACTAGTGTTCTTTAAAGTTATCATATTTATATACAGAATGTGTTACTGGTTGAGATAAGTGTTGCTGAATTACCTAACTATAATATCTACTTCAAAATGTTCATTGTATAAACTTAGCACATCAATAAGATTTCTTTAATGTTCTCTCTGAATGATATCAGTTATGGCGTCCATGAAAGGATATGACCATGATTAAGAGAACTGTTAATTCCTTACCCCCAGTGCCACTAATGATTGCAGTGCTTGTCTACTCATAGCAGGGAATTATAGATTTATAATCTGCGGTGGGTTGCAAGTGTGTGGCCATGAAATGTTCCTATCCAAGAACTGAGCAGAAAAAGTAGTAGAATTCTAAAAAGGAGACTTGCGATAATCTCACTTGTCATTGCTAGATAACTGAATAATCTTTATTTCAGCCAATGATTAAGTATACAATGAACAGTAGTAAAAACTGCATGTAAATTATAACTAGAATCTAAGTAGGGATATTTATTAAATTTTTTTTTCTGAAAGGATTTCTTAGTTAACACAGGGCAAGCCTACTTATTTAGATATTTTTAAATCCCAACATATGATTTTTGGGTAAAGAAACTCTATTTTAATGTTTTTTTGACTCTGATTAGCATATAAAAAATGTTAAGTAAAGATATTTTGCTTCCCAAAATTTCATTTTTGTTTAATTAACTAACAACGCATTTATCTTACTTAAAATATATTTTCAAGGAAAAAAAATATATATGCTGTACTGAGTTCAATAGTGTCTTCCCCCCACTCCCCAAAATTCATGTCCAGTCAGAACCTCAGAATGTGATCCTACCTGGAATAGTGTCCAAATAATATATCTTAAGATGTAAGATGTAAATTAAGATGAGTTCATACGGGATTAGAGTTGTCCTTATAAGGAGAGGACAGAACATGCAGAAGTGCAGACAACACAAGGGGAGAATAAAGATGTAGGCAGAGATTAGAGTGACAGGTCTATATGCCAAGGGACTGTAAGAATTGCCAGCAACCACCAGAATCTATGAAAAAGGCACAGAACAGATTTTCCCTCTGAGACCCCAAGAGGGAACCAACTCTGCAGACACCTTGATTTTGGACTTCTGGTCTCCAGAACTGTGAACAATACAGTTCTGTTGTTTTAAGCCACGCTGTTTGTGATTTGTTATGGCGGTCCTCGGAAACTAATACATAAGTTGAAAATGAATAGATATGTTAAATACACGTAAATATAAAAGTGTTCATTTTAAATCTTATAAAAATATTACCATGAAGTTTTAGTGACATAATGTTGTATATAACTAATAGCATATTTTAGTTAGTACCAGGTTTGATATTTAAACAAGCTGACAATTTATAGCTATTTAATAGGCATCTGAATTATGTAAAATTTTATTGGTTTTTATTCTTGTGAATTAACTTAAACTGACATCCAGATTTAGTGAAGTGTGAATAGACACAGCCGATAAACTAAGGGTGATTTTGTTTAAAAGCCTTATTATAGAATTCATAAAAAGCATAGGCTATAGACTGTTATTAATTCTTCATGTGAATATGCCATATTTATTCTCTATGTGGCATAATATGTATACTAATAAATAGACCTCTGAAAAAACAAACATAGCATTTTCCTTGGTTTCACAAACACGCATTCAACACACAATTTTATGACGTGTAAAATTACGTAATTAAAAAAATGATTGTGATCCAAGTGAATGTAAGTACCATGACTTCTAAAAGCTCTGTCTCTTCTAGGTTATATAGGGTCTTGAGCCAGGACTCTTTCTGTGAACCTAAAACCCAGGGGCTAAGATGCCAACCTTAGTTATATAGGGCTATACATCTCACTATTTGACTGTTTTGACTGCTCAAAATACGAGTTTGTGATTGTTTCTTCTGAAGATATTTAATCAGAAGTTTTAGTTTACATAGATTTGGGACACTATCTTGTTTTTAAATTTTTTTCTTTTTGTTTTTGAACAGTTGGTACTTGTGTTTCTTATGCTTATTCTCGTTTTAGTTTCCTGCTTACCATTACTCATGTGGACATCAGTAAGAAATAAACTTTTATTGTTTTAAGTCACCAAGTTTTATCAAACCACATCATAACTCTGTCTCTGCTGACTGATAAAGATGTTACCTTATTAAGATAAAATGACATGCAAGAAGAGTTTACTGTGACTGGAAAAGAGAGACTTCCCTGGTTTATGTGGGACGTGGCAACAGAGATATGGGCTCCTCTTCTGACAAACACGGTATGTGGATTAGAGGTCTGGAATGTGGCAGCCATTTGGCTATTGGGAAGAGAGGAGAGTGGAGTAGAAAGATACATGTCAAGCAGAGAGTGATACACTATAGAAGGCAGAGTGGGGAAGGGGAGAGGAACTGGTTCTTGCACTGTATTATTTGTATTATTCTCTTCATAAGCTACCCCACCTCTCTAATTAGGTTTCATTTTTTTAAGCCAGTTTGAGTTGGGTTTTCTGTCACATAAGGAGAATCACCTGATACAAAAGAGACTGTGATTTTGTTGTTGCTTCATCTTTTTTATACAGAAATATGGAGAAAACTGTGTATATAGTGAAGATGAAATTTAATAAGATGTGAGATATGGGTATGTTTGATAGAGGAAGTTGTTGGGCAGAGTGGAAGGTAGAAGATCTGGAACACAGGCAATTCCTTTGGACAGGAGAGAGACTTCTTTCTAGTGATAGGAGTCAGGGTAGAGAAAGAGAATTTCAGGAGTAAGGATTAGAAAGTAGTGGGAGTTTATTCTTACCAGGTTCTTTCATGTGAAGATGGAGGCATGATGACATGCTAAGTGAGAGGGGGTTGAATGAGAAAACTGAAGGTTTAAAATAGCCTCTCCAGGAATAAGGAGAATAAGTTCCATCAAGACTAATCCATAGTAGCATAGCAGGGCTCAGAGCTAAGCAAAGTTTGGAGACTGTAATACTGTAGTAGTTTTTAGTAGCCTTAACCCACATGCTTCAGTGGAAATCTCTCAACAGCCCACACTTCAGAGTGGAAACAGAAGATAGTTGCAGGTTTTTATGGCATTTGGATAAACGAAGTGGATGTGCTGTTAAGAGAGAAGTTGAAGTGGTGCACCATGGGGCCCAGGAAGCAAAGAGTGAATCCACCTGGTAGATGCACAAAGATGGCCCCAACAATCTTGCAATGGCTTGTTAGATAGAAAGCACCGAATGAATTTGTGAAGCTGGCTAAGGAGATTTTTGGCAGAATATCGTAAGTGATGATTGGCTTCTTTTAGGGTTTTAAGGAGTAATAAGCCAGCATAATTTAGAGGAACTAAAGATGGCCCAGGACAGATACTCTGGCAAAAAAAAATTCCAAAGCAAAAAATGGTCTCAAAGCAAAGATGAAATGTAGGCTGCTTCCAGTTAAACATGCTCTTAGATCAAGCCCTAATCAAGGATGTAGTTAGAACACACAATTTACCTGGACAAAAGTACTTCTAAGAACATTAGGAACATTATACCCTAATATCCTGACTTGGAGTCCGAAATACAGAGGGGCCAATCTTGAAGAGATTTGTGGGAATGGCTTTTGTATGATATGGCCTAATATGATTTTATATATATATGAACTATCAATACATAAAGTTCACAAAGTTTTCTTTGTGTAAAAGAAATACTTTGTGGCAAAGTATAACTAAAGGAGTTATATCCACTTAGACTAAAAGAGACAGAAACAGTCCAAATTAAGCCTCTGGACCTCCAAATTTTTATGGATAGAAAAAGGCTGAAAAACTACTTAGCTGCCATCACAGACCCATTTCTTACTGAAAAGAAAGATGGTATGGAGGGCAGAACCAAAAGCCCAGAGGAGCTAAGGGCTGCTGAGAACAATTAATTAGGGGACAACTCCTAAGGAGCAGAACTGGATGAAAGATACTGAACATTCTCTTTCTCAGAGTATGGGGAACTGGTAACACATATCTGCTTGGATTTCAGAATTGCTATGGACCAGTGACTGTGATGTGTTTTCTGGTCCCCCCCCCTCCCACTTTTTGAGCATCTATTGTGGTTATCCTCTGCCTGTCTCATCATTGTATGTTGATGTGTGTGGGAAGATAACATATTTTTAGTTCACAGTTTCCTAGAATAAGAGAAGCACACCCAAAGAACCTCATATATGAGATCCTGGACTTTGATTTTGTAATAAGGTGAGATTTTGAGCAGTCTTGAAGGGGAGTGAGTGTATTTTATATACAGGAGGGATGTTAACCACTGTGGCCAGCGGGAGGACTATGTTGGGCTATCAGCTAAGGTGACTTCTGCCCCCATATATATACCCTTTTTATGTGACTGCTGCTCCTCCCACCAGTGGCGTACTCTATTTCCCTTTCTCTTTGTGACTGGCTTTGACTGATAGCAAGTGGCAAAAGTGATGCTATGTCAGTTCCAGGTCTAGGCTTTAAAAGACCCACAACACAATCAAATAATGAGAAGCCAAATGTAAAGAGATAGGCCCGGCTAGGCTCCAGCCATTACAGCCATCTCAGCTGAGATGTCAGACAGGTGACTGAAGCCATCTTGGGTGTTTCAGCCCCAGCTGAGCTTCCAGCTAAATGCAGGTGCATCCAGTTGATACTCCATGGAGGAGAAAACCTACCCAGCTGAGCTCAGCCAACTCACAGAATCACAGGAAAAAATAATCATTGCTTTAAGTCAGTAAGTTGGCGGTGTGTGTCTTGTTAGGCATAAATGATATAGCCCGGAAGAAAGAGAAGATATGACACTGTTAGTTGCCTAACCAATAGGCATCCACAACTTCTTCCAGGCTGAAAACACTGTTCTGAGGCTCCCTGGAAGCTAGAGCACAGGCATATTGCCCGATTCTAGTCAATGGGACCTGAGAGGAAATCTGTTGGGTGGAATTTTGGAAAACATGTTCTTCCCTGATAGAAATAGAAGTGCACAGATAGAAACTGCCCTTGCCACTTCTGTACTTGCTTTTGGACATTTTGGGGAGATGATATATGATTAAGGACCATGCAGCCGTCTGGGAGCCACCTGTGGGGTCCTTGTTGTTAACTGGGGATAGCAAAATAGAAAGTTGAAAAGCCCCTGATTTCTTTTTTGTTTTTTTAAAAAATTGAAATATAGTTTCAATTAAAAAAACAATTTATAATACTGTGTTAGTTTCAGGTGTACAGCAAAGTAAGCCTTTTCAGATTCTTTTCCATGATAGGTTATTACAAGATATTGAATATAGTTCCCTGTACTATACAGTAAATCTTGGTTATTTATCTATTTTATATATAGTAGTGTACATCTGTTAATCCCATACTCCTAATTTATCCCTCCCCACCCCCTTTCCTCTTTGGTAACCATAAGTTTGTTTTCTATGTCTGTGAGTCTGTTTCTGTTTTGTAAATAAGTTTGTTTGTGTTATTTTTTTAGATTCCACATATAAGTGATATCATATTTGTCTTTCTCTGTCTGACTTACTTCACTAGTATGGTAATCTCTAGGTCCACCCATATTGCTGCAAATGGCATTATTTCATTTTTTTTATGGCTAATATTCCATTGTATATATATGCCACATCTTCTTTATCCATTCATCTATCCATGGACATTTAGGTTGCTTCCATGTCTTGGCTATTGTAAATAGTGCCACTAAGAATGTTGGGGTGCATGTATCTTTTCGAATTAGAGTTTTTGTCTTTTCTGGATATATGCCCAGGAGTGGGATTGTGGGAATCTATGGTAACTCTTATTTTTAGTTTTTTAAGGAACCTCCATACTGTTTTCCATAGTGGCTGCACCAAGTTACATTCCCACCAACAGTGTAGGAAGGTTCCCTTTTCTCCACACCGCTTCTAGTATTTATTATCTGTAGACTTTTTGATGATGGCCATTCTGACTGGTGTGAGGTGATAGATAGCTCATTGTAGTTTTGATTTGCATTTCTCTAATAATTAGCTATGTTGAACATCTTTTCATGTGCCTGTAGCCATCTGTATGTCTTCTTCGGAGAAATGACTATTTAGGTCTTCTGCCCATTTTTTGATTGGGTTGTTTGTTTTTTTTGATATTGAGCTGCATGAGCTGTTTGTATATTTTGGAGATTAAGCCCTTATCCACTGCATTGTTTACAAATATTTTCTCCCATTCTGTGGGTTGTCCTTTTGTTTTGTTTATGGTTTCCTTTGCTGTGCAAAAGTTTATAAGTTCGCTTAGGTCCCATTTGTTAAAAAGCCCTCAATTTCGTAAAGGCCAACCCAGAACAGCCTGACTCCAGAGCTCTGTTTACATGAGAAGTAAAATTGTATTTTGAAACACTTTTAGCTGGATATTCCATTACTTGTAAATGATAGACAAATGGACAAGCCTTGTGGTAAAACGGCAGGGGTCAAGAGCAGGACAAAGAGGAAGGATCTGCTCACTGATTGTCAAAGTGGTGTGTATGTTGTCAAAAACATACAGAATCGGGCTTCCCTGGTGGCGCAGTGGTTGAGAGTCCGCCTGCCGATGCAGGGGACGCGGGTTCGTGCCCCGGTCCGGGAGGATCCCGCATGCCGCGGAGTGGCTGGGCCCGTGAGCCATGGCCGCTGATCCTGCGCATCCGGGGCCTGTGCTCCGCAACGGGAGAGGCCCCAATGGTGAGAGGCCCGCGTACCGCAAAAAAACCCAAAAAACAAAAAACATACAGAATCACCTGTTGTACCTGTTTAAAACACATGTTTCTAGGATTAGTTCAGGTACAGATTCAAAGTCTCAGAGCATCAGTGGGGGGTAAACACTGGGAATTTACATTAAAAACAAACTAAAGATTCTTAAGCATATCCAAGTTTGAAAAGAACAAGAGTCTGTGTTCTGAAAGAGTGCTTTTTGAGTTTAAGCATTCAAGAAGTTCCACAAGGTCCAGAGGATGTCCTAAGAATGGAAGCCTGCAACAGAGGACACCATAGATTGTTGGGATGAGGCTGTCATGGAAATTTGGGACTAGGACACTGACATGCCCAAAATGGTGACAGAAAATGATGTAATAATCAAAGACTGAACCCAGTGCCAAACTCTTTGGTGCCTATGGGTAAGAGGTCTGAAAGTAGTGGGCTGTTTTCAACAGTGGGAAGAGATGTTGCCTCCTCGGTATAATGCCTTTTTCACAGTTATAATAGTGTGAGCTCTAGAAAATGAGAATATGTTTCTGATTTAAATTGTCTGTTTTATTTGTGTATCTGGTTATACCTAACTTAAGATTCCGCACTACAGTGTTGCTAGCAGATACTGTGAGAATGTTTCAAGCTCTCTGTTTGGTTGAAATACATTTCAAATTGCTCCAAGTTTATGAATATAGTACCTACCTGTAAATGGGGCTTTAAAAACTTGAGGGAAAGGAAAGAAGTGCCTATTCTTCTCTCCTCAGTTACTTATTGTTACTGTTTATTGAGAAGCTAGAGATTACATGGTCATTGTCATCCCATAATCATTTGAGATGTGTCCTAAAACATAGCTGAGCAATTCATTTTAAACAGAGTTTCCATGTGAGTGCAAAAAACTGGCATATGAAGAAGATGTAATATTCTGACTTGGTGGGATTCTACAATTTTTTCTCGCTTCTCTGTAATTCTTGTAGGGATATATGGCCCTCTACCTTTTAGGCAGTAGGAGCCCGAGTTGCAGGAACATTCTGACAAAATCTCCATTCAGCACGAGAGGGAAGCAGACCCCTTGACAATGTGCTTATTTAGCATCAGAAATGACTGAAAGATGGATGCAACTAAAGCTCACTTCACCCAAAATACAGATTGACATGCAGACATTAAATATGTCATGAATTTTTCTTTTTTCTCATTACAGAGAAAGGAAATGAGGATGATGTCAAGGATTTTGATGACACTATTTGCTGAGATTTGCAACATTCTGGGAGGAACAGGTTTGTGATAGAAAATCCTGAGTTTGGTTTTAGATGCTACGTTTCAGATGATTGTTGGACAGCCAACTAGCAATGTCAGGTGGGCAGTTGGACATGGTGTCTGAAGTTCAGGGGACTGATTGGGGCTGATGACATCACTGGAGGAGCCCTGAATAGTATGTAAAGCCATGGCACTGATGCTCGTGTAGATGGATCCTGTGGATAGAGCTCCAGGGCACTGCAACCTTTAGAATCCTAGAAGAGAACAGCTCATCAAAGGGAAAGAATGGAACATAGCCAGTACTTTCATCCTCAAGAAAGCCAAAGCCAATGTTTTTGGCTGTCTGGCTTGACTGAAGCTTGAAAAATGGCAACTTGCCCCTTGCAAATGTCCTAAGAAGTAGCCACTGCCTTGGCCTATCAGCCCTGGCTTTCAGTGAGCTTTTAAAATGCCAATGAGCTCTTATTGTGTTGATTGCCTGACAGCTGTGAATACAAGATGCTGACTCCAGAACTGCAACTCATTCTGCGGAGGGCACCAGCCCTCCCCACTAATGACTGCTGAGCTGAGCCACCTGAAGCCTGCGTGAGGTTTAACAGCAGCTGCACTTCTGCTCCAAGAAACAGCTGGCTGCAATCAGATCACACCGAGGCTCTTCCCCACGTCACCTGGAAGCTTGGGTATTTGTTTTCAGAGCATTAAACAGTAAGAGTCCTAGCTTAACTGGCACACAGGCGCTTTGTGTCTGAAAGGGATTTGGCTAGGTCTGTGGTCTCCATCCTCAGTGTTTTGAAATCTACGTTTGAGCAGAGACCCTTGAGATGCTCCTGCTACCATTAGCTCTTCTGTCTGACTTTGCAGTGTGACGAGGGGTGAGGACAGAAAGAGAAGTGGCTGCCTATCAGAAGTTACTGGTTAGGCACTAGCATAGTGGAACTAGATTCACAACTCTATGAACTTAATTTCCTCTCCCTAACTTTTTCTCAATACAATTATTCTGGCCTTGTGTATATAAAAAATAAGCCTGCTGATTTACTTCCCACTCTGGCTCCTCCTCCAGAGAGCTCACGTTCACAAGTTGTCAGCTCCCTGTTAATACACTGCTTAAAGCAGAGGACTCAGCTCTGGCTGAACATTGCAGTCACCTGCAGAGCTTTAAAAACTCCTGAAGTCTGGTCCCATCCCCCAGAGATTCCAATTTCATTGTCTTTGAGTGTAGCCTGGGCATCTGGATTATAAGCAAACTCCCCAGGTAACTCTAATGTGATTGAGAACCATTGGCCTCCAGACTCTGTGCTTTCCAAATTAACAGCTAATTTCATGAATCTCAGTTATCGCGAGAAAGTGAAGGATTGACCGCCCCCACCCTCCCACGCCCGCCCCGGCTCGGGCTCTCTCCATTTCCAGGTAACGCTGCATTAGCCTTCAGGAGAACAAGCCCTGCTTCTTGTGATCTCTCTCCAGGGAAAGTCAGATCCAGGCAGAGACAAGACTGCAGAGGAGCACCTTGGGGAAAAGTAGGACCCTTAATACTTACAGCATGGAGGCACCTTCCTTTAACATTAAATTTGTCAGAACGAAAATTTGTCTATGTAAACCAGGGACTTGTCTTTGGCGTCCTCTCAGGGCTTTTGGGAACTGAGTTCTCTATTACCAGCTGCATATAGTTCAGCTAACTGTTGGGGGCATGCAAGCAAGGTTATAAAGCACGACCTCTGCGCTCCAGGAAAGCCCGCTGGGAAGAAGGTGGAAAAACAGAGGGTTATACCCTTGCAAATCAAAGTGCGTTCTGAGGATCAGCGGCGTTACCTGGGAGCTTCCTAGAAACAGTGTCGGGGGCCTCATCCCAGACTTGTTCAATAAGAATCTGCATTTTAACAAGATGCCCAGGGGGTGAGTATGCAAGTCAGTGTTTGAGAAGCGCTGGCCTATATTTTGGCGGGTAACGCAGTGCGCAAAATCTCAAGCAACTGTAGGGACTAGGTGGAGAGAGCCACTTATTCCTCTTCCTGGACTGCGGTCTGTTTGTAGTAAGTGGCAGAGGCAGGAGGCTGGCGGGCCAAGGTGCTGGACTAGGTCAGGGCGGCTCCGCCTGCGCGCCCCGCCCCGCCTCCCTCCTGGGTCTCTGCCCAGCGCGCGGTTGCTGTGGCAGCGCCGGACGCAGCCAGAGCCGCGGCTGCCGCGGGCTCCACCTCCTCCCCCAAAGGCCTCCCCGGACCCCTGGCTCGGGCCCAGCCGGTAGCTCCGCCATGCCCCGGGGGAGGCGCGGCGGCAGGGTGAGCGCCCTGGAGGGCTGCCGGGAGGAGGAGGCGCCCCCGGCGGCGGACGCCGTGCCCTCGGTGCTGTGGGCGTCAGGGCAGCAGCCAGAGTCGGCGGCCGAGCTGATTCTGCTCCGGGGTATCTTCGAGATCCGGAGGGACAGCTGCGACGTGGTGCTGAGCGAGCGGGTCCTGAGGTGGCAACCCATCCAGCCCGAGCGCCCCACAGGTGAGTGGTCCCAATTAGAAGGTCCCGGCGTCTTCGCCCCCCGCGGCGCCTCCTCGCTCTCCCGGCCCCACACCCTCCTCCCGGCGCAGTCCCTCCTCAAGCTCCGCCTCTGCCACAGGGGGCTACCGCGTCCGGAAGCCGCCGCCTCCTCCCTCCCGCCAGGTGGCGAGAACCCGCGCCGCCCCCAGGGGCTTCCCGCTACCTGTCCCCTCCCAGCTGGCTTTCCGCCTGGGGTGCCATCCGGGGACCTGCGTCACACTCTGCTTCTGCTCTGTGACGCCGAAGAAAGAATTGAGCCCCGCAAGGGGAGGTGTTTTCCAGATGCAGGAAGGTCACCTGCTCCTCCCCTCCAAGTTGAAGTTTTACTCCGTCAACTTCTGACGGTAACGCTGAAAGTATAAGCATTTTACCGAGTATAACTACACGTGGGTTTCAAATCCAGCTCTCATTTTGCTGACTTCTGAAAGTTTCACCCCAACTTTTGGTCTCTCTGGACTTTTCCATCCCTCACATTCCTTGCCATTGTCTAGAATCAAGTCTAAAGGTCAGTCTAGAAACTTTTGGTGTTCAATATTGACTTTAGAATCATCTTGTTGTTTACGTGCATTTGCCTTTTGACCTAAACCTTTATTTAGAAAGTGTTATAATTCTGTACAATAGAACTATTTCAAGTCTTAGAGATGATTTAGGGGAAAACCTTGGGATGTGGTACACGTCCCCTCTAAATGCTAACTTATGAAATTTTAAAAAATGCCTTCCCCTGTTGGAAAACAAGACACAATGCGCTGTTTACCTCAAAGAATAGAAGAATGTCACTGTTTTACAGTTTCCTGTACAAAAATCTAACAAAACAGACTAGTCAGGGACCCAGTGCTGGTTCTGAGTGGGAATTCTGCTTCTGCTGCAGGTGTCCTGCTGACCCACTTAACTAAAACTGCCTTTGACTTTAATTAAAAATGTTTTCAGGTGTGTTGAAAACCAAGCTGTGGAGTATTTTCTAGAACCTTTGAGTTAAAAGCTAGGACATAGAGGACATATATGGACATAGAGTTATTCTGTTTAGTTTTTAAGTCTGTTCGAATTTGGGGACATAGAAGTTTACCATTAGAGTTTAAATTGGCCTACAAGAGTCGATTTAACCTACAATGAAGCTGAAATACTATAGGAATAAAAGGAGACATTGTGCAACCAGAGGTATTCAAATCAGTGTTGCAATACCGGTACACGAAAAGTCAAATAATGGCATGAAGGCAAAAAATGCTCTTTTATATACTGAGTGGTGATGGAGGGAAAATAGTCTTAATTAGCATTCCTGGCTGTAGAGTTTAAAAAGACATCCCGACAGTTATAACTCTAAAGGTGGCAAGTGTTGATCTGTAATTTTGACCTAAAACACTTTGGTTTTCTTTTCCTTCATTTGGATATACCACCCTTTCTTTGTAACTAACACCTAGTATGCAAACCACTTTGGGCCCTGAAAATTGGAGGTCCAGAAGCCTAGCACCTTAGTAAGCACTACTATTTGTAGGAGGAACCAAGAGATGTTTTACTTAGTAAAATAATAAGAGTGGGAAAAGAAAAGGAGGTATTGAGAGATATGTTTAAATGTGAGAAATACTCTCTGATGTGGAATTAGCTTAGATGTGCGTGGTGAAAGACAAATGAAATTGGTCCAGAAAATGGAGGAAAAACTACCTTAAGGTTGCCATACTTGGGAGGACGTGGTGTGGGAGGATGTAGTGGAGGAGACCATGTCTGTTGCTCCTTGGCCGGTGCCTGGCTGTCCCAGGAAAGGGTAGGGGTGGGGTCGGATTGCTGGGCATTATTACATCATATGAGATGCTTGCAAGATCACTCAGTTTTTAAACCTCATAGTGCCTTAGTAGCTGTTTTGTTTTTCGGTTTTTTTTTAAAAAAAAATAGGCTTTATTTTTAGAGCAGTTTTAGGTTCACAGCAAAATTAAGCAGAAAGTGCATACACCCTCTGCTCCCCACACATGCATAGCCTCCCCCATTATAAATATTTCCCACCAAGGTGGTACCTTTGTTAAAACTGATGAACATTGACGCATCATTATCATCCACCGTCCATAGTTTACATTAGGGTTCACTCTTGGTGTTCTGCATTCTATGGGTTTTGGCTTATTTATAATGACATGTAGTAGGATTCTCCAGAGAAATAGAACCTTGAAAAAAATACACAGTACAATATATATATTTGAGGAGATTTGTTATGGGAATCGGAGATTATGGGATTATGGAGGCTGAGATATGCCACTGTATGCCATCTGCAAAGTGAAGAACCAGGGAAGCTGGTTGTATAATTCAGACCAAATCTGAAGGCCTCAGAACTGGGGGGAACTGATGGTGTAGCTCCCAGAGACGGGATCTACATGAGAAGAGGGAAGATGTTCAGGACATCTGTTTTGTTTACTCTCAGCGCTTTGAAGAGTGCCTGACATAAACATTTGTTACGTGAATGAATTTGTTAATTGGTCTCATGAACTTTAGTTTTGCCCATTGCATTATAATCTGATTACTACACTGCTACTTAATAGTGACTTCTCATCACCTGTAAGAGTATCCCCCTCCCCTTTTGTTAAAGCATTAGAACTCTTTTTACAAAACATTCTTCAGCTGATGTTGGCTTACTTCTCCATTGTTAGCATCATGGTGAGAAGGTTCCATCTTGCTCAGCTGTAAGCTGGAAAAAGAAAGCAATCTATGACCAGGGCATAGATTGACCAGTATGTCACATCTGTAAGCAAACTGTATACACAAAACGGCATCATCCATTCAGAAAATATCTTCATTATCGCCTGCCATGGTGCCTAATGATCTTTCTATCGGAATCTCAAATTACAGTCATTTCACTTGTGGAATCGTATGAGTTTATTCATGTTAATTACCAAGTTAGCTCTCCGTGCTCTAGGAAAGAGAGAAACCTTTCGTGAAGAAATGGGAGAGGGGTCAGATGAGGATTTTAAGGCCAAATGAGAAAGGTCAGGCACGTCTGGGTCATGGGACCCTGTCTAGGCAGAGCAGGCCACAGTGTTGTTAGCCCCCTACGTGGTGCCTGGGACCAGGCGTGAGGTGTCAAAAATTGAGAAGAGACTCAGAAAGGGGGTATGGGCAGATGCCATAGACCAATATGTGTATTTTGTCATTTAGCCCTTAGCTTGTTGCTGGATCAGATATTTTCAGAGTTCCAACATTTTCAAAATTATCACTGATGGCCTGTTGGCATTGTTCTAAATCTCAACCGAGGACAGACTTCTAGGAACGTGCGCTTACCAAGTGGTAAACTTCTGTTGGAAACGTTAGATGGAAGCAGAAGGTACAAGCATTTTTGTGTATCCCCAATGCAGAATCTGCTTACTGTACTGCGAGACCTGGTTATGAGATTTTCCCGTAAAGGAAAAGCTACTGGTAGGGAGAGTCAGTAATGCATAGCCTTAGACTATGTTAAGCTCATATTTTAGTACACTGAAGAATGATTAATTTAGGATCTCTATGACTGGAATGCCAAATGCCCACAAGTCTCTGTTACCTCACACTGGGCACCTTTATCACTTACTGATGAATAGCACCTTGAAGTATGAAAAGCACTACAGGATCCTTTACAGGCACCCCACTCCGGCTGCCTGTAATCTCCCATCTGGTGTAGGAAGGGTTTCAGGAGTGCACCAAGGGGCCTGAGGTCTTGTCTACAACTAACGGGTGTAACTGACTTAAGGCAAGTCATTTAACTGCTCTGAGTGACAGTCTATTCATCTGCAAAATGAGGCGTTTACATTATATGATCTCTAAGAACCATCAACTCTGTGAAGTTGCATTTTAAAGAAAATACCTATTTTTATAGACTTTTGGTGTTAGGACATCGTAATAAACCTGAGTTAAGTTTTAATGATCAGATGCCAGGTGTGTGTGGAAGACTTGTATTTTACACCAAAGCTTCACAGCCCTAATGAATTTCTAATTAGAAGAACCGCCTGGGAAATACGGGCCAAGTTTCTTGCTCCCCTTCCCTAGCTTCAAGACACAATAATGAGAGGTGGGCAGTCACCTCAGTACAGGGTCTGTCTTTGGAAAGGAAGAAACCACTTTCTGATAGAAAATAGCGGGATAAGGCTAGTCGTGAGCAGATTTTTCATGATGGACAAAAGGACTAGCTTATCCTTTCTTCAATTTCATTTCCTGTACCCTCTTATTAAATTTCAGGGCAAGGATCTTACAGTGTGTTCGATTAGCATGAGAATGTTATGTTTTAAATATTTTTTAAAATATGGTTAAGGTTTCAAATCTTAGTTATGGTTTACAATTCTCTTATTATTCTTAGACTTACTACCTCAGGTTATACCATTTCATGTTGTGTTTTTTCAAAGGGTTATTCCTACCACGACTTTGAGCTCAGCTTAATTAGAGCAGTAACCAGAAAAACCTGAAAAAGCTGGGCTTCAAAATAAGGTCTTGAAAGTGTTTCTTTTATAAAGGAGTTCATGATTTTCTTGTCCTTTAAGTTTATATAGACATTCATTTGCTGGAAACTTTGCAACGTGAAAGGTAATGTGGAAAAATGTGAAAATGAGAAAAAAACCAATCAATTTTAAAACAACAAGAGTTAGTGATTACATGGGACTTAGCAGAGCTAGGTCCATTCTAAGTATTAATCTGCCTGAGCTGTTTGGGAACAGATGTACGTGAAACAGATCCCAGGCTTCTGTTGTGTATATCCAAAGTGAGACATCTGTCGGTAAACCGTTGGTCAGAAATAATGGAAGCAGGGGTTAAACCCCGAAATGACCCATTACTCATGTGAATTATTGAAGGACTAATTACTCAGTAAAACATGATGCTTTGATTCACCAGTCTACATATGAAGAAGAAAAATACTTCTTTAAAAAAATTATTAGTGTATTCCTAAGCTGTCAAATTTGAAGGAATTTTTAAAAGCTGGGTGCGAAAAATCAAGCTTACCAGGCAACTGCATGTAATGTTTATAATGTTTTAAAACGCTTTGACAGGTCTGTTATCCTATTGTATAAATACTGTATAAAGCTCATATTGTATAAATATTAGCTTTTTCTTAAATTGGTCCACACAGGAAAACAAAATATAGAATGAATCTCTAAGCATGACTGTTTAGTTAAATTCTCTGCACTAATGGAATGCTCTGTTCTGTCCAATACGGTTGCCACCAGCCACTTGGGGCACCTGAGGACCTGAAATATGGCTAGTGTGACTGAGGAACTGAATTTAAAAATTTTTTTAATTTTAATAAATTTAATAGCCGTATGCAGCTAGTGGCGATCGCGTTGGACAACGTAGCTCTAATGCATAGACCCATGAAGAGTTGAAAACGTTTATTCCCTTTATTCCCAGGCATGGGTTTGCATCTTTATAGTAAGGTACAGTTTTCAGTAATTAATCTCAACATAGAACTGATATGACCATATAATCTGAGCTGCCGATTTAAAGATAAAACAACTGAGTCCAGAGATGCCCAAGTGGCAGAACCCTTTAACGTACTTTGTGAGTACAAAAACATGCTTTTGTTATTGTGAATTAATTGGCTGACAGTAAAATTGAAGTCTTGTCTGTTAAAACCATAGTCTTATTCCTCACGGTCATGATTTATTTAAGCTAAAATTTGGCAAAAAATCTGTTTCTTACTATAGGGATAGTAAATTTGAAATAACAGTCCTAGCTTGCGTACCTTGACCCCATGAAAGTCTGCATCCCAGTGTTGTTCATAAATATACCACAGCCATGTGGCACCATCTGAAGACAAACACTTCTAAAAACTGGTCTACTTTTGCGTCCCCTTCCTCTCGGTCTCCTCCACGTGGGGGTATTTGAGGCTGCAACTGGCACAAAAATATCCTCCTAGAAGTGGGGAATGGTACTTGCAATTGAAGGCAAGGGACGTACAAACTGCAAATCAGATAAACTGGATCAAGGTCGGTAGAGGCTGATCCAGATGGGATCCGTCATAGCAGGAGGACCTGAAGTGAACTGCAGGAGTCTGAACATGATGGAACTAAAGAACCAAAGAGCCACGGCAGTAGATAATAGGGATCAACGGATAGGTTGGGTACACAGGAGGATGCTATTGCCTAGACTGGACATTTTTGTGCCCTCTGTAATTTGGGAAATTACATCCTTGTTTAAAGGGCCAGGGATATAGAATATATAATTGATTGTGATCTTAGTACTAGAATGCTCCTTTTGAACCTTATTGCTAATCCTGCCTAGTCCATTAGTTGACTAGGTTATTAGATTACATTTCAAATATTGACAAATCTACAAACATCATCAAAGTCCTCAGCATAGGCCTCTCTCATTTCTTCCATATGACTGTATTCCTGCCCAAATTTTAGAAGTACTATGCCAATGATGGGGGTACCGTATGCTGAGCAAGTGACTTCTGGTCGGGTATGTGGTGGGCAAAGGGGAGAAACTCTTGGTAGCCATGGCTTTTTGTATGCTCTTGTGTTTTCCAAGATCAGTAAGTGACGAGTTAAAAGGGAAAGTTGGGAGGGAAATGGAGTTTGAAGGAAATTAAACCTTCTGCTGACTTTTGGCATGTGAACTAGAAGTCGAGGACCCTTAGTATAATGGATGCCAGACTCCAGAGACAGGCAGGCAAGCAGGCGGGCAGGTATGCATATATTAAAAAACACTTGGCATAGTGCTATGGACTTATGGTAAGCCTACAGATACGTCTAAAATAATGTACCAGCTGGCATCGGGGAATTCCTATGTACATTCCAAGATTTTCATCAGAAACAGTGTTCTGGAAACTACTACTGCTGCTATGCATTGGTGTCCGGTGTTTGACTGAAAATAGTGAACGTTTATTGATATTTACCCTGCCAGGTCCTATGCTAAGTGTCTTATCTTGTTTAATCTTCCCAACAAGACTATGTAGTCCAGACAGGATTTTTATTTCTAGGGCCCAGAGGTGACGTTCCTTGTCCAAGGTCATGCTAGTAATGGAGTTGCTGGGATTCCAAGCCAAGCAGCCTGACTCCAGAGTCTACACTGTACCCAGGAGGTTATGCTGTTTCCTCAGTCCAGTAAGAAAGAGTTCTCCCTAATGCCTTCAAGAGTCTGTGTGATGTCCGAGTTACTGACAGTGCAGCATCATGGTCCAAACCAAAACAATAAACCTTTTTTTTTTTTAGTGGTAAAACATTAAAAGTTTTATTTTCATATCTAGAATAAGAGTTAGATAGTAATGCCTACCATCTCCACTATTAATATTGCTCTAGAAATAGCACATGAAATTTGACGTGAGAAATGATAATTTAAGGGGTAAATCAGAATAATAAGCCTTAATACAACAAAATCATCTGACTTCTTTCAGACCTTCATGAGAGTTCCACTGTAGAGAGCATGTTCCACTTCTCTTGCCACTTCTACTTCCTGAGTAAATGACCAAATGGGACAGACAAAGTTTTTGAAACCCAATATTTTTATTGTGGAAAACACCAAACATACCCAAATGTAGAAAGAATAATATAATAAGCCTCCATGTTCAACCCAATGAGTGGTGAGACCCTATGTGACACGTTGAGTTTAAACAATTTTCAAGGCCAGTCTTATTCCATCTATGCCCTACCCATATGTCCCTCTACCTGGAATAATCGGGAGCAATTCCTAGACATCATATAATTGCACCTATAAACATCTTACATGTATCTCTAGGAGATAAGGATTTTAAAAATATAGTACACAATATGATACCCAGTATAGTCACTATACCACTATTCCAATTTAAAATAATCCTCTATCCTTAAATATTCAGTTAGTGTTCATTGTCTCCTGATTGTTTCTTTCTCTTTTTTATATAAATCAATGTTTGAATAAGGTCCATATTGCAGTTGG
The DNA here is from genome assembly GCF_951394435.1 of Stenella coeruleoalba. NCBI lineage: Eukaryota > Metazoa > Chordata > Mammalia > Artiodactyla > Delphinidae > Stenella > Stenella coeruleoalba. Next base: position 76,681,010 of record NC_137151.1, on the reverse strand, counting down.
TTGCCATGTCTTTTATATCTTCAAATCCACAGATTCCTCTCCATTTTTAACTTTTTCCTTATAACTTATTTTCTGAACAAACTGGGTTGTCTGGACTGTAGTTTTTCATAGGAAAATGAAAGGTTTGTTGAGGGCGAATGTCTGTGAAAGATAAAAGGGGCAGGAAGCAGGTTGGGAGGGATAACGTTCAGACTGTGATGCCAGTCTGACACCTGTAAAGAGGGGATGAAGCAGGCAGGGTCAGGGAGAACCTCAGTCTATGGTGCTTATCTGATGAAGTCTTTGTTTACCTATGGTGAGAGCTTGGGAGCAAAGATTGCTCATTAGGGGTCCTGTCTTAGGCAGAAGTGGCCAAATCTAGTTGTGTTCAGTCATAGACTGGGGGCTGCCTGGGAAGAGTGAAGTTGAGGTGGATCCTAAAGGCACCCGTAGCTGGAGGCTGTCAGCTAACTGCATTCATTGCAGCAGAAAAGCAAGTTCTTAAAGGGAGAAATCACAGCAACCACAGCGACCAATAACGTTTATTACTATCATTATGAGCTCAGTTATTTCAATATATTTCAATTCACGGCAATGACTGTTCTTACTAATTCTCAGACTGCCCCAATTCTAGATTTTTGGACCAATGAGAACCTCCCCAGGCTGACTTCTGAGACCTTTTGACATTCTCTCAGCTGTCTCTATTAGCTTCTTTGCTTTCTGGAGTGGCAAGATATTCCAGGCTCATCTTGAACATTTTATGCCTATCATCAAGGAAGCCTAATTTTTAAAATTGACTAATGGTATTTAGAGACCACAGTTTGAGCACCTGTGTGCTCATTGCTAGAACTTCCCTTATATGGTCCTGTTTCCTAGGTTTTTCTGAAAGCAGAGCTAGGAAGTATGTATTTTTTTTCCGAAAGAGAAAAATGCACCGTGGAATCATGCTGTTATTTCCAGTAAAAGTTCAAGACCGAAAGGTTTTTACTTCGTCTTCTTGCTCCTACCCTTAAAATCCTGTGTTCTGACTGCAACAATATCATTACTGATTTGCCTTATCCTGCAATAAATGTACATCACAGAATACCAACACCAATGCCACCATCAATAATATAATTAACCAGAGCCATTTAAGATCATTCTGTAATATTTTGTTGTAGCTCTTAGGGACATACCACTTAGAGTATATGCTATGGATAGTCAAATTACTATGTCTTAAAGACACTTGGAATCATTCCTATCTGTGATGTTATGCCTCCAACTCAATATGCAGAATTATTTGTTTCATTTTTGCTTTTATTTTTGGGCATTGCTCTTTTTAATCCAATTTTGTTTTGTAATTATATAAAATATTTATATGGTTCCAAAATCAAATCAGCTAAACAAGCTATATCCTGGGAAGTATAATTTTTATCTGTGCCCCTTCTACCCTTTTTCTTCCTTCCTATTATTGGTAAGCCTTTTTAACTTTTTTGGTTTATTCTTATGTAGCAAACATGTACATATGTTATTCTCCTTACCCCACCCCTACCCATCTTCTTAAGTGCTTGGTAGTGTACCATATATGCTTTTTGCACTTTGATTTTTTTGAATTAACAGTATACCTGGTATATCACTTGATAGAGGTATATAGCGAGAGTCATCATTTCTTTTTATATCTGCACAATAATCTATTGTGTACTATAGTTTATTGAACCATCTTTCTGTAGAAAGACTTGGGTTGTTTCCAGTCATTTTTGCTATTGCAAATAGTGGTGTAACAAAAAAAAACCTTGTCATGTTTTTTTTTTTTTAGTATATTTTTGGAATAAATTACTAAAATTTATTTTGGAATAAACTACTAAAATCCTAGAAGTGGGATTGTTGACTCAAGAATAAGTATCTATATAATTTTTTAATAGACTTTTTAGAGCAGTTTTAGGTTCACAGCAAAATTGAGTGAAAGGTACAGAGGTTTCCCATCTACTTTCTGCCTATATAATTTTGCTAAATATTTCCAAGTTCCCTCAAAAGGATTGTGCTGTTTTGCTTTTCTATTGTCATTGTATGAGGGTACCTGTTTCTGTGCAGTTTCTTCAAAAGAGTATATTTTCAGACCTTGTTTTAAAAAACCAATCTGAGATAAGAAGTGGTATCTTGGCATAATTTTAACTTGTATTTTCCTCTTTAAATAATTCACTTTTTTAGCTTATTCCTCCTAATATTAGGGAGCAACTATTATGTGCTAGGGTATCTGATAGGTTTCAGGGATGCTACAATCAATTTGACACAATTTCTGCTTCAAAGTATTCACAATCTGCAGGGAGACTTATCAGCAAAATAACTAGGTAGTCTATTTTATGTGCCATTGAGGTATTACTTACAAGGCATTATAAAGAACCAAGGAAATGTAGCCAAAGGAGAAAATCATTTTGTTTGAGTGGGCTGGGGGGAGGTCAGGGAAAGCTGCAGAGGGGTGTGAGGGTAAACTTGAATGTGGGCCTTGAAGCATGATTAGGAGTTGGCAGCACAAAAGAATAAGGAAACCATTATAGGAAGTAATATTTTAGAAAAATCAGGAAAGAATGCTTTGACCTTTGTGGAAAATAAGACCATAGCCTGTGCGGAGAGTGTATGTTCATGGGAGAAGATGATAGTCCTTTGTGTAAGTCAGTAGTTTGCGTCGGCCCTTGAACATCATGCCAGGAAGTTGGTGTCTTAAACTGAGGGTTGAGTAAAGGGTGACAAAGGCCGAGTGTCAGAGGATATCAAGTTTTTGTTTTTTAAAGTAAGTGAGTTTGGGTTTTAGAAAGACAGCCATGGGGGTAGGATGGATTATAAATGGAGTCCATTTCAGTAGCCAGTACCCCAGAAGATCCAGGAGATGGTGTGTATTTGGCCGGGAGAATAGAGAGGAGAGGTGAGGCCAGGTGCAAAGGGATATTGTCAAAGATAGAACCTGGAGGATGTGGGGTTTGAGGGAAAGGGAAGAAACAATGGTGAAGCTGAGATTTTTAGCTTGGACAATGGAATGGATAATGAACACAGCTAAAATTGCTTCTTATTTTGCCAATCTAAGAATTATCTCACTCGAAATGTATTCTACCAAGAATCAAATATGCCAAGACTAGCAAAATGTTCAAACAGAAGGGAAATGGAAAGCTTGAAGAATGCATAAGCTTGAGAAATTGCTCTTGAAGGATTATAAGTTGAACCCTGTCAAGTGTAAGATGTATGTTTTCCATGAGCCTCGGGCTCTCCTTCTGTGCCCTTTCTTACTAGGTTGGGGCTACTTTGGAAAAAAGTTTAAAGCTATTTTCAGAAAACACTATTCATTAAAAATTGGTAAATAAAGTTATGATCTTTGTACAACCATAATGTTTAGGTATTATTGAAATATAAAAAAACAGTGAAATAATGTTAAATGTCAATTTTTTATTTATTTAAAAATTATTTATTTATTAATTTATTTATTAATTTATTAATTATTATTTATTTATTAACAGTTTATAAAACTGTTTCTATATCATTTTAAAGTAAAAAAATTCATTTATTTCATGAAATCTTTTTGTCTAATGCAAGTATAATATTTGTTCCAAATTAAACTTTCAAGCTTAGTAAAATGTTACAAACACATAATTCAAAGTATTTTCTAGTGCCCATCTGTGCAGGAAGAATAGGATCAATAAAATAGAACAACTGTTAGAGCGTACTGGTTTCCTTATATTTTAGGCATGTTTTCATGTACTGAAAGTGTAAAGTCTAGATAGTATGTTTTGTTGTGGTTTTCATTATACAGATGAAAACTTGTTACAGTTGAAATCTTGGTGAATATAATGGATTTTTGAAGTCCCATTCATAGCCCACTTATTTTAGATAATATTTAAATATTTAAACTAAATCATGTGGATACATTTTTGTCATGAGATTTGATTTCTAATACACTCATTTTAAAAGTAAAAATACATCCTTCTCTAAAAATCATTATTTCCATTTCTTTGAATTAGCATTTTTCATATTTTGGGGGAAAATATCTTGATATCCTAGCTTCTGAATGGAAGACAAGTCTATCATTTTCCATATTGTTTGAATGTTTTACACTGGGACCAAACCTACTCTGTTATTGAGCTTCATGCCCTGGAAACATCTTATGGGGGGACCTCTTTTACTCAAATCTTCTTGGTACTTGGATACTTTGTTAGGTGTGTACAGACTCACTTTGCATCCACTTCATCTGCACAGGAAGATAGGTACATTGAAATTCTAAGTGCTTTTTCAAATCTAAATTTCCTAGAGCGCAACATGAGTCCCAACAATGTAAAGCTATGAAATGCCTTTTCATTTTGACTTTTCAAAGACCTTTGTTCATTAACATTTAATCAGCATCCGTTCGTTGTGTACATTGTATACTTCGGGGTGATATGACTAGTAACAAGGAATATTCTAGAGGATCTTAGACTTCTGAGATTGAAGCTGATAATACACTTACTAAATTATGTGCTGCTTTACATTAAAAAGATTCAGCAGTTACCTATTTCTTTACTGAATATAGGACACCAGGTTGAAACCATTGATTTTGAAGAGAAGAATTCTTGGTCATATTCTGAACTAACCAAGTATTATCATTAGCTTTGAAAATAACTATCTTCAGTATTCTAGGGTAGACTGAAGAAAACCCATGTTGGAGGCCCGTAGAAAAACTTTAGTATCCTTATTTGGTTAATATTCTGCTTTTATGAGAATCTCAATAAAATCAGTTAAATGGAAACTCGGAAAATTCAACATACTGTCTATCACGTTCAGTTTACTGTTAAATAAAATTATGCCCTGGATATAACCTTCTAATTTTATTTTTTCACCTTAATGAAAGCACTGGTCATTATTGCTGCCACTGATGCTCTTTTGTCTGCACATACTGTTGCAACATAATGTGTTGTGCATTTGATACGGATATTACCATATTGCCATAAGGAGCTGCTATTATTTTAGACACCAACTGATTCCATGATAGTGTCAGATTTCTTTAACATATGCTTATGTTTTTGTACAAATGACCCCAAGAAACATCTGCTAGTTTTGTGGTGATATCTACAGTTTCTTTTTTAGAATTTGACCTGTCAGTCACTTTTTAATGTGAAATCTACAGTATTTCATTAGAATAAGCTCACTTTCTGTTTTTTTTTATTACTGATATTAATTAACAACATTTTGACTCAGCTTTATGACATAATTCAGAAAGTAATTGAACTGCCTGTGCACATTATTTTAAAAATCTCTTTTCATGATGTGTCATTGATACTTTAAAATAGAAAAGTGCCCTTTTAATGGATCCTTTAGCATCCAAAATTTTAGGTCCCAAATTGCTTTCTAATGGTTCTGAAATTATTCTTTCAATTTTACAAAAGTGTGCAGTAGTTGTGGTGTATCATTGGTCCGTTCATATCCTTTGCTAATTGCTAATCTTCAATGGATGTGTAAGGGCAGACAAAGGAAAAGGAAATGAACTTTCAATAAAGTTATGAAATCTTTCCTCTAGGAGATTGGAAAAACGTTTAGAGAACATAAGCCAATGATTATGTTACGGGTGGGATCCTTTCTTTTACTTGCTTTGGTATGACCTTGACTAAGAAGCAATGGTCACAGACTCCCATTGTCTGGAATTTTCTTTCCTGCTTTCCTCTCTTTCCTCAAATGTCTTTCTTAAGTCATAGCTACTTATTCAAAGAAAGCAATATGACCATGTACTCATGGTACTTAAACAAACCTGGAACATCAACAAAATGAAAAACAGGACTTTGAATAGCAATATCTGTCCATGTTTTCCAGTGGAAAATATATAAATAGATTTTCCAACTCCTTTTATTGTATCAGAGGACATTGTCTATAAAATTTTGTATTACCTACATACTTGATACCCAATAGAGTAAATATACATGAGGTATAGTCCTTAATCTTGCCTATGTTATTAAGATAATAGAACACTCGGTTTTATTTTCTACTCATCTGCTTTCTATGTATCAGCTGTTGCACTCCTTTAGACTCGAAGTGTGTCATCATTTATATCTCCATGCTCATTCAGTAGCCCTTGCTGCTCTTACTCTCTCTTTGTCCCTTGGGTAACTTGTCATTAGGACAACCTTCTGTCTCCTGCTTACCATCTCTTGGCTGAAACTGAGCTGATGCCCTTGCCAGGTACCTTAGGTGCTGGACCTGCCTGGGTTCAGCTTTGGCCTTGGTGATGTCTGTGTGCCTTCCATGCCAAAACTCAATTCTGTGAGGGGTGACAGAATGACTGAAAGCTTTAGTTTCAGTGATAAAGCCCAAATGAGTCTGTATTGCGTACCTAAATAGCTTTCTCTTAGGTCTGAAATAGGAGAGCCAGGAGCCTCAATGTCCCTTGAGAAAGAAAGATTTCCCTCAGCCTTCTGGGCTCAACACTGAGCCATTTAAGTGGGTTAGTGGGCTGGACCCAAAGGGGGTGTAATTTCCTCAAATAGTGTTTTAGTTTTGCTCTGTGTATCATGGGAGTAGAACCAACTAAGGGAAGTCCCTAATGACTTTTCTTGCCTCTTGTAGGGCAGGCCATTTACTTTAAGTCATGGCTTCTTACCCCTCTGACACCTCTACCCTATGCAAGGCACTGGAGGAACCATGGGGATGGGGGAAGACATTCATGAAAAGGGTTTTCAGGTACTGGGTATATCTGGAGTCCTATTTGAAGGATAAAGACTATTTAGCAATTACCATTTTAATACTTATCACTGCCTATACTTTTTGTTGTTTTTAGTACAGAGAATTTTGTCATACTGTCAATGGTGGAGTGGAGCAGGAAACAAAATGAAATCTATTCATTAACTTCGTATGGTGTCTGGTATGATATCATGAACAGGTGGGCTCATAATTGTTTACTTGATGCTCTTTTTAAGAAGTCAGTTATATCACGGGAAATTGAAGAATAGCAAAATTAATTTGTTGAAGCATTCTTTAGGAAATCTTGCCTGCATGTTCACTAGAGAAACATGGGGCTTCTCCCTTAAAGGACAAGGCTTTGTTTTGTTTCTAATAAGACACACTCTTTATAATTAAAACAAAATCCCAGTGTTAAGGGATTACTGTTTTAAATAATTGGATTTCTTTCCTTTGTTTCCCTGATCCCTATATATGAGAATAAACCTAATGGTGTCTTCGGCTAATACATATTTCCAAATTAAATAGTTCTGTTAACCAATGAATCTTAATAATGCCTCTCAAAGTTTACAGATGATAATATGGAAACCAATGTAATATCAGGAACTTATTTTAGATTTGGGAAAGGCAAAGATACAGAAACTAATTAAGAACAACAGAAGCTGTGGAAACTTTCTTTTTAAATGATGATATATTGATATTCACAATAAGTTATTAAAAATATAAACAAACTATTTGTATAATTTTATTTAACTCTGCCATCAAAATACTAAATTCAGTACCACATATTTTTAATTTCAGACAAATGCTTTCATGAAATGGTATTTTAATGCCCTGAAGATGGTTTAGCTTAAAAATGGTTAGGGTTAAAATGAAATAGGAGAAAAGCAAAATGTAAGTGTCTAGTTGTTACTTTAAGAAAAATTCCCAGAATAAGCTCTGTCCCCCTTTCTTTCTCTTCTCTTTTTGATTTCCATACTCCAGAGCCCTTTTCTGAGACTCTTAAATCATGTGTGAGTGCAGGAGAGGACAAGCATTAGGGTGAGTGGTAAGAAGGGGGAGCATTTTGCTTGGGGCAAACTCTTCCTCCATATGGGACCTTCTTAAAGCCCTCCCTCAGCCCCTTAAATCAGAACTTGAGCTCCCAGGCAGGAGCTGTGTTAGGAGCAGCATTAGCAGGAGACCGGGGGTGTGGGTGTGGGTGGGGAGGTGTGGTGGTAGATGAAGGGCCATTTTTCTAGTTGGTCACTCTTGGACTTTGGTGAACCTTTTCAAACTGACCTGTTTCTCCACTTAATGCTGAGTCAGTCTTGACCCTTAACTTTTCAGGTGTAGCTATGCTGGGTCCTCCTAAGTTTTGAAGCTCAAGGAGGAAGTGTGTCTAGTTCCAGTACAAACTTGTAAAGAACGAGTGGGAGCAAAAGTGTCAAGGACTCTTGAGAGATTTTGTATTTGATCCCGTATGAAGGCAAAATGAAAAATATTGTAAGTGGCACTTTCAAATCTTACACAAGTTTCTCAGTTACCCTCATCTGTCGTTTCTGGGCTGCATTGCATCCCTTGCTATCTTGATTAATTCCCACCTAAAATAATTTAGTGTCCTCCTAATATAACTCTAGCATTCTAATTAATGATAACCCAAGTAATTATTTAAAGTTTTTTCTCCATTTGGCATTCAATAGTCTTCAGTGTTCACATTTGGAAATATTGAAACCTGGAAGGGAAAAAAGGAAAATGATTCATTTCTCTGTTTGCCATACTTTGCTTGATGTTGTGATAAGACAGAAGGTCACCACCTGGTGTAGAAAATTTAGAGATTCTATAGAGGAAATGAAAACTTAGGACAAGCTAAAGAAGGAAGGTGTATTAGTCTACTAGGGCAGACATAACAAAATACCACAGATGAGGTGGCTTAAACAACAGAAATTAACTTTTTTCTCACAGTTCTGGAGGCTAGAAGTCCAAGATTAAGGTGCTGTCAGACTTGACTTCTGGTGAGGCCTCGCTTCCTTAGCTTATGGACGGCCGCCTTCTCACTGTGCCCTCACACAGCCTTTCTTCTGTGCACACATGGAGACAGAGATCTCTGGTGTTTCTTCCTTTCCTTATAAGGACACCAGTCCTATCAGACTAGGGACCACCCTTATGACCTAATTTAAACTTAATTAGTCCTTAAAGGCCCAAATATAGTCACCCTGGGGATTAGAGTTCAGCATATGAGTTTTGGAGAGACACAATTCAGTCCAAAACAAGTGGATTTACTGTAGTACTCCTTTAGCTAAATCTTTTCCAATCCTGAAAGTGGGTTTTACCCCCTCCCTCCAAATTCCTGTTAACAGGTGAGGTTTTTCTGGTTTGTTTCTTTTTGATTTTTAATATAATAGTTAATGTATGGTTGGTTACATCAAATTATATATAACGCTAGGAAATAAGAATTGTTAGAAGAGTCAAGTGAGCTAAAACATATTAAAATGATTTGGAAAAAAATTTTTTTTTTTAACATTTTAAGTAGGTTTCCTCAACTCTAAATCTGTGTGAACTTGGCATATCTAATCAGTCTAAATGCAGGCCAAATAGCAATCTTAGTTATATAATAGTAAGCGCAGATCTCAAAGATTGTAAACTACATCTGAATACACTGATACTCATGAGTTTGCTTGTCCTAAAATTTTCTGAAAACATGAACTCATAACTTCAATATTCTTGTCTATGACTGTAAATGTTTGGTGAGAGATGACGTGTAGGATTTTTTCCCCCCGTTTATTAAGGGCTTATTTCAGGTTTCAGTACTGAAATTAGTGTTCATTTTGTATCTTCCTGGTAAATCTTGCCAATAAATATTTGCATATTTGGAAGTTCTTAGGACTATCATATTATTGGGCAGCCTTAAAAGGCCACACAGAAAAGTGATTGGGTTGATACCGCTCTGCTTTATTTAAGTCTGAACAATTCACTTTTGTGGTACAATCAGAGTACTGACCTACATTTGAAAGTGCAATGCTGTTCTGTTATCTAAATCCACTGTGCTATGAAAGGGTGAAATACAAAAAAAGAGGTCACCATTATTATTTTCTCTGTTGTCCCGGAGTAAGGGGGTTTGTTTTCGGTTAGATGGTCTGCTTCTGAAAGATAACTGAAGTAGAAACTTCACTAGGATTCCTATATGAAATCATAGGAAACATAAATTGAAACATGATATAATAACCATGTTAACATTTAGCTAAATAAGGGCTGAGATGAGTTAATTCTATTTGGAAATATTTAAATTAGAATTAGCTTTTGATAAATACTGCCTTTTTAAAAAAAATTTCTGCTGAATCTTTAAGCTTTTAATACTTCAGTCATTCTCCTAAAATAGGTGTAGAAGCGTGTCCTTACCTTGGTTTGGTAAGCCTCTGAACATGCAAAGCAACAGATGTTATACCCAGCGTAATTATATGTATCCTGGAAACACATCTTTATAGAGTGGGATTGGTCCTTGGGAAAACAAAAATTTGGCAAACAAAGGGCATTAAATTGCTGATCTCAGCACTAATTACCTGGGATAGATTATAATAATCTTGTATAGGTAGTAACTGCATGCATGTATTGGAAAAATAATGTAATTGTAAAATACATTACAAGGAAATTGAACTTGTGTCAATTTTAGCTCATCTGTCCCCTTAAAGAGCAGAAGAAGACCTCACTTTTATTTTTTAGAAAGTTCTTTCAACAACTTTTTGGAAAATGTTTTGAAGAGTCCAAATCCTAATATACTAAGGCTTTTGAGCATGCCTCTGTAGGTTACTGCCTTTGTATTTTTAATATAGTGTCCACTGAAAATAGAGCGTTTTAAACAAATGGATGGATCCCTGATCTTCAAGCATCCTAGTATCTCTGAATACACTGGGCACTGTGAGAGCACAGTTACTTGAACCAACAACCATACTAAAGCAGTGGTTTTTGTAATTTTGATCTCTTCGTTCCAAGGGCATCTTAAAACACCTTCTCTTCCCTCCCCAATAGATAAAGCAAAGCAGAGCTCATTAGGTTCGTGTCATAGAAGGTCTAGAATCATCTGGAGGTCAGTTTGAGAAGCACTGTATAAACCATTGCTAAAATAGGGAGCTACAAAGTTGTGGAGGTCCTTACAGAAATTTCTGAAGTTTATGGTGTCGGTTTTTGGAGTCTGAAGTTTTTAAATAAGAATTTGTTGATAGTCACAGTCTAAACAGCAAGTTATCACCAAGATCACCTAAATGTAGGGTTGTTTACTTTTTTTTTTCCCCAAAAAGATTTTGAACACAAATGAAACCTTCAGGACAAGACATTATAGTTTGAGAATGTTCTGGAATAAATATGCTATGGGTTTTACTTTCTGTATCTTAGGTTATTAGCATGTGTTTTGTTGCCGTAGATGTGCTTACAGATAGGTCATCACTTAGTCAAAAATTCTTAGCAACTCCTTCACCCGTAAACTGTTGCTGTGGCATAGTTTTCATATCTGTTGAGGAACCGGAATGGTGAATAAGGAGAATGTCACGTTCGGAGCTGGTGTGTTCTCACACCATCTAGTGTTTCAGTACTCAGGGCAGTGATGTGTGCAGCCTTTCCTACTAGTAATAGAGTGTGCTAAGGTTTTCCTCCTCAGCACAGTCTGTGCATTTCCATAACAAAATCCAGGATCCAAGGAAAATACTACAAGGTGATGAAACTAGGTGATTGTGATCAAATTTCTGTTCCACACTACATCATCATTAGTGTTTGTCAGAAACGTTGTCCCATCCTGGGGTGGAATTGATGAAGAACTTGCATTGTGAGTGGGGCACATAAACCCTTTCAGGATGAATACAAACTGAACTTGATATATTTCCCAAAATATTTGTGCCTAGCTAGAATCAGAGTAGTAGTGACCTGTGAGTCAACTTCTGGTAATTTTCTCCTTTTATTATTATTTCTTTTTTTTCCCCTTTCTTTTTGCTTAATTTGAAAGACTTTTTTTTTTTTTTTTTTTTTTTGCGGTCCGCGGGCCTCTCACTGTTGTGGCCTCTCCCGTTGCAGAGCACAGGCTCTGGACACGCAGGCTCAGCAGCCATGGCTCACGGGCCCAGCCGCTCCGCGGAATGTGGGATCTTCCCGGACCGGGGCACGAACCTGTGTCCCCTGCATCAGCAGGCAGACTCTTAACCACTGCGCCACCAGGGAAGCCCTGAAAGACTTTTTAGTTAACTAATAGGAACAACAATCTTATTTCTCATGGGATAAAGCCACTATAAATTGAGCATTTCATTTGGGGCCACTGTGGATACATAATGAACCAATTAAAATATGTTCTGTCTTGATTATGTGATGAAAATCTACGTAAGTCTTACTATTATTTCTAATACTGTCTATATTCTCTCAATTCCTACTTTTCTCCTCCTAACGTATTCC